>NW_023425551.1:17768135-22768135 GCF_014108245.1 Pipistrellus kuhlii
GTTATAGTTTTTTAGGGTGAATTTTATGGCATGTGAATTTCCATTAAAATAATAAAAGATTACTTTTGGAGTCAAATGGTTTTTAACATGAAAGTTACATTATCACATAAATAACTCTGAGATGTATGTCCTAAATCCTGCAAAAGTTTTCAAAAGAAACCATTAAAGGAGCCGATTTCAATATGGTGAAAATTTTAATCGATGAAAAATGTTTGAGTTTGTTGTTGCTTCCATATAGGGAGCCTCGTTTTTCAGCCAGATAAAGTAAGTAAACCTGAACTGAAACTACACAGATTCACAGGGCCTGTGGTGAGCCAGTCTGGGAAGGGGGCCTGGCTGTCTCAGGCCTTTGTGTCTCCTTTCTGGGACTTCCCCGTCCTTTAGTTTCTAGTGCTCGCAGGTAACCTGTGCCCTGGTGACATTTTGTACCGTTGTTTCTAGATGCCTATGGCTGCCCTTCACACTGCTTCTGAGAAGTGTAACCAGAGCTTAGTATGTGGGGTCCCTATCTCAGTGGCTATCAGTTCAATCAACAAGCAAAATTTCAGGTTTCAGGTCCAGGCAGGCAGAGAGGTATCCTTAGACACGTGAAGACTTCTTGTGTGTGTCAATAATATGCTTGAAACCAGCCTTTTTCATTTGCAAGTCTGCCATCTACGATGGACCGTTACAAACATCAGTAATTTCACTTTCTTGGGGGTCTGTACTTCCTACTCTCTTGACAAGTGCAAAACACTGTGGGTAGCACTTATGCCCAGAGAAATGTTTGGGTTCCCCCTTTGTCTGTCCTGAGCAGGCTGAGTCAGGCATGCTTATGTCTTAGGTGGTATGGCCCTAAGTCAAGATTTTCTCCCACAGAAGCTGTTCCCTGCATTTTAATTCTTTAAGATGAATTTTGTTTTGTTTTAAAGAAGAAAAAGTCCAACTCATATATGAGAGCACACACACACACACACACACACACACACAAAAAAAAAAAAAAAAAAAAAAAGAAAGAAAGAAAGAAAAAGAAAAACAGGCCCAAGTCTAAAAATAGGAAAAAGATTGGCTTTTTAAAGTTTCATCTGATAGAGCTGTCTCTTTGTAAATTCCAAGGAATCTACTAACATGACTCAATCTGGAGAGGGTCATTTCTTAAAAGCGTGGCTGACTCCTGTGCCCCTAGGCTTCTGTGGCATTTACAAAGGTTTATTAAGTGGAATCGATTCTTCTAAAGGGTGCAAAAAGTGAAATCTTCAACAAACAAAGAAAAAAAAAGATGTACTCTTAGTCCTTAGCACAGGATTTTGTCTATCTCAGTTAGCCCAGCCAACAGGAGGACTTGGCAGGAGGTTAAATTAAATGTAAAACTCCAGGGAACTTTGAATAGCCTAGTGAGCATTTCCTACGCTAATTTAGTAAGTTTTACTTTCAACTCAGCTGCGTTTCTCATCACTATAAATGATAAATTTAAGGGATGGAGCCTATGCAGTCCTCACAACTTTCTTTCAGCTAGAGAATGAGGCCCCGATATAAGGTCAACCTTCTGCCCCTCACTCCCTCTGCCTTGATGGCTCTTCAGAACCCTGTGCATCTGGTCTCCTGGAAGCACACCCAGTCTTAACATTTGCAGACTTGGGCAAGCGTACAAATGAAGGTCCCACCCCTCCAACCCTAGCCTGCCCCTTTTGCTTCTCTAGTATCTGCTTAGGTTTGCAACTTCAGGGTCCTCTCACATACACGTAGGTATATGGATGCCCCAGCTCAAACACAGGGGCTTATAAAGGAGCTGCTCTTTCCCCATCACCAGGCTAGGGATGCAGTTAATAGCTCTGATGCTGTGACTGGAAAAATTGGTCCATACAAGTTCTGGAAGCAGGTTTAGACATTTAGGAAGAATATTTGAGGGCTCAGGTATCTAAGGCATGAACTAGAACAAAATATATTTGCTCAAGGTGGGTACAAGTCTTTGACTTCATGGTTTTATCTCCTCTTAAACTAAAACATGCACCTCAAGTTGGGGCCCAATTGCTTAGGACTAAGGACAGAACTTCCTGGACATCCTATCCCACTGGTCTTCTAGACAGATACCAGCGGGGAGATATGTCTTACCTCTGACAGGAAGCTGAGCTCTGTCTTAAACCACCCTCTTACCTACACCCTTTTCTCTGCAGTACTGGACACATTTTATATGTGTCTCTGAGACACACAAATAAGCAAGAGGATCCCGGCTATTTCTCTTGTTAGAAGAAGGGAAGAGGTCCATGTGACTTGGAGTAAATTGGGCCAAGGTTTAGGTCTGAAGGGACCACCTTAGAACACACACTCTTTCTTTCACATGTAATTACTTAGCTCTCGTTTTCTCTCACTGAGACAATCAGCAGGACTCAGCAGTTTAATGGATCTTTCTCCCTTTGTTGAGTATCTAAAGTGGTTTTTAATTCTATGAGGGCAATTTAGAAATGGTTATAAAATGTAATTGATTTTTATAAACATGCATAGAGTATATTCTGCACTAATAAGCATTTGCATTGTGATTTGTTTGTGAATGTGTGCCCTCTACTCCTCAGAATGCTAATAAACAAAGTACGAGCATGTTTTCTAAAAAAAACCCCACATTTTCATTTAAAACAATTAGCTCTTTTTTCAAAAGGAGAACAATAGAAGTAGTTGGAAAGATAATTTCTAGGAAAAAAGTTGAACTGAATGCATTTTTTATAATTATGTTTTTCTTTCTGACATTGTTTAGCAAAAGCCAAAGAAATTGTCTGCTGGACTCCCAGTACTTCCTTTATTAGTCCTGGATTTATATATAGGGAGAGAGACTATTTAGAATAATTGCTGAGACTGCATATAATTAAGCAGGGCTGTGTCCTGGTCTGTAATCACTGGAGATGCTTCTGGGAAAATACTCTTCTTACTCAACCTCATAATTTGCTCTATAGTGTGATGCTTTCAAGAGGTACAGCCTTCCTGGGTGAATTAGTTTTCTCAGGCAAACCAGAAATGCTCGTTAAGGGAGAAGTTTCTTCCAATAAACCCTCCCTTTTAATTTATACCACATTTGTCCCTTGATTTCTCCTGCCTTTGTAAATCCTCATCAGGACCAACTCTCGAATGAAAACCCCACAGGGTCTCTTCCAAAAGCCGGAAAAATCACTTCCCTTTTCCCCCTCTGTCTCTCTCTTGATCTGTCACATGGTTTTTTTATCTGCTTTTAACATTGTGCTTCCTTGAGCACCAGGATACAGGGTGAGTTCAGAGCCGCGGAGGTGCCCCGGGGCCTGTCCGACAACAGGCGACTGTCTCCTGCAGATTCTCCTACTGCTTCCCTGTCAGCAACCACCATTGGGAAAACCAGGGTCTGGTCAAGACATTCATTTGTAATTTACACCATGGCTCTGCCTTCAGAAAGTGACATACCTTCATCACCACTGTAAGATGGACAACTCTTCTATTACAAAAGAACTTCATCGAAGGGTTCACAACTTCTGTGCTAGGATAATATCCTGTGGTTTCCTTTCTTTCTGTCTCCTGTGACCATCAGGAACATACAGAGCCAGCAGTTTGCCAGGCCATCTGCATTGCCTAAGGGATGACAGACTGGGTCTGTATTTCTTGGGCACATCTGGGGATGGCAGAAGAGCAGAGAATGGTTTCCAGCTGAATTTCAAATTCATCTTGGCATCTACTCCTCAAGCAGACAGAATGCTCTTTTTTGAGACACAAGTAGACTAATATTTGTTTTATTCATGTCTTGATTTTACTATTTTTAGTCTTCTACTTCTTGCTCACATGTGTTTATATTCGTTTTATTTTTTATTTTTTTAGATTAGATTGATTTTTAAAAAATCTTTTGAAAATTTTATGATTACAATTGATATAGAATATTATATTAGTTTGGGGTATACAACATAGTGATCAGACATTTTATAACTTACAAAGTGACATCATACATAATTATTTCAATGTTATTGACTATATTCCTTATGCTGTATTTTATATGCCTGCGACTGTTTTTATAGCTGGCAATTTATATATCTACACCAGAGTTTTCTATCTGCAGGTATAAATATGAAGTCCCTACTTCAAAGCCACATATATAATGACACATGCATTATACAGTATATGTGGCTTTTAAAAATAACATTGCTTTTCTCATTGAAGTTACACACATTACAAAAGATGTAAAAAATTTAGAACAGAAGAATTTAAGATACCACCAGAATTTCCATTTTCCATCCATCCAGAAATAATTACTTAACATTTTAACAAATGTATTTTGGTCTTCTTTATGCATATATGTCTATGGTACCCATATTATTGAGATACTATATACATATTTGCTTTGTGATATGCTTTTATCAACTCAATAACATATCAAAAATATTTGTCATGCTATTAATTATTGATCTAAAACATAATTTTTAAACTTTTGGGTGTGTAAGAATCACCTGGGAGCATGTGAGAAATAAAGATTCTAAGGTTCTGCACTCACAGACCCTAACTCATAGATCTGAGATGCGGACCAAATATTTGCATTTGAAAGCATCCTAAGTAATTCTCAGGGCTTGCTCTGACAATGTGAGTGTCGTGATTTTTAATTGCTGCACTGATTTTTAATTGCTTCCATTAACTAGATGTGCCAGAATTTATTAAACCAATCACATACTCTTTGTTTAGCTCTAGTTTCCAATTTCCACTTGCATGATAAATGAATAACCTACTATGTAAATCTTTCTAAACATCTCTGATCATTTCCTCTGGAAAAGGTTGCAAAGTGCAAATACTGACTCAAAGGGAATGCATACTTGAGCAATGTAGATTGTATTTGGGGTGAAAGAGCAACTTTGTAAGCTGTAAGGTACTAGACTAGTATGAAGTATGTAAGAGCTGCCACTTTCTGAGGGACTTTCATTGGCCAGGACAGTGGTCCTCAGGATTTTTTGTGCATCAGAATCACCTGGAAGCCTTGTTCAAAACAGATTGCTGCTGCCTCCTGCCTTTCCCCTCTTATTTATTAGGTCTGAGGTGGGCTGGGAATTTGCATTTCTAACAAGTTCTCAGGTAATGCTAATGTTGCTGGTCTGTAAGTTATTTAAATGTCACAATAGTCCTTTATAATTAAGGACTGAGACTTAGAGAGGGTCTGAGGTCATGAAGCTAAATGATGGCAGAGCTAGGAATGGATTCCAACTTTGATCATTTGAAGGCTGATGCTTTCCCCACAAGCAGCCTGGTTTCTTACATCATTTTACTGGCCACAAATAAAATATTTTTGATATCTTCATCATAAGCACCAAAGGTTCTAGTATAAACCACCCCCCTTCTATTAGGGATACATGAGGGAGAAGAGTGGTTTGGAAATGGCTGGTTGAGAATTTGTTCAGGGGAAACTGGTTCTTTGAGTTATGCTCTGACATTCCCAGAAATCTGAAAGGTTGCCTCTCCACCCTCTAGTGTCTTTACTGACATGTAGGTATCAAGAGAATCATGTCTCATCAGTAACTGCAACCATGCAATAGTCCTGTGAAAGAGAGCTCTATCTTCTCCAAAAACCACCTCCAGGTTTCCCTGCACAATGGCCTAAATAACCTGTTAGTTCAGGCACTCAGAAAACCAATCACATCAGTGCAAAAACAAAGAACTCCTGACAAACCAGTTGGTTGGTTAATAATACCCAGCAGTGCAAACACTTAGGGGATTGGCAAAACATGTACCCCGGCTACAGGTTTAAAAGAGGTGAACATTTCCTAACTTACTAGTACACCCAGAACCATAAAGTGAATCACACATATGTCACAACTGAAGAAATTCTAAGACTGAATTATGCAAATTATTACACATTTATTATCTTGGGCTGCCTTTTAGAGTGTTGATAATCGTGTGTGTAAATTTTTATTTATTTTTTTGCATGCCATTCAGTCTTCATTTATTCATCTTGTGAGTTGAGGACTCTGCTAAGCACTCTATAAGGAGAAATGGAATGTTGTCCTTTCCAAATGAATTTTGTGGGCTTCTACTATAGCTACATTGGCTGTAGAGACCTGAGAACACTCCATTCTTACTGTTCAATTACATAATGCAAAACGTGTTACTTCAACCCTGGCCAGTGTGGCTCAGTTAGTTGGACGTTGTTGTATGCACTAAAAGGTTGCCAGTTGATTCCCAGTCAAGGCCCATGCCTGAGTAAAGGGCTTGATTCTTAGTAGGGGGGATGTAGGAGGCAGCAGATCAATGTTTTTCTCTCACATTGATGTTTCTATCTCCCTCTCTCCCTCTCCTTTTCTCTCTAAAAATATTTTTTTGAAAGCATTATTTTCATCCATGTTGAAAATAAATTCAGTCAAGGATGCTCTATCATGTAAGACAAGGCAATACATTCCAATAGTTATTTTGTCCAGAGGTTATAAGGAGCCTTGTACACTACAGCTTTCTGGCTTTGGCATTTCTGATAACTCCCTAACTGGTTAAAGAAAAGTCTTAGCAAAACCTTGGGAAGAGTGAGTTTTGTGGAAGAGTGGGTGTTCTTAAGCTGAGCTGCTCCAGGTGCCAGAACTGGTATCAATTGTTGATTATTTGGGTGTCAGGAGGATTATAGCAATTAGAATTCTCTGACAAAAAAAGAATGTCCCATGACATAGAGGTCCTTATAACCAAAATAATTAACATTCAGACTGAATTGTGGCCTGTCAGGAATGCTGCCAAAGGCATGTCTACACTAGATAAGAAATTTGATTAACTGACTGAGGGAGAGTCACACATACACACACTGTCTCTTTCTCTCTCTCTCTCTAATGGGCCTAAATGAAGAAGTAAAATGGGTGTGTAAGGGGCAAGGGGACCAGAATTACACCTGCCCTTCTTCTCGAAGGGCATAGCTGGGGGGGAGAGGGGAGAGGTGGCAGGCATGGGTACTCTGTAAAAGAACAGCCTCCTAGCTTTTACAAACAGCACTTTCAGTGTTTATCCTGCATTTAGTCTCTTTCACTCCAGAGCTCTCTCCAAGCCAGCAATTTGAGAATTATGCATTTGTGGGACTGTTTGAAGCAGTAGTATGAGGCCAGACCCCTATTAGCTGAAGTCCATTCAGCCAGAATCATTTTGAAAGCCCTATTTTTAGAAAACATGGGGCAATTACCTAAAACAAACCCAAACTGATGATTTAGTTCCAAGAAAGGACATTTTCCGGGACACAGCACAGTTTCAATATAAATTCAGCTTAACATATTTTTAAACAATGATCATCGGTTCAGCATTTATAGTGATTGCATAAGAAATTCTTTCATCAGAAGAAGATCTTTTTGCTATTCTACTTAGAAACTAAGGTATATTAATATATCTCAGAAATCTCTTCAGTAATAAAGAGAAAAACAAAAGAAGTTTTATATTCCTCACTTATATAGCCAGGATATTGAATCATCCAGTGTACTCCAGTTACTAATGGTATATGGATAATTCTACCTATAAATTAGTAACCATACCATGAATACCAAATACTTCAGTGAAAATTAAATATTATATATTTTAGAATATATAACACTGAATTTCCCAGAGCCTAGTATTAAATAATTTTTATGATTTTAAGCTTCACATTGCACTACATATGTATAAGGCAGAGTGAGTCAACTTCCTTTGGGCACGTCACAGTTCTATGTCCCAGAGCCAGTGAAGAGTAAGGGATTGTCACATGGGCTCCTGTGTCTGGGCTCAGAATCGCTGGACTCCCTCTGAGTTCACCTCTTGCCAGCTGCCATGCCTTTGGGCAAATAATTTCCTTCTAAGTCCTCTGGAAAATGAGCAGGAAAAGCACCAAGGTTACAGAAATCTGGAGATTTAAGGAGATAAGTGTGTAGCATGCTTTTCACAGAGCCCTGCATGGAATAAGCCTCACACAAGTCTCAGCTGTGGTTACTACCTTTTCATTCAAGTCTTCAAGTTATGAAGTTCTGTATTTTTTTTTAAATTTTAGTAAAATATGCATAGCATTTTAACCATGTTTATATTTAGAGGGAAATGCTGACCATATATGGCAAATGTCGGCATAGTAACACTATACAATTTACTTTGGAACTAAAGACTGAGGAAAAAAAAAATCAAGCCTAATAAAAACATTTGGTATGATGGTTAAAACAATAAAACTTCTCTACAGCTTCCTAATTTTAAGATGAAGTGTATGAAGGCTTAAAATAGCTTCTCCAAAAGGCTCAACAATATTCCAAATACACAGAACTTATTAAAAATACTTTCAGGAAATATAAAAGTTATCTATGTACAAAGCAGATAACGGAAAGCCCTAGGGAAAGACATACACTGAAAGGAAAGGTCTCCCTCATCCTTTACAAATCCCTTTCCCCTCCTCCCGCTAGTTTGTGCATCTGTCTGGAAATGCTTTATGCACCAACAAGCGTACAAACCTGTGCGCATAGGTTTCTAAGTAGGATCACACTGTATCCTCTAATTTCCATCTCGATACCTCACTTAAAAGTATATCTTAACGATTTCCCCATGCTTTTAAAAATTCAAGCTATTGTAAAGCTGTGTCACAATTTATCAGTGATGTTCCTGATGACATGAAATATTCATGTTTTTTTTTTTTTTTATCTCACAAAGAAAACTGGAAGTAATACCTTTGCACATTGAGGTGTGATTTTGTAAATAAAGAAAATCCCTAGCAATGAAGACCCAGGGGACCATTTTAATGATACTTGACAAACAAAACTAAAATACACATTTAGTAAGATTTGAGGCAGATTGTTATGTTGTGGGTCTGCCATGTCTTTATGTGACATCATGTCTCCTTAGGATGAAATGAAGCTATATAACTTTGTAGTTAAGAGTTTAGAATATTGGAATTCTGTCATTTGCTAGTTAGACAAGGTACTTAAGCTTTCTAAGCTTAGTCCTGCCTAATGGGGCTATTGTGAGAGTCAAAGGAGATGTTAAACGTAAGCATTCTGCACAATAGCAGTGTAGCATTGGTGACCTCTCCATAAAAGATGACAATATAATGACTAATTATCTGGTAATGATGATTATTGTTAAGAAACACTAGACCATGGCTTCTCAAATTTCAATTTTGTTAACATCAACCTAAGCAATTTAAATTATTTATGCATCAGTTATTTGGTGTATATTCCCACCCCTGCCTCAAACATTTTTCCACAGAACTGTTCCTCAAACCAATGTAGTTATCATCACCCTGCTTCAGGCCTTTACCTGGCCTGGAATAGGGCTGGGAACACATTTCACAAACAACCTGGTCTAGAGTTGATGGTAGAGAAAAAAAAAATCATATCTCTTGCAAGAAAATGTGCACAGATCATTTAGTAATGAGCAAATTAATGATTGAGAGAATACCATAGGATGCTTGCCATGTTGGCTGGTGGTCAAGCCTTTTATGATTAGCCTGTCAGCAGGCGTATGTTCTCAAATTCTCAAGCTATAAACTAGAGCCTCACAAACCAGCAGGCTCTTCTGCAGCCTGTGACCCGGATCTGCCCATCAGGTGCCCCTTATCAGAAGAGGGAGGTGAGAAGCGGGAGCTTGTGAAATACTTTATTTATAATTTTTCTGGAGAAGGTGACAGCTGGAGCTTTGGCAGCAGGGGCAGAGCTTCCGGTGTCCAGTGTGGGCCTGGACTGGGGTTGGCCCTGCCCAGTGGCCGTGGCCCTGGAGGCTTCTCCAGAGCAGCCCTTGGGCCGTGCTCCTAGCAGCATGCCTCCCTGCCTGGCACTCTGCTGTATTGCAGCAGCTCTGAATGTTGCTTAGTTCCTCTGCTGCTTTGACAGGCCAAATGTGGAGGCTACATTTTATTTGGGGACAGGCAAAAAAGAGAGAAACACACATAGCAAGTGCCAGGTAGTAAATAATTTCCAAGGGGAAAATTAAAACAGGTGAGGGAGAGAGAGCGGGTGGGTAAAAATCAAAGCTAATGAGGTGACATTTGAGTAGAAGCCCGGATGAGGTATGGGAGGCAGTCATGGAGACGGTACTCTAGTTAATATTGAAGGCATCTCAGTGTGAGGGGAGCAAGGTCCCCTGCTGTCCACATGGTGTAGCCTAGATGCCATTAGCTTGAAGTTTGTGTTTTAGACTACATTCCATGCACAGTGTTTTACTCTATAGTATAATGTATGCACTTTACTTTAAAAATAATTTGTTATAACCATAATTGAGCTATGTGATCTTGTCATCTCTCAAAATGGTGAGGAAGCATTTTGTAGTGGTAATCATTGGTCAAGTTGCTAACCTTCTTCAGAAGAGAGCAGAGTCAGTAATTAGAAACTACTTTTTTTTTATGTTGTTGTTAAGCAGAAAATGAAAATAAAAGGCAGAGGTGAGGGAGTGCCTAGCTAGATTTTTTTCTTACTCCTCTCCTTCTAATTTTTCAACTACTGGATCTTGGGTTATAGCATTCTGGATTGATGAAAAGAACCCTGATTTTAGATATGTTTTCTCAAAGCCAAATTCAAGTCATATTTCGTGATGTTTGGATTCTTTGTTTTCCAACATTTGGCTGTTTGGGTGAATTTTATACTTGATGTCTAGTGTTTTGTACAGAATATTATGTTGAAGGTACAACTACAAAATGTCTCTATTGCTATTTTATTCATATACCAATTGTGTAACTTTAAACAAGCCCTCTAGCCACTCTGTGTTACATATATGCAACTTATGAAATGAGGGTAATAACTGATGAGTATCTTCCCTTAGAAATACTCCAACACCATCATTTATGCTCTCAGAGGAAAAATGACTCATGACATCTAAATTAGCCTTATTCTTCTCTCTTTTATCAGCCTAAGTTACATATCTCTATATACTTTATTGGATAGTCTAAGATTATGGGAAAACAGGGAGTAAAGAAATGTGTGCCACTTCTAAAAAGAAACCTTTGAGGGAGGAGGTACATCTTTCTTTTGGCTTTCCTTTTTATCTACTGAGCATAGTCCGTGTGGCTGGGGCCATCTGGTCACATGAGGTGATGTCCTCAGAAATGAAGCAGCATTACTGAGAGACATGGGTACTGGGCATTGGGAGCCTGCTATGTTTTGCTTGGACTGCTTATCCCAGGTCATATTTCATATGAGAGAGAAATCAATTTTTTTTCTCATGTATGTCACAATCATTTTGGATTTTTCTGTTGCATAGCCAAATCTAACACTAACTAATGCACATCTCTGACTTGAAAATATTTTAGTGCTTATATGTATAAGAAAAAGCACAATTTATAAATTACCTCATTTCACATGAACAAGTCTATGAACTGCAAAGAATAAGAATAGTCATTTCCAATTTTCAATTTAAAAAAATGACCTTTTAAAAAGATAAGTGGCACCCAAACCGGTTTGGCTCAGTGGATAGAGTGTCTGCCTGAGGACTGAAGGGTCTCAGGTTTGATTCCGGTCAAGGGCATGTACCTTGGTAGCGGGCACATCCCCAGTGGGGGGTGTGCAGGAGGCAGCTGATCGATGTTGATGTTTCTAACTTTCTATCCCGCTCCCTTCCTCTCTGTAAAAAATCAATAAAATATATTTTTAAAAAGAAAGAAATGAATATTTGATTAAAAAAAAAAGTTAACTGACTTGCTCATGGTCAACTAGTGAGTACAGACTCTGAATCAAAGAGAAGCTTAGTATCTTTGTACAGCAAATCATACATGTGCAAATGCACAAATACATACTTTTTTTTGTCTGCTCTTTTATTGCCTTAGGCCAATTACCTACCTTTTCTGACCCTCATTTCATTATCTTAAAGGTGAGTAAAGAATACTTGTAGGGATTGAAAATTTCAGATGAGGTCATGTTTGTGCGCTCCTGGTCTATGGCATAGAGGTCTTACTGTGAACAGGTGCCTTTCACCCAATAGATTATTCAGATGTGGGAGTAAATCAATGGAAGGAAGAGGAGAGAATGGAAAGTGCTTATCTCAAAGGTTGGTGAGTCTGTAAAGGATGTGAAATATTTTTTTTTTCTGGTTCAAAAGACCCAGATTAATGGAAAAGACCAAGTTTCTTGTGTCTTCTGAACATCTTAAATGTATATATCCATATCTCTTAGGAAGATATATCACAGAAAAATGCCTTTTGATTTCAAGCTCCTCACAAGAATCAAGAAGGTGAAAGCAATTTTTAAATTTCCATTAAGTAACTAAGAGTGGGAACTCATAGAGTAACATGTTGAATTTTGTTTTCCAAATACTGTTTGAACATACCCATCAAGTATGTGATGTCAGGTGGGGTTGGATAATGGAGAGCAGGCTAAGATTATGAGGTTGTTGAATTGGCAGCTTTGGTTGGGATCATTGAATCATTGACAGTCAGTGCCCCCAAGTTGAGTGAGCATACCAGTTATTATCTGATCCAGACTCTGGTTTAAGTTAGAGCCAATCCTACTACAAATGTGTGAAGGGTCTGAATAATAATGTGAATCTGAATTTGTTGCAAGATGTATGATTTTATGAAACTGCGAGCAGTGATGTTTTCTTTTTTCTTTCTTTCTTTTTTTTTTTTTTTTTTAGTTCAACTCAATGAAAAAAGTGTCATTAAAGGTCAGAAAAGTGTCATTTAAGCCCCTCAGACCTTTATGCAAAGTTATTCGGATGTACACATAGACATGACTTTGTGATAAGTTGATATTTACTTCATTGCTGTTCAGGACAATTGGCTAGATCAAGTAATCACCCCATTTATTTCTGCCAAGATTAGGTAGTGTTTGTTTGATGGAAAGAACTCTGATAATTCAACTCAATGTCTCACTATACCTCTCACTATCACACAGCAGAAAAGGCCAGAGCCACAGCTGTTGAAATGACTGCACTCTCCCTGCTCTTCTGACATTTTCAAGATGGAATTTGATTACAACTAGCAATGCAAAGTTCTGGGAAAAGAGATGAAGTGCAGAGACCAATAAACATTAAGTGACAAAAATAACAAGGCAGTGAGACAGTCTGCATTACATTGCCTTATCAGGCTGCGAATCAGGCTAAGATCCTGATAAAAAAATACATCCTTGTTTTCAGGATATAACAACAGATCAATGCTTCTCTCTCTCTTTCAAAATCAATAAGATAAAATAAAAAATAAAATACTTTAAAACAAACTAATGAATAAATAAATACATAAATGTATGAGTGAAAGATGCTTTCAGACCTGGTCAAGTCAGGATACTTCATAGCATGGGCCTCAACCTGTATGATTCTAAAGTGCTCAACCTTTAAAGTGCTCAACATCTCAGGCAGACTCAATAATTTTTCTGAGAAAATGAAATGAGAAATTATAAGCATATGGATATTTATGTATCCTTTTGTGATGTTTTAGATGCAAGTCATATATATCTCCTCCCACAATTCAACTGCAATCACATTTGAGCAATTAATCAAAGTTTAGCATATCCTAACTAGCTTCTTACTTTCTTTTAAAGTATTATTTTTTCTACACATATTTCTTCCTCCATTTTTTCTTTCAAGTTTCCCTTTTGAAGCCTTAATACTTTAGAAAAGATAAGCAATAATAATGATGGTGATAATACATACATATATTTATACAATATATGTATATGTATTATATAATGTGGTATAACTTACAAAGCACTTTCACACACATTATCTCATTTAATATTAATATTAACAAACTTCTGAGAAACACCATCTGAAGAACATAAAGTTCTAGTATGGCAATAAACTTGACCGTGTATTCTAAAACAGCATGGCCAATATCCTGATGATGAAGATATATTTTCACCCATTGAAGCAAAAGCAAAAGAACTATATTTATGGAATGAATATCCTAATATATTAAAACCCTGGGTCATAACGAGATCAGGTAGGCAGCAGGCCCCTTACAGGTCTAGTCCTGCCCCCAAGTAAGCGTTAGGGGCAATTAGGCAGGCAGGCAGAGTGGTTAGGGGTGATCATGTAGGTAGACCAGCATTTAAGGTTGATCAGATAGGCAGGCCAGTGGTTAAGGGAAATCAGGTAAGCAGGCCAGCAGTTAGGGGTGATCAGGTAGGCAGACAGTCCCTTGCAGGCACCTGGCCCCTCCTCCAAGCAAGTGGTTAGGGGCAATTAAGGCAGGCAGGCAGAAGGGTTAGTGGTTAGCAGTGATCAGATAGGCAGACCAGAAAGCAGTTAGGGGAAATCAGGTAGTCAGACAGTCCCTCACCCGCTAGCCCCATCCCCAAGAAAGTGGTTAGGGGCAATCAGGCAGGCAGGGTAGAAGTGATCCAGTAGGCAGGCAGCCCCTTGCAGGGCTGGCCTCACTCCCTGGCAAAGAAAGAGGGAGGCCCAGGCCAGCCAAGCCATTGCACCCCAGCCTGTCACCTGCAGAGGGAGGCTCCAGTGGCAGGGGAGAGGGGGCAGCGCTGCACAGATCGCAAGCAGTGGCAGCAGTGGCGGGTAGGGCCAACTGCCTGCAGAATGGGGAAAGAAAGCCCCAATAGGACCTGACCTCAGGCCAGGCCTACGGACCCTACATGAGGGATCCCAGATTGTGAGAGGGTGCAGGCCAGGCTGAGGGACTGCCCCCATTTCCCTGCAGTGCACGAATTATGGTGCATCGGGCCTCTAGTTTTCAATAAATTTTTTACTATCAGGATCTTCATTTACCATTCATTTTTTAAAATATGCCAGGTATTCTGGAAAATTTATATCATTTGGACAAACTTTACCTTTGCTGAAACATCAAGTAAATTTTCCATCAGGTGGTTTTTTCATCAGAGAAATTTAGTGATAGGCAAAATTAATACATAACAGTCATTTCACCACAACTATGTTCAATAATTGCATCCTCATTTACTCCATTTTTGCTATGAAGGCAGTTCCTACCAGTACTGGTAATACTTTTCAATGACAGTTTTTTCAGACATATTCTGCCCCTGCCTTCTTTTGGCTGAAGAAGTATAATTTGGGCCAGCCAGTCGGGGAGGGGCAGTGGGAGGGCTTCAGGGAGTGTCTGGCCCCATCTCGCCTGGGCAGCCCTGCCCAAGCACCCTGCCTTAGCCTGGCACTACCTGCTCACCTGCTCCACCATCCTGCAGCATTCCCATTCTTGTCATGTTACCGACACCTGCCATGTTTCGCACCGCCCCCTGGCGGTCAGCACACATCATAGCTAGCAATCAAACCCAGGTCTCCTGGTCGAACTCCTGAGGAGACAATTTGCATATTAGGCTTTTATATATTAATATATAGATACATTTGTTGAGCACTGACTATTGTCCCTGGCACTGGGTTAGATCTAGAGGAGTAAATAAAGCACAAGCTCCTTAGCATTTATTCTCTAGCAGGAAGGACAGAAAAATAACGTAAGAGCTAATATTTAGTGTTGCTCCCATAGCAAATGGCATATTAGAAGATGATAAGAACAATGTAAAAACAGTTTATTCTAAATCTACAGTGCTGAAGTATAAATTCTGAAACTGCAAAACCAGAAACTGATTTACTTAATCACATACATGTGTGGTCAGGTTTGCAGTACAGTCAGCCTATATGGTTATGATTGATCTTTTTTCTCCTGAGACACAGTCCTGTCTCCTCGTCATTCCTGACCTTCTCTCACAACTGCAGCCTAGGTAATGATGCTCAGAAAAACAGCCAATCAAGGGGTTTGTTTGTTGTCCTCTTTTAGCACTTCTAACTCAGGCAACCAAACCAGTTTGAACCGGATGGAGGATCAGAGCCTTCTCTGGACTCCACCCAGAGTCTATGGATATTCAGTTAACTTCAAGCCTGCAAACTAATACCCACATGTACCAGCCAAAACAGCATTCTGCTGTGTTATTCATATTTAGAGTTGTCATATGACCCCATCTAAAAAAACAAAACAAAAAACACCGCTGCATAAATTGCTTGAAAAATAACATGAAGTGTATCTGTGCCTATGAAGTCCTTGTTAGTTTGAGGAGGATGGTGGTGGTAAAACCAAAATAATCTACCAGCATCTATATGTTTTCTTTATATAACCTGTGATCATTTCAGACCAAAGTGGGGAGTCATGTTTCCTTCAGAAATATACAAGCAGCAGAGAGGAAGTTGGTATTCCGATCAGAATTAGGTTAGGAGGTGTGGTTTTGGTTTGATTTAATTTCTCACAGTTGACTTTCTGCTTATAAAAAAAGTTTCCCCTGGGGGGACATACATGCGGAAGGTAAACCTCACATGGATTACCTAGTTACCTACAAATTGCAGCCTTCAGCAATTTTTAATAAAAGAACACCACCCGATTCACGCTAAACGGTAAAAACGGATTCCATTTTCGTAATATCAATGTTATTCCACTGAACAGGGCTATTAGAAGATATCCTAGAAGCAAATGCAGTGCAATTGTGTAGAGGTGGCTTCTGATCTTAATTGAAAATGAACGAGAAAAATAAATCAAGACAGAAACTCTCCCCTTCTGCCCACCTAGAGATGTCAGTTTTAAAGTGACCTGCAAGAGAAGTTACACAGCAGCTGAGAGTGACAGTAAAACACCCCTCTTCTCCCTCCCCACCCACCTCCCCCCTGGTCTGCTCCAGCCCTGCTGACAGGGGTAGTTGGAAGTGCAAGAACTTATTTGGAAATCCAGATTACATACTTGAGACTGCCCGTGTTCCAGAATTTAGCTCCTTGGCAGAGATGCGAGCTGACTGTGCACATTGCAGAGCCAGATGGCAGCGCATGGCCCCTGGGCAGGTAACTCACCTCCCAGCTGCAGGCACAGGGCTGCTTTGAAGGGCATACTAGAGGGACGCTGCCCGGGCAGGCAGGCAGGCGTGACACTTGCAGAGAGAAATGACTGGAGTTTGGGTATTGTTGTTGTTGTTTTTTCCATTGCCACGTGTTTTTAAATATAAAAGTGAAATTTTGAAAGCTGATTGAAGTTGGATTTTCAGCGAAAGCCTCATTCCCAGGAAATGCCTGGCCATCAATGTCACCCATAGCCTGGGACCTCAGAAACCATCCCTTGGCAACGGCTCCCTGCGCTGCCCTTCGCTGCAGCCTGCCCTTGTCCTGAGGCTGCTTTGCCAAGCACTCCACCTTCAAGCACCGCTTTTAGGGGAAGAGGTGCTTCACCTTGAAGAGGGAACAGCTGAGGGAAAGGACAGTGCATAGGGCGGCTGGGGCTCCACGCTGCTTTGGAGCCATGCCTTGGGGCCTAAAATCTGCATCCTTCAGTGCAGAACAGGGAGTCTCTGCTTTAAACAGAAAGGTCCTTGTTGCTACATTACTAAAGCAAGCAAGCAAACAAATAAATAAAATAAAATAAATAACTGCTTTCACCACCCACTTAGTTGTAAAGGGTTAGTTTAATCATAAGACAGCACCTGCGCCTGTGGCTGTTTCTAATATGTTTTTCATTACCCCTTTGCAGAAGGATCAAGAATTGCAGAATCAGAACAGTCAGTGTGCCTCTCTACAATATATCTTCCATTCATGAAGCTACTTATTCTTCTTCTGTTCAACAAGGAGTCTTACCTGGTCTGAAATGGCAAGCATGTGTCACACTGGAAGAAATTGTGTACTGTTATCTCTTCTTGAGTATTGTTTAAAAGAAAATGTTTTCCTTTATTTTAAGCAAAAAAACTGGGAAACAAAAAATTTCTTTCACAGGGAGCCATGGCCCTTAATCAAATTTACATTTATATCTCAGATGTAGGAGTAATATAAGTTTATTTGCCTCCCTGCTTATTGTCCTGGCTTGTACCCTCGGTGTTTTTGTCCCAGTATCCGGGCAGGAAGGAGGTGCATTTGAGCTGGGCTTCGACTCTGCCAGGAGGATAATCCCCTAATGACCAACGGTCAGCATTTTCATCCCAGCGAGTCTGACCTTTCAGAAGCAGAGGTGGCTTTACGTTTGTACCAAATAACCTTGAGGACAAATAAGACCCAGTTTGGGGTGAACTCATGGCACACAGTCCGAGCTTTCTTTTCCTAACGTGGACATTGCAATCACAGCAGATCTTCAAAGCGGTATTTAGTTCCAAAAACATTTGGAGTGAGGGCGTAATTTGCATAATTCTATTAAAACGTTTATACCTCAGTATTGAAAACGACTTGAGAAAAATGTGATTTGAGGGGAAAGGAAGTCTTATCTTCTGCTCCAGAAGGTGACTCATGGAACTAAGCTTGTTATGTGAGGAGTGCGTGGTAAGCACCAAACACTGAAATATAGAGACCTGAAGGGATCTTTTGATGTGTCTCAGAGTGCCCAGTGATCTGAAGTTGAAGATACAGACAGATTTTCTGCTTCTTGCCTTATTTTGCAAACTTAAAAGTCGGAGTCCCATTCCAGCAACGGGAAACACAGGTGTGTTACTGTGTATTTTAAAATGAAAGACATTGGCTCCTTTCAGTGGAGGAGAGTTCATTTTGTTGTCATGACAGACTTAAGAAGATTGTTTGTAGATCAAATGACTCTGTCATCATACCTATTTTGATCATATGATGCTGCCATCATTCACAGGTTGACAGCAATCTGGCTCACACATTCATATTCAGTTTCTTAAGACAGTACTTAAGGAGTCAGGAGTCAAACACCTTCAACAGTGTAAATGGTACAAAACCAACTTCAATTAAAATGCTTCCTCCTGTCAGTGGCATGGGCCTCCATTAAACCAGCCGCTGCCCAGAAGCTGAGGGCTGATGTCCACATGACGGCATGCTGTTTGTAAAGGTGTGTGAAGAGTGCACACGGCCCCCAGAAGCCACCATTTGAGAAGTTTCCAGACCCTGAAGCAAGCCTACCCTCCTCTAAGAAACCCTGTCCTGTCCAGAGCATACTGGAGTCTGGGAACTTAACTGGCACATGTCTTCATTCCCATTCCATATTAGCCTGAATTTTTGCCAGGGCCAGAATAAGACTCTTAGAGCCCATGGCCCTTAAGCATAAGAACAAAAATACAACTTTATTTTTTTTAAATAGCAGTGTGGCCAGCATGGCTCAGTGGTTGAGTGTCGATATATAAATCAGAAGGTCACAGTTCAATTCCCGGTCAGGGCATATGCCTGGGTTGTGGGCTCAATCTCCAGTAGGGGGTGTGTAGGAGGAAGTCAATCAGTCATTCTCTCTCATCAATTCTGTTAATTAGGAGTGGATAATTAACTCTGTTAACTAGGTGCAAATACCCTACTTCTAGTCTTTTCTCTACTCATTTTATTTTATAAAATCATATCATACTATAACTCTTATAATCATATATAGTTTTTGCCCATTATTATTGCCAGTTACTATTCTCCCACCTCACATTTTTCATACCTGTGCAGCATGTGTTATCATATACTAACATTTTAAAAATTACTCTTTGGACTGACAGGAGTATTTATAGTTTTACCAGAGGCCCAGTGCATGAATTTCCAGCTGCTGGCTGGGGACTCCCTTCATTCTGCACTGCCCCCTGGTGCAGCGTCATAGTGAGCGATTAAACTCCTGGTCAGTTGAACTCCCAAGGGGACACTTTGCCTATTAGGTATGTATATATATATATATATATATATATATATATATATATATATGCCATAGTTGCTATGGTAAGTTGATGTAGCCCTTTGAAGGCATTTTAGTTTCCCACTGGAGTTTTCCACGTTTGGTATAGCATGTACAAGAATTAGGAGAAACATTAAAGGAATTAAAAATAATAGAGAATGATTTTTCTAATGTCAATCACAGTTTAAGTGGGAGCTACATTTTTTTTTTTTTACTATTAAACACAGCTGTTTATCCCATGTAACTAGCATGATTTGTCCTCTGTGGTGTCAAATGGTTGTATGTGTGCTATTTGGGAGAGAAAGAGAACAAGGAATTGGGAAAGTGGGTCAGGATGACTTGGGCTTAGTTCTCAACTTTACATAGAAGTTGCTGTTTCTGTTTAGTCGTGGCCATGCTGTAGTAATAAGTTAATCCTGAAATATAGGTGGTTCAGCACACACACAAAAAGTTTATTTACTGCTCACATAGAGACTGATGGAGTCTGGCAGAGACTCCCCTTCACCATGACTTAGAGACACAGGCTCCCTCTACCTTGTGACGATGTCATCTCAAGATGTGGCTTCCAAGGTTGTCACCTATTCCCCACAAAACACTGGAGGAAGGGGTCCAACAAAGGGAAGGTAGATTCATGCCCAGTGAAGTTGGGATAACATAGGGAAGGTACTTGCCTGTCAGTCATACCTGGGGACAGATATGATTGGCCAAAATGGGGATGGCAACTGCAAGTCCACCAAAATTTGGGAATACATCATCTCCTAAACAAAAGAATTCTCTTTTTCTTGTTGCTGTTGCTCTCTTGTTGAGCTTGACTCTGGTTCTCTTATGTCTCACGACTCTTGACTTGTGGGGCTCTCTTATTTCTGCTTCCTTGCATTCACCTGTATGGCTCATGGCCATATGGATCCCACATGCAATGGACTGATGGACTGAAACCAGGAACACAAACTATGCTAGCCTGATGCTGGATTGGACTCCACTCCAACATGGAAATAAAACTCTGGACACTGGATCTAATTTTAACTCTATGGAAGCCTCAGTTATATTTCTATGACTGGACAAAGGGAAATGGGACTTTGGAAACTCAGGGATTTGATTTCACAGAAATAAAACTTTCTATGATATCGCATGCTCCTATGTGAGTCTCAGAGAATTCTTTCTCAGTATATCGCTAGGAATCCACTCCCACTACCAACCAGGGGAGATGAGGACCTCTCCCCTCCATTAACAATTCCAGGTCATGGGGATATTTTTAGGCTAAAGAAGAAAAGTCTAATAGAAAGCATGCAGGGAGCGTTACTCATCTACTTGAAGGAATAGACTATGTTCTATGTTGTTCCAAAAAAGCCAATATTTGAAATTCCAAAAAGGAAGGCTTAAAATAAAACATCCTAAACATGTCTAACATTGACACTGTCTTCCTGGGGTATTACTTGTGCTCTACCAAGTTCTACATGTAGGGGCTCCTTAGATTTCAGTTTGGGGCTATCTTTTCTTCCTACACATTTTTTCAATATTTCATCCATTTTCATTGTTTTAAATGCCATGTATATATTATAATGAACCCATCATTTTTCTCCAGCCAAATATCCTCTCAGTCTTATATATGCAATTATCTGTATGATCTTTCATTTGAATGCTTCATGAGCATCTCAGACTTAATATGTGAAAATGGAACTCTTGATTCCTCTTCATAATCCCTTGTCCCAAAGTCTTGTTGTCCTTGTCTGCCCTTGCTCAATCAATGATACCATCAGATGTTACTTAGCCCCAAACTTCTGTCCTCTCTGCCTGTCACACTCAGACCACATCAAACCAATTGCCTCCAGACTTTGGACAGAGAACATGTGTTTTATTCATTGGGTTCTCTCAAACCACTGGCACACATTAATAAATATTTGATGAATGAATAAATGATATAAAATGATCATCTGGAAGAAATAATAATGAACTTTATAATTTGTAAAGCATTTACCATATGTTAGATGCTTTAACTGTTATAATTCATTCTTAGTAACAACTCTTTAAAATAGGTGGATTAAAAAAAGACTCATAGAACTATGAGTTTTGTATGGTTTTACTTTTATTAAGTTATATCAAGCACTTACTATGACTAAATGTTTTATATGCCATTTATCAAGGCACACATAGATATAGTGGTAAGTGGTTTATACATATATCATATAATCCTTACTAATACCTCTAAGGTAGGTTTTATTATTTTACTATTAAAATTTTATTAAACTTATTGGGGTGATATTAGTTAATAAAATTATACAGATTGCGGATATACATTTCTATAATATAGCATCTGTATATTGTATTGTGTGTTCACCTCCCAAAGTTAAGTCTCCTTCCATTCTAGAGTACGTTTGATGCACCATTTTATAGATGAGGAAATGGAGGCTAAAAAGTATTACTTAACTTGACCTAGGTCAAATAGTCAGGAAGTGATGCTATTTAAGCTCTGATCCATTTGGCTCCCTGCTCTATCATAAAGAAATATCCAACAAGGGTGCCAATATTTTATGAAATGGTGCATTGATGATCTTTTAAGTTTCTTTTAATTAGAATTTTCATAATAATTTTATTCAGAGTCATTTTCTCTACATCTTTAGATAACATTTCATTATCTTACCATATCAAAGAAAATAAAAATAACTCCTTAAAATTCATAGAAAGCTAGAAATGTTCTAAGCCCACACAAATTCTGCCTCATATGATGATAAGGATAATCATATATTCTGTAAGTTTGGGCACTTTCAAAATAGGATCCTTATCTTCTTAATATCTGGACCAAATTAACCAGCCTGACAATGATTCCTGAAGCCACGCTAGCAGATACACAGAGCAGAATGCCATGCCAAGACTGACTCACCACACAGAATATCTAGTGACTCAAGAAGTGTTGTTTTAAATGATCCAAGTTTACTGAAAGCTATTCTAAGTATCCCAGAACAAAAAAAGACTTTATTACAATTAGCATATCTTTAAAAATAGAAATGCCCATGCTCAAATTCTCTGCCTATCTGTATAAAGCTTATTTGATTCCTTAATTCTATTCCTTATGGTTACACAATTATGTGGGAATCATTTTGTCGCAATTCCTGCATTCCACCATCATTTTTAAGAAGGAAATTAACAAAATTGACAAATTTGCGATAGGAAAAGAGCATGAGATAATCAAGTGAAACGAAACAAAGAGAATTGAGACAATGGGAAAGCAATGTCAATTTTCTGAGCAAGTCAAGATGCACAGATGCAATAAGCCAACATGTGATGAGGCTGAGGAAGAAGCACCAAGAATCTTGACTCCTCTTATTGCCCAGCACAAATGACCTTAGAGCTTTGAAGCATAAACCTATAAACCAGTATCAGGCTTTAAGTTAATCACTATAAATTGCTCTTTATATTCAGGCAACAGTATTTTTAAACATTTTTAGAAAGATCTGCAACCACATGATGATAGCAGATACTTAGCCAGTGTTCAACGGGTGCTGTTCTAACTAGAGCTAGGGATAGAACCCAGGGAGACTAGCTCCACACTGGATTTTACCAGTCACACTGAACTGCCTCCTTCATGACAAGCTATTTCATTAAGTCCCTTAGTTAGAAAACCCATCTGTTTGCAGTTCACATTGGTGGGAAAGTGGAAATACAAATTGGATCAGAAAGCACCATCTTTTCCACCGGCAAGGGGACCTGGAGTCTCAGCATTACTCCCTAGTCATCTGAAACCTACACTTCAGAAAAAAAGATATCAGAAGCTTGGCTCTTTGCAAGAGTGAAGGGAGGATGGTGTGAAGTGTAAGACCCTCTCTGTGAGTGAGGAGATTCCCTACCTCTAGTCCTAGGAGGTGGATGGAATTGTAGAGGAAGAATCTTGAGAGGTGCAGTTCAAGATAGTGAGAGTTTCAACTTTCCCTCTTCTATATTAGATGGTGCTTCTAAAATTGTCTTTGATTTAAAAAAATAAAAGTATTTGATTTTAGCTGTTCACTGGTGTTTTTGCTTTGTGTCAGCTGAGTGGACAGGATGACAAGAGAGGGGGGTATATCTCATCCTATCACTTCAGTGGTACCCACACTGGGACATGCACCTACTGAGTAGACTATGACTCCAAGTCTGGGATATCTCTATCGTATAAGAGAATGGGGGCTAAAGAGAGAGCTCAGGTAAGACTGAGATATCATTTTTCCCACATCTGCAGGCTAGAGCAGTGTTTCTGGAGCTTAAATGTGCATGTGGCTCACCTAGGGATCTTGTCAAAATGCAGATTGTAATTCAGCTGGTCTGGAGTAGGGTCTGAGACGCTGCACTTCCGACAAGTTCCCTGGTGATGCCAATGCTGCTGGACTATATAGCACAGAGTTAGAGGAACTTTGACTAAGGGAACATTCATAAAAAAGAATGCTTCTGGACTCTCTCTGCCTGTCACACTCAAATCATCTTAAATCAATTGCCTCCAGACTTGCGCAGGGAATATCAGTATATTATTCATGGTTTCCCTCAAACCACTGGTGCTTAGAAAGGAGGAGTCCCTCTCCTCTCTGCTGCACAGATCAAGTACAGGCAGAGAGCATGTTATCTTTCCCTAGGGGTGCCTGCTTTCTATCTCTGGGACAGTTAACTGTACACTTGGTCAACACCAATGCTGTCTTCCACTGCTATGAGTAATAGAGCGCAGGGTCTCCTGAACGGTGACCTGTGGCCAAAACTGAAGAACTAGTGATTCCTCAGTTCTGCTTAAGCAAGCAGCATGGACAATCCCTCCACTCCCCAGCTCTGAGTTTACTGAGGAAACGCCTGAGGCTGCACATCCATGTTCAACTTAAGCTCTGGTTAAGGGAGTCACTTAAAACGTTGCCTCCTTGAAATATCTGCAGAGGGGAGGATCAGTTGCATTGTCCAAATTATCTTCATAAGAAATGCAATGGAATTAAGAAACCTAAATTTAGATTATGTTCCATGGAACCATCTTCCTGAGTGAGAAAAGGTAATTATAGAAAAGCCTTTCAAAGAAAAGTGGTGGAAACACTTGATAGCATTTCCCTGAGACCTTCACAGAGCCATGTTACAGGGAGAGAAAGCTCATATGATTAATCTTTTACCTTTTCCCCCAAGACAATGCCATGGCCCCAATAATCACCCTGGAGAGACAAGACAATGAGTGGAATCAGGCCATACATGGGGCCAAGATAAACAGGGCTAATGCACTGACTATTCTGGATAGCTTGGTGCCCAGCTGCCCCTGTGAACTCTGGTCTTCTAGACCCTGCCCCAACTTCCAGTTTAGCTCAGTAGATAGAGCACTGTCCCAGGGACTGAAGGCTCCCAGGTTAGATTCCAGTTAAGGGCATGTACTTCTGTTGCAGGCTCCGCCCTGCCTGGGCCCTGGTCGAGGCTTGTGCAGGAGGCAACCAATCTATGTGTTTCTCTCACATGGATGTTTCTTTCTGTACTTCCCTCTATTCCACTCTCTAAAAAATCAGTGGAAAAATATTCTCGGGCGAGAATTAAAAAGATACAATTTCTAAGAAGAATCAGGAAAGGGAAACAAAGGAACAAAATATAGGAAGGATCAGTAAAAAATTAAGTAATAAAATGGCAGAACCAATCACAAGCATATCTAAATACTCTAACAGTCTAAGCATTCCAACTATAATGTATAGTTCAAATGAATAAAGAAGCATGACCAAAATATACAGGGGCCAGCAAAAGTAGGTTTATAGTTATATGTGAAAAATAGTTTATTCTTGTATTATTTATTAATTATTGTATTACAACTGTAAACATACTTTTGCCCACTCCTGTATTCTAGCTATAAGAGAGACCCTTTGAATATAAAGACAGAAAATGAGATTTAGGCCAACAAACCAAATAAATTGTATTTCTACATACTAACAATGAACAATTTAGAAAAATTTTCTGGCCTGTGTGATTCAAAGGTTGAGCATTGACCTATGAACCAGAAGGTTATGACTGGATTTTTGTCGGGGCACATGCTCAGTTTGCAGGCTTGGTCCCCAGTGCAGGGGATGCAGGAGGCAACTAATCAATGATTCTCTCTCATCACTTATGTTTCTGTCTCTCTTTCCCTCTCCCTTCCTCTCTGAAATCAATTAAAAAATATAGTAGCATAAGAATAGTTGGGGATAAATTTATTAAAATATGGGTAAGGCCTTTATACTGAAAGCTACAAAGTCAATTTAAGTAAGTGGAGAAATATACATGTTCATAAATTAGAAGATTCAACATTGTTAAGCTGGCAAATCTCCTTAAATTGATCTATGCATTCAATGTAAAATAATCAAAATCCTAATAGGCTTGCTTGAAGAAATTTATGCTTCTGAAGTTTACAAGGAGAAGCAAAAGACATAGAGTAACAATAATAATTTTAAAGATAAAGAATAAAGTTGGAGGACTTACACTACCAAATTTCAAAATTTATTTTAAAGCTATAGTATTCAAGTTTGTGTAGTAATGGTCTAAATGTGTACAATTAAATCAATGGGACAGAATCCAGAAATAGAAATGTACATATAATTTATTTTTACATAGGTGTCAAGGTAATTCCATGTGGGAATAGGATATTCTTTAAACAATTGTGCTGAAACAATTGTATATCTCTATGGATTGAAAAAATTTAACCTTATACTTACATCAGACTATAAGCAAAAATAAACTCAAAATGGATCACAATCCAAAATATAAGAGAAATAAAACTCATAATAAAGGCATAAGAAAAAAATATGTGTGATACTGTGTTAAATATTTCTTAAATAGGGCACAGAAAGCACTGATTATAAAAGACAACAGTGTTAAAATGGACTTGCATGTAAATTTTATCTCTATAAAAATAATAATCAAAAGTTTCCAGGAAGAAGAGGGAAAATAAGGAGCAGTGGATTAGAACCCAGTTCTCCTGGACTCTTTAGTTTACCCAATTCAGGTAACACTACAGAGAAACAACTCCACCACCACTACTGCCCACCCCAAACTTCATGCTCTTATTTCCCTTTTATTTCTTTTGGTTACCATGTTGTTAGTTCATTAATTCTTTAAGTCACTAAACAAGATTTACTGCTCTGCACACCACTCTGTGCTAGGAATCTGTTAGGTGCCTGCTGAGAAGGAGTTCACAGTCCAGTGTAGAGACAGCATACCAAACAAATTCTGATACGTACTATGACAAAGAGAAGTACAGTGTGAAATGGGAGTGAGCCTTCCGAGGGACCTCTAAAGCTGAAGACAGGACCAGACGGCAGGTTCGGGCAGGCATGATTGCTTGAAAGAGATGAGGCTGCCCTATGCCAGTCAGGTGCTATAATGGAGAGGATGTCCCACAGGAGCAGGCCATGTAGAGACATGACATCATGACACATTGGCCTTTTCTGGAACTGCATGTAATTTTGTTTAACAGGTAGGCCCAGTTCCACTGGCGAAGGCATGAAAAATGGAGACTGAACAGTTAAATAGAGGTTGACTCATAAAAGGGCCCTGTATGCTTGGTTAAGGTTTTTGCATTTTATCCTAAGGCAATGGCAGGGCATTCAAGGATTTTAAGCTCCTTAAGCAAAGGAACTTGAACGTATTTGTGCTTTGGAAAGATCATGGCAGCAGGATTAAGGAGAAATGAAGAGTCAAGTTGCTGTTGCAATTATACTGGCAACATATAATGAATGCCTACAGTAAGACAGCTGCAGTGAAGTAAGATGAGAGAGAGATGGAGAGGACTGAGTTGGCATGCCACACCCACCAATTAGTCAGAATAAGATTTCTTTTTCTTTTCTCCTTTGCCGGTGTGAAGTGAAGAAAGTATAAAGCACTAATGGATCCTGGGGTTGGATCTCAGTAGCTGGTAGTGGTGCCTACTGAGATGAGAGTGCCAGGGAAGTGGGTTTTGCAATATTCCTTCTTTACCTGGATAGAACATGAAGCCAGTGCAATTACAGCTGCTCCCAATTGTTTGATGCTCAAGAGCTTATCCAAATTGCTTTCACATTAATTTTATTGTTCTTCAACAGGACTGTTCCACACTTTTGTCTAGTTCTTCAATCACACCACTATTCACTGATTAATAACCTCTGATATGATTTTTTTAATTCAGGCTACTGGCCAGATGAAATTTATTGATTCTTCAACCAAAACCATTTTATTGGCCAAATGAATTAAATTAGTTAAAAAAGCATGTGTGTACAAAAAGCCCAGTCCCTTTTTCCTTTTCTCTTTTTCTTTCTTCCCTTTTCTTTATCTTTATCTTTTTCTTTTCTTCTCTTTCCTTCCTCCATGTCTTCATTTGTTGCATATTTTTTTCACTTTGTCTTTCTTTTGCTTTCTCTCTCTTGCTCTCTTACTCTCACTCCTTCTTTCTTTGTTAATCTGGGAGAAATTTTTTCTCTAAACTTAAATTGACCTTACTGATTGGTCCTAGCACAAACATTTTCTGGAGTCAGATAATATATAGATAATATATGAAATTGAGTCTCACATTTTCATGGAGAGTTGCATTAAATATCTCCTTCTAACTACCTTTAGCTCTTCACATGACCCAGGGTTTAACTTCTGCAGGATAAATTACATTCCCTCCTGCAGCTGGTATGCAGATACCACCTCATGGAAAAAAGTTTAAAAATAATTGCAAGCTTATTAGACGTGGCAGTATCCGGGTGAGAGGGAGAATATTGGATGAGGTGAGAGTGGACTCAGGAGATGAGAGAGGGCACATGTTTCCACTTAGAAGCAAGGGCTTTAAAACTGTGCCAAGTGAAGCTCTGGGCCCAATGGAGAGTAAGCACGTGAGCACCGATCACCACATTTGACTATGACTAAATGCTTTGGCTGCAGCAATAAAACAGCTTTAAGGTAACCTTTCTGGGGACTTTCAATCATTGCTCCATTGCAATCAACACATGATATACAAGGCTGATGAAAAGAACAATGTACTGGGAAACCAGCCATGAACTCAAATTATGGGTTTTCCATGAACTTGTTATAAGAATTTTTAAAACTTTCAAATTAATTTGGCCTTTAATGTTCTGACCCATCAAAAAAGAAAATGATAATTGCTACCACAGGATTTTATGAGACTACAGAGATAGACTTTGTGGAAAACTCCCTTATCATAATGTATTCCATTATTATTTATTATTATTATTATTATTATTGAAACAATTTCAGAGTCAGAGAGTTTTTAATTTAAAAAGCAAGGCGCAACAAAAATTAATTTGTGATTAAAATGTTTTTGTATAAAATGCTAATCTCCTCATAAAAATTCATATAAAAATAGCGAACATATTAATTCTTAGTGGAGACCATTGCTGTCACAACAATATCTTCCTGCACAGAAAATTTTGGATTTGGCTCTTATGGAATAAGCATCACATAGAATAGTTAATGAAATAGAAGCCAGAACTATGAACAAAATTTTAGTTTCATAACTAAATCACAAAAGTCATTTTTTGCAGTGAAATAAACTTCATGGCAGATATAATGGTATTAAACATTTGCTAGGATGGAATTATTTCAAGCATTTAAAATTTTTTGCTTTTTTGGATTTTGGTTTTATTTTTATAGCATGTGTTCAATTGCTGAAAGCCATATTAATTAATTTTATTTCAGCTTCTGTAACTCATAATAATGATTATGGCACATATGCAAATTTATGTAAATCAAGATACAGAAGGTCATTAGGAATTCAGACCTTTTTATAGTTTCATCACCAAATTGGAGCTTTAGCTACATTCTGGTAGTGAATTTGGACAACTTTTCAGTTTCAGGTATTGCTAACAAGGGCTATTAAAATAAACAAATAAAAAAACCTCTGAATAAATGCATACCTCTAAGAACATGGCCCCCAAGCAGGCAAACTGGGTTCATTGGGAATAATGACTTGACTACTGATAAGTGAACCATTACATACAGACCATATAATTATACTCTGATATAATTGCATTTAAATATTAATGGCGTATATGTTAAAACATTTCCTTCTAATAATGACTAAGTCTCAGAAACATATTAGTCATAAATAGCCAGGGCTTAAGTTTTTAAAAAATTCATATGCAGAAGTATAGGCTATTTTTTTCTGTATGATTACATTATATTCAACTCCCTAGAAGAGTTAGCGTCGGACTTGGCAATTAACACATAGACACAAAGCACACACGCAAAATACTGCAAGCTATTGTCCTTTATCATTTAGTCAGCTAGCTGGAGCAGAAGACAGTTCATGCAGATCACTTGGCTGGATTTAATTAAGCTTTCTGCAGGAGACACCACATGGTGTGGTCTTTACTGTGAAGCGCTCCGAGGCATGGAAACCAATTGTTCATTTACTTCATAGGGCCATCTACTAACCAGCAGTTCTCATTTAATAATAGTAGGATAATTATTGTTATGTTAGGGACAAAGAGAGTCAATTTTACTACACTTATTGTTATGGGTGAACAGTTTTACCCTCATACAAAGTGACACAGCAGCATATGAACAAAGCCTGGAGCAAAGAATATGGGAAAAGGAAAAGCAATTGGTGTTGGAGTGTTGGACTTGCAAGTCAATTTCTGTTTTATATTTTTTTATTATTGTTTTTATTCCCCTTTCCCTGACACACACACACACACACACACACACACACACACACACACACACTGAGAATATACTTTTATTGATTTTAGAGACAGAGGAAGGCAGAGGGAGAGACAATAATATTGATTGACCACCTCTCGCCTACACGCCCCGAGAGGGTTGGAACCTGAAACTACAGCATGTACTTTGCTGGGAATCGAACCCGTCACCTTTCAGTGTATGGAACAGTGCTCCAATCAACTGAGTTAAACAAGCCAGGGCCTTATTGTTGTTTTTAAAGTTATTTGTATTTCTAAACTCCTGATAAATAATAAATAGTTACCAATAGCACTCATGGGGAATTTTTAGTTATATGAGCATAAACTAGTCTTGTTTAATTTTGTATCCGCTATGAAAGAGATATTACCACAAATTATAGATAAGAAAGAAGTTTTATATGGGGAGTATATGGTTTGCTTAATCTAAAAGCAATTCTTTTTAAGCATTACCTTCATCCACTTCTATAAAAGTCTCATGGTAGAAACACAATCTAAATTGTAAACAGTAGATTTGTTAGGACTGAAGGTGACCGCTATATTTTAATCATGAGATCACATTATTCTACGTACTTGGAAATGATATACTTAATTTTCCTTAAACATGTTCTATCATTGAGGATTGTTTTAATGGCCAAGGAACTTGTCTTGCCAATTTGGGGTTCTCACCCCCTTTCTCCATTCCCATTACATTACTGGATTAGCCTTCCTAAAATCTTGCTTCCTCAGGACACCCTCCTGCTACACACTTCAATGGCTCCCCAGTGCCTACTGAACACCTTTATGTTCTTTTCACAAAGGCTTTCTATAATTTTTTTCCCCACAAAAATTACAAATTTCTCTTCTAAATCCCCAACAAAAAAAGTTTCCTCCACTTAAAAACCTTTTTTATTCCTTTCAACTAATCTTACCTTATCTTTCAGGTTAATTTCTGTATCGCCCAACATATGTCTTCTAAAATCATAGCCCAGCTTGATAGTTCTTATTTCTGAATTCCCATGAAAATTTATTACATATTAGAGGCTTGGTGCATGACATATATAAGGAGGCCTAGACCCTTTAGCAGTCTAGAGCCTTTAGGGGATGTCTGACTGACGGCATAGGCCAGCTCCCCTTGGGGAGCAGTCAGTCATCCTTATCGCTGCCACGGAAGCAGGAGAGGCTGCCACTGTTGTTCACTAGCCATCAGCCTGGTTTGTGGCTGAGCAGTGCACCCCCTATGGGAGCACACTGACCCACCAGGAGGCAGCTCCTGTGTTGAGCATCTGCCCCCTGGTGGTCAGTGCACATCATAGCTACTAGTTGTTCTGCTGTTCAGTCTATTTGTGTATTACCCTTTTATTATATAGGACTAGAGGCCTTGTGCACTAAATTTGTGCACGGGGGAAGGGGTGGCTGTGCCTCAGCTCAGCCTGCATCCTTTCCAATCTGGGACCCCCTCTCCAATCTGGGACTCCTCGAAGGATGTCCAACTGCCCGTTTAGGCCTAATCCCATCAGTGTGATCAGGCCTAAACGGGCAGTTGGACATCCTTCTCACAATCCAGGACTACTGGCTCCAAACTGCTTGACTGCCTGCCTTCTTGATTGTCCCTAATCGCTTCTGCCTGTCAGTCTGATCACTGCCTAACCACTCTCCTGCCAGCCTGTTTGCCCCTAACTGCTCTCCCCTGCTGGCCATCTTGTGACAGCCATCTTATGTCCACATGGGGGCAGCCATCTTGTGTGTTGGAGTGATGGTCAATTTTCATATTACTCTTTTATTAGATAAGATACTTCTGTTATTGCACAAGCACAAGTAACCTTGGGTTATTTTAAAATACTTAACATATATGTACTTATTATTATTTTTATCACATTTATGTCCCTTAAAACAGTTACTTTTATTATATTTATTTTGTATCTAATTAACACTTACTACATGCCCAGCAGTTGTGAAATTGCAATAACATGGCCTAAAGTAGATTATTATAGAATGCTTGTGGAATGAATGAAGATAGAGAATACCATATCTTCAGGAAGCAAGATTCTGGTCTCAACAATGCTCTTTTTTAACCAGGGTGATATTGACCAAGTCAGTTAATGTTTTCCATTCTCCATTTTTTCATCTATGACAGGAGCCAGATAAAAAAGATGGCCTTTCAATTCAGGCTTGTCCAACTTTCAGTGACAATTTATCTTACTCTATTACCATACCTCAAGTTCCCATAAGAATACTTGTCAGTGGTGATGTAAGAACTTCCTTTCAGTAATCCCTCACCCAGCATTCACAGAAGAAATGTGTTGAATCAATTTGCTCTCTGTTACTCTCCTTCCCTTAGTTTCAACTTTTTATCCTAAATCTGAGATTCCTTGGAATCTGGAAATACACAAATAGCTGCAGCAAACTTGGGAAATAGGCATGAAGAACTGAGTATGGGGCCTCTGCCAGCTTGGCTGTGTGGCCGTGATATGCAGGCCAAGGCAGAGTTAGAGCTCAGAGCTGGAGGGTGAGTTCATAAAACACATGTAGGAACATTAAGCTTGAGGAGGGGACAAGGTTGAATCCTTGGGTGCAGGCCAAAGCTCAGACTTCAAGCTGTGTGCCTGCTCTGAGAGTGCCAAAGATCAAGATCCAGTGGGGCAAAGTTGGGGGAGTGGTCATGGGGTGGGAGGAAGGGGGGGTTGCTTTAAGACCCAGAGATCCCAGCTGCCCTGACTCATGCACACCTGGGAGAATCAAGTCTGAGGGCTGGGCATGTCAGGACTAAGATCCACGCTGGCCTAAAGAGCTGGGAAAGAATGGAGCTCAGAGTGGAGTTGAACAACAGTATTGAGGCACCCAGGAGAGCAGCTTAAGCAAGCAGTGGTCCTGACTCTGGGGAGGGCTGCTGGCTGCTGTCATGGGGGTCTGGCATCATGTGAGAAGTTTTCAGATAAGATTAGTGCGGTGTGTAGCAAGATTCTGCTGGTGCTGGGAAGGCAATGCCCTTTACATCTTCAGAGAGCTTTCTACAATAGTTTTACCAGAGTCCTGGAGGTCTCCCCCAAAGTCTGTATAGAGCTGTCAGCTGGTAATAGTTCCAAAAGAGGTGAGGTGCGGGTTGTGCCAGGGCATGCTGGGTGCGCCAGGGCATGCTGGGTGCAGCCCTCGTCACCACAAAGGCTTCCTGGGTTGTTCTGGATCAGCATTCCTCAACAGGCAAGACTTCTCTGGTTTTGATGGGCATATAGGTCCTTGGGCAGCATACGGATTAATTGGGATCAAGTCCTCAGACCCTCAAGGGTGCCCCACAGCCTTCCTTGTCTGGTGCCTCTTGCCTGCGTCCTGTGGAAAACTCCAGAATGGAGGAAAAGAAGGCGGTGAGGGGGTGGTGCATGTGGCAGGGATCCTAACTTTCTTGCTTAAGGAAGCTCTTAACAAGTACCCATCTGCCTTCAGGGAAGAAAACAGATCACATCAGTCTTTCAGATTCAGTGCTCATGACCAAATGCTGTCATCAGCAATCTGGGTCCCAGTGTCTTCCTCCGCAGCAGCGGTTCCCATGGGCTTATTTTCAGATGATCTTTCCTAAATAATCCATTGAAGGTGACAAAGAACTCACATACCCATATTTTTTTTTTTCCTTAGCAAGTAATCATGATATTTCTTCAGCTATTTAAATGTGTTCTCTGAGTCAGGAAAAGGGGATTTTTGTTGTTAACCAATAAGTAATTCTTGGATACTTAACAATATTCTAAGCACTTAATCATATTTAAAATGGACTATTAATGAAGCTTATAAACCATTTTGCAGCTCTGAAAGTGAATTTCTCTGCAGGCTTAGAGAGCATTAAGCCATTTAGGTTTTACCAAACAAATACTCATGAATTAATTCCTGGGAAAACAGATTTAGAAAATGAGGTTAATGTTCAGTTGTCCTTTGCTGAGTTTAACAATTACTCCATCTGGGAGGGAAGCCCTGAGCTTAGGTTAAACATTCTTCATGTTATTCACAAACTTAGTGAACATTAGTGACCTACTTATTATTAAAGAAAAGAATGAGAATGCCAACTGAAGGCATTAAGGAATAGCTTTGCTTTAATGTTGTCATTCCAGGTAAATAGATTGTGTTTTTCTAAAAATATGTTTTTAGAACCACAGGAAAATGAATTTAAAAAACAGAGTATTTTATTTAGCGTTTTGTTGTTTTTTAAAAAAGAGGAGAATTAATATACAGCACCTTTTTACCTGTTTTTAAAATAAAGGACTGAATAATAGAACTTATTTAACATATATAGCAAGATATTAAATGCCTTTAATTTGAAAGCAATTGAAAGGCAAACAAAGAATAAAAAAAGAGCAAGAAGAACCATTCCTGAAAAGAAAAATTTTTATCTTGGGAAAGTGAAATTTTACAGATTGATTTCCACCTTCCAAGTAGGAATGGCATATCTTTCTCTATTACAAAGAGGAAGTTTCCATGTCAAGAATACTTTTTACTTGCAAATCTATAATAATAAAAGCTTAATATGCTAATTAGACCAGATGACATTCCAGAAGAAGCTGCAGTGGCGGGATGGAGTTGGGGAGATGGGGAAGGAGAAGAGGAAGGGGAGGGAAGGGAAAGCCTCTTGCATAATTTTGTGCACCAGGGCTCTAGTTTTATATAAAAACTAAAGGCCCAGTGCATGAAATTTGTGCATGGTAGTGGGAGGTGGGGGGGCGGTTCCCTCAGCTCAGCCTGCACCCTCTCCAATCTGGTACTCCTTGAAGGATGTCCCTCTCACAATCCAGGACTGCTGGCTCCCAACTGCTCATCTGCCTGCCTTCCTGATTGCCCCTAACCGCTTTTGCCTGCCAGCCTGATCACCCCCTAACCACACCCATGCCAACCTGATTGATGTCTAAATGCTCCCCTGCCAGCGTATTTGCCCCCAACTTCCCTCCTCTGCAAGCCTGGTCCCTCCCAACTGCCCTCCTCTGCTCGCCATCTTGTGTCCACATGGGGCCAGGATCTTTGACCATTTTTAAAAAGCAATATTAGTCATATCTTGCAGAAAGGGTCAATGATATTTATATCCTCCCCTTTTCATTTCAGGAATGGTTCCTTCATCTTATGACCTTTTTAATTAGATCAGCTCTGAACATTTCCCAAAGCTTGCATATTTCCAACTTGAGGAATAAAGTTATCCCTGAATACCTCCTCTGCCTGCAGGGCATCTCCTACACCGCCCACCAAGGCTTTCCAATCAGAAGCAGGCCTTTTGACTTTGGATTTTGAGGGCACACTCTCAAGGTCACTCAAGTTCTCTACAAAATTTTTAAGCTTTGTGTTTTCATTTCCAAAGATAATAAAAATGATCAAGAGCAGGATCATCAGGGTGATTACTATCAAAATGGGTATAGTCACAGTAATTTAGTGCCCACTGAATTCAAGAGTTCTGGCTAATAAGAATATGAGTGAAGAACCATGATATCATCGCATCCTGTACGTAGGAAGGCTTTGCTGCAGTTTGATTAGAACAAAAAGTCATTGGTGAATAAGCTCTCAGGCGGTTCAGTAGTAGCATCTGCAGATCTGCTAGTGTAGTGGGAGCTGCAGGATAAGTTTGCTGCCAGCCAGGATTAAAGTTCTGCAAAGATATATTACTCATTGCCGTCAGCTATCTTAGTTAACTTAGATATTATTAGATTTCACCAATGTGGTTAGTTTGCAAATTTATTTTGCTTTTCACTTGTATAAGAAGTATAGCTACAATAATAAAAATATCAAGTCAGCACCACAGGGATGTGAGAATCTGTGTTCTTTAAAAGACACCTATGTCCTACTTAGTAAAAAGCATTCATCAATATTGCACTATGACCAAAAGCTACAGGTCAGAGGGCAATCACAAGGAATCTAAATGCAAAAATCGTAATAACAAAGGTATTTCAACAAGCCAGAGGTAACAGCCTATTTCAGGTAATACTTACAGAACAAACCGAGAGCTCAATACTTGTTCCAACTATTAACAGAGCTCTCAGTGGAGCGTTACGCTCTTTATAAGGCGATTATAGATTCACTCACTAAGAATTATACACTTTTCATCTACTTTTTAATTAAAAAAAGAGGTAGATAAGAGCGTGGGCATATCTAATATGCTAAGGGTATTATACAAGTTTGTGTTTGAATTACACATTAACCAGCCATGAAGAGGTTATTATAACCTCTCTGGCTTCAGGTTCTTCATATATCAAGTTGGGATAATACTTGTCTGGTGCAGTGTTTAGGGGATTAGAGATAATAGCGTATGTCAAGGGTCTGGCACATGGCAAGCACTCCTGGTATTGTTATTTGGAGACGGGGCTGTGGTCAGCTGTTTACATTGAAAAGACATGCACGTTCTCTGAGTAAGATATGGCCTGAAAGACTCTTTCCTGCCGGGTGGCCGACTTTCCCTTTTCTTATTGTTCTAAGAATACCTCTCCATTTGGTCCATTGTACATAGGAGCGATTGTTTAGTTGTTCCATCCGAAGAGAGAAGCCTTCCTGGAGCCTGGCTGACAAGGCTCGCTGTCTGATCTGTCTAACAGCTTTGGGGCTGGAGACAAAGCGCAGCCTCTCACTTCCTCTTGCAGAAAGAGAACAGTCCCGAACAAAAATAGATCCTCGCTGTCTTGCAAACATCATCCAGAATACACACAAAGGAAATGAGGGCAAAACCCCACTGTGGTGGATATTGAGACAGAATTCTTTGCCAAGTAAAAAGTTTTTCAAAGATTTTTAGGAAGAAGTTTTTAGCAATGGGTATCACAACACATGGAACATTGTTAGGCCAATTCTAGATGACAAATTAGGAATATACTCTATGCAGAGTGGGCCCATTTGGATTACTTGAACATAGATAGCTGTTCCAGAGAAATGTATCTAGAGAAATATGCCTATGTACTGCATTTGAAAACAAAAATAGCTTAGTCGATTGTCATCTAAGAACCAACTTACCCTTGGAATTTAGTGGAAAATTAAAATCTTGGCATGAAAAAATAACAACTTTTAGCTCTTTCACATTTATAATGAAGCTTAGAATAAAAACTATATGATGCTTTCAATGTCTTTATATCTTTAAAATTAAAGCTGTATGAAAGTTAGTGGTAAAGATGGGGAGGGCATTAAAGACCCATTGCCCTACAAGAGTAATGAATATTTAACTTTTTAGTGAAATTGTTGTTAAACTTAATTATTTCTATTAAAACAAGATAATATCATATGTCAAGAGTCTTTGCTAGTCATAACTTTTGCTAGTTTTTCTCTCTTATTGGCTAGTTTTCTTATTATCTGGATTTCAGACAACATCCAAAGCTTTAAAAAATGCCATTACTAATATAAATTCAAGGCCAATTTATTAATAACGTTATTTGGCTAAATTTGAACAATATTAAATCATGTAACTTTTCAGACATAACGAACTTCTTTACTTGCCTAACAATGTGTTCCTTTATTTATGAGAAAACCAATTTGTAAGAAAGTAGCATCCTGGCCTACTGAGATATTGTTAAAAATATGGATAAGAAAAGTATCTAATAAATTTTTTAGTTCTGTTTCAGAAATAGGGGGAATACCTCATTTATTAGACATTAGAACACAATAAAGCTATTGTAATCAAAGCAGAATGGTACTGATATTATAATGAAAAGACTATCACAGAAGTAGATAATCATTGGGGAAAGATATATTATATTCACTATACAATACTCCTCTCATATCTGCGTATTTGCTTTTCATAGTTTTAGTTACCCCCTTGGTTAAATGCAGTGTGACAATGTTATGTGAAAAATTCCAGGAATAAAAAATTCATAAGTTTTAAATTACATGTTTTTCTGAGCAGCACGATGAAATCTCACATCATCCCACTCTTTCTCACCGAAGGACATGAATCATCTTTCTGTCCAGTGTATCCAAACTGTATACACTACCCACCCGTTAGCCACTTAGTAGCACCTTGGTTATCAGATTCACTGCCATGGTATAGCAGTACTTGTGTTCAAGTAACCTTTATTGTACTTAATAATGTCTCATGTACCTCATTACATAGCCATTTTATTATCTCACATTATCACAAATAGAAGGGTGAGTACAGTACAATAAGATATTTTGAGAGAGAACTCACATTCTTAACTTTTATTACAGAATATTATTATAATTGTCTTATTTTATTATTGCTCTTATTAATGTCTTATGTGCCTAATTTATAAATTTTATTATAGGTATGTAAATATAGAAAAAATACAGATAGGCTTTGGTACTATCAGTTTCAGGCACCACTGGGGGGTCATAGAAAGTATCCTCCATAAATAATACATACATACATACATACACTTTAAAGTACATATAATAAATGGAATTAAAGAAATTGGTTATACATCAGAAAGAAAAATAATGGCAACTTCTATCTTATAACATACCTAAAAGTATATTTCAGATATATTAAGGAACTACGTATAAACAAGGAAAAAGATATTATAAGAAAAATTAGAAAAAAATTGTATAGCCATGAAATGAGAAAGCTTACTTTGGCAAAACAAGAGACTTAAGCTAAAAAACTGGTTGTATATTTTAAAAATGCTATTCATACTATAGAGTACTATGTAGCCAATTTATAAAGGAAAAAATTGGAATAGTGGAGTAAATAAGCATGTGTAACATCTGTGTAGTATAAAGTAGTTAACAAATGATCTTCTAAGAGAAAATATTTTACAATACATATAACACAATGGCTTAATGTCCCCAATACACAAAGAACTCTTGCAAATTAATTAGAAAATGACAGATGTGAATAGGCAATCCACAGCAGAGGAAATGCAAAAGGCCAATAAACCTAAGAAAAAATGTTTGGGCTCTCTGCTCCTCCTGTTGTTCATCAGACAGCGTCTCCTCCTATGCTCTATGCCAGCAGCCACAACTCTGAGACATGATGGTTAAGGTTGGAATGAACGGATTTGGCCACATTGAGCGCCTGGTCACCAGGGTTGCTTTTAGCTCTGGCAAAGTGGATATTGCCACCATCAATGACCCCTTCAACTACATGTTCTACATGTTCTAGTATTATTCTACTGTGGCAAGTTCAAAGGCACAGTCAAGTCTGAGAGTGGGAAGCTTGTCATCAATGGAAAGTCCATCTCCATCCTCCAGGAGCGAGATCCCACCAACATCAAATGGGGTGATGATATGATGAGCTGAGTATGTTTTGGAGTCTACTGCTGCCTTCACTACCATGGAGAAGGCTGTGGCTCATTGAAGGGCAGAGCCAAGAGGGTCATTATCTCTGCCTCTTTGGAGGAGGCCACCATGTTTGTGATGGATGTGAACCATGACAAATATGACAACTCCCTCAAGATTGTCAACAATGCCTCCTGCACCACCAACTGCTTGTCCCCCCAGAAAGGTCATCCATGACAACTTTGTCATCGTGAAACAACTCATGACCACAGTCCACACCATCACGGCCATCCAGAAGACCCTAGATGGGCCCCTCTGAGAAGCTGTGGTTTGATGGCCGACGGGCTTCCCAGAACATCATCTCTGCTTCTACTGGCACTGCCAAGGCCTTCTGTGTCCCCACTCCCAATGTGTCAGTTGTGTATCTGACTTGTCGTCTGGAGAAAGCTGCCAAATATGATGAGATCAAGAAGGTAGTGAAGCAGGCATCAGAGGGCCCCCTCAAGGGCATGCTGGGCTATGCTGAGGACCAGGTTGTCTCCTGTGACTTTAACAGTGACACCCACTCCTCCACCTTTGATGCTGGGGCTGGCATTGCCCTCAATGACCACTTTGTCATGCTCATTTCCTGGTATGAAAATGAATTTCGCTACAGCAACAGGGTGGTAGACCTTATGGTCCACATGGCCTCGAAGGAGTAAGAGTCCCATGGACCACCAGCCCCAGCAAGAGGAAGAGGCCTCTGCTGCTGGGGAGTCCTTGCCCCTGATCAATCCCCTGACACACTGAGAATCTCCTGACTACATTTCCATCCCAGACTCCCTGAAGAAGGGGAGGGGTGTAGGGAGCCCTACTTTGTTGTGCACCATCAATAAAGATCACAGTACCCAGCCAAAAAGAAAAAGAAAAGAAAAGAAAAGAAGTGAAAAGAAAAGGAAAGGAAAGAAAAGAAAAGAAAAGAAAAGAAAAGAAAAGAAAAGAAAAGAAAAGAAAAGAAAAGAAAAGAAAAGAAAAGATGTTTGACATTCATATATTAGTAACCGGGGAATTGAAAATCAAAACACCTAAACATCACTTGAGTGGAAGGACAGAGCTCCTACTAGCGTGCTATAACTTTAAACAAGTCCTGACACAGTGGTGGTAGGCTTGTGGATAATCATTACTCTTGGGTTACACTAGGGTTGGTTCTGTAAATTGCTTCCGTCCAAAAGTAATCTGTCTTCACAATGCACAAGAACGTTGGCTACTCTGGGCTTTTTGTTAGAAGGGAGGTACAAACAGACAAAAGAACTATCCTAGTAACCAGTTTCTAAAAATACAAACTTGGAAGTGTTTGAGTGTTTGAGAAGAGAGGAGTTTCCCCACCACCTGACTGGAAAAGAGACCTGACAGGAATAAAAATGCAAATATATAAAACACGGGTATACAATGCTTACTTAAGGTTGGAGAGGAGATGCTTCCAGCTTGGGGGTGGGGAGGGGTGAGAGGTATTGGAAGGAAAGCAGCAAGTGTGTGAGGTAAGCGAGGAAGAAAGGGCCCTGATGCCGAATGCCACAGATAAATCCTGGGTAAGTGGAAAACTCCAGCTAGGCTGCTGAGATGTATGACCAGAGGAAACCTGGGCCTCAGTTTCGGGTGGAGGCCAGGAAAGCTGGCAAGAGCCCACAAAGGAAATGGTGTAGTGAGCCAGGGCAGGTAGGACCTCAGGCAGCCTGGCAGAGATTCCTCAGGCATGACATGGAAACCACTACTCTTGACAGGGTCTGACAACAAGGGCCAACACATCTGTGAGGACCAGCAATCAAGGTCCAGATAGGGTGAAAGATGTCTCAATATCACCATGGATACCAAGGATCAGATGCTGTCCAGTCTCTTCCTCCCACTCAATTTCCTGGTACTACAACCACCGCCCTGCCCTCCCTTCCACCCCCGCTTGCCGAAATGCAGACAAAACTACAGGAAAAGGGAGGGTATTCCAAATTAACTGAGATTGGGCAGTCACCTAACAAATGTGAATGAAACCCCAGACTAGAAATTAATTTGAGTTAAAGAAAAATAAAGTTATGTTACTTCCTCACTAAAGTTATGGGCTCATGTAAGTTATATGGATTTATATATATAAATTACATATATACAAATATATATATATATATATAAATTATATATATTCAAATATATATATTGGAAGAGGCTATACCGTTGAAAGAAGGAGAAAAATTTCTTTTACTTCAGATATTTCTGTAATGTTTAAATAGTTAAATGAATGTAAAGGTACTACTTTTGCAAGTTAATTGACTTAAGTAATATCAAATGCAAAGATAAAAATAGCACATTTAAAATCATTCTGTAATACATGATAAAAGTCAAGACTCAAAATGCCTATTTTGGGCAAATTATTATTATCTCTATAATTCGATTTACTAATTTATAAAATGAGGGGATTGGGTTAAGTGATTTATATAATCTCTTCCTTCTCTAAAATTCTATTAAAGCAATGAGTTTCCTGTTCTTGAACATGTACAACCAGATATGGTAGAAAAAATAATCACATTTGTGAAAGATCTTGGATAAGTAAAGACCTTTCTATTTTAATGTTCTAAAGATAATGACTACAAGAACTATACTGGAAAAACAGAACTGTTCCAAGAAATGGAAGTTGATTGTCAATCTCAGCTCTGCCAATTATTATTATTATTTTTTATTTTTTAAATATATTTTATTGATTTTTTTTTTTTTTTTTTTTTTTTTTTTTTTTTTTTTTTTACAGAGAGGAAGAGAGAGGGATAGAGAGTTAGAAACATTGATGAGAGAGAGTCATCGACCAGCTGCCTCTTGCACACCCACTTCTGGGGATATGCCCGCAACCAAGGTACATGCCCTTGACCAGAATCGAACCCGGGACCTTTCAGTCCACAGACCGATGCTCTATCCACTGAGCCAAACCAGTTTCGGCTCTGCCAATTATTTTTATCATGACCTTGGACAAGACGGTTTAAACAGTTTGTGTTTAAATTCTCTGAACATCTCTAAAGCAGAAGTTCTCAAGCCTTTCTGTACATTAGAATCAGTCTGAGATTAAAATATAAATTTATATGCAAACATACGTAAAATATATATGTATACATATATACATGCTATATACCCAAAAGAACTTTGTACATATGTCACCCAAAGACAGATACAAGAATGTTCAAGCAGCACTATTTGTCATAATGCAAAACTAAAGACCATCTAAATGTCCAATAGTAGGATGAATGAGGAAATGTTGGGCACTTGTGACTGGATACTGTAGAGGAGGGGTCAAATGCCAGATGGTAAATATTTTCAGATTTGGCAGCTATACAGTCTTCGTCACAACTGAACTCTGCCATAGTAGTGTGAAAGCAGCTGTAGATGACACAGAAACAAATTAGCCTGGTGATGCTCCAATGAAACTTTACTTTTGATGTATAGCCGCTATTATATTAGCAATAAAAATGAGCAACCATAACTACGTGTAATAACATGGGTGAATTTCACAAACATACTTTTGAGTAAGAGAAGCCAGATGCAAAAGAGCACACTTTGTGTAGTTCCATTTATATAAATTACAAAAATAGCAAAAACAAGGAATGATATTAGAGGTGAGACTATAGTGGCTCTCTTGGGAGAGTGGTGGGCAGAGAGGAGTACCTTCTGGACTGGATTGCTCTATTACCTGAGCTGAGACTGGTCACGGTGAAAATTAATTGAACTACCGTATGTACTTAACAATTATTTGTAGTTTTGATCTGATTTAAGTATACTCCAGGGAGAAGTTTGCATAAAGAATAGATATTTCAGGATCTCATTCTGTAAGGATCTGAGTTGATAGGTCAGGACTGTGCCCTGAGGATCTGTCCTAATCCAACCTTAAAGAGGTCAGTGACTTGCCCAAGGTCACGTTGTTGGCAGGGCTGTCACAGAGTGAGCTCTCACAGTGTTGGGTGTGGGGCGAGTCAGTTCTGTAGAAAGACAGGGCACAGCACCTGTCCTGAGGATGCTCTGGTCATTAGGTAGAGGAAGCCAAGGTTACATTCCAGGCTTCAGTCTAGAGAGATATTTGCACTATCACCTTAGTCAGTGGTTCTCAAACTTTTTATTGCCTCGACCCTTTAATACAGTTCCTCATGTTGTGGTGACCCCCAACCATAAAATTATTTTTGTTGCTACTTCATAACTGTAAGTTTGATACTGTTATGAATCATAATGTAAATATCTGTGTTTTCCGATGGTCTTAGGCAACCCTACCAGCAGGGTTCTCATGGGGTTCTGCCACCTGGGCAGCACCCTGTTCAGAGTCTCACAGATTTTCTAGAATTGCTGGCAAGTAGCCAGCTCTCATAGTGGAGGGTCTCTGTATGCTTGCCACCTCCTGCTCCTCTCATAAGAAGGCATGGTGGTGTAACAGACACAACCTGAACTCCGGGTTCAAATAGAGACAACTTCACCTTCTGGTTTTGTCACTTGTTGGCAAGTACTGAATTTTACTCAACCGAATTTTTCTCATTTGCAAATGAGGCCCAAAATTTACTCCCATTTTATTCTCCTCACTGCTATGACATAACAAAGTTTTTTTCTTTCTCTCTTTTCCTTTATTCAGTATCTGTTGTGCCAACTTTTATGTGCCAAGTACTGTTAGGTCTTTTCCGTGGATGATCTCACTTAAACCTGGTCAGTGAGGAAGGTTTATGATCCTTTATGAGCCTCATGTTATACAGGAAAAGATTAGTATTCAGAGAACTTGTGGACTGTTCAAGGTCACACAGGTAAATAAGAGGTAGTAACAACTTCCCGCTGAGGAAGTCTGACTGGGAGCTTAGCTCTTAACCACTGCTATAACAATGACAGTGCCTGCCTGGCCTATGGATGAAATTCAATAGATGTGATTCCTCATTTCCTCTTTCCTCAAAGACCTATCAATCATTATTGAAGCCTGGCAGTCAGAAAATCTGGGTTCTAGTGGCTTGATAAATCACTTTTATTTCCTGACCAGTAATATAAAGACCTTGGATAAGGAAAATCTGAAAAATTTCTCCTAGGTTAAATGAATATGTATTCTCTATGAATATTTGTTCTAAACAGAAAATAACTTTAAAATATACTTCCCTAAATTTTTATGAAAATTTTGCCTTTGGTTCCATAATTGCTTGTTTTAATATTTTAAAAATAGATATCAAATTGTTTACCAGCTAAACTTCTCCCCATTCCCCACACACTCACCTTCCCTCATCCTGCAGCTCCTGCGTGTCCCTTTATTCCGGCATACCTTGCTCATGGCTGCACAAACCTCAAAGTAGTACTCTTGACTTGGTTTGAAAAGCAGAGGTTTTGTTGATTTTTTTTTCAGAACTCTTTACCTATACCATTCTACTAATCTTTGCAATGTGACACCTTATAATAAAAAGCTCTCCCCAAACCTGACATGAGACCTTAAAGATCATCTGCAACTGAACAAGTTATTCTCATAAAAACAGTCAATGCACTTTTGACCTCTTGCCAACTTGGCAGATAATGCTGGATTTTCTACAAATTGAAAAGTGGTGATGGTGAAGCAGCTGGTAGTGATAATGCTGATAAAATATAACTCCATCTCTAAGTGGATGGTTTCTTATAAAGGCAAAATTGATGCTTAGGTATCAGCTTTGGTAACCATTGGACCAACAAGTGCACGTAGGAGGCAAGAATGCTAAGTTTAGGAAATAAACAAAGGATTGCTTTTATATTACTTCTCCATTATTTGCCTACATCTAAAATCCAATTAGTATTTCAGGGAGAATGATATTTGTTAAAGCTACTTACAGAAGTAAAAAGAAAAGTTAATTTGAAAATAAAGCAGTAGTTTTCTCTTGATGCAAGGATTAGCAAAATTCCAGAATAACACTTAAAATAATTTGTTATAATAAGGGGATATATATGAGCATTACATTAAAAAAAAAAACAATGTAAAAATGCTGTTAATTTTGAAAGGCACAACAGCCAGTAGGGTTGAAAGATTTAGCATTCCAGTAATAAGAGTTTGGAATTCCAGCACATACACAAAAATGTCATTTTTATTGTTTTGCTTATTTTGGTTTTATTCCAGGAAGTTAGGAGACACTAGGCTAGACAGACAGTACAGATGACAAGTCATGATGTAAACGCTTCCTCTGAGACAGGAAACGCTCTCAGACCCTGCACATGACCCACAACGTTTGCTCTTTGTTTTCAGTACATCCATTTGCTTCTTTGTGCTTAATTCTGTATATTGTGCTCAGATGAGACAGAGAGAAAACTGAAATTATAGGACAATATGCCTACTAAACACATTGCTTTTATAGCACCAAGGAATAGATTAAAATGGTTACTACTAATATATGAAGAAATATTAAGTATAAGGGAAATGACTTGTTTAGCAGCTTTACAAAGAATCTCATAAAAGTTTTCAGTTCCCAGATGCTAATGATTTCAAAGACATGCATACACATATATGATTGGTTTTTGGGTGATTCTAGATTTTTAAAAAGGTAATCCCTCAAAATCATTTAAACAAAGAGCAGGCCCTAGCTGGTTTGGCTCAGTGGATAGAGCATCAGCCTTTGGACTGAAGGGTCCCAGGTGCAATTCTGGTCAAGGGCACATACTTCAGTTTCAGGATCCTCTGTGGCTCAGGCCCTGGTTGGGGCTCATGCAGGAGGCAACCAATCGATGTGTTTCTCTAACATTAATATTTCTCTCTGTCTTTCCCTCTCTCTTCCACTCTTTCTAAAAATCAATGGAAATGTCCTCAGGTGAGAATTAAAACAAAAACAAAAATAAAACACACACACACAAAATGAGCAAATTTGGAATTTGTACTTCTTAGCTAATACCATTTTAAAACACACACACAGACACACACACACACAAAACACATTGAAGTTGGCTTCACTTCAACTATCAGATTCCATCCATTCCATCCAGTTCCCCAAAGATATGCTCCTATGGTTGCAAAAAAGGAAACAATATATAATGCATTAAAAATTTATAAACTATACAAGCTGAAACTTACAATTTACAGTTAGAATGAGCACAACATAATGGTAAAAATCATCCTCCCTATGAAATTATAACAATATTATTTCAGCCAAACTAGAGAACTGCAATAGAATGATATGTTTCAACTCGCTCACTATACAGGTTTTTATTGCAAAAATACAATTTTTCTTTAGTTTCATTTTTAAGGCATATATTTGGCTACTGTTGATTGAGTGACATATCAGCTCTCAGTATCTGAAAAGAGAGTGGAGGTGTTAGCAGGGTCGTGCTCCTTCCAGTTCTCTGGGAGAGAATCTTTCCTTGTGTCTTCCAGTGTCTGGTGGCCCGAAGTGTTCCATGTTTGGAGCATAACTTGGATCTCTGGCTCTGCCTTTACATAACAACCTTCTTTCTCCATGGGTCTGTGTCTTCACATCATGTTCTTTCTCTGTGTGTTTCTTCTTATAGGACAGATGTCTTTTTGGTTTAGGGGCCACTCCCTACTCCATATGATCTCATCTTAACTCATTATATCTGCAAGGACTGTATTCCAAATAAAGGCATTCTGAGGTGTTGAGGGCTAGGATGTCAACATGTCCTTTTGGAGAACACATTTCAACCCATAATACCTACCCTAGCAGGCATTCTAGATTCTGGGATTACAGCAGAAATAAGGCAAAGTTCATGTTCCCCAAGTGCTAGGAGATTAACATTAAACAAACAAAACCCAAAACTATGAGTTAGTGATAAGAGCTACATAGACAGTTTTATTATAGAGCAACTACTTAGCTTGGGTGGTTAGACAGATCACTCTAGGGTGACCTTTAAGGTGAGATCTTAAGACAAGAAGGAGGAAGCCATGCAAAAATGGAGAAAAGAGAACCCCAGGCAAAGGAAACCAAGGCTTCCAGGGGAAAAGAGCTGCTCCATTGCCCACAATCTGTCAGCACCAAGGGTTTCCTTTTTTCCATGAATTTATGTTTTATCTTCACAAATTATCTACCTAAGTCTGGGCTTCTGGTAGGTAGTTTCTACAAAGTTATGGACAAATGCAGGAGCAACCCAAGCAATGGGACTACTCAAGCTCTAAAAAAAAAAGAGTATTTATCTTTAGTTTGAGGGTGCTATGATGTTATATGCACTCTGAAGCTATATTTATACTTTGAAAGCTACTTTTAAAATATAACTTAAATATTATTACAAAGAATTATAAAAAAATAGAGACATTATTAGTGATTAGGTAAGTCCTACTCATATCCCATTAAAAGACAGCAGATTTGATTTACATCTATGCATTCACAAAAGACATTATTATCATTCAAAAGACAATCATCCTCAAATCTATCAATTGAACAGACATAATGTAGACATAGCCATTTTGATGAAATATAGCTATATTTCACAGAAGCCACATTTTTTAAAGAGGTCTCTTCCCTGTTTTAATTCTATTGATTCCATACTACAAGATATAGTCATCTAAAATAAAGCTAGGCTTTAAGTAGTTTCATCTCAAGGAAAATGAAGACACTGCATGACAATGAAAAACTTTAGAGAATATTAAAGGGAAAACTGAATATTTCCTTTGTTACATTTGGGTTTACATTTTTAATACTCTTAGGAAGATTCACAGTAAAAAAAAAAAAATAGAGTGTCTTTTTTCATCTCTGTTTACTTGCAGACATAGGCATATTTTACTCACTGAATTATTAAATTTTCCATATGCCTGTCAATGTTCAGAAAAAGACCAAGAACTTGTAAAATAACATGTCAGAATTTGTGACTCAGAGAGAACACACATGCACCCAGCCCCAAAATAACCTCAAAACTGACCCAAATAAGTCTTAAACAAGGAACTTTCTAAGAATACAGTTGCTTCACAGTAGCTTTCTATGAATTTCTCCAACAAAACTTAGCAATGGCCAAGGCCTCTCTTAAGATGCTCAAAATTTAAAACTGCTCATCTTTGAGGATGTAAAGTACAGCATAGGGAATATAGTCAATAAAATTGTAATAACTATGTATGTTGTCAGGTGGGTACTAGACTTATTGGGGAGATCACATTGTAAGTTATATAAATATCTAATTACTATGTTGTACACTTGAAACTCATTGTATGTCAACTGTAACTGAAAAGTTTAAAAAACTTAAAAAAGCATAATCATCTTTTTTATAAATTTTGAGGGAAAATATCATGCTACAAATTCTTAAAAATTAATCAAATAAGTAAAAACCCTCTTATGAAATAAACATTTCAAGAAACCTATAGGAGAGTTGCTCTTTTGAATATATTTCAAATAATTACATTGGAAGAAAGACATTAGGAAAGTAAACAAAGTCAATTCTACTCTATTTTTTTGGGTCCTTCTAGACTAGCCTAAGCAAACTAGACCAGCATTCATTCATTTGTGGAAGGGGAAAAGCCAGTCCTCACTCTTTCCCCACTCTTTACCGCCCCACCTGTGGTTCCTTGAGGCATTAGACTCAGGCATGGGCTTCTGGTGTCCTGGCTCTGAAGTGACAGGGACCATAAAGTCTATAGCTACTAATCACCATCTATCAGGGCAGCCAGGAAGGAGATTATTATTATTATTATTATTATTATTATTATTCGTTGAGTTTTTTGTTACTTCTTAAAGGCCTTCAATGATAATTTTCTTTCTTTAAAAAAATATATTTTATTGATTTTTTACACAGAGGAAGAGAGAAGGATAGAGAGTTAGAAACATTGATGAGAGAGAAACATCGACCAGCTGCCTCTTGCACACCCCCTACTTGGGATATGCCTGCAACCAAGGTACATGCCCTTGATCGGAATCGAACCTGGGACCTTTCAGTCCGCAGGCCGATGCTCTATCCACTGAGCAAAACTGGTTTCGGCTACAATGATAATTTTCAAAGGTCAGAGGAAAATGCTAATTCCTTAAACGAGTTAACAAATGCACTTGATTAATACTAGTTCACCAGATAATGAAGAGAGGTTGATAGAGTCAAAGCTCACAAGTAAATAAGCTGTCAGAGTCCATTGTCTGTGGTTGCTGAGAATAAAGATCTATTCTCTAGCTTACTCCAGTGAAAGGATATGTGAGTGAATATAATTTCAGAGATAGGAAGATGGGAAGAGGCTTTGACCCTATTTCTAAACCAACTATCACTTTTCTCTTCTGCCTTTTATATCACAACCAAAACACATTTCATTCCCTTGGCTCTAGAAGTGCATTACAAGAACAAGCACAAGAATCTGTTGTGGTTTTGCTTGATGTTGGTGGTCGTTTTGTGCCTCCCAAGTTTTGCACATGGGTAAGAGCTGAAGACTGAGTGTGCGTAGAAAGAAAAATTTGCCCCGAGATAGGAAGCAGCTTCAAGAAACAAAACAAAAATGTTAGCATAGGAAAGGAAACAGCGACTTGCTCATTGTTAAATAACTACAATCTACTGTTTTAAGGGCACAACTTGTTGAAACAGGTGAAGGAGTGCCTTCTTCCCAGGAGAACTGCACCCTCCTGGCAAAGTGTTTGAGCTCACCAGGCTGGTATGGGGCAGTTTCCTCCTCAAACCTTTCATTAGGCCACTCTGACTTGCTACCAAGGCTGGCTGCCTGAGCATGTTGTTCCAGTGAGTTCTATGCATCAGTAGAGACTGAGAATATTTTTTTTAAGAGAGAGAGGAAAGAGAGAGAAAGAGAGAGACAGAGAGAGAGAGAGAGAGAGAGAGAGAGAGAGAGAGAGAGAGAGAGAGAGAGAAGAAAAAACTTCACAAGTGTGGGTTAGTTCAGAAAAGTAAAGAAGAGAAAGGAGATTGTGGTTCCCAAGAAAATATTAATATTATGAATCAGACATACCTGAAGTTTCCATGTACTTTGTAGATTCAATTTATTTGTGAAGCACACATCTTTCTTTGTTTTACTCTTCCAGATTCTCCTTTTGATTCTTCCTCCCACTTGGATATTTGTTCTGCTAGATTTTAAAGCAAGCTGTTCTGGCTTAGCCAGATTGATTGGCTCATGATGGTTTCCTAGACAAACTAAAGTAAGCAAATAGGTTATTTCTAGTGTAAGCAATATCTTAGTAAAGAAGACTAATTGAGGTGAATAGATCCCAAGTTGAAATTGAAACGCTACTCAAAACTGGAATTTAAATTGGTTCAAATTCACCAAATAGTTTTTTATCTCTTTACTGCATTGGATCACAGAAGGTCCCATAGCTATAGTTCAGAAAAGGCTAAACATAGCGAGAAGTATTGTTCCCATCAGAATCTAAGTGAGTCAGTTGCAGAAATTGGGTTAGGGGGTGGAGAAGAGGGGGAGGGAGGCTCTGCTTACTGAAGTCTAAGGTCGTTCTACCTTGTGAAACACTCAGCAAACCACAGGCCACAGGTCAAATCCAGCCTAATTCTGGGAGCTAAGAAAGGTTTACATGTTTTTAAAGGCTGTACAAGCAACAGCAGCAACAACAGAGACTTTATGCACCTGCGAAGCCCTAAAATATTTACTATCTGACCCTTTATAGAAAAAGTTTGCCAGTTCCCAATATGAGTCAGCAATTCTCTGGAGCTTCAAAATGCTTCCCTAGATCCCCTATAAGTAACCACTGATGAGAGAAGAAAGAGGATGTGGAGGATTTTGGGGGAGGTGTTAGAACCAGGCCAGGAGAAGGTAGATTTATATTCATCTGGTGTCTGTATTCCTTTGGGCAAAACACAATCATATGGCTGCCACTAACTGCATGGGAGGATAGAAAATACATCCAGCTCTGTGCTGAGGAGGAAAAGGAATCTGGCCGGTGAAGATATAGGTGTTACAAGGCTCACAAGGTTAACTACTAGAAGAATGAAATAAGCGGCTGTTAAATAGTTCAGGAAAAGGCCAGGGCATTTCAGGTTGAGTTATAAGGTTATCACAGTGCTTTCCCAGAAGAGGTCAAACTCTGAAGGCTAATCATCAAGAGGGTGAGAAATGTAGGTAGCTGGAATGAGATAATCAAAGCACAAAGATGGAAAATGTAAGTCATGCTCAGGGAATCATATTTAACTAGGTAAAAAGTCCCAGAAGGAAATCCTTGAAAATATGTTTAGGAAGATTGGGTTCAGCTGGTAAAAGGTCTTGAGTCTCAGGTCATTGCAAGTAATATGTGGGTGCCAACTTTTAAAAATCATTCAATTGTGGATTTTTTCCTGATTTATATTGTACTTGTTTAATTTTTGCTCTATGGAAACATTGATTGTGGGTCTGGAAACTCTGCCTCTTTAGTTTCAAAGGTATTTCTGGGTGAAGGCTATACCTTCAGAAGATAGAAATGTTAGGATTTCAAGAAATGACCCGAGATGATAAAAATTGACCCAACTCTTAAAAAAAAATAAAATTTGAGAGTCATACATTTACAAGAGTATATGATAACATTTATACTCAGTTTAAAGAATAATAATAACATGAATATTCAGGCACTCACCACCAGAGAAGAAATAATAGAACATTAACAGTATTTGTGACACCCCTACTCTCACAATATCTTCCTTAATCACATGTCTCTCTCTCCTATTGTCTCATTCCATGAAACAATAACCCTGAATTTTGTTAGTTGTTTCTTGCTATTGTTTACAGTTTACTCTCTACATATCAATTCCTCTAAATATATAATTTATTTTTTACCTACTTTTGATTTTTGTATAGATTGAATCATATTATATACTAGAGGCCCAGTGCATGCATGAGTTTGTGCACCAGGGGGGGTCTCCTGGCCTGACCTGCCGGATCAGGCTGCAACCAGCTCTGATATCCCAGAGGGGTCCCGGACTGCAAGAGGGCACAGGCCGTGCCAATGGACTCCACTGGTGCATGATCAGGGCTCAGGAGGGACGTGGGAAGTTGGCCAGCTGGGGAGGGATCACAGGAAGGCTCCAGGGCGTGTCCAGCCCATCTTGCTCAGTCCTGATCACTGGACCCCAGCAGCAATCTAACCTACCAGTCAGAGCATCTGCCCCCCTGGTGGTCAGTGCATGTCATAACAAGCAGTTGAGTGGTCTTAGCATATCATTAGCATGGTACGCTTTGATTTGTTGAACAGATGACTGGACGATTGTTCACTTAGAATATTAGACTTTTACTATATAGGATATTCTGTGACTTGTTTTTGCTCAAAATTATATTTTTGAGAACTGTGTAAGTTACTACTGCTTGTAACTAGTAGTTAATTAACTCATAAAGTGTTCTACTCTTATGCATTCTCCACTTGAGGATTATTTCTCTTTTTAAATGAGAGAAAACTTATCTATTTCAAAGGAGACATTAAAGTCCAAAACGACAGTAGGAAATTCGATGCTCTTTGTAAAACATTTGAAAAGCCTAGAATATCTCTCCTTGAAACTCCTTGTTCTTTCTTATAGGAGTGAAAACTTGGCTTAGTGCGCTCAAACTTGATTTGCTGTGACATTTTATCTGTACTTTTTCGGTATTTTTTGTTTTTTTGTGTTTATTTTTAAATCAGCAGTTCCTGCATGTGATTGAAGGGCTCTGGTTACTTTAGAGACAGTCCTTCTCCCATGACCTCCTCATACCAGTTAAAAATGTTCAAGCCACTTTTGTACTCACAGGTATCGGATTCTATTTCAGGACAATTTTTGCAAGGGCCTGCCTTCATGGGAGAATTTCCTTGCCTACCTCAGGCTGCTGACAACACATGACTTGGCTTTTATAATCCAGTTCTTTTGGACAAATTTAAGTCTGACAGTGCTAATTCTGTGTTATAAATCTTTACTGTCAGGCTTTTGGTCTTGAGTCTGTTGTGGCTCTGTTTCATAAAAGAAATAAGCCACTGTCCTCTTCAAGTATTGAGTCTGGCTGAGAGGACATTTATCCGCTCTGGCTGATACATCTATCCACTAGAGCCAGCCAAGCTTGGATTCAGCACCACAGGAATGTCCACCACAGTTTCATGAAAGAACTTTACAGTTCAAATCTCACTATCTATTGAAATCTTCAAGGGTATTAATAGCCATCTGATCTCTTTTTACAAAAAAAAAAAAAAAAAGGCAAGTAAATATTTCTAAGAGTGATAGAATACTGCTCAAACTCTTTTTAAGTGTCTTTTCCTTTGTGTTGTATATTTCATGATTAAGTCTCAGTTCTGAATAATTAGCATATGTTTGCCTCCTGAGAACAACCTGAGTTGCAAATACTCATTTTGAAGCTTCTCTGCTTAAAGCAATCAGTTCCATAAATTATACATCTGTTGCTTGATATGCATTTTTCAATAGGTGTCTAAAGTCATCCTTCGTGATACTCATTTTCACATTAAAGGTGGAAGAGCCTGGAAGCTTGATTTTGTAACTTTTCTTTCTTTTTTTTTTTTCCTGGCAGACTGTCTTCTTTTGCAAATCCTATTTATTCCTGATGAAAGTTTATTTCTATCTTTAGAAACATTTTAGATGTGTGTAATCAGTTCAGTAAACTGCTTTTTAAATAAATAAGTATCAAATTAAACTTGCAATTAAAGTTTACTAAAAATATAGGTTTCTATAACTTTGTTGGTGATAGAAGTACAGAAGTAGAAATGCCGAATGATGTTTGCTGATTTTGCAGCTGTGTCTACAGACCACGGGTTTAGCTAAATAAGGGCTTCATCCTAGGGGAAACCTTTTTAGATATGATCTAAATGCAATTCATTTCTAGTCAGTACACTGGCACCCCTTAGCTTAACAAAGAAAACAAAACAAAACAAGAAAAAGAGTTCTAGAATGACCACCTTTGCTTGTTGTTTTGTTGACTGTTAGGTTTAGGTTTTAGTTTAAAAATAATATCAATATGAAAAATTATCAGATAATGGTGAAGAGGGGACAATCTTAAAATTCTGATTTTCCCCCCTATATTTTGGATAATCTGTCTTGGCATTTCATATTGATGAGGCTAATGGAAACAACTATAAAGACAAAGTCACTAAATATTTGACTTAAAGACAGAAAAAAAAAATCTCTGTTTGATCGCTGCATTTGTAACTTAAAATAAGAAAACCTATAAATTAAGTAGCTCTCAACTGTTTAACTATATATATATATATATATATATATATATATATATATATTTTTTTTTTTTTTTTTTTTTAATTAGCACAAAGATTACATTTGCCATTTTCTATTCTTCATTACTGCAGGAAAATCATTATTCTAACAAAAAAATTGGCAAATATAAAATCAGAGATCCATAAAAATTATAAGATATTGTTATGCCCAGCTGGAGTGGCTCAGTTGGTTGAGCTTACTCACGTGTATAGGAAAAGTTGCCAATCAGGGCATATACCTGGGTTTCGGGTTTCAACTAATCAATGATATCTCTCTATCTATCTCTATCTCTATCTCTATCTCTATCTCTATCTCTATCTCTATCTCTATCTCTATCTATCTCTACCTCTACCTCTATCTCTATTTATATCTCTATTTCTATCTATCTCTGTCTCTCTTGCTCTTTGGGTACTGAAAGCAACACATGACTGAAATATATGAGAACTAAGCTTGAAATTGTAATAACAATTTCTTTTTTATGGTTCTCACTTGAGGAGATGCTGAAAGAGATTGGAACAGAGAGGAGGATAATAGAGAGAGACAAAGGAGAAAGAGAGACAAGGGTGAAAAGAAGATAGGAGAGAGAGAAGAGAATGTTATTACATTTATGAATGTTAAATAGGGAATGACGGATAGGGAAGAAAATGATAATGGTCATAGAAAAAGAGAATATTGAACTATCAAAAAAGTTGATACCTGCTGAGACCAGCAAACCATGCTATAATATAATTGTGGCTATAATTTTGCAAATATTTAACTGGAATGTTCTATTCTAAAGATGCATGCATTTTTCCTTCCTAAAGATGGCTTGATGTGATAAAATAGATTAAAAAGCAAAAACCTTTAGCCCTATTTGGTTTGACTCAGTGGATAGAGTGTCAGCCTGAGGACTGAAAGGTCCAGGATTGGATTTTGGTCAAGGGCACATGCCCAGGTTTTGGCTCGATTCCCAGTAGAAGGCATGCAGGAGACAGCTGATCAGTGATTCTCCCTCATCATTGATATATATATATATAATCTCCCTTCCTCTCTGAAGTCAATAAAAATATATTAAAAAAAAAAAAAAACTCTAGAAAGATGACTCTTGTAATCTAGTCCCATCACTGAAGCACAGAGTGACTTTGGCTATCCTATCTAAGAAAAGAATAATATGTAAATTGACCATCACTTCAACACACAAGATGGCTGGTCCATGTGGATGCAAAATGGCCACCACAAGATGGCCAGCAGGGGAGGGCAGCTAGGGGCAACCAGGCCTGCAGGAGCGGGCAGTTAGGGGCAATCGGGCAGGGGAGCAGTTAGACATCAATCAGGCTGGCGGAGGAGTGATTAGGGGGTGATCAGGCTGACAGACAGGCGAGTGGTTGGGAGCCAGCAGTCCTGGATTGTGAGAGGGATGTCTGACTGTCCGTTTATGCCCGATCCCACTTGGATCCCACTTGGATCAGGCATAAACGGGCAGTCAGACATCCCTTGAGGGGTCCCAGATTGGAGAGGTTGCAGGCTGGGCTGAGAGACACCCCCCACACCCTTGTGCACCAATTTCATGCACCGAACTTCTAGTGTTATTCCTCTTTTCTTCTATAAGAAATGGTAGTAGAAATACCATCACCGGGTTATTGGAGGGCCCATTGAGATTACTTGTGTGTGAAACCTCTGTGAAACCTGTAAAGCACCAAAGTCACATATCACCCTGGGCCACAAATAAATAGCATGCTGTTCTTGGGCCTGGTGGTTGAAAGTCAAATATGTACCAAAGAAAATGTAAGAGAAGAGTTACATCATTTTTAGGGAAGAGGCTGCTTATCTCATAGCCAGATTTTTAAGATCATATTTGGCATATTCAAGTGCTTAATACTATGGACTTGATACTAAATTTGCATACTAAAAATGAAGCAATTTTATTTTAGTATTGTGATCATAAAAATATGCAGACTTTTTAAAAAATTTTTTACAAAGTTGTTCAAAGAGATGGTATCAAGGGAAGAACAGTATTCTCAGGGGACATCAGTCATTTGGCTCCCATTACAGACCTCTGGAGATGAAGGAGAAAAGCTCATGAGGGGCTTGCCTCTGCCTCATTTGACTTCTCCTGAGAGATGCAGAGCAAACTGCAGAGCTGGGGGGATGGCCAGAGAAATGTGCCTGCAGCAACCCAGCCAACAGCCTCCTGCCAGAGCTGGCCAGTTAGTGGTGGCTGAGGACATGGCCGGAACTGGGCAGACTCGGGATCAGAGCTGCTGACACACAGCCTCTCACTTTTGACAGCCACTCACACTTCTGAGGCTCTGGAAAGGAAATAGCATTTGGAAACAGATATGACCAAAGGTTTTTCCCTTCAACAGTTCTGCATGTGGATTTTGGTGGATTAAAACAAAACAAAACAAAACAAAACAAAACAAAACACCACACAGAACAAAACTACTACTTGTCCTCTCAGGGATTATCAAGTGTTTTTATCACATTTTTGTAAAATAAAGCATTAGCTCAGAAGGTTTGTTTGCATGAGGGTGTATCTAGTCCATAGGTGGAAAATTTCCATGATTCCCCCCCCTCCCCCCCCATGCTGTTCTGTGTTCCTCCCTTCTTTGTTCTGTTGTTCAGGGTCTCTGTCCATTGTGATCCTAACACACTCTAATACTAAGGATCAACTTTATTTGAGATTTTAAAGCACCAAGGAGCAAAATGGTTGTTGTGGGGGAGGAATCAAATGTTTTTGGGATAAGACCAAATATATGTCAAATGTCTGTAAAAGAGCAAATGTGATTCTTCTTACTTAGTCAATCATCCAATTATTTTTGTTAAATGAATATTCAGCCAATACTAATTAAAGACACCATATATCTCTTTTGCAATCCTTTAATTCAACAAATTAACTAAGAGAACAAATGTTGTCACTAAAATGCTCTCACTGTGCATTTAAGTCTCTTTCCTGCTTGTGGTCTTTCTCGAATCCTGAGTCTGAGGCAGGTACTGACAGTTCTATCCTGTAATGGGGATTTTTAGAAGCACCAGCACTTTTGGGTGGACAAATATCTTCATCAGGAAGTCATGAATCGGGTTGTGATAAAGCAAGGTCAATTTGAAAACCATTTTCCTCTTGGACTCATTTGTTCTTTCTCTTCATTTAGCTGCTCTCTGTTGTGAATTTTGTCCTTTCAATCACTGCAAATCTTATCATCCTGACATTCACTCAGCACATACACCCTCCATCCTTGCCATTTTCTAAGAGAAACACAGACTCAGATGATAAAAGCAGAAGTGGATGTCAGCTCTCTCTTAGAAGATAGACCTCAGAAACACGAGAAAAGAGGGCAGCAATGGAGCAGCTCCATGGACTGGGATGCTTTCTTCTTCTGGAACAGCCAATTCTGCCACCACAATGCCCCTTCCCTCAGCAGCAGTGGGACGAGCAGCACGCCAGGTCCCTAGAAAGCAAATTCGGTGGCGGTCTTTTCATTACAGTGCGAGAGCATGTTGCACTGCCTGCCTTTGGCCTGCAGCACACTTTTCACCTTAAAAGAAAATTCTAATTCTTTGAAGGCTAGGTATTAAAAAAAAAAAAGAAAAGAAAAGAAAGAAAACTCAAACTTAAATGAATTTCAGTCTCTCTGGAAAGGCAATTGATAAATAGACTCAAACTGTGAAAACATTTTCACACTGTTAAGCAGTTATTTATTAAAAAAATAATATGTAATTCTAGAATTAGCTCTCTTTTGATAATTTCCCCAGGGCCAGAACACACATATATTCTATGGACTCAAGGCCTTGTAGGTGAGAGACGTTATTTTTGTCAGGTAGATTCTTCAGGAAAGAAGATCATGTCAGGACAGGCATCTACTACTTTTTTTAAAAATTGAATTTTCTACCCTATAATGAACTACTATAAATTTTATTATGGTAGTTTTGTGATATGTTGGCTTGGCTAGGCTGTGCTCCATTTCCCATAATTCCTGTTTCTGTGCACTTCTGGTTAAGATGGGTGATAAGAAAGATGCTTGGAGGAACGGTGGAGGGGAGAAGCCAAGCAGCAGCTGTATTTGAGCTCACTCACGCTGCTACTTATCTACTGGCTGTCCTCACAGGTGGGAGGAAGTGGCTGCTTGAAAGTGCTTCATCTTCCCCTTGGTTCTTCTCCAGTTTCCCTGATTCCTGCACCTGATGAGCAGAAAGTAGCGACTTATCTATAAGATGTTTGCATGCCAGAGGGTAGGAAACCTCAAAAATCAGGGACCTCAAACCTCAGTGAAATGTCTAGGGGTCTAGTCTGAGGCATGTTGAGTACCCTTTCTGACCCATTTACTGAATGACCCAAAAACCTAGCCAGTCTGAATAGGGCCCAGAATGAGAGGAAACCCTTTAAGAAGTCCAGGCTGCTGTGACAGCAGCTCTGCCACCAAATAACCCAGGGTGCCCAATGGTACCTTAAATGTCAGTGACAGAAATTTTCTGGTTAGAGTGGGCCAGAGAAGACATTCTTATGCAGCATTTGGAGGCAAAGTGAAGCAGCAACAATTTTATAGCTCATACATGTTGCTTCTTCTCTGCTGTCTCACCTCCTGCCTGGAGCAGCAGCTGGGTCTGTAACAGCTCCACCTCCTCCAAATCCTCCTCCAGCTCCTCCAACTCCTATGGCCAGGTGTGTGTGTTTAGCTCTCTGATGAGGGCTCTGCTTTCAGGGCAGCCATGCAATCAAAGTCAGATGCATTAAGAACTATGACAAGTTTCAGTCTGTCCTTGTGCTTGTGGGTTCCAGCTTGTTCTGGCTCTTCCTCATTTTATATTCATCTTCTGTTCCTGACAGCCTGTCCTTGGACTTCAAGCTCCAGCATCAGATGAGGGGACAACCTTACAGACATGACCTAACCATACATCACAATTATATAAGGTTAAATTCCTATAACTATATGACATAAAGATATAGACATTATAGTGTTCGTGCTCTGTCATTGAACCCTGACTAATGCAGTGTTTTGGTTGAATTTTAAAAGGTTACACTCCTTAAAAAAAAAACACAAAAAACCTCAGTTTTATTGATATGTAATTGACATGCAGTAAAGTGCACATACTTAATTTGTTAAACTTTGACATATGCATACAGCCATGAAACGATCACTATATTCAAAAGAGTGAAGACATACATCACCCTCAAAAGTTTACTGCTTTCTCTTTCTAACCCCCTTCTCACTGCCTCTCCTTTCCACCTCCAAGGTACCCACTGATGTGCTTTTTCTTACTTACCCAAATATAGTTTGCATTTTCTGGAGTTTTGTATAAACATAATCATGCAGTGTGTGCTCTTTTTTGGGCCTGGCTTATTTCGCTCAGCATAATTATTTTGAGACTCATCTGTGTTGTTACATGTTTATTCTAAAATAGTTTAAACTAAAAGGTTAAATTCTTAATGAACAGAATTTTAAATAGAAGTCGATCATAAGCATTTAGATGCAGTGTGACTGGGCATCATTCAGAGAAGAAGAACTGGTCTAGAAGACTAGGGAGAGAATAGGACATCCCCCACTGAATTTTGAATAGAGTATATTCTTAGAGAAACATGGAATGACATCAGCCTAAATAAAGATGAGTCATTCTTATTCTTACCTTTCTTCAGCACCATCCACATAGGAATTCAGCAGCCTCAGAGTGGCTCCTTTCCCTTAATTTTACTCTAGCTTAATTTTCTCTCTCTTTGTTCAGGAGTGACAGATTGCTCCACGGGGTCCCTGTCAGCTTCTAAATATGAGTCATGGAAAGCAACCTAATGTAGCAGGCATTTGACTGAAAAGCAAGAGATATGGATTTTAACCCAGATTTGGCACTTACTTAACTGGGGACTATGGATAAATCAGTTTCTCTCTCTGAATCTCATTTCTCAATTATAAATTAAAGGAGTTGAACGATGTGATTTAAAAAACTCTCTTCATTCCATGTACTTAAGAGTGGGATAATACAGGCCTGGAAGATTAACAGGTGTGGTCATACCAAGAACCACGTAGACAACCACAATCAAATGTCCATTTTTAATTGTGGATACTGCAATATAACCAGCCAATTATCTACTCACCTACCTGTCCATCATGCATGCATCCATCCACCCAATAAATATTTAGTAAACACTAATATGTATAAGACATTGAGCTTGGCAATGGAAACAGAAAATCAATATGATTAAGCTTCTTTCCCCAAGATGCTCATAGTTCACTGAGAGAAATCAAATTTATACATAACTAATTACAACATTTGATCATTTCAATAATAAATATGTTAAGAAGAGGGATGGTATTTTGGTAATATCTTGATCCTCAAAACCTGTATTGAGCAATAGGAGAATTATTGTGTTTTTGTTGTTGTTGTTGTTGGAATAATGGAATATGGGTACATTTAGGGCAAAAGGCATTTCAAAAAAGTACTACATGGAGATATAGAAGGGAATTGTCCTTTTAGGGAACTCATGGTCACCATTTTTTCTTGGAATATCTTACTGACAGTTACATATTTCTCATATGTACCAATTACTGCAGCAGCTTTTAGAAAGAAGAGGAAAAAGTAGAAAACCCAAATCTACTCTCCATATAGATGATTAGATAACCATTAATTTTAGAAAAGGCTAAAACTGAAAAGCCATGAACTTTCTAAGCAAATGAGGTATTATTTAGAATTGGCCAAATTTAACTAATCCAATATTATTACCTTCCACTCTTAAATATAAATATGATGATTTTAAACCTGAAGTTTATACTCATAAAACAAATACATATTTTTCAGATTTATGTCATAAATGCTACAGTTTTCTTTTTTAATAAAATGTTTTTATTGATTTTAGATAGAGGTAGGTAGTGAGACAGAGAGATAGAAACATTGGTGAGAGAAAAACATCGATTGGCTAGCCCCTGCATGCCCCCTACTGGGGAATGAGCTTGTAACTCAGGCATATACCCTGACCAGGAATCAAACCAGTGACTTCTTGGTTCCTGGGTCAAAGCTCAACCACTGAGCAACACCAGCTCAACTTTTCTTTATTGGCATTTAAATTCTCCAGAGATGGTTTTAAATCAATAAATTTCTCCTTTATTCTTTTTAATTTTATCATAAAAAGTTTGAGTGAATTGATTAGAGAAGAAACAGCTTACACCAACAGAGAAACCCTGACTACCTAATTTTTGTTCTTAACTTATACAGTTGAAGATACTAGTTAGGAAACAGCATATGTGTCTTTTAATAATTTAATTTGAAATGTTTAGTTCTTCAACAGACTTGGGTGAAGTTTGCTCCTCTATCTGACTTCCCTGAAGCCAGCAAGCTGGGTCACGTGGTTGGCTGACCTCCCAGCACCACCTACCTCCACGCCATGAGATGCCATCAGATCCCACCCAAAGGAGCCAGTCGTCCCGGTGAAACAATGAGCAATTCTTACAAGACACAACTGGAGCTCTGTTACTGTGGCACAGGAAGGCTTGATAAGATCTCCCAGCCGCAGCATTCTTTGTGTCAGCAGACGCAAGTGGGATGTTCATTCTGCAGCTCTTACAGAGCAAGAGGAAGCAGGCTTTGAAACACAATGTTCATTGAAATCGGCTTTCATCTGAGGAATCCCGTAGTGGCTTCTGCTTCAAGATGTGCATTCTGTCTGCAGCTGAGCTCTCTTGATGCATTTCCGTTGTTTGTTTTAGGGGGAAGGCAGCACCTTTGTGAGACTCACTCTTGTACTAGGTAAAGGGCATCCCATTGTGCTGGGCAAAGCATTTTGTGTCAGGATGACTCCAGTGAGTCTGGAGCCTAGAAGGAACGTTAAAAATAAAAAATAAAAAACAATCAAAGTCTTCGCCATCCTGGCTCACTGATGTAGCACTTGCTACGTTAGGGGAGGAACACAGAGCAACCCTGATGACTCTTGGGCAGCATGCACATGCTCAATGACTTCAGAAGCAGGAAGTATGTGTTGCTTTAGCTATCGCAGTGGGCACAAAGCCAAGACCACAAATGGTGGTACTTAAATATAGGTCTGAGTGCTGCAGGCCTAATAGAATTTAACCAAAAGAAATAATTCACTGTGGGGTAATTCTGACTCTTAAAGGACAAAATGGGGAGGAAAAAGTCCAGGGTCAAATCATAAGTGAAAAGTCTCTTTATTCCATTGTTCTAGTTTTATAATTTAGCAATCCATCTTCTCAAAAACATTCCAGACCCAATAAAGGGTCTCCCTAACTAAGAGAGGTTTAAATTAGTACATGGAGAAACAATTCCAACCTGTTTAGTCCATCTTTCCTTCTTGCTAGATACCTCCTTCCACCTATCACTTGCTAATCAGCTTATAATGCAAAGGGACTTAAGTACCTGACTCTCAGTGAAGAAAGAAAAATTAACACAATACTTTTATGACATTTTTAACTCTTCATATATTTTTATCTTCTGACTCTGAAAATAATCTGACAAAGTAAGGCAGGGGTTGTGTATTTCAGCAGTACAGGGAATCAATAGAGAGAGAATAGAACAGGTTAGAGACTCTTGAACCTCATAAAATGCTAGTAGCAGCCCATCAAGGAAAACTCATATATCTGGTTCCTGCCCAGCCATGTTTATCAGATCAGGTACCTTAGACATATGGACACACAGCCATTCTCCTAACTGACCATGATCAGAGGGCTGAAGTCCTACATATGGCTCTATGTGTATATGAACGTAGATGTGACAGTTATACATGGAGGTACTGATACTGGAAATCTTGAAAACCCTGGAATAAACTAAAAAACAATCAAAGCCTTCGCCATCCTGGCTCACTGGAGTAGCACTTGCTATGTTAGGGGAGGAACACAGAGCAACCCTGATGACCCTTGGGCAGCATGCACATGCTTGGTGACTTCAGGAGCAGGAAGTATGTATTGCTTTAGTTATCACAGTGGGCACAAAGCCACAGCCACAAATGGAAGTACGTAAATATAGGTCTGAATGCTGCTGGCCTAATAGAACTTACCCAAATTCTTGGAATCCAGTGTACTTGTTCTACTCTAAAAAGGACAGACGTCACTCATATAATTGACTTAAGACGTCAATATAAAAATAATAATTCAGGCAGTTAACTTACCCAATAAGGAAAATTGAGAGTACCAAGAAATCAAAATTCTAGCTAAACTTCATGAAGAGGACCAAAAACTGCTCTCTAAAAGGCTTATCTTAAGCTGACCTAAAAACAGAACTCTTGAATACCTGGACATTTTGTGGAGTCTTTTTTGAGATATTCTTGGAAAAGGATTTGTCCAATCTAGGCATAACATAAGTGTCTGATGATCCTTGTCCTACTCCGACTTGGGTAGCTTACCCATGATTGCAATAGGCTACTGGAAAAGAGAATGAAATTAAATTATATATAAATTATATATAAAAAGGATAACTAGGTAGCCAAAACTTCATAAAGAGGAGTTCTGCATTGAATTGTAGTGAGACATTCTTTCCAATTCTAAGATTCTATGACTTCAAAAAATCCTAGGAGAACAATGCTGCTGTATATAATTTATATACATATATCAGAATTCTCTGGGTTAGGACCACATAAATAATGTCAGGAAGAATATCACATATTAAACTAAAACACATCTAATCCAGTTCATTTGAATTTAGGCCAAAAAATGCCATATGCCCAGGATTATATAACTTGGGGCAAATAATAACATACATCCCTGCCCTCAAGGACATCACAGTCATATAAACAGTTGGTTTTGATATAATAGTGTGTGCTGATGAGAATGGCACCCAGGGTAGCATGGGCCCTAACTACGACCCTAACTCACTTCGTGAAGAAACAGAAAAGGCTTCCAACAGAGCTAATGTCTGAGATAACACCTAAAGCTTGCAAAGCATTTGTCTAGGTGAAGAAAACAGGGATGATATTGTAGACAGAAGAGAAAAGGATGGGGGATAAAACACAATGCACATTTGAAATACTAGGTAACTTGGAATTCCTGAAACATTGAACATATGTTAGAAATGGGACAGGGCACATCTGCAGGGACCAGGCATGAAGACTGTCCTGATATTTTACTAGTAAAGCTTCTGTTAAGATATAACCAAAGAGCCGGGACTGGTTTGGCTCAATGGATAGAGCGTTGGCTTGGGAACTGAAGGGTCCCGGGTCCAATTCCGATCAAGGGCAGTACCTTGGTTGCGGGCATATCCCCAGTAGGGGGTGTGCAAGAGGCAGCTGATCAATGACTCTCTCTCATTGATGTTTCTAACTCTCTATCTCTCCCTTCCTCTCTGTACAAAATCAATAAAATATATTAAAAAAAAAAAAAAAAGATATAACCAAAGAAAATCGGAACAAAATTTAGATCTTAGTATTATGATGCCAGGAATTAGAATAAGTGATTTTAGGTAACAAAGAAACTGAAAAGGCAAGACTGAGGTTATATCAAAATCAAAAGTTTTATTTAAGGGAGAGTAAGGATCTTAGTATTGAAGATGGGATAAAACAGTATTAATATCTTGGCCAATTGGTTAAGGCATCTTGGAGAGTTGGTTATGGCTTTTTTTTTTTTTTTTTTTTTTTTAATACTTTTTATTGATTTTTTTACAGAGAGGAAGGGAAAAGAATAGAGAGCTAAAAACATCGATGAGAGAGAAACATCAACCAGCTGCTCCTACACACCCCCTACTGGGGATGTGCCTGCAACCAATGCACATGCCCTTGACTGGAATTGAACCTGGGATCTTTCAGTCCGCAGACCGATGCTCTATCCACTGAGCCAAACCGGCTTTGGCTGGTTATGGCTTTTTAAGGAGAATTTTAAAGACCATTAGTAATCTCTCTCTCTCTCTCTCTCTCTCTCTCTCTCTCTCTCTCTCTCTCTCTCTCTCTCTCTCTCTTAGAAGCAAACAATGGGACATCTACAGAGACCTGGGTCCTGACTGCCATTCTATCAATCTAGGAATAAATGATAAAGAAATCGGGACATAAGAAAAAAGAAAGAAAGGTGTGAACTCTGCAGGATACGTGTAAAATATTTTTAGTGACCACAAATTATGAGATTAAAAATTAAATGAAAAGGACTTGGTTTTGAAGGTAGATGATTAAATGTGAACTCTGGAACTTAGCATATAGAAAGCAACAACAGTAACTTAAGTTCAACCAAGAGTCATGTGTATTTAGAAAATCAGAAAAAAAAGGAGGAATATTAGAACCATTCTTTGGCTAGGAAACTGAGAGAAACCACTGTTATTAAAATAATTTCAGAGTAAGGCAAGAAAGACCTTTTTATTAAACCAATAAAGAAGAGAGTCCACAGGGCTTCAGGCGGGAAGGGGCTTGAGGAACTTTTTTGTGCCTCACTTCCTCTTACCTTTTCCCCAACCCACATCTGTTAACAACTTAGCAAGGTCAAGAAGCAGACAGACCTAGAGCAACCAGAGCCTGCTACATAATTTGTAGGGCCCAGAATAAAATGAAAACACAGAACCTCATATTCAAAAAGAAAAAAAAAATAGCATACTATTAGAGGTGCTACAATATAAAGATTTTTCCTTCTCCCACAGTCTTTCCCTTAAATCATCACGATGTTTGTGTGTTTTAATTTTTTATTTAATGCCATTATACATAAAGAAAAACAAAAATTTAAGTTCTTAGCATACATTTTACCATTCATCTTTATATTGTACATTCCTATTTAGATATTATACAAATGTAAAAGCATTTAACTCATATATAGAATTATCAAAATTATGCACTTTGTATTTTGTAGCTCATACATGCATATGTATTTTGTTCTTACTAGAAGAGTGGAAATACTGCAGAATACTAAACTGCACTTTTTATTTCACTTTTTAGTATTGATATATTCTAACAACACTGTCTATCTTTAGCATACAGATGGGTAAGGAAAGACTGAAAGGAAAAGTAACTATAGATCACTCTATCTTTTTCTTTCCTTTAAGTCATAATTTTTAGCATATGTGATTAGCTAATATAGAAAAGAAACATGAGTAAGAAAAGACGTGATAGAGTTTGTGTTTCTTAGAACTTCATTGTCTTTTATGGCACAGAACAAAATTTCTTTCAAAAGAAAGCATGGCCTCAGTTTTATCAGACTGCCATACTCAGACCCTTTTCAGTCATAGACCTAACACACTTGCCTTGAGTTTGCTTTGAGTCTCAGTGATCTCCTGTGCATCATGAATCTACCTGAATGTTGTGTTTATGGGCCACAGTGAATACTATATAAAAATGGGGCAACAAGGAATCATAGTAGTTATGCATAGTGTATGTGTCTCCTTTGCTCCTACTCATGTTTCATTATCCTATTTTATTTCACTAAAAGCATGAGTTCAAAGACAACAGTATTAAGAATCTTTAGATGGCAATAATGGAGCATTAAGCCAAGTCTGAGGTCCTCCTGAACACCTGTATAACTTCATAGTTTGCATGCCCTTGCAGCCAGCCATGGGAGCAATGAACTAATAGTCCCAACTTTCTCTTAACCATTGCCTAGAGAAACTGCTTCTTACCAATCATTACTTCTTATTATGATCACAGAAGTATTTCAGAAAACCTTTTGGGATCAGCAAAATCTTCTCCAGTTTATAAGCCCAGACACACAAAAGCAATGCAATAAGACTACCAATAGTGCTGCGATTTATAACAACCTCATTGAAACCAGGCAATAATGCAGGGAAATACACCTGGAGAAATAATTGAGCTGTCTGAGTCAGACTTTTTATTAAATTAGAGATGAAGAGTGAAATGATTTGAGCTTATATCTTAATGGCTATTGCCAATTTTAACCTCACTCATTTGTGGTCGTACAACAATGACCCATGTCCATTGTCTCTTTTTCATTTTGGGCAGGGGAAGTTCAAGCCCAGAGGGCTCCCTTGTCAACCAGGAAGCGAGATGGAAGCAGCAATGCAAGAGGGACTAGGCTAAATGTTACTCTAGGATCTTCAATATGGGTTATTGGACACTGGGACACTGCAGGGTCTTTCATAGACCACAGAGGTATTTAATGATTGCTTATTTTGGCTCCTTAGAGTGGCAGTGGCACCATACACTTTAGAATGTAACTCATTTTAAAGAAATTTCTTGGTGATATTACCAATATCTTACATAGATTTTTATATGTCCACTAGCATCTATGACTTTGTACATCTCAAACAAAATGTCCTGAGTAAAATGAGTTAATATTAAAATACCTAAGATAAAGCATGTTGGACACATTTCCTTCCCAGAAAAAACATAGGAAAGCACTGTCCAGGAACTCATAAAACACTGCAAAGAATGTTGATTGGCAGTTTTAACCTTGCATCTAAGGAGTTATTTATAGCCAAATCTTGATATTCAGTTGTAAAAAAGAAACAAGAAAGAATAGGTTATTGAAAGCTATGCATAATTCACACATTTTATCTTAAACAGTTGTTTTTAACTGCTACTTTTCTATCAAATTTCTGCCAGACTTATTAACAAAGAGTCAATTTACAGCTTACTGTTTAATTTTTTTTTGTGTCATCTGCTGACTGGTAAAAATAAATGTCAGTGCTCTGGGTCAGGGCATAGTTGGATAGTCATAAACGAACAAAGGATGACAAATGAATGAACGATTGCTATGAAAAATAACTAATCTGCTTTGACCCTACATGACTAACATCATGCAACTATAAGAGCTCACAAAGAACAAAACTGAAACATTGTGCCTAATAACTTGAGGAATATTTGCATTACTTAACAGACATCTTTTAAATTCTAAGTCATACTTTCTTGTAGAAATGTGGTTATATTCAAAATTAGCAAGGATTAATTGGCTAGGAAATAATTACTGATTCTTTAGCTCTTTCCCCCCCCCCCCCCCCCTGAGTCATAGTATGTAGTCAAAAGGTCAAGTCTCAATGATTCTAGAAGGGAACTTTTAGAAAGATCTATTATATTTCAATATTATGTCAACCTATAAGAAAAAGGTTCACAAAGTGCATTATCTGTTTTTGGACCTTGTTTTATAGAAGTCTTAAGACCTACTTGAGTGGCAGGAACTGTCCCTGGCATGTAACTCAGCTTTAATATTTAAGTCAATTAATGATGACTGATGTTAAGAATACCATGAGTTTATCTGACCGCTTAGGCCTAATGGATTATGTTTAGGTACTATTGCCTATCAGGATCAAAGCAAGCTTGAATATAGAAAGGTGCACACCCAGTCCACAAGTTTTGACTGATTGTTAAAGCTCTCGCCATATTCCCAAGGGATTATTTTAAACAAACTATGGATACTGTGTTCAATTTCTTTCAGTTAGAGTAGATTTGCAGTGTTATTTGCTCAGCCTTTCTTGTATGGTGACATTCATAGTATCTTTTATATCCCAGGCTCTATGCTAAGCACTATTTTGGGAGGAGCTCATTTCATTTGGACTCAAAACTCATGAAGCAAGTTCTATTATTATATTCACTTGCCAAATGGAAAAACAAGGACTAAGAGAATAAAAGTACTTTGCTAAAAACACTCACCCATAAAGCAGTTGAGATGGGACATGACCCTACGCCTTCTTGCATTGGAACTTGAGCTCTTATTATTCTACATTGAACCCTATTTCGTTGTACCAGAGGCTGTGTTTGATAGCATCAAACAGGGTAGGAAAATCACATTTTCATAAAACAGACTACTGAACTGCATAGACTTCTTTAGATACAAATGGTTATGGTGTGCCACTATTAAAGCTCAAAAAAAGCAAAATCATTTAAAAGAGGGCCAAGGACACAAAACATTGATTGTGAACAATGCCACATCCTTGGAGGAGCTGACAGGCAGTCAGATTGATCAAGGAAAAAGAGAGGATGAAATGAGTCTCCAGAAAGGGTTGGTGGCCTACTGCTCATAAGCTTCGCAAGGTGCCAGCATCGTAATTTTTGCTGGTACATCGGTGGGTTGTAACTACAAGCACAGCAATACCTAACTATTTCATCTGAAATATAAAATGCCTATTCTTCCAACTGTAAAAAATTAACTCTAGCCCTGGCAAGTGTTGTTCAGTGGTTAGAGTGTTGGCCCACGCAGGTTCAATTCCTAATCAAAGGCATGTATCTGGGTTGGATTGTGTACGGGAAGCAATGGTTGTGTGTGTGTCTCTCTCCCCCTCCTTCCTTTCCTCTACTTTCTCTAAAATCAATGGAAAAGTTATCCTTCAGTGAGGATTAAAAAAAAAAAATCAACTCTATTTCCCACTTCTCTTCCCCATTCCTTTTCATTTCCTACCCTTGTTCCTAGTCTTCTCAGAATAAAATGAATCTCTGATCTAGCTCACTGATAAAGAGTTGACATATCACTTATTGAAAGTAGTTAATCTCCAGTTCTTAAATTCACAAACTGTTAATCCCAGATCATTATGAAATTGACTAAATTCTCATCAGCAAGACTCTTGTCTAAAGCTTAGAATTTAATGCTCCATTATTTCTGTCATGATAAACAAGATTTTTTTTTTTAACTTTTTAAGATTGGGAGTTTTTTGTTTTTTTTTCTGGAATGATATTTTTAATCCAAACCAAGAAATAAGAGAAGACACATAAGTTATAGGTGCCACAGTTTTGATGAGATAAATATTGAAGCATAAATTTAGTAGCATGAGAACCTTTCAAGAAACTTCTTTTTAACTCTAGGAAAGATAATAGAATGAGGATGATCCTATGACTGAATGTAGAAAATGCTCTAACTATGGTTACCTATTTGTACATCGGAAAAAATCCTCTAATCCTAGGATACTGGTTTAAAGAGAGAGCTGTAAAGTGGGCGACTTCAGTACATTCTCCCACTCAAAAACTGTTAAAACAGAAGCAGAGCGATTTGAAGTGAAAGTCCTTATGTTCATATAGTAAGCTTTCATTTTGGTAGTTAAATTTACTTTCATCTTTTTAAAATATATATATTTACTTCAAATCCTTAGGTCTTGAAATGTTTTTAGTACAAGATAGTGAATATCTAAAAGAATTGGATCAGTATCTAGATGAAAGTTTTAACTTTTGTTGAATGATGCCTTAAACCGCAAGATAGATAAACTTCTATGGCTAACAGGGAGTTGAATCTGATTTAATTTTTAAAAATAACTTAAATATTAGGCAGGTTTTAATATTACTTATAGAAATATTATTATGTAAAGGTAGAAATAATGTCTTCAGTTTGTACCAACCTCAGCATCTAGTGTGACTTGTTTTATTTTTTCATCTTCTATTTTATTAGATAACATTTAGTTAAGTCACATTTTATTATGTCTGACAGTATTTGATGAGCACAGAGTTTAACAAAACAAAACAGCAATAAAAGCTTTGACTTTGCTTTATATTCATTTTCTTTCCATAGCTTATTGTTTACAAAGATGGAGAGTCTTTCAAAATTTCTTAGAATATATAGAATAATTTACCATTAGTAGACATTTGTACCAGAGTGAATAAATGACACTGTGGTTCTTAATTATTGTGAAAGAAGTGAAAGAAGTAAAGGCTATTTTAAAAGGCTACTTAATTATTGTTAAGTAGCCTTTTAAAATAGCCTTTACTTCTTTCACTTTGGAGTTAAGTTTGAGTTAGGATGGCTTGCTTATTCAAAATTATTTGACTTATGGTTTTTTGCATTTTGACCCTGAAATAGATATTAAACTTTTCTTTCATCCATTCTCTTTTATACAAAAGATTGACTATTTCCAGGATAGCATTTTCAATGAGGTAAAATAATGGTTGAAGGGTTGTATTCAACAGAAAGATTATTGGTTTGCTCAGATTTTTGCCATTGGCTGGCTAAAAAAAAAAAAAAAAGCATTTATGGGTTTTTGAAGTGTATTTTCCATTTACAGAGAAAGCATTTGTGGAAAAATAGCATTCATGTGGGGAAAGAGAAAATCTACTTGTTGTCACTTCATCATATCTACACAGAAGGATAGATAGGGAAAAAGCACTCATAACTTTCCTGGCAATAACCAAGGAAACTAAGGGAAATTCTAATGGAGAATATTTCTGTTTTAAAAAGAAAAAAGAGGCAGGGTTTGAAACTATTTGGGATTACTTCCTGTGTAGAAGTCAGCAGCATGCACACAATGGCTGAGCTGTGTTTTCTCCTGGAGCCAGACCAAGGGCATACATTTCAATTTTAATTTATTAACTTATGGAAAATTCTGACACATTTTATATGTATAAGTCCAGGTACATGCAAACCCACCAATTTCTTAACAAAACTAGTGTTCTTGGTCATTATTATTATTTTTAACTAAGAAAGAGCAGAACTGGAGGAATGCTTAACTTATAATATATGACAACACAATAATTTCACCCTCACTAATGAGTCTCTCTGGAAATCAAAATAGAAAACTATCACCCCTACAATAAAAAATTTAAAAGGTATGTGAATACATAGCAAAAATACATTTACAGTGTGAAATGTTATTGTAGAGACGTGCGTATCTACTCTCATAGGGTTTGTCTCACAGTCTCAAGGTCAATCTAGTAAGTGTGAATGTCAAGATATTTAAAAATAAGTATATTTAAGTCATTGCATACATTATTGATGTAATATAAATTATTTAAATTGGGAATGTAAACCGGTGAAAAATTTTTGAAAGGCAACTTACCAATATCTATTAAAGTTCTCTTCTGCTATGAGACTTCCAATTATAGCTGTGACATGTAAAGACCTTGGAAATTGTCATGCCTTTTTTAAAAAAGAAAATAAAGCTAAACAAACTAAAACTTAATGCTTTTTCTTGGACTCAGCAAAGAACTGAGGTCACAGGAAAAATTGGCCCCTCAAATCTGGAATCCAGGGCATCACAGCTGAGACCTGCTTGCCAGGAACAGATGCCTCTGGAGCCATAAATTGGTGGGAACACAAATGACAATTTTGACAAAAGCTGGAGGCTAAGTGTGGTCTATGTCTGAGAGAGAAACTGTCGGGAGCCTTAAAGCTGAAAAATGCAAAGTCTCTCTAGGGCAAGTATTTAGGGGACCAAGACACTAAGAGGGGTCAAAAACAAGTATAGAAATTCAAAGCCACTGACACCTACTGCTAATTCAAATACTAAACACTAGAGGCCCAGTGCCCAAATTCATGCATGGGTGGAGCCAGGTCTGTCAGGAGGAGGAAATTGTGGAGGTTGGCCAGCAAGGCTGCTCCATCAGAGCTCTGATCAGGGCCAGGCCGGGCTGGCTTGGGGAAGGTTCTGCAGGTAATCCAGGGGGCCCCACCCCTGATTGGGGTTGGGGGACTGATTGGAAATAGTGATGGCCCTGGAGAGGGGCTGTGGGTAGTGGGCTGGCTGACCCCTCCCCCTATTGGTGTATGGGGGTCTATAAGGGATGGAGCTGACTGCGGCCAAGGGGTGGTAGGGGCCCATCAGGGAAGGGCTTCAGGAGTTTGGCAGGCTGGCCCTAACCCCTATTGGGGTAGGGGGGTAATTAGGGGTGGGCCCAGCCAGGGAGAGGGGCTGCAGGCTGATTGGGGTGATGGGAATCTATGGGAGGGCAACCAGGGAGAGGAGACAGGGAGGTTGGCTACCAGCCCCGCCCCTGATTGGGGTGGGAGAGGCTGATCAGAGGTGGGTCTGGCTTGGGAAAGGGCCATGAAAGAGGTTGGCCGGCTAGCTCCATCCCCCAATCAGGCCAGTTTCACTGGCCGAAGTGGGTGTCATAGTGACTGGTTGTTATGGTCCTTATGGCATTACGGTTGCTGGCCTTACTCCTGGCAAATTAACATAAAACCTCACACTAGAGGCCAATTTGCCTTAGCTTTTATTACTCAATATAACATATCTGGCTTTTAACCAAAAAATTACAAGGCAAGCCAAATGCAAGAAAAATACAATCTGTAGAGACAAAGAAAACATCAGAACTAGCTCAGATGTGACATTAGAATGATCTGACAGCCTGGCTGGTATGGTTCAGCAGTTAAGCAATGACCTATGAATCAGGAGATCATGGTTCAATTCCTGGTCATGGCACATGCCTGGGTTGTAGGCTCAATCCCCATTGTGGGGCATGCAGGAGGCAGCCAATTAATGATTCTCTCTCATCACTGATGTTTCTCTCTCTCTCCCTCTCCCTTCCTCTCTGAAATCAATAAAAATATATATTTTTAAAAAAGAGAATGACATGACAGAGAATTTAAAATAACCTTGATCTTGTTTTAGATCCTATGATCAATATATAAGAGGAAAGTATGGAATATGGAAAACTCTAAATAAAAAATAAAAATTAAATGCTAAAAATAATCTGTAATAGACATGAAGACTGCCTCTGAAGGCTTAGGAGTAGGCTGGAGTGGCTAAGCAAAGAATCAATGAGCTTAACATTAAGACAATAGAAACTTATTAGTGACCTGTCATAAGTGTTCATCACGGTGAAGTCACTGTGAAAGTATACTTACTATCATAGAAATCAGATGACTGCTTAAAACTAGGTGAGAGTCTCAGCTTTTTTGCAAGATCCCATTTACTGTTGTTTGACTTCTTTGACTCACTTTTTTTCTACATATAAAATACAAATAGTGATATCAGTCTCTGATGCAGTTGCTCAAGGCAAATGTAAGATATTAGAGATAATAATTTCTGATTTAGAGCAAGACTGTCCAATTGAACTTTCCTAAATGATAGAAATGTTCTATAATTTTGCTACTCAATATAATGGCCACTATCACATGTGGCTATTGAGCATTTGAAATATGGCTAGTATAACTGAGGAACTGAATTTTTAATTTTATAAACTTTAAATTTAAACGGCCATATTTAGCTAGTGACTACCGTATTGTACAGCACAGGTCTATAGCCAAACAAAAATTTCCAATTCATGTTTTTGGATCCTGTTTCACATGCAATAGAGAATGTCAGAAAATCTATCAACCACAGCTTATATTACCTTCTATTTTTTCCTGACTTCATATTCTGGAATGTGGTATTAAATATTCCCTCTAGAAATTTTTCAAATTTTTCTACTTGTTTATACTGTGCCTATGATTTTCAAGTATTTTTCTTACAGCTCTAAGGTCAATCAATACCTTGGCCACACTATCTCTCTGCCCTCTCTCCCCCACCTCCCCTTCTGCAGTTTTAGGCCACTACGTGGAATAAAAATTTGGGGCAGGTCCCTAAGAGAAGTGCTGAGGTTCATTTTCCTGAAAATGTTTAATTTACCCTTCTAGAATGGCTCAGGAATGGTTTCAACAAAAGGTAAAAAAATACAACTGTAGTCTTCTGAATCCATCACGTGGCCTCTATGTTTCCAGGAAGGTTAATTTTGCTTTTAGTCATGTTAACTGTTCCCCTTTATTTTATTGGAATGTTCTTTTGACAAATATATTTTTCACCTGTGCCTTTAGTTTTTATTCATTTATGTGGGAGTATTCTTATTTCATATCACATTAGTGGAATAATTTCCATATGATTTAAAATGCTTGGTTAAGTAAAAAGAAAGGTGATAGCTAGCAAAGATAAAACTAATTGTTCATCTATACTCATTCTTTTTTGCTTGTACCCTAAAAGTAGAAAATAGAATTTTCTTCTCATATTTAGTCATCTTGAGATATGAAAACCTGAATATACATGTTAGTAGATAAAGGAGCCTTGGAATTACTTTTCCTGTGGGTACACTGGTAGAATTTTAGTGTCAAGCAGCTAAATCATTTCAAATAACCAATTCAATTTCAACCTTTCATCCTGATAATATAGAAAAATATCTCTGGATTTGAGAGCAACTTGAATTTCAAAGCTTTGTATTGTTGGTAAATTATTCCATTTATTTTGATTCTTTCATACTGAGAAAGAAAATGAAAGGTACTATCTTAACCTCTTCACATATTATTGCAGATTAGTTATATTTACTCCTTCCCTTTCCAACATTTTTATGTGCTGTAATGAAATCAATTTAAAAAGCTTTCAAATAGACTTTACTAAAGGTTTTTGATAATTGTTTTCTATATTAGTTTATACATTTGCCTTATTAAGTAATTATACTGCTTTATTGCTTATTATATTTCTATATAATATAATGTTATGGGACTTACAGATACAGTAATTAGAACATACACTTTACAGGTTATTTAGGTAATATATTGTCAAAATTTTCTTGCAAGTATTTTTATTGACATTTCTTGTTAGAATGCCGTTTTTTTTTTCTTTTTTCTTGTTATTTTTTTTTTTTTAAATATTCCACTATAGAATAGTCTCCTTTTATTCCCTTTATTAAAATGTTAGTAGACAGGCTTCAACATTACCTTGAAGAGTCATTGGAATTGTAGCATTTTGGTTATATCACCATTTGTCACATAATAATTACTCCAGAATTGCTATTGACTTTTAAGGTAATATGATTGGTAGACATAATGATGCTTCTGTCATTAATTGCCATGTAGATGGTCTACAGCAAATGGATCATCCTGAAGACAGAAACACTTGAATCAAGGGCCAATAAAAGCAATGATTAAAATATTTCTTTGATGTTTTTATTATGTAGTTAAAGTGTGAATTGGCTTTATTAGGGAATACTATCTTCCTCCCATTTCACCACCTCCCACCCACCCCTTTATATACATATAATCTTTTCATGGTATCTTTTCTATATAAAGAAATAAAATATAGCCCTATGCCTTGAATAAAGAGACAACTGGTATTTATGTAACACCAGAGGCCCAATGCACAAAATTTGTGCATGGGTAGGGTCTCTATGCCTAGCCAGCAATCAGGGTCAATCTGTGGGGTGACTGGCATGGTGATCAGGCCACCCCCCCCCCCTTGCTGGCACCCACATTGGCTGGCCTGGGGCCTGAGGGCTGGGGGAAGCTCCTTGCATTAAGCATCTGCCCCCTTGTGGTCACTGCACATCATAGTAGTGACTGGTTGTTTCACTGATCATTCTACTAGTCATACTGCTATTTGGTCAATTTGCATATTAGGCTTTTATTATATAGGATTGTGGCCATGATACAAATAAGGGCTGAAGCTGATCAGCTTTGAATCATAAACAGTCCCATAGATCATTGTTTGTTCAACTTTCTAGATTTTGCCAGGATTTATTACTGTGAGACTAGCATGTCATAGCACTGCACTTGCAAGTGTTGTAATAATTTCCAGAATGCTTCTTTAGAAGGGAACAGCTACATATAATGGGTCCCCATTCTTGAACTAAAGCTCATTATTAGATCAAACTCTTATACTCTCCTATTAAAACAGAAACCCATTTGGTCTTTTGGACATAACTGTGCATGAAATAACATGCATATGCTACTGGTTAGAATCCTATTCTTTGCTTTCCAAGACCTCACACAGAAAATAATTATAACTGATTACTGATTTAACCCTATGTCCTATGTTTTCTTTACTGGATTCTTTTCAGCATAGTACTTGGTGAAAAACTGTCAGACACACCTAAAATATTATGGTGAAAAACTGTCAGACACACCTAAAATATTATGTGTTCTTTTAGTCAAATCTCTACATGTTTTTGTGATTATGATCATGCTGCTAGTCTTTACTGAGATGCATTGCTAATAACTCAATGTAGTATCTGTTGAATTCCAGGCATAAGCAGTAATTTCTGATCCTAAATAGGACTCTTTTTCAATCAAGTGTACCAGCTGTCATGGGCTCTCCTTATACCTGTGCCCTTTACGAAGGACTCTCAAATTACTCTAGCCTGAAAAAAAATTCAGCCATGGAAACCTTTTAAGTAACTATTTGAAGGCATCCTTGGGGAAGTACGTTATTATGAAGAGAAGAAAGAACACTGGTTTGTTAAGGTCAATTGATGCCATGGAATGGAAGAGACTATCATTTCACTTTGAAGGCATGGTTCACGCTGAGCATAGATGTGGGTAACAGAGATGAAGAGTGAAGTGCCTTTAAGACATTTATTGAGGCAAAAATGAACACTTTCCTAAGTATTCTTGCAATAAGCCCATTTTCTATTTTCCTTTGCATGTGAACTTTTGCTAATCAAAACTCAGTCCAGAGGCCCAGATATATGGGAACAAGTGTACTTTATGGATTTGCCCAAACCTTATGGGTGATATATATGTTACTGTGGAGAGAAGAGCAGTTTAGGACTTTAATCTATCAGCATTACTGCCTGGTAGATCAAGTAGCCTTTGTAGATAGAATATCTTAGAGTTTTCAGACAAGATGAAACCACTTTTCTTCCCTTATGTGATAGCTACACTGAGGTACTCCCTGGATTGTACACATTTTAAGAATTGCAGACTACTATCAAGAACAGTGGCTAAAACTTTTGTACCAAATAATGATGTTGTAATTGCAGCTAAACTGGTTTTGGCCTAGTTGGAAGTTGGTTGGGGAATGAAATTAGTGTATTTGCCCTTTATAAATTACTTTTTTTTATAAAAACAATTGGTAGCAAAGAGGTGTATCTTGTCTGAGTTCAGCCTCACATTAATGAAAGAGCATAGAAAAATAAGGAATAAGGGGCACTAGTAATAAAAAGATATGTGTTCCTTGCAGCATCAAAACATGTTTACTCTACCTCTCTGTTCTTTAATCTAATAAAAGTATTGGCAAAGTGTTTGGTATTTGAGGCATAGTAGTGGGAGTACTGTCACAATGTAACTCAAGATGGTGGGAAAACCACTTTGAATAAAATGAGATCCAACTTGAACCTTTGCCCATGCCTGGAACTAAAACCAAGTCAATTCACTCACTGTTAAGTGTCAAAAATGTTGAGTCATTAGCTTCCTTTTTGGTTCATCTGTTCAAATATCTAAATGAGTCTGTTTTTTCCATACTCAAAAAAATAGACTCATTATGGCATCCAGGATGCAACTCTTAGCTTAATCTATCCTCTTGAAATTTAAAGGGATGGATATTACAATAAATAAAAATTCTTATCAAAACATATTTATAAATTTAGTTACTTTTATTGATTCCTGATGCACTTCTCAGAACCTATCTATTGGTTTTTCACATAGATTCTGGAAAGAGTTAACTGCTTTGGTAGGTTTTATTTCAGAGAATATTGGTAAATGGAGGAGTAAACCATTAAAAATAGCCCCAACGCCACTGAGAAATCACTAATGTTCAGCACTGCAAAGTGAAGTCTAGGTTTTCAGCTCATCCCATTTTGTCTCTCTCTTCACTTCTCTTACATAAGAACATTGCTTTTTGAATTTTTTTTAGTTCCCTTTGGACCACTTTGGAGAGATAAACTACCTCAGAGATAATCTGTCCTAGTCTCAGATAATCACAGCTATAAAAATTCTTACCGGAATCAGTAGAGAAAACTGTACTATGTGAGAGAGGACATCAAGGGAAAAAAAGGTTCATGTCAAAAACAGAATTATAGTTATTGACATGTTGAGCCTCAGAATATACTAAGTAGCCTGTCCATTAATCAACTTGATGAATGCCTTCTAAGAATATACTGCTCATTAGAAGAATGAATAAATCTTCCAAAAAAAGGGAATGTATATTTAGGGGATCAGAGGCACTCATTGCATTTTATAAAAATAGGGTCATATATGACCAATTTTATATTAGCACATTAGGATACATTGAAAATCCAACACACAGACACACACACACAAAAATTTTTTTCAGGCTTTCTTGGTCAAAAAACTAAGATAATTGCTTGTGAAACCTTCCTTTTCCCACTGCCTCAGGCAGAATTTATAGTTTCCTCCTCTGTGCTTTCTTTGTTCTTCAGGCATATGTCTAATATGAAACATATTTTTATGTTATAATCATTTGTATATATTTCTGCCCACCTTTATCTCTAACTAAACTATGAAAGCAAGAAGCATATCCTATTCAGATTTATTCCTCAATGCTTAGTATATAGTAAGTGCTCAAATAATGCTTATTGAGTGCACAAGTGAATAAATGAATTAATGAAACTCCTTCGAGTCTAAGAAGCCATACATGGGTTCTTGTGAAAAAATTCCACCTACCCAGCCTGATATCTGCAGTTGAGGATACTGCCCTAATGTCATCATATGACATCAAACAGAACCCCATTTGATAACACCTGGATTGAAAGAGACTTAATTGAGAGCAGGGGTGAATGGATTGGTTTTCCCTAGGTACTCCAAAGAGTCAATGGCTTCAAGATGATACAAATATCAACAATTAATCTTTGCAATGTTTTCAGCACAGGAGAATTTTTTACCTCCAAACATGAGAGCTAGTATTATGAGTTGCTTTCTATACCTGACAGAATTAATACTCAAGTGAAATATTTTCCCAAATCACACAGACAGAAAGAATACATTATTAGAACTCAGACCTCTGGCTTCAAACCCATCATCTTTCTCCTACAATGGCTGCCTAATCTTAGAGTTGTCTGAGTGAATAAAAAGTCAGATATACTTCAAACTTCCAAGTCAAGACTGTCCCAAAATTTGCCCAAGTTATTCTCATAACAGGCAGACTCAGACCATGTCCAGGCAAATATTTTTTAAAAAAATATATTTTATTGATTTTCCACAGAGAGTAAGGAAGAGGGATAGAGATCTAGAAACATTAATGAGAGAGAAACATGGATCTGCTGCCTCCTGCACACCTCTCACTGGGAATGTGCCTGCAACCAAGGTATATGCCCTTGACCGAAATTAAACCTAGGACCCTTGAGTCCACAGGCTGACGCTCTATCCACTGAGCCAAACTGGTTTTGTTCAGGCAAATACTTTTTATAAGAATGAGACTTTAATGAGTTTTAAGTGGAGTTTGTATTTTATTTTAAATGAGCTAACATTGGTTTATAACATTATATAAAATCCAGACATACAACATTATATAACTGTATATGACAACTGTATGTACAAACACCAATGGATGTGTTTCTCCCTTTCTTTCCCTCTCTCTAGAAATCAATGGGAAAATATTCTCAAGTGAGGATTAAAAAGAAAAAAGAGGGCTGAAAGCCATCTGGCATTGTATTGGGCAGCATGGGACAACCCAGCATGAATCTGCATGGAACAATGATGAAAGGCCAAAAAGACAGAGGGATTTTTCAGGAGCTCCTTCATGAGAAGATGACCCAAGGACCAGATGCCACTATGCTCTGAAAGCCTTGGCCTGGAAAAGGTCCTCCAGGAACATAAGCAAACCCAGGAAAGCGGGGGCTAAAAATAGACATCACCTCAATTGGAGATAAATGAAGTTGTTATTTCTGCACACGTGACCGAAGACTTTTAACCTACTGTATCCCATAAATAACATTTCAAAGACTTGGATCCTCCTCAGTTTTACTGGTTTACTTTAGTCAAAAGTGGGGAGATGTGTCAACAGTTCACAAAACCTTCAGGTAATTCCTGAGTCCAAATCTCTCCTGAATTTATGCAATTCAGTACTCTAATTTGGAAAACTTTGAAAGTTCAATGATAATTAGTGGTAATACTTTTGTACTTTCTAAAACTTCTGGAATGGCTTCTCAGGCTTTATTTTATTTTGTTTAGTTTATTTATCTTCTAAAATGAGAGCTGAATATGTTGTTTTTTCCCCCATGAAAGCTCATCCTATTATCCCAGAAGTCAAGAATGAGAATTACACAGACTTTTTGTCTTGCGGCAATAGAGGTTTATTCTGTACATGGGGAACAAGCTTTGGCTTGCAACAAATCAAAAGAACACTTTGTAACAGACTTGCAATGTCTTCAGACATACAGATCACTAATAAAGACACCAATAGACACTATTCAGCCTCCGGTTCGAATATTTTCTAAATGATTTGTTTTCCTGTGAGAACATTTTCCTCTGGTATAAAAAATGGGCATGAATAGAAAGAGTGTTTGAACAGTACAAAAGTACCAGGTTTCTTCCTGTTATCCAAACAGCAATAAACACCCATAGTACAGCACCCTGTACAGTAGCCTTTGTCAGACAACTGGGCTTACCCAAGAGGCGCAGAGACATCCAGTTCTCTGTTAACAAGCATGTCTAGTCCCAGCTGGGGAGACACCAGCAGCCAAAGTTAACAGTTGCAAAAGAGCCATTGAAGAAGAGTGGAAAGGCTTCCTTTCCCTCCGAGGCCATTGCAGAATGCAGTGGGGCTACATCTGGGTGTCTGGGAATGAATCATGCTATTGTATCAAGGAACTGAGCTCATGCTCTGTTACCTCCCCACCCCCACCACCTGTTCCCAAGGATGTTGTCCTATTGATTTATCTTATCAGGGCCACCTGTATCTGTATATGTCAGTGTCGATGAATGAAGAAAACAAGGTTTAAAAACATTGCTTTTCTTCAAAGTAATTTTGAAGAAGGTAAGGGCAGAAATAATGATTTACACGATCTTTAAAAAGCATTAAGCATTTAGATCTGTCTTTTAAAAAAGTGCTTAGCATTGAAATCTGTCTTTTTAAAAATTTCAAAGGTAACTGTCATTCCTTCCTTCATTTTTCAAGTGGGGACCATAACCAGAGGTTAAATAAAAGTGTTGTGTCTGAGATGCTAGCTCAGGTGTGTCTGGCTCCAGATTCTCTGCTGAGAATTATGAAGATGATAACTAAGACTGTGACTCTCACACTTTTTTTTGAATGTCTTTTTGAATACATAAGAAGACATTTTTTTTTTACTAACACTTAGAGCACAATTCAGTGTGTATTTGTAACAAGAGTTTAATGAAACAATAACAAAATGATATGCCACTTTCAAGAACACATCTATTTCCTATTTTACTCTTTTAAAAGAAAGACAAACTCTAATGATCCACTAAGATTTCATTTTATGACTCTCAAACAGGTCTTGAATCACATTTGAAAAAAACAAACAAAGCACTTTACCTAAAACATCTCCAGTAACTGTTTCCCTGGCTTTTTGGATGAACACCCTGTTAAAGGAGTTCTAATTCTTCTGTAACTATTTTATTTATGAACATTTCCATGCGTGGAAGCAGGTCCACGTCTCCGCTGTTTCTGTGATAGGCTGCCAGGGACTGGGAATGACTGTCAAATCCCTTATGAGCAGAAGGGCAATGTCCAAATTGGATATTACCACTTTCTTTGATCTTTGTATGATGCAGTTTCCATTCTGTCCACTCATCTAAGAATACACACCATTAAAAAATAGTCCAGCTGTGTGAGGCTGGTTGGGACTCCAGTCCTTTGTCTTAAATATCAAACATAGGTTTTGCTGTCCAGAGCTATATTTTTTTGTTTACAGTTTAAAATTATATTAATCTTTTTTGGTGGCTACAGTCACACGGTGGTGCTTATTGAAGTTGTCTGGTACAATCAGAAAGTCCATTTACTTGTGACAATGAAACTCAGTCTAGCCTAATGCCAATCTGATAGAGGTGTTTTCAATTACAAATTAAATATTCACAGGTTTGAAATACAGAAACTGTGCTACATGTAAGTCATGAAATGCAAAGTACAGTTCACTTTAATAGTTAGCTTACTTTTGAGTTGAAATAACGGATTTTATCTCAAAATGATAAGTTAAAATGTTGCCTGGTGTTCATACTATTTCTTTGTAGGTTAACACACATTACTTCTTTTGATATGGTTATGTGACCTAAATTTGATTTTCTATCTTTCCTTCATCCAAGAAGGTTTTATTACTACCATAGCAATTTTATTACTGTAGTCAGTTGTTCTTATTTTGACCTTCCAACATTGATTAAAAATTTCATCTTAGGGACTGTGCTTATATATATATATAATAAATAGCATTTATTTAAATGCTATTTATTTCCAAAATTCTACTGAAATTTCTTCCAAGCAAATTTTTACCTTTTCTAAATATTATTTTCCCCTGTTTTCAGTATAATAATGTTTATAATAAGGAATGAAGCACATGCTCCAAATATATAGGTCAGGAGTTTTGTGAAATCCTTTTATTTAAATCATAGGATCTCAAGATAGAGTGTCCTAATGTGGTACAAAAGAGTGCTGATAAGTGGATATTCCAGCAAGGCAAAGCTTGGGGGTACAAATAAAGGAAAGAATTGCTCAAAATAGAATGTGCTGCTTCAGAGATTGGGCAGATATGTGATATGGATTTTAAAGAAGGGGGTAAGGAATTTAAGGGATTGGTAGCTGGACTAGATTGGCATTTTTTCAAACTCTGCTCTCTGAGCAGGGGATGGGTGATGGAGCTCCAGGTTCTCTGCTCCCTTGCTCAACAAATGTCCTTTTTCTTCACCCAGAGCAGCTCCCCTGTGTCTTTAAAAAGACACACACATATATTGTGCGCTGTAAACTGTGTTTCCCTTTGGTTAAAAGAATTTTCCAAATCAGTGGACCAAATGTTTGTGGTTCTTTTTTTCTTTTCTTTTTAATAGCTTATTGATTTTCAGAGAGAGACGAAGGGAGAGGGAGAGAGAAATCAATGTGAGAGCAAAAACATCAATGGCTATCTTCTTTCCCTGGATCAAGCCCACAATGCTGGCTATGTGCTCCAATCAGGAATCAACCTGCAACCTTCCCTTCATGGGACAACGTCCAACCAACTGAATCACACTGGTCAAAGCCAATGTTTGTTTGTTTTTAATCCCTGTTCCAGTCTCATATTTATTCACCAGAATCAAAATGGACACTTTTATTTGGACACTATTTTGTAAAGGATGTATTTACCTATAAGGGCAGAAGAAAAGTATTTGCACAAATGACTGGTATTTTTACTTATCAATCTCCAAAATATCCTGGAAGATTAGCAAAAAGTGAGTTTAGGAAAAATAATTTCAAAAGAGATGAAGGAGCTTGAGTTTAGCAACAGCTATTTTAAGGATAAATAGTTTGTCAAACTGATACTTATCAGTATAAATGCACATCCCAGCTGGCCCTTTGCTTCCCTGCCTCCCCATTCTCCCAGAAGACTCTTTAGTTCACCTATACTCATATGTATTAGTATTAAATGAGCCCTTTAGACCTGGGAAGTGAATTTCAGCTTCTTATTTGCAGTTACATTCTCCTTACTGTTAAGTTGACCTTTACCTAGCTCTCCACTCATGACTGGGCTCTTTTGCAACAGAGTTCTCATTCTGTGGACACCTATATATTGGCCCTTTCTGAGTTGCTCTCTTAAATTCCAAGCAAACCCTCCATCATTACCTGAGACCCAGCTCAACTGTTATTTTTATTTTGTTTTAATATGAAAATAAATTATATGGAATTTTCTAAACTCCTTATGCTTGTCCTATAGGTCAAATACCTCCTCTATTATTTAAAGGTATATATATATATATATAAGGCTAAGCGACTGTCTGACCATCCAACTGATTGTTATGACACACAATGACCAGCAGGGGACAGACGCTCAATGCAAGAGCTGCTAAGCTGCAGTGACTTGGCAGCAGTGGTTCTCTGGTGACATACCCTGGAATCAGAGAGGAGGGAGCCTGATTCCAGGGTGTGTCACCCGAGAACCACCCCCTCACAATTTGGGGACCACTCAGGGGATTTTGCAGAGCCAGTTTCAGCCCAATCCCCACAAGACAGGCCAAGGGACCTCATCTGCTGGAGGAGAGACCCTGCTCACTCCACAAATGCCCTTTGAGCCCCAGAGAAGGGGAGTTTGGCTTGAGGGTATGTCTGGCCCATCTTGCCCAGTCCTGCCCTGCTGGCCACCTTCTAATTAATTTCTTTTTAATGTGCACAAATCCGTACACTGGAGTACTAGTACAAATATAAACCTAGATATATGCAACTATATTGAGTCATAATTTAAATAATATCTGTTTAAATTAGTTCTTTTATATAAAACTTTGGTGATATTGTCCATTACATGGACTTACAGAATTAACTCATTTTTACTATCTATGTAAAGGTGTTTTTCTTTTATTGAGGTTATCCAAAGCCAGATTGCAGTGTACTTGGAGTCCAGAATCAGTCATCTGAAACTTTTATTTCTTAATCCCACTTCTTTAACCCAACACAGGGCCCATGAAGCCCTAAAAATGTTCTCACAAAGTCATAGAAACCCAATGCTGTATGTTTAAGTGATCCTCCAGGTCATTGGTCAGTAATCTGTGGCTCTAGAGCCACATGCGGCTCATGAGCCACAGTTTGGCGCTCTGTTGACTAATGAATTTGCTGACCACTGCCCCAAGTGAACACACAGTTCTCTCCTACAAGATATGACTTGGAGCATGAATGATGTGTTAGTGTTACTCTATTCTAAACTGCCTCAGTGATGCTGAGACACCTGCTTACCTCACCCAGGAAAGTCTGGCCTGGCTGTGCCCTGAGAGCTGCTCCCTCCCCATCCATCCATCCCATACTCCTGGGTGGGAAAAGGTTCTCTTTCTGCCTGTTCTCTGATGAACTAAAAAGTTCTGAAAAAGGCAGACAGAGGAAAGTTTAATTGTTTCATTTTTTGTTTGTTCTGTTTTATCTATCAAGAATGGTCAAAAGAATGTCTCTAACACAATTTTGGTTCTGTTACAGGTCATCATTCTATTTTTCCACCTGGTTTGGTCTGTGTTCTGATTTTATTGCTTCCTCATTCCATATCCTGTTTATATAGATACCAGATGAAAACAAAAGTCTTTCACATGTCACCCCTTACATGCGAACAGAGCCCATGTCAGGCAGAGCCAAGCAATATGCATATACTGGATCTTTCATACTTCACCACTGGCTGTGAGGTGGGTTTCATCAGCCCCCATTCCATATATATATTTTCCTCTCTGAAAAAAAAAAATATATATATTTTTTTCTATTTTTTTAATTTTTCTGAGAGGAAAGGAGAGAAAGAGAGAAATGGAAACATCAATGATGAGAGAGAATCATTGATTGGCTGCCTCCTGCATGCCCCACACTGGGGTTCAAGCCCACAACCTGGATATGTGCCTTGACCAAGAGTTGAGCCGCAACCTCGTGGTTCATAGGTCAAAGCTCAACCACACCGGCTGGGCCTCCCTTTTTTTTTTTTTTTTTTTTTTTTTTTTTTTTTTAGTGGGAAGATTAAGTCTCAGAAAGATGAAGTTACTTTTTCAAGGAAACACAACTTACATGTGATTTCTACATCTGAAACTTCAAAGCCCATGACATTTCACTTTGTATACATCCAATTAAGAGCAATTAATCTTCCTTTAGAATGTTTGCAACTTTAAACTACCAGTATTTCTATGTGCATTTATTTTTTTTTTGGCATTCTAGTTCATATGAAAATCAAAATTTTAGAAAAGCACCCCTCCAAAATAAAATTGTGGAAAAGTAAAACAATTTTTAACCTTCACAGCTATTCACAGTGGAATTCACTCCTGAGTAGTTATGATATGGTTGTTTGGGCTGTGCAAAGCCCTCAGCAGCTCTCAATCCTCACACCACCTTCTCTCCCACCATAAAGCAACTCAGACTGCAAGTGGGAATGACATCACTAGAATAACAACTCTAAATTTGTGGTAATTCATTTATATATTTTTTAAAAATTACAAATTATGTTTGTAACCATGACAAAGTTAATGGCAATATGAGAGTTTATCATGATATTGTGATTGGCAGTTTGGGAAATGCTGAGTCAGATGTTTATTCAATGTTCCATTTTGACTACATGTATTTAGTACTTGTTATGTATCAGACATTGCTTTGTGCTCAACACAAAGTCAGTCCTACCTTTAGACCCTTTAGATAGCCAGAGTTCCTCCCTTGGGCCCTGTGCTTTAGAAACCCCCCTCTCCAGCCTCTTCCCTCCCCACGAGGTAAAGGAGTCATATCTGCCTAAGTCCCACCACCAACGCAGACCATGCTGATTACTTGGGACCTGGAATTCCCTACCCAGTGTCCTGAGCCTCTTGCAGAGTTGGTTCAGCCTTTCTCAGATTTATCTTGCAGGGTATGAATAGCATCTCTGGGATGCTGGTTCTTAGGTTAGGAAGGGACAACCAAGAGATGACCGTTGGCAGAGCAAGGAGAAGGATAATGGATTTTGGACAGAGCTTGAATATGTTTTCAGACAAAAAACCAAACAAATTAACAAACAAACAAAAATACCAAAAACAAAAAACACAAACACAAACAAAAAAATTAAACGTGAGAAGAGAAAGAGTGGATCAGGCTGAGAGGGTGCCGCTATTTCCATGGTTGCCGTGACCTTGGACTGCCAGGAATTCACAGATTATAAAGACTTCTGCTCTTTCCCTAGCTGGTTTGACTCAATGGATAGAGTGTTGGCCTGCCGACTGAAGGGTCCCAGGTTCAACTCTGGTCAAGGGCACATGCTCAGCTCAGGTTGAGGCTCAATCCCCAGTAGGTGGCATGCAGGAGGCAGTCGATGAATGATTCTCATCATTGATGTTTCTATCTCTCTCTCCTTCTCCCTTCCTCTCTGAAATCAATAAAAATATATTTTTTAAAAAGACTTTCTGCTCTTAAAGAGTTTCAGTCTGTCCAGAAAGATGAACACATAAATAAATAACATTAGTCCAACACAATGAACATGATGCTTTGAGATACCAGAGGAGGCCACTTATTTCAGTCTGAGATGAGGATGTAGGGATTAACTGAAAAGAATGACTCTTGAAGGGTGAAAGGTGTGAATAAGGAAAGAAGGAACTGAGGTGAGAAGGAGAGTGAGATTGCAGAGGTTGTGATGAAAATCACTACCCACAAAGGCAATGAAGTATCAAGCAAGAAACTTTCCTACCCTGAAAAGCCCTTTATTTATGCTCTCATATCTCACAAAATATTCTGCACATGTCCAGAAAGAAGCTGAACATATGTGTGTTTAAGTGACACAGTTGTGGTGTGTCACTTAATGTTCTTGGAACAAAAGTCCTAGGTGTAGAGAGTTACCAAATGTTGTTTCTGACACTGTGGAGGTTAACCTTGTTAGAAGTGACAGAGCTTTAAATAAAAGACTTCATTTTAGCTAGAAATGTGAAGTATTATTTGAAAAGCACTGGACTAAAGACACAAAGAACCAGCTAGTAAGCAGTTATTATAATCCAGGAGCAAGAAGATAAGGGTTTGAGCTATACTAAATCCATATCTTGATATACACATGGATGAATCCTTTGCCTGACACATAGACCCTTTATCTATGTTCTCATATCTTGCAAAAAAAAAAAATCTGAGCACAAGTCTGAAAAGTAGTAGGAGCTCAGTAACTATCGTAATAATTGTGGAATGAAAGATGGAAATCATAGGCATCAAATGTGGAACTGACAGGGTTAGAAGTCAAGGATAATTCCAGAATGTCTTGGTGAGTGTTGAACAGATAAATGATGCCAATGACTAAGAAGGGATGTCCTCTGAGGGTGAGATGATGAAACAAGTTTGAGACAAGTTTAGTTCTAGGTGATTGGAGATTATCAGCCCAAGAGGTGACGCAGAAGCAAAAAAAAATGGACACAAATTATTTTGTATCAGGTTGCCTAGGACATTAGTTAAAATACAGTTCCTTAAGTCTCATCCTCAGACATTCTGATTAATGAAATATGGGATATGGTCTAGAAATCTGCATTTTGTGTATGCATCCCAGGTTATTCTAGTGCAGGTTAATAAAACAATATTTGGAGGCAATTTGTTTAAATCTAGAATTTGGGTAATATTTGGGTGATCACTGAATAAAAATTATAACCAACACTAATTATTTTCAATGCAGTAAACCATTCTAAGCACTTAAAAAAAATAAAACTAACACCTCTATCAAGTAGGTATTCTTATTACCTGCATATTTAGATTAAAAAACTAAACCTCAAAGAGGTTTGTAAATGTCAAAAATGAGATTTGAAGTCAGACTGGCTAATTTCATGGCCAGAGCCTGTGTTTTTAACCATTATGCTATTATAGCTCTCACATTACTCTAATATTTGTTGAAAGTAATTAGTAATGGCAAAGGGAGTGAGATTGCCCAGAAAGGTGTCATATATATGGGCCAAACACATAATCCTGGAAAACACCAAATATGAGTGTCAGAGAAGGTAGAAGATTAAAAGAGACTAAAAAGTATTTGAACCCATACTGGATTTTTAAGCAGTGCTATATTTCTTAACACAGGAAATACAAATGCAGAAATGGTTTTTTATAAATATTTTGGTAAAAATATCAATGATAAAAACTTAGGTATTCTCAGGTATCCTGAAGTATTTCTTTACTAAATTGCCATTTAATGGCATACTGTGACATTTCTTCATAGTACAATATTTTCAACTCCATTGGATTTTGGTGTGTTTTGTTTGTTTGCTTGTTTCTTGTTGTTTAATCCTTACTCCAGAATATTTTTCCATTGTTTTTTTTTAAAGAGAGCGAAAGAGAGAGGGAAAGAAAGAAAGAAACATCGATATGAAAGAAACACATCAACTGGTTGCCTCTTACACACTCCCTGAAGGGCTCTTGCTGCAGAGCAGCCTTCAACCCAGGTATGTAGCCTTGACCAGAATAGAAGCCGGGACTCTTTAGTTCACAAGCCAACACTCTATTCACTGAGCCAGACCAACTAGGTCATACATGGGATTTTTTTATACTTCCAAAAAGAAAAGAAATAACTGAGAGACATTATATCCTATGTTAAAATTTTAAAAATGAATATGCTTTACAGGTGACTATAAAATAATGGATATCACTAGGAAGAACTACTTTTGTTACTGTTGAATTACCCAGTTGTAATGTAAACAAGCATCAGAATAGGGATTTAAATTCTGGTCATTTTGCACAACTTATCCTCAGTATCACAACCAACCTCAAACATGAACATAAAAATGGTTTTCTTAATGTTTGCAAATGCTTGGAATTTACTAATTCTCAGTGTCTACAATCCTTGTCTAGTCGTAGGGATGCATTTATACTCCTGAATTTCCTATTATTTGTTTGTGAGCAGTGTGATAAAGCTGGCAAGATTTTGTTGATTTACATGTTAGGAGACACAAAATAAAGGCCTTCTATTTAGCCTATGAGACAATGTTCTGTCAATAATTTAGCCAATCATTGAAATAAATTTTGACGATTATGGAGTTATTTGCTCCAGTTGCATATTTCTTGGATTTCTAATATGTTTGTTTTGGTTCAAAGACATTTTCTTTCACGTTATAGGTCCATGAAACCATAAGTGTACCAAAAGTTTGAAGAAACATAGAACTTCTTCTTCATTATCCTGTCTAGACTCAGTTACAGGATAGCTTTGACTAATGTGTTGAGTGTGAAAGAATATCCTTCTGAGAAGGGGGTCCACCCCAAAAGGATATCCCTTATGTAACTTTGCTGGACATTTTAAAACAAAGAACAAGAGAATGCTGATAGTAAGCACCTGTGTGAGAATTTAAGAGAGCAAAGGCAGCATTTATCTAAAAGCCTGTTCTAGTGTTTGATTTTGCCCATCATGACTTGTATCTTTAACTTCTGCCAGATAACAAGCAAGTGATGAATGAGTATTTTGACACATAACATATTGTGTGAATGTTGGAAGGACAGGTGAGTGCTTTTAGAAAACATTTTGAACACAGTCTGTCGCTAAATCAGAGGATTTGGGATAGGAGAGAAAGAGTGTAGAAATGATATTAATACAGTGAGGAGCACGACCCTCACTTAATAATATAGCTGAATGTAGATCTGCAGCAATTTGCAAATAACACATAATTAAGGCTAGTTTTTATAATGCAAAAATAGACCCTCTAATTATATATAGAACTGATTGCAGATGATGATAGTGATCTACGAAGAATAGATTAAAGGATTTAGACCATTTCCCCCCTCCCCCCCATCCCATTCAGCAGTGAGGTTTTCTGCACTGACCTGTGGAAACAACATTCATAGGAGATACTGAAGAGGGAGATACTGAAGAGAGATGGTCTGGATTGTTGCAGGGGCTTGATTTCCATATCCACTCAGGAGCTTCCTTGTTAGGAAACTTAGAATATAATTATTCTCAAATCCTCAATATGCCCACCAACTAGTCAAAACATGAGAGAAAGGGAAAGACCATTAATTTTGATTGGCTTTGTAAGACCCAGGTAAAGGTTTTAGAACTTTGGACACTTATCAGAAAACTTTATTTTTTTCACTGTCACATTCTTCTCTTCCCCTCCTCTCATATCTCTTTCCTTTTTCCCCCTGTTTTTCTTTTTTCTTTCTATTAGTGTATTCCTTGATCCTACTAGATTCCTGTGATTTGGGGGCATTTAAAAAAATAACTAAAAAAGTACTTGAAGCTCTCTGGAAAACAAATTTATCTTGGAAACCCAAAGAAAGTGAGCTGTATTTGGGTCAAGTTAAAATATTCAAGAAGCAAAGTCAAAAGTGTCACTGGATGTATGAGAAGGTGAAAAGAGAGAGAGAGAAAAGAAAGAGATTTAGAGTTATTCACAGATGGGGTGGAGTAAAAGTAGGTTTACAGTTATTTGTAGAAAAATAACATGATTTAATAATAATACAAAAATAAACTCACAATTATAAACCTACTTTTGCCCCAACCTGTACAGGTGGCAATTAAAAAAGTAGGTTTATATGACTTTGTCCAGGGAGAGAATATGTGAGATACATATATTGTAGGCTTAAATTTCAAGGAATTCTGACATTTGTTGTCTGTGTAGAGAAAGACCAGCCTGGGAAGAAAAATGGAAAATGGGTCAAATATATTAGAGTCCAGTATGTGTGATATGGGGATTAAGGGTTAGGGTATTTCAAAAGCAATGAATATCCAATAGTAAATGCTGCTGAAAATACAAGGAATACTAGATAGATCTAAAAACAAACAAACAAAATAAGACAAAGCAAAAATAAAAATGACCATAGGATTTCTTGGCAATGGAATTATTAATGACCTCTATAAGAGAAATTTAGTGGAAGAGAGGGAGTAAAAGTCAGTTTGGAATAGACAAAGGGACAAATGAAAAGTTAAAACATAGAGATGGTAAGTGAAGATACTTCTTTTGAGAAGTTTGACTGTGAAAAAGATGATGAGAGTAAATGAAGCCAAGACAAATGGTTTATTATTTATTTATTCATTAATTTACTGTTTACATATGAGTATAGGCTTTCTTGTTGTATTTTTTTTGTGTTTTTGTTATTTTTTAGGGGAAAAAGATTAGACAAAATTATGAGAAAGAGGCTGAAAAAAGGAGATGTTGACTCTGTAATTTTTTGTCGAAGAAAAGAAAGAATAAGAATCAAAGTATGAGCAAGGGATTGGCCTTTTATAGGAGTGTTGTGTCTCTTCCTCAGCGGAAATGCATACAGATCTGATTTGGTGGATTGTATGGTAAGAAAAAATTTAGTGTTTTTGTTTTTCTTAAATATTTTACTTTAATAATTCCCACTTATTGAAAATATAAGAATGTAAGAATTATCTTTGATATCCACAAATAGAGAAACAATATTTTTCATACCAAAAAAGGGAAAAATATTTATGCAAAAGGTGAGAGACTTATTGCAAAGTCTTTTATATGAAAATTTTGACAGTAGTATAAAAGTTAAGGTATATAGAATCTTGCAATTAATTAACACTCAACTAATTGTCTTAACTGAAAAGAAGAAAATTATCTAAAATTGGAACTGGGAGGTCAATTGGGGAAAAAGAAGACATATGTAAAACTTTAAACAATTAAATAAATAAGTAGATAAATAAATAAATAAATAAATAATAAATAAATAAAATAAAGTTAGAATTGTTGTGAAAAGTAAAAATTTATGCAGACTCTTGGTTGAAAGTGACACAAAAATAGCTAAAATGGCTTAGGAAAAAATAAAATGTTATTACTACAATTTTTAGAAATAGGGGATACCTTTAGCATATCTATACTCAAGCCTGAACTGATACCATGGAAACCTCGGCTCTGTCTTCAGCTGTATTACTGCAAAGTTAGCTAAACTGGGAAAGAGCAGCAGTGGAATCTTGTGCTTTATTCTTTTAGATCCACATCCAGTAGAGAAGGTTAAGGATACCTTTCCTAGAAAACCTACCAAAATTCCACTGGTTTTAATTGGGTCATGTTTTAATCCCTGAAATAAGGCCTGATTTTAGGGAGGATGACATGCATTGATCAGCGTAGGTTTGTGGTCACTATTGGAGATGAGTGTGGAGTCACATAGTATACAATGGCGATACATAGATCACCAAATGACCAAGGAAGGTCAAATTCTGATTATTCAAAGTACAATCAAACTAATTGACAATTTCACTTTTCTGCCCTGTATATAACCTTTGATGGTAACAGCTAATAAATATGACAAATCTCTGATCTGAGTTTCTCTTCTGCTTGTCTTTACTGTAAACTTAAGCTGATGGTGCTGGAGGCTGACAAAATGACCAATATGAAGATGCTAGATGGATGAATTATGAATCATGGTGAATGGGTTGTGATTGTAAATAATAATTAAGAGCCCTAGCCAATTTGACTCAGTGGATAGAGGATCAGCCTGGTTCCATTCTGATCAAGGGCACATACCCGGGTTGTAGGTTCAATCTCCAGCAGATTTTGTAAAAAAAGAAAAATTCTTAGGGCAAGATAAAAATTATCTTGTTTTATTTAATCTCGAATATGTAGAGTTTGCTATAAAATGTGAAAAAATGCAATTTCAATATTATTAACTGTAACTCCACCATTATGCATTTCTCTGAGAAACCTCTTGATGTGATACTTCCTAAAATTAGTTTTTATCATCATATTCATTAAGCATATTATAGCATACAACATAATTTTCTTCACACCTAATAAATACAAAATAAGACCTCTATCCAGTAAGGCTTAGATCTAACCCAATGTAAGAACATAAAATCTGCCGAAACCAGTTTGGCTCAATGGATAGAGCATCAGCTTGGGGACTGAAAGGTCCCGGGTTCGATTCCGGTCAAGGGCATGTACCTTGGTTACAGGCATATCCCTGGTAGGGGGTGTGCAAGAGGCAGCTGATCGATGACTCTCTCTCACAGATGTTTCTAACTCTCTATCTCTCTTCCTTCCTCTCTGTACAAAATCAATAAAATATTTTTTTAAAAAATGCTCTCTCACCTGGCCAGTGTGGCCCAGTGTGGCTCAGTGTGGCTCAGTGGTTAAGCTTCGATCTATGTACCAGAAGGTCACAGTTTGACTTGCTGGTCTGGGCATATGCCCAGGTTATTGATCCCCAGTGGGGGATGTGCAGGAATCAGCTGATCAATGATTCTCTCTGATCATTGATGTTTCTATCTATACCTCTTCTCTCTGAAGTCAATAAAAATATTTTTTAAAAAGAACATAAAAACTTATCAGCGCTAGTATACTGTGAGTTTCTCAAGAGCCATAATTAAGCTCTTTGAACTCTGAATTTTCATGATCCTTCTCACTTTTTAGAGGTTCAAGTATATAAACATCTTCAAGTGAGCTTTGTTCTCATTGTCCTTTTACATATACAATATCTACATTTTGCTTTTGTGCATAAAACCTATTCCTGTTGTATGTTCTTACAACCACGGCGATGTCCTTTTCATTCTGAATTACTATCTCAGTGCTATAGTAGGAGCAGATTCAGTTGAAAACTGGGTTTATTATAAACAGTGTAAATATGGGTTCCCAGAGACTGGTTGCTAGGCTATCAACACAATGAAAAATATCCACATCACCAGAAGACAATAAAGGACCAATGTGATGGAAAAACAATCAATTGTCAGTGGTTCCATTGCGAGGTGGTCTCTGAGGTCAATGTCAACAAGCATCTTCACCATTGTCTTTCTGAGAAGGTTAAAGTTTCCCAGTCCAAATGTGAGAACAAACAAAAAAAATGTATACCCTGGAATAATAATCTGCAGAGACAAGACAGCGCCAGAAAGACAAAGCCTGTTCAGCTGTGTTTCCTGACAGCACTGCCCAGTACACTTCCCCTAAGGCCGAGAACCCAGTTGCTAGAGAATAATTATATCAAGTGATGTCATGATGGATGGCCTCTTTCCAATGGCTTCATGGCTTATCTTTTGGGACAGAGAGTTAGGGGAGATAGCAGACTACAAACTGTTGTCACCATTTGATGGGGTAAAGGGGAAGAAAGGTCAATCTTTGGTGTTCTAATTCATGGGAGTGCAAAGTCTGAGTTCCACCCTCCAAGTCCTTTAATAACAAAGTCTTTTATTTAGCCCTGCACTGATGCAGGTCCTTTAACAAAACAAATCTCAATATAAGATCAACTTCACTTATGAATGTAAATTTTTGTCTAATAGTTTTATAAAGCTAGACAATGTTCAAAGCATTTTACATATATTTACTAATTGAATAATCATTGCAACTCTACTTATAAGTAGTATCATTGTTCCCATTCTATAGATGAGGAAAAAGAGCTCAAAAAGTGAAATGACATGTTCAGGTCACATGATATGTAAGTGTCAAAGCCAGAAACAAAAATACCTTGGAGGCTGTCTCAGCCAATCATGGTGTTGTATTTATGATGACTTTAAAAAATATTATGGAATTATTTCTAGTTAACTTTTAGGTAAAACTTACAAAAATGAACTATTACATATTTCTTAACAATATTCACTCAGAAGTTTTCATTATAGGATGCCAAAAACTTGACAGTTCTCTTTGTATATCTAAGACAGTTTTGTTTTGGTAATATGATTATATATATACTAGAGGCCCAATGCATGAAATTCTTACAAGAGTAGGCCTTCCTTCCCCCGGCTGCCAGCACCGGCTCCCTCTGGCACCCTGGACTCAGGCTCCCCCCAGATGCCAGCAGGCACATGGCACCTGGGCTTCCCTCACAGCCCTGGCTTCATCTGGAAGGATGGAAGGACATTCAGCATTGAAGTATTTATATATATATATATATATATATATATATATATATATATATATAATTTCAATGCTCAACAAGTGTAACTCCACTAAATTAAATAGGCAAACTTATTATGCCCTTATAAATAAAATGTATGTTGATCTTTGTGTAACAAAGCAAATCTTAACTAAGGCATGAACACTTCTGATAACTCAAGTTAAATGTTCACAATCCCTCTGTAAGGGAACTACTGAATAAATAATTAAAGCATTGAATATTATACATAGTGGCTGTTGGCTTTGATGGTTTGCAAAGTTCACATGCCCAAACCTTCTACCTTCCTTTGCTACTACCCTATCCCTCCTACATTTTAAAACCATGTGCACTGTCCTGTGAGTGCTCTACTCAATACTGCAATCCCTCCCAGGAATCATCCCAGTGATGAGTATTAATACAACTAAAATGTAAATATTCTACTCTTTTAGTTGTATTAATACTCTCTTAGATTTTAGTAGTTAAAATATAAAGTTCATTTCAAGCTTAAGGGAAGCACAATATCAAACATAAGAAAAAAATCAATGCAATAATCTAGTTTTACAATTTTATCACTCCATCTGTTTGATACCTTTATTTGGTTCTTGGTTAGGATTTACTTAAAAAAGCAAAATTGAATTAAATTTTATATAAATATCAACCACATGAAGCCACTATTTGCTGATATGTTATTGATCTCAAGGAAACTCTAATTCCATTCAATTATATGGTTGTTATAATTATATAAATCTAATTCAAATGCAATTATATAATTATACTTTTCAGGCAAAGATATGATCTAATAAAATCATTTCAAATTTTATACTCAGCAAATTCATGAAGGACAAATAGTGCCAACCTTTGTCCACTGCAAGAAAATGCCCTAACCAGTTTGGCTCAGTGGATAGAGCATTGGCCTGCAGACTGAAGGGTCCCAGGTTTGATTCTAGTCAAGGGCTTGTAACCTTGGTTGTGGGCACATCCCCAGTAGGAGGTGTGCAGGAGGCAGCTGATTGATGTTTCTCTCTCATTGATGCTTCTAACACTATGCCTCTCTCTTCTTCTTTGTAAAAAATCAATAAAATATATTTTAAAAAGAAAAGAAAATAATAGTTGCTTTTTAAAATCCAATGATGGCTCCTCAATTATATTTTTAAATAAGTTGGTTTTAAACCCCCTCCCTCCCTAATTAGAAACTTGAATAAATGTAATATGGATAAGAAGCAGATACTATGGCTCTGGTGGGGTAGCTCAGTTGGTTGGAGTGCTGCCCTGTATACCAAAAGATTACAAGTTCAATTCTGGATCAGGACACATACTTGGTTGCAGGTTTCAACCCTGGTCAGGGAGTGTGTGGGAGGCAACTGATTGATGTTTCTTTCTCTCTCTCCTCCTCTCCCTTCTTCTCTCTCTAAAATAAAAAAAACATATCCTCAAGAAGAAGAAGAAGAAGAAGAGACTATATTCAAGAATAGCATAATTATTCAAATATTTGTTTTTAAATATTTTGGTCTGAATAGAAATCATTTTGTAATTAATATTTTATTAATCTGTTGCTATGCATAATATTCGACTTGTGACATTAAAAAAATTTTTTTAAATTGATTGCAGAGAGGAAGGGAGAGGTAGAGAGAATCATTGATTGGCTGCCTCTTGCATGCCCCTTACTTTGAATTGAGCCCACAACCTAGGCATGTGCCCTGGACCAGAATTAAATGCAGGACCCTTTAATCAGCAGGCTGATGCTCTATTCACTGTGCCAAACCAGCTAGGACAACTTGTGGCATGTTTTAATAGACTCTTTGGTCATGTTTCTGCATAGTTATAAAATAACAAATACAGTGCTATTATTGCTCAACAAGCACATAACCTAACTCATCCTATGAAAATATCATTAGTGAAGGGGAAGATGCATGCCTATTCTATGAGTAAGGATGGCAGCCCAGTAATTCCTAGGAGCAAGCACATTTATGCATCATGAGGTACATTTGCCTGGTTGGACTTCAAAGCTTTGCAATGGGTTCCATTCCAGAAAGAAAAAGAAGGGTGTGGGTGTGACCTGGAAGAAGAGCTACAGGTTAGCCTTGAGAAAGGTGATGGGGTGGCCTCAGTACGGTTTTCATCTTCTTCCTCTTTCCTGCACTATGTATACAAACTTTTTGGGAAATAATAAACTGGGAACTTTGAACATAAGATACACAGTCATAATACATTAAAAATATTTTTTGCAAGAACAATTCTCCAAGTTTGAAAAATCTAATAGTTTGTATGTGTGCCAGGGGCCTATAGAACATTACTGCTCTAAGAAATGCTCTTTTTACCCTAAAGAAACAAAAACTCACTTGACTTCAGGGAAGAGGGGCTGGTGTTATCTCAACATATTTACACAAATCAGAATCAGAGGTTATAGGTCTTAGATGTTGCCTGGTTTTAGGCCCTAATCTCCCTCCCTTGGTTTCTTTCTTACCCTCTTTCATGGCCTCTTTCCAATTCAGTCTCTCTCAAGGACATTCTTTCCAGGACAGCTTTTTCTCTCTTTCCTATGCCACTTCACAACTTCATCTTGCACATGGCTTTGGCTTACTCAACCCTATGGCAATTTGACAGCTCTAGTAAAATTGCTTCTTGGAAATTCATTTCTTGTTTCTTACTCCAAAATTTCAAGGCAAAGACTCTAGGATGTCATCTTCTGAGTAGGTGATAAGTCTATGGTTTGGTTGTCCTGGGGCCTGGCTTGTCCAATCTCAGTGTGTGTGTGTGTGTGTGTGTGTGTGTGTGTGTGTGTGGTGGGGGTTGCATCTCATGAAATGAATTAAGACTTCCCAGAGCAAAGGATGAAGCACATTCCTTTGAAAGGCCTGCAGTGGGGCTGACAGTGACTGATATTCTAGGACACTTCATTTTCGATATCCCATCTGTTCATTATTAAAATATTCAGTTACTCATCTGTGTTTATTAAGCAACCTCAATGGATCAGATATAAGGGAGAAAAAACAACATAAGGCAGAACGTGAAGCTATTATAAGCACTTGTTCCCTAGTGACTCCCTTCTCTGTAAGTTTTAAGCCCTCACAGACCTGCAGAGGTTCCCATGGTTGGCACGCACCTCTGAAGGCACATTGTGACTTGACTGCTCTATGAAATGTACTTATTCTGTCAATATGAAAGATGTCTCTGTATGCATAACCTGCACCTTCACATGAAAACTCAGTCTGTATCTTCATAGGGCAGCATTAAATGGTGACATTTTATTTATTGATTTGTTGATTGATTGGTTGATTTCAGAGAGGAAGGGAGAGAAAGAGAAAGATAGAAACATCATGATGAGAGAGAATCATTGATTGGCTGCCTCCTACACACACCCTAATAGGGATTGAGCCCGAAACCAGGGCATGTACCCTGACTGGGAATCAAACCATGACCTCCTGGTAGTTAGGTTGATGCTCAACCATTGAGCAACACCATCAGGGCAGTGTTTGGCATTTTAATATCTGGAATGATATCAATGGCCTGATCACCCACAACTGCTCTCCCCTGCTGGCCATCTTGTGGTGGCCATCTTTGACCACATGGGGGTGGCCATCTTGTGTGTTGGAGTGATGGTCAATTTGCATATTTACCTCTTTATTACATAGAAAAATATTTGTAATACTATAGTTGTATTACTTTTTAAAGTGGAGCCCATGAACATAGGGATTAAAAAACTATGGTACATCTACACAGTAGAATACTACGCTGTGGTAAAAAAGAAGGAATCCTTACCATTTGCAACAGCATGGATGGAACTGGAGAGCATGATGCTAAGTGAAATAAGCCAGTCAAAGAAAGTTAACTATCACATGATCTCACTCGTTTATGGAATATAATGAAATAAGCTGATAAACAAAAACAGATCCAAAGACAGAGAAACATAGATCAGACCACCAAACCTCAGAGGGAAGGTAGGGGAGGGTGGGGGTGAAGAGGAGAGATCAACCAAAGGACTTGTATGCATGCATATAAGCATAACCAATGGACACAGACACTGGGGGATGAGGGCATGAGTCGGGGGGTGGGGAGGGCTGGTAATGGGGGATAAGGATACATATGTAACATCTTAATCAATAAAAAAAAAAAAAATCAATGGAGCCTAGACATAAATGATTGTATTATAAAATACTTGATTATTTTCAAGCCAGCAGGGGAGGGCAGTTGGAAGAGACCAGGCCTACAAGGGAGGGCAGTTGGAAGGGAGGGACTGGGCCAGCAGAGGAGAGCAATTAGAGATGACCAGGCTGGCAGGGGAGGGCAGTTAAGGGTTACCAGGCCAGTAAGGGAGGGCAGTTGAGGGCAATCAGGCTGGCAGGGGAGCAGTTAGGAGTTGATCAAGCAGGCTGGCAGAGGAGTGATTAGGAGGTGATTAGGCTGGCAGGCAGAAGCAGTTAGGGGCAATCAGGAGGCAGGTAGGCAAGTGGTTGGAAGCCAGCAGTCCTGGATTGTGAGAGGGATGTCCAACTGGTGGCAGTCCTGGATTATAAGAGGAATGTCTAACTGGTGGAATCGGGCCTAAATGGGCAGTTGGAAATCCCTCAGGGGGTCCCAGATTGGAGTAGGTGCAGGCTGGGCTTAGGGACACTGCGCCCCAACCCTGTGCATGAATTTTGTGCACCGGGCCTCTAGTACATATATAAAAAGAAAAAAAGCTCCGAGCTCAACCCATATAAAAATCACCTATTTCTCTATTTCTTTTTTTCATATTTCTTTCCTCTTTGCTGCACTCATAGTATTGATGAAATTGGACATTCTGATTTTTATACAATAATTTTATCATAAACATAATAGTCCATCAAGCTGATATAGTACAGTTTAGTTGAACAAGTCCATATTGCTGACATATCAAAGAACCATTGCTACCATTGGAAGAATGAAATTCCCTTTCCCCTTTCTGTGTTACCCAGCTGAGGGTGAGATGCTGACTGCAATGTATTTATTCCTTGGGAAAGCACCCAGTGTCTAACCCCTTGACCTATACTTCCTGCTGGGCCCAGGGGGGCAGTTTACAGAGCCCTGCTCAGCAGTCTTTAGGCTGCAGAACAGAAACGGCAGCTCCTGGTGCCATGCTAGGCATCAGCCTCCCTCTCCAGTTCTGACTGAGGATGCCTCGCTTTAGAATCAAATTCATCTAGCCTCAGATATTTAAATACCTCCAACCCCCTCATAAAAGAGAAAATGAAAGTGTCTGTTCTTAATTTTATGCATCACATGTCTTAAAAATGAAATCTCTCCGTGGACAGGACAGTGAAAGAGGGAATAATAACAGGTGAGAGAGGTGGTGCTAGATAATAAATCACAAAGCTGCAGTGTCTTGGAAGGTAATGTACTATTTGTAATATGTCATCCTGCTGAGATCATCTCTGAGGCCTGTCAACTCCAGAGAGATAAATGCTACGTACAGCTGCCTTCTTTTTCACCATGTGCATGTGTGTGTGTGTGTGTGTGTGTGTGTGTGTGTGTGTGCGCGCACGCGTGCGCATTTAACTCACAAGTGACTAAATGAGACTTGTTATTCTTTCTAATGTCACTTCAAAAGCACAAGCTCATTTTGGTCTTGTTACAGATAGAGAAAGGAAGGGAAATAGATTGATCGTGAATTTTTAAAACATGGTCTATGAGAAAAGACACAGAAGAATAAGGGGCCGGTACCCAAATGTGGTAGGAATGCTGGGTACCAACTCATAAAAATGATCACTGCATTGGCAGAATTTACATCAGGGAGATGAAAGGCATGAGCAGTGGTCCTATCAAGAAAAAGTGTTCTGAACTATCCCCTACAAACAAGCAATAGAAGGAGGCTGGAGTCCTGCTGCCTCAGCCTCATGAGTAAACACTAGAGAGGTCAGTCCCAGTGTGGAAACACAAGTGGTTCCTTTCTTTGTGAATTGGAAGCAATACTTAGAGCCCATTGCTCCATCCCAAAACAGAATGGAAGAGCCCAGAAAACTGAAATGGAACAGATCATGTCACATCAGTCAGTTGAGATCCATCCCCATGGCAACGAGCCAGATGCAGGTGGGGAGAAGTGTGATATGGAAGCAGAGACCACTATCATGGTCTGGTTGCATTGAGTCAGGTTTGGACACTTGGGAAAATGTTGCAGGGCCAGAGACTCACAATTTATTGGGGAATTTGATAGTTAGACATGATAATAATCTTTCCTTTGTTGTTACCGTATTTCCGGCATATAAGATGACCCCTAATTTTACAGTTAAAACATAGGTTTAGCAGAGACCGTTTTTGGCTCAGTGGATAGAGCGTCGGTGTGGGGACTGAAAGGTCCGGGGTTCGATTCCAGTCAAGGGCATGTACCTTGGTTGCGGGCACATCCCCGGTAGGGGGTGTGCAAGAGGCAGCTGATCAATGATTCTCTCTCATCAATGTTTCTAGCTCTCTGTCCCTTTCTCTTCCTCTCTGTAAAAAATCAATAAATATATTTAATAAATAAATAAATAAAACATAGGTTTAGGCCTATATTCGCTGTATAAAACTACCCCACACTTCCAAGGCAACACCAGTTCTTTTTTTAATAGACTGCCTCTCTGACTCTGGCCAATCTGAGCAGGCTTTTTACTAGAACACAGTGTAGCTTTGGGTACAGAACATGTATAATTTGCATGCATAAAAAGCCTGCTCGGATTGGCTGAGTTAGAGAGGCAGTCATTAAAAAAAAGAACTGGTGTTGCCTCAGAAGTGGGGGGTAGTCTTATACAGCGAATATAGGCCTAAAACTATGTTTTAACTGTTAAATTAGTGGGTCGTCTTATATACCGGAAAATACGGATAAGTTGCCCTGTTTACTTTAGGTAGGATTCTTTTGTATGTCAATAGATCTCAATCCAGCACAGGAGAATAAAAATCCTAAAAATTTCTTATATTCTTTTCCCACCTATAATTTTTGTTCTCTTCATATTTTCCCATTTCCAGATTATTTCTCCCTTTTCAAATTCTGGTAACATAATTTCTATGTTGAAGTGACCAAAACTCAGACAACTTATAATTTATTTTGTTTAGTTCAGTTGGCCTTGTAGTGCCAAAACTTCTCTTCCTTTATAGAAAATCAATCTGGGTTTTCAAGAGCTTGCTTGATTCATAGTCAACCTCAAATTCTAATCCCTTCTAATAAATCAGCCTCCAAATCAGGTTGAGCAATGTGGGAAAAGATGCATTTTCATTTAACTCTTCAGAAACATCAGTTAGTAACTTCCCAGGGCACTGTACCCACCCTGTTTATTTTTGTGTTACTCATAGGGCCTCGCTGACATAATTATGCATAATAGTTTAGCAGTGTCAAATAAAGTAGAAAATACAGTGTGGAATAAAAGAGACAAAGTTAGAGTGTGAATATGAGCTAAGGACAGAAATCCAAGGCAAGTTTCTTAAAGGTGGGTTTTCCTGATCCCTTTTCTCCCATACAGCTGTTGTTAGGGGGTAGTCTGGTAATCCTGCCACAGACCCGAGTCCCTACCTTTGGCTGCCTGGACTGGGAGCAGAGGCTGGTAAGGAAGATAGGGCCTGGAAGGCCAGCAAAACAGAGGTATAAGTGTTATTTGTGGGGGGTTTCATATGCAGATTTTAATTTTTTTTTGTAAAGGTGTTATTTTAATACATGAAGAACCTTCTGGCCAAGAAGTCTTTCGAAGGTGATATCATGTTGCTAAGTGGAAACAACCATGGCTGGGAAAGCTGGGATTGGATTTTAGCTGCATGTGTCCTCTCTGTTGGGCCTCTTTACCAACACAGTGTGATGTGAGAGACCTGCCAGGCCTGGTGATAGAACTTGTAAGAACTTGCTCCAGGCGAAAAAGGGGCTGAAGGTCAGGCAGGGGGGAAAGTCAGGCAAACAACAGTAGCTGCTCCGACTGGGTGTCACTTACTGGACATGTTCACCCAAAAGAGGCTATCTGCGCCTGAGCTTGCTGCACCAGGGGTCTGTCTTCTGACCTGCCAGATGGTCCCAAGATCAGAATTGGACACATGTCCATGAGTCTTCAGTTGTACTGGGACACAGAGGCCTCACCGCATGTGGACCAGAAAAGAGGGATGTCAGTGAGTACAGTGTAGGACATGGGTTTTCCCTCCTTTACTGAGAGTTTGGGTGTGTGGTTGGCAACAATTTTCTTTTCAGGCCAGAATCTATGTGCTCCCCTCAGAGCAAGCGTCATCCATTTCCCTGGGAGTGAGCTCATTCTGTGGCCTTAAGTAGGAAGGCAGGGGATTGATTACATTGCAAGGCAATTTAAGAGTTTGATGCTAAGGAAGGGTTTATTCCAGCAATAGAGTGTCCTGCTCAGTTCTGATCCATGCCTCAGCCTTCCTCACAGGTCAATTTGTTTGGGAAGCCAGAGGACCTTCGATGATAAGTCATCTTGTAGCACCCCCCTCAGGACTCCTCTGAGCTGTGATTGTCACGCTGCCTGCCCTGCTGACCATCCTAACACAGGCTCCTTGTTTAGAACTTGTTCTAAGCCCTTGGCTATTTCTGAATCATTTGGCATAGGGTCCTTGACAGACACTTCTACTCGCCATTTAGAGTGACACATGGATTCCCCACTAGCTTCTTGTTAGGGGGAAAAAATAGCTGGTGTGCATAAGTGGAAACACTCTCAGATCAAGTTCAAATCTACCATATTTACTGAGCAAGCACCAATGATTTGGGAATTTGGAGAAATTCTGGGTTTTTGAATTTTCATTGATTAGAAGGAGAGAAGTTAGCATTCTCCCATTCTTCCAGCCATACTTTCCCTCTCATGCCTTTTACAAGTGGATGCATGTAAGGCTCCTATTTGCCAGTGCATGATGTCTACTTATATAAGCTATATTTAGGACTTTTTAAACATCTGCACCAAAAGGCTGCACTCTGTAATAGTAGGAGGTATCTTTTTTTTTTTTTTTACATAAGGTTGTGAGATACTAATCCTAAAATCAAATCTTAAAGATTGAGAAGTCTGTATTTTTTTTAAAGGCTGTAGTTGAGATGACAACACTTTATTCTGTAACAATGTCTTTGAAGTACAATACTACTTCTACTAATAGTATTTCTATTAGATTTTTGTTTTGTTTTTTAGGTTTTGTTCATGAAGGTACAGTGATGGCACATAGGTGCTGGTTGAGTCTAGGTTTCCTTGAAATAGAGCTTAAGACAGTTTGCATGCAGGCCATTTATTTAGAAGTGCATACCTACCATGCATTTACTATATACTGGGTGCTTTTGCTTAGTTTGTCTCATTTAATTTTCACGACAATCCTGAAATAAAATAACAATAACAGGTAGACTTTAAATAGCTGACATTGTCATTGATTGAGATTTTCCTCAGCTTCCTGAACTTCCAGTCTCTTCCTAGGTAGGAAAGAGTTTCTCCTCTCTTGGAATCCTAAAGCTGAGGCCTCAAAGACTCACCTGGAACATTTCAGATTTCTCAGAATAGGGAGATTCTACCCAAAAGCTATCACAAGCACACAATATCAAAACCAGTTTTTCTGTATTTCCACCAAAACCTCATGCCAGATTTTATTTGAAACCACAAGGACAGCTGTTTCTACTTTGCATCAAATTCCATCCCAGGATGTCCCTGTCTGAAATTCAAGCTCTGTCTCATCTCTTTTTCCCATTTTCATTTTCAGATAGCTCAGTGTTGTGTCCTTTGCACTAGCCCACTCTTTCATACCTTTCCTTTTCTCCCAAATTTTCAACTATATTTTCTGAAATTTCTATGAAAATTAACTTCTCTTACAGATACACACACACAAACCTAAATACATCTTCACAGAATGATAACTATATATTTTTTATTTTAATGAAGACTAGACTTCTTCACAAAGTCATCATCTCCCTAGAAAAGCTTACATGGAAGATGTCAATTTTTCCTTGTTGCACATCAGTAGAAGTCGGCCAAATAATGGAGCCAGCAATAGACTATGAAGCCACAGAGGGTATCAGTATTCTCTCAGCTTTCCAATATCTCAATGCCTCTTCCAAACTTTTTTTCCTCCATCTTTGCATAAAGACATTGCATCATAACTATTCTGGCTTCTGCTTTCCTGATTGCTCTCCCTTACTAAATACTTGGCATTTATTCTAGACCATAGTACCACATAAACTTAAACCTTGTTTATCTGGCCCGTGTTAGCTTTTGAATTTAACATGCTTGATGAACCTGGTCTGTTAGGACTTTGTTAAATTAACATTTGTTAAGTGGAGCTCAGGGTGCTGAATGGTGAACAGATGACAAGAGAAATTGAAATAGAGAAGTTGATGACCCACAGGATCCTGGAGGAAGTACATGGCACACCTCCAGGGGTCACATAGGACGGTCAAAGCAGAGTTCAGACAGAGAACTGCAGTACCTGCAGCATATGCCTTTGTTAGTGTCTATTAACAGAGTGTTTGGGGTTTCCAGGGTATGGCTGGATTGGTTAATTTAAAACAAAAGAGTGGAGTTCTTATAAGCCCTGCTTTTTTTTTTTTTTTTTTTTTTTTTTTTTTTTTTTAATCTAAGGAGATATGAGATGTGAGAGGCAAGGAAAAACGTTGATCATGAGGGCTATTGGGGAAGTGATATCAGGAAGTTTCATTTGCTTGTGACACTGTGGGGTGCTATCTAGGGCATGCACTTGCATGAAGGGACCAGTGTCAGTTTAAAGTCCCTGCAGGCAGCTGAGACAAACAAAATGGATGATGAGTCACCAATAGAGTAACTTAGCTAAACTCCTAACACCTTCTGATATCTGTGCCCTGTGTGCTCTTCTCTCTCCAATAGACTTTGTTGATTATGCAGAGTATGGTGCAGGTGACTTTCAAGGTTAGGTCATAGAAGAAAATGTAGCCTCTTGGCATCTTGGTTCACTTGCTCTCATGGAAGGTAAGCTGTCTGGCCATCAGGTGATGCAAGCCACTCTGTGGGGAAGACTATTATAGAGGTACAGAGGCCTCCCATCAACAATTGTGAAATATACAAATCATGTGTGGAGCTACCTAGATCGTCTAGCCTCAGTCAAGGCCGTAGACAACTGAAATCTCAGTTAACATCTTAACTACAATTTTATAACAGAACTTTAAAATTCCTGACCCACAGGATCTGTGAGAGATAAAGAATGTTTATTGTTATTTTAAGTTATACAATTTTAGGATAATTTGTTATACAAACATAGATAACTCATAAAGATTTACAGAAATAAGGATAAAGGCTAGCATACTGGTTAGGAGGACATAAATTGCTCAGGCAAATGCTAACAAGGGCTTGAATTACAGCTATGGGGTACAGATGGGTAGAAGAGGGGGATCTGAGAAATAATCAGGAATGGAAATCTGCATGACATTGAGTGGATGTGGGTGTTCTAGGAGCATATAATTATTCCAGCTTTCTAGCTTGAGGCAAGATGCCAAAAAATTAAAATAGAAAGTGCAGGAGGAAGAGTATGATTAGAGAGTAGGTGGGTAGCCTCAGAATTGTGAATTTGGATTTGAGGTGCATTGAGGTTCTATGTGGCCATGCCACCGAAGCCCTCCCATAGTGCCTTCTGCAATGGTCTCTTTCAGTCCTTAGCTTCCTGGAGTGCTCTGCTGCATTTGACCCTGTTGAGGACTCCTTATTTCTGCAAATTTCTCATTTCTTGGCTCAAAAATCTTCCAGTTCTTCTAGAGTTCTCACATTTCTCCTCAGTTTTTTTCCATTACTTCCTTTGCTCATAGGTGTTCTAGAGAATTCCACCTCAACCCACTATTTATTCCTCCAAATACATTGCAGTGGGTACCCCTGAATCTTAGATTTATCTCCTTAAATTCAGCATAATAAGGATTTAAAACAAATAGCCTGATATAGTTGTCTGCTTTTATGGCTATATATCCAAACACACACACACACACACACACACACACATACACACACACACACACAGCAAGAGAACTCTTAAAGTGTGTATACAACACTATTTATATATATATATGGAGAGAGAGCTTGATAGTAGAAGGGGTCTCTTGAATCTTTGATTTATGCCCAGTTATCTGGTAAAACGTTATTTCTGGTAGTGTATGGATGTTTCTGGAAGAGATTAGCATTTGAATGTATAGACTGAGTGAAGAGGTTCACCCTCATCAATGCAGATTGGCATCCTCCAGTCTTTTGAGGGCCTGAATAGAACAAAAAGACAGAGGAAGGAGAAATTTGTTTTCTCTTGGCTTGAGCTAAGACATCCATCTTCTGGTCTGCAACACTGTAGCTCCAGGTTCTAGGGAACTGATGATCCAGACTGGAACTTACACTACTGATTCCCTTGGTTCTCATGTCTTCTGCTTGGACTGGACCTACATCATCTGCTTTCCAGGGCCTCTAGCCTGCAGATGGGAGATCTAGACACTTCTCAGCCTCATTGTGTGAGCCAACCCCTCATAATAAATCTCTATCTAGCTCCTATTGGTTCTGTTCCTCTGGAGAACCCTGATAATGAAGAGAGGAGAAAACGTTAGATTTGCTAATAAATAAATTAATTAATTAATAAGGGAAAGGGGATGTGAAGGGAGAGGGCTGAGGCTGAGATTTTTAGATAGAAAGGTCAGTGAAGGCTCATGAGAAGGTAACTTTTAAATAGAGGGAGCCACACAGGTATCTGGAGGAAGAGCATTCAGGCAGAGAGAACAGAAAGTACAAAAAGGCCCTGAGGCAGGAACATGCCTGCTGAGATTTAGAAACAACAAGAAAGGCAATGAGGTTTGAGTACAATTAAAAAAGGAGAGAGATAACCAAAGAATCAGCCATGTGGGGTCTTGTGGGTTTTATCTTAAATACAGTGGAAATGCTGGAGATCTTTGAACAGAGAAGTGTCATGATCTATCAAAATTTATTATGTCTGTCATTTTCAAATTAGATTAGAAAGAAGAATAGAAGCAGAGGTGGTCCAAGATAACAGTGATATGAAAGATTAAATTTTCATGACATGGCAAATGCAGAGCTGACTTGATTGTTGACAGACCAGACATGGAAGAGGCAAGAATGACTCTAAGGGTTTTGACTCGAGCAACGGAAGAATGAAGTTGCTATTAATGATCAGAGAAAAGAATACTGGAGAAGCAGGTTTAGTAAAAATATCAGGAGCTCAGTTATGAACAGGTTAAGATGAGACTAACTATAAAACAACCATGTGGAAAAGTTGATAGGTAGTTGGATGAATGTATATTTCATGGGAGATTCTTAGCTAGAAATATAAATTTGGGAATCAACTCAGCAAATAAATGGCATCGAAAGCCATGAAATTGGATAGGATCACTTAAGGTGACCATAAATATGAATGTGCAAATAAATCACCTAAGGCTCTAGCTAGAAGGCAGATTCCGATTAAACAATCTGGGGTGGGGCATTTCTAACACTGAGCCAGGTTAAGTTGACATTGAGTAAGAAGGTTCTCAGCACTGAGTAGGAAGAATAAAGGGGGGTCTTGTTAGTAGTGAAGAAAAGAAATATATAATCTGAGTCCAGAGGTTCTCCAACATTTAGAGGTCAGGAAATCAGCAAAGGAGACAACAAGAAACAACTACCGGTAGAGGTAAATGAAAAACCAGGTGTGTCATCCTAGAAGGATGAACTCTGCAAATGCTTCCGATAGGCCACATAAGATGAAAACTGACCATCAGGACTGGCAGTGCATAATGCACCAGTGACGACAAGAGGAGATATATGTATACTACTATCTGTAATACCTTAAACAATAAAGAAAGAAGGGGGGAAAAAAGAATAGCGATAGTGGGGTGGCAGGGTTGCACCTGATTGGAAAAGGTTCAAGAGAGATGGGAGAAGAGAAGTTGGAGACAGCTGACATGGTAAACTTTCAGGGAGATTCTCACTAAAGGGAATGAAAGAAATGAGGTTGTGACTGACTGAGAAAAGGTCAAAATAAGATCTTTAATGGTGGGAGAAAAAAATAAAATATTTGAACCCTAAGGGGTATGATCAATAGGAAGAGCTGCAGAAGGAGAGGAGAATGCTGGATCAATGTGCTTGAGTGGGCAAAAGGGGAGGAGGAGGAGTTACATGCTTCAGTGGAGGGGATGGTTTTAGCCAAGGACACAGCAATTTGCCCATATTACAGAGAGAATATAGAATATACCGCTGCTAGACAAGTAGGTAAGAAGCAACCTCCTCTAATTACATCTTTGTCTCCCCCTTCTCTCAATTGAAATAGAAACATGATTATTAGCTGAAAATGAGAATGGGGGAGGTTTGAGGCTGGACAGAAAAGTATGAACTACTTGCCGAAACTGGTTTGGCTCAATGGATAGAGCGTCGGCTTGGGGACTGAAGGGACCTGGGTTCGATTCCGGTCAAGGGCATGTACCTTGGTTGCGGGCATATCTCCAGTAGGGGGTGTGCAAGAGGCAGCTGATCGATGACTCTCATCGATGTTTCTAACTCTCTATCTCTCTCCCTTCCTCTCTGTATAAAATCAATAAAATATATTTAAAAAAAAAGAAAAGTATGAACTACTCACCTAGAGTGAGAAGACGACTGGATTAGAGAAATACAGCATGATAATTGGGCAGCGTTAAGTGCCTACTTGAGATTAATGGTCAGGAGTTTAAACTTAAGCCAGTCAACACGGTTGTTATTCTCTAGCCACAGTTAGCCCTATAGGTAAAAGCACAGCATGAATATAGAGCTGAATAAGCAGGACTGTGGTTTAAGCATAATAAATCAATTTTTAAAACTTTTTGCATCTCATGTGAGTCAACAACCATGCTAGTCACAATAATAATTGTAGAACTCCTTTTACATGACAAACACCATGCTAAGTTCTCTACCCTCATTTAATCTTCACCAAAACACCTACAACAAGGGATGAATACTATTATAATCACAGTTTTGTGGATGAAGGAAAGAAACTGAGGCTATGCTGAATAAATAATGCCAAGCTCATACATCTCATAACAGAAGTAACTGGGAGTTCAACTTAGTGCTTTTGATCAGCTCAGTCTAGTAGGGAGACACATTAGAAATGGAATGACAGTCCTGAGTACACCATACTACTTTAAAAGCAAGCACAGGCAGCCCAGGGAACACAGAGGAAGTCTGCTTTTATAAAATATATTTTTTTTAAATGTTAAAAAGCCGAAACTGGTTTGGCTCAGTGGATAGAGCGTTAGCCTGTGGGCTGAAGGGTCCTGGGTCAAGGGCATGTACCTTGGTTGTGAGCACATCCTCAGTAGGAGGTGTGCAAGAGGCAGCTGATCGATGACTCTCTCATTGATGTTTCTAACTCTATCTCTCTCCCTTTCTCTATGTAAAAAATCAATAAAATATGTTTTTCTAAAAAATAAATAAAAATAGGTAAACCCAAATATTTTAATGTAAGTATACATTTCCACATGTGTGAGTATATTGATTGTTTGTATTCTAGTCTGGACAGAAAAGTATGAACTACTTCTAGTCAAATGTCTGTTACCCCCAATCTGACAGAAATAATGCCTCCCCAACTTGGGGGTGACCCAAAATGACCACAATTCTTATTCAGTGACTTCATGAGCCCATGATCATGGTCATCCATGAAGTCTTCCCAAAAAATCCATCATTAAAAATGTTTTGGATGCCAGGACCGGTTTGGCTCAGTGGATAGAGCGTCGGCCTACGGACTGAAAGGTCCCGGGTTCGATTCCGGGCAAGAGCATGTACCTTGGTTGCGGGCACATCCCCAGTAGGGGGTGTGCAAGAGGCAGCTGATCAATGATTCTCTCTCATCGATGTTTCTAACTCTCTATCCCTCTTTCTTCCACTCTGTGAAAAATCAATAAAATATATTTAAAAAATAAAATAAAAATGTATTGGAGCACAAGACATTCCAGGACTTTGAGTATGTGCCTTTATCCTAAGATAGTTTCCATAGCTTTGATAGGACAGCCCATAATGGGCAAGTAAGTGAAATAAAGTTTTATTATGTTGAATTTATTAATCCTTAATGTGAAGGATTGCAAGGGGTTTTTTTGTGTGTGTGTTTTACCCTCTCTCATTCTCTTATGGTTTGAAGTGACCCTTATGAAAAGGAAATCCAGAAACTGATTCTTTGCTGCCTCCTTTGGAAGAATGCTAAAAACTGCCAGCTCAAAAAAAATTAGACAATCATCCTGCTTAGGCCTACTGTGTGCCAGGCTGGGCAGGCAAGTTGACTAATATATTCTCATGTAGACTTCTCACCAATCCCATGAAGGAGCTTTTCTAAGCTTAAGTCATTACCCTGAGGTTGGGAGGGTGAAAGAAGCAGAGCTGGAATTCTAACCCACTTCTCAAGGAATAAAATCTTCAGCTAGTTAATAAAAAACAAGTCTGCCTTTCATAACTCCTCTTTTTTTTTGGTCCAACTTTTGTGCTAACCTGTTTGCCTCATTGGATAGAGTGTTGGCCTGAAGACTGAAGGGTCCCTGGTTCGATTCCGGTCAAGGGCATGTACCTTGGTTGTGGGCAAATACCCAGTACGGGGTGTGCAGGAGTGTGCAGGAGTCAGCTGATCGATGTTTCTCTCTTTGATGTTTCTAACTCTCTATCCCTCTCCCTTCCTCTCTGTAAAAAATCAATAAAATATATATTTTTAAAAATGACCCAGCTTTTTCAACATAATTAAAAATAAGCTTCAAACCTTCTTTTTACCCCCTTAAATTAGAAAATGAAAGTCTATAATAAGTGAGTTTTCTTCTAGCCTGCATGAGTGACTTATATCTTTGAAGGTGGTGGGCATCATCTGGCAATGCCACACTACCTAGCAGCCTGCAGATTTGCCATTATCTCTTTGGAGAGTTGGTCTACCAAGAACAGAAAGAATTTGGATAATAACTGAAGCCAAGAATAATAATAACAAATTTTTTCTGTGCTCAGTAGACCAACTCTCCAAAGAGATAATGGCAAATCTGCAGGCTGCTAGGTAGTGTGGCATTGCCAGATGAGGCCCACCACCTTCAAAGATATAGGTTACCCATGCAGGCTATGGGGAAAATAATAACCTTTGGGGACATGGGGAGCTGCTCAACACATATGATTGAGGGGTGCCCTAAATCTAGATCTCCAACCCTCTCACTTAATGCTCTGCTTAGACTAGGTGTGCTGTGTTTTATGAAGCAAATCCCTGTTACAGAGATGGCTTTTTCAAATGGACAACGATGGATGTCATCATGCTTTAGCTAGGATGCCACATCCTGGGTATCACAAAGATGTGAAAATGTACACTTCCCTTGGGAAAGGAGAAGAAGGCCAGGATCCCATAAAGAATGTGAAGTATGCTCTAAGGACCAAAAGCATCTCCTGAAGTCCCGCCCTTTTGTCCCAGGCTGCTGCTTTCTTGGAACAGGTCTTTCAAGGTCCACTAGTGGCGCATTCCTGCGAATCTGGGATCACTGCTGGTCTAGGAGTACCTGCAGTCCCTTCTGGCAGCAAATGAGTTCTCAAGTTCTTTATACACCTCTGAGTCAAGCCTCAGGGCACTGTCCAGGTGCCAAGAACACCGAGTCTCCACAGTGGGAAATTGTAGCCATTAACATAACAAGATTAACTAGGAGGACAGGTGAGGTAACCTGTGCCTTTGTGCCAATCTGTCAACCCAGGCTGATGGTCTTGTATTAAAATGCTCTGCCTAGCAACAGCTCCAATGCCCTGTTAAACCGGTGGGAGCTGCTTGCTTGCTTACATATTTTTCTGTCTTGAACAGGAAGTCTTCAGTGACTCAATTCAGAAGGAACACTGAGGTAAGATTACAGCTAAAGGGGATCAAATAGCTAACCTCAAAGAGTATTAAGATAGGCCTTTGGAAAGTCACAAGAGAGCAGAATAAACAAACAGGTGAGCCAGAGTGGATTTTTCCCTTGCTGGTGTGTTTTAGTGTAATTGAAAACAAAAACAAAAACAACAACAACAACAGAGACTTCTCTCCAGACACAGAACTAAAGACTGACCCCATGAGCCCACAGCATTGAAATTTGCTCGGGGGTCAGCTTGTGATTTAGTGAGCATCCTCCCCCACTGGCACTTCTGTGTAGGCCCTGTTGACCTCCCTCAGAGCCTTTCAAAATGAAAAGCTCTCTCCTAGTGATGGTGCATGTACCTGGGCTCTTGGACAATTCCTTAGCCTGATCCTCCTTGGCAAACCCACGGGACTGAGGAAGCCTGCCAGTTCCTTTTATTTCCACAATAGGACGCTTTCTCACAGAGGAATATCGCAGACTCCAGCACATTGTTTGGGATTTGAACTCTTGATTCTTAAGGAGAAATGATAAATGGTGCCTTACATCAAAGAAAGGCGATGAGTGGGGCAAGGAACCTACTCATGGTAAAACCTTTGAAAAGTGGACAGGTAATTGCATTATAGAAAATGGGACAAAGGTTTGCAAAGAGAACATTTTAAGAAACTGGATTCAACAGCTCTAATGTAGCTAAGTGTATTGCTGAGTAATCCCAAGCATACTCAGCAGCTTAGCATCCTCTTGTGGACTCTCCCTTAATATGACATTTCCTTAATGAACTGCAGCAGGTGCTCAGCTTCCTCAACCTGAGAAGGCTGAAAAAAATAGAATCACAACCAGAGAGAGCTGGGATAATCCCCTCTGCCCTGACCTCTACATGAGAAATGTTCCCTCAACCTCACCCTTGTTTTGCATATTTCTTCACTCTATTTTAAAGTTCTTTGATTTCAAGGAATAGAGATCCTGTGAAACTAGTTCTTCATAAAGGCAGGAAGAAGTAGAGGGAGTGTTGTTTAAGATATAGACTTTCCCCTAAGCACAGCAAGGTCATATGCAGACTAGAGCTGGGACCCCGAGTTCTTATGAATGGGGTCATTTCTCTACCCTTTCTCCCCATGCCACTGCGTGTCACGGCTCTGCTTGTTTTTCACATCCCTTGCATTCCCCTCACCGCAGCTCTCTCCTTAGATTCCCACAAGACAGAATAGGACTTGTAGAGGTTTTGTAAACTAGCTGGGTTGCCTCCCAGCTCTGTCACTTAACAGCTATGTGACCTTAGGAAAGGTATAACATCAAAGTTTTGGTTCCCTTGTGCTATAATCAAGATAGCAATATGACCCATCTGAAGGGATTAGCCCAGGGCTTAGTGCACATGAGCATTTCATAAGTGTTAGATACTATTATTTATTATTGTTGGCACTATTGCTGTCATTACTGTAGTTACTGTTTCCCTCCAACTGTAGCTTTGGCTTCCCATGCACACCAGCACCTCACTTTCTCTATGTCCTTGAATTCCTGTTCCCCCAGAGAACCATTGTGGTGTTTCCAAACAACCTGATTTTGGTCCTTGCCTGGGTCCCATCATTGAAGCCAGGGGTGGTGGCTACACTATAGAAATGCAGTCACCTAAACCCTCAGCTTCAGAAGGGTGAAGGGTGTTCCCAAGATACACCCCAAAACATACCTACTACATTCTTCCATCAAAGTTAAACAAAGCTATTTTCAACACCCCATTTTCCTATTAGAAGTCCAATGTATTATGAATGCTGCCAGTAAACATTTTTAATTCTAAGGGTCTCCTATATCTTTCTTTAATGCTAGGGTGGAATCTTCTCAGAGGTCTATGTTGGCCCTGAAAATATCTGTAGGCCCCAAGGATGCACTGTCTTCTCCAATAAAGTCCACACAGTTCATATCAGTGAGCCTGTTTCTGCTGGATGCTTCCATGTGAATGGTGTCATACTCATCTACAGCACTTTTTCTTTTTAATGGTAAAAAATAAAACAAAACAAAACAAAACAATGCCCTTCATTAACAGTCAATCATATTATAAATTCAACATTTTCTATCTTTATACTTGTTTCTGATATGTGATCAGTTCTTGGGAGCTTCCACATTTTCTTCTCATTGATCCTAAAGGGTGCTCTCACTTTGTATTATACTCAGAACCTAGTCATATACAACATGTGATGTAAGTGGCCTGTCCAGACACATTGTAGCTGTAGCACCCACACTCTCTGTCACTCAGGTTACTCTTCATGGACATGAACAGCTGGACCTGGGATCACAACAACTTAGAGTGTTTAAGTTGGTTTACACTAGATTCACAAGTAAAGGAATGGTTAAGAGACTAGATACCCTTCAGTAGATAGTTGGTTCCAGGTAGAGTCCTAGCAATTTTTTTTCAATATGGTAATATTCAAATGGTTTTGTGTAAAATTTTAAATTAAGATAATTTATATACAGTAAAATTAACCCTTTTTAGTGTATAGTTCTCAGGTTTGGGCAAACATATACAGTCATATAACTACCATCATAATCAAGATACTGAACAATTTCATCTCCACCATGAAATTATTAAAAAAAAAATTCCATCATGCTTTACAGAATGTATCTCATTTTATTTTTAAATTATTATTGATGAAAGTATTACATATGTCCCCCTTTTCTCCCATTGAGGCATCTCATTTTAAACCACCCATCAGGTGAATGTGATGGGCAGCCAAACTTGGGTATCACTAATATGGCCCAAAACGTTTTGCAAATGGAAAAGGTACATGACTCATCCAGAGTCCACAGCTTGACAACTAAGATCTACATCACTAATTCTCAGTTTTCTCTTGTTTTAACACACAATCCTTATTCTAAAAGATCTTCTATATCATGATGGTTCTTCTAATCTATGAAATAAACAGTAAAACAAAATAACTACAGACTGAAACAAATGAATTTCAAATTAAAACAGAATTAAAGCAACCACAACCCAGAAAATCCTTAAATTAGCCTAAATGTAGTCAGAAGCAGTAGCAAAATAGAAAGGGTTGATTCTACCTTATTCCTAGCACAACATTCTATTATTTTTGTCCTATTTTTCTCTTTTTGCAAATATTTTGTGTGCTGCCCAGTGCTAAAATACATCCATGCTGAAACACCTCTCAGCAGTACCCCACCACATAACCAACCTCTTTTTGCTCTTAATTTCCCCTCTGATCCAGACAATGGAAATGGGCAGACTTGCAGAAAGCACATGTCATAAATATCTCAGGGTGACTGACAGATAGACTTCATCCAATTATGCCTTTGTGGTTGTCCTATAAATGAAGTAGCTGAGCCTGTTTCAAAAGGAATTCCCAAAGATAGAAACCATTTTGCTTTGAGAAATACACAGCTCCACCAAGGGATGGACTAAGCAAGGCCAAGGAATTGTGAAACCTTACTTCCTTCTGAAGGGAAAAGTGTTGGAACACCATGTGGGTGTGTCTACTAGTACATGTGGTAGCATAGCATTTGGGAAAGATCTATGCTGGGGGTAAGAAGTGGTTATTGCTTGGTTCTGCATATGCCAGAAGCCAAAGTCAAGGATCATTGAAAACCCAAGGCATGAACTCAAAATACAGGACGGTAAACAACGGTCATCCTTTCTAACAATGCGAACCTTTCATGAAGTCTAAAGTAATTTTCCATCCAGAGATTTTTTTTTTTTCTTATCCCTTGGCTCTTCTCAGGAAATGATGCCCTATGTGTGCCTCGCAATTCCCATAGGTCCTTAAGAGCTCCACGGGTCCTCAGGCCTGAATCCTAAGCAGTTTCCTTCCTTTTTCCTCCCCTCTGTTCTATTTTGCTACCAGCATGTGACTGAAGGTTATGATGGTCTTATAAAGCCCTGGTTGGAGTCCTTTCTGTAACTTTGAACACAGAGTTGCATTCATTGAAAAATTAACTTCCCAACTAGCAGCCTGGCTGTCTCTGAATTGTATAGTCTGGCATTTTAAGTCCCCAGAGGCTGGCACCAAACCACCAGGGTTCAAGTCCTGACTTCACTATTTTCCTACAACGTTAATGACAAGTTAATTAATCTCCTTTGGGGCTCAGTTTTCTCCTCTAACTATTGGGTACAATAATTTGACCTATCTCAAAGGGGTTTTGCCTGAAAATGAAAGTGCTTAGCCCTGTATGTATCACAGAATGAAACTATTAATATTATCTTGGGGAAAGTTGAAATATTCTAGCCATCCTGACTTCCTTAAGAAAGAGTGTGTCTGAAATATCTCTAGTTAGGGACACATAACTGAATACCAGGAGTTACAGAGAACTTGTGGCTGATATCTAATATTTAACTCAAAAATCATAGTAAGCTTCGTCAAACTTTTTAAAAATATATACAAATGAGCAATTTGCCCAGAATTTTTAAGAAAGTCAGTGGCTGAAGAAATATTCTTCTGAACGCCCATGTGTTTTTGTCATTGTTCAACATACAATGCCACATCACCATTTCCAACATTCCTAACAAACCACGGAGAAATTTTAGAGTGCCTGAATCTAAACAGACCATTTTTATTCATTGTCCTTGTTGCCATTAACTGTGCCACACAAGACAAATGTGTTTTCCATGTGTGCCGACGGGGCACATGCATGCGAGCATTCTTAGTGTTTTCAATTCCCCTGTAGTTTCCCAGTTTTCCATACATTATATCTCAGGAATACTGAAAAGGGTACCTGTATGGAATGAAAAGCAACATTCCTCCTCATTTAAGCTCTGCTCCTTCCTCAAAGTTGGTTTGAGAAGGGGAGAGTCAGTTGTGCTATCAAAGGCTGACATTTCCTGGCCAGGACGTGTCTCCAGAAGCAGAGTGGGAGATGGCTATGAGAGAAGAGCTCGGCGTGTCCTTCTTTACCTGAGGTTCTACCACTGCAGTTTGCATACCAATCACATAAACAGATGCATAAAAAAATTCAGAACTGTCCTGCAGTGGAAAGGACATAATTCAGGAGTTAAAGGGGCCAGGGTTTGAATATTCCACTGCCACCGACTATCTGATAGTAAAAGACTTAGCCACTTTAGCCTGTCAAATAGCTTGCAGGACTGCCATGAAAATTAAGTAGCAAATGTAAAGTATTAGCACATAGTAGGTGCTTGAAAAACGGAAGTGTTTACCATAATGAAATTTTAACACAATCCACTAGCATCAAGCACCATTGCCCAGGTATCAAGGTTTTTAATCAGTGAAAAAGCAGGTTCTGTGCAGTTAGGTTCTACTTTAACAAACAAGTATAGCTAAGAGTGAATGACTCTCAAGCCAGACCTCCATAAAAAGCTCAAAGTAGGGTTATGTACAGAGATTACAACATATGAATGGACGGTGGCAAACATTGTGTAAGTTAAAATGCAAGTGTATGTTTACAATCCCCATATAGAATAATATCCCTTTCAGAAAGAGAGCTAAAAATTTATTAACTAGATTGAGATGCCTTTAAAAAATCATTATTGCCTCTTAAAGGATTAGTTGCTTGGCTTTTTCCATTTTCACTTGACTTGTTCTCTGTATGTGATCAGACTACAAGCTAGTTGGAGCTAGTTTTCTGAGACTAATAAAATTTCCTACATCAACATGGAAAAGTTAATTAATCATAATAGCTGTTCAGGACATTGTGTACCCATCAAATGAGAGGACTTATTTTCTTAGTATGATGCCAAAGACCTATGTGTTTATAGTAACCTGGTAGCTGGTACACTTGCCTAATTATATTTCCAATATAAATATCATCTGTAGTCCTTTAACCAGGTCAGAAATAAGAGACAGGACAAAGGAATGAATTGGTATTGTATTTAGATGCACATGCAGCCAGCTGATAGATGGATATAAAATCACTATATTTTCAGGTGAACAAATGATGAATCCTGAGTATGTATACAAAATATAATTCTATATGCTATGTTTAATCAATTTTATCAGAAGGGAAGTCCAACATTATGTGATAGAATTATGCGATATGGTACTGGGCTTCCAAAGAACTATAATTAATTAATTTGACACATGCAGGATGATCTAACTTTCAATACAGACATTTAGCATGCCAAAGAAAATACACATAGTCATTCTGACTCCACAAATGCTTATTTTGAGGAAGTTACAGAAGTAGGCGTTCAGCAGAGTGAAGATGAACACATCCAAGCTTCTAAAAGAGCCCCAATCATGCGCTGGGGGATAAGGTCAACACGGAAATGGCAAAGAAATAAAGAAGTGAAAACTGGTGGAGGACATAAAAGCTTGCATAATCACACTTTTTCAGAATGTATCAAAATCTTTCAAAAGTGTGTACCATTTATTCAGCAATTTCATATGTGTAAAAATTTATAAGAATGGCTATGTACAAACGTCCACACCCAAAAATAATTTTAAACATTTTTCATAGCAAGGACAAATTGAAAACAAACAGAATTTCTAATAATAGGGGATCAATTAAATAAGTTCTGTCACATCCTGAAAAAGAATAGTACCCATGCCTAGAAAATTATGTTTTCTTATGGTGTAATCATATATATATATATATATATATATATATATATATATATATATATACATATATATGGACATATAATAGATATAATAGGAAAAATATGATTACACCATCCATGTCTCTGAGGTATACTGTTTGACTAACTGGATGAAGATGGTGTTAATGATGAACCATTAAAGGAATCCCATTTTCCCTTTTTGAGTCTGTGAATCCTGAAAACCATGAACATAAATATCAGAAAGACTATATGTATTTTTTACAGACACTAAATATATATATCAGTAAGTGTCACCTTCTTAGCTTCCAGGTTAAATAGTCAAATTAAAGTTTATAAATCATTTGCAAAAATGAACAGCCCAATGTACTTCTGTTATCATTTGCTCATCAAAATTACTTTTTGTGCCATAGGAACAATGTTAACTATTGTAAAGTTTAACTGAAAAATAAACAAGTTATTTAAATCTAGAACATTTGTGAGGAACACAAATAAAAAAACAAGCAGGCTGGAAGAAGTGCCCAGATTGAGCCCCGCTCTTGTCAGAGAGATCTTTCACCTTGTTCAAAACTCAAGTACCCGCTGATCTCTGGTGCAATAAAAAATGTACTGTACATCGTGAGACCAATCACCACAAACATTGTGTGTGGACTGTCATCCTATGGCAGCGTGGAAGGCCACCTGTTCCCTGTGCAAAGGGCACAGACACGGGCTGGGACCTGAAACTGAGAAGAGGAAGGGGACTAAATAAGGACGCTGTCCCAGACAAGTATTGAGTCAGCCAGTGCAGTCTGCGACATCACAGTCCTTTTATTGCTCAAGCTCCCAGAGTCACTTGCTCAAAATTAGACATAATAGTCAAACAGGGGGAGGCGAAGGAATGACACCACGAGTTAGATGACTATTAACCAAGTGACAATGATTTGAGAACTGCTAGAGCGGTGGTCGACAAACTCATTAGTCAACAGAGCCCAAATATTAACAGTACAATGATTGAAATTTATTTTGAGAGCCAAATTTTTTAAACTTAAACTTCTTCTAATGCCACTTCTTCAAAAATAGACTCACCCAGGCCGAGGTATTTTGTGGAAGAGCCACCCTCAAGGGGCCTCACGAGCCGCAGTTTGCCAACCACAGTGCTAGAAAATGGAACTATTTCTACACTGTTGTCTTAAGCTTTTAAAACCCAAAGACTTGGGTCCTGGTCCAACTTAGTCTTTTTTTTTTTTTTTTTTTTATTGATTTCAGAGAGGAAGGGAGAGGGATAGAGAGAGAGAAACAATAATGAGAGAGAATCATTAATTGGCTGCCTCCTAACATCCCCTCTTGGAGATCGAGCCCACAACTCAGGCATGGCATGAGGCCTGACCTGGAATGGAACCATGACTCCTGGTTCATAGGTGAGTGCTCAACCACTGAGCCACACCAGCTAGGTGAGCCCAGTCATTTGTTAGTTGTTTGAGGGTGTGCAAGTCTCTTCCCTCTCCAAATATGCCTTCTGATACATAAAATTGTGTTAATATTTACTTGTCAAGAAGGTTGTGAGGATTAGAAGAAATATTACATTTAAAAAGCCTAGAGTAATGCCTGGTACACAATAGATGTTTAATAATAAGTTCCTTTCTACTTGCACTCTTTTACTACCTTCTCTAGGTATAGTTCTATTTATTAGTTGCTTTACAATAGTGAGAAAGCAGAGGAGGAGAACAAAGAGTGAGTTTAGTGAATTCAGACATTATAAAATGACAAGTTATTACTCCAGAGGTTTGCTATTTATGATAGGTGCCAGTTAATGTTTTGTGTGTGTATTTGTGTGTGTGTGTGTGTGTGTGTGTGTGTGTGTGTGTGTGTGTGTGTGTTTTAGCGGAATGTTTAACTGCATGTATGCTGAACTGACTTTAGTGTATTCATTTTTATTTTGTTCATAGAATTAGAGAAATGAAACCTGGATGCAAAATTTGTAGGTATTTACCTAAAAGTGAAGAAAAACACAAGACCTGTTTCAGCAGAACGGTATAAGAACTAACTGAAGAGATGATTGAATTTTAGTTCATACGCATGAAGCAAATGAGCGAGGGGTGCTTGAGAGAAATTGTGACTTCAGAGTGTGAGCCTGTATCTGGACATCTTTATTACAAATTTGTTCACTTAACAAATTTTTACTGGGAACTTTCCTTGTGCCAGGATTTCCTTGTGCTAGAGACATGGATTTTACCCAAGCCACCAATTGCATAAAGCCTCCCAAGCAAGAGCTGCAAGAACCCAGTCATTTTCTAACTGCTTTCCTGTGATTTCCAATTAAGTGTCAGCACTTGATGCTAATCTGATGCTTCACACCCAACCCGAAGCTCCAGAATATAATGCTTCACAGCTGGTGATGATCAGGAACTAGAAGGAAAAACTAAAGGTTTAGCTACTTTTACAAGCAATGAAGACTATGAACCATGAAGCAAAACTGCAAGCTGATGGCTGGTCCCAGGAAAGCCACTTAAAGTAAAGTGTACATATCCAGTTTGAGATGTGTAATTCCCAATTGCTGCAAAATGTGTTCCTTTGCTGCCTATCCCTGATCTGAAAGCTCATGCAAGGTAGAGCAGCTCCATGGTACCAGTGGGAGGTTCTAAGCAAAATGAGATATTTCTACACAAAACCTGTCAGTGTTTGTGAGGAAAATCACTTTACAATTGTCAAAAAGTGTTATAATTACACCTATTTTTGGCAACTATAACTCGTTAACATAATAATCACAGTTATCAACACTTTCAAGAAGAAAAAATAGACGTGGCCTATTTTTCCAGATCCTTTGGTAATGAGTCTTGTTAGTTCTTTGGTTTGGGGAGCATTATCTCATCCTCTCCATCCCTCTTTTAAAGCATTATGTTGTAGAATTTTAGTTCAAAGAAAACAACTGCTATAACATAAGATGTAATATTCATAAAAACAATTCTTCCAATCTTGTTACTCTTTTATAAACATTTTGAGAGGAAAAATAAGCAAAGAGAAGAAATTTTTTTTAAATTGCTCATAATCACTTCATCTAGAGATGCTATTAAAATTTCAGGGTGTCTCCTCTGGTTCTATGCATGTACAAATAGAAATCTATATATTTCCTTTAACTAAAATGAGATCATATTCTTCATGTCATTCAATGTTCTTTTACATTGTGTTTAATGACAGCATAGTACGCCACTATATTATGATTTATTTAACCAATAGAGACATATATTTATGGCTTCAGGATAAATAATGCTCATTTAGAGCACACTTCCCCCTGTGTTGGAGGCACTTTCCCAAGGAATAAATATGATTTTAGACATGGTATGTTCTTAGTTATAAAGCAGGAGTAGATATACAAGAAGCCATGTAGCGTGTTGATCAAATAGGGAGCTATTTAGAAAACAGTGGGAATCTGAATATACATTAATATGAAAATAGTCAAGTAAATTATAATACACTCATTAGAGAACTATGATTCAGCTTTTAGAGTGAACGTGTAAGCTTTATATTTACTGATTTGGGAAGACATCTATGGTTTACACTTAGGTGAAAAAAACAACATTGCAGAGTAATGTATAGAGGATAATGCTATGTTTGCTTTAAAATATGTGGGGGTGGATAGTGAGAGATTAAGTGGGGAATTTATATGCATATATGCATAGCCCATGGACACAGATAATAGTGTGGTGAAGGCCTGTGGGGGGGATATGGAAAGGGTCAATGGGGAAAATGGGAGACAACCATAACATATTCAACAATAAAGATTAATTTTTAAAAAATTCATTATAAAAATAAAAATAAGAGGAATCCTGTATATCTGCCCATATGTTTGAATGTGTTTGTATGAGCATGGAAATAGGTGTGGGAAACTACCTAACAACACTGATTATTTTGGATAGATGGAATGGGGCTGAGATGGAGAGGCAATTAATCTATATGCCACATTTTTTACTGGCTTGGTATAAGCAGGTAATGGCTTGGTAACTGTAAAGTAGGAGAAAAGTTGTAAGATGTTCAGGACTGAGAACATATTCTTAAAGCCACTTACTGTAACATTAGTATTTATTCATGGAGTACTTACTATTTGCAAGGATGAGAATACTACAATATATTAGACTTATTACCTGTAAAGGGCCAATAATCTAATTGAAGAGATAAGACCTACTCCAATGAAAGGATGAATATTTTATGCTGAGAATAGAGTTAGCTAATTTACATTTATTTTTCAAATAAGTGGAATGGAAGTGGAGTAATGAGTACAATTGGAATATGACATACATCGTCAACTCTACTATTTGCTGGCCATATGAACTTGAAAAGTTTCTTAACATGTGTAATACCATCTCTCAGGTCCTTCGCTTCTGGCATTTGGATGCAAAGCTAGTGACATTGACCACTGGCTTGACAAGCATGTCTCCCTCCCCCAATGCAGAACTTGGAACTATGAAGCTGTTCCTCCAGGCCAACTTCTCTGAAGTTGAGTCCTGATCTCCATGGTCATCTGGAGACCACTTAGAGCAGATCATTTCCAACAGCCAGTTCAGAATTCTTGGCTCAGCACAAACCCTTATATTCAATGGTCATAACATAAAACCAGACAACTTCTGCTCCCGGTGCAAACCATCTGTCTCTAATCTTTAGTGAGTGCCTTTGGGAAGCATCAGAACAAAAGTTATCATCCCAAAACTCCTTTTCTAAGCTTCTCTTGTTCTGGGCTTAAAAACCACAGGCAATTCTATATAGGTGACATGTCAATGCCATCTTACTGCCAATATCTCCTGTGTATTGGTTGAGGAATGGGGTCAAGGAAGAACCAGAATAGCCAAAGGATTACACATTAATTAAAAAAATGAGCAAGGGAGGAGAAGAATACAAAGATAGGCACTTGCCATAATCCAAGTTGCTGACAGCATCAGCAAATAAATTAACAATTGGCTCTCATCCAGGGAATTCCCCATCCAATTCTGAATGTGTGTCACGGGTCTAAAGAACACACAGAGCCTATACCTGGTCAGTCCAAGAACAGATATCTGCATTCTCTGCCCTACCAAGGAAATGTCAGAGAGAAAGAAAATTACATGCATTTCTTCTATTTCAACTGATCTATTTAACAGCATCGCACTTTTTGAAAAATGAAAAGACTAAATATTGAAGCTTAGGCTGTCTTATAGGCCCCTGTCCTGCTACTTTCCCTTCAACCCAAGCTTTTAATTGTATTTGTGCTAGATGCTAAGCAAGGAAAATAACAAAGGCACAGTCCTTTGAGAACTGACAAAACTATCTCAACATGAGTGAGCAATGAAAAATAAGATGTATTGAACACAAGGACTGAGTAAGTGCATTTTAGGGATAGCGGTGGGAGCTCCACATACTGTGTGGGAAGACTGAAGCAAGCTGTCAATCAAAATATCAAGATTACTTAACAGGAGGAGAGAAAAAGAGGGGGTGATCACTTAGTGAGTTGAACATGAGGGAAATACCTTGAAGTTTTAGAGAATATTGAGAGGTGGGGTGAATGGGAAGCCTGCGTTTCTTATGCACCCATCCATCACACTATCTTCTTGCCTGATAAAATTTTGATATTTAATCATCAATCATTAATGCTCCAAATTAAGCAAACCTAAGATGCATCTGATTTCACATAACTAGACTATGTTCAGCAGGCAGATGCCCTTGCATAAGAATGGTTTTTAAGGAACAAAAACTTGATGAAACTTGATTGTCTAATCAGTCTACTGATGTTCTCTTAAGCTGGCCTGTACTTTATATTTGAATAGTATCCAGGGGAGAAAATGTATTGTTGTGGAAGGAGTAATCCCCCAAGAATCTAGAGACTGGCACCCTAGTTCCCAGTTTGTGACTCAAAACTCTGAGCATTAGAGAAAATCTTCCTTTGTATCATATTTGTCCCTTAGATTCCCCACTGAGATTCAAAAAAAGGGGGACTCAGTCACCTATAAATTCCTTTCTACTCCAGAATTCTGTGTTTTGCCAAATATCATTAGATGAGGACTGATATTTTAATAGTTTGGCTCCAGTGATTCAGCAAATACTAGTATTTATTACGCATTTACTTACTGGTGAGCTCTCTTGGCTTAAAAATCAATTCTTGGAAGCATGCATGCACTGGAGAGTCATAACCATTTTATAAACATGCTGTGACTATACTTTTACTTAATTTACATGCCATAAAACCTTCCAGGGAGGTATCTCAGTGCAGTGGTGGCTTTAGAGTGACAAAGACTTCTCATAGCAAACTGACTCAGTTATCTCTATGAACTGTACCAAGATACTTAATTTCTCTTAGTCTTCATTTTCTCATTTGTAACCTGATGACAACACAGCCCACCTTGAAGGTGTTTGGTGAGGAGGAACCCTGGCTTTTTTATAGAGCAGTGTAACAGATTTACCCATATGGATATATGAGGCTTTGGACTCAGACAGGCCAAGTTCAAGGACTGGTTTCATGGTTTCTTATATATGTTACTATTTGAAAGAATTTGGCCAAAGGCTACCACTGGAACTTCTTTGCCATCTCTGAGGAAGAACAGAGATCTGCATTCTCTGCCCTACCAAGACTACCCACAACAGAGAGAAGCAAATTCCCCAAATGAAACAGAAATGCTGATAGGGAAGAAGGGAGGGTGCTGGGTGATCAATGTCAACACAGGTCCACTACAGAGTCAGACAGACCTGTTTTCACATCTAGCCCTGCTATTTGCTGTGCAAACTAACCCACTCTCCCAAGTTGTAAGATGGGGATAATAGTAAACCCAATTCTACAGGGTTCCTTTGAAGTGTAAAGACAGTAATAATGTTTATGAAGTGCCTGGCACAGTGCCTGGCACACTTTCCATAACCAGACCAGGCTTTGTTATTTTAATTGAGCCTGTATTAAGCTTTTCTATATTAGCTCCCTGTATATTTACTTCTTGTATGTTTCTTGCATCCATGCATATTAGTCTTCTATTGATATATTATTGTGCTTCCAGACGGAAAAGATCATGCCTCCTTTAAATAGTACTATTTGCTTTTAAATAATGACTGACATTGATAATAATAACAGGGAATCATGCTCTAGTGATTAACTCTAAATACTATTTTGAGATTATGTTTTATATCTACATAATATGGTACTTATAAACAGTCTATATTCATGGTTACACTTATGCTATAAGCTTCCGTTTTTCTCCCCACAATCATGCCAAGGGGCCTTGATGACACATACATAGACCATATTTTCCACACAAGGCTTTGACTACAGAATGGTTGGCACAGCCTTACCTTCCTAACCAGACTTACCTTGCTGATTCACTTGCTCCATTTTTAAATATCAGCAGATTGCCATTGGTGACATCTGCTATTTATTTGGTTTGACTCGTAGCTGGCAGGAGATTTCCATCTACAGCAACCAGTAAGACATGATCGGTGTGAGGTTAACACTACCCAGACCAATTTGTAGTAATGAGTAGCCTTGTCTATTTTTTTTGTTTTTTTCCCTGAAGGTATGATTATATATCATGTCTTAGAAACATAGCTGCCAAAAGTTTAGCATAAACATGTGGAAGACTGCATCTAACTTCATTCAAGTGAAAGTTGCATGATCTTTATACTAATAGCATATCAACTCTCAAATTGCATTGGCCTATCAAATTGCATATGTAAAGGCCTTTTACATTTCTCTTAGAGTCTCCTCCAACCTTCATTCCAGTATAAACCAGTTTTGAAAGAGCTTTAAAAAAATGCCCTTTCTTGCTGCTTAGTACTAGGTTTTGACAAGTCCTCTCAAATGTTAGGGGAAGAGGGATAGAGAACAATCAAATAACATTGAAAAATCATGATTATGTGACTGCTACAACTTTATTAAGACACGTTAATTATGCTTTCTGGTTTAATTCACAGTAAATTAAATTATCCCAGATAAACTCACTATGAGTTTTGTTCTTTTGTTTTTATGATGCTCTGTTGAGATTAGGGAACAGTGGCCTCAGACTCTGGTAATAGTTCTATTTGCTAAATCCTAATTCAACATTTAAGATCAAAATTAAGTGTCCACACATTTTCTTTTTCTTTTTTTTTAACTTTCCTTTTTTTAAAAAAAAAAATTATTGATTATGGTATCACATAATTGTCTTCATATCCCCATTCTCATCCCAAACCCCTCCCCACATATGCCCCCAACCCCCTGATGTCCATGGCCACTGGTTAGGCTTATATGCATGCACACAAGTCCTCTGGTTGATCTCTCCCCATTACCCCCACCCTCCCCTACCTTCCCTCTGAGGTTTGAGAGTCTGATCATTGCTTCTCTGTCTCTGGGTCTGTTTTTGTTCATCAGTTAATATTGTTCATTATTTCCCCTAGATATGTGATCCAAGAAATACCTTTGTAAGAACAGAAACTGAGACAAGCCATAATGGTTCTGCTGAGAGGCAAGTGAATCAGTCTGTAGTGAGTTCCTTTCTGGGCCAACATTTCTTTTGAGTCCCAATTTCAATGCCAAACAGTTCCTTATGTGTACATCTCAGCCTTGTGGTCTACCAAAGCAAAGGCAGGAGAGTGCCATCCGCCCCCTGGTGCTTCTTGCCTGTAATTGCAGCAGATGACTCAGGAGGAATCTGGGCATGAACAGAGGCATAATAAGTCTACTGCTAATGGCACATGGGAAAGGCGTAGCATTTGAAGACTTCACAGATCAGGTAGGCACTAAATACTATGTAAGTATCAGGTAAAAGATTAGAAAAGAACATTCAACCCAGTAACAGTAGGTTCTGCTGAGGAGAATGGCAGAGACTCTGAACTCTGGCTCTTATTGTCCTCCTTAGCCCCTAATGGGGGAGCCCATTGGGGTGCTGCCTGAGCCACACTGGCCATTGTTTATTTTCTTAACTATGCCAGGGTCCTCCTGCTGCAGTACATTTGACATCTGTGCTGCTCTCTCTGCCTAAAAAGCTCCCCAACCTCCTTCACCCACTAAACCCTAACCCTCCTTGAAAATTTAGCTGTAAGGACAACTTCGCAGGGAAGATTAAATAGGACTCCACTGAATCTTCTCTCACCACCTGGCTTTTCTCCTCCAAGGCACTCGTTACTACTGTAGTTAAATAATTAATCCCAGCCAAAACCAGTTTGGCTCAGTGGTAGAGCGTCAGTCTGCAGACTGAAGGGTCTCAGGTTCGAATCCTCCCCAGTGAGGGGTGTGCAGGAGGCAGCTGGTCGATGTTTCTCTCTCATCGACATTTCTAGCTCTCTATCTCTCTCCCTTCCTCTCTGTAAAAATTCAATAAAATATATTTTAAAAAATAATAATTAATCCCAGAAATTGTTGTTTAGTGAGTGTGTCATCTGCTAAAACGCAATTCCTCCAATGATCTTATTTGTTTGTGTTTGCATTTTATTTTATTTTGTACATAGTAGGTGTAGGTGCAAAATAAATTTATAAAAAATAAATAAATGGATTCTGCATTGAAAACTCAACATTTTCAAGTTTGATAGCCCTTCTTTTAGGTTTTGCAGGTAAATCAGAGCTAGGTTTATTATGGAGTAAGTTTGAAAGATACTCAGGGCAAGAAGGGAGAAGAAGGCAGGGAGGGCTGGACCAAATCAGGTCAATCTTCACCCTGTTTCACCTGGGAGTAGTTGTATGCTAATGTGATTACATGCTAAACAAGTTTGCAGACACTTTTCTCTTTCCACAAACCTCTCTAACTGTAGAAAGGATAAGAATTCTTTTCAAACCCCACTACATTTTACCATTTTCCTGTTCTATTCATCTACCCTCCAAGACTCTTACAGTTTTATGGTGGTATTTGCACTTAGGACAGAAACTTAGGTACTGAGTCAATGCTCCTTGCCTTGTATGTCAGCAACAGTGCTTCTCATTACTGGGCATAAGGCACTCTGTGGTTATTTTCCCCATAGTCTAATACTGGAAATAAGCAATACTTTTTATTTTGCTTTATGCAGGTGGAGGAAATGAGCACAGGCAAACCTGGAACCTTGACCGCTATCACACAGAGCCTCAGTGACAGGCAAGACTGGGCCACCTGGGCAATTTCCAAAGCCTTCAACAAATCACAGATCCTGTTTTTCCTACCATTGGCTAAAAGTATAATAAATGCAGGGTAAAGCCTCACTACCTGAGATAATCCTGTAATGGTAGTACGGGAAAGGAGAGAAAGTTCAGATGTTGCTCTTTTTTCTTCCTGCTTAGAGTGAGTTGCATGCTAACTTGAAAGCACTTTTAAAGGTAGACTGGAAAGTGCTTTCTCTTTAGGAGGCAACCCATTTCAGAAAAGCAGTAGAACTCAGGCAACACAGCTACAATGGGACATGGTTGAAGAAGAGGGAGGGGGCACAGCACAGCACAGCACATGGGTAGTTATTATTATTCTACCTACCTGTTAGGGAAGACTCCAAAAGCAACAGCCACATACAAGTCCACCGTCTTAAGAGTATATTGATTTTTTTATTCATTTAATTCTCAACAAATATTTACTGAAAATTGGCAATATAGTAAGCTTTGGGATACAACAAAACAAATTGAAACCCCTGGTCTTTTAAACTTCTCATTTCAAGACAGAGGTAGATAGGGGATGGTGAGAGAGAGATAATATACAAATAAATAAACTATCATTTCAGACACTACCAAGCGTTACTATCATGATAAATCATGGCAATTTGACAGCAAGTGACTGGAGGTGAGGGGTTAGTTTAGGCCTGTGCTGTCCAATAGAGTAGTCACTAGTCACATGTGGCTCTTGAGCAATTTAAGTGTGGCTAGTCCAACTTTAGATGTCGTATAAGAGATGTGCTCAATTTTCAAATATTAGTATGAGAAAAAGAATGCAAAATGTCTCATGAATATCTTTATACTAATTTCATATTGAAATGATAATACTTCATATAGAGTGGTTTAAATAGATATACAATATTATTAAAATTAATTTCACCTCTTGAACAAATTTTATAGATTTTAGGGTAGGTAAGGCTGCCCTAGGACATGATAATACACTATGGACAGGGCTGGCCATGTGAAGGTCTGGGGGCAAAGTTTTTCAGGCAAGGGGACAATAATTGCAGAGGTGGGACCCAGCTTGGTGAGTTGAAAAAGAAAGACAGAAAGCTGGTGTACCTGAAGAGAAGACCAGGGGAGGGAGTGGTAGAGGGAGCTAGACCTCTGAGAAAAATTCTTTCTCATAGAGGGCCTTGTAGATTAGAAGAAGAATACAAATTTTCTATAAATTATTGTAGCAGACTTGTTTCTGTGCAATTTTTCAGGCACTGTTCCAAAATATTCAGTATAAAACTCTGGCTAAAAAAAATGTAAAGAATTCCACTCAGCTCAGAATATCTTCATGCTAATGGAGGCTTACACTGAGATATGCATCTATTTTCATATCATAGTTACAATGTTTTTATATGGGTACTTTTTTATAGGAAGACGAACACAGGTGGACAGAATGTACTCAAATAAATCAAATGAATATCTTTCTCAGCTTCCTCTACTTTACTCATCTCAAGCTCAAACTCTGAGTGTATGTGTAATAGAGGAAGGCAAATAAACCCAAGTTCCCTCAGAAAGTACGAAGTGATACTCAAATTTTCCCTTCTTTACACATCAGTGTGTGTCCACTAAACATTTTCTCCTGGGCGTCTCCCAGAAAGAGGAAAGTAAACTGAATATGCTTTTCCTTCCTACCTTGGGGGAGTGTTTATAAAAAAAAAGAACCAAATCATTTAATGGCCAAATGTGTCTAATGTATTTTAGAGTTTATGTAATAAATATATTATCATAAGAGCAAAATTTTGAGTTTCTCAAGTGAATTGGAAACATTTTAGTTCCCAAATATAAAAGGAAAACTGACATCTATAATTATCAGGCAACTTTCTCATACAGTGTATGACATACACAATAAAAAACAAAGTAGACCATGCCCTAAATAGGACATGTGATCACTAAATTAAAAAGTAATGAATCCAAGTGTTCAGATTATCCAGGATTCTGTCAAGATGGGTGAGCAGTAGAAATATGCTAAACACTGCCAGCCATAATCATCAAAATTAGAGCAGGTTTCTTGTTGGACCTGGCCACTGGAAACTAGTGTACAGGTGAGAAAACTTGATTACGAGGAAAAAATAGAGCCCAAATGAGCTTGCAGGTGTAGTCCTTTGAATAAGTTTTATGAAAGTCACAATTTAGTAAAGTTGTAGTTCATGTTGAATAAGTTACTTTTCCAAGGCCAAATGGTAAACTACTACAGTAGCAGACATGTGAGCCCAGGTCTGTGTTTCTTCTCTGTCATGCTGCACATGGACACATTTTATGAATTGATTTTAAGAGTAGAATATTTTCATCAAAATGAATGCTGTGAAAATACTAATGAAATTTGCCAAATAAAAAATTATCTGTTTGTTACACTGTGTTATTCACTATTGTTATTGATATAAATTGTATTAACTCTAGTTATGAAGTCATAAATATTTAATAGTAGAAAATGCAGTAATGGGCAAGCATTTATAACAAGAATTCCATCAAGCTCATAGCAAGAAAAAAACAAAACAAAACAAAAAACCACATGTGTTTGGCTTTGGTTTCATTTCTCAGCATGCCAACTCTAAACTGTATTTGTAGACATCCTTGCTTCACACTCAATATGAACATGTAAAATCTTATTTATTGACTTCTTTCCCAAACTAGCTCATCTTTTAAGATGTCTGAAGAGAAATTGTTTAAATCAATGGCTCAATAACATCATCAAATGGAAACAGATATTTGCTTTGTTCACAAATCGCTCTTCTTATCATAGCAAAATGGTGGCATGGTAGCGCCAAGTGTTACATGGAGAAAAAGAGATTGTCTCTTCCTGTATTTCCTTTTTTCAAAAACATAAGGAATTTCCCAGAAGGCACCTGGGGGACTTCCTTTACATTCCATTGGCTAGAAATGGCATAATCTGAAAGCAGAGTTATCCCCCTTAGTGGTTTCCCAAAGGAATGGGGCTTCCTCTTCTGAAGACAGTGGCTAAAAAGAGGAGGGCAATGGAACAAATCAGGATCTAGTTAGAAAGGAAAAAGCAGGGAAATAATCCATGAAGGAGTGACGATTAGAGGTGAGTATGCATTTCCTGCCTGAGCTGTCACTGTAGACTCCAAACTGTGTCCCAGGCCCTGTGATAGCTCCACGATAATCTGTTTCATAGACCCTTTCCAGATTGGTAAAGTACAACATTGGTGGTTTTCTATTGTCACAGAACCCAATGTCAGCTTCTCACTTTAGCCTCAAGACCCTCTACAATTCACTCCAAATTTTCCTATTGTTAGGCAATATTCCTATGCAAGATTTTTTCTATTTAGGGTGCATTTTCCTTACCTCTCTGACACTGTATCTCATGTATCCCTTCCATCATGTCACTAAAGTGATACTTTTAAAAACAAACTTCTTATAGGATAAATTTTAAATTCCATAGCAGCATAGAATATATTGCCTTTCACAAATTAGTCACTATGTATCTTCCTAGGCAGTTTTTCTATTAATTCCCATTTCTACCCTCTCCACTCCTCCCACACTCAACCACATAGAAGGTTTTCACCCTTCACAAACACATTTTGCTCTTTTATGTCTTCATGCCTTGTCATACGTTGTGCTTACTACCTGGAATATATTTCTCATCTTTTTCGAGCTAGTAAAACTCCAGTCATCATTCAAAGCCCAGGTCAAAGCTAATTTCCTTCATAAATGTTTTCTCAATTCCCCAGATAGAACTATTTTTTTCCTCTATAATTGTTTCTAAAGAGTTCTATTATACTACTAATACATTATTTGGTAACAATTTGTCTGTACCCATGTATTCCACGAGGATATTTTTCTATAACACACCAATGAAATTTATTGTGGGGAATTGTTTATTATTGCTATTATCTTTATTATATTAATTTTTGTGCTCTTAGCTCTTGGTAAAAGAGCATATTCTCAATATAAGTGTGAGGGTGATCTATGTAGAATACCAACTCTGTCTAAATTCTCCTTACTCTTCAATGCCCATCTCAAATGCCATCTTTTCCAAAAATGTGTTGCTATTTCCCTACTGGTAGGAAGTTTTCCTCATTTACATCCCCATAATTTTGGGTTGTTTAATTAAGGTCTTAAGTCAGATCCTTTCTTATCTTGGGGTTGCCCTCCTCTCCTCTCTCTGTTCTACTAGCCTATGAGCTCCTTCAGTAGGCCTTGTTTTTTTTCTGTAGCTCTGTTCCACTGGGCCAGTGGTCCAGGCACCACTATTGAGGTTCCAATTATAATATGGTTTGTTAGCAATGTATAGATATAGTCAAGGGAGAACAGTTATTTTTCTTTCATTGAAGCTTTATGGACAATATTATTCAGAATTTTTTTAGTTTTAAAGCATAGGGAATTAGGAAAAAAAATAGTTAAGCAAATATGTTTGAGAAACCAAATGTTTCCCAAACATCTGAGATATAGGGGGAATTTGTATGTATTTTGTGATAAGCTCTAGAAGTTCCATAAACATTTTTATTTTAATATTTTCACTTAGTGAATTTTTAAAATATACAAATATTCTTGGTACTTATAATTTTTTTAAGTCTTGTCACAAAATTCCTTGTGAGTTTGTTGATGTCATCAGATCAATTTTCAGAGACTTCCTTCAAGTCTAAAGATACAAGGAGCTAGCAGTGGATGTTTATTTACCTCAGAGGAATTTAAAGACTTCATTTTCTTTAAAAACCTTCATTAGATTTAAATATCTCAGACCAGTTGCATTTTATTAATACACAGCAAATTTGTAATTAACAGTAATTATGTTTATTTATATCAAATGACCAATTTACTTGGTTGATTCAGTGAAGAAATCAAGCTTGAGAAACACTCAAATATAGCACTTCCCAGAAACCATTGTTTCCTAAGCTTTTATCGTTCACATACCAGATGCCCAATGGGTACTATATCTGTGTTCCACCTACACTGCAATAAACTTAATAATTCTTGGAATAAAACAATCAAATTAAATGCCAACATCATTTGTCATAAATAAGAGGCAATTATTTTTAAAGAAACAATAAAGCATAACAATGTGATTGTGATTCTAGCTGGAATGTAGGAACGCCTTATTGTCTGAGGCCTGCTTTCTTCATTCAAGAAGGGACACTAAGTTAAAGAGTTGTAAAGAATGCTACCACTGAGAAGAGGACTGAAAAGAGTTTTAAAAGGACATGACCTTTTCTTCATGTAATTTATTTAATATTAATTCTTGTTATTATGTCCCTCTGAAAATCACCTCCATACCATGAAGGGCACCAGGTTGCATTAGGGAAATACAACCATAACTAAAACAAACAACTGGTGGGTTAAAATTACAGTTTTTAAATCAGTGTTCTGATTTATGATCATGTGTTTTGCATCATGACAATGTGTTTTTAAGGATTTACAATATTTGACTAAGTAGGCAATGTTCCAGAGTTAAAATATGAACTTTATTTTATGAGAAAATAAGTTACACTTAAATAAGACTTTTGAAGAAAGAACAATGAAAAACCGTATGTGGATTTAGAATCATTACTTATTTCAATTTACACCTTAATATCGTATATCTTATTATGGGGCACTTAATGGCTCACTGAGTAGAAAGCTTATTTCTGAAAGATAAGTTAAAATTTTTAAATGTTTTTTTTTTTTTTTTTATCTCCTTTATTTCTTCCAGAACCTAAAAAGAAAAAGTAAAGACTTTTACTTGAAGATATCTCTTGGAAGTGTTTTAGGCATTAGTCTTTCTAATTAATAATTCTGAAATTTTTCAAGTTTAAAAATTCATTTCTTTGGAGGATCAGAGCTGCAGCAATTCACTTGTGGAATTCTGGGAAGAGAGACCTCCCAAAGATTATATTCAGCATCCAACTGGGGTAGTGGAGCATGGTTTACTAGTGGAGAGACATAGTAAGGGCAGTTCTCCATCACTGTTAATCTATATCATATGTGACCCAGGCAAGCAGGATTTCCACTTCCAGTAAAGGAATTCTGAATAATAGAGGTTCTTTCATCCTTTAACCAAAATACTATTTTCTTTTAATGGGCAACTTTGGATCAACTTATTTCTTGAGCTGAAGAGAGTAGATGACTTTTAAGTGCCTGTGCCATTTGGTACTTAATACCCAGTTAATGATTCATTAGGATAACTCAGCTATAGAGAGACCAGGAACTAAAAGGAACATGTATCCATCTAAGTGGGTTAAGTTCTTAGGGAGTAAATGCAATTGTAGGGAATAGGAGATCAGTTGGTATCTAAAGATTGAAGATTGGCAAGAAGGTATGATATAGGTAGCTAGTAGACATCAACAAGGCCAGCAAAATTTGAATATTACAGCAGATGGGTGGAGCAAAGCAATCAGAAGTCCAAGTTGACAAGGAGATGGGCAGGTCAGAGAAGACTGTGGGCAAGGAACAAGGCCAATGTTGCAGGGCTGAGTTTCTGGGTTGAGACACTGGGAGAAATTACCTGTGTGTGCTGGGAATAAGAACAGGAAGAGGTGAGTGCTGGGTGGGCTGGCAAAGCACAGTCTTGGGCATAGGAAAACAAGACAGGGACCCCAGAAGAGGTACAAGAGGAGAGTTCAGTCATTTTTTTTTTAAAGAGTTCAAAAATCCATTTATTAGAATTTAGACAGGGCTAGCATTAAATGAAAGGAAGTGAAAAAAAAAATGAAGTCATTCCCTAATGATCAGAATTTCTGAAGTTTCTTTTCCGTTTGTGTATTTGATTTCTCTTTTGTGTTGGAAACGCTCCTGGAATATCTGGTGATCCTTGGCCATCAACAAACAATTAAGAACAAGCAGCAAAAAGCTTTGTGTGCAAGCACAGACTCTACCAACTGTTTAGACTCATTGTAATCAACAGAGGAATCAGATTCTCTAAGTGAGACAACCCCCACCCCCACCCCACCCCCACCTCTCTCCACCACATATAAAGATGGAAATTTCTTTCCAGGTGACATTCATTCACTTTCTTCAAAAAGGAATTATCTGTCTTCTGCATAAAAAGTAAATATCGGCCGAAACCGGTTTGGCTCAGTGGATAGAGCGTGGGCCTGCAGACTGAAGGGTCCCAGGTTTGATTCCGGTCAAGGGCATGCACCTTGGTTGTGGGCACATCCCCAGTAGGGTGTGTGCAGGAGGCGGCTGATCAATGTTTCTCTCTCATCCATGTTTCTGGCTCTCTATCACTCTCTCTTCCTCTCTGTGAAAAATCAATAAAACATATATTTTAAAAAAGAAGTAAATATCGCATGGATAAAAATAAAGCAGAAAAGGGAGTTTCTGCCATTCATGCAGACTCCATTTTCCCATGATCAGCTCATGTCTCACCCATCTTCTTGATCCCTCCATATTTTAAATTTTCCCCATTCAATTCTTGAGAATAAACTTCATCTCCTGCCCTTGCTTCAGATGTAGGTTAATCACAGGTAATCTTTGGTATAGAAAGGGATCTAGTCACTCAATAGCATGACTCACAATCAATCCCTTTGTTTTAAATTACCGCCCTCTGCAGAACCTGGTCTCTTTAATTCTAGTGAGTCTTAGTGATTTTGTGATGAGAATATGCTCATTTTTCATTACTTTACTTTGGAGGCCCTAAAGGATATAACTTCCTCCTCACTTTGAAGTTAGTTACTACTTCTCCATTCTCTTTCCATTTCACAAAAAAAGTTGAACTTTTTTATCTCCTGATGTGTGTGTGTGTGTGTGTGTGTGTGTGTGTGTGTCTTTGAGGCTTTGTAATTTTTTCTTTACTAGAATGTTAGGTTCCTGAGAAGGATTCAAGTTATTGTCTTCAATGAAAATTCTCTCTAGGTAACTACTGGAAACATGAAAAATGAGATAACATTTTGGTACTTAGAATTCTAAAGGTAGTCTTCATATTTACTGTAAAATTAATGAGTAGACATATAGATGGAGTTACTGAGACATATCTTGATAGAAAGGAAAAAGAATGACTCATACTTACTCTGATGGCTCATAGAGAATAGGGAAAAGAACCCCAGAGCATACTTACCAGTCTTAATTTACTTCTTCATTGGATACAAATGGAATTGAGCTTGCTAGGCAGAACTGACCCAGAGTTTCCTCAGAAGATTACCTTTAACTGAATTATCAAACCATGTCACCTTTAGTTGATTTAAATTGAATGATTCACAAATGCTGCTGGTACCAGATGCCTAACTGGCTATATGTGAATAACTTGAAAAGTCTTTTCAAAATAGTAAATATGTAGATCCCATACCTATTCTCAGAGGAACTTAATCATGTAGGACCTCATGAAGTAATTCTGAGTTATTATTATAAAGTTATTATATTGATTTGTTCATACTTATTTATATCTATTTGTATCTACTTGTCTATATCTATATTGCTTACTTGTAGATAACTAGTATGCTAGACATACAAGATCCAAAGGTGAATAAACAGATTATTTTGTAGATTAGCAAAAAAGAATATTAGTTAAAATTAATATGTAATTATGAGGACATTGTGATTTACCTAAAATGTTGTGAAAATTTGGAAGAATCACAAATGACTAAGAAGATCAAAGAAGGTCTTGTGAGAAGATGTTCACTACAATGGGTCTTAAAGAATAGGTGAGATTTCTGTGAACAGGAGTGGATAGCATTTGAATAGGTTTTTCAGACATTTCCCTGAAATGAAGTGCTAAAAGTAAAAATTCTGTTACACTAGATTCACTTTAATTTTGATATATTCTGTCAATGAGCATAAATCAATATTTTAAGTTAAATATCTAAGTTTGTTCATATGGCCACAACAAAATATTTTTAACAGCCTTAGTTAATATTAATAATCCTTATCACATATTAACTAAGTATTCATTGTGTATTAAAATATTTTAGCAGCCGAAACCGGTTTGGCTCTGTGGTAGAGCTTTGGTCTGCAGGCTGAAAGGTCCCGGGTTCGATTCTGGTCAAGGGCATGTACCTTGGCTGCGGGCATATCCCCAGTAGGGGGTGTGCAAGAGGCAGCTGATCGATGATTCTCCCTCATTGATGTTTCTAACTCTCTATTCCTCTCTCTTCCTCTCTGTAAAAAATCAATAAAATATATTTTAAAAAATATTTTAACAGATATTGGACAAATTACAACACTAGATAAAATTTGTCTTACTAGGAAAGTGTTATATAACTGATAAATGTTAACTTAAACATACTCAATATTTCCTATTATGTTGATAACGTTCTACATTCTTTCAACTTGATTTCCCTTTTTATAAGTAATATGTAGTCCAAATATTCTGATAGGTCATTTTGGGGGAGCAAAGATGAACTTTTTTAAGCTTCTATTTTAGTATCATAAATTCTCATGTAAAAATGGGAAAATTTTTATGTTCTCTTTTCCCTATTCCATTTATAGTTAGAAGTAACTTTAATTTTTTTTTTCTTTCCTCTCAAACATTCAATTTCATCTATGCATTGCTTTTCCAACTTTAGGTTGATATGCCTTTGCTATTTCTTGGTAATCTTCACTTTCTTTATTAGTTTCAAGAACAATATGCCCTTTATATTAGCCTCAAGCTCTTCTTTCAGTTAAAGTACAAAATTAGGTTGGAATTTTTCCAGATCTTTTCCAAAGAAAAATGCTAATGATAGTAGTGTGATATACTCTGTATGTCATCATTAAAATGATTAAAACTGTTATAAAGCACCTATTTGTACTCTGTGGTGTACAAAGAGATGGAAATTACTGCTCTTCTCTAGAAAATCTAATATTAAGGAGAATGCATTGATAAAGGACATAAATTGTGAGCAACAAATACATAAAACAACAAGATAATGTAGTTATTTTTAGAAGATAAGCTCTAAGCATTAATGAAGAGAAAGTATTTCAGGATATACGTAGTTTCAGAAACTATCTATATACATACAAGGGTGGCATTATTATAGGATACATGATTATGTTCTTTCCCTTTGACTCTAATCAACAGCCACAGCTTCTTCTCTACATTCTATCTTCTCTTTTCTTCTCCTTTCTTGTCCATTTTTCTTATCTTTTCCTCAATCTCTTCTTTTCTCAATGAAAGAACATTTCCCCAGCCTTTATTGGTCTAAAAAAATCATTTATTTTCTCTCAATTTGTTCCTTGCTCAGTGACACCAATCCTAAATGGCCACTCTGGATACTCCAGATCAGACTCATTCTCATCTGGCTGGGAGCTCTACTTTCAGAGAGCACCATCAATTCCTCCTGGAAAACATGAAAGAAGAACATCATGGTTCAGTGAAGAGAAAACTGGGAGTCAGGGACAATGAGTTATGTGCCCAGCTCTGTTACTAGCTCCTTGTCTGGCCTTAGTCCATACTGGGCCTGATGATTTCTATCTGAACCATGTGGGGGTTTGTTTCAGGCTAAACAATTCCCTCCACTCCCCAATATGTCTAAATCCTAATCCTTGAAAGCTATGAATGTTACTTTTTATGACAAAAAAAAAAAAAAGACTTTGCAGGTATGATGAGGTTAAGGGACTTGAGACGGGAGATTATCCTACATTATCTGCATGGGCCTGAGGTAATCACAACTGCCCTTATAAAAGGGACCCAGAAGGAGTCAGGCAGAGGAGAAGGCAAGGTGATGATGGGAGCCCTGATGCACTGATGTGATCTGAATGTAGAGGAAGTGGCCACAAGCCAATGAATACAAGCATCCAGTAGAAAAAAAAACAGTCTTCTGGCCACCTTGATTTTAGCACAGTTAAACTGATCCTGGACTTCTGACCTATAGAACTTTAAGATAGTAAATATGTGTTGTTTAAAGCCACTAAGTTTGTGCTAATTTGTTAAAGTGGCAGTGAGAAACTAAAACAGGGTTGGACTAGGTGATTTCTATAATTGTTATTTTATAGCTATGACCCACTGATAAATATACCAGACTGTGAAGTAACTAGGTGCCTTAATAGATTTTGTTAAAAGGAACATTTTGGCAAGACTGTTAACCAGGTGTTGCTTCTCGTAAAGAGTAAGTGCTGTTGAAGAAGAGTGTTTGTACTGTCATTTCAGGTTAGTTCCAAAAAGACTTAGTAGTCACAAAAGAGCATCAGTCTTCTCCCATTATCTGACCCCAATTTACCATCCAACATTGTCTCCCACTTTTTTAATAGCCTACTCTCTAGTCTTATAGGTCTTCTCACCACTTCCAAAACAGGCCCTTCTGGGTCCCAATTTTTTGTCAATGCTCAACATAAATGCTCTCTCCCCAAATCTACCTAGAGCTCCAACCAAAAGCAAAGTCTCTCAAAATCTCTCCCTGACTACCCAAATCAAATTTAATCTCTTCTTCCTTTACTTTCCCCCAGGCATATCATGTGTCCTACTTCTATTCAGACTCTTAAAACCACCTGCTATTTGGTGCTTAGACCTCGGTCTCCTCCATTAGACAGAAGGAGCATTGAGTGCAGTATCTGTGGCTTATCAATTTGGTATTCCCTGAGTACCAGGACCAATGCTTATACATAGTAGATGTTCAATGTTTCTTGAATTAAAGTAACAGAGGACTAGAACCAGCAAACCAATTATTGTTTCTTCTTACACATACATAGCTTAGCACAAAATTATCCCACAGAGAGAGTTGCAAAGGAACGTATAGTTGTAGTGGCCCCTATTCTTTCTCCTTAATTTCCATGGTGTTTTACTTTAGGGGAAATTTTCCAAGATTAGCCTTCTTCTGACATAGCATGGACAAATAGAAAAATATTTACACAAGTATTACTTGCACAATTTGTTCCATTAAGAAGATCAAAAGTTAACTCAGGAGACAGGGAATGAGTGAAGAGTTTTATTAAAACACCATATGTTGCCATTTATAAAAAGAACATAATCCCCTCTGATTTACTTTCATACAATAATTCTTTCCATTCTTTTAAATTAAGGTTAGGGGCATTTTAAGACCTTAAAAGCTATTTTGAAGTGTCAGGAATAATCATTGATAACATATTTTTAACCCCTTGTTCCAAACCAAACCCTAATTAAGTAAAGCTCTTCAGAGCCTGAACAGTGAAGGCAATTTGTTCTACCTGCTTAATATTAAACGGTATACCAAGAAGGATTTGATGATGGAAAATCAAGAGGTAACTTTGTTCACTCTAGAAATATCTTCTGGCGGTGGAATGCCTGTCACTTTACCATTTTTTACATCATTGTTTGTGCTATGTCAAGCCACTCATTTAGATAACTAAGGGAGCTTAACTCTTAAATCCTTAATATACCAAAATGGGAGATAAGTAGGTAGCACCAAGGTGCCTATTACATTATGCTTCAGACAGGTAAATAGACCCAAAGGTCAAATTCTCATAGTCTGTCTGTGAAAGGACATAAAGAGAAGTGAAGCTTATGAATGTCCAATCTTGTTTTATTACCACCTGCTTAATCAACATAGCCAATTGGAAGGCCCTGAGTTGTTTGAACAGATGTGTATGAATTAACCTCTATTGGATTTAATTGGCAGTGATCCTGGAGTAGGTCCTACTCAACGGCCGTTTAGATTTAGTAGTGCCATGAATAACTTTATCTTTATAAATAGCAAACGAATACTGGTTCTTCAAAGAAGAAAAATCTGCTAATTCCTCTGACCGTAAAAGAACCTCTATGGTACACTACAATATACAAGTAAATAAACAAACCTCTCAGACTAAACCAGGTCACCCACACATGCTTACATCTTCTTTCATTACTGATTCTCAGGAAACAGTGGAATTCTATAATGCTTTCCAGTCCAGAGCCAGAATAGAAAATAAAATTTCCAGGCTAGAAATGGTTCTTGGCAGAATTCTGACTATTAACTGATTTCTAAAATTAAGTGTTCCTTGCTTCTCTCACTAATTATTTGGATGAGTCAAATTTGGCAGAAAACAAGCATGACATCTCAGACTGCATAACACTGTGTGTAATTAGACATGTAATTCCAACAAGAAGTATATCTCAAACTTTCATAAAAAGTACAAGCTGAAGTTAAATCAATCACAAATTAAAATTGTGATTGTGTCACTTGGTCTATGTATTCTAAGACAAGGAATTTAAACTTTCTATGCCTTTTTTTGTTTTTAAATATATTGTTTTATTAATTTTTTTAAAGAGACAGAGGAAAGGAGAGGGATAGAGAGATAGAAACATCCATAAGAGAGAAACATCATCAACTGGCTACCTCCTGCACAGCCCCTACTGGGAATTGAGCCCACAGGCTAAGCATGTGCCCTGACCAAAATCAAACCAGTGACTTCTTTGTTCCTGGATTGATGCTCAACCACTGAGTGACTCCAGCTGGTCAAACTCTCTGTGGCTTAGACTCCTTATTCATACATCTGGAATAGTAGTATTTCTTTGTCATGCTAAACAAGATTAAATATTTCATCAAGTTGACAATCTGTAGACATTCCAGAAGTAGCTGCTATTATAGGAGTCCTGGGAAAGTAGCGTTATTTATGTAATGGATATATAAAATATCCTGTAGAATATTTTAAACTCCTTGAGCTTGAGTTCCATTGTACTTCCTGTGTATCCCTTGCAGAGTCTGTCAGATATCATGTCTAAGTAGGTATTAAAAAATATTTGTTCATTTAACTTGATCATATATTGTCTTTAAAACAAACAGATATGCCAGGATTCTCCACAGGTTCCATTTCCTGAGCTTTATTTATTAATTTCACTGATATATTTTCAAGGAATTTGCCACTATATGACAGACAGCTGAAGAATGGGAGGCTCATAACAAAGCAAAATAAAGCAAACAAAAATCCCACTCTTACCATAGAACAACACATGAGCCTCAGTAGAATATAAATGAAAAATCTCAGTGGGCAAGGCTTTCTCAGGAATGTTGGTCATCACAGTCTGTGACAGTGTTGAGAAAAAAATGGAAGCTAATTTGGTCAGTAGACACTATTAACCAGGCCAGGCATATATCATGGTATTCCTTTATTTCCTTGTCTTCTCTTTATACTTATAATTTACTTCCCTGCAAACTCCAAAAGGCTCCAAAAATATTGGGCCATGTATAACTTTGTTGGTAAGAAGAAAATAAATCACTGTGCCTTCCTAGTGCACAAATAAATTGCTTGTAGTAGTTGAAAAGGAGATTTAATAAATTCTGTCCTAGGACTGAAAGTAGTAATTTACTACCACCTAATGATCTTATTAACTGCATCATTCATTATTTCATTAGTCTTTACTATATCTCTTACAGGTCTTCACTTTCTAAATACAGATTGGCTTATCCAACTCCACTTTAGTCCATTCATCTCCATTCCACACATAACCAACTGTGTCCTAGCTTCTGAAAAGCTAAAGATCTTATGTTATTTCCCAAATGTAATTGCAGCTCTAGTTATTTTTTTCCAAATAGTTTCCACAAAGCAGACCTACTATGCAAGATTTGGAAGACAAAGGTAACTCCCACAATGTTGAGCCATTCTGCCACCTCTGCTATTTCTGATAGCATCATCAGAGTGGTATTTGACTTTGTTGTGTTGTTGGGTTTTTTGCAGTAATTATTGCAGAAGTCCTGTTATGGGTTGAATTGTGTCGTCCTAGAATGTTGAAATCCTAACCCCTAGTACCTGTGATATGATCTTCTTTGGCAATAGGGTCTTTTCAGATAATTAAGTTAAGATGAAGTTATTAGAATGGGTTTAATTTGATATGCTGTATCCTTATAAGAAGGGGAAATTTGGGCACAGAGATAGATGCATACACAGGGAGAACATCATGTGGACATGAAAGTAGAGATCAGAGTGATGCATCTACAAGCTAAGTAAAGCCAAAGTTTTCTGGCAAACCACCAGAACTTAAGAGAGAAGCATGAAAGAGATTTTTCTCTCATAGCCTTCACAAGGAATCAACCCTCCTGACACCTTGTTCTCAGACTTCTAGCCTCCAGAACTGTCAGACAATAAATTTATGTTGTCCAAGATAATTTTTTTTCTGGTAAAATAATACAGTTCCCAATATCTGGTCCATAGCTTTGTAGTTATTGAGAAGTAGGCAATGGGGAAAGGGTAACATCCATTTTGATGATGCACATGGTAGCATAGTGGGATGGCTCCTGGGGCCAGCAGGTATAGGTTCAGTTTTTTTAATTTCCTACATGCCTTATTATCTTTAAGGAAGCAGCTATGTAGGTAGGCCAATTTAGTAGTGGTCCTTAAGAACTCAACCTAGCCCTAGCCAATTTGGCTCAGTGGATAGAGCATTGGTTTCCAGACTGAAGGGTCCCAGGTTTGATTCCAGTCCAGGTATTTCGGTCAGGGTGCATAAGGAGGCAACCAATCAATGTGTTTCTTTCACATTGATATTTTTCTCTATCTTTCCCTCTCTCTTCCACTCTCTTTAAAATCAATGGGAAAATATCCTCAGTTGAGGATTAAAAATTAAAAATAAAAACTCAATCTAGAACCTGCTTCTGGCCTTTCCATTCTCTGACTTCAGTCCTTTTTATAATACAAGGTTCAGTGGATTCTGTAATCTACAATGTGTGTCCTATATCCTGACTAAAGGATGCAATGATGCTCAAAAATACACCAATAATTCTATGTCATAGAAAACAGAAGTTCTATTTTTTTTTATTTTAGTAATACAGTTTACAGATCCATAACAAGTATGAATAAATAAAGGTAGAGTGAAATTAGGTGATAGGTCTAATTGAAATTAGGTTTCAAATCTTTAAAAGATGTCTATTCTCTTTAGAGATTTCTGTATTTTTTTATTTTACCGCAGTAGTAAGCTTGTCATGAAATGGGGGAAAGTGGACAGAAGTGTGATTACATGCATAAGGGTGAATTTTTAAATATGGTCATAGGCACTGTAAACTTTGTTGGTAAAATAGAATTTTTGGCAGAATTTTGGTTTTGGAAAGCTCCTTTCAAGACCTGAAAGATAAAACTTAAGTGATAAATCAGTTACTAAAATACAAGCCCAAGTCCTACATGTTTGTAGTTAACTTTTTATAAACAATGTGAATGATATACAAGGTAAAACTTGTAACAATATTGTTAATAATCTCAATAGGTTAGAGTTGGTTTTAAAAATATATAATGCTTATTACTGAACTTTTTCTACTTCAAATGGAAATACCAAGTCTCAGAGTAGTTAAGTGACTTACTCAAATCCAAAAAAGTAGTGATTTGATTATTTGAAGGACAAATAAATTCTTATGTAAGAAATATTTTCCCCCAGTGTCCTCAGAATGCATGTTTAAAGAGCCAGTTATATATTAAACTCTGATAGAGATGCACAGAGGAATTTGAGCAAAGTCTTGCTATCTATTGCTGAGAATACTAATTCAGTGAACAAAGAGCATCACAGAGTTTAACTGATTCTTTAAGGCCTAGTTCAAATGCTGTCTCTATCTTGAGCCTTTCTAGTCTCCCAGAACATGTCTGCTTCTGAATACCAGAGCACTTCAGTTATTTCTGTAAGAATATTTGTTACTTTTGTTTAGAAAACTCTTACATAGCATTTGCCTAGTGCCAACACTGTTCCAGTGCTTGCCTCAAAACAATCCTGTGTGATAGATTCTAATATTATTTGTATTTTGTAGATGAGGACCTAGGGAACAAGGGGATAACTCTGCCAAGGTGGATCAAGATTCAAACCAATGTGGTATAGGCCCATAGTTCGTGCTCTAACCTCTACTTTATACCTCTTTAACCATTTTAAGGTTATAGGCGTATATGCCCAATCTTTTCTTCTTTCCCCAAAGCTTATTGAGAACAGAGTTCATTCTTATTCATGTCTATATTTCTATATAACACTTAAAATAGTGCCTGGGCAGATTTAGAAATAAAACCATTAAGTAAATGAGTCAAGAAGGTATAAAGGCATCTAGAATCAACCAGGCAGCAAGAACATCTTCATAGAAAACACAATGCCAATGCTGATAATGGACTGGAGAAACACCATCTTTTCTCTTTTGTCACTTCATTCCCAGGGACTCCCTGCATGCCACTTTGCATAAACTGATGTGCTAACATTTGAAAATGGATGAGTTATAGAGAAAATAACTGACTGCAGGAAGTGAACTAACTCTTAATGAAACTCTGAAGTAGAAATGGGACTTTGCTGTTCCTTTTCTTCTCTTTGTGTTGTCTTTCTTCTCAGATGAGTGGCCTCCATTTGAAGTGTCCTGAGCTTCATTTACTGTGTTTGGAGAGGTCACCACTGGGTCTCCAGGAAGAGAAGAGTCTGACCAGAGGAGTAGGACAATTATGTTAAGCATCTACCAGCACACTCTATAAAATATATACTCACTCAGATGTATGATTCAGCCACTGAAATGTTCCCTGTAGTTTAGATTTGTACATTTGATTTACCCTTCCCTCATAACCATCATAAAATCGCCCAAGTGCATGACTCATTTTCCTTCATTGACTTACATTTCAGTGATGGCAATTAACTTTGGCTAATAGTTCTCTTCAATAGACTGACTCAAGGATTGTTAAAAGCAACAAGCTTACATAATATATAGTAGAAGATAGAAACACAAAATTCAATTTGGATCATATGTTCTGGGATTGAAATCTAACATGTACCTATCTATTTGAGCTCTCAGTCAGGAGGCCTCCTGATTAAAAGCCAGGGCTCTGAGTTCAGGTCTTTGATTTTGAGCAGTCACTCTTAAGGTAGCAGCAGTTTAAAAGCCAGTGGTCAGGCTAGAAGAGCAAGGAAAAAAGGAACTATTTCCTTGCTATTATTATATTTTATAGTAAAGAAGCCTATATAATTACTTATTTGGCTTAAAACTGCAGTCTTGTTTCTCAAAAAGTTAAACATAGAAGTGCTATATGACCCAGCACTTTCACTAACATGGGGATAGAAAAGTTCTCTCATATCCAAGACCTGTATGGAATGTTACAAGACTCCCAGTGAATGCCTGAAACCATAGATAAGTATCAAACCCTATATATACCACATTTTCCCATATGTATATATCTTTTCACTTGAATGACTTTATGGCTTCTCTTATGCATATCCTAATTGCCAGCATCACTACTCTTGCATGTCGGGGCTATTAGTAAGTAAAATAAATGGCTACTTGAACACAAGTACTGTAATACCACCACAGCTGACCTGACAACTGATACAGCTATTAAGTAACAAACAGGTATGAAGCATATATAGCTGGACAAAGGGAGGATTCATATTCCAGGTGAGATACAGTGGCACTGCTTGAGATTCCCATACTACTTAAAACAGCATTCAATTTGTAACTTATGAATGCTTGATTTCTGGAATTTCCCATTTAATATTTCAAACCAAGGTTGATAGTGGATAACTGAAATCATGGAAAGTAAAACCACAGGTAAGTGGTGACTTCTATGCCCAAAAGAGTTGAAAATAGGTATAAAAAAAGAGTTGAACAAATTAAAAGAGTTTACTAGTAGAGACGTTGACTAGATATAAATTATGAAAATGTATTTAAAGGTCTTAGAGTTTGAAAATTAAAAACACAGCAACACAAAAACCCAGAAATGTTCCAAAGAAAAAAACAAGTTAAGAGTTTTTGTAGTAAAAAGTGCATTTTTGAGAATAAATCAGCCCTGCATTCTTTGCCCTAGGATTGGTCCAAGACAGTGCCAGTCAGATTCAGACGGCCTAGATGATGCATGCCAGGTGGTCTCGAGAATGTGAGCCAGGAGGTCTGGTCTTTTCCAGTGGTTTGGATAATGGATGTCAGGTGGTCTGGATACATATGTCTTTCAGGTGGATAATCAGAAGGTTATCTGGAGGTCTGGCATATGTCCAATGTATATCCAGACATTGACACAGGACTGAAAATTTCAAAAAGTTTAAGTTCCCAGGCTAGTTAGAATAGGAATAGAGTCTTCTTACACCTCGAGTGTCATAATTTTAATAACTTTAGCAGCTTGATTAAAGTGACTCCATTTTACTTTCTCCCTATCTTCAGTCTTTTCTCAAAACAAATACATTTCCACACATGTTCATAGCAGCACTATTCATAGCAGTCAAAGGATAGGAAAAGCCCCATATTCATCAACGGATAAATAAATAAACAAATTGTGGCACAGGCAAGAGGGAAATATTATTCAGCCATTAAAAAAGAAATTCGTTCTGATAGATGCTAAAACATGATGAACCTGGAAAACATCATGCTAAGTGAAAGAAGCTAGATAGAATCATTTTCTGTGTGGGCCACACATTGCAGACCCTCAGGTGTAGTTTCACTGAATCCTAACCTAAAACCAGAAACATTTATAAAGGGATATTTCTTCAGTTGTGCAGAAGCCACTAAAGCTCAGTGAGATGAAATGATTGACTCAAGGTCGCATAAATATTAAATGGCAGAACAGACTCACATTTAGGTGTCCTTCGTTCAAACAGAGATCTCTTTCTTGCACAAAAGTCATTTTTTTCAAGGCAATTTGCATCAAAACAACTCAACTGCTACAGAGTTTTAGAAAAGATATTGGCCCTGTATGTGGTCTCCCTGATTTTTAAGCTATTGAAATAAGAGGGCAAAAAAAAAAAAATACCAAATGAAGAAATAGACTAGACTTCCTGGAAAAAGGTCAGTGGCATAGTTATATTGATAAAAATTAGTATTTGACAATTTAGTAATTCACAGAAATATGTCCTCTGGAATTTTAGTAGCAAAAATGACACCCCTCCCCACCATCGAATCTGTTGGTAGTGCATTATCCTCTGGCCTTCATGAACACACATCTGTCCAGGCACACAGGCCTGACACTCAAGTTTAACCATTTAGTACTCTGTTGATGCCCTCTTGAAGTTCTTAATCATTTTTTTAAAACAAGGGAAACTGCTGTTTCATTTTGTGCTGAACACTGCAAATTATGTAGCTGGACTTGCCAGTATTCGACTAATTTTAATTCTTACCTGACCTACTTAGAAGAGTTTTGAAGATCAAAGAGGGAATAACATTATAACACTACAGTTTATAAAGTACTTTCACATAAATCTATTAGTCTTCAGTTAACTGGTTTATAATTATTTAGGTTAATAGACAGGTGGCTCCTTGCTCCTTTCACAGGTGAGGAAATTATGACCAGAAAGGGTGGGAGACCTGCAGAAACATAGGCCACCTGCCAGCAAGGCCAAAGCCCACTGAGACCCAGGCCTCCTGACACTCAGCTTCTCCTGATGCCTCTTCATTCCTCAGCACTAAGACCCCAGAAAGGCCTTATTTGTACCCTAAGCCATATGAAGTACTGCCCACTCATTCTCACTCCCACTGACTCTCTTTCTGTTCACCCTGTTCATGCTCTTCATAGCATTCTCACAATGTGTGATTATTTCATTTTTATTTGTTCATTATCTTTCACCGAATATTAACCCTTTGAGGGCAGAAAGTTTTCTGTTCAAATCATGTATTTCCAGAACAATGGAAGCACAAAGAAGATCCTCAATAAGAAATTGCTTGAATGAGTGAATAAATGAATGAATGAGTGAATGAGTGTTCTTTTCCAGTAGACTGGAGAATGCCACCTTCTGAGCTGACTCTAAAGCACTGTAATGTTCTTTGCTCTTGTGGTCAAAGAGGTGGATTTTGTTGGAATGTATCGGTTTACAAATGTTTAACTATCAGCTTACTTATCTACCTCCTGTGAAAATGAGATTCTAAACGATAATAAAAATGGCTTTGGAATTTGTACTAAGCCAGCTGTGCACATGGTACAGAATGTTCTCAGAAGCAATGGGACTCATGAATAATAAGGCAGCCACTTCCTGGACTGTACAGTCTCGTCTGCTCGATGTCCTCCTTTGCCCACAAACCTTTTGTCTCCTGACCCGAATCTGGATCCCCTCCTCTGCCATGAGAGATAACATGAAATCCAAGGAAATCACCTTTATCCTGCATCCTGGCTGCCTCCTGTGCTCTACCGCTTCCACCCAGCTCCATGTGCAGAGCACGGCTATTTTATGGAAAGAATGTCACTAACACCACATACCCCACACGGCTACCAGCAGAGCCCCTGACCAAAGCAGAATTATTCCGTTCAAACTGTTAGTGCTGGAATCCTCCAGATGGCAAAGCTGAATCAACAGACCCCAGCAGGAAGGTTAGGTTTATTTCACAGTAGGTAGGAATATGCAGTTGCAGCACAAACAGAAAATTTCTTTGGCCTTCCCTAAATTGTGTGTTTGCCGTGCTTATTAAAGTCAGAATCTGTTAGGCTATTTGCTAAATACACAAAAATTCTTTTGATTAACAAATTTACACATGGCATTACGCATGTGAACTGGTGTCATTTACACACACACACACACATTATCTGAATACATGCTCATTGTAAAAAGTCAATAATATAAAAGTATATATATAAAATAAAACATATAAGATCTTTTTCTACCTCACCCTATTCTTCTCTCCCAGAGGTATTATGTTAACATTTTAAAGTAAAATATTTATCTTTTATTTTAAAGTATATGCATTTAAAGCATCATTTAAAAACAATTACAAAAAGCATATATAAGAATCCATAATTATTTTTAAATTCATATGTTTTGACATTAACTTTTCTGACATTGGATTGTCTTACATTTGATAGTTTCTTAGATTCAATAAAACACTAAATATTTTTGTTTTATTTTTTTAAGATATATATATATATATATATATATATATATATATATATATATATATTGCATTATAGTAAGAAACTGTAATATAATAGATATGTTGCCAATCTTTCAAAAAATTTGAGATCTTCCTTAAAGGTGAATATATTTAATTGATTTCCAGAGATGTTCTATGTGTGTTTTAAAAATGTAAGTTTATGCCAATAATCCTACAAAAAGTTAGTTTCTATGCTATCTGTAGATGTTTTTCCTGGTCTTCAAGGAATTCACAGATTTTTTTTTGCAAGTGACAATTGCATTAAAAGAACATTTTTAAAACTACATTTCATACAAAAATTTTACACATGCTGTACTAGGAAGACATCTTGCTTTTGGAAATGGAAAATTCCTATAATTTAAGATGAATTATTTTCTCTCTCCTTCCAAAAACTTGACCTGGAATATATTGTATTATGACTAGATATTCAGAAATCTGTTTCCCTCTTTTGATATTAAACACCTTGGGAATAATGCCTGTGTCATGCTCAGTTTATAAGCCCTTGCTTGCCTGGAACATAGTATTTTATTAATAGATTTATCTGAAATTGGTAAAATTATTTAATAATAACCCTGACCAATGGGTAAGCTCAAGGACAAAGACCATCTTATTCATCTTTGTAATCCTGCATCTAACGTGGTACCGGGCATAGTAAGGGCTCAAGAGTTTCATTGATCAAATGAGGAAGGTTACTTTCTCAAATATGCAGGGAGGAAATGCATATCACAAACACCAAAGAACACATATGAGTCAGCTATTGAAACATTTAATTTTGACATTTAATCATGAATCCAAGGAGTTTGAATTTGTTTCCTGAAAGAATTTTAATTGGGTTCAACTGTTTAACTCTTCTTGCCTCCCCAATGACTTTCACTTGAAATGTATTAAATAATTCATTTCTGGGTTTCTAGAAATAATTCTTGTAAAAATGGCCTCATGGAATCAAACTTCTGATGCTTGGCGCACCATGTAGCAATTTATAATTTACAGATTTTTTTTTCTCTGAGAGTCAGACCAAGGCATGTCAGAATCTAAGTCAACACGACCCCTGGTGCAGGACTTCTCAGAACGAGAACATGTCCAGTGAGATGCCACCTGGAGTCAGCATAGGTGGCTGATTTCTCTTTCAGCCTTCCTAAGCCTAGTATAATTGAGTGCATACTCTACAAGACTCAAATCCAAAAACCCTGAATACTTTCCCCATCAATTAAACATGTGTTGAACTCTTACTCTGTGCATAGTTCTATGTGTCTTCAGTCAGCCATTGATCTGTCAGTGTGTCATTCTATTTTCTTGTTTGAGTTTCCATTACTCTTCTTCCATCAATAATATAAGAATACTGAGGAGCAAGAGTGATCTAAGTCAGAGCTAAGGATTTATAACTCAACAGACAGGAGAAACATCCAGGGTATTTTCTCCAGTTAAATGTGCTACACTTTAAATTTTATTCAACAGGTGTATGGAACAAAAGTCTACACAACTGGTCATGAAAGCCATAAAATAGAACATTCATGTATATTATGAAAGAGGACTTAATGAATGAATAAAATGCTGGTGTTTGATATCTTTTCTTGCACTCTTCAATATAGATGAACTAAAATCATATAAGGAGAAATGTTCAATTGGTAAGTATTTTTAAAGTGTCAGCCCTCCACTTGGTTTCAGAAAGGGATATAAAAAGTAGTATTTGCACAGATTAAAATTTTTTATTTAGGGCAGCTGAGATGAAGTGACTTACACCAAGGACAGAGAGTGGGGGGAGAGAGAAAGAGAGAGTAAGAGAAATAAGCCTATATCTAATCAGAAAGCTATATTTATCATATGTTCATAAAACCATATAAAATCAACATCCCAAAACTAATAACCTCAAAAAGTATGTGTATGGGGGGGGGGTGGAATTAATGCATTTTTTATGTTGAGTGAGTGAATTTGGAGTAAAATTTTTCTCTGCAACTATTAGCACAGTATTATTAAATTAATTTCCAGGAATTTGTATTCCATTTATTCATCCTGTCCATGATTTCAATGCTATGACAGCTGAAAAGGACTTTAAATTGTACTTTCTGTATTAGCCTGAATTCTTTTTTTAATTCTATTTTCAGGCAGACTCCCCAGATGACAATAGTATAAAATATATGTGTTTGGCTTACATGTCCCAACATAATCAACTTCCTTGATGACTTTATTATAATAAGAAAGGCCTTTTTCTAGTTTCTCTCCTAACCACAAGTGCATGTTAGACTCGATTTTTAAATATAGCCGTTAAAAGGGGGAGAGGGATATCTACCTGCCAAGAAAGAATTTGCCATGTCCTCTGGCTCTGGTTGGCTGTGGGCATTATTAGTCCTTTTTAAATTAGCAAATGCTCATGTTGCCTCCATCTGCGTATTGGGAAGACAAGTGCTTTATTAGCACTGCTTATGATTACTGAATTGGCATTCCTGATTTGTTATTTTCCTGTCACCCTCCCTACCTTACAAATCTCAGGAAAAGATCAACACAGGGCACCAGATGGCAGTATCCATGGGAGTTTGTGATTAGGGTACCTCTTGCTGGTCTCCTGAACTCATCTGGATTAGATCTCTTACTATATTTCAAAAGGTTTTCACTACCATGTGTTATCCATAGCAACAAATTACACAGCAATAACAAAAATAACTATGATGTATGCTAATAAAAGGATAATATGCTAATTAGACTGGGAGACCAGCAGGGCATGGCAATTGGGGGCCATGAGGCCAACAAGAGAGGGCACTTGGGAGCCATGAGGTCAACAGGGGAAGGCACTTGGGGGCCATGAGGTTGGCAGGGGAGGGCAGTTGGGGGCGAGAAGGCCAGCAGGAGGGCAGTTGGGGGCAAGCAGGCTGGCAGGCAGAGTGGTTAGGGGTGATCAGGCAGGCGGACAGATGAGCGGTTAGGAGCCAGTGGTCCCAGGTTACAAGAGGCATGTCCGACTGCCAGCAGTCAGACATCCCCCAAGGGGTCTCAGATTGGAGAGGGTACAGGTCAGCCTGAGGGACACCCCTACCCCAGTGCATTAATTTCATGCACCAGGCCACTAGTTATTATATATTTAGATCAGTCAAGACATGTAATAAATTAAAAATGCACCCTCAAGAAACTCACCTGCCTTTTAGCTGCACCTGTTATTTTTTATTATGCAAAATGTTGTCAAGCACATAGGCTATTGTCAAAATATTTACACTGGGCTATGATAACATGCTTAGAATCTAATAATCTTAGAATCTAGTTGCCTAATGGAAGTTACTCTGCAGTGCTAAAATGCACTGCTTCAATCTCTCAACTACTCACCTAAAAAGCTGAATTATACGTTCTTCAATGAATACAAATAGTTGGAGCTATATGTAGAAAGATCTTAAAAACATCAAGTCATAATTTCCAGGCACTCTGGTCTGACTCAGAAACACTAATGTTTTCACTTTATGTTTCAAAATAATAACTTGATGGTGGTTTTAAAATATAATACAATACATTTATTTGGATAAAAGTCATCTATTGTGTTGGTAATGTGGGGTTTTTTTTTAGAACAAAAGTATTAGGTCTATTTATTTATTTATTTATTTATATTTACTGCAGTGGTACAAAAAAGAAGACTTGTAATGTTTTCTTTCCCATAGTTCACTTCTATAGTTATTTACCTATCCCTATATATGTACACCCACCACACTGTCATACCTCATTAGAGATTTACTAGAGGCCTGGTGCATGAAAATTCATGCACTGGAAGGTATGGTCCCTCAGCTTGGCCTACCCCATCTCACAGTCCGGGAGCTGGAGGCAACCCGGGATCAGGGAAAAGTGACATCCCCATCGCACCTCTGCTGCTGCCACTGATGACAGTGCAAGCCTCAGCCAGTCCTGGTTACCTGAGCCTCGGGCAGGCCTGGGTGGCTGGGCAGCTGCTATCCAAGGCCTGCCTGTGCCTACAGGCTGGCTCTGGGTGGCTGGGGGAGGCTGAAGGGACTGGGCGCTGCCATCTTGTGGCTGTGGGTGCCACCATCTTTGAAGGTGTTGCAGTCAATTAGCATATTTCCTCCTTATTGGCTGTGGGTGCCATCACCTTTGTGAGGATGTGATGGCCAATTAGCATATTCCTTCTTTATTAGATAGGATATGTTGTGTACATGTTCATTCTCACATACAATATATATAGACTGAATTGTTTTCATCAAGATGGAATTATGATGTCCATATTGTGCTATAATTGTTCCCACTTTCTATAACATGGGCATTTTTCTAAGTCAATACCTCAGCTTTCTTCAATTTATAAGTACTGTATAACATTTGTTTAAATGGACATACCATTATTTATTTAAATTGTTAAATATTCAAATTGTTTCCAATTACAATGAATACTGCAATAAGCCAAGTCAATTTTTTTTTTAATCATGAATATATTTAGCTTGGCAGTACTTACATTGTTTCACTTGTCCTGTCTTAAATAACAAATAAAATTTCTTCAAGATACTAGAGTTACTATATTGATGCAAAGTGTTAAAAACCAGTTTTTAACTGCCCTGGATACAGTTATATTGCAAAGCAAAACAGGTCATCATTAGAAATCATGCTTTCCAGTTGCTTCTCTCTCCCCTACTTGAACACAGGAACTCTATACCCTGTTAAGGTTGTCCTCCTCAATGTTGCTATCATTTGTTTCCACTGTGTTATCAAATATTTTCTCTTGCAGGGAAAATCAAAACATCAGCTCTCTGTATCACCTAATGAAAGAATTGCTACATCCATTTCCTCACTAAAACTGTATTCAGGGTGTGGTATAAGCTCAGGAAATTAAGAACTCACCCAGTTAAGGTTACTGAGTGGTGGGTGGGTTGGAAATTTCCAACACTGTAATAAATTTAGTCTAACAATTTGAATGCTCCCCTTAGAGACTATACTCAGGAATCAAATGTACAATGTAACCTGCCCAGCTCCTTAGAGAGAAATGAGCATTGTTGGTAAAGAGAAGTAATAGAGTCATATCTCTTCTTCACCCCACTATTTCCGGTTTTCAAAGGCGGGAGTAAATCTCTAAAAGTTAAAGGTTGGGAGAAATTTGATAAATATTTGCCATTTCTAATTTGAAACCCCTGTATCAGTTGTCCTGTAAGAGTCTCATCCAATCAATGCTTGCTTTTCAAAGACAGGGGATGGTATTCTTTTGTCTGTGAGACTATATGATTTAGGATCTAATATAATATCCTGGAGTATAAATTTGGGTAGGGTAAGGATTGTGTTGTTCATACATTTTTAGTGATTAGTTCATGAACATTAAGATCATTAAATGCCAAGCGACACTGTCTGCCATTTCTTGCTTAGTGCGGTAAGGGTACTTGTGGGCACTCAGGTGGCCAGGACAGTAGGAAAGAAAAGTACACCCTGTCTTCTCTCTGATGTCTCCCTTCTCTCTGTCCAGCAGTTCCCTCTTGTATTTACTCGTTCCTCTTGTCTGGATGATTCAGCTGCTTCTGTACAACCTGTCATGGTCCTGCCAATATAATACAACTGTCAGAATGATTTCTCCAGAACAAGCCCTGACCACATGTCTCCCTCCCTGAACCCCTTTCCTGTGTCTGCACTGACACGGGGTAAAGCTGATGCTCATTAAGGGGACACTCCAGCTCCCTCCCACATGGCCCTGACTCGCCTCCATACTCATTACACTAAATGCTTAGAGCGCTCTCAAAACACCAGGCTGCTTTTCCTACCTCCCATGGCCACCACCACCACCATCACCTTGGAACACTCTACAATACAAAGATAGTGATAATCTTTTCACTTTCCTGTCACACAGTTCCCATTTCAGGTAGCTTTGTTCACACTCCCGTCACCCCCACTAATGCTCAGCTCCCCAACTCACATACAGAGACCAGGCCTTATTCTTCTACCTGTTCAGTCCTCAGCCCCATGCTGGAAACATGACGTGCACTGAACACACGAGCATTGACCAGCTGGCCCACGGAAGAGTGAGTCTGTACTTCTGGCCAATGCCAGGGACAGTATAGGATATAAGCAAGTCACCTGCCTTTCCTGGCATTCTCCCAGCCAAGGGTGGCTCCTTTGTTGCTGCTGAGAGTAACCTTGGGGTTATTCTTGGTTGCTACAGGACCCCCTGCCTCTGCCCCGGACTGGTGTCTCCACAGCCTCGCTGTCTCCACAGCACTGCTGTGAAACTCTGTACTGTTCTAATATTTGGCATAGTGGTTCTCTACCTTACCTCTATTAGAATCACTGGAATCCCTCTTATAAAACACTGATGACCAGACCCAACCTGCGTCAATTAATCAGAACATTTGGGGTTGAGCTCAGGCATCGGTACATGTGGTTTTCAGGTCCTCAGGAGATGCTAGAACAGCCTGGATCAACCTACACCATGTGTGTCACCTGTTTCGCTCAGTGACTCCAGAGGACTACCGTGTGCGGGACACGAACTCAAGATGACCCATAATATTGCTCATGTGGGGAATGGAAGCACTCCTCAGTGAATCCCCAGAAGAGTAAGAGAAAGTTTGGCTCGATAGTTTTCCTGCCACTGGGTTCCACTCAAAAGGAATGGCTGCTGGTGTGATCTCCGGGTGGCTTTTGTTTTCTCAAAGCTCACAGCTCATACTCCTGATGCATGGCCACAGCAAACAGATTTGAAAATATCCCCACACTTCAAATCACAGTTAACATTCTCCTAAAAATCACAGTATAATTTCACAGACATTGCTTTTTAAAGGCAGTATATGAGATTTATTTGTTTGTTTGCCACGTAGCATTTCATCCAACCATTTCATAAACTAGATTTTCCGGAACAATTCCCAATAGCTTTACCGGTAGAACAATGAAATATTTAGTGTTAGATTTTGTAATGCCTTGGCTGAATTCCTCCTTGCCTCTTCCTACCTCTCCATTCCCACCTCCACCTCAATATACACCCTCTGAGTCTGCAATAACTGGGGTCATGGCTGCTGCAGGGTTCAGCCATGAAGATGTCACCCTGTGTGCCTTTGAGATGAGCATCATCCTGAGTTTAGAAAAGAAATCAAAGGCCTCCATGAGGTGAAGGACTAATGCAACAATGCTCTTTTATTTACATTATGAATATAAATGTGTTTCAAAACACAGGAAGATTCCCCAGTGTGACTCTGATCTTGGTCTCCAGATATAGTCCTTCACAGAATAAAGAGAAATTGTCTTACTGGTTTCCTCCAAATATCTGAAATGCTTGATTCAAGTAAAGTGGTAAAAACTGAACATCTACTATGTACACTGGCTGAGTATCTTGTGGGTAGAGAGGAAACACAAAACCTGGTCACAAATTTTTCCAAGGAGTTACTGTTATGTGAACTGAAAGACATGCACAACAATATTTCAAATCTGACTATGAATGCAGGCATAGTACAGGTTTAACAAAGTACAGTAAAGAGCAGTGAAGATCTATTAATTTTAATGGGATGAGATATAGTTTCTGAGCAAATAAACATATTTTAAGGTAAGTTGTTTTTTCCAGAATTATACATGAGTAGGCAAAAATAGGTTTACAGTTGTGAGTATGCAAAACAGAATTATTAAACCTATTGTAATCATCATAACCGGGATGTCTTTTTCCATGTGAACAACTGTAAGCCTACTTTTGCCCACCCTGTATATTCCTTTCCCTCTCTTTCCTAACACACTCACAAATACATATCGCATCACATTCATGGATTTCCTTTGAAGTAGCACTATTAAGAACTTGCCGTGGGGGGATGGTGGAAGGTTGGGGATTCAAGCAGATTAAAAATAATTTGAAAAAGAACTTTAGCTCTGGGGCATCTACAGGTGCCAGCACAGCAATCTGTTCCAAAAAAGAACGTTTGCCATGTGCATTATTTCCTGCCATCCCTGAAGCATGTCTTCTAAAGGTACAAATCAGGATGTGCACTATCCTGTATGTGAAATGAATTTAAAATAAATCTAGCTGAGAAATCACTTCGTGCAAGATTAGTTATCTACACTGTTATTATTTATTAAAAAAAATTGGAAATGTAAAATATCATTTAGTTTCAGGCAATTAGACAACATACTTAAATGTCCATGTATAACCAACTCTCTGTTAGACAGTATTTTGGTGCAGATGAAATGATGATGTCACAGAGATGTGTGCCTGCTGCAAAGAGACAGGCTCCCTGTCTTGCATATTCAAATGACCAGCATAGCATAGTATCTAAGTACAAAGTACACAGGCCCGTCAGCATATTTGTCTGAATTTGTTGAAACCTTTAAAAATATCCAGTTATTTAATAACCAAAGAAATGCAAAGGTAAGTTTTTTTATAATAGGATAAGAATACTAACAGGAGTGCAAGCCAGAGAAAATACGCTGCCTGGGACATGAACAGCATGGGTACCCCAAAATACTGAACACTGTTTGCTTGTCCATGACAAGTTAATCACAAAATCTGAGTAAACCCAGTGGCTCTCTTGCTCTGACTGGGCTATATTCTTGAAAAGCCACTTAACATCCATGTTAACACTTAGAAGAGAATGAGCTTATTTGTGCATGTGTGTGTGTGTGTGTGTGTGTGTGTGTGTGTGTAAGAGAGAGAGAGAAAGAAGGAGAGAGAGAGAGAGAGAGAGAGAGAGAGAGAGAGAGAGAGAGAGAGAGAGAGAGAGAGAGAGAGAGAGAACTTAACAAAAAACACTCTTGGCAAATAGAAACAAGTGCTGGGGCTGCCTGCTCAGTTTGTAGAGAATCCACCAGTGACTTTTCCTCCATCTCCTTCCTGTAGCTATCATTCTTTTGTATTTCTCTGTTTATTAGCATGTATATTGTTAAGTCTACAACACTTTCTAAAAAATATATGAAGACTAGCTATTGGGTTTTTTTGTTTTGTTTTGTTTTGTTTGTTTTTTTGTTTTTTATCATGGGCAGGGATAATTAAGAGTTGCTTAGTTATTTGGCTACCTCAATAAAATTATAAATGACTCTTAAAGACCTTGGAATAACAAATGTATTTTGTTGATCACTATGCATTTTTGTATACTTGACATATTTCATTTTAAATGACTAAATTCTAAATGCCTAGTGGGCAGAAATCACATCTCTTAGAAAACACTGCTGCTTCCTACAATAAATTCACACACTGGGCACAGGTTAATACATCAGGATTTCTGAGGTCTTGTCCTAATAATGCATATCTTCCCACTGAGTCTTCCCAGCAGTGGGTGACTGGAGCAGGCCTCTAGCTGTAAGGATAACAAGATGGTAACAAAAACAGAAAGGATGATATCCCTGAAGAGGCAAGACCAGCTTCTCATCATATGACTTGGCTTAACATAGAGCTACATTAAAATTTTCAGCTTTTTAAATTATTCATTCATTGGCTGAACTGGAGATTGAGCGGGGAGAGAGAAAGCAGAAGGGAGAATAAAGGCTATTTGAAAAGTTCAGTTTTAAGGTCAGGGGAATGATTTTAGATATTTTTGCTTACAGAGTGAACATATGAAGAGAGGATATACTAATTCACAAATCTTTGGAAAGCTTTCATAATATATTTGGAATAACCAAATTGTTTAAAATAAAACTTGCAAATTTAATAATTAACCTATCTTGTTAAATACAAATTGGGACATTTTATATAATCAGAATGAATTGTATATTAACAAACACAGAGCTTTAAATATCATGTCAATAAATGATTGTATAAGTTTAAAGCTGATGTATTTTTAGTTTTATGAAAGCCTGGTAGACATGGGCATAATGTGATTCTAAAGTTTAAAAAAAAATAAAAGTAATCTCTAATTGCATGTTGTTCCCAGAGGTAAATATGACCAACTTTATGACATGGGGTGCAGAAATGCCTTGTTACTAAAATGGGGTCCTTTCTTTTTTTTAAAATATATATTTTATTGATTTTGTACAGAGAGGAAGGGAGAGAGATAGAGAGCTAGAAACATCGATGAGAGTGAGTCATCGATCAGCTGCCTCTAGCACACCCCCTATTGGGGATATGCCCGCAACCAAGGTACATGCCCTTGACCCGTATCGAACCCGGGTCCCTTCAGTCAAAGTGGGGCCCTTTCTAATGCTCTTAGAAAACACAGGAGTTCTGTCAGGTATTTATCTTTCCTAGTCTTGTCTAGTACCTAATATCTTTCAGACACAATTTCTTAGTCACATGATTTAAATAATATTTCCCAATTCACTAAATACTAATATTCTTTTTTTTTCTTTATTACCAAAGGGGGAGATGGGATGATTATGATTTAAAAATGGCATTCCATTTAATTCTGAATACCCATAAATATTTTCTTAAAAACAAATTCTGAATACCTAGCTGGGCACACTGTCTTAAAAAAACAACTTTAAAATTAAAATAAAACAAAACCTCTTAACAATGATTATTCCTCAATTTTCCACAAATTTCTTTCCTGGGCCATATATATATTTACTGGTATCAAAATCTTTCTGTTCAATGAGATATTGGGAAGGCTTTAATATGGGTTACGTAGAGATGCATAATACATGGTTCCTGACCTCAAGACACTCACCATCGGCTACATATTGATAGTAGAGACACACTAAAAAAATTCATTATATTGCCTGGTTGGTGTGCCTCAGTTGAACAACAATCCATGAATCAGAAGGTCACAGTTTGATTGCTGGTCAGGTTGCCAGTTCCATCCCCAGTGGGAGGCATGCAGGAGGCTGCCAATCCATGTTTCTCTCTCATCCATGTTCCTATCTCTCTATTCCTCTCCCTTCCTCTCTTTAAAAAAAAAAAAATTTCATTATACTATGTGCAGTGCTGGACCATAGGTACCAAACAGCCCAGTAAGAGAAGCTGGGGACACAGAGAGAAAGTCAAGGAAAGTTGCTTGGAGGAGAAGATACATGAACTGAACTTCAAAGGATGAGTGAATATTATCCAAAAAGAGACCAAAATCCGTTTCTAACTTTCAGGTTATCTGGGCTCCAGCTTTGCCACTTTAATCCGTCTTGCAACTTCCTGACTCCCTCTGATTCAGCACCACTTGGCATTCTTAGCCTTTCCAGCATTCCTTCATGTTCAAGGACCTTCTGGAGGGCCCTTCCCTGTCTGAAACTTCCCTCTATTCCAGATTAATTCTTGCCAATCCTTCATTGCTTAGTCACAAATGAATACCTCAAGAAAGCCTTCCCTGGGGGCCTTTTGTATACTCTTCTGCACCCTAAACAGCCGTTGTTGCATTTGTCATCATTTTAATTAATAATAAATTGTGTAATTGGTTGTTCACTTTATTTTTCTCCTGCAAAAAAATGTAAGCTCCATGAAAGCAGGTACCCATGTGTATCAGGGTAACTGTGTAGTTGGCATAGGGTAACACATAGGGTAGAAAGTCAGTGGCTATTTTGTGGTGCAACTACCTAGACAAGAGATGATGAAAACCTAAATAGAACAGTGAGTGCTGAGGGGCAAAGAGGGAGATTCTAGAAATAACTATCAGATGCACATTGGTACAGCCAGGTCATATATTTAATGGGCTGGGAGGGAAAAGAGAAGTAAAGGATGGCTCACACCCATCACTTTGGTTTGCCAAAATTGGATAGTAGCACCTTGTCACCTCTGTACTATTTTATTTAAAACACGCCCCACAGAAATCTATTTCTTGCTTTTGATGTTTCACATGGAGACTTGAGTTATGTGTAGAGTTATATATTAAAAGGTGAGTCTTCAGACTGAAACACCCTATCTTTGCTTTGGTCTAGACCTAAATAATTTGGTGACCTGACAACTCCTGGCTGTGACTAGTATTAATGAAGGAATTTGTAGTAATCCTAACCCATAGTGTGGAGGGGACTAAGAGTGATGCTCTGTAAAAACTTTCCCCTTTCCACCTTATCAGCTCTCCTTCGTTTCTTCTTTCATCTTTCCCTATGCTTCCAGGGTCCCTCCCTTTGCCTAGGAGACAGCTGAACAGTTTGGGCTTTGTCTGAAACATGCAACAGGTCTTTGCACTTTCCCACCCTGAGTTTCATATAAAGAAGATTTAGAGTTTCTCCTTTCCTTTCCTGAAATGTAAGGCCTTCTCAATCAAGGATGAATACGAAATGGGGTCATTTAAAGTCCACCACAGCTTTTTAAGTTTGTATACAGAGAAAAACCACATAAAAGTTGAGGCTGCCAGTTGGTGGATTACACTACATCTTCAAGTACCTCAAACATTTCTTCCCAAACCATACCTTTCCCCCTAAACCACCTATAGTAGCTCTAGTATTTGTGGTTTAAATATATCTAAAGATACAATATTTTGCTCAGGAAACTAAATTCCAAGTAAAGTTGTTCATCTTTTGAGGGGCAATTTTTCACATAATATATGGTTTCTCCAAATTTTCACAGCCTAATACATGATCAAAGAAGGAGTTTCAGTAAACATTTACATAACTCGAAAAATATACAAAATATGAGGCGTATTTCCTTAAGTGGAAGAAGTCTTAACTTGCCTTTCAGAGCTCTAGGTATAACCACCGTTTACTTAAGTGGAAAGAATTTGTATGTTTGACGCAATTGATAAAGAAAACGTTGGAATGCTCTTAAATCCCTGAGCATCTTGGCTCCAGAGTGCAGAAGTCACCTTGAATTGCCTGATTTTACCTATCAACTGAGAACCACCTGCTGCTGATTCTCTTCCTTCCCCTCTCAAATGCTTCTTCATTTTGTCTTTCTTTTTTCAAAAAATTCAATAATTCTTATTGGAATATGTTCATGATTAAAAAGTCTACTGATCAGTATGCAACATACATCTAAGACATGTTAAACACCTTCATTGTACAGAGCTCTGATGTGATGTCTAAGTTGAAGAGGTAATCATAGCAATGCCTTATATAAAAGAAACAGTCACATACAAAGAAGCTTAAGCAGCAAAGTTGTATAACTCTGTCTGTGGGTCTAGAGACAGACTTCTATCACCAAAGCTCTACATAGATTAAGGGATGAGGTTCAAGGTTCACATTACATAACAGTATGTTCCTCAGTGCAAAATATTATTGCCTCATTCCACTTACACAGTGATATTTGATATGCTTGGCACAAACTGGCATGGAATATTGCTAATTCTAAGAGTATCACCGATCAACAATGGAAAATGCTGTGCCTAACACACACACCCCTGCTGTTCTGTTATATAATGCACCTTAACTTTGAAGACACAGATCATCTCAAAGTTCTCTCGACTTTGACTTTGCTCCACTGATGCAGCAAGTTCCAATGACCCTGTTTTTTTTCCAGGTCAGCCCTGCTGAGAAGTTCTGTTCTCCCTGATCTTTGGCCAACAGCAAGGAGTTCAGGCTGTTCACTGCAATTGCGATCATAGTTCATGAATAGTAACACCAGATACAAACCTATCATTGCTCTGCCCCCACATTTTAAGAAGGCCACTGTAGAGAAATTCAACCAATGCAAATTATAAAAGATAAGTGAGTGTGACAGCCTTTCTCTTCAATCATGTGCATCTTCAGGATGCTCTCTTATGGTTTTTGTTTTCCTTCAAGATTGCTTTTGCTGCATGTGTTGTCTTGTTTCGCTAAGATAAGGGGATTCTACATAACTTTGCCTTAGAGCCTTTCTTCTTCCCAAGACCCCAGCATAAACCCAATGAAACTAAGAGTCAATCAGCTATTAGAGGGAGAAGCACATTTGGGGCATTTTAAGCTCGGTGACATTGCCTTGTTTTTTTCATTGCTATCTCATCAGTTATTCTACCCAGTTTCTGAGAATAAATAGAATAAGGACATAATCAAGGAAAATCAAATTCTTCTGTACTACACAATTCATTACACATGGGTAATATAGATACATATATCGTATATGCATACATGAATGTATAATGAATATATATGTGCTACAAATATATATATCGGGAAATGTGTGTTTAATATTTTATTTCCAAAGTAAAAACTTTTTGTTGTTAATTTTTCTGGAAGTAAAGTCAGCCTTCCTATATCTCCCCTTTATATTTTATCTTGTTAGATTTGGCCTATTGTTCCATCCTGTCAAGCTATTTTAGGTTCCAACTTATTTGCCCTCCCACCCAGCTGCAGAGTCATCAAGACACCATGAGTTGCTTACCCAGCAAGCTCAGTGGCCCTATCAAAGGGAAGTTAGATCTGTCAGGGGAGTTCCTGTTCCTTTCACTCTGACTGAAATGATCACCTACTTCTTCCCTTTCTGTGGGCTCATGATGACAATCTATTGCAAAGTTTTGTCAGTATCAATATCAAATTATGCATTTTGTGATATAAGGAGTCTCAACTTATTCCCTTTTCTGAAAACTAGGACATTTCCCATTCTCACCCAGTCTCGGGTTCATCTATTGTGCCCAACAATTCCTCCATCACTGACAGCAATTTTCAACTAAAATTGCACAGTCAGGGAGCTAGATCTCCTGAAATTTAAAGTAGATAACTGGGGAATTTATAAATAAATGGAAAAATCACCATGATATAGGGTTTAGAAATACCTTTATTTGCCTTTTTCTGGAAGGACAAATAGTTATCCTTTAACTTAATTAGAATCATGTTTAAATGAAACACTAAAATTCCAGCAACTACAAAAATGGGGATCGTTAAACATATATAATTTTTCTTTTTTTTTCATTTTTGCCATATTTTTTCTCATCTGGGAACCTCAAACTAATTTTTTTAATCCTCACCCAAGGATATGTAATTTTATTGATTCTTGAGGGAGAGGAAGAGAGAGGAAGACAGAGAGAAAGAAACATCAATGTGAGAGAGAAACATTGATTGGTTGCCTCAGGAACATGCCCTGACTATGGAACTGAACCCAAAACCTGGGTAGGGGCTCTGACAGGAATCAAACCTGTGACCTTTGGTGCACAGAATGATGCTCTAACTACTCAGCAGCACCATCCAGGGCCTCAAACTATTTTTCAAAATGCAATTAGTATCTCCTTTTGTACATGGATTAGAATTTCAGTGCAGGAATTTCATTTGTACAATTGTGTATTTTCAATTACAATCAGCTAATTCCATTCACAAAGAAACTGCCACTTTGATGGTAGCAAGAAGCCAAAAGGAAGGACTCTGCAGTTCACACCAGGAAGAATCTTCTTTCTTCAGAGTTGATGTGTGGGGATCACTCAAGCCTAATCTAGGATTGAGAAGTGAAAATAGGGCACAGTGACTGGAATATCTGAGGAAGATTTATGAATTAGAACAGAACTAGATAAAGAAGAAGCTGCATTTTAACCTTATCAATCCAAGTAATATGAAACTGCTGCTACTCTGGTTAATAGTATCATCAGGCAATGTTTTTTGAATACTTAACCTGTTTTGGGCACTAAGATAACTTCATTACATTTTACATGTGTGATTCTAGTAAATTTTCATTATGACAATTTCAGGAAAGCACAATATAATCTTCATTTTAATGATGAGAAAACTGAGAGGTTAGTTAACTTGCTCAAGATCAGACAGCTAGTAAAGAAGAGTCACAATTTAAACTGTCGTGACCCACGGTTTCTACAATTTTCTATTCTTTACACAATTCTTGTATAGTTGACTTCAGAAGTGAAAAGTTGTTCTTTACCAACAATAAACTTCAGGTGAACAGAATGGGATCAACTACAATCACATCTACCACTAATAAGGCATAGCCTGCTTTCATTAGTCTTTTAGTTGCTTCTTACTAATAAATGTAATAAGCACCCAGAGATGTACTTCCCCAAACAAAAGCTAGAACCTTGACATCACCCTCCATCTAACTCCAGAGACTCCAGCATCCCAATCCCCAAACTCAACTGACCTCAGATATACATTATCCTGAATCCTGTGTTAATGAACCTCTCAGTTCCTTTTAAAGTGCTATTATTGCATCTACGTGCAATTTTTACAAAATATATATATTATTAGTTTGGTTGTTTTAACTTTGATTCATTTATGTTATTTCATGTCTCTGCAGTTCACTGTCTTTGATTGATGTACAATATCCATCATGTGAATATTCATTATTCCACAGTCTTGTTGATGGGCATAGCAGTGTTTTGAAAAACAGTGCAGTTTTTTATATATACACTTATCTTGGCTATATACCCAGGAGTAGAATTGCTGGGATATTCGGTTTATAATCATTTGATTCTAGAAGATAATTTCTAACTATTTTTCAAATATTGTAGATTGTACCAATGCATGCTCCCACCAACAGCACTCTGTTGATCTGCATCATTTCAAATACTTGAGATATCAGACTTTAAAATTTTGCCAATCACCTGAATATAAAATAGTATTTGTTGTGGTTGGGACTTGCCTTTTCTTGATGTTGAATATCTCTTCATTTGTATACTGGCTAAATATATTTCTTCTTCTGTGAAGTAATGTAATGCAAGGGACAAATCTTTGCTGAATAAATTGCCTTTATTTTAGTCTTGGATTTAATAACTTTAAAATTATCTCCAAATATAATAGAAATGAGGTAGTACCCCCTTTTCACCATAGCCTCTAATAGCTGTTTAGAGATTTACTTACTGCCTTTAGAATTTTCCACTTTTTTGAGGGGGAGGGGTTGTTTTTGTTTTGTTTTGTTGTTTTTTGTGTATTTGTGGGTGTGTGTGTTTTTTGCTAAAAATTAGCACAAAATTTTATAACCAGATTCAGAGACCTTTTTATACAGTTAAATGATATTACAAAAAAATCATTAATTTTTAATACCAAATTTATCTAAAGCACATTTCCAGAGGCCAGTGACAATCATTTCTAATTTCCAACAGATCAAAGGCATAGTGCCTGACTCAAAGGCCAGCTTGCACAGGCTGACAAAGTTAGAGAAGGTCCTTTGCCTTTATAAGGATGTCAGATGCAGCCTTTCACTTGACAGGAAGTTATTAGTGCATACGAATGCTATTTTAAGGTCTGGGAATATTTAATTATACCCTAACCATTATTCTTTATAGCTCCAGATGCTAGTGCCCTAACTATTGTCCAAAGTGTAAGAGAAACAAATCCGGTAGCAGGAAGCCCAGAGCCCAATCGCAGACACCTGTTGCAACTAGAATCACAAGCAACACTTGCAAGACACTGTGTATGGATGAGCAGCAAATGGGGCCACTGGCCCTGCCTCATTAACACAGAAGGGGATTACGGCTTCATCTGCTGCCTCCAGTGCCTGCCGTGGCTTTGGAAGCAGAGGAAGAAGCTTTAAATTTAGGACATACATGTAAAAAAAAAAAATGGGGCACAACTTAGTGAGAAAACATGAGTAAGGAAAGAGAGACTTCTAGAAAATAGCCAGAAAATCTCATTTTTTGTAGGTGCCTATAAAACTCTCCTTGTTACAACAATGCCTCGTGGGGAGCATTTGAAGCAGAAGGAAACATGTAGGAGAGATTTACCTTTCAAAACACCTTGCACAAGAATACTTGAACTTGAAGAAACAGATAAATACCTCTGAAATCAATGTAATTCAGTTTTTCCTCAATGCTCTTGGATAATAATATGTTCTAATCACTGTTACTTTCTTCCATCTGATGAAAAGGTTCATGCTCTTTAAGTGTCATTTGGAAATTTTGGGAGCCCCCAGGTATACATAATTAAGTCTGGTTGGAAAATTGGTAAGTTACTGAATGCAGCTATACCTCTTTCTTCTACTGCTAATCAGGGCCTCATGGCCAGGACAGCACAGGGCACCATTACTAACTCTACTGAGGTCCTTAAATTTGCCAGGCCCTGTTGGTCTTTCTGCTACACACTTTCTGCTTCAATAGACACTGCTGTCAATTCCACTGGCTCTAAAGAGGCTGATGCTAACCTTAGATTGCTTTGAAGTGGGAAAAAACATCTTTCTAAAAGTCAAAATCCAATCTATAGAACTCTCAGTAGGAAATATAAGTTAATAGTTTTTAGACTTTCAAGTAGGAAAGGATATAAAACACAGAACATGCTAACTCTAAAAAGAAAATAAAAGGCATGAATTTGATCGATACAACTAAGAAATTTAAAAATTTAAGTAATTAAGAAATTTATCCTAATGTAGAGTGGAAATAAAATTAAAAACTTCAAAAAAGATATTTGAAACATATACAGCTAACAAAGGGTTAGTATCAAGAATATATAAACAAGTCCAATAAGTCAAAAAGAAGAACACAAGCAATGCAATAGAAAAGTAGAAAATGATAACCCACTTCACAGAAGAAGAATAACACATTAATAGATGTTCAATTTCAGTTCAGGGAAATATAAATCAATTTCACAATGTAATATTATTTTATACCCACTTGGTTGGCAACAAATAAAGAGTCTGATAATACTTCATGTTGGAGAGGATATATAGCCACCGGACATTTCTTATATATTTGTGGTGGGAATATAAATTGGTAAAACTATCTAGAGAACACGTTGGTATTGGCTCCTAAAGTTCAACACCCTCATACCCTGCAATCCAGCAATTTTATTCCTAGGCATATACACAAGAGAAATTTTAAGCATGTTTACCAGAAGATATATACAAGGGTGTTTATGGTTCATAGTAATAAAAATCTGGAAATATCCCAAATGTCCATCAATGAGAGAGCAGAGAATGATCTGTGACATAGTTAGTCATATATGAGATATTAAAGAAAGAAAAATGAACTATAGCAATAGGCAGCAATGTGGATGAATCTGAAAGATTATGGAAAGATAATACCTTTTTATATAAAGTTTTTAAAAAATTAAAAAATAAGCTACTAAGGAATATATAGAGATTGGCTGAATTAATATAAAAAAATAGAAAGAGAATAATGAATACAGGATTTAAGATGTGGCTACCTCAGATGGGGAAAGCAAAGAACGGGATTGTGGAGGACCATTGATAGATGAAAGTTATGAAATAGAAGGCTCGTTGGTGATTGTTGTATTACAAAAAATAGCCAAACAAACAAAAATAAGAAAGTGTATTGTACAAACCAATGACATATATGTATCATGAGTTAAGGATGATGTTTATTCCAATTCTATGCAAAAATAACCCCAAAACAACAACAAAAAACCTTTCTCTTCTCCTTTATTTTTCACACGTTGTTAGCTATGCAACTAAGCAGTGGCCAAAGTCTTCTAAAAGAGAACTTGCAGTCGTTTTTTACTTGAGATCCTCCCACCTTTACCCCCAGGGGAATAGTAGACAATGGAGCTGGAATGAAAGCTCTCTCTGATCAATAATTAATGCACACATCGGCCAGGAGCCAAGCTGACTGTGCCAAGCAGCAGTTCCTGTTGGGTGAGTTTTCCATCAGCAGATTCTTGTTCTTGACTATCATGGAAACGGACTCACCCTTGGGCGGGCATGCTCAGGAGCTGTGGATGCCAGAGTCCACCTCACGTACCTCTTTACCACACTCTGTGACGGGGGAGAGGAGCCAGACAGAGTAGCAGGACCAGATCTGCAGAAGAAAAGACCCAATTGTGGACCAGCCACTCTATAATCACTGGCCATGTTTCTTTGTTAATATGGTTCATTTTTAACCAGCCCTTTTATTGACCCTCTAAACTGCCAAGCTGAGCGTATTGTTTTGGAGAGGCACATGAACAGTGAGGGCCCAGCCAACTTCTCAGTCACTCTCTTGGTGTCCTGACTGGGAAGAACAGATAAGCCCTGTTTGTCATAGGATAGCAATACACTGCACTGGGAAAGCTTATCGCCCACAGCACCCAAAAATTTGTTCCCATTGGCCCTAAAAAAAAGTACTTATTGTGAAGTTATAAGCAAAGAAAAACGCCTGCAAAATTTTTTTTTCTGCTTACAAAAAATTAAAATTTGGAATACTCTGAAAAGTATAACATTAAAAATATATATTGTTTCCCAACATAGGGTAAAAGAACCCGATGTTTAACTTCTGGTTTATTTTACTCCTGTTGTTCTTTTTTTTTTTTTTCCTGTAATTTATATGCACACACATCCTTCTTCTTGTTTTTCTGTGCCCTCCATCTTCCCCAATATTCTTGTCATATTGTTTTGTATCTGCTTTTTTTTTTTTTAATTTAAGAACTTTTTAACATTTTATTTCGTCATTATTCTTAAAAAACACAACTTCGAAAGATTACACAGTAGGCCATCAGATGGATTTCTCAAATTTTATTTAATTATTTCCCTATCGTGTTGTTTTCTCAATATTGTATCATAAGACACGATGCTAAAAGAATATACTTGCACATAGATGATTGTGTACAACTCTTATTATTTCCTTTGGGTAAATTCTTAAAAGTAGAATTTCAGGATCTAAGAGTAAATTGTTAAGGCTTTTAAAATATATATTCCAAATTGTCCTCCAAAAAACTTTATATCATTTACTAGGGCCCGTTGCAAGAAAGATTCCTGCAAGACTTCTGGCAGGCTTCCCTCCTGCCCCCGCCACCTCTCCTGCCCCACCTCTCTCACTGCTGAGGGTGAGGTGGGCAGGATAGGTGGGGTGCGCACCACGCCCCACCCCTTCTGCCAGCTCCACACCGCCCGCCACTGCAGCCACATGCTCTTTCGCTCCAGCAGCTGCCTTGCTTTCCACTTTTTCTTCTATGCTGTCTTCAGTCTTCACTCCTTCCCACCTCAGCATATGCAAATTAACCACCATCTTGGCTGGGTTAATTTGCATAATCACTCTGATGGGCTGTGGGCATAGCGAAGGTATGGTCAATCAGCGGTTTTCTCTTTTATTAGTGTAGATATCCTTAACAGCAGTGAATAGAATGTCTCTCAAATTAGAGCATTATAATTGTCAAATTTCTGATAATTTAATGGGAGAAAATGATATTGCATTGATTTCATTTGCATTTACTTATTATTAGATAAGAATTTGTGATTTTTTTTTTAGCCATGTGCACATTTTCTACTTTAAAATATCTGTTTAGTATTTTACTGAATTTTAAGCTATTTTTTTTTCAGGGTATATATATATATAAACATCAACTATAAGAGAGAATCATTGCTCAGCTGCCTCTGGCACACCCTCTGCTGGGGACCAAGTCCACAAACTGGCTATGTGACCTTGACCAGAATCAAACCCGGAACCCTTAAGTCAGCAGGCTGTTGCTCTCTCCACTGAGCCAAACCAGCTAGGGCTTGCTCAATATTTTTGTATTTTCATTTTTCTTGTTGATTTATAAAAGCCTTTTATATAATGATACAACACTTAGTCTATTGTAAATGCTACCAATATTATTCAGTAACATTTTGCTATTGAAAATCAATTTATATTTTTATAGACACACAAAGGTTCTAAAGGTTCTTTATTTATGCTGTCAAATTAGCAAAGTGTCCTTTTCAGTGTTGTTTGTTGTTGTTTTTTTCTCAGAAATCTTATTTCCATAATGAGATCAAATGGATAAGGACCTATATATTCTTTCAGTTACTTAATGATTTTGTTTTAGTGTATCTTATCCATCTTGATCTACTTTGCTGTATGTTATTAAATGAGCATCTACTGGAATTTTTATTCAAGTAATTAACCAATTATCCTGACACTATTTATGAAATATTCTCTTTTCAAGCTGATTTGTGATGTCATCTTTATATATACTAGAAGGTCTTTTATAATATAACCTATTTCTAGGTTACTTTGACTCACTGAGTAATCTATACTTCTGTCAGCACCACACAGATTTAAATATTATGGCTTAAAATATAATTTAATATGTAGAAAGTTCCCCTCACCTCTAACAACTGTTTTCTTTTTTTCAAGAGGTTTTATTCCATTTTCCCCCATTTATACTTCCAGCTGAACTCCATTTTCTATTTTAAATTGGATCTTGGGTGAATATGAGATGCAAATAAAAATTCTCAAAAATCAGATAAAGACAAGATAAAATTTATATTCACACCATGCTTACAAGTTGAACTAAAAAAATTGTGTTCAGATCCTTTCTTTTGCCTTTAATTGGATATATACTAGATCATCAATTATTGCTGTATATTAGAATTATTCATTACCTACATTAATAGAGCAAATTGCAGTCACAAAAAATACTACCTACATCTCATTATAGTTATTATCTTTGGCTTATTTCCCCTTAAACTTTTCACCAGTGCTATTAGAAAACAAAAGCCAAAGGGGAGATTTTGGTTTTTATCTTTTGTTTTATTTTTTGTTTTTGATCTTTTTGCAGAGGGGACAAGTCCCAGAATTTGCTGATGATCATCCAGAGAACTCCTCAGGCAAGTATAATTCTCCTACTGGAAACAATGCAAAAAAAAAAAAAAAAAAAAAAAAAAAAGTAAAGAACACAAACTTTAAAGCCCTCAATTAAATATTTTATATTTTTATTTGAAATTAAAGTAATACAAACTATAAAAATAAGCTGTAAAGCTTCAATTGCAAAATCATTGTTGTGGTAAAATATGCAGTTACAAAATGAGTAGAGTCACTATTTATGTCTCCAACAGGGAAGGAATCTCCCACAACACCCCATGGTTAATGGATGTGTTTCTTTTGTATAAACATATGTGTGACCGAGGGCTCTCCGACCAACACCATGATGTTGGATTGAAAACCTAAAGATAGAAATTAGAAACTGTTCAACAAAGTAACCCCAAATTGACGTAAAGACAATTAACTTGAGATGCTCTGTGGTCCAAAATAACTCCAGAAATAATTGCTAATGGGTTTAATGATGTAGCAATATTGGGTAGAGGCCAATAGTGTGTGAAAAGAAAACACAACCACCACCATCAAGACTTGCAAATATTTAAGGGGCACAGCCTGCAAGTGCGGCTCTGAACAAGACACAGAATTCAAACGCAGACCTTGCCCTTGAGAAGCTAAGGATGTAATTGAATGGTCAGGGCATTCACGCAATAATACAAGGTCAAACAAGTGCGAAAAGAAATAAATGTTCACTTCTTATGTTTTGTGGACAAATTTACTTGGTTCCAATTTCCTTCCTACCCTTTTTTCCTTTTGCCTGAACGTTCTGACCTTTGTTGAGATTTGCGTTTATTTAGCTTTGCTGAATTATATGCATCTTGTTCATCTACTTTTCTTAGAGACCAGGGGAAGGCACTGCCAGAAGAATCCACAGGAGTAGTTGCAAGCTGGACTACAAACAGTTCATCCATCAGGGTCTACCAAATCCCCACACTGGCTGGGGGTCAAGCAATAAAGCGCTAGCCTACCTCTGGGCCGGTTTCTGAAAGCCATGCCTCATCAACCTCAGACTCCTTAGCAGTAGTGTCACTTTCGCTTGGTAAATATTAATTCCATCACTCAAAAGTTAGTTGGGAAGAACTGCATTAAGACTGAAACGGAGTTCTTCGCACACAAAGAAGGAAGCCGGCATCTGAAAATATTTAAAAACAAACAGATGAAAATGTTGGGATATGACTTTTTGGACGTTTTACTTGGTCAAATTTGCTTGTGAATCACTGGTTTACATTTTCTAAAAGGATTTGTACTTCTGAGACATATATGACAGCCGTCCTGTCCACAAATCTATATCAAGTGCAAGACCGCACTGCTGAGTCCCGAGCCTACTAAAATAGTGCTGTCTAATCAGGCATCTCTGCGCAGGAAACAGGCCTTCCTACGCAGGAAGCACAGGAAAGAGCACTGGAGACAGCAATCCCAGCGGCTTTTCTGCCAGAAAGGACAAAATGGCTCTTCTGGCAACCCCTGGCTCAGGAAATCGCTGAATTAAGTAGTCAATCTGCAGAGTAATTTAGCATGTCATCTGCTTCCTGGCAACAGATATTTGGAAGCATTTATATTGTAATTCAGCTCTGTCATCATGGGGGTCAGAACTCCTTCTCTCCAAGGACTTCAAGGTCAAAGATTTCCCTGCAGTTTCTCCAGAGCCACTTCTTGAAGTTCTTTCGCTCCTTTCCAGGCCCCAACTGTCTGGCCTCCCCTTTTGATTTCTATCTTTGGTTAAAGCAAAGCTTTGTCTTCAGAGCTAAATATAAGTTGCACGGGGGTGGGGGAAGGCCCACGAAGTGGTGTCCCCAGAAAATACACTTGCAAGTATGCAAAAGGACGAAGCTGTGACCACACGCCCCAGAGTTTCAGCAGCATTGTTCTCTCTCGGGGAGAGGGAATTGGACAAGAGGTCGGTAAAGTGGGTTCCCTTTCCTGCTCCATCATGGACCTTCTGTGTAATGTACAAATAATTCCCCTCCTTGCTCCTCCACTTCTCCATTTTGGGGGTGAATGTAATCATCGCCAGTCATCTTCTTTTGCAGACATTAAAGATAGATGATGGTTTAAAGGCACAAATGCCCTGCATGTCACAAACAAATAGCCTTAACGTGCACACAGGGAGATCAGCAAACACATGTTGTGGGGGATAAGAATTCTGTATATGGATAGAGCAGTTTCTTACAGCTGGTGAACACATGTACCCACCAAGTACTTGAAAGCAAAGCATGTAAAATATAAGCAGCAGGGCCGGGCCGTTCTTTCTGTACACATACGTTTGTAGATCTTTACCACTCAGGGATGATAAGGCATCGGGGAAGGTAATAATTTCTATCTGGGGCAGAGGTGACTTTGCTCCTCTCTGGTTAGAGGCTCAGCAACAGGGCACAAGAAAGTGTGTCCCAAAATCATGAATGACAGAAAAGAGATCTCAACCAAATGTTATGGACATTGGGTTTGGAGTCTCTTAAAGTTAAGACCCATATCTTTCAGAGAAAGCTAAGCTGAGATAGGATAAGATCTCTCAAAAACTTTATGGCCTTTGTCTCTCAGTAATCCTATCAGGTCAACAAAATTATCCCATTTTACAGATGGCAAAAATGAGACTTATATAGACTAAATGATATGTCCATAGTTCATCCGGGCACAAAGAGGTGGAGTTGGGATTTTGAATCTGTTTGTCTGTCTTCTATGTACTATTTCTATTATTCTAAATACCTAAGCTTTCTAATTTGTAAATTGAGAAAAGAATACTTAACTTTATGAAACTGCTACAAAGATCAAAAGAAATGACATGCGTGAGGGTGCTGTACAGAAACATAGATTGTTTTTCTAATAGTAATTCTATGCAACAACCTTTGGTCTCTTTCATATCTTCAGCCTCATTATTACAAACACATGGGGAAATTTTTATAAAGGGCCAGAATATGGACCCTAACAAACTGAAATATAATTTTGCATCTCATTGACTTTAAGGAATTTACATATTTTGACACAGCTCAACTAAATTTTGAAGTGCTGCATCTCAACAGTTCTTATAGATATCCAATTCTATGTGAATTATTTATTTACCTTTAGTTTATTGCTTCAAAGGTCTCATTTAAAAAGCCACATATACTTAAAAATTGTCATTTTTTTTTTAAGTAGGCAAAGATGTATTGAAATATCTGACCAGGTCAGACTTGAGAGCACCACACGCAGGTGGTCTCCACACAACTGCACCGTTTCAGGGGTAGGCAATCTCTTTTAAATGTTCAAACCATAGGAATTTTCCTTTGTTCTAAATTCTAAATCTTAAAGACTACATTTTAAAGACTGGGGTCAGCCCGCAGGGTCGTTGCTAGTCAAAAATTGTCATATTCTTTAAGAAAAATATTGCATAGAGATTAGACTCTGACTAATTAGGTATGACTTCAAATTCATGGGGAAATATCAAACTAGGAGCCTAATGGAACAGAGGGATTTGTTATTGCCCTGATTTTCTTTTAATTTTCTGGTGTTACCACCTTCCCAGTAGGAAGAGAACAGTAATACACATAGTCAGACCTGCCCTGTTCTTCAGGAAACAAGAATAAAACATAAATTAAGATTGCTTATGTGTAATTATAAACAGTTTGTTATTTAAATTCACTAAAGAAAATAATCCATCAGGCAAACTGTCCTTAAAAAATTCCTATTGAGAAATAAATTCCAAAGTTTAACATTTCAAAACTACATAATTTGAATACATTTTTGAACCATCCAATGGAAAATTAGATTGATTCCACATGTGCAGAGCTTGTAAATAGCTCTGTAATTCTTTCACTGTTTCCAGACACAAACTAAAGACCTCCTTTTCTTTCCCTAGTAGAAAATTAAGCTATTTTTTTAGGATCAGGGGGAGAAAATGAGGGAGTGAGGACTATAATGGAGAAATATAATTCACTCAGGACTGCTGTGCAATATTAGAGATTATGCAAATCTTTTCTTCACAGGATAGAGTTCCCATGAAGAGAAATGCCCACCCCACCCCCACAACTTTAAGGGTTAGCACACAAGCCATGTTAACAAGCTAAATCTTCCAATTGCAGTTTGTGGGTTCATAGGACTATAGAAAACTGCCATTCCAGCGAAGGGCACTAAATAAAAAAAACAGGATTCGCCTTATATAAAAATACATCTATATTCAGGAGTTATTCCCTTTTCTCATTTTCACACTCTTTAGTTGGAGAAATACAAGGTCATGAGACGTGAAGTCAGAACACCCAGGTTTGATCCAGATTTTGTGATCTCTAAATCACCTCATACCTTTGTTAAAATCCCAGCACCGCTCACTCGGGCCCATGTTTTTTTAACTTAGAATCTCCTGCCACCCATGTTCTGGGAGCCTGGTTTGTTAGTGATAATTTACATGGTTGTTGTGATGATTAATGAGTAATACCTAATATGTGAAGCACAGAACCATGTCGGGATGTGACCAATGTACAATAAATATTCACTTTTGTCCCTGCTGTTCTTATTATTATTTAGATAATGATTGCAAAATAATGGGATTCAGTGGCAACCTCAGTACTGTGTCACTTAAAAGTGGAACTAATTGTCCTGCTTCTTCAGATATGAGAACACAGGTATTACTAAAATCTTCTTCATTTACTCTCTAGCTTCTGAGTTCATGTATTGTAGTTCATAAATTAAGAAAGGCCAGCAAACTGCCCCAGTGTGGAAACATCCTCAAAGTCTTCCAGGGCCCATGGCTAGAGTCTTAGTATTGATTTCCTCTGTCACATTCAAAGAAGGTGCTTAGTAATCACAAACCAGTAAGCACCCAGCCGTCACGGGCACTCACAAGGCCCTTGAAGAACTCCTGGTAGAACATGCTTCCCAGAAAGGTCTGTGAGTGAGCTTCACCTCAGCATCCTGAATAGAGTTCAAGAAGTCAACTTTCTAAACCCCCTGAAGATGAAAGGAAGTGTGTGACAAAGGACTACAGACATCCTCTGTGTCCTTCAGGGTCCTCTGTGCTTATAAAGGCACTTTCTGCAACAGATATTTAAATATTACTTCCACTATAAACAAAAATCTTTTGAAATTATTTTAATTAGCTTGGGGTTTGTTTATCCATCCTGAGATGGAAGTGAAGAGATTTTTGTTCAAAAAGTTATTGTTTCCCTTCGGAAGTCCTACGCAGTACAAGGTAAACTGATAGCAAGGCAAATGGCCCTAACCTCAGAGATTTTCTGAGCCTCATTCCTTAGACCAGGTATTTAGCATTAAATATTAATGACAATGAGCCAATTGTCATTTTAGAAAACATCTTTAGAAAATACAGATTGTTTCAGGAAGTTTTATTGCTCATTCAAAATCCATTTTTACACTATTCAGCTCTCTCTGAAAGGCCCAAAATCTAAGCACCTAGTAATAAAGAGCTTACTCTGTTCTAGGCACTGTTCCAGGTATTTTATTATATTAAATAATTTAATCTTCACAACAGTTCAATGAGTGTCATTATTGTCCCATTTTACAGATAAGGCTGAGATTCAGAGATGTTAAATAACAGGCCCAAGATTACACAGAGCTAGTACATGCTGGAGCTAGTATGTAAACCCAAGAAATCTGGCTTCAGAGTTCTCATTCGTAACCACTCAATTATATTACCTCTTTTTTCCCCCCAAAAAATGAAAGTGAATATCTTTAAAATTTGGGAAATCCTATAGCATATTCCCACTATAATAAAATTCTTAATGCCCCCCTTTAGAATGTAAATAAAGGTAATAATGTGTTTCTGGGACCTAACTTACTAACTTAATGATCTATAAATTCAATATCTTTCTATGTATACATCACACAAGTTAATCTATAAATGTTTATTTTTAGCAAATATATAGATATAAATATAAACACACCCATAGACTATATGCCAGAGAACATTGCTCAATTAATGCTTTTTTTTGTAACAAGTGCAATCCCTTTCTTTAGGGTAATCATTATCATCAGTTACAGAGAAACATTTTTAAGGGCCCATCATACTGACCTACACAGAGGATATGAAATTATGTGAGCAGAGAATGTGAAATTCTATGAGTTGACATTTAAACTTCAGTCACCTTCTTTTGAGTTTTAGTATTATAAGTCAGTTGTTTGAAACATATTTCTGTTTGTACACTAGGAAGTTATGTGGTTTTGTCTATAATGATTTTGTAGAAACCCCTACTACAATAGATAGCTGAATAGACATCAAACCTATGATTGCTTTTCATAATGGAAGACATTTGAACGATATTTATACACCAAAGTCTCTCAGGCACTTCAGAGGTTAGGGCTGCTCTTTCAGTTGCTGTAAACACAGCTTCCTCCAAGGCTCTGTTTATATGTCTGCTTGTCATCCCAGCGCCAGTCACTGGCGCTCCCGTTTTTACTGCCGCTGCTCTCTCATCCTGTTTATAAGGCAAGGAGGAAGACCACGGATGCAGAATTATTTTCACTCACCAAAGCCTTGGAGGAACTAGTTAGTTTTGTTTTGTTTTAAGACAATTCATTCCTTGCCTGTGCCTTTAAGCTTAATACTGTTTTTCTAAGAGCCAGTCATAGAAATTTCATTGGCCTAAGCAAATGTTATCAATATTGTAAAACAAACTATACCAAGCCTATCTACTTATATTAACAAATCTTCCCTGATCTCTTCAAAGGATTCTTTTATTTTTAATTATGAGTCTTTTTATAATCACCTTGAAAGTGTGTGTGTGTGTGTGTGTGTGTTTGTGTGTGTGTGTGTGTTTAGATAGGTAGATGATAGATGATAGATAGATGATTAGATAGATAGATAGATAGATAGATAGATAGATGATAGATAATAAATGTTTAGGCTTTACACCAATCAATTAAATCAGGATCTCTTTTAAAAGTTTTCCTCTGATTCTGCTCTATAGCCAGGATTATGAACCACTACTCAAAAGTTAGTCTCCATACAAACCAATATCAAATAGATGAGTGCTAATTTTTTACCAAAAACTTCCTAACAGTTTTAGGTAGCATGAAATGGCCACATTGGTTAAGTACAAAAAGCAGTCCTCAGACATGGAAGGCTGTATTGTGTAATAAGTTTCATTTCTCCCTTCAGCAGACCCTCGCTTTAACTCTGTCCCTTTAGAGAATGGAATAAGCTAAGGGTTAGTTTCCAGAGCCTCTGTAGCATAAAGAAAAAAGTAGGTTTTGAGATTTCAATGAAAGGGAAGAATTAGGGCATTCCATTGAAGTTCAGTGCGACCCTCTCTATAGATCAAAAGGCAGCCTTATAAAGAAATTATATAATGCCTTCTATGTAAGTATGAAAGGGAAGATCAAAGATTAAGGCTCAGAAAGTCCTCTCTTGGAAAGTCTTCCACCCACCCAGGTATCAAATAGGAATTTTTTATAAAGATGGAATGCTACTGAAAATCAATTCATTTAAACACTGAGTAAAGCAGTCCCTCACAGCATGAGCTGGCCTGGAGCTCACAGCTATACCTGGTGTCTTCCTGTCAGATATAAATTATTTCACAGAACATCAATATGAGGCAAGGCCACTCTGTGCCCATACTGGATCAGGACAACACAAGACCACTCTGTAATAATGTCTAAATGCAAAACATGAACGTTACCCAAAACAATACAAATGACCCAAATACCCCTATCCAGGCTAACGTGAGTTACTGCTGCTGCTTTCCCCTGAGGCTAGTCATTTTTCCTTCTAGATAAGATGTGGAAAGATACCCAATCATGGAATTACTCCCATTTCCTGACAATATCCAATCTGTAGTGAACTCTGCCTTCCTTGAACCTTCCCCCAAATCTCCTAACATAAACCTAAATCATACAATTAGTCATTCTAACACTCTCACAGTCCCCATGGTATATGGTCTCTCTCACTGGCTGCAATGAGCCATAAACCAATGTTGTTCACCTATAAGTGAATTGTTGGTGGGCTCTTCCAGGAGAGTATTGATAATGTTTTCTTTAAACATTTACTGTATGCCACTTCAAGAAAAAAAAAATATATAAGATAATCCCTAGTGTTCCAAGTGTTCAAATGGATGGTGAAGACGTCAAAAAAAATGGAACATGATTACATGATCAAGGCTATGTATCTACATTGGCAAAGAGATGCCAGACAATTCTTGAAAATTGTCACAATAGGGGAGATATCACCTGTATTTTGAGAGAGAGACAGAATTAGAAATAGTAGAAGATGGGCACAGAGGGGATGGAATAGCACTCCATACCATTTCATGATTTAGGGACCTAAGGGTTTTATTTTTCTCTGGGTTTAATAATTTCATCTGTTAGTATTTTACTCCATCTCTTTCTTGAAGGTGAATAATTTTGGAAAAATAAAGCACCTAACTTTTCCCATTTTCATTCTGTGTTTTGAATAATGAAACAATGCCCAGTCCATTGTTTAGCCAAGTTCTGGGAGCATATTACAGAAATAAATAATGCCTTTGTTCTAAGATTATACTGGATTCATGACACACAGAATTAAAAAATAATAATACATTAGAAGGTCACTGTTGACGTCATCCGGGAAGATGCATATAGTGTGTTTGGAGATTATTCAATTGAATTGGCGAGTCTGTCAGTGAATTAGGCCAATGAAACAACAACACTACTAACTGCAGTTGTAGGACAGTCTTGTTCCTCTTTCTCCCTCAGTCTTCCATTTCAGAGATTAATTGGCTGAGATAATAAAATAATACATCCCTGTGTTTCTCAAACAAATCACATGGCATATTTTACATACTCACCCACCACTTTGTCCTTTCTGCAGTTCAGTGAGGTGGTTTTTTTGTAGAATTTATTTGTTTGTTTATTTATTTATTTATGTTATAGAAATGGCTCTTTTTTTCTTTCCCATGAAACTTCTTGGAAGCTCTGACGAAGATCAGAATAAAGAGAGCATGCTCTGGTTGAAGTGGGGTGGAGGTGACTAAGAGTCACTCTCCTCACCCTGCCTTTGAAGGTTTGAGAACCTCTAAGAAATTTCTAGGACTTCAAAGAATACAGTGCAAAAGCAACTGGTCTACTAAATCACCTCGGTGTTCGTGGCTGCTGTCTATTTGTCAGTCACTGAAACCTGTGAACTGGCAGAAATGGAGATGGGCAAGAAGTAAACTGAAGCTTTGGCGTGTGGAGAGAACATGCATGGCAGATGTGTGATCACATGTGAGCATTCAGCGACCTGCAAAGCTTCCTCCAAACAACCCCAACTCCCACTTCCTCCACCCCCACCTCTTCCAAGGTATGTCTGCATGTGCTTCCTATATGCTCTTTTCAGACAGCTCTCAAAAGGTTTCAACTATTCTCTCCTCTCTTTACCTACCCCCCTCCCCCATTCCTTCAGAGTTTGTACACTCAACCCTCCTAAAATAAGCACTTCTGTCCTCTGGGGCAGACACCACCCCAATGGAATCACCCCTCCCCCTGGGCTCTATAACCACCTCAGCCACCTGTCCATCCTTTTTTATGTAACTCCTGCTAGGGTGAGACCAAGTCACTCCGCCTCTGTCTGCCATGTCTATGGAACCTTGAATGAAGCAACTCTCTAAGTTCTCACTTCAAATTAGAGTACCTTGTTGTCCCCTGGATTCAAGTCTCACAGGAGTCTATTTTGGCCTAGGCAATAAACATGAGCAGCAGATATCAGTCATAGAATGTCCCTTTTTCGCTAACCTCTTCTTTATTTGGCTATGCTGGCCCCTAGGTGACCATACCCAGTCTCATGGTTTAAGGCATCATGCATATATTTAAAGATTCCCAAAGTTAAACCTCTAGCTTCAACCACATCCCTAAATCTAGATTATCACATCTACTGCCAATATGGTATGTGCATTTGGATGTCAAATTAGTGTCTCAAGCAGATATTTGCATATACTGCTCTCCTCCCCAATATTCTTCATTTCACTAAATGGCACCAGGCTCATGACCTTCACATAGAAAAAAACTGGGAGACCAGAGATCAAGAGGTTTTACTGTTTCACATGATTTGTTATGGCAATATATCAAGCTAATTTTCATGTCAAGTTTCCAGTAAAGCCGAAGATAACAGAGGACCCTATAGTAAATCATAATATGAAAATCCCTTCCAAAATAATAATTAGAGAGGTTTTGTTACAATTATCCTCCCTTTGTGTATGGAGAGAATCTCAAAGGCACTCTGAAGAAAATATTATACTTTAAAGTATGTTTTAAAAAACCAAGTGTCTCCTTTTCTAAAAATGATTTTTTTTTTCCAGGTTGCAAAAGCAAATGTGGAATATACTTCAAATTGATTGGTCTGCCAATACCCCCAAAAAACATAGTAATATTCTAAAGCACCGGTATTTTCATCAGCACCATTTCAGGCCTACTTATTTTGGCCACAACAGCAATCGTAGTAAATATTATCTATTATCCCCATTTTACAGAGGAAATGATGGAGGCCTAAAGATGTTCAATGTCTTCTCCAAACCTGAATATCCAGTAAGTTCCAGAGCCTGCCTTTGCACTATAACTTTGTGACCCCAGTGAGGTGGCTTCAGGTCACTCTCCAACACCATCCCCTATTCAAGTCATATTATCTTTGGTGCCCCATTAATTTGAGATGCTTTGACTTCCACTTACTTAATCAGCTCTTATTTCTCAATCTCTTTGAGAAAACTACAAAAAAAAATTGCTGTTTCTTCTGTAATGTTTCACTATATGATTAATCCCCTTACGAGGATTTGGCTAGGTATAAGAAATTGGCAGATTACAAAGAAATAAGCTTCATATGAATCCCATGTGACATGTACACTTCAGGTTATTTGTTCTATTATTCCAAAAATAAATAATCCATGGGAAATAATAAAGTTTAATAGTATATACTAGATTAGAGAATTTTAAAAAATTTTACAGAGAGGAAGGGAGAGAGATAAACAGCCAAAAATGTTGATGAGAGAGAAACATTGACTAGCTGCCTCCTGCACACCCCCCACCGGGGATGTGCCCACAACCAAGTACATGCCCTTGACCGGAATCAAATCTGGGACCTTTCAGTCCGCAGACCGATGCTCTACCACTGAGCCAAACCGGTTTCGGCTAGATTAGAGAATTTAAAATCATGCCATTTCTTATAGAAATCTATATATATAAAAGCCTGACTGGCAGACTGGCTGACCATCTGACCATCCACCAGGGGGCAGATGCTCAACACAGGAACTGCCAAGCTGCAGTGACTCTCTGGTGACGCACCTGGAACCAGAGAGATGCGTTGCCCGAGAACTGTCCTCTTGCAATCCGGGACCCCTAAGGAGATGTGGGAGAGCAGGCCAGGCCAAGGGACCCCACCAGTGCATGAACTCATGCACTGGGCCTCCAGTTTCTATATGACAACAGAAGGGACATGGAACTGATACTGCCTTACTCACAATGCATAGGCATTTCTGGGAATGCTTGATGACTCAGTGGTGGCCTGATTTACATTTACATCTGAGGACATCATAGAGCATTAGGCAAAAGAGAACATAAACTACTCTTGTCTCAGCCAACTGGGTGGGTGAGTAAATAGTTGAATTACATCAAATTGCTAGTTGTTTTTTGTTTTTTTTTCACTGAATTCAATCATCTATGGGTTTTACTTCTCTAAATCTGTTCCTGTGCATAGTCACAGCCATATTTAGGGATCAAATACATTTTTTATTTAGAGACTCTTGATTCCTGGCTCATTTCAGTTCGCGTTACATTGGCAGGCATCCACTTACACACACAGGCTGTGCTGCAAATGTTTCTTACTAATTTAGATATTTGGAGTGTCAAACGCATCTTCTCCATACAATTTGTGTTGCAGATGGTAGTTAGTTTTCCAGTCCAGATAGCAAATGGCTGTGTATACACAATACAGGTGAATGAAGCTATTAAGGGACTTATAGATGTTAAGCTTGCTTTCTAGCACTGCCCCATGGTAAATGGTATGCCATTATAGAAGACTGGTGTGGAGGCTCTGCTCCCTGGCTGTGCCTGTTCTCCAGGGTGCCAGTGGGAGCTTGCAGATGGAGCCAGCATGCTCCTCTGGGATTTCTGAACTAGGGGATGAACAGCAGCAGATTTTCCACAGGGGTAGGTGGTTCCCATAGAGTGTGGCTCACTCCAGAATGCCACAGGAGAAGGGCAGTGGTGGCAGAGATGCTCAGATGTGTGGTTGTCATTCAGGCAACCTGCCTATCATGCTAATGACTGCAGGACAGAGGCCACCTCAAATCAAGTCAGAATTCTGTCACTTGAGGAGGGGTATGCATAGGCAACCAGCACATGTAAATTCAACTAATTATAACCAGATTAACTCAACTCTAGATGTTATACAGAAGGCAACTAAAATCCTTAGTAATAAATTATACACACACACTTTTACTTCTGGAAACATATGACTTTAAGAATTTTTGTGTGTTTTTTTTAATCAACATCTGGTGAGCTTCCAAAGCATTATAGATGTCCCTTTTAATAGCAGTCACAGGCAAACCAGAATGTATATATTTTTGCCATCTCTCATTCTATGAAAGGACCTCCCCTCTTAACTGACTTGTTTAGGATTCAATTTTCTCTCCACTCTGATTTCAAACTATTAAAAACAAAAGAGCTAATCTATGCTAAATTTGCTGTATTTTCCAATAAAAAACACTTCATGGTCTCTCAGCCCCTCAGGAAGCCACAAGCAAATCAGGTTTGATAGCTGACCTTGATAGAATTTGGATGGGGTGGTAGAATTGACTTATAATAGGAGCATTTAATTTCAAAATTTCCCAGGGTATTCTTTATAGCTCCTGCTTCTTTATTAGTCTATTCCTCAGTGATGGGAGAAGGAGGAGTAGAGAATAATGGGTTTGTGACTTGGATGCTTGAGCAGATAGAGGAGTAAATGAAAATGAGTTCAATATTGGACATACTTAATTCATGATGCCTGTGGGATATGCAAGTAGTTAAGCAAATCAAAATTAATGTCTGGTACTTAAAATATCTCCATATCTAAGTGGAGTTACTTTGAAATTCATAAGAATATGAAAGTGAAAGTCTGGTGCAGATGTGATTTCCCAGGAAAAGAGAGAAAAGGAGAGAGGACAGGGCCTTGGGGAATACTATTATTTAAGCAGTACTTCTCAGACTTGGAGGTGCAAGTGAGTCACCTGGGGTCTTACCACAATGCACGTTCTGACTCAGAAAGTCTGGGGCGCAACCCAAATTCTGCATTTCTAACACCATCTCCCATGTGTTGCTGATGATGTTTGTCCTGGGACCACACTTACAGTTCTAAAAATTTTGAGGACTGCAAATACAGAAAGCACAGGGAAAGGACCTGAAGGAGAATTAGAGATGTAGAAAGGGCAAAAACAATCCAGAGACTGGGGTGAGGAAACCAAAAAAAGAGAGAACGTCAATGAGGATGTGATCACACGCTGCAAAGAGGTCAAGATCAAAGAGACCTCTGTATATGGCAACGGAGAGGCCATGTGATGACCTTTGTAAAGCAGTTTAGAAGTCTGAACTGAAGAACTAAGGAAGTGAATAGAGTGACTATGAATTTTACGTGCTTTTGAGAAGCAAAAGTACCAGTAATGGCCCCAGTATCACCTTGGAGGTTCTCAAAGGAGAAGCATGTGGGCTCTTGTTGGCAAGGTCCCATTGTCACTATTGAAGGGCCTTTGGAACAAGAAGGTTTAAAAGTAGCAAAGCATTTATATGTAATCTGTGCTTTCCAGATTTCTGGGCAGAGGCTTAAAAGACAATAAATCTATGCAGGGGGACTCTGTGGATCATGCTCATAAAATTCTAACTAATTCTTGGATATGCACTTGTGGAAAATGGAGAAAACATGTAAAAATGACAATAATTGCATTATATTTTGGTACTGACTACAAGTGACTTTCAATTTTGTTCTTAATTGAAATAAAGAAGTAATTTATCCATGTATTGATACATCCTCATTTTAAAATATTTAATAGTAAATATTTTGGGTATATAGTCAAAAAAATCACAAAAAGAACCTAAGACTCTTACTTGCTTCTCAGTTATTGGATACAAAAAAATAAGGGGAAAAAATTTCTTTTCCTTTTCTGAATAAACATGAGAAAAATATGATGCTATCCATATTCTGTGATGATATATGTGGGCTCATTTATTTCAGATAGTACTATTTCCCTTTTATGTCTAGTCATTGCCAAGAAAATAAAGTTAAAGATTCTATTTGTAACAGAATGTATGTTCTTACTTGATAAATATAGATAATTCACATCATAATTCACATCACAATTCACTCTTGGAATCCTTCTCTTCATTTCTGATATTTTTTCTTACTCAAAAGCTGTAATTTGGAAATGAATTAATGAACTAAGCAAACCTGCGAAATTGTCTTAAACTGCCTAAGAAAACCCTTAGGCACCATTACATTAACACCGGAACTTTTTCTATGCCCACACAAAGGCACAAATGTTTCTTTCTAAATTATATCTGAAGATAAATTATTCAAGTAATTTTCTTAATAACTGGATAATTGTATTTGTGAATTCATTTATTTAATCACAAATTTAATGTAGGTCATATATATCTCTGTTTATTTTATTCTCTTAAAACCAAATGCCTAAAGAGAAATCTGGTCCTGAGAGTCTAAATGCCTTCAAGAAATTGAGTCTAATTGGCTCACAGTGCCTTCTACAGAGAAATGATGTGAGCATACAGCTGGCCATCCATGGCAAGTTAAAAGTAGTTAGTGTGTCTCCTAGTTACCCAGGTGTCATCATTCATAAAGTATTTTTAAACATGTGAGTAGGTCAAACAAAAGTCTCTGTTTCTGTAAGGCTCTGACCTAAATTTCTGCACAGAACTACACAGAGAATGTTTCACTCATCACTTTCCATTGTATATGAAATATCATTATCAGTGAAAATTGAAAGAAAAAGGAGATTACAAATCAAAGCAATAAATTAGCTGTGAAAAAGAGGGTTCACCTTAACCTACCCCTTCCCAAATTGAGTATTATCACTTCTTCAATCTTTTCACTAAGTGGAGAATGACTTATCAATGCTTTTATAGTTGCAAGACCCAAGAATTATTGATAGTCATACTCTAAATCCCATTACCAATCCATTCTGCCTCCCATTCTCTTATCTTCCCTCTGCCTCAACTTGGTGTTCTCAAACACACTCTCTCTCTCTACAATAATGTTCTAAGCTTAACATCCCCATAACTTTCTTCATCTCTCACAAAACATCATTGCAAAAATTTTTCCCTCCATGCTCTACAGTTTCTAACTTCTTTTATTTTCCTAAGCCTCCCTTATATAGGAAGGAAACTTCAAACTTCACACAAGTTGTATGCTCCAATGAGTTTCAGACAGGTCAAATGTCTGTAAACTAGGAGAAAGATCTGCCTGAAATCGATGTGCATGGGGACCTGAGAAGCCTTCTGTTATAAGAGAAGAGTTAAGTTGGACAAGGATTTAGTAGTAAGAGGGGAGAGACAGTTTAATTTTAACTTAGTGGTAACTCCCAGTCTAACTCCCTAAAGACTTGTTTTGAGTATTAAGGCAAATAATAATACTCAGGATAAGAAACTAAAAACCTGTTTTACAAAGAGTTTTATCGAGGCATACCCAGCAGTGATGTTGTGCCTATTCAACATAGGTTCATACCAAGAGGAGAGAAAGGTACTCTCTGACACATCACACCATAATGAAGCCATCCCCTGCAGCACCTGTGGTCTACAGTAGTTCAGCCAAAGCTGCAATGAACAAAGGGATATATATATTCTTTTAAATTAGTTTTGGGTTTCTTTGGATATATTCCCAGAGGTGGAATCACTGGTCATAAGGCAGTTCCATTGTTAATTTTAAATTACAGTTTACATTCAATATTATTTTGTATTAGTTTCAGGAGTACAGCATAGTAGTTACATGATCATATACTTTGTAAAATGTTTCCCACATTATTTCCATTACCCATCTGGTACCATACATAGTTATCACAATATTATTGACTATATTCCCTATGCTATAATTTATACATCCCCTTAACTATTTTGTAGCTACCAATTTGTACTTCTTAATCCTTCAAATACTTCTTTTTAAAAAGTATATTTTTCTTGTGCAACCTGGAAGAATTCTTAATGCATTTGGACTTCATCACTTTTTGCTATACTCCATTCTCTTCACTGTAATTGAGTAAAGTTGACCACTTATCATTGAATAAAGAACTTATCCTTCTAAGCTTCAGAACTCTTCTTCCTCAGAGAAATGGACCTTTTTCACCTGAACCATAACATACTACTGCATGAGCAAGCGTCTAAAAAAAGAAAGAAGGATCTAAATATATATATGAAGTAGGAAAGAATTTCAATACATTAACATTGAAGAGTGAAGAAAATTAAATTTTCCTAGTCGTGATCATTATGCTCACTACCAAATTTCTTTCTTTCTTTTTCTTTTTTTTTTTTAAATATTTTTATTGATTTTTTACAGAGAGGAAGGGAGAGAGATAGAGATCTAGAAATGTCAATGAGAGAGAAACATCGACCAGCTGCCTCTTGCACACCCCCCACCGGGGATGTGCCTGCAACCAATATACATGCCCTTGACCGGAATTGAACCTGGGACCCCTTAGTCCGCAGACCGATGCTCTACCGGTTTCGGCTCACTACCAACTTTCTAAGAAATACACCAAGTACCTAATTTCATAATCATTAGCTATGAAGAAGGAAACTAGAGCAGCAAAGTGCAAAGAAGCTAATAATATGATAGCAGTGAATAAAGAGCCAAAGAGAAGACAAGGGATAAATTATGACAAGGCCTGCTCACTGCATCTGGTGTGTAAGTGCTTGCATGGGAAATCCCATATCAAATTCCAGGTTCCACTGGGTTGAGTTACACAGAGTGCCAGGAGCACTTGCCGGATTAAAAAAGCCTTCCATTGCCTTTCTTTTAATTTTACAGCCAGGGGAAAGAAGACACTGTCAGAGAGTGCCCGGGCATCTCTGAGTTCATGTAGAATGCAAGAGAGTGATCAGACTATTACTGTTTGAACTTCCCATCAAGACCAGTTGTTTTGTTTATTTGTTTGATTGGTTGATTGTTTAATATATTTTATTGATTTCTTACAGAGAGGAAGGAGAGGGATAAAGAGTTAGAAACATCAATGAGAGAGAAACATCAATCAGCTGTCTCCTGAACACTCTCTACTAGGGATGTGCCCGAAACCAACGTACATGCCCTTGACCAGAATTGAACCTAGGACCCTTCACTCCCCAAGCCAACACTCTATCCACTGAGCCAAACCAGTCAGGGCAAGACCAGTTTTGCAAATAGTATTTTTAAAACTGCAAGCACTAAGGCTGGCTGACATTCCAAGCTCAATTCTCACTCAAGCAGACACAACTTCAGCATTGTCTGTGGACCGGAGTTAGGTTTCACCATACCTAGAGATTACCAAAATTATTTGACATGTTCCACTTCCTTCCCAAACTTTAAATATGTCGATGCTATTTTTCATTCCTTCTTCAGTTTATTTGGTTCTTAAAACTGGTACTTTTTTCATTTTCTCTTTAACAAGAAAATAATTTTTAAGAAAGAAATTTTCAAAGAATACTTCCTAGCTAGATTTAATCAATGGAATTATGAGATCTCTACAGTGTAAAGATGATACTTCTAAATACCACTTGAAGAATACATAGATGCATGATGTATAACATCTGTGATCTGAGTCATAGCCCTGACAGAGACATGAAAATGGCACTTATAGGGGGATGTTTCAGGAAAGCAATAGATAATAGGAGATGGGGTAGCTGTCTGAAATTGACAGCAGAGTGTGATGGAAGGGACTTTCATAGGTCACACAAGAAAGGCAACCGGGGAAACTTAGTGAATTACATAGATACTCGCTCTTAGAGCCTCCCTGTGCATCACCTCTTTACCCTTGGTTTTTGGCCACTTTCCTAACACAGCCTGTCCTGCCAGCAGCTGGTGGAGTGTACCTCAGGATGCACACAGATAATGACGTGTGGAAGTGGTGGCGGCAGCAACACCAGGTTTGGTTTCAGTCAATAACATGTTTATACCAACTGAACAGGAAGCAGACAAGTTCAGTACAAGTTCAGCTTCCACCCCACCTCTTCCCTCCCCCAGGTTTAAGACGGGTGGCTGGACCTAAACTTCGTCTCAAATTATGCCCACACATACTTCAGCTCAATTATAAAGCGAGGTCATCAGACAGCGTATCAAACATGAAATACAGATCTGAGTTCTTGCGTATATGTTGCCAGGAGATCTAATCACTGGCAAATTCTGTCTCTCGGGATTATAATCTTTGGTTTAACTCCCACTGCTGCCTGCCCAGATGGCAGGTAGGAGGGGAGTACAGGACCAGGCCTCACTTCATCACAGGCAGGGTATGCTCATCACGTTCTCGGTGACAAACAGTCTGAAGTGACAGTGTGACAGCAAAAGCAGATGGGAGTTATAGCTTTAGTCATTTCCCATATTTCTCCATTTTTTTTACAAGCCAAGAAGACTGCTGATGAAATGTGACATGAGATGTCAGTGACCAGGGGCTGTCATTCCAGCAGTAGTGATGGAATAGAGGTGAGAGGGCCCAGTTGGATATGACAAATGTTAAGACTAGCTCAATAGTCATACATCTAATAAATAGAAATAGCAAGCAGCCAGGTATTAAGAAGACTGTAGATATTTATATTTTATGAGACCACATCAGCATATGGAAGGTGCCTGATGCAGAAAAGGATTTCCATGGCCAAGTAAATTTGAGGAAAATCTGGGTTACACAAAGATTGGCTTCTTTGCACAAGATTTCTCAGAGCCTTTACCATACTATTATGCATTGCAAATCTCCAAAAGCAATTTCACCATGAAACTTTTATTATGGGCCTCTATTAGCACCTCATGGCACATGTGTTCCTTTCAATAAATGCTGGACTAGACAATTACTATATTTGCATGAGAAGCTTTAAGAAGATAAGCACTGGCATTTCTTTCAGCTATATTATTTTAGTTCCTACTGTTTATTCAGGTAATTATAGTGCTATAGGACAAAACAGATTACATAGAAAAACTGATTCAAAAATGAGAAATGATCTTAAACAACTAAATGCTGATCTAATAACTGACCAGTACACCATCATCTGAATGCTTTCAAAAACAGAAATTTCTGGGAAGTACTAAATATGGTTAAGTCAAGATCTGCAGACGTAAAAGAACCTAGGAGAAATTGCTAATGCAATTTTTATTTCTTTAATCAACTTAAATGTAGCTTTAGGAAAATTATGTAACTGGGCAAAGGTTATACATGAGAATGTGATTATTATATTATCCCCAATAATAGCTACGTACTCATGTATTGGGATACTCACTTTCTTTAGTCACTGACATTTCAAATATCAGCAGTTACAGTCTTTCTGGCATGTTTTTTTTTAATGTAACAATATGGCAGGCAAATAGACTACTACTGATATTTTTAAAAAAATATCAACAAGAGGCCCATGAACATACTGTGTAATGTGTCTTGAGATTTTTGAAACCTACGAAAGGAAATATGAATAAAATAGTTAACTTTAAGTGATAATAAATTGTTCTCTTGCAAAGAAATTGAAATAATGCTTTTAAATCTTTTAGCAAAGAAATATATATATATATTTTTTTAAAATATTTTATTGATTTTGTACAGAAAGGAAGGGAGAGAGATACAGAGTTAGAAACATAGATGAGAGAGAGTCATCGATCGGCTGCCTCTTGCACACCCCCTACTGGGGATATGCCCGCAACCAAGGTACATGCCCTTGACCGGAATCGAACCCGGGACCTTTCAGTCCCCAAGCCGATGCTCTATCCATTGAGCCAAACCAGCCTGGGCAGCAAAGAAATATTTTTATAAATGTAGACCTGAGTAGTTTTCAGAGTTTTTTGGCTATTTAATATATGTTTCAAACTGAAATAAACTCTTAAAGTAAGCACTTTTACATTAAATATTTATGTAAGTCATTGAATTTTAATTAGGCAAATTTTCTCATCCTGAAATACAAATGTGCTTGTATGTTTAATTCTAATACAATGGTGAGAGATTGGGAGCTGGTGAGAGTGTACAGGAATATCTGGCTGTAAATTGTTGCTGTTGTTACCGAAAGCAGGAATTTTTTAACTTGTTCTATGGTGACTTAGAACATGGGATTCTGACCCTCTCTCTCTCTCTCTCTTTTTCTCTCTCTCTGTCTGTCTGTCCCTCTCTCACACACACACATGTATATGTATATGTATATGTATATGTATATGTATATGTATATGTATATATGTGTGCATATATATGCACAGATTTTATGTGTGTGTGTGTGGTGTGTGTGTGTGTGTGTGTGTATATATTCTGCTCCTGTTTTTTCACTTTACTAGAGGTCAAGCCATATCAGTGCATATAAAGCAGCCTCATGAATTTCTTTAAACAGCTAGATTTTTAATATTTTTAATGTATTTCCTTTATTCTTCATTGCTAGAGTGGTGAAACAGAGAGCTGCTAATGTAACAAGATAATCAAATAAGAAAGTATTTTCTGCTGTGTTCTCAGAGATATAAGAAAAATATATTTTTTCCATCTCCATCTTAAGACAATAGCCAAGCTTGAAACCCAAGTGTGGTTTTCCCTACCACAAGCAGCACTTTATGGACTGCTATTCAAGGGTGAAAACAGATTATGTGAATCCCCATGAAGATGATTCCTCATCCAGGTTCTGTGTGGGAATTTATATTCATTAAAAAAGACTGGTGTTGAGATTTGAACCTGATCTGCCATGGAGAGTATAAGTATTCTAAGACCTTGGAGAGATCAGTTCGGGAGGAGCATTCCCTACTACAGCAAAGAGTCATGTTCCACTTCCATGCAGAACGTGATGGGGAATGGCTGTGGATGTCATAGCTCAGTTTTCTATAAGCAGAGCCCAGGGCAGAGACTAGGGTGGCAAAACTTCACTTGGAAGATGCAAGCCTAGAGCAGTAAAGGTAAGAAAAAAGGAGAGGAGACATGAAAACATGCAAAACAATGTGATGTAATGAGTTTCCAGCTGAATATGACTTTAGAAGTCATGGGGAGAGATGGCAAGTTGCTGAGCAGACTTATTCACTTGGCATGAGGGTCTTCTCCAAGGTGGCTTGCAAGTATGAACTGTCCACAAGAGTCAAAAATAAAACCAAACCAGGTAATTGATCTTGGCTCCCTCTGTCACCCATTTCTCATTGGTCGGGGTTCACCCATAGGGAGGTAACTCCCCTGAACTTCTGTATTTCGCCACTAGCCATCCCATGGTGTCCTCAGGAAATCATATCCCACATGCTACCAGATGGTATGTCATTTAAGCCTGAAATAGTGAGGCAACAAGGTGCAGAGGGCATCAGCCAAGTGAGATGAAGGAGGAGACAAATGGGGGAAACTGAAAAGCCATATACGTCTGTGTTCCACTACAGTCAAGGGCTAGGCCTGAAAGCAGCAATGGCAAAGACAGCTTCCACCATGCATTTTTTCATGCAAGTCCTGATATGATCCCAGGGATCCAAAGCCTGACAGCTTAGAGACTGGAGACTCAGAGTCAGATTTAATTTATATTTTTGAAGTAAAGCAAGGTGACATCTCTTATCAATGAAAAGTTAGGTAAGAAATTCATATTAGCTATAATTAAAAAAGTATAGCATAATCATATGGCATATGGTAACTGCTCATTTTACATTTTACTAATTCAAAGTTATTTCAAATCCCACTATCCTTCCTAAAATTATGTTTATGATGACAGTTATAAAAATTTTGTTGACATTTATCACTTTGAATATGGGTTAAGGGAGCAAAAATATCCTGAAAATAAATTACCTATATGTTGGCATTCTCTCCTTCACTTCACTTTGAGATTTCACTTCCATTTTCTAAAGAGCAGTAACTTAGATTCTACCAAAATCTTAATATAAGCTAGACATTGTGTTAAACAATTTCACTCATATTACCTTATTTAATCCACATAACAACCCCTTGTGATAGTATTACTTGCCTATATTTATAGAATCTAAGTATAGCCGAAACTGGTTTGGCTCAATGGATAGAGCGTCGGCTTGGGGACTGAAAGGTCTCGGGTTCAATTCCGGTCAAGGGCCTGTACCTTGGTTGCGGGCATATCCCCAGGGGGTGTGCAAGAGGCAGCTGATCAATGACTCTCTCTCATCGATGTTTCTAACTCTGTATCTCTCTCCCTTCCTCTCTGTACAAAATCAATAAAATATATTAAAAAAATAAAGAATCTAAGTATAAAAAATGGGATCTAGAGAAATTGAATTGCTCAGTCACATGTTTTTTTAAAGTAAAAGACAAAAAGTACTAAAAATAATAAATCATTAATAGTTATATTAAAATTAAGAAAAGACTAAGAATGACATAGACTATTTTCATTTACCTGATATGAACTTTAAGAAAGATTTAATATCTTTATGAGACTTAAGAAAGATTTGATAACTTTGTAACCAACATGAAGCTAATTCTGTGAGATTCCTTTTTCCTCTCAGTGAGACACTAGAATTTAAAAAAAAAAAAAATAGAATTAGCACTAAGTCATGGATCTCTAAAACTCTAATTAATAAATCCACCATTTGAAGAAGTCAAATATACATCACAATCAGACTCGGGAACTGCAATCTTAGAATTTGATCAAGTTAAATGTTCTCTAATTCTAAATGCTACAGATAAACCCAGCATTAACAAGTGAAACAATTGCATATTTTCAGCATACCTCCCAACTTTTCAGTATTTATTATACCAGTACTCTGTGTCATATCATGGACTTTATTGCAAGTAGTCTTCATTCTTGAATATGATGCTGAAAATGGGGCTTTGTTATTTTTCTCCTGCACTTGCTGAGAAAGGGCATAACATACATGTGAAAGGATCTGAACACAACAATGAATCATTAAACAATGACACCATTAAAATTTAACACAACAGGAGTAGGTTTCATTTGCATAATTACCTGCCATCATTTTTGTCTCAGAACTTTGACATGACCCAGAGCAGTCATTGGAATGGTTTTTATTATTTTAGAAAAATGTCCTCAACAGTGATAAGAATGTCTTGAAATCTTGCTTGCGAAGTTGCCCTTTAGGATAGTGTATTTGACCTCTCAGAAAGAAAGACCAGGGAAGGTTTTCAGTTTTATATATAAGTCTGGAAAATGGAGTGCATTATTTGTCAGTACCAATTCTATCACACTTTCTGTTCAGTTGCAGAAGGTTTGGAACAAAAAATAGGCAAATGTGCATGAATGCATTGAATTCAATATATTGCTCTGTCTCAATCCATAATAATATAAAAATAGTTTGTAATCACCTAAAGCAATTTTACCAAATTGTCCAAACATAGACAGGAAATCCAGCTCCTATCTGCTCCCAGGGTCCTAATGTGTTTGGATAAGCCAAGAAATCATTTTTCTTTTTAATTTTCTGATGAGTCTTTATTATGAATGGTATGGAAACAAAGAATGTAAAAACAAGACAGTGAAGATTTTTAAATACAAAATCAAAAATCTCTGTTTGATAGTGCATTTCTGAGGCAGTCAAGGTGACTTTTCACCCATAAAACTTTGATTATGTCACTCTTCTCTTGCCTAACCAAATCCCAGCTTATTCTGGCCATGTGATCCTTTGAGTTAATATTCCAGCCATACTGCCCACCTGACATTTTACAATGCACATGTTCTTTCTTCCTTTTTGTCCTCAGCATGCATTTCTCATGCATATGATGCCCTCTCCCTTCTTCACTTGTTGAGGAGTCCCTGCTTCTCCTATAGGTCATGGCTTAGATTAAGCATGTCAAATTCAATGGTTAACATGGGCCTCGTAAATGAGGCATGTGGCCCAAAGGCCGTGAGTTTGACATGCTTGACTTAGATGTTCCAGCCTCCTGGGTGAATTTCATGAGCTTCCTCCTCATTAGCATCCTCTATGAAATAAAGCATAATCACATCGCATTTAGCCCTTACTTGCCTGTTTACTTCTCACTGTATCCCTCTAACTGTTAGTCTCTTGAAGGCAAGGTGCAGGACTTGTACCATAATATATATGCAGGGCCTGGCTTAATGCCTGAAATATAGAAACTTCTCAGTTACTGAGTGAATAAATGGAAATCTTAATATTCTCAAACTATCTATAAGTGAACATATATGACAGGGCAATTTTTAAAATTTTTATTAATTTGTGACAGACTAATTATATTTTATTTCCAGTCTCCACTTTGGCAGATACAGGTTGATTTGACATCTCTTATATACTAGAGGCCTAATGCATGAAATTCGTGCAAGAGGCTCAGCCCTTGCAACCGAGAAGCTTGCCTCAGCCCTCACAGCCCTGGCTTAGTCTGGAGGTTGTCCAGAAGGTTGTTCAGCTGTCTGGTCTAATTAGCATATTATGCTTTTATTATTATAATAAAATATAATAATATAAGGATTCCATTCCTCAGACTCTCCTGCAGTGAAACATGACTATATTTGTGACTTTGAGAAGTTACTTCATTGTTTTGTGCCAGTTTCCTTATCTGTAAAATAAAGATGGCTATAAATCCTTCCTCATGGTGTTGCTAGGAGGATGACATATTAATAAAACTGGAATGATACTTAGTACTGGACCAGGCATATAGTGAAACACCTTACATGTTTGTCATTGTAATTAGTGCTTGTCACATACAACTGACTGCCAAGAAGTCTTTTTTTATTATTCGGATTTTTTCATCTGGGCAATTATCTTACTATTCTTTTTCCTCATTTCCTCTTCAATGAAATGATAAAATTAAAATAGACCTCTCTAAAGTCCTTTCAGCTCTAAAATAGGTTGTAAACTGGGTCCAGAGAACTATGCATTTGTAATAACCCAGAATGAAAGGCAGTCAGGGTGGGAGAGGGGTGTCAAAGTTCGTATAGGATGGATCTAAAGAACTGGGAAGGAGTAAGTTCCAAAATGTTTTCTGAAAGAGCAGTTAAGGGGCTTTGAAAGCAGGAAAGATGATCAAACAAACAAACAAAAAGCATTGCATTTTCATTGCTTCCTGTCAATTGCTTCAGCTACCAAAGAGGCCTTATCCCTCATGATAGCTTTAGCCTTTGTATATCCATAATGCCAAATCTATGTATAGATAGAAGCACACAAGAGAAAACTTGGTCTCACCATGGAAGTATCCTATTGTATAATGTATAAAACTACTATTTAATTATGCTGAGTTTTGGATTGCATTTGGCTGCATGGAACTGGAACAGAAACCTGCTAGAGCAGCTTATACAGCAGGAGCCTATAGATTTTGTTTTACATGGACACTAAAGGACAAATGGTCCAAGGCTGAGACAACTGTGCAGGAAACCAACCTCCTTCTATATCATGCTTTGTCATCCTTAGCATATGACCTTTGCCTTTATGATCAGAAGGCAGCTGCAGCATCTTAAAGTATAAAGTTCTTACTCCAGAGGAAAGGGCAAAGGACAAGACACATGGCAGCTGAGATTTTCCCCCTTTTATTAGAAAAAGTAGGATTTTATTTCCTGGAAACTTTGCCAATAGATTTTCTTTTACTTTTTTTTTTTTTTTTTTTTTTTTCTTCTTACATTAGGACACATGGTCACCATTAGTTACACTTAATTCTGGGCACATTGCTAATACAAACTAAAGCGTGGAACTCTTTTAACTTTTTTGTTTCACTCTCTTTCTGCCCATAAAAGCCTTCCATTTTGTACAACTCCTCAGAGCACCTTTCTATTACTAGATGTGATGCTGCCCAATTCATCAATCCCTAATAAAGCCATTTAGTTTTTAGATTTACTTGGTTGAATTTTTGTTCTTTGCCAAAGGGGCTTCCTGATATGCAGCCTCACCAAATCCACTGTCTTTCCAGACCTGACTCTCATAGTCTCAGCTGTAGAGCTCCTCCTTGCACAGGCAGAACTGCCCTGGGAGTTTTGCCAAATGGAAAAGAAAATCCACTCCTCGGCAGGGCAGCTGCAAAAGGAGAGGGCAAAGGAGGTGGCCACACTCAACAAGTGACCTCTGCCCTCATAACTCTCTTCACAGGAGGACTATGATGAATAAATGTCAGATACTTGCTATCTCACCAGTTAGATAAATCAATCTTCCTCCCATGGGTGGAGTAAGTGATGCAGAAAAAGGTCAGTTCTTTGCTAACTCAGAGTATATTCTTGAGCCAGTAGGTTCACCTAGAAGCTTCTTGGAATAGCAAAACCTTGGGCCTCACCCTTACTGAATTACAATCTGTTTTAGCAATTCCCCAGGTGATGTGTATGCATGTGAAAGTTTCAGAAACAGTGCTTAACAAAAGCACTGCACAGAAATCTCAAGAAAAGCCAAGAGAATATTCCCAACAGAACCCTAAGTAACCTGAGGCCTAGGGACTGAAAGCCATCTTCAGTATTCCTCAGTGAAGCTTCACTTGATGTAGGTAACGTAAAGTACAGCTATAGTTTTCATTATCTCAAACTAAATGAATTGGGTAAATTCCTGTTCTGCTTTCAGTGAGTCCTTATCAAAGTAAAGACAGAAAACAAGGAAGAAAGCAACAGAATTATTCTAATTGCATTTCTTTACTTAGGAGTCCTCAGTTGGCTCAGTGGTTGAGAATCGACCTATGAACCACAGACTCAATCCCCAGTGTGGGGTGTGCAGAATCAATCAATGATTCTCCCTCATCACTGATGTTTCTATCTTCCTCTCTGAAATCAACATTTTTTTTTTTTTTTACAAAAAGAGACTCATTGTCAAATGGAAGAACCCAATTGACAAATCCTACTTCGTGTCCATTATATGAAGCATTCTTGTGGCCAACTTCTGGCTTCCCTGAATCTATACTATGTGATCTTTATTTATTATCAGAATTATATGTGAGCCCCAGTTATTTACTATCTTTAATAATCCAAATACTGCATTTAATTTTCTATCTCACAGAGAAGTTCAATGATGCAATCAGTTTTGTGGCTTTCATATATACCCATAATCAAAGTGCATATTAATTACATTTATTGGTCTCTCCCTCAAATGTCATTGGTAAATTATTGCCTACAAGAGGCTCTTACCTCATGACCACAATCTGTGCTATGTTTGAAACATTTCAATCTCAGATTGCCAGGGTTGTTTCTATACTCTTTGTAGGGCTCAGCAGAAGACACCCTGCTTTGCCAACAACATCCTTTACTCTCTTTCCTGAAATCTCTACTACTTGTGAACTGTTAGCTAATCATCCTCATACCATTGGTGAAAAAGGAGATAGATGGAAGAATTAAGTCTTCGTGCCTGGTACTGCCTATTGAAGAGAGAGAGATTGGAAAGTGTTTGGTTGATAACAAGAGAAATCACTAACTCTTGCTACCCAGAACTGAACTGATGTGATCTGGCACATTCAAAATGAGCCCTTCAGTTTACTTAACATTCCACTTGGTTCCCAGTTAAGTGTTCAAAACATTCTGATATTGCTTGTGACTCTTTTCTACAAAGTCCAATGAAAGCTATTCAGTATCAGGGTGCCCAATAGCGTATGGTTTATAATATTTGGTAGCAGGATATAATTCATGTCAGAATACAGCTCAAGGAATTTTAGCATCAAACTATTTTAGAAGCACACAGGAGAGAAAAGATGAACATGTAATTTTAATTTACTAAATGCTTTGTCTTTTTAAATGAATGTCAAAGACCCCAGTTACTTGAGAGGGGGAAAATCATTTTCCTTATGTGATGTGTTTTCGGTGTGAATCTTTGTTCTGAAACTAATTTTACCTAGATCAGCATAGCACAAAGAAAATTAGATACTCACTAATTATATGAATTATTGGATCAGTGTAGGCTGTTTGGATAATCCCAGGCCCAAAGAGCCTTTTGGATGATTTGATTCAGAAATGACATGAACTTTAGCAGAAAACTAAAGAAATGCCATGAATTTTAATAGATGAAGTATGGCGTTTAGTTATTTGTATTGGTTGTCTGATCTTTCTGGAGAATTTATCATTTTCCATTTCATCTTAGGTGGTATAAAATAAGCTAACTCATCATGCCAAGTTGTTCTAAAGTTTAAAATGATTACTTATAATACTGCAATAATTTTATATACAAAGGAAACTATGTTTAGCAATAATAGTCAAGCAGCTAATGGCCCATTATCTAATATGTTGAGATAATGCATTCCACTTACATTTGAGTAGCTATTTGGCTAATGCTAAAATGATATATATATTAGTTCTATTTTTGTTGGCTTTTATATAAAACATTGATACAATGGTTTTAACTGTATATTTGATAGAGAGAAAAAAAAAAAAAACAACCCTGAAAAGCTAGTGTTATTATAGTCAAACTCATTTACATTATGACAAACTATTATTAGTAATTTCAGAGAAATAATGCAGAAAGTTATGTTTGAGCATGGTTTTATTACAGCTCACTATAGGGTCTATGTCCATTTTCTCATTTTTTTTTCCATAACAGTTCTGTGAGAAAAACAAGTTGGATAGAACTATTACTTTTTATTTTTATTATTATTTGGGAAACAAGCTCAGTAAGGTAACAGGACCTGCCCAAAGTCATACAGCTCATGATGGATTTGGACACAGACATGACTATGTCTATTGGCTTCTTGTCCAATACTATCGGGTTGTGACAAAGGCCCAAAAGACATTTCTTACACAATGATTATAGAAGCTCAAGAGAAATAAAATCATTCTGTTGTTGCTTTGAAAATTTTCTAACCATATTACCAAAGAATCTTCTTTAAAGTAAAGTAGATGTGTCAAAAAGAAGAAATTGAGGAGCTTGTTAATTTAGTAAAAAATAAAATAAAATAAAATAAAATAATAAATATATATATATATGTTATATATATATATATATATATATATATATATAATGAAGGCTTTTAACATAGTGCACAAGATATAGTTCACTATAACTTAGAAAAATAATTCCTTACACCTACTCAACCTTTTATATTTCAGAAAGCAATTGTATATATATTATCTCATTTAATGTTGAGATAACCCTATTAGTTGATAGAACAGAGGGAGAAATGAAGCCTCAGAGTGTCTAAATGACTTACTCAAGGTTTTCAGGTGTCAGAGCTAGAGCCTGAACCCTAATAGACTAACCTAAAGGATGGGGTCTTTCCACTACCTCATAATTTGTTGTCACCTTATATAAAGTAAGGTCTAATGGAATTAATTAGGTTTAAGTTTCTTTTCTGTAATTTTTCTTGTTTCTCCTGCCCAGATTTTTCTTGTACTCCAAGAGACAATCAACAAATCCAATGGTATAAAAATAATCAGCAAGGGAAGTGAGATTGTAGGTACTATGCCCAAGGGTATGGACTACCTGCCATGGTAGGTAGTTTTAGTCCTCTGCTCTGAATAGTCATAGTTTTCTACTCAAAGAAGCTCTCCCTTGAAGCATACCATAATAGACATTTGTTGCCCTGCTTTTAGAGACAGTCCAAGTCTCCTACTCCTTTGACAGGGCAGATTCTGAATCATGGAAAGGTTTTATGAATTTATTTTTACTGACAAACCCACTAAAAATGCCTGACTTGAAAGAATGATACTTGAAAGAGATTATCCACATCCTATGTTCAGGCTTCATTTCTTCATTTTTTCCTTTAGTCCTGAAATGTTCTCTGTGATTATTTACAGCTGATACCCTGTTTCCCTGAAAATAAGACATTGTCTTATATTAATTTTTGCTCCCAAAGATGCACTAGGTCTTATTTTCAGGGGATGTCTTATTTTTCCATGAAGAATAATATGGTACACATTTATTGTTAAATAAAAATAAAGGAAATTTATTACCTGTATACGGTAGTAAGATAGTTGTCAACACAAACCAGACAAACTGAATCCTACAGTATCAAGAATTTACTCACTTATTCAATGACAATCATGTCATCATCTTCTGGAACATCATCATAACAATCCAATCCCTGAATTTCCTGGTGAATTTCTTGTGACTCCATTTCTTTCAGAATCAGTGGACCAAATCTCTCATGTTTAGCCTAGGGTAACCTTATTTTCGGAGGGATGCCTTATATTTCATTCAGAAGGAAACCTGTAAATAAGTCTTATTTTCGAAGGATGTCTTATTTTCAGGGAAACACGGTAGAAATCTGAAAACCATAAGGAGGAAAATATTTGTATCTCAAGATACAGAAGGGAAAGTTTCCAGACATTACCCTATCCATTTATAAAGGTTTGAAGCAAATAAGACATAATCAAGGAATATAAAAGAGAACATGTTTTGAGTGTCTTTTCCATTTTATTTTTCAGTAGGCTGAGCATGCAGAAAGAACATCTATTATACAAATGATAAACTCTGCAATAAACCTTTATTTTTATGAGTACATTACTCATTCAAAAGTTCTAATAACCTTACATGAGAATTTTATTCTCCCAGTAATCTTAACTACCAATTTTATGGCTATATGCTCAACTGTCACTATATAATTTGCAAAGAAAAGCTTTTTCAAAATTATAACTTACTTAATCTTAAGGAGTTAATAAACTTGAAAAAAATCTTGACATATATTATTTAATTTGCTCAAAGCTTCCCCACCCCCACCCCCACTCTCCTTCATAATGGTACCCGCTGGCTTATAGTAATATTGGAATTTGGTCTCATAGTGTTTGCCACCTGCTTTAGATGACATTCACAGCAACTCAGTTACAAGATAACACAGTCATGGAATTTTGTGGGCTGCTACCAGTCTTACCTAAGCCAACCATAGGCCAAATTTTGTATTGTTAGTATGGAAAATAATACAATAATTAAGAATAGAATAATAATTAAGAATAAACTGTGTTTCAACAGTAAATCTACTTTTGCCCACCTTGTATATAATTTATAATTTTAATATATAATATAATTTATAAAATGTTATATACAATCTAAATACATATGTATAATATTATATTGCCCACCAGAGAGTTTCTAAAATGAAAACTATATGTTTATCCTGTACTTTCTTTTTGAGGAATTGATCCTCAATTTTCCTACCTACCACCATGAAGCTAATGCCTTCATTTGATGACTTCTTTGAAAAGATACTATTAGGAATAAACTTGAATGATTCGTGGCTTAACATTTTTGTAATATTCCACCTGTAAAAATGTTTATTAATTTTCTTTTTGATGCAGAAAACAGCCAAAAGCTAAGATTACCTAGTAATTTTGTTACATGATTTCCTATTCTTTCAGAATGTTGAAAATGCCCTACATATGACAAATTCTCTCATTCAGAAAAACAAAAAACAACTATGTGTAAGTAAAGAAAAAATAACTTAAATTTTAAATGATTTTATCCATTCAAATGTATTTTGTAAGAAATCAGTCTTGTTTGAAAACTGTCATTCTTTGTTTTTATTAATTTTAATGAGATTAAATTTAGTGTAAGTGTGTGTGTGTGTGTGTGTGTGTGTGTGTGTGTAAAATCTTAAAAACAGGGGTTACATTGTAATGCCTGGTTTAATTCAATGCCATGAAGAAAATATTTTCATCTGTGTAGTGAGCTGGATTCATCCAACATTTAGGTAAAAAGCCAGCCTTAGCCACTGCTTGGTTCTTGTAATCATCCTTATCTCCTCCTCATCGTTATCCTTCTCCTCTCTCTTTTCCTCCTCCTTCTTTTTCTTCCCCTCCTCTTCCTTATCACCACCACCACCACCACCATCATCAATATTATCATCATCACTACCATTTATAAAAACTTCACTAACTCCAAGCACAGTTCTGGACACTTCACATATAATTCTCTCAGCAGCCCTTCCAGAAAACTGAGATTTAGAGAGATCTAGTCCTGTCTATGCAGCTGCTAGAGGAACAGCACTGGGATCACACAAAAAGTTACATGTAAGTACCAGTAGTTTCTTAGTGGAGGCAGAGCTGCCTCAGAGCAGGGCTTTAGTGCATGCTACCAAGAAAGCACTGGGCCAGCAGACTCCCTGTCTCAGCACTCACATGACCTCGGCCTTGTGACAGCCCCTGCATGGCTGGGGCAGTGTGATGAAGGTCTTGGAGAAGAGCAGCATGTCCTCTGAGAAGGTCATCTTTAATCCTTCAGTGGCTTCTCTGTGCCTCTCAGACTCAAAGGCTGGTTTTGCAAGAGGCCTCCTTCTTTCTTCTAACTTCTTCTTTCTTCTTCTTACTAACTTTTTAAAAGAAAATTTAATTTTACAGATCAGATGCTGTCATCTCATAGCCATCTAAGAGGTAACGGCACATGGTCAGAAGGTGCCAGAAGCAGTTTCTACTGGCTCCTTGCCCTCCGATCCTGAAACAAATGTTGCCACCTTTTATCAGGGAGCAGCCCAAGAACAAATTCCATGATTGGAATTAAATTGCTTTAGCTTGACTACAATTACTTTTTTTGTTGGGGAAAAAAAATGTATGCAAGTATCACAGTTTACTAGATTTTTATTATTCTCTTATCCTGTTTTATTCTTCCATCTCCCCTCACCTTGCTCCACATCATTTTCTGTAAAAGCACCCTACTCTTTCATGCTCTAGAATAAAGAGAATGGGAGGGAGGGGGAGAGACAGAGACAAACATTGATGTGAGAGAGATACATTGATGTCTTGAGCTTGCAGCTGAGGTATGTACCCTTGATCAGAATCAAATCTGGGACCTTTCAGACCATGGGCTAAAGGTCTATCCACTGAGCCAAACCAGCCAGGACTTGAACTGAATTCTTATGTATTAAGACAAGGTAAGAAAGATTTACTTGCTAGAGCCATAGGTAACCGCTGATACTACTAAAGAACTATTTTAAAGGTTGCTCATTTTAACATTAATGTAACAGTTTGGACTAATTTTCTACATGGAGCAGTGTTGGGATTGCAAAGGCAGCTGCATTCTTTCTAGAGAATAGCAAAGATTCTTTGAAGCATTCAAAAACATGTAGTTATTTAAAACAACAAAAGGCCATTTGAAAAGAGTTCTAACCTGCAAGTGTTTCCATGGATGCTTGAGAATAATGGGGACAGATTCACACTCCTCCATTTACAGTTGATTCATTTCTTTTGTGATTCTGCCTAATGAAAAGAAGAAAGAAGGTAGACATGAGATGAACATCTACTGAGTCATGTGGGGAACATTTTTGCCTAATCTTCAAAGAAACTGTTTAGCCCACTGAGTTCAAATACAGGGGATTGTGGGCATTAAATGGGTTCGGAAAGCACCCATGGATGTATTCAGCCCAAATTTGAGTCAAAGAATCTGACATAATTTATATTATACTTTTGTTTTTAGTCAAAAAGAATCAAATTATAGCTTTGTAATTTTTTTATTATTTTTTCCTAACCCTAACCCTAACCCTAAAGCTTTTAATTTTCTGAGAGCTTTTGAGTTAAATTACCTACTTAAAAAAAAAGTAGAATAAATGCCAAAGTAAAAAAATTTTTAACAAAAAAACAAGCAAACAAAACAATAATTCTAATAACAAGCAAACAAAACAATGATTTCTAAGTCTGCTGATCACTTGTTTATTCAAGCTCCTTGCAATGGCCTTCCAGACTGTGGGCTCTGGGCTTTGACCCACACTTCGTCTTCACCTCAGGCCCTTTCTTTCTACTACACAGGCCACCTTACAATTTCTTGACTTTTTCCAAGTTCTTATATAATATATTGGGCCTTTGCACATATGTTCCCTTTGCTCTAGACTAGAGCCATGATTCTCTCTCTCCCCACCAACCCCAACCCTCTACTTACTGGCTCTTTCTAATCCTTTAAGTTTCACCCTAAATTGACTTCCTGAAACAGGTCTTCTTAAAGTTTTAATGCAAAGCAATCCAATACCAGCAAGCTTTTTATGGAAATTGACAAGATGATTGTAAAATGTATAGGAAGATGCAAAGGGCCGAGAATACCCAAGAGAATATTAAAGCAGATGCACAAAGAACTAATGATAAAAGGTAAGAGTGATAAATTGAAATACAATAAAATAACTTTTTTTTCACCTCATGATACTATTCAGACTATAAACAAGCTACAAATATGTGTGTGCATTTGAGTAGTCATATCCAGAATATATAAAGGATTTCTATAAATCCATATAAAAGGACAACCCACTAGAAAAATGGGCAAAAGATCTGAACAAGCACTCCACAGAATAAAATCAACAAATGGCCTATCTTTCCTTACCTTACGGAATAAGCTATCCTATTTAAATAATAGATTAAAATTAGGTCAATATGCAGAGAAGTCAAAAGATGCAAGATGGAGAAAGTCAGAGTTTTGAAACCAAACTTGGGCTCCTGGATTAAAAAGTTTCTTTTTTTTTTTTTTCTTCAAAGAGTTTATTCTGGATTTCTGTTATTCGCAACTAAGTCTCTGTCTACTGTAGACCAGAAAACAAATACACCAAGAAACATTTGCAGAAAATTTAAGATAACAGCCTATCTATATTGATATATGTCTTAATCAGAAAAAAATTAAAGATTTTCCAGATTGTTTTAACAGACTTCTTGTTCACAAATTGTTGGTTTGGTGATATCTACTCTACTGAATTCTTTCAGATAAATTCTAAATTATCATTTGCTTTAAAAACTACATAATCTCTTTGCATACCTACTGGAGTCCTTTTAAACATTTTAACATCAACAGTATCTTCATCAATAGAAGTTCGGAGAAGGAAAAGGGGATAAAATTCAAACCAATCATTTCCACAGTTTTTATTGACTTTGTGAAACTGTACTAAGAGTTAAAATAAGTTTATATGTGAGTAAAATTTCACTTTTTGCCAGTTATATTTTCTTTTTCGTTTTATAAACTATAAACAATTATTTACAAAAATTCAGAAGAAAATTGAGCAGTTCCAGGAATCACAGAAATCCATCTTCAAACAATGTAAATCCAACAACACATGAATCATATACCGACTGAGTGAGTCAAATCAGAGACCTTGTAAAGCTGGTGACTCATCATTAAACTGAATTCATGTGCATGCTTTCTCATCACTTGAAGGCAAACATGGGAGATTAAATTATTTTTTGAATGCATCTTCTTGACAAACACACCAGACTTGCAAGTGAAATTCGTAACTTCGTTTGATGCCAAGCTTCTCTAAAGTAAATCGAATATCTTTGCATAGCACAAACTGAGTCATGTGTTTCAAAAGCCACTGAACGATGTCAAGCCACAGGGCAACCCAAGAGAGCAACCTGAAATGCCAGTTCTTGGCCTTCTAGTACATCAGGGACTAATTGGGGATGTTCCATGTAAGAAAGGGGGAGCACTAAGCATCTCTTTTCTTCTTGTGCAATGTGAGCAAATCACTGTATTTTTCTGAACCTCAGCTTTATTGTTCATCAAATTAAAATGATGTAAATCAGCCTACATGTCTCATCAGGTGAGGGTGACAATTGAGCATATGGTTTCTTTCCTATACCACCAAAAGGGAGTGGGAGCGGTGGGGGGGGGGGGGGGGGGGAGAAGGAAAGCATGTCTACTCTGGCCTAGCCCCAATGTCTGCAATTCCCACTTGTTGCTGCTTTGCTGCTTTTGCATAAAGTATTTGTTCTCAACCTGCTGCATGATAGCAGCCTTGGGAGCCTTTAAAAATATTGTTATCACCTTTGTTGGACCATCATCCCATATACTAAATGGTTGCAGGTTTGATTCCCAGTCAGAGCACATACTTAGGTTGTTTGTGGGTTTGATCCTTAATGGGCACGTGTTTGAGAGGCAACTGGTCGATGTTGCTCTCTCACATCTCTCTCTCTTCCTCTCTTTCTCTTCCTCTCTCTCTCTCCTCTCTCTCTCCTCTCTCTCTCCCTCTCTCTCCCTCTCTCCTCTCTCTCTCTCCCTCTCTTCTCCTCTCTCTCTCTCTCTCCTCTCTCTCTCTCTCTCTCTCTCTCTCTCTCTCTCTCTCTCTCTCTCATATATATATTATATATATCATACCCAAGCACCATCTAAAACTAACTAAATTACAATCTCAGGAAGTGGGGCTCAGTCCCTCACTAGTAATTTTTTTAGAAGCTACCAGGGCAATTCTGATGGGTAGCCAGGTCTGAGAGCCAAGAGGACAGCTGTTCTCATGGTGTGGATTCCATACCAGCAGCTTTTGCATCACCTTGGAACTTGTTAGAACTAAAATTCTTGGGCCCTATCTGTGACTGAGTTGGATACTTTGGAGAAAGGATTCAGAAATCTGCTCCACATTTTAACAAGCTCTCCAGGAGATACTGATGTAATGAACTTATAGAACATTCAAGTGGAATAAGGACCAATTAAAACTCAATGTTAATCTAGAAATGGTAACGTGTTAAATCGTTACTGGCACTAGGACTTTAGATGAAATTAATTTACCATTTTGATATATTAATCCTTTAAAGTATCAAGCTGGGCTTGATCATCACTAGGGCTAGAGGGAGCGTGGACACAGAAGTCCAAGACATAAGACTTGCTGCCAAGCATGGAATAAGCTCTTTGAGGAGCCAGATCTGCTGTTGATTGGTTATCTGAAACCTTGTCAAGCTACAAAAGTAGCAAGTCATAGGCATGGGCTATGATTAAAGAAATAGGATCCCATGTGAAGACCAAGTTCTTATAACCTGTTACTACTTTTATCGTTAAAAACCACCTTCATCTTCCATCTTTTGGAAAGCAAGTCATCATTCCTTCTGCATATGAAAGGGAGGTTGGATAATGCAAAGCATGGTGGGCATCACCAAACGTGCACTAGTGACTTCAGTGACTGGTGGCCTGAGAATGTCCAGACCTTCTGGATTAGTGTAAATGATTCAGCCTAAAAATAAAATGTCATCCTGGACAGCTGGTAATGCTAAAGAAGTTACTAAAACAGATCCAAGAGACATTACCAAGTGAGCTCACTTTAACATGTGTAGTTGTGGCTTAACCCCTCATTTGAGCACTAAATTAAAGCCTCTTACAGACACAGTTCATCATGATGAATAAGAGGAAAATATCCATTAAGGATCTTTCACTAAGATAAATTACAAGTTCATTTACTGTGTTAATAGTTTGCAGACCTTTGAAATCAACTTATACAGAATGGTGTGCCACATAACAAAGGGACAAGAAAGCAAAAAAAGACAGTGGGTATGGGGTCTGTTATCAGGAGAAAGGAAAAGTGAAGTTTTTACAGCCTGAAGAGAAAAATCGACATAAATAAACAATTACTTATAAATGTAAACATGATTAATTTAGAGTTCTAAAATTTTATAATATGATCATAAAGGAAGTAATAACATTTAGTCTTCAAGTCAATTTTCTCTTATCTGCTTTAGGTATGAAAAATTCTGAATGGCCACCTCAATATATACTAAAGTTATTGTATAAACTCTGAAATTTAAACAAAATATCATCACCTAATATGTATTGAGAATTGATCATTTTGCCATAATATTTGGAACTCTAATTTCCTTAGAATTTATTAAAGATACTTTTAAAATCCCTTTGAGGGGCTGAAATGTTTTATAGCTATCATTCTTTTAACTATATATATATTTTTTTTAATTTTGTCTGTTACACTAATTGTTATTGTAATTAATTTTTTTTACTACCAGTCCTCATTTAGTGCTTTAAATGTTATTCCTGATGGAAGAAAAGCAGTTTAATACAACTAAAATTTGGTGGAGCCTTTATAAAGTTAATTTTTCTCCAAGGATGGATCTTAAAAATGCCTAAACCTCATGGATTGGAGCCATGGTCCTGTCAATTTAACTTGAATGCTCAGTGACCCAAGAAGAGGATTACTAGCAGCTTTATTAGGCAAAAGAATATTGTCCTGAGTCTAATAAAATTCTTACTGTCCAGTCAAGTCTTCAGCAGCTGAGTTCATCCTTTCTCCTCTTTCCAACTTTATAGCAGAAAGAATAACCTTTCAATGTATGTCTCCATGGAGACTAGCCTGTGCAATCCAGAAGTTGGCATTGCTTTGAAATCAGCACTCTATTCCTATATTTTGCAGGAAAATAAGAGTGGAAAACATTTTCCCTTCTTAGCAGATATCACAGTGTGATTATTTGATTAATTTCTTCTTTCCCAACAGAACACATGTGTCTAAAGGAGTACAGATTTTGTTCCGCATACTGCTGTGCCCTGCTCTGTGCCAGGTACTTACCTGGTACCTACTATCTATCTGTTGACTAAATAAATGAAAATTTAAACTGGGGACAGAATTGCAAGTTTTATTATGTTTGCCTCGCCATTAATCCAAATGGTGGAAATTAAGACAAAGTAGATCCTGATTCTCATTTATACTTTGGTTAAATTATTTACATTTTATAGAATATTGTGGTTAGAAAAGTATGCTTTGATTTAGTAAGAAATTGGTGTGTTTACCATTATTTGTTAAACAATGAGTATGAGCAAGTCACTGTGTAATACTAAGGAGTGTGTTAGCTACAGAAAAAGAATAACAAGGAAGTAGGACACAGAGGCCTGACCTAGAGGAGCTGAGGGATTTGACAGGACAACAGGCCTCACAACCAAATTATATCCAAAATTAGGAGACCTGCACTCTCACTCTGGGGTTCTGCCCAGCCCAGATAATGCCATAAATATGGACATAGACTGTCTTATCATTCCCTCTCCCTCCTAAATTTTCTCTCTTACACCCACCCCTTTGTCCCTCAGGCTGTGGAGAGCTAAGGGATAACCAAAGCTACTTCTTTAGATGAACAACTCATATTTTCTTATTTCTTGCCTTCATCTCTTGACAGGGAATCTTGACATTTGGGTTGTGTTTCCAGTATAGATAAATGAGAATATCCCTCAATCTTCAATCTTTTAAATAATATATATTTTTAAATGATTAGGGTGTCAAAGGCATTAGAACAGTTTTCTCACTGTATGAGAAGGAACAATCCAGCTAGGTACCACTCATTCCTAATCTAAAGATGAGGACAGTCCACAGAGGTAGTAGGGAGGGGTGAGGGGGGGGGCAGGGAGAGGGATGTATGAGGCAGGCAGGGTCACTCCTTTCTGGCAGACCCATGTGTCTCCTCTTGTGCTCTTTGGCCAAACTCCAGGGTGCATCTGGCATCCAGTTCTTACACAGATCACAGCATTTCTGCCTACCTTGCCCTGCACTTTTCACATGAAGAATTCCAGATTCCAAATTTACCTTTCTCTTCCCATTCACCCCCACCCATCTCTCTGTACCCAGATCTGGGATATCAAGCAGGCTAATTTACAGAGGTAATAAAGTGATAAGAACTAAAGGAGTTGGTTGATGGAAGTGTTTGTGTTGGAAACCAGATGTAATGCCTTAAGCACAGAGAAGCAAATCTCTATAGGTGACATTTAAAAAAATATAGGGTAAGAAAGTACACTGAGTCAGTGAAAATATGAGTATCAGGGCTAACAATGGTGACTATTGGATTAGAGCTGCAATCCTTGGAATACACAAATATACAAAGAAGATCAGTTTACTTGGTAGTATACATAAAACTGGTGAGACACACACATACAAAGAAACAAGTATTTGGGAAATGTGACTGGGCCTTTTTGGCTGGTCCATTCCCTACTCTTCATGTCACTTCATGTCACTCCATTTACTCCAACACCTGAGTATTCACCCCTCAGATCCTTAGCTAGAACTTCCTGCAGTCCAACTTTTGACTTTTCTTAAGACCTAGCCCTTAGTGTAGGTGTTTTGAACTATGTTTATTAACTTAAGCTACAGAAAAACTCCTTAATTTTGCCTCCTCTGAGGGTATGTAGTTTTATCTTTCTTTTGCCCTTTCCCTTTTTCTTTCCTTAGTGAATTTCCCCATAACCCTTGGAAACAGGTGGGGATTACTTTAAGTAGCCTGAGAATTACTTGAATTACCATCCTGCAGTCTTTTTCACCATGAAGTTAATCATTACTATTAAATAAGTCAATATAACTTAGAACTGACAATAGGACTAGACTTCTCAAAAGATCATAAGTGTTTCAAACACAGCCAAGTTTTACAACAATCAAAAAAGCTTTCCTTTGTCCATAGAAAGGGGCAGGTGATAAGAATGGGCAGGCCCAGGTGAGTCACAATGACCTAATTATGGCCAAGCAATAGGGGAAAAATCAGCATCACCATTGTTTCAAGGCAGGCCCTATTTGGTGTCAAGGTTAAATGGTGTGTCAGCAGCAGCCTTTTATTTCCTCTTTGCCCTACTTCTTCCTCTTTCTTGGCCTTTTTATTCAGAAGCAAGTATTAATGATGAATCACAACATATAATCTTATTTTCAGTATTTTAGCATACTAAACATATGCTGCGATCAGCATTCTTTGTGTCAAATGTCTCTCCCTGTCCCTAATTTGACCTCCCAACCACCCAAATCTAACCCACTGACTGTGACCTCTTCTTTTCTCCCCACCACTGAGATTTCCTTGTCCAGAGTCTTATCACCCAACCATCAGATCCTGCTTGGCTCCTAAGGGTTTAATGAGACACTCTCAGAGGATTTCATTAAACAGTTTTTAATAAATTTTCAGGAAATCATTAAAACAAGGCTATTTGCTGCAAAAAGGAGGCGATGTTATACAGAAATGAGCCCCTGGAGACAGAGAAATGAAGAACTTCTAGCTGTAGGCATCAGTTTGGGCAAAAGATCAAACCCAGATTGTGTAGAAATGGCTATTAAGAGTATTACTAGTCTATCTACAGTTGTGATGTGTTCAAGAAAGAGAAATGATAGGAAGGGGACTGCCACCATAGAATACACACACACACACACACACACACACACACACACATACTCACACACACTAAGTATCTTACATGGTATTAATTCCATTCTATTCCACTTTCACAAATAGCAAGAGCAGATAATGAGCCCAGTCGCTATGCTGTATGTCAGATGCAAGACATATCTGATTCTTGTCTGCACAGAGCTTGCAGTTTAATGGGCAAGAGACACAATGTGATGTGGCATGAAAACAGCTATGACAGGAGAAAAAAAGTGAAGTCAGACCCCATAGGAGGATCCTCCCAAAGTCAGGGAAGACTTCTGGAGGAGGTGACATCTCAGCTGAGACCTGAAGTCTGTGCAGGGGTTATCCAAGGAAAAGTAATAATTGGGAGAGAAAAGAAGAGTTTAAACTTAACCACAACCCTGTGAAGAAGGCGTGAGCTTTGTTTCCCCAGTAAGATAACTGAGCCTCCTGGGGATTAAAGGAGTTACCCCAGGTCTCAGGCCCAGTCAGTGGTGGAGGTGGGCTTAGTCCTCAAGACAATGGAACCCCAGCACAGGTCTCCCCCTCATCTCTTTACCTGTTCTAAACCTTCAGAGTAGCACTGAAAGGATGGAACTGTCTGGCCAAAAAGGCAGTGGGGAAATGCTGACCCATCGGAATGTTATCGCTAAACAGCAAAGTCCCAACAAGGGCATCCCTCAAATCATTTCAGAGTTCCTGAGCACTTCCTCCTGAGCACAAATCCTGGTATCCAAGCAGCACGCGGTAAGTAAACTTGTTTCTGGAAAAGTGCATGCAAATGATTTTTAAAAGCGAAAGAGAAGTTTTATTTAGAACAGACCTTTAAGGCAAAACCTTTTATAAACATTATCACATCTTCTAACTCTTAAAATGAGGCACACCTGGATTACTGGCAGCTGGGTTTTCATATTAGAGCAAATCTCAGGAGATAAGAGACACAAAGACAGACAGAGGAAAAAAATAAAAATAAAACCTTGATAAAACAGTTTGCTTTTATTCTGGCCTCATTCATAGGCTTAAAACACATACTCTGAAGAGAAAATTAAGTGACGTAAATGTCCATTACTAAGTATATTTACTTAAAACCTGAAAAGCAAAAGGCAAACATTGTAGATATTAATGAAGAAATAAAACAAACATTGGACTTCTCTTTACTTAAGGATATTATGCTTGTTTGGAAGCTGGCTTGACAGATTTGAGGCCAGCTTCTTACAGGTCACATAAAGGCCTTTCCAGGCAATGAAGATGTTGATGTCCTTAAACAGAGGTGGCTGGGGAGTGCATATCAGGGATATATGGATGTACATATGGAAATCTCTTTATTTGAAATCTGTTTGCTGTGCAGGTAACAAAAAGTCACACATCTAAAGCTCCACTTTTTCACTCTGAGCCCAGATTGTCCATTTATAGCACCATTGGCCAGACAAGGCGACGAAGCTTCCAGAAAGGGCAGGTTGTGCTTTCCAGGGGATTAATGTAATGTGTGTGATGTGTGCAGGACTCAGACCTGCTGACCGGCATGGATATTTCTGGAAGCCACATGAAGGCCTCATTTATTCCTCAGCTCTCTTCCTTTCTTTGCACAGCAAAACTAAAATAGCCCTCCATTGGGGGAACCACTTCTGAGCATGGTCCTCTTTTTATAAATATACTTTTTAGTGATTTCAGAGAGGAAGGGAGAGGGGGAGAGAGAGAAATATCAATGATGAGAGAGAAACATCGATCAGCTGCCTCTTGCACATTCCCTATTGGGGATGTGACCCCAACCAAGGTGCATGCCCTTGACCAGAATCGAACCTGGGACCATTCAGTCCGCAGGCAGACGCTCTATCCACTGAGCCAAACCAATCTCAGTTGCACTCCCCTTTTCATCACCAGAAACACCTAATGCTCCTCACACACATCTCTGTCCCTCCAGAAATGAGGACTGTGTCAAGCTGCACCAACAATTAGTTTCAACTCCCCTAAGCCTTACAAAAAACACATTTTTTAGTTCTTCCATTCCCCCTAGATTTCCCATATCCCTCTGATTTCACAGTTCATTCTCTCTCTCTCTCTCTCTCTCTCTCTCTCTCTCTCTCTCTCTCTCTCTCTCTCTCTCTCTCTCCTCTCCCTCTCTCCTCTTTATTCCCTCACTAACTATACTCTTTCCACTATTACCACCAGCAGCAACAACACCAGGGTAAACTTGAAGATAAGTCAATTAGCTAAGGGCCAGGCCTATAATTTATTAAATTTGGAGGGCTCACATTTATATTATCATATTCTGGGTTGCAACTAGCCTCCATAGCTTCCTGTTTTCTGCCTCCACATCTCCCTAGACTAACCCCCCAACACATTTATACACTAGAGCCCTTAAAAGAGTAAGAAGAACATTGTGCCTCATTTTAGTTCTGACATTTTAGCTTTAATTTGATTTTCATTTTCAACAAGGCAAATCATGGCTGGAAATAAATCAAGACATGAGAGTAGGAAGGGGACTGGCACATGTTGCTCCTGTTGCTTCTCCTAGCCTAGGGTAGAGGTCAAAACCACAGACTCTGGAGTGAGGTTGTCCAAGGTCATATCTCAAAATTGCATTTGCTAGCACTGAGTCCTTGGCCACTCTAGGATCTAGAGGTCACTGCACCTCTAGATCCTAATCTGGAAAAAAATAGTGTAAATCTCTTGGGCTTATTGTGAGGATTACATTACTTAATTTGTGTGAAGCATTTAGCAGACTATAAGCCACAATAAATACAGGCTATTGTTACACCAGGCAAGATGAGCTTTAGTCTCAGCCAGTAAAGACTGCTGCTTTCCAAATTAGAAAAAAAAAAAAAAAAAAAAAAAAAAGCAGAACTTAAACAGTTCTTTATTTTTCCTTGACACTGCTTTCAAGTTTTCTTTGAGTTTAATGTTGCATTGGAGGCACGGAAAGTATATTGAGGTTTATGCTCCAGAAAAGTTACACATGGCTGAGAGACTTTTACAAAGTAAATATAAAGTTGGATGGATCCTATTTCTATGGATGTGAAGAGACTAGGAATCAGGCAGACTAGGAATCAGGCAGGTTCTCCTGAGATTTCTTTGTGAAAAGATGAATTGTCCAGCTATATCATGAGGGCTAGCAACCTATAAATAAATCTCTTTCTTCAGTTCACATTGTTGGAAGACAGCCTGTGATGGTGTGGTTTTTCTTAGAAATAATTGATGTTGCTACATCGCTAGAATCCTTCATCCTAAGAAGAAAAGCCTTCATCCACAACTGGACCCGTTTTTACATTCTGTATCCATCTAAATGGTATTAAACATCTGGGCACAGGGAAACTATACATGTAAATGTAGCCAATTGTAAATACAATATATAATCTAAGTGGTTGTACATGCAACCACCATGGCTGCTAGAGATGGAGTACCAAGATTAAATGTTGAAGGAAGTGTTGAATGAATGAAACTGTTCAACAGTGAAGAAATGAGATGTAGCAGAAAATGTATTTTACTTGGGAATAAGAAGAGATGATTTTCCAGACAATGCTTAATCTAAGAGTTATTATTTCCAGCCATGAAACCAGGAAAACCTCTCCCCCTCACCCTCCAAAACACACAGCTGTAGTACAATTTTACAAACATTCACAGGCATTTTAAAGCATCTGAGCAAAAGGCATCCAATGGCCCAATTTGCATTGCAGAGTTTCCCTTACAGCATTCCTAGTATTTGGTCACTTCTAGAAGTAGGACAACCATGGTCTTGTTTAATTAGTAATTCTGTTTTTCTGGAATCAAAAAAAATTAAACTCTGATTTTTCTAAGTCTGTGAGTATCTAGAAGTAAAACTCTAGGACCTGTTCTGGAATATGACTTTCTTCTACCTCGAACCTATGTCGACCTTTGGGACATGGATAAGCTGCAAAAGTCCCAGCTTCTCTGCTTTTCATGCATGAGCCTGACCTGAAAAGCTCCCTGCTACTGCTGTTTTGGCTACTGGCCAGATCAACAGTTCAGCTCAACATTTATTTTATTACCCTATGACAGGCTCAGCTCGCTTGTGGGTTTTCCTTTGTAAACTCTTTGAGAAGCATTGACTTGACCTCTCCCCGCCTGAAGACAAATGTCAGGCCACCTAGTCAACCAAAGAGTCCCACTCAAAATATTCAATGATCAATTTTCCTTCCCTTGTGGGAGTCACCCCAAATCTTTTGGCTGAAATGCTTATGTATTTGATTTGTTTCATCTCAGAACTTGCTCACATTGATTGTTATCTTTTTTTCTGCTTTGAAAATTCCAGCCTTTGGCCTTGTTGACTCTCCTCAGCATATCTAGTGTGCTACTTTTTTACAAAAAATTCTCCCTTTGTACTTATGTGCCAATGGGAATGCAAGACTATTATAGGCTGTGTATGGCTGGAGAAAAATCTGGTGACATTTTTAATATTCATCAATGTAGTGCTGCTTCATCCATTATGGATCACACATAAAAGATGGAGCAATAACTTCTGAAATGCACACTAGAACTACTCAATAAAAATGGAAAAGGACCTTGGCATGTGTGAGGGAGGCAACCAGTAGATGTGTATCTCTCGCATCAATGTTTCTCTTTCTCCCTCTCTCTCCCTTTTCCTTACACTCTCTCTAAAAATCAATGGGAAAATATCCTCAGGTGAAGATTAACAAAAAAATAAAAATAAAGAATGGAAGGTTCTACAATATTTAAATTTTCGTAGCCAAATTATAATTAATTTTGATCAATAATTAAATACACTTGACTCTTGAACAGCGTGTGGTTTAGGGAGGCCATTCCCCATCAGTCAAAAATCTGGATATAACTTGACTCCCCAAAACTTAACTAATATCCTACTCTTGACTCAGAAGCCCTACCAATAACTATATTTTATATGTTATTTGTATTATAACTATATTCTTATAACAAAGTAAGCTAGAGAAAATAAGATGTTATTAAGAAAATTATAAGGAAGAGAAAATACATTTATTGGGGGGAAAAAATCCATGTATAAGTGGACCAGCACAGCTCAAATCCACATTGTTCAAGGGTCAACTGTGGTTTGTTAGTCTGTGTTCTAAGTAGGCTTCCTGCTTGTTTTGTGTGGTCTTATGCAGAATATTTCAAGAGGCAGAGAAACCTTCTAAAAGAGACTTTGGAACATAAACAGGTGCTAACATCTGCCAGTAATGTGCATTAAAAAAAAAAAAAAAGTAAAATAGCCCAGGTTGATTTGGCTCAGTGGATAGAGTGTCAGCCTGCAGATTGAAGGGTCCCGGATTTAATTCCAGTCAAGGGCATGTACCTTGGTTGCAGGCACATCCCTGGTGGGGTGTGTGTGCAGGAGACAGCTGATCGATGTTTCTAGCTCTCTATCCCTATCACTTCCTCTCTGTAAATGATCAATAAAACATTTTTTAAAAGAATCTTTCTTAAAAAATAAAATAAAATATTTTCTTAAAATGCCTAGGTACCTTAAAGTGTGCCAGAACTCATTTGGAAAGAGACTCTATTCAGCAATGAAAAAATTGATGCTCTGTCTCTAAGACCCAACTAATTGCAAATCCGTGTTGCACTTTTCTCCTGTTTTCCACTATTTTCTTTCCAACATTGAAAGCCCCTAGTATACATTGAAAGCCCCTAGAGTGCATTGTTGGAAGGCCAATTACTTTTCAATTACATGAAAAGTCCATGAAGGAAAGATCGGCCATTAATTAATAATGGTGACTTGTTAAAAGCCAGATGCTTATTTCATACATTCCAGAAGCACACTATGGAGCCCTCTTCCACACGCTACTCAAAGTTTAATACCTAACCACATTATGGTCCAATGCCTTCAGTTCTGGCCTGCCCTGCAGCATGTACCCAAGCTTCTAATAAGTTAATGGGTCGTTCCTCACCCTGGGTTTTTCTTAGCTCACCCACTCTCCTGGAAGTCAGGATTTACTGCCAACATTTTCATTCTTCCACAAACTTAATATCGCACTATCAGGACCTGGTGTACTATGAAAACATCCAGCAATCATAATTTAGATATTTGAGTCCAATAAATATTAATCAAAAAGGGTAAAAGTTGGAGCAAAGGGGAACATTGTGTATATTCCTAATTAATCTATTTTGACTGTTTGCCACTTTCAAAAATTTAGAGATAGTGACTGAAAATAAATAAGAGTTTAAAAGAGTAAGAAAAATACATTTTTTAATGAAGATGTTTAATTTCTGTGGCTTTCCAAAAGCTATCCAATTTAATTCTCCCGACAACCCTGCGACATAGTCATTATTATCCTCATTTTACAGGTAATAAAATCGAAGCTCAGAAAAGTTACTTGCCTAATTTACTGAGCCATATAGAACCTAGAACTTTTCCACTAATCACATACTGCCTTCCTAAAATCAATTGATAGTGCCATTATATGAACCATCATCAATATTTCTTTTTCATGTGAATAATGGTGTTAAACATACATTATTGACAGTGCCCATTCTTTAAAAAACACACAACAGCAAAACTGGTTTGGCTCAGTGGTAGAGCGTCGGTCTGCGGACTGAAAGGTCCCGGGTTTGATTCCTGGCAAGGGCATGTACATTGGTTGCAGGCACATCCCCGGTAGGGTGTATGCAAGAGGCAGCTGGCCGATGTTTCTCTCTCACTGACGTTTCTAGCTCTCTATCTCTCTCCCTTTCTCTCTAAAATATCAATAATATATATATATATATTTAAAAACACAACAACACTTTTTAAAATCTTTTTATTGATTTCAGAGAAGGGAGAAAGAGATAGAAAAATCAGTGAGGAGAGAGACTCACTGATTGACTGCCTCCAGCACACCCTTCACTGGGGCTCAAGCCCACAATCTGGGCATGAGCCCTGACCGGGAATCAAACCATGACCTACTGGTTCACAGGTCAATGCTCAACCACTGAACCATACCAGCCAAACTACAGTGCTCATTCTTAAAGCAGAATTTTTCCAAGATCAATAGTTCCAAACCTGGCTAATCACCAGAATTATCTGAAAAACACTTAAAATAGTTTCTAGGTCCTCCTACAGAACTATTGAGTCAAAATCTCTGAGAATGAACCCAGGAATAGTTAGAAGTACAAAGGCAATTTTCATAATCAACTAATTAGTGAATCATTGAAAAAAAAAAAAAAACTAGTACTTGGAGAAACAATGCATTATAATTTTTCAAAGTATTAAAACATCCTTTATTTCTTCTCATTTTCATATATACCTGTTGGATATGATCAGAGCTGGATATTTTTATCCTCATTAGATGCAAATATAAATCAAGTTCAATTATGGAGGAAAATTTGAATTGTCTTCTTCAATCTTTTTAGGTAAAAATGGATCATCAAGGAAACCCAAATGACTTGATGGTGATATACAGTATTAAAAATATAAATGTCAAAGGTGAAAGGATATAAACATCTGTAATAGTGTCAACAATAAAAATAAAGAAAAGGTGATGATGAAGAAGAAAAAAATATATATCACTTACCAGATTTCCCCACTATTCCTTCTTTGAGATCACTGGTTGGCTAGTGTTAAGGGATGAATTGTTTCTTCACAAAACACATATGTGGATCTCCTAACCCCAGTACTTCAGAAGTGACTTTACTTGGAAATAGGGTTGTTGCAGATTATTTAGTTGAGGTTACAGTGGAGTAGGGTGAGCTTTTAATCAAATATGACTAGTGTCCTTATAAGAAGGGGAAGATTGGACACACATGCACACACACAATACCATATGAAGAAAAGGCAGAAATCTGGATGACCCTATAAGCCAAGAAAATGACAAAGGTTGCCAGCAAAATCACCAGAAACAAGGGGAGAGAAAGACCAGATTATCCCTTACAGGATTCAGAAGGAAACAGCCCCACTGACACTTTTATCTCAGCCTCTCTCTCTCTCTCTCTCTCTCTCTCTCTCTCTCTCTCTCTCTCTCTCTCTCTCTCTCTCAGCTCTGTGTGACATCCTTGCAACCGCACACCCATTGTTTTACTTGACAAACCCATTGGATTTATTTCTCTGCAAATAATCATACCTTCCAGTATTTAATAAAAGATGTATTGTAAAACTAACTGATATTGGTTTGATATTTTATGCATATTTCAATCATTCCCATTGCATAACCTATTTTGGAGGGTGCATCTTATGGTGATTTTTTTTATTTTTTTAAATATATTTTATTGATTTTGTACAGAGAAGAAGGGAAAGAGATAGAGAGTTAGAAACATCGATGAGAGAAAATCATCCATCAGCTGCCTCTTGCACACCCCCTACTGGGGATATGCCCACAACCAAGGTACATGCCCTTGACCGGAATCGAACCCGGGACCCTTCAGTCTCCAAGCCGACGCTCTATCCATTGAGCCAAACCAGTTTCGGCTTATGGTGATTTTTATGATGCAAAGATAAGGTATGTGACCAATTTAAAATACCTACAATTATATGGGGACTATGTCAACATAACTAGTCTTCAGTCAATTATGTAACTTTTCCAAACATCTGAATGTTGGACAACATACTGGTCAAATATACATGTGTATCTTCTCATAGTTAGAAATATGGACGTGCTATATTTCAAAGAAACCCAACATGAATTCCTAAATCAAAAACACAGTCCACCAAATTCACTGTTAGGTCTCAATGGTGGCACTGGGGCAAGGTGGGGGAGGGAGGGTTGTATAGGAGCATCAGAGCTTGGCTTAAAGTCTGAAGTCACCCCTACAGCATCAACCCAAAGTGCATTGATGGTATTTCATGCTTTACATGCACCTGTGCAATAGCAGATCAAGCCTAAATTAGGAGTACAAGTAGAGAAAAAAAGCCAAAGAAAGAATTTGGAATTACACCACAGATTTAACACGTAGTCCACCGAACGAAGTAAAACTTTTCCATGGAGGAACATAGGCCATGTGTACACAAGAGCAGTTAAATCAAACAGAATCACATTTTTGGGTTCTGACTGATTCACTGCTGCTTATCTACAAAGCCACATGATGGCAACAGAAAAATTCCTAGTGTGCAACTACTGTCCAAATAGTTTTATGGGAAAAAAAAATGGGGCTAAACGCTTTGGTTTCAGTCAGTTTCCTGTGATCTGAGCATGTTCATGTTTTAGGGAAGCCCATGCTCATCCTGATGACCTTGAATATAACCATGGTCTTTTACTGTCCGACTATCTTTTTAGACTCCACTCCCACACTGATAATAGCCCCTTCCTTCCTCCAATCCATGGCCTTTTAAAAATAAATAAAACAAATACTCGCCAGGGGTTGACCGGGGAAATTCCAAATGGGATAGTGATAATAAGATCATTTTCCATGGAGCTTGCATTCTAATAAGACACACTGTCATTAAACAGGTAAATGTATAGTGTGTGTGGCAGAGATAGCCTTCCTGTCCACCAACATTCCCAGAGTTGAGTTGACTCTGGCAGTCAATGACCCAAATAGGGACTATATTTCCTGGCCTCCCTCATATTCAGTTGTGTCCACATGACTTATTCTTGAATGCAATGTGAGCAGAAGTGATGCTCATCTCTTTCAGAAAGAACCTGGTGTGACTTCTCCGTTTATTCTTCCCCTGCTATCTGCTGGGTAGAGAAGACCCTGAGACCCCGAAGGCAAAATCTCAGAATGGAAGAATCTCAGTACCTGAACCCCAGGTGAAGAAAAACTGCCCACCAATCAGAAACAGTAGCATTAAACTGTTAAGGAAATGTGTGAAATACCTGACATGTATTAAACTACAGAAATGTTGGGACTAATATTTACAGGTTCTATCATTAACCTAATACAGTATGTCAGGTTGCCATAGCACTATTGAGAAAAACAATGCTCAGATGGGGAGTGAGGAATGCAGCAGGTAAAGTGTTGCTGATATAAACACAGTGATCAAGGAAGACCTCGCCGATAAAGTGACAGGAGCAGAGACTGAAAGAAAGGGAAGCTCTTGAAAAAAAACTTTGGAGAAAGAAGAAACAGTGACTACAAGGGTTTTGAGAAGGAAGCTCTGTCCAAGGAACATCAAGGAGGCCAGAGGCCTGAGTGACTGATAGGGCTTGAGGTCAGAGAGAAAACAGAGGATCCAATTATAGAGGGTTTTGAAGGCCATTATAAGATATTTGGATGTTATTCTGAATTAGCAGGAATGTTATTTGGGAATTTTGAATAGAGGCAGAGAAACCTTACTAATATTTACATTGTGAGAGGATCAGTCTGGATGTTGAATTGAAATTTGTTGTGTGGGACTGGAGAAAGCAAAAGTGGAAGCAGTTAGAAGGTTGTTGAAAAATTCCAGAGACACTGGTACCTTAGTACAGGTGATAAGAAATGGTCAAATCTTGGTTATTTATTAAGGATACAGTTAAGAGGAATGGTAATAGGTTTGATATAACATGTGAGGGGTGGGGGGATGAGGGAGAGGCTTGGAACAACAGTTCTAAGTTTCAGGAACCTTGGTGATCCAAATGAAAGCATCAAGCAGACAGATTTTTGAGCCTGGAATTCAGTGGAGAGGTCTAGGCTAGGGAGTAAAAAAAGAAGTCATCCTTGTATTATGATATTTAAATCCATGAGACTAGATGAGCATTCTGAGAAATTAATGTAAACAGAGAAAAGAAAAGGCCCAGGACCCTCCATCAGTTGAAGGTTAGTAGGAAGAAGATGAAGCAAAAAGGGTGGGAGGGGCATCACACACACACACACACACACACACACACACACACACACACACACACAAAAGAGCAGGAGAATTTGGGTATAGGAAGGAAAAATAGAGTTTCAAGGAAGAGGGATATTTAATTTTATCAAGATTGCTGAGAGTTAAATAAAATGAAAACTGGATGTTTATATGGGACTTGACAATTTGCAGATTACGGTTGGTAATTAAGACAATTTCAGGCTAGTGATTGGGTTTAAGAAAGGACAGAAGAGAAACTAGAATTGACAAATAAAGATAAATCTCTAGTGAATTTTGTTGTAAATGGGAGCAGAGTCATGGGGCACTCTGTAGGGGTATGAGGTCGAGAGAGAGTTGGTTTGTTTCAAGATGGGAAATATTACAATAAAGTTCATGTTGATGGATATGATTCCATAGAGAGGGGGAAGTTATGATGAAGGAAAGGAAGAGAAGAATTGCTGGATCCATGTCCTTGATGGGGGAGTGAGAGGAAGTGTGCATATTGAAGGGAGCTAGCTTTGGATAGGAGCAAGGTTGATAGTTCATCCATAATAGAAGAAGGAAGAGAGTCTATGGGCTCAGATGTAGAATGTGGAAGTCTCTTCTGATTGCTTCAATTTTCCCATTGAAACAAGAAGCTAATCACCAACTGAGAGTGAGGATAAAGATATGCTATTTTAAGGAGAGAATAGAAGAAATAAAATGAACTTTTACAAGTGTGTGGGAGTGAATGAATTAGAAAAATGTAGAAGCCTGGATACACTGAAATATCTGAGTCTGGTGGCCCCCTATGATAACAGAGCCTAGGGACATGAGTTTTTCTCCAGCCAAAGGCAGCTGCTCAAGTGTAGGGTGGAGTAGGAGCAAACTAGTGTTGGGATTATTGGGCTTTTAATACAAAATTAGAAAAGGCAGGGGAATTGAGGGTTTATAGCCAAGAAATGATTCTAATAATGATAATAGTTTCAGCAATTGAGGACACTAGGGCAGTAAGGCACAGTAAAAAAGCTGGGGGTACTGAAGGATTCCTGGCCCTGGTGTGATTAAAGACACTGAAGGAATCAGAGGCAGCGATCCGAAAGCATCTGATCTGGGATGGAGGTGGTGTGGTGATTGGCAATGAGGCAGGCATATCAGGCTGCCTACCATTCCCAGCAGCCCAGGGCATTTCTAACTACCTTTAAATTTGCTCTTGCTATTCCTTCTTGCTGGACTAATTTTGAATATCCTCTTTGGTTCTTACTCATTCTTCAGGGCCCAGATCAATTGCTACCCCCTTGTACAACTTCCCCTGATCCTCCAAGTCCAAATTATTTGCCTCCTCTGCTGTGCTCACATAATGTCTTTTACTCACCTATCTTATGAAGTGCATCTCATTGCATCATCATTATCTGTTTCCAAGTCTACCCCCCTCCCCACAATTTGTGATTTTGAATAGGACAGGGTAATAATCTACTCACTATCATTTTCTCAATTTATAGCCACGAAGCTGTAGGCACTTTTACCCTACTCTAATCCATTTCCCAGACTCCAGTCAAAGTGATTTCCTTAAAAGTGTAAATCAGATCATGTTATCCCCAGGCTTAGAACCCTTAATAGACTTTCCAATTGCTCTTAAATTAAGATAAAGACCAAATTCTTTCCATGACATACAGGGCCCTGCAGGATTGAGGCTTAGCTTACCTCCCTAGTTTCATTGCTCACCTGTCTCACTCTGACCTTTACACTCCAGCTACTCCAGTTCTGGCCCCTCAGAACTCCCAAAATGCCATGCTTGTCTCTAAAATCAGGGTTTTCTCTTGTCCTTTCTCTCAATCTGGTAGTTACTCTTATCCTTCAAAGACTGGTTCAAATATCACCTCCTCCAAGGTGTCTTCTCTGATCTGCAGCTAGAGGGAGATGACATTAAACATTTTCAAAGCTCCCTGTAATTACACTGATTAACGTTTGCTCCTTTCCTAGTCTGGAAGGCCCATGAAGACATTGGCCACATGGCTTTGCTCTTTTTTTAATTATTTTATTTATTAAGGTATCACATATTTGTCCTCATGCCCCATTCCCATCCCAAACACCTCCCCATGCATGCCTCCCCACCCCCTTCCCCATTATCCGTGACCACTGGTTAGGCTCATATGCATGCACACAAGTCTTTTGGTTGATCTTCTCCCTTATCCCCACTCTCCCCTACCTTCCCTCTGAGGTCCAACAGTCTGATAAATGCTGTTCTTATTCATCAGTCTATGTTGCTCATCATTTCCCCTAGATAAATGAGCTCATGTGATAATAGAAATACACTATAAGGACCAAAAAGGGGACAAGCAATAATGGTTATGCAGAGAGGCAAATGAATCAGTCTATGGTGAGTTTCTTTCTGGGCCAACGGTTCTTTTGAGTCCCAATTTCTATGTCAAACAGTTCATTATGTGTACATGTCAGCAATGATATTTCAGTTCTGGATGGTGGACAAATGGTGCTAGTGCAGGTCTGAACCTCTCTGGTTTGTTCCTGGGCAACCTGCAGCAACATACAGCTGCTGACTGCTAGTATGGCAAGGCATCGTCAGCGTGTTCCATCTCTGGACTGTTTATCTTCTGTCTTCATGGCTGGAGAACTCTTGTCAATTCCTCTCTGTTGTAGGAATCCACATGATCTCAGAGTTGTTTTCTGAAAATATACAAACATATTCTAGACCAAAAGTTAATAAAGGAATTTTTTTATATAAATTTGACTTGCGATCCTTTTTCATTTTTTGCCCAAACAATTTTCCTTTGGCTTGTTTTGACACCATGTATGTTTTACCTGGGTGTCTTGCTGTTAGCATTAGAAATGAAAGTTAGTTTTCTAAAGTAAAAAATTTCTAGATGTAATTTACTTACAGGATATTTTTCCTTACATGATATTCTTCTACTATCCCCCCTTTTTTTATTTAAATATTAGGAGGCTTTTGGAAATTTTATAATGTAATCTTGATAGCTTTTAAATTTTAAGTTTTTGCACTACAATATGACTGCTTTAGGTTCATTACATGTTACACAATTTTACCATGCTCTTTAGAATATTTGCAGAACCTATCCATAGTGCCTGACTCATAAAAGCACTTCATAAATATTTCTTTACTGAATGAGTTTATTAAATTAATAAATCAATGTTCTAGAGTTTTACTTAATATTTTATGAAATATAACCAATTTGGTTCTCCTTGTATTTTCTGCACCAAAAAAAACTTAATCAAATACATACACAAGCACACACATACACACACTCACACAAACACTAGCCTGAATGAGTTTTTAGACAGGTCTTTAAAATATATGACCAGACACGTCAGATTGTAGTTTGTAACTTATAGGCTATTCCTAATTATTAAAATTATATATATATATATATATATATATATATATATATATATATATATAGCTATAACATGGGCACTTCCTCTTGAGTATGAGTTATCCAGAATTCTCATTGCACTGAATATTTTACAGTACATCTTGGAGCTGGAATCATTGCTCATTGGCGTTCTCCTGCATGAAGATAGCCAATATAATGCAAGGTAACTGTATACATTTGCATGAGCAGATTCAATCAAGAGTCATTTTCTTCCAAAACCAGTTTGGCTCAGTGGATAGAGCATCGGCCTGTGGACTGAGAGGTCCTGGATTTGATTCCAGTCAAGGGCATGTACATTGGTTGCGGGCACAAACCCGGTGGGGAGTGTGTAGGAAGCAGCTGGTTAATGATTCTCTCTCATCGATGTTTCTAGCTCTCTATCCCTCTCCCTTCCTCTCTGTAAAAAAAATCAATAAAATATATTTTTAAAAGAGTCATTTTCTAAGCCTAACCAAAAATGTGGGTTCTGAATAGCACCCTTCTTTAACTTCTTCCTGAGACTGTGAGGGACACACTAGTTGTCAACTGTCCATATCTTAATGGGTTTTATCAGACCATTAGTATGGTAAGAAAAAATATACAGTCTCTTTAGGAAAAACACCCATTTGTTCATTTTCTCTCACATATTAGAAATATAAATAACAAGTTTTTATGAATGTATAAAATAAATAAAATAATAGGCATATGTAAGGTAATATGTCTTTTAATCTCTTTTTTTAAATTGGTTTTCCATTAAGAAAATAAGAATATAAGACTTCCTTAATTTTTTTTTTTTTATTTAGAGCAAAAAGATTTGCTGGAAGCTACTTTTGAAAAGTATTTTAACTTTTATTACAAAAATTTTTAAACAAACCTAAAGGTAATATAATGATTTTCTTGTCCCCACCACCAATCTTCAATAGTGATAAATAATCTGCCACTATTCTTTTCTCTGAAGAAATATAAGGAAGGTGAAATACAGATCAAATTCAAGTTGTTGTTCAACATAGTTGCCCAAAACAGTCTCCTCACCATTCTTCTTCATCTCCACCACTAGGACCCAGCCAAATATTATTTGCTTTTTAATCACAGCAAATAGAAGAGGATTTCTCAATAATCTGCTCAAGAGAATCCCCTAGTTGGAATCCCCAAAATAACCCTACAATATAGCAAAGGACTCCTATTAGACACATCTTGAGATGATTGACATGAATACATTCAAGATCAATTTTGGAAATTGATGTGCTGACACATAGTCTGACATAGACGTGCTGATGAATCATAATCTCTTTTCTGCGCAGGCTGCTTTACAAACCCACACGAAATATAGTTCAGTTGCAGCTGTTAAAATTTACAATTATACTTCTTTTTTATGATGCTGGATTTGAACTTAAGTTGGAAATGTTACTTGTTTTTATGTTCAAGGCACAGTCTCATAATTTTTCACTCTGTCTTGTTTTTTAGAAATGACTCTGAACCTGGCTAGTATCCTGATTTTTCAATAGTTTTTGGCTGAGCACATGAAAAATCTGGCTTCAGTAAAGAAGACAGAAATGAATATTTGAATCACTCAGCATTAGAGCAACCCAGAGAGTATATAGTCTTTATGCATTGTTCCAAGAGAGAAAATAGGTCATTGGGCCTTAACTTGAACTTGGTCTTGATAAAATTGGTCCTGCTCTGACCTTGGAGCTCACAGTCACGAAGACCTGTGCTCATACCCTACACTCAGTGTTCTAATGACTGGGCTTCCTGGCAGGCATCCAGTCTCTCGGCTACTAAAAACTCATGGTTGTGCCTTGGGTCCTATACTCTCCCATCCTAACACCTTCTTTGGATTAAATGTATCTGCAGAGGTGACCTGCACTGATTCCCACTTAGACATACCTACATTTCAGGTGGTTATCATCATTTTGCTTAGAAACTCATGTGCTTACCCATTCAAAAGTGCTGACTCGATATTCACTTCCTTGAATTGCTGTCAAAACATTTTTTATTTGTTTAAATCCCTACCACTACACGCAGCAGAGCCTTTATCACCTCTTGAATTTCCCTGGATTTTGCACATATGACCCATTCTATGAACGCTTTTGTGTTAGATAGCATGAGGCTCAGAAGTTCTAGGTCCTAGTGAGGATCCTTCCAACCTCTGCTCATTTATTCATTCAATCAATGGTATTAAGTTCAAGGCACTGGATGTTAGCTATTGTCCACTTGACTTTCCATCAGTGACATAGCTTCTTTTCCATGGACCTTAACTTGACACCCTCTGAGTAAAGCCCTCTGAGGATAGCACTGCTTTTTCTATGAGGTACTCTCTCAAATAGCTGGCTGTTCCTATTTCTGCATATTCCTAATACATCAAGTATAAAACTCCAGAAATGATGCCTAAAATGACAAGTGTTTCCTCTAATCAACCCCCCAGGAGTGTGTCTTAACCCCCAACTCCAATTTTGCAATCTCTCCTCTCAGAGGTACAAACACCTGCTCAGTCCTCATGTACTCAGACACATTCTTCATTTCCCGGAGCCTCAGGAAGCAAACATGTTTTCTAACACTCATGGGAGGGGCAGGATGTGATGAATAAAACAGCCAGTGCAGATCACCCACTGTGGTTCAGAGGCTCCAAGAGGCTGCCTTTTTGGCAATGACCCACATCCTAGTGGGACTGGGGTACCAACAAACACATCCAGGGGCGAATTCTGAGTAGTACCCTTCTTTATCTTCTTCCTGAGACTCTGAGGGACACATTAACCAACTAAATTTTGCATCTGGAATGTGAGCTGAAGATCAGCCACAAAACTCTCCTCTTCTAGGCTCTGACTCTATTCCAATCAAAGCAGCAATTGTCCTAACCCTCCCTCTTCCCCTCCCCCCCCCTTCCCGCCCTCCACCACAGTCCCTGTCAATGGAGAGAACTGGGCAACAAGACAGGCTGCTGGTTTTCCAGAGTTCCTGAGCTCTGGCTGGAACAATCGCTGTCACCTTAAGAGCTCTCTCGAGCTCACACACTTAGAAAAGCATTACCAGCTACTAGTGCATCCAGGTTTCTTGGATCATTTTCAATTACTAAGGGAAGGTACCAATTGTTAAAGAAAACTAAAAAATACCCACAACGACTGTGAAATCTTTTCATTCCCCACTCTTTAGGTAATTTGTTCTGATTACAACTATTTCAAAAGGCAAGATTACACACCCGGGAAGCAAAAAGATAAAAAAGGGAAATCTGTTCCCTGCTGAGGCCTGATCAGAGCTCAACTCATGTTTGGAAGCAAAAGGAAATTTTTTTTTAAGCCCTAGTGAAACCTTGTTAGCTCTGAACACTGGGGCTGAAATGATCTAGTGCGAGGACTTGCTGGGTCACTGGGAGGTCATTAGTGCATCAGGGATTGTTGCCATTCTTGTCTCTCCTCTTAAAGGAAGAGAACTTAAATATTTACCAAAAGCTGTCTTCACTCAGGTATGTGGAAAAGTAAAAGAACAAAATTGAGGTCTATCATCTTTTTTTCAGTTAGAAATATGTATTGCCACGCTTGTAAGATATAAACATACATTTAGGTTTTCAAACCTTGTTTCTTTTCCCCCTATTTTGCCAATTCTCTTTAACAGCAACTCACTTATCCTAATGTTTTAGCCGTGGTATGTTGGTTTAGGGTGTGCTATTTTGTTTACAAGGGATATATTTTTGCTACATTTGCTGTAAGAAGCAACTGGCAAATGACCTTCAGGACTCACCAGGGAAAGCAGTGAGCCCTTCTGTGTATTAGAATGATCCAGGCTCCACTAAGACATGGCACTGGATACTTCCTCTTGGTTGTAAGAAGGGGAGGGAGGGACACAGTTACAGCATTTGATCCATCACCATATTCCTACCTTGGATTTTAATTCTCATCTTAATGAAAATATCTGAAGCCAACAGAGTGAAAAGCACTGGGTTTACAGAGTAGGCAAGGAAAGTAGCTCAAACACAATTAGCTTGGTGTTCTGTGTCATTCATTTACACAGCAGCCCTGTAGGTTTTAACAGAGCATCAGAGCTCGTGTATCGTATCCAATAGCCTGCATAAGAAAAGGCAGTGCAGAGCTAAGCTGGAGCCCAGGGACATTATTCTAGAACTACAGCCCCTGAAAAGGCGTGATAGTGGGGAAACGTGATTCCCATCCTCCTGGAGCAGCTTATGCTTAGATATTCTATATGAAAAGTAAAGCACAGACGTGTACAGCCTCTGAGATTCTCTCTAGCTTTGCAGTGATTTGAGTACATGAAAGAGACTTCACGTGAGCAATGCAGCTCAGTCCCAGGAAGGGCACCTAGGTACACAGGTGTGCCATTGTCCATTCACTTTGCCTCAGATCTTTTACAGCGTTCAGGTATCTGGATGAGATTTAGTTCAATAAAAATTGATATGTTTGTAAAAGATTATGTTTACATAAAAGGCATCCCAAGGTTTGTATTTAAAAAAAATAATAATAATAATAATAAAGCCTTAAAAAGGAATTACCAATTACCAAGGCTTCAGAAATCACCCAGTCCAGGATTTCTTTATTGACAAGGGAGGCCTCCCCCAGACTCAGAGGCTGCTCCTTCCCAGCTTAGGTTCCATGAGGGGCAGAGCTGGAACCAGATCCCAGGCCAAGGCCAGCGCTCTGGCCTATGTGACAGGGGACTCCTGGTTGACAAGTCCTATTTGCCTAATGAGGAAACAGTGTCATCTAGTGGCAATTTGTCAGCATTTCCTAGATGAGGCACAATTCAACTCCATTCAACACAAGGGAGGTGAAAAATGTCCCCCTTCCATCTCTGCTGTCCCTGATTGCCCAAAACAACATTTCTGGACTATTTTTTTTCCCCCACTAGGTTTTCCAAAGACCAAACAATTCCCAGTGGGAAACCCTCCAACAACCCAATTTTCCACTCTCTTCTCATGCCAAACTTTCAACACAGCATCAGGAATTATCCACCTCAAGGATCAGACCATCATGCTGTTGTCCTTTTAATACTTCTTGATTCAAGTTTTCAGCAAAATAAAACTCATCCATTATTTCAGGCTTTCTGCCAATTGATGTGTTTAATCAAAGAAATGTGCTCCCTTCTAATGAAGATCCAGATTATGCTTTTCATTTAGTCATGCAGATGTAACATTTGCTTTTCTCCTCCTACCAACAAGTTGGGACACTTTTGTTGCCTTTCAAATAATTCTGAGTATTGCCCAAGACAGTCCTGTGAACAAACGTGTGTACTAGTTTCATGAAAGTACATCTATTAATTCATCTTTCATGTTCCCAAATATTTACCAATTCTTACTATGTTCCAGACATGGTCTTTGTCCTGGGACCTAACTTTGGAGGTAGAAAACAAAATATATAAACAAATAATTTTATTATATGACAAATGCTCTAGTAAGTAAACTCAAAGAGAAGAGGGGGGGGGGGGCAAAGGCTGCTGAACTTAGAAAGAGCTGCACGAAAGAAAAAAAGCAATGGACTTGAGCTTTGAAGGTAGGTAGGCTTTTGATTTCTGAAGGAGAGGCAGGAATGGCATGTTAGGCAAGGGGAACAGAGCTTCAAAGGCCCAGAGGCAGAAAAGTATATTATATGATAAAGAAAATAACCTACTACTAATATATCCACACAAAAAAATGGGACAGCCCAAGAAGATAAAAGGGAAGTGATGTAGAAAGGCAGTTTAGAATTAGAATACAAAGTGGGCCACTCTAAAGTTTTTCGGAGGTCTTCCCAGGGCTATATTTGTGGTCCCAAATTGCATTCTATTTCAAGGCTTCCTACCATAGAAGTATATCCACACACACACACCTGATGGAGCCTTTGGCTGGCTTTGTAGGCCATCTCTTGCCAGATTGAGGCTATCTCTTGGCATTTTGTAGTCCTAAGAAACAGCTGGCTTGCCAGTAATTGGAAGGGTCTGGTAAGTGCCTGGCGACATGAGTTTCATCCTAATGTCTGGCTGGCAGTGACTGTTATTCAGCACAGAAGGGTGGAGACCATACCTCTTATGTTCCCTTGACCTTAGAGAACTCATTTGTGTGAGAAATCATTCAGGGTTGAAGGTGAACCCCAGACAAGGAATGGCACAGAAGCCCAAGGACAGTATTTCAGCTATAGTCATAGCCAGGAAGAAAATTATGATAAATTCACATAACTTTGATCCAGGTATTGAGTGTCTGAACTCCCCTCCTAGACATAAAAGAGTCTGGGTTGCCAGACACAGGCTAGGTAAATCCAGGAGTGATTTGGTGCTGGGCCACAAATAATGGCACTAAGGATGACCAAGGCCAACTGCAACACCAAGCAGACAATGCATATGAAACAGTAACTGAAATGAGCAAAGTAGAACCATGATCTTTAAATATCCAAGGCAAGTGGAAATCAGAGATCCCAGAGGACAGAGCTGGGAGAAAACCCTTATCCATAGGTGAGCAAGCAGGCCTCTATGATCAGAATAGGCCATATACCTAGAAGAATCATGATCTTCTAATCCTACCTGACACCTTGGGTGTTAGTGAGTAGTAAAACTATAGTTTCCAGGTGAGTCTTTTATGCTATGGTAGATAGAGTCCTGGACTGTGAGCTGAGCTGAGATGTTTTCCTACTTACCAGCAACTGAGTATGTCTCACTGAACAATTTCTGAACCCAATCTTCATAGTCTCTGACATAGAAAGTAAGCCTCATGGGAAAGCTTCATAGAAGATGCAGCCAACAGTGTCTGAAGGGCACCTCAGAGAATGTTTTCTATTATTGAGCTATCAGGTTTTTACATCTGCATCCAAGGTTCAGATTCTATTGATGAAATATTCCACATATGTTGAGTGTAAAAGGCTTTGCAAAAGGAGTCAGAAACCTAACTCTGGTTATGCACCTCACTAGGTCCTCCAATTTCTAATCTGAGGTTTCTTCCAGAACTATTGATAATATCCTACAATTATTCATAAAGCAAATGGTCTACTATGATGCATGCTTGCAAAAGACAGGTGTTGTACAATAAATTATTAATGAAGTCTTTGGATTGCAGATGCCATGTACAAGGATTGGTCTGGTGCCCACAAGGTAATCTTCTGTTTCCAAATCAAGGTTATTGTGATCAATAAGCCTTGTTAAATATTACTAAGGGAGTGGGCAAATATGCAAAGTTAATAACCTAGTATCCATACTATTTTTCCCCTTGATCCAAAATATTTTCCTCCCTCTTCTAGATCATGCTTGCTTGCACTAAATATATTCTAATTCATTTACCTCTAAAATTAGACACTATAGGAAGGAGACTTGACTTGGGATGGTGAACACACAATACAATGTATAGATGATGTGTTATGGAATTGTGCAGCTGAAACGTGTAATTCTGTTAGCCAGTATAACCCCCAATAAATTCAGTAAAAAGGAAATAAATAAATAAAATTGGGCACCTTTATTTATTTATTTATTTATGTTAAAATTCAAGGAGAGTCATTGCACATTGATTTCCTGAATTGGCCCCAATTGACCTGGAAATGTTAACTAAACTGTTTATTTATTGGCTGGTCGTGAAAGCAATTAGTTGAATAAAAGATCCACGATCTCAAACTTTTTGTCCAAAAGGGGCATTGTCCACTTGTGGTACAAAACATTCTCTAGTTAGGCTTTCTACATTCATTCAAAAACAGCTGAGGATTAACTGGAACCAACCTTCCCAATAGAATTTCATTCACTGGGACTCTACAATAGTTATATGTGGTTACTTGAATTCAGTTTAGATGAGATAATAATAAGAGCTAACAACTCTAAAGGGTTTTACTTGTCAGGCCCTGGTCTCATGTCTTTGCATGTATTACCTTGTTTAATCCTACAACAACTCTATGAGATATGCTCTACTACATTCTACATGTGGAACTTGTGAAGTTAAGTAAGCCATCTCAGAAACAGTAAACTTAGCCAGCTTAGCTTCAGAATCCCCAAACAGCCAAGTGCCTGCATAATGTGCATTTCCACTTTGCTTTTATAGAGAACCTGCTATGGGTGAATTTTCACATAATTAGAAAATTCATATTCACTGCCAGAACTGGTAAAAGCCGATATTCTTGTTGAGAAGCTCTATGGAAACCATCTAATCCAATCCCTACCACAAATCCCCAAGAGGAGCAGCTACCCTCTCTCTGCTCATCCCCATCAACAGGTATTCGCTAAATCATACAGCACTCCACACCCTCTTGAGAGTTCACATCATTAGAAATGGCTTCCTTTCCTTGAAGATTAAATAAATGTTTCTATAATTCTATCTCCTCGCCAGAACTCCACTCTCTGAAGCCACAGTGAAGACAGGTAACCCGTCTTTCTCCTAGCAACCTTCAAACATTTGAAAGAGCAATTTTTGCACCATCCGGAATCATATCCTTCCTGGCTCCTCACTCATCACTAAGCACAACTATTTTTAAGATCCAATTATCCTGGGCCTTCTAAGTTTGGGCTAATCCCATTTGAAGTTCAGGGCCTGGTAACAAAGACGGTTGTCAGAAGACTTGATGATGCACAAGTGTTCTCCCAGGACTCTAAACCACTTCCCTGGGTGCATCCCAAGACACCCCTCCCTCGTGGGACTGATAGCCCCCGACACTGTCTCCTCACATCCAACTTATAACCCAGAAGGAACTTTTTTTCATATTAAATCCTCATCGAATCACACCTCCCCACTCTGTATATTTTTAAAGTTATTCTTCTAAGCCCAAGTGGAGGATTTAATATTTATCAGTGATAAATAGTTTCCCTTCAAGCCTGCAGAGACAGAAAGATCAAAACAGGTATTTTACTACGTTCTTTCCACCCTCCAAAATTTTTCTATGAACAGTAAAGAAAGTCAAATGGCCTGTTAATTAGCTCAGAGATAGAGTGAGTTGTTTTAGAAGGGAAAGCAAAACAAGGTAGTTAGTATTAGCACAGAGCTAAGCTGGACCCAAAATGTAAAAAAGCCAACCAAACAGCTTTCAGAGCCTGGGGCTCTTTTCCTATGCTGTTTCCCTTGTGGGAAAAAAATGATCCATTGGATGCTATAAATTTTAGATACTTGGGGAAATAAGAGTCAGCCCAAATGCCAGAGGCCAACCTGCAGTTTGTGGTATGTGGGTCACTGTTTTGTCACACGTGACACTGTTTCCATGAACAACAGATTGAACCTGGCAAAATGCACCAGTTGACTCTGCCAATCTTTGCTAATTTTAAGGGAAACAAAAGGCAGAGAACTAGACTTATGGAGAACAAAATATTCCTTCATGACATCAACAGCACCAATGAATTTACAATACAAAAGGGGAACAAACTATTCATACTTTTATACAATTGTTCTCTATGTTGCCTAAACTTTGCTTAAATAACTCATAGCTACATAATCAAGAGCCCACACACAAATATAAAAGTTTTTATTTGTGCATTCCAAAGGGATTTAAAATATTTGGAATAGTGTATTCGGAGATATTTCTCTTTTTCCTTTCAAATCTTTTCATATTCTTTACATCACAAAACAGATTTCTAGTTTAAAAATCAACAAAAAATGGAACATAGATTTTATATAATAAGAAATAAACAGTTTAACATTTTGAACAATTCCTCCCCTCCTTTCTTTCTCCCCCTTGCAGGATGGAACTTGCTTTTTGCAAAACAGAGTGTTAACATTAAATTATGGTATTAGTGGTTTTTATTAGATGTTTTGAAATTCAGTGAGGCAATATGAAATATAAAAGGGGCATTATAAAAAAGATCTTACTATTGTTTGACTAGTCAAGGTATCAAAATAATATAGATATATAAGTAGACCTTACATGCCTATAATACCCACTATTTCCAAGCAAGAGGGAAACTAAGTCAAATACAATATAGCATTTCCCAAGGACAGTTAAGAGGTTTGTGGAGAAACTATAATGTGATTCTACTGTTTTCTGACACCTTATTGTCTTTCTTCAAGGACATTTTGAATAAGGAGTTAATAAAGCCTAACATTCCCTTGTTGTAATGATGAAAGAAATGAGATCAGTGCCACTATGAGCTGATAACCAGGAAGGAGCGGTGGGGCAGCAGAGAGGCAGCTTTTTCCATGTGCCGCACAGTGATATCGACTAAGACATCAATCTCTTTGGCAAAGATGAACAACCTCTGTTTTCTGTTTCCCTGGGGCCCAAAGGCATCCATAGGTATGTCATTCCATTGCCCACAAGAATGAAAGAAAAATGAGATTAGTACTTAGTACTTAACACACATGCTTCGCTGTAATCAATTTTCATACATTGTCCATAAACATAGGTATAAAAAGAAAAATGTCTTGCTATTATTTGGATAACTTAATAATCATTACATGAGGGAGGGGGAGAAGTATACTGAAAATTTACAGGGTTCAACAAAGAGATATATAAGCAGAGTACTTTTCCCAAGAATGGTTTGTTCACAGATAGTTTTTTTTTTAAAAAAAAGCACACATACATACATACATACACACAGAGAAACACATACACACACACACACACACACACACACACACACACACAAACACATGCCAGGAAAATAGCAATGTATCTATGTTTGTGATCCCATTGTAATTAACAAGTCATTAACGATAGGAAAGGAGCAAAGAAAAGGCTAGACATTATAGTCATACCATTTGGGCAGCTTCACAGGGATCTGCAGCTTTGTCTTATGCAGGAAACACCAGTCTATTCTCTGAAAAACTTTGGGGAAAGGGACTAGACAAAGGGAAAATAGATGCATTCCCAGTAAAGTTGGAGTGACACAGGGAAGGTACTTTCCTATCAATCACACCTGGGGACAGAAATGGTTGGCCAGAATGGGCATGGCTCCTGCAAGCACATGAAAATTTGGATATATGTAATACCCTAAACAAAGGAATGCTTCCTCTTGTTGCTATTGCTCCTGTTGCTCTTGTGCTCTTGGCTTCCTTGCATTCACCTATGTTTCCTCCATAGCTATGTGACCCTGTGGATCACATATGCAATGGACTAACAGACTGCAGAGAGAAAAACAAGCTAAGCTAGCCTGATGCTGGATTGGACTCTGCTCCAACATGGAAAGGAATCACTGGCTCTCATTTTAGCTCTATTGAAGGCTCAGCTATACTTCTTCTATGACTGGACTAAGGGAAATGGGACTTCAGAAACTCAAGGAGTTAGTTCTACCCAAATTTTTAAAAAATCATTTATTCTCACACACAAGTCTCAGAAAATTCCTTTTTTTAGGATATTGCAAGAATTGCACCTCCAGCAGCAACCAGGGGAGACAAGGCCCTGTTCCATCCATTGACATATGGACTTTATCTTTCCCAGCTTTCTATCTTCTCTTGTTCTATACATTCTCTCTTCCACATCTGTACCTACTAACTCCAGAGGGATGTAATTTTCATTTTAGAAACATTTTTTAGTATCTGAACACTACCCTAAAAATGCAAATCAGTAGATTAGAAATTCAGTTAGACAAGATCTTATTTTTTTAATGAATTTGTGAACCCCAAATTGGTAAGCATATGTGTTCTAGTCACCTCCTCTTATTTAACAGACATATCTCCTGGAGATTAATGACCTATGAGAAGTCTGGCCTGCTGTCCAAATGATTTAGGAACCCAGGAAGAAATGACGTTGGGTTAGTTTTTGGCAATGATTTTTTAGTACAAAACACACAATGGGAGTTGGGAAATATTTGGAAAACTCAAAACAACAGCTTGTGTTAATTCTCAACTGATTTGTGGCGGGCCTTCCTTTTTCACCTCGTTGAGACTGGTAGGAAAAGAGCCCAGTGGCCTGCTCTGGTCCCAGATGCTTTATTCTAATTCCATCGTTAAAAGAAACAAGACCATTGCAGGTGAAATGTACCTTTCTGAGAAAAAAGAAATATGTGGTAATTAAAACAGTTACCCACAATTAAAAACAATCAGGCACAACATACTAGATTTATGAATGTGAGACCCATGATGTGATCTACATTTTTCAAGATTAAAACAAACAATAAACTGAAACAAAACAACAAAGCAAAGAGGAATGGTATAACACAGACCTGCAGCCAAGCACTTACATTTAAGAATACATATTGTATGAGTTACTGACATTTAGACAAGCACTTTCGGAGATAAGAAAGCTCCAGAGCTCTTTCTGAAATTCTTGTTGTCAGCCCAGTGTTAGAACAAGTAACAGTGGAGTGCTATGGGTGACAGGCCTTCCTTGTTCCTAGAGGAAGTTTTATGGGCCCTAAGACTCTAGGTCAAAGAACCATTAACTTAGAGAGATTGACTTGATCAAAACAAAACAAAACAACAACAAAACACATATCCCTGACAGCAAAGTGCTAAAATATTTAAAAGGCATTGCTCAGTGGTTGAGTGTCAACCTAAGAACCAGAAGGTCACAGTTTGATTCCTGGCTAGGGCACTTGTCCTGGATGTGGGCTCAAGTCCCCAGGAGGGGACATGCAGGAAGCAGGCAATCAATGGTTATCTTTCTTCATTGATGCTTCTATATCTCTCTCCCTCTCCCTTCCTCTCTGAAATCAATAAAAATTTATATTAAAAAATAAAATGAAAGGCAATATATACAAAAATAAAATGAGCGTTTAAAAGGGACTGAGTATTTAAAAAAACAAAAACAAAAAAAACCTCCAAAATATTCTTTAGCCCACTATATTGTCTATATTATTATTTCTTCTAAAGAGATAGAACCATATACCCCAAGCTCAGTGAGTGGCACCAATCCCACTTCTCTCCTTCCACATCTCTCTTCAAGGCTAGCCCCACGTTTATCTAATTATCTACTCTGGAGCATCTTTTAATCCAGCCCTTCTTCTCCACTCACCCAGCAGCTATCCTAATTCAGGCCCTTACCAATTCTCTACCCAGATCCTAAGGTGATCATTCTAAAAGCCATCAATGTTGACCACATCTGTCAGTGCCCTTGGCAGTCCCGGTTCTCTCTCTTGCTTCAACAGTGTTTGAGCCAAACAGAATCAGGGATACCCCTTCTTCTAGCTTTCAGACACTCTTACATTTTATCTGGTCACCACCTTCAGAACCACCCCAGGGACCAGCCAACACATTGGCTTTTTCCTACCTTAACTCCCTATTGCCAAACAACCATGAGCTCCCAAATTAGTCAGAATTATTCCACTGAGGTGGAGGTTGTGGTCAACCGCTTGCCAACCTGCATTTGCAGGTCTCCCACACCTACCTTTCTCTGGGCTTCTATTTCCACCAACAATGATGTGGTTCTCGAGGCCGTGGGCCACTTCTTCCAGGAGTTGGCAAAACCAGAGCGATGGCTGCATTCTCTTCCAGGACGTGCTGAAGCCTCCCTAAGATGAGTGGGAAGAACTCCAGATGCTATGGGAGCTACCCTGGCCTTGGAGAGCAACCTGAACCAGGCCCTTTTTGGAGCTGCAGGCCCTGGGTTCTAACCTCACAGACGCTCATCTCTGTGACTTCCGGGGAAAACCTCTTCCGGGGTGAAGAGGTGAAACTCATCAAAAAGATGGGTAACACCTGGCTAACATCCCAGGCTGCCAGCCATTAGGCTGGGCTGGGCGAATATCTCTTTGAAAGGCTCACCCTCAAGCATGACTAGGAGCCTGTGGAGCCCAGAGGCCTTGGAGAGGCCCCTCTGCATTCTCCATTTTACCTGAGCCTCTTCCCAAAACTACTAGCCATTCTTTTAACCACCCTGAAGCCCTCTCCCATGCATTGGACCAAATGAAACAATAAATCTTTTTTCAGAAATTATATATATATATATATATATATATATATATATATATATATATATATAATTACTTCTCTCACCTGCTCGAAGGCTTCCACTAGCACTGTAGTGTTTACAGAATCAAGTCCCCAATTTTGAGTAGTACCCAAAAATCTTCCTGGACCTGGATTTGGATCTGGCTGCCTCCCCAGTTCCCCCTGCACTCCAGGAAAGTACCCCCTGCCCCCTGCAACAGCATTCCATAAACCCATATGTCTCTATGCCTTTGTACTTATGTTCTTGCTGCTTCATATGCCCTTCATTCTAAACATTTCCACAACTCAGAATTCATTCTCTCTCCTACCTTTTCTGATTGACCTCTAAATTCCTTTAATACTCAGCTCCCATGTCCTCTTATAACCCCCCCTTCCCCTGATGTCCTTAAGTGGAGCAGAAACTCCCTTGTTTATGCTATCTAATACATTATTAAAAACTTCTTTTATATAGCAGGTATTTCATTGTATTACAGTAATCTGGTGCCTAATTTTCTACACTTCCCTACATTGTAAGCTCCTTGAGGATAGGAATTAATGTTATTCAACTTTGTATCCACAGAATTTAGCTAAGACTTAGTAGCAAGCAATGCATGTTTACAGGATGAATGGATGAGGGAATAAATGAGTACACCTGCTGGGAAAATCCAGGAAGGGAATTTACCAGGTAGAAGTTCAATTCTTATATTAACTAACTTTTGGGAAGCTGATGAGTAAATTCAGCCCTGACCAGTTCTCGCACTTTCAGATTTGTTCATTTATTTACTTATTCATTTATTTAACAAACATTTGTTGAGTGCCTGTAATGTTTCAAGGATGTACCCATCACAGGAGTTCTACAAATAATAAAATAATAAATATACTTCCTGATCTCAAGGACTATGTAGTCCAGAGGGGGCATTAGATACGTAAACATAAGGGCCATAAAAGGCTATAGGAGTTGCAATGGAAGAGAAGTGGGCAGGATGGAAGTTGAAGACAGGAGTCTGGAGCAGTATATCTCACCTCTTGTGGAAGTGCTGTCTGCGGAGTGTTCTGAAAGGGGAATATGAGGAAGGCACAGCTGGCCAAGGGGGATGCTTTGTGCAATACCATATAGATGAGGAAGTGTGCTGCAATTAAGTAAAATGGAGATAATTTAAGGTAAAATTGTTATAATCCCGCGCTCTAGAAAACAACCCTGTATTGAAATTTCAATTCTCTATCTGTGTGGTCTTGGGAAGACTAGACCTACTATAAAATGGAGTTAATAATAGCACCGACCTGACATTAAGTGTTGTGAAAATTAAGTAAAATTAAGTGAAAAGTAAGTGAAATAATGCTTGGGAGGTCCTTGACACAGTCTCTGGGGCATGATGGTGATGATAATGGTTGCTGGAGTTATACTGCAGAGGAGTCTAAACGGGTAGGCATGGCCCACCTGGAGGAGGGTCTTTCACATCAGACCATGGAGTTTGGACTTTGATCTATAGTAGCTGATAGAAAACCATGAAAGAAGTTTAAGTAATAAAGTGCTAAAAAATAGATTTGCATGTTAGGACCTCTCAGGTAGCTATGTGGAGGATTAAATTAAAGGTAGCACAAAATGATCACTGAGGACTGGACTAAGACAACAGTTGGGAGAAAGGTGAGAAGAGAACATGTTAAGTAGAACTGCCCTGTTCTAGCTGGTTTGACTCAGTGGCTAGAGTGTCGCCTGTCAATTGAAGGATCCTGGTTTCTATTCTGGTCAAGGGCAAATGCCCGGGTTGTGGACTTGATCCCTTGTAGAGAGTGTTCAGGAGGCAGCCGATCAGTGATTCTCTCTCATCATTGAAGTTCCTATGTCTCTTTCCCTCTCTCTTCCTCTCTGAAATCAATAAAAACATATTTTTTTCTAAAAAAAAAAAAAAAAGTAGAACCAACAGGACTTGGTTAGCTTTTCCCCAACCACACAAATACATGCATTCAGGCACATGACATGACCTCATGTTATCTGCTGTTTTCCAGAGTTTTGGGTCCAGACAGGAGTCCCTACTCTGGACTTTTGCCTTCTTCTGTCACAATTTACCTCTCCACTTCTCAGGGAAGTGACAACTTCAACAGTTAATGATCTGATCATGTGATTTACTCCTCATGACAACCCTAGGAGTAGCCCATTAATATTGAACCTCATTATAAATAAGAAAACAAACCCAATAATTTAGTTTGAAAAGATAATACAATTGTTTTAAAGGCCCAGGTCAGGTACCTCTGACCTAAAAATCTCTTCCTTTCCACTATCCCCATTGCCAAGTGTCAAAGACAAACTGAGGCGGGGATAGCTGAGAATGGCTGAGCATGCTCTGTCTCTTTAAGGGAAAGGGGAGGGAAATGTTCATTTTAACAAGGCATTGCTGAAGACCCAATACTCTGATGCAAAGGAATACATCTCCAATGGTGGCATTTGTGGGCACTCTGGCAGATCAGATTTGTGCGAGACACAAACTTTAGTTTCCTTTAAATCTCATTGTGTAAGAAACCATCTTGCATGCATCTTGCCTGGCTTGGTGGAAACAGAGCAGAAGTACTTGATGAATGATGCATTTGTCTATCTCCCAGACTGAGCCCAATTGTTCTCCAGATTAGAGTCCAGTTAGAATAAGCTAGCTAATATGAACACTAGGTGTTTTCCAATTATGAAATGCTTCTAGTGCCTTTTATACATCTTACCTATTTGTTCTATTTTCCATAAATTACAGCTTCCTACATTTCAGAAGCAGGAAGAGGCCTTTGTAAGATCTAGCCCAACATTCCAAAGCCATCAGTTCTATTTTACTTTATTCCTGGATGGTCTGGCTTCGTAGAAACACCCCCCCTCCCCCCCAATAAGACTTACTCAAAGAGGACGCAGGGAACAATCAGAAACTTAGTGAATACTGGACCTTGTTTGCTTTCTCTCAAATTAAAGCCATGTCTGCACAATAGTTACCTGCAGTGCCCATTCGTAACCAGCTTTTTAGTGTCATAGAGGTGCAGACGCCTTCCAAAGTAAACATAACTTCTGGGGAAACATTATTTAAACTCTATATATCAGCAGCTCTCCTGAGTGTCACAGCACACTTATTAGATAGGTTCTCTTTTTTTATCCTTTATTTTATAGATTAAAAAAAAAAAACTGTGCCTTAGAGAAGTTGAATAAGTTACCCAAGGTCACACAACTAGTGAATGTCAAGGTCAGGATTTAAACCCAGGTGGTGGTTTGATGGCTTAAGAGTTCTAAATATTAACCACTACACTCAACATTCTACACATCATTAATGCTAATTGATTAACAATCCTTTTGCCTTGTGCTCATAATTCATTTTATAGTTTTCAGTCATAATGGCCTCATTTTATTTATTTATTACTGAGAATACTAGGAGGGTGGGAAGGGAGAAGTCACCATATGAAGCAAATTGAATAAACTCCAACTTTATCATCTACTGGACTTCAGATAAGGATTTGTGTGTTTAAAAATGCAGAGTGTTTTATCAGCTGAGCTGCTGGCTCTCCAACTAACCTACTTTTAAAATGTGTTTGTTTTAAAGCGGTCACTAGAGATCAAATCTCCTGAATGAGTCCAAGATAAAACTCAAAGTCATTCAGCTCTATAAAGTCCTAAGGCAGCTGTCCTCTGGTACAGGTTCAGGGGAAATTGGTGAGATGAATTCACATACTTCTTGAACAGGATATGCAACTGAGTGATAAGAGAGGGCACTGTCAGCTTTCTTCTCTGCAGAGTCTTTGGACAACATTCCAGTCTCTGCCTGATCCTGGTGGTGAAAAGTAATGTGTATCTGGGATCATAAGAACATGAGTGTTGTGTGACATTGGCACATGCAGTCAGCTGGACAGTCCCTCAGTGCATCTCTGCAGAGCCCCTTCTATGCATCAAGGACTCTGTTTGGAGTTGGGGATTCCATGAGGGCAAAAACGAAGAACTTGCCCTTCTAGAGTTTACCATTTTGTGTCAGAGACAGAATTTAATCAAACTAATCTCACACATGAATATATCATTGCAAATCCAAATAAATGCTACAAGGCAAGAAACAGAGCTCTGTGAGAAAGTGGAACAAAGATCTCATGGAAGAAGTGGCCCCTTGAGTAGAAATGTGAGCAGATACTGACCAGTCAAAAATGATGAATTTCCAGGCAGAGGGAACAGTATGTGCAAAAGCCCTGTGATAGCCAAGCTACCATTGGCCCAGAAACATTTTTGTTCAAACTAGAAGAAGAAAAAAAAAAAGGCACCACCTCCTCAAGACCCTTTACTTCTGTCAGAAAATGGTTTTACTTATTTTTACAGAACAATTGTACATTATCTGGAATATTAATGGCTCAACCAATATTGTAGCAACTAGTCGAGTTTGGCCACTGAGCACTTAAAATGTGGCTAGTCTAAGTTGAGGTGTGCCTTAAATATAAAATACACCCTCTATTTCAAAGATTAAGTGTGTGTGTGGGGGGGGGGGGGGAGAATACCTCAATTACATTTCAATTGACTACATGTTGAAATGGTACTGTTTGGATACACTGAGTTAAAAAAAAAAGTTTTATTAATTTCACTTGCCCCTTTTTATTTTATTTTTTTAAATGTGGCTACAAGGAAATTCAAAATTACACATGTGATTCATATTTGTGGCTCACATGACATTCCTATGGAAGCACCCTTTGGCAGCAGGCCTTGTATACCATACTGCACTGTCAGGCAAACCATGGCAGGAACGGGGAAATGAAAGGAGACCAGAGTTGCACAGAGGGCAGAAAGGAGAGTGATGAAATATCAGAGGGGGCAGGTCATGTCAAATTGTGCTTTCTAAGCCAGGAAAGTTTAATAAAGTTCATCCTTAGCTTCATTTTCACAGATGCTTCCCTTGCTTGTTTGTCTGGAGTTTGTCTAATCAGTGACTTATTCCTAAAGCATTTTCTGAGGATGCACTGTGGGCTGGAAAGGGGGCTACTGCCTGGTTCTGATGCAGTTGAAATGAGTTCCTTTACCTGTGAGAGTGGATCTGTTAAAACAGAAAGGAAACTAGACTTGGAGCTAGACTAATATGTTGAATTGGGTTTTATATTTACTTGTTCAGCAATCTCAAGAAAATTATACCAGTTTTCTGGAAATGTTTCTAACCCATAAAATGGAATGTTACTATTGATTATCCATAATACTTACTACCTATTATAATATTACTAAAGGCCTGATGCATGAAATTCGTGCAAAGGTAGGCCTTCCTTCCCCCAACTGCCAGCACTGGCTTCCCTCTGGCACCCGGGACCCGGGCTTCCCTTGCAACCTCGGCTTCATCCAGAAGGCTGTCTGGAAGGATGTCCAGTCTAATTAGCATATTACACTTTTATTATTATAAATATTATAATGCTATAGAATATATGTTGCAATATTATAATATTACTTATTATGCCATTTTACCATGAAATATCTGTAATTGATGAATAAACACAACAGAACTGATGCTTTCTCTAGAAGCTGTGGAGCTGGATTCTGGACTCAGGTTCTGTCCTCCAAATAATGCATCTCTGTTGTTTGATCTTTAAATGTTTTGAATCTTGAAACATATCTTCCTTTTAATAAATATCTCATTAATTCTCATAAGGAATTAATAGCAAATTACATTAAAAAAAGTTATTTTCAAAAATAAATGAAACTGGTTTAAGAAGGAGAATTGAGTTCTGGTCCCAGCTATGACATTCATTCCTCCTGAGATTTTGAACAGATACTTGACACTCTTGTCCCATGTGTCAAATGGAAAACATATTAGCATTCACAGAACTAATGAAATAAACACAATAAACTCTGAATCATGTAAGGATTGGTACAAATATATGACTAACTGTTGCCATTTTAATTGTAACATATCAGACTGAAGTATCCAGATTTAATATGAGTAAGAGACATATTGCGTACCTTGGGCTAGTTCCATGCTAAGAGCTTTGTCATTTAAACCTTAGACCACCTCTCTGGGACAGGTGTTATGACTGACCCTTTTTACACTCAGAAACAGAGAAGCTAAGGAAATCTGTCCAGGGGACACTGCTGCTAAGTGGCCAGGCAGGGTTCCCAGCAAGGGTCTATATCTGGCCTCATAATCCACATGGCTTAGAGCTCCAAGTACCAAATATGCACCTATGTTTCACTTGTTTAAAAAAAAAAAAAAGATAGGGATTCTAAAAGTAAACTAGAACATTGAAAAAATAATAATATTCAACACAATGGAAAGTAGCTGGGTCATTATTTCTATGTATTATTGACTTAAAATGAGAATCATTTTGCCTTGGTCAAGTGGCTCAGTTGGTTGAAGCATCGTCCTGTACACCAAAAGGTTACCATTCAGGGCACATATCTAGGTTATAGGTTTAATCCCTGGTCAGTGCACATGCAAGAGGCAGCCGATCAATATTTCTCTCTCACATTAATGTTTTCTCTCTCTCCCCTTCTCTTTCTCTAAAAATCAAAAAAAACTTATTCTTAGTTGAGGATTAAAAAAGAGAGAAGAATCATTTTAAGGAATTCCAGGTGACTTATTTTCCCTTCATTCAAAGATCAGTATGCCTGCTTTTAAAAGCATAAAATGGTATGCAAGGTTGCTTTAAAGTTTACTTATCACCGAAGTCCTACACTGACCGGTGTTATGTGCACACATTAACCCTCAAGGTCACAACTCTGAGACTGCTGCCAGTATTGCATCAGAAGCCAGTGCCAAGCTTCCTCTGGCCCACCCTTTCGGGCATCTGGGAGAGGCTAAGGTGTGTCTACACAGACCAATCTGCAGCAAGGGACGCCTGCGTGCCCCATATCTGAACAAATAGGGGCCAAATGGTCTGACGTCAGCTTTGGCGTTGGCATGACAGCCAGAGGGGGCACTAATCTGTTTGTGCAGATAACCTTTGCTGCAGGCTGAGCCTGGGCCAACATTCAACTGGGCCACCTTGGGCTCCTGCACTCACATGACCTCTCAGGATTGCCTTTTCCGGATCCTGCCTGCACTGACCTTGCTAGGTTGCAAACAGGAGTACAGCAGCGGGGTCCAGATGCACACTCAGGGGCCAGACTGCTGGTGGGGAGCTTCACTGCCATCCCCAGCTGTGTGACCTTGCACAAGTCACCTGACCTCCTTGTGCCTCAGACCCCTCATCTGCCCAATGGGGGTAACAACAGCACCCACCCAGACAGGGAGCAGTGGTGAGGATTAAATGCATGAATGAACGCATGTCAGATCCTTAGCATAATGGCTGGTACACATTGAACATGAGCTGTCTTTATTATCATCTAGAGCAGTGTTTCCCAAACTTCTCTCATGATGAGAATCACCTGGTGGAGTTGTTAAAATACAGATTCCTGAATCCCAACTAAGAAGTGCTAAACTAGAATTTTTGGGAACCTATAGGTAAAATTGTATACTTAACTTTACTTATTTGATATGTATTTGATATGCCCAAAATTACACTTGCTAGATACATACATCTTGATGAGTTTGGACAGATGCATACACCCCTGATACCATCAACACAGTCAAGGTACTAAACATATCCATCACCTCTTAATCTTTCCTTGAGCCCCTCATGTGTGCTTTTGTTCTGTGAGTGGTAAGAATACTTAACCTAAGATTTAGCCTCTTAACATATTTTAAACTGCAGAATCTTGACTCATTCATTCAATATCCTGACCTTTAACAAACTACTTCTAAGGTTCAGTCTGTGGGACTAAGCACTTTTGCACAGTCTGACTGGTCCAAGGAAGTAAAGGTAAGTGATCATTTTTGGCCTACTGGGCTGCTGCTGACCAGTAAGGGGGTTGAGAATTGAATAAAAATTCCAGAACGTCACCGATCTTCATGAAACATCACTATCTATCATTAAGATATAAAGGATTTTTTTTGTTTGTTTGTTTTTAAATATATTTTATTGATTTTTGACAGAGAGGAAGGGAGAGAGATATAGAGTTAGAAACATCAATGAGAGTCAGCAATCAGCTGCCTCCTGCACACCCCCTAGTGGGGATGTACCCGCAACCCAGGTACATGCCCTTGACCGGAATCGAACCCGGGACCCTTCAGTCTGCAGGCTGACGCTCTGAGCCAAACCGGCTTCGGCGATATAAAGGATTGTTTTAATGTCACAGCAGGAATAAAGGACACAGGCATACCCCTCGCTCTTCCTTTTTAATCATCATCAGGGTGGAGAGGTCTAACACCTCTTAGAAAAACCAATGTCCCTCTGAAGTCAAGAGGCTCCCAGCTGGCTAACAGGCAAGCAGCAGAAAGGAAGGTGGTGCAGAAGCGGTGGAACTCATTCCTAAGTAATAGGGAGCTAATTATACAGTGGACCCAGCACTAGGCCCCAGTGCTGTGGGTCAAGCACTGCCCTTCCCTATTGGATGACCTGGAAAAAGCTGCTTTGTTACCTGAGTGGACTCTGCCTTTAGAGCCAGCAGCTTAGAGTCCCATTGCCCGTGCGGTTCTCTGATTACACGATTCCTCTGGCTGACTAGGATTTCTTTCTTCTGGCTCAGCCCTTTTTATCAAAGGACCCAATGATGATCTCTGGACATTCATTCCTTCACGGCACCAAGGCTATCGATAGCAGTGAGGTCACATTACCCTCTGGCCTGGTCTGAAAGGGATAAGAGGCCTGCTGTACATACTGTACCTGTCCCTGAGGCTGGGAGTTGCCCTGTTTTATAACTTCTTTGAGACTCCAGAGCACACTGTAAAAACTAGGGAACAGGTCTGTAAACCACACGCATGCTTAGACTTTTGGAATTAAATGTGGCTTGAATTTGTGGTTTATAAACGGTGACTCGTTTCAATAGAACTCATGAATGACAAGCAAACCCTAATCCATGTGGGCTTCTTTTCTATCCCCAATATTTTCACATGGTTTTGTTTCCCAATCCATTTCAGCAAAACAAGATAGATCAGCTTTCATTGTAGTCAAAATATTTTGCAGGAGCTGACGAAAAACTCTCATCATGAGGCAGATAAGAAGGTACACATGATGTCAAAACAAGGTCAAGCAAACTTGAAGTTAAACAAATAGTTCTCAGCGGGTTGTTTTGAACATCCCTTCTTGTTAATTATAAGAATCACAATTTTTTATTTTCTAAGCATTCCTTTCCTCCAAATGCTCAAAAAATGATCATCTCACTCTCTTTGCTTATATGTGCAAGCTTATGTCTATTGGAGCAGCCCAGGTGGACAAGGAGAAAATGTTGATCATTGCTAAAGTTGAAGGAATTTGAGTAGAGGAAGAAATTCACCCCGAAAATTGACCCCTCAATAGTATGTGTTGAGTACTCACTAACTGACCCCCAGTTTTATATCTGTGGGGAGACTGCTGCCATGGCTGCTGAGAGGACAAAGCATGAGTCTCCTCGATTCCTGTAAGGACATGGCTTGTGGGTAGGTGTTGTCATTTACACTGGAGCAGGTGGTGAAATTTTATGCAAGCTGGTCCCTGTTTTTCAAAGAATCAGAGTGATGATTTCTTTTACCAAGTATTGGATGAAAATTGTCAACAATCCCAAAGTAAAGGTCAGCAAAGGAAAAGTGTGAAGTTCCTAATTGCTTTTTAATGTGGTAGTCCTGACTCTGCTATTCTCACTATTTAGAAGATCCCTAACCAGTATTTTCCCTTGGGAGAGGGGGGGAGGCCTCCATTGTTACTTGCAAGTCCTGGAGTGATTTGATTTTGTTATTTTAAGAGTGCTTGCAAGGGAGGTGGTATTTATAATTTGAAACTAGGCTAAATACTTGTGTGCATATTTTTCAGCTGAAATCACAGATGCTGCCTTTCGTTTTTTAAAGCAAAGGATGCACTGAAAAATGGACAACCAACTAGACTCCCAACATAAAATAAGACTGGATAGTTCTATGTAGACTAACGTTCCTTTAACCTTGGAATTGTTGTCATTTGAAATCAAATAATTCATTGTTAAAGACAACTCTCCTGGGAATTGTAGACTACTGAACAACTTTCCTGCCTCTATTCACTAGACCAGTAGCACTCGCCCAGCTGTCACACACAGAAATATCTCCAAACATTACCAGTGTCCCTGGGGACAAAATCCACCCTGATTCACAGTAAACAACTGGTTTAGCTGAAAAGGATTTGGGTTTTATCAGGGGGCAGTGGGGTGGAAATTAAGTCTGCGAGAGAATCTGAAATTATTTCTAGAAATCAAAATAACATTCTAACTTAGAAAAACAACAGATTTGTGTAGAAAGCTAGAGTTTCCATCCTAGAGTCTCTGTTAATACATCACAATCTTGTTTCACAATCTCCTGAGGGAGCAATTGACTTATTTGAAAGAATGAAGTAAATTATACTTTTTTAGAGGTACGGTGTTTTCTAGGCTCAAATATCCACTTAATAATAATGAAAACTAAATTCTAGGCTAAATAATAAAGTTGGCCCAATTTTTGCTTTTAGTGTTCTAGAACATTTTGCTGAAAGAAATGAGAAAAATTAAAACATTAATTTCTTCAGTTTCTAAACCTACCAAGTTGATAGCTGTTTTTTTTACTTTCTGAGTATCTCTACCTCTTATAAAATGTACTACTGTGTTTTATTTATTTTTATTTATTATTATTATTGGTAAAATGGCTAAGATTCATTATCCAAATGCTCTGGCAAAGCTCTTTTTTTTTTTCTGTCCTCCCCCTCAACACATACATTTTTCTGAGACTTATTAACCTAGTTTTGGTCTTCTCTTTAACTATTAATTTTAATCTAATGGCTGTGGTTTTCTTTCTAAAACATTTGATAATTTATTTCTTCCAACAACTTTTTAAATAAAAACCAAGTTGTGCAACAAGATTCTTCCTCTCTCCTGAGGCTGTTCTTGGGGCAGAGTTTGAAACCCCTGATCTTGGGAAGGAAATTAAACTTTTAATTCCATAGTTATTGGCAATAACATGAGGCATAATAATATAATAAGATTCATAAGCATCTTAAAATCAAAATGAGTACCTTTATAAGTGGAAATTCTCAATTAACCCCAGGAAAAAAAAAATCAGTTTTCAAAGACAGACATAGTAGGCTAACTATAAGAAAGAACAACACTCCTAGGTTTTTAAAAGAGCAAAACAACTGCAATGAAAATCCTGTTTATTATACAAAGCTCTTATTCCATGTAGAAGTCATTAAATACCAATTCTCTGCTGTGAAAAGCCACCTGTTGATTCAAAACCTCACAGGAACTATGTGAATTCCTATATATATATATATATATATATATATATATATATATATATATAATTTAAGTTCTTTATTATTTATTGTATTACATAGTCATATATATATATGTATCCTATTGGTTTTGTTTCTCTGGAAAACCTAACATAATACACAGAAGAAAAAATTTTTAAACTGTTAATAACTATTATAGGCCCTTTCTGAGCAAATTAGGTCTGTCCATCTTACTCGGCTCCTGAGAAAGGAACAGCAGACACAGAATGGATGAGCACCTCAGCATCCTCGGCCAGGCTGCCTACTTTACAGGAGGGGAAGTCGCACACAGGTTGGGGGTCTCCCACAGAGCCACAGGGGCAGAGATGCACTCAAGTGTTGTAGGACTTGAAGCTTAGACCATTGCAAGTGTCTGGCGTGGGAGTGCTTTATAAGAAATAAAACATAAAATCAGAACATTTTTCAGAACTATGACAATTAAAGGAAACACATTATTTGGGGGCTTTTCACAGCCTTGGAAAGAGTTTCGGGCCCTGACATTTAAGCTTCATTCACTTCTTGGCCAGGAAATTTACTTGGTAAGGTTAGCTGAATGGCCCAGAATCCTCCACCTGAAGATTCTGGTTCAATGCTTAACCAGCGTCAGAAGTGCTGAGAAAGATAGGAGAACAGAAGGGAGAATGAGGGCTGCTGACAAATTTTGACAACTAACTTGAAATCACTTCCAGATTTAAACGAAGTAGCAGATGCCCTCCTAAAATAAAAACAAGTCTCAAGTAAAAAAAAAAAATATATATGCATTATACAAAGAAGAATATCCCACAATAAATAAAATATGGTTAGTAAATAAAAATAAAATGGCAGCTGCTTACAGTCCTTGTGGATTGTCAGTTTCAAGTCACATAAATGCTAAGGGTACATATAGTGGCTGCATCTCAAACCTGAGAGGACATGAAAATTCGCTCACTTTCAAGTTGGTCAAGCAGATTTCACCACTCATGTCTTTATGTGTTGATAAATGCAAGCTGTGGGGTAAAGAAAGCTAGTTTCTTGTTTACAATGCTTGCAATTAAGAGAATGAGTTGTTTTTCTAGAAAGGCTTTAGGGCTAATAAATTTTATGTTTACACAATTGAAAGGCATTTTCCAAGTTTGGTTTATCTGAGACTAGGAGTTAATTTAGGTTAAAATTGACCATAACTATGTAAAAATCAGCAATCTTCCATCTGAATTTCTTTTTAAGGTAATACAGGTTACTTAACACTATGTTGGGGTAATCACTATTTTATTCTCTGCTAAGATTATATTGCATCTTATAGATTCCATTTCGTCGATCCTCAGAATATTAATTTATGAAAGATTGATTACTACCAAAGCTGGCCAGAGCTCTTTCCCTTGCTCCTTTCAAAGATGAGGCGTTGGGTCAGATGGAAGTCACAAAGTGGCTGATTGCAAGGGACTGGTTTCCCTGTCCTTGCTGCTGAGCTAGCACAGAACTGAAAACTGCTGGGTCCTCAGCTCATCTACTGTCCACCAGCACAACTACAAGCTACGGAAGGAGAGCAGGGAAGTCCTCTTCTCCCTAATGCTGTGGTCGGCAAACTGTGGCTCATGAGCCACATGCGACTTTTTGGCTCCTTGAGTGTGGCTCTTCCACAAAATACCACAGACAGGGAGAGTCTTTTTGAAGAAGTGTCATTAGAAGAAGTTTAAGTTTAAAAAATTTGGCTCTCAAAAGAAATTTCAATTGTTGTACTGTTGATATTTGGCTCTGTTTACTAATGAGTTTGCCGACCACTGCCTTAGGCCCTAGGGCCTAGGGCACATGTGTCAAACACAAGGCCCGAGGGCCAAATCCGTCCCGCCAGGCCTTGCAATGTGGCCCGCACCGCGCTGTCATCACTGCACTCCGCTGCGTTTCCATCACAATGACAGTTTATGACTTTTCAGTAAACCATTCGGCCCGCGATTTAGGCTGGATTTTAGATTTTGGCCCCTTCTCTGATTGAGTTCGACACCCCTAGCCTAGGGGAACATAAATATGGTCAGCACAATATTGGGAAAGGTGACACCACTGGGGAGTGATGTATTTAGCTTGTTATAAACCTCTCTGGTATACCAGTAAACCTAAACTATGGAAGGTTGGCTGTGTTTCTGTATTCAGTATGAGCTATCAAGCATTCTTTCAATTTGTTCACCACTGCAAAGCCTATGGGAAAAGAACAGATGTGCAGGGGGCCCAGGGAGGAGGATGGAAGCAATAAGGGAAGATACAAATGAAATCTAAGGCAGTGCTCATCAGGCCAACAGAAATGGTGGCTTTAAGCAATCAGATTAGTTATCAGTCTTATTTAAACAAATATATGAAGTTGTCCTAATACCTGAGCAATGATCTATCCATTACTATCAGTACCCATAAAGGATACAAAGAAGGAACTAACTTGGGCCCAGAAGTGTGTATTTGATCACATCAACATAATGAATATACCATGGCCAAGTAATATAACAAGATATTTCTTTCATGCCCTGACCTATATTGTACTTCTTTTTTTTAAAATTATTTCGTTTATTCCTAAACTTCTAAATTTATATTTAAAGATTACTTGGGGAAAGAAACAAGAGAAACACAGATTATACTCCCTGAAACCTGTGAGAAATGTTTCTGTCTTCTATCCTCTGCTTTAAAAAATAACCTGACACACAAAGTAGTTTATTTTCGTTAAGCTCCATCATTCAAGACAAGTTCCCACTGCAGACAGATGCTTATTATGAATGATCTTTTTAAAGAATATATAAAACATGAAAGTAACAAAGCAGGCATAATAAGTGGTTCTTACATAACTTATACCAGTCTCTCCTCCTTATCTACCATATTTACCTAGTGTACTCAGCTAGTGCATTTAACCACTGAAACATAGACTGTCTTTCCCTCTCATCCTTCACATGACAAAATTACTTCTAGTATAAATACAAAATAAAATAAATGATAGACAGAAAATAAATGCAGACAGTTAACATGTTATTTTACTGAACTTTGAATATACATATCATACCAATAAAAATAAGAAGTTATTTTAATATTGGGGGAGAGTGCAATGGGGAAAAAAAGGGACATATGTAATACTTTCAATAATAAAGATTTTTTAAAAATAAGTTATTTTAATAAAGCTGAAACATCCGCAAAAGTTAAAGCTTCATGGCCTTTTAAATCACACTACTAATGTAATGTCTTTATGTCATCATTTTTTCTTTATTTTAATAATTAATAAAAATAAAATTCTATGTTGAAGACATTAGTCAAATCCTGAGAATTATATTATGTAGGAATTTAATTTGCTCTAGCCAAACCAAAATATTACATCCTCTAATGATCACTGCTTCACCGCTTTTAATTTCAAATACAGATTTAAAACTGTTTCACTGTTTTTAATTTTAACACAAATAAAAACAAAGACTGAAGAATTATAATCACTCAAGTTCTGTTGCTTCCTCTTTGTAATCTCCATACCACCACTGTTTATCTCAGATCTACTACTTATGTTCGGGAGGATGTAATACCCCAGGGTATGGAGACACAGACTTTGTCAGAAGTGACTGGAATAATTCCAAAGTCTTAATGGGAGAACTGGGAATCCTCCAAATTAACTTCTATGTAAAATACAATGTTTATTAAAAGACAAATAAAAAATACCTAGGAATTTGGAGCATATATAGGTACACATATGTATGTACATATGTGTGTGTATTATGAAAACTTAGTAGTAACTATAAAAATTGTTTGGAATGTAAACCAACAACAGATTTTTTTTTCAAGGATTATTTAATCCCTGACATTGTTTAGAATTGCTACACGTGGAGATGACTAAAAGCAGATGGACCTGTAATCAGTTTTATGATTGTTTTTGAACTCTCTACAGACAATGCACTTCCATATTGCTGCACAGAGGGCTGACTGCTCCTAGCGCCTCACCCTCAGAACACCACCACACCACCGAGTCTTACCAAACAGCTTATAATAGCAGAAACTCAATTTGCATGCAAATTTAAAAATGTCAGAATAAATTTCCAATGTTCTATCCAGTCCTCTACTGAGCTTTTTGGTTTGTGTTTTTTGTTGTTGTTTTGTTTTGTTTTAAGTTTCACTTAACAATATAACATGTAGGGGATCATGATTAGCACTTATTTCACTTCAAGAGGTTTGGCATTAACTTAAATTTTAACTAATTATGCATAATTACTTATAGTACTTTCATCCCAGAATTTCTCTAAACACCTTGGAACCTATTCTATTTTCCTCATGGCCCTCATTAGGGGTTATGAGTACGCTAGCTTTAATATCTGCCATTACTATTCCACTTCTTGTTCTCTTTCAACTTTGTTCTTTCAGACTTTAAGGGTTGTCTCCTAGGTTTTGGATTCTAAGATTTGCTTATATAATTTTGGTCACATTTCAGAAATATATTCAGAGAACATAAAATCAAACAGTGTTTGTTGTTTTATAATTTTTAGATAATTTTTACACCTCCTCCCCCCTTATTGCTAAGTAGACATAAAACTAAGTTGAGAACGGAGAAAAGTATACCCTTAAGCTGTAATTAAAGCTTTATTTGCAGTAATACACCAGCACATAGAATAGTTTAGAGACAGTTTGATTTCAGGAGGCTGTAGTCAACTACATTTGAAACCTGGAATGACTGAGCAGCAGTGGTACCTCCACTAAGAACACAAACACACCTGTGCTTCCTATTTATGGTCACCTGCTAATGAATACCCCCATGTTGTTGCACAATGACTCCCTGTGTCTCCTATGGGGCCTCCTTTCAGGCCTGTTCATGTTCTAATTTCTTCTTATAAAGACACCAGTCCATTGGGTCAGGGCCCACCTTAATGACTTAATTTTAACCTGATTATCTCTTTAAAAGCCCTATCACCAAACACAGTTACGTTTTGAGGTACTGGGAACATAAATTTGGAGGGAGATACAATTCAGCAAATAACAGTTCATAATTTTTTTTTCTCCTGCACCACCAATGCCATAGCTTCCTCTGAAAAGGACACGTTTGCACTGGCTCCCTTACCTTAGCCACTCATCATGCGTCATTTATTGGTTTCAGTCCATACTTTCTACTTTCAAATAGTATAAGCAAATTATCTAACAAATTAGAAAGTATTAGCAATTTGATTCTTTCAATTTGTAAGCATATTAATTTCCCAGGTAACAGAAACTTTCTGGGGACAATGCTGTTATTGAAAACCAGTCCTAGAATGGCAAGAATTTCAGGAATCTTTAAAGCTAGAAATAGGAGATTTGAGGAAAGGTGGAGATTTGCACTAGGCTTCTAATAAAAAGGAGATACATGGAAGGTCCCAGCCCAGGGCCTGGTGCCTACTGAGGTCTGAATCCTCATTAGTTCTCTTATGCACAGAGGCGGATGTCTGTAGATCTGACTGCCACCTTGTCCACCCACTACTATCCTCTGGTCCAGTGCTCCAGCCTCCTAATGTGCTTCTCCATTTTCATTTATGCCCCCTATGCTTGCTCTCCATAATCCCCAAGGCAAATTTGTAAAAGTAGAAATGAAGTGATGTTGCAGCCACCTTTCCACAGTCCCATAAAGTGCTTCAAGAAATTCTTATTGCTTAGAAAAAGCACTTGCTTCTCATCATGATCTTTGAGCTGACCCATTGCCTGTCTCTGTATAGCCCATAATACAAGAATAAATTTTCCTTTTTCAAATAGCTGAAAAAATTCAAAAGAGGTTTCATGACACACGCCTATGTCATAAAGTTCAAATTATAACATCTAGAAATAAAGTTTATTGAAACATAACTACCGTCATTTATTTATTGTACATATTGTCTGTGGCTGCTTCTCACATGATGGCACAGTTGAACAGTATGTATTGTAGTCCCGCAAAACCTAAAGTATTAACTATCTCCCCTCTTCACAGAAAATCTTATCAACCCCTGCCTTAGAAAATCCGGGTCATTCAACACCTCTCATCCTTATCTGGGGTGTTCCTGCACCACTCACAATGCTTCTGCTACAGGAACCCTATGAGTTCCTCACACAAGCTGAGCACTGGCAGCCCCAGGGCTTTGAACTTGCTGTGTCCTCTGTCTGCAATGCTCTGGCTCAGCTCTCTATGAACTGGTTTCTTTTTCCTTAGGACTCAGCAAAAATGTTACTTCTTCTGAGAGGCTTTCCCTGAAGACCCTGTAAAGTAGCTCCCCAGACCACCTTCCATGTTCTGTTTGAAATTAAATAAATTACCTCTATTACACCCTCTTCACCTCAAAGCACTTAAGTGCATTGTTGTTGTTTTTTATTAATTAAATATGTTGGGGTGACATTGCTTTAGGTTTCAAGTGTACATTTCGGTGTGTACATTGCATTGCGTGCCCACCAATCAAAGCCAAAGTATCTCTTGTCACCATATACAGAGTGTCCCCCAAAATGTATACACACTTTAACAGCTGAGAGCTCAGTTTTGAAAATGAGCTGTATTTTAATAAACACTGCCTTTATAATTGTTCAAAGTGTGTGTAGACATTTGGGGGGGCAACCTATATTTGGCCCCTTCCTCTGGTGATCACCCTACTGTTGTCCTTGTCAACAAGTTTCAGTTTACTAAAGGTTTGTGGAGGAGGTAGAAGAGAAAGATTGTGATATGCCCTCTCAGAGCAGATAACGGAAACATTCACCAGTGGACATATTGTTGTTTGTTTAGCCTGAAGTCCTCCAGGGACTTCTCTACTGCAGAGATTCTCAGAACCCTTCTGATGTCAATGATGCTCCCTAAGGAAGAGAAAATATTGAGGGTTTCCAAAACTTACGAAATCACTGAATAGTTTAAATGGCGTGGGATTGTCCTAAATTTGATCCAATTATTATATAAACACTCATCATTATAAACTACTTATAAGTAACAGACTGCATTCTTTCCACCAGAGGTATAGACTCTCTGAAGAAGCAGGACCCTACTGTTTTACTTTGGCTTCTTTGTTATCATCAGGAAGTCCCAGACCAAGATTCCAGAGAGACCTGTGAAGAGTCTGGCCCACATTTCCTGCACTTCATACCGAGAGCATTCAGGACAACAAACTCCCTCTGAGCTTCTCCACTGCCCAAAACCAGCTACAAAGCCACTTGCGGCACACAGAGTGCTCAGTTTGTCAGCTCGCTATTCTTTTTAGATTGAGGCATAATACTAGTAGAATATTTTTAAAGTTTATGGCTCCTGGGTACGTGACACCGAAAAAGTCTAATGGCTCTACAAGCGCAGTTCTGTCATCTCCCAAATGACCATCAGCCCCGAGGGACTGTCTGTTCAGCAATGCCTTATGGCCAGATAAAAAGTTTTGTTTGCAGATGTTGTAGATGACAAAGCAAGTGATGTTATTCTCTAGCCACCAAGAAATATGAGTGCCCTGTGAGCAGCTTGACAGCCTGTGGTGAGCGCTGAAACAGTGTGGGGTGATCCGGTTGGCAGAGGAAGGCTCCCTCAGGACCTCTCTCAGGCTTCCTGTTCCTCTTTGTTTGCGTGCTCATTGACCTATGGTCCTTATCTGTATGGTTTTTCATGGTCATAGGAGCTAGAAATGCAAGAACTGTTCATATTTAAACTTCTATAGGGTAAAGAGAAACCCAAGCATGGCCTTTTAATAACTGAAATGTTATGACTATGGTAAAGATTGTGATAGGTACTATATTCCCAATTTGTAACAGTGAGGCTGCCTACGGATTGCCTTTCTTTAGACTGAAGGTCATTCATCCTCTAAACTGAAAGTATATTGTCCCCATCCCTCAACACACTCACATTTTTCACACACACATTTTTGTGTGACTATGGTTCCCCCTATGAAGTGGTAAAGAATTATAAACTTATTAGATCATCTGGAAATCAGATGGCCTGAGCCCCAAAATGGATCAGCACCCAGGGACTGGGGAGTCAGAGGTTGTAAAGGACTCTAGGTGGGCTTACTCAGCAGGGAATTGTCTGGGCAGGTCCAGATCCTGGGTAAGTCTGGAGGGGAAAGTTACTAGTCTTAGCAAAAAGAATGTGGTTTAAGTGAAAGGGAATGTCTGTTGTGAAATGATCTTAAGGTCAGTTTTCCAGGGGACAGGGTATCAGTTTGATTACTTGATCAGACCTAACATTCCAGCCTTTTTGTTTTATGTAGTAGGGTCAGAGGTCATTTCTACCATAGTTATTTCCTCCTGAGAGGGAACACTGAGATCATAAGGAGATGGACTTTGATTGCAATCAGCTGGATCAGTGGTCGGCAAACTACAGCTTGCGAGTCACATGAGGCTCACAAGCTGCTGTTTGCCACTCTGTTGACTAATGAGTTTGCCAAACACTGTGTAAGGCATTAGAAGTTTTGCCTTTATATTAAAGACATTAGTATGTTATTAAAATGTGTTTTCCCCTAAGTCTGTAGTCAACAAACTCATTAGCAAACAGAGCTGCAAACCTCGACTCGCGAGCCTCATGTGGCTCGTGAGCTGCAGTTTGACGACCACTGGGCTGGACCATTAACATTCTTATTCCTCATCCTTGTTATTGGCCCATTGTATTCTGCATAATTTTTCATCTTTCCTTCAGTACCGCTTTCCAGCCTTCACCAACCAGTCTCTCAGGAAAATTATTCTGCTGCAACCACTTGCTCCAACCACGAGGAATCCATACAGCTGAGGACCTTTCCCTTAGACCACATTCCATTTGCTAAGACCAGTAACTTCCCCCTCTGGACCTGCCCAGACAATTCCCCACTGAAAAAGCCCACCTAGAGTCCTTCAAAACCTCTGGGTGCTGACGCCATTTTGGGGCTCAGTCCATCTGGTTTCCAGGTGACCTAATAAATTCATAATTCTTTACTGCTTTCAACCTCGTGCATACCTCCTTCAGTGACACTAACAACTATCCTGCTTAGCACTCTTCATTCTACCTGCTTGGTTTTCAAAATGAAACTGGGAGTGATGCTTTCTTCTTTCTTCCTCCTCTCCATCAGCATTGAACGGCTATTACTGAACTGAAGGGGTTTGTTTGCCTGTATACATCAACCCCCCCCCCCCAAAAAAAAAAGCAAATAGGAGTTTGCAGCACATAAACTAAAGTTTTATTTAAGGAAATGATACTAGGCCCAGAGATACAGGTGAGCTAGTGCCCTAACACTGGCTTTGAGATGGCCTCTAGGGGGTAGATTTTACAGGGAAAATCATTCCTCATGGTGACTAAGGAAGTTGGGGTCATTGGCTCTACTGACTGTCAGGGGCTAAGATAGGGGATAGTTGATCATTGTGCCAGGTCCTGATGCCAGCCATCATGTCATTCTATCTGGTTTTCATTGGGGTGTGTTCTGTAAAGTCCTTTGGCTCGGGCCTGGGGCTGAAAAACAACATAGGTCAAGGTGTTATCTTTAGTTTGACCAAAACTCTCTTTTCTTGATCAACAGACCTGAGGCTTTATTCTTAAAACAGTTTGATGCTGACCAGGAACCTATGTCCTAAGGCAGTGGTCGGCAAACTCATTAATCAACAGAGCCAAATATCAATAGTACAATGATTGAAATTTCTTTTGAGAGCCAAATTTTTTAAACTTAAACTTCTCCTAATGCCACTTCTTCAACATAGACTCAACTAAGCCGTGGTATTTTGTGGAAGAGCCACACTCAAGGGGCCATAGAGCCACATGTGGCTTGCGAGCCATAGTGTGCCAACCACGATCCTAGGGGAAGGGAATGGACATGCAGTTTGTCCAATGGTGGAGGGATCTGGTTGAAAGGAGGCAAGTGAATCATGACTGTCAAGGCTGGCCTGAATTAAGGAAAGTCATATTAAATAAATGAATCTCCTGTGTGGTTACCCTGTCATTTGCTGCAATCTACCTCTTGTCCAACCCTGATGCCCATCCCCTTCTCTGCAGACTCCAGCACTCAGCACTGTGCAAAATCACCAAAATCTTTGCCTGGCTCTTTCCTAAGACACCACTCTACATTTACATAATCTTTGTGCCTTAGTCCCTGACAGAACAGCGACAGGCACCTAGCAGGTCCTCAATCATGTTTGCTAAATGAATGATTTTCTTATATAACCTCTTCATACATTTGTAAGAACATATGGCTGCCCAGGTGGTCTGATTGGCAGGCAACCAAAAGGAGTACAGAATCAATTCAAACCCACCTCCCCACAACATGATATAATGCCAGAAATCTCCACTGGCAAAATAAAAGTTAACTTCTTAATTAAAGCCTTATATTTCCAGGAAGTCTGTGTTTAAAAAAATCAAGCATGTCCTCTAAGAATCAGTACATCTGATCAATGTATTTGATCAATTAGCAGGGTTCTGAGTGGGATATGGGACAGGTAAGTTGTGATTACCTAATTGGCTATCAGTGGCATAAAACATTGCTCCATGGATGGACAGGGTTTGAAGGAAAAATCACAGAAATAATACTCAGGACATTTAGGCTTTGCCTCTAAAATTAGATATATCATGAGAGAGAAAAACAGATAATTCGTGTTTGAGTCAGAGGTGGGAGAGGCTGTACTTCCTGGCTCAGGCATAGCCTCCATGCTCTGCTTCAATTTAGAGGAATAATTCTCATTTTTGACATGAATCTAATAAAACCATGTGTCTGAATTCCCTGGAATTTTCCTAACTCTGAATATGGACTTGTTCTCAAAACCTTCCACATTCCATCTGCCCTCGTGAGTGGGCAGCTTCCATGATGTCAGCAGAGGGAAGAGAGAAGCCTACTCAGCTCTGCCAAATTGTATCTCCACCCTTTCATCTGGGTCAAAATAAGATGAAATGAAAGCTAATAAAATAATTAATTTAGCCAGACAGTGTTCTATATCCTATTTCTAAGAATGCTCTAAGGAACTACCAGATGTCACTGCTAATTAGAGTTGCTGTAAGTTCATTGGGCTTTCTCCCTCCTCCTCCTGCTCCTCCCTACTTCTCCTCCTCTTTTTCTATTCCCTTTCCTTCCTTCCCTTCTGTTTCTTCTTTCCTTTCTTCCTTCTTTTATTCCTTCATCTTCTTCTATCCTTTATTCATTAAAAAAATACTGGTTGAGGACTTAACCACAGGTCAGATGCTGCACAGAAGAATGAGACAAAGATAATTGTACAAGATCCCTTTTCTACACACATACTCTTATTTTGGGACGCAGCAGTTTCTCAGATTGAGCTCAGTTTTAGTTTTCATCACATTACAGTTAATGGCACAGCATTCCTGTTGTTAAGTGGCATGCTAAAGGCCAAGATAGGATGGGACAGTGAAGTGATAGATCTGTGTTTCACTCCTGGCTCTGCCTTTGACTTTGTGAATGACCTTGACTTGGGAGGCATAAGATTCTCACCTGAAGAAAAAAAGGGTGGGCCTAGATGCCTGCTCAGTTCTCAGTCTTAACTGCTGATAAGATCTGAAAGGTCCTCTCAATGTGTGTAAAATATTCAAGTAAAACATTCAACTTGGTTTTCTGGGTCAGCCTTTGCAGGATCAATACCAGTGAGATTTGAGGAAATGGAGTAGATAAGGGAAATTTTCTGTAGTAGGGCAGCGCCACCTGCTGGATCACAGTGGTTTCGCAGGTGGTAAATATAAATCATGACAAATTGTCAGTCTAGGCAGGGCTTCACTGAAGCTGAGCTTTTAAATGTTGGCATGACCATCATTTTGTGGAAAGACTTCTCCACGGGTTGATTTTAGCTATGTTTTAGGTTTAGTTTTGCATCAATCTTCTCATCCAGGCTATCCATCTTTCTTTATAAATCATCCTCAGTAATATCTATCTAAAAGCCTAATATGCAAGTGTTTCTTTGGCATCCAACCAGGAGACCGGGAGTTTGATCACTTGCTCTTACATGTGCTGGCTATTGGGGAGCAGTGCAAAACAAAAAAAGGCTCTGGCTGGCAGCAGGAAGGAAGGCCTTGTCCAATAGCCAGAAGGACCAAATCAGCCCTGATTGCCCACCAGGTCTAAGGACCCTACCCGTGCATAAATTTTGTGTACCAGGCCTCTAGTATACTAATAAAAGCCACTTAATCAAAACTGCTTTGAGTACATAACTAAGTTCAAAGTTCTAAGGTATCCTTAAATCCAGACTCTATTAGAAAACAACAACCCTTTAAATCTCCCATTCCCACTCCAGCTCTAAAATTCAGCCACATGGAGAAAATCATGTGTTTGTTGAGTTCTTCTAAACACAGGCATCTAATATTCTGAGGGATAGAGAGAGAAATGTAAGACACATTCCTGATCATTCATTGTGGAGAATTGGCATGACAACATACAAATGTAAGTAGCAATTATAAAAGCTAAATAATTATGCCAATCAACAAGTAAAATATGTTCCAGGGTGAGTGGACCAGTTTTGATAACTATGGCTTCAGGCAGGGAACACAGAAGATCCTGTGTGTTTGTTTAGGGCAGTGGTCGGCAAACTCATTAGTCCACAGAGCCAAATATCAACAGTACAACAATTGAAATTTCTTTTGAGAGCCAAATTTTTTAAACTTAAACTTCTTCTAACACCACTTTTTCAGAATAGACTTGCCCAGGCCGTGGTATTTTGTGGAAGAGCCACACTCAAGGGGCCAAACTGCCTCATGCGGCTTGAGAGCCCTAGTTTGCCGACCACAGGTTTAGGGCAATGATTATAGCATATGCATGCCCATTTCACCAAAACCTAACAAAGCTAATGAACTTATTTTTAAAAATCTGGAACCCAAGTGGCAGCCAGGTTGTGCTCAGATCAGAAGCCAGGCAGCTCTGGATCACTCTTCACCTCTCTCAAGTTCTTGCCAACTCTTGAAGCACAATCAACTTTCCTGGATGCAGAGAGCCCTTGACACCTCATTTAATTGAAAGACTCCAAAGAGTTCTCAGTGCCTGAGGAGATAGACAAGCCAGAGTTTTGGAGGCATTACTCAGGTGACTTAGTTCTCCATTGAACTAAGAATCAGGTGGCAATAGAATCTTTGTAAGATAAATTTAAATTACAATGAACTCTTTTGTGTAGAGTTAAAGAGGATTCTTGAGAATGTGACAGCCCAGCTTCCTCTGTGCTCAGGATTTCATTGTCATTTATTAGTTAATTTTCTTTCTTCCTACCATCCTTCTCCCCCCCCCTCCCATTTTTTTTTTTTTTTTTTTTTTTTGTCTTTCTGCCTATAACATCCCTATTTGGGGATACCTAAACAGGGTATTGTGGGATTTCAAAAAAGAAACTAAGATAACAGACTCTGTTCCAAAGGTATGCATTTGACATCTATTTATTTTGAAAATAATTTAAAAATTATTTTCTTTCATTTTGAAAGAAAAATCTTTCAATGTTTTGATACCTTTACTTTCTACAACTAATGAAAAGGAGATTCTAAAAGATGAATTATTAAATGGTTAAATTTTTATATAGACAAAAGTAGCAAATGTTATTCTTAAAAATCAATGAATATAAAACTGTATAAAGCAGAATAGAAGAGACATATAAATCACAGAGTAAGAGCATGAGTGTGTCTTCGACATGTTTGTCCATGCGTATACACATTTGCAACATTTATATAACAAAATGCTGCAAGACTCTTCTTGAAATCTTGGCTAAACTCCAAAGCTGAGGCCAATAAAGTCACACTTTGTTAATATAGTGTGGAATTGGTGCCCTGCCTGCCTTCTGCCTTATACAGAATTGGCCAAACTTGTCCTTTATTCTCACCCCACCGCTCCATCCACCCTCCAGAAGTAGGTCAGACTCAGACAAGGACAAAAGGAGTCATCCAGGTCATGAGGTCCAAGCCCAGAGGATGCTTCCTCCAATGTCCCAACCCAATCCATGCAGGGTGGGCACCAAGAGCACCAATCACAGAGCGGGGGGTGTCAACCGGCACCTTACTCAGCCAGGAGATTTCCTAAGGGAGCTTGCTGTGTATCCCTGAGTGCATAGAGACTGGAACCGACTTTTCAGAAGGCAGCCAGGCTGCCTGTGATGGCAGAGCAAGGGGAGGGGGCAGCAGCACAGTGGGGCACACCCACCATTCAGCAGAGCAATGAAGTGTGACCTGAATACCTGGTGACTAGGAAAATATAAATGTAAATATTGAAACACCCTTATCTCATGGGTGGGTCAAAATTTAAAGGACTGATCAAATCATGTGTTGGCAAGATTATGTGGAAAAGGGCATTCTCAGACTTCACATATAGGAATATACATTTGAATATATTTTTTAGAGGAAAACTGGCAGTATCGATCAAAATTTTAGAAACATATGCCTTTATCCCCAAAAATTCTACTTCTAGCAATCTATCTTTAAAAACAAACAACAAAATTATAACCTCCACAGGTAGTTGGGAAACATGGATAGAGCTTTTGGGAGGTTTGAACACATCCAGATATAAACTTAAACTAAGAGAATGGCAGTGAGGAAGAGGAGGAGATGGACTTGAGAGATAACTAATAGGTAGAATTAACAAAACTAGATGCTGTCATGGATTGAATTTTATCCCTCAAAAGATATATTGAAGCTCTATTTCCCAGTACCTATGAACATGACTTTATTTGGAAATAGGTTTTCCGCAGATGTAATCAAGTTAAGACAAGGACGCATTCAGTAAAGGTAAGTCCTAAGTCCAATATGGCTTGTGTCCTAATAAATAAAGAAGAGACACAGAGACACAGTGGAAAATGGCATGTGATGACAGAGACAGAGATTGGAACGTTGCACCTACAAGCCAACAAATGCCAAGTTTACAAGAAACTAAGAAAATGTATGGAACAGATTCTCCCCTCACACCTTCAGAGAGAGCGTGACACTACCGACATTGGACTTGGGATTTCTAGCTTCCAGAACTGTAAGAGAATAAATTTCTTTTAGACTAAGCCACACAGTTTGTGGTACCTTAAAGCAGTGTAGGGAGCTAATACAGAGACCAGCTGCTGTGATTGGTCAGGAAGAGGGAGGAGTCAAAAATGTTTCTGGAGAGAATGGCAGCGTAGGTAAATGCCAGTGCTCACTGCCTCCCACAACCACCTGATTCTTCTGTATTTTAGTTGTAATTCTGATGTGGTTGTAGGGGACTAGAGTGGATATGCCTGAAGGTTCAGCCACATGCCAGCTGCCACCTCCAGAAGCAATCACAGAACAAGGCTCAGCTGCTGCTGGAAGCTGCCAGCTACAGGGCAGGAAGCTTATTCGCCAGAACAGTGGTTCTCAGCCTTTCTAATGCCATGACCCTTTGAGACAGTTCCTCATGTTGTGGTGACTCAGGTTGAAAACCTCTAGCAGGGTTGCCTAAGATTCTGTTGCTAAAAACCAAAGAACTCTTAACATTCATTAAGAGCAAATGAAGGGTACCCCACTTCTACATCCTCCATTCTGGCTATGGACTTGATTTCTTTTCCCCTTAAAGAATGTATGCAATGTTTATTTTTACATTATTTACCTACATAGATTTGCAAGAACAGGATACAGAAAGTAGGGAGTAAGAAGAAGGAAAAACAGAAGTTTGTTGCCAACTATCTGCCCTATAGATGAACTTGAATTTCCATTAAAAACCTGTGGTTTTTTTTTATTCATTCTTATATGTCAATTATGGGCCTATTATATAAGAAATTAATTGTCAGTATCAAGAGGCTTTATAACTCTCTCCAATCTAGTCTTCCCAAATTCCTTGGGGGTCTTTGAGATGGATCTACAGGATGACCCATTTTTTTTAAGTGCTCTTTAATACCAAATCCTAACTGGTATGCTTTTATTTTCACCTACAAAACAAGGTCTTATTTTTCTCCAAATATTCACTTATTCAACAAATAATTATTGCATACCTGAAATACACCAGCCACTGGGCTAGGTTCTGGGGACTCAGCAGCAAACAAGATAGATATGTTCTTAGCCCTTGTAAAGCTTACCTTCTAGTGGGGGAGACCAAAGGTAATTAAATGATCAGGCAAAACTGTGAAACTCTAACTCAGCAAAGTGTTCTGAGCAGCTTTGAGGAAGGCTGTCACCTGGTCAGGGATGCAGAAAAGGTGATTAAAATGAGCCTAGCCAGCAAGATTCAGTGCTTGAGCATCAACCTATGAATCAGGAGGCCATGGTTCAATTCCTAGTCAGGGCATATGACCAGCAGCTCTATCCCAGTATGGGGCATGTAGAAGGCGGTTGATCCATGATTTTCTCTCATCGTTGATGTTGCTGTGTCTCTCTCCCTCTCCCTTCTTCTCTGAAATCAATAAAAGAAAAAAAATTTTAAGTTAAATAGAATAAGTAGGAGTTACCTATGAGGAATTAGTGGGGTCTGAGGAAAGAAGTATTTGGGCAAAAGAATAAGCAAAAGTTTGAACGTGACCTGGCATTTCTGTCTCATAAAATTTCAGAATTTCATTCTTATTTTGCCTAATAATTATTATATGGATTTTTCTTTTGGAAAATGCTTTAATATCTAATGTTGAACTCACAACAGCTCCGTTAGACCAATTATATCAGGTTTTGTCTGGGTCCCAGCATCTGCAACCCATCTCCTTCTTCCCTTCTTCCACACACACAGCATCCACTTGAACTTTACAGGCAAGTTGGGCCCCACATGGCCTGAGAAAGAAGGGACTAAAGGAGTTCTGGGCTCAAGTCAATGTAATGACTAGTTTAACCCTGACCTTGTGTCTCAGTTCTCATAACCATGTCGCTAAAATAAGACTATTTTACCCCACACTTAGTGACTACTCCCTTTCTGGGTAACCTTGGCCCTCCCATTTCTGTGTACCCCTGGGGTGCAGCCTTGCTTTTTACAATCTCTCTGCTGGGAATCAGAGACCCCCCTGAATTTCAGCCAAGTCCTTTGATCTACAACAGCATTCCGTGAGGCCAAGATCTGCTTGCCAGCGATTGGGGACTCTCTTTCTCAGTACATCCCATTGTAAAGTCTGCCCTGGTAGGACAGTCACCCTTCTGCTTCTAGAAGTGTGCAGTGACCGCCCCCTGGTGGTCATTGTTACAATCATGCTCTCACTTCCTAGCTCAGCTCTGCAAGGCATTAGCCCTTTCAGGGTCCTGTGTATTACTAGTCTTCTACAATTAACCAGGTCATACCCCACTCAGACCAGACCCTTGGCTGCACTACAGCTGAGCCTCGTCTTCTGACTTCCTGGTCCAGGGCTCATCATACTCAAAACTAGCTGTTAACTGGGTTTGTGCACTCTGATTTAGATGTAATAAATAATTTGTGATTAGAGAGGGATATCATTACTTAAGGAGCACTGTCATCTTCAGTATGTATTTCTTCGGCTGCTCAAGAAACATTTGTGATGAAGTGATTTTCTGTCAATGAAACTCATACTGTCAACAGACTGACCGAAAGCATGAGCCATATACCAAGCGGCCAGGATCCATGATGATTAGATCAGGACATACAAATAGATCTGACCACTTCCCCTCCCTGAAGTCGGCCAGGATTCCTGTGTGGAGAGTTTACAGTTGCTGCAGTTTCTCTGCTCAGCTCTCAAGGCCCCGCTGTGGCACCCCAGGGCCCTACCTCCCCGGGGCACTCAAGGCACCAGCGCTCCAGTCCTGAGCAGCCCTATGCAAGGAAACACCCAGCTCAAACAGAGCCCGGTTTCCCAGCCCTCTCAGTCATCATACCAGGAGGGTATTTTAGTGCATGTGAGCTCAGGGGCTGAGTCAATGTGAAGGATGACTAGCCAGGCTGGACTTTTTCTTTCCTCTGTTCCTGCTCTTTGACACAATTTGAAGAGCCGATAAGATGTCTCCTCATATGTCCTCATTCCCGGCACCGACCAGAACAAAACCTCTCAGCCATTTCCTTGAAAACTGCGCATTTTGCAGAAAGGCCTAGCTCAAAAAATGAGCCAGGGAATGGGAGTTCTCAGACCACCTCCCAGGAAGGCTCAGAATCTGAACTTAATACCAATCGCACCATCTTAACACTTCATCATACTTAGCTCTACTTGGGTGACAGCAATGGGAGGGCAGGGAGCCCCTGGCACAGCGCTGAGCACAGGCTGTTCTGACAGCATCTGAGAAATACCTAAGAATGGGGAGGGGGAGGAGGGAAAGGAATGTTTGATAGTGCAAACAGAGAATTTTAAAATCTAGACAACAGCACCCTAATAAAATTACTGTGTAAAACATACCTAAAAACAAAAAAGTAATAAGTAAGATGAGAAGAACAAAGAGGAAGAGGAAGGAAAGAAATGCAAAATGGTAGAAAGCAAGAGGCCCCGCTGCTGAATGAGTCGCCCATACAGGCCTCACACACATGGCCACAGTTACTACTGCAAATCCTCTGTCCTGGAGAGAACGTGTACCCATGTTTTCTAAATGATCCACCCTCACCTCCTCAACTTTGGGAAGCAGATGTCCCCAGGATAGGGGGAAAAGACAATGACAAACATGGGAGCTGAGGTCCTGAGCCCCGTGCAGTTGCTGGAAGCAGTTCATTGATGTTATTCCCACTGAGGAGGGTTTGGGGCAGGGATAAGTAGTCCAACTCCAGATTCTCTTTTCCCATTAGCTTAAAGCTGCTTGCCAGGCGTTTGAGCATGGCCCAAACCTCTGTAACCAAACACCCTCAGAGCAAGCCCAGGGCACTCCCAGGCAGCCTGCTGGAATTTTCCATCCACGGTAAGGCAGAGAGAGAGAGCTGAGAGCCAAGTGGCTGTACAATGCCTGGATGAGATCAGAGAGGATTTAGCAGGCATGGAGTGCCCCTACAGCTGGCCAGTTCAGGTGGGTGGAGCATTTCGAAGCTCCAAGAGTGGGTGGTAGGTATGGAAATAGTCGCATTCTAAAATCCTGTGCTGACCACTTGAAGAAAAACCCTGCTAGAGAAATAAATGTAACCATTTGCAAACTTAATCTAGAAAGGTCTTGAGAAATTGTTAAAAGAAAGGAAGCTTTTTCTTACAAAATACATTCACCATGTTTTATATTTTATTTACTTATAGGAGTTGGTGTTACTAATTTTGCTTCTATGCTTCAGCCATCTCTCTTTCTTTTTTCTTTTTTCTTTTTTCTTTTTTTAATATATTTTATTGATATTTTACAGAGAGGAAGAGAGAGGGATAGAGAATTAGAAACGAAACATCGATGAGAGAGAATCATTGATCAGCTGCCTCTTATACACCCCTTACTGGGGATGTGCCCGCAACCAAGGTACATGCCTTTGACCGGAATCAAACCTGGGACCTTTCAGTCTGCAGGCTGAAGCTCTATCCACTGAGCCAAACTGGTTTCGGCAGCCATCTCTCTTTCTCCCTCACTGAAAATGCTGTGATTTGGTAGCCTCAGAATCTGTTTCTTTTGTGCTTCATTGTTATTTCCTATGAAGACAAGGGGTATTCAAAATATGTATCGTTATTGAACGTTGAAAACATAACAGTAAAAATTGTTACATAAAAAGATTTCTTTCAGATACAAAAGTCTTGAAAAAGTGTGAAAAACATCCACTTCCGTTCTGCACTCACGATATGAACTTCCTGTCCACTTTCTCGAGGTTGACTCCTAAAATTTAGTCATGGTATAGTCATTGTGGGTCAGTTCAACTCCTTTTGCATAGACTTTAACATGATGACTACCCACTGGAACTTACTCTCTTCATTTCCATTCTTAGAATAAGCCTGGAATCCTGAAGTGCAGAATTTGTTCTCAGACTTGCATGTTATCCTTGTTCATGCACTGCTCTCTGAGTACACAGGGTCTCAAGGCCCCTCCCAGGGTTTAGAAACCCCAATATTCCCACAGCATCCACATCACAAGCCCTCCAACCTGCCATGCACTTCTTCCAGAATATTCACCCAAGCATAACATCCAAATATGTCTTCACTTAAACTATTGTGGATTGTTTTTTCTTTAAGAAGTGGGAAACATGAAATGAAGGGGACTAGACTATGCCACCACAAAAATATACCACTTTGGCATAAAGATTATTTTGAACTGAAAACAATTGAGAAAAAACAGACACCAGAGAGCTCTTCCCTCCGTTTTTTTTTTTTTTTTAATCTAAAAGTAGGGCATAAATTCCCCTGTGAAGGAATCCCTGCCCTCTCCCATATCAGGAAGAGGATCACCAAACATGGAGACAGCACTTAAATAAGTCTGCATAAACAACCCTTAATACATAACCCCTTAGTCTTAGCTAGTTTGGCTCAGTGGATAGAGCGACAGCCTGTGGACTGAAGGATCCTGGGTTCAATTCTGGTCAAGGACACATGCCCAGGTTATGGGCTCAGTTCCCAGTAGGGGGTGTGCAGGAGACAGTCAATCAATGATTCTCTCTCAACATTGATCTCTCTCTCTCTCTCTCTCTCTCTCTCTCTCTCTCTCTCTCTCTGTCTCTCTCTTCCTTCCTCTCTGAAATAAATAAAAATAAGTAAATAGCCAAAACCGGTTTGGCTCAGCGGAAGAGCATCGGTCTGTGGACTGAAAGGTCCTGGGTTTGATTCCGGTCAAGGGCATTTACATTGGTTGCGAGCACATCCCCGGTGGGGGGTGTGCAAGAGGCAGCTCATTGATGTTTCTCTCTCATCTATGTTTCTAGCTCTCTATCTCTCTCCCTTCCTCTCTGTAAAAAATCAATAAAATATTTTTTTAAAAATAAGTAAATAACCCTTAGCTACCATTAAATTTTTCCATATATTTACCTTAACATAATTTTGTCTAGTCGCTTCTCCAGAATTTATTGCTTTTGTTAAAATGGTATCTAAGTCCTCTGAGCCTAACTGATTCTTTGTTTTCATTTCTTTTCTGTGGAACTCCTGTATAAATAAAATAAAAAATAAAAATTTTGTGTCTTTTCTCTTGTTAATCTGTTTTGTTTTATTTTTTAGTTAAATTTACATGCCCCAGGTCCAGATCCTTTTTCTCCCCTGCAGAAATAAGAAGAAAAATACATTCATCTAATTTTTGTTTCTCAGGCATGGATCAAATTCAGAACTTTTCATTTGCCATGATAACAGAGCTAACACAGGAATAAAGGAAATGAAAGAAGAAACAATGGCTTTGAGGTTTTCAAGAGCTAAAAGTAGAAGCTGTGGAAGACATGTTCATGTTCTGGCTTCAGGGACTTTTCTGATTCAGGATGTCCCTTCCTCATTAAATGGCCGTATCAGAAACTAGAAAGCTTCATTTTATAACATATAAATCCATTGCTTTAGTAAGTTTAATATAAAACATTTGAATCAGTACTTTCCTAATTCTAAAGTCCTACAAAAATGTCAGTTCATGCTCCTAATTTGACTTTTTTCTTATTAGATTGATTTATTGGTACTTTATCTTTCTGAGGTTTTCAACTACAAAGCATCCTTTTCTGCCTTGGAGCCCAGGCGCACAAGTTGAAGAGCATTACAGAAATTCTAATATCCATTCTAAAGCTACAAGGCAGTGGTGATGAAGCCACTGCCTTTCAGTCACATAAGGAAGCCTAGGCCCCTGGAGTCCCATTTCATGGATTCTGAACACAGTATTCTTGACTAACAGCTAAGTCAGGTCACTCCTGCTTGAGTGGTGGTCTGAGGGCCTGGCTTCATTCCCCACCACTTGGGCCATAGCTCCTGACCAAGAAACAAGCACCTGGCATCAGGTTTTCCCTTGTCTGGTAAGCCAGGATACCTGGCTTCTGTATTCTTGCTTCTGGGATAAATGTGCTTACTTAGAAATCAGTAAAAACTGACATCATTATTACCACTTGGTTTTACATGTGTCATTTCTCCAGGTAACAAGACAGTGTATACAGTCATAGAGTGATTTCTGTTTTTATGAAATTCAGTACAGCAAACCTTTGTTCATTCTCTACTCTGTCAATGGCATGGGTCTAGAATCTGTAGGGATAAAGAAAATGCTGACAAGCATCTAACATGGAAAACATTCCCTGACTTTAAGGAGCTTGCACTCTACGGAAAATTCTCAGAGCACTGCATCTGAAGGACAAAGGTGACTCTTACATATGTTTCAAAACAATCATTGAAAAAGAAAAAACAGGACTAGACCACTTTAAGATCCTTCAGAGCTTAAAATTAAATGTTGCTTTCTGTATGGTTGACCTCTAAAGCAATCAGAATAAGACATAGAAAGCTACCGATTGCTGCTAAATTTAAATCATTTTTCCAAAATGGGTTTGCCAAGATAAAAGGAAGTGTTTTCTGCGGTGAAGGGAAGGTGATTGGGAGGGAGCATTGAACTCCCAAGGAATCACATGTGTCTAAGTTTCTGCTTTTATCCGGCCCTCTGCTTCTGAGAGCAAAGCAGCCAAAAGGCAGAAACTGCAGTGCTCACCTCATCTTGCCACGGGATGTTACATTCTTTCAATGAACAATAAGGTGCAAAGGTTCAGGGAGAGTGAGAAGTCTGACCTGAAGCTATTTTTCCACTACTTATCATTTTTGACAGTTACCAGAAATCAGGAGAAGGGATTTTCTTGTCTTATTAATTTCTAATCTTAAAGTTCAGGGGGTTAGTCTTTCTCAAGATTAGGATGCACTAAATACATCCGGAGGAAAGGGTGCAGTGCATTTTCTGAGAACACTGTCCAAATATGAACTCTCTCCTTTTTATTCAGGATATCAGAGGAAGGGGCAGGAGAGGGGAGGAGAGTTCAGTCACCTCAGCTCAGAGCGGATGCTTCAGTAAGCGCTTTATATCGCTTCCACCCGCAACAGGGCAGTAGCCATACTGGTGATGGAACTCAGTCCCAGCGCAGAGCCCACGTCCCAGCCAGCGGCCATGGGACCCCACGCAGCTATAGACAGCCCCCCAGAACTGCCTTGGGTGACTTGTTACTATCAAGTGGGAGCGTGCACTCCTGGAAGATCCCTAAAGTGAATGCAAAAAGGGCTCTAGATGCACGCTTCTGGCTGAACTTTAAATATCAGAGAAATAGTTGCAATGTCTCAGAAGGGATAGATAATCTGATCTTCCCCTTTTAACCTGTCTCATGCTGTGATTTCTCAAGGCGGTTGCATGGAAATCATATTTCTCCTCTTTAGAAATTGGTGGTCTCCTGCTGCTTCTTTTCTCATGGCAGACCTTATGACCTGATATATGGACACCTTGATGAGCCACTGTGGCTAGAGCATTTGATGCCGGCACAGAAATCTGCTCCTCCACAGGCAATAGGCACTGGGGGCAGGGAGGGGCCCCACAGCTCCTGCTGCCACGGAAATCACTCAAGTCAGAGACTGTTCCCACCACCCCACCCCAGCAGCCCAATCACCCCAAACAGGAGCACCTCCAAGTTTATAGTCCTCCAGAAAAGGGGTTTCCACCATTCACTCTCTCTGACCTTGAGACATGAAAATAAAGCACTTCTGTGAGTATGTACTATGTCCAAAAAAGAGGCTTTTGGAAGGAGGGTGACTTATACAAGAAATAGTGCTACTGCAATCCTATATAATAAACAGGTAATATGCAAATTGACCCTCAAGCCCTCACACAATATGGCCGCCCCCATTTGGTCAAAGATAGCCTCCACAAGATGGCCAGCAGGGGAGGGTAGTTGTGGGGATCAGACCAGTGGGAGAAGGCAGTTGGGGGAGACCAGGCTTGGAGGAAAGGGCAATTAGGGGCAACCAGGCAACAGGGGAGGGCAGTTGGGAGCAATCAGGGCCATCAGGGAACAGTTAGACTTTGATTAGACTGGTAGAAGAGTGGTTAGGAGGTGATCAGGCTGGCTGGCAGTCAGGCGAGCAGTTGGGAGCCAACAGTCCCAGATTGTGAGGGGGATGTCCCAGATTAGAGAGGGTGCAGGCTGGGCTGAGGGACACCCCCCCCCCCAGTGCATGAATTTTATGCACCAAGCCTCTAGTAAGAAATAAATAAATAAAGTACTTCTAGGTTTTCATATAAATTCAAACTGTATTTAAGAACCTGTTTCCCCACCCCTCCATCCCCCCAATATCTTGTCCACAGTGGAGACAGAGGCCATAGGCCAGCCACTGGCTATCTGTGGGAGGAAACTCCAGAATTTGCAGTTATTGTTTCTTGTCCTCATATTACCTCTACCTCTTGCTAGATATGCACATTCCCGTATCTCCAAACCCCACCAGAAGCACTATTTGCTGTAAGATCTATGATAAGTCAGTTGACCTCTCTGTGCCTCGTTGGGGAGAGCACTACAGAGGGTGATCTCAAGATCCCTGGCACCTGTGTCTGGTCAGGGTTTAATGATTCTGGCAGTCCTTAATATTTCAAGAAGTGGTTTTTAATGCTTTGTGGAAATGGTTGAGTCACACTGGGATGATAATTTTAAGATGAGGTTGGAGTATACTCATATCTCTTTAATAAGATTGGATTGAGGAATGAGGATCAGGAATGCAATGTGGTGTGGGTGGGAAAGCGAAATCAGAGTGCATATCCTCTGCCCACAGACAAGATTAGGCAAATTCCCAACACTTGATGAATGATCCGCTGCCATAGGAAACATGACTCTTCCCTGAAAAGCTGCCTATCCTCTGTTTGGCAGGAGCCTCAGAGTAGCGACGCCGGTGGTTTGCTCAGTCCCTGGGTGAGTCAACACCGACTGGAGGGTTGACAAGCGTGGGAACAGAGACTGGTGAAGGCCGGGTCTGTTAGGCTGATGATCACCTGGACACATTCCAGAAGGCTTGCTGTAGACACCCATGAACAAAATGTCCTAAAACTAACCTTGAACCCTCACTTGCAAAGCCTGCAGTGAAGGGCCTTGGGACATCCTAGGGGTGGATCCGCCCACCATGGATGGGGTGACAGGCAGCTGCAGGCACCGCCAAAAAAGGGCACAGGAAATTCCCAGGAGATAAACAAGTGCGAAGCAAAGAAGAGCCCAGTCTTTGGAATTTTCTTTCAAAAGTCAGGGCTCAGGGTTTGGGGAGTATCTGATCTGATGAGAACTATCCCAGACAGGCCTCACCCTCCCTGCTCAGTGGGAGAGGGTCCCTGGGTTGCCTCTGAGAAGCTCCGCTGAGCAGGGTGGCAGCTTCCCCAGGTTCTCTCCTATTGGCTGGGTCTCCCAGGCACCAGGTAATCTCAGACCTTATAAAGCAACAGGGTTGGAGGAGCACTCTAGACCTCGAGTCCCCTTCCCAGTTCCCACGCATGTGGAAAACTTCACTGGGAGTTTGTAAGTACAAATACTATTACTTATAAAAGGTTGTTCTAACATATTTAAAACATAAACTCCCCCATCCTTAGTTCTATTTCCCTGAAGATCCATTTTTAAATAGTTCTGATGTAGATCTTCTACATCATAGACCTAATCCATATGTGTGCGCCTGTGTTTCTGGCCTTATCAGCTTCAAATGATAGTTTCCAAGCGTAAAAGTTGTGGGGATTCAGTGCACTGCCCTACCTCTCAGCTATCAGCATGTCACCTTCCTGTCCTTATGAGTTACTGTGACATAGTAAGATTTCTAATTTTAAGATCTCTCATGGTTCCATGTATAATTTTAATATGCACAAATTCTTATCTTCAGCTTCCAACATTATCAACCCGCTTCCCATCCTATAAGATGAGGAAAGCAGCTCACGGCCTATAACCTTGCGCCCCCCACCCCCCACCCCACCCTTTCCTCTTCCCTGCTTGTCTCCTGACTAACATCATCCAGGCTTGTAACCTTTCACACTCTGTTCTGTAATTTTAAATTCGTTTTCTGTATTTTGTCTATAGCTTCACTTTAAACATTGAAAACCAATAAGACACGTTCATAATATATAAATAGTAATTGCAGAATCAAGACCCATAAACATGGAAATGTGATTTTGTTACCATAATATGCATTCAAAAAATGCTTGAAAATGGGTTTCCTTTACTTACACTCCTATTTTTCTAAGTCATGTCACATTTCAATTTGCTTCATCTTATCATGACTTCAGAATAATTTTTTCTTTCCTTTATTGTGATTGATAGAATAGACATGCATGTACCTTTTTACATATCTAAGATGATTCAGATTATTAAACATATTTTTTCAATCAATGTTTTTTTTAATCACCACCTTCTGTCTTCCCTGTTCTAATTTGGGCCAATTGTTTCCTAGCCCTGTTTTACAGCTAACAACTTGAAAACTTTCATCTTATTCCTGAGGCAGTTTTTTCTGTTTATTAGATTACATTTCCTGCATCCCTAAGTCATTCCAAGGAGAGTAAATAGGAGCAGTTTTCTGGGTCATTATATACCTTACTCTGCATTCATTCTTAAGTAATAGGTTGCTGGCTATAAATTTAGATTCAAAATAATTTTTCTGAGAATTTTAAAGTTTTATTCCATTGTATTCTAACACCAATATTATTAATGCAAAGAATGATGACAGCCGAAACCGGTTTGGCTCAGTGGATAGAGCATCAGCCTGTGAACTGAAGGGTCCTGGGTTCAATTCCGGTCAAGGGCGTGTTCCTTGGTTGCAGGCACATCCCCAGTAGGGGGTGTGCAAGAGGCAGCTGATCGATGATTCTCTCTCATCGATGTTTCTATCCCTCTCTCTTCCTCTCTGTAAAAAATCAATAAAAAAATATTTTAAAAAAGTGATGACACTTTTTTTCAGGTATTCTATTAATTCTCTCCACAGGCTTTATACTAGAAAAATTTTCCCCCCAACAGAATAGTTCTTGGCACATGGTGAATATTTTTTTCCTGAAAATATTTTTTTTTTAGTTCAGGTAAATTATCTTTTCTTATTTATTTGATTCTTCATCTCTGTTCTGTCAACTTGGATTAGTTACATAGTAATAGCTTTCTAGATCTATCCTCCATCTCAACTTCTTTCTGATAGCTTTCCTTTCTGTCATTCTCTATGTTCTGAGCTATTTTTTCAATTTTATCTTCTCTATTACTTATTTAGTTTTTAGCCGTATCAATGATTCAAGTCTATTAATTTTTAAAAATCATTTGAGGAACCAATGTTCAATATTTCAAGGGCTCTTTCATGTTCCTCCTTGCTTCCTTTCTTAGTAGCTATTCTTCTGTATAGACACACCATCCCCTCAAATCTCTCTGTGGAGTAATTCAGTGTTTAGTGCCTTCCCTCTTTCTTTTACCTTTTTGTCCCATGGATAGTTGCTTGTTCACACATTTTGGTACTTCTCATTTACCAAATATTTGATGATCCTTCATTAATCATCATTTTAAAATATATTTTATTGATTTCGGAGAGGAAGGAAGAGGCAAAGAGAAGATAGAAGCATCAGTGATGAGAGAGAATTGTTGGTTTGCTGCCTCCTGCACACCCACATTAAGGATCGAGCCCACACCTGGGCATATGCAACCCAGGAATCCAACCGTGACCTCCTGGTTCATAGATCGAGGCTCAACCACTGAGCCCTGCTGGCTGGATGATCACTAATTTTTTAACAAAACAAAAAAACACAAACATATTATGTAAATATTTCCTACTAAAAAAAAAAAATAGTATAGTAAACACCCAAATATCCACCATCCAGCTTAGAAATAAAACTTTATAAATATAATTAAATCTCAGGGGCATAGAAAGGGAGTGGACTGATAATTCTCAGGGGGGAAAAAAGTATGCGGGGGAGGGGTGCAGGAAGAGACTGGACAAAAATCGTACACCTATGGATGAGGACAGTGGCGGGGAGGTAAGGGCAGAGGGTGAGGTGGGAACCGGGTGGAGGGGAGTTATGGGGGGAGGGAGGAGAAACTATTGTAATAATATGAACAATAAAGATTTATTAAATTTAAAAATCTAAAAATAAAACTTGTGATTACCATCACCACCCAAATTTTCTTCATTCAGTTCTGAGCACAGCATTGCAGGGGCCTTGGCAGCCCCACAGCTGGGAGGCACTTCTTTGGGATACTTTGTCCTAGGGTGGGCACAGACCTAAATGGCACCTGGCCATCAAAACAGGACTGATGTGGGGCTTGAAACAGTGGGATGGCCTTGGACAGGTAGTGTCTTGGCATGATACTCACCCAGTTGGATGGTCTCAAAAAAAGGAGGAAAGGCCAAATGGGATGCTAAGACATAATAGCCACTGCTTTTAATGACTGAGAACTGGGATAATGTTGGCATGGGGAGGACAGCATTTAGTCAAATGCGTGTTAATCAGACTGCCTTGTGAACCCAGGAGTAGCTTCTGAATGTCCAAAGAGACACAGAAGCAAGGAACGGTATCCAGAGTGTCTGTCAGGAGAAGCAAGCCCCTTCATAAGGCAGGATCCAGAGCCCAGAGAGAAGTGACAACAGCTGGGCTGGCTCCAAGTCCTCGAGCACATGTGTCAAACACAAGGCCCGCGGGCCAAATCCGTCCCGCCAGGCCTTACAATGTGGCCCGCACCGCGCTGTCATCACTGCACTCCGCTGCGTTTCCATCACAATGACAGTTTATGACTGTTCAGTAAACCATTCGGCCCGCGATTTAGGCTGGATTTTAGATTTTGGCCCCTTCTCTGATTGAGTTCGACACCCCTACGACTAGAGAGAAATACTTGTAGGCAGAAAACAAGTGTGGGAGATGGGCTTCCAGGCATAGGGAGCAAATAGGCTGCTAGAATTTGGAATCAAGATATGCTTAGGTATGAGAAGTAAGGATAAGCTTGGCCAGACCAATGACAAGAATAAAGATGAGCCCTAGCCAGTTTGGCTCAGTGGATAGAGCGTCAGCCTGCTGACCAAAGAGTCCTGGGTTTGATTCCTGGTCAAGGGCACAGACCTTAGTTGCAAGCACCTCCCTGGTCCAGGCCCTGGTTAGGGATCATTCAGGAGGCAACCAGTCAATGTGTTACTCTCACATTGATATTTCTCTCTGTCTTTCCCTCTCTCTTCTGCTCTCCCTAAAAAATAATGAAAAAATATCCTCGAATGAGGATTAACAAGCAAGCAAACAAAAAAATAGAATGAAGATTCTTAGAGTCTAGAGTTGCTAAAATTCCTTGGATACTCAGGATTGGTCTTAGATTTAATTAACCTAAGTCAAGAATTCTCAGCCAGGGAAGGCTGGAGGTGGGGAAAAGAGGGGGAAAGGAAGATAGACCTTAGGAATCAGGTATGATCTGATACCATCACTTGGCTTCAAGGGGATTTATATTTTTTAGCATTTGTGAATGAGCCAACATATCCAAAACACTATGCAAAATTATAAAAACAAAACTATGCAAAATTATAAATATCAATGTGTCTCCATTTCCAACTCCCCTAAATACCATCCAATCAATATCCCAGAGCTCCAAGAAGACCTGGTTCCATTTCCAAAACTTGTTTTGAGCACCTTCTATGTGCCAAGCACTGTGCTGTGAAAGGAGACTTCAGAGGAGATGAACACCTGCTTGGCCATCAGTGATTCCAGTCCTGTCAGGAAGTCGGACTGTTTCAGGCAGTATGGAAAGGGCTGTGCTGGAGGTGAAGAGGGAAGAGGCAAAGCAGGAGGACATAAGGAAGGGAGACACACAGTGATGTCCTATGTACTATAGTACTTGGCTGCTTCTGGAACACAGTTCAAGGCAAGTATTAAGTGGTCAGAGAGCATGGCATTGGAGTCAGAGCCCTGGTGTTCGAGTCAGACCTACCTCTGCCCATACCTTTTGTGTAATCTTGGGTGTGCTATTTTAAGGTCTATAAACCTCAGAGCATAGTGCCTGGCACATAGAAGATGCTCAAAACAAGCTTCTCCTCTGATCACCAGAGGATCTAGAAAAGAAAGCACTAGAAATACTTTATTACTTAGTATAAGTCCATACTCCTAGAGGATGGGGATAAGGAGGAATAAAGGACAATTCAAAAAGTAGATATATGCCATACTGGTTACTAAAATTGCTTAACATTTATTGCTTCCTTTAGGATTAATAAATTGTTACATCTCATTAGGTACACACACTAAGAATTGGAATTGATTAGACAACATAGTAGAAATTGATCAATTTCTTCTTGTCCTAAGTTTCCTCCAAAAGTAATAGTTATGTTATTTTTCTTTGTGCATATGCAGATACATAAATTGGGAGATTCCATATGTTCCTTCTCTGACAAATCCCATGCTGTGTTTATCGTTGACATTCACGGTCCTCTTGAATAATGAAGTACAGTCAATTAATAATTAGCCATGCTACTAACTGATGGATAGGAGACCATCTTGACAATCTCCTTAAAGGTAGGAAATTATGGTGATTTGTATTTCTTTGGCTTTGTAGGTTTCTTTTAACTACTCACTTGCAAATGGGGAAAAAAATTTGATTATCTGTGAATTTCCAAGAAACCAATCAAAATGACTTTTTTAAATCCTATGAACACACAACATAGGAGAACAATTGTTTGGCTTCCTTTTTGTGTCTTCCCAAGCAGAAGTATTACATTGTTTTTCTTCACCTAGATAACCTTCAGCTGAGTCAAGCCCTGGCTGGAATTTCTGTCACTATTTCCATTCACCACACTATACCACTGATTGTCTGTAGCCAGGCATTGACCGTAACAATTTCTCCACTGGCCAAGGTCAGTGTTTAATGGTGATGGTTTTGACTTCAGTGAAGAATTCATAAGAGTCCTTGGCTCCTTCTCTACCTACTCCAGAACTCTTCATCCCCCCAAAAGGAAGGTTCAGCTCCCTGATGAGCCAGCAATTGGTCCAGACCAAGCCTGATTGCAACTTCTTAGCCACCCGATGGACACGCCCCACGTTGCTAGACCACACGGTCGCTGCCAGCCCATATTTGACACTATTGGCTCTTTTAATCACTTCCTCTTCGCTATCAAAGGGGACAACACACGTCACAGGACCAAATATCTCTTCCCTCATGCAGCTGGACTCGTCCTTAATGTCTGTTATCACGGTGGGAAGCATAAAATAGCCTCCCTGATTCCTGAGAGGAAGACTCAACTTGTCCACTCCCTCACCGCACAGAATCTGGGCCCCTTCAGCACGAGCTTTCTTGATGTAACTTCTGACCTGGGGGGGTGAAAACCATAATTAGTAACATCTTACCTTCACACAAAGCAACACAAAATCCGGTATTTTGAAATCATCTAGGAAAGACATATGAGGTCATTGCCAAGAAATCTAAGGTTGATTATCTTATCACTCGGCTGCTGAGCCTGAGGAGCACAAGTGCTCATCACTTGGGCATTCAGTCCTCATATGAAAAGGGAAAGAGTAATTTACTTAATGTTCAAGTAAATGTATGTCTTACATATACTCTCAAAAGTCTGTTGGCAATGTATTGTTATCTTCTACTTGCTGAAGATGTCACTGAGCCTCAGAAAGGGTACATGTTTCATAAAACTAGTAAACTGGAACACTAGAATTCACATTCAGCCATATTCAGTAATTAAATACACAAAAAGAATATTTTATCACTTTTTGAGGGACTATGTAGAAAGTGTGAAGTGGAATGGTGTACAAGACTTTAATTAAAGTCCAGGATATCCTTCAAATATCTGAACTTCCAGAACAAATAATTTCTAGTCTCATTACTGATTATATTCAGAAATATATTTAGGTAACTATAATAGAAAAATAAGTTATGTAATAAGCTAACCCAGTGACTTAGAGATAATGACAGGTATTTATTACTAATGGTTGTAGACTTACAATAATTATATATGTATTTATATATGGAAATGTTTAAGTCATAATGATATATGAGTCTGCCTCTGAGCAGCATTATCAGCATAAGAGAAATATGAAATTAATCTCCAAAATTTAAAGTACAGAACAAGAGTCAAGTAGTACATCAAAGGCAGGGTCAATTTTGAAGGGACATTTTGGATTCCTACTTATCATTTATTATCTGAGGTTTCTGTCCCAGTATTGAAATTAGAACTCCACTGTAGAACTATATTCAAAATAGAGTTATATATTTGCCATATATATAAAAAGGTAGTGTTATCTTATTATTTGTTGCTTCAATTTGGAGCACACTTAGTATGCCATAAGTCAAATACTTTTTAAAAACAGAACATTCGGTTCAATTTATCCTCCCCTCTGCCACACCTCCTCTCCCAGCTGGCATGATGATCTCAAAGCCTTCCCAGAAAACCCCTAGGCCAGTTTGTGGGTAGAAACTAAAATAGGTTTGGACTTCTCCCTCCTCTCTCACTCCTTTTAAAACAACCCACCCACATTAATGAAAAGATGACAAAGGTTGCCTCTGGGGTGAATGAAGGAAGTCCAGGCCAGGGTCTCCAGTGGCACATTCTGGAGGCAGTGCCAGGAAATATGTAACAATACCATGTACGAGGAGTGCTCTGGCTTCACATTGTCATGTCTAAACAGAATTACAGGATTAGATTATCTCTTAGAAATAATTTGGGATAATCAAATATGAAGAGAAGTGTTAGTTTCAAATTGTAGATTTATCAAAATATTTAATGCATAAGGTGACTCATACTAAACTGAATTTATTTTTTAGAGGGATGATAGAATGTTATCTATACTAGCAGCTCAGTAAAATCTGAGGGGGAAACAACCTCGGGACTGGTAATATGCTTTGAAATATAATGAATTATTATTACAAAACTTTTCTTGAGTGGAGAATTGTTAGTACTTACTAGTTTTGCATATAAAATCAGAGCATAGAGAAGAGTGGACTTGGGAGCCCAACTGTGCTCAAATTACTCACTAGCTCAGGAATTTTAAATGCTCTGTGTCTCAGTTTCATGACCTAAAAATAAGATTAACACTGCCATCTATCCATAGGATTAAATAAAATATGTAAAATAGTTAGCATAATGTCTGGGGCACAGTAAGTCTCTTGAATGCCAGCAGCGGCCATTGCTGTTGATGCAGATGACAATGAATGCATGATCTGACACTTACTAGCTAAGAGACTTCAGAGGTGTCCCCCCTCTGTGCGTCAGTTTGCTTAGGTGACAAAGGAGATAGGAAACTTTAAGAGTGGACCTCATAGCCTGGTCCAACTGGGAGGTGCATCTGTGAACATCCTCTGGGCTTCCCCAGCCTCCTTGTAAACACTCGAGAATTCTATCTCACTAGTTACGTGCATATATGGAAAGGCAGGCATACAGCCAGACTCTCCAGACAGACAAGTAGGGGAGAATTATGGAGGGTAAAAATAGAAAGAAAAAGTGGAAATAGGCAAGGGAGACTTTTCTTCATTCCTTGAGGACAGAATCATTGCTATTTACTTTGCATCCCCTGCAGCTACTAGGAACCTGGGATGTGACATTTCTACTTAGGAACTTGTGAGAAACTCTGTCTCTGGGGGTTTCTGAGACATTTGCCATTAAAATACAACCTTTACACATTCTACTTGGATTATTCTGTCACTGCATCACCATTCTATTATGACAATTGCACAGAGGTAGGATGGACACAAAGACCCCAGACTCTGCAGGGCTATTTCTATTTTGAGAGGATATAGACATAATGCAGAAGAGGAGATGAGGTATGCAATGATCACAAATAGACCTTCCTTAGCCCAGCCCCCAGAGCTTTCTAGCAAAAGGCAAGGAAAGTTGTCCCCTTTCTCCTGATCACACATGGTTTGGCAGACTGAACTGAAAAGTCACAATCTGAAAAGGCCACGAGGAAGAAAGGGGGGGAAACCAGGCTTCCCCTTCATATCTTAGCCTGGACTCAGATGAGTACTAGCTCACTTGGTGAAACTCACAGAGATGGACCTGGGGTTGGGTTTACCCAGAGCCTGCAGATGGTGCACTCCTCTCTGTGCACAGGTGCTAAGTGGACACACACATGCTAAAGGAGGCCTCAGCTTCCACCTGCCCTTGATACATTCTCAGTCTGCAGCAGGTAAGTCCTCAGGATCCACCAGGACACCCCATGCGTGGGGATCCCTCTCATTGGACCCCGACCACCAACATACTGAAAAGAAGGCGATTTAAGGTCTTCTCTGTGGAGTCACTCAAATACACAAAGTTTAAGGTGTGTATTTAACTCTAGAAATTTTTTTGAAAATTGTATACTAAAATATTTTGATACTACAACTTGCTAAATTATCTATGTTCATGTTAAAGGTAATTAAAGTTGCTGGGAATCACCAAAAACAAAATGAAACAAAAGTTTGATAATTTGGAGGAATATGTTGTTTTCAACTAAAATATATTATAATTGAAAAGTTGTGGTACCTCTTTATAAGTTGGTTCTTGAGAAAGCAAGAACATTGGGGAAGGGGTTTTGTGGACCTACAGTAAACGGTCCACTTGCCTATTTGTAGTAATTCTTAAAAAAATCCTCTAATGAATTTAGAAAATAAGCTGATCATATTTTTTGAAATTCTTAGTTGGCATGTAAGAAGTTGGATTTGTATAATAATGAGAATTGAACACCAATATTTTTCAAAGATTTTTAAGAAACTAAAATTCAGTTCTAAAGTTGCCTGTGACATAAGCTGAAAAACCAACGGAACGATGAAGAGTTAGAGGGTGAAGCAAAACCTCAAAGCCTTGTATGTGTTTATATGGATTTTTTTATTGTTATTGAGATTTAATGATCAGAGATATGAGATGCTAGTGTTCAAGTGTTCAAGGAAAATGGAATCCTCAAATTTGGGGGTATAACTAGAACACAAGATGCAGTGTTAATTCAAACATTTGTCCAACAATAATATGCACCTATTATGTTCCAGGAATTTTGGGGGGATGTAAGGATCTAGCAGTGAATGAAAGTGATCGTGGAGCTTTCATTCTAGTCAAGTAAAAATAGTCAATAAAGGAATAAATAATGCATATTATATGTCAGGTGGTAGTAAGAGTCACAGAGAAAAATAAAGCTGCAAAGAGACAGAGGAAGTTCTGGTAGGTGTGACTTTATATAGGGTGAGCAGGCAAGCTCTAATTCAGAGGGTAATATTTGATCTAAGGAGAAAGCCAAGTAAATCTCTGAAGGAAGAACATTCATGGGGCAGGGCAGCAAGAGTAAAAGGCAAGAAGGAGTGGCCTGATATTTTCAAGGAAGAATAGGGAGGTTAGCATGCAGCAGCAGAATGAGGGAGGGGAAGGGTGACAGGTAATAGGGACAGTGGTAATGGGTAACAGACTCCCGGGCCACTTTAAAGACTCAGGCTTGACTGTGAACAGGTGAGGTGTGACCATACATAACAAGATACATCATAGCCAGGTATATCAAATATCTATGATAATAAAGCAAGGTTTAAAAGTAACTTGGCTAGCCGAGACTGGTTTGGCTCAATGGATAGAGCGTCAGCTTGGGGACTGAAGGGTCCCAGGTTCGATTCCAGTCAAGAGCATGTACCTTGGTTGCAGGCATATCCCCAGTAGGGGGTGTGCAAGAGGCAGCTGATCGATGACTCTCATCGATGTTTCTAACTCTCTATCTCTCTCCCTTCCTCTCTGTACAAAATCAATAAAATATATTTTAAAAAATAAAAATAAATAAATAAATAAAAGTAACTTGGCTAATGTGAAATATCAGCATGGACACAGGATCCTCTTAAAAGGACAGCGTGTGAGCTCAGCACAACCAGGTTTTAAGTTGCCTCCTCTTGATTCCTATTAGCATCCTGGGACATCTAATGAGCACCCACAGGGTCTGAGGCTGGCTTTGAAGAGGGCCTATTGCCCATGTGGGGACAAGTAACTCACATGGCTGAAGCTATTTGCTATCAGAGAGCCGAGATGCCTACAAGGAGGCCTTGGGTGGAGCTCAGAAGAACCATGAGGCAGCCATAAGAAAAGGCCACTGTGTGCAAGTAGGGTCATGCTGAGCATCAAAAATATCATATTATAACCAGCTAGCGTGATTTAGTGGTTGAGCGTCAACCAATAAACCAGGAGGTCATAGTTTAATTCCCAGTCAAATCATGTGCCTGTGTTTTGGGCTTGATCCCCAGTGGGAGAATGCAGGAGGCAGCTAATCAATGTTTCTCTCTCATCATTGATGTTTCTATCTTCTCCCTTTTCTTTCCCCTCTGAAATAAATAAAAAATATATTTTAAAAATATTATGTTAAAGCCCACAGGTAAATCAAATAATGTTATTTCCTTCACTGATATATATCCCTTTATTGGGTGAATAATGGCCTAAGATAGAAAGAAAAAAAAATAGTCTCCCTATTGATGTCCTAGAGAGCACTTTAAACTTCAGGTGAGTGGTGAATTTCAAAGGGGACTTCAGCCTGCACCAAGCCCCTAGCCTACTGCAAAAATGCTTCTGGAAGTTAACCTTTGCTCCATAGGAAGCATTCAGAACATGCTTCACTTGCTTTGCAACAGTTATTTGCATGGGTGGGCAGGCCTGGAGGCCTGGTGTCCAGAACAGCCGGACAAGAGAGAACAAAGAAGCCTCCTGCACCTGGTGATTCCTCATTCCACAAGGAGGCAACATCCACAACTATGAGTCCCAGGGATGCTCTGAGGACTGCTGCCTAAGCACCTGTAATCTAGCAGGTGAGTTGGATTGGAAGAAAAGAGCCATGCTGGTCAGCCTCACTTTAGTAACGAACTATAGAAATGATCCCTGAAAGTATAGTCTTGGTCAGCCTCACTTTAAATAAGTGACCACAAGTCTCAATGAGCCCTTGGAGTTGCCTGCTGATAACACAATCATTTCAAAGTCCATTCTCTCTCCTGATCTGCAAGACTATTCCATACTTTCTTCTCTCTCCTGAAAACCCCAACACCTTCTCTCCCCATCACCTGCTTCCTATTTCACTGAGAAAAAAAAAGAAGAGACCATCAAGCGACATCACCCTCCCACCTGTGACCTCTGTGCTTCACAATATTGTGAAGGTCAATGTTAAACTGAGTGCTAAGTCTGCCAAATCAGTGCGGTGCCACAGATTTCTACAAACTTAAGTAACGGCTTTGCCCCTTAGTGACTGATGACGGAGGCACATTTTCCGTGGTGGGTCTTAGTTATTGCAGCTGAAGACAAGAGCCTTCTAGTACCAGAATCTATGACTGATTTTGGGAAGAGTCACATCAGGTAATAAATTAAAATGACTTTTAGAAATTGAAATTTCATAAGCCACCCATACACCATCAATGGCTTCTCCCACAGAGGCCACTGCTAGTCACTCCACTAACTAAAGACCACATAATTTGGACTGTGTGTTCTGGAAATTACAAAATGCTATCTGATATAAGCCAGAGGCAGCACCCTCTCCACTGGGAACAGTTACTTATGGAGATTTTGACCTTTAGACTTTGAAAATTGCCTTTCTCAGTCTTCTCGTGGTATCTTCATGCTGACTTCTCAAGCACATTCATCTCACACGGATGCTGTTGTAAATCTGCACTACATTTGTTTATTCACATCCAACATTTTTAGACTCTGTATCCAGAGATAATTTCCCACAGGTCATAACTGCTCAAATATAAGATAGTAATTAATAATATTCCAAAGCATGCCTTGCACTGAGTTTCTCTCCAAACAAGAACTCTTCCTGTGATGTACATGGCAGAGATTTACTTACTTTCTCCAAATGAGCTTTACTTATCAGAGCTCCCATGCTGGCCGATGGGTCGGAGGGAATGCCTACTTTCCACAGTTTGGTAGCTTCTAGAAACCTCTTTAAAAATTCACTATAGATGCTCTTTTGGACAAAGATCCTGCTGGTACAGAGGCAGATTTCACCCTGCCAAGAATGACACATGGGGAAAATGACAAGACTGCAGGACACACTCCTTCATGGACAGATATGCTGCACTTTTTCTAGGAATTTCTGAGAGATAATTAATTACAATTATAGTGATCATGAAAATAATCATTATACAGAATGTTTTTCACAAAAACCCTATTGGAAGGCATAATTATTACAATTGCCATAATTTACTGGAAAAAAAGTGAAGGTTCAAAAGATTATGCAAATTATTCAAGTTAGGTTGAATAAAGATATATCTCATTCCACTCATCTTTCCTTCTATGGAAGTTCTAACTCTTTGGCTTAAGTCTAGGTTTTTTATATTAAAAATGTAGAACACAGCTTTGGAGAAAATCATTCAATATGTATGCTCCATCCTAGGGACTGTCTTGGGTGTTGAGGCTCATATGTTGCACAGAAGCAGGCACTATTACCCTCTCCACGAAGCCTACAGTGTAGGGTATCTGACCTCGTGTTCCTCACCCTCTCGGATGCTATGGCCTTGAAGACCTTGGTGAGAACTATGGATCCCAGGAAAAGACCTGTTTCAGTTTCAGGAGATGCAAAGATGCCCTGAAACTCATCGGTGACTTTAAGGTAAGAAACCAGCTTTAGACGGGTTCTAGTATTTATTTCTAAGGATAAGAATGCATTTGAGAGGCTTCTGGAAGGATAAAAAGGTTTACTGGAAGTAGGGCATCTAGAGAGCAAGAAGTGTCTGGGGAAATCGATGAATACCAATGTGGATAAGCTTGGAGTAGCAAAAATCAATAATTTTGCCCATGACTACCCCCTGATAAAAGTTGTGTAATTCAAGAAAATGAACGTGCTGAACAGAAGCTGTGACTCTACAAGGCTATGGATTGACACTGAAATTGAACAGATGGTCAATGGAATAACACAAAGTAATGATTCTCCTTTCACTGATACAGCACCGGGTTGATCTACTCACTCCTGGCTGTGCATTAAGATGAAACAGATCCTACTTGACGGGGCAGCAGAGTTCAAAACCAACCAACAAAAAAGCAAACCAAAACCCAGAGGACATGCCTGGTTGGCAAAGCTGGACCTGACAGTGGTTGGAATACACTCCTCCAGGTTGGCATCCTCAAAGATGATGGCAGGGTTCTTGCCTCCCAGCTCCAAGGAGAGCCTCTTGCAGTGGGGAGCACTCAGCAGTGTGATCCGCTCGGCTGTGGGCTGGCTCCCAGTGAAGGAGATGAGGGGCACCTCTGGATGGGACACCAGGGCCTCGCCTACCCTGGGCCCTGTGCCAAACACAATATTTACCACACCTGGTGGGACACCTGGATGGGAAACAGTATCCGTTACAGTAAGTATCCTCGGCATGTTGAGAACTTTAGGTTACATAGAGATGCTCCTTGAAAGCCCAGTAGGTGGGATTGAACTCATGGCCACCTCTAGTTTAGTAGTAAAGCAAAAACTACAGTATTACCTCTGCCTAGCATACACTCTAGGCTGAATTTCTCCAGATGTTTTGGCTCAGAAAATGCAGGGTACAGCTGCTCATTGCCTTCACGTGCAGAAAGGGGTGGACAAAGAGTCCAGAAGGCTGGTCAACATGGAGGCTCTGGCAAGGACAGAGAGCCATACACCCATTGTCCGGAGCTGAAGCAACTTCCACTTGTTAGTCTCATGTAAATCCTTGCTGATGGGCTATCATTGAGCTATTTATTGGAATTGCCTGCCAAAGGGCTATGGATGTATCCCAAAACCTGAATAAAAGGGATCAAAGAGCAAAGGGAGTCCTCTCTTGGGCTTCCTCCTAGTTCCCAAATTAGTATTTTCTTGTTTTGTCTCTTTCGATTGTGTACGGTCTCCTCTAGAACCTGAACTCTGAACCACGGACACTGGCAATCCTCCTTGAAGTAAATACACACAACAGAGATCAAGAGAGCCAGAAATTGCCGAAACCAGTTTGGCTCAATGGATAGAGCGTCGGCTTGGGGACTGAAGGATCCCAGGTTCGATTCCGGTCAAGGGCATGTACCTTGGTTGCAGGCATATCCCCAGTAGGGGGTGTGCAAGAGGCAGCTGATCGATGACTCTCTCTCTCATCGATGTTTCTAACTATCTCTCTCCCTTCCTCTCTGTAAAAAATCAATAAAATATATTTTAAAAAAGAGAGAGAGAGAGCCAGAAAGACAGCCCCCTCCCCGCCACCCCCTCATCATTCCTCCCCAGGACATGGAAATATGAACTGAGTGACCTGACAGCGAGCAGCCTTCTTGTGGGGTGCAGTGTCAGGCTGAACACCCCAAAACTAAACCAGAAACACTCCCTGAATGTGGTCATTGCAATATTAGCAAAAAGGGGACACGAAGCCAGGTTATATAAGCACCTGAGTAATGATTCCAAATGCAGGGGAAACAGAAGGATGTATTTAAAATCTCTTGAAAATGGACTGTTTTTAGCAGGTATTCTATAGCTATCCAAACCAGAGAAGTACCAGTAGTATTCTTATTTTCATCAAGATTAACTTGTGGTTCCAACATCAGATTTGGACAGCCCCTGGAGCAGGCTGATATCGGTCTCATTGGGGCTCTTTAAGCCTCTCCTTGTCTCCCTATCATGTGCCCTTTGCTGCCAGCTGAGCCTGCAGGAAGGAACTTTCCTGCTGTGGCTTGTTCTAGGGTTGAATAGAGGAAGCCCTGTGAGCGAGCCCCACGGATGAAGGGGATTTCTCAGAAAAGGAACAGGGAGACAAAAACCAAAGATGTCTGTGGAATCTGTTTTGCTGTTCAGTAGGTTTCTACCCAAAATAACTTTTCAAATGTCAGTGACCCTAAGGGGGCTAAAGCCCTACACAATGTGCAGCCCCAAAGCCAATCCTCCCTCAAACTCTAACACGTATTTACCTGCTTTCTCCAGGAGTTTGCACATCATCCACGCAGTCACTGAAGTCAGCTCACTGGGCTTGGCGATCACGGTGTTGCCCGCAGCAATTGCCGGAGCGATCTTCCAGGTCAGCAAGTAGAGTGGCAAATTCCAGGGACTGATCAGACCAGCTAACCGAGAGCAGAGGCAGTGCCAAAATGACATGCCCCTCAGAGCAGACTGGCCCTACGGGGTTCTCCTTTCGCTGCATGGAACCTAAGCTCCTACAACCCCCAACTTTGCTTATCTGTAGCCAACGTCAGGGAAATCATTCTAAAATGTATTACCAATAACTGTGCCTTGTAATACTATAAATCAATACAGTTCAGTCTTTTCTTGATAGCTTACAATTATATTAATGAGCAACAGTTGTATAAATTTGGGGGCTAAACAGTTCCATACTGTGATGAGTTTTGAGATTTATGGACTCATCTTTACATGTGTCTAAATCTCTCTCTCCTCATCATTAAGCTGTCCAGCTGCCATTTCTTCAGAGTTTATTGGATGGAGACATAAAATTCAAGCTTTTTAGAATTATTTATAAAATAGGAGCAAATAGGTTCTGAGGTTGTGAAATCCATCTTATATCGGCCAAAGGACTTTTGCATTAAAAAAGTTTCTCTAAGTTCTCATCTGTATCCTGATCAGATGGGTTTTTTCTTTAAATAACAGAATCAACAACTAGAGTGTATTTTCATGTGATAGTTTGAAACTGCCCAGCCTCCCAAAGATGAAGCAAGCAAAAATAAAAGCAAAGTCACTTAATTTATAATCTTCCTTCAAGTCTGTGCTATAAAAGTATATAAAAATAGTTTATGATATTACATTTCCCATTGAAAACTCTTTGCTTTAGGATATAATATTTTTGCAACATAATGTATTTGCATACTTCTTAGGAAGATGTCTGAATCTTTCATAATGCCTTGAAAATATCATTTCCAAAGGCTTCAAATAATCAAATTGGTAAGATGTCCCATTTTTTTTTCCTTTTAACATATTCTGTTATCCTGTCATAAAACGTAAGTGGTAAAATATGAACAATGGGGGTTTTCTGAAAGGAAATATTGACATCTAGTGGAAATTTTCAGTCATTGCAGATAATTAGGGGTCTTCAAAAGGCAGGAAGCAAAGAAATGAATGAGAAAATTCAGCCATAGCTTATTTACCATGTACCTGGCACTGTTCTGAATGTTCTACACTTACTAATTTATTTAACTCAAATAAAATACATAAATACAAAATCAAACTATTCTTTCAGTTTTTCAGATAAGAATACCGCAGCACACAAATGTTATGTAACTTGTCCCACACATATCCAGAAGCCATACTCTTAATAAACTTTCTGGAAATAGACTTTTTTGTTGTTATTATTGTTGTTACAAAGGGGGAAAAATCCTCCTTCATGAATTTCCTCTCAGCATCGTTCTTTTACCTGTGATTTCCCAAGAACAATTTTCCGGGAATAAGTAGAGAATTTCACACACAAAAAATAAACCAGAAATGGCCCAAATTGTATTTTAGTCACAGTAGAAGTCTTTCCTCTGCCTTAGTCTGTCCCTTTAGATCAATTCTACAGAACTGACTGAGCTGCTCTCTGTGCAGTCATGGTCCAGGTTTTCCTGGAGCGGCACCTACCGATCCCCACAGGGGCCCGCACGGTGTAGTGCAGACAGCCCATGTGGTCCATCTGGGTGCACTCTGACGTGTGGTGCAGGATGGAGGAGGCAAAGAACCGGAAGTTCTGTACAGACCTGGGAATGTCCATGGTTCTTGCCAGGGTTATGGTTTTCCCTGTGAAAACAGTCAACAACAGAAAGCACCGTCGGTGTATTTAGCCATGGAAAGTGGAGACAGTACCACACACATACCCCACTCCGTTCCTTCTAGCCTGGGACAGACATTCACTGACTGTACAGAGCATAGGTCGTGGTTTAATGAAACCATGAAATAATTAGATATGAGGTTTATAAGGTAAGGTGGGGGAGGTAAATTGAGTCAAATGACCTTTGCTTTGTGGGCTGCACAATTCAGAGCTGTCATCATAAATCTGCCAGATGCTAATACTTCCCCCACAGCAGCTCCTTCAAAATTGCAAGCTTTGTACATGTCACGAAGAGGGAGTTGGAATCGTGGGTGTAAAGATAGCTGCTATTTGCACATCACCAAAAACCACTTTGATAATCACGTGATGTGTATTAAATGTTCCCCCACCCCCAATTCAGGGAGGGGTCATTAAGATGGGCACGTGGCAGACGTAGGCAGGAAACCCCTGGCACTGCAGCTGTGTGGCGCTTGATCACCCATCACGTGTCCCACGCGCATCCTAGCTCCTGGGTGAACAAACCAGAGACCTAAGCTTGCCTGGAGCTCCAGCAGGAATCATTTTCTTCCCAAGGGCTTGGAGGCAGGCCTCTGCCTAACAGCAGGCTGGTTTACAGCACGCACATCATCGTAAGCAATTGCCTTTCCTAACAGATGTTATTGCAAAGACCCACAGGCATTTACTCCATGACCCTGACTTCTGGAAAGCAGGTAAGAAAATTGGGACAATTGTGTGGGAAGAACAGTGGTGTCTCAGATCACTTTGTAAGTAACTTGACTGTGAACTGCTCTTCAAGTGACCTTTGCTTTCTAATTCGCCTCTCAGAATTGGGGGAAGATCATGTGATCAACCCTTCCTCCCTCCCCAGCTCCATGCCCTTTGACACGCATGTTTGCAGTTCCTCCCACCAAACAGAGCGCATTTATTTCCCTGCCCCTTGAACTTGGGTTCAGCAGGGACTCGCTTTGGCCATGAGAATGGGGCGCCTCTGCCCTCAGAGGCCTTGGGTGGTTTTGCTTCCCCCTCTTCCTCCTCCAGGAGAAGCCTGGGTGCCTGCGGCCCTGTGGTCCCAGGTGGAGAAACACGAAGAGAGTGCCCAGTTCCAGCGATTACAGTTGAGGAAGGATGGTTGTCCAGCCTTTGATAATGGGCTGCACTTTCCATAAAAGCATTTAGTAAGGGACAGCTGCAGTCCACCCCGTGCTCTGGTAGAAGGAAGGCCGGCAGAGACAGCCCTGCAGATGCACCTGCTCACTGCTCACCGCTCACCTTGGTCCTTGGATTCGGCCTGAGCCAGCTCCTCCAGGGCCTGTTCCAGCAGGTCCGCCAGGCGGTGCAGCACCTGCGAGCGCTCCTGCGGGCTCCTGGACGACCAGCCGGGGAAGGCAGCCCTGGCGGCCGCCACCGCAGCCTCTACCTGTGAGGAGCAGACGGAAGAGGGTCGTCTTACCTCTTAGGACCGTGGTTGCTCCCAGGGATCGCAGGAATCCAGGATCCATACAGGTCAAGATTATTCCCTGCCTAATTCCGAATAGTCCCAGAGCTGATTTACCCACAAGGGGTTTGCTGATGTGACCAGCAAAGCAGAACCACAAAAACAAAAACAAAAATGCTCCATTTCAAGCCCCATATCCAGAATGCGGCAATCAGATAATTAGAAAGAAGCAATTTGAGTTTTAACAGATGCACATTTTCAGTCATTTCAAAATATAGACTTTTAAAAATATCCTATGAGAGGGGAAACTTAGTTGAGATCCACAGAACCTCTAAACTCTTAATCCAGCTCAGACATATCTGATAATTTTGTTTGAAATCACTGTCATCCCACTTGGAATGACCAGTCATATTGGTCATTTATTGACTAACTAGAGGCCTGGTGCACGAAAATTTGTGCACTGCTTAGGGGGTGGGGGGGTGTCCCTCACTCTGGCCTGCCCCCTCTCACAGTCCAGGAGCCCTCAGGGGATGTCCTACTGATGGCTTAGGCCTGCTCCCCATGGCTGATCAGGGAAAGGCGACGCCCATCAGGCCTCTGCTGCTGCCATTGCCAGCCACACAGCTGCCTGAGGCTCAGCCCTTGCAGCCATGGCAATTTTCCTGAGCCTCGGCCCAACCCTCATTGCCTGAGCCTCGGGCCCTGGGCCTTGGCAGCCACCATCCTCAGCTGGCCTGGACCTCAGGATGCCGCTGCAACTTTATCTGGAAGGACACAGCCTCAAGTCCTCTCCCACCCATATGCACCTGCAGTGCATGCAGCCTCCTGCTGATCTGGTTGTTACAGCATGATGGCGTGATGACCATTAGCATATTAACTCTTTATTATATAGGATTTTTATATATAAAGAAATCTGCTAAGTGCTATTACACAAATCATTTCATTTAACCCCTTTTAAAATTCTGTAACGAGTATTGCTTTGCCCATTTAGATGAAAAACACTAAAGCACAGAGAGATCAAGTAACTTGCCATAAGTCACAAAGTCAATAATTGGCAGTCAGGATTCAAACCCAAATCTTTGTGGCTGCCAAGACCACGAGCTAGCCTGCTATGGCATAACAACCACCCCTGCTCCTTGCTCCCTGCCTATCTCTGCCCAGTGAAAGAGGCCTTTTTTGGAGAGAAAGGTACCTGTAATTAAACAGAGAGCTTGGGGACCCAATTTTAGAGCTAACTCCAAAAGGAAGTAGTGTATGGGAATGTATGTGCAAGGCAGAATACATTTTCAGACCACCTGCTGCCTTTCTCCTCTTTTAGGCGATGTGTAAGATAGAAAATCCATAGAGTATGTTGCCCTCTCCTCTCTCACATGCATGACAAACATTTATAATCATAGTCTTCCCCACCATTGGGCCCACAGGCTCAGCCCCAGAATCCTCTTCACAGGCTTCCCGATGGCACAGCTTATTTCTTGTATCATGTGATCAATTCCACCATCAGCGCTTAGGCCCTCTTACCAAAAGCCTGATCACACATCTCTCCTGTTTTCTTTATGCAAACAAAGTCACTTTCAGATGAGCTGAGGTAAGGTATAAAATGATTCTTGCCTTAATTAGAAATGTCTGGAAAGATGATGGTTTCACCTCAAAAAATGAGTCTCTAATACGGACCTGCAGACAGGATGAAGGAAGACATATGGGCCTTAGTGATCTTCACCACAGATGCAGGCTCGTGGACACCCTGTTGCCAAGGCAACAGAAGAGTTCATTTCTTCAGTAATGTAAAATTCTAATCTTCTGATAGTTGTCAATATAGAACTCTAATCTTTTTGAGAAGCAGGAAACTCAATTTTAGTAATGCCTTCTAAAATGGTTTAATGCCACATGTCCTGTGTCCATTTAATATAGAATGCATATTCATATACTATATACAATATTAGCAAAAGCTAACACTTAGAAAGCTTTGATAGATGCCAGACACTAAGGGTTTTACATAAGTCAGTCTGTTTAATTCTCAGAACACCACTGTGAAGTAGATATGATTTCCCCCAATTCATAGATAAGGAGAAGGAGGCAAAAGGAGGTTCAACTGAAGCTCAAGACCATAGGTACTAAGTGGTATAGCTCATCTTTCAAGCCAGACTGTCTGACTCCAGTCTGTGCTTTTGTCTGCAATGCTGTAAGTCAGAGAGAGAGAAAGAGACAGAGACAGAGAGAGAGAGAGAGAGAGAGAGAGAGAGAGAGAGAGACCACTGTCTGAGCCCAAGCAGCAGAGATGAGAGTTAGCATACTGTGCTCTGTAAAATAAGGATGATGACAGAGTCCAATTTGTAGGTTATGACTTCTATTTGGGACAAGTTAGAATAAGGGGCTGTGGATGCAAAGTACATCTCAGAAACTGAACAAATGGGAACCACTGTAAGCAGCACCAGCTGTACTTTCTGTGAATGACTTTTGGGGAAGTTGGGCATGTAGTTTGCATGGTGACCAAATATTTCAAACATGGTGACCAAATATTTATGGGATCAAATAGAATATTTGCATGGTAGTTTGCTAGAAACTCCAAAATATTTAATCCTCTACTAGTATGTGCAGCCATAATTTGAAAATGCATGAGCATTAGCTGCAAAAAATATTTCAACTGAATTTGTCATATTTTTCATTTTTAACTTCCCTTTGGAAAACACACTAAGATGAGGAAGACTGGAGAAAACAAGGATGAATTTCCCACATCTATCCAAGGTCATTAGAAGCAAACAAAAGTGTGGGTACAGTTTAACCAACATTAGCCAATATTTTCAAACTTTAATCCACAAGACAAGGTTCTTTTTAATGCAATACAGATATAAAATATATTAACAATAGAAAATAATAGTTCCTTCAAAAACCTTGTATATAATACTATACATTAAGGTTACAGTTATCTATACTAATAAAAGGGTAATATGCTAATTAGACTGAGTCAATTGAACATTTTCCTTCTGGACAAAGCCACAGTGGTGGGGACCAAGGCAGAGGCAGTTAAGGGCAATCAGGCCAGCATGGGAGCAAGCAGTTAGGGGCAAGATCAGGCTGGCAGGGGAGAACATTAATGAGGTGATCAGGGAAGGGAAGTTGGGGGAGGGGAGGGTCATCAGGCCAGCAGAGGAGCAGTTAGGTTGCGATTAGGCTCGCAGGGGAGTGGTTAGGGGGTAATCAGGCCGGCAGGCAGAGGCAGTTAATGGAGATCAGGCAGGCAGGCGAGTGGTTAGGAGCCAGTGGTCCCGAATTGTGAGAAGATGTTCCAGATTGGAGAGGGTGCAGGCCAGGCTGAGGGACACCACCCCCATGCCTCTAGTCTTTAAATAATCTAGTTCTCTGTAACTTAAAAAAAATTATGGGGGATAAATGGTGATGGAAATAAATAAAATAAAAAACAAAAATAAATAATTTGGAGTACATTAGGTATTAGATGAGTATACACACATCACCCACATTTATCACCCCAGATATATTTACATTCTCAGTGCAATAACTGATGAAATATACTTCAAATATTTTATAAAATGCATCAAATAAGTGCTCGCTTCGGCAGCACATATACTAAAATGCATCAAATAAAATTAATTCTATATCAGTAAAAATTTTAATGTGTGTAACATGAAGCTCTCAAGTAAGAAAAAGGATGCTATTAAATTTAATTATAAAAAAATGGAAATTTGATTTTTAATTTCCCCATTGAAATGGCCAGTTTTATTTTACTAGATATTTTGAAGAAGTATTAGAGGATAATCCTATATAATAAAAGGCTAATATGCAAATATTCGGGCAAAGTACAAGAACAACCAAACAACCGGTCGCTATGATGTGCACTGACCATCAGAGGGCATGTGAGGAACATGATGAGCTTTGGTTGCTGTGGGATGGTGGAGCAGGTGAGCGGGGGTGTTAGACCATGGTGGGGTGCCAGTCGCTGTCATCGGAACAAGCCTCTAGTGGTTACTGCAAATTCTTTGCTCCTGCGCATCACGGTCCCACCAGGTGCTCACACCTGCGGCAGGTGCCAGAGCTGCCACTTGCACCCACAGCCAGTGCTGGAGCCACTGCTTGTACCCGCTGCTGGTGCCTGGTACCAGTCTCAATCACTCGGCGCCATCAGTGGGTGAAAGTGGCGGCTGCTGGCCCTGATAGCCCCTTAGGGCTTCTCCACCTTCCCTTGCTCATGAGGGTCGATCAGGGAAGCAGCTGCCACTCTCACCCACTGATGGCGCCAGCCCCACTTACACCCACTGCTGACGCAGGCCCCATTTGCTCTGTGCCATCAGTAGGTGTGAGCATGGCTGGCACTGTCAGTGCATGGGAGCTGCGGTGGCGGGAGCAGGGCTGCTGGCTGACAGGGGACCAGGGCAGAGGAGGGAGGGGCTGAGCGGAGAAGCAGAGGATGGGCCAAGACCCACCCCTGTGCCTACTGCAGCCTCTCGGCCCACAGTTCCTTTCAAAGTGCATGAATTCGTGCACTGGGCCCCTTGTCTAAAACAGATACCTGGGTTTTCTAATTTTGTGTTTTAGCAAAGTAACACGTTTTTTAGAAAGCCACGGATATACTGGCAAGTTTAAGTAATACTCGGTAGAGAAAGGGAGCACGTAATACTGACAATTCTTTCAAACAATACTTTTTACTAGACCCCTATTAAGGAATGTCTAAAACTTGTGCCTGTGTCTTAGGTGGCCTAAATTAATGATTTGCTTCTAACATATAATTAACCTGAGATTTGCTCCATGTACCATACATGATCAGTTACAAAGTACATCTTTCTAGAACTAAAAATCTGCCTTCTGCTAAAGTTTAACCTTCTTCCAACCCCCACATCCTCCCCGTTGCTTCTAGAAAATTAGTTAGTTATACATAATTCACTGACATATTAAGACCATTTCAGACTTTTTCTTCTAGAAATGAATTTACACATAATTCACCGACCTATTTAGACCATTTCAGTCTCCTGAGTGAACACACTCACCTCTTCTTTTCCACTGTCTGGTACTCTGCAGTACACCTCGCCTGTAGATGGATCGTAAGAATCTATATAGGAGTTACAAGGTAAAAATTTTCCACCGATGAAGTTTTCCAGCATCAGAAGTGTCTTTGTTCCAGCCATCGTGATAAACTCCTGCCTTTCCCCTTGAGAGTGTTCAGCCAGGTTACCCCACCGCTTTCCCCCACCGCTGAGTTAGTCTCCTCCTGTCCAGCCAGGTCTCCCTCTGCCAATCAGCGAAAGGGGAGGTGGCCTGCCACTCTCAAACAGTATTCCAGTCTCCAGACTGAGTGAATAGAGTTATCAAATACTTCACAGACTTCCAATACATTGTAAGAAGTGGATTAACAGTGTTGAACTAATATCAGCTTATATGTTCAAGGTCCTTTAAAATTCTCAAAAGCCGTCTGTGTGTATCATGGTATTGGACTCACGCTATCAGCTATATACATGGCTCAAACACTGACAGAGTGCCAGGCCATGAAGCAAGTCCTTCACAGGAATTTACTCATTTTTTCCACACAGCAACCTTCTATAAAGTGCATGTCATTACCTCCGTAATGTTGTAGAAGAAACTGAGCCTCAGAGAGGTTAATGTGTCCAAGGCTGAATACAAAGTTGGTAAAGAATGAACTTTAATCTTTTTGTCACTAAACCATGTGCTTGTTTCCTCACTGCTTCTCTGCCCTCAGCCTGCAGAGGTGACTGAGAGCAGGCAGACATCTCTGGTAAGGGTGAGGGTAGAGCAGTAGGGGGTAGGAGACATGGAGGGACTGAGAAAAAAAGGAAAAGAAAAATAAAGGACTCATGGACATGGACAACAGTGAGGTAATTGTGGGGAGGGGGGCATAGAGGGGATAAATGGAGAGAGAGAAATAAAATAAATAATAAACAAAAAAGAATACCTATCCAAAAAAGACAGATTCTCTTTTCCATTGCTCATTGGCTGGCTTCTGTACACTGGACACCTATCCATGGTGTCTGTAACAATTTCTACAAAATGGTAAAAGAAATGAACTTAACAGAAAAAAAATAAGCTCTGGACACACACACAACCTTCAGGATACTTGCTCTGTATCTTTTCTAAGTTTTGTTTAGTTAAATGTTTAGTTAATTTATTTAATATATGTTGATAATATTTAAGGTTATATTTTGATTCCACTTTGTATTATATAACACACATATGTACATATATATTTGTGTAGTTAGTACAATATATATTTGTACATATATATTATATATTTGGTGTCACTAATTCTTTTAGTGGTATCTAATTTGTTTATCTAAATACTAGTACCAGCTTTTCATTTCAATTATATTTTTCATTTTTAAGAGTTATATTTGGTTGACTTTAAACTTCTCTGGTCATTTTATAATCTATTCTTGCTTATTCACATTTCATCTTTTATTTAAATATTAAAGATTAAATTATTTCAGCTATTTTATACTATGTAATCAATAATTCCAGTAATACAGGAAAGGGAACCTAACCTATTTAAAACATTCTAAAGCTGATAGATAATGCCATCTATTGAGTTGCCTTGAAAACATAACTCTCCAAGAGTAGTATTTACCTCATTATCAAATTCTTGAAGAAAACCTGATTTATATCTGCATTTTTTTACTATATGCTCAGTCTTTCTACCTTATTATGTTCCAAGTCCTCTGTGACCTTCTGTTTCCATGATGTATGTATGAGACAGGGCTGTTGAGAATCTCTTGATAATTTTATTTATATCTTTTAATTTTTTTACTTCTAGTAAATTTTCATTATGCATTTTGATTCTATTTTGTACTTTAGTTTCATTTTTGTACCCATGGTTGTGCCTCTTATCGATATGAAATGGATCTCTTTATCACAGGGCTTTTTGTTTGTTTGCTTACTTTAAATTCTTAGTCCAGTACTGTTATTCCTGGTGTCTAGAGACAATGCAGTGTAATGACATGCCTATCAGTCAGGCTTCAATACCAATTCAAATCATGGCTCTGTAATTGATTTGTTTTTATTCAACTTCAGTCTTCTCACCTAAGGATTGAGGTTAATAATGCCTGCCTCATATAATTATAAAAATGTCATATTAACTGAACTACTGTGTGAAAATTGCCTGGCACCTGGTAGACACCCACTGCCATATAGTAACTTTTACTTCTCTGATACATTTGTGCCTCTTTTTCTTGCAATCTCTTATTTTATTTTAGACGTATCTTTGGTAAATAGCATATCATTCGCTTTGCAGTGTGAGTCTATCCTTTTAAGAGAAAATCTAAACATATTGCCTACTCTTCCATACTTTATGTCCCCATGTTTGAGGTATAATTTCATTGACTTATTTCATTACAGTATTTTGTTTCTACATACATTTCAGGGGTTTCAATGTAAGAGAGAGACTAAAAGCTGGCCCCGCACTTGTAGCGAGGCCACGTGCGAGGCCACGTTGTTTTCCGGCTGTACATGGAACAGCTCCCAGATCTCCTGTCAGATACGGAACTTGAAGTGAGAATGACCAAGTCACTGTGCAAACCACAAAAATGACTGGGCAACCCCCTCTGGTGGCTAACCTGTGCAACTGCTGCTTTACCTTGTTCCATTTCTCTGTGCTACAATAGATAAAAATTGATACCCAATTGCAAAATTCTTCCCACTTTCTGACAAGAAACCCTTGTTCACATGAGCCCTCCTCAAAATTACCTAACCACGCGCAAATTCTTTAAGCTCTCCCTGCCCCCAACACCTTCTTACTAAGAAGCACCAAGGTGTGTGGTCTGTTGCTGCAGCAAGCAAGCCTGTGCATTTTGAGTGGTATTCATTTCACATCCAATCCCAAGATTGCCCCAAGGAAGTAATGAATGACATGTTTCTAGGGCTTCTGGAAAAAGACTATATATTAGCCTGCCCTTGCCCTGAATGAGGGTCAAAGGATCTAAATGTAGAATCCCAGGAGGTCTGTTTGGAGTCTGAGTGCAAACCAACCCTAGAGAAAGCAGAGTACAGATGAGTCCTTGCAGACATTGTGAGCTGCTCCATCAAGACTGAGTCAAAGCCGGGGCTAATGGTACTTAAGTCACTTGAAATTAAGTTTCTGTGAGGAGCAGCTATTAAATTCCTGCTAAATATAATAAACAAACACTTTCTTGCCTTAGCAAGTTCACTCTATAAGTAACAGGTACACAAATACTTCTTAATAAAGAAATATATTTATTATATGGGTGTGTTCACCTAGTGATCACTCACTAAGCAGCACATTTATGCTCTGTGCACTTTATCATGAATGATATTTTTCAATTAAGAAGAAAAAATTGCTATTGTTGATGGTAAGCCTGATCACACCGTTCCCCAACTTTAAAAGTTATATGGTCCATCAAATCAGAATTCTAGGCTCAGCTGCGGATGAAATCTACCCAAAAGCAACCTGTACCCAGGAAGCAGCCCAATGACACTTGTTATGTAAATATGCCTTGGAGTTTGTTGTTGACACTTTAAGAAAACCTTGACTCTTGTTGGCTTATGATCAGGACACATGCCTGGGTTGTGGACTCGATCCCAGGTGTGGGGTGTGCAGGAGACAGCCAACCAATGATTCTCTCTCATCATTGATGTTTCTATCTTTCTCTCCCTCGCCCTTTTCCTCTCTAAAATCAATAAAATATATTTAAAATAAAAACATGATTCATACAGGGACTTACAGTTTATAAGGCATGCTAGATAAAGAAAAAATTATCACGTATGTAGTTTTAAAAATGAGAATGAAAAAAAAAAGTTATGGTTAAAAAATGGATGAGACTAAATTTGACCTGCTAGTAAGATAAAAAGCAAGAATTCATGAGAAAGAATTGGGAAACTCATAAGTGAAAAAGACCCCAAAAACCCTGGTCATTGTGGCTCAGTTAGTTGAGCACTGTCCTATGTACTAAAGGGTTGCTAGTTCGATACCCAGTCAGGCCACATGACCAGGTTGCAGGCTAGACCCAGGGTAGGGTGCTTGCATGAGGTAGCAGATCGATGTTCTCCTCTCACATTGATTTTTTTTCTCTCTCTCCCCCTCTGCCTTGCTCGCTCTCTTTCTAAAATCAATAAAGACATTTTTTTTTTAAAAAGGAAAAGAAAAAAATATCCCATTAAACCCCAAAGTCAGTAGTAAAGAATCTCATATACATTTAAGAAACAAAACACATTTTGCTATTATGCTCAAACTAAGATATTTTATTAGTTGGCTTTACACCTTAAATAATAGTTTGGATAACAAAGGAAGAGTTTCCACTAATTCCAACCTAATCTTTCAAAAGTTTACTTGTTGGAGAAAGAACATTCTTATGCTCAACACAAAATACCTTTATGATTATAACCTTCAATAAATCTTTCCTTAAGAGTTAACAAAAAAAATTTGCACTGGTCAAATATTAACTATCTCAACCACCCAATTTAATTATTTTTCCAAAATGTATGCAGTAGAGTTGAAAACCAAAAGAAAACTGTAAACATTCCGTAGTTTGGCTGGAAGTTGAGTTCATTTCATGATGATTCAATTCTTCTAATACATATTTCAGATAGTTTCCTTTCCATAAATCTTAGCAAAGTTAATCCATTTACTAACATTTCAAGTGGAAAGATGGTTTGGCAACTTGAAATTTTTCCAGGAGTGATAATCAATACTTCTTTGCTGCTAATTATAGCTTTAATTTTCTCTCTCATTAAAAATAATACCAATTGCACATTGTTCCTTTAGTTGAACAGCTGGATTCTTTAAAAACATAGCTTAGTTATATCCTTGCATTTGGAAACACTGGAGAAGTTCTGACCCATCATTCTTTTATCTGTAAAGGAGAAAAACATATTTGCTAAAATTCAATCAATCATATTAAAAGGCCAACAACAGGCAAATGGCAGTGAAATCATTTTATTAAGATGATTTTTTTTTCCTTTTTCTTGTCACTGTTCCCTTCCCTAGTCATATATTTCTGAGATTAACTATAATCACTCCATTATTTCCCACAAGGGACTGCATCTTATTTTTAGAATGTGCTTTTATAAAGAGTGCTTTGGCAGATTAGATGTGATGTTAATGACAATGATATGAGACAGCATTTATGGAATGGTTTATGTGTGTCAATTACTGTGCCAAGTCTTTCCACTAATCATTTCATTTCACAACCACAGCTCCTGGAGGCAGAGCTCATTACCCATCTTTAGAGAAGAATAAATCAAGGGAGAAGTGTTGTGCTTATGCTGCTAGGAATCAGCAGAGCAGTAACATATACTTGGGCAGTTTAACTCCAGAGTCTTTATATGACACACATGTAACTGGATTGTGCTACAACCTAAAGCCCTCTGTTCAAAGTATACATACAGTTAAGTGACGAATACAATTCATGCAGAAAATAATTATATGAGTAAATCCCCCTTAAAATATAATATTCATCAAACTTATTTTGATCATGATAGTGTAGAAGAAAATTTAAATTACTGAAGTTTTTTTGGTTCATTTCTGGCTAGTTTCTCCATAATTCAGGTGCACCTCACATTACATAACAGGTCTGCTTCAGAAACATTACTAATATATTAACTGAACTTTTTGAATGAATCATTTCAAATGTCCTGAAAGCCAGTCATATAAAGAACAAATGTTAATGTGGGCTCTTCTATTAAATGAAATTACTGCCCAACTTATTTGACTTTCAAAGTCTGTATTCTCATAATTTGGATTGCACACTTACAGACTTTTCAATAGATTTCCTTTAATTTTGAGCCATGTTACTGATGGAGAACATGGTTTTGAAGTCTCATTGTGGGAAATTCTAAGACCAAACATTTCTTCCCATTTTTAAAATGTTTTTTATATAAATTTAAACATTTTATAATACCATAATTGTGTTTTCCTTAAGCCATAAAAATCTCATTAGTCAACCTTAAAAAGTAGAAAAAGACATCATAACCATGGACACACAATGAGTTACTTTACAATACCTCAGTGACTACCCCAGCAGCTACTGTAGAACCGCTGTAGCGTAGCATGAACCTTCCCAGTTCCTTAAAGTCTTTGTATAACTCAAGAGCCACTGGTCTTTGTGTCTGTAGCTCTACCAACGCATTCTGACCTTTAGTCAACAACCTAACAAGAAAAGAAAGGAAAAAATGAATATTCAATAGAGGTAAGTAAATGTAATAAACAATCTGAAAAATAAATATTTCAAACTCAATCAACAAATCAACTTAGTCTTTCAAAAACTTAAAATAATAAATTTTTCTTAAAATGAAAATGTGTTCTTTAAATTTTTCTAGGTTGAAAAAAAATCAGAAATTCTAGATTAGTTCATATATATATATATATATATATATATATATATATAATATTTTTATTGATTTCAGAGAGGAAGTGAGAGGGAGAGAGCAAGAGTAGCATCAATGATGAGAGAGAACCATTGATGGGCTGCCTTCTGTAAGTCCCACACTGGGGATGAAGCCTGCAACCCAGGCATGTGCCCTGACAGGGAATTGAACCGTGACCTCCTACCCTGTTTCCCAGAAAATAAGACAGTGTCTTGTATTAATTTTTTCTCCCAAAGTTGCACTAGGTCTTATTTTCAGGGGATGTCTTATCTTTCCATGCGCTAGGTCTTATTTTCGGAGGATGTCTTATTTTCGGGGAAACACGGTAGTTCATAGGTCGACACTCAATCACTGAGCCATGCCGGCTAGACTATACATATATTTTAAGAAATATTAGTTCATCTTTCTGTCTCTCTAATATATTTATTTTACCAATCTTTTAAATGTAAAGCTATCCCTGAGAGGATGTTATAACGTAAAGTATGCTCAAACCTCCTCTGTCAAAGCCTTCCCTGTCATTCCCTCAATGAAACAGTTTCAATTATCTAATCAAGAAATGGAGGCACTTGTACTTTACAAGAGGAATGCAATGCCCTATGTTTTCCCTAGTAAAATTCTAATTAATAAATTATGTGTTGAAGTTATCTTTTTAGAGAGAGTCATCTCCTAGTGTGAACACAGAAATCAGTTCTTTATCAAAGGTTCAGGACATAATCACATAAGATTTTCCCACAATATGATATTTGTAGGAAATGAAGGGGCATGGGCAGGTTCACACAGATAAGCCAACCAACAAAAGTCAAAAAAATGCACCGACACAACACCCTTATTTACTATAAGAAGCAGAACCCAACAGGGGGCATTTTGACATTGTTCTCTAATTTAATTTTTATCTGCTCTAGAAAGACAGAGAACAACAATCACAGACTCATCTTCTGAAAAATTAGTTCAGAGACAGACTGACAGAATAAGCTACTAGTATTACAAAATTTCCAAATATTGTTTTTAGACCGTTTCAGGCCAAAGTCTCATTCCTTAGGAAGGAGAAGATCCAATACTTTATGATTTGCACTTAGTTTCTAGAAAGTTCAATTCCATTCCATATAAAGCAAAGTGTCTTTAGTGGAAAAAAAGAAAAAGGCCAAAAGGCATTGGTGCAAAATAGGAGGAAAGGACTAAATTATAAACAAGGTGACAGGGAAAGCTAACATGAGAATATATTAAGACCTAATATCACTGAGCTAGGACTTATAGCAGGAGGGGGAATTCAGGAGTAGATTTGATGGGACAATTTCAGATTGAGAATTCTCTGTATCACTTGTCTGAGTCAAACAACCTGGCTCCAGTCAAAAAGAATGTGACTTACGTGAACCGTGTTAAAATGCTAGCTCTGCTATTTGCTAGTTCTGTGATCTTCAACATGTGATACAACCTCTCTAACCTTCAGTTTCCTCATCCAAAAAATGGGGAAAATAATAGTACCTACTTCATATGGTTCCTGAGCATATAAACATGTGAAAGCATTCATGATGGAGCCTATGAAACAACAGTCCTCCAGAAATGTTAGTCCTTAGCACATTTCTCAGCACATTACAGCAGACACTCATGCTAGGAACTGAAGGCTGAGGTTAAAAATAAACAAGGATCTTTACGAGACAAGAAGCCCTTTATAACTAATGGAGGAACAGGCATGGTTTAGGGCAGTGTGAAGATTCTCTCTTCCACTTGCAGCCAACCCATTAACCCACTAACCACCTTTGGCCTCTTACACAGGTGCAGATGAGGAGGAATAGCCAAGGACAGAAAAAAGGGGATTTTGGGTGGGATTCCCCATAGAGAAGAAGGGAGGAAAACCCCAAGGCTGAAGCAGCCAAGCCAAACTGTGGTTAGCCTTGATTTAGGGTAAGAACTTAAGTTCTTTCCTTTGAAAGTGCTAGCCTTGTCCCAGCCAAAGAGGAATGGTCCCCACCTCGGCCTAGCTATTAACAGTAAGCAGAGAGGACCAACGTGATGTGATGAGCTCAGCTATGGTTCCAGGTGGACACTGAGCAGAGGGAAAATACTTTCCAGGTGGAGAAACTGGGAGCTACAGTGTGTGTAGTGCGCTTTCTCCCTGGTGTTCTTAGCATAGGGAATGACTCTCTGTAAGGAGAAGACAAGGAAGTTAAGAACGCGCAGCTGGAATTTGGAACCAGTGGCTAGGCATAATCCAAGTTTATCTTTTAAAATGTAGGATTGTTTTTTTTTTAAATGCCTTTATTTTTACATTGCTAGATACATATATTTCCATTTTATTTACAATCACACCCCACCATTACCACAATGCAGAACAGAAATTATATTTAGCATTCATACCTAAATAGGAGCTTAAATACTTATTTTTGTGTTTGTTTTAATTTAGTTCTTAAAAAATGATTTCTGGAAGAAGTAAAAAGAGAGTTTACTTACCACCCCTAAAAATATTACACAAAATAATTAAACTATAAGAAATTTGCTTAAATTGCTTGTGTTTATTACTTATTCATTAAAACACTTACTTAGGCTTCTTCTTGGTGACCTCACCCGTGCTTTTGTTCAAGACGCTAATCAATCGTTTAATAACAGCAGGCTCACTGACAGTCTGGTAGTGTAACAGCACCTAAAACAAAGCATTGTAACCCTGAATAATTGCTTACCACAGCATCTCTGGCCTAGTACTTGCTCACATTTAATTATATTAAATGCAGCACTACTGCCTAAGGTTGTTAGGATTCCCAGTTGCCTCCTCGTTGTCTCACCATTCTAATTAGCTCATTCTCCAATTTACGAGGGGGAAAAGGTCATGGGAGGCAGTTCAAACATCACCACCATTCACTGTGTATACTTTAGTGAATTGCATAACCTTCCTTACAGGGTGAGATGAGAATTAAAAAGGATCAAAGACAGTGACTGGTACAAAAGGTGTTCAACAAAAATCATAAAAATTAGGGGAGGGGAATCATGTGACATTAAAGCAAGAATTAATATATTCACTGTTGGATAATGAGAATAAAATATTACAAGGGAGTTCAGAATGGCTTTGAAGTCAGACAGATCCAAGTTCAAATCTTAACTCCACATTTTCCAGCTGTACAATCTGTCACAAGTCCTTTAACCCCTCTTTATCCCCAACAGCCCAGCTTCAGGATCCTTATCACTAAAATGAGGAAAATCAGATGTTAAAGTAGTGCCTAGCCACTTTAAAATGGTAAACTTCAGTTAATTGATGGCCAAACATTACATATTATTGTTCATGTTTTATATATAAGAAAATTTAATATCAAAAAGGCTAAGTAACCTAATGTGGTTATGGTGACGTGTGTCAGAGACAAATTTTTGCTGAGGTCAACTGGAATCAGAGTTAGGCTGTCCTCCATTCAAATAGTAAGGACTGAGTGTATACTATGTCTACAGCCTAGGTTAGTGGAAAAATCAAATACCCAGAAAGTGGCCAAGTTACCAAACGTTTAAGTGGTTTATAAGTGCCATATTATGCTATTTTCCTGAAGAAACACTGACACTTCTATTCTGAAATTTCCTGACTAAAATAGTTTGCATATTCTGAATACAGAAGCCTGAAGAGTTTTAGATAAGGTTTAAGATTCTGTACTTCATATGGGTTGAAATAATTAAATTGTCTAGTGTTTTATAAACTATAATGAGCTACATAATCTGTTAAGTAGCATAATAAGTCAATGAGAAAAGGAAATTTCTTAAAGAAAAATTTAAGGGTTATTTCCCAAAGAAGGAGGTAGGAGTTCAGGGCACCATCAATAACTGAATAAATAAACAAAATGTGGCATTTACATAAAATGGAATATTATTCAGCCTTAAACATGACTGAAATTTTGATGCATGCTATAACATGGATGAACCTTGAAAACATCCTATGAAGTAAAATAAGCAAGGTGCAAAAGGGTAAATAGTATTTGATTCTATTTATATAAGGTACCTAGAATAGTCAAATTCAGAGACAGAAAGTGGAATAGTGATTACCAGGGGACAGGGCAGGAAAGGGGAGTTAATGTTTAATGGGTAGGGAGTTTTAGTTTGGGATAAGGAAAAGGGTCTTGAAATGGATGGTGTTGGTGAATATATAACAATGTGAATGTACTTTATGTCACTAAACTAAACACTTAAGAATGGCTGATACAATAAAAAACTGTGTTTCATATACTCACAACTGTAAACTACTTTTGCATCACCCTGTATTTATATAGCAATAATAAATAACTCCCTAAATAGTAAAATTTTAATTACATAGGAAGGCTTTTCTTGGTTAAAAATTACACTTGGAAAGGTTTCTTCCCCCAGGAAGTGGACAATAACAAAATGTGACTGCTTTTCTGAAACACGTTTCATCCTGCATTCGTGAATCAATACACGTGAGAGCGATCTCATTAAGAAACACTGAAAAACTTTCAATTCAAACTTATTTTTAAGAAACTACAGTAGACAGGAAAACAGTATTACTATTCAAAGTAACTACTGACTTCTTGACCTCTGTACCTCTCCATTGGCAAAAATTATTGCTGCATGAGTAAAAACATGCAGAAATCAACCTCTCCAGCTTCTCCTGTACATACTGCTTTCTAAGAATTAGCGCCATTTGTTCATAGCAATTAAGTTGTAGTTCTTAGCCTATCAATACATGCATTTTGAATATTTAAAAATTAAATATTTTCATCTATAACAGGGTTGTTGTTTTTTTGGAGAGAAGCTTCTACTCCCTTTTTTAGCTTATGGGAGAAATGGGATATAATTATAAAACTAAAATACTTAAACAGTATCTTATAAACATTTTATATGATCTAATTTACATAGGATTACAAAAATTATCAGCAAAGCACATGATTCAAATAAAAGGGTATAAATATAAAATGAATTTAAATTAGCTGAATAAATGTATGTTTAACCCTTTAAGTACTATCACTAACTTAAAGTTTAAAGATCCATTACTATTACTGTCTTACTTTTATTGCAAAGATGCACTGAATGGTGAACTGTTTATATTTTCAAAGGGAAGCCATTTAATTCCACTGAGGAATATATATATATATATATTTTTTTTTTACTGTCATGCAGAATCTGTACTATATAAGCTGATCAAGGAAAAAAAAAAAAAGTCTGATGGGAAAAAAATGCTTGTTTAAGTGACAAAAACAAGTTATCAACCTATAAACAGAGTATGGCCTGAATATCTGAAAAAAATTACACATAAGACAAGGAATTCATGCTATGCACAAGTAGCAGTACCTTTTCTGGATAAGTAACATTATAGCATAAAATCATCCTCTTCCCATAAATGTGTATGTTTCAAATGAAGCTGGTCCATGAAACCAGCAAACCAACCTCACAGCATGCAGTCTCAAGGTGTTGCTTCAGCACAATTAAGTTTACCCTTTGGCTTAGGTTTAGGCTTAACTAGGTTTAGGATTAGGTTTAGGCTTAACTAGGTTTAGGCTTAGGCTTAACTAGGCTTAGGCTTAACTAGGCTTAGGCTTAGGCTTAACTAGGTTTAGGCTTAACTAGGCTTAGGCTTAGGATTAGGTTTAGGCTTAACTAGGCTTAGGGTTAGGTTTAACTAGCTTAGGCTTAGGCTTATCAGGGCTTAGGCTAGGTTTAGGCTTAACTAGGCTTAGGCTTAACAGGGCTTAGGCTTAGGTTTAACTAGGCTTAGGCTTAACTAAGCTTAGGTTTAACTAGGTTTAGGCTTAACTAGTCTTAGTCTTAACTAGGTTTAGGCTTAACTAGTCTTAGTCTTAACTAGGTTTAGGCTTAATCTTAACTAGGCTTAAGCTTAGGCTTAACTAGGCTTAGGTTTAACTAGGTTTAGGCTTAACTAGGCTTAGGCTTAACTAGGCTTAGGCTTAGGCTTAACTAGGCTTAAGCTTAGGCTTAACTAGGCTTAGGTTTAACTAGGTTTAGGCTTAACTAGTCTTAGTCTTAACTAGGTTTAGGCTTAGGCTTAACTAGGCTTAGGTTTAACTAGGATTAGGCTTAAGTAGTCTTAGGCTTAACTAGGCTTAGGTTTAACTAGGCTTAGGTTTAACTAGGCTTAGGCTTAACTAGCCTTAGTCTTAACTAGGTTTAGGCTTAGGCTTAACTAGGTTTAGGCTTAGGCTTAACTAGGCTTAGGCTTAACTAGGCTTAGGCTTAACTAGGCTTAGGCTTAGGCTTAACTAGGCTTAAGCTTAGGCTTAACTAGTCTTAGTCTTAACTAAGTTTAGGCTTAGGCTTAACTAGGCTTAGGCTTAAGCTTCACTAGGCTTAGGTTTAGGCTTAGGCTTAACTAGGCTTAGGCTTAAGATTCACTAGGCTTAGGCTTAACAGGGCTTAGGTTTAACTAGGCTTAGGCTTAGGCTTAACTAGGCTTAGGCTTAACTAGGCTTAGGTTTAACTAGGCTTAGGTTTAACTAGGCTTAGGCTTAACTAGTCTTAGTCTTAACTAGGTTTAGGCTTAAGCTTAACTAGATTTAGGCTTAGGATTAGGTTTAGGCTTAGCTAGGCTTAGGTTTAACTAGGCTTAGGCTTAACTAGTCTTAGTCTTAACTAGGTTTAGGCTTAGGATTAGGTTTAGGCTTAACTAGGCTTAGGTTTAACTAGGCTTAGGCTTAACTAGTCTTAGTCTTAACTAGGTTTAGGCTTAAGCTTAACTAGACAGGCTTAGGATTAGGTTTAGGCTTAACTAGGCTTAGGTTTAACTAGGCTTAGGCTTAACTAGTCTTAGTCTTAACTAGGTTTAGGCTTAGGCTTAACTAGGCTTAAGCTTAGGCTTAACTAGGCTTAAGCTTAACTAGGCTTAGGCTTAACTAGGCTTAGGCTTATGTTTAACTAGCTTAGGCTTAGGCTTAATAGGGCTTAGGCTTAGGATTAACTAGGCTTAGGCTTAGGTTTAACTAGTCTTAGTCTTAACTAGGTTTAGGCTTAACTAGTCTTAGTCTTAACTAGATTTAGGCTTAGTCTTCACTAGGTTTAGGCTTAGGCTTAACTAGGCTAAGGTTTAACTAGGATTAGGCTTAAGTAGTCTTAGTCTTAACTAGTTTTAGGCTTAAGCTTCACTAGGCTCAGGCTTAGGCTTAACAGGGCTTAGGCTTAGGTTTAACTAGGCTTAGGTTTAGGCTTAGGCTTAACTAGGCTTATGCTTAGCTAGGCTTAGGCTTAGGTTTAACTAGGCTTAGGCTTCACTAGGCTTAGGCTTAGGTTTAGGCTTAATTAGGCTTAGGCTTAGGCTTAACTAGGCTTAGGCTTAGGCTTAACTAAGCTTAGGTTTAGGCTTAGGCTTAACTAGGCTTAACTAGGCTTAGGCTTAGGTTTAACTAGGCTTAGGCTTAACTAGGCTTAGGCTTAACTAGGCTTAAGCTTAGGTTTAACTAGGAAAATAAATAAATAAATAAATAAATAAATAAATAAATAAATAAATAAATAAAATTGGCCAAATTAGTGGCTGCTCACTGCCCCCCCCCCCCCAAAAAAAAGTTTACCCTATGGCAAGCATAGTTGAATATATCCATAAATACCAATAGGTAGACAGCACGTACACAGAAAAACATACCGAAATGTGAAGAGTATATATTCATGGATTATGCAATTATAGAACAATCTTACTAAGTTTATTTTTGTGTTTTTCAAGGTTTTCTCTAACAATGTATCAATTTTATAAAAAGAAAAACTACAAATAAGCATATTAAAACAAACAAACAAAAAAAAACAGAAAAAAAACAATTTACAATTAGGTAACCTTTAGAACAGTGAAAAAGGATCTACCAATTTCCCTAGATGAGATATATTATTAACATCAATTTGTATCCTATTGATTATGAGATATCTATTCAATGTCTCTTTGAAAAATATTCAGGCTCTAGGATCAAAACAAAAAGTAAAAATAAAAATGATTTTCAAATTCTAATTTCATATTTTTCTGGATTAGAGTAATAAGATGTTAGCTGAAAATAACCACAGCACTATCAATTGTAATATATATATATATATATATATATATATATATATATATATATATTATTTTTTAGGATAAAGTGACTTTGAATTTGTAAAAACAGTACACACTGAACATTTTGAAACTTACAGGAAATCCTTTAGTGATAGGAATTTCAATATTAAAGATGAGAATTCGGGCTCTGAACCGAGTGCAAGCTTTAATGGGTTCTTTGGGACCACAAAATATGCAGCCAACACTGTAAGAAAAAAAAAGAAGAGAAGGTAGTTGAAGGACAAATAAATATACATCTAATAGGATTACCCCTACAATCATTTACTAAGTAAAACAAGCAAGCAAATTAGGGTCTTTTTCTAAATATTCCCTTCTGGGTCGAAGTCTGGCTTTATACCTTACTAGAGGCCTGGTGCATGAAATTCATGCACAGGGGTTGGAAGTGTTCCTCAGCTGAGCCTGTACCCTCTCCAATCTGGGACCCCTTGAGGGATGTCCGCCTGCCCTTTTATGCGTAATCCGGTTGGAATCAGGCATAAATGGGTAGGCGGACATCCCTCTCACAATACAGGAGTACTGGCTCCCAACCACTCACTTGCCTGCCTGCCTGATCACCCTCTAACCTAGGGGTGTCGAACTCAATCAGAGAAGGGGCCAAAATCTAAAATCCAGCCTAAATCGCGGGCAGAATGGTTTACTGAACAGTCATAAACTGTCATTGTGATGGAAACGCAGTGGAGTGCAGTGATGACAGTGCGGTGCGGGCCACATTGCAAGGCCTGGCGGGACGGATTTGGCCCGCGGGCCTTGTGTTTGACACATGTGCTAACCACTCCCCTGCCAGCCTGATAGATGCCTAACTGTTCTGCTGCTGGCCCAATTGCCCCTAACTGCCCTCCCCTGCAGGCCTCATCACCCAGAAGTGCCCTCCCCTGGTGGCCTGGTAACCCCTAACTGTCCTCCCTTATCAGCCTGGTTGCCCCCAACTGCCCTCCCCTGCAGGCCTGGTCACCCCTAACTGCCCTCTTTTGCAGGTCTGGTCCCCCAAACTGCCCTCCCCTGCTGGCCTGGTCACCCAAACTGCCCTCTTTTGCAGGCCTGGTCCTCCCCAACTGCCCTTTCCTGCAGGCCTGATAACCTCTAATTGCCCTACCCTGCTGGTCTGATTGCCCACAACTGCTCTACCCCTAGACCATCTTGTGGCGGCCACCTTGTGTCCACATGGGGCAGCCATCTTGTGTCCACAAGAGGCGGCCATCTTTGACCATATGGGGGCAGCCATCTTTGACCACATGGGGGCAGCCATCTTGTGTCTTGGAGTGACGGTCAATTTGCATATTACTCTTTTATTAAATAGGCTATCATTTTCATACACAACACCTTTCACTTAAAGTATGTGAGCTGACATGCATTGATTTTAATTTTAAGTAGGTTTGCTTATTATTCTTATACTTCCACAGTGCCTGATTTTGGCCAAAATAAAATTCAGAATTAATACTTATTATTTCATTTGAACTGGTCAAATGCAAAATGTATATGTTTTGAGGTCCTATGTCTAAAACAATGGTTAAGTTCATTTTTCACTCACTTAATTTTGATGATATCCATCCCAACCAACGTAAGACTAACATGATCGCCTGCTGCTGCCCAATCAACAGGTTCATCATGCAGAGTGATTCCTGGAAATGAGTAAGAACCAAAGAATACAATGAAACACCTCAATATCGAACCATAACAACCAAGAGAGTTTGGCTGATTTGTGCCTCATCAGTCACTACTCATCATTTTCAATATGAATGGATCGAGAGTGAGAAGAGTAACTGTGAATGCTAAGGAAGACGCACTTCCTCTACAATTGACTCCTCTGGCAAACCACCTTAAACATAAAGTGACTTATATTTGTCCATAAAAGGCTGATTTCTGTTTTTTCAATCAAGAATTTTAAACTCATTTACACAACTGAGTATATTAACTAAACAGGCCCCATTCAAATATTTTGTTATATTAGTAGATGTAGGTATAACAATACAGCTCCAATTACTTTTAATAACATAAAAAATGGGACTGGGGAAGCTGTCTAGTCTTCTGTTTTACGTAGAATTAGACAACCACCTAAACCAACGCCAGTGTTCATCAAGGAGCCACGGGCATCACTGCTCAGTCAGATGTGCTCTTGGCAGACCCTTTCACTAATTCTTGTCTCAAAAGAATGGCTGCCCAGAGACAGAGAGATGCACAGTGATAACTGGTTATATAAAAAGAGATTAATAGTGTAAAATTTTAATTTAAAAATAATCCCAGGTGCTGCCACATACCTTTATTACCTAGGGATTAGCCTGGAGAATAACTGGAAGGGCAATGCTCCACTGCCTTATTCAAAGACTTAAACGTAATATCTTATTTTATGATTCCATGGGTTGAGTATATGGGGTAAGCTCCTTTCCACTGGGAGTTTAGTCTTGTGATGAAAACAGTAATGAAAGGCAACAACTGTGGAATAGTTCTTAAATGACATGTTTTTAGTAAATTATAATTTACCCACATATTTCTGAAAATACTTATTTTTCCGAGGTAGAATACACTTATGCGAGTTTCTTTAAGACTTTTTGAAAATTCAAGAACTTTAAGGGCTCTAAAACAACCTATGCTTTTATTCAAAATTTCAATTATATGCACATCTGAATTACTCTGAGAAGAGAGCCATAATTTTCATCAAGGTATCAAAGAGGTCCTTGACTCTAAAACTGTTAACAATTCAGATATTACGGAATATTTGCTAAATTTTCAACTAATTACATTTAGTTTTTAAATGTAGATTTTAAATGGCCATGATTTTTCTATGAAATGTGGCATTGAAGGAGCTAGCTACTTAACATATACTAGAGATTGCTTTAATTTAAGATGGAAAGGCATTCATACCAGAAGTTCAATTAACCATATAAAAAATCTACAGATAATATATAATCTAATTTTCTGCCCCCAGACATGTTATACTGTCCTATATATGATATCTATCTTCTTGAAGACCTTCTTCACTAGACAGACATTACACACACAAAAAGTTCGTTTTCAACACTCCATACACTTGATAATGTTAATAAGGCAAAAACATAATTAAGAATTTCCACTTGTTGGTTGCAGATTTAGTCACTTCTCTCTTTTAGGACACAGCTGGTTAATGAGCCACAGTAGCACCTAAAGTGTTCAGATAGAAGTATGCATTAAACAACCAAATAAATGAAGCAAAGCACAGAATTAGAAATTGAGAACGGAGAGCCTCCATGCTGAGGTAGAAGCACAGCTCTCAGGAGAGGGTGCTATACTCTCCAGGGGCTTCTCATACAGTGTCTCTTTAAGACCAGTGAATTAAAGACAAGTGGGTAGCGTTTTTCTGGAAGGGAAGTGACAGGAAGGAGTAAGGCACAGAATGTGGGACTTTCAGAAGTGACCAAGTTGTCACAAAGTAGTCAATCTGTAAGGTCCATGGATAATTTTAAAAACATGGTTTTAATTCATGTCTACTGGTTATTAAAAAAAACACTTCCTATTCTCAAAAAAGCTTGCTAACATAAACCAGTATTTCAAAACTATTGTAGCTCTTGATCATTTTGAAAAATAAGATATCTGAACCTGCAACTTTTTAAAAAAATGTATATGTATTATTGTTTATCTAAACAGAATTTTCATGATCCCTAAGCAAGTCAAAAGAAAAAAGTAAAATGGAAATAATTTTATCTTTCATCCCCTATTCATCTTTAAATGTAGGTTAAACACTATTATCTAGACACATATTCATTAATTTCTTCTAATCATTAGAAAATTAGCTTTTAAAGTAATAAGCAAATTAATTTTTTAATGTACATTCAAATTTATAAACAACTCTGGATATAAATTATAAACAAGATTAACAGAAGAAGAACTGAAATTTCAAAAAATTTTTAACATTCCCAGTAGATTACACTTTAGTTTAAAATTGTTACAAATACTATTACTTTATAGTATAAACAGATCTTCATTTTTAAGTTGAAGTCCGAGACTTAGTTGAAAAATTTAATCTTAAGGTAAGTATAACATTATAAACTTTTAAGCAGAATTTAGAAAATAATAATATGTATACATGTAAGATCAAATGATTAGAAGATGAGAACAGTCATCAGCCATCATGAAAGGTCATATATTAGATTATGTACAAAAGCAATAATTGGTGTACTTTAAACTAGCTCACAATTTCTCTTTTCAACATCAGGATTCTCTACATTTACATCTTATTTTCTTAGGTCTCCCTATAATTTTTGGGGGGGTATAAACATGATCAAAACTGTTACCATATAGTGATTTTGAAATATACATTTCAAAACAACAGATTGCAGGAGTCTGCTTTACCACTGACTGTTTAGTGCCCAGTTAGGTTGGACTTAATTTCTGCTACCGAATACTATTTTAAATGTATCTGTCAGGTGTCTCTACATCTGGCTAAATCCTAAACAGACTTCTCACATCAGTGTCCAAAAAAAAAAATGCTACCACAGTTAGAATGCTATAGGTACATATATATACACACACAGTCACAACAGAAAAAAATCGTTTAATGTTTTCACATTTTTATCTTCAACAGTTAGTATCATTTTGACAGTCAGTTACAATTTCAGTAAGAGATTATTTACTCTAGAGTAAATAATTGCACTACTTTTTAAAATCTGCTGTCTCAACGTAAGGGTTATTTAGCAGAAGAATTTTGCAGAGGAATACCTTTTGCTGTACAGGTTTCATTAGGAGGCATTGCTAGTAGTCGGTCACCAGTTTGGATATAACCAGCTTCAATTTTCCCAGTTACACAAAATCCAGATCCTTGATCTGTAAAACATACCCAAAGCTTATAATGATTCACATAGCAATGCAATCTGATGATTAATGCTATTAGCTCTATTTAGTTCCCTAGCAGTTATATATAAAACTGTAGTTCAATGAACATCAATGTTAATCTCAGAATTTTTAACATCTACTAATATGGCATATCACATTCTACTTTTGATTTTCTTACAAATAAAAATATTCACATTTTTAAAAATTGGAAATTCATTTCTTCTCCAAATATATATTGAATGTTTACTAAGTACCAGGCACTCTGGGGATAAAGAGATAAAAATATAATCACCTACCCATAAGGAGTTTACACCAGTGAAGAGGAAGACAAAAACAATTACATAGTCCAGAGACAAATGTTACTTATAATGAACACTTAGAAACAGAAAATGGTACATAGAAGAATCCATGTTGAGGGGGAACAAGTACAGTTTAGCTGGGCACTTGGAAGGAGAAGGAACAGGAGATCACCAGGTAACTTGTGTGTATGGGTAGGGGAAGCAGGAAAACACTGCTGACCCAGAAAACCTCATATGCAAAGGTGTAGAGTTATAACCACATGTGGGATGTGCTAAGACCTAGTGTCATTTATATTGAATTTCCAGGGAACACATGAAATAATGAAGTGTCTACAAGACATACGTGTGGAGAAGATGCATTCCAGGGGGTACCAATCACACCAAATTCCATAAGAATGGGGCCATGGGAGCACATTCCCTATGAGGATGTCCAGGAGCAGGTAGTACATTTATCTAGAGAATGTGAACAGATGGGTTGGAGATACAGATCTGGGAAGCATCAAGACACTAGAGGCAGATGAACTCATGCATGTCTGTACAAAAGGAGCATATAGAGTAAGAGGACTGAAACAACAGAACACTAGTTAACAGACAAGAAGAAGAGGAGCACAGAGAAGATATAGAGAGGTCAAAGACATAGAAAGGAGAGCAGGAGAAAGTGGGTCACAGAAACCAAGGGAGAAAAGTTTTAAGGCAGATGTGACTAGTGTTCTCAGAAGTAACACCAAATTCAAGTAAGGTGGAAGTAAGATAGAACTGAAAAATGTTATTGACTTGGGCAACCAAGTGATCACTTGGTAACATCAGTGAGAACATATTGAGGAGAGCAGTGTAGTCAGAAGCCAGGAAGTAGCCAGAAGACAGAATAGGAGATGAAAAAATAGTCAGCAAACATTGCTAATCAAAAAAGAAATTTAAGCACCTCTTGTATTTTAAATAGATAACAGTAATTTGGAAAACATTACCATATATACTCTTCTACTACCAGAATGCTAGAAGCTAATAACAATAATAAATTTAGGCTTTTTAACCAGTTAACTGCCACAATATTTTGAATTAAAAAAGATTCGCTGCTTGCACCGATACTTGTGGTGAACAGTTAAAATGATTTTTGTGAGACACCTTCATTCATTCATTCATTCATTCATTCATTCATTCATTATTAAACATTTATTCAGCATTAGGAGCCTGGTCCTGCAGATGCAGAGAGAGAACAGATGGTTCTTGCCCTCAGGGAGTTTGCAATCTAAGTGAAATTGACAGCTCTCAGACACTTATACTGCTGCATGAGAAATGCAATGACAGAGGATACAGAGAACACAGAGAAACACCTCAGAGGATGTGATTGGTGAACTCGCCAGTCATCAATTTACTGCTTCTCAGTTCCAAATCCACTCTTTACTGCCTGCTCTGTGAATAATGGAGATATGAGGGACAAGTGACATTTTTACTGTATTAACTTTTAAAATATATAAATGTTACATTCTTCTGTTTATAAGATTGTTTTTTCCATTTCCTTGTTATATATTTCTATACTAGAGGCCTGGTGCATGAAATTTGTGCATTCGGTGGGGGGGGGGGGTCCTCAGCCCAGCCTGTGCCCTCCCCCAGTCTGGGAGCCCTTGGGGGGATGCCGCCAGCTATGAGCCCAACTTCTGGCTGAGTGGCGCTCCCCCGCATGAGAGGATAGTGACCATCAGGAGGCAGCTCCTGGTTTGAGCATCTGCCCCTTGGTGGTCAATGCACATCATAGTAATTGGTCATTCTGCTGTTGGACCGATACCAGCTCTCTGACATCCGCCAAAGGTTCCGGATATCGAGAGGGTGCAGGTCAGGCCAAGGGACCCCACTGGTGCATGATCAGCGCCAGGGAGAAATGTAGGAGGTTGGCAAGCCAGGGAGGGACCATGAGAGGGCTCCATTGTGTATCCAGCCTGTCTCATTCAGTCCTGATCGGCCAGACCCTAGCAGCAAGCTAACCTACCAGTCGGACCATCTGCCCCCGGTGGTCAGTGCACATCATAGTGACTGGTCGACAGGTCAAGTGTCTGCTCGCTGGTGGTCAGTACATTTTATAGCGAGCGGTTGAGCATTCTTAGCATATCATTAGCTTATTACACTTTGATTGGCTGAATGGCCAACCGGACGACCGACACTTAGTATATTAGGTTTTTATTATATTGGATAGGGTCTTACACTCATTGAGTGAGGTATATTCTTAGGTATTTAATATACCACCTCCTCCAGCAATGTCTGTACCCTTCTGTGTTTGGGTACTTTCTTTCAGTCATAGGGTACCACATAGTTTCCTTATCTACACTAATAAAAGAGAAAGTTGCAAATTAACTATCACTTTGTGATGCTTACCAGCCAATTAGGAGTTAGTATGCAAATTAATACAACAAAGATGGTGGGTTACTTTGCATATGCAGGTGCCAAGCAGCCAGAGGCAGGGCAGCTGCTTGTGTGCATGCCGGCACCAAGTGGCCTGGGTCCCAAAGACAGGTGTCCTCAGGACTCAGGCCATCTGAGCCTGTAGGTCTGCACACTAGGCCTGTAGGCCCGGGGCCTACACAAGCAGGGCGTCCTCGGGAGACAGGCCACTCTGAGCCTCTAGGCCCACATGTAAGCCTGGAGCAGCCGGGGTCCTGGAATGCCCCTGGCCACTCTGAGCCTATGCTCGTAGGCACCGAGCAGCTGGAGGCAGCTGGGGACATCCCCGGGACCCAGGCACTCCAAGCCAACGTGCAGACAAGCGGCCAGGGGCAGGGTGGGAATGCCCCCTACAGCGAACGAGCAGACAGCAGACTGTGGGGGAGCAGACAGCTGGGCCCAGCTTGCCCCTGGCCTTGGCAACAAGGGGCAAGCAGGCCCTGCAGTGAGCAAGTAGACAGCAGTTCCCCCACAGAGAGCAGATACCAGGGCCTGCAGTGGCATCAAGCAGGCAAGACCGCAGAGAGCAGAGAATCATGGGGAACAGGCCTAAACCATCTGCAAGACATCCCCTGAAGGATCCCAGATTGAAGAGGGTGCAGGTCGGGCTGAGGGACCCCATCCCCCATGCACAAATTTTGTGCACTGGGCCCCTAGTATCTTATATCACTCTTTTATCACATTAAAAATTCTTTATATTGAACTTCCCATTTTACCTAGATATATCCTGACTGAATCCAGACTCCTACAGATAGATAGGAAATGAATAAAGAGAAAGAACAAACCATGGGTAGGCACTGTGGCAATAGGGACCCTCCAATGTGGTTAAGAAATAGTGAACAATCCAGTTTGGTTGAAGAATACAGAAACTAAGGGGATCTACTGTGAGAAAAAATTATGAGGCTAGAAAGATAAAGGATAAAGTATTTTCATACCTGAAAAATAAATGAGACGGGGAAATAGTGAGTAAACTGAAGATTTTTCTGGGAAGGGGAGTTAAGAAACTAGTACTGTGCCCCTTAAATTTGGCAGTGATCCTCACATTGGCATAAAGAAGGGAGAATCTGAAAGACAATATAATAATTTTGTCCAAGAAAAGAGGTCAGGCGATAACAGAAAGGCAGGGATCATACTGCAACAGTACTGCAGAGGTAGCACTTACCTTTGAAAACATCAGATACACATAATCTAAAAGGCTTATCGATAGATCGTTGAGGAGGCTTGAAGGAATCTAAAAAAATGGCAAAAAAGCTGGTTTAATTTAAAAGTAATTTTTGACTCATCTCCCATTAAAGCCCCATCTCTCTTAGAAAATAATAATTTTTTATAAATATAAAAATAGCAAATTGACAGTCATTCATATAATACTTTGTAGTTTATAAAATGTTTTCATGGATATTAAATCATTTAATGTCAACAACAGTCTGTGAGGTGGGTAGGGTAGATATTAGCCTCATTAATTCAATAAGGAAAAGTATTAGTTTAAATATTGCATTTTATTTCAAATCTGGTAACATAGCTCCTCTAATTACAAATCCTATGCTTTTGCACACACAACACTGTCTACCATAAAGAACTCTAAACAATAATTAATAGCAAATTTATAATGCTTCAAAATTAGCAAGGCAATATTCTTACCAATTTGTTCTAGTAAACAAAGTCCTTTATACCATTTTGTAAGTTCACTCGACTGGGATCTAGTGATTAGATTTTCACCACTGAGACCACTTGTAGGGATAAAAGCAACATCACTTTCCTATTAAAAAAGATTGGATATATGAAACTTAATACAACATCGTTTCTAAAAAGTTAAAAGCAACAATGATGTACTTTTTTAAAAGTAATAGAAATCATAGTACTACAATCCTGATCTCAATCCAATATTTTCAACTTTTTTGATTTTGTGGGAAATTTACAAATACGTTCCAAAACATGCCAAGCATTTTACTTAGCAACATAGGCATATTTGACATTTTTGCTACAGAAATTCCTCTCTATTGTTTTCCACTTTTCTTTGTGATTGCCCTAAACCATACATCTAATTGAATAGGTGGAAAAAAAGTATTTTACTTGTATTAAGTCCAAGCCAATTTACAATTTGCAATTTAAGGTGACATAATCCAAAGAACTAAGATATAATATATACATGATACCAGGGTAATCAAAAACAAAAAGAATTTATGATATTTAACAAGAACACCAACATATTTGTTTTTTCTCTCATAATAATAAAATGAGACTTAAGGAAAGTAACTACATAAATAAATTTAAAATTACCTTACCTTAAAACCTGCTTGCTTAAGAAAGTGCCCAAGTTTTCCAGTAATCTCTTGAAATCTTTCTTGTTGCCAATTAACCTGATAAAGATCCAATTTAAGTTTAAAACTATGATTCAGACAGGCTGAATTTAATATAAAATTTAAATTTATACAATAAGATGTAAATAATCAAGACTATAAAATAAATATAAAATCTATTAAATATAAAATCCTTTAACCAGTTAACTGCCATAAGCATCTATACTTAGATGCTTTTTTAACTAAATTCAAAATATTGTGGCAGTTAACTGGTTAAAATTAAAATTCAGAATATAAGATCTCACTATTAATATGATCTAAAAGTAATTTTTACAACAGAAAGCCTAGAAACAAACTAATACACACAGACATTTTTGTATATGTTAAAAGTGATTTCAAATTTGGGGAGAAAAATGGATAATTTATTACATTGTGTTTGGACCAACTGATGAAAATAATACAAAGCCAAAGAGACTAAAAATATATATGCAATATGAACTCTAGATAGCAAAATGCATACTGTATTATTTAGAGGTAAGGGTAGCAATATCTGTAACTTACTTGGAAATTCATATAAAAATGAAATGCATTAAGATAGATACAGGGAAAGATAGATAAAAATGTGATCAAGCAAGTAAAATAAAAAATTAATATCTTTAATAAGTAATGCTTACAAATTGATAAGAAAAAAAAATTAAAAATGAGCAAATTTATAAATAATTCCAAAAGAAAAAATATAAATGGTCAATAAATATATAAACTATAATATATTTACATATTATGGTAAATACTAAAAAGCAAGTTAGGAAAAGAAATACCATGTTTTATTTATCAAATTGGAAAACAATTTCTTTTTCAGATACAGCAAATGGACTTTTAAAATACACTAGTCACATCTAAGGTCCCCAATATGGAAGAATAACATCTTAATTAGCATCTAAAATCCCTCCTAAACCCTTTACATACCTGATCCATTTTATTGACTGCAACTGCAAGCTGTGTTACTCCAAGAGAACGAACCAAGAGGCCATGTTCTCGCGTTTGTCCCCCAGTCTCAAATCCAGCTTCAAACTCTCCCCTGCTGGCATCTACAACTAAAACAGCTACATCTGCCTAAGGAAGAAAAAACAATCAAAACTGGAAATTAATCTCACAGAATTTTAATTCAAAGGGCAGATTTTTCAGCTAATTGTGTATTGGTCAGATCTGAAAGGCAGATTCTAAGCTGACACCAAACAACAAAGCAAATATAACAAAAGAATTACATAGATGGTTTACAATTTTTCAGTTAAGAGAGTACCAGCATGCATAATAAAGAATAAAAAAATTCTCATATTTGATTATATTACTAGAGGCCCAGTGCACAAAAATTTGTGCACTGGGGAGGAGGGTCTCTCACACGGCCTACACCCTCTCACATTCTGGGAGTTCTTAGGGGATGTCCCTATGGGAGCAAGCCTAAGCCACAGTCTGGCCTCTCTCTGCGGGAGGCCACCGGGCGATCAGGGGGAATGCCCTGCCCCCATCAACCCGTTGCTGCTGCTGCTGCTGCTGCTGCTGCTGCTGCCACTGGCAGCCATTGAGGCTGCAGACTCTCAGCCCTTTCTTCTTAGCACTGGCCCTGCCCCCTGCCCACTGGTGGGGTGGGTAATCAGGGGCCAGGCCAGTTGGGGGAGGAGCTGTGCGAGGTTGAGGCATCGCAGTCGCACACCATACAGCCTCTGCGGAGGCTCTGGGACCGTGGTGCTGCCACCTCTCCCAGCTGAAGGAGGGGCTGTGGCACAGGTGGGACCGGACCGGACCAGGCCCACCATGCCCACCATGCCATTGCCTCTCCTGCGCCACGGCTGTCCGCGGCCTTTCACATGCCTTTTGCAGCTGTGATGGCTGACCTTGGCCTTTCGCAGCCGCAGGCAGCCACTTCAGCTTTGTCCAGAAGGACGTCTAGAAGATATCCAGTCCAATTAACAATATTGCCCTTTTATTAGTATAGATTAGAATATCAGGAGGGAAAATGTAAACAAAATTAAAATAGATGTCACACTTTTGTCAGGTGACATGGGCAAATTTTTGAACTCTCCATATTTTCCAATAATCATGTTATTAAAAAAATTAATGTCCTATATGTAGTGTTACATGTAAGTTTACAAACTAATTACTTTTTAATCCTATAAAGAACAGAAATAAACCATAGGGGGAAAACTTCCAACCTTCATTATTTATGTATAAATTTACCCTGAATATACAGAACTTGAGTATATAGGACTTGCAAAAAGGCAGATGTTGAAATCATCACTCCAATTTAACAAATGAAATGTATATCTCATCAAGCATTTTTATCATTATCCTCTACCAAATAAAAGAGTAAGATGCTAATTGGCCATACCTTCGTGACAACTGTACCTTCATGACACCGACCAGCCAATCAGGAATGGGTATGCAAATTAAACCAACAAAGATGGTCTGTTAATTTGCATACACAGGCGCTGAGCAGCCAGGGGCAGGGCGGGACATTTGTGTCATCACCATGAGGACAACACAGGCATTCCCCACCACCCCAGCCACTCCGGGCCTCTGGACAGTGTGGGAAGGTGGAAAGGCGACTCTGGCCAGAGCGAAGGCAGTGCCAGCAGCAAGGGGAAGGAAGGCCCCATTCTTGCACTAATCTTCATGCATCACTCCTCTAGTTTTTACTATAAAGAAATTCATAGCTTTTACATGTTTGTTTCTTTGTAATGAATTAGAAAACGTTTTATGAAGTACTGATAAAGAGATCATGAAAAATATTTCTCTTTTTTCTAACTTTTTAAAAGTTAAAATTTTAAAAGTTATAACCTAGAATTACAATATCAGCATCAGGAAATTTTATATACATGTAGTGCACTATAAGGAAATATCTGGTACCTGGGCCGCTCCAGTAATCATATTTGGAATGAAATCCTTATGGCCTGGAGCATCCATTAATGTTATAACTTTGGTTGTAGTCTCAAACTTTGTCATACCAACATCCATTGTTACTCCCCTTAAAGGAAACAAAATGGTTAGAATGCACTATATAAATAATCAGTGGAATGGATTAAATTATTTCACAATATAAGTTAAATGACAGTCTATATTTTTAAGTAATAATGGGGATTTGATTATATAGCCTATTACTTTGAGAAATTAATCTATCAATTTGGGCTAAAATTTCTTCTGTGACCAAATTACACCCATAGAACTTTAAAATAAAAGTGTGAATGCAGCCGAAACCGGTAGAGCTCAGTGGTAGAGCGTCGGTCTGAGGCACATGTGTCAAACACAAGGCCCGCGGGCCAAATCCGTCCCACCAGGCCTTGCAATGTGGCCCGCACCGCGCTGTCATCACTGCACTCCACTGCGTTTCCATCACAATGACAGTTTATGACTGTTCAGTAGACCATTTGGTCCGCGATTTAGGCTGGATTTTAGATTTTGGCCCCTTCTCTGATTGAGTTCCACACCCCTAGCTGAGGACTGAAAGGTCCCAGGTTCGATTCCGGTCAAGGGCATGTACAATAGTTGCCGGCACATCCCCGGTGGGGGGTGGGCAAGGGGCAGGTGGTCGATGTTTCTCTCTCATCGACATTTCTAGCTCTCTATCTCCCTCTCCTCCTCTCTGTAAAAAATCAATAAAATATATATTTTTTAAAAAGTGTGAATGCAGCAAAGATTTTTTTTTCTTCTGTAAGCAATGTAGACTGGAAACAAAGGAGGATCTGTGGAGACATCTCCAAAAAAGAGAACAGTAAAATGAAGAAAAGGTAAAATGAAGAATGACCACTCTCAGGGGGTAGTTTTCCTCACCTTCTTATGTTTATGCTTCACTAATTATAGAAACAAACTTAGGAAACTTTCATCTGTAAGACCAGTCAGTATGTTACACATTAGAAAACAGGAGATACTAAAGGAGAGGCCCCATTTTTTTAAAAAACTAAGGAAGATGGAGTAGTTTGTTTCACATCCCATTTCATCCTTCTTAAAGACCAAATACAGTGCCTCTTGACAGCCACACAAATGCAGATTCGGGTTATAAGAAAGCCCAGGGACAGTCTGCAAAGGTACTAAGTCATTCTAGACTTCAGGAATTTAGAAATCAGTTGGGCAATGAAATAGGTAATTGCCCATCTGTTCTGCCCAGAATAATCCAGAGTAATGAATGAGCACCCCCTTTTACTACCTAGTATCCCAACAGCTATAATGATAAATTACATGGTTACCCTAACAGTAAGGTAACTGTGGTCTCCTTACTCAACCCATTATAGTTTAATATGAACCCATGGGCCATTTGAACTTCTGAAATTACGCTTCATTCTCTTTAATAATCCCCAAATAATTGCTTTTAGATTAGTGATGATCAGATATTTATTCCAAAATTCTCCCTAGACTTCTTTGACCACTATATAATCTTCACTCAGCTCTGGTCTAGATTTATAAGCCTAAAGATGTCATTCATTTTATTAATTTTTGTTCCAAACATAATTAGAATGGAGGATTCACAAATATTTAACATACTGGGATAAACAACACATTATATTTTTGAAATGTTATTAAGGAGCATAAAAGAGCAAGTTAAAACTCCCATTCTATATCTGGAAGCTTCTCCTAGCTACAGAATAAAGGAATATTCTAAAAATTGCATCATGCTGAATAATAGAGAACTAGCAGCAGCAGAAATATGACAGATAATTAGCAGATCTATTTTTTTAAAAACCACTAAAAATATTGACTACTCTAGGAATGAGATTATTATGTCTCTTCCCAGTTCAACTCACTTAAGAAAATTCATACAAGTCATTCTAACTTATAGCATCCTCAATTTGTTTATATACTTAATAGATGACACAAGCATATATATATACATATATATATACACATATATATACACATATATACACACACACACATATATATATACACTTTAATAATCTGCACAGTAAACTGGTAAATAAAAATTTGTTTAGTCTTCTGATATCATACATAAATTTCACTGTTTTCCAATATAAGTTTTTTAAAAATTTGCAGCTGTCCCACTAACATTTCTTACTAGGTTAGAAAACAAGCATCTGATACTATATATAGAATAAGAGAAAAAAAACACTGTAACATAAATTCCTATTTATCAAAACAGCTAAGGAATATTAATATCCCCTTTACTGAGAATTACCTTATATATTATAATATAGACTATCCAAGAGTCCAAGAAAAAAATACAATTTTTAAAAAACATGAAAACCCAAATATATTCTCTATTCACATTCAGAATGAAGACACGGGCACAGAGAATAACCATTGTTGATTCAGGACTTTCAGAGGACTTTAGGTCTTAAAAGTAATTATTTTGAGACAGCTGACACATCTGCCATTTCACTTAATTATTAAGGTTCTCTTTCTTTCCTCACAAAGGTGCCACTGCCTCCTCCATCCCTACAATTCTAACAGGATATATATCACCATTTTAAAAAGGCTTCAAAAGAAATATTATGAGTATTCCTAGCTGCATTCTCCTGCTAGAATATCCCCAATATTAGCACTGAAAACAGTAAGAGATACATAAGAAGTAACTGACTTAATACTCTATGGTAGGAGATAGGTTTAGTCACTTGTTGACTTTTGTCTCATGAAAGATAGTATAAAAAGTATAAAAGTAAATTAAGTCTGGTCATTTGCATTTGCTAGACATTTTACTACAAGAAGTTACCTTTTCTTTATAATCTGACATAAAATTAAAAGTCTTACTCATAATTTTAATTCAAAATCAAGGCAATTTGACATATACTTAGGATAGTAACAACAGAAATGCCACTCAGTGAATTATTAGCTAAGCATTTTTACTTTAAAAGAACGTTTTAAACTATTCTCAGAGAAATTGGAAGAGTAAAAACATATAGATTCATTATGTATGTAGTAATGAAAAATACAGTAAAAATATTTCCCAAATAATAGAAATCTTTTTTCTAAAAATAGTCTAAAATATTTCATGGTGTTTCACATATATTCAACACATTTTTCATACTTAATTAAAATATAATTTCAAACTGAAAATTTTGAAATATAGTGACTACCTTTCCCTTTCTTCTCCAGTCTCATCCAAGACCCATGCATATGCAAACGAAGCTTTGCCAGCCTTTTTAGACTCTTGTTCATACTTATGCATAGTTCTTTTGTTTACATTACCCAGAAGATAAAGCATATGGCCCATCAGAGTACTTTTCCCAGCATCAACATGACCTAAGGAAAATTGATTCAGGATTAATACTAGGTACATTTTCCAGATGTTGTTCACATTGAGGCATTGCATGAACATGGAACTCAATAGTTCACAGCAGTGTTTAGAGTAATAAATACCAATTTTTAATACATGATATTTAAAACAATTAAGTGGAGGGAAAAGAGCATGTCTTTTTAGAGAGGAGGAGAATTTTCCTGATATTTGTAAATTAAAATTGTCAACAAGACATGCCATTTTCAAAATGGTCACAAATGAAAAGGTCACAGTGAAGTCTAAGGACCTTGGTAAGTTGGCATTATTTCACCCTGGGTGACTTGAAAGCATTATGATGCAATGCCTCCTTGCTTCATGTCCATTAACCCATAGAGAGACGCAGAGTGGAACAAGTTCCCATGCTGCAGCTAGGAAGCTGTGAGACTGAAGCAGAGTTGACTGACAGTCCAGTGGGGCAAAGGACATTACCAATGACCACTAAGTTGAGGAGTTGCTTTCCTCCTTGCCGCTTCTCCAGCTCTGCTTTGACATCTATCTGCTGCTTCAGCTTGCCAGACTTTCTCCCTGGTGTTTGTGTTGAACTCTGCTCCTCTGATGCTTGAATGGTGTGGGGTGGAACAGCTGATTTAGAAATGGAATCGAGAGCATCAGAAGAAGCCAAGCTGGTATCGTCACTAGGGTGTCCTTTTTGAGGTGTGTGGAAAACATGACCATTTTCTTCAGCTGTTACTCTAAAGAAAGCAGAGATAGGAAAAGAGTGTTAAAAACCAACTCAACAGATGTCCTTTAATGTCAGAAGGGCAGAGAAGTCCTCTCTTCATCTTCCTTATACTTGCAAACTAAAAATGACCTCTGCTAAGTGGTTAGAGTCTGTTAAGGTAGAAATGATAAGTAGCTAGACACAAACCACACAAATACAGACTTGGAAGATCTCAGAAGAAAAACAGTCTACCAAAACTATGATAAGAAGAAAATATCCTGTAAAATAACTGAAATTCAAAGTCTAATTAATCCCATAGTCTTAGCCATATAATCCTATCAAAACAGATGGTATAAAGGGGGCATTTTTAAAAGATTGACACAAAATGTGTTCCTGGAGATAAATTAGTAGTAAAGAAAAATTAGTTTTACCCCTAACTTATTCTAACGAGAGGACTTACAATCTCTTTTGCTTAAACTATCTTTAAGGGAGCTATCTCTAAATGTCTACATATTCTTAATACTTTTGGCAAAGAAGTCTCAATTAAAAAATACTTGATTGATTTACTAAAAACTACAACACATACTAGGCAGTGATGTTGAAAAGATGATATAGAAATGAGCAAGTTATCTAGTACTCTCAGAAGCTTAGAATCTTGCAAGGGGCTCAGACACATAAAGTAGAAACAAGACCATTCTAGCTTAACTTATTCTCTCCTTGACAATGAAGATGCCTCTTTGACTGTTCTACATAGAAACTGTAGCAGTGCTATCCTGTGGATAGCTATAAAGAATGTGACTTAACCCTCCAGACTGTGATATGCCCTACATTTCCATCATTGACTATAGATAAATAGAATTAGGACAAAGAATAGATTAAACTGCAAGTCACGTTTCCCTCTCAGGGCATTTTTATATGCTCCACACTTAATTCTATACTTCAGGAAAGAGTCAGATTGTTTTATCTATAACTTTGTTAAAAACCTCATATCCATTCCCATTTAATTTGCTTTGCAAATCTGCAATAGCCAATTTTGATGTTCATTTTTTAAATAATGCTTAGTTTTATCTTGAACTACAGGGGAAAAAATTTACTAATGTAAAAAATGCTCCCATCCTTTAAAAAATTCCAACAGGCTAAATTAAGTGAGATCAAATTTAGACTATAATTTGCAAACATTTACCTGAATGCCCAAAGCTAGCTCTAAAACCAGTTATGAGTATGTGAAATAGAGTTTATCCTTATATCATTCTTATTTATTAACTAGAGGCCCAGTGCACGAATTCATGCACCAGTGGGTTTCCTTAGCCAGACCTGCAGGATGGGGCCAAAACCAACTCTCCAACAATCCCGAGGGGTCCTGGATTGCAAGAGGGAACAGGCCAGGCCAAGGGACCCTACCAGTGCATCATCAGGGCCAGGGAGGGACATGGGAGATGGGCCAGCCAAGGAGGGAGCACAGGAGGGTTCCGGGAAGTGCCTGGCCCATCTCACTCAGTTCCGATTGGCTGGACCCCAGCAGCAAGCTAACCTACCAGTCAGAGCATATCATAGCGACTGGTCAACCCATCAACTGTCTGCCCTCTGGTCAGTGCAGGTCATAGAAAGTGGTTGAGTAGCCTTAGCATATCATTAGCATATTATACTTTGATTGGTTGAATGGACGACCAGACACTTAGCATATTATACTTTTATTATATAGGATTATTGCATTATTTATTTGTATTGCAATTGTAAACCTACTTTTGCCCATCCCATGCAAGTAATTCCTAAATGCTACTTACTATGCCATCTAGTGGCACAAGGAGTCCCTTTCTCAACAGTGTTAGATTTCACAAAATCATGTTTTTAAAGTAGCTATAAATAATTTAATTTAAATAAATATGGAAATTGATAATGAGACAGATTGTTATATACATGGGTAAATCTAGAATTAAGTCTAATTTCTTATCCTCTTCTTTTGTACTATGATATATTGAAGACTGTGGGTAGTTCAATGTTAATAATATATTTTCTGATAGTCTAACAGGACACAAACTAATTTCAGAAAAGTGGGGGGAAAGGTTATAAATCTTACCCAGGCACTTCAAATCCCATGGTTGGTTTTTTTCCAGATACAGTCATTTTAGCAACTTTTGGCACAATATCACATTCGCTTCGAGATGACTGGGAATCTATTGATTTTCCTAATTAAAGAGTAAAATACAAAAGTTTAATTAAAGTTCATTTCTAGAAACATATATATTAAATATATAATAATTATATTTCATAGAATTCATGTCTTTATAAATACATATTCTTTTCTTTGAAACATTTTAGTGAAATATTCAAAAGCTGAAAAAAAATTCTTCAGATACCCTATTCTGGAAAATCCCCTATATCAGGCCTTTGCTGGGCTTAACCTCCACCAAATCTCTTCCTAATTTTGAATTGACTCTTAAGTTTCAGTATTAAGGTCACGAGGTGGTTTCTGCACTGCACCTTGTACAGACAATACACACAGACCCTCTATCTCCCTCTCCCACCACACCCTTTCACAATACTAAAACTGTTTGGTCAGTTAGCAGATGGCTAAACTATTTTTAATCCTGTGATACCTATAATCTGATGAGAAAGCTGAGAGTTTGCTGAATTGTGCTGAAAACTGCATTTATTTTACTTGCACACAATAATAAACTTAGTAAGACATCTCCTATCTATAAATATGGGGGAAAAGTCATTGTAGAAAAAGTGAATTAAGAACATGGAGGAGGAGAAATTATGAGCTACATCCAAGTAAGACTTAATGCATATTTAATCCTTTAAATGCACACACACACACACACACACACACACACACGGAATTCATAGAATTGCTCAGAATGTAACTTTATAATTTTCAACAAGAAATAGCAAGCAGCCAGTTGCCTGCTGAGACTGAGGGTAAATGAGGAAAGTAAAAAGCCTGGTGAAGCAAATAAAGTTTTCAACAATAGTTGCACAAAGGAGAATGATTTGAATATTTAAAAATTAGGAGGACTATTGGATAATATTGAGAGCCCACTTAAGACTTGTAATAATGAATTTACAATGGAATCAATCTGCCTTTCTCTGTGACTTTCTCTAGCAATGTTCAGCTCAGGACCAGGCACAGAGAGGACATTATTAAATGCTTCATTCAGGGTTAAGTTTCTACCCAACAGGTGCAAGAAGAGCAGAAAAAGAAGGTAGTTGAAGGTGCCTGAAGGAGGAGGGGGCATTAGTGTATTGCTGATGAGAGGTGAAGGTCACTAGAAGTGAGGCAGTCAAGGAACTGAAAGCCCAAGGTGTCAGACGTGATTTTTCCACAGTGATGCACAGGCAAGCAATAGTTGTGAAGAGTTTAGAGTAAGAAGGAAACTGTAAACCTGCTGCCAAAGTCTTCAATGGATTAGAAAAAGTGGCCAGTAGATGAGGGCATGAGGACTAATGTAAGGTTGCTACAGGCAAAAAGACAGGAATTTTAAGGGAACAAAGATTTAAAAAAAAAATAAAGTAAAAAAGATTAAGGAATAGCAATGTTGGGAAAGGCAGCAAAAAGAACAAAGCTGTTTTTCCAGACCCTGAAGTTTGAAAAGATGTCAATGAAGTAAGGCAAGGAAGTAGAAAAATACTAGAAAAACATTGAGGTATTTGCTTCTCATAAAAAACACAGTTCCTTGGATTATAGCAAATGTAGAAAGTCGTGAAAGGTGAGTGAAGGTTAGGAAAGAGGAAACTGAAAGCATTATCCTGATGTTTTGTGTATGAGGGCTGGGGGAGGACACCTTAATTGACTATGGCAAGAAAAAGGCACTGTGGATTTTGGCCTCAGTTAAAAGAATAGGGGGAAAGAACCAGAAAAGCACAAAAATGTCTCAATCTAGGTGATACGTTCCCACTTCCCATTAAGATTAATTTTAATACCTTCCAATCATTTTGCATGAGGAAAATTTCTTGACCCACTTAAACATTTAGTACATTGAAATAGTGTAACTTTGACTTAAAAAAAAAAAAGTAGGTTTGTCATGAAATAACATAAAATGTCACTAAGCATAGAGAAAAATAATGTGATCCTATAGTATTTCTCAGGATGCAGTATATTATTTTTGATTCTTGTGATTCTTATTTATAGGACATCAAACACAAGATGTAGTATTTCAAATATGTGGTTATGTAAGTGCAAGACTTTTCTTAGAGGAAAAATGCCTAGTATTCTTCAAACAAAACTAAAAAAATATATATATATCTTCATTCTATGGAATTATCATTGTTTATATAATATTCTTGCCAGAAAACTCTTAAATCATCATAAATTTGTGGTCAGTACATGTTTACTGTAATTATTTTTAATTTGACTGAATAGTGCTGTACCCATTAACTTCTCCTTTTAAAATGATTATAGATGACAGGGCCAACAACTGCTATTGTAGATGTACCTAGCCATTGACAGTAACACAAAAAGTGTGCCATACCTCAGCTTGAACCCAGTTGTGTTTTGTTTTTTGATTTATTTAAGTGTCATACAAGAAAGTTTAAGGAGTACATAACAACACACGCACACTCACACACACAAAAAAGATCCAAAAGTGCAAAATCCAATCAATGGGACTATTGGGGGAACACTAACCAAGTTGATGCTGAAGTTCATCTGGAAGAGTAAATGTGACAGGATGGCCAATAAAATTTTAAATTAAAAACCATGATAGAGGCACTGCCAGATATCAAGACCTGCTATAGCTCTAACCAGTTTGACTCAAAGAGAATCGCTTGTGGACCAAAGGGTCCTGGGTCGATTCCAGTCAAGAGCATGTACCTTAGTTGCAGGCTCCTCCCTGGCCCATACATAACCTATGTATGTTATTGGACAATATGGTATCTTGTGGATGTGCTATGTATGTTATGGTCAGGGCTCATGTAGAAGACCCATATGGTCAGGACTCATGTAGAAGACAACCAATCAATGTGTTTGTCTCACATCAATGTTTCTCTCTCTCTCTCTTTCCCTCTCTCTTCCACTCTCCCTAAAAATCAATGGAAAAATATCCTCAAGTGAGGATTAACAAAAAGACCTCCTATAAAACTGAAGGAAATTAACATGGTAATAGCACAAGAGTAGCTTGATGAATCTGAATGAAGTACAAATGGACCCATTAATAGGAATATATTTTTATTTGTTATATATCGCAATAATACTTGCATATAAGGAAAAACATACAGGGATACATAGGAATGTGTTATATACATTTATAAATAGAAATTCAGTATATGCAAAGATATTTCAAATCAGTGGAAAAGGATGGGTTATCCAATATTGTATTGGGAATATTGGCTATTCATTTGGGGAAAAGGCTATGGTATATCATATAAATTCTTGATTAAAAATATGAACTTAAAGAGTTATTGTAAAAATATATTTATAAATTCAGGTAAGACTGATGAGTCTTATATAAAAATTTTTAAATTTCTCCATGATTAAGGATATCAAAAGTGAACATAAAGTATGTGGGGAAATATAATAAAAGAGCTCCAACAAAGCAATAATAATTTTTAAAAAATCCTTAGAAAAAGTGAGCAATCAATAGACCAGGTCAAACTATACAACAAAGAAAGATGGGGCAGCGAAAAGGGAAGACAGGAATGGGGGGGAGTGGAGAGGTGAGGACCAGCAAGAGGACTGAAAAGAGAAAGTAGTGGAAGAGGGGGCATGGAGGGCAAGAGAAGGAGGGAAGAATAGTAAAAGTATTTCTCCTTTTGAAAAAAATATGTATTTTTATTCATGTCAGACAGGAAGGGAGGAGAGACAGAAACATCAATTATAGAATCATTGATCGCCTGCTTCCTGCATACCTCTACCAGGGATCAAGCCGGCAACCCGGGCATGTGCCATGACCACTGAGTCACATTGGTCAGGCTATTTCTACTTTTCTATTAGCATCTAGTGCTGCCAAAGCAAGGGGTTGGAGAAGTACGCTATCTGACACTGTTGGCTAGAGTTCAGCCTAGAACACCATTGGTAGGGAAAAATGAGATAAAATTTAAAAAGTATTATTATATACTTCTAGGAATGTGTTCTCTCTCGATTTTTTCTTAGAATAAAGTAAAAACCTACTTAGCAATAGCACTCAGAATTAGTGTACCACAACCCAACACTTCCCATCAATGATCCTGACTACAACATAATACTGAAAACATCCCCTAGAAATTTCATGTTTTATTTTCTAATCCTCACATGAGACTATGTTATTGAGATACATGCTTTAGAGAGAGAAAGAGCGAGGAAGAGAGAAACGTTGATGTGAGAGAGAAATATTGATAGGCTGCCTCCTTTACGCACCCAGGCCTGGAATTGAACCTGCAACCTTTTTTAATTTTTATTTTATTTATGTATGTATGTATGTATTTATTTATTTATTTATTTATTATTTTTGGTGTACAGGAGGCAAAGTTCCAACCAACTGTGTCAACCGGCTAAGCTGGAAAGTTCATGTTTTGAAACAGAGTTCCAAGTTCATCCAATCAATCATTCAATGACAACTTTATATTCAGAATGCTCTAGTAAGACTGAAAGTAATGCTCTAACAACGATTTTCAACCTTTTTCATCCCATGGCACACATAAATTATTAAAATTCTGTGACACACCAAAAAAGGTATAATTTTTTATTCATTCACACTGGACAGCTATTGAGTTGGAAGGTGTCATTTTTTACTTGACAATCTAAAGGAAATGAAGGTGACCCTGACTAGTCAGGTAATGCATGTTCTAAAAATTCTTGCAGCACACAGGTTGAACAATTTTGTATTTTGTGTTAAGTAATCAATCCCCTTGTTTAGACTCCCAGGCTCCTTGATAGAAGGGACTGCATCCTTTGGATTTCTCTATTTCCACAACCCAAATAGTTAATGTGTACAAACTAAATCATTTCCTGATAGCTCTGTCAATGTTCTGATAAATTCCTAAAAAAAAATTAAGGTGAAAAATTAAAAGGGAATTATATATGTGACCTCTTTGAACATGTATTTTTACTAGGTTAAAAAAAAAAATCATGGTAAAGTCTATCTTGCCCTTCTTGTATTCTTTGGGTAAGATTTCTCAACCTGATATTTTGGGCAGGATATTTCTGTTGTCCGGAGTAGTCCTCTGCATTGCAACATGTTTAGCAGCATCCCAAAAATGTTTCTGGATTAGCCAAATGTCTCTTTGTGGGGCAAAATCACCTTCATTTGAGAGCTACTGCTCTGAAGAGTTATTAGCAAAAGAATTAAATATATAATACAAACCCTACATACCCTCACCATATCAAATGCATACATCATCCAAATTTACCTTCTTGTCAACCAAAGACATTCTGAAGTCTTTTCCCATCCAGCCACACTTAAAACCTGCCACTGATTTCTGATTCCCTTTTCTCTTGAAATCTCTACATCCAATTAACACTAATTATATTGACTTTTTCCCTCATAAATATTTCTCAAATTTTTCCTTTCCCATCTACTTAAGTCAGGCCTTTAGGCCCTTAGTGTTAGATATGGCATCTCTCTGCTTTCTGTCTCTTATCAAACAATGTCCTACCATTATCATTATTTTCATGAGAATTATTAATACGAGGAAGCCAGGCTTCTTGGTAATGCATGAATCAAAGAGGCCAACTTCAGCACTACATGATGAAAAGTTCTTAGATTCATTCCACAAAGATTTACCAAGCCTAGGAGGCAAAAACACTAAATAAAACAGATGTAAATTTGCTTGTATACTTTTATGGAACCACAGGAGAGACCTAAAAACCACTACATGTCAAAACTGCCAGTTCACCAGTTACTCTGGTAAAGTAGGTAAGATATGTATTCTGCAGCCAGACAGCCTGAGTTGAATCCAGGCTCTGCCACTTACTACCGTGTTTCCCCGAAAATAAGACATCCTCCGAAAACAAGACCTAGTGCATGGAAAGATAAGACATCCCCTGAAAATAAGACCTAGCGCAACTTTGGGAGAAAAATTAATATAAGACACTGTCTCATTTTCGGGGAAACAGGGTAGTTATGTGACTTCAAGGAAATAATTTAACTTCCCTCTGTGCCCAGTTTTCTCATGCATAAAATAACAATACTAAAACCTACTTATTATAATAGTAAAAGAATTAAATGAGTTAATATATGTAAAGTGTTTATAGCAATGCCTGGTATATTTTAATTTTCGGGTCTCTGATATCACCAAAATGCCAACTTTCTTTTCCTCATTTGACACCAGGGAATGTACATACACAAAGTACTCTCTGGCAAACACATATTAATTCATGATGGAAAGAAGGGAATACAAGCAATGTGACACTGCTAGGTAATGGGATAAACGGATCAAAGAAGATGTGATTATTATCCTCAAGCATAACCTAGAAGAGATACCACACAAGCATATTTTTATCATGTGAACTGCTATAATGCAGACACGAGCCCATACTAAAAAATCAGGCCAGGTTTTCTTCAAAAGATTCTTAATGAACTTAGAGGGGGAAAAATAAGGAAAATAAGATCAGGGGACACAACATAATGCTTGCTACTGCCAGTGGGTCAGCATGGCTGAGACATAGGGTGAGAGATGAAATGGTGAGACATAAAGATAGTTTTCAAGCCATGGACAACATTTAAGCACTTGATTTTGAAATGTAAGAGCCATAAAAAGAATTTAAGCATTGGAATACTGTGCTTTTAAAACTTACTCTAACCATAGAATAGAAAATGGATTGTGGCAGCAAGAATGAGGGCAGAGCAGTCAGCAAACTGTTATAGTAATATGTGTAAGAAATGTTATGGACTGATTAAAGAACAATGGAGAAAGGGATATCTAAGAAATTACTAGGTAACTTGGTGACTTAATATATAAAGGGAGGTGAGAAAAAGGACAGTTCCCAGATTTCTCTAGCAAGGATATGATTATATTATCACCAAGTGGAAAATAAATTCTGGAGAACTAAGAGAAGTCTGTTGGTCAGGGTGTTTCTCCTCTTGGATGGTCCTTTTATGTAATGTGAAATTATAGAGGTCCACAGAGGAAATGCTTTCTCCTAAATAATTGGTAATTTCCACCAAAGATTAAAACAAACAAACAAACAAACAAACAAAACAAAACAAAAAAAAAACAAAAAAAAAAACAGTGCCCAAAGCCCTACATGGTTTTGTCCGGTGGATAGAGCATGGGTCTGCAGACTGAAGAGTCCCAGGTTCAATTCCCATCAAGGACACATGCCCTGGTTGCACGCTCAATCTCCAGTTAGGGAGTGTGCAGAAGGCAGCAGATCAATGATTCTCTCTCATCACTGATGTTTCTACCTCACTCTCCCTCTCCCTTCCTCCCTGAAATATTTTTTTTTTTAAAGTGCCTAGATATTATTAAAGGTCTTTCCACTTTTCAAGATAAATTGTAACATGTTCTTGGCATTGGAGACACAAAGATGAATAATTGTCTCTATTTTCAAGTAACTGGATGTAACAGACAAGATTTAAAGAAAACACAAAGAAAAGATAAATTTGCAGACCACAAATGCTATGACTGCAGCTGAGCAAGTACAAGAGCACAGAAAATGAATAAGAGGGTACAGGCATGAGAGACATATATTAAGAGATAATGACAATGAATTAAATATTAGGGAGGGGGGGGGAAAACCCCACAAAAAATAGATGAAATCTAAATCCTGAGGACTCTAAATTAGATATCTACATATTAGGTTTGAGATTCTTTCAAAGACAAACAGAAATTGGATAGAAACCTTGATAATCAAGTTTACAAAGAAGAAATGAGAGCATCATTAAATATGTAAAGCAACTTAAGGCTTGGGAATGGATGAGATAGCCTACTGGAAAGGAAGGGTGAGAAGGCAGCCAATGAAGGAACTCTGACTAAGAGGAAGGCAGAAAAGTATTCACATTCCTTGTAAAGTCCTTACAGGAACTGAGATTCATATAATCATGCAGTTTTGCAGGCTATTTTTCTAAGAGGTTATTTGGTTCAACCCATTATCTTAGAGATGAAAATTAAGTATATGTCTAAAGGTCATATGTCTAATCAGGAAATTTTTCTCTTGTCTTCTTCAGGCTACTTCCAAGACACCACCCTCCCCTTCCCACTGTGTCTGGTTATACCTCCTCAGAGCTTCATGGAAGAGATTTTCCCAATAAGAATGAACCAGGTTTATTTTGAAGCTAAATGTATATAAAAACCGCTTAATCAAGTATTTCTATAAAATGTCAATGCTTGCTCTAGTCAGTTTGGCTCAGTGAATAGAGCACATGTGTCAACCACAAGGCCCGCAGGCCAAATCCGTCCCGCCAGGCCTTGCAATGTGGCCCGCACCGCGCTGTCATCACTGCACTCCGCTGCGTTTCCATCACAATGACAGTTTATGACTGTTCAGTAAACCATTCAGCCCGCGATTTAGGCTGGATTTTAGATTTTGGCCCCTTCTCTGATTGAGTTCGACACCCCTAGAATAGAGCATCAGCCTATGCACTGAAGTGGCCCAGGTTTGAGTCCAGTCAAGGGTACATATATTGATTGCAGGCTCAAGGGTACATATATTGGCTGCAGACCCTTACCAGACCTGCAACCAATCAATATGTCTCTCTCACATTGATGTTTCTCTCTGTGTGTCTCTTCTACTTCCTTCCACTTTCTAAAAATCAATGGAAATATATCCTCAGTGAGGATTAACAAAAAAATAAAAATAAAAATAAATTTCCTATTAAAAAAAAATGTCAATGCTTTGTCTACTCCTACTCTACATCATGATTTTGTGATTTTGATAAGGCTAATCATGATTTCAGATACTTCTGATAATAGTAAATAACATCATCAGTTCTGATTTGGTTTTAATATTTGCATTTTAAAAATCTCCTAAGAATATACATAGTTAGTGCCTAGCAGTTAAAACATTCTCTGCTTAATAAAGAAAAAATTGCTACTATAATTTAATTTCTGATGGGAAGTCAGAAAGCTAAGCTGATGTTCCTAATAACATCTGAATATTATCTTTTTACCTTTTGCTTATGCTGATTTTAGGTGGGGAATGGGATACTTAGGTTATAAAGCATGCATCTACCATAATTATAACAATTTTAGTTCATAATCTCAAATCCTTAAAAATGAAAGCTCCAGTCCAAAATGTTATGACTTGAGATTAAAAGGCCTTTATTGTATATCCTCATATAGCAAGTTATTTCCATTTATATTATAAAACACCCATATAAAGAATATGCCTTACCTCTCCAACTAACCTATGAGCACCAGAAGGGAACTTTTGATATTTTCCAGAATATCCAATCCAGTACCTGGTACATACTAGTCACTCAAATATTTGATAACATTACGTATGAAAAAAAGTAATATATTATCTAAGATAGTGATTCTCAGCTTGGCAGATGTTGGATCAAAATAACAAAAAATAACAAAACAAAAAAAAAAGATATATTTGCCTCTTCCCCTTTGAAAATCATTGCCACTGGCAGATAATGATGCTGACAAGAAAGTGTCAAATTTATCAGAGGTCCTGGGACAGAAAAAAAAATGATTAAAAATGACTTACAGTGTATAAAACTAATTATTATAGATGAAGTGAGATTCTTATAAGAAACAACTTGTCTAATCCAGTTTAACATACTTTGCAAATTATAACTATTTGCCACTTGTTGACTGGTTTTAAGTTAATAACTAAAAAAGATGCTTGAAAATCTGCCACAAATCAGGAATCTAGTTCAGATGACGTCTTAAGATTCCTGGCCTCATAATCCTATTTTAAAAAATAACTACTTAGCCTATTCAGTAAGAATCTCTCTCCTATACACATATGTATCAGTAATCACTAATGATATCAACTAAAATTTTTTTGACTGTTTAATACCATCATCCACATCAAATAGGGTATTAGTAAATAAAAACTGTTTTTAAAGAAATATATTATTAAATCCAATAAAAAACAACCAAGGTTTGGGGTTTTTAAATATAAAATCCATAACTAAACATGATAAATATTACTAAGGACATTTTTTTAAAGTGAGCTTTTTTACCTGGTGGCATTTAAGTAATTTCAGATTTTAAAAGTACCAATAAAAATGTGAACACTATTTTTTGTGGTAAATAAAAAATCCCTTCTATAATTTCTTAATCAATGTTTAAAAGTATACTGTGAATCAAATTGGGATCTAAAAAATGATTTCACATTTAAAAATGTGTGTGCAGATTGGCAGATAGATGAATAGACAAAGATGTAAACTAAAAAGAGGAAAAATATAGGATACAAAATGGTATGTATAATAATTGCACGTAAAAAACTTAATAACACAAAGAATAAAAATGCATTGGAAAGAAATATTACAAAACCCAAGACTGTTGTCCTTGAATGAGAAAATCATGAGTAACTTTTTCCCCTTTATCTACATTAAGAATATATTACCTTGATATTGAGAAAAGAAGTTAACAAGTGACTTGAAATATTTCAAAAGGAGGAAGTAATTTTTTATATATTCAAGATTAAGAGAAATATTAAAAATAAATTCACAATAGACTTAATATAAAACAGATTCACAATATAAAGTCATTCAGATCAAAGCACCTTGGGCTAAAAACATTTCAGGTTATTTAGAAAAAGAAAAAAAATTTTCTAACTAAGTTCACTCTTTGCTATCAGTCATATTATTCCTATAAAATTTTCAATATGCTAGTACATACTGATACATGCAAAGAAAAGATTCTCAAAAATTCAAAGAAATCATTGTTAAATTTTCAGTGAAAAACGACTTCAAATATGAAATCATTTCAATGAATCTGACTACACATTTAAGTTCTAGTTACAAGATGTATATTCAGAAAGTACATCAACAGGCTATAATGAGTAAACCACTTCCTTAGAAATTACAGCTGCACTTTGATTTATTCAGTAAGAATTATTTTTTCAATGTAAAACATCCTTTGTTGCATAACTTGCCTCATCAAATCCATCATGCGGCATCCATAGCCTACAGAAGAAAAAAACTTTATACCCCAAAGATTCACTGGGATCAGAGTTTAATATTCTATAACTATAACTGAGCTAGCAATTTTTAAAAATTAATAAACTTGGGATGAACAAACCTCAACCTGTATATTAGACTGGATTATATACCTTGAGGTAGTATATATACAATTTATAATCTAATGTAGGAAATAATTTTTAGTTATGATAATATGACCATTCTATATTAATAGGAATTCAAGAGTTTAGGAATAAAGGCAATACTGTGCCACTAATAATTTTTCTTAAAAAAAAAAAAGAGAGAGAGAGAGAGAGAGAGAAACCATTTACATATTATTTGTAAATATTTAGTGCTGAGATAAAATTTTTGTTAGACCAGAAAGAGGGCAGCCTACAAAATCAAACCTTTTTATTTTACTGAAACTGTATGTAACCAAACCCTTTAAAAAATACTACACAAATATATCCATGTTGCTCACCATTCTTCCTTAGGCCTCCTGTTTCACTTACTATACACTCTTCCTAACAGATCTCATCTAAAGCCCTATCCCTGCAATTACCTACCCTTGAGCATCTCCCTCACAAAATATGTTAATCTGTCAAATCTTAAATTAGGCATGATGTTATTAGGGGCAAAACTAAGAACGTATATTTCAGAAATATCTCAACAATACAAAATAACCTAAATTTAATGAGCTACTAGGGGGTCAAAAAAATGCTAAAATGGCTTAATATATACTTCATTTAATATCACAACTACCCTAGAAAATAAGAACTCTTATTATCCTAATTTTGCAAATGAGGAAACTGGGATACAGGGTGTTAAGTAAAGTGCTAAGTGGTTCAGCTGGAATATAAACCCTAGCAGTCTACACAGTACATGTGCGCTTCCAAATTCCAGTGGATACTAACAGTGAGACTCAGCAACTTCTAGTTATAAAATCAGAAAAACACTGAATTGAACAGAGGAAAAGGTACAGGGGAAAAATATAAGTCTCAGTATGCACATGAGCTAAAATAAGAAAAGTTTATAAGAAAGTTGAAAATTTTAGGATGGGATCCAACTAGCAACAAATGATACATAAAAATTAAACTGTATTAACAAAATCTAAAAAGGTATTAAATTTCACTAATAGTTTCATTATTTAGGTGTCATTTTCACTGTTATTTTAGTGACTATAAAATACTTACACATGGATACACACAAAGACCTACACAGATTCAACCTAATCCTACCTCAATCTAGTTCTGAATTCCTTTCCTAAATTCTGCCTTGAGCATTTCTCAAAGAACATTTCTCAAAGACCTTAAGGACAGGAAGAGACTATGTACCTGAATAATCGTAAACATATTTGAATAAGTCATATACTATATCTCTAGACATCATGTTGAATTTATATATGTGGGACCAAGAGTCATTTATGGTTAAAGACTTGGTAATACCCAATATTATTTAATATCCAGAAATATTTAATTATTTAATAATTTAAAATTACTTTTAAAGCAATTAGTAAAATGAAGGGAAACTAACATTGTATTAAGATACTATTATATGGTAAATGCTGGGTTAAAGGATAAGTTATCGTAAAACTTTGAAATAAAAAAAATAACTTTGAAGTAGACATTACTGCCATTTTGAAGAAGAAACCAAGTCTCAGCAATTTTACTGATATCATTCAGATAGTAAATGATAGAGCCAGATGCAAATATTGATCTATTTGAAAGCTACCATCCTCTTCCACACTACCTGCCACAACATACAAACTGGTGCATCTTTAAAATTCTAATGAAAATCTGAAAAAGTTTGACACTTCTCTAAACAAAAATAAATTTTGAAGAATTAAGTATTAAGTGTAAAAATGAATATAATAATTTTCCCCCAAAGTAGGTATAACCTAGAGGTTGAGGTTTGTTATTATTTATTTCATCTGTTAAGTTATAAATGAGAGTGATATAAAGTTTTTAAATTTTTCTTTATAAAAAGGTCTAAGCAAAGAAAACAAAAAGACTTGGAAAAATTATTTACAATGCATCCTATATAATAAAAGGCTATATGCGAATTGTCCCCTCAGGAGTTCGATTGACTGGAAGTTCAGCAGCTCATTATGACGTGCACTAACCACCAGAAGGCAGCACGGAACGAAGGAAGGCCCTGGTCAGCAGCCAGAAGGCTCCAATTGGCTCTATCGCCAGCCAGGTCTAGGGATCCTACCTGTGCATGAATTTCGTGCACTGGACCTCTCGTATAACTAGGTTAACATCTATAACATAGAAAAATCTACATCAGGTTGTTAAAAATGGGATATATGCACTGGAAACAGCCCAAGAGTTCATCAGCAGATGCATTAAAAACTGTGGTACATTTATTTACACAATGGAATACTATGCAGCTGTAAGAAAGAAAGGATCTCTTACTCTTTGAGACAGCATGGAGAATCCTGAAGAATATTATGCTAAGTGAAATAAGCCAGTCAGAGAAAGACAACTATCACATGATCTCATTTATATGTGGAATCTAATGGACAATATAAACTGACAAAAAAGATTGAGAGACAATGAAGCATGCAACAGACTGACATATTCTAGAGGAAAGCTGGGGGTAGAAAGAGATTAGCCAATTAATTTATATGTGTGGCCCATGAATAGACAATAGTGTGGTGAAGGTATGGAGGGGGGATAGGATTAGGGTGGAGAGGATTAAAGGGGAGGAGGGGACATCAGTAATACTTTCAGCAAATTATTTATATGAGCCTCAGTTTCTTCAATCATCCTCATAGTCTCATAATGATCAAATAAAACATATACAAATAAAACATCAACAATAAATATAAAATTTATTTTTTAAATGGCTAAGAGCAAAGAACGAGTATAGATAATCCCCAAGGGTATTATTATTTTTTATAAAATCGTGATTTTTTTTTTTAAAGCCCAAAACAGTCAGTCAGTAGAAGTCATTTACTATTAAGTACCTCAATTGATTAGAGTTTAATATAATCACTTTTTAATAGCACTTGTTCCTTGGGTGGTAATAAAAGGATAGTTATTGAATTAAGTTCAGTTATCACTTGTTGATAATTTTCTATGTGCCACACACTGTGCTAACTGCATCACATGGGTTATTTTGCTGAACCCAGAATCTTCTAAGTTAGGTATGATTTGCTCATTAATGGTATTCTAGACAATGCCAACCTATAACAACATACATCATGCACCATGGGTACAATTTCCAGGGACACATAGATGACTGTCATCACAAGTCCCCCCCACTCCCAAAAACTGCATAAAGCATCTTTGACTGCTATCCATTCTATTAATGAAAATTTCAGTAGGAATATAAAGTCCTGCAGTGGAATATAATACCTTTTATAAGATTATCAATATTATTATAATTAACAATAAATTTTAAGTAAATTACTACAATCTTTCTGAAGGGTAACTTCACAATGTGTACTAAAACCCTTAAAAATACTCATGCTTTTTTCTAGCAATGATATTGTAAAATATCTTTTATAAAATAATTTTTAAAATGCACAAATGTAAAAAATGTCTACTGGAGTTTTTTAAAATAATAAATTGAAAAACTAAAGTTCCTATAATAGGTGTTGGGTTCAATGAAATAATGGACTACAGTACTATGAAACCTAAAATTATCCTATATAATATGCAAATCGACCAAACGGTGGAACAACCAGTCACTCTGACACACACTGACCATCAGGGGCAGACGTTCAATGCAGGAGTTGCCCCCTGGTGGTCAGTGAGCTCCCAGAAGCCAGGCTCATGGCTGGCAAATGCAGTGGAAGTGACAGGAGCCTCTCCCACCTCTGCAGCAGCACTAAGGATGTCTGACTGCCAGCTTAAGCCCATTCCCCATTCCGAATATTTTGGTGGGTTTGGGCAGGGAGCAGGCCGAAGCTGTCAGTTAGACACCCCCCGAGGGCTCCCAGACTGTGTGAAGATGCAGGCCAGGATGAGGGATGCGCCCCCCCCCCCACCGCCCGAGTGCATGAATTTCATGCAACATGCCTCTAGTTGGTAATATATTATATATATAAAGGTCTATGGGTGGTTGCTAGGGGCTGGCAAAGGGGAAAATGAAGAGTTGCTGAATGAATATAGAGTTTCAGTTTTGCAAGATGAAAAAGTCCAAGATGAAAAGGTATGGGCATTTTTAGGTGTTTTAGTATATATTGTTAAGTTACCCTTCAGTACTTTTATATCTTGCACAAGGTGAATATACACAAGATTGCTAAACTGTATGCTTAAAAACAGTTAACATGGTACAATATATATGTGTATCTTACCACAATTAAAAATAAAATTTTACCAAGTTTTCTTTTAAAAATTGTAAGTAGGTCTATAGCTTATGATTACATTAAAAGGGATTTAAAAAGTGAAGTGTTCACATTTTTTTTTTAAATACATTGTCTATGTGAAAAACACAAAGTATTAAAGAGAGGAGGGCTCTGCTTTAGAAGCATTTTATTCTGAATGTTAGTTCCATTGGCTAGTTTTTTATCCTTTGGCAAAATGTTTAGCCATTTTTGAGCATCAGAGTCTCCAACTGTAAAACTAAGATAAAAATAATCCTTACTCTAAATTATATTTTGAATATTAAATGAGGTAACAGATATAAAAGTTAAGTACAATATTTTGTGTGAAGTGTTCATTAATAGGATCTACTATTATTTCTTAAATGCATCAAAATGCTAGTAGTTAATTCTGCCTAATGAAATTAGTTATATGTTTTCCTTCCACTGGTTTATTTGAATTTTCTGCTTTTACTCAACATAAACTCAATAAATGTAAATATATTAATTATTGAATCTTGTGTTTAAAATAGCACTATGCAAGCAACTATAAAAAATTACTCAGGATTTTAAATCAAACAGAACTGTTGTTTAAGTAAGGAATCAAGACTACAAACTGAATAAAAGTAAGTAACCTAAAAAAGGACTTCAATTCTTAGGACTATTAATGTGTAAGTATTTAGAAAATGATACTCATTCTCTAAGAATGTCAATCTCTCTCTCTTTTTTTTTAAATATATATTTTATTGATATTTTGCAGAGAGGAAGAGAGAGGGATAGAGAGTGAGAAACATCGATGAGAGAGAATCATCAATCAGCTGTCTTGCACACTCCCTACTAGGGATGTGCCCGCAACCAACGTACATGCTCCTGACTGGAATAGAACCTGGGACCCTTCAGTCCGCAGGCCAACGCTCTATCCACTGAGCCAAACCGGTTTCAGCAGAATGTCAGTCTCTTAATACTAGCAGAAAAAATACTTCAAATTAGCTTTTACATATGTCACTAATAAAAAAGCTGGTTTCCCTAACAAACCAGCGTTTATGCTTAAGATACTTAACAAAAAACAAACAAGGTCAAATCATTTTAACATAAAACTTTGTTACAAGTAATATATAATGAAAAGGACATTGGAGTGCAAAAGAACTCAGTTTGAGTTACAATTTGCCTCATGTCATATGGAATTAAGGCAAATTATTTATATGAACCTCAGTTTCTTCAATCTTCCTTATAGTCTCATAATGACCAAATAAAAAATATACAAAGTCTGACACATTGTTTACATTCAACATTATTAATTCACTTCCCTTGAGATAGAAACTCCTGGCACAAATTATAAACATAGCCAACAAAAAGAAACAGGTAACACGTTCAGTGAGAAAACGCCTGGCTGTATCGGGTGCTGTTCTTAAATCAGACCTAATCCCTGAAGGACTACTATAAAGCCCTAGGGGAAAGTCTGTGACTTAAATCTATGTTCTCAATGGCTACCACAAATTTTCTGATAAAAAGTAAACATGCAATAAATCCTGACTAAACTGAATTTTGTCTTTTCCTTCCTTTCTATCCCTTACTAAAATACCAAGCACTCAAAAAATATTTTAAAAGATTTATAATTGCCTTGGAATGAAAATAGTACAGCCTAGCCGGTATGGCTCAGTGGTTGAGTGTCAACCTATGAACCAGGAGATCCTGGGCTTGTCCCCAGTGGGGGGCATACAGGAGGCAGCCAATCAATGATTCTCTCTCATCATTGATGTTTCTATATCTCTCCTCCTCTCTGCAATCAATAAAAATACATTAAAAAAAAAAGCAAGTAATTAAAACAGATGTAATCTGATTATAATTTATATGGTCAAAAAAACATAATTGAGATTAAGAAAACTCTGCACTTAACATTCATGAAATTCAAATATGGTCTGGCTGTTATGAAGATAAGGTGTTTTGAGTTTGTAGCAAATTATTTTTAAATTAAGCAATTAGTGTTTCAGTTTTTCCAGTGTAGGTGTATATTCAAAGAGAATCTTAAGAGATATCTGAGAACATTCTGAACTAGTTTTTTTCACTCAAATAAACCACTTCCTTTCAAAAGCCCACATAATTTTAAAGCAGAAAGTCAAATGATTCTTATTTTCTGTATATATAAAATTATTTACATAATTGCTTGCACAAAATTAGTGATTAATTTTTTTTTTACCAATTTAGCTATGAAAAATACATTTAAAACACCTAAGAAATTGCAGTTAAATATGCCTACAAAAGAGGGTTCATTTGTAAAATGAAATGTATATTATTAAAAAGTTCATTTGGATTTATAAGTATTCATAATATCTCATACAATTTACTCATATTATAGACTTTGCAAATTAAAAGATTTATTTCCAGAATAAGGATAAGGAGAAGTTAGATCTCCTCCTAAAAATCTTACTCTCTCTTCCATTTAGTCACTCATGTAACATCAAAGAAAGAGACACAGAACAATAAGCAAGTAGAAAAAAATAATCTTGTTGGAAGTGTTTACAGCTCTGCTGGATCTTTTTAATTTCTTGTACCTTCTCCAGGGAACAACCTGCCATCAGGACTCAAAATTTGAGAAACAACTTTGAGTATTAGATATAAATAATATTTTACAGATATTAAAATAGCAGTGAACAGATATACTATGTGAAGTTAAATAAACTGCTGACACTGTAAAACTAGCAAAATAATGCTACCAAATAACTATATCCTCATTTTGTAAAATTAAACTTTATTTTCTGAATGAAAGCTTAAATGGAAAACCAGATAAAATTCAAAGAAAAAGGAAAACGAGGCACAATAGTTTTCTAAACAGTATGAGCAAACGAGTATTGTAAAGGCAAACTTTTTCAAAAATAGATCAATTGTGCAGTACAGTACTGAGTATAATTACCAAAACCTCCAACACAAAAATAAACAACCAATTCTCTTAATGGTCTGATTAATATAAAAATGTATTGGCTACATTTATTGTGAGGCAATGAAAATATCAATTTTAAGAACTGTATAAAATGTTAAATTTAAATTACATTATTCCTTTGCCATATCTGTAACTATTTTTTCTTAATTCTTACTCATTTTAAATCAACTACTTTTCCAAAATAATCAAAATAAACCCAATTTCAGAAAAAGGCTCAACAGCAATCAAGAGTTCAACCTCACTTCTCACAATAATGTTCATTTTATCTAAACTATTTCTCTTTCAACTAATGTTGACTATAAAATTTTAAACCATAAGTAGTATTTTTCTACAAAGAATGTTTCTTTCAAACAATACTATACATATATTTCAAGCTGTTTTTTTTTGTTTGTTTGTTTTTTTGTTTTTTGTTTTGTTTTGTTTGTGTGTGTGTGTGTGTGTGTGTGTGTGTGTGTGTGAAATAAATAAGACTCTGTTACTTAGTTTTATAGTTTTGGGAGTGTTTTCCCTTTGGTTGGTTTAAGATGGCAAAGAAATGACCATCAGAAAAGGCCAAGTTTTCCCCACGATTTTACTCCCTAAATATTCACTTGTTTAGCAGTCCATTCACATAAATGTATCACAAAAGTATACGTCAACCCATTCTAAGCTTACTTGTACTTAATACTGGTAACTTTCAATATTATATGTGTTAATGAATGAACCAAAATACAATCTAAGTTAAGAAGACATAATGGCAGGGGAGGGGAATTGACAGCAACCAAATGACTTATACGCATGCATATTATAATACCTTAACCAATGGTCACAGACACTGGGGCAGTGGGGGCTTTCCAGAGTAGAAATGGCTTGAGAGATGGGGGTGGGGGGCACGGGGTGGGCAATTGGGGAAAAAGGAGACTTATGTAAAACTTTAGACAATTAAAAAAAAATTTTAAATCAACTTTAAAAACTTATTATACTCTTAACTTTTTTCCAGCAAAATCATAACACACTATTTAGAATAAATGTAACTTAAATAAATGTATTCACATATTGATTCAATAAATATTTCTTGAAGAAAAAAAAACAAGACGAAGACATACCAACAGCCCAGCTGATGTGGCTCAGTGGTTAAGGGTTAAGTGTGAACCAGGAGGTCACAGTTCAATTGCTGGTCAGGGCACATGTCCAGGTTGCAGACTCAATCCCCAGTAGGGGATGTGCAGGAGGCAGCCCATCAATGATTTGCATCATTGATGTTTCTATCTCTCCTTCTCCCTTTCTCTCTCTCAAATCAATAAAAACATATTTTTTAAAAAAAGATACCAACATTTAATATATTTCAGAAATTAGAGTTCCAACTTACTACATGATAAAAAGCTAATATATATATATAAAGTTCTCATTCTAAAATATAAAAATTTTGAAAATTTCTCTAAATGAGTAATAAAAGAAATTTCCTTCCATAATCTTCAGTAGATTGTCATGATAAAGTCTGGTTGATATGGATAGTGGAATCATTATACCTAAGCATATAAACCTTTGGGACAAAGTTTGCCCTATCACATATGTAGAGAGAAATAGCAAGGCTTTCAAATCAATCTATTGAAATAGTTTCATAAGTAAAAAGAAGGATTTAATCTTATCGAGTATCCTACAGGTAAAAATACCCAGTTAAAGAGACAGCAAAGATGCTTCTATCCAATTCTATGTTTCTATCTTATTTTTCTCCCAAAGAAAGAAACAGAGAGAGATAAACGAAAAGGTGATATAAGATAAAAGCAACAGCAAGTTCAAAAGTATGCCAGAGAGCTCATGAGAAATATGGAGAGGAGGGAACTTCTACAGAAGTAAAAGCCACACTAGAAACAGCACAGGACTAGGAGCAATGCAATAATAATAAATGGTACAGCAATGTCTGCACCAGAAGGAAAGAAAAACCAAAGACTATGATCTGTTTATGACATGCAAATATAGGTCACAGAATCATTTTCATATATTTAACAACTTGAGGAGTATTTCAAATATTTATATCTTAGGGGAGGAGAAGGTGAAGATTGAACAGATGTCAAACAAGAGACAAACAGAAGCCTAATCATGAGAATCAATCAATTTTAAAGTAACTATAGTTGGCTTAAAACTAAAGAAATTTTGAATATAGAATAAAATGAAAATGCTATAATCTTGGCAATAAATAACATGACAAAATATCAGGAGAAAAAGGGAGAGAAGAGGTCAAGTATGAGAAAGTATAACTCTGATGAGCTCAACTTTTAAAGCCAGGACTCATTAAATAGCTGTTTAAAGTTAATAATTCAGTTAATCGACGTTTAAATATAGTATAAAAGTTATAAAGGCAAATACCTTATCTAATAAGTGAAAATATTAACAAAATTATGAGAAATAAAGGAGTAGCAAAGTATGAGACTATGGTTTTCCAAGAAAATTAAAATTTTCAAAATTGACCATAGAATATTGAGGATAAATCCTATAATGAGATAATTTCAATGTCCTTTAAGTTATATAAGGACAAAGAAAAACGTTCTAAATGTTCTATTTTAAAAAATCACAAATAACACACATAACTATAATTAATTTTATAAATAGATAAAATAATCTTAAGTAAAATATTAGCAATGACAAAAACGAAATTCTGAGATGTTCTAAATTAAAATTATAGCAGAATGAGAGGACACTTCTTCCTTGTGGACTTTGCTGGTGTTTTCCCAGAATTAGCACTGTTTTACTCTCTTCCATCCTCCTCACCTATAGCTAATGTAAATCCTTTCAGAACTACTTATTTGTCCCCTGCCCCACTTGATGTTTAAAAATGCTGCAAAATACTGGGATGATGGACATGTCTTTCCTATCTAGCCACACTGCTGGTGGTATACACTCCATGACCCAAGACAGGTCTCCTTATTTGCTAGCAGTGGCTTAAATCCTTTAAAAAAAAAAAAAACTTTTAGACATGTAAGTTAATTTTTTGTTTGTTTGTTTAGCAACATATAAGTTTCATCAAATTAAAAGAATAACCCATTATGAGCAATTAGGATTGTTCCAAAATTACAAGACTAAATCAATACTAGAAAATCCATTTAACAAGGTAATGTCTAAAGCCTTTTGCATCTATGAAGACAGTATATTTGTCTCCAAAAATATTTTTATAACATTAAATATCTCAATAAAAATTACAATTGGATTTTTTCAGTAGCTCAACAAGCTGTTTCTAAAGCTCATATGTGAAGAGCCATGTGCAATAACTTGAGAAATTTATATAAATAAATAAATAAATAAATAAATAAATAAATAAATAAATAAAGCTCTAGCAGGTTTGGCTCAGTAGACAGAGCTTCAGCCTGCAGACTGAAAGGATCCTAGGTTCAATTGTGGTCATGGGCACATACCTTGGTTGCAGGCTCAATCCCAGCCAGCCATGAACAGCCAGTGCAGGAGGCAATCATGATTTGTCTCTCTCACATAGATGTTTCTTTCTCTTGGTCTCTCTCCCTCCCTTCCACTTTAAAATATCCAGTGCAACTCTTCTATCTGTTCTCACTGTACAATTATTTTATGACACCATAAATATGCCTTTGGATGTATGTCGTGTCATAACAGTAAATAGATGCGTTTTTTTAAAAAACAGCATGTGCCTTTTAATGTTATTGACCTCCTAATTTTGATTTAGTAAAATGACTATAAAATAAGTGGTCAATAAAAGTTATCTGATTCTATAATTGTCTAGTTTAAGGTAAACCTCTAATCCATTATTGTAAAAGTGGTATGCTTGAAAAATGTAAATAAACACAGCTATTTAACTGTGCTCTAAACTATATAAAAAAATCAAGGAAAAAATATCATGGGTGAGAATTAACAAAAAAACAAACAAAAAATAAAGAGAGAAAAAAAAGATAGCTTATCAGATATTAAAAACCTAATAATAATAAAAAGCTACAGTAATTAAAAATGTGGTATTAGGATAGAACAAAACAAAAACAATAAATCACCAAATAGAGAAACAGGGAGGAACTTAGTATATGTCAAAGATGGCATTTTAAATCATCAGGTTAAAAAAGAAAAAGAATGTGTAATTCAATAACAGGTACAGTGAAAAATACATCTATTGGAAAGAGGAATAATGCCAGTAGAGAAAGTGAATTCCTAACTTTCCCCCTAATAACAGCTGGGTCAAAGACTCAAATATTTTAAAAACCAAAAATGAACTTGTCAAACACATTAGAAGAAACAAATAATTTTTTAAAAATTATATTATAGTACAGTGGAACTTTGAAACAAAATCCCATGAAAGATTTGATAAATTCCAATTTAAAATTAACAATTTATCTTCTAATGACCTTGAAAAATGGCAATCAGAAAATGTATTTTCCATGTATATCACAAAAGATGTATTTACTTATTATTTAAATACATAAATTAAATATAAATATATAAAATACATACAAACATTCCTAAAAGTCATGAAATATAACTAGCAGAAAAATGGGCAAAGATTAGGAATAGACAGTTCCAAGTAAAAGAAATACAAGTAATTTAAGTATATGATAAAGCAGTCAGCCTCACTCATTAAATATAAATTAATTTTTTTCTAATGATCAGAGTGCCAAAAAATTACATACATACATTCACATATATAAAATATGCACGTCAAGTTTCTAGAAGAATAAAGAAACAATTTGCTTACAGACGTGTGTATAGCTCCGCATGGGAAACAATATGAAACTGTACAGGGATGAGACTCACTTTTTTCTTTAAATCCTTTCCTGCATTTGTGAACATATTCTAAGCTGGGAATACAGCAGAGAAAACATAAAATCTTTGCAGTGATGATACATAATAAACAAAAACAACTATACACACACACAATGGCAGATGATGTTATTTATGTGAGGAACAATAAAGCAGGGTTACAAAGGAAAGGGACTACTTAAATGCGGGAACTACAATATAAAAGGAATAGAGTGAAATACAGGTACATATGAAGGTTTCCTTATCACAAGATTGGGAGTAAAGTGATATGTAAACTACAATCTAAAGAGCAATTAGTCAGGGGGAGGGAAATAATTGGTGGAAGAGAGAAGATGAAAAGCAGAGAAAACTCAGATATTCTTGGGTGGATTTGGGTAGTGTATACAAACAGAAACCAGTTCGGAAAAGGTCATATAAAATAATTTAAAGTGTTTATACAAGGGAATAGAAAATTAAAGCTATATTTTGGGAAGTACACTAAGTGTTTTGGTGGAAATAAACTGAAAAGAAACCAGTTAAATGTCTCAGTAACTTTGTCCAAAGCTAAGGGGCTTTATGAGAAGACGCAGCAATAGGATAGAGAGTAGCGAGTCCAAATATGTACAGTAAATCCTCATTATTCACAGATACCAAATTTGCTAATTCACCTATCCGCTAAAACTTATTTGTAACCCTAAGGTCACCTGCGGCACTTTCACAGCTACTCAGAGAAACAAGTGCAAAGGAACACAATATTTGACCATCTCAGCTGAGGTCGCACAAGGTAACACTGCCTTGTTTCAGTTCTCATACTGTATACAAGTGTCCTTTTCATGACTTGATTGTGCCACATTTTTTCACACTGTGATTTTAGCTTATAATTTTGCTGTTTAAAATGGCCTCCAACAATAGTGCTAAAGCACTATTTAGTGTTCCCAAGAACAAGGCAGCTATGATGGGCCTGATGAGTACAAGATGTATTAAGATAATCTTCAGGCAAGAGTTATAGTGCTATTGCCTATGAGTTCAAAGTTAATGAACCAATAATATATAAACAATATATATTAAAGTATCTTTAAACAGATAGATAAAATAAGGTTATATATTAAATTGTTTGACAAAAATGTTGTGACCAATCACAGGAACCTAACCCTGTAGGAGCAATTGTTCAGTATTCATACATTTCATTCAGTGTTCATTAATTTATGCTTTACAAAATATAACTACACAAATGACAATCAACTGTATATGTACATACATATACTTGCTTATTTGTAAAGCAGAAAGAATAGGATTGGTAATCAGTTATAAGAAGTAAATGAAGGAGAAAAATCAAGGATTATTTTAGCTAGATTTCTGGCCTAAACAACTAGAAGATGGTAATCTTATATAATAAAGGCCTAATATGCTAAGTGTCCAGTCATCTGGTCAGCCATTCAACCAATCAAAACATAATATGCTAATGATATCCTAAGGCAGCTCAACTGCTCCCTATGACATGCACTGACCACCAGGGGGTGGGCAGTCCAACCGATAGGTTAGCCTACTGCTGGGGTGATGAGATGAGCTGGATACACCCTGGAGCACTCCGTAGTCCTCTCTGGCTGGCTAACCTCTCACATTTCTCCCTGGCCCTGATCATGCACCATTGGGGTTCCTCAGACTAGCCTGTGCCCTCTCAAAGTCCAGGCTGAGGAATACGCCCTGCCCCTCCCGCTCCCAAGTGCACAAATTTCGTGCACTGGGCCTCTGGTACTACTAATAAAGATAGGAAACAGGAGGTGGTGGCAGCTTGGACCAGGAAGGCAAAGATGTCAGCTTTGAACAGTGTAATGTATGTCATGCCACAGTATAATAAATATAATTGTGTGTTTAGGACTCAAATCCCCCACCTTTTGAGAGTTCAGAATCATCTTTGTTCACATCTCCTACAACTAAATGCTTTCCTTTAGTCATATAAACTAGGCATGTCAACATCAGAAATGTATACTATGTCAATTCTTTTACTTTCTACTGTCATCTTTGTCAAGTACATTACTCATATTCACCATAACCTATAACAGTGTTTCTATGTGAGTCCTAAAAAGTAAAAATGTATATAATTTTATCTTTATGAAAGCAAGAAGTCTAAATAACGAATATCTTACAATCAGGCTGTTTGTTTCCTAAAATGTTTACAGATACATAAATTATTAATATACAATTCTAAAATATTAACCTTATATAAAAAATTCTAATGAATAAATTATGGCATGTTTTCATACTTGATTTAAGAAAACCTCAAATTTATCATTGTTTCTATGTAATTTTTATAAAAATGTACACATAACCTCAAAAAGTGACATCTTTTTTATTACCTAAAAACTAAAAATTATAATATACATCTATATACACTGAGCCTTACATAAATATAAGAGAAACCTAATAAAGATACTCATCTATCTCTGTCCACACAACATTACCTTTATTTATCTTTTTAAAAAATATATTTTATTGATTTTTTACAGAGAGGAAGGGAGAATTAGAGAGATAGTCAGAAACATCCATGAAAGAGAAACATCAATCAGCTGCCTCCTGCACACCCTCCACTGGGGATGTGCCCACAACCAAGGTACATGCCCTTGACCGGAATCGAACCTGGGACCTTTCAGTCCGCAGGTCGACGTTCTATCCACTGAGCCAAACCAGTTTCAGCCCTTTCTTTATCTTTGTAACAGAAGACAATTTCTAAGCTACCACAAAACTGATTTTATAACCAAATATATATTTGTATGAAACAGAAAACTGATACATAGTCCTTCCTGAATATACAATTGTGTACTTGTTTACTTTCAATTGTCCACACAGAGATTCAGGGTCAATTTAAAAGGTAAATAATCAGAATGTACTGTATTAATTTTATCTTTGGTGTGACAATTGGGTGCATGACCTCCCACTGAATACTAAAAATTAAATACTGAGAGAATAGTTATTACTACTTATATGATAAAAAAAAAAAAAAAAAAAAAAAAGTGAAGGAAAGTTCAAGAAAGAAGGGTTCTAAGCCATAGAGAGAAAAAGAGGTTAAGATGCCAGTTTAGTTAATAGGGAATAAAGAGAAAGGTAAAACAAAATAGAAAGTTCAGCAAAATGTTCTGTATGGAAATGAGACACCAGTTCTTAGCAATCAATGGTAAGAACCATAACCAAAAAAAAGCCAACCAAAGACTTTAGAATGCACTAGGACAAAACATCTACTTGACACAAAGAAATTAAGAAATTAAAAGACACAAGAAATTAAGAGTAAAATGGTCATTTTAAATGTCTTTTGTATTTTATATGATTTAGAATGTAATTATAACATTTCTATTCCTAAAGTAAAATATTAATGTACCTGATCATAATGCAAATAAAAATGATATGCACCTCAAAACTGATATTTGAACTGGAAAGTAAATCAAAAACAATTAATATACCTGAGCTACCAAGACAGTAGTCAGTACATAATATGCATTTAGTGGGAGCAATCATTATCACTAGCAGCGTCTCCATGAGCAAGCAGGCCCTTGTTTCTTTTCCAAGGGCTAGTGCCCAAGAGGGGAAGGGGCAGGGGTCTTCTTAGTTCCAACCTCTGAATCTCAAGACAATGATATTTCACTAGTCAACAGGGCAAATACATTCCATGGACACTCCTGACAGACTAGTAGTCAAGACAAGTAAAAAAAAAAAAAAAAAAAAAGCCAGGGAGACATTAAAGAACTTGAGGCCTGGTGCACAAAATTTGTGCACAGGAGAGCAGGGAGGAGGTCCCCTCAGCCCAGCTTGCACCCTCTCCAAACTAGGACCCCTCAAGGGATGTCTGACTGTCAGGTTAGGCCTGAGGACATCCCACTCACAACCCTGGATCGCTGGCTCCTACTCACTCACCCATCTGCCAACCTGGTCACCCCCAACTGTACCCCTCCTGGCCTGGCCAATCCCAACTGCCCACCTGCCAGCCTGGTTGCCCCATGCAGCCTGCTTATTCAGTCATTTGGTCATCCCTCACTAACCTCCCTGCTAGCCTGGTCATAGGCAGTCATCTTGTGAGGACATGAGGCTTAATTTGCATATTACCTCTTTATTAAATAGGATAGTTGCCTTCTCTATCACCCTGTAATATAGAATTTTCCCCCTAAAATAATCTTATAAATGGTAGTTATAATCCTAACAAGCCAACAAAGGGACATTTCGTTCACACTGCAAGATCTATGTGACTTAAAATGTATTGTATTTCCTACCTGAAAATTGGTCTGTTTAAAAGAGGGTATAACACAATTCAACTCAATATGAGTTAAATAAGTATTTGTAGATTCATGTGCAAAGTGGACCACATATGTAGCACTAACTCTATCAGGAATTATTGTCAGTTCCAAACAAACTCTTAGAACACAACTGACTTCTAAATTGGAGACTGCTTATACATAAATCCAGTTGAGAGTCATATACTAAAAGTTCAAAACTGTAAAAATTTTTGATTAAGGTCCAAGACTACAAAATCAGTAATTCAAACTTTAAAATTAATCATAAAATATGATTTATATGACCTCCTAAAAAGCATGTTGTGCACTGTGTGTGTGTGTGTGTGTGTGTGTGTGTGTGTGTGTGTATATATATATATATATATATATATATATATATATATATGTAAAAATAAAACCTTAAGATATCACAAGGAAGACAATTTTGGCTTAAGTGTTCCCACCAAAACAGTGAATATAAGTACATAGCTAAAAAGACTGGAATGTCATTCTGCAAATAAATAGAAACTAAAAATACAAAAAAAAAAATTATTAAAAGCAGCTGCCAGAGAAAAACATATTTTTCCTGATAAAAGATCAGCTACTTCACTTTCATTAAGACATAATATTTTAAATACTATTTTTTCTTCAGGAAATATTAATAATATAATACCAGCATCTTCTTAGTATAATAGTATGTAAAAGAACATAATTTCTACTCAGACATTTTCCTTGGTATTCCTGATTACCAGAAAATATGAATTATGAATTCCAGTTGGTAAGATGTTATTCTAAGCATTAGTAGTAGTTCCTTTCATTCTACTTATTTCTTTCTCTAAGGCATTAGTTCCTCAGCAGAAATAACATATCAGAATCACATAGGACTATTTTGAAAATATACATTTCCAAATGCCATGACTCAGGGAGCGGCTGATCACATCTCAAGTGAAGCCACAATGTCTGTTCTGAAAAAATTCCCCCAGTGAGATTCTGATTGCTAGGTGAAAAACTGTTTTAAGGGAAAAATTACATACTTGTACTACTGTTCAAAGAGCTCTTATTTGGTCTGGCATTGCTGAAACTTATATAGCATGCAAAGCTATCAGTAGCAAAGAGGAAAACTCCACATTTCAATACTTATAGTAAAAAAGTTAGAGATCAGATAAAACTATTCAAAGAACATACAAATATACTTAAAAATTTTCTATATATTTATTTTGAAGTATGCATTTAGGACAAATGGTCTTGAAAATATATAAAAATACTTTGTTTTAATTCAACTTCAATATTTACACAATCCCTTGAAGAATTTTTATTTTCATCAAAAAAATGTATTTCAACAACCTCCACAGTATTCTGAAAAGTCAGGAATTTAAAGATTTTTCTGATAGAAAAACTTTAGTTTCACCTCCAGAAAAAAAATGAAACTTGGAATGATACCAGTAATATTTTAAAATGTAATTCTGTCTCAGCTATGCTATACCACATATAAGAAAAATATTCATCACTAAACTATAATAATCCTAAATGGTAGCATTTTATTTAAAAACAAAGCACAAAAATATTTTATAAAAGAAAATGTCTCATTGTAAAAAAGTTCAATGCTTCAAACAAAAATATTGTATCTGAGATTTGATTTCACAATATCAAGTTTTCATATGCAATTTGTAAACATACACCCAGTATAAGCTATCAACTTAAATAAAGCCAGTTATCATTAAAAAAGAGTAAAAATGAAATTTCAGTGCAAAAATTCATATCAACTAAACTTATCAACTTAAGACAATTTTAATATGAAAATCACAACTTAAATTCATAATATAAAGTCATCCTATAAAGACTTTAAGTCACTTTAAAATAAAACGCTCTACAACAGTTATCAAGTTTTCCTTTTTGTGACTATTCTCTAGTAAAAACTTTCTTTTGATTAGCTTTTACAATGTCATCAGGAGATGCTGATTTGAAGTCAAATGGTGTTATTGCTATAAGAGGACTTATTTCTTTGTCCTTTATGTCTTGAACTTGTCTATTATAAAGAAAAGTCTTATAAAGGTCAAGGGTGCGTCGCTTGCAGCTTTTCAATGGGTAACGAAGACACAGGGTTGAAGCAAAAGCTGAAGGTCTAGCAGCAAGGGCCTTGGTCCAAGACAGAGAATAAGGTGGTTTCCTACTCAGAGAGCCTTTATTGTTTTTCTTATTATCCTTAGCAGAAATGGAATGTTTCCCTAGCTTTGAACTCAGAACTTTAGTTCCTGGTGTTGGAGCAACTGATTGGTCTACTACAGGTTTTGGAACAAAATCTGAAGTTTTTATAAGAACACTAAGGTCAATATTTGAATCTATTTCAGGTGACCTCATTTCAGATAAACTGAGCTTAACAGAATCTTTTTTATTCTGAGCGCTGTCTGTATCAATGGTTTCTGCAATCAAATCAGAAAGTGACAAATTCTCAAAGTCTCTTGTAGGAGTAGTTTTATGAAATGCCAAAGATGACAGAGATCCTGTTAATTCTGATACTCCGGTTGAAGACATACACCGATTTGCTAGTTGTGATAGGGGAAAGGATCCCAAACTGGCAGATGACTGGTTACAAAGATCAGATAAAGTACAGCATTGGGTTGGATTGTTTTCTTTGTGGTCCTGAAACAGTTCAGCTAGGGATGGACTTCCACATTGGAAAAACTGCAAATTGTCATTTTTTAAAATATAATTCTTCGGACTTTGTTCAACTGAAGAAATGTTTCCAACTTCAGTCACTTTATGAGCGTTTGAATTATCAAGAGCCGTATTTTCCAATGAGCTAGTCAGGAGCAAAGGATTATTTAAACTTTCTAAACTGCTTCGCACTGGAATGTTTTGCAAATCAGGTAGTGAATTATTTTGAATAAATAAAGAGTTATTCAGTGTAGTGTTCTTAATCATTAAGGATTTTAAATCTGGAATTCCTTTGAAAGCAGAATCATCTTTGGGGACACATTCAGATGCATGAGATCCTAACAAATTGGCATCTAGACTCTTTGAAACTAGACTTTCCAGACTATCTGTAGATGGTAATCTGACAGATGGCTGACTTTTAAAAGAATCTCTTGGCATATCATCAATTAGTTCAGCTAGTGATAACTCTTTTAACTTACATGATTCTAGTTTCTTTTCACTTCTAGGCCTGTCAAGTTTCTTTTTTTTATGGAGTAAAAAGTGACTTGGTACAAATGAGGAATTATGATATAATCCACATTTTGCTACTGGACCAGAAAAATCAAATGATTTGCTACTGCAATCCAAATGGTTTTCAGACTGAGGACAAGAGCTTTGAACATTATCAGCTGAAACTTCAGAGTAAGATAATAAGACTCCTTACCTTACAAGAGCCATTAATTTTCAGATGAATAGGTTCACATATGCAGAAGACAGTCACAGCAACCAAAAGGAAACATGAAATGAGGCATTAATTACTAAATGTTTCTTTGATTATGACTTTTATAAGTGATAAATGATCATTATTTAATAAAAAGTGAACACTCTAAAAATCAATAAGAGAATTTTACCTTCCTTTAACTATCCAAAGTGACCTTCCTACTTTGTCCACTGACATATACAAATAAGTACCAAGTTAATAAATGTTCTAATTTCCATAAATTTTATAATGTGAGGCTCTAACACTTAAGTTATAGGAATGTCTCAAATTCAAAATGTCTTAAAAGTCAATGGAAAGAAGTTAGCTCATTTTCTGTATTTTTAATGTATTAAAAATAAATTAAAAGCAAACATCATTCTATTAATTTAAGTTCTACAATGATCTGGAATAAACTATTGATATAAATGACATATTACAGAACCATTCTCATATTTGGTTAAAAGTACTTACCACAAAATTAAAAAACAATTTTTAAAGAAAATAAAAATCACCCTTACTGAATGGTAGCAGACTACATATAAATTTGTTGTGGCAAAGTCTAGTCCTCAGCTTACAGTAATTATCAATCCATTAGCAAATCATCATGTTCCTATTGATAGATCTCATACCAGTTACTATAAAAGTATCTCAGTTCCCTTCTTATGTCAACTAGATCCCAAATTTAACCACAAACTCTACAAACTTAAAATTAAACATCTGGCTATAAATGCAAAAGTAATATAATTGATATTTATTATATTTAACCATCTGTATGCCATAAGCATCTATAGACACAAGCAGCAGACCTTTTTAAATTAAAGTAAAAGTATCATGGCAGTTAAGTTATTAAATAAAACTAAATTGCTTTTGTAAATACTATAAGCATAAAGGGAATTTTTTTACATTGTCGGGTTATTAATTTCCAGCTCCTGAACTATTAGAGTTAAAAAAAAACAAACAAGAGTAATTTAAAAGCTCTCTAAGCTACTATCAAAAGGCTGAAGTGTCTTGTCTTGTTTTTAATAGGACTTAATTTCCCTTATATCCTGTTAGTTATAAAAGCAAGCAGAGGAGCAAAAAGGCTTTGACAGAGGGAACAGAGCACTAAGCTTAAAATTTCACAAACTAGAAAACCAAATGAGTTACTGTAACATGCAAAATTTTCTACCCATTTTCCTTAACAGCTCAAGCAAATCACAGTCTCTTTTAAAACATTAACTAAAAGAGAACAAGTAAAAGCATACCTTTTGCTGTCTTTCCCGTGGATATTGCTCCTTCATTCTTGACCTTCAATTTCTGCATTTTATCTTGTTCCAGAACCACTGACAAAGCCTTCTGCACATCAAACTTGTTCTTCAGAACTGCTTCAATCAATATGTCATCTGGCACAGCATCTCCAAATACCTCTCTCATATGATCAAGGCATGAATAAAGACGAGCTAGAACAGACAGCAATAATTAAAAGCTATGCTAAATGCTATCATGAAAGAACCCTCAATCTTCAAACCTGAAAGAATTTGAAACCATAGTAGGATGTTCAACTCTCCTTTTCTCTCTACAACTTATTTATAACTAGAGATCCAGTGCACAAAATTCGTGCACAGAGTGAGGGGGTCCCCTCAGCCCAGCCTGAACCTTCTCCAAACCAGGACATCTTCAGGGATGTCCAAATGCCGGTTTCAAAACTGGCAGTTGGGCATCCCTCTCACAATCCAGGACTGCTGGCTCCTAACTGCTCATCTGCCTGCCTGTCTGATCGCCTCTAACTGCCCCCCACCCTGCCAGCCCTGATCACCCTTAACTGCCCCCCCCATCAACCTAGTTACCCCCAACTGCTCCCCCCACTGGCCTGGTTGCCCCCAACTGCCCCCTCTGCCAACCTGGTAACCCCCAACTGAACCCCCAACTGCCGGCCTGATTGCCCAGCACAGCCTACTGTTCAGTCATTTGGGTCCCTTGCTAACCCCCCGCTGACCTGGGCTGATCAGTTGTTTGGTCGTCCCTCACTAACACCCCTGCCAGCCTGGTCACTCCATGCAGCTTGCTGTTCAGTTGTTACTGTGAGGGCACTGTTACTAATTTGCATATTACTCTTTTATTAGTATAGATGATTTATATTTTTATCCAAACATACCCATCTTCTCTATCAAAGGAAAAATTTCATTAATTAAGAAATCACTGTAATAACTGTCTCCTAAATAACAATGACTAATGCTTAAAAAAAATTTTAATTGTATACATTAATATCTACTATATAATAGAGGAAAATCTAAATACAAATATCTTTGTTAAATGTGTAAGATAATTATAAAGATGCAAATTCAGAACCAATGTCATTACCATTTATGAGTTCTATCTTGACACTTAATGTACATAGATATGACCCATCAGGACACTTGCACAGTGTTACTTTGAACTTAAAATTTAAAAAATAAACAAATAAAAACAGCTGGCAGGGGAGCAGTTAGACATCAATCAGGCTGGCATGGGATTGGTTAGGGGGTGATCAGGCTGGCAGGCAGAAGCCATTAGGGGCAATCAGGAAGGCAGGTAGGTTAGCAGTTGGGAGCCAGCAGTCCTGGATTGTGAGAGGGATATCCGACTGCCCGTTTAAACAGGCGATCAGACATCCCTCTGAGGAGTCCCAGATTGGAGAGGGTGCAGGCTGGGCTGAGGGACACTCCCTACCCCATACCCTCATGCATGGATCTCGTTTTCAGATAAAAAACTCAAGACTATTTTTACTATACCTTGATCAAATTCACTTAGCTGATGGTTCAAAAGAGAATTGGAGGATTCTTTCAGATCTTCATAATCATATTCTTCAGGCTCAGCAGGTTTGTCACGTCGTGAGTAAATAAATTGAGCAGCTAGAATATAAAATGATTGAAGAATACTTTTATATAGTCATTTCTCATTAACTTTATTTTTACAAAAGTTAAAGCAAAAATTAAGGATTCTGATCTATTGTATATATAGCCATTAATCTATATTCTATAATATTGGATAAAAACAAAGACAAAACATACCCCCAAACCTTCTCAAATGTCCTTACTAACTACTCATTAGCTTCTTATAATCATCTTCCTTATTTCCTCCTATTTTCAAAACCATTACCCTGAGTTTACTTTCTCTACTTTTCAAAAACTACCTTTCCTAATATCTCATCCTTGTCTACTACTTTATCTTCCTTAAAAATTTCTCTTCTTTGGTATAAATATTCCAAACCTCATATCAAACTTGCTTATTTGTATAATTATGAAAATATTAAACAGACTAGGTCTTCAATTTCCAAAAATTGCTAATTTGCCTAAACCCAGGAGTTGACCAAAATCATAGATCTTAACTTTTGAACAACTCATTCTTTCAATCACACACTGATAACTGTACACTAATATCATATTCCTAACTTTGACTTTCAGACCTCAGTCTCTGCTACTCTGTAGTACTGGCACAGTTTCAGTATGTAAGTGGGTATTATATATTTCATTAAAAGGAGGAAAGACAAAACATCAAAGTGCCAATATATGCATGAATATCACATACAAAATAGAAGTGAGCAAAGAAGAAAATATCATGCATGCCCAAAGTGTTGACTTGACTAGATGACTTGACTTGAGTTCAATTCTTAGAGACTGTGTTCAATTGTGAAGGTATAAAATTAAAGAATAGGGAAGAAGGATAGAAATATCAACATAATATTCTAAAGGCAAGGCATTATTAGAGATTTTATATCCTTTGGCTTTCTGGAAGAGCATGTGACATGGAAGTCTATTGCTTAGCATTCCCACATCTGACTTTTGTGCATGTTTTCAGAAAGTTATTACCTATGAAAATAAGGAAAACTAACTACATTTGACTTTTGTGCATGTTTTCAGAAAGTTGTTAGCTATGAAAGTAAGGAAATGTCTTCAGAAAGTTATTGCCCATGAAAGTTTTCAGAAAGTTATTACCTATATGCCAAGTAGGGCCTTCAATCCAGGCCTTCAATCCAGTATCTCGTACAAGAGATTTTTTTTTTAATCTCCTATCTAATTATCCTGCTATATCATCTACCCAGGTCAAAGGTGATAATGAATTGTAGGAGCCCAAAAGTATTATCCTTATGGTCTTTTGAAACCCCAATGAGCTTTAAAGAAATGCAGATTAAGCCACCCCTCAGCTTCTAACCAGACTTCTTTCTATACTCTATTTCCTGATGCCAAGGTTAAGTCTACACATATTTTCTTCTTGGACAGCTGGCTCTCTTTTAGGAAGACTGGAAGGCTGGAGGAGGAAAACATGTGCTTCTTTCCTTTTTGCTTCTTATCCAGTCAGTCACCTGAGCAACAATTCACCTTAAAGAAGCAGTTTGTTCCAGTAACATCAATTAATATCAGCTTCTTTAAGGTGAATTCCCAGAAACAGCATCAACACGCCCCCAACCTACATCTTCTGACACTACAATCAGCCAGCTGGCTAGAACTGTCTCTTCAAAGACTGATTCCAGCTTCACAGGCATCCTTCCAACAGGGGAACACGTGCCAGCTATGCAGTGTTCACCTCCTCAGAGGTCTGAGACCCAGCTCCACAGTATCTTCTCTTAACTTCAAAGGCAAAGTAATAAAGCAAAACCTGGGTTGCAGGTTCGATCCCCAGCCCCAGTTAGTTGGGGCATGTTTAGGAAGCATGCAACAGAAGTATCTCTCTCACATTTATCTTTTTTTTTTTTTTCTCTCTCACCCATCCCCCATTCCTCTCAAAAAAAAAAAAAAAAAAAAATATAAAAATATATATATATATATATATATATATATATATATATATATATATTTTTTTTTTTTTTTTTTTTTTTTTTTTTAAGAGCTAGACCTATTTCAGAGTAACAGGAAAGACAACCACAGGAAGAATGGAAGTGCTAAGACAACTTTTAGAAGACATATCTAATAAAGAGAGAATATGCAAATTGACTGTCATGCCATAATGATCAAGATGGCTGCACTCACAGAGGAGGCAGGGACTCCATAACACAAGATGGCTGCACCCACAGAGGCCGAGTTCCTGTAACAAGCCTTAACGAGCAATCAGTAGGGACCTGAGGCTGCGCCCTCCACCTAATGGGGCTTGACTAGGGTGGGGCCAGCCAGGTCTGGATTTCGCCCAATGGGGGTGAGGCCGGCTGAGTCTGGGTCTAGCATGATTTTGAGGTGGCGCGGGTGTGTGGGGGCTTGACTCTGGGTAACACAGCGTGTCCCAGACTCTGACAGGAGGAAGATCTTCATATACATTTTACTAATTTTCTTTCATCTCTGACACTTCTATTATAGAGAAAGGGAAAATAGCAATATTAAAGTATTTCCTCTAATTAATCCCCTTTTAATGTGCATGAATTTCGTGCACCAGACCACTAGTGGTTTTATAAATAAATCAAGACTTCCAAAAAGTTAGAAGAGACATATTTGGTCTATAAGTGGCACAGGTTTAAATAGGGGTGGAGAGAGGCAGGAAAGGGTAAAGGAAAAATAAATGATGATGAAAAGAGACATGACCTCCTAGCTGATTTGGCTCAGTGGATAGAGCATCTGCCACTGAAAGGTTCCGGGTTCAGCTGAAACCGGTTTGGCTCAGTGGTAGAGCGTCGGTCTGCGGACTGAAAGGTTCCAGGTTCGATTCTGGTCAAGGGCATGTACCTGGGTTGCGGGCACATCCCCAGTGTGGGGTGTGCAGGAGGCAGCTGGTCGATGTTTCTCTCTCATCGACGTTTCTAGCTCTCTCTCTCCCTTCCTCTCTGTGAAAAATCAATAAAATATATTTTAAAAAAAAAAGGTTCCAGGTTCAATCCCAGTCAAGGGCACATGCCCAGGTTGCAGGCTTGATCCCCAGCATGGACTAGTTGAAGGCAGCCAACCAATGATTCACTTTATTATTGATATTTTTCCCTCTCTCTTCCTCTCTGAAATTAATATAAATATATTTTAAAAAAAGAAAATGTCAGAGTTCATTGCACACATTAAAAAAAAAGACATGTCTTTGAGTGGTGAACACACTATAGATTAGGGGTGTCGAACTCAATCAGAGAAGGGGCCAAAATCTAAAATCCAGCCTAAATCGCGGGCCGAATGGTTTACTGAACAGTCATAAACTGTCATTGTGATGGAAACGCAGCGGAGTGCAGTGATGACAGTGCGGTGCGGGCCACATTGCAAGGCCTGGCGGGACGGATTTGGCCCGCGGGCCTTGTGTTTGACACATGTGCTACAGATGATGTATTATGGAATTGTACACCTTAAACCTACATAATTTTATCAATGTAACCACAATAAATTCAATTTATGAATGAATGGATGAATGAATGAATGAATGATGTGGTACAAGTTTACAGGACAGGTCAGGTTTAAGGAAAGTAATGGGTCTATAGGACAGCTTAGCAGACCACAGTATTAAAAAAAAAGGCAGAGTGATAAAAATGTTAATCACATTAAATCTTTTAAACTTGTGGAAAATGAATTTTATGAATTATACCAGTATTTATGCTGAACCTATGTTTAATTACACTCCCTTTTATAGCATAGTAAAATTAGCGGGATATTTTTAACTTACTGTTTACAGAGTAGAATGAAATTTGAAGACAGCCCTAGCTCACTTGGCTCAGTGGACAGAGCATCAGCCTGAGGATTGAAGGGTCCCGGGTTTGATTAGGGTCAAAGGCACATGGCCGGGTTGCAGGGTCCATCCCCAATAGGTAGTTTGCAAGAGGCAGCCGATCAATAATTCTTTCTCATCACTGATGTTTCTATCTCTCTCCCTACTCCCTTCTTCTCTTAAATCAATAAAAATATATTTTAAAAAAAGGAATTTAAAGACAAATGTATTACTGAGAAATTAGTGAGAGGAGAGTCTGGATTAAAGGTTCAGTTTTACTGCAAAGAACACATGAATGTTTTCTTTATACAGTGGCAAAAAAGCAAACTTTCAGCAGATTAGACAGAAGATGCAGCTCTCATGTGGAATCTGAACTCCAAATCAATCTATGGCTCCATCAGAAGTTGGAACTACATTTATCTGGCTTATTTACCAAATTAACAGTGGATAAGATAAAATACTATAAAGGAAATTCTATGCATAACACATCAATGTTTCTAATATTCAAAATATTCCTGAGAATATATAATAAACTGCTGTCTGCCTTCATAAGTTTTAGTTTTAGATAAGATTATCTTTTCAATACAATTTAGTTTAATTGCATTTCAAAGAATATTGGAAAAGCTAGTTTTCAGAGTTTTCTTCTAATTGATTAAAGCCAAGTGATGCAATCAAAATTTTAAATTCTACTTACAGCTAAAGAAATTATTTTTTCACCTTTAAAAGTTAATATATAATTACTTTTTAAAATATTACTTAATATTAGTCTTATGGAATTACTCTAGTGATAAAATGACACTAATACTTACTTAACATTTTTAAACACCCAAATAATGAAAATCAAATTATTTTTAAAATTCACCTGTTGACGGAGAAATACAATAATCATCTTCTACAGACTGGCCATAGAGATCATCATCTTCAAAATCTAAAATAAAAACACAAGAGATAAATTCATTTACAAGTTCTTTATATATTCTTAGATATTAACAAGAAAGCATCTGGATTCTTTCCAAAAGAAATTAAATTGTTCATCAAAATTAAAAGAACTTGGATTGTCTACTTTCTCTAAAAATTTTACCTAAAAGAGAGATATTTACTGAATTTCTTCACTTATACACCAAATTCGTGCAAGAGTAGGCCTTTCTTCCACCGGCTGCTGGCACTTTCCTCCCTCTGCCACCAGGGACCCAGGCTTCCCTCTGGCCCTGGCTTCATCTGGAAGGATGTCCTGAATGACATTCAGTCTAATTAGCATATTATGCTTTTATTATTAGATTATTATAGATAGAAACATACATGGTTCTTCAGTTTTTAAGATAATTTGGTCCAATTTTTCACCTCAGGTGATCAAAAAGTAATCCCACAGACCACATACTTAAATTGTCTTTCTGGAGTTGACAAATATCCAAATAAAATCCATCAATTTTTTTCACCAGTGCTCTCTAAAAACAAAGCATTTATTTTTCATATAACTTTATGCATGGCCCATAACTGTCCACTGCATAGAGATGTTGTGCTTGTCCTAAACTAATTTTAATTTTACTATCAGTCTCCAAAGCACAGGTTGTAAAATCAGACCAAGAAAGCAATTTGTCTTCATGTAGATTCTAGAACTTAGGGATTTTAAAAAATTAAATAAAATAATTTTTTTCAAACTCGTCTATAATTTGTATGATGCTTAGCATGGTCCATAATTATCCACATAATTAGGACAAGATGGTGTGCTTGTCCTAAACTAATTTTAACTTTTTAAAAAAAAACTCCTAGAGAACATTCAAATACAAAATCAGACCAAGAGAGCAATTGTCTTCATGTAGACTTTCATAGAACAAGGTAATCTATGAAAACCAGCTTATCCTAAACTCCCTCAAAATCACTCTGCTCAGGCTTATTGGCCTTTTTTCTACTGACTAGAATATGTTTTTTAACCAAATTTCTTAAGGCTGTTTCCTCCTCTTGGCTAAGTTCCCATTGAAATGCCACCTAATTGCATATGTCCTCCCTGACCCCTCTGGGTATAAGCAGCAACCCCTCCTCTCTTCCCTCCCCACCCCCATCCCCCCACCCCCATTATTTTTTACTGTCTAGCACACTCCTCGAATTCAAAGTCTTCAAAGCACTTTAAGCACTTTGCCTGTGTCACTCCACAAGATTATAAGCTTCTTCAGGGCAAGACTCTGTCTAGCCAACTACCTGGCACATGTTTGGTACTAAATTTAAACTTGTTTTATTATAAATGAATCAAGCAATTTAAAATAAAAACCCACAAAGAATATAAATGTTTGCAAAAGTATTTCATTCATTCAACAAATATTAGCACTATGTCAGGGACCATTAGAGACATTTGGGGTACAAGAGTGAGTAATAGGCACATTCCCAAGATCTTCACAAACCTGAAATGAACCAGAGAAGACAAAAAATGGGCAATTACAAAACACATATAGCAAGTGTTTGACATGTATTGGGAGTGAGGTGGCTGGGGAAAAATCCCAGGAATATAATACTTAAACCAGTTCCAAAGGATAGTTAGCTAGTTTCTGAGGGTATTCATGAAGCAGGACTCTTATTCTAAGACCAACTGTTTATGGCAAAGAAAAAAATAAACAAATGTTACCATTGGATTAACATGTGTATTTCAATAAATTAGATCACAATTCTGAGTTAATAACTTATTAGCAAATAAATGAGCCATTCACAAAAAATATTTTTAGATATAAAAACAGAATCTTTTCCATTGTTTTTCAATGCTGACATTGACCCTAAAAGTACCACAATATAGAAAGATAAAGAGAATTCATTCCTCGTATCTTTGTAAAGTGGATCTTTTTCTCAACAAAATTTTGGGAGTATTTACTTCATGTAAGCAATGTGGTGGCTATTGGAGTAAATATCAAATATATGGACTTTGTCTTTCTGGCACTTATAATTAATAGCTAAGTGCTAGCCAAATTACAGAGAACAAAGTTGAGAGTTAAATAGAGGAACCAATAGGTTTTGGAGCATAAACTCTCTCTAATGAAGGTATATTAGTTTTGAGAATTTTAAAATTATTCTGAGAGTACAAAGGAAAGCTTAACTGGGAAAGAGAGAGAGAGAGATACTGGACCCTTAAAATGAGTAGAACTTTGTAAGGAAAAGGGGGTGAACCTCCTATTCTATAGGAATAGCTTGGTTATGATGTCATCAATTGTTCCAAAAAAACCTGACAACCTGACCAGGAGTTTATCACTCCCTCCCTCAGGCCAAGCACTTCCCAGGGAAGCTTTCCTTCACATGGAATTCATACTCTACTCCTCCAACTCACTCTGAATGAGGTGCTCTTACTTTACATAGCTTACTTTCTGTAGCATCTCATACTGTAATCCTCTGTAACTTGCTCACCTCCCCCTTTAGGCTCCCTCAAACATTTTACTATCAGTCCCCAAAGCTTAGAACAGTACACCAAGCATTCAATTAAAGAAGAATAAACAATTATTCTTGTTTGAGGAAGTAAAACTTATTAAAGAAATAAATTATTAAATTAATTACTTTATTAAAGAAATTAGGCCTATTCGTGTGTTTTGTAGCATATCTGCAAAAATACATCCCAGGCTGAAATCATGTCTAGGTAACTATGGTCGACATGCAATACTTATATTCACTGCAATACTTAACAACCGCCTCCATTCTAAGGTGAACACTAGGAACCTAACATTAACATATACATATACATATACATATACATATACATATACATATACATATACATACACATACACATACACATATACATACACATACACATATACATATGCCAGGCTGAGGCTTCCAAAAGCGGTTCAGAATGTTAGCCTCCAGTATGGTGAGAGCATATGGATGCTATGGATAGCTCTACAATAATCTAGTGGGAGCGTGGGAGTGCCAATAATAACCACCAACACATCAAGCATACTACATTCTCTGCATTCTACAAAACAATGGGTCTTCATTCCTCTTCTGCACTCAGTCAAACTTGTCTATAATTTGTATGATGCTTAGCGTAGCCCATAATTATCCACTGCCTAGAGATGTTGTGCTTGTCCTAAACTAATTCTTTTTTTAAAACTCCTAGACAACATTCAAATACAATTTTTTTAAATCCCTAAGTCCTTTTCGAAGCCTTCTTTCTTCTACTACTGCTTCCCCCACCCCCACATCCCCAAATGCATTTACATTGAGAACTTTCAAGCAAGAACTAAGTATACACCTAAGATCACCTAATCGACTTATTCTTTGGGTCTTTTTCATAGGTATCTTTTCCACCGTCCCCTACATTTCCAAGTTAATTTGAAACTCATAGAAAATAAATTACAGTGAGCTCAAGCCAGATTCTGCTATAATATGTATGAAAACACAAAAAGATTTGCCATATAACACTAACACAGTTAAAAAACATTTGGATGTAACCATCAAGTCGGTCAATCCGTGTGTTACAAACAAGCAAGGTTTCATGGGCATGTTTGGATGGGGGTCGGGGGGTCGGGAAAGGGAGCCAGAAGCAGGCAGGGCAGAGCTGGAGGAAACAATGCGAGGGAGACGTGACGACGCTTTATGCGCACAAACACCCCGCGTCGCAGCCCCGCCGGAACCGGACGCGGTACTGCACCTCCCCTCCCCTCAATAAGCTCAACCCCAAAGGCAGACATCACGACGTAAAACAGTGCCATTCTCTCCGGCACGCGGACACCCTGTTATTTTCCCCAGCCTCCTCTGAATGCCAGGCATGCACCACGGACGAGGAATCAACAGATCCTAGGGATGTCAATACGCTGGGATTCCACCTGAGACGGAGAACAGGACATCGCGGCACAAGTTCGCCCCCTACCTTCATCGTAGTTATAGCCTCGAACATTCCGATGCCGGGCCATGGCGGCGAAGAGGGCGTCCGCCACAGCCTCTTCCAAAACACCCGCTTCAGAAACTGACCAGGCGCCAACTGCGGCCAGGACAACACCGACGCGCCATCTTGGCTTCCGGCAGGCCTCTGCGCCGTGCGCCTGCGCACGCCGGACGTCCTGTCTGCGCACTGCGCGCGACGGCGGCCTCTCAGGGTCACGCGCCTCCAGAGGAACGCATGCGCATTCGCGCAGCTGGGAGGTGCCTTTCTGGCGTGGCCCCGCCTACAGGCGGGGTTGACTGACAGGCGTTCCAAAGAGGCGGAATTCCGCTGCTCACAATGTGTTGACTTGGACCAACAGTTACTATGGTAGAAAGTATCCTAGACCTACACCTGAGTTCCAGATTATTTTCCAGATTTGGTTTCTGATAAGCTACGGAAAAAGCTGACTGCATGCCAGCACTCTGTCTTTGAGGCCTAGTGTTAGGCCCATAATAAGCACTAACAAACTTGTGCGTATATTTTTAAGAATTAGCCCAAGCTTTAGAGAGAGTGGAAATGCTCTTTTTTAAATTGAAAATCTGATTACAGTAAGTCACCAGGCTTTCATGTAATACATGGTTTCATGTATATGACTCTTGCATTAGTACCTCCAGTAAACAATTATCTGGCCACATAAAAGATTAGCTCCATGATTCTCTGAGCATTCATTAACAAACAATCCTGTGTAACATGCTTAAGAGTATTAAGTATAGCTTTTTAGACATAACACATCTAGGGCCACTTATGGTAATGTTGAATGTTGTTGAGATATTTCAGTAACTTTGTGGTGACCATTTTGTAATACATACAAGTATCAAATCATTATGTTGTCCACCTAAAACTAATACAGTATCATATGTCAATTATATCTCAATAAAATATTAGGAACTTCTATTCATCAAAAGACAACATTAAAAAATTATGAAGGCAAGTTTCAGCTCAGAAGAAGATATATCCAGCACATACTATATCTCACAAAGAACTCGTATGTAAAACACACAAACGAGCTTATGTTCCCCCTCAAATTTTTACCAAATAAAAAATATCCTATCTACAATAATAAAGAGGGAATATGCTAATTGATCCTCATGTAGTCGCAAAGATGGTGGCATCCACAGCCTATAAGGAGGGAATATGCTAATTGGCCATCACGCACTCAAAGATGACAGCACCCACAGCCACAAGATGGTGCCCAATCCCCTCAGTCCCACCAGGGCCAGCCCAAGGCACTGCCAAGCCTCCCAGGAGCGGCTCCAGGCTCACGCTGTTGGCAGCAGCATAGGTGTGATGAGGCGTCGCCTTCCCCTGATAGCGGGGTTGCCTCCCACCCCTGAGGGATCCCAGACTATGAGAGGGGGCAGCCCGGGCTGAGAGCTCCAGTGCATGAATTTTCATGCATCGGGCCTCTAATTTTTAAATAAGTATAAGTCCCATATAGATACATCACAAAAGAGAATATACATATGGGCATTTAGCATTTGTAAAGGGCCTAAACATCCACTAATCATAAAAAAAAAAATGCAGATAAAATAAATATGGTTTGCCCCACCAGAATGACTAAAATGAAAATGATTGACAATAGTGAGTAGTGGCAAGGAATACTGTGTAAATAGTGGAAGTCTCAAACATGGCTAGAGCATGTGCACATGGGAACAACCACTTTGAAAAACTTCGGCCAGTTGATCAAATACCAAATGTATGTGTGCCCTGTGACCCAAAAGTGCCATTCCTAAATGCATGCCCAACAAAAATTAGTGCTTATGTACACTAATGTTAGAAATGTTATTCACAGTAGCCCTCAGATTTAAACAAGCCAAATGATTACCAATAATAAACCAATAAATCATGACATCTGCATTTAATAGGAATCCACATAGCATTGAAAAATCACTAGGGAGGTTTTATATATGTGTAAATGTTTACTGTTTTGTATTTTTAAGACTTCTGCAACTTGTAGTATATGTTATACCACAGTAAAAAAAAAAGGGAAAAATATTCAATTAAATTTTCAAAGTATCTTTGATATAATATTTCAAGTGCTTCCTTTATACCTTTGTAGTATCCTGTTTTTAAAATATGAATACCAACTAAAAACTTTTCTATATCTGGATTAGAATTCATTCAGCAATACATCAATATTTCCCAGAGTAAAGTCTGTTCCTTATTTTCTATTTTAAACTGAGCAATTACTGATCCATTTGGATTTAAATTTAAATTTTTCTGTTGTTTCTCTTGGTAACTACTTAAAAACTCATAAGAATTTTAATAAATTATGGGAACTTCTGACCTTAATCATTAGGAAAGAAAAAGTGGGAGGGAGGGAAGATTAATAATTGTGACATTAAACACCTCATTAAGGAAGTCTTAAGAGTTTTCTAATTAAATATCCAGGAAAGTAAAGCGTATACTGCAAACTATAAAATGATTTAGGTGTATAGAAATGTCCTTTTGGGGTCCTTTGCAATTCTGTGATTGTGGTTATACATTAATAACAAATATTTTTGTCCTGATTATTATTGCCAAATATCTATAAAATCTGTAAACAGATGACTTAATTTTCTTGTTGATCTTTTTAAATTAGTTCTATAACTCTCTGCCTGATGTAATAATATTCTTACCCTCCTCTATGGAATTTCCCCTGACTTTCTTTACATATTATTCATTTTATCCCTTTCTTCTTCTTCTTTCTTTTTTTTAAATTTAAGGCAGAAATTTAGTTGAGTGAAAATTGGCAAGAAACAGTGAACAGGTCCTTTATCAAGACAAAGCTTTGCTCTCAAGGGGCTTGAGGCTGTCCAGGATTCCATGCTTGACAGAAGCAATGACAGCATAACTAAACAAACAAGGATGTGTTCAGGGAAGCTGAAACCGGATCTTCAAAGATTCAGTGGGTGATTTTTAATTTCTGTGTAGCATTATAGAGCTTAATGCAGAACATATCAAAAACTTGGAAAGGCACTGGTAAAGTCATGAACTTCATAAAACAGAAAGATTCTTGAGAAAAAAAAAATAGAAGAGTTTTATATTTGGACTAGAGGCCTGGTGCATGAAATTCATGCATAAAGGGGGAAGGGTGTTCCTCAGCCCGGCCTGCACCCTCTCCAATCTGGGACCCCTCGGGGGATGTCCGATTGCCAGTTTGAATGTCTAAACTGGCATTCAGACATCCCTCTCACAATCTGGGACCACTGGCTCCTAACTGCTTACCTGCCTGCCTGTCTGATTGCCCCTAACCCACATGTGTCAAACACAAGGCCCGCGGGCCAAATCCGTCCCGCCAGGCCTTGCAATGTGGCCCGCACCGCGCTGTCATCACTGCACTCCGCTGCGTTTCCATCACAATGACAGTTTATGACTGTTCAGTAAACCATTCGGCCCGCGATTTAGGCTGGATTTTAGATTTTGGCCCCTTCTCTGATTGAGTTCGACACCCCTACAACCCCTCTGCCTGCCTGCCTGATCACCCCACCTTGCCCTCTGTGGCCTGATCACCCCTACCTTGCCCCACTGCTAGACTGATCATCCCTATCTGCCTCTGCCTTAGCCCCCTCTGTGGGAGGCAACCTGGCAGATCAGGGAAAGACACCGCCCCCATTACCCCACTGCTGCTGCCACTGCTGACCTGAGCCTCAGCCCTTCAAAGCCACGCCTGAGCCTTGACTCTTGCAGCTGCGGGAGTTGTGGCTTTATATGGAAGGACTCTGGAACATGTCCACTCTAATTAGCATATTATCCTTTTATTAGTATAGATTTGGGGACCATTACACCCACGCAGAACTACCTCCTAAAATGTTGAAAACAAAACAAACCAATGCTTTTAAAATATGGCAGGTGTTAAATAAATGTTAGCCATCTTTATTCTACTGATCATGAAAACAAATAATTCTATCACATAAAAAACATATTATAATGGGAATATTCTCCAGCATATTCTTCATTCATGAAGGGGGAAGGGTGTTTCATTTATTTTATATTTTCATGTGTCCCTTCAAATTTGGGTAAAGTGAGTAACCCTAACATATAGTTACTATTAGTAACCTGGACAAGACCAGAACTCATAACATTACAGTCAGTGATTCTTTCCCTTCAACCAAGTTGCTCCTTAAAAGGAAGCAAAAAGGGGACATCTATAATACTTCCAACAATAAAGATAAGTTTTTTTTTAAAAAAAATCTTCTTGAGAAAAAGACATGCATTTCTTCTTGACAAAGTTTTCTCTAGTCATTGCTTATACTGATAAATGAAATACTGTATTTAGTTTCCCTAAATACTGGACATTTTCTTTGACATTAAGGACTCCAGAATTCAGTCTACCATGGCTCACAATGATCTAGATTCTTTCTAAATTCCCCATTTATCACCTACTGGAATGTTCCCTCCCTAAGCATCAGTTCATTCTCTAAAGGTTCTTTTTCAGAAAGAGCCAGACAAAAGGCAACATCTCTATATAAAGAGTTCAGAGCAAGAAGAAGAAAGAGGGCTAATATAAAGCCCAGCAAAAAGAGAGAAAGAGAGAGAGAGAGGATAAAGAGAGAGATAGATAATTCAGTCTATATTTGGCTCTTCCTGTTGAGCTTGTTGGCCAAATTGTGACTTTTTAAAATTGATAATTTCCAATATTATTTGCCTCTTAAATTTTTATTGTTTTCTCTCCTTTTAAAATAACTGTCAACAGTTATCACTTACTTACAGTTAACTGTACATACATTAAAACAGATGTGTGTATTCTAATATGTTCTGAATGTGGGGATAACATTGCCTCACATTTTGCCTGCTCTAAAATACCAGAGGGAAAGAAGAAAAATCGAAAGTCAACGTGATGCCATATTAATGATTGTTAAGACCTACCCAGTGCTGAAGGTAGGTCGGACATCCAGTGACTTTGATATTACAGCAATTTAGGTGGGGAAAACCAAAATGTGAGCTAAATCCTTGACCATACATTTTTGCATAATATATGCCAATGAGATATGTGGTGTGGTAGTAGGAGGAGGAAGGTGAGAATTTAGGAGAAGGAAAGGTATCTGTGAGGATTTTGTGTGAAGTTAAGGGAGAGAACTTTCCAAAAGGCCTGCATACTTTGCACATGGTTTTTTTTTTTTTGTTTGTTTGTTTTGTTTTGTTTTGCTATTGTTTTATAATATTATTTCTCCATCAAGCAAAAGGAAGTACTTTTCGGGAAAATAAATAAAATCTGAACCCTTCAGACATTTGTATTTATTAAGGATTACACAGTATGCAAGAGCAAGGTGTGCTAATATCCTCACATCCTGGTCAAATTTCAACTCTAAAAATTTTATTCTCCCTGCCTAAATCCTCTGCTGTTTAAGGAAAGCCATACTTCACTCCACGTCCTTTTTTTTTTTAAATCCTCACATAAGGATTTTTCTATTAATTTTTAGAGGAAATGGAAGGGAGAGGGAAAGACAGAGAGAAACATTGATCTGAGAGAAACACATCATTTGGTTGCCTCCTGAACGCACCCTGACCAACACGTGGGCCAAAAGGAGCCTCAACTGAGGAATGTGCCCTTGACCAGAATCGAACCGAGAACCCTTTGGTCTGCAGGCTGATGCTCTATCCACTGAGCAAAACCAGGTAGGCTCAACTTCCTTAAAAGCTAATAAAATATGTCTGGAGTTGTTCACACTATGAGATATCAAGTAATTGTTAGATTTTTAAAAGTCTATAAACTATCCCTCAACAAATACTAGTAATATTTAAGTTGTTAGCATTTTCCCCAGTAATAACATTTCAAGTGACCAAAAATTTTTATTTGACTAAATTTTATTTCATGCATAAGCATGACAGTCTTTTTTTTTTTTCAAGTGACCAAAAATTTTTATTTGACTAAATTCTATTTCAAGTAATAACATTTCAGATCTTTGTTTTGTTAGTGATATATGTTTATGGAGCATCATGATTAGGGAATACACTTCAACAGTATATTTAATGCTATCTTGTATTTTACTTGGTCCTCTTCAGAATGCTTCTTAGGCTCACCATAGAAATTCGAGAAAACGTCAACTTCTGCTTGCTTCTTTACTTCACCTCTCAGTTGTCAGTTTTTCTGAATTCTCCATTATATTAAGGCAAGACTTAACTTGGCTTGGTTGTAGGAAAATCCAGGCATCTTAGGAGGGTAGAAACTTGGCCCTAATCCAGTTAACTTTCATGATAACACCCTTTCAGCTTCATTTGGCTGGTTTTATCTGATAACCAGAAAGAAAGGAACTACTTAAAAACATGTCAGCGTACTATCTGGTTTGGTTCACATGTCTAAAGTGTAAAATTCTATCATCCATTGCTAGGATAAATGTCACATTTTGCAAAGACTAATCTTGTTCAACGGATGCACTTTTAAAATGCAAATCTACTTGAAAACCAATCTGATAATAAAGACGTGCCTGCAGAAGGATGATTCAGTTGTATCAATGTACTTGTCACTCAGACCTCAACCCCAAAAAAATAATGTGATGGGTATGGGTGGGTGTGAAAAAACATGCAATGTCTTGATAATAGGAAAGCATTAGCCACAAGATGAAAAGAAGAAACATTTTTTTAAAACACCCAGGCAAAAGATCATCTTTTTTTTTTTTTTTAAAGACTTTATTACATGAGTACAAAGAGACAAACTATCAATTTTCCAGAGAAATTAGTAAAACTTAGGCAAGGTTTTGTTTACTTTGGACTTTATCATTATTTTAAAATTGAGGTTATACGTATTGTCCTGATTCATTCTCAAATCCCATGTTTGAAATTAAAAATATAACTCTTCTTTGCTTCAAACATTGTAGTCAGTTTTGTATACTCATGGGGAGGAAAGGCTTTCTCTTAACTATATTTATAGACAATGTATTCCATCTCCCCAACATTATTTCCTAGTTCCTTTTATTTTTTTTTAATTTTAATTTTTTGCTTCAGAATCTTTATTTAGTTATGGTTGAATATATTATAATATAATTTTACCTGTAAAAACTATTGGCCAAGTCCAATCACCTATAACTGAAAGTGAAGATTAGTTTCTATATATTCTTTAATAGGACACTTTAATTTAACTATGTTCAATTTTACATAAGAAACCGTTCCTCTGAAAGCTAAACTATTCTAAGATAAGAACATATTTGAAAGTTTGCAGTCTAGCCTCCCAAAGTCACACTTTCCTAATTTACTCCCTACCTCAGAAACAAGATCAACAATAAAGTAAGAGTATTATTATTTGACTAGAGGCTCAATGCATGAAAATTGTGCAAGAGTAGGCCTTCCTTCCTCCAGCTGCCAGCACTGGCTTCCCTCTGGCACCCAGGACCAGGAATTCCCTTGCAGAGGAAGGCCCCACCCACCCACAGCAGCCTTCTGGTTGATGGCCTGGGCCTCCCTCTTTGGGGCCATCGTGGAGCCCATGGCCTCCCTGCTGATTGATCTCCCCATCAGCCAGTGGCCTGGCCCTCCCTCTGCAGGGTGATCATAAGGCAACAGCTGGGACCCCGACCAATCACATTGAACCTGCCTTGGCTGGCCTGGCACCAGTGGGTGTCATAGTGTGCTCCCGGGTGGCCATCTAGATTGCCGTTCTGCTGTTTGGTTGTTCGGTTGGTTTGCATATTATGCTTTCGTTATATAGGATATATTGGTCAGGGTAGTCTATTATTCCTAGAGACTTAATATTTTTAAATTATAGTACATTTAGCTCTCTATCCTTACTTTGTAAATGTATAATTAATTGTTCTTTACTTTTCTTGACTTGATTTTATTATACTAGGTGACAGAAAGAGAAGTTATCCTTCCTTCCTTCCTTTCTTCCTTCCCTTTTTCCTTCCTTCCTTCTTTCCTTTTTATCTTCCTTCTTTTTTTTGTTACTTACTCTAGTTAAGTAGTTAGAAATTTAACTAAAGGAGTTGTTTTGGTTGGTTGGTTATTGTGCTTGTGCTTATTTGTTTAATCTAGATAAAAATTAGATTATATAGACCTGAGAAAGAGGTCATATGTTATTTTTATTATTATGTTCATAGAATAACATTTCACCAATTAGCTTTTTAAGAATCTTGTTAGAAAAATTAACATATAGACTAATAAGTAGCTTTCCATTCCTATACCCATTTAAAATGGAAACAAATAAATATTAGCTGCAAAGTTTTCTAATTCCATTTCAGAAGAGTGAGCAAATAATACTGATATTTTATATTTGAAAGTTTTAGGTAAAGTTAAATATGACATCTGATTTTTCTTTGAAGTCCTAAACCTCTAGTGTCTCAGACAATTCTCAAATGCTAGTAATGTTTCACATTTTTTAAATTATTGACTGAATATGACTCAATGTATTATTTTTTTTTTGGGGGGGGGGGTGTCTTTGGATTTTAACCTGGGCTTCCTAAAACCTAAATATATGAGTGCCTAATAGTTGGATTCTTGGTCACCAGGAAAATCAGTGAGGTTCAATATTTTGGAAAAAGGGAAAACATTCACTCATGTATTTTTCATTCCTTTGTTGAAAATCTCCTAGATGGCAAGCCTCTCTTTAGAAGCTGGAGATACAAACTGAAAAATGAAAAATAATATAAAACTGTGAGGAGATTGCAGTCTAGAGAAAACAATATTGTCATTGAATAGAAACTGTTCGGTACCTGGAACATTCTTTTCCACTACCCGTTAAACTCACACTGCCCCACTTCCTCCTGCACTCTCCCATTTCACTTCCCATCACCTGTTCAACTCCTATTCCTCCTTCAGGTTTCAACTTAAACCTCACCGTCAAAAAGGCCTCCAACTCCATAAACTTGATTAAATACATCAGCTATAAACTCACAATTTTCCTTATAATTAAACCCAACAATTTTAGTGCCTATTTTTAGAAGTCAAAAGCAGAAAACATCTTGGTTTTTTTTGTTTTTTGTTTTGTTTTTTTTCAGTGATATCCCTAATACCTTACACATTTACAGGCCCATGAAAAATGCTCAATAAATACTTTGTGTGTGTGGTTAATTCTCATCCAAGGATTTTTTCCCATTGATTTTTAGGGAAAGTGGAAGAGAGAAGGAAAGATAGAGAGCAACATCGATTTGAGAGAGACATATCGATTAGTTGCCTCCTGCAGGAGCCCGACCAGGGCCTGGACTTGGGAGGAGCCTGCAACCGAGGTACATGCCCTTAACCATAACCTGGACCTTTTGGTCCACAGGCTGACCTTCTACCCACTGAGCCAAACCAGCTACGGCTCAATAAGTACTTTTTGAATTAAAAAATGAATAGATGAAATCCAACATTTATGAAGAATAAAGTTTATTTATTTAATAAATAGGTTGATTGAAATAGTAAAATAATTTTTAAAGCATTAGCTCTTGGATAAGATTCAGAAGCCTTTGTAGGTTCCCATTGCTAATACACATCCCTGGTATGAAATTTTGATTCAGTCAAAATATATGATAATCAAATTAGACATTACTAATTATGGGAAACTAAAGACACAAATATTGAAGCTAATTTAATATCATGCTTGCAATTACAATAATCTTTATTTGGGGGGAAGCCATTCTCCCACTTAGTCTCATACATAAGGAACTGCAAAAGCCAGCAGCTTCTATGCATTAAGCATGTGTTTTACTATAAACAGTGCTGTGCAAACATTTCTGAAAAGAAACATGAAAGCTGTTCCATCAAATTCTAAACATGAGTTTCCCTTAAAACCTTTTAAACTTAAATTAGATGGAATAAGCCTTTATGGATGCTCTTCATAGTTAGTGTCTTCAGAATTTTTATTAATCTAAACAACATTAAAGTCTAATCATGCTTTGGGGTATACACAAAAAGACATCAAATGCAACAGCACACTTAAAAACATTCTGAAACATTGCCACTCCATATGCCAGAGGGCATATTGCAGTATAATAGGGAATTGTTGGGTGCATGGTTTCCCTGTAAGATTTTTTTTATACTGTACTAATAATGATATTTAAATAGGCAATCTGTTCAAGACTTCTGCCTGCTCAATTATTACACTCTAGTCTAATGTAAGCGTAACATACTTATTTCTGTGAACAGCAAGTGTTTTTCTGTAGAAAGAAGGTGTTTGTAAGCATTGCCACATGGTCCTTGATGTGCGAACGCAGTAAGACAGTCATTTTTTTTTTAATTATTGTAGAAAACAAAGGCAATGAATGCATAGGCTAGAGAGAAGGAGCATCAAGTTTTGTTATATAAAAATGTTTGGGAGATTTTTACATTGATTTTTAACTTAAGACACAGAAGGTGCATGATATGGTATAAAAGTAATCCTCTTTATATAATAAAAACTCTCTGCCTTAGAGTTGAAAGTATGCCTCTCCACACTCATATACATATATGTGTACATGCACACAGAACCCTTCAGCAAAGGGAAGAAATTTACTAATTGAGACATTTTAAGAAAATCTGTGATCAATTGCTTGCTGTGACCAAAAGTTAACTGAGCAGGGACATTAGGAGCCACACACAACAAAATAAATAGACTTCATAGAATGAGATTGGGAAGTCTAAATACACAAACAGAAGTAACAACAACAATAAACCCTTGGGTTTCAAGATTCCCACAGTTGTCCCATTATATTATTTCAAATGTCCAATTTTCAACATAAAAAATTACAAGACACAAAATAGAAATGTATGGCTTACTTATAGGACAAAAATAGTCAATAAAAACTATACCTGAGGAAACACAGACATTGAATTGCCTATACAGGCTTTAAATATTATGAATTTGCTTATAGAACTAAAGAAACCATGTTAAAGAATTAAAGGAAAGTATGCGAATGATGTGTCATCAAGTAACAAATATCAATTAAGTAAGTAGAAATTATGAAAAATGAACCAAGGAGAACTTCTGGAGTTGAAAAGTGCAATAACTGAAATGAAAATTTCACAATGTATTTGATATCAAATTTGAACTAACAGAATAAAAACAAGTAGTGGACTTTAAAAGAAATTACTTGAGATTATCCAGCCTAAAGAACAGAGAGGAATAAAGAATGAAGAAAAATAAAAAGAACTTAGAGATCTGTGGGAAAACATTAATTGTACAAAGATAGATATAATAATGGAAGTTCCAGAAGGAAAAAAGACAGAGAAAATAGCAGAAGGAATATTTGAATAAATAATTGTTTAAAACTTTCCAATCTGATGAAAAACCATCTGCACATTCAAGAAGCTCAATACAAGTAGAATAAACTCAAAGAGTTTCTGACCTAGATAAATCATTATCAAACTGTCAAAATCCAAAGATAAGAAAATAATTTTGAAAGCACAAGATAAAAGTAACAACATGTACAAGGTATCCTCAGTAACAGCATTTGAATTCATGAAAGCCAGAGACATTGTAATAACATATTCAAGGTATAGAAAGAGAAAGATTGTCAACCAAGAATTATTTACCCTGCAAAACTATTCTTTAAAAAATGAAGACATTAAGACATTATAAAATGAACAAAATATAAAAAAATACCAACAATAGGCTTTCAATCTGAAAAGAAAGAACACTAGACAATAATTATAACCCATAGGAAGCTAAAAAAAAAAGCACCAGCAAAGGAAATTATAAAAACGGGTGAATATAAAAGGACAGCATATGTACAATTTTTGTAATTCATTTTTTCTCGTATTTGATTTAAAATACAGCTGTATAAAAAACAATCATGTGACTGCATTGAGGGACTTATAATCTATAAAGATGTAATTTCTAAAACAATGACAGCACAATGGAAGTGGAGGGATCAGAGCTATATTAAAGCAAAATTTTTGTATACCATTGAATGTAAATCACTGTTACATTTGTGTTTCATGTACCCACAACTGTAAGCTTACTTTTGCCTTACCCCAGTGGTTGGCAAACCTAGGCTCGAGAGCCACATGCTGCTCTTTGGCCCATTGAGTGTGGCTCTTCCACAAAATACCACGTGCGGGTGAGCACTTACAGCACAGAAGTCGGTTTTCAGGCTGGGCGAGTCTATTTTGAAGAAGTGGCATTAGAACACTCAAGGGCCAAAGAGCCGCATGTGACTCGAGAGCCGCGATTTGCCAACCACTGCCCTAACCAGTATAAACAAGGGAAATAAAATGTTACATGAGAATATAGCAATTTAACATAAAATCAAGTAATTATTATTAAATTTCATTAAACTTTTTTGCTTAATGTAGTGAAATTAAAACACTACTATTAGGTAAGAAGACCATATATTTTATCATCAAAATCAAAGTAGTTTTGAGAGTGACAGAGAGAATTATTAATAATTATGACAAGTGGTATATATTGGAACTCTTTCTGACTAACAAAGAATGTAAAATTACCCTATTTTTTAAGAGAAATGTTTAGGTATATGAATACTAAACACTGTATCAAACAGTGTTTGGTATTCATATTTGACTCCTAACTCCTAGGGCAAATTAGGCATTATGTTTTAACATTCTGATACAATCTGATTATGAGAAATTACTTTTAATTATTCAAATATGTCCACTACTTGTGGGGGCCTGATGCAGCGGGGACCAAGCATGGCAGGGATCTCCCTTTTCCGTGTTCCGCATGGAAAGAGAGAAGAACGAACTGGTTCTAAGTGGAGGCATCCAGGGATTGAGAAATAATAGAAATAAAGAGAGAAGACACAGAGATAGATTTTAAGCTGGGAGCTGGGTGGGCCGCCATCCTGTCAGCTGGAGAGGCAGGAAGACCACGACAACACATTTATTTTATACCCCCAATACCAGGAAGTAACACCAACTTATTTGCATTCTTCAGTAGGCCCTAGCATGCCTGAATTTACATATCTAGTCCCGTCCCTGCCAATATGAAGGCCAAACTGACAACATGTCCTCCATCTTGGGAAAACATTTCCTAAGGCATGGGTCTGCCTACACCTTGAGTTCAGCTAAAGATAATTAAAGAAAATTGCCCATGTGCCTTCCCAGGTGGCCTTCTACAACTGCTATTAAGTAAATAGTGTGTTTGAGATTGTATTGGATTTATAGATCAATTTGAGAACTATTTTGTAATTTCCATTATATAGTTCTTCCATATATATAGCTAAACTTACCCCTAAGTGTTTCATGCTTTTCAAGCTATTGTTATTTGTATGTTTTCAACTTGTTTATTGCTAATGTAAAGATATACAACTGATTTTTTTATATGGATTCTTTATATTCTGCAACCTTGATAAATTCCCTTATTAGTTCTAGTAGTTTTTTACAGATCTCATTGTATTCTGTCAGATAAGGTTAAGATTTAAAAGTACTAAAGCTTACTACTGGTGATGATGCAGAGAAATTGTATTTGGAAATGTGATTTCTATATATTCTTTAATAGGATACTTTAATAGGACATATTAAAACATGTTTTTGGAAAACATTTTTATAGCTTCTATTAAAATTAAAATGTACATACATTTTTAATTCAACAGTCTCAGAACTGGGAATCTATTTCATAGCCAGTATAAGGATATATGAACAAAGATGTTGATTGCAGCTCTCACTTGTAATGGCATAAAATGACATGGATATAACAATAGGTGAGTGGTGAATTTGTGGTACATCTGCGCTTTGTTTAAGCTAGCTTGATTGGGTTTCTCAGATCTATAGGAAAAACCTATTTCAGGAAAGGAATATATAGTGCATAAATAATATTTCACTTCTAGATTTCATAATATATTTTCTGAAAACTAAAAAATTTTAAAGACCTATTACTATACAGTAAAAACACCTTTACTCTTTCTGAAGCTTTGTCTTTCATTTGTCCTAAAGCTGTGACAAGTGGTATCCAAGTATCTGTCTTTTTTGAATTTTCATAATGAACGTACAACTATGGTTACTCAGTTTGTTATTCAATTACCAGAAAACTTTTCATGACTTATTCAATAAGATTTACTCAAATACAACAATGTATTTATTTTAGCTGTTACTAATATTCTTTAAAACTTTGGTGTCGACATCTCCTCCATTATTACTTTCTTAAAAAGAAAAACAAAAACAAAGAAAACTATTCCGACAGGTGATGAGATGACCATAGTTTCCATGTATCTCCTTGTATCACATTCTTTCATACATGCTTTTAGTGTTGCATGCAATCTGAAATTATTCATTATATCACTTTAAAAGTCTACTTTTGTTGCTCTATAGACTTCATTGTCCTTTGAAGAAATATTGAAATATTTTTCTAATAAAAGTAAAAAGGTATTATGGTCAGATTGTTTGCGGGGCCATCAACAGCATTCTAAAGTTATCTTCCTAAGGCTTGACACATAAGAAGATTGATTTATAGAAGGTTCTTAGAACAACTACTATCTGGAAGACCTAGCAGAGAGAAAAAAAAATACAGAGACATAAGAAATTAAAAAAAAATAAGCCACTTTTGCATAGTCATTAACTGCAAAGAATATGGTTTATGCTCTTATAAATAAGTGATTTGAAGCATCCAATGAAAAGGGAAGGCCAGAAGCAATGACACCTGTCTCAAAAGAGGGCTTAGAGAAGGACACAGCATAGACTGTGGAAACAAGCTAATTATTTATTTTTTATGTTTTAAATTCTTATAATTATAATGAAACTCCTTTTTTTTTCTTTATCTAACACCCTTTGCCTGAAATGTCCTTATTCTGCTCTAGTATCTAGTTCTCATAACTACTCTATTTCCTCATCTTTTGCTATAACCCAAAGAGTTTATATAAGAATATGCTTAAAATTAATGCTAAGTACATTCTTAGAGATAATTTCTACTTCAGCAATCCCAGACTGCAAGGTGTTCTTATAAATATTCAGAATTCCTAGGACCATTATTGAGGTAACCTTTCAGTCTAATCACTGAAGATACTAGCTTGATTCCTCTGTGAAAGATATATACAATCATAAATTTTTTAGTCTTTTCATACATTTGATCAGTAAATATGATGGCTTAAAAATCTGAAGAATACTTTCTTCAGTATTTTGTAGGTTTCATTTACAGCTGTTGAATCCTTAATCTATTCAGATGAAAAAATAAATATTTATTTAAATCAATATATTTTATGGATAATGTAATATTCATGAAAATAACCTAAGTACAAGTAGTGTTTCTAATAGTAAAATAAAGAAAAGCATAATTTGTTAAAAAAATAAATGAATGAAGGAATGAATAAATAACAGTTTCTGAAATTCAATCTTTACACCACCCAACCTATTGGGAATGGAATGTACACTGCAAATTTAAAGCATGGTCTCCCAGAAAATAACAAAATTAATGAAAAATCTTGTAAACTTGGTGGAGATGCTGTTATCAGGCAAAAAAAAAAAAAAATCACTTTAACTCAAAGGTATTTTTTATTACAAATTTCACCAAGAAAGAACAACAATCTAGGTTATTGTCTTTGGGTTGTCAAAGCAAAGGTTATCCAGGATAAACTAGGGGTGGAGGAGGAGGATTACTTTTTAAAACAGCAACACTAGTATATGTCTTTGAGCCAAACTTGGACCTCCCTCCTCCGCACAAACAAATAAGCCAGGCTTTCAGATTACTTCCAATTAAGCTCTTAGTTTAGGCCTGAAGGTCCCTGGCCAATTTCAGATCTGCCTTATCCTTCCAGGGGCCCACAGGGAGCCCCTCAGCAGGGGAGTCTGGGATGGCACATGCTGACTTGACATCTTTGGCACACTTCTTTCCCGTATTACCCCTGGTGACAGGCACAGAGGGGTGTGCTGCCATTGACTTGACTCTAAGAATCACCTTATCAAGATCACCTAATTCAGAATTATGCTTTAATGTATTTCTGCATATGCAAGCATGCCACAGACAGACAAATTCAACTGATTTCATTTTGCTTTCCCACAAGATAGTTCTCTTAATGCATTTTCTCTTTCTGTTTACGTAATAACTGGAGATCCAATGCACAAAATCCGTGCAAGAGTAGGCTTTTCTTTCCTCTGGCCGCTGCCCAGCACCAGGAACCCAGGCTTCTCTGGCAACCCTGGCTTTGTCCGGAAGGTCGTCCTGAAGAATGTCTGGCCTAATTAGCATATTACACTTTTATTATTATAGATTTCCTCCAGGTTGACTGGGATCTGAGTTTATTATGAATTTTATAAAGTCTCTCAATTTTGTGTTTCTGTATTACACACCTTGTGTCTGTTTTTACTGTTGTGCTTCTACACTCTGGATTTTAAAGCCTCAAAGGTAATCATGTTAAGTTCCTGCTTGGCACAGATGACTTTCACTTAAACATGCCAGGCACTCATAAACCCTTAAATATCTGTATATTTAAATGATGTGTTCAAAAAAACAATGACATTTTTACTTAACTTCAGCCACATTTGGAAAAGGAAAAGGAAATTTATTCTCAACCCATCATTTGAATATTATTAGTAAGCTTTATTTCTTTAAGCAAAATATTCTGACATCCCACATATAATTACATACAAACCTTAAGTTCCACTACTTTAATAATGATCGTGTGGTGGTTGTTGATTTTTCCTTGAGAGAACTTTACCTCTGAAAACCACATGGCAAAGGGACAAGACAGAACAAGAGTCACAGGACACATGGGAACAAACAGCCAGACATAAAGACAGACAAGCGTCACAACTCCAGAGCCTGGCAGTTTCTGGGCTTCTAAAGTAGAATTTTTTTTAAACTAGGCAAACCACAGCTACTTGTGTGGTTGGTGTGTAGCTAAAGGCCATGTCTCTCCTATCACATGATCTCACACAGAGCTGGAGGACTTCCAGTGAGCAGGTGCTAACGGACCCGGAAAACAGTTTTTGAAAGAGACAATAGAGAAGCCAAAAAGACACCTCTAGTTCTTATCCCAGAATGAGATGCTTTTGAAATTGAAAGAAACCCAGGTTTCCCAGAAAATTACTATCAAGGTTGAAGAGAGATTCCAGTACATGAGCAAGACACCATTTAGCCACCATTTATCTTAATTGGGCATCTATTGTGTGCCAGGTACTGTGTACCTCCCCAGTTTTACCTATTTAAATCCTGCTGTTTCTTTAAATCTCACGTAATCATCACTTAGGAAGGCCTTTCCTTCCTTTCTGGGCCAGGTCCCCTAATCCTGTCATGCATGCGCATAACTATTTATATCTCTTTCACGGCTCTTACCACACTGGATTTTACATTTAGGTATGTTCTTCATTGAATAATATCAGCCTCCACTACCAAGTTGTAAGCACCGTGAGAACAGGTACTGTACTTGACTTTGGTTATCACTGTACCCACAGTGTGTAGCAGGCATTCCATATATATATTTATTAACTACTGCAGGTCTTTATGTTGCCTACAATCTTACAGGTGATAGCTCAGCCTACTGGGTTTGGGGTCAGCTGAGATGAAGTGAGTAAATATTAATTGGGGAATAGTGCATATTTATTCCTTTGAGGTATAGAAATTACCCATGCCGGTGGTGAGCTGGTGAACCAGCTTTCCAAAAGCTTGCACTTTAATCCTTTATTAGCCAGTAGAAATAGGCTCAGTGGTACTGGAAGGGGAATTGGAAATTTGCATAAACAGGTTATTTTATTTATTTATTTATTTATTTATTTATTTATTTATTTATTTATTTTCTCACAATCTAACAGGCGACTTCTCTTTAGATTTTTGCAATGCCTAACAGTATTTTACTTTTCAGTCATGTATTTATGCTCACATTTATTGAATAATCTTATTTATTGAGAAAATCTATAGGAGCTAGAGATTTAGCTCTAAAACATGGTTTGTTTAATCACTTGCAACTCTCACACTAATAGGACTAAGAATTAATATTGGTTTTTGGGTGTTTTTTTTTTTTTTTTTTTTTTTTGCTAAAAAGTGCACCAGAAGCCAATTAACTAAATGACTATTGTTTTCTTAAAAGCATTGGGAGGCTCTATATGTATTAGAATATTTCTAACATTTACTAGGGTCTTTGGAGCTTTCAATATCTTCATGTTAGCCAACCTTTGAGTTTGAAATTGGAATAGGATTGATTACTAGGTACAACCAATAGCACATGGAACCAAATCTAGACTATCACTGGAGCAAGTGTTAACCTGGTGAAAACTACTGGGAGCAAATGAGACCCAGCTCTCAGTAACAGGATATACACCTCCTGGATACACTCAGGTTTAATGCCATACACTGACATATATGGAAGCCTCTAGCACACGTATGTACTCAAAAAGCCTTTATTTATTAACTGTAAACAAATATATAAAGCAAGACCTGTGTAAAAGATCTTAAGGTTGAGAACATATTTTATAATAGGCTGAGGCAGTAAATGGGGGCAGATATGACAATAGAGTCTTTGATGTCGATAGAAAGTCAAACTGGAAAATAGTCATCCTTCTGAAGCTAAAATCCACCCACACTGGAAATTGTCAGTAACGTACTTCTGCCCAGGAATAACACGTACTCTGACTTGTAAAGCTTGTCTGATTCCTTTAGTCTCACAACAGTAAGAGGTCATGGGGCCAAGAGAGGGCAATTTACAGTTCTAATAAAGGCAGGATAAAATAGGTAAGAATTTAACTGGGCAAAAAATACTGAACAAATGCAGACACCAAAACAGTGAGAAGTTATGCAGCCCAGATTTTAAATAGTCTAGAAAATCATTATCCTTCTGCTATTCTAAATCTCTATCAGGATAGCCTCTTGGCTTTGAAATACTTTATGTCCATTCTAAGGGATTAGGCACTTTCTCCTTTATTTAGTTGCACTGCTTGGCTTGTAATAAAATCTGCAAATATCTCAGTAACCAAATAAAATCTAGTTGCATCTGCTTTGTGATAACCTATTTTTTGGGGTTCCATAAAGTATTGGTGGTTGTTTTGCAAGAAAATATGGAACTGTGGTCATTTCTCAAAAGATGAATATTTGCTTTACAGAACATGGTAAAACAGAATAATGGCCTCCATAGACATCCAAATCCTAATCCCCTGAACCCATGAATATGATTAGCTGAGATGGAAAAAAGAGACTTTACAGATATGAAGATCCTATCTAATAAAAGAGTAATATGCAAATTGACTGTCACTCCAACACACAAGATGGCACCCCCATGTGGTCAGAGATGGCAGCCCCCATCAGGGGAGGGTAGTTGGGAGTGAGAAGGCCTGTAGGGGAGGACAGTTAGAGGTGACCAGGCCAGCAGGGGAGGGCAGTTAGGGGCAATCAGGCTAGCAGGGGAGCAGTTAGGCATAGATCATGCTGCCAGGGGAGTGGTTAGGGGGTGACCAGGCTGGCAGGCAGAAGTGATTAGGGGCAAACAGGCAGGAAGGCAGGTAAGTGGTTGGGAGCCAGCAGTCCTGGATTGTGAGAGGGATCCCAGATTAGAGAAGATGCAGGCTGGGCTGATGGACATCCCCACCTCCTATACACAAATTTCACATACTGGACTTCTAGTTAAGGTATAAAAATGTAAAGATCACCCTAGCCAGCTTGGCTCAGTGAATAGAGCACCAGCCTTCGGACTTAAGGATCCCAGGTTCAATTCAGGCCAAGGATACATGCCTGGGTTTTGGGCTCAATCCCCAGTAAGGGGCAAGCAGGAGGCAGCTGATCAATGATTCTCTATCATCATGTTTCTATCTCTCTCTTCTTCTTCCTTCCTCTCTGAAATCAATAAAGAAATATATTTTTTAAAAATGTAAAGATCAAGGTTTCTAGTAAAGTACTTAATATGGATAGATTATCCCAAATCAACTAGGTAGACCCAACCTAGTCACACAAGTCCTTAAAAGCAGAGAACATCCTCCAGATGAGGTCAGAGTGAGAAGGAAATGTGAATATAGAAGAAAGGTTAGGAAATGTGCTTTGAGAAGTCAATCCACTGTTGCTGGCGTTGAAGATGGAGGAAGAGACCTGTGCTCCAAAGGAATGTGAGTGGCCCTAGAAGCTGGGGACATATTTTCTCCTGGCGGCTCTAGAAAGAAAGGCAGGCCTACTGACGTCTTCATGTTAGCCTGGTGAAATCTGTGTCAGACTTCTGATCTACATATAATAATAAAAGCACAGTATGTTAATTAGACTGGACATCCTTCCAGACGACCGTCTGGATGTAGCTGGGGCTGTGAGGGAAGCCTGGGTGCCAGAGGGAAGCCAGTGCTGGCAGCAGGAGAAAGGAAAGCCTCTACTAGTATATTTAAAAGACATCATATGTGACAAGTAAGCACATGTAGTGTCAACAATGCATGTAATTAAATTGAATTAATCATAATGCAAACAACTATGACAAGTTCATGCATGCTCAAGCAGTAGTAGGTACATTACAATTGTCACCTCATTGACAGTGACTATAGAATTGTAAGAGGCACCCTAATTTCAGTGACTATAGGATTGCATTGGGCCTCTAATCTCTATATATAAAATCCTAAGTGACTGGAAAACCGGATGACCGTCCGGTAGCTATGCTGCACACTTACCACTAGAGGGCAGACACTCAACATAGGAGCTATCCCCTGATGGAATGTGTATTCCCACACTGGGAACTCTTCTCAGCTGACAGAAAGGAACTCAGCTAACAACTGGGGAATGCAGCTGCAGCAGTGCGAGCCTCTCCTACAGACATCCCCTGTGCACCGCAGTGGCAACAGTGGCAGATGCAGCAGGGCCATGCTAGGGATCCTCCCCTCCTGCCTACTGCTTTGCACACTACTTCATGCTGTATGGGATTTACCTGGACAGCAGGCTGGAGCTCGACCAGCTGGCAGGTAAGGCTGGTGCACTGATACCGACAGGCCAAGCCAAAGGACCCCACCAGTGCACAAATCCATGCACCAGGCCTCTAGTAGAACCATAAGATAATACATTTGTCTTGTTTTAAGCCACAAAGTTTCTTTAAATTTGTTATAAAAGCAACAGAACATGAATACAGCCATTATCAAATGTATGTCCCAGTGCTTTGCTTGCCTGCCTTTTTTGTACACAGTTTCAAGGCTAAATAATATTATACTCTTTTAAAAGACATTATATGTGACAATTAAGCTCAGTACATGTAGTGTTAACAATGCATGTAATTAAATTGAATCAATCATAACACAAACAGCTCTGACAAGTTCGTGCATGCCCAGGCAATGGCAGCTACATTACAACTGCTCACTGACAGCGACTATAGGATTGTAAGATGCACCCCAATTTCAGGAATATTAAAATGCAAACAAATAGAATCTGTGAAATATGGACAATAAGATCCGTGCTTCCCCATTTTTCACAACCTCCACCATTCCCTACCACTAACTTCCTGTGTCCACTGCATTACTGGCCTGGCCTCTTGGTCCCAGGTTTAACCTCTCAGTTTCCTATTTCATACATAGAAAAAATGATCAATACTCCATAGGTTCATAATAAAGTTGAAGACTGAATTAACATCATGAATATGGAGACCAGTGAATACTACAAATTATGATGCAAATGACCAAGATGCCCTGAGGCTGCTAGTTAGCAGACTGGAATCTTAGCACCTTTTTTCCCTTTTCCCTCTCCTCCTCAACCCCTGTCCAATTGGGCCTTAGATCTTTCCATCTATCCTTTCTTTTCCCACTGCCCATTCACATGCCAATGCTTAATTATCTTAATAGCCCTCCTAATGATTCTAACTCTAGCTTTTCTGCCAGTTTTACAAAAACAAAGTCTTTGTCTGTGTCTGTCTTTCTTGACAAGCAACTCCAAACTTTTAATGGTATACATTTTGACTGAAAAAGCACAATACCCTTAGCCAGGAATCTGCAAGATACTGAAAAATACAATATATGTACGTGTCTTTTAAAAGACCTATAGCAATGCTGTTCCCTAAAAACACAACATAAACTTTGAGTGCCTTTACTGACAGCATTCTTCCTTTGTTCTTCTATGCATATTTAAGTTCTAGGAATTTGTTAGAATTGAACTGAAATCAGCTCATTCATGAAGCCTTTATCAACCAACTCGGGCCTTGATTGCCCTCTTTGACCCCTCGTATCACATGCCAAATGCCTCTGAATTTTTAACTTATCTAGTACTATGCCCTAAACCATCTAATATGCCAGTTGTTAATGATCATGAATATATTCCCAGGTGTTTTATTGTCCCTTAACTCAGTTCTGTTCACTCCTGCATTGGCAGTTAGTTCATTGATGCATTTCATTTTACCTGAAACACCTTTCCCTTACATGTGCACTATTTAAACCCTACTCACCAATCAAGGGTCAGTTCAGGTTTTCCACCTCTTCTAAGATTTAATCACTCTAGCTCAGGCCATAGATATTCACTCTTTGGATCATTAATTTGGACACGAGTTTGTTCTGTGCTATATAACTCTGTTAATATAGTTGATTTGTGGAATTCATGGTTTTTCCTCCAATAAACTTTCAAGTACTTTAAGACAGGAACCTCTATTATACTTTTTGAATATTAGAATTCCACCCCTGCCATATACTTGCTGTGTGGCCTTGAGAAAGTCGTTCAGTTTCTAAGAGGTCGATTTTTTTTAAATTTGCAAATGAAGAAATTGTATGACAATAGACTTATCGAAGTGCCTGGCCCATAGTAAGTCCTCATTAAATGTTTATTGTTTGTGTAATATTAGTTTATAAGTTTCTGCCCCATCCAATTCCCACCATTCTGTCCTCATTTATATAAAGGCTACTTGTTGGACTAATTATTTCATCCCTAAACTGATTAGTTCTAATCTCTAGAATGGTTTGTTGCTCAACACAATAGCCACAACTAATGATATGCTATCCAGAGACAGACATTTGCAGAGGTTAGGACTTTGTAGTGAGATATTGAAGGAAAACACTGTCATCTTTTCATCCTGAACCTTATATTTTTCCTCCTGTAATAACACTAGCCTCCTTCATAAGAGTTTTGTGAGGTTGAAATGAGGTAAATTATGAGAAAGTGCTTAATAAATTTTATAACTGTTAACACGTTATTATTTTAATGTCCTTATTCATAATTTTGTTTTTAACTAAGTTGATTTCTCAGTTACAGTAAAAGAGGCTATGAACTATTCTCAAAGATTATTCACTTATTCATTCATTCTATTTGTCAACAAATACGTCCTGACGTCCTGTTATGGGCAGAGTAGTTGTTATCGCAAGGGGATAGGTACAAAGTTGTAACACATCTACCTTCAAAAAAACTTCATATGATTCCCTTTACCTTCTCACTTTTCACCTTAAACCATCCTGTTTATCAACTGAACATTTTATGTTTCTGCACGTAAGACAGGACGAGGTGGAGAAAGGAGCTGTATAGGTGACATGGAAGGGGACTCATCTGTATGATCAACTTGTGAACCACAAGAACTGTATTTATAGTATAGTGAATCTTCTAGAGATGAAAAGTCTCAGCCCCAGAACACAGTGCCAAACTATGAAAACTCCAAAATCAGAAGAAAACCACCAAAAGGTACTCTAAAAAAAAAAAAAAAAGTATACCTACTGAAGACTCAGACCACATATCATTATGACTCATAGTAAAATGGTCCTTGGTGATTCACTGCAACTTATTTTTGAAGCATGATAATTATCTTTACTGCTTAAATTAAGCTTTTTTTTAATTTCCAAAAACAATTTTTTTAAACCCTTAAGGCTTTGTTGGATTTTTATTCCATTGTTTAATGTAAATAAGATTAAACACTCTGAGTCTTTCAAGTCTAATGTGAGTCTTGGTTACACTTTTGTAATACAAAAAGTATTTTGAATTTCCATTCTTGATCAGTTTTGGAAAAAATAAAAATATTTTTTAAATAGCAGGTTAGCTATGAAGTAAAATTTTAAAGATATATTATAAAAATGCTATTTTAATGTATTTCAAACATTAAAATCTTAAATATAAACAAAGGAAGAGAGAGAGAAAAAATTCTATGAAATATTTTCTCTGCCTTTACTTAAACAAGTATTAACCTATTTCAAAACCAATATCAGTTTCATAGTAAATGAGTTTTGACATGTGCATGATTATGGTTAAATTTTGTGAAAATGACCTGGCCTGAGGCTGACAATCTTCTGAGATACTAACCACTTCAGATATTCTCACTACTGCATAATGAGTGAATTCATCTGATAGGAGATTGGATGCAACTGAACTCTCCACTAAGTAATTGAGTTTATTTTTTTAATGAGTGATTATTTCTAAATAAGAAAATAACCTGAAATAATATAAGGAAAATATGTCTTCCAAAGACCAGATTTTCTCCTGAGTGTGGGCCTCATTCCCCTTAACTACCAAGGTACTTGGCACATCAGAGTTTGTTGTTACATGTGGTCTTTTTAAATTGCAATGAAATCATAGAAAAATAATCCAAACTGAGAGAAAATATGTGCATTTCTTCATATGTATTTTAACAATGTTATCTGAGTATTAATTACTTCACAGTATAGGTGACATGGCAGGGGACTCATCTGTATGATCAACTCGTAAGTCTTCTAGAGATGAAAAGTCTCAGCCCCAAAAACAATGCCAATTGCTACGAATTTACACCATGTGCTTCACCATCACTATTTATCTGTTTCTTCATGTTTGTTTAATAATTCTTTTCTTATTTATGAAATAGGGCTTTTTTCCCCTGATTTTATAAATACATGGTTTAATGAAAAAGTGTTTCAAATGTCTGGACCATTTAACCTAATCAATAAACCAATGAGTTTGGTAACATTACCACTCCTATTTTTCAGACACTGGTCAAGCAGAGGGCCAGGTAATAAAAAGGCATAAATTACTTCATTGTATACACAGAACCCTGCCTCAAGAGAAATGTGAATGTGGCCAGAAGGAATTACACATGTATACACTTCAAAGAAGTGCAGCACTTCACTGAACACTATCAACATTACATAATTAGCCACTAGACTGGAGATATATATATATATATTTATTTATTTATTTATATGTTATTGAAAAAATACATATTAGCACTTTAATAAGTGCCAAATAGTATTCTAAGTATATTACATCTAACTATTTCAATTCTTCTAACAAGTTTTGAGAGAGATATTATTATTTATCTCATCTTACAGATAAAGAAGCTGCAATACACGAAGTAAAAGCCCAAGGTATACACAGCTCATATGTGAAGGACCTGGAGTTGAAAGGCAACACTCTAGATTTTAAGCCTCTACAGAGCAAGGATCCTTTTCAACAATCAGATACTCCTGCCATAATTATCGTAGTACTTTGTATTTAGAGGCATTTGTTAAGTGTTTGCTGAATAGAACTATAATAGCGGTGAAAGTTTTTGCATCATTATAATGTGGTGAGCCTTTCTTTGTAAGCCACTGCCACTAAAGTAAAATTACTGGCTTTAACTGATGTTTATTGGGGGCAATCAGGACTTTTGTGAATGAAACAAAAGAGAAATACAATCATACCTTTCTCTGCAACTTAGAAGTCAGCAAGCTCTCTGAACTTCAGTTTCTTCATCAGTAAAATAGGGATACTTAATACCCTGAGAAAGAAGTTGTGAAGATTAGAGATAATACAGTAAGCACGGCAGAAAGTAACATATTATAATCAAACTAGTGGCTCGGTGCATGAAATTTGTGTGTGTGTGTGTGTGTGTGTGTGTGTGTGTGTATGTAGAGGGGTGGGGGGCAGGTAGCGGAGGGAGTTTCCCTCAGCTCAGCCTGCACCCTCTTCAATCAGGAACCCTTTAGGAGATGTCTGACTGCAGGTTTAGGCCAGATCCCTGGCTGCCTAACTGCCCTCCCCTGCTGGCCTGCTCTTGCCCCCAACTGCCCTCCTCTGCTAGCCTGATCACCCCTAACTGCCCTCCCCTGATCTCACCCCCAATAGCCTCCCTTGTAGGCCTGATCTTGCCGACTTGGTTGCCCCCAACTGCCCTCTCCTGCCGGCCTGATCACCCCTAAATGCCTCTGCCTCCACCCCGACCACCATAGGCTTTCGAAGGAAATCAGACATCCAGAAGATGGCCAGTTGACCTGGTCAAATTAGCATATTACACTTTTATTAGTATAGATAGATTATATAGGATAGGATTGCTTACATGGGGGAAAAGCCTTTTTCAGCAGGAGATGCTCTTAGCAGACAAAAATACATAATCCCTATATCTGGACTGATAGCTAGCCATATGCACTATACTGACAAACCAGTCATTAAAAAATTGAACCACTTTCTTACACCTTACACCAAACAGCTGTTGCCCTTAAAACCCCACCTCAGCCCCCACTTTAGGTTCTGCCTTCACAGTTCACCCAAATTAGGTTCTGATTGGTCAGTTTCTATGCCAGTTAGCATCAAAAGCTCCTCCTTTTAGACAGCCATTAGCTCCTCTCCATTCACCCAGATTTGGTTCTGATTGATTGGTTTCTATGCCAGTCAGCTCTCTGGGCCTATCTCCAGGCCTGATCAGAGAGGCGGGGCTGATCAGCAGCTGTCCCAGGCTGCTTGGCAAGCTTGCTGAACTGCTGACCTCCTGGAGAGAGAGAGAGAAAGAGAAAGAGAGAGAGAGAGAGAGAGAGAGAGAGAGAGAGAGAGAGAGAGAGAGAGAGAGAGAGAGACTCTGGCAAAGCCCAGAGAAAGAGAAAGAGGCAAGGGCTGATCAGCAGCTGCCACAGTGGCTGCGGATCAGACCCTGCTTCTCTCTCCGGGCCTCGCCAACAGCCCCACCTCTCTCTCTCAAAGAGGTAGCAGTTCAGTGCACTCTCCAGTCCCCACCCAACCAAGCCTGCTGTGCGTGCAGCCTGGAGATCAGTCATCCCTTGAGTCATTTTTGACGTTATGAACCCTGTCTCTTTATATAGAGAGATGGTTAATGATAATAATGCCTGTCGTTATTATTTATTTATTTATTTATTTTAATATATTTTTGTTCATTTCAAAGAGAGGAAGATAGAGAGAGATCCCACATACCCCTTACTGGGGATTGAGCTCTCAAACCCAGCATGTGCCCTCGGTGGGAATCAAACCCGGTACTCTTCAATCCACAGGCTGATGCTCTATCCACTGAGCCAAACCAGCTAGGGCAAAGCCTACAATTATTATTATTATTCTCATTAGCTTTCAAGCATACTTATAAGTTGATGGAACAAATGGAAGTACAATTTAGGTCTTCAGATTTCTAATCCAGCCTGTGCAGACTCTCATTGCTATTCTCCTCTATGCTATTAGGAGAAAGTTAATTATCCTTTAACCTATTTAATACCAGCATCATACTTTCAATGCACCCCACTTTCAGTTCTGTTTTTAAGCCTGATTGTGAAAATAGTTTTGTGTTGTTTCAGAGAACAAAGCAATTTGGTCTTTCTGATTAAGAAACTCTCCTGACACTACATCAGGATTAAATTTACTCTGGAAAGCAGATGTTATTCTATCAAAACCACAAAATGTTATCAGGGTGGTTCCTTCAGAAGACACTTACTGGCACAAACTTACACCACTTACTATCAAACATTTACCATTTTTCTCTTTATAAGAGTTTATGGTAGGAATTTTAGAAAGTACAAAGAAAAAAGAATAAAATAAAAATCTCCAGAAATACCATCACTGAGAAAAGCACAGGCCTGTGAGGGGGAGAGGGGAATGGAAATGTTTAAAGTACATGCAATATTTCTAAGTTGCCCTCTTAGCGCAGTAGGCAGCGTGTCAGTCTTATAAAGTACATGCAATATTTCTAATTTGCATTTTATTTTTACAATAGACTTTTTATGTCATTAAATATCCTTGTACAAATCACTTTAAAAGGCTGTTTGAAATTCTATTATATGGATACACAGTAATTTAGTTAACTGAACATATGGTTGTTCACAATTTTTTCTCTTACAGGCAATTTTGCTATGAAGATTCCTATGCACAGATATAGTCAAATTCTTGGGATAAAATTATGGAAGTGAATTATTTGGACAAAGGTTTTAAATATTTTTAATGCCAAAGTTTTTCCAACAATGAATGAACCTTGTCAACAATAATTGTTATCACTAAAAATCTGTCTTTTCCCGTTTATTGTTTTTTAAAATGATACCTTTCTAGGTTTTTAAAGCCCTGTATTTTTTGGTTACTAATGATACTCAAAATTTAAAACTTATTTATCTCCCATTTTATAATCTTTTTTTTGTGTGAAATAACTATTAAATACCTCATTACTTTTACATTTATCACTATTTCTGTGCCCTCTCTAGGTAGTACTTCTTTGTTATATTTGCAGCAATATTTTCATTAGTCTCTTTTCTTTGACTTTTAATTTTTGATATTTTTACCAAAAAATGTCAAGGTTTTCATTCATTTTTATGTAATTTAATCTGTTAATTTTGGCAGTAAAAAAAATTCTCACCCTACCCAAAGATTGTAAAAATATTAACACTTGTTCTCTGGCACTTAAAGATTTTAGGTGTTTTTATTTTTTACTTTATTTTTATTTACACTATTACAGATGTCCCCATTTTCCCCCACTTTGCTCACTTCCACATCCACCTCTCCTTCCTACTGGCCATCACCACCCCATTGTATGTGTGTATGGGTGTGCAGATATGATCTTTGGCTAATCCCAAACTTAAAAACAAAATATCTCTGGGACCTTTTTTTTTGGACATTACTTGAGGTAGGAATAAACACAGAGATTTCTACACAAAAGGAGTACATCATATATATCTTATGTCTTTTCCCTCAATAATTAGTCTGGTTATAAGACCCTTTACTGGATAACTATCAATCTCCCAATGGATTTGAAATGCCAATTTATTTACATATTACATACTTACTTTCAGTTGTCTTTATGTGTTTTTTATATCATTGCTGTTTGCTCATTCTTATACTAATTCCACATTATTTTAATTATGGTGGCTTTATATTACTTTAAAAATCTCATGGGACAATCTCTCCCACTTCTTTTTATTTTATAAAATTTCATAGCAAGTGTCATTCAGATTTTCTTCCAAATGAATTTAAAAGCCATTTTGACATACTTTTAAAGCTAAGGATTTTAAATATATGGTAATGGAAGGAGACTAGACTTTGGGTGATGAGCACATAATGCAATATACAGATTATGTATTATAAAATTGTACACTTGAAACATACATAATGTTATTAACCAATATCACCCCAATAAATTAGATAAATAAATAATCCTAAGGATCTACCATATTTTATTAGAAGTCTGATAAAATATTTTTGTTCCATAAAGTACTTAAAAATTGGAATACTTTTGATTGATTGAAGAAAATAAGATTGTAGATTATAGAACATGCTAGTAGAAAAAGCTGTGAATTATTTTCTCTATGCCTTTAATTCCAAGATAATAATTTAGTAAAAACAAGATGTTAGACTCATTTCTATTCAATCATTAAATTTTGCTGATATTTTCCCCACAATATTTCTGAAAGTCTGACCTATGTGATATAGGCCCAGAATCATGGTATGTTTGAAATAGTGCAATTTATGAGCCAAGAATAATATTTTTAACTTAAAAATCATGAAACAGATATATAAGTTCTATGTCTTCTTGAAGATCCAGATCACATTCTGTTTCCTACAGGAAGTTTTCACTATTCTCTCCAGACCTTGGTGTCCTCTCTTCCACAGAGAACTAAAATCACACTATCTCTTGTTATATTGTTATATCACCCTTTACTGTGGGAGGAGGTGTGTGTGTGTGTGTGTGTGTGTGTGTGTGTGTGTGTGTATGTTGTATATATCTAGTCTCTCTGTCAGATTGCAGACACTCTACCAGCTCTGTTTCCCAGAAACAGTGCATAGTCAAAATGTATCTTTCAAATCTTTCAAGGATCATTTCCAATCCTGTGATTCCAGGTTTTTGTTTTTATTTTCCCAAGATTATGCTGCCTATTTAACTGCTGTCATGATTCCAATACAGTCTGGCACTGGTATTTAAGTACTATAATACTTATTTGATTTAAATTATCACTGTTCTTATAATTAATCAATACTGCCTGGCATTGTGTTGAGGTAGATCACATAGGAATATTTACTGTAGAGATTTTTTTTTCCTTTCATTTCTGGAGAATTGTGAAAAAAGTAAGAAAAGATAATAAACTTCTACTATAAAATTAGAAAAGGCATGAATAGAAGGAAAAAATTTGATGGGCACAATATGGCATTGTATAGCTTCTAATTCTTTCCCAGACATAACCAATAAGGAGTAAAAAAGATGAACTAAAAATTCCATAGAGTAGGGTGAAGGTGCCTATAGGTAGATATAGGAGAAGTTAAGAGAAATTCCTCAAGAGTAGAAGCACCTAAAATTAACAGAAGCTTAGCCAACCAGAAGGCTTACCATCTTACAGGGTGGTCAGACAAAGCCCATAGATGGGATATACAATACTTCTGGCTAACTGGAGTGGGCCTTAGAATAGGACATTTAACACCCTAAAAAGACTCTGCAGAATAAGATTTTCCAGCAAGGACAGCACCAGCCGAGCTTAAGCTCACTCTCTCTCTTCCCTCAAATCTTTGTTGTTATGTTAAAGAAAAAGTGAACTGAAAAAAATAAAAATACCCTCTAACAGCCCAGAGGGGAAAGAATAAATAAGGAGAATACACCCATACTGTATTATAGAAGACAGAGTAAACTAAGCTGTCTAAATAAAATATGAACAAGAGGAAATGAAATGTCAGGGCAAGTAAATAAATGAGAGAGAGAGAAGAGAGAGAGAGAGAGAGAGAGAGAGAGAGAGAGAGAGAGAGAGAGAGAGAGAGAGAGAGAGATTGTAACGAAAGATAGAAAGGAAGAAGGAAAGGAAGGAGGAAGGGAAATGAGGGGAAGGGAAGGAAAGGAAGGGGAAGGGAAGGGAAGGGAGGGAAGGGAAGGGAAGGGAAGGGAAGGGAAGGGAAGGGAAGGGAAGGGAAGGGAAGGGAAGGGAAAGAGAAAGGAAAGAAGAAGGACAGGAGGGAGGAGAAGGCAAGAGAGAGAGAGAAGAGGAGGAGGAGGAGGAGGAGGAGGAGGAGGAGGAGGAGGAGGAGGAGGAGGAGGAGGAAGAGGAGGAGGAGGAGGAGGAGAAGAAAAAGGAGGAGGAGGAGGAGAAAAGAAAGAAAATATATTAGCTGCAAAATTAGGCGAAGAACCTTGTTTAAAAAAAAATAACAAAGAAACAGAAGCAGATTTTTCAAGAGTATAAAGCAATGTAACAATGCATAGATTTAATAAAAAGAGCAAAACTGTCAAGCTGAAAAACAACAGAATGAAATGATAAAGTGATTCAGCAGCTGGGGTCCACAAATTATAGGTGTTTTTGTATGGTCTGTGATTGTAGCCTAAGATTGTTTTTACATTTTTATTTATTTACTTTTCTTATGTATCAAAGTTTTTATTTCAGTGGGTGGGTGGTTTGTTTTTTTGTTTGTTTTGTTTTTACATTTTTAAAGGGTTATAAAAAACATAAAACAAAGAATATGTGGCAGAAAGCATATGTGGCTCACCAAGAATAAAATATTTACTCTCTGACCACTTACAGAAAAAGCATGCTGGCTCTAGCTCTTGAGAAATGAAATAAATTGGAAACGAAAATTATACTATTATAAATTATAATATGTATAGATCACAATGTATTTATATATGTATGCAGATTTTTTTCATATATATGAGTGTTAATTACCTGACATTTGTACAAAAAGAAGCTTGAAATATTCATTGTAACTCCAAAAGATAAAAAAAGAAATTAAAATAACTAGAAAAATGGGGGACAGAGGTAAGTGGGAAATTAGAAAACAGATAATTTACCCAATGTAAACATAACTTTGTCCTTGAAATAGCATCTCAACAAAGTTGATAAAAATTAGTAAATGATGTAATTCATCTATATCTTTCTAAAATGAAAGAATAGCTAATACTTACACATCAAATGGACATCTTGTATACTAAGAAAGATTGATACAGATTACCAACACTATGACAAATACTGGTTAAGTCACAGAGCTTTAAGATTAAAGAAAGAATTCTTCTGCAACTCAAGCAAAAAATGAAGTTATCTACAGATGAAGGGATAGGGGTGCATCAGTCAGGCCACAGGTATCGTCACAGCAATATTCAATACCATAAGACAGTAGAGCAATGCTTACAGTGCTCAGAAGGAGAAAAGATATGATTCGGGAATACTGTACCCTGCAATTTGACATCCAATGTAGTATAGGCATTCTTCGGTGTGCAAACATACAGGGAATAGAGCTCTTCTTGAAAAGCTTAATTTTAACAATAAAAGCTAACCAACTTAAAGGTGAATTAAAACTAAAGACTTAACATAAGAGTATAGGTTAAAAAGACTGATAATGATCACTAAATCTATTTAAAAGTAAATTTAAAACTAAAAAATTCGGCAAAACATATTTTCACAATAGAGTGTAAGTGCTATAAATTCCAATAAAGTAAAAATAATATAAGAGACAAAAAAGGAGAGATTGGAGTAGAAGACCTGGAAGAGAGTTAATAACCTTTCTTTCATGTCATGGAGACAGTCATACACCTCCTAATACGTGTTTCTAATCTCTTTTATAAACCAGAGTGCTCTTGTGGAAAAAGAAACATTTCTCTGAATCCCAGCAATTCCTTCAGTTTTCTATTATTATATTTAGGCCAAAGCAAATATAATATTTCTATTTTAAAGGTAGTATGTATAATATTACCTCGTTCCTATTAAATTGTTTAAGTTCTTTCTCTCCAACCATGCAATTGCCAACCCACTTGTTTATACATTCAATCATCTTAAATAAATGCAAAGGAAGATGTCTGAAATTATGTTCATCATGAGGAGAGACATTGGGAGACTTATTGCTTTCTACCTGGTACTTTTCTCTATTGCCTAAATTACTTATGTATATGTTACCACGTTTAAAAAAAAAATTAATAAAGCCGAAACCAGATTGGCTCAGTGGTAGAGCGTTGGTCTGCGGACTGAAGAGTCCCAGGTTTGATTCCAGTCAAGGGCATGTACATTGGTTGCTGGCACATACCCAATAGGGGGTGTGCAGGAGGCAGCTGATTGATGTTTCTTTCTCATCGATGTTTCTAGCTATCCCTCTCCCTTCCTCTCTGTAAAAAAAAAAAAATATATATATATATATATATATATATATATATATATATATATATATATTAAACACTAATAAAGTCATTATCTTTTTCTGACCAAGTTAAGGATTTCTCTTTATAATTTGGGTAAAATACACATAACATAAAATGTAGCATTTTCACCATGCTAACTGCACAGCTCTGTAGCATTAAGTTCATTCACATTTTTGTGCAACCATCAATATTATCTATTTCCTGAACTCTTTCACAATCCCAAGTAGAAACTCTCTAATCATTAAATAATAACTATTTCTCATTCTACCAGCCCCTAGTAACCACTATTCTACTTTCTGTTCTAGGGTTCCTCATATAGGTGGAATCATACAATATTTGTCCTTTTGTGTCTCTCTTATTTCTATTAGTATAATGTTTTCAAAGTTTATCCATGGTGTAGCATGTGTCAACTTCATTTCTTTTTAAAGTCAAATAATACTCATTGCATGTATATATTGCATTTTGTTTATTTATCATGGACATTTGGGTTATTTCCACCTTTTGGCAATTGTGAATAATACAACTATGAACATTGGTGTAAAAATATTTGCTAAAGTCTCTGCTTTTAATTCTTTTGATGATATACCTACAAGTGAAATTGCTAGATTACATGATAATTCTTTTTACTTCTTTTTTTTTAACATTTTAATATATTTTATTGATATTTTACAGAGAGGAGGAAGGGAGAGAGATAGAAAGTTAGAAACGTCAATGACAGAGAAACATCGACCAGTTGCCTCTTGCACACCCCTTACCAGGGATGTGCCCGCAACCAATGTACATGCCCTTGACCGGAATCGAACCTGGGACCTTTCAGTCTGCAGACCAATGCTCTACCACTGAGCCAAACTGGTTTCGGCTCTTTTTACTTTTTTGAGGAACTGCCATAATGTTTTTCAACAGCAGCTAGCTATACCATTTACATTCCCACAGCTATGTGCATCGGCTCCAATTTCTCCACTTCCTTGACATTTGCTAACTTTTTAATTTTTAGGATAATAGTCTTCCTAATGGGTGTGAAGTAATATCTCACTGTGGTTTTGATTTTAATTTCCCAAATGATTAGTGATGTTGAATATTTTTTATTGGCCACTTATTTATCTTCTTTAGAGAAATGTCTGTTCAAATCCTTTGCTCATTTTTTTTTTATTGAGTTGTTTGTTTTTTATTGTTGTAATTGTTATGTTGGAGGAGTTTTACACTGGGTATTAATCCCTGATCAGACATATGATTTGCACATATTTTCTCTATTTTTGTGTGTTGGTTTTTCATTCTTTGTCCTTTGATCCATAAAACTTTTTAATTTTGATAAAGTCTAATTTATCTATTTTTTCTTTCATACCCTGTGCTTTTGTCTGTCTTACCTGAGTAATCATTTTTAAGTTCAATGTCATGAATCTTTCCTGTGTTTTCTTCTAAGAGTTTTATAATTTTAGCTCTTATGTTTAGATAATTCATCCATTGTTTATTAATTCTTATATGTGATGTAAGGTTAGGGTCCAATTTATTCTTTTAAATCTAAAGTTATTACTTAAAAAAAAACATTTGAGAGAGAGAGAGAGAGAGAGAGAGATTAATTAGTTTTTCCATTTATCCATGCATTCATTGGTTGACTCTAGTATGTGCTATGACCAGGGATCCTACCTACAACCTTGGGCTATTAGGATAATGCTCTAACCAACTGAGTTATCGTGCCAGGGCTAAAATCATTACTTTTTAATAACAGTTATCATCTAGTTATCTAACCTCTGACATTGAAGGCTCATGCAGAAGAAAGTGCAATGAGAACCTAAGTGCCTGATGTACCTTCAAAATGTAGTGACCCAGAACTGCCAATGAGCCAGTTTTCCCATTGCTCCCACTCATCACTTCCTGAAGGTTGCTATAGACTGGTACAAGAGCTGCGTTTTTCTTTTTTAAACATCTAAAGGCACCTGTTCTTTGAAGTGGGTGTCAGCTGCAGATGTAACACCCATCATCACATGGCATCTGTTTTTAGCTAGTGGAAAATGCCACAATAGTTTACTGACTTGCTACCCTGGTTGAAAGTCCACAAACCAAAATTTCCCACAAGGGATAACTTTTTTCCTCAAATAATTCTTTCTTTTTTATATCAAAAGCATCTTCTTAGTATTTCAATGTACTATTTTAAATCTCCATGATACTAAATGGAAATAAAGTAAATAGCATATTTTTAAAATAGCATCTCACATGCCAATTGTCAAACTGATAATACCAAAAATTCTTAACGGCCTTCTAGCTGGAAAGGCAAATGAATGATCAATTAAAAGCCAGAAATAGAAAACAGGATACATACCACAAAAACTGAATATTACAAGTCAATGAAGATGATAAATATGACCTTTTTGTTAAGTATTCTATCAAAGTTTTTCTTTTTAGTATCAAATGTATTTTTCTCTGAAAAAATAACACTAAACTAAGAATATGTATTACATATAATCAAAAATTCTTTCATGATTTATATCAAATAATTAGTACCATGAACTATTGCTGGTTTACTTATTTCTGGTACCAAGATTGCTATAATTATTGAAATGAGGAATTAACATTCACAATTAAAGTAGACAATGGGAAGATCCTGAAAATTTCTTGGTGACTTACCACCTATAAAATCTATTTCTCTCATTCCAAATCCTTGATATTCTGTTCCTCTGCCTCAACTGTAATGCAAAACTATGGTATACACCTAGGCTTAGCTACATTATTTGTGGGGCCCAGCATTAAATGAAAATGTAGGGCTCTTTGTTCAAAAATTATTAAGAATTTCAAGATGTCAATAGCAGAGTATTAAACCAAATAGAGGGTCATTCTGAGCATGGAGCCCTGTGCAACTGCACAGGTTTCACAGCCATGAAGTCAGCATTATGTGTATTTGTTTCTGTGTTTAGTCTTACAGGTTTCTGAGAACTCAATTACAGGTACAGATTCTCAGAAGCTGCCACGAATTCATTTTCATTTTTTCCCATAGTATGACCATCTTGTCTGCTCTCTATTGCTGATAGCAGTATCTCCTGGGTGCTTAGTTAACTTTCCACCTTCCATGAATCTATGCTGCAAAAGTCCACTCTTCTGCCTTTTTTTTTTCTAAATATGAATCTAGATTTACTGTAATCTATTCAATAATAACCAATATTTAATGTAATGGTTTAGGTTACCCCAAATAGTTTAGTTGAAGGGTGTAATTTGTAGGGGAGTAGAAAATTGATAGAGGGAAAAGAAGGCAGCCTATAAGCAGTGCATTGTGAAGACAGCTATTTCAGTCTTAGAAGTACTCCCCCATCTCCTTACTCCAGCCCCTTTGATGAAAGGGCAATGGAGCTATAGTATTTATGCAGCAAATGCTAAGAATAATCAATTAAGGGTTGCTCTTTGCCAGGAGATGGTTGTAAATCTTTAAGCCTGATGTATAGGTGGACAAAATGAATTTCTACAGTCTCTGAAAAGCATCCTCAAGCTTGGAGATGCACATCTTGGCGGTTGTAATTGGGCCAGAGAATAGTAGGTAGGAGTGAAATCAGGTAGACCACTAAAAGAATTTACTTCATTTTGCTTTGTTGTATTGTGAGATGGAAAGAAGATGAAGGCTTTTGAGCAGAAAAGCAATTTGATCTGAGGAGTCACCAAGCAAAATTGGTGCTTGCCATATTTTTTTCTGTATCTCACCACACCATAGTAGTAACAGACACGTGTAGGCCAAACGCTGCCTAGCTCTTTTATGCTGCCTATAATCTAACTTCAAAAACAAAACACTAAAAATAGTAAAGTAAACACATGATCACCCATCCATTCATCCACACACTGAGAAAGCCTTTCAGAGTTGAGTAATTCCTGCTGCCTGGCCCCCACTGCCATCTGGGACAAGCTGCTGTGGGGTGTGGCAACTAAGAGAAAGCACATATGAAGGAGCATAAGGCAGAATGAGAAAGACAAATATATCGGCCAGCCTAATCATTGCTGCTTTGCTTTTCATTTTTCATTTTTTTCTTTCCTTTTGCTTTTATTGTAATATCTATCATAAAGAATGCCTATATAGCAGAGGTGGGGAACCGTTTTTCTGCTAAGAACGATTTGGGTATTTGTAACATAACTTATAGGTCATACAAAATTATCAACTTAAAAATTAGCCTGCTGCATTTGGTCAAACATTTCATTCACTCACCCGTAATGCCTTGGCAGGGCCAGACCAAAGTTTTTCCAGGCTTTATAGAATCCACAGGCCAGACATTCCCCACCCCTGCTACAGATAGCATACCTCATAGTTCTTGACACATAAAAAGGCATTCTATAAATATTTACAGATTATAAAAATCCGCTAATGAAAAAACAGTCATTCTTGCACTGCTGGAATGTATTTCTACTAGTTTGCGTTATTTCAATTTTTCATATACTACTGGAGCCAAATATACTCAAGAATGTATTTTATGATAAAGGTCACTTCTCAATTCAGTGTCGAAAATAAGGACTTCTTCAATATTGTGGTGCTGTGAAAAGTGGGCAGTATAATAGAAAAACATTAAGTCAAATTCACCTTTTACACTATACATCAAGATACTCTACAAACATGCCAATGACTAAATGTAAACTATCAAATAAAAGATAAAGGTACATGAAGAAAATTTCTGTGCATTCTATTTTATAACTTTGGACTGGAAAAAGCCTTTCTAAACCAAGTTTTAGAATTCAGGAACCAAGGTTAAGAAAAAGGTTGATACGCTGACTACATATGAATGGAAAAATGCTACATGGCAAAAGACACCATGAATAAATGTAAAATCAAATGACAAGTTGAGATATAGCATTTGAAATTCACTACTTTAAAGGCCCTTAGATTATTTCTCCAATCTTTCAAAAGCCCCCAGAAATTGAGAAGAAAGGAGATCAACAATCTGAAAGTAAATCTACAGTTCACAGGAAAGGAAATACAAGGGATCCTAACATATGAAAAGATGTTAGATTTTACTCATAACAACAAAAGTGCACACTAACACTACTCTAAGATAATACTGCCCACCTACCAGATTAGCAGATCTCCCAACAGCAAGTTGGGGGAGAATGTCTGTTCATGTTATTTTGGGTAAGAGTACAAAAATGGAGCAAACTTCACAAAGGGCATTTTGGCCAGACTTGGCAATTTGCATCCCACTTCTGCCATTTTTCCTCCTAGAAATTTATCTGCTTATATGTGAAAATCTGTCACATTGTTATTGTTTATTAGAGAAAACAATTGTAATGGGGCAAAGGGAACCCAAGTGTCTTTCAAAAGAGAACTACTAAGCCCAGCCAGAGTGGCTCGGTGGTTGAGCATTAATCTATGAACCAGGAGATCATGGATCAATTCCCAGTCAGGGCACATGCCCAGGTTGCAGGCTTGATCCTCAGTGTGGGGCATGCAGGAGGCAGCCAACCAATGACTCTAACCACTGATGTTTCCATCTCTCTGTCTCCATAATCAATAAAAAATATATTTTAAAAAGAGAGAGAGAGAGAGAGAGAGAGGGGGGGGGAGAGAGAGAGAGAGAGAGAGAGAGAGAGAGAGAGAGAGAGAGAGAGAGAGCTGGCCGAAACGGGTTTGGCTCAGTGGATGGAGCGTCAGCTGCAGACTGAAAGGTCCCAGGTTCGATTCCGGTCAAGGGTATGTACCTTGGTTGCAGGCACATCCCCAGTGGGGAGTGTGCAAGAGGCAGCTGATCGATGGTTCTCTCTCATTGATGTTTCTAACTCTCTCTCTCTCTCTCTCTCTCTCTCTCTCTCTCTCTCTCTCTCTGTAAAAAAAATCAATAAAATATATTTGAGAGAGAGAGAGAGAGAGAGAGAGAGAGAGAGAGAGAGAGAGAGAGAGAACTGCTAAAATAAATTAGGATAAATCCAGACAATGAAATACTAGGCTATTATAAAACCAAATGAAGACAATTTTCTTATACTGATGTGGAAAGGTCTGCAAGATATATTGTTGAGTGAAAAACAAGCCTGGTGAAAAGAGTTATATAGAATACTACCTATAATGCTATTAATCATATGGGAATAATCGCTGTCATAGCAATGGTTTTCAAAGTGTGGTCTTCCCAAAATCCTTTCAGGGATTCATAAGGTCAAACTATTTTCTTGATATTACTAGAAATGCATTTGCTCAATTTTATCCACTTTCTACAAATTTGTGAAAGCACATAAGCGAAACTCCAGGAATAACAGAAGCCTTGGACTTAACTGATTCAAATTAATCTGGTTGACATTTCCCTTGCTCTGTCACGCCTGTGCCATTATCAGTGGCATTTAGGTCAGGCTGTGAAGAAATGAACAGACACTGCTGGGCAAGTCTAAGGAAACAGACCGCAGAAGCAGACCACTTGCTTTCGAAGGCTTGTCCTTTTCACAAAGAAATTTGCAAAAAGAAAAAGAGGATCACAAAATACATGGTCCCAGAAGTCAAGTCCAAAAATGTGTGTTGAAATGAAATTTATCTTTCTTTACTCTTACGATGGTAAAAAGCAAGCCGGGTAAACAAGGCCTAGGTTATGACAAATAAAAATGTAAGTGGGCAATTTCTTTCTGTTTAACAATTAAGTACAGACCTACTAAACACATGGTTTGTGGTCACTGCTTTGTGTGGCTGGGGACCAGATGCTTGGTCACAAGGGAAACTGAATGAGTGTGGAAAGCCACCTCTCCTATTGGCAATTAAGAACATATGGCATTTGCTGTTTATAGAATATTTCTCCTTTGTGTGAAATGTTTCTGAACCATGGTCTCCAGGGCACACACTTTGAGCTGTTTTTTCCTAGAGTGGTGTTTCCTTCACACAAACTAACCCACATTTTCTTCTGTGATTCTCCATATGACTAATGAAGCATAGCTTTGAGGTTATGATTTACGGGAATACCTGTGACCATGCAGTACAGAGCGCTGACATGAACCCTCACCCTGATTATAAACATGCGCTACACAACTGGCTGACCAGTCCCCAGCCTCCTCTTTTCTTTTTCAGTTTTTTTTTTAAATGATCTATTTAACTGTAATTGTGTTGTTAAAAAATAGCTGTGTTTTCTATACTGGCTCTTGGGCTTACGCCTCCAATAAAAATGTACAAGCCATTAGTTCTTCAGGTTGTGCACAGACATTTCCCCAGGAGACAGTCCCAGGCTTGATGCTTCACGCTAGGCCAGTCTATCAGCTACTGGCATGCCCCAAATGTTCAAGACTCCAGAACTGAAGAGATACTTTAATATATGCCCTTCCTTCCTGTAACATAGGATGACTGTTATCCCATTCATCTAACTTATCCCTTCTTGTGTGATAGCTCCTTCAGCAGATATATCTATGTATCTATTTACTCACATATACCAGTAAAATGAGTGCATGTGTGAGAGTAATTTAAGTTGCAAATGTGTTTATTTTCATAAAATAATGAAACTGCTTAATGAGCAAGTGCATTTCAAACTCATAAACTAATATATAGAACTTTTAAGGGTATATTAAAATATTATTTTTATTCCTTCACTTAAACATAAATATGTGCAATAAACACAAGAATGAGTGGATTCCCAAAACTGGAACTTCAGCTCCTTAAACAGGCAAAATGATTATAGTATCACAAGGACCTCTGAGATCAATTTCTCTGGAGGCCTCATATCAGATTTAAATAATGTTTCAATTTCCAGCATCATTCCATTTTTAGCTCCTTTGTATAATCTAGAATTTAGTAATCTTAGCACAATTTCATTTTAGACATAGTTTTAATACATATTGAATATTTGTTTAGTTAAGAATGGGTTTATAACATATGACCTCAAGATGAAAGTTTCTGAATGAGAGTGACATTTGCTGGAGGCAATCTAATTCTCATGATGAATATAAACACCTCATTTTAAAATGTGTCATTTAATTACAGGGAATCCAAAGAATGCAAGAACAAGAAAAAAACTAAGCCAATAATAAAATCATCAATTGTGCTAAAGTTTATTTCATCTCATACAGTAATTGCCTCTTTATCAGAATGATATTGTCCTGAAATTCTCATGTCTATCGTTTACTCATACTATCTTTGGGTGTCACATTCTCCAGCAAGCCTTCTGTAATTCCTCTATGTGCAGGGAAAGACAGGGTGATCCCATCAGTACCTTTCCTTTCAGCTCATCCTCCCTCAGCATAAGCTAAAGGTAGAGTGCTGGCAGAAGGTGGGCACATCAAGCAGTGATAAAAACAGTTAATTCTGATAGGATTAGAAAGCATACAAAATACTATTGTGCAACTTTGGTCATTCCACACACAAAGGCAATTCTCTTAGACTGGCTGTGCACAAAATAAAGGTAAGTGGTAAGATTTCATGCTAATAATTTCAAATTTTAATTTGTCTTTACTTAAAGTTAATTAAGTAAGAAATTAAAAAAAAAACAAAAAACAGCATAAGTGGAGCAACCCTAAAAGCAAGGAAAAAGCCTAATGTAATGTCCCTTTAACAGCATTTTTCTTGCTTTATGAACTAGGGTTTCCACCTTTTCATTTTGTGCTGGGCCTCAGAGATTAGATGGTGTTAGTCATAATTATGCATCAAACAGGGTTCTTTGAAGTCTGATAAAGTTCAATATCTTCCAAAATGCCTTCTCTATTGAAAGATGACAAATAGATGATAGATAGATAGATAGATAGATAGATAGATAGATAGATAGATAGACAGATAGACAGGAAGATAAATAAGGAGACAGATATTATTTATTCATTTTGTTAAAGCAGCCACTATGCATTTCTGAAGTATGATTACTTGATATATCACTTCCTTTGAATCTGCTCACCAATATTCATTGCCTTCATGTCATTTCCAGTGTTAGGACTAGGAGGTTTTCATTTCTTTTCAATTGTAGACCTTTACTGGGCTTCCTCAGGAGCTCCAGAGCATCTCATCGCCACTGTGCAGTGATGACCTTTAGGGGAAGGAAGGTCAGGTGGTTCCTCTGTTCTTCACACTGGGGAAGGAAAGACCTGTTTGTAAAATGCAACAAATGTTTCCTGGATTGAAGCCAATTTATTTTTTATCTTCATTTGATCTTAACTAATCCTTTCCTTTGTGTGATTTCCTTTTGTTGATATGCCAAAATTCTGCCAACTTGTTTCCTTTCTCAAAAAAACAACACAAAAGCCCACCTCATTTCTGTTAAGTTTAACTTAGTATTTGACTTGCTTGCCAAAGTAAATTAAATCTCCTCTGCCCTAGCACCAACCCTAATCAGGTGAGAAAGGTGAGAAACATATCTTGTAAAAGTAAAGCCACAATAAACATATAGGTGATTGGCTCATTATTCATATGATGTATTGACCTTTATGGATATGTTTAAGGGAGAGGGAGACCAGAATTCTCTTTCTAGAGAATTTATTTATTCTGATAAGTAAGAGAATAATTTTTAGGTCACTGTGATCAAATCTATAGAGTACCAACTATCTAGGTAACACAGGTAGCACATTCAGCTTTAATTTGAATTGCCAGGATAAACTGTCCAAGATGCCTATCATCCCACTTCAGAGATGTGACATAACAACTTGATTGATCCTTCCACAGCCTGCTTTAGCAATCTGGTGTTCTGGCAATTTGTGCATTCTACTGCAGATTATCTGTCAGCAAGAGCCAAGTCCTCTTGCAAAGCTTTACTAAACTCTACACATGCTAAGAGAGACCTTCTTTTTCCAGATGAAACTCTATTTAAAGGTTTGGGTAAAGCAAACTGAAGCACCAATCAGCACTATTAGCTCAGCATTTTCAACATGCAAGTTTGCTTCCAAAAACCTCCCTTTGAGTCTGAGTTTGCAAGAGGTTCATATCTCCTGAGTTTCACTTTGAGTGTCAAGTTCAAGCAGAACACCAAAGAAACTCAAAGCAAAACCCACTTTGGGTCCTTAGAGTTTCACCTGTCTCCTACCTGAAAGAACTACCCAGTGTTCCCTTGAAACTTGACCCAAGTTTGCATGCAATTCAACTGAAATACAATTCAGCTTTGCTGAAAGGTTTGCAAATCTCCATAAAATTGGATGTGAACCTAGTATGACCTTTGGGTATCTAAGGAAGTTTACCAAAGTTTCCAACAAACTTCAACAGGACTTGTAGGACCTGGTGAAGAATGGCATATTTTTAAACTGTAGTTTGCCTCCAGGAAATCTATGAATCACATTTAATTTGCCTCCAAGAAATTAGTTATTCCTACTTTGTAAAATTATTTTTCATCTCTGTATACTCTTTTCAATGAGGAAGATTGTGGTTAATTGATGAGAAAGCAGGTGGCTATCATCGCACGCTGTTTTCACCTCGTCCTAGCATACAGCACACTCCACAAGCTCAGGCACGTTAAGCGTTGCCTATACTGTGGCCTGGGGAATCTACACATTTCTAATGGCAAACAGTTGAGATAATCCAATATCTTAGCAAAACACAATGGGTTGGAACAGCCTGTCACACAAGACTAACTTCCACTTTTTCTAATGAAGATAAAACTTCAGCTTACTCTTCTTTGTTCTTTAGGCCAAGTTTCTTCCTTGTCTCATCTCTGCCTTGCTCTCCACCCTTTCCTCTCACCACAAAGCCCTACTTGTGCCTTCCTGATAATCTCCATTCACTCTCCCATCTCTAACCATTTACCACTTTCCCCTTGGTTCCTCTGCATCACCTGTCCCCTCCTTTCTTCATTTGCCTCTGCTTAACTTCCCTGATGGGACTTTCCCCCTGGCTTTCCACAACACCTACTTTACAAGTGTTGTCAATGGGCCTCTGATACCCCTTTCCAAGGTTCCTGGGCAGGATTCCTACTTCCAATCCTGTGCGCTTTGTTAGCTGGCATTCTGGGAACTCCTCAAGAGGGGAGGTTGTGCCTGGTTGGTATGGCTCAGTTGATTGAGAGTGGTCCCATGCACGAAGGTCCAGGTTCCATTCCCTATCAGGACACGTGCTGGGGTTGCTGGCTTGATCCCCAGTAGGGGGGTGTGCAGGAGGCAGCCAATGGGTGTTTCTCTCTTACATCTATGTTTCTCTCTCTCCCTCTTCCTCTAAAAGCACTTAAAAAAAAAAAAAAAAAGAGGGAAGTTTGTGAGTCTATCCTCAGTGAACAACACTTAGTGAACGCTCTGCCAGTGAGCCACAGTTTGCAGCAACTGTGGATGACAGAGTGACTCTATTACATAGATGGAAACACAAACAGGAGGAAGAAAAATAACATGTACTGGGAAAAGCATGGTTTTTTGGAGTCTAATAGACCTAGGTTTGAATAACGTCTCTGGCATGATGATCTTGGATAACCGACTTAAAATTTGGAACTCTGGTTCCCTCATCCAGTCTAATGGGGATACTAATATCTATTTCAGAATGTTAAAGGAATAAATGAAATGATGTACATCGTAGAGACTCAGTTCATGTTAATTATCTACCCTTAATTGTTCTTTAAAAGAAGATACCTCAGTTCACATTTAAGGCTTAAATCAGTATAGGCTAGTGGGAAATTAGAAAAGTGATTATATTTAGCCTTCTCATGTGGTATAATTTCTCTGTTTAATGTCCTTAGTGATGTGATAGTTTTGCATTGAGGCACAAACAACACCAGACTCAAAGAATTCTTCTGTTTTCTCATTTGAGATGCATATTCCAAAATTCTCATTTTGCTAGAGCTAGGGTGATTTTATGCTGTCCACTTGATTTAGAGTACTTGTCTACCTAAGAAAAATTTTACTAAAACAGTATATTCATAATTCATATCTGTACATTGCTTTCACAAATAAAACATGCATTGTTAAGTATTATCTAAAAAGAAAACCAAATTAAAACTTAATAGTGCTTATAATTGTAAACAAATTAAACAAAAAAAATTTACAGAATTTTTCTTTTTTTAGAATATATTTTATTGATTTTTTACAGCGAGGAAGAGAGAGGGATTGAGAGTTAGAAACATCAATGAGAGAAACATTGATCAGCTGCCTCTTGCACACCTCCAAATGGGATGTGCCCATAATCAAGGTACATGCCCTTGACCAGAATCGAACCTCGAACCCTTCAGTCTGCAGGCTGAAGCTCTATCCACTGAGCCAAAACGGTTTCAGCAAGCATTTTTCATTTTTGATTAAGACATTTTGTTCTTGCTTAGGGCCTAAGCCTTTGATAGGTGCAAAAAGAATGAAATATTAAGTATATTTTCCCTAATTACTATGTATTTACCAAAATAAAAATAAAAACACTATATGAAAGATATTGTGATGTCCACGAGGAATCTGATTTATCTCAAAGTGCACCCATTAGCAGGAAAATAAAGTTTTAGAAGCTCTGTGTGGTGAAATGAATGGACAGGACATTAAAATTCTTGGTCATTCAGAAAGAATAGTTTTTAATTTAACTCACAGTCAAAAACTATACTCAACATTCCTTACTATGTATCTTTGTTACTTCAACCCTCAAATATCTGAGCCAAATTCTTTTAATTTTAATATCTGTATGTTAAAAATAACAATAAAATATATTTTTTTAAAGGAAAAATTCTGTAAATTTTCTTTTGTTTAATTTTATAAGGACATCATACTTAGAGAGAATGAAATAAGATTAATAAATGTTTGGTGCCATGGGAATTATACCTTACTTTAAAAACTCAGGTTTAATTTTGTGTAAAGAATGAATTATCTGGCATTGTTTGAATGTGGCTAGGTGAAATGTATAACAATATTTGCTTTCTTAGATTCAGTAGAATTTATAGTAGAAAACTCAAGAAAACATGCAACATATAGAAAAAGAAAAGGTCTCTTGCCCTTAACTTTATTATTATGTGTAGGGTTTACTACATATTTGTGAAATGAATAAATATCATAATAAATTAATAGGTGAACCATTCAGCCTAGAAGATGAAGCTGACCCAGCAAATATCAGGGAAGGGAAGAAGTGAGCTGAAAAGATGGCTTCTCCCACCTTGAAGAAGGTTGAACAGTCCCTATTGGGACCAGAGGACAGCTAGAGAGAAGCATGACACAGAATGTGATGCAGAGCAGAATGCTAAAAATAAGGAAGAGAGTACACACAGATGCAAAGCATAAAAGGGTATGTAGGAGCAGGCTTGTAAAAGCAAGAGAAAGTCAAGAGCTACAAGCTATGCTACAACTAAATCCTATGGAAACAGGGCAAGTAAGCAAGAACAAGAAGTCTACCTGAATTGATATTTTAGCCTTAGTTCCTTAATCTTATATGTAGTAGTTTGCATTTTGGTTTTACAAGCTGCCACAGAATTGCCTAGATTGCAGTAAATGGAAGGAATAAGATAGTGTAAAGGGTGAAGAGAAGGAAGGAATTAAGAGATGATAGAAGAGGAGAAAGTATAGTTACCCCCCTTACCTGAATGGCATATGTTCAGTGAATGATGAAGCCATGAATAGTACCAAACCTCATATATACTGTATGTATATTTCTTATATGTACATACCTATGATAAAGTTCAAACTATTCTTGCAATCTGAGGCCCTTATTAATACTTGAACACAAACACTGTGATACCTTGACAGTCAATCTGATACCAGAGATGGCTACTGACTACCTGGTGGGTAGCATAAACAGTGAGGATATGGTGGACAATAAGATGAGTCACATGCTGGTGGGACAGAAAGGAACAGCTCGGTATTTTATCATTTTACTCAGAACAATACACAGTTTAAAACTTATGAATTGTTTATATCTGGAATTTTTCCATTTAATGTTTTAGGACCATGGTTAATAGCAGTTAACTGAAACTGTGGAAAGCAAAATAGATTAGGAGAGACCACTATAAAGGAAGATAACAATATGAAGGGAAAAGGAAATAGACAAGGGAAGATAAAAATGAAGGTAATAGACAAGGACAGGAAGGTGGAAAGGAAAGAAATTCCCAAAGATTGGGAGGAATCTTAATTACATCCCCACTGGTCTCAAAGACACCACAGACCATTGGCTCATTTACTCGCACTAATTTCCTAGTGTGTCTGGCCAGGCTTTTCTGAGCTTTATAGCTTTGGATCAGAAATGGCTCCAGCTTCAGATGCTAACTCTGAAATAAATATAAGGGATGTTTCATTATAACCACAACTCCGTAAGAGTGAAATTCAAATAAAAAGGAAAATGAAAACATTATGTTTTGTTTGAAAAAGTTTGTCCTGAGGTCATTATCCAGTAATGATTCATTTTACCCAGCAAGGAAACTTAGGGGTAACCCTTTCATGAGTCACAATCCTTTTCTTGTGGATTTCTTTGTTTCGAATATTTTATTTCTTGGTTTGTTCAACAATATTCTTGTCAAGTGACATAACAAATGGAAATGTAGTTGAAGCCATAACTACATAGGGCATCAATCCTACAGGGTTCATTTGATAAAGATGACTAAAATTTTCATCTTCTCTAATTAATAAATTGTTGAAGAGTAGTCAGTTGCAATAAAATGCTTCAAATAAATCCTTATTTTCTCAAGATTTGAACGTAGAGTACTGAGTTTCCAGATGTCACCCAGAACATATACTTGGGGAGAAATACATCTTTTCAGTAATAGAGTGTAAGATCAGGTGTATTATTTGCTCTACCAGTGCCCTGGACTCAGCAAGAATATAAGAGAAAATAATGAATGAGAGATCTCAAATGAGCTCTCAGAGATCATTGGGAACATAGTTAATCTTCAATAAAACAGTTCTTGCTGCCACTATTGTATTAAAATGCAATACTCTCCCAAGATCATTGTTATAGGCCATTAATGCTTATGTTAACAATAATCTTATCTAAAAAAGAATAATATACAAATTGACCATCATTCCAACCCACAAGATGGCTACCCCTTTGTGGTCAAAGATGGCCGCCACTATGTGGACACAACATGGCCACCACAAGATGCCCAGCAGGGAGAGCAGTTGGGATGGTCCAGGCCTACAGGGGAGGGCAATTGGGGGGTACCAAGAATGCAGGGAAGGGAAGTTAGAGGTAACCAGGTGTGCAGGGGAGGGCATTTAGGTGCAATCAGGCTGGCAGGGGAGCAGTTAGGCATAAATCAGGATGGCAGGGGAGTGGTTAGGGGGTGATCAGGCTGGCAGGCAGAAGTGGTTTGGGCCAATCAGGAAGGCAAGCAGGTGAGCAGTTGGGAGCTAGCAGTCCTGGATTGTCAGAGGGATGTCCAACTGCCCATTTAGGCCCAATCCTACCAGGGTTCCAGATGGGAGAGGGTGCAGGCTGGGCTGAGGGACACACTCTCCTCCCTGTGCATGAATTTCATGCACCAGGCCTCTAGTAATGATGATAATAGTTTACACTTACTGAATATTGTTATGGACTGGGTCTATCATAAACATTTTACAATTTAATACAGCCAATACTGTTCAACTCTAAGTGACAGATACTTATTTTTATATTCCCTCTTTTGGTGAATTGACAAGCATAGATTGATTTCTAATGAATAAGGTATTAAAGTTTAGGTCACCAAATCACAACAACTGATATCAATAATAACTATTGGTAATGTTTAATGTTCAGTTCAGCAAGGTGGTAAAAAGGTATGATTATTAAGCTGCAAAACTCTCCTTTCACTGTGAAATAAAGAAAGATAGTTCCTGAAGATTGTCATAAGGAAATAAATGTTTCAGAAATTCAAAACACAATATAGTATTATTTTGAATATGACATTATAGCAAGAATTTTTATTGAGCTTGCCAGCATGGCTCAGTGGTTGAGCATAGATCTATGAACCAAAAGGTCATGGTTTCTAGTTTCCCTGATGCTTTTGAACTCCTCAAATCAAAGTAATTGTTACCTATCATCTACCTAAAATGAATATATGACCATTATTCACTCATCCTCTAGGTTAAAGTAATGTTGAGTGTAGCTTTCTATACCTTGGTTTCTCCATATTCAAACAAGAATGATGTAACCCAGCTCTGTTATGAGAGTAAAATAAGATTACTATTATGAAAAGAATACAGAGTAGATGCTTGATAAATATTTATTTTTTAAATATATATATTTTATTGATTTTTTAAAGAGAGGAAGAGAGAGGGATAGAAAGCTAGAATCTATGAGAGAGAAACATTAATCAGCTGCCTCTTGCACACCCCTACTGGGGATGTGCCCACAACAAAAGTACATGCCCTTGACCAGAATCGAACCCAGGACCTTTCAGTCCACAGGCTGATGCTCTATCCACTGAGCCAAACCGGTTTTGGCTTTACTTGTTTTTGAAATCAAATGGCAGCAATCTGCCCAGAGAATAAAGCAAGAGATATAGATCAGAAAGTCAGTGACAGAGGTTAAGTGGAGGTAAAGTCATAAGAGGAAAGGAATTCTCCAAAAGAAAAGATAAATCTAAGGATCAAGCACCAGCTCTAGGAATTGGAAAGAAGGAAGATGAAACATAGGAAGGAGACTAAGAATTTGTAAGAGAAGAAGCAGAAAAAAAGCAGTCTACTGTTATTAAATACTAGAGGCTCAGTGCATGAAATTTGTGCACAGGGCGAGGGGTCCCTCTCAGCCCAGCCTGCATCCTCTTTAATCTGGGAGCTCTCAGGAGATGTCTGACTGCTGGTTTAGGCCCAAACAACTGAGGAGGATATCAGTCTAAACTAATGAAAATTGTAAACTATATTATACTATTTAAATAAATGCTATGATATGGTTTCATATCTAAACAATGATGTCCTATGATATTTAATAATGATGTGCAAAAAGAGTACTGCCAAGTAGATATTTTTATAGATTTGCTTTCAAAAGCTACAAGAATTAACTTTATTAATATATATGTTGAGAGTACTTAAACAGATATCAGACTGCACACTTGAAAAATTTGTCCCCTCAAGTAGATTAATTATATTCTTGCAATCTTTATACTGCTTTTTGTTTATTGAATCCACTTAGCATAGGAGGGCCAAAGATTATCTTTATCTTAGTCCCTTGGCAACTACTAAAAATTCTAAATCAGCTAACCAGACTAGTGAGGTTTTACCGAACATAGTGCTCAAGCTAACATATGAATATTTTTCTCTGAAAATCCACAGTATATTCAAGCTGTTTCTCCCTGGACCACATTTTCAATGGCTAACTGAAGTTCTTCGAGCAAATAAATGTATTGAATTTCATTAGTGGTTTCTTTTGTAAGAAATACTCTGTTTCTGCTTAAAAGGAGTTGTTTCCTCCTTTTTGTCCCACGTCCCACCCCTCTCAGGGCACAGCTGGAGCTTTATCTTCATTTCTGGGAATCACATTTTGGGAGGAACTCTAATAAAATAAAACAGTTCAAAGAGAATGAGACTTGGAACCATTTCACATGAGGGACACTGGGGCATTTGGTTTGGAGGAAAGATAACATGGACAAGATGTCAGAGAAATGAGTGTTTCACAAGCAGATGCTTATACTACATGGAAACCAAGGAATCAATTGCTAATGACAATGTTTATTTCTGAATTTGTTAAATAAAGATGCCAGTTCTGATCATTCTCCTTTATATATCGATAGAAGTTACTTGGAAGTGGGACAACTAAGAAAGCAGAGTCTATAAAGCTCAGGTTAATTTTGAATCAGGGACTATGATTGGTCAATTCACTTTTTTATTTCCTTGAAGGACCTTAAATTAAATTAAACAATGATTACAGAGAAAATATTAGAATATTTTATTTTAATTTTTTATTATATATTATCTTTGTCACAGATGAATTACTGGGCCTTGTGACTTATTTAGCATGTGTTGATGAAATATGATAAGAAACCTTGAATGACCCAAGTATATGGAATAAAGAACTGAAGATATGGTAGCAGGGACTTCCCAAGACACTGTTCCTTGGTGGAAAAGGAGCAAAGAGATGAAGGGGGAAGGAAACAATGTAAAAAACATCTCTTATATTTGTCTTTCTCTGACTTCGTTTTCTAAATTCCAGTGGCCAGCCTTACATTTACTGCAGGCCAGGAGTTCTAAGTCAAAATTAATTGTTCTAAAGAGAGTAAAAAAGAAACAGGAAGAGAAGTGACATATCTTCACATCCTGAACTAGCCAATTTTGATATTGATAGGGGTGGGGGCTGATTCACAGTAGGTCAGATGTGATGGGAAGCTATAATGAGACATTCATTCCACTTGTGGTTTGGCTATGAGAATTGTCAAAGGCCACAGGTTGTGAGAATAAGCTTAGGCCTCAGATTCACACCCTTTCCTTTTAACATAAAATGCCTTTCATTGGTGGGGTAAAAGTACATGCTTTTTAAAAAAATAAGGAAACAAGTTTAAGAAAAGAAGGGTGTCTTTATCTGAGAATAAGGACAACTGGGCTAGTCATTGGTAGACCTTCTGAGGAAGTAACATTTGAGTTGAGCTCAAAATTACCCCCAAAATCCTGATATTTGAAGACCACAAGAACTTTCTAAGAAACAGAGGGATTAGTCAGTGCAAAACAATAAAGTACTTGCTTCAAACATACAAAACAGGATACTTTGCTGAGGGAGCAGCAGCTCGTTTTAGGGTTAGGGACACCGAGAAGAGTTATTATTATTATCCCTGTTCCTTGGCAAAGTAACCTAAAGGTAAGGGAGTACTATGCTAGGCTCTACCCAACAGGGAGAGACCACTAGATCTGCCCACTGGCTGGACGGGACTCATGGAGATTCTGACTTTTCTAACATCTTCCTGGAGGGCCAGTTAATACAATTCAGACATTTGGGGAAGTTACAACCCATGGGTCAACTTTGACCAGTGAAAGATGGGAGATAGGAAGTAGTCAGCAGATAAATTGCTTGCTAGTCTTCTCTGAGGACCTGTTTCAAGATGTTTTCACCCCACCTCTTGGAGAAGTCCACAATGAAACCAATAAACTGTAGCACAGTAGCACAACCTCTTGTATTTGCTCTTCCTCCTTTCTTCCCTTACCAGATTCCTTTTCCTCTCACTCCAGTTTCCTGGGGTTGCACTCCCTAAAAGAGTTAGTACATGAGCTTCCCCTCAGGCAGTTTTCTAGAAAACCTACTCTAAGATTCTATATTAATTCATTTAAATCTCACAGAAATCTCATGAGGTAAGTACTATGAAAATCCCCATGATATAGATTTAAAACTGATCGTAGAAGCTATCTAACTTTCCCAGAGTCAAGCAGCTGGTGAGTGTGTGAGCTGACCTATAAACCCAAATGATTTCATTCTACAACTTTCCAGCTCTATGGTCATGTAGACACTGGTCATGTTCAAGGGCTAGAGCTGCATTCAAGATGGGCCTGCAACTGCTTATACTAGTATGTAGTGAATGAGCCTACTATTGTTTTATACCTTTAAAAATTTTAAATTACAAATGACATTTAATATTATATTAGTTTCAGCTATACAGTATATTGGTTAGACATTTATACCTTAAGAAGTAATTTTCCATCTTACCTGGTTTGGCTCAGTAGATAGAGCATTGGCCAATGGACTGAAAGGTCCCAAGTTCGATTCTGGTCAAGGGCACATGCCCAGGTTGCAGGCTTGATCCCCAGTAGGGGGCTTGTAGGAAGCAGATGTTCAATAATTCTCCCTCATCATTGATGTTTCTACCTCTCCCTCCCTCTCCCTTCCTCTCTGAAATCAATAAAAATATATTTTTTAAAAATTTCCCTCAATACTAGTAAATCTAGTACCCACCTCACAGAATACATAGTCATTATAATATTATTGTCTATATTCCCTATGATGTACTTTATATCCTTGTGATTATTTTGTAACTGCCAATATGTACTTCTTAATTACTTCACCTTTTTTACCCAGCCTCCAAACCCCCTCCCATCTGGCAACTATTAGTTTGTTCTTCGCATCTATGAGTTTGTTTCTGTTTTATTTCTTTTGTTAGTAAGATTCCACTTATAAGTGAAATCATTTGTTATTTGTCTCTCTCTCTTTCTGACTTATTTCAATCTAGGTTCATCTATGTTATTGCAAATTAGATTTCATTTTTTTATACATATTTCACTGTATATACATCAGTGGGCAAAAGTAGGTTTATAGTTGTGAGTATGCAAAACACAGAGTTTATTCTTGTATTATTACTTATTAATTATTGCACTACTTATTTGTATTATAACTGTACACACCTATATGTACCACATCTTCTTTAGCCAATTGTCTATTGCTGGACACTTAGGTTACTTCCATATATTGCCTATTGTAAATAATGTGTCAATGAATGTAGGGATGCTTATATTTTTTCAAATTACTAGCAATCCCACTTTATAGTATTTATCTGAAAAAATACAAAACAGTAACCCTACTCTTCTCAAAGAGAATTACCCCTCTCTCTACACCTCCTAATAGAGGTCATACAGTAGATTGTTAGGGTCCTTGGTCCATGTCACTAAATTCTTTGTATTGGAAGAGACCAGGCCTGAACAATTAGTCTTTATTGGCAAATCATTAACCACTTATCAAACATCCATTCTATTCTGAGAACTTTCCTAGCTACTAGGTATTGCAAGTAATCAGAAATGGCCAAGTAATCTTCAGAGTTAGAGAAACAAAGCAAAAACAGAAAACTAAAGTTGGGACTAGGATGAGGTGAGTGAGGCACTTCCCTCGGGCACAAAATTTAAGGAGGTTCCAAAAAAACTCATTAATCCAGAGAAGTCATATTTTAATACAATAATTTAAAAAATATAATTAATTCCAAAATGGAATGAATAACAAATTATTGACATTTTAAATGCAGATGGGGTCAGTACCAATGCCCTACCAAGCCATACTGGAGCCTGTGGCAAAAGGTATATAATCAGGAATACTGATCCTTCTCCCTAGCCCTGCCCTGTAGAAAAAAATAAATAACAAGGTGCATACATTCATTTCCCTGGTCCTCCAAGCCATACTCAACCCTAGAGTAGAATCAAAATTCTCTTTTAATAACTTCAGTGTATAAACATCACTAATACACACATTTGAATGCTTTTATACAAGGACTCACATGAACAATTACCTTCTGTGCCCAGCATTGTACTCTCCTATAGCCAGCCTAGAGGCATAAAATAATATTATTCACAATTAAAATTATCTTTAATTATCTCTATCTTTGAAAATAAAGGAACAACCACTATTTTCTTATTGATGATTTTTTTTTACTCTTAGTCACAAATAAAAAATATAATTGTAGGTGATGGAAAATGTCAATATTCAGTAAACATTCAGTAATGTTCAGTAAGTGAGGAAACTGAAAAGCCCTAGTTTATTATCTTTATATATTATTCTATTCTGTCACAATGAATAACAGTTAATATACATTAATTTAAATGTTAAAATTACAAAACTAATTTAAATTATAAAACTATATGCTTTTGTATATGCTGGCTTTGAGACAGTCAGCTGTGAAAATGTCCTTCTGTGCCCATTGAAGAATTTTCTTCTGGGGTGGGAGAAAAAAGATTCTTTGAAGGATGAAATTGTGCCTGAATTTTTGTACTGTGTCCAAACCCATCAAAAACGTTCTGTTTAGGCACAGATTCCCTGCAAGGAAATAGATCTAGGGGAAAGCTGCCCTGCAGCTTGGGGGAAGGGGGGGACAGTCTGGAGAAAAGGAGGGAAATTCCCAGCTCTGGAAGAGAGCAAGAGGGAATACCCACAAAACTCAATGATAACTTGGCATAGACTTAACTTCCCCTTCCTAAACTTGCTGAAACACTTCTTAAAAGCAAAACAAAACAGCAATAACAAAAAATCAACCAAACAAAAAAAACACCCTTCTCTTCTTTTATAACTGAACAACAGTGACAATTGTGAGACAGATCAGGCTGTGACTTGATTTTTTTTTTTAACAGCTTTTGCAAATGGAGAGAAAGTGACTACTATCTTCAAATGGAGAGAAAGTGACTACTATCTTATCCATCTCATCCAACCAAGTTTTACAAATACACCACATTGTAGGGACTTTCTTATTGCTCCTGTAGCCTAGAGTCATTCTGGAAATCCTTTGGCTTTTCTTCACCCCTTTATTTATATGTCATGTACTGAGTCCAGAATGTTCCAAAGAGATAAACTCCTCTTGTAGTAAATAATAATTGGGGGGAAAGTACTTCTCAATGAGCATTCAAAATGACTTAAGCAGTAGTAAAATGTTGATAATTGGGTTCCAGTGTACATATTGCAAAGGTTTGCTAGTCAAAAGTCTAGAGCATAAAAAGTAAAATAAATGAGCTTTAATGTCTTTATTATTATGCCTTTAATTAGTTTAGTCAGTGTAACCATTCCCTTGGGTAAATTGGTTTGAACATGCACGTGCGAGTGTACACACACACACACACACACACACACACACACATTTTTTTATTATGTAGTCTAATCCTCTTAGTACAAGGAGAATGGACTGTAAATTTCATAAGCATTGACTTAGTTATAAAACTTTTCAAATTTTCCCATTAATCCAGTCATATATCAATAAATATTGTTCTAGAAAAAAATTTGGGAGACCAAATTTTAATGCTTTTGTTTCAGTGCTTTTAGGTCCCCAAATAGAGTGTTGCAAAGAACACCATAATACATCTTTATGGTCTAAGGAGGATGTGTTTAAAAGCCTTGTCTAGATATATGATAAAGTCTCTAGGTCTTCGGGCCTCTGGGTTGGGCACAGAGATCCTTCTAAATTATGGTTGAGCCAAGCATCCAGCTTTCAGGGTGAGCACTGTGGTGCGTGTTCAGTTCCTGTGTTCAAGCGCCATGAAAACTCTGCTCTGTGCAAAATATCAAATCTAGCTTAACACAACCAAAAAGAAACTATAGTACCTGGGTAGTAAGTAAGTAGTCTTCTAGGTATTTCAAGCCAAAACAAGAAAATGAAATCAGTTTTCAGGTGTTATACCCAGCATAAACCAACTAATCCAGTTTTCAGCACTGATTAGCCTTTTTTTCTCCAGGGAAGAAAGTTTTTCACACTCTGAAAATTTTTTTTTAAATTGTCACTTAGTCTCATTTCCATATTTAGAGCAGTTAGGTGTCAATTAGGCTGGCAGAGAAGTGGTTAGGGGATGATCAGGCTGGCAGGCAAAAGTGGTTAGGGTCAATCAGTCAGGCAGTCAGGTTATCGGCTGGGAGGGATGTCCCATATTAGAGAAGGTGCAGGCTGGGAGACCCATCTCGCCAACCCCACACACCCGTGCACAAACTTCATGCACTGGGCCTCTAGTATTTAATAAAAACTCACCTTAAAATGATGTTTATATTTATTAACTTTGGCTTAAAGTTTTTTACTTCACAGTTATATCTCTCTGGGAAAATAAGGAATGATGACTAATGATGTCTGTGTTCAGCCCACTATTCAGACATGTCTATTATCCTAGATTAGTTATCTATCACAGATTATTTACATAAATGTCTGAGGTGTCTCTTGAGGAAGTCTTGTGGTACCCTTAAAAAAATCAGATAAGCATGATAGTTATGATCCAGTTTTTCTTTTTTTAACCTTTAGTGGTCAGAGGAGAGAGGGTACTAAGTGCAGCACAGTATTTTCCCCTGATCCAGCCCCCAAGTGCAGTGTTGGTCTTAATTTATTATCCTCAAAACCTTGTGACACAGAACACAGGAATAAGAGCCATCAGGAAAGGTGTAACCCAGCTGAAGTGGACAGAAGCCCCTATTCCTGTTTAGGACACAGCTTTGCTGTGATAATTAGGAAACTCCAGACAACTCCATTCCCTCTGGCTCCATTAAGAACTCAGCATCCCGGTGCAATGAAGGCAATGCCCAGTGAACAACAGCTGTGCCTGGTGGGGTGACTTCTCATGGGCACCCACCACAGGGAGAAATAGGGGATATGAGTAGGTGAGGAGAAAAGCTTGGAAAGGAAAAAAACGACAGAACAGTGTGGTAGCTAGTAGGACTTTTTATTTATTTATTTATTTTTTTAATGAGCAACAGACTGTCTGAGCGTCATGAAATAATAGGTGAAAGAAAGTATGGAAGACATTAATTTATGCATACATTTACTGCATTCAAATTTTATAAAATCTGCAGAAAACAATGATTGGCTATTTTGATTGCACATTTTGAAATAATCTAGATAATAAAGTAAATTGATTCATCATGATTTCACCTTGTGCTATAACTTGGAAAACACATTACTTTACCTAAACCAGCAGCTTTGGGGCACATACTTCTTCTTTTTTAAATGTTTATTTATTGATTTGAGAGGGCTGGGAAGAGAGAGAGAGAAAGAAAGAGAGAGAGAGATTTGTTGTTCCATTTATTTATACACTCATTAGTTGATTCTTGTATGGGCTGTGACTGGGGATTGAGCCCTCAACCTTGGTGTATCAGGACAATGCTCTAACCAACTGAGCTACCTGGCCAGGGCTGGGGTACATGCTTCTAATCTAACCCTGTTTTAAAGTAGAAGAACTAATCGAGAAGGTTCAGCGACTTGCCCAACATCACACAGTTAGTGCAGAAAGGCGCAAACTCTGGACCCCTGGCTCAGAATCCTGCACTTCTTTCATTGCCCTGCATGACCTGCCAGCTCCCCCGAGGCGACTTGGTGACTCCGGAGTGAGCAGGTGAAAGTTCTGAGGCTGACAACTGGGAAACCCCAAATGGAATCCTCCTGGCTCTTGTTCAGCTCCTCCTTGACCTTGGGAAAGTCATTTAACTTTCTGTTTTATTTCAGACATCTGCAAAATGGGTTGGGTAATAACACCTGCCCCACCCAAACTTACACGAATGTTACTAGGAAGAATTAGATAATGTCTGCACTGTTTTTTCTCTCCTTAAAAGAAAGTTCCTATAAAACACAAGGCAGAAATTCACGAGGACTGATGAGATCAAAGCCTGGGGCCATGAGCTGGGAAGCTTTCCCCTGAACAGCCAGCATTTACTGCTCTACACTCTAATAACATTCCTCCCTTAAGATTCTGAAATGATTTGCAGGTAGTCATTAAGTAAATCTTGCTGCAAGGTGCAATTTGCACTATAACAGCCTAAAGCTTTATGGAAAAGTAAGCTTAGGTGGAGTAATGGCAGTACTTAAAAATAATAATCCAGGAATTAGGATCCTTAGCTCTATTTTCTAGTCATCTACTCTCTATGTCCACCTAATACAATTTTTATTTAACTTTTTAGTTTTTCCATTTGTAGCAGCTAAATAGTGTCATTACAAGAAAATCTTCTGAAGGGAGACCCTACGCAAAAATAAAGAAAAACAAATACTCCTAAATATCAGTAACTTCTAAAAGCTGTGGACAATTCTAAAACTTCATATGAATCCTTAGCTTAAATGCTGTCTTCTCTCCTCTTTGTTTTGCAGGTCCTTTCCTTCAGAAAGTGGATAAGACCATCAAACCACAAAAGAACCACTATTGGGCTTTAGGGAATCCATCTTCCCAAAGTGTCAGGATCTATTACAGGTCTTGAGATGCTTGCATAATATTGCCTAACCTCATTTTCTAATGTCTCAACTTGACTGCATTTCATTTTAATTTATTAAACTATACTGGCAGAGTCTCAGAGTAAAATGCTGTGCTATCTTATTTTTGAATCTACATGTTAATCATGTCTAATTGGCCTTCCTTTCCATCTGCACAGGTCTCTAGTCCCCATTTCTGGAATTGGTAGATCAAATTGCCAAATCCAACCCAGTCATGACCTCATGACGTTTATTTGACTTTGCCTCAATATTCTATCAAAGCTTTAAAATGTAAGTTACCAGTGTGAACAAGGACTGTGAAATAAAAAGATGAGTTTTTGCTTTTATAGTATTTCTTGCTTGAATTCAAACTGTTGAAAGATAAGGGTTAAAAGCAGTCAGGACCCTGTATTCTCAGGGCAAGACTGGATAGACTTTCAATGTTTCCTTTCAAGACCTCTGAAGTTTACTGGCACTAGGACCAGGATTGATGGGTACATTAATAATGACTGAGCAGAAGTCACTAACTCCTTTCTCTCAACCTCTCCAAGAGTTGTGCCTGAAAAAAAAGAAAAGCTCATTCAATTTAATTCTAAAAAGGAAGCATGGCTTTGTATATCAGTGATGAATTAAGTATAATGGAAATGTCCCCCTCCAAAACACATGAGCTTTCTATTTCTGCTCATATTAGTGGCAAGGAATGATCCTTAAAGTGGGGGAAATAATTCTGAATGTCTGATGAAAGGTGCCCTTTTAACTAAGTAAGTGCTTTTCTCTTGATGGAATGCTAAGAGCCATAAAACAGTATGTCTCATTAAGTCATTTATTTATTTATACCTTAGTGTTGAATGCATTGAACAGATTCTCTGGGCATGAGGAAGGGACTGAAAAGCCTAAAGGAAGTCTGATGGGCTGAGGACAAACTTTTCTAAATTTTACCTGGACTGGTATTTTCTCAATAATAATGCAGCCTTCATTTTGTCATCCTGTAGCAGTTTCTTTCTGCTGTGGCTGAAATGGCACATAGAATCTTTTCTTTAAAGTCTACACAGGAATTCTGTGTTGGGAGAGTAAAAAGGTGAAGAGGTGGAGGAGGCTGCCCCAGAGATAAGTTTTCCCTCCGTGCCGAGGAGGACATGCAGCTAATAGCTTACAAGCTGGCTGAGATGGTGATGAAAACCTGCAGCAACATGCCAGCGTCCAGGATTCAAGACCCAGGGAGGAGGAGGAGGAGGAGTGCAGACTGTTTCATTCTAATTGTGCCAAGCAGTCTGAACTAAAAAAATAAAGTAAGTTCTCAGTAGCAGTCTAAAATGAATTGAAGCTACAAAAGTTTAGGGAAGGAATAGTGTTTCCAGTTCTCCAGCTATAACAAACTTGCAGTTGTGAAGAAAAATTAATGTTTTGTAAAAGGAAGAATAAACACTCAAGGCAAAAAGCCTTGGTTAGTAGAGAAGTGAACTGTGCTTAAAAATATAATCTGGCCTCAGAGGGGAGGAGGGACTGGATGAAAAAAGGTTAAGAGTTTAGCCAAAGAACATAATATGCACAGTCCATGGCACAGACCAGAGGGAATTGGAGGTGGGGGCTGGATGGAGAGGGGGCAAAGGCAGGGAAAATGGGGACACCTCTAATAGTATCAATAATAAAAATAAAGGAAAAAAAATATGACCTTGTCCAAAGTAAAGAAAATGATCATTTCCAACATATTGTTAGCTCTTTATACTGCTGGTTGACTGTTTTTTGGTTTAGCAAACAATATGATGAGCTTTCTGGAAAAGCAAAGATACACATTGTCACATTGACCCTAATCTGGAATAAAGTTTGCAAATTAAAACTTTCCAAATAATAATACAAAAATGCTGCGGGGTTGGAGGGGGTGATGATAGGGAGAAGGAAAAGGAGTGGAGGAGCTCTAGAAGATCACCCAAGGCAGGAACTTGAGGGCAGGAAGGTTGCGTCCTGAAGTTCAAGGTGATTTCTGTTCCTGGTGTTGGTGCTGCTTTGGGTAATGGAAGAAGATGGGTGATGGCGTAGTGAGGAGGGATGACTTCGAGAAGGTAAAGCAGTGTAGACAGACACTAGAAGGCAGAGGCAGCAGGATGGAGAGAGCATGCAGAAAATTCAGCAGGAGTATAAGATGAGAGTGGCTCTGAGGGAAAAGGTACCATCTTTGGAATTCTTACCAATCTCAGAGAGAGTACTGAGATTCCCTCAGTATTTGACATGAATGTTTGAGTCATTTTATTTGTAAAAACAGAAAGGAAAAGAATAAAGCTAGAATACTAAAGGACATTCTTCATACCTAGTTTGCTCTTGTGACAATTGCTGGAAATCACAACCTCTTTCTCTCCCAAGACCTGTCTCTGCACTTCTTTAATTCTCAGATTAGGAATCATCTAAAATGGTTGGATTCTGGCCTCAGCCAGGTAGCTCAATTCGTTAGAACATTGTCTGGATGCACTGAGGTTGTGGGTTTTATCCCTGGTCAGAGCACCTAAAGAAAAATAATAAAATAAAATAAAGTGGTTGGATTCCGAATCTGGACATAGCTTCCATAATACAATCTGGTGGTGTGTTAGCAAACTGGTGCTCTGGAGCGAAGCAGGGCAGAAGAGCTGCTGATTTTAATGATGTAAACACACCCACCTTGGCCAATTTTACGCTATAAACTTTGCATTACTCAGTGCGGATTTGGGAAGAAGTTTATGGAATCAGGTCTCGGGATCTGGTATAAGTATGATCCAACACGCCACTGGATCAATCCATATGACAACAATTCATTCCACTCTGTCACAGGACCAGCCACCTGGCCTTCTTTCAATTCCCTTTACTAGCCCTGCTTCCTCCTGCCTCAGAACTTTTGTGCTTTCTGTTCCCTTTGTCCTGGAAGCACTTTCCTTCCCTTTCACCTAACCGGTATCTACTCATCCATCTGTTTTCATCACAATTGTGACTCCTTAGGCAAGCTTTCTCTGACCTCTATGGCCAGGTCAAGTGCCTTAACTCTGGACTCTCATTGTACCATGCATCTTTCCTTCTTAGAATATGTTGCAGGTATAATTTTATACCCATTTAATTGGACATTTGAATGATAATTGGTTCTCCTCCCAGATGGGGAGGTCAGGTCCCATCTGCTTTTGTCCACATTGCATAGTAGCTTGGCAAGTAACAGGTGTGCAGCGAAACTTTGTTGAATAAATGAGCATCACAGATCATCCTGATCCTAGTAAGTCCATCAGCTGGAGACTTTTCATTTGCAGGTAAAATGTTTAGACCACAAAGAATTAATCTTATCTCTCTTCTCATCAATGCCATACCTGGAGGTGCTTCAGATAAAACCAAACAAACAAACAAATAAACAAACAAACAAAAAACAGACTAAATTACACTCAGTTGAGTGAGAGTCTACTTCTTCATCTCTGAAGAACCATGCAGTAAATCAACAAAGATTTAGAAATCATTTTGTAAAATATTGAAATGCATAACAATGTCTTGTGTGGTTGCCTGATAATGCCTCCATCAAATGACCATATTTTTTCATTCTTTTCTTTCTACATATGCCTCCTCAATACTCAGATATATTCAATTAAATTTATTTTAATATGGAAAATAAAAGAAATTGGAACTTTTAGGGTCTGTGTAATTTCTAGTTCTCGAAATACTAACATTTCATAATAAAAATTACATCAGCATTTAAACAATGGAATATTTAAATCATGTAGCAACTTGAAAAATTACTAAAAATTTTTAAACAATAGCTAAAATGTATGGAGTGTCTGCGTACTAACTCCTCAGAACAACTCCGTGAAGCACAGAGCAGTTAAAGGAAGTGCTCAGGGTCATACAGCCTGAGTGGTGGAGACTTAAGAGGTGAGCACCCTGACACTGAGCCCACACCTCTAATTACTGATCTCTGCAGCTGAAGGGGAAAACATCAAATGCAAATTAGGTGCAGTGGCTTTTCAGTCAGGGAAGACATAATACAGATAAAGGCATTCAAATAGAATTGGAAGAAAGCAAGAAAGAATTTAAATAGCCATGCTAGTGTTAGGAGGATGGGAAAATAGGCAGACTTTTTTTACTTTTAAATTTTCATTTGAGATTGTTGCCTAGCAATTTTTAAAGGATTAAAACCCCAGCTTGGACCTATGAAACATACCCACACACTGTCATTAGCCTGTTGTTAAAAATTCTGAGAGGAAGACTAGATTGTTGCTTTTTCCTCTGTATTTGTATGAGATGAGCTGTGTACCCTTGCCTACTCAAGCCTTTTTTGACAGTAAAATCATAGTTAAATTTAGTTAAACTGCTTAGCTATGCATCAAAAATCAAGAGTTGCCCATATGTAGTTTAATGCAACTTTCTGCAAAGAATCTATTAGGGGATAAAGCCAGGTATAAACTAAAATTTAAAGAACATTTTTAGAGGCAAAGATACATCACTCACCAGAGTATAGTTCCCTTTATTAATAATTCTAACTTTCACTGAGAACTTCCTGTGTGCCAGGTAGTGTTAATTTAGGGAGCACCACACATTATTTCATTTATTTCTTACAAACCCCCAGTGTCTACTATTACTATCCTCATCTTAGAGTTAAAAAATGAAATAACTAGCTCACATTGACACATTCAGGGAAAGGAGGAGCAGAATTTTCAACACAGGTCTATCTCATGTACACAGTTCTTCAAAAAATCCAAAAAGTTAAAAAGGACATTTTTACTTGAAAGCTTTGACTGACCATCCATATTCAGGAGGGAACTTCTGCTTTGTAAGAAGCTTGACTATGCAGCCACTTTGCTTAGTAGGGGGAAGAAAAAACCACCTCCAAGAAATAAAAAGTAGCAGAATCATAGCAGTAGTTTTCAACACTGACATAGTCAAATCGTCTGTGTAGTTTTTTTTAAAAAATACTCATTGGGGGCTGGATGAAAAAGGTGAAGGGATTAAGAAGTACAAATTGGTAGTTACAGAAATGACACAAGAATGTAAATTACATCTCAATGGTATCGTGATAACTATGTATGGGGCCAGGTAGATAGTTAAACTATCGGAGACACCACTCTATAAAGTACATGATTTTCTAACAGCTATGCTGTACATCTGAAACTAATACAGGTTAAAATTTAATGTCAACTGTAATTGAAAAATAAAAATTAAAGTAAAAAAAAATTAAAAACCTGATATTTGGGATCCATCCCAGAGCAATTAAGTCAGAATTTCTTAGGGGTGGGGCCTCAGCTTTGGCATTTTAAAATGTAATCTAATTCCTTAATATGCCTTTTCTACCTCTTCCACTCCAACCATGCAGTTAAAAAAGAAAAACAAAACAAAACACTTTATTGTATAAGAAAGATAGATGTTTTTAAATTCTTTTTGTTAATAGACCTAATTAGTAAATTGATATGGCTGCTTGTAATTTGTTGTTTATTTTATAAACTTATCTAAGTTCTGCAAAGTTCTCTAGTTTCAAAAGTTATACCAAAAGGCAACAGTAGATGGCTCACCTCTCTCAGAAAGAAAGATAAAAGAATTGTGTACGAAATGGAAGGATCAAACCTTTCCTTGTAAATTAGCTTGAGGTAAGGAATGAGTAAGACGATAAAAACATTATGAGAAAAATAAGAAATTAAAGTCTTTCCAAGAAAATTGGGTCAAAATAATCACACACATGCACACACTATGAATGGAAATGAGCAAAAGTGATTCCAGTGTATACAGTCTTGATTGATACTGATAATGAAAGTAGTGAAAGTCTGAACAGGGAAGTTGGCAAACCATAAAAATTTAGTCCCAAAGTTCCCCCTAATCATGGATATGTTTTCCCCTTTTTCAGTGAAAGTGAGAATGGAAGATTGGTTTATATGGACAACATCTGTGAGGAAAGTTCCTTATGTCTTTCCCCTGACTGTCAATATGCACCATTCAGAAGGACCAATAGGCCAGAAATTATCTATTGCATCATCTATTCTTAAAATTGTTTTCATTTTCACTTTTACCACTTATATTTTACTTCAGAGACACAAAGTAAATATATCACTCATTAGAGATGAATGAAAATTAAAATCTAGCTAAAGGCTAACTTATATATGGTCAGGCTTCTAAAATGAAGTATTTATCATAATTGAAATGGAATGTAAGGGGATTTTCTTTTTTTATACAAGTGTAATTCTTAACTAATAATATCCTCCTTCAAGAATTTTTTTCCTGCAGGTCTCAGTATATACTCAAGGAATATTCATTTTCATCAAATAGAAAATAACAGATTATTATTTCAATTTTCCAACTGGACCAACTGAAAGAGGGAAAAAATGGTTTCACAAAGATCTTCAAATGAGGCTAATCTCATCACTGCCAATCCAGACTTCTACTCTAAAATGCCTTTTCTCACTTCACTACCTCTAGGCCAATAAAGATTTGACGTTACATTTTCACTGATAAGTATAACTAGGTCCTAGTTTGAGGACCTATCACAACTAAATGCTCAGAGTCCAACTTTAGTCATTCATTTCAACTTTTGACCCAAAACTCTGGACCTGTGTAAACCCAGCTACCCACTTTAAAGCTGTCATGATGGGGGAGGAGGGCAAGAGAACATCTTTCCCACAGTGCTTATAACCCAACCCATGACTGAACTCTAAACCACACTAGTAGTAAGATTCTGCCATACACGCGATAGTACATCAATTTCCATTTCAGTAGGCCTAAAAAATTGTTGAACTTTAATTTCGACCTACAACCTGGCAGTGTTTGTGCAGTTACAGCCATGCCTTGTCCCTACCATTAAGCTCTGATAGATAAGAGACTTTTTCCTTCAAGCCCATTCATTACCAGGACTAGTGAGCAGAGAGAATGAAATAATGGGGTTGGCCACAGTAGACAACTGTGGCTAAAGCAATGCCAGTAGCCATGGCCATGAGGACAGGTAAACAGTGAGTTACAGCTTAACCACATCCTTCTATTGTGAGGTCACTGCAACTTTGTCAGTTCTGCATACAAATAGTAAAGGTCTAGGGATGCGTTCTGATTTATTTATTCTACCTGTGGGTGTCAAGTAACTTTTAATGAGGCTGATTCCCGTTAAATGCTCAGATGGGGGCTGGCTGACAAGCCTTTTTTAACAGTGCAGAAAATTTCAGCCAGTTTACACAAGTGCTTCTGCAAACACACGTGGTGGTGGTGGATAGAGTTGTCCTATGGTTCATTTAATTCTTGAGTACTTGATTAGTCCCAATTGTAACTACAACCAAGTACTACTGGATCTACTCCTGTATACTACATCTGTGAACAGATTATGTAAATGCATATTTGGAATTGGTTTTAAATCTTAAAAAAATAAGTGATTCTGAACATTTTTAGGAAGTTTTAATAAATCCAATTATCATAGCATTTTTCTACATAAAATTATTCTATTCTCCTCTATCACCTCTAGAATAATGATTTTCAACCAGTGTGCCACAAGAATTTTTTAAACATGCAATAGCTGACTTAGGGGTACTGACCGCTTTTCCCTTCAATTGTGAAATAAAAAAGATAACAACCAACACAACAATAGCTGTCCAGCATGTATGAATCAATACTATACCTATTTTTGTCAGATCAGCAAAAATACATTTCTTGGTGTGCCACAGAATTTTAGTAACTAGTTTATGTGTGCCATAAGATAATAAAGGTTGAAAATTTCTGCTCTAGGAATAAATTCCAAACTGCCAGATAAGGAATGGGAGGCTTTTTATAAACCATTTCCAGCCTATCTATCCATCTTTATGTTTTACCACTCTCTACCACCTCTCCCATTCCCCAGAACATACCCCCTTCTTCTGCTACTCAGAACTAAGCATTTCTGAAGAGTGTGATTGGCCAAGATTGCCAGCTGAAGGTCTGTGGACCCATCCATCCTATAAGACGTATTTTATTTGAGCTGTACAATGTTTAAAAATATTTTTGTTTGGGCATTTCACAGGACTTAATATCTACTTGTGAAAAATGGAAGATTCCCCAATAGGGGGCTAACATTCCTGCACGGCATAACCAGCTGAAGCAAGGAAAGGACTTTCTGCTTTCAACGTAGCATGAGTCTCTAATTCTCCATAATCCCCACTCCTGTCTTAGACTAGTCATTCATTTTTTTTATCTGCCTGGTCCCTTTGGGCCATGCACTTCACACTTTCATGTTATTCCCTCAAACTAGTGCCTTACTGGGAAGTGTTCTTCTGCGTTTCTCTCTGGTAGACTTCCACCAGTCCTAATTCAATGTCTCCTCCACTGTGAAGTCTCTTATTTGTTTCCTTCATCTATGATCCCTTGTATACATGCTTATCATAGGACTGCTCACAATATTTTAGAGTTTATTATAAGCATCAACTCCCTGACTGCCTATACCCTCAAGTTCAAGAATCTGGATCTATTTACTTCTTCTGTTGCCAGTATTTAGCAAGATGCTGATAAACTAGTAAGTATCCAAGAGGTTCATCATATAGAAAAGAGTAAACTAATCCCCATGACATTAAAGGAGTGACTTTTTTCTGAGGCAGGCATCATTTGTACCAACAGTGGTTGAAAGAGGAGCAAAAAAGTAGTGTAGCAAAAAAGTTAAGAAGACAAGCAGAATTCTTGCTTAAGAACAAATTCATAAAGCAGGAAACATTGTACATATCTTACAAATACAAATAGGTAAATAATAATAATAATAATCATCATCATCATCATCATCCTATCTAATGAAGAGGGAATATGCTAATTGCTGCCCCTACCTCAAAGATGGCAGGGCCCACAGCCACAAGATGGCGGTGCCCAGTCCCCATTAGTCCCACCTGGGTGGCAGGCAGGCCACAAGGCTGGGCCCATCCCCAGGCGGCCCAGTTGTTCCGTGCCTGCCTTCGGAGTCACCCAGTCCCCTTAGCCCCACAGCTGCCCAGGGACAGCCGGAGGCACAGGTAACCAGGGCTGCCCAAGGCTTGGGCTTGCCAGCAGTGGCACCAGCAGAGATGTGATGGGGCATCGCCTTCCCCTGATAGCCGAGTTGTCTTCTACCCCTGAGGGTTCCTGAACTGTAAGAGGGGGCAGGCTTGGCTGAGGGACCTCCCCCCTCCCACCGTCCAGTGCATCAGTGCATGAATTTTTATGCACTGGGCCTCAAATAATAATAATAATAATAATAATAATAATAATAATAGTGGGAAGGAATCATAGACGTGAAAGTATTTATACTTATAGTCTCTAGCTAAAAATATTTTCAACTATAATCATATTGTTCTTACAATTAAGAAAGGACAATTTCTGGAATTGTTTATAAACCTATTCTTTTACATTATAGAGGTAAGAGGTTAAAATTCTCAGATGTGTTGTGAAAGAAAAAAAATAAAAGCCAGGAGAAAGTAACGTATTTTTCTAAACCTTTTACTAAAGAATAAAGGGGAAGAAAATACTGAATTCATTAGCATCTTAATATTTTGACTCTTAGGTAGACCAGAGTCAGTTATACTTTTCCAAAGCAACAATGACCATTACATGGTTTGTAGATCTCTTATGCTTGCATCTCAAATGAATCCTACTAAGCAATAAAAATAGGGAAACAGTTGAACAGTTGTTGACTGGGTGAGGTGTATGAAAAGTAAAAATTATTTGCACTCATCAACATAACAACATAATGAATGCCCTGTACTAATAAACAACAAGTCTGGCTTCTGTAATAGAGTCTTCTTTATTACTCTAAGAGATACACATGCCCTTTTCTATAATTCTAGAGCATTTCCTTTAGCCTCTAACTGAAGTACTCTGACACATGTGTTCTTACATGCATTTAAATGTTTCCTTTACATTACCTACTATTACTTCTCCTCCTACTTCTTTTCCATTAGCTACTTAAAAAGGAAGAAGAAAGAAGCACAGTATTTGACCTAGAAAGACCAGTTGCCAATTTTTTTTAAATGAAGGCAAGGAAGTGTAGTGTCTATAAGGTGACAAGTTTATGTGGGAGTGTTATTTTGAGTGACTTCAAGGAACCTCATATTTTTCTGATATAACAGCAAGTTAGTGGTGTGCTCTTCTTTTTTTTTTTTTTTTTTAAAGTGTTCTTTCTCTTACAAAATCCCGTTGAAGAAATAAAACATGCACATCTAAGTATAAGATACTAATTTCCTCAAGTATCTTCTATGAGGTTACAAAACTCATGATGAAATAACAGCCTCTTTAAACACCGTGTTCAGTATCTCTGACTTCAGTTTGTGCCGTTAGAAAGTGCCTGGCAAACATTCATTCTCAATCCCAGGTCCCCCAAACCTTTGCTCTATAAGCAAGTAAGAAGTAGAAATGTTAAGAGGAAGCACTGAAATGTCTTATTCTGGGAAGAAGAAACTATGTCTCCACGTTATCATTCTAAAACATCTATTATCATGGTCAAATCCTTTCCTGTCACCAGTTATTTTTTTTAATTAAATGTTTTTATTTTACTTGCATGAACGGCAAAGTATCAGCTTTACAGTCAATAAATATTTTTTTAAAAACCTAATTTCTCAAATCCATTTTCTAGATCCTAGGGAGTTAAGTTGTTTCCTTTGGACAACTAACTAAAGTTTCACCAGGGTATTTAAGACATAATGACATTAGTTACAGTTTTATTTCTGTTCTTTACCATAGGGAAAAAAAATTACCTTTGACTTTTAATAAAAAGACAGGATGTGTTGTTGTTTTTTCCAATAAATTAGTCAGCATGGGATCTTATCTATCATTTCCCATTGAAATAAACAACCTCCCAAATACAATAGTGCCTACCATAATTCAACTTAATAGCATATGCTTTTAAAAGAAAGCTTCATTTTGTTTTCGTAGCTTTATTCTGTTTGGTAGATTCATTGCATTACCTGTTAACATGTGGTCCAAACTATTTGCAAATGGCCCCATTTTATATGTATATATCAAACTATTTGCAAATGGCCCCATTTTATATGTATATATCAAGTGTCCAAATATAAATCTAAAGGAAATTAGGGTTGGTAGCAATCTGAGACTTTTTTACTTTGCCACCTACTAGGTAACCTTAGACAAATTATACATCAGAAGGTGGTTATGAGATAAAAAGAAAAAATTAGCAAGGAGATGTGGGAATGGGGAGCAGAAATATTGGAGTACATAGGAAGGCCTCACTGGAAAGGGAAATTTGAATGAAGACCTAAAGGAAGGAAGGGAGCAAGTCATGCAGGTACAGGGAAGAACATCCAGGCTGAGGAAAAAGCAGGCCCTGAAGTAGGAGCATGCCTAGCACTTTTCATGATGAGCTTAAAGGCTGCAGAGATCGGAGTGGCCTGAGCAAGAACAAGAGGACTGAGGTCCAAAGCTGGCAGTGGGAGCACTGGGAGAGGTGCAAGGGGATGGTGAATCATACATTTGTAATTATAGGGACTCAGGGTTTTACTCTCAAATGGAAAACAATCAGGTTTTGAGCAGAACTGGACTGACTTCTTCTTTAAAAAGATCTGGCTGCTATGTTGAAACTAGACTGAAGGTAGCCAGTCTAGAACAGTATAATATTATGAGAGATGATGGTGGCTAATAACAAAATAGTAGCAATATAGGTGATGAAATGTGGCTACATCCTGGATTTTTTTTTTATTATTAAATCTATTGGGGTGACATTGGTGAACATAGGTTTCAGGTCTGGGTTTCTATGTTACAAGATCTGTATGTTGCACTGTGTGCCCATCAGCCAAAACACCCTGGGTATTTTTTAAAGATAGAGCCAATATGACTTCTTTATGGATTATGGGGAAATCAAGGATACAGTAGCCCCTCCTCCCATCCAAGGTCCACACATATCAAGACCCCCAGTGACTGTTTGATATCACAAATAATACCGAACCTTATATATACTATGGTTTTCCTATACATAAAATAAATTTTAATTTATAAATTGGGTACAGTGTGAGATTAACAGCAATAACTAGTAAAAAAACAATTATGATAATATACTATAATAAAAGTTATTTGAATGTGGTCTCTCTCTTTCTCTCTTTCTCAGAATATCTGGAATTTTCAATGTAATATTTTTGGACCATGGTTGACCACAGGTAATTTAAACTGAAGAAAGCGAAACCACGGGTAAAGGGGGACTACTGTAATCTCCAAGTTTTATAACTGAGAAAATGGAATTGCATTAACTGAAAAAGAAAAGACTTGAAAGGTCCGAAAATAAGGACCAGGCTTTCCGTGATGTGAGTCTGGAGTTGAAGAGACAGATCCAGACTGGAGGTAAAATTTCAGAATCATAAGTATATAGAAGTATATAGAATATAGTATATGTAAGAAAGTCTAAAGCAACAAGGGGATAAACACCTAAATTAGACTTAGCAAGCAGAGCAGAGGAGAGCAGAGAAAAAGAATATAGAAATGCAAGAGGATGGGTTATGAGGGTTTGCTGCAAGGGGCTTCAGGGTCAAGGGTGTCAAGCACACCTCGGTGTAACAGGAAGCTGGCCGTGGGGCAGGGCTGTGAACAAAGATGAGCAATTCTGCCTTCTCCTTGCCTGCCAGCAGGCCCTGATGATCTCACCTTACTATTAGTTCTTTCACCTCAGCCTACTCACCATATTCATTGAAGGAACATCTGCTTCACTACTTAATTCTAACTTCATTTTTCAACTGAACAGATAACTTACTAGAGGACCTACTACACAAATAAATAATAGTTCTAAAGTTTAGAAAGGGAATGTTTATCAATTTACTTCATATGTTAAGAAAGTGTAATGCTTTTGTGAAATTTGGTTGCACTTATTAGGGAATCATTCTTAAATGATTTTTAAAGCAGGATCTTGGAATGAGCTCTACTTATTTATCACAACACTAGAGGCCTGATGCATGAATTCGTACACAAGTGGGGCCCAGCCTGCCCACCCCAAAGGTGGCCCATTGGGCTGGGCTGGCCAGGGAGAGGGGCTGAGGGCAGATTGGTTTGCTGGTCCAGGTCCCGATTGGGATGTTGGAGGCCGATCGAGGGACAGGCTGGCAGAGGAGGAAGAGGCAGAGGTTGATCAGGCCCTGGATCAGGCTGGTTGGCTGCCACAGAGTGTGTCATAGCCACCGGTCTTTCTGTCATTCAGGTCGCTGGACTTTTGTATGTATAGATGGCCTGTGACACCCAGAGCTCCTGGGATTTTTTTTGTTCATACTATGCTTTTAGCTAACTTTTCCTCCCTACCCAAGGAACTCTGTTCTTGGGCTCTTCTCTCTCTCATCTTGCAGACACTCTCTTGGGGAGCTCAAACACTCCATACCACCACCACCCAATACTGATGATATGGATGCTCCTTATTTTCCACTGCTCAGCATTAAGCCAATCAAAATAGTACCTCAGTGGGCATCTCCCATCCTCCATAGGCATTTTAAAAGCCACATACCCCAAACTACTATTTTCTCTCCTCCTTATCCAGAATTACCTCTCCCACAAGATGCATCATCATTTTGTGAAGTCTTCAGAGCCAGAAATCTAGGAGTGACCCTTTATGCCTTTCTGAATTTAATATCCAGTCTATCTTGTTAATTCTACAACTTAAATGTTACTTCCTCCCTTATCCCACGTCTGTAATTCCTGCTTTCGCAATTATGTGTTTCAATGTCTGTGTTCCCTATTAGCTGTGAATTGCTTAAGGAAGGATACTGGATCTTATTGTGGAGATGATTGACTAATTCCAGATTTCAGCAGAGGGAGACTAATTGGTAAGGGTGAAGCTAAAGATGTCTGTGACTAGAGCAAGTGGCACTGAGAAGAGGCTGATATTTTGTAACAGAAGAAAGCATCGCAAAGATGATGTTGGATGATGCCTCCTAGAGTGGTGTATACACAGCCTGCACCTCCATTTGCAAAGATCCTCATTAAATACACTCAGATTCATTAATGAGAATTTACTAAATGCCTGCCATGTAACCACCACCCTGGTAAGCACTGGTGAGGAATGAAGAAGTGTTAGGCATGGTCTTCCTCCCTCCAGGAGCCTTTCACCTAGTTGGAGAAAAGAGATGGATGCACAATACATGACAGTGCAGAGTTAATTGACCTACATGATGTAGACTGTGTCCATTGAGATTCCTAATGAAAGACATCAAGAGTCATTAATATGAGCAGATTATAATTAAAATTTGATCCTATTTGCTACTCTTAAGATTGATATTTCTTTTGGCTCAATTGAATCGCCTTCAGTCTTCTTCCACAGGAAGCGCAATGAGATGGATCCAGTAGTCTGCAAAAGAAAAGGAAGGGAGAAGGTGTGCCTGATGTCAATCAACCAAGGGAAACACACCAGCTGATCAAGGAGGGGCATCATTTCACTTTAAAAGGAGCCTCTTGCTTCCTCCTATGGACTAAAAGTCTGATCACTTCGACAGGAAAGGCCACATGGAAAGAACCTGAGAGGTGGGCAAACAAGAGTTAGAACTCCACATTAGAACTTCAATTATAGACCCTACAAATGTGTGTTGAAATATGGAAAGAGCACTTAGAGCCTGGTCCAAAGAAACATCTTTGTGCGTGAGTGTGATGAAAACAGAAGCTTTCAGTTAAAGGAAGGACAAGAAAGGAAATGAAAGAGAGGTGTGAGGTTTGTCAGCCTTTTCCCTAAGCACCATCTTCAATTCGCAGCGAGTGCAATGTAACTCCCCAACAAGACAGAAAACTCATCATGAAACTCGAGCCAGTGGCAAAGCAGAATGAGCAATTTCATAGAACAACAACGGACATGAGCTCTGCAGCAGAACTACAAAAGGAAGAAAGTTAACTGTTAAAACCCCAACTGTTATGTTCTGCCTGGTTTAGAAAGAACAAAATTTAGAACAAAATGTAGTTTTAACTTTAATCCCCAGATGTAAATGTTTTCCTTTTATAAGCTTGCTTAGAAACTGAACATACTAGACTCTAGGATATTTTTTTTCTGTAATTTGTTGTGCATTATCAGCTATTTACATAATTACTCTAATTAAGCTAGTTATAGCAGTTCCTGTAAATATGTGAAAGATCACTAAAACATGTAATTATGTCCTTATATCATTAATTAAACTATATCAGCTGGGAATTACTGTAAATATGTCTGGAGGTGTCATTAGTCTGTGTAATGGAGACATAGACCTCTTTATTGAACTACAATAAAGTGCTCTGCACTAATAATCCATGTAAGGCACCACTTAGGATTTTTAAAGTTCCAGATCTCAGGCATAAAAGAAAAATGTACCTTTCATACCCATATAGTTTGAAAAGCTGGTACAGGTTTTAGACTTTATTAGCAATCTGGGTGGAATGCAAATTGACAAGTGGGCCCAGTTCCCTAGTGGCCATTCCTGGAATTGCAGTGGGCAGAGCCTGAGCCCTGAGTTCTTTCCCTTGAACAGGCCCAGCCAAGGCCCATCTTCGAGGACTGCCCCCAGCTGTTCCCTCCTGGGTTCTCCTGAACCTACAAACAATCCTCTTTTCTCAGCGTTTATGTGTGCATAGTTGTCCCAATGTCCCAGCCAAAATACTAGTTTAATAATAGTAGGACTGCCAGGTAAGACTGTATTTTGAAGGACACAAACATCAGAGGAATGAAAATCTCAAAGTACTTCATCTGTAGAAATAGATTTTCAAACCTTGTGAGCATGATTTGTGAGACTGAGAATCCAGCCTTTTGTCCCTTCAAATCAGACATCTTCTGCCTCCCTCGGAGGTGGGCCCTGCAGTCAGCATTTGGAGGTACTTCAAGCCTTACATCAGGAAACAGTACACTGATTCAGTCCAGAAAAATCACAAATAGCTTTGCCCGGGGATGGCAAATGGTGGCCCCAGCAGCTCTATCAGTTCAGAGGATGCTTGCCATGAAGGAAAAAGCAGCTAGGACTGAAAAGATGAGGGGATCCCCAGAATTTCAGAAAGACACACAGGAAACCCCCTCCCTCAGAAAATAACAAACAGAGAAAGCTTTCAGTTCTTCAAGTGCAAAAAATAAAAGCTTATGACTATAATCCTGATTCTCTTTGGTTTAATGTTTATTTCTGGGGGCGAGGAAAACTTTGTTCTTATAGGAGAATCTTACACAAGTTTCCATGTTTTTTGGAAATCAACATTTACATTTTAAAGGTTTCGATTTTTATTTGGCTTTGGGTGATGAACCCACAATGCAATATACAGATGCTGTATTATATCAATAGTTATATACTTGAAACCTATATAATTTTATCAACCAATGTCACCGCAGTAAGCTTAATAAATTCTTTTAAAATTAAATTTAAAGTTTTAATTCTTTGAGGTGGACATTTCTAATTTTGGGAAGAAAGCACATGATTTTATTTTTCATAATTATAAAATACTTGCATTTGTCTCTAATCTGTGTGTGTAGTGGATAACATGCCTGACCATGGTTTCATCAAATTCACATTTATGGATTAAATAGTTATTTAAAAACTAGATTTAAATTAGGACTTCTGCCTTCTATCAACTTCATTCCCTGAGGCAGAAATAAACTCATTCCACAAAGTAGCACATAATAATATACTTCATTTTGGACGTGGACTAATAACTTCATGAATATAATGACTATTGTGAAAATTCTCCCCTTAAAAAATAAAATCAATATATTCATTATAATTTATTGAATTGTGAGTTTTCAGCGTTAGAAGCTTTGGAGAAAAGTGACAAATCAATAACAAATAATCCTTTCATGAAAGAAAACCATGTGATGATAATGTGTAATACAGAATACTGGCAATAGTATAATTTAAGCACTGGTTAGAAATTAAACCAACTTTTAGTATACAAATACTACAAATGCTGTTAGTTTTACTCCCTCATCTTTTCTTTCTTTGGTAAATTTCATACAGGCTCAGAATAGTTTACATATATAAACTATTTTCTCACATATTCTTGAGGCAACATTGTCTTCAATGCAGTTTTGCCATAGCTGAGCCCCCAAAGCGAGGTGGCCTCAGCAGATCTCTCAGTAGGCTTCAGATGGGCAGCTTCTGTCTTGAAAGGCTGGGGCTGGAGGAGCTTTGAAGAGAAAGTAGAAAACTGAGAGACCTAACCAGTTTTTGTCATCCCTAAGGTTGTAACTTGCTAACCAGAGCACCCCAGCAGCGGACATATGACAGTTTCAGAGAAAGGCTCTGATCTCCTTGAAATATCTCCTTTGCCTGGGGACAGACAAACCATGGTCTCATTTGAAAGCCCTCAGTTAAGCTGTGCAATACTACCTTCAAAAATCAAGGTTCTCTCACATCTATATCGAGGAGAAAAAGCAAAGTGAAAATAGCATTTTTCATACTGACCCAAAACCTTATTCCTTGTGGCAAGTAATTGCAGGAGGTAATCTCTTGGCCAGCCCAAGTACTAGTAAATAACAATTTAGGATCACATACCAGGCCACAGAATTTGTCTCAGGATATTGGACTACAAATGGAGTCCCTGATACCATCAATGAATTGACATCTCACTTAGGTAGATAGTTGCTCTCACACAGTAGTTCAAGTGGAATTGGCATGAATGTTTACATCACATGTGTCAAACACAAGGCCCGCGGGCCAAATCCGTCCCGCCAGGCCTTGCAATGTGGCCCGCACAGCTGCGTTTCCATCACAATGACAGTTTATGACTGTTCAGTAAACCATTCGGCCCGCGATTTAGGCTGGATTTTAGATTTTGGCCCCTTCTCTGATTGAGTTCAACACCCCTAGTTTACATTAAGGAAAACAAGAATCTAATATGTAATTTTATTGATTTGAATGTTATTGGTTTTTTTTAAATATTTTTTTCTGAAGAAAATTCAATAAAAATTTTACAGCATGCTGAGTATAATGTGCACATTAAAGGTACTGTGTTTACGTTAGATAGAGTTAAGACCTGGGCAAAATTGAAAAGGCCAGGTTAATTCTAGGTTTCTTCCCAAGTCCACCAAATGGGATACACTCACTAGGATTTATCTTGTACTGAATGAAGTTTTTTTTAATTCCAGTGTTTAATCTGATTCTCAACCAGACAAACCCCAACTCAAAACTGAATGCACAATAACATGTAACAGTTATAAATGGACCAATATGCAATAGTTTAAACAGGAGTGCGATATTACCTTAGGGCAGTGGTCGGCAAACTCATTAGTCAATAGAGCCAAGTATCAACAGTACAATGATTGAAATTTCTTTTGAGAGCTAAATTTTCTAAACTTAAACTTTTTTTTTTTTTTATATTTTATTGATTTTTTACAGAGAGGAAGGGAGAGATAGATAGCTAGAAACGTCGATGAGAAACATCGACCAGCTGCCTCCTGCACACCCCCTACCAGGGATGTGCCCGCAACCATCGTACATGCCCTTGACCGGAATCGAACTGGGACCTTTCAGTTCGCAGACCAACGCTCTATCCACTGAGCCAAACCGGTTTCGACAAAACTTAAACTTCTTTTAACGCCACTTCTTCAGAATAGACTTGCCCAGGCCGTGGTATTTTGTGGAAGAGCCACATTCAAGGGGCCAAAGAGCAGTATGTGGCTCGCCAGCTGCAGTTTGCCGACCACGGCCATAGGATTACTGTTTCGTGGACAGGGAAAGTATCCTTGGACAGGCCAGCCCACTGAAAACACATTAGATTGGGTTATGCAGGGGAAAGCCTCACCAATGTCATCTCTGGTTGTTTTATATTATGGATAACCTAAGCTCTCTCCCACAGAACTTTATGCACCTTGTATGGTAATCGCTATACTTCCCTCACTGAGCTCCTTTGGGGCAGGGACTTGTCAAATTCACCATTGTCATCAATGCTGCAGGATGGCTGGCAGCTGTGCTGACCTTCAAGGCATTACTCTGCTGCTGATCCTGCTCCTGCTGACCCTGAGAAAGGTGCTCAAGGCCTTCGAGCTATGCTGCCTCTTGGCTGCTTGGGGACCATGCTGGGGGCAAGGAATGGGCAGTGGGCCCTGGACCCAGGAGATGTGGCCTTGGGGAGGGCAGCAGACAGACTCTCTTCTCAGGAGGAGATTGACGAGGTGTCACGGTCTATTATGGATTTTACATTTTAAACTCTGAGTGAGTGTTTCTTGGCCCCCCAAATAGTAATAAGGTGCTCTAGTACATGAATTTGGCCAACACACTATTATAACTGTGGGTCTTAAAAATATTTTCTAAATCCCAGAAAAAAGGAAAGACAAATATAATTATTTTCTACTATATCAAAGCAACATAAAATTTGTTAGCCAGATTGCCAGAGCTGCCTTACATCCTTTTGGTATAAAAGGGAGATCAAGAAGGTATCTAAACAAAACAAAACAAAAAAAGAAGGTATCTAAATCTACAAATGTAATCAAAGCCTTGCCTCTTTTATTTTTGGAATTAACATTGGTCACCTCTGACGATTTGAGTGTTTGCTGTTGATTCCCTTTCTTCTCTGAACATCAGATTATGTTGTCCCTAAAAGCAGAGCTTTCAGATGTACATGAAACCTGACTACAGTACTACTAGAGCCCAGTTGTTTTCTTTAATGAGTGTACGTCTAATTGCTGCCAAGTAATTCCCATGGCTTCAGGCATGAGTCGCAGCCAGAAATGCCAATAATTGCTGACCTCAGAAGGTCATATAGCCTTTCTTTGGGAAATTATTTGGAGTAAATCACACTCAAAATCCCTGCACAGTTTTGCTTCATTCTATTTGTTGCAATGAGTAAACCTTTGTAGAAGCCTGGAATGCCACAACCCCTCTCAAAATGAGTTACAGTCTCAGCTTATTCATTATTTCCAAAAAATCATAATTGTATTATCTTTTCCCATTATTGAAAAGAACTTAAGAACCTTACCTTTTTGCTGGGGGTTGGAGGAAGGAGCAAGGTTTCTAGGAAAGCCCATAGGCTTTGGGATCAAAAAGGCTTACTTTGAAATTCTGGCTGTAAACTTGAAAGATTATGTAACTTTGCACATGAACTTGAATTTTCAACTGTTTGATTCCTTCCCAGTCAAATGAAGAGCATATCAGTTACCTGGAAAGAATTAGAATTAGAATTAGCTTGCAAAGTGCCTGCCATAGAGCAAATGCTTAATAAATGATAGCTACTAATTTAGCATTTCAATTTATAAACTGTATTTTTGTTCTTATATTGTTATCCAGTTTATAAAAACACTTTGACCTGTTTTTACAATTTGATCCTCACTTTGATTTTATAGGATTGTGCATAGAATGGGTACCATCTCTATTATGTAGATGAAGATATTAAACATTTTGCTTGAAGTAACACAATCTGTTTAGGAGTACTCGGACCACTTAGGGACTTTGACTCCAATCTCATACATATTTCTGCCCTCAGAGTACCCTGCCTCCTCTCACTGACCCAGTCAGCCTTTTCATTCATTTAAGTTAAAATGCTATTCAAGAAAAATTCTAATGATAGATAATATAAATGAAAACTTTGGGGGAAAAATGTCCTCAATTTTAGCATTCAAAAATTCTGCAAACCTTATTCATAAGTAAACAATGAGGGTAAGGATAACAGCTTGAAGACAGTTGATTAATAAGTATCTGATATTAAACAATTCCATGTTCTATAGCCACCCTGTCTAATATAGTAGCCATTAGGTACATATAGCCACTGAGCAATTAAACAGTGGCTTGTGTGACTTTAGAACTGAATTTTAAATTTTATTTCTTTTTAATTAATTTAATAATACATTTAAAACCTGATACTTGCTTCAGTTACTAGAAAAATGTTAAGCATGTTTTGAAACAACTTGGGTATATAAATGGACATTTATAAATTCTAATAATGGATCAAGTATTTCTGGTAAGAGTTTAACATTTGAGTTGAGATGTTCTGTAAATATAATATGCAGATTGGATTTCAAAGAATTACTACCAGAAAACAAGGATGCCAAAAATTCTATATAATAAAGAGGTAATATGCAAATTGACCATCACACCCTCATAAGATGGCTGCCTATGACCAGGTTGGCAGGGGGGTTAGTGAGGGATGACCAAATGACTGAACAAGCAGGCTGCATGGGGCAACCAGGCTGGCAGGAGGGAAGTTGAGGGCAATTAGGCTGGCAGGGGGGATAGTGAGGGGTAACTAGGCTGGTGGGAGGCAGTTGAGGGTGACCAGGCTGGCAAGGGGGGAAAATAAAGGGTGACCAGGCCAGCAGGGCTGCGGGGGGAGGGTGCAGCGCAGGGAGGGGCAGTTAGAAGTGACCAGGCCAGCAGGGAAAGGGAAGGGGCAGATGGGGGTGACCTGGCTGGCAGTGGAGCGCGGGGGGGGGGGGGGGGGGGCAGTTAGGGGCAATCAGGCTGGCATGCAGAGGCAATGAGGAGTGATCAGGCCAGCATAGGGGGCAGTTAGGGGCGACCAGGCAGGCAAGCAGGCAGGTGAATGATTAGGAGTCAGCGGTCCAGGATTATGAGAGAGATCTTGGAATGATGAGGATGCAGGCTGGGCTGAGGGGACCACTCCCTCCCTCTCTCTCCCCACCCCCGCCATGCACGGATTAGGCCTCTAGTGTTCTTAATAATTTTTAATACTGATTTGCACTGAAATGATAATATTTTGAATATAGAAAGTGAAATAAAATGAAATTACAAAATTATTACAATTAGGATTGTCAGTTTCTTTTTACCTTTTATAACATGGCCACAAAAACAATTTAAAGTAAACATATAGCTGGCATTAAACTTTCTTTGGCAGCATCACTCAACAGAAAATCCAATTATCTATGTAACTAGAAAAAAAAAGCACAGGTAATATCACTTTTCTTTTATTGATAAATTTTTATTTTTGACTGTCCCTAGTCTCAGATTCTTCATTGCTAACATCTTTCAGAGATGCTACGGTACTTCCTCTGAGACATCCAAACAGAAGGCAAGGACATGCAGGGTGTTTTGTTGAGGTAAAAATGGAAAGATAGGCAAAAGACCTAAAAAAAAAAAAAAAATCCTGAAATTGACATAATTTTCTATTTAAAAGCTCTGTTCAATTTAGCCCAATGCATTAAACATTTATGGAGTATCTACAAAGTGAAAAATAACTTGTCACATGGAGATTAATAGAACCCCAAATATTGACCTCTAAAGTGCTTGTCATAAACCATCATATCAGCATCACCTGAATCCCAGTGAGGCCAGTTGAGTTAGACTCTCTGGATACATGTTTACTTAGGAATCTCTGTGCTGAATGGCAATTTTTATGCCACTAAAATATGAGACCTGCCTGGCTGGTGTGGCTCAGTGATTGAGTATCAACCTATGAACCAGGAGGTCATCGTTCAATTCCCGGTCAGAGCACATGCCTGGGTTATGGACTCAGTCCCCAGTGGGAGGATGTGCAGGAGGCAGCCAATCAATGATTCTCTCTCATCACTGATGTTTCTCTCTCTCCCTCTCTCTTCCTCTCTGAAATCAATAAAAATATTTAAAAAATATATATGAGACCCACTATTCCAAAGGATGAGAGAGACATGAAACAAAGGTTGGATGTAATTTAAATATTCTGTTAAAGGCACTAAAGCATTCACACTATGCCATGGAAGTCTTTCTCAAGCAGAAGGCCTCCAAACTGAGGCTGGATGATGATAAGCAGGAATAATCACCAAAGCAGGATGAGAGGAGAGCAGTAGGCAAAGTGTCAGAATGAGCAGGGTACCTGGGCACAGATCCTCATGGCATATGTAGTGACATGTAAGCAATGGACTCTTACTAGCTTGTAAGTATGACATGAAGAGTCTTATATATAACGCTAAGAATTTTGATCTTTAACCTGTAGGTCGGTTGTTTTTTAGGGTGAAGGGGACATTGGTTGAGGTGGTAAGGGAGACATATATAGTGTGGTGACCTAGATATAGTGGTCAAGAGCCACTACTATAAGCAGGATTTTAAGCAAAGGAGTATTATGACCAGGTTTATGTTTATAAGTTTTTCTGTCTGGCAGCTATAGCAAGAATGGTTTTAAGGAGACTAGCCCAGCATCAAGGAGTAGGTAAATGTCTAAACTGAATCGGTGGTAGATGGGATAAGAAAGAGTGAAACTATGGAATAAATTTTAAAGAAGTGAACTTAACAGGAATTTGTGCTTAATTGAATGTTGGAGCAAGAGAGAGTTTAGAATGGTCCCCCGGGTTCTGGCCTGACTAAAAGGTGGTGATGCCATTCACTGAGAGAGAACACAAGCAAATCAGCCTATCCCAATTTCAAAACTTTGCTTGGCATGTTCTTTTGAATGAGTCATTCTACGCAAAACCTGTTGACAGTCTTCAAAAGGAACCAATAAAGCTATAACATGGCACAAGATTATATATCACTCCACAGGAGCTGAATTAGGTATTGCATTGATAAAATCTGTTCCCACATCACATTTACAAAGAAACCTATTTACTATGAAATGCTTTGGGAGTTTTAATCAACATTATCATCATGAAAATTCTGTTATTCACATTCTGAAAGATATCTTTAAGTATATTGCAGTGAAATTGGTTTTTTCTAAGAAGGAAAGAAGGAAGGAAGCAAGGAAGGAAAGAAGAAAGGAAGGAAGGAAAGGGAAAAGAAAGAGAAAAGACACAATAGTGATTGAAAAAGATGTCACTTTTACCAAATGAATTTCACAAAGACTAAAAGCTTTTCCTTCTTGCTGGAATTAAGCATTCATTGATTTTATGACTGGTTTAAAAATAGATGGCTCCTTGATGTAAAAAAATGGAATTCAATATTCTGTAAAGATATATTAAAGTAAATAAAGAGATAATTATGTAATGATAGAGTGGAAAGGGAAGAAATAAGATACAGACAAACACTGTGTGGAAAAAAAGCATTTTTTTCTTTATTGATTAAGATATTACATATGTGTCCTTATCCCCTCCATTGCCCCCCATACCCCTGGTTGTGCCCCCCCCCAGTGTCTGTGTCCATTGTTTATGTTTATATGCATGCATACAAAACAGCATGTTTTTTTTAATATATATTTTATTGATTTTTTTACAGAGAGGAAGAGAGAGGGATAGAGAGTTAGAAGCATCAATGAGAGAGAATCATCGATCAGCCGCCTCCTGCACACCCCCCACTGGGGATGGGCCCACAGCCAAGGTACATGCCCCTGGCAGGAATCGAACCCGGGACCCTTCAGTCCGCAGGCCAACGCTCTATCCACTGAGCCAAACTGGCCCTGGCAAAACTGCATGTTTTGAAGAAAGTCGTTCCAGACTCAAGTTGCCAAAAGGACAGCAATCTATGCAAATATTAGAAAGAAGGAACTGCTAGTAAGATTAAGCAATGCTTTTGATATAAGGTTATCATCTTTTACTTGAGGACTGAATTGAATCCATGTAAGGTATTCACAATTTGAGTAGAAGGGGAAAAATGTAAGAATGAAAAGTTGGAGGCTACCATAGAGTAGTGGAAAGAACTCAGGATTTCGAATGAAAAAACAAAAAACAAAACTGGTTTTATGTGCGTGTAACCTTGGCCAAATCACTTCACCTCTCTCAACCTTAGTTACCTCCACCTGAAAATGGGGAAAATAATATGGAGGGGGACTAAGAAAGACGAGCAATACTATAAGGATTAAATGAGGTAATGTATGACAAAACCTCGTTGTATCTCTAAAACCCAAATATAAGATGTGGGGGTGGGGGCAAGCTGGGGAGGAGTGTCAGTAGGGGCAAGGGGGGATATATATAATACTTTCAACAGTAAAGAATTAGAAAAAAATATATAAGGCTTTATTGAGTATATTTTAAAGGCTCACACATATAACAGCTCCAACTAATCCAACTAATTCTTCATGAATTGTCATCAGCACTATCAACATTTCTGTGTATACTTGTGCTTAAAATCCTGATCCAGGAACTTAGTATGCAGGAAGGTAGAAGATACTGTCTCTCCCTTCCAGTTTGTAACCAATAATCAAGATGAGATAAGGCACGTTATAAAATATAAAGTGATAGACAGATAAATAGGTAGGTATATAAGTAAATAGCAAAGGAAAGTATTAAAGATCATATGCTCAGTAAAGGGCAGGAAAGTAGGCATTATCACAGCTGACATGTGCAAGCAATGATTGTGGATTAGGGAAGTCTATGATAACTTCATGAGAAAGGTTGGGCTTTAGCTGGGCATGAAGGATGGAGTGGGGGGCACTTATGTAAGCAGAGAGGAGGAAGGAAGGCATGGTGTAAGCAAAGGCCCTGGCAGGAGGCATGGTGTAAGCAAAGGCCCTGAGATTGCCAATGGTTTTTTAGGGGGAGGAAACGGACTGAACAGAGGGTGGTAGGAGATAAGGTTGGAAGGTGGTAGGTTGTGTTGTGAAGTAGAGTGACGTGCACTGGAGCTAGTGCACTTAGTCAAGCTACACAGGCTGTCTATAGCCTGGGCCCATTCTGATTAGTGAGTACATGAGCCACCAATTATTAAATACCATTACCCCTGGGGGCAAGGTTGTGTGGGCACAGAAGCCAGAGCAAGCTCAAGACAAGGAATGCCAAGTTAAGGAGTTCAGATCTTATCTTTTCAACATTAAGAGGCCAATTATGAATTTTTAAACATATGACTAAACCGCCAAAGTGGTTATAGTGAGACTGATTCAGCAGTGAGGTGAGAATTGGTGGAGGAGAAAGAGATCATAGCGTGGAAAATAAGTTAGAAGCTGTGAAGGTAGTTCAAGCTGAAGGAATGATAATCTAGAAGAGAGTGGTGACAATGGAAATGGAAAAGAGGCCTCTAATGTGCAGGAATCATCTAGCAAAGGGCCGGGGTCTGTTTTTCCAAAAGCCCGTGCCTAGCACAGTGTCTAGCAATGAGTAAATACTGTGTGTTTATCAATAAAAGAAATTATGAAAGCATTGTCAGGCTTGGATACCTTATTGTTCTATTGCTTATATAAGCTCTTAAGTGTTATTATCATTGTTATTTCTGTTTGAATTTCTATTAATAAAGAATTGTTATTTTGTTCTCTAATTTGGAAAGCTGCCCTTTTACATTTATAATGTACTAGAGGCCCACTGCATGAAATTCGTGCATGGTAGGATCCCTGGGCCTGGCTGGCAATCAGGGCTGATCAGGGCCTTCCTTCCCTGGCTGCTGGCTGTTGGTCTGGGCTATCATTCGTTCCGTGTTTTCCCCTGGTGGTCAGCACATGTCATAGCAAGGGATCGGTCTCCCAGTCAAACTCCCACAGGGACAATTTGCATATTAAGCAGATGATAGATAGATAGATAGATAGATAGATAGATAGATAGATAGATGAGGGGAAGTGGAGAAAAGGAGAAGGAGTTGGATAAAATAATTGTGAGAAGAGATAGGAGAAAAATAAATTCTGTAAACTAGGTTGAGGACTTTCCTCCAAAGTTTTGAGAAGATAGGACTGTCACTTGAGGAAAAGTTAGCTATTCCAAAAAGCATATTTTCTAAAGCAGAAAGTGGTAAGGCCTTAATTCTTTCAACAGTGTTTTGCAAACTGGTTCACTATCAATAATCAGGGCACAAAACAATATAGGGTTCCTGACCAGGAGTTATTTAAGGTAGAATATAACATAATAGATTAGATTACCTAGTTGGTACTATGAGGTGAGTAGTCTTGGAGAACCTTCTTTTTTTTTTTTATTTTTTTTTTTTTTTAGCTCTGCATGAATATGTGTGTGTTTCTGTGTATTGAGATGAGATGAAAAATAGGTTTCTTATTGTGAGTCACTGCAAAAAATATTTGAAAACCACTGCCCCAAATACTTTCCCTCAAAGTAAATAAAAACCTGTCAAAATCAGTTGACAAACTACATGAGTCTATCTAAAAGAATAGACATACACACACACACATACACTGAGTGGCCAGATTATTATGATTTCTGAATGCATAATAATCTGGCTACACACACACACACACACACACACACACATACACACACACTAGAGGCCCGGTGTATGAATTTGTGCATGGGTGGGGTCCAGCCAGCCTGGCCAAGGGGAGGAGAATGGGTGGTTGACTGGTTGGTTGACCTGGTCGAACTCCTGATGGAGGGGACAATTTGCATATTAGCCTTTTATTATATAGGATATACACTGAGTGGCCAGATTATTATGAGTTCAGAGATCATAATAATCTGGCCACCCAGTGTATAATTTTCTTTGCTTAATAACAGATCTCTCCACCTAACCCCTACAGTCAGTCTCACCTTTGAACCCCTTAAGTATTCTCCAAATACTTTTCCTTGATCATCTTTCTATACAAATGTATATTAGCAAATCCATGAGTTTGCGCAATTATTGCCTTCATGCAAATAACTCTTAAACATAGCATTTACTCAGTGTTGCCCTGGTCAAGGTTTAACCACCAGTATTCTGGGGAAAGGCCCTATTTATAGCACTTGCTGCTATTTGTGGTATAAATACTACATCCTTAGCCCATTGCAAGCTACCCACATGTCTTCACTAAACACAGAATTGGAAAGATATACAGATTAGCATACATTACACAGTATTTCTATCATGCAGATATGTTAGAGATAAATAATCTCAGGAGCATATGTAACAGTAGAGTGTAGCAAAATAATTAAGAAATTATTAGTTTTAAATATTGATTACCTTTAAATATATATTTAATTGTGGATTTAAATAATTTCATTTTTAATAATGAATGTGTCTAACAACTGGCTCACAACTGGTTTACTCTATTAAACCACTGTCTAGTTCAACCTCTCCAGCAGAGTCGGATCCCGCACTCTCTACCACCTGCCGAACAACTCTACCCGGGTCTCTTCCATATGAAACCACAAACGTAACATACTGAAATCTAAACTCACTTTCCTCTTTGAATCTCCTTAGCGCACACTTCTCTTCCCCTCTTGACTTCCCTATTTCTATTAATGGTGCCTCCAAGAGCCATCCAATCAGTTACTAGTCTTGAAGGTTCTGCCTATATAGTGTTCTGATCTGCCCCCTCCTTTTTCATTCCAATTAGGGTTGCTGTCTTAGTCAAGAACAATTAACTGACCTCATCCCCTTCATGTTCTTCTCATTCTGATTTATGTGATAATACTATTAGATTCGTTTTTCAAATGTAGGTCTTCCATTACACACACACATACACATGCACACTTCTCTCTATCATCTGGCCTTTAAAGCGCTCCTTGCTCCAAGCAATCTAGACAGCTCCTTATTGCAGTGCTTGGAATATGCCTTGTGGTTTCTGGCTGTATGCTTTTGCTCACACTTTCCCTTACACAGGAGTGTTCTTCCCTCATCATGAAAAAACTCATACCTTATACCCAAGACTCCATTTCAATGGCAATGAAAATAGGCAGGTGGGTTGTCATAAGAGTATATAAGTTTATGAGAATCAGGAGGTTGGGAACACACAGGAAAGGCAAAATCCAGGAATTATTAATTTAGTCACTATCTCATATGGAGACTCTAGGAAACATTGTACTTCCCCCGGGGTTATTACTAAAATCTTACAGCTAGCTAACATGAGGTTTATCTCAAACCTACAGATTGCAATTATAGATGATCCAGCTGTCTGTCATTCATTAACCGAAATCCTCAAGAATTTTATGTATTTTCACCATTTGGTGTTTACTGTAAATATCTCCCTCTTAATGTTCTGACCCAAATTGTGTTGAGGTGGTGGGGAAAGGTGAGCAGTTAGAGACATAGAGTCCCTAAAGCCTTGACTGTCACCATCATTGATAAAATTCATTCACCTTTGAGACACTGATCACAGGTATTAAAGAGCTACCACATGCTCAGGATTTCTCAGTAATAGAAGCAAAAACGTTGGACTATTGTACCTTTTACACATCTTTCTTCCCCAGTGTTCAGAGTAAAATAAAATGCTTTACATGCTTGCTTTTCTGAGTAGAATCATGATGACAATCAGTAAGTGATTCCTTTTCTTCCGGATTTCAGAGATGGGCTGACGTTTCCTAGTAAAGGAAGAAGGAATAGACTGACACAGCCCTGTGGTCACTTGGTATCCACTTTCCCATGGGCTTGAGTTAATTTGGGTTAGTGAGACTCTGAATTCTTAGCGCAGGAGAGGAGGCAGAGAATAAAGTAGGGGAAGGTGGTGAGAAAAGGGAAAAATGTATTGAGCCAGATTGACAGTCAGTGGTCTGGACACCTCTTCCACCATAATCCCTTGGGTACTTGTGTAAAAGGCAGATTCCTGGGCCCTGCGTCAGACCTACTGAATCATTGTCTCCAGGGGGCCTACCTGGGACTGTACATTTTTCATGGTCACACCCAGTGATTCTGATACACACTGGAGACTAAGGATCACTGGTTTCATGAAGGCCTGCAGCCTGGACACAGCTTTTGAGCTCAAAATGATTTTTACATTTCTAAAGTGTTGGTAAAAGAGATGGGGGTGGGGAGAAAAAGAAGAGAGAGGAGAGGAGAGGAGAGGAGAGGGGAGGGGAGGGGAGGGGAGGGGAGGGTAGGGGAGGGGAGGGGAGGGGAGGGGAGGGGAGGGGAGGGGAGGGGAGGGAAGGAATATAGAACACAGTCATCTGGCCCTTTCTAGAAAAGTTTGCTGACTCCTGCCTAGTGCTTTGCAATTAAAATCCTGTGTCTGAAGTTAGCACTATCCTAGCCCTGCCAGAGCTAAAATAACTGATTCAGCAGATTTTTTTTAAAAAAATTGAGAGTAATGAAAAATATATAAAGTCATTTAAAATGAGTTTGTAATTAAAGTGGAAAAAGGAAATGTATATAGTTACAGTGAACATTCTGCAATGTTTTTGAAAATATGTTTTATTCGCACAAGGATTTATGGTAGAATATTATATCCTATCCTCCCATACACTTATCAGGTGGCAATATATCCCAAATTAGCCTAGTAAGAATCATTGCATGTATACTCTTTATTGGACTAAGCTTGCCCCCCAAATATATTTTTGTCACACACACATATAAGGGAAAATGTGAACTGATAACCCAAAATGTCTGGGGAATGAAAGTAGTATAAATTCTCAAGACAACACATAGGAAAATGATGCACAAAGGAAATAATAGAATTTGGTATCTTTCCCCTTAAAAGGAGTTTAAGAATCATAGAGCTGTTTTAACGCCTAAGAAACCTTGGAAAGAGGCTATGAAGTCACTTTGGGAAATGTTCAGATATTCTCAGTGTGGCAGAGGCTCAGCATTTGGGAATCATGCCAGTTAGATTCATAAAATAATCCCAAAGACAGAATGCAATTCCTTTACAGGTGGTTTCTAGATATTTTTAAATGTGTTTACCGGTATTTTTTATGTGGAGAAACTTTGTTCAAGAACCTAGCAATAAACACCGGCTTTGAAAACATATAAACTTCCTGTGACTTGTCTTTCAGAATTGTGAACTGAAATATCTCACAATAATTTTGTTTCAGTGTTGTTGTTTTTCTCACAAAGAAAGGAATGTTTTACTCTTACTAGCAACTAACATTTTTGATAAGAATTTAGACTGTATTTCAATTTTTAAGAAACAAAGTTTGAAACACCAGATAAAGTCTTGAAACCTGACATGCTTCGCCATTTAATAAAATTATGACTCATTTCAGTAAGAAAATGCTTTTTTAGTAAGAAAAAAAAATGCTTTCTGAGCTAAGTTTGAACTGCCGGGGGCACATGGGACACCCACAAACCCAGTCAGCAGAAGTCTCAAACTCCTATAAGATTAAAGGAAAAATAAATTAGTGTATACAGAGAATGAAGAAAAAAAAATCCCCCATGGTACAAGTCTATAAACGGAAGTAAAACTAAAACTCCCCTAAAATCCCCCAATCATCAATCCTTATAAATTCAGCACTCATCTCCTCCCTTTACTTCTCTTCGGGAGCCCCTAGTGAAATGCACACGAACAGTTTGGGACGATTTTTATCTTGCAAAACACTAAGCAAGGATACCGACAACCGCATTGCAAACTGTTTAACTTTTAAAGCTGCGCGTGCAAAAAGGGGGTTTCTTGAGTTGCGCTGGGGGCGCGCCGCTTGGAGCCCCTGGACCATGCAGGTGTTTGCACCGATCCAGCGCGATCCCGGAGCGGGTGCGGGCGGAGGCGTGCCGGGGGTGCCGCCTGGGCCGGGCCGCGTGGGTGGGGCCGGGCGTGCCCCGGGCGAGAGTGAAGGGTCTGTGACTGCGCGGAGGTGGCGCGTGGGCTCCAGGATCTAGGAGGGGACTGAGAGCTCCGCGGGAGCGTCCCATATATGAACCGTGATCGCCCCGGCTACATTCCAAATGTGTGTCCTTTTGCACCAACCAGTTACATTAGAATTAAAAAAAAAAAAAAATCTAGCCTAACTTCCTATGAAAATATATATATGCTCCCATTCCTCCTATTCGCCCCCACCCCCTCTCCAAACCCCCATACCCATTTCCAGAAATAGGAGTTTTAAACCCGGCCCCAAACACAATCCCTAAAGCGGCAGTCGCGCCCCCTTCCCCACCCCGCTGCGCGCCCATCGCCGCCCCCGCAACAGTGAGTCAGAGGCCGGCGGCGCGGGTGCCGGTGCCCCGGAGCGTGCCGCGTGGGGAGGCCGCCGAGAGCAGGAGAGAGGCGGCTTCAGCGCGACGTGGCGCGGGCCCTGGCGGCCGGGGCCGGGGAGCGGGGTTTGCGAAGGAAAAGGCGCCGCCGCCGCCGCCGCCGCAGCCTCCCCGGCCACCCCCTCCCTGGCCCTGGGCTCCCCGCCCGCGCGCCGCCCGGGCCTCGGGGCGCGCCAGGCGCAGCGCGGGGCGCGGGAGCCCGGGAGGCGCGGCGGCCCGGCCGGCTCCGCAGCCCCGCGGGCGGCAGCCAAGGCGACCGCGGAGGCGGCGGGCAGGGCGCGTGCGCACTGCAGGGGCGCCAGATTTGGCGGGAGGGGGAGTGTCCAAGGCTCTTTGTTTGATGGCATCTCTGTTTACAGAGTTTACACTTTAATATCAACCTGTTTCCTCCTCCTCCTTCTCCTCCTCCTCCTCCGCGACCTCCTCCTCCTCCACCTCTTTCTCCCGAGAAACTTCGCCCCGGAACGCCGCTGCGCAGCCGGGGAGGACGCAGGCAAGCGGCGGGCAGCGGGAGGCTGCAGCCCCTTGCGGTCCCCGCGGCTCCCGGCGGAGCCCCGCGCCCGCCGCGCCATGGCCCGGAGACCCCGGCACAGGTAACGGGGAGCCCGGGAGGGCGGCCGCGGGTCGGGGCGCGCGCGGGGCGCTAGGCTCCCGGAGAGCAGGTGGGAATTGGATCCCGGATCTGACGCGGGGCTGTCAGATCCTGCGAGTCCCCAGGACCTCTGCCTCCGCGGCAGAAGCCGCTGGAAAGACGGATGAATGGAAGAGCCGGTGCAGGAGGAAATGTGTCAGGACGCCGGGAAGCACTCCCCGCGGCTCGTTTTGCAAGTTGCGCTTCTCTGTAGGGGAGAGAGAGCAGCACGATTCTGCGCGGGAGTGAGCGGTGCCTACCGGCCCCGGGGAGCCCACCGGGGTCCCCGACTCGATGCCGCGGATGTCGGCGAGGGAGTCGCGGCATCATTGCTGGGTGCATTACGATTTGTTTGAACTTGAGAATGCCGAGCATATGGCAGATAGAGGGGAAATGCCGGATTGTGCCGTAGCTGCAGGTAGTTCATTTAAATTTCATTCATTCTTTATGGAGTCCAAGAACAGCGTCAGGTGACAGGCGGCTAGGGGAAAAAAATCTATATATTTTTTCGGGGATGGAATGAGTCTCTCTACATTTGCAAAATGGGTTTAAGCCCTGGCTTGGAAGGTTCAAATCATTCTTCTCTGGGGGAAGTGATGATTTCTAATGCAAACATTTCACACGCGCCTCCGGCCGGCGCTGCACATGTCACCGCGCTTGGTTGGGGCGGACGATTGAAGCCCCCTTGCATGTTGGACTGATGAAGGGGGCGAGGGGGCGAGGGGACGGAGCGGGAGGGACACACGGGTCCCAACTGTCAGTTGCTGGGGCTCTGGCTCCCACCCGACCCCCGGACTTCCCAGACCGGACGCGCGGGAGCCGGCTCAGAGCGGCCGGGTGCGGGGCCAGCTCGGCGGCCCTCTGCGTTGCCACTCAACGGCCAGGGACGGAGTCGGGCAGCACCCAGGGCGCTGCCGCGCAACCGGGACGCGATCCCCGGGGGCTCTCGCCCTGGGCTCCAGGTTCCGGGCGAGAGGCGCGCACACGTGGATGCGGCCGCGGTGGCCAGCTCCTCCCTGCACCTTGCTCCCGCTGCCGTGGGTCGCCGGGGCGGAGGAGGGGTGACCGGACAGACCGCAGCGAAGAGATCTGGGGGGAAAAGTTCCAGAAGGCAAAGCAAACCCAACCCCTTTTCCTCCTCCGGGTTGTTTGGTTTTCTTGTACTTATTTGTCTTTGAACCTGCTATTGCCGGTCCCCCGCGCAGCACTGGGACGTTGCAGAGAGCGTGGGTGTGGGCGGTGCAGCAGCACCCTCGGACCCAGGACCCAGTCTGGCCGGATGGGGAGCAGCGCCGAAGCGGGGGGGTGGGCGCCAGAGGAAAAGGGAGGCGACCTGGGGGTGGTGTGGGGGCTGACTCCCTGCGCCTGAGCGGGGCGAGGGTGCTGCTCCTTAACTGGTTTCACCTTCGCTTTTGGGACTGAGCAGTGGAGAGTCAAGGTCGCCTATTTTTTATTTTACTTTTTACTCCTGAGAGCAGAAACTGGGAGGAAGAGGAGGGGAGCTGGGAAGGGGTGCTGGGGGAGGCCGGGTGGACGCTCCGCGCGGGCAGCTCTAGATGCACCCGGCGGGGCGGGGCGGGGCGTCCGGTTCCCTGGCTCCCAGGTAGCGGCGGGGGAGGCGGCCCGGCGGGGCGGGAGCCTTGAACCTGCCTCGGGGCGGGGGAAGAGAAACCCGGCTGCGGCCCGGAGGAGCCGTTTCTTGCAAAGGCCGGCGTCAAACAGGGCAGGGATTCTTAACCAGGTCAGCGAAATGAGTCTGAACCCCATTTCTAGAATCACAGTAGCGGCCACAAGACACATCCTCCCGCTCCCCACCCTCTTCCCAACCCCCAACACCCCCCCCCCCTCCCCAAGCACCTCTTTTCTTTTCTCGTTTCTTTGCACGGTTTGTTTCCTTGACAGAAGGTCATATTCATAGTTGTACTCCTGTAACCGCACCAGGTCTAGCAGGTGGGGGAGTCGAGTGCATCAAGCCTGAAATCAGCCTTTGAACAAGTTCTCTGACTGTTGGGTCTGAGATCTTGTCAGTACAGACGAAGGGAAGAGTTATTTCAGGGCCCTTGGTAGAAATTAATCATGCTACTTAGGCGACCCGGACAACTCGGAGCAAGGAAATCACATGCAAATCTCAAAGGCGAGCCCCCTTGCTAATCCATTGATGGACCAGGAGCATGTGAGCAGCCCTGGGCTCGCCCTGCTCCCCTCGCCGGCTCCTTCTTCCTTCAGGACCTGCGGAAGTCACACGCCACGTTTCCCCCCAAAAAACGTTGCTTCACATCTCTGCTTCTGTGCTTAATGTTTAAGAGGCACGGAAGTCATGGAACCATTATTTATTCTCACTGGAAAGTACCTTAGAAATATTATAGAATCCAAGCCCTTTAAGGTAGACGCAAGGAACTGAGGTCCTGAGAGAGAGGAAGTGATTTGTCCAAGTCCTGCAGCTAGGCTGGAAGCAGAACTAGGACTGGCACCCTTTGCCTCCAGAATCCTGTGATGCCTGTTCTCTCTCCACTGATGTTGGCTGCCCCCTATGGGTGGCTGAGTATGTTGCTTGTTTCTGGGAGTTGAGCTGTTTCCAGATAGAGAAGTTCTGAAAATGTAATCTCCAGATCTCTCCAAACCTAAAAAAGTTAAATTGAGTTGAATCGATGGGTCACTTTCAGATTACTCTGATTTTCTTGGTATCCCGGATATTTCACAAGGGTGACACTTCATTTGGGGGATTTCCAAGAAGTTCCCTGTGAATCTTTCAAAAGATGCTGACCTACAGCTCTGGGCTTCTAATCATGGTTTCACTTATGATGCTTGTTTTTTTTTTTTTTTTTTTATTAAGGGAAACTATTGTAATTGTTGATCAGAAGTTAAGAGCCTCTTGTTGACACTGCAGAACTTCAGGCTTGACCTGAAGGGATAGGCACTAAATGAAAGAAATGGTTATAGATTACAAGTACAGTTTAATGTCCTTTTTGTGTGGGTGATGCCTATTACTTTTGGATCACACCCTGCTTGTCACCATGCATCCTGGACCTTCAGATTGTTGCCCCAAATAATAGTTTTAAATTATAAGAACCTAAAATTCAGAGTTTTTGGTAAGCACTTTTGTTTGACTTATAAAGGGTGGGTAATCTATACTTGTAAAATAGTTTGGGGAGACATACCTAATGTGGATATAAACTTTCTTTTTAAAAAGAATAAGTTACATTATGATATTGCTTTATATCATTATTTTATTAGTCTCAGTGTTACAATAGTAAATCTTATTGAATTTTTTTAGTTGGCACAATTTTTTCTTCATATCTTAATTTGATAAGTAAAAATTATAAGTAAAAGTAAACTGTGACAGAAAAATTACTCTCATTATTCAGACTATGATTAATAAACATTAAGTATAGAGTAACTTCAAAAGTCATCAAAATTCATAGTTTGGGTCAACTAGGTAAAAGAAAAGGCTCTTTTAAAACCCATCTGGGGGAATTCCTTAGTTTTGAATTAGGTACATTTTAAGATATTTCAAATACCATTCAGTCAGAGATTTTTGAAAAAAAGAGTAAGATTCTGCCTATCTGGTGGCCTAATTACACAGTTAGTCACTCTGGAAACTGAGTACTGTAAATGTGGCCACAAGTTGGATCAACTGGCCTAGAGTTTTGAAGTGTTTGGTATTAATGTTATTTACAATGTAGATCACTTGAATGTTTTATTCTTCCTTGGTGTTTTTTTTTTGTTTGTTTTGTGTTTTTTTTTTAAATCCTTTCCTCTTAGATTCTCTTAGTCTTCTAATCTTGAAGGAATGACTATATATTGTTGGGTATATTACTTCCTGAATGTTTTTCTCTTAATAAAACACCAGTCCCATTGGAACAACATAACTGAGTTATTTATTATATTTGGGAAGTATTTTTTAAATATTGTGATGTATGCTGAAAATCTTGAGTGTATACTTACATAAAGGACATGTGCTCTCGTACCTTTTATTGTCCTTAATATTAAGTTTTAAACCTAAACCTTCATTGGTTGGAAAGTTGCCTGCCAAGTGTGTAACTTGTCACTGGTCTAACAGTAACAGCAGGTTTAAACATGCAGGGCAGTAAGGAAGTGCCAGGTCCTTTGCTGTATCTGTGGAGACCAATAACAGCAGAACCAGTTTCCAATACTAGAGCAACAGAATGCAGAAAACAATTTTGTGGAAGTTTTCAAAGTTTTATCATCTTAACCTTTGAAAAGATTGCTGGGGTTTTTTGTGGGATTTTTGTAATCCAATAGTTTAAACCTTCTTGTTCCAGTCTGCATCTGCCCATTTTTTATTTCTGCAGCATATACAGTAGCGATGAGGATGATGAAGACATTGAGATGTGTGACCATGACTATGATGGGCTACTTCCCAAGTCTGGAAAGCGTCACTTGGGGAAAACTAGGTGGACCAGGGAAGAGGTAACTAATCATGTTATTAAAACCTGGGGAGTAAAACCTAGAATGTATTACTTTATTAAAAACAAAATTTCAGCTAAACTATAGGTGCTCAAACTCATTGTCAGGCTCTTTGAAATCGTATCTTAGCTTGCATGTGCAGCATACTCGTATTTACCTCTCACTGCTCCCCATATGTGCACTATACCATCAATATCCACCCCTTTAATAGTTCTTTGAATGTCCTCTTAATTTGTTTCATCTATGCTTCTTTCTGCCTATTCTGTTCTTATCCTTATGCTCCACAACTTCTCACTACTTCTTCATTACCTGTGAAGATATCACCTCTACTGCAAAGCCATCCTTCACTTTCCCAGGATACATCCTGCAATCATTGGACACATGTTCTTATTATTGCTGTAACATATATGCCTCTTTCAGGAGGCGACAAGTCTACTGAGGGCAGAGCTATATATCTGTTCATTTTTGTGGTCCTTGAACCCAGAAGTGCTTAACACAAAGTGGACTATTAACAAATGCTCCCTGAACAAATAGATGGATTGCTATTTCCAAAAACAAAACAAACAAAAGAGTAAAAAAAGACCTCATAGAACTTGTTTTTAATGAATTCACTTAACATTCTTGAAATATTATCTATAGTATTTCACAGATCCTTATACATGGAAATTATTCAAAAAACAATAGGTAAACTACCATTTGACCCAGTGATCCCACTGCTAGGAATACATCCTAAGAAGCCTGAAAGGATATATGCACCGTGTGTTCATAGCAGAAAGAATATATGCACCCTTATGTTCATAGCAGCATTGGTTACAATAGGTAAGATCTGGAAGTAGCTCAAATGCCCATCAGTAGATGAATGGATTAAAAAAACAAAACAAAAAAAACTAGTACCTTTACCCAATGGAATACTATGCAGCTATAAAAAAGAAGGATCTTTTACCCTTTGAGACAGTATGGAGGAACCTGGAGACTAATAATAATAATACTTATTATCCTAAGTATAATAAGCCAATCAGAGAAAGACAACTATTACTTGATCTCACTTATATGTGGAATCTAATGAAGAAAATAAATTAATGAATAAAACAGATCCAGACACATTGAAACATGCAACAGATTGACTTATTTTGGGAGTAGTGGATGGAGAGAGGTTGACCAAATAATTATATGCATATATGCATGGCCCATGGACAAACAATAGTGCAGAGAAGGACTGAGGAAGGGCTAGGAGTGGAGTGGAGGGGGTCAACAGAGCTGGAGGAGAAAAAAAGAGACCTTTGCAATACTTTCAACAATAAAGATTTTTTAAAAAGCCATCAATAATGGAAGGAGATAGATCTGCTTACCTTTTTCTGATAGCTTATTGAAAGCTTGATCTTTGTAGGAATGAAAAAAATATTTAAGGAGAAAATTATTAGTGTAAAGGAAAAGTTGCTTTTTCTTTGAAGTTTCAAAAGTTTTACAATTGATTTTTTTTAAAAGATTTTATGTTAAAATTAATAGTATTGGCTTTTCTGCAGTTTCATTCCACCCTGCTCACATAAACCAGAACTCTTCTTGTTAGGCAGGCAGGATTTCCAGTAAGGTCCATAGGAAATACATAATTTACTTATGGAGATTTTGACTTAGGTGATTCTTAAACATACTGAAGTTCTATTGCTAACACTGGTTCCCTCATTCCCATGTCTGTGTCATATCAGGGATCCACATCATATGTGAAGTTATCTGTGCAAAAATGTGAGGGCTCTCTTTCACTTGGTAGATCATATTTAGAAAGAGTGAACCGAAAGATTTCCCACTGATGTTTGGTGTCTTCTATGTTCTAAAAAGTTTGTTTTATTAAGTTCTGTTTTCTATTGTAATAACTTTAAATTATGCATATCTGGATACAAAAACTAAATGACTTTCCTTACATCAACATATCTTTAAGTTTAATTAAGAAAAGCGATCTTCCATTTTTTTTTATTTGTAAGGGGTTAAAATAACTAAATGTTAGAATGGTGGTTGAGCTAGTTCTTACTTGAGATCCTATCTATTGCCATGTCTAGTTAAATGCCTTTAATCTAACATTGGAGTTCTTTTTTCCCCCCACAGAGTAAAACTTTAGTAGTAACCATGTTTTAAACATTCAATGAGCCAGGTATTATGCTAAATGTTTTGCATAGTTACTTCATATGATCCCCAAATAACCCTGTTGACATCAGCATTCCCGTTATATAGATGACAATTACTAAGGCCCAGAAAAGCAAAATGATATGATCAAGCTTATACAAGTAATTAATAGATGAGTCAAGGTTCAGTCTTTGGTCTCTCTAACTCTAAATAAATCTATTCTCTAAATCAGTATGCCACATTAATTATCTGTTGTTTTTGGATATTTTGAGAGATTTTTTGTGTGTGTGTGACTTAGGTTATTGAATTGATTCCCCTTTACTCTAAATTGAATAGTGTTTTACAGTAAATGACTGATGTCCTTGGATTACCTTTAAATGTCTTAGGATGAAAAACTAAAGAAGTTGGTGGAACAGAATGGAACAGATGACTGGAAAGTTATAGCCAATTATCTCCCGGTAAGTTAGTAATTTTTTTTCTTTTTGTAAAAGGAAATCTCCCAAAATTTAAATAAGATATTTTAGAAGAGTATGTTAAGACATTACTTATTTGCTATATATAAGAAGTTGGGGGAAAAATGCCTCATCCATAACCTAGTGATATTATAATACATATAATTGGGGTTTCTGAATCTATTATTAAAGGATTTACAACATTTTCAAATGTTTGCTTCTTATTTTATCTTTTCATTTGTTAGATCATATAAATATCTTTTCATTTATAGGATACTATAAATTAGCACTCTGGTGATTTGTTACATGGTAAATGACTGACCTTGTGATATTTCTCCCAAGCCAGCGTCCTTTAAATTTCCTTAAAAAAAAAAAAAAAGCCATATTTTGGTAGCTCAGTTTAAAATTTCTGAGTCCTTCTAGACTTGTTTCCCTCCCCATCCCCTACATCTAAGTAGTGACTAAGGGATCTGGAATTCCTTTGTCACTCGTCTTTTAATTCTCTTCACTATTCTCTCTTTCCTCTTCTCTGGATGATTATAGTGGCTTCCTACTTAGAGCTTTCCACTTTTTTATCCTTTAGCAGAGAAGCTTCCCAAAATGCAGCTGTACCTTATCTTTTCAAAACCAACAACAGTAACCTAGTTTCACAAATTAAGTGCACTGCCTGGACCTGGCACGCAGGGTCCTCCCATATGGCCCCAACATTCAGCTCCATTCTGTTTCTGACTTCCTCTCTGTAAGCAGATTTAGTTGAATTCGTGTCTGCTTTCCCTCCTCTGGGTGTTTGTCCCTGGTGATGCCACGTACTAGAATGTTTTGCATGGGTACTTCACGTCCTTCAAAGTCCACAACAAGAGCTTTTCCGGTCTCCTCTCAAGGAAACATCATTTCTCCTTCTAAAGAGGTTCCTTTTCCCACCCCAATATTATTTTGCTTTGATTTCTTCTTGCCTGTGAATCAAATTCTGCCTTCTATTCATTATGTATTTGTCTTTACCTTCTTATAAGATTATAACCTCTTATAAGGTAGGGCCTATCTTTATTCATCTTTGTTCTGAATATAACACTGGTAGCCCTACATTGAAGCACATCTCTTAGTTTGAATGGGAGTCACTAGAGTGGGTTTCCGTAAAAGCCTGACCTTAATATGGAATCCATAACAGGCTTAGTCTTAGTCCTAGGCAACAGACCGAGGTTAAGGTTAGGTTCACAGCCATACATGCAGTATGATGCTCGTTTTGCTCACATGGCAGGACTGTTGCCCTCAGGAGGAAGAACTTATCATTTTAGATGCAACTTTGACATATTCTTTGTATGTTCCTTAGCTGTAAGCAATGAGGGATAGGTGGGCTCTCCAAACATTCCCTAGTATGTTGTTGATCATTGTCACTGTATATTATCTATGTGTGATTCATATTATAACAAAATCTTAGTGTGTCCTTATCACATCATATCTATATGACAATGCATACTTTGTCTTATTTGTCTAGAACAGAACAGATGTGCAGTGCCAGCATCGATGGCAGAAAGTACTAAACCCTGAGCTCATCAAGGGTCCCTGGACCAAAGAAGAAGATCAGCGAGTAAGTTCCTTCTTCATTGTTATATGAGTCATAATTAAGAATATTCCTCAGACTACTTCCTTGAATGTCTCCCAACTTGAAGAAACAGGTAAAGTGTGCAAACAGGAAGCAGAGGAATTCTGTTTCCATATTTTAAATGAATGAAAGCAGGTTTTTAGAAATTTTCTAAAGATCTTATAACAGAATGATTACACTGACTCATTACATAACATTAAAACATAGGTTATTTTTGTGTGTTTATCTGAAGGTGATAGAGCTTGTACAGAAATACGGTCCGAAACGTTGGTCTGTTATTGCCAAGCACTTAAAGGGGAGAATTGGAAAACAATGTAGGGAGAGGTGGCATAACCACTTGAATCCAGAAGTTAAGAAAACCTCCTGGACAGAAGAGGAAGACAGAATTATTTACCAGGCACACAAGAGACTGGGGAACAGATGGGCAGAAATCGCAAAACTACTGCCTGGACGGTAATAATATGTCAAAAAATATATTGATTGGGAAGAATGGGGGAGTGGTTATTGAACAGTCTGTTTTTAAATGTATGGTGAGTGAATTACATTCCATCGATCGAGTTTCATTCATTAAACCAGATCCATAGCTTTTAGAACAGGAGGACATCTTAGAGTTTATCTGGTTGAGTACTTCCAGAATCCATCCAACCGTGAGCCTTGAGCCAAGTCATTGGACTTTCCTCAGCTTCACTTTCCCCACTTTTAAAAAGAATAATAACTTACTTCACAGGGCAAGTGTGAATGTCAAGAAAATCCATGTCAAAGCACATTGTAAACTACAAAACTCTAAACATATGGAAGGAAACTGAGCTAAACAGTTTGTCCCTGCTCTAAGTTCACATAGCTGCTAAGTGACCAGAAGAACCTCCCATCATCTTCCTGATACCAGCATTTCATTCTACCACGAGGCTTAATTTTTCTCTTTTAAAGAAAGAAATAGTATAGTTATAGAATTATCATACCGCTTCCAGGTTTTTAAATAATGTCAGTGTTATCCTTTGTAATGAAAGAGACACAAAAATGACCTCATTATGAGGGAAATATATGGAAGCTCATTTTTGCCACTTTCCCTATTTAAACAGTTATAACAGATTTTTTTGGGGGGGCAGCTTACATAAAAATATGCAAGACAAGATATTTTAAATACTTTTATTCTTGAGCTTTATAATTCAAAAGTGAAAGGGTCATTTCAAAGAAGGCATGGCCCTGATAGTTTATCTGGTGCTCTCTTGTGATGTTCCAAGGCATTTCCTCCTTGTGATTCACTGTGAGCTTGGAGAATTCGGGAGGTTGATAAAAGGACGCCTTCTCTCCCATATGGTCTGAGAGGATATGCTGTTGATTCTTCTAAAAATTTAAGGGGCGATTGAACTTCCTCTTTCTTTAGCATACATTCCCCACCCCCATCGAAATAGTAAAAGGGAGGCTTTTAAAAACGGTTTTTTAAAATTGAGAAACTGTTTTCCTAAGAATTGAAACACTTTAGTAAAAAATGCTTTGCAGTTTGAAAATACATTGGGAGTTAGCATTTCTCCCTTCTGGATCCCGTTTTCCATTCTCACCTCTGTCTGGTTACCAGAATAATTTGAAATGGTTTTCAAAAGATGGGAGTTTTTTTTACTCAAAATATCTGGCCAGTGCTATTGACGATCAAGAGAGGACAGTGAGGTGGCAATAGCATCATTATCATTCACCCAACTTTACTGAGGATCTGTTGTGATGTCTGAGTAGCCCCCACTAAGCCAAATCAAAGGATTAATTTTCTAGGACAGCTGGTACTTTAATTTCAGTCTTATACCAGTCAGAATAGATATGAAAGGTAGTTGTATTGAAAATACTCCTACCAAGGAAACAAATGGTTTAAAAATTTCAATATTTATAGAAAACCACAGCTCCATATTATGTAATTAAGAGAAATGTATGGAATTTAAATTAGGTAATAGGGAAAGCATAGGAGGTAGAAAAGACTGAAATGATTAAAAAAGAAATGACACTATTAGTGGGTCAAAAGAAAAGGTCTCTGTTAGGAACAGTTTTCTGTCAATTAACTCTAATCTGAATAGAAGTTTTTGTTTGTGAAATTTGTATGTGATATATTTCTGTGCAGAACTGATAATGCTATCAAGAACCACTGGAATTCTACAATGCGACGGAAGGTGGAGCAGGAAGGTTATCTACAGGAGTCTTCCAAAGCCAGCCAGCCAACGGTGGCCACAAGTTTCCAGAAGAACAATCATTTGATGGGCTTTGCTCATGCTCCACCATCCGCTCACCTTCCTCCCACTGGACAGCCCTCAGTGAACAATGACTATTCCTATTACCACATTTCTGAAGCACAAAATGTAAGCCTTTCCCGAGAATTTTGTTTAACAAGAGAGATGGTTCTTTTAGCTCCAGGTAATAATATCCTGTAGTTGCATACTTTTCAGAGAGCTTTCATAAACAGGATCATGGCATAGGTATTGTTCTTTCTGATATGGTTCTGGGAACAAGGGCATTAAATGGTTTGTCCATGGTTACACAACTCACAGAGACAGTGTAGGTTACCACCCAAGTTGTTAGATTTTGATGCTGCTTCTAATCTAATTTGGAGTTTAGTGTTTGAATGTAAACTTACTTACCAAGCTGAAGAAGACTGGGGAAATATGGGTGCAGCTGTAGTCAAATATTTTTGTGTTCCAAAATGAAAGTGAACATAATATTATATTTAAAGAGCAGAAAGTTCAGTATTGAAATTTAACAGATAATTGTAAGTTCCATTTTGGTAGTGATGTAACAGAAATGCTCTAATTTATTTATTCTGTGTTTACCTTCATACTCCAAGCAGGAGCAATTTTTTTTTAATTTTTAATTTTTATTTATTGATTTTAGAGAAAGAAAGGAGGGAGGGATGGAGGGGGGAGAGAAAGAGAGAGAGAGAGAGAGAGAAAGAGAGAGAGAGAGAGAGAGAGAGAGAGAGATAAAGAAGAGAACATGGATTTGTTTTCTACTGACTTATGCAGTCATTGGTTGATTCTTGTATGGCCCTGACTAGGGATCAAACCAGCAACCTTGGCATATGGGTGGGGATGATGCCCTCCCCAACCAGGACTCAGGAGCAGTTTTGTGACACTATTCTCTTGTGTCTCCTTTTATCCTTCCTGAATCAGTGTGCTTCCTTTTTCATTTCATGATATTATACTTAGGGAAAGAAATATTCTTAGTGGTGGAAAGAGAAGAATAAAGAGGGAAAAAAAAGCAAGAAGCTTTTATCTTTATATTAACAATAAGAAACAGTGAAATTTACCCAAGAATACAGAGCTTATATGCAATTCTAGGCAAAGCATATTTGTGAAGAGTTTTGACATGTATTTGACTACAGACTTTCCAGAAAGGTCTCAGGTGAATGAACGATCTTAAGCAGTTCTGTGCTACTTACTAAAACTCCTATTATCCCCAGAGAAATGTTTTTATTTATAAATAGCTAGTGCTATGAGTTTTTCCCACCAAAACTCCTTTCATGTATTTATGAATATATTCACATGTATTTTTCTTTAAGGGATACTTCCTGTTGGGATCAATGATGAGCACTTAAAAATTTTTTTTCCCCCTATGTTGCTTTAGCTATTTAGCCATTATTAAAAGCCAGGCTAAAATTTCAAATTAGAGGAGTGTGTGTGTGTGTGTGTGTGTGTGTGTGTGTGTTTAATAATGCTTAGTGAATTTGATCAGTGAACTATTCTTTTTCTCAGTCCTCGAGCAAGCCAAGTGCCCTGAAGCATATGTAACCATGAATGATTCGTCCTTTGTTTTGCCTTTTTTGTGGCTAGGTCTCCAGTCATGTCCCATATCCTGTCGCATTACATGTCAATATAGTCAATGTTCCACAGCCTGCTGCTGCAGCCATTCAGGTAAGACCATTTTAAGGTCATCTCCTAAAGAATCTCACTAGCTGCTTAAGGCGCCATTTTTGAGACATGCTTTATTTCTTTCTTCTAAACACATACTGTCACCTGACCAACTGAAGTTAAAAAAAAAAAAAAAAAAGCAGGGACAAGTGGAGAGGTGGGGGAGCTCCAGCCAGCCATCTACCAGTCTTCACTTCTAGAGTGGCCCAATTCAGTTGGTATTGGTTTCCCAGCCAGGCTCTTTGGGCTGTGTGTTCCCTCCCTCTTGACTACAGGCCACAACCATTGTGTTTACAGTGTCCATTCAGGCCCTTTTCTTTTTTCCCCTCTCAACTTCTAATTTCAGAGACACTATAATGATGAAGACCCTGAGAAAGAAAAACGAATAAAGGAATTAGAGTTGCTCCTAATGTCAACTGAGAATGAGCTCAAAGGACAGCAGGCACTACCGGTAAGAATGTCACCGTGGGCTGAAATGGGAGGAGAGTGGCCATACCCCAGTGCTCTTCTGTATCTTTTTCCTTCTCTCCTAAATATTACACAGTCAAGACTCTCTATATCCATTAGTGACATTGAAACATGAGAAGTTTGGGGTAATAAAACCCAGTTGGTATAAGAATGCTGACTAACTTGGAAGTAGTCCTTTTATGTTGCAATAGAAACTCAACATCTATGTCATCATTGATTTTTTTTTTCTTTAGAAGGACTGGAATTAATTCGAAGACTATCAAAGATAAAATGAATGAAACTATTTTTTACGAAGTTTTGTATCTGTATGATGCCTATTCACTTCATTTTTTTTTTCTTTATGATGTTTCTTAACCTAGATTTTCGTACTTTATTATTTCACACATGATTTGGTGCAGGTTCAGTGTATACATATGAAAAAGATGCATATACTCTCTCCATGAATAACATTAACTGTTCTCCTTTGTTTGCATATGTGGAAGCCATGCGAACCATTGCTGAATGTTGACATCTTTTTTTAGTGATTGAGCAGCAAACTGGGAAAGCAGCTTGTAATTTGTAACGTATGTAATTAACCAGCCAAGTAAATAAAAGAGATGTGATCCTGAGTAGGTATTCTTAGGAGTAAAAGCTTTTTTGGTGAAACAATATAATTATTATGTGCTTAGGTTAGTTCGACCACTTTTTAACTCAAGTGTTTTGCAATTTCTCCTGTTTCGTGGTCATGCTGAAAGGAGACTTCTGTTAATTTGCTCTTCTGCTTTCCTAACCACGTTGATTTGGCACTCTTCTCTGCACCGGTGCAATCCTTTGCCTTAGAAGGGGGTAGGAGCAACCAGAATATGTGCTGAGAAAGGCAACTCTGACTTTTGCATTCTCCAGCCTTTATGTAGGTCAGAAAGAATAAGAGAATTCTTCATTCACAGCAAACATGTATGGTCCTCTTGGAAATTATGTTGATAGATTTTTAACTTCGTGTGAGAGCTGTGCTTTGTCACATAGTCCCCCTGTTTTGCATTTTTAACAAAAAGAATGACAATTAAGGTCACCGTGTAGATGGCAGACTACCCCATTACTAAAAAGCAGGGTCTTGCATTGATAAAAGGAAACATCTTGACAACTGTTTTATAGGCGCAAGTTCTGGATGATGCAACTACTTTTATCTTTCCTCCAACAGCATCTGATACCTTGTGCAACTTCATTGCTAAGTTCCTTCTCCCTTTCTTCTCCCCGCTCTTTCTTTATTCCCCCACCACCACCCCCCTCCGTAGACACAGAACCACACATGCAGCTACCCCGGGTGGCACAGCACCGCCATCGCCGACCACACCAGACCTCATGGAGACAGTGCACCTGTTTCCTGTTTGGAAGAGCACCACTCCACGCCATCTCTGCCGGTGGATCCTGGCTGCTTACCTGAAGAAAGCGCCTCTCCTGCGAGGTGCATGATCGTCCACCAAGGAGCCATTCTGGATAATGTTAAGAACCTCTTAGAATTTGCAGAAACACTTCAATTTATAGATTCTGTAAGTAGATTATTCAGGCATGCTAATGTCGTTAGAAGGGGAGTGAGAACACCCATTTCTCAAATCATTGCCATTTTCTAGAGCAACGATCATGTAATTAACATATATTAATGTAAAGGTAAAATGTTATTTTAGTTTTTGTGTGTATTTTTTTTTCAAAGATCTGATTTCATAGGCTACCCAGATAAAAGCTAGCTATTCACACATTTCCTTGAAAATGCGTATTTTTTAAAAAAATAGTGAAGTTAATCACCTAAAAGTAGAGCTTGGGTTATGGGAATGTTTGAGTGATCTCTTTTATTTTTTAATTTATTTCCTCCCTTGTGTTTCTCTAGAACTGTGCCTTGCTTTTGGACAGCTCATTCAGAATTATGTTTGCTCAGAGCTTAGAGCAATCTTTCAATATATTTGAAGTGGTAGTAAGTTCATTGGTGGTGCATGGCTTTCTCCACAAAACATTGATTATTGATTACCAGTCTCATTTGATTCACTGAGACAAACCACCTTCGGTGAAACAGAAGTAGACACTCCGTTCATTTCCACTGTTTCCCAGTGGTGAAAAAGCCTTTCTTGCAGTTCAGCTTCCAATCACTCCTCATGAGACAGGGGATAAACATTGCCAAGTGTGCATCTAGAAAAAGGTTTCCTTTTGCTTTGGATTGCATGCAAATGCTGGAGTACCCAGAGGTCCCTGCATCGCTCATGTAGGACCAGCCGTGTATCAGAACCATTGTTAATCCTGAAGATGTTTGACTAGGGGGCCTGGCAGGTGTTTTCTTTGCGTTCAGCATCTCTTTCTCAGTGCTGTTTCAGGTGATGGCACATACCATGCACACACTGTCTCAGAGTTCTGCGCCTCCTACATTTTTTCAGGATTCTTCATCATGGTGTGACCTCAGCAATTTTGAACTCTTTGAAGAAGCAGAATTTTCACCTAGCCAACAGCATGCAGGCAAAGCCCTACAGCTCCAGAAAAGAGAGGGCAATGTGAATAGACCCGCAAGAGAGCCTAGTAAACGCACGTTGAGCGAGGGTTCACTTGGCCTGCTCAAGCCCCTACCGCCTGCAAGGCACAGCACAATTCCGCTGGTCATCCTTCGAACAAAGAGGCGCCAGGCCAGCCCCTTAGCCACTGGAGACTCTAGGTCCTTCACATTTGCTGACGTCAGCAGTTCAACTCCAAGTCCATCCCCTGTCAAAAGCCTGTCCTTCTCCCCCTCGCAGGTAGAGCACAGTTTCTGCATAGCTGTTACTAATTTCCAACAGACAATCAAGCCTTAATAATCTAGAAACTAATCCTTTGGAATATATGACTAATTATTTTTACCCTCACTGATTTCATTCGTTGTTGAATCTAGCTGTTGCTAAGTCATACTGCCTCCCAAAGTTCAAGCTGTCTGAACATTGACTAATGATTTTTGTCATAATTCTCTCTTTTGGGTGATTTGAAAGATGGTTAGTTGCATGAGGTGTGCTATTATTTCTTCCACTACTAGAGTTTAACATTTCTATCCTTTTCTCTACTCCCTTCCCTTCACTCCCTTCCCTTCACTTCCCTTCTGCCTCTTTGTTCACTTATGTGATTCACTGACCCAAGGATGAAAGGAAGCAAACTATGCTTGGGTTGCAACTAGAAATTTTAAAGGTTCCATTCCATCTTTAAGTGAAAAAGTTTGGGAAGAGGATGAGGGACAAATGCTTAAGTAAAATAATTTATGTTTTAATTTTAATTTCTCAAATTATGGCATATTGATTTATGCCATAAGATTTTAGTAGCATAGGTGTTTTTTTTGCCAATAAATATTCTTATTTCATATAGTAATATTTAAAGGCATGGAAATTATACTCCTTTTCAAAAACTTGCCTTCTTAATTATTAAAATAATTGAAATTAATAGATAATTTGGCATTTTAAAACATTTTTTCAATGTCTATTGAGTGTTAAGAATAGATTTAAGTATGAACAAATATGATGCACTCACCAAAACAATGTATCTTGCTTTTTGCTTGCATTTTCCAAATTGTGTTCTAGATAATATTCATTCTGCAAGTTTTGGATAGATGTTCCAGGAATACATCCACATGTAAAGTATATAAGTTTGGGAAACACTGATTCAAGCTAAGTTAGAGATTGATTTTTAATACATTGATGTGCATTGTGAATGTCCAGGAGGAGATTATGATATGTGTGTTTCCCAAATTTATTTTACCTTGGAACTGTTTGAGGAACACCTATTACTTTCCTAGAACAGTGGTTGGCAAATTGCGGCTCACGAGCCACATGTGGCTCTCGAGACGCGGTTTGCCACTCTGTTGACTAATGAGTTTGCCGACCACTGTCCTAGATCATTAATGTTCTGAGAGACAGTTTATTATTAAAAATGTTCCACCTAATGTAAGCCTTCTATAATAATGGCTCAATGATCATTAAAGAGAGAGAGACAACAGAGTATAAGAGAAAAACAATCATTACTTTCCCCAAATCACTGTAACACTTTTAATCTTCATGAAGAGTGCATCTTATTTCTTTAATGGCAAATGTCATTTATTGAGAATATTTTCTTGGGATTTTGCAATTTTTCCAGCAATGACCCTAGATTTTGGTGGTTTTTTGTTTTTTGTTTTGTTTTTTTAAATCAGACTCCAAATATTGGTGTTCAATTAACATAAAATGATACCCTTGTCCAACAATGCATGTTGTTAGCATCTTTATTATTTTATATGGTGGGTCAGTAAAACATATTTGCTTGTTATCACAGTGTGATTTTTAAATTTGGATCAATAAAGAATGACTGTTTGATTAAAATAATTTTTTTCTTCCCATATTTAGTTCTTAAACACCTCCAGTAATCATGAAAACTTAGACTTGGAAATGCCTTCTTTAACTGCCACCCCTCTCAGTGGTCACAAACTGACTGTTACAACACCATTTCATAGAGACCAGACTGTGAAAGCACAAAAGGAAAATACTATGTAAGTTCTTGGTTCAAGAATAAAATTATTGATCTTATTTACTTACAGTTAAGAGAATATATAGTCTCCAATGTCTCAATATAGTCCCCAGTGTCTGGCATCAACCCTGATTTATTTGAATGTGTATAATATTATGGGTTCACTTGTGTGTATTTAATAATGTATATTCCACATTGAATATGTGCCCTGGGCCTTTTATAACTATCCATAGGTAGGTGGTGGGAGGATAAACTAAATTAATTTTTGTAGTTTACCTCAAATTTTCCCATATATGCAGAGGTAGTTTTTATATAACTTTTTCCATTCAGTTTTTTTGTTTGTTCAATAAGGCCTTTTCTTCTTCACTGAAAATAACATTTTCAGCCTCCTTTTCTCTTTGATTAAACACTTCAGAATAAGAATGAGAATAGTTCTTTTTAGTTCATATTTTTTAATCTTATTTTTTCTTTTGAAATTTATATATATTAGGACTGCTTCTGACACCCCCAGTAATATTATATGATAGTACTAGCGGCCCGGTGCACAAATTCTTGCACAGGTGGGGTCCCTTGGCCTGGCTGGCAATTGGGGCCAATGGGCCATGAGGGGGCTGGGGGGAGACAGCTGGCCCTGGGATATTGGCCAGTTGCAGGTCATTGACTGTGGAAGCACACTGACTACCATGGGGCAGCTCCTGCATTGAGCATTTGCCCTCTTGTGGTCAGTGCACATCACAGCAACTGGTCAACCAGTTGTTCAGTTGTTCAGTCCCTTAGGCTTTTATAGAGAGAGAGATTATAGAAGTGATTAAGCAGTCATTTATATTTAATAAAGGCTTAACCAATTCAAATAAAAGGCAGAGAACATCAATATGAGTTATAATCAGCCTTTCACCTTATAAGAAGGTTAAAATATTAACATGTTTTCTACTGTGGGCCCTGTTTTAATAATAGGTGAAATGTATTTGTAAATGACATCAGATCTTCACAATGCTTATGATCATTATAGAAAACCAGGAGCAGGCAGTACATGTGTTTTCAGAATGATGGATGCACATAATATCTCTTTTCTTTTTTAAACAATACTTGTGTGATTAATCAGCATACCCAATTCCATACCAATAACATAGTCTTTTATTACGTAGAAAAATATTAAATGTAATAGGGAGAGCAGTATGAGGGATATACGTTCTTGTGCATTGAGCCAACACTTGTTTTCTTGCTAAAGTTTCAGAACTCCAGCTATCAAAAAGTCAATCCTAGAAAGCTCTCCCAGAACCCCTACACCATTTAAACATGCACTTGCAGCTCAAGAAATGAAATATGGCCCCCTGAAGATGCTAGTAAGTGTTTGCAAAATTCTTGGGTTAGTTGGTTTGTTAGTTTAGGCAGAACTTTTCCTCTGATGCAAACATGCCCACTCTTCTCTTCAGCCTCAGACACCATCTCATCTAGTAGAAGATCTGCAGGATGTGATCAAACAGGAATCTGATGAATCTGGAATTGTCACCGAGTTTCAAGGAAATGGACCTTTACTGAAGAAGATCAAACAAGAGGTAAGCTTGCGATCCTTTGAAAGGAATAGGCTGCGAATGCTGTTCCCTTTGTTCCTTATTGACGAGTCTGCATCATCACTGTGGAACAATACCACTTTTCCTACCAAGGTATTCATACCAGAGGCAGTTCAGATCTGGGGTCAGACTGCAGACATGTGGCCTGTCATTTGGGGAGCCAAGCCACTTCTATCTACTTCATGTTTGAACAAAAAACATGCTGGAGAGGATAAAGGAATGAGAAGGAAGGAGCTTTTTACTTATTTTTGTCTCTGGCTACATAGAGAGATTATTGACACATATATATTTAATTTTCAGATGTCATGGAAAACTGAAATTAAAATAATAGTATCTTTAATTCATGGTGTAAAAGAAAGAGAATCTAAATTGCAAGATTGAAGTTTGAGCTTGGTAGCAAGAAACGTTTCTAACAGCTTAGATATGGTGCCTTTTGAATTTATTTTCATATAAGGATAAATGAGTAGGAGACTGGCTAGACATTCACTCGTTTTCAGCCTAATTGAGATGTAATTGACAAGTAAAGTTGTAAATTGTTTAAAGTGTACAACGTGAGGATTTGATATATGTATACATTGTGAAAGGATACTCCCTCATTGAGTTAGTTAACACATCCTTCGCCTTACATATTTGCCCTTATAGGTGAGAAAATTTCAACCCTGCTTCCTTAGCAGATTTCGATTATACAATACAGTGACATCAACTACAGTTACCATGCTACACATGAGCCTCTCAGAGCCTATTCATTTTACAGAAATTTACCCTTGAGTAGAGCTGTTTTCTGGGAAATTCTGGTTCTAGAAACAACAAAGCACTTCCTGTTTGCTTTTAGGTGGAATCTCCAACTGATAAAGCAGGAAACTTCTTCTGCTCCAACCACTGGGAAGGGGAGAGTCTGAACACTCAGCTGTTCACACAGGCATCACCTGTGGCAGACGTGCCAGTAAGTACACGTCCATGGGATGAGATGTTGGTGCGCACAGGATTCTGTGTGTGGCACGTGGGCTACTGTGGTTTCAGCACTCCTCAATGCGTCATCGGAATATTCTCTTTCATGAACATTTTTCTTACAGTTATTAATGTTGAGTATAAAGTAGAGGTTTTGTTTAAATATTGGAAATAGATTCTATTCCACTGCAGACTTTGTCATTATTTTTTTTCTTAGGATTTGAAAGTCCTTGCCATTTAAAAAATCTGCTGTATGAACATAGGCATTTTCCATGAAAACAGATTGTTAATTTTTAAATTTTCTTTTCATTTTGTTTATCTGCCTTTTAAATGTAATATTTCCTTGTTAAGTTGTCACCTGCTTGATTCTGTGTAGCATGTGGCATAGTGTTATAGTGTCTATAGTCGATGCCCTTTATTGCACCCTATACTGGATTGCTTTGGTTACCACCATTTTTTAAAATAGATTTTATTTTTTGTAGTAGTTTTGGCTCACAGCAAAGTTGAGCAGAAGGAACAGAGATTTCCCATAAACGCACTGTCCCCACACATGCACAGTCTCCCTCATTATCAACCTCCCCCACTAGAATGATACATTTGTTACAGTTATCACCCGAAGTCCATAGTTTATATCAGGGCTCACTCTTGGTGTTGTAAATTTTATGGGTTTAGATAAATTTATGACATGTACCCACCATTATAGTATCACACAGAGTAGTTTCATTAAAAATTCTTTATGCTCCACCTATTTGTCCCTTCTTCCCCCTCAGCCCTTGGCAACCAACGGATCTTTTTACTGTCTCCAGGGTTTTGCCTTTCCCCCTAATGTCATATAGTTGGAATCTTACAAAATGTAGCCTTTTTAGACTGGCTTCTTTCACTTAATAATATGTGCTTTTGTTTCCTTCGTGTCTTTTCATGGCTTGAAGGCTCATTTCTTTTTTTTTTTAGCACCAGTTACCACCATTTTTTAAAGTTTCCAATTTGTAAATGATTGTCCTTTACGATGAATCAAAGCTAGTAACAATGGCTAATATTCTTTCAATGCGCACAAAGTGATGAGTACTATTCTGCCGAGACCGGTTTGGCTCAATGGATAGAGCGTCGGCTTGGGGACTGAAGGGTCCCGGGTTAGATTCTGGTCAAGGGCATGTATCTTGGTTGCGGGCATATCCCCAGTGGGGGGTGTGCAAGAGGCAGCTGATTGATGACTCTCTCTCATCCGTGTTTCTAACTCTCTGTCTCTCTCCCTTCCTCTCTGTATAAAATCAATAAAATATATTTAAAAAATAAAAAAGTGATGAGTACTATTCTAAGAGCTTTAGATACATTAACTCATTTAATGCTCTCCACATCCTTACAAGGTTGATAACATTATTTCCATTATACCAGCTGAGAAACTGAGGCACCGGGAGACTTAGTCACTTGTTCAGGATCATACAGCTAATAAGTGGGGTTCAGGGTTAAAACTTTTAAATTACATACTTTTAACCATTGTAGTATACTGCTACTAATTTGTACCTCTGAAATATTTTTGTGTCAATACATAAAATAAGCAGTTCACTTACTAGAGATTAGTAAAACTTTCATTTTTAAAGATGTATTTAATAATTTATTTAGTAGATGTTTTCTGAGTGCCTAAGTCATGCCTAGCTTTTTTTCTTATTGATATTGGCTGCAGTGGGATTGGGGTTAGTACATAGTTGAGTTCTCCTTTTTGCTCATTGAGAAGATAATTTCTGGCAGATACCTGCATTTCCCCCCTCTAATGTGTATCATCTCATAGCAGTCTACTCACTGTAGTGTCAGAATTGTGTTGGCTTTCATATTATCCAACTTCACTTGAATTTCAAATTATTCTCTCTTTTTTTTAGAATATTCTTACAAGTTCCGTTTTAATGACGCCAGTATCAGAAGATGAAGACAATGTCCTCAAAGCTTTCACAGTACCTAAAAACAGGTCCCTGGCAAGTCCCTTGCAGGTAATTACCATTCCAACATTGGTATCTTAAAAGTCGTTCCCTAGGGGTGAGGGCTGGGCAGAGCCTGTCCCTCCCCCTACCCAGGGCTGGGTGCAACTGGCAACAATTGAGATGGACTATCCAACCCCAATCAGGACTCCTCTTTAATCTGGGGTGAGGAGGACCCTGTGAGCTACTGAAGTAAAGTCCACTTTGACAATCAGTCAATCAGTCCATTGGTCGATAATCAATCCTTTGATCAGAGTTTTTAGACATAGAGGAACGGTACTTTTAAACAACTTTTGATATAAAAACTTTGTTGTGGCTTAGTGGTTGAGCATAAACCTTTGAACCAGGAGGTCAGGGTTCAATACCTAGTCAGAGCACATGCCTGGGTTGCAGGCTCAACCCCCAGTGTGGGGTATGCAGGACACAGCTGATCAATGATTCTTTCTCATTACTGATGTTTCTATCTCTCCTTCTCCCTTCCTCTCTGAAATCAATAAAAATGTATGTTCAAAAAGTTAAAAATTCCTTGCTGCCACTCATATGAGACATGCTGGACATTTTTATTAGAGCAGGTTCCCAATGCATGATGAGATGAAACATTTCTTACTGTATCTGAGACTAAGATCATATATTACACATGTGTCAATATCTCCTCTGCTTTTAAAAATTCTATAAAGTTCTTTGGTATAGTTTACTTTTTGTTCTGAAAATTTTTTTTTTTATGTTCTATCACTAAGCCATCAGCTCAAGCTGTTATTTAGAGTTTAAATGGAGTTTGAAATGAGCTAGCTAAAAAAAAAAATGACATATTTAACTATGAGAATAAGAAAGTCAGGTGTCAATATCATGGGGCTAACCTGCTACTGAATGTATGGAACATACATTCAAAACTCAGTATGGAACTTTATTATCAGTATATTTATATTTTATTTCAAGAAAACATTACTTACTTTTGAAATTCAAAATTAGGTAGTAGCTCTGTTTTATTAATCTACTAGAGGCCTGGTGCATGAGAATTACCCCTCAACCTAGCCTGCCCCCTCTCACAGTTCAGGAGCCCTCAGGGGTGAGAGGCAACCCAGCGATCAGGGGAAGGCAATGCCCCATCACAACTCTGCTGCTGCCACTGCCAGCAGCACAAGCCTTGGCTGGCCCTGGCTGCCTGAGTCTCAGGTGGCCCTGGGCGGCCTGGCAGCTGCCATCTGAGGCTTGCCTGTGCCTTGGGCCAGGCCTGGGCAGCTGGGGGGTTGAGGGGGCTGGGGAGATTCCAAAGGCAGGCACCCCAGTGGTGCTGACTGAATTGGATGCCGCCATCTTGTGGCTGCAGGTACCGCTATATTTGAGGGTGTGGCACTCAATTAGCATATTCCCTCCTTATTAGCTATGGGTGCTGCCATCTTTGCAATGGCGAGAGGGTCAATTAGCATTTCCTCTCTTTATTAAATAGTATATTTCCAGCATGTTAACAAGTCCTATCTGGAACTCTAGCAATTCTGACATCTGTATATTAAGATTAAGCCAGCTATGTATATCCATCGGTGAAAGTGGTATTTGTCAGTTCTACTAAACTGAATAACTGAGACCTGAAAGTTAATTTTAGAGTCAATATTTCTGTCTGCACTATATGATTTATGGATTTACACTGCTCAGATTTACTTTAATAACCTGTTATAATAGGTAACCAATTCATTTTAAGAAATATTTGTTGAATGAATCCTACACACCAAATATCTCCTTTGTTTTTGTGGCATAGAGATCTAGTTTCAGATACCATAGAAATACAGTGATTTCTAAAACGCTTCACACTTTTATGATAAAAATTGAAAAATGCATCAAATAATTCTAAATATTTAACACATATTACCTATACTTCATATAATCCTAGTTCAACAATATATAGGTTTTTATTCAATTTGGTAATTTTGTTTGTTTAAAACAGTGCTTTATCATATGTATCCATTAATATTTTGATCTAATGAGGCAGATCTCCCATGGATGGTATTATTGAACATATTGTGCCTTTGTTAAATGATGTGGCTATTTGATTTAAAAGTACTTTATGTACATTTAACTTCTATAAACTTTATTTACACTAACAATAAGTCCAATATTAAGTGAGATTTTAGCAAACTACATATTTTTATCATAGTGCTCTTAATTAAAATAACCAAATATGACTCCTACAGTATTTTAAAATTTTGAGACTTCTAAAATATTTGCTATTTGTAATAGTGCAGTGTTATATAACTATTATCTATCCATTTAATTGTCTAAATAACTTTCCTTAGATATAAGAACAGTTTATTGAAGACTACATAATTGTGCAATCTGGCTTCTGTCATTTCAGTTTTAATCATCCCTGGCTTTATTATGGCAGTAACACTTTACACAACCAATTACTGTTATTGAGGCCCAGATACTGGGCCTTAAGGTTCAGCTTTTCATGTACATATAAATGCACATGCTTATACAGAGATATGTGTAAATACATGTGATATTTAAAAACTAGAACTGCAAGAAGCTATGTGTTTACCAGTTCATTATATCTCAAACATACATTGACGTATAGCAAATATTCTATGAGTTAGATTTAATAATTACTAACACTTTGCCATATATACTCCATGCATTTTTTATGAAGCATTCTAAAATTCCAGACAATGCAACATTTTATTCTCATGTATCTCTAAAAGTAAGATCATTTCTATATATATCTTAATACTATGATGATGACATTATTAACAATGCTTCCTTGATATTCTAATACCTGGGCTATATTTAAATTTCCCCACGAATTCAGAAAAGAATATTTTTATTGTTTGTTTGATCAACCTGTTTCACAGGTTGCATTTGGTGTTTAAGTCTCTTATATTTCTCTTAATCTTTTGACCAGTCCTGTCCAAAAGAACCTATACCATGATGAAAATGTTCCATATGCTGCTGTCATGTGTGACTAGTGCTTTTGAGGAACAGAATTTTCCATTTTATTTCATTCAAATGGCTTTAATTTAATAGCCACATTTCTTCCTCCCTTGCTAGAAACCAACCATTTCCCCAAGGTTGGCCATTTTAGTGGGAAATGTCTGTAGAGACCAGTCAGGGTACTAAATATGCCTATTTCTTACGTGCATTGAGAAGCAATAAACTTTATAAATCAGAACTCTCCATGTATCTCCTAACACATAAACTAGAATCCGTAAATAGTGGCAATTATTAGCCATTATGCACAAATAACATTATTTATGTTGAATATTTGCCAAAAGTAGTTTGCGGCAGCTACATAATCTTATAATTATTGGTTTTCTTGTTTGTTGTTAAGGTGCTTTCATTTTAAATTATAAAAGCAGGCAGGGAACCATAATATAAATGTTCTGAGACACATGTCTTTTGTGTAGCTTAAAATATGTGAGATTTTCACCTTGGACCATTCTCCTCACGTTGTGTGGGGGTAGAGAATGGAGTCTAAAAGCTCAAAAATGATCACAGTGTGGAAGTACAAATTCAGCCTAGAAAGCCTGAGCTGTTCAAAAGTTATCCTGAAAGAGCCTGCGGCGTACACACACACACACAACACACACACACACACACACAACACAACACACACACACACACACACACATTCACACACACACACTCCCTCCTTGGTAAGAAGAAAAGAGGTGCCTATTTTTCTCAATATGCTTTCAATTTGCTTTACATTTTTAAATAAATACATTTTACTACCAAGCATTTCTTAAGATCGACATTTTTATTAGTAGATCTGAAACTGTACTTAAGTTATAAGCCTTCTGAACTTCTGTATTTTTCTCTTAAATTGTAATTTCCTTTTATTCCTATTTAAAACCCAAGTGTAAAAAATATATTCATATGCTTTTTACTCACTCACTTTCCTCTTTTCGGTAACCACAGAATGACAGCCTTAAATTTTAATTTCCTGACTTGGCTTGTCATGGCCTTACTTTTCTAAAGAGTGAGTTTAAGTCAATTTCTCAAGCCATTATAATTTAAACACATTTGCACAGCATCAAGAAAACTTAAAATATTATTGCAAGCAATTAAAGCTCACTTTTTTCAGCATCACATGTTTTGGATTGCTCCTATTTTTATATAAATTACTTATGATTTTTTTTAATAGGGCAAAACCTTTTTGCATGATCAGCGTTGCTGAGCCGTGTAATAAATTACCATGCACCTAGCAGGAACCTGGGTTCTATCTAGACACCATCCTTTTCTAAGTGCATGCATGTCTTTAATTCATTATCCTGTTCAGATCAAAATGCTCTTGTCTGAAAACTAGGACCATGGCACATCCTCCACTCATCCTACTTCATAGGTTGCTATGAAGTTCAAGTGGACATTATAATGCTTTCAAAATGGCAGCTCACTTGCCAGTGGACATAGATGGTGTCTGTTATTAGGGAAAGGGCGTGTGCAATCCTGTCCTTAGAAACACAGACAAGGAGGCCTCACCAACGACCAGTCTTCTTGCCCTGTGGTGTATTATTTTCTCTAGCACACTCTGTCTCATTCCTTGTTCCACTCATGCAGAACTGTGTCAGTGGGTCACCAAAAGAAAGAGCTGATTCAACTGATTCCTGAAATAGAGGTAGTCAGATCTCATTGGTGTTATGGAAATGAAACAACTGATTTACTGGTTTTCTTTATTTTTCTTCTGTTACTCGTGCTAGCATGTCAACAGGTATGGAAACAGTCTGTCTCCACGTGTCATTGAGCTTTCCGGGCATTCTTTAGTACAGTGTGTTGTCATATATGTTCATATTCTTTTGGTTCTCCCTTTGGGTCACTTTTTTCCACTTGTCCTGGCAAGAGTTTTGCATAACTGTCAGCAGTATTCCAGCAACCTGCTTTTAAGATATGTTATATAATAAGCCAGATTTGCGGGTAGGGAGAGGAATGGGGGGAAAGGGCAGATAAATGGTGATGGAAGGAGACTTGACTTTGATTGGTGAACTCACAGTGCAATATACACATAATGTATTATAGAGTTGTACATGTGATACCTACTTAATTTCATTAACTAATGTCACCCTAATAAATTCAACAATAAATTTTAAAAATAAATAAATTTAGCAAGTTTGCTGGGTATAATATTGGGGTTGACATGACAAAGGCTAAATGAGTAGGAAGGTATGCCAAGTTCTACAATTCAGAATGCCCTGCCCCAGATATTATAAGATGTGGTGATTTTCTTTGGTTTGGGTTGGTGACACTATGACATTGAATCTTCCTCATGCCAGCAAAGATAGACTTACTTTAGATTAATTTGGCACTTGGCTTGATCTTAATAGTCTGGAACTACCGTAATATGTGACTAAGGAAAAAGCTATTCTTCCAAAAATTTGTAACACCTTAGGCTATGAGACGTAAATGGTTGGAAAATCTATAAAGATGTAAGGTGAAGAGACCCCTACAGATATCTGGGACAACTTCAAATTTAGGCAAAGACCCTGCATGTTAGCAATTGTTAACTTGGGCTTGGATGGGAAGTGGAGGCACTGGTGGATTGGGCAACTTCCTAGGCCTTCTCTCCCCTAACTTTTAGGGCTCTTTACTATGAAAAGTTAACAACTCTGAAGTTAGGGAAGTTCGTTGTTTTGTGCACTTATGCATAGGGTGACATTTATGCCTGAGAAAAGTCTGGAAGCCATTAACCTTATCTTAGTGACAGTTCATTTCAGGTTCATCCTTGACTTTCAAGAAACAACTAAATATTTCTTTGTTATCTCTCATAATTTTATTATTTTTTTAAATATATATTATTGATTTTTTTTACAGAGAGAAAGGGAGAAAAAGAATCAGAAACATTGATGAGAGAGAAACACCAATCAGTTGCCTCCTGCACACCTCCTACTGGGGATGTGCCCACAACCAAGGTACATGCCCTTGACTGGAATCGAACCTGGGACCTTTCAGTTCACAGGCCGATGCTTTATCTACTGAGCCAAACCAGTTAGGGCATAACTGATACATTTTAAAAGCATGCCCCTTTGGAAAGGAAATCTGACTTTTATAATTTTAGCCCAAACTGTTTTCTTCAGATGGGTTAAATAGAATAATCAGATCATTCTTATTCATACTCTTGTGGACATCTCTCATATCTGCTTATAATTTAAAATAAAAACATAATATCTCACAAGTTGCTTTGGTTTTTATGATTTATGCAAATTTCTTATTAGGCCTGCAGATTGCAGAAGCACATATCTTGCCAAGGCTTTTGACATCAGCAGCTATCGTGTGAAGTTGCTATTTGAACATAATGATAATAATAGTTGTTTTCAGCATGATGAAAAAACCATTCATATTCTAAGTGAGCAATGTGAGGATAATCTGACAGAAAACCACCTGCAGACATGGTCTTGTCTCCTTTTAGTTCTTCTGTTTTTTACAGAGGATCTGAGTATTTATTTAAAGTGCTTTAGCAGGTGACCTCAGTGAAAGCTCTGACAGTCTGTTTACAGTTCACTTCTGCCCAGGGGCAGTAAAGGTAGATTATAGGATAAGCAAGGTGACTTGCAGGCAAGAGGAGGAGGATGTGCAGTAGGATTATTAATGTTGAAATAAATCTGGGTAGAGTGACATGTCTGCAATACTACCATAGGTTAGTAACCTAATAAGAATTCATGTGCACAAATCCGTAATTCTTATCAATTCTTTATTGTAAATGAAACTAAAATTTAAAGAGAGGGAATGAGGAGGATGCAAAAAAAAAAAAAAAATCTACATGACAGCATTAAAAAATCTTCTTCCAGCACAAAGACATTTAATCCTTGTTTGTCAAGATTATTCTGTCTGCATGAAAAGTTGGCCCAGGGCCCCAGGGCTTCAAGTTAAGGAGGGAGAAGGAAATAGCACAAGAGGAGGCAGCTGCCATTTGGGTTTTGGACCTGAGTGTTTCTTTTCTTACCCAAGTACTCTGCCTTCTGCCCTCCCTTTCATGCAGTAGGTGTGAGTATATGTCCGCTCTGACCAGTGTTATTCATTCATTTCTGTAACAAGTGTTTGCTTTGTGCGCGCACAGTGCAGAAAAGGAGGTGCCCGCACACGTACCTGTGGCTTATTGTTCTGCACACAGTGGCTCTTGTACACAGTGGTATTCCGTCCTGGTGTTTGCACTGGGAGAGTCAGGTGTTCCCAGTCGTCTTGCCCTTCATAGGCCCTGAGCTTCAGGGCTTCTATGCCCCTGAATTGCTCTGCTTTCTGGAATTTGAATATTTCAGTCCATTTGATTTATTTCTTGGTAAATTCCATTTTGACTTAAGTTGACTGAAAAGTTTATCTCGAAATCCTACTTTAAAATATATGGTGTCTTCCTTATACTGATCATATTTTAAACATCTGGGCTGGAGGAGAGCCAAATACGAATGAAGCCACAGTGTGTGGGAGATCCAGCAAGAACACAGCCGCATTTCAAGTTGAAAATATATTAAACTGGTAATACTTGGAATTAGATTTTCCCAAACATATTTTAGGAATTCTGAATTAACTTAAGAATTATATAGCCAAGGATCAGAGCTTGACTTTAACCAAGAGGTATAGTAAAAGCAAGCATAAAACTGTGTCAACATCGTATTTTAGAATTCAATTCTATATTAATTGAAGCACAATTAAGTAGAAAAATTCTTAACCAAGAAAAACAGAAACATTCTTCCCTGCTCCTCACTTTTATCTCCCTTCTCACTTTCCCTCCATTTTTTGAATGCGTTCTCTCAAAATTTGTATTTTTGTGTGTATCTTTATGTAATTTTAGATTTACATATAGGGTATTAGTATATTAAGATATTTTATTTTGCTACATCTTCAAACACTAGCTTTGTAAGATCTAAATACTTCAAGCACTGCATAATATTATAGTTAAGCTGTTTGCTCTCAAATGGTAGTTATTATATGTAACACTGCTACAATGACTACAAATGTGAGCTCAAGATTTCAAATTTAGCATTGCATTTTATTTTTTAATTGGATTTCTTATGTCAATTTGGTGTTTCAGTACTGCACTGGAAAATGTTAACACTCAAGTAACTAAAACATGAAATTTGCATGAGAATTATCTATTTGTTTGAAACTAGAGAAACATCACCTATTCAGAATTATTTCATAGGAGGCTGTAACTACCCTGATAATTTTTGTTTAGGAAAACATTAAAGTGGCTCAGTGGCAGAATTCAACCCATTTTTGTCCTGCCATCTTTGTGATCCATTTCCAGGAAAATATTGCTATTACAATCCACCTTGCTACGTCATATAGTTCAGGTTACTTGTGGAGCCTCTGAGCCTTCAGAGTAAACATGTGTAAAATCGGCCGGTGCCTTTGTTGGTGGTGGTGGAGATGGGTGGCAGATTAGGCAGAAGTGAGAGAACCCAGTGTGTGTCCTATGAAAGTTTGCAAGTTAGACACATAGTGCTATAAACCTTATGTCACTGAAACTGTGTCCCAGCCACTAGGTGAGGAAACCCCATTACCATGTTCAGTCAGAATTATCATACTTCTTTGCTAAAGTCTGATAACTTTGACACCCCAACACTACATGGCCTTTCTGGCCTGACCCCACAAATGTCTACTGATAAGAACTCTAATGGAAGCAGCTTCTTACACTCACTAGGGCCTGGGTTCATATTCTTGCTTCATCGCTTCTTAGCTGGGTGACCTTGAGGATGTTGCCTAAATTTTCTCTTTTAAGTTGCTGGTCTGTAAAACAGGTGCAGTGTTTCACGTGTGTCGTGTGAGAATTAAAGGAGATGATCATGTAAAACATTTGGAAGCATGGGAGGTATGTTGTAAGCACCTGTGAAGGGTCATTTAATGCCTGTATCTCTTCCTCTCACCTAGGTCCTCCCACAAAGAACGTACAAGTCTCAGCTCCCTGACTTCTTCATGATATTTCTCCACTTGGGTTACAATCCTCTCTGTCCAATCTATCTAAATCCTGCTTATTCTTACCCTTTCCCTAGAGCAGTGATTTTCAACTGGTGTGCTGCAGAATTTTCAAAATATGCAATACCTGACTATTTAGATACTGACCACTTTTCCCTTCAATTTTCAATTTTTAAAAAAAAAAATGACACAGCCCTAGCTGGTTTGGCTAAGTGGATAGAGTACTGGCCCATGGACTGAAGGGTGTCAGTTTCAATTCCTGTCAAGGACTCAATCTCTGGCCCTGGTCGAGGCATGTGCAAGAGGCAACCAGTTGATGTGTCTCTCTCACATGGATGTTTCTCCATTTGTGTCTCTCCCCTTCTCTTCCACTCTCTAAAATTCAACGGAAAAGTACTCTTGAGTGAAAATTAACAATAACAACAACAAATGGCACAATAGCCATCCAGTGTGAATGAATCAAAAGTATATCTATTGTTTTGTCAAATCAGAATTTTAGTAACTAGTTGATGTGTGCCATGAGATGGAAACCATTGGAAATCATTGCCCTAGAGCAGTGGTCAGCAAACTCATTAGTCAACAGAGCCAAATATCAACAGAACAATGATTGAAATTTCTCCTGAGAGCCAAATTTTCTAAATTTAAACTTCTTTTAATGCCACTTCTTCAAAATAGACTCGTCTAGGCCGTGGTATTTTGTGGAAGAGTCATACTCAAGGGGCCAAAGAGCCGCATGTAGCTCATGAGCCACAGTTTGCCGACCACTGCCCTAGAGTATTGCCCTGGCAGTTCCTGGGTGTCCCATCACCTCCTCCCCTGGGCCTGGCACCACACTCCAAACACACTCTTCTGGCTGTTTCCTGAAGGGAACACGAGGCTCTAGAAAGCAGAGGCCTTTCTTTTCTTTTTCTTCTGTCCGGTGGAAAAGAAAAATCTCTTTGATGTCAATACCAGGCATAGTTGTGCTTTTTTAATACCATTGGTTTAAATTTGAGTTTGTATTTCTATTTCCCTCTTTGCACTGACTGCTGGAGAGCCCAGGACCAAAATTGAGGTTTACACTTAGCATCTGCATTGTGCTTCGTGGGAAGTACAATTATTATTAATTTTTATACATTTTTCTGTAATCCTGCCTTGTCCACTTTTAAAACTCTGTTATCTCGTCTTTATTTTGTGAGCATCTCAGATCTTTTCGGGAACTAAGTTGGGCACGGAGAGTACTTATTTTTGGTTTGGAGTCACATGGAGGAAAGGCAGGAGCCTGGGCTGTGTGGAAGACAGACCTAGACTCAAAGCCATGCCATCACTTACCCTGGCAGTGGCCTTGGCAAATTATCTCCACTCCGAGTGTCTGTTTTCTGCCTGACTCAGGAGAGAATGAACCCCCCTCCTGGGGTAGCAGTGCTGTGCAAATGAGGTCATATGTGTGAGGTGCCAGGCACTAGGCCTGGGTCTGGATGCTGCCCATTCCATCTTCCAGTGTGTCTGAGAAGTAAGCTATCCTGAGGCAACATGGATGGACCCAGAAAGTATTACACTAAGTGAAATAAGCCAGTCAGAGAAAGACAAGTATCATATGATCTCACTCATTTCTAGAATCTAATGAACAAAATAAACTGAAGAACAAAATAGAATCAAAGACATAGAAGTATGGAACAGGCTGGAATCTCAGAGGGAAAGCAGGAGTGGCTGGGTGGGAAGAGATCAACCAAAGAACTTGTATGCATAATGCATAACCTATTGACACAGACAATAGTGTGGGGAAGGCCAGGAGTGGAGGATGGGGGCTAGAAAGGATCAATGGGTCAATGGGGGAGGGGGGGAGGAAATATATGTAATACTTTCAACAATAAAGATTTAATTAAAAATAATAAGTAAGTTATCCTGGTAAACAGATATTTTATTTTTTTTAAATATGTTTTATTGATTTTACACAGAGGAATTGAGAGGGATAGAGAGTTAGAAAAGTCGATGAGAGAGAAACATTGACCAGCTGCCTCCTGCACACCCCTCACCGGGGATGTGCCCTCAACCAATGTACATGCCCTTGACCAGAATCGAACCTGGGACCCTTCAGTCTCCAGGCCGATGCTCTTCCACTGAGCCAAACCGGCTTCAGCCAGATATTTTAGATTATTTATTTAATTGCTATTAAAAAAACAACAACCATATGCCATGGTTAGTAATTGGTGATCAATTCTAGCACTTATAAGAGCTTCTTCTTTCAGAAAATTCACGCATCACAAATTTGCTTAATGAGTAACTAGAGCTCACCTTTGGGAATTTTTATCCCATTCATGTCTTTGTAAAATCACCTAATAGACAAAAAGCACTCAAGTATGAAGATGTGACTATATCTTAAGACACTGGAGTGGATTTTTTTTTTTTCTCTTAGGTATAAACAATTTCTGCTGGATTCCTGGGTGTCAGAGAGGCTAAGGTTTTATCTGACCAAGGCTTCCTGGTGTCCACCACTTGCTATCTGGAGGTCAAAATCCCTTCTGCCGGCTGTGCTAGGATTGGGACTCCATTTGTATGCTAATGTATGTGCTTCCTGTCTGACTTTGCTGTTGTCCTCTTTTTCCCACCAGCCTTGTAGCGGGGCCTGGGAAGCTGCATCCTGTGGGAAGATGGAAGATCAGGTGACAGCCACCGGTCAGGCTCGGAAATATGGGAATGCCTTCTCAACCCGGACTCTGGTCATGTGAGACGTTCCCAGACAAGCATTATGGTTTTCAGAACACTTCACGTCGACTTAGGATATGTCGTTCCTCTACATGAAACTTTTCATGAAAGGGAGAAGAACCTATTTTTGTTGTGGTACAACAGTTGAGAGCAGCACCAAGTGCATTTTAGGTGGATGAAATCTTATCAGATTTCACCCAACTAAAAGGATTTTTTAAAAAAAATAAATAACAGTCTTACCTAAATTATTAGGTAATGAATTGTAGCCAGTTGTTAATATCTTAGTGCAGATGTTTTTAACATAAAGCGATTTACCTGTATTTTAGAGGATCCAACAGACCCAGTATTTTTTCATGATGAGATTTTTGAAATTTTGCCCAAAATACGGTACTCCAATATTTCACTTTTCTCAATCACTAAACACAATGCATTACTATAAACGTTGGTTTAATACCATGGGACAATTAATCAAGATTGTAAATGCTCATTTATGGTTACTAACATTGGAGGTACACTTATTGTACTAAACCATTTGGTGAGTTTTTTGTTGGCTTGCTTTAAAAATTATTACTGTATGAAATAGTTTTATAAAACAAATTATATTTTTATTCAGTAATTTAATTTTGTAAATGCCAAATGAAAAGATGTGTCTTGCTGCTATGGTCTTAGCCTGTAGACATGCTGCTAGTATGAGAGGAGCAATAGAGCTTTGGACAGAGACTTGGTGTTAGATAATTGACTATGCACTAGTTATTTCAGACTTTTTTATTTTTTATATGTATACTTTTTTTCCCTTTTGTAATACATTGGAAAACTTATTTGGGAGACTTATGCATTTGTTTTTTGTTATTTTTTGTTGTTGTTGTTAACTGTGGTTCATAAAGGTTGCACTTCTTTTTTTTGGGAGATCTATGTTATTGGTGTCCTACGTTTTGTTTTGAGTTCGGCCTGACTGTTCCTTAATTCAGATGTTATGTGTTTGATCAGCATTCCCCTTGGTTTTGAAGTGTCTGGTCTCAGAACTGCCACACAGAGCCTGTGTTTGCAGCTGGGCCAAGGAGACTAGGTTCCGGAGCTGCCTTAACAACGTTTGGTACAAGATCACTAGCACTGAACTTTTGATACGATGATGTACTTACTGCCTTGTAGTGAAATAAAGCTGTGCCCTTATTTACTTACTTTTGACGTCTGTCTTCTTTGGGGTTAGATGATGTCCTTACTTTTAAGAAAAGGGAATGAACTCAGAATTCTTTCTTCTGCTAAGTTTTGCACCATCTGAACTTCACTTGTAAAAGCCAGGAGTCATTACTTTGGAGAAAGAACAAGAAAACCAAGTTCAGTAGTTCACAAATAAGCATGTGTGCAATGACAGCTGGGAGGACTCTTGCGGTATCAGCAGAGTTCCAGCGGTGTTTGAATTGGGATAACCCAGGGGGGAGTTTATTTGCAAAAGTCCTGATACCACAGATGTGAGCAAGGCATAGGAGGACTATAGGAGTAGTACATGCCCATGGGTGCACGCCTGGAGAACACCACCCCATGCAGGGGGAGAGTCATAGAATGCAAGAGGCCTTGAGAGGATTCACAATCTTTGGGACCTTACAAGGATGTCCAAATGGAATCCCTAACTTTCTTTCCCCTACCCCTCCTGCCATGGGTCCTCCTCATTGGCAGAACTAAGCAGAAGTTAGAGGGCAAGGGAGCACCTGGATGTAAGGCAGCCGGCCAGCCTCCTAGGGCAGAGCCAGAGGACATCAGGGCAAGGACAGTGTCCCCACCAGTCATCCAGTCCAAGTTCTTGTTTTACAGATGAACTTCCACTGGCTGCCATCTCTCAGCTCAGTGTTCTTTTCACTGCTGTACAATATCCCTTGCACATGGTTCCTTGTAATTTCTTTTAGTCACTCTTTTCCAACCCAGACTTTGACTTCTCATATACATGATGCCCTGGGGGCTCCTGAAGCCAAGGATGTATTACTCATCTTCAAGACTGTATAGTGTTCTTTGATCATATTTTCTGATAGGAAAATACGGTGTGTGTGTGTGTGTGTGTGTGTATAATTTTTAAAGTACATCTCAAGATTGTTGGATGTTGTGAAGATCATGTAAGCTACTGCATGCATTCCTGCATCTTTGTAAAATGTCACAATATTTGTTGATTGGACAAGTCACTATGATGACTTACAATCAAAGGAAAAACATGTCTGTTATTTAATAACAGAGAGGTGAATATCCCTATTGGCTGTGTGCTAAATTTATTATTTGTATGAAAACTAACTTTAAATCTAAGTTAGGTCTTCTCAAAATATTCCTAATCATTCTAACATATATTTAAATATGTGGGGAATATGAAGTATGTTTTTTCTTAAACTTGTTGGTTTCTAACTTGAAAAAGAAAAACTACTTAGTAGTAAAATGTGATGTGCAGTTCTACTACACATTTAAATACAAGTTTTGGTGCTTATTTTTCTCCTTTTACCTTTGCCACTATATGATAAAAATCTTCCTTAATCACCATTTTTAGAGGATAGAGTTGAGGAAAAGAAATCAGCTAAAATGCAAACTTCTTTTTAAAATTAAATTTATTGGGGTGATATTGGTTAATAAAATTATATAGATTTAAAGTGTACAATTGTATAATACATCATTTGTATATTTATTGCATTATTTGCTTACCACCCAGAGTCAAATCTCCTTCTATCACCAAATATTTGATCCCATTACCTTTTACTATCTCCTCCCATTCCCTTTCCTTCAGATGACCACCACACTGTTGTCTAGTTTATTTGTTTATTTGGCAAAACTTAATAAAATGAAGTTGACTTGTATACTACCATACATAGTGACTTTGGAAACTTGCAGCAAGAGGATCTGAACTATAAGTCTCAAAAAAATTGTTAGTGTTTTGGTAATAAATAGGTAAGAATTCTTTTACAATAACATTCAATGCAAATGGTCTTGATGCTAATGTATAAATTGGAGACATTGGCATTTGCCCTGTGGGCCATATTTCTTTTATTCAATTCGTATATGTTCAGCACCTACTGTATGCTAAGTGCTATGTTAAAGTTGGGGTAGAACTTGAACAACATAGATAAGAAAGTCCTTGCCTCCTATGACCTTATGCTCTGCTGGCAGATACCGGTAAGTAGTAAGTGGATTACAGTGTGATTATAACCGAGGTAACGGAGACCAAGGAGAGCATCAGATATAGGCTTGGAGGGTACACAGGTTTCCCACAGCACTGGCATCCAGCAAGACTAACAGATGAAGCCAAGTTAAAGTAGGGACAGGAGTTGGAGGGCGTAGCAGGGTGAGGTTAGGTTTGACATTTGCTGGAGGAAACACACCCAAATACCACTATAATGGCTTGTCTTATTTCAAATTCATGATGACAAATTGCAAATGGCATTCAGGAAATTCTGCCTGAGGATATTCTCTAGTGTATTCTTTTCCCCATGCTCCAGACCACATTTTCACAGCCCTTCTTCTCAAACCTCTCCTTCGCAACTCCACCCAATTCCCAGCTGATAACCTCAAGTCATTCACCAAGGAGAAAACAGAAGTAGTCACCTTCCTACACCAAAGCATTCACAAACCTGCACAATGTACTGAAGTCCTTACCTTCCCTCTTGTTACCCTGTTTCCCCGAAAATAAGACTGTCTTATATTAATTTTTTCTCCCAAAGTTGCGCTAGGTCTTATTTTCGGAGGATGTCTTATTTTCGGGGAAACACGGTAGCATAGAAGAGCTGCACTCATTGGCCAGCTCTTCCATCTGGCCTGTACAAAGCCATCTCCTGTGTCCTCCAGGGCCTCATACTGTAGATGCTATCTCCTTATCCCATGTTATGATGTCTTCCTCTCTCTGAAATGATTATCTCACAAACATGGTCTATATCTCCCAGCAGTAAAATATAATCCTCCCTTTATCCCCTATCACCATCATAGGGCTCTATTTATCTGCTCCTCTTCTTAGCATAACTGCTTAAGAAATCTATGGTGAGTCGCGGTCAGCACTTTTTCTCCTTGCCTCTTCCTGCAGCCCACGCTACATGCACTTTCATTGCCCCTACTTCACCTTGCTTGCCTTTGTCAATGTCACCAATGGCCTCCACGTGGCCAAATTCTGTGGTCACTTCTTAGGTTTCATTTTACTTCACCTGTTTGCAGCCTTCAACAGACGTGGCACTCCCCGCTTTCTTGAACAACTTGCAGAGCACCACTCTTGCAGTTTTCCTCCTTTCTCACAGCTTCCTCTGTTTCCTACTCTACCTCCTCTGTGCCTTGAAATGGCCATTTACACTTTCCCTCTATATCTTTTTTTTTTTTTCCTGAGGGATTTCATGATTGCTGTTGCTTTAAATACCAACTCTATCTTCAGTTCTTACCCCCTTCTGGGTATACAAACTCCTGACTCCTATTTCATGTTCATATCCCCTCACATATGCATCTTAAATTTAGTCTAAACAAAATAAAATTTGTAATCACTCAGTGCTTCTATTTTTCTCATTTGTAATAATTAGCTCTAACTTCTTAATTAATTTTTTTTTCCTTTCTCAAGCCTAAAATGTGTCATCTTCGGTTTCTCCCTTTACCTTATTACCTCTTACACACAAGTACTCAGAAACACTTGAATACTCTACCTTGAAAATATATTTTAAACATGTCCACTTTATTGTCAGTAATAATATTATTAGTAATGAAACAGTATTTATTAAGTGCTTACTATATGCTGGGAAGAAGGGAGAGGGGGAGAAAGTTTGAGAAAAACAATGGTGATGTCTGAGAGGTCAGAATGAGGAGTAACTGAAAGAGAAACCGGGGTGGTGTGGGGGAGATAAGAGGCTGGAGAGGGAAGCCCTATAAATGTTCTACAAAAGTCTGAGCTTTGTCCTCAGAGATATGGGGGCCCATTAAATGGTTTTAGGCAGGGAAATAAAGTGATTAATTCATTCTGGATTTATATAAATAATTTTGCTCATATCCCTTTTTGATAGATAGTATATAAAATTAGACCTCGGTTTTGCAGGACCAGATAATTGCAGAGTCTGAATTTTATACCCAATTAATTGGATTTTACATAGTACATTTCATACTGCTTCTTAATGTCAAAAGAATGTGCTTAATTGCAGAAAATCTTATTGAAACTATCCTTTGATCTGAAGTATTCAAGAGACTTTTTATGTTTTATAAAATATAAATTAGTACAGGAAGAATTGTTTGCATTAAACACTTTTCTTCTGTAAGAGCAGAGTATTTCAACCAATAACCAATAATTTATCCACAACCTTCCTTGTTTCCAAACACCAAATCTTCCATTCACTTTTTAAAATGTGGCATAAGACTGATGCAACCATAATGGAAAACAATATGGAGTTTCCTCAAAAAAGTAAATATAGAACTGTCCAGTGATTCCACTTCTAGGAATATATCTTAAGAAACCCAAAGCACCAATCAGAAAGAATGTATGCATCTCTATATTCATAGCAGCACAATTTATAACGGCTAAGAGTTGGAAACAGTCCAAGTGCCCATCAGTAGATGAACGGATAAAAAAGTGTGGTACATTTATACCATGGAATACTATGCAGCAGTAAAGAAGAAGAATCTCTTACCCTTTGAGAAAGCATGGAGGGACCTGGAAAATATCATGCTAAGTGAAATATGTTAATCAGAGAAAGACAAATATCACATGATCATACTCATATGTGGAATCTAAGTAACAAAGTAAACTGATAAATGGAGAGGATCCCAGAAACATGGAAGCATCGAACAGTGTGTGGAATGTCAGAGGGAAGGCAGGGGAGAGTGGGTGAGTGGGAAGTAATTAACCAAAAACCTGTATGCATATTTGCATAACCTATGGACACAGACAACAGGGTGCTGAAGGCATGGGGTGGGTGGGTGGGAGGGAGTGGTCTAGAGGGGGGAAATGAGGGAAAAAGGGGAACATAGGTAGTAATTTCAACAATAAAGAATCCTATATAATAAGAGAAGAATATGCTAATTATCCGTTATGCCATGAGGCATAATATCCAACAGTGTAATGACCAGATCATGGATCTGCAGGAGGATGGGGCAGCAAACTACAAGCAGGCAGCAGAGAGCTACAGGAAGGGGCAGGGCAGCAAGCTATAAGGGGGCAGGGGAAGCTACAGGAGGGCAGGGAAGCATGTAGAGAACTACAGGAGGGGAGCAGAGAGCTACTGGTGCACAAATTCATGCACAGGGCTACAAGTCATTAAATAAAAAATAAATGAAAATGTGGCATAATCTTTGATTTGCCTGGTATTTTGTCCATTAAGAAATGATGCCAATATTAATTCTTAAAGGTATCTTCAGCTTTTATATTTATTTTATTTATACTCTCTAATCTAGAACACATTCTTATAGCCAAATGGTTTTCAGACTTTTGGGGGCATTAGAAGCACATTGGGAACTTGCCTAAATATATAGTCTTGGCTTCATCCTCAGGGATTCTAATTCATGAGTGAGATGTAGACCTATGAACATTTTAACAAGCTTCCAAATGATTCTCCTGCAGGTGGACAGAGGGGACCACACTAAAACACCTGCATTGGGAAAAATCTTTTACTCCCCCAAACCTGTGCTCTTTTTCTAACACTACCTATGGCTTTCAATTCCTGTGGAGTCCATAATTCATTATATTGCCTACTGGTCTATAGAATATTAGAAAAATATTAAACCCATAATTATAAGGAGAGAATTTTAACTCTGGGAAATCATATGTTACAAATATTAACTAAGGCTAATCTTGGCCTTCAGATCTATCTTTTTCTTGATTTTTACAATGTATAAGGAAGCATATTTTTACACACAACATATCTTTTATTGATATGGTTTTATTGCACATGAGCTATCAAAAGGGAATTTTTATCTCAAGAAGCTTAGCACATAAATAAACCAAAACTAAAACAAAGTTTTTATCCAGAAGTCCCTGGTTCTAAATCAGTCTCTAATTAACTTGCAGAAAAACCCTTGTTCAACTCACTTTCCAGCTCTGTGCTTTGGGATATCTATTTAAATGGAGGAAGTATTTAATCCTGTATATAGTCACAAAGCACATGGAAGTCCTCAAATCAAAGACAAAATTCAAAGTAGCCCTAAGACATTGGAATAGTTAGAATTGTGAGGTTTTCCTGATGGAAAATATCCTTGGAAATAAATGTATAAGTTAATAAATTACCTGTAGCGTATAGGTTAGATGTCAAGAACAGAACTAGGATTTGTTTTCATTTGGTCAATTTTCTAAAGAATGTAAATCCATCTACCTATTCTTTAATAGTCCAAACTACCTAACAATGGAAACAGTCTCGCTGTTTCTTCCTTGGTCAGTTTCTGAGTCAGTGCAAGCAGTGACCAAGGGAAAAGAGACACTAGGAAGATGGTCATTGGGTAAGATAATACTTGGCTTTACTCAAATCATCTCAGTCAATTTCCCTCCCCTATTGCAAATCAGCCAAAATGAAAAGACATTAGAAATGTACTTCTGGTTAAACATAGTGCATTGAAGACATGAATTAATGCCACTCTATCAGGAAATTCCAGCAACTGACAATGAAGGGGGAAATAAAGGGCATAAATATGTAAGTTAAAGAGAGTAAAAAATGACAGGTAAAAGATTATTTGCCAAGAATCTAACTCACTTATTCAATAAATATTTATTGAGCACTTTCCATGCAAAGCAGAATTCAACACTATACATAATTTGATACATATAATTTTTGAATTACTAGTAGAGCAATATGGTCTTGGATACATCCAAAGTACTAAAAAAAAAAAAAAAAAAAAAAATGGCCTGTTTCAGATCTGCTGTTTTTTTAATAACTATCTCTCTAAATCTAACATGACCTTTTTCATGTTTTAACATTTCTGACATCAGACTGTATCTTTAACATCACCTGATTTTTATTTGTTTGAAAATTGTTGGCTCTGGCTGGGTAGTGCAGTTGGTTAGGGCATCATTCTGATACACTACAATTGAGGGTTTGATCTCCAGTTAGGGCACATTCAAGAAGCAACCAATGAGTGCATAAATAAGTGGAACAACAAATTAATCTCTCTCTTTCAAATCAATAAGTAAAATTTTAAAAACTGTTATTAAATCCATTGAGCCTTACAATTAATGATACCATAAAATAAAGGAAGAGCTTAGAACTTATAAACATAAATTTCAGAAAATACTCCTAGTTTTTTATTAGTAATGAAGCCAACAAATGTTCAGCCTTCCACTTTCTCCAGTCACATCAGAGCCACCTGCTTACTTATAGGTCATGGGTCGGTGTGCATCTAAACTAATTCAGGTGCGAAGCCCATTTTTTTCTCCAGTGTCTAAATCAATGCCCCACATGTGGTAGGTGTTCAAAAAATATTTGAAAAACCCATGAAAGAATATAAGTCAGCAACTCTACATGGTCTCATCTCCACCTATCCATGTGATTATGGTTAACTACTTCATCTCTCTTGGTCTACGTTTGCTCAGCTATAAAATGAATTTGGATAACCTTTCAGCTCTAACCATATCTGAGTAAGTGAGGTCATTAAGACATGGAAAATGGAAAATTATGGTGATTTTAGAGGATTTCTCAAGAAGGTAATGCATCTGATAATTGTTATGGTCTGAATTATGCCCTCACCCCAAACTTGTGTGTTGAAGTCCTAACCTCTAGTACCTCAGAATGTAATTGTATTTGTAAATAGGGCCTTTAAAGAGGTAATGAAGTTAAAATGAAGCCACAAAGTGGGACCTAATTCAACATGAGTGATGTCTTAAAAGAGTTTAGGACGTAGATCCACACAGGCAATGTGAAGATGCAAGAAGAAGACAGTCATCTATTAGTCAAGAAGAAAGGTCTTGGAAGAAACCGACCCTTCCAACACATGGATCTCAGACTTCAAGCCTTCAGAGTTGTGAGAAAATATATTTCTGTTGTTTAAGCCACTCAGCCTGTGGTACTTTGTTATGGTAGTCCTACCAAACTAATATAATAACATTTGCTCAATACCAATTGTAAAAGAAGGGAAAAGGAGTTTTCTCACTTTAGGACTCCTTCCATCTCTGTCCCCAAGCCTCATAATGGCTGCTTAAATGGGAGTCCTTCTAGTTCAAAGAACTCAGTACTCTATTGTGTCACTTGAAAGCTACTCAACATTGTATCTTACAACTCTTTGAGTATCTTTAACTAACTCAACTATCCAGCTCTTTCATCATGCAAAAGTCTTAGGCAACATACACGTATTCTCTAGCACCCTTGAGGAAAATCCATACCATAGAGCTGGGCTTGGAAAATGATGGACTTTGGCCAAATCTGGCCCACTGCCTGTATAGTAAATACAGTTTTATTGGAATACAGCCTTGCCCTTTCACTTACACATTGTCTATGGCTGGTTTCCCACTATGATAGCATAATTGAACAGTTGCAAGAAAGACACATGGCCTTCAAAGTCTAAAATGTATATTACCAGGTCTTTTGCAGAAAGTTTGTGAATCCAGCCCTGGAGGAAGAGTAACCAAAAATAACAATAACAGTTATATTATTAGTGGTGAAGATCATGGATTTTACTTCAGTTACACAAACTAATTGAGCTTATTGATTTCTTCATATCCTCAGACCTTTTGTTAATTACATGCCATGACTGTTTTGTTTGGGAGTTGAAAACATCTAATAGGTTAAATCATATATAATTGCCAACATTTGACAAATTTTGATCTACAACAATGGCAACTCAACCTAATACTTTGGCCTTCTTCATTGTGCTCAGTTTATATATATATATATATATATATATATATATATATATATCCCAGTGTACAGATTCATGCATATTGAAAGGAAATTAATTAGAATAAAGATTCATGTGGTAATTACGTTACTGCAAAAAATTACATGTCAAAATAATATATATAATATAATATTATAAAAGTAAAATACAATATATTTTAATATTGCTATTAGCCCTTTCTCTATAATAGAAGTATCAGAGATGAAAGAAAATTAATAAAATGAATATGAAAATAATATATAAATTTATTAATAAATAAAACATGATATAAAAACAACAGATATAAAAAGACATTATATAAAATAATAAAAACATGATATAAAATCATTGATAAAAACAATGATTGATAAATTGATTAATAAACAAACAACAACATGATAAAACAACAGACATGATATAAAAGCAACATAAGCATGATATAAAAACAAATATAAAAACAACAAAACAAGATATAAAAACAACATTGATAAAAACAATGACTGATAAATTAATTAAACTTATTCTAATATCTCCCTGTACACCACATTAAGAGTAAAAACACTTTCAGAGTGCTTGATGAATGTCCCTTGTGATGTATTTACAACTTTAACTTCAACGTCACACACTCTTTGAACTTGAGTCAACGCTTATTTTTAAATTGCCACTGCGCATCATATGTACCAGTGGTCGGTCAGACAGTTGGATGAATGGTAGGTCATTTAGCCTTTTATATTTAGATTTTTATTTTTATTGATTTCAGAGAGGAAGGGAGAGGGAGAGAAAGATGGAAACATCAATGATGAAAGAGAATCATCTGGCTGCCTCCTTCACACTCCCCACTAGGAATCGAGCCCTCAACCTAAGCAGGTACCCTAACCAGGAATTGAACCATGACCTCTTGGTTCATAGGTCAATGCTCAACCACTGAGCCACATTGACCAGGCCAGTGTGCTCAGTTTCAATCCCATTTCCCCTTTGTAGTCTTCCTACTATCTCAGGAGTTCTCAATCTTGGCTACCTATCAGGTGGCAACATACAAGGTGATGCTTATGCTGTTGGTTCAAGATCCACACTTTGAGAAACACTGTACTATTGCCATCTTCCATGGGCTCAGTGGGTGCCTAGCTCATAATGTCATTCTTGAATGTTTATTAAACATATAAATGGGATAATTGGAACAGAAGGTAAAGCTGGTGATTGCTCTGTTAGACACACAGCCTTTGTCTTCAAGGGGAATATGCTCTATGGAGAAATACAAAACTTCAAGGGTAAATATCAATACTTTAAAAGGGAAACAAAGAATATTTGGCAGCACACAGAAATCCCCTAGCCTAATGGTTCCCAGTCCTCTGAAAAAAACCCTTTTAAATTTCATGCTATTAAGGACTATCATCACTAAATCAGCTAGAATTCAAAAACAGAACACTTGGGGGTGGGGGAGAGATGAGAGAGGGAGGGATGGAGAGAGAGAAAGAGGAGGTCTCCATTTTCAGTCCTTTGAGTTGCTTAGGATTAAAAGACCAAAGACACAATCAGACTTACTAGTAGGTCTTGTGGAGAGATGAGGGTTGTCTGGGATATCATGGCAGTTGTGCTGCTCCAATTGCCTCAAGTAGCCTTGCATTTTCACAGCTCAGTTGCTGCTCCTCCTGTCCACTATGGTTCTACAGCTCTTCCCACCACAAGTGCCCCTGCCAAGCCCCCTTTTCATCTCTCTCTCAATGGTCACAGCCTCATACTCTCTCCATAACCAATTAGGATTACATGATTGTTTTCATCTTGAGCTTAGTTTTTGAATTCTTTTCTACAAACACTAACACTCTCATTTTTCAAGCCAAGGACCAAGTAATCTTGTCTATAGAGAAATCCATAAATAATATACAGACTTAGGTGAAGTAGAATTTTTCCTTACTCTTCACACAGTTGCTTAAATGCCTCCAAAATGTCCTCTTTCCATTCCTCTGATTGCTCCCCTTTGAGTGCTCACAAGGTAGGTGGTATCATTCTGTTAACATCTGCTTATCCCCAAATAGGGTAACTGTGGTTTACAGAGGGAGGAGAAGTCACTGGGGTTCACTTACTGAAGAAATTCCCAGCAGCCAGAGTCAAGCAGCCACAGGACTTCCCCCACCTGATACACAAAAGCTGTTAGCAAACACTGGGATGTGTGGGACTCCCAAACCGTTAGCTTTCAAATCCTTTGGTTCAATATTTGTATTAAGAAAGTAGAATAGGGCATGGTATAGCATGTTCCGGGTACAGAAAATCAGAGATCGGGACACATGGTAGGCATTGTTGTTTGAAACTAGTAAAGAGGCATTTCCAGGGACCCTTTTCCAAAAACCCCCTCCCACACTGTACCCTCCCATGGCACATATTGGCCACTCTTCCTTCTAACATTTACCTGTATTACTCTTGTGGAATTGCTCTGCCTCTTCTTCCATCACTGTACCTGTTTTTTAGTTTCCTTTTTAAAAAATATATGTTATTGATTTTTTTACAGAGAGGAAGAGAGAGGGATAGAGAGTTAGAAATATCAATGAGAGAGAATCATCGATCAGCTGCCTCTTGCACACCCCCTACTGGGGCTGGGCCCACAACCAAGGTACATGCCCTTGACCGGAATTGAACCTGGGACCTTTTAGTCCGCAAGCTGACGCTCTACCACTGAGCCAAACTGGTTTGGGTTGTTTTTCAGTTTTCTGTTCTCCATGACTTTACCCTTCATCTTTCTGAGCACCAGGCCCCTTTGGCAGAGTCACAAGATGGTCTCTTGCCTTCTATATCCCATGACTCCATGATTTTTTCCATGTCTTATTTTTATTTATATCACAATTGAGAGGGAAGTCTCAGGAGAAAAAGGAAAAAGAAAAGAAAAGAAAGAGAGAGAGAGAGAGAGAGAGAGAGACCCACAATATGACTCAGAATTGAAGCTACAGTAAAGGAACGTTCTCTGGGCCAGTGGGCAAGAGTTGCATTCTTGCCAACCCTTCCTATCAGCAGGCAGGCAGTGCCTCCATTCAGACTATGCAAGTCATTTTGAAACTGACTACAGTTGGTGCTTTAATTGGCATCCTGACTTTCAGATCATCAGTGGTTTTGTCTGCAGCCCCTGGTGCCAAGGTGAAGTGACAAAACTTTGCTCACAAGCCAACAATATTCTTGACGGTGTTTTCTCCTGGACTACTGAACTGTCTAACTAAAAGGTGAATACAGGAGAATTGGTAGATGAAGAGGAATGGGTACATGGGTAGATGATATAATAAAGCGAGTATTGAAAATTAATGATAGAATCTAGCAGTGAGTATATAAGTGTTTGCTTTAAAAATTCTTTCAACTTTTTCTGGATGTTTAAAATACTAGTAGTCACAAAATGTTGGGGGGAAAGATGAACACAATGTCAGCAGTGAGGTTAGTGGTAGATTATAAACACTTGAAAGCTGAGTGTGAAGATAAGACTGTAGAGGTTCAGTGTGTGTGTGTGTGTGTGTGTGTGTGTGTGTGTGTGTGTCTGTGTGTGTGTGTGTGTGTGTGTGTGAGATTAAATGACATTGTTATAGTTCATTATCTTCCTTCTCAATATTTTCCAAATTAAAGACATTAATGTTATTCAAAAGGAGAAGTGATTAGCATTTTGAAGCCTTTAAATGAAATATACTATCAGATTCCAAACCACTGATCATTTTTTAACATATTGAGAAAGCATAGGTTTTGGTATCAGATGAGAAAAAGAACATGCTGTGCCTCTTCGGTGAGGCCAGATTCTCTTTGAGCCTTGGTTTTCTTATGTGTAAAATGGACGGAGAAAACAATGAGGGGAACAGGGAGTTAGTTAAGATTATAAGGCTTAAATGTTCTATAAAGAATAAAGCGCCTTATAAATATTACTTATAAAAAGAATGAAACAACCTTTTTTTGTTGTTGTTATCCAGATGTTTCAGACAAACAAGGCTCCCTCTCCAGCTGCCACCAAATTTGGCCAATGCTGTGTGAATAGCACCACTGGAACCTTTGAAAGGTTGGATGTCCAGGATTAAATCCCTTCTTTTCTTCAGAAGCCCCTGAAACTCATCTTATATTTAATGGTGTGGTGTTTGTTTTGTTTTTTCACTCTTAGGGGAGAGAAGATGGAAATACAATTTCGTGACATACTAGTAACTGTACTTCTCGAGTGAATTACACAAAATTTGTGTGTACCTATCACAGAAAGATAATTTGCACATTATTGAAACAAATGAAATATGTCATGCCGGCAAAGTTCCTGTGAGAAGTCTTTGTCCCAGATCATTATTTAATGTTGTTACTAAAGAAGAGAGTGAGTCTTGGCATTTTAACTTTTCCCAGAAGAGAAATGGAATTATGATAGTATAAAGCAACCCCAAACTTAGTATCTTAAAATGACAGTCGGAAATTATTTCTTGTGAACCTGCACTTCTGCTGCTCTCAGTTGGTTTCCCTAAGCACCTGAAATGCTGGCTTTGGTGCAGGGTGCTGGGCTTGCTCACCTGGTGGCTCCTCAGAGCTCCAGAAGAACAGGCAGATAGACATGGTCTCTGGAGACCAAGGCTCAATCATCTCTCTCTCTCTTTTTTTTTTTCTTTTTTTTTTTTAAAGGATGTGTTTTATTATTGATTTTAGAAAAAGGGGAAGGGAGAGGGAGAGAAAAGCATCGATGTGAGAGAGAAACATCCATCAGTTGCCTCCTGTACTGGCCCCCACTGGGGATGGAACCAGAAACCTGGGCATGTGCCCCAACTGGGTATTGCACCAGACGATGCTTCAACCACCTGAGCCACAGGAGCCAGTCACTGGTCAAAGCATTTTTTGCATTCATTGGTCAAAGCAAGACACAAGGTCAGCCAAGAGTCAGGGGAAGAGAAAATAGGCTCCACCTTTCAATGGAAAGAGCTACAAAGTCACAATGCAAAGAGACAATTAGACCTGGGAGGCCTGGTCTCCACAGGCCTCACCCCCTGGGCTGTGTCCATGCAGTCTCTGGATTCCTTGGCTGGAAATAATCTTTATCCCCTCTGACTTCCCAAAGCATTTTCTTCTTCTCTCTCTTTTGACACTTATGAATTTCTCCATTATCTTTACATATGTAGCTCATCTTCCTCACTAGATTTTTATGTCAGATCTTTTTGCATTTATCTTTTATCTCCCATAGCACTTTGTAAAGTGCCAGATAGATATTGGAGCGGAGCAAGCTACTATTTATCTGCACTGGACACTCATGGCTAGCATCCATTCTGATTGCTCAGTAGCCATGCTGTACCATTGGCAAATGCGAATGTGTGCAGACACACTACATACATACACATGCACACATACACTTGATTAATTTATAAAGAATCAATGGACATTATTGAATCTATAGGGTCCATATACTATAAAGTACTCTCCTATTAAAACATAACTAGATCTTGTATACATTTTAACAAGCATGTTTTAAAATAATTTTTAGTTAAACAAGAAAGTAGGAGGAATCTCTAAGTCCCCACCCCACCCTTCAACTCAAAGAAGGCATGATGAAGCATAGCAGATAAAATCTAAATGGTAACTCCAAAGCTGAAGTTACTCCAAGTAACTCCAAAAGCTGAAGTTTCCCCTGGAGGAAATACTCACACCATCCTTGGAATATGGGGGCTTCCATGTGAATTTAAGACCCTCAGAGGGGACTGAAGTGCTTCTAAATTCTAAGATGCCCCTTTCCCCAAGATTTCTGCCCCCTGCTTACACAATCAAATACTGGTCCTAGTGATGTGAGGGAAGGAGTTTGCAGCTATAAGTCCTAAGTCAGTGGACTGTAATAGCGATTCTATTGGTGGGCTTGACCCCAACAGGTAAATCTTGGAAGCAGAAATATTACCCAGAAAGTAGAAGTGAAAGTCAGAGAGATTTGAAATGTGAAGGAGACTCACATTGTTGTCATTGAAGATGTAGAGGGTTCTCATACAAGGACCATAAAGAATCCTCTAGAAGCTGAATTGTCTCGACCTGACAGCCAGCAAGAAAATGAGGACCCTAGTTCTAACCAATCACAAGGAACTGAATTCTGCCAACTGCCTGGATGAGCTTGGAGAACTTCCAGATAAAGGCTCAGTCTGGCCAACACCTTGACTTCAGCCCATGAGGCCCTGAGCAGGGATCCCTGTCAGGCCCTCCTGGACTGTGCACTAATAAATGGGTGTTGTTTGAAGTGGCTATGCTTGTGGTCATTTGTTATACAGCAGAGTATGACTATGTAGTTAAAAGATGTGAAGTTTGAGGAGAGAGAATATGACAGTCTGTTCTTGAGAACTGCTTGTAAGGAAAACTGTGATCAGGCAAAACTGAGTTCCAGTTTAGGCCCAGAGATAGAGATGGAGGCAGCATTCAAGTTTAACGTGTCAAAATAAGAAGCTGATGTGATTAACAGAAAGATGCTGCAAATTTCATGATCAAATACAGGGTCTTGTTTCCTTTTCTTTTCCTTTTGTAAAATCAAGGAGTATATAAACATATATCTATATGATATAGTTTTTCATAAAGTAGGGGATAACACAGTCTGAGGGAGGTAAAGCTTTCCAGGTTCCAGAAAGTTCCAGAGTTCCCCATGGGACACATAGCTACAGCAGTGGACTGTGCTGCCATCCTAGAGTGGGGAGTCGGTCAGGTGTGAAGACCCTTGTCCCCTCCTGGCGCTGCTCCTACCTGACACTGAGAACCCTGCCTTCCTTTCTGCTCACCAGGGGCGGGGAACTAGTGCAAAACAACCCCAGAACATTCTCAAATGCTTGCTGTGGAATGTGAAGACAAATGTCCCAAGAGCTCCCCTCAGCAGCCTGAGGTCCCACAAGAGTCCCTTCATGAGAGGGGAGCGCCTGAGGGCTCAGACCAAGCAGTCTGAGGCACATCTAAGCATGGATCTGGGACGAAAAGAGGAAATGTATGATAGGTGGAGTACGTGGCGCTGCCACTCTGAGCCTGGTGACATTAGACCATGTAACCCTTGTGATACAATATTCTGTGTGTGAGGTGGGGACAGGGCTGCTGTGGGGTGCAGGGCAGGGAGAAGACAACAGCTCTTCCAACTCTCCTAAGAGACATGTATTGTTTTGTTTTTCATTTAGGCGCATGGGGGAATTGACAAAAATACATTAAAACAGGTAGGTGAATCATGCAGCATAAATCATGAGTCTATAGATCTTGCACCAGTGTAAACTTTCTTTTTCCTGATCAAAGAAATTCTGCCATCACTTAGATATGGCTCAATGTAAGATGACAGCTCAGTGATACCATCTCTCCCTGGCCTGCCCACTCGTTCTCATGAACTTTCAGTTCGAGTGGACACTTATACATCCTTGAATAGGAACTCTCTTTGGCAGCATACTTTTTTTTTTTTTTCTTCCTTATTCATTGACTTGATCAGTTGTGATTTCTAAATTGGTCACTGTGTTTGTTTATTTGGGGAAATATCCGAAACAAAAGCCCTAGTTACTATTTTTCTCAAAAATGTCTAAGAGATTACCCAGGAAGGCAAGCACTATTATGAGGAAGAGTAAAAACCAAGCTTGAGTGTTTAATCCTCATAAAATCAGTCATGCCCATGTAATTCTAACATAGGTGGGGCTAACAATAAAGAATTCAGGAATGTGGACTTCAGAAATGATATGCAAAGTTCTGAGTAACTGTGCTGCTTTCTTCCCATACAGAGGGGGCTTCTCAGCGTTTGAGAGCTCTTCAGTCTTTTTGACATTAGCTGGGGTTTTCTTGGATGTGAATGACAGGAACCCAGTTTTACTGCCTAAGTCACACCTTCTATGCCAATCACACCTTGGAGGGTTCCTGAGATGCCTCCAGGGAGGCTGGAAGCAGGGTTTTCTCTGCTGCTTTCCCTGGGTGACTCTCATTCTCTCTAACCACTAGCAGCTGCCGGTTCACCCTGACAAGCTTTCCACCTCTCAGCTCCATGCACAAAAATCTCAGGCAGAGACACTGACCCAGCTGGAGTCCATGCTGGCTTGGGTCAGGATCCCTAGGAGCAACCTTGTGAAGAAGCTGTGTATTCATCTTTCATAACGAAAGTGCTTGTATGCCCTTCGTTGATTCACTCTCCTAAGTATATTTTTTTTTTGCTGTGGTCAATAAATTCTTGCTTGCTTTTCTATACTTTGTCTCTTGATTGAAATCTTTCCCTGAAAATAAATAAATAAATAAATAAATAAATAAATAAGAGCCGAGGTCTCCTAGTTTCCCCTGTAACAATGAGTTTTTGTCAATTCCAATATACCTCAAGCCCTTAGGAGTAGCCTGTGGAACTTGATCCTCTCATCTACAATAGCTTACTGTGTACTTGCTACAAATATTTTGGATAACAAGTCAGCACTACATGTACACATGTCTTGGCACAATGACCTGATTTCTGGAAGCTTGATGTAAAAAAGCCAAAATAAATACGAAGCAGTAGAATTTATGACAGGAAGAAAGGAAGACAGAAAGAATGCAAGAAGTTAAGACATTGGAAGTAGGAAAGGAAGAAGACAATAGGATATTAATTAAATTAGGACACAATGCAGCCATTTAAAATAATATGTACACTACAAAAAGCAAAGAAAGCAGAGCACATCCTTTGAACAATATGAAATTAGCTACCGTGCAAACGCTGGGCATGAATACCATTAGCATAAGAAGGGCATTTTCAAAGGCGAAAGTAGTTGGGATTTGCTCTGTCTTCACAGTTACTGTATATCCCTAAGAAGAGCAGTAAAGCGCAAGCAATGCTGAGGAGAAAGCCCGCACAGTCACCAACTCTTCCAGGCCAGCGGGCAGCCCTAGTCTTCTTTGTTCATAGAGACATGAGAACAGCTTTTCATGGACCCTGGAAGATTCTGGAATAGGGGTAAAAAAGAAAAAAAAATATGTAGAAACAAAACTCCACTTTAATTTACTTATTTCTTTAAGCCAGGAAAGGCTTAAAAGCATCCACTTTCTATATGCAAATGAGAGAAGATTATATAGGTAAATGATTATTCTCGTATTTCCACAAAACCTTCCAAAGTAGCACTTGATACCATCTCCCAGAGAGGGACTGAGTTTTGAGTCACTAATGGGCATTTTGTTGTACTAATCATCACCATCAATAAACAATGAGTCCCTGATTGCCATGCAACCCACCCTAGTAACAGAAGACCTTTTTTCTAAGAAAGTGGGAAACTCTGGCCTTTGGACAGGCTTTCTCCCATGTCATCCATCACACATTTGTCTAAGCACTTTGGTTCCCGAGTTTGGTCAGAGAGGAGGGAGCAGAGAGATTGCCAGCCCTGCTGGTATCAGGAAACAGGCTTTCCTTTTTAATGATTAATAACAACATGGTGGGATTTTTCTATTCTTCGATTGTCATTTATAAGCTTCCCATTGCTGTCAGCCTGCAGCCAAAATAAAATAAATAAATAAAAAAATTTAAAAAGCCCTCTATCAACTCCAGAAACCACAGCTCTGGCTCGGGATCAGTGGGCTGCAGAGTTTCTGAAATGACAGCTTCAGGTGGAAGGGATGTCAGAGTTTGAGCCATACCTGCTTTTTTTTGCCTCCTCAACTGTGAAAAGCTACAAGTGCCTGTTTCCTTTTAACACCTAAGCCCCAAACTACAGCATAAGTAAAGGACTCCTACTTCCTGCCTCCCACTCCCAGAGTGGCACAACTGTCTTTTTGACATGTTCTTAAAATCTTTAAAGTTGAGATGTGGGGTGTGTTTTGGATCTTCTTTCTTTCTTTCTTTCTTCTTTCTTTCTTTCTTCTTTCTTTCTTTCTTTCTTTCTTTCTTTCTTTCTTTCTTTCTTTCTTTCTTTCTTTCTTTCTTTCTTTCTTTCTTTCTCTCTCTCTCTCTCTCTCTCTCTCTCTCTCTCTCTCTCTCTCTCTCTCTCTCTCTCTTTCTTTCTTTCTTTCTTTTTGAGAGCTCACATTGACAGTTTTAGAATATCTTGAAAAGCAGGGTACAATTCAGCTTTCTGAGGACAGCATTCAGCTGCGTAGCTCTGTCCCTGGTTTCCCAGAATGCCACTGGGCCCTGAGATGGAAATTCCAGAAAGGAGCTCTGCAGAAAGAGTTGGTTATTAGTTAGCAATAAAAATTTTATATAAATAACTAACTATAGGCCTTAAAAATAGTTCTGGTGCAGTTGGCAGACAGCATTTGCAGAACTACGTTGTATAGTTGATATGATTTGGGTCTTGGTAAAGAATTCACTCCCTTATAAAAACTGATAATAACTGGACAGTAACTAGAACAGGGCAAGCAAGAGTCCTGACTGTCTCGGTATAAGTTGTGGCCAGGACTATTTAAAAATCCACATATGTATTCAGTGAAAAAGATGAAAAATTGTGTTTTATATGTGGAATATTGGGTGCAATTTCTTTTTTAAAAAATTTGATTTTTAGAGAGAGAGGAAAGGAGAGGGACTAATAGAGAGAAACATCAATGTGAGAGCATAACATCAATCTGCTGCCTTCTGCATGCCCAACTCTACTGGAAAACCAACCCCCAACCTGGGCATGTGCCCTGACTGGGGAATCAAACAGGCAACATTTTGGTACACAGGGTCACACCTAACTGAGCCGCAGGGGGTGACTGCAGGATGTGCCACTGATAAGACATCTTGGAAGCCTTTACGGGTGGCTTTTTAAGGCAGGGCTGATGAGTACCTGCCTTCACTTGGGACCTTGACAGCTGATACTCCGCCTTTCCAGGCTCTAAATTCTTGCTCCTGGAGCCACACTGGCCAAGCTCTCCATGAAGAGTATCAGGGAAGAGGCCCCCAGTGAGGCCGGAGTTCCCAGGATCTGCCTCACTTTAGGGCCTGTTTCACTATGGATTTATTTCCCATCTTGTTTATGTTTTTTTCCTGACATAGCCAGGTCTGTTTCCCTTTCTGTAAAATGATGACAATAACTCTTATTTCATGGGATGGTTTTGAGGAATAAAGATGTTCAAATGAGTAGAGTATCTGGCATAGTGTATTGCCAATGGTAAGGAATAAACAAATGACAGCTAAAAAGAATGAAAAAACTTAAAATATCATAATCTGGTTGTGATTAACCAGTTTAGTTGGAAATCTGATTTATATTTTCCACCTGTGATAGGTACAGATCCTTTTACAAATCTGGAATATAGATGTAATAGGTTCCAATACATACATTTATTCATATGTTATATACCTAAATCTAGGTTTCTTGGATTAATATGGAAGATTATGCAAAACTATATTTTATTACCAGGGTTTATATGTCCTTTTCTTTCTTTCTTTTTTTTCAAATGGAACTTCAGAATCCAGGAAAAGCTTAAAAATACACAGAACTCTATTCACTGATGCTCATGTATTTTACTATTTGTTTTTATTCTATCTTACAAAGTCATACAGATTTTGCATGAATAAAGGAATAAGTGGGAGTCCTCCCTCATAAACTCCATCATCCAGGCCTGGTCTCAGCTCGGAGATATGAGAGTTCCACTAAGTTTGACTTCTTTCCTACCCTTCCTGCTCTGCTAACCAAAGCTCATTCTCAGACTCTCGCTGATAATTTATAAACTTTACAGAGCCTCTGGGGGTTTAAATACCTTATTCTTTTAGGATCATTTTGATATCAAAGCTGAGTTAGATTTTAAGTAAATGAATTCTGTAGTCAGTCATTCTGTGTTTTAAACTCCTTTAGGTATTTTATTTTCTCTGGAAAAGTATTATTTGGTTCACTGTCATTACATTTAAATTATCAATAGTTAATACTTAGAAAAGAGTGCAACATATAGAATGTCGACAAATATTATTTATTAATAATATATATATAATAATTAAACTTGTATTCATACTTCCTTGAGGTCATTCTAGAAATTAAATAGAGGTTAGTTAAGTTCATGTTCCCTCACCATCTAGCGGGACCCACTTGTAGGCAGAGTTCTATTGCAGTGACTGTGGGAAATCACCAAAAATGTGGGGGAAATGATCCCTGCACACAAAGTGACTCATGTAAACTAAGAAGGGTGGGGACTTCCAGGTGATCTTGCTGTCTTGGTTCCCAGTTTCTAGGTATGTCTATAGTTGTGCCACTAAGTAAGTGATGTTGCTCAGTTTTCTCAAGTCTGTGGATTGGGGAACACTAGTGCTTAAGAACCATATAGGATTGCTCTGGAGTGAATGAAGCAGAGCAAGTGTGTGTGTGTGTGTGTGTGTGTGTGTGTGTGTGTGTGTAAAACACTGGACCATGGTTTTATATAAATATTAGTGTTCAAGGACCATAGGATTGCTCTAGAGTGAATCAAGCAGTGCAACCCTATGTGTGTAAAATACTTGATCATGGGTCTATATAACTTCCATATTCTATAGCAAAAGACCTTCCTCTCATCTCTCTGCCTCTGGCATTAGAATTACCTGTGTGCAGACCTGCCTTGAATCAGGGGATAAACAAGGAAATTAAAGGTCTGTTTTCACTGTTTGACGGACAGTGAAGAAATGGTGTCAGCTGGTACAAAGGATTTGGTTTTCTGGTGAGCTTCTTAGTGGGCCCAGCAGGCCCATGGGGCAGGGCAGCAGCAGGTTCTTCTAGATATCAGGCCTGAGGATGTGGAGGGGGGCACTCCCAGCAAACAAGCGAAGCTTCTCCTAATGAAATGTGACAGTGTTCCTACTGGTGGGAGGCCATGGGGACAGGGCCAAGAGAGGACTGGTAGTTAGAGAAGGATTTGCATAATTACATTCACCTGAGGGGCTCCATTTACCCAACAATGAGTCTCATTGTGGAAAAGCCTGCAGCTGGCCATACTGTAGAACAATATAAGCCATGGCCTTATTCTTCCAAAACAAATGCCTGTACTCTGAAAAAAGGACAATTAGCATTTCAAATGCTAGACAGCTATTACTAGTACAAAATGTTAGCATGGTATGTAATACCACAAATTTGGGGGCATGTATTTATATGTGATGCTTGTATTATTTCATACAATAGCAGAAGAATTACTATCAATGATACCACATTTACATATGCACTACCTATACTGTACATATGCATGTATATTAAAGCGTTAATGTGTCCATGAACAGAGTGACATGACCCTTGAATTATAGGTTTTTCTCTTGATGTTTGGAAAAGAATGATGTATTAAAGTCTTTTCCTGTGTTAGGGCACTTTCTGTGTTAAGTTCCGGCACAGTGTCTTTTGTTCTTTGATTCCAAAAGCTTACAAGGGATTTGAGAGATGCTAATCAGTCTCAGAGAGGAGGCACTTGATGGAAGAGGCCGCAGGCTCACACACAGCCTTGCTCCGTGGCTGGAGGCATGTTTACCTAAGACTCCAAATAGACCAGAGTAGAGATATGAAGACAGCAAATATTGTGCCCGGCTCATTTCCTGGTATTGCCCACATTTACATTAAAAAGGGAGGTACAGAGGGTGGAGGTTGGCTGGTCTAGAGGCTGTTCCTTTTAGTAAGCCCAGTAATTGTTATATTTCATCCCTCAAATTTAGAGCACAGGAAGCAATTCCAAGTGGAGAAAAACCACTAAATGGGCTCGCCTATTCTCAGCTTTAATTAAGTGCACATTTAAGATATAATTTTGTAAGCACAGCAGCATCCAAATTTCGTTTCGGCATTTTACTAGAAAGTAGGGAAATATTGGAGCACTTCACCTGGGAAGGAACCAGAAACTCCAAAGAAACTGTGCCTGTTGAATGCAATCTCTTGACTATCTGATAAGATAGAAGCTAGAAGCTAGCAGGAGCTGGAGTAGGTCCAGTTGGCCTTGACTCTGCCCTGCCTTCCGGAGATGGTGTCCTGATCCTGATGAAAGACAAACATGCTGGCTTTTATATTCCTTCAAAACAGGCGGTGGAAATTACATGTAAAAGAGACACCTTGCAGCTACAAAAATGGTCACTGCAAGGGAGACAAGGGTGACACACAATGGCACACACACACACACAGACACACACACACACACACACACACACACACACACACATGGAGCCTCAAGGAGGCCTGTGGCTCAGGCCTACCATCAATTCTCATGACCAAGCCTTGCCCTCCAATGGCTGCCCCATCAACTCACTACCACCCTATCACTAAGGTGAGCTTTCTAAAGCAAAAAACAACAATAAAATAATAATAATAAAAAACACAAAACACATTTCCTTTAAATTCTTCTGGGGCTCATAGTCCATGGCAGTGGCACATCAGAGCCATCTGGGCATGACTCCACCCAAAACCTTCAGACAGGGGTAAACAGACACAACAAAGAAATCTGTATTTAGACTTTTTAATTCTTCCAGCTTTTTGGAATTAGAAGTATACAGAACATCCTCAAATAACATAATTTTGTTCAAAGTCATTTCATTATAACAATGATAACGTGAAGATGCCATAGGAACTTAATTCTTGTTTGTATCAATTAGCCTGTTCAAAATTTGGTTTTGTGAAGTCATTTCGCTTGAAGTCGAAAAACCAAGGGACAATGTTAAATGAGACTGACTACATGAAGTAACTCAAGATTCCATGATATACATTTTCAAAGGAATTTCATTTCCCTCCTAAATTCTTCTGAGGTTTTCTGGCTTAAAGGGGAGAGAGTGCTCATATTTTCCATGTTTTTTACTCTTCTCATTACCCAAAGTTAGAACTCCTGCCTTTGACTTCTTCCTTTGATCAGTTTGGTAATCTTCCTGACCTGTCTTTATCTCACTTGCCCCAAGTCACCACTACCAGATTGATACTAATTAGTGGTTAATAAGTCTTAACCAATGAAGAGAGGAAGCCTAAGAAGAGTGCAAAATAGGAAACAGAGTATTCAATACTGGACATCACTGCTCCTAAAATCACTTGACCCTCCCTATCATTAGATAAGTAACTAGGTGGATATCACTGTTTTTATGCCCTGACCTTACCTGCCCTCTGCCCCAGAGACCCTTTGTCCCATTTTCTCTTCCCTCCCCTCCCCCAGTTCCAAGTTCCTTCCTGCTGTCCACTGAAAGTTTCTGTTCCCCCAAATTCATACGTTGAAGCTCTAACAAGAACGTAATGAGTATATATTTGGGAAGTGATTAGGGTTAGATGAGGTTACAAGGAGTCCCCATGACAGGATCAGTGTCCTTATAAGAAAAGAGACTAGATTTCTCTGTGTGTGTGTGTGTGTGTGTCTCTTTCTCTCTCTCTGTTTCTCCTTCTCTCTTCCAGGCAGGAAAAACAGCAAGAGGCAATTGTCCACAGTCCAGGAACTGAATCCACTGACACCTTGATTTTAGATGTCCCACCCTCCAGAACTACAAGAAATAAATATCTCTTGTTTAATAAATGTCTGTAGTTTTCCCCACAGTGTCAGATTTTTTTAAAATATATATTTTATTGATTTTTTACAGAGAGGAAAGGAGAGGGACAGAGAGTTAGAAACATCAATGAGAGAGAACATCTATCAGCTGCCTCTTACACACCTCCTACTGGGGATGTGCCCGCAACCCAGGTATATACCCTTGACCGAAATCGAACCCGGGACCTTTCAGTCCACAGGCTGACGCTCTATCCACTGAGCCAAACCGGTTTTGGCACACAATGTCAGATTTTTAAAATTGCATGTATCTCCCTTGTTGAAAAGCTTTCCTGATAATTCTGATGGAGCCAATAATCTCCTGACCGTGACTGGGAACCATGGCTGTCCTCTCTGTGAAACATGTTTCTGGGAACATTTATCCATCTTGGAGAGTCCTGCTTACCCCAGAAGAGTCTCTCTGCTTTTTTCCTCCCAGAAGCTTTCTGTAACTTCACCCAAAGTAGCTTTTCCTTTTGTCACACCATTATACTTTGTTCCTGTCAATATGCAAGTATTCATCATGTGGTAATGGGATTTGGGTGTGTCACTTCAGACTCCCCTACTGGTCCAAGGGCACCTAGAAGACAAGTATTGCTCATTATGATGTCTGGAATCCAGCATGCTTGGTGTAGAGTGGAGTGTATTGTGGATACTGAATGAAGATGTGGAATAAGTATGGGCTGGATTAGGAAATTAGGTCACTGGTGATGGTGGTTACGCCAAAAGAAATACTCATTGGGGACAGTCTAGCATTGGGGCTTTACACTGGGGCCTACACCCAAGTGCTTTACTGATAGAGCTGGCATGACGGAATCATACCCACCATGCACTCTCCTCTGGCTGGTGTGCCTTGGCCCAGTGGAAGAATGCCACTTACTAGTACTTACTGATCTATCCAGTGTCCAATTTCTATAGCTTGTTAGCTGGGGGCACTGCATGTTCTAGTAGAGTTCCTGCTTCTGTTAGCTCCTGCCTCCTGAGAGTAGAGCCAGCAGTTGGAACCCTACTGAGCTATTTCATTCCTGTTTCTCTGTGAAGGGTGAAAACCTACCACAAAATTAATTGAAGTACTTTAGGAGGACCATTATTGCCACATATTTGGAAAATGTTGAAAGAGCTCAAGATATTGCTGTAAGTACTTCAAACTGAACATACGCAAAATGGAAGTCAGCACCTCTTCTGGACATCTTCTCTTGCGTTTCCTTCAATGGGTACATCTAGTTGCTCAAGCTAAAAGCCTTCCTGCAGTCTACTCACATGTCCTACTATTGGGCTCACCTCAAAAAATTAATTCCAACCCTCTCCCATCCATTCTTCAGCCACTGCCCTGCTTCAGTCCATCATCTTCTCTTGATTATATTATTTCAATAGCTTCTTGTAATCTCCTGTTTCTCCAGATGCCCTCCAGATAATTTTCCTAAAAGAGAATTTTGTTCTCATGCCTAATGCCCTTGCATGTCTCCCTGATACTCTCATCCCACTGGATAAGTCCAGTTTCTAGTTCAGTACACAAGTCCATTCACTTCTGTGTCAACCTAGCATTCTGCCCCTTTGGCTCCATACCATGCCTTAGTCAGTTTCCTAAGGATGTCATGTTCCATCAAGTTTTCTTGGTTTGAACTTGCTGTTCCTTTAATCCGTGCCTTCTCCACCTTTTCAGTCAGATTCATCTCCAGATGAATTTGAATCCTCCTCCAAGTTCCTGGTCCTTCTCTGTATAACTGTATACTCCTATATGGAAGTACTTCATGTTCACATGAAATCATTTGTTTAATCTCCCCCACGGGAACTTGACCTTGACTTCATCAAAGGTAATGTGTCATTCATTTTTCTCACCCTGGCATTAATTACAGTGTCTAGCACTTATTTTGTGCAAAGTAAATGTTTGTTGAATTGAAAGTCTTTCAACAGAGACATCAAGAGCTCTACCATGGAATAATATGCAACTACTAAGAAGAATGAGTTGGAATAATATGCAACTACTAAGAAGAATGAGTTGAATTCACCCATACTGATTATAGTCTCAGAATGATATATACACACCTCTATTTTTTTTGTAAAAGGTTGAAAAAATAATTCTACTTTTGTTTTTGCCTAGATAAATATGGCAAAGTAGATGAAAAAAGTCCTAAATGTAATCTTTGATTAAACCAGCAAAGAAGATTGTGTGTGTGTGTGTGTGTGTGTGTGAGAGTGAGAGAGAGAGAGAGATGTGAGTGGGGGGGGTGATTTCCTTTATAGTTATCCAAGTTTGACTTGTCACAAAGAGCTTATCTTGCTTTGTAAAGTTGATTAAGGAAAATAAAGTAAATGGTTGATGAATGAGTAAATAAGCTTGAGGGAAGAAGTTTTCAGAAAAGAGAGAATATTGTTACTGTTGTGCAAACCCTAAAAAAATAAAAAAAACAAAAACATATAAATGGAGTATGATTATTCACATTGTAAAAGATTCTTCTCTCTTCTGAAAGATCTCCACATGCTCCTTTTTTTATTTTTTATTTATTTATTTTTTATTTGTAAAGGCAATTCCACGAAAGCTCTTACCCATTGTTAACAGATCATTAACTGGAGTGTTTGGTGGACTGGGTGGGACAGGTGTGGCGGAGAAAGGGACAGTTTTAGGAGTCAGTGCCAATTGAAGGTCAATTAGAAAGGAAGATAAGCTACATTGATATTAGAATGTAATTATCAGGGAAATTATTACATTGAAAAAATTTGAAGGTCACACTGTTCTTCTGGAGAAAGGGCACCCGGTGGTTCAGAGAGAAGGAAAAGTGCCTAACTTCTTGGGGTGGGGAAGATGGACAAGGCCATAAATGTGAAAGCACTACCCTCTCTTGGCAGGTACAGCATCCAAATCTACACCCCACTAAGAAAGCAAATCTTCTTTTAGTGTCTGCAATTAGTCACTGATGAGGAGAGGTGGGTGGTAGTGGGAGAGAAGAAATCTCCCCCCCCCCCCAATAAAGAAGATTAAAAGTAGGCCTGGCCATTATCATGAATTAGAAGAAACTCTAAGAACACTGTACCATTAGAATGATGTGGGCCTATCTTATACTTCTGTCATTGAAGCAGAGAACAATGAGAGCCACTGAGTCACTTTTGGTATTTAATAAAAGAAAGAAAAAAAGCAACTGGGCTTGCATTAGTGACTAATCACATGCTTGTCACCAAGGAATAATGAACTTTTTTTTTTCTACCAAAAGGAAGAAATCAATCTATAGGTCTCTTGGACTCCCACCCACGTTTTTATACAGTAAAAATCAACTTTAGAACAATAAGAGCAGCCTTGAGGGCGACAGGAAGAAGGCACAGAGTGGCAATAATACATTTGACTTCTCTGAATCACATAAAACAGGAAAGGCAGACTTTTTCTGTAAAGAGCCAGATAGTAAATATTTTAGGCTTGCTATGCCAAGAGATAAAATCTAGAATATTATGTAGGTGCTTTTATAATAAGAGGAAAAAAATCTTTTTTTCTCTTATTATAAATAAGTTGAATATGAATTTTCATATTATCTTCATGTGCTACAAAATAGTATTCTTTTCAAATTTTTTTTCAGCCATTTGAAAATGTAAAAAGCATTCTTCGTTCTTGGGCATTACAAAAATAGGGTGGGCTAGAGTATGCTGATCCCAGGCATAGAACATTGCTGAGTCATGACAGGGTTCACACTCAGTCAAGTCCCTAGAAGCTTAAGTTGAGTTTAAGCATGACTTCAGAATCCTTCTCAACATAGCAGTGTTGCCAGTGGCAACCATAAATGGTGGGGAAGGGGAGCCTCCTTGTCATGCAGTAGCATTTCCTTAGTGACTACTCAAGAAACAGTTAACTCAGATATCAGCTGGTTTCTCCTTTACCTTTAAGATATGGGAGCAAGTGACTCAGTCCTCGGTCCCCAGCCTCAGGAAAGTCAAAGATTTGGGTTATTCCTCAAGAAGCTTGTAGGCTTGTGTCCTTGAGCAATTGCTTCTGCTGGATGAGGTCAGTTTATGGGTTTGCTTCTTGTTTGCACTACCATTTCAACCAGAATCGGTAATTCAGTTATTAGTATCTATGTTAATAAAAGGCCCATGGGGAACGCTGTCACAACTAGAAGAGCAGCATCTCTCACAGTGGGCAGGGTGGGGCACAAGCTACTAGCAGGGGAGAGCTATGAGCAGTTGAGAGCTATGAGGGACAGAGGAAGGGGCAACCAGCTGAGGCAAGCGGAAGCGAGCCACTCGCACACGATTTCGTGCACACTGGGCCTCTAGTTTTAAATATTTTTTTTAAGACAAATGCACAGATGTTTAGCTGAAGATCTAGGGAGACAATGATGACTAACATGGCCACAGTAACAGTAGCTGCTCAACATCAGCATCATAGCCAACATTTCCAGACAGCTATCTTGTTTTATCAGACACCTTTCATACATTATCTTATTTAACATTTCAACAATCTTTGGAAATATACTATTTTAAAAACAATTATTATTTCATTTTACAAAAAAAAAAATGAAGCTAAAATAGATTAAGGACTTTGTCAATCACAGAGCTAGTTATCGGTAGAGCTGAAGAGTCAGCAACCCAGGTGCATGTTCCCCAGCACTTCAAGTGAACATCATACATGCTTGTCCTTGTAATTCCTTCCCCCACCTCAGACCACCTTGTGGAGTATCGGGGCTTCCAGCCATTTTCCTGGCCCCCTTACCTCACCCATTTCTTTTTCACCACTTCTCCCAGATTGTTCCCTGGGACTACCAGTACCTTGATACAATTCTTTAGAGTAATCAGCTCTTGTTAGCTCATATTCTCAAAATGAGCCCTAGAAAAAGTCTTTGAGAAGCGATGTCATTTTACAGGAAGAAAACCTTGATAAGCCAACTGTTGGCTATGGAAAGATAAGACATGGCCAAAGTGAAAGGAATGAAATAAATTAGGAAATTAGAAATAGAAAATTAAAGAGTTTTCTTTTCTTTCTGAGAGAGAGGGGCAATGAATAAACAAGAAAGGATGAAATCAGGGATTGCTGAACTGAATGGCAGAGAAGAAGATACAGGACGTGTGTGTGTGTGTGTGTGTGTGTATGTGTGTGTGTGTTTGTTTTAAGATTTCCTTTGTATGTAACTGTTCAGTAGATCTTTTATGCATAAAAAGGCCTTATAAGAATATGCAGAATGTGCAAGTCAAGAAATGAAGATGGAAGGCAGAAAATGAATAAAAACTCCTTGAGAATTTAAGGAGACTCTATAGGCTTTCCATATTGGATGTTTGACATTGGATTTCCCACAGTACGTGCTAATGTTATGCAAATATTTGGAAGCAGGATGAAGTTTCAGCCCACAAAGAGGACAATTCTATCTGAGTGGGGAGTAAAGAATGTAGAAAAACATGAATATGTAGAGGGTAAGCTGGTATTCATCCTAAAACCATCTTAAAAACTATACAAAGGGGCCTGTATAAGGTACGTGGGGCTGGAAAGGATGGGATAAATATGAGAGAGATGATAACACTGGTTGAGGTTCTATGCTGTACCTGCTCCATCTACAAGAGCAAAATGTGTAAGCCCATGATTTGCAACCCTTACTCCAGCAAGTCACTGGATGCTGGAGAACAACTATGCTTGCCAACAGAAACCAGCATGGAAAGATACCTTTCACCTCATTTCTGCCTTTCAGACTTAACAGGAATGCATCTTATTGGTGGAAAATTATCATATTAAGAACCTAGTACCATACCAAGCCATATTGGAGATAAAGGCAAAAGAAAAAATAATAATATCACATTATACTTTAATTTTTAAAAATACTCCATTAACAAAATTTATCTTAATTGCTGAGTTTTTTGGATGACCCCTTAAATTGACGTGACTTGCTTTTTAAAAAAATATATATTTTATTGACTTTTTTTACAGAGAAGAAGGGAGAGGGATAGAGAGCTAGAAACATTGATGAGAGAGAAACATGTACATGCCCTTGACCAGAATCAAACCTGGGACCCTTCAGTCCAGAGGCCGACGCTCTATCCACTCAGCCAAACGAGTCTCTGCTGTGACTTGCTTTTTAAAAAATATAATTTTATTGTTTTCAGAGAAGAAGGGAGAAGGAGAGAGAGAAATATCAATGATGAGAGAGAATCATTGATAGGGCTTCCTTCCGGACAGCCACAACCAGGCATGTGGCCTGACCAAGAATCAAACCATAGACATTCTGGTTCATAGCGAAGTTCAACCACTGAGCCACACACAGCTGGGCTGTGATTTGCTTTTAATGCTCCTGCCATAGTCTGGCTCCAAATCTTTTCCTTACAGTTGTCTCTTCAGTAGCTGAAGTAGCCTGGGAATTCTAGAAAACCCAATATTAAGGGAATAGAAAAGATTAGTGAACCAAGAGCACAGAGGAAGAACAAACTATCAGGTTTATATACGCTATACAGCTTTCTGATCTTTCTAGATCTACTGGCTCTGGTACCACATACTATAATATGTAGAAAGACTCCTCACATCCAACCCCAAATGATGGGTGATGGGTACAGTTACACAAAGAACAAGATTCCACTGTAGGCCCATCTCCACAAATGGAACAAATCTTACTTCCCCTCCACACCGATGCTGGTATCAAATAGCATGACAGACCTAGCAAATAAAACTTCAGGGTTAAATTTGAGTTTCAGATAAATAACAATTTTTTTAGTATAAGTACATTTCAAATATTGCATGTTCCAAATGTTGCATGTGACATATTAAGAATGATTTGTTTGTCTGAAATTCGAACTTAACAGGAAAGCTCCTATTTTACCTGGCAACCCTATGTAAGACCATGAACGAGATTCGAACTTGCCACCTGATAAGGCTTTTCCACTGGATCCTTTTTCTGGGTTCCAGCCTGGGGTGTCAGGGGAGCTTTGACAGAGCCCCATTAAGTGATTTCTCCCTTTCAGACCCTTCCCACTTTCTACATGTATAGGGGGTCTTGCCTGTCTGGACAGATTCACAGTATCTGAACAGGTCATGAGCATGTCATCTGCACCACAGGAATTACACACCCTGCATGCTTTTATCTGGCACCATATAAGAACTCAGTGCCTTTCTGTGGGCATACTGAGCCCAGTTCCCCAGGAGCCACACTAAAAAATCCTGAAGACAGTAAAGCTTCACGGACAGTTGGTAGATAATCAGACTAGAACACTTCCATTTCTTTTACATGTCAGGGGATTAAATAGTCAGCCAACCATATGACATGCCTAGCAGCTATTTTCAGCTCTGTTTTAACCTGTTGAACTCCGGATAGCAACTTCTGTATTTTTATCTTCCTTCGAGGCAATAAGTATGGGGCAGTGAGGTTACAGAGAAATAACAACTGGCAAGAAAACAATCTAAATTAAGCACCTGTGTTGTGATTACAAAAATACACAGATTTCCTTCGCTTCTGCTGGTAATGCTGGAGCCCACACATTTGTAATGTGCCTGCACGCAATGAGCGTGTACTCACACAGTTCTTTTCCATTTAACCTTTTGGGTCAGATCTGTTAAGATTTCCTCCCTCCCCCGCCACATGATTGGCGCAGGATTTCTTGCCTTCTCACATTGAAGCCAGAGTGATAAGACTGTTTAACCCTTCATTTCAAAATACAAAGGCTAATGGCCATAGCTGCTGTCACAAAAATATGCCCCCCAATGAGCTAGAATTCTTGCTCCTGGGGCTTTGGCTAACTCCGGTTGTCTAGCCAATGTTTCCCAAAGTGTGGTACGCGTACCCCCAGGGGTACGGGAAGAGTTTGGTGGGGGTACGCGTTGCACCAAAGTTTGGTGGGGATATGCACTGCACCGTGCTTAGCTGCGCCTAATTCTACGTTCTCATGAGTTACAAAAATTATAGAAGGGGTACACATATGTCAAAAGTTTGGGAAACACTGGTCTAGGCAATGCTTGGAAGTGCCACCAATCACCTCCCTTTCTCCTTGACTTGAATGGACATGAGGCTGTGCATTCTTCAAAAGACTGCAGGTTCACCGGGACCATGACACTGTCTTGTTCATTGCTGAAATCTTTTGCTAGGGCTGCCAGGACAAAACACCACAGATGAGGTGGCTTGCGAAAGAGAAATTTATGTTCTCACAGTTCTGGAGGCTGGAAGTCCAAGGTCAAGGAGCCAGCAGGTTTGGTTTCTTTAGAGGCCCATCTCCTTGGCTTGCAGATAGCCACCTTCTCCCTGTGTCCTCACATGGCTTTTCTCTTTGCAAGTCCTGGTGTGCCTTTGTCCAAATTTCTTCCTATGAAGACAGTCGAATTGGCACCCTCCCTAATGGCCTCAATTCTAATTTAATTACCTCTTTAAAGGCACTATCTCCAGATACAGTCATATTTTGATATTCTGGGAGTTAGGACTTCAACATACAAATTTTGAGGAGACAGAGACACAATCCAGCCCCAAACAAGCCACTGTATGTCTAATCATGAATTTAGTGGCTGCCACCCGGAAGGCAATACTTGCCTGTTGAATTAATACAAGAACTTAATGTCATTGGTGGGGCACGTCCCTTAAGAGTTTCTTGTATAAATTAATCCAGCATCTGATTTTTAAACTTGTGTTGTACCTGCACATTTTACTGGTCATGGACCGTAATCTGATCAGACTTAAAATCAGTGACATTGAGCTTCCACAGAGACGAGGCTGTGTGTCAGGGCAACCCTCCCACTCGCAGGCCCAGAGCTTGTCACTTCTATGTCACCTCCACCTGCTCCCCATTGGGCTGGGATGGCGGCCGGCTGGAAGCGCAGGGGCAGTAATGAGGCTCCCAGCTGTCATTCCCCGGCCTCCTTTCTGTAGATGCTTGACCTCTCCCTGTGGAGGCATGCATTTCCCGCTTCCGTTATTTCCTTCCAGTTGGGAAGAAAAAAAATATTACTCCCCAAAGATCTCCTGTTCCTTTTCCAGGGGAGAATGGGCATCTCAACAACATACCCATTGTCTGACGTGAGCTTTGCTCTACTAGTCTTTCAGGGGAAAAATAAGCCCCAAAACTTTGATCCCCGGGGAGGTGAAGCGGAAGTTGATCTTCACCATTAAATTTTTTTATAGATAGCAAAGTCCATGCTTCCACCTGCATCCAAAGCACAGAGGCAGGCAGCTGGCAGAACAAAGCACCAGGGAACTGGCTGGCCAGAGTCTCTTAAATTGCCCATGTACAGGTGCAGCTTGTTTTTCATCTCGGTGGCAGTCACTAGTGATTGACAATGTTTTACCCAGAGGATTTAACCCCTTTTTCTCCTAGAAGAACCAGAGTCAGGTCTCATGATGTAGAAAATAAGACTGTTCTAAAGAAATTTAACCCAAATGGACGGAGACCCTGTTGTGAACCCACGTTACCCTCCGTGAAAAAAAGAAACTAAACCATTTCAGACAAAATCTTTGAAAAATGCTCACTAGGTCTTTCCAGCTTGGTTGCCAAGGCTGATAGACAGCCAGCTAGAGATGGCGCGGGAGGGATGTTCCTCTAGAATGTGAGTGACCTGGGCGTTGGATGTCCTGGGTGTTCAGTAAGAAGTGAAGTACCTGACCTAGAAAACCAATTCCTGTTTGCCTTCAGCTTTTTTCCATTACCATCAAACAAGCTATTTTAGGGGCTTAGCAGCAGAGAGGAGAGACACTGTCGTGCAGCCAGTTTTCAAACTTTCAAAGATGGTGAACTCAGCAGTCTCTCTGGTTCTGTGCTGGTTTGTCTGTTTCTCCCCCAATGACTCCCACTGCATCTCAGGTGGGGTTCCTTTTCAGAGCTGGCACTAGGACATGAGCCATACGGGGAGTCCATTGGAGGGGGAGGATTGATGAAGACGTCCAGATAGGCTATTGGCCTGGTGCTCCCTCTGGCAGTCTTTGGAACTTGCGTGGGCGATGAACTGAGCTGTCAGATAGGGATGAGGGCAATCTTTAGAATGAGCAACCACTGGGAGGGTTGCAGGAAAAGCTCTTCTCCACAAGAACAGCTTGAAAGAGGCCAAGTGCACAGGGGGGATTATCTCCTAAACTGGGAGCCTCTGGGAGTGAGAAGGGACGTTGGCTATTGCTGGTTACAAGTTAGCTCTTCAGGGGAAGGCTCCAGTGTCTTGGGGTGGACCCCTCAGTCCTCTGTCTCCTCAGCAGGGTCTGGGGACAAGGGAAAGAGATTTGAATAAAGTAGTCGTAGTGTAGACAGTGGTCGTAGTGGTTCCATGTTCTGGTAGGTGCATTATATTGTAAATCACCTCCGCTTAGAGCAAGCAACCTCACAGATGAATACTCTTGATCATTTAAATGCCTGGAACACACTGTAGCCTGAGCACAGAGCGTGACCTCAATAATCCTCACAGCCATGGAGCAATGGTTTAATTTCTGAATGGAAAATGACATACAGATGACTCCAACACTTCCTCTGAGAGTGCATTTCCAATGACCACACATGCCCAAGGAGCCTTCCTCTCTGTATCTTTGGCTTTGACATGGCCTTTGAAATGCTCGGTGGAGGGCATCTGTCCAGTTAATCTGGAAGTAAAATAATCAAAGGAACGCTGTGGCCTGGAAACCAATCTACATCATCCATAAATCAAACCTTTTGTATGTGTCTTGATATCTCTACGTGGCCAAAAGCTATCGAATTTAAACATTTTGAATTTTTTACTAATTGTTTTGATCTCAGACGTAAATAACAGCTACTAATGGTCGTGCATGAAATAAAATACCAGGATTATTGCAGAAATTAAAGCCTCAGTGCCATAGAGATCATCTAATGAAGCGAAAGCTTGGATGCATGTTGGCTTAATCAGAACAATAGAGCTGTCAACCAGATAGGGATACTGTAGGGAGCAATGCCTCAGAAACAGCGCGGTCTAGCATTGGGCAACATAGCTCCTCTCTATCTGCATTTATAGTGGGCATATAGAATATGCTTCTGCTTCGATGTGATTCACAGAACCTTGTGTGTGCGTGGTGAGAATAAATTCTAAATTCAGCTTCAATATTTACTCCTCTCACTGGCACTCCTGTCACCACCGTGATCTGGAAGCAGGAACTTGCAGGCCCAGAGTGATCCATGGGCAGTTGAGTGCTGTGACCTTTTCATTTGGGTCCTTCCACAGGAGGACGAACACTTCCTAATCACCACACGCATTCTAATACCCTGTACACAAGGGGTAAGAGACAATGCTCTAGATTATGGATATTCTTGGCCTTGGGAAAAAAAATTTATTTTCCCCTTAAAGTTTGTAAAGGTAATTACCATTATTTACAGTGCTGAGGGCAAAGCCCCACCCTGGGCTTCGGGCCAGGGGATCTCAGACTAGAGTGTAGTGAGGTGAGCCAACTCCAAGACAAAAGCACAATTATGTTCACACAAAAACCAGCACTGGTGGCAGTGGGATGGAGGAAACACCCACGCAGGGGGGAGGCGTGTGGAGGGAGGGGCTTCCTTTGAAGTTTTGCATAAATCTGGTGATTTCCCTCCTCCCCCCACAGGGCTGGGAATGGAGATTCTGGGTTTTCATCTTGGGTCTCTTATTAAGCCGTGCCATAAGGAAACGGACTTCCTCCTTACTTGATTTGCCAATTTAAAAAACCGAACTTCAAATAAAAGGATTCTGGAAGAATTAAGAAAACGGGAAATGTTGTGCAAGGTGCTGTGAAGTTTTCTTCATTTCTTGGCAGAAAGGAGCTAAAGTAAAACACCAGAAAGAAGGCATCTTTGCTTTGTAAGCCCACCTTACTTGTCAGGCACTTCACTTTCCCTTCCGTTCTGATTCACGTCCATTGTCCACTTAGGAAAGTGTCAAAGCAGTGGGGTTGGGAGAAGTATTGCCACAGTACATCTGGTTCTTCCAGTCAGAAAATAATTAGCTAATAACTGCTTGCACACGTTACCTTTCTGTTGTATCTTTTTCTTCCTGCCAGGATTAGGGCCAGATGATTATTTGTGCTAATGGTGTGAATCAGTGACAAGAAAAGCGTGTAATGGAAGTGTTGACATGCCTTGAGATATCTGGCCCTGACAAGGGAACCACGGGCAGTGACAGGAAGAATCAGGACCCACTGAGCACTCCCCACCTGGCCCTAGACTGGCTGAATGCCCTGGGTACTAAAGCCCAGACTCCCAGGTCATCTATAGCTCAGTTGTTCAGGAGGAAAACCATAGCAAGTTGGATTTTTTCTCTCAGTCCAGGAGGAAATGCTCTTTGGGAAATAGATGTGGACACGTGAAGACTGTTGGCCATGACCTCAGTGAAGCCGAGGCTGAGGACATTTTGGAGCACCAGCCTGCCTCTTACTCCTGTACAGGACAGAGGCAGACACCTGACAGAACCCAGCAATCAGCTCCACACACCTAGCTCTCTCGCAGTGCTGGCAGCAGAGAGGGAAGGGGAATTACAAGCAGGCTGGACTTGAAACAGTGCTGTGGCCCCACCTGAATTTCAGGTGCCCCAGGGAGTGCTTTCAACCACCTGGAATGGAGGCTGTTTCAGGGTACAGATGCAATATGTGTTTGTCTTGCTTTTGTTTGCACCTGAATGCAAGTACCAGGTGGAAGCCAGAAGGTGTGGAGCATTGCAAACAATTTTGACTGTAAATAAAGAGAATTTAAGTGTTTAAAGCCTGGAGAAAGAGAGAGAGAGAGAGAAAGAGAGAGAGAGAGAGAGAGAGAGAGAGAGAGAGAGAGAGAGAGAGAGAGAGAGAGAGAGGAAATGAGAGGGTAGGGTAGAGAGAGAAGGAGAGAAGAAAGGGAAGAGGAAATAGATTTACTATTAAAGGCAATAGAAAAATACACAGAGATTTGTAATGGTGTGATACTGCTACATATTTCCCATGATAGGTTCATATCCCCGCATACAACCCATCCTCACTTTATCTATATATATAGCTAATAAGCCCTTGGATCTATGATCTGCCTTGTTCAGTACAGAATATGCCTACCATGTACCAGGCACTAAACACTAGGAATAAATGATGAAAGATTGTCAGATAGGAAACAAACACTTATGATGTGATAGCTGCTATGGTGATGTTCCACAGGCCAGGACAACAAAAAGAACCATCTATATATCCTTAGGACAGTGAAGGAAGACTGACGAGGAAACACATCAAAAAGGAAGATCTCACATAAACCTCTTCTTTCAGCCTCCGAAACAACCCAAGGCCGTGGGAATTGAAATCACTAGATTTCAATTCCCACAGCCTTGAAATGCATTGGTGTTTTAGGCCTTCTTTGTGGGTAGGACATGTCTCTGTACTATATCAAATTTTGAAACATAACATTTTACTTTAATGCTAAGATTGATGTGAATATTTATAGGGCAATACGTAACTTTGAGACTCATTTTTTATCATCCTGTTTTGTTGAAAATTGTTCTGCAAAAGACATCAAAATTTGGAAAATATGTAATATTTAGCTTTCTCATTTTTTTTTAATAAAGTCACTTTTTGTCAACTGTGAAAAAAAAGGCAATTTTGTAAAGTAAGTCCTTGCATTTTAAAAGAAAATAAAGTATGTATTATGGTTAAATACATTTTTGAGTGAGATGACCCAATAGTGCTAAAGAATAATTTACTCAATAGGATAAATGTCATCCTTGTACTTCCCCAGCTATGTAGACAGCAAGTGTCATGGCGAGGTTACCCACAATGGCCTCCATTCTCAAGAACCAGACCAGGCTAATGTTTATACTCAGTGGTAGTTACACTAATCCTAAGGGGACTTATAAGATCAGAAATTGAAAGCATATCTAGACTGAAAGATAAAGATGTTCAACAGCATCTCTAACAGCAGTCGAACAGAAGTCTGAGAGCAAAGTGTCATGACCATAAGCAGACCTGACGGAGTTGGACCCATGCCAAAAGATGTGATCCCCATCTCTCACTCCAGCCCGCCCAGTCTGTGTGTGATTCCCACACCTCTGCCTCGAGGTCCCCAGGGGGTTCCTGACATTTCTTGTGTAAACACGACTCCACAATATTGGGTTTGTTTGTTGAACATAGAATTATTTGAAGCTTTCAGACTCCCCCCGCCCCCCTGTAGATTATGAAAATATGGGTGATGAAAATGACTGGATTCACTTGACCAGCATGAAATACATAACCCAAAAAATCCTTAGAATTAGACGTTCAGACTCAGCATGAGTGTGTCTGTGGGCTTCTGTATATGAGTCTAGGAATCTTTTCTCTTAAAAAATTATGGAAATTTTAAGAAGAGAGAATCAAGATATCCGATTCTCAGACCACAGGATTCAGATACACACATTTTAGAATGCTGTTGAAGGCTTTTTACCCTCAGATGATGGGAATGCAAAATGTTATGCAAATCAGACTTAATCTTCTGAGTGATTTGCCTCAATAAAAAAAGTTAAAGATGCAAAAAGACCATATCCACATTTTTAGGTTGTGTTTTTATGAAAATAAAGTGTTGCTCAGAATATCTTGGGAGCTTGAGCAGACATCTAGTCACTACCCATGGGTCCTTCAGGTTTCCTTAGCGTGAACAGCAGACTGAGATGAGATGAGTAATGGTTAATATAAACTCAGTGAGTGCCAATCAGGCAAGGAAGAAGAAAAAAGGAAGTCAGAAGAAAGAAGAAAAGGGGAATGTGAAAAAGGAAGAGAATGAAAATAGACTACAGATGTGACCATGACTAATGACATTTTCCTTCCATAAATTCCCTATTCTTGATGGACATTTACAATTTTTAAAAAGATTATATTCTGCTTCAGACATCGTTTAATATCAAGCACAAGTAGATTTATGAAAGTTACCCCAGGCACACCAGAAATGTTAAATAACACACTAACAGATTATGTGTTAACTTTTAAATAATACATTGATCAATAGATTGTCAGTGTCCAAGACATGTGCTCAGTGCCTTTATGAGAACACAATTAGCCATCATAATTAGGAAAGGAGCCTCAGTGCATGTGACATTAAGGATGAAACTTGAGTGGCAGTATTCAGCATAGGCGCTGAGGAAAAGAATTGCAAGTCAAGGGCGTGAGTAGCAATGATCCTGGGGGGAGGAGCATGTTCTTGCTGCAGTGTGAGCAGAGGAACACCACTGCCATCATGAACGGGGTCCAGCAGCAGGGGACAGATCATGTGCTCAGCTCTTTGGGCCTTCTTTCAGAGTTGAAGTAAGTTTCTTATTTTGGCTATTACTTCCAAGGCAACTGGATTTCACCTGAGAGTTTCTTGTGGTATCAGAGACCACAGGACTAGATTTATAGAAATTATTCTCTCTTTTTGTTACTTCTGTACTTTTAAAAATAATGTATTTTTTATTGATATCAGAGAGGAAGAGAGGAGAGAAACATCAATGATGAGTGAGAATCATTGATCGGCTGCCTCTTGCATGCCCCCTAATGGGGATCCAGCCTGCAACCTGGGCATGTTCCCTTGACCAGAATCAAACCTGGGACCTTTCAATACACAGGCCAATGCTCTACCCACTGAGCAAAACTGGCTAGGGCTATAGGAATTATTCTTAAACAAATAGTTAAAGTTCAATGGATTCAGTGGTAATGGATGGGTGTATCAGATCAGTGAAGTTCTAAGCAGGGCACGATGTGGTCAGGTTTGCATTTTAAGAAAGGTTCTGTTACTACTATACTTGCAAGTTAATCTGATGAAGTTCTAGGTCAAAAAGAAATTTGTCCTTTAAATAAAAAAATGTAATTAATATGATGACTTGAACAATAGTCATTTGGCTTGGATATATAATGCATGAAATGATTTTGTTTTACTTGGTTTACAAAAAGTTTTGGAAAAGGGATTCTGGCATTTTCTGCGAACCTCATTCTCCTCTGTCTACAAAATACAATTGAAATTGTTTATATGTTGTTATTTGGATTCTGACACACTCCACATTTGTTTCTTGTATTTTAAAAACATTTCTAAATATAGGATGGCAGCACAAACACAAATACCTTATAGTTGGCTATAGGAGCTCATAAATTACTTCTGAAAGACACATATCCAAATTAGTATTAACTTATTATAGTTGTCTCTTGCACAGGGAACATATATTGGCTTTCTACATATTTCTACATTTCCCACATCAGAAGAGCATTCCTGGGTGAAAAGGACAGTCCTGGGAGGACAGTTGGACTCTGGTCAATAGTTGTTGGGCAAGTCCATTTGTCTCTTTGTGATTGGTTTAACATATGGTGTAATAATATGGCCTTTTCTGCCTAACAAAGGTTGTTAGAAGTCTTAAGTTTGCTAATGAAGGTGCAGGTGCTCTGGAAATCACGATAGGATGTTGGTGGCCATTAACGTGACACTTTCAAGGTGAAACAGAGTAGTAGAGTAGAGGCTTCCAGTTCAATGGTCCGGTCCACGCAGCTCCTGTCCAATGCTTGGCAAACAGGTATTTGATAAATAGTGTTGAATAAGTGAATATCCACATATACGCATTTAAAAAACATTAAAAGTGTTAAAACTATTGAGGATCCTGAATTATAAAAATGTTTAAGGACGTAGTTAATAACTCTAGCTATTGATATGTAAATAAAACCAGCCCCTATCCTCAACCCAGTTTTCAATACAGTAAACACACACACACACTCACACAAAAACAAAAATCAAAGCAAGCAATCCTATTCCCTCCCCATGCATGCATAGAAATGTCACCTTTCCAGACCTGATGTCACCTTATTTACATTTTTTCTACTTTTAACCCTAACTCAATTAAATTTATCATTTGTAATAACCTAGTTTTGAGGGGGAATTTATCTGAATATAGACATGCTCTATGTAGGACTTTTCCTTTTAACTGTGGATGAGGCTGAGAAAATTTATGAAAACTAGGATTTAAGGCTGCAACTTTCAGCTCAGTGAGAATGTTCTCTAGGAATGGCAGTAGGAGTAGAACCTGCTCTGGTTTGTGATTCTGGAGAAGTCACTTACCTGGGGTACAAGAATGGTCTTTGCTTTTATTCTGGAGGGATACACACACACACACACACTCCATCCTATTTCAAAGTTGTATGCAGAAGAGCTCTGAAAGGAGCATTTCAGATGGAGGGCCTTGGAAGGATATGAAGGCTTTTCTACATGTTCTCTTGCTCATTTTCCCCTTTGGTTATTCAGTTTGGGGTCCTGCTGTTTTTTGTTTGTTTGTTTGTTTATTTTTTGTTTTGTTTTTTTCCTTTCTTTTCTTTTTTAACTTAGGTCCAAGCAACAGACTGTCCAGGTTCCCTGAGAGAGGATACATTTTCAGTAGCAAGGATAAAGAGAAAGACTATTCTTAGAGAAAATACAATGAATGTAAAGTGTTTACAGTTAGCCTTTAGTAACTGGGCTGGAGCCATTACCCTTTGCCTGGCTTCTCACATGTTTCCTTTGAGCAGGACCCGTCTTATTCTCTGCCACCTGGGACCTTTCCCCTCATGCTGAAACTTCCAGATCAAGGTTCCCAGGCCCCTCTGCGTCCTCCTGTCTGTGGACATAGATACAATGTAGATTTCACTTTTTAGGGGGAGGCATCTCTACCTCCCCAGCAAGGAGGAGCTTGTTTACTGTGATCCATCCTGAACACAAACCACTGTAAAACCTGTATCAAGTTACACACAAGTACACAGATCACTTTTTACACTGATATGAACTGACAAAGAACTTACTGTTATATAGAAATATCTATTCTATTTTAATCAAAACAAAAGTTACGTTTCATTCTTTCTCTGGATTAGAAGGGGTTGGAACAGATTTATCTGTGTTCTAAGTTTGCAAAAATGACAGGACTGTGCTTCCAGAAGAGGAGACCCAGATGGAGGAGATGGCCTTGTGTGTGTTGTTTATAGGAAAGGATGTGTTCCAGAGGCTACCAAGAGAGAACCGACTTTCCAGTCTCCCAGGCAAGAACCCCGTCCTATCTAGCAGCGGGCAGGCATGCCAGAGGCTGACCAGACTATCTCAACCCCCTCCCCAGGCCCATCCCTCTTCAAGAAAAGACCACACAATCCAGAGAACAGACCAAACTCATGGTCTCAGGCCAGGATCTTTTCTCTGTCTTGGATATTCTTATTTTGAAACTCAAAAGTGACAACGGGTGGGTCTGCCTTTGGCTACAGGGCAATGTAAATATAATAGTGTCATAACCATGTTTGCAAGAAAAGTCTACCTTCACTTTATGCGACTGTAGGATCTCCAGCAATAGTCTAGTCTGAAAGTCTGTCGCAAGTGTATTGGATGTTTCCGTTTGCCAGACCTGTCAGGATAAATTAATTACAGGATGTTGCAGACATGGCAGAGCTCCAGCAGCATCTTGCATAGTTTAATATAGCCCCGTTTCCCCATTTCAATGCACTTGTGGTTAGATAAATCCTCAGAAATTTACAGCTGCTATAGATGAGTTTATGTACTCTGCCTGCACACATGATAAGTACAATAAGAATTTGTGTTCTTAAGGTGCATAGATTTTACTGACATTTCTTTACCACGATGGAAATATTTAGTTGCTAAAAGTAGCATCTGCAGATACTTTTGAACATTAACTTCTGTGTGACAGGCAGGGATGGTTAAAAACATGACCGTGCTCAGCCATCTTCCCTCCACTTTAAATCGAAGAACTGTAGCTCAGAAAAAAATTAAATGAGCATTGATAGCAAATGGTCCCGTGAACAAACAGAAAAAAAGAAAAAAAAGAATTACTATTAATTTTCAGTTGAAAACACGGAAAAATAACAAACTGAAGCTACCATGCTTTTCTCCATGGAAACGTCTTCCTTTGGTCTCATGAGTACTTTTTCACAAGCTTCAGCTGTACATTTTTGCTCCAGCAACAAGTCATTTTCCTAATTTTCTTGCTTTTTTCTCCTTTTGGATTCTATTTCTTTCTGAACTTCATTAAGCAAGTCATGTCCATTCCAAGCATTTTAAATGATTAGCAATATATGTTTACTAGATAAATGTTGTAGAAACAAACCATTCCTACATTTTATGCTACCATATTCTCTCAAATTCTTAAAAGAATCAAGTGATGATTTAAGAAGAAATAAACTAAATTAAGTAAAAATCAGATTCTTCAGTACTTTTAGGAATGACACAAGTATATACAGCTGGACAATTCCGACATAGTAGCGGTAGGACATGCATGTTACAGATATTTTTTAGACAGAGCAGAAATTAAAATTGTTCAATCTTAGCATTATTCTAAGTTTTCAAGACAATAAAAAAAATAACTCAACTATAATCTGAATGAATTTTAGGTGTTAGAAGAGCAATTTCAGAAAACAGAGGGCTCACAACATATGCTTGATGTAGATTTGAAGAGCATCGTAAGAAAAAAAAAAGTATTCTTTGTGTTTACAAAACAAATGTTTTTATACTATCTAGTTCCTGCCTTAACTTAAAGTATTTCCTATTCACTTTAATAATTAGAGCAGAAGTATATGATGAATGAAGGGCCTCATTACCAAGCTTGCTTTCTGGGTCTCTGCAGAGAGTAGCTGTCTGCTTTAGCCTACTTGGTCCATTGTTAACCCTAAATGAGACTGACATTCAATTCTCCCGCAGATAATTGGTCCATCCATAGACTGAGTTTGCCAGTCACCAGAACCTTTTGATTGACACGATGCTTGATGTTTTTATTATCTTATATGACTAGAATGGCGCTCTTTGCTGCTTCTTGAATAATATGCTACTGTATTTGTATTAGTTTGACTCCATAGAATCTATTTCTTAAGAAAATGTAAAAATTACAGCATGGAGTAAAGATTTATCAAAGTAATTATGGATGAACACATGACCAGTAAAATGAGTGAACAAAATACATCGGTAATTTTTTTTTTTTTTTTTACTCAAGTGTATTTCAATTTTTTTAGGTCACTGTGCATTAAAGACATAATAGATGCTTCTAGTACCTGAAAGTGGCTATAGGTACATCCAGATCACTTCTTCAGTGAGTCTTGCCTGTGCTGGAGTGTCCAACTACCACCAGTTGCTGGCTCACTCTACATAGAGACTGAGCCCAGCGGATGAGTCTGACAAACCTCCACTTACAGCCAGCATTCATGTATACTGGCCAAGTGCCTCAGCCTCCAAAGTCTCGGTTTCCTTATTGGCAGGGCAAAAAAGATTTTATCTATCTCTTGGGTTTGATGTGAAAAGTAAATGAGGTCATGCACATAAATTGAAGATTTGTGGAATATTTTCTGTAGTTAAGTTCAATGAAAAGTGGGATTGTTGAAAAATGTTCCCATAATTTACTTAATAGCAATGGCCCTCAGATGGAAATCATTTAAATATGTATAAAAGTGTAAGACCACAGATTTTTGTTATAGTTTCTAGAATTTTCTAAATATTTGTGAGTTAAATAAACAACTACAGTGATGTCATAGAAAGCTATAAAATGATGTTATTTCCCAGATACAGTCCTGCTGAATTTTTTAAGGAGAAAATATATTATAGTTTAAGAATAAAATTAATGTCAACTATTTACTTTTATGGAAAGAAAATTTACACAGAATTTCAAAAGCACCAAGTATTAGTACATTTAAAAACTCTGAATTTTGAAATGTATTATTATATTAAATTAAATATAATTAAATTAAATAATAAATTAAATATATTATTATATTAAATAATGCCAAGTAAAATAACATATTATTTTACTTGCTGTTACTTAAAATTGTCTACAATGTGTTGAAATTCTTTGTGATTAAAACCAAAATCAAAGAAACAATACATATTTCAAAACTATGAGCTGAAACCGTAGAGAGACTGAAACTGTAGAGAGACACATATTTTTATTTCTTAATTACCAAGGGCAGTCACGAGAGAAAAACACCTTGCATTTATGATATTAAATATTTCATGCTTTAATTTTTTTAAAAACTTGATTTTTATTCTAGTTTTGCAAATCCAATTCATTAATAGTTTTGATACTGAGTAATCTTTAATCATCAAGATAGAGTAGAATCAATATTTAAAAAACAAATTTCTAAGAATGGTTTAAAATACTATTTCGATCTAGAAAAAGTATCCAATTGTTACCTGTTTGGAGAAAAAAAAAAGACTTCAAAAATGGGATAAAATTCATTAATTTCTGAATGAAGATAAAACAACAACAGCAGCAACAACAACAACAGCAAAAACCCACAATTTTTTCACTAAGAAAATGTATGGCTATCATAAATCTTCAAATGGATTATTTTGTCTGATTCCTCTACTTGAGTATAATTTGGAATTATTACTCAGAGGGTATTTTTATGATCGCTCCCATTAGATCTCATCTCAAAGAATGTGGTAAAGATGTTTTATTAACCTATCTGTGAACATAACCCAGTTTGGCTATGTTAACAGGGACAAAAAAGGACTGGGCTTTGAGAGAAACCAACTTTTCCTGGTGTTTGCCTCAGTTGTTATTTTTGTCTTCAGTAGTTGCAATATAAAAATAACCCTTTATTTTTCTATGAACTCTGAAATCTCAGTATGTCTTTAGATACCCCAACATATTATTTTACTTGGCATTATTTAAAATTGTCTACAATGTGTTGAAATTCTTTGTGATTAAAACCAAAATCAAAGAATCAAATTCTTTGTGATTAAAACCAAAATCAAACATATTTCAAAACTATGAGCTGAAACAGTAGAGAGACTGAAACTGTAGAGAGACACATATTTTTATTTCTTAATTACCAAGGGCAGTCACAAGAGAGAGAGAAAAAAAAACAACAAGCTTGTCCAAGAGTGACTCAAGCTGGCTGGGCCCAGCTGTACCTGAAGCACAGACACCCACCAGATCACCGAGGACTCAGCTACCAGAACAGACCTCTGTGCCGATCGCTGAGGCGTCAGCAGCTGTCAGTGCCACCCGCCACTTTAAAAAATGCCCCCTCCCCTAAATTCTGCACTTCATGGGCCTGTTTACCACTTTTCATGCCGCTACCACATGTGCAGAGATGAGAGCCAAATATGTTTTTACTAGAAGCTATCTCACATCGGGCATACATCTGGACAAATTCACACCTCAATGCCCAGCACTGTTTTCTCACTTCTTATTTTAATGGAATCAATTGTCTAATTTGGTAAATAAGTTTTCTAATTTTATATTAGTTTTGGCCTTTGAGGGTTAAATATTTCACTGAGAACCTGGCTGGCATGGCTCCCGCGGTTGAGCTTCGACCTATGAACCAGGAGGTCACAATTCGATTCCCAGTCGGGGCACATGCCCAGTTTGCAGACTCGATTCCCAGTGTGGGGCATGAGGAGTCAGCTGATCAATTATTGTCACTCATCATTGATGTTTCTAGCTCTCTCTCTCCTTCTCTCTTCCTCTCTGAAATAAAAAGATATATATTTCAATATTTCATTGAGAGACTTATAATTGCATAGCTGGGAAAGGAAAAGATTATAAAAAAAAGGAATAAACTTTCCTATTGTAACATCACACTTAAAAATATATAGTAACATAGTAATAACAACAGTTATTCTGATACTTAATAAACTGTTATTATGGAAGCAAATAAATAATGCAATGGAATAATTTAAAAACAAACATTAAGACTAAAATACATATTAAACAATGTTAGCCTAGAAATCACTTATATGCTTAATTATGAAATGCTTTTTTTAAAGTAAAAAAACACTGTTGCCAGTGTAGCCAAAAGACATTTTAGTTTATATGTATCAAGCTACAGATATGACTCATTAAAAAAATTTGTTCCCTTTTAATGCCTTTCTTACTGGCACCATTTTGAATGCACATTATTCTCAAACTGCTTATGTTTTTAAGTAAAGTTAAATTTCAAAAGCAGATATTTCATATTCTGAGTATAACATCACACATATAAACACATGGAATATATAATAATATTAAACAAATACATAGTAAACATCTTAACAATGTAAACACTTTTCATATTTGCTGGGTAGTAATTATGGTTTTCACTTTACTGGTTTTGAACAGTGGTAATGTAATTTTGAGGCAATTACCAATAAATACAAGTACCAATACTTTGTTTAACAGCAATCAAAATGGTTTATAACAATTAAGCTCAAAAGGCCACATTTCTTTTGCCACATTTATTTTTCCAAGCATTCCTTGCTTCTGATATTTCTAGATTCTTTCATAAGCACAAGAATACCGGATACTTCATTTCTTCCTTAGTTTCTGAAAATTCTGAATTCTGAAAGAAATTTCACTTGGTTTAATTTGCCATTTTATTTCTATGTATTTGGTTCTTTGGCTCTTCATTCTTCTTCTGTTTACTAGGAGAAAAGTACACAAAATGTACTTAATGAACTTAATGTCTTTTGGCCAGGATCAAATCTTGGCATGCCCAGGTACAATGGCACAGGTAATAAAACATACCGTGCAATGCACACACATACAACTACCCAAACATTAAACACCCATCTTCTAGTTTGCCTTGTGACCAACATTTCTTAGTATCATCAGCAATTGCTTAAAGCCTATTCCAGCATTGGCAAGTCAATAGTAAGCAAAAAATACACTTCTCAAAAACAGACACTAAGTACTCCAAACCTTGGATAACTTCCAGAAATTAAGAGCAGGCAATCAGAGTTTATAAAATTATTCATACACTGGGAAAAACAATTGTCATGGATCATGCTTCACAGTCAGTGACTGAAAAACATGTGGGCCATTTTATTAAATAGCATTCTTTCATTTAGTCTATGGCTGTGTTTAGTTTTACAAGTGGGCAAACTATTATATATTTTTTCAAATAAATCCAAAAACTGTTGTGTGTTATTTTTGATGGGCAAAGATAGTGATGATTAATTATGCATCTAGATGCAGCTTTGAAGTAAAACGAATTATACCATTAATAAACACCAAGAATCAACACAGAGATGAAACAAGAAGTTGCTACTTAGAGACATGTAGTAAGCATACTACAATTGGGGGTGAGGAACTAGTGGGGTTGCACCTGAAAACGGTAATGCAATTATTCTTACACTAGTGATGAACAGAGGTATCTGGACTTACACAAAAATGTTGTCTTTTCTCTAAACAGAAAGGGCCTAACACTAGGTTGCTCTTAGAAAAGAAACTGAATCGCAAGAAAGATGGCATTCTAGTTAAGGTGGTCTTCAATTCCACTGATCACTCTTTTTTTTTTAAAATATATAATTTTATTGATTTTGTACAGAGAGGAAGGGAGAGAGATAGAGAGTCAGAAACATCGATGAGAGGGAGTCATCGATCAGCTGCCTCTTGCACACCCCCTACTGGGAATATGTCCGCAGCCAAGGTACATGCTCTTGACCGGAATCGAACCCGGGACCTTTCAGTCCCCAAGCCGACACTCTATCCATTGAGCCAAACCGGTCCTGGCTCCACTGATCACTCTTGATAAAAGTAAAGCCTAAGGCAACATGGCAAGATAGGGCAGGTCAACTACTTCCTCAGGGCCTTCCTGGTGGCAAAGGAGGGTTAGGGAACATCTGTGCCTTTAGGGACCGACAGTTCCAGTCTTAAGTAAATGATTGCGCTATATTTTCATATGAAAAACATTTACACATGAGGGAAAAGAATCCTGTTAGTCCTTGTTTCCTATTTTAAATTTGTTAAACAGAGCCACCACAGATAAGCTGATATCAGATAGAAAAGCCCAAATATGTTTTAAGTGAAGCTCAGGAAAGCAAGTGAAGTAGTGGAAAAAATGGTGTGCATAATTTTTGTCCCTGTGTGGATACAGGTCAAGTACATAACACATGGGAAAATTAGGGTCTGATGAAAATGGGAAAGGAAGTAGTAAAGGCTCAAATGGGTGCTGGGAACAAATCACCCAGAGACCCTACACACATGTGCAGGGGTAGTGAGGATGGAGAGGATCTCAGAGCACCAACAAGGCACAGCAGAAGGAGAGGAAGTTCATGACAGTGGCAGGACAGAATCTAAAAGGGAAAGGGTGGGAAGAACAGCTGGAAACAGTGAATCTTGCAGAAAGTGTAGGGCAAGTTAAATTAACCAGGTGGAGACTGCACTTTGAGAGGTTAGTAAAGAAAGAAGCCAGGAGGACCCTTGAGGGAGGGAAGCCGATGAGAAATTTAACTAGGAAAAGCTGAAGTAGGCAGTACAGATAACATCTTTAAGGGAAATGAATCAGAGATGAACAGGAAGAGGAAAATGACAAAGACTGCCCATGAAAGAGAGAAAACAAATAGAATTAAAGGAAAACGAGAAGACATAGTCAAGTGTATACCTCTGACAATGAGGGAAAAAGCAAGAATGGCACACGTTATCAAGTTGAATGGTGACAGCATAAAGACTGGGGAGCTAAGAGGCAGATTTGCTGCAAGAGTGAAGGAATGTCACCTAATTAAAAGACACAGAATAAATTCAAATCTAGTCTCCTCCTAAAGAATCCCAGTAAGCTAATGGAGGAAGGGAGTAACAAAGTCTGGGCCTCTTTTAAAGGCAAATCATATGAAAAGAAAAAGAAAAATTGCACAGCAAGATTATGAAAATGAATATGAAACAAGGTTAGTGTTTGTGTATATGGTGGATGGGGAAAAAAGAAGATTCATAAAAATACTGGGTTCTACCCCACAAGAAATTCCATCCAATAATATTCCCTGAAGGTCTACTATTTGGCCTTCACCAGGCTAAGTACTGGGGAGAAAAAATGGGAGCATGTTCTAATCCCTGCCTGCATGCACTCACCAGAGTTAACCAAGTATTGTGTTACAAAATAACCCTGTATTGCATGAAATATTATTATATTTAAAATCGTTTTTCTTGAAATATTGTTTATTGCACGTAACTTTATTATACTTAAAATAATTTTTCATGGGGAGAAAACAACATGGTGGCATAAACACCTGAACTTGCTGCCTTGCACAACCACTTCAAGACTACAACTAAAAACAATTATCATCCAGAACCATGGGAAGGCTTGATGAGTGGAAATTCTACAACTAGAAGGAAAGAGAAAAGAATGCTGAGACTCAGAGGAGGTGTGGAGGTGCAGAAGTGAAGTGCAGAGGTACAGAGGCGTGCATGGAAAGGGGCTGGCAACTATGCTGTTGTCTTTTTCAATCAGGAGGGAGACACAAGCTCCTGACTGCTCTGAACGTCAATTCCGCATGAGACTCTGAGGATCCAGACTCATACGGTGAGAAACTGGACTGTCTGACATTGGGCTGGAATATGAGGGCAGCTTTCTCTCAGAGGTGCTTGCAGCAATCATTGTTCCTGCATGGTGGCGTAGGACACAGAGACCCGGGGAACTCTTTGGGGCAGAGCTGATGTTTGCTCTGTTCTGGTGATTGATGTTTGCTCTGCCCTGGTGATTCCCTGAGACCCAGCCCCATGCAATTTACAACACCTCCCAAGCTGTGTGCAGAGGCTTTTGCATATGAATGGCCTAGCTCTTTGCAATCTAAAACCTAACATACTGCAGCTGGGTCAGAGAATCCCAGAGCTTCCAAAATAAGGCCCAAGGCTCCACAACAGCTTACATTGCTTCACAACTGTGCCTCATCTGGGCACCTCCAAACCCCAAGAGGAGGAATCTGCAGATCTCTCTGTAGCTCCTGCTGGGTGGCCTCAGGCAGTGGCTGACTTTGCACCTCCTTGGAGATCCAAGAGTCAATGTACCCAGTAGTCAGAGCAAGACCATCCAGATTACAACTCTTCAGAACCATAAGAGACAGTCACTTAGGGGGGTAGACTCAGTGAGTGCCAAAGCTCAACTGAAGCAACTCTTGCCCTATAAGGGTGTCTCCAGCACAGAAGTTCTCCCATAGACACAACTGATCCTAGACACAACTGATCCTCACAGCCAACTGGCCTGAAGATCAATTCCTCCCAGTGATTCCAACAATAAGGCTTAACTAAACAAGTCTCTGCATACAGTCCACAAAGGGGTACACCAAGAGTGTCCACCTCAGGTAACTGGGGAGGCTGAGCCACTGGGCCTATAGGACACCTAGCACACAAAGCCATTTTATCAATGCAGGGAAGCAGCCAAAATGCGGAGACAAAGAAACAGGTCACAAATTAAAGAAATGGAGGAAAGCAAATGACTGGATATAGAGTCAAAACCATAGTTATAAGGTTACTCAAGAATCTTCTAGAAACCTCCAAGAAATTTATGAGACCTTAAGGATATGAAAAAGAACCAACTAGAAATTAAGCATATAATGAATGAAATAAAGAATAATACACAGAGATCCAACAGCAGACTAGAGAATCCCAAGAGTCAAGTCAAAGATTCGAAATAGGAAGAAGCAAAAAATACCCAACAGGAAAAGCAAAAAGCAAAAAGAATCCAAAAATATGAGGATGGTGTAAGGAGCCTCTGCATACCAACATCTGAATTATGGGGGTGCCAGAAGAAGAGAGAAAGCAAGATATTGAAAACCTATTTGAAAAAATAATGACATAAAACTTCCTCTACATGGTGAAAGGAATAAACTTACAAGTCCAGGAAGCACAGAGAATCCCAAACAAAAGGAATCCAAAGAGGACCACACCAAGACACATCATAATTATAATGTCAAGAGCAAAAGACAAAGAGAGAATATTAAAAGCAGCAAAAGAAAAACAGTTAGTTACCTACAAGGGAGTACCCATAAGATTGTCAGCTGATTTTTCAACAGAAACTATGCAGGCCAGAAGAGAGTGGCAAGAAATATTCAAAGTGATGAATAGAAAGAAGTTACAACCAAGATTACTCTACCCAGCAAAGCTATTATTTAGAATTGAAGGTCAGATAATGGAGGAAAGCAAAAGCTAAAGAAGTTCATCACCACCAAACCAGTATTATATGAAATGCTGAAGGTATTAATTAAGAAGAGGAAGAAGAAGAAAAAGTAAAGATAAAAATTATGGACAACAAAGTGACAAATGCATACCTATCAACAAGTGAATCTAAAAATCAAGTGAATAAAAATCTGATGAACAGAATAAACTGGTGAATATAATAGAATCAGGGGCATAGGAAGGGAGTGGGCTGACAATTCTCAGGGGGATAGGGGTGTAGGTAGTGCAGGAAGAGACTGGACAAAAATCATACACCTATTGATGAGGACAGTGTGGGGCGGGGGATAAAGACAGAGGATGGGGTGGGAACCTAGTGGAGGTGAGCTATGGGGAGAAATAAGAGGAACAACTGTAATAATATGAACAATAAAGATTTATAGAAAAAAATTAAAAAACAATTTTTCTTGAAATCTTAATGTTTATTGCATATACAAAATAATAATAACAACCCTGGATGTGGAGCCAGAAGATCAAGGCCTAGTTTAGGTGCTTTTCAGCTGTGACTCAGGCCATGATTTCTTTATAGGTAGAAAGAATAGGCTATGGAAAATTTCTGAAATTACTTTTATTTTAAAACAAATAATCAAATAGTACATATCAAATAGGTTGGCCATGCAAACACATTTTGTCCCACTTGATTTTCTCAGTGGAAAAAATGCCCCCCATCTTGTTTCACATTCTAATCCTGTATTTCCTTAGGTTCCCTGGGACTTCCCTCTTTTCATATAACTTCAATGTCTCCTCTCAAGGAACTCTTTCCCATTTGTAAATATTCTTCTTTCTATGAAGACCTTCTCTATCTCCTGAGCTTTCTACTAGTTACTGCCATGCATTTCCTTTCCTTTGAAGTCAGCTTCTTGGAGAAGCAATCTATTCTCAAAGTTTTGGTCTTTCCCTTTGGGCTGGAGACAATCTGATTCATGCTTCCAGGACTCTCCATCAAACCATCCTCTTGAAAGTCACAATTGCTGCTTCTCAGTTATCAATCCTAAAGGGCACTTTTCAGTCCTGATTTAACCTCTCTTCTCTTTGGCATTTGTCACTGTTGACCATATTCTTCCAACATCTTCTCCTATAGACTCATAGCACAACTTTCTCCTAGTTTTCCTCTTACCTCTACTAGGGTGACTTTTCGGCTGGTTTGCTCATTCTTCCTCACCTGCATATCCACGGCTCCATTCCTTGTCCACTTGAGAACTACAGGAGGGAAAGATCAGCAATAGGGAGCCAGTAAGAATGCTGCTAGCTCTTATCTAAGACAGGGCAATGGAAATGGGAAGGAAAATCAGTGGGAGGCCCTGAAAACATTTGACGGACTATACGAGTGATTGTATGGGGTGGGGGCGGGGGGCAGAGGAGTGGGGAGGTGAGAGACAGGGAGTTGCTCAAAATAATGCAGACATAAAACTTTAACTGGTTGGACCCTTTCTTTCTTTCTTTTTTTTTTTTAAATTGATTTTTTTACAGAGAGGAAGGGAAAGAGATAGAGAGGTGGAAGTGTCGAGAGAGAAACATCGACCAGCTGCCTCTTGCACACCCCCTATCAGGGATGTGCCCACAACCAATGTACATGCCCTTGAACGGAATCTAACCCAGGACCCTTCAGTCTGCAGACCTATGCTCTACCACTGAGCCAAACCGGTTTCGGCTGGTTGGGCTCTTTCTTAACCATGACTGGGCCTTTCAGGAGGTAATTAAGTGTAAATTAGGTCATAAGGGTGGGGCTCTAATCTATAGGACTGGTGTCCTTACAAAAAGAGGAAGAGATGCCAGAAATCTTTCCCTTCGCACCTGCACCAAGGAAAGGTCACATGGGGACACGAGAAGGTGGCCACCTGTGACCCTGCTGGGATCTTGAAGTTACAGCCTCCAGAAGTGTGAAAACATAAATTTCTGTTGTTGAAGCCATCCAGGCTGTGGTATTGCCATGGTGGTGTGAGAACACTAATGTGGAGATGTATTGGTAAGTAAAATGAAGTCAGATGACTGAGAAGGAAAAGGTCAGAAATTATAAAGATGAAAGAATGAATAAAGTGTATTTAAGAAAAGAGTAGACTGACGAGTGAGAAAGGCTGAAAATGAGTATGACATCAGGTTAGTTTTCTAACAGCTCTGAAAAAAGGAATGCTGATTTACAATCTTAATCAGTCTGAAGTCCACCCTTTTGGCCTATCTCCGGGGAACCTATGCTGTAACATTAAAGTAAACTCAAATGTCTGTGCAGGCCACAGTGTAGGTGATTGAAAGAAGCTACAGACAACACAACAGCTCTGTGACAGACTGGAGGTGGGCGACCAGCCCCGGGAGCAGCCCATTGTCTCAGCTTCAGCTGGCGGATGTCACAGAAGAATACACAGTGTGGATTATTTTCAAAATTAGTCAGAAGTCTGCACTTATGTAGACTCTTTATACTTGGACAACTAATGAAATGACACACATGCACAGTGGACCCAACCAAAGATACCAGGAAAGAAAACTTGAAAATACATAAAAAACTCAGACCTTTGATTGCAGCTAACAAAGTAACAGGAACCAAATTTACCTCTTGCCTAGAACAACCAAAAAAACTGGACAAAACATATGAACCAACAATTTTCAAGACACTAAATCAGAGGCAACCAAGAATAGCGTTCCCCAAAATAAAGGAGATGAGCCCTATAATGGCCCAATTTATCACGTTTATCACATGTTTCCAGGCTATAACATCGGGAGATGAAACCTGCATGGAGCCTGGTGACAACATGAGTAAGAGCTGACAGTCTGGGAAAACTAAAATGGGCAGAGTTCATGAATGCCAGAGGACACAGGCTCCTGGTGAGCAAACCTGAAGACCCGCAGAGCACTGATGAGAGCATGTATCTAGAAAATTCAGGAGCAGGGCCTGTGCCCGCCAGCTGGCTCGGAGAGTTTCACCACTCAGAGGGCACTGGTAGAGGGATAGTGTCAGTAGTGAGGAATAAGCAGCCCTACACTAACCAAGGTTCCAGTCCCACCCTAAAGGAAAAGCCTGAAAGAATTACACAGTTTTTAAGCAGCTTAACCACATTCCAGAAAGAGCTCCAGAATATTTTCAGAAATACAAAAATATCTAGCAGCCAGTGATAAAAATTTCAGTGTGTGGCATCCAACACAAATTTACCAGGAGTGGGGGGCAAAAAATAGAAAAATATAACCCATAATAATAAAACACACACACACACACACACACACACACACACGGAACTAAGACATGGCACAGACGTGAGAATTATCAAAGACATTACCACAGTTGTAATTGTATTCCACCTGCTCTAAAGGTAAAGTAGAAACATGGAAGATATGAAGAAGACCCAAACTGAATTTTTAGAAACGAAAGTTAAAATGTCTGAGATAAAAAATATTCTGGGTTAGAGGCAGAGTAGATATTGCAAGGAAAAGATTAAACAACTTGGAAGACATAGCAATAGAAACAATCCAAGATGAAACACAGACAGAAAGGAATTTAAAAAATAAACAAACCATTAATGAGCTGTGGGACATTTTTTTTTTAATATGCTTTTATTGATTTTTTTTTTTTTTTGAGAGAAAGAGAAACATCAATTGGCTGCTTCCTGCATGTCCCCCACTGGGTACCAAGCCCATAACCCAGGCATGTGCCCTGACCAGGAATAGAACCAACAACCTCTTGGCACATGGATGACACTCAACCAACTGAGACACACTGGAAACATGGGACATCTTCAAATGGTTTAACATACATGTAATTGGAATCTTCAAAGAAGAGAAGAAAATTAATTGGGCACAGAAAAAAGAAAAAGGCAGAAGAAAAAGTGGTCCCAAATGTTCCAAACTTAATGAAAACTATAAACTTACAGAACCAAGCTCAACTAACCCCTAGCACAAGAAATATGAAGAAAATCACAGCTAAGCACATTATAATTAAAGTGCCCAAAACTAGTGATAAAGAGAAATCTTAAACATAGCCAGAATGGGGAAAAACATGCTATGCAGAGAACCACAGATAAGCATAACCGCCTATTTCTTGCTGGTAACTTTCCAGTAACAAACAAACAAACAAACAAACAATCAAATAGCAAATCTTTCAACACAGAACTGTATACCAAATGAGAACAGCTTTCAAAAAGAAAGGTGAAATAGACCTTCGTAGATATGCAAAGAGTAAAGGTATTCATTTTTTGCTAGCCAACACTACAAGATAAGTTAAAGGGAATTTTTTTAGGCAGAAGAAAAAAGATAGATGGAAATGTGAATCTACACAAAAGAATGAAAAACATTGGAATTGTAACAAAATGGGCGCATATGTAAGACTTTTAATATTTTTTATCTCTTCAAAAGATGGCAGTTTAATAAAAAAGAAAAACAGTGCAATGAGTGACTTATAGCATATATAGAAATAAATATATGAATACAGCAATATACACATATACATATCTTAATTAATAATAGATAAACATGTAAACTGACTGTATCTCTGCTATGCCCACAGCCAATCAGAGTGAGTATGAAAATTATAAGGCCAAAGATGGTGGCTGCCCAGCTACTCCAGGCTCGGAGTGGTCAGGCAGGGCAGGACACCTGCTATGAGAGGGAGGGTGGGGAACAAAAGGATCTACAGGAGCAGAGTGCCACAGTGAAGACAAGACTGCAGATTCCGGAGTCTACAGAGAAGACAAAGATGGCAGACTCCAGGTGGAGTCTGCAGTGAAGCAGCAAAGATAAAGACAGCAGACTCCAGCCAGAGTCTGCAGCGAAGACAAAGATGGCAGACTCTAGCCTGAATCTGCAGCAAAGACAAAGGCAGACTCTGGCAGGAGCGAGGCCTGGGTCCTGGGTGCCAGAGGAAAACCAATGCTGGAAGCCAAGGGAAGGAAGGCCTATTGCACGAATCTCTTCATGCAACGGGCCTCTAGTTGCCACGTATAAAGAACTATGGGAAATATGAGGAAACTGTCTCACCAAAAAGAGAATATCAATAAAGAAACAGAATTTACATAAGAAAGAACATCAAATCTATATAAACTCTCCCCCCCCCCCAAAAAAAAACAAAAAAAAACCTGAAGGGATGGGAATTATTCCCAATTCATTCCATATGGCAAGTTTAGCCTGCTACCAAAACCAGACTAAAACATAACAAGGAAAAAAAACTACTCCTCATGAACAAAATGCAAAAAAATTTTAAATAATATTTTAGAAATCAAGCCAACTTATGCTAAGAATGAAAGTTGGTTTACTATTTAAATATCTATGTAATTTACCACATTAAAATATTAAAAAACTCATATGGGTATCTTAACATGCATAAAAAGCATTTGACAAAAATCCAACATCCATTCCTGATACAAACTCTTGGAAAACTAGAAAATGGAGGAACTACCGGAAAGGGCATTTATAAAAAAAACACACACACACACACACACAAAAAAAAACCAACTCTATAATAATTAATGGTAATAAAAAAGAGACTGGATGCTTTCCCCCTTATTTTCCATAAGGTCAGGAAGAAGAATGTCTACTCTCAAGGACTCAGTTATGTTAAAGAAATAGAGATGACTTTTTGGTGCACACTGGGCTATAAATAGTATTCACTAGCCTATGGTTTTCAAGTCATGAGAAAAGTATCTTAATTCCTCCTTATTCTAAGAAACTGCGAGTACTGGGAAAGCCCAAAGGCTTTAGATGAACTGGAGCATTTAGACATATCTGAACTTCTCATGAAAACGTAGTTTCAGAAGCTCCTCAAACACTGTAGTTCGAAAGGAGAAGGCAAGCTGCTCTGACAGCCTTGAGAAGCTGGGATGTTTGTGAGATTTTTTTGAACTTGAATCTGGAGAATATGGCAAGGATCTCTGTATCACTTGGAAACAGGTATCCAATGTAGTCAGAATGACTACAGTCTTTCATTCGCATATTAGATAAAAAAATTTAAAAACCTGTTCAAGCACACCAATAGTATTGTTCCCATGATGTATTAAATGTGGTCATTTTTTGTTGTTGTTCAAATAGAGTTTGTCCTTATTGTTCCTGTTTTGTTTTGTGGGTTTTTTAAAGATTTATTTTATTTTATTGAGTTTTAGAAAGAGAGGAAGAGAGAGAGAGAAAGAGAGAGAGAGAGAGAGAGAGAGAGAGGAGAGAGAGAGAGAGAGAGAGAGAGAGAGAGAGAGAGAGAGAGAGAGAGAGAGAGAGACATCATGTGAAAGCAAAACATGAATTGGCTACCTCGTGCACACCCCTTTTGGGTATCAAGCCCGAAAACTGGGCATGTGCCCTGATGGGGAAATGAACCCAAAACCTTTCAGTGCAGGGGATGACACTCAACCAACTAAGCCATACTGGCCAGGGCCAGTCTATTTTTTCATATGTATAATCTCTCATTGAGTATAATCTCCTCAGGCCAGTGACTGTATTATCAACTATTATGTACAATTTCAATTATGCAGAGACTGGAACTGAAAACATATCTGGCAGATAAAACAAAAACAAAACCAGAAAGAAAGACCTTGGATGTGTTTGGACAGATAAGAGGGAAAGCCTGGAGAGAAACACAGATGAGGAAATGCAGATGAGGAAAGAGAGGGTCTATGATCAAGATCTCAGATCAAGATCTCATGGAAAAGAGGGTTCAGAATACTGGTCTGCATCTCTCTCATAGCAGTGGGAAGACTCAGATGTGATAATGTCAGTGACTGTGCTCTGAAGCGATACAAGCTATATATAGTGAATAGATTTTCTCTGTCAAAAGAAAGATTTTAAACTTACAACAAAATGGTATGTTACCAAGGAGCCTGATATAGTTTTACACACACACACACACACACACACACACACACACACACACACACACTTGGGAATCAGGAGACATAGGTCTTGGTCTGAGGCTGACAAATGTGCCCTGTGCAATTTGCACAAGACCTTTCCTATTAGTTTTCTTGATTAAAAATAGGGGATACAGAAAGTATTTCTAAGGCATCTTCTAGGTCATGATTCGGTGACTCTTTTAAATGCCATTTCTTGCTTATTTCTTGTCTGTAGACTGAGATACTATCTTGTAAAATAATGAATGCTTTCATTTGATAATTCCTGTAAATCAGACTGTAATCTGAATCAGAATTTTTGAGCCGGAAGACATTATTTTTCAAAACGTCAAAGTGTTTAACAGGGTTAACTTGAAAAGTATTTCCCTGAAAGAAATGCAGCAGGGATTATCTGTGTGCACGTGTAAGCATGCACTCATGTGTTATGGCGGTGATGGAAGGGCACGACAGATAGCTAATTTGTTCTAGGCATGTATGAGGCATGTGATAGTTTGCTAATAATGTATGAGTATAAAGTTTGGGCTTGAAATTAGGTACAAAATAATCTGCAATGACAGAAATTGAGAAATATTTGGGGAATGTTTTGATATGATTTTTTTTTTAATTTAAAAGAGGGATTTTCTATTTATGTATTAAGTAATTCAGCAAGTAGCAAATAAAAATACAAAACTTCCTAGAGATCTTTTAAAATAAATACCTCAGAAAAGACTGCTCAAACACATTAGACATTTGTAGAAAATGTACAATGCTAGTGTTCTAGGTACTACCTTTTTTTCTTTAATGCCTAAAAATAGACATTTCATTTTTTTTAAACCACATAACCTACTTGTTTTCAGTTAATGGCATTTCAAAAGTTACTTAAACTAAAATAAATGGCGAAATGGGTCCACAGAAAGAAAACTTTAGTGTGATATTTTAACTTAATTTTATTTCTTACTACTTTTCATACACTTCCTCAATGTCCAACCATTATTCTCCTCAAAGCAGCTAAGCTCTTTTATTTTTAATTATTTATTTATTTATTTTGTTAATCCTCACCCAAGGATATTTTTTCATTGATTCTTAGAGAGAGTGGAAGAGAGACATCAATGTGAAAGAGACACATCGATTGGTTGCCTCCTGCACACACCCCGACATGGGTGGTGACTGAGACTTCAACCAGGTATGAGCCTTTGGACCCATGACCCTTCAGTCCATAGGCCAGTGCTCCATCCACTGAGATAAACAAGCCAGGGCAACAGCTAAATAAACTTTTAAAAATCAATGATCTGAAACTTAACAAGAGTGTGATGTTTTGAAAAGGAAAATGAGAAATTGTCCATAATAAAAAACAAGAACTATTTATCACTGTAAATTATTTAGGAAGAGAAGTTGCTTACCGTGTCATAGATTCTGAGCCCCATCTGAAATCCTGAGATTTGTCCTTGTTGACTGACTGTTGTAAAAGAAGAAGAAGAAAACAAACAATAAGTCAAAAATTAGAGAAGATGATCAGGTAATATTCACATGCTGAAAATCACCAACTTACTGAAGGAGGAGAGAGCATGCAAGGTTCTGAACACAACTAAACCAACAGTTCTCTTAAGCGCTCTGTAAGGAAAGCCAGCTTACAGGTGTGTGGCAAACAGAGACCTACAGCATCAGCCTAAATCCTATCTAATAAAAGAGTAATATGCAAATTAACCATCATTCCAAGACACAAGATGGCTGCTCCCATGTGGTCAAAAATGGTTGGCCCCATGTGAACACAAGATGGCCGCCACAAGATGGCCTGCAAGGGAGGGCAGTTCTGGGCAGTTCATGGAGACCAGGCCAGCAAGGGAGGGCAGTTGGGGGAAACCAGGTCTGCAGGGGAAGACAGTTGTGGGTGATCAGATAAGCAGGGAGGGTAGTTAGGGGTGAGGAGGCTGGCAGAGGAGGGCAGTTGGGTGAGACCAGGGCAGCAAGAGAGGGCAGTTGGTGGGGACCAACCCTGCAGTAGAAGACAGTTGGGGGGGGGGGGGGAATGGACCCAGGCCTGCAGGGGAGGGCAAGCAGTTAGGGGGGGACCAGGCCTTCAGGTGAGGACAGTTGGGAGGGACCAGGCCTGAAGGGGAGGGCAGTTGTGGGTAAGCAAGCCAGCAGGGAGGCAGTTAGGGGTGACTGGGCAGTTGGGGGAGACAGGCCAGTAGGGGAGGACAGCTGGGGGTGGGGCAGGCCTGCAGGGGAGGACAGTTGTGGGGGGACCCAGGCCTGCAGGGGAGGGCAGTTGGGGGAGCAGGCCTACAGGGGAGGGCAGTTGGGGGTGACCAGGCCAACAGGGGAGGGCAGTTAGGGGCAATCAGGCCATCTGGGGATCAGTTTGGCATCGATCAGGCTGGCAGGTAAGTGGTTAGGGGATGATCAAGGTGGCAGGCAGAAGCAGTTAGGAGCAATCAGGCAGAGGCAGGCAAGCGGTTGGGAGCCAGCAGTCCTGGATTGTGAGAGAGATGTCCAACTGCCCAATAGTCAGACATCCCTCAAGGGGTCCCAGACTGAAGAGGGTACAGGCTGGGCTGAGGGACACCCTCCTCCCCATGCACCAATTTCATGCACCAGGTCTCTAATTAATCCAATAATACTATATGATTTGCTACTTTAATTCATTGTATCTTGACTTTATAATCTCTTCAGTATATTCTGTATTTTCACAGCTTACTCACTTAACTATATGCAAAATATTGAATCAGACTTCTTTGAATTTTCTAATAAAGGGGTTCCAAGTATCTTTTATTAATGACACCACTGTGAGAAAGACAAATACAGAAGTGCTCTCAGTGGAGCCAAATTATACTCTGAGTGTTAGATGGTTCTTCAAGAATATGAGCATTAATTCCTACTGCAAGTATACTGTGAGAAAAGGGTGTTTGCTGTAAGACAGTTTTTTATAAGTCAACCCAATGTTGCCATAAAATAGATTGCAAATGTTTTCTATAGAAAATTCTATGTTATGAAAAGGGTCCATTTAAAATTCACATAAAAATGTAAATTGTTATTCTGTTCATATTTTGAATTACATACAAATTAAATCTATACTAATAAAAGCCTAGATGGCAACTCACTCTCTTGTTATCACAAGATGGCCACCCTCATGTTGTCACAAGATGGCTGCCACACGATAGCCACCACAAGATGGCTGACAGGAGAGGGCAGTTGTGGGCAATCAGGCCAGCAAGGGAGGGCAGTCAGGGGCTATCAGGACAGCAGGGGAGGGCAGTTGGGGGCAATTGGGCTGGCAAGGGAGGCCAGGAGGGGGAAATTGGGGCAGCAGGGGGCAGTTAGGTGTCAATCAGGCCAGCAGGGAGTGGTTAGGGGGTGATCAGACTGGCAGGCAGAAGCAGGTAGGGGAAATCAGGCAGGAAGGTGAGCGGTTAGGAGCCAGCAGTTCCAGATTGTGAGAGGGATGTCTGCCTGCCGGTTTAGGCCCCATCCCTCAGGCAGTCAGACATCGCTCAATGGGTCCCACATTGGAGAGTGTGCAGGCTGGGCTGAGGGACAACCACCCAGTGCACAAATTTCTACCATTTGTAAAATGTTTTACATGCTGTCATTTTTATATAAAACTAATGACAGAACTACTAAAACACATAGTTTTCAAATCTCTCCTGAGTCCCATAGAAGCCTTTAAGAGATCTGCAATTGGCTGCTGTACATATACTCAAATGTCAACTATCTCCAAAGTGAAGTTCTTATTTTCTTATACATAGAGGTGTTCAAATTGGAAACCTAGAATTCTCCTTTTCCTGCATGTGGATTTAGTTACCAAATCTTACATTCTCAATGTTTGGCTTGGATTACAACAATAGCCCTTCCTGTTCTTACTTCTTCCAGAACTGCTTTTTTCCTAGTCTTTTTCCTAGAGTTTCTAGAACTTTTGAAAGAACCAATTTGATGTCATCTTCCATGCTTTACATCAGTGGTTCCCGACCTTATTTTGGCCATGTCCCACATAAACATCTCTAAAATCTTGGTGTCCCCTCCCATGACATGAATATGATTTATGATTTGAATAATAAACCTTATTATTCAAAAGTGAACTTCTATTCATGTGGAGGAAGCCTAAAAGGCCATTAACTTGGTCTAAACAAGCTTCCAAAGAACAAGACATCCATGAAAGAGAAAAACAAAAGAACAAAAGAACAAAGTACTGAGGAAGAAACCACTAAGAAATTGTTAAAAAAAAATATATAATAATAATAATATAAAGTGATATGAAAAATAGCAAATAAAATTTCAAAACATATAATAGAGAACTGAAATGCATAAAAATGCCACAATATGTATTGATATCCTGTATATAAGGCTCCTAGGACCATAAGAAATACAAAAAAAATCACTGTTAATCACTCATTCTTGAATTGATCCCCTGAAAAATCAAATTGCCTCCCCTGTGCGGTATGTGTCCCAGGACAGGTACCACTGCTTTACATCCTTTGTTGTCTCCCTACTGACCTTTAGGATAAAACCCAGCTCTTAAACATGCCGTACAAGAATCTTCCTGATTCTGTCTACTTGTTGAGGTTCAACTCTGTTTTTAATTTTGCATCCTAAGCTTCGGCCATGATGGAATATCTGTGATGGCCCAAGTGTATAATCCCTTAGAATATATCTGCTCAGTTTGCCTCAAAGTCACTTTCTTCTACAAAGCTCAATTTAGAGATGAACTTCTCTGGAAAGCCTTTGCTGATTTCATTATGCTTAGGTCAGGGACCATTTCTATGTGTCTCCCTAGCATTTAATATAGAACTCTATAAAATATTTCTATTATACTGTAAACCTTCCTGATGTTTGACTATCTACCTGTTATTTTAAGAGAGAATTACAGAAATACAGAGAAGGCAGGCATGAGAAGCTGAGGCAATTAATGTTGAATATCTTCTCTTTAAGAAAGCATAGAAACAAAATCAAGTTGGAGTAAGAGCTTAAGAGCTTGAGAAAGGTGGACATTATTTTGACCAGCCAGGCACTATAAGGAATGGAATAGGGAGTTGGTCAGGAAGAACAATGAATGGTGAAGACCATGGGCCTCATTAAGGTTGGAATCAGAAATATGACACAGATAACCAATACAATTATGTGACTTTCTTCAGCAACGATAAAATTACATAGTAGAAGTGAGAACAATGGATAACTGGTTTACCTTCAGACCTGGGGACTGGTAAGACAGGTGTGCAAAGTCACACATACCAAGCACAATGTATTCATCTGGCATCAAACAGATAAATAATTGCTTCCATGCATTTATTTCCTGATGGTCTAAATGACCTGGTTTGAGAAGAGTGAAAACTGATTGCAGATAATCAAGAAGGTAGGAAACATCAGAATATAACCCCTCCCCCTTTTTTAAAAGAATGTTTTTATTGATTTTAGAAAGAGAAGAAAGGAGAGGGGGAGAGAGAGAAATATTGATTGGCAGCCTCCCACACACCCCTTACTAGGAATTGAGCCCACAACCTTGGCATATGCAATGAACAGGAATTGAACTGGTGACCTCTTAGTGCACGGGATGATTTTCAACCAACTTAGCCACACTAGGTAGACCCTCCCCTCATCCCCCCCCCCTTTTTTTTAATTCCTGCATACTGAAGAATCATTTGGATTACCCAACTTATCTTTTTTAAAAAATATATTTCATTGATTTTTTCCACAGAGGAAGAGAGAGGGATAGAGTTAGAAACATTGATGAGAATCACCGATCAGCTGCCTCTTGCACACCTGCTCCTGGGGATGTGCCCACAACCAAGGTACATGCCCTTGACCAGAATCGAACCTGGGACATTTCAGTCCTCAGGCCGACACTCTATCCACTGAGCCAAACCGGTTTCGGCCAACTTATCTTTTAGACAGAACTATTTCCTAGAGATGGGAGATTAGGGAAGGAACCTGAAGACACTGAAGGAGACCTGGCAGTTTTATGAAGTCCATTGTCACCCTCTGTGCATTGCTGAACATCTGCCTGTGTGCAACTCCATCATAGGGGTCAGGTCTGACCTCAGTACAGCTGCTGCTATTGGTTTACCCAATCCTTTATTCAGTAAACATTTATTTATACCTGCTTTGCACCTGATCCTGGTAATTCAATTTTGAACAAAACAGCACCTGTCCTCGAGGAACTTTTAGCCCTTCTATTTCTATCCAAAAAGAAAGAAAGGAACAGAAGAAAAAAGTCATATGCATGACCCATGCGAGAAGCATTAAGTGATGCTTTTCCTTTTGACCTAATTTCCTTTACCTAATCTTTTCCTTCTTCAATCTTCATTATACTTACAGTCTGTCAGCAGTCCAATCTAAATGATTCCTTATTCATCATCATCTCAGTATGTGTGCATGTGTGTCTGTCTGTCTATCTATCTATCTATTCATCCATCCATCCATCCATCCATCCATCCATCCATCCATCCATCCACCTACCTATTTATATTAGCTTAAAGAAAATTGTTTGGCCATGTGGCTTTTAAATTTGTTCTTCAGTTGCTTTCTTTAACAGGTTCATATATAAGCACAAACCATTTTATTTTATAATATTTATAAAGTACAAATTTAGCAGCCATAACAGACTAAATAATTACACATGGTATTTGTGGTAATTACAAAAGTCGCAATTAAAAAATATCTTAATTCAGCCAGTGAGTTTTAGGACAGAGTAATACACAGGGTTCCTGGTTTTGGAGGAATGCTTTCCCACAGTTATCCTGGGAATGATTCTGCTTCCAGGTCAGCGACTCTGAAGCTGGCAGAGCAGGGCAGAGAGCATGTTTCACAAAGGAAATGCCAACCTTTGGAGATACATTCTACATCTCTCCTCTGTGTAAGGTACACCAATGTGTAAGAGGCTGCTGCTTAAGAGTACCCATAGTAATGGGAAGCAGAAACAGGGGTAAAAGGAAAGACTCAAGTACAACAAAGCTCAGTAAAAGAGAGAACAGCAAATCTGTTGTACTATGTTGAATGAGGTCTTTTATGGTATGTGTGAATAACAGAGACACTTAAGTAAAAAAGGTTCTTCCTTTTTATGTCAACTTAAGGAGAATGACTTTAACACTAGAGGCCATTATGACACTCTCATTGTGACTTCTTAATAATAACAAGAATATTAGCATACAGTTCATTTTCAATGCCTATGAGAAGAGTAGCATACAGTTAATTTACCAAACAAAGGAAATAAATGGTAGTCAAAAGCTATTTAATTAAGAGACATTTTTAATATAAACTCATCATGTTGAGCCTTGCACAGCTGGCTGGATACATCTCTATGTGAATCTGCTGTTTTAAAGAAGAGCAGTCTATAACTGCAATACAAACACTTACATATTTGCCAGTAATGGAAAACATGAAAGCAAAAGTTCATGAACAGGATCTTAAAATAAGGAAAATTTTTATTTAAGGAAAAACACATATCTACACACAATATTAGATACTTAAAAAAAAATAAAATAGAACAGTTCTCAATGGTGTGTGTGTGTGTGTGTGTGTGTGTGTGAGAGAGAGAGAGAGAGAGAGAGAGATTTTGAAAATTTGGCAATGTTTGAGGACACTTTTCAGTATTATAACTGGAGGGCATTAGTGTTTCTGGCACCTAGTGGGTAGAGGCAGAGAGAGATGCTGCTAAACATCCTACAATGCACATTCCCCCCAAACAAAGAATTATCTAGCCCCAAATGCCAACAATGCCAAGGTTGAGAAACCCTGGAGGGTTTGACGAAACACGAGGACAGCAGATTAGGGTGTCCGAGAACTTCTGAAAAAAGGTCATGCTGATTTCAGAGTCAGAAGAAGGGTGACTGATAAGCATCAATTCTGCCACTATCTAAAAGGACAATTTACAACTAGGAATGATTGGTTAAAAGCTCTCCCAATAACATCTTTCGCATTTTAGATCTGTGATAGATGGTGAGAGGAATTTACTCATATTTAGGTTAACCTTTGAAAATGTAATCATGAAGAGCAAACACTCTATCATTTTATAAAACAACCCTACAGTCACTGTCAGAAAAGTAGTAGTGGGCCAAGTAGAACATTGTTTTGATGCAGCACATTACTTTTTTTTTTTTTTTTTTGGACACTCATTATTCAAAGAATAAAATCTATACTTAGCTTCTCTGAAGAAATGTCCTACAAATACTTTTCAATGGTTTATTGGAACAATTATGAACTCTTTATTGAGAATTTATATTATTCTCTAAACTGAATTTTCACGAAAGGTCTGTATAAGAAAACTAGAGGCTGGGCTCAGAGCCTCAAATCAGCTGAAAAATCAGTGGGTTGCTAAAATTGAAAACAATTCCTCCCTTTTATTTTGTAAAAATATTAAGTAACGTAAGTTAGAAAGACATTAAGGAAATTATACATACAGAGTTTTGGGATGGAGACTGAAGAGGTATTCTCTCACAGTCCATTTATTTCAGAACCACTGGCAGTTATCTTGTACCTACCCTAGGTTAGGTACATTGAAAAGACAAGCAGCCTGGGAGGGGGGTTATTCAGTCTGTTGAGGGTAATGGGGTCCTGAAAACTTGGAGGGGAATCGCCCAAAGGAAACTGGAGGAAGATACAAAGCAGGGGCAAAATATACATACCAAATATTATACAATGGCCGAGGCAAAGGTATAAAGAGAATAGGTAGCAGAATTGGTCCCCAGACCTTTAAGAAAGTCAAGATCTAATGAGTTCCTTTCAGGGTAAGAGAGATTGTGAAGGCTTTTAAAGTCCCTTTGAGTAACATGGCCAGTGAGGCTCAATAATTGAGCATCAACTCATGAACCAGGAGGTCACGGTTCGATTCCCCATCAGGCACATGCCTGGGTTGTGGGCTTGATCCTCAGGAGGAGGTGTGTATGAGGCAGCAGACTGATGTTGATGGTTCTCTCTCATTGATGTTTCTATTTCTCTCCCTCTCTCTGAAATCAATATATATTTTTAAAAGTTCCTCTGTGTAGAGCAGTTAGAGACTATAATGTTGGGATCTATGGTGCGAGGTGACACACTGGCTTTGCTGTCACATCACTGGGGTCACACACACTTTGTGGAACAAATATTTTTCAAATGTAAATGACATTTTTTGAAATCAATATTTTTTCTTCAAAATATATATGTTATTGAAACAAATTAGGGGGGGGAAAGAAATACATATTAGTGTTGCCTATACTGAGACTCTTTATGGGATACAAATAAATTTTACTTATAAGATTTTGACGTTGTTCTCTTTGGATCAAGAAAAAAACATTCAATTATTCCTGAAATATAAAAGCAAATCCAAGCATAAATTAATTTTATCTATTTAATATATCAAATAATTGAATTTTCTCTGATAAAATTACTAAACTAAAAAAGATATAAATTAGTATAGAAAGGAGACAATGCTAATTATGATTGCATTTTCAATGGTTCAGTGTATATTAACTAACTTCTAGGTATTTGGAAAATCTATTTGCCATACTAAAAATAACCACTGTCTACTATAAATTTGTTGTTGGATTTAACACAGTCATAAAATCGTATTATTTCTCTGGTTAAAAATAATTTAGGTGAACTCCTGGTATAAGGAACAGGAGATGGAAAAACATTTTTTTTCTATATGAAGTTATTTTTTAAAATAGTGAAATATAGCACAATTAATCCAGGCTTTAATAAACTGTCTACTTTTGAGATAAAGAGGGCAAATGAAAATTAGATATTTTGTGAATACACACATGCTTACTGTTTTTCTGAGAGGTTGACAGAATTGCCAATGTAAAATTTTTTGTGCGTGTATGTTTGGCTGGAAGCAAAACCACCATTGTTATCTGATCCTTTTGGATTCTCTCTTCTTGTTCTGTACTAGACAAAAAAACAGCTGGCCCTTAATAAGTGGAATATGCACGCTGGTTTATGAACCAGCTCTCTTTTGAACTGACCCAGCCTGTTCTGACTACATGCTAAATAAAAAACTAAAAATAATTAAAACTCTTACCACAGGAAGAGATGAGTTTTAATGGATATTTTTATAATTGTCTTAGAATAGCTAAACTAATGACTTATTCATTTAGTGAGATTTTAGACAGACATAAGCAAAAATATCATAGCAATTTCTCCACATTCACATATATAGTCTAACATTCCTGTGCATAATTATTACTATATGTCTGGTATTTAAAAAAAACATGACTTGGTTTTGTCAATGTTTAAACATTTATAGAAGATAGAGGGTAATTTTCTACTTGGATTAAAAAACAATGTTTTCATTGATTTTAGAGAGAGAGGAAGGGAGAAGGAGAGAGAAACATCAATCGGCTACCTCCTGCATGTCCCTATCAGGATCAAGCCAGAGACTGGGGCAACCCAGGCATGTGCTCTGTCCGGTAACTGAACCAGTAACCTCTCAGGGCATGGGATCTCACTCGATCAACTGAGCCACATTGCCAGGACTGGGTTTTGTTTTTTATAACAATAAAAAGAGGAAACCAAGCATTTTCAGAAATTAAAAAAAAAATACCTGGGCAGTTTAGGAATAAAAAAAAGAAAAAAAATTGGCCATTTTAGTAATTACAACTGTTAAACAAACAGAATTGTCTGTGGTAATAAGAAAAGATAGCCAAAATATATTATGAATAAAAATCATCAGAATATTAGGTATGATTCTAGTTTCATCAAAACATAGACATGAATTAAGACATGTTTATTTACATGTGCAGAGAACATTTTAAACAAGAATTGCAAATTATAGTGGACATGAATATTAGGACAGAGTTTTATTTTTTATTTACAGTATTCTTTATTGGTTGAATTTTTAAAACTATGAACATATATTACTTTAATAGAATGACTTAAAATAATTACATTTAAAAAAAGAAATTTAACAACTTTCCTCCCCAAATATATGAATGATATAGGTATAGCAAATCATATAGGGTAGTAAAAAATAAAATGTCTAAAAAAATCCTCAAAAAACCAACAAAAACCCCCTCATATTTTTTAAAGCTATCCTCCCAGATAGCACAAATATTCTTCCTCCTATTAGATCCAAATTTATAGCACAGTGTGATAAAAATGTTCTGGAAGGAGCTTGAGGACAAGTCTTCTACTCTCCTGTCCCTGTGGTATAGATAGTTACTGATTCGTTTGGGGATTCTCTAGCCTATGGCGGAGAATCACTAACTCAAACCTGGCCCTGCTCCCTGCAGAGGGAGAGCGAATGCTTCCATCACCCACTAACATTTCAATGAACCAGATGAAATGTTGCAAGGGACCTGGCACATTTAGCAACAGAACAGGTGTGTTCCACTTGGAAGGACTTAATAAGATCCAGCAGCTGCCAAGCTATTAAAAGGTATAATTTTACTTCTCATTCTGTAGTTTGAACAGAAATCATTTAAAAAGAAAGAAAACAATTCAGGAGGTTTCTTTCCTTTTTTTTTTTCCTTAAAAGATATAAAGACTAAAATTCTAAAGACTTCCACATGAAGAAGTGTACAATTAAACAAACATAATACAGGTATGTGAAAAATCAATGTTACACAGAATGTGGCTAGCTGTCCAGGTGACAGCTGTCGGTGACTCGGTGGTGGAGGGAACGGGCTGGCCTGAGAACATGGGGCCGAGCTCCTAATTAGGAGCAGTGTTTGGAACGTGACTCTTACAACCCTCTTGGATCTCGATCTCTTTATCTATAAAATGAAGGGAGTTGACTAAAATCACTGGGGATGATTTTCAGGTTCCTTCTATGTCACCAATTTTCTAATTCTATGAACTTAGGACCCTCCTCCACTTTAGTCACTTTTCAGAGACAACTTTTTCAAGTTCTTTTTTTAAAAACATATCTTGCATAGGATAATAAAAATAAAACTTACATATGAAATTAAACATCTGATTGAATTTGTGGTAGGTTTATAAGGCAGGATCTTGATAAAATCAAACCATATATATTCTGATAAAGAAAATAAACTGAAGACATGTAACTGTGCCAGGTGCTGAGGAAGCCCAGTTACACATTTCTCAAGGGCTGGCTGTTTGCGTCATCACTCAGAGCCTACCTGAGGCATTCTGAATACCTGGGACATTACCGGTTCTCAGGGACTTCTTTTCACATTCTTTATACTTTTCCCCACAGGGAAATAAAACATTATCAAACTCTACAAGTGGTAAATTCCTAAGAGGAAAAATATATGTAGGAGTCTATTATAATGCATGGATTCAGACAAAGCAGACCAAATCAACACAAGAATTATGTCCTTCTCTCCATTTGGCCATATACTCCACAAAATAATTACACTTTATCACATCTTACTCAAGCTGTTTCCTCTGCTAGAATACTTTTTCTAAGATCATCTACAAAGCACATACTTTTTCTTCCTATAAGCCTCAGCTCAAGCATGGCCTCCTCGGGGAACTCTTACTTGATCTCCTAACGTATTATAGATTTTGATGGTTTCTTGCTGTGTGCATTCTCAATACACTATGCACATATCTTCACTATAGTTCCTACCATGGTTTGTTGAAATTGTCTACTTGTAGGTGTCTCACCCACCAGCCTCAAAGGCAAGTACTTTGTCTACTCAATCTTGTTTCATTGAGGACTAATGCTCAGCATGGAAATACTAGTAAGCATTCAATAAATATAGGCTGAATGACTGATGATACATGATAGGTTCCATTGTTAAAAAACTCTATACACTGCTACTTCATGTTATTAAGGAGTGAAGTTACTCCATTTAAGGCAAAAGCTAATGTCACAGAATAAAATAAGTTCAATAAGTAATATATGTGATATGGCACATTGCTTAATTGCTTATTAAACTTTGCACCTAAGTATTATTAATATCAGAAGAATACTGACTGAGGGATCTGAAGGCTCAGACTAAAAAAACATGACACTCAAAATAAATAAATAAATAAATAAATAAATAAATAAATAAACAACAAACAAATAAATAAATAAATAAAAATATTTCTCTGGCAGATAATATATCCATGCTCATTTTAATTTGAAAATATTTTAAATTTCTAGCAAATAAAAGGAATGCTCCAGGAAGATAGGCCATCTTTATTCTGTTGGGCCCCAATGACATTTAGCACACATGTGTACCTCTCAGGTGGGGCTAATAACACTGTCAGTATCGTCATTACAGAAACAAGTATAGGATGGAAATAGCATCACACTTGAGGTCACAAGTTCTACTCTGGATCCTTATCCCATTACTTCGACTGTGACTTAAGGTCTACTTTAACCTCTGAGCCTCCTCAGTTTCCTTATTTGGAAAATGGCTACAGTAATATTTGCCTTACATTATTTCATAACATTGGTGCCAATTTTACAAGAAATAATAATGTAAACAATGATATAAGCATGAAAAATAAAGTAATATTTTATCCAGAGAGAGTGAAAATCAAAGGACATATGCTATACGTTTTCTTGAAAACATTTACCTTTTGAGAAGATAAAGAAGGTTTTTCCATTTTGGTGTTTTCCTTGGTGGTTAAAGAAGGGGATCGTTCCTTAATCTCTGGAGGCAGTTCTCGGTACAGTGCTGGAAATGAAAAAGAAATTCAAGTAATCAAATTGAGAAGCACTATTTCATGGGGGGGAAACAACAGTGGGGGCAGATAGAAAACCAAAAAATTTGATATAAAAATAAGCTACCTGAGACTTACTATTAAGGTGATTTGAAATCTTATACATTAATTATCAAAAGAACTTATAATTGCAAAGTTGTGATCAGTAGGATTTCAGAAATGTAGAAGGTGTCATTTCACTTATTGTATAGCCATACAGATGTTTATTTCAATTTATCTTAATATACATTAATCAGGAACCTGCTATATGTATGTTATATGCTAGGTACTGATGGAGGTACCAAGATGATCAAAACAGTCTTTGCTCTCAAGTAACATACAATCTGGTCACAGATATAAGTTCACAAGGAACTGTAATATAAAATAGAATGTAACATTACTTAAGAGAGAGAGAATAATAAAGACAAACTCTGATATGGGGATGGTAGATGCTTAATGAAAGAAACAGGAAGTGTGTCAGATTCTGGAGAATGGGTAGGATTTTGTCAGGTAAAGGTGTAGAAAAAAGGATAATTTGAGAAGATGGTATGAAATAGCTAAGCATGGGGCAAGGACTATACACAATACTGAATCTATTCAGAAAGCTGAATCTGAGGTTCTTATAATGTAAAACTAGAAGCCCAGAAAACAAATTTCATAGACAAAGGGGGAGGGTTGTCCCTCAGCTCAGTTTGCACCCTGCACAATCCGTGACCAATGGCTCCTAACCACTCGACTGCCTGATTGCCCCTAACCATTTCTGTCTGCTAGCCTGATTGCCCCCTAACCACTCCCCTGCTGGCCTGATTGCCCCCAACTGCCCTCCCCTGCTGCCACCTGCCTCCTCCACTGGGACTGGCCTCCTCTGCACCATGAGGAGCTGTGGGACCCCCAGGCCTCACCACGCAGAGTGGCCACCAGGCCCCGCCTCCACTGGGTGCATGGCCATCTTTGTGGCGGCCATCTGGTGACATCGCACTCAAGGGCATGAAGATCCACATGTGTCAAACACAAGGCCCGCGGGCCAAATCCGTCCCGCCAGGCCTTGCAATGTGGCCCGCACCGCGCTGTCATCACTGCACTCCGCTGCGTTTCCATCACAATGACAGTTTATGACTGTTCAGTAAACCATTCAGCCCACGATTTAGGCTGGATTTTAGATTTTGGCCCCTTCTCTGATTGAGTTCGACACCCCTAATAGGCTTTTATTAATATAGATTATAATTTACATAATCTAGTTAGTCTATACACAGTGTAGAATCTAAAAGGGCTAAAAAGAAAATCTATCTTGGTTAAATGACTTGATCATCTTTGAATCGAGAGAAATTGTTTAAATACACCTAATCAAAATTCTAAGATTATGAGATGTATTAACTGGCTTTGTGTATGGGTTGATTTCATTATTTTTTTTTAATTCTTATTGGAAATGATGTGATTAAGGAAAGCTGATCATGCTTTTCTTCTAGTCACTTAAGATACAAAAGGAAGAAGTCTATAATAATGGGATATCAATGTCTTCTATTGTAGTTCTTTAGTAGACCTGGCTCTCAATTGAACAGTTGGTATAGATTCTATTCAGATATGTACTTCCTTAGATCATTTGCTTTGTATATGCAGCTTTGGATAAAGATAAAGGACTTCTACTATTTTTAGAGTGAAATATGCTGTTGACAGTAATTTTTTCTCTAATGTTAAAACAGCAGACAATATTTTCTTAAATTCAGGTAAAAAGTAGGATAAAAGGAGAAAAAAAAGTCCCCAATGAAGTGAGAATTCAATTACATTCTCAGGCATCTTAGGATTTATTCTGTTTGTTCTGGCATTTACAAGACTTTTCTCAAAAGCAATAACTAATGCCAAAATAAAATATCAATTATTTTGAGATATAATAAGGAATTATGACAGTTGAAGAATAGTCACTACATGAGACCATTAATTTCTGTACATATCCACTAATCATTACAGTATACTTCAGAAGTCTCACTTGGAATATTATGGAAGAAAATTTTATTGGATTTTTAACCCACTGTAATCAAATATCTATAATCTCTCCAGATTTGAAGCCTAAGAGGTTATTTCTGAAAACTAATAAGATTAAAAAGTTAAAGCACCTACTGCCATCCTGCTTGGAAATACATCATCTTTTTACATTGTCAAGTATAAAACAATTATGCTTTCATTTGTATCTGGATTAACAATGAATGGTAATATCTAGGTGAAATGATGGATAAACTCCAGAATGACTTTGATTGTGTAGGTAGCTCTTCATTTAAAGGCAGAAGCTGAATTCCAGGTATTGACCATGTGGGAAGGGGCGCGGGGGGAGAAACGAGGATATTTGAGGCAATCTGGAAGTTAGAAGTGCAGATTTTTTGGAGATGACTGGGTATTAACTTGTCCTAAATTTTCTTCTACATTGCCTGATGTTTTTTTCTCCATTATGCATCTTCTTTTAAACATAAAACTATACCTGCAATAGCGTTTCAGATCTATAAGTCATTTACTGCTCAAGGAAAGAGAATTAAAACAATGGCACAAAGGATCTACAGAAATTTGTTATCTGAGAGAGAAGTGGGTGATTTTTGAGACATTTGGAACTTTTGAGGGGAGGAGTTTGCTGAAAGCAGCAGATAAGCTGGGGAAGGAAGCTACAATGAGACTGGGAGCCCTTTCGAGACTGGGCAGGGGGACCCTGGGTGCAGACAAGGTGGTAGAAAGTGCCAAAGAGAAAATATTTTATCTGGGCTTAAGCCAGGGCCCAGTAATCAGGGAAGGAAATTCTTCCTATGCCATTTCTTTTGCTCTCAAAAATTCAGAACTTAGTTTAGGAATCAATAGTACTTTTGCTCAGCCATTGTTTTAGTTAAATGGGGGTTCACAGACTAACCTAAAAAACAACTATTATCTATAATAATTACTTCTTTGCAGAAGCAAAAGACTGAATAATTATTCAAAACAGAGTAATCTCTAGGCTTCCCATGCTATTTTAAATCCTAACTAAATGATTTTAGTATTCTTTGAGGGGGGAAAAAAACTTAGAGATGACAGAGTTTAACTTCCTCACTTTATAGAAGGAAACTGAGGCACATCGGGAATAGCTGTGGAGGAGCTAGGATTAGAAATCAGTTTCCCTGACCCCTGAGCACGGTTTTTCACACCACATGATTAAGTTAACTACTGCTAAAATGATTCTTCTGAAGAAGCATTATTGTATTTCACCCCTTCCTTGTAGTCTTTCTTCGCAAGCTCACTGTGTTCTATTTTCATCTCTCAAGGTGAAATCTACCACTTTCAGAAACTGTATTTAGAATTCCTTCTCCAGATCCTTTCTTTTTCCTTTCACAAATGAGGGCTTAATTTTATTGAGAGTGAAACAATCTAGTGTAAATAGGTAGGTAATAGGTAAACAGTTAGGCCTGCGGTATATAAAGGAAAAGAATGGAAATTGGGGAACTAGAGGCTCTTAAAGTGTCTGTCACCTGAGTCACTGGGCAAGAGAAGAGATGACATATCAGCAATTGTGCTTGAAGGGCATGAAGCAGGTGCAGGGAAAAGGGGCTGAAGAAGGTTGTAGGGAGATGGGCAGGTCCCCTAGGATGAAGGTAATAGCTTTCTGGTGTACTAGTGCCTCCCCTTTTATTTCTTTTGCATCATGAAAAGGAAAAGCAATACCCATTGGTAAACATATGCAAAAGTTACAAAGACAGTAAATTAAAGGGCACAATATGATAAAATCTTGTACTATCAGTTATACCATTCTAGCAAACCAGGAAGGGAGCATAAAACTTACTTTCACTAGCCACATGATTAGCTGGAAAATAACCTTCCTGTCCCTTTCCTACGCTGCCATACCACCAGTCTTCATTATCTTTGAAAAACACTCGGATAATGTCTCCGCGATGGATGGTTAGTTCATCTGATCGATTCGCTGTGTAGTCATAAAGAGCCACTACCTAAGAGAGAGATAAGACCACCACAGCTTTATCACAACTGTACCACAGAGAAAACCCCCAACATTCACTTCCTCTTGCAGAAGAGCAGCTGAAACCAAAGCAGTACTTTGGTAAGCCTGAGGCGGTCTCAAGGTTTGCTAATGGGATCAAGGGTGGTGGGAACACAGCAGGAGAAGCAAGATAAAAGGCTGTGGGATTGAGAAATGGTTAAGAGCATTCAATACACTAAGATTAGCTTCAAAATAGCAGATGTTAATTTTTTTAAAATAAATTACTTGTGAAGCAAATTTAAAAAAAGGTCACACAACATTCACTTTCTTAGAATTGTTTTATACTACCTTTAGTTCCCATTCTCTGTGCTAAGCAGATGCATCTGGAAAAAAAAATCCTTCAGAATGTCAAATTTTATAAAAAGGAAAGCTCAATGGAACAACCCAATGACATAACTTCATCATGATCACGTGTATATTGTTCATGTTTTTTTTTTGAGATATATTTCTCTACAAACATGTTTCTGATATTTTATATCAATAATCTAAATATTTTGACTGAGCTTATCTCATAAGCTCATTTTCACCAGACAGAAACTTAAGAGGAAAAGCCTTTCTATGAACATCCTCTTCTCTGTATTACAATAGTCACTATATTTGATTTTTCCCCCCATTTGGAAAAATCCAAATAAAAATGAATGACTACAATGGCATTTACAAATCCCTTATAGCAATTATAAGAAGGAAGCAGACATCGACCCATTTTAAATGTGACACATTGTATAAAGTGGCATATAATATAAAGAATAAACAACGACTTTTTTTTTTTTAAATGGGATTTGAAAATTTACAGGTTATACAATAATATATGCAATAAAATTATGATATAATCCTTGGATTAAGGCAGAATACTGACTCATTTACTTAAGTATTTACTGAATTCCTAATGAGCCTGGTGCCATGCTAGCGGCTAAATATACAATGAAAAAGATAATTTCTGGAAGGGATTACAATTAAGGCTTTGCAGAAAAATAAAAGATAATTAATAAAAAGCAGGTGAAGAGATCAAAAGTGCATCTCAGGCCCAACTTGCTTAAGTCCAGAAAAGAGAAACCAAAAATAGTGCAATATGGTGGGAGCCGGGGAGTAAAGGTAAGAGCCCAGAAAGGTGGGGGAAGTTGAGGCTACCGAAGAAAGAAGTGGCCAGATCTTGCATGCTGAGAGTTCAGAAGCCTCGTAATATGGGCAACAGGAAGACAGAAGAATTTTAAGCACAGAATTCTAGAATAGTTTACAAGACTCTTTTCAGTAACTTTTAATTTATGATACTGCATTTGTGAACACACTAACCAGGAGATTGTGTTTTATTTTGTTGTGTTAATCCTCACCCAAAGATATCTCCCCACCCACTGATTTTTAGAGAGAGTGGGAGGGGGAGAGACACACAGAGAGAAATATGGATGTGAGAGAGACACACTGGTTGGCTGCCTCCCACACATACCCTAATCAGGGTCAGGGATCAAACCTTCAACCAAGGTGTGCCCTTGACCGGAATCAAACCCACCGCCCTTTAGTCCATGGGACAATGGTCTAACCACTGAGTCAAAACAGCTAGGGCAACCAGGAGATTTAATGGGTAAATTTGGAATTAACTATTGTCACTATATTGTACAAGGGCAGTAATGATATTTTTATTCAAATGGCACAAATGCAACTTCTATTTTACTGCTATCGTTGCACAGTCTCTAATTTACAAAATACTATGCAGGATATTGTTTAAAGATTACACATCTTTTATACCATTTAGTATATTGATGCCCAGTTACTTATGTAAAAGTGGAACTTTTGACTTTTCCCTCTGTTCTCCAAATCTCTTCTCCTTTATTCTCCTACCTGGTGCTATCATAGAAGGGGAAAGCAAATTAAAATGTTTTGAGTGCCAGCCATGTTCTATGTACCATGCTAGTTGCTTATGTAAGTTATCTCACTCAACTTTTATGACAATCCTGGCAGGGTATAAATTACTATTTCAATGTCATAAATGAGAAATGTGATGTACAGAGAAATTTAATTACTTGCCTAAAGTCAAGTAAACTAGTAAGTTGTACAATTGGGACTTAACGTGAGTTTTTTTTCCAAAACTAAACACATTTATAGGCCTTGTTTATCTAGCATCAAACAGGGGGAAGAAGCAAAAAAGAGGAAAAAATGAGGAACAGGAAATCTTACTCACTCATGAAAGATAAGACATATTTTTGGGTAGCAGTTCTAAAGTAGTCAGCTGTGCTGAGAAGATCAACTATCCTCAGTCACCTGCAGGTCCACTGTATTTCTTTCATTATAAAATCCAGCATCAAACACTGGGGGTTTGGTCCTATTGTTCCTCTGCCTGGATTTTGTACACTGAGACAGCATGGCTTTGATGACCTTAAGCAAATATGAGGTCAATGTATGTTTATTTATCTGGAACCAGAGGTGGCTGCTGGGAAGGAGAGCAGGAGAGATGTAGCATAGGCAACAGATTCATTCAGAACGTCCCACATTAGGCTTAAAAGCTTGGGTGGCCTACTGATAATCTGGAACTCATCCAACTGGAGTCAGAAAACTTGTCCTGATGGCTCACCAGGCTCTGTTGAAAAGGACCCCCTTCAGAGGGACAGAGGTCCAAAGAACTATGATTCTACAACTCAATTTTCCTATTAAAGTATCCAATGATTACCCTTGTTACACAAATACAGCACACTACTACTTTCACATGGCTCTTTAGTCCTTGGAAATACGTTCCATGCTCTGGGTCCCTGTCATGGACTTAACTGTGAAACACTCCTCCTGAAATTCATAAACGGAAGCTCTAATCCCCAATGTTTCTGTATTAGGAGATAGAACCTTAAAGGAGGTACTTATGATTAAGTGAAGTTATATGGGTGGGTCCCTAATCCAATAGGACTGGTGTCCCTATAAAAGAGGAAGAGTTACCAGGACCACACATTCACAGAGGAAAAGGCCCTATGAGAACACAGTGAGAAGGCAGTAGTCAACAAGCTGAGGACAGAAGACTCAGAGGAAACTAACCATTCAGCCTATAGAACTGGGTCAAATACATTTCTGTTGTTTAAGTCCCTTATTCTATGGCATTTGGCATGTCAGTCCTGGCGCACTAACCCAGTACCATGCCCTGATGGTGTCAGATGAATCGCTCATTACTAGCCCATGTTAGTACTACCAGTGGGCAATGCCACACTCATACCCATTATAAGTTCCCAGCTTACATTACTGTATTTTTCACTATTACAATACTACCTCCTGGTATAGAAATAATGTTCTTATCGCCAAACTCCATAACTAACATCCAGAAAGGTGATAATTGTGAGGTTATATCCCCCAAAGCAAAGGAACAGTCTTGAGAGCATGTCACCATCAGACCATCTCTCACATTTAAGTGCAAAACTGCTATACAATGAGGAACCAGTGTGTTTCACACGCCGACAGTCCACATCTGGCAGTGCAGTTATGACCATTCTCACCACACTGATGGAAGCCACGTGGCTCCTGAGAATCTGCTTATATTCTAGTGTGTGTCTCATCTGAAGACCAATTAGTCTCTTTGGAACATCTCTGGACACATAGTAACTTCTTTGCTTATTTTAATTTGGCAGAGGATGCTGCATAAATCATATCTCCCTCATCTCCAATGAATTTGTTGTTGTCTCCCTATTTCAGGATAACTTAGAGCAAACCGTAAAAAATGGGGGAGGTGGCAGATGAAATTGGGACCTCTGGCTTTGGCGTGATCAGGCTTCTCTAGCATTACCTCAAAGAACAGTGAGCCTTTAGTCATGTTTGTGTAAGACAACTATATTTTTTACTCATTGCCTTGTTATTAAAATGAATGGAATGGAAAAAAAAAGTTGGGAGACACAACTATTTCTATTTTCTTCTTATTCTGCTCAGTCTTGTCATAGACTGTTCTTGACCATTCTCTTGATCATTATCTTCTATAATGTACCATTCCTTGCACACAGTAGTCTGGTATGTAGGTATGGCAGAATATCTTTGGCAGTATGTTACAGAAATCTTTCTGCAATAGTAGTTTAAAAACACAAGTTTATGTGCCCATGTTGGTAATGACAGGTCTGAGAAATGAGATGTTCCATAAAATCCACTTGATCAAATTTTGCCCACTCTTCACATATTTGAAACAGAGTTCCCTCTCTTTCTCAAAGCTTGCGGGATTGATTGGGCATAATCATGGTGGAAGTGCCATTTTTTTGGACATACATTTTTCAGTCTTCCTAGTAGCGCTTGCCAGATATTTTTTGGTTTAACCAGTCTGACAGGCTGGTATAAGCCAATTAAGGGAATTCCTCTTTGTACTGAATTACCTTCTGATTTTTTCATCATTACAGTTATCGCTGAAGAATTCTCAATGGTTCTTAAAACTAGTATACTGAAGGAACATTAACCAGTATTGTTCAGCAGATGTTCCCTATATGTTTATCCATAATACAACCCCAAAATCAATATTCATAATGGCCCCAAGCCATTCAATACGCTACATTATGTTGAATAAACTCCCGCCACCAGTCCGATACTTGTGCCTCCATACCTAGGCTTTTCAGCTTTTCAGCGCTTGTGCTCCTTTCTCTTTCAGCCAGCTTTCCCATGGTTCTGAGTGATAGGCGTTTTGTCTTTTAGTTGTTGTTTTGAAATTGTTGTCCGAGGCTGCAGATTAGTTGTTTACCTATGCCACCATCTTGGTTTTTCCCAGCCTACTACTTTCGAATGGTTCTCTCCTTATGGAGTTTTATTCTATGCATATGCAGATCATGGCAGTGCATTAGGTGCACCTCTGCCAAAGACTTGTTAGGTCACTACTTATGGTTATTGGCAGGATTATCCATCAATACAAGGTGAAAGAAAAAGCAACATCTTACTAATTATTCTATGCCAGAAGCAGTGCTAGAGTTTAATTCACATGAACTGAAATGTGTACATTTTTTGTGTTAATGATAAATGCAATTATAACCTTATTACACTTTTGGCATCTTTTAAGAAAGCATATTAAGGTTCAGTATAGAAGTATTTGCTACACTTAACTTGTGATCAATAATAAAACATTTGTTCTTTTTTATCTCATATATTTACTCCTCAGGTATGGCCCATCTCCTGTTCTCTTGGAGCAACCTTTGGTTTCGTGACTTGCCTTCTCGACATACTGGAATAGAAAGCAACTTACATACAAAAACAATTAATTGGAGAAAAAGGAGAATATATTTCTTTGTGAAGATTACATAAAGACTATGCAGAAATGTGTATGGTCAAGCCAGGCAGTTCCATTTACAACATGGTTTATTACATAGAACATGATGTGATTGAATTTTTTTTTAAACTGTTAAACCCTTAAGAGATCGTATACCTTCTGGTTGAGATAAAGTATAATAGATTGTGGTTTCTGATTCTGTTTGCTGCTTCTTGGACATTTAGAAAACATGCTTAATGAATTCTATAGAATTCTGAGGACACACCCCACAACCCCTTCAAGTTTTAAATTACTTCATTATTTATAAGAGGTCTAGGTATATAACTTGTAGCATTTCTTATGCTTGCCCATAGAAACAGACAATTTCCTTGGCCAATAATGATGTTTCTCACACAACCAAACAACCATTTTACATCTTGATCCAATTTTTTCCCATGTATTTCTTGAGTTAAAATGGTTTCAATAGCGTCACCAAATAGTCTTTAGACCCTTCTGGGTTAAAGCACAAAACAGCATGCTCCTATCTTGTAACTGTTTCTGTTCTCGTTCTACACATATAGGTTTTTCTTTCATATCAGTCTTGTTAAAGTTTCAGGGTCACCTCAGAGATCATCTGAGTTGCTATTAATAAGAGAGTATATTTGGTACATATTCCTTAAATTCTGTTACCAACTCCTTTTACATTGAGAAATGAGGCTAGCCTGACCACAGAGAAGCATATAAGAAAGATATCAGTCACTGGATGAGATAAAGATCTTAGATGATTACAGTCTTCCTGAGTGATCATAATTTTCTTGTCTGGCTGTGTTACAGAGTCCCAGGATTCTGCTTGAGTCCTAATGGTGATGCTGACTGTGTAGCAGTGGAAGAAGGTGGGCACTTACCCAGCTGGGAAGGCATCACTGGCATAGCTCATGAGTAGCTTGTCTTGCCCACTGCCCTGTTTTGCCAACCACCACACACTAGACTAGAGGATCACTGCGCATGGCAATGAGACATGCTGCTACTGAACAGTTTCTGGGCATAGTATCTAGGCATGGTCCTAGCTCCCACCCTAGCTATGCCTGCTCCTTGCCCCTCAATAATTACTTAACAAGTGAAATAAAATGAGCTTCAAGAAAGTTTCATTTCTCAATGATGCCAATAAAGGAATATTTTTGTCTTTACTATTAAAATAGAAAAAAATACAACAAATAAAAAACTTACTAGAAAACCAAATTTAACAATAAATTCTGAGTTGAACAGAAGAGCATTATTAAATATTCAAAATACTCCTCTATTAGTGACGCTGGGACTATATTTTATTTTACCAGAGGAATAAAGAAACATACAGCCCTATTTCTAGCATCATGTGATAGAAATTACATAGTCTCTTATAATTACTTCCATGAATACTATGTATGATGATCCTAAACATATTTATAAAAAAGAAACCAATTTTTGCAATTTTTAATTGATTGTATCTGGATAATAATAGATTATGACAATAGAGATAACAGAAGTAAATAATTGCACAGTTTATTGTCTCTGTACTAAACTATTTGTTTTGATCCTGCTGTATAATACTAATATATGTGAACCTTAAACATTTCATCAAACAAATATTTGAAAATATTTGATTCCAAATACCTTTTGGTAAAGTAAATACCAAGGTTAATGGAAAGAATACCAAACTATAAATCAAGACATTGAGTTTCCAGTCCTGTCTGGGCCTCCAAAACTTAAAGTATATCACAGAACACTCAGACTGAATGTCTGTAAACTAAGGGAAGTGTAGCAGATGGTAATTTGGTAAAAATTCGATCATACCAAGTACTCTAATAACTATCCCAAAAGAATAGCATTCATAAATTTTAAAGGAAATTCAACATTTTAACCTGGTGGATAATAGTGTGCTGTATTATCTGTAACCATACATGAATCAGAAAAGCTGGTTTGATTGCTGCAACACTACATAGGAAAACCTTGTAGCAATCATTAAAACAGTAAGGACAAAACATTTCTTCTGAATTTACCATGTGGAAACACTTCTTTCTTCTTTGGCAAAGAGGAATGGCCTGACCTTCGGAGTTCACAAATAAGCTGCTCATTTTATATGGTGATTAGTATTAATTAAAGCTTTTCTTACAGAAATCACAATTCACCTGATGTTTTAGTGAGTTATTCGTACTTCACGATGGCTCTAATGTGTATCTTTTTATTGTTTATTTCCTTCAAAAAATCAGGACAATGATGCAGATGTTTAGAGGCTAGACTATATATTTTTTGTTATTAGCAAAAAAAAGAAAAAAGATGATAGTGTACTTTAATTTTTTTTTATTGGGAGGATTAGTAAACAGCTGATTTTGATCACTGGTTTACATTAAAGTGAGGTTTCCAGACCACAAGTGACACATTACCTGGAAACTTGTTAGAAATGCAAATTATTGGGCCCCATCCCAGACAAACTGAAATCATTTAGTCTAAGTTTTAACAAGCCTTCCAGATAAGTCTGATACCTGAAGTTTAGTTAATATTTTATTTAAACATATTTTATAAAACATGCACACTATTTTTTGCACATATTAAGTGATGCAATTGAATGGGTAAGAAACAATTTAAAATATAAAGGCAAATCTTATAACAAATTGTTACTGGCAAAACTTAAAAGTAAGCCTGTTCCTCCTTTCCTATTAGTTTTACTTGCCTTTCTTAGTTTCCCTCTTGTCTCAATGACATGCTGACCTGCTCTAGATTTGAGTAACTTAACATCGACTTTGTCATTTTTTTCAATGAGATCATGCTCAAACTGCAACCAGGAGTCATAGTAATCATTTCTTATGTTTTCCTACAACCTCCTTAAGAATTAGAAAAAAAATTAAATAGAAAAATAGCAAAATTAAAAAATTAAATCTGTTTATCCAGCAATTATTAGATATCTATTGTATCTCAGTTACTCTTAGAGGCTGGGAAGATAGTAGTTTCTCTACTTAAAAAATATATATTATTAATTTTAGAAAGAAGAAAACATCAATGTGAGAGAGAAACATGGATTGGTTGCTTTTCAAGTATGTGCCTTGACAAAGGATTGAACCCACAGCCCAGGTATGTACCCTGTCAGGGAATCAAACCAGCAACTTTGTGGTACACAGTGGTTCAACCAACTGAACCACTTTGGCTGGGTTGTTTCTCTACTTTTAAGTTGACAATGAATAGTAACAGGGTGCACACTAACACTGAATATTAAAATAATTTATAAACAAAAATAAATTCAAGTATTTGCAAATATCATATTCATAATTTATAATCAGATTTAGTAGTTATAAGTTTTATACTTCATACGCAATGCTTCTCAACCTTTCTGATGATCTTAGGCGACCCTGCTAGTGGTTCTCAACCTGTTGAGACCATCGGAAAACACAAATATTTATATTATGATTCATTAACAGTAGCAAAATTACAGTTATGAAGTAGCAACGAAAATAATTATGATTGCGAGTCACCCCAACATAAGAAATTGTATTAAAGGGTTGCGGCATTAGAAAAGTTGAGAACCACTAGTTTAAAGCAATGATTAATAGAGATTGTGCAGAGAAATATATCCCTTATAATCAATAAATATATACATTTATATGTATTTACCTTAGTGCATTTATTACTTGGTTTTATTTACCTATAGATGCTACTTTCCCGGCCAGGTCCTTTCCATAGCCACAAGTGTTGTTAGAGGTAGTAAAAACTTTAAAAATATATGTATACATACAAATTTGTAAATATTAAAATACAAATATTATTAATTAAAGTTGGCTAAGGATATAAACATGTGAATACATATATATTAAAATAACAAAAATAAAATATATATAGATATATAAGTGATGGAAGGATCTTCAAAGAGATAGACCTGTGGTATTGCTACAGAACTACTTTAGAAAAGCCCTTTCTAAATTTGGAAAGGTACTTAAAGGAACAAAAATGTCTAAATGAGTTACAATTTTCATTGTTCTCTTTTAGAGTGAGGTATGGGTCTATTTCTCTGTGCTTAAATACATAAATAATAGAGGTAACAGACCTATTACTTAAAAATAACATGAGGTCTGGAGACAAGTCTTTTGAGAATAAAATTAAATCTCTCAATTGCAACTTAGGTGGTGATATGAGATTTCCTAAAAGAGCACTCCTAATGACATTTTTTAAATGTATTATCAGAATTAAAATTATAAACAATTTCTAAAAACATAAATTAATATCTCATTCCTATAATAAATATCTCCAGTGTGTGCTACACATATGGCACTTCACAAAGATAGTAGGGGAAATAGACATAAAGAATACAGTTTTTGACCTAAAGGATATAATTAAGAAAAATATATTGTTTCAAATATTATATTCTTAAAATACTTATTCTTAAAGTTTAGCATAAATTAATAACTTTATAATTATCTGCTTTTTTATGAACTATTTTGTTTAAAAACATCTCATTTAGATATTTTATTCAACCAAGGTTTTAAAATTCACTAGTTCTAAAACAAACATAAAAATCTTAGTTTGTGTTTTTCTCAACATCATGTACATCTACCGTTATCATGTCCATACTACCCAAAACAATCTATAGATTCAATGCAATCCCTATTAAAATACCAAAAACATATTTCACAGGACTAGAAAAAATACTTCAAAATTTATATGGAATCAAAAAAGAGCCTGAATAGCCACAATAATCTATAGAAAGAAGAACAGAGTTGGAAGGATCATAATACCAGATATCAAGCTATACTACAAAGCCACTGTAATCTAAACAGCCTGGTACTGGCACAGTAGAGGCATATAGATCAATGGAACAGACATTGCCTCCTTTGTCAATAGTATTTGACAAAGGAGGCAATGGAGTAAAGACAGTCTCTTCAATAAATGGTGTTGGGAAAATTGGGCAGGCACATGAAAAAACAAATGAAACTAGATCACCAACTTAGATCATATACAAGAATAAACTCAAAATGAATAAAATATTTAAATCTAAGTCGTGAAACCATAAAAATCCTTGAAGGAAATGTAGACAACATATCAGACCTTTCACATAGCAAAATTTTCACTGATACAATGCCTAGGTCAAGAAAAAAAAGGAAAAAATAAACAAATGGACTGCATAAAAATAAAAAGCTTCTGTACAACAAACCATCAACAATGAAGAGAATTCAATGAATGGGAGAACATATTGGCCAATAATACATTTGTTTAGGGGACAATTTCCAAAATATATAAGGAACTCATACAACTCAATGAAAGAAAGACAAATAAACCAATTAAAAAATGGGCAAAGGACCTAAACAGACGCTTCTCCAAAGAGGACATACAAATGGTGAGGATGCGGAGAAAAATGAACCCTAGTACACTGCTGGTGGGAATGAAGACTGGTACAGACACTATTGAAAACAGTGTGGAGTTGCCTCAAAAAGAAATAAATAAATAAGCAAATAAAGAAAGAAAGAAAATAAAATATATAAATTTTTAAAATTTAAAAAAAATGGAAGAACACTGTCAAAATAAACTTTTTAAGAACTTTAACAATTAGCCAAATGTTTATAACAATCCAAGGAGCAATTCAAGAAAAAGTTAAATTCTGATAAACACAGCAAGCTCTGCGGAGTTTAAACTTGCCCTATTTTCATAACCCTCTTGCCAGCTCCATGGTAGCTTTAGAAATCAAAGACTCACAACTATGGTATCTCTGAAAACCAGCAGGCTAGCAGTCACAGGAGAGGGCAGAACAGGTTCAGAGAGGTACACTATATGACTCTGTGGCAACAGCTCCATTCTCAGGACTTGTCTTAAATTGATGTGACTCAGCCAGCTGTGTGAACAGCCACATCCCTAGGCATTTGTCCAAAAACAGTTGCAACTTAGGTGGTGATACAAGTTAAGACAAATGAGGGGATGACCAAACTATTAAAAGGAAAATGACATGTGTATATAGGGTACTCTGAAAAGCTCCAAGACACTCCTGGAAATCTAAAGGGCCACATGCATGTGCAGGACTGTGTGTGCCCAGGAAGACCAGAGAAGGCTCTAAACCTTCACCTCTGGCTGACCTTGACAATCTGCGTAAACAGTGCGTGAAATCTTTGTAAGGGAGAGTTAGAAACTGCCTACTGAAGCCCTGAAACACGTCCCAACACACACTCAGAGCCCCTTGGAAAAGGCTGCAGGATGTGGTTCCAGGCACTTAAGGAAATCTCTGTCCAGTCATTAGCTGACCACTGAACTAAGTGGACACTCCATTGGTTGCACAACACACACACACACACACACACACACACACACCCCACACACACCAAATATAGACTTTACACAGAATTACCCCAGGAGATTCACTAACTAAATTAGTAGTAAAAGTAACAACAAAAGTGACAAATCATGGAAGCGTGGGATAGAGAATCTGATTTCAAGGTTTGCCACATTATATTATCTCAAATGTCCAGTTAGCAACAAAAATTTAAAAGACATAAAAAAACAACAACAGTAGAGTATGACCCTATATGGAAATTAAAGAAGTCAATAAAAACTGTCCCTAAGAAAGCCCAGATATTGAATTTATTAGACAAAGACTGTTAAAAGATTTTATATGTCAAGAGACCTAAAGAAAATCATGACTAAAGAATTAAGAGGAAGTATGAGAATATATTAGCAAATAGAAAATATCAATAGAAAGATAGAAATTATTAAAAATATGTAAATTATGTAGTTCAAAAGTACAATATTTAACAGAGTGACTACCTCAACAGTAGTTCTGAATTGGCAGAGAAAAGAATTAGTGAAGTTTTAGGATAAGCAAATTAAGATTATCTAAGGAACAGAGAGAAAAAAGAATGAAGAAAAAATGACAGAAGCCAACATCCTTTCCCAATAAAAACACTCAACAAAGGAAAAATACAAAAGAACTTTCTAAATCTGATAAAGGCTATCCAAAGGATGGTGGATCTTATTAAATGCTTTACCTGTATCTGTTGAAATTATTGTGTGAGGTGAGTTTTTGTGCTTAATGCTATTAACACTGCCTATTACACTGACCAATTTTCATATATTAAATCTTCCCTTCATTCCTGGGACAAATCCTATTTGTTCATGATGTATCATCTTTTTTACATGTTGTAGATTATTAGTATTCATAAGAGATTTTGGTCTGCAGTGTTTGGTCAGTTTTGGGATTACAGTAATGCTGATTCATAAAAGGAATTGAAAAAAAATGTTCATTTCTATTTTAATTTTTGGAAGAGTTTGTAAAAGATTGATGTTTTTCTTCTTTAAAACATTTGGTGCAATTCACCAATGATGCATTTTGTGCCTGGGATTTTCTTTGTGGGAAGGTTCTGCATTGCTACTTCAATCACTTTATTCTTACAAGTCTATTCAGATTTCTTTTCTTCTTCAGTAAGTTTTAAATTGGGCCTTTTTATGAATTTATGTCCCTACCATCTAGGCTATTTAACTTGTTAGCATGCAGTTAATAACAGCACTCCTTTATCATCCTTTTTATTTTTCTAAGGTTAAAAGTGGTATCTCCTTAATCATTCCTGGTTTTATTAATTTGAGTGTTACCTATTTCCCTTCATTGTGTCAGTCTAGCTAAGGGTTTATTAATTTTCTTGATTTTTCAATAATCCAACTTTTAGTTTAATTAATTTTCTCTATTCTGTTTCTATTTGCTATTTTCTTTATTTCCATCCTAACAGATATGCTAACTTCAATTACATTTCTAAAAACAAAAAATTACTTCTACATTTGATATAAACCCTGAATCCAATTGATGTGACTCAGCCAGCTGTGTGAACAGCCACATCCCTACGGCATTTGTCCAAAAACATATAACAGATATTTTAAAAAATATATATCTAATATGTAATTATATAGTACTAGTAAAATATAATAATTTGCAAAATTAGAAAAATGGAAAAAGGATTTGAATAGATTCTCCAAAGGAGATATACAAATAGAAATTCCAAAGATGCTCATATCATTACTAACTAAGAAAAATAGAAACCAAATCATCAGATACCCCTCCTTTCCCACTAGGATGACTATAATAACAAAGACAATAACAAATGCTGATGAGGCTGTGGAGAAACCGAAACCTTCATATTTGGCTAGTGGGATTGTAAAATGGTCCAGAGCCACTTCAGAGGACATTTTGACAGTTCTTCAAAATGTTAAACATATATGTAACATGAGACAGCAATTTCAGTATTAAATATATACCCAAGGTAACTGAAAACATGTCCACATAAAAACCTGTATGTGAATGTTCATATAGCATTATTCGTAACAGCTAAAAATGGAAGCAACTCAAATGCTCATCAGTGGATTAAAGGATAAATAAAATGGTGTGTCTACATAATAGAATCTTTTTTTTTAATGTCTCCCATTATTTTTTAAGTGAATTTTAAAAAAATATATTTTATTGATTTTTTTCAGAGAGGAAGAGAGAAGGATAGAGAGCTAAAAATATCGATGAGAAAGAATCATCGATCAGCTGCCTCTTGCACACCCCCTACCAGGGATGTGCCCACTACCAAGGTACATACCCTTGACCGGAATCGAACCTGGGACCTTCCAGTCTGTAGGCCGACACTCTATCCACTGAGCCAAACCGGTTTTGGCTACATAATAGAATCTTATTCAGCCATATAAAGGAATGAAATTTTGATGAATGCTACAACATGTCATGGAGGAACTTTGAAAACATTATGCTAAGTGAAAGAAGTCAGATAACAAAAGGTCATACATGATATGACTGTACTTATATAAAATATCCAGAACAGAGCAGTCCATATAGACAGAAAGAAGTTTAATATTTGACAGAGGCTAAGGAGAGAAAGCAATGTGATGAGGGTAACTACTAATAAGTATGGGATTTCTTTTGGGGATCACATTGAATATGTTTTAACATTAGAGTGGTAATGGTTGCAAGACTCTGTGAATACATTAAAATGCAATGAATTGTAGACTTTAAAAGGGTAAATTTGATACCATGTTGAATTATATCCAAATGAAGCTATTAAAAAAAAAATCATAGAACTATGGCCATGAGAGGTGAAGTTAGTTATAAGGAATAAAGAACACACAAGAGACCATCTCTCCTCCAAGTTAGAGAGGAGAGCCTTGATCCCCTCTATGGAAATGGAAATATAACACAATCAGAAAGCACTATCCTACATAATAAAGAGGTAATATGCAAATTGACCCTCACACCCTTGCACTAATGGCCAACTCCATGTGGACAAAGATGGCCATCACAAGATGGCTGACAGGGAAGGGTAGTTGTGGGCGATCAGGCTAGCAGGGGAGGGCAGATGGGGGTGACTGAACCTGCAGGGGAGGATAGTTGGGGGGGACCAGGCATGCAGGGGAGGGCAGTTAGGAGTGACCAGGCCAGCAGGGGAGGGCAGTTGGGGGCGACCAGGCCTGAAGGGAAGGGTATTTGGGGGCAACTGGGCCGGCAAGGGAGCAGTTAGGCATCTATTAGTCTGGCAGGGGAGTGGTTAGGGGGTGATCAGGCTGGCAGGCAGTTGAGTGGTTGGGAGACAGCCTGGATTGTGAGAGGGATGTCCAATAGCCGGTTTAGGCCTGACCCCACAGGGATCGGGCCTAAACCAGCTGTCAGACATCCCCTGAGGGGGTCCCAGATTGGAGAGGGTGGAGGCTGGGTTGAGAAACAATTTCCCCCACACCCTTCAGTGCACCAATATCATGCACCGGGCCTCTAGAATAAGAGAAACAGATATACTTCACATATCACCAAGGTTGTGCTGGTAAGAACTAAGCTGCTGACAGAAAATTAGAGTGGAAAGGTACAATGTAGTTCCTGGGGAAAACAGCAATTTTAATGAACTAAACTCATGTTTAGGTTTTTTGAGTAACCAAATGGTTAACAGCCTAAGTGTTTTATTATAGATATTTTTTTTTCTAATAGAAAAAAGAAAGAATAATTAAAATTAGAAACATCAACTGATAAGTCATTCATACTTAGGTTAGCTGAAACTGAAGGGTATACAATGAGCTTTACAAGTAGGTTTCAAGGGAAAAGTGAGAAGCTCAATCATCTCCTTCTTGTACTCAAAATTACCTTCTCATTCTTCCACTCCTGTTCTTCAAACAGCTGTCTGTGGCATGTGGGTAGAGTAGTTTGAAGTGTAGCAGGTGTTTGTAATTTCCTTTCTCAAGGTCACAGGTGACTCTGCCGGTGCACTAGAAAAACCACAGCTTCTGGGCCGCTTTCTTCCCACCAAACCCCCAAATCCCCTTCTCACATCCAGATTACTCTCTGCTACTTATGTCTTTTACTCACCTCACAGCTATTAGAATTGAAGTGCCATTACTCCTAGGATATCTACAAGACTTTACCCACTAACCTCAAAACATATCTGATTAAAATTTCTTGGCGGGTGAATGGGATATTTTCCAAGAAAAAATTTTGAAACTGGCTTTCTTAGATAATTTCCAGGGCAGCTCTATTAAGAGAGGAGGGGGGAGAGGATCTGCTGCATTGGGCGTGTCCCTTCTCAAATCAAGACCTTCATGACCCTTTCATCTGTCATTCCGGTCAGCCTTTCCAAGAGTGCTCCGTTATCTACACCCTTCATTACCACTCCCTGCCTAGCCCCATACAAGTTAGTGATGATATAAAGATCAGATGAGATAACATACAGTATGTAAGCAAAGCTTTTAAAACTATACATTGTTTTTATAAGTGTTAATTGCTGTCAATATTACCTGAACTACTCCCAATTTCCACTGAATCTTCTTTGTTCCACTGAGTGGCATTACAGCTTAATGGTTTATTCACATAAACTGATTCTGCTTTTAGGGAGTTAATATTGTTGGCTCAGCTATTATAATGCATTAACACATTCAATTTAAATGTCTCTAAGGAGACCCTTAAACTAAGACCTTTTGTGTTTCAGTTTCCCTCAGGGAAATGATAACACTTTTATCTTAGAGAATTATTATGACACTCAAGTGAGATAACCTACATAAAACACTTTGCACAATGCCTGGTACAAATTAAGTGCCCAATAAATGTTACATATAATTATTATTAGTCAATTCCTAACGTTCTTTGTGTCATCATAGAGAAATGGTGCTTTGTAGTAAAATATGTATGTACTAGTAAAACACCCATCATTATAAAGATGACCATATTTTCCAAACAAAATGTGGATCTAATAACATTTAATTCCATTTCTGAAAAAAAAAAAATTCTAGTTTTGGCATTGCTCTAAATCAAAAACATGCCCTCAGAAAAGTCTGCTCATGTTGCCATAAGATATCGCCAGACAAGAAAACTTTATGAAGTTTCATTAAAAACAGAACAAAAAAGTTTCATTTCCTTCAGGAATTTCTCTTAATCGTTATGCATCATATTAACCTGTGACCCAGTTATGTGGTTATACCAAGAGGTGTCTGCGTTATTGACTGCTATGCTGCTATCTCTGCCAAAGTCTGATCTCTAGGGACACTGAGATGATGGCAGAATCAAGAGTATCACAGAAAGAAGAAGCTGGGTGAACTCATACACATTCATCAGGGCAGAAAAAGAATCTACGAAGCTTTAGTAGTGGCAGCTGGTAGATGTTCAACTACGCAGGAAAAGCAGAGCACTAGTTTAATAACTTTTGATTACATTTCTCCCAAAATGGATGATGAGGGTTAAATTCTTTCTTTTCTAAATGATTGTTTTCTTCATTTTATGTCATGATCTATTCAGGTTTTAGTTTCTTCAATGGGGTATATTAATGCTCCCTTAATGGGGTCAAATTTTATATTGATAGGCATATTTTCAAATAATCAAATCATACTTTAAAAACTATGCAAGTAGTTTTTAATGATTTGATCAATACAATGCCATGCAACACTGTAATAGCTTTTAGATAAGAATACTCCCCAAACAAAATGACATAAAAACTTAAATTACCCATAGGTAATAAAATATTTACTGTGTTTTGATTCACTGTTTAATATTTTTCTAATGTTCTGAATAAAGATAATTAATAAGGGGCATTATTAAATTTGTCAGTGTTACAGAGTTCACAGAGCTATTATCATGACTATAAAAAAAGCCAAACAAAACAGGATTCAAAAGAGTTTTACTGGCTGTATAATGAGTCAAAAATAAACTGATGAGCCCAGCTGGCATGGCTCAGTGGTTGAGCATCGATCTATGAACCAGAAGGTCACTGTTCTATTCCCAGCCAGGGCATATGCCCAAGTTGCGACTTGATCCCCAGTGTTAAGCATGCAGGAGGCAGCTGATCAATGGTTCTCTCTCATCATTGATATTTATCTCTCTTTCTCCCTCTCCCTAACTCTGTGAAGTCAATAATATATATAAAATAAATTGATGAAACTCAACAAGGAGAAATGGACAACTTTGCACTTAGGGTTCAATAATATTAGCTGAGAGATTACTGTTAGTGTTAGACATGTACCTGAAACAACAGAACAACACTAAAAAGTAGATATTATTATTATCTCCACTCTGGAGATGAGCATGCTGATGTATAATTTATAAAGAGTAGGAAGATATGCCTTGATAGCAAATTTTTAAAACATCAAGGAGTTATAATACATCAAAGTTCAATATCAGATACAGTAACCAGATTACAGGAATCAATAATAATACTACATTTTTCATATGACAATTAGAATATTAACTCCAGTTCTGGATGCCCATTTTTCAAAGAATATGAAGAAACTACAACAAAATCAACACAGATTAAGATAAGTGAATAGATATGATATAGATACTCTCAAACCTCTTAAGTGCTGCATTTATGGAAGAAAAAAAAACCTGATTAGTTCTGGAAAAAGAGTAAGCTAAGATACTAATCATTTGTAGTCAAGTACAAAACCTGAGTAATTAATGAAAACAGTGTTTTAAGATAGAACTAGTTTTTGTTTTCCAGGAAAGGAAGAATCCACAAGAAAAGGGACTTTTTTTGTTAGTAACTGTTGACACATCTTTCTCTTATGTTGAAACTGAATGACTGGAAATGTGTAGAGATTAGAAATGCCTCAAAACTCTTCTAACAATATCCCATTATTAGCAGATAATGTAGTCTTTGAAAAAGGTCTGAGCCAAATATCAGGAACTCCAGAGGCGCTTAGGTAGCATGTTAATTAAAAAAGAAAAAGAACTCCTGATGCTGTGTTTACTAACTATGTGATCCTAGGCAAGCCTCTTCACTTTAGGAATAATAATACCTAGCTAAGAGTTATGAAGATTAAAAGAAAGTAGAGATACAGATATATTGGTAACATAGTAAGTATTCAATACATGTATACCATTAATCTTCAGGGGGAAAAATTAATAAATTAAATAACAATAATTTTATATTATTATGATTAGCTTATTCAGAGTCAGTATAAATACTGGGACTATAAGAATGGTTAGTAATAATATATGCAATGCATTGTAGAGTGCTCAGATCACAGTGCTGGATAGGAAGGAGCATGCAAAATCCCTCTCTTGATCGAGTACACATTTTACTAGAGGATACATTTACTGAGATCTAAAGAAAAAGAATTAAGAAGGATCACAAAGACCAAAAATGTGTCATTACAGTCTAAGGCAAAGATAATGCACACCCCCATACAATTACTATGTGTAAATGAAGGCTGATAGAGAAAAAGTGATCCATTTGAAGTACTGCAGTAGAGATGAGCTCTATGGGTATCCTGGATCACTGAAAAAATGTACAATTGGGTCCTGGAACAAATTAAGCTTGAAACGTGTCTGGAGGTGAAAATGACAAAAGCTATCCTACTCTGGGTACATCAATGAGAAGGTGGGGTTCTTTGCAAAAGACAATAAGGCTAGAAAAGTAAAGGCAACAGGAAAAAGGAAACCCAATATGAAATGGATTGGCTTAATAAAAGAAGCCATAGGCATAAATCTGTAGGAGCTGAGCAGAGCTGTTAGGGACAGAACACTGTGGACATTGCTCTTTCACAGGGTCATCAGGAGATAGAACCAACTCAACAGCATGTAACACACACACACACACACACACACACACACACACACACAGAGCCTTTTATGCACAAGGTTGGGTATATTCCTGGCAGAGAGACGAAATGTTTACAGGTCTGTGGGTGAGTAGGTAATAACTTGATGTTCAAGAAACTTAGCAGAGAGTATCATAAGATAATACTGAAGAAATAGGCAGAGATCAGATCATGAAGGCCCTTCCGGTTCCTGGGAAAGGGTTTGGTTCTATTCCAAATGTAGGGAGAAATTATTGAAGAATGTTAAGCAGGAGGAAAGCCCATTTTAAATTACATTTTAAAAAGATCAATCTGGCTGCTATGACTTATTGAATTCACGAGTAAGGTGATCACATGTAGGATTGCCCATGAGAGTCCTAGTTTATGCCTATTATCCTGGTGTAAGTGAACTTCTGCATTGATTCCAGGCAAGTGTCAGAATATGCAATCTATATATATAAAAGCCTAAGTGACCATTACGACTGGACAACTGGCCAGTAGCTATGATGCACACTGACCACCAGAAGGCCGATGCTCCAAACAGGAGCTGTCCCCTGGTGGTTAGTGTGCTCCTATAGCCAACCTTCCCCACAGCTGGCAGGCCCCAATTGGGACTGAGTGAGATGGCCCCCACCTATGCACGAATTCGTGCACTGGGCCTTTAGTAAATAAATAAGTGCATAATACAACAAGCTTTACAAAATAAATAGAGAAAGAAATAAGACACAGGCAGGCCATTGCGGCAGTCTTCATCATGTTCCTGACCTATTTGGGATCTAGGGGTCCTCCCTTTGGTTCTTGACCTAAAATATCTTCTCAGGCTTGTGCTATGTTCTTGTCCTTATTATATGGTGATTTCTCGTGATTAAATATGTAATAATGCCTAGTACACAGAAATATATTGAATAGGGGGCAATATGTCTTAACTAATCCCTTGCAACAATCCTTGAGGTAGGTATTACTATCCCTACTTACAGAAAACTGAAGCACAAAGTCACATGCAGCAAAAGTTGCCAAACCAGGACTTGAAGTCCAGTAATTTGGTTCTGCACTTAGTATTCTTAAACCCTCTTCTAATATTACTGCTCAGTGTGAAAAACCCAGGGAACAGCAAGTAGCTCAGAGTGCACAGTGAATATTGAGGAAGAGATGGAAATAAGTTTAGAAAGGTAGCACAAGGGCTCAAATGACATGCTAAATAGCTTACTTTTCAATAGGTAGGAGATGGGATGCACCACAAGATCTTGAATGCATGACAATATTTATGTTTTGGATAAATACAATAGCTATAATGGATTTGAGAGGTGAGTAGGGAGAGACTAGTTCCTGGCTCAGCTTTTTCTAAGGATTGGATATCAGCCTCCTTCCTGTATGGGGAATTTTGGATAACAGTTTTATGAAGAATCTGCTTGCTCCCACCCATGATAAACAAATGACTCTCCACAGCTAAAGCCTTCTGACTACTGGACCGCTCTTCTGCAGCTGTAGAGTATGACTTTATCAAGCATAATAAATTTATATCTTCAAACTCATCCGCTTTTCTGAGATCCCAGCCTACGTTCTCAGTTCTCTGCTGGGCATTTCTACTTGTTCATGGCCTTTGGTTACCTGAAATTTAACCCCAAAAGCAGAATGTATTATTCTCTAAAAATCAGCCTTCATTCCTATTTTGAAAAATAATGTCAATGGGGTCATCATTCATTAACCTTCAGTTCTAATCTCCAAATTTTTCTCAGAAATATACCTGTTTCACTTCCATTGCCCTTTCCTTAGACAGACTAGTAGGATATCAAATGTAGATTATAGTAGCTGCACAACTCACATTCCTCCCATCTCCATCAATCCACAGTTTCAAGAGCTGCTCTTCATTATTTACAAATGACATGATATTGTACATAGAAAATCATAAAGACTCCACTAGGAAACTACTAGACTTAATAAATGAATTCAGAAATGCAGTAGGATACAAAATCTACATCCATAAATCAATGACAAAATCTACATCCATAAATCAATGGCATTTTTATACACCAATAACAAACTCTAAGAAACTAAAAAAAAAAATCAAAACAACAACAACAAAAACCCCCCCACCCACATCCCATTTACCATTGCAATAAGAACAAAGTAAGATAGCTAGGAATAAACTTAACCAAGGAGGTAAAAGACCTGTATTTGGAAAACTACAGAATATTGAAAAAAGACATAGAGGAAGATACAAACAAATGGAACGAATACCATATTCATGGATTGGAAAAATTAACATCATTAAAATATCCATAATACCCAAAGCAAAATACAGATTCAAAGCAATCCTTATTAAAATACCAATGACACATTTCATAGAACTACAACAAATACTTCAAAAACTTATATCAACCATAAAAGACCCTGAATACCTGCAGCAATCCTGAGAAAGAAAACAAAGTTGGAAGCATCACAATACCAATATCAAACTATACCACAAAGCCACTATACTCAAAACAACCTGGTACTGGCACAAGACCAATGGAACAGAACAGAGACCCCAGAAATTGATTCACATCATTATGGTCAATTTACATTTGACAAAGGAAACAAGAGCATACAATATAGAAAAGACAGTTTCTTTAACAAATGGTTTTGGGAAAACTAGAAAGACACAGGGAAAAAGATGAAATTAGACCACCAACTTACACCATACACAAGAATAAACTCAAAATGGACAAAAGACTTAATGTAAGCCACGAAACCATAAAAATCTTAGCAATAAAATCTCAGACATCTCATGTAGCAGAATTTTTGCCGATATATCTCCTAGGGCAAGAGAAACAAAGAAAAAAATAAACAAATAGGAGGTGAAAATAAAGTTTCTGAATAGCAAAAGAAACCATCATCAAAATGAAAATGGAACCCACTGAATGGGAAAACATACTTGCCAATGATTACATCTGATAAGCAGTTAAAATCCAAAATATACAAAGTACTTCTACAACTCAACAATAGGAAGACAAACAATCCATTTAAAAAATGGGCAGAGGACCTAAATAGACACTCTCCAAAGAGGACATACAAATGGCCAAGAGGCATATGAAAAAATGTTCAAAGTCCCTAATCATCAGAGAAATGCAAATTAAAACCAAAATGAGCCGAAACCGGTTTGGCTCAGTGGTAGAGCGTCAGTCTGTGGACTGAAAGGTCCCAGGTTCGATTCTGGTCGGGGCCATGTACGTTGGTTGTGGGCACATCCCCCATAGGGAGTGTGCAAGAGGCAGCTGGTCGATGTTTCTCTCTCATCGACATTTCTAGCTCTCTATCTCTCTCCCTTTCTCTCTGTGAAAAATCAATAAAATATATTAAAAACAAAACAAAAAAAGAAACACCAAAATGAGATATCACTCCATACCTGCCAGAATGGTTATCATAAAAAAAAAATCAACAAACAACAAGTGTCGGAAAGATTGCAGAGAAAAGGGAACACTAGTTCACTGTTGGTAGAAATGAAGATTGGTGGAGCAACTATGGAAAATAGTATGGCATTTCCTCAAAAAATTAAAAATGGAACTTCCATTTGACCTAGCGATCCTACTTCTGGGAATATATCTTAAACCTCCCCCAAAATACCAATCAGAAAGAATTTAGGCAACACTCTGCTCATAGCAGCATTTACAATAGCTAATATTTGGAAACAGTCCAAGTGCCATCAGTAGATGAATGGATAAAAAGCTGTGGGACATTGACACAATGGAATACCATGCAACTGTAAAAAGGAAACATCTCATACTCTCTGGGACAGCATGGATAGACTTGGAGAATTTTATGCTAAGTGAAATAAGCCAATCTGAGAAAGACAAATATCATGTGATCTCACTTATTTGTAGAATTTAATGAACAAATTGAAATGACCAACAAAACAAGACTAGAAGCATGAGGCATGGAACAGAGTGACATACCTCAAAGTGAATATAGGGGATGAGAAAAGATAAACCAAAGAACTTATATATTTATATGCATAGCCCATGGACATGGGCAGCAGGGAGGTGAAGACCTGGGGGGATGGGTAGGGGCTGGGCAGAGAGAGAAAGATGGGAGACATCTGTAATACTATCAGCAGTAAAAATAAATAAATAAATTAATAAATTAATTAATTAAAAAATATATATATATATATGTAAGTTGGTAATGTTTTTATTTTTATTTTTAAATATATTATAAATAAAAATAAAAACATTACCACCATATCTCTCTATCTATTTATCTATGGCATTAGAAAGGCTGAGAACCACTGAACTAGAAGATTAGAAAAGGTAATTTGGGCATGATTTATAAAGATCGCTGGACTTTAGATAAAGTCAATATAAGCAATAGTAAGGCAGCTGAGCACACACACACACATACATACAATGGAATATTACTTGACCATAAAAAAACAAAATCCTACAATTTGCAACAGCATGAATGAACCTAGAGGGTATTATGCTAAGTGAAATAAGCCAGACACATAAAAACAAATACTATGTGACTCCACATATAAGTATAATCTAAAGAAAATAAACAAATGGACAGACTGATGGATACCAGAGGGGAGACCTGTTGTGTGGCAGGGTAAAAAAAGGTGAAGGGATTAAGAGGTACTAATTGGTGACAACCAAAATTGTTACAGGGATATAAAGAAAAGAAGGCACAGGGAATATAGTCAACAGTGTTGTGATGACTGCCTATGGTGCCAGGTGGACTCTTGAATTATCAGAAGGAACACTTTGTAAAGCATAAGAATGTCTATTTGCTGTGCTATTCATCTGAAAGTAATACAAAACAGTGTTAAATACAAACTGTGATAGAAAAATAGAATAACAAAACAACATTACCACGTTGGTGATATTCTCATGCTCAATCGCCTTACTATTGCTTATACTGACTTTATCTAAAGTCCAGCAATCTTTATAAATCATGCCCAAATTACCTTTTCTAATCTTCTAGTTCAGTGGTTCTTAACCTGTCTAGTGCCACGACCCTTAAATACAGTTCCTCATGTCCTGGTGACCCCCAACCATAAAATTATTTTCGTTGCTACTTCATAACTATAATTTTGCTACTGTTATGAATCGTAATGTAAATATCTGTGTTTTCCAATGGTCTTATGTGACCCTGCTAGGGGTTCTCAACCTGTGAGAATTTTCAGCATTTTAAAAGTTTGCTAGATGGAAAAATTTAGAATAATCAAAAGAGAATTAAGGTGAAAAGTCTGAAATACACAAATCTCAGTGGAGTGTGTCAATGGGAAAAGTCAACATAAATTTCATAATTTACAATGTCTGGATAAAAAATCCACTGTGCAGATACTTAAGAAAAATGTTATATTATGGACAACTTAGAGTGGTCTTAAAGGAGAATCTGTTTTGTGTTTATATTTGAATTTCAAGAGAACTGCTTTGAATTGCTACTTCATTGATAAGTGGAAACAGATTCTTTTATGGCTTAAGCCATAAAAACTTATAGTTTATCAGTTCCCTCTCCACCCTGCAATTACCTACAGGAAGAGATTGGCCTTAGGTTTTATTTTATGAGTTTTATAGGGATACATTTACCCCAATTCACATACTATGAATTCCTGGAAAATGCTACAAATTGGAGAAAATAAGTGATTCCTTTGGATCAAAGACATTCCACTTAAACTCATGCATTTATCCATAAACAAGCTGCCCCAAATATTAAGTTAAAATGTGGAAGATATATTTTGCATGTATACATGCATAAATAATGCAATATGAGATAATTTGTAACCCTAGAGAGTGTGCTAGACAATAACAGCCCATAACAAATCAAAATGTGGTAGAATAGATATTGATATCATAAAAATTAAAGAATCTCAGATTAAATTTACAGAATTCAGATAGGTACATTTGTGAATAACATTAGTGTTAAGGGCAAGCAACATCACAAATATCTCAGATAAGTTTTCAGAACAGTAAAACACTTTAAAGCATTCAAGTTTATTATTAATGAAAAATTACATGACAAAAATTTATCTATCAAACCCTTAGAAGACCTAGAAGAAGTATAACTGCAGACTGAATGACCAGCTTGCTAATGGATTGGACTTATAATGAAAAAGAAGAATGAATCAATATTTAAATTTCCAATCAAGTTAGGATATTTTAATTCCTAACAATTAAATACTTAGATGAATGGCAAGAGTGTTCCAGGAGATAGCCTGGATTTTGTTTCAACCTGTTGTGGTAAATGTGAAGGCTTCTGTGAAAATGCAAGTTGTAGTTTTATAAACTGCCAAAAAGTCCACTTGTTAAAAGAAAAACTGTTCTCATTAAATGGGGGTTGTGTAATCACTGAATAAAATGAGAAAGAGTAATATTATTTAGTATTACAGATTTGGAATTAAAGAAGCTTTACAAAAACCAGTAACTTATACAACAGGCCACGCTGATGCTATCTGAATTTTATCACACCTGTTTTCATTGGAAGACATTCAAAAGTAATTATCCTCAAATCACAAATAGTTATTTATATATTCAGCATGGCTTACCATGCTTTAATTGCACCAGACAATATGAAAGCTATGGAAACTGCTGTGCAATATGGTTGAAAATTAAAGGGCAGGTATGTTTTTAACTATATTCCTCATGTAATCATCTCAAATAAGAAAAGACCAAGCATGTAGGAGAAGACTTCCTTATGCTAGTTACTATTTCTCTTTGATTTGCAAATAAGTCCTTCATTTAAGGTAAATATGGGACTCAAGCCTGTATTGACTTAACTATTAACTAACTTTTATACCTCCTTTCAGGGTTCAGACAATGTCCTCTGATTAATCTGTCTGATAGTATCCTTAATTTGCTGTAGGCTATAAGCAGGTGCACAACTAGTTCTTAAAGTGGCATGTTTATAATTATTTTCATGTAATTGAATATCATGATTGTCTAATATTTTATTTGCTTTTCCTATAGTACTAAAATGTACTATATGAGTGAATACCATTCAGGACAAAAGTCAGGGAAAAGGAAGCCACGCATATAAACATCAAATCTGAGAAAGAATCACCTCTGCCTGACACAGATAACCTATATTTTCTAAAAGCACTGTATCACATTACAATGCTACAGTATCAAACTTTACTTTTAGTGAAAAGTTCCTCCTAACTTAGAATATCGAGATACGCATCTTTCCCTGTATAGAGACTTGAGAAAGTCTCATTTCCCCCACCTGATGTGTACGTGTAGCTATCATCTCACACACTTCTAGACCCAAGCCACTCATGGTAGTACCTGGCGCAACAGGGAAGTGGGGTGATAATGTGTAGAGAAATAAGCTGGGTACGGGGTAAAGAAGTCACTCAGGGCCCCAGACTCAGCTATTCTGAAATGCTACCACACTCCTTTTCTATTTTTTTTTTCTTAGACCCCGATAATATCTCTCTTTTTTGGGCTAATATAGTACAAAGTCTGAACTTACAAATAACCCACCTTAAATTTTTGGACAGTCTTTTTCCTCTATCTTCTGTCTCTAAATATTTTCTCATCTTAATCCCTTTAATGAAAATAAGAGCATATAGATCCAAAGGGCTGAAATTAGGTAAAATTACATTTTTTTGTGAAAGTGAGACTTTACTTCCAGGATAATGGGTTATGAACACACTTGTGATCCTATCTAGAGGTTATGGAGGAAGGGACAAAATTAACTGTCAGTAAGCCGAAAGACCCTGAGGAAGTGGGGAAGTAAAATATGCTTAATTTGCAGCAATAAGAGAGGAGAAGAGCTTTAAAACACGCAAAAAGGAAGCTTGATTCAAGTCAAAACCTGGATAACTGAATGTTTGGGGAGTGCCTGCATAAACCAAGTATATTAAAACTAACTGATTGCACAGAGTGAAAATGTTATTAATATAATAGGGACTACCATTTAATAATCCAACTGGAAAAACATAATCAAAAGACCAACAGCACCTGAACTATTATTATTAGCGACTAGAGGCCCAGTGCACAAATTCCTGCATGGCTGGGGTCCCTGGGCCTGGCAGGCAATTGGGAACCTATTGGGGCCATCTTGCCCAGTCCCAATTGGGCCGGCAGGTGGGAGGGATAGTGGGAGGTTGGCCAGCTGCAGGAAGTTGGCTGTGGGAGTGCACTGACCACCAAGGGGTAGCTCCTGCATCAAGCATCTGCCCCCTGATGGTCAGTGCATGTCATAGTGACCAGTTGATCAGTCATTCGGTCACTTAGGTTTTTATATATACACTAGAGGCCCGATGCATGAAATTCGTGCATGAAGGGAAGAATCCCTCAGCCTGACCTGCACCCTCTCCAATCCGGGACCCCTCAAAAAATGTCCAACTGCCTCTTGCAATCCAGGATCACTGGCTCCTAACTGCTCACCTGCCTAACTGCCTGATCACCCCTAATCCCTCTGTCTGCATGTCTGATCACCCCTAATCCCTCTGCTAGCCTGACTGATCACTCCTAACCACCTCTGCCTTGCCCCAAACCTGGGACCCAGGATTCCCTCCTCTGGCTAGTCGCAGGCACCTGGGACCTGGCTTCCCTCCCTTGGGCCAGCTGCAGGCACTCAGGACCCAGCCCAGCTTCGCCTGAGCTGGCTACAGCCACGGGGGACCACGGGGCAGGCAGCTTGTCCCTCTCCTGGGCCACAGCCACAGGCACTGGTGCTCAGGACTGTAGGGTGGGTGGTTTGTCCCTCTCGCAGGCCACAGATGCAGGTGTTGGTGCCCAGGAACGTGGAGCTTGCAGCTTGTTCCTCTCCCAGGTCGCAGCCTGCCTGGTCCTCATTCCTCTCTCACGAGCTCATTTGTGCCTAGCTGGTCCCCATTCCTCTCTTGTAAGCTCATCTGTGCCTGGCTAGTTCCCATTCCTCTCTCCCCAGTGTTGAATGTCTGATCCTTTAAAGGAGTGATGGCATGACAATTTGCATATTAGCTCTTTATTATATAGGATAGATTGTTCCTAATTCACTGGTGTTATTTTGAAATAATTACTGAATAAGTTAATATCATTATTTCTCATGAGTTCTTGAGGATTCAGTTCTTTTATTTTATCATTTAATTAACATATGCATCTATAACTAGCCTACACGTTAAGACAAAAAAACTGCTAGGCTGTCTTTTTCTGAGTTTCAGAATATACAAAAAAACAAAACAAAACAAAAAAACACACATACACACAAAAACACACACAGAAATGTGAACACCAGTGCCACAGAAATGCCTACATGAATAACATAAATTTCAAAAGTATGAAAAATAATCCAATGATTCAAATACATTAAAATAATTTGTTTTCCATAATTTTTATCTTTAATTTTAATATTAAAGAATATATTTTATAAAATGTTACTGCTACTAAATATAATTGGAATATACACTATAATCAAGTATTTGTTATCATTACACTGATTAATTCCTCAAACACTGGTCTTTACTAGAGCACCACATAGTAAACCATCAAATATGTTGAATTAATCATATGGATTCATTACAAAGAAAAAATGGGAGTCAATTTTTCCTAGAGAAAAATATAATCAATAAAACTCAAGTATAGTAGAATATTATCTTCATTTTCTTAAAAAGAATTTTTTAGTAGCTTTTTAGTAGCAGGAAATGAAGAGCTGTACTGAATAGAAAGGAAAAGAAATAAGATTATGCTTTGAGAACAGTAAGATATACTTTATGTTATCTTATAAATTGATAGTGGGAACTATCAATTGATATATATTTTATATAAATATTATACTCAGATACTAATTTTAATAATCTCTCTTTATATTATCTTTTATAATTATTTTTAATATAGTAAATGATACTGTGATTATTAAATGCCTTTTATTGCCTGGTAGTAATATAAGAGGGATAAAATACAGGATTTTACTTGATAATAATAATGCCTAGTAACATATAATGAAATGGAAGCATAATTCCACTACTACAAATCATTCACTCTAAATGAAGTTAGTGCTCAAAATAACATCTATTTAAAAAAGGGTATAAATCAATTTCCACATATATATTTGCATTACTTTATAAAAAGTATAAAATATTTTTTAATATGTTTTTATTGATTTTAGAGAAGAGGAAGAGAGAGGGATAGAGAGACAGAATGATGGATGGAGAAAAACATCAATCGGCTGCCCCTGCACATGCCCTACTGGGGAGGAAGCCCACAGCCACGCAGGCATGTGACCTGACCAGAATAGAACCTGTAACCTCTTGGTCAACACTCAACCACTGAGCTACACCAGCTGGGTAAAAAGTATAAAGTATTCTTTAATTAAAAAAGCATTCCATGTATAACATTAATATAAATAAGTACCTGTAAAAATGATACAGATCTTATTTTCCCATATCGTGGCAAAAATTAGTAAATTTTCTTCATTAATTAAAAAAATATGAGGGATATAACTACTGACAAAAGGGAGGATAAGAATTTTGTACAAGGACATTATTATAACCAGTATCATTGTAGCTTCTTATCAGTTTTAATAATGCAGAAATAGACTGCCTTACCATTGGTGCTGTATCTGTATGATGGTCACAAGGCATTCCTTCTATGTTGATAATTCCTGTGAAAAGAAAAAAGTGTGACTATCTGCTTATTATACCTACTCATTTTATTTTGAAGACATTTATGTCACAAAGACACAACCCCTACAGCTTACATATAAGAAAAAAGCCTCACTTGTACGGCAGGATCCTTTAAAGTTGCATCATGAATACTATGGTCAGAAATGGTTGGAGAGTTTAGCTAAGACACTTGACTCAAGGCAAGCTAAGCCAGTTTTTCCATCCCAGCAACAGAGCAAGATGTGTCCATATCCTGCTCTCGGCTCAAAAATTATATATACCATTATTCCTGCTCTGCTGCATCTCTTCCTCGAAAGATTTATTTCTAACTTGAGGTCATCAAGTTTTCATAAAGAAGTATCACAAAGGCTAGAAAAAAAATCACTTCATTTTCTCAAAAAGAATAAATAAATCTATTTGAATTTCCCTTTGACCTGGCCTCCTGCTATGGCACATTGTGCTGTTTCTTCATTACCGGGGAATATCTGGAAAATGAAAATTCCCTTTGATTCTCTCCTTTAAATGATAATAGTGACTGAACAACTTGAGAAAAATTCTTTTATCATGTGTGGATTCATCTTTTTTGTTCCCAATGCACTTTACTGCATTTCTTTGTAATAAATGGCTTCTAAGGAGATAACCCACTGCATCTCATCGGAAAAGATACAGGTTCAAAGTCAAGCACAGGTTAAAAATGAACACAGTGTGGGTCTCATTTACTTTACAATCTCTGTCCATCAGCAAACCAATGAGTGAGGATCTCAGAAGAGATTGTTCAAATAATTCTAAAGGCTATCACATGCAGGTTAGATGTGCGAACTGCAATGTACTATTGTTATCAATTAGCAAAATTCAGAGTTGACACAAAACACTATTCCCTCTCACAGGGATTTAATTATTTTTATTAAAATATTATTGAGATCAACACAAAACAATATTTTTTTTTATCACTTTGTAACAGTATATCCAAAATAAACACAGTACCATAAAACATGATTTTTAAAAAAGTTTTGGGTTCATTTAAAAAATTCTCTCACCATCTACTTTTAGCCAGTCAAGGCCAATACTACTTTTATCCAATCAACTAATATTTATTGAATGGCTATTGAGCTTTCAGTAATAAAAGATAAATTATAAAGGATAAATTATGATTTCTGACCTCGAATCTAGAAAAAAAGATATCCTTGTCTGAAGAAATATCACACAGCAAATGAATAGATTTGTCTTAACTGTAATAAATTTTTAAAGTAATTTTGATGGGCAGACACATTTTTATACCTATATTAACATTGGCCTTGAATTAAAAAAATTAAAAACCTGAGTAAAATATATTGTAAAATATTCAAGTAATGCCAACTCTTAATGCAAGATTTTAATAATACTTTAGTATATACAACAAATGGTGAAATTCCCACTTTCCCAGCCCCCACCATCTCTCTCCAGCTACAACCATTAAGAACAGTCTGGCGTGACACTTTAAATGAAAGTAGTCATAATGTTCAGGAATTAGCAACATCTTACATATGTGGTACTATTGTAATCTGCTGTAAAATTTAACCTAGGCTGATTACTGGTGTTTAAATTCTTATCCAATTACAAAGTAACTTCAAAATGATGAAAATCAACAACAACAAAAACCCATATCTATTATTTTTAGTTTATAAAATTAGGGGGGGGGGGAACCTACATATTATACAGTTTTAATTTTGGGATGTGTTAAAAATAGGTTTTAAAAGTGGATTACTACCCAAATATATAATCTTAGTATTCAATTGAGATTGCCTGTTGAAATAATATCATTTGGAAATACAATCATAAATGTCTGTTCAAACTTTTCAGTAAAGAATATACAAAAAGACATAAGTTTGAGTAAAAATAGCAGTTCTATGTAAATTTTAGATGAAGAATCTATATTTATCTACATTTGTACCTTAGTTCACTTTTATTAGGGTGAAAGCTCATAATGAGTAGCTTGCTGTGGTAGCTATTTTTATGTGCCAACTTGGCTAGGCCACAGTACCCGGATATATGGTCAAACATCTCAGATGTTCCTGCGAAGGTTTTTTTTTTTTTTTTTTTTTTTTTTTTTTTTTTTTTTTTACTTTATTAAATTAATAGAGTCCGTGTAGAGCAAAATGTGCTCCACAATGTGGGGTGGGTCTCATCCCAACAGTTGAGGGCCTTAAGAAACACTAACCTCCTAAAAAGGAGAAAATTTTGCCATTAGACTTCTTTAGAACTTGATCTAATGACTTTTCGGTTTTCCATTTGTCTTTCGTTCAGTTGATGTGGCACCCATTTTCCTTCCTTTAAAATCTTTTCTGGAAAAAAAAATCTTTTCTGTTTCTTGTAAATGATTGGAAATTGTTTGCTGAGCAACATTTAATCTTTCTGCAAGTTGTTTTTTAGGTTGACATGCCTCTTCATCCAATAATGCTTGTAACTATTGGTCTTCAAACTTTTTCAGTTGTCCTGGACATTGTTTTTCTTTCACATCAAAATAATCACTTTTAAAGTGTTGAAACCAACATTCAAAAGTGTCTTGAGATGGATCATGTTCACCATAAGCTTCCCAAAGTATTCAGCCGGACTTTTCTTCAAAATAAAGTAATGAATTAAAACTTCCCACAAATGATCTTTTGTTGGCACGAAATTTGACATTTTTAATTGTGAAAATATCTATGATGTGAACACCTTCAAAAAATTTGACATATGAAGTTTTGAATCTTGTTGTCAATACAACAAAATAGCATACATATCAAATTGCATATATATCAACATATGTGTAACTCCATCTATTGAAAAAAAATCCAATTAACCAATACACCTAGTAAATAGCCTTCTCAATGAGGAATTATTTGTCACTACGTTAAATATACTCTGCAAAAACAGTTTGTTCACTTTTATTAATATAGCAAGTATCAAACAGCACAATCCCACCTACTTCTCCCTGTCAAAAATATGTCTCTTGTGAATATTGCCAGTGCTGGGGATGGGCAGTGCTCTGTACTTCATTTATACAAGGCTGTGTACAACCTGGCCCCTCACTATCCCTCTGTTCTCACTGTCTTCTACTTTCCCCTCATTCCTTCTACTCCAGCCATATTGGCCACTTTTTAAAAAAAATATTTTTTTTATTGATTTCAGAGAAGAAGGGTCAGGGAAAGAGAAATAGAAACATCAATGATGAGAAAGAATCATTGACTGACTGACTCCTGCACACACCCTATTGGGGACTGAGCCGGCAACCTGGGCATATACCCTTGACCAGAATTGAACCCAGGACCCTTCAGTCTACAGGCAGATGCTCTACCCACTGAGCCAAACCAGCTAGGGCCATCTTTGCTGCACAAAATGCACATCAAATACATTCCTGACTCAGGATTTTGGTTGGAGATGCTTTATTGCCCAGACACCATGATTTTTTTTCTTCAAAATTCTACTTATCAGCTTCTTTCTGAAACATTTCTTCACCATCTCATTTAAAACAGCAATTATCCCTTTTCCCTGCTTTGCTTGCCCTTTATTCCATATTTGTTTTCTTATTGTCTGTCTCCACTGGACAGTAAACTGAACCAAGTCTTGGATTTTTACCTGTTGGGTTTTTTTTGTTTGTTTGTTTGATTTTTTTTTTTGTGTGTGTGTGTGTGTGTGTTTTATAGATACAGTCACATAACACATATAATACTGGCCTTTAGAATTAAAAAACAGAAAATAAAACAAGAAAAAAATTAGAAAGGATTTAATTGGGGGGAAAAAGTATTTTTGTTTATTACACTGGTATGGTATGGAGAATGTAGGAAGAAAATAACTAATTTTCTCAGTTCTATCCATAAAAGATATCATTTAAATTCTAGGAGAAAATGATAAATTTAAATTCTGAACGAAAGCATAATTTAGAAAATGTTTTCCGTACTCAAAGCAAAGCAAGGTCATTTTAAAATATGCTTATCATGCTATATACATTTTTCCCCCCTGTAAAAGTTCAATGAGTATTACTGTATTTTTCGGACCATAAGACGCACTTTTTTCCCCCCAGAAGTGGGGGGGAAAAGTCCCTGCGTCTTATGGTCCAAATATAGCCTACACATATACTTTAAAAAAAAAGTTTTTTTACTTGCCCGGCTCTGTGTGGTCTCTGTGTGCTTGCCCGGCTCTAAAATGGTTCTAAATGCTGCTGTTTACTTTACAGGGTTGATTACATGTGTTTATGACTGTGATGTTGGGTTTTAATGCACATAAAATATTTTAGGACACTATTTGTTTCAGAATCTTTTTTTCTTCATTTCCCTTCTCTAAAAACTGGTGCGTCTTATGGTCCGAAAAATATGGTAAGTACATTAATTTAACTAACTGCTATACTATCTATGTATATAAAAGTCTAAGTGACCAAACAACCGAATGAACGGTCTATGGGTTGCTATGATGTGTACTGACCACCAGGGGGCAGGAGCTTCACCCTGGTGGTCAGTGAGCTCCCATAGCCAAACTCCCATGGTCCCACCCACCTACCAGCCTCCTGTAGTCTTCCCCACAGCTGGCCGGCCCTGACCAGTGTGATCGCCAGCTGGCTGAGGGATCCCACCCATGGACAAATTCACGCACTGGGCCTCTAGTGCATTTATAACTATCTTTAACATTGGCTTTTAAAGTGTTTTACTTTCAACTCTTTGTTAAATCTTCTTTGGAAAATACATAGATTAAAAAGATGGAGATGACATTAAACATTAAGCCCCATAATGTTACTATAAAAATAAAGAAGGAAAAAAGAAAAACAAAAGACAACCTTCCTAAAGCTCCCTTCTCCTCATGGCAAACGTTGTTGATTTTGAATTAGCCGAAATATAAATATTTGGCTCACACAAAATTTAACAGCTATGAGATGTGAAAGACTTGATTCCTTTCAAAAGCAGGGCAAGTATGCACAACACACACACACACACACACACACAGAGTCAGTCACACACATTTATATGAAAGAAACTGGAGTGTGCTTTATAATTATTCACTCATTCTCAGAATATCAGAACACCCCTGGGAGGCAGGTTTGAAGCATGTAGCATAGTAACTAAAATTGTTACATGGCTTCTGACATATTAACCTGCCACAAAATCCAGATTCCTAGTCCTAAACTATCGTTTGGAGGAGTCGTAAATGGACAGTATTGTTCTGTATTATGTAGACAACAAAGAATTCTGAGCATGACCATGAATCTGAGTGCATTTTACAAGGATAATATATTTAATCAGATTGATTCCTTTCTCTGTGCTCCGTGTTTTGTGCTTATCTGCTATTGAACTCAACCCCCTTATACTGTAACTATTTCTTTGCCTGTTAAATTCTTTAACTAGTCTGGGAGGACTTTTGAGGGTAGTCTTTCATTTTCCATTTCTCCAGGCCTTGGCTTAGTCCCTATTACATGGTAGACTCTACAGAACATTGGATGGTGAACTGTATGGATTAATTTTTGATAAAGTATAAAAAGGCCTTTATTTTTTAAAGTAGGTAATAACTTTTGTTAGGGTGATTTTAATAAAATAAATTTTTGGTTCTGTTAAAATAAAAAAAAGATCTGGGTATTAGTAAAAAAAAAATCATTTTCAATTTTTATTCCTTGTAAAATTATAGTTGAATTTTTATAGTGGAGAAATTTGCAAAAGTAAATTGCCTGAAATTAGAACAAAGTTCTACTTTTTACTTAATGAACATTTATAATACAAAGACCTCTGAAATTATTTTTAAAAATGACCAGTCACTCTATTTACTCATTTTTGCAGTTTCCATATTTATCATAAACTTCGCTCTCAAACTCATAGGCAAGTTACTAAGAGCAATACCAAGACAGATTTTTTTTTTTTTTTAACATTTTCATTCACTTTTCATTGAAGGGAGCTTCCTGCAATCACACATTTAAAATTCTGGAAAATACAAATCAACATTACCTAGCAGTCTCTATCATCACCACAAGGTCTGGTCCTTAAACCTAATTTCCATCATTAGCTAACACTTTCAATAAGTGGTAGGTATTCATTTCCAGAAAACACTGCCAGTAAGTTCTATGATATCACAGTCTGCTCGCTCTGCAGGCCAAACTGACTAAGCCACAAAACGCAAAAGCATGCACTTAGTTAGTCCAAGGGAAACCTGAAGGCTATTCTGACTACAGTTTTAGAAAAGTATAACCTAACTGAGAGTAAATGAGAACGTAATTTAAATAGACCTTTCCCTCTGAATTTCCAGGGTCTTCCTCTGAATTTCTAGGGCCTTCAGTAGACACAAACCAAAAAGTTTGAAAACTAAAGTGTTTCTTGTCATAGATTTAAATTACTTTGGAACATAGTAATTTACAAAGAAAACAAAAATTGCAATTTTTACAATATAAATGATATTTTATTTTTCCCCTTGACCAGGGGAGAAAACATTAAGGGCTACTTATTTGGTTCCAAGCAATGCCCATCTGAAACAGAATTAGTATAGAAAAAATTATGTCTAGTTTAAAAACTCATAACTTTTCACGAATCATAGAACTAAAGGCTAAAATGGACAGTAATTTGAAAATATGTAAAATGTTAATGTGCAAGTATACAGAGGGAAGAAATGAGTATGTGTGATTAATAGGGAGTAAATTTGACCTTTCATTTTAAACATGAGTTAAAATATTTTTCATTATCAGAGATGTGGTCAACATTTTGATGTACATATGTATTCCTTATGCTGATAAACTAAAGGTAACCATAATATTAGGTCTAGTAATAATTAATGTCGTTTTCTAATACTTTTTAAAATCGAATTTATTTAAACAATACAACAAAATTTAATCAACAATATAGTTGCCGTTGTTTTCTACTACTTGTGCCCAATGCTCAGGAAGCATTTTAATCCCTCTGTTGTAAAATTCTTGTGATTTTGATGCAAAAAATTCGGTCAATGCATTTTTGAGGCATTCTTCATTATTAAATTTTTTTCCAAGAAGAAAGTTTTGCAAAGAACGAATCAAATGGTAATTGGAAGGGGCAATATCAGGAGAATATGCAGGTTGAGGGAGAACTTCCCATTCCAACTGGCGCAGTTTTTCAGCAGTGATTCTTGTAGTATGCGGTCGTGCGTTATCATAGTGAAGAATTACGCCCTTCTGATTAATCAGCGTGGGCTCTTTTTCTCTTAAAGCTTGGGCTAACCTTTCCAATTGGGCACTATACACTGCACTTGTAATGGTTTGGTTAGATGGTAAAAGTTCATAATGAAGAATTCCTTTAAAATTCCACCAAACACACAACATCACTTTTTTCCCATGCAAGTCAGATTTTGGCGTGGGCTGCGGAGCCTCATTTTTGTCCAACCATTGAGGCCGCCTTTTCAAATTAACATACAGCACCAATTCTTCGTCTCCGGTAACAATTTGCTCTAAAAACGGCAAATGGTTTTGACGAGAGAGGAGCGAACTGCAAATTGTGACTCTTTGATTACGGTTGTTGTCGGTCAACTCATGAGGAACCCATTTTCCAAACTTTTGGACTTTGCCAAGTGCACGCAATTGATTGGAAATTGTTTTTTGTGAACAATTTAAAGTTGTCGCAAGCTCTTGTTGGGTAATTTGAGGATTTTGCACCAAAAGAGCTTGAAGAGCTTCTTGATCAAAATTGGACACACGGCCTCGACCACTCTTGTCATCTAACGAAAAATTTCCCTCTCGAAATTTCTCAAACCAACGCTGGCATTTTCCGGCGCTAACTGCATCTTGACTAAGAGCACTACAGATGTTTTTGCAGCCTCACTTGCTTTTCTTCCTAATTGGAACCCGTAAAGCATGCAGTGCCGAATATGCTCTTCATCCGCCATCTTCTTAGCCCTAGTTTTGCAACAAAAACCAAACCAAACACAAACTTTTTCAAGCAAAACTTGTTAATTGCACTTCACACATTCTGTAGATACCACGTGTTTGAAGGTTATGTCAATACAAGTCAACGCCAAGCAAGATTTTGAACGAATGTTTAAAAACGACATTAATTATTACTAGACCCGATATTTAGCAATTGAAGAAAGACTTCAAAATTATGGAATACTCATTTTCTTCAAGACCATATATTAAGTTGTTATCAGAAAAAAATTATGGGGAAAATGTATTTTTTAAACTACATATTTGGAAGTATATCCTACATTAGTATTTTATATGCCCAATTGTCTTAATGATGAAAAGTTGTTAATTTCAGTTTGAGATTATAAAAATAATGAAATGCATCATATGGTTGATATGACACAATATTAAATGTATTCTTATTCTCAAACTATAAAAACAAACAATAAAGGAGTAACTGATCAAAAATAATTTGGCCATTTTATAACCCACTCTCTCCTCTTGCCTGCTGCAGCCATGTAGTTATTGTAATTCCTCCTTTAATTCTCACCTTTGAGTGAACTGATGCACTGACAGTTTCATTTTAACTTGGAGGCATAGCAGTAAATTCAAAACTTTCACTATTTTCATCATTATATAAATAATGTTCTGATAAAGAAGTTGGAACCTTTAAAGTCTCATACTTTAGAAATCTTATATAATAAAGCCCTAATGTGCAAATCGACCAAATGGGGGAACGACGTGAACAACTGACCACCAGAGGGCAGATGCTCAACAAAGGAGCTGCCCCCGATATTGAGCGTCCAGCCTCCAAGAGGGAGGCAACCGGAGGTGGCAATTGGGAGGTAGGGCATGCCAGTGGGCAGTGCCAGCCAGCCAGCCAACGCAGGCATCAGCGGGGGCTTCCTGACCATCCCGCCTGCCGGTCATTCCATAGTTTGGCCCTGATTGCTGGCCAGGCTTAGGACCCTATGTATCCGGAAAAATTAAAACCTGGCAAGGCTACTCTAACCCTGAGAAAGCAGGATGATGCAGCGATGACATGCATGGACCCTGACTTGCACATTTTGTGGTCAGCCCTGTTCAGACACTTATAACTGTGTGACGAAGCCAATTACTTAACTTCTCTCTGATTCAGTTTTTCGACCCATAAGATGGGGAAAATGGCTTTTAAAGTGTATTACTGCCTCAGAAGGATCAAGCTATGTACTACTTTTTATAATCAGGGCAAAAAAATATAGCTGCCCATGCAACAGCAAGAAGCCTTTCACCTGTTTGAAAAGTATGGTCCCTGGTGCATGCAGCATCCCGGATTGCGAGAGGGATGTCTGACGGCAAGCTTAGGCTCGATCCCGGAAGTCGGACATTCCCCCAGGGCACAGGCCTGGCTGAGAGACCCTCCCCCTACATGAATTTTGTGCACCAGGCTTCTAGTCTATAATAATAAAAGCCTGATATGCTAATTAGACTGGACATCCTTCCTGATGAAGCCGGGGCTGCAGCCATGAGATTGACGTGGCTGCGACGGCTGTGAAGGAGGGATCCAGGCAGCCACTCGTGGCTGTGAGGGAGGGATCAACGCAGCTGCTGTGGCTGCGAAGACCTACTCTTGTAGAATTTCGTGCATCAGGTCTCTAGCATATTATAAAAACCACTATTATCATGGAAATACTTAGCAGTGTTCTCAGAACTTGTATTTTGAAAAAGAAATGTACCAGAATAATATGGATAATAAGACATTCACTAAGTTTTATTCTAAGAAGACTGATTTTTCTTTATAAAATTTAGTGGGAAGTTGGATAAATTTAAAATAAAAAGGTTCAATGATTAAAATAGCTCCGCATATACTCTTAGATACTATCATTCTTATTACATTACAAGTCAAACATAGGTAGGTATTTGAAAACTTTCACTGGCACCAAACACTTTCCTCTATTTTCAAATGACATGCTCCAATATGAAATGACTTGCTCTCAGTCATAGCATAAGTAACAGAATCTGGATCTAAATTGAGGTGTCTCCAATAACTTGGCTAAGTGCTACTACATCATCATGTATTGGTTTAAATAGAAAAAAATAAGAAAATTTTAGAGTCCCTATGCAAGTTAAAATTGCTTTTTAATACATCTGCACAATTATGATGCTGAAATCTGAAATATTTTTTAAAATATATTTTTTTATTGATTTCAGAGAGGCAGGGAGAGGGAGAGAGCTATAGAAACATCCACGATGAGAGAAGATAATCAATCAGCTGCCTCCTGAAAGCCCCACACTGGGGATCCAGCCCGCAACCTGGGCATATGCCCAGGAATCAAACCATGACTTCCTGGTTCATAGGTCAATGCTCAACCAAGAGATCTTAAATATTATTTTATAACTATGTATGGTGCCTGTTGTGGTACTGGAAATATCAAGGGGAACATTATGTAAATATGACTTTCTAATCACTAAGCTGTACACCTGAAACTAATACAAAAGAAAATTCAAAGGGAAAATAATGAGTGGTGGTTAAGGAAATAGGTCAACTGAGAATGTGATGTTCTGGAAACCTGTGTATTAAGAAGTGATCAAATGTGTCAAATGCTGCTAATAAGTCCAGTAAGATAAGAACAAAGAACTGAACATTGGAATGTGCAATGTGCAAGTCACTGGTGAGCCGGAAAAAAAAAACCCAGATTAGAGATGGAACACATTTATGGGAAGATGAGAAGTGACTCAAAACGTATCTCTGAAAGCATTATGATAGGCTACAGTAGATACAGGCTCTATCTGACAATGAAACTCAGAGTGCCTATGGACACAGATTCAGCACTTTGGGTAGATAGCAAAATAAAACAAACCTGAGGAGAAATAACTGAAGGTCTGTATATAAAAACACGTAAGCCAAACAGATTCCACATGAAATGGATGATGCTGAGCATTCACCCTAGATTTGAAAAAAAGTAAAAAAAAAAAAGTGGATGTGTCTCTAAAAATAATACTGAACAAAAAGCACTTGGGAAGAGTAAAGACTTCCAGAACTGTTGTCCCACTTATTCTCATTCTGACAAGTGTCCGACAGCCTGGCTCATTTTTCTTGCCTGTTTACCCTAAATATAAGCTACCAGTTAATATGTCTTAGCTTTATATATATGAAGTTCTCAACAGACTTCCTGGTAAGGTAAACAAAACAGTAAGATTACAGAGCTACTTACACAACAAAAGAGGAACACCATATTCGTACCAGGTCCTTCATTAAAAAAATAATTTTTTTTTAAAAAGACAGATGCCAAGGATCACCAGAAAAAAAAAAAAAAATCCATTGGCATGAAACAAAAAGACAGAATACATAAACAGATGAGAAAATTGAAACACAGAGGAACCACCAATTCAAAGAACTTTACTTTGAGATTCAGAAAGATGTAATGACATCTACAAAACCATGGTACTAGAAAACAAAACAAGAAAGAAACCATAAAGATTAAAGGGATGATTGGTGTCCTGGCTGGTGTGGATCAATGGTTAGAGCAGTGGCCCAAACACCTCAGTGTTGAGGGTTTGATTTCTGGGCAAGGGCACATACCTAGGTTGTAGGTTCCATCCCTGGCCCTGGTGAAGGAGGCAACCAATTGATGTTTCTCTCTCTTTCTCCCCCTACTTCCCTCCCACTCTCTCTAGGAAATCAATGGAAAAATATACTTGGGTGAGGATTAACAAATAAACAAACCAACAGGATGATTGGTGAAAAGAGATTGAAAATAGTGAGAAGACTCTGAGAATGACTAGTTCAAAACAGGAAATGAGAAGGAGGAGTCAAAGATGCATACAGTTTCCACCTGAAAGAAGGGTAATGCCATCATCAAAAATCAGACAGAAGGGTAAAATGTAGAAGCGTCTTTCAGGAAACTTAGGCTCACTCATGAAAATGATTACATTTCTGTCACATGCACGACAAAAAGTAGTTAGCTGATCTGTCTTGCTACACAATTTTGAGACTGAATTATCGTTTCTGTAATTATATTTCATACTTCAGAGCCACATATATGACAATAACTCCCAAAAATTTTACATTTGAGCCCTAACTGGTTTAGCTCAGTGAACAGAGCGTCAGCCTGTGGATTGAAAGGTCCCGGGTTTGATTCAGATCAAGGGCATGTACCTTGGTTGCAGGCACATCCCCAGTAGGAGATGTGCAGGAAGCAGCTGATCGATATTTCTCTCTCATCGATGTTTCTAACTTTCTATCCCTCTCCCTGCCTCTCTGTAAAAAATCAATAAATTACATATTTTTTAAAAGTTTATATTTGACCTTTTAAAATAAGATGATATATGTAAGAAAATACTATAAAATTCAAAATGCAAAAAAGACAAATTAAGAAGTTGTTAAAATATCAGAATATCTCTAAAATACAAATTCAATAATCTGGCATATATTTTGGCTACATTTACATTAAATTATATGGTTTTATATTCATTAAATTTTAGTTTATGGATTCAATTACATTTTTTATTTTCACTGAATATGAATATAATTATTTCACTTTTAAAATTAATCTTCTGGGCAAATGCTACATCTGCTTGGACAACCAAATTTAGTAGGTTCATAAACCCAACACACAACATGCATGCACGCACACACACACAACAGAAATGTGCCTGAAAAAGAATAGCTTCAAGTAAGTTCTCTGTGTTTAACAGATTGAAGAAAAGGGCTGAAAATTGTAAGGTTTTAACTATTTATACTATTTAAATATCATATGAAATAACTCTTTACAAAATAAATGGCTAGGAAATAGCAAATTTAAGCTCATTCACATCAGAACATTTAAATGAGAAGAATTTGCATTCATATTCTCCCCTCAAAACATATTAGGTGAAATTTTGTATCTCAATGGGGACATTAATATTAAATGCATGCCCCTGTGCATGAAGAAGCATTCATTACATGTATTAATATTTAAGAGTTAATTAAAATGATTTTTAAACTGGGTTCTAATGGATTATTTAAAGTTTAAGATACTTGTTTGAAAGTTTTCCTCTTAAAACTATTTCTTCTTACTGTCTTTCTCGGCTTGCTTCTAAAAATCCTGTCCTTTATTTGCTTCTCTGACATGTTTTTTTTTCTATAATAATCACTTAAGATATTTTATTAAGTCATGTCTTAAAATTTCCTCCATTCCTTTGGGCACAATGCAAAGGATCAAACTTAAAAAAAAAAAATCAAAATATCTCCCATAAAAATCTCATGTTATTTAGTCTCACAATATCTTATGCATTTCAAAGTATTTAAAATACTTTTCTGATCCTCACAATTCTATGAAGTAAGAAATTCATCTTATGTAGAAAATAGAAATATTATGCCTGGAGAAATAAAGTCAACTCCCAAGATAATACTGGGAAGTGGCTGACTAGGACTCATGCCCAACCCTTTTTGCCTTCTGAACCCCAAAACTGTGTTTTCCATCACAATGCACATGCCCTCAATTCATACTCAACAAATTCTTGCTTTTAAAAATTGCATAATAAAAATATTTTTCTTTTTGGTACCATAAACTACATTTAAAGAGGTCTGTCTACAGAAAATCAGCTAATTCTATATTAAGTAGATTATATTTATTGTAATAAATTCACTCCTTTCACCCATTCCAAAATCTACACTTACATCTTGGATTTCTGGAGGTTTGAAATCAGCATTCAATAAAACATTCTTTTTCAAATAACAGTTTAAAGTTCATTATGTAATACTAACAGAACACTCTGCCAATTCTGATGCGATGAGAAAGATCTTTGAAGTTCATTTTAGCTTCCTTAAAATGGAAACCCCCTTTTAACATCAACTGTCTTTATTGAGAGTCATTCTGATTCCTAATTTTTGCCAAAATGTTTTCTTTTCTTCTTTTGAAATATAAGAATCATCTTGTTTCCAGCTTACTTGCAATCTACCTTCTACAACTGGTTATAATCGCAGAATCTTTGGTGAAATTATGACCAAGGCAGAATTCATTTTACATTTCAGTAAATTTATTTGAAAAGTTTTGTACTTCCCTATAAAAATTAAATCTTAAGTAATACTGAAATGTTGAAACCAATAAAATTTAACTAGAAAAATACCTCCTAATTTTAAGAGTTAATTTTTTTATTCCTGGTTAAAGGAATACACACACACACACACACACACACACACACTTGGCAAAGATGTGCAAAGTAAATGCAAAAATACAGCTCTTTAAATAATATTCAAAATGTAAAAGCATGAAAGTTAACTGGACAGATCTAATAACCAATACTGAAGTCATTAGAATGATGTTATGATGTTGTCTAAATCAAGTATCTAGACCACATGTGTCAAACACAAGGCCCTCGGGCCAAATCCATCTCGCCAGGCCTTGCAATGTGGCCCGCACCGTGCTGTCATCACTGCACTCTGCTGCGTTTCCATCACAATGACAGTTTATGACTGTTCAGTAAACCATTCGGCCCGCGATTTAGGCTAGATTTTAGATTTTGGCCCCTTCTCTGATTGAGTTCGACACCCCCTAATCTAGACCATTTAGGATGTGGTAAAAAGTTAGATTTAATGACTGGTAATCAAGTTTAATACTTGTTTATATGATCTAATGGAGAGTACAAATATATGAAGACAGAAGCTACTGGTTGTTTTTGAAAGCCATGTTACACTCTGCCTCCCCCATCAAACTCCAAGTCTACAACTAAAAAAGGTAATATGAAGATTATGCTAATAAAGTCATACTAATAAAATGATTCATTTCATTTTGTATCACTCATCTATTGAAAATGAACTGAATTTCACACAATGCTGTGAAAAGATATACCACATTTTTAAAAATGAGACACGCTGTCCTTCAAAGATAAACACGCAAAGATGATACAATTACCCCCCAGTGGCTAACTACATCCTGCCCCTCCCTCTATTGATTAATTGTATTTTTTACTGAATAACTCACATTTAAACATTTACTCCTATTATAAGAACTCCTGAGATGATTGAATGGGTTCTGAGATTTTGATCAGCCATCACAGAACAATATTCCTCTGCACAGAACTTGCTGAATTCATTGAAGATATAGTATAGCATGTTCACTACATGCTGACACATTATATAAGCTATAAATTACGTAAAATGTTAAAATTACAATTTTCTTTTCTTTTCCCCTAGCTTTATTAAAGTACTAGAGGTCCGGTGCATAAAATTTGTGCACTTGTGGGGGAGGGGGGGAGGGTCCACCCTCAGCCCAGCCTGCACCTTCTCGCAGTCCGGGTCCCTCAGGGGATGTCAAACTATCAGCTTAAGCCCACTCCCCGACCTCCCCAGCAGTCAGACATCCTAAGCTGGCAGTTCTCAGCATTGCTGTGGAGACGGGAGAGGCTTCTGCCACCACCCCTGCACTTGTCAGCTATGAGCCTGGCTTCTGGCTGAGCTTCTGGGTTTAGCGTCTGCCCCTGATGGTCAGTGCATATCATAGTGATCAGTTGTTCACCATTCAGTCGATTTACATATTAGCCTTTTATTATATAGGATATTTAGAAAATAAAATTATACGATTTCCTTTCTTATACAAATTACTCATGATAGATGTATTTTTGTTTTTAATAGGATTAACAGATGTATTATTTTCTAATTAAGATAGTGACAGCCTAATGAAAAGTTCCTAAAGTATCTCTTAAGAGTTGTATCCAGATTTTTTTCTCTCTACCCCACCAGTTGTATACTATTGTAGTATATATTTTTAAAATCCTCACCCAAGGATACGATTTTTAAATTGACTTTAGAGAGAGAAATATTGATGTCAGAGAGACACATCGATTGGCTGCCTCCCATACGTGCCCCAATCAGGAATTGAACCCGCAACCTTTTTGGTGCATGGGACAACGCACCAGTCAACCAAGCAACCTGGCCAGGGCAGCAGCAATATTTTTTAAAAAACACATTTTATCACCTTTTTCATACTCATACCTTTGGAGAGTCTATTTTTTTAGAGAATATAATGTGAATTCCTCAGAAGGGCACAACTTGACTCAACCTACTTTTACAGATTCAGTTTTTCCTAACACATCTATCTCACCATCTCCTTCAGCTAAACTTAAGACTCAAACCATTCCCCAGCTATGCCAAGCTCTCTTCCAGGCGTGCATGCTTGGTTATCCACTTCTTGGCTCTGTGGGCTCTCCTGAAACCCCACTTGCTGATGAGGCCTACGATGAAGACGAAGGCAAGGCCATGGATGGTTTTACAAGACAGGGGAAGGACTCTGGGACCCATTCTAATTGTGACAGCCATTTAAGCAGGGTAGTCACATGATCTAAATCATCTCTCAAAGAAATGTGTTGGCTCCGATGGGGAGAATAAGCTAAGTGACAAGAGTGGAAGGGGAAATGGAGTCAGTTGTAGAAACTAGTTCATCTGTTTCCTAGTGCAAGATTCCCCCCCTGAAAAGATTGGCTTTTTCATGAAGAAAATTGATTAACTTGGCAATTTTGCAACAAACTACATATTCTGCTTTTATAATTTTTCTGTGTGATATATCAATAAGTTTTATAGAAAGGATATGCCTTAAAATGAGATCAGGCATATGAACAACTAAAACAAAATAAAGTGAAGTGTTGTCATCATGTATATAACATGGCTTAATGGTAATGCTTCTGAGGTAGAGGACACATGGAGGGTTATGCATGATATAAATACCCCAATGCAAGGCCTATTTGGCCAGAGAAAACTGAAGGCAAGTGGAGACAATCCTATGTACTATGGTAAAGCTTATAAGGCTTGTCTTTATCATACCCAGCTTTCCTTTTATTCTTTTTCTTTACCCTTTATCTGTCCCACTGATAAACCCTCTTCCATTTCAAAGGCCTTCTATCTATCCTCTCTTCTCTTTCCCTTTACAGAAAAGAATTTTATATCTATCATCTACATCTTGTTGGCTGACAAACTTAAGACAATACTTGAATGAATTTTAATATATTAGTTCAACCAAACATTTCCATTCCATGCCTTTAATCCTAAAGTGTGGAATGAAAAATTTGTCCCCAGAAGAATTTAGATTCAGGAGAAAGGTGATAGGGATCAAGTAGTAGAACATATTCTCTCTCTCCTAGTCATTAAAATGACATGATCTGAAGACAAACCAAGTATCTAGTTAGAGAAGGAGTCTATAGGAAGAACAGATGGTGTGCCCCCTACTGTACATAAGAAGCAATAGCACTTTGCTCCAAATCCTAGCAGATATCTGGAACATTAGAAATTTAAGATAGCTGATGTTTGGGATAACTTAATCATTATATTCATTTGAAATTAGAGAACAATGTATTTTCAAAGCTAGCTTATATATACTCATGTTTACAGTTTAAGTATGTTATAATTGTATAGTGCCTTATGCTTTCAAGTGTTTCATATGTGATATATAATTTGAATTTCAACAGAATATAATGTAAATATCATTTCTACTTTCCAAATGAATATTATTTTTTAAAATATATTTTATTGATTTTTTACAGAGATAAGGAGAGAGGGATAGAGAGCTAGAAACGTCGATGAGAGAGAAACATTAACCAGCTGCCTCTTGCACACCCCCTACTGGGGATGTGCCCGCAACCAATGTACATGCCCTTGACCGGAATTGAACCTGGGACCTTTCAGTCTGCAGACCGACGCTCTATCCACTGAGCCAAACCGGTTTCAGCAAAGTGAATATTCTTAAGTTCACAGGTAATAAGTTATATAAAAAAAAAAGGCACAACCAGGAGTGAACATAAAAATCTTGATCCAAATATTTTCCCACTATAATATGTAACTTATAAAGCAATATTAAAATAACTTGTATATGTAAACTGCAAACACTTTCAAACTAGAAAAGTAATATTGTCCCCAAATTTCTAAGTAAATTCTATCAGTCTTTTCAAGCTAAAGTTTCTTATGATCTTTTTGTTGAAGATAATTAGATATTCTCAGTTGCCTCAATTTTTAAAACAATTCAATAATATACAAAATATTGTCAAAAACATACAGCTAGTGAATAGAAATAGCCATCTTTCCATCCCCAAAGTCACATTCTCACATAAATGCTTTCTCTTTGATGTCCTTTGAAAACCTTATTCAAATTATTTTAAAACATTAGCCTAAAAATTTGCATTGTATAGTTCATTTCAACTCAGTGATTCATGTAGATTTTTACAACTAGCTTCTTTGCATATCTTATTACTTTGCCAACTTTGAAGAACATGATATCACTGACAGGTTGGAGCCTGTTTCTGCCAAAACACATTTTACCTTGAATTCCTTGAAGTAGTTTATAACATATAAAATCAATTATGGTCTTTTACCTAAGGGAAACAGAATCAGATTTAATTGTATACATGTTTAAAACTCACATGTTTTGCTGTTTTTAGTTTGTTACCTGTTCAATGGAATAGAGGTTGAGAGTATTTACTATTAAAGTTACCAAGTTCAAATTTGCTTTTGAAATTACTTGTGAATTTTGAAGAAGAAAAAAGATGCTAGAATATAATTCAAGTATGAAAACAGACCATTACAATGCTATGAGCTATATTTCTAAAATGAAACAATCCTCACGAAGAAAATAGCAGGTAAACATTTAAAAGAATAGTCATAAGAAAGGGGCTCACCAGTCTGAGCGAAACCAAACTGACGCAGAGGCTGAGTGTCCAGCAAGTCTGACTGTTTTAACTTAGACTGTTGTGAGGAGGCTGATGCTGAAGTAAAAGAGAGATTTTTGTTGACCTGTAATAGGAAAGGCAAATCAGAAACAAAAGCGTAATTTCCTGGGTTACTGATGCAAAAGCTGTATGAGAAAGATTTGCTTACAATGCAAACGATGACACATGGTAGGTGAGCGGGAGTGGTAAAGATTTTTATGCTTGATTTTCAAAGTTTACAAAACAGAATAGTTTTTTTATCAAGGAAGGAAAACAATGGCAATGAAAGTGTAATTAAATTAAAGTAAACCAGCCTTATTAAATAAAACAAGTTAGCTTATCATGGAACTGACATTATTCATAACACAAAAAGGAGTGGTCTTAACAGTTATGCAAAGAAATGCAAAAAATGAAAGTAACTCCTTGACAGCTTTCAATTAAGAAAGAGTTAAAATATTTCAGACCCACATTTCTCTAGCATTTGTGAAGTAGCAGGTACTTCCTTTAAAAAGCCTGCACAGAAAACACCTGTAATATTCTTGTTTATATACATCATGGTGACATAGATAACACAGCTGCAACCTAACCTGCCAAGTGAAACAATTTCCACTGCATCGAAAAGCCTTATTCTTAAGACACTATTTAAAAACATCATTAAAGTAACGATGAAGCAATATTTCTGAAAAAACAATGTTCTATAAAACAAAAAAAAACGGATTACCTGAGTACAATGGTCTCCCTCAGAAATGAAATACATAAAAGTATGATAGTATAACTTCAGAAAAATAAGAATAGCTCACAAGAATGTATTAAATGTTTACTAGTAAATTCATCTTATGACTTACAATTTTGGGAATAACCTAGTTTTGTTCATTATTAATAAATTATTCATTATATATTTATTATTTTTGTCATTTTCAAAATCATAAGTGTGATCTAATTTTGAAAAATCTGAAAGTTTGAATTTCTAATTTTACTGACAAAATATAATTTATGAATTAACAAAATGTTAAATGATAGTTTATGGTATATAAATCCTTGTATGTGAAAATAGCAGACTTTTTCCTGACTTTTCTTAAAAATGATCAAACCACACAGAAGACTTCCCTGTATAAGCATTTAAAAATCCCCTTTTGATGTTTTGTATTAAATAGTAGATTGCGGTTACGTGCCCTTTATCTGACTCATTATTTGTAAACACTTCTCTTCTTTCAAAGTGATAGTAAATGATATTTCTTAGAGATTTTCTCTTGAGGCAAAGACCTATTTACATATTTGGCAAAATAGTCAACTAATTAAGACCATATAGTAATAATATAGTCTTACCGTTTTAAAACTCTTATGATATCATCTCATAAAAGAGAAAAATATTTTTCAAAGTAGTTAGATCAGGTCAAATACCACATCAGTGCTAAACAATTACCCATCTTTAAACGTTCTCTAAGCCCTGGGCAGGTGCAGTGTCATCCCATACACCAAAGGGTTTCGGGTTTGATTCCCGGTCACAGCACATATTACAAGCAGCAACAATGAATGCATAAATAAGTGGAACAACACACTGATGCTTTCCTCCTCCTCCTCGTCCTCGTCCTCGTCCTCGTCCTCCTCCTCCTCCTCCTCCTCCTTTCCCTCTTCCTCCTTCTCCTCCTTTCCCTCTTCCTCCCTCCCTCACCCCTTTCTCTCCATCTCTAAAAAATAAATAAATAAATATGAAAAAAATAAAAATTTTATGAGCCATTGAAAATTATATTTTTATTTATTTCAGAGAGGAAAGAAGAGGGAGAGAGATATATAAACATCAATGATAAGAGAGAGTCAAAATGGATCTATCAGCTTCCTCCTGCACACCCCCTACTGGGGATCGAGACTGCAACCTGGGCATGTGCGCTGACCTGACGGGGAATCAAACCTTGACCTCCTGGTTCCTAGATCGATGCTCAACCACTGAGCCATGACAGCCATTATCAAACACTGATCAAAGTTAATGTTGACTATTTATACTAATATCATACCTAAGATAACAATGAAATCATCTAACATTTTTTAGGTTTGTTTTCCATCTTTAAATGGAGATAATAAAAGTAGTATGTATGCTTCAATGGGAATGTGCTGTGTGAGAAATAAAGATGAACTGGATAGAGTGCTAGTCACATATGCTAACCATAGAGCACTAGGTTAGAAGAAGTAGATTAGTCCTGGAGGTGTGGCTCAGTTGGTGGGTGTCGTCCCATTTACCAAAAGGCTGCCAGTTTTGATTCCTGGTCAGGGCACATACCAGGGTTCCAGCTTGATCCTCGGCGGTTGGTGTGCAGGAGGCAGACAACTGATGCTTCTTTCTCTCTCTCCATTCCTTTCTCTTTAAAAATCAATAAAACACTTAAAAAAGAAAATAAAAGCAATGGATTGAATAGAGTATGGTGGCAAAGGGAAACCATACAGTGCTATGCATGTGCCACATAAATATTAGTTATTAACATCACTAGAAGAGGAATGAGACACCTGTAATGCAGTATGATGATGCAGTAAAGTTTTCAGAGAGCTATACTTTTAAATTAAACTACTATAAACAAAATGACATATTTATCATTTAATTCTTTAGTCCACTTCTCTTTTTAGAATCATTTTTCAGTTTTACTTCTGTGTTCTTGAAAATTTTTATCCTACATGGCAAACAATGCATTTTGAAATCTGGTGCAAAAGAACAGGTATATTCTGGGGACACACACACACACGCACACACACACTCACGCTTCAATCTTCCTCTTCAGAAGTTTATTTGTGCTAAAGTTAAAGAACACCAGGAAGCCTAGAATAGGATACATTTAAATACAATACTTCCACTCAAACAGAAAGACTTGTCACACTTTTTAAATAAAATGCTGTTCAAAAAAAACAAAAAAACAACTATAATCCATAATTATGTGTTCTTCCTAAAGCATGTTGTTTGTTTTGTTTTGTTTTGTTTTTGCTAATTCTGCTCTCTCTTGACACATTTCTTTAGAGACTATCAAATGTTCAGGATGAGTAGCAACATCCAGCAGATAATTCACTTTTAAGGTCTGAAATAACTAAATATTATAGTGATTTGAAATTAGAGCTCAAAGTATTTTCAAAGTTGGCCTACATATATTCACTACTTCATTTAGAGGAAGAAAAGTCATAATAACCATTAAAAAGAGTGAAGCAATCTCTATTTCTGAAATACATGCTGTGGAAAAGAATTGCTTAATATTTTACAACAACAGGAGGATTGGCTAAGATAGTCTACCCTACACCGATCTCCCCTCTTTTCACAACGCACTTTTCTGCTTGCTTCATTCAAAACCACACTCTGCCAGCGTCAGTTTACGGCCTCCATGCTGGGGAAACTAAAAGCATACACATTTAATCAAATTCCCGATAGAGAAAAAGGGGAAAGTGATCACCTGAACTTTTGCCAAGTTCATTACAAAACTGTTTTGCCTCCTCTTTCAGGGCACAAGCACCTTTGCACAAAACATGCAAATACTAATTCTCTAGGAGGGGAAACATTTTCGTGTTAAAAAAGTAGTGATTAAATTTAAAAACATTTGGGAGAGATATTTCATTTCATATATACTTATGTGGGGACTCACAAGGTAATTTTCGTCCCACATTCTAAATCCTCCTAACTGGCTAATAATGGAAATAACAGGAGACAAGTGCCCACTGCACGGGCTGCCCTGAGAATGGACCCAGAGGCACTGGGCAGCAAACGCGTTCTGGGGCCTCATGGACCAAGGAGAAGGCAGCTGGGAGATGGGAGGGAAACTCACAGGAGCAGAAAAGACCCGGCAAACATCCCAGAAACAAACCAGAAACCATGGCGGGGCTGGGAGGCGGGTGACAACCCTGTGGTGCTCCTTCTGCAAGAAAGGGGGAGGGTCCCAGGGTTTTCCTTCATTTTTTGTTTCTTAATAATTAGCTTAACATCAATAGCCCAGAAGGCACATTCTGGGTGGCAAACTTTGCTCCCCTTCACTGACAAGAGGAATCACTGTAGCTGCTTTAGGTGATATTTACCTGAAGTAGTTTCTGAAGTTTCAAGCTGCAAAGAAACTTCAAATTAGTTTTACATTTTAACAGAAAAGATGCTTATACTACCCATATATATCTATATATATCTATATATCTATATCTATATCTATATCTATATCTATATCTATATATATATATATGCTTATATATATAGATTTTATATATATACGTAGGGTCACAAACATGTCCCCCTCCCTGCAGGTGCTGCTTGATTTCCACCGTTGCTTGAAATAAGTCCATTTTGTGGAGTGGCACATGGCCAGGAGCCACATGGGAGCCGGGCACAGCCCTGCCTCAGGAGCCAGGGAGCCCCAGGGTTACAGGCCAGAGGGGTAGAGGGGAGAAGAGAGAGGAGACCTGCTTCTGCGTCAAGCAGTTTAAATGTCAGGTTCTGCATGCTGGCAGTGGTCGCCCTGCTCTGGCCCCCGCTCACTGCCAGGCTGACTGAGGAGCAGGCACCTCCCTGTAGCTCACACCTCACTGGGCATGCACCCTGACTAGCTTTGTCCTGCCTCTCCCCCCTCTGTCAATGACAGCAGACTTGGAGTGCTAAATGCAGCTTTTTGGCAAAGCTGTGTAAGTGGCATGCCTATATTAACTAGTCTTTCCCTTTAATCCTTTCCTGTTAAATAGTAACCTGATTATTACAATGCTATCAAATCTACTTCCAAAATATATCCCAAATCTATGACCTGCATCTTCATTTTTACCAATGTTAAAATTAATTAAACAAGAATGCCTTAGACTGAGTGTGAGAATAAACAGGTAATCTTTTTGTCAAAGAATAGTTTTGGAAGCCGCCATTTTGGACTGCATAACTTGGCAGCCACCATGTTGGCCCCATGACCTGCAGCTCCCCTGGGGGCCACCATCTTGAAATGGCAAAGACTAAACCTCCCTTTGAATTAGCCAATCGAGAAAAACTGCGTGCCTGAGCTCCAATTAAGAGTGAGGGACAGGTCACGTGAGTCAGGAATAAAAAGGGCAGTGGACCGGACCACCTGTTCAGTGTGTGACCATGTGCTGCGCACCCTCCTGCAGGAGTAAAGAAATCTGCCTTGCTGCCTGGCTCCCGAGTGTGCTTTGTGTTCTACCAGGACCCCTGAATTTTGGAGCTCCACCTTATTTCTTACACTGAAACAACGCTAATGCTATGACAGTCTCCATAAGCAAACCAAACTCTGGTCCTGTAAATGCCTCAAGGTTACAAAACTGAACCAATAGGGGCTGGCAGACTGGAGGGAAGCTGAGGGAGGTTGGCTGGCTACAGGAAGTTGGCTGTGAGAGTGCAATGACCACTAGAGGACAGCTCCTGCATTGAGCACCTGCCAGTTGTTCCGTTGGCTGGTCATAACAGTCACTTAGGCTTTTATATATATAGATTTTCCCAGATTAGTGTTTGGTGTGTGTGTGTGATATACCTATATATATACATATACACACAGATTGACTTTTAGAGAGGGAAGAAGAGGGGGGGAGAAGAGAGAGAGAGAGAGAGAGAGAGAGAGAGAGAGAGAGAGAGAGAGAGAAAGAGAAACATCAATGTGAGGAGACCTCAATTGGTTGCCTCCCACATGCCCCCTTACTGGGAACCAAACCTGCAGCCTGGGTATGTCCCCTGACCAGGAATTGAATCAAGGACATTTTGGTACATGGGATGATGCTCCAACCAACTGGGCCACACAAGCCAGGGCCACACACTGATATTCTTAAATAAACAAACACATCCTAAGCTGATCTTTACAGAAATATCAAGTCAGGAAAACATGATAGATTATCCTAAGTTCAGTCTGTTTATTGAAGTTAGTGATTTTATAACAAGTACTAGAGAAAAAAAAAAAACTATAAAAAAGCCTAGTTTTAAGTACACTAACTTACTTAATTCAATTAATATTTATTGAAATGGCAATGCAAAACAGGATAGAAATAGTTTTAAAAATTCCAACTTCTCAACTGCATAAAATAAACATACTGTGACAGAATTGAGTCTTTGTATCACTTGCTGCATCTTCATGGAAGAATCTTTTGTGTGGACAGAGTCCTCAATCTGAAGAGAGCCTTGTTGAGGCATGTTAGAACATAAAGCTTCTTGACTTTGGTGTATTCCGGGGAATGGAGGTGTTCCATTGTAGTGGTTGAATGTGTCAGCCTCCTGCTGGGCAACTAGAAAAATGAATCTATATTAGTTCAAATCATAATAGCAAGAGTGTAAAGAAATAATTAAGCCACCTACTAGTAACTGTAGCATTAAATAAATAAGAAATTGAACAATACATTTCAAATACTGGGCAATAAGACAACATGACTGGCAAAATGTAAAATTATTAAATGCTATAAACCATAAAGAAGAAATTTCAGATTATTTCCAGCCAGGCAGTATTATAATCAAGCCTTGAAAGCCATGCATTATCTTGGTCTGGTAAATATAACAATTGCATGAAAGCCTAATTTGAAATATCGATATAAATGTATAGAAAAAAATGATACACAAGATCAAAAGCATCCTAGCTGGTTTGGCAAAGTGGATAGAGTGTCAGTATGTGAACTGAAGGGTTGTGGGTTCAATTCTGGTCAAGGGCACAAACTTCGACTGCAGGCTCAATCCCTGGCCCCAGAGCATATTGGAAGGCAACCAATGGATGTGTCTCTCTCACATTTCTCTCTTTCTGTCTCACCCTTCCCTTCCATTGTCTCTAAAAATCAATACAGAAAATATCCTTGCATAAGGATTAATAAGCACAACAAAAAGGCATACTATAACAGAATTAAATAAAATGCAAAAAAAAAAAAAAAAATTTCACAAATCTATCTCCCCAAAGCAAAATGGTGAAAACTATTTCTCCATCACTCCTAATTCTAATATACATTTTATGCAAGATATTATGGTGTAAATGTAATTTAGCATTTTAATAATTTAAATGAAAATATCTTTCATATTTCTATTGTACAACAATGTAATTACCATTTTCATTTATTTACTTTACTGACTTTTTTAAGAGAGAGAAAGGTGGGGGAAGAGAGAGAGAAAGATTGATTTGTTGTCCTACTTATTTATGCATTTACTAGTTAAGTCTTGTATGTGTGCCCTGACCACGAATAGAACCCACAACCTTGGGGTATTAGGACAATGCCCTAACCAACTGAACTATCCAGCCAAAGCCTGTAATTATCATTTTTAAAAGCTTTACAGTATCATATCTAATGAAGCAGTATAATTTATTTGTGCATTCTTCTATTATTAAATACAAGAGGCCCGGTGCACGAAATTCGTGCACGAGGGGACCAGGGGTGGTGTCCCTCAGCCCAGCCTGCACCCTCTCCAATCTGGGACCCCTCGAGGGATGTCCAACTGCCTGTTTAGTCAATTTGTATACTGAAGTTAGTGGTTTTATAACAAATGGGCAGTCAGACATCCCTCTCACAATCTAGGACTGCTGGCTCCCAACCGCTCTCCTACCTGCCTGGCTGATTGCCCCTAACCACTTCTGCCTGCCAGCCTGATTACCCCCTAACCATTCCCTTGCCAGCTTGATTGACACCTAACTGCTCCCCTGCTGGCCTGATTGCCCCCAACTGCCCTCCCCTGCAGGCCTGGTCCTTCCCCAACTGCCCTTCCCTGCCAGCCTGGTTGCCCCTAACTGCCCTCCCCTGCCAGCCATCTTGTGACCACATGGGGACAGCCATGTTGTAATTACATGGGGACAGCCATCTTGTGCAAAGGTGTGATGGTCAATTTGCATATTACCTCTTTATTATATAAGATGGACAAGTTTTGTTACCTGAACATTTAAAGAGTTTTCATTAACATAAAATAAAAAACTCAGTAATCAAAATTAAAAAGCAAATGACACGTAAATAATTTTTTTCACCCCTGGCAAAAAATAGAACAAAAGGACCAGATATGCCCTCCTGCTTGAAACTATAAAAAAAATGGGCAACACACAGAGGGAACAAAGCTTTCTTTCCTTATAGATACGATTGTCTATGCAGATATAAGACTATGCTGAGACAAGTGAGAAATGTAAGGAGGAAAACTGAAGAAGGTATTCATTCTCAGGTTTTGGCCCCACATTTGTGTAAAAAATCTGAATGGAACCTTAAAAATAAGTCACTGGAACTAATAATTGACTTTAGCAAGATTTCAATATACATGAGAAATGTACAAAAATTAATTGTATTTCCACATACAAGAAGCAAAGAAATAGAATTCTTTTTAAATGCCATTAATGGCATAAAAATGTGACATATTTTGGGAAATATCTGATGAAACAGGTGAAAGATATGCACACTGAAAACTACAGAATGCTACTGAGAAAAACTGAAGAACCTAAATATAAAAAGATATATTGTGTTCATGGTTGGAATAGTCAATATTGTTAAGATGTCAATTCTCTCCAAAGGTTCCACATATTCAATGTAATCCCACTGAATATTCCAGGAGGTTATTTTTTGAGAAATCACCAAATTCTAAAAATCTAACGAAAAACCTAGAATAGCCAAAACAACTTTGAAAAAGATCAAAGGGAACTATCTCTCTCTCACTCTTCCTTCCTCTCTGAAATCAATAAACATTTTTTAAAAAAATAAAATTAATTTTATTCTCAAATATTCACAGATAGTTTAGAGAACAAGAGAAACATTAAAGATATAAAAGGGACCTATGGTTTAGAATTTGGAAGGCTTAACATTAGTAGATGGGTCGGGGATGAATAAATCAACACATGAAAATCATGTTCCATGGTCTTATTTGCTGTACAAAATTGTCCTTTTAACATTTCATTGATTTCTGCTTCTATGAATAGAAAGTAAAGCTGACTTTAACTATTTAGTGGCATTTTTTTCACTCCCTATGTTTTTGTATTTGCCAGACACATATTAGCCACAATTTCACTTTAAGCTCTGAGTGAGAAAGAATGCACAGAAGCATATATACTGATGTAAGCAACAGTTATACAGGATAGCAAACTTGGGTATTTATTTCATTCTTTTTTGCCAAACTGTATTTTCTAAGAATTATGCTATGCTAAGCATGATTTATTTATTTTATTAAGATTTTTTTTAACTAGTAAAAAATAACAAAAGGCTTTTCCTAAATATTTATGTTCCTTTATTTTTCCAGGCAATAAGACGGTTTTCAGAAAGGATTAAAATGGTCTAAATGGATGCAGATACATAATAAACCCCAAATTATGAATATTCGTTTCCATTGTCGAAAGGGTTTTCTATACAAAAGACATCTGACTGGATTTAAAAGAGTCAAATTAACATCCTACTCTGTCTTCAGCACCTCTCATTCTGTGACTGTATCAAGAGAGATTAAAAAAAAAATCTGCAGAAATATTCACAAAGACCTAGTTTCTCAGATATTAGAAATAAAAAAAGCTCCTTTCTTCTGAACTTTCATTCTTCCCCCACTCCAACATTACACAAATTATTCATCTATTTGTATAAGATCATACAGAGTATAAAAATAGGTTTTGATAGATGACTTTGGAAATTCCTTCAAGTTCTATGCATCTAACATTTCAAAGGTTTTCAGAACACTTTTACATAGGCCATGACTGGAGTATAATGTTGCAACTAAATAACTGTATTTCTTCACTATTTTCTTTTCTTCAGGCTAACTTAACTTTATACATTTAAAATTTAGCCCTAATCTAACCTGACATGTTTAAAACTCACAATTTTTACAGCCTCGCCCCTCTGTGAGAAGTGCACTAGAGCAGGTTCTGAGAATGCAAGGATGCCATGCCCTGCTTGGGGTCTGAGTCTTTGGAGGTCAGTAAGAAATGACTGCTGTGTGCTTCGCAGCACTGCAGAGAAATGGACATGGTGCTGAGAACACAGAGGTGGCAACTACATTTGCTTAAAGGAATGTTTTATCAATCAAAATACTTCTAAAATTATCTCCATCAGCTATAATTTGGGATTCTAAATTTTACAAAATTAAAAAAAATTTTTTAATGTCTTCAGAATCGACAATCCTTTGACTTATGTAAGTTCAGTGCTTTTGTATATCTCCTGGACTTTAAATAATTATAAACAATAACATGGTTTTCTCAGGAGATTTTTATCTTTATAAGAGGAAGAATGGAGGAAATAAGATATTTTAATCCAGTGCTATTCTTCTTCTTATTATTACTATCTATGTGTACTTACATTATTAACTTTAAAATAAAGTACAACTGAAAAACAGCATAGTATTTAACTTACACTACATTAACAGTAAGATTACCATCTAGTTCTATGTTTAATTCCTTTGTTCAAGGCCTATTATTATATACTAGAGGCTGGGTACACAAATTCTTGCATGGGTGGGGTCCAGCCAGTCACTCTGATTAAGGGTAGGACCAGCTGGCCAACCTTCCTCATCCCTTCTCTCTGGGCCAGCCTAATCAGCCCCAATCAGGGTGGCTGGCCAGACCCCACCCATGCATGACTTCATGCACCGGGCCTCTATATGAAATAAAGTTCTGTTGTTTATAAGCTGCCTGAATGAACTAAAATAAGAATGATCAAGGGCTTACAATGTTTTATATTGTATTTTACTGGGCCCAACTTGTTCCTGCTTCAACTAATCTTAAAATACTATGTGGATGAATCCAAAAAGTTATATTGAGTAGCACTTTAATTCTAGTAGCCTAAGTAATTTTAGGGCCTGTTAGTAATCATGTATTTCCCTGACACATTTTATATATCAAGTAGAAATAATGATGTCATTAAAAATAACTGTTCAAAAATAATGAAAGAAAGTATAACAGATTTATGTCTCATAGCCAACCAAATGGGAGAGCAACTAACATCATTTGTTAACTTCATTAGTTAAACACCAACATATAGTAATTATTACTAAACTAGAGGCCTGATGCACAAAGGCTTGTGCATGGCGTTTACTCCGGCCCGGAGCTGCCTTTTTGCCTTCTCTCTGAGCTGCCTTTCTGCCTTTGCAAGTTGTCCAGAGGCCCAGAGTGGCTGGGGCAGTGCAGAACATCCTGCCCCTGGCTGCTTGACATCTGTGTATGCAAATTAACATGCCATCTTTATTGAGTTAATTTTCATATCACTCCTGGTGGGCTGGTGGGTGTTACAAAGGTATGGTCAATTTGCATCTTTTTCTTTATTAGTGTAGATTCCCTGAACTACATGCTATTGTTCTTTTGTTGGTATCCTTTTCCATTGTCAACTCATTATCACACATCATGCTATTCCACTGAAAATGTGTAATGCATCTATTGCTACAGAAAATAGATAGAATTTCTCAACTACAGACTCATTCTTGAACTCTAATATATCTAAACTTCGCCATGCTTTGTACTTTCATTTTATCCTTTGACAAAATAGTGAGATCAAAAAGAACAGGTATTTAAATTCAACATGTGGATAAAACAGATGCAGAAACACTAAATTAGTTGACTAGGGTCAAACAAAATGTGATGGCATTTTGTCTAGAATCCCAATACTCTTACTCAGGCCTTTCCCACCACACTGCTGTTCATTTTTGCACCATACAATGCTTCTTTCTTTGTGCACATTAAAAAGCACCAATGGCCAAGACCGGTTTGGCTCAATGGATAGAGCGTCGGCTTGGGGAATGAAGGGTCCCGGGTTCGATTCCGGTCAAGGGCATGTACCTTGGTTGCGGGCATATCACCAGTAGGGGGTGTGCAAGAGGCAGCTGATCGATAACTCTCTCTCATCAATGTTTCTAACTCTCTATCTCTCTCCCTTCCTCTCTGTACAAAATCAATAAAATATATTTAAAAAAAAAAAAAAAAGCACCAATGGAAGCATAAAAAAAAAAGCCTGGGTAAAGAATTCAGGGCTATGGTTTATGCTCAAAGCCATTCAATTGACTAAGTTTTCCATGTCTTCAATCCTTAAATGACATAAGCTTTCAAATCAAAGTATCCATTAGTGAAGAATATTAAAATAGATGCTTCAGGATAATGATCATGAAATAGGTAGTAGAGCATGTCTTAAAATATGGCATTTTATTTTTTAATTTATTGTACTAGGCTAATAATATATATTTAAAACACTAACCTACAATCAATTACTTTTATTACTGCATGATCTTATCTGAGTTTGTTTTCTAATCATTCATCATTAGAACTTTAAGAATATAATTGTTATACATAAAACTAGAGATATCAAATTTATTTCAACTAGACATAATCGTATTGCAAAAATGTTGTTATAATAGTTACATTAAAATTTAATGCTTCTAATAAAGAACGTTTATATTTTGGACTACACTGAGAATGGTTTACTACATTACAATTACCCCGCAAATTTGTAAAGCAGTAACCATTAACAATAATAGTAGAGTAGCAAAGTTCCTTTTAATCTTAAAGCGTTTTCCTAAATATTAAAAATGAAAACAAACAACACATTTCACCAGAGGAATATTTGGCTGCATTCTTAAATTACTGCAGGATACAGGAAATGCAAAGATTACAAAGATTACATGTCTGTGACAGACAGTTTGATGGTTAAGAGCATGGGCTCTAGAGTTGAAGAGTCTAGAATCAAATGGTAGCCCAATCACCAACTGTGTGGCCTGAGGCAAATTACTTCATTCTCTCTGTACCTCAGTTTCATCATTTGCAAAATGAGGACAGTTAATAGCATCTACCTCATGGGAGTTGGGGAGTTCTGTTTTAGATAATATATGTAAAATGCTTGTAAGAATAGGGGACATATAATAAATGCTTGATAGATATTAGCTACTACTACCACTATTATTATTAGCCCCAAATCTATTAACTACACATGACTTTCATTCTGTATTTTTATACAATTTAAGGAAATAATTCTATTTTACAGAATCTGTTATTCTTATTTCATACATTTGTTCCACATCAGTAATATACCAGGTCCTGTGTTACACATAAGGCATTATAAACACCAAGGTCTTTTGGTCAAAGAGTAAGTTAATATAACAAAAATTTTTATAGGTGCCTGAACATTGCCCTAAACTCTACTAAAGCATGTCAAAATGTGAAAAATAAAACTATACACAATGAAAACATAGGTGGTCATTAATGAATATGAATTCTATAACAAAATAATTTTAGTGTCAATGGAAGAGAGTGCTTTTCAGTTTAACTAAAGTTTTTCCAGAGGTTTAATCAACTACTTAGGGAACACAAAGAATTGGAATAGAGCATGAAAACCTGAGTGTGATTCCTGGAATATTACAGGTGCTCAATAAAGATTTGTCTCGTCTAAGACTAGGACTGAAAAGCATCCCAGACTTAATGCTGACTCAGGAGATATTGCCACCTAGTGAAATATTAGGCTCATTACCTGAAATTATCAAGTAATGTTTAGAACTTCCCTAATTTGATCTTACTTAAAATACATACATGTACATTCAACCTAAGTCAGTATTCAGACTAGGTGATGCACTGGTAATAAAAAGATAAATAAGCTGCTATGTCTGCTTCCTACAAACTATAGATGATACAAAGAAACCAGAGAGATATAAAGTAAATGGTATTGTAGGGAAAAAAAAAGTTTGCTTAATAAATAACCAAAAGCTAACATTTTAGAAAATCTGCTCAAAAAGGCAGTTCAGTGTAGCAAATAAAATCACGGTCTCCAAATACAGACTGTATGGATCCAAATCCTGGCTCCTGTAAAGTGGGGTAATTATAGAACCTATCTCATAAGATTATTGTGACAAATTAAATAGGTGTAAAGTGCTTAAGACGGGCCCAGAAATACAGAAAGTGCTTTGTAAGTATTAGCTATGATTATGACTAAATGTAGAGCAGGAACCTAGAGACTGAGGTAGATAAATATTGATTAATAACATAACATTATTGCTAAAACTAGCCTTGTGAATGTAACTCAGTAGAGGCCGTTTCTGTGACTAGTACTCTGTTGTTATGGGAATCCTTAAAGTACATTATTTGTGGTATTCTGTGACTAAATTTCGTATTACTAGATGATTAACCCTTCAGCATCAGGCAAATAAAACTGCCTTCTGAAAGTAAAAATCATATTTCTTACCAAAAAAAGCAAAAAGTCAGTAGAATGAAAGACTCAAAAGACCACAACTGAACATATGCTTAACAAGGAAAGATGCTTGCTGATTCTTCACAGGTTCTGCTAGAACTGAAAGATGGATGATACATTTTGCTACTATTGTGGTCTTATCCGCAGCTTATTTAACTTGTAAAAAAAAAATCTTGCTCTATTTTCCTTGAAAATTACCTGAATATATCAGCAGCTCCGATAAATACTTTTTAAAAGCCATGTAACTGTTCTATATCCTTCAAATTTTGTACTATTAATAAGTTTATGGAAAGCTACATGTAAATTTTATTTTCAGACCAGAAAGTCTAGGCAAAACAAGTGTGTGTGTATGTGTGTGTGTGTGTGTGTTAGAGGCCCAATGCATGAAATTCGTGCTGGGGGCCTCAGCCCAGCCTGCACTCTAACTTTCATTTTCTAATGGATATATACCATGCACAAGAACTGTGCTAAAACTTGGATTGCTTGAGATTATGTAACCTCTTCTTAGCTTCCTCTTTTTAAAAATAAGCAGCAAAGAGTTTGGACAATATGTTTAAAAATTTTAAGTTTTCATTTGTTTTTAAAGGTAAGAATGTAAAAAATCATGTTCTAAATACAATGCACAAATTTTAATTTCATATGCATTATTATTTCTAAGATACTTAGAATTCCTTCCTCTTCCATGTTAAGATAGTGTGAATGTAAAACAATGTTCTTAACTTCAAAAAATTATTTTCTATCACAACTGAGCTAAAATTTTACACACTCTAATAATCAAAAGGCTACCAAAAAAGCTTGTTAAGAGAGGAGGGTGGGGGGAACCTTTTCAATTCTATTCAATATATAGATGCTTATCAGTATATGAAGACATAAGTTGCCATAAAGTCAAGTATATATCATTTGGATGAGTTTGATAGCAACCCACTTGACCTTTTTTTGTTTTAATCTAGTGCTTATTAATTTACAAAGTACTTCCACTGTCCCTGTCTTATAGTGTCTTCACAAATAACAGGTAGCACAGGTATTAATAGCAGTAGTACCATTTACTAGATAGGAAAATGGAGTTTTAGGAAGGCAAGAAATTTGTGCAAAGTTACTAAAGAAACAGAACTGAGCCCAGACAGCATGAGGCAGGAGGTCACAGTTCAATTCCTGGTCAGGGCACATGCCTGGGTTGCGGCTGAATCACAAGGGCGTGGAGGAGGCAGCCGATCAATGATTCTCTCTCATCATTGATGTTTATATCTCTGTCCCTCTCCCTTCCTCTCTGAAATCAATTTAAAAAAATTAAAAAAACAAATAGAACTGAACCTTAAACCCTGCTCTTTCTACTGGCATTTCTAGAATGAACCTCTTAGTTGGAAACCTATTGTCTAAAAGCCATATGGGCAAACCTGACTGGGCAATCTAATGATGAAATCCTTTTATCAATGACAAAAAAAAAAAAAAATAAAATAACTGAAGGAAAAAAAGAGTGGAACTTTAACTTGCATTTGTAGTGAAAATTTCAAAAGCCTGAGAAAAAGATTAGAAATTGAATGAAGACTGTTGTGAAACCTCTTGAGTCTGAGGAAATAACTGTGGAGACTATTTCCTATATAACAGTTCTAATTATAAAGTCCTTAGGTAGAGTTCTCCTTTATGTGAAGATTTGGGAAAGCACACAGAAAGACCTGTTTCAGGATACAAGTTTTAACCAGACACCAGCTTTGGACACTGGCTGACTTGAGAAAGCCATTTGTCTTTTCCTATAATCAGGCAGTGTTTATTTTTGCTAATATTTGCTTGTAATAGTAAATGGTATTATGTTGTTTAACAATTCTACTATTAGTAAGTGTTCTGTAAATCTGAACATGTTAGAGAAATTAATTATTAATTCTCAGCAAAATAATTTAAAATAAATCTCAATTTTACACATTATTTTCTTATATAATTTGCCTGAGAAGACATATTAAAATCCATACTATGATCAAGAACATCAAATTTAGCCGAAGCCGGTTTGGCTCAGTGGTAGAGCATCAGTCTGCGGACTGAAGGGTCCCAGATTTGATTCCGGTCGAGGGCATGTACATTGGTTGCGGGTGCATCCCCGGTAGGGGTTGTGCAAGAGGCAGCTGGTCGATGTTTCTCTCTCATCGACGTTTCTAGCTCTCTATCTCTCTCCCTTTCTCTCTGTTAAAAATCAATAAAATATATTAAATAAAATAAAATAAAAAAAGAACATCAAATTTAGAACTTAATTGTTTAATAACTTAGGACTTATCACAACCATTACCAATTCAATCTGTATTAATGCAAATAACTTAACCATTCACATTTCATTAATTTAAACACTTTGTCCCAATAGTGCCACATTGATGTGTAAGCTATCCCAGTTTGGCAAAAACAGTGAATGATGATAGATGACATCTTAAACACATCAAAGAAATGAAGAAAGTTTTAATATATGAAAAAAAATGAATTTTGAGAGTGACAGCACTGTCAGTACGATATAGAACAATGAAAACCTGATATTAGCACATAAATTAAAGAAATGTATAAAAATAGCATAAATCCATATATTCTAAGAATGCCTTGCTATTCCTGAAAAAATGTGTCTAGTCTTGATTTCCGTATCTCAGAATGATATAACAGTGTAATTTTAGAGTAGCAAAGATATCAGATTTATAATTCTGGATCTTGTTTTCACTGACATTAGTTTTTTGTCTTCTTTTCATGTTAAGAAACTCTGTAACTTATTAAAACTATGTGATTTAGTAAAAAACAAAAACAGAGAATAAGAAATAAACTCAATATTCAATGGAACACATTAAAGATCTATATTTCCTAAATGTTATTTATTTATTTATTTATTTATTTATTTATTTATTTCCTCAGCTGAGGATATGTTTTTATTGATTTTAAAAAGAAGAAGGGGGGGGGGTTGAGAGAGAGAAGAAGAGAGAGAGAGGGAGGGAGAGAAAAAGAGAAAAGAGAGGAAGGAAGGAAGGAAGGAAGGAAGGAAGGAAGGAAGGAAGGGAGGGAGGGAGGGAGAGAGGGAGGGAGGGAGGGAGGGAGGGAGGGAAGAAAGAAGGGAAGGAGGGAGGGATGAAAAAAGGAAAGGAGGGAGAGAGGAAAGGAGGGGGGGATTGTTTCCCTCTCATACCCTGACCAGGGATCAAGCCTGCAATCTGGGTATGTGCCCTGACTGAGAATCGAATCTGTGACCTTTCAGTGTACAAGACGATGCTCAACCACTGAGCCACACCAGCCAGGGCTACCTTTTAAATTTAGTTACCATTCCCAAATAATTTTAGATGCATTTTGCTTATTTAAATTGACTTATAAAGAAAAGTGATGATTACTTTTCTGAGATTACAATATAAGGGCACAACTATTATGTGTACTTTTGCTGATATTTAAACTCCAGAATAATTGTGCTATGGACAAATAAAATGCTATAATACAATAAAAACAATCTATTTATGTGCGTGGCTCTTACAATATGTTCAAGAGAACTTTGTTAATACAAAGAATGACAGTTGTCAGAATTTATGATTTCTGCTTCAGTATAAATGTAAAGGTAACTTTAAATATTCTTTACTTATCAAGCAGTAGACTTACCATGGAAATCATAAATATACAGAAGAACTGGCTCATTCTGTCCAAATGCACAAAATGCAACCATATTTTCAAGTGGATGATAAGAAATGTCTCGAATGGGTGACTTGAATGGCAGGTCAGAATACATTGCTACTTGTTCTCCTAAATAAGAAAAGATTCAATAATGGGTATTGCTATTTCTTATTAGAAGATTATTCTGCAACTTACCAAAAATATTTAAAGACAGTAAGTAATATGAAGCTGTTTTCTATATGAAAATCTCATATACTTATAAATATTTGAGCACTACTGAATTTCATAATTATATTTATTTTTCATTCTGTTGGGCTTCCTCCTTCTACTTCTCAGTCCAAACTCTTCAACAAGGTTTTCAAGGCAGAAAATGGACAGAGTTTGGAGGTACCTGACTCTGAGATTTGACAGGGCTGAGCAAATGCCAGCTAACAAAGAACTCCAGAGAGAACTAGGAAGGAACTGCAGGACTCTAAAACTGAAGAAACTCTCTGGTTGGGGAAGGCTTACTGGGGATTAATTTTTTTCCAGAGGCTGTTTGAGGTACCATCTCCTTTGAAAATATATATGATTACTACTGGCTACAAGAGGCCTATAGCAGACGTCTAAGAAACCTCTGAAAAGCAGAACTCAAAAAGCAAAAACTCTAGATCCATTTATTTAAGAGGAAAAGAGATTTAACATTAAAAAATTAAAAAATACAGATAGACACACACACACACACACACACACACACACACACACACTACTCACATACTCTTTATGAATTTCAGAGAGGAAGGGAAAGGGAGAGAGAGAAAAAAAAATCAGTGATGAGAGAGAATCATTCAACTGACCGCCTCCCGCACACTCCACACTGGGGATGGAGCCCGCAACCCAGGCATGTGCCCCTACTGGGAATTGAACTTCGACCCTATGGTTCATAAGTCAATGATAAACCATTGGGACATGCCGGCCAGGCTTAACATTTTTGAATTTATACTAAAATATAAAAATGCAGTAAGAAAAGAAACCTAAGCAAACTGACTAGTTAAAAATGCCTAAAGGAAACACCAACAGAATAAATAAGGGGAAATTAAATACTGTTCTTAAGAAATTCTATAAAATCCTCTCAATCTAATGCTAAAAATGTTTATGTAGTTATAGCTTTTTTTAAATAGCATAGGTAAGCCAAAACCGGTTTGGCTCAGTGGATAGAGTGTTCTGTGGACTGAAATGTCCCAGGCTCGATTCCCGTCAAGGGCAAAAGTACCTTGGTTGCGGGCATATCCCCAGTAGGGGGTGTGCAGAAGGCAGCTAATCAATGTTTCTAGCTTCCTATATCTCTATCCCTTTCCCTTCCTCTATGTAAAAAATCAATAAAATATATATTTTAAAAATAAAATAGCAAAGGTAAGACACAAATATCCCAATGTAATAGTTTATTTTATTGGAAAATAAGTGAATTATAGTAATTCAGGTAAATTGCTAGTGAGTTTCATACAGCAAAAGCTTTAACAGGAATGTTTTTAATGAAAATATATTGTAGATGTTTCACCACTCTATACCCATTTATATTCCAAATTCAGCTTGTAATACTTGTATTTTACGTTACAGTCCTCATTAAATACTTTTATAACATACACCATATCTCATTACAGGCAAGGAAATAATAAACCTTAAATCATAATGTGGAATTCAAAATCCATGCATATATCAAAACAATAAAGAATAGAATTTAATGTATATTTAGATTGCAGCTCATTTGCATTATCAGCATTCCAATTCTAGAAAACAATGAAGAACCTGCAATCATAACTTCCTTGAAAATTATTCCATAAAATGATAGTTTTCACACTTCTTCAAAAATAAAAAATAAAAATTTAATTAGATATTTACCTGTTTCTGGGTTCCAAACATATACTATACCATCCTCACTTCCAGCAAAGAGAAAAGTCCCACAAGGTGTCAAAGTACTGTGAATCTTCTCCCGATAATTTGCTGCTCCTACAAATTTCCTTGCTGCTAATCTTTAAACAAAAAAGATTTTACAAATGTGGTAAAAAGTTTTAAATATTTGATTTGCACTGAACAGTCAATTTTGGAAAATCTGCTAAGTGGGAAACATTCTAAGATGGATGCAAACTAAAGAACATAGTACTGAGCTCAGGGAGTTTAGAATTAGGAACAGAACGAAGGAATGCATCAATGTAATACAGAAAAGTGGATATAGAAAGTGCCACATAAGAAAAGAAAGAGTACTTTGTAGTACTCTTGGGTAAGAAGAATTATTTCTAGCTATTTAGAGAGACCACATTATGGAAGTAGCATTTGAGTTGGTTACTAAAAAAAGGAACAGAATTTTTGTTTTACATGTGATGAATTTTTTAAATTACACTTGATCTTGAGAAACATTAGACAGCCATATTATTAAATCACCTATTAAATATGACCAACAGGCTTCTAGCCTTTTTTCTTTTGAAAAATAGCTAACACGGTTTTAATTTAATGCTTGCTATGTGCCAGTCAGATGCTATTATCGTCCCTGGTTTACAGAGAGGATATTACATAAATGCTCTGTTATCTGCTTTTTTCTGTCAGCAAAAAATCACAAGTAATGGCCCTCCATGTCAGAATATATAGATTATGCATTATCCTTTTAATTAGGTATATGTTATATTATTGTCTAAGTGTACCTTAAGACATTTTCTATTGTTGGACAACACATGCTGTTTCCAGCTTTCACCTACCACCATGAATACTATAACAAATATTATATATATATATATATATATATATATAAAACTTTTATTTATTTTTATTGAATTTATTGGCATGACACTGGTTAATAACATTACATAAGGTTCAAGCATACAATTCTATAACAAACCATCTGTATATTTCATTGTGTGCTCACCAGCCAAAGTCTAGTCATTCCAGTATATTTGTTCTCCTCTTTATCCCCATTCCTCTCTGGTAACCTTCATACTACTGTCTAATTTTTTGCACTGTTTTATATTATCTTAACATAAATTCTGAGACTTGAGGTTGCAAAATCAAACATTTCTGCAGTCCTTGCCATCCCATATAATGAAAGCCTAATATGCAAAGTGTTCAGTCATTCAACCAGTCCCTATGACATGCACTGACTACCGGGGGCAGACGCTCTGACTGGTAGATTAGCTTGCTACTGGAGTCCAGCTGATTGGGAGTGGGTGAGACAGGCCAGACACACCCTGGAGCCCTCCTGCGGTCCCTCCACGCCCCTTATCATGCACTGGTGAGGGTCCCTTGGCCTGGCCTGTGCCTTCTCACAACCCAGGACCCCGTGTGGGATGTTGAAGAGCTGGTTTCAGCCGGATCCCCGCAGGCCAGGCTGAGGGACCCCACCAGAGCATGAATCAGTTCACTGGGCTCTAGTATGCTATATTTTAAGTACTTTACATATATAAACTAGTTTATTCCCCCCAAATTCTTATGAGTCTATGTACAGGCAGTCCTCGGGTTATGTCAGACTCGATGTATGTCGGTACGTCATTTTGTGGTTACACTGTCATCTCCCATTTATTTATTAAAAAAATAAGTTCCATCATTTCGACGTATGTACATATGTGCTTTATGTTTTTATTAGTTATTATTTTATTAAAGGTCAGGAATTGCTATCTTTCTTTTCAATTTTTTTACTGTTTCACTTCATTATTGCAGTGTATGTGCTCCATCTGAGTGACGTCGGTGCTTATGTAGGTGGGTTCCCTTTAACGGCAAAAATCGCATTATGTCGTGAAGTAGGAATGGATCTCTGATGTAACTCAAGAACCTATTGTATTATCTCTCCCATTTGAGTGATGAGAAAAGAGACACACAGGCAAATCAGCTAGCAAGGGGTAGAAAAGGTCGTATTTTATTCTAAGTTTGCCTCTGAGACCAAGCATAATCTTAATGCTGAAAACTATATTGCTTAAAAAGAGAATAACAAAATCATACAGACTAACTCCTTCTGCCTAGAATACAACTTATATTATCCCACCTCTGAACTTTATTCCAGGCTTTTCATGTTTTCCTACCGAATACACTTCCACCTTATCTAAATTCTATCTCTTTTTCAAGAGTAAGCTCCAAGGCCTGCCTCTCCATAAAGTCTATATTATAGCCACCACCTTTATTGTCAGAAAGCCTATATTATAGTCATCACCTTTATTGTCATGAAAAATGTAATCATTTTATTATATATTTATATTCATTAAAAATACATACTAAGGCCCGAGCAGGTTTTGTTTAGTGGTTAAAGCATTGGCTCTATAACTAAAGGGTCTCCGGTTCGATTCCAGTCAAGGGCATGTACCTTGGTTGGAGGCTGGATTCTGGGCCCATGTGCCAGAGGCAGACAATCAATGTGTCTCTCTCACATTGATGTTTCTCTCTCTGTGTCTCTCCCCCATTCTTTCCACTCTCTCTTAAAAAAATAATTGAAAAAATATCCTCAGTTGAGGATTAAGGAAAAACAACAACATACTGAGTAGTATTTGCTGTCTGCCAGGCATAGCATGGGTGCTATGTATAGAAAAAGAACAACCTAGAAGGTTTCAGTTTAACCTAATTAAATGTTTTGGGGGTCATTCTGGAGGCAGTACACCCTGATTGTAAACTCCTGGTGAGCTACTTCTGCTAATCATGCTCCAGCAGCACCCATGCTTTGATAATTCTACATAGATATTTAAGGGCTCACCTGTTAGCCCTAAAAGGAGAACTGCAAAATAAACTAATATAGATTACCACATTTGCCTTTCTAAAAAGCAATAATGAAATCTGATAACATAGCTTCCTCCCCAGTATTTGCTGGAACTCAATATTGAAACAAAGCACACCAGAAGTCCATGCTGACTTTCCCAGAACTCCACTTCTGCCTCTTACATTAAAGGCATTTCCCTTCATTGGCCTTTTTCAGAAATAAAACAAACAAAAAATAAGGATGAATTATTCAAAAGCCCTCTCATTCAGCTATGACACAGTATCATAACACTACGCTATAACTGTATCATAGAGATAAAAGATATTCCGTGACAGAAGTTCTTTAAAATTGTGAAAATAAAAACCAACTAACTACATTTCAACATCAAAACTATTCACCTCTTGGGCCAGAGAATTCTTTGTTGCTGGGGACCATCTTAGGAACTATAGGATACTTAGCAGCATCTCTGGTCTCCATCCGTTAGATAAACAACATTCAAAAATGTCCCCAGACACTACCAGATGTCCTGAGGGACAAAATTGTCTAGGTGAGAATCGCAGCTGCATTTTATAAATATGAATTAATTCATTACTTATTCTATGAGTGCTTATCTGTCAAAAGTGAAATATACTTACATTCGAAGATCCATAATTCTCAATGTACTGTCTTTAGTATGGATTAACAAACGTTTTCCATTGGGATGAACCTCCAAGTAATTTATTGGAATCCCCTTAAACTCACTTTCTTTAATTTCCTAAAATGATACAAAAAGGACTACATATTACCATTGTAAAGTTGTCTAATGTTAAACCCTTCTTAAAGTACAAAAGTAGAAAATTGATTTTAAGATATAATTTTTAATTATACTATACAGGATGCTTTAAAATTATTTAAAAAGATTCCCAGTAATTTAAGTTTAAGGTTAAAAACAAAGCTGATGAAATGTATTTTTTGTTTGTTATCTAACACCATGTTAATATGTCTTTGTAGTATATTCCCAAACAAGAAGCACTTCCTATAAACACATTTTTTAACACTGCAGTTTTTGTTTATCATCATGTCAGAAAGCTTCCATTCTTTAAATAAATTCAAAGTGCAGAATTAACTATCAAATTCTGTTCCAGTCTCAGTATTTCTTCACACGCTTACTTCCACTTGTTCTGAAAAAGATATACCATCAGCAAAATATTCTGAAATAATTTAATTTAGATTGTATTTTTAGGTTTTTACTTATAGTTATTTAAGGCAGCTATAGAAGACATCGAACTAATCATGTCAAGAAATACGTAAACGCTGATGAAGAATGTGCCTGAACAAGCCCTGGCCTTAATTAGAATAATGACCAAAGATCCTTCTTGTTTGGATTACCAGGAGGAAGAAAAAAATTACCAGTGCAAAACCGCTTAGAATAAAGTCCACAGAGTCTACGAGAAGTCTGCTTTAACGCATTGGCAGAATTACAAACTATCCTTCTTCCCCCTTGAGGTCTGCGTGTTGATTTTTGCCCCTTTCTCCTCGAGGGCATCCTCTTCAGCGGCGGGCTGGCCTCAGCAGAGGTAGGGTCCAAACTGCTACAATCCAGTTGAGCCTCTGCTTTGCTATTTGACACTAAGACCCGCTGTTAGCTATTTTTATTTATTTATTTATTTTTTAATTTTTTAATTAAATTATTATCTTTGTACATATACCATTGCCTCCCCCCTCCCATACATGCCCTCGCTCCCCAGAGTTTTGTGTCCACTGGTTGTACTTATATGCATATATACGAGTCCTTCGATTGATCTCTTATCTACCCCAGATCTCCCTACCCACCCCGCTGTAATTTGACAGTCTGCTTGTTGCTTTACTGTCTTTATATCTATCTTTTGGTTCTTCAGTTTATAATGCTCTTTATCATCCATAAATGAGTGAGGTCATGTGGTGTTTCTCTTTCATTGACTGGCTTATTTCACTCAGCATGATGTTCTCCAATTCCAACTAGGTTGCTGCAAATGATGAGAATTTCTTTTTTTTTTATGGCAGCATAACATTCCATTGTGTAGATGTACCATAGTTTTTGGATCCAATCATCTGCTGATGGGCATCTAGGCTGTTTCCAAATCCTGTTAGCTATTTTTTAAAGTTGCAGGAAAAGTCAAACACTGACACCACAGATGGAGACCTTACTGAGCTGAAGAACAACCATTTGAGGGGGGAGATGCACTGCTGAAGGTTTCAGCAACTGGAGTAACACTCACCCAGATGCCAATGTGCAAAATACAGAGAAAACTGTCTAGCAAATGCTAGGTACAAATTCGAGAGAAGTGCTGCCAGACTTCATGTTTGTAATATTTTCTTCCATATTTTTCTTATTTATTTTATTGTTTAAAGTATGGTTTCGGCTATATGTAATACTTTAAACAATAAAATAAATAGAATATAGAGTGTTGGCCTGGTTCAATTCCAGTCAAGGGCATGTACCTTGGTAGCGGGCACATTCCCAGTGGGGGGTGTGCAAGAGGCAGCTGATCTATGTTTCTCTCTCATAGATGTTTCTAACTCTCTATCCCTCTTCCTTCCTCTCTGTGGAAAATCAATAAAATATATATATTTTAAAAAATAATAAAGTATTACATATAGTATTAGATGTTTCCTTTTTTCCTCATTGTCCACCCCCAGCCCCCAGCACATATTTTCATCATATTCTTGCTTAAACTATAAGAGGCCTAACTGTGAAGACCTGGTTCTGTATCAAGGCAGCACACGGACACTTCATCTTAAAGGACAGAGGAACACAGCTTAGCATCCCTCACACCGCTGGTTGAAGAGAACCAGTAAGAAACTCCAGTCCTGCCAAAACCAGTTTGGCACAGTGGATAGAGCATCGGCCTGCAGACTGAAGGGTCGCAGGTTCGATTCCGATCAAGGGCATGTACCTTGGTTGCGGGCACATCCCCAGTGGGGGGTGTGCAGGAGGCAGCTGATCAATGTCTCTCTCTCATCAATGTTTCTAGCTCTCCATCCGTCTCCCTTCCTCGCTGTAAAAAAATCAATAAAAAAATTAAAAAAAAGAAACTCCAGTCTCTGTCTCATCCTGAAGCATTAAATACAAAAAAAAAGTCCAGCTTATTTCCTAACTTTTGACTCTCAAATAATCACACCAGGCTGCAGATTTTCGAGGTAAATTTTCCTTTTGGTTAATACACTGAGGTAAAGAAACACATGCTTTTTAACACACACAGACTCTGCATTATAGACTCAGATTACTGAAACTGGTGCCTTCAAGGACTGGCCAATCCTGCAGATATATATAAGTAATTAGAATTCTTTTCAAATTGTGTGAAATTAAGGTACATCATGAATCCCAAGCCATCATCATTAATCTGATGATTTAAAATAGATGGTTTATTAAACAGATCTGATAGACTGAAGAGACTTAACTAAAGTTCATGAAAATTCTTTTACATGTACAGTGACTTTTTATTACACAAGGACAATTATTATAACCTATTATGATGAATAATAAATTGAAACAAATTACTACTTATAGATGGTAATGTAATATAATATATACTCATTTTAGCATAAATTTCAGTAATGAAGCTCTGAATGCCACACTGCAAATTAGAGCTCAAGAAAATTAAAGGAAAGTCTGGCCAAAATAAAGAAATTTTCACTAAGTTACTATATCATCAATTAGCCATCTGTTATCACAGATTAAATGGTAATTAATCCGTAATAACAGACTTTTTGAGGACTGAGAAAACCTTAATTTTTTTAAAAGAGAGAACAGAATGCCCTGATGCCTTATTTTAAGGCCATGTTGTTGAATGTTTTTTCTAATTTCTTTAATGAATGAAATGTGGTTTTCTACCTTATTTATACTCCAGTGGCGCACTGAATGCTGCAAATCATTAGCTTTGATGTAGGTATTCCAAACAACAATCACCCCCAAGCAGTCTCCCGAATACATGTGATGACCTATTTAAGAAAATAAAATTATTCACTGATTAATGTTATGCAGAGGGTAGAGAGAAATATTATCAAGTTGGGAAAAAGCATTTCAGTAAAACAAAGAATCCTAGGACTACCAGAAGGTATTTCAATTTACAGAGCCAGAAAACCAAACACAACTAACACTCAAATCCTAATTATCTTTAAATGAACTTTTCACTTAAATTATTTTTGATGACTTTTTCCCCTTTGGATTTCCCTGATTTTAATACAAAAAGAAATGAGCATCACAGAACATATTTACATTGCTCCAATTCCAAAGCCAGACAAATTATCTGAATTATCCAATATGTATCTGTATTGCTCAACCTACATAATTTATGTTATATTCCTAGAAAAGCACCTTTATTCTAATACATACTGTTAGCATAATGCCCGAAACCCAGCAGGTACTCAATGATCAGAGAATGAATAAAATAAATAATAGGTGTTCCAATTTAACATTAATTCTTTTTTAAATTTTCATTTATTTATTTATTTAGAGAAAAATAGGGGGGGGGGGCGTAGCAGAAGAGAGATGGATAAATATTGATGTGTTGTTCCAATTATTCATGCATTCATTGGCTGGTTCTTTTTAAAAATATTTTTTTTTATTGATTCCAGGGAGGAAGGGAAAGGAAGAGAGAGAGAGAAATATCAATGATGATAGAGAATTATTAATCGGCTGCCTCCTACATGCCTCCCACTGGGGATCATGCCTGCAATCTGGGCATGTACCCTTGACTGGACACTTCAGTCCATAGCTCAACATTCTATCTACTGAGCAACACCGGCCAGGACAACTGGCTGATTCTTCCATGTGTCCTTAGAGGGCATCACACCCATAATCATGGTGCACTGGGATGATGCTCTAACCTTTTGAGCTGCCCACCCAGAGAAACATTAATTCTTAAAGTCAACCCATCTTAAAGTTGAATGGAACATTAGAGACCATCAAGCTCAATTTCATGCCCACTCAGAAATATTTTACACACCATTTTGAACAGATGGCCATTCAGAAAGTAAATTTCATATTTTAAGAAGTAGCATATTTAAATGATAAAGTGTTCTATGTATTAGGGTGCTTTTTTTCCAATTCTGAGCAAAGAAAATCCGTCTTCTGTAGCTTTGGCTTTATCTTTATCCACTTGAGCAACATAATTTAGGCAAGTAATGAAGAAATTCTTCATCTCCCTTTTTTAATCTGAGCTACTTCTATAATGACAGTTTTCAGATACCTTTCTATCACTGGCTGACTTTTCTGAATATGTTCCAACATATTAACAGCCTGAGAGTTGAACAGAGTACATTAGTAGTATAACTTTAATCTGGGCCCATACTAATTAATTATAGCTATAGTCTACATATCTAGTGTCTTAAATAATGTAAAAAAAAGTGACTATTTGATAGATACACATTCCTCTATTTTTTCTGTTAATAAAATAATCTATATTTTATATCTGTAAATCACCATCTAAACTATTCATATATTAAGATAAACCTTTAAGTAATTGCAAATTTCCCTTCTATATCTTCTGAATTAAAAAAATAATAATAATGTTGGTACATTTAAAATTTATATTTTCAATATTCTTTTGGGATTTTTCTCTTCATCTTCTTTGCACCATTTAACTTAAAAGGCCATTTTTAAAAAAGTACTAAGGGGATAATCACCAACCCAAAAAATATAGGTAGTTATGAAATTTTGAAGATGCCTGGTTGTTACAGCAAAGATTAGTTAAATCTAAATGTTTAGGAACTTAATGACTTCAAAATTACAAACACAACTCCTTTAATGCCAAATCTATGCCCAGATCTATCATATAATCTGCAAAATATGTATAAATCTCAGTATACACAAATAATCATCAATACATAAACTCCCTCCCATGCTTAAATATTTATTAACCTAGTAAGTTAAAGCAAACTTTAATTCTTCATACAACTAGCTGTAATTTGGAATATGTTAACTGACATACCTTCAGTATCAAAACAGAGAGAGTTGATGAAACTCTTGTGAGTGTCAAACTGCCGGATCAATATGGCAGGATCCTCTTTCATATCAACTTTCCATATCCGTACCACAGCATCGTAACATCCTGTAACCACCAGCTCTTTTGCAGCTGGGTGGAACTTAGCCGTGTAGACAAAACAAGGATGAGGTAAAAGTTTGAAAGTATTTGTATTGTTTATTTCATTTTTCCATACCCTAGAAAAGGATAAAAAGTTATATGTTGCTTCTAAAAGACAAAAGTTTCTTTAAAAGTTTCTCTAGGAACCAGTAGAGCCAATGGGATATATGTAAGCAAGTGACAATGATAAGCTAAATTTAAATTTTGTAACTAAAAATTAACCTAATCACATTTGATGGCTGGGGTTCTTTACATTTGACAAAGCTATTATTTACAGTTATTATCAAGTATAATGATGAGTTTGTTTACTAATTATAATCTATACTATCAAGTTAAAAACTGTATTTGTCTTTTTAAAATCTATCTACTTTTGACATTGACTAAAAAATACACATCAAATAATTGGTAAAATATACATTTAGTACAATATACATAAAAATAAGATACTTTAATAATTATTTTTAATGATTTAATGGGGAGAAACTTTAATGATTTCTCATTTAGGTTATGATTATGCTTTTACAAAGTACTTACTAGTGGAGGGTTAGATAATAGGATACTCTATTAACTTTATATTAGTAATATAGGTGGTAAACATGAAGATCTCGATGACCTATAAGCCATAATAAAATTTCTATATAAATACTTTAGTAAAATAAGTTAAAATACCAGAAAACAGACAATTCAATATGAAGCACTCTCATTATCTCTACCTATAAATAATGGATAATTAAAAATATTAACATTATTATCATTGCTATAGTCATGACAAAAGAGTAAACTCTATGGGTTAAACTATTATGTCAATTCTAATCAATGTGTAAAAACAAGTAAAATCTAGCAACCGACAGGTGCTATATGAGTGTGGAATACTGCATTTATAAAAGATTAAGTTACTAGAATTTGAAGAATACACTAACCTTTAAATATGGGGATTCACAATACATCTTTTTAATTACTGCCTAAGAACTAATGAAAATTAAGTCAATAAAAAAAATACAGTTGCTGTTCAAGAATAACATTCTATGAATTTTCTCAGCATCTGCTTAATTTCACTGTAAATTGAAGGCAGTCATCTAATGAAAATAGGAAGAGTGTGGTTAAGTGGTGAGCACTTGAAGCATGGAAAGGTTTAGATCTGCTACCAGAGAAAGAATAGCTGAATAAAGATGAGTAAAAGGACTGCTTGGGAAAGATGAAAACTAAGTGATTTTCAGATCGACAAGTCCAGTAAAGTCTTAGTAAGATTGCATGTTTTTCTCTGGCATAATCTGGCATCTGACAGAACAGCTACCGGTATGCCATTCTTGAGGACCCCATTAAGAGTGACTAATAGTAGTAGAGTCCCAGCTAGGCAAAGAGGTAAAAATCCATTGTCACCAGTTGTCATCTATTTCATCTATCTATATAAAAGCCTAAGCAACCATCGCAATTGAACGCACAACTGAACAGGCTATGTGGGGCGAACAGGCTGTCAGGGGGGTTAGAAAGGGACAACCAAATGACCGAGCAGCAGGCTGTGTGGGGCAACCAGGCCAGCAGGGGCAGGGCAGTTGGGAACCATCAGGCCGGCAGGCAGAGGCAGTTAGGGGTGATCAGGCTGGCAGGTAGAGATGGTTTAGGGTGATCAGGCAGGCAGGCAGGTGAGTGGTTAGGAGCCAGCGGTCCAGGATTATGAGAAGGATGTCTAGCTGCTTGTTTAGGCCCGATCCCAGGGAGACTGCAGGCTGGACTGAGGGGACCCTTCCTCTCACTCGTGCACAAATTCCATGCATGGGGCCTCTAGTTTAAATATAAACAAACAGTAATGATAACATCTTAATCAATTAGACATTTTATATTGAAAAGGAAGCTGATAAGATTAGTAGAAAAGGGGACCCAGATATTAGAAGTATCTGTAAAGAGTGTATTTAAATGAACAGGAAGCTTAAGAGTGAAATCAGAGTGGATCTCAAACTGCTCTAAATGTGAATTTTCTAGTCTGTAGAGATAATAAATACCATTTGTTGGAATCAAATTTAAAGGACATATTTAAGCCCTAGCCAATTTGGCTCTGTGGTTAGAGTGTCAGCCTGCAGATTAAAGGGCAGTGGGTTCAATCCTGGTCAAGGGCACATAACTCGGTTGCAGGCATAATCCGCACTCCCGTAGGAGTGTGAGGGAGGCAACCAATCGATGTGTCTGTCTCATGATGTTTCTCTCTCTCTTTTCCCCTCCCTTCCACTCTCTCTAAAAATCAATGGGGGGAAAATATCCTCAAGTGAGCATTAACAACAACAACAAGAACATTTATAAAGGACATATTTACAAGCATTTTAAACAGCTGCCTAACAATATTTTTAGATACAACCAAGGCAGATCAAGCAGCTACAAAAAAAATGTAAATGTAACTTTAAAAAAAAATAGCTCTTAGAAAAAATAGCTCTTAAAATATTCTATTGTGAAACTTATTAAATTGAGAAGGGTTATTTTAAGACTCACATTTGGAAAAACACAAATATCTGACAAGCTATATAAAGTTTTTAAAACATAGGTGATATTCATTTATTTACCCTACACTATGTACTGAGCACCACTGTGTCCTGGGCTCTGTATCCAGCTAAGAGTGAACATGGAATCCTTACCATCAAGAGCTTATATTCTAGGAAATATTCCAGATGTTTAATAACTTCATCTCAAAACATTAATTCAACAATGTACATAATGATCATTTAATTATATATCACATAAATAAAATGTATTTTGCAAATATGTCTTCAAGAAAGAAGTTTTCACAACTGCTTATTTAATTAATCAACAATACTGATAATCCCTTGATAAACAAACATATTTGAAACATAAGAGTATTCTATCACTTTATATTCTCTTTGCTTTTCTTGATGGCAAACAGCGCACACATTGAATACTACACAAATACACTAACCTGGCAGTGCCATCAGATGATGCAGTAAGGATACAGTGATCATCCTTTGACCAGCAGAGATCATAAATGATATTTAGGTGGCCATACAATTTTCTCATGAAACGTCCAGAAGGAATTTCATATACTAATGAAAATATTAAAAAATTAGTAGGTTTCCAGAGGATCCTTAATACAGTAATATACAAATTCATAATTTATAATAGTTTATAAAGTAAGCACTGTCTCTAAGAATATGACCAAAGATTTTCAGTATAAAACATCTCAAAATCTACTCACAAATAGTTCTTCACTTGTTTTAGACACAAGAATTTACACATAAAATTTTATATATACTACAATTAACAATTACTCTCATTTCTCCAAAGCAATTTTCCTTATATCTTTGATAGTCAGTTAATCATATAATAAATAACATTTAAATTACAATTTAGTTAAAAGATTCTATAATTTGGGCTTTTATTAAAGAGGTATTATTTTACCTAAAAATTGATTAAATTTTATTTGAAGTAGCCAAAACTTTATTTGAAGTAACAAGAAATTTAAATTGTATTATTGTCAGAAAAAAATTCTGACACTAAAATTTTAGATTTAGTAAAGGAATTAATAGGCAACCAATTTGATAAACAGTATAGTATTGCTATATTAATGTACACAATAACATCATCTAAGACAGCAATTTTCAACCTTTTTAATCTCATAGCACAGAGAAAGTAATTGCTAAAATTCTGCAGCACACCAAAAAAATATATTTTTTGGCCTATCTGACCAAAATTATAGGTATACTTTTGATTCATTCACATTGGACTGCTATTGTTGTGTGGGCTGGTGTCATTTTTAAATTTCACAATCTAAGGGTAGAGAGGTCAATGGCCCTGACTAAATAGTTAGGTATTACATGTTTTAAAAATTCTATCGGCACACAAGTTGAAAAATCACTGATCTCAGATAATGAATTTAACAGACAACAAAGTTTCCAAGTCTCTACTTCCGCCTAGTGGTCAAACTAATTGCACTTAAGATAAAGCTGTACAGAAGTACTTCTGGCATAAGTAAAGACTGTGTGCTTGGAGGCTAAGGATGACTAGTGAAAGTATATTCCAATATCATACTTTCAGAACCTCTCAACTCAAGGCATTTTTAAAAATCTCCCTTTAAGCGTTAGCTGACTACTAAACTAACCAAACAGAGACTTCAGTGGTAACACATGACAGAGGCAAAAGACTACAGACTTAGTCCAGAAAAGTCATAAACAAACAAAACAACATATCCTGATTGACTAGAGAGAGTGGGGGAAATGAATGCCAGAGCTGCCATACTTCAATATTTAAAGTACCCAGTTTTCGACAAAAAAATTAAGAGGGTGTGAAAAGAAAAACGAAACAGAAAAGTATGACCATACACAGACAAAAAGCAGCCAACAGAAACTGTTCCTGAGGAAGCCTTAGTCTTCCCTTTAAATCCATGCTTATAAAGATGTTCAAAGATCTAAAGAAAACAATGTCTAAAGAATTAAGGTGTGAGAATTTCTTATTAATAAAAAAACAGAAATTATAAAAACAGAACAAACAGTAATTATAAAGTTGGAAAGCACAATAACTAAAATAAATCACTGAGGGGCTCACAGCAGATTTGAAGTGGCAGAAGAATCAGGTCAATCGAGAGATTATGTAGTTTAAGGAACAGAGAGAAAAAGAATAAAGAAAAACAAATGAAAATGCAGAGGCTGTGGGACACCATCAAGTGTACCAATACAGAAATTACAGGAGTCCCTGAAGAAGAGAAGAAATATAAAGAGGTAGAAAGAACACTTAAGAAATGAAGACAAAAATATTCCTAAATTTGTGAAAAACATTAATTTGCATATTCTACAAACTAAACAAATTCTAAATAGACATCATAATCAATCAAAAATTTAAAAAAGGTTCTATATTTTAAGATTTAAACAGTAAGTAAAGGTAAATTTATATAGCATTTTGAACAAGATTTTTTAAGCATAAGTAGCACATATTTGTCACAGAAGTGTCAAAAACATATAAATAAAAATGAAAATAATTTTTCCATTACCACAAAGAATGAAATCACTATTAATATTCTGGAGTATGTTTCCTAAGAATCTTTTTTCCCCCTATGCATAGGTTTTGGTGAATTTTTAAAATAACATAGCTGTAATCAGACTACACAAATAATTTTGTATTTTTCAAAACTAACATTATTTCATAAGGAAGAATATTTATTTAATAAATGCTCATCAAGCTGATTACAAGTCCCTGATGAAAAAAAACAAATCAACAAAGAAATAACTGTGTGAAGCTGAGGAATGTTCAACCGGATAGTGCTTAGAACAGACACCCATGAGGAGCTGAGGTAAGCTGGTTTTTATTACTAAGCAAGAAAGGAAAATAGCAATGTTTTTATGTCTAGAAGAGCATGATAATGCTCATATATATAAAATCTCTGAAAAGATATAGATATTTCTTAACATAGTTTCCTATAGTTTTAAAGGCACATTGAGAATGGATTTTGGCCTTTCTGCTGATGTCTCTATCGTAATAAGAAGTCTCAATTCAGGTCCTCTAAGCCAATTATTATTATTATTCTAATGCATTACAAATTTGAAGACTTTCATAATTCAAATTATTACTGCTATTGACTGACTATACTAGACTAAAATTCCTCCTGAGATTTATTGTCCTTTTGGTTCTAAATTTGTATATTTAAAATATAAAATGCTTACAAAAATCCTCCTGCATGTTTTAAAATAATTTACCATTCTTCAGTATACATCTGAAAACATACTGTATAGAAAAGTGTAAAATTCTACTTCTGAAAACATACTGTAGAGAAAAGTGTAAAACTCTACTGAAAACATAGTGTAAAATATTAAAGAGAACTGTTACTTTACTTGAAGAAATCTATTAATTTAGTAGTGCTGGGGGATTATTCAAATTAAAGTTTCAATGAGTTTTAAAAACCAAAGACCAATAAAGACCAATAAAATTAATCAAATAGGATTATTACTCACAAATAATTGGATATCCATCTCGGCTGGCACAGGCTGCTGCTAATATTCTTCCATTGTGAGAAAAAGAAAGACAGAAACATCCTCGTTCTCCTGCATTTAGTGAGAAGAGGTGCTTGTTTGGGATACGGCAAGCCTAAAAAACATATATTTAAAAAACAAATTAAGAAACATTAAAATATGAAGGCTATTTGTTAATTTCAATGACTGTAGTTGGTGTTAAGTCCCTTTATAGTGATTGAGAGGAAGAGAAAAGCAAGTAATCAGAATGATGAAAAACCACAGTAACTTATTTTACTGTCTGAAGAGAAAAACTAATTCTCCATAAAATTAACTGAATTTATACTCCATATCTAACTCATACTTAATTCACCTAAAATGAGTAGAAAATTTCAATATCTTACACTCCAAAGCGGTCACTACCCTATAGCTTTTATATAACCACACAAAAAGATGTATTTCACACTCTTATTCCATGACAGCAACTAATATGTGATGTTTGCTGAGCCATAAACTTGTTCTGAGACCATAAATGCCTTTAGGGCCTAACTGAAACCCAGGATGTGTAATTCATTCATTCTCTCTCTTTTTATCTCTTAAAATAACCTTCATTTGTGGCTACCTTCCAAAATGTGTTTCCAAAGTAATGAATCACTTCCTATTGGTTTCTGATTCACTAATTTATTAAAATTTCTTCAGTAATTTTTGTCTTCATTCCCTATTAGCAGATGAAACCAAAAATTTTCATGTATTAATACCTATTGTTCTAATTCTGCCTCTTCTAAACTTCAGTGAGTTTTAGTTCCTATATTTCTTATTATTCTAAAAGTTTAATTAAACATACAAATATATTGGGCCCTTACTATATGTCAAGAATGTGGTATTTTATTACACATGTGTTTTCATATATTCATCACAGCAACCCTATGAGTGACCATTATTACTGTATATTATGAATAAAGATTATTCATGAGCCTCAACGGGCTTAATGAGCCTCAACAAAGACTATTAGTTCAAGAGACTGCATTCAAGATAGGTACCAGGTTTTTCACAAGTAGTATCAAGATTTAGCAGCATTATTAGGAGGTAGCATTATGAGTAGCTACCTGGAAGGTGAAAAATTCAGTATACATTTATTAGGTGCCTATAATGTACCAGGCACCATGCTACCCATTTCCTCCTCCATTCTCCATCTGAAAAGGAAGATGAGGCTAAAAAAGAAAAAAACTGAAGGAAAAGTCAGGAGGTTTTACAATCAGATGCTGCTGCTCCCAGGAAAACTGCCTGATAATCTAAGCTAAAATCACTGAAAACCACTATCATTTTCTTTCTATGTCCAGGGTTTGACACTGTATTTAGAAAAGCCAATGAAAGTTTCACAGCAATAAAGGGCTTCAACATCTTTGACTCTTTCCCCTTCTTTACTATCTTGTCAGTCGCTAAATTATGCTGAACCATTCTTTCTTTCTTATATTTATTTCTTATTTTTCATTTTTGTCACCATTATCCCAAGGTTACACTCTTTCACATCAATGATTGCAACTACCTGCCATCTGGTAGATTTCTCTCATTCTGATGTATCCTACTTCAAGATCTCCTCTATGCCACTGCCAGTACTAATCTGTCCTAAAATATGATTGAGACAATATTTCTCTCCTATGCAAAAATCTACCATTAATTTCTCACATCCCACACAATCATATATTAGGCTATCATTCAACACACTCCACAACATGGGCCTGCCTAATCTATCATACATCCCTATCTCTTTTACAAACTCTCATTTCCAAGCCAGCCAAGTTTTTGAGTGCCTGATGAATACCTCAGTCCTTTCCCACCTATTTACAACTTTGCCCCCAGATGAAATACCTTTCCCTAGCCTTCTTCACCCACCCCTAATTTGGCCATCCTTTAAAGTGTACCTCAAGCCCGGCCAATGTTGCTCAGTGGTTGAGCATCAACCCATGACCCAAAAAGTCCCTGGTTCAATTCCCATTCAGGGCACATGCCTGAGTTGCCAGCTTGATCCCCACTGGGGGGTGTATGATGGGGCTAGATCCCCAGTGGAGGTGTACTCCTTTCAAAAAAAAAAAAAAAAAAAAAAAAAAAAGGCCAAAACAAACACCAAAAATAACATATCTTTTATCTTTAATTTTAAAAAATGATTCTCTCTCATTGATGTTTCTATCTCTCTCTCCCTCTCCCTAAAATCAATAAGAAGAAAAGGTTGTCAAAAGTGATGCAAAATATAGACAATGAGAAGCTCTGGGAAAACAATCATCCTTATGTATATACTGAATGTTTGCATAAGTTGAGATTTTACATAAACTGCATTGGTATTAGCTCAGACTTAAAATAAACCACTCCACTCTTTGTGGAAACAAGTAAGTGATTTACAAAACTGTATCAGCAATGCTTCTCGCTACTGCAAAATATACTAACCAAAGTAAGAAAAATTTAGTACAAGTTTAAATACTGCTCCACTTGTGGTAGAAGAATATACATTATACATATCTCCACCAAAATGTGATTAAGGAAGGAGCCAGGGACTGCAAAAACATTTTATGAATACATTAAGAAAACATTTAAAAATAATAAAATCCATTAGTAGACATAACTTTTATAGACATAAAAATGTATGCTTTTTATTTGTTATAGGCTGAAATGTTTAAAATTCATTTGTTAAAGCCTCAACCCCAGTACCTCAGAATGTAATAGTATTTGGAGATAGGTCTTTAACTAGCTCAGGAGTGAGGAACGTCCAGCCCACAGGCCGTAGGAAATTATTTTGTTTGGCCCTGCCAATGCATTAGGGGTGAGTTAATTAAATGTTTGACCAAATATAGCAGGCTAATTTTTAAATTGATTATTTTCCCCATAAATGATGTTATAAATATCCAAATGGTCCTTGTCAGAGTCAGAAAAAAGGTTCCTCACCCCCTGAACTAGCTGATTAAGTTAAAATAAAATTGTTAGAGAGGATCCTGGTTAGAAGAGGAAGAGACACAGGAGTATACAGGCAATGGGAAAAGACCATGAAAGGGCAGCAAGATGGCAGCCATCTGCCAGGCAAGAATAAGGCTTCAGAGTAAACAAACCCTGCCAATCCTCAATCTTGGGACTTCCAGTCCACAGAACTATGAGTAAATAAATTTCTGTTGTGTAAGTTAAGCAGTCTGCACGGTTTTTGTGTGTATTATTTTTTTTTATGGCAGTTCTAGCAAACTAATAAAACTGTCCCATTCCTAAACAAACAACCTAGATAGTGTTTTTATGCAAATGATAAACACTCTATCATTACTTGTCAAGTGAATTATTGGAAAGACACTGTGTGATTATAAATAAGGGTAATCTGAGAGTTTTAAATAGCAACCTAAGGAGCGGCTGGGGAGTGTTTACTAGGAAATAAGTAGATACCTAAATGAACCCAACATTGAACACTTCACCTGCCCAGGCAGTCGTTTCCACTTCACTACTTCCTTAGAATCTTCTAGTCCAGGTTCTGTGTCTATTGCGCTTGACTCACGCTGCTGCTCACAATGCACTGGTTTACCTTTTTCCTCCTGAAGAGCCACCACAGAACGGTAAGACGGCTTTACCTAAATATGTAAAGAAAAGTATATATCCTATTAATTTTTTTTCTCTTTTCTAGCATAGATGGTTTTTAAAATACTAAAACAGACAATATGAAAATGTAATCCAGAAAAAATTGGACTTTTATTTGCACATTATTCTAAGTAACGTGAAAGTTGCTTGAAATTACTGTCCTATAATCAAAAAGCCTTAGAAGCTGGGAGAAGAGAGAAACAAACAAACAAACAGAACTCAAGGGATAATATGATACTGTTTGAATAACTCTGTTCCTTTGTTTCTGCCTCTTCACCAACACCTATCAGATGTTATGTCATGGCTCTGATATAAGATGGTATCTCTGGCTTTAATAACACAAAACTGATATCATTAAGATCTAAATTTTTTTAAATCTTTCATTTCTTAAAAATAGATTTAACTCAAATCAATGCAAACCAACTCTGTAATCATAGTTTATAATATTAACTACAGAATATGCAACTGTCCTGAAATATGTTACAGCAAATAAGACAAAAGCAAAAGTTTCAGCTCCTTTTAGGATATATTCTTTGCTAAGATGATTATAATGTTTTAAATTAAATGTATTGAGGGTGAAATTGATCAACCAGGTTTCAGGTGTGGGTTTCTATGTCATAAGACCTATATAATACACCATGCGCCCACCACCTGAAGTTAAATCCCATCATATATATTAGGACCCCATATATAATGTCACCATACATTAGGACCCCTTCTAGATTATTATCTATATATAATAAAAGCCTAAGATACCCCCCTTCCAACAGCTATGATGCACACTGACCACCAGGGGGCAGACGTTCAATGCAGGAGCAAAAACCACAGGCATGGAAACATGGTATAGACTGATGAATCTCAGAGGAAAGAGGGGAGAGAGGACGGTGGGAAGAGATTAACCAAAGATCTTACATACATACTAGAGGCCTGGTGGACAGATTCATGCACCCGTGGAGTCCCTCTGCCTGGCCTGTGGGGATCAGGCCAGAACTGGCTCTCTAACACCCTCCTAGGGATCTCGGATTGTAAGAGGGCACAGGCCAGGCTGACGGACCCCACCAGTGTACGAATCTGGGTCTCTGGGAATTTTACATATGGAAAATAGAAGCAGAAATACTGTTTACTAACTATTAAATAATATTGTGAAGAATGTGCTAGTAAATCATAGCCCAGGTCTGCAAGCTATAGCCCAGGTCAAATCTATCCTGCTGGCTCTTTTTTATAAATAAAGTTTTATTGAAACACATTTTCAAATTGTTTTGTTATCACTTATATATGTATATGTAGCTACTTTCATGCTACAAAGGCAAAGCTGAGTAATTGTAACACAGACTATAAAGTTTGAAAAGCTTAAAATATTAACTGTCTGGTCCTCTATGAATAATACTTGTCAACTCCTGCTTTACATAATTCTTTTCTCTTTGATTTTTAAAAAACAGTATTATTGCCATGGCTGGCCGGGTGGCTCAGTTGGTTGGAATGCCATCCTGTACACCAAAAGGTTGCGGGTTTGATCCCTGTATGGGGCTCATATTGAGAGGCAACCAATTTATGTTTCTCACATCAATGTTTCTTTCTCTCTCCCTTCAACTCTCTCTAAAATCAATAAAAAGACAGCAAAATAAACATCAAAAATAACACAGACTCAGGTGAGGTTTAAAAACACAAAAACACCACATTTTTTTAAATAACAACACATTTTTCCTAACAATGAAATCTGTATTTATTATTTAAAATTCATGTAAGTATATTTTAAGTATCAGCTATTACAGGATAAATACATCATCTTATACAAATTCATTAAAATAATTCTAGAGATCTTACATTTTAGAAATGGAAAACATGCTACCATTTAATCTCAACAAGAGGACACACGCTTGCTTACATGTGTTATTAACTTACACATTCTGGAACTTTCAGTCCTCTTACAGTCACATACAATGTGGACGGATAATGATTTCTTGGACATTTTAACCACCATTCAAAAACCTCAACAACATTTGCATGGGGTCGAGGCTTAGGAGGTGGATAGTACAGCTGCAAGCGAAGTTTTGAATTGATGTTTACATTTCCATTGGCTCCTAGAAGCTTAAAATAAGAGTGCAAGTAACACTTTATGTTCATTGACAATAGAGGAATCAGATAAAGCAATAGTATATAGTCACAAACTCATTCTAAAAAGATGAATATGGCATACAGAAATTCCTTAAGGTTTCCAAAGCAATGGAAACAACATTGACACAGTTGGCTAACCACAGTTCCAAGTCACTTTGACAAAAGGTAATTCCAATAAGGGACTTTAAATTAAAATATTTTCCTGACAGTTATCTTTTTGCCCATACAACTTCAGATGTTGGTAAAAAAAAAAAAAAATTACATTACTTTCCACATAGAAGGTGGTCAATATACCTTTAAGATAACAATGATAAAAATCAAATATATATTATTTAAACACAGAAACACATTTTCCATTTATTTAGTATCAGTATTTTTAATGGTAAAATCTTATGGTTTTGATTTTTTAAAATTCAAAACCATTTTCAAATAGTAATTAACATGGTTAAACTTATTAAACCCATTCATTACATTTAAAAAATGTTTTAGTCTACCTTCTTCAAAAGGATCTAGTTGGTCCTGGCCAGCATGACTAGAACAGTGACTGGCACACAGAAAGAGCTTAATTAATATTTGTTAAGTTGAATAAATGACAACAGAGCTGTGTGTTTCTTTTTTATGCTGTATCCTTACAGCCCAATCATGTACCTGGCATAAACTAAGCACTCAATAAATGTTTAAGAATCTGAATGAACATCACCCAACCTTAAATTAATAGCTCTACCACTGAAATCTTACTTTAGATCATAACTCCTTATATGAAACCAAAGTAACTTGGGGAAAAGCAACCAATCAGATTAGAAGATTATTTTAAAGTCTATGAAACAGAATAAAAACATACCTTGAGAAATGCCCATGCAATTTTCCGAAAGCCACATTCCTGGTTTTGAATTTCAGAGTTATTCCTAATTTCATCCATGCTTAAGAAATCAAGAATCTGTAAATAAATATTTTAAAATTACTTCACAGAAGCCTAGGCTACCTAAAGTTTAATATTTTCTAATAATATATTATGAAAATGGGAAAATCATTTGTTCATTTTAAAGTTTTCTTTATAGGGAGAAAAAATATTTTCATCTAATTTCACTAACCTTTAAATTAATTCATACTGTTAGTGAGGTCCATTTTTAAAAAATATATATATTTTATTGATTTTGTACAGAGAGGAAGGGAGAGAGATATAGAGTTAGAAACATCGATGAGAGAGAGTCATCAATCAGCTGCCTCTTGCACACCCCCCACTGGGGATATGCCCACAACCAAGGTACATGCCCTTGACCGGAATCGAACCCGGGACCCTTCAGTCCCCAAGCCGACGCTCTATCCGTTGAGCCAAACCGGTTTCGGCGTGACGTCCATTTTTTAAAAAGATTTATTTAAAATCCAAGACAAAATACTAGTTGCCTTAAATATAGTCTTGGCACAAATACTAGTACACAAGGTTTAGAATACTTAAACTTTGATCATTTTTTAATGCATGAGAGCAGACTTCGAAGGACTGTTTATTCAAAAACTCGTGGTCTTATTTGTCTCTGAGTCTTTCCTTGGGTCATCTTCCTGAAATAGGGAATTTTCTCTTTGTATAAATGTTGTAGTTGGGCTTCTCAAGAAAATTTCTTTCACGTATCTCCATCCTGTCTGGATGCCAAAGCTCATGGAATTACTACCAACCTGCCACAGAGACTATCTATATTCTAGGTACTTGTCAAAAAGTATCACTTTGAACTTACTGATATTTATCAAAAGTTCAGCTGAGGTAACAAATCTTTAGAGAAGAATGCTGTAAAAAATAATATGAACTCCACTCATCCCTGTTCTTTATATTCTTAAACCTGTCTTCAGGTGTAATACATGCTCAGTGAAAAAATACTGACAATATAAAAAAAATTACAAAGTAAAAACAACTTGCAATCCAGATTCAGAGATGATCAACATTAACATCTACATGTTTACAGGTTTACACACATCTAAACCTTTCTCTGTGCATTCCTAAATATTTCTATATTACTACTACAAATCAAATGCTATTTCATAAACTATTTTGATATGCTAAATTGTGGATATCTCTTCAAGTCAATATGTACATATACCATGTGTTACAAATACCATAAATTAAATAAAAAACCATAATTTATTTAAACAAACCTCTTACTGATTGAAAAGACCTATCTAAAATTTTTGCTATTATAAACAGTGCTTAGGTAAATACCCTTGCACATACATCTTTGTATAGTTATCATTTTTCCCTTAGTAGAAATAATTAGAGGTGCAATAAATTTTAAATACTTCTGGTAGATATTATCAAGTTGTCCTCAAAACACCCTTAAGAAGTAGAAATCAAAAATTAGTTTTGGCCCTCGCTGGTTTGGCTAAATGGACAAAGTGTTGGCCTGCAGACTGAAGGGTCCTGGGTTTGATTCCAGTCAAGGGCACATGGCTGGGTTGCAGGCTCAATCCCTGGTGGGGGGCATGTAGGAGGCAGCCAATCAATGATTTCTCTCATCATTGATGTTTCCATGTCTCTCTCCCTTTCCCTTTCTCTCTGAAATCAATATAAATATATTTAAGGGGAAAAAATTAATTTTGTAAACAATAACACATTATACTAAAACTTAAAAAGCAACCAAAAGTGTTTATAATCCAAGATTTTTCTTAAACTTCATATTACTAAAATGAATATGAGAGAATATTATAGTAACAAATGACAAATTTCTGTGACAAAGAAAAAATTCCTTCACATACAAATTATATCACTTAAAAAAAAAATCACAGCTTTGCATAAGTCATACATAATCAGATGTAAATGGTGAATATTTGCTTCCTAACCACATATAGATCACCTAAAAGTTAAAGATCATAAAAACAAGTAACTACAAAAGCAATCATTGGTTCCGGCCATGTCTTGCTCTTCCCATGCAAAAATTCCCCATCTTGCCTAAACTGGAAAATAGGTTTCCTCAACTTTCTTTTGCTTATGGAGAGATAACATGAATTAGTTAAAAGAAATATGGTATTTAGGTTTAAGCTAACTTCAAATACAAATTACCTGCACTTAAAATTGGAATAACTGGAAAAAAAAATCACTTTATACTTAAAAAAATTACTTTACATTCTTTGATTTCCTTTGCAGTAAAAAATTTGAATAGCATGTCAGCTCAAAGGCCATTTACTCTATAAAGCTTTCCTTAACAGATCAGACCCTCCAACTAACCTTCACATCTAAAAAGTTCTACTTCATTTGGTTATATATTTCATTGTATTGGTCAACAATATGTGTATGTTCACCTTTTTCTCTTAGTAGTATACAAACCCTTAGGAGTCTGGTATTGAGTTTACACTTTATGAAATAAGTTAAGAATGTAGAATTACATAGATACAGATTAGATTCAACACTTCAGTTAATAGTCATTGCATTGTTGTAATTATTAAAAAAAAAAAAAAAAAAGTAAATCCAATGACTAAATACTTGCACTAGTAAATGCTCAACAAATATGCTATTACTTGTATCTCCACTGCATGTTATAACACTAAATAATAGAAACTAAATTCTCACACTATTTGGTTGTATATTAAACTACTAAAAACAATAGCTTACATTTTTACTATGTAATTGGCCCTCTGTATCTGTGGGTTCCACATCTGAAGATTCAACTAAACGCACATCACAAATATTTTTTTTTAAATCCCAGAAATTTCCCAAAAGCAAAACTTGAATTTGCCATACACAGAGCACTATGCTGAATCAATGTGAATGAAATGATGTGTAGGCATACTCTGCTGCAGCCTATATGCAAATATAGATTGTATGCAAATATGCAACATTTAATACTATAAGGCACTTCAGCACCCACAGATTTTGGTATCTGCAGAGGGTCCTGGAACCAATCTCCTGTGGATACCGAGATGACTATAATAACTAAAATTTAGTTTAAATTGCTCTTTTCAATTCATACCTCAAAGAACAGGATGACTTTAGGGCTTTCATCAAAATTTCGAAGCAAATAGGGAAAGTTTTCATTAAATATAATTTGTTCTTCCCACTCTGGAAGCCTTGATTTTAACTGTTTAAAATCATATGGCTGGGTCATAATAGGGAGAATATAATCCACATTGTCTTTTTCAAAGTAAGATGAAACAGGCCGTTCACTGTTCAAAAAAAAAATTTTTATTAATACAATTCTTTATAAATTTGAGAATGTGAGCAAAAATAAAAAATATGGTATTCAAAATCAGGCAACTAGAGTTAATAAATAGCCATGATTCACAAGGAAAAATTACTTTGATTGTCCATCTAGAAAATTATAAATTTTATGAGACTTAAAAGTGGTAGTACTTTTGCACTTACATACTATCAATTGGTTTCACAGAATTATTTTATTATAGAAATATAGCCGAAACCAGTTTGGCTCAGTGGCAGAGCGTCGGTCTGCAGACTGAGAGGTCCCAGGTTCGATTCCGGTCAAGGGCATGTACATTGGTTGCAGGCACATCCTCAGTAGGGAGTGTGCAAGAGGCAGCTGGTCAATGTTTCTCTCTCATTGACGTTTTTAGCTCTCTCTCTCTCTCCCTTCCTCTCTGTAAAAAAATCAATAAAATATATATATTTTTTAAAAGAATTATTTTATTATAGAAATATAAAGTGAGAGGTATGACTATACCTTCAGCATTCAAAGCTGGAATAAAATACTTCCTTCAGAATCTTAAATGAGTTTGTCATAAATAAAATAGTACAGTACATTTAAATAAAAAAATGAACACAATAGGATTGTAAACCTTTCACGGTTTATATTCCCTAAGACAACTGAATAAGTGAATGATCCTTTTGATAATTCTCATGTTTCTCATCTTGCCATCTTTCCAAGTAGATAGCTTTTTAAATTCTAGTATTATTGTTTATTTTATTGTATTTTTTTTATTTGGGTCTTCAAACACACATTAGCTATGGAAGTAATAGTAGGGATAAAATTAAATTCAAGATTCATTTATTGTTTCTGAGATCCAGGTAACATAATAACTTCAAAACAAAAATATGAAGTTAGAAAATGAATGCATTTATAGTGCAAGGTAAAACAATGCTAGTTTAATGCCATAAATTAGTCATTAAGCTTGGCAGAAACTCTCTCAACTCTCCTCCACTTAAAAATGAATCAGTAAATTAACAGATGCTCTCCATATCTCTATAAAACATACTGATTGGTGTGAATTGTTGGTGAACACCTACAACTAGTAAACTGTTCTTCAATACAAATCTATAGCTCTACTCACATTGACTTTCAATGGCAGAAAAGATGACTTCTACTATAGATACTTTCAATTCAATGGGTTGGCTGTACAATGAAAATAAAAATAAAAAAATTACCTATTATCTTTCTTGACATACTGACCAGTAATCTCATCAACCACATGAATTTTTACCATGGGGCGAGAAATCTTAAAATCTGACTTAAGTCGATCAGTTCGGTGAATGTAAACTCCTAAGACAAGGTCATCATCAAGCAAACATTTGCGATAACCTGGACTATCTCGACTTGTTATTTCATGAACACCATCATCACCATCAGTATCTTCATTATCATCTGAAATTACAAATATGGAAGAAAAGCAACACTATAATTCATTTTCCCCACAATAATATATTCAACAATGTAAGGTGAATTTTCATATAGCCTAATCTTAATGATTCGTGGTTATCTGTCTTTGTTGATAAAGAAACTTCAAGAAAAAAAATCTAGATAAGCCCAGCCAGTATGGCTTAGTTGGTTGAGCACTGTCCCATGTAAGAGGTCATCAGTTTGATTCCTGGTCAAGGCACATGCCTGGGTTGCAGGTTTGATCCCCAATAGGAGGCATGCAGGAGGCAGCTGATAGATGTTTCTATCTACCTCTCTCTTCTTCTCTCTCTAAAAATCAATAAAAATATATTTAAACAACAACAAAAGAAAAAGCCAGGTAATATTAGATAACATTCTAAGAGTAAACCACTGCATTTCCTAATATATTAAAATAAGAAATCTTTATTTTCCCTAACAAGGACTAACAACAACAACAATAACAAAAGAGAGCAAAGATAAAAAATAATTTTATCTAGTTCTTTTCCAAGTGGAATATATATCACTCAATTCATTTATAACTGTAATTTATGCTTCTGAGCAGGATATAGTAGGTCAATGCTTTTGGTAATAAAAACTTAAAAACCCAAATGAATTAAAAAGACTTTATTTTTAAAGGCATCAGAAAAGTACTTTTTTAAAGGCATGAGAAAAGTATAGAAGCAATATATAGACTAACATTCTAGGAAGGGAAAAGCATTTAGAGGTAGGCTGAAGGATTTATAGCTAAATTTTTATGTAAGTAAAGACTAATGTCTGGCCATATAAATTATTCTCACAAATTAATAAAAAAAAAAGACAGACAATTCCATTAAAAAATATACATAGAAGATCTGAACAAATTTACGAATGAAGAAATCCAAGTAGTCAAACATGAAGAAGATGCTCAACATCACCAGTTATCATGGAAATCAAATTAAAGTCAAGATGAAATATACACAACTAAAAATGGCTAACGTTTCAAAATAGTAACACCAATGTTAGTGAAAATATGGAGCAATGGAGGCTCTCAAATATGGCCTGTATCAATTGGTTGACCAACTCTGGAAAAATGGGACCTACCTATTAAAGTGAAAAGTCCACATAATCTATGACATAGTAACTCTACTCCTAAGAATCCTATTTAATAAGAGGGAAATATGCAAATTAACCTTCACTCAGTCACAAAGATAGCAGCAACCATGGCCACAAGATGGCGGCACTCAGCCCCCTCAGCCCCACCAGAGTCCCCCAATCTTGGCGAGGCGGCCACTGAGAGTGAGCAGCGTGAGCAGCCTGGCGGAATGCTTGCTTCATCCCTGCGGCAACAAGGAAAGTGTCCTGCCCCAGCCGCAAAAAGCAGCCAGGACAGTGGGCACCGAGCAGCCAGGCCTTGCAGAGAGCAGAGAACCCCAAGGAGAGGGCTTAAGCCATCACGGCTCCCAGATTAGAGAGGGTTCCCCTGAGGACTCCCAGATTAGAGAGGGTGCAGGTTGGGCTGAGGGACCCAGACCCCATGTACAAATTTCGTGTCCCAGGTCTCTAGTATGCTCAATAAAAATGTATGCATATGCTTGCCAAAATACATGACTAGGATATTCATTACAGCTTTATTTGTTACCACCTAAAACAAGAAACTCAAATGTCCATCAATACAACAGGTAAATTAATTGTGCTATATTTATACAATGGATATCTCTACAGTACTAAAACAGAACTGACCATGAATAAGCATGCAATAATAACATAAATGTCACAAAAATAATTTTGAGTGAAAAAAGCCAGACACAAAAAAGCATAGTACTTAAGATTCTATTTATTTGAAAGTAGAAAAGCAGGCAAAAACAAACTATGCATTTATTTTTTATGTCTAGACAGTGTTTGTATTTACTTCTAAAGAACAATGAGCTAGAAAGGGACTTGAGAGGACTTCTGGGTGCCAATGATGTTCTGTTTTTTTATTTGGATGATGGTTCTATACATATACTCAGTCTGTAAATATTCACTAAGTAGTACATTTATAATATGTACATTTTTCCAAAATTGAATTACAGAAACCACAAAACATCATCAATTGCATAATCCAATGAATAAGAACCATAAAGTCTAAAATTGCCTATTATAGTGCCAGTTTTTTGGCCAATTAAATAGAAACTGAAAACAACAACAACAAAAGGATGTAGGGAAAAGGAAAGAGTAATAAGTAAAGGAAAATAAGAGGAAAGATATGAGTAAAGAGGAAAATCAGAAGCAAGAGGGGGAAAAGAGTAATGAGAAGGACATAAGCTGACTTAGGCTGAGGAACTGGGAAGACCCCATGTTTGACAGAAGTATGCAGCCTCAACATCTGAAATGTTTATTGGCAGTTGACCATTTATAGCTTTCCACTATGAGTCTAAATTATTTAGGGTTCTAAACTCAATGGTAGAAAGAAGAAATCTTCTATGCTATAATAGCAACTACAAAGTTAATATCATTCTAGAGTTGAATTAAATTAAGTCAGGAATTAGAGATGAATCAAACAGATACTAACTTATCACAGAGATACTGTCACAAATAATTGTTTTAATCTAGATGAATCCAAGAATAAGTACCAAATATTCTATATTGGATTTTTTCAATTATATCTTTATAAGATTTTTAGTTTTAAGGATTGAAAGTTCTAAAATCAAGTTATTTCTACTAAGGAAAACATTTTTCAATTAATCGGAATAACAAACCTGCTTTAGGCTTCTTTTTCTTTTTCTTTGGTTTGAATTTTGTCTCATCTTGCATGCTGTTCACTACATTTTGTCCCACAGTCGTTATTTCATCGTCTTGATGATTATCTGAAGTAACTAGACTTTCCTTCTTTTGTTCACCTTGAATTGTGTCATCCATGGGAAATGTCCTACAAGTTTAACCCAAATATACGTCATTACCTATATATTATTATTCATACCGCAGCAAAGTGAACAGTGACTGGAGGCAAGGATAATTCTCGAATCAATATTATTTTCCTCAAATCAATATTATTTCCAACTAGGAGATACATATGCTTTCTTTTGCACTAAAATGGCTAGCTGTCAGACAGGACATATGGATATTCCCCAGGAGTCAAATTAAACTGAGCTCTAAACTCCAGGGGAAAATGAAATTGTATTTTATGAGCAATGGATCTGTTTTTACACAGGATTGATCAAAGCATCCTCACCTTGCTGTCAAATAAAAGACCATATTTCTAAATTACTTTATTTAAAAGCAAAACATGTGTTCTAAGTTTGTTCTGTTTTCAAAAGGCTTCAGATATTCAACCTTTGGTTTCTAGTTAAAAATTGCTCGTTTTATAATTGTTGGTGTGCCACTACATTTTCAGAAGGCTGAAAATGAAAATGTGCATCATATTAGCTAATAAATAGTAAAAGGGTAGCATCTCAGAAGTAAATATTGTTGTAGTAAGAAACCAGCCAGTAAAGTTTGTAATTTATCAAGTAAAACATCTCCATCTAAATAATCAAAAATTGACTTCCATTATATATAAAATTATATTTCAAAAAGATGTTGAGAAATAAAAAAAATTAGAGAATATTTCAATTATTCACCTCAGAAAACCATCATACTTTAGTACATCATCAAATACTATTTCTTAAAGAGAACAATACCCTTTGCATGTCACTGTTATATCAATCATGGTTTTATTTAAAATTCATGAATTAAATTTTATTTACTTATTTTATTTATTTTAAAAATGTTTTTATTGATTTTTAGAAAGAGGAAGGGAAAAGGCGAGAGGGAGAGAAACACCAATGTGAGAGCAAACATCAATCAGCTGCCTACTGGGGATCAAACTGGCAACTTCTCAGTGTGCAGGACAACACCCAACCAACTGAGCCACAAGGACCAGGGCCATGCACTAAACTTATCTAATAGTGAATATGGCTTCCTGATTTATATGGTAGCTATGAGAAGAAAATTTGTAATATACTGTGGTAACAACCAATGAGATGGCCCCCAATAATTCCTATCTCCTAATATTCATAGTCTTGTTTAATTTCCTTCCTTTGATACTTCTAAGCAGACAAGTGTATGACCAAAGTGAGAGATGTTATGAATAGGATTAGGTTCCAAAAAGACTGTGAATTCTCCCTCTGGAGAAGCAAATGCCCACTGTTGTGAGTAGCCCACATTAATAGGTCTGAATAGCCAAAACCGGTTTGGCTCAGTGGACAGAGCGTCAGCCTGCAGACTGAAAGGTCCCAGGTTTGATTCCGGTCAAGGGCATGTACCTTGGTTGTGGGCACATACCCAAAAGGGGATGTGCAAGAGGCAGCTGATTGATGTTTCCCTCTCATCGATGTTTCTAACTCTCTATCCCTCTCTCTTCCTCTCTGTAAAAAATCAATAAAATATTTTTATTTTTTTTTAAAGCAGATGTAAGTGAATAGTTAAGGGTAGTCTTTGGAACAACACTGCTAAGGTTTTGGCTCAGCTTCTTACTGGTTCTGTGACATAAACCCTTCAGTTTTATCATCTATAAAAGATAATACTACTATTCCCTATAGGGTTGTTATAAGGAATAAATGAGTTAACTTTGGTAAAACATTTAGCATACACTGTTCTGTCAATGTGTCCAAATGAAAGTCTTAAGAATTTTCTTTGTGAAACTATAGATATCATTTCAAGCTGAAAAGAATAGGTCTTTTTTAAAGAAGGCATTTTATATCTATGAATATAATGTACCTTGTTTCAGCTTCAGGCAGGACTGGTGCTTTCTTCTTTTTCTTTCTTTTTTTTTCACTGCTTAATTTGTCATCATGCAAGTAAGTATCTGAGGGAAAGTCAGCCAACTGTTCTTTGAGTTTCTTTCTTATTTTCTTCTTAATCTCCTTTGCCATTTCTTCAGCTACCTGGAGCTGGTATTCTTGCTTCAGTTGTTCTTCCTCATCTAAATTATTTCCTTTTTCTTCATTTGCCTTCTCACTTCTGTGATAAGCAAATCCTGGTTGTAACCTCATCTGAACTTTCTGATATAGAAAGTCCACCTTCTTCTCAGAAGTTTCCTGTTCCATTTCTTGTGCAGTCATCTGGCACATTGCTTTTGTAGTCCTCTTATTTGCCTGTTCTTGCTTGTCTTCCTGTACACTCCCATCTTCATCTGGGTTTTCAGCTGTTGACTGTGGATTGCTTGGTCTGTTTTTAAGGGCTCGCATGCTCTTCTTCGTGTTATTAGTGTTAGCAGCAATTACTTCATCGCTTTTCGTTTCTTTCATTTTCCGAGGATTGCTTCTCACAGTGTCAAGCTAGGGGAAGACACAATAACAAAGTTTCAGCTAAGCATAGTTTAGTTATGTAAAGATAAAACACAGTGGCCGGGACCGATTTGGCTCAATGGATAGAGCGTCGGCTTGGGGACTGAAGGGTCCCGGGTTCGATTCTGGTCAAGGGCATGTACCTTGGTTACGGGCATATCCCCAGTAGGGTGTGTGCAAGAGGCAGCTGATCGATGACTCTCTCTCATCGATGTTTCTAACTCTCTATCTCTCTCCCTTCCTCTCTGTATAAAATCAATAAAATATATACATATATTTTTAAATAAAACACAGTGACTAGTGCTCAATAATGTGTAATACTGGGAAAATTATATAATATTTTTACTTGAACAATGACATCCTAGAGCACCTGATAAGCACTGTCCTAGTTCATTCTCCCAACATCAGATTGGCAATCTCTGAGGGTAGCTTCTGATCAAATGAGTTAACATGTGAAAAAGTCCTTAATGACTTTTAAGAAGTTAACTGCTCAAATTTCAAATGCTATCTCCTCTTTGGCAGAATGATCCATACACTAAGGAAGAGAAGTTGGTGAAAGAGCCACTGAGCTTACTTCAGGTTCCCCATCAGAAAGCATGCATAGGTCATTTATCTTGCTTCATAATCATATTCTAAAACCAACAAGTGTATGATAGCTCTAGGATCAACCTGCAATTAGTCCAAATGCATCACTGAAAATACTGCAAAGATTAAATATTCCCAAGTTAAATCAAATGACAAACTAAGCACACACCAGTACCTCTTTCCCCAAATCAGAAAACTTTCAGTGCTCTACCAACTGAGCCACTCTGGCCAAGCTGAAGGATATTATTAATAGCTAGAGAATCCAGAATATTTTCCACCCTTTAAAGTTAATTTAACATACAAAATAAACTTTTTAGAAATTGTCATTCGTAAAGCAGATATCACCTCAATGAAACAACTTATAAGAATAAAATGAGATAGGAGAAACTCAAGATGATAGAGGCTAAACAGTGATAATGTACAAAACATAATTTAAATTTCCCCCAGGAATATTTATTCCCATTCTTTTGACCAGAAAAATATTTCTAAATGTTTTTCTTAGGCTACTTATCTATGAATGAAAAGATACCTTGAACGGCCTGGTGTTTGCTAAGAGAAACTGAGTAGATTATGCTTAGTCACCTCACAATTGTCTGTCCCTCCCCAACATCTAAACTGAACTTCAGGTAAATGAACTGTCCTCAGCCCATTTCCTGAGTATTCATTTAATTTAGCCTTTGTGTCTGGCCTGAAATACAAAAGCCAAATTCTGACAGTGAGAGAAAATTGGCGGCTCTACTTTGACTGAGTCCATAAAGATATCCTGCAGACAACTGTTTCAGCATTCTTTCTGTTTCTGACCAATGTACCCCACCTTTCGGAAGGGGAGGGCATATACCAATATGCAATGCTCCATCCCCTGAATGTCACTATTCCCTACCATACCGTACACGGGTACCACCAGAGGACTCACATTCCATATTAGGACAGTATGTGTTAGGGGAGACCTCATCATCCCCATTTTGCCAGTAATTCTAAATTGGTGTGCAGTAAGTAGTACACTGGTATACTATGAACCTCTCGCTATATGCAGCTGTTTCTAGCCAACATTAGCACTTATTGTTGCCTCATTTGAGAATATACAATGCTAGTATACAATGCATTGATGTCCACCAGACAGAATATTAAAATAAACAAGTCACATGACAATAAGTAGGATAAATTCGCTATAAGTGAAATGTAGGATGTCTACAACTCATCATTAAACTACTATCCCCTCAAAAAAAAAAAACACAAAAAAAAAACTGTGTACCGATTATCAGAACATGTATGAAGTGTTTATGTTATTCTTGTAGGACAGCACTCAAGGCTGAACTCAATATTCCAATAGTGATGTTGATTCTAATGTAAATGTCATTTTATCACATTTTATTGACCATAATATAAATTTGTTTTCAATTTCCAAAGTTCCTTAGAGTCTTTATGAAAAGTCATAACTTTATGCAGATACGTTAAGTCACCATTACCAAATAATCAATTACTCACTGAGATTTTTTCTCCAGACGTGCCAATGTTTTTCTTCAGTTTTTTTCTTTCGCATATTTGATTATTGGGAGTCTTAAGCAATTCCTCAAAATGGGCTTCAGTTTTGACTTTGGCTTCATTCTCAACTACATATAATAAAGACTCATGTCATTTTCTAAATAACTCTACTATAACTTAGCTACATTATTAATATGTTAAAGAATACAGTCTTATAAGTACCCGCATGCATTCTCCCGCTACATTAGAACAACTAACCAGTCCTTTATTCTTAAAAAAAACAAAAACAAAAAAAACTTTTCTTTTAACGTTGATGACACCACTCTCATCTGTATCCCTCTAACCTTTTGGGTTACAACCTCTAAAAGTTTCCTTTGGTAAGTTAACTTTTTATTTATGATGCAACAGTAGTTTCTACTACTCCTAGTTATATGGCCTTAGATAAGTTAGTTAACATTTCTAAATGTGTTCCTTACCTATAATATCAGAATACTCTTATGCCAAAGATCATTTTCCATGAAAAACGGCTAACACTTGCCTAGTCAACAATCAACATTCAACAAATATTAAAAGTTGAAAGTTGCTTTTTCCTTTAAGATATAAATCAAATCCTATTCTCCTCTTACTTGGGACCCTGTGAGTTTCCCATTTCACTTAAGACAGAAATAAAACAAGTCCTCCCTATGTGCTGCAGGATTCATACTTCCTGGCCCACCTACCCCTACAGCTTCAAATCAAGACAATGTCCCCTGAGATCCCTACATTCTGGCCATACTGCCCTTCTAGATCCTCTATCAGAACAAGCTCCTCCCCATGGGAAGCTGTGTCTTGGTGTGGACGCATCTCACTCCCTGAATGGCTGGTATTAAGCTGCCTGAGTAATAATACTTCTAAAGTACAACTGCTACTAACAACTTCATTAAATTTCTCCACTTCTCAAGCAAGCAGATGATTCTTTTCCTTCACAGCACTTAACTTGAAACTGTGTAATTATTTGTGTATATCTATAAATAAATAAACCATCTGTATCTTCCACTATACTGTGTGGTTTACAACTACATCCTTAGCTACTATTTATTATGGGATCTGTCATGGAATAAATGCTCAAACATCTATTAAATAAATGCTGAATGAATGAGTGAATGTCTCAGAGGAGATGTTGGCAAACAAAGCCTGCATGCCAGTTACCTGTTTATGTAAATAAAATTTTATTGGAACAAAGCCATGCCCACTCTGTTAAGAATTGTTGTGGCTGCTTCAATGACAGTGTTCAGTGGTTGTAACAGAGACCAACCTTAAAATATCTACTGGTTTGCATGTTAAGAAAAAGTTTGCCTCTGACTGTTTAGAATAAAACATCCATTTTGATGATTAAAAATGAAAACTAGCTGAAACCGGTTTGGCTCAGTGGTGGAGCGTCGGTCTGGGGACTGAAGGGTCCCGGGTTCGATTCCGGTCGGGGGCATGTACCTTGGTTGCGGGCACATCCCCGGTGGGGGGTGTGCAGGAGGCGGCTGGTCGATGTTTCTCTCTCATCGATATTTCTAGCTCTCTATCTCTCTCCCTTCCTCTCTGTAAAATATCAATAAAATATATTTTAAAAAAAATGAAAACTAACCATTTGTTGTAATTATTATTTACTTTGTCCAGTTGAGTCCTAAACTGCCATCCATTGAATACATGCTAACCTTAATTACAAACATTAAGTAGAAAATAGAATATCAAACACTCAATATCTCTAAGTGTTAATATTTAGTTGATAACATCTATCTTATTCATTAATCTGTTAAAGCACCCATTAAAATAATCCAAACTTTAAAATAAATAAATTGTATTGTATACATACATTTCATAAAAGTCTCACCAGTGGGCATAATCTCAGTTTTATGGAAAGCACTGAGTTCCAATGTAAAGTATTAACTCACTCAGGATCCTATTAAAAACAAAGAGGATTTATTTGGAATACCAGAGTTCCAAATAAAAATTATAATATACTCGTTAGGCAAATAGTGTCATCATGTTTATACCAATCTCTCTTACCTCAATCTTATGTAAATAACTTGAATACATCTGAATCAGTTTAGAGTCCAACATAAAGTGAAGCAAACTGGATCGCATTTGAATAAAATAGTCACATATCTGAAATAAAAAATTGAAAGGCAATTAATATGTAACTTGGTATATTATACTTTTTATACACTTTTAATAAAGTATTTCAAGTAAAAATAAACATTTCAATGCACCTTTGAGAAACCAAATTCCATCTCAGGCTTGATTTTCACAAGAGCACACACTCTTATGTTAGTCAAGTATGCACATTCACAGATAATGAATTTAAAAATCGCTGAACCTGCCACTGAAAATGCTGCTACAATAGAGATGAGCTCAAGTGAAAGTGTGTCCAAACAAACATTAATTCCTATATTAGAACATAATATGTGCAATAGTTTTATTGATTTTTTAGAGAAAGAAGGGAGAAGAGAGAAACATTGATGTGAGAACATAACATCAACCAGCTGCCTCCTGCCAGCCTCCTATTGTGGATTGAGCCCAAAACCTGGGCATGTGCCCTGACTGCAATGGAACCAGCAACCTTTTGGTGCATGGGATGACACCCAACTCACTGAGCCACACCAGCCAGGCCCAAGATGCAGATGTTTCTAAGAATAAAACTAAACACGCTTAAAGGAAAAGGAAAACATTACTTGAGTTGGCTCAGCAATTATCATTTTATTCTGGTATTACGGTACTTTGGACAGAAAAGAGAAGAAATGCTTACAAAAGAAAAAGAGTGATTATATAAATACACCTAATTATGTGAGTTAGGTAACAACTAAGTAGTACACAGGCAAAACAAATATCCCTACATCCACATACTAAAATCTCTTATACTTTGATGATAAGACCCTATATTTACTTTTTAGTAAATACAGATTTAAAAGCCTCGTCACCTACTTTCCAATTGACCCCAAATTAAAAAAGAGAAAGGCTGCAAAGGCAAGTGAAATAACAAATCAGTAACTGAACCCCGACAGCACAGAGACAGGAAAAATATAAAGCAGAAAATTATTTAATATAATATTTATAAAATTCCATGATCATTTAATATATAGGAAAAGAGCTAAACTATGACTATGAGTCAGCAAAGCTTACTTATATTCAACTTAACCTGTGTTCTTTTCTCTTGAGCAGAAAATTTATCACATTTTAGAAAGACTAAATAAAAACAACTGTAAAGGCAGGACAGAGATTCAAGGATGATTCTTGTTTCTGGAAATAGAATAAATAGAAAATAGAACCATTAAATAGAATACAGTGCATTATAGGAGAAATACAGTGGAGTAATTTAAAACCTTAGGCCTGGAATTTGCCTCCAATGCCTAGAATGGTTACTTGTGATCCTAGGTAATCTGTTTCCTCATCTGTAAAATCAGTTCAACAGGGCCTATTCAAAGGGTTACTGTAAGGGTTGAATGATTTAAAACAGAGTCCAGAACAAGCATCAATAAACACCACCTACAGCTGTAATTGGGCTTATGGGGACACTTAGTGAGCTCAGTACGCATGGTAAGATGGGTATCTGAGAGGCACTAAGAGGCGATAAGCATCATCAGATTTCTGGATTCAAATGTTAGTTCTGCCAGTAGATTAGTCTCTGTGGACTTCCATTTCCTAATCTTTCAAATAATAGTAAACTACTGATAGTGTTTCTGTAAAGATTAAATAAGAATATGAAAGTAAAACACTTAGCACAAATGCCTAGAGAATGGCAAGCCTTTAAAAAATGACAACTATTATTACTCTGTGTGTGTGTGTGTGTGTGTGTGTGTGCATGCGCGCACATGTATACTATAATCAGATTATGCTTGGTAGGCAACAGAATACAGGCATATCTTGTTTTATTTCGTTTTCATTTACTGAGCTTCATATCTTGTTTTATTTCATTTTCATTTACTGAGCTTCACAGATGTGTTTTTTAAACACAAGACCCTCCACCAGCAAAAAGATACAACTTACTTTATTACAATGCTTGCTTTATTGTGGTGGTGTGACTCAACCTCCAAAATCTCCAAAGTGTGGATGTATAGTAATCCAGCAAGGAGATCTAGGATAAAGTTTTGGGCATCATTTATATCTGTGATGATTGCAAGGAAAAAAGTGCAGAAGAAGAAAGTTGGGTGTGATCAGGCCTGCAGGGGAGGGAAGGCAGTTGGGGTGAACCAGGCGGGCAGGGGAGAGCAATTGGGGGCAATCATGCTGGCAGGGGAGCAGTTAGGCATTGATCAGGCTGGCAGGGAGTGGTTAGGGGGAGATCAGGCTGGCAGGCAGAAGCAGTTAGGGGCAATCAAGCAGGCAGGCAGGTGAGGGATTGGGAGCCAGCAGTCTCGGATTGGGAGCCAGCAGTCTCAGATTGTGAGAGGGATATCTGACTGTCAACAGAGATTGGGCCTAAACCCGGAGTTGGATATCCCCTGAGGGGTCCCAGATTGGAGAGGGTGCAGGCTGGGCTGAGGGACAAGCCCTCCTCCAGTGCATGAATTTCATGCACCTGGCCTCTAGTAAAGATATAAAAATAAATGAAATAAATTAAAACATATATATATATATATATTTTTTTTTTTTTTTAAGTAAAAAGACATAAGAGAGATAGGTGACAAACTGGGAGAGGTAAGTAACCAAAGGGAAAAGAGTCGATCTATATTTTATGGTGCCAAGAATGGCAATAAGTTTTGAAGTGAGTTCACTAGATCTGCAATCAGAAAGTCACAAGTGCAAAGCTGTTCATGAAGGGGCGGAAACCTGGCAGCTGCAGGTGAGGAGTGAATGGAGGGTGAGACCTAGAGAAGAAACAGTGATGTAAATCACTGTTTCAGCAATTTTGCTTCCCTCTGTCTTTCTCCCCCCGCCCCGACCTCCAAAGACAGTGACAGGTGGCAGTAGCTTCGAGACAAAAAGACCATGGAAATGACCCCTTGCCTTTTCTCACCTCCACTTTCTTCACTACACACATTCTGAGCTCTAGCCATGCAAAACTATGATACTTGCAGCCCTCAAATGTGCCAACTCTTGCTTTTGTACCATTCATTACACATAAACCTCTCTCTCATGAGAAATGCCATATCTCCCTGTCCATCTAGCAAATGTGTAAGTATCCTTTGACGCTCAATGCATTGGTGTCTCTGTAAGAGATTGTTCTAATGTTGAGGGGCAATTAAATGCTTCTCTGTGCCCCCACAGTGCTGTGATCTTCACACCTCCCTCTAGCTGATAAAATGTTCTGTTCGCCTTTTGGAGGGCTACACCTACGTTCTCTTCATCTCATGTATTCTCATTTTAAAAATAGGGCAAAGGTGTCAGTAAGAATGGTTCTAGGGTCAAAAAGACTCAGGCCCTTGTTCTGCCACTTACAGAATGTGCCTTGGGCAAGCTACTTCATATCACTAAAGCTAGTTTCTTGGTTGTTTTTTTGTTTTGTTTCTGTTGTTTTTTTGCCTGAGAAATTAAAATGGCACCAACTTTACTCTATGGAGAAAAGGAAATACTGAAAAGCAAAGTGATCAGCACAGTAGCTGACACATAGTAGGTGCTCAAGAAAATTACTTTGTGATCATTACTACAGTATTAAAACAAGGATGTGATAGGTAGAATACATTAAGTAAATTATGAATTTACATTATTTATTATTTAGTATTTTAATGCACAACTGGTAAATATTAGTTAACAATGCACCAAATACATTACAGAAATAATCTAAGTGTTAATACATTATAGAATGAACAATATGTGACTAGAAACATCAATGGCAGAAATTAAAGTCAGACTTAAAAGGACATTCCTGAATCTCACATGTGCCATTATTTTAAATCTTCTCCCTCACAACCCTTTTAACGGGTGCTATTAAGAGATAACGGTATAGGAAAATTAACTGCATTATGTTTCATCTCATGAACTTTTTCTTAAACCACTTGATTATTGGCCAATAAATGACTAAAGATTAAGGGAAGAAAAAGTTGTGAGGTTTGGAAAACTCTTTAAAGAATTTTCTAGCACATAGGGGGGGAAAATAAACAAAAACCCTTTTTACAAAATTCAATTAATAAATCGATGATAGTCTACCCAAATAAACAAGATTCTACACATGGTTTAGAAATACTCTTGGTATTTGAATTATCTCAAATATCTTTTTAAAATTTACCATAGTCTTAAAAATATACGATCTTCTTCCTGAAAGCTCAAACAGTGCCAGCAATCATTAATGCAACAGGTGAAGAGAGAGGCCACACACTCCAATCAGCAGGTGTTTCACTGCAGAGAGTCTTAGTCTACTTTTTTTGCCTCTATTTATACATATCGAAAAGACCCTACTAATTAATTTGGCTTTTCCCTTAAAACTGAAACGCCCCCATCACCTTTTCTCGGATGTCACAAAGAAGGCATTCACAGGGTCAATATCAGCACCAGGGCGACATCCGAAAAGGGATGAAACGGACTTCTTTTGAAAGCGTTTACCATAAACCAGAACCAGGAGCAGGAAAAGCAAAGATTGCATCCTCTCCGGGGGGACACCAGGCTGAACTCTCCAGATCCCTGGAGCCTGGGAAGGAAGGGGGCGGGCAAGTGCGTCTATTTCCCAAAACCACGCCCGTCCGCTGGGCGGCGCTCCCGCTCCCGTCCGCTGGGCGGCGCCGCGCCGTCAGCCGGCGGGGGCGCACTGCCGCCCAGGCGCCCACGGCCCCGCGCAGCCCCAGGCCGCCGCTCCCCGGGCACAGGCCGGCCGCGTACTCACGGGGAGGAGACGCCGGACATCCGACAGCCCGTCCCACTGCGCCCGACGCCGGGACGGTGCGAAATGGCCCCGCGCGCCCGGAGGGGCGGCTGGCAGTTCAGCGGCCGCACGAGCAACGCAGCCGCCGGAAACGCGGGCTCCGGGAGTGGGCCCTGGGCCTCCTAGCGGGCTGACGTCAGCACCACCGCCCGCGGTTCCCAGGGCAACCGACGCGGCGGGGCCTGGACCGCCGTCCTGCTGGGGCGCCCCGCACGGCTCCGCCCCCCGCGCCTCCCACGGCCGCGCCCCAAGGCCTGCGGGGGGACGCGCCCTGACACTGCGCCCGGGTGCGCGCTCCGAGGGCTGCGCGCTCCTGCAGGGAGCGGAAAGGGACCCCGGGAACCCGGGAAGGCGCCCCGAGAGCCTGAACTCAGTCCCCAAAGGCATCTCTGCGGCTCAGAGCCGCAGCCAGCGCTGGGGAAAACGGGGCCGGGCAGAGCGAGCCGGGGAGGCTGTCGGGGACCCTCTCCCCCAAAAGAGGAGGAACCCGAAGGAGGGAACGAAACAGACTCGCCGTGCCCCGCGCGCTCGCAGCCACCCGCAGGCGAGCGGGAGCAGAGTGCACCGCAGACAGAATGTCAGGGGACACGTTATCCCCTGCTCGTGTGGCGCTCAGTGATCAGCATGTGTTTGAAGGAGAACAAGAAGAAAAACAACCTTTTCTACTCCCCGGGGCCCCCTCCCACTTTCTACTTTCTGCACCAGGCGCCATCTCTAGGTCTGAGTCACCGGGGCTGGAAAAATGCAGGGACTAGTCACTCCTGCCTTCAGTTTGCTGCGGCTGCAGCCCCGCGGTGTGGCCTGTTGCTTCGGTTGGACAGCGGGAGCGTGGAGCGTCTCTCTGTGGAGGCTAGCTTTTTCCATTGCCTTTGGCATCGCTGTATCTCGCAGAGCAGACCTCCTTTGCTTCTCAAAGTCCTGTGAGAAGGCAGAAATTACCAACCCTATGTGTCTCAGACCCAGCTGTTTCCCCTTCCACGCAAACACTTTCTTGGTTTCTGTCGTGGTTGAAGCCGCCACCATCATCCCAGTATTGCAGACAATATCACCTGTTGAGCGTCCTAAATACATCTCATACCAAAACCGTGTGCATTCTACCTTTATAACACCCTGGTGTATAGCTTATCCATATCCATGCCCACGGCCTAATGCCAGCCTTCACAGCATCTCCCAAGGATTAGTTTAAGAGGGCCTCTTTAGGAGTCTCCCTGGCTCAAGGGTTGACCCCTGGAGTTCCATCTCCACATCACTAACCAGGATGACTTCACTGAAAATGTAAATCTGATAATGCCAACTCCTGAAAATGTTCCGTGATCTGAGAAGAAAATTAGTTATTTTGCCTAGTCCCTCGGCCTGACTAGCTTCACTTCTCATTGCCTCATTGGGATTTTGTGCTTCAGCAATGTGGAAGTATCGATAGGTGCACCACCACAGTTGATATCTTTTCATGCCCTAATTCTTGCACACGTTTATCCCCTCTCTCTGAAAATCCCTCCTTGTAAATGTATACTGTTGCATATCTCAGCCCAAATGTTGTCCATCCATTGAATCTTAACTAGGTTGACTAATTCCTCTAAACACTCCTGCTGTGTGTGTGTGTGTGTGTGTATGTGTGTGTGTACATATATCCTCTTAAGCTTTGGACAGTCATTCTATAAAATGTTTTGTTTGTATTGTACTTTACTTTTTTAGCCCCAGCATTAACCATTGTATCTATCAAATAATTGGTGCTACTTCATGAACATCTGTGAATGGGTATGGATGACTTATACAGAGGTGGGCAAAAGTAAGTTTACAGTTGTGATTACACAAAACAATTTATTTTTGTATTATGTATTTATTGTATTGCAATTGTAAACTCATGTTTTCCCACCCCTATATTGAGCTCCTCCTAGGAACTATACATTATAGGTGTTTAATGTGTTTTTCATTTGTCCTAACAATTGTGATGTACATACCTACTTTTAACAAAGGTTATAACTCTGGTGGTGCATTCTGATTTAGGTATCCTATATAATGAAAGAGTAAAATGCAAACAGACCAAATGGCAAAACAACTGAACAACCAATTAAAGCATGATATGCTAATGATATGCTAAAGTTGCTCAACTGCTTGCTATGATGTGCACTGACCATTAGGGGGCAGACAGTCAACTAGTCAACAAGTCACTATGATGGACACTGACCACCAGGAGGCAGATGCTCTAACTAGTAGATTAATTTGCTGCTGGGATTCTGCTGATTGGGACTGAGTGAGATGGGTCAGACATGCCCTGGAGCTTTCCTGTGGCCCCTTCCCAGCCTGATGGTCCCTCAGCCTGGCCTGCACCCTCTAGCAATCGGGGACTCTTAGGGGTATGTCGGAGAGCCAGTTTCAGCCCTATCCCACAGGCCACTCCCCTTGGGAGGAGGCACAGTGGGGCCAGGATGAGTGGGAGCAGCAGGTAGGAGCTGCAGGCAGCATTGGACTGAGGCCTTCAGCCCAAACCCTGCAGGCCAGCCAGAGGGACCCCAGCCATGCATGAATTTGTGCACTGGGCTCCTAGTTATTTTAATTAATGCATTCTCAGTTTATCAGACTGGCCGAGATATACACCTGTTATCTCTTGCGTAGATCTTTACAGTAGCTTGCAGAAGTGTAATTGGGGTGGGGAGGTAGGGAATATTTCATAACAGGAGTGACATTTAAAAATACATGGAGTTGTCCTGGTTGGGAAGAGTTTCTGGGTAGAAAAGGTGTGGTTTAGTGCTAAATAAAAGAAAGCTTAACATAATCTAAGAACTGAAATAAATTCAGCATAACAAAAAGTCAAGAATAAGGCTAGGGGTGCTGGGAGAAAGTAAGACAAGAGGGCCAGACAGTGTTGTCGGGTCAATGGGGTACCATTAAGGCATTTTAATCAGAGAAAACTGGTCAAATTTTAATTTCAGAAAGAAACTCTGGCTGCAGTGTGGAAAGTGGATGGGAAGAAAGCAAATTTAGATACAGGGATATAAGGTAAGATGCTATTATTGTAAACCATGTAAGAGAAGTCCAAGACTAAGGTGTCAGCAGGGTCGGTTTCTTTTGAGGCCTCTCTCTCTTTGGCTCTTATGTGGCTGCCTTCTCCCTCGTGTTCGCATGGTCTTCCCACTCTCCTTGTCTGTGTCCTAATCTCCTCTTAGCAGGACAGTAGCCATATTGGATTAGGGCCCACTCTACTGACCTAATTTTAACTTAATTACCTCTTCAAGGGCATTATCTCCAAATATTACTGTCTCATTCTGAAGTACTGGGGGTTAGGATTTCAACCTATGAATTTTGGGGGTACAACTCAGCCCATAATGCTGCTGGAGTAGAATTCTGGAGGCAAAACAGAATGTAGCTGATGGTTCTTGTTCTTATTCTCATTCTTCAAAAACCAATTATATAAAGACATGTTGTAGGCACAGATTTTTCAGTATGGGCTATGTATTGATATTAAGGAATCTTTGTTAATTTTTTAATAGATGAAATAATGGTATTGTGATGATGTAAAAATATGACTTTTAAAATACATAGAATAGATTCGTAAGATATCTGAAATTTGCTTTAAAATACCCCCAAACACACACACACACACACACACACAAAACAAACAAACAAACAAAAAAAACAAACACACACCCAAAAATACCCCACAAACAAACAAACAACTCACACAGATTGTGGAAAGATGACACATGCATATCTAAAATTTGGTGGTGGTTGAAGCAGATTGTAGATATCTGGTATTTTATTATATATTTTTTCTTTATATCCTTAGAAATTTTCATGGTAAACAGGAATAATGAAAGTAGAAATACTCACATTATAGAGAATTTGAAAGATATAACACCAGGAGAAAAGGAAAGAGTACTCAGTACCACTACCCTTATTCTAAGAGAATCTGGGGAACTTTACAGTCTTTTTTTCATGCATATTCTAATATTGGTCATACTTATGTAAGATGTTTATTTTTGCTTTCTTGCATTAATATTGTGTTATATTTTATTTCCATGCAATTATGTATGTAATATAAATTTCATTAAAATTCTAACTTTGTGCTCTTTCTCCGCCATCGAGGTGCACGCTCGCCTCTCCCTCACCATGTCTTCCCACAAGACTTTCCGGATCAAGAGGTTCCTGGCCAAGAAACAAAAGCAGAATCGGCCCATTCCCCAATGGATTCGGATGAAAACTGGTAATAAAATCAGGTTCAACTCGAAGAGGAGACATTGGAGAAGAACCAAACTGGGCCTTTGAGAACTCACTCATGACAGATGACTCACATATTAATATTTATGCTGTATCCAGGTTGCCTACACCTTGAGATGATTGAAAAGATGCTACTGTCTGGACAGTTGGAGCATTTTAATTGGAGAAATAATGGACTTGTGATTTTGCTCTGTTGATTTTTTGTTTTCCCTTCTGCAATAGTATGATGGTTCAGTAACAAATGTGTGAGATCTTTAAAAAAAAAAAATTCTAACTTTGTTAATAATGTTCATAAAAATTTCAATCATCCAGATGTTTATAAAGTAGAAAGTGAAAGCCTGCCATATATAAATCACTGATAAGAATCTTTTATACTTTTTGTCTCACCACCTTTTTTTTTGTCTTCATCAAATCTTATTATTCTAAAAGGTTTTTTATGTCAGTAATATATATTTATCTTAATCATTTTAATGGCTTCATTCTACAGCATTTCTATTCCAGAACTTCTTTATCAATGATAATAAAACGTCAAAAGGTGTTATGGTGGTTTTTTTTAAATTAAGAGCTTTCATATACATCCCTCATAGTATTATTAAATTTATAATAATACTTTAACTGCATGCTAGACATTTCCACTTTGAAGTCTAATAGGCATCTCAATCTCAGCTTTTCTGACACTGAGCTCCTAATCTTGGCCTCCTCACACAAACCCCACTTGAAGCTTTCTCTGTCTCACATAGTGACCATTCTGTTTTTCTATTGGGTCGGCAAGTAAGTAATTGCGGGTTTCACACATATATGGCTTCAGTTGAATTTTTAGGTTTGCAGACGTAGTAAAAATGTAAAACACATTTTGTTATTTGATAGTTGGCTATTCAGCTGTTAATCAGTAAAAAAAAGTTTTTTGATCTGTTTTGTAGTTTTCGTTTGGCGTTCGTTGAAAAATGGAAAATCAAAAGGAACATTTTCGTCATATTTTGATTTTTTATTTCCACAAAGGGAAAAACGCATCGCAAGCTCATAAAAAGTTATGTGCTGTTTATGGTGACGAAGCCTTAAAAGAACGGCAGTGTCAAAATTGGTTTGCCAAATTTCGTTCTGGTGATTTTTCACTCAAAGATGAAAAACGCTCTGGTTGTCCAGTTGAAGTTGATGACGCCCTAATCAAAGCAATAATCAATTCGGACTGTCACAGTACAACACGTGAGATTGCAGAGAAGCTTCATGTATCACATACATGCATTGAAAATCACTTAAAACAACTTGGCTATGTTCAAAAACTCGATACATGGGTTCCTCACGAACTGAAAGAATCACAGTTAACGCAACGCATTAGCAGCTGCGATTTGCTAAAGAAACGTAATGAAAATGATCCATTTTTAAAACGACTGATAACTGGCGATGAAAAATGGGTTGTTTACAACAATATCAAGCGGAAAAGATCGTGGAGCAGGCCAGGTGAACCAACTCAAACAACATCAAAAGCTGATATTCATCAAAAGAAGGTTTTGTTATCAGTTTGGTGGGATTACAAAGGAATTGTCTACTTTGAACTCTTACCACCCAACCGAACGATCAATTCTGATGTCTACATTGAACAACTAATGAAATTAAACAATGCAGTTGAAGAAAAGCGGCCCGAATTGACAAATCGAAAAGGTGTTGTATTCCATCATGACAATGCAAGGCCACACACATCTTTGGTCACTCGGCAAAAATTAATGGAGCTTGGTTGGGATGTTTTGCCACATCCACCATATAGTCCTGACCTTGCACCATCTGATTACTTTTTGTTTCGATCTTTACAAAACTCCTTGAATGGTAAAAATTTCAATAATGATGATGATGTCAAATCGTACCTGATTCAGTTTTTTGCTAATAAAAACCAGAAGTTTTTTGAACGTGGGATTATGATGCTGCCTGAAAGATGGCAAAAGGTCATTGATCAAAATGGGCAATACATTACAGAATAAAGTTATTTAGTTCCATGAAAAAATTGTCTTTGATTTTCTTTAAAAAATCCGCAATTACTTACTTGCCGACCCAATAGCTACTCAAGCCAGACATCAAACATCTTGGAGTAATCTTTGACCTTTTTCCTTTCTTAAATCCCATATACAAACTATCAGGTTAGTTTAAATCTGAACCCAAGTCACATGTAAGAGAAGCTATGTTTATAGTTTGGAGGGAAGATATTTTTTCCTCTACCCAAACTTTAGCCCAGATATTCAAGCCTCCTTGCATCCTTTTGCTGGTGTAGTCTTCTGAAGGTTCCGGTTTCAGGTGAAGATCTTAGTATCCACACTGAACAAGAACTCATATCCTGTACGTTGGGAGGTCATTACATTCTAGGACTACATTTGTTGTAGAAGACCGGAGAAAAACCAAGCAACACTTTGAGAAATGGAGTTGCACAATTTATTACGCTGGCAGACTCAGTGGAATAACTTTCCAAGTTTGAACAAAGTAACATGCAGGGAGCTTCTCTTTTATATTTTTCTGGGGTCTTTGTTCCCCAAATATGGATTATGCTTCTGGTCCTTTGGCAGGCTTTGCAAAAAAGCCCCCATATCTAATGGTCTGGCCTCAATGCTAATAACACCCCCCACCCTCCAGGGCTGTGCACTGTTCATAGTTTATATCCTCTGAAAAAATGTGAGCATTTAGGTAACAGGTTTTGCAAGACCAGTTTCTGGGAAAGAAGCAGTGGCTTAATTATAGGTTATCAAGAATGTACACTGGGCTTGTTGGCACAGATTCAGATTGCTAGCCCCTCCCCTCCCCCCATATATCAGGGTTACATTGGAATTAGTCTTTTAGCCTTCTCACATTTAGGGTATTAGCAAATGCCTTCAGTCCCTGATTATCACTTCTTGTTTAAGTTCTCTCTTGCCTTTTGGGTCCCTGGAAATTTCTTTTACTTTTTAGTGAGCTCAATGATGCAATTTAGTCAGCCCTTTTAGCTAATTTTGGGGGGATTTTTTTTTTTTTTTCCTGCAGAGTATCTCTTTCACATATGGCATAAAGAAGAATCTCTTCTCTTTCATGTTGTTAATGTAAAACAAAACAAAACAAAGCAAAAAAAAACAAACAAACATTGAAACCTGTAAAGAATTTTTGTGAGTTTATTTGAGCCAAACTGTCGACATATGCTGGGAAGGAGATCCTCAACTGATTGAGGTAATGCTCCTGAGAATGGTGGGTTACATCTGTATTTATACATTGCAATCGAAGGAAAGGAACATAGGTGGGTTACATGAAATTCATTGGTGGTAGACTAAAGAGGTGGCAGAAAGCAAAGCAGGGAAACCCCTGGGATTGGATAAAAAGTAAAATGATGGACACATACTTAGGTGGGTGCAGGAACAATTAACATGATAATGAAGAAATTTGTGGTATCTATCCTGGCTCTATCCTGGCGCCCCAAACATTAGGTTGTGCCCCAAGGGATCCAGACAAAGGGAAGTTACAAATTACCCAGACATTTCAAAGGGTGTTATTATAGATGCAAAAAGACAGATAGGCTCAGTTAAGGTAAAAGTTGACCTTGTCAGTGAAGATACTAGCCTAGGATGTAACTACCCACCATAACTGGTTTTAGTTCAAGTTTAATTTCAGACCATCCTTTGTGGTAACTTTAGGTCTCTGAGTTTGCAAGACTGCCATGCAGGCCTCCCCTGAGCTTGTCAGGCTAGCATGTGGCCCCTTTCGTCCACAAAGTCTTAATACAAGTTGCCAGGAATTTTATGAGTTAATAGTAATTGCCTTCACATTGAAATTTAGCAGATGACTTACTGAAATAGCTAAACTTTCCTTATAAATTTTCTGTGGGATGACATACTAAGATACCTCAAACCTATATATATGGGTTAGGTCAGAGTTCACAGTGTATAAAACTATTTATAAGTTTGTTGTCTATATGAATACCATTTTATTAGGAAAATGTTTTTATTTAAGTCTCAGAAGTTTCCATTAAAACAAAAAACAAACAAACAACAACAACAACAACAAACAGGAACTGCTGCAGAGACTAAGGAATGAATTTTTAAAATTTCATTTCAACTATGCTCATTCTAGATCTCTACAGCAAAGAGCACTAGATGGCAGCAAAACAATATATATCATTATGAGTCCTACATTGTCACAGTTCAAAGGTATGTAAGGCCCATTAATACAATGTATTATGTACCCATTTGTTATTCAAACCATTTAATTTACTGATGCTTAATCTACTAGTTCAAATTTATAATATTCTTTGAGCACATTTATTATTATTTTGTTTCTATATGCATCAGAATGAGATGCATTAAATCTCAGGACTGAAAAATACAGTTTCTGCATTAATAAATAGAGCATAGAATGGGGCCTGTACCACCAGTTTACATAGAGCACTCATAAGAATCTAGAGCCCTTTCCTGTCCTTAAAGACTACTCTCTAGATAGCTCATCTGTCGTCTATGATGGGAGGCCCTCTGATTGAACAAAAGGCATGTTTTGGGTGCTCATTGCTGTTTCTGAGCTGTAAGGCCTTTTGTGGCTGCTAATGCTTACATTTTCATCTTACTGTTTAAACGGTATGCATTTGCTAGCTTGGGAATCAGCTTCATCTCTCTTGTGAAGTGTGAGAAGAGGGGCTTCCCAAACCCTGCTATGGGTAACGACCAGGCCTACGTGTGTCTGAGGGATGCAGGCCAGATATCTTTACCACAAATGAGAAGGGACTTTCCTTGTTTTCACATATAACATTACCTTTATGTAATGAGTATGTAAAATTAAAAATACATGATCTTTGTGTATAATTTAGCTTCATGATTTCATTTTTCCCCTCTCCTAACCAGGTATAATTTATAATTTTACGTGTTTTTTTTTTTGATGTGTAGAATAAATTATTATTAAAGTGAGACATTAATAGTACAGAAAGACTTGTAAGGGAAAATAATTAAGTCCCTGTTCATCACTTCCTTCCCAACGTGCTGCTACTGAGTGTAAGAGAGTAATCTTCTTTAAACAGTTTCTGCTTTTGTTTCTTCTGGTGATTACCTTTGTAAAAGACAAAATCACAGGCCTGCAAGCCCAAAATGGTGTTACTTGTGCTGAAGCTCATGATAACAAATCTAGATTTAATGCCTGACCTAACTGCTGTTTTAATCTTTTTAAGAAATATAATCTTAAACAAACAATCTGGGATTTTCTGGTCAAGCACCAATAAGTTAATTAGGAACTTGGGCCCTCTCCATTCCTCATAGAAAAAAGAAGCAATCTGCAAGATAAAAAAAACAAACACGAAAAAACCTAGCCTTCCCTCAAGAAAAAAGATGATATCATGGTCTAAAAATAATCCATTCTTTTCTTTTGTTAATAGCCCAGGTCATGAATCACCTAATAAAGTCAATTAGATCTTTAAAAAATTTACTCAGCTGAATTTCATTTTTATCACTTCTTTGTAAATTTATCACTTAAATATTGCCTTAGTCTACTGCTAAGAGATACAATTTAACTCATTTGCATAACTCCTACCTTCCTTACCATCTCTTCCCAATAAAGTCATATAAGGAAACATCAGAGTGTAATAAATAAGGCACACACCCTGGAATCCCACTTCCTCATTTTACTAGCTGTGTGACCTTAGGCAAGTTACTCAATCTCTCTGAATGTTTTTTTTGTGTGTGTGTGTTTTTGTTTTTTTTTTTTTTTTTTTTTTTGTAATCTGTAAAATGGGCATAGTATTAGTCCATTCAGGATTATTGTGAAGATAAGTGGGTCAATATATTTAAAGCACTAAACAAGTATTACATTTACCATAGTTAATATATCTTTTGGTTATAAGTTTATATATTTACCTTTCCATTTTTGATCAATTATATATTGCATCTCTTGTCACCCCACTTTTTAGGATGAAGATATTGCCAACCTTACAATTCTCTTTCACTCTCCCCCTTTCCACACCTCAACCTCACCCCTATATTTTCCATCTCTTAACTGGTTGTTCCGTTTTCTGGGAGATTTCCTCAACTTTAACTTCTAACCAGTCGTTGAACATTTTACTTTAGCAATCTGAGCGTTTTACCTAATGTCTAGTGTTTATCTTTATAGAATTTTAAAGGTTCAAATTTTTATTGACTATTGTGTGATCCAGGGTCTTGTCAGGGACAAAAATGACCACAGCAGTAATTAGAATGGAGAAAATAATTGTGAGTTAAGTAAAAGATGTATTAGCTACTAAAATTGGTAAAAGAGAACTTTAAGGTATACAGAGATAGTAACTGCAGAATTGAAGGAAAAGTGAATAAGAAACTGGCAACCTCCCAGGAAGGGGAGACTTAGAGGGGGAGATTGAGACTTCTAAGCTGTTGCCATACTACAATAGCACAAAGCTCTGTTGCTGAGAGAAACACTGGCAGAACCCCCTGCTAGACCATAGGAGGAAAACACCACCAGAACAAAACGTGCCTCCCATTTCAAGCTTGCAGAGCCCTCTCAGTGTCCTCTGTCAGCGCAGCCTAGATCTAGCCAGCCATCAACCATGATGGCAGAGCCCACTTCCAGTATCACTAGCAGGGAAAAGGGGGATGAGTTAAGTGTTTAGGTTCAACATTTGCCTTGGGCACAGTAGAGATCTACAAAGGTTTGGTGAAAGAAACATCAATAAAAAAAATCTAGTAATAATGCTATGATATATAGTAATCATTTTTTACAGGTTAACTAGGGTCACCAATGCTACAGACTGTACAGGGAGTTATTTTTCAACTCACTATTTTCTGGTGTGTTTAGCAACAAACCTGTCCACCCTTTCTATGGGTACAAATCCTCTTAGTTAAAAAACTCTTATTAAATAATCAAGATGCATTTTTTTTTTACTGAAATTATTTCCCCCCCTCAAGCTAACTAATTTAAACAGATTTATCTGAATGGAAATTTAGCTAAATTTTTTATATAATACTAGAGACTAAAATAATTGCTATAGTGATTACTCTACTAGCTAGAACCCTGGTTCATCAGCTTAGGATCCTATTCGTGTGTGTGTGTGTGTGTGTGTGTGTGTGTGTGTGTGTGTGTGTGATGCCAATGGACACTTTCTAGATGAGTAGTTTGTTCTTCTCATCAACCAGCAATCATGCATGAGCAGCTAGCTTCTGCTTGCCTCAGCTGGCCCATCGCCGCTCATAGCCCTCTGCAGCTCATATCCCACTGTGCTTGCAGCTCTCCTTCACTAGTAGCTCCTGCCTCACCCCACCTGTCGCAAGAGCTGCTGTTTGTTTGGTCATGACAGCATTACGGCATTATGGCCACAGGCCTTTTATTAGTACAGATTATTCATTCATATAGGTCAATACTTACCAGGTATCTCTATGTGTTTTTTATTAGGCACTAAATTACAACATACCAATATATACAAATGATGCAGAATATGTAGACTAGGACAATATAATAACAGTAATGCTTCCTTGCCTGCCTTGTGGGTTATGTTAAATTAAAATCTCTAACAAGAAAAATAATCTATTAACAGAAATCTAAAAAAAAACAACTCAGAAGTAAAGTAGAATTCTGGCATTCAATATCTTTATTGATGGTCATTGTTTTTTAATGTGGCTACTTTATAAAGGTAACAAATAGGTTAAATAGTAACTGGCAGAAAAACCAAATTTGACTTATTCTTTGAAACTGCCATATGAAGTATTTGCTAATCAGAAAAGACAAAATAATTGCTATAGTGATTACTTGCTAGAACCCTGGTTCATCAGCTTAGGATCCTATCCGTGTGTGTGTGTGTGTGTGTGTGTGTGTGTGTGTGATGCCAATGGACACTTTCTAAATGAGTAAATTTGTTCTTCTCATCTACCAGCAATCTAGCTGGAAGAAGTCCGATTTATTTTATTACTCATTATATATCTAAAGATATTAATATTAATTATTAAGTAGGAAGATAATTCTTCTTATTTACTTTTTCTATTAATTAATTTATTGCACACATACCACACCTAAGGGTTTAGCTTGATTTACCTATAATCTCTTCCCAAACTCCCTTGTGATCAGGCCCCTCACAGACAATTACCAAATATTTGATGGGTGGTTGGAAGGTCCCTGTGGACAGAAGATTCTAGGATGCCTTAGTATTTTTAATACTTTATTTACATCAATCCTGGTGTGTATTTATATGCAGATAAGCTCTTTTGAATATATATAACCTGATTCAATTATTAACACTTTATTGATAACTTTATGTAGTATAGATATTTCTAGGTTATAATAAGCCCATTGGGTCTCAGCAGGCCCATTAGTATACTTACTAGACATATAAAGAAAATGCCTCATATTCTATTCTGGAACTATTTTATTATTGATAAATTACCCTACAAGGTCACCAAAGCTCCAATATTTTGGGAAAGTGATTTTCTGACTTTTCATCCTTCTTGCAAAAGAATGGTAAAGGTGTTGTGTCCTGTTTTGTTTTGTTTTTGTTTTTGTTTTTTCTTTGTTTTTTTTTTCCTACTCAGTGGAAAGATCTGCCAGTCTACTCCAGCTAGACATGAAGATAGTAACTGAAAAGCGGGCTTTATTTAGTGTCAAGGAAATTTATGGACATTTGTAGCCATCTGTAGTATGGGCCATCAATCCTGTAGATAGATATCCATTGCATGAACCTTCTCTAATGATCTTTTCACTTCCTTTCCCTAAATGGGGAATATTTAACTTAAAATATTTGTGAAGTTAAACATATATATATTAAAAAAAGTTTTATTGTGAATCAAGTATTTGACGAATCTTACATTTTCATATGAATTGAGAGTGTTAAGATTATAAAGAAAATTAGGATTGTAAGGATGGAAAGACCTTTAAAGATCCCAACCCTATAAACATGAAGGAATTTCAGCAAGATGATTTCTATGGTCCTTTCCAGCTCCCAAATATAAATTCTCTAGTTAAATTCTCATGCTTCTGGACTGTAAACATCTATTTCTATCTTAAAGAGATTGCTTTAGGTGGAGGGCTTTTCTTATTTGAATATCTATCTTGTTATGAACCATGGTTTGGGAGTTAAAAATCAGGGCCTGAAAATCTAATTAATTTTCTGAAGTTACCGAGATTTTACATGATTCTCTCAGCATTATTTCATGCATATTTCCAACTTGTGTTAATGAACATACTGTTTCATGAAATGCTTTTGTAATATGCTAAATATAATTTTCCCCTCATTTCCTTTCGACAAAGGGAGACTGACATACTTGTATGAGATATGCTAATGAACTAAAAGGCCCAAGTGAATGATAATATAGGGACAATGAATTTCTATTTGACTTGAACCATCACCCAGAATAACACAGGTTATTCAGGGCAGTGGGAGTGAAGGAGTAAACCAATCATAATGCACGAAAAGGCAAATTATACTATCAAAATCTCAAGGAATTACACAATGAGTCTTTTTTTTTAGATGAACATAACTGAATTTTTAAAGTTTAAATTGTTGGGACTAGTTTAAATGTGAAATCTGGACCAACTGAACTATGACTCAGACTTCATATTGTAAGCAAGACCTAGATTTCATACATTAAGTCACACATAAAAATCTGTGCATTGTCCAATTGCCATGCTCTGCCTTAAATGACTGGCTGAAGTCTGCCCAAATTCAAAAAATAATTCAGTCACTCAAATGCTAATTAATCTCAGATTTAATAACAGAAAGCCTTTTGGTACAACTACAATGGGACATCTATTTACTATTAGTGTGGTTAATGTTTATAGTTGGAGGGTGACCCCCATTTCTTATTTTCTTGAAAATTAATAAAATGCTTGTTGAGTCTGAAGAAAGGAAAATACTTACAAATTGTGTAAGGTGTTATGGCAGATATATACAAAAGCTTGACTATCCCCTTGCTTAAACTATGTGTGGTCTCTGGACCAAGAGCATCACATCACTTAGGAACTTGCTAGAAATGAAGAATTTCAGGCCTCATCCCAGACTTACAAAATCAGAATCTGCATTTTAAGGAAATGCCCTGGTGACAAAAATGCATATACAAGTTTGAGAAATATTATCACATGCAAACAATTCAACTAAAGACAGGAGAATTGTCTAATCCTTTTGAAGACATAAAAGACATTTCAAAACAAAAAGGAGTTGGTGTGACCGATTCATCACGCAGAACTATCATTTGCATGTCAGTCACAAGTATCAGAAACTTCCTTCTCAGTGTGAGCAGCAGTTGCTTTACTTTCTGTGACAGGAGATTCAACTGAAGAAAATTTGAGCCTATTAGTTGGTTAAATCAGAAGAGCTAACAAAACCCTGGGCTCTTTGATATATCTCAAAACTGCACTAAAAGAATTCTTTCAATATGTATGAAAGGAAAAGTTTTGTCTTAAGAAAGCATTGCTATAATTTTGTTGACAGCTTTTTTGTTGTTGTTTTTCCTTAGCATTCTAGGAAATAATAGTGTATCTCATCATTGATAGTGTCTTAGACTTAATATAAAGAAGTATTACATAGTGTGCTAAGTGCAATAATAGCAAAAAAGCAGGGAACTGTTAAAAATTTGTAGAGCAAATAGATGGTCATTTCTTATAATCAGGGAAGATTTATTGCCTTGAGCAAAAGTTAGTAAGGTAACAAAGGGAAAGGAGTAAAGTGTAAAGTAGAGATTTTCAACTTTGCACACTATGATCATCCCAAAGGATGCATTCCAAGGAGGAGCAATTACAAGGGCAAAGGCAACAAGACTGCTTGTCAAGAAGCAGACAAATAAACTAAATCAATTTTTTTTTTTATTCTAGGGGGTGGGGATTGGGGAATAGGCAAGGGATGCTGGGTTTATAGCTTTGCTTTAGCTGCAATGTTGCAGAGCAAAGGCGAAGGGAAGAATGTCCATACCTCCAAGGAGAATGGGCCTTGCCTGGGACCAGTTTTCTGTTGAATTAAGTTCAGGGACAAAGTTGCTCTGTCCTTGAATTTTCTTGAATGAGTACAGCTCCCACTTAAGAAATAAGAACATTAATTTTAATAACTAAGGGTGAGATTTTCAACTTTGCACACTATGATCACTTCAAGGGATGCTTGAATCTTTGAATCACCCCCCCCCCCCGGCCCCCCCTTCACAGAAATTCCTTCTTAATTCTTTGGGAAAAGCACAGGCATTGGTAATTTATTTTACCTTCCCCTCTTCCCATCCCCCCCATGATACTACTGTTCATCTTATTTTAAAAACATGGGATTAGGGTTAGGGTAGATGAGCAGCTGGCCAGCCATAAACATGAACTTCAGTCATAAAGAGAGCATCATTCAAATCCTTGCCTTGTTTGGGCAAAGATGGTTATTTGGGCAGATAATGTGCGGGAAATAAGGAATGACTTTCTACCCCTATTTCTGAGCCCCAGGATTTACCAAATATCTTTGTTCATCTTGAAACCCTTTCATTGTAGAATGATATATTTTCTAGCATCCTGTGGTGGTCTGGGATATAAAAACTTCACATGCAGGCTCTCAGACATGCACTTCACAGAATAGCCCCCAGGTGGCGCTGCGAACTGGTGGTTTATCATGGTTTGGACAGAGGGGTAGAGGCCTGATGCTGTCTTTGACAAAGAATATGGGGCCAAAAAATAAATAAAAAATAAATAGGCTAACGTTGGTATCTGGTGACATCTCTGCTACCCCTTGGCACAAATATTATTCCTATTGCTCAATCCCAGCAATGAGAAAGGAAAGTGAGTGAGAAATTTAAGCGAACGTGCACAATGCTGGCACTAGACATTTCAGCCAAAGGGTAGGATGGACATATTCCAGAAGGAAAGAAGTACGGTAATTGGTTTGCAGAGGCAGAATGTAACATTAGGCCGCAGGTCACAGACAGCACTGTTCTCTCAACAACTTTTGTGCAGTGCTAGGGGGGTCAGCTGGCCTCCCCTGGTGATGTCTGCTTACACAGGAATCAGCTTGGGGCAGGTCATATATGCTTTTGTTCTGCAAAGCTATTTAATGCCTTAATTTATCATAGGCTATACGTGGAGGCTTGTTGTTTTGAAGACAGATTTGTAGTTCAACCAGTGAAATGTTCTGTGCTTAAGAGTGGAGGCCAAGGCACCTAGTTTTTTTTAGAGAAGACATGATTTGACTCAGTCTCTTAGGTGATCATTTACCACTACTCAGAGTAAAAATCAAAGTTGGCACAATGGCCTTCAAGGCCCTTTGTGATTTGTGACCCCTTCCTTGCTATTTCTCTGACTTCCTCTCCTCTTACTTGCCTGCTCCTTCACTCAGCTCCAGCTAACCTCACCTCCTTAAACATGTCACACTCCTGCCCCAGGGCCCTTGCACTTGTTAGTCTCTTTGCTTAAAATAACTCTTACCCCAGATGTTTGGAGAGCTCAATCCCTCTTTTCCTTCAAACCTTTGCTTGAATGTCATCTCTACAGTAAGGCTTTGCTTGACCACTTATTTAAAATGATACCCAACACTCCCTAACTCCTTTCTCTGTTCTACTTTTCTGTTTTCTCTATTTACTTTTAATGAATTAATAAGTTTCATGGCTTTTTTAAAAAAATCTTTTGTTCTCTGCTTATCCCTAGAGCCTAGAATGATGAATGGTGATCAATAACTAGTTCTTTGTTGAGTAAATGAAAGGACACCTGGATTTCCCCCAAATCATTTAATTTCTTGGTGTCAGTACTGGGGCTGAGCACTGTCCAAGTGGTCCACATTGAGATGTGTAGAGCTGTCCTGACTGGGGACTTGTGTTGCTGATGCCTCAGAAAATAAGTAAACAGTTATATGGGCTTGACCTCCTGGACAACTCTAGTGGTGAGTGGTATGGGGTAGGAGCAGCAATGAGGAGTTGAAGGCGGGCCATTCATTATACTTCTAGCTTCAGGATGAGTTCTATAAGTTCACTGAGCTATTCCTTCTCAAGCCCTTATGGCCTAAAATTGTGAAGCATCACAGTGCTGGGGGAACATTTATAATGTTTGTTACTCAGCACTCACTACCCTAATTTGCTTTGAGGGACCCACTTGTCCCTCAGTCTCAGTCTATATGTTTCAAGTGAAGTAGGTTCCTTAAAGTAGGCTTTGCAAATGACTGCCCATAAATCAACTCTTGCATGCCACCTGTTTCATAAGTCTGCGAGCTAAGAATGGGTTTTACATCATTAAATGGCTGCAAGAAAAAAAAAATCCAAAGAACAATGGCATCTCATGATATGTGAAAATTATGTAAAATTTCTATTTCAGTGTCCATAAATACATTTTTATGGTAACATAGCTATGTTCATTCATTTGTATACTAGAGGCCCAGGGCATGAATTTGTGCATGGGTGGCATCTGGCTGGCCCAACCCTGATGGGGCCCAATCAGGGTCAGGGCTGGCCAGGGGAGGGGCTGTGAGAGGCTGCGGAGGTGACTGGGCCCCTGATTGAGCCATTTGGTTACCACAGTGCATGTCATAGCCACCAGTCATTCAGTCATTCTGGTGTTCCAGTTGCTTGGCTTTTATATAGATAGATGGCTGTTTTGTGCCACAATAACAGAGTTGAGTAGTTGTGGCCAAGACCACATGCTGACAAAGCCAGAAATATTTATTCTCTGGCTCTTTACAGAAAGTGTGCTGACCTCTGCCCTAGACTATCAGTGTGTGATTCTATTTCCATGATTGCAGTGCAAAGTTCAGCAAAAAGCCCAGGATCAAATGTCAAAAAGCCCAGGAGCAATTGAGAAAGCTGGCTATTCCCTCTGCTGCTGCTGGTGAGAGCCTGTGATGTCAGGAACAATCTCGCAACCTTTAAGGATAAGGTACTGATCAAATTTATATGAAGTCATTCTAGCTCCAGGATTTCCAGCTATGGGAATCAGTGCATTCTTTGTAATCTTAAGTGAGTTAGAATTGGTTTCTGTTGCTTGCAGCCAAAGAAACGTCACTGTTAAAGTTGCTGGGAAGAAATTCTACTCCAGGTGTGGGGAACAGAATTAATTAGTTCCCAATATTTGGTTTATGGTAGAAAAAGGAGCCACCTGGCAGGAGACAGGAAATCTGTCTTAATAGTAATCTCTATGACCCAAATTTGTCTTGTTTGGGGAGAAATTTTAGATGCTCAGAGAAGCAAGTGGTGTCTAGGACTAACTTTACAACACATGTCCTATATGTTCTTTAGGTATAAATACTGAGAGACTTCAGGACTTATGATTTTATATCCTAAATACTTACATGATATATGATTTATCTCTTATAGTCTCTTCAATTTCTATGTACACAGTAGCAGCACTAATGAATGTTTTAATTTAGATGAAATGCACAAAGGTGTTCAGGTGGGGAAAGTATCATCATGTGTTTTATTATTCTATTTGGACTGAGTTTCAAAACATCAGACATTATCAAATATAGACTCAATATCAAATAATATCAAATATCTATTTTTATAAGAATATAAAAATACATGTAGCATTTTGATTATAAAATTTTTAGGAATATAAATCTTATTGATTAATCCCATTCCCAGCCATTTAAACTGTGAAGTTGCTTTCTGCTTAGTGTTTCAGGAAAAGGATATAACATGGGGGTAAAAAAACAGAAAAACAAAACAAAAAAAACCAACAATCTCAAATCCAAGAAATTTTCTGGCAAAAGTTCACACCTTTAAGACAATGGAGAATCTCTGTGTATAGACAAATTATTTGAGAGAAATATCATGGGTGAGTGTTGTTTCCCCTTCTATGGAGGAAAATATTCTCCAAGTATATGTAGGAGACAACAGTAAAGGAAGCCAAAACCGGTTTGGCTCAGTGGATAGACGTCAGCCTGAGAACTCAAAGGTCCCAGGTTTGATTCTGGTCAAGGGCGTGTACCTTGGTTGCGGGCACATCCCCAGTAGGGAGTGTGCAAGAGGCAGCCGATCAATGTTTCTCTCTCATAGAAAGTTTCTAACTTTCTATCCCTTTCTCTTCCTCTCTGTAAAAAATAAATTAAAAAATATATATTTAAAAATAATAAAAAATTAATCACATAGGAAAATTTTTAAAAAATAAAAAGAGTAAAAGAAAACAATAGGATTTGATGACAATACTAATGGGTGGGCCTCAGTCCCACCTCAGACCACGGAACCCCTTGAGGCCTTGCTAGAGCCTCTCCTTTGGACTCTGCCAGGCCCACCTGTCCCACCCAGAATCCCTGCTGGCAGGGCTGCAAGAGCTGACTGGGACAACTGGGGAAAGGATGCAGGAGAGGAGGCAGACTGCAGCCCCAGGGCCTCCATTTGTACCTCCCCTTCTCCCTCTGTGTTCCAGACTAGCCTGAGGGCCCTTTCTTGGCAGAAACCCAGGGAAATGGCAAAATTCCCAGATAGTGTTGGGAGAGAAGAGAGTCCTAAATGTACTGAATAGAATTTTCACAACCTCCTAACCCTGCCTTCAGCATCATGGCTTGACATAGAAATTAGGTTGAGTCATAAATATAAATTTCTCATACACTTGAGTTTATGGATGGAGATGGATGACCTTCTAGGTCAGATATATTTGTCTCCATTAGCGTGAAAAATCAAGAGCTGATTTCACTCCTCAGTCATTCCAAGTGCGACAGCTAAATGTTGGCTGCACACCAGCAGCCAATAGCAGGCAAGTATTAGAACAGGTTATTTGTGTTTTGTGTTGCTAGATTTTGCTTCATTACAAGGTATTGTTGTTCATTTAGAAGAACTACTTTTTTTTTTCTTTCTTTTTTTCCATTTGATTATGAAGTCTATTCTTGAGAAATGTGAATCACTGGGTTCCATTAGGAAGCCCTTGAGAGAGATTTTCATTTTCTTTAACATATAACCAATGAAATAATAGAACAAGAACACATTTATCTTTTATAGTTGTTTCCCTTCTCTAATAAATACCAAGTTTTGTTGAAATGTTAACAACAGTGCTGAATAATTCTCTGCCAACCAAACAAAGCACAATATGATTATTTTATTTCTAAAACCTCCATTTTTTCTGATACTGTTTTTCTCATCCTTCACGTGGGGAAAAAGTGAGGTGGGAAAATAAAGTGAACTATGATAAAAGCTTTTCACTGGCAAAACAGAATGAAGCCTTTGATGTTATTATGGCCCAAGGGAATGTGTGAATGCTTTATAGGTCAGTGGTTCCCAACCAGAGGCTATTTTGCACACTAGGGGATATTTAGAAACTTTTGGAAACATATTGGCTGTCACAACTGGTGGTGTGAGGAAAGGAGGAAGGTGTGCTACCGGAATCTAATGGGAAGAGAGCAGATGTGCATCTTAGAATGCAGAGGAGCATCTTTACCCCCTAGCAAATAATTTTCTGGCCAAAAATGTCAACAATAATACCAAGGTTGAGAAACCCTGATCTATAATAATAAAAGGGATACGCTAATTAGACCAGACATCTTCTGGACATTCTTCTGGACAAAGCTATGGTGGCGGGGGCCAAGGCTGAGGCAGTTAGAGGCGATCAAGCCAACAGGGGAGAGCACTGAGGGGCAATCAAGCAGGCAGGAAGAGCGGTTAGGGGCAATCAGGCAGGCAGAGGTGATTAGGGTGATCAGGCAGGTGGAGTGATTAGGGGCGATCAGGCAGGCAGACAGGTGAGTGATTAGGAGCTAGTGGTCCCTGATTGTGAGAGGGATGTCCGAATGCCAGTTTAGACCTGATCCCTGTGACATCCCCCAAGGAGTTCTGGATTGGAGAGGGTGCAGGCTGGGCTGAGGGCCCCCCTGTGCTTAAATTTTGTGCACCAGGCCTCTAGTATTAAGATAATCAGGAGAGGTAGTAATATTTTAGCAACTTAGTAAAATGAACACAATTTTTATAGATTAAAAAGAGATATGTGGACATTTGTTAAAAATGGAGGGGGAAAAAGGGAAGTATATGAAGAGTTATATAAATCTTTAATATTTGAGGCAAATTTTAAAGGCAGACTGTCTTAACAAAGTGTGTTGTTACTAAATTTTTTTAAAATTATATTTTATTGATATTTTACAGAGAGGAGGACCGGAGAGAGATAGAGAGCTAGAAACGTCGATGAGAGAGAAACATCAACCAGCTGCCTCTTGCACACCCCCTATTGGGGATGTGCCTGCAACCAATGTACATGCCCTTGACCGGAATCAAACCTGGGACCTTTCAGTCCACAGACCAATGCTCTACCATTGAGCCAAACCGGTTTCGGCTAAATTTTTAAGGAAAGGATAAAGTTCCATGAAATAAATATTATTATAATAACAAAAACAAGACCATGATTATGTTTTATAATTTGTGTTGCTAATTTTATATACTATAATATTTTTATGTATGGAGTGGAAAGAGATATGTGTAAACAAAAATATTAAGTGAGAAAGCATGGGATATTTCCATCTGGAAAGATTGTATAGGCCAGTGAATGACACGGGAAAGGCAAGAAAGGTCTTTAATGGTGGATTATGGAGTTTGAACCCACTCTGTGTGTGTGTGTGTGTGTGTGTGTGTGTGTGTCCAAACTTTCCCTTTTTTATAAGGACACCAGTCATATTGGGTTAGAGATCCTACTGATCTTATATTAACATAACTAATTACATCTGCAATGATTCTGTTTCCAAATAAGTTCACAATCTGTGGTATTGGGGGTTAGGACTTCAAAGTAGAAAATTTTGGAATACAATGCTTAACAGAAGATTTTAAAAGAGGAGTGACATTTTCTGAATTGTTATTGTACTGGCAGCATTGCACAGGATTTCCAGGAAACTAAGTTATAAAAAATGCTGCAGTAAGGGCAAGTGGGACAGAGTCTTAAAATATATGTGAATCTTTATTTTTTCTTATTGTAGTAATAAATGTTTAAAAAAAAACAAAACCCCACAACATTGCAAAACACAGAAAGCAGAATTCTTTTTGTATTGTTCCACAGAAAGAATCTATTTTAGCAGTAATAGATATACCTTTATTTAAATATCTATATAGGAATGTGTATTTTTAATAAAAATAGAAATCATACTTCACATACTGTTCTCCAATTAGGACTCTTTTTCTTTTTCCTTTGAAGTACATTTTTGAGCATTTTTAGATCAGCTACCAATTCTTTTTTTCCTTGAATGCCAGGGTATTCCACTGAGAAAGTATGCCATATTATTTAACCAGTCTCTGTGAAGACCATTTGAGTGATAGCCATAATTTTTAGTTTTACAAGAAATGCTACCATGTAGGTGTGAGCCCCAGTTGGAGGTTTTTGAGGGCAGTTTGTGCCTAGAGGGAAGTCTGAGCGCTGGGAGCAGTCTGGTGCCTCACCTGAACATGTGGGTTATGGAATAGTTTGGGGTTACCCGGAGAAATCTAGTCCCTAGGTACAACCCAGCGTTGGAGGTTTGTGGCCTGGGCCCTGGGTTGGCCTTTTAGGCCTGGCCATGAAGATTTGGGACCCGGATGTAGGTCTGGGTGGTCTACCAAGGTGTCCAGGTGAAGTATGAGGATCTCATACTTTTAGAGTGCAATTACTATGCGTGCAATTGCCAGCTTTACTGAACCACCACCAAAATATAATTTGTTAAAGAAACTAATTTAATAGATTTACTAGTATTTCTCTGTGTTTTGTTTTATATTAATGGTCTTGGAAGAGTAGCTCCAGTGCTGTTGTGGAAATACAGTGGTGGTTAGAGAGAATGGAACAAGAGATTGAAGGTTTTTCAGGTGAGGTTTCATTAGTAAAGGTAAGGAGAGTGTGAGACATAAAGTCTTTCAATGGGGTGTGGAGTGAAGTGTGTAAGGATTTCTAATTTAAAAAAAGCCCTTAATAAGAGACTTACCTTTTCCTCCCCAAACACTGTTTTATATGCAGTAGCTGGTGATAGAGTCTCATCTGAAGCTCAATCTTGACCTGCTCAATCTTTCACTCCACTGCCACAGCTCTACAGCCAGAGGGAGTAAGCACACGATTTGTCAGCATGCCTGGTGAATTAAAAGTCTGACTTTGGAGACTCCAGTGGGTTCTTTTGAAGCATGGTTTATGCATTTTGGTTCTTGGAAGGCCTGAGACATCAACCAGCTTCAGGCCATTTGGCCATTGGTCAATTTGAGCAAGTGATTCCACTGCTTCTGCAATAGGCAGCAGGCAGGACAAGGGAACCCGGCCAGGGATTTGTGCTTTAGGCACGAGCAAATGTCTGAAATAGGCTGCTACTTTGAAAGGTGTGTGTGTGTGTGTGTGTGTGTGTGTGTGTGTGTAGGAGGGGGTGCAGGGTGTGTGTGTGTGTGTGTGTGTGTGTGTGTGTGTAGGAGGGGGTACAGGGTGTGTGTGTGTGTGTGTGTGTGGGCACGCGCATGTCCATACACGCACATGCATGTATATATGCATGTGTGTGTCTTTGAAAAGTGAAGTATTTGTTTGGAAGTATACATGTTATCTAAGTAATAAAGGGGTCAGGAAAATAACACAGTCCTGTTTTTTAATCTTGAGCTGAAAGACCTCTTATTTTCTGTCTCAGTTGAAAACTAGGACTGCTTCCCTGGTTATTGGATCTACTAATTAGGGTAAAATGTAAGGTGAACACACCATCCCTCTCGTTAATTAGAACAAAGGCCAAGTGTGTGTGTGTGTGTGTGTGTGTGTGTGTGTGTGTGTGTGCATGTGTGCACACAAGAGCCTATGTTTAGCATTTGAAATAGGTTTGGTGGACCATTAAAAGAAGAAAGGTGGGCCTGGCCAGCATGGCTCAGTGGTTGAGTGTCAACCTATGAACCAGGAGGTCATGGATTGATTCCTGGTTGGGGCACATGCCCAGGTTGCCAGCTTGATCCCCAGTATGGGGTATACAGGAAGCAGCCAATCATTGATTCTTTCTCATCATTGATATTTCTGTCTCTCTCTCCCTCTCCCTTCCTCTCTGAAATCAATAAAAAAAATATTTTTTAAAAGAAGAAACATGGGCTTCAGTGGTTTTGCTTTCCAATATAGCAGGAGTTTCTGTTTTTAAACAGAGTCACAGCCTCTGAGGAAAGAGCTGATGGAACCAGAGAGGTCGAAAATTCAGGGGAGAGAGGAAATGGCCAATAGAACGATGCTCCTGGGAAATAGCTTATTCATTCACAAAGATATGGCTCATCAGACAACAGAAATTGGAGGAGATAGCCCAGGGCTTGAAGGTGGTGAATTTGGAAACTATGAGCAAGAGAAAATAACTGAAGTAATGGGAATGGTAAACTTGTCATGGGAGAGCATGTTGAAAATGGAAAAAAACAAACAAAACCTAAATGTAGAGACCTGGAAGGAAATAGCCAGAAGAGAAAAGTCACAAATCTGAGGTCAGTCTTACACTTGTCACTTTAAAAAATCAGCATGAAAATTCTCAGGTAAAATACAAACAGACATTCCTTTCTCTTATTAAGAGTACTTTAAGAATTACAGCAATTTCATTCTGTCCACATATCCAAAAGAATTGGAACAGATAGTGGTGTATCCATGTTCATAGCAGTATAATGCACAATAGTCCAAAGGTGGAAGCAACCCAAGTGTCCATCCATGGATTTAATGGATAAACAAAATGTGATATGTACACACAATAGAGTATCATCCTGCCTTAAAAAGGGACATTTTGACATATACTACAACATGAAGGGATCTTGAGGACATAATGCTGAGTGAAATAAACCAGTCACAAAGGACAAATACTCTATTATTCCACTTCAGTGAGGTACTTAGAGTAGACAGACATGCAGAGGTAGGAAGTAGAATGGTGGCTGCCAGGGCATGGAGGGGTGGGAGAGGATGGGGAGTTGGTATTCAATGGGTAAAGATTTCAGTTAGGGAAGATGAAAAGTCCTAAAAATGGATGGCGGGGAAGGTCACACAACAATGTGAATGTGCTGAAGGCCCCTAAACTGGGTGCTTAAAATGGTAAATTTTGTTAACATATTTTACCTCTCTAACAGAAAGCAGAGGACTCTCTATATAAAATTATATCTCATAAAATTATAGTAACATCTTGCCAACTATAGTTTTTAAAACTCTAGGGTATACTTATAGTGATTTGAATTTTTATAACAAATTTTTAATATCTGAAATCTTTTACATATGTAAGTTTTAGTTCTGTCCTTTACCCATGTTCCCAAATCTGGATATCAAAATCACTTATTAAGCTTTGTAGATCTACAAAATACTAATTTCTGGGTACTGCCCCAGACCCATTGACTCAAAATCATCAGGGATTGCAGCCAAAAACTGGAATTTTAACAGGTGCTTCAATGATCTTTATACAGAAAAATAATGCTAAATCCTCTTTTCTCTTTCAGACAGGTAGGTCTATTGAGAAAAGAGCCGTGAGGAAAGCTCTTTAAAATTTTATCCTTTCAAGAAATGTATGGAAGACTAATCTGGGAAAATAATACTTCTTAATCATCTTGATAACATAAAAAGTCACAACCCACAGGTTGAGAACCACTATCAGGGTCGTCTAAAACCATCGGAAAACACAGATATTTACATTACAATTCATAACAGTAGCAAAATTACAGTTATGAAGTAGCAATGAAAATAATTTTATGGTTGGGCTCACCACAACATGAGGAATTCTATTAAAGGGTTACAGCATTAGGAAGGTTGAGAACCACTGTTCTAAAACAACTGAAAGAAGCTCATGGCCGAAACCGGTTTGGCTCAGTGGACAGAGCGTTGGCCTGCAGACTGAAAGGTCCCAGGTTCTATTCTGGGCAAGGGCATGTACCTTGGTTGCAGGCACGTCCCCAGCAGGAGGTGTGCAAGAGGCAGCTGATCTATGATTCTCTCTCATCAATGTTTCTAACTCTCTATCCTTCTCTCTTACTCTCTGTAAAAAATCAATAAAATATTTTTTTAAAAAGAAGAAGCTCATGAAGATATCCCACCTGAACATGTTTTTAATAATAAATATGATTTTTTTTTGGAGAATACATTATTTTATTCTGCCTTTGAATATTATATATATTTAGCCATTTAAACTTTTTTTTTTCTGTCCAAGCTTTTATTTTATATGAAAAAGTTTTGCCAACCATTTTGACAGTCCCAGAACTATTCATGAGCATGGTTGGCAAGGGATTACTGTAATTATTTCAAGCAATAAGTATTCATACACGCACTCTTTATTACTGTAAGGAAAATTGGACAAGCAACCGAAACATTTAATAACTGTGACAGGACAAGGTATTAATAATTTAATGGAGCAGTTTCCTCCATGCCCCACCTCTTCCCTGCTCTAGTGGAGCAGACTTATCCTCCACAAAAAAAAAAAAGGAAAAAAAAAAAAAGGAAAACAAATGGGAGCTGACTGGTCCCATTGCTGCCGTGTGGGCAGCATCAGTGTTCCTGTTCCTGGGGTAATGCCCCTTGAAAGGCCCGGGAAGGGACCGCCTTGCCTTCTCTAGACTCCTCATCAGCACTGCCTGATTATGAGGAAGGAGAAGCATGCTGTGGCAAACGCTTGCTCAAAGAAAGACAATAAGATGGCAACCACCATGGAATAAGAGCCTGGGTCCTCCCCATTTCCTCTTACCTTGTCAGCCCCGAGGTCTTTGTTCAGCCCCTTAAAAGGGAAAAATTACCAATGACTGATATTGATCAGCTGCTTCCTTACTCAGGTGGGTGAGGACTCAGATCCAGGATCAATCCTATATAATAAAAGGGTAATATGAAAATTGACTATCACTCCAACACACAAGATGGCTGCCCTCATGTGGTCAAAGATGACTTCCCCATGTGGACACAAATGGCCACCACAAGATGGCCAGCAGGGGAGGACAGTTGGGGGAGGGGGGACCCAGGCCTGCAGGGAAGGATAGTTAGGGAGACTAGACCAGCAGGGTAGGGCAGTTAGGGGTGACCAGGGTCCCTGCATGCCCCCGGCCTGAGGCCCATGGTGAGGCTGGCTGCTGGCCTTCCCCAGCCTCTTGCAAAGACGTGCGCACGAAGCAGCAGTTTGTGTCCATGCCCGAGCCCAGCACCATCCACAGGGGTATGGCTGCTGGCCTCTGGGGTGTGTGGAGACCCCGACGGCCACCACTGGGTGGCAGGGACATGCCCCTGGCCCAGTGGACACAACCCAAGGACTGCATGAGCTGCAGAGAATATACCTTTTAAAAGATATATATATATATATTTTTTTTAATTTTTTTATTTTATTTATTTTTTTACAGAGAAGAGGGAGAGGGATAGACAGTCAGAAATATCAATGAAAAAGAAACATTGATTAGCTGCCTCCTGCACACTCTCCACTGGGGATGTGCCTCCAACCAAGGTACATGCCTTTAACAGGAATCAAATCTGGGAACCTTCAGTCTGCAGGCCCAGGGTCTATCCACTGAGCCAAACCAATTTGAGAGTAAATACCTTTTCTGACAGTTCATTGGCTAAGCTCCCTGTAGGGAGACCAGACCAGCAGGGGAGAGCAGTTAGGGGTGACCAGGGTCCCTGCATTCCCCCATCCCCAGGCCCATGGTGGGGATGGCTGCTTGCAGTGTTCTTGGTAGTTTGGGTTATAAGAATCCAAGAAGGTGATCTAGGGTTTTTCCACCACACTTCTGGAGGAAAAAAATGAAGGTCCGTTGAGGGGTCCCAGATTGGAGAGGCTGCAGGCTGGGCTGAGGTACAACCCCTCTCCCCCTGCACGAATTTTGTGCACCAGGCCTCTAGTTTAAAATAAAAAATAAATGGAATAATTCTAGCATCTCATGTTATAGAGAAATTTATACATGGCATATATAATGATAATATTGCTTATCATTTCCATTTAAAACTGAGTTTTGAAAAACATGTGTGTGTGTGTGTGTGTGTGTGTGTGTATGTTTTGAGAGGGCCTTAATTTGGCTTCTGGACAATGAAGCTTTCCTGATCAGGTGTGAAAGAAAGAGGGAAAGACTGGAAATGGCTGTAAATTAAAGTGTGACACTATTGTGGAAAAGGTCAATGAAAATTTTGGAACTAGAGGATTTTTCAGAATTATTGACGTCATACAAATTCTCTTTTTAAGGCTGAATTAGCAGCTATCAGAATTCATATAAATTTTATTTTGTTTTGCACTTAAAATTTTGCTCTAATAGGCTTGCTGTGTGGAAAAAAAATACCAGTGAGGGAGCAGACTTTTTATGAAATTGATTAAAATGTGTGGAGCTGCTGTGATGATTTCCTCTGTGTTTCCTTTGGCCTCAGATAATACCACAAAGTGAACTCAGTGACGCACACGGGCAGCTGATAACAGCTGACACATGTGGATCTTAAGCCAAGTGTGTATTATCAGAAAATGAGCTAAAAATCCCATAAAACTCCCCACTGCCTGACTGAAAAACATTTAAAAAAAAATCCCTTAACATCATGAGATGATTATTTTAAAGTTTGCATTCTAAAATACTTCTAGTGGAATACAAAATTAGAGTAAAAGCATTAATGAATGAGCTATGTATACAACATAAATATTAATGTACTTTTCAATGGCAGAATATCTGAGAAATGCTTGAATCATTCATTAGAATTTACAATTAAGTATTGGAAGTCTCTTATTTCCTTTTAAAATTTAATTTAAATATTTTAACCAAAGGTAAACATGAGAGAGTTTTAAAAAGGGAAGTAATATCATAGGCTTCAGTGTAAAAGGGAAAAGAGCAGAGAAAAATAAAGGAAAAGATCAGTCCTCTGCGAAAGCTCTTTTCACCATAGATTTCTGCTTCCGAGTGATACCACTCAGTCATTTCAGTTGTTGCTGCTATTATTCATCTTAATATTTTAAGGTAGCTGCTTTTACAGTTAGTTCTTAATTATTAATTTCTAGAAATTGTCTAGTGACATTTTACATGGAAAATATGAATTTTGGTCTCTCCTGTTCCCCACTTCTCTGTTTTCACATTCCCATCCTTCCAATGTAGTTTCCGATTAAATCCATTTGGTACATTTTTCTTGGCTAAATTATCTTCTTATAATTATTCAGCTATAATTCACCATAGTGAACCATAGTGAATCAGGATCATATTTCTTTCTTGTACAGCTTTTCATTTTCCTTATTGTCTTTATCACAATTAATTTTCTATATGCTCATCAATTTATTCTCAAAGTCCCCAAGAGGACTGAAGATCCTCAATGTGGATTTCTCAATGTGTTCAAACACACCAAGTGTGGGCGGCCACAGACATGCACTGCTCTGAGCTCCTTTGAGAACACAAGCTATAGGGAGCATGGGGGTCACCTTCAGTGACTGTTCCTGTGAATGGTTAGGCCAGATCCAGCAGGCTGCTCCCGGCCAATGACTGAGCATCAGAGGGGCTTTGGGGCAACGTACAAATAAGACATTGTCTTCTATAGTGGAGGACCATACCCAGTCAAGGAGTAGACAGAAGAATTTGGAAAGTCACAGAGCCTCAGAGGTGCTTAAATGCTCAGTCAAAGCAGGTCCTGGGACCTGTGACAGGGAATGGAGACATCTGGGATAATGTCCCTGGCAATTTGGGGTCCACAGGTCTTCAGAATGCTCAGAATTTACAGAGATGGCTCCTTTCTCCACATCAAGAATTATCACTTCTCATTGTTGGAAGACGATGCAAAAGCCTTTCTCCCATAGCAACAAGTGTTCCCTTCAGGAATGCATCCACCCTCTCTCCGGGTTATCAAGCTGGTAACTGAGGTTAAATTCTAATGCAACCCTACTGGGTAAGTGCTGGGCCTGATAAGAGAGAAAGAAATAATGCACCTATGGAGTGGCAAGAATTACTTAACATGTACTAATAGGAGCTCAGGGAGTACAGTTGTGATTGGATTTTGACAAGGCTTAATCTAAGAAGCCCAGAAGTTAGACTGTAAACAAATAAATAAAAAATCTTACTGACTTGGGGTGCTCTCTTGGAGCATAGGATTCAACACTCTGGCAACATCTCAGGCAATGGAACAAACTTGCTGCTTGAGAGGATCTTAGACCCTACCTAGAGAAATCCTCTGAGTGATATGGAAATGGCAGATGGAGAGGAAGGAATACAAAGGCTAAGGGAAATGGGCCTTCACAAGGAGTGAAGTATTTTTTATCAGATGCTGGTGCTACCAGAAAGCATACACCATGGCAGAGGCACTCATCAACAATTTTATTCTCATGTTTAGTCTGAGAATTAATTAATATTGCCTCAATTTTATGGAAAAGACATGGTTTGTTAATTGCCCAATTCATTGTTTTACTCTATGTACATATATTTACTGAGCTCTAATTACATGCCAAACATCATTTTCAGCAAAATAATATCAGTAATGAAACCAAAGACTGTCTGATTTTAAAATCCAATCACTTTACAGTAGGTCAATAAAATGGCCCAACAATGCAAACATGTTTGCCCTATGAACCTTCTACTTGGTTCCTCTATTCTGATGAAACAGAGAGCAACTGCTTTACACAATTTAAGCAAATAAATTATTTCACCACTCTTTAAAGTATTTTAAGTGCACTTCACCTATTAGTAAGATTACTACTAATTCATATTTCATAATTTAAGATACATCACTTTGATTTTAGTTTACATTGACACTCACTTTGAAGAAATAATTTGATAATGAATGTAATCATTTACATAAAATTATAAGAAAACTTGTGAATTTGAGGAGTGCTGGGTGGTTGTATTTAACTCATCTTTTAAAGGAAACTATTTTATTGATGCATATTTCTTTGTTAATTGCTTTCATCACTTATTGAAGCAGACTTGAATTATATTTACTTGTATAAAACAATTAAGGTTATACTACTCAATTTCCTTACAAAAATTGTGGTTTAGAATTTCCATTATGCTGAGCTTAATTTTTGGTAATCCATACAATTTTTCTGTGTTCACATCTAATTTTTATTTTTGAGAGACAAGAATTCTTTTGTTTTTATTTTTCTACTAGAGGCCCAGTGCATGAATTCATGCACATTGAAAGGAAATTAATTAGAAATATTTTAAAGGCTGGAGAGGGACTGTGGGAGGTTGGCTCCAGAGTGTGTCCAGCCCATCTTCCCCAAACCCGATCAGCTGGACCCCAGCAGGAAGCTAACCTACTGGTCAGAGTGTCTGCCCCTGGTGGTCAGTGCACATTGTAGCTACTGAGCAGTCAATCGACCAAACAGTTGATGGAATGGTCGGACATTTAGCATATTAGGCTTTTATATATATATAAAATCTCTCTCTATATATATATAGATTGGTTACAATTGAAGAGGGACAAAGATTATTGGCCATCTTATGCATGTGGGATTTTTGTGGGAAAAAATGAAATGCTCTGGCACATTTAAAACCATACTGAAAAGTAACAATGAGGCCACAAGGTTAAGTGCTATCCCACATTGGTTACTGCTAAACCATCAGTATGGCACTATTTTTGCCAACAGACTTATAGAGCTGAGTACCTCTCAAAGCATCTCTCATCTTGGAACAAATATAGAGGTGGATCAGCAGAGTGATGAGTACATCAAGGGCTTGGCAAGAAGAATGAGTTACTAGAAGCAAATGCTGGTGAGTTCAATGACTCTTTGGGGATATGTAGGCACTTAAGAGTCTCTGGGGTGTAAATTTGGGTAATTCACAAGTATGAAATTTCCAGTCTTGTTGAAAGAGGCACAAATTATGCAATGCTTTTAGAAAGCAATTTTAATATGAGAGGAACACTGCAGACTAGAGAGGACATAGAAATATTATGTTAATGACATTTCTTTTGTCATTGTGGAACAGTTAATTGATTCTGTGAGGAAGATGGAACAAAAGTGACTTCCTAGAAAACTTCTTCTCCTTCTAGAAAATAAAATCAGGTCAGGACAGGATTTATCATTTTAAGTCTCTGAAATAATTGTTTTTCCTGATTAAAAATGATTGCCCTAATTTAGTAGGGATTCAAAGTTTGGAAAAGTGTCATTTGACTAAAGAGAAAAAAGAGTTCTAGGAAATATCCTCATTCCCTTAAACAACTAAAATTAGATCCAGCACACCCAGATATGTTTTTTTCTAGATGCTAGGATGTTTGAAGGGATGATTTAAAAAGCATACCATTGTTTCTTGTTTCTCAATGTATTTCTCTTTCCTGGACTTCAAATATTGTGCCTTTTACTATTCCTGCATTTCACCAGTGAAATGGAGTCAATGCCAATACAAAGTTTTTGAACACGATTTTAATGCTTTTTATGTGTCCCTTTCCTCCCATCTAAGATGGAGGGATATTCCATCAGAAGCAAATAGAAAACCAGGCCACCCTATATAATAAAAAGGGAATATTGACCGTTCCTCTGCCACAAATATGGCTATGCCCATAGCCACAAAATGGCAGCTCCCAGTCTTCTAAGTCCTGCCAGAGTCTCCCAGTCCTGGGATGAGTGGCCTGGTGGAATGATTGCTTTGTCACTGCGGGGATGAGGCAAGCATTCCATGCCCAAACATGAGGGCCTCTGGCCAGGCTGGGCATGAAACACTTGTGTCGTTGCAGGCTGGGCTAAGGGATCCCCCCACCTGCGTGAATTTTGTGCACTGGGTCTCTAGTCTATAATAATAAAAGCATAATATGCTAATTAGACCAGACAATCTCCCAGATGAAGCTGGGGCTGTGAAGGCTGAGGTAAGCCTCCGCTGCTGAGAGGGCCAAGCCCCTTGCATGAATTTCATGCATCAGGTCTCTAGTATACTAATAAAACAGCAGACAAAAGATAACAGGATTGTGATCCCCTAAAGAAAAAAAAAATGAGGTCTCCAATTGCATACTTTACTGCTTAGCTTAGGGAGAGTGCAATCAGAGACCAGGGGGCTTGCTAAATTGAGGAGAAAGAAGTTTAAGTGCTCAAAGGCCAAGTCAGCTAGAATTTGTAGAATAGTGGGCCAGTGAGGAGATGGCAGAATAAGGACAGAGCTCTGGAGATCTGCAGAGATCTCCCACAAATCTTTGGTTAAATACTGATCTCTGTAAAGCTAACTGAAATGGGGGTAAAGGGTGGGAACACATCACAGAGAATAGGCCAAATAAGTTCTCAGAGCTCAAACTGGCTGTGCTTGTTTTCACTATCCAAGTGGAAATAATTTGTAATACACAGGGCACGGTGTAATATGCTCAGAAGAGTTTCACCTTAGTTGTAGGGGTAAATTGGCTGTGTGCAAAAGGCTGATATTGACATGCACCCCAGTAAGACTTATAAACAAGCCACAAAATGATTTGCCTGATTCCAATGAACTTAACTGCATATCAGGAAAAAATCCAATGCTATTTAAAGGAATACAATAGAACCCAGCAAAGAACAATATAAAATTCATAAAGATGACATCAAACACAAAACTAAGCAGGCATGCAAAGAAGCAGAAAATGTGATTATAATCAGATGAAAAGAAAAAACAGATCCAGAAAATCACCCAGCAATTAGATGAAACTAGCAGACAAAAGAATGTTAAAACAGTAATTGTAGGTGTGCTCCATATGAAAGTTGAGGAAAACCTCAAAATGATGAGGGAGTCAAGAGGAAACCCAGGTTATTTTAAATTTCATTTGAAAGTCCATTTGGAAATCAGTAAGTACTATTTTGAAAGAATAGGAACATCTCTAGCATTTTTAATTGGTATATTTTTTTCCTGGTGTAGCCTGAGGGATAAGAACCACAGGGTCAAGTTTTAATAGTTGTGGTTGAGGCACTCTTTTCCTCCTATGAGAAATAGATGAAAAGGAACAATAAAATAGGAATAAACTTATTCTAATCCAAATTGAGCTAACGCAGCAGATTTTATGAATGTCTAGGTTTTAATTTTAAACAAGTTACTCTACCTGACCACAGCTTTTTCGTTGTAGATTAATTTTGACGGCATTTGACACATGAGAGTATAAGATATTCCTAACAGTTTATTCCTTTGGCTGTTATGGCTAATTCTTTGAATAATAATTCAAAGCCTTGATAGGCCAACCTTTCTTTTGGTCCTGGGACTATAGTTGGTCACAAGATAGACAAGGTTTGTTTCAAACAATCTCCTGGGGAGAAATAGCCAGTAATCAAAATTATATATATATATTTATATTTCTGTTGGTGATGGGCATTTTGAAGGAAATAAAGCCCAGCCCTATGACAGGGAGGGACACCTGGGGCTCCTTTGGGATAGGTAGAGAAGAACCAAATGGCCAGCAGCATCCACTTGTGCGAAATCAGTGAAAGAGGATTCCAGGCCGAAAACTGACAGATCCACCCACCCAAAACAAAGAAGCAGTCTGGCAATTGAGAGAGTGTACAAAACAGACTACTTTCTCTAGACCAAATAACCAGGAAATAACCCTTCTAGTTAGACTTCGATTCCATCCTCACGTATGGGCCAACTACATACTGCTTGGTAACACTGGTTTTTATTAACTGCTCACAAAGGAGGTGGAGACAACAGAACTGCCATTCTTGCACAGCGAACAGGAGATGAGTCTATAGGTGACTTGGTTGGTAATATAGATGTGGCCAGTCTGATAGTTACTGTATTTTCTGGCGTATAAGACGACCCCCTAATTTTACAGTTAAAACATAGGTTTTGGTCTATATTCGCTGTATAAAACTACCCCCCACTTCCGAGGCAACACCAGTTCTTTTTTTAATAGACCACCTCTCTGACTCTGGCCAATCTGAGCAGGCTTTTTACTAGAACACAGTGTAGCTTCGGGTACAGAACATGTATAATTTGCATGCATAAAAAGCCTGCTTGGATTGGCTGAGTTAGAGAGGCGGTCCGAGCAGCCTTGCAGTGATTGGTGCGGGATCGAGTTGGAAAATTCGTTTAGCAGCATATCAAGACGTTTTTCGGGATATACTCGGCGTATAAGACGACTCCCGATTTTCGGTTGACTTTTTTTCGTCTTATATGCCAGAAAATACAGTAATAGGTTAATGCTATTAATTTTAGTTAAGAGTTCATAGTTAATCCTCTGTTAAAAACCTGCAGTAGAAAAAAATATAGTACAGGTGACAGGAAGCTCAGCTTTTATCACTTGTTGCTGAGAAAACATGCTAGCTGACATACAGGTTAAATGCTGTTCATGAGGCTTTCTTTGGAGGGCCATGTTTTTGGATATTTCTATCACAAGTACAGTTCATCAGGACTCACCCAAGCCTGTTATTTCCATCTTGTAGCCTATGTGGTCTCATTATGGTGCTGATGTGTGTAAATGTGTGTGTGTGTGTGTGTGTTTGTGTGTTTGTGTGTGTTTTCCTGTTTTCTTACAGGTTCTGGAGAGTTTTAGATAGTGCAAAAGGTCTTAGGTCAGTTTTTCTTTCCAGATATGGAACCAAGTAAAAAGTGCTCTAATATGCTGGTGCGTAAAGTAATAGTATAAGTTTAGTTTGCCTTGCCACAAGTAAAAACAAAACAAACAAATGAACAAAAACTTAAAAATAAAATCAGAAATCATTAGCACAGAGTAATACTCTGGAGCCTACGGAGAAAACACACACACTCACACAATCCCTCAACTATGCCAGTTGCTGTTATCTAGCTCTTTTTATAGTATTTCTCAGATGTGCTTGTTAGAGTGTTCTGTGGTATTTTTGATAGGAGAAAGGATAATGTAAAAACACTATAGGTTTTTAATTCATAGTAACTGGTGGAAAAGAGAAAGATAATTGAGTCCTTATAACTCAGCAAGGATAAGTGATCCTGGTTGTAAATCTATTAGGTAATTCAAGAATTTTAAAAAATATCTCCTTATAAACTTAATTAAGGGAGTAGCCTAGTAAATTAGTTGTTTCCAATATTAAAGTTTCCTTTTAATATTTTAAAAGAAATTAAGATTTTAATGAAAAATGTTCCCCTTTTGAGGACTTCCTCAAACTTCATTTGTCTCTTTATGGTAAATTCTTTCTAAAGGAGTAAGCTGACTCCCCATTCCATTCTATTCTATTTCATTATTTAAATTGAGTTTGTTAGAGGTCTAAAGTTAAACTTTTTAAATCTTCACCCGATGATATGTTTGTGTGTTTTTAAATTTTTTTTTCATTTATCATTTTTTTGTACTTTTAAAATTTTTTATTGTTGAAATTATTACATATATCTCCTTTTTCCCCCATTGACCTCTCCCCAGCCAGCTCTGGCCCCTCCCCCGCCACCCCATCCCCACTACTGTCTGTGTCCCTTGGTTATGCTTAGATGCATTCATACAAGTTCTTTGGTTGATTTATAATATTCCCCCCCCACACACACACACACTCACACACACACCTTCCCTCCGAGGCTGTCTCTGGATCTATTTTTGTTCATCAGTTTATATTGTTCATGATATTCCACAAATGAGTGAGATCATGTGATATTTATCTTTCTTCTTCTGGCTTATTTCATTTAGCATAAAAAATATGGAAGGCTTCATGAATTTGTGTGTCATCCTTGCACAGGGGCCATGCTAATCTCTGTATAGTTCCCATTTTAGTATATGTACTACCAAAGTGAGCATGAATATGTTTTTACTGATTTTTAGAGAGAGAGAGAGGGAGAAACATTGATGTGAGTGAAACATTGACCAGTTGCCTCCCATATGTGCTCTGACCAGGGATTGAACCTGCAACCTAGGTATGTGACCTGAAATGTTCTAAACTTCATTGGTATAAAATTATAAAATAATATATGTTGCTATGTCCACATAATAGGTTACTAGTGGACCATTAAGATAATTATGCTTATATCTATTGTCATGCAAGAAATTCATGCTCTATTGACTAACTGAAAATTGGGGGCCTCTTTTAATAATTCATATAACTATATGTGCATTAAATATATGAAAATATATTTACCAATGTATTTCAAAGTAGAGGATTATGGGTGATTTCATATTTTTACTGTTTTAAAAATATATTTTATTTGTATTTTCATGTATTAACAGATATTTTTATAATCATAAAAAGACTAAAAATCTATTCCTATTTTTTAAAAGTGATACCGAGTATTTCATTATAATTAGATTGAGAGAAAAGATGTGGGTAATAATACTTCATGTCGTGAAATCCAAACAACCCATGGAAAATAGCTACAGTTTTTAAAGAAATGACTTGTCCAGTCACATCACAAATGCTATCTTGTTTCCTTTCAAGCAAAGGGACCTGGCTCAATAAAATGAAATGGAGAAATTCAAATGTATAGAAAGTAGTGTTAATAAGGAAGGCATGAATGCTTTTATACTGTTATATACACATACACACCCAGCTATGGTTTTCATAAAACTAGTGCTTGCTTGGTTCTGTAAAAAGAGGAAATATTTCAGGTTTTATGGTAAAGACATTTTGGAGGTAGAGAAGGCTGGTTTGGAAGGGATTCCACATTTGTCATGCTTTCTTTCATGCTTAATAAAAAAATGAGTCTGACCTGATGAATGGAACATTGTTAGAAGTCAGAAAACCTTCATGCTTCTCATTATACTTTCATTTGTCACATGACTTTGATGAAGGACTCTCCTCTTTGTAGGAGAGTCATTAATCAGCCAAAGGTATGCAGAACATTTCCCTTTTAATACAGACATTTAATAAACTAAACCAAAATAATGAATACCAGTTAAAAATAAAAATCTAAGTACCACTTTGTTTATTATATACTTAGAAAATCTATTGAATATTTTCTGCTTTTTAGTATAAAGAGAATTAATTTAGAGTTTAACTAGCCATAATATTCTTTTTAAGCAAAGCAGCAGCAGCTAATTTTATTTTATTTTTTGAAGCAATAAGAGACTATTGGGGTGGAGGCAGGCATGTAAGTAGTGAGGAATTCTTTTTTTTTTTTTTTTTTTTTCTCACTCCTGGTGTGAGAGAGACACACACAATCCTTCGCACACCTGCAACTGAGATACATGCCCTTGACCAAAATCAAACCCGGGACCCTTTAGTCCACAGGTTGACATTCTATCCACTGAGCCAAACCAGCTAAGACAAAGCATTTGAATGTTGTTATTGTATTTTGGTCTTCAGATATTAATAAGTTCTCTTGAATCTAGAGCTTAGCAATATGTTTGCCAATATCAATAAGCAAAAGGTGGGGTATTTTTTTTTTTTTTGATTAAAGATTAATTAACTTCTTTCATGTTTTCTCTTTATTTGCTGATAAAGGAGAAAAACAAAGGAATAACAGATGTGGATACTTAGTCATGTTGCTTATTATTATAGAGTGACATTAAAACATGGTTTGCTTTATCTGGACAGATGTGGCTTTAATCTTTTTTTTTTGGTTGACTTGAAGAATAATTATGCACACATCTGGAGTTTACTTTCTGGAAAGATCAATTAGACTTCCAGTGGATATCATTAGGCATTTATGATTTTTCACTTCCAGATTAATGTACTATAGGTTGAGATATAGTTAACTCTATTTTGCTGTAAAAGAAAATGTTTAGTGGAATAGGTAGTTGCTTAGACATTGAGTTGTAGTTACCTGCAATAATTACTAGTAAGCCTTCTGAATTCTGCTTTTAAAATCTGTAGCTCATTCTTCCTTCTTTGTGCTTTCCGGTATCAAGAAAGAGGGATTTCCAATGCATTTAGCTTATGCCCAATAGTGGCTAAAGGAATTAGTTTATTTAGTATGTCTATGATAACAATATGTTAACACAATGTTCTGATCACAAAGCCCCCAACTGCTCTCCTCTCCCAGCCTAGTTGATCCCAACTGCCCTCCCCTGCTGGCCTGATCTTGTCCCCAATGTCCCTCCCCTGCCAGCCTGATCTTGCCCTAACTGCCTCTGCCTGCCTGTTCACTCCTAACTGCCCTCCCCTTCTGGCCTGTTCTCACCCCCATTTGCCGGCTCTGCCTGCCAATTTGGTTCTGATTGGTCAGTTTCTATACCAGTCAGCATCAAAAGCTCCACCTTCTAGGCAGCCATTGGCTCCTCATACTTTATACAGATTTAGTTCTGATTGGTCGGTTTTTTTGCCCGTCAGCATCTCTGGGCCTATCAACGGGGACTGATCAGAAAGATGGGGCTGATTAGCAGTTCCGGTGGAGACTTGGAGAAAAATGAACATTTGGCTGCTGGCCAGGCCCAGAAAGAAAGAGAGAGGCAAGTGCTGATCAAAAGCTGCCACAGAGGCTATGGATCAAACCCTGCTTCTCTTTTCCTGCCTCTCTTCAGGCCGATTAGCAACTCCCTCAGTGGTCAGTGCTGGGTCACCATGCCTGCAGCTGTGGTAGCCAGTGCTGGTTCACCACAGCAACCCAGCATTGACTGCAGGACTGACTTCTGGTTGGTCGAGCCCTCTGGTCGTTGTGGATGTGATGGACCCAAGGTTTTATATATTAGGATTGTCCCTTATAAGAAAGAAACAAGAATAGATTCTAACTCATTATTCTATTGACAGTTTCAGGATTTAAAGAATTTTTATTAGCAGCCTTTAAGATCATACTAATGATTTATTTGACTATTTAGGTATCAAGCAGGGCTTTATCAAGAGTGCTACATTTATTTTATTTTACTTCATTTTATTTTTTAGCAATAAATGCTTCTAATTCTGAGACAATAAGGAAAGTTCTCTGAGGAGCTGATTCAGACTTTCCACCAAAGGGCTGTGCTGGGCATAGAAGACATAAACATCAACCACATTTTAGCACAACCTTCATCATTCTCTGTGGTTTGACTTTTCTGATGATGTCTAAACTTAAACATAAAAGGAAACCCCACCTTATATGGATGACTTGGAATGGAAAAGAAGCTCCACGGCTTTCCTGTTTGGCTGGTGGGTTTGACATTTCTCACACGTGCATTTGCTTTGAACTTCTCCTAAGTTAGGTGCTATGTAAATACAAGTTATAATTAGTTTGCTTTCTTTGGGTTCCTTGAACAAAACACTCTCCCTCGTGATATACTGTCCACATTGACTTTGAATGAATATGAGTTTCGAATTTAGATTTAGAAAGCCGATAACATGACTGAGATTCATGTCTTTTCTTTGCCTTTAATCTGGGACTGCAGGATTGGGCCCAAATGCGAAGGGAAGAAAACATGGGAGAACCTTTTGGTTTAGCCATGAGATAATCAGGGGTGAGAAGTGGAGCTTATAGGCTCTGATTGAATGTGCTATTTTTCATTTTCATGAAAACTGGCATTACTGTACAGCTGCTCCTAAACTAATGTTCCTTTCTATTGTGCTTCTGTGAGTCCTCTGCTTTAAATTTATATATCATTTGGGATCCTGAGGGCTGAAATAATACTCATAAGATTCAAGGTAGTGATTGGTATTTTGTTTGTTTTTAGATTCTTAATGTAATCCAACATGTTTAAAATGTTTTCTCTTAATTGCTATTATGAGTATGTGAATATTTGTTTAAACCTGCAGAATGGCCTCCATGTTCAAGTGAGGAAAAATATTGAAGAATTAAATATTGAAAATTTTAAATTAAAACCTTAAAACCATGTTCTCACTACTCTCACCTGCCCTTCACTATTCTGCCAAGCTTATATGAATGCCTAAGGTTCCCATTTAGCACTGGAATTGTAGACTTGGGCCCTGAGAGCAGAGACATTTTTATGCCTACATGTTCATACATAGTAATAAACATTATATTCATGTAACTGCAGCTTTAATCATTTTATGCCTACACTGGCTTGATGGCAGAGTTTCATCAACAGGAGAAAATCCTCCGGTTTGTCACATTGGGAATGGTCTGGGAATGGTCATTTTATTATAATGTCACATGATTATAATAAAAACAAATTCATATGCCAATGTCTGATTATGATGAATTTTTATGGCAAATTTGCTAGTTATTTTTTTATTAATAAAAAAATAAAATTAAGTAGCCAAAAGTAAAACAAAGAGTTGTCAAAACTCAGACAAATCTATTTAGATCTAAGTAAGATAAGTTCTCACCAACTCTCTGCCTCCTTATCCTTCACAAGTGTTTGTCTCAGCACATGTCTTTCCCATCTAATCCTATCTTGGCACTTGCTTCTTGGAGGGTCTGAACTAACACAGTAATAAAAGTACAATCAATATTAGCTATTTTATTTAACGTTTAGTTATATTACTCTTTTCTCTATAGCTCCAAATTTATTGGTTTTCTTTCTGTTCTCTAGTAGAAAAAATGGAAATAATCTTTCTGATAGTTGTAAAATAATTCATTATTTTAGGAGGACAGTAATGATTTAATATGGAAGAATTTTAAAAAGAAATGAATATTTTAAGTGAAAGTATTTACTATTTATTGATATTAGGCTTCACATCTAAATGGACTAGTAAAATTTATGAGTGTGCTATTAAGGTATAGATATAACTTTGAATAGGAACACAGGAGGAAGTGAAGGATTTGAAGGAAGTCACCTGGCCAGGCAAAGTCCCCGCACTGTCTGGATGTGGTGGGAGCTCCTCCTCTGTCTCTTCTGCTGGCATTTTCAGCCAATACATCCTGGATGAGCCAAAGCCAGGCATTTCCTGCAAGGTAGCAGGAGAGACAGGAAACACCATGTGCTTCCTGGTTTTGGAGGTGGCACAGGGCTGTGTGTGCGGTGGCCAATAAAAGCAAACACCCAAGGCAGGAAAGGATCTGGTGACCTTGTCAACTGAGTTCTGCTTTTCAGCAGAATGACACAATCACTTATTAAACTTCAGTCTGGACTCAATAACTACTGGGAGCACACTTACTGCAGAACCTTTACTTTCAGGGCTGCAATTTAATAATGTAGAGAGAACAAATACTGACTCCGTCAGGGGAGAGGAACAGACGGGCTCCCCCTCAGCAGCCTCAGAGCATGGCAATGCTCTTGACAGGGATAAGCAAATATCTTTGCCCTGGAGTGAGGTGTGGACATTTAGGAATCACTTCTCTGGGAAGAAGAGTCCTGAGCAGAGTTGAGACGTAAAGGAATAAAGTTATGTCTTTGATAGGGAGAAGGGTGCAATCATTCTAGTTAAGGCCACAGCTCTAAGACACAGAATGACTTGTGAATGGGGGCCAGGATCTTGTGTAAACCTTTTAAGTTCTTAAACATGGAATAGAACTCCATATTTGACCTCGGGACATCCTCACCCCAAAGGGCCGCCTTGCTGCTCCTTCAGTCCCCGGAACTCACGGCATGAGGACTCCTTTGCCAGTATCTAGTGCTGTGCCTGGAATTTTTATGGGAGCTCAGATTCAAAAGTGACTAACTAGGGGAGCTACCGAGGCATTTTGCTTGCTTGGGTACATGTGGCTTTTCAAATATTTGATTCAAAATTAGTAATTTATTATGGCTTCATCAAAATATGTGGCTGATATAATTGGCTTTCATTACATAACTAGAGGCCAGGTGCACAGATTCGTGCACTGGTGGGGTCCCTCGGCCAGGCCTGTGCCCTCTCACAATTCAGGACCCCTCAGGGGATGTCAGAGAGCTGGTTGCAGCCCGATCCCTACAAGCCAGGCTGAGGGACCCCACCTGTGCACAAATCTGTGCTGGGCCTCTAGATCTCTGGTTAATCTCTTCTTGCCCTCTCCTCTCCCCTTCCCTGTAAGGTTCATAAGTGTGTTCCATGTTTCCTGGTGTTCAGTACACAACAAAGTTACTGGCCGAACAGTAAAAAGGTTGACCAGTCACTTAGGCTTTTATATATATAATTTATATTTTCAATACATGAAATCAAAAGGATGACAATATTTTCTGGATCCTGAATTAGAGCTATCATCTGCTAAGAAAGTTTTATGATTAAGAAACAGATAATTATTTTTAAATGATAGGGGCTTAAATATTTTTAAAATGGATAAATTCACCCATTTATTCAAAACACATTTATTTTAAATAGTGATACATGCTGTAAGAAATAGGGTGGTGTGATAGTGAGCGGGATGTATGTGTATAGGAGAAAATATAAAATTGTATAGGACAAAAATATTTCTGTATAATGGAACTATTTCCCTGATACAAGTCTCATCTTTTTATACTAGGCATTCCAGAGTAACAAATGGTTTGGTTATCCTTATACTGTACTATAAAGAATTACTTATTTGTCCACTTTGTTATAATTTTTAAAGCTGGAATTAAAATGAAAGGAAATTAAGGTGAGAGTTGGACAGTAGCTCAGGCTTTATCCTGCTTGGAAGAAGTAACTAATCCTTTAAAAATTTTTATTTGAATTGTTGAGACTATTACATATGTCCCCCATATTCCCCTTTTTGTCCCCCTCCACCGATCCCCACCCCACCTCAGGCCTTCACCTGTCTATTGTCAGTGCCATCTTGAGAGTATAAGCAACTTCAGCTCCAAGTTATTTCTTTTCTCTTCAAGTCAAGTTCTCATGCTGAGCAAGAAATAGAGTCCCTCAGATAGCCATACATTTGAATGGAAAGGGAAAATACTTTCAATGTTATTCTGAAATTTTCTTTTAGGGTTTTCAATATAACTTGATACTTGCTCCCTCTCAACCCCAAGTAACAGTTCTATAAATTCTATAATTTCCTTTTGCAATATATTTTTCTAAAGATTTGATTTATTTTAAATTCAGGAATCTTGTCACTTGAAGTAAAAAAATTTTCCTGGATAATGTGATGAGAAATGTCTGTTCAATAAGCTAGTTTCTGCAGACATTGTTCACCTTCAAAGTATTCAGCAAAATCCGACCTGCTAGTATCTGGAAGGTAGCCCTGTAATTCTCTTCAGTCCATACATGCTGTGGAGAATGGTCTCTCTGTTAAGCCACTGGATTTCTGCTATAGAAGGTGTAGCTGCTCCTTTTCTAGATTGTCATGCTGTCTTAAAACTATCTTCAATGAACTGGTCTTTGTTTGCTAATAACTTTTAAAAATGTTTTTATTGATTTTTAGAGAGAGAGGCAAGTAGAGGAATAGAGAGATAGAAATATTAATGAGAGAGAAACACCATTGATAGGCTGCCTCCTGCATGCTTTCTACAGAAGATCAAGCCCGCAACCTAGGCCTGTGCCCTGACTGGGAATCAAACTGGTGACCTCTTGATTCCTGGGTTGACACTCAACCACTGTGCCACACTGGCCAGGCGATAATTTTTATAGTATCATCCAGAGTTTTTGACATCAGTAGCTCTCTGGAAAGAAAACAATGTATTGTGATTTCAATATGGATGTAGGTTTCTAGGGGAACCATCAACACAATGTCAATGTAATTTTTGCAAAATAGAACTTCAGTTTTCAGATATGAATGTAAACATCTAATGTAGCTTATCTTTTCCTTGTTTTGAGCAGCATTTTTATAGAAAGTATTTTCTTAACTTTACTATCATTTAGAAATCTTACAAATTCTTTAGCATGGCATTTATTGGTGAAATTTATTTATTCATTCAGCTGAGGAGAGAAACTGTTACTTTCCAGTTTATTTTGCAAAACCTGTGGCATATAATCAATATGTCAACATATCATACTGGTTGAGAGTGGAAATTTTTAAATTTCTTATACAGGATCTTACCCTCACATTTCACTAACTATAATTTTACCTGCTATCATTAAGTTCTCACCAACTACACAAAATTTCCCTTTTCTACTTGTCATGCTCCCAATAAATCTTTATAACTTGCCTTCTGAGCCTTTTTCCTGAATGTGACCTTTTAAAAGCCAAAATGTTTATCCTGTTTGAGATTCAAATTTCTTTTAAAAATGATCAGCGTCTTTCCTTATTCAATGACTGTAATTTGTATGTGTCTTTTCAATGTTGCTTGAGTTACCACTGCCTCTTTAGTTGTTTGCCACAGACTTACACAGTGGATAGGACAGCTGGGACATAAAACTCAATAAGTAACTTCTGTTGTAGAGGTGAACTTTCTTTGGGTCCCTTGCTATACTAGTACAGTGAATTGACTCAGAGGAATATAACCACTCTTCATTAACTTTGTCAAAACTGGCCATAGGCCTAACTCTAGAATCCTCCTTTTCCATCTCATACCTCACCTTCAGAAATCACCTTACTTGACCATCAGACACATTTGTGAAACACAAATGCAAATAAAATATAAAACAGGCACAATAACTAACTGTGTCTCAAGAAATCTCAAGTAATGTGACCTCATAATATAACTTACCATTATCCTACATAATCCACATTTTGCAGCATTTACTATAACAATAACTAACAAGGGGCAGGTTACTATTGGTGTATATAAATGTCTTCTTTAGCATAAAAAAACTTTCTTCTGATTTTCTATTATATTAGTAAAGCATATTTGTTTCCTTAAGGCAGTTGGCTGTGCATAAAAGGAGGCAGGGAAGGTAATTTGAGACAGAGAGATTAACACCATATAGGGACTCTCCTTTGCTTTGGGCAACAACAGTACTCACCAGATGTCAAAGGCCTCTCCAACCTGACATCAAAATCGGAGAATGGACTCATCCCAATGAACACTGTCCCACTGTCCATAGGGGACCAAAAATACTCTAACAAAATTGCTAATAGGAATGCTCCTTTACATCAAATTGTACTGCACATAAAGTTAAAAACCCCCATGCTATAATATTTTTTCAATCTTCTTTCAAATAGGAGCCCTGGTGATATCTCACAGGCCCTAGGTCTCTGCAGAACTTCTATTGAGAATCCCTGCTGAGACAATCTCACCTAATCTCACGGCTTCACTTGTTTCAAATTTATGTCTCCTCTGATTTCTGGGCATATAAAGTTGCTTACTCACTGTCTCTACTTGAATGTTTCATAGGTAGGTCAAACTCGTGCCAAACCTAAATTTCTATAAAATTTCTGTTTGTGTCTCTTCTTCCCCTACCACTCAAAAAAAGAAAATTGTGAGATACTTCTAGTGTGGCCTACCTCAGTGAATACACCAATGTCCACTAATGGCATCACATACCAGCAACCTGGACATCATTCTTTACCCAACCTCCACAACCCTCAGATTTAATCACTCTCCAATTCCTATTGCATCTACTTCCCAAATATCACTAAATTGGACATTTCTCTTATTCTCTATCCCTACCACCCTTATTTTGGGGCTAAAATTCTAAAAAAGACTATTAAATGGTGTCCCTCTTCTACTATTAGCCATCCCGATATAGTCTTCACTATGTGGCCAATTGAATGGTTTTTAAAATGCAAAATCATATCATGCCTCTCCCTTATTGAGATTCCTTAATAACCGTCAATCCATTGCTCGTAAGATGAAAGCCAGAATTCTTAATGAGGCAGTGACATGTGTGGTCTGGCCCCTGATAACCTCACAAGCCTCAGCTCTGACATTTGCCTTTTCCTTGTTATATACCATTCATGAAGACCTGTAAATCCCATATTCTAAGTATCTCCTAATCTCTGCACTGTTGCTCACACCATCTTCCCTGGGCTTAATATACCTCCCATTCCTTTCATCTCACTCTTACTCATTCTGTAGATCTGATGTCATTTCCCCAGAGAAGCTGGAAGTTCCTCAGTACTGTGAACTTCTGCCTAATTTCACTTACCACAATTCTAATTCAACAATTAATTGCATAATTTGTTGGTTATCATCTATTCCTGAAGCAACTCTGATTGCTCTTGGAAGGTAGCAAATGTATTTGTTTTGTTTACCACCTCACCTCCAACATTATAATATGATAGAAAACAATTGGTGGATAAAAGTAAATGAATGAATGCTTAGGTTCACTACTTTGCTTCTTTTGTGCTACAGCTCTCAACTTTACGAATAGAATTACCATAATCATTACATAGAAGAAACTAAATTTCTATTTTAGTTTTAAATCAATTACTCTTTTTACAGAAAGCAAAAATGCTTAACATCTGAAACATTTTAAAAATAATGCCTACACTACCATCTTATGTGTTATAAGTTGTATTTGATAAAATATAGTTTTTTATACACAGGAAGTTAGTAAACAACATGAAATTTTATTATAAAAATAATAATTAGTGACGAACTTATTGGGATAAAATCACCCCATTTATTTGTAATAACAAATGCAAATATTGATTTGAGGTTAGAATTGCAGCTGTGGAGTATTTCAGTGCTCATTAATTATTACAGTGCATAGATTTAAAATGCAGAAGGAAAATACAAAGGTCATTTTATAGTATTACTAGAGGCCCGATGCACAAAATTCATGCAAGAGTAGGCCTTTCTTCCCACTGGCTGCCAGCACCGGCTCCCTCTGGCACCTGGGACCCAGGCTTCCCTCCAGCCCCAGCTTCATCCAGAAGGTCATCCAGAAGGATGTCTGGAAGAACGTCCAGTCTAATTAGTATATTACACTTTTATTATTATATATTTTCCTTACTATTATTTTCAAAATGACATTTTGAAATCAGTATTTCCTATAAAATATTTAAATATGTGATTTTAATAAATGTATATACCAAATTAATATTTATTTCCTTCTTTGTTTGCATAGACATGACCTTAGCTCTTTTTCCTGAGATACAAGAACACTATTAAAATTCAATGAGAACATCCAGATGTAAATGAATTGTTCATCCAGAGTTCACAGGATGTTCACTTTGGCTTCAGTCCTCCCAGACTGGATCCATGTCAAGACTTTAAAAATTAATTAGCAATTCTGGCAAAATTAAATAATATTGTTAGTTCAGCTTAAAATCACTTAGATTGACTAGTTATCTCAAAAAAGAAGTCAAGATTTGATCAGTAGTTATTTAAAGTATGATGATTAAAAATTAGACTAATGATGTGGTCTATTTCCCCCTTATGTTTCTTAAAAGTTATAGGACATTGCATGACTCATTATGTATTGATGAATAGAGAAAAACATTCTTGAAAATAGAATTTTGTTTTTTAAATTTTTAAAATTTTTTTATAAAAGGGAAATGTAATTTTTTGACATTGAAAGATTTAAATTTTTTAATGTGTATAAAATTTTTATATATATTAGCTATATATAAAAATGTATTTATTTAAAATTGCAGATATTATTTTATTTTACTAACAAGGTTCAATAGTTTTAGTTCATCTAAGTTACAAATGGTTTTCCAGTGACTTTAGTCTATATAATGAATATGGGTACTATAAAGCAAGTCATTTGACACTTTTATTGGCCTTAAAGTTAGCCTGCTGCCTGTCTGATTTGACCCAGGGAAGAAAGGTACAAGATGTGGATATATGTGGTTTCACAATAAATCTCTGCTGTTTTAGAGAATGTATCAGCCACCACCTATGCAACTATTTTTAGTCTGGATATATGGTTGGCATTCAATATGTGTTTCTTATTTCCTTAAAATCACTCGATCATCAACATTTGGGAAGTATTTGGTGAATATAAGGCTTTTGCTTTTTGAAAACGTTTAAAAAGTAAAAGAAGACTTTTGCCCACATGAGAAATTATCTAGTGGTAGAGTCAAGAGACGCACAGCTGAAAATATACATGAAAAGATGCAGAAAGAGGGCTAAGGTTAACAACAACAACAACAAAAAATGGTCAGACTACTGCATGTAATCTGTTCTGATCAGACGGAGTGAGTTGACCCTGCTTGCAAAGGTGGATCAGAAAATGAATACCAAATTATTTTTGGGTTGTGAAACAAAGAGAGACATTACTCAAAGATGATCATTGTTCATTGGAAAAAAATGAAGTATAACTAGATATTGTCATAAATGGCTAGGGTTGTAGTCAGAAGAGATAGAATGTGCTTTAAAACTAAAGATAAAAACATAACTGTGATGGGGGAGAGGGGAGCCAGGCCCAAAGCCAGGCATTGAAAAAATAAATGAGGGGAAAGGTAATAAAAGACTTGGGTCATTTAGGCAGCTAGGTCTGTGAACAAAGGGTATGTACCAAGTCCCTTCCTTCATGCAGTGCCCGGGGAAAGTTCTCCAGTGCTCAAGTGGCCTCTAAAGATCCAATTCTGCCAGGCTAGACTCTGAGTTAATGTAATTGTGCTGTTCTCTCTTATTTAAGTGGGTGCCTTTGTTTATTGTCCACAAGTGCCCACTTTTCAAGAGCTCAATGTTGTTGGTTCTGTTCTTGAACTTCTAGTATTCATATCAACAAGACCCTGGTTTCTCCCAACACAGCTTCTTAGCTTGTTGTCCCAAACATCTTTTGCTGATTTTTAATACTTGGCTTACAAACACAAGCTCATTCTTAAGCCCCATTTTCACCACCACCAAAAAAATGCCAGGTTACAGCATTCCTGAGTCCAAGGGCTATTACAGTTGCTCACTCAAAAATTTAGGACCACCATCACACAAATGACAACTCTTTTATTCAGAACCTAAGTCTGATAGTCTTGATAAAATTCAACAAATATTTATCACACAACCTCAGATAGTTTCTGTTTTATGTACATGTGCCTTCTATAGTAACTGTAAGACTTTCAGAGCGTGTGTCCCTGTTCTGTGACCTTTGGTTGGGAGAGAGCTTTTGATTGCCACCTCCTGCCAACTCCCCAAATGATGTGCTGCAGGTGTAGGGTTTGGCTTTACTGATTACTCACTACTTGTGCTCCTGCCAGTTTTCATTAGTGGCAATAGTTTCATCAAAAATTTTAGCATTCTTGAAAAGATATTGTGTAGTTCTATTATGTAATTCTTTTTGCCAGTCCCTGATATAAGAACTTTTTATAACTGACCTCTGAGTCCTAGCTGCTGGATATGAATGTGGATTCATCATAGATTTTTAAGCCAGGATTATCTCATAAATCACTCTGACTTTTCAAGGTGTAGCAGTGCTCCCTTAAAGTCTTTGAAGGGAAGAATGCTCTTTTCTTCTTTTTTCCTTATTCAAAGGGACTGAGACTGTGTTTCACTAGAGGTAGAGATTATTTAGCACAGCTCAACTGATTTTCTAATGCATTGAGAACATGTGTTCATGGAAATTGGCTCTAGAGTTGTGCTTCTCAGACTTGACCAGGCATTTGAATTGCCTGGGGATTCTTCTATTCAGTGGTCATTGAATTTTGCTGAATTTGTGCAATATAAAAAGTTCCTTTCTGAACTCTGAACCCAGGGATTGCCTTTATTACCTAGAGTTTGTTAAAAATGCAGGCTTTTTGGTACCACCCAGGTTTACAGAATCAGAATCCACATTTTAACAAGATCCCATGTAATTTGTTTGCATATTAAAGTTTGTAAAACATCTTGAAACGCACACAAAATTAGCTGTGCAATGACAGAATCAAAAGTACTATTACCAAATCCTCTCTGATTATATCATGGAACACTTTGTCACAGAGGATCTCTAAGGATTAAAATTCTGTAGAATGCACTTTAGACCAGGGATTGGAAAACTATAGCCTGTACACTAAATTCAACCCACCACCTGTTGCTGTTATTTTTACTACCCATGAGCTAATAATAGTTTTTAGATATTTAAATTATTAGAAACCAAAGAAAACTATCTCCTGACACTATTACTTGTTGAACTCAACTGACTTGAATTATTGTTTCAGAATTAATCTGTTTAGTGTGTTAAGGATTTAGTGTGGTAAAGATTATATATTCAGATTCCAGGTCTGGATGATAGAAATATGGCCCCTTTCTAGCAGTTGTGTTGAGACTGCTATCTTTACACCATTCCTCACCAACCAGTGAATTTAGGAATTTCTTCAGCTCCAAGCATCTATTGGGGCTCTTCTGGCCTGGGCTGGAAACAGGAACATGATGAAAATAGGGAGTTGGTGTGGATTTGGAGTAAAATGAATTTTCTTTAATGAAATGTAGGAATTAAACACTTTTTCACCCTATTGCTGTTGGGCCTTGGGTCAAGTCTTATCTTTTGCAAAACAGAACACAAACTCACAGTTTTCTCCATATCTTTCTGTATGTGTTAAGCCTCTGACAACTCAAGCTAGCTTAAAGATTACTGGCTGGCATAACTTGAAAGGTCTTGGTATAACAGGTAGAGTTGATTTCAGACAGGCTTAAGGTCATCAGGACTTCATGTCTCTTCATCTATCTACTTTGATTGTGTTGGCATCATTCCTACTTAAAATGGTCCTTTCTTTCCATATGGTACACAATAGGGCAACCAGCATGCAGTTTTCTCAGAAGGAAAGAGACTTGTTTTTTTGCCAAAGTTAATTGTCAGTCCTAGATTAAAAGATGCTAACTGGCTAGCCCAGGTCACAGGATTCCCCCTTAGTGGAAAAGAGGACTCCTGGGTTGGAGGCCCCTCTAGAATCTCCTAAAGTGGGTAGAGGAGCTGTTAAAGGGATGCCGGTGAGGCTGTAAGGAAAAACTTGTGCCTCTTGCTTCTAAAGGGATTCAAAGATCTTTCAAGGGTTTCTATGTATCTTTGCAGTTTTTACACTGTGATTATTAAATCGAATTAATTTGCTGTAATTAACTGCTTTGAAGAAAACTGAGCAATAAAACTCAAAACAAAAGTAAAATAGAAATCTCACTTTACTCCTAACTAGTATTCCTTAACACCAGCTGGGCATGCTTCACGCTTTGGAAAACATGTCCATTTCTGTCTCTGTCCTTCCTGATAGTGCTGTGCTCTCATATCTCTCAGTGCAGGAACAGTTATACCTTTTTTATGGAAAAGACATCTGAGATCCAGTGAAGTTAAATAATTGGCCCAAGGCCTTCGTTAGTAAATTTTAGAACTGAATCCTTCTCACTCCAGTCTAGTTTTCTCTCTACCACAGGTGCTACCTCTTTATTAAACACCTTGCTAACTGAGAAAGCCTTAAGTGTCTTTATTTATTCACCACATATTTATTGATAGACACTGTTCTGGACACTGAGGACTTACAGTGAGCAAAACAGAGAAGATTTTGCTCTCATGGAGTTCATGTCCTAGTGGGGAAGACAGAAAATAAATGAATTAATATATATGGTGTCACATGGCAATGAGTACTGGAGAGAAAGTGATCGGAAAGTGTACTTTTTTAAAAAATATATATTTTATTGATTTTTTACAGAGAGGAGGAGAGAGGGATAGAGAGCTAGAGGGATGAGAGAGAAACATCGACCAGCTGCCTCTTGCACACCCCCTACCGGGGATGTGCCCGCAACCAAGGTACATGCCCTTGACCGGAATCGAACCCGGGACCTTTCAGTCCGCAGATCGACGCTCTACCACTGAGCCAAACCGGCCTCGGCGGAAAGTGTACTTTTTAAGTAAGGGGGTTAGGAATAACATTTCTGAGGTTATACTTGACCAGAGACCTGAACTGAAGCATGCCAGGGGGATATTAGAAAGAAGGGCGTCCCAGACAAGAGAACAGGAAGAACAAAGGCACTGGAGTATCAATATTCTTGGCAAGTTTGCAGGGAACAGCAAAGAGTCTAGAGGCTGGAACTAATTTTGGGTAGGGGTGGGTTCAGTAGGGAATTAGGTCCGCGTGGTAGCCAAAGGACACTTTATCCAGAAACTTTAGAGGAATGGAAATTATTCAACTGTGAATTCTCATGTTTTGAAGGCAAATTCTCTTTTTTATTTTATTTTATCATATTAAGGTGTTTACCTTCAGAAGATGAAAAAAGATATTCTTCATCATTTCTACCATCCATAGCAAGTATTCAAGTTTATATGTTCCACCATTTATTTATTCATTGAGTTAATGTTTATTAAGGATCCACTATATTCTAGATCCAGATGTTAGCGTGGTGGAAAGGAAAAGGTAGATTTCTGTCCTTCAAGACCTATGGTATGACATAAACACCAAAAAGGTGATCAGGTTAACAACAGCATCTTGCATGAATGTCCACACATTTTTCCCCCCATAAGATGGTTTCCACATATGGTAGCTGGAAGCCTGCCATTTACTGACATGTTGCTATAAATTTTTAAATTAAATATTCTACTAGAAATTAAATCAGTGTGGTAATACATCCATCTTACTACTGTTTCAGAAGAGTTTAAAAGCATTTAATTTCCATGTTGTATCCATTAAAAATGTATGATGTCATGTCATCTGGGGAGCAATCTGTTTCATAATTTGAAGTAGAACCAACAAAACATGACTCAAAAAGGAAGCGAAGATGACAGGGTACAGAATAACATGAAGCAGTACACATACACCTAGCATGAACCTTTCTGGGATTAAGTGACCCGACAGAGAACGTAGTTTAATGGAAACAAATCAGAGAACCAAACCACATTTCTTTTTCCGCCAAGAGAGAGAGATGTGTAAATCAGGATGAAGTAAAGTTAATGTGATACGCAGAAAACATTTTTAGTGTTGGTTTCCTCTGTACTGAAATGAGGAAAACAGAACATAAGGAAGGCCAAGTGAGGCGACTGCATAATGAGCTGTGGGATTAAAGAGGATGCAGATCTGTGGATGGCCTCTGCCTCCGTAGTTACAAGTGCTGCAGGCCAGCTGGCACCCGACCTGCCCAAGGCCCTTTCATGTGCTGGGCTACAGAACGAGAGAGGAGAGCTGTGGATATGCTCCCTTTCTCCAATATCCACTCCCTTTCCCTTCCATCTTCTTCCAACTTTTTTACATCTCTACTCCCTTATTCCATATGGGTCATGAAAGGTAGTTATGTATTATGGCTACAGAGTACTATATTACATTTCTAGGGGAGAGAAAGGCCATACGTTAAGCTGCCAAATCAAATCCTTGCCAAAATGGTCCATGCTAATGAGAAGGTTTGTAAAATACAGCTACATGGATAAGATGTGGAGAACAAGGTATACCAGGGAGAATCAGCAGATGGAATCACTGGGGTCACTGGCTCTCTTCCTGGCATCTCTTCTACGTGATCTTTGTTGAGGTACTTGAGAATTTAAGCTGTGATATGTTGTTTTAAGAATTCCTATACATTTTAATCGGGAACTGGGTCAAGTATTATTTAAACTAAGGGAGCTATCACAATATTTTGTAGAATATAATTTATCCATAAATAGTTGCTTCATGAAGGAATGTGTATCTGAGATAATAAATAGATGGGACAAAGAGATGGAAAAGAAAAACATGATTCAAAATTTCTCAAACTGCTGGAGTGAGAATTAAAGACAGCTCTATCATTTGAATCTAGTTCTTACCTTTTCTCCATCACTGCAGAAAGAGAAATTCTAGTAAATTTAGAATTTAATACACATTCTGATATTATTTAATTGTAATGATCCTAACACTGTGTCAATTGATTCCTTGACTGACTACATCAACTGATTTTAATTTCTAATTTGGTCTTTTCCCTCTTTCTGCACTTTTCCAGTTTTATTTTATATGCAGTTGCTTGGAGTCAAACAACAAAGAATTTAGAAAGCATAGCTCTTTGAGTATTTAAATGCTCTTCAAACCATAAAACCTTTAGTTTCAGAGACTTTCCCATTTTGCAGCTGAAAGCCAGTGACTTTAAGAATCCCTAGATCAGAAATCTTTAGAAGTGCCTGGTCAGAAAATTAAAGCAAAAAAAAGCCCCCAAAACTAACTTATTGTATATTAGAGGCCCAAAGCACGAAGATTTGTGCAAGAATAAGCCTTCTTTCCCCTGGTTGCTGGCACTGGCTTCCTTCTGGTACCCAGGACCCGGGTCTTCCCTTTGGTTGCCACCTTCCACCTTCGCTTCAGCCTAACCCTTCTGTAGCTCTCTCCACCCCCGACCTCCCTCCAATAGCAGGCATCCCACACTACCTCAGCCACTCTGCCTGCACGTGTGAGTGCTGCCCAGAGGCCCAGAGTGGTCGGGGCAGGTAGGAATGCCTGCATCATCGCCATGGCAATGACACATGCATCCTGGCCCATCCACCATCTTTATCACATCAATTTGCATATTCTCTCCTTATTGGCTCCGGGGGCCACCATATTTGCCATGGAGTGATGGTGAGTTTGCATAATCCATCTTTATTAGATAGGATAGTTTTTATAAGGCAAAAATCAATTTCTTATAATTTTTCTGACATCTTTTCCAAGCATAGTCATTAAAAAGCATAAAATATTTTTGTGATGATTAAAACTGGTAAAATTATGTATTTTAAAACTGTTATTTCTTTAATAAAACCAATCATAATGACTGAGAGAATAGAAAATATTCAAGTTTAAAAGAAGCAAATATTCCACATTACCAAGCCATAAACATTGTTATGAAAGTTACAGATCCATTCATTTTAGATGTAGGTAATGGTAATTGTGTGGGCTTTGCCAGCACATCAGTAGCAAATAATAGTCAGATGGATAAAATTAGACCTCAGCTGAATTCCTTTTTCTTCAGGTCCTCTTCTTCTATATTACCATGCCCATCATTAAAAAGAAATTAACTAAATATATAAATGTACATAGAATTATTCTGTGGTACCTACATTCTCTTTGTTGAGTAAATTGAGTGGAAAAGAAAGGAAAGCAACCTGTTATATTAATTTGTACAACTCAGTGAAAGCTTTGGTGTTGATTTTTGTGTTTAATTTAATTTCTGGTTGGTTGTTTTCATGGCATTCATTATGAGGAATTTTGTATAACTGGGAATTAGTGGTAAGATGGAATAGTCCAAAGACAGGAGGGTAGGGAACAAAGAGAACAAGAAAGAAAAACAGAATTATGCTTCGTGTACTGTGTTTTCGAGCTCAGTACAGAATGTTGTGGGGTCACCTCTGCCTCTTGGAGTCAGAAATGACATCCACAGAGAAAACATGTCTGAGTCCTGAGTAGGGGATAGGAGTGTTTGCTAAGCACAATAGGCTGAGGATGGGGAGAATGTTACATGTAGTCAGCAACACTCTTCAAGGCCCAGAGTGCATGAACAAGATCAGCTGAGGAAATGCAGGCAGGTGGGCCCAACGAGAGTGTTCAGGAGCATTGGGAGATGGAACTGTAAGGCATGTTGTGGCAAACGAAGCCTGCATAGACTGTGCCAGAGTCTTTGGAATGTCTAGTGTAGGTGATAGGAAAAACCGCTGAAGAGTTTTGTGCCAGACATAGGAGTGAAGTGTTTATTACATGATAAGATACTTATTTTAGAAAGATCACTTAAAAAAGATATATTATTATTTATTTCATAGAGGGGAGAGAAAGAGAGAGAGAGAGGGAGAGAGAAACATCAATGATGAGAATCATCAATCGGCTGCTTTCTTCATACCCCCTACAGGGGATTGAGCCCACGCCTGGGCATGTGCTCTGATCAGGAATCAAATTGTGACCCTCCTGGTTCATAGGCTGATGCTTAACATCTGAGCAATACAGGCTGGGCTAGAAAGGTCACTTTTAAGGTTGTATAGAGGATTGAAGCAGGGCTGCCCTGAAGATGAGACCAATCACTAAGTATTAGTCAGCATAAGCTAGATTCTGATGGGGTAACAACAAATGATTAAACCTTAGTGGCTTAGTGCAACCAAAGGATATTTCCCACTCTTTCTGTACGCCCCACAAAGGTCAATAAGGGTTCTGTTCCACATCACTCAGGGATGCAGGCTACACCAGGTCTTGGCCACACCATCTGAAACACATGGCATTTTTAATCACAGCAGCAGGGAAAGAGGCAACCCCTGGCTCTTCTGTGCATCGAGATGAAATTGACACATGCCATTTCTTCTTGTGGTCACAACCAATCACATGGCTCTGCCGGGGAATAGGGGAAAGCAAATGGAATGCTTGCTGAGCATCCCAGTCTCTGTCACACGAGGTTCAGGAAAGGGAGCAGTCAGCAGTGAGTGGTCTTAGAGTGGTGGAAACAACAAATGACCAAGGTAATTCAGTGGGGAGTGAGAGAGGAGCAAAAAAGGATGATATGATTATTGGGTAAGTACTAGGTGGTACCAATGTACTCAACTTAGTGATTAAAACTGGCAGAAGCATAGGAAAGGGGTAGAGAGTGATAAGGTTTATTTTGTCCAGTGCTGGTGTCTGCAGAATCTAATTAAATATGTCCAGTAATAACTGCAAGTTTTAGCTCAGAATAGAGTCAGGGCTAGTTATTTGCACACAATCATGCATTTATAGCTAGAGTAATGAAAACATGTAGGTGGCTATAGAATGAGAACATGTGAGATATAAAACTGCTGAATTGTTTACACACTCTACATCCAAAGTCATCGCACCCAGATTGACTCAGGAAATAGAGGATCAGAATGTCTGAGACTATAATTAACTGGGTTTTGATGTTGGTTGCAGAGGCTAGAGACACATTGAGAGCTTTAATGAGTGCAATATTTATTTGATGCCTAAAGAAACAAAGCAAGGCCTCTTATGAAGTCTTGCAGAGATTTACTTTAAATAGTGAAGAATAACTTGACACTACAGATTATTAGACACTGGAAGAATTCATAAATAAAGTGGGTGGAATCATTGATTCTCCTTAAACATCTCTCTCCAGAGCAGCGGCTTTCACATTGTGTTTCTCAGAGGGATCCGAGGAGGGGCTGCAGGATGCGAGGGGAGGGGAGGCAGAGTGACTCACATCTTCCATCTTCATCAGCTCTGCTGTTGTCTGTTTTATAGTGTGGGTTCACAGAAGATTTCACCATAAACAAAACAAACAAAAACACATTTGCCTCTTCATCATAAGAAGCCTCAGTTGAGGATTTCCTCATTTCTTGCCTGGATTATTGTATTCTTCCCATTGGTCTCTCCCTGACTCGTCTTCACCCTTTGTTATCCACCCTCCACATTGCTCCCCAAGTGATCATTCTCACACACAAATCCAATCCTGACGTTTGCTTCTACAGGGCACTCATTGAATTTCTATCATCTTCCTATAAAGTTTAACTTTATAGGATGGCACTGAGGTGAGACTTATAATCAACCTCTGTTTACCTCTCTCCACCTTTATTCTCACGATGTCTCCATGTGTTCTGTGTGCATCTGCTGTAATAAATGACTTGCACTTCCTGTGCCCTGGGGCCGAGAATGCCTTCTGCTTAGCCAATTCAACATTTCAGATGCAGCTTCACTGTAACCTTCTCTCTGAAGTCTTCCCCATCTCCACTAGTTATGAGTCTTCCTCTGAGGCTCCCATAGCAACAAAATGCATACTTCACTGATGACACGTATTTCACCTTATTGCAGTAATGAATACTTTGGTTGTCTCCCTACTAGACTGTGAGAAAGTACCTGGTTCCCTGGGACATTGACCTGCACTTGGCCTTCAACCTTGTTTACAGTAAGTACAAAATGAGTATCTCCCTTTCTGGAGATCATCAAAAGCAGTAGATTTTAATCTGATTGATTCATTTGACAAGGTTTGGTCAATGAATATAAACGAAATGATTTCTTAAGATTTTATTTGCAGTGTCTTAATATTTTTCTTACAACTTTAGAATTTAATAGCTCTTTTAAAAACAATATTTGAAAGTAACATTTCAGAATATTAAGATAGATTTTGCCTCTTTAAAATATAAATAAATATATACAATGTAGAAAAGATATAAGATAAGAATTTTGATAGAAAACTACTCTTAAATAGGAAGTATCACTGCTGTCTCCTGTTTTAAATGTACTAAAGCATCACTCTTTTTGTAGTGGCCCAACCACAGACTGCTTTGTTAATAGTACTTGTCCACAGTTTTTATAATCTGACCCCAAATGACTTTCTCAACCACGTTACTCACTAAACTTTGACACTTTATATTTTTGGCACACACAGATCTTTACTTTCATGTTCCTACTTATTCTTCTTGACTCTCGGTGGATATTTGAAGTCTTATGACTTATATCTTCTAATTTCTTGAAAATTCTTCATTGCATCTTAGAATATTGTCTATCCACATTTTGTTCACATCTTTAGAATTTTTGTGAAGCAGTTATTAGAGTTTCTGTGATTCTTAACTTGTTTAAAAAATATCTTCCATTACTTTATCTCTCTCCAGCATGCTAGAGATGTTCTGTTCTATCTTCTAATTTATCTTCAAGTGTGTCTTATCTTATGTATAATCAATGTGCTGAAATTTAAAAAATATATATTAATGACTATACTTTTACTTGGATTTTTAGAGCTTATTTAATAACTTACTGTTTTTACCCAGTCAGCGTGGCTCAGCAGTTGAGCATCAACCTATGAACTAGGAGGTCATGGTTCAATTCCTGATCAGGGCACATGCCTGTGTTTCAGACTCAATCCCCATTGTAGGGCATGCAGGAGAAAGCTGATCGATGATTCTCTCTCATCATTGATGTTTCTATATTTCTCTTCCTCTCCTTTCCTCTCTGAAATCAATAAAAATATATTTAAAAAAATAACTTCCTGCTTTTATATTACAAATGCAAGTTCTTTTCTATTCCAAACATTGTAAACATACTTGTTCTAAATTCTTTTACTCTAGCTAACTCCTCACATCCTGTGAACTGTCTTTCCTTTTTGTTTTAGGTCGTGTGTTTTCAGATAACTACCCTGGGGTGATTTCCACTGCTGTGTCTACCAGTACCTTCAAGACTCACTGAGGCTGAGTTATTTTTTTGTGTGTTAGCTTTTCAGCCTGGTAATGTCAGAGTGGATTGGTAATGAGAATTCAGTTCCCACTGCCACAGGCAGCTCAGTCTTGAGGTTCTAATATCCCTAGAAGACCTCTTCACCCACAGGGTGGGGCTTTTGGCTCTCTCCTAGCAGTTACCTTGAGTATGCAGGTGTTCTGCTTCCTCCGTGGTTTGTGCAATGCTTTTTGGAATTCTCCTGATTTTGCACAGGGAGTCCAGTTCTGATTCCTGCTCTGCACATATTTTCCTGGGCCAGATTCTGGCCTTGAATGGCCATGAAAACCCCAGACTTTGAGTTCTGTAATCTCTCCTGTTCCTGATGTTTATTTTGTTCCTTCTATGTGGAGATATACCTTTTTGCTTTTGAGTTCTGCTGTAAGTGTAATATCTAATAATACTTGTCCCTATTTCAATATGTTTGGAAATATTGCATTTAATTAGTATTACCTGGAAAACTGCCTATTTTCTGTCTAAGTGTGTAGTCATTGGTTTCTACTGTTCTCTCCATTTGAATAATCTCTCCAAGTACCTCTGTCTATTGCAAATGTATTCTAACTTTATAGGATTTGAGGGTTTGATGAAGGTAAGCTTTCCCATGCTTTTTTCCCTGCAGGGAACAAATTAACCCCTAATCAATCCCTTAGCTGAATTCCTTTGACATCTATTTGATTCTTAATCATATTTTGTTATTATTACTTTCTGTCTTTTATTTATCTTCTTGTGAAATTATAAAATATTTTAGATGTGTGGCTATTTTTTAAGCTTCTTGGATTTTTTCATGGAATACATACAGAGCTTAGCATTTAAGTAAACACATCCCAATGGGAGAATGACTGAGAAATAAAAGACAAACTAAAATAAGAATAATTTTATAGTATTTCATATTTAATTTAAAAGGATCCAGGTGCCCAGGAAAATAGAATTTGCTCAAATTTTGTTTCCCTTTGTATTCTGCTTAATTCTTTTACTCAAAATTCATGAATTTATTTATAAGGCTAGAGAGATTTTGTACTCTAGGTGACTGAAGGAGAACAGGAAGGTTTTATTTCAAGCAGTATAGAATTACTATGGTAGATAAAATCTTATGTTTGTGCCAACAAAGGAAACTTCCTTAAACCAGTGGGGGAAATTAGTTAGTTTTGTGGTTGCCTGCTTAGAATTTGGTCTTGAGTAAATTAACTAACAAACAGCTGATTCTCAGAGCCACTTGAACAGAAAAATGCTTGAGTTCCAGTTCAGGGGAGCTCAGGAAGGTATGGGATGCAAATCACATTCCAACCCAAGCTGGCCAATCAAGCCTTGAACACTTTGAGGTCTTTGGTTTTGCCTGTGAATATGGGAACACCCAAGGGCACCTTCAAATTAAAAATAAACACACTGTTCTAAAGAGTCCTGGATGTGTAATTTGGTTGAAATTTGAGGGATGTCTTTTTATAGTAACAGAGTCTATAAAGAAAATAAAATTCAGGTAAGGTTAAGTACTTTCCAGTCATAAGTGCATGTAAATGACCTTCAACTCTAAATTCAAATACTTGGGGCATTTCTAAAGCCCCTACTACTCCCTTCCCTCCCCCCCAATCATTTGTGGGTAAAACACATGGTACAATATTTTATTTCCTGCCAGATTTTTACAACCTATTGGATGATATTATACTAATAAAAATAGCATCTAACATTGATTGATTAATTGTCTATGCCAAGTTATGTTCTTATACTTCACATGTATTTAATTTAATGCTTAAATAACTCTATGATATAACTAGTATTATCTCCCATTTGCAGACAGAGAAAAGTGACATGCAAAAGGATTAATTATTCTACCCAAGTCCCAAAATAGTCTTAAACTACTGTGAAATTCCTGCTGACCTCCTATTCATATTCCTATCAGGGTTCTTTTGGCAATAACTATTTTATTGATTTTAGGCAAAATATGGCAGTGTTGTTTAACTTATCACTACCTTGTTGCAATCTGAATTAAACTTGGAAGAAAAAGCTTTTAAGGCAATTTAATCCTAAAAACATTACTGAGTACCTATTATTTTCAATTCATTGTACTTGGTAATGAACAGGAGAGAGATGGGGAAGCTTTCTTTTCTCTACCAGTTCTTCGAATGGAACCGAGCATTTCTGTTATAATTAGGTGACAAGAGACACTGCTAATTGTTCATACCAATTCACTGGTGATTATAGTTGCAATATGGTATCATGAAAGGAGTCACAAAACCTGTAACTTAACTTACTCTCTGTAGTTATATAACATATACTACCTAATAAAAGAGAAACATGCAAATTGACTGCACCTTCACTACGCCCACAAGCTCTCTCCACCAGCCAATCAGGGCAAGTAGGAAAATTAACCCAACCAAGATGGCAGTTAATTTGCATATCCAGGCCAGAGAGAAGACTGAAGATGCATAAAAAGAAGTCAAGAGCTGCAGAGAAGCAAGCAACTGGGGCAGGGGAATATGGGGGAGAAGAGGGGAGAAGGAAGGGAAGCAGGCTGGGCAACGGGCCACAGCAGGAGCCCTGTTGCAGGAATCTTCCTGCAAGGGATATCTAGTATATTATCAATGACAATGAACTTCAAATAAATAACTCCTGTCTTCTAAAATCAGGCATGAACCAGAATTTCCCACAGCTCTGATATTTGGGATACTTTTATCATGCCAAATGGTCATAAGAATGCAATAGTTAACTATGTTCTTATTATTTAAAAGAAAGCTTGTAGATTTTACTTTTTTTGCTGGGGGAGGGGGAGAAGGGAAGTGGTAAGAGCATGTTAACATGTTTCCTATCAATCAAGTACTTTTAATGTAAATGTAAGCATTATCAAATGAACTGAAGTATGAAAAACAGGAATCTGAGTACCTTTTGGGAATAATAATCTCTTGAGTTCTCAAACTTGTCTACTTTTTGGAATCACTTGGAAAGTTTTTAAAAAGTACTAATGCTTGAGTCCAACCCCCAGGGATTCTGTCTTAGCTGGTCTGCATTATGGCCCAGGCCTAGAGATGCTAATATTTAACAAAGCTTTGAGAACCATCAGGGTAGAATCTAGAATCTGGTTTATTACTGCTTCAGGGTCATGGCATTCCTCCAGATTTCTGGACCTTTTTCTGATTTCATAGGCTTGTCAAGTAGTTGGGATGTTAACTTGACTTCCTTCAGTAGGTATTTCATCCGGAAAGTGATTGTAAATGATTAATTGACTTTCTTGTCAAATCTGTCTTTGGTGAGTGACCTCCTCCTCTTTGAACTCCCCTTCCCCTAGCTTTGCACAAGCATACCCTTATCAAGTTCCCAATCTATAGCATTAGCAGACCAACCCTAGAAATAAGCAGGTAATAGCCACATGGAAGCCATTCCCGTTTGCCAATCTGCTTATACCAAATTACTACATGCTTTTTTCTTATAACTATTAATTGTGCCTTTGGGCTAGTGGTTCTCAATCCTAGTCACACATAATAACCACCTGGGGAATTTCAGGATTCCTGATGCCTGTGCCATACCACAGACTTCTTACATCAGAAACTCTGGGGGTGCAACCCAGTCCTCAGTGTTTTTTAAAGTTCTTCAGAAGACACTGAGAAGCATTTGACTCTGATACCCCTACATCATTACTGAACACATTCCTGAATCTGTGGTTTCTAAAGCTGCAGAGCTGTGGACATAGATATCTTTTTAATTTACTCCAACTCAAGCTGATTAATGACAGATGAATTGGAAATCTAAAAAAAATTATTTTATTTTAAACTACAGTTGACATACAATACAACACAATATTAGTTCCAGGTGTACAAACCTGTGATTAGAGAGTTATATAACTTACAAAGTAATCATCACTCCAATAAATCTAGTACCCACCTGACACCATTGATAGTTATTACAAATTATTGACCACATTCCCTATACCAGGTGTCGGCAACCTGCAGCTCCGGAGCCGCATGCGGCTCTTTTTGTTAAGTGAAAAAATCCTTTTTCTGCACGATCCGGTATATAGCATTAAGGTAAGAAACAATATATGCAGTGTTATATTTGTTTTAAATGTCGCAATGGTTTTGCGGCTCCCAGGTGTTTTTTTTCCCTTCGAAAACAGGTCCAAGTGGCTCTTTATGTCTCAAAGGTTGCCGACCCCTGCTATACTGTACTTTATATCTCCATGACTATTTTGTAACTACCAATTTGTACCTCTAAATCCTTTTACTATTTTCATCTATCCCTACAAGACCCCCTCCCATCTGGCAACTGTCAAAATTTTTTTTGTTTCTGTTCTGCTTGTTTGTTTATTTTATCTTTTAGAGTTCACATATAAGTGAAACCATTTGTTTTTCTCTGTCTGACTTATTACACTTAGCATAACACCCTTTAGGACCATCCATATTGTTTCAGGGGGCAAAATTTAATTCTCTTCTATGACTGAGTCATATTCCATTGGATATATGCACCACTTCTTCTTTATCCATTCATCTATTGATGCACTTAGGTTGCTGCCATATCTTGACTGTTGTAAATAATGCTACAATAAACATATGGACGCATATGTCTTTTCTGTTTAGTGTTTTGGGTGTCTTCAGATAAATACCCAAAAGTAGAGTTGCCAGGTCCTTCTTTATCTCTTGTTATAAAATTTGTTTTAAAGTCTTGTTTTTCTGGTATAAGCATTGCTACCTCAGCTTTAGATTCGTGCTAGAATGGGCTTTCCTTTTCCTGGCTGCTGGCACAGCCTTTCCCCTCCGGCCCAGCCTCTTTCTTCTCAGGCCCCAGAGCCGCCTCTTTCAGCTCCAGCCCTGCCTTCCCACGCTGCCCAGAGGACCTGAGAGACTGGGGGTGGGGCAGAATGCAAGTGTCCCACCCCCATAACTCTGCGCCCATGTATGCAAATTAACTGCCATCTTTGTTGGGTTAATTTGCATATTGATTGGCTGGCAGTGTATTGAAGGTAAGGTCAATTTACATGTTTGTCTATTATTAGGTAAGATTAGAATCTCAGTGCATGAATTCGAGCATGGGTGGGGTCTGGCTGGCCTGGCCCCAATTGGAGCGGATTGGGGGTGAGCCTGTCTGGAGGCTGGCCAGCTGACCCTCCCCGATTGGCCCAATGACGGCTGGGCTGGCTGATGGGAGGGGCTGTGGGCCATTGGCTGGAGGGCCCTGCCTCAATTGGGGTTGGGGAGCCGCCTGAGGGCAGGGACAGCCATGGGACAGGGCTGTGGGTGGTGGGCTGGCCAGCCTTGCCCCTGATTGGAGTGGGGAGGCTGATATGGGGCAGAGCTGGCTGGGGGGAGGGGCAAAGGTGTTTGACGGGCTGGCCCTGCACCTCATCAGGGTGGGGCTGAGTAGGGGGAGGGGCTGTAGAAGGTTGGCTGGCCAGCCTCACCCCCAATTGGGGTGGGGGTGCAATCAGCTGGGGGGAAGGGCTGTGGGCCAATTGGGGTGGTGGGGTCCCATAGTGGGTGGAGCTGGGTAGGGGGAGGGGCCACAAGAGGTTGGCCAGCTGGCCCCACCCCTTGATCTGTCCAGTTTGCTGGCCACAGTGAGCATCATAGTGACTGGTCCTTCTGGTCTTTACAGTTTTAGGTCGCTGGCTTTTTATATATAAAGATCTTTTCTATTCCTTTACTTTTAGTCTGTGTGTGTATTTCGATCTGAAGTGAGTCTCTTACAAACAGAATATAAAAGGGTCTTGTTTTGTTAGCCGTTCAGTCAGTGTATGTCTTTAAAACTTTTAAATTTAATTTATTGGGGTGGCCTATCTCTCAGGGGATCACCAGGGCGGGACCAGCAGTGTTAGCCAGGTTGATGGAAACTCAAATATGGGGCCCACCTGCCTGCTCTTAGGACATGGGTTCAGCAAAGGAACAATAGCCTCTGCCAGCACTCCTGTCTATGAGAAAGCTGACGCCCCAGCCCTTATCCTGAAGCCAGGCAAGTCACTTCTTCCCTATGTGTCCCTGGTGCATTTCCAGCTGCTGCTGCAGCACTGCAGCTCAGAGTGAGTGAGTCCAAGTTAGTCTGTGTGTGGGGCCTTTAAGAGGAATGCCTGGGACTCCAGAAGCCCTCCTCTCATTAAGCTGCAATCTCACACAGAAAGAAGTTATGGGGACTTTTTTTTTCTGGCACTGGAATCCTGGGCTGGAGGCCCTGGTGTGGGGCTGGGACTCCTCACTTCTCAGGGGGGGTCGTCCACTGCACCCGAGATATCCCTCCTGACTTTTATCCACCAAAGGTGGGTGTGGGACCACTCCTTCCCATCTCTAACTTTCCTGCCAGAATGGAGGTGGCTTCTTCTTTATATCCTTAGTTATAGGACTTCTGTTCAGCTAGATATCAGGTGGTTCTGAATGCTGGTTGTTCTGTAGATTAGTTGTAATTTTGATGTGGTTGTGGGAGGTCCCAAGTACCACTTTTGCCAATGCTGTCATCTTGACCAGAAACTCCTAAAATATATATTTTTAAATCAAACTCCCTCGTAATGTACTCATAGAGCCCTTGATTTGGGGCAGAGATTCTTCTAAGCATTGGACATAGATTGGTTTAATTATTCTATTGCCATTTCACAATGAGGGAATTTTTCCAAGGTTACACACACACTTAGTGTTAGGGCCAAGATACAAATGGTTTAACCTGGCTCCAGAGTCAGTATGCTTAGCCACAGGTGGACAGAGGGTGTGGGTTGGTATAACCACCAGAGGCAAAGCCGTAGGTGATACTTTCACATTTCCATTTGAAAGGTAAGGAACTGTGGTACAGAGTCACTTCTCCAGGATCATGCAGCAGGATCAATGGCAGGACTGAGATTTGAACTCAAAACCGTTTGACTTTAAAGCACATGTGCTCATAATCTAGCATTCATTCACAAATATGCAGCTCTTCAGAAACTTCTGCTACTGCAGGTTGGAGTTTGGTATTGCAAATTCATGTGTGCTTCTGGCTTATTCTCAATATCTTATCCAGATTTTACCCAGGATCTTTTGCTCTACTATCATTACCAATGGATAATCCATTAGCAAAGACATGCTACAGCTGCTTTCTTACTATTAGCCCCTGGTTTCAAAAGGTCTTTGATTTGTGCAGATGTTACTAGGTGCCATGAATCCATCAAGGTTGCATATTAAAAGAAAAAAAGATTTTCCATGCCTCTTCCCAAAGCTTTGCCACTTTGCATGTCTGAAAATCATTTTAATTTCCCTTATTAGTGTCATGTGTCCTTAATTTAATATTAAACATCCAGATTTCTTCCAGCTATTGGACATTGTCCCATGTCAAACTTTTCAAAAACAAATTATGTCAAGTTTTATAGCAATAACTGTAAATAGGACACATACGTCTTTGCCCTTTGACAAGCAGCCTTGAGAATTGCAACAGTTTCACATTGTGGATTTCAGTTGATGTAACAATTATTGAGCATATAGACTTTGTACAATGGATCAATTCTAGAAACAAAGAGGTGATTTTAGAAGTTCCTTGTCTCACAGGTTAATTTGATGCAAACTAATCCCCCAAAGCCCTTGTTAAAATTTTAAAAAACCTGATTCAGGAGGCATGAGGTGAGATGCTCAATGCCGTATTTCTAACAAGCTCAATGCGGCTAGTCTGTGAACCACACTTTGAGTCGCCACAACCCTCGGCTGGTAAAGTGGCTCTCTAAAGGTGGAAAACAAAGCCTTGGTTTGTAGCACTTGCTAATACTCATGCTATAAATACTCCCACCATGGCCAAATTCAGGCTACCAAAGTGATGTCACTGAAAACTGTGTTGGGAAAAAATATGGAGCACAACACAGGAGGAACAAGCCGGCCCCAGCACACCACTGGTCTACGAGACTGTTCGCAGCAGACTCGCTATCAAGATTCAGACTGGTAGTGATGCTGCCCCACTCTGCAAGGAGTTTTCACAAGGTTAGGAAGACAAGAATGCTCTAAAGAAAATGACCAGAGATTAGTTACAAAGGGTTGAGAAGAGGAGCAAAGTTAAATAGGTTTAAGGTTGCATCGACTGGGGTAGAGGGCACGTGTAAGGAGTTAAAAATCCACATGAAGCCAATTATGAAGACTTTTGGGGGAAGATTTAAACTAGATTTTGTTGGTGATGGTTTTAGAGGAGTGGGGAAGAACTAGGAAAATGGCTGATGCAAACAAGGAGAGGGACATTACTAAAGACTCGCGAGTAGGGGAGTTGTTCTAGGGACAAAGCAAAAGAGTCCTGGTTTCACCAATGTTTATAATCTCTGGCATGTTTGGAAAATAAAATAATCAGAGCAATCAAACATTGAAGTTAACAAAAGTTGACCTACATACTAAAAAGAGATGGCAATTTTGAAAGTGATTGAATACATCAAGGTGTACAGAACCTAATTTATTTATTCTTTGATGGAGAAAGGATTTCTAGTGCTGGCATTTCTCAGAACCAACACTTTGAGTATCTCTGCTCTTTGTTCTAGTAGAGTCAGGATGGAGCCTGTGAAGTTAGGTTCCCGGTGTCTGTAGAGAAGAGCATCTTCTCCAGCAAGCACCTAGGAGACCCCAATCCATGAAGAGAATTTCTGACTGGAAGAAACACTCCCCCTTGCAATACATTGAGCCTTTGAGAATCCAACCTCGGTGTGCTCGTCTGTAAAATGGGGCTATGATAACTAACTCATATTAATCTTCTGTGAAGATTAATTGGAACATGGTCAAGACATCTTGGTACTTATTAAATAACAGGATTCTACATTCCAAATACATCTCTGAGAGAACCCAGGGCCCATGGTGAGCTATGTTTGAGTGTCTGCAGACCTTCCCTGCTTTCTAAAGGCATGGCTTCCCCTAAATCAGCACTTCTCAACCTGTGGGTCACAACCCCTTTGGGGGGTCGAACGACCTTTCACAGGGGTCGCCTAAGACCATTGGAAAATATATATTTCTGATGGTCTTAGGAACATCGGTATAGCAAAATGTAGCAATGTAGTTTACTGTTGTTCTATGTTACCCATGCTACACCATGCTTCAAGACAAAATTTCATTTACTTGTAATTAGAAACAAATATTTCACAATATATAATTACATATTTTTGTGATTAATCACGATGCTTTAATTATGTTCAATTTGTAACAATGAAAATACATCGTGCATATCAGATATTTACGTTATGACTCATAACAGTAGCAAAATTACAGTTATGAAGTAGCAATGAAAATAATTTTATGGTTGGGGGGTCACCACAACATGAGGAACTGTATTAAAGGGTCGCAGCATTAGAAAGGTTGAGAACCACTGCCCTCTGACTCCTTCCTCAGTTAGTCACCCAAATGTGAGAATGTCTTCTTACATTTCTGAGAGCCAAAAACAGATCTATTTTTTTGGGGGGGAAAAATCTCCTTTTCTTTCCCGTGTCTTGGAATAAATGCGCTATTTCATTTTCTTAATTTGTACTATGTTAAGAACCAGAAAAGGGAAATTAAGGTCAGTCAGTCTCTCAGGTTGAGAAACTCTTAAGCTATAAGCTCCAGAATCTTGTCTTTGTCTCTAATGGGCTTGTGGGGAAAAGTGATATAACCATGAGATCACTGTGTTCTTTTAGATGATTTCCTGTTTCCTGTGTATTTAAATACACAGGGAATAATCCCGCTATTAAAATGAGACCCTGTATGTGTGCATGGGCAGAAGTTCAATGAAAAAGGAAGAAAAATATGCTCACTGACTACCAGATGTAGAATGCATAAATCCTGTCAGAACAAGTGGGGGGAATGGCTGACTTGCAGGAAGCCTAAGGGAGCTGGGAAGTCAGATAGGCATGTGTCAAACAGACTTATTTAAGTCACCCGCTTCCTCAGCAAAATAAAAGTCTGAGAGGGTCCTGTTTTCTTTTGTGGTTTGAAATTACAGTTGTAGGCCTCAGAGATCCTGCCTGATTGAGGGCTATCAAGCAAAGAAGTGGCACAACCCGGTTCAGACTGGGATCGCCAGCAACACTGGGATCGCCCAGCGCCTCCGCCTGAGGTCTCCAGCCTTGCCCTGTTTGTACTTTCTGTTCTTTGTCATCTCAGAAACAAATTGCAGTGCAGCTGACCACTGCTCCAGGCCCTCGGCTTGTCTCAGCTAAAAGGCTTTTCCAGCTGAGAGAGAATGGTGCTCATTGGCTAGCTTCTCAGACTCAGCTTCTAGGGGTGAACTTAGATCGGGAGTATAATTCTTCGCCTTTCAGGCTTGAAAACTAGGCAGTTCTTTCTTCTGCATTGTCCTGCTCCCGGGTCATGCAGAGTTCAGTGACCTATAGACCATCAGTTTGGGTTAAAACAAACAAACCTGGTTTAAAAACTGGTCACCAGTGTGTGGCTGCCTGCCAGGCCCATTCTAATTTGTAGTGAGAGATAAGACTGGATGCCCGTTACATCCAGGTCTGACCTCCTGACTGGTAATTCCTCTAGGAGGCCACTTACTTGGTGGCTTAGTAGGTTATTGATGTAAATAGATGCAAAGCAAAGGTATTTAAGTATCAACCATTTCCTTTAAGTTATGGCAGTCCTTAAAATGTTTTTCTTAGGATATTTCTGTTTTGAAAATATACTGTAAAATATATTATTTTTGTCATGGTTATACTGTATAGTAAAAAATCATGGTGCCACAAAAAAGACCATGGGCTTTGTAGTCAAACACACCCAGATCTAAATTATTACTGCTTGAAGAGATTGGACAAAAGTCTTACATTTATGGATGAAGACAGTAGGGGGTAGGGGTAAGGGCCTGGGGTGAGGTGGAGAATCGGGTGAAGGGGAGCTATGGATGGAGAAGAGAAAAGAGGAGAAAAGAGGAACACCTGTAATAATCTGAACAATAAATATTTATTTAAATAAATAAATAATTTCTACTTCACTACTTATTAATGTGTGAACTTGAACATGTTACTGTACCTCTGTGAACCTGTTTCCTTGCCTTTTTGCTGAGAATATCTATGTAAAAGGCATTTACAGAGAACCTAACCCAGCATCTGCTACTTTGCAAAGCCTTGACAAATTCTTACTCCTCACCATCTATTCATCCAGAGTCTAGGTGGGAGCCCAACACACATGGTGGATGAAACACAGTGGCAGCTTGGTGGCTCAATGGGTACAGCCTCTGGCATGTTGGATATGCACTCTGTTAGCAGGGAAGTGTGATTTAAATGTTGCTAGCTGGTAGGAATGAGATTGCAATGGTTTCCTTCTCTGTCAGGTGAAATAGCAACTGGGCCAAAGGAGAAGCTATGTGTCTCAGCAGAAACAATGTTGTCTTTCTAGTAGTAAGCAAATAAACAAACAAAAAATACTGCAGAGACATGTGCATGTCAAAGGAAATGATTTTAAAGTTCCATGATTTCATGAGTGTTTAAGAATGGCCCTTAGTGTGAAATGAAATCAATCTTGTCCTTTGAAAACACTTCTTTAAAAAGTGCAGTTCCATTGAGAGTCTAAGAAATTTTTAGAAGTAATACTACCTAATTGGGGGGTGAGGGTGAGAAAAGAGAGTGGGGGTGGGGTGATGAAGGTCTTGTAAGATAAAGTGTTGAATGTCACATACTCTGTTGCCTGTGGACCCCTAACATGTGTATGGAACATGTGTATTGATGCTGCAACATTGCATAAGCCCTGATTCCTTCCACCTTTTCAGCTCTTATCTAAAAGCCAGAGTGTGTTCCACCTGGGTTTTAAGAAAGAAGATGAAAATGAAATTGGGGAAGTAGATGGGGGAGGTATCCTGAAAGAAACCAGCTATATCTGTTCAAGTCAGCAGGTTTTGAGAAAAGCTATTATGTAGTATTTCGAGAATTGTGCGAGGAATGTTCTGACATTTTTTCCTCTCTCATCCTTTCTCTCTCTTTTGCCAGAACCTGTAGTGATTATTATCACCTCTCTTAACCTCTTCCTCTCACTTATTGTTGTGGAGGCTACCTGAGTTTATTTTCCCTGAAATTGGACCCAACAGAAGGGCAATCAGTGTCTGTGTGATGAGCTTCAAGACACATGGGGACAGGTGCAGGGTGGAGGGGAGCAAAATATATGTTTATTATTTAGCCATTGCTGCAGAAAAAAGTCATATCAAAGTTTAGCAATTTAAAACCAAAAAATAAATTGTTATCTCATACAGTTTCTGAGAGTCAGGACTCCAAAAATGGCTTAGTTGGGTGGTTCTGGCTCAGGATCCCTGAGCCTTCAATCCTCTCAGCTGGGGTTGGAAATTCCATTTCGAAGGTGGTTCCTGTAGGACTATGGGTTGGGGGCTTCAGTTCCTCATCCCATGGGAGCTCTCCTCATGCCATGGAACTTTGACTTTATTCAGAGAAAAGAACCCAAAAGAGAAAGACTTCAATTATAATGCTTATTATGACATAGTCTTGAAAGTGACAGTACACCATTCTCACTATATTATATTCATTAGAAGTCAGCCACTAAGTCCAGCTCACACTCAAGGAGAGGGGAATTAAGCTCCAAAGAAAGAAAGGCTATCAGAATTTATGGGCATGTTTTAAAACTGCTATTATATATATATATATATATATATATATATATATATATATATATATATATATATATATATATATATATATATATATGCATGTTTAAAACTACTAGTCTGGAAACCCTCGGGGGATGTCCAACTGCCAGCTTAGTAGAACATCCCTCTTGAAGTCTGGGACCCCTCGCTCCTTACCATCCATCTGCTTGCTGCTCTTTACCACTTGGCTCAATGCTCTTTAGCGCTGCCACAGAGGTGGGAGAGGCTCCCACCACATCACTGCACTCTCCAGCGTGAGACCAGCTTTTGGCTGAGTGGTGCTCCCTCTGTGGGAGCACAGTGGCTGGTGGTCAGTGCACATTATAGCAACCAGTCATTCTGGTTATTCCACTGTAATGGTTGCTTAGGCTTTTACTATACAGTGGTGCCTCATGTATAGCCATAGATATAGGCCAACTTCACAAGGTATAGATATGGGACTGGAATATAGTATGGATGTCTCATTCTGCAAACAGAATCTATAATAAAAACCCTAAGTTCATGGGTCACCACAGCCAAATAAGAAAAGGGCTTATTGGAGAAAACTTATCAAGGATGTCACTTCATGCCGAAACCAATTTGGCTCAGTGGATAGAGTGTCAGTCTGCAGACTGAAAGGTCCCAGGTTCGATTCCGGTCAAGGGCATGTACGTTGGTTGCGGGCACATCCTGGGTAGGGGGTGTGCAGGATGCAGCTGATCCATGTCTCTCTCTCATCAATGTTTCTAGCTCTCTATCCCTCTCCCTTCCTCTCTGCAAAAAATCAATAAAATATATATTAAAAAAAAGGATGTCACTTCACTTATGTATTTATTCTGGGCCCCAGGAGGATAATAGTTACAAATTGTGTGTCCTACATGATTCAGATACTCCTGCTCATTATTCCTGGAATGAAATTACATTTGCTGGGTTCTTATGTAACCTCCCAAGGAGATTCTGTGTATATTTAAAAATAGATAGACACTTTTTTTCTCTCCCACTAATAATAAAGTATCATATGCACTGTTCTGTACTTTGCTTGTTTTTCAATTAACAGTATATCTTTGAGGACTTCTATAGTAGCACATGTAGATTCATCTTATTTCTTAATGGCTGCTTAGTACTGCATCATATGTCTTTAAGCAATTACCTGCTATGTTGCTTCCTGTATCTTGTTACTATAGGCAAAGCTGCATGAATACCTCTGCATGTTCATTGTTTCTCACGTAGGTGTACAATTCTTGTACATATTAAACATTGATAGATTCTGACAGATTCCCTTTCACAAAGGCTTTATATATTTGCTTCTATTACTAAAATATGTCTACTTCTCTAAACCCTTGGCAGTACAATAGGTTATCCCTTCTTTGATATTTGCCAATTTTGTAAGTACAAAATAGTTTGCAGTTGTGCTTTTAATTTCTATTTCTTCTATTGTGAATGAGGTCAGGGCTCTTTTAATATGCTTAAAATAACTTACATTTACTTTATGGTGATTTACAAATTTACTTCTTTACAAATAAGATATTTATTCTTATCTTTTGCCCACTTTTATATTGGAATTATCTTTTTTATCCCTTAGTAATTAGAAGAAGTTCTTTATAGATTACAGAAATTATCTCTTTTCTGGAATGTGAGTGGCACATATATATTTTCAGTGTGTCATTTATTATTTTTACTTTTAATTCTTTTCTCTTTTATTGCCATGTAGTAATTTTTAAATACATTCTTATGTGATCACATTCAACAGTATTTTTTTCTCTTATAGCTTCTGCATTTGTCACTCTTAGATGGACTTCCTACTCTGAGGTTATTAAGATTTCTCCTCTGGTTTTCTTAAGTACTATTATAGTTTGATTTTTTAATTTTAATTTTGATTGAATTGGTTGTTTTAATGCTTTACACTGCATTAAAGTATATATACTGTGTGAAGAGCTGTTTGTATTCCTTTTATTTCAGTTTCAGATATTTCTATTTTATTCTCAACTTTCTCTTTAGTTTCCATTGCTCTAGGAGCAGTATTGGTTAAGAAATTGCTTTAGCATATGTCTGAAATTTTGCTGCCTGTGATTTTTTCTAGTATTTTTATGGTTTCCCATCTTATGTTTAAGTCCTGTATCCATTTTGAGTTTATCTTTTTATGGTTTAAATTGGTGGTGTAGTTTCATTTTTTTTGCATGTATCTGTCCAATTTTCTCAACACCATTTATTGAAGAGACTGTCTTGACTCCATTGTATGTTCATGCCTCCTTTGTCAAACATTAATTGTGTATAGTGGTTTGGGTCCATATCTGGGTTCTCTAGTCCATTTCATTGGTCTATATGTCTGTTCTTGTGCCAGTACTAGGCTGTTTTGAGAATAGTGGCTTTGTAATACAGCTTGATATATGGTATTCCTACCCCCACCTACTTTGTTCTTCTTTCTCACGATTGCTGCAGTTATTCGGAGTCTTTTTTTTTTATTTCAGATGAATTTTTGGAAAGTTCGTTCTAGGTCTGAGATATATGCCATTGGTATTTTATTTTTATGTTATTTATTTTTATTTTTATCTTTGCCATTTGTATTTTAATGAGGAGTGCATTGAATCTATAGATTGCTTTGGGTAGTATGGACAGTTTGATGATGTTGATTCTATTATACAAATCCATGAACACAATATTTCTCCCTCTATCTCTTTTTTCAGTGTCCTGTAGTTTTCCACGTATAGGTCTCTTACCTCCTTAGTTAAGGTTATTTCTAGGTATCTTAATTTTTTTATTTTTTTTTATTTTTTGGTGCGATGGTAAATGGGATTGCCATTCTGATTGAGGTTATTAACAAGGGAAGCTGTAGGCTGGCTAACTAGAAGCAGAGCATCCTTTGTGATTGGTTAGGGTTGCAACTTAGGTTTTCTCTGGTTGGTTCTAAATTGGAAGTGGGAACAAAAATTAAGGAGGATCTCCGGTCAGGGGCATGTATGTGCCCCCAACCAACATACATGCCCCTGACCGGAATCGAACCTGGGACCTTTCAGTCGCAGACTGACGATCTACCACTGAGCTAAACAGGTTTTGGCTTGGACTATTTTTTAAAGCAATTATTTTAATTTCTGGATTGTTATTGGAGATAGCAGTCAGATGTCCTACAGTCTGATGTATAGCAGGCTGGCTTCATGGACCATTTATTGTAAGCAAGAGGGTTGGTTTTCTGGCCAGGTTGCAGATAAAAATTCTATTTTTATACATAATCTGGTTATTGTGTATTTGTATATTCACTCCTTCAGTAATAAATACTGCTATGATTTTTTGACACCCTCTACTTTTACAGAATAATGAAGAGAGTGATCCAGTCCTCTGGGAGCATGTGAGAAGGCTTCCAAGTGAAAGCAATATTTTAAATGAATCTTGAAGTCTAAGGAAAACAGAAGAGGAAAATAAATTTTACAACATCTACAAAGAAACACCCAGGCAAGTACGTGGTATTTTATTTGGGAAGCAGTGACCTTTTAGAGAAGCTTGAGCATAGGTGGGTGGGGGACAGAAGATGAGCCAGGAAAGAAGGTTGGAATCAAAGTGTAATGGACTTTGAACGCTGTTCTGACATAACCTTTATGGACACTAGGGGAGAAAGAAATGCCTTCAAGTCAATAGTTATAATATTAGATTTGTGTTTTAGGAAGATAGTTCTTGTGACAGTGGAAAATATTCATGGGTGTGTCAGGAAACTGGAAGCTTGCACACAGGCTAGGATGGTATTTTGCAAATTGAAGGAAGGGGTGATGAAGGCCTTGATCTGAGCAGGGGCAGTGGGGATGGAGCAGAAGGCAGATAGAGATGACCAGGGCAGCATCTTGGACACAGAGCGAGTTCTCCATACATACGTTATGTTTTTGAGTCAATAAATGGAATGTGTAGGAAGTGGAATGGATTGGGGTTGATGAAATGATTAGATGTCATAACATAAGGATAAGAAAGAATCAAGAACTATCAAATATTTTAGCTTCAATGACTGATTATACAGTGATGCCATGGGCCAAAGTATGAAAAATAAGGTCTGTGGCAGGTGAGGATGTCAGGTTTAACTTTGAGCATGTCTTTGGGGCTTATAAAATTGGAATGGAGTTTTGGCAATGTGGTGTGGAGACTGGGGCATGGGGTCGGTAGCACATAGGGAGTAGGTGAAATCATGAGAGGATGATTGGCCAGGAAGACCTTTGAAAAATAAGGAAGGGGGTCCAGTACTTGAATGCATTGATCTTTAAACAGTAGATAGAAGAGGAAGCAGCAGTAGTTACCAACTAAAAAAATGGTCCCTGTGCTCATCTGGAATTTTCTCCTTTAGACTGTTTTATGCCAATTTTAGCCATTCCTCTACTTAGTGGTAGGAAGACATAACAGCACTTTTTAAGAAAAAGTGCAAAAATCAAGTTGTGTGGACTATAGAGAATTGAGGATCAGATTCTTGAAGCATGGGCTTTTTGTTAGTGAATGACTGTGACATGAGGGGACCCAAGTTGGAATCCGAGCTCACTTTATTTCTGTGATCTTGGCCATATTACTTCTTTGAACTACATAAAGAGGTTAATTATATCCATCTTAAAGAGTTTTTATGATTAAATGACATCGTTTTATATAATATATGTAAGGTGCCTGCCTAGTGATGTCTACATTTTGGTCAATAAATAAAAGTTGTTATTATGAAAAAAGTTAGAAGAATGACACTCAAGAAGAACTGTAAATACACTTTATATTATATCACATGCAAAATTGTTAATATTACCAAGAGAATCATCTGGACTTAATTTTTTTTCCCTCTTAGCTCTTTCTCCCTTCAAAAGTAATTTGCTTCAATAAAAATCAATTCTGCTTTTCGCCGGGGGGTGGGGGGATAGTAAGATATGTACACAGATAATAATTTAATTTAAAAAAATCTGCTTTTCTCCAGAAAGGAATTTTTTTAAACTTTCAAAATAATATTTTATTATTCCTTTGGTGAATATATATATTTATCTTTATCCAAAATTACTCTGAGGATTATTTCCTATTATGGCACTTCTAGGTAACAAGCATTTATTTGGTACCTCCCATGTGTCATGTGTCATCTTTTTAAAAATATATATATATATTTTATTGTCTTTTTACAGAGAGGAAGGGAGAGGGATAAAAAGTTAGAAACATCAATGAGAGAAAAACATCAATCAGCTGCCTCCTGCATACTCCCTACTAGGTGTGTGCCAAGGTATATGCCCCTGACCGGAATCAAACCTGAGACCCTTGAGTCTGCAGGCTGATGCTCTATTCACTAAGCCAAACCTGTTAGGGCTCATGAGTCATCTTATATGTTTGGCACCAGAATCTAAAGATAACTAAAGTTGCTTCTCTTGAGAAATTAATTCACTGAATAAAAACATTTATTTAGAACCTACCAATAGGCAGATGCTGATCTTAGTGGTAGAAATGCAGCAGGATTAAAAGCACACAGACACTCTGAACTTTGGCAGACTTCACTGAAGTGAAGGGAGAGGAAAGAAAATAAACAGGTAAATAAGAAAGATAAATGCAGTGGTGTTTAATGGAGGAAAGAATAAAGAGTAAAAATAGTGAACAACTAGAAAAGACCAGCATGTGTAGCCAGCTGGCCTCTCTGGGGGTGCAGTAGGTAGAGAAGCATGACAGTAATGAGTCAAAATAATTTTTATGAAACAAAACTATCCCCTATCACAAAAACAGCACAGTGGTGAGAAAAATATATATATAAATGCTTTAGAAATAAATTACTTTGGAATCAAATTCTAATCATTTTAGGTTTTACATGTTCATATATCTCACTTTACTCTCATCCTTGAACTAGGTGTACAACTTAAAATAGGAAGAAAACACACACACACACACACACACACACACACACACCAGTTTTTTATACATTCTCCCAAATAAATAGTCACTTTGGGTAAACATCCTCATTGCAAATTAAAATCAGGAATGTTGGATATAATTTCTTTTATAATAAATACTTTTGTCAATAAATCTCCACCTAATTGGTCTTTCATAATCTGTATCTTTGAAGTTTAGGCTGAGGGTCTTTAAGTTTCTTAATTATCCAACCAGCATGAAAATCAAGGGTGGTGCTTAAAGTCATAGGACTTTGGAACTGGAAAGGACCATCTGTTGATGTCACCCTTATTTTGCAGAAGGTGAAATGGAAAGAAATAACAGAAATCATAAGAACAGGAAGTTTAAAAAAAGGTAATTGGCTGAACAAGAGCAGAAACCTTGGTTTCATATCACCAAACCCAACTATTGGGATCTTTCCAATTTTCTTATCCATTCAATCAATGCTTCTTGTGTGCCAGGCACTAAGTTAGCCTCAGGGTACCCTGAAGAGTAACAAGTTCTTTGTAGGAAATCACCTTCTCATTTTCTAGAACTTTGTAGATTGTCAAAAGATGCTCAATGAAGCAAATTACAATTTATAACCTCTCAAATGCAATAGATTATTGAAAATGACAAATTGTCAAGTCATTGAACATGCTTGTTCTTTTTCATTCTGCATTCAGATTTTTTTAAATCATATTTTAATACAGATGACTTTTGAATTATTGAATTTTGAGTTTCTGTTCTTGTTCAGCCAATTACTTTTTCAACTTCCTGTTCTTATGCTTTCTGTTATTTCTTTCCATTTCACCTTCTGCAAATAATTTTTGACCGAGCTCTGAGAATTGTGACAAAGTCACCAGACCAATGTTAGATCTTATCTATTGATGTAATGCTTTTTACTGAATGTAACATTAATCTGACATTTAATATCTTGCAAATATTATTACTCAGTTGAGTTAATATAGTGATAATTATCCTTACTATATTTTTTAAAATGGAGTGGGAAGATGTATTAAAAATACCTGCCACATCCCCAAAACAAAAAAATCATAGAGAATTAGTTTTGCAAATGTCAAAAACAAACCATTCTGCTCAGAAAAAAAAAAAAGGAGGAGATGAGGAATGGCCAGGGGCTGGTAAAGAGAGAGAAAGTAACTCCGAGTAGGGGCTAATGGCAAGCCTAGACCAGTTAGGACAGAGCAGGCTGGAGTTTCAGTACCTGCATAGGAGTTGAATTTGTGTTAAGGTGGAGGACCAGATGGAGACCAACAGGGGAAAGCTGGGGGTGGGACCTTACAGGGAGTGGGGAACTATATTAGTTCCACTCAATGAAGAGGAAGAATCACCATGAAGGACTGCAGCCTGGCCCACATCCCTTGCATGGGGTCTAAAATTTCACAATTTGTGTGGAGCAGGATCTCCAAGCCTCTAATTTAAGGCCAAGTTTGGAGCCATGAAACAGCTGTTGCAAATGGTAAGAATTCCTTCTTTTTTATGGCAGAGTAGTATTCCATTGTGTAGATATGCCATTAGGCTGTTTCCAAATCTTAGCAATTGTAAATTGTGCTGATTTGAATATAGTGGTGTTTATATACTTTCTGGTTGGTATTTCTGATTTCTTGGGATATATTCCTAGAAGTGGGATTACTGGGTCAAATGGGAGTTCCATTTTTATTTTTTTGAGGAAAATCCATACTGTTTTCCACAGTGGCTGCACCAGTCTGCATTCCCACCAGCAGGGCAAGAGGGTTCCTTTTTCTCTACATCCTCACCAGCACCTGTCTTTTGTTAATTTGTTGATGATAGCCATTTGACAGGTGTGAGATGGTACCTCATTGTTGTTTTGATTTGCAACTCTCAAATAATTAGTGACTTAGAGCATGTTTTCATATGTCTCTTGGCCTTCCGTATATCCTTTTGTGAAAAGTGTCTATTTAGGTACTTTGCCTATTTTTAAATTGGATTATTTATCTTCATTTTGTTAAGTTGCATGAGCTTCCTATAAATTTTGGAGATTAAACCCTTATCAGAAATAACATTGGCAAATATATTCTCCCATGCAGTGGGCTTTCTTGTTGTTTTGTTGATGGTTTCTTTTGCTGTTCAGGAGCTTTTTATTTTGATAGTAGTTCCATCTGTTTTTTCCCCCCTTAGTTTCCATTGCCCTAAAAGCTGTATCAGTAAAGATATTGCTATGACATATGTCTGCTATTTTGCTGCCTGTGGATTCTTCTAAAATTTTTATGGTTTCCTGACTTATGTTTAAGCCCTTTATCCATTTTGAGTTTATTTTTGTGTATGGTATAAATTGGTGGTCTAGTTTCATTTTTTGCACTTATCTCCAATTTTCACAACACCATTTATTGAAGAGACAGTCTTGACTCCATTGTATGCTCTTTCCTCTTGTCAAATATTAATTGAGCATAATGATTTGGGTCGATTTCTGGGTTCTCTGTTTGGTTCCATTGGTCTATATGTCTGTTCTTGTGCCAGTACCAGGCAGTTTTGAAAACAGTGGCTTTGTAGCAGGCTTGATATATTGTGTTTTCAGATGTAACTTTTCTCTCTTAAAATCTCACCTTAAAATTTTTCTCTGCTCTTTATAAAAAAGTATTCCTTGTGAGAAAGATTCTTCACTCAAAATGTCATTTTTAAAAATATGCTTTGAATCATCCTATTGCATTCCCTGTTCACTTTTTTTTTTGTTTTGTTTTGGCTCCCTGTATATTCAAAAGCTGCAAAATAGATCTTACTCATATTTTCCAAAACAATTCTTTATTGGAAAAAGATCAGAAATTAGAAACATAAATGTTTGGGCCCAAAAATGCTCTTCCAAATGTTAAGAGCTTAGTGAACTTAGATATTTACAATAAATGTTTTCTCTTTTATGCATTGAACTAATTTTTATTGTTATTACTTTAGATGAACATATGGTCACATTTTATAATTTTGGTGAATATGACCTGCTTGGACCTTACATTCCATCTTGGAACTTGTGACCTGGACAGACAGCCTGAATCTTCTCCTAAGAGAGTAATTATCTTATTCATCTATCATTGCTGCCAAGGCATCTCCTCCTTCTGAAAAAGGCTTCTTCTCCACATTTAAGCAAACCTATCCTATATAATCTAACTATACTAATAAAAGGGTAATATGCTAGTTAGACCAGGTTGACCAGCTATCTTCCAAACCGCAGACTTCCTTCCAGACAAAGCCATGGTGGTGAGGGCTGAGGCAGTTAGGGGAGATCAGGTTAGCAGGGGAAGGCAGTTGGGGGCAAGATCAGGCCAGCAGTGGAGGACAGTTGGGGATGAAATAAGGCCGGCAGGGGAGGGCAGTTGGGGGCGATCAGGCAGTCAGGCATAGAGGTTATGGATGATTAGGTAGGCAGACAGAAGGGTTAGGGGCAATCAGGCAGGCAGGCAGAAGCAGTTAGGGGTGACTGGGTAGGTAGTCAGGTGAGTGGTTAGGAGCCAGCTGTCCCAGATTGTGAGAGGGATGCGCAACTGCCTGTGGTATCAGGCCATACTGGCAGTTGGACACCCCCCAAGGTGTCCCCAATTGGAGAGGGTGCAACCTGGGCTGAGGGACCTCCCCCACCCCCGTGCTTGAATTTCGTGCACTGGGCCACTAGTATGCAATAAGAATACTGATTACTATATCAAATTGCCCATTTTAAGCATTCTTCAAGCCTTTAAAATTATTAATATTAGGAAAATAGATAGTACGACATTTCTTCTGAATTTCTCTAAAGTCCATGGGAAAAGACTGAATTTTGTTTTTTTAAGGTTTAAAAATAGCTCAAAATAATAAAGCTTGGATTACTGGATCATCAATGCTTATTTCACATTTTTCTGTTTTTTTGTTTTTTTCTGTCTAAGGATTACTGGTTTGATGTCCCTCTTTAGATTATCATTGATCTTAATATTTATAGAGCATTTTGAGATATTCAGAATAAAAAAAGTTTATTAATTTCAGATTTGTGACCAAAAATGGGATCTTTTAAATGGGAAATGGCAATTGGAAAAACCAGGGGATAGAATTAGAAAAAACACATTTTTACCAAGCAGAGATGAAAAAGGCAATGGAAAGTAAAAACAGAGAATATAGACAGATTTGGATCTGACATAAGCCCAGCATTGCAAGTTCAGGAGTTCTAACAACAGCTGATAATATCTTAAGATTAATAATCTTATTAGTCATAATTATTCTTGAAAATCATGCAAAACAGTAATATATATATAGTCTCAGTGATGGGCTTGGGGTACATACCATTATCTTAGAAATTTCAATGGATAAGTATAGCTTTTTATGAAGTGAGTGTGAGACTTGTATTCTAGGCTAAAGGCTGTCATAATTTGAGAAAGATGATTGTATTAATGGGCAAGGCTTAAATAGGAATGAGCCTGTTGAGAGAAATTAAGTCATTTTGATGTAGACTAGTAAAATTACCTTTCTCACCAAATTAATCAAGTTGGATTCTAACATATAACCTCCCAGATCATTTGCTAGAACTCTGCATCTCTCTGAAAACCAAATTTTGCAACTTAGTTTTCACATGGATTCATTATTCCAGTGTTCCCAAACCTAGCTAATCAGTAGATACAACTTTGGAACTTAACGAAGGGTTAAGGCTTCCACACCAGATCACTAACTCAGAATCTCTAAAATGAACATTGGAAATATGGCTTGCTTTTATAAACTCTCCAAGTGTTCAAGAACCCTTGTGTAAGAGATATGTGGATATCCAAAAATTCATAACTTTGAGTAATTTATTAACATTTTGTATATGACATATCGATAAAAATATTATCTACCATTCCTTTAATATATGTATTATGTACCAGATAACAACATGCACTTTCTCTGTCTGCACACTAATGCTTCTAGGAGCTGTTTTTTGTTTGTTTGTTTTTTCCCATTTTTCAAATTAGAAGTTAAATAGCAGAGCAGGTCTGTAGCTTCTCTGAGATCTTAACAGTTGTTAAGAATTGGAGGTGGGATTCTGACACCCTCCCAATTCTGGAGATTATTATCCTCTCAGAATAGCATAAATATAATGTTCTGATCTTTTGTCCAATGTCCTGACTGTGTGTACTAGGTTGGGTCCTGGCATATTTAGTAAGAAGAGTTTTATATTTATTTCCAGCAAATCCCAACAATGCTCAGCATGCCACTTCGGTATTATTACAGTTCTGCTGTGCTGTTGAGGATTTTGAATTATGAAATAGAATTTTATGCCCAATTCTCATGATCCTAGTAAATTCTTTGAGATTTGCATTTCGATGATGACAAGGAGATAAAAAGAGGAAAATATGCACGTCGCGATGTTTTCTCTCCTCACATGGGCGGGAGATAAGAGAAGAAACATTGTATGTTTTCAGGCGCCTGATATTTAATAAAATGTCCCAGCAGTAAGTTTCCTCTTTGCCTACTTCCCACTCCTCTTCCCACGTTGGCTAGGTTTTGGTCTATGGCCAGCAGTGCAGGTAGCTGTAGAAGGTACGACTTAACAATGGGGGAGAAAGTGCTCTGGTAATGTTCTCTCATTCTGTCCATAATGGCCACTCAGACATTTCCATAAGAAGGCAAAGTTTAGGAAATTGGTCCGAGGGATGAGATCTTCCTCATTTCTGGATAATACCTTTAGATTTCCAGCAGCTCATTCCATTTTTTGTTCCCTTGGTCCATTCTTTTATAAGGTCATCTGAAAGTTTTATTGTAATCTGTGCTGCTCTGTAAGAAATGACAAACCAAGAATTTCCTACTGTGAATTCCCTATAGAAAGCCAATGCTGCGAATAAAAATTCTGTGAGAGATAAATTATCATGATCAAGCTTCACAGAAGCAATAAAATAAATTCATTTTTAAAATATAAGTGTCCATAAATGTTAAAGCAAAAAGGGTGATAGAAAAATACAGGGACTTTGAAATGAATGAATTTTGCTTGTTCATAAAGGGAAAGCACTCTTTTCAGTTTGTACTGTGTTTCTGGTTCCCAGGATCATTCTGCATTGTATGTTCAGAACTGCATTGTTTATGTGTTTTCTCTCTGCTACCGGCTGTGCACCAGGTGGACATGGACAGTTTTGCTCACTGGTTAGGGGAATGAAGATGCTTTTCTGGCAGCTGTGCTGGGAGAGTGTGCTTCTCGTTCACTTGCTCCAGGCTAGTTGCACACTAGCTGGGTGTTTACAGTTTGGAGCTATGGAGGAGGGGAAAATATTTTGGCTAATGTGTGGTGACGTCAATGGCTTGAGTCCCAGTCAGTTGAGGTACTCTTGTTCCTTAGCAAATGCCTGCCCATTTTCTGGTTCAGCTTAAAAAATGCTGACAGCTGTCTTGTAGATTGTATTGGAAAGCAGAACTTTGTCATTGTAGCTAAAAGTCTTTCTGAGCCCAAGGCTTGCATACCAGATGTCTTCTCTCATACGTGTGTGTGTGTGTGTGTGTGTGTGTGTGTGTGTGTGTGTCTGAGAGAGAGAGAGAGAAAGAGAGAGAGAGAGAGAGAGAGAGAGAGAGAGAGAGAGAGAGAGAGAGAGAGAGAATGATTGAATTTTCTATGTGAGAGAACAAAAATAGCTTTTAGAGTACAACTTGGCTGTATGGCATATATAATAAACTTTTTCCCTACCCACCTCCAGGCTGTCAATACAAACTTTGTTTTTCATGGTCAAATTTTGTATCATATACAATTTCAATATTTTAGAAGAATAAAGGGCTCTGGAGGAAACAAGAAACAAGAAAAGCAGGACAGAGTGGAAATTACAAATAAGATCATAAAATAATTTCATATATAATGAAGTCTTTAGGCAAGTGGGTCTTTCACGTTAGATTTTGGTCTTCTATGTGTAGTTAGAACAAAGCAGAATATTTATAGGGATAAATAAAATTAACATCCACCTGAAACTAAAGCAGAAAAGATAGATTATTGATTGTGTGATAGTAACTACATCTTACTTTTAAAACTCTAATACATCCTAACTAGTTTAAAAATAATAATGAAAATTCATATTACAGGTAAATAACATAATGAATTATTTCTGTTATAATTTTTTTTCTTAAATACAGTTTAAACATTTCTACTAAGAAAGCACTCAGCTTTGCTCTCATTTGATCTTTACTTGAACAATCATATGATATTAATTCTTTATAAGTCTTCAAACAGTCTTTGGCTGAAAGTGATAAAATACTAAACTGATCTTTATAAATATATTTATATTTTCCTCTCATGAATGGAGATAGAGAGGTACTCAAAGCTGTCCTGTGCTTCTTTGCTCACATAGACTAATATCTTATGAGGGCAATAGCAACATCACCAGCATATATGAAATCCTAAAGAACATTAGTTTGTTTCTTATTAAAAAATTAATTTTCTTGCAATACTTTTCACTTTGTTCTTACACTTTCATTTTGGATAATTGTACACACAGATTCACACACACAGTCCTCTTACACATTAACTGAAGAATAACATTGTGATGACAAAGACCACATCATCAGTACTTACTAAGTTATAAATAGAAAGAAGTGGATTAATTTTTAATATATTGTGAAATAAAATTATTATTTCCCATTTGGTACAGATAGAGAAGCATGATTCTTTTGAAATAACAGCCTTCAGCCTCATTTCTGTCCAGAGAAACAGTACAACCCTTTTGAGATTGACCCTGTACTGTTGTACAGTGTTCTGTTTATTTGCTTTTTAATTCCAGGGTTGATCTTGCAGCCTTTACACACACTGTTTCTTGGTGAACATTGGAAGCTTGCCTCCATAGTATTTGGGAGAAGAAGTGTGTGGTGGTTATCCTTTTTAAAAAGTTCTTTACAAATCCACAGCAGCCAGTTTGGGTTTTAAAACCTTTGCCTAAAAATCTGACATGTTGTGGATTTTAGCACATTGCAAATTCCCCACCAATAACCCACTGATGAGAGATTATGGTGGTACTTTTCTGGGTGTCACACTCATTTCTTGCTTCTATTTGGTGATTGACCAGGTCCTGCAATATAACTCTAACTCTTTAGGATTAAGAATAGTTCTAAATGACATCTTTCTTTAAAAAATCCCTCAGATCTATAATAAGGATCATAATCATAAGAATCTGATGAGGCTTTCTTTCATTGGTGATGTTAGCACTTGACATATTGCAGGTGATGAATAAAAGCTTATTAAATAAATGAACAATGCTCATAATATCTTCCAAATTGTTATTAACACAAATGTTAGACAAATTTGAACTCTACTTATCATTTTGTGTCATATATGGTCTCATTCTACCTTTAGTCTTATTTCTTTCTTGCATTCTAATCAAACTGTCTCCTAATCTTATAGTTGTTTCTGATGTTTACTCTATCTGAGATATCTTCCATTTTTCTTCATTGAAATCCTTCTATATACTTAATAACCATATCATCTTCCTCCTTTCTTGGTTCTCATTTCCCCTGATTGGCTATAATCTCTTCCACTTTTAAATCTTCATAGATACTGTTTTATTTCTGCCACTCTTCTTGCATTTTCATGAATTACTAATAAAATCTGTCTCTAAAGCTGGCACTAAAAAGAGGAATGATAATTCCAAGCCTTAGTAAGAGTGCAGAAAGAGAAGTCTCAAACACTGTTGACAGAAATTTTCAGAGGATAATTGGGCAAAATATATCAGAACCTTAAAATATATGGGATATAAAACAGAGAGCAACAAATAAACAAATGAATGAAAACTCATAAACAACAGTTTGGTGGTTACCAGAGAGAAAGGAGTGGGGGGGGAGGGGCAGGTAGAAGGGGAAAAGGGGGAATAAATGGTGATGGAAAGAGACTTGACTTCAGGTGATAAACACAGTACAATATACAGATAATGTATTATAGAGTTTTACACTTGAAAATTATGTCATATTAGTAACCAATAAGTTTGATAAAAATTTTAAGAGTGAAAAAAAAATACAAATAGTATTTGGCATAACAGTATCCATTTCTCTGAATGTCCCCTAATGAAAAAGTCAGAAATAAATTGTTCATTATAGCATTTTTTTGTAAAAGTAAAAAAAAAAAAAGTAAAAATCTAATAATATAGTTTTAGTTCAGAAGTTTTGGAATTCTATCTAATAAAAGAGAAACATTCAAATTGACCATAGCTCCGCTATGCTCACCAGTCATACCCACCAGCCAATCAGAAGCAAGTATGCAAATTAATCCAACCAAGATAACAATTAATTTGCATATCCAGCCAAGGAGCAAAGACTGAAGACAGTGACAGGCGTCCTCAAACTTTTTAAAGTGGGGGCCAGATCATGGTCCCTCAGAGAGCTGGAGGGCCGGACTATATGAACTACTAATTCCTACTGTAACACCTCGGCTGCGCTCACTGCCCAAAAAACCTGGCGGACCGGATCAGACTCATCTGCGGGCCGCATGTGGCCCGCGGGCCGTAGTTTGAAGACCCCTGGTAGAAGAAAGCCAACCATTACAGAAGAGAGCAAAGCTACAGAGAAGCAAGCGGGGTGGAGGGGAAGTAGACGGGGCTGCAGAGAAGGGAGGGAAGCAGGCAGGGTGGCGGAGAAGGTTGCAGGAAGCCCTATTCTTGCAGTAATCTTCCTGCAATGGGCCTCTAGTATTTGTATAATAGAAGACAATAAAGCAAAAATAATCTTATAAAGGAAGGTTTATTTACATGAGAAAATATTCAAAATACAAAAAGCAAAAAACAAAACAAAAACACCACAGGATACAAAACAAGTTTTGTATTATTTCAGAGGAAAATAAATATGCTTAGAAAACATTAGAAAGACATATCAAAATATTAACCATGATGTTGTAGTATTATGGTATATAAAAATATTTTAACACCTCCAAATTTGTTTGTGCATGCATTATATTTATAATTGTTGTAAAGTGACAGAAAAAAAAGTGATACTAATATTTAAAATGGACTGTATAGTATGCCACCCAAGAGCTAGCTCTCATTCCCTATTGCAGGAGGTACTGAAGACTGTCCACTCCCAGGCGTAATCGGCATGCAATGACAGTAGTTATCGGGCTCTGAAGGCCTCCCTTTCTTGCCCCAATTTGAAAGCATGCTAAAGGACCATCCAGCTCCAAAGCTCCCCATGCAATTAGCAAACGTCTCTGTTGAAACTGCTGGTTAGCCCACCTTCTCCCTGTGCTCAGTCCCCCTTCCTTCACACCCCACAGCTGTCGATTCTGAGAGCACACACCACGATAAACTTCCTGGGTGGAATTTTCCTCAGAGTCTCTTTTCATGGAAACTGAGCTGAAACATCTACTAGCACTGTTTGCTGGGCATTTTATATTGCCTACTCCCTGAAAAGTCTTGCAATGAGATTTTCAGGCAATTCACACCGTTATTTTGCAGAAGAGAGAAAAACATTGTTAAGAATGTTTACATATTTTGTACAAAGTCATACTATTACTAGATATCAGCCAAGTTTGAAAGCAGGTGTGTTTGGGTATAAAAACCATGTTTCATACATTAAGCCAAATAACTCCTCTCAGCCTTGTGTTTTATTATTTTTGTGCTTTTCTTGTTCTTGCTAATAGATGGTAAATTATTTGGCTGCAGGGATTTTTGTCTTATTTATCTTTGAGTCCCTGTTGGGTATTTCATGGTGCCTTGCACTTAATAAGTGCTCCATGTTTGTGAAATTGGCTTGAACTAGTCAAGGTTTAAAATGTATTTCTATTCTGCTCTGTAGAAATGAATTCCCCCAGAGGAAAAGAAAGCCACATTGTGAGAGGTAGCAATTATAATTCAATTAATGTTTCATGAAATAACTTCCCATAAGGAGGTGGTGGTACTTTTCTTTTCATCCTCCCTCAATATTAGATAACAAATGCTATTTTCAGAACTTTGCCCTTAGTTTCTAACATCAGTGAGGTGTAATAAACTTATATTGGACTTTGACTACAATATTTCATTATTTTTACCTTATATCCTGATCTATGAAATCTAAGTTATTTGGGAAAAGAATCTACTGAAAGTAGAAAAATGTAACAAGAAGAGTGGGTCATTTCTAATAGAAAAATTGAAAGCATATATTAATAGAATTGAAGTTTTTGTGGCAGTAGAGAGAAATGCCCGAATGAGGTTTTTAGTATTGATTAGAATTTGCAATTACAAGTTGAAATTTTCTTAATAAGAAAATATGCCAGATTTATCATTTTAAAAATACAAATGAAATGAGTATATCAATAATGAGTTATGTTGTTAAGAATAAATAGATCCAGCTATAGGTTTGGGGAAAGGGACATTTGAAAACAAACTACAAAAGGCACACAGTGGAGAAAATGTTCCTACTGAATACATTTTATCATTCTGTTTACTGCCAGAGACTCAGTATGAAAGGATGTTCCTAACACCAAGTAAAAACCAAGTAAAAGTTGTTAGTGCTGTAAGACTCTGGCAGAGGGCATAGTGAATCTATGGAGGGCATTATTGGTAAATGATTCAAAATATATGTAAAAATGATCAATACAAAATCATTTACATTGGTAAATGATTCAAAATATATGTAAAAATGATCAATACAATACAAAATGATCTAGTAGGTAAAATATACAGCCATGTAGAAGGGATGATTTTAAGTGCCACCATCACCATGAGTGGGTCAAACACTGTGAGTCCTGAAATGCCAGTTAAAAATGTACCACTTTAATCAGCTATTTTGTTTTCTATATAAAATCATATCTCCCTGAGATAATATTCATTCATTCTTTAATATAAACTTGCCTTTTGTCGGACTGAAGTGCAGAAAAGAAGACCTGAAGGCATGAAATATAGCTTAAAATTGAATAAAATAGATCATAATTATAATTAAATACAATTTTTTGTTTTTGTTTTAAAATATGTTTTTATTTATTTCAGTGAGAAAGGGAGAGGAAAAGAGAGAGAGAAACATCATTGATGAGAGAAAATCATTGATAAGCTGCCTCCTGCATACCCCATACTGGGGATCAAGCCTGCAACCCAGGTATGTGCCCTGAGTGGGAGTCAGCTATGACCTCCTGGTTCATAGGTTTATAGGTCAACAGTCAACCGCTGAGCCACATGGGCAGTTATATATGGCTTTGATCAATGTTGAACATAGGTGTTTCTGTGCTTGTGATAGTAAACTATAATTTATTTACAAACTCCATATATAGCTGACCTTGAGCAATCCTGGGATTAAGGGCAATGATCTACATGTAGTAAAAAATCCACATATAAGTTTTGACTCCCCAGAAACTTACGTTGTCCCTCAGTATCCACAAGGGGTTCTTTCCAGAATCCCCATGGACATTAAAGTCTCCTGTTTAGAATGTCATAGATCAGTGCATACAATTGGCTCTCTGCAGTTCTGAATTCCCAACCGCAGACTGAAAACAGTACAGATGCATATTGAAAAACATCCAGTGTAAGCAGACATGTGCAGTTAAAACCCAGGTTGTTTGAGGGTCGAATGTACTGTCAAGAGACCCCTACTGAGTTGTCCCCATTCTGTTCCTAGCATCACCCTGCTAGAGGCTTCTTTTCAGTTTGAAAATGAGAATTGATGCGTTCTAGAGAAAGCTTAGAAATTTATAAATTTCTATTTTATCGGATCAAGTAAAACTTTTCAAATGAGAGAATTTTAGACTAATAAGCACCTTCTTTTAAAATTGTAAATACCATCAGTAAAGTGTCATTTCAATAAATCATTTTAGCTTAGTATAAATTATTTTAAGCATTTGGTTAATTTAATTCCTACCTGAGATTATCTACTGAAAGAATAAGATGTTTAATTTGAGAGAAAAAAGAACACAGAGGATGAGATGATAAAAAGATGTCGGTGTGAAGTTCTTAGGACAGCATGAAAAACTAGGGCTGGAGTATAGAAGAAGACATGAATAGGAAAGTCAAACTAGCTTCTTGTGTCACAATGTTGTCTTAGATGTGCTTGATTAAGATGAAAGTCCAACTTTTACCTCTTCTTGCTCTTTGCTTTCTATTTTTCTACTTTTCTCCACCACTTTTTAACCTCACACAGAGCAAGCATCCTTTTCTACCAAGAGGAGACTTGAACTCAGCCTACTTGACAGGAAATGCCCTCAAAGTTACATTTTTAGGTTCATCGATCTTTGCAGGCTGGCTGGTTTTATGGTACCCACTTTTGGTCTTTACAAATATCAACAATAAATACGTAGGACGCTTTTTTACAACAAATTGATTTCCAAATCAGGAACACAGTCACAGACATATTTTATCTGGAGGACGCACCTACTAAAGGAGTCAGCCGCCCACCCTATGTTTTAAATAGCTGTCCACTGAAGTAGAAAAGAATGATGAGCTCACTGATTTTATAGTCAGAACATCCCCATGTGGCAGGGTGGGCCAACTAACAAGGGAAATGTGGGCTGGTAAATATTCGATTATTAGTGTATAAAAACGTTAGCGATGGAGATATTTTCTCAGTTTAAAATGATGTGTCTTTTATTGGAGTTTCAATGATGTATATGCATTTTGGGGATAAAAAGCACTCAATATACATACAGAAAATATGATAAAGCAAAAAAAATATTGCTCAACACGCTCAAAAAAGGTACTCGGCAGCATTCTGCAGTGAACTTTTAAATGTAGTATGTATGCTATGTTCATTGGCCCTTTGGGTGAACTTGTCAATTTCACCCTCATCCTCTCCCCAAAAGTGCTCCCTTCTTCTCCCCTTTTCGCAGAAGGTTGTTTTCCCTAAGACAATTCTCACTTTGTTTCCTCATCCCTTCATCTTTCTAGGGAGGATGGTGCATGAGAATGATGTGTGGGGTTTTTTTTTGTTTTCTGTTGAAATCATTTCACTACATTAGAATGCCACCAAATAAAGCCAGCGGGCATCTTCCTTTCCTGGCAAGACCTCTGTCAAGGTTAGGTTTTCAGGTAGAGTTTGCAGTTGTATAAAAAGGTTCAGAATCTCAGCCATGACATTATGGCGTATATGGAAACTGACACTTCTGAAGGAAACTTTCCATTCTGGGTTTTGGCAAGGAAAATAAGACAGAAAAGAGAGAGAATTAGATCATGACACATGTTACTTGGCCAAAAAAAGAGAAGAAGCTAAAGAAAGTAGGATGAAGAAAAGCCTAGGAGACCAAAATGCTGGCATTGCTTTGTACTTAGAACTTGCCTCGTTCTTTCAGCTTCTCAGCTATTTCTTATATTATTCTTACTGTCTTCATGTTCTTTAAGACTTTATATTTAATTAAACATATATTGAAGGCCCCTTATTTATTTTTCTAGGGAGTTCTTTCTCCAGATCTCTGATAGTCTTATGGTTGTTCAGTCTTCATTAATTTTTAAGAAACTAACTTCCTGGAGGCAATATATTATCTTATTTCTATTTTTAATTTTTAAATTATTCAGAAGAGGGAATATTTTGTTTTCTCTTTGTGTGCTTTTCAAAGTATATGTAACAAACACCTTAAAAATACAAAAACTAGCCAAAACTGGTTTGGCTCAGTGGATAGAGCGACGGCCTGAGGACTGAAAGGTCCCCAGATTGATTCTGGTCAAGGGCATGTATCTTGGTTGTGGGCACTTCCCCAAATGAGGGTTGTGCAGGAGGCAGCTGATCGATGTTTCTCTCTCACTGATGTTTCTAACTCTATCACTCTCCTTTTCTCTCTATAGAAAATCAATAAAATATATATATTTTTAAATACAAAAACTAGTATAACATACTGGCTAAGTATATTTGGCAACAATAAGGAAAACATAAAAGCATGGCCTCCTAAACAGTAATAATTTATGTCTGAATGAAATTATACTTTCAAGGTGAAGTTATAATCTAATTATAGGACCAAGAGAAGGAGAGTTAGTGTGTGCTAATATTTTAGAGGGTATCATAAATAGGAATTTGAGTAGCATTTTTTTTGTTTTGTCTTTACCATAAAATAAAGAAATTTATATATGTATAAAAATTATTGGAACCATATTTTACATAATAGTTCATAAAATATATGTGATGCTAAAATGATTAGTCTATTAATAGTTAATGAATAGAATTTTTATAAAATTACAGGATAATGCCAAAATCAGTTTGGCTCAGTGGTAGAGCATCGGTCTGCGGACTGAAAGGTCCCAGGTTCGATTCCGGTCAAGGGCATGTACATTGGTTGCGGGCATATCCCCGGTAGGGGGTGTGTAGGAGGCAGCTGGTCGATGTTTCTCTCTCATTGACGTTTCTAGCTCTCTATCTCTCTCCTTTCCTCCTCTCTATAAAATATCAATAAAATATATTTAAAAATTACAGGATAAAATATTATTATCAGTAACTACAGAATTCTTTGAAGTCAGAAATTTTATTTTTTTAAATTTAGTAATTGGGATTCAGAAACACATATGTAAATAAATGAAAGAAATAACTGCATATTTGGAATATATTTGGTAATTAAAACTATAAAATAAGAAAGATCATCTTGAAGGTCTTAAGTTAAAATTATTTTTAATGATGAAATATGATACAAGTATCTTTATCATCTAGTGAGATTTTAAGCTTTAGCCTGAAAAACAACTTTTAGCTATTAGATTATCCTTTTACTAGGACTAAAGTTTTTAGTACTAATAAATTAGATTCCTTTTACTTTTCTTACTTAGGTCACTATTTACCTTTTAATCATTATTATATTTTAAAGATTCATGTAGATAGAGTATTAATTCATTATGCTATGAAACTTTTTGGACAAGTATTTTTTTTATAGGAAAGAAATCTTAATATAGATAACTACAAAAAGGTTAGAACCCAAATATTGAAGATTATAGAGCATTAATCAGCAAAATAAATATTTTTTCATAATGTATAAAGTATTTTACATTTTAAAATCTATTTGTTATATAAGCCTAGCCTATACTTCTTAATAGAAATATGTCAAGATGACTACCAAAATGCAACAGAAAAATCCAGTTTCAAATGATGCACAACCCTTCCATAAAAACACACAATTAGGTTAACTTTGGCATTACTTAATTTCAATATTTTTTTTCTTACTATTAGAACCAGCCATCATCAGACTTCCCTGATATTTTGTAGGATTTTCTTCAAAATTAAATCTGACCAAGGAGTATTGTCTCCACTATATTGATGTCATGAAACAATAACTAGATGACGAATTTAGCAATAAGAAGTCCATTAATAAATGGACTCACTTTATATAAGTCTATCATATATTGCTTTATTTGTTTCATATAAAATCCTAGTGGTGAAAATAACAGAGGACATGGAGGCACTGAGTGTCTGACTTTCCCAAGGTTACAGTTAGCATGGAACTGACCTAGTTGAAACTTGGATATTCTTTTGAGAGTTGTATCAGTAGACCAAAGAAACATGGAACAAGCCATCATTTCTCATTTAATTACTTTATCTTAAGCTTGGTTTGGATGAGGAAATTAAGGAAAAGAATTTATTAACAAAACCTACATGGAACTTGTCAAGTAGCTCTGTGGTAATTATTTTATCTGCCTACATAAAATTGTAGAGTTTTAAATGTAAAGAACCTTAGGGGTCATTCATTTCAACATATCTCACCAAGCAAAAAGTCATGGTCCACGTTGTTTCTTAGTTATCCATTCTGCACTCGAATATTTATATTGACAGTTCATTCCACTTTTAGACAATTCTAGGTGTTAGACAGTTTACCTGCCTTTGATTGAAATCTACTTCCCTGGAACTTTACAGGCTCTAAAGCAATCAGACTTTCTTTTACTGTAGCTTCAACTCTGATGGGCTTCATACCCTATCTGACCACATTTGTTCTTCCCTTTTCAGCTTGAAGATCAATATTGCCTTTGTGAGAGAGAAAAGAAGCAAAATCAAAGTTGAGTAGCTTGAGTTTCTCTTTGTCCTTAAAAACATCTTCAAGCAGGGGGACTAGTCTTTCTTTTTTTTCTTTTTCTTTTTTTTTTAAATATATTTTTATTGATTTCAGAGAGGGAGAAGGAGAGATAGAAACATCAACGATGAGAGAATCATTGATTGGCTGCCTCCTGTACACACACCCTCCCCCACTGGGGATTGAGCCAGCAACTCGGCCATGTGACCTTGACTGGAATCAAACTTGGGACCCTTCAATCCACAGGCCAATGCTATATCCACTGAGCCAAACAGGCTAGGGCCTTTCCTTATTTCCTTATTTGTAACTGGATTTTCAAAAATTTGCTGTTTCTGTATTTCTTTCCCCCATTGAACCATATGTAATTTTATTAACCAATGCCACCTCAATAAATTTAACTAAATAATTGAAATAAAGAATGCCTGATAATTTCCAAAATTATAAAATCAACATTATAGGTTTAAAAAAATTACATAGTTTCACCACAAAATTTTCTAGATTTGAGTGGAGTCCCAAAAGAAAAATATTCATGCAAAGCTTTGATATTTTACTTTGAATTACTGGTTAGGACACTAGATCAAATAACACTCAAATGTTATTAGTAGACTAAGGAGTCTCCTAATACCTATGCAAGGCATGCCAGGTTTTAATTTTAATAGCTTAAGATAATAAAATGATTCTTCTCTTATCGTCTTTAAGTGATATGATCATTTTTCCAATTGGCCCAATAAGTAACGCATAATCTATCTATATAAAGTTTAAACGACCATCGCAACTGAACGGATGACAGAACAGGCTGTGTGGGGCAACCAGGCCAGGGGAAAGCAGTTGGGGGACATCAGGCCAGCAGGCAGAGGCAGTTAGGGGTTTACAGGCCAGCAGGGGGAAAGTTAGGGGTGACCAGGATGGCAAGAGGGCAGTGAGGGGTGATCAGGCCAGCAAGCAGAGGCAATGAGGGGTGATCAGGCTATCAGGGTGGTGGGGCAGTTAGGGGCAATCAGGCAGGTAAGCGAATTGGAGCCAGCTGTCCAGGATTGTGAGAAGGATGTCTGACTGCCAGTTTAGGCCCGATCCCCAGGGACCCCAGATTGGAGAGAGTGTAGGCTGGGCTGAGAGGACCCTCCCCCTGACCCCATGCATGAATTTCATGCACCAGGCCTCTATTTGTTTTATAAAGGTCAATCAACTTGAACATGATCTATTCCACATTTTAGTAACATCAAATTCCTATTTCAGAATGAGTACTGCAAATGTATTTGTGGCCTCGTCTTCCACTAACTAGGCATATGATAATACGTGAGATACTAAATTTATTTGTGATCTTTTGAAGAGACTTATTTGTCCCTGGATACAGTAAACCAATCCTGTATTGTCAAATAATTTTTTTAGTTTTTCTATTACAAGAACATGTTAAATATCATTATAAACATTCCCTTCCTCATTCGTCTTTATCCCTCCCAATTTCTCTTAAGTCCTAATTATTTTATTTTTAAAATATCTTTTGTGTCTCTCATATTTAGTGCTACGAATACTAAACTATATGTTGAATTTGATATATGTAAAAAAGCATGAAACATTTAATAAGTCAATAACTATTCTTGACTTAATGAAAACTCTTAGAAAACTAGTAAAGAAAGAAACATCATAAACACCAGAAAGGCTATTAGACAACATATTTCCTGCTTGTGAAACATTAACCATATTTCCATTAAAATAAGTGATAGGATAAAGATGCCATCTGTTACATCAGTACTCTATCCTAGAAGGCAAGCATCCCTTTTGGAAAGATAGACAAACTCAGCTCTTTGAAATACCCTAAGTTATGAATAAAACTGTTTTTAGAGGGTTCTCAGAATGTCTTCATCATCTATTCCATTTTTTCTTACTATCAGATAACCACAGTAATACTTCCTTTAACGATGTGATGTTATTACTAGTTAAGTGAACCATTTACCTTTAGTGCCCCAAATCTAAAGCCAATAATAATTTTCTATACATCAATACACAGGAGCTGGTTGGCTTCCCTGATCCAGATGGAGAGTCTAGTTTAAACTGGTTCATGCAACAGGGGTCTTTTGACCCTGGGACAGAGAGGAATTTTCTCTCCTGTGACTGTGGGTTTTTGAATCAAGGAGAGAGGGTGAGGGGATAGCAAAGTGAATTTCAGGGAGAGGCCAAAGGGAAACCAGGGAAGCATGCTCAAATGTTCTTATATCTACAAAGCCTGAGGTTGGCCAGTCAGGTGGAAGAAGCACCGAGAAGAGAGGATTGAAGTAGAAGTGAAGGATTGTTAGAGGAGTCCACTTGGTCAACTGGAGTTCAATCCAAGGTCAGTTATTTGAGAAGGACAGTTTCAAATGCACTCAATAAGCTTTCTATGATTCCAAGTTTACATTCTTCTCAGATATAGTCAGTCTTCGTAAATCATTGCTCATCCATATTAAAATATTATGGGAAATCTGAGTGAACACCAGAAAATCCAATTAAATAAATTCTTCAGCTACTCGGATGGACAATTTGAATGCAAGAAGAAAAATATGCACTGCTAATCAGTGTTTTCAGTAGTATTTTTTGTAGTCTGCCAGTGGAAAAATGTGGAATTCAAAGGAAAAACTGGAAGTTGTATGATGGATTCAGAGTAGAAATATTTTCTTGCATGCTACTTGGTGTAAGCAGGGAAATGTTAAACCTGGTATTGTTATACAAATAACTTTGGCTTCAAGAGGCCTCAAGAAGATTTGAAGAACATTTTTAACTACAGATTCCATCATCACCTACATGCAGATCTTACTACCAAGTCTCAAGACTTGATGGCATGTGCCCTTTGGTGCTGCAGCGAGGTTTTCTATAACAGCACTGCTGGGAAGAGCAAGCACAGAGCATGGAGGACTGCAGACCTGCAGTTCTGCACCGAGCCCTCTTTATCACTTAGTCACTCCTTTCACAGAGAGATACAGAATGCCTACCGACCAGCATCACACAGGTTTGCCCAACAAAGTGTCTTAACAGAAAAACACAAAAATAGCTTTAGGCTTTGAGATTGGATTGCAGATGGCAAGAAAAAGAAAACTTGGGGGAAGAGGCAGAGTTACAAATGAGAATAATTACTACCACCTCTACGGTAAAGAAGAATCTTTATATGCAACTCATGTAGGAAGTACTTTGCATTCAGTATTAGTGATAGAAATTATCCTATGAGATAAAATAGAAAGAGAAATGCTACAGTGCCTTTTATCATACAACCTAGAGTCGTTCTACATTTGCAAATCACAAAGCCATTTTATACTCTACACAAATAGTTTTGAAGACCTAGAAATTGGCCTGACTTATTGTACTGCTCCAGCTTTGAAAATAACTAAACCTCTTTGGTGGGATGTTTGACCTAACTACGAGCAGATTTATTATAACTCTGAGGATCTTTTCCAGTTTATTTTTCTTCGGGTTTTGTGTTGGGGATTCCTGTGATATTAAAGGCCTAAACTCAATTCAACTGAGCCAAGGGAAATCTTGCCACTAATAATATAGTAAACACAGGCTTTGAGGGGGATACTGGCTGATAATGTTCCTCTAGTGATGTAGGACAAAGTCTGAGTCAATTGTGCTGGTAACTGTAAAAAAGCAACAGTTTATAGCATTAAGCTTTCTTTAAAAATTCAATTTCATGGCTGCCTACACATTCTTGATTTATAGGACAAGGAAATATATAGTAAACAGCCATCTACTACTAAAACAGCTCCAAGCATGTGTCAAATAAGTCTATAAATTTCCTACCTGGCTTCTGCAGGTTTTTCTGATTTGTCTTTGAATTTGTTGGAAACCTAAAATGGAAAAGAAACTGTCAGACAAGATTGCCATGTAGTTTGTTAGTCATGCCACACCATGCAGAGCCCCATAAGGGAAGCATCAGGGTTGTCAGGAGGCAGGAGTGAGGGAAAGCATGAATGAGAGCCTTTATTGTGGTTTTTGCAGGAAGGAATGGGTGAGGAAGGGTAAACAAGCTTACAGGTTTAGGATTGACTAGATGGAATAATTTTGACTAGAGCTTAGCCACAGTGTGATCCCTCGTTGCCTAGTGCATGCTTGGGGTGATTTTTGAACAGAAGGGACAGTGCAGGAGCCTAATACCAGAAAGGTTGGGGTATGGACCTGGAATTGGTGGATTTTTATATCAAAGGTAGGCCCACATTTGTTATCCCCATGAGTTAGCTGGCCCTGGAAGGGACACTCTCTCTCCAGTCAGCAAGGCCCCAGATACCAGAGCATCTAGAATACAGAAAATATGGTTACTATACCTCATTATCAGATAACTGAGTAACATATTGGGAACTTCAGTTCTTAAAAATATTATTGATTAATATTTAGAAAGTGGGCACTAAATCTATTAACTTAATGAATGGAATTTTTTAATGTATTTAATTTTCTACTAACTGTGCTCAGTATATTTCAAAATTAGAAATTTGATCCATCAATTGGCCTTATCTGCCCAACAGATAACCTCATTAAGTCACCCCCTCTAGTTTGAATTCCTCTCCAAAGCATCTTTCTAGAGGCAAATATTCAAATATGGATTTGACAGGTTAATTTAAGGTTATACTTCATCTCTTGATACATAATAGGCTAGGAAACCTGAGGAAATTTTGAAAAAATAAAAAGTAGTTGTGGAACAACTTTAGGTAATAAAAGTTTTAGTTTAAAGTTTGAGAATCCTTTACCTTATTTTTTAAGTTTTTAAGTTTGTTTTTTTATTATTGACACTATTACAGATGTCCCCCATTTTCCCTCTTTTTGTCCCCCAGCCTTCGCCACATTGTTGTCTTGTCCATGGGCTATGCATATATGGTCCCCTTACTAAACAGGCTGAGAGGAAATTATGTGGAGGACTGGGAAGAAACTATTTATTCCTTCAGAGCCATTTTTTCACTTATGCACACAGGCTATATTTTTATGTTTAGCACTTCTCCTTGGACATAATTTTATATTTCTATTTCTGCTCTACAAATCTGTCTTTCATTGTAAGTTGCCTTAAATTACTTTTGGAAAGGGGAGGGGTACAACAAACATGCATGTAAATATATAACTTTATACCCGACAAAAAAAAATGCTTTTCTAGAGACAAAATATTTTGATAAATTCATAAGTCAGTGATAGAATGAAGAGTAAAATTATTGCGATGGTTTGGCTGGACTGGGCCTCCCTTTTTCTTTATTGGGGGTGGGGCCAGCCCTGCGAGGGGCCTTGGTGGTTTGCTCTCTGTTTGTTTAGGTTGTAAGGCCTCTGGCCTTTTATATATAGGACTAGAAGCCCAGTGCACAAAATTCATGCATGGAGGGGGAGTTCCCTCAGCTTAGCCTGTACCCTCTCCAATTGTGAACCCCTTGGGGGATGTCCATCTGCCTGTTTAGGCCTGATAGGAGCTTGCCCCAGCCTCCTTTTGAGCTAGAAAAGGAGCCACACCTCAAGGATGTGAAGTTCAAATTCTCTTCAAGAATATTCCCATGTCTGCCTTAGAGCTCTACATCAGAGCATAGGAGCCTCATGCGGGGCCTGGCACATCAGAGCAACACCTCCTCAACCTACTTCTCATACATGCTTGATCCAATCACTAATGAATTTAAAAAATAATACAGCTTACCCCTAACTGGTTTTGCTCAGTGGATAGAATGTCAGCCTGCAAACTGAAGGGTTCCAGGTTCGATTCTGGTCAAGGGCATGTATCTTGGTTGTCGGCACATCTCCAGTAGGGGGTATGTAGGAGGCATATGATGGATGTTTCTCTCTCATCAATGTTTCTAAATCTCTATTCTCTCCCTTCCTCTCTGTAAAATAATAATAATAATAATAATAATAATAATAATAACAATAATAACAATAATGCTGTATTATAGGTTTAAATGTATGAAAACAATACTGCAAAGGACAGGAGGAGGAAAATAAAAATATTTCATTGTTTCTTATCTTATATATAGACTGGTATAATCTTTGGTGATAGACTGTGAAAACTTAAATACTGGAGTCCCTCGAGTAGCAACCTAACAGCAAAACAGTGAGCTAATAATCTAATAGACAATAAAAGGAAATACTAAAAGTAGAAAAAGAGGAAAGAAGGAATGAAGAACAAATGGGAGCCATGGCCAATCAGCATAATAAAAGATGCTCTGCATCCTTAGCCACCAGGAGAATGCAAGGTAATACCACAATCACATACTAACACATGTACCGACCCGCGGGGCAACAACGGGGGTACGCAGGAACCACCTAAGAGAATGAAACAAACAAGGAACGTGGAAGAATGGAGGCAAGACAAGGTTCTGATCAAGCCTCAACTTTATTCTTTGAAATGGCTGTATATATACAGCAGAAACAAAGGGGGGCAGGGTTGCCTATGCAGAGGGGTCTTTGGTAGTGTATAATTGGTTTAGGCACTGAGTGGCAAGGTGGTAAGGTATCTGGCAACACAGTATTGGCTAACTGCCAGGGTGGTAAACATTCCAAGGTGTAACATTCCAAGGCTGGGCTATCTATGGGGGAGGATCAGGAAGGGGAAGTTGCAAAGATGTTAAGCAGCAGGTTTCTGGCCAAACCCTCAGGGCACCGCATAACTTCTGCTAGAAGGCTGATGGCTCCCAACAAACACACACCTGATAGGATGGTAAAAAGGAAAAAAATTTTAATTGCCAGTACAAATATTTAAGAGATCTGAAGCAATTGGGATTCTCATTTATTCTGGTTGCAAGTAGGAATTTTTATAACCACTTGGAGACCTCTATGCATTTTCTACCTACTAAATAACCATTTCAAATTATTTACCCAAAACATATATGTCCACTAATAGACTTATTTGAGAATATTCATAACAGTTTTATTCACAATAGCCAAATTGGAAACAACTGTAATGTCCTCTAATAGGGAAATGGATACAATTTTTCTGATATATTTATACAATGAAATAAAAACAACAAAGTATTGATCCATGTAAAAACATGGATGAAGCTCAAAAACATTACAATGAGCCAAAGAAGCTAGACTCAGAGTGTGTCCCCCACTTCAATGTACTTCTATAGCAAGCAAACCTAATCTGTATCAGAAAGTATATCAGTGGCTACTTAGGACTGAGAAGGGAATGATATGGAATTGATTGGAAAGAAGGAAGAGGGATCCTGGTGGTGGGATGGAAATGTTCATGTTATGTAAATGCTTAAATTTATGAAATTCATCACTCTGTACACATAAAATGGGTACCTTTTATTGATGTAAATTATACCTCAATAAATTTTATTTTGTAAAAGAGAAAATCATAATGTGGTAGAATGCATTCAATAATTAAGATATACATAAACTAATATTCTATATTAGCTAATATTTTGTAGTTATTGGAATCGCAAACTGTCAATCTGGAAGAATTCCACATTTATCTGAGGTGGTTTATTTAACTTCCTTTTCCCCCAGTGCTCTCTCACCAAGATACCAACTAATAAATTCTTTTAGTGCTTCATGTTGCTTATAAATGAAGTTATAAATTTCTCTAAATATCTCAAATAGTGAGAGTTATATACATATGTGGTATAAAGAAGTTGTAGTTACAATGTCTCACTTGCTGTGAACGCAACCTTCTTAGACTGCTTACAGTGCATGGAGAGATGGCAATGAAATCCGCTGCAGTTTTACTTCTTGAGATAAGTCTATTCATGGTATATAATAAGTATTAAAATTATTTGGCAGCTGAGTTTGAAATAAGTCAGATGTAATGAATTAGGTGTCAAGAGGCTGCCTACATTCAGTTTGAAAGTAAATTTAAACACACACACACACACACACACACACACACACACACACACACCATAGTTTGGTTTGCATACAACTTTCTAGATAAACAGTTTGTCGTTGGTGGTGACAGAACTGTTTGCTAGTATTTCTCATTTCTGCCCTCTGTCCTTATTTTGAGCCACTGAATCTTCATTCCTATCATCTATCCCAGCAGGAAACTTGATAATAATAAAAAAGTAATCATTGTAGCTTCTCTTCCCATTGCCAAACAAGCAAGTTATTTGACTTTTGGTCAAAAAGTAAAACCTAATCCTTAGAATTTTATTTTGTTCCCTTTCATAAGCACTTAGTGATGGGTATCAAAGAACCCGAGATCACATAACTAAAATCTGATTTTTTTCTTTTTCAACTATGCAACTGTCTGACTGTCAGATCTCTAAAGAAGGTACTTCACTTTAATCTTGAAGGACTCTTTCACTTTTAAAATTCTTTAACTACATGAAATTGTGATATACAGCAAAAGAAAAGTAATATCAAACTAATTCCTCCTCATGGAGCATCCAGAAATATTTTCTAACATGCTCATTTGATGCAGTTATTTAGAAACTTTATTATATTACCTAAATAAATTATATTCAGACACTTTAAAAATACATATAGGTAATTTTAACATTTGAAATGTGATCCACGAAATTGAAATCATTTTATATTGAAGTAAATGTTAAATAAATTGATATTTATTACATTTAAGAAGAAAGCTTATAGTTATTAAAATATTTTCTATTAAAATCATTGAATTATGTAAGATTCTAAAATAATATAGGCATATTATTTTTATTTCAGAATATATTTCTATACCAATGAGTAAATAATAATCTTATGTTGCTTTATGGTAATCAGAAAAAAAACACAGATTACTCTTTTATTTATGCTGATTTAATTGCCATAGTTACATATTTTCTGCCTTTTGATTGGCTCATACATCTGTTTTTAATGTTTCTATGAAAATTATGTTAAAACCACAAAGTCAAGGTTTGGATGAGTAGCTCAGAAGCAACCCAGATACAATGTAAACATTAGAACATAATGCTTCTCATGGCTAGTGATGGGGCAGGGATGTTTTTCAGAGAGACTATAGAGCCAAAGAAGCCAAAAATTAGAAATATGTCAGCCTCCAAGTTTAAGATATTAAAAAGTAGCTAAATGCTTCCAAATGTGCAAGTTTACCCTAAACCACTTGGATTTTCTTCTGTCCTATACTAGGAATAAAAGTTTCCAATGGTAGATCAACACTTTTTTTGTGAAAATTCTAAAGCATTATAAAAGCATCAGATCAAAAATCCTCTTAAAAGATACAGGGTCATAGTGATGTTCTTACATGTGAGGAAGGTGAACATATAAAGATATTTAACGAACTATTCACTGAACACATAATGAACAATGTTAGAAAATAAGAACATATATTTCACCATAGTTTGAATCTACACTGATTAAATGCCAACCTATCAAAATAAGTTGAAGAACCACTGAATAAAGAAATTAAAATATACATCAGAAATTATGGTAATGCTGATTGTTTAACGTGGAATCAGGAATAAGTGCTTATCATTTGTATTTTTGTGGTGCCTCAAATGCTTGTCTCAAGTGGACACTAATGTGTTGTCCTTGAATCAGTTTGATCTTTTTCTTTACATCACTGAGATGTGGCAACTCAACTAGTTAGGTACAATAAACTCAAATATTATTATTTTTTAATTCTAAGATATGTACTCTAAATATGGAATAATGAACACATGACATCTCAATGTCACTTTCAATAATAAGATTCTTGGTCATTAGCATTGTTTGATTTTGTTTTGCTTTAATACCGAGACCAACTCATTAAACACCACATGGATAGGAAATGCAGTAGTCAGTCAGAATGATGTCATTCCCTAGTTATCTTTTTTCCATTCCTCTTCCCCAGTAAGTTAAATCAAGTAAGAAAAGATAAAAGGGAAAGAGGATTCATTATTTTTCAGTTCTGACTCCCTTTCCTTTCCCATTTAATGTGAATAGTGTCAAATAACAGGAAAAAAATAAATGCATAAAGAATAATATAGTTGTATGAATGGTTCCACCACTTTGGAGAACAATTTGGCTCAGTAACAAATATTTCCAAAGCATTATGTTGAGGAAATACACATATTTTTACAGTTGGAAAACATTCAAAATTGTATTTTTTTTATTTTACTGGATACATACAAATGTAAGAATAAAAATATGCATGTAAATAATCAATGTGAAACAGAATAATGTTTATACTGAGGGAAAGAGAAAAAAGAATACTAGTAGTTTCCAGAGAGAGAAAGACACAAAATATACTGTTGTATTAATAATGTTTAATTTTTTTATACCGAGTGCCAGGTTTTGCAATATTTATTACAGTATTCTTTTACCTTTTGGCATTTCTAAAATATTCCATAATAAAGTTTAAAGAAGCAAGATTATTCAACTTGAAACTAGAAAAGTGTTTCAGGTTTTATGAGAAACATGGAGAATCAGCTGTTTTTCTGCCTCTATAAATAGAACTGGAAATTTGGTGAAGTATAGGGCTTACTTTCCCAGTTTAATCAAATTTTAAATATTACTATAGATCACAAAGACAAGAGTATGTCTCTTTCTGAACATCTTGCTACAGAGGTTTATTCTTATCTTTCTTAAGGAGCTTCGGTGGCCCTGGTTTAGACTGCATCACTTCCTTAATTCCCTCTGACTTTTCAGTTCTTACAATAACATGATAATAGGTTAAGCTGAGAAGGAGAAGAGGGAGGAAGAAACACTTATGAGTAGAAACTTTAGAGATTCAAGCCCCCCAAACCAGCCAAATAAAAAACAACATAGAGAAATGCTCTCTTCTTTGATTTTTGTACTCTGTAATTAGAAATAATTTTGAAGCAAACCAGATATATCTTCAATGTCTCTTTATTCAGTTTTAAATATTTTTTCTTTCTTTCTAGAGGGAGTCTCCTAGGAAAGGACCTTTAAATATTGAGCCAAATGATAGAGTCAGTTGGAAAGATCTTGATTTTGATCTTTCAGTTTTCCATTTCTGTGTCCAATTGAGATTCTTGCAGACTGGCCATGTTTATTATCTCTTTTTATTGAGGCAAGATTTAACCTGATCCTACATCTGGAAATGGGTCTTAGGTTAGATTTCTTACATTCTGCTATCTGGATGAGGGACAATAGGAAGACTCAGGTTTTCTTCATGTAGAAAAGACAGATACCTCTTCAATGGCATTTATCAGTTGTTAATGTTTAGATTTATGTTTTGATGGACAACCTGAAATACTGCCACTTTTGTTACCTGGTTAGGAATCAATCTGGGTGTTTACAAAGATATTGTGAAATTTGGCTTCTTTCTTTCGTCCTAAGTATTTGCTTCCTAGAACTTCTATAGAACCTGCCATTAAAGAAACTAGGAATCATGGATCTAAGACTTTTCACATTGATCTCTTATATAGCCACACTCCCTAGAAACCACTTTGGCCAACTTTGATCAGGAAGCAAATCAAGGCCCTTAACTACCAGAAATTTTATCTGTTTTGTTCATTGCTATGTGCTTAGGGCCTAGAATGCTATCTGGCACACAGTTTGGTGTTCAAAACATATATGCTGACTATGTGTATGTTTGTAGAAGAAATGCTTAATCTAAATATTATGTGGTGAAATCATTTTTTTAATGTTGGTGGAATTTGAAAAATCCATGATTGCCTTTCACATAATTCCAGTTATTTCTACAGTAGCACAAACATTACCATTTGTATGCATATTGTAATACACACACACACACACACACACACACACACACACACACACGTACACATACACATTTGTTAGGGAGGAAAATTACATATATATCCAGAATGGTTTACTCATCTATAAAATATTAACATTATTCTAGTTCACTCTAAAGGCTGTGGTACAATTCAAGTGTAATTACATATTTTAAAACTCTTGAAAATTTTAAAATATAAAATGCTAGATACTACAACATATATTTTTATACTGTTAACATATGAAAACATTCAAACCTGTAAAGAATTTTTGTGAGTGTATTTGAGCCAAACTGTTGACAATTGCCAAGCAGCAGAATCTCAACGTATTGAGATAATGTTCCGGAGATGTCAGTTTTTCACCTTGTTTTATACACTACAATCAGAGGAAATGTAAGTGGGTTACATGAAACCCATTGATGATAGATTAGGGTGGTGGGAGGAAGCAAAGTGGAGAGGAATCTCTGGGATTGGATGCACAGTAAAATAATAGATACATACCTCTTTTGCATAGGTATGTACAGGATAGTTAATGGTCAACAATAAACAAGATAACTAATAATGAGCTCTAACAGGTTTTGATCAGTGGATAAAGTATCGGCCTGCAGACTGAAGGGTCCCAGGTTCGATTCCGGTCAAGGGCATGTACCTTGATTGCTGGCACACCTCCACTAGGGGTTGTGCAGGAGGCAGCTGATTTGTGTTTCTCTCTCATCGATGTTTCTGACTTTCTATCCCTCTCCCTTCCTCTCTGTAAAAAAATCAATAAAATATATTTTTTTTAAAAGATAACTAACACTGAGGAAATTTATGGTCTCTGCTATTTGTTATACCCAGAAGGGTCCAGAAAAAAAGGAAGTTACAAGTTACCCTGACATTCCAAAGGTGTGTTATCAGAAATGCAAAAAAACAATAAGCTCAGTAAAAATCTTTGTCAGGAAAGATACTGGCCTAAGACATGACTACCCACTATAAATTGCTTTTTAATTAAAAGGTTTTAATTTCAGATCATCCTTTGTGGGTACTTTAGGTCTCTTGGGTTTGCAAGGCTGCTACACAGACCTTCCCTGAGTTAGTCAGGTTAGTATGTTGTTCTTTTTTACCCACAATACAATTTCCTTGGGGGAAAAGAGTTGCAAATGATTAGTGCATTTTATTTATTTGTTTAATTTTATTTTTAATTATAGTTTATGTTCAATATTATTTTGTATTAGTTTCAGATGTCAGCATAGTGTTTAGAATAATCATACTTTACACGTGTTCTCCTGATATTTTCAGTGCCCAACTGGCAGGCTGCACAGTTATTATAATATGATTGACTATATTTCCTATGCTGTACTTTACATCCCCATGACTATTTCATTACTGCAAATCTGTACTTCTCAATATTTCACTGTTTTCACTCTGTTCCTCAAACCTCTCCCCTCTGGCAATCATCAGTTTGATCTCTATATCTATGAGTCTGTTTCAATTTTGTTTGCTCATTTATGTTGTTCTTTAGATTCCACATATAAGTGAAATATGGTACTTGTTTTTCTCTGACTTATTTCCTGACCATAATACCCTCTAGATCTATCCAAATGCTAAGATTTCATTATTTTTTATGGTCAAGTATTATTCTGTTGTATATATGTGCCACATTTTTTTATTCACTTGTGTATTGATGGGAACTTGGGTTACTTCCCTAGTTCCCTCAAAATAATGTGTTTTGAAGAACACCTATTACCTGCTAGCTAATGCTCAATTATTCATTAATGGAAAATCCTGTGTAAAGAAGTTTTATATTTTCAATTTAAGGCAACAAAACTTTATTGCATAATAGCTCAGATGATGAAAATCCTCCAATTATTCGCATTACTATATCCTCATATTTTGGATATAATAAAAACATTGAATTCCAAAATTATACCAGATGTTGTAAAGGTTGGTTGAGCCTGCTTTTTAGAAAAAGGACTGAGAGCTACAGACTTCTGCAAGCACAAGACAAGAAAGATATGCTTTAGAAAATTTGTCTTCTATTTCTTTATTCAACCCAAGCCATGAGTATGGTAGCCCAACAAAGACTTTTTTCTGTCTGGTGGTTTAATTGCTTTTTTAAGGTTCAAAACCACGTGGGGCAATTTCCCTTAAAAGTGATATAAATCAGTGAATATATGAAAATTTCTTTACATGCTTTGCATTTTCTCTTTCTGAGCATAGAATTTTACAGCAGTTGAATTCTTGGAATTGTAAAAGTTTATATTCTTTTCAAAACAATATGAAAAAATATTGTGTATATAAAAATGATTCTACTAAACCTTTTAAAAATAGCATTACTTTTTTCTCAGAACTAATAAGCAAATAGAACTAGACAAAATTACAATTACTGGATGTAAAAATTCTAATCTTGGAGGATTTGAAGACAAATATTTTCCCAAAAGCATAAGATTAAGTATATCCAAATGCTTTCTTTCCAGATGAGAATGAAATAGAGCTACATCATCTAAACATTAGTATATAATTGTCAACTAAAGGCGTAGTGGGTTTTTCAAAAAATAATTTTGAAACTTTTGTTTTATTTAGAAAAATCCACTTTCAAAAATTAAATTTGTCTTTTTATTTATTTATTAAACAGTAAAAGACTTCACATTAACATTACCACAAATATTTAGCCAAGAATGCCAGATGCTGATTTTAGGCCTATGACAGAAAATTGGGCATATTTCCAATCAGATGCCTGTACTGTATCCAAAACAGAGCCTGTAAAATACAGTGCTTCTCTGGTGGAGGATGTTAAACATCAAAATGAGCATATTTAAGAATAATCAATCTACACAATGATTCTATATCATTAGACAAGGACGTTAACATGAAACTGAAAAGAAAGGATATCTCTGAATGACATGGCATCATTAAAAACCGGAGAGCTGGAGTTGCCCACATGCAAACTTAAATGTACTCACATACTGAATAATACTAGCAGACATTTCTGAGTGCTTACTCTGTGTAAATTAAGTGATTTACATTGACTAGCTCATTTAATCCTCACAACCTTATAAACCTGGAATTATTCTTATCACCATTTTAAAGACCAAAAGAAAAAAAAATTATAGCACACTATATGTTACATCATTTACCTATGGTCTCAAAGGCATTTTTACTTCTTAGCCCATGCTTTAAATCGTTGTCATGGAGTGCAATCTCAGGTACACCCACATTCTGATGCAGAGAATAAAGATTCCAACCAGACAATCCTTACATTAGATTAGTCATATAGGGTGGGGCAAAAGTTGCTCCTATGAAAAAATAATAAATAATATAAACTAATAAAAGAGTGAAATGCTAATTGACCCTACCTTCTCAATGCCCACCAGCCACTCAGGAGTGAGTATGCAAATTAACCCAACAAAGATGGCAGGTTATTTTGGATATGCAAGCGCCAAGCAGGTGGGGGCAGGACAGGACATTCTTGCTCAAATCTTCATGCATCGGGCCTCTAGTTAATAAATAATAATGTAAGAGAATTCTGTCAACATCCAATTATTTCAAAGCTCAAGTTCCCATCTGGGGAGGACTTAATTGAGGACTGCCTCTTTAGATCCAAGGTGACATCACTGTTCCCGCCTTGCTGGATCTAGATTTATCCTCCCAGTTGGGTCCCCGCCTAGTAGAGTCTAGTTCTAAGTCCTTTGGTTTGTCTCCATATCTATAAAGCTCTACTTCCCTTCTCCCCTGCTGTGGTCCAATCCCTGACTGACTGCCTAGTCCTCTTTTTCTAGCTTCTGACCATTAAGTAGGGGAGCATTGATTTGTATAGTCATTCTCATGGTAAACTTTGACAACCCCTGAGCTGAACAAAAGGAACAAAATAAAAATGTACATGCAAATGTCTGAGCATTTAAATGATCCTGCTAAAATCCTGAGCCATCTGGGGTAGGGCAAGGGTGAGAGAAAAATTTTAATTGATTCTACTTGCTGTAGAGTTTATTCCATTTGGTTTAATGTTAAGCCTCTAAAAACATAATATATGTGCATAGATTTATTTGTTGCCAGAATTAAACAAGAGTAAAGCAAAGAAATTTTACTTCCAGCCGCAATACAGAAGCTGATATCACAATAGTCCTTATCCCCAAACACTCACACACACACCCACACACACACACCACACACACACACACACAAAAAAAAACAAACAAACAAACAAAAAAACCTATAAAATGGGGTGTGGCAAGGGGAGGATATGAAATCACTGCAAATGAAATGGGCCCTGCAATTGTACCAGCTTTCTGTCTGCTGTCTCCTTATAGACTGTGGCTCAGGGAGAGAGAGCAAAGGAGCACAGCAGACTCCCTGAGCTGAGGGGACAGAGGTCAGAATTCAGAGCCAGTGCGGTGGGTGGCTGGAATTGGTATGGCAAGGTTTGGGAGGGAAGTGGGCTGTGCAGAGGAGTTCCAGAAATCATCAGAGAGATTCCTTGAATCCTTGGCTGAATAGTAAGCAGTGTTTGCAAGTTGAAACTGAGGTGGACCAAGTATAATATTAAGAAAGAACTGAAGAGCTGAGATTTGAACTCCCAGAACTAGACAGAACAGGAAAACGTTTGTTTTCTGACCTTGCAAAGGTGAAGAAAACCTAAGGAACAATACAGATTTAGTAGAAACTCCAGCAAAGCCAAACCTTAGGAGAAGGGCTAGTCTAGTTCTTGAGCAAAGAATCAAGTTCTACTGCAAGTAAATTAAATGTTTATGGGTGTGGAGAAAAAGAAGCCACATGCTAATGTGACGAACTCCGGGAAGGCCTGCATGGGAGCCTTGCAAACTCAGAGATCTAAAATAACCACAAAGGGTGGTCTGAAATGAAAACTTTTAAAGTTAAAAAGCACTCTATGGTGGGTAGTCCTGTCCTAGGCCAGTATCTTCCCAGACAAAGATCAACTTTGATCTTAACTGAGCCTATTGTCTTTTTGCATCTATGATAACATATCTTTGGAATCTCAGGGTAACTTCCCTTTTTCCAGACCCCTCAGGGCAGAACTGATGCAAACAGCAGCAAAGACCACTAATTTCCTCATTCTTATGTTGACTGTTAACTATCCAGTACCCACCTATGTAAAAGAAGCATGTGTCTATCATTTTACTTTTTACCCAATCCCAGAGATCCATACATCCCCCCTCCCCCCCTTTGCTTTCTTCCACCTCCCTAATCTATTACCTAGGGATTTCATGTAACCTACTTACATCTCCCCCTTTTAATTTATAAAACAAGGTAAAAAACTGCCATCTGGAGCATTCTCTCAATACCTTGAGAATTTGCTTCCCAGCAATTGTTGGCAATTTGGCTCAAATAAACTCACAAAAATTCTTTACAGGTTTGAATGGGGAAAATTTCTAATAATGAAGACAATAAAATCCTGACAGTCAACAATAAAGCATTTATAACATGCACACTATAATTTTAAAAGTTACTTCACACACACAAAAAACAGAAAACTGTGACCCATAACCAGTTTAAAAATGATTCAATAAAACAGGCCCAAATGAGTACATTAGAAGGCCACATCTTTACAAGAGCAATTGTAAAAATACTCAGGGTTTTAAAGGGAAAAAAAGAATATAAGGAAAAATAAGAAATCTCAACAGGGGAATGAAAACTATATAAAAGGAAATGACAGAGATTAAAAAAATACAATATAAAAATTAAAAACTCAAATCTATAAGCAGGCTAAATAGTGCAGAAGAAACTGTCAGTAAATTTGGAGAGCAATGGAAATTATCCGAACAGAAGTATAGATAAAGCAGAGTTTGAAAAGTAATAGTGGAGTTTCAGTAATTTATGACATAATTTCAAGTAGAGCCAAAAAGCCCCCAAAATTCCAAGTTAAACTATCTCCTACCAAGCTGAATTTCTAACTTAGCAGAAAGCTTATTTCCTAACCAAAGCTGGGAAATTCTGTGGCATTAATCCTTATCAGCTGGACAGTTTTTATGTATAAGATCTTCTTGCTATAGTTGTATATTTGACATTCAGAGCAGACTCTGAGCTCAGCCTCATGCGCTGCTTTCCTAGCAGCCAATCAATGATTCTCTCTCATCATTGATGCATCTCTTTTCCTCTCCCTCTCCCTCTCCCTTCCTCTCTGATATATATATTGTGTGTGTGTGTGTGTGTGTGTGTGTATATATATATATATATATATATATTTTTTTTTTTTTTTTTTTTTTTTTTTTTTAAAGAATCACTGGTAGTGCTGACAGACCTCATCACTAATGCTTCCTCCAGGAGTCCATATGTCTGCTGAATGACTTTGTCATTCTTAATCAGTTGCTAAGACAATAAAGAAAACTGGAATGCTTTAGTAAAAGAGTGAGATAAATAAATAAAACAAAAAAATGCCAAAAATTTAAAAGAACAAACATCAAGAAAGACAACTAAAGAAAAGCAAAAAAGCAAATAAAAAAAACAAAGATAAAAAAGATGAGAAAAAAAATACACACACACATTGTGACGCATATGATATCTTCTCAATCTCTATTATTACAGAATGCCTTTGAATAGTTGCATTGAATTTTCTTTAAAGCACATAACTCTATTATCCACAGTGAAATAATTTAAGTCTTTAAAACAATACTTGCATTTTTTGAGTGTTTTCATTTTAGAAAATTCTTTTATAACACAGATCTTTCTGCAAAGGATCACATTTCTTAATAATCAGGATTAAGGAAATTTATTTATCGAATTTATTGGGATAACCCTGGTTAACAATATTATACAGATTTCAGATGTACAATTCCGCAACACATAATCTGCACACTGTATTGTGTGCGCACCACCCCAATTCAATTCTTCGGTTATCATCATTTATCCCTCCGTGCCCTCTGTTTGAATTATATTTACAAATTGATTTAAAATTTTATGAAGCATTTTTAGGTTTGTTTTCCCAATAATTAAATACAAAATTAATACTTATTTTATGAATAAAAAATCCACAAGTAAAATACATAGTTATTAAAATATGAATCAGTTTTTCAAGGATAATATTTTGTAACCTTGTGAAAATTATTCATTCATTTTTGTTAATTTAAAAAATGTTAATTATATTTGACTTACAAATTATATTTGTTTCAGATATACAATATAGTGATTAGACATTTATATACCTTAAAAAGTCATCTGACCACAATAAGCCTATAACCATCTGTCACCATGCATACTTATTACAATGTTATTGACTACATCCCCATGACTTATTTCATAACTGGCAGTTTCTCTTTAATTCCTTTTACCTTACTTTTTCTGTCCATCTTGTCCTCTTCCCCCTGCAGCCATCAGTTTGTTCTCAGTATCTATGAGTTTGTTTCTGTTTGTTTTAATTTTTAGATTCTACATGTAAGTAAAATTAAATGTTTTTTTCTTTCTGTAACTAATTTAACTTAACTCAATAGCCTATAAGCCTATCTATATTGCCATAAATGGCAAGATTTTATTCTTTTGATGGCTCAGTAACATTTTTATCAGTTCTTCTATTGATGGACACCTAGGTTGCTTCCATAACTTGGCTATTATAAATAATGCTACAATGAACATGGGGTGCATATATTTTTTAACTTAATGTTTTTGTTTTCTTCAGATAAATACTCAGAAGTGGAATTGCTAGGTTATTATTGGAGTTCTATTTTGAGTTTTTTGAGGAATTTCCATACTGTTTTCCATAGTAGTTATACCAGTTTATAATCCCACTGACAGTGCACAATTTTCTGCACATCATTGCCAACACTTATATTTGGTTGTCTTTTTTATAGTAGCCATTCAAGTAATAACTCATTATAGTTTGAATTCATATTCTCCTGATGATTCATGTGTCTATTGGCCACTATATGTCTTCTTTGTTTTGTTTTTTTTGTTGTTTTTTTTTTTTTTTTTTTTTAATATATTTTTTTTGATTTTGTACGGAGAGGAAGGGAGAGAGATAGAGAGTTAGAAACATCAATGAGAGAGAGTCATCGATCAGTTGCCTCCTGCACACAAGGTACATGCCCTTGACCGGAATCGAACCCGGGTCCCTTCAGTCCCCAAGCCGACGCTCAATCCACTGAGCCAAACCGGTCCCAGCTATATGTCTTCTTTGGAGAAATGTCTATTCAGGATCTCTGCCCACTTGATGTTATGATTTGGGGAAAACGCAGACATTTAGTTTATAATAGTCATGGAAGTTTCAGTTTGGTTTTACTCTAAAATCAATAAGGCATTGCTTTATTCAATGAGACTGAACCAACCTCTGATTATCAAGCCTTGAGTTCTCATCAGTAACACAGACCATTGGGTCAAACAGAGATAATTTCATGTTCAAGAGTTATGGAAAAATAATACAAATTGACCATCAGAGTAATCTTCCAACAGAAGCTTATCTTGCTAACAGAACTTATAAAAAATATATATTTTAGTACCTTTAGTCTATAATTATTAAAAGAGGTACAATGAAGTGATAGCTGTAAGTCACATTGTTATAGACATAACTTCACTCACTATTCTGCAGGAAAAGCAAAAGAAATGTAGCATTGCATTTTCTAAATGAAATAGTTTGAAGTAATTTTATAGACATAACACAAAAAGCTTGTAAAATGAGAAAAAAAATAGGTTTTAGTGTGAATTAGCTCCCTAGTTATTTCAACTTTTACCTTAGGGACAGTGTGCTGGCTTTGCTACCATAGGTTAGAATACTGAGGAATCATAAGCTTCAAAAAGTGAAAATTCGGACGACCAAACATGGAAGACAAAAACAAGCCTGAAAAATACTGTCTTTAGAACTACAAAGAGATGCTTTCCAAAGCTAAAATTTCTGTGGTGGAATAAGCACCTCATTTTCATGAAAATGATAACTTCTTAGAATGGATACAAAAAAAAAAAAAAAGCAGCCGGGTCACTGCCTGGCTTCTAGTTCAAGGGCTCTGATGCTTTTCAACCACCAGGCCCGTTGTCTGTAGGTTTTAAGAAAGAAGGCCTTCTCAGCCTTGGCAAGCCCTCACCCATTTGTATGTACTAGTATGTAGCTCTGCTCGGTAGCTGAGCCTTTTACACAGGGCCCTGCAACTCTCCTGGGAGAGTGGGAACGAGAACAGATAAAAGGGAAGAGAAGGAGAACACTGCCTGACAAGCAGACCATCATTCAGGGCCCTGTGGAGCCAATTTTACAGTGCACGTCGGTGCAGGACCAGATGAGATAGGTGGACAATTTAGGCATCAGATGGACATAAATCATGAGGATAAAGTGGTTAAAGTTGAGTTTTAAAAATGAGATAGTTGCTTGCTGATGAAATATTTTCAGATAGGTAAATGGTAGGTACTAAGATTGATTTTTTATTTACTTATTATTATTTTTTTTTTTTACTAAAACCCATGATGAGATATTTCCCTGGCTTGGATTATTAGTCTGATAAAATGTGAGTGACAGACCTGGTGTCTGACTGTTTTTGTGTTTAAACAAAGCTTCTCTAAGGTAGATCTGAGAAATGAGAGCTGCAGAAAAGTCATTAGTGATTTGATCCCACATTCAAATATCAGTTCTTGAAGTAAAATATGAAGTTCTATACTGTAATTATTAACCAAATTACAAGTTATAAGAATGTCATCGTATGTGGAAAAACTCTCATCTTTCCTGACAAAAGAAGTCATAAAAATAAATGAACCTAATAAAGTACAATCTTAAAAGATATTCACTGGCACTGTAGCATGTTGTTTAGCACAATCTACTTAAAATTATAATAGTGAGCCTGATCCCAGGGAAGTTACAAAGTTTATAAGGCATTCAATAGGCAAGATCAGACTCATAAAGCAGGGCAGACGCTTTGCAGCCACCTCCACCAAGCTTGTCACATAATAGTTTCCCTGTAAAGATTTGTTGACAAATTTACTGTTTTACTTGGAGGCCATAATAGTACAGCATACATTTTTTATGAGGTGCTTTCTAAATATCTTGCATTTATCTTCTAAATGTAACTTCTGCGGTATTCTGGGTATTCTGGGACTGGCTCCCTCCCTTTATTGTGTTATAACTAACAGACATAACACTGAGTTAGTAGCATCACTTTGCTTTTATCTCTCTATTTTCTTTTAAATCTTTATGAGGAACAGCACGGGAACTGTAACGTTTACTGTTCGCATCCACTGAGCCCATGCTATGTTAAAAGAGGGTAGAGAAAGAGCAACAGAAAATTTCATGACATATCGATCCCTCAGCTCAGAGACAGAACCTGTGTTCAGAATTTTGCTGGGGGGTGAGAGAGAGGTCACAGCTATGGGAAACAGGTGAGAAAGGTAAGAGAGTAACAGACCTGAATGAGGAAAGCTACAAGACTTTGGGCTCTGGGGACAGAGAGACATGGGTTAGGGTCCTGGCTCTACAGCTTAACTTAAATGAGTTTGTTTCTTCATTTACAAAGTGAGGCTGATAGAGAAGATTAGATGCAAGCTGGTTGGCTAGGTTCTAGGATATGGTAGGGGCAGAAAAAAGTTGCTATCATTCCAAAGAATTGTTGGCAATATAAAAATATAATAAAATATATCACCTGGGAAATATAGAGATTCTGGGTAGATTATGGTCTAAACCCTAAAGCTTATTTATAAGCAAATCACAATGCCGTCAAGGGAAGCTGGGAACTATTCAGGTCTTGGGCTCTAAGGAAGTCGTGGCGAGCTGTTCTCCCATAGGATCTGAGAAACTTGCCAGGGAGCTCTTACCCTTAATACTCCCTGGCTGAGGCCTAGATCCAAGTTGGATGGCTCTCTGTGACCTGTGACACTACAACCACCCAATTCTGATTTTCACCACGGTTTAGCAAGTCCCATTGCTACCTTCAGACACCTGAGTCAATAGCAGTCCAGACCCCGTGGGACACTCTGGTTTGCATTTCAGGGCACATTTTTCTACTAGAAAGATATGGGATAGGGAGGAAAAAGTACAGAAGCCAGAATCGAGAGGCAGATTCCAATCCCCTCTAATAAGCTTACTCTTCCAGCCCCATTATTTCTAGCTTTCTCTATTGCTGCGCACCTCCCCCCCCCCCCCCCCCCCCCCCCCCCTGACATTCCAGATCTCTAGAATTTGGCCAAGGGGCACATGAAAGATTTCCATTACTAATGCTCTAAACCCCTCCTTTGATTACCAGCCATTCGCTATGTCTCTAAAGTTGGAACATTTGTAATATCCATATAGATGATTACTTAAAACATGAAAATTAGGTTAGTTGCCGATTCTGCAGATTTATGGTCTAAACCCTAAAGCTTATTTATAAGCAAATCACAATGCCGTCTACTATTGGGTAAGGCCTTCATTTCCACCTCCAGCAGGTACATGTAATACCTGTTCCACAATGAAGAATATCTGAAAGTGGAGTTTAAAACTGCTTGGTGGTGGAGCTGAAATTCACTTGTAGGCAGCCTGCTCTGGAGTCCACTTTCTTATTCTCATGCTACACCACTTCCCTGTAAGTAGTGAGGATTAGAGGGGATGGAACGAATTAGAGGGAATGAAGCTAGAAAGGTAGGTTCAAGTTGTATAGAGTCTTAAAAACTAAATCAAGGAATTAGAATCTTACTATGTAGGCAATCAGAAATCGAATATAAAGAATTAGTTTTTGAGGACAATGAATCTGATGGCAAAATATAGAATTTAACAGAAGGAGGAAGATAGTAAAAGCCTGGATGACTGTCAGGAGGATATTACATTAATCTAGGGGTAACAGGATGGGAACCCAGCCTGGGAGGTAATATGGAAATTAAAGAACTGATAAGTGTGATATGACCTGCTGACTGATTGAAGTGGAAAGTAAAAAATAATGACCCAGGTGTTAAGATAGATAATAAGAAGAACTAGTTAAAACAAACAAATAAGCAAATAACATTAAAATCCCCTTAGGTACCGTATTTTCCGGCATATAAGACGACACCCTAATTTTACAGTTAAAACATAGGTTTAGGCCTATATTCGCTGTATAAGACTACCCCCCACTTCCGAGGTAACACCAGTTCTTTTTTTAATAGACCGCCTCTCTGATTCTGGCCAATCTGAGCAGGCTTTTTTTTTTTTGTTTCAAAAGTCATCTTATACGCCGGAAAAACGGTAGCTAAGAAGTTGTAGTTAATAAATTATTAATCAGAACCTAAATTTTATACTCCTCAATTTAAACTTCTTCTCTTGTGCTAACTTCAACTTAAACATTGCTATTTAAATCCCCATGAGCTGCTTACACTTTAGACTAAATGATTCTGATATTATTGTTTTTCTCATCTCGCATGTCCTAAATGGATATGTGTGTATAAGCTTATTAATGGATAGAATTAGTATGCTTGTATTCTCTGCCACCTCTCTGTAAGTGGAAGCACCAAAAGGGATTCTGGAGATTAAAAAAATATATATTATTATTTTTTGAAGAATAAGGGCTTTTCTTTTTTTAAAAAAAGAAAAAAAATTATTTGTATTGATTTCAGAGAAGAAGGGAGAGAGTGAGGGAGATAGAAACATCAATAATGAAATAGAATCATCGATCAGCTGCCTCCTGCACACCCCCCACTGGGGACTGAGCCTGCAACCTCAGCATGTGCCCTAACCAGGAATTAAACCGTGACCTCCTGGTTCCTAAGTTGATGCTCAACCCCTGAGCCATGCTGGCCAGACAAGAGCTCGTCTTTTTTGAACTCTCATTATGTAGCTACCTCTACGCCAAGCTTTCTCATACTATATTATCTATGTACTGCCCACAACAGCTGTGCGAGTGAGCACTGCTGTTATTCCACTTTACAGGGGAGAAGGCTGAGGCTCGGAGGGCTACATAACTTCCTCAGGTTCAAAGAGCCAAAATGGTGAAGCTAGTATAATATCTCCTATCTGTCTCCTACAGAGTCCATACTTTTAATAACTGTTGACAATTGGTTATCAATTCATTTGGGGGGGAAATCTAACTGAGAGAAGTGAGGAAAGGTCAGACGTTCTCTTTCATATAATGCCTTGTTTATTGCTGTGATTTACCTGTCAAATAAGAATGTTGCTGTAGTCTTACTTCAGACTTGTGAGGAAGATGACTAGCCACATTAATGCACTAGAATGTGGATGTGACATACTTCCTATGAAAAAGGATGAGAATCTTGAACCTTACCCAATAATTTATTTATTTTAACTCAGATGCAAACATACAGTAGTTTCAAGGTGTAAACTTATGAACAGAATAGTCGGCATGCTATGGCATACCTCATAAAGAGGTCTGACTGTATATAACAGGTATTATATGCTCAATTAAATGGAGAAGAGGTTTGTTTTTTTTAAAAACAACAACAACACACACATGTATATCAGAAATCAGAATGTATAGAGATCACCAATTTAAAGACATCCTCTCAAAAGTATGGTGATGGCTTTGGTTAATGATTTTCATTAATCATCTCTTTATTGGAAAAACCCACACAAGGAAATTGTTGGAAGAATAGCTATTCTCATTTAATTTCTTCTAAAAGGCCTTCCCTAATTTCAAACATGTCTTTTCAAAAGGAGAGTAGCCACAAATAGTACAAAAAGCTGTGCAATTCTCCCTGATTATGTTTTCTCCTCCTTCCCAAACCTGGTGTTCCAAGTTGCTGCTACTTTGGAACAGAATCAAAGACAGGCCTGTGGGATTCTAAGTGGCACTTAGTCTGTGGCATAATGGGGAGCTGCAATGATTATGTAAATAAATATCCCTTCGGGGGAAGAATGAGCGATTTGCCCTAAAACTGCAGCTGTGAAAAGCTGGTGCTAAGTGGAGAAAAAGACACTAGCAGATAGAGGAAGTGAATTTGGTAGAAACGGCTAATGGAGATGACTACATAGTTGCAATGGTGTTCAGGGTGGATGTTCAAACTTTTATGTGTGTAGTAAGTACCACTCTCAACCTACAAAATAAAGTGGCGATGAAATGGTACTTTTGCTCTTCTGGTAAGAGCCTTTTAATCTCTGTTATGAGCTCTCAGAGGCAGAAAGAACATCCCAGATGTTGTACCTAGAAGTCCTGCAGGAGCAGGAGGTGCACAACACTCACCTGGGCAATAGACGTTATACTTCCCACCCCATTTATTGAACATGTTTATGTTTTGTTATTTATTAACACTCTTCCATGAGTCAGTTTCAAATAAGCAAACACACTTTGAAGGAAAAGTTTATTTCATTCACTTGCAAAGCAATGGCTATGGATTTAAAAAAATATATATACATATTATTGATTTTCCACAGAGAGGAAGGAGAAAGATAGTTAGAATCATCGATGAGAGAGAAACATCGATCAGCTGTCTCCTGCACACCCTCTACTGGGGATGTGCCCTGCAACCAAGGTACATGTCCTTGACAACATAAGGAATGAAGGTAATGTTAATTTTGACAGAACAAGACTTTCCACAAGCAGTGCTGAAAGAAAGGAGTCAGCCCAGGAGTCCTTTGTTCCACCTTATTGACTTGTCTGATAATGTTGAGGGACAGACTCTGTTGTGTTCTCCCTGGTGTGCTGGGAGGAAACACATTTGCCAAATATGGAGGGAAGGATGAGCCTTCTGAACTCCCTCCCAGTTCTGCCCAGCTTGGATTTGAGCCACGCTGCATCTCCAGAGGGGGCTACTGACCTTGAGAAGAGCTAGGCTCACTTCATTCTGCCTCTTCTTTTGCTGCTGCTCCTCTGAAATGCTTCGAAAAGTAATGTTAAGTTGTTATGGCTGTTGCCCCACCCTTGGGAGAATGCCCAGGGGATGTGGACCGCCCCCAGGCAGCCCACAGGAAGCTGGACCAGAAAGTGCAGAGTCACTGTGCACTCAAGTGCCAGCACACAGGTCTCTTCTGCACCCGTACATTTTCAGTGGGCTCTCTTATAAATGTCCACCGCTTGACATTTGAGAAATTTGAGAAAATGTTTTATTAGTTTTTTCATCACTATTGCAAGAAGGTAAGATATCATTTAACCAATTGGAACTGGATGAAATTGGTAGTAATTAGGAATGAAATATAAACCCAGGGTCTAAAATTATGTTGACTGTGGCCAAGGAAAAACATTAAAATATGAAAATAGTATTTAAGACATTTGTGAAGATTCATTTCAGGTTTTTGTTGTTGTTGTTGTTTGTCTCCCCCACTCCCTCTCTTACACAGATTTGAGTATGGGAAGAATTAAATAATTCTGTTAAAGCTGTAAAAAAAAATGCATTTGCTAAACTGGTAAATAACAGTATTCAATTTACAAAAATGTCTTAATTTTTGTAATGTCTCTAAAAAAGCAGTTCCCAAATTTCTTGGGCTTAGAACCTCTTTACATTAATAAATTGTTTAGAACCCAAAGGGCTTTAATTTATGAAAATTATATCAATAAATATTTACTATATTAAAAATTAAAACTGAGAAGCTTTAGAAATATTTATTAATTCATTCAAAACTAATGAAAATAAACCCTTTACCTTTCAACATCAGAGCAACATTATCACATGTCATCCAGTTGCTGAAACCTCAACTGTACACTCATGAGGGAATGATAATGAGAAAGGCAAATAACTTCTTAGTATTTGCTTTTTGATAACCACTTTGAGAACATGCACTCTATAATATTTTAATCTTCCTAAAAAAGTATCACAACCAAATAAGGAACTACAATGTATTGTTTTGATTTTTAAAGAAAGTTAGTTTCATTAATCTGTAAAAGTATATTTGCATTGTTAAGATTGTAGGAAATGAGTTTGAATCCCTATCCTGCCACTTAGTGAATGATGTTGGACAAGCTGTTTAAGTTTCCCAGACTCATTGTTCTCATCTATAAAATAAAGACGGTAAAAATTCCTTTCCCTTTGGGTTTTTTGTGGTGAACAAATGACTTTTTAAAAATATATTTTATTGTTTTTTTACAGAGAGGAAGAGAGAGGGATAGAAAGCTAGAAACATCCATGAGAGAGAAACATCGATCAGCTGCTTCTTGCACACCTGCTACTGGGGATGTGCCCACAACCAAGGTACATGCCCTTGACTGAAATCAAACATGGGACCTTTCAGTCCGCAGGCCAATGTTCCATCCACTAAGCCAAACCAGTTTCGGCAAACAAATGATTTTATACGTACATATTAATCACAATTCCTCAGAGAAATAGAACCAATAGAATATACATATATATACATATTATATAATATTAATATATACATAGTCTATTTATACACACATATAAATATATTTCATATTCACATATATATGCATATATATATATATATATATAGAGAGAGAGAGAGAGAGAGAGAGAGAGAGAGAGAGAGGGAAAGAGAGAGAGAGAGAGAGAGAGAGAGAGAGAGAGAGAGAGAGAGAGAAATAGGGAGGGAGAGGTAGAGAGAAGTGAATATTTTATTTTAAGGAGCTGGCTCACATGACTGTGAATGTTGGAAAGTTCAAAATCTATAGGGTGAACCAGCAGTCTGGAAATCCAAGGAAAAACCAATGTTGCAGACCAAGATCAAAAGCCATTTGTTGGCTGGATTCTCTCTTACTGAAAGGAGGTCAGTCTTTTGTTTTAATTAGGCCTTAAACTAATTGGACAAGACCCACCCACATTATGGAAGGAAATCTACTTTTCTCAAAGTCCACAAATTTAAATGTTAATCTCATCCAAAAACACCCTCACAGAAACATCCAGAATAATGTTCTATCATGTAGGTGGGCATCATGGCCCAGCCAAGATAACAAATAAAATTAACCATTGCATTATATAAAGCACTTTGAGTACTGTCTGGCATATGAAATGCTCAACAAATATTAGTTAGTATGTATTGTTAGTATTGCATTATATTTATTGTTCATTTTTAAATATTATTTTATGAAAAATCAAGTGATACATAAAAAAATTATTTTTGTAAAGAAAAGCCAAAACCCTTATGAGAATCTACACTAATAAAAAGAGAAATATGCAAATTAACTATACTTCCATGATGCCCACCAGCCAATCAGGAGTGTGTATGCAAATTAACCCAACAAAGATGTTGGGTTAATTTGCATATGCAGGTGCAGAGTAGCTGGGTGGGGCAGGACATCTGCTATGAGGGGGAGGGCAGAGGGCCGAGGGAAGTATAGGAGTGGTGCTCCAGCCAGAGCAAACACTGAAGGCCCGGCCAGAGTGAAGGCAGAAGGTGGCACTCAGAGCTAAGACCTGGATCCTGGGCACCAGAGGAAAACTGGTGCTGGCAGCCAGGGGAAGGAAGGTCTATTCTTGCATGAATCTTCGTGCAATGAGCCTCTAGTATATATATATATATATATATACTATATATATATATATATATATATATATATATATATATATTGATATTTATATATATATATATATATATATATAGAGAGAGAGAGAGAGAGAGAGAGAGAGAGACTTTATGTATGAGAATATACAGTGAATAGATACATATACAGCAGGTCCTCAAATAATATTACTTTGTTCAATATTGTTCCTAATAATGTTCATGAGATGGTGAAGAAATTTAACTCTTGTGTTTATCAATTAGTATGGTAAAACTGATTTCCTTATATGATTTTTCACTTAAAGTCACAGAACCTATCAATGACATAAAGTGAGGATTTCATATATATATATATATATATATATATGAAGTCCACACACACATACACACACACACATATATATATGTATGTGTGTGTGTGTGTGTGTATGTTTAAAAGTTTTGGAGAAAAATAATAAAGGTTAACATAGCTTTTCATACATAAAAAATGATATTTTTGGGTCAGTATACAAGAGGTTTCAGACAAATCAATGGAAAAAATATATATAGCCCAGAAATGTATTTTAATATATATTAATATAAATGTATTGATATCATATATATATGTATATATATATATATATATATATATATATATGATATTATAAAACTTCCCATCACAAATCACCATGGAAGTTGAGTCAATTAGTCAATAAAAACCATTAATCAAAGTTGTTTAATTATTTGTTTAAAAATCACTTTATATAATCACTTTACTCCAAATGTAAAATAAATTCCATTAGGATTTAAAAATAAAACACAAGAATAGGCACAAAATTTGCAAAGATAATCTACAGATTTAGCTATAAAAACTTATAGATACCAACTAACTTATCTTGGATAGGAAGGTTTGTCTTAGCTAGCATTGGGGAATTTATAAAGCATTAATATAATGAATACATTAAAATCACCACTGTTAAAGATAATTAATTGAGAAAGAATATCCACACAAATATAACATATACCGGTTAGTATATTTAAAATACAATGTGCTTGTACAAATTGATAAGAGCAATCTAAAACTCTAGTAGAAAAAAATGATAAGGGTATTATACTGGTCTCTCAGCATCCTTGGAGTCAAAAGGATGAAAAAAGTGCAGGTTACTTAATATAATGGACACTTCTATATGAGATTCGTGGGAATTTGAAGATAAAGGAAACATTAGAATTGGCTGGATCTCCAGTCACCTGAACTAGGTTAACTTCAGGGCATTTATAAAAATTGATCAGTTAGAGAAGAAAGCCATTTTGTTTACTCTGCATTTGTACTTCATAAAAACCAAACTTGATTAAATGGTTTTTTAACACTGGATGGTGTTGAAGAAGCTGATTTTGGCAGGGGGTTGGGTGGGGGAGAGGGGTATGTTTTGAAGAAGATTTATAACATCAATAAATGAGAAGTGGATATTTTCTAGAATCTTCTATCATTCTAACTTATATGCAATGGCTTGTTCAAAACGTTTCAGCCCTAATTCTCCCTCTCCCTGCTTTTGGTGAGAGTTCATAGTCTTATCAACTATGGTTCTTTTGAGAACCATTACTCCATGGCTGATAAGAACTCTGCCTCTCACAAGTGCAGCACACGATCCTATGTCTCGACACCACATATAGGAACGATTGCCTTGAGGGATTAATTGGCATTTTTTTAAAAGGTGTTTGAAGAGGGAACCAAATTCCTATTGTTCTCTTTCCTCTACCATTTCCGGAAGAAGCGCTGTACTGGCTGACTCTTATCTCTGGTTGCCCTAGACCAGTATGAAAGGTCTGGCTTGACTTATGGAGTTTGGCTTAGGCAGCTAGGCAAAAGAGCCAAGCTCCATCCTCATTTTTGCATAAGATCCTTCTGTGTGGTCTCCTGAGGGAATATGCTTCCAGGAGTAAGGAAATCAGAGATTTGCTCCTGGCCCAGTTTTTAGGGCAACTAGTAGAATCAGCTTTGTTGTACTCCAATGGGGCTTGTATGCCTCCAGCCTGCAGATTTTAGTACTGTTTCTTAAAAAAGCAAGGCCTGAGAATTCACACATCTTTTGGGTTGAATCTCTATTACTCAGGAGCTTCAACTATTAAGTTTACCTCTCTGAATCTCAATTTTATCATCTATAAAATAGATAAACTACCTACATCATGTCACTTAAGTGAGGACTAAATGAAATAGCATATATAGCATTGTGCCATATAAGTAGAGCATTGTGCTTGGTATATAATAATCTCAATAAGCAAAATCTCTTCCTCTTAGAGCTCGTCTCAACATCTTATTTCCTAACAAACCCACTTTTGATTAAATATCGGAGAAGAAAAGATCATATAAACTCAGCTTTTATAGCTATAATGACCATAGTGAATCAGCATGGAGAAACCAATAGAAATTGTATCTGGAATTTAAGAGCTATCCAGGTATTCTTTGCATTATAGATTTTTTTCTTCAGTCTTTTGATTTAAATTGGCATTCTAAAACTTAAATTGCCAATATTTAAAAATAGGTAGGGCCGAAACCTGTTTGGCTCAGTAGATAGAGCGTCGGCCTACAGACTGAAAGGTCCCAAGTTTGATTTCAGTCAAGGGCATGTACCTTGGTTGCGGACACATCCTCATTAGGGGGTGTGCAAGAGGCAGCTGATCGATGATTCTCTCTCTTTGATGTTTCTAACTCTCTATCCCTCTCTCTTCCTCTCTGTAAAAAGTCAATAAAATATATATTTTTAAAATAGGTAGGATATCAAGATTGTTATCAACCAACCTTAATGTGGTTCAGCTTTTTAGATCCCTTTTCAGAAGAGAAATTTTAATTTCTGTGTGTTGAGGGCAGCACAATGCAGTTCATATAACCTGGATATTTAAGGAGTTAGGGAGAAAAGGAAGATGGGAAATAAGAAAGAAATCCTTCAGATAATTCATACTTGTACTCAGAATTGTAAGAACAAAGTTAAATTACTGGTATAAATAAGTGCTATTGCATTAAGTGGTTTAAAATGTTAACATATGGCACTGTATTTTTATTTATTATTCTTTATTTTGAAATGTTCTACTCAAAGGCACATTTCAATCACCCCAAATCATCATCATGCCCCCCACACACACACACTTATTGTAAATGCTCATAGAAAGTTACACATTTTCTTCCTGTTGAACTATTGCTCTACAAATCATAGTTATTTTCCTAGGCTTTTACCATTTCAAGTTTCATTGCAATGTATGTGGAAAACTCTATTGTGTATGATATTTCATGACAACAGCAATGCATACTGCCTAAAAGCTGTAATGACCAGCTATTCTGTGGTCAGCAAAAGGAAATTACATAACATTAGTTGCCAATATGCTGTTAAAGGAAAGGTCTTCACATTGCTCCGGTCCACTCCCAGCCCCCAACCCTTGCCACTAATAGCAGGTTTTGAAAATAGGTTGAGGGTGAGTGGATGCTGGAGTACTGCTCTCTGTATCCCAAACCCATGTCCAACTCTTCTGCTTGGTTATTTCAAATCAGTGGTGGGCATGTTTTGGTGTATTTAGCTCCCACACAACTTGACTTTGCTTGTTTTATCAGAAATGATGTATGTCTAGTATTCCCGATCTAGGCACTTCCATTATTATTTTATTTACAGAAGACATCTTTTAAAAGAATAGTTTGACCCAAGACACAGGCCATCTTGAACTTTCCCATCATGCTCGTCCTGTGGGTGGTATTGTGCTGTTTTTACTTTTTTAGCATTTACTACTTAAAGAGAAGGCAGTAATGTTACTATTTCCATGTTCCTTAGAGCTCTACCCTACACATAGGATTTCCCCACACAGAGATAATTGGCTTTCAGATAAAATCTCTATTAATCTCCAGAATAAAGGGAGCCAGTATACCAGGGAGAAGAAGGCCCAGCCCTTTGTCAGCCAGTGCTAGCTATGTGCATGCCCTGACCTTTGTCTGGATTGTGTTGCCCATGATTATGGTTCTTTCTAGCAGTCAATGGCCCGTAGGTCAGAAAAAAATAAAAGGAATTTTGAATTACAGGGAGAAGTGATGCTTAAAAAGGCAACCATTTACTGATGTCTAATTTTTTTTTAATTAGGTATTTTCATACAGTTTGTTCCTCATTTCAATCAAGTATGGTTCTTACGGAACTTTATTATATAGTGAGCCTTGGTGAAATAACCCAAGAAGACTATATTGAAAAAATATTATATATCCACAGCTTTCTTCACAGAATACACTGAGTGGCCAGATTATTTTGATCTCTGAATGCATAATAATCTGGGCAGTCAGTGTATACCCTATATAATAAAAGGCTAATATGCAAATTGTCCCCTCAACCAGGAGTTCGATCAGCAGGCAGGCCGGCCCACTGCCCATGTCCCCTCCCCCTGGCCATGCTGGCTAGACCCCATGCATGCATGAATTCTTGCACCAGGTTTCTAATAATATATTTTCATGCAAGAATTCATGCATGCATGGGATCAATTACATATGTATATATATATGTAAAATGAGTGGCCAGATTATTATGCATTCAGAGATCATAATAAATCTGGCCACTCAGTGTATAAGATAGAATGAGTACTTACGATGTTAATTTTAAACACTTTATTAAAATGTAAGGAATAATAGGTTGTGCTTAGTTAAAACGTATTAAACATATTATCATGTACCTTTTGTTCATATCAGTCATTTATATTCACTTTCTGTCTTCTCTGTGCATTGAATAAATCTCATTATGCATTTGATTCAGTGCTCGAAAGACTATCAGTACCTCGAAAAGAAAGTTAATAGTGATTAAATGCCATTATTTTTATCACTACTTTATTTTTAAAAACTGCTAATAATTAATTTTTGTTTTTAGAGTACTAAATTTAATTATTGGAGCTAACATTTTCAGTGATAAAAACTTCAAAACAGAAATTCTCACATTTACATTCTTTAAAGTTAATTTTTTATTATCTTCCTTCTCCCCAGACATCAAGTTTTATCAGTACTGAGGCATTTCCTTGTGGTTTCTACTTTACCATGCTTGACCCAGTCGGATTCACACACCTCAGATGAACCTCAGGCCCCACGTAGCTATGAAATTGTTCAGGAATGCAAACTTATAAGTAAGCAATTAAAACGGGCTCTGGAGTCCTACAAAGCATGTGGCATTCATATTGGGCAACAGGTGATAGATTTTCCATCACCCATTCCCCTTGCCCCAGATACCATCTCTCAAAATAGAGGATATGATTTATTCTACCAAGTACATAAATTACCTTTTTCTTCCTAGACATTATAATGAAAACAGGCAGAGCATAAATAATAACTAAATAAGAAATCATAATTGCTCATTGGACTATATCAGTGATTGTGTGATTTTGTAATATAATTCCTATTTGAGCTCCTTTTGGCTTTGGAACCTGTGTTTCTCCTGTCCTTCTTCCAGCTAGGTTTTTTGGTGACTATTTCCTCTATTATCTTCCTCCCCTCCCCCCCCCCCCCCCCCCCGAGAATTGCAAAGTATTTCTCAAAATGTGGTTTTTAAAAACACTTGTACATCAGAGCCTCTTGTGTGCTTGTTCAAAATCTTCCTGGATTCCACTCCCTAACCAATGCCAACAGAATTACATTCTGGGGAAGAGAGACCACCAAATATGCATTTCAAATAAGTACCCCTCCCCTCTCCAGGTAGTGCATATGCCTGTGAAAGTTACAAAAATCACTGAGGAAAATAGACCTTCTAGTAGTGCCTGCAGCACAATTACCTTACCAGTTATGTCTCTCCCCCCTCCCCCTCGCAGTTCTTTCTCCTTCATTTTCAGAAGAGAATTTGTGACCTAGTGCAAAAACAAAACAAAACAAAACAAAAAAACAGAATTGCTTGGTCCTGGCCACCAAATCTATATTCAGGCTTAGGTTTTATCAACGTCAGGAATTAACTAACAGAAGGGTTCAGATCTGTCCTTAGTCATTTCACACAGTCTTAGAGCGCTCCAGGAATTCCATAGCCAGTGTCACACCATTGAGATCATCCTTTAGCATCATGAAATTCAGTCTTGTTGTGACATTAAGTTGAACATACCCAAAAATAACAGGAACAAACAAAATAATAGTAACGGCAAAACAATTTTATACTTGCTCAATTTCTCCTTTTCATATCAATTTCTAAAAGTTCCAGGTCCTATAGATGTTCTAGGTTCTGTCCCATACCTCCTTCCATTGAAGCTCTCTGACATCATCTTCACAGAAAACACTTATTACAGTGTCTCACATGTGTGATCTGTAATTTATACATTTCCATTATTGTTAATAGTCTTCAAAACTACACTGAAGTAACACCTTGGGTAAAAAAGCATTTCACAGATAAAGTTCCATGGAAGCCCCAAGCCTATATAATTGATTGGTTCCATCTTCTGGAACTCTCTAGGGACTCCAGCTCAGGCTTACCATCCTGGCTATTCTCAGTCTTCACAACTTTAGGAGAATTTCCCTGGCCTTATTCCAGCCTCTTAGCCCAAACCCTGAGGGCCCCTTAAGAGAGAGGACCAAACATTGTGTGTCCTTGTGAATGTTTTCAGTCTAGCATTCTACCCTCCTTGAAATCAGGAAAACACATATGTTTCTTTGATTCATTTTATCTAAGTGTCTTGGACAGTTCCATAAATGGAATTGTTGATAGTAACTATGAATGTGTTTTCTTTTGAACTATCTCTCTGGTGTGTATTATTTGGTGGCTCTAGGAGAAGTTGTTCATATTCTTAGCATCGGGTGTGAAATCCGAAGGTTAAATGGATGAAACTGACTTTGAATGACCTTATTGAAGCAAAATTGCATGGGAAAGTCTTCTATTTTTAAAAGCTTTATATTTCATATGGCCACAAACAGACTTTCACTGCCTAGGGCTAGCTTTCGGAAGGACACAGGCTTACATTTCCTCATTGTCAACCCCAAATCAATCAAGTTTCCAGATTTTCTAAAAGGATTGGTCTGTATCTTAGATCTTTTGAGTAGGGGAGCAAAAGAGTCAGCTTTATCATTTGAGTGGGAAGTAAGCCTGTTTGGTATCTGGCTGGATCAAAACTAATTTTTGAAGGAGACATCTCTTTGCCATTTAAAAATTATTTCTTGTTTGTGTTTTTTCTCAAACTGTTTTAAACACTGCACTTTGCTGCCATCAAGGCGGGCTGCCTGAACAGGATAATGGGCAGAAGACTCCAGAAAAACATAGGGAGCCCTGGATCTAAAAGACTTGGAAGAAGTGAGAGAGGTTAGGGAGAGTTCCTTTCGCCCTAGAGGGCGGGTCTGAGCTCAGTGATTAAGCCTTTCTGAAACTCATCTGGAAGCACCAAACAGAGTACGTGGTATTCATTCAGTATGTTTTTAAAAAAAAATAAAAATAAATCAATGACTGAATGAGAAATTTCATTTATTTTACATCTCTGATCAGACAACAGGCTCTCTTCCTAGTCAGGCCTAGATCTGGATCCAGTAGTCAGCAGCCTCGCACTGCTCAGGGTCTTCAGGTATCTCTGTGAGTCTGACCAACAGCTACAGGAAGTGGCCAGCAAAGTTCCCTCCCACACAGCACATTAACCAGATCAGGGCCAGTTTTGTGAAACAGTTCCTTACAAGCTCCAACCTTAGGCAGTCAGTGGAGAAGCTGACAGTTCAAAATGTGGATACAACTGAATGTGAGCTAAGATATAGGCAGGGCTTTTCTGCCTTGCCCATGGAAATATACCCGAGAGACTACTTGGTCAGGAGTGCTACCATTGGGGCCTGGTCCCAGGCTGAATCAAAGCTTTTCCTTAATGAGATGACAGCCCGTGTCTTGAAGATAGGACTCCTCTTCTGGCCAGAATTCTCAGTGCACAATTGCTGCAGATTTGCATTGGGCTGTTTGGAGAAAGACCATCTCAGCAGAGAGTGATAGAAGATGCCTTGAATGGCTTCAAAGACTCTAAGAGGCAATGTTGCTGAAGGTAAGACCATGGACATTTGAGAGCTAGACCATTAGTCCCAGACTTCATTCTTAAAGTGAATTTGTCCTCCTAGGTCGAGGACAAAAATATTGACATGGTGTAGTCTAGCGGCTATAAGTCACCTTCCTAAGGAGTTTGGGGACATTTAGGATATTTCTGATATGTGTTAATTTACTCCCCTTTAAGTCTATTATTTCTAGGCTTATAGATCAATGAATAGCTTTATTATTTAAGATTCTGGTTAAAGTGGGAAAGCATGAATGTAAACTTGTGTGGGGGAAAGAAGAGCCATCAGCAACTATAAAATCCCATGAGGGTTGGCGGGAACTGGACCACAGCATGGAATGGGAAGTGCTGAATGAAGTCCTGTCTGTTTTGTACATGTCAGTTACTCCAAAGAGGGAGCATGGTTTGCTGAGAAGACATGGTTAAGGGAGGACTATTGCTTTACCAAAAGCACTGACCCAAAACGAAACCTGAAATATAAATGCAAAGTGGAATGCACGCAGTAGCATTTGTATGTGAATAGAGTCATTGGAGAATTCATAGAAAGGTCAGAATGAAAGAGGGGATGTTGGAAAGCTCCTCTGAGAGCTGGGAGTGAGAAAAAATTGATTGCTCTGATGAATTGACAGAAGGGATATTTCTAAAAACAGCTAGTATCCATTTCAAGAGTGACCAATAAGTGTGTGCCCAAGAAAGAAGTGTGTGCCCAAAAGTCAAATGCCTAACATAAATATAATTTTATAAAGAAAGTGCATAGTATATATGTATTTTATAAAGGGTAAAATTTATGATGTGTGTTTGTTTCTTTGAAAACTATTATTTATGCAACTAGAACTCAAACTGCCTGACTTGTCATATTTGACTATTTCAAAATTCAAAAGGAAATAGATCTATTGGTGTGTAAGTATTCTCTCAACTTTACCCATGTGGCCAGTAGCATAACTACTGTTTTGTAAAAATTGTGATGCTTTTTACTTCTTGGAAGTTGGGTGTTACCAGTTTGTTCATTGTCCTTCTGGGAAATGTGGTCCAGTTGTCATTGATGAAAATAATGGTAAATTGTCTCTTACATTGCTAATGGCCCAAGCAGGAAAAATGTATTTTATAACTGACAAAAGATTAGAACCAGCTTTAAATGCATGCTTGGGGATTCAAACTAAAACTTAGAACATACTCATTGACCATGTTGTTCTAATTAAAATATATTAACATTAATGTCCACTGTGACTGTGGGTATCCACATAAATGACTCATAAATGTTTTTTCTTTTATTTTTTTATTTTAAACTAGAGGCCCAGTGCACAAAATTCGTGCACTGGGGGGTGGGTGTCCCTCAACCCAGCCTGCACCCTCTCCAATATGGAACCCCTTGGGGGATGTCCAACTGCCGGTTTAGGCTCAATCCCTGTGTGTAGTCAGACATTCTTCTCATAATCCAGGACTGCTGGGTCCCAACTGCTCACCTGCCTGCCTGCCTGATTGCACCTAACCACTTCCACCTTCCAGCCTGATCACCCCCTAACCATTCCCCTACCAGCCTGTTCAATGTCTAACTGCTCCCCTACCAGCCAGATTACCCCCAACTGCTTTCCCCTGCCAGCCTGATTGCCCTCAACTGCCCTTCTCAACTGGCCCGGTCCCCCCTCACTGCCCTCTCCTGCTGGCCTAGTTGCCCCTAACTGCCCTCCTCTGCCAGCCTGATCACCCCTAACTGCCTTTTCCCTACTGGCCTGGTAGCCCCTACCTGCCCTCCCCTGCTGGCCATCTTGTGTGATGGTGTGATGGTAAAAATTAGGCATATTGCCTCTGTATTATATAGGATGTGATATGCAGAATATACATGAAAATCTATATTAGCCACAAACCACATATGGTGGTTTTTAAAAAATGTTATAAATTCTTTGACATTACACCCTCTCTTTATAAGGGCGATATAATTTCCCCTCTATTTGAATATGGACCCGACTTAGTGATTTGCTTCTAATTAATAAAATCTGACAGAAGTGATATGTGATTTCTGAAACTAGGTCTTAATATGGGTAATTTCCACATAGCTTTCTCTTTCATGGATCACTTCCTGTGTGACAACAATTTTCAACTAGTGTGCCACAAGAATTTTTTAAAATATGCAATACCTGAATATTTATTTAGTCAGGGGCACTGGACTCTTATTCCTTAGAATGTAAAAAAAAACACAAAACAAACAAACAAACAAACAAAACAACAACAACAACATAACAATAGCCATCCAGTGTGAATTAAGCAAAATTAAACCTATTTTACTTGTTGATTTTACTTGTCGGATCGGCAAAAAACATATTTTTCTATGTGCCACAGAATTTGAGTAACTAATTTATATGTGGCAGGAAATGAAAAGGGTAGAAAATCGCTGCTTTGGGAGAACCTAGCCTCCATGTCATGCAGACTCTCAAGCAGCCTTGGGCAAGACCCCACGGACAAGAAGGAAGGTCTCTGCCCATAGCCATCACCAACTTGCCAGCCATGTAAGTGAGCCGTCTTGCAAATAGATCTTTCTGACCTAGTTAAACCTCAGATAACTGTAGCTCAGGTCACTATCTTGACTGCAACCTCATGAGAGACCCTGAGCTAGAAACCACCAGCCAAGCCATTCTTAAATTCCTGACCCACAGAGATAATAGAGTATTTGTTATAATTTTAACCCACTACATATATGGAAAATTTGTTCCACAGCAATAGACAACTAATCCTATGTCCAAAGTTGTAAGGAATTATTCTGAAGAGGCTAGTAAATCAACTTCAGTAGAAAGTGATGGCAGGAGATCCCAAAATAGGCAACTCAGTCATGGAACCAACTGGAGGTCACAATTTAGAAGCTTCATTTCCTTGATTTAGAGTCACAGTTAGAAAACATAGTTAGCAAAGAATAGGTAGGAGAAAAATCACTAGTATTAGGTCTAGTAATAATTAATGTCGTTTTCTAATACCTTTTTTAATATCGAATTTATTTAAACAATACAACAAAATTTAATCAACAATATAGTTGCCGTTGTTTTCTACTACTTGTGCCCAACACTCAGGAAGCATTTTAATCCCTCTGTTGTAAAATTCTTGTGATTTTGATGCAAAAAATTCGGTCAATGCATTTTTGAGGCATTCTTCATTATTAAATTTTTTTCCAAGAAGAAAGTTTTGCAAAGAACGAAACAAATGGTAATCGGAAGGGGCAGTATCAGGAGAATATGCAGGTTGAGGGAGAACTTCCCATTCCAACTGGCGCAGTTTTTCAGCAGTGATTCTTGTAGTATGCGGTCGTGTGTTATCGTGGTGAAGAATTACGCCCTTCCGATTAATCAGCGCGGGTTCTTTTTCTCTTAAAGCTTGAGCTAACCTTTCCAATTGGGCACTATACACTGCACTTGTAATGGTTTGGTTAGATGGTAAAAGTTCATAATGAAGAATTCCTTTAAAATTCCACCAAACACACAACATCACTTTTTTCCGCATGCAAGTCAGGTTTTGGTGTGGGCTGCGGAGCCTCATTTTTGTCCAACCATTGAGGCCACCTTTTCAAATTAACATACAGCACCTATTGTTCATCTCCGGTAACAATTTGCTCTAAAAATGGCAAACGGTTTTGACAAGAGAGGAGCGAACTGCAAATTGTGACTCTTTGATTACGGTTGTTGTCGGTCAACTCATGAGGAACCCATTTTCCAAACTTTTGGACTTTGCCAAGTGCACGCAATTGATTGGAAATTGTTTTTTGTGAACAATTTAAAGTTGTCGCAAGCTCTTGTTGGGTAATTTGAGGATTTTGCACCAATAGAGCTTGAAGAGCTTCTTGATCAAAATTGGGCACACGGCCTCGACCACTCTTGTCATCTAACGAAAAATTTCCCTCGCAAAATTTCTCAAACCAACGCTGGCATTTTCTGGCGCTAACTGCATCTTGACCAAGAGCACTACAGATGTTTTTTGCAGCCTCACTTGCTTTTCTTCCTAATTGGAACTCGTAAAGCATGCAGTGCCGAATATGCTCTTCATCCGCCATCTTCTTAGCCCTAGTTTTGCAACAAAAACCAAACCAAACACAAACTTTTTCAAGCAAAACTTGTTAATTGCACTTCACACGTTCTGTAGATACCACGTGTTTGAAGGTTATGTCAATACAAGTCAACGCCAAGCAAGATTTTAAACGAATGTTTAAAAACGACATTAATTATTACTAGACCCGATATAAAGACAGAGAAATAGAATAACATAATGGTCAAAATGCAATTTTCAGGTGAAACATATTTGGTTTCAAATACAAATTACTTTCCCATGTTATTTTGTTTTTGGGGGGATTATTTCAGGATAATTTTAAGCCTATTAAAATGTGAAAATTATTGAAAGAGAACTTTTTGTCCCAAATGTTAACATTTTAGCAGTAGAACACATAGCATAAGAACATAAATAATATAAGAAAAAAATGAGTCCTAATACCATATCTATGAATAGTTTTCTCATGATTTCCTGAAATATCAATTTGAGATTCATTACATTTCATAAAAGTATATTATATAAACTTACCCTGCTCTGTCTTTCTCTTTTCCTGGATACTTCTTGTACCAGGGCTCTTGGGTCTCCTTTTCTTCCTATGTATCTGACTGGTTTTCCCCAATGTAAATTAATGTATCCAATCTCATTTTTCCCTTCAAAAGCTGCAGTCTTGAGTTAAGAATCCAGTGTGAAGTTTCCCAATATTTTAGCAAACAGAATTTCTAAAATGAATGACCCTTCTCCTCTATACGCCATGCCAAGAAAATTTGAGTAATTGATGATGATTTTCTTAGAAAAAAAAAATGATGCAAGAAATGTGAAAAATATAACAATTATCAATATCTCTATCTTTTAAAGAAAACTTTCTCTTTTTATCTCATGACATGAAAGAATTTGTATTCAAAACCTGAACTTAAGAACCATTCAGAACAAGAAAATGAATATATTGGAATTAAATCATAGATAAAACCTGCCATATGTATATATATGTGTCTCGGTGACTCACCTATCTGCTCATCTTGAGTGCCAGCTACCTGATGGAAGGAACTATGCATTCTTAAATTCCTTCATAACTAATACAGTGCCTGGCACTGTTTAAAGGATATATTGATTGACTCCTATATGAAAAAGAAGTTTCCTCTTTTTCAATAATTTTCAGCTATTAGCTAAAAACTTGAGGACACATTCTCTAAGAGATCTAGCTCAAACGAAAATAAATATTTACAAAGGATCATTCTGAATACTCATAAATAAAGCTCAACTGTCAGATAGATGAACAGACAACCTTTCTAGGTCTGAAGCCAGATGTGAAGACTGACTGAATGTCTTCACATCTGGATGGAAAATAGAACTTTTGATCAGATACCCAGCATTGCTGCCTTGAAGGCAAGTCAATGTCTCTCTTTTTACTTAAAAAATGTTTAATATTAATTATTGAGGAGAAATGACAAACAAACAGCAGATGCACATAGGGACATAATAACAGTCATGGTCCAAATTCAGTTTTCCTAACTTGTGACTGAGGAGAGCTCCCTGCACATTGCCAGTCAACCATTCCTGCATGCACCTTACTCTGCTTGGCTTTGTCCCTTTTAGGTTTGCAAGGTATCTGAGCACCTTCACTCCCAAAGTCTTATTCTTAAGGCCCCAGACGTAGCATTAGGCAGGATCCACAAGTGGTCACTTTTCTGTAAATAGTTGTTGAATGAGTAAAACGAGTAAAACGTGGCCAGAATGAAGGAGTTAAGAAGGGGGAGGACCCTGAGGGAATTAATGTAGTTGCGGGGTAGCTGAGGAGAGACACCAAGCCAACTGCTGACATTGTGTAAATGCAAAACATTCTCAGCCGCAGTTTGACTTCCCTACATAGTAATCATGTGTCATGTTGTGTACATGCTCTATAGCTTATTTCTCAAAACGTATCTGTGGGTACATTTCTGCCAATGCTACTTTCGTAAGACATGTTCCACATAAGCGACCTGGAGCTGCCAGAGGTAAAACCCACCAACTCCTTGTTTTGTTTCTTTCTCTCTTTGTTCATCTGAGTAAAACAAGTTAACTGAACTAATACTTTTCCTACCTAGAATAGAATTATTTTGTAAGTTCGGCAGCAAGCAGTTCGCCTTGAAGTCTATGGAGTTAAAATGCAGTTCTATTTTGTGTATGTGTGGTTACCACTTTCTTGGCACCCAGTAAGGATATTTTTGACTCTCTATTTGCTGACATGAGCTATGGAGCCCAGTAGAGAAAACCCTTGAAAACAAACAAAAACTCCCCAGAACAAATAGGGACAGGGGCACTTGGAAGCAGGGTAAGGGTTTTGAAACATCAGAACATTAAGATTTAGGATGCTCCTTTAAAGTTCTTTAGAATTTCTGAGAACATTCCTTGGGAAGTGCTTTTGTTTTCATGGAAAAGTCGATTCATGCCCAACATCACAAAGAAGCACATGAAGACTGGAAACTGAAAACATTTTTAGCAAAAGCTGGGCTTGTAGCAAAAGTCTAAAAATCGCATTTTCACAGCTCTGTCAGAATATGCAATCTTCTCGACCTTATATATTTCATAAAATTAAAAATTATTTAAGTCAATTGATGCTTCTGTTTCCTCAAAGGGGAAAAATAGATTTTGCAGAGTTATGTTATATTTCAGTGTATGAGTGTCTTATATAATCATTTCAGTTGAATTATGCTGTTGTATCAAAGCTTACCTAGTATACTTTCATTCGTTCATTCAACAAATCTTTATTAAACTCTCATCAAAGAGGATAGCCATGGTCAACTTAAAGAGACTGATTTAATTTTTTTTCCCTGAGACATAATTGTCATAACATTGTGCTACTTTTAGATATACAACATAATGATTTAATATATGTATATACTGAAAAATGATTACCATAATAAGTTTAGTTAGCATTGATTCCACATGTAGTTACAATTTTTTATGATGACAACCTTTAAGATCTTTTTCTTAGCAACTTTCAAACATGCAATACAGTATTGTCAACTATAGTTACCATACTGAAGATTGCATCCCAGATTTAATGTTTTATTAAGTAAACAGTGTAGAAACATAACGAAGTCTATTCAATTCTAATCCCACCATTAATTTGAATCTGAAAGAACAAGCAGGAAGCATTTTATTATAGGTTATCTACCCTGGATGCTAGCCATTTAAGATATAAAGTAGGACTCAGGACTATTACTAAGATTTTGAAGTAATGAAGTGAAACAGTTCGATGTGGAAGAGAACTTAGATCTCATTTTACTGGATTATCTGCATTGGGCTGCATAAGAGGTGAGACTTCAGAGGAAAAGGAAAAGAATTTCAACGATCAGGTTACACGTAGAGCAGGTTTCAGCAGATCTAAATAGTCCCAGGCAGGGCTGGGCTAGAGTGTCCTTAGATTTACAGGTACAGAATTGTTACCCTAGAGGGGACTTGTTAGAACAAGCCCATTTGTGCTGTTGCACAGTCTGACCTTTGGTGCTTGAACTTTCCTTTTCCTCCTTGAAAGGGCAAGAACTAGGGCATAGTGGGTAAGGGCACACACATTGTGGCCCACCATGCCTGAACTGGCATCCTGCTCTGACATTTATCAGCCAACTGTGTAACTTGTGTGCATGTCACCGCCTCTGTGCCTCCAACTGCTGCTTTAGTAAATGGGACTGGTGATGCTCACAGAGTTTAGATAAAGTGCTTTCCTGCAGAGCAAGGATTTAGTTCCTACTGGCTAATATCCCTTGCAGGGACATCAAACCATTTCTCTTTAACCATCACGAACCAACTGGCATCATAGGTTGGAAATCCCTCCATAACTGGCTAGCATTAACTACAAGCTCTCTCAAAATTAGCACTACCGGCACAGAGTTAGGCATTTACTATCCACTAATTCTTCCATAACTACGTATTTCATAACGGTGGTCTGTTTAGAGCCCTGTTTGAAAAACAAAAAGACCTGCAGATTTTGTAAAGAATCTTTATGTTGCTTTATTTATTTCAGTGAAGGATGGTGAGCAGTGTTCTAGGACAAACCCAAGCATTTTTTGAAAGTACCTTATATGCACCAGATAGCAAAGGGGAGAAATGCATTATTATTTATAAACACTTTAAATCCTACTACAAGCCACAGCTAAGTTTTATGGTGTTCTTACCACTGAGTGACAGCCAGAATGTGTCTTCTGAATTGGCCCCATAGGCATCCCAGCACCTGTAGTGAGGAGTGTGGAGCTCCCATCTGCTGGATTCACTCTCTCACTTAAAAGACATGTCTGGTACTTAACAATAAACGTGCATACATAACAGATCAAATGTTTTGTAATCTGCAGTAACTCAGTGGAAATTCGAGAGGACTTAAAACTAGAATTCTTCATCTTCCCTGGCTGTTTTTCCTCAGGCTATAAACAGACTAAATGCATCCAAACCTGAAGGAACCTAATTATGACTTAGCATCCCTCTCAAGCCCCTGCTGCTCTCTCTCCTCGGAAGCCAAGAGCAGTTAGCCCGGCTGGCTTTCCACTCCCATTTACTGCTCAACCACCTGTGCTTCCTGCCCTTCTCTTGAAATCATTCTCTGGTTGGAGGTTACTATAGTCGAGAGACTGAAGCTTCCTCCAGCCGCTGTAGAGCTCTACCTTGTCCTGGGCTGATGTTGAAGGAACAGCCCTCTGCAAGCCCAGCCCGAGGTCAAACCATTACCAGCCCTAGCTTCAGAGGTGGGAAGCAGGGTGAGTTGGGCTGAGCTACAGGATGGGAACAGGCGTCATCAGAAAGACACAGGTCACATGCCAGGGAGTCACACAGCTACCACTCAGAGGGAAACTGACCATTTATAATCAAAGCCTGTGTTCATTCTCTGAACATTTATTTGTAGCTTGAATTAACTAAATCTCAAATTATCTGAGTTCCTTAAAGTCACCACGCTCATATTCATTTAATTCATTTAGTCTTAATGAATAGACAAATGGGTTTGCTTTAGAATGGTGCTTGGGTTTTCACTTGAAAAAATTTACATGGAAGATCCCCTATGTCTTTAGTCAACAACCTAATTACCCTAATTTTATTTGATTGATATATTAGGCTCCGGGGGGGAAGGGAAAACAGGGGCTGGGAGACCACAATGCAATCCCTTATTCTCAGCTCCAGACAGCACAGGAAATCCTCAATTAAATTGTACCACTTCCCTCAGCACTCAATAAAACACATGCATTATATTCAATAACTTTAAACTTGTTTATAATAATGATTTTTTGTGAGATGGTAAATTCACTTCTTCTAGGCTGTCTCTTTTATTATTGTTGCAAAATAATGCATGCTTCTTGTGAAAAATTAAGATTTAAGAGTAAATCATAAAAAATTAAGGTTTCCTTCTGTTTCCCTTAGGTTTTCATTAGAAAACCTTCTGGAACAGTTTATTTCAGTCCAGGGAAGTGTCTCAGAGGACATCTTCTCACTCTGAGCCAGGACATAGTGCATTTAGTATTGTTCCAGAACTTTCTCTGGACAGGTCTTAGAGGAATGTGAGATCCCCCAGATATAGGGAGGACACAGTATAGCCAGATAGCAGCTCAGACAAGGGAGAAAGTCTGGCACAGTTATGCTGTAGGATTTTTTCTTCTGAGGCGAGGTCTGCCTGAGAACAATGTCTGCCTTGTGTGGGCCTTGTCAGGAAGGCTGCTGGGCCCTGACAATTAGTAGCTTGGCACATAGCCTTCCAAGTTGGTGGCCCAATAAGAGTCCGGAATGGATTTTCCTTCTACCTCTGCTTCCCAGTCTGGCCTGGGCCATTGCCCAGGTGAATGTTTGGGAGCCTAGAGCAGGTTGCCCCTGCCCCCCAGGCACTTCTGAGCCTCATAGGACCTAGGCCTGGATGATAGGGGGCAGGGAGGGAGTACATGCTCCCTGTGGGGAGCATCTGGGAAGTGCCATCCCTCCTCCAGGGCCTGCTCTGCCCAATATGAAAGGATGACCTAGCCCTGCCTCTTTCCATGGTTCTCTACTTAGACCTGTATCCTTCCACATGAGTGTGCTTCTCCCAGAATCCTGAGAGTCTGATCATTGTGGGTCCCCATGCACCCCACTGGGGTGAGTGCTAAGGCTCTAACATCAACTAAAGTCTGTTCTCATCCAGGTAGAGAAGGGGGAGCTGTAGGACTCTCAGGACACAAAGGAAGCAATGAGGTCAAGGTCAATGCAATGTTCTTTTCCAGAACTGCCGTTTACCCAAATGACTATTTTATCTCAGAATGACAGAGTTTTGAAAGGGCAGGGCTTCTGACAAATATGCCCCCTCCATATATGTCAAAACATTCTTGGGGATTGTTTTCTAAGAAATCACCCTGAGTCTGGGATTCCCCATTCTTTATGGCTGCTCTGATCAAACTGGAACAAATAGCTAACAAGACACCATTTCTCAAAATTCTGTGATCCTGATTATCTCTAATTGGATTCCAGGTAAGAGGGATGCTGGGAACATCAGCATCCAGGTATCTCTAGTGTCTGAGAAGACTGTTAGATTTCCAGTCAACTCGAAAAATCTTCTCAAAAAAGTTAATCAATTTTGATGACAAATTTAGCAGGAAAAGATTATTTGGTTACAAAATTAGCTTAATGATTATTATGCTTATAAAGATAATATTTTAGCACTAAATTTAATTTATACTAATGAGAGGAAATTACCATTAGTCTCAATACGGATTACTCATGTCTACTTTAATAGACATCTGAAGTTCCTTCAACATCTTTATCATTTCTCATACATTTGGAATGTTGTATTTTTGGGATTAGGCCTCAGCTGCCCATGATGAAAGGTAGTAGAAATTTATCTTCTTGTGCCCCTTTGTATTTCAAGTATACCTTGAACACAGTAACTGCTCAATAAGTAATTAATAAATTGGTAGGGACCACTTAAAAGTGCCAAGAATTTTTAAGAGCCTTACAACCTGATTTGTTAATGATTTAATCTCTATACTTTGATTTTGTGTTTAGAGAAGAAAGGAGATGCTGTTTGGAGAGAGTAGCGCTTGAATTGAAATCCTCACTGCTAGGCATGTGAGTTCCGATAGGTTAGTAGTCTCTTTGGAATGCTATGTGCTTATCTGTGGAAGGCATATAGTGACACTTTGTCACTGAGTCTTTATGGGGATTGACTGTGAAAACATCCGCACAGGCTCTATCCTCTACATGGCTCCACAAAAGAATTACAATAACCATTGTGGCAATATGTTCTTTTCCTTAAGTTATAGCAGGAGGATAACATAAATATGTTTAAAATGGAGACCAGCTCAGGGAAGACCTGCATGGTGGTTTTGCAAACTCAAAGACCTAAAGGAACTCATGCATTCCTCAGCCTATCTGTTCAACCTTTTAACAGACACTCTCCGATTACCTAAGTGTGCCAAAAATTTTTGTTTTTGTTATCATTTTAAACACTGATTGGTATTAAAAAATGAAGAATTGGTTTAAAAAAAAATAATAAAGCGAATTAGGCTGTAATAGTATACCACAGAAAATTGTGGCATTACCTTCTGTTTGTAAGGTCAAAGCAGAGTTAGATTAACCTTCAGTTTGTGGAATGTACTCTGAAGATTTCATTGACGTGAATAATATTTTGCTATTTGTCCCAGTCTATTTTTTTCTGAGTGTTTCCTTTGAATTTTCTTGTCTGAGTTGACAGACTTTTCCAGGATATGGTTAGTTGATATCATCCAATTCATAAACTCTTCCTTTTCAAGAAATGTTTCCCACCATTGTGGTGGGGAGGGTTGTGTTCTTTTGCACTGACTGGGTGTGTTCATATTGAAGCCAGGATGTGCTCAGAGTGATGGCTTCTGCAGTGCCCTTTACATGTTTGCTGGCCTTTAGGTATATCTCTTTTCCCTGCTTGACATTTCAGATCAGGCGCGAAGCCTGTATCTCTCTTGGGTTTAGCTGATATTGACGTACTACTGAATAAGAACTATTTGGACTTCTGTTTTTGCCTGACTGAGGAAAGAGGAAGAGATATTTATTAGACTTGCCTCCAAATGTTGAAGAGAAAGTCATAAGCACTGCTTCCCAAAACTCCTTTCTGCTCTCTTTACCATTTCTACAAAGTGGGAGAGAACTTGATTCTGACAGCTGCCTGCAGGGAGGAATTTTTAGCCATTCTCACCGTAGTTATCTGTCACTGTTGGTAGCATGCTTTCTGAATATGGAGATGGGTTCTTTTTAATGGGGAAAACTCTCTATGGCCTAAACTTAGTATGTATTTTAGTGAGAGAAAAGAAAAAAGACTGATAATTAAGGCTATTGTTGGTGTTGAACCCTGTTTTTGACCCCAGTACATTCCTAACTGATCTCTAAAGAATATTCAGTCCCCAGCAGGTTGCCCTTCCTTTCTAGAAACCTTTTAGAATCCTTCCAGAAAGTCCCAACCGTCTACACTCTGGGAGTCAGGTGGCTGAAGAATAGCCTTTGCTCAAGGTCATAACTATGAACAGTTGCAATGACCTCTGTAGAGCACTCCAATCCTTGCCATCTTTAGCTACGTTTCTTAAGTACCCATGCTTCAGCACCTCAATGTCTTGCCATGGGTGCTTTGAGCAAGGGCAGTCATATCTGATTCCTTACCTAATGATCTGAGATTTACTTTTGCTTCTTAAATTTAGAAAAAGCAGCTAAACAATATGAAACTAGCTTTAGTTTGTCTTCTCTTAAGGAAGTTCAGCCATTAAAATGGAACATATAATGTAAACTATAATTAAAAAGTAAAATAAAAAATTTGAAATGGAACATACAAACCAACAAATAAACAATATATTAAGTAGTTGTCCTCAAATGTTGTTTAAATCGAGGATCTTTTTGTTTGTTTGTTTGTTTGTTTGTTTATGAATACTTCGATTTGGGCAGATTTTATCTCTAAAGCAGACTCAATGCTACATTGATTAAAGGTTTACTTCCTACTCATATTTTTCTTCTTATTGCATAAATATATCTCCTTTTACTACAGTTATAAAAACGTCTTCCATTTTTATTTATTTCTTTTTTCCATTTTTATTTATTTAAGGATAACAGTCACAACCCACTTTAAGCAGTGCAAGCTGGTGGGGAGCATTTTCTAAGTAAGCTTATAATGCTTCAACCAAGAATGAACTTTGACAATTTTGTTGGGTTGTGATTTAGCCTTTTAAGTATATAAAAACTGCTCTAGCATTCTGGTTTCTTTGCAATTACTGTTCTTACTGAATCCCAGCTTTCTGAGATCCTCATGTTAGGGATTACCCATCCCATTTCCTGCAGTAGCTTCAATTTCCATGGGTTGATGCTCATGGAACATAAAAAAGGTACAAGCAGGGTGCCCTGTGATCCTAATACAAGGTTATCTATTGTATGAAATGTGCTAGGATCATTACCATACATAGCCTGGGATGGAAAATGTAGAAAGAAAAAGACCCGAACTGAAAGAATGTGCCAAATTTAGCTTCTCCCATATAGATTTTTATCACTCTAAGTGCCATTCACAGAAATTTGGTATCCATGGAGACGAGTGCAGTGCATGCTAAGGTTACATATTCTCTGCAGATACAACAGTCTAGCTATCTAATCTGATGCTACATTTAGGAGTGACAAGAGGGAACGCATTTGTGAAAAGTGTTCAATAATTCATTGAACACCTATAAGATGCAGAAAACCATGATTGCACAATGAAGATACCAAATATACAACAAACAACAATAAATACAGAACCATTTATTTCCATGTAGGAATCTTGGCAACATTTAGCATTCTGGCTTTTCCTAAATCCACAATATTACCTATAAAAATATGATAAAATGATCCTATCATGGAATTTACATTTCCCCCCTGCTTTGAGAGAACGCAAAATGTTGTCAAGTGTAAGATGAAATATCTGTGAGAATTACTTTATAATTGAATGATAAATAAGAAAACAAGGATTCCCCCAAATGGAACAAGATCATAACAGCCTGACAGGCTGGTGACCAGAAATAAGGCAAATCTGAGGAAAGGGGAAGAACTGAGAGGAGGGAGCACCCAATAGCAGAGTGATCTAATCAGGGGAGAGAGAGCTGTCACTGCCAGAAGAAAAAGGCGTTCAGAGGAAGAGAGACTGAGGAACAGCTGGAGACAGGACCCCATTCAAGGAAGTTGACTTAGGTTATGACAAGGAACAGGAAGTTCATAGAGATTATTGTGAGAGTTAGGGGAGAAGCATCCCTTGTCATAAAATGAATTCACTGGGCTGCAATTCTGCCCACACTCAAGGGTAAGTCATAGAGAGACCAGCTAGAAAGAATTTTATTTTCTTAACAAATCAGTGGAATTGGGAGAGAGAGTTATGGCGTACCCTTGAGGAATAAGCCTGGGTGCCTAGAGAATAATGAAAATGAAAGAATTAAAAGTTTAACCGACTCAGGAAATGATATATTTGGGTGAATTAATTTTATAGCTTTTAACTAATTAGAAAGTTACCAGCGCCTGCTGCTTATTCATTCGTCAGTCTGTTCATCTTCAGTAAACATGGAGAAGATGGTCAAGTCAGTATCAATTTAAGATCATGCAGCACAGAAAAATATGGCCACAGGCAGGCACAGAAGATAACAGGGAGAAATATTGAGCACTCTAGAGAAAAATGCATCCATGCCTTTAGTCTCTTGCTGAAACATGTCCCTAGCTATTCTTTAATCTGAGAATCAGAAATATTTTCTTATTGACCTCAATAAGGTGAAAGTGCCATCTGAAAGGCACTTGAAATACTGTAGACAAGGTGGGGCAAAAGTAGGCTTTCAGTTGTCAGTATGTGAAACACAGATATTCTTGTATTATTAAAAATTAACTATTGTATTGTTTTCCATACAAACAACTATAAACCTACTTTTGCCACACCCTGTATATAAATGTATATATACTTTAACAGCTCAATTTTGAAAATGAAATGTATTTTAATAAACACTGCCTTCATAATCATTCAAAGTGTGTGTATACATTTTTTGAGGGTTGACACACACACACACACATATATATACACACACACATAAATACATGTATATTTACATAAGCATTTAAAATAGTTTTCATGTTATAAAATTAATTTTATATATGATTTACTTAATATAATTTAACTAAACATTTAAAAATTTTTATGTACCATGTCAGTTATAAACAATGGCAGATCCATACTGTACTTAGGCATCTTCACTTGCCCCCTCTCTTCAGATGAATGTTCAATGTCACCACAATGTGATTATAAATCTAAACAGGAAAATCATTGAGTGTCCCTGGGATCTTTTACAGAGGAATTCTGAGGTATAGGTAGGATAGACTTAAACATATCTAGGTGGATCTGAGAATACTAGAAGTTGGTCATCTCCCAGGTCATGACATTCCAAGACGCACACACTTGTTCTGTTTCTTAAGGGATTGGTTAAGATCACTTAATGACATTGACACAAGAGACCTGATATGAACAAATTGGCCCCTCCTTTAAAACAGGGATATGTTTCTCAGGGAATATCTGGTTTGCTACCTACTTCTCATTTTCCTGTCCACACCTACACTATACCAGTCTTGTAGCTAGTTCCCTTGTTCTGAGGCCTCCAAAATAAATGTAAAGGTGGCGTTTCATGCTGCTTGTAACCCTCCCTGAGACATAATTTCTTTTTTTTTCTTTTTTTCTTTTTAATATATTTTATTGATTTTTTTTACAGAAAGGAAGAGAGAGGGATAGAGAGTAAGAAACATCGATGAGAGAGTCATCGACCAGCTGCCTCTTGCACACCCCCTACTGGGGATGTGCCCGCAACCAAGGTACATGCCCTTGACCGGAATCGAACCCAGGACCTTTCAGTCTGTAGGCTGACGCTCTATCCACTGAGCCAAACCGGTTTCAGGGAGACATAATTTCTTATAGCTCTTCTTTAATGCCAGGAGGATTATGGGTTCTACTGCCTCTGCCCACCAAAATCTTTGTCTTCCTACAAAACAAAAGCTTCATGTCTTGATCATTCAGTAAAGTATCTATTTCTTTCCCCTGGGTTCACACAGGCTGCACTGTGAGCTGCTCATGGTTTACTGGGTAAGCTGTTGTAAGCACTTCCTTTCAATTTCTTTGAATTACACCCTTTGACTTACATACAAATTTTCCTTCCAATCTCATTTGTTCATCAATTCAGTCATTAAACAGCTAAATATTGATGGCCTACTAAATGTCAGGTAATGTCCTAGGAGCTGGGAACACATTTCACAGCTAATTAGACTTGATCTGAAAACATCATAAAACTGACTACCTTAATGGGAGTACATTACTAAATATTTAAGAAAGGTATGTGTGTGCTTCCCTAAAATACAACTACGGTAATTTTCTATTCACTTGAAGACTCCTAATAAATACATGTGAGTTGAACTTTTGTTAAATGGAATTCATGTTTTAAATGCCCTTAAGCAGCTTGCTATTTTGGGGAATCCTGTAAAGTTAATAATCAAACTTTAATTTTTATTATGTAGTTGAACTTTGGCAAAAATAATTTTCTTAATGTTAATTACTTTTATAAAAGCTCAAAAATTCAAGCATATTGTTAAATGCACAAAAAGTAAACCTATGGGGTCTTTATTTTAAATGCATTCAGGGTAATTGCTATTTAAAGGAATTCTGATATAACAAAGTAACAAAGAAAGTAACTATTAGCTTATGTTTAATAAATTAGGACTTTTGAGTTTCTTTCTTGTGGAAAGTAAAACTTGTAGCAATATAAAAAATTTAATTGATCAGAGAAATGAAAGATAAAATATGGGAAAATATATGTTGATATAATGAAGACAAACACACAATCAGCATAATTAATACTCAAGATGCTTTACCTCTTGTGTTTTGAAGAAGTAACTTTCACCAAAGTTTTTGCCTGAGGACCTATGTGCTGGCATGTATTAGTTTGCTAAGACTGCCATAACAAAACACTGCAGACAGGATGGCTTAACCCACAGAAATATATGTCCTCACAATTCTGGGGACCAGGAGTCCAAGATTAAGATGTCAGCAGGGTTGCTTTTATTCTGTGGCCTCTGTTTTTGGCTCATAGATAGATGTCTTCTCTCCTTCCTTCACATTTCTTTCTCTCTGTATCTGTGTCCTAATCTTTTCTTTTTAAAAGAACACTAGTCTTATTGGATTAGGGTCCCATTCTTATGACCTAATTTTAACTTAATTACCTCTTTAAAGGCCCTATCTTCAAATATAGTCACCTTCTGAGGTACTGGAGAGTCAGGGCTTCAACATATAAATCTGAGGGGACACAATTCAGTCTATAACATCTCTAGGTTAAATTATAGGAGTCATGACACAATCTTTTTTTCCCCTCTCCTATAATAAAAACTTTAGAGTAGATTAGATTATCAAATAACTGCTATGTCCAGAATAGGCATTTTCAAAAAATCTGTTGATGCTATGATAACAGCTCCTACATTAGACAGCAAGGAGCAAAGGAATAGAAAATGGACCCAGAAAATGGGTGGAAATGAGCGGAAGAAAATGCTGTAAAGGGGCTGCCTTCACGAAGGTGTGTTCACAGGTAGCTGGGTGGAGCTGGGGAGGGTGGGGCTGCAGAAAGCGGCTCCCAGTGCCATCAGGCTGAGGGAGAGACCAGGGACCTTGAGGAAGGACTTGACCAAAGCTGCACTGGGACTGGCAAATTTTCCCTGATGGACAGTGGTTGATGATGAACATTAAATGGCCGAGTTTAGAACTTTTTTGCTTTTTGTTTCCCTATTGTCCTTTCTAGTTGATATTTTTACCTTGTTTCTGAGCTACATGAGCCCTTTGGAGACACAGTCTCCAAAATAATCTATTGATCTAGGTAACAGTTTGGGTGAAAGAACAGTAGTGGTAGAAGGAAAGAGAAAATAATTTGAATAGCCAAGCATTTTATACACATAGGAGAAAAATCTGGTAGGAGGGTCAATGTTTCTCTCCCATCAAATTTTAAGTAATTCATTCTTAACATATTTTGTTCCTGCGAATATGACTTCTGGCTCATAGTAGACACATAGTATTTTAAAATGTTATTTACTTCATTCTTACTAATAACTTTCCTATTTAGAAGTAAATATTCCATTTTCAAAGGCATTAATATGTGACTTCACTGCATCACTATGCTAATATGCCAACAGGGAGAAGGATTCAGATTGGCAGATAGGGTTCTAATGAAACAAAAAGGAGAAGCTGATATAAAACAGTGCATCAATCGACATAAATTGCAAATAGATAAAGAGAATTTGGAGGGTGGCGTGCTCCAGAAGGGTCAGGTCCAGGACTAGGGTGAGGCGAGCACTGAGCTTGGGGCTTTTGCCAGGAGAGGGGGCCTGAGAGGATGATGGCTGCTTCAGACCTCACTAAGGATGTTAGAAATTATACCTGCCTTACCTTTCAGAAGTGCTAACATTCCTGGATTTTGAAACCCTGGCTCTTTTACCTTTTTTAAAACATAATTTTCTTGGATTCTTTGACACAGCAATATTTCCCCCCTCTTTATAGGTAATGCCACTTTTCCCCTATTTTTATAGGCTTCTCTTCCTTTGCTTTGCTCTTGAATACTGGTGTTCCTTTGTGTTTTTACCAGACCCTGTTCTCTTGTTTATAAATCTGATGGAGATCTATTAATGTATAGTAATGTGTAGTAAATATTTATTTGTTATAATGTATGTTACATATTTTATATAGGTTTAAAATATCTTTCCATCTATCCCTTGTGTTTTTACTTAATTTATAATGTGTTTGATCATACAGAAGGCTATAATTTTGGTGTAAAATACTTTATCAATTTTCTTTGTGGCCTTTGGTTTTGTATCTTTTTAAGGAATTTCTTCTCTACTTTGGGATCACATATAACCTAATCATGTATTTTTCCTTCTATTTTGTAGTTTTGGTTTTTTATGTTTAAGACTTTTATCTAACTGAAGTTTATATTTGTAAATGGACTTTGGAATGAATCTAAGTTTAACTTGCTTGGATGTTGCATCTTGCAAATGGCTGCTAGCCTTGTGTCAACATCACTTACTAAGTTGTTCATTTTTTCTCCATTCATTTAAAACATCACCTTTATCATATACTAGCTTTTGGTTTGCATATGGATTCACTTTTAAACTTTAGTGTATTCTATTGATTTATTTTTCTATTTATTTACACCTACACCAACACCCTAATGTTTTAGTTTTTTAGCTATTTAGTATCTATAAAAGATGTTCTGTTTTCTTCTCAGCAAATTTGACATTACTGGCTGCATTGTACATCTTGAAACACAATTTTCCTTAGATTCTGTGACACCATATTCTCTTTTTTATTCTTATGTTGCCACTCTGTACCATAAGTTTATAGGCTTCTCTTTCTTTGTCTATCCCTTAAATATTAGGGTCCCTTTTGGTTTTTCCCAGACTGTTTGCTCTTCTCATGCCAGGCACACTTCCTCAATGATCTCATCAGCTCATATGGCTTATTTTACCAATATATTGGTACTCAAAACTGATACAGCCTAGATTTTTCAGCTCAGTTTCATAACAACATATCCATTTCTTCTTTGATGTTAAGTTCAAAACTGAACTCCTCATCTTCCCCCTGCCCCAGACTTAATAAGTGGCATACAAGTTGAGTGTCATCCTTGACTGTTCATGTTTATTCTCCTCTCACAAAGAAATCTCTCATTTTCACCTTCAATATGTCATCAAATCCTATTGACATTTCCTAAACAACTGTCAAATCTGCTCATACTTCTCTTTTCACATTACCACCAGCTTATTCCAAGCCACTATACTTTTGTTCCTGGTTTTCCTGTCTCTGGACTTTCCTTTTCAGGCCTCCACACAACTGTAAAGTAATATTTTTAAATATTTCAAAACAAATTTGATAATGTTCTTTATTATTTTTTTAAAATATATTTTATTGATTTTGTACAGAGAGAAAGGGAGAGAGATAGAGAGTTAGAAACATTGATAAGAATCATCGATCAGCTGCCTCTTGCACACCCCTTACTGGGGATATGCCCGCAACCAAGGTACATGCCCTTGACCGGAATTGAACCAGGGACCCTTCAGTCCCAAAGCCAACGCTCTATCCATTGAGCCAAACCGGTTTCAGCTGATAATGTTCTTTATTATTTAAACTCTTCAATATATTCCCATTTCTCCTGGAACAATGTCCCAATTTCCTAATATGATTAAAAGGCCCCATATTTTATTCTTTATCACTGTAACCAAACTGAACTTGCTTTGGTCCCTGGAATGAATTATGCTCATTTTCATCTATCTGTCCTTGTCAGTATTATCACCATGGTATGCAACACTTTTGCATCCCTCTAGTCCCACCTTTTATTGAAGTATCTCCTACTCATCTAAGGTATCCCTTCTTTTTGTCAGAGTACTTCTGACAACCTCATCTCAGTAGTCACTGTCTTCAGGAAGGAGCCTTTATTGAGTTAAAGATACGATGTTGATTTCTCTCCCAAATTACCCTGAATTTTCCATTATATTACTCATTCTATTGTATTCTAATCACATGATTAATAGTCTATATTCAGACCATTTTGCTAATAACAATACACTACTGCTATTTAAATTCCCTAACGCACAATCCTTTAATAATCTCTCATTTCTTAATAAGTAAAGTTCAAATTCAGTATTTAATTTTGTATAATTTTGTACTAATCTGTCATGTTGAGGTCATACATAGCATTCCTTTTCTATATCCTATACTCCCATTAAACTTAACCTACAGGTCAGTCTCTCAAATAGCATATGTTTTCCTGGCTTAAGACAAATGAAATCTCCAACCTTATGCAAAGCCTTACCAAATTTCTCCTTGTGGAAGTAACCTTGCCTTTCTTTGAATTTATATTGTATCTTTTCCACTTTCAGGTACTTGTTGCATCTTTCCTTGTATTACTATTATTCGAACATGTGGTTTATACTTGAAAATGAGCATATAACACTTAAAAGAAGAGATTACATCTTACTGATCTTTATCAATAGTATTTTAAACATATGCCACTTATACTCAGTATTTATTAAACAAATTCAATATCTGAAAGGTCACTAGAAAGTTTATCTTTCTAAATATGCAGAAAAGAATCATATCATCTATTCCATTAATAGAGAAAATAGAGAGTTGAATCGTAAAGGAAAGAAAATGACTAGGAGTGGTCATTTCCATGAGTCATGGGCTATTTAAGAGGAGGATTTGGGAAGAAAATGAAAAGGCTGAAATAAGATGGTTTCTTTTAGATTATTTTTATAACTAATAAATTACAGAAAATGTGGTCTCTTCAAATGTTCTTTTTCAAAGAACACTCCAATGAATGCATTAAGTAATGCTGCCTCAGAAAACCAGTTAGTATTTCAAAGTCTTATTAGATGAAAATTACTGAGTATTGTGGAAATGATTACATAGATATAGATATAGATGTAGATATACATCTATCCTTAAAGTTTTTTCAAGTTGCAAGTGGTAAGGTTTTATATCAGGGAGAGGAGAGTTCACAGTCACCTCTAGGAAATATAGACACTGTATAAGTAACAGAAAGTCAACTTAAATGACCACACACAATAAAGGGAATCAATTGACTCACATAACTGACTATATTTATTCACTTAAGCTACCTATCAGAATGTCTGGTATTTAAACAATATAAATTATTTTCTCACATTTCTAGAGACTAGAAGTCTGAGATAAAAGTGTCAGCTGAGTGGGTGTCTGGTGAGAGCTCTCTTTCTGGCTTGTAAAGTCACCTTTTGGCCCAGCCGGGTGTGGCTCAGTGGTTGAGCATAGATCCAGGAACCAAGAGGTCACTGGTTTGATTCCTGGTCAGGGCATATGCCCGGGTTGTAGGCTTGATCCCAGTGTGGGGCATGCAGGAGGCAGCCAATCAATGATTCTCTTTCACCATTGATGTTTCTATCTCTCTCTCCCTTTCCTTTCCTTTCTGAAATAAATAAAAATATATTTTAATTTTTAAAAAAGTCACATTTTGGCTATATCCTCACATTATGGAGATAGCCCTGATATCTCTTCTTGGAAGAGCACAAGATCTATCAGGTTAGGATCCTACCTTTAAAACCTCATTTAATCTTAATTACCTCATTATGGCATCAACATAAGAATTAAAGAAATGCAATTCAGTTCAGAGCACTGATATTGGAACGTGACTTCTAAGAGACTACCATCTTGGTTATGCATCTCTCTCTGTGGTTACTCTTTTTTTGTCTCCCTTTCTGGATCATCCTGATTTTCCCAACATCTGAACATTGGAAGATTCCAGAGTCCAAAATTTAGATCTTGAGTCTATTCTCATTTCCCAAGTGATTTCATGCCCTCCCATGACTTTCAATATCATTTCATCTACCCATGGTTTGCCAGAATTGTATCCCAATTGCCCAGATGACATTCCTATTTGGATGCCTCATTAATACTAGAGAGGTAACATGCTGCTGTCTGGTATCACTTTAATTCATGATGATGAAATTCAAATAGGTCCTTGGTGCTTTTGGCCATCATACTTCTCTGATAATCCTGCTCTTTACTGTCCTAAATGCCAATTTCACATCTTCTCTCCTCATACTTCTACTATTTCTCATATCTTTTCTTTTAGCCAATATTCCTAATTTTTATTTCACTGAGAAATTAGAAGCCACAGAGGACTTCCACAATCCTGTACCATCATCAAAACCCACCTCATAATATCTCTACAATTTACTCTGCCTTCTCTTGTGTGCTCAATGGATGAATCATCCATGCTTCTTTCTAGAGCCAATCCCTCTATGGTACTGTTCCATCATTACTGCTGTCATAAATTAACACAAACTTTATTAGTTCATGAATCTGTAGGTGGGCTTGGCTAGACACTCTGCTTAGAGTCTTACAAGACTGAAAGCAAGGTGTCAGCAGGGCTGTATTCCTTTCTCGAGGCTCTGGGGAAGAATCCATTTCCAAGTTCATTCAGGTTGTTGGCAGAATCCACTTCCTTGCAGCTGTAGGACTAAGGTGCCTGTTTTCTTTCTGGCTTAGGGCAGCCCTTAGCTACCAGAGGCCTCTCTCAGGTCCTTGCCCATGGATTTTACATTTCAGAAACAGAAGCAGTATGTGGCATACTTTTGATATTTGGAATTTCTCTAACTTTTAATACTGTTGCATCTTTCTCCTGCTTCCAGAGAACTTCCAGAAAGTTCTCTGCTTTTAAGGCTCATATGATTAGATTGAACACATCCAGATAATCCAGGACAATCCCCCGCCATTTAAGAATCATAACTATAATTGTATCTGCTAATTCCCTTTTTTCTGTGTCACATAATATACTCACAGATTCTAGATATTAGAGCTGTGGACATCTTTAGAAGGCCATTCTACCTACCAGACACTCCATTTGTGGTCCAACAATTCTCCCTTCTCTCTTCTGCATCACTAATTATTCCTCTGACTGGATTGTTTTTATCTGCATACAAAATGCTGATATTTCTTCCATGTTCAAAATGTTCCTTAGACTCCACTCTCCCTTCCAAATAATAGCCCCTTTCTCTGCTATCTTGGGGGAAAACACCTTGAAAGAATTGCCTATACTGTTACCAATTCTTTTCCTTTCATTCTCAGTTGATTTTTCACTCTTTCTACTGTACAAACACAGTTTTGACAAGGACATGAATGATTGCATATTCTAAATTCAAAAGTCATTTTACAAAGTTGGTCATTAAAAATTTCTTATCTTTTGAAGGCTCTCAGTCTCCTTCACTATTTTTTCCCCTCGTAACCCTCAGTATTTAATCTTGGACTGCCTGCAGCTTTTCCATCTGTACTCACCTCTTCGATATTCTATCTAGTCTCATGTACTTAAATACCATGTATATACAATGACTTCCAAACTTATATCTATAATCCAAAACTCTCCCTTGAACTCCAGGCTTATATATTCAACTGCCTACTCAATATCTCCATATCTAGGCAAAGGTAACATGTTCACTGTTGAACTTTTCATTTTCCCCTTAAAACCTGTTCTTCCTACTGTCTCTTGGTCAATGTCAGTTCTATTCTTTGTTTGATGGAACCCCAAATTTTGGAAATATTATTGGTTCCTCTCACTAATCTTCCTCCTTTATACCTAGCATCCAATCCTCTTAACAAATCCTATTGTTTCTAACACCAAAATATAATAAGAAGTTACTCACTTCTAACCACCTCCACCGAAACCTTGTCAACACCACTGTGATCTCTGACTTGTTTTACTGCAATACACCTTTTAGTAGGCCCCCTTCTTCCACTCCTACTTCTACACAGTGATCCTGTTAAAATGTGAGTCAGATCACCTCACTCCTCTGCTTAAATGCTATTTCTTCCAAAGTAAATGCCCTACATGAGCTGTGCCTCTAGACCCACTCCCATCTCCTACTACTTGCCAGTCACTCCCACCTCAGAGCCTTTGCACGTGATGTTCTTGATGATCAGCCTGTGATGCTCTGCTTTACTTCTTTCCTCATCACCTTCAAGTCTTGTTCACTTATCACCTTCTCAGTGAAACTTTCCCTCATACTCAATTTCAATTTGTAAACTCCAATCTTATCATTCATACTTCCCTGTGTTACTTTTTCCTCCACAATATTATCATTATTAAATATCCTATATACATTTTAAATTTACTGTTATGGTCTCTTGCCAGAAGAATCAGAGTTTCTCACAGCCTACATCTTGAAATCCTGCCAATTCTACACACACACACACACACACACACACACACACACCACCAGAATCTGGCCCTCTTACCTTCTTCTCCACTGCTTTCACCCAAGTTCAAATCATTATTGCAATGTCCTCATTATTGGTCTCCCTGCTTTTACTCTTATTGCCCTAGAGTCTATTTTCCACACAGAAGAGAGAAGAAATTCCTTCAGATCATAGGTATTTCAGGGTTCAAAAATACTCTAACAGGTTTTTCATCTCAGTATAAAGTCTAAAGCCTTTATGTACAGCCAATAAAATACTTCCTAAGAGTGTCCCAGACATACCTCCCTAAATCCATTTCTTCCCTTTGCTCATTCTCTTCCCGCTACTCTATGTCCCTTATTATTCTTTGAAAATGCCAAGCACTCACCTGTGATAGGTTTTATGCTTCTCTCTCTCTCTGGAATTCACATAACTTGCTTCACTTCAGGCGTCTGCTCAAAGTTCCTTTATCAGAGTACTTCTCTGATCATCATACCTAAAACAGCAAACACACACTTATGCCAACACACAAACACACACACATAATCAACTCTGTGCTGTTTTTTTTAGTATTTTTATTTTTATTTTGAAGCCCTTATTACCAACTAACATTATACATCTACTTACTTTTTATTGCCCATCCTCCCCACTACCCAAAATATTAACTGCATGAAAGCAGATAGTATCTGTTCACTACTGTGTCTTCAACATCATGATGAACTCCCACCACTACAGGCTTGCTTAACCCAGCACATAAGATCTTAGAGAGATATAAATACCTTTTTTATCCAATAATCAATATTAATATTTAAAAAGGGACTCTGGACTTCTTTAGTGTTGTGCCTACTATGCCTAAAGCATTGTATGTGTACAGCAATGGAGAAATCTGGTTGGCCAGTATGAATCACATGCCCCTTAGCGTTCTGCTGTGGGAGGTGGGGGTTGTGGAGAAGTCTATGCAATCCATAGAGAGGAAGGAAAGTTTCCAAAAGAAAAAAGAAAAAAAAAGAGGTTTTATTAACAGAATGGGGTGGGAGAGAAGGGGGAGGCAAAGGGGGAGGCAGAAACAACAGATGGCCACCAGTGAGCTTTTCCAGAGTGGGAAGAAAAAGAAGGGATAAGCTGGGGCCCCCTGGTAGAGAAAATATCCTTAAATAACTGTACCTTCACACACTTGGGGAGAACATGCTGCTATCCTGGGCGTTCCTGTATGGCATCATCGTGCTCTGCTTCCTGAATGACTCCCTGTGGGGAGTGCAGGAGGGATCTCCCCAGCATGAATAATCCTGATGCTTCACCACATAAACTGGAGGAACGACAGAGATCAGCAGCAGCATAAACACGATTTCTATTTTCACCACATAATATTGTTCACCAGCTCATTTGTGCAATTCTGCATTCAGGGCTATAAAGATTAAGCAACACCTCATTTTTTTAGATAAGGTTAAAAATGAATTAGTTCAGAATAAACAACAGCTGTGACGTGGGCATATTTACATACACTCACATTTGGAAAAAAATAAATATAAATGTTGCTGCTATTGTTTAGCTCAGGAGGTTTTGAGTCTTTTATTTTTATTTTTTATATTTCTGTGTTTTTGTTACACTTCATCCCAAGGCATTTAATATTTTTAAAATGTATTCCTGAATATAGAAAATGTTTCTTGGGTTCTCCTGAGATTGGGGTGCCCCGGCTAACCACAGGCACATACACATTCTCCCCATAGTACAGGACTTTAAAATTAATAGCACATGCAGAGGAAAAACTAAACCCTTTGACGTCACTCTTGAAATGAGGAAACATAAACAGAAAAGGCTCCACTCCAGTAAGCTGCCAGAGTGGAAGCCGATTGGTCTCTGCCTTTCCTTGCCTGTGGCAACTGACAGCACCTCCCTGCCTCGCAGGCCGGCTGCCTGTTCCCCAGCCAGTCGGTGGGTCTGGGCACTGCAGCAGGCTCGGCTCTGTCCCAGCACTTGTCTGGGAGAACAGTGGTGTACTCACCCAGAGAGAATCTCTCTTTCCACCTTCCTTCTCGATCTCTCTGTGTGCTTTCTGTGTTCCTTTCTTTTTTTTTTCTTTTTTTCTTTTTCTTTTTTTTTTTTACTTAATTATATTCCTAATCCTGGATGAAGTTGCTGGATTCTGCAGCACAAGTCTTCATGAACAAGCAGCACCGGTCAGAGATTTCACGGCATTCAAAGGTCACAGAACTGCCACTATGGTTAAATGTCTTGTTTAATGGTTGAGGTAGGTACAACAAATTTAAGCAGCAAGCTCCTTTTTCTTAGAGAACGGAACCACAGAGAGATGGCAGGAGTTTTAAAGTGAACCTGTACATATGTGCTTTTTGGTCTGTAATTGTTACTGTAGCAGTCAGCTTTTGAATTTCCTTCCTTTTTCTAGGCGAACTGACTGAACATTATCACTTAGCCTGAATTAACTGTTTCATTCCATCCAGTCTGATGAGAGACTCAGATATTTTCACTGTACTTTGAGTCCCCACTGAGGAGGACTGCTTTCTTTTTCTTTCTTTCTTTTCTTTTCTTTCTTTTTTCTTTTTTTTTTTTTTTAATGAATGCAATATTTCTTTCCAATGTAAATCTTAGTATTGGGTCATTTTTCTTTTTGGTGGGACAGGATTGGAAAATATTGGTAAAGAGATTGGTGGAGCTTACGGAAGAGGAAAAAAGCAAATCAGTGTTTCTCTCGAGTTGGTTATGTTGGTTGATAGCATACTTCAAGATGAAGAAATTAGGGAGAGAAGAAGAAACTGGTAATGAGACTGAAGGTAGAAAAATCTCTAGAAGGCGTGTCAGAAAAATGAATTCTTGAGGAAAATGGACTTTACCACCTTGTTGCTTTTTAAAAAAAATGTTCTGGATGTAGAAGTCAGTAGGGCAGTTGCAGGCACTGAGTTATATGACCAGTGATTTAAGTCTTCTTATTTAAAAAGGAAAATAAAAGCTTCTTTATTAGCACTACAAATCTTCTAATTATCTTTTTTTTATAATAGTTGAAATCAGAGTGAGGTTTTTAATTGGGGACTTAAGTGATTGAGTCTGAATCCTAATTAATCGTCTGTCGCCAGGCTGACTGTTAATACGTTGGAGTGAATCTCTGCACCGGAAGGCAGGCATATGCACGCATATACAGTAAACACTTTAAATGCTGCAGGAAGCAGGGCGATGAAACCCAGGGCTGATGTTGTTTTCACTAGTGCGTTACTATTATGTGTTGAGGGGAAACCCTGCTAGAAAGCATTCCTTTGCAAAGTCAGTTTTTGTTAAAGCAATTCAAGTAATAGATGGTTAACATGAATTTAACTTATTACCCTGCTCAAAGTTATGCAATAGCACGTAAGACAGGATTATGTGAAACCATTACTCTGTTTCAAAATTTCTTGCTTGTTTTTTGTTTGTTTGTTTGTTTGTTTTTGTTTTTTGTTTTTTTAAAAGGGTTTCTGTTCTCAATATTGAAATTTTGAACACAGGATCGTGTTAGCAGTGATATTAAACAGGGTATCACATGCACAGTGCATTTCAAAGGGTTAACAAGATTAACTGCATCTGACTGTAATGTACCAAGTTGAGAACTGCAAAAATATTAGCTCTGAAATGCAGAGGATGTGCTGTGAATGGACAATTGCCTTTCTGCAGCGCCTAGTGGGAAAACAAGGACTTTATGTGTTGCAAATGTCTAACGCAGCTCCTCCATTTCCTCTGCTTTATCTTTTATTACTGGCTGGTGAAACAAAGACGGGTGTCAGGAAAGACTTGATTGACATTTTCTCGGCTAAAATGAAGTTGCTTTTTGTCTCAAGCAGAAGCCCTGAGTTAACTAATTGCAATTTCAAAGGCTATATCCTCTTTACAAGGATTTTTACCTATCACTGGAAGCTGACCCATTTCAGAGTGCACTGACTCAGTTGAACAACATGAGACAAAAATCAGTAGTGCCCTGACCAGTATGGCTCAGTTGGTTGGGCATCGGCCCCTGCACTCAAGGGTTGCTGGTTTGATTCCCACACAGGGCATATACCCGGGTTTCAGCTTTATTCCCAGTTGGGGGCATACAAGAGGCTCAATGTTATCCTCACACCCATGTTTCTCTCTTCTTCCTTCCTCTCTCTAAAAATCAGTAAACTTAAAAAATCAGTGATGACTATAGGTCAGCAAATTAGTTGAGAGAAACTCTTTTTGGAATTAAATTACTTAGGGCAAGAGTAGAAAATTCAAGTTGTATCAGGAACAGACATCATTTTAGGGAAACTAATTGCACCAGTACCTCTTTTAATGCCTTATATGGTGTTCAGCACAAAGCTACCCATTGTCAGCTCTCATTAATACCTAGTTAAAATGTTTGCTGAGAATTTGCTATGCTTTACATATTGTAAGTTATTGAAATTATTTTCAAATATGGCATTTTCAACTGTCTTTGAAAAATGTTTTTGGTGTTAATTCAGCCTAAAATGTAATCTAGAAATCAATATATCAGTGGTACAAAGGAGGGCATTCCCATTGTTGTGTTCAGCCAAAACACATCTTACTCCAAACAGATGCAAAAGTACAATGACCAAGGTTTCTCAAGAGGGTAATGTACCATATGAAAAATGTCTCTGCCGAGTAATTAATCTTCCAAAGTCTGACCTGTTCTTAGCCAGGCTCACATCACAGGGGAAGCTGCTTGTTGACTCACAGAACATAGTGTTAGAAGAAATTTATTATGTGGTAAATTAATACCAAACAAGACTAAAAAGGCTTATTTATTATACTAATGAAAACTGTCAAAATTAAAAATCAGAACAGACTTCAGAACTTAGAAATGTAAAAGCTAACAGTTATTCTAAGTGGTTCCACTCACAATGGCTTTTGGGGAGTAACTTATTGGGATACCTTCAATGTACAGAAATTAGAACCCACTGCCCTATGAATTTAGCTCAGGTATCCCATAAAAGTCGACAGATAGGTAGGACTCTCTCTTCTAGGAGACACATTGGGCTGAGAAAGAAGGGACTTGGCTTTTGGAACTGTGATGAGCGCCTCTCTATCAGTGCCTCCCATGGTGATATCCTCGTTTCATCTAAGAATGTGCCTTGAAGAGCACATCCATCATTCACACTGGGGTGGCCATGGGTCCATACCAATGGCTTCTACATGCATCCCAGGCAGCTTTGTCAACATTCCATCTTTGATTCCTGAAATGTTGTATACTTGAGAAACAAACAATATTTAAAAATGGTTGATACAGAAATTTGGGGGGAAGATACAATGTGGTGTTCTGGGAAATACCCGCAATGTCAGGAAATCTCACACAGTGGCTCAGAACTTCCAAAGATGTCATGTGTGAATTAAAGCAAATTTCTTAAACTCTGGAGCCCTCTGTTCCCTTATCTTTAATATAAATACTGGTCCAATACTTCTAGGAGGCCTTTATCCTCTCTAATTTTTGTGCTTTACCCTGGCAAGATTCATGTGGACATATTAGCATTAATTTGTTCTTTTCCTGCCACCTCTCCCATCCTTTATTTCTACCACTTTTCTGTATAGTCTACCTTTACTGTCCAAATTTTCATATTTTCACCTCCAAAATATGCTCATTTCCAAACAAGGCCCTGGGTTTTTGGAATTTCTCCCCAGAAGGACTATTGCTCCCCAATGAAATTCACCTGTTCTTGCCCCAGTGCTCTCTTGTGAGGCTAATGTGCTTCTCTCTGGTGGTGACACTTCCCTCAGATGTTGAAGGGACATGTTCTGTGTTCATTGTTGCTAAGGACTTAAATGCTACACAAGTGTATTCTTCCTAAGTGCCAATCCTAGGTTTTCTATATTATTTCATTCATATCTCTTCAACTCTAATTCTGGTGTCTTTAGAAAATAACTGAAAACATGTTGATAAGTTAATTGGAGTGATCCTCAGAAGACAAAATATTGATGCATTGGTCATCCATTGAATATCCATTCTGAGACCTCGACCTGATGGTACAGAGTTGCTGCCTCATCTTAGTGGTGGGATCTGATGCAATTCAGTTACCCAAATCCTACTTAGACCAAAACATTCCTGCTGGTATTTCCTGTTTATACGTAACATGGAGAATAGAGAACAATGTAGTTTGGGGTAAACCTAAAAGTCAATATTTAATTCTAGATATTCTAATGTATAAATACCCCAATATTTGAAAATTTAAATGCTTTATACATTTACTGTATTTGCACATAGTATAGAAGTATGAAAACAATAACCTCAGCCAATATAGCAGTAAGGAAAGTTTGTCCTTCCTTCTTCTATTCCTCTCTTCTTCTTTTCGTTATTTTGTTTGTTTTGTGGTATTTTTTGTTTTTGTTTTTGTTTTTGATAAGGAGAAGATGAAAAAATTTAAGATAGATAATGAGATTTCGATGGAGTTTACTTTTTTGAAATTTGGAGTAATGTTTGTTTTAGTTTTTCCTTTCTAGTGGTTGATAAATTTGCATAAATTTTTTATTGAAAGTGCTGCTCAAATTGTATTCTTATTAATACCTTTTTGTGTTTTACATTGTCATAATTAACTTATAAATAAGAAATATGTGAAATATATTTCCTATATGAGGAAAATCATCTTTACCTGCCCACTGCTCAGACACACAAAAACAGGACTCTGATGGAAAAAAAGAAGATTACACATGATGTAAATATACTGAAGGGTGGGCAGTGGAGTCCAAGGCTAGTTTGGGGGAGCAGTGTTCCCCTGGGTACAGGTATAGACTTGAGGAGGTTAAGATATGCCTGAATGGGTCAAAAGTTGATATCTAAAGATGCCAAGTTGTCAATTTTTTACATACTATTTGACCATAGTAACTTTTAATCTAAGAAATATCAAATTATATTTGTTTTTGCACTGGTTTATAATATAAATTTTCAGAAACTACCTGAACCCAACAGTAGATGAATTGTTGAATACATTATTTTAAATCAATACAATTGAATTCTACATAGTTATTTTTAAAATGAGGTAGATCTACATGCACAAAACTGGATTTATTTTCAAGATGTAGTAAGTGAATAAAAGGCTACAATAACATTTGTATAACTGCATATACATACTCATACACACTGAGAAAATTTCTGGAAATTCAAATAAAAGAACTTAAATCTGGGTGGAGAAGGTTGAGTATGGGATAGGGAAAGACCTCCTTTACATGAATATACTTTAGAATTGTTCACATCTTATCCTCATGAAATTGGTACATATACAATGGAGAAAATTTACAGATATTTATTATTGTGTGCTATGTAAAGTTGAGAGAAAAGTTGGAAAGTAAAAGAAGAAAGAGGTCTATTTTGGTTTCATATTGCTTCATTAGCAACTTCCTTCAATTCCATGGAAATTCTCCCCTGTGCCTTCCATACAGCTAGGGAGCACTGAGAGTCTTGAAAGTGAGGAGATAGTGAGCCCATCCATCACCCCTGCGTGAGTAACTCTGGGCCAGTCATCACTCTGCTCGTGTGCAAAATGAGAGGCTCAGTCAAACTCCCAAGTTCCTTTCTACTTTTGTGTGTCTAAAACTTTGGGCCTATTGCATGCCTAACTAGTTGAGATATTTCCCCATAAACTGAATATTATTATCTTATTGGTTTAAACATTTTAACTGAATTTGCTATTTAAAAATTGGTGAGTTTGGTTTAATTTTTAATTAATGAAATACGTAAAAACTTAAATTATGCAAATAACATCAAGGAAATCATACCTCACAGATAGACTTTCAAGACTAAAATGTACTATTCACTATTTGTATTAAGATGGGTCGTTGTGTGACAATACAAACAGCTAATGCTTCAGTTTGAATATGATTTATACATCTCTTGGTTTTCCAGGAGGGAAAAGAAAAAAACTTTCATTTCCCCTTCTCATTATGCCACTTGCCAGCTGTGTCCAGTCAGATGAAAGAACTCAGTCATTCACAAAAGTGTGGATGCATTTTCATAAAGGGAGATGCTGCAGTAATACCAAGGTCTAAAGAATGCCTTGATTTAGAAAAGGTCATTACATTTATGAAAAATGTGTTTTCCATGTGATTGAAATGCAGTATTTTTTCCATGTCTTTGAAGCTAGTGTTCTTGCTTTTTCAATTAAATGAAGCTTTTTTCAATTTAGTTTTCACTTTCATTTGGAAAATATAAGTATTATTCATTTTAGGTAGCTAGTAATTTTTATTTTCTATTTTTCTAGACCTTTATTAGTGTGTCTGGAGTAAGGAATAATCTTTAAGTTAAAATAAAACAAAAGAGTTAAACATCAAATAGAAATTTGTGTAATAGCAGTTTTATGTGACCAGAACTAATATTCTAAACTTTTCTTTATAAAATTTTTTATTATTAAAAATTATTAGTCATTTTCAAATAATGCAGTGATATAAATAAAATAATTGATAAATATTGTTCTACTCCAATATTTTTAACTAACCAGCTGCCCATGTGTGGGTGCATTAGAGAGAAATTAAGGGCAAGATCCTTCTTAGACTTGGAGACAAATGTATATGAGAGCTTTTTATGTGATATTCCTGTCAAAAATAAAAACCAAATGTTTATAAAAAAAACACACAAATGTATATAAAAGCTTTTTATGTGGTATTCACATCAAAAATAAAAACAAAAACGAGTTCGAGAACATAGCCTATTTAAAATATGTCTCCTTTAAAGAATGAGGATCAAACACTTTTCAAAGAGCACTGAACTTGGAGCCTAGAGCCCTGGATTCAAGTTCCAGATGCTAGTCTTATCAAGAGTAATACTTTCACGAATTATTTTGCATTTTTTACTTCCAAGTCTGTAAAATGTGTATTTAAAGTGAGGTACTTTACCTTTCTAAAGTTTCTAGGACTTACTATACAGATAGATTGGCTTTCAGATGTAATTAATTACTTAGTGCATAGCACAAATGTCAGGTCACTTCATTCTCAGAACATTCTGTTAGGACAGGATAGGTTATGCCCATTTTAATAGCAAGAAATTGAGATTTATTGAAGTTACAGCTCATAAAATTATTATTCAACCTCAGCATTTTCCACTACATTTTTATTGTTGCTATATGTTTAAAATACTTTATGTTTATAATTCATCTTTAATTACTCTAAACATGAGTTAGAAAAATATGCTTTTAATTTACATTTATATAAAATATTAAAATAACTGTTTCAAAATGTTAAAGCAATCTACTTGATATGTATACACAGGATGTTCTAATACATAGAGGAACAACATTATTTCTTTATTTTATTTATTTGTAAAATATATTTTATTGATTTTTTACAGGGAGGAAGGGAGAGGGATAGAGAGTTAGAAACATCGATGAGAGAAAAACATTGATCAGCTGCCTCCTGCAAACTCCCCACTGGGGATGTGCCCTCAATTAAGGTATATGCTCTTGACCAAAATCAAACCTGGGACCCCTGAGTCCGCAGGCCGATGCTTTATCCACTGAACCTAACCGGTTAGGGCCAGCATTTTTTCATTTTAAATTCATTTACAATGGATGAATCTGACACCTTAAACTTGAGTTTTGCTCTGAGAGACAGTATAGCGTAATGGTGAACAGTAGAACCTGGCACCCTTTGTTGTGGTTCACTTATCAGCTCTATGGTCCTGAGTAAGTTGCTTAATCTTTCTGGGCCTCACTCTACTTATTTGTAAGATGAAGATGCTTATATATCTGTCTCATAAGATTGTAAGATAAATGGGTTTTATTTGTGAAGTGCTTAGAACTGTGTGTGAAAGATAGTAAGCATCATGTTATATCAACTGGTATTATTTGCTTACAAGTTATAAAAAGTATTTCATAGAGTTATAATTGCTTTGTGTATAGTGCTATTGGGTGCTTTAAACATTTAAGAGAAATACAGTTTTTAATTTATTTTTAACTTCCGGTATTAAACTATAGCACACATACCAAAAACTATGCAATATACAAGTGTACAGAATGGTTCACTTATTTTAAGTGAATCTCTGTATAGCCATTACCTAAGCCAAGAAATAGAACATTATTACGTTACTAGAGGCCTAGTGCATGGATTCATGTACCAGTAGGGTCCCTTGGCCTGACTTTCTCCCTTTTACAATCGAGGACCCCTTTAGGGATGTCAGATAGCTGGTTTAGGCCCAATCCCTGCATACCTGATCCAAACAGAAAGTACCCCAATCCTGTGTGTTAAACATCTTTTCCCTGGTAGTCAGTGCAAGTCATAACAACTAGTCAACTGGTTGTTCAGTCACTTAGGCTTTTATATACTAGAGGCCCTTCCTTCCTGTAAAAAATCAATAAAATATTTAAAAATTTGGCTTAATACTTGAGTGTTTTGGCTTAAATTTACTTATGTGCTACTCCATACATTTTCAAACTGATAAGACATTTTTTCGCTTTAGCACAGTATAGAGTAATAATAGTTATTATAATCTATTGAGTAACTAAATAGCAGTTATTTACAGTTTTTATTTGCCACTTCTTCAGATGCTTACAAAAAGGTACATAAGTTGTATTTGTTTTTAACACAACAAATATTTAGTGTTTCCTCTTTAGAAAAATGCACAAAGAAACCCCTAAGTGAATTATTAAGTTAATTTAATGTGTTGAATTTAAATTAAGAAAAAATTTACAAACCTGGTAATTTTGACCCGCCTTTAATTTATTCATAAAATCTAAAGTAAGCAGGGTGACTTAAATTATTTTCTAACTGAAATGGGCTAAAATTTTATCATCTATCTACAAAGAAATCTGATGTCATAGCCTGAGTTAAGGCTTCAGGCTAGGAGACATTTTTCAGTGTGTCCAAGATGAGTTTCAAGTTTCACATAGCTAAAAGTCCTCTGAGTTCTTGACCTTGTCCTGGACCATTGTTCCATTGCTTGATGCCAGCATGGCCATACCAACATTTGTCTCTGATCACGCTAGTGGTTAAATATTTTGATTTTCACACCTTTTGATGCCAATATTTTATCAAGAGAATGGTCTGACAAGTCAATAAGTGGAAACAATTTTAAAAGAATATTGCTAGTAGGCACTGTCATGGACACTCAGAATTATAATATGATATGGTATCTCTGCCTGACCATAGTGCTCAGGCAGTATCACATCTGGGTTCAGTATGTAATCCAAGTGAATTCTTGCACATGCTTAACTGAAATGAATTTTAGACCCAATAGTTTACATTTTCTCTTATTTAATTTAGCCTTAAGTATGCTGGCTTAAATTTTTATTATGAGAGCCTCAGATAAATAATCAGATGATTCTGTTTTTCCGGCCTTACAATATATGTGTCCTCATAAATAGATATAGGTGTTGCCCTAGCTGGTTTGGCTCCCTGGTTAGAACATTGGCCAGATTTGATTCTGATGTAGGACATGTACCTCGGTTGCATGCTTAATTCCAGGCCCTAATTGGGATGTGTGCATGAGGCAACCAATTGATGTATCTCTTTCACATTAATGTTTCTCTCTCTCTCTGTCTCTTCCCCTCCCTTCTACTCTCTCTCTCTAAAATAAATAAATAAATAAATAAATAAATAAATAAACAAACTTTTAAAAAGACATAGGTATAGATATAGACATAGTAAGTAAGTAGTATAAGTATTAGATCAAGCCATGTCACTGAAATGAGTATTTTTTAGCCTCAGTCAAATATCAGTAATTTCATATGGCCCAACCATGTATTTACATATATATGTAAGTGTGTGTATGCAAATACATATGTGGGAATATATAGGCAGACAACAAATTATAAAGCTGCAATGTCTTGGAAGGTAATGTGTTATTTGTAAGATGTCATAATGCTAAGATCATCACTGAAAACTGTCAACTGCAGAGAGATAAATGCTACATACATCTGGCTTCTTTTCACCGTGTGTGTGTGTGTGTGTGTGTGTGTGTGTGTGTGTGTGTACACATTTAGGACGTGGTTCAGTAGTATATTGTGTGCATGTCAGTTGAATAAAGTGAATTTGAGAACAATTGATGAATTCTAGATTTTTTACTTCCACCACTGCTGGGTATCACTAGCATGATGGAGAAGATTGAGGAAGGATAAAGTTGGAGAAGGGAAATGCAGAGAGAAGTTAGAATTCTGTTCCACACATTAAGTTTGGGAAGCGGTGTTCAGGGGAGAGATCAGAACTGAAATTAAATTTATTAATACATATTCTATTTAAAGCCATGGCACCAAATGAGATCACCTAGGTAGACAACATAAATAGGAAGAGGGTGGAGGACTAAGCCTTCCACCAGCTTCCAGAGTCAGGACAAGAGGAAGAGCCAGGAAATGATTCAAGTGCACATGCATCTGATTTGTACATGGTACTGCCTATTGTTGGAATCTTGCCAGAGCTCATGCTTCAGAAGATTCTGTAGACATGAAAGCCTTTTTATACATCCCTGGTGGTGAGGGGCTGAGGCTTCTGGCTAATATCCTAACAACAGGAATTTTCCAGACACGCTTGAAGAATAGCACAAAGAAAGTGTGGCATAAATATGTAGCTCCTTGTGTACTCATAGATGTTTTTATCATGATCATAGTTGTATGTGGCCTCTAATGAGAGCCCAGTGGCTTTAAATTATGCCATTATTGTATACTAGTGAACTGTTACATATAATAGATTTGTGCATATTGAAAGGAAATTAATTAGAAGGTGGCCAGCAGAGTGGGACTGGGTGAGAGGGGCCAGACACACCCTGGAGCCAATCTCCCATGGTCCCTCCTTGGTGTCTGCAGAGTGAGTGGGATCCCTCCAGCAGGTGAGGTTTCTTGGCCTGGCCTGCAGGGATCAGGCTGAAACCAGCTCTCCAACATCCCTTGAGGGATCCTGGAGTACAAGAGGGCACTCTGCAAAGTTGCTGTTATACAGGGTGTGGAACTCAAACACAAGTGTATAGTAAACCAGATTCGGGGCCAACAGTGCCCCAGCAACAACATAACCCATGGCTGAAGGTGGAATTGCATGGCCCCACGAGAATCATTCTCCCTCCTCTCTGGTTTTGGGGTGCACCACCCAAGAACTGCCGCTGCCAAGTCACTGCATCTCAGCAGCTCCTGCATTGAGCGTTTGCCCCCTGGTGGTCATGTCCATCATAGTGACTGGTCGGATGATCAGAGACTTAGCATATTAGCCTTTTATAGATAGATAGATCGATAGATAGATTGAGATTTCCCTTCACTCAAAAATATGGCCATCTTCAGTTTACAAACTCACATTTAGAAAGACTTTTGTTTTAATACAGAAGTCTGTAACTGGATGAGAATTGTTTCATAGACACTTTATTATTTGTGACAGTTCAATGCCCAGCCAGCCCAAAAGCCTACATAACCCAGGATGTGGAATCCAAGAGCCAGGTTTACATAGACCCTAAACAATGTAAGTAGCAGGCTTTATGGAAATATTCGCCTCAACATCTTAAGATACCAGGAACATATTTCCTTCTCTTATTTGGGCCTAGCAAAGCAAGGATAGAAAATTGACTATCAAATAGAGTGGCAGGGGGCAGAGAAAGGCACTTACCTATAAGATAGTCAGTAATTGTAGCAAATATAGGTATGTGGATTGAGGGAAAGAATCCTAGAGAAAGACAGGAAACTAGACATCTAGTCCTGGTATTAACATTCACCTATGCTATGATTCCAACAAAGTCACTGATGGTTCTGTGGCTCACTTTTTATTTATTTTATATTGGCTATAATAACCCCTCTCAGTGTCATTGTAAGAAGCAGTTGATTATAAACATCCATCTATACACATAATATGTGTTCATGTGAGCATAGTAGATGGTGGAAAGATCTAAGTAACTGTTAAGTATTGGTCATCATTATTGTTGTCTCATAGCCTCATGCCATCTCTTTGTTTTTTATTTTAATTAATGATCTTTAGGAAAATATGAATGGCTGGAATTTAATAATGTGGGGCAAAAATAACAGAACAGAAACTTGAAAGAAAACAACTAATTCAAACAAATTCTGAATAAGTTCTATTCCTAATAACATTGTGATTATGTCACTTCATTAGCTCTTCATATTTTTCCTAACAGATGCTTCAGTGAGTTGTCAAAGTGATCTAATTCCAGCTTTTTAAGGGCTTGAATGCTTGTAGAGAAGAGTGCAATTTCCTTAACAAGTTTTATCATATCTAAACATAATCAGTAGCATTCTTATAATTTGCTGTCAGAAAGCAGTCTAGAATTTCATTACAAATCGTTATTTACTATTTTGGTGCTGCTCTGCAGGCTAAGCCAGGAAGAATTCCTGTTTAAGATTTTATAATTTTATCAATGACGTCCCAAGAATGACGCTGCTTAAATTTTTCTCATGTACTATTGTCAACATCACACTAGGCACTGCTGTTGTCTGTTTAAGGATACTTTGGATTTCTTAATAAGAAACTGCCAAACAAAAACAATACTAAAAAAAATAATATTTATGTTGTACAATTTGTATAGCTTCTCTGATGAATGCAATCTGTCAAGTGTGAGCATCCATAGAATATTTAAAACTGGTTAGAAATTAGAGGTTTCCTTTTTCTGCTGTCTGATTAAAGCACTTTGCTACAAGATAACAAAAAGAAGGAAACCCAACTTTGTGGATCACTTCCTATCTAACAAAGTCTCACAAGGCAAATTCATTCTGTTTGAAGTGGGTCTGTTATATAAAGACTACCAAAAACTGTGTAAGCAAATTACTTAAACTCTACCACAGTACACGGACCTGGAATTCCACTTTTCTGCCAATTTAATCAACTTTTTGATTAGTTGATACATAATAAATTGCATTCAGTGTACACATGAATTTTGAAAAACATTACCTAAATTCACACTATACATATGTACATTATTATTGAGTGAATGTATTATATTTCTCATTATTTCATGTCCAAATCTTTCACTTAAATTCTGTTTTTAAAAACCTATCAATAGCACATTACAATTATCTTGGACTTAGTGAGGATTTTCTCAGTTTATATTTTATTCTATAAGCAGAAAGGGTTCATGTAACAATAATTTTTTGTGTCTTAGTGTATTGTCTAATGCATTAGTGTTTTGATCATGCCACTTCTATTAATTTTCTATAATTACTCTTGTATTAATGACTTAATTTTACAAGCATGACAAAAAAAATCACTCTGGTAACAGTCATGTACACAATCACTTTCTGAAAGGAATGGATCTGAATTATGGAAGATAGAGACAGAGCTGAGAGCAAATCAAATCTAGTGATCTATCAATAAGAAGCAACCATGTTTAACTTCCTTCATTCTTCTCTACCACAAGCTTCTAAATTTTCCCCGTCAGAAACATGCCTCAATTCCTACATCATTCACAAACACAAAATGACATGATAGACAAAACTATCTAAGAATGGGGTAAAGATGCCTTCCCTATCCTTCAAGTTCCCTTTGTCTCCAGGATTTTTAGACTCTACATTTAAGTTCAAGTATATTCTCAACTTTTTTTCATTGAAATAATACAGTGCCCTGTGAGTATTTTTATGATGAAGGTTTGTTCCAAATAAATTGTTTTTGAAGGATACTTTAATGATCTTTTAGTATGCCATAATTCTTAGAATTTTAATAATTTTAGAAAAGAATGGATGCTTTAAAACAATAATAAAATGTACTGAATTATACGAACTAGATTTATTTTGGTGAGCATTATTTTTGTCTTTGTTATGATTGTAAAAGCAATATAATCATTTCTTTCACTATTGAAAAAATATAAAATTGATAATCAGTGTTAATACTTTGGTTTATGTTCATAGGCATAGGTATTTTTCTTTATTAAAATTTTTACATTTTTAATTGCAAATATTTGAAATATATGAAAAACTAGAAGAAATGATATGATCAAATCTATGTACCCATAGTCTAAATAGCTATAAAATCATTCATTCAACACATATGTGAAAATTGCTAAGCTAGACATTGTTGTATAATACATTCAGCAGTGAGCAAGATAATGGGTGGAATACATGATAAATTAAATGCATATATAAAAACGAGAGTGGTAAGGAGAGCAAGGAAAATATTAAGGAATATGGATGGGACTGGACATGAAGTTTTGAACATGGTGCTTGGGAGGCTTCACTGAGCTGATGATATTTTAGAGGAGACATGGGGGAGTTAAGAGGGCAAACCATGCAGATACCTAGGGCAGTGGTCGGCAAACTCATTAGTCAACAGAGCCAAATATCAACAGTACAACGATTGAAATTTCTTTTGAGAGCCAATTTTTTTTAAACTTAAACTTCTTCTAGTGCCACTTCTTCAAAACAGATTCGCCCAGGCCATGGTATTTTGTGGAAGAGCCACACTCAAGGGTCCAAAGAACCGCATGTGGCTCGCAAGCCACAGTTTGCTGACCACTGTTAGGGAAACAATGTCCAAGGCAGAGGGCACAGCAAGTGCAAATGCTTCAAGTTGGGACTATGCCTGCTGAGTGGAGCCTCTCTCTTACCTCTTTTTTTCTGCCTCATTAATTTCTCTTATTAATCTAGTGGTTTTCTTTTTCCTACTGACTTTTGAACTACTTTAATGCTGAGTTTTATTTTTTTATTTATATATTTTAAACTAAACATTTCCCTCCCAATACCTTTTTAGCTGAATCTTATCATCTTTGACATATGGCATATTTGTTTTGATTCATTTATAAATATTTTGTAAATTCCATTATTTGTTCTATTCAATAATTACTTAGGAGTGGTTATTTTACATTTCTATGTGTGGGAGGTGAGAAGGAGATTGTTCTTTTTTATTATTGATTTCTAAATTTGATGCATTGTGTTTAGGGGAATGTTTAGTTTAAAATATATAAATAAAAGTAAAACTCAGCATTAAAGTAAAATAAAACTCAGCATTAAAAATCTGCTTATGCTTTTTAATGGATGGATTTGAGCTTTTACATTCATTTTTTCTCCATTGGTTTGAAAATTAGACATTTCATTTTTTATGGTATCAGTGATTACCCTTAAAATACTAGAGTGAAAATATAAATAAGTGTATTTGTATTCATAATAGTATCTCTATCATGCCCCAGAATAATATACTTATTTAAATCAGATGATGTCCACCCCCAAACTATGTTGTTATTGTTTTTTCATAGCTCATTCTTTTTAGGTTCACATTCTTTCTTTTAGGGTCTGTAAAGTGGTAAATATTTTTATTTTTATTTTTTAAGTATATTTTTATTGACTTCAGAGAAGAAGGGAGAGAAAGAGAGAGATAGAAACATCAACGATGAGAGAGAATCATTGATTGGCTGCCTCCTACATGCCCCACACTGGGGATCGAGCCCATGACCCAGGCATGTGCCCTTAACCAGAATTGTACCCTGGACCCTTCAGTCCACAGGCCAGTACTGGTTTCACTGAGCCAAACCAGCTAGGGCAAGTGGTGAATATTTTTTAATGTTTAGACTAAAAACCATCTTTGTTAACCCTTACTCTTAAGTGATGATTTAACAGGATATAGAATTCCCTCTTTTGTCCTTTTCTCTCAACACTTCAAGGATAATATTCACTTGTACTTTTAGTCCCTATTGTTGCTAATAAAAATATTTCTGTGAGCCTAATTGTTGTTATTTTGTGCTGTGTCTCTTCTAGATCTCTGCAAAGCAAACCTCAAGACAAAATTAGAACTACTAAGTATTTCTGTGGGAAGTGGCCTCTGAATGCAGAGCAAAGGGAGCAGGAGGCGAGGAGAGAGCCTTAAGACCACAGTGCTGGTCTGTCTGACTGTGAAAGGAGAGGCAGAAAGGAGGATTTTGTGGAGGAAAAGGCTTAGCTTACAGCCCAGCACCCGAAGCCTCAGCAAGGCCCATGGGGATCTCCTAAGTAGAACTGCCTATTAGCAGAGTTTGACCTGAAGGGTGGGCTCCTGTACTGGCATTGTGCCCACATTGGGCAGGAGCAGTCTAGAGAGAGAGCGGCTGCTGGATTAACACTGTTGTAGATCCCAAAGGTGCAGCCTCTAGAAATTGCTGGCAACTGAACTTCTTTTTTAAAAAATTTATTGGGGTGACATTGGTTAATAAAGTGATATACTTTCAGCCACAACCTGTTTGGCTCAGTGGATAGAGTGTCAGCCTGTGGACTGAAAGGTCCCAGGTTCGATTCCGGTCAAGGGCACATCCCCAATAGGGGGTGTGCACGAGGCAGCTGGTCAATGTTTCTCTCTCATCGATGTTTCTAGCTCTCTCTCCCTCTCCCTTCCTCTCTGTAAAAAATCAATAAAATATATATTTTAAAAAAAAAGTGAAATACCGTATTTTCTGGCGTATAAGAACGACCTTTGAAACAAAAAAAAAGTCAACGGAAAATTGGGGGCAAAAGACCAAAATTGCACAAAAATTATCTGGAGATCTTGACGGCAAAGTAAGTCTTTTCTTTGAAGTGGGGGGTAGTCTTATACAGCGAAATATAGGCCTAAACCTATGTTTTAACTGTAAAATTAGGGGGTCGTCTTATACGCTAGAAAATATGGTACTTTCAAGTGTACAATTACATAATACATCATCTGTATATTGCATTGTGTGCCCACCACACAGAATCAAGTCTTCTGTCACCATATATTTGTCCCCCTTTATTCTTTATGACCTTTCTCCTACCCCTCTATCCCATGGTAACCACGATAGTGCTATCTGTGTCTATGAGTATTTGTTTATCTTGTTTTCTCATTTATTTTTAGTTTTACATTCCATACCTGAGAGAAATCATTTGGTTCTTGACTCTGTCTGACTTATCATGCTTAGCATATTCTCAAAATGCATCCATGTTGTCACAAATGGCATGCTTCATCTTTTCTTATGGCTGAGTAATATTCTATTATGTGTATGTACCGTATCTTCTTTATCTAGTCCTCTATCTTAAGAGTCTTTGGTTGTTTCCAAAGGAATCCTCAGTCACTGCTGGTGGGAATATAAACTGTTACAGCCACCATGGAAAACAGTATGGAGGTTCCCCACAAAATTAAGAAGAGAGTTACCACATGACCCAGCACCCACTCTTCTGGATGTCCACCTGACAAATTTGAGAACATTTATTCAAAAAGATATATGCATTCCTATACTCTTTGCAGCGTTATTCAGAGCAACTGCAGTTCTTGCAACAGGTTCTCTCTTGAGAAGACAATGAGGGCTACCACCCTTGTCTATCATGTTCTGCAGCTCACTGAAATATCTAGCTTCACTTCTGTCCATCGTGCTTAACAGTCTTATAGTTCTCCTATCTTATGTTTCAGACATTTCATCAAATGTGGTAAAATTTCACCCACATTTTCTTTGAAAATTGTACCTACAATTCTTGCACATTTCTTAAACACCTATTACACAGTCATTTCGGCACTATCATTCCTTCATCCTTTTTTCTTAAACACTCCCATATTTACCATATCTTTATTTTACTATACTTCATTGGAAAAAATTTTTCTTAGATGTCTCTTTCAGCTTTGTAATTTTTTGAGCTATCTCTAAAACGCGTTTGATCTATAGTTCAGTTTTCATCTTTATCTTATTTCATTTCTATATATTTTTAAAATTTGCCCATTCCTGTGTCAGTATCCTTTCTCTTCCCTTTAATTTTGATCCTTTCAATTTTCTCCAGTAAAGCTTAGCATACTTGTTTTGTAGATTCCTCTAAATTGTTCTATTAACTTTTCAAATTCTCTTATCCACTGACTCTTGATGAATTTGCTTTTATCATTGCATTTCTTAATTGTTAGCTTATATAAAAGAGATTTATTTTTTATGTCTTACATGGTGTGTGTGTGTGTGTGTGTGTGTGTGTGTGTGTGTGTTTCTAAATAGTGTCCGAGGAATTTTTCCGTTCTAGAACCAGTTCACACATTTGTTTTCTGTAACTTACATTCTTATGCCATTCAAATGTCAGCCTCCAGTCTTAGTTTTCAATTTCTTATGTGAGTTATGTGAGGTTGTTTTTGTTTTTGTTTTCTCTCGCATAACAGAAAGAGAAACTGACATGTTATTTCCCTGAAATGATGAAGAAAGACCTTTATTCCTCCTTTCCCTGAGGGCAGCCCAGAGTCATGTTAATGTCAGGCTCTTGGTTCATTTTCTTTACTTTAGTTTCCGGATGGACATTAAAACCCCAATCCCATACCCTAGGTCTTTAAAGTCATTGACATCTTTCTTAGTTTTGATTTTCCCAAAAGCATGTCCTGAGGCAAGATCTCAATGGCATATAGCTTCTTTGGGGCTAACACAGAACCCAAGTAAGACAGAAGGGAAGTGAGTAGAAGGGAGGCAAAGGAAACCAACAGAGTGTTTGTCAACCAGTTATGTCAGTGGATGATTAAAGTGGGAAACTCTGGGAAATGGTGCAAAATACATGCCTCATAATTCACTCACCACATAGGGTGAGAGAACAGTATGTTTATATACCGTATCTGCTGACCCATTGGTTGAAGGTTACTAAGGCTGGGGAAGGAAGAGATATTATTAGCTGACATTTCCAACATGCTATTGTCCAATCAGAACAGTCTTTCAAAGTTCTGGGGAAAGAAAGCCATAAATTACAGAGATGCTGATCCTGGCCATTGAAAAACAGCAGCAGCATCCTCAAAGGCCCAAGGGATGTGGACAGGGAATGCTCAGCATCTGTTACAACATCCTGATGGTGGCCACAGTTCTCTCCTGATTAAGATATCTGGATTTTAATTTCCTCTTCACTTGGGTTCTTAGGGACTTTCTTTTCTTTGTTTTATGGTTAGTAAGATATTTACAACTTTTTAAAACATATTTTGTCAAGCTTTTATTTTTAATGTGTGTATATAATTGGAAAGAGGTTTACCTAGATCAGTCCTCCTCTTGCTGGTACCAGTAGTCTAAGGCATTTTAATATACACTTTAATTTTATAAAAAATACTAAATATGCCATTATAAGTTGCTTTTATAATTAAAATAACTTTGAAAATTCTGCCGTAACCTGGCATGTAGGTAGGTCTGCCTCATTCTTTTCAATATATTTCTCCAAATTCTTATAGATAAATATTTGTTTATGGGATGTCACTATTACAAAGAATGTAATAAACATTTTTTCACCTATATTCTTAAATATTTAATGCTAGTATATCTCTGGAATAAATTCTTAATACTCAAATTTATGTGTCAAAATTTTATCACAGTCAAATATTATAATACATTATCTAACACATCTAAAATTTTAAAACATTTTTATTCTCACCCATATCAGATGAGGATATCTTTTTTTCCCTTATCTTGACCAAAATATATAATAACAATCATTTATTAGATTACCAGATGAATAAAAAGTAATAGGTTGCTTAATTTGCTTTATTTAGATCACATGTGTCAAACACAAGGCCCATGGGCCAAATCCGTCTCACCAGGCCTTGCAATGTGGCCCGCACCACGCTGTCATCACTGCACTTCGCTGCGTTTCCATCACAATGACAGTTTATGACTGTTCAGTAAACCATTCGGCCCGCGATTTAGGCTGGATTTTAGATTTTGGCCCCTTCTCTGATTGAGTTCGACACCCCTAATTTAGATTATTAGAGAAAATAAATAATTTTATATGCCATAATCATTGGTATTCACTGGTATGACTTTTGCTATTTTTATTAACCTGCTTACTTTTAAAATTTGATTCATGAGAGCTTTTTTATGTTATGAACACTAGCCCTTTGTCATATATCTTTAATATATTTTTGAAGTTTATATTTCATATTTTGAATTTGTTTATTGTGTTTTATTACCCATGTAAAATTTTATGCAACCAATTTCACCCATTTTGACTTCGTGGTTTCTCATTTTCATATCATGGTTTTAAATAGCCTTCCTTAATTATTAATTATAAAAAAAATTTAAGCAGTTATTGAATGCTTACTATGACCTGGATATGCCAAAGCAGGAGGAAAAGGGACAAAGATGAATAAGAAGCCTTTTATTGCTTCAACACATATCATGTTAAATATAAAATATTTTGTTCTGTAGAAGGAATGAAGTAAATAGAACTTTCCCCTCTACAAACAAACAAGGGAACAGATAACAATTATCCAAACTTGTGTATCTTTTTTTTAAAGAAAAACTTAAACCAGTCAAAACATCAACACATATAGTAAATAATAATATTTAAAACTGATCAGCAAGAAAACCAGGCCTAGGACTCAAGGTCTGTTTACATACTGTTACTGTGAAACTGTCAAACAGTGCCACTTCTTTATTAGCTGAGGTGAATTCTACAGGACCTACAAAATGAGGGTGGGTTTTTTTTAATGCACTTTTTAAATGCTCAACCAAAACTCATCTCAGTAGCATTTTTAGATACCTATAATGCTATAATGACCAGATTTTATTCAATGTTGATGCAAGAGAATACTGTTTAAAACACAATCACTTCCCTAAGGAAATATAATTGGAGAGGCAACTTATGCATTAGTGAAACAAAGAATAATTTGAAGGCAGATCCTGTGGGACAGGCCCTGTGAATATACACACTGACAACGTAAGAAAAGAGCACTCAGTGACCCTAAACCACTCAGCAAGTATTCACACTAACTGAGTAGAGATTCCTTAGGTTGTAACCTTGCAGATCATATTGTCATTTGCTGACGTAAGACATAAATACAAATAAAATTTTATATGTTCAAAAATATCTAAAAACAAATATCTACCAAAAAATTAAAGAAATAAAGGCAACCCAAAAGTCCTGATTTTTTATGTTAGTGCAGTTGAAAGCCAGGAAGGCAGATGCTTTAGAAAAATCACTTATCATTGTTATTGTTTATATAATAAAACTTCACCCCACAATTCATATACTAACATTGCTGACACTCATCCCTGCTATACATGCCAGGCTTGACCCTCTTTGGCTTAAGTTATTTATCCCCAAAATCTGATTCAGAGGAAAGATCAAAAGGAGAAAACAGCGGATTACAGATAGTGTACCAAACAGAAAATCTACTCGGGAAAGTCTCTGCTCTGCGCCACATACTTTGGAAGCAGATATGTTGGTCTATAATTTAAGGTCTCGTGAGTTTATTCATCTAACAAACAGTGATCAAATACACACTATCGAATACATATGTTTAGATGGGTGGGGTTGAGTCATCTGCTAACCAGTTAAGAAAGAAAATCTCATGCAAAGTATGAGAAGTTGGGATAATGAGTTCAATATAGAAGCAAGAAAACAAAACACTGGACATACATAGTCTGGTTGCTGGGGAGAGGTTTCAGATTGGAAGTGGGGAAAATGAAAGTAAAACAGGATTGGGAGGATTGGTTGAGAGCACCATCATGAGTGTGAAGATGTGCATTTGTCTTTATTCTTCTGTCCTGGAACTTAAGAAAAGGAATATGGAACTGGTCTTGCCCTCAGCCCTGAAAGTGAGGAAGGCAGAGGGAGTTAAAGCCAAGATTCCTGCAGAAAAGAAATTCTCCAGCAAAGGGGATTTCAAAGACTTTAGCTGGATAATTTCCATTTGGGTCTAGTGAAGAGAGGAAGAGTTACATTCAGAGAATGAGGCAGGCAGGAAGAAGGCAGTTGTCTGCATGCTTTTTCTATAACCTATAGAGAATTGTGAATGTTATAAATTATAGTGAAGTTTGAGGACACACAAGTGGCCTGTGCTGTTTTGTCAGGCTGCATGGGGGTCATATCTCCAAGAGAGTCTGCTTTGGAATTACAGTGTCACATAAAAGCAATAGTAAGTTCAGTGCTGGAGTTCACATGTTAATATCCAAAACCTGCAATACGTTTTTATAACAATACCTACTACAATGACCCAGAAGCCTTGAGCAGCCATGGGCCTAAACCCAGCAAAGGGCTATAAGATAATAAAGTTTACTGTCAATAAGACAACTATGCAGTCAGTGAAGTAAAATCTGTTTGAAAGCCACTAGCATCTTTGGAATTTTTCCTTCTCTAAGTTATATGGTATTTTACTTCAGAGGAACTCAAAACATTCTAGAAGAATACAGTTGTAATAATTGCATCATGGAGTTGTTGTTTTTTGGGGGGTTTTTGGTGTTTTTTGGTGTGTGTTTTTTTTTTTTTTTTGGCTATCCATTGTTTAAAAATATTTAAAATTTTTAAAAAATTAAGGGAGACTTGTCTGCCTTAACCTTTTCCATCCTCCCACATACTTTAATTTTAGATAGGGTTACAGGCGTCCTCAAACTTTTTAAAGGGGGGCCAGATCACGGTCCCTCAGAGAGCTGGAGGGCCGAACTATATGAACTACTAATTCCTACTGTAACACCTCGACTGCGCTCACTGCCCAAAAACCCTGGAGGGCCGGATCAGACTCCTCTGCGGGCCGCATGTGGCCCTACGCGGGCCGTAGTTTGAGGACCCCTGGTTAGAATAAGTGTGTTCTTCATTATGTGCAGGTAAAATTCTTTTGCTACATTTTAATTATATGATTTAATACCATTCCTCAAGTCAGATTTAAATTTGCAAGAAGTGATTAGATTTGGGATGAGAAGGAAAGCCAGCAGGTGCAGCTGGCTTGATTTGTCTAAGGGAATCACTCAAAGTCTGTTTAGTGTAAGATTTGTGTCTACTTTTCCTATTGGATAGGCACAACACACCAAATTCTCATTTATTAGCATGCAGTATGACCACCTGGGGACTAAGACTTTTATTAAATTATCTTCTGCTTCCTTGCATTCCTAAGTGCTAAAATGTTCTTCTTGTTAAAAAAAAAAAAAAGTTTTCAACTGAGAAAGATTATTTAAAACTTTCTGTTTCTCCTGTTCCTGCCCACCCCCACACACACACCTTTTTTTTGTTTGTTAGTTTCCCTTCAATATCAAATCATGTTCCATACTGTGTCTTACAGTTTGAACATTCTCAATTTCTCCCTTTTCATTCATCAATCCTTTTGCTACTTTCCCTTACGCATCTCCTCAATTTAAACCTTATTCAATAATAAATATACTTCACTGACTGACTAGATGGATTACAGGACGTCTTTTCTTTAAGATTTCCTTATGCAGCAAGTTTCAATTCTCAAACAAAATAACGGTGATGCTGATAAAGATGATAAAAATGTTCAATTCTTACAATGCGTCTTGTGCAGGCATTTAAAGCAGATTTTGCATTGTGTGTACCATGAAACTTCCTGGGACTGGCTCTTTACCACTCATGGTTTGTAATTTTTATTCTGTAACCTAGATCTGTTCTACAGTGAGAATAAAGATTATCCTCTAGCCCTATTTGAAAATTCCAATGATCAATGGAGACCCCAACATGTCACAGTTTTCCCAGTAGTTTGATGTTTACAATCAGTATAAAGGTTTCCATTTTACTGAGATGAAATACATGTCTATCTCTCACTGTTAGTGAAGACACAGGTCCCACAATACAGACTCAGCATTCTCAGTGACTCTAGGCATTCCTCAAACGTAAGAAGTCCAGGTCCCTCCTGATTATGATTTCCTTTATTTTTTTTAATATACTTTATTGATTTTTCACAGGGAATAAGAGAGAGGGATAAAGAGTTAGAAACATTGATGAGAGAAAATCATTGATCAGCTGCCTCTTGCACACCTCTTACTGGGGATGTGCCCGCAACCAAGGTATAATACATGCCCTTGACTGGAATTGAACCTGGGACCTTTCAGTCCACAGGCTGATGCTCTCTATCCACTGAGCCAAACCAGTCTTGGCATGATTTCCTTTAACTGATACACTCTAATTCTTCAAGTGTTCTCTTTAAATATTGTCATTGATTTTGGAGATTTGATTAATCATACATAATTTATGAACCACCCTTAAAATGTTAATCTATATGCCATAAAAATTGCACATAATGTTGGGATTTGTTGGACAAGTCAAGAGTTCCTTAGAAAACTGTTCTTTACTCTGAATTGTTAACACAGCAAGTTTGTTAGGTACTAAGGTTTTCCTGTGGTGTTTGGAGCTGTGGATTTTTTGTGCTTTCAAACAGGCCAAGGTAGCAGGTCAGAGCACTGCTATTATTCTATTTCACTTTGATGGGTGTAACTGATGCCTGTTCAGAGGGACTGGTCCTACTAGAGATAAAAACAAGAGGAAGAAAATGTGCACAACTTCCAAGGTGCAGCCTGGCTCCACTGGTAACCCAGCATGGCAATCAGTAAGCCTGGCATTTTTAAGTACCCATCATAATCTACGCAAAGACCCAGCACCACCTTAGCTAATAATGTTATAGATCTACAAAAATGAGTAGAAGGAAGGGAATATGGAGAAGGATCAAAAAAGATAGCAACTTCAACCTCACCTTTTTCTGATGGCATGAGATAAATTGCACCAAGTTCAGGAAAATATATATACACTTTTTAAGATCCAAGGAGAAAAACATAGAAATTGTTATTGTGAAAATCACGCTGGTCAATTTAGTGCTTTGACATTTGGGGTGCTTCAAATCTACTATTCTCTACTCACGTGCAACCCATTAGCCAAGAAACTACCGTATTTTTCGGGCCATAAGACACACTTTTTTCCCCCCAGAAGTGGGGGGGAAAAGTCCCTGCGTCTTATGGTCCAAATATAGCCTACACATATACTTTAAAAAAAAAGTTTTTTTACTTGCCCGGCTCTGTGTGGTCTCTGTGTGCTTGCCCGGCTCTAAAATGGTTCTAAATGCTGCTGTTTACTTTACAGGGTTGATTACATGTGTTTATGACTGTGATGTTGGGTTTTAATGCACATAAAATATTTTAGGACACTATTTGTTTCAGAATCTTTTTTTCTTCATTTCCCTTCTCTAAAAACTGGTGCGTCTTATGGTCCGGAGCGTCTTATGGTCCGAAAAATACGGTACTTAAAGTTGAAATGTTTACTCACACATTTTTTTAAAAGTGAATGCTATAAAAGAAAGGGACATTTCCTGTGACTGTAAGCTACATGCTAACATAGCCCCTATTTCACCTGCTCTCAGGATTCAGAGGGTTTCTGCTGCTAACAGGCTTGCGCTACACATCTTCACAGAGTGCCTTGGGCCTTGCCTTTTCCTAGACACACTTCACGGGTAATGCTGCATTTACAGGTGCAGAATATTTTCTTCCAGGCCATAGGGCAAAGACATTACAGATCTTCCTGACATGACCTTAACTATAATATTGTGCTATGTTCAGAAAACTAGATTTCCAAGTATTATAATCTCAAGATGAGAACCCAAAGAATAGTTTTTAAAATGATGGAAGAAGAGAATATGAAAGAGCGAGACTCACTGAAATGACAGTCTCAATGGAGATGAGTGCACATAGAGTCATAGATCATTAACCCTAGAGGAAGAATGTGCATGCCAGATATGGAAATGACCAGTTGGTTTTATCTCCCCTGACAATGATTTAAGAATTCTGTCAATAAGTCTCATCTGTAATGCTGAGAAAAAAACAAAGCGACCTTTAGAGAATTATGAGCATTGTGAGTGCATTATAATGAAGTCCGAGCAAAATTGAGGCAAGCGATTCAAATAACTTCTATCAAGAGTTCTTAATCTAAGAGGTCCATGCTGGTATTATCAGAAGAGAATTTTTCACAATGCTCATTCCCGGGGGGGGGGGGGGGGGTTTCCACTGACAGTTATTTTCATTCATTTGGGTTGAAACTCATGTATATAAATTTTGAAAAATTCCCCCAAGTGGTATTGATGATAATTTTGGTTAAGAAAAGAAAACATTTATACCTTATAATTATATATCTGCCAATTTACCCACTAGATTGCAAATTCCTTTGAAAGGAGCTGGCATATTTACCTTGCCTTTTGCTGTGCCTAATACTGTTAGATTGTAAGCTCCAGAAGGAAAGGGTGTGCTAGTTTTGTTCATTATTGAAATTCCTCCTGTCCTCCCTTTGCTGCTTTAGCCAGAGGAGGACATTGTCTATGGTTGATACCAAAGAAATTGAATTTTTTAAAAATGAAAACTAAGTATTTAATTATGAATGGCAATTGATTTTTCTCTTTTCTGTTGTTATTGTTTATTATATTCCAAGTGGGTTCTCAAATGTTTGTTGACTGAATGCACTGAGTTTTAAAGGTTAAATAAGTTATTTTAAGGGACATTTGAGTGGTATTTTGTAGAAATCAGTTTCATTGCTTTATATTTGTGTTCTTTTGGGGGCTTCTGTAAAATATATCTTTGATTTATATAAGACTTGATGAGAGCAACTCAATTGTACCAGTTTTCAGAAACATGGGAATTAAATAACTAATCTGTAGTAACAAAAAAGCAGATACAATTGAGACCATGATTTCAAGTATGGTTCCAAATGGCAGGACTTGCCAACAGGACTAATGTAACACTTTATTTTTGTAACTGATACATCAAAAAACTATTTGACCCATATGACTTCTAAAGTCCTCTAATTCTAACTCTATTATAAGGAGATTCCTCTTACACGCTTTAGTAAGGCACCTGAAAGAAAATAAAGTATATCTAGTCATTCAATAATTATTGCAGTCAATACTGGATAATATTATATAAGAGAATATATTATTACATCCCACCTTATTTCATGTTTTTGAATCCCATTCACTGGTAACCGAAAAAAAGAATGATAAAATTGATTGGTATCAGACATGAGTTGTTGCTATAGGCCATCATCTAGGCTCATATATAGAAGACATGATTTGAAATGTTCAGCTGGCCACCTTCATATGAGTTACAATGAGCTGTATGTTTCTCAAAACCTCTTTTAAAGATGCCTGTGCTATAGGTTCAGTAGATCTTTAAGTGAAACATATTATTATCTTGTGTCCAACTTTACTATTGAACTTTTCTCCATGAAGTATTTCCTATACCCCTCTACCTATCATCTTGTTTCTCTTCAAATCCACATAAATTGATTCTGCAGCTCACTTATGCACTTACCTTGTCCTATCTTCTGTTAGACTTTTTACCAAGTTATAAACCCTGGTAGGATGGGTGTCATTCTTAGTCATCCAGTGTCTCCTGCTATGACAAGCAGATAGCAGGTACACAATTATAGGCTCTTTAAAGAGCCTATAATTGTGTACCTGCTATTAATTTCTGGATCATCTGTTATCCAGAAATTAATAATGACAATATCTTCTTAATCCCAAGAATAATTACACCACTGTCACTGAAGTAAAAAAAGAGAGCACTTAGCTTCACATTTTGAAGTCTTTTAAAAATAGATGTTATAAACTGATTTAAAGAGGATCTTTTAAAGCTGTCATCAAATGCATTTATTCTCTTTAAAAACCTGACCTATTTATATACTCATGCATAATTTATATCTTACCTATTTCCAAAAATTAATTGAAGGCACCGTTTCGATGATGCCTAGTATGGAGACTACTGAAATAACAGCAACAAAATCAATCATGAAAAGTTCTTTTCTCAAACTCACAAAATATGAGGCAATTGAGTTTTTAAATAGAATTTTTAAATGTAAGTCAAACACATTATACCAAAGAGAGTTTTAGTTACTAGCTTATCATATGATTCCATTTCAAATATGGCATTTTATATTATTTTTCTTTTAATATACACTATTGATTTACACTGTTTTAAATGTTATGAACTATCCCGTGAATTAAATATACATATAATTTAACTCCTGGCTTCAAATGAATTTAAATATAAAGAATTCCAAGGAGTTGGGAAATCAGTCAAACATTCTAAAGTCTCAGCAATGCCACAATGATGAGAATTATAACCTGTTCCCATTTTTCTTAAAAGATCATTTGAGGTGAGGTCTTCAAGGGAACAAGAGAGTTCTATTGTAAGAGAGAAACATGAAGGAAATGGAGACACAAGCAGAGAGGAGATCCCCAGGACCAAATCTTTCCATATTTCCTTCAGCCGAAATTCAGTTACTCCAGTGGGTTCTGCACAATTACCTGCCCAAAGGGGTTGTGTGGCAGACATTGAAATTTCTACCCAGCTATGTTTAAATCTACAGTACATGCCATTTGAATTGAATATGAAACCTTTGGACATACCAGTATAAGATGGTATTGAATATGGGAACATGTTTACCCAGGTGGGTTCAGTCATAGTTTCTACTCTATGAAATAAAATTTCAATCTAGCTGGCAAAACTAAAAGTTGATTTTAGAGGGTTTTTTTTTTTTCTAAAAATGTTCTCAGAAAAAAATTATAATTCAATTTTAAATATTGGATATTTTGATTTAATGTCTTTCTATTTGAGATAGGGTTACAATAAAAATGTATGAATGGATTGTCATTAAAATATGTTTAAGCAGTTGAAACAGATAAGGCAGACAAATCCTCTAGGTTTAATAAAGTTGATCATGTGATGAAATAAAAATAAAGAAATTAAGTAACTCTTTTTTGGAGATTGAGGTTGTTGATAACATGAAGGTTGCCCCTCAGATTTAGAAGGCTCACATGCAATAAAAAAAAAACTTTATATAATCCAGAAAGAAGCTAATAAATGATTAGAAATTTCTTAATAATGATAATGAGTAGTTAAAGCTAAGGACTTTATGTCTAAAGTTGATGCTATTTAACAAAGCCAGAAAAACAGACTCAGGTTTACTTCTTGACACACAAGATGAAGTCGGTGTCAAATGGGAGATGCCATGATAACCTGGAATGGGAGAGAAAGATCTGCTTGTGGACAAGAAAGAGACCTGGTGCCCTATGACCTTCCTCTGAAAGCTGCCAACATTGCCAGGCCACTGGCAGTTTCACTAGTGTGGCTGTTCCTGACCCAGAAAGTAGTCCTTTATCCAGAGTGCCTTAAGTTCAGAGCTAGTCTTCCTGTAAGAGATTTAACAAAGATCAGAATTAAATATGATTGTGGGCTCCTCCAGGATTGTTATGGGCAAGAACAGATTGGGAATGTTGGCTAAAAAATACACTCAATATAGCTGGGAGTGAAAATAACGCATTATGAAGACATTTAAAGCATTGGTACTAGGCAGTGCTTTCTAATTGTAAATAAAGGCTTCTGTTGCATACTGACAGGGCCAATAGCTTCAGTGTCCTTAGAGGGGCCAAGGGAAAAGATAGAAAACAAAAAGAATACAAGGGGGATTTTGGCAGAGTAGACATAGCCTTATATTTTGTACTTCCTCTTCAACTGCTCCCTTCAAGTATCTCTTGCTCCTTCACCTTTCCTAGCTCTCCCCAGGACTCCCAAGTCTGCCCGATGCTCCTTCTGCTAGAATCAGTTGTACCTGTCTTTTTATTCCCTGTGAAACAGACATCAGGGTTGAGAGATGTGAGTTCCCTCATTTTCCACACTTCTTCCTCTGCATATGATGTATTTCTTCTTTATTAGCTCCAAAACTTAGTGTCACTTACAAGTTTAACAGTTGAACAAATAGAGGACAGTTTCTAAAGAGGTCAGGCCTCAAATGTATCAAGTGATAGAAATGTGAGAAAGAGGGGAGAGGACAGCTCACTCTTTTTGCATGGAGGAATTCACAACTGGGTGAAGGACACAAGTAATAGGGTAGATTAGAGCTGGAGGCAGATCTAACACATATTAGTCTTGGTTCACATGAACCTATTTGTATATAAATTGATCGACCCAGTCCCCTGGGTCACTTTCAGAAAAACCTTTGGACCCCAAGATTGCTACTCTACATCCCTGCTCCCTAGGATTGGCTCAACCGATGTCATTCTAATCTTTTTTAGCCCTTGTAACTTTAGCACTCACATCCACATCTCTCACCTGCTATTGTGTACCAGTTCCAATCTCACCAAGTCAATTTTCTTTAAAATCTTTAGTGGTAATCCTTGCTACCACTTATTGGGTACCCACTATATGCCTGGCAATGTGTTAGGTGCTTTACATATACCTACTACAATCCTTGCAATCTTATCCACTATGATTGTTGCAATTATAAAGTATACATTATATTGCTAACTTCACTTTACAGATGAAGACAAGAAAACATAGATGAAAGAATTTGCTAGAGTGGAAAAAATGGTGATATAGCTGAGAATCAAACCAAAATAGGTCTGGCTCCAAAGTTAATGCCCATTGCACCAGAGCTTATACCATAGAATAGTTCCTCAACATGTTTCCCAAAGTCCCCCACATCTCTGCTGCTGTCTATATTCCAGCACCATCTCTGTCCCTCCTGCCTTCTACTTACTACTGCAGCAACAGGTAAGTACTAGTAGTGTCCACCACCCACTCCTTTTTAGAACATGTTAATGCCCATTCCTTTGCTTGGAAAACTGTTTTTCCAATAAAGCTTAGCACCTCAGCTTCTTAGATGTGAGTTGCCTCTAGGACTTCCCTAGTTCTGCCTCATATGTACAGCAGCCTATGCCCAGGCCTTTGAGAACACTTGTGGTATTATAATATCCCACCTCTTCCATGTTATTGGAATATCATGGAATGATCTTTTGCAGGTGTGTTCTCGCCTTGCAGGAAGCCTCATGAAGTAAGAAAAGTCTTTCTCACCTTCACATCTCCAAAACCCAACAGAGCTTGGCACAGGCAGAAACTCTGAGAATACTTGTAGAACGAAAGTTATTTGAAACTTGAGAACTGCTTTCCCTTTTAGGGGGGTGGGGGGAGGGGAGAGGGGTGTGCATGTGTGTGTGTGTGTGTGTGTGAGAGAGAGAGAGAGAGAGAGAGAGAGAGAGAGAGAGAGAGAGAGAGAGAGAGGGAGAGAGAGAGAGAGAGAGAGAGAGAGAGCAATTGTGAATTTTGATGTTTTCCATTTGATTTCATGTTTTGTAGGAATAGGGACAGTGTCACCTATTTTTATTATTGTTCTCTTTCAAAATCCCTTGCCTGCTGAAGACATCAGTGAATGGTTCTAGTTTCATGGTTGTCTTGAGTGGATCCATGAAGATGAACCATACAGAAGAGAAAGGCAGTGAGGGGACAGATGACAAGGTGGGGGAAGGAGTAAGCATTTATTAAGTATGTGAGTCTCACCTACTTGCTAAAGGACTCAAGATTCTAGCAAATTAAATAATATAAAGCTGGGTAATTAAGAATAAATATTGAACTCAGACACCATAAAGGGCAGAGAGAAGTGACACTTCAAATGAACTGTTTACTTCAATTTGGGCATTTACTTTAGCAATGCTTCCTGGCAACTATTATAAAACAAAGTCAGAAACCATTCAGTTCCATGGCTGATGAGTATTCATTTGCGTACAAACAATAGAAAACCTGGTTTACAGTGCTCACACTTAGGGAGTGTATTCCTCTCACGGAGGTCTGAAGTGGCTGCCAGCCTTGATTCAATAGCTGGATTGTTTGTATCAGGACCAGAATCTTTGGAGGACTCTGTCTTTTCCTCAGGCTTCTCACCTATGATGGTTGTAGGATTTGTGTTGCTATTCAGACACCACATCCAGGTTTAAGGCTGGAGGAAAGGAGGGAGACTGAACAAACCATATCTTTGCTTATATGAAGAAAAGCACAGCCTATATTGACTCTCCTTACGTTTTATAGATCAGAACTGTGTCAAATGGTCATTCTAGCAGGAAGAGAGTTTTAAAAGCATATGTTCTAATGTGACAGATGGATTGCTACCCTGAGCAAGACTGGCATTCTGTTTACTAGGAAGAAAACAGCAATGTTACTGAATGGGCAGCTCACACTGGTTGCAAATTGCAGTTTTTGCTGTTTGCCAATCAATAAATATCATAGAAACTCCAGGGGACATATATCACATACATCAACAGTAATTAGATGAATTAGTAAACACATATTTGGTATCCTAACTGAATTATTTGGAAAAAGAAACCACAATCCATAAAACATAGATCAATTGGCCATTTTGATGAGAGAGAGAATAACTTTTACAACATTGAAATTTAGCCATATATCTTGTCTAAAAATTTCTACAAAACATCATTGGTCATGGCCAGGAATTTGTGTACAAAATTTAATTAAATTAATCTCTATTATTGGACATTTAGGTTATTTCCATGATAACAAACCAGATAATTGATCCTATATAATAAAAGGCTAATATGCCAATCAACCAAACAACGGAACTACTGGTCACTATGATGCACACTGGCCACCAGGGGACAGACACTCCATGCAGGAGCTGCCCCGTGGTGGTCAGCCAGAAGACAGGCTCCTAGCTGGCAGTGCAGTGGGTGGTGGCGGGAGCCTCTCCTGCCTCTGTGGCAGCACTAAGGATGTCTGACTGACAGTTGGACATCCCCCAGGGGCTCCCAGACTGCGAGAGGGCACAGGCCAGGCTGAGGGAGGCCGACCTCGAGTGCACAAATTTTGTGCAGGGGGCCTGTGGCATTATTATAAATACAGTTGGAAGTATATCATTATTTTTCTGAGATGAAAAAATAACAGAAATAAAACTCTAGTGACAGTTGTTATAAACATTTTCAAGATTTTCAATACATACTGCCAAATTACCTTTTAGAAGAATTCTATAACTTACAGTTTGCCAGTAGTAAAGTAAATAAGAATGCCATTTTTAATGTATCTTTTCCAACATATAAAACCTACTGTGCAATTGAATAAGTTAAAAACTGATATTTAATCACTTTGTTTTTATTCAGTTTGCTTTGATACACTGGTATGAGTAAACATAATCTATTGTAAAATGGCTTATTAGAATTGTGTATCTTTTGCCCATATTTCCTATTTATAACCGTGTTCATTTTCCATTGGGATATTGATATTTTTGTATTGATTTATAAAGGGTTTTTTTACATTTAAATAGTGATTCTTATTTATAAAATAAGAATATTCTTATGATCAAGAATATAACTACCTGCATCCATTTTTTGGACTTATAATATTTATGGTAACCTTTGATTTCTCCCTCTTCCACTTTAAAAGAAAAGACTTTTGAAAATTTTCAAAGAAATACTCATGGGATGGGTAATATATTTTTTAAAACCATTTGCAAACAGTACAGTCCTGTGTTTTCACTTATGTCTGTGAATGACAACTCAGTCTCTGATGCTTTGTTAACATCTTTTTCATCTCAAAACTAGTATTTCCTGGAATTTAATGTTGCATGCAATTCTTTGTTAAAACAGTTAAACCTCCAATTCTAGCTTTTTCCCTATTGACTTTGAGAAGTTAATGTTGCCCACAGCTGTCTAAGGTTAGTCTAAGATTGCTCCTTTATAGCTAATGTTTCCCTCATGTCTCCTAAATTTTATAAAAATATTTTATTTATCTTTTTTTTACTTTCTTTTGTTTTCTTTATTGATTAAGGTATTACATGTGTCCTTATCTCCCCCTTCCCTCTCCCTACTCATGCCCTCACCCCCCTGATGTCTGTGTCCATCGGTTATGCTTATATGCATGCATATAAGTCCTTTGGTTGATTTCTACCCCTTACCCCCACCTTCCTTTACCTTCCCTCTGAGATTTGACAGACTGATTGATGCTTCTTTGTCTCTGAAGGAAAATCCTCTGCCAGGTGGTTTGTTAGCATGAATGCTTATCTTGTTTTTGTAAATTTAATTTCTAAGAGCAAGGAAACATAATCAAACTGAAGGGATTTTTTTTAAGATAGAAATGCCTTTTTAGCTACATCTTCACCATTCTTTTTATTTCTTCTTTAAGAACATTGGTCAACTTTATGTTGGATTTTATGATATTGTCTTCCAATATCTATATATTTGCCATCTTTGTTCTTAATTCTCTATTGTTTTTTAGGTTAAATTTTTAAAGAGTTTCTTATGTTTTTCCTGTCTCTAATTCCATTTTCTACAGTATTAATTCTGATCTTTATTCTTTCCAATGAGAATTCAGATACTTTTATTGCACTTACAGATTCCTTTCAATTCTTCCTATTTCACCCAGTTATTTTAATTCAGCTTGTCTTTGTTTTTTGTCCTGATTTAGTGTTGTGTTTTTTTTGTTTTTGTTTTTTTACTTTTTCTGTCTTCTCATATTTTTCTGATTCTATTTCATGAAAGGCCTTCCATACTCAATATTTCCAACTGATATGATATTTGATTGACCTTGGATGTCCTCACTGATATTTCATTGTTGATGATAGTGGCAGATTTTTTTCTTAGCTCCATTTCCAGTGTCTGGGTAGTATTCAAATGGAGTACTTATATTAGATGGATGCAATACCTTCTGTTCTCAATATCTATTCTTTGGCACTATAAATCTGAATGCCCTTGGCCCTTCTAAAGGCTTTACCAGGTCTTCTTCTCAAAGAATTTTGAATGCTATAGTACATACCACACCAATGGCTAGAGTGGGGGAAATATGACCTTGGACTTTCACTTACAGGACTGCTAGGAAATTGACCACCACAGACAATCATAAAAGAAACTAAAGTGACAATCAGTGCTAGAGTCTTCAAGCCAGACAGTCACAGAGGAGGTGACCTACTTCTAAAGAACACTTCTCTCTAGGAAGTAGCAGAATGAGGCAAAGCAGAAATCAGAAAAATCTACATTTTTACACAGCTTGTCCTATGAATTTAAAGTTTACAAGGCTAGCTACATAATTAAGTAATAATACATACTCAAAGGCAAACTAAATCTGTATATTCTATGTATGTCTGAGGAATGATCACTGAAATTGTGGTTTATGTAAGATCTTTCATTTGGTGGGAAAAAGTAGTAATTATACATTTTATTTAAGTAATTCTTTGAAGTGTGAAATAAATAAAAATCTTTTCAATAGCTGAAAGTTCAGAGTCTGGCTCATAGCAGATGTTCAATAAACAGTTTTCAAAGAATGGATGAATGAGTTAAGATCCTATTTTGGAAGAATAAATATGAAAAGAGTGAGAAACTGAGTGGAGTTGGGGCAACTCTCTCCTTCCTTAAGAGGTAGCTTCTCTGAGCTCTGGGACTAGGGCACATGGAACTAAGAAGGCCACAGGTGGAAGACTTAAGCTCCAAATTATACCCAGTAGCACAACCAGGGAGCAGCTGTACCCAGCAGCATTTTACAAGCCTTCAATTTTCTCCACAATCTATTGAATTCCAACAGACCACGCTCAGTTTATTGTATTTCCCCAGTCAGTAACCTCTGCACTACCCCAAACCCCAAGTTTTCTAGAAGAGTTAGTCACTTCAGTGTTCGGGATTTCTACTGTATAACAAGGAATATGTGTGCAGAAACATTGATTATTGCACATTCAATTGTCCTGAAATGAGCAAGAAACTAGAAAGCAGACTGTCTGGGCTTTAATCCTGTCTTGAACCCTGTATGACCTTGGGAACATTTCTGAATCTCTCTGAGTTTCAGTATCTGAAAAATGGAGGAACTGAAGGAGACCATCTCTAAAGACACTTTGGCTGCAACACCCTGCAGTTCCCTTTTCAGATAGGACACTATTCCCTTTATTAGACGCTAAGAGGGTACTTTTGGAGAATGTGGCTCTTAGAGCCCTATAGGTGTTGGTTTAAATGTAAACAGGAAAATTGCTTAAAATGCTCCTCTCCGTACTGTAGTCTGAGATTAAAAGGGTGCATTTTTTTTCAGTATGTTCAGTTTTCAAAAGACATTCTGGAGGAAGTCAGCCAATTTCTGCCCACACAACTTCCAAGTGACGTCAATGGAAGCAGAGCACACAGATCTCTAGGCAAGTTTTGGCTCATTATGTGAGGGTGTTTTTTTTTTCTTTTCTTTTCTTTTTTTTTTTTCCTTTTTAAAAAGAACAACTGCAAAATTGATTTCTCTCAACTCAAGTTACACAGTTTGTTCTTCTCAGTGTCCTGAGTCAGCAATAGACAGAATATGGAATATAAAGCAAGATCTCCTCTTTACACATCAAGTAAAGCAGGACACAGTTTTGTGAACCAGGGGATGTTTAAGATTCCCGAGCACTCTCTAAGTAATATTTCTCTTACAATGGCCTCCTCCTAATTTCAACTAAAAGGCTGATAAATAATCATCAGATGGAACACATGCCTAATTATTCTTACTTTGATCTTAAATTTGATATTCAATCCTGCTATTGGCATTGCATATCTTGGGCTGATGGCTTAATTCACAGAAATATTTTTAAAAACTCCCCTGACAAGGAAATATGTGTGTTTTTCTCTCAGCTCACTTTACATGAGAATTGTATTCTATCTAATTTAAATATGATTATAAGAAGAAGAATAGGTAACAGTCATGTAGCGCTCAGTATTTCAGTGTTCACAGAAATCCTGTAAAGTTGCTGTTTTTCTTCCGGTTGTTCTGATTAGGAATCAAGATCAGAGGCATTAAGTAATTTTCCCAGGGTCACACTGCTGAGCCAGTAGCATTTGGATTCCAAACCAGGTAGTCTGGCTACAAAATTTAACCACTATGTTATCTAGACAATAATTGGTTTATTTTTCCATTCAAAAGCCTCCAATGGTACCTAACTATTCTAGATTCTGAGAATAGTTTGTTACTAGGTAATGTGGAATAATGAGGCAGAAACAAAGTAATAGGGGAGGGAATTCATATTTTTTTACACCTACACACCGGAATAGGCATTGTACTCAACAACCTACATCTACTTAATCTTTGCAAAAGCAGTATGAGCAAAGCTGTATCCGTGACATTTTATCAATAATGAAACTGACTTTTAGGGAGTTTGTCATTTGCCACAGATCTCAGGGCTGGTAAAGGTTTGAATTCCAGCTCAAGTCCATATATTTCCACCACCTGCACTTTCTTTACTAGAACATGCTGCCCCATAGCACGTGTGAACAAAATACTGAACTTAGTTTCTTGGCTAGAATGGGGGACACATAAAGGTGCGCCCAATATTTGGAGAGGTCTTAGAGTATTTTTAGAGGTGATGATAACCAAGGGAAACGTCTAAATTTGAGAACTTATATTCTTATACTCCACTGTAGTTTGTATGACCAAACAGTATTGAAAGGGCATTGTGCAAATCTAGATCCAAAGAGGTCAATGGACACACACACAAAAAAAAAACATAATTTAATTATTAGTGTATATTTGACCTAAAATAGAACCAATATATAAATTCTATATTAAAGCAATTTTAAGCAGATACAATGCTTTATGTATAAACTCTGGTTAATTTTTAAATTAACAGAGAAATGTTAAATGAAAATGCAATTTTTATGAGAAATGAACACTGGCATCCTGTATATGATAACCTAGAAGAACCATTCTATAAATATTAAAAAGGTGGAATATTTCAGAAATAGTTAAGAAAGTACTTTATGTTCAAAATGAAAATATAATATAAATTGAAATTTATTTTATTATGCCCTTCTTTATTTGAATAGAACACTTCTCCTCAAAAATAGTACAAAGTAAACGAGGCAGTTTGGGTTTAAATTGTCCTCCCTTCAGAGTTTGTTCACATCACACCAAATGTCTTATTTATACTTAAATACCACAGGGAATGGGCAAGAAATTGTATGTTTAAACTGGACTTTCTCAAGACTTTTAAGGCCAGAATATTTGCTTTGCCAAAGACCAAATTATTGCAAAGTGGAGCAAGCACCTGATCTTGTGGTGAGTCAGAATAAGTAAATATCTCCACCTGGAAATGGCAAAAAATGCTCTCAAGACCCCAGAGCACCATCTATTACCCTGGTGACAGCTGCCCGCCTGTCGGTGGCTCCGCTTGATTCTTCATATTGAGAGCTCAGATCTCAGTGGATCTCACTCCCTAAATCTGCCCTCATCATTCATGTACTTGTTCTTGCAAATTTCAGCAGCTTCCAGGCTACCACAAGTTCTTGAAACCCAGAAACACTTATAGACATCGGGTCACCTCGGTCCATACTTCCTCCAAATTTATTTTTTTATGTATTTTATTGAATTTTTTTATGGAGAGAAAGGAAGATAGAGGGTGAGAAACATCAATGAGAGACAAACATTGATCAGCTGCCTCCTGCACACCCCCCATGGGAATATGCCCGCAAATAAGGTGCGTGACTTTGACTGGAATCGAACCTGAGACCTTTCAGTCTGCAGGCTGACATTCTATCCACCCAGCCAAACTGTTTTGACCTTCCTCCATATTTAAATGGACAATCCGATAAGAGATAACATTTCTAACAACTTTTATCTAGAAAGGTCTCCATCACTTTCTCCCCAACCATGACATTGATATTCTAATGATACTACTTCAAATATTGTGATGTAAAGAAACTTTGACATGTGTAGGGACTAAGTACTATTTTTAATCATAGCTTGAATGCATTTTTAAACCTCTCTGTGTTTCCTGGGAGGGAATCTGTGTTTAAGTGGAAGATGAGAGACTGGCTGTTCTATCCATCCTGTGTCTCAGAAAATATGACTCATTTATGTGCATTAACCTCAGAGTTTATTTATCTTCTGTGGATGCAACATTTACTTGCTCTTCATTAATCTGGGTTACAGAACCTGTAGCTCTCTGAGAGTCACGGTCAGGGCTGGTTCCTGAGCATTGGACCTGTGCAGATGCTCTGGGCCCTGTTCTCTGAAGGACACATGCTCAGCTTCACGCTCTGTTGTCATTATCTTGAAATCCTTAATCCTTGAAGCTCCTTAATAAACAAGGGGCTATGCATTTTCATTTTACTCTAGGATCTGCAAATGAGGCAACCCTGGTTACACTATAATATTCATGTATGTAACAACTATAAAGAGTGGATTTTAAAGTATAAGAAATAAAATGATAAATTGACCAAAGTGCTACTAAAACATTTGAGGATTTCCCTCCAAGTCAGACGTACCATTTAGTAAATATACCTGGATTTTTTTTTCCTGCAAAGAAATAATAATTTTTAAGCTGATCGAATTCTCGAATGTATGATGTGATGCATGCACCCATGTATGTCTATGTATATACACAGTTTTGGGGAAATGAGTACCTTTTTTAGCAGTTGCTAAGTACATAGAGCAGGAGAGGAGTGAGAAAAGAAAAATCTTTTTAAGCAGCTGTGACTAACCTCCTACAACATTCAAGACTGTCTCCTCTTACTGTACATTGCCTCCTCTTCCAGAGGAACCATAATCCTCTCTTATTTATTTTTGAATTACTCTTGTTTATAAAAATATTGCAGATGTGCAAAATGTCACCAGAGTTGAGTTTGAACATGCCAGACAACAGCTTGGAAAGCCCAGGGCCTAGATGCCTTTATAAGTCAGTGAGCACAACCAGTCTTACCGTGTTGCTCTTTCTTTCTCTGTGTGGGTGCAAGGGCGTGGGGAGTGGGCCAATATGACGCGAAACGCACTACGCAGAAGCCAGCATGAATCCCGGGCCTTTTTGTGGACAGAAAGGACTGATTGTGTGGTAAGCAGCTGGAATGCATGCCGGTCACTTTTCGGAGTGGTGTTAGCAGGCATCATTTTGCCGGATTGTTCGGGGAGTGGCAGAACAAGGACAGAGGGCAAGGCTCCTCTGTACTTCTGCTGCCCTGTAATTTTCCTCCTCTTCTCTGTTTAGGTTTTTAAAAGGAATCCCATACATTCAGAATTCTTCAACCCTGTTTTCTCAATTGGATGCTGTTGTTTCCAAAGCGCTACCCTCCCTCTCAGGCTGCTTGGAAAGAGTCTGTTTAGAAAGTGTGCCCAGAATGGCATGCGTTGCCCTATCAGTGTTGAGCTATGAACCAGGAAATCATGGTTCCTTTCCTGGTCAAGGCAAATGCCCAGGTTTCAGGCTTAACTAGAGATCATGCAAGAGGCAGCCGATCAATGATTCTCTCTCATCATTTAAGTTTTTATCTGTCTTTCAATAAAAATATCTTTGGGGGGTGGGGGGGAAAGGATGATATGAATTAGGGAACTCGGCAAAGCAGGCCAGCGGTGGACACTCAGATGACATTTTAATAAAGTTCTATGAATAAAGCCTGGAATGGACAGTAAAAGGATTACAACAAATACATTTTAGGGAACTTCTTGAGTAGAACAGTAAAAGAAAGAGCTGGAATTTTTATTCAAGATATCTTAAAGTTTATCAAGGAAATTTTCAAAATCCTTTACAAGTTAGTAATCAAAATCTTTACCTATTGAATTACTTACAAATCTTGCAAACTTGGAAATAAAACCCACCCAACAACAAATCTTACAGCTCCTGCTTACTCCTCTTGTCTACTGAGAATAAACATTATATATAAAACATTATAAGGGGTTGGTTATTTTTGTTGGATTTTATTCTACAACTTAAAATAATAGAGAGGTCAAGTTTCAGATTATGTATAATTTTCTCTGCAAGTATATACTGGAATAAATGGTATGAACATACAGTGTCCTCACACACAAGCATTTTCAGTAGCATGCCCACTTACATTTCTTATTTTGACTTAGATTTAAATAAGGACTCTTTTTTTAAAAAATCCTCAAGGCTTTTCCCAGGATGTCATTTTGGAAATGTGGTTAATGAGATTTCACTTGAGCACCCATGCATTGTTGCATGGTTGATAGGGTAACCCAACTGAAGCCATCCGTTGACTCCTAATTGCTCACCCCCCTGTTCTTCCCAGCCCATGCAAAGCACTGGAATGACTTGGTAAAATACGAGGGAAATAACTGATGCAGCCTTCTCATACTGGGAAAACTGCAAACTTTATCTCCCCATACCAGGAAATCTCAGCTGAAATCTTAGATCCATTCTAATTTAGCTCCTGCCTTTCTGCTGCTTCCTGTAGGATTCTTGGAGACCTTCCCAAACACATATGATTTGGGAGTCAGTCGGTGATGTAAGAGGAATGTGTGCAGAGATTTTAGGGTTCCTTATGGATTTTCTTCTTTGGGGTTCCTTTGTATTTTTAGCTCTTCTAACAGCCCTGAACTCTGGTTCCTAGTTCCTTAAGCCAATAAAAGTGTGCATTAGACTTCCGCAACACAGTAAAAATGAATAATACACAGTTCCATCTACCAATACTCTAGAGTCTAGAAGCTTAAAAATATAAGTTTGGAAGAAGAAAGAACAAATATGCTGTTTGTTTCTATTTTTATAAAGTTCAAAACCACACAACATGAAATAAAATATTGTTTGGGGAGTACATATGTAGGTTGAGTCTGTTGAGGGACAAAAGGAAGAGAATTATACCATAAATTTCAGAATGGGCATTTCTGTGGATGGATAGAAGGAGATGTGAGTATTTTTTTAAATATATTTTTATTACCAAGAGTAAGAGAGTAAGGGAAGGGGAAAGAGAGATAGAAATATCAATGGTGAGAGAGGATCATTGATTGGCTGCCTCCTACACACCCCACACTGGGGATTGAGCTCACAACCCGGGCATGTGCCCTGATGGGTTATCGAATCATGACCTCCTGGTTCATAGGTAATGCTCAACCACTGAGCCATGAGGCCTGGCTCTATTTCCATTTCTTAAGTTGTATACATATTCTATATGTGTATGACATTTCACAATAATATCAATTACTTTTATATATTTAAGTTTTCATTTTATCCATATAGATTTTTAAAAACTGCTCTCTGGAGTTGCTGTGGAAAATAAAGTATCTGGGCAGCAGTGGCCCAGTGATAGGGAGGGTACAGAGCCCAGGACTGGTGGGGACAAAACTACAAGGTGCAGCATTTAAAGGTTACACCTGCAGCATTGGGATCCTCAGAGAACATGTACTAAGAGATGTGATCTTGGGAGTGGTTCTAGGCTAATAGCCCAGACCTAGCACTCCATCACCCAAATCCCTGACTGGCATATTGCTCTTGAGGCCTCTATGGGAACAGGTGAAGTTATTCAAGATGGCCATTAAAAATATGAGTTTGATTTTTAGGAATGGTGCCTGAGTTTGATGCATAAAAATTAGTAACATACAGTCAAACTGTGACTACAGATGAGTTCATCAGGGAGGATATGAGGCATAAACCCCCAAGGAGGACCTACTACAACATCCATCAGGGATCTAGCTTCTCACCTGCCATTATGCTGTGCTGAGATGATGTTGGGACAATGTTAGCATTCATGGGTCTCTCTCCTCTACAAACCAAGACAACGGTTACTATTTAAAAACATATGTACCACCTATAGATACAATTGAATACTCACTAGCTGGATGTTTAAACTTTATTTAATTATGTGACTTCCATACAACCAAGGATACTATTTCATGACATGAACACATACTTTTAAAACATATCAGAGCTTTACTTTGTATAATTAACTTACATCCTGGTATCAGAGGCATGACCAAGAAAGAGTTAATATTGGTTATTAACCAATAGGTTATAATATAATTTTATAATAGCAATAATATAGTTGATAACACAAAGCTCTAGCCTGTGTATATAAATCTTTCGTGGTAGGAAACTATTTGAAATGTTAGAATAAAAGGAAAAAGCGAAAAACAATTGACTATGGAAAAGGATTCAGTAATTACAGTGAACATCTCATTAAACATGCTCTTTATTTGCAAGAAGGCTGGAAAACCCTAATTAAGTCATAAGCTGTCCCCATGAGTAATTAACTGTGGCAGGAAAATTCTAGGTGGCCCATTAAATCTCCATGCCCACAGCTGTTCAGGGGAAAATATAAGCAAACCCAGCCTGTGCCCTGAATTTTCTCCAGTGGCTGATTGGATGACCTTGTCCACCATAGGTCATGCATATCAAGAGTATTTTTTTAAGTAAAATAGTTCATAAATCATTTTGTATCAATTATATGTTGAAATGATGATTTGTTGACAACTACAAAAAAACTTCTGCTACTAGAAAATTTAAAATTTAACATATGGGCTTGCATTTGTAATTTATATGTTTATATTGGATGGCACTGGTACAAGTGGCTCTTGGACTTGTAGGCCAAAGGCAAACCTGGGAATATTTGAAAAAGAAGTCAGGATCCTAGATTATAGTATTTTCTTTCCAAAGTTAATGAAAGAATAGTGTTCATATGTTCCCAGCATAACCCTACTTCTCCCCCCACCCTACCCCCCCCCATATATACACATTCCCACTAACAAATAAAACTGTGATTGGTGAAAGGCAAGAGCTGTTATAACAGAATTATAACATCACTGGAAGGGTCTCTAATATTTCTAAATGTTCTATTTGAGTGCAACTTGGGTTTAGAGAAAGAATATAAGTGGGGGGAAACCTAAGAGAACAAGGCAGAGAATAGAAGGGAAAGTAGAAGGGCATTCTAGAAAAGAAAAATAAAATGAACAAAAGCTATAAGGGAAAAAAGATCATGGGTCCCTAGGAGAACAGTCACAAATATGCTATTGGTAACAATAATGAACATCTTTACAAAGATCTCTCCTCAGGCATTGTTTTATTTTATCATCATAGACGTCCTTTCTTATCATTACCATTTTACAGATAAGGAATTGAGGCCCAAATTTAAGAAACTTGTCCAAGATCACAGTTAGATGGTGGGACCAGAACAATGGCCCAGTTTGCCCAGGACTGGTTTTCCCAGCACACACTCCCTTATGGGCTAGAAGCAGGAATGTCCTAGGCCTGTGGTTGGCAAACTGCAGCTCACGAGCCACATGCAGCTCTTTGGCCCCTTGAGTGTGGCTCTTCCACAAAATACCACAACCTGGGCGAGTCTATTTTGAAGAAGTGGCATTAGAAGAAATTTAAGCTTAAAAAATGTGGCTCTCAAAAGAAATTTCAATCGTTGTACTATTGATATTTGGCTCTGTTGACTAATGATTTTGCCAAGCACTGTCGTAGGCAAACCAGGGCTGTTGTTCACCCTTGAATCCATACCTTCTGACTATAAATCTATTTGGCTTTGCATTAATAATAATGACAAGCATTTATTGAATTCTTTCTGTGTGCCAGGAACTATAAAATAAGGAGTTTACATTACTATCTTTTAAAACTGCAAAAAAATACCACGAGTTAACTTGATTTTTCTCTCCATATAGTCAGGATTAAAAAAGAAAATGTAATCTCCCTGATGACTGATAATTCACCCAAAATCACACAGCTGCTAAGTGTCTGGATTCAAACTTAAGCCATTTCAGGTCAGGGCTCACACCACTACTCACCACCACGCTGCCCAGTCCTGAGCTGCCAGCTCACACTCACTCAGGACTATTGGCTCTGCTGGGTCTTTTGTGTTCCTCTCTCATTTATTTTTCAGTGATGTTGGTATGAAAATGTAGCTTGACTGGAACCATTTGTTTTATCTCTGATACCCAGCTTCCACTGTGGCCACTCTACTTCATAAGACATGCCTCTTGGCAGTCTCATCCGAAATAACCTCTCTTCCTGAACTCCTGCTCCACCAGAATTCTAGTAAGTGTCTTGAGTTAGAAGAGTTCTTAGGAGTTAAAAATGAAACAAAAATGTTTCCTTTCTCAATTGACATGTACCAGGAAGGATAGCCAGACAACTTGTCCTTAAAATTATAAGCAATTACATTTACTTTAGTAAAAGCCTACTTTGTGTTATCATCTCTAATAAAGTTTGTTTTTGTTTTTTTTTTAAAAAAAGTCCTTGTGAGAACATATATTGTTTACATATAATATGATTTACTGCCACTATTTAAGGCATGAAAACAGATATCCAAGTTTACTTCATGATACTATTCTCATTATGTGAATGACAAGCTTGTCAGCTTCCTATGTCTCAAAATTCCTGGACAGCAATACGGTGTCACTTACTATTCTCTGTAACCCACCATCACCAGCCCAGCAATTGACGTAAAGGTTTTCCAGGAATGTAGAATTGAGTGAAATATACAGGGTATCCTCCAAAAATCTATACATACTGTAACAACTGATAGCTCAATTTTGAAAAAGAAATGTATTTTAATAAATACTGCCTTTATAATTATTCAAAGAGTGTGTATACATTTTGGGGGGTCATCCTATTTATTGTATTAGTAAAGGACTTTACTGGCCTGGGGACAGGGGGTAGAACTGAGGTCAGAGGGTTTATTTGATTCTCTTATTGCCTATGAGTTTAAACCATGTCACTTCTTCTCATACCTCAACTTTCCTTAGTTTCACATTCTAAGCAGTGTTGCTGTGCCACTTCAAAAGGAAAAACTGATGTTGGCTATTTGAATTATTTACCTTTTTGTTGATGTATAATTTACATAACCTAAAATGTATGTTTTTAAATTCATTGGAATTTGAAAAATGTATACAGCTTCATATTAGAACACAACCAGAATACTATAGAACATTTCCATCTCTCCAAAGAACTTCCTGTGCTCCTTTGTTGTCAAACCCATTCCCCACTCGAAGCCCCTGGCACCAGCGATATGCTTTCTGAGACGTAGAATTGTGCAGGAGGTAGCTTTTTGGACTGGCTTCTTTCACTCTGTATAATGCTTTTAAGATTCATCTCTCTTGTTGCAGACATCGGCATTTGTCCTTTTTAAAAAATATATTTTTTCTTTATTTCAGAGAGGAAAGGAGAGGGAAAGAGAGATAGAACCATCAATGATGAGAGAGAATCATGCATGCTTCCTTCTGGGGATTGAGCCCATAACCTGGGCATGAGCTCTAACTGGGAATCGAACCATGATAGCCTGGTTCATAGGTCAAGGCTCAACAACTGAGCCACACTGGCCAGGCATCATTTTCTCCTTTTGGTTACTGATTATTATTCCAATGTATGGATATCCCAAAATTTAACTGTTTATCACCAAGTTCATGACATTTGGGATTTTGTTTGCAAGGAAGAAAGCTGCTATAAACAGTGTGTAGGTTTTTATGTGGATGTGTGTTTTCATTTTTCTTGGATAAATACCTAGGAGTGGTCATATGGTGCATGTATGTTTACCTTTGTAATAAACTCCCAGACTGTTTTTCCAAAGTCCCTATAATACTTTGTATTACTGTTAGCAATATCTGAGAGACCTTGGTACTTCACATACTTGCCAAAACTTAGTATCATCAGTCTTTTTTGTTTTAGGTGTGTCTAGTAGATGTCTCATTATGGATTTAATTTCCCTGAAAATGCCACTAATAGATCTCTTATTCTGATATAATTTGTATAGAGTACAATGATCTTATTAGAGTAAAATCAAGTTATAGACCATTGCCAATCCCCCAGAAATTCCCCTGAAATTGTATTTGTAATATATTTAATTTAAAATACATTTTAATTATTATATTAATGCTTTAATTTGATTAAGTCTGGTTTATCTAATTTATTTATTTTTAATTATATATCTATTTTATGCCTACCCCCAGTTCTCTTCCAGAAACTTTGTAGTTTTCGCTTTTACATTTAAGTCTAAGACACGTAAATTATTTTTGTGTGTGTGGTATAATAATACTGTACTCTCATGATCATTGCAGCTTTACAATAAATCTTAAAATCAAATAATGCTCCAACATCATTCTTTGTTTTGACTATTCTTGGTTTTGGCGATTTCATATACATCTTAGAATTAACTTGTAAATTTTTACAAAAGTCTGCAAGGATTTTTTAACCTTTTCCTTTTTTGTGCTTCACTTTTATTCTTCAGTTTTTTAATGGCACTTATTTTTTTCTTCTGTGTCAAATTTGTTGTTAAGCCCCCACCCAATGAATGTTTAATTTTGGATATTGTGTTTTTCATTACTAAAAGTTTCATTTGGTTGTTGATAAATCCCAATTTCCCATTGAGATTATTCATCTGCTTATTCATTACATTGATCTTTTTCTTTTGACTCCTTAAATGTGTTAACAACTATTTTATTATTTTCTCTTTTTTTTCTTTCTTCTTCTTCTTATTTATTTATTTATTTATTTATTTATTTATTTTTTAGCATGGTAAACATGCTGCAGACGTTTAATGCTGGGCTCTTAATGGTTTGTGTTGAACAAGCTACTGGAAATAGATTGTCTCCTTTTTGCTGGAGACAATTTTGGCCCATGCAAACAAAAAGCTTACTGTTTATTTAAGTGCATAAAGCTACTGTTCCAAGGCTAAGTAAGAATTAGATATACAAAAGAGGTGGTGCCAGGGTATTAGCTTGTCTGCTAATTCCAAGCTATTGTCATTTCAGTCATGCCACTATTGACTTTTTCTCTGGTTGCAGGTTACATTTTTCTATTCCTTTGCACATACAGTAAAATTTTTTGGTAGGCTGGATATTGTGAATCTGACAGTCAGGATTTTATTGTCTTCTTTTAACAATTATTAAATTTTGTTCTGTCTGGCAAGAAATTGATTTACTTATGGACCAGTTGACTCTCTCAAGCTTATTATTAAGATTTGTTAGGGCAGGTTTGGGGTAGTTCCCACTCTAGGAGAAGAGTGGCCTTCTCCTCAAGTGTGTTGGTGATTTTCAGATCTCAGTTACATGGCCAGCATGTCAGTGAGGCCCCTCTACTCTGGCTGGTCAGAACTTCAACAACCCCAGCTCTATGCCCTCTGTCTTGTTCATCCCACTCCCAGCTTCCTAGTTGCTCCACTCTGCTGTACCTCATAGAATCTTGTCCTGGGTATAAAAAGGTTAGTATTTGGCCAAAGTCTTAAAGGGACCTTTATGCAAATTTCTGTAGTTTCTTCTCTTGGCGTTTCCAGTTCTCTTCTCTCTAGGAGCATGTTCCAAAGTACTAGTCACTCCATCTGACTCAAACTTGAGCATCTGCCTCATTAGCTCAGCAACACCATTTGCACTACTTTGTTTCCCTCTCTCTGTGCCTAGACAGAGATCTGGGATAATCAGAGAGCTCTTATTATGTGATTTCTCTCTCTCTCTCTTAGAGTCCATAACGCTGTGCTGTCTTCCAATATATTAATACAGTTGCGTCAAATATTTTGCCATTTTTCAACTGTTTATGGCTGGGTGAGCTCATCATTACCTGTTACTACAGTGGCTGGGAATAAAAACTACCCATATCATTTTTTAAGATTAGGAAAAAATATATATATATTAAGCCTTAAACCTCAGACAATTTCTTCATCTTTCACATTTGTTATCATCTCTGAAGCCAGAATTCTAGTTTTGTTTCATTACTGCTACTAATATACGTGCTGCTATGAAGCAGAATAAAATACATCTGAACATAGATTCATCTTCCAGATGCTATGCCCATAACTCTCTGGCTTATTGTGACTTTCTGATAAAAGTATCTGCAAAAGGACAACATAGATTCTACTAAAGTCTTATATTTCTCTAAGATGCAATGCTATGTTCAGATGTATTTTATAGGGGAGCTTTGAAGAATATTTAAAATTTCAATTTTATTTAAAGCAAGTTTACTTTTTTATCAAAGACAATTCCTGTATATGATTTATCAAGATGGTGTTGGTTTAAGGTAGAAGCAAGTATCTGTGATATTTAGGGATTCTGTAAGTGTTTCTCCCCTACACCCCCCACGTCCATATGGTTCAGGGTTCAGGTTCTGGAGAAGACTGCACACAAATGAAAGAGACTAGACAAGAAAATATAAATTTGGGAATTGGGGGCACGAGGGAGCCCAGCTCAAGAGGAAGGACTCTGTTCTGGCCTTGCTATCCCTTTCATTCAGGGTTTGGGATACACCCATAACCCTTAGGCAGGCAATTCCAATAATAGCCAATCAGCAAGGATTTACATAAAACTAAAAGGTGGAAGTTGCTTCAGCTGCCATTGTCTCAACTAAACAGTGGTGACAGAGCTCTGACCTTTCAGAGCTCAAGGTCTCCAGCCTTCCGGGTTCCTTGTCCACACCTCTCTACTAGTGGAGGCAAAGGGCAGCTTCCAACAGGATTCATTTCTGATTGGGCGGAAAGTGAGTACCGATTTCTATCATGTTTGAAATAAAGCATCTAATATTTTATAATGAATGAAATGTTCTGAGTCAGATTATTTCTATTAGTCTACTGGTATGTTTTAACATGGGTATCATTTTGCATTGTGTTTATTTCCACTATGATCTTAAGGGAACTTTTTAAAGTTAACCTCCTTGTGTGCTAATTTAAAGGACTTCGAAAATTATTACTCCTAATAGGGTGATGTATGAAAGCATCAAGATATCATATCATTTTTTCAGGTCAACTGCATATGCAAGTCATTCTCCAGGGTAAATGTGTGTTCAGCTTGTGGAAAGAATCACAAATAAAAATACTGTAAAACTTCTCAAAACAAAAGAATTCCTCTGGCTATAATATGAGAGGCTAACAAACCGAGCCAATCTTTCCACTTGTGCTACTGAACGCCTCCTTTTTGAAAGTCTCTTACTTCAGTTTCAATGGAAAATTAAGGGCAACAGATAATGAACACTTTGTTCATTTTGACTTGACAAGGAGCCTTTTAGGAAGCTCACCTGAAGATTCAAGATGCTATGCCTGTAACTCTCTGGCTTATTGTGACTTTCTGAATCTTACTAAGAAAAAAAAACTAAAAAAAAAACTAAGATACAGCCACATAATAAAATGTTATTAAAACCTATGTAATTTATACACTTAAGTAGTCAAGTTCTTACTATAAATTCTTACTATCACCCCCTTCAACAATTAGTAGGTGTTTTTTTTCAATTTGATAGTAGCACATATTACATAGGCAATCTTTAGGCAAAACACACTATGTTTTGTTTTTCTTAATAGTTCAATATGCACTTTACAGTGGAAGTAACTCCAGTAACAAAAGACCCATTTTAAATTCACACTCTGCCATTTAGTAGATAAATGACCTTGAGTAAATTATTCAATTCCATGACTTACATTATATGTTAAATGATTATAAGGATAGTACTTGCTTCACAAGAGAGTTGTGAAAATTAGAGGAGTTTATTCAGGCCAAAATAGTGTCCGGCACATTGTAAGCACTCAGTAAATCTTATCTGTTATCATCACCATCATAATTATTACAACTCTTTACAAAGTTCTTTAAAATCAGTTAGCTCATTTAGTCTTCACAACAAATCTTTAAAGTAAATAATATTGTTATCCCCATTTTATAACAAAAAAAAACAAATATAGATATAGGTCTTCTAATTCTAAAAGGCTGTATTTCTATCTCAATTTTCCTGGTAACATTAAAACATTCAGCTTTTTTACATGCTGATGGTGAATCTTTGCTAACTTTAGCTTGGTTAACTGCTTAAATTAAATAATAATTGTCATAAGAATATTTTTAGAGTCATTCCAAAATTTCATTGACAAAACAGGGTTGAAAAATATGATGTCTTTCTACTAATAGAAAACATGGCTGTGTCTGTTTAGTCCCCTATAAAATTGTATACAATCAGAATACAGAAGTGCTCATTGTAATAGATGGGAAACAGGGGAAAGCTATAGCAGCTTGGCTGGCATAAGGAGTGTCAATTCCCCTCCATGCTCCTTTTCCTTCTAAATAAATGTGTTCTATATTTTTTTATCTCAATATTTTAAAAAGTTATTTCTTTGATACCATTTTAACTCCCAGATACACATAATCAATCTCCTCTAGCAATGTGGACAATTTTCTTTTAAAACCATTTGCAGCTTGACCTCCTGAAGGACTAGTCAGTCTGTCTAGGACTATTTTTGTATTAGCCATATAATAGACTCCTCAAACTTTTCAAAAATTCCCATAGCAAGGCTTCACTAGTCTAACCATGTTTCAGAAGGAGATTTACCTAAACATCAGTAATTATAGTTAACTTATCTCCCCATAGAAAAATAATCACAGCACATGAAGTTCTCTCGGAATCCTTTTAAGTACTGATTTACCCTGAGTCTGTGATTTTGGTTACTTCCTACTTCTTTTAAGAGCTAAACACAACCTAGTAACGGAAGAATCTTTGAAGCGAGAGCTGGTTGACCAGTTCCTGCAAAGAGTATCCAATCCAGTTAAAAACGTCTTGGAAATGTCTCCAGCCTCATCAGCAAGTGCTGGGGGATGATGTCACTGTGGGATTTCTACCGAACTTTATGTTCTGATAAACAATGTGGTGCTGGTAGTTGCCACTGGTGAATTCTTTTTCTCTTGAGAGGAGCCAGCAAAACTCCTTATTCATTTTCAACCTTTGTTTAAAGAGAAACAGCAGGAACTGCTGGGGAATGGTCACATGCCAACAAGGACCACCTATGAAAATCAGTGAGTGCTGAGGACTATATTTGGATTTAGTTACATTCCTCTTTGAATGCAACATAAGTAAATAAATGGAGTTTCTTGGAAAATAAGCTAATCCCAACTAACCACCACTTGTCTCCTATTTCAATCCCCCTCCTAACCCCCCTGTGGTAGAATCCAGATGGCAAAGGTTATCTTGGAATTAGTGCTTTTCTTAGATGAATGGATGTGTTTAGGAGGCTGGTCAGGTGACATAGTGGTGGCGAAAGCTCCTTCAGTGGCAACAATAACAATGAAAGAACCCAATAGACAGTTTTGCAAGTTCAACCCCTGAATGAAAACCAAAAGAACATATTGCTTGCCAACAAACTAGGAATAAAAATTATACCAGAGTTTTTACAGAAATGAACATACACACACACAAAAAAAATCCCCTGATTATTCAGCTGTTTTCATTATTATATATTCCCTTACATTACAGTCTTCAGAGCAGAATGCTTCCCATCATCTTGGCACTCTGAGGGTTTTTATGTTTTCAAAGAAAACTACTAAACTAATTCTTGTTTGTAGAAAGAGGTTTTTATTCTCTTCAAAAATCAAGGCTGTATGCCAATGAAGACAAATAAATAAAATGTAGCTCATGATTTTATTCTAACACCTTCAGAGAATGTTAGACTAGATTCCAAAGCCATACTTACTTATACTTTGCGAGGGTTTCAGAATTTGGAGGAATATTATCAAACCCCAAGTAACAACCAGACTCTCTTCCTAGCCTGCCTTCCATAGCCCTTTCTGCTACAAAATAGTTATAATAATATAAAGCTTCAAATCCCAATCTCTATTTTCAATACTTGTTCCCTCTCCTACCACTTCTAAAAGCGTCCCCAGAGCAATGAAAATAGCACTTACTGAATCAGACTGAGCATAGCACAGCTTTCTCCCTCCTCCCACTCAGCATCTATGAAATGAGCATTAGCCTTAGAATTCACTTCATGGTGGTTATTTTCACTCAAGTTTCTATAAGTTAAATCTTGAATCCAACTTTTTACTGATTAGCATTTTTTGTTCTGTTTTCTCTTTTGCAACATGCCAAGATCTCTCAAATTAGAAGTCAACTCTGGATAAGTTAAGAGAAAACTCAAGCCCAAAGTGGTGTTTTATATGAATCAATAAGATACTTCTGAGTCCTGAATGGCATGGGAACCAGGGAATCATTTTGAGTTTCAAGGTTCAGTAGTGAAACTCTATAGCTTTCTTGGCTCTTACAAAACCAGGTCACAGCTGTCTGGCTTCCTAATTTGGTTTGATATACTGTGAATTCCTGAGGGGATAAGTCACTCTCTTATTCATATGTAAGTACAGGAACTATTCCAATACAAAAATCAGAGTTCACTGGTGATTTGATATGCCCTCTACCACCCCACTCTGTAGATCATCTAGATCTGACTCTCAGTGATTCTTTATCATACGGGAGAAGACTTATATGGCATTTTTCATCCTTTGAGATATGTAACTTCATGATTGTGAATATTCACTAAAATAATATTGCCAAGGGATTTCTTTTTCTGTTTTAGGAATGTTTCACAACAGATGGCTATCTAATAAAGCACTGAATGTGAAACCAATCACAGAGAGAGAAAACAAAAGTAGGAAAAATTAATTACAACATATCTTAACAAGCAGAGTTTACGCCACGTCTATGAAATAGCGTTATTATATATTTCACTGTTACCTACTAAGCTCACAAGGACATCATAAATCACCTTGCTTTATAAGATTTGATGAGGCAGAAATATCTTCTCTGTTGGTCATCAAATTAAGATGTGGTATGATTTTACACGTTGTTCCATTCAGAATTTGGCTGTGTTCTAACTCCGTGGTTTCCCAGAGCCAACCACTTCAGGGATTTTGGGTCTCTGCCAGTGGCTATGACACAGATACTTTTAATAAAGGGATGCAACCACCTTCTGGAAAAGTTCTTTGCTTTACTAGAACTTTTAAGAGATATCAATCCTGTTTTATTAGTGTTTTTTATTTTGTTTTGTTTCTTATTTTTTGTTAATCCTCACCTGAGAATATTTTTCTTCCCATTGATTTTTAGAGAGAGTGGAAGAAAAGGGGAGAGACTCAGAGAGGGAAACATCAATGTGAGAGGGACATATCAGTTGGTTGCCTCTTGCACATGCCCATCTCGTGCTAGGGATTGAGCTTGCAACTGAAGTGCTTGCCCTTGACCAGAATCAAATCTTAGACCTTTTATTCTGTGGGCTGACGCTCTAATCACTGAGCAAAACTGGCCAGGGCTATTGGTGTTTACTTACTAAAAGAAAGAAATGAAACTAAAATAGGAAATAGTCTGCTTTGTGTTCCTTCTTTTATTGCACAAAATAGAACAATTCTCATAAAGAAGGTTCTGCAATTCCACAGCTATGTGCTGAGTGCCTACTATGTGTCAAACTCTGCACCAGGCATGGGAGACACCAAGCAGATGCATGACCTGTCCAGAAGGAGCTGCACAATATTACTTTATATAAAAATGAGTCAAATAATGAAAAATAATATGTAAGATATCTTAGATATGGAAAATAATATCTAAGAAATATTTGTATAATGTCATATTTGGTAGACTATTTAAAAGTATATAAAATTGATGCTACATAACTTTAATATAGATGAAATAATATATGATAAGCAATGGAAAAGTGATAGATCACTCAATAAATGCTATAGGGAAAACCAACTATTAAGAAAAAAATGTAAATTATAACAAGCTCAAATAGAACACCAAACAAAAGTAGATTAATAGTTTATCATATTAAAAATCATATAAAGTAGAAGAAAATGTCATTGTATATTTGTCATGGTCTTAGGACAGGGAAGAAATTTCTAGGTATAAATCATGGAAAAGGGAACAAATGTCAAATTTGATAGCATAAAAATATAGAATTTATGTATAGAAATTTTGTAAGATTAAAACAGAAGTGACAATGATAAAATACAAAATATGACAACAAATTAATAACCTTAATAATAAAAAAAATGGGCTTCAACTAATATTACTAACCATATAGTAGAAAAATAACATGATTAGAAATATACAATGAAAGAATTTGAAGAATTAATGTATATAAACACATATTAAACTTCATTTGAAATTAAAGAAATCTAATAAAAATGAAAGCAATAAATAAATTTTTAACCATTTAATTAACAAATATTTTTTTAAATATATTTTATTGATTTTTTACAGAGAGGAGGAGAGAGGGATAGAGAGTTAGAAACATCAATGAGAAAGAATCATCGATCAGCTGTCTCTTGCACACCCCCTACTGGGGATGTGCCTACAACCAAGGTACATGCCTTGACCGGAATTGAACCTGGGACCCTTCAGTCCACAGGCCGATGCTCTATCCACTGAGCCAAACTGGTTTCAGCTAACAAATATTTTTAATATAATAATGATTAATGCTACAGAGGTTCATAAGCAACCTCCTTCAATTATGGTTGATAGTAGAACACATTTTTTTGGAAATTTTTTTACAGTAAATATTAAGAAAAAAATAAATGATACTATTCTTTGACCCAATAATGCCAGTTCTAAAAAAAATGTCAAACTAATAAAATACTTTGGTGAAAATATCAATATATTCATTACAGAGCTCTGTATTATTTTAAACTAGAGGTCCAGTCGAACTCTTGGTTGGTCAAACTCCCAAGGGGACAATTTGCATAATAGCCTTTTATTATATAGGATTATGGCATCCACATGTGGCTGTTAAATACTTAAAATGTAACTCTTCCAAATTAAAATTTGCTTTGAGTGTAAAGTATGAAGTGTTAGTACAAATAAACAAAAATATCTCATTATTAGTTTAATGCTGAAATTATAATATTTGAGATGTCATGGGTTAAATGTAATATATTAATAAAGTAACTTCACTGTGTTTTTTTCCCTTTTTTGATTTAGTTTTTTGTTTTTCCTATTTTTCTTTTTTATAAGTTGGCTACTAGAAAATTTTAAATTACATATGTGGTTCACATTATATTGTACTTCTAATGGACAACCCTTGTCTCTGATATATAATGAATATTCAGTCATTTATATTGTCATGTAAGAGCATGAGTACAAATGAGCTTGAATTTACCTGGCATTCAATTGAGTGAGGGACACAGAACTGTAGTAATGTACCCATGGGGTTAATTTCATATGGGCAGACACCCAGAGATCTACAGCATTAGAATTTTTCTAATCAGGGATACAAACATGTAAAGTTCAAATACAAGGCCAGAAATAGCATGAGTCACTCTATTCCTAACCTCACAAGTAGTGCTACAGTGGTTGATGTTTAATCAAAATTATTAAATATCCATTTAATTATGCCTGATAATTTTAATACATTTTAAGTACTTAAAATATTTTAATTAAAATCTTCATCAAATATTTGGTACTCTCCCAGAAACATACATCTGAAAATCCACATGGTTCCACAAAACCTGTTTGAAAATTACTGCTTTTAGAAGAATCTTCACACATGGATTGGTTTGCTTGTCAAACATATATCAATCTGACTTTAGCTGTGTTCCTGCTCTCTTTGACTTAGATTAGTGGTTCTCAAACTCTTGTGTGTATGACAGTGACCAGGACATTTATTACCAACACAGATTGATTCATCGGGTCTATCAGGTGAGGGGAGGGCCCTCGGATCTGAAATGTTAATAAGTTCCCATTCTGGTACAATGAACTTTCACGCACTGAGAAGCCCATTGAGGACCAAGTCGCCAATCATCATACACATCAAAGCCTTGTTCATCTGTTTTTGTGGGGTTTTTTTTAATATATCTTTATTGTTGAAAGAATTACAGATGTCCCCTTTAGTTTTTTCCCCTCCATTGATCCCCTCCACCTTTCATCCGCCCCTCCCAAGCCTTCACCACATTGTCTGTGTCCATGGGCTATTCATTTATGCATATAAATTCCCCGGTTACTCTCTCCCTACCCACCCACGCCCATCCCTGTCTTCCCTCTGACATTTGTCAATCTGTTCCATGGCTCTATGTCTCTGGATCTATTTTGTTCAACAGTTTATTTTGTTCATTAGATTCCACATATGAGTGAGATCATGTGATACTTCTCTTTCTCTGACTGGCTTATTTCATTGAGCATAATGCTCTCCAGGCCCATCCATGCTATTGCAAATGTAAGAGTTTCTTCTTTTTTACTGCCACATAGTGTTCCATGGTGTAAATGTACCACGGCTTTTTTATCCACTGATTTGCTGATGGGCACTTGGGCTGTTTCCAGATCTTAGCTATCATAAATTGTGCTGCTATGAACATAGGGATGCGTATATTCTTTCTGATTGGTGTTTTGGGTTTCCTAGAATATTTCTCTTAAAGTGCTGCCCTTCAAGTTCTTAAGCTGGATCCTGAGATAAGCTGCAGGGTCTGAACAATGATTCTTACAAAACTGGCAACTGACATACCATTTGCTGCTGTTCAGAGTAAATTATGTAGATTTTTCAATTTACTTGTGAATTTTGGAATTGCGTACACAAATCATAAATCCTGCTGTGTGTCTAAACCTAGGGTCATTGTGAGATAAGGCATGAAAAGTGCAAAACAGTATCTGTCACAGAAGAAAGGACTGCCGTTCCTCTTTCCCGTGTGTGTGCGTGTGTGTGTGTGTGTGTGTGTGTGTGTGTGTGTGTGTGTGTTCAGAAGAGGAATTCCTTGTTAATAGTGCTGGTCTACCATATACATATACCAACTTCTTAGAAATTAAGGTGTTGTTTAATTAGGTACATAAGTTATAGCTATTTAAATGTGAGTATCAAAATAATTTTTTTTTTGTCTTTCTGGGTTTCCAAAGTCTGTTTCTATGTGCCATTTAACTTCTGTCAGTGACTAAAACCCAAATTGCCAAAAGAAGCATATTTCTATTTGCAAGAAGCAAACTGTTAGTAAGATGTTTTTTGAAATAGTGAATTGAATGTCAACATTGGATATTTCTTAATAAACTAACAGAGGAGTCCCCATAGGGCAGTGAAATATCACATAAAATACACAAAAGTACAAACCCAAACCAACATTTTGTTATCATTCCATTGAGTTATATTACATCCAGATGGAAAGACTGATCCTACTTAGACTTTTCTTGACTTCAGCGGTTTGTGTGGTCCATCAAATTTAAATAAAGTATCATTTTGAAAAGTTCCTATCTTAGTAGGTAGAATGAGGTTTTAGTTCTAGACTATTTCTCTAGGCTACAGTCTATAATACAGCGTGCTATTATGGGTCACGTTATATTTTTAAACAACTCTTTTCAGTATATTTCTAAAAGTACAGTAGTCCCTCTGATTCATAGCATTCATGTTTGTTTATACTAAGCTTTAGAGGATAAATTTTAGTTGATAATATATTTTTACTATTTTTCTGGAGTGTGAAAGCTGGCAAGATGAGCAATATTTTACAGAATACTGAGAAGTTCCCTTTCTATTGAAGATATGTGAGCTCTATAGATTATAAACCCAGTCATTTCATTGTGATATTCAAATTCCTTTTCTTAACTAATTTCAATTAGTTTTCTTGAATAAAGAATTATTATTTTGAAAAAAATCAGAATAGGTAGTCACTGATGGGCAGCATTAGTCTGACTGATGTCATGGTATACTTGATTTATCTTGCTTGTGGTCAAGCCTATAAAATTGGGCAAACCAGAACTATTGGAATGAATTCAAATAATTTTTGATATTGAAGAACCATGTGTGGTAAGAAAGTTCTTTAAGGTCACAGAGTTGGACCTGAGACTCAGGTTTCCTATCATCCTGGGACTTGGGCCAGGTTGAAGGTACACTCTGATCATTATTAGACTATGTTTGAAAGAAAACCACAGAAGAGCATGAATATCAGATGGAATTGAGAAACATCTAGTCCACTTCTCTCAGTAAGGAAACTGAGGCTCACAAAAGCTAAGGAGTTTGCCCAAGATCAGAGCTGGTTCTAGAACCCTGGTCTCCTCACTCTTGGTAAATGTTTTCCCCTTTGCCAGCATTTCCCAGGTACCATGAAAGGACACTAGCATCAGAATCACCAGGGATGAGTCTTAAATGCTTAAATCCCTAGGTCCTATTCTTTTCCTCTCTCATTGTAGGGCCCAGAAGTACCCATTTTTAGAAAACACATCATGTAACTTTTATGCCAAAGTATAAGAAACAGTGTATCTTACATATCACACATTTTTAAAGAAAAATGCAAAATACTATCTTTATATACAAAAAGTATATAAAATGCAGGGTTTCCCAAAAAAAGTACACACATTCTGAAGAGTATACAGTGTTTATTAACATGCACTTCCTTTTCAAAATTTAAAAGAATCTACAAAAATGAATACTTTTTTTTGACAATGTCGGTTTTCAAATTGATGACTATTCTAGTCCAAACACTGCAAATAACATGAAGCAATGGAATTGCAACCATCAAGTATCATTTTGTTCAGTATTTGCACTCTCTCAATTTGTCAACTGTTGCTGGTTTTATACCATAAACTTTATATTTTATACTAGGGACGCAATGCACAAAATTTGTGCAAGGGGCTTAGCCCTCTCAGCTGCAGCAGCTTGCCTCCACTCTTGCAGCCTCAGTTTCATCTGGAAGGTTGTCCAGAAGGTTGTTCGGCTGTCCGATCTAATTAGCATATTACAATTTTATTATTATAGATTAGGGGCCCAGTATATGTATTCATGCACCTTGAAAGAAATTGTGGGCTGAGAGGCTGCAATGGGCATAGGGGCAGGTCTCGGGCTATCCTTTGAGACTCCACCCGGGCCCTCTTGCCACACCTCCTGGTCCCCTCTTTGCGAGCAGCCACACTCCTGCTGCCTCCACTCCCATACACTGACAGCACTGGCCCGCTCACATCCGCTGATGTTTCGGAGCAATTGGGGCTCCTGCCACCAGCGGGTGCAAGTGGGGCCAGCACTGTCAGTGAGTGCAGTGGGGGCTGCTGCCCCATTTGCTTTTCAGGAGCAGGGGGAGGTGGAGAAGCCCTCAGGGGTAATCAAGGCCAGCAGCCACTGCTCACACCCACTGACAGCATGAGCAATCAGCATTGGTGCTGGGTGCTGGCAGAGGGTGTGAGAGGCAGCTGCCGGACCCAATCATCCTTCAGGAGCAGGGGGAAGTGGAAAAGCCCTGAGAGGCGATCAGGGCTGGCAGTGGTACAAGCAGTGGCTCCAGCACTGGCAGCGGGTGCGAGCGGGGCTGGCGCAGGCAGCAAGTGCAAGCACTGGGCGGGACTGCAGCATGCAGGAGCAAAGAATTTTCAGTAACCACCAGAGGTTCATCCCAGCTTGGTCTGGTGCCCCTGCTCACCTGTTCCACCATCCCATCGCAGCCATCCTTCACCATGTCCCATGCTCTGCTGCCTGCTACTGACACCACCATGTAACATTGTGTCCTTTGGTGGTCAGCGCACCTCATAGCAATCAATTGTTTGGTTATTCCGCCATTTGGTCTATTTGCATATTAGGGAGATATATATATATATATATATATATATATATATATATAAATTTTTAAAAAGTCTAGTAGCAGTTCAGGATAAATTTTCTATGTTCAAAGTTTAGTCTGGCTTCACCCACTATTTCAAATCAGTTAAGCCTTGAAAAGGAATGAAAACTATGTGTTATCAGTTGTTAACATGTTTATTCATTTTGGGGGGATACCCTCTATATTGAGACAGGCAATTTGGAGAACTGATGGAAATTGAGAGAGATTAATTATGAGAACCTTCTTGAAGGCAGGTAGGTGATTCAGTGAACTGTGTGTTGTCCTACATTATTGAAGTTAGATGAAGTAAAAATACATCTTGGATGAATGCATAGAAGTGGATATGAATGAGTCATATATGTGGAGAATATTCTCTCAGCGCGATCTAGGAATCATTCTGAGAAGTGAAGAAAATATAAGATTGCATAGAAAGGAATTCTCATGAGATAAATGTTATTGTGTAACTGCCAAGGTTTCATGATATTAGAAGCCTTGGAATTTTACAAGTGTTAATTGGTAATGAGATGTAAAACAGATGTCGAAAACAAATTAATTGTGTTATCTAGGTCATGCTGAGGATCCAAAGAGAAGAAATAGTTCCATTATTTAAAGAACTTAAAGTCTATGCCAAAACCGGTTTGGCTCAGTGGATAGAGCATCGGTCTGCGGACTAAAGAGTCCAAAGTTCGATCCGGTCAAGGGCATGTACCTTGGTTGCGGGCACATCCCTGGTAGGGGATGTGCAAGAGGCAGCTGATAGATGTTTCTCTCTCATCGATGTTTCTAACTCTCTATCCCTCTCCTTTCCTCTCTGTAAAAAATCAATAAAATATATTTAAAAATAAAGAGAGAAAGAAAAAAAGAAAGAAAGAAAGAACTTAAAGTCTAAGTAGGAGTAATAAATCCTAATATAAAAATATTGCTTAAGAGGCAGACAATGCAAATCATAGAAAGATGAAAGTTGACATTAAGATTTGGAGAAGGGAGAAATCACCTAAGGCTAACAAAGCAGTAAGACATGAAGGGCCAGAATGATAGACAGGAAAGGTACTCTGCAAGCTGGATCTGGACATGCAAGTGGAACCTATTCACATGCAATGATGTATTGGTTTCGGTTACTTAAAAAGGCTACTGTCACTGCTTAAAATTGAATTTGGGTTTTAAATTTCAGCCATTTTAAATGAAGTTGCCTCAAATAGAACATGGATTTTTTTAATTTATTTTTAAAAACAAATAAAGTTTTCTTATCTCTTTTGAGTTGGGAGGGAGCAAAAAGAAAATTTTTAATTCAAAAACTAAAAGTGGAAAAAAACAAAATTAACATTATAATGACAAGCATTAAAAAACTTCCAAATGATCAGATCTTTGCCTTTCATAAAAATGTTTAATTGTTTTTGCACTATCCTATTTTTTCAGTGGTCTGTTTAGACATATATTATATTGGTCCCAAAATATATTACTCTGGGCTGATACAGAGAAGGAAGGTATTGTGACTTGAAATTTCTGATCGTAAATTCTTTTTTTCTTTTTTTTTTAAGAAATCGAAACTTAAAAATGCCAGCAGACCATGAAAGTTATGTCTCTGTATTTACATGACAAGCAGAAGTTCAAGACTGAAACCAATCTCCCTCCATTAGAATCTGTTCTTTGCCAATGATACTTTTTGGTGCTAATAACAATCTGGCTTACTTTGCTCTCAGCTCCAAAAGTCCCTGTTCTCCAACAAGTCCAAAACTGGTCTCAGAAGAGTGTCGGAGATTTTATTGTTTGTTTGGCTATTATTTTTGAATCCAAGTTTTCTCACACTTGGGACACCAGCACTGTTGGACTGACTACTCTAGATAGACTTTTAGTGAGTCTTCCCTTTTGTATCACATGCCCTCTACCCCTACTTCCTCCTTTCCTTCATTTAACAAACTTTTATTAAGTACCAGCTAAGTATGAGGTACTGTAAAAGGCACCTGGAAAGTAACTGAAGGGGCCTTATCTGCCTTTTGCTTTAGGAAAGTACATCTTTGAGACCAATGCTTCCATAGGTGTCTCTCTTGGATGCTACCATGTCATTCATAAGGGGCACTGGACAGAACAGAGGGTTAAAGAAGGCCTCCAGCAGGAGCAGGCGATGTCAAAGCTGTAACCTGAAGATACAGAGGAGGAGCTTCTTGGTGGAGATGCAGGAACCTATAGGTGAGGCAGAAAGAATAGTGAGGGTTTGAAAAGGTAGTTCAGTGAGCCTGGAACATTGTACAATGGGGTGCAAGAGTGAGGGGATGAAGGGCCTTGTGTGCCAGACTAAGAATTCTGGGTTATTTTGAAGAGAAAGTGAAGCCATTGAAGGCCTTGGAACAGGGAAGTGACTAACTCAGAGGGTAGTAGATCATTCCAGCGACTATACCACAGAGTGAAGTGGATGATATGTGCAAAAGAGTACTTATTGGGCAGCTGTACAAAAATCATGTAAGCATGGGATGCAAGTGCTGTGGGAACTGAGGTGCTGGCAGTGGGGTAGGGAAAGGTTGATGAATTTGAGAAGTAGAAGCAAAAGGACTTGAAACTTCATTAATTTGTTTGAGACTGAGGGAGGTAAGCGTGGGAGGCAATGAGATAAAGGGGAAAATCAAGTTAGACAGCTAGGATTCTGGTGTCTGCAACAGAGCTAGAAAGCAAGCGAGAAATAAAAAATGTTATAAAATCTATTTTGGAGCTATTCAGCTTCCAGATAATTTAGTGATACATGCATGACCAAGGCTTTAATATGCATTTACTTTATTATTCACCATCAGATTTCTGAGACTAGGTGGAGTTATATGTGTAACTAAAGTTTTTGTTATATTTCATTTAATAAATAAAGTTCTTTGGCTTTATTATTCTGATAATAAAAAATAGTTTCTCTATGAGGAAACATTTTTGCCAATTCAACTAACTGCATATTTTGAAACATCGATTATTAATAAGTTGGCTGATATTTTATCTTCCTTAAAATTAGTCTGACATTACTCTTTTTCTAGGGAGTAAAACCCACATACAGATCTGACATTTTAAAATTAAATAAAGACTAGTAACTAGTTCACATAACTAACACATATGCCCAATGGGTAGCTAACTTAAAGATATTCAAAATTATATTTTTACTTTGCAGATTTATTTTGAACCAAATTCCATAATTTTATTCCTTTATTTATAAATTTTAATTAAGTGGTCTCCTTAAAAGAATATCCTTTGATTCTCTGATATGGGTCATAGCATACAAAATACTGATGACCTGATTTTAGAGATGACATTATAAATGTTATCCAAGAATTAGGTAATTTCTTTGGAATTTTTTTAAAAAATTACTTTTGGGGTTTAGATGAAGAAATGTTTCAATAACAAAAGGTTCCACAAGAATGCTGGCAATGGTAAAAGAGAAAGGTATGAATAATGGCAGGCCAAAAAAGCAACTGAATATTACTTTCTTGATTCCAAAGTTTAGTATTTTCATTTATAATAAACGAGTAATAGTGGTTAAAATTTTTCCTGGAATAATATCTACAAAACATATTATGGGAAGTGTTACAAGAGAATGTCTACTTTCTTAATAACTTCAAAATAAATAGATTTGAACCTGAAGAACATAATTCCAAAATGAGTTTAGCACTGTGTACTACATATTATTGTTTTGGACCATTTTTGAAGTTTTAACTCCACATTTTTGTTAAGTATAATGCCTTTGGTAATATATATGGATGTAGCTGTATGTATGGAAGTATCTGTGTATAAATATGCTCATATGAAAACAAAAAGAAATGACCATCTTACCTCAAAATCTTTGTAGGATAAGGCAGAGTAGTAACAATATTTTTAAAATATATTTTTTATTTATTTCAGAGAGGAAGATAGAGGGGGAAAGATATAGAAATATCAATGATGAGAGAGAATTGATCAGTTGCCTCCTGCACCTACTGGGGATTGAGCCCACAACCCAGGCAGGTTGATACTCAACCACTGAACCACACCGGCTAGGCAGAATTTTAATAATGGAGGGTTGTTAAACATTTTTCATTAGCATACACATGAACTCAGATACACACACATATACACACACACACACACACACACACATACACACACACATATTATTCCAGAGGCTGAATGGGCAATAAATATATATGGGATATATAAGTAAAGTAGATCTGGATTCAAACCTTAAAGACTTCATGATCTAACACAGATTAATGAAAATGTGAAGTAGGAAGTAGAAAATACCTACAAGAATTATAGTAAATTCAAAAAAGAAAAAGGTTAACTTAGGCTCAGAAAGAATCAGGAAAACTTCATAAAAGATCACCATTTTATCTGGACCTTGAGTAATAGGGATAATTTGAACATATGAAGAAGGAAGGAAGTTTAAAAAAAAAAAAACAGAGAGAAATATAACTGCATAGATGCCTACAAACATATCATACTATTGAGCCAGGAACTTGTCTGATCACATCTAAATCCTTGGGACAACCCTGTGAAATAGAGGTTTTATCACATTTTAGAGAGGATAAAGCAAGTTCAGAAGTTTCCCTGAGGTCATATGGCTGGTAAATCCCCCCTGTGAACTTTTGAACTCTAAAGCCCGAGCTCTCTGTCTCAAAGATTTGCCAATACAAACAGAGGACACAAGATTCACTTTTTAATGGGCAGGCAAGGTGCAACAACATCCAGAACAAAATGTAAGGCTTTTCCTTCTTTGTTTTCTTGACCTAATGAAGCATAGACTGTAAAATAGTCTTAGATGGTATGTAGTGTTTACTTCTGTTGTACCAGATACTACAGTAAGAACTTTATGTGTATTAACTCATTCAATCTCATAACAACTCTGTATTGTATTTTTATTTTATTTTTTGGTTAGGAAACAGAGACATAGAGAGAAGGAATAAGCCAATTTCCAAGGTCAAGGAGCTAAGAAATAATGGAGTTGGGACTCAAAACTCACTGTTGTCATTAGATGCTATTAATCACTACACACACACACACACACACACACACACACACACACACACATTTCATACTTAACAGTGATGTCCAGAAATGCTTGTGTTGATATGTCTGAGTTCAGTAGAATTTGTTAACTAATGATTGCACTCATTCGCATATGATTTTATGATTTTTTCTTAATTTAACCATGCATTAAAGATCATTTATTGGGTACTTGTTTTATGCCAGACATTCTGCTGTGATTCAAAGTTCAGACACAGTCCCTATTCTTAATACATGGATCTATTGATATATGCATTACTTTATTTTTAAGGTTGCTCTTATTGTATTTAATTTCCTTGTTGCTTTGCTAGGAATGCATAGAGAAAATTATTTAATGTCAAGATTGAAAAGTTTCAATATAACCAAAATCTGCTAGTTTGCTGATTATCTGGTAATTAATGAGAAATATTAATTGATGAATATATGTCATATTGCAATGTCAGTTTCACAGGTAGATTTACTGAGAAGCTAATTAAGCATGATCTTAAGGATTCCTTCATTTCACTGATACTAATAAGATTAAATCTCAAATCTATTTCTGAGAAGGCTGTAGAGGGTCTTGAAGAAATAGAATGATTACAATGAGAATTACAAACATCAATAACACAGTGCCTACTATCCCCAACTTATACCCAAGTAATCCCCAAGTGATCCTTTATACAATTTTTCATCTCAAACATTTGAAACACTTTGCTGGTTTAATCCTGTAAGCATATACTAATGAGACAGAATATAGGTATTACCTATATTTTCCTGATATGGACTCTGACCAAGAAAATTTAAAACAAATTTTTGTTTGTTTGTTTGTTTAACTAATATATTTGTTCATGGAAAGAGCTGCTGATTCTTGCTTTTCGGGGAAAATTATCTTTCCAAAATATAATACCTAGAGAAATCTTTGCCTTTAAATGGACTCTACTTAATGCATAAATAGTAGATTTATTGCACAAGGAGATACCAACTTCTCAAGGGTATAATGGCATTAAAACTTATAATTTAAGCTTATTTAAATTTTAAGTGTAACTTTATTCTCTTGTTCCTCTCTTTTAATCTGAGTTTTTACCATCTCATAGATTTTTAACTTGACTGCCATATAGTTATAACTGAATCAGGTATATTTTTGTGCCAAATCATTTGTTCATTCTTTGTTTTAAGCAGTATTTACTGAGAGCCTGTGATGTGACAGATGTTGCTCTAGGTGCTAAGAACAGCAATGAACTAGACAAGGAGGTTTCTACTTTCATGGAAAGTGACAGGCCCAAGAGAAGGTGGCTTTCACAATACACTGTGGGGTTCAGTAAGCTACACCAAAGGAGAATATAACTACTAGCAAAATATACTTTCTTTTTCATGAATTTTCATCTTCACTTGCAACTTAGGAAACCTGTCATTTCTGTAAAATTTTGAATTTTTCAGCTCTCACCTGGGGTTGCTATTGATTACAGAATTTACAGAAATCTCCTTTCTGAGGCCAAGTCCATGTCTCAGAGCTGCCCATGTAGAGATGGTCAATACAGTTTGACCAGTCATCGTTATTTGACTGTCTATGGGAACATCTGGATCTTTGACCTCACAAGTGGTAGCACAACAGCGAGCCCTTATCCCTGTGGAAAAGTGTTTGTTCTTTTGTGGCTCAGAGGCCCTGTGTTTGCATGTGAGGCTTGATGTTCTGGAAGTCATTTTCTCTAGCGCTGGGGTTATTTCATTCCAAGGGCTGGTTTGAATTTCTTTCAAAACTATAAGTGTATAGGATTACATTTAATTGTTGGTTTATGTACAGGAGCATTACTGCAGTGAGCTGCAAGGAGCACATTATAAGTACTCCTTTGTCCTGAGTAAATATTCATTCAGTTACAGGCTGGATGAGATCCCATGAGTCTCTGAATTGTGACGTCTGTATAATGACTTGGAGATACTGCTGACATTATCTATTAAGCGTTCACTGTCTATAGGGTCATATAAAGTAGCTTTGAAGTTGCAGTGTAAATTGAGAAAACCAATGTCTAAAGCTTGGACACTTTGACCAGATGGCTGCAGTTTGGTAATTGTGAATACAAATTATTGGCAACACACAGGTCAGACAAAAAAAAAAAAGCAGCTGTTTCGAGTGCTCACAGTGGCAGTCTTCCAAGGTGGCTGGGGGACAAATGGAGACATTGCTCCATGGTATGCCAGCCTAAAGGGCAGGTTCAGATTTCACTCTGACAGGGACAGTCAAGTAAAGGAATGACTTTCTTGAAGTAGAGCATGCGCACCCAGTGGTTTCTGAGGTTCCTTTCCAAGTGTCATGGAAGGACCTTTTGTTTAGAGCACCAGTTCCGCCATCTTCTGGAATCCAGGAGCTTGACTACTAGTCATCCCTTTCCATGTGTTCTGTCTTCACTCCAGAAATGGTTTGAAAGGCCCTGGTCTTCATAATATATTCATGCTAGACTTAGAAACTTGCCAAGTCACATTCTCATTTCAGTGATCTACTACTATTCATAAGGACCACACTGGATTACACTGAATTCAAAGAAATCTATTGAACTGTGAACCCCCTGCGAGAGGTAATTAATACTGGAGGGTCAAAACAGGTGAACATTCTGGTGGTATTCCCTGACATCACTGATTGTCAAAACTATGATTGTTAGGGAAAATGATGGAATTGTCATTAAACCCTCAATGTGAGGTTCTGCCTCACATAGCAGAACCCTTTTCCTACCTGATGATACTGCCAGGTGTGGTAAGAAGCAATGTGGGTCAGGAGATTTGGCTGCTGCACTGTATCTCCATTATAAAAGCTTTCTAAACACTTTTGGAATTTTTCTAGTCTTGAACAGATGGCCTGTGACCTGCAGTGACTTTGTTCAGATCCATGGCCTGTGGAATCCAGGCTCATGTCCAATCACTAAATGAAGTCCCACAGGGTCATTCATGATCTGGTCCCTGCCAACTTTCCCAGTCTGGTGTCCCTCCATTACCCAGTTCTCCTGATTATCTGAACCTCATCTCCTTTTAGTCATTCTTAACTTCCTTCCTCAGTTACCTTTATGCTTTTCATCTACAGTTTACCTTACCCTGAACACATACCCTTATCGCGTGTCTTCAACTCCCACTGAGGACTTGTTGAATATTAGTTCCTCTCTGCCCTATCCAACCAGAATAGAGTATTCAGGAACTCTTACACACCTTTCAAGGATGTGGCCAGTATATGTGAACAACTTTGAGAAACCTTGTCTTTCCCAAACCCATTTGGGTTCTCTCTCCTTCCTCAATGCCAAGGGTAATTGCGCATCAGATAGGGTTAGACAATCTCTGGGCCTCAGTCTAGTAACTAAATAGTCTATAGGAACCCCCTTTCATGGGTTCCTATGAAACATTTCCACTACAAATCAGCTTAATCCTCCCTAATTAGGATTATAGACATGCACAATTGATTTGAGAATAATGGAATCAAAATAGAGATAGGTTCTGCTTAATTTATTTAATAAATTCAGGATAAGCAGATATGTTAGCACCATTGCTGCAATGGAAATCCCCAATGAAGGTTTGGAAAATTAGTCTTTTGAATGAAATATTTTTTTTAAATGATACTTTACTTTATTTAGAGCATTCAGTCCTTCCCTTGCAGGAACTGAAAATAGCTCTAGTAAGAATTGGCCCAGTTTTCAATCTTCTTTTTTCCTTCCCATTTTCCATTCATTCATTAAACAAGTATTTGTTGGGCGCTTCTATCTCACATGTGCTGCAGACTTCTGTCCCTTTATGCATGCTTCAGGGGACTTGAGGCTGCCCAGCACAATGGTTCAAGGTCTAGATTAAGGAGATAACGTGGAGTAACACTGGATGGCAACTGCAAAAAAAAAAGCCATGGTTTTCATGATTTCTCTTCTTCAAAATAATTATATATTTTTATATGTAATAACTATTGAGTACTTAGATTTACCAGGTACTATTATAAGTGCTTAATATATACCAACACTCATTTAATCCTCAAAGATGCAGGCAGTAATATTATCTTCATTTTACAGATAAGGAAATAGAGACAGAGAATTATTGGGTTACTTGCTCATAGTGACACATCTAGTAAATGCTGGAGTCTTGATTTGAACTCAAGAGCCCATATTGGGATCATCATAAAACCCTGGAATGCAAAGTCCCCTAATTCCATGGGGACTTGTTCATTTGCTACATCTGTAAATGACTTAGTTGGCCACAGTCACCACCTAGATCCCTCACAGATTAATAGTGTGTTTTCAGTGCTGGAGATGTCCTGTCCAAGCTGCAGATCCTCACGCAGTCCATCTTCCTTTCCTGCATTCTTTCAGATCAGCACCTCGCACTAGACTCTGCTCTCTCTCCCTCTTAAAGGATACTGCTCTACCCAGCTCTAAGCTTCTTGCCCAATCTTGCCCTGCAACCTCTGTTCTTTAGACCATCGGTTTCACAGGTTGCCCTCTGAGGGTCTGGTGCTCTCCAACATGAGAGGAGTAAAAATTTCCCCTCATAAAATGCCATGACTTGGAGTATTAGAACTGTGTTTTCTATCTTATATGCAACTCAGCCAGATGGCCCTCTCCTACTTCCACCTCCTTCCTTCCACCAAACAACACACACAGCAAGTTCCCTTGTGGGTTTCAGAGTACACAAGATGCTTTCATATACTAGTATATTACATTATTTCACTGGAGGGGTGAACATTGTACTCCCTCGGTTCTACAAGTGAATTCAGAAAGATAAGCAATAATATGTCCAAGATCACACAGTTAGTGAGGTATTTGAACCCAATATGAGGTCTTTCCATTTTATGTAACAATCTGTACTGCTTCCTGTTTACTCTAAAGCAAAATGGCTACGGACTTCCTCTTTTTAAACTTGCTCTGTGTGAGCTGAATGCTTATGGCTTTAGTTGTTTGCTTTCACAGACATGTCTATCTCTCTGAAAAACTAGCTGCTGCTAGTTACCAGCAATTAGGGTCCTGAGAAGGTAAACAAACGATGAAATTGTATTGCAAATTTTTGACATAATTTTTTTCTCCATCTATCAAGATTTGTGGCATGGGTATTTATGTCTGATAAAAGGGAAGGCTCAGCATCCATACCAAAATTATGCCCAAAGTGCCTTACCTGTGGTTGGCAAACTGCGGCTCTCGAGGCACATGCTGCTCTTTGGCCCCTTGAGTGTGGCTCTTCCACAAAATACCAAGTTCTTGGCGAGTCTTTTGAAGAAGTGGCATTAGAAGAAGTTTAAGTTTAAAAAATTTGGCTCTCAAAAGAAATTTCAATCGTTGTACTGTTGAAAATTTAGCTCTATTGACTAATGAGTTTGCCGACCACTGCCTTAGACTCACATGCATACCAGTCCTGATAACTGGGTGTGCTAAGGAGATAACCCAGTTATATTCCACTTCTATCAGCCTTCACAGGCACAGATTCTAGTAAGATTGTGCTTGCCGGGAGGCTATAGTCATTGTTTTGCACAATGAAAAATGTGGTTTTTCAATGTGTCTAATAAAAGCCAAGGTGTCACATGAAGAAATACTTCATGAACTGGAGAATGCAACACAAAACAGTGAATCTGACCCTGTGCACCATGACCCCAGCAACTCCCAGAGGGAATACAACCAGACCATGTACATAGATAGTATGATGGCCTTTCTACTGCCCTCTACTGTCCAAGCACGGAATGACAGAAAACCCTATTCTGCGTTTTGGACATTTGCTTGGTGACTTCAAAAAAATTTTTACTCTTGGGCAGAAACCAGGTTTTCCAACTTTTGGTTCATAATAAGTAGTTTTTAAACATTTAAAAATAGGGGTGTGTAATAAAACGCTGAGAGACTCTCTGGAGATTGCTGCTGCTGGCACTTCTCTAATAGAAAGCATACGCCATTGAGCTAACATTTTGTTCTTTGACTGAAGAAGAAAACAAAGCTGTTAAAAGCCGGTAGGCTCGTTTCCAACAGCAATAGCATTAATATCTTTCAAGTCACTTCTAACCATAGCTAATTAGAGGTTTATGGGGGATGGCCCTTCCTGCAGGGTCACCTCGGGTTATGTGGACCACAGATACGCTGCTGACTGTTGGCGACAATGGATTTGTTAAGAATTTCAGCTCGAGGTGATTATCTTTTTTGTTCTTTTGCTGGTGTGCCTCTTATTTTGGCTGGCTGAGGTTGGGTTGGACCAGGAGGCCCCAATTCAAAGGCAGTGCCAGGTTGTTGCTGGAGATCTGCAGTGACAGGTTGTTGAAAACTTATTAGTCTGACGTTTTAACAGCCTGCCCTGGGATGGAAATCTGCTCCTTCACTGGAAAAACTTAGAAAGGAAAACATGAGCTCGAGCTGAAATCAGTCCCGGTTCCAAATGTGCTGTCCTCTGGCACCAGAGTGCCAAAGGCTGCCACAGTGTTCAGAGTTTCAGGCCTCTCTGTGCCACCCACACTGTAGGTGGACTTGGGGGCCACTGTAAAGTAGGAGACCCTGAACACGCACCCTCTGGGAGCTGGGGCCACTATGATGGATTCAAGACAGGGTGCTAATGGCTTCGGCAGGAGCAGGAGTCCATCCAGCATGAGGTTTCAACTGTGTGGTTAGTTGTGCTTTTGCTCATAGCCATTGTGTGTAAGAATCCAAAAAGAAGGAATAAGGAACACCTCAGACTTGGTACCCATTCTAAAGTAGAAATGGATAAAAAGATTGCGGCCAATACTATTGTTAAGAGCTGTCATAATTATTTGTTACAAACCTAAAAGAATTCATTAAGCATCTTTGCTCTTCCACAGCAAACCTGGCCTCTCTAGCCAGTCCAGATTTTTTTTTTTTTTTAATTACCATTAGACCCTAGTTTCCTCCAATCTCAACTGTGACACAGCACAGTTTGCTCCCATACTCAGCGGCTGCTTGAAAGATCCTGAAAGGGTTTCTGGGCTTTGCTGCCTCTGCCTAAATGTGCCCCCTCTTTTGCCAGTCAACTCTTTCCTATCCTTCAGACAGGCCTGTGATCATCTCTTTTTGGAAGATATGTCTGATAGCCCTAAGTAGCTTTGGGTGCCCACCAAAAGTAGCCTTCTATATTCTGACTTCAGACCAAACTATTAGCTTCCTGAGATAGCATCTAGTCTAATCTCATTGGATTTTGTCTCCATACCCATGGTACAGTGCCTGAACAGTGTAGGTACCCAATACTGATTAATTTTGAATAATCACTTATTCATTTACTCATTTGATAAAGATTAATGAAGTTGCAAGCTTCCATGCCTTTTAGGGAGTTTGGTCTCTTAACAGAAGCTTTTTTTTTTAATTATTATTTTTTTTTTTATGATCTAGAGCAGCGTTTTTCAACCGCTGTTCTGCGGCTCACTAGTGTGTCGCGAGATGTTGCCTGGTGTGCCGTAGGTGCAGACAAGACAAGAATTTTATAATTTTTCACTATTTTGTTTACTTAATATTTCATAATAAAGTAATTATAAAATACTTTCTTTGTGTTTATTTGATTCCTATTCAAGAGAATTACTTTATATATAGTCAATATAGGCACAGAGTTAAATTTTTTAACATTTTCTAATGGTGGTGTGCCTCGTGATTTTTTTCATGAAACAAGTGTGCCTTTGCCCAAAAAAGGTTGAAAAACACTGATCTAGAGACCTAAAACATTTTCTCTCTAGGCCTATCTCCTGGAAGTCTGGCTTTGATTATTATCATTCAGTTCTTTTGGGGGTGGGGGGATGTGAGATGAGAGGTGAGGCAGATGTTTTAAAATGTCTTCTCAGTATCAAGTTTCCCCTTTCATCTCCCCACTGCAGCTCCATATTCTGTGGCTGCATCTGATGGCAGCATTTACCAGTATACATACTTAAATCTCCAGGAAAAGAAGTCTCTTCTGGTGCTACCCAGATAATCTTAAATCTCAAGTATAGCCCACAGAATTTCAGTAAATAATTATCTATTTATTCATTTAATTAACATTGGGAGTGCCCATTATGCATTAATAATCATGATAGTGCATAGGGGTTCAAGGCTGATCAAATACAACAGATGCATCACCATACAGGCATGTGTCTTGTTAACTACAGACCTCAACTAGAGAAATTCTTCTATGGCAAACTGGCAGCATTTAAGTACTTAGCGATGGAGTGAGGGTGGGGATGAAGGCAGCCTGCACTGAAGCCTGGCCCATGCAGGTTGTCTCTTTTGCTCCTGGCATAGGTGACATGTACTTCACTTTCCACCAAATGGTGGCCGCAGTTAACACTTCTTCAGCTTAGCAAATTCAGGTTTTTTTCCAAAATGAATCTACAGGTCATGGGCTCTTTTTGTTTTGATTTGGTTTAATGATCTAGCAAGCACACTCATGGAAATGTTGGGGTTTTCTGCATTTCTACAGTAGCATCCAACATTTCGTCACTAGCAACATGGGTGTCAAGAGGCAACTGTGCCAATAGCTTTCTAATGCCTGGACCACTGCCATGGCGGAGTGTCCTTGAAGCGAACAACTTCAGCGATGCCTCCTGCTTCTTCACATTCCCAGTGGTAGCCTACCACAGCGTCCCTCGTACGCCAGTTTTGCACTTTTTCTGAAAGGCCTGTCCTTTAGTCGGCTCCTCCAGCGATTTTACAAGCATCTACTTCCATGTATTAGATTCCTTGCTGTTATAAAATAACACTCTAAGGATGAGAAAGAAATAACCAGAAAATCACCAAGTATTACTTATTTGCTGACAGCATTTGACATTAATTGCTTGCAGAAAGCAGTATTACCTCAGCTGACACTGGGGGAACCTCTAAGCAACAAGGATTTCTGTTTTGGGTTTTAATTGCTAATGTTTCCTCCCATCCAAAGATATCAAGACACCTGCCCTAAAACGATTAGCTGTAGGAGGCCTTCTGAGAGACTAATGCATACTGATGATAGTAAATATGCATGAAAATAAAGACTAGGAAAGCTTTTTTTGAGGCAGAAAAAAAAAATAATTACTGGTTGAAGAAAGCCAGAAGTACTGCTAACTGAATAATGTGTGAACATCTTACTGTCTAATGTTTTTTACTTCTAAGCATCAGATAAGCTGTCAGCTTTCATTCTCTCACTCATTGGAAGGAAGTATTCTCTACTGTATGGTATCTCTATCCCTCAATTTTTCTATTCTCTACTGTATGGTATTTCTATCCCTCAATTTTTCTACTCTTTTAAAACAGTATAATAAAAGTATGAGATGGTAGATGTACAGCACTTAGCTCATAGCGTGGGCTGAATATATGTTAGCTGGTACACAACTTTTTCTTAAGGGCCTGGTATGTATAAGGCACCAGAGTTGCAATAATTAGGCATGTTAGCAACACAAACTGTAAAAGTTGTTTTCTTCTTTATGGTCCAAGAGAGTGATAGGCATTACACATGAATTCCTATGCAGCATAGGAATTTGCTAAGGTAGGAATGCATGATCCAGGTGGATCTGTCCCTGGCAGGACTCTAGCCCCTTGGATGGAGATTTTGAAAACTATGCCCTCCTATTTGGAGGCAATGTTGACTGGGAGAAATGGGCATTAACAAGAAGAGTTGGTCTCAGTATTTCAGGCACAGAAGACAAAACCAAGATGGAGATTCTATGAAGAGATGAGAATCTGAGAATTAGGTATAAACCTGGTGATCACAACCAAATCAAAGTCAAGGCCTTACAACAGGGGAGTCTGGCTGGAGATTCTGCAAGGGAGAAAGGTGAAAAGCACCTGAGAACCCAGGAGGACATGAAGCCTTCCCCTATGGCAGATCCTGCAGTTTTCTGAAACTTGGACCCCATGGCTTAACCCAATATATATAATCCAATTAATCTCCTAAACTGGGTCAAAACTCTTGGTGGCGCAACAAGTAGATATCTGGCAGACAAGGCTCCTTAAGTACTAGTATCAATGAGGAAAAACACTGGAAACAGTCAGGGTTGTTTTTTTGTTTTGTTTTGTTTTTGGGTGGGGGGGTGGTGCGGGGGGGCCCCCCAAGTCTTGAGAACAATCAGATTCCCCTTTGGGCATTGCTTAAAAATCTATTACCATTATCAGGTAACTTTACAAAGCAGGGCAATTAAAGAACTAGTTAGAAGTGCCTCAGGCATTTCCCAGGCAGCCAGAGAAATAAGACCAGGAAGAGGACTGCCTCAAAGTCACCTGAAGGGCCACCCTGATGGCCCTTGCTGCTCAGTCATTAGTTTGTGTGGTTAGTGAACCCTAGCAAGCCAGGGCTATTAAGGAATGCATGTTTTATGGGAGTTTCAGAAACTTCTCCTGGCCCTGGTCGGTTTGGCTCAGTGGATAGAGTGTCGGCCTGCGGACTGAGGGGTTCTGGGTTCAGTTCCAGCCCCGGGCACATGCCCAGGTTGTGGGCTCGGTCCCCAGTGGGGGGTGTGCAGGAGACAGCTAATCAATGATACTCTCTCATCATTGATGTTTCTCTCTATCCCTCTCCCTTCCTATCTGAAATCAATAAAGAAATATATATATATATATATATATATATATATATATATATATATATATATATATATATATATTTTGTGTTTTTTTTTTTTTTTTTTTTTTTTTTTTTTTTAAAGAAAAGAAAAAGAAACTTCTGATTTTGTGTCCAGGAAAGAGAGCAAGACCCACCCCATCTGGCTCTTGAGGGACATATGTAAGGCTGCTCTTGTGCTTTGGGTAGCTGTGAGAAGTTATGCATCTTTTGCTACAAGTCCCTGCAACTATAAAAAGGAAAGCTCTTCAGTCCTAGCACATGTGTGGGTTTTGTCATTAACAAGGGGTCAGGAACCACTCCCGTTACTTCTTTATAGAGCCCGGAATGTGAACTGATAGAACTTGCTCGCTAACCCTTTCTTTTGCCAAGAAACTGAAAACAATTTAAATGATCTTTCATTTAAAAATAGTTATTAACTCTTTCAGGTCATAAAAAAAAAAAATACAACTTTAAAAAGCAGGTGATACAGGAAGTAGATGCTAGCAATTTGAAAGCTTTTAACCTCTGCCAAAACGCAGACAAAACAGGAACTGACAGTCAGTCCAGACACCACGGTCATTAATCCTCACATTTGCTTTCTGATATGGCTTTGTGGCATATATTAGCATCCCTTGTTACTTACAAAGAAATGAAGCATGAAGAGATTAAAGTGGCAAGATAAACATCACTCATAATACTCTCCGTGCAGTATCTAATGCCCTTTTGCAACCTTCTTCCTCTTCTGCAAATCCATTTTCTTGACTCACCCAAGAAATTTATTCCCTTTTCATGGTCCAGAGCCAATTGCCCATCTCTTTGTGAAACAATGTAAGCCACTCCAAAAATATGGGATGATTTGAATGTTATTGAGCCATCCTCTCCCCTCTCAACTTGCCTCTGTTGGTGCTAGCAGATTTCTTAGTTACGGGTGAAGAACATGAATTCTCACATTGTCTTATAAAGTAAATATTGTAGATACCGTTGACCTTTGACTAAGTGGGAGTTAGGGGTGCTGATGCCCCATCCAATTGAAAATCTGCATATAACAAGACTGCCCTGAGCATAAGTGGATTTCCAACCAAGATGGAAAATACTACTACAATAAAGATTGACAGGAGTGAAATTAAACAAGCTGTGAACAGTGAAAGAAAGAGGAAAATGGGCAGAGTAGCAGGTCTTCCATCTTACTAAAAATATAGTGAGAACAAGTTCAGCCTGGTACTAAGTGGCCTCTGTAAGCCCAAGGTAAAGTGGTGCCAAGGAGCAGTATGCAAAGGGCCATTTTTATATTTTGAGTGTTGCATATGGGGGCAATTCTTTCTTATTAAGAAATAGCTGAAGCATAGAAAACAGCTTAGAGAATAATTTAAGGAGCAAACCATTCCAGTAGTTCTCTCCCCACCCACCCATCTGCAATTTTGTTTTCTGTGGTTTCAATTACCCACTGTCAACCGTGGTCTGACAATATTAGATGAACATTTCTAGAAGTAAACAATTCATAAGTTTTAAATTGCCTGACATTCTGAGTAAGTATGATGAAATTTCATGCCCTCTCACTACGGATGTGAATCATCCTGTTGTCCAACATGTCCATGCTTTATACACTCCCTGCCAGTTAGTCACTTAGTAGCCACTTTGATAATTAGATGGCTGTCACAGTATCTTGGTGCTTGTGTTTAAGTCATCCTTATTGTATATAATAAAAAGGGAATATGCAAATTGACTGTCACTCCAACACACAAGATGGCTGCCCCCATGTGGACACAAGATGGCCACCACAAAATGGCCTGAAGGGGAGGATAGTTATGTTCGATCAGGCCAGCAGGGGAGGGTAGTTGGGAGGGATCAGGCCTGCAAGGGAGGGCAGTTGGGGGCAATTAGGTCAGCAGGAGAGGGCAGTTAAGGGCGACCAGGCTGGCAAGGGAGGGAAGTTAGGGGTGACTGGGCCAGCAGGGGAGGGCAATTGAGAGCAACTAGGCCTACAGGGAAGGATAGTTAGGGGCAACCAGGCTGGCAAGGAAGGGAAGTTAGAGGTGACCAGGCTGGCAGGGGAGGTGAATTAGGGGCAATCAGGCCAGCAGGGGAGTGGTTAGGGGTTTATCAGGCTGGCAGGCAGAAGCAGTTAGGGACAATCAGGCAGACAGGCAGGCAAGCAGTTGGGGGCCAGCAGTCCTGGATTGTGAGAGGGATGTCCGACTGCCTATCATGAGCCTAAATAGGCAGTCAGACATCCCTCAAGTGGTCCCAGAATGGAAGGGTGCAGGCTGGGCTGAGGGACACACTCACACTCGTGCACGAATTTTGTGCAATGGGCCTCTAGTTTTATTTAAAAATGGCCTCAGATTGCAAGACCAGTGATGCTGACAATTCAGATATGCCGAAGAGAAGCCATAAAATGCTTCCTTTAAGTAAAAAGGTGAATGTTTAATTCTTCAAAAAAAAGAAAAATATATTGCATGCTGATATTTCTAAAATATACCATAAGAATGAAATTCATGCTAGTTTGCTGAGATGGAGAAGGAGACAGACCACATTCATATAACTTTTATTATAGTATATTGTTATAATTCTATTTTATTCATTAATCTCTTACTGTGTCTAATTCATAACTTTAACTTTATCATACACAATTATGTGTAGAAAAAAAACAAAATATATAATATATATTGGGTTCAGTACTATCCATAGTTTCAGAATTCCAGTGGGATTCTTAAAATGCATCCCCATGGATAAGGGGAGACTACACCATAGAAAAAGTTGATAAGTCCTGAATGCCCTTCAGCATTCATTATTCTGTATATCTTCCCTCTCCCTGAATTTGATGTTCATTATTCACTGCCTGTTTTTATGTTATTCCTGTAAATTAATATATCTGTAAACTATATGTACTATTTTTAGATATTTTCAATAAGATAAAAAATAGTTTATTACCTAACATTTTATTTTTATATGATTTAAATATTAGATATGTATTATATTATTTTAAAATTATATATATTTTATGATTTTAACATTACATGTTTTATAATATTTGAACATTATACAGTATGAATATTTATATAAGACAATTATGTATATGTTTTTACAGTGTATGTAGTCCTAGTTCATTCATTTTTACTACAATACCATGTAGTATTCCAAGGTGTGAATAACATATTATTTATCTATTTTGTAGCTGGACATTAAAGTTATATATGAAAATTTTTCTGATTATCAGTTTAGAAGATGACTTGCTATGCTATAGAGTAATGCACATTTCAACTTAGGTAATTTTTTAAAGTAGAATGTAATAAAATTTTGCCAATTTTTCTCCAAAATAGCTCCATCATTTTATATTCTAACCTATAATGTGTAGGAGTATTCATTTCTTTACATTTTTATAACACTTATTATTGCCAAATTTTTAAGTGTTGCCATATCAGTGAGTTCAAAATAGGCCTCATTTTATCTTTAATTTATTGGTTCCTAATTACTACTATGATTGATGGAATATATTCTGTGTTTATTGAACATTCAAATTTCCTCTTCCATAAAATTGCCTGTTCATGTTCTTTATAAATTTTTCTATTTATTATTTTCTTATTTCTTGGGAGGATTTTAAAAATATATGCAGGTACCAACTATTTGGCAACCACATATATAATTGTGATCTAGTCTGAAATAACTGATATCTCTGGAGCTTGCCTTATATAAAACTTTTAACCAGCAAGTTAAAACTAGGATATGGACAAGAAAGTTGATATTTTCATAAGTCTCTGGGTTAGGGAGAAGCACTTATGAGTGCCACTTTTTCATCATTTTCTTACTGTTTTTCTCCCCAAGTTCAGAGAGTTAAGTATAGGCTACTGACTTTGTGCTTACTAATATCTCTGCTTAATTGCAGAGTGGCTAGTTTAGAATATCTTTGGTATTATATAAGGACCAATGTTGAGAAGAATTAATTCATATTATTAGATCTAATGGATTGCATATCTCCCACTCTGGCCATTCCTCCTCTTAGAAGCACACAGAATCATTACTAGGCAGGGGCATGAGACACGCAGGAAAAATCATTCACAACTTACCTCTCAAATACTTTACTTTCAGGGAATTCTCTACTCATGACATAAGTTCCTAGACTCAGGTAACCCAGGAGAACATGAGGAGTAGAATAATATCATGATAATATCAGGTTACTTGGACTTGTTGCCTTGAAAATGCTGGTATGAAATCTTAAAATAATGATGGGGTTTTTTTCTTCTTTTTCTTTCAGAGGTGTGGTGAACTCTTGTTTGAAAACCCTGAGCAGAATGTCAAATGTGTTTGCATGCTAGGTAAGAAGGCTTTTCATTTTAGATATATTAAGCATGTTGATGTCACGTGACTTACTGTTGTTCTGTTGCCTTATTAACTGTCTCTTGTTCCATATTGCAGAGGCTTATAGGCTTTTTATGGGTTTAACAACATCTTTAACACATTTATCTGGGGAACACTTGATTAAAAAAAGGTTTTGATTTTAATAACTGTCAGTAAGTCATGAATCATGACTTTTATTGGATCATCAGCATAATACAGAATTGGGTGCTTTGTATTCAAAAGATTGTGATGAAAAAGCAAGAAGAATCAGACTGATTCTTAGACTAGAAATGATGAGCTAAGTAAGCTATTGAGAATTTACATCAACCTAAAGCCCTTATTCACAATGCATGGGAGAAATACATATTCGAATTGATCTGAAGTCAGCACAGTTACCCACACCAACTTGTTTTCTCATGCTACAAGATATACAATAAACTAATTTTTACAGAGCTGAAGTTACATGTATGAATTTATAATATTAAAATTATAGTTAAGGCATCTAATTCTAAAAAATCAACAGTCTAGTCCCTTACTATGAAAGCACATGACATAAGGATTCTAACTTCTAGACTGTTTTCATGAATTTTATTCACACTTGCTCTAAGAATGAAGCAGTACAGTATTTTCATTTTTCCTTTTTATCTCTTTCTTTTAGTATTGGGTATGTCCAGGTCACCATTAGTCAATATCAGAATTGAGTCTATTGAGATTATAATTTCTCAATACTTAAGACGTGTTTTGGGCTTTTCAGTTGGTGGGATCAAGCGTAACTTTTATTTCTTTTTGTCTCTCTGTATTTTTCAAATGTTCAACAAAGAGATTTTAGGTTCTCTGATTTCTGAGGGTACAAAGATTATTTTCTTATTGTTTGTTTGCATTACTAAAACCTCAACCAGACACATGCCAAAATTTGGATAACTTATCCCAGTAGTGAAGTAGACATAATTGGAGACGTGTTTAGAGTATGAACTGCACTTTGGGTAATCACTACTCTGGCTGCTACATGTTGGAAATGAATTGGGGCTCTGTTATTGAACTTTTTTGTCACAAAGTCACTTTTCCCCAAACAAATGGGTTTTCTGAGACTGAACACGCCGATGCAGAGTGCATGTAATCCCTGCAATCCTGTGCCATGTGTCATAGATAAAAGTGCCACCCATTAACAAATAGCCCATGAAATAGCACAGAAGTTGCCAAATAATATGAAAGTCAGTAACTGAGGTTTGTGGTTCCATGGCAAATGGAAGCCTTCCAGAACAAACATGCCGAGTCTATTACATCAGGAATGGCCTAAGGGTTCATTGCACAAATGTAACAAAACAATGCAAAACAAAACACTGTGGAACTTCCTTAGGTTTTCTGAATTATAACATATAACACCCATGCATGCATCCTTAGACACACATGTGTACCCACACGAGGATACACGTATATGTACACACCCAGCAATTTCAAATTTCCAAGTTCAAGATTTCTATTTTGTTCCTTTCTTCTTAGCTAGAACCTAAAAAGCATGGAGTTTTGGTCAAGGGAATGAAGTATGTATGCAATTATTTTGTATAACCAGTTAGTACTCTTGCAGTATTAAGAAAACAAACAAGGAGACATGTTTAAGGCTCTGTATTTCCTAAAGTCTGTCTCAGATAGAGGGAGTTACGGCTGATACAAAACTATATAAAGAACTACATGTATACTGTGTTTTTACAAATATATAATTTTTTGTATATGTGTATGTATATAATTTTAGTGATAGAAAAAAAAAAACACCTTACTTGATTCATCATATTTTTTCTGTATTTTATAGCTTTCCAACCATCAACGTGTATTGATTTTATAGTAGGAAAATAAAGAAAGAAAAAAGGACCTTGGGGCAGTGAAACTGCTCTGTATGATACTATAATGGTGGCTATATGTCATTATACATTTGTTCAAACTCATAGAATATGTAACACCATGAGTGAATCCTAATATAAACTCCAATTTCAGTGATAACGATGTGTCAATGTAGGTTCATCGACTGTAACAAAGGTACCACTCTCCCGGGAGGTGTTGATAGTAGGGAAGGCTGTGCATATGTCCAGACAGGGGGTATATAGGAGATCCCTACATAGACTGCTCGATTTTGTTGTGAACCTAGCACTGCTTTAAAAAAAAAAAAAAAAAAAAGGAAAGGAAAGGAAAGAAAAGAAAAGAAAAGAAAAGAAAAGAAAAGAAAAGAAAAGAAAAGAAAAGAAAGGGAGATAAAAGAATCGAGCAGAAAGCTGAAAGCAGCATGAGTTGTGGTTCTGTCAGTTCCAGAGAAGTTGAGAGGTTGTCCAGGGACAGGACCCTGTGGAAGAACTTTGCTGAGAATTAAGAGACAGGCAAGCCTTTGTTTGGGCTCTATCATCTGGTTGATTGTTTTCTCACAGGAAAATTAAAATATATTGTGACCCTTTTTGCAATCCATCTGTTTTTCAAATAAAAATGTTTTTTCTGGGTCCACTTTTAAAGTAAACCATCCGCTGGAAGGAAATTCAGTGGCTTCCCTAAAATATCTAGCTTTTAAATTACAACCATTACAGTTGTCATTGCAAAGAGCAGTGTTGAATACCAGTGCTCTGCTAAGATGTCCAATCTACAATTATAAACTAATAATAAGGGGGCAATATTGTTTTATATGAAATTGTGCTCATAGTCAGCCTGGTTAAACCAGAGCTCATATCACATCTATAGTGATAAAAGCATAATATGCTAATTAGACTAGACAGCCAAAGACCTTCCGGACATCATTCCAGACGAAGCTGCTGCAGCAGGGGCTGAGGCATAGGCAGTTAGGGGCCATCATCCAGGCAGGCAAGCAGTTAGGGATGATTAGGCAGGCAGGCAGAATGGTTAGGAGCGATCAAGCAGGCAAGCAGAGGTGTTAGGGGCAATCAGGTAGGCAGTTAGAGTGGTTAGGAGTGATTAGGCAAGTGGGCAGGTGAGCAGTTAGGGACAATGAGGCAGGCAAGAAGAGTGGTTAGGCAATCAGGCAGGCAGGCGAGGTTAGGGATGATCAAACAGGCAGGCAGGTGAGTGGTTAGGGTGGATCAGGCAGGTAGGTGAGTGGTTAGGGGCAATCAAGCAGTCAGGCAGGCAGGCGAATGGTTAGGAGTCAGTGGTCCCAGATTGTGAAAAGGATGTCTGACTGCCGGTTTGGGGCCAAAGGGACTGGATTTGAGAGGGTGCAGGCTGGGCTAAGAGACCCCCTCCCTCTGTGCATGTATTTCGTGCATCAGGCCTCTAGTATCACATAATAGTCTATAGCTACATGACTTAATATTGCTGATTTGTCTCCCCCCCCAAAAAAAAAATGGGTATTGAGTAACTACCAACTATATACACTCTTCTAGGCCCCAGAAAGAAAAAAAAGAAAAAAAAAACAGCAATGAACAAAACTGACAAAATTCCTACCCTAGTGGAACTTAGATTCTAGTTGTTTGTGAGGACAGGGAAATGGGTGGTAAACAATATAAATTACATACTACATTATTTTAGAAGTGACAATAAAAGACGAGACCGGTTTGGCTCAATGGATAGAGCGACTGAAAGGTCCCGGGTTCGATTCCGGTCAAGGGCATGTACCTTGGTTGCGGGCTTATCCCCAGTAGGGGGTGTGAAAGAGGCGGCTGATCGATGACTCTCATCGATGTTTCTAACTCTCTATCTCTCTCCCTTCCTCTCTGTACAAAATCAATAAAATATATTAAAAAAAAAAAAAAAAAAGAAGTGACAATATTATAAGCAATTCTACTGTGGAAAGAATAAAGCAGAGTGCCAGTGAGAGGTAAGGTAACTATAGCAGGGGTGGAGGTGGTGGTGCAGAGTTTTAATAGAACAGCCAAAGGAGTTTGGAGAACACAAGGAGCAGAGGGGCACATGTGGCCGAAGTCCAGGAGTGAGGACAGGAACTGAGCGGACCTGGGAGCAAGATCCCCTGAGTCACTGTGGGGACTCTGGATTTATTCTGCTGTAGATGAGGAGCCACTGGGAATTTCTGAGTACTCGGGTCACGTGATCTAACTTTCATTTTTAAAATACTGGTTGTGTTGTATAGAGATCAAAAATTAACAAAACGGGGAAATTGCTTGCAGTATAGCTTTGGAGAAGCATGTGCTATTCTTCTAGAGTGAGTACTGAAGGGATGTATTTAGGGCAATAACAAGAAACAGATTTAGTGCCATATGTTACATATGTTCCACATAAATCATACGGTTAATATTCATCTAACTTACAAAGGTCAACTAGAGGAAGTATAATTTTTAAAGTGGTTGGGGTTTAGCAAGGAAAGGTGATTGGCAAACATCTCTAGAAAGCTTTTCCTCCTAGGGAGTTCTTTCTTTACTTGATTTGTCTTTAGTAGTTTTTTGTTTTTGTTTTTGTTTTTCTTAAATAGAGGGGCCTATCTCTATTTCTGTGTTTCCTGGTAGACTCCTTCCTTTCCTAAATGGTAGCTTAGACACATAGTAAATGGCCTACTAGTTTCGCTAAAAACCAAAGGAAGGGAAACCTCTCCTTTTACTATTGTCTTTTAAAGTATTTACAAGTGTTGACTGAATTAATCAGGATGAGAGAGTCTCATTGTGGCAAACAGCAGGGACACTGGATTCTTGGAAGGCTGTCCATCCACAACCCCCGCCATGCCATTGACCTAGCCTAGATTAGCCTTCCCACCCGGAGTTGCAACATGGGGGTCCTGAGGACCAGAGATGCAGCAGTTCTGAGGCTTGAGGTTTGGCCGCTCTGAAGCTCATTTGTCTGAGAGCCATGGACTGATTCAAATGCCCTTTCTTTGCCTTAGTTAAAAAATAAGAGACATTGTTCTTCTCCCATTCTCCTTAATTTTACTTCAAAGGGGAAAATGTGTGAGAATTTCTTAAGAAATAAAAATCTATATAGAATGTATAAGGTAATTCAATAAAAAGGAGTCCCAAGACACAATATATAATTGTCCATTCAGTTTAGCCAACAATTTGGGGCATCCCCTGGTAACCCTAGAACTAGTGCTTGGTGGTAAAGATAGAAAACAATTTGTGATAACCCACCCCTCAATGTCCTCATTTCTAGCATTGTATAATCAGTCCCTCCAGCTTGATAAGCCAGAGGCTGAGTGGTAGCAGAGAATGGGGCATGACTGGTCCCTTCCCTACGGTGGCATTTCTCTTAAAAAGTTTATGGATATAAACTTTCACAGACACACACCAACCTGGGACCTGGTCATCCGCTCTGAATTGCTTCATGATAATCCATATGTTTCTTTTTTTTTTTCTTTCTTTCTTTTTTTTTTTAAATCATTGATGCCTAATTTTATATTAGACTGAATAGTTTGGTTTATGTGCATTCCCTAAATCACATACTGACACTGGAGGAAAGCTTGTGGCAAGGTGAAGACTAAAATAAAAAGGAGACGAGGTCCTGGTAGAAAAGACAAAACTGGTAACTAAAACAGAGCCAATGCCACTTGGCCCATGGAGACGGCAGATCCCCCAGCCAAGGGCGCTGAGGAAGAGAAAGTGAGTGACCCTGAGGAAGTATTCACTTCAGGAGACTTGGCAAGAATACTGTGACTTTTGAAGAAAGGCCTGTGTTTTGACCACATTAAAACTGATTTAAATTCATATTGAAACAAATGACTCATTACCTCAATGTAAAATAGCTTTTTAATATGCATTATATATAAAAGTATGTATTTTTCTAGGAATATTTTGGATAAGAACTTCTCCTTAATGAAGAGCTAATCAGAGCTCATTGGCACATAATCATATTTCTGAATTTCTTTGGTTCATTAGAGAGCAAAAAGGTCTCACAGATGAAGAGACACATTTCCTAGTGTAAGCAAAGTTGGAAATGTTGCTGCCATCTGTGCTGAGGTTACTGCCAAGAATTTATAGTAAGGTTAGATAGTTTAAGATTTTTTCTTTGATTTCAAAAACTTCAAGTCCAGAAGCTCTAGCCAGTAACTACCATACAATAAAGTCATTATTAAGCCTATGCTATTTTATGTTGCTTTGGAGAGTTTAGCAGGAGCTGCCTGTTGCCTCACTCCTAGCCATTCTTAATGCCTGTATAATGGAAAAGAACCCCAATGGCTATGCCAGTGAGGAAGAAGGGAATTGGGATGAGAAGGGAAGAAAAGTAACCCAAATGGAAACATTATAAAAAGTGGTGAATTAGTAAAATGCCATGGTATCATCAACACTAGCCTAAAAGTATTTTTATTATAGAAAATCATTAGTTGAATCAGCACCATTCAAACAATAATAACAAAAAAAAAAACAAAAAAAAAACTTGTACCAAAAGTCCTGACCTTTATTATTTCAGCAAATATTTATTGAGTATCTACTATGTGTCAGCCATTCTTCTTTGCCTGGGAGGACATAAAAGTGAATATAATCTCTAATCTCATGAAGTTTATATATTATTGATGGAGATAAATAAGAATTAGATATACATATCCGTATACATTTTCAGATAGTGATAAAGACTGTGCAGAAAACAAAGCAGAATAAAGTAGATACAAGTGACATGGTGGAAGGAGGGGGTGGTGTTCTTACATTGAGCAGTCTGTAAGAAGGCATTCCACACAGAGAGAGCCACCAAGGAGTGGGAACAGCAAAAAAACGGAATGTGGAATGGAATGAACAAGAGTAAGAGTGGAAGGAGATGACTTCCAAGACACAGTCCTACAGGGCTCTCTAGGTAACTGCTTCTCAAATTTTAAAATGTATACAAATCACCTAAGGATGTTGTTAAAATGCTATAGTCACTCTGCAATGGGGCCCAAGATTTTGTATATCTAACAAGTTCCCACATGATGCTGATCCTGCTGACTCCTAAATACGTTTTAAATATCAAGTTCTTCATCCATGTAACAAGTTCAGGTCTTGCTCTAAAGGCAGTGCTTTAAAGAGGGAATGGCATGTAATAACTTATATTTTATAGAGCTCACGCTTGCTTCTGCATGAAAAATAGATTCTACATGGGCAGCTTAGTCCAAACAAAAGATTAGTGTAGTTTGGAGTAGAAAGACTGTATTGGGGTACAGGCAATATTTTGAAGGTCAGGTTGATAAAACTTCCTGATGAATTGGATGTAGTAAACAGGCAAAAAGAGAGAATTCATGAGCAACTTAACAAGTGCTGATGCCACCTGAGATGGGGAACAGGAAGAAAAGGGATAGAGAGTGACATGGCTTTGAGGAGGCAGGTGTTAAAGTTTGAATTGTGTCTCCCCAAAATTCATTTGTTAAAATCCGAACCCCCAGTATTTCAGAATGTGACCTTATTTGGAGATAAAGTCTTTACAGAAGTAACCAAGTTAAAGTGAGATCATTAGAGTTGGCCCTAATCCAATATGATTAGACTCCTTACAAAAAGAAAAAGAAAAGAAATTTGGACATGCTGACACACATACAGAGAGAATGCCATGTGAGTATGAAGATGGCTATCTGTGAAATAAGGGGAGAAATCTGAAACAGAACCTTCCCCTCAGCCCTCAAAGTGATCAACGACACCCACCATTGATTTGGGGCTTTTAGCCTCACAGAACTGTGAGAAAATAAATCTCTGTTGTTTAAGCCACTCAGTTTGTGGTATTTTGTTACATCAGTCTAGCAAAAGACACCCTCTCTGTGGAGTCCTCAAATGATCTTAAAAAGGAGCACTCCCGGAAGAGGGAACTGCATGTGAGCCTGTGTAAAAACCCTAATATGGGACCAAGTGGTGTCAAAATCAAAACTTTATTTTGGACCCCAGAAAGCAGTGACATTTTTGAGTTAGAGTGTTAGAGCAAAAATTCAAAAGGCAGATGTGAATCCTAACTATGCCACTTACTAGTTGCACAGTGTAAAACAAGCCTCTTCAATTCTCTGAGCCTTCGTTTCCTCAACATATATAGAAATAAGTCTGTTTCTGTATGGGGCCAGGTGAATACTGGAAATAGAAGAACAGTATAAAGTATATGATTATCTAACTACTATCTGCACATTTAAAACTAATACAAAATAATATTGAATATAAACTGTAATTGAAAAATAAAATTTTAAAAATTAAATAAAATGAGAGTCCAAATAAATAGAAAGATAAGTAAATGGAAATGAGTGCCCATGGCACTTACCTCACTAGGCTGCTGTGAGGTCCAAATAAAATGAAAATGCAAGTGAAAGTCATTCACAAAGTACAAAATGTTATGTAAGTGTTAGTTGTGGTGGTTGTTTTACTGTTTCTGCTGCTATTGTTATTGCTTCCACCCTGATAGAATATGCTAGAATGCCATAGCAAATGGACATAGTCATACCTCAGACCTGTAATCAAGGATCAAGGGCCTTGATGCTTGAGAGTCTCTCTTGTCAGCCATCAAGCCATCCATCCTATTTTCTAAATGCTAAAAAGTTTGAGTTCATGTGATTTTAATCATAATCATATTCTATTTAAAGTGGGAAGCAACGGAAGATTGTGAGACTGTAAATCACAAGTCATCTGATCTTATTTAGGTTTTATAAAAACAGGATAGAAATCTTTGAAGTCACTGTGTTTATTTGCTAATACACTGCCCAAAACAAAACAAAACAAAACAAAAAAACAAAAAATTATTTTATGTTTCTCAGAGAGGTTTGGATGGGAAGAATTTTTTGTAGGAGTTTTTATTTTTAAAATAATAAGTTCTGTGTCTGTTCTATAAATCAGTACTCAGTTGGTTGAAAGAGAACCCCTGCCACTGTTGCATCAAATTTTGCAGGTCATTGAAATAACTAAAAAGTCTACCTGAGCTTTAGTGATGGACTAAGTAGAAAGGAAACCCAAGTAGACAGATGACACTATGATGTTATTGACACAGTTAAGGTGGGATGGGAATGCCTATGGGGGGAAGAAAGTGCAGGAGTTACTTTTAAAGTAATCCTCCACCCACCCCAACAAAGGGTGGGGCTTCTTTCAATCCAGTTAATATTGTTATTTTCTATAATAAATGATGTGTTATTAGAAGATGTCCAGTTTAGTTGCCTCATGGAAAATAATTACCAAATGGAGGCACCATCAGCTACTTATGCTGTCCTGGGTGTTTTCCCCCCACAGCAGGAAGACTATGCAGTCTCCAAGCCCCAGGTGTCCTTGGCCCCCATGCTGATACTCCGAAATTACAAACCGGAGAGTGACCCTAGTCAGTGGAGAAGACGAAGTCTTCCTAACATCTTAGTCATATAGTGTTCAACATATGTTCTTTCCGGGTGCCTAGAGAAAGGCGGACCACCTGCCATCCACTCACCTTAGTATTGTAATTGATTGTCTATAACTAATAGCTGACATTTACTGGACACTTGTAGTTGCCAGACTGTGTGCTATGTGCTTTCCATTCATTATTTCATTAATCCTCAAAAGAACCCTACAACCTCTTTAATGCCATCAAGTTCCTCTCATTCAAATTTAACCAAATGTACAGATATTTTATTTCATCCATATTATCTTCAAAATATGACACATTTCTTATATTTTCATTTTAGTGATACTTGCTACATTCCCTGAGACACTGACTCTGGTATTATCAGGCAATTACAGCTGAGAATTCTAGTGATTTATATTCAGAGATGAAATGTTATTGTATGGAGAATTCCAGTGATTTGTATCCATAGATAAAAATGTTATTATATGGACCAGGTTAAGATGAAAGCAAAGAAGTAGATTATTTCTCCCCAAATGGCTCATACTGAGCAAACCAGGAAATAGTCAACATTGTATATATTGACTGGGTGACTGTGAAGCATGTGTCACTTCTTAACAGCATACCTTATCAAATAACTTGGTACTTAAATCCCAGGAAATGTATTCTTAATATGTCAGGAATAAGTGACAGACACTTCTTATACTTGAACTAAAGCAAGGTTTATAGCTACTTTACAGATAGACAATCACTATTATCTGGCAAGTCTAGAGTCCTCCTGGTGTAACTTTTTCTAATCCAAAGATTCAAAATCACTTCAATTCAATAAGCATATGTCAAGTTCTAATCGTGTTGGTGATCCTATGAATGCATTTGCAAACCTTCAAAGGTGGTTCTCCTGGAGATCACACACTCAGATGCCCCCAGGGGCCAGGCAGTTCATGCTTAAGAGTGAAACTGGGTTCAATACAAGACACAGTGGTGGTGATGAGGCCAACTGGAGAGCAAGTGCCCCACTGAAAGCATACAGCTGCTGTTCAGCTCCTGCCACACCTGCCAGGAGGGGATACAGGCACCATGTATTTTTCCAAGAGAATCTGGAAATTCAGTTATCTGTGTAAATAGCTGCTTTGTAAATGTTGGCAGCTAATGTAATTTTCCTTTCTTTTAAACACAATGCAGCCAAGTTCACTGGGCCATCCTTTTGCAATCTCAGTGGGAGAGAGACATGTGCCAAATGTTCCTACCCCACTCCCCTCCACAGCTTTCCTCTCTGCCCTCTCATGCCCAGAGGGACAACACAAGCATCACCTTCCTTCTACAGGGAAGGATATAAACTTTGGGAACAATGAAAAGTATGTCCTTCAATGAAAACCTTGGACTCTCAAATTCAGCCCCTTCCCACCTTCCTTTGGAGAGAGCCAAGTGTAATGCAACACAATCACAGACAAGAATGTGTGCATATTTGAATGTCTACAAGGAAGGAGAGCCTTACAGCATTCATATGCCTTACAGATCACTGTGGAGCCTCTGTCTGAAACAAGGAAGTCAAAAAAATGAGGACGAATTCTCTATTTTCAGTGTATTGGGTTTAAGGGAACAGGAGGACTTCCAAGCTAACACGGCTTAAGAGATTTCAGGTAGATTTAAAATGAGAGGCAAAACTAAAAATGATAGATTTGGAGCTATGATAAAAGAGAGAACAATTAAAGCATGGGAACTGATACCCAATGGCATTACCAAATACGACACCATGGTCAAGACCAGGAGAGTTACTAAATGGACCTGAATTAGACCTACCCACTGTGGTGAGTTTATACACAAGCTACAAAGGATTCTTCAATGGGCCAAGGAATGAATTACAACAGACAGAAGGATTTGGTAACCTTGGAAACTCTTATGTGAAGATTTCTTATAGAAAAGCAAGGCGAAGAAAAGCCAGAAACGGTGGTGCTCCAGATCCAGACCACAGGAGATACCAGAGAAATCTATTTATAGTGGGCCCCAGAAAACAGCCCATTTATTACACCCTAGATAGTGAACCTAGTTAAAAATGAGTTTAACATACTAGTAAAAGGCAGGAACTATGTAATCCCTTAGAATGACTTTTATCAAGAATGATTGAACTTAAAATGAATTCCTTCTGAACTTTTACTCTGTATCCCTCAACTAATATTCTCCAAAGTTCAACTTGTGCTTTCCCTGGCCACTTGTGGGAGAAGATGCAGCAGAGGAAGCTCTGAGGGTCCTCTAGGTGTCACAGTAGGCTCTCATCCCTTGTAATGGCCCTCAGGAGCCAATTTTACTGTTTCCCCAATGACCACTTCTGGGAGTTTTGTTCCACATGTCTCACAGGGGAGATGCTGCAGTGATAAGATTCTGGTAAGCAGGGCAGGGAGGGAGCAAGAACAACAGAACTCAAAGACTTCCTTTTTTGAAGTCTCTACAATTCATTTCTCTGGATCATTCTATGAAAAGGAATCTTTTTTTTTCTTCTTCTTCTTAGCATTGGACGACTCTTAGTATGTCCATATATGGAGAAAGGAAAATCTATTCTCTGGAATCTGTATACTATAAGAGCTTAAGGCCAACTTGTTACAACTACCAATTTTATGTTTAACATAGTGATCTGAGACTAGCTGGAGCAAAAGGACAGACACATTATAGCAAGAAGCCAACAGTCTACATTACTTGGTCCAAAGAGATAGAGCCATCCTGCTTTCTGGTTAATCCAGTGGCAATAGCCACCCACTACAGCAAATGAGCAGTTTGGAGTATGAAAGACAGATTTCTGGGAAGCTCAGAGGTTCAGTGATACCTATGGGATCATAGATCCAAGGATCCAGCCCTAATCATGTGAAGATAGTTGGACACATCCCGCAGCTCTAAAGAATGGAGTTGAAGGGATTTGACGTGGGGCCAGGATACTTTTACCATCTGCTGGAATTCCAGTTGGGCTCCAGCTCCACCCAGAAATTTTGAGTGAACTCAGAGATCCAAAGACCAGTAACAACCTCATCAACCAGGCTGGCTTTTCTTTGCATCAAGGATGCTATCTCTCATTCACCCAGACCCTAAAAGTTATGATCTCCCTTGCTCACCAAAGAGAACTGTAGCAGCAGAGTACCTCCCAGACCCAAGTCAAAGGTGTAAATGGGTCTCTCCCTCGCCCCCAGTCTCTCATTTTCTTCTCTGTCTCAACTTACAAATACAGAAACAGAACCTGATTGGCTCAACTTAAATCCTGTGTACATCTCTTATCCAATCAAGGGCTTCTTAGGGGGTACTTCTTGTATTACACCATGACTCAGAGGAATCCAGTCTTGGAGACCTGTGCTTCTCCATGTGCATGTGAATCACATGGACCTCTTGCTTAAATATAAATTCTGATGAAGTCTGAGATGGGGCCTGAGATTCTGAGTTTTTAACAAGCCCTCAGATGACACTGCCACTGCTGGTCTGTGTGAAGGTAATAGAAGATGAGATGGGGTGATTCTCAATGCAGTTAGGCCATATTTTTTTCTGTGCAAAGTGCAGCACATACCTTTTCATGCCTTTGCTTCAGGATGCTCATCACCCCTTGTCATGATGTGAGACTCATTCAGGTATGCTTGTTCTCTCTAAGGAGACCCTATGTCCTATAAATACCCTTTGCTCACATTCTTCTAACAACTAACATTAAAACTCCTCATTCCTAAGTGTTTGTTCTCAGCTAATTTTCAGAAAGAAGAGTGATCTGATGAGCAAATCCACATCATCAATGGGGTACTTTAATTGGCAAGTATACATTAAATCAAAATATATTTATAAAATATTTGGGTGTTTAACTTTAAGAAAATATGCTAAATCTCTAAAGGAATCAATATTATCTGGTGGAGGAATTTTAATCCCCGTGGCAAGTAAAGACAAGTTTTAAGACAGGATAGGCACAAAGCTATTCATTGTTTTTAAAATATTAGAGATAAAAGTGCATACACATCAGTAGGAGTCTGCATGAGCCATGGATTCTGACCACACACTGGGCCATTGCTGGCTCAGCAATACCTATGGTGGTCTGATCTGGCTTCAAAAATGGTGGTGGTGGCCAAGGAGTCCTGGCTATGTCCCAGCTAAAATTATCCAGATAATTTATGCAGAATCTATCTTCTACGTTCAGAACTACATGTGCATAGTACCAGGTGAGCATTTTCATAAGAAAATCTACTTTATGTAAACATTCTTGCCAGCAGGAGAGGAAGAAGAGGCCATGCTGTACACCTGAGCTCTTGGTCAATGCAGGCTCCAGGGGGTGTCCTAACCAATCACTGAATCTGTCTTAACCTGGCAAAGTTCTTTTAAAAATCCAAACTTAAGTGGCTCATGGCACTAACATTTTCTAGACAGAAACTGCTCTCTATTTCCTGTCTCAGAACATTTTAATGAAAATACTTCTCAAATAACGTATCAGTATTTCTCTGAGCCTTCTCAAGCAAGAGTCTCTGAAGGCTATGGAGCATTTTATTGATTCCTAAAGATAAAAATGTACTGATATTTTGTATTAACCTACAGGAGTTTTTGCCTTTTGCACGCAGGGGCCTGACAATCTTGGAAGATGTTAGTAGTTGCCAACAAGGCTCTATGTTTATTCAGATTTCTTCATTTCTCATAAGTGTGGGCTTGCACACCAAGCCAGGAACATTTACCCCCCTCATTAGTAACCTCTTGCAGAATAGACTTTCTCAGCATACTACAAATTCTGAAGGAGTAAGGTTTATTTTTCTTCAGACACAGGTGCTCCTGCACTGTGTTTCTGGCAGTCCTTTCCTCCACCTTTAGACCAGCTGGGATGGTGAAAGAGGCATGCTTTGAGTAAAAATACAATTGCAGGAAGGTTTTTTTTTTATCAGCCACGGTTGTTGATAAAACAGTCAGCTTGAGTAAGGAGTGACGCATTTTGGAGTCCCTGCCTAAGACGTCAAGGTCATTCATCAGAGAACCTGAAAGTAATCCCATTTAAAAAAAAAGGGGGGGGGGGGGGGGGGGGGGGGGGAGGCCTAATGTCATTCAGATGCTAGCACACATTCAGGAATGATAGACCCTAGCTACTGCTAGCTTACAACCTCTCACACCATATATTTATTCCTCTTTGAAATGTTTTTATCTAATCAGCATTTTCAGTTCGAACAGTTGATTCCCCTAATTACAGAAACTGATTGACAAATACTTTCATTAATTTGCCAATTAAAGGGGTCCATTGTATAACTGGCCATCCGTGTTCCACAGTAGTGGCATTTATACAGATTCAATCCAGGGCTCTTGCAGGCCAAAATCAAAATTGACTTTTCATATAAAAAAAATAATATTTTGACTGGGACTTAATATGAGAGGCCGAAGATGACTCCTCATTGTGGCAGTTACAAACCTGGTTCTGGAATCAGACATGAACTATAATTCTGGTGACAAAAGCTCCTTACTTGTAATGTTCTGGGTTCCTCATCTGTAATTGTGGGAAGTCACTGTGAGGGTACAGTGAGGTCATGTGTGTGACATATACAGGGTCTGAACCTGAAGAGAACTCAGAGCTTCTGAGGCTGGTGCTCCAAACCTCTGATGCCACCTGCCCCGCTCCATCCAATTTCCATCCATCAAAAGGAAAAGAGAACAGAAACAAACAAAATGCAAAGGTTACATGGGAAAGATGGTGGGAGGAGCTCCAGAGAACTTTCTGGAACTGTTGCTATCCCCTTAAAAGTAGCAAAATGAAAATAAAGCCTTACATAAATGAGCTGGCCACCACCACCCCTTTCACCTCCTCCTTTTCTACCAGGCTGACCCGGTTTAAGCATCAGACTTGACAGTTTGGTTATTTGCATTCCTCTTTCCGTGACTGTTCTCCAATGGAAAGAAAGTGTCATGTTACTGTGTCTTGCACAAATTCGGAGGAAAACCCCACTGGGGAAAAGTACAAAATCTCCAAATAGCTTATTTTCCTCTATTCAGCCACAACTGTTCTGCAGTGTCATCTACCCTCACAGCTGAGCTGTTAGGAGACCCCAAAGTTCCCTGGGCTGTAGCTTTCTGTGGTTGGAAAGGATGAGATGACTAGAAGCTGTACAATCATCCCTCAAAATGGCACTGGTCTGAGGGCCCAAAGTTCCCTATCATCGTTCTCTGCCATTGTTTTTAGCTAGATGGGAGAGAAAATGGATGGAAACGGGAGCTGGAAAGGAGCAGGAAGATTATTTTAAAGATTATATTTCTCATCTTAAAAGGGGATAGTTTCTTTGGCCATAAACTCCACTTTGGCCAAGTTGCTGCACCAAAATCAAAACTAAAGCTGCTGTGGACAACTTTAGTTCATCTAAGATAGTTTCTTGCATCCACGACAGACAAACACAATGTGGAGTACCCAAAGAGATTTCTGTCCCTGGAAGGATTTAGATTACAGGAAAAAGAACCAGTTATCTTCTAGCTAATTGAAGCCTGGCTTACTTTCAAGCACTTTATATTCATAGGCTCTAGAACCTTCCTCGATGCTCTTGCAAGTTTGTGGCTTAGAGAAGCATGAGCTTTGATAGTCCTGATTGAGGTGCAGTATGCAAGGGCCACTGAGCCCTTGAGGACAGCTTTTTGTCTCGGGATCCCATACAGGAGGGTGTTTGTATGACTGGTTACTCAGGCATCCGGACATGCGCTCAGCTCCCCTTCTGTCCCACTGCTAATAACACTCCTGGGATCCAATTATAATGTGGTTACTTCTCTCGCAGAGATCTCAGCCCTGCGTTTTATAGAAGGCATCACATTGCTCACTAGAGACCTTAGAATAAAAGCTCTGTTCAGTGCCTGCTCACATTCACTGGAGCTTTCACATCACTGAATCTGTAAAGAACACAAACCCGGCCTTTTTTTGAGTACGTGTGGATAAGCACAGTTGATGGCGTTGTGAGCTGCCTTAACTTGTTTACCAAAATATCTTCGAAATGAGAGTAATTTCAGTAACTGAAGCGATGACATTTTTCTTTTAGCCTCCTCCACTGAGTGCATTGTGTGAAAATGTCTAAACAAACAAAATGTTCTTCCTGAACTTGGCAAAATGGTGGGCATTACAACGACTTTTAAAAATTGTTTATTTAAAGGACAACATTTAAAAATGGGTCCTAGCCACCTACTTAAGTGAGCTTTTTATAAATTGGATACTAAAGAACAAGAAAAGGTAGTGGTTAGAAAGTGAAAATCTGGTCATTGTGTTGAGTGTGGGCATCCGAACTTGACGGCTCAGAGCAAGAAGACACAGGTACTCTGCTCATATGCCAATGCTAAGTGTGCCCGGCACAGCTCATGTGCCGAATCTGAAGAGCACAGGAGTGGGAGGAAAGAGAACTTGACAGTCCCATGCTCTACCTGCTTCCTTTTTCTCAGTCTCCTTCATGGAATGACTGCGTTAGTGTCACTTTCTTCAAGAAGCTTCTTTCTGAGAGGGATATTTATGGAAACAAATTCTGATGGTTGATGTTCCAGCAAATTATCCTATCTAATAAAAAAGTAATGTGCAGATTGACCATCACTCCAACACACAAATAGCTGCCCCCATGTGGTAAAAAATGGCTGCTCCCCATGTGGACACAAGATGGCCAGCACAAGATGGCTAGCAGGGGAGGGCAGTTGGAGGCAATCAACCCTGCAGGGGAGGGCAGTTAGAGGTGACCAGGCCAGCAGAGGAGGGAAGTTGGAGGCAAACAGGCTGGCAGGGGAGCAGTTAGACGTTAATCAGGCTGGCATGAGAGTGGTTAGGGGGTGATCAGGCTGGCAAGCAGAAGCAGTTAGGGGAAATCAAGAAGGCAGGCAGGTGAGCAGTTGGGAGCCAGCAGTCCTAGATTGTGAAAGGGATGTCCGACTGCCAGTTTAAATGGGCAGTTGGACATCCCTCGAGGGGTCCCAAATTGAAGAGGGTGCAGGCTGGGCTGAGGCACACACACCGCCCCCCCATCCCCATACAGGAATTTCATGCAACGGCCCTCTAGTGATATATACTATTTGCCAAAGTTCTAATTATTAAGGTAATCTATTTTTTTCCTCCCAAAGTTTCAATCTATCCTAGACCAGAAATCTGATGAAGTGCATCACACTGTTTTAGGGAGAGGATGTTAAAACATTCCCATTGGATGAGCAGCCCCATCTTAGGGACAGTGTTGTTTCATGTGGAGCAAAAGGAATGAGAAGAAGAAACATGATGGTTTCTACATTTACCTGCAGATACTCTTGAGCTTTTTCTAGTAGAGAGCAATGACCATCTTGTAAACTTTCTGCTCAACATTATTAAAGGAAGGTATATATAGACCTAAAATTTTTAAAATAATATGTTTGTCCAGAATAAATTATCTTTAAAAGTAATTTATAAATTATCTTTGCCTAACTGGCATGGCTCAGTGGTTGAGCATCAACCTATGAACCAGAAGGTCACAATTTGATTCCTGGTCAGGGCACATGCCTGGGTTGTGGGCTTGATCCCCAATGTAGGGTGTGCAGCAGGCAGCTGATCAATTATTCTCTCTCATCATTGATGTTTCTATCTCTAGCTCCCTCTCCCTTTCTCTATGAAATCAATAAAAATATACTCAAATAAATAAATAAGTAAGATAATCCTCTGAGTAAGGAGATATCTAATTTTCCCATAAATCAAGAAAAGTTAATCTCAGCTAATTTAAAACAAGATTGATCTGTTTTATCAGTAATCTGTCAGTACTAGGGAAATGTATCTCTATATAATTTTGCCTATTTTTATATAATCAGAGTTCTAGAATAAAATACACTCTTTTTTAATGTTGGAAATATCTAAGAATTTACTTTCTTCTAACAAAAATACATTTCAAATTTATTTGCTCTTTCTTCTGGAAAATTCAGTCCTGTTTAATTAAACCAACTGAATGGCTCTTATTTAGAAAAACTTGGTTCCAATGATTAACTAAACTTGCTAGAAATTGAGATAATAAAGGCAGGATAACATCTATTTTATCCATTACTATACATCTTTTTGTTCTTCATGGTGCCTGCTATTAGGAGTTTCTCAATCAAAATTGATCAAGTTAGTGAAAAATTATTTTTGGAGAGATAATGATTCAGCCAATAAGATATATGAAAACATACCAATCAACTTCATACTAGAGAGTTGCTTCAGTTATAATGATACAGTTGGATTTTCAAGAGCTGTCTGCCCAGGGCCTCTGGTTTCTTTCTATTCTCTTCCTCTTGTGTGCTGCTTTGTTATTGCATGAAAACAGGTGTTTAAGAAGATGTAACATTTAAATTAGACATGAATATTGGTTATGACTCTTCTAAAAAGTTCAGTTAGTAAGATTTTAGATTTAGGAGAGATTTATTAATAGATTTCATTAATAGAATGTTTGCTTCAATGAAAATCTTGTGGGGCAGAAAAAAGGTTATATACAGTAAAAGTGTGGAATATATATATATTCCACACTTTTACTGTGGAATATATATATATACCTAAGTGACCATTAGAATATATATATATCAATATATTCCACACTTTTACTGTGGAATATATATATATATTCCACTTAGGTGTATATATATATATATATATATATATATATATACACCTAAGTGACCATTAGAATATATATATATATCAATATATTCCACACTTTTACTGTGGAATATATATATATATTCCACTTAGGTATATATATATATATATATATATATATATATATATATATATATACCTAAGTGACCATTAGAACCGAACAACCAGAATGACCAGAATGACTAGTCGACCAATCCCTATAATGCTATAATGCTCAATGCAGGAGCTACCCCCTGGTGGTCAGTGCGCTCCCACAGCAACCTCCTGTGGCCTCTCCCCCTGGACAGCCAGCCCCCTGGATAGGCCTTGCTCATTGGCCAGGTTGAGGGACCCTACCCATGCATGAATTTGTGCATCAGGCCTCTATGGATTATATAAAGAGTGTATTATTGCAGACTTTTGGCACAGCATGAAAAAAATTGAAACAAAATGATATAAATTTGATGTCTTTAGGTGAGGGACATGCACAGTTTCATTATATAAAGGTTGAGAATTCAATCAGAAAAAAAACAGACTTGAGAATTAGAAACCCTAGATTTTTATCAAGGTGTCTGCTATCATTTAGCAATAAAATAGAAGACAAGATTTCATCACAAAAGGCAAGTCTAAAGCAATGGTTCTCAGGGTATTTTTCTTCAGCATCAATTGAATATTTGTTAGTAATGGAAATTCTTTGACCCAAGGCAGGTCCTATTAAACCAGAAACTCTGGAATTATGGTCCAATAATCTGTATTGATATTGTTCCTTGTGGTCCTGATACACACTTAGTTTTAAGAACCATGAGCTTTAGGTTCTGTGGAATTCCATGGTGAGAGTTTTAGAAGTCTGTTCCCTTCTCCCAACAGCTGTAAGACAAGGCCTCCTACAACCTGAGAAATTAAGGGTTGTTCTCTTCTCTGTTCCTCTACCCTCCTTTCCTGCTTTCTTCACTCACATCATTAATTCAAGCAATTTGTCCCTAAGTGACTAGTTACTTCTTCCTTGCTGATGCCTGAAATTCCTTCAGCTAAGAGAAAAGTTTTGTATCCACAAAACATATGATAATATGCTAATAATATCATGTATTATGATGATAGTTTAAACAACTCTCAGTTGAGGTAATATTTTCTGAGAATACTTTTTAATCATGCATAACAAATTGTTTCTAAGTGTGATGACAGACAAGAGAATATTAACTGAAGGCAGAAAGGGAGGGGTTCCCGTGTTGGGAGTGATCAGGAAGCAATATGAAAAAAGATGCTGTGAACTTTCAAGACTTTACAACCATTTCTCAAGTCACCTTCAGTAAATAAGTCATGTATATTCATTGAGAAGATATTCATGAAGACAGATTTTTCCCCTTTAGGTACAAAATCAAACCAGTTGTTCTGTTTCATGTGATTCTTGAAGATTTGCAGTTTGTTTCTGTTTTCATTTTGTTTTCACAAAAGAGCTTCCTTGTCAACAAATTAGTTAATCAAGACTTCACTATAATCCATAGTTTATGCATCTTCATCATGACTGTAATAAATCAAAGCAAAATTGAAGGTGGCTGCATCTAGATTTCCTTCCTGACTTTTAAAGATTCAGACACTTTAGTTTCACCCCTTATGAATCTAAGATGGAGCTCAAAAGTTAATATTTTTTAAAGTTCCCCAGGTGACTAATTTGCAGCCAGAATTTTGATCCACTGATATAGCTCAAATGGAAGCAAGGCTGTTATACACTGGCACAGAAGCTGCCTTTTTTCCCTCCTCAACCCAGGTAAAAAGAGCATGTCTGTTGACAGTCCCAACCATTTCTATGTGGAGGCCTTGTATAATTTCCAAACAAGCCAGAAAGTTGTGTCTACCAGGGAATTCCTGTGGGCTATTATTAAAGGGCTTATGGTTAACTGATGGGCTGAATTAATGGTGAGCATTAAGGCAGATTGAACCTCAACATTTGGGCAGATTAACAAAGTGACCAATGTGAAGGTACAGATTTCAAGTTTAACTTTGAGTTTCCTATCTCTCACAAGACAAGCACTGGTGGTAATAAAAAGGATGCTTTCTTTCCTTTCCCAGTCAAGTGTGCATGGACCAGCCCTTATGAAAACTTGGGTCGATCCAGATAGACATAGGAGGAGTGCTATAATTAACTGAGTAAGCAAAGTAACAAACAGTAGGCTGAAAAACAACTTCTAGAAATCTAAGAGGGACAGAGGGTCTGTCCTTAAAATGCCCTTCCCCTTAATAATCTCTTGCACAAGGGAAGTCCTAGAAATTACATCAATACTTAAAGTTTCCTTTTCTGGTATTGGATCTGATTGTGTGTGCGTGTGACTCAAGGAAACACTTAAGAATAAATAAATTTGCTAAAGTGGTGAGTTAGTAATAAATAATGCATTTTATATAAAATTGAGATGATTGTGTCATATAAAATTACATTACCAGAGAAAATATTAAATGATGCTCCTTAACAGGATTGAATATATAATTTGCATCTGAAGATTCTATTTTATCCAAGATATATTGACCCCCATCCTACCTGGAGTAAAGGAATATCTAATTATTAAATAATCTTTTGTAGTTATGTATATGGAGAATCAGAAAACAGTCACTAAAAACAATTGAAATGTCTCCATAATTTATAAAAATCATGGGTATAAATGAACCCACAACACACCAAAAACAGGCAATTGTAGGAAACCTTTTATAGTAAAGAAGTTATCTTTATTATATTAGAAGGGTAAAGCATCTACTTTATACAGTTTTATTCAATAAGTACTTCTTGCATATCTTTAATGGGTTTGATATTGTTGAGAGTGAAAAATAATATAATTTCTATTCATAGCTACAAAACACATACTAAATGAATAGAAATATTATTCAATATAATAGAATTATTATATAAAGCACATATTCAAGTTTTCATTTAAATATATGCTACTACAAAAAAAAAAGTGGAATAGAAACAACAAGTATGGTTAGCAGTTGGAAAGCTATAAAACAAAATTCATCAGAGCCATGGGGTTCAGTTTTACTTTTCCCTTATACTAAAAAATCTTCATAAAACAGCACTTTCATCAGTAGCAAATATTGATTGCTTATTGACATCAAATCAAGTCTAGCTTCCATACTTCAAAATCAGGATAATTTAGAATTAGACCCATCCATCCTGATTTTTTAAAAATAAATTTTTATTGATTTCAGAGAGGAAGGGAAAGGGAGAGGGAGAGATGGAGAGAGAAAGAGGGAGAGGGGCAGGGAGAGACACATCAATGATGAGAGAGAATCATTGACCAGCTGCCTCCTATTGGGGATTGAGCCGCCAACCTGGGCATGTGCCCTTGACTTGAATCGAACCCAGGACCCCTCAGTCTGATGCTCTGTCCACTGAGCCAAACCAGCAAGGGCCATCTGATTTTTTGTGTCCCCACCCTCCAACTCTGTATTCTTTAGTCAGTCAGACCAAGTTCCTTCACATTGTTTTGTAACCCTTACTTGATCACACTGGCTTCCTGGTCCTCTGGCCAACCCATTCCACCTTCCATGCATTAACCCTCTCCGTCACCCCTCCATCTCACCCTCATACTCACATTTACTCAGTTCCTACTTGTCAATCAAAATGCAGCCTTAAACAAAACTTTCTCTGACAAATCCAAGAAAAGAAAGAAATTTGTATCAATAGAAATGTGTATTAAAGATTCCAAAAGAGAATTTTTAAAGGCTCATTTCTGAAAGACTTACAACTAGTATTTTTTAATTTGTTTTTTTTGTGTTTTTTTTTTTCAGAACTAATCTCTAACTTCATTTAATCAACTAGAAAAGATACTGCTAATGAGCCAGCCCATTCAGGAGTGACTCTGGAAAAAATGAACATTGTCTTTTCTGAGAATAGAAAATTATTCCCTGCTAATAGAAAAAGGTAGCTATAGTAAAATTCTTGAAGGTGACTAACATACCTATAATCTCTGTTATGTGCAAAACAAGGACCTTCCGTTCTGATTAGCTGATTTGCCTGAGAAAGACAATCTTACCAGCCTAGAAACACCAGTTTCAAAGCTGTGGCTATATAGATTGCATGTAAAGGCTTTTAACTATAAAACAATTTTAGTGTGTTATAAGGAAATATTCTAGTTAACATATTTGTCAGGGGTATAATTGAGAATACAAGAAAATAAAAAATTAGTGAAAAGTGAGTTAAAATAAACCTAGAAGTTTTTTGTTTTGTTTTGTTTTGTTTTAAGAGCCTGTTATATAGGAACTAGGGCCCCAGTGCACAAATTCATGCACCTTGAAAGGAAATGTGGGCCCCAAGCTGTGATGGGCACGGGGTGGGTCTCAGCCCATCTTCCACACCCCTGCCCAGCCCTGCCCACCATGACCCCTGGTCTACTATCTGCCCTAAGCCCCTCTCCTGCCTCCGCTGCTCCCATGTGCTGAGAGCACCAGCCCCGCTCACACCCACTGATGGCTCAGAGTGATTGGGTCGGGTGCCGTCAGTGGGTGCGAGTGGCGGCTGCTGCCCCAATCGCCTCCCAGAAACAGGGAGAGGTAGAGAAGCCCTCAGGGGCAATCAGGGATGGCAGCTGCTGCTCTCACTTGCTGATGGTGCCAAGCAATTGGGATTGGCGCCGGGTGCCATCAGCAGTGCAAGTGGCGGCTTCAGCACCAGCAGCAGGTATTAATGGGGGCTGGTGCCAGCAGCAGGTACAGGTGCCAGTAGCAGGTATGAGCACCTGCCAGGACTGGTGTGTGGTAGCAAAGAATTTTCAGAAACCACCAGAAGCTCGCCTGATGACAGCGACCAGCACCCCACCTTGGTCTGGTACCTCTGCCCACCTGCTCCACCATCCCGCTGTGGCCAATGCCCGCCATGTTCCACACTCTGCCACTGCTGCCTATACCTGCCATGTTCCATGTGTGCCCCCTGGTGGTCAGCACATGTCATAGTGACCGGTTGTTCATTTGTTTGGTTCTTTGATTGTTCAGTTCCACCGTTCAGTCAATTTGCATGTTAGGGTTTTATATAGAGAGATTGCTTTTTATTTACTTGTTAATTAACATAATTTCTCAGCTTTCTTTAAATAAAGGGCTATACGCATATACACAAAGAGAAAGTAAGAGAGATTTTTTTTTTAAATGTTCCTGCAAGTTAATTAAATCTGACTTAAAGTTCACTCTTAACTGAGAAAAGCACCTCTACTTGATGGTGACATATGCTTAGATGCAGGAACCTTTGTAAGAGGACATAGATTGTATGCAAACCTAAATAAATATTTTGAGAATATTAGCATAGAATTTTCTGATTTCAAAACCATGCCTTTACATTTTGGTATGATTATTGACTTATTTATAAACAAGCATGTCTTAGAAACTGATTTTTCTAGATTTGTAGATTTATTTATTCAATAAATCAAGCAATGCTCCTGCTCTTATTGAGGTCATAAATATTTCTGAGCAAAAAATTATCCTCACTCAAAAACCCCTTGATTTATCAAGTGATCCAGCAAATGGCTATTTTACAATTTATATTTCCTCTAAATTGTGTATTAAATAGACTCCCCTGAACTTAGAAAGTTATATATCATATTAGTTTTCAACCACTACAAAAGGCAGGGAAATGGCCAAGACAAAAGTGCAGATTTTTATCAATATAGGACAAGGAGGAGTGTTTTTGTAACTTTGTTCTGTCGATTTAACCCATTTAAACAAGCTAGCTTTGTTGCAGAGAGAAGAGTCTTCTCTTTTTAAGAGCCATTCTCTGTCCCATTGTGAAATGTTAAACAGTAGAAATATACCCATCTGACCCCAAATGTAGCCTTTATCTTGGCCTGGTTGTTTTGATCCAATACTGAGGAGAAAAATTCATCTGGTTACCTATACTACCTAATTCTATCCCAGCACAGCACTTGTGTGAATAAACCTGAAGGGCCCTGGGCAGAGTACAGCAAATACATTGTTTGATGTCTTCCCTCTCTGTAAAATAAAAATCCCCACTTTGAGAATGGAGCTGTTATAAAGATTAGTCACATTAAATTCCAATGACCTTCTTTGGGAATAGGATGCTATAGCCAACTCAAGGCTGATAAATACTCGGTCGTCAATCTCTCCTCATCGTGCCTTCAAGTCTGCAAGTTTATTTCTGAGCTAGTCTGTAGTTGCTGTGTTGCTGAGCATGTGATAAATTCAAGAAGCTAAGAAAGTCATTCATAAGGTAAAGATCACATGTACATGTGTGTTCTTTTTCTGTAATTCCACTACTAAGAATCTATCCTAAGCAAATAACCTAAAATATAGAAAAAGCTTTTCGTACAGAACTGTTTCTGTAGCATGAGAACTAAAAACATAACAATAATCTACATGTCTAAGAATAAAGAGATGAATATGATTTTCATAAAAAGCATACTCTGAAACATCGTGCAGCCATTAAATGCTGTTTGCAGAAAATTTTAATGACAAGGATAACTGTTTTTCTTATAATGTTAAGTGAAAGAAACACAAAATGATATAAATGATATGATATTAACTATTATCTTACCTAATAATAAAAAACATGTAAATTGACCGTATTTCTGCTACACCCACAGCCAATCAGAGTGAGTATGCAAATTAACCCAACGAAAATAGCAGTTAATTTGCATACATTCCTGGATCCCGAGAACCTCCTCAGCACCCAGTTTACTCCCAGCCAGCCATAGGAGAGGCAGGGGTCCCCCTTCCCAAGCCTAAAGCCTCAGGTGGAGGCTTTAGGCTTAGAAAGGGACTGAGCCTAGGATCACAGGGGTGGTAGTGGGGGGGAGGGGGGGAGAGTAGTTTCCCAAGCCTAAAGCCTGGGTGGCCTGATGATTAAAGGGGCAGGAGGAAGGGGGCCAGGGGCTGCTCAGGCTTTAGGCTTGGGCAGGGGCTGAGCCTAGGATTGGAGAGAAGGAGGAAAAAATCAATGGAAATATATCCTCAGATGAGGATAAAAAGAAAAATAAAGAAAGAAATACCATACCCTATGAAAGACACATCTTGAAAATGCTTAAAGAAAATTGTCATTTTTTTCATGGTGAAGGGACTGGAGTCCATGTTGATGACAGTACCTTGGCAGCTGTGGTGACTGGCAGTGGCTGCAGCCACAGGATGATGGGGCTGGCGCCTTCCCCTGATCAGCCTGGTCACATTCCATAAAGGGAGGCCAGACTGCAGCTTAGATCTGCTCCCAATGGGGAGCAGGCCTACACCATCAGTAGGACATCCCCTGAGGGCTCCCAGTATGTGAGAGGGGGCAGCCTGGGCTGAGGGACCCCTCCCCAGTGCACAAATTTTGTGCATCGGGCCCCTAGTGTATGTATAATATATAATATATGCAATATGTGCACCAAGATAAGACTAGAAAAATAATAGGAAATGTTAACAATAGTGAGTAGGTAGGGGATTATACATGTTTATTTCCTTTATAATACTCTTTTCATTCCCCACTTACTATGAGGAATATTTATAATATTAAAAACACACACACAAATTTACTTTCTAAGCTGTTCTGATGTTGTAAATTGTATGACATTAGACACATCTCTAATCTATGCTTTATTTATAGACTATGGCAATTTTACCTCATAGGGCTGTGCTAGAATTAACTAGAATAATGTATTAAAAGCATTTTTTAAAATAAACAATCCTATGTAGTTACATTCTAATATTTCTCAGGGGAGGAGGAAGAGGACTTCCCATAGCTCTTCCAGGTCAACCTACATAGTGAAAACAGTTTGCCATCATTCCTCTGTCTTCAGTTGGAATTCTGACTACCATGAAGGAAACTGTAGACTATGGAAAAATCTGGTCCCTGTAGATGAAGTAAACAAATATATAATGCAAATTACTTATCTTAATAAACAATGTGTGTTATATTTTTTGCATTCTGTTTTAATCTTGCCTTAAAATTAACAGCCATATTTTTTTTTTAAGTGTAAGTGATACTAGGACATTACAATTCCCATTCTTTTTCTGTCACTGGCCCAAACAGCAGGAGAAAGGAAGAAAGGAGTGAGGTGTTGAAGGAAATGAAGGAAGGGAGAAAAGGAGGGATAAACAGGGGAGAGGGACGGAGGGAGGAGAGGAAGGAGGGATAGAAAGAACTCAGAAATATGGCTCCCAGATTTACTGTAAGGGAGGTTAGGAAATACAATTTTCTTATATGCTGAGGAAGAGAAGCAGATGGTGAACATGCCACCTTTTTTATTTTACCACAGACTCCCATGTGAACAGTGAAGTAATGACTCCTCAGACCTAGAGGAATCAGAGGAATTTGGCCATTAAGTTGCCTGTGATTCAGTCAAGTTTTGTGAAGGGTGTAGATAGTGTGTATACTGAGACATATTTCTGGAAACTTTCACAAACCAGGTGATATAAAAAAATAATTGGTTTATAAACTATAGAAACTTTGTTTGTCTTATGAAGTCAACACTTAAACAGTTTATGCCAGAGTTTAGGAACTTCTAACCCACAGGAGCATGGTTAGGCATCGGACCTAATCCCATTTCTAAACCCTGGGCATTCTTTCAATTCACATTCTAGCTTTTTTTTTCATCTCATAAAAGAAACATTTTAGGCTTAGCAGATACTTTAACAAAGTTAACAAGATGTCAGTTTCTAGTTTGTAAGCCAAATCAAAGAGAGCAAGAAACTGTTAAAGGAAAATAAGGTCATGAAACAGAGATGAAAATTAGATTCCATAACTGGGATCACAGACACAGGAGGCCAGGGTCAGGATGTTAGGGGGAAAGATCACCGTTCTGGTTCTAGGGCTAGAGCAAGGTCAAGGTCAGGTCACAGAAACACATCTGAGAGGTGAGCCCCTAATGGCCTGGTGAACATCCAGATTTCCTGCAAGGGAGATTCGTTCCCAGAATTCCAGTCCATGCCATGGTCTAGACAGCCACTTTCCAGTCAAATGTTAACATTACCAAGACCCTTAGCCTTGGAGATTTACGTTTTATTTACATCTCAGATCTAAATCACAAACTGGAGTGTGTTTGCTTGTTTTACTATCTCAGATGGTTGATGGAGAAAGAGATTCATCCTAATAGTGATAGTTCATTTCTAGCTGCTCCCCAAAAAATCCATAACCAAAAGGTGTTTTATTTTTCTCTTTCCTTTCTTTACAGCAAAAATATGTGTAGAATTTGCCCTAGAGTATCAGGTTGCTGTTATCTAGATGGCAATACCCAGTGGCCTCTGTATATAGTTACCTCCCTTCCTCAGTGAATATTACACATGGAGCATGTTGCTTCTTAGAGTAAGACTGGCTTTTGGGAAACTTTGGGCCCATTTATCACTATTTTGTGAAATATTACAGGATCTGAGTCATGTAACTGGAGAATAGAAATATGTAATTATCATTTCATAATAAGTCCTATAGTATTAGTAGCTGCTTATGCTGCCTGACCCTGGAATCACCCTTTTACATGACTGTAATATCCCTGTGTCCAAAAGTGGATCTTGGCCTTCTGTAATATTCTGCTTCTTTACTCAAGCTTGCCTACCTTGGCTAACCAAGGGCTTTCTGTGGACTGATCAGAATAAGGGAACGCCAGAGTGTATATATATTTCTAAGTGCCTGAACTAACATGGGACAAGCACTATGACAGTGGCCAACATGATGACACAGTCTCAATTAGGTCTTTATTACCAGGATGGCTGGGCTTGGAATCATAGGATGTGCTGGCATCTGTTATGAAGTTCTTGTTTTTTTTAAAAAAAAAATAATAATTTTAAGCATGTAGGTTTTAATGGGTTGTGGGAATTAAACTTCTTGGAATATGATAATGATTTAGAATATGGTTTATGTGTCTCCCTTGGGATGAGACCTTAGGGTCTTTATTTTGGGTATGCCTCTCTCGTGATGTGGCAGATCCAATTCCAAGCCAAAAACACATTTATGACAATTTAATAAAGAAAAAATAAACCAGAAGAAAACATTTGAGCAACTGCTTTCAGTTCACTGTTTTACCAGCCTTGACTTAAAATATGCCACTTCCTTGTGATGTACTGTACCTCCCCAGGACTTACTTATCTGGAAGTTTGTCTACGTGAGTTGATGGTTGCTAACTATGCTTATTTAGGTAACCATTTCACAATATATACATATAGCAAATCATTATGTCATGTGCCTTAAACTTATACAATGCTATATGTCAATTATATCTCAATAAAATTAGAAAAAACATTCCACTTCCTATGTAGCAATATAGAAAAGTTACAGAGTGAGGAATGTGGGTTTAGTGTGTTTCATTTTCTTATGCTTATGAAGTCACCTTTCAACAATATCACAGTTTTCAGGATTGCTCATTTTAGTAGAAACTAAGGAAGTGTGAAAGTCTATATAGAGAAAGTTGTAGTTAAAAATATGATAAAAATAAAGATATAATTTCTTTCATTAAAGAGAGTACTTGACAATAAAATATAAAATAATTTTTTTTCCAATAGCCAGCTCTCATCTATATTCTAGCATGGACTTTTCTCCATACATTAGTTTGCACTGTGGAGAGTGAAACTAGCCCCATTCCACAGTTAGAAAAATGGAGACACAAAATCTTCAAAGATCTCATCCAACATAACAAAAGAGCCAGACAAAAGCCAATGGCTTACAGATGTAGGATATTTTTCAAAGAAGAAGCACAAATCATAGTATCTTTGATGTAACATGTGTAGAACTAACACAAATGTTTGCCTTTGAGACTCACAATAGTCAGAGGGAGAAAAAATCTTTTCATCTTTTTTTTATTTTAAAATTTCTCTTTGTATGTAGTCACTGCTCTAATACCAGGCCAAGGTATTCTTTTAAGAATAACAACTTTGCTAAATAAAGAATGCAACAAGTTAAGTTAAAATTTTCTTGTAATAAATCTTAAAATTTTTCTTCCTCTTTTTATGTTTTTTTTTTTGGGGGGGGGGGGGGCGGGGGGGAACACCCACAAACAGGCATTATGACAATGGCCATGGCTAAGGTCTTCCTCTTTCTTCCCAAATCCAGTAGACTGGAATAGTTGTTCAATTGCCTTATCTAGTGAGTCACACTTACTGTGTGCCAGGCCCAAAGGATTCTGCCTTCAAGTGGCTTTGAGACCAGAGACAGCAGATAAGACTTGTGTGCTCTTCATAGTGAATGTAGATGGTCCCAGAAGCACATAGAAAGCCATCAGACTTGGCCTGGGGAACAAGATATGATGTGTGGAAGAGGTGAAAGCCAAACAATTATCTAAAATATGTGTAGGAATTAGCCTGGTGAAGCAGAGTAGGAAATATTCCAGACAGAGGGAACAGGATGTGCGAAGACCTGAAGGTGAGAGAGTGTGCGACATGTTAGAAGAACCCAAGGAAACCCAGTGTGATAGGAGTGATGGGGAGTAAGGATAACTTACTTTTGGAATCTTCCTTTTGTCTTTTGATACATTAAACATATGGACACTTAATAGTGCACTAGGTGGAATGGCTAAGACTAACAACTGACAAATTTGTGGATAAGTAGACAGACTTTGGACATAAACAAAGACTGAATATTTTCCTTAAATGTTAGGTTTTATCTTCAATTGTTCTTCCTATTGTTAACTGGGTTTAAATTCAAGTGCTATAGGACTGCATGAAATTCAATCAACTCATTTGTTTCATTTATGTCTGACCCCAAACTCACTCTTTAAGAGTTCAAATAAATTTTTTTCTTAAAAGTTATATGTGTATTCTATCTGAGTTATTTCTCCAGTTCTATTATTTGTTGAGATTATTTTCCTGATTTTGGAAGAACTATATATTCATTTTAGAACTATATTATTCATTTTAGGAATGCATAAGAAGCTATGTAGAAGTAAATAAAATCACCCACAATACCACCTATTCTAATAACCATTGTCAATATTAACTTATATAGAGTAACCATTATATTTTTTCTGATATTTTCTATAAAAGCATTTTGTAATAAACTTTTTATTATGAAATGATTTTATAGTTTGGGTGCATTGCTTGTTTTTGTGTACTCATATACATAAGATATATATTTAATTCATTTTAAGATTAATTTTAATTACATAATTTATGAATACATTCTCATTTTGCAAGTTTTTTTAAAACTATATCTAGTTTAACTAAATCTAGTATAACTTTTAGCCCAGTTTTGAAAGTAATTTTGCTGGCCTCTATCATTAATGACAAAGGTCACAAGTCCTATTATTGCTGTATTGCATATGGGGCATCCAAAGCAGATAGCAGTTGCATAACCACAGCAGGGCTAGAAATGAATCGAGGTTATTTTGAAAGTAGGTAGAGTATAAATTATGGGTGAAATTAAAAATTGGTGATTTCTTTTTCTATTCAAAGTCCCCTCTCTTTGTAGTGATAATGCATAAAACATAATGGTTCTCTGTTATTTTGCCATGAATTAAGAACCAAATCTGACCTTAGGGAGTCCACGTGGATTTCAATGGAAAGTTAAACCAGTTGCATAAGAAGACTTGCTGCCAGAATCTTGCCTGAAAGCTTAAACACTGTACTAGAGCTCCAAGGAATTCTCAAAGATTAAGTTGAATATGGATTTTGAAGTTAAGATACACAAAAATGAGTGCATGTGCAAACACACAGACCCACACACAGAATTTTAAGACCAGATGTAGCACCAGAGCCAATTCCGCAATATTTTTACTAGTAACCCTTACTTGGGCACAATTTCACTTGAAGCTGGTGGGATTCTTTTTCCTGAGTCAAGCCTGCAGAATCAAGCCTACTGGGAGTCAGCAAACCACAACAGAAGTCTTCAGATCTCTGGTGCTTCAGGATAGGTATCCTGATCTCTGCAGGGGACAGGGAAGATTTTTTTTGCTTGCACAATTGTCAGAGGATACAAGCCTTGCCTTCCTTTGAAATGTGAGCTATCAAAAACTTTTAAAAAAAGGAAACCCTGATGGAGCTGTTTTCTGATTCAAGGTGACAGACTAGACTAATTCCTGATGATACCTTATTTTAAAGATGGAAATAGAATCACAAATTTACTACATGTAATGTGTACCTTCTTTTGAAAAGGTGGAGCCCCAAAAGAAATTTTTCTCAAATGCCTTTTCTCCTGGGAATAAGTAATCAAATTGAAAATGAGAGAGAGGTAGGTAGAATGACTAGCCACATGATGCATAAAGTTAGCAAGAGAATGAGGAGGAAAGTGTCAACTATGAACATGACAAAAGCCGAGTACGTGGCATTCAGATAGCCGCTAGTTTCCTGTGACCATACAGTCTTGAATTCCTTCCAGTCTTGGTGCAATATTTGAAAATCTTTCGACCAGGTTTTTGACATTTTCATCTTTTCTGGGAAGACTTCTAAATTACCTAGGGGAAACTTTCTAAACCAAAGAATAGTTTTGGCAGCAAAGACAATCCTCAGTATGTATTATGATGGAAACAAAGTAATTTAGTCTTTTACTCATGCAAGGATTTATGATAATATTGATGTTAAACAAAAATAAAACAAATCAGAAACTTCTATTTTTAACATGTGAAAAAGATTACTTACATGATATTATTTATTCTTTAAAAGAAATATGTGATTGATGATTTCCTAATAAACAAGAAGGAATTAATTTATTGTCAGTGTAGTAATTTACTCTTGTAAATTAAGCTCGCAGTTGTACTGTATTTGTTCTATTTCTGTTTGCTCTTATATCTTGTAGAAGAGTATAAAATAAACTCTCTGGGCCGTTATTTTTCTCATGTGTACAGTGAGGAAAATAAGTTATATTTCAGAGACTTGCTGAGATGATTATATGATGTAACATAAGTAAAATTAACCCGGTGGCTGTACATTAGTAGATTCTTTCTGATTCATTCCTGCCTATCTTCTTGTTATTGGCATTTGAAATGAGTGTGTGAGGACTTCAGTGGATTAATTGTGTAAAGTCCAACTAATAAGGGCACAAAGCCAGGTATGTCTAATGGAGTTACCATTTATTTCTGAGTGCTAACTACATACCTGGCACATAATAAATGCTCTATAAATATGAGCTATTATCATACCACACACTTCATTTTGTCTTTCCTATAACTCTGGAGAGTGTTTACTTTTCATTCTCATTTTCTATTTGATGAAACTAAGGATTGGGAGGTAAAGTCACTGGCACAATGTCACACAACAAGACCATGACAGCTAGAATTTCAGCTGAGTTCTGCTCCAGAGTTCCTGGTCTCACCACTGTTCACGTCACACCAACCAAAGCATTGGGCAGAGGAGCCTTCGGGGACTTCAGTCACCTGGAACAGAGCAGGGCAACCAGAGTAATCTGGAAGGACCTCTGAAAATTAAAGACAAAGTGGCTGGCATTTCTCATCTGAACATTCTAAGAGAAATTCCCAGTTGCTAACTCTAAGCCTATCTATTTACAAGAATAAAGCACTTCAAGGACACTTAACCAGCTTGGTTATATACAATTGCCTTGAAAATAATAAAAACGGCTTCTGAAAACCAGCCCAATGCTGACTCAAAACTTTAAAAAACCATAATAGGAGCAAATAACCTGAAAATACCCAAATATCCCTTGAAGTATAATTGATATTCATCATAAAGTCATTTAAATTAAGTTGTTAAAACAACTATATATTTCACATTTCATATAAATAAACATTTTTTATAAACATTACATCTTTAAATTCAGGGACTTACATAGGCAGTATCATTGAAAAAGAAAAATAACAAATATACACATCTCTGGTGATTGTATTAGCTAACGAGTTATGACAAAATTAATTTATTCATCAATAACACTAAAATCTTAAGCACACAAACTTTAATTTTTGGCATTGCTGGACTTTCTTCCACCACATATAAATGTTTGAAGTTGGCCATCAAAGTTGGACCAAAGGCAAGTCTTACATCAGGCAGTATTCCTACATTGCTGACTAGTATGGGAAATGGTTTCTTGCATGGTTTAAGCAGAAGTTGGCAATTTTGAATTTACCACTGAAATTTTAACATAAGTATGGCCAGGAGGAACATGAACACATTTTCTGGAAACACACAAACTCCTAAATATTCCTCCTACCTTAAGCCTTTTTTGACTAACCGCTATATTTCATCATACCTTTGCAACATTAACGTCATAGTCCTGGGAAATTAGAGACTATAATGACAGAGGATAAAGTAGGCAGGGAAAATTTCAACAGTATTAAATAGTAACTTAGAATTTTCAAAGGCATAGTTGTCATCTGACTTTTATCTGTAACTTTTTATGTATCTTGGGACAAATCATTTGATTCCCAAAATTAAATTTTAGTGTGATTGGCAGGACAATATATTCAACCCCATATTGCAGATTACTGAAGAGCCCTACCTCCACCAGAGTCCTTGGGAAGTCTATAAATGTCCAGACAAACCACACCTGAGAAATGAACTGGTTTTCTTTTCATCTGTCTCTTTCTTTATTTTTATTTAACTGTTATTGGTATTTATTTTGTGCTGAATTTACTCCTGGGCCATTAGTTTTTGTTTTTTAAGTTTCTTCTGGGATATCTTTTTCTTCTGTGCAACCTCCTCTTCCAGTTTAGGAACAATTTGCTCTTTTTAAAGAAGGATCCTCTCATAGAGGCAGGGAGAGCTCATGTGTGGGTTAGTTCACCCGTGAACCCTGTAAGTTCTATGCCACATCTTGGGAGCTTTGTTCACCTGAAGTGCTAAATAATAAGAGAATCTACATCTAACCCCTTAAGCTTGGCATTACTGTCTGCATTTTTAAGCACGTGCAGCAAAACTTCATCACTCTTTTGGTGCCACTGACCCTTTATCTGGCCCCACTGTTCGGCCTTGACACCTTACCAACTCCACCATTGTGACAATGGAATGGCACATGTTCTGTCAAGTGACTTCCTTCAAATATGCATGCCCTGATGGCCTGGAAAATTTTACAAGTGTTCTTAAAGTGAACACCAAGATTTGAACCTCTTGATTTACATGATTTTGTGGGGTTTTCTGGGTCAAGTGAATAGGGGCCGCTTTCAGGAAGAACCTATTACCTTCTTTAGAGCTTTACTCCAACAATTTCCAATTTAGTCTCAGACTTCTATTATACATCCCAATTTCATGGAAGCTCCATGCAAATTAGGTCAACACATGGTCATTCTGTGACTATATTCTTCACCTGAAGACTTTTAGTCCTCCTACCTGATCTTAGACAGACACAGAAATATCATATAGTGGACTTAGCACATGAGCATTATGGCCAAACTGAAAACAATCAACTCTTCAGCACCACAAACATAATAAACCCAACCAGTGAAGAAAAAGAGAGCCAGCACTTGGCATATACCTAGATTATCTTGCTATTTAAAGTCAAACGAAAGCCTTTGAACACTCTAAGCAATGAAAAGAACCTTCCCACCATAAGTAATTTAAAAGGAAACAATGCAAAATCTTAAATTACTTTAAAGAAGTCCAACACAGTTCTGATGTTTCTTGATATTTATTTCATACCTTAAAGAGTATATCTCAAAAACAAATCCTTACTATAAAAATTTGTGACTCTGCTTCAGTCACTAAATATAGACTTAGCCTATGTATTAATTAGTTTTTGTGGCCCAGCATCACTCACATTCAGTAGTATATATATCTGTCCCCCCACCCACTCCCTTGTTTTAGCCCAGAAATATCTCATGGCCACCCACCCAGCTTAGCCTCTATTTTTGTAAAAATGTAGTCTCTGCTTATTTGTATTCACTTCATGGAGTTAAAATAATATGCATATTACTAAGAGAAATTAAATTCTGAAAGTAAATTCTGCAGAAAGACAAAATATTGTTCTTAAAACTGACCTACCTTTGATGTTAATAAATGGTTCTCTATCTGAATAAATAATTCAACCAAGTAAGATGAATAACATTAGTTCTGGAATGAACTATTTAGCCAATAAAATTCAAGTAAATTACAGGTGACTGCAAGAATTTCATTGTTTCATATGATGAATTTCATAAGAAATTAATTTTCAGAAAACACATTTTTTTAAAAATTTTACAAGTAAATATAAATGATAAAGAGGTTGAAAAGCCAGTATAGCTAAAAAAAAGGAAGGTAACAGCAACAACTTATAGAAGCATACCTATTAGAGCTGACACTGACCCTATTATTCATCCAGCCAAAGATGCACAAAATGCATTAAATATGCCTTTTATCATTTTCCCCCATGTACTCCATGGTGTGAAATAATTTGTCTTTGAAACTACAATAATTATTTTGTTATTTCTTTCCTTCTTTATGAACTACAATTAATTAGAACTTGTGCTCAATAAGAGGCTAATAGTTTTACTTCACTAAGTTGATATAACTAAAGTTAAACATAAGAATTTAACATTTTTGGCAGTCTGCATAATCTTATCAAAGCTACATATTTTATTTCTGCTTCCTACTTGCCTTTTATGCATATATTTTTGCTTACATATTTACATGTGTATATGTTAAGCCACATAATATATTGAAATATCTATGATAGTGTAATATAGCCTTTAAATGTATTGAAAAATAGCTATGGTTCTTGACTCTTTATCTTACCATTTCTCTGAGGCTGGAAACTACTGATAAAACTCAATCTAAGGAGAATGTTATGTGTGAGAGTGATTATTGCCTTCCTCAAAATCAAAGAGCCATTAAAAATGGAATTCTTCTTCGTACATATAAAACTTTTGCAACTAGTCCCATCTGCTTTCTTAGTCTCTAAATAAGTAAGCATCCATATTAAAAACAAGGGACTCACAAGAAAATTGTTCCTATCAAATGACTGTTTTTCATATCATCCTTTGTCTCTCCCTCTCTGACCATTCCAGGCATGATTACTAATTCTATGATATAGTTTTGTTTGTTTTTTACATTTGTACCTATTTTCACTTTATCATTGCCTCTGAACAATAGTATTTTGGTCTGACTCTACCTCTGGGGTTTTGTCTTTCTGATTTCTTTATTCATATTAGCTCTTACTATACTTAGTTCCCTAAATATTGATTTGAAACGCATGCAATTGAACTGAACTGGACACAATGGCTATTGAACTGAACTGGACACAGTGTTTGTTTTCTTTTGTTTATATGCCTCTATATGTCAATAATTCCCAAGCTGATATCTAAATACTGACTTTTCCCCTATACACTATATTCAGACTACCTACTTGACATCTACTTGGATATCACAAAGGCATCCCAAACTTCCAATATCCAAATGAATGCTTGATTAGCCTCATACCCACATATATATACTATAATTGAGATACTAGAACTCAACTTCTCTCTTTTTTTCATATGCCAACTCATGAGTATATTCTAGAACTCGTATCTCTAAATATTTTCTAAAATTGTTTCTTTTTCCTTCAATCTCACTGCTACTGCCCTAGCCAAGTCATCATTCTTTTCTTGAATTTTATTAGCCTGCTAGCTAATTTCTGCTTCTCCTCTTGCTTCTATACAATCCCTTCCCTGCAAAGCTACCAGTGTGATTTTATAAAAACTACTTTAGATCATGTCACTCTTATGAAAACCTTCTACTGGCTTTTCGTCAGACTTGGAAGGCATCCAAAATCATCTCTAGTCTACACAGGAGCCCAGCATTGTCTGCCAGAATCTCATCTCATGCCACCCTCTTCCTGCTCACCAAATCCATCACTCTGGTCTTCGTTATTTCTCAGACATATCAAGCTAGTTCTTGCTTTAGGGCCTTCTCCTCATTTGTTCCTTCTGCCCAAAATCCTCTCCCCTAAATTTCTGCCTGGCTGGCTTCTCCTCGTTATTAATTTTCAGTTTGTACCTTGTTTAATTCAAGAGACTCCTGACCATGTAATCAAAATAGCCCTAAACTACAATTATATAATTTATTATTTATTTTTGTTTATTATTTAGCCTTTAGAACTGCTGAGTGTTTTCCTGTTGGTCTATTTATGTGCTTATTTCTGGCTCTCCTCACTGGAGTGTAAAGTCTGACCATTCAAAGCTATGCTTTGTGCCTAGACCAGTGCCTGGCTCACAGAAGATGCTTAATAAATGTCGCTCAGTGTTGCTAAGTTCATTGTCCTGCCTTGGCTATTGACAAGTACGAGGAGAATGAAATCCTGTGTCTCTGAGTCTACCTGAAAAAGATTTGTCATCTAGAATCAAGAGATCTCATCTCTCATTCTTGAGCAACTGCTCATTGTTTCTGCAAAGAACGATTGTTAATGTGTAGTAACCTTTTGTCCCCAGCAGTTCCATCCTTTGAGCCCTGATGTTGATTTTCCTCATCTTGGCACCTGAAGAGCCAGAGTGATCCCTTTTGTCCCATTGCCCTGACCATGTGCAGTGATACCTGCTGTGCAGAAGGTGGAAGCCACCACTCTTCAGGTATCACAATGGGTGACCAGCCTGCCCTGATCCAGCAATGTGGTGGGGGCTGCATACAAAATGGTGACCCTTCCCCCAGAGTTGGCCTAAGGCCTTGGGTGGGTGGGAGTGACTGACCTTCTGGGATCAGATTTACTTGCCCCATGAGGAAACACTGGCTGAGAGGGTGGGAGAAACTACAAGGTATTATTTCTTTTAAGTTTCAGAGATGGAAACGAATAACTAAGTTATTAGAGATGGAAACCAGAAAGAGGGGGAAAAGGAGAAACAGGATTGTATAAAAAACAAATCAACTCATTCATTCATTTCACCCCTCTGCCAAGGGACCAAGAAACTTTTTATCTAACTAACTATTTGCTAGTAGAGTTCATTCTGGCTGTTTCCATCAGGCCACTATGAGACTCCTGCTTTTTCCCAATTATGCATCTGCTTTCATATGCCTATGAGGCCACTTGGCAGTACATGGTCATTCATACATTGAACAGGTATCCCTGCACCTGATGAATAATCTGCTCTAAGCAATGGTAGTAACATCACTGTTGGTCTAGGCTCATCTCTCAATGCAGAAGATACCAAGATGAGCAAGATCTTGCAAGGTCTGAAATCTTTTGCCTGCATGTACTTAGAGAATCCTAAAGGAAAGCCAGTGCTTAGGAACATTGTGCCTAAACCCTTGATGCAGGACATAGACAACCAAAGCTCTTGAGTTGTCCTCAATCACACCCCACACTAACCCCTTGAACAGAGCACCTTTCCTTCACCATCCTGATCCCTTGATGGTGGAGAAAAAAGCCATTCTCTCACCTTCTACAGTCTCTCAATACCACAATCAGCTCCCACGCTCATAAGAAACTTCTGAGTTCTTTTTTTATGGGAGCCTTCCCATGGCCAAAAAAAATAGAAGACTTTTTGAAGTTGCTTTACTTTTTTCAGGTCTTGGGGATGTAATTTATAAAATGTTACTTTAATGCCGTGATTGATATTTCTATACCTGAATAAGCAAAGGAGTTTCCCTGAGTGTTTTATATACCAGCCAGGAGCATACTTCTTACAGTGTCCTAAGGGATTGTCTTATAGGTGACACTGCCTTACCAAGAAAGTCTATGATAATTCAGTAACTACACCCTTTGATGGAATGAGAAGGAAAAATTGAATTTTTAAAAATTCTCCTATAAAAATAATTCTGTTATAATGTGTTTCTAGAGATTCAGCAATAAGCTAGTGCAGTATTCGATGTTTATGGCTAACTATTTAGATCAAACTAGAAAGAAAATTAACCTTTTTTATAGAATTAGACTGGAGAATCTTCTAGATGATCTGAAACACATTAGAAATTATAACATGAGAAAAAGAGTTGGCAGCAGACCAATATTGAGGTAAAAGGCCCAACAGTTAAGGGCCTATAGCATCTTGGGCTAGCCTTTAAGATCATTGTTATTAAAAATCCATATTTTTGTTCCTTTTCACTTCAGTTTTTCTTTTCAATTTTTTACTTTTTCCCACATCTCTTTGAGCACTCCACCAAATCCATATGCTTCATTTTATTTTTTACTTTAACATCTTTCATCTTTTCCCCTCAATATATCACTTCCTGGTTCTACCAATGGCACCCAGGGCTAAAGGGGTTATTGGTGGCAGCTCCATGGAAAAGAGAAGAGATAATTTTGAGGAAATAGTGATAATAGCTGACTTTTATTGAATGTCTACTCTGTGCTAGCCTTTTTTCTGTATACTTTCCTTGAATGCTCTCATTTAATCCTCTCAGTTGTCCCAAGAGCTTGGTTTAATTTTCCTAACATCCTGGTTCTACTGGGGAATAAAGGCTGTCTTGTTTTTTGTTTTGCTTCTGAAACTCTGTCTCCAAAATTTCTGAAGGGGGGAGGCACATCCCAAGAAATGACAACTTAAGGAAAATAGATATAAGTAAGGCCCATTTGACCAGTCAGTGAGAGATAAGAAAGCTGCAACAAATAAATCCCAAAGTGAAACTTCCGGTAGATTTCTATAACCAATCTCTTTTATTTGCACATTTGTGCTCTTGGGGGAGAAAGTGACTTTACCAACCATGTAAATGGGGGGAAAGTTCTAACCCTTCAATAATTTCAAGAAAATCAGCATATGGTTTAGGTCAAAAGGAGTATTTGATTTTGCAATGCCAACTATCCCTTCTGTGGTCTCCCAAAAATGCTGTGGCTATCCCACACAGAACTCTCTCCATGTTTTTACCACAGAAACAATAGTGTCATTTCAGCATTCGTTGTAATGTAGACCACGTTGGGAGGTGCTCCAAGTAAGCTATCCAAAACAACAAGTACCTGTATTCTCATAATCTAATATTACAAAAATGAAGTATAGAATTACCATGCAAGATGAACTTAAAGACAAACGCTAAATAAAACAAGGCATCGGTTGTGTGTCTGATATGTGCAGAGGGACAAATGGAATAAAGGGACTTACTTGGCTCTTTTCAGGCAGAGATTTGGAGTAGATACTGTTATTTCAAATCAGTGAATGAATTCATTAATGAGTTATCAGTGGGGACCGGAATTGGGGAATACCAAAAGTATTTGAACTTCTATAAACAGAACGATTTGCCTGGGGTTTGTACTTTCCTTACCTTAGAAACTTATCTGAAGAGCAAAGCCCTTCTGTCACTTTATAACATCTTTAAAAAAAAAAAAAAGGTGCTAGGAAATAATGAGCAACATAAACTGATGGACAAAAACAGACCCGGAGACAGGGAAGCATCAATCAGACTCTCAAACCTCAGAGGGAAAATAGGGGAGGGTGGGGGAAAGAGGGAGAGATCAATCAAAGAACTTGTATGCATGCATATAAGCCTAACCAGTGGTCACAGTTCAACAGGGGGGCATAGGTGGGGAGGGGTTTGGGGTAGGAATGGAGGGATGAGGACAATTATGTGATACCAAAATCAATAAAATAAAAGAGGGTGCTAAATAAAGGTGATGTGAAATGTATAGTGTTACATTTCCCTAGTCAAAAGACTTTGACTATTAATGATTATGTAAACAAATTTACCTTGTGGAGGTAAAATCAAAGAAAGGAACAAGGCAGGAAACAGAAGATAAAATGTGGCTGTTGTCAGCTTCATCTCTGATCTGCTATCCCAGGACAGAAGTCAGCTGGAGGCCAGATTTGAATTTCTCACAAGTACTGTTGTCCACACAAACAAGCGACCCAAGTTATTTACTTAACACTCAGAAACACTTAAGAGTCTTTTGTGTGTTTTTTCCATTTCTGGCCAAGTTGTTTAGAAAACACAGTTGCCACTGGCATTGTGATATTGTAAGCAGCCTTGCTAAATGGCTCCAAAAGAAAAATATCTGTTCAGTGTCTTGAATAAATCTTGTGGACTCCATTCACCAATTCCATACCAACAGTCTCTGGTTTTTCAGACCAAAAAATGTAGGTCAGAGATAGCAGATTGCTGCTAGAAGTATGTCTAAATAACATAGAAACTACTTTAATAACCTTTCATCATACCCCAAATAGTAACAAGTGGTGGTATGAGTAAATCAAGTCACTTTTCATAAAGAATAGAGTTATTTTAGGAGTATAAGGTCTGATTTGAAGAAACCACCCCATTACTAAAGAGAAACCAGGCGTTTATCTAATTTTTTAAAATATATTTTATTGATTTTTTACAGAGAGGAAGAGAGAGGGATAGAGAGTTAGAAACATCGATGAGAATCATTGATCAGCTGCCTCTTGCACACCCCCCAAAGGGAATGTGCCCACAACCAAGGTACATGCCCTTGACCAGAATCGAACCTGGGACCCTTCAGTCCGCAAGCCAACACTCTATCCACTGAGCCAAACCGGTTTCGGCTATCTAATTTTTTTTTTTTTAATGCCCTTGTTCTTTCTCTCTGGTCATGTGAAGAGAGCAAGGCTTCCTTTAGCACTTCCTAGGTGAAGGCTGTGGTGAAGATCTGAAGTCCATTCATGTTCGTCACAGTCATGACCACGTGGCAGTGAATTTGGCTTGAAGAACAGCTATAGAAATAGGTGTTGGGAAGTTATCATTATTTTTTCTTTTCTTTTGACTTGCCCCACTCAAATGTTTATGACACAGCCAGGCACAGTTACAATCTGTGAATCAAGCAGAGTTTCTACAGCTTTTTACAATATCTTAACTACACAGTTATTGTAGAATAGCATGGCGTTAAGAGGGTGTGCTATAGAACCAGCCTACTATTCTTCAAATCACCCTCCTAAAGCTTGATAGCATCCGAAACTTGAGCAAATTACTTTCCTACGGGAGGGGCGGGGGGGGGGGGGTGTCAGGAAAGTACCTATCTCATTTGGGTTCTTATAAGCATAAAATAAGACATTTCATATAAAATGCTTGGTAATGAATCAGGTACATAAGCACTTGAGGAAGTGCATGTGCTCAGGTCTGTGGGAATCCAGGGCTGTCTGGATAATGCTTCATTATGGGTGAAATTAAGAAAATATTCTGGCCGAAACCGGTTTGGCTCAGTGGTAGAGCATGGGTCTGCAGACTGAAAGGTTCAATTCCAGTCAAGGGCATGTACATTAGTTGCTGGCACATCCCCAGTAGGGGGTGTACAAGAGGCAACTGGTTGATGTTTCTCATCGACGTTTCTAGCTCTCTATCTCTCTCCCTTCCTCTCTGTAAAAAATCAATAAAATGTATTTTAAAAAAAGAAAGAAAATATTCTGCTATGGATTGAAAGTTTGGTTCCTCCCAAGATTCATCTGTTGAAACTCTAATTCCAACGTGATGGTATTAGAAGGTGGAACCTGTGGGAGATAGTGGGGTCATGAGAGTGGAGCCCTCATAAACAGGATTAGTGCCCTTATAAAAAGATGATCTCTCTCCACCATGTGAGGATTTGGCAAAAAGGCAGCCCAGGGTCAGGATCCTCGCCAGAACCCAATCACAATGACACCCTGATTTCAGATTTTCAGACTCCAGAGCTGTGAGAAATGAATTTCTGTTGTTTAAGCCACCAACCTTCTGTGTCTTTGATAAAACACCCTGATTTGACTTAAGCATAATCTAATTGAAATAGTTAATTTGTCTTTCTTTGCTCTCTTAGAATCAGAACATTTCCTGAGCTACCAATTTGCTAGGAACACAGCATCAGCTCACCTGAGAAAAGTGGTGAGAATATCTTGATATTTAAAAATCATTACAGCTAAACTTTTAAAATTCTATCAACAAATAAAAAATAATCAGCAAAAATGTAATTACCCATGTTTTCCTGACCAAGTACAAACTCTCTGTAATATAGTTCATAATTTTTTAAAGTTTTAAGTAGATTTCTAGACATTTTCTTAATGGTCAAGATATAGTAAAAAGTAATGAAAAAAGTTGGTTGTCATTCATTAATAACAAACACTGAGTGCACATTTACATTATAGCACGACAACTCACTGTGCTTCATAGTTATATATGTGTCTATTTCCCCACTAAATTAATAAATAATTTTGAGGACAGGGGCCATGTTTTTGAATATCAAGCACTTAGCACGGGGCACTCAATAAATTATTAACCACTCATTATATGCAGGTTGAGTGAATAAACAAAGGGTACATCACTAAGATTTTATCCTACAAAGCCTAACTTAGAAGATAAGCCAGAGCATCAAAGACAAATAGTGACACAAGTAAAGTTACAGGTACATAAAATGAATAAGAGGGGCCGTTTTATTTAAACAGAAGAGGCAACTTGAGGTGAGGCATAAAGCCCTCATTAAGAAAATGTACTTTTTCTGGATTAGACAAATGGAGAAATCTTTCCCAACAAAGGGGACAATGGGACCAATTATAGATTAGCTTCCTGATGCTACTGTAACAAATTACCACAGACTTGCCGGCTTAAAACAACCTATGTTTATTATCTTACAGTTTTGGAGATCAGAAATCTGCAATGAGTCCCACTGGACCAAAATCAAGGTGTCCGCAGGTCTGCGTTCCATTCTGGAGGCTCTGAAAGAGAATCTGGCTTTTGCCTTTTCTGTCTTTAAGAGGCTGATCTCATTCCTTGGCTCGAGGCCTCCTCTCTATTCCTCAATGACCAGTTAGTCTTTCTCTCATCTCATCACTCTGACTGTGTTTCACACTTAAATGTGACCCCTGTGATTCCATTGGACCCACACAGATAATCCAGGATAGTCTCCTACTTTTCATTAGCAACATTAATCCTATCAGCCACCTTTATTCCTCTTTTCCATGTCACCAAACAGGTTTACAGGTTCCAGGGGTTGGGATGTGGACATCTTTGGGAGACCATTATTCTGCCAACCTCACAAAATGATATCATGCATCTGGCATGTATAGACACAACATTAATTTCCACAGAAATTTTGTGTGTTAAATCTAAGTTTGAGTGAGGTTATAGGACTAAGGGAGTGGAAGCTATTTTTGAAAGCACTGAAAGCCCAACAAAGGGATTGAATTATCTTTAACATAATAATTCTCTTTGTGTTAGATTGTTATTAATATTTGATTTTAGTTTTCATTTATTACATATTTGAAAATAACATGATTATAAGGTGTGTATGTCTAATTCACAACTTTCAAAGATAAATACTTCACTGAACTTTTTTTAATGGTTAATGCAAGACTTGAAAAACACATTTTAATAGTAGCTCAATCAATTGACTCCTCAAAATTTGAACACAGAGAAGAAAGTAATAACAGAATTAAAAAGGCATTGATTAGCCCTGGCCTGTGTTGCTAAATGGTTAGAGTGTCGGCCCACACATCAAAGGTATCATGGGTTCAATTCTTGGTCAAGAGCATGTACTTGGATTGTAGGTTCAATCTCTGGCCATAGTTGGGCACATCTGGAAAGTAACCAATTGATGTGTCTCTCTCACATCAACATTTTACTCTCTCTCTCTCCCTCTCTGAAATCAATAAAAATATATATTTTTTAAAGTAGAGTAGGACCATTTAGTAATCATATGTTATAAATAAAAATATATACAATTTTTTAGAAGATTAGTGGAATAAAAAGAGCAAAATTTAGTTAGAATTTGAATGTAAGATGGAAGCATAGTTACCAAAAGGAAATTCTTTAAAAATCTTTTTTGATGAATATCTTACACATGTATCAATCTTATCAAATATCATAGTGTACTAGGTTTTCTTTCCTTGATGAAGGTGCTATTATTCTTCTAGCAACACTATATATACATATATATATAAAAAAAAAAAAAGTGGGGGGAGGGCTTCAGTGGTAATTCCTGTGCCGTACCATAGAGAGTTTTGTACGTTGTTTATACACTATTAAATGGCCTCACATCTACTTTTCATCCTTGATTCACCTGCCATCACAGAGGAAAACAGGCTCTAAAATTATCTAAAGTAATCAGCATGCTCTATATGAGTTTTTAATCCAATAGCTTCCAGCTTTCTCATCTTTGTTTTCTTTAGTTGCTCCAGAGGATGACAGGAAATATAGGTGTCTGTAACCGTAGCAAAGCCCTTAGCCTTAGAAATAACAAGGAAAGACAATGGGGGGAGGGTGTGGAGGACAGAAAAAATAAAAGAAAAACAGCAAACTGTGTTTCCAATTACCAGCAGATGCTTCTGTTTATTATAAGAGTTCCTATTTAGTTAACTGTACAAATTTTTAATCATATAAATGTGGTAGTGTTCTAGCCTCATGCTCTTGATTACCCTTGTCTTCCAGTTGGTTTCACATGCCTCTTGCTTCTGGCATCACTTTCCCACAAATACAGTGTCTAGAGCTGCATAAATCCCAGACAATACCCGATAAAAAGTGCAGCCTGTTGCAGAGTTTGTTTTATTTATCTTTTGTGTTTGTGTTGTGTTTCACTGAGGTGGTGACATTGCAGTACATTCCCCTGAGTCAGCAGCACCATTGGCTTCTGGCTAACGCATCATGAATGCCTACATTCTTTTTTTCCATCTTCGCTTTATGGAATCATCTGGTCACCATTCATTCATGCCTGGAATAGTACAGGGGAAAGATTGCCAGGCTTCATCCAAAGGCCACTTTACATAGAACTTTAATAAATCAAATGAAGGAGCAGATTTGCATGAGAGTATCCCCGATGGTGGAGATCAAAGACTCAGAGTCTTGCCTGTATTCCAATCATTCTGAAAATAGCAAAAGGAGTACAACAAAGTGCTGGAAATGAAGAGGAATGGAAAAATTGGACTAGGTACTTTTTTTTTTTTTTTTTTTTTTTTTTACATTTGGTGAGAAAAGACTTTCAAAAATAGTTATTTTGTCTTGAAGTTAAAACTTCATCATATATATTATTCATCAGAGTGGCTTATATTTGATATTCAACCTTATCATAAAGTTGCTCCATAAAGGAAAAGGAATGAATGAAACAAATTTTAAAAGCCAAAGGTGGTTCAATATCATAAATGCCCCTGGACATAGCCCTTGCTCTTACATGGTTGTTCTGGTGGATTATTTCCAATTGAGCATATTTGACTTGAGCCAGTATTGGTTGTTTTCAAGAGTCCTAGTATGTGTATCTATAAAGATTGGGACTTTTGCTGCATTTTCTTTAATAAAGAACTAGTATGGAAGAGGCAGGAAATTTCTGCTGCATGGTAGTCCTCAGAGCATGGCCCACCACCAACAGCCTTACCGTCCACAGGGAGCTTGATAGAAGTTCAGAGTCTCAAGTCCACCCCAGATCTGCCCAAGCAGATTTTGCACTGTAATAGGATTTTCAGGAGATTTGTATGCACACTAACATTTGAGAAGCCTTGCTCTAGAATAGCATCTGAGAGACACCTTTAGGTGACATATTTTATGTCATCGTAATCTTCAGAAGGTAATAAGTGAAAGAAAGAAGAGAAAATAAAGAATATTTTGAAGAGCTGGAAGGATAAACACCCTACACATATGGTAGTTGAAATTTCCTTCTTCCAAATTGACTTTGAACTTCATAAACATAAACAAAAATGAATGCCAACGGGGGAAAAATAGGTTCTATTAGAAGGTTTCATTCCTTACCATCTTCCCACTTTTATGTTGTTTAGATTTATAACCTTTTTATATCATATTAGTTGTCCAGTTTATTTTGATTATATTGAGAGGCCAAAACTTCACTCAAACATTTCCCAACACTTTTTGAGGCTATCTGGATAATCTCCCTCCAGCTTCCTTGAGGTCTTCCCAGTCCAGACTAATTCTTGAGAGCTTCCAGAATTCATACATCTCACTTGCAAAAGAAAAAAAAATAATAATAAAGTAGAAACATATTTTAAACTTTGTTTAGGCCACGTTTAAAATATTATAATTGGTTTTACACACTACCCTTCTGCTAAAAACACATCAAATAAATGGAAATCACCTAGTAGCACTCAAATTTATAAGAATGTTTGAGGCATACAGACACCCCAAGCAAAACATTTGAGGCCCAAATAGTTTGTTTAGGAAAATAAGTCCAGTGGGAAGCTGAAGACAAGCACATGTTGTCTAGCACAGCCTATGACACAAAGTACAGCTCATGAACATCAATCATAACCCATTAGTCATTGTGCACTGAAACTGAAATTCCCAATCAAGGCAACTCATAGAGTATTAACCAAAGCACTAAATAACCCATGGTAAAGATCTCACAGGCTTATATCTTGGACACAATTCATGGTCTGTTTCCACACCACCAAAACACAGTTACAACAAATAATTATCCTATTGGGCCACTTCTTTAGTGCATTCTTTGTCTTTTATATCCCTATTTTCTTTCCCACCTCAATTATTTTTTCTACCTTACTTACCTCATCTTTCTACCATAAAATCCCTCACTGCCTCTCCCATTGGCCCACTCTCCAATACTCTGTCTCTCTCCAATACACCTATCATTGTTTCTTCTACTCCTGAATTCTCATGAGGACCACAAATTTCCAAAGTGGGACCTATTTCTAAGGTGGTTTGACTTCTCAGCTTTCTAATAGATTCTAGGAAAGTATAGCTAAAATTAGACTTTGGATAAGTTGTCAATTATGATTTCCTATAGCTTAAAACAATAACTTGAAAATTGTAAAGAACATTATGGTTTTGCAAGTAACTCACATTCTACTCTTATTTTATTGTTACAAGATTCCAAAATGATGGATAAGATGGTTATTGCCATAATATCCATTTATAGACAAGTGGCTAAGTTTAAGGCAAAGCGGAGTGGTGAGTTCATAGTTTTTATAACCTTAAGATAAGTAGTTTTAGGGGATTACTTCAGAGATTTCATTGTAGTAACTATTTTTTTCAGAAATTGACACACCAAATATGAAATTATGAAAAACATATTCTACCACCACTTACAGTCTTTCGCAATCAGAAACAAGTTGGGAAGTCTTAGAAAAATTTTAGCCTGAGAATGCCATCCTCACACAGCAAAGTATCAGTTCAATAACAGAGGGACTAGAAATGTTTGGGGGAAGGGCAGGTTGGTTAACGGGTTGATTTTTTGTTTGTTTAGTGTTACCTTGCTACAGTGTCTTTTTTATATGTATGGGTTTTCATCAGCAGAGAGAAGAGCAAAGTGGAGAAAACCTAGCCTTTAGGCTATTTTGTTTTTACCCCTTGTCTTATTGGACTTGTTTGTTGTGGGTTAACTGTCAGAGACAGTCAACTTAGCATTCGTTAAGTTATGTGAGAGCCAGGATAGAGGTCTCATGCCAACTAAAACCCTGGTCTTTCTCTTTAAATATACAAAGAAAAGTAAAACAAGAAGTGGCAATTCACAATGCAAACTAGGATCAGGTGGCGGAGGCCAGGCAGGTCCCAGTGCCTGAAAAAGCACCCATGGACTGGCACAAAGAGTCTCCCTTCTGCTGCTGCTCTCGTGTATTTGTGGAGTGAATAAGAGAATGATTGGTTATAGTTCAGACACCTGTTGTAAAATCAAACGATGAATCTGTCAGCTCAACCCCTCCACTTCTCCCACCTCATCTTCCCTCATCTTGCCCCACCCTCTCTCCTCCCTTTCCACATGACAGTGGAAGTACGTGCTGCCTTCTATGGTCAGTCTGAGGACCAAATCCTTTTCCCCACTTGCTGGCATTGTTCCCTGAGATTAGTTAAGGCAGAGTTATTACATTTCTATTTTTCCTGAAGGACACTGTAAATTGTTTGAGCTTCTCCTACTTAGACTATATTAAACAAAGTTAAAAGACCTGTTTTCCATTTATTGCTCATTTTGAATTTCATTTACATTGCCTTTGTGAAACCAGAGTGGTCATAAGTGTGTGTGTGTGTGTGTGTGTGTGTGTGTGTGTGTTTACACATCTATATTTGAACCAATGGAAAGGAAAAGCCAGGAGGAAATTAATAAATTTGAATAAATTCCCTCAATAGCTTGAAATTTTTCTTTAAATATAGAGAAGGGGTGGGAACTAATAAGAATATAAAGTATTCTTTTAAATATTTGTGCAAGACTGTCATTAAAATGAAGTTTTGTGAGAATCTATTGACAGACTCAAAATAACAGGAAATTGAAATGAGTATATGTTTCTAAGTTTTTATTTTTAAATGTACATTCTCATTTTAGATCAGAAATATTTAGTGTTGTAAATATTTTTAATAATAAAGCATAATATGCTAATTAGACTGGACAGCCAAACAACCTCTGGACATCCTTACGGATGAAGCCGAGGCTGCAAGAGCTGAGGACCTTGCTCAAATTTTGTGCATCAGGCCTCCAGTATATGATAATGGCTTATCTGACTAGTGACTAGTACACCCACAAGTCTACATGATTTTTACATAGCCTCCCAAACACTAGAAATTCTTCAAAATAACCCAGGTTCTAAATCAATTATAATAAATCCTCACTTAATGTCAGTAGGTTCAGCAATTTTATGCAAACTTACATATAACAAAGCCAATTTTAGCATAAGCTAATTGATATAAACAAGAGTTAAGGTCTTAGGGAATCTCATCAACATTACAAGGAAATGACTTGAACTAACTATTATTTGAGGAACTTCTGTATGTCTTTGACTTTTTTTTTTTCTTGGCCATATACTTTAATATTGTGGCTATCAATTCTTTCCTTTATAGCTGCAAACACATGGCAAAGTATTTCTGATAGAATTAGGTGTCCATTGGAACAAGCTGTTTTGACTTTGCTAGTACTCATTCTGTTTCTTTTACGGGAGAACTAATCTATTTCCTCTTAATGGGATGTTAGGTTGACTCACAATGCCTGGGGGGAAATGAGGTTATTTTGACAGTCTATCTTAAAATTTCCTATCTGTGGTACGTATTTGTGGGTATTAAGATTTGGCTTCACATGCCACATAGATGAGTCCTCTTTGCTCCATGACCCCTTTAGGTACAGAACCTCCTCCCCATCCTTATTTCCCCATCCCCAGTGATTCAGACTTCTAGCTGCAGATAGGTAGTGTCTCCATGTTAATGCTGCACACTGACTAAGGTTAAAGTCATAGGTTTACAGAATGCTCTTCTAAAGGAACTCTCTAGAAGACAAAAGAGATCACAGCCTGTGAGATGCTAGCTATGGAATATGGCAAAATCACCTTTTGGAGAATTTCTGTGGTTTAGTGATTTTAGTCCAACAAGGGCTTGCATCTTGTCTGTTTGTCCCAATCTCCTGAGCTTGCAGTTGAGCCAAAAATCTCCTGAGCCAAGCTTTCTCGCAAGATTTCCTGTACTTCCTGTTTCTATGTGAGCCAGAAATACCATGAGAATGACCTTTCTTGTGGTATTTTTGCACTTCTACCCCAAGATGAAGAGAATCCCATATTGGGGAGGATTTTTCTTAATTGTGCAACATCTTCAATTATCAAACCTTCAAATGAAGTAACTTCCTACTTCCACCTTTGAGATGGTGTTTGCTTGGCCCTAATTCATCTCCAGTAGGAAGTATTTATGTTCAATGATCTAACATTGAACATAACTCTTCTAAGATATCTTTTACAAGGAAATGTGTAGAACAATATAGAGAATACAGTTAAAACATATCCTTGGATTTTTTTTTTTAATGCCATTCTTTAAGAAATGTGTAATGTAGAGTTGTATGATGAATACATTAGTGTATGTGACATACCATTTATCTGTTTTCTTTGTTCTTAACCCCTTTGTTCTGAGGGTCAGGATATCCTGATGCTAAGTACTATTGCAAAAAAACTCAACAAAAATAAAAATAGTCAAACACTTAGGGAACTCTTCAGTTGTTATGTCAAGGAAGTTTGTGACTGAGGAGTGAGTTTAAGACATTATTCAGGAAATATGCTAATAGAGTACAACTGCCTACATGTGCCTATTAAATAAAACAGTCTCGATTCTGGAGAGACTTAATGCCCTCCCTCTGATGAAAAGAAAAGATAAAAACTGGAAGGGTTGTCAAAAGTGGTACAAGTGTCAGACAGATGCTTAAATGCTTTCATCTCTTAACAAAGAGGGAAGTTTAACAAGGCACATCTTTCTCAAAAATGGATCACTGATTATTCCCTAATTGGGTTGTAGGAATATCTGCTTGTCTGGTTAATATTTTAAATAATAAATTCATAAGCAGTAGTGTTTTCAATGTCACTTACTGTTGCTTTATACCCTCAGAGGATGTAGGTTTGCCAGTGTACTTTTCTATCCAGAAAAAAAAGAAAAGCCACTTAATTCTGTATGGAAAACTAAACTTATTAACCGTGGGTTTAGAAGAATAATAAAAACAACAAAATTACAGTTGCTGATTTCAACTTTTAAAAAATGACATGAAGGCCATGAAAATAAAACACACCCTGCAACGATCTTTCTCCTCTCCCCCAAGTCTCCTCTCCCCTCCCCTAAAGAAACACCCAATGATTGTGTGATAAACCAACACTGACAGAAATATAGTACATCAGGAGTGACAGATTTTACATCAGCAAAATAAAATGCCAAGCAAAATAACGCACTTTGCAATGCAGGAAAGACAGGATTGTTGCAATGGCCTCCAAGAAAACAGAAGCTATCCGCATGAATGTTCAAGTTCAATTTGTTCCCACAAACCCGATTTGCTGGCAAAAGTGCGAACTACAATACCACCTTACTTTCGTTTATGTCCAGATCTTTTCACACAAGCTACAGGGGGCATCCTCTTTGTTGTATGGATTCTGACTCCCAAGGCCCCTGGAACCCTAGCTGTGTGACCCATGATTGTCCTCAACTCAACCACTCTCAGTGGGGGCACAGCAGTTAGTGGCCCAAATATTAAGTCCACAGTGCTCTGTCTCTGGAAAGTGAATCTTCGACACTTACTTTCCTTTCTTTCCACTGCCATTTATGCCCTCTGCAAATACCTTTAAAATTACTATTATTTTCCTAGGAAGTGGGTTTTTAACAATCCCAAGCTATGTGTCCCAACCGTGCAACCCTACTGCCCATTTGCATGAGGATCTTGATGCCTCTCTACTTCACTTCTTTCAGAGTTAGCTTTGGAGTGTTATTCAATGTTATTTCCCTTCCAACTGAGGGCAGCTAAGGTTACAAACGGATTTGACTAAGAGGCCAAAATCCAGTTAGGTTTGCTGAGAACCAAATGACAGCAAAGGGGGAGGGGTGTGAAGGAGGCGGGGTGGGTATCTGACCTGTGGTGTTTGAGGATCAACCCAAGAGCCTTTTGAAAAGCCCCATCCCCGTGGCTCAGACCTCAGTGGACAGGCAAGGTGGCCCCCAGCCAGATCATCCCGAGAGAAGCAGCTGCAAATTGGTTCTGCGGGAGCTCAGCTTCCCGTTAAGCCTGCTTCCTGCACCACGGGGTTGACTGCACCAACACCCCCACCGAGGAGCCGGCCTCTAGGGGACCCCTGCGAGAAGCTGGCAAAGGGTGACCCACTTTTTTTTTTTTTTTTTGCCTGAAGTCCTTAACGGCTAAACAGGCCACTCGACAAACTTTGACAAGCACCAAAGGAGAACTGAGAACAAATACATCAGAGGAAGAGGAAAAGCAAATGCTAAAACCTGGATGGCTTTCCCCCTGCTGTGGTTCCAGCTGCAGCCTGGGATTAATTAAGTGCTGTGAAGTCAGTGCCTGAGAGAGAAGGGGGAAAATGCATTCTATCTCTAAGGAAGGAGTGTAGTATCAGCTCTCACTGAGCGAGAAGCCCAGGGAAGTGCATCGCGGCCGCTGTCAGCGCTTGTGGAGGGACTGGAGGGACAGGGTGGCCGCGCCAGGCTGGAGGAGGCTTGCCTTTCCAAAGCTGGAGAGGATTTCTCGGGGGCTCTCCTTCCCGTGGTGCCCGGGAAGAATCTCCCCTCTGCTAGCAGCACCCGTGGCTGCGGCAACAGCCCTACCTCCTCTTCTGGGGAACGGGGCAGAATGCCTGTGCTGGAGCACTATTTCCACTCGGCAGAGCTAGGCAGGCGGTGGACAGCCCCAGAAGGTGTGCTGCCCTCCTCCCCGGGCGGCCGGCCGGGGTGCCAGCAGGGGCCGCTGCCCTGGGACTTGCCAGAGATGATCAGGATGGTCAAGCTGGTTTGGAAATCCAAAAGTGAGCTGCAGGCGACCAGGCAGAGAGGCATCCCGGAGAGTGAAGATGCTCTGCACAGCTTTCCAGGTAAATGGACTGGGAGGTGTGAACGGCCAGGTCGGGTTACTTTCGGTCCCTTTCTTGGAGAGGTCACACCATAAAGATGGGGAAAGGAAGGAAGACGGGGCTGTGCAGCAGAGGGTCCGAGGTCTGTGACTAATGAAGGTTTGCTCTGTTACAGAAATGCATCTGAAAATTAAGAGTGTTGTGGTAGGAGGAGCATTAATAGCCTGAAAATCAAGGCATCTGGGTCCCTTGCCCCATGGCTTAAGCAAGTGGAATTTCCTGAGCTTCAGCCCCCAGAAGCAGGGGGTGGGTTGGGTGCTCTTTACTGTCTATTACTGCCTCTGCAATTTCTTGTTGACAAGTCAGAGTTATCACCAAGAGAATATTCTTCTTAGCTTGCTTTTTATAATGCTCAGTATATATTAAAATATGTTTCCAATGTTTAACTATGAAACATATGTTTAACTATGGTACATATGAATGGTCCCAGAACTGACTTTGGCCAGGAAGCTTTTTATGGGATAGGAAAGTTGGTACATTTCCTTGCCTCAGTTTCCCATTTTGATAAATGGCAATAATACGGATTCCCTCATTGATGACAGGAAAAATGAACTCCATAAATGTGCAAATGATTCATTTGGGGCTTTGTCATGTTGCAAGAATGTGCTGTGTTCGGGTCAGTTACGGAGAACTTTGCTGTGTTTCGAACGCTGGGCAGTGCAGCCACAAAGACACCCAGGAACCCTGTCAAAGATCTCAAGGGGCCCAGATAATGCTGTATCCTATGAATGTGTGCAGGGGCCGCCTTCCTTAAGGAGTGTGTTGGCAGCTATTTGGAAAGTGGTGGTCCACTGTAGAAGAATGAATGTGAGCGTGTGTTTATGTATTTGAAGTCTGGGCTAGCCCTGGCATACCATTGGTGGTAAGAGATGGGGGACTAGATGGAAAGATATACCAACAATTACCTCTCTCTTTCTCATGGAAAGAGACTAGGAAATCAAAACTCGACTAATTTTGTTTTTAATCATTTTATACAGACGTTGTTCTAAGTTGCCTAAAAATTTGAAAATTTCACTAAATGTTACTAAAAAATAATGGTCTGAGGGAAAGAAAGATTTCAAAGGAAGAAAAACACAACAATGTTAGTCTTTGGTAAACAGTGAATACTTGGGACAGAGAAGGGAATCAATGGAACTGAGTTTTCTGTGGCAAATAGGAGATGGGTGCCCAGAGAAGTGGGTCTTGGTCGGAAGAAATGAGGTAATGCCTAAGGAATCCCAAATAAGAAAGATGGAAAAACCCACCTGGGCAGAAAAGTTAACTGTGACTCTTCAATTATTACCAGTCTTGGTTTGTTGTAGAATATTAAGTAAGTATGATGCATAATTCAAATCACACCTTTGATAAAACTATCTAGTCAGCAGATATTAACATGATTGTGAGACTAGGTATATTATTATTTATGTTATATGTTAATGGATGTCTAGTTATTAAAGAAGCAATACTACAGGGAGAAAACAGAGCTCTTGTAACTTTTCTTATCACTTAAAAGGTACATTTTTCTGGATTGTTATAAAGTTGAGCTAGTTGAGTGTTACTTTGTCCCTGGACCACTGCCTCACTTGAATTTGAATATGTCTTGGTGGCTACCTTGGTTTCAAGGCAGACTCCATTCCAACACTTTGTCTTCTTTCTCCCCTGCTTCCCATTCTCAGGCTCACGTTTTGTCATGAGCATAAAGCCTTATCCTCCATATTGACTTTCTGGGCCACATGATGAAGCCCCAAAGACCAGTTGCTTCACTTTCCAAGTGGTCTCACACCTTGTTGCTGACGCTGCATGTTCTCCTCCCACCAGGTGCTCTTCAACTGAGCCATTTTTGCCGTAATAGCCTGCCAATGAGGGACACTGGAACACTTGTAAAATATTTCAAAATATCTGGCATTTTTTTAATTTTGAAAAAGTGATGGTTTAAGCTATGCTTTGTTCTTGTACAGGGGTTTAAGGTAGAAAGCATCTCAAAAAAAAAAAGCAAAAACAAATAAACACACCAAACTAGATGGTACTGTCTCTGTCTCTGTTTCTCTCTTCTCTGTGTGTGTGTGGTGTGTGTATGTGTGTGTGTGTGTGTGTGTGTCTCATCTGACCTTTACCTCAGATCCTCAGTTTCTTCTTCAACAATACTAAACAACTTGCTATTCAAGTAGTGCCCTGTCTGTGAGCCTTGCCTTGGATGTCTTTCTTTGACTCAGTCAACTGAAAAATGTCTGTTCAAACTACGAAGTCCCATTCTAGCAGTTCAAGCATCCTTTTCTTTGTAGTGTCTTTTCTGATATCCACTCCTGCCCCCATCCTCCCCCACAGTCATTTATTCCTCTCTCACTACATTTTTACCTGTGGGAATTTAACCTAGTACATTTATAGCACACAATATTTTTGCCATGTTAGTAACCAAAAACAGAAAAATTAAATCCTGTGACAGTCTATGTATATTTTGACTGCTGTCCATAATGGATGAATAGGTTTACGTTTTTAAAAACCACAAAATTGCAGAAATTCTGAATAGAATCAACAGTCTGAAGAACTTTGGAAACAGATGTCACTGTTTCTTTATAAGTTGGATTTAACCTTAAAGTTTTCAGCTTTTCTTTTTCTTAGTGAAGGCTATCGTTATTTTTGCTCATACTTCTAGACAAGACTGGACATTGTTTCCCACAAGTGAAACAGAAGAGTATTCTGAGATTTGGCTTAGGTAATTAAGGGGAGAGCAAAGAGATTTATGGGAAAGTAAATGCATAAAAATGCATTTGTGAGAGATTTTAAGATGAAATATACTGAGCTGTGAGTGATGGGAGGCAGAAGGGAACAGTGTTCCCTGAAGAGAGTGAGAAAGTGCTAGGGGGAAGGTGACATGGGTGAGCCATCCTGTCATCTTCAGATGGGCATTCACTGGAGACTATTGGTGACTATTAAAGGCTGGAGGAGGAAATGGGGGTGACAGGAGGAAGAGAGGCTTGTCATCTTTACATGTCAGGGTGTGTGCATCTGGGAGTGGCCCCAGAGCTGAGCATTATTCACCCTGGAGAAGGATTCTGGAGGTTAGATCAGCATGCCCAGAGTCAGAGCATCAGTTCAGTCCATTGAATTGTACCCAATTGCTTAAAGTTATTAATAGTCCCATCATTTTTCCTTTATGAAGAAAACAAAGGGTCATCTAATTATCTAGTTAACACTAGATCAAGTGAATAGTTCAAAGAGACTGAACAACTTGTCCATGGTCACACATTGACACTGTGACAGAACCAGATTTGTGTCTCAATGACACATATCTAGTCCACAAAACTTACATGATGAGGGCACGTTCTGAGTAATTTAAATGTGAACCAAGTTATGGCTTTATTGACTATATATAAATGGGCAAACATGAGAACTCATAAATCTTGGCCAACCCAGAAAAATAGTATTCCCATGAAAAATAAGTCAAAGGATTGTACTTCCTTTACATTTTTCTATTTATTTTGTAGGTTTTAGTTTTAGATCCAAGCTTCAAGTGCTGGGAAGGCCCTGAGAAAAATCCCCGTTATAGGCAATAGGAAATAAGCTTTAGAGCTTAGTGGTGAGAACTTGCCCAGAAGTTGGAGAATAGGGAAAGGGAAAGGAAAGAAATACATGGTTTCTCAAGTGCTATGAGTACAAATATTATTCTAATTGTGATTCCAATGATTCTTCATGGTCTGCAAAGAAAATAAAAATTCTGTGTAAGACTAGACATCCCTTAGCAGGCCTTGTTCTTAGTTGAATAAATAATTTGATTTCAGAATTCAACCAAATAACTGCAAACTCTGCAACTATAGAACTTACCGTTCATTTGGGTGTCCCAGGCCTAAATATTGCATTACATTTTACTTATTTATTAAGCTTGTTCCCGTTTCAATAACCTTTGGCTTCAGGAAAATACAAAAACACACAACTCCCTCAAAAAAAAAATATTTTCCCCATAGTCATTGTACTTGTCCTGTCTTTCAAGAATACAAATATAAATTAGCTTTTCACTCAGCCCTTAAAATCAAACAACTTTAGATGAGAAAATCTCCAAAGGAATTCTCTGATTCCAGCACTCTACAATTCAAATTGACATTTAAAGTGCTATGTTAAAATATCTCACATATCAAGCATGACATAAATTAAATATATTGAAGACTGAACACTTGATCATTGTAATTTAAAGAACACTTATTGGATGGTTAATGTATACCAGGATTTAGAGATTAATCAAATGCTTAATGAGAGAAGAAAAATTATAAATTTATGAATCAATTCTGTCTACAACTTCAGTGTGAAAACAAGTCCTTGTTAGTTTAAACCTCTATGTCAATTGAAAGTATTGGATATAAAACTGATAAAATTAAAAAAAAAACACTTGTAAAAAATCAAACATACTTTCCAACACTCATAGATATTAATGATTTTTATTCAAAGCACGACAAGTTGCTATAATCAAAGAATCAATTAGTCTTAATAGAAGATAACTTGACAGTAATTCATAACATTTTTCTCAAACTACTTCTTGTAGATGTTAGCCTGCATTTAGTCTGTAGCTCAACTGGATAATAGTCATTGATGATTTAATCCGTCTTTGAAATGCAGGTGCAAAATTGAGTCAAAACCACAACACATCATCTCACCTTGAGCCAAACCTGTTCTTTCACCTGACTTCCTTGTTTTCATAAAGATATCACCCCTGCATAAGCCTAGGTTCACAACTTCTCTCTCCAGCTCTCCAATTCCAATTGGTTCTTAGTACATAAGACTGGTTAAAAGTAATCGACTGTTGTTGCAGTGCTGAGATTTTAAGTTTTAAATCCTGCCTATCTGTTATGAACTGTGTAAACCTGGGCAAATTATTTCATCTCTCTCTGCCTCAGTTTCTTCTTATGTAAAAAGGGAATAACAATAACACTTTCACAAAAGCTGAGGATTAAATGGATAAAGCAAGAAACAAGTACCTAGAAAAGAACCTAAGCCCTACTACATTCTCAGTAAATGTTAGCTATCATAATTGTTAATATTGGTGCTATTTTCAACACCGTAGTGTCCTCTTTCTATTTGGTTATATATATGTGGCCTTTATTCAATCATGCTATTTTGTCTGTAATGCTGTAATAGCCTCCAACTATAGTGCCCTCTCTACCACTCTTCTTTCTACTCTGTGATTCAGATCAATAACATCAAAAGAAAAATCAGAATATATCTTGCTCCTCTGAAATCCTTCAATGATTCTTCATGGTCTGCAAAGAAAACATAAATTGTTTTATCCTGTATTCAAAGTTCTCCACTCTTTGGATGGAACAAGCTCACTTTTCCCACCTTATTTGTCATTGCTGCCCTCTAAGCACTTATGTCCCACGCAGACAGGACAAGCATCCCACAGCTTCCTACTTGCTGTCTGCTCATTGTTCTCAAGGCCTGAATTGATTTTCTTCCATGTCCCTAACTTCTGTTATTCTTTAAGACCCTCATATGCCTTTTCCTGTGCAAAGCCTTCCTGAGATTACTCAGGAAAAGTACGTTTTTCTCTTCTGAGGGCTCACAGAACTTTCTTTGTGTTTATTTCACTGGCAGATCTCTTTATTTTAGTATAATTAGTGTACATTTTCTTCCTCCCTCTCCTAGATTTTCAGCTCGTTCAAAACCTGAAGAACATTCTATTTTCTTTAGAATCATTCACATGTCAGCTACTCAGTACACTTTGATAAGTGAAAAATGGAAATTATCAAAAAGAATAAAATAGCCTCCGAGTTACCATTAAATGCATGAATGAACATTTTTTCTAGACACAGATTACTCAAGAAATATGAATCCTAGTTTTTCCTTTTAATGGAATCATTTTTAAACTTATATTCTGCCAGAAGATTAGAATTAGCCATTATAGCTTTTTAAATAGACTACATAATACTGAATTTCAGAACTAATAAAAATATCTAAAGTATGTGCAAAACTAATATGAGACAGTTCTCTTTTCACACAGAGAAGTAGCAATTTACTGATACATGTAAAATTTTTGAGCAAATTGCATGTAAATTATGCCTGCTTTTATATACTTTAAAAATAATTTCTCTGTTCTCGCATCTTGAGACATTTTACATCAACTGAATTTCGAAGGTTACTTCGTTTACAGATAACAGTCTGTATATTTCTCAACATAATTTCAAAAATAGAATGCGGAAGGTGTGTGTTTACTCGGTCCTACAAATGAGCTTTTGAGGAGATGGAGCTGAATGGAGGATGTTATTCCCACATCCTTTGCTCTTTGCCTGGAAACAGTTTCTTTTCCCTTTTTTTTAAACAAGATTGGTTTAACTGGACAGCAAATCATTGACTCTTGCATCTGATTAATTTCTAAAAAGAAAACATTCAAAGTTATCTTACAATAAAGCATCTAATTAAAATTAGATGCTTTATTGTAAAAAACTCCAAAACTCCAGGTTATTTTTTAACTTATAGGAGCAACTGAAAATGTGTGCCCTTTTCTACTGTCTGGTTAATTTCACTCTTTAATTATCAATGCACTTCATAGTATATAGTAGGTATATATATGATATCAAAATAGTAAGCAAAGCTCAAAGTACTTGTGATTTAATATAATACCTCAACCAAAAGAATACACGGTGTAGACTTTCCATCAAGTTCTATTTAAAATTGACTTTGATATCTAAAATGCTAACAGACAACCTTAGGAGGTCAGTTTTGTTTTGTTTTTTAATATATTTTATTGATTTTTTACAGAGAGGAAGAGAGAGGGATAAAGAGTTAGAAACATTGATGAGAGAGAATCATCAATCAGCTGCCTCTGCACACCCACTGCTGGGGATGTGCCCACAACCAAGGTACATGCCCTTGGCCGGAATTGAACATGGGACCTTTCAGTTTGCAGGCCGACGCTCTATCCACTGAGCCAAACCGGTTTGGGCTAGGAGGTCAGTTTTATATCTTTACACTTGTCTTAAATTTCCTCAGATTACAAAATTATTACATCCCCTTCCTTAAGAGTATGTCTCACATTGAAAAACATGACATGACATTTTATAGATTATAAATCCAGTCCCTGTTCTGAGTATTTTGTTATTTCATCAACTTTTCCATACAAACTCTGAGAGAGTACCAGAAAGAGCCTAAAGGCCATGGTCCTTATCATTAGGAACATTAACCTTAAAATGTACAAGGCATAGATGACAGAGACAAAGCAAGGGTTAGTTGTGCATAGCCTTAAAAGTAAGTCCAAAGAGTCAATCATGATGCAGAAAAATAAAATCTCTAGAGATCAAAGGACAAATTTTAAGAGAGATCGAGTAACAGTTGTATGTACTTAGTAGTAGAAATTGAAAGGTGAAAATTATAATAAAGGTATTAAAAAGGAAAATTAAATAACACAGGGTAATGTCACATATAATGCAATAATTAGAACCTTTCCCATTGAATATTCACATGTTCCCCAACCTCTGGGATTGAAGGCAAAGCCCAAAATAATCTTTTTTGCTTCCTTCTCCATCTCTTTTTTGAATGGCACCCAAATATGTCACATAAATCATAGACTTTATGACCACTTCTGAAACCCCAAAGACACATTCATTTAGAGCATCTGTGATTAAAAATTCATTCAGAAAAGTAGATAGAATTTGCCAAAGAAATTTATTCTGAGTAAGAAGAGAAAGGGACAGATAGGTAGAGAGCTGAGCATAGGAAGGAATGGAGGTGAGGTTACTACAAAGAAATGGAATTCAAGCGTAAGAAGTGTAATAAAAAATACATGCAGAAATGAAGAGGGAACAGTCACTGTTGAAAACATTTGTAACAACTCACAAACTTTCACACTCAGATGTGCAATAAATGTAGTCTGTTTCTCTTCATCACCTAATCAAATCACCCTAATGGGATATAAGAACATTTATACTTGCTAATTAACAAAGGGGTGGCAGTCTCTTCCAAGGTAAATTGCTTCTTCTGGACACTTTTCCTACCCTACCTTTGCTTCTCTCCAATGTGGTATGTGGGCGAATGTGTGTCTTGGGCTCCACACATGTTTTCCACATGCAACATAAGGGCCAACCTGAAAAGAGGAAGCAAAGGCATGTCCATAACCTGCATGGACTTTGGGTTCTGTTTTAAAGTCACTTCCCCATAACTCCCGAGGGTGTCAAGAGTAGATGGTTTACCCCAAGAGAAGGAAGCCTAATGTGGAAGGAGCAATAAACCATATCTATAGGCCTAACTCTCACTGTTAATGGGATGTAATAAAAATTTATAGAGAGTTTCTTTACCTTCTCACAAAGACCAGTTCTCAAATTTATTGTTCTGCTGCAAACTCACATACCAAAACCTAGAAACAAACCAACTAAACAAAAACCCCCTTTTTTTAAAATTAAGGTATTATATGTGTACATATCTTTCCATGCCCTCTCTCCCCAGAGTTTTTCATCCATTGGTTTTGCTTATACCCATGCATACAAGTCCTTCGGTTGATCTCTTATCTCCCCCAGCTCTCCCTATCCTCCCCGCTGTAATTTGACAGTCTGTTTGTTGCTTTACTGTCTCTGTATCTATCTTTTTGTTCATCAGTTTATAATGTTCTTTATTATCCATAAATGAGTGAGGACATGTGGTGTTTCTCTTTCACTGACTGGCTTATTTCACTCAGCATGATGTTCTCCAATTCCATCCAGGTTGCTGCAAATGATAATTCCTTCTTTTTTATGGTAGCATAGTATTCCATTGTGTAGATGTACCATAGTTTTTTGATCCAATCATCTGCTGATGGGCATGTAGGCTGTTTCCAAATCCTAGCTATTGTAAATTGTGCTGCTATAAACATAGGGATGCATATTTCCTTTCTGATTGGTGTTTCTGGTGTCTTAGGATATATTCCTAAGAGTGGAATTACTGGGTCGAATGGGAGTTCCATTTTCAGTTTTTTGAGGAAACTCCATACTGTTCTCCACAGTGGTTGCACCAATGGACCTAAATAGAATATTTTCAAAAGAAGACAGAAGGAAGGTCAAGCGGTACATGAAAACATGCTCAAAGTCACTAATTATTTGAGAGATGCAAATCAAAACAACAATGCGGTATCATCTCACACCTGTCAGAATGGCTAACATCAATAAATCAACAAACGACAAGTGCTGGCGAGGTTGTGGATAAACAAAAACCCTTTTACTATAAAGATAAAATGATGAATACTAACTCTCTCTCTCTCTCTATTTTTCCTTCTTACTATAGCATTTCTAATCATTCCTGATTGGTGCCTTTGGTCGGGTAGCAGGGGAAGATACACACAGGACAGTACAAAAGTAAAAAGCACACAGATATATTTTGAAAAGCATTATCTCCATTACACATTGGTTGAGCTACCAGATGTTGGGCCCTATACTTGAGTACTGCATACTCAATAATATTTAGTTACATTCCTATGCATATGCTGAGCCCAATTGTTCTACCTTTTCTATTCTCTCTCTTTCTCTTAAAATATAATATGCATTTCAGCAACCAGCTCAGGACTTAGACACTGAAAAGTTCAACTGAATGTCTGCCTGAAATAGTATGTAGACAAGTCACACCTTTCTGGTCAGTTTCCACATTCTAATACCAATTGCAATTGTCATAATCATGCAATGAATTAGACTGGCATCAGGTCTGATACATTTTCATTATTTGAAAATGCTAATTGGAAATTTTTGAGAGTTCTTTCCCCCGCCCCTTTTTCTTTGGGTCCTAGGGAGAAAATGGGGTGGGAGACATTGAGAGAAGTAAGGGTGCCAGCATTTTAACAGGAATCACTATTTTCCTCTAGCATTTTAACAGGATTCATTTATTGCCTCTTCCATGGTAGTTGATACCAAGAAACTGCTGCCTCCCTATCCTTCTCTCTATAACTCATTCCAAGTTTAGGTACACCTAACTTTTTGCCTCATTACTTTCTTTAAATATTAGTCGAGTTCCACTCTGCTTTTCTTGGATTCTATAGAACAAAAGAACAGATTTCCTTATCAATTAAATTGGTGTATATAAAATTAAGAATTATAAATTCAACAGATTTATAGTCTCAAATAAATTATTTCTACCCTCTTTAGTCCTAATTACCCTATTGTTTGATTTGGTGATAATTGTGCTATAGAATATAGACAAAATTAAACTAATGCAAAGTTTGTTTTGAAAAAAAATTATTAAGTCTCTCAAACACTGCAAAATTAATTAGAAACACTCTAGGAGGTCACAGAATGGAAACTATTTTAATGTTACATACAAATATTTAGCATTTTCTAATATATAATAAGTATTAATTGAATAAGGATTTATTCCCAACAAAGAAATAGAAGAATTTGAAACTTATATTTACTGATTATTTATTTAAAATATTCAAAAAGGGAAATAAATATGTAATTCAGATTTTTAGGTTTGTCTTCAATTGAATAATTATCTTTTGAGTGTCTACTCCATGCATAACATTATGCTCTGTATCTGGGAAGGAAAAGAGGTTTGGAGCTGTTGGAAAGGACAAATACTTAAATAACTCACTGACATCAAGGTAGAATAGCATATGTTTTAAGATCCAATAGAAATAATACTCTATGGGAAACTGAGGAAGGACCATGACTGTTTTTTCAACTAAATTTATTTAGTTATCATATGCAAATCACTGTTTAATTCCTTAGAAAATAAAAATTCATGAACCAAGAAAGTTGAGGTAGATGAATATATAGATCACATGTGTCAAACACAAGGCCCGCGGGCCAAATCCGTCCCGCCAGGCCTTGCAATGTGGCCTGCACCGCGTTGTCATCACTGCACTCCGCTGCGTTTCCATCACAATGACAGTTTATGACTGTTCAGTAAACCATTCGGCCCGAGATTTAGGCTGGATTTTAGATTTTGGCCCCTTCTCTGATTGAGTTCGACACCCCTAATATAGATAGAGTAAGTGAACTAGGTAAGTGGCATGTTATACTAAAGGTACATATACAAAGTCTGTGCCAACACACAAGGGAGTGGTGATTCTTTCTCTATTATAGGTGCTAAAGGCATTTTCAGAGAGGAGTTGATTTTTTTATGTACATTTCAAAATAAGCTATGTATTTCCAAACGTAAAAGAGATGGAAGACGCTGCAAGAATAAGAAGCAGTGGACAAAATTCAAAAAATTCTAGGGAATACCCAGTCATGGTATATGGAGTATATGAGCCACTGTGGAGAGTTAGACTTGGGATGAGGATATTAATGGACTTCTAACCATAAGTTCAGAGAGAGAGAGAGAGAGAGATAAAAACATCAATGATGAAAGAGAATCATTAATCTGCATACCCACAACCCCGTCATAAGCCCTGACCAGAATCAAACCATAACCTCTTAATTCATAGGTCAACACTCAACCACTGAGCCATGCTGGCCCAGCTAAGTATTTTCCCTTTAACGTACAAACTAATTTTCCCAGGTCCTGTAACATTTTACCCAGACCCACTAGAAATAATACACAAATCATCAAGCCAAAGCACTTTACCACTCGACACCACTCTGTCCTGAAGGATTTATATTCTGGATGTTCTCCCACCCAGAGCTCCCATTCCAGCCATGCTCATCTCTTCCCCAGATTCAAGACCTGACACAGTCCCAGAACGGTCTACCTTTGCCAAGTTGTATTTCTTCCTGTCTTCAGATTGCTGTATTTCTTTAAGCAAACAATTCTTTCAAGGTTAGCCACCACAGGATAGATGAGAAAATATATAAGAAAAGCACAGTTTTTTAATATAGTTTATAATGTAAAGAGTTAGGTAAATCCACATACTCAAATACAAACCAAGTGCCATAGACACTCCATGAGGACTGGGCGTTAACTCACCCCTTTCTAGAGTAGCCAAGGAGGGCTTTGTGTGGCCTGGTCAAGTCATTACAACTATGTCTATCAGTTAAGGTCTCAAGAAGAAGGATAGGTGACCTTCTTGGTAAAGAGGTGAATATGAATGAAGGTACAAAGGTAGAAAAGCCCAAAAAATGATTGAGAAAGGGAGATTCATCTATTTAGCTTGCTATGACATTTGGCATAAGGAATAAAGAAGGAAGGACATTAACGGGACAAGAAATCTTAATTTTGTAGAACCATTGAAAAATTTCAAGTGGAGAAGTATAGGTCCTTGCATTGTATAATGAAAAGATCAAATAGTTGAACTACTCCATTTTTCAGATGAGAAAACTGAGGCCCCCACAGAGGTTACACAACATCCTTAGAGCCAATTTGAAGTTGCTTAATGTCCAGCCATGCTGTTGTCTTAGCCATGTTGCCTGCCATGGTCAAATCCTTAACTCCAGGAATTCTTCTCTACATGTTAATCTCTCAAAATCTAATTTTCTGTCTTTTTTTTTACTCCCAAGCAGTAACATCTCTGGTTGTGTTATATAAGGGTGTGATGTCCTACACCAGCAATAATTATACTGTATGTGTACCCACAAGTGCATATGTGTATAGGTGTACACGTATTTCTCTTGTTTTCAAACTTAGGTTAATATTTTCTCTGGGCAAGTCCCAAGTCTTCTCTTTGTGAACTTCCCATCTCCCTCCTCTTCTTCCCATCTAGAGTAATTGTGATGTATAAAAAGGGGGTCATTCACCAGGAAATACAGAGGTGAGAATTTATATGAGATTGTGAGCTTAAAGGAGATTATATATAAGGCAAATAGAGATGGTAGCTGCTGGTTGCTGTACCCATCATAAATGAAATGTTACTGTGATCCTGTTCGATAGCTCTATTTCTATCTGCATTGCTGCCTAGAGGTAGAGTTTCAGGAGGGTGGGCCAGACATAGCCAGTGCATGTGGCTGTTGGCCCATAAACCAAGGATTAATCTCTCAGTCCCTCAGGCTCTCCTTGCTAACATACTGAGCTCATTGCAAGCAAGTTGAAGATTTAGGCAAAATTTTATGAAGCTTATCCATACCCACTTTTTAAAAATGTTAATATCCTGCATCTGTAAGGTTTTTGTGTCCCCCAAAAAAAAAGTGTAACCGTGGTGTTCATTTCTCCTCCTTTTTCCTTCAAAACTATCTCTTCCTCCTCTCAGAAGCCTTCTTGGCTGCCTACATAATGCCATTCACAGCTTGCCTGCTTATACCACCCAAATAAGGTATAGTTAGAAGTACAATTGAAGTGGCTTCTTTTTAATGAACAATAGAGCTTGTTCCATTAAAAATAACACCCCACTCCGAACCATTACAGAAACATTTTTTGAAGTTTAAAAAGAAATGCCAGTGACTGTGAGGGGATAGGGTTGGACAGAGCTTTTTGATGTTGTTCTTAATTATTTTTACTTAATGTTCCCTGTACCACCGACTCTAGCTGAGGCAGAAACAGTGAAATGACATAAAATAACCCTCCCTCGAAGTATATTTGGCCTGACAGGAAACAGGAAATACCAGAAAAGATCACAAGAAAAGCTGTAATCATAAGATTTCTAGCCTAATTCTTTTGACGTCAGCAGTTTAGATAAGTCAGATAAGCAATCACAAGCATCCCTGAGCTCAGAGTGCCAATCCAAATACCCTCAAGTGCATCTTCAGCCCTTTTGAACTCTTGCATTGTTGTTTTGCTCTTGTCCTCCTCTCTTCCCTCAAGAAGCATATCCTGAAATGGTGAATTATGGATTTTATGTCAACATTAAGGTATTCAAAGGCATTGCACAAAGCTTCCTATAGCCAATTCAGCTTGCTTTCTGTATTATAAACCCTGGATGAAGCTGACAGTTAAGATAAAAAAAAAAAAAAAAACCTGACTGGTTTGTCTCAAAGGGAATTCGCTTCCTAAAGTTTACTCCAATCTAGACAACTAAGCTAAAGCTATGAATCATATTGGTAATATACAAAAAAATACATTAACATATCAAAATATGCCAAAGTCTTCAGTGACTCCAGTCATCATTATTATCACCTTTGCTTGGCCACATTTATGGGCTGGTCAGAGAATGAGGTAAGAATTTAAATAAAGATTTAAATCGATATTACATTACCCATAAATGTAAGCATGTTTTTAAGTGTTGAAGATAAAAACTTTATATATCTATCTAGTTCCAAAAAGATGTGTAAGCTTATAAAGTAAGCTTACAATAACACATAAATACTCAAAGTCAAAACCGTTCTATAAGACACAAAACATATAGTACACTCCGGCCAGTATGGTTCAGTTGGTAGGGTGTCAGTGCCATGCACAAAAGTGTTGACTGTTTAATTCCCAGTCAGGGCCCATGCCTGGGTGATAGCAATCCCTGGTAGGCAGTGTGTAGGAGGCAGCTGATCAATGTTTCACTCTCACATTGATGTTTCTTTCTCTCCCTCTTCTTTACTCTCTCTCTAAAAAATCAATTAAAAAAATGTTAAAATTTAAAAAAACTTAGTAATGTACAATAGGAAGGATGGAAAACAATTATGAGAATTAATTGAGCAACACTGAGATCTGGTCTTCCTAGCAAACAGGCCAAAGGGGAAATAAAATAATTACAGCATTCATTATCTCCAGAAGGTTTGCTGGGAAGAAAATTGTTTCCCTGGCTTTGGAGCACTGATGAGGTCTCTCTGTATGCTAATGGAGGATGGACTTCTAAGAAGTTTAAGCAGCTGTGCAGAGGTGTGCCACCTAGGGAGCGTTTCACTGGGTCTTTCAGTGAAAGGTGGTACCACAGAGACAATCCAAGGAGCAGCCAAAGGTGAGATGGCCCCAGCTTGTGGCTCTGGGCAGTTTGACATAATAAAGGGTCAAGAACATATGCATAACCATATGCAGCGAGAGTGGAAGAGTGTAGCCCTGTGAAAGAAGTGAGTTCAGCTCTTGTGACTCAGCAAAGTTCAACTTTTGTGACTTACAGGCCCCCAGAACATGAAACCCCCACTGTCCCACTAATCTCAAAAAGGGCATACCTGCCATTATCATCTGTAAAGTGGAAAGAGAAAAATTAAGAAGCAAATACCTCCTCTTAGATCAGTGGTTCTCAACCTTTCTAATGCCACGACCCTTTAATAGAGTTCCTCATGTTGTGGTGGCCCCCAACCATAAAATTATTTTTGTTGCTACTTCATAACTGTAATTTTGATACTGTTATGAATCATAATGTAAATATCTGTGTTTTCCAGTGGTTTAGATGGTAGAAATGATTTTATATTTGCATTTGGCTCTAATTAAATACACATTGGTAAGGCATCTTAATTACCTCAGCGACAACTCCTGAGTCTTTATCTAGGCTTTTACCTGACACTCTTTCCCTTGTGTACCACAGCGAAGCCCTTTACTTTATCATTGTTCCCTCAGTGTATGAACACATGTACAAGCACTCAAAAATATATTTTATATTAAAGTTCAGAATGAATAATATCTGGATGTATAATACATTTTACATGTGAACCAATTTCCCAAACTTCATCTAACATTCTACTCAGTAAAATATCTTCTTAACATTCCCCATGATTCAGAAAACTGGAGAGAACATATGTATTTAGATTAAATGCTAAATATTATATTCAAGGAAGAACAGAAAGTATGAAAACAAGGGGATTTGTTCCTAGTCAGTTCAAAAGTGATGAGCAGATGGGTGTTAAATGTGTTGAGAACTGCAGAAAAGATGTCTTTTCTAAGATCACTTCCAAATATAATACTAATAAACTTACCAAGGAAGATTACCAGCGTCTGTGTGTTGAGGGTGTGGGGAGAAGGAGAGCTAAAGCAGGTAGATTGATGTCAGAAAGAAAACAGGGAACACTTCTCTTTAATTAATTATCATGATTAAAAGATGGGCTCTGTAGCCAGACTGCTTTGCATTCCTACTAAACTCAGTTTTCTCAACTGTAAATGGAAATAACAGTAGAAATTGTGTTATGCTGCCACTATGAGGATTAGGTCAGATAACCTATGTAAAGAACCTAACACACTATTAGAACATAATAAACACACTCTAGAACACTGATAAATGCTAGTGATTATCATGCCACCTCTTCTTATGTTTAATAACTACCTAGAAATATTAAGTTGCCTTTTTAGCTTATCCTTGAATAGCAGGAAATACTCAATTCACATTCGCTCTTCCAAAGTTCATAACTCTGAATCATAAGTAAAGTGGGAAATAAAGGCATAAAATTAAATATTGGTTTAATTATATTGATTATATTTATAATTCCAGTGGTGTATTTCTGGAAGTACCCTTTCATCAAACTTTCACCCACTATACATCAGTGTGTACAATGAAAGCCTAATACCTCTGATCAAACAACTGCCAAAATGTTCTCATTTGGGTGATAAGGAGTTTAAGTTTAGGTTGGGTCAAAGTTCATGTAAGAGTAATTTCTAAAAGCATGTTGAATTTGCCAGTATTTGGGTGTCAACTAAATCCTTAACTAAAGTACATCCTATATAATAAAACCCTAATATGCAAATCGACTGAAAGGCAGAATGACTGGTCGCTATGATGTGTACAACCACTAGGGGGCAGACACTCAAAGCAGGAGCTGTCCCCTAGTTGTCAGTGCGCTCCCTCCCACAGGGGAGTGCCATTCAGCCAGAAGCCAGGCTCATGGCTGGTGAGCACAGCCTCTCCCGCCTCCGCTGCAGATGGGCAGTAAGAAGCGAGGAGTCCCATACTGGGAGAGCCCCGGATTCAGAGAGGGATGTCTGACTACTAACTTAGACCTGATTCGCAGCAGTGGGGGGATCAGGCCTAAGCCAGCAGGCTAACATCCCCTGAGGGGGTCCCGGACTGGAAGAGGGTGCAAGCCCGCCAGTGCATGAATGTCATGCACCAGGCCTCTAGTTAAAATATAAGGTGATTGTGTTCTCATTTTTGAGTAGTCTATCATTTATGGTATGAATGACCAATTAATGTCAAAAACCTATGTAATTATGAAGTGTTTTATTGGAATCTAGTCTCTAGATTACCATTTTGCGGGGACAATATCTGCTTAAGACTTTTTAATGCAGAAAGCCAACTCACAACATGTTGCCATTAGAATTCCAGCCATGGCTTTTTAGGAATCAAGATTGATCACTCTTGACAAGCAGCAAAACTTTCCAAAGCACCACAGAGAGAACCTTCTCAGAAAACCAGGGGTTTTGTAAGGAGATCAACATAATAGTTCATTTCTTAATGATGCTGGCAGGGGTCAATGTCTCATAGTTTTATTTAAGAAAAACCATTAGATTTCCTCATGAGATTTCAGAGTTTGGATGATCTTCAATTGGAGACAAAGGACACCCTGAGGACATAAAACATCTGCTCACACCAAAATTTCCAAAGAAACCTGAAAATATTCGGGACAATCAGCATGTTTGTTGAACAAAGACTGTTCATACCACCCCTTAGCTCTATCCCACTTCCAAGGTCTGTTTCCTGGGACCTCAGCAGAAAGGTAGAAATAACAATAAAAAGGTTCAGACAAAAAATATATGGTTAATTGATTTTAGAGGAATAGGACTAGTAAAAGTTATCCCACTTTAAGATGTGCTGGTCATTAGCAGCCCTAGTATACAATATTCCAATGTTTTAAGCAATGGTAGATTCAAGAAGCTTACATGTCTCAATTCTTTTCAACTGAAATGTTGATTGGTATCCTCTTATGCTATAAAACATGTGAATTTGGGAAAGATGAAAGGGAGGACAGAGGGAGAGGAGATTTTCAAATGTGGCATTTACAGAATTCAAGGAAAAACAACTATACTGTATTCATTTACTTGTGCTATTAGACTTAAGGAATTCCATTGAGGACACTGATGTGAAAGAAAAATATTAATTTACCTAATAAAAAGCCTAATATAATATAAGGCTTTTAGGTTCTGCTATGAAAAGTCAGAAATAGGCCCTAGCTGGTTTGGCTCAGTGGATAGAGTGTCAGCCTGTGGACTGAAGAGTCCCAGGTTCGATTCCGGTCAAGGACATGTACCTCAGTTGCAGGCTCCTGGCCCTAACACAACCAATCAATGTGTCTCTCTCATATCAGCATTTTTCTTTGTCTCTCCCTCTCCCTTCCACTCTCTCTAAAAATTAATGGGAAAATTATCTGCAGGTGAGGATTTTTTAAAAAATCAGAAATAGGATTGGGAAGTCAGCAACCTAAATACACACAATCCGCTTTTCAGATGCACGAACTATGAATGAGCCACTCTGAGCAGTTGCTCAGCATGAGCAGTGCTGACACATAAAGAGGACTTGTGCTTTGCATTGAAAGTGGTGTAATAGCAACTTAGCAGGGTACGAATTCAAAGTGATTTATTCTCCAGGCCAAGACAGGTGGAAGAATAAATGCAGGCTCCATCCCTGGCTCTGATCTCTCAATAACTCCTCAGTGCAATTATACAAAATTAATCAGTTCCCTGGACATAGAATCAAAAGACACATTTGTACTTGCTATAGAGCTGTAACCTTTCCTCTCTGCACCAGCCCTGGTGATCTGAGCCACGGTGGAACCATGCGAGGAGGACATGGCCACTTGAGGCAGACACCACGTTTGATTTAAGCTCAGAAGGACAACTTTGGCAAGGGTGGGTGGTGGCTTTCTGCATCTGAGCAGGAAAAGCCTAGATGCTAGGCATAAATTTTAATTATGCAAACCCCAAGAACTTAGTTGCTGTTTGAATACTATCCTAAAGTTCACTTCATTAATTTCCCCAAACCCATGCCATTTAGTTTTCATAATTATTTGACATTTAAGATTTTAGCTCTCACCTCCTCACAGTTGATATAAACTGCTTCCATAAGTAAAAGGCTAATAACCCTATGTTTTAATTAAGAAGATAGTGAGGATGACTTTAGGAACATCAAACATCACTCTGCAAAAAGTATTTGCCATAAATTGATCATTCCCCTTCAGGACTCAGAGCTCTGCCAAGCTTGGAGAGGGATACCAAAAAAAAAATATGAATTATGCCCCCTTCTCTTTAAAATTTACAATCCAGTTTGGAATCAAGAAATCAATTATAAAACACGAGTCTCAAAAATTAGGACACTTCAGAATCAAAAGGATAATTCATTTAAATCTATTAGATAAAAATGAATACCCAATTTATCTCTACCTCTTCCTTAGCTAAACATTATTTTGCAGAGTTGTTCGTGTTTTTTTCTGAATAAAGATTATTTCTACATCTGGGTCATAATCTCAGACCTTTGCCTTGTCCCTGACTTTGAAAGAGGAGACTGATTTTTTTGTTCCATTTGATTTATGGCATTTTCCCTCTCCCCATGTTTTTCCCCCAGCTCTGTTTTCTCTGCCCTCTTTTCTTTGCTGTACACTTTAAGAAAACTTAATATATTAAAATTCATGTTTATAAATAGCCAATAATATAGATATTGGCTTTTCAGAAGAAGCACATAAACAAAAATATAAAATTATTTTATTAGCAAAATAATAAAATGCAGTAAATCAAAGAAAAAATATAAATTACAAGAAAATCTAAATTGTGATAATAGAAACAAGTTTATTATAAGGAGCTTTCATATTCGTATTTAATCCTCATAACAATCCAGTGAGATAGACAGACATAGAATTATTACTCCATTTCACAAATGAAAAACTGAGGCTTAGGATACATAACAAACTTGTCCCCGATATCAAGGCTAATAAATTATTAAATGAGAAACTTTTGGATTGGGAACAACGTAAAAGGTCCTTTGACAAATGAATGGATAGATACATCTGTGTACATACACATGAAATTATTCAGCCTTTAAAAGAAAAGCCTTCCATTCGCCACAACATGGATGAACCTAGAGTATATCATGCTAGGCAAACCAAAAAGAAGAAATATTGCATGGTGTCACTTATATGTGGAATTTAAAATAAGCAAGTTTATAAAAGCAGAGATTAGGATTGTGGTTGTCGGGAGCAGAGCCAGTGTGGGGGGAAATGGGGGTGGGGAGGGGGAGAAAATTGATTGATGTTGGTCAGGGCATCAAGTTTCAGTTCTGGAGACTGCATGTACAGTATGGTGATGCTAGTTAAAGATACTGTCTAGTAGACTTGTAATTTACTAGGAGGATATGTCTTAAATCTTCTCAACACACACATCTACAATGATAACTATGTAGAGGTAATAGATATGTTAATTAATTTTATTGTGGTAATCATTTTACAATTTATACAGACATTGAAAGATCATGTTGTAGCCCTAGCCAGTTCCTCAGTGGTTAGAGCATTGGCCTTCTAACTGAAGGGTCTTGGGTTCCATTCCAGTCAAGGACATGTGCCTTGGTTGCAGGCTTGGTCCCCTGCCCCTTTCAGGGCCCTTTCGAGAAATGTGTCTCTTTTTTTAAAATATATTTTTTTGATTTATTTTTTTTTTTTACAGAGAGGAAAGGAAAGGGATAGAGAGTTTAAAACATCTATCAGCTGCCTCTTGCACACCTCCTACTGGGGTTGTGCCCTCAATCAAGGTACATGCCCTGGACTGGAATCAAACCTGGGACCTTTCAGTCCACAGGCCAATGCTCTGTCCACTGAGCCAAACTGATTAGGGCGAGATGTGTCTCTTTCACATTGATGTTTTTCTCTCTGTGTCTCTCCCCCTCTTTCCCATTCTCTATAAAAACTCAATGGGAGCCGAAACCAGTTTGGCTCCGTGGATAGAACGTCGGCCTGCGGACTGAAAGGTCCCGGGTTCGATTCCGATCAAGGGCATTGATTGTGGGCACATCCCCAGTAGGGAGTGTGCAAGAGGCAGTTAGTCGATATTTCTCTCTCATCGACGTTTCTAACTCTCTATACCTCTCAATTCCTCTCTACATAAAATCAATAAAATATATTTAAAAAAAAAAAAAAAAAAAAACTCAATGGGAAAAAATAGCCTTGGGTGAAAACTAACAAAAAACCCCAAAACATCATGTCATACTGTTAAATATATACAATTTTAATATGTCAAGGAGATCTCAATAAAGATTTTTTTAAGTTTTTTAAATAATAAAAATAAATGAATGAGTGAGAAAGCTTTGCACAAAACCTGCCACTGAGTATGTGCTCAGTAAACGCCAGGGTTTATCACTATGACAGTGGGACTGTAATTTGGTTTCTGATTTCAAGTCTCAGGTTCATTTCACTTTATACACATTCTTTGATGCATTGCACTTCTTTAGGGGGGGTGAAAAAAAAGTCCTTCACATGGTTTTGGATTGTCATACCATTTCCCAGAATTTTTGGCTGCTTGTGATGGCTGCCTGGTAATAGCTGCGCAATAATAAATTCTTGAATACATGAATGTAAATGAGAAAGACAAATGCTATGAAGTTGACTGCCACCCTCTGTTTTATTTTACTCCTAAACTCAGTTATTAGCTAGTAGCATAACAACCAACTTTATTTCCCAATGAATCAATATTAATGTTAACAGCATTGTTTATGGAGGAGCCTAATAAAAGATGTTAAGAAATTCTGTACCAATTCAAAAATAGTTGTTTTGGGTAAAGAAGCCTGAGAACTAGTCTGGGATTGGAAATTCTTGAGCAATTAACCTTTGATGACTCATCTGTCTCTCTCCCTCCCCCATATAAGAACAAAGGGTAGCTTCACTTGCCAAATCTAAAAGTCACATTGGGACAGCAGTATCTCTCAATGCTTTCACTTACTTAGCACTACCCTGCACAGGTCCTATGAGATGTGTTCAAACTCAACCACCCATATGGTAAAATCCATCCAAACCCATTCATCAAGCATTAAATGAGCATCTAATCCATGCTGGGCATTGCATCAGGCCCAGAGACATACACAGATAACTAAAACTAAGATAGTACAGGGTGGTGATTGAGAATGCAAGTAACATGCCCAGCTCTGAATCCTAGTCTGTTGCTTCACTGCATTTATGATTCTTGGTAAATTAACCTCTCAGGCCTCAGTCTTCTCATTTGTAAGTAAACACAACTCTGGCACATTGTCAAGTCACAAATGTAGGATATTAGCATTACCCTTTCAGCCGTCAAGAAACTCATAGTCTAGTAACAAGACAAAATAGAAACAACAAAATACTATGTGGTACTTGCTATGACAGAACAGGGCAAAGGTCTGTGAGAGCATGGAGGGGTAGAGGCTTGACCACATCTGGGGGCATAGTGTTTATGGACTGAACTGTGTTCTAATGTTTTAACTATATTTTTATTGATTTCAGAGAGGAAGGGAGAGAGAGATAGAACATCAATGATGAGAGAAAATCATTGATCAGCAGCCTCCTGCACACCTTCTACTAGGGATTGAGCCCGAAACCTGGGCATGTGCCCTTGATCAGAATTGAACCCAGTGGGGACCCTTGAGTTCTCAGGCTGATGCTCTATCCACTGAGCCAAACTGGCTAGGGCTGTTCTAATGTTTTACATGCAATCTTCCCACCACCCTCACAAGGTAAATACTATTATCCTATTTTGTATAGAGAAATGAAGGTATTAAAAGGTTAGGATAATTGTCTAAGGCCATACAGCTAATGAGCAGAATTTGAACTCACATTGGGGAATCTCCAGAACTCACACTATTAACTAAGATGACACACAGCCTCTTTCCATGGAGGTTTTTCAGAAGATCAGAGAGTTGCCAAGTAAACAAAATGGAAGAGCATTTCAGGTCCGAGAACAGCAGCCAGCTCCTTCCCCTCCTGCCACCACATCCTCTCCACCACCTATGCCCAGCTGGGTTCTGGCCCAACCTCAAAGTCCAAATCCTCCTCTAGAGTGGATCTGAAGTCCTTCCCAAAGCCCCAGATTGCACTGAATGAAGCCTGAGAATGTCCTAGGAATACACTAGAATCTATAAGTTGATTCTAGACCATTGTGAATTCTTGTGGGGCAGGGATGATAGAGAGGGGAGAGGAAGGAAAGCAGAAACTGATCACACTGACCTGAGTTTGGATTAGATTTTCTCCTACTTTTCTGGATTATCAAGACCTTAGTACAGGCTTGCACCCTTAAAATTGAGGCAAATTGAGAGACAAATAAAATCAGTGAAAAGAACCTAGAATCAAATATTTGTTATGATCTTGGGTAGGTTTCCAGTAAAATGAAACTAATATGAACTACCCTGTCTATAAGAACAAGGTTCTATAATGGACAATGTATATGAAAATGAATTTTAAGCAGATATGGGGAAATGATGCAAACTAAGATTTGCAGATTTGTAGCCAGTGGCCTAGAAGAGGAAGCAGAGTTTGAGTTAACAGTGTATGATTAACCTAGTCACCTGGAGAATCTAGCTCAGTGACTGATAAATCTTGAAGATACCACTCTAAAGCCATAATTGGATATTTTAAGGTTAAATATAAACCAGAAATATCTCACAAAATCAAAGGAACTATATATGCCCATTAATATCCTTCCCAAACATATCCTCCTGCCTATTTCTCCCACCACCCTGGCAAGTCAGAGCCTCCTTACTACATACCTAAACTACTGGAGTAGGTCCTCTGAGTTTCCTGCTTTCAATATGTCCTCAAGACAAATCCAGCCTACACACAGGTTATTCTTTCCAAGGCATAGCTCTGCTTATACCATTCTCTTCAAAATCTTCCAGTGGCTCCCCACTCATCTGACATCCAAGGCAAATCATGAGCTGGCCCCACTCCTTACTTTCCACTTCTCTGTTTCACCTTCCCTGGATGCCAACAAAATGTGATGTCTCATGTTTCACTTACTCACTATTATTTCCTGCCTTTTAACATTTACTCTTGACTTGCCTGGACATTCATGCCTTGCCTCCAACCCTCTAATTTCCAAATTCCCTTACCCTTCAAGAATCAGCCCATTCACCACCTTCCTTAATATCTCAGTCATAAATACACCCACAATTGTAACCCACAGCATCTTTTTAATCTTCTAGCTTGTGCTCTAGTTATCATTATGCATTTCATATATCCCTGGATACATAATAATAAATTACCTCCAACACACACCAATTTGCCCCAGGGCAGGGTAGATACTCGTTAAAGTTCATTTAATTAATTAATAATGTTGAATGATGAACATAATTTTAATACAATGTGGAATAGCATAATTTTTTATAATTTTTAATTGATTTCATAAAGGAACAGAGAGGGAGAGAGATATATAAACATCAATGATGAGAGAAAATCATTAATCAGCTGCCTCCTGCATGCCCTCTACTGAGGGTCAAGCCTGAAACCCGGGCATGTGCCCTGACCAGGAATCAAACCATGACTCCTGGTTCATAGGTCAGCATTCCACCACTGAGCCATGCCAGCCAGGAAGAACAGCATAATTTTTAATACAAATGTGGAATGGGGTTTTATTGACATGTGATAAAACTATCAAAATATTCACAACTTCTTAATTGCTGATCTTTTCACTTGGGGATTGTTTTTAGAGTAAAATAGAAGACTATTAGTAGCTACGGTTTTTTTCAAAGTGTAGCTGTATTGACATTGCAGCTGTAAAGAAAATGCACAAACAGGTCCAACAAATGCTTTAAAAAAAAAAAAAAAAAAAAAAGACAAACCAAATGACTTATTTTTTATCAATGTTTAAGAAGCCAAAAATCACCAAACAGCAGGCGAATAAAAACTTCAGCTTTCTATCTCATTGCAAAAGCTACTCAGCTGCCTCTTTGTTGATGGCAAGTTCATTGATACTAGGCTGGGATCAAGAGGCTCAAAAGAAGAAATTCATAACCTATAATACTACCTGCTCCTTCGAGTATGGGGCTGTAATGGAGATCACTTTTCTCTGGAAGCTCTGAGCATCTCAAGTTGAGTTCTGTTTCTTTCCCTTGCCTAGTCTGAATCCTTTCTGAGCTATCTCGTATAGTTATCCCCACCTGTACATCTATAAAATTTAGTATATCTGATTAGGAATGGTATTTATGTAATATTTTCCTCTAGATATTGTGTTCTGGATTTTTTTTAATCATTATAATGGAGGTAGAATGACCAACTCCATTCATCTCCCTTACTTAAAAAAGGGAGTCAGTGTCATAGTCCATAATGCATTATTTTCATTGTCTTTAGCTTAACTGTCACTCTTTTAGGAAGCCCTTTCCTGATGGCTCTGAAAGGTTAGGCCCCTAGTACATGCTCCTATTGCCTCTTTCATTCTCCTTCATGACACTTGTAATTATCTGTTTAATTTCCACCTTTCCCCGAAATACTGTAAGCCCTTAGGAGTAGGAACAGTATTTGTCACTGCTTTATGCCTGACACATATTAGATGCTCAATAAATATTTGTTGTGAATAAATGAACATGCAAATGGAAGTAACATAGTCCAACCATGTGTAGGCTTATAAGGGTGGCATATGTTTGTGTGCGTGCAACTGCATATATATCTTGTCCTTATAGACAATCTGTAGCCCAAGACCCACAGAACACACGTGTGCTTAATAGTCACTGGAGGGGACACGTACTTGGACTTACCTGGGGACAGAAGACTTTGGCAGCAGCTACCTGGGAATGCTGCCAAAACCAGGGCTTGCAGGGTTTTCTCAGTTTACGCTGAAGATGTCATGCAATCATGTTAATAACCATTTCCCCTACACAATTACTCACAAATAAGCTTATCAAATTAAACATTTGCTTCACAATATTACATTCAAGGGTAAGTAATCCTTTTTTCTCTCATAAAACAAGTCATGATGCCGAAACCGGTTTAGCTCAGTGGATAGAGCGTCGGTCTGCAGACTGAAAGGTCCCAGGTTCTATTCTGGTCAAGGGCATGTGCATTGGTTGCGGGCACATCCCCAGTAGGGGGTGTGCAGGAGGAAGCTGGTCGATGTTTCTCTCTCATTGATGTTTTTAGCTCTCTATCCTTCTCCCTTCCTTCCTCTCTGTAAAAAATCAATAAAATATATTTAAAATTTTTTAAAAATAGAAGTCATGCTGATGCTTATGAGTGCCATGCTACAGTTCTGGAAGTCCATTGCTTCACCTGTAGTTACTGGTGTCTTCAACAAGCATCTGATTGAATGCCAGGGTGCCAGGAACATTGTTTCATTAACTCCAGCTGAGGAAGCACTGCAGGTTTCTGTTCAGAATCTCCCAACCCCTTCCACATACTCTGAGGCCATAGGCATCGCCTTGCAAAAGGACCAAACCCAACCCAAAGAGCAAGCAAGGAATGCAGGGTGCACATTTGTATATTCAATAATACTATTAAATTACAATATTCAGTATGTCTGAATAGGAATGGTGCTTATGTGATATTTTCATCTAAATATCCTGTTCTGAATTTTTTAAAATGTCTGGTTGGACATAGATTTCAGAAAGAATTCTATCCCTAGAATAGCAGCTGTCATTGAACAGTTAATTCCTGTTTTAAGCACTAAGTTACCCTCTTTATTTTATCAGATCTTATTAATAATATGAAGATAGCACTTCCTCTTATAATTTTCAGAGTTCTACGCAGTGGTGTACAATCAGGTCATCAGTTTTACCACTGCCACAGGACTTTCTCAAAGCTTCTCACATTCCAATGGTTTCCATAAAAGTTGTTTGGGGTTACCTTATGTTTTATCCAGGCACGTCCACATGTGGCTCTTTCCTTATTTTCAGTCAATCTTAGTTGCAATCCAGAAGGAAGTACCTGAGATGCCACTCAATCATCCCCATCCCCATTGCACAACAGCCTGAGTGCTCTGCCCCTGAGGAAGGAAACTGGGCTCACCCAAGATGAAGCAGTGAACCCTGAGAGCAAGGGTGCACCCAGGATTCCTTGTGTGCTGATTGGGATTGGCTTGATCCTTCCAGAAGGCAACTGTATGGTCATCAGATAATGCTGGATGATTCCGAACTAAATCCTGATCAGAAATGAACCCTTGTTGATGTTCATTTACAAAGCCACTATTTTCTTATTAGAGCAAGTATAAATTAGGAAAAACACAAAGCCCTTAGAGAATGTGACAAATTAAAAGAACAGGCATGGCCTGGGCAACAGAAAAAGAAGATCTATTCTGCTCTCTCACTGTGAGATGCAAACCAGTTATGGGAACAGATATCTAAAGTAAAAGGGAGTACTGGGGGGGGGTTTGGTGTTTGTTTTGTTTCAAAAAAAAAAAAAATCGTGAGGTATGCAGTATATTCTGTTTTACAGAGTACTGTGATAAATATAATTTTAAAAAGAAAAGTTGGACACCATTATTTAGCCACTGAAGCAAGAGATGGGGAAATAGAGCACAAACCGGAAGTTAGAGAAATATGAATTCTGGCTGCATCTTTGTCAATGGCTTCCTGAGTACTCCTCTGGACAACCGCTTCTTATCTCTGTAGGAATTCCTTCACACGATGGAAATACATAATTTGTCTTTCTCCTTCATTCACGTAAACATTCTAAATAAGATGAGGTATGCATATAAAAAATTTCAGCTTCAAATGTCTTCACTGTAACAGTTTACACATTTTTCTTCAGACTAAGTAATCCCAATTCTAAGTGAGACTGCATTAAGTTTATTTCTATTTCTCAACTCGGACCATCTACTCTGCTGTCAACTTTCACTACCATTCACACTGGACAACATACTCTGTGAAGAAACTGTACACCCACGCTCAGCATAAATATTTTGATTGAAGTGATTGAATGAAAAGTAAACAACATTTAAATTATAAAAACTAAAGCTACTAGTAAATAGGAAATTCTAATTAAGACTTGAATAGCAAGATGTAAGAACTATGCCCAAAGCATAACTAGAATGGAAGTGTTTTACTTTGATTTTTTTTAATCTTGTTTTGTTTTCCATTTCGACTATTGTAAATGTGACTTTGACCAGCACTTCATGTTGATATAATAGATGTGGCTTCACATCTAAGCAAGGAAGGTGTTTTTCAAGTTGCTGGAAGTGAGCCGCCCGGCATTTCCCACACATTGGGCTCTGTTTTCCCAACACCTTGTGGATCACTAATTGGAGTTTGCAGACTCTGCAGCCAAATCGCAAGCATTCCTCTGAAATGAGTGTGACACACACTTCCCTTTCAGAGTCAATGAAAAGAAAGGTCAGGAAGAGGAAAAGCAGCAAACAATGATCTCCCAATTAATCTAGAAGGAACCGAATTTCTGTTCCTTGATTTCCTTAGGAGTAGGGGGTGAGGGGTGGGGGAGGGAATGGAAATGCGATCTGAAAAGAGAATGTGTGCTTTATGTTTAAGTCCTAAAACCAGTTCAATACTTAGCTGCCCACGTCGCATTAATCTGCACAGCAAAGGAAAAACAACTTTGAATTAACTGGAAAATGTTCTCTCTGGGAAACTGCGAAGGCAGAGGAGCTGGAGGCAGCAAGCAGGCAGGGACACACCATGAGAGAGAAAGTCTGTGTGCATGCAGCGAACCAATCTTCAAACCACTTGGAAGCCTGTGGACCTGCATTTGCATGTGTAAATACAGACATGTGGGGTCACATGCAATGCACTGGTGGGAGGATTAGAGGATAATCAGCAGTTAACGTGTCCTCAGAGAGAAAGTCATGATTCTGTCCCTTCAACTTTAGTCTTTTAAAAGAGTCTCAGAAATGTAAAACTGATATTTAAAAAAGCATTTGATTATATGAATGTGCAGTGCTGAAGGCACTTAAGAATTCAATTAGTTATAGACTATCTGAAATGTGTTAAATGAATATCTAGACAATTAAAATAAACTGGGTATTTTCAATGAATCATTTCCAGCATTTTTGAAAATTTAGTTCTATGATATACAATTTTAAAATATTTAAAAAGATCTTAAATTTTTGTTGTTGTTGTAGCTGTTTTAAAAGATCTTCATCAGAAATAGCTCAGAGGTGACTTGCCTTGTAAAAATATTACAAAACTAAATATCAAAAACATATATTCAGAATGGTAAATGTAAATGCTCAAAGATTCAGTTAAAGAGGAACCACCCCCCCACCTCTCTCTCTCTCTCTCTCCCTCTTTCTCTCTCTCTCTCTTTCTCTTGAAGCTTCCTGACACTTTGATATCCCAGTATCCTAGTGCATTAGTAAGAATTTACATGATATTACAGCTCTACAGCTCTCTGAGAACAACAAGATATTTTCCTGATTCCTTCTCTCCTTTAATGCTTTGAATAATTCAAGTTTAAAGGAGTCTAAACTATGCTTCTGTTATGGCTAAAGAGAAATACTCAGGAGAAAAAGAGTTAGAGGAAGAGTGAGGCTGTGGCTGGAAAACATTTTATTCATTAACAAACTGCTGCCCAGTCTTTTATTCTGTGACGTTGTTTTAGAACTTTTCTTGATTTATCATAGTTAACAAATAAGTGATCTCATGTAAAGGAAAAAACATCTAGTTTTCCTACATTTCTTTTTTGTCATAGGAACGGGGTGGGGATATATTCTTAAACAAGAATTCTATCTAAGTCCTGCCCCCCAATATCTCAGCATGTGACTATTTGGTCCAGGGTCTTTAAAAAGGTAACTAAGTTAATGTGAGGACATTAGGGTGGACCCTTATCCAACACAATTGGTGTCCTTATAAGAGGAAATTTGGACACAGATAGGCACAGAGGGAAGACCACGTGAAGCCACAGGGGGAAGACAGCAATCTGCAACCAAAGGAAGAGGTTTCTGAAGAAACCAACTCTGCCGACACCTGGATCTTGGACTTTTAGCCTCCAGAACTGTGAGGAAATAAATTGCTGAGGCTTAAGCTGCCCAGTCTGTGGTATTTTGTTATGGCAGCCCTAGCAAATCGATACAGTTGCCCTCAATTTCTTGACTCATGAAAGAACGTTTTCACATTCTCTACACAAAAAGGAGGTTCTCTTTAACATCTGTTGCCCTAAAACTTATCTCTGTGCCTGGCAGTGGCTCAGCAATAAGTGTTGAATGATGTATACATGCCTTAATGTGATTCAGATGGAGGTTCTCAGTGTGGCCCTAGTGGTGTGATACAGAAATGGGGCGACAGTGACCTGGCCTGTGAACTAGAAGGCAGATTTCAATTTTGCCATTGCCACCTCAGCTATTCCATTAACACACTTTAACCAGGAGAGCAGGCCAAACGACGCAAAAACCAACCGTGTTCTCAGAGCACATCAGCCACAAGCAACCCTACTCACTGGCGCTTGTCCAAAAAGAGAAGGCGTGCTGAGTGGTTCTTAGCTGTTCCTCCCAGAATGTATAGGTGAGCCAATAAAAACCACTTGACCAGCTTTATCAAGAGCTGCTGACAAGCCTGAAAGATCCCAAATGGACACCTGACCCATGTCTGTTGTCAAGATATTATCCACCATGGCAACCAGGCCAGTTTCCATCATGCATGCTGGTCTACAGCTCGACGGAAAAGGATCAAGAGAGTCAGGATTCTAAATATCAACAGCATCACTCTGTCAAAACCTCTCCTGTGACCTTTCTCAGAAAAGGAAATAGAATGACAAGATAAAAGTTAGCCAGACTATCTGTGTTTAGTGGTATAGCCTTTGTCTGAAATATTCTGTCTTACAAGGGTCACAGTCTCTTCAAAGGGTAGTGTGGCACCATGAAGCTTATGATGAAACTGATTAAGGTAAAATACAGTTACCAGAAGACATTTTTTTTTCTTTCCTAAGAGCAACAGAAAAATGAAGAAACAAAATTTAAGCATCTATCTAATCTGGCGCCACCCCCTCCCCCAATGAAACTTGTTCAGTTCCTTCATAGTATTGATGACAATTTCTATCTATATCCTTCCTACCCTCTTTCTTTATTTTCTGTTTTCCCCATTAGATTGTAGCCTTTATGAGGGTAGGGAAGTATATTTGTAATATTTACCAAGGTATATTCAATACCAATTACAATGCTTGCCACATAATAGATGTTCAATAAATAATTGTTGAATGACCAAACTAATGACTAAATGAATGAAACCAAAGAACGAAGCTGACCTCTATTTAGTTCTTATTGTGCTGTGTACCTTATACGGTGCTGTCTTAGGCTCATTTCATTTAATTATTAAAATATTAAATGATGCACTCTCAACATCATTTTTAAATGAGGAAACTGAAGTCTCATTCTTAAAAGTGTTTCTGCAATTATTGTGGGATGGACTATCTTTCGCCTCTTCTTTAGCACTTTGAAAAAAATTCCCCAATATTTTGAAATCCAACTTTTATATATTTTACTTTTCCTCTTGTCCAACCTTTCTGACGTTTTAGTGATTACTTTGAGCAGTGCTGAGGTGAAGGCTGAGGTTGGCTGCAGAGACCATGGTAGCTCAGTTACAAGACAGTCTCTGTAATTTTGTTTTCATTGGTTATTTTCAATATATTTATTAGGTTGTTAAATTGAACCATGTTCACTGTCTCCAGCCAAGTTCTTACAGTGCAAATGGCACATTAACTATGTAGTTATAGTGAAAGGAGTCAGTACTCTAAGGTGAGTGCCTAAAACCAAAATGCTGATGGGCAAGCCATGAGTGGGTCGAAGGTTCAATGTGATCTTTTCCAAACCTCTCTGGTTTGGAAATCTAACTAGAAACCTCCTGGGGTCAAAGCTTCTGATGAGATTCCTGGAGCTTCTCGGTCCAGGCGCGGGTTTGCAATACTTGGGAAAGAGTCAACCACAGGGATCTCGGCACTCCTCATTCTGGCTCAGCTGGGAAGTGCTGAGCTGCACGAAAAGCAATACATTTTAGGGACTCGTGGCGACTTTTTCAAACCTCAACAGGAATTTCAATTGTTCATTTTCAGCAAAAGTTTAGGTTTGGTTCCTATGTAAGCCCAAAGAAGTTGTTTGCTACTAACTCTAGCTTTTTGATTCAAATTGTAGGTGTTCAAGTAATACGATCATACAGGGAAATCAATCTATTATAGTATTTCAGTTTGTTGATAATAAAATGTTAATGTGTTGCAAATTTAAAAAAAATTAGTCAAGGAGTGTCATTCTAACTGACCAGAGTGGATTTTTAAAATTTTTTTATTTTTATTTTTTTAGTATTTTAAAGTATAAAAAATAGTTTTTAAAATTAAATAAATTATGGCATAAATGAATGTCTAAAATACCATCCCATCTAAATCAATTACTAACTTTTTAAAATAAAAAAGTAGAGGATACAAACTTTTTTCTTTGAACAATCTGGTCATTGATGAGGCTTGAATATGCCAATATTAATGATATAATAACAAATTGGAAATATATAGGTCTGAAAGCAAATAGAGTGGATATTCATTAAGCTTAATAAGTAGTCTACCTGGTTACTGTTGTGAAATTATAAAAATATGCCTTATTCTGCTGATTCTAATCCAAAGGAGTTGAAATGTGATTTTACTCCTGTTTAAAGATTCACTTCACTTCTAATAAACTCTTCTGGATGTTACACCAAAATGTTATGCTATCAACTATTTTTGAGTTTAGTAGCTGTTTCTTAAAACTGGTTTTAAATCTTGGTTCTACTTTTTAAAAGCTGTGATTCTTTAAAATATAGTGCAGTGTATTCAACTGATAGGTCATTGCCTGCAGTTTAACACATTTGCTGAGAAAGAGTTGACCAGTGGGGGGATTTTTAATTTTTTATATTTATCAATTTAATATCCTTTAACTTTGGGGATTTTTGTGTTCATTTTAGCTCGGATTTTCTGTTTGAGTAACACGTTTTATTTAATGGCAACAGAGGAGAGAGAGAGAGAGAGAGAGAGAGAGAGAGAGAGAGAGAGAGAGAGAGAGAGAGAGAGTGTTCAGCACAGGAGAGAAGAAAAGAGAATGTCCAGGAGGACAAGAGGACAGTGACAAGTAGCTGCAGGATGGAGGTCTACACACAGAATGAACAAGGACAATCTCACACCTGTTGTGCCGGACAATGTTAATGTGTTTAACCATTATTTTGAATACACTGAACACTATGCAAAAAACAAAACAAAACGGTATACAATAAAGAAAACGTAAACACAATGCAGCTCAGCTTTGAAATATTAAGATAATAATAATGGATATAATTTAACTCAAATTGGAAAACCTAGGGTATGGAAATTGTGAAAGTGAGGGGGGAATAAAGGAAGTGCATGTAAGAGTGCTAATTCTCAATTGTCTCTACATGTTTAAAACTGGAAATTAAGATATAGCAATATAAATATATTATTTAGAAATATGGAGGTTAATACCATAATAAAAAAAATATGAAACTTTTTAAAATAACTACCAATGGGGTGTGTGATTGGAGCCTGGAGTGGTGGTGAGAAAGAGCATTGCTTTTTGTGTGTTAACTATTTTTTAGTTGACTTTTTAAACTATGCTACTTATGTAAAAGTTAAAGTTAATTTAAAATATTAGGTTCATTGGCCCATATGAAATACATATCTCAGGTATATTTTTTTAAATCTTAAAGGCTTTTCAGATATCTTTCAAAAAGCAGGATTCTATAACTGTAAATCTTTGGAATTATTAGTGCATTGTATAATATTCCTACAATTATGCTTGTGAAAGCAGTTTCATCAATCCTGGATATTTTTATTTTTTAAATGTCTGGCATACTTATTTATTGAAAAGCTGAACTACTTTTTTAAAAAGGGAGGAAAAAAAGAAAAGCTGAACTACTTGATAATGCACATAAATGTGTTTGGAGGTCTAGTCTGGCTCAGTTAGATACACATAGGTTTCCATGATTACTTGAAATCCTAAAGAGTCATCATTGCTAATTCAAACCTGGCCAGATTTCCTGATTCTAATCTCAGTCCAGAGTGAACTGAGGTTAGCTACTAAATAGAATGTTCAGTTCAATTGAATGTGAGCCTACTGCCAAGCTACATGTGAGCTGAGTGCTCCAGGGTGCCAGGTGATAAATCGAGGAAAGAGCGATCACATGAGAAGGATGTTTTTGCATAGGCACGGGATCTTCTTCTGCAAGAACAGGGAGCAGAATTGTAGGTCGGGTACAAAGAGGATATGGCTTTGCACTGTAAAAGGCAGCCTTCAAAGGACTAACTCATTTGGGGGGGGGGGGGGGGAGTCTGGCAATGCAGGCTAAATGTGAGTTACTCATCTTTGGATAGTGTTGGATAAATAATTGTATTCTAGGAATGCCTTCCCAACATTTAGCTAAGCACTCATCCTTCACAACTTAACTGACTTAAGAAAAATGTATGTGTGCCCACCTGACTACGTTGATGAGCAGACATTGCCTCTTCCCCACCTATCCCTGCAAGAGTCCCTGAAAAATGTCAAGGTTAAAGTAGCCTTGGATATCTGAGCATCCTAGTTCCAGATGAGTGCTAATACCTCAGAATGCTGATGGTGATAAAACACTTTAAATATCCCCTGGGGAAAAGTGCTGGTGTCTGAAGACAACAAAAAGAAAAAGGAATCTCTTTGGATTCTTGGGTTAGCAAAAGATACACACAACTTTGTGAGTAACTTTCAAATAGTCTTCTTTTGGGCATAAGAGGTGGATGAATTTATGTTTTAAAAGTACAAATATAATTTAAACTAAATAATGTTGAAAGATATACACTGTACACTCTTATAAAAAGTCTTAAACTTTTTTTAAAAAATCTAAGCATTCTTATTTCAAATTTAAATAAAAACAATCCAGTAAAGTACAAAGTAAAAAGAAGCCCAAATCCTATCACTCAGGAAAAACCTATTTTGCAAATGTCTTTCCAGACATCTCAATATGGACACACATGCAATTTTATATAAACAGGATCATGCCCTTCATACTGTTGTTCAACTTGGAGAAATGCTCTTAATGAGTGGGTAAACTTTCATCAGGCATAGCAGTACCCTGACTTTGTTCTCCAGTTTTAAAACCATTACTATGTATGTTCATTTTACACACAAAGACCCCATTTTGAAACTGTGCTATTCAATACAGTAGTCACTAACCATGTGTGACTATTTAAAAGTAAATTAATGAGAACTGAGTAAAATTAAAAATTCAGTTCTTGAGTTTCACTAAACACATTTCAAGGACTCAATAGCTACATATGGCTGATGGCTATACTATTGGACAAGACAAAATAGTTTCATGATGGCAGCAAGTTCTTTTGGGCTGTCTATACTGGAAGCAAATGTTCTTCAGATACAGACCACTTAAGAACTTGGGTTTTATTTATACACCTGAATTTTCCAAGGGCTTTGACTTTTGATTCTTGCCAACATAATTTAGGGTTAAATCCCAACTTTAGAGGCCATAAGTCACAACTCAAAGACCAGCCACTTGGATGAAGGCATAGAGAAAGACTTTGTCACTATTTCCATTAAATTCTCACAGGTCACAGCTCCCAGCTGTTCTGGTGACACTCTCCATAACAGTGTTCCACTGAGATGTCTTGTCTCTTACTCAGAATGAGGGTGAGAGTTTGAGAGTAGATGCTCCCTGGTAGATTGGGTTCCATCCTACTTCAGCGTGGGAAGATCACTCACAATATCAAAATATAAATAAAACAAGGGCAATTAATGAGCAGTAGGGTCTGGGAACTGGATTCAAACCAACCACCGACCTGCAGTTCCTCTAGATCATATGCTATAATGATGAGAAAGGGAATGAAAAAAAAATGTGTCTGGTATCATGTTCTCAAGCTGAGCAAATAATCACTCCCTCCTTTTTTGGTCTCTGTGTCTCTAGAGAATGTAATACAAAATTAAATTCCAGGCTTGTTCTAATAACTTGAGATCAACTTTCTAGTTTTCAGAATTTATGTTCAGTCTGAAGAAGCACCTAAAGTTACTGCTCTCCATTCTCACACAAAACGCCTCCCTCCGTCCCCTTAAATCTCTGGAGGATAAAAGTTTGTCAGGCAGAACAAACATTCTCACAGAAGATTTCTTATCATTTCTCCTTCCACTTAAATTTTAACTTCTTCAAAATTGCCTACAGGGTTTCATTTCCACATGTCTCCCCCAGTCCTAGTAGGAGTATAAAAATATGAGATGAAAATAACAGCAGGAAAAGAAATTTCCAAATTTTAAAAGTTTCCAAAATGGTTCAGTTTGAGGTCTGTAGAAAGACTTGCAGCCATTTTTCATTTGGCATGAACTGTCTTATCTTTGCTTAAGAGCTATTTTTGTTTAATGGTTAGCCATTTGATGTGAAGCTCTTTCTCAAATCTTCATCCTAAGGAACAGCCTTTGGAAAGAATATTGTCTTCACTTATTAATTCATTCACTCCTCTGTTTAGTAAATATTTATTAAGCTGCTTCTATGTACTAGAGAAAGAGCCAAGTGTTATTTATACAAACATTAATAACAAATAGCTTTAAAAACTCTATGGAGAAAAAGAAGCAAGTTGGGATGAATGCTAGGATGAAGAGCTACACAGAGACACACCCACTGCAAAATGCATGAGAGAAGTGTGGTATGAGAAAGCTTCCTCTAGGAAGTAATACTTGAACTGAGTCTTAAAGTATAGTTACAGATTAGTCACTCAATGAAGGTGGGTGGGAATATCCCAACATAGGGTAAGGGGGAAATGGCACAATGTCTTAAGAAGACCAAGTCAATTGGTGAGGTTGATCCAGGAAATCAGGTTGGAGGATTGTGCATGGTCAGATGATGAGAGACCCTCTATTTCTGAAGGTGATATAAAGTCATTGAAGGGTTTTAAACTTGGCAAAGACAAGAGAGATTAATGTGATGTGTTTGGAAGGGATGGGCTAAAGGGGGTACAACATGAGAAAAGAGAGAGACACACACACCAAATAGATGGGTGACAATAGTGCCTCAGATGATAAATGAATGTTTAATCTAAAGAGGATTGAAGAAGTACAAAGTACTCAATGAGGTGAATTCAATAAATATGGGGAAGTAATATTTTGAGGATCTAATTAAAAAGTAGGATAAATGGAAGGGAGCCAGGCAGTTGAATAATTAAAAATAAACTAGCCTTTTAATATTTGTTTTGAGAAAGGGGTGGCTATCATCAGTACATCTATCCTGGCCTCTGAAATAAGAAATATATGAAACAATCCTGAGAGGAAAAGAAAGAAGAACTTACGCACTTAACAGCTTATTCTCATTATCTTAGAAAACCCTGCCTCTCCATTTATCATTTTCTAAACTTCAATGACTCTCTAAAAAACAAACAAGCAAAAAATATCTAAAACATCATTTGCTATGTGGAATATTTTTAATTTTAGCATCAACTTATATAAGACCCTTTTGTCAACACATGTCTCCCCCTACTCCTACTAGGACTGGGGGAGACATGTGGAAATGAAACCCTGTAGGCCATTTTGAAGAAGTTAAAATTTAAGTGGAAGGAGAAATGATAAGAAATAACAAAACTGAGATTTATTCTGTGCTAAGCATTGAAAGTACAAGAAGAGATAGACCAGACCCTCTGTTCAAATTTATCTTTATTCCATTTTATTTGCATACTTATGTAATTTTTTTGTTTGCCTGTATCTAGTTATTAACTTCACACATCACAGCAGTGGTCCTCAAACTGTTGCATGAATAAGAATCATGTGGAGAGCTTGTTAAACTAGTTTCCTGGGCCTTCATCCCAGAGATCGTGATTCAGAAGGTCAGTTGAGGTAGGACCCATGAATTTGCATTTCTAGTGGAGTTGCAGATGTCTGAGGGCCACATTCTGAGAACCACTACTTACAGCTTTGTGTGAGAGTAATTCTGATCTGTGAAGCAATGTAAGGTTCTTTTCCCATAACATGGAATTGACGTCAATGGGAATTACACAGGCAACAAAGGTGTCATCCCAAGGCCTTAAGTGTTTATGGCCAAGCCCTTACTACCTATTAGCTCTTGCCTCCTGTTTTCTAGCTGCATTTCCCATTTGGGTATTGCTGTTGCTATCAGTCTATATGTTGCTGCAGTTACGGCTCTTGATGAGGTCAAACAGTCCCCGATGGAGAGACTTGAGAAATGGGAGCTAACTTTCCTCTGTCTGAACTTCTTTTATCCTATCTGAACTTAAAGACTAAAAATTAATAAGACCCTTGAGAAGGTGGAGAGATTTGCCAAATATTACCAGACACTGGAAAGGATGCGATGGTCAGCTCAGGGCCAATTATGCTGTTAGCCTAGACCACAAAAAAGATAAATGGGTAAGAATCTGCCTCTCATGGTAAATATAATGGTTTGCCAGTTACCTTGGCTACAAATTTGTTTTCTTGTAAACAATTTCAAATTTTGGATCCTTTCTATGTGCAGTTAAGTTCTGTTTATTTATAATATTTAGAAGTTGTTCCTGTCTTGGCCTTCATGTGTATATTTTTCAGTCGCACATACAGGAAAATAAGAGGAAACTATTGAGTAATCCAGGTATCAAGTGAAGAGAACAGAAATGAAAAGGATAAATTTTAAAAATATTATAAAGCAAATGGTAAAAGGCTTGGCTCTCCAACAGGGAGGAGAAGAGGTAGTTGAAATTAACTGCCAGGTTTCCAACTCTTTTGACTAGGAGAAGGATGGCATCAATTACATAAATATGGAGAATGAAGAGGGCAAAGTGTTGGGTAAAATGTTGGGTTTGTTTTGCACATCCAGGTGATGGCAGGATAGCAAAGTGGACATGTTTTAAAATAGTTGAAAATCCATGACTAGAGTTCAGATGAGAATAGTGATTTGAAGGATATGATTGGGGCATCTCTACTTAGAAGTGATTTGAAGGATATGATTGGGGCATCTCTACTTAGACGTGGCAATGATGAGCTCATGAGAGAGGGTCCATGCAGGAGCAGTCAGAGCACTGAGGACTGAACCCTGACAGTCCTTCCAGAAGGGTTCCAAATAAGTGCTTCTTGGAGTTGATACTTTTGTGTACTTTCTGTTAGTGTTTTCATTAAAATGTAGATAGTATTTCTGGAACACAGTATATATAGAGTTGTCAGTAAAGAGATACCCCGTGTGCCTAAGGGTATGCATATATCCACTTGCATATGTGCCCATCTGTATAGAAAATATGGCTTAATTTGCATGGTATAGAAGTTGAACTAACTGAGTGCATTTTCAGTTCTTTCAGAAGGTTTAATAAAATAGTCTGAAATGGCAAGATAACTACTATTAAAATGTGTGTAACTTTTCTCCTTTCTTCCCCATATCATTCATGCCATGTGATACTGATGGGGTATATTTTCCAGCCCCATTTGAAAAGCCTCCCCTGAAATCACAAACCCAATGATTTGGAAGAGATATTTCAAATGACTAAAAATATACAGTGTAAACAAGCTGGCCTTTTAGTCTGAAGTGTACTAAATTAAAAAAACCAGATGCTTTGGTTGGCTTGGAACAGCCGGATTATGATTGGCTCTCCTTTACTAATCATTTTCTTTGGAGCCTTCTCACCTTCTTCTCCTTTCTTCCTCCTCCTCCTCTTCCTCTCTCTTTCTCTCTTTTCCCTCATCCCTCCTGCTCTATCCGGTTTTTGTTTTCAGACAGCCATAAGTTTATCAGATATAGGAGACATAGTTCCCAAATATCAAGTGGTTTCTGAAAATAGAGTTGCTCATTTAAATTGTTTGCCTGTACTCGCAAAAATGTGCTTACTGGAAACCTGGTGTGAAAGTCTGAATCACACCTTCAATCATAGTTCTTAATTTGAAGGACTTTTCTATGTAATAATTTTATATGACTTAAAAATTAAACATTAAAATATTCCTCTTTGACTACTACTAACCGGGACATTTTATAGGACCTTAGGAAACCACTTAGATCCATAACTTTCCAAGTTATTTATTTATATAAAATCATGAAGCCTCACAACCCTCTGAGAAAGGGGTCCAAACCAAATTCCCAAGTTCATTGAAGGTTAGATGAAACCTCAATGAAATTGAGTGGCCTTCCCTGACACAGAGGCTTTTCCTGGACAAATCTATGCTATGTCAAATCAACTGATACTGTGAGAAATTATTTTAAATGATTGAAATCTATTTTCATCTGATGTATCTAAACAACTGTACCAGAAATGAATTTTCACTTGAACTCTAGGGATAGGCTCTCAAGAAGGGACAGAAAGAAGAAAAATGAGGGAGGGCGGGGCGTGCAAACGGAAGGGAAGAGAAATTTCTCACAGATGAAAGCAATAATGACAGATCAATACAATTGATTATCTCAAATTAATATACCACATATTTGGGGGCAATTTCATGTTTCTGTGATTTAACATAAACATCAGTAGACTCTAATGGAAGAGTTAATTATGACTTAGTTAATAAACATTCTATAAGTACAAGATATACTGTAAGTACTGGGTATAAAAAGTAATTGCCAGATACTACCTTTCAACTGGATAAGGGAGTCTCTTTGTAGGCCAGGTCATCTCAAACATACAAGTATTTATGTTCTCCCTTTAGGGAGAAATTTTTGCTGTGCTTTAGTAAATCAAAGTTTAGCAGTGGCACTGATTCCAAATAAGTGTTTATGGAGGGGGCAGTGATTATTTTTTTTTTTTTCCATTTCATGGAAATGGAACAAACACTCCACAAATTCTCCATGGCTTTTTTTCTCCAAAACACCCATCACCTCCACCCTTTCTCTCCACCCTCCTTTCCATCCTGGGTCTCCACCCCAGGTTATGGCTGGTCCTATGCTTGACCTGGTACTTTCAGTAACGCCCCCAGGTAGAATGGACAGGGCACATCCTGGAGATGAACATTCCAGTGTTTTTCTGGAGTCCAACAAGAAATCTTTTCCTCGGATGTACTCCTGTAGCAGACACATTTCAGTGTATTAACATGGTCACTAAGGCATCAAAGATATAATAGCTATAGGACATTTTTGTTGTTAGTCTTTTATTTCAGTCTGTCTTAACTTCCCGGTGCTAAAACAGGAAAAGGAAAATATGTAGGCTTAACACTCTTTTCTGCTGTATCACTCACTTCTCAGAAGCAGGAGGAAAAAAGAGTTACTTTCATAGAAACTACACATAGAGAATGAGCCAGGAAATTGTTTGTTTGTTTGTTCATTTGTTTGTTTGTTTGTTTTTATGTCTTGACTTTTAATATTCAGGTCAAAAGTGCCGTCCTGGTACTTGTCTGTTTTGGAACTTATGGGGATTTGTAAAAAGCAAAGGAAAAAGCTTCTGAACTGGTTGCCCAGTGTGTCCTGCTTTCGTAATGCACCAGGAGGCTGGGTGTCCAGAGAAGCAGCTCTTTGCCTGGCTGACTCCCAGCTCATTGAATCTGTTACCATCTCTAGGCAGATATGGGAATCTTGACTTTCATCTGTAGAATGCTGGCTACCTCGGGGGATATAGAGTGAGAGTTGAAGCCATACAGTGGAAAGAAAAGTCAATACTGAAAATAAAAGGAATTTACGAAGCTCTCACCCCTTTTCCAAGAACAGCTTCATTTGTAATCCTGGGGAGTACGTGTTAGGTGTCATATTTATGCATGTCCTTTCCCCACTTTAATCCCTGGCTTTGTGGTACTCCATCTCACCTGGTGACATTGAGATGACAGGGGGTGACTTAGCTGGAGAGGCCACACTGCGGACTCAGCACTATTTCATAATTCATGCCACCTTCAGGTGATTATTATTAAGCTCTCAGCTTGGTGAGGGGTTTTTATTACTCGTCCTTGGAATGTTTGCCCATAGTACCCTTACAGTTCTGCTTTATTGGCCACGTTTTACACTCGACTGCCAGGCTGGGCTCGCTTCTTTCTTATGTAGGTATTTATAACATGTTTCCAATGGACAGTTATTCTGCATCACTTACCAATACACCCCACCAAAATGCATCTTTGTCAAAAGAGAAATGGTCCCATTATTTTTTCTCTATGTTTGGCTTGTGAGCCTGGGTGACTGGAATGATAACTCCCATGCCTTGGGAATATTCAAACACTGCACTAGTCTGAATACATGTCTATACCTTTTTTTTGGCTTCTCCTTCTATGTTAGTATTCCTTTCCAGGTTTCATATGATATTACAAATGCTTTCAGTATTCTAATTCACTATGGAATGGCTTTTAAATATTTCCATATGCTTTCTGCTTTTTTCCCTCCACTCTTCTTCCTTTATTCCATGTTGGCTCCATATTGAAACTTTTCAAAATGGCTCATATTACAATATTGGTATATGCAGGAATCCAGTTTCTCTTTTCCGGACCAACGTATCTGCCTTGACATCGATCTGACTTCATCCTACAGTGAATATTTATTGCATCTCCTTTGACAAAGAATTAAAAATGCCGATACTTTACTCAGAATTAAAAACATGTAAAAAGGAAAGAAATGTCATTAGAGACACTCAGCAACAGCTTGAGAATGTCAGCAACTAAAGCTGTGAGCAAACAGCGCCAAGGTGGATGGAGCAGCTGCTTCGGAAGAATATTGGGGAGCCAGCTGTTATTCCCATTGGCACAGGAATGTGCCAATCACCACCCAAACTGCAAGAAGCCTGGGCCAGATTCTGGGAGAAAGAGCGCCTTCACATGCCAACTAGAAAGGGGCCTCTTGTTTCTATGCGTCAAAATTATATCCACAGTTCTTTATAGACTTTTCTCTCTGGAACCACCCATTCTCCCTTCATAAGTTGGAATGGGAAAGAAAGGGTATTGAGGAAGGAAATATATTTCTCTTTCATTTCACGCTGCTATTACAAATAGTTTTGTGACTTAAATGTGGAGTATATCATAGCCGGGGTCGTATGTTGATTAATGATGTAGACAAAAGAAAAATACCAGTGAATTTCAGAGGTGACAATGTACCAGCCCATATAGATCTGTCTATTTTCTCAAGCTCTCTAACTGGGAACCAGACATTTTGGCTTACAATAATAGTACTTCAAAATTTCCCAAAGAGGCCTTTTTTTTTTTTTTTTTTTTTTTTACCTCCAAGCAAAGAGAGAAAATACATTTTTCCTCTCTGTTTGTTTACCACAAAGTAGGAAAGCAAAAGAAAATTTTCCCCAAAATTTATTCTGACTTGGAATTTAAGTCAATTCTGTAAAAATCAGACCTGGTTAACTTTCACTCTAGCTGAACGTAAACAGTTGTGTGTGTGTGTGTTTTTTGTTGTTGTTTTTTTGGGTTTTTTTCCCCCCGAGATCCTCAAGCAATAACTTAGACCATTAAAAAGCAGTAATTTCACATCCTACTGTTCAATGTCTAAGGCATACAACACTTCCTAATTAAATAAGATAGTCTTCTCCAAAAGGGAGTACAAAAGAATCCTTCCTGTGTATACCTTTTCCTAGCTGGAGGCAATTTGTTCTCATATATTTGTTTAGAGATTATCATGCAATGGTGACATGCTTTACATCTGAAATTTGTAAATCTCTTGCTCTCAGAACTATCCCAGAAATGTGAATAAGTAAATAAGCAAAATGATGAGATTTTCCATGGTTTCAACAAGTTAATCCTGATGAGAAAAAGTATTTTCTCTAAATCACATAAAGAAGAGCAGACAATCAATTCTTTGGGGCAATCCATCCCATTGTCAGTACACCAGTGCCCATGAGATGATGCAACTCTGACCTCTTTTATCATGAAGCAAGAAAGTTGCTAAGGAGCATTTGAAAATTAGACAAAATAGACACAGGAGCAGATGGAGATAAATGTAGTAGAGGCTCAATGCAAGAAATGAATACCTGAGTTGGTAATGTGTTATAGCACAAGCTATATATATGCTGTTATAATATGTCTTCATACTGGTAGGGGGATAGAAAAGGCTACTCCATAATGTGGGAGTGAAGCAGTGTAACCCTTTTTAGAGAAACATGATAGACAACTTCTCTTAATGTTAGGAGAAAAAAAACAAAACAGAAATTTGGTTCAAAAATTCACAAACGCTGATTGAAGGAAGGCATTCTGGGTGTCTGTGGCTCAGAGAGTGCATAAGCCATGAGAGGAGCTAAGGCAGGGACACATTAAAAGTAAACAAAGCAGCCCTGTTTGGGTGATTCAGGTGATGGGTGTATATAGGAAACAACTCATCATTATTTCTCTGTCACATCACTGTTTCTCTCTCTCCTTTCCTCTCTCTAAAAACCAATCAAGACAGGATTAAAAATAAAATTATAGAAACAAAATGCAAGACTACATTACTAAGAATGCCTTATGGCAAAGTGGGATTAAAAGCCAACTGAACAAAAGTCCACATAATATATGATTTTGTTTTTATGAAATGTTCAGAAGAGGGACATTTTTGTAGACAGAATGTAGATTCATGGTTGTTTAGGGCCCAAAATATAGGAATGGTAGCCTAGAAGGGTTATAACTGAAGTGCATTGGTAATACTTTCAACAATAAAGATAAAAATATTAAAAAATAAAATAAAGGTTATCAGGTTTCTTTCTGAGGTGATAAAAATGTCCTAAAGTTCAATAGAGTGGTGAAGGTCTGGGAAGGAAAGTTGTGGGTGGAGGGGGTTAATGGGAAACAAACAAACAAAGGGAACATCTGTAAAACTTTCAACAATTAAGGGGGGAAAAATAAGTAAGATTGACCAAGAGAAAAAAAAAATGTCTTAAAAGTTGACTGTGGTGATGATCACACATGAATATGAGTATACTAAAAATGATGGAATTAGACATTTTAAATAGTGCATTGTATGGTATGTAAATTATATCTCAATAGCCGTTATTTAAAATTTTTAAGATAATAAACATTTCTTTAGAAAAAGAACAGCCAAGTAAATGGAAGGAGCAATAAATATTCCAAGAAGGGCTTCTTCTTCCTCAAGCCCCCAACTCCCCATAGGACAAAGAGAGGAAGCTGTGAAATATTCTTACTAACCTAGAAACACAAGTAATCTCTTCAGAGAGCACAGGTGCCTCATTTCCTACCACATCTGAAACTCACTTAACTGTGAGGCTTAATGCGACCCCAGTTCAATCCTAGGAGAATTTGTGAATTGTCATTCAGCTTCTTTTCCAGACAAAAGGGTTTCCGCTCACAACAAATGAACACTTGGATAAAAAGAGTAGATATTCAAGCTGCCTGAGGCCCTCTCATAAATAACAAAAAAGATTGGCACCAGGTAAGTCTTACCAAAGACTACAGCATTTACAAAGTTCTTCTATTTGAATTTATTTCAAGCAGTCAGTAAATAAATGGTTCCACACTATTAAAAATGGAGAAAAGCAAAGACGACAAACATGTGCTTCTACCTCCTGCAATTTGGTCCATTTCCCCAGCTCCTGTCTCAGAGAAAGATGTAATTGTTCACTTGACGACCCTGGTACCCAGCGTATTTTCTTTGGGACCATCTTTTGAATATTATTTTTGTATAAAGCCAAGTAAATGAATGGAGAAGTTGGAAAACATAATTAGAATGTTATATTGACACCGTTGTAGATTTTCCGAATGCCGAGAAACAAGACATGAATGGAAATGACTTTGCCAAAGTGAACATTTTATGCATCTTTATATAGGGCATATTCCCAAATGGAACAAAATGTACTTGGATAAAATAAAATAACAAAATATTTATTAAACATTTTTAATTTATGACATATATTTGACACATTTAGGTAGAACCCTTATACTCAAAGACTTACATTCTAAAAATTTACTTCTTTGCATGTGTCTTTTTCTCTCTTTTTTATTTTCTATCTCAGAGGCACTTTTAGCTATTTGGTAGGAGCTATAGATATTCTGCCCAACCACAGGCTCATAATCCCCCTGGAACCATTTGTCCTTCAAAACTATCTTAGTCACATATACAGTGATTCTTAGTGATTTTGCAGGCTTTTTGAGATCCTTTTTAAGACACCAAACGAGATTTTTAAACTAACCCAAAGAGTCCTATTTTGACATTAACCTTGAATAACCCATAAATGACTGTTCATTTTCTAGCATCAGAGACAATATCTTTCCATTGGCAGGGTAGCATGGACCCCTTCACACAGCTATGAACCTGTATGGAGCATCAATGTTTAAAGAATGAAGCTAGGCTGAAAATTCTAGGAAAGACCCAAAAATAAGTCCACAGTAAAATTGGTGATGAGTTATTGCTAAAGGTATACTACAAACCTAAAAGTCCTTGATTAGGAATTTGGAGAACTGTGCTTCTAGTTGAAGAAGTTATGGGGATAAGAGATGGATGCCATACTATAAAATAGGCTTTGTATAATTGCTCCTATTTTCTTCAGAATTTGAATTGTTAGTTCCATATATAAACAATATGAAATATGCCTGTTTCATATTGTGCTCTTAGTCTTGTCAGTAAAGAGTTTTCAGTGGTACTACATTATATTGGTTTTATTATAATTTTTGCTTTGAAGTGTGTGTATAGATTATTGTTGACAAAGTTTTTCCTCAGCTCTAATTGTTCAATAACGCTTCCAAATTTGAGCCGGGCCTTTTGCAAAGTGCCCTGATTTTTGTTCAGTGACCAAGTTTCTCATTGAGCCAAGAGTCTTTATTTCCCTTTCTTCTGCTCCTCCACCTCCTCCCCCAGCCAATTCAGTTTCCCCAAGCAAACCATTCCTCCATCTATTTCTCCACTTGCTGCTCTGGCCCTTCTTTTTGGCTGATCTATGAATTCACACTCTACATTTTTATACCTTTGACTTTTCAAAATGTTTTACAAAGCTGCTTCCAGCTCACCAGAGCAGTAATAATCCATTCCCCCAACTGAAGTGTCCAAATCCACACAAGACACACACAGAAATGACCGCAGATGATGCACTGATAAATATTTGGTTTCCATACTGTTTGATTTTACTTCATGTCTCCTCTCTCCTTTGCAGGCCAGTTGTGTTTTTGGGTGTGTCTTTTCACAGGTTTGCTCAGTTACAAAATTCCCATTAGCCCACTGACACCCATCAGTGGTTCTCAACAATGTCTCCCCACTGAATTCACTGGGAATCTTCATAAAATTATCTATGTACAGACTCACTCCACACCCATTACAGTAAATTATCGATAGAATATCTGATTGGAAACAATGGATCTAAGATAGCTGTTAAACAGAATAGAATGTTAGTCTAATTTTGTTCTTTCCCATCCTGGGATAAAGAGGGAAAATCCTGACTAGTCTGGAAATACAGTGGAAAAAATAAGAGAAAATGGCATGCTGAAACATGACTAGAAGGTTAAAGGTGAGCAAGGGCTTATCTTTTTCCAGACCATCGCCATGTCAGTCCAGGGAAACAAAAATATTTGCTTCAAATGATGGTCTGCTCTTGGACTCCAAGTTTCCATGACCATACTCCACCCTACCCAACCACTGCTGATGAGTGGTAAGATTCTTTGAAGATTCATTCTATTGAATCTATGACCTCAAATATATGATAAGCTATGTTTGAGAGTTGTTTTCAGGTAGTATTGTCTTAATTGAATTGATTAGAGTCTCCCAGCCAATGTGCTCTGAGCGGGTTTACAGTGTGTTGGGACATTGGTTCCCTTCAGCTCCTGCAGTGGCCAGGCAAGCCCGGGAAAACCCAGGGCTCAGTCCAAAATACTCTGGCCTGGAGCAACCAGGTGCATTTGACCTAATGGGAATTAACTATTATTTTCTATGTATGTTGTAAAGTGGAAAAGCAGGGAAGTCCCGGAAAAAAAAAGTAGAGATGGTAGAATCTTGAGTGTCTGAAATGATAAGCAATACAGAGCACCAAGTTCGAATTCAGTATAGAATAAATTATATACTACACATAAATCCACCCATTGATTATAATAATAGAGGCATAAAGCCATATGCAGCATACTAGATGTGAAAAATTAAGCAATTTGTACTAAAAGAAATTGTCCCTCTGATATCACCTGGTAACATAAAAATTATTGTCATATTGCTCACAGTCATAGTATGGCTCAGTGGTTGAGTGTTGACCTATGAACTAGGAGGTCATGGTTTGATTACCTGTCAGGGCATTTGCCCTGGTTGTGGGCTCAATCCCAGTGTGGGGCATGCAGGAGGCAACCATACAATGATTCTCTTGCATCATTGGTGCTTCTGTCTCTGTCTCCTTCTCCCTTCCTCTTTCTCTCTGAAATCAATAAAAATATTTTAAATTAATAATAATTATATATGAATATAATAGACTTATAATAGATAGTGAACATTGATTGAAAAGATTATTGTTTATCATCTCCAAAATAATTATTTCAATATATTTGGATCAGTTTTTCAGTTCCAGTTCTCAGATTAAAATCATGGGTTTGGACATGAAGAATTACTTCCTTGGGTTTAATGATCACAAGAGGAAAGTTAGGGCAATTCATGAAAAATGGAATTCTGGGTTAATTACACTTTAATTTCAAAAAGTGAGATATTTATGTTGCCATCAAAATAGATTTTAAATGTCTATAAGGACAGAAAACTCAAAAATATAAATTTATTATAATGTTTATTCATTCAGGTAATTCAGACATTGTTTTCCCAATGATGGCTAAGACGTCCTTTTTGGGTTTGTAGATATGAAATATAGAAATCACATAATATTAAGATCACAAAATATCTCAGTAATCAAGAACAAAGAGGTTTGCCTAAAGAAGCCAATGAAAGTGAACAGAAAGTTCTCTGATAAGTTCTAATATTTTAAAAACATTAATAACATGCACAAAAGACAGAGGAGGGATCATCTAACCAAAGGCAAACCCAAATGTGTGATGCAAACCAGTAATAAAGATCATTTTTTAAGGTTTTATTAAAATACTTCTTAAAGAACAAAGGTGGAAAAGACAGGTCCATGGTCTAAGAAAGTGGAAAAACATTAAAGGCAGCAGAAGACTAAGAGAAGGCAGTAAAAGCTGAGGACCCATTTCTTGTCTTTCTTCTTGTCAAAAAGGATAAATTTAAAAGAAGAGGTACAGCTTTGTTTTTAAAAAGGGTCAGTGTAGAGGATTGGAATGGGAGCCAAAGAAAGTGAAAAATAGACAAAATAAAAACAAGGGCAATTTTGCAAAAATTCAAGTTTTTGGGTCGAGTGAGTTATACTTCCAACTATTGGCAGATATATTTGCTAAACTCCTGTCAATAATCCTGGTAGAATTATGGAGAACAGGAAAAGTGTCAGAAAACTAGAAAAAGGCAAAAGTTGTCTGAATTTTATTTGGTTAAAAAAAAATCAAATGACTTCTGTTTATAAAGTAGCTCCTCTTCAGTTTAGCCACCAAGTTTAGTTATGATGGCTACATAAACAAACAGGGACAGAGTATATTCAGAGCACACAGGGCAGGTTGATGTAGGATCCAGTCGATCCTATTATGAGTGAGGTCTAGTCACCCAAGTGTAGGTTTCAGGGACTGTTCCTGCAGTAGCCAGTGCAGCTTGGGTTTCATATTTTATCTGCCTCCTAAAGAGTCCTATTCCAAGTTGATATCCTGCAAGGTCTTTCCTCCAAGTCTATATCCTGCAAAAAAAAAACACCAATTTAATTAATTTTAGAAATAAAATTAAATACTGCAAAATGCACCTCTTACCAAAATACATGTGCTTGTATCTTATATACTTAAAAAATTGATGTTAACTGGGTGAATGAAGTAGCCATATGATATGGCCATGTGCCATGATCCATTTTCTGTTTTCTCTGTGAAGCCTGGGGAGTATTTTTTGTGGTATAGCACCCTTTTCTAGAGAGGGGCCTGCACGCACAGGCCCTAAGAGAGTGCCTTCTCTGCTGCATGATAAAACCACCTGTGGGGCAGTGGGGATAAGGGGTCACACAGTAGGAGCCTTGGTGACTGACTAAATGTACCATAAGATAGGGCTTGGGTTATAGAAAAAGATAGCATATTCATTTTGGGATGAATCCTATATAATAAAGCCTAATATCCTAAGTGTCCAGTCAACCAATCAAAGCATAATATGCTGATGATATGTTAAGGCTGCTCAACCACTCACTATGACATGCACTGACCACGAGGGGGCAAACGCTCAATGCCAGGAGCTACCGCTAGTGGTCAGTGAGCTCCCACAGGGGAACACCACTCAGCCAGATGCCAGGCTTACAGTTGGAGAGCACAGTGGCTGTGGTGGGAGCCTCTCCTGCCTCTGTGGCAACGCTGAGGATGTCTCACTGACATCTTAGGGGGAGTGGGCATAAGCCGTCAGCTAGACATCCCAAGGACTCCCAAACTGTGAGAGGGTGCAGGCTGGGCTGAGCGCCCCGCCCCCTCCATGCACAAATAGTTAAATGTATAAAGTTGCCCAACACTCTAGTCTCAACAGAGAAGCCAGTGAGAACCTTTAAGAACATTAGTCAGATCATGTCACTCTCATTTAAAACTGTCTTATGACTCCCTGTTTCTCACACTAACAAGTATAATGAGATTTGCTGATGGATCCTAATGTTGCTGAAGAAAGTAGGGAAAGAAAAAGTTGAGCTAAGGGATTCAGATTTCTACCTGAAGTGCTGCATAAATGAATGGAAAGTTTCTATGTCTGCTCTGAAAGAGATTCATTTCCTACAGCTGCAGAGCTGCGATTTCTGAAAACCAAGCCCAGAATCTCATCCTGCTAGTGGCTGGATTACAACACAAATTGATTTCCCAATGTGGCAAGTGGTCTTCTGTTAAACAAAGAGCATTGATTGGATGAAATGGGATCCTGAAAAGTGGAATGAGGACATGAAGCCCCTGATGAATCGGGAATTTTGAAACCCCCAATTCTGATGAGCCTACCTTCCCAGTAAAAGCAGCCTCTTTACCTATCATAAGAACATACCACAGACTTGGGGTGTCTTAAACATCAGAATTTTGCTTTCTTACAGTTCCAGAGGTTGGAAGTCCAAGATCAAGATAGCAACATATTTGGTTTCTTCTGAGGCCCCTCTCCTTGGCTTACAGGTGGCCAGCTTCTTGCTGTGTCCTCACATGGTCTTTTATCTCTGCTGTGCATCCGTGGCATCTACTCAGGTGTCCACATTTTCTCTTCTTAAAAAACCACCAGTCAGCCGGGACTGGTTTGGCTCAATGGATAGAGAGTCGGCTTGGGGACTGAAGGGTCCCGGGTTCGATTCCGGTCAAGGGCATGTACCTTGGTTGCGGGCGCATCCCCGGTAGGGGGTGTGCAAGAGGCAGCTGATCGATGACTCTCTCTCATCGATGTTTCTAACTCTCTATCTCTCTCCCTTCCTCTCTGTACAAAATCAATAAAATATATTAAAAAAAAAAAAAAAACACCAGTCAGACTGGATTATGACCCACCCTAATGGCCTTAATCGCCTCTTTAGAGGACCTAGGTATTTCTAAGTAGAGTCACATTCTGAGGTACTGAGGGTGAGGGTTTCAACATATGAATGTGAGCAATGGGTGGGGGTTGGGAAAATACAATTTAACAATTTTTTTAAGTTTAATTTTCTTAAGCCTCTATGTTTCCCAAGAATATTTGACTATAGCACTCTTAATTCACATTTTAATTGCATATCAAAAAAGTAATGTTATTCACTTGAATATCCTCTAACACTAACCTAGACTTATATAGCAATATCAATATAATTTATACAATATATACAGGATAATACAATGTAGAATTTATATAATAAGTACTATAGTATATGCTTAATATTTGCATAGCATTATCAATAAGAATATTCTTTAAAAATATGTTTATTGATTTTAGAGAGGAAGGAAGCAGGAGAGAGAAAGAAACATCACGGCTGCCTCTTGCACAACCCATACTGGGGGGTCAAGCCTGTCCCCCATAAGCCATGACTGGAATCAAACTGTGACCTCCTGGTTCATAAGTCAATACTCAACCACTGAACCACGCTTACAAGGCAGAATATTCCTTTTTATTATTATTATTGATTTTTTACAGAGAGGAAGGGAGAGAGATAGAGAGCTAGAAACGTCGATGAGAGAGAAACATCGACCAGCTGCCTCTTGCACACCCCCCACCGGTGATGCACCCGCAACCAATGTACATGCCCTTGACCGGAATTGAACCTGGGACCTTTCAGTCCGCAGACTGATGCTCTACCACTGAGCCAAACCGGCTTTGGCAGAATATTCTTAATAAAACTTTTTTAGAAAGTAATTGACAAAGCACTTTTATCCATGTGATTTCATTCAATTCCTACTTTCTGTGAGGTATACAGGGCAGATTCATTGCTCCTACTTAGCAAAACAGAAGATTGAATAAGGCCCAGAATGTTTCAGACTTACCAAGTTCATAGAGGTAGTAAATGGCTTCTCATGCTATTGATTTCTTTACTTGGTAAAATAATTTTTAAATCCTATATAATACCTATCCTCCCTTAACATTATACCATGGCTCTCACTTCGAATTAAGACATACTGTGACATGGACTGTACCATATTAGTTAAGAGCACAGGCTGTGGAACCGGTCACCCTGATTTCAAATCTGCCTTCATGCTCACCTGCCCTCTCATCTTGAAAAAGCAATTGAACACCTCTGTCTCTCAGATATGATATTGACAACAGTGCTTATATCTAAGGGAGTGATTGACAGGACTAAATGAATTAGTTCATGAAAGTAATTCCAACAACACCTAGCACATACTTAATGCTCAATAAATCTTCGCTATGACTATAGAAATATGAGTAACTGGTTTTAATGGGAAAATAACATCCTATAACATGGATATAATATAATCAACTCAACCATTTCCCTACTGGGTCCAGTTTTTGCCATCTGTTTCCCTTCTGAAAAAAAAACAAACAAAAAATGAACAACATTTAGGCTGAAAAGAACCCCAAGTGCCATGTTGGCACACACTCCTGGAATGAAGAACTCCCAAATGCCTCCTGGCCCTGAGCGGACTCCAGCAGTGAGTGTGGTGGCCTGATGATGCTCCTTCTGAGGTCAGCAGACTTAGTGTGGAAGTCTCCTAAGAACAGGCTATCTCGGGGGACTTTGAGTATTTCCTGCCTGTGATCAGCAACATATTTTCTTGCAGTATTTTGGCAGGTTTGTCCTTGTTCCCAGCCAGAATCAGGAAGTTCAGAAGCACATGAAAACAAACAATACATTAAAACGCTTCTCTCAAATTATTCAAAGTTCAAAAAAAAACACACAAAAAAAATTATTCAACGATATTAGGACTTGGTTGGTATTTTATCTTATTAATTATATTTATTCTCATTTATGTGCCCATCCTTTTTTCCTAAACAAAATCTTTTCTTGGCAATAATTCCCACTAGATAGTTTTTTCCTTGAAGTATATTTAAGTATAGCAAGTGACTAGACAGGGCATCACTATATTTTGCAAAAATGTGTAAGTATTTTCATGACGTGGACTGTTTTATCCTCTGTTTACTTTTCTAATCACTAATATCCTTAGAGATTACTATTTATCTCAAGATCAGCATGATTTTTTCCTAAAAATCCCTTCCCTTCATTCCAATGACCATAGTTGGATCAGTTGGAAGCCAATACTATAAAGTCAACACTACAAAAAACACTTCTCAAAAATTTACCTACCATTTAGGTTCCATCTAAACATCAGTTCCTTAATAAAACTTTCCCAGTTTCCCAGCTCTACCCAATGTCCAAAGGACTCTGCTCCTATTTCTCACTACAGTTGCTCAACTAAGTCCAAAGGACTTATTCAATTATAATTTCACTTATCCTTTCAGCAAGCTCTATGTGAAAACCATTCCCTCCCTCCTGAATGACACTCTTCCACGACATAACAAGCTTCTGGATGTCCTCCCACCTCCAAGGTGGTCCTTTCTTCATTCATCGACTACTCCTCCAGCAAGACATTCAGTGTTTCAGTTAGTTGCTCAGGGCTGGATTTAGGCCCTATTCACTTCTACCCTATTTCCTAGGCAACTTCATACATGCTCACAATTTTATTTGATTTATAAACTTATATCACCCCTCAGACATTTCCTCTGTGTCCCAGACCCATATGTCTAAGCCTACTTGACATTTTTGTATTGAAATCTCAGTAACACTTAAACTCAGCGTGGCCAAAATTGAGTGCATAAAACTTTCCCCCAAAATCTGGTTCTTCTAGATTTGCCATTTCTGTGATTTAGCATAATCAATCATATAGTTATACAAGCCAGAAATCTAGAAATTATCTTGATACTTCCTTGTCCCTCAGCCTTCATGCAATTCCTCACCACATGTCAATTCTCTATTCACTTCTCTACCAATACCATCACCCTTTCCAAGCTTCCATCTTTTCTCACCTAAACTATTAGAGTGACCTCCTAACCAGTAATTCTTGCCCCACTCCAATTCATTCTCCATACTATCATGGGTGAGGAAAGTTGAGGAGGGACAGGAATCTCAGAAGACCAGTAACAAAATATGAAAAATAGCTACTGGTTTTTAAATGCCTACAGTATACCAGGCATTGTGTGTGTGTGTGTGTGTGTGTGTGTGTGTGTGTGTGTGTATGTAAGAGAGACAGAGAGATGCATTTATTTTTTTTAAAAACCAACTTTGTTTTGATACAATTCTGGCAATAAAAAGGACTATCCCAGAAAGAAGTGAATAATGTATAAGCTCACATTATTTTCCTTATTTAAGGTAGACACAGATCATATATTCCCTAAAAAGAAAAGTCCCCAAATTATTCCCTTTCTTCTCAGTCTTTATAAGAAGACATGTTCTTTGTGTCCTTTTAAGTTCTTTGCAGCTTAATAGAATTCTCTTTAGGCATTCCTGCTGCTTCTTTTTCAATACCTTTTTTTATTAGATACCTGTCTTCCTGCTGATGAAAACTTTTTTTTCTAATTTTCCCTCTGTAAAACCATCAAGCTGAAGAATGTCTAGCCTGAGTTAAAAACCTTCTTTACCTGCTACCTAATATTTATTTTTACAACACTCAAGTCCCAAAATGCACACTTGTCACAAATACCTAATAATTCTAAGCTAAAGTTGCAACATCATATTGTATTTGTTAGAGATGCTGACTTGATGAAATTTCCTTTTTCTTGGTCTTAATATAAAGATCAAGGCTTTTACAAAGAGAAGAAATATCTTACATGCATGGAAATCTTTGTTTCTTTTGTTAAAAGTGTGATTCCTGGACAACTAACTCCTGGCTTCCCTCTTTCCTATACCCAAAGCACTCTCAGGGACAGCCCAGGATCACACAATTAGTGCAAGAGATCAACGGACAGGAAGCCTCCTACTCAGCATGTAGCCCTTAGTGACCAGATGAGCCCAGACTCCCTCAAGAAAGCAAAGCAGGTTTGAACCTCCAGAAGAGGAATTTGGTCCAGTCAGCCATCTTGGATCTCATGGGAGCTCATAGCACTGGGAACAGTCATCTCCGCCTGAGTTATCTCCACTGGCTGCCTGAACTGTCCCATAAATCCACAGAGCGATTAAATTACACTCACTTCCTCCTCTTTGTTAGACTAGATAAACATCTTCAGAGAAATAATTCACTTTGCTAATTGAGAGTAGTCATCTGAAATATTCAGGGCTGCCGGCTGGTGAATGTGCTTGACTGAGATTTCGATATCTGGGTTCTCTCTGCCTTCATTTTGCAAGTTTGCAGCAGTGACATGAATTAGTAATGCCTAAGAAAGTTCCGAAGGGATACCTTTTGTGAGAGCTTCTCCTCTCCCACTGTATTTGGGCACGCATCTTTCTCATGCTACCACCATCTCATCCTCCTCGTCACAGCCCTGCTCTGAATCTCTGTGCCGTGTTCTCTGCCACCATCACCATTATCCTCTTTTCGTCTTCGATGCAACTGCTCTGTCTCTTTCCTACCCTCTTCCCCCACCCTGAAGTGACCTTGACACCACAATGGGGCCAGAATCTGGTTCTAGTCATGTGGCCCGTGTTTCAGCTACTGTAAGTTGTCATCACCATCAGAGTCTCCACTCTCGTTGCCAGTTACATAAGAGGCCACATAACTTCTGCTCCCTAGCACAAGCTTTTATTAAACAGAGACAGCCCGCAGGGCCAAGTGGGCAAGAGGTCCATCCCGGAACCACATCCCCTGGGAGAGTGAGTGGCTGACTCCAGGTCTTGGTTCCTGGAGCCAGGAGCTCAGCTCGCTGCCTGTGTTTGCAGCCTTAAATACATACTCAAGGACGACATGTTATGTTTTCAGCCTGAAGGGGCAAACGAGGAGCAGCCCTTTCAAAATAAGAATTCCCCTGCTGTTTGTTTCATTTTGGAACACAATGAGAACAGACTGAGGACACGGCTGAGCTGTCAACGCTTCCTACCCTGCTTCCACAGCACCTTTCCTTTGCCAGAACGAGAGTTGCTTAAGTTAAACAAGGGCCTAATGAATAGTCAAAATAATTGTTTAGCTTGGATATAAGGCCTTAGGTAAATAGATGATTGCCTAAGGCTGAGGCCAGTAAAAGCAGTCCAGCAGGACGCCACTTGTTCTGTTCTTCGGACACCAGCCAGTGGCCTCTGCTCCTCTGGGGGCTGTTGTTACTGAATTATTTCTCTCTTCCCACAAGCATATTGAAGCAATTTAGTATCCAAAGGGTTTCATGAAAGCAAGGGGAAGGAGCAAGATCTTTCTATTTTATAACTATATGCTTAAAACCGTAATTTTACCATATTAGAGTTTCAATGAAATGAAATGCTCAAGATATGGAATGTTTAGTGTGTTGGAGAATGTCTAAAATGCATTGTTAGCCCACTTGAAATTGTCTTGCCTCCTGCTTTACTAGTTCTTACGATAATTGAATCCTTTTCTAAAACAGCTATTTACTACATGGAAAGGCTGTTATTAGATTTATGAGTAATTCTCTTCAAGACTAGAAATGTAGCCAAAACCGGTTTGGCTCAGTTGATAGAGCGTCAGCCTGCGGACTGAAAGGTCCCGGGTTCGATTCCAGTCAAGGGCATATACCTTGGTTGCGGGCACATTCCCAGTGGAGGGTGTGCAGGAGGCAGCTGATCAATGTTCTCTCTCATCAATGTTTCTAGCTCTCTATCCCTCTCTCTTCCTCTCTGTAAAAAAATCAACAAAATACATTTAAAAAAAAAAAAAAGACTAGAATTGTAGTTATAGACAGTATAAGCACTGAGAGGAAATTTTCAGGTTTGGGTTTTATAGTTGTTGCTGTTTATTTGTTTTGTTTGTTTGTTTGTTTTAGGGATCTTTGCTATCAAGTTACTGCATGGTTATTTGTCTTTTTTTCCAAAAGTGAGGTTGCATCATGAAAATTCTACTTCATTAAGAGCTTGAGTAAATTAGTTGCCAGGTAATTTCAGTTTTGCTAAATAATTGCTTCCCATTTCTTATTTGAAAATAACAGATGCTTTGTTAATCCAGAGCAGGATCTGGCTGTCTTATTCTATAGCCCATATCCCTGAACCATTATTCGAATAAACAACATCCATCTGATCGACTTTCATATTCATCAAGGGAGTAGATTGCCCTAGGATTCAGTTTCCAGGATTCATGATGAATAAATAGTTGGTTTATTGGCAAAAAGTAATCAAAGGCTACATTTAGGTAATAAAAAAGATAATGCTTAATTGGTTTTGTGTGTGTGTGTGTATGTGTGTGTGTATATATATATATATATATATATATATATATATATATATATATTTAAATATTTTTTTTTCCTGATAATCTGGAAGAATGGGTAAGAACATGGAGTTTGGAGCCAATTCTGAGTTTGAGTTCAAGCTCCATACTTATTTGCTCTATGATCTCAGACAAATCATCAAATTTCCATTGTCTTTAGTTTCCTCACCTGCACAATAGTCTAATAATCATTTCTACCTCATTGGTTTATTGGGTAAATGATATGAGAAAACATATGTAAATTACTGAGCACAGTGTAAGTATTTGTACATGTTAACTATCATCTTATTTTCATGCACTTTATAATTCCTATAACAACCCCTTCACAACAACCCCTTAGAACAGGCAAAACTGCTATAATTATTCTAATTTTGAATATTAGAAAACTGGACCTCAGAATGGTTCTAATTTTCCCTTGGTCACTCAATATGGTGAAATGCTGATCCTCTCAGTAACAGGAGTTCCCTGCTTTCTAGCATGTCACTCTCTTTTTATCAATTCTGCCTCATGGTTCTGTCGCCTGTCAGTTTCTCTAAAGTCTTACATAGTAATGGTCCTCTGTTTTATTCCTCAGATGGTCAAATGGAATAAATTCTGGCATAGGCCTTAAAATGTGCATTAATATTATACAGAAGTTTTCTGGGAACATAGTGCTCTCAGGGCAGCAAAACCAGGATAACTCTTTGGGTAATAGTTAGAAAAAAATAATAGTAATGATTTCTAGTCGGTGAGCTGAAATGCCTAGGAGAAGCCCAAAAGGATGACACAACAGGTCAGCAAATCCATAAGCCAGTCAGCCTTTGTAAACCAAATTAACATGGTCTCATCTGTGCACAGTGTTTCAAGTATATGTCTAGCTCACTATCCTTCATAAAATATAAATTCATTTACAGGCAGTGCTGAATTTTGTTATATCATTTTTAAGAATTATTTTTATTGATTTTAGAGAAGAAAGGACAGGGAGAGAGAGACAAAATATCAATTATGAGAGAGAATCATTGATCAGCTGCCTCCGGCACGCCCCTCACTGGGAGTGGAGCCTACAACCCAAGCATATGTCCTGACCAGGAATCTAACCATGACATCCTGGGATATAGGTCAATGCCGGTTGGGATGTTACATAATTTTAACATGCTATTCTTTTCATTTTAATTGGCTATGAAAAATACAGCTTCTAGCATGAGCAGTCTGTGATTTTTGTTTTCATTTTAAAAACCAGCTGTGCCCACTCTATAAGGTTAGAAACCAATGGTATTGAGGAGAGAGCGCTCTGCCTATGAACTTTAACAACTTAGGTTTAAGGACTGAGCTCTACTAATTATAAGTTTAAAGCGCTATAAACTCAAGCAGTCAATTAAAGTCAATAGACATCTACTGAGCGCCTTTACGGGACCTGAGCCTTGAGCAGGGGTTAGGAGCGTAACAGTCCTTCACTTTCTTCTCTGAGCCTCTATTTTTCTCATTTCTAAAGTAAGTAGAATAATAGTGACTCTCTTCACAAAGCTAATGTGAGGGTCTAATGAGATTAAACCAGAAAAAGAATATACTGTGAGGTTTGTAAATATGCTTTGTAAACCCTTTAGGGCTCAAGACAACTGCTGAGAAGTAAACCCTTCAACTCTCTTGACTATCTACCCCATGAACTTATCAAATGCTGACAGCCTTCCCTAATTTGATATCATCTTATATTTATACTTCAAATGTTCTTTTCCACATCTTCCCTTCTCCCTCTTCACTATACTCCATAAAGTGTAACATTCTTTAACATCAATATGTCACTACAGTATCAGATTAACACTCAATAAGGTACCAATATAGAATTTAAAGTAAAGAATAGGCCAAGGCCTCAGAACTTGCAGTTTATAAGCCCAGATACACACAAGGCCCATCTGTGAGGGCTATTTTAAACATTGTCAATTGCATGGGTTATGGCCGATGAGAATCTCACCCAGTTACTACCGTGTTTCCCCGAAAATAAGACATTCTCCAAAAATAAGACCTAGCGCATGGAAAGATAAGACATCCCCTGAAAATAAGACCTAGTGCAACTTTGGAAGAAAAAAATTAGTATAAAACACTGTCTTATTTTCGGGGAAACAGGGTAGTTAACCCCAAGAGTTAGAAAGACTTGTTCCTTCTCTTCACTCATAGGCTGAGGCCGCAGTATCACTTCATGTTGGGGAAAGAGTGGGTCATGAGAGAGGACCCATTACTCACGAAAGAAAACCTTCCTGGTTCTGATGTTCCAAAATATATTAGGTCTTATGTACTTGTACCTCTCTTCTGATTTCATGTTGTATGTACTAATTGGGAATTTGGTCTTTCTGTTTATTTTTGTCACTTAGAATCTGCTAAGTACTAGACAATACACAAAGAACGATGGAGAAATGCAGAACGTGAAGTATGAGTAATCCCTACTTTGCAGGACTGTGTAAGGAAGTAAATGCAGCATTTATTGCCAAGCAGCAAGTGTTATTTTATACTCTCCAACCAATGACACCTTGAAGTGAGGCAATGGAGGGTCAGGGCCCGTTTAATCCAAGGTCTACATTATTCTAAAGTTCAGGCTCCCTCCTCTCTACCTCAGTCCCTCCCTTCATCTGGAAAGCAGGACACTCCGAGAAAGAAAGTGAACACAGGCATTAAAATAAACCCACAAATAAGTAGTAGAAACTCTATAGACTATTCTATGTCCAGGAGGGGGGATGTATCTGAAGTGCCTGGAACTAGGCCAGCCTTCCTCTGAGCAGATTCTGAAACAGATCAATGATACAACCTGGGGAGCCAGGCAAGTGGGCGCCAGTCAGCAAACAGTCGTACTAAGTCCAAGAGGAATGACCCTGGGTGGCCAAATGTCTAATAAGAGTAAAAGCTCTAATCCCAGCACCCCATTTGTCCTTCCAAATTAGGATGCTTCATCTTAATGACCCTTGGAAGGATAAAAAGGCTCTGAAAACTTTGTAAATTACTACAGTTTTCACAGTCCCATCTTCCAGGCAAATTATAAAAGAGAATGCTGCTTCCTTTCTTAGTTTTGACAAGTTCATTAGGCTCAGCATTTATTAAATATCCCTTCATACATGGCACTCTCTGAAGCAAGATGAATGGAAATCATGTTTCTCCAGATATTTTATGTTGGTTCCAGTGACATAAGTGGGTAAGAGGATTTACAGAGGAAAAGTGAGTAGAGTACACTTGGCAATGTTTTCAAATGTTTGTTTGGACCTTCTGTTTTCTAGGAGATGTACGACTAAGGGGTCAGACGGGGGTTCCTGCTGAACGCCGCGGCTCCTACCCATTCATTGACTTCCGCCTACTAAACAGTGAGTAATCAAGTGTACCTGGAAAGGAACAAATGTTTTCTTTTTTGGAAAGAAAAAAAATCTAACTTCCCTCTGAACTTCAAAACCCTCTGAGGTCTGCCTTCCTTCCTCCATCTCTTCCCTCCCAAGTAGAACTTAATCCTTTGTCTTAGATTTCCTCACTAGTGAAGTAATTCTGACTCTATACCTCACAGAGATCATGTCAGTTTTTAATATATATTGTATGTGCTAATTGGGAATTTGGTTGTATGTGCTATATAAAAAATATAAATATATTTCTTACACAAGAAAACTCTTGTTTTCATTATCCACCACATTCTCTCTACCTTCAGCTATTAGACTACACAAAATTCTATAATTTTATAATTTATCTAAATAAAATAAGTTCTATAACTTAATAAAAATATATGTAAAATAAGGAAGCCTATTCTAGAGCTTCCCTTTGTAATCTACCCAACACTGAGTCTTCTTTCTTTGTCTACCGGTAATCTAAATCCCTGTGGTTCATTCTTCAGTTTCTAGCAAAAACCCTTCACCACAGTGAGGTCCTTTTAGTCTGCATTTGCCTCTTCCTCCATTTTGACTGCCTCAAAAGTTCATTTATTTCTACCTTTCCCCTTCATATATCAGTCCTCATTTGGAGTTTTGCTCCACCTTTCGTTCATAATTCTCTTAATCTCAAATTCCTTTGGCAATCCAAACCAGTGACCAGTCACCCCTCCAATTTCCTGTCTCTTATCATATCCTTCTTCACTTTGGACTTGGAGGTGGGGTAGAAAGTGGATAAAGTTCACAGTTTTTTCCAAGGTTTTCAGTGTTTGGTTCTCATATCAGTTCCAATCTATAAATTTCAAAGTTCTGGGTTGTACCCACAGAGTATTACTTTCCTTTGGCATAAACAAGTTCAGCTAAAGAGGTAATTTGATTTACCTCGACCCTTGGAAATTACTAGGAGAAATTAGAATTGGCTATTTCTGATCCTTAGATCTTCAAAAGGCCAACAGGAGATGGGTTTGTTTTTACTTCTGGCTTGTTAACCTGCTGTATCAATGTGCAATATCTGTTTTCTCAGTGTTTTGGGGACATAGAGACTTGGAGTAATTCTTTCTATACCAGAGACAACCTCCCCAACCCACACCCCACATTTTAAAAGAACTGAGCAATTCAATATTGAATACAGCTTGTGGGGAGCTCTGACAGTTCCTCCTACCTCTCCTATGATGCTGAGTGGGCTATATCCTATCGAAGTTACCCCGTTTATAGTCTCTAGTTTGTATGAGTTTGCAGGTCCCAGGCATATATTCCATTACACAGGATGGGAATGAGCCTGGGGTCTGGTTCACTTTCTCATACAGATCAGAACTCTCAATGGCATCACTTACTGAATGTTAGAAAGAGAAAATAACAAAAATAGTAGATTTGATATTACATCATGATTTGTAATATAAAGTGTAAACAAATTTGGAAAATTGTTAATACTTCTTTTTACAATTCCAAGGTTCCAAATGATTAAAAAAAATATTTATTTATGTATGTATCTTAATGTTAATAACAAATGCTAATAGTGGTCACATTTGCCAATGGAATTATAGGATATTTTGCTTCGACTTCAAATTCTGTAACCTAGAATATGTTTTTTTTTTACAATTAGCTTGTTTTACTTTTCTAAGCTGGAAAAAACCAGAACAATATAGAAAAATATAAACAGAAACTCAATGCAGGTAATATTTTACTGTTATTCGCCATATACCACATCATGTTCAAGCAGGTGCCATCTGGTCATCTCCCTACTGTAGCTCTTTCAGGAAGTGCATAATTAGTGCCTGGACCAAGGTACTCTCTGCCCCTCCACTCCCGGTTCACCCCACCTGTTGCTCATGCCCTCTACCCGATGAATGAGACTGTTGTCTATTCATCCTTAAAAATCCTCTTTCTTTTCTGCTCAGCACTCCACTCTAAAGAACTCTTCCAACTCTCCCAGAAACACATGAAAAGGAATATTCATTAGCCTTTATTGTGTTGTGCTTTATAAATGGTCTCCATTTTTTTCTCCCTCCGTGTATAAAACACATCCTTAATCTATTTCAATCTAATCTAATTCAGGATCTTAAAGGATTTTCTTTTTATAGTTAATGAGCTCCCAATATCTATTGTTAACTTACCAAATAGACTAAAGTATCCCCTCAAAAAGATTATATTAAACTAGTGACCCAGTGCATAAAATTTGTGCACATTAAAAGGGAATTAATTAGAGGAGATATTTTAATATTGCTATTTGCCCTTTCTCTATAATAGAAGTGTCAGAGATTAAAGAAAACTACCATGTTTCCCCAAAAATAAGACCTAGCGCATGGAAAGATAAGACATCCCCTGATAATAAGACCTAGCTCAACTTTGGGAGAAAAAATTAATATAAGACATTGTCTTATTTTCTGGGAACAGGGTAGTAAAAATATGAGAATCTCCCTCCTGCCAGAGTCAAGTCCCCGCCCATCATCCACACGTGCTTCAAAAACACAGGAGACCCAGCCCCAGCCAGCCCCACCCCTGTCAAACCCCTCTGGGAGTGGGGGAGAGGGGGAGCACAGCCTCAGGTCCCCCAGCCCAGTGCTCGGATGGGGGGCACGGCCTGAGGTCCCCTGTCAAACTCTGCAGGATGGGAGCATGGCCTGAGATCCCTCACCCCTGCCAGGTACCATGCAGCCTTGGGTCCCTGCTGTTCAATTGTGACGTTATGGCATCCCAGCTAATTTGTATATTCTTCTATTATATAGCTAGATGACTATAAATGTCATTAGCTTCTGCCTTACATTTAGCTGAACAGCTCAGATAGTACTGAAACCTCTGAAATTCTTTCTTTCTGGGGCATTATCCATTTCATTGTCTAATGTCCCAAATACCTTGTTAGGGCAATTAGAACCAGTAACATTACTGTGGCCACTCTCCACAATTTCCTAACTTAGCCTTCAATTAAACAGCTTGTTAGTAGGTAACAGAAGGTAAATGAATATCTGTGTTATGTACAGTCACATAATGAGATCTAATATAGGTCATATCTCATGCTACTTAATGTGCACTCTATTTAATTCTTACTCATGTTTTTATTGCAGTTTGCCTGAGTTGTTAGTGTGCTTTCTGCCTAAAGGGAAATATTTTAAACATAACTTTATAAAGATTTTAAAATAAATGCCTAAGGAACATTTTTTCCTAAAACTTTCCTTTTACTAACAAAGCGTGAATGCAATTCTACACAGAAAGTACCTCACTAGTTTAAAGTGAGTTTTTAAATATCATTTTCCATAATTTTGAGTCATTTTTTCCCTAGTATAGGCAGAGATCCAAGACTTCATTTAGCTTGGGTGCTTTCAGTTTTGCTAGCATTTGTTGGACTTATTTTTTATACCATTTGTAAGAAAATCTGAATTACCGTGGCCTCTGTTCCCTGTGTCTTGCATCCCTAAAACATTTCTTCTAATATGCTCCGTGCAACCAACATGGCTGCTATTCCCTGTACAGAATGTTCTTGGGTGTTTACCCTCTGTCATCCATCTTAATATAAGCCTTGAATGCCTGGAACATACACAACAAAAATGTACATTGAATAGTAAGGCCCACTGAACATTTCCATTGGTCCCTGTAGCCACGGCCCCTACTTGTCACAGCAGATCAAGAAATGTCAGAATTAATATCTAAAATAGCTTTCCTTGTATCAGAACCAAGTTTCTAAGTATTAGATCAGGGTTGGGCAAAGAGCAGCTAATGCACCAAATCTGTGCCTCCATCTCTGCCTGTTTTGTAAATAAGATTTCTCATTGCAGTATTATTTATAATAGCCAAGATTTGGAAGCAGTCCAAGTACCCATCAGTAGATAAGCACATAAAAAAGCTGTGGTTCATTCACACAATGCAATACTACTAAGCCATAAAAAAGAAGGGACTCTGCCCTGGCCAGTTTGGCTCAGTGGATAGAGTGTTTGAAGAATCATTGATAGGCTGCCTTCTGGGATCAAGCCCACAACCCGGGCATGAGCCCTGAGAAGGAATTGAGCCATAACCTCCTGGTTCATAGGTCAATGCTCAACCCCTGAGCCATGCCAGCAGGGCCTGATCCAGATTTTAGATTCCACAATTATAATTTATAATTTCACAATTTTTTCTGGAAGAGATATCCCTTTCCCCATATTTTTGAGGGCATAGTACTATAATCCCCATGTACTTATTGTTCACATAATAGGTGACAATATATACCTGGTAGCCTGACATAGTTCTAGTTTTCGCCTGTTGTCCAGGCATATTTATTAATAATTCCACCTTTCACTCCCAAATCCTGACTTGAACAATAAATTACAAGGCCAATGGATATTGTAGTTTCTCCCCCTTCCCCCCCAAAGACCACTTGGAGACACCTCTCACATGTCACCTGCATTCTAGAAATGAAGATGAGAAAATCTTCCTAATGATATCTATCCAGATCCATCCATTTGTCCATTAACATATATGTAAGATAAAGTTACTTGTTAACAGCCAGTTGCATTTCCTATTAATATTTTAAGCAATTTGAAAAAGGGATATCTATATGAATTTTCAGAGGCTCCTCTGGATAGGTAGCAGGAAATGGTGCCTTCAGCACCACTGAGTGGAACAGAGGAATGATAGGCCTTTATAAAGGACAGTTATTGCTACCCCTGAGTATGGACTGATAGAATAGAGGGAGAGAAGGGGTAACAATTATTTTTATTCCACATGAGAGAACTTGAGGAGGGTAGGAGGAACAGAAATATAATGGCTCTGTTATATCAATATCAACTTCCTATAGATTTATTTCATTCACTAATTCTGTTGAGGGGGGAAGAGCAACAAGTGAGGAGAACATGTAGAGAAGAGTGTCCAGAGAGGCATGTGGCCACAGAGGTGAATGTGGCAAAAGCAATCACAATTCTCTGCAGAACAGGTGGCTCCAGCGACTCCTTCATCTTTCTCTCCTGGTTTAATACAATCAGCAGCCTGAGTAGATAATGACTAGGTGGAGATGTTCCCGTAGCAACCATCTCAGACCAACAATGCAATTCCCACACTTGTTCAGCGTAGGAAGCCTGAGGGAAAAAAGCCGCTTCCACTGGAGGTGTCAGAGCATCCATATCAGCTGCCCCGGAGAGCCTGGGTCCAAAGCCAGCCCTGGGCTCTGCAGTAGTGGGTTAATTGGCTATTTTGTTTTTTGGGGGCTTAATTTGCTAATATTGATCTTTAAGTCTCTATTCCTCTAGAGCTGCCTTCCTAGGCAGGGCCATTTTAGCTACACAAGCATGCGATAATTTTAGGATAGCTACAAAATATTTTCCTTTCCTTATTATTTCTGAAAAAATAACTAATATTTACACACCCACACACATATATAAAGGTATAAGTGACCCAGAGACTCAAATGTTCTTTTAAAAGCTGCCATCTAAAACATATTACACTCTTAGAAACACAAAATATAAAATATATCCGTGAAGGATTGTCAACCATCCAGTATGTTACCACCCAGTATGTTACCACCTGGTGCAAAGTGATAGCTCAGCTTAAAGACAGAGGTGGGATTAGCTTAAAAAAACGTAATTTTCTAAGAGTGCAGTCCATGCACTAATAGGTGATGACAGCTTTTCAATAGTCTTCTTAAAGGTAACTTTTCATGTTACCTATGAGAATGAGACCTACACAAAATGCAAAAACCCTAAATCAATAAAACTTTTTCATTTATGAGATGAGATGTTGTTTAAAGGTATAAACTTGTAGCTAATAGGAAAGTAAGTCCTAAAGATCTAATGCACAGGGTAGTGATTATAGTCAACAGTGCTATGTTATAAACTTACACAATGTTGTAAGACAACTATATCTCAATAAAAAAGTAAAAAAGAAAAATAGAAAATAAAATAAAATAAACACATCCTTTAAAAGAATATGATATGGTGACTTGAAAGAAGTGTACTGAGGGGATGTTATACCAGCCCTGAGCTCCTCAATCAGACAAGGGAGGTGCCAGCTGGGACTGAGACTTTTCCTGAGTGCCAAGGTAGCACCCCACAATTCCAAAGTTCAATATTTTCCTTCCTCTAGAAGAAAGGCCAAGCACTGGTTGTGGTTGTGGTGCCTTCTGACTCACCTGGACCATGTTGCATGACGTGTACTCAGGGTTTCTGGCTGCAAGTTCCCCAGTACTTCAGATGCGGAAATGCCAGACCAGTAGGATGGTTAGCCACTGAAATGCCACTAACATTGCAGAAGACAGGGCTGATGGTGTCCTCACTGTTTTATTCATTCCTTGTCACTACTCATCAGTGACCTGGGGTTGGCAGTGTTCCAGGAGATACAAAGATGAATGAGGTATAGCCACTGCCTTTGAGGAATATTTAGAGACATAAGCAGCTATATTTTAAGGGATGCAATACATCTATAATACATAAATGTATAGTGATAGTATCCTTAATATGAGAGGCATGTATCTATGTATAGGATTCAGAAGAGAGATTCATTAACATTGGGAATGTTGAGAAAGGGAATAATTAATTTTGTCTTGGAAAATTGGAGAAGCCTTTCTGGAGGCATTAAAATGAGAAATTTCTGAAGCAACAACAAAGTGAAGGACAATTGCATGCTAAAATCAACTTTTAGGGCTTCCAGATCTAAGGAATCAAGAGAGTCGTCAATAATTCTATTCAATTGGGTATAAATTCTGCTGGAAAATGAGGTTTTTCAAGTAAGGATAAGAGAAGTAAGGAGAGATCATACAACATACCCAATTGTCTGGGAAAGACCATAATCTCACACACACAGTTCTAAGCTTCTAATGCTAGAACTGAAAACAACCATTGCTTTCTGTTAACCTGGCTGATGTCATTTAACAGATTTATTTTTTATCTGAGTGATGAAAACAGAAAATTTAATCAGGGAGTCCAATATTTCCTTTGGGTTATTATTTATTCATTCATTCATTCAACAAATAGAACACCTACTCTATGCCAAGCAGGCCATAAGGCGAAAGTGTCCTGAGACACATCAATAACCATTGGCCTAAGATAACTTTGTTTAATCCTCACCTGAGGGTATATTTTTATTGCTTTCTAGAGAGAGAGAGGAAGTAAGAGAGACGGAGTGAGAGAAACATTGATGTGTGAAAGAAACATTGATTGGTTGCCTCCCATAGGTGCCCCAACTAGGGATCACATCCACATTGAATACTATTCAGCAGTAAAAAATAAGGATCTCTTACCCTTTAAGATAGCATGGAGGGACCTGTAGAGTATACTGCTAAAAAAAAAAATAAGCCAGTCAGAGAAAGACAAGTATCACATGATCTCACTCATATGTGGAATCTAATGAACAAAATAAACTGATGAACAAAGTAGACCCAGAGACATAAAAGCATGGAACAAACTGTCAGATCTCAGAGGGAAGGCAGGGGTGGGAGGGTAGGTGGGAAGAGATCAACCAAAGAACTTGTATGCATAAATGTATAACCCATGGACCTAGACAATAGGGTGGTGAAAGCCTGGGGTGTAAAGCAGGGGCAGGGTAGGAAGGTTCAAAAGGGAAGAAAGGGGGACAATACTTACAACAAAGCTTTAAAACACATACACACACAACCTAGGTATGTGCCCTGACCAGAAATGAACCTGCAACCTCTTGGTATAAAAGATGATCCTCCAACCAATTGAGTGACCTGGCCAGGGCTGAAATAATCTTTTATATGATGGCTAGCTCTTGTCTCAAACTGCTCTTGACTACAGTTTTCCAGAAATACCAAATGCAAACATCTGAATATTTATTTTTAAATCAAAAAGTATTAGAGGGTAGCAGGGTAACACCTACCACATCTTATCCATAGGCTGAGGATTCTGAGTGCTCAAAAAGAAACTTTCATAAATTCCACTAGTCTCAAAGACCTATCAACTTCCCTTACCAATGACCTCATTACATGGACAAGACAAACACACTCTAAACCAAGAGCCATACAAGAGCATAAATTATCTAGTTCTAAAATAATTGACACCAACAGTAAATCAGAGACGAGAGAAGGCAGAGATTACTGAGGTGTCATGAGCAGAAGAGAGCTTTGTGGTCTGGTGCTGAACTCTGAAAGATAAAGTAGAGTTTCGACTGGTTAACAAATTGTCTAGAGTGAGACTGAGCTGACAAATGGGAGACATTAAGTCATTAAGTAGGAAGAAGGTCCAGAAAGTAGTGAAGTATGTTGACTAGAGAGAAAATGAAAGTTTTGGAATGCCAAGATAAAGAATTTGAGCTTGATTCATTACACAAAGAGGATCACTAGAGAATTCTGAGAAAAATGGCCAGAATAAAATAGTGTTTAAGAACATTAACTGACACCCATATGTAGGAGGGACAGACTCAGGGAACAAGAGCAATGTAAGATTATGGTGGCAATATAAATAAAGATATAAATCCAGAGATGATGTGGAGAAGAGGAAATGGAACTCAGTGATACAGAAAGCTCTACTGGTTGGCCTGGCCATCTGAAAATTTGAAGATCAGGTCAATGGTGAGGGAAGTTGAAGGATGAACTGGGAAAAATATGGTAAACTCATTTGGGACATTTGTTTGTAGTAGAGTCAAGTAGAAATATCCAGGAGAGAACTGGAAATAAGGTACTCTACTGAAGTTGGAAGAGGCCTAATTTGGAAGTTTCTCTTGGGAATGACAATCATTCATGACCCATGGCTAGAACAGGTATCACAAAATCAACAACTTCATCGTTTAAGGGCCCTATTATTTTAGTTTATAACAAGCTTAATTTAGCAAAGCTCAAGACTGTTGACAATAAAGCCCACAAAGAAATAAGTTTCACCAGCAATTTATTTTCCTCTGTGCGAAACTGTTTAGACTCCACCCTTGCTCCCACCACCACCAACAGCACCATTGTGAATTCTATTTGGTACAAATATGGCTGCTTGTGTCCTGGCCCAGTGGGTTTGCTAACTCACCTGAATACAGCAAGATAAATGGAAATTTCCTATTGCAGCACTTGCTTTAGTAAAATCCTAACCCAATAGAAGTATTTCTAGTGACATTTTTTCATAGTGGCTTCTCTGGATTTCTGGAGACCATAGAATGTAGAGAGAAGCAGGAGTAAATTTTCTTTTGATTAAAGTTATCCTATGAGTTACAGAGCTAGAATGACTTATTTATTAAATAAAATTAAATTACTTTAATACCCAGGCACAGCCTATCTCTTATGACTTCATTAATAAACAAAATGAGGGCTATGTCACCCTACCTTAAAAGTTTTAGAAGATCTAAAAGACTCGTCGTGGTCCCCATTTGACTAGATATATGAAAAAAAAAAAAAATAGAGTGTGTTCCATCCTTGGAACCTTTTGTGTGTTTCCAAACTGAGATCTCAGAGTTAACACGAAAGATTAAGATCTTGTTTTCTCTCTAGCTAGCAAACCAAATTGCCTTAGCGCTCCTGGGTGGTTTATTACTTATAAGCAACCTTAGAAGGAAGAGAAGTGGAACCGATGCCTGAAGAAAGTGGCAGCAATTAGGGAGAAAGTCCCAAAAGGAATGTGGCCCATGTCACTGTCCCTGACAACAGCTTTGAGATGAGAAGTGCTTAATCCCAGGTACAGGATGCAGGAGCCGAGTGTGGCTCCCTCTTGGTCAAGGCTCCCCGAAGCTGTTATTTCCCTAAGGTCTAGAGGCATGTAAGGCTGCTTGAACCTGGAAGTAACAGAGGCCATTAACACCCAACCACATGCTGCTTGTCTGACTCCCGTGGTTGCCACCGAGAGTTCCATGCACAGTGAACTCCCGCTACCCAGTGCACTCTCTAAAGCATGGTCAACAGAGGAAGCTGGCAGAAAGATAATGAGCTTTGAAGTGAGACTGGGTTTGAATCCTACTTCTTTTGTGAGTTTGGGAAAGACATCCAAACTACTTAATATCCATGCCTGTAGAAGGGGACTGTAACACCAGCCTTACTGGGTAGGGGTGAGAAAGTGAATGAGGTCAATATATCCAGCAACCTGTCTTGCTCACAATAGATCTTCAATAAATGTAGTTGAACTTTAGATGTACCTTCTTCCTCGGCTGAGAACCCCTTCCCCAGCCACTCTTCTCTTAGGAAACCCTGGCCCAGCCTTCTTCAACCCTCTCAGGGGTCTACCTCGTGATAGTCATTCCCCTCCTCTGTGCTCTCACCCCATCTCCAAAACATCTGCAAACTCACTGAACCTGAGCTTCTGGATAGTGTCTTGAGGTAACACAGCAAGTCTAGCTCTGGGCCTTCCATAAGTATTTAGGAATCATGAGTAGCACTTGGAAATCACTGATGAAGGTCAGTTATACCATACAGATATCATATCAAACAATACTAATATTAATAGCTAATATGTATGGAGCTCTTGGCTTCTAGACACTGCTTTATGTGCTTTGCACAGATCAACTCATTTAATCCCCACAAAATCCCTATGAAGCAAACACTTTTATTTAAATTGAAGCTTGAAGAGTAAAAATAACTCACCCCCCCAAAAAAAAACTTGTTACCCAGAATTCAAACCCCAAAACTACAAGGCCAAAGCACAAGCTCTTAACCATAATAGAATATAATTCTTCTTATATGTGAATTTTAATGTTCAAAGTCAATACATGTATGTAGTATATTACTTTTATAAGTAATTTTTATAAGTAATTAAATATAAATTACTTTTATAAGTAATAAATTACTTTTATAAGTAAAAAATAAAATATAAATTACTTTTATAAGTAATTTACAATTACAAACATTACATTTTTTTACATTATAATAGTCATTTTCCTTTTATAGAATATTGAGACTATTTACTTTTTGGTGTGAAACTACTTCAATATTGAACAAATTGTCATATAATTAATTAGAAAATATGTAATTCTCTATCTATGTGAATATTAGATTTTGCAAATTTTCAAATGTATTTTATAATATTCCAGAAGGTGACGAGGAATTGCTCACTTCATCACCTACCCTGTGCTCTTTGATAAGAAAGAGAAGGGTGTGGTGGTAACAGCACAGGACTCTTGTCAGCTGTCTCCAAATAAGGAGGAAATGGAATCACTATTGTGACAAATTAAAGTCAGATTTGGGGCTGCCACCGGTTGCATTAATTTTCCTCAAGGGGAGTTGGTTATTTCCTGTCATGCAAACAGTGCTTTGATGAAAGACGTTTCTCAAAATGTTTATAATACAGGGTGGGCAACAGTAGGTTTATAGTTGTGAATCTACAAAACAGAGTTTATTCTTGTACTATTATTTGTTAATCATTGTATCATTTTCCATGTGAACAATTGTAAACCTACTTTTTACCCACCCTGTATATTAAGTAAAAATAAGTAGGATACAAAATTGTATATTTTAAAAGAAGATCTCAATTATGTTTTTAAAATATACCTAAATTTTATCAGGGATTATTTCTAGATGATTATTATTTTCTTCTTTCTATTTTTCTACTTTTTCTACCATAGGCATATATTCCTGTTATAATCCCAAAAAGTAAGATTTTCTTTTTAAAAAAAGAAAAAGAGAACAAAAAAACACCTCAGTGTTGACCAGGAATAAAATCTTTTTTTTTTTTTCCTAAATAAAGTAATATCAAGATGCAGAAAATGAAGTTGCAGTCATGAGTCAAAAAAACATTCTTCACTAGGCCAACTTGGAAAAGTGATTGGAAATTGTGAGGCTGAGTATTTATCAAAGCTACATATGGGACTTCACAATGATGGCTCCTCATTTGAAGATGAAATTTATTCAAGGAGCATGAAGTCAAAGTTGTAATCTGTGGTGAAACAGCACTTCACATGACAAAACTTTTAAATGAAGGCACTCCAATAGATCTTTCAGCCCAGTTTCTCAGTGTAACAAGCAAAACAACAACAAAAACACAAGGAACAACAAACAAACAAAAAGCCAGAGTGGCCAAGTGCCTCATTGCAAGGTAAGAAAGAGTTAAGATCCAGAATTCAGATCTTTTGAATTCAGATCTTTCCACTCACCGCATGGCCTTCCTTATTTAAACTCTGCCTTACTAATGTAAAATAAATGGACCCCTTGCAACAAGAGAAAAGCTAAGACAAGGCTTCCCCTGCTTCCCCTGTGGGCCAAGGTTGGCCTTGGCTCTGGAGCCTACTGCCTGGATTTGGATTCCAGCAGCAGTGGCTTCCTTTAGGTTCCCAGGCTGGCAAAGGATTGAAGAGGACCAAGATGTATCCCACAGGATACACCATGAAAGGTAGTGAGTAAGTGTGTCTGAGGTGTCTATCACAATAGAAAACCTCAAAAAATATGGACTATTATTATTACTGTTATTTGTATTCCTCCTTCCCTAAGACCATATGTAGAAGCGCTTGTGAGAAGAGTGTCGCACACATAACAGTACAAATTAATTTATTTATATTGAAGAAGAGTGTTTCATTATTCCTTTTCAGTTTCCTTCTCTATCACATATTCATTCTTTCAACAAATATTTATTGATCTCCGCCTACAATGTCCGGTACAGCATTTTCTGAAATATGATTGCAAATAAAATGAGAGACAAATAGCTGGAAATATGGGATTAGAAGAAAGTGTTTCTGGGAGACAGACAAATGTGCTGAGAATTATCTAATTGAGAAAGAACCGTGGATGGTATGGGAGAGAAAAGTCATAAATGAGGCAGAGTTCCTGAGAAGGTGGGAGGGAGACTGGCCGTAGCAACGGAGGCAGCTCTTGTGATAGGACATGTAGAAAGAAGGAAGGAATGGCTGCAGAGTAGAAAGTTTGGGAGGTTTTGTAACAGAAAAGGAAGGCATTTCCCATCTAATGACTTCCAGTTTCTCTGCGCAATCGGAAGCTAGGTGGGGAGTAGTAAGGACCAGGCACTAGAAGACCCTCCTCTGATGTAGCGAGGCAGTCCTGTGCTCGGCCTGGCTGCCAGCACTCAGCATCAGAAGGATCACAGCTGTGGCCCCACAAAAAGGGAACCCCCAGCAAGGGCATGGTAGCCTGGCCTCACCATTGTCAGCTAAGTCTACATCTTTGCTTTCTCTTTCTTTCCCAGTGTGGGCCATTGTCGATAAGCCTGTCACTATGCTTGCCCTTGCCCCACAGTCCCACATCTTCCGGCAACACTAAACTGGGAAACAAAGAGAGTGATAACCTCATGTCAAAGACTCCTCTCTCGTGCTTATTTGTGCTCTCTGGGCAATGTAATCTATGAGGAATGTCCAGCCATAAACACCACTTTTACTTCTGCACACTCACCCTACTACCACCCACAAGGGCAATCTATCACATGGAGACAGCTGACTGCAGCTGGACTACTTTCAGGCTGGGGCTGGGAGATGTCCCCCCCCCTTTGCTCTCCTGCCCCCAGTGGTTCTGGATCCTATGGCATGTGAAGATTTCTAGCACCTTCTCTCCTAAGAATTGCCAAGAATTGAGTCAAGCACAATGTACTCATCTTAGTATAAATTACAAGTCCTTCTATCCCCCTCCCTCTCCCATCCACCTTTTTTTGACAATCCTTGTCATGTGAGGAAGGAAAATCCCCTATCTCCTCTCTTCTTTTCTCAGCTTTTTATTGTATATCTTACCACATTCTATTTATTTTCTGTTTTGGAGACAATTCTTGATAAAGACAATAAAGCTAAAAATCTATCCAAAAATATCTCCCTGGAAGATCTGGAATAAATCCCCCCTTTTTAAATAAGAAAAGGTAAGCTAGATTAAATGATTTCTTGTGCCAGGCTAGCAGCTATAGAAGATAAATAATGAACAAAAACATTTCTAGAAAACCTGTTCTACACCTGAGGTAAACAACAGGTGATTATAACCAAAATTATAATTTTTTAAAAAACTCCTAACACAAAAGCTATTTAGGGCATAATTTAGTTTTTCTTTCATGGCTCAAGACTTCTCAGAATCTTACAATGCTTCAGAGTCACTTGTTTTAAATAGCAATTACTAACTGGCACTTCAAAACAATCTTAGTGAAGAATGTAGCTTTCTTATTTTTAAAATTTCCATTTGTTGAAACTATAAAGGCCAGTGATGCCACCTGATCCTTTGAAAATAGACTAAAACAGTGGTCTGCAAACTCATTAGTCAACAGAGCAGCACAGCGCTGGTCTTAAGTAATGTTTTTTCCTTTTAGTTGTTTGAAAATAGAGTAATACAATTGATGAATTTCATCTAACATTAATAGCTAGATAAGTAAGAAACACCTACTACATGGAAATTAATAATAAGTCATATCACCATAGTCTTATGACAGGAATGTTATTTTGGAGTATTTTTGTTTTGTTTTTTTCTAATAAATCTTTATTGTTCAGATTATTACGATTGTTCCTCTTTTTTCCCCCTATAGCTTCCCTCCACCTGGTTCCCACCCACCCTCTGCCCTTACCTCCCCCTCCCAAATGTCTTCATCCATAGGTATATGATTTTTGTCCAGTCTCTTCCCCCACAGCCCTTTCCCCCTAAGAATTGTCAGTCCACTCCCTTTCTATGCCCTGATTCTATTATATTCACCAGTTTATTCTGTTCATCAGATTTTTTATTGACTTGATTTTTAAATTCACTTGTTGATAGGTATGTATTTGTTGTTCATAATTTTTACCTTTACCTTTTTCTTCTTCTTCCTCTTCTTAAAGAACCTTTCAGCATTTCATGAAATATATTACTGGTTTGGCAGTGATGAACTCCTTTAGCTTTTTCTTATCTGTGAAGTTCTTTATCCGACCTTCAATTCTGAATGATAACTTTGCTGGGTGGAGTAATCTTGATTGTAGGTTCTTGCTATTCATCACTTTGAATATTTCTTGCCACTACCTTCTGGCCTGCACAGTTTCTGTTGAGAAATAAGCTGACAATCATATGGGTGCTCCCCTGTAGGTAATTGTTTTTCTCTTGCTGCTTTTAATATTCTCTCTTTATCTTTTGCTCTTGGCATTTTAATTATGATGTGTGTTGGTGTGGTCCTCGTTGGATTCCTTTTGTTTGAGGTTCTCTGCACTTCCTGGACTTGTAAGTCTATTTCTTTCACCAGGTGAGGGAAGTTTTCTGTCATTTCTTAAAATAGGTTTTCAGTATCTTTCTCTCTCTTTTCTTCTGCCACCCCCTTATAATTCAGATGTTAGTACACTTGAAGTTGTCCCAGAGGCTTCTTAAACTATCTTCATTTTTTTTTAATTCTTTTTTTCTTTTTGCTTTTCTGGTTGGATGTTTTTTGCTTCCTCGTATTTCAAATTGTTGACTTGATTCTTGTGATCCTCTAGTCTACTATTGGATCTCTGTATATTATTTTTCATTTCAGTCAGTGTTCGCTTAATTTCTAATTGGTCCTTTTTCATATCCTTGAGGGTCTCACTAAACTTATCGGCCTTTTCTAGAAAATTCTTGAAAAACCTTGTAACTGTGGTTTTGAATTCTATATCCAATCATTTGCTTTCCTCCATTTATTTCATTTGTAACCTGTTTCTTTGTCTCTGCATTTTGGCTGCTTCCCTAAGTTGATAGAGTATCTTTGTGTGGTAGGTGTTCTATAGGGCCTAGTGGCTCAGCCTCCCCAGTTACCTGAGGTGGACACTCTTGGTGCACTCCTTTTTGGGCTCTGTGCAGTCTTGTTGTAGTTAAGCCTTGATTATTGTTGGTATCACTGGGAGGAATTGACCTCCAGGCCAATTCGCTGTGAAGATCAACTGTGTCTATGCTGGGAGAACTTCTGTGCTGGAGACATCCTTATAAAACAAGACTTGCAAAAGCCTCTGTGCTCAACTTGGATGGGATGGAGTCTCAGGGGGGATAGGACAGACTTGGCTTCCCGTCAGCCCTGTTGTAAGAGACCCTTGGGTCTCAGTATCCTTTGATCATTGCTGCAAGTACTTCTGAGAGAAAGCCGCCCTTAAGTTTCGCCTGCTGTCAGACAGTTCCGTTTCTCTCCGAATGAGTCTGGGTACCCAGAGTCTCACCCAGAACTGGAGTTCAGAGCCTTTGGGATCTTTTTTCTTTCACCTACTTGAGAAAGCCAGCCGTGTACTTAGTTGCCAGTCCTCTTTGAGAGTGTGTCTCTGTACCTCTGCCTTCTGCAGCTCCCCTGAGTCTCAGTGTGCTTTTCTCTTTCCTTTTAGTTATAGAATTTCCACTCAGCCAGCCTTCCTGTGGTTCTTGATGGTGTCTGTTTTGTCTTTTAGTTGTAGTTATGAAATTGTTGTGCGAGGCAGCAGTTTAGGTATTTACCTATGCCACCATCTTGGTTTTTCTCTCTTGGAGTATTTTTGAACTCGCTATTTAACAGCTCTACTCTCTGATAATATTTTTAACTGTCTTAATAAAGAAGAGTAAGAGAAGAAATACTTATACTCCTTTAAATGATCATTCAGAGCTCTGCAACCATTTACCAACATTAATGGCATGAATAATGACAAAGTGTGATTTAAGGTAATTTAAAGACAATTTAAATTACATATAAAAAATGAAAACTTGCACTGAAGTATTAGAAAAATTTTTAAATTCCACTCCTTAAATTGTGAAGTGGAATTTTAAATGAGACTGAGAAATATGTGCAAAGCATCAACAAAATATTATGCTGTGAGAAAAGCTATACAAACAAAAGAATGTTGAAATTGCTTTTCTATATAACATTAATTGCTAACTCACAGTATCATGTGTACAGCCCTGAGGCCAAGCTTAGCTCATCTGATTGGTATGGAGTGTGCCATGTCCCTGTCTATTTCCTTCTTGGGACTAGTGGAAATCAATTTTGCTTCTATTCTCATCTTACATTAATGAAATATAAGCTCCACAGGGGATGAACGTTGTTTTATTCATTGCTGTATCCTAGCACCCACATAGTAGGGGTTTGACAATACTTGTTAAATGGGTAAAGCTGTTTATCCAACACTTCTTGCTGTGGATGGCCAATTTTATTTTTTGTAAAGTTAAACTGTGCATAACATGCTGACAAGTGGCTGGAGAGTTTGCCCTGTTACAAGAATTTTTCACATCAGAGTTCAGTTAAAGGGTAATAATCTTCATGAAGAGATTATCAATATTATTTGGTATAGGTACAGTATTACATATATTCCATCCTACTTTTAAATTATTTGTATTTTTTATAAATAATTAATAATTAAAATCAATATTTAAGACCTAATTTAAGAATAGCAGGATAAGTTATAAGGAGCAAAGAAAATTAAAGCATGAGACTGGATTATCCTTTGCCCTTAGATTGTATTTTCCAAGTCTGTAATCTTTGTTAGTATATACCGCCATTCCCCAAAGTGTGGTCTGCCTACCAAAGGGTATACAAAATGATTTTATTATTACAGGAACAAACTTTTACTTTAAATGTTGCATATTTATTTCAGTGTGTACTAACCAACACACTAAAATACTAGTAAATATAACTAACATCAAATCTATTTTTATTCATATAAAATTTATATACAAGATATTTAAGTAAAAATTGATTTATTTAATTTAAAGAAAGACACTAAGTAACTAGTGGTAAAGGCAGATATGCTAAACACTATAATAACTGCATGTGAATGACTGAAACTGGGAAAAGTCTGAACTTGGTTTCTGCTTGAGCAGTGAGGCTCACACAGAGCAAAAGCTGTGTTCCTAAGGAGTAAGGCTCTTCTGTTGCTGCACCATCTTTACCAGCTACATTTTTACCTAGTAAAAGTGGCTTTTAACCCTCTCAGACCCAATGCCTCTTTTTTACAGCACGTATTTTGAATGTCCTCCTTTACTATCTTTGAAAGGAAATCCATAGCCTATTTATCCACATAAGCTCAAAAAATTATTGTAATTTCTGAGCCATATTATAAAGCAGAAATCAAAGAAAGGCTATATGTAACTTAAATATATAAATGTGTGGGTATAACCACCCGAGAAGGCATAATGAAGTAGTTTATGTTGCAGCTACATGCAGCATCACTGTGAACGTTACAGCAACTAATGCAGACGGACACGTCTGCGATGTTCGTAACATAATCCGATGTCTTGCCCCTGGAGATTTCCTAAGATGGAGAACAAGTCCTGATAAGGTCTGCTCCCTGCCAAAGTTGCATTCCTAAAAAAGGAGTATTAAAACTGTGCAAAAGAATACTTTGTGCTTATATGTAAAACAAGGAAACAGGGCTAGGTTTCAGGCTTCTATAATTACAAGCAGGATTTCCATCTGCATGAATACCTGAACAGCCATTGAAATGTTGGACAAGATAACAGACAACTGCTGGAGATGTAGAACTGTCCCAAACACCCTGGAACATCTTGCACCCCTGACTCTTCCTCTACATTCCACTCAGATCCTGTCCATCATTGTGATGACCATAAATGCCCCTCAACATTGGATCTCATAAATCCAATAGCACTCTCAGCCTTGTTTGTTTCTTAAGTTCCTCATTACTACTAATGTGTAGTTATTAATCCACTGTGGCCTTTTTATTTATTAGTGTCAGCTTTGGGTTCTAAAGCATCTTAAACAAAGAAGATTGTTAGCTCTATGGCTCCTAAAGCTATGATATTTTAGTTTGTCATTACTGAAGTTTTATTGTTTATAGCTTGTCAACTATAAAGTTTCTCTGTTGGCTCAAAATTTGTAAAATAATAATAATAGATACTTAAAGTAAATTTCAGAAAATCTGGTTGTTTTTAAGAAAAATATTTCAGAGTTGAGACTCCTGAAAGAATCTGAAATTCAATATAACTAGAAATCTGGTTACTGAAAATCAGATACTTTTTGAATTATCTAAGCCACCCAGGGCTGCAAATTTTGACAGCATAGCTTTAAAAGCAGATTCTTGGCATAAATCTGAGTGGATTTTGACCAAGTCATGCTGAGAAATTTGCAACTGCAGCATTTATTGGAGTATTCAAGAAAAAGAAAAAGAATTAATGAAACTTTCCAGGGTAAAGGACCTTCAACTTAACTGAACTTCTGAACTTAATTTAACGCCCTGTTGTAATCTTTCTGACACTTTGAAGAATAGTTCTGGAGACTCTCCAAATAGAAACTCCTCACTGTTCATTCTTAAACAGTGTGAAATCTGTCAACCCAACCAGGTCATCAAGGGGGCAGGCTGAGATTTGTCATTACGGATAGGGATGTTCTCTAGCACTCCGAGGATGCTGGGCAGATTTTGCTTTCTCTCAGGAGCTAGAGCCTGGCATTTTGAGAGTCTAATTTCCCTTCATTTGGAAAGCTGGCTTAGCATGTATGCTTGAATCAAATATGCCCTACACAAGTTACCAAAGCGATGGTTTGACATCTGTTCCCTTAATTATTATCACAAATAATAACTGACTATTGAAAATAACTAACAGAGCTTTATTTTCAAAATTGGAAAGTTGAAAATACTTGCCTCAGCTCAAACTAGAACCTGCTCTTTTTAAATTAGCAATTCTATGTGCAACAAATTAGGGATTAAGTGGTAAGTGAACAGTTTAGTGGGTAAGAAAGACAAATGAATATGACAATTCTGATATGCATAAATAACTGCTTTAATGAATATAGGTTGGGGTTGGGTTGCTATAGGAGCCCAGCACAGACTCCCAGCAACCACTAGAAAGGGCAAGGAATATTTTTCGTACAACCAACTTCTTTTTGCTCTCTCCGCCCCTCCATGCCAACTTCCAGTTCTCCCCTAAACAGAGCCTCCACCATTCTGAGATAGAACCTCAAGCTTTATAGACTGTTCCCTTTGCCCCCTTCCATCAGAATCTATCAAATACTGCCTGCCTGCCTGCCTACAGACTAATTCAAGCTAAGATATTCATTGATTGGTCAAGCAATTCTTTCCAGATAATAGTTGTATTCTGACTAGGTCTGCCTTTACACATTTCATTAAATATTATTGAGCACATATGTACTGGGTGGGTTCATTTCAATTATTTTACCCAAAAGACTAATAATGAGTGGAAGAATCAAGACTTGAGCCTGGTGATCTCATTCTTGAATAAGGGTTCCTTTCTTGGAATTACACATTTAATCCATTTTATCGTACTGTTTGTAGCCTACATATACAGCCCCATTGGCATAGAAATGCACTAAGATTCCACGTAAAACAGTAGGATGATGCTAAACATGGTGCACATAGGTAGAGACGTGTGAAACATCAGGGAGAATGGTAGCACTACCATAGTGCCATAGCTGCTCCTAAAGATCCAGTTCCCATGAGGGCACTGTCTAGGTTATCCAGCACACTAGCTGCCCTCTGGAAGAGCAACTAGAGGTCCCAAGACAGTTCAGATATCCCATCCTCCCAACCCAGGACTACTGTTCTCAGCTATTACTGCCATGAAGAAATGAGTGAGCTCCCTTCTTGACAGAGAACTCTCTGCGGGAAGAGGCTGTGTCTTCATCATCTTTGTATTCCCAGTACTGCCCACTGCCTGAACCCAAGTAAACCCTTAGCTAATATTTCAAGAAGAAAAGGAATGCACAGGCAGGAAAGCAAAGGGGAAAGAAAGGAAAAAAGATAAAGCGGGAGTAAAGGGAAGGGAAAGGGAAAAGGAAAGGAAATATGAGTTATTAAAATAATCAAAGACCACTGTCCTTGTTTGTTCCACGAGTGTTTAGCTGAACTGATTCTATGGCTACCAAGTCCCCCCTGCCTTCCCTTCTTCTCTTCCACCTGCTTCACTTCAGACACAGCAATTAAACTCTTCATTCTGAAAAAGCCAGTACTAATGAGCCAAAATAAAGAAGGTCAGAGAAAGCTCAACACAAACACTTTGCATACTCCTTAGTGCATTTCTATGCTACCATCCTTTCTCCTTTCCATTTGCAACTCCACAACTCCTACTTGAGCAGGCCTCTCTAGCATTAGCAGGTTATGTGTTATATTCATATTTTTCCCAATATGGGCTTCTATAAGCTTGGTTTTAGTCATCTGTGGTCTCCATTGGCCTAAGAATAGGAACATATTTCCAACCGGCCACTCTACCCCTGCCATAGTTAGCCCTCACTGTACCTGGAAGGGCATGTAGAACCCTGCCCAAGACCAGAAAGAACATAACCTCACAGATAGCAAATCTAAAACCCATGTGGAATTCTGGGTAGTGCAAAAAATTTCTTTTCAGATTGACTTTCACTGGTACAGAGACCACTTCTGGTGGATGCTTGTATGCCCCTTCTCTTCTGAATCCCCTTCTTCATGCCTTTCTCCTACCCTTTTCTTTTACCCTCTCCATTCTGCCACATCCCCTACAGACATACCAGGCACCATCAAGGACAAGAGGCAAAGTGAGTCATCACATTCTTGAGAGTAGAACCCACTAGACAAATGATCTTCCTCTTGCTCACATTTTCCACTTTGCATGATAATTTCTAGGCATTTATATACTAAAACATTGCTTACCCATCACAGCCTAAGTGGAACCAAAAGCAGTAAAGACCATGAAGAGCCCATTCCATCACCTTTCTCTAGATAGCTGAGGGCAAAAACTCTGTCTTAAAAATCCTGTATACTCAAGTTCCCCTGTACCTTGTACAGAGAAGGTACTTAATGGATATTTAAAGGTGGAGCCTTCCCGGTGTTTGCCACACAGCTTAGATCTAGGCACCAAGAGAGGCTCAGAAAGAACAAATGGCCAAGTCATGCCAAAAGGGCTTCCGTTTCATTGACAGCTACTAAATAATAGTTCATATTTATTAGATAACTATTCCCGATTAGGGTGTTATTTAGCATTATATAGATAATTAATGTTATATTTAAGAAAGAGGGAAAAAAGAGGAAAGAAAAGAATGCCTGTGTTAGGTAATATTATGCTCTCAGACTACTTCTCAATCAGCAGTTGCCCTTTGGCTAAAATCTTATGTGACTTGAAGTCTACGTTCCACCATGGTTAAACACTAGGCCTGTGTGGATCCTACGTTCCACAGTTTCATTTTGAGCAGCCTGTTTGCCCAAATACCTCCCACTCTTTCCCTTCCCCAGAAACTCGGGCTCTGCTCTGTGTATACAACAAAAATGTGTGTCTTTTCCAGTGCTTGAGGTATAACCAATGCCTACGAATGTCTTTGTATAATAACATAATAATCAAATCACATTAAGTCAGTGTCAGTAATACATGTATTTTCTATTTTAAAATCTACACATGATTTATTATTCACCTTTGAATATTCCATTTGTGCATTTAGTGAAAGAAACGGGGAAGTTATATACATAGATCATTTCCAAATTTTACTATGAAGTTATTTCTCTGGGTTTTTTTTCTAGTTAAATCTTTATTGATTTTAAAATACTTATATTTATGAATTATAATAAACTTCCTTTTATTGTTTTAATTAATACCATACTTTTTAAAGGAAGAGAAGCTGAGATTTCTTGAGTATTGATGTATCTCTGTGTCCTAGGGAAAACAGGGTTTTGTGTGAGACTTTCACGTGTCCCCTATTCTTTTTCCTTTCCTGTAAAGAGCAGGATATAATGAGCACAGAATCATCTTCAAAATCAAGTAGACCTGGGATCCAGTCTCAGCACTGCTACTTATCAATTGTATAATTTTGGATAAATTACTAAACCTTTCAAATCCATTAGTTCATCTGTACAATGTACCTATTATAGCAACTTCCTAATGCTCACCTTTATGAAAAATAAATGGGATGACAAATGTAAACATACCTCATAGGTCCTCAGTATTTCTTAGTTCCATTCTCCTACTTTCAAGTGCTGTTCTTGCTATAGGTGAAACAAGTAGAAAGAGTGGCCACTTATTTTTTTCTAGATTAAGTATATCAGTTATATCTTTGGGGACAGTTCAGGTACCCAATCAGGTGGACACTGCAGTATGTGTCTCTCTCATGTCAGTGTTTCTTCTCTCCCTCTTCTTTCCACTCTCTCTAAAAATCAATGGAATAAATATCCTTGGGTAAGGATTAGAAGAAAAAAGAAGAGAAGGAGGAGGAGGAGGAGATGGGGAAGGAGGAGAAGGGGAAAGAGGAGAAGGGGAAGGGGGAGGGGAGGGGAAAGAAAGAACAGACACCTATTTATCTGTAAGGGAACTGGTGGGAGATTAAAAAATGGAAAAATAAGTTGGCATTACATTGTGGAGAGCCATGAATACCAGAATTAATAATATAAATGTAACTAAGTAGACATTGGGGAGCCATTGAAGAATTTGGAGTAGAGAGCTGACATGATGGAAATTGTGTTTGAGGAATAAATCTGTCAGTGGGAGGTGAGATAGATTAGAGGGGACAACTGGAGGCAATCAAAGGGTTAGTTCATGATTCTGGGGTAGAGGATAAGCAGACAGATTGAAAGGGGGTCATGTATATTACAACACACATCTGGAATTTTTGTAGTGAACTATAACAATCCAAATACATATCTCCAAATATAAGAACAAACTTATTTAAAATATATGCTGAGAACTAGGGAGTTAATGCAGTAGTTTTTAACCTCTGGAGACTTAGAATCAACTGAAAGTTTGGTCATCTCAATTTGCTCACCACAAACCATTGCCCTCAAAACCCGGGATTTGCTAAACATTTCAAACTCTGAGAAGCGGAGGGTTCAATAAAACCACATTGTGCCTGGCATACATTTCTTCTTTAAGACTGAGGAAATTTGAGCTGCTTCTCACTAATTCATTTAAATTTCATTCAAACTGGGATTTTGAAAAGTCTCTCTATTGCCCAGAGAAGTCTTAAGAGCTTATTTTTAAAGCCCTTTTCCCTCCTTACAAAAAGGAAACATTTTTTCAACCAGCCCTGACCCCCAGAATTTAGAGATTCATAATCCATGGGTAGAAATGGGGTGTATATTAGGTAAATTAATAGGCTAAAAACAGCATGTTTTGTCAAAAAAGCAGTGTTTTGGGTAGTTGAGGAGGACAAGGGTTTTGACCCTCTTGAACACTTATTGAGCACATTTTCCTAGCACTTACGTAGCAGGTGTGGGTACAGTGAACTGAGGAAGGAGTTCATTCTATTCTATGACTCATATCAGCCATGTTGGTTTTTCTCTTCACTGTCAAGAACATAAAAGAGAAATGACAACTGAAAAGTAAACATGGTAAAAAGTGGAACTAGAGAAACAATGTACCCTGCCTTAAAGACTTTCTTTTTCCTCCTCCTCCTCCTCCCACTCCGTGGCAGTGTCAAAGCAAAGCTCTTCTTTTAGTGACAGCCATCAAGTAGTCGTGAGTGCTGTACATAGAAGAGCTGATGACATGGGGATATAATACATCTCCATTCAAGACCTCAATTTCGAGAACTTACTTCTTCGCTCCTTTTAACTCAGATATATCATTTGCAAATATTTTCTCCCATTCAGTAGGTTGTCTTTTCATTTTGTTGATAGTTTCCTTTGTTGAAGCTTTTTAGTTTGATATAGTCCCACTTATGTTTGTCTTTGTTGCCTTTGCTTTTGGTGTCAGATTTGAAAAATCATCAGTAAGGCCTATATCAAGGAGATTACCATCTATGTTTTTTCCTAAGAGTTTCATGGTTTCAGGTCTTATATTCAAGTCTTTAATCCATTTTGAGTTAAATTTTGTGTATGAGGTAATATAGTTGTCCAATTTTATTCTTTTTTACATGTCTTATCAGTTTTCTCCACACTATTTATGAAGGGGTTGTCTTTTTCCCAATGTATATTCTTGGCTTTTTGTCAAGAATATAAATTAATTGCACCTACATGTGTGGGTTTATTTCTGGGCTCTTTATTTTATGTATCTGTTTTTATGCCAATACTGGTACTATGCTATTTTAATTACTATAGCATTGAAATAAAGTTTGCAATCAGGGAACATGATGACTTGATCTTTATTCATATTTCTCAAGATCACTTGGGCTATTTGAGATTTTCTGTGGTTCCATACAAAATTTAGGGTTTGTTTTTTTTTCTACTTCTATGAAAAGTGCCATTAGAATTTTGATAGGGATTACATTGAATTTGTAGATTGCTTGTGGTAGTATGGACATTTTAACAATATTATTTTTCCAATCCATGAGCGCAGACTATTTTCCCATTTATTTGTGTGTTCTTTAATTTCTTTCATTGCTGTCTTATAGTTTTCAGCATACATGTTTTTCACCTTCATGGTTAAATTTATTCCTAAGTATTTTATTTTTTTGGATGTAATTATAAATGAGATTTGTTGTCTTAATTTATCTTCCTGATAGTTCATTATTAGAATATAGAAATGCAACAGGTTTTTGTGTATTGATTTTGTGTCCTGCAATTTTACTTAATTTGTTTATTAGTTCTAACAGTTTTTAATAGAGTCAATGGGGTTTTCCATCAAGATTATTTCTATATTTTAAAGGGCTTTTTGGCAGCTTGTTCTTTTTATGAATAAATAGAGACTTTACTAGTAATGTCTAGAGAGGTTAAACTGTGAAAGGTGAGAGTTTAGTGGTAAAGTCATTACACCTAAAATCAAACTAATTACTTTTCAACATTTTTAAAATTGCATCTTTAAAACTAGAATTTCATCATGATTTCTCCAAGGCTCATCATTCTTGGAATTAGAACTGGAGCACACACGTAGGAAAGTTATTTAATTCTGTCAGCATGCATTTAACACCTATAACTTGCAGCATATTGTGCAAATGCAAAGAAAACTAGCAGGAATCTGGCCTCCTAGACCTTACAACCTAAGGAGAAAGTCAGAAGTGTAGATAAGAGTGATTTGCAATCACATAGGCCTAGCTGAGTGTGACAGAGGCCAATCACAGTGAATGGTGGTAGAGGAGGATCTGGACCCAGAACTCCACTTGGTGGTTTGAGAAAATGATTCCAAAAACTAACATATACATTTTAGCATCTTGTACTTTTTAAATTGGAATATTATTTTTAAATGGCATTTGATTATGATATTTCTGTAAACTGAGAGGATTTATTCAAATTAAATCAATGAATTTTATGTGAAGTTTTCATTATGTGTAAGATGATGTACTAGATATAAGGGATTACAAAATTAGATAAGATGGTTTCTGACCTTGGGGAGTAATAAGTTATTTATACCAATAAGTCTGTAGAACAAGACATATTAAAATTTTTATGAGAACAATAAACAAAGCATATGAATAACCACTAACCCAGCAAGGAATTGTATTATAATTATCACATAATTATTATAACATATAACAATAATTATATAACATATAAGTATTATAATAATTAGTGCAGTTATAAAAGTAGGACATTTGTTATTAACATTATTTAAAAGATTTAGTTGGATTAATGTTCTGAAAGTATTGATATTAGATTTATGAAGCTGGGGCTTCATGTTTGTTTGAGGTGAGTTCTGCTCACTTAAATATTAATATAAAGGTTTTCTTTGTTCCTGGGATCACCAGCTACTGCATAGCTAGGCGTACTCTGGACACAATGCAGGCAGACCTTGCTGAAGGAAACAGGCTTAACAGCTAACCAAAAGAGCCTCATCATGTAGGTGTGCTTACAGGTTTTTTTATCCCAGGTATTTATTCTAGGTTTAAGGTTTCTCCTGGTGCCAAAATTTATTAGCCCTTATGAAGAGAATATGTCATAGAGAAGGTACTCAAAATGAAAATAATTTTATTAGCATTTTTGCATTTAAGCCAACCCCAACTTGTGAATTTTTAATTACCATACTGGCCATGCCAATTTAAACTTTATAACCCTAAAATTAGTGTCTAAATAGCACAGAAATGTGTTAATATGCACGTATTTGTGAAATTCATAAAGAACAAGTAAGCAGAAAATGGATTTTACAGTGAAGGTCAATGTGCACGTAGATTAGGCAATGAAATATTCTGGAGCAGCATTTTATAACTATTCCAAACGGGATTCAGGGACCCATAGCCCATAAAACAATAAAATTCAAATAAAAATCACCACTAAGATAATTTTGAATGCCTTTAAATAATGATCTTTTTAATTATATAAAGGCATTAAATAAACCCAGTGTTTTATTATTAGGGACATTGTTAAGACTGAATTTTCACAAGCTGAATTTAGTTATCTGTAAAGCTTAGCTTTGCTAATCATTTAAATGTCTAGTCAGAAGTACATATTATGATATTTCTAATATAATAGCTATTCACTGAAAGTCCTTTGGAAACAAATGTGTCAGATCTTATTCAGTAATTGTATAACACATTTCAACACTTCACAAAGCAGTATTTATGACTATTATTTACAGATTATTCTTTATATGGATTTTTTCTCCCAACTGTATCTTCATCATCTTATATGCTAGCTTTTCATTATTTCACATAGTACAAAGTACTCCCTATATGAAAGTTGATAAATAAGTTAATATTGTTTTAAATAAATTTATTTTTGCATCATTGAATGTTCTTCCTCTTTAGAGATCTACCTTGAGGATTTTTTTTTTCATTTAGCTTTATGTATGTTCTCAAAGAAGAAAATTAAGCCCTCTTGCTTTTATAAATAGCTATCTAGCATAAATTCTGAATTATTTTCTTGTTGGTTAAAGGATACCCAGGTGGAAATGCTAAAATCATTGTCATGGTTTGCCTTGGAGTTTAGAAAATATTGCTATATGTAGTTTATGCTACATTTTTTTAACCTATAGGCTACCATAAAAATTAACTATAAGATGATTTTATTGTCTAGATTTATTTTATTATTGAATTATTTTTACATTATCTGAGCTTATGCTCCAAAAATGTGACAGGACTGGAACTAGGGTGAGGGACTGAGGCATTTACCTCAGGCTCAAAATTCAAGAGGGTACCAAATAACTCAGTAATCAACATATATCATATTTTAACAAGATATCTTTAAAATAAAAATTAAGGCCAAGAGCTCTGGTCATTTTGGCTCAGTGGATAGAGCGCCAGCCTGCAGATTGAAGGGTCCCAGGTTTGATTCCGGTCAAGGGCATATGCCCGGGTTTCAGGCTCGATCCCCAGTAAGGCTTGTGCAGGAGGCAGCTGATCAATGGTTCTCTCTCATCGTTGATGTTTCTATCTCTCACTCTCCCTTCCTCTCTGAAATCAATAAAAATATATTTAATTTCAAGAAATACCATAGATCTAAATCAAGATCAAGAGATCTGTGTTCTGCCATATTTGTGGACTATTATCTGTTTGATTACATGTTGAAACAAACAACTAAGGAAAGAGAGAATCTTGTTTTTTCTTCATTGGTTTAAGGATAAAATGGATCTAAACTTAATATCTCCATTTCACAGGATCATTACATTAATAGTATTTTAATCAAAATGACAATTTTAGTGAGTAGAAACTATTACTTTCTGATCACCTACATTTACTGTATGTAACTCATGTATGGGTATGTAACATGTAACTCATATTTAAGTCCATATCCTCATTTTACAAATTTCCCTAATTGTTTCACTTATGGAAATTTTTTCTGATCCAGGTTCCAATTCAGGTCATGCTATGCTTTTAGTGCACTATATCTGGCATCTACTACGTATTATGAAACAATAGCCAAGTTTGTCTTTTATATAGTTAACATTTTTTAAGAATATAGATCAATATTTTTTAGATTATTCTTCAACTGATATCTCCTTTTTATTGGGGTCAGATATGCTTTTGGTGGAGGAACATACAGAGGCAATATCATATTACATCAGGAAGAATATGTCCGTTTCTCCCATCATTGGTGATGATAACTTTATTTTAAAAAGTATAACATTTGTTCATTAAAATACTACTCTTTTTTTTTCCTAATGAATATTTGTGGGGAAGATACTTTGATACAATCTAATTATCTATTTTAATATATTTTTATTGATTTCTTACAGAGAGGAAGAGAGAGGGATAGTTAGAAACATCGATGAGAGAGAAACATCGGTCAGCTGCCTCTTACATACCCCCCACTGGGGATGTGCCCGCAACCAAGGTACATGCCCTTGACCAGAATCAAACCTGAGACCTTTCAGTTCACAGGCCGATGACGCTCTATCCACTGAGCCAAACTGGTTTTGGCCAATGTAATTATCTTGTTGCTTTTTAAACTTTCACTTAATAATTTTAGTATCTATTGATGATTTTATTTGAATCAGTTATTATTATGAAGGTTGAAAAATAGTAATTTTCTAACTCTTAATGTCATCTACATTATTAGTTGTCAATCTCAGCAAGAAAGAACTTTCTCTTCTCCTTATTTATTTGCTATTTACTTGCTTTCTACTGGTACGGACTGTGGATACTTCTGTCAGTCTATGGTTTATAATACATTCTTCCATCTTCCATTTTGATGCTGCAGTTTTCTCATTTTTGTTCAGAGGGATCCCTTCCAGTTGTCTCCTCTGTCTGTCATTTTTAAGTAATCCCTTCAATATTTGAGCGCTCCCTTATTTTTTGGCAGAACAAGAAGTTATAATTCATCTTGTTCTTTGCCTGCCCCAGTTTTCAGCTATTTCACCAAGGTGGTCTGGTTCCCTTTACTGAAAATTTATATTTGAAAAAACAAAATCTGAGTGCTAAATATGCTTGTCTACTAGGAAGTTGTTGCTTCTGAGCATACAATAAAATGTGCTCTTTCAAGCGCATAGTTCAGTGAATTCTGTCAGATTTATATGCCCATGGTCAGTGCTCAGTCTTCATTGTATTTGATCTATTAGCAGCATTTGAGACTGAGGGTCACAACTTTCTCCTCACAATATGTCTTCACTAGCCTCCCAATCAGTGATACTCTCCTGGTTGTCCTCCAGCTGCCTGGGTACTCCTTCTGTCTCTTTTGATCTTTTCTACTCTTCTCAGACCCATTAAAGTTGATGTACTGCAGAACTCAGGCTTGGATGCTTTTCTCGTCTGTATCTACACTCATTCCCTAGGTAATCTCATCTGACAACTCCTAAATTTGTGTTTTTAACTCAGTCTTCTCCCCTAAGCTCTGGATTTTATATCCGCTTATTTCTATTATTTCATATGTGTGGGGTTTCTTTTCTTTTTTTTTTTTTTTTCCTGTTTTTTTTTAAATATATTTTATTGATTTTTTTTTTGCCCCCTTCCCTCCCTCCCATACATACCCTCCCTCCCCAGAGTTTTATGTCCATTGGTTGTACTTATATGCATGTATACAAGTCCTTCGGTTGATCTATTATCTCCTCCAAATCTCCCTCCCCTGTGTGGGGTTTTTTTATTGATTTCAGAGAGAGGAAGGGAGAGGGAGAGATAGAAACATCAATGATGATTTTCTCTGCCTCCTATATGCCCCCTTCTGGGGATTGAACCCACAACCCAGCCGTATACCCTGACCCGGATTCAAACCATGACCTCCTGATTCATAGGTTGACCCTCAACCCATTGAGCCATGCTGGCCGGGCTCAAAATATTTTTTAAATAAGTAAATCACCTACTTTATCTTGGACTTTGACTTGATAAACTGATGCAAATGAGTAAGAACTCACTAGTAGAATTGATTATATAATCCATTTTTAATACTGATATGTGCCTAAACACTCAACTTTTTTTAAAAATATAATTTGTTGATTTTTTTACAGAGAGGAAGAGAGAGGGACAGAGAGTTAGAAACATCGATGAGAGAGAATCATCGATCAGCTGCCTCTTGCACACCCCCTACTGGGGATGTGCCTGCAACCAAGGTACATGCCCTTGACTGGAATCGAACCCGGAACCTTTCAGTCCGCAGGCTGACACTCTATCCACCGAGCCAAACCGGTTTCGGCTAAATGCCCAGTTTTATTTATATTCCTCTTATCTCTATATGTACTTGTTTGCCTCCTTCCATACATGAAATCTAGATTCATTTTTAAATAAATTTTAAAAAATTAATTAGGCAGCATTTCCAGAGAACAGTAGGTTTTGTCTGCCTTGAATTATGCCTCAGCATGTATAATACAACCTAAGTAACAAACGAATGTCAGTCAGTCACTCACTGTCAGTGGGGAGTGCCGCATTGCTAAGGAGCCCCTGACCACTGTTTCCGCTGCCTCTGGCATCTACTGTGATTTTGAGCTCCACAGAGGGAAAGGGCAGATGGGAGCAGGCATGAGAGAAACCAAAGTTCTTTATCTATGAACAGTACATTTTCCTACTAAACTGTCCAATTGACTCCAGATCCAAAATTGGCAGCAGATGTTTCTTAAGTGGCCCTAGAGTGACTCACACACCATTTCAGCTGAGACAAGACATACCTTGACAGGCATTCAAATAATGTGCTTGGGGTATTTCTGGATAGTCACCACGATGTCAACAGTCAAGTTTTGAAAGGTATATGTGAATGAGTATCAAAATATCTCTCTTGACAGGATCAGACTCTCACGGCCACCAGCACGAGAGAATATGCTCCATTAGAAAGCAAATGCTTCATGTCAGGAGAATGTAGGTGGCTTTTAGGCTGAAATTATTCATGCCTGTGCCACTGATGTTCTTGGAACATTAGAAAACATTTCTTCTTGTCTAAGTTAGTGTATCCTCAATCCTTCTACTTCAAGTACAGGATTTGATCAGACTAGAATGAGTATAGAATGAGAACCTAATCTAAATGTTAGAACATTGGTTCTAATGCAGCAGGGTGGGGGGGGAGGCTTAACTGTTTCTTAAATTTATGCTGAATATGGGAATTTTTCTTACTAAGCATATCGGTATCATTAATAAGAAAGTGCAGCTTTTAATTCATACACTTTGTCTTCCAAAATTGCATTTTAAAATATCTCAACTTTCAAAAAAATTTTTTTAGCCGAAACCGGTTTGGCTCAGTGGTAGAGCGACGGTCTGCAGACTGAGGGGTCCCGGGTTCGATTCCGGTCAAGGGCATGTACATTAGTTGTGGGCACATCCCCGGTAGGGGTGTGCAGGAGGCAGCTGGTCGATGTTTCTCTCTCATCAACGCTTCTAGCTCTCTATCTCTCTTCCTTCCTCTCTGTAAAAAATCAATAAAATATACTTTTAAAAATGTAAAGGTTTTTAGTGAAAGGGGAAGGGGGCGGGGAGAGAGAAAGTTTGATTGGGTGGTCTACTTGTGTATGCATTCACTGGTTGATATGTACCCTGACCAGGTATCCAACCTGCAATCTTGGTGTATGGACATGATGTTTTAATCAACTGATCTACCTGGCCAGGGCTAAAAATATTTCAGTATTTTAATAAACGTAAAATATAAGAAATATTTTTTTTCTAGAAATGTTATTTTTGTTCTATATTTTCAAATATAGAATTAAATAGACTATATTTAAGAAAGCATTGAGAGCATCTTTATAAAAGAATATGTTTTTTATTTTTATGTATGTGGGATCGAGCCCACAACCTATCCACAACCAGGAACCAAACCGTGACTTCTTGGTTCAGGGGTCGTTGCTCAACCATTGAGCCATACCACCTGTGCTTGAGATCATCTTTATAACACATAGCGGGGGAAATGGGCCTTATAAGTATATAATTTCTGAATTTTATTACTTTCCACAGATACAACACACTCAGGGGAAATTGGCACCAAGAAAAAAGTGAAAAGACTGTTAAGCTTTCAAAGATACTTCCATGCATCGAGGCTGCTTCGTGGAATTATCCCACAAGCCCCTCTCCACCTGCTGGATGAAGACTACCTTGGACAAGCAAGGGTGAGCTAGCTACCCCTGTGCCACCTCACCATGGCCAGGAGCCGAGAGCATGTGCCACCACTGGTAGTAGGGTTGAGTCCTGCTCCTACACTGAGATGCTCTGTGGCTTTGGCTTGTTACTCAACATATCTGTACTTTTTCCTCTATTATAAAATGAAGTTAATAGAAATACACACCTCATGTTTGCATGCTAAGTATATTCATACCTAGTATTTTTATTTCATAAATGTGCAAAACATAATTAACCCATTGAATTATCTCATTGTAATAGCTACCATGAAATTAACCCAATAATAACCAACTCTTAATTCCATTTTAAGCTAGCAATGTGGTGCATTATCTTTTTCATAATTTTTAATTCATTCAAATAATTGTTACTAATTTTACAATTATGTTTGCCATTCATTGGTCCAACTGAGGGTGGAAACTAATGTGTGACAATATAAACAAAAGCTTGCAGGCTACCTCTAACCCAAACTGCCTAAGGAATTTAGAATTTAGAAATAAACTGCCTCAGTTTATACAGAAGTCAAAGGTAGTGTCTTATAGTTTACATGCTAAGTAATATTATGATTTATATGTATACATACTATTAAGAAATAAGTAGCAAGTAATATCACAACTAATTCTCAATATCAGGTCTACAAAAGAGAAGGGATGGGGGATCACTCCCTTTAACAACCCAAGGCCTGAGTTGAGCGAATTGGTTTGTTTGTTGTTCCATTTGTTTGGTAAAAGGAGAATAAGACTAAGCTCTCAGCACCGGAGCCTCAGTGACAGACACACTCAGTGGTGCCTCCCCTCTAAGCAGCCACTTCTCAAGAAAAGGCGACACTGAGATACAGAAAGAACAGCGGGCCAGAAGTCAGGGTATCAGTACCAAGTCCTGGCTCGGCCCTTAGATTTGTATGATTTGGGTAAAAAGGCTCACTCCATCTAGATCTCACAAACAGCCTCTTAACCCTTCATTTTCCTAATGTTGTTGTGAAAGTCTTTGTAGGCCATGGATTTTTCACAATGTACAAAGAAGCCACTCAGGGGCAGGTAGGGGAGCAGGAGCTGATCCTTACCTGGAGCCGTGGCTGTGAGAAGAGAGGAAGGAAGACACTGTCGCAGAAGCTACAGTGAGGAGAGAATCAGCATCTGGAACTTTATGTCAGACTGAGAGTTTCTAAGCACTGGGGTATTTTAAAAAGAAAAATAGGATAATAAGCCTATTGAAAGTAGGTCTTTACCCGAATGTTTTCAATTACTTGCTCTTCAGTTTTCTGTTACAGTGGTTCGTTTTACATTTAGTCCCACATTGAGCAGAGTAATGTGCTCAGCCATCATTTTTACTCCATTTTATTAAAATTAGTTGTAAACCTGCCTTCAGTGAATAATAGTTTACCATGTAGAGACGTTGCTGAACTATAATTTTAACGGACATTCAACATGGGTGTGCTTACTATGTACAAGCATTGTTGTAAGCCCTTAAATTACAGGCATTTATGTTTATATACGTTACCTTATTTAATCCTTACAACAACCCTCTGAAGTAATAATATCAGCCACATTTTTCAAATTGGGAAACTGAAGTACAGAGAAATTAAGGAACCTTCCCACAGTTCCACAGTCAGTAAGAGACGTGGTTGACATCGGGTCAGGCAGGCTGACCCTGAGCCTGTCCCTTTAACACCTGTCCCTTTAACACTACGTGATTAGCCAATAGAGTAAGATTTATTTTACCACAAACCAGTTGTAGATTGATAGTAGAATGCTACTATATTTTCAGTCTTAATTGTTTAATCCACTGTGTCTCAAAGTGAATATTTGAGTTTCCAATGTGATTCATTTGAGTGGTTTTTTGTTTGCCTTTCAGCATATGCTCTCCAAAGTGGGAATGTGGGATTTTGACATTTTCTTGTTTGATCGCTTGACAAATGGTAAGTCACCAGAAAGAATTCACACTAAAATATACACCATAAATGGGATTAATTTCATGAAAACAATACTTATTTTTAAACATTGATAATCCTTTTTCCCTCTTTCCCCACTTTCATAAGTCTCCAGCCACTCAAGGAGGACCAGGGCAAAGAAAATTACTGCCAAAAAAGAATAAGGAATAAATTCGGCCTTAGAGTCTTAAAACAGTTTCCTTCTGGCCTTGATGATCCCAAAGGAATTAGGAAAGCACAGATGAGGTTCTGTCCTTGCAGAATATTTTGGCTCTATCCAAAGGGAGGAAGTTCATTGTTAGCCAATGAATATTAGAAACTGCTCATCTATCTGATCAGTCCTGCAAGGCAGGTATTTGTGCACTTTCAATAAGTGCGTCAAACCTGCCCTATAGCTTGGTATTGTCCAGATACGTTTGACATCTTCAGAAGAAAACAATTGCTGAGGATAGAGTGGAAAAGCTTAGGCTACAGCTGAAAGGAAAGTAAATATTCTCATTGGTTTCGCTTTTAAAATTTTTGTGCCTAAAAGGCTTCCTTTAAGAAAATAATGAAATCCTATTATATTTCCATCTACCTATTCAACAAATGATGGTAAGCTTAAAGAGCCAATGAAAACATCCCATTTAATGCCAACTTTCTTCTGTCCCACCATCTACCAAACTTGTGATTTGTCATTGCAACTTGTTTTCTTGTCATTCTATTACTTGACAAAAAACATATAGTGGAAAGAGTACAGCCTCAAACCATAAAACTGAGTTTTACACTGTGGAAAGCTAACTAGGCCACATAGGGATGGATTCCATAATTTTTTATCTCCCTTTGCTCAAATCATCTGAGAAATTGGTACCAGTTAATGAAATTAACTGTGACCCAAAGAACATGTTCAATGGTACTTATTCAAAAGAGATTCTACTCATGACTCATAGACATATGAAAAGAGCATATCTCAATTAGCGATTTGGTAAGATGCCACAGCTCTTTAAAGGAGGATTCAAAGAACCACACATATATAAGCAGTAAGAAACACATGAATTTATAAATAGCTGTAAAACTGGAAGGAGGAAATTAATTATATTTCTGTCTGAATGATTTCATTTGCATGTAAATGGACAAGAGTTGCTTGAAATACTATCAGTTATCTACAACTTGATAGTTGTGAAGTAGCCCAAAAACAATGAAAGTTGCAGAAACACTTAGAATGAGGTACCCTGGAAGAGTATTCTTAGGCAACACATAGTTTTTATTTAAGATGTCCAGTCATCTTCTTGGCCCATTTCACAATCTTTCATAAACTCTAGGATACTTTTAAAATTCAAAATCATGATTCTTTAATAAGTAATATTCCTTGAATATTTACATGTTTTTGTAGCTTCAAATTTGCATCTTTGCCAGCTTGAGTTATAAAATGTCTCAAGGTTAAGTATAATCTTGACTGATTCCTAAGTAGGCCAATTCCTTATATAACTCCTTATAACTCTTAATATTGCTAATAATTCATTGCTTTTGGTGTACGGAGATGATCTGAACTAATTTTCTTTGTACAATAAGAGAAACTTAAGACCAGATCATAGTAATAATATCCTTTATACTTGAATAATTTCAAGTTTAAAGAGGAAAATAAATGATCCTATTAGAAACCTTTCATCACAGAAACTGTGGATCCTATTGTCGATCTTGATAATTTAATGGTAATGAAAACGAGTTAAAAAACTGGTGACTGTTTTCCTCCAGGAAACAGCCTGGTAACGCTGCTGTGCCACCTCTTCAACACCCATGGACTCATTCACCATTTCAAGTTAGATATGGTGACCTTACACAGGTTTTTAGGTAAGTCTTTTTTTTCTTTCATATTTCTACCTCCTTTCCCGTGAATAATATCAGTCCACAATAAACTTGCAGGAATCCTAGCATGGTAGATGAAGACTTCAAATTAATCTCAAATTATCTAATCTTAATTTTAAAGTATGGTTTACCCATTTAAATCACTGGGGGGAAAATGTTTATTTGGTTAGTTATGTTTACAGTACATAAAGGCTATATAGAGAAAAACCAATAAGAGCAGGTACCTGTTGAAGAAGTTACTGATTTATTCACATATCAACAAAATTCTAATAAGGCATGCCTCAAAGAATCCCAATCTGGACATGAGTTATTGACTATTTTCAATAGACATTTGTTTTTAGTAATAAGAACTACCATTTATGTAGTGGTATGTCATTTCTAATCATTTCAACAACCTGGCAAGTTGGGCATTATCACCACCACTTGGCCCACAGGTAAGAAGGAGTACAAAGTGGTATTGTACCTTGCTCAAGGTCAACAACTTATAATTGGCAGAGCCTCAATCTAAATCCAGGCTCTCTGACTTGAAAGACCACCATCTTTCCCCTTAACGCTACCACCGCTCTCTGTCCAGAACAGCCCCAGTTCTTATTCGACTTTACGTGCATCCTTATTTATCGGCCAGTGAATTATCTAGGGCACATTTTTAATCACCATATGACTTTCTGCTGCCACTTAGCATGTTTCTGGCTTCTGTGCTTTGAATTTGAAAGCTGACTTGATGCCATCAAGAGTAAAATAACAGTGAAAATGATAGCAACAGTAGCAGCAACCAGGCTTATCTGGCGCTTACATATGCAGGGAACTCGTCTAAGGACTTGCATGTATTAACACTTGAAATCCTTACCATAGCCCTTTGAGATTGGAGCTATTGTTACCCCCATTTTATAGAGAAGGAAACTGAGGGTCCTTGTGGTTAAGTAACTTGCCTGATACAAATAATAATGATAGAGGCAGAATTCAAATATAAGTGTAAAATAAACCTGCTGAATAAAAGGTATACATGGCACAACAGAAATGTTTGAAAGCAGCCACAACATGAATCAGTTTCAGAAATACAAATAAACTCAGGCGATTAAAATTAGATTGCTTGAGCAAAGTAATGGCCATGAATAAGGCCAAATAGTTTTAATCTGTCTAGAGAAGGAGAATACAGACACTTTAGACATGTGTATGCACCCAGAGAACATGTAAAAAAAATGCAAAAATTTGATGACAAAAATAACACCAGAATCCAGAGCCAAACTCACAGCATGGGCTGACAAAATATGACCACACTTGCAAACCTGGATATTCTATACACACTGACTATATTGCATCCTAAGCATTGCCTTGGTCATTAGCTGAAGCAGGCTAGTGGCTTCTCTAAATATAGCAAATTTAAATTGCCTTGCTTATGTCTCTACTTGATTCCAAGAGCACTCTGGTCCTTAGATTGGAAGGGCATGAAAGATGATAACTACTCTGAATGAGGTAGAAATAAAGCCAAGGAGTTCTCAGTAGGATCAACACAGTGCATTGAAAATCTGCCTAAAGAAGCCTCAGATTTGCTGTGGTCCATATTTATTACTGGTAGATCCATCTTTGGATCTCAGGAGTCCGATGCTACCTACTAGAGCTGTTTAAAAGGAAACCTCTTTTATGGCATATTATTCATAAATGGCAGCAAAATTAAATAATTAAACTGTAGTGTGAAGTAAAGTTGTCCGTTTCCTACATATTTATTTTTCCTATGAATGAAAGCCTTCATGAGTGCCAGGGAGGGGTGATTAATGAAGGTGGTGAGGATTCCCAAAGGCCTCACAAATCCTTTTAACCTTCCCCCATCTGCTTTGCCTTACTCCTTCTTGCCACTAAAAGCAGCTCAGTAGAACTGCGAAACTCCCAGCCTGTGTTCATTTTTTTTAAAATCCCTCGGGTGCACATTTTGGAGGCACTAATATTTTAAGCAAAAGGGACTCTCAATAAATCTGAGGTCTTCCTGTTTTGGTTTCCAATGACTGAGTTATCTGTTTACCTCCTAGTCATGGTTCAAGAAGATTATCACAGCCAAAACCCGTATCACAATGCTGTCCATGCAGCCGATGTCACCCAGGCCATGCACTGCTACCTGAAGGAGCCAAAGGTAAGGTCTGACCCAGCTGCCTCCTCAGCCATCTGGAAATGCCAAGTAAACTACTTGCTGGGTTCTGAATCACCTAACATATCAGAATAACTGTTGTGGGCCATTTATAACTCAAATACAAATTGTTTATATTCCAGTCCCAATATCAGCTCTGAAAATCACGCAATTATTCATGAAAGAGGATGTAAATTTTCTGATGTTTCCTTTCATAACTTGTATGAAAGGCTGCATTGGGACAAAAAAAATCCTCCCCATGATAGTCTGCATTTTATGTCTTCAACAGTCCTAGAAAATAGCAGTTTTGCCTTGAATCTTTGCTACAAATGGTACCAGCACTGACAATTGCTGGGAAAGGTTTCCAACCTCATGGTTATTGATGGAAACATAGAATCAAAACTCCCCAAGGCTCAAACTCCACTTCCTACGAAGGCAACTGAATATCCTGATTCAGGCCCAAGAAAATGAGTGAATGTCACAGTCCTCTTAGCAAGCATACTCTGATGTGATCAACCAATCCAAAATTTAAAACATGATAATAGTGCTTGTTACTAAAACCTGAGTCATTTCTTAGTCATATACAGTTGGTATAACATAGAGGATGAATTTTCTTAAGGTTTTTAAAAATAAAATCCCAGTCCAAAACTCTGTTCAGTTCAATCAGTTTTAACATCAACCACCAACTATGCAGACGCCAGAAAAACATTCCCAAGACAAAACTGGGTAGATGTCTTATCAGTATAAAATAGCCTGAAGACATTAAAGGCTCTCTTTTTTTAATCTCTAGGTAGCCTGAAAGTTATATATTTAAAGTTAATGTTAGATTCCCATTCCTCTGCTTATTTTTCTAGCTAAGAGAGAGAGAGAGAGAGAGAGAGAGAGAGAGAGAGAGAGAGAGAGATTCTCACACACCCACATACTCCACTATTACACATTGAATAAATATGCAAATTTTGCAATTCATTTTTTAATATGTTTTTATTGATTTCAGAAAGAGGAAGGGAGGGGGATAGAGAGAAAGACTGACGAGAGAGAAACATTGATTGGCTGCCTCCTGCCAATTCCCTATTGGGGATCGAGCCCACAACCCAGGCATGTGCCCTAACCAGGAATCAAACCAGGCAACCTCCTGGTGCGTGGGCTGGGCATTCAGCCCATGCTGAATTTCATATTCAAAGGATGGCAATGATATAGTGGATGGTTGAAATATGCAATTTATTTTTTTTATGTGTCCATCATTTTGGTTTTAACAATTCACTTCATTTGTAGTTTTCTCTGGAGCAAGGCTGCTTTCAGGCTCTGACTTCTCTCTGCCCACAGACAGGCAACAACACTGCAACAACAAAGAGAAACAGAGTGGCAGTAAGAAATGGAGGGGGGGTACCTGAATGCTCTACGGCAATTTGAATTGCTCAGTTAGTTTCCTCACAGTCCTTCCTTTTCCTTGCAATTCATGTGACTCACCTCACCGACTGCTTCAGAGGTAAAAGTCTGGAGGATGAAAGGCCTGGACAATTTTGAGATGCTTCATTCAGTATGAGTTAGCCAAAACAAATGGTAACCCGTTTGTGAAAACATCCCCTTTGACCTCCCAATTTCATTTTTTTTAACAGCTCGCCAGCTTCCTTACACCCCTGGACATCATGCTTGGACTGTTGGCTGCAGCAGCCCACGATGTTGACCACCCAGGAGTGAACCAGCCGTTTTTGATCAAAACTAACCACCATCTTGCCAACCTATATCAGGTAAGAGGGCTCAACACTGGTCCAGGCACAGTATGGCCAACTGCCTTAGACTAGATCCAATCCTGGAGCCTGGATCTCACCCTTGGAGATGGCTTCATTCAGGGTCAGCCACAACGATGACCACAGCCAAAGAGCATGGATTTGAAATAGGTCCAGGATATCCCCTTTTAATTTTAACTAGTTAAAAGGATCAAATTAGTTTACAAGGATATACAAGGAATTCAATTTGCTCTGAAGCAGATTTGAAATTATTAGAAGTCAAGCAGGATCCCTACTCTCTGATAGTCTGAGAATATCTGTGTCCCTGGAAATTATCTCATATACCATGGCCAGTTGAAGCTAGTGCTTGTAGGACTTCTATAAATGGTATTGCTCAAGTGCAACCCTAATTCAGATTTACGTTTCTAGGGCCATTTCTGTATTTTATAGACCTGTGAGTAAGAAGTATTTTATCAAAGACAATAGACATTGTTAAAAAAAAAAAAAATAGTTCAGCAGCATGAGAAGATTGGCCAAGAGAATTTTCACCCATGATATTGTTTCACATATTAAGCCATATGTCATAAATGAATTATCCCCATAATTTTCAACAGGATTATTTGGAGACCTTTGGTTGTCATTCACAAAATCATTACATACAAGAAAATTATTGATCTCAATTTTAGTAGACCTTTCGGGAAAAAAATTTAGTGCTGAAAGAACTCCTGACAGATCCCCCCCATAAAACAGCTTCTTTCTACAAGATGTTGCAGCTTAAGAATTCATTTATTTCCAACAAAGCACAAAAGGCACATTTTCAAAAGCCTTTCTCCATCCAGTTGATTCGCTTTGGGCATAAGGAGAAACTAGTATTCCAAGGTTCCACCTGGTATGTATTTCAGCACTGGGCTTCCCTGGGCTGTCAGCCAGCACCTGGAGCTGGGATAGATATGGTCATATAGAGGGGACAGGATGACAGAACTAAGAAAGTCTTTTGATGATAAACTAAAAAATTAAAAGAAAAGAAAGAAAGGGAGAGAGGGAGGGAGGAAAGGAGGAAAGAAGGAAGGAAGGAAGGAAGGAAGGAAGGAAGGAAGGAAGGAAGGAAGGAAGGAAGGAAGGAAGGAAGGAAGGAAGGAAGGAAGGAAAGGAGGGAGGGAGGGAGGGAGGGAGGGAGGGAGGGAGGGAGGGAAGGAGGGAGGGAGGGAGGGAGGGAGGGAGGGAGGGAGGGAGAAAGGGAGGGAGGGGAATCAATCAATGTAATTGGTTACTTAATCTATTCCCAAATAATCTAAATGCTTATATAATTCCAATTTCTCATCATCAAGTAAATTATATCAATGGGAGTTTGAGAGTATTATTGCTATTGGGCAATTTATACATAAAAATTAGATTCATCATACTGTACTTTGGCATGTAGTAACTATATATAAGACACATAATGAATTCACATTTAGATAGAAGTCAGAAATAAAGCAGACATTAAAGACATAAAAAACAAGAAAGTAAGTATAGAATTTCATCAATAATAAAGAATTAAGTACTCACTGCTAATTAACAAAAATTGATTCTCAAAAACAAGATACTCCAATCTATCCTTTTTAGATATTAAAAAATGTTCTCCAAAATGGATTCCTTATCCAAACCTTTGAAGTACAAATAGTTTAAGTAATTTTTATTAACATTCCAATACAAGCAAATTTTCCAGCCTTTTCAATACAACATATAGTTATGTATATTTTTCATCAGCAACTATTGCCTATATTGCCTATATAGGATCTAGACATACAAACATGAATAACATATAATCTCTGCCCTAAAACATTTGTTCATACTCAGATGTGCAAAAATCCAAGAAAATTTAATCACACTTTGAAAAAGCTTTTTTAAAAAAGTCTTTGAAAAGTAAATGCCTGTGTTGTTCTTTGCATCCAAAGATATTACTATAATAAAGTGAGCTATTATTTTTTTCTAATAGTGAATTTATCAGCATCTAATCTTTGATAGAAAAGAAAAGGGTACTTTAGACAATGTCCAGAGAAAAATTGGGATACAGGGCTCAAAACCACATTCAAGACAGTATCTTCATCAGTATCCTGCTCGATTGGTCTTAGAATCTCTTGGAGGCTAGAGATCTATGTCTTTATGTTATAAAAGCATGATGAATGCAAGCCAGTATTATAAAATTACTTCCAATATGAAACTTTTTATCAGCCCAATGAGATTTCAATTCTGCCCCCAAAACTGATACTGCCTTTAATATTTGGCTATATACCATTGTTGACTACCTGAAGGAACTCGCAAAAGATAAATTCCCTGTTAAAATCAGTTGTAAAAAGTATGTAACTGACCTTTATTCAACACTCACTATAATTCCAATGCTGTGCTAAATGCTTCTTATGTATTATAATATTTAATCTTCACAGTAGCCCAGTTAGTTGGGTATTATTATCATACCTGTTTTATAGAAAGGTTAAAATAAACAGCTAATTAATGACAAAGCTAGGATTAGAACTCAATCTTTTGTCTCCAGAGCAGAAGTGCCTACACACTATGCACACTGCCTCTAAAACTTACATACATTACCTACTGTGTGCAGGAAACTAAGAGCTCTCCCCTAAGTCATCCTATTACAGGTAGGGAGACAAGAAGATTAGATATCAGTGGCTTAAAGCAGGAGATTTTGCTAAGTCCTCTATAATAGACAGTGAGAGAGTGTAGTTGGAAGGTAGTAATTGATTCTGCAGATAGTTTCTGAAAGAAAAAAAAACTCATGGAGAATGCATGGTGTAAACTGGGCCTTGAAGCATGTATAACATTTTAAGTAACATTTTGGAGGTCATTGAGAAACAGCACAGTCTGGTGTACTTTTGTGATTAAAACCCACAACTCCATAATAACTGGAAATGGACTGTCCCCATGGCCTTAGCTGAGCATTGTCCTGCCATGAACACACCCTACTCTCAGATCAGTGTCTGATAAATTCCCTGTAGATTAGCTGTACCGAAAAGGACCTGGGTCAGAAAATCCCCACACTGCGTAAACTGTAGACGAGGAACTGGCATAGGTCTCCAGGTTTTCAATTTCAAGAGGAAAAATCATGGTACATAACATATAAGCTGAGTGAGACCATTAACAACACGTGATATTTTTTTAAATGTTAGAACTGTAGCCTTTTAACCTACCAAGGGTCTGTGGTTGAAACATGAACTTTTAGGAAGTTACATGCAGATTTTGAGTATGTATCTATGCATATTTTTTAGGGAGAGGACCCATCACTAAGACTCATATTTTAAAATGAATTCTAGATTCAGCCGAAACCGGTTTGGCTCAATGGATAGAGCGTCGGCTTGGGGACTGAAGGGTCCCGGGTTCGATTCTGGTCAAGGGCATGTACCTTGGTTGCGGGCATATCCCCAGTAGGGAGTGTGCAAGAGGCAGCTGATTGATGACTCTCTCTCATCGATGTTTCTAACTCTCTATCTCTCTCCCTTCCTCTCTGTACAAAATCAATAAAAATATATTTTAAAAAAATAAAAAATAAATAAATAAATAAATAAAAATGAATTCTAGATTCAGAAAACATTAAGAACCATGGTAATGAAGGAAAATATATTTATGTACACACACTACATATATTATACAATATATTGTGAAATTATACAGGAACATGCACTCACATTTGGTTAACAAAAATACAATAGAAAGGATGTGCTGGGAATTATGTGGCTTTGAGAACACCCTGTGCGTGATTACTACAATCCACATTTACTATAAATGAGATAAAATGAAAGGACTTCCTCCCCCTCCTTTTGTTGGCTATGTTCTTTTAGTTCGGATACCTAAGATTGTTACAAAATGCCTAGCCTGTGTTTATGCCCTGAGACAAAGAGAGAGCCAGGGCAGCTGGATAAAGGCTGGGTCTAGGGTCTCTCTCCTATTGTCTGTGTCTGGGCTGGACTCACTAGCTGAACTTTCAACCCAAGTTCAAGTCAAGACATTTCCACCTAGCACCTCTCTCATCAGAGTGGAAACAGTCCAGGTGTCCATGGTGGGACTGAGAGGGAAAGAGCAGATGAAAGCTAGAACCCATAATTTATCTTCTGTCCCTCTACCCTGCAACCCCACACATTGGGCAAAGTGAGCATTAAATCAGATATGGTATTATTACCACTGCAAAAGAAATCACTTTTAGTTTCATTTAAAATTGAATTCCCTTTGATGGAGTCCAACTATGTATGAACTAAAGACAGAGCAACCTAATGAATAAAGTAATAATTAACTGCTGCATAAAACTTCATATTTATTACATTTTAAACTGTCTTGCTGAAATTTATAATCATTTCCTTAGTCACTTATCACAAACACTTGGAGGAGGTCAGCATATTTTTAACCACTTTTTATTATTTTGATGACTCTGAACCGTAAATATGGAGCTGACAGAACCAGAAGTGTTTTTTCCACCTGGTCCTATGGCCTCTTCTCAAACAAGCAACCACCAAGGTGATATGTAACCTCACGATTCCTGCAGTAGCAAAGGTGTTTGGGCAAATGTTGTGAAAATATTAAGAAGGAGACTCAAATTTGATTTTCTGCTTAGTGAAGTTTCTGCTGTTCATGGTGAGGTAGCTGGTACGTGGCATGTCCGTGGCCCTGATCCGAACACGGGCCCGCCCCTTGGACAGCAGTGGATGTCCAGGCTCCTTGAGCAGAGGTGTGGGCAGGTGTAGGTCAGACAAAAGAGCGATATCTTCAAACAGGCGGTAAACGTAGCAGTGCCGCAGTTTCTCCAAAGGCGAAGGTCTTATTCCTCTGAGACCTCCTGGGCTGGGATTTGTGCAGCATTGCCAAGGAGACCACTTGGCTTGTTAAGGGAGAGCTCAGCCACTTCATTATCTCCTGGAGTCTTGCTTCTGTTTCATGAGCAATTAAAAAGGAAAACAGACTATGTTCATGTTGTTTTTCTTCCCATAATCTCTGGTTTAAAAGAGTAATTAACTCTGACTCCCTTTGAACACCAGACTCAGTTTAGCAACATCATCCTGTGTATTTTAATCAAAGAAAGTGTCCAATAAATAGCCTGGGAGGTAGGAGGAGATTGGGGGGGGGGGGGGGCCCACGGGACAGGGAAGGGACAAAAGTTTCAAGCCGCCTTGTACAATAGCAAACCTGCTCTGCCAGGTTTCCTTTGACAAATAGAAATTAAATTTGATTTAATTTTAACCTGTATTGGTGGTTTACTAAATGCCAGCTATGTTATTATTGGGGAAACAGAAGGGTTGTTTTGTTCTTAGAGTAGATAGTACTTAAAAACTCAGACACAAAGAAAAAGAAAGGTTTTGCTATAGGGGATTTAAGGGTTTTATTTATTCCAAATTAAAGTTCTAATAGGTTTTGTGACACAAGGGTGGTTATTCACTGTTTCAGCTTTAAAAGTCAAGATTATTCTTAAAACTGCAAATATGAAGAGTTTGCAACACTAGAACAAACCTTCTCTGGGATAATGTGAAATTGTTGGGGGGATACTCTTAAAGGTAGACAGATGTGGTACCCTAGGTGGGAGTCCAAAACAGTTCCAGATTTCCACAGAACGGTATCATCGCATCCTATGCTCAGGTATCCATGAGCATTTCTGATAATTTTCTCCTTTCATTCACCCCTACCTTTTATGATATTGTTCTCTGAGCCACTATGAAAGCAGGTGGGCCTACTGGAGCAGAGTGGGAGACAGGTAACTCTGGCTATTCCCTGTGAGACACCTGTACAATCCAACATGCTCACCCCAGCCTCTCCCCTAGTGCAGGACACCCAACATCATTGTCTTGTCTACATTCAGGCTGGCCTGGCTCCCACTGTTCCTTGGCTGAAGCTCAAATCTGACCCATAGATGCTCACTTAAAATCCCACTACCCTCAGGATTAAATCTAAATGTCAGCACAATTTACAGATCCTGTTTTGATCTGACCCTGTTATACTTTCCAGCTTCACTTGCCGTCATTACTCAACTATGCCTCTGTGCATCATTCCATCTGAACTTCTCTCTAAGTCCCGAACATATCACCCTTTCCCTTTTTCCTTCAACAAATGTTCGAGTGCTTAACACATGCCGGGTTCTGGGAATACAGGAGATGAACAGAACAAATAAAAATCCCTGCTTCCCACTAGGGGAAACAGAAAATAGCTAAGAAAGTATGTAGTATATTAGATAGGGTTCCTCTTACTTACAACAGAAGTTCCTCAAACTTCTCATAAATAGATGCATCTCTAATACATTTTTATTCTTCAATATGTGCTCTTTCTTCTGCCTATTTTAATGAAATATATTCCCTCTTCATGGCCTAAACTCTTTGCTAACTCACTTATTCCTTCTATCTCAACTTGGACATATCTTCCTCCTGAAAGATATTTCTTTCAACATCCATCTTCCATGTCCCTCATATGCAATCTCACAGCCCTCTATTTCTTCCTCTATCACAGTGTTTTATCTCAAACCTGCCACTGTTTGTCTCAATGTCCACATCCCCATAGTCTGCAAGCTCCTGGACACCCACTTAACCCTGCTATATCCTCAGCATCCAACAGGTTTCTGGTGTCCAGTGAACGCTGTGGGATGGTGGGAAGTTTGTTGGATAAGTAGGTGTGTAGATGGATGGACCCATGAACACACTGGACACATGTAGCAAGGAACTCAGAAACCAGTGTAGAAACATGACAGGCAAAAGGACTAGCACACAGATCAGGGAGACCATGGAGCCAAGACATGCACCCCCACTGTCCACTTAGTAGCTGCTCCTGCTGCTTGTAACATTCTTGCTACCCTACAGCAGGGTCCAACAAAGAATGAGAAGCATTGATTGAAAATTTCTTTATAATTATTTTCTTACTTTATATCTTATTAGAGGCCCAATGCATAAAATCCATGCAAGAGTAGGCCTTTCTTCCCCCAGCTGCCAGCACCAGTTCCCCTCTGGTACCTGGGACCCAGGCTTCCCTCCAGCCCCAGCTTCATCCGGAATGACTTCTGGTCTAATTAGCATATTACCCTCTTATTATTATAGATAATTGACAAATCTATCTGATATATGTTATTTCTGGAGTCATTTACCTGTTCCTAATTGCCTATGGATGAGTAGTAGGAGAGTGCTTATTGCTATAATTTTTAAATCTCTTAGGCTTTTATACTTAAGTCTAAGGATTTCATAACAAAAGATCCCAAGTCTGGCTTCTATCAGCTATTGACCAAAGTTTCAACAGGACTCTTTTTCTTTTAGCAGTTACTTAAACTTTTGCAGCTACTGGACTTTCAGGTTTTGGAAATTATTTATTCAGTATCCACTCAACAAATATTTACTTTTTAAATGGCACTGTGCCACATGCTGGCACAAAGATGAATAAGATATGCTCCCTGCTCTCCATGGCAATTATGTATGGCAGCCGGTCTCGACAAGGCCTGTGTGCCCGTGGGGATACTTGAAGACTTCCTAAGGGGCCTGGGCATGAATAGTGCTGACAGAACCCGTTTTCAGGTCCTTAAACTGACCTGCCAGGAATGTGCTTGTAAGGCAGTCAAGCCAGTCCTATTTTTCCATCCTTTCCCAATCACCCTGTCCCCACTTCACAAGACAAAGCTCTTACCAATGGTGCAGGTTGCATATTGCTCCGGTTGTACCAATATCACATACTACCTCCGTGTGAGAAAAAAACAAAGGAACAATGAAAATATTAAAGGAAGTCTCCTATGACTGAGGCACTATAACTCTCCCAAACTTCTCATAAATAGATGCATCTCTAATACATTTTTATTCTTAAGCAAATTATTTTTTCACATTTGTAATATAAGTGTATTTTGATAGTTAGTTACAAATACTTAGAGACTGAGGTTAGGAAAATTTGTTTAGTTAAAATTTCAATGCATATACTTATTTTTGTTGCAGAAAAATGTGATAGGGTGACAATAAAATAATAGAATGTATTATTTTACTACATAAAATAAAATTCTATGGGGACATAGAGTGGAAATATAAATTCTAGAGGGAAAAGAATCCATTTATAATTTTTGACTTAAAGAAAAATTATTCATGTGTGTCTTTTTTCTATGGGTGATGAATGGGCATTAAGTGCCATTGGTTTTTAGATTCCCTTAGATATATTTAATGTATAAAAGAATGTTATGACTTTACATTAAAATTCAATATTTACAAATATGCAGAACATTACATCTTTTGTTACCATGGAAATTTGTGATTTTAGGTACCAATACTTTCAGCAATAAAGGTTGTGTTTTTTTTTTCAAATAAATAAGAGAAAATATTTTATATAATGAAGTATAGAAAAACAGCTAAAAATAATAATAAATAATAAAATAAAAGAAAGAAAGAAGTATAGGGAAAGCATAGTTTTTAAAAATTATTTTCAAGAGTAAATAAACCTGTGCAGATCACTGACACATGAGAGCAAGGCCAGTGAACAAAGTTGTTACAAGGACTTTTAGGCACTGGGATAGAAAGAAGCTTGAATTGGGGTGTGGAACTAATAGAAGAGGGAGCTGTCAGTTCTCTTTGGAGAACCAAGAAGGTCTTTCCTAACAAATGGTAATGGTTTGTCTCAGAAAAAAGAAAAAAGAAAAAAGAAATGTGACCCAGCTGGTGTGGCTCAGTGGGTGAGCATCAGCCCAGGAACCTATGAAGTCAGTGAACTCCTGGGGGCGGCAATTTTGTCATTAATCATTGGATCCCCTGTGCCTGCCATAGCACCTGGCATAATAGTAGCACTCAATACATATTAATTTATGTTTCAACCATTGATTAGGGACACAGTAGGAAATTCTGTCAAATAAACAAGCCACATTCTGACAGCTTAGGAGTGTGGACTGAAGGAAGCCCTGCAATGACAGAAACGGGTAGACATAAGTGATGTCATGTTCGAAGAACCAACTACCTCATACTCAGGTCTCAGAGACTGATTGGGTGTGAGGACTGAGTGTGACTAGAAGATGAGTTCTCCCTCAATACAACCTAAATCTACTCAACTCATAACATTCAAACTACAGGGTTTTTCACAATGAAACCAAATTTGGAGGGAAATATTCCAAGTTGGGTTTACAGACTAACATCTAATTAAAACAAGCAACCATGAACTTTTAAAGCATCGACTATACATTATTTTTGGAGGAGTAAGCATCACTACAAGCATTCTTCAGTTTGTAAATGTCAGGCTTCTGAATGTTTGGATGTGGCCCCACAGAGAAAATTCTTGGGAGGCAGCAAGAGGTGTGTGCAAAGCTTAGGTCCTGACAACTGGCAGGCCTGTGTTTAAGGCCTTCCTCAGCACTCACTAGCTATGCAAACTCTTGGTGAAACCTGAAACTACATTGCCTTTAAGTCAATGATGAAAATAGTAGAGTTATGTAGAGATTAAATGAGATCATGTAAACTGGGTGCTTCATAATTGTTAGTTCCGCTTCCCTTCTTTTCTTATTCTCTGGGATCCACTGACGTACCCCTACTTCCAACACAGTTCTAGCCAAAACATACTTTTATTTATAGTGGCTGCCCCCAGAAATGTTCTGTTTATAATCGAGTGCGCCATTGTCTTTCATTCTGTGCCAGCTTCCAGGCCCACTCCATTTCTTTCCATCTCCCTGGTGCTCATCTCCAAATATGGTTTCGCCCGCAAATTTCCAAGTACCCTTTTATTCTGTCTTTGGGAAGATTATTAATGAAGACGTTAAATCACGCTGACATAAATAACAATGCTTAAAGCAAGCCTTCAGACACTTTTGTCCTACTCATCAGAGATATGGTGTCATTTATCATCAGGTCTTGTTACAGTTTTCCAGCCCATTGAAAAACTCACATGAAGACACTCGTTTCACTTGAATTTGTCTTGCAAGTGACCGCTCATGAGTTACGGAATTATATGTCACCCCAAGATAGCACATCTGTTACATCACACTAACCTATCACTCTCTTCTCTCATAAATCTTGACAGTCAAAACAAATTAGTCTAGCATGTTATTTCTAATAAACAGTCTCTTTTGTTGTGTGTGGCTCATGCCCAAAAGGAGATAATAGACCAGTTGATAAAAGTAACAAAATCTCATCACCGGTTCCAACATAGTCAAGTGATAAATAACAAATAATGACTCTTTGGCAAGGAGAGGAATGAATAGCAATAAAACAGCCCATACAGAAGGTCAGTATCAGACTCTGCCTCATGGAACTAAATTCTGCAAAGTCCTGGAGAGAAATTGCCGTCTGGTTTCAGAACCAAATATAGTGTCAGTTTTCTTGAACTTGCTTTTTCCTAATAGATCCTTGACTGTGTTACACACAGAGGTTCTCTTTTCTCACTTCCTGAAAAAGTTCAACATTATATGGGTGGCTCCGTTACAGCAACGAGGGCATAATGATGGAATATTTCTTTCTCTCTCTCCATTTAGTATCCGTGTTGTTTTCTTTGCTTCTTTCCCCTCACCTTTTTCATTTCATTGTGGCACAATAACAGTATAAAATTTACCATGTTAACCACCTTAAGTGTGCATTTACATTGCTGTGCAGTCACCACCACCATCCCTCTCTAGAACTCTTTATAATTTGCAAAACTGAAGGTGCACCCATTAAAAAATAACTCCCTATTTCCCCAGCCCCTGGAACCACCATTTTTTCTATATTCATGAATTTAACTAGCGCTAGGTACCTCATCTAAGCAGAATCAGGTAATTTCTCCTCACTTTTAATGAGTGCTATCTTCCTGTATTTTTCTCAAAGTTTTATAACCTCCACTTGAGACAAAAGGGACAAGGAATACATGAACAAAGAAGGAAATAGAGCACAATGATTCCCAAGGGGCTAGATGAGTCCCATTCTACATATCAAGTCAGTGGTAAGGCCGTAATGTTTGCTAACTGAAATAAACCACTGGATTGTAAGAAATATTCATTATTTAAATAGTTAATGTTCAGACAAGCAGCATATTTAAGATAACAAGTAGGATCAAAGGAGAGACTGAACATAGTAAAGGTTCCTACAAGGAAAAGAATATCAAGATAATTGAACAAGGAAGCAATTGTAGATTCAAACTGAGAACTAATGGGCTAAGTGCCAAAGTACTAGGTCATAAAGATTACTGACAGAGCTGTTCCTATTGCAGTGGTTTCCAAACTTAGTGTGCATGAATATTAATCAGTACAAACCCACCTACCCAACACTGTATTGACTGGGACTCAGAAGTCCCAGTAGTATGTCATCAGCTTCCCAGGTGGTTTACGGAGAAGGTTTCTTATGTGCGTTGAGAAACAATGTGAGTGCAGTAGATCAAAGAGACTGAGTCTGCCTCTATTTGGTTGAGCAGTACAATCTTGGTGTATCTTATGCACAGAGCCCTATGGTATCCATTACTACCTATTTGTATCTGCTTCACTTTCTTTCTTCTACATTGAGTGTTGCCTGACCAAGCTAGCAAAAACAGTGGCTAAAGCAGAAGTGAATGACACTAGAAATAGAGCTTCGTTCAGTCCTCCACCGCAGGACCAGCAAGGGCCACTGTCCTGTCATCAGTGTTGCCTTAAGAATAGGCCCTGTGATTGTTTTTATTTTGTGTTGCTTTTTCAGTCTGCCTCTTTGTTATCAAAGAGGGAAAGTGCTGGCCTCGGGGAAGCTGTGTTCACCATGAAAGATCCGTAGGTAGCTTCTCTCTCGTTTATAGCTTTAATTTTCTCTCTAGAATATGTCTGTGCTGGAGAATCACCACTGGCGATCTACAATTGGCATGCTCCGAGAATCCAGGCTTCTTGCTCACTTGCCAAAGGAAATGACGTAAGTAGTGCAGAGATGAAACACACTGATGTCCACGCATTAGAGATAAGCCGCTTTCTCTAGGGCGCACTTGAGACCCCCCCTGGGTTAATGGCAAGGAGCCAGCTAGTTGTGCTTCCTGCCTGCACTCTGCATTGTCTGCCGGAGGAGATTCATGTCAGTTACGGCAACCCAGAAACCAGAGTCTCTCCGAGCTCTGAAAGGCCTTGGATGGTCTGTGACCCAACGTCAGGAAAAGGAGAATAAACAGCTCTCCCCTTTCACACTCTTCAGCATCAACACTCTGCTTTGCCAAATTCCTGTCTTTTATGTTAACAAAATCGTCCTCCTGTGTAGACCCAAATAATAAATGTTTATCAAAAAGGAACACAGGAGTTCTCAAGCTAGCTTTAAGACTAGTTCAATGAAGTTTGTTTCGTAATTGCCAGTCTCCATGAAAATAAAAGTCAGAATATTTTTTTTTCTCTAAAATATCTTTTGTTAAGTAACTGCGTTGGCCCCAGCAATTTTTTCTCCATCAATTTACGTATTTTAAACAGAATGGGAAATACTAGTTTCCTGGTCTGCTGTATTAGCCGGAGTATTCAGGCCGAGTCCTACTCAATCCAAGGCCAAGGCCCTTGCCTCACTGCACACGTGGCCCCAAGGTAGCTGCTGTACTGTCTCCCTAGGATAGCACAAATTCTGATCTGTGTAATTAAAATGCACAGAACCCAAGGTAGCTAAGAGAGAAGTAAATAAATAGACCTCAGTACCCTTCTTTCTGAAGGGCACACAGCTTAAGGTCAGTTTATGTCTCCCCATAACAGGCATTATGCTCTGGACTCCTTGGGTTTATTCCTGGCCATCTGATACTATCTCATGCTGTTTCCTAGCACCCAGAGGAATGTTGAATTTGCAGGAAGAACTTCAGTCCTGATAACTTTTTACTCCCAGAAACTAAAAAGCAGTCCTCATGCATGGGATCAAAGCTTGTGCCTTTCACTAAAACAACACATTGCAAAGATCAGGGAAATGCAAAAAGAACTACAAACTATTATAGAACAAGAAATCAAGTAAGAAGGAGATGAAATGGGAGGTTAGTAGCAGGGTCAGCTAAAGAAAGAAAGGAGAAGGGAGGGGAGAATGAGGACAGGAAAAAAACAAAACAAAAGGAAAAACAGAGAACTTGTCCAGACAATGCCCACATTAATTCTCTGTGTTTCCTAGTATTTCTTTCCTAAGATACTCCTATTCATCCGTATGGATTCCAAACAAAAGTACCACATTTTTTATTTATTTATGGAATCTTTTCTTTTGCTAAAAGGATAACTGGTATGCAATCATATATGTGAAAGGACTTTATAATGAAATTTATAATCATCATAATCATGATTATTCCTTCTATCCTTGTGTAAATGCTTTAAAATAATTTTTCTGATTTTGAAAGTAAAGGTTAACTGTACAAACTATGGAAAGTTCAGAAAAGAATTAGCTTACCCATAAATTTAAAAACTTATAGACTAAGCTACACTAAAAATTAAGACTTTATTTTACCAAAACACATCATTTTTAAAAAGTAGAAAGCCAGGCCATATTATGGAAGAAGATACTTGCAACACATAATTGCTAAATGACTACTATTGAAAAAATATTTTAAAACTCTCAGAATCAGTAAACCAAAGAGAGACAACACTATAGAATAATAGAAATTTTACAAAAGAAGAAATATCAATGGCAAATAAAGACATGAAAACATGTCCTACCTCATTAGTAATCAAGGAAATTCATATTAAAACTTTAAGGATTTGCATGACAACCCTCAGATTGACACTTTCATTTTATTTTCCAAAAATATCCCATTCTCTCTATACCATTTTTTATTAATATATTGTTTGCCCATCGATTTTTAATGGTGCCTTAACCACTATCATTTTTAAGTTCCAGTATCTCTTTCCAGCCTACCTGGGGTTTTTTTCCATCTATCAATCTTTCCATCCCACAGTACCAGTCACTACTATGTCTTCATTATTATTGTTATTATGCACTTTTCTTTCCCCATGAAAATCTGAATGTTTGAGCTTGTTTTGGCTCTATAAAAGCATAACCCAAACTCCTGTGACTCTGTGAAACTTTTTGTGTCCTCCTTAAAACATACATTTCAACTTGGCTTTCAGTTTGTCCACCCATGGGAGCTCTGAGAATGTATCAACTATTGCAACTTTGTTCACCCGGGTTTCCATCACTCTCCACAGTTCTTGGTCTGAGGGCAGAAGCGATGGTGGGTGAGAAATTCACTCTTGCTCTGTGAGGCACTGGAACTTTGTTTAATAAACAATATCAAAGGCAGGAATGGGATTGCAAGCCACCTGTTGATGACAGAATCAATCACCCTCCTCAAAAGGATTTTTCTCTGTGTGTGTTTTCTCTTTCATTCTTGTGGATGCAGACAGGATATTGAACAGCAACTGGGCTCCTTGATCTTGGCAACAGACATCAACCGGCAGAATGAATTTTTGACCAGATTGAAAGCTCACCTCCAAAATAAAGACTTAAGGCTGGAGGATGTACACGACAGGCACTTTCTGCTCCAGGTAAACAACAACAACAAAGCCAATATACTTGCTGGGTAGGGACACGATCAATCATGTTATCACCGAAGGAGTACCTTCCATGGTATACGTTAGAGCAGTGACCTACTTTGTTAAAAGCTTTGAGACACATGAAATTTTTTAAGTGGTTTCCAAGCAAGCAAAATCTGGGTTTCGTGTCAGTAAGTTGATAATATCTCACTCTTCCTTGTTTGGTAACTGCTTCACCACAAAGTCGCCACCCCTCTGGGCATTTGCACACAGTAAGAATCTACCACGTTCTGTTGCTTGACATAAAATTAACCACTGTGATACCTGTGCAGTTTTAATCGGCTGTTTCTGTAACACAAAGGTATATTATGTTAACTACGGCACCAATAAAAAATTAAGAAGCAAGTAGCCTGCCTTTACCTAAAACCTATTTAAATCAAGCCCTGCTTTACTTAAAGCCATTACTGCCTAAAGTCATATTTTCATCTGAGGCTCCAACATGTTTACCTAGTCTTAGCATTTTTATTTTTAGGCTCCAATAATTAAACCCTTTCTATGTCATGTCATCCTATGGCAAGAAGCCACTTGCAACCTGAGAAAAAGAGGAGATGTGGACGGCAGAAGTACAACTCTGAGTTGGTATCAAACCAGGGCCTTCTTCTTGATCTTCCATTTTCTTTTGTCTTCCTTTTTGGCACAAAAGACTGAATGGATGGACCCTGGACTCATCTAAATAAGCCAACTTAAACCATAGAGATGGCGCTGCAGGCGGCAGACTGAACTGTGCAGTGTTTTCTGCTCCAGGCCTCCATGCTGCCCCCTAGCTGTGCAAAGTGCCCCATCCTTCCCAGAAAAAAACGCTCTCCTCCCAGCTGCAACCCTGAATCTTCTTCCTTCTACCCAAATTAGTCTTCTCTTCCCTGAGTGCCACAGAGATCAACCAGGGTCTGATTTTAGAGACTGGAGGCAAGTTGTGAGTAGCTGAAAGATTTGGCCTGAGCACTTGTATTTCAAAGGGAAAGGTAGTTAACACACACAACACACACACAAAAAAATCCCTAAAGGGCAAAATTTGGAAGGGACTTCTGCCCCTTACCTACTCCAACATGTACTAGTGCCCCCATTAACCAAGAAATAGAGAAGCAACCAAATTTGCAATTTAATATAACCCAGGCTCTCCCAGAAATCAACACTGTTAGCAGCTCTATAATACCAGGGAACTGGGTCAAAAGAGACCTTACTGGTGGGCAAGACATTCCACAGGAGCGAGCCCATCTGGGCTGTGGTCTCTCTGCCGCTGGTGGTGAGGGGCAGAATCTACTTCTCTGGGAATTCAAGGTAATCCTCCTAGGATTAACGTCACTGAGAAAGTGACATCCCGGAGCCAGGCCAGTCTGAGGCAAGCCAAGAGGCCTTGATTTAGTTCTGCAAATAAAACACTCCTAGCTCGATATGACTTAGCTGCCTGGCCGGCAGTCTGAGCTTGCTCACACACACAGACACGAGGACATAAATGCAAACACACATCATTGAAGTGATGTATGTGGTTGGCCATTCTGGCCACTGTGAGAGTGAGGTCCAGATGATCTCACTTGCGCCTGGCTGGGGCCCCGGCGGCCTCCCTCCCTGACAGCGGTGGGGCGGCAGAAGGAACCTGGCCCTGGCTTTCCTTGGCCAGCACAGCCCACGTCTCCTCCAGAAAGCTCCGTGTCCTTGGATGGTGGCTCTTCTCTCCTTCTCACTGCTATAAAGTGGGGATTCTGAATGAAGGGTTTGTGTGCGGTGAAGAAGTGTTGTTTCCTGAAGAGACACATGAGGGAGGCCCTGAGTGGACACGGGCCTGGCACCACGAGGCGCTCTGGTGGGTGGCACAGCCCCCTGGGCTTGGGGCGCATTTGCTGCTGAAAGATCACTGTCTGACAGTCCCTGCCTGCCCTGTCACTTCTCAGATTGCCTTGAAGTGTGCTGACATTTGCAACCCCTGCAGAATCTGGGAGATGAGCAAGCAGTGGAGTGAAAGGGTCTGTGAAGAGTTCTACAGGCAAGGTTAGTTTGCGAACCTACAGCTGCGTCTTCACGGCCCCTCCTCCTTTCAGGCATCTGTCCTAATAAAACAGGAAGTGGCTAATCTGTCATGACATTTGTTCTTTCATCAGCTCTTATTATCCTAACCTTTCTCTAACTCTCTCGCAAGCCATCCATCCCTTTTTTGGAAATAATTTCAAAATAAATAACATTGACTTATTACAGAAACAGGTAGTAATGAGGTGCAATAAAAGTGAGTGAGAACGGAATATATATTTTTTTAATGGTTTCCCTCTGTGGATATAAAAACGGTGAGGGACAGTCTGATTTTTACCCTGACCTTCATTTTAATGAGCTGACACAGCCTAAAACCTAAAAAGCCGTTTGCGGTCAATGTTTTCCACTCTGACGGAGGCCTTAGCTCCTTTTGTGTTCCTTTCCCCTCACCTTCTCAAGTAAAGCTAATAATGAAACAGAGCATCGCTGACCAAGAATTCATTCCATCCTCTTCCAGAGACACATGAAAAGTCAAATGGCCCCAAGTTAGGGTACAATTTTTAAGAGATCAGACTCCTTCGGAAATAAGGCACCGAATTTGAGCAGGACCTTGCCGCTGTGGGGGATTTCAGCCTTTACGCACAGTCTGTTTCTCCAGGCCCGGTTTCAGTGCTCGGGATGTTTGTTCAGGCGCAACAGTGCCCTGATGTTAGTGACGGCATCGGGTGTGAGAGGCTGAGAACAAATAAAGGCCTGAAGTGTCCCACATACCAGCTCTGCGGGGAGGTCAAGTAGCAACAGTGAGCCTTTTGGAGAAGCCTCTGTCTAAAGATGTGTCAGTGACCTCGTAATGGTCCCAAGGACAGAAGACAAAGCAGAGTGGATTGGGTTGTGTGGGGCCAAAAGGCTCTGCTCACCGCCTCGTTCACTCAGAGGAAAAGGGCTCACGTGGCTCCCACAATCTGTGTCATTTCACTGCATTTGGGTGTCAGTAGTTACAAATCAGAAGGTTAGTTCTAGTTGCTCGTGATAGAAAATCTCCACTGAAGGGGGAGTGGAAAAGGGAATTGGATGGAATTGGAGCAGAGAGGTTTCAGATTTTATAAGATAAATACTTTCTTTACCGTGTGATGTAGAAAATACTGGAGTAGCAGAGTGAGAGGAAGACTAGGTCCTTCATTCTTGGAAATTAAGCAATGGGAAAGAGAAGAGATTCTCCTCTGTCCCTCTTGGCTTTGACTCAATCATGTGCTCCCATTGGCATTGGCTGCCCTTCCTTTGCTTAGCCTGCACCTTTATTTGGATTATGAGCAACACGGGGACCATGTCACTTGGACAGATTGTAAGGTCCACGCAGTTGGTGAATCAAAGTTGCTGTCTAAGTGCACAGTAAATGGGATCAACCAAGAAAAATAACCTATAAGATTTCTGCCAAAAACTGGTTGTTGTTCTCAGAGTATACACACATGCAGCCTCATAAGAGGAACAACCTAGAACATCTGTAACCCTGATCACTAAAAGTGAGCTTCCATGCCCTTTGCTCTGGCATGTTCCCTGGCAGAGAGAGAAGGTGGGAGAGGGCATATTGGGTCCTTGTTATTTAACTAGAGGCCCCATGCACAAAAATTTGTGCATAGAGGGGGAGGAGGGGATCGCTCAGCCCAGCCTGCACTCGCTCGCAGTCTTGACCCCCCAGAGGATGTCCACCTGCCAGTTTAGGCCTGCCCTCTGGGGAATCAGGCCTAAGCTGGCAGTCAGACATCCCTCTGGCAGCCCGGGAGCCCTTGGGAAATGTCCACCTGTCAGCTTAGGCCCACTCCCTGGGGGATAGGGCCTATGCTGGCACTCGGATGTCCTTAGCACTGCTGAGGAGGCGGGAGAGGCTCCCACCACCCCAGCTGCGCTGGCAGCCTGAGTCAGCCCAGTTGGTGGCTGAGCAGAGCTCCCTCTGTAGGAGCGCACTGATCACCAGGGGGCAGTTCCTACATTGAGTATCTGCCCCTTGGTGGTCAGTGCGCATCCTAGCAACCAGTCATTCCTGATCATTCTGCCATTAGGGTCAATTTGCATATTACCCTTTTATTATATAGGATTATTATAAAGGATTGCTTGTTGGTCTAACAGAAGTTCAGCCAGTTTAAGAGGAGAAAGCAGACTCTTGCCATCCAAACTACATGACTTTCTGTATTTGGGCTTCCACAGACTGCTAATAGTCCCATCCAAAGTATCTTTAACCTGTTAACCAGGGAATTCCCTTTTTAATTATGCAACATGTAACAGGCGCATACTCTTTCACTAGGACATGTCAGTACGTCACGCCTGGAGGATGTAATTTCATATTTATTTTTTTTTATTTATACTTAAAATAAATTAAAAGACTATGAAATATATATTTTTGTTTATATATAAAGCAGAAAGGAAAATACAAAATTACAAACAAATAGAAAAGAATACCAACAAAAAAATGGAAACATTGAATTAAAAAATTATAAATTTTACAATTATAAAGATTACAAAAAATATATATTTTTTATTTCGATACACAATAAAAAATATAAAAATTTAACAATTACAAAACAATAAACAAAAGCACACAAATAAAATAGAAATATTGAGTTTAAAAAATTAAAATATAGATGTAAAAATTCAAAACTCAACTTCCGTGTGATATATTTTAAAACAATTGTTGATACATAGTGCTACCTTACAATCTGGACACCAGTATGTAGATTCTTTCCTAATACCTTTTTTGTAGCAAACTCAGCATTTCCTGGATTTAGTTTTTCCTATATCGCTTTTCATTTGTTCTGGAAAATGCCTCTCAACTAAGCGTGATGGTTTAGATGTAGAGCTGCTTGATATCTTTGGATGGGTTTTCACTATGTTGTTATCTACCAATTTCTCTACACACCCTATCAAAAAGTGTAATCGATCCAAATGACCTTTATCTTTTTTGTATGTAATATATGCATTGAAGCAGCACATATCAATCGTAGAAAAAGATTTTTTATGAAACTTTTTTACCCTATTACGGGCAGCCATGCAGGCCACCGTAACTCCATCTCCCAAATCTACGCCGCCCATATTCTTGTTATAATCCAGGACAACATTCGGTTTTTCTTGCCTTCTTCCTCTCTTTCAATCATTGTCTTTTTGTCATTATGAATAGAACTGAGCATCAATACATCTTTTTTATCCTTCCATTTTAAAACCATAAGTTTGTCTTTGAATCTTACTAAATGTTCATTTTTCTGTAATTTTTTTGTTTTTATTTCACTGGGGATTCCTACTCTGTTTATCCTCATTGTTCCAACAATGTCTGTATTGTTTTGACACAAGAGTTCAGCCAAATGTATTGACCTATAGACATTATCTAAGTGAATCCTATCCCCTTAATTCAGTAAGTCATGTGTTAACTCCAAAACAATTCCTGTTGAACAAGTCCACCACTCTCACTAGCGAAATTATACTGATTCCCTCCATGTCTTAAATTCATGTCGAGACATGTATGGATGACTAATACCTTTGTTGTTTGGAAATATACATCCCACCTGTTTCAGGGCGCAACATATATTTCAAGGACGTATTCATATGTCCTGCCCATACCCAATATTGTTTATGTTTGACGTATTTATACGTCCCGCTCCGTTAACAGGTTAATAACTCGTGATGTTGAGCAAAGGAAATCCCCTGTAATCAAGTGGAAGACAGAGAAAGAAAGATGAAATTAGGAAAACGGTGTTAAATTTTGAGAACGGGGGTTAGGATTCCACCCCTCCTCTTGATGCCTGTAGGAAGTAGAATCTCTGTCCTGTTGGAAGTACAGATTAGTATCTTCTCTATCAACCAGATTAGAGTTAGGCAGAGTGAAAGTAATAGGGGGAAGGCAAGAGAAGAATAAACAGGATTTGATGCCTCAATTGTGGAGGGTGAACGAAAGGGAAAAATCAATTCATCCGAAGTGTCAAGATTGGTTGAAAAACCACTATTAACAGAAACAGGAAGGTAAGGCGTAGAACTGGCTTTAGGAAAATTCAATTCAATATTAAACATTGACATGCCCAGTCCTCAGAAGGTTTTCATCATCCTGCTTTCCTGAGCTCCTCAGGTTAAGCCAGAGTGAGTGCCTCACGTTATTCTTGAGAATCACCAGGACACAGACACCAGGCGAGGCACAGCTGCAGTCTTAGAGAAAATGACGAAAATGTGGCATCTCTGAGGTTCTACCTCAGTGGTTAAGTGCAGACAATGGAGCCTGACTTCCTATGTTGGAACCCGGCTCTCCTCTTTCCTAACAGTGTGACCTCTATCAACATACTTCCTTTCCCTGCATCTCAACTTCTTTATCTGTCAAATGGGGATTATAATGAGGTGGTTATGAGGATTTAAATAATTGGTTAATCGTAAGTAATTAGTTAATTACATAGGTAAAATAATTAAGTTAATTACATAGGTTAAATGTTTAGGGCAGTGAGTGAGCACGTAAAAATGCTATATTTTTAGCTCCTCTGGTTTGGAGAGACACATTCATATCTGTAAACCCGGCTACGCTCTGAGGACCAACTTATCTACTAATTAACCGGATTGTTTTTCCCAATGTAGCAATTACCCACCATTTTTCACCCTCAGGAAGAACCAATAAAAGCATTTTGATAAAGCTTTGCGTGATGCATTTCTCCTTTGGTTTTCTAGCTGACATAAGTATTAAAAAGAACTATCATTCTGACTTTACACTTTTTTAAACCTTCAGTTATGTTAAGTAAAAGTCTAAGGAATGAGAATTAAAGATATCAGACCCTTATTTCTGATCAATTTTGTAGCTGCACACTGAGATGCTCTTCGAATGAGACTTTCTGGTTCCTGGCCTCCATTTCCTACCTTCTTATCATTTCTGGTTTTTCAGGTGAAACCAGACGAGGGTCAGAAAGAGTGAAAGGTGGAGGAGAAGCATAAAATCTGTTTTCTTAACCTGTAACTTAAAGCCAGAACTTGCATTTCAGGTTAGGAATGTCCATTAGTCGTGTCCCTGTTTTTACAGAGCTTGTTCAAAAGTTTATTTTAGTCCCAGAGCACAGCTATTTACAACAAGCCTATTATACATGGCCATTGACACTCTGATATTTTAAATTTTCACAGAAGCTACCAGAGCAAGACAGAGCAAATGGAAGCAAAAGGCTTCCTAATGATAACAAGGCAGAGAACAGTAATTCACAATTCACAAATAGGCTGATAAAACTATCAACACTCATTTGCATAAGTTCTAGATTACCAATGTGTTTCTTCTTTCTTCTTAGGTGACCTTGAACAGAAATTTGAACTGGAAATCAGTCCTCTCTGTAACCAACAAAAAGACTCAATTCCTAGTATACAAATTGGTGAGTTGAATTCAATTTTAATTTTAAAGGAACATTTTCAGTATCTCTGCCAAGAATCACAAAGAAAAGACGATCTACACACAATGCTTGAAATGCCCAAACTAGAGCTTTAATCAATGCACCTGTGAATGACTGAGTCCAAATAAACACCCGTAATCATGACTAATCTACTGGGTAATTACCAATTGAGAAGTAATGAAAAATTGGGTGAAGGCTTTATTATAAACCCTTAACTAGCCTTTATTAACTTCATTAACTAACTTTTATTAACTTCATATTTCTGAATTAAATCTAAACCAAATAGAGTAGAAGGAACTTAATAAGAATCAACTGTTTGCTGGTGAAGAGCGGATTAGATCACATTCTCTTTAGGACTTAACGGGTGGGAAGTCAGCAGAATCCGCCTTTAGGATCCTTCAAGTTTGGATAACTGTGACTCTTCCCCAGGATTCAGTCTCCAGAGCCCAGGCCCAGATCCAGCCAGGCCCTGCCAGCCATGCTATGCCTCTTCTCTGCTCTCCTTCAAAACTTACCTTCAGTCTCACTCTCTTAAATCACACTCTCAAGTGTCCATTGCACTGAACTGTTAAACTGTGATGTTAATGAATCTAAAATAATTGTTACTTTAAAAAGTTATACATAAGATTAAGCAAAGCAAACTGGAAATTTTAGGCACCTTAGGGGGGAAATATTTTTGACCCAGTAAGAATTTCCATCACTCCTTAAACTAATTTCATCTACGTATAAAGCACATCTTTTCCTTACAGTTCCCTCCAATTAAAACCACTCAGAACTTTAACATCTATAATAATAAAAGCGTAATAGGCTACTTAGACCAAACAGCTGAATGACCTTCTGGCCATCCTTCGGGAAGCAGCCACCGCAGCTGTGAGGGCCAAACCCCCTGCATGAATTTCGTGTATAGGGCCTCTAGTTTTACTTATAAGCAATGGCCCTGACATGTACCAGTTCATGTTTTCCACCAGAGTCCACAGGCCTCAGACAGCTTAGTGTATTCACAATGTTGCAGATCTCAAAGCCTCAAAGCTTAATGCTATGACACTGGGAGAGAAAGGGGCACCAGAAAAGGATAAGCTTAAAACTAAGAAAACCAGAGCAAGTTAAAGTGATATGCTTACAGTCGAAAAGAGATAAACCAAAGAACTTACATATTTATATGCATAGCCCATGGACACAGACAATCGTGTGGCGAAAGCCTGGGTGGGAGGGAGGGGGATGGGAGGGATAGAGGCTGGGCAGGGGAGAGTAAAGGGGGGGAAATAGGGGTCATCAGTAATACTGTCAACAATAAAAATATTTCTTCAATGATATGCTTACAATCACTAAAGGTCAAATCAAATCCTCAGACCCATGAAATATGATGAAGTAATCCTAGGGAAGTAGGGACAACATTAATCTAGTTACAAAGAATCCACTGGAATCTACAAACCTTAAAATAGGTATGTTGGAATTATGAGATTATTGGTTGACCTTTTTTTCCTTAATATTGTTCTGTTGTTTTTGCAATTAAAGTGATTCCTACCCAAAAAAGGGAAAGGGGGTGTTATAAAAAAATGGAAGCCAGGAAGAATCCGAGGCAGGTGAAGCCACAGAATTGCTGGGAGAGGGGAGGAGGAGCAACCTTGACAGAAATGGCCTCTCCGGATCCGGCTCCCTCCTGCCGAGGTTCCCTAAATGTGATTCAAAAGGGATACACCCTGACCAAGCTCCTAATCCACTGACCCACTTCATTAAGCTCTGGATAGAAAAAACTTGCCAGGCACCTGTTAAAGACACTTGAAACCACCAAAGGAAAACATTCACATTGTTAAGCACACAACCTGGATTTTCACAATGAAGCTGATTTCAGAGATTCTATCCTGTTGTCATGAGAACACATCTATTTTGTCAGATCATATGTCCTGATTTTCAGCTCAGGAAAATGTGGTTACCATAGATACCTGTTTTTAAAATGGGATGGGGACTAAGTGACTAGGAAAATCCCCTGGATGCTACACCAGCACACCAATAATAAAGAGAAAAAGAAGGAGATTATAAAACAATCCTTAGTACATATATTTTTCTCTGTCTCTGTACCACATCTCCCAACTGTGTAGGTTCAGGGTTGGGAAGTGTGGTGTGTAGAGCTAGACCAGACTGAACCGGAAAAATCCAAACAAATAAATAGAGTCCAATGGGGGCTGCAGGCCTCGGTGTCCCAGACAAAGGTTTTCCCAGTGGGCCCTAAGTAATGCAGCAATGTCCTCTGTCTGATTCCTCTGGGACTGAAAATGTCCAATCTCTTTTCCCTGGTTCCAATCCACGTGGGAATTTCCTGAGAGCCATCCCAGGTTTAGATTTGATTTTCTGTTTAAGTAATTCATATCTACCCAAGTGGAACTGTGACTTCCTATCTCCCCACCCCACCCACCCCCTGCTCTCTTCTTTCCATCAAACTCTACATTTTGAAAAGAAAAAATATGGAATTGAAAGAACTTCTGATTGGTGGAATCTGTAGAAAGATGAGGAGAAGAGGCTTTCCTTCAATCCTTGTTTACTCTGAGGCCACCATCCCTCCTTTGCCCCATTCTCTCCCCTTCAAGAGGACAACATTTTGGTAAAGTCCCTCCACCATTGCATAGCAGAGGGAGGTTCCCAAATCTGGTCATGAGTTTGAAATGAAAGCCTGCCCTCATTTGAAAAACTGACTCTTTTATTTATTTTTTTCATTTATTTTTTTATTTTTTTTATTGATTATGGTATCACATAATTGTCTGTTGTCCAGACTTTAAAATAGCTTTCCTATCTACTATAAGAGGTTGTTAAACAGGACAAGTGGGAGCACAGAGGTGTAATTCCGGAATACCTTCAGGAATAAAATGAGTTGATTTTTAACTATTGGATTCTAAAATATTGGATTTTTAATGTTTTTATATTTAAGGTAAACTTGATAAATATTTACATCTAAAATGTTATAGTTGGTTTTTTTAAATATATTTTATTGATTTTTCACAGAGAGGAAAGGAGAGGGATAGAGAGCTAGAAACATCGATGAGAGAGCTACATCGACCAGTTGCCTCCTGCACACCCCCACCGGGGATATGCCCGCAAACAATGTATTATACATACCCTTGACCGGAATCGAACCTGGGACCTTTCAGTCCGCACACTGACGCTCTTTCCACTGAGCCAAACTGGTTTTAGTTTTAAAACGTTATAATTTTAAAAACTATCTTTTTAGATAACTAATCTTTGTTAAGATGAACGATATTAAAAACTAGATATGGAGATTGTGAAGGAGGTGAAGAAAATCCAAGAATAGGAAGCAAGAAAATTCAAGAAAGAAATTTGTACTTGCTCAAGAATGAAATATTAAAATACAGACATAAAGTTGCTGCTTTAACTTTCCTCCTCAGTTTGGGTTATCTAAGATGATCTTATAATATTCAAATTATATTTCACCTAAGATGAGATAATGCAGAAATGTATAGTAACATTCTGCATTGCTACATCCTCTTCCCATCTCAAAAGCATCCTAAAGGCCAAGGATCTACTGTTTGTCCAATGAAAAGATAATCAAATCAAGCCTCATAATTCACATGCTTGTACACATTCAGGGCGAGTTGGTGGGAGATTTATTTTGCTGAAAAACACTTGCCTTTTCTCCCCACACCTACATTTCAATGAAATAACAATAAAACCGAAATATGTATATGTTTATGATCATTCTAATAATTCCTGCCTAGACAGAACGTTATCTTTACTTTCATAAATCGTGCTTAATATGAAACACACATTAAGAATGAAATATGAGCTAAAACCGGTTTGACTCAGTGGATAGAGTGTCGGCCTGCAGACTGAAAGGTCCCAGGTTCAACTCCGGTCAAGGGCATGTACCTTGGTTGTGGGCACATCCCCAGTGGGGGTTGTGCAGGAGGCAGCTGATCAATGTTTCTCTCTCATCGATGTTTCTAACTCTCTTATCCCTCTCCCTTCCTCTCTGTAAAAAATCAATAAAATATATTTTTTAAAAGAGTGAAATATGATTAGAAAGCAACAAGTCTAAAATAATTAAGAAAACAGGCATGAAAAGAAAAAAAGAAGTCTGATATCAAAGAGTCTTATCTAATTAAACCAAGATTTTATGTACGTAAAAATCTGTTTTGAAGATGAACTTTTTATTTACCTGCTGTCAGTTGGTTAACACAATTGAAAGTAAGACAAAACTATGAAAGGATAATCCTTTAAAAAGATTATAGAGGCTAACTGTATGAATTTTTCATATGGTCTAGATCAGTGATGTGCCCCTTGCTGGTTTCATTTTCCCTTTCCTGCCTCCCCACCCATCCTCCTTAGTTCTAGCGCAAACTTCCTTTCACTTGTTTATGTCTTTCTCCCTCTGTGAGGAATAATAACCAATATTTACTGAGCGTTTACTATGTGCCAGGAGAGCTTCCTACGCATTTTACATGTGTTAAGCCATTTCCTTGTCATAACAACCCTGTGGGTTTGGTACCTTTCTTAACTCCTTTTTACAAATGAGGGAACTCAGGCACGAAGAGGTTAAATGCCAAGCCGAAGAAGACATGCCTCATGCTCCTTGGCTGAGGGTAGGAACCACATTTACTTTGCCTCCATATCCCTAGGCCAAATACGTAGCGAGCGCGGTCGAGTCGGTGAGGGAGGAAGGAGGAGGTGTCGCTGCCCGCGTGGTGATGCGTTTGGCCTTGCCTGTTTCAGGTTTCATGACCTACATCGTGGAGCCACTCTTCCAAGAATGGGCCCGTTTCACCGGGAACAGCGCCCTGTCTGAGAACATGCTAAGCCATCTTGCACACAACAAAGCCCAGTGGAAGAGCCTGCTGCCCAAGCAACGCAGAAGCAGTGGTGGTGGCTGTGCTGGTGGCAGCCCAGACCACACCGACCACGGGACCGAGGATGAGGATCAGACTGTGACAGAAGGCATCGCCCCCTAGTGCCAGCCAGGCCTGCCCCCTGCTCTGCACACAGAGAAGGAGAACCGCCTTGAGCAGAGACCTCCTGAGAGGGGCGTTCTAGGGGTTCTTGACCATCAACCCAGCCGCTCTCTGGGTTTCCTCCTCGGGCTCTTTGGAATGCCACCTTGCTCCCACTCACCTGCCTCCCTTCCTTCTTCCCCGTGTACAGAAGCCATTCGTCACCTCAGTATTCGCTGCCAAAATGAGCAACTCCATTCAGTAACACGGGAGCCGAGTCCAGGGGCAGGCCTGCCCCTCACGGAGAAGACTGGGAGAAAGAAAGAGGTGCTACTGCCATGTCCCCACGGCCCTGGGTCACATTGTGACAGGCAGCAGTTCCTAAATCCAGAGCATTTTAGCATTTGCCATCTGACTGCTAATCTGCATGACAAAAACACCAGCATATTTGGAACACCGAGGATATTGGTCTTAACGTGCAAGAGCACAGATGAGAGCATGAGAGAAAGGACCATCTATTTTAATAATAATTATTATTATCATCCAATAATAATAAATCTTTTTAACTTTTATATTTTATGCACTAGACAAATGGATCTAAAACTTTGGATTAAGATTCCTCAGTGTACCCGAACTTGAACAGGGGGTTCATGGTTTTGTTACTGACTTTATGCCACTTTGGGTCAGAGATTTGGCATCTTCTCAACTTCAGAATCCACGTTTCCTATCCGATCTGAGGGGAAGGTGCTGTACAGTTCATTCCTTTGCACCATTAGCCAACCTGTCTTTTATCGATAACTCCGTTTCCGTGACATGTTTATATTCACCACATGTACATTTTCTGTAAATACCGAGCGCTACTGATCCCCATGCCAAAATACATGAGTATTATGGGATTGCTACCTGTATAAACAATGGCACTGTGAACAGAATCCCGTTAGTTTTACTACAAGAGAATGCATTTGTAAATATGGTATAGAGTTTATTAATATTCTATTGTTTGCAGATAAAGGCCTTAACTTTAAACACCTTTCATCTTCTGAAAGCTGCCCAACTCCAATCCTCACAGATGCCCTTCTGAACCACCTTCCCATATCCACTTTTCTGCATCCCAGCTAAGGTCACCCACCAAGCCCGATCACATCTTTGAGGAAAGATTCTGGAAACTTCACGTGCATTCCGCTTGAGACCACAGCGTTTGACCTGTGGCACCAAGCATCATTTCCTCAGATGAACGAGACCCTTCGGCAAGCCTGAAGTCACTTTCCCACACAGCGATGTTGCACACTGTCCCCCAAGCCTGCCGATGAGCTTATGTTTATGTGACTCTTATCATGGAGCATGGCAGTGTGTCAGCCTTGCAGGAGACATAGCAGGTCTCAGGAGCCTCCAAGGCCCTGTCATTTAAGCGTCAGGGAACCCCCTGCTCCCCTCCCACCCTCCCGCCTATGGCTGCAGCACCAAAGCACCTTTGGTTAATGGTTGGCATGCATTTCTTTGGTGTTCATCGTAACTGGGTTTTTCTTTTTCCGTAATTTCATATGAACTGCTACCCACCTGTTTAGCTGAAGACGGGTGACATTATTTAAGTAAAGAACCTATTCCCATTTTCTCACAGAATTGACCTTCCTGCCAGGTCCTTATGCTTAATCATGCCTGTCACTAGCAGAATCACCTGAGAATTTTGTGGCCATATTTTTTTCTGCAAACACGTGGCTGTAAATCAGCCTGTGACAGTCTTCTCTAGTCAGCTAACCTTTGCGCATTGAGCCTTCTGTTTAGAAGTCCCAGCATCAATAATGTTAGGGGGAAATGGTCACTGCCCCTTTCTCTTTACTTAAATGGTGTGGTGGTGGAAGGCGACTTCATGATCCTTTCTGCCACCATCAAGCTGTTTCCCAATAGAACGCCAGTTAACTATCGTTTTCTACGTGCAGCTTTTATTTCTCCTAACGTACAGATGAAGTGTTTAAAACTTGACTGGACTGTAAGAAGTTCCCGCAGAGAGACTAAGGCTTGCGGAGTTACGGTGAAGGGAAATTTTGGAACGTTGGTTATAGTTTTATTGAATATGGAGTGATTGTCAGATGGCAGTAAAGAAAGTGTGAAAACCTCATGAAATGGATGGATTTGATAAGTTGAAATAGTTGGTAGGGGTAAGAAGGGAAGTTGTGAAAACTAAACACTAACTTTATTTTTTTTTTTCTGTAATAACTATGAACTGACAGATGATTCTTTATTGCTGTAATACTCGGAAGCTCTCAGGTTGGTAGGGCCCAAAAGGGAAGAACTTGAATGTATTCCTGCTTCCAAACCTCACTTATTTTGGTTTGAGGATGCAGAAAGGGCTTTTGAGTCATCTGTTTTTAATGTACGTGAGATCAAATCAAGGACAGCAGTTACTGGGGACAATACAGTAGAGATTAGAAAGAAAAGGCTATTTTAGCTCTACCTTGACTTTAGGAAATGGACTTTGTTTAAATTATATTTATATTGTAAATTAAATAAATAATATTGGGAATGTTGTTAGTAGGTCCAACTTTCTAGGGCCAAAGTATTTATGCTACAATTAGGTCTTAAAGAAAAACCCACAGAGAAAACTACCAAATATCCAGGGGTTAAGCCTAGGAAGCAGCTACTGGTACAATAAAAAATCAGAAGTAAAATGAGACATGATGCATTTGTGGCCTCCATTCAGTCATCTGGAGATTTCTTGAGTTCTTTATTTTTAGGCAAAACAAGAGAATGTGAAAACATTTTTTTTTTCTTGCCTACCAGTAGCTCTCTTGCAATATTTCAGTGGAAGGAGTCCAGTTACCAGTCAAGACAGCTGCGGATCATCCAGGGACCTTATCTCCACATTCTTCTTCTGGTCCATGGGCCACTGACAGCTGACTTGAGTTTAATTATTTCGTTGCTTGAGAAGAAATGGGTCAAAGGGCTATTTTTAGTAAGCAAGGTAAATGAAAATCAAATTAAAAGAGAGAAAGAGACTAAATAACACTGCCAGGCCTGATAGGCACATCTGCTTTTCCTTGTAACAGCCTCTGGGAATAGTCAGAACCTTGTTCATGAAACCCTGACCCATCGGGTTTCACTCAGCCCCTGCTAGGCTGAGTCAAGACCCCACTGTTTCTAGTGCTTAAGGCTTCCCACAAGGGGACTCGGAGCGCATCCTGCAACACTGTCCCCATATATCGCTTCCTACAAAATACAGACCTGTTTTGTAACTTCTCTCATGTAGAATCAGATATGCTCATTGATTTGAAAAATGGTTATGAGCTTGTATTTCACTGTATTTCTTACGCTTTGTTCTTTCTTTTAAGCAAACCCTTAAAACTGTTGTTTTGTGTACACAAGTAAGTTGTGGTGTTTTTTTTTTGGGGGGGGGGGGAGAACAAAAAACACTCTGTGAGTTTTTTGCTCAAAATGTGGCCTAAATATCCATCGGCATGTCTAGATAAACAATCAAAATAAAGATAATTTCTTAAAAATATAACAACATGCTAATATCCTGATTCTTACCAAGTTAACATGTTACCAGCTATCCAGTTGGATTCAACAATAAGGACCCTCTGCTCGGTAGAGGAAATGTTCCAGAAAAGAGCATGGCTACAGATCTGGGCCATGAGATTCCTTCCACAGGAGGCTGCAGAAATAGCCATGTCCTTATAAGCCATGTTCATCCCAAGGTAGGGAAATGGGGCCGCCATTCAGTATTACCTTTCCTTTGAATCCTGGTATTTTGTAATCCACATTTGTAAAACTCATATATGAGAGAGAATGAAATCCAATGTTTTACGTTGTGAAAATTTAACAGCCTCAATTTAAAAATCCCATGTTTAAAATATGGTCTTGCATATCAGGATTGGAAGCCACCGAGTTAAGAGAAGAGTTCAGGCGGAATAATTGAGTGTCCTAAATTTATTGAGAAATAGAGAAGAACAAAATACAACGCTTGTTTCCCAGAAACGCCCTTGTCTCCTGATAACCCATGTCCATTGTATTAAGATTGGCATGCAGAATCTCATTGATTTCTTAATGCCTCCCATGTCCAAAGGCAACGCCCCTCATCCATGATGCACATTCTATGTCACAAAATCAAAATAAGACCCCAGGGTAAAGATCCCAAGTAAAGGTCAGACATGACTTAAATGTACCAGGAAACTCAGCTGAAACATTGTCAAATAGGTCACATCTATGTGAGCAGTTGGATTTCAATGCAACAGATATCTATTGAGGACCTACTATGTGCCAGACTCTTGTGGTCTAAAAAGACCCCACCTCTCCAGGAGCATGCAGACTTATTGAGAGACTGGCATTGCCAGTAAGCGCTTCCCACGAGATTCATAGACCAGTCTGTGAGGGCTCAACCGCATCTAAAGCTCGCCCCTGCAGTACGTCATGGAGCACAGGTAAGCTTTGGAGACTAAAGTGGGTCCCCATCTTGGTTCTGTCACGAGCTCACTCTGTGACTTCAGGAAAGTAACTGAACCTCTATAAAACTATTTCTAGATAATAATATCTTTGTCATATTGTTGTGACCAAGAAAAGAGATTGGTTACAAAAGCACCAAGCACTGCCGGGGACGTAGTAGGCTTTCCAGAGTTTCAAGAAGACTGGCAAATTGCTAGTCACACCTGGTTCAGAAGGTGGAGAATACTAGCATATGGGGGAAATGTGGTCAAGAAATGCTGGTGACTTTACATTAGGACCTCCGACTCATGTTCACAGTTTTTCAGTAGATTGGTTAGTTTATTATTTTTTGCAAGATTTGGTAGAAGAAGTAGCCCTTCAAGTTGTTGCTCAAAAGAAAGCTCTTCTTCAGCTACAGCCCACATTTCTGTTTGGTCCTCTATATTCAAGAGGAGAAGATAGATAGTGCATCTTGCTTGTAGTTCTGTCAGAAATTCCTGGGAAGGAAACAGTGAACAAAAAAGAGAGAGAATCATTTCTCTCCCTTGTATCTATGCCACCCAAGCCCTCATTCTGGCTGGGGGTAACCACTCTGGTCCTCTGGGCCAGACCCTGAACCTTTTCTGGGCTTGCACAGGCTCCGAGGGAGCAGGTGGATTGGTGCCTCTGGGATGCACATGACTCACACGCACACATTTTCACACATGTTCTCAGCCACTGCTTCCAGTCTGTCCCAGGGCAGAGCAGACAGCAGGGGGCTTCTTACCATCCTATCGGAGAAGAAAGGAGACTCAGTCCTGCCTCCATGGGAACGTAATGGGCAACCACACAAGGAGCCTTTCCCTCTGAAACTGTCCGTGATAGGCTTTTCTTTTCTTTCCACTTGAGCCAGAGAGATTAAAATTTTTAGTTTTAGCTGATATGATTTGAAATTTTCCTGTCTTGATCATCCAAGCAATGATGTATTTTTTTTTTATTCAATTGCTTGAAATGCTTTAAATTCTAGTATTTCAAGGGCTGATTATTCTTCAGTAATTTTTCCCATTTAAGGAAGCAATATGGTAGATGTTAAAAAGTGTGACTTTGGAGTCAGACTGAGAAGAATTCAAACCACTGTTATCACTTGCTATTGAACCCTAAGTAGTTGATTTAATCTTCCTGAGCCTTCGTTTCCTCCTGTGTAAAATGAGTGACACCTGCCTCCCAGAGTGAGGTCAACATTTGAGACATTCATAACATATATTTTATAGCAGAAGGAGTGTACTCAACAAATGTAAATGTCTATATATTTTAAAGAAAAAAATCCACCCGGTCACCCCCACCCCCACCCCATGTGTTGATAACGTGACTTTGTGTAGTATTTATCCTATAGGGCCCAGTGACTCAGCCTCCCCAATCACATAAGGTGGACACTCTTGGTGCACCCCTTTGTGGGATGGGTGCACAGTACTGTTGTACTTAAGCCTTGATTGTTGTTATTATCACTGGGAGGAATTGACCTCCAGGCCAACTGGCTCGGATAGTTTGGGTTTGTATGAGTGTCATGGAAAGTGCTGTGGGATTGAGGGGGAAGAGGTGGAAACCTGGATTGAATATCTCAAATGTCTACTGAATATTGATAAAGTTCTATTTTGGCTAGCAAACAAACCGGGGAGCAAGCAATTTCTGGGCATGATTCTTTCTTCTTCGTCATATTCAGAACTAAGTGGTTTAGGGACACAATTTTTTTTTTTTTTTTTAATGCACCGTTGGTAAAGACTCTGACCGGATGTCAAGTATGTCATCCAACTGTCCATATAAATCAAATTACTTGTAAGAAGTTTTCTCTGAGGCTTCATTTCATTTCAGAAGTAGTATTAATATACCCTATTTTGCAAAGCTGTAGTAAGGATTAGAGCTAATAATGTATGTGGAGTGCTTTGCCGTGTTTTGCATATTATTGACACTTAGTAAATACTTGTTTTAATCCAGCAAAAACAATGATGATTCTGCCTATGTTCTATTTTTTGCAAGAGATTATTCCATTCTTTTTCTAACTCAAATGAGACTGTCAATAGAGATTGGAGGCAAGGAGGAGCGATGAGGGGGGCAAGATAGAGTGATGAGTTCCATTAACGTGCAGGGAAAATAAGCACTTAAGGGAGAATAGCCTAGATGAAACAACCTCACTACCCCCCTGTGTATTCGTTTCCTAGGGCTGCTGTAACCAAAGTACCACACATGGGTAACTTATAGCACAAATGTATTCTCTCCCAGTTCTGGAGGTCAGAAGTCAGAAACCCAGGTGTCAGCAGAGCCATGCTCCCTCTGAAGGCTCCAGGTGAGAACCCTGTCTTCTCTTCTTTTAACTTTATTTGCTTACACTATTTGAAATGTTCCCATTCCCCCCTCTTTGCAGGAAGAGTCCTTTCTTGCCACTTCGAGCTTCTAGTGGCTCCCAGTAATCTAGCTCTCCTTGGGTAGTGGCAGCATAGTTCCAGTCTCTCTACCTGTGTTGTCACATGGTCTTAGTCCCTGTGTCTATGTCTCTGTTTTCTCTTCTGAAAAAGAAACCAGTCATGAAATAAGGATCCAACCTAATCCAGTGTGATCTCATTTTAATTAATTACTTCTACAGAAGCCTTATTTCCAAAAGACGTCACATGCTGAAGTTCTGGGTGGGCATGAATGCTGGGGAGGGAGGCACTATCAGCCCAGGACACCTGACACCCATGCTTTACCTTCCATCATCCCTACACATACACAGCCACATACGCCGCAGTCACATCTTCCAGATCTCGCCTGCATGAGGCTATTGGAACAGATTGCTTCATGTTTGAGATATGGTCGATTTTGCATATTTGGAGGAAACGCCTGGAGAAATCCCACAGGAAGGAGGATTAAAAGCACATCTTTCTTTCTTTATAATTCACATCTGCGGGGGGTGGGGGAGTCTTCAAAAATCCCCCTGGCACCAGCCATATGGAGATGATGTGATCTCATTTCACATTTCAGCATTTTCATTATCTCATCATCATTATTGTTCCAGATGGTTCCATCCACTCATTCATTATTTTAGAAGGAAAGCATTTGATGTGAGGATGGGTCCAGGAGGTTTGGCTGTGGGAGCTTCAGAAGTATGGAGGACAAAGTTATTGCAGATAAGGAGCAAAAAGGCCCTGGCGAGATGAATTATCTACTTCATTGCTGAAGTCACATCATGCAGGATGATGTCAGGACTTGGGGTGAGAAACCTGGATATCCAGTAACTGATATAGAAAATATGGAATGTCAAATGTTGAAAGCAACAGGGGGCAATGGCGCTCATGGCAAAAAAAAACCAATAAGAATAGTTATAGGGGTTTAGGTCCCTCAGCGAGGGTGGAGGATTAATGGTGAAGTGACAGAAAGACCTCAGGTGATACTAACCCCATCCTTAACACCGACATGAAGGACAGTGGTAACAAATGGCCTCCACTTGAGAGGCTTCAGAAAGCTGTGTCCTTAAGGGACAGTTTTTGATTGAAGCATGAAAGATAAACAAATGCCTGGTGCAGAGAGGAGAGAAATAAGAATGTGTTTATCTTGGACTGGAAGCTTCAGAGAACGTAATGAAAAGGTCAGAAAGGAGGACTGTGCCCAGAGAAGGCTGGATCAGAGTAACATGAGAGAAGATAAATGAATGAAGCTTTATTCTTAGGTGTTGAACCAGATGAGGGCAGGGGTGAGTGATTAAGCTGGATATTAGATTGCCCAGAGAATTAGTTCCAACATTCCCTCTGTGGCTAGGAGGAACTTGGGGACTTACAAAACCTTCCCAGATGTACTTCTAAGCCATAGGGGAAATAGGGGAAATTCTGAGCTCTTGGAAAATGTCTCCTACAGCCTAGTTCAGTGTTTCCCAAAGTGTGGTACGCGTACCCCCAGGGGCACGGGAAGAGATTGGTGGGGGTACATGTTGCACCAGAGTTTGGTGGGGATATGTACTGCACCGTGCTTAGCTGCACCTAATTCTACATTCTCATGAGTACAAGGGGTACTCAATGTTACGAAAATTATAGAAGGGGTACACATATGTCAAAAGTTTGCGCCCTAGTTGATTGTGGTGGTCTGCCAGGAGCTAATCATTGTTTTAATAATAGAGAGCTGTGGACAGGGAATCTGGAGGGCTGGTCAACCTTAATTGCTCTAAAGCAGTGTTTCCCAACCTTCTCTCATGATGAGAATCACCTGGTGGGGTTGTTAAAACACAGATTCCCGAATCCCAACTAAGAAGTGCTAAACTAGAATTTTTGAGAACATATAGGTAAAATTGCATACCTAACTTAGTGCTCTGTATATAAAATCTGTCTTAGAGCACTAGTTAAGTATACAATTTTACCTATATGTTCCCAAAAATTCTATTGATAGTTTAGCACTTCTTAGTTGGGATCCGGGAATCTGTGTTTTAACAACCCCACCAGGTGATTCTCATCATGAGAGAAGGTTGGGAAACACTGCTCTAAAGCACATGTGTCAAACACAAGGCCCGTGGGCCAAATCCGTCCCGCCAGGCCTTGCAATGTGGCCCGCACCGCGCTGTCATCACTGCACTCCACTGCGTTTCCATCACAATGACAGTTTATGACTGTTCAGTAAACCATTCGGCCCGAGATTTAGGCTGGATTTTAGATTTTGGCCCCTTCTCTGATTGAGTTCGACACCCCTACTCTAAAGGATCAGAACTAATTACCAGATATTGGTAGTTGAAGCAGCCCCCACCTGTTAGTCCTAAATTCACTGATTGGCTTTTATTGGAGTTTCCTGACCAGGGGCTAAAGGTGTATCCAATAATTTTAATCTTAATAAAAGGGATGGTAAAGCCAGAGTGAGTAGTAGTCCTCCCACTAGAGGTGGGCTCCTGCCTGGCCCTCGTTTCCCAAATTAAATCTTTTCTAAAGTCTCTTTTCATTTGTGTGGGGCCTCCTCCAGAACCTGAACCCTGAGCCGGAAAACTGAATCACGCTGGATGTGAAAGGGGCTCCCAGGAACACTCTGGTCATGTGCAACTTTTAGGCAGGTATGAGAGAGTGGTTTGAAGCCGGAAAGACTGGGCTGGAAGGAGGTGGTGGGAACAGGTTCTTTAAGGGAGCAGTAATGGCCAGGAGAGCTTGGTATACCAGCAGCTTTGCTTTTCCTTTTGGGACTCTAAGCCCAGCAGTAGCTCTGTGATAGGTTCTGTGTGCAGTCTGGAGGCAGGGATAGGCCTGTAGCTAACACTTTTCAAATCTTTATATTCTGTCCCCAGAGGCCAACTGAGAGCCCAGGGAGCATGCTGGGCAGAGAGGGCCATCAGACCACCAGTTTTCTGGGTGAAACAAAGAGGCGGAATAAATTTGAAAAGTGGAAAGGAGTCCACCCCTAATCAACCAAAGAGGCCATTCTTTGATGATGGAGATCTTTATGTAGCAGCAAAGACCAAAAGGCAAGTGGTTTTTAATAGATGCTTTCAATTACATATTGGAAATGAATGTAATCACTTAGTAAGATATTAATCAAGCAACTTCTAGATTGTAATCTAAATTCAGAGTCCTATACCCGGTTACACTCAGTTCAAGGAGAAAAAGAAAGGCTCTGTCAAAACCAGTTTGGCTCAGTGGATAGAGCATCAGCCTGTGGACTGAAAGGTCCAGGTTCGATTCCGGTCAAGCACATGTACCTTGGTTGTGGGCACATCCTCAGTAGGGGGTGTGCAAGAGGCAGCTGATCAATGATTCTCTCTCATCGATGTTTCTAACTCTCTATTCCTCTCTCTTCCTCTCTGTTAAAAATCAATAAAATATATATATTTTTTTAAAGTGGCTCCACTTGACCCTTCTACATTAGATCAGAGTTAGCTCTCAAAATGCCAGAGTACATGAAGAAAAATAGATCACTTAGAATAGCATCCCCACTGTACAGCTATTTCTTATTAACACTTAATCTGAGAAAGAGATCTTATTAGAATTTGCTAGAAAATATCTGTTTTCCCCTGAATGTATCCTTGCTGTCCAGAAGCCTCCAAGTCTCCTGGAATTTTTATTTATCAATAGAATTCCAGAGACTTCAAGGTTTTTAAATGCAACTACATTTTCTCTAACATTATACTCAGGGCCTTTCTCCTTCTAGAATCACAGAATATATAATCTAATATTATCTTGAAATAAAAGGGTTATATGTAATTCTACCATCAAATGGCAAACCCTAATTTTAACCAGAGCATAAACTGTAAAGTAAGACCCAAGTCAGCATTTATTATATAAACACACAATGTATTGAAGTTATTCTAGTCCATTGGGTTAGTGCAAGAAAATTTTGGGCCTTAACCAGTTTGACTCAGTGGATAGAACGTTCGCCTGCTGACTGAAAGGTCCCAGGTTCGATTCTGGTCAAGGGCATATACCATGGTTGTGGGCACATCCCCAGTAGGGAGTGTGCAGGAGGCAGATGATCAATGTTTCTCTCTCATCGATGTTTTTAACTATTCCTCTCCCTTCCTCTCTGTAAAAAAAAAATCAATAAAATATATACTTTTTAAAAAGAAAACTTTGGAAGGAAAATAGAGCTCAGCTTGGGTTAGATGGTTACAAAACTTCTCAAGGACTTTTAACCAAAAGACTACAACATTTGAGATGTTACTTACTCCCCACCAACCCACCCCCAAATCTAATACAATTAACCAGCAGCTGTCTACCAAGCCAGTGATTTCCAGTAGGAATCCATGGAAAGGCCACATAAAGGAGTGGTTACAGGCAGATTGCCTGAACTGGAATTCTGGCTCAGCCACTTACTAGCTGTTTATCCCTTGGCAGGTTTCTTAATCTCTTTATGCCTCTGTTACATCAATGAAGTAATAATAGTACCTCTCATGGGGTTGTTATGAGGATCAAATGAATTGGAATAATTCCAGTCACATACTAACAGGTTGATTAGTTCTTACATTTTTAAATGGTCCTAGGAACAGAAAACATGCTCCCCAGACCTTGCTTGAGCTCAAGGAAAGAGGGTCACCATATGCACATTCTCAGTGTGTATGTCAGTATGGGCCCTTGGGCGTTCAGAAAAGTTTTGCTTCCATAGCAGGTGTTGCAAGACAACTGTCATATCTTTGGAGTCAATGCTCCCAACACATGGTCTTCTCTGGGACTGTCTGATTCATCTCTTCCAACAGGTCTTCCAAAAATGATTGTTCAACTAAAAGGAACTTCAGAGAAAATAGTTATAGAAGTCTGAAGTTAAAGCTATCAAAAGGGGACAGAGTGCAAAGAGTGGGACTATCTAAGAGTGACAATCCAAGATATGGTCAGAGTGACCTGGAAACCAAGGCCTGGGAGTAGAAGTGTAACTCCAGCACCTCTTTCCAGTATCTTCTACTCGATCATGCTCTCTCCATCCTAACTTGTCCACACTGGTGAAGCATGCCAATCACCAAGCTGCTTAGAACAGAGCCATTAAAGTTACTAGGAATAAAGAAGGCAAACTTGCCATACCTTGGGGAGACATGAGCAAAAGCACAACAGTTGGAAGAGTTCCAAACAAAACAGTCAGCACTGTCATATTAAGAGTTGTGGGTGAGTTGGTGGGGAAGAGAGTAATATCTCAAATATTGAATTCTTTTGGTTAAAAGGCCTGGAGAAGTTTTACAACCATCTAAACCAAGCTGAGCTCTATTTTCCTTCCAAATTTTTCTTGACTAACCCAATGGACTAGTATAACTTCTATACATTGTGTGGACTAGTATAACTTCTAGAGGCCCAGGGCACCAAATTCGTGCACTCAGGCGGGCGGGGGGGTTCCCCTCAGCTCTGCCTGCGCCCTCTCACAGTCCAAGAGCCCTCAGGGGGTGTCCAACTGATAGCTTAGACCCACTCCCCCTGGGACATCCTTAGCGCTGGCTTCTAGCTGAGTGGTGCTCCCCCTGTGGGAATGTACTGACCACCAGGGTCCAGCTCCTGCATTGAGTGTCTGCCCCCTGATGGTCAGTGCATGTCATAGCAACTGATCATTCTCTGTTCAGTTGATTTGCATATTAGCCTTTTATTATATAGGATTGCCATCCTGGGTCTCAATGAGCACATTATGTTCTGCTTGAATTTGGGGTTTGTCGTTTCGTAGTAGAAGTGCCATATAACCCTTTTAATTCCTGAGCAGTTGCTGTCTTAATGATGACTCTGCTTCCAGGGTCTTCCTTACTCTGTCTGCAGTTCCAATCAAGTTCCCTCCGCTCTGCTCCAGTCCTCACCTCATTCTTTTCCATGATGTGTCTTCCATTTCCCAAGATATTTAAATGCTGTTTTTTTCATCTAAAGAACTCTGACATTTCAACATTGCAATAATTTATGTTCCAATCATATGAGAAACATGTGGAGGAAGACTAATCACCAGAGGCTTGCACATCACAGAAGGAAGAATGATAAAACATCACTTCCTGAGCCAGATTCAATGGGATTCAAGGCCCAAATCATCTATAGTCTCAGGTCAAATAATTTTAAAATGATCACTTAGAGAATCATCATATCTGACCAAAACATAAACAGAAATAAAATTTGGGCATAGAAACAGCAGAAAACTTGCCTTTCCCTCACATGGGAAACTTAGATATTTTCTCTTTTTATGTACATTTTAGAATAGTTGGCACAGCTTAATTAAGGCTGGCGAGAGAGAAAAAACAAAAAACAAAAAAAACCTAGAATCTCATTATATAAAAACCTCCCCCTAAAAGATTTTGTTTTGCTGTCTGCACTTCTTCATGAGCTCCTGACTGTAATCTGGCTTTCATCTTAAAAGGTCCCTGAAACTTCTCATCTTCGCATATTCAGATGACATTTTTATGCTTATCTGCAACTTTTGTCATTTTGGACCAGTTTCTTCCTTTGAACATTCTCATTCATATCACAGTCTCCTGGTTTTTCTCCCTCTACCTTCGAGCCATTTTTTTGTCGGTGACCATCCGTTTATCTGGGACTGTCCCAGTTTTAGCACCAAAAGTGCCACATCCTGAGAAACCCCTTACTTCCAGGCAAACTGGGATAGATGGTCACCCAAGCCGTAAGTCTCTTTTGAAGTTTTTGTGTCTCCTACTCATTACTAAATGTCAGTGTCCCAGGAGCCCCGTCCTTGGCCCTCTGACCCTTTTACCATTAAAGTCTCTTTGTTGACCTCATTCAACACAAGACTTTAAAAACTATGGATATGTTTGTATGATGGTTATCAAATCCATGTCTTTTAAAACCCAAACTGCAAGAACTGGCAGGGAAATTGGAATGCTGGTCTTCCAGAAGTCCTCATTTACCGGGAAGTCTCAGACATAGGCAATGACATGGCCTGTTACGAATCTGAGTCCAGAACAGAGACCAGCACGCCAGAGGATGGGATGGCAGGGCCCGGGGGAAATCCAAGATAAGGAAATCCAAATTCTCTGCAAGGAAGGTCTATATTAAGGAACACTTTCTTGTAAAAGAGATTATGCTTTAACATGTAATCAAGAAAATTAGACCCAGTTGGTAATGAGAGTGTAGGTACTGCACCAGGATGGATATTGAGCGGAGCCAGCGGGATAGAACAAATGACGGCTTCACTGCCGTGGCTGAGGGGTTCGCAGTCAGCTAATCACCTGGGCAGACTGGCTCACAGGGCATCTGGCAGATCAGAAAGACCCGAGGGGCACAAAGGCAAAGCCACGGAGGCAGAGATGAGACTGGAAAGCTCAGGCAGGTGCCCCAAGTTCAGTCATGCACAAAGCTTATTCCAAAATATGAATAAGTTAATTTCTTAAGTTTGCTCTCACATCTTTTATTTCATTGAAGTCTCAAAATGACCCTGTCACATAGATGGGGTGAGAATTATTGTCCCTATTTTATAACCAAGGACACTGGGACTCGACATTAATAAATTACTTGCCCAAGGTCCCAGAGAGAGTGAAATATGGAGCTGCTCTGGACTCCTGACTTCGAGTTCTGTGCTCTTGCTCCTATCACAGGGGCCTCTCTGGCTCAAGCCACACCCCAGAAAGAGAGAAAACAAGGACTGGTACGGGGTGGGAGGCCTTGCAAGGCTGGAACTCGGTGCCCTGAGTAAGAAGCTGGGGTCAGGAAGGCACTGTGCCCAAAGAGAGCCTTGGAGCCGTGGTCATCGGGTGTCCCTTGTCATGACAGGGAATGGCAAGGTGACCACCTCATTCTGATGGGCCCAGATCTGTCCTCAAATTACAATGTACAGTCCCTGGTCCTGGGAACCTGCTCGTTCTCAGGCAGACCCAGATGTTGGTACCCTGGTAAGAGCAGAAACTCAAGCATCAGAAGAAGGCCTGGGTTCTGACTGGGCTTGGTCACACAACAGCCCACGTGATCTTGATCCATTATTTAACTTTCTGAGTTTGCAGTTTGGAGATGAAGTTGGTCACTAGCACCTGCCTTTTCTGTACAAGGGGCCTTTGAAATTGCCTTTTTTCTTTTCTTTTTCTTTCTTCCTATTTACTTATTTATTTATTGTCCAAAAGGGCCATGTATTATTATGGTTCCACCTAATAATTCCTAGCGTAATTAGTAGGATAAAGGAAATGTGGGAATTAGTAGGATAAAGGAGATATGAGAATAATAGGCAAATGGTAGAGAGCTTATAAGTATAAATTATTATTATTATTATTATTATTGTTATGAAATGGCCCTTTACTGTCAATAGCAAAGTGGACACAGGTCTGGAATGACAAAAGTGCTCGCTCAGTGAGGAAGCCCTTGTTCTGTAATATTTTTTTTTTGAACCTCCAAGAAATTTACTACCATATAAAATGTTCTCATGTAAAACTTTTCCCTGCCCAAAATTCATGGTCATTCTGATGTTTACCAAATCATCAGAGAGCAAACCAACAAAACCAAAGGGTTATGACATCTAGTTTGCCCTTAGAACAACAACACATTTCTAAAATTGCAATTTAAGTATGCATCTCAGTGAACGTAAATAAATGCCATCACCAAGACTCGTGAAACCAGAAGCAAACCACAGAAATGACCCTACCGAGCTCCCTGGGAATATGAAGAAGCGAGGCCCCTGCTTGCTGGAGCCCATGTTAACGCTGTGCCACCCAGGAATATCTGTGTGGGACAGTGTCAACACGGGCTCCAGCAAGTATTCAACACAGTATTTCATTGAGTTGGAAAGGTGCTGTTTCCATCTCAGACACACCTCAGAGACGTGCAGAAACAAAGGAGACCGAGCACCATCTCTTAAAAGAAAAAGGGAAAGGAAGGTGTAAGAAACAAAAGTTCTACAGAAAGGGCCCGTCTGTCTCCTGGGCCAGACATGAGCTCAGACGTGGGGAGTGATGTAGACCCATTGAAACAGGCCCCTCTGGCTCAAGGCGGTCCTGTGAGCCTTCTCTGACTTCACAGAGCACTCGCAGGCTATATGTGACAAGCGCACAGCTTCTAGGAAGTCTGTCTGCCTCAGACACCCGCACTGGCTTTGCAAAATTGACAGAAACAAAAATTAGCAATCGAAGCCCAGGGCTCTGAGAGGGTCGCATTGCCAGTCGAACCGGAATGTGAATGCAAGGAGCCCAGCCACCATGTCCATGTGGAAAGTGGGAGAGGGCCGACCTTGCTCCTGGGGGCTGTTCCTGCTATTTGTGTTGTGTTTATAGAATTCAGACTATGTGTTAATTTGCTAGTAAAGCTTTTGTTTCCTTTGTAATGCTGAAAGTTATTATCCCCTTGAGGAAAAGTAACTTTTCCTCAGGCCTTGACAGAGCAACAGCTTTATACACAGGCAGCATTCAACTAGCTTCGGGAGTTGTTGCTGCTGCCAAAACCATTTCAGAACATGGAAAATGAGGTCTAGAGCAAGGCCAATTAGTCAGTTAGTGGGGACACCTGCTCCTCTCCACCCCATGCTTGCTGGGGGCAGTACTCTGGACCCTAGCGGTGGACAGTGTAGGGGACAAGACAGACAACTGCCATGGACCGGGGCCCGACTGCATACGCGCACACACATCTGGAACTACCGCACTGCTGGGCTCTTACTAAGAGGCAGAGGAAAACTCTCTCCCGGAGAGAAGAAACAGCATAAGCCCAAGGAAGTCTCAAATGCTGGCAGCTCATCAGTGGCAACTTCTGGGGGAAATAATGCCAGAACTCATCACACATGCCAGCCCTAACTGAACCCCAGTGGCCTGAGATGCTCCCTGCACCAAAAGGCCCACCCCAGGCTGGAGTGCCCGCCCAGGAGTCCACTGATATGGTGAGGATGGTGATAACAGCTCACATTGATCAAGCACTTAAGCTTACGCAAGTATGGTTTTAAGAGCTTTGTATGAATTAACTCACAACAGCTCTAGGAAGCAAGACCTACGATTTATTTCAGTTTCTGTGTGAGAAAACTGAGGACCAACAAGTTACATCATTGTCCAGGCCAGCTGGCTGCAGATCCTGACCAGTTAGTGGGACAGCCTTCCACATGCTCTCTGAGGAGTCCCCGCTGCCCGAGTACCTCCAGAGCAGGCTACCCCACAGCACCAGCCAGCCCTGGCCGTGAACGTCATCGGTGTGAATCTGTCCTGTCGTACACGGCCTTATCAGCAATTGCACTTCAGGAATTTACTACACAAATTTACATGCAGATGATTATTGGTGCATGCTACAGGAACGGCCCAAATTTCCATCAAGAGGTAACTAGTCATGTACGGACATCTGGTGTAGCCATCCAAGGCTCTGGTTTGTAAAGCTGGCTCCTCCGCTGTCCCCCCTTCAGTCCTGCAGACAAGTGGCTTAGCAAGTGGATGGTGCCGTGGTGGGAAGTAAACCAGACACATCACTCTAAAGTGGAAGCGGCCGCAGGGCAAGGCAGGCGCACAAACCAGGCAAAGCATGCACAGCCCTATGGCCTCACGATGAAGTGCCAAGCAGCAGTGAACAGAGAGGCATACACAGACCCGCCGAGAGCATACCCGGTGACCATCGTTAATCTGCAGGGGTCATGGGGAGCTGTGTCTTGTACTTGTAAGTCTCTGGGTCATGTTTGCATTTTTACATGTATGCATGAACCAAGGATACCTTACAAAATTTAAAAATTTAAATTTAAAATTAAAAACTTTTTAAGTAAACCAGTGAAAATAGAATATTCATTATTGATCAATCACAAACAGTTAAGAAAAACAATCTGAATGTCCACAACTTGAAGGGATGGATAAGTACATAAGAGGATATAACTTCAGTGAAACGTTGCACAATTATTAAAAGTGGAGGATGTGGAAGTCATGGAGCAAAGAGGAACATGTTTAGATGATGTTGATGAAAGAGCAAAATGCCATTCTGTAGGTGCAGTGTGACTGCAATCACAGCAGGGAGAGAAATGTCTTCTCTCACCCTTTCTCCTAAAGGGGGGACGGGCAGCTTCCTTTGCTGGGAAGATGGAGCAACAAGCCCTTTGGTGCAGAAGCTGAGGCCTTAGAGCTGCTCCTCCAGACCCCTGGGGAGAGTGTCACAATTCCTCCTCTGCACCCCGATGACACTGCAAATGGAATGGATTCTTCCTACAAAGACCACATGGAAAGACAGAAGACAGCCAACCCTAGGTTGTCTGACAAAGTACAGAAAAGGAAAGGAGTGCTGAAATAAACTATGATAAATTGCTGAGTAGTCCCATTAGGGATCCCCCATTTTTATTTATTTTTCTAATTTAGGTAATGTGATTTTATTACCTCTAAACCCATGGTCAGCAAACTGCAGCTCACAAGCCACATGCAGCTCTTTGGCCCCTTGAGGGTGGCTCTTCCACAAAATACCACGGCCTGGGCAAGTCTATTTTGAAAAAGTGGCATTAGAAGAAGTTTAAGTTTTAAAAATTTGGCTCTCAAAAGAAATTTCAATCGTTGTACTATTCATATTCGGCTCTGTTGACTGAGTTTGCAGACCACAGCTCTAAACTTTTAGAAATTAACGTGTAGGTGTCTTTTAAGAAGAGCAATGAGATGCACCTGTAATCAGCAGGTGGAAGTCTTACAGAAAGATTAACGGAAGGCTTAGGAACGAAACCTCCATCTTTCTCAGATCTTCAGGGTTTAGGTTCTTTCTGCCAAGAGTGTTCAGAAGGGAGACTGAGCTGAGAGGGGTAAGGGAGGGTTGGGAGCAGGAGGAGGAAGGAGCACCTTAGAGTCAGAAACAATTGGTATTTTCTCTACGTTTTTACAAACACCTTACCCTGGGAATGCATCTCAGATAACCGATGCTGACAGAGAAAATAAGGTTTGTTACAGGGAAAACGGTCGGACAGACAAGTGGCTCCTGGAGCAGATGAAGCCTGAAACTTGACTGGAGGTGAAAATGACAAAACTGGAGCTGTCCTACTCCGGGCTCACCATGGGCAGGCAGGGCTCTTTGGGAAAGAAAATAATGCTGGGGAATAGAAGGCAGCAAGAAAAGAGGAAGAGCAAACAGGAGACGATTGACTTCATAAAAGAAGCCACAGCTGAAACCAGTTTGGCTCAGTGGATGGAGCGTCAGCCTGCGGACTGGAAGGTCCCAGGTTCGTTCGATTCCCGTCAAGGGCATGTACCTTGGTTGTGGGCACATCCTCGGTAGGGGGTGTGTAGGAGGCAGCTGGTCAATGTTTCTCTCTCATCCATATTTCTAGCTCTTTATCCCTCTCCCTTTCTCTCTGTAAAAAATCAATGAGATATATTAAAAGAGAGAGAGAGAGAGAGAGAGAGAGAGAGAGAGAGAGAGAGAGAAGAAACTACAGGCATGAGGCTATAGGATCTGAATAGAGCTACAGAGGATAGAACATGGGAGACTCATTCAGAGGGTCACCAGGAGTCAGAGCCAACTCAACAGCATATCACACACACACACACACACACACACACACACACACACACACACACACACACACACACCATTGAGCCTAATCCCTTACCAGGATGCTGTTCTGACAACGCCCACATGAGGATGCTATTGAGCCTAATTCCTTAGTAGGGTGTTGTTCTCACAATGCCCACCAGAAGGCGGTATCAGAACCAATCCCTTCTAGGGTGCTGTTCTCTAAATGCCCAGGAGAGGGTGCTATTGAGCCTAATCCTTTATTGGGCTATTGTTCTCAGAGTGTCCACAAGAGGGCGCTATTGAGCCTAATCCCTTGCTAGGTTTCTGTTGTCAGAAATGTCCAAAAGAAGGCTGATTAAAAATGGCCACAGTGTAAAGGGAGGGTACACAGACATACTCCCTGACCAAACTGGAAGTACAACTAGAACACGAAAAGACACCCACTGAAGAACTAGCTGGAGCTCAGTGATAACCAAGGACAGAATGTGCAGACCGCATAGAGGCTGGAAAGAAGGACGGAATTGCGAAAGGGTTGGCCCGGCTCCCACAGACAGCAGCTGAAGTTTCAGAGAGAGATCTCATCTGTGGAGGGTTCCCACTGAGAACTCTGGGTCATAACCCCCAGCTGGGCACCCCAGCAGAGAGCCCCAGAGCTGAGACAGGTGCCCACGTACCAGCTGCCTGTGAACAGCAGCAGGGTTGCCGTCTGTCAGGAGAGACAGCTTTTCATATTCCAGTAGTTTCTTCTCCTTTAAAATATATATATATATATATATATATATATATATATATATATATATATATATATATATATATATATATATATATATATATATAATTTCATTGATTTTTTTTATAGAGAGAAAGGGAGAGGGATAAAGAGCTAGAAATATGGATGAGAGAGAAACATTGACCAGCTGCCTCCTACACACCCCCTACCGAGGATGTGCCCACAACCAAGGTACATACCCTTGACCGGAATCGAACCTGGGACCTTCCAGTCCGCAGGCTGACGCTCCATCCACTGAGCCAAACTGGTTTCAGCTGTGGCTTCTTTTATGAAGTCAATCGTCTCCTGTTTGCTCTTCCTCTTTTCTTGCTGCCTTCTATTCCCCAGCATTATTTTCTTTCCCAAAGAGGCCTGCCTGCCCATGGTGAGCCCGGAGTAGGACAGCTCCAGTTTTGTCATTTTCACCTCCAGTCAAGTTTCAGGCTTCATCTGCTCCAGGAGCCACTTGTCTGTCCGACCGTTTTCCCTGTAACAAACCTTATTTTCTCTGTCAGCATTGGTTATCTGAGATGCATTCCCAGGGTAAGGTGTTTGTAAAAACGTAGAGAAAATACCAATTGTTTCTGACTCTAAGGTGCTCCTTCCTCCTCCTGCTCCCAACCCTCTCTTGCCCCCCTCAGCTCAGACTCCCTTCTGAACACTCGGGCAGAAAGAACCTAAAACCCTGAAGATCTAAGAAAGATGGAGGTTTCGTTACTACCCTGTTTCCCCGAAAATAAGACAGTGTCTTATATTAATTTTTTCTTCCAAAGTTGCACTAGGTCTTATTTTCAGGGGATGTCTTATCTTTCCATTTGCTAGGTCTTATTTTCGGAGGATGTCTTATTTTCGGGGAAACACGGTAAGCCTTCCAGTAATCTTTCCGTAAGACTTCCACCTGCCAATTACAGGTGCATCTCATTTCTCTTCTCAAAGACACCTACACGTTAATTTCTAAAAGTTTAGAGCTGTGGTCGGCAAACTCATTAGTCAACCAAGCCGAATGTCAACACTACAACGATTGAAATTTCTTTTGAGAGCCAAATTTTTAAAACTTAAGCTTCCTCTAATGCCACTTCTTTAAAATAGACTCGCCCCGGACGTGGTATTTTGTGGAAGAGCCACACTCATGGGCCCAAAGAGCCACATGTGACTCTTGAGCCGCGGTTTGCCGACCGCTGACCTAGTATACGCTGTGTTGAGTATTAGTTTCATAAGTTTGAGTGCAAGCTTTATTTGAGTGAGAATTCCAACATTCGCCTCCTTCAACCCGATTTCAGGCCTAGAGTTTTAGGAAAGCACGTTAAAATGGGCTCCTGTGCAATCTATTACTATACTATACAATACTACTATACAATACTATAATTGTTCGTCTTCCTTTTCCTCTGTCCAGTGTCAGGGAGTAGCTGTGAATAGAAAGCGCGTAGACCAGGCATTAGGAAACTGGAGAGCTAGTCGCTGATGTGATCTAATTTATTGCTTAATATTAGCTAATACATTTAACATCTTTGAGCCTCAATTTTCTTCTCTACAAAATGATGACTAAAAGGGGAAAAAGTGACTAAATATTTAGAGGCTGAAATGTGTATTTTTATAGACCTTATCACTTAACCTATTATTGTAGCAAAACAATTGTGATAGGTTTGAAAACAAATATTTGCATATATATGTTATGGAATACCTAATAAAAATTCCCCATCTTAATATACCAATCTTTACTGGGATTGAAGCAAAAACCGTAAGCCTATTATTCACAATAACCCTGTGCTTTCCCCTAGTGAAATAAATAGCTGTCCTCAAACTGAAGGCTGTATGAGAACCTTAGTGTAATCTTTAAGTTTGGCAATTAAACATTACTATTTTTTACTTGTATCATTGAATATTATAAAAGATTTAGTATTTGTTGGGGAAAGAGTTGAATTAGTCTGACATGAGTAATCTGAGATCTGTCAATGACAGGGCCATTTATAATCCATGAATGTCATTAAAAACAGGCTGCTTTTGCAAGCAATACTAAATCTAACCCCCCTCTGTAACTTGTAAAAATTTGAAATTCGAATGGGATAGATAACAGATTGGCCATTTTAACACCAGCCGAGACGCTCTCTAATGCTATACTGCCCTCTTGTGGCCAATATGGAGAACTGCGGTCTGAGGAGTTGCTTTTAGTTTTTTTTTCTCTGCTTTACATATCCTTGTATGCTGCCTTAAAAAATTTATGAAATGAAGCAAAATCTAAGCAAGTAAGACGTTATAAGATGAGCAGTGTTGCCTAAGGTTAAAGATAAGTGTTTGAAGACCAGTCTGCCTGGGTTCTCATTACCAGCTGTGAGAATGAGGAAAGTAACTTAGGCTTCCTGCACCCTGCTCCTCCTCATCTATAAAATGAAGGTAACTCTAGCCCTGGTGTTATTACGGGAATTAGAGAGTCCATAAGAACAGGAGCTGACACAGGATAAGCACCATTGAAAGTGAGAGCTCCAAGTTAAGTTACAGCCCATTCTCAAGGTCAGCGTGACAGAAATTCTCAGATTCCTCAGACCATGCCCAGACAGCATCTCCTTGGTGAGAATATTTGGCACAAAAACAGAGACTGAAACAGCAACCCAGTTGAGCTATGATTATGTCTCTTCCCACCGAGTAGGTTAAGTCATGGACTGTGAATGCTGTCCATGGGGCCTCAGGCCCACTCCATTTGCCTATCTCACCGTTGGGGAGCTTGGGCCCAAGAGAAACTCCCTCTCCTGGCACATTTCCAGCCCTTCTCAACAGAGGTGGTCCCATGATCAATCTATTCCCGGTGGCATTGTGGTGCTGAAATGTGCGTTTGCAGGAAATTCATTCTGAAGTAGAACAGAGAAGCCACCCTACCCTCTCTCCCCGATCCCCGAAACCCCCCCCAAAAAAAAATCAACTTGAGCACCCTGGTCAGTGTGGCTCAGTTGGTTGGAACTCCATCATCCTGTACACCTAAAGGTTGTGGGTTCAACTCCTGGTCAGAGCACACATCTAGGTTGCAGGTTTAATCCGTCCATGTGAGTACAGGAGGCAGCCAAACAATGTTTCTCTCTCACATCCATGTTTCTCTCTCACAAGTCAATAAGCATGTTGAGTAAGGATTTTAAAAAAGTTTAAAAAAAAAATCAACTTGAGCTATCTCAAGAAATATACTTCTCTTGGCTGAGAGTGGTATCTCCCAAGGGTATCTGCTCGTTGTTGGGGAGGGGTTGTTCTTTACACATTTTTAAATAAGAAAAGTATAAAACTAAACATGCAAGCTACCTTAGGAAATAAAAAGCAGTTATTTCATTGGGGGGGGGGGGTAAGGTTCTAACTACCTAAAGAACTCATTCAAAAAACAAGTTCAAATTTCCAAACATAGTAAAAAAAAAAAAATGAATATGAATTGCTACAAACACAACCATATGACAAAAGTACATTTATTTTATTTACAAAGGAGCAGAGTATACTGTAATGTGGAACAAAAGAGAAAGATAGGCATACATATTTACATAGTAAGTGCAGGCCAAACTTATGAAGGTTCTTTAAATACTAGCATTTATCAAGTGAGTTTCTAAAAAATAATTATCACCTTCAGGAAGAATTTTTAAGAGGCTCAACCTACGTGACTCACGCTATGTCTATCTGAGTGAAACCATTACATTCTTTAAAAATCTCCCAAGTTTCTGGAGAATAAATAAACCAAAATCACTACCAATTTTTAAAAGATTCAAAGGCTCTTAAATCAGGATGTCATAATTGCTTTAAGAAATTGTTTTTTAAAAACTCAAACATATACTATCATTTGCTAAGTGATACAATACAGACTTAGGTTATATTAATTTCTTAATCCACTGCAATGTTTTCTGTTATCTTACAATGAGACCGTACTGTTCTCTAATGAGAAACATGAAGTCAGTTGCTACTTTGCTCTTAGAAAAACCATTCTAAGTGTGTATTCAGCCTTTAATAACATTAACATACATGTGGAAAAAAAATCAATATTATATCTAATGATCATCAGTAACCAGCTAACTGCTGGATATTCCAAAACCAGAGACGGTATTCTTAAAAGTCAAGACTTTTCAGACCTCTGCACTAATACATCCTGGCACACAGACTTCATTTAATTCCATTAACAGAAGATTAACATGCAGTGAAAGACATGCTGGCGTATCTCTTCACTTCTCGTGACATCTTGTGTTTGTCGGTTCTTCCTTTAGGTCACTGTCCTTTTGACTGTGGAGTGTGATATCCAAACTGAAATAAAGCAAAGGTTTAGCACAGATATTATTCCAATGTTTAAAAAAAAAAAAAAAATGGCAATACTGGCACCAAATGACCCCATGAGGTGTAATTCACTCAACAATGAAGTTGCTGAGAGTGGGCTACGAGACAGGCTCTGCACCTGAAACTACACAAAAAGATGGGCTCCTTTTCTAAGACGCTCTAGTTGACTGGAGAGAAAATGCTGAGAACAGTGAACAGGACGAGACAACTCTGTTATACCTCATTAATCCACTGTCGCTGGGAAACAGTATGTTCTATTCAGTATATTCCGTTACCCATGCGAATTTCTTAGGTAACCGAAGATTGTGAACATCATAGAATTTTAATAAAGCATGTTCTAGTCACTGCTCTGACAATCAGGTGTGGGGTTATGGGCAGATATTTAAACACCCAGAGGTTCATTTTCCTCATGTGTAAAGTAGGTAATAGTAACCTGGAGATTTTCTATTTGTATTTTTAGGATATTGCTGTTATGAGATTGGGGGGGTGGGGGGGAACCCTCAAAATTAGAATTAAGCCTAAATTTTAAAAAGATATTTCAAGTAAGGAACAAGCTTAAGGGTCAAGCGTTGAAATACAGTGTGGCCCTTTGAAGCAACCAAGAAGCACTGACACTAAAGGTAATAAGGGTCTACGGCCATACCACCCTGAACGCGCCCGATCTCGTCTGATCTCGGAAACTAAAGGTAATAAGGACCCCATTTGTTTTATTTTTTTTTAATGTTTTTTTTAATTTATTTTATCTTTTTATTTTTTAATACATTTTATTGATTTTTTACAGAGAGGAAGGGAGAGAGATAGAGAGCTAGAAACGTCGATGAAAGAGAAACATCGACCAGCTGCCTCTTGCACACCCCCTACCGGGGATGTGCCCGCAACCAACGTACATGCCCTTGACGAGAATCGAATCTGGGATCTTTCAGTCCGCAGATCGACGCTCTACCACTGATAAGCCAAACCGGTTTCGGCAGGACCCCATTTGTTTTAAAAGCAGTTAACATTCTCTTTGACTAAATAGACAAAGTCTACGTCTGACTGAAAACCAGGGAGCATTCGCATGTGACTGTGGTCCCTGCGAACCTGTCGCTGCTTTCCTGTGCTCCTCCCTAAGCTTCAGGCAGGCACCCAGTTCACACCACAGACAGCAACGTCAGCAAGCAGCTGTCCAGGATGAACCGTTGCCAACTTGTACGCATATTTTTCAAATCAAATGTTTTATTTAAAAACTTCATAGAAGGCAAAAAGCTAAAATGAGCATGTAGCAGAAACCGGTTTAGCTCAGTGGATAGAGCGTCAGCCTGTGGACTGAAGGGTCCCAGGTTCGATTCCTGTCAAGGGTATGTACCTTGGTTTCGGGCACATCCCTGGTGGGGGGGTGCAGGAAGCAGCTGATTGATGTTTTTCTCTCATCGGATGTTTCTATTCCTCTCCCCTCCTCTCTGTAAAAAAAAAATCAATAAAATATATATTTTTTAAAAATGAGCCTGTAAAAGCTAACAAAGGCAGAAACACGAGCAGCACTGACAAATAATTGTGTCCCAAGCACGTCACACAGACGCTGGCATGAAGCCCACCGGCCGCAAGTGTGGCATGCTTGGGTAGCCCGTTCTACATAATTACTTTAAGAGAACTTGAAGGCAAAGATATGTCATAAATAATACACTTCAGAAAAACTGAAAAATTAACTTTACATTGTTAGAGCTCAGCCTTGAGGTTTCTGGACTAGAAAAGGGAGAAGACTCCCAAGACCTATTTTCTTTCTCAAAGGAGTCATCTTCTTGGAACGCAAATTTCTGCTTCAGTGCCTGGGAAATTAAAGACACCGGGTCCCACTGCGAACTGTGTCTTTTCCTCCTATGAATGGGTCTGCCTCCAGGTGACCTATTTTTTTAAAAAAAAAGTTAATTAAAATTTGTGTAATTGAAGGTCCTTGTTAACAAGCACAGCAGAAATATAAGCATAATGTATTACAATCCAAAAGGTCAAGAGAGTGAAATTTTTTTTTTTACCACGAATCAAAAAACCAACTGGGGCTCTACACAACCTGGTTATGACCTAGGACTTATCGAAAATCTCTGTGCTGGCCCTAACCAGTTTGGTTCAGTGGATAGAGCGTGGGCCTGTGGACTGAGAGGTCCCAGGTTCAATTCGGGTCAAGGGCATATACCTTGGTTGTGGGCACATCCCCAGTAGGGGGTGTGCAGGAGGCAGCTGATCAATGATTCTCTCTCATCAATGTTTCTAACTCTCTATCCCTCTCTCTTTCTCTCTGTAAAAAAAAATCAATAACATATATATCTATATATATATATTTCTTTTTTTTAATTGAAAATTATTTTCTGGGAGGGGTATTTGGAGTGAAAGGAAATAAAAGATGCATATAGGTTTAGTTTGATAAATATAAATTTTTAAAACATTCTTGATAAAATGTTGGTTCATTTCTCAAGTTATGACAACATACCGTTCAATAGCACGAAGTTTAATCTTATTCAGATCCTTTAGAACATCCAACATGTTGGGAACATCTTTGTTTTTCTGGTGTTTTGAATGACGATTATAACTGGTCTTACTGGCACCGGGGTGCTGTTTTTTCATTTCAGTCGCTGTATTATCTGAGTCACAACTATGAGTATATTCTGGCTGCACAGAACATGGAGGCTGCAGAGAAGAAAACTGAGGGGGCAGAGGAGGTGGAGGAGGAGGCGGAGCGGGAAGCACTGAACTTGAAAATGGATCTGGTCTGACACTCAGCTGAGCAGTTCCTGATGATGGCACTTGTCCCAAACCACCAGCCCCATCGGTAGAGTCAAAAGAGCCTAGAAAACAAAGCAGTCTGTTGAAAAAACATGCAAAATTCTCTTGAACATAACAGTAATCAAAACCAAAACAGAAACAATTTCTGTAAAGCTGCTAAAATAAAGATATGGCCAGAAAGGAGAAGCAATCCCATCTGCTTAGGCATTTCTATTAAGAGTCAAACCAAACAGAAATTTACTTTTAATCCAGTTAAGATTCTCTGTGTTGGCCCTTAAAGTGGGAATAGGAAGAAACACTTCAAAGAGAAAATAAAAAAGTGCTTTTTTTCAGTAATCCACATACAATCTAAATTTCATCCTCTATTTTAAAAAGCTAAAACATGACCAAGAACTTACAGTAGAAACACTCAGAATGGTATCTCTGTGATAAACACCCAAGCATATATTTTAGGCAAGAGCTTAAGGACTTAAGTACAGTAGTCTTCCTTTTCCATTTTCACTTGCCATAGTTTGTTACCCAAAGTCAACCTGGGTCCAAAAACATCAAAAGGAAATCCCAGAAACAAACGGCTCACAAGATTAAACTGAGCGCCATTCCAAGTAGCATGATGAGACCTTGGGTCGTCCCACTCTGGCTCCCCCAGGATGAACCATCACCCCCTCACCCAGCATCTCCACCTGCACATGCTCCCCACCCAGCCCTCGCTCAGCAGCTGTCTGGGTTATCAGATCGACTGCCGAGGTGCCACAATGCTTGTGTTTAAGTACCCCTTCATTTACTTTATGTTGGCCCCAAAGCAAAACAGTAACGATGCTGGCAATTCGGATGTGCCAAAGGGAAGCCCGGAAGTGCTTCCTTAGAGTGAAAAGGTATGTATTTATAGGAAAAAGCATAGTATACATAGGGCTCAGGACTAACTGTGGTTACATACTCCCCTTGGAAAAAGAGGGACTGTTGTACTTAACTTTTCCACAAGAGATTTACTCCTAAAAGGATGTATCACTGATTGCTAAAAAATGTGTAGCCAAAACCGGTTTGGCTCAGTGAATAGAGCGTCGGCCTGCGGACTGAAAGGTCCCAGGTTCGATTCTGGTCAAGGGCGTGTACCTTAGTTGCGGACACATCCCCCAGTAGGGGGTGTGCAAGAGGCAGCTGATCAATGATTCTCTCTCATCGATGTTTCTAACTCTCTATCCCTCTCTCTTCTTCTGTGTAAAAAAAATCAATAAAATATATTTTTTAAATGTGTATTTACATCTCATTTTTATTATTACACATTATGTAATATCTATATATTATTTACATATTCATGTGTATCTATAGTATAATGTACACACATTACATTAATATAAATTATGTGTGTGTGTGTGTATATATATGTATGTACACCTTTATAGACTATGTGTGTATGTCTATAGGTTAAAGCAAGTTTTATCTCTAAAGTTTAGAAAAAGATCATCTCGAGAACATTATTCCCCTAATTAGGTGAAATAGTAGCAGTAACTTCAAACTACAAATCTATGAAACCTCAAATATTTCAAATTAATGCATTCTTCCTCTTAAATTTCCAATGCTTTTCTGAGGATTTAGAAAAGTTTACTTAGAAAACAGGCTTTCAGTATAAAACTACCATGTTTCCTCAAAAATAAGACATCCTCCGAAAATAAGACCTAGCACATGGAAAAATAAGACGTCCCCTGAAAATAAGACCTAGTGCAACTTTGGGAGAAAAAATTAATATAAGACTATTTTCAGGGGAAAAGGGTACTATCTACTGCAGTATAGTTACCTCTTCTTTAAGCCAAAACTATCTCCCTCAATATGAATGTCTTTTTTTTTTTTTTTAATTCTCACCTGAGGACATGCTTTTACTGATTTGAGAGAGGAAGTGGGGCAGAGAGAGAAGAAACATCAATCAGTTGCCTCACGGATGTACCCCGATTAGGGATCAAACCCGAAACTTACATATATGTCCTGACTGTGAACAACCTTTTGGTGTACAGGATGACCCTCCAATCTACTTAGGCACCCAGCCAGGGCCAAATGTGTCCTAATTTATTCTAAATAAACATCGAACAAAACATTTTTATATAGCCAACATCTTTTTATATTTAACTAGAGGCCCGGTGCATGAAAATTCACGCACTGGAGGGAGGGGTCCCTCACCCCTCTCACAGTCTGGGAGCCCTCAGAGGTGGGAGGCGACCCAGCAATCAGGGGAAGGCAATGCCCCCATCACATCTCTGCTGCTACCACTGCCAGCAGCACAAGCCTCGGCCGGCCCTGGTTACCTGAGTCTCGGGCTGGCCCTGGGTGGCTGGGCAACCGCCATCCTAGGCTTGCAGGAGCCTCGGGCTGGCCCTGGACAGCTGTGGTGCTGAGGGGACTGGGGGACTCTGGAAGCAGGCACATGGAGAGGCTGGACCCTCCTGGGGGAAGGCCAGGCCTTGCTGCATACCTGCCGCCCCAGTGGGGCTATGGGGACCGCCATCTTTGAGGGTGTGACAGTCAATTAGCATATTCTCTCCTTATTGGTTGTGGGTGTTGCCATCTTTGTGAGGGTGTGATGGTCAATTAGCATATTCCCTCTTTATTATATAGGATGAAATACATAAACATCAAGTATTCTTATTCAGAACTGTACTGACTTAAATACTAGGCGAGTATCTTCTAGCTGAAACAAAAATCCAGTGTTACTTACCAGAATTAGTACTGCTTTTCAGTTCCTGCATTTGCACAATTGCAGCAATCTGAGAACGGAGAGAAGCTAGCTCATCTTCAAGGGCAGCAATTTTTTTAATTGCAGCTTCATTTACAGGCTGAGAGCTTTTCGTTGGTTTGTTATGTCTTAGACAAGGTGAGTGTGGATCCCAAGCTAGCTGCAAAGGATGGAAAACCTCAGTCTCCTCTTCCTCATTTTTCCATATACCATTTCTGTGGATGGAAAGAAGGAAGAAATGGGGATGGAGAGGGGGAGAGGGTAGGGGAGGGAAGGGAGATTTTCCAAAAGGAATAAATTATTTCAGTCCAAGAGGAATACAGACACCAAGACAAAATCAGAGTAGCTCTCTGTATCCCATGACTTATCTCTAGACTCACTGGGGACAAACACAACATCTTATGTAACTGTGTATTCTCAGTATGTAGAACAGAAATTAACCTTTAATAGGTGACCAATAAATGGTCAGTGAACGAAGGAACAAGCCCTGCTTTCAGACTGTAAAACAAAAATAATTATCCTGTAGCCGAAACCGGTTTAGCTCAGTGGATAGAGCGTCGGTCTGTGGACTGAAGGGTCCCAGGTTCGATTCCAGTCAGGGACATGTGCCTCAGTTGTGGGCACATCCTTAGTGGGGAGAGTGTGCAGGAGGCAGGTGATCGATGATTCTCTCTCATCGATGTTTCTAACTCTCTGTCCCTCTCTCTTCCTCTCTGTAAAAAGTCAATAAAATATATTAAAATAATAATAATTATCCTGTAACTGTTCTGCCTATTCACTTTAAATATACAACAAGTTGTTTCATTTAGAAATACTGTGTTCTGAATACACAGTACTGAAAGGCCTTATATTCAGTACAACGTTAAGTGTAAATTTATGGTATTCTAATTTTTTTAAAATTGATAAACCAGTTTGACATGTCAAATATTTAGTCATAGTGTTTCAATAATTGACCCTGGTTGTGCTTATAGCCTGCATCTGAATATACTAACCCATGCTAGTATCCCCTAGGAGAAAACACATACAAATGTTGAAATAATATTTAACATCATTGCCTGTAAGAACTAAGTTTTGAATGAATATATGAAATAAAATAAACCTAGTTGCCTAGTGTAGGAAATAGCTTTCTCCTAAATATAAACATAGTGACTATGATACTGTTTTAATATCATTCCATCCTAGGCCTGGTGTTAGGTTTAAACGTTCAGTAAGAAAAACTGGCTAAACATGAGGAACAAGTAGTCATCCTTATTATTAGGAAAATATTAGTCGGACACAACGCAGCAGAGAGACAGACAAAACAAAAAGGCCCACTGAGTCTGAACTTGCATACGTCCAAGAATTCAGATTACAGCCCATACCCCACCTTCCAAGATAAGTATATAAATTTACCGAAATCTGAGACAAATGGGTTCTTCCTCATTTGCCACACACAAAATATCAGCAAAGGATGGAACTGCAGAGCCACAGTTACCAGACTCTACAGAGTTCAAGAATGGGATCAGCTAAAAGAGAAAAGGAAAACAAAGTCAGAGCTCTGTAGAGAGTGGGGCGGAGACACATGCCATGGAAATTAAACAAATTAAAAGTCCAAGAGGGAAAAGGGATATTCAATAGAAAACCATGCACCGATTAGTAAAAAAAAATACTGAGGAAAAATTATTCCAAAGTCCATACATGTAGCAATATTCTCTTCCCTGATTAATGTCATCTATCATAAATCACAAACAGAAGAATAAAATACTTGGTATTGCTTTGCACCTGCCCATGTTTGAATGTAATTATTTAAAGAAATAAGCACAAAAACATATGTGAAATGACTTGTTTCCAAGGATAAAAGTTTTTGCAGGAAATATTTATTCTTTTTTTCTATCCTGTATTTCTTGGGTTATCTATACATACATACTTATACATATCTTTTATACATAGTGATTAAACATTGCGTGTTGACTGACATACCTCAAAATCAGGCCTGCGACAGGCTTCTAAAGGAAGAATTTTCCCAATAATACGAACAATACTCCGACCTGATCCATAATCTTTGTTTCCCCAAATCTGCAAAACCTATTGAAACATAAAAAGTTTTATGTTTTAAAAAGTACTCTATTTTAAAGTATGATTATATATGTAATGTAAAAGATGCAATCACATTTTTTTTTTTTTTAAAGAAAATACAGCCCTAACCGGTTTGGCTCAGTGGATAGAGCATCGGCAGCGAACTGAAGGGTCCCAGGTTCGATACTGGTCAAGGGCACGAACCTTGACCTTGGTTGTAGGCACATCCCCAGTGGGGTTGTGCAGGAGGCAGCTGATCAAGGTCTCTCTCATCGATTTTTCGAACTCTCTATCCCAATCCCAATCCCTTCCTCTCTGTTGAAAAATAAAAATAAAAAAATTTTTTTTAATAAAATAAAAAGAAAATACAGAATGATGTTCTCAAAGTCTTGTGTTCAAAGAATTACACCAAACTAGATCTCAATTCAGACATTTAAAGCAATTAAAGGTGATACCTGGCCAGTGGTGTCCACAGTGAACAGTGTGCTCTGAAGGATATAGATACCAGAGCTATTAACACTAGAATCTCTGCCACCTGAGCAATTACATTTAAAGTGTCCTGCTACCACGCATGTGTGCCCTCCCTAAGAACCACAGGCCTAGAGGCTTCACTACAGTGAGAGCTACGTACTGCATGTCAATAGTCACCTTATTCTTGATTCACTTGAATGGTACCTTCATATCTTGCTCTGCAATTTCCATCCTGACAAACTTCTACCTCCTAACTCTCATTCCTTCATTGCCATGATCATCTTCATCATTCTTATGATTTTACCTTCTTCCATTCCTGATCTAGGACCCTCGTTTTGTGTTTTGTTTTTTTTAATTAATCTTCACCTGAGGATATGTTTACTGATTTTAGAGAGGTAGGAAGAAAGGGAGAAAAAGAGAAAAACATCATCAATGGTTGCTGCTATATGTGCCTGGATCAGGGATGGAACCTGTAACTTTTTGGTATATAAGATTATCGCCTTTTTTTTTTTTTAACTGATTGATGAGAGAGAGAGAGAGAGAGAGAGAGAGAGAGAGAGAGAGAGAGAGAGAGAGAGAGAGAGAGAGATTTGTTATTTCACTTATTTATGCATTCTTTGGTTGATTCTTGTATGTGCCCTGACTAGGGATCAAACACAGCCTTGGCATATTGAGAAGATGCTCCAACCAACTGAGCCATCTGGCCAGGCCCCTCATTTTGACTTGACTGACTTTCATAACAAGCAGGGATTTTCAAGCTGTCTCAGTGATATGCTCTCAAAAACGGCTCATCCTTTCGATATGTGTTCTCATATTACTAATGGACAAACTACCCCCAGTACAACCATATTTACAGAGATTACTCTGCACAGGTATTCTGCAACCCCTTTATAACATGTTATGTTCGCCCAAAGTAATTGCCAATCTCTGAAACCCCCAACACCACACTTTAATCACCAAGTGGTCTCACCTCTCCTATCATTGAGGAAATCAAGGACTATGATTTGATATAGTCACTCCTCTCCATTCAAAATCTACCCCCCTTCTCTCACTTTCATTCTACTCTTCACTGTCCAGCTTCTGTCCAAGGATTATTTATAGGCTCTGCCCAAGTACCTTTATCGGGCATTGCTCAATCACTCTCATTTGTATCTTAAATATTTTCCTGTCTATAAGGGTCTTCCTCATTGTGTGCAAACATGATGAAGTTACTTCTAACACTGAAAAGAAAACTATTCATTCCTGCTGCTCCTTCAAGTGGATGGCCTCTCTTGATTTCTTTTCACAAACTTTTCAAAAGAAGATTGCTGCCTAAATCAGTTTGGCTCAGTGGATAGAGCATTGGCCTGCAGACTGAAAAGTCCCAGGTTCGATTCAGGTCAAGGGCATGTGCCTTGGTTGTGGGCACATCCCCAGTAGGGGGTGTGCAAGAGGCAGCTGATCAATGATTCTCTCTCATTGATGTTTCTAACTCTCTATCCCCCTCTCTTCCTCTCTGTAAAAAATCAATAAAATATATTTTTTTAAAAAAACAAAACTTAAAAACTTAAAAAAAAAAAGAAGAAGATTGCTAATGCCACTACCCTTGCTCAGTTGAATATCCAACTACTGAAATCCCCGAAGGCACCAATAATAAAATGACAAATCTACAACTATTACTCAGTCCTCGTTATCTTCAACATCACTATTTCTGAAATTCAGAATGCCTTAATGAAATCTTCCATTATGTCATTAAAGTCCATCAGGTCAAATCTCAAAATAACATAGATAACTCCAATCTGAATCAAGTCTTTTCTTTCCTACATTCTAGGGACATCTATCCCATTATCTGCAGGATGTCTGTACTTATCTATTCTAACAGCACAGCTGGCTGACCTTATCTCCCTACTCAAACTAGTTCCTCATACTGAGTTGCCTATTTATAAGAATGACATCATCATTCTTCAACTTTCTTTTACTTAAAATCTTGAAATTATCCTTGACTATTCTTTTCTAATTCACATACCAAATAGTCTATTCTATAAACCCCTCCCCCTACTATTTGTGTCTTATATTCAGTCTTGTATCATACTTATTTGCAATGTTGGCTAGCCCTCATATTTTTAAACACCATAAATACAAGATCTGTATCAACTACCGAACCAAGTATATTGTCTTAGATGTAGTAAATGCTCAGTAAGTAGACAAAACTGGATTCGCTTTTCATTCTCAGACAAGTCATCCTCTCTCCTTCTGACTTACTCTGAATATTTTGAGCTATAACTTGCCATTTACCTTAACAAAATGATTAGATGATTAAAAATTTACCTATGCAACAAAAGGAATTCCGTGAAGGTTATGGCTATAATTTGTTTGCAACTATTGTTGGCATTTGACCCATTAGGTAAATAGGTTCCTAATAATAATATCCTTTTTTTAAATCAAACTACCAAAGGTAAACTATTGCACACTCACTGTAGTTGCACCTATTTCACCAGAATGTTTACATATAAATAATTTTCAAAATGAGACCCAAGAACAAATACAAAAGGTTCATTCAAATCCATCAAAAAACATTACCTGGTCCATGTGAACACTGAAATATTCCAGTATCTCTGTTAAGATATTCAATATGAGAGACATTGATGAAGCAAACGCAGAAGCAAATTCAAGGAAACATTATCAGTTTCTTGATACCTTTCAGCCAAAAAAAACAAAAACAAACAAAATCAGAGAATGTTACTCTTAACAAATAGTTGCCATATAAATTGTATGAAATAAACTGGAAGTCCTATCATTACATATTACACCATCAACTAATCTCTTCAGGCCAAGGACGTCAAAGAGAAAGGGAATGGCCGAAACCGGTTTGTCTCAGTGGATAGAGCGTCAGTCTGAGGACTGAAGGGTCCCAGGTTCAATTCCGGTCAAGGGCATGTACCTTGGTTGCGGGCACATCCCTGCTGGGGAGTGTAAAGGAGGCAGCTGATCCATGTTTCTCTCTCATCGATTCTTCTAACTCTTTATCCCTCTCCCTTTCTCTATGTAAAAAATCAATAAAATATATTTAAAAAGAGAGGGAATGGGGATAGGGGAAGCCTTGGTAAAGGAAGCTTCAACTTATCAGTTAAATTGCATTACAAGTTCATAGGGTGTTTAAGCCTAATAAATACCAATCACCAGCAGGCGGGACACTTAGCAGAGAAGCTCCCTCGGATCTGACAGCTGTGGACGGGTTCGGGAGAAGGGAGCCCACATGGGTGCATTTTAAAGAAATGCACCTCCTCGCTCATTTGAAAGGAAAAGAACGTGAACCCCCAAACCGGTGACTCCACTTAGTTCACCCAACTAGTAGGTAACTGACCGAGACTAGCTCCCAGTGCTCCCTCGCTCTGGCCGCCTGAGTCCTGGGGGGCTCCCCTAACCAGCAGAGTCGCCTCGCTCACCTTCCTCCGAAGCCGAGCCCCCGGCCCACTCGGGAGCACCGAGGCGCGGTCGTTGAGGAACACGGCCTCGGAATCCTCAGGCGACTAAGCCCGACGAGCGCTCGAGCTGGTTCGGGAACGCTCGGACCCGTGTCCGCCCGCGCGCCTCGGCCTGCGGGCCGCCGGCGGGAACAGCGCCCCCGGCGACGCGGGTCTGGACCCCGGAGTCCTCCTCCCTCCGCCCGGGAAATCCACCTGCTCCCCGGTCCGCTACTTCCGCGTCCCTGGGCCAAAGTCAAACTCCGCGGGCCCTGACTTGCGCTCATTATGATTGGACAAGACTGAAGATTGCTGCTCGTGATTGGTTGTACGATAACCAATCAGGTTACTGTTATTTGGACAGCCTACGAGGATATTTCTTAAGAGGGCGGGCTTTCCGCGAGACAACCAATAGAAACCATAGGCAGCGGGTGGGCGGGGCAGGCTGCACGGGGACGGGTGTGGCGCGGTTTTGGTTCCCGGTGCCGCCCAATGCGGGTGTCCACAGCCGGGCGTTATGTAGTCATTTTGGGCCCTTGAGTCAGGCCCGCGGTCCGAAGTTCTTGCTCCTCAGAGATCTACGCGGAAAAGTCTGTCACCCCTCCCGCCAGACCCGAAAGGGGGCCCCTCTCCAAGGCCGCGGGCCTTTTATTGTTTGATCATTTATTCGTTCAATGAGTGAATATGTGCGTATGGGACTAGAGCAGGAGCTCGGCACTGCCCTCGAGGCATCTGCAGCTTTGCAGGACCCAGAATGTTCGTTCACCAAACGCTCCTGGTCATCCAGGCTGCCAAGTACGGGCTGGACACTGACCTGGCCTCGCCGTGGATGGCAAAGGGATCACTAAGTCGTGACAGGTGATATTCCAGTTTTCAATTCTGATCTGAGGTTATCGGCTTCATAAGAGACAATAGCTTTCTCTTCTCGTACTTTAGCGAGGGATGAATTAGTTATATAGCCTAAGATCAAGTGTGCTTGGGGAATTGAGGTAAGGTCCTTATTTCAAGTGGAGACCCGAAAGGGGCTTTTTCTGAGCACCATATGTAAAGAGCATCTCTCCACTCTCCTTCTTACTTTTCTTTATAGCCCTTGTCACCATGTATAGTGCACGGTGGGACAAAAATTACTGTTGTATGTGAAAGTTTATTCTTGTATTATTTTCCATCCAAACAACTGTAGACCTACTTTTTGCCTGCCGGAGTTCCCGGGCGGAGGGAGGACTCCGGGGCCTTGTATTTACGCTACCCCTGCAGCCAAACTAAACTGCGAACTCCAGAACAGGAGCTTTGTTTTGACCCCTGCTGTATCTTCAGTGCTTTAGAAGCCTGCTACTGTATCTATAATAATAAAAGGGTAATGTGCTAATTAGGCCAGATAGACTGTCTTCCAGATGTGGTGATTAGGTGGTGATTAGGGGCGATCAGGCCAGCAGGCAGAGGGGTTAGGGGCAATCAGGTAGGCAGGTGAGCGGTTAGGAGCCAGCAGTCCCGGCTGAGGGACAGACCATGCTCCCTCCCCTCCCCCCAATGCATAAATTTTGTGCACTGGGCCTCTAGTATATAATAAGCATTTAACCAATTTGTTGAATAAAATAATTGGATATGGAATGAGAAAACAATCACCAAGTATGGTTTGCAATTAAGCAACTGGTAGAACACTAGTGATTGTAAATGACAGGCCCAGAGCTTATCAGAAAAAAATTTGTCTATATTAAGATGGAAGTAGGGGCAGAAAAGTTTCAAGCAATATATAAGGCAAATGGATAAGCCTTACTACATGAAATTAGTAAATTACAATATTCTCAATATCCCTTGCCCTTCTCTTTTGCCCTCAGAAGTAATTATCTTAACACCTTATCCCATTCCAGTGTGATATCAAACAGCAAATAATAGTGGCCAGAACAAAAGCATCCCTTGAAAACTTAACAGGAACCAAAAGCATCCCTTGAAAACTTAACAGGAACTAACACCTCCTTCAGCTGCACTATTAATAGAACTCAGCATTCAGCTCTGAATTAGAAAAGAGGTGGGCCCAGGTCAAATGCTATAGCCCCCATAAATGCTTTGTTGACTTCCTCCCAAAATTATTTTCTCAGACTCTTTCATTTTGTTTACTAAAACATTCATTCATACTACATCTACATACACCTTGATAATCTTGAGATTTGACATTTTTTCAATTGTTTATTTTTATATGAAACTATTTTTCTCAACTTTGAGAATGCAATATTCAGAAAAGCTTCTGACTTTAATGGAGCTACATTTTTTTTTTTTTTTTACTGATTTTGACTAATGTTCAGAAATATGGTTGGTGGCTTGCTTTCTAAAACTTTCCTAACTATATTCCCCTCAAGTTTAATCTAGTCTTTTTCATATATTGTCTCTTTCCTGCTGAAATTTTATTCAATTTTCAGTACTTTCTCGTCAGTATGAGTCTGGTCTCTAAAATGCAGATTTGTCTCGGCAGGTCCGTTTTGAGATTTCACTGGGTTACACTACTCCTTTCCTTACAGGGTACCTTGCACTATTAGGGGGAAAACTCATTTCAGCTGGCTGATGTGGGACTCTCCATTTCTCATCTATCAGATGTTATTCCTCTCCTTGCACAGAAATCAATACCAGGCAGATTAGTGGTTTTCCCCCATTCGCTGATATTTGGGGGTTCATGAGAACAGCTTCTCATCTAGTTTAATTGCAAATGCCATCCATAGTTACTCAGTTTGGTAAGTAGGTGTTTTTTTTTTTAGAACCAATAATATATGGTCTGAATCCTCAAGACCAAGAATTAATTAACCTATGCACTCATTGCCACGTATACTTTTTCAGTGAATTAATGGAGAGAAGCCGAGGGCTAAATTGGACCAAGACTAGGGAAAATGTGTATTATGTCTTGCAAACTACCCAGAACTCCATTAGCCTTGTGACCTATACCTAACTTTTAAATAAACTCGTTACTGTAATTATCCTATGTAATAGTGGTGATATGCAAATTGACCATCATTCCAACACATAAGATGGCTGCCACAAGATGGCCAGCAAGGGAGGGCTGTTGGGGGGGAACCAAACCTGCAAGGGAGGGCAGTTGGGGGGTGACCCGGCCTGCAGGGGAGGGCAGTTGGGAGAAACCAGGCTGGCAGGGAGGGCAGTTAGGGGCAATTGGGCCGGCAGGGAAGCAGGCATCAATAGGGCTATCAGGGGAGTGGTTAGGGGGTGATCAGGCTGGCAGGGAAGCAGGCATCAATAGGGCTATCAGGGGAGTGGTTAGAGGGTATCAGGCTGGCAGGCAGGAGCATTTAGGGGCAATCAGGCAGGCAAGCAGTTGGGAGCCAGCAGTCCTCAATTGTGAGAGGGAAGTCTGACTGGGATCTAGCCCAAATGGGCAAGTCAGACATCCCTCGAGTGTGCAGGCTGGGCTGAGGAACACCAATGCATGAATTTCATGCACCGGACCTCTAGTCTTAAATAATGGAGCAGAATACAACATACTACCAAAGTATGTAAAAGCCTCTCTGACCTTAACCATAAGTCTCATGAAGGGTGATCTCCATAGTGGGATGTACATGCCCATAAAATAATTTTTATAACTCCAAAAAGAAAAAACTTAGGGCCTTTTTCCTTGTTGTGTCTATGCTTGAAGCCTTTCAGGGTAGTAGTGACATAGAAAATTTAAACAGACCAGTGCTATTTAAATTTACACACCTCTTAAAGGGTCATTTAAACTCTATATTTATTCAGAAATTTGAGAGATAAAGACCAAGATTTTCCTTGATATTAAAATGTTTCAAATTAAAATCTGAAATTTTCCTTTATTTCTATTGCCAATTAAAGTGATCAAGTAATGAAAAACAGAGGCCTATTACTTATATCTAAATTGCTATTTACTTATAATGATGTAATATGAAAATTACAAAAATCTAAGTTAAATATTTATAGCATAAAAGCAGATTTTGAAACTTTTAATTTATATAAAAGCAAGCCTAGATTATGCTTTGTGTTTGAATCCATAAGTCTCGTTTTAACTATTTTTTAACAAAATTTATACTATAGCTAGACCTCTCGAAAAGAAAAAGAAAAAAAGTTAGCGATGTTTGATTTTCCTGATTTCATTTTTTTAGATTTGTGACTTGATTCTGTAATCTGTTTCCTAATTCAATCATATGCTCACAAGTAGAAATGCTTTGACTCTTGTCATTCACTTAACTAAAACCTAGAATACAGGAAAAATAGTTAAAAGAATGTCCTGCCATTCAAAGAGAACATCAGTACTCCCAATGTGTCCATTTAATTCTTTTCATTTTTAGCAATAACTCATATTTTAACAAGAAAAAAATTCTTCATAAAAATGCCAGATAACATTCTGATTGCCTTACAGCTAACAGCAAATTGTCATCCAAGAATTGGCACATAAGGATGGAACCTGAAACCTGTATTCAAGCCGAGGCAGGGATGGGCATCTTTTATCAGTTACCCTGGAGGGTGAAAGGGAAGAAGCACTTTGATTTTGGAAGTTGAGTATTACCAAATATATGCATAAAAAATAATTGTATACTGACATTAAACTGATAAATTACTTTTATTATAACCATCTTTATATGCATATATTAGTGATTCTATTCAACTTATTTTTAAAAGTTCCCCTCATGGCAGTCTTAGAAGTACCCTGGAAGCTTAATGAAGTTTACTGTTTTCCCTTTCTAGTACAAGACAGAAAAATTATGGCCTTTAATAGTCAAGGACTAGATAATAGAAAGTAAACCACTATCCTGATAGATGAGAATATCCTTTACTTTTCTGTGGCCCTTTACAGTCCATGAAATTTGCAGCCACTATGATAGCACCAAGTCACTGCCAAATAGTTCACGCTGTGGATATAAATCCTTGCAATTCAGCTAACTGTCCAGTGTATTTACTATTGTCTGCTTTTATTAAAGGGAGGGCTCATTATTATTCAATGAGGAAGTTGGACAAAACCAAGAGATGAAGAAAAATTTTATTCCAATTCTTATGGGAATAGTATTAAAACCTACTTGTCCAATCCATTTCTACTTACAATAATCAACATTACCTCCTGCATTTTAAGAGTGCTACAAATCAATTTTAGGTTGTAACACATCTAAAATATCTGTAGGAAAAATGTTCTTAGTGTGGTAAAATGCCATCCTAATGCCCATTTTCTTTAAACATTGGGATCCATTTTTATAGGCTAAAGTATAATGAGCTAACAATATAGAGAAAATTAAACATACAACTTTGCTTTCATTCTCATAACTAATGCATACTAATCAGTAATCATTACTAATCATTTCTGTAAAACCAGGAGTCCAGCTCATAAATCAAGTCTCCAAGGCTTCAGTCAGACACAACTAATTTTGACATATTTCTGGATTCCAAGAAAATGAGTAATAACAAAACTTGGTCACTTAAACCTTTATTAACCTAAGACTCCTAATTTTTAATATCTATGCCAATTAATTTAAATTAGACCCTTGACATTCCGATTTAAAAATAAAAGTTTCAACTATTTGAGAAACCTAAATATATATATAGCAGATAATACTCTAAAATTTTGTTAAGGGATATATTAGTGTCCACTACTCAAGAAACTATACAATCCCATGACAATGAAGTTTATTTCTCCATTTGCCTTCCCTATCTAGTGTCTTCATGAATTGAGATAAGTCTATACTTATCTTTATGAATATAAAAGGAATACGTTTTGTATGAAAACAAAAAGTATATCCCAATCTAGTTGAAGCCCAAAAAGAGCAATTATGTAATTTTTTTAGAAAGTTAAATGTCCCTAATAAATAAGACAGCATACTTTTATATAGAGAACAGGTATATAACATTAAAATTACCTAGTGATATGAAACATACAGGAGTTATTTCCCTAACAAAGATTTAAAAGGATAATCTGCCATTTGTATTAGACAAATCTACTTGTCTCATATACACATTCTGTGAAAAAGTTTTTGTTTAAAGTTGACAGAATGGCCCATTTTAAAATTTTCAAATATATTATAAAAAGGGCACTGTAAGAATACCAATCTTACTCAAAGACAAACTTAAAAAAAAACAAAACAACTTTTTAGTTATTAACCGAGTGCTACGTTTTTAGAAAGAAAAGTAATGCTGATTCTCCATTATACTACTGCAAGAGGCCAGGTGCATGATTCAGCCCCACCTGCACCCTCTCCATTCTGGGACCCCTCAAGGGATGTCCGACTGCCTGGATCAGGCCTAAACGGGCAGTCAGACATCCCTCTCACAATCCAGGACTGCTGGCTCCCAACTGCTGGCCTGCCTTCCTTCCTGATTGCCCGGAACCACTTCTGCCTGCCAATCTGATCACCCCTTAGCCACTCCCCTGTCGGCCTAATTGATGCCTAACTGCTCCCCTGCCAGCCTGGTTGCCCCTAATTGCCCTTCCCTGTAGGCTTGATCCCCTAACTGCCCTCCCTTGCAGGGCTGGTCCCTCCTAACTGCCCTCCCCTGCTGGCCATCTGTGTCCACATGGGGGCAGCCATCTGGTGTTAGAGTGACAGCCCATTTGCATATTACTCTTTTATTAGATAGGACTAGAGGTCTGATGCATTAAGATTCATGCAAGAATGGGCCTGCCTTCCCCTGGCTGCTGGCACTGCCTTCGCTCTGGCTGGAGCCCTTTCCCCTCCGGCCCAGAGCTGCCTTTCTGCCTTCCCACAGGCCCAGTGTGACTGGGGTGGTGCGGAACGCTTGGATCATCACAAGTGTCCCACCTGGCCCCCGGCTGCTTAGCACCTACATATGCAAATTGACCCTCCGTATTTGTTCATTTGCATACTCGCTCCTGATTGGCTGGTGGGCATTATGGTGTAGTCAATTAGCATATTACTCTTTTATTAGATGAGTTCATGTGTTATTACAGGAATAAAAGGGCTAAACTGGACATCTGAATCCCTGCATTCTCTAATGTATCAATCCCTCAAAAAACCCCACACTATACCAATAATTTTCCTAAGAGATTAATTGGTATTCTAAAATCTAGAAATTGGCCGTATATATCAGTTGCATAAAACAGACAGATATAATCTCAAAATCAGGTAAACAAACAGCTATTACCACTTATGACATTTTTATTGGCATATGACAATTTACAAGAATCCCTGTTGCATTATACATCACACTGAGTAAGAATCGTTGAGCCATCTACATTTATTCTTAATATTTTCGTCTCAAATTATAATTCCCAACACTTGATTTTAATGGTGACAGAAGGAAACGATAGTAATTCCTTAGTGTATAGGCTGTAATTGGAAAAACCTATTTTGCTTTTTATATTAAAATTCTTAAGATACTGAAAGGTATACACATCTAAAGACTGAGTCATGGCCTTCTTAAACAGCTATCTGTTCTAGAAATATCCTTTGGTTGGTTTTTATTTTCCATCTCTGGGCAAAAGGAAATGTTAATGCAGATAGTCATTCTTTTTCTGGCACTTGTAAACAAATATCCTTACCAAGAGAAACCATTTAACTTCTATAACATCAGGAAATGTGGAATTACATTGTGGTTTTAAAATACACACAAGCCCTGGCTGATGTGGCTCTGTTGTTTGGAGTGTTGTCTGTACACCACAAGGTGGCAGGTTCAATTTGCTTTCAGGTCACATACCCAGCAGGTTCAATTCCTTGGTCAGGGTACAAGCAGAAGGCAACTAACTGATCAATGTTGCTCTCCCCCCGCCTCCCACCCCACCCCACTCCCACCCCTTTCTTCTCTAAATCAATTTAAAATAAAAATACACAAACTACGTTTTATATGCTTGACTTTTTCTGAAAAAGACAACATTCACAATCATCCTTCCTACTATATTCTGGTAGCATGCTCTTTCCTCAATTTTAATTGAATAAAGTAATGGACTCCTAAACATATCTGGATTAAAACAATACTTAAAATAAAACTTGATAGGACTTAAGTAGCTTTATTCCCAACTCCCTAGTAAATAATTTCTCAGCAAATTCCCTTCTTCTATGTCTTCAGTGCAAAAAACACAAAAACAAAACTGCATATTTAAGGCCATGCATAGAGATTTAGTATTTAACAAAATAACTGTTAAAATAAAAGCTAAATTTATTTGTATAAAATAAAATGCTTGTGAAAACCATTCTCCTGTGTTTGAAATCAAACCCACGTCGCTTAGCAAGTAATTATTCTAACTGGAAGGGTATTAGTTATGTCTGATCAATCCAACACATATACTTGCTTTGACAGTATTCCTCTGCTCTAGCAATTTCAGAAGACAAAACAAACAGGAGAAATCAGGCAATATTAAAGATCTTAGGGCCATAAAAATCACATATTGAGGTTTGGTTCCCAACCCCCCTCCTCTCAACACACCCAATAGCTCTTAGCAAATTCAAATTACCCTGGCTGCAATCAAGGTGCTAGAAAGATTGCAAATCATAAAATGAGAATGAAAAGGCTATATACTTAAGATCTTTAAAAGATTACATTAGCAGAATAAGCATCATCTCCTTTTAATGCAAACATATACAACTAATTCAATTGCTAACTTAATGAAATTTGATTACTTTTATATATGCTCATAAAGCAGACATACTTAACATTGAAATTTACTATTTCGGATTTTCATTCCTTTAAGAGCAATCAGCATAAGCATAAAGGTAATTCACATTTTCAAGATTATCTACCTAAAAAATAGAACCCTAGGAAAGAAAAAGAAAAGGCCATTTTACAAACTGCTGAAATTAGGGGGCAAAAAAAGTAAAATCAAGTTAGATCAATGCTGCCACAAACTTCCTGTCAAAACTTTTATTGTTGACATTTGAAAAACAAGTTACTAAAAATACAACTAATGAACAGTATTGTTTGCCAATTTTTTCTTATGGTTAGACTATAAGCTAATATTTCCACTGTCCAAAAGCTCAAATAAATATGTAAGATAGCAAATCAGATACATCTTTATTTTGCAGGATATAATCCTCTTCCATACCACAACATCACAATTACAGATTTTGTCGTCTTAAAAATAAAAATGTTTAGCAGGAATGGGGTTTTTCTTTGCTGTGTTTATTACAAAACATTTCCCTCTCTCAAAGAATAGCTGCTAAGACCATGACTCATACTTTGAAATAAAAATTGAATACTGAATTTTGAATCCAAATAGTAATGGCTCTTAAGTGTGGTTTTTATAGGCCACTGCTTGCTCTCAGAAAAAAAAAAACAAAAAAAAAACAAAAAAAAAACGAAGAAAAAAAAAAAACCACAAACACATCAATAAACTAATACTTTGTAATCTAACTTTTATGAGCTTGTATTTCTTAGTTCTTGGCAAAGCTGTTTTTCTTCTCAAACATTTGCTGAAGTGTTAAACTAGCTTAAGTTTACCAAAGTAATAACTGTTTTCTGGGGTACACTTCAAAAATTAGTCACCCTACAATGTAGTGTCTTTGAATTAAGGAAAATGTTAAAACAGATGTATACAGTTAAAAATAACTAGGTGTGGTCTCTATAAACTTCGGTTCAGAAACCTGTATGTAGAGCTAAAGTTTACTTCAGCATAAACATTAACAAACAGGGAGGGAAGAGAATCAGATCTTTCACAGAGCTGTACTTGACCATATCTTATAGACAAAGCAGAATAACAATGCATGTAACAAAAACAGTAAAAGTATTATTTTTAAAAGTTGATAGTTACAAATAGGGTACATTAACAATTTTCTACTTTATTTCAGTTCAATTTTCAACATACAGTCTACTGTTTTTCAAGATATTTGAAGACTTAAAACAAAACTTCTATAGACTACTTGCAAACAGTAAAATTTAAGTAAAATGCTTACATTCTTATTTGAAAACAAAAATCATGTAAAAAAAAAAATGGTGGGTGCAAGTTCTGTTCTCTGTTGCAATCTCATGTCAGGTTTATTATTCCTAAAAAGAGAGAGAAGATAAAGATTAGCAAAGATATAGAGTATGAAAATGACCTATAAAGTCATTGTTCCTAAAAACTAACTGGCCCACCAAACCCACGAATCTGTTAAAGTCACTAACAACTTGTAATTTTCTACCTTTTCTTCTTTACGCCTGTCCTTCTTTTCTTCATTATTTTCTATGGTCTCTTCTTCATCTTCAACAATCCCGTCCCCTTGGTATTTGTCATGAGTCCATTTTGGACTGCTACCTGACTTTTTGAAGTTAAAGCGCCCTCTGCCACGTTGAAAAGTACCACGACCTCTTCCTCTTTTGGCCCAATAATCGACACCATCATCTCTGTCGTCATGCTACAGAAAAGGTAAAAATGATCATCACCGAAATGTCTTTCTTATAAGAAAAATTATTATACCCCGAAATCATAAGTCATGGAATAAACTCCTGATTTGGTTTATTTTTACTGTTACCAAGTAAAAACAGAGAAATTGAGTAACTTGCCCAAGGCCACACAGCAGTAGACCTTTGCACTACCCTGTACCATATCACCTACAGAATACATTTCTCAGTAATCTTGGTAACATAATTACATTTTACTGCTTAGTTAACCCAAGCATTGAGAGCTGCCCAGACAATTTTTTTGGAGAATCTCAACTGCCAAATTACTGCCAAATTTCAGGTTGTTTATTTTTCCTTCCCTTTATTTCAATCTAAGTCCACTTGTTACTATTTATATTGCATGTAAATGAGACCAATATTTTTCCAAAGACTTGACATGAGTCATAAAGATGTAAAAGTTATAAAAATATCAGTACAATATCAACATTAAACAGGTGGTATGAATTATACCTTACATATAGAAAACAGATTTTAAATCTGAGATTTAAATCTAAATCTATATATATTACATATCAAACTTCAGGGCTAGGTCATCTCAAATCATGATGGCATAGTCTCTAGAGAAATACCTCAACTTATTTCTTCTTCACCAACCTGAAGTACTTGAAGCTATTATATCCCAATCTTAATTTTTCATTAACTGCTTCCAAATAGAGATTCACAAATTTATTATTCCATTAATCAAAACATCCTGCAAAACTATAAAGTATCTGACTTTGTGGACTAGTCGATGAGTATTATATCCCAAAGTTTTCCTGTAATATAATTTAATTAACTGCTACCCCCCATACACAAATGAGACATAAGGTAAAATGATGCCACTGTAGGAGACAACAGGCATAAATGCAATGTTGCATAACCTATGGATTACTGATATTGATCAACTGCCCAATGTTGATCAATTATATGATATGAGCACATTTTTCAAAACAGAATGTACCTTTGTGCATATTCATTAATACAGGTCACCATCCTGCATGACTTAAAAAGCTCAATTACACATGCAATTAACAGACTACATAAAGGAACACTTACAATTCCTAATAATCTATCTTTACCAAACAAATGAAACATTACTAGCTAGAGGTGTGCAAGGCTCCATAAAAAACAAATTTAGCAACTATCAAAAGTATAAACTTCAATGCCATAAAGTTTAATTTGAAACTGGAAATAAACTTTTAAAATAGTCTGCCATTCAAAATAATGCTCATGCAATTAGATAATTTCAGACTCCCTTTGGTATCAGCACACCCAACTCCAAAGTTGTTGTTTTCTGTTTGTGTATTTACACAGTATTCCATAAATTTGTGGGAAAGGCAAAAAGGTTTTGCTGTCAGAGGCATGAATTTGTATCTTAACAGAAACTGTGACTTTTATTTCATTTTAAAAGAGAGAGAACCTTGAGGAAACACAGATAATCTGTAGTGTCCAGCCCAGTGTGTGACAAAAAAAAAAAGGACTCAATCTACTGTGCTATAAATGTTTTATAGTGTTTACTATGGGAAGTCACTGTTTCTGATTACTTTCTATTTATTTACTCATCCAATCCTCACAACCACCCCACCAAATACTGTTACTAATATCACTTCAGATATGAAAAAACTGAGGCATAGAGGAATTGAGTAACTTGCCAAAGGCCACAGCATTAGACCTTTGCACTACCCTTACCACATCACCTACAGAATACATTTCCCAGTAATCTTGGTAACAGTGAATGATTACCACACAAGGCAGCTAGAAGTATAAAACAGAAAAAGCAGCAGCAAAGGTAGACATGCGGTTAAACCAATCAGTGCTTTTAAATTTACAATAATTTGAAATTTAAAATTATTAAAAATAGCTAGAACATTACACTATATATTGTACTTCAGAAGTGATATTTTTATGCTAAGCATACTAATCCTCAAGTTCTAACACCCAAACTAACTCTTAATCCTCAAGTTTAATCTTACTACAACTTTTTAAAAAAATTTCACAGCCCTGACTGGTTTGGTTCAGTGGTTAGTGTCGGCCTGTCGATTCCAGTCAAGGACATGTACCTTGGTTGCGGGCACATCCCTGGTAGGAAGTGTGCAAGAGGCAGCTGATCGATGTTTCTCTCCCATTGATGTTTCTAACTCTACCCCTTTCCCTTCCTCTCTGTAAAAAAAAAAAAATCAATAAAATATATTTTAAAAATAAAATAAAATAAATAAAAATAAAAATAATTTCACAAATGATAAAAGGGCCAGAGAAGTCAGGTATGTGCAGTATACAATTAAAAATGTGATGCACGGAGGTCATATTACAACCAAGATCTTCTGAATCCCATTATCTCTTCTCCATAGAATAATTATCAAAAGGTTAAATTCATTAAAACTCCAATCTCAAACCCCTTTTCCCACCAAGGGTTTCCTCTTCCTCAGGATACGCATCAACTCACCACCAAGAACTTGCCCACTGCAGCACTTTTCCATTTGCTCCAACTTCATATACTTGCCCTCCATAGAATTTCAGGTTCTAAGACTATTATATCTCCAGGAGTACTTATTATTGAAAATATCTCCATATCTGCATAAATCCAAGTTTTAAGATAGGAAATTTCAGAAAAGTATGCAACAAATGTTACTATTACTCAGTACTGGAAGGACAATTCCGTGCTTGCAGAACCCCGGCTTTGGAGCCAATGAATGCATGGCAAATTCTGACTGCACTTCTGCTAGCCATGTAATATTAACTTTGGTCAAGCTACTCAATTTCTGTGCCTCACTGTTTTTCACATGTAAAAGTGAAATGATGGCCCCACCTCAAAAAGATTTTATAAGCATGAAATAAACACGGAATTATGCCCAAAGTATCATTAATACTAAGCATTGTGTTTCATTAATATATATAAACCTTCCATGCTAGTAAATTATTTTAAGTTTATAGTTTTCAATCTCATTTCCTCAGAATTATATTTTTGTTTATACTCCTCAACACTAGCTGTCTAAAAATCTAGTTATCTTTACAAAAAATCTTTTAAATTTAAATAGCCATGTAAAAACCAGTTGTCATTTCAATGGCTCATTAAGAACCAAAGTAGGCCAAGACCGGTTTGGCTCAATGGATAGAGCGTCGGCTTGGGGACTGAAGGTTCCCAGGTTCGATTCCGGTCAAGGGCATGTACCTTGGTTGTGGGCATATCCCCAGTAGGGGGTGTGCAAGAGGCAGCTGATTGATGACTCTCTCTCATTGATGTTTCTAACTCTGTATCTCTCTCCCCTTCCTCTCTGTACAAAATCAATAAAATATATTTAAAAAAACAAAAACCAAAGTAGGCCCTGGCAAGGGTGACTCAGTTGGCTGAGGATCTTTCCATGCACTAAAAGAGGTCACCAATGGATTTTTCTCTCCCACATGTATGTTTCTTTTCTCTCTCTCTCCCTCTCTCTCTCCTTTCTCTTCTCTCCCCCTCCCTCTAATATCAGTAAAATAACGTGTTGTTTTTGTTTTTTTTTAAGAACCAAGATAATTAACTTTGGGACTTGATTTACAAGAAAAAAAATGTATTGTGTTCATTTTACTTCTAGTAAACATCAGTTTGTACCAAATGCACATGTATGCTTAATACAGAAATGTGAATTTTTAAATATAACCAGAACAGCAACATATAAAATATTACTACTACTTCTTCAAATAACACACCTATTAGTAAAACTGCTAATGACAGGCTATCCCAATTTAAGGTAAAAATATGATATCAGGTTATGAAATACCACCACAAAAAAATAAAGGGTATGGCCTAAATTAAATATTTGTAAAAAAGTACAAGTATTTTTTAAAATCTACTAATTTTACCTCTCATTTATCTTTTTTTGACTTTTCACATATGATCTACTCTCTGGCATTTTTACCATCACCCAACTCCTTACCCCATCTTTCAAAGGTTGGCCTTTTAATCTCTCCTCTTCTGAGAGATCTTATATAATGGCTTTTGTTGTGATCTGTAAAATGATGGCTCCTAAATTTCTCTTTCTCTCTAGAAATGCATTAAGCAACTATCCATTGCACATCTCTTCTTGATTTATCTTGGGCATTTCAAGAACAGAACTTAATTTCCTCTTTCCCTTGTATCCCCTTTATCTCAAGAGAATTTCATCTCAGTACCAATACCCAACTAGAGGGTCTCTGAGTAAGTCCCCCCAAAAGTTACTTTTCTCAAATCTAGCCCTAGCTCACTCAAAATCACTCAGATGTATCTGTTCACAACCATGATTCTTCTAGAACTGTTTAAAGCCCAAACTTACAAAAGTATTATGGCTTTCCACAACTTAGCTCCTGCTTTTGCTTTATTTTCCAGAACTTATACAAAGCATCTAGCCACCTGAGTCCTGGAATTCCATGAATCAAGATAGGGTCTAGTAATAATTAATGTCGTTTTTAAACATTCGTTTAAAATCTTGCTTGGCGTTGACTTGTATTGACATAACCTTCAAACACGTGGTATCTACAGAACGTGTGAAGTGCAATTAACAAGTTTTGCTTGAAAAAGTTTGTGTTTGGTTTGGTTTTTGTTGCAAAACTAGGGCTAAGAAGATGGCAGATGAAGAGCATATTCGGCACTGCATGCTTTACGAGTTCCAATTAGGAAGAAAAGCAAGTGAGGCTGCAAAAAACATCTGTAGTGCTCTTGGTCAAGATGCAGTTAGCGCCAGAAAATGCCAGCGTTGGTTTGAGAAATTTCACGAGGGAAATTTTTCGTTAGATGACAAGAGTGGTCGAGGCCGTGTGTCCAATTTTGATCAAGAAGCTCTTCAAGCTCTTTTGGTGCAAAATCCTCAAATTACCCAACAAGAGCTTGCGACAACTTTAAATTGTTCATAAAAAACAATTTCCAATCAATTGCGTGCACTTGGCAAAGTCCAAAAGTTTGGAAAATGGGTTCCTCATGAGTTGACCGACAACAACCGTAATCAAAGAGTCACAATTTGCAGTTCGCTCCTCTCTCGTCAAAAACCGTTTGCCGTTTTTAGAGCAAATTGTTACCGGAGATGAAAAATGGGTGCTGTATGTTAATTTGAAAAGGCGGCCTCAATGGTTGGACAAAAATGAGGCTCCGCAGCCCACGCCAAAACCTGACTTGCATGCAAAAAAAGTGATGTTGTGTGTTTGGTGGAATTTTAAAGGAATTCTTCATTATGAACTTTTACCATCTAACCAAACCATTACAAGTGCAGTGTATAGTGCCCAATTGGAAAGGTTAGCCCAAGCTTTAAGAGAAAAAGAACCCGCGCTGATTAATCGGAAGGGCGTAATTCTTCACCACGATAACGCACGACCGCATACTGCAAGAATCACTGCTGAAAAACTGCGCCAGTTGGAATGGGAAGTTCTCCCTCAACCTGCATATTCTCCTGATATTGCCCCTTCCGATTACCATTTGTTTCGTTCTTTGCAAAACTGTCTTCTTGGAAAAAAATTTAATAATGAAGAATGCCTCAAAAATGCATTGACCGAATTTTTTGCATCAAAATCACAAGAATTTTACAACAGAGGGATTAAAATGCTTCCTGAGCGTTGGGCACAAGTAGTAGAAAACAACAGCAACTATATTGTTGATTAAATTTTGTTGTATTGTTTAAATAAATTCGATTTAAAAAAAGTACTAGAAAACGACATTAATTATTACTAGACCTAATATTTCAGTTCTGTTATCTACAGAACACCTGATCATTTTTAAAACTCAAGATTCAAGCCAAGGTCCTTTACAAATTATTCTGAATCACTCTTTCCTTTGCAATAATCCACCATTTCCTCCTTTAGAGAAAATCCACAATATATAATTAGAATGCCTGCTTCACCCTTACTAGTTTCTAAGCCAAAAATGGAATTATTTCATATTTCTCTTCGCACCCTTCAGACCTAGCATAAATGTTATACATAAATTCTTAAATCAAAAGAGATGGATCTTTTAAACTGCTCTATACTATAACAATAAAATGCCTTTCACTTTCCAGATTGTCAATTCAAACAACTCAAGCATAAATTTCTCCTCATAGGAGTACAAGCAAACATTATGTATAATGTACTCTATAAAAATTTAGCATTTTTGGACTCTTGGTCATTCAAGTACCCCAAAAAAGAGGCAATTGGGAACTAATTTCTGAAACAATCATATTATCCATTCTCCAAACAAAATATCAACCTACTTCAGAATATAGCTCTATCCTCTAACTTAGCTGATGTGTCATGGAAATTCATTCAGGTTTATACAAATAATACATTCATAAAAGCGAAATGACAGATACAATTCTGTAAATCCAGTACTCTCTTCCTATTTCCTCTTTTTCTCTAGATATGCATTAAGCAACTATCCATTGCACATCTCTTCTTGATTTATCTTGGGCATTTCAAGAACAGAACTTAATTTCCTCTTTCCCTTGTATCCCCTATATCTCAAGAGAATTAATACATTCATAAAAAGTAACTAAAATAATTAGGTCTGCATAACTAATCTCTAAAACATGACTTCCCTGAGAAGCTATGACAAAAATGTATGCTTCTGTGGTAATAGTTCTGGTGTTTCCTTAAGTCTGTGTCTGTAATGCAGGACAGACCCTTCTCCTCCATGTCAAACTGCAGAAAATTTCCATCACTAAACTAGGGAATCTTTCATGAACCACCTCCTCTAGTTTCATTCCTTAGAAAACTACCTCAAGGAAGTAAAGCATCACAAGGAAGCATCAAATGAGTGTATATATGATAGCTACTTCCCATAATGAGATTTCTCATCCTCCTTTTACTCCTAAGTTAATAGTCTCCCTGAAATCCTTAATTACATGTAGAATTCTTCTCCTTGTCTTTCATTGAAACTGGATGTGATAATAAACAGTAAATTTTAATGAGAAGTTTCTACAAGTTTCACTGTCTTATAGACAGATAAACCATATTTAAGTTCTCTGAAGTGGCTATCAAATCAGGTATAAATTTTAGATACCCTGATCAGCCCATTGGTGATGTCAATAAAGAACAGACAGGACTAAAGGAACCCACATTTTCAGTACTTCAAATCATCTGGGTAATGAATGAACTTTTATTTAAAAGTTCCCACATTATGGTGAAATCTTTTCATAGCAGTGAATATCTGTGTGCTTTCAAAATTAATGCAAACCAAATAAAGACATATCTAACACCCACCAAGAAGTACTTCTTGCTCTTTGGGGTATATTCTGGATCCCATTCCTCTTCCTTCGGTCTCTTTTGAAAAGTAGTATTTGAGTTGTTTGGACCAGTATTTGTCCCAGCAAAAACTCCTCTGGCTCTTCCTCTGCCTCTAATTCGAAACTGATTAACATTAACAAAATTGTTTAGTAATGCAATTAAAAGTATTTAAGTTACATGCAAACTCTTAATTTTACTGCAGTAACAAAAAACTTATTTCCTAATTTCCTTCTTAAATTCCAGCTCATAGCCACTGAGGATGGAAAAGATGGCCATTTTATATCATAGGCAAAAAACATTGCCCTCTGAAGTGAGGTTAAAAAGAAATGCACAAAAACTAAGTGTTCGAATACTGCACTCTCTATGGCCTGATCTAATATTTTTAAATAAAAATAATCAAATTGGTTCTTTTCCATTTGACTAGCCAAAAGAGTTATCTAATTCCTTTGAATTGTCACAGTAACCCCAAGTGTTCAACTATACCTATCATCAGTTAAAGTAATGCTCTTCTTTTTCTCAATGATCTACTCAATGAACTCTAAAATATCCAAGTGGAACTCGATCAAGATAGGAATCTGAAAATTGAAGAGTCAAAAAGAAAATGCACTACTAAGAAGTTATTAAAGTAATTAAAACATGAAGGTAATATGTATGCTATATAGAATAAAAAGTTATGGTTCCTAGAACTTGAACAGGGAAAAATCAAAATGAGAAAACATATGGATTTTTAAACACGGGTCTCAACCTATTAATCTCCTTGACCTAGAAGCACTATGTATAGTTATTAATTCCAAAGTTAAGAAATGTATTTAGTTTATATTGATGCTTCTAAATCTCAAAATGGCATTTCTTTTAATCAGGCAAAAACATTGATCACTCTGTATAAAAGAAGTATCATCCCACTCTGGACCCTCCTACCTTCCCCTAAATGGCATTTCTTAAATGAAGACATTTCAAATACAATTTCATTTTTCAAGACTAATTCTAACTGTTTAAGTAATGACTCATTACAATGTCCAACTCTTGTAATTTAACTTTCCTATGTACAGTATTCTAAGGTAAAGTCTTATCAAATGATCAAGGATAATTTTATCACTTACAAAGGTTCCTCTTGGTCGACTAACTCCTGGAAAGCCCGAGTATTCTTTCAGTTCATGGTGAGTTTTAAATTCTTCTTCTCTTTCCTTCTTAGTCTCCTTTTCTTCTCTAGAACTAGGAGAAGAAGGTGATGCTGAAGAGGATGAAGATCGAGAATGATCTTGCTCTCTACTTTTATGTTTACTGAAAAATAAAGAAAACAAGAAAAATGTGCTATCTTTAAAAACGATGAAGAACCTGTTGAATCTTATAATAAGAGGGATAAGGGATATTTTTCAAGCCAAAAAACTATCCCCTATTACAATGATACATAACTGAGGTAACTGGGTGTTAAACTTTGACAGTCTGTTTCCATTCTCCTTCAATATTTGTTTTACATTACTACTGAAAATCATACTACCCTGTTTCCCTGAAAATAAGACAGTCTTATATTAATTTTTTCTCCCAAAGATGCGCTAGATCTTATTTTCAGAGGATGTCTTATTTTTCCATGTGCTACGTCTTATTTTCGGGGAAACACGGCAGCAGTCTGGAAACTTCAAGTATGAGGTTCAGTTCTTCCATATTTTTAAACTTTTTTTGTTTTTGGTGTTATTTTAAGGAAAGGAAAAAGAAGAGTAGGAAAAGGCAAGTTTCAAAATGACTGCAGTTTGTATACCATGTGAGAATAGTTGGTATGGTTTGGGCCATTACTCCGTTATAGAAATAAAAAAACACATAACAGTACAATAAAAAACACAAGTAAAATCCACCATTTACCTAATGAATACCAAAAATAAATAAATAAATAAAAACGATTATCTATGATACTTAGTATTCCTATTATTTATTTGACACTATGGTGATCAATATTATATGATTCTAATACAACACCCGAAAAAGTCATACCTGCAATAACTCTTACCACTGCTAACAGTATCCATGGAAACATTACTTTGAAAGAATAATACACATTGCTATTTCATAAAAACTAATCCTTCCTCCCCCCATCTCTCCCATGTTAAACCACTAGATATCAGTTTAAAATTCTTGTACTCTGGGTGTTATGAGTTGAAAAAGTGCGGAATCAAGCATAACGAACCAAAGTTCTTACACAAACTGTTTCTAGAAATGCACTGCATTGAAGTCCAACCTCCTGATGTAGCCTGGATAATAGGACACATTAATTTGTCATTTTTTTTTTCAGTGTTAGCTTGCTATTCCAAAGTTTTTGTCCTCATCCACCATAAGCCGAGTAAAAGACAAATACATTTTTGCTGTAAAACAAATAATTTTAATTGTTTAAATTTAAACATTCGATTACACAGTCAAAATTGAAAGCAATTAAGCTGACAATTATTAAAGGCTAATTAGAAGCTAAAACCTAATTCAGACAGTTTAAACAATTACCTGTCATCTTTGTAAGATTTGTATTCCTTGTAATCTTTTGGAGTTTTTTCCTGCTTTCTTGATCCACTGGATTCCCTGGAGCCCTTGGAATCCCCCCGTTCTTTGCTTCTTTCTTTTCTCCGACGATCAATGTCATGCCGAAGATCAGCAGAATCACACCTTAATTTTTTATCTCCCTATAAAAGATAGATACAAAATAACTTTCAGGGGAGAGAAAGAAGAAAAAATATATTTATGTACATATATAGCCAAATTTTATGCCAGTTTCTAAAGTGACATTTTAGGATCAGGAAAAAACAAAAGGATCATAAACTACTTCCATACTTAATTTTTGTTACAAAAAATGTAGTTGGTTCTTTTTACTAAATCATGTACACAAGAGCAATGAGACCAGAAAAGTTATTAAAATCTAATTATCTTAAAAATATCCTAAATTCTTATGCAAAACAATCCATCAATTTTTATGCAATAAAATAATTATTTTTCCACTCAACAATCCTCGTTATTATCCTTCATCTTTCAAAATGGCATTTTTTTAAGTACGTGAACATTGACAAAGGTTATAATCTAGTTGTGATGTAGCCATCTGCCTATAAAGTTAAGATATCCTAAAGTAATAGTTCTAATTACTTAAGCCTCAATATCATCAAGCTCTTTCCATAGATGACCAACCCAATAAAAACCACTTAAAGGATTCTGTAATTTCCATAACATGCAACTAGAATATGATTAATGAAACCAATTCAAGTTAAACAAGGGTAGAAACAAAGCCAGAAAGACATTATTCCCAATCCTGTACTCAGTATCTTGGGCCATATACTGCCCTTTCTCAATTCAGGTATTGCAACGGACATTAGTTTAACTGGGTCACAATTCACCTCCTTCTTGTTCCATTGCTTTTTCAAATACTATATAATTTAGGAAGATGGAAAGAGGAATCTAGGAATGAAGAAAAATTACACATCAGTAAGATGCTAATAATGTGGACATCCTTGCTAGTATTCAACAATAAGTAGTACTGGGAAGTCTAGCTAAAATATTCATAAGCATTCATAAACCTGAAAATATAAGTATATCTCCAAATAATATCAACTACTCACCTATTTGCTCCCAGGCTAACCAAGAAAAAAATCTAATCAAGAGCAAAAGTATCTAATCAAGAACAATACCTATTCACCTAGGTATTACCAAGCCCACAAGTACCAACCTAAAGGAAAGTGGAAATAGTTTGTAAACTCTAAACTATATATATATTACACATTAACATATATATAATTCATTCAGACAGGAAGATAAAAGATAAAAGGCAATGTCATATCCGCTTGTCCATCCATCAGTAGTAACTATTTTTCCCCCTCCAGTTCAAAAACCGTTCGTACTAACTAGAGAAGCAAAATACTCAGTGTCGGAGCACAAGGATAGACTAAATTGTTGGCAAAACAAAACCAACACTGAATCCAAGGTATTAAAAGTAAAAGCCAAAATGGGTATTCACTTTTCAGAATTGGCTTTTCTAAGATTAATATATCCCATGCAAAGAAACCCTTTCTAATCTCTACATTCCATATCTAGTAAGTCATATTTAAAATTTATACACAACTATTGAAAGCTTCTAGTAATAAAAGTGCAAATGATTCCATAATAGGCCCATTGTTCAACAACTTTCCAAAACAGATGTATTCTCATTTTTCTGAATGGAAAACCAATGCCCAAGAAGCTAAATGTTTTCCAAATATCAGACAGTATTTGGTGACAGCCAGAATTTCAACAAAGCAGTACTTCCAAGTCACCTAACCTTTTCATTACAACTGCTCCCTTTCTACTTTTCCCCAGAATATCTGAGCGCCCTCCCTAGCCCCACAAATAAATTTCATTCTCATAGAACTCCATCAAGCCAGTTACTCAAGAGTTCTCTCTCAAGTTTAAAAACATTCACCCCCTCAAAAAACCCACAAATACTCTAATAGTGACACATAGTTTTTGTTCCAAACATTCATTTGTAAATCAGTTATTAGAATGATTATTTCTTAGTCCAGATAAAAAATGCTCAGTAGCCATGGTATTACTTTTGTGAAGAACCTACAGGTATTAATTTAGGCACACATAAATCAAGGAATATTTATTCCAGCTCATCCACTTCATAAAACTTTATAGAAACCCTAATATAATTTGTATCATTGCTTTTTAAATGTCCCTTAAACTGCCCGTTGATTCTTTACCATTTTCTTGGAAGTAATTTCTTCCTTTCATTAGCATTTTTTAAAATTACTCTTGACTTAGGGAGCATCTGAGATCTTGCTCTCCACATCTATCAACAGTTTGGCTCACATAAATTCTTATAAAAATTCACCAAAAAAATAAAATTCTACTCTTGGTTTCTTAAATAGTATACTGTCAGCCTAATTTCTTCTAGGAAGGGAATATTGTGTATGCTTGTGTGTGTGTGTAAACATTTTGCCTAGACAAACTATGCTTCATATAATATTAACAAAGCTAAACTTAACGTTATAAAACTGTCCCTTCAAAACATACCTTTTGATTTTCTTCTTTGAAAACTCTCTCTTCCCCTGCTAAACGGGTATGCTTCCTCAGGGCACTTGGAGAGATGTCAATTCTCCTTAATATAAAATAAAGTCTATTTGTAGTCACATTAACTTAATGGCACAAAAAAATCCTTAGAATTTTTCATTTTGTGAAAGAAATACTGGAAAGATATTTCTCTCCCAATCGACTAATTTTTAGCATAGTAAAATTATTAACCTAATTACTGACAATTAAGGAATAAAACTATTTCCTTTAAATATGTATTAAAATATCCTCAATGAAAGAAGTAATAGGATCATTTACTAGCATTTCTAAGTGTCCCCAGTATTTTTATTCAGTGCATCTTTAATTTTATTCTGCACCTTTCCTTGCCTTTTTAAGCTTGTGTCTGTCAGGTGCAACTTCTCAGCACTTCCTCAGCAATACCAAACACCACATTTACTATGTAATAAGTACTATTATATATTTTATAGCCAATAATAACTAATTGTCACCACCCTGCAAAATAGGCAGTTATCCTTATTTCGTAGGTGGAAAAAAACTAATGTTCAGAGATTAAATAACTTGTTCAATTCAATTAAGTGATAGAGCCAGGATTTGAACATTTACACTTACCTGACTTCAATGTTCATGCTCATTTCATGAAAAATAATTCTACCTCTCCACCAAGCATTTTTATTTTACAAACTTATTGGAATTAAATTAAAGGATTACTCTAGGTCAGGGTTTTTCAACCGCTGTTCCGCAGCACACTAGTGTGCCGCGAGATGTTGCCTGGTGTGCCGTAGGTGCAGACAAGAATTTTCTAATTTTTCACTATTTTGTTTACTTAATATTTCATAATAAAGTAATTATAAAATACTTTGTGTTTATTTAATTCTTATTCAAGAGAATTACTTTATATATAGTCAATATAGGCACAGAGTTAAATTTTTTAACATTTTCTAATGGTGGTGTGCCTCGTGATTTTTTTCATGAAACAAGTGTGCCTTTGCCCAAAAAAGGTTGAAAAACACTGCTCTAGGCATCCAACCCCCTCCCCAAAAGCAAATGCGGTAACTATTTTAATTCCATACTGGGAAGTAATAAAAGAGTATTTTAAATCCTAACAACCAGCTTAAACCAAATAAACTGAAAATTAAGAATAAACGATAAATTACAAACTTTTAAAGACTGGAAATATATTCAAGGTATAAGTGAGGAATAAAACCAACCAAAGTTGATTTGTATCATGATGATAACAGTTCCAATATAATCTAGTTTAAACTGTCTTCCTATCAAAATAGCATTTTTATATGCCTATTCAATAGTACACATACCTGTGTATCTCGGGGCTCTTTTGGCGGGTACTATGTTCTTCAGTGGCTTTCTGATAGGAAGTGAACCTCTCATTTAGGGTCATCGCAGGTGATTTGAAGTATTGCTCTGTTGATTTAGGAGAAATACTGCCCAATTAGTTATCTTACTTTAAGAGGGATATTCATTTGTGACAGAAGGGCATGTAGCAAGTGAAAAGAAAATAAAAATATTCAAGAAACGAAGCAGAAAGGAATCAAGTGTTACAAGAGTTCCTCCTACCCTGTCCCTTTTGTAACTCTTGTACCTCAACAGGAAATTGATATAAAGTTCCTCACAGGTCCCTGTCAGTACTACATATAATCCAAAAACAATAAACAGATTAAATTGAGTCTTAAATTCCATTTTAATAATGCACTATTTCATCAAACAGAACAAAAACAAAATGTAAATATCCTTATACCTTGCCAATTATGAACAAATGGAAGTTACTTCAAGTAATCATTTGTAGAACATAAAAATGACCTAAGTACATTGCTGGTTTTAGTAAACAAAATTATTTCATCGAAAACTATACTAACAAAATATGGATTTAAGAAAAAACTTAATACTGCTATTTCAATTAGAAAATATTTTTCAATTAACATTCATTAATTATTCCAAAAATCTGGCATTTTGGCAAACCTGACAGCACATTTGATATTAATGTCTTGTCATTCTTTTAACAATTTTTAAATTAGTGATATCAATACTAATTTTTAAACTAGTTCATGGTATGTTGTAAATGTAAAATACAAAAGACGTGTAAGTCATGAAATGTTACATTACGAAGCAAGCTATCTGCTTAACAGGTCAACATACATCTGTGTCAACTTACCGCCCAATATCCAGCACATGTCTCATAACCAATTAAAACTTGAAACGGCCACTACAAGGGTAGTGCCTCAATCTTAATTCCATGAAACCCAGGAATTTGAGCTAGCAACTCAGTTTTTATGCCATTTTTGCCAGGAAGACAGAAGATTCAACTTTGCCTGTATCTTTCAACAGCTATTTTACTTTGAAACATGGATTTTGCCATTTCAAAACATATTCCAGGACCTAGTTACAATGAAAAAGAAAACATCACTGGGCATTTTCAGCTCTAGATTAAGTAAGAGCTGTTTAGATCGGTTGCACAATACCAATAATAAAACATATCTACAGTTCTTAAAAAAAAAATGAAAAAGCAAAAAATTTTATCAAAACCTGATCTCAAAATTCAGCAATAAATTGTAAAATGTGGAGACAGGTCAAAAAAATGTAAAAAAAGAAAAATGTTAATGTTTCATAATTTATGTACCACAGTAATATGGTCATAAACTGTTTCACAAACCCAGTTATAGCCAAATAAAAGGATTTTGTTACCATGCTTAAGTAATTACAATAAAAATGAAATTCATTAATTATTCAGTTTTGAAATATTAAGTGCATAAAGAATTGCTAGTGATAAGTTTCAGCTATCACGAGTTGTTCTCGTGTCAAAAAACAAACTTTTTTAAAAAAATGGTTTTTAAGACCAATAGCTATGGTGATTCCTGAATAAGAACCTATTTCACGACATGCTGCCTTTTTCAAGACAAAAACAAAACAAAACTTAGAACCTAACTGCCCCAAAACTCATACCCTAAACCTTTGAAAATAATTTTGAAACTACCGTTTCCCCGAAAATAAGACAGTGTCTTATATTAATTTTTTTCTCCCAAAGTTGCGCTAGGTCTTATTTTCGGAGGATGTCTTATTTTCGGGGAAACACGGTAGAATTACATAGTGGTGTAAACAGCACATCAGAACTGTAGTTGAAATGATTACTTTTATCATCTTTAGAACCTAAAGAAATCTCACCATTATTCTAATTATTATTCATGTAATCATTACTAATCTACTTTTTAATTTTTTTAACTTGTTTACCTTTTAAAGATCCTAATATGATCCTAGCCAGTTGCTCAGTGGTTAGAGCATTTGGCCCCTGGACTGAAGGGCACAGGTTCTATTCTGGTCAAGAGCACGTACCTTGGTTGCAGGCTTGATCCCGGGCCCCAGTAGGAACATTTGCATAAAGCAACCAATAAATCTCTCTCTCACATCAATGTTTCTTTGTCTCTCCGTATCCCTTCCACTCTCTCTAAAAATCAATGGGGAAAAAAAATAACTTCTGGTAAGGATTAAAAAATAAAGTAAAAAATCCCAATATGCCCATGGTTCAGAAAAGAGATTCCTGGTAAAGGCACATGCCCAGATTGTGGGCTTGATCCCCAGTAGGGAGGCATTTAGGAGGCAGCTGATCAATGTTTCTCACTGATGTTTCTTTCTGCCACCCTCCCTTCCTCTCTTTCTAAAATCAGTAAAATATCTTTTTTAAAATCCTAATAATTTTCTGGTTTATCATGAAGAAAAGTTAAGTATTATAACGAAGTAATACTAAGACAAGATAGGACAATCGTGTTTTCCCAAAGTTTCAGGTTTTAAAAGTTGAAAGAATTCTTAATATTCAGTAACAATGCAGTTTTTGTTATAAACCTAAGCAAATACATTATGTCATACAAATACAGGTAATGGAAGGTAATCTGTAAAAATTCTGCATTTCAAATACAGTATAATACCACATTTCAGAGAAAAAAAAAAAAACTTTCAGCATTAACAAAATCTGCATCATGTTTTACCATGATATAAAATCTTAGGGTATGTTTTAGCTCTTAACATTTCAATTAGTTTTTATTAAATATCTTCATGCTCAAAAGACTGAGAGCACTCTTCATGAAATACTCCTTTTCCCAAATTTTTAATGCTGTCGGTATTCTTGCTGTCCCTGGGCTAAATTAATCATTAAGCATTGCTGTTCGTTTTCTTCTATTTGCAGGAGAAATTCTATTCACAATACTAAGCATACTAAACATACCTTTAACATGATGAACCAAGGACACAATGTGCTGAATAAATGACTCTGAAGTGCTCTTGCTGGCCTGAGGCAACTTAATGTGGTCAAAGATGGATCGGAATTCTTGCTCCTTCTTGACAGAATGGACAAGTGTACTAGCAAGTAGCCTGTCTTTAGTCAAGGAAGCAGGTCTGGAACATATTGGTACAAACACACACATATAAACAAAATATACCATTGGTTTGAATATAAAAATGAGAAACATTCAGAAAAAAAAAAAAGGAATATTAACTAACCACCCACATTTTAAAAGCCATTTTATTTACTGGACATTAATGTGAAATTACCTGTTAGAATCATCAAGAGGAACAGGGGCCATTTTGAGTTTGACTTCAGGACGATGAGAATCGCTGGCTATCATTTTAATCCTAAGTGGGCTCTCCTCTCTGAAGGTAGACTTTTCTCGTGTATCCAGATTCTTGTGTAGAGGGGGACTGTAATCAAAGAGGTCTTTGAGCTTTTCAGACTTTACCTGCTCAGGTGACTGAGTTTCTTTCTTTACTGTTCTCTCAGAATTTTTGTCATCTTCCTTGTGCTTATCTTTTGTAGTGCTAGGCCTTTCCACTACATATCCAGTCTCTTTAAGTTTATAATTTTTTTCTTCTCTAAATCCATCACTTTCTCTATTGCCTTTCAGTGAAACTTTGGACTTGTACTTGTTTCCTTCCTCCTCAGTATTTCGGTGAGATGTAGTAGCAAAATTTTTACCCTGATCTGCAAGGACTGACTTCCTGAACTGTCTATAATCTTCTGTCTCCTCTGTATCATCCCCTTCTGAATCATTAAACTTTTGTTTTCCAGATTCTTTATCACTGAAGTAATCTAGGGTTTCCTGATCTTCCCATTCTCCCTCTGCCCTTCCTTTCTCTGATCCTTTCTCCTTTGGAGCTTCTTTATCCCTGGTATTACCCCTATCAAGCAGGAATACTCTAGACTCTTCATCTGTGAACCTGTGAATAAGCAAAGAAGAGTATGGTAACTCTGGATTGCATTCACTGTGGATAACTTGCATACTTAAATGCACTGCCCAATAGCACAGGATCAGTAATGAGGGAAAAACCCTACTGAACGTGTTTCCAGATTCCACTTCTAAACTTTAAAGGCACCCATATAACACTTAGGTACTGAGCTTTTAAATCAATTTATATAACTTCCTCAATTTTAAAAAGCACAAGCCATTCTCAAAAACCTGTTCTTATTCAGCCACAGCCCAGAAATCTGCACTACCATCCAAATTACCAGATATCCTATAACCTATTAGTACATCACAGCTTAAGTTTAACTTCTGAGGCTAAGAATCACTAGTAAACTATGTATTTACTCTACATCTGATTATACACAAACTTTCTGATTATTTCATTTAGCAACACTTGAAATTAGAATTCTAAACAAGTATCTGTTTCAAATATCACTAGTCAATACCACCATCTTTTCTAAGGTCAGGCAGATTTATTAAAAATTGGCAGCTAAACTATTTATACTACCACATAAGTTAAGTACATGAAATAGAATTGCATTATTTATATGTTACATTATAATGCTGAAGAGAATAAGATTTCAATGCTCTAACATAACAATTTCTAAAAATTTTGTTTTTACATGTTAGTTATCAGTTATGCTTTACACTACTCATTTCTCGTTTACATTCTTAATTCTGAACTTGCTAAAAATGGATTAAAAAAAGGAATATAAATTATTTTTATTAAAACACACAACTTTCAAAGTTGAAGAGATTTAAGTAAAATCAACCTGGAATTAACTTATAAAGGAATTCATGAGTAAAAATAGCTAAATACACATAGCAATGCAATTTTAATTCTCTTAAAGAGAATTCAAAAATTATTTTCATCAAAATTCTCTGCTTTTAGTTCTTACCTTTTTAAGAATTTTCCAGACTTTGCAGTTTCCTGATCTCCACCATCAGGATAAAATGAAGAACGTCCCCTAGCCTCATCTCTTGGAGCATTCTGTGTTGTGATTGTCTTTGCAGGGCTTCTTCGCGAAGGGATGTGATGAATTGGACTATTCTGAGAAGGACTGTATCGACTAGATCCATTTCCAACAGAACCTGACCCAGATCTTTCAGGACTATGCTGAATGGAATGTGAATGCTGAGAGGGGGTGTTTTTTGCAGAGTGGGCTGTACTGAGCATGGGCGCATCAGAGCAAGATGAACTCTGACTAGGTGGCGTAGCAATTGGTGAAGGACTATGGGGTGACCTAGGACTATTATCATAAGCAGAAAGGCCAGGCCAAATATCACCAGATGTGGCTGATGATTTATTAAACTCATCAATAGATTCAGATGGGTCATGCTCAAATGTATCTTTCGGTTCCTCCTGCGATTTATTTTTCAAAGGACTCTCTTCTTGGGGCTCCCCTTCAGATTTTTTGGTTTGTTTTTCCTGAGACCCTCGTCTTTTAGAGACAGGAGATTTGCTATATCGGGATGAAGAACGAGAAGAGGATGATCGTGGAGACCTAGAGGATCTATATGACCGGCGAGATCTGCTTCGGGATCTTTGAGAAGAAACGGATCTTCTTTTTGGACTTCTGGAACGTGAACGACCTCGTCTAGGACTTCTAGAGTGTCTTCTGTTCCAGACAGGTCTATAGCCTCCTCGATGATATCTACCTCCTCCACCTTGATAATACCCTCTACCCCTTCCTCTGTACCCATAAGGTCTTCTCATTCCTCTATTATTTCTGTAATCTCGCCGATAATCTCTAGAATAAATACGATCTCTACTACGAGATCTTGAATACGTCCTGGAACGAGACCTAGAACTAAAAATGAAATAAATATCAATGCAAAGAAAAGAAACTATTCTGTCTTACCCTTCTAAATAGTCCAGGTTGAATATAACATGCAAATCAATTGTCAAAGCTAAAAATGTACATTAAAAAACAACACATGTACACAAAAGTAAAAGTTTACTGTTTTTAATGAAAAAAGTATCATTTCTAAGATAAATATTGAGAGAATAAATTAAAGACCTTAGAAATGAAGGCACAGAAAATGGGGGTAAAAAGATATATTCAACAGAATATACTAACAAATTATAGTACATTTATTCAAGCACTTATAGTGTAACAGAATTTTTAACGGCACAAAAAATATTTATCAATGAAATACCACTGGCCAAATGCATACATAATATAAAGTTAGGCTTAGAAAATAATAAAAAAAAAAATCATAAACTAGTATTAATTCTTAATAACATTATGGTCACTTATTTTCAACCTATGGTTTCTATTTTCTATGCTAACTATGTATTACTATTTAAAGACGGACAACAAAAGTTAATCATTTTTAACAGAAGAGTGAACTTATGGATACCTTGAGTCAGAAATAGTAAGCAACTATGAAATCATAGATTTATTGCCAAATAATTTTTTGTTACTTTCTCTAATTCATCTCAACACATAGATAAAAACAAGAAATCACCAGAGTGCACACAGCACAGTAAGAATCTGAGATATAGAGCCAGACTAGCTGGATTCTCATCTAATATCTGCCATTTATTGGCTTACAACTTGGACAATTTTCAATTTCTCTAACTGTAAAATGAGGGTAACAACAGGTCAATTTGACAAGATTCTTTGAGAATATATTAATAAATTGAGGACTATTTTATATAGTAAGCACTCCATAAATATTAGATGTATCATATCATTACTGAAAGACTTAACAAGGATAATTATTCACCTGTATCTCTTCTTTCTAGAGTGTGACCTTGATCTTGATCGAGAACTAGACTGTGATCTAGACTTTGATCTTGAAGAATGTGATCTAGAATTGGAGCGACCCATTTCTTTACTCCTAGTAAAATGAAAGACCAAAATAGGTTAAAAAAATCACAATAGTAAGTTTTACATTATTTAAATTATTTTCACAAATTTAATTTTACAAGGAGAAACTTATATTCATCATTTTCAAATGAGTACTAAGCCAGTCAATTATTCCTAACTAAAAACTGTATTTTTCACTTGCATGAAAGGTATCCTATAATAAAATCCTAACGTGCAAATTACCCAAATGGGAGAATTGACTAGCGGAATGACTGGTTGTTATGATGCACACTATACTGACCACCAGGGGGGCAGATGCTCAACATAGGAGGCAACCTGCAGAGGTAATGGAGGGAAAGGGGGTGGCACCAAGCCACCTGCCCACAATTTGGCCCTGATCACTGGCCAGGCCTAGGGACCCTACCCTATATATTGGGAATAGTGTCTTAGATTTAAAAATTGAAACCTGGCAAGGCTACTCAAACACTGCTTCAGTTTTTCCACCCATAAGATAGGGAAAATGGTTCTACTGCCTCAGAAGGGTCATGTTATGTACTACTTTTTATAATCAGGGCAAAAAAATGTAGCTGCCCATACAATAGCAAGATGCCTTTCACCTGTATGGAAAGTATGGTCACTGGTGCATGCAATATCTCGGATATCGAGAGGGATGTCCGACTGCTGATTTAGGCCCAATCTCCACGGTCAGACATCCCCCAAGGGAACAGGCAAATTTTGTGCATCAGGCCTCTAGTTGTATATATTGAAGACACAACAGAAAATTTCTATGGACTGCCCCACCTATGTGCCTCAAATCCAAAAAGGTAGAAGTCAGAAAGAGCAGTAATACCATACTGCAGCAGTATGTTAGATATTACTAATCCATGCCCAATATAAATGACTACCTCCCCCATAAAAAAAAGATCAGAGTATTACAGATAAGAAACCTGAGACAAAAAAAATACAAGTAGCCTAATACTGAAGAAAAATAAACCTATCAGACTGTCATCACAATGCTTTATGGCCTTGAAATAGAACTAAACTGACCACTTCATGTACACAATACTGACTGGAATGGTTGACAAGTCTCCTAGTAGAAAAAAATCTCTGGAGTTATGACTCTACTCTCAATATTTCTAACTGCAGAAAATGAACTTATATGACAATGCTTAATGTACTCTGTACCTTTCTGGTACGAAGATGAAAAATAATAAAAGATAAAGAAACGAGAGAGAGTGCTGCAAGAAAGAGAGATTGGAGCTATAAGGAAAAAAGAAATGGATACCAGTATTCTAACTTTTCCAAAGACTAAATTACTCAAAATTCATAATTCCTATAAGTGACTCACTAACTTCTAATAACCTGCAATTGCCATATATTTAAACCATTTCTCCTACCACCAAATATTTTTGAAGGCATTTATTTTACCTACCTTGACTTTGCTCAATATTATGAAATAGTATTTAAAAGTTGAATTATGTCTGCATACTTTTTCATGAGAAAACATAAATGACAAATTCAAGGTTTCCAATAAATATTTATTTTACAATAAAACATAACTATCCTTATATAGACAAATATCACTTTGTCTTATCATTCTTTATTCTAAGTAAGAAAGAAATACACAAAGACAGTATGCTCTTCAGATGTAGTGAGGACACGTAACATATTTAAAAGATTATGCATGCCCTAGCTGGTTTGACTCAGTGGATAGAGCATCAATCTGCGGACTGGAGGGTCCTGGGTTCCATTCAGTTCAAGGGCACATTGTCTGGTTTCGGGCTTGATCCCCAGTAGGGGGCGTGTTGGAGGCAGCTGATCATTTTTTCTCATCATGGATGTTCCTCTCTCCCTCCCCCCCCTCCCCCCCCTCTCTCTGAAATCAATAAAAATATAAATTTTTTAAAAGATTAGGCACAGTCATCAACTTTCATTATATTAGCACCAATATAAAAGGGAAAACACTAACTTTGGAACTCTCTTGTATATGTAAAAGAAGATTAATTAGACAAGATTATTTTGTCTTGCTTTACTTTTAAATAGCTTTGTATGTTCTGAGTCTTTAAATAGATGTGTTTATAGAAATAGAAGCAGACACACAACTTAAGAAGCAGGAGATAAAAGGAATCTTTTTCCTAAAACTAACTTAAATCTGGCTTACTCTGTACAAGCCACCAAAACACACACACACACACACACACACACACACACAGAGAGAGCTTCAGACCACATCAATTTTAATCATTCAGTCTGAATCATGAGTGTTGCAGTCACGTTTTCTCAAGCTAAACTGAAAACTAGAAAAATGAATGTTATATACCTTAGATTTTATGCAGGTTAGAGCAATCAAGTGAAGTCTTTGAGATACTGTAAAATTCTTCCTGAAGAAAATGTTCTCAGATAGTAAACTCTAAATTCAAATTCCTGGCAAAAAATAAAAAATATAAGTTTGATTTATGGTAAATTCAATATACATAGTTTATAATGCCTCATACTCAGCATTACAATAATCTTAATAAAGGCACTAATGATTTCAGGGAAGGGAAAATAGACTTAGGAAATACAAGTTCTAAACATAAAAGCTTAAAGAACTTTTTTTTTGTTTTAATTGGAATGCAACAGTATATCATGAAACTGATAACGCCTTTACTTTTTAAATACTTGAATTCTAATTTCAGCAGTATGGCTTTTACAAAACATCCTACCAGAAAATTCCAAAGAAGCTAACATAATCTTGACATATACATGTAGTTAGTATTCTTAATTGCTATAAATTTGTAAACTTCTCTAAAATGAGTCAGGGGAGATATTAAGAGACCTGAGAATCAAGCTAGGAAGGAGGAATAGAAATCTAATGATTGAGGGAAACATACTAAAGTAAAAAGTAGTATAAATAAGTAAATAGCCAGAAACAGAAACAAAGGATTTCTAAAGTGCCTGCATACTTCTATTGGTAGTTTTAAAAATATTAAGTCCCTCAAGTGGGCAGAGAAAAACTAAATCTAAATTAGTGTGTTATGAAACTTTATTCTGACCTAGAAGTCCAATACTACTGAGATTTACTGCTGGAAGTGATACAAGGTGCATTTTACTTAACAAATCTAAAAGGCTAATTTTAATTTCTATATATCCAGACAAGAAACAACAGCCAAGTCTCTACTGTCATGATTTTTGAAATTCTAAGAAAATGTTTATTAAAATAGCAACATGAAGGGGAGAGAGGCTGTAGGCTGTTAAGACTAGTGTGTGCGTGTGTGCGTGCGTGTGTGTGTGTGTGTGTGTGTGTATTATTGTGCACAATCTATAAATATATTCAACTATCCATATAAAGAGTTCAATGATAATATTTAAAAATGGCATACAATGTTTTATAATCTTTAATATAAAAGATAATTTTAACATTTTACATTAATCATATCTAACAAAGTCAAAACAAAGACTCTAATCAACTCAGCTAATTTTTTAAAATGCAAATCTATGTACAAAGCACTGTGCTAAGTATTATGGATATGTGGCTATGTAAGAGATCCCTGCACTCCAAAAACCAACTAGGAGGAAAAGAAATAAATCATAGCAAACTAAGTATCTAAAAACCAACCATGTGCCGAGAACTGTGCTTACTTTTAAATCACCTCATTTAATCTTCACAATCTCATAAGCTACATTTAACTCATCTTTCAAATGAAAAGAACTCCAATCTTTCATAATTTCTGAACTTAAAAGGTTCCTATGCCATGCACTATTCTAGAGTTAGAAATACAACACTTTAAGTGAGACATCTTGGACCTTTTGATTCCCTATCCACTTCTTTATTAATCATTGTATACTACAGAGAATTCACTAGTGTTAAACTAATAATTTTGAATGATGTTTCTGTAAACTCCCAATCCAAAGCTCTATGTAGAACTGAAACGCTTTCTCTATTTCTACAAGTCTTCTCAGACAACTAGTACAACTAGCTATGCACATGTCAGTCAATAAACTAGAATTGAGCCTATCAATTGATAAGTTTCTATAATTCTGTTTCCCAAGTCCTAAAATACTATTCTTCTACATGAAGAATCAGCTCTAGTTAAATCTCCTTTGCCACCATTTTAGTTATCTTAAGGGGAATTCCAGTGTTTACCATACGTAACACGGAACACATGGTATCCTTAAAACAAGATGCTGTAAGCCATCAGTAAACACTTTAAATAGATTTGCTGAGAGTTATTTTACACACACAATCCTTCCCATCAAATTATTTATCCTCCATTGTCTAGGATTACATAAAAACGCAAATAAATTTGTAGCTGTTTTTCCTATGGAAAGGTTCATATCTAAACAGCAGCGCAACCATTCCGAGTAGACTACAATTGGAAAGAGAATTCACATGAGGAATAATTCCCCACAAAATTGAAAAGGTGCTGCTGAGATTTGCCAGTATTGCTGCTTGCTTCTGATGAGATAAATCTTAAAAATAAAAAAAGCCAACTTAACGGACTTTATTTAAACGAGGGCAAAGTCACTAGCCTCAACTCACCACTCCCACCACCCATTCATTCACCCCACCAACTACCCATATCATGGCTGCAACATTTCTGACACAATACAATGGGCTGAATCATTTGCTGAAAGGACATGGCTTCACTTGTACTGCTGGACAACTTCACTGCCCTTTCGGCCCGGAAGTCGTATGACCACGCTGAGATTGATCAACCGAGGCCCGCCGCTCCCCATGCTAGGAGTCAGTAACCAGGCACCAACTCCTACAGTCAACAGTGCACGGCTCCTACAAAACAGAGCGGGTTGCCAAGGGGATCCGAGAAGATGAACCACGGAGCAAGTTTTCCCGAAACACCAAGGGCCCCCGAGGTGGAAGCGGGATTCAGTTCCGAGAGACGGAACAGCATTCTACACACATAGTGAAGATAACAAAAATGAGGCGTAAACCGAGGGACAGGGGTTTAAAGACGAAGCGGGGTGTCTCCCGCCCAGTGCACTTCGCTGAAGATCGTAATCACTTTACCAAAAAATCCTAAAGGCCCAGAAGAAAGGTGGCGATCCCAGCCAATGAGGAGAACCCAAGTTGCAGCACTCGCGGCCTCGGGAGCCAGAAGGCGGGGAACCGAGGAAGGAAGCGCGCGTGCGCGGGCCCAGCGTTCAGCCGGGCGCGCGCCGGGGTCCAGGCCGAGGCGATGGGGGAAGGGTTGGAAGAAGATGATGTGCGCACGCGCACGGGAAGGCCGCGCGCGCGGCCTCGGGGTCTCGACCAGGTTTTTAGTCAGGCGCGCGCGCGCTGTTCTCGCTGCTAATTTGCCCCCTCCCTCCCCCCTACTTTTGGCTCGTAGTACTTCGAAAACCCGAGGGAATCTGACGGAGAAACACATAAATAACGGCACATCGTCTCCTGGGTTTTTCTGTCGCCGCCAACCCGCCACCACCTAACAAAAGACTCGGTACCCACTCTCCTTGAATGAATCCGCTACCCTGAATGCAGTACGAGGCCTACCTTGACACGCGAAGCCAGGTTCCCGGGACTTAATCTTCGTGGTAACTACACAGCGGCCATTTCCCCGACTGAAGAACGGGAGGAAAACCATAGAGCTATCTTCGACGCGCTAAGCTCGCCTCCGTCACTTCCGACTCGGGGCGTGGCCTCCGCGGGCCGCTAAATATCGGAGCAAGCCCCGCCCACCCCTTCGCCTTAAAACCGGCTCCCAGGCCGCTGTGAAGACGTTGCCTGAGGCTTTCTGGGAAGTCTCGTGGCTGGTCTCGCGCGAGTTCCGGCGGCCCCGCCCTCGGGCCCCGAGCGGCCGCCTCTGCGCGGATGGAGGGAGGTAGAAAGTGGGCGGAGTGATTTGCTAGGACCGCGAGGTCGTCTAGATAGACCTTCGGCGGGGTTGGTAGGCGACTCTCCTGGCTTGGAGGAACCTTCCGAACCTATTTTTGCCATTTCTTGCCGTCTAGTGCATTCCTTTTCAGACCAAGCCAGAAACAAAAAGACAGTCTCACCCCGAGGAAAAGACGGGAGATGAGGCCGCTCTGCTAACACACGTCGTCTCCCTGCGCCCGAAAGCGCCGAGTTTCCTCCCGGGCGCCTCACTGTGCCCTGGGAGGGCCGCTCTCGCTCCGATACATCAAGTGCCAAACGCCCTTCGGTCGAAAAACGGCCACGCTCTACGTGTCTTTCCCGAGGGGCGTGTGACCAGCGCGGCCTGCCGGGCGGGCTTCATCACTGTTTGCTTCCTGCCTCTCGACGTGGCGGAGGCTTTACCGCCTCGCCAACTCCAACGTCGGCAAAGGCATAAAAAATAAAAATAGAGCCCGGAGCATGACGGTCCTGTGTGCCTGCCAAGAATATACGATTATACGTAAATAGGCAAGCCACGTTTGAATTGGAGAGTCTGAAACCAGAGCCATAGCACATTTCTATTAATACTTCTGTGAACTGCACTTTCCTTCTGGGGGCCTGAAACCATTATCACTTGGATGTTTAGGGACGTAAACCACATTAAGGGACTTCAAAGTTGTAATTAGCAACCAGTCTTCTGTCAGTTAAATCCAAAATATTAGCCCTAGTTGCGAATTGAACACTGTGCTTAAGGCATCCTCTCCTCACAATACAACTAATAAAAGCACCTCATTTTCGTGGGATGAATTCTCTGTTTTCTCTAGATGTATGCCCCTCACCCCACCACCACCAGCAGAACCTGACAGCAGTCATCTGTGGCCTATGTGGAGCCCTGATAAGTCCCGAGCGTTAAGTAAGTGCTCAGTAAATACTGAATGGATGAACTTGATTAAAAGAATAAAAGCTAATCATTGATAGCTCAATACAACGCCACTATTCTGCATGTATTTGAGCGAGGGGGGAGGGGACTTTAGTGCTAACAGCATATACTCACTTTTTCCCAAATACACTAAAATCTGACCAACGTCATTTGCAGCCTAGGACATTATCTTAAAAACCTTTTCTGCAATCCTATTGCATACTTATTAAAAATAAAGTCGCCTTTCCGAGGCAGTTTAACTGTGATTTAAAATAACCTGAGGAAGTAACAAAGAAGGAGACACGCTGGAAAAAAATTTCTCTTGAACTAAATCCATTTGACATATGATACTTGATTTACCTACTTCTTTGTAATAAAACCTTTGTTCCCTATTGAAAATACAAATAATGTCAAAAAGAACATTGAGTAAAAATTGAGCCCATTTAACAAAATAGAAAATTATCCCAAGAAGTATAAATTGTAAATAAATGACCAGCATTACTAGTAAGATAAATACACTCAAATGTAATATTGAAATCATATTTTACATGTAATAAATTACTAAATCAAATTTTAATATATAGGTCATTGATAAATTTACTGTAAATATGTTTATGAAACTATTTTCTTAGAAGTATTTGCTTTGTTTCATTTTGGTATGTTTATGATAATTGAAAGAGAATCAGGAAGGCCCTGGCCAGGTAGCTCAGAGCATTGTTTCCAGATACACTCAAGTTACAGGTTCCATCTCTGGTCAGAGCACATACAAGAATCAACCAACGAATGCATTATAAATGAAACAACAAATCGATGTTTCTCTCTTTCCCTTCCTCTCTCTCTCTAAAATCAATATATTTTTAAAATATAATTTTATTTATTTCAGAGAGGAAAGGAGAGGGAGAGAAAGAAACATCAATAATGAGAGAATCATTGATTGGGCCTTCTGCATACCCCCAACTGGGGATCAAGCCTGCAACCTGGGAATGTATGTGCCCTTGATCAAAATTGAACCCAGGACCCTTCAGTCCACAGGTGGATGCTATATCCACTGAGCCAAAACAGCTAGGGCTCAATAATTTTTTTGGTGGGGTGGGGGGGGGACACGAACCAGTAGACTGGAAAGGACAAGATAGGAATGAGGGAGAAAAAAAGGAGACATATGTTATACTTTCAACAATAACGACTTTTTTAAAAAGGAAAAAAAATGGAGTTGGAAGGCTAGATCATCAAGACAAACTCATTCTACTGGTTTGGTTTGGTTTGGTTTGGTTTGGTTTGTCTTTTTAGGTTGAACTATGAACTGTTTTCCTATTTGGGGAAGTTGAAGTGGAGAGGGGATTTGGAGCCTCTCTGTTCCCACTCTCTGAGAAAGGCGACATTGGGAACCCAACAATAGAACTGACAAACAGGAACCTGAGGCGATGAGGCCAACAGAGGTTCCCAAACTAGACAGTTGGGGGAGGGAATTGGCTATAATTGCTGCTGCCTCCTCTGTTCCTATCCTTCCCCAAGCTTTGCATTGATTCCTTTTTTATTGTTTTTGTAATTCTGGTAAAATATGCATTGACACTTTGAGCTAGCTGATAACTTTCAGTAAATTCCTTTGCTGGGTAAGTTAACCAGAGTTTGTTTCTGTTGCTCCCAACTAAGAACTGAGTAAAGGTAGTTTCTATTTATGAGGACATTTTCCAAATGGTCTGGCATTTTTCCATACTTACACCAATGAAACCAATGGTTCCCTAGACTAACCTATTTCATTTTTTACTGGTGAACACAAGTTGACTGGGTTTCCTTCCCCATCTTTCTATTCTCTTTTGCCTACAGGAAGGCAGAGGGTTTTGTGTTTATTTTTTTCAAGGTTTAAAATTACAAAAATTATTTATTCAATAATTCTTTATTACAGTTTTATTCCCTAATCATCATTTCTCCATTTTAAAAAATAATAAATCAAAGTATAACTGTTCACTGTTGTTCCTAAATCTCACCAAGATTAATGTGCATCTTTTTCATGAAGTTTATTGCAACAAATGGAACATGCAACACTTACAAAGTTTTTATAAGAAGTCTTTGACTAAAAATTATGCCAGCTTGCTATTTAATGTAACTACTAAAGGACCTAAAATGAGGTAATGGGATTATGATTAGAATTGTCATCAAAAATGTTTTTTTATTTTTATTTAAGAGAGGTAATATGTTAACGGAATACCTCCTTCTTTTAAAGCAGTTACCCAGTTGCAGACATAACTCTGCCCCCCAGAAAGTCTAAATGCTCAGTTCTGATTACACAAATAATTTATCTCACAAGCATAGGGCTAAAAACCACATAGGCAAAGGGATAAAATAAAATATCCAAACAAAAGTGATGAAATAATACATTGTGGGGAGAATAACCCTTTGCTCCCCAGATTTCTTGGGGTGATGAAATTTCAGCCTCATTGCTTATTTTGAACTAGAATTAAGCCTGGAATAAAAAAGTGGTCAATATTGGTATTGACAAACCCTAGTACTGGTTTTTCTCGAAATGTGATATATAAAATCCACCTCTTGATTATAACTTGGGTTGCTTATTTGAAAAATAAACCATTATAGTATTTAGTCTCATATGAGTGTAGGCATACCCATGAAAATTTGAGAACCAATGATTTATTGAGTACTTATAATACTCCAGATATTATGGGGCTACAAAGCGGAACAAGATATTTTTGCTGCCTCTGTTTTGGAACTCAAAATTTAGCAGAGATAGGGTGTAACTCCCATAACCAAGAGAATAAAGAGACTTCATAGGAATGAGTGCCAATAGTGAAAGAGAGAAGACCTGTCTTTTAAAGAAGTAGTGGAATTTCACTGCTTATTTTGTCAGTCAGTCATTCAACAAGTACACATGAAGTGTGTGCAGTGTATAGGTACTGAGCTAGGTGCTTGGAATGGGGCAGTGATAAAGGCTAACACTGACACTGCTCTCAAGGGGGCTGCCACTGCAGGGAGGGAAACAGAACACACGTTAACAGACATAATATACAAAGTCTGACGCTGATAAGGAAGTGATGGAGAATAAAAAAGGAAAACTTACTTTAGAAGGGACGCATCATCAGGGAAAGTACCGGTGAGACAAATCTAAAAGATCAGGAGAAGGGAAAATAGCCCGAAGAATATTTCAGGTAGAGAGACTGAGGAAAATCCCTGGAGCAGAAAAGACCTCCTTATGTTTCTGAAACAAAAAATATATAGTAGTGAATGGTGTCCATCAATTTTAACCAAGAAGTATAAGGCAAACAAAAACTTTATTTGGGGATATTTTTAGGAATTGCATATCCAAAAGACAGATTTGGGTAGAAACCTAACCTGTTGTGATGGGGAAAGGAAGGGATCGTTTAAAAAGATGAAAAAAGGGTGGCATCCAAAGTTATTACACAAGTTGCTTTGAAAGAGTTGTGATTGGTGCTGACAAGCAGACTTGCACTATGCTATACATGATTAATTGCTTATGTCTATTACTAGATGAAATTTTTATTTTTAAATAGAGTTTAGTGATGCAGAGTTAGTTCTAGAAACTATATCAGGATGTGGCCATTTGGTTTATAGCCCCATTCAAAAGGTCAGTTTCACATGGAGGGAGTGTATTCGCTGAACTTCCTGAAGGCCTCCCAGCTCCCTTTAAGATTAACAACACCAACTCCACTTTTCTGTTTTTCTTTCACACTTCCTCCTCCTCTGGGCAAGATCTTTTCTTAGGAAGCAGCAATGATCAATCATTAGGAAGCATCATTGGTTCATCATTGAAAAAGCAAGATTGATGCCTCATCACCAGGAAGGCTCATTCTTGGTATGTCATGCCTCATGTTGGGGGAAAGCAGTTTCCCGATTGTACAATGGGAGAGCTTATGGCCACATTTGAGTAACAAGGCGGCTTGTCAGAAGCAGAGCTAAATCATGTATGCTGCAGATCAAAGGTTCTTTTGTAAAATGTGGCCTCAGTGGGATTTACTCATTGGAGCCTTTGGCCTCCCATTACTCTGGTGGTGCTTGTTAGTTGTTCAGTGCATCCGGTAAGACACCTAATTAAGGTACTATACAGTATAATTCAAGGATTTTAATATTTTGTTTTAGTTATTATATCACGTTGCCTGGTGTGTTTACATAGGAATAGCATTCATTTTCCAATAGGGCACAAGTACCTGCGTGCTGGCTGCTAACACATCTGGAGCCCTATGATTTTGTAGTATGACCTCAGTCAGACTGCCAGGCACTCCTTGTCTTCAAGAGCAGTTCCAGTGCTGTTCAATGTTTGTTCTAGGGGAATTAGAACAATTTCTGACGATTCATTTAAATTCAGCTACTCCAGTCCAGCCTGTGTGGCTCAGTGGTTGAGTGTTGACCTATGAGGTCAAGGTACATGCCCTGGTTTTTAGCTCGATCTCCACTGGGGGTCGTGTAGGAGGCAGCTGATTAATGATTTTCCTTCATCATTGATGTTTCTATCTCTCTCTCTGGCCCTTCCTCTCTCTGAAATCAATAAAATCATTGTCAAAATAATTATAAATTCAGCTACTTGATATCAAGGAAAGAAAGCTCTAGCGAAGAGATGCCCAAAGCCTCATTTATAGGGTTTCTGGTGGAGAGAGGACCAAAAAGACCATGTCCCAAATTCTAATTCTGTTGGGTTCATTTTGGTCACAGTTTATAGACAAAAGAGCCTGTAAACAATTGGGGATAAATAATGGCAGAAAGAGGAAAGTCTTTCTGGTGACAGCATTAGGCACTAACATAATAATGCCACATCTGCTTTGTCATGGGGTTGGCAGGGTGACATACATATATTTGGGTCCTACATCAGAAGAAACAACTGGTGCCTTCAAGTAGGAGTGTATAATTAGGTCTTTCAACCCAGACTTTGAGGGAAGTAGTAAGTCCTACCTGTAATATATCAAGAGAGAGATTAAAAGAGTCTCAGAGGTTTCTATATATTTGGGTCAGGATTGAATCATTAGCATGGCTTTGATTGTTACACATTTTTTAAATCTGTGATTCTCTAAGCGAGAGATTTCATTGGTTTTCCACCAAATACTAGATTTTTTCCACAGAACTACTTACATTAGAGAAGACTAAACATGTGGCTCTTTGGCCCCTGAGTGTAGCTCTTCCACAAAATACCACGTGTGGGCATGCACATACAGTGCAATTGAAGGAGTACCCTAATTAAGTTAATAACAATGTACCTACTGATATAGTTTAAATTTTAAAAATTTGGCTCTCAAAAGAGATTTAAATAGTTGTACTGTTGATATTTGACTCTGTTGACTAATGAGTTTGCCTACCACTGAGTTTCCAGAGCTGGGTCACAATGATATGATGCACAAAAGTATGCAAAGGGATATAGGTGAAATGAAAATCTGGGTGTGAGGGCATTCAGGCCAGTATACTTACTAGTGCTGTAAGAAAACAAAAAATATGAGGGGCGGGTATCAAATGGGCAGATATTGTTGACTCACTGCTCCAAGGGGACTATTCAGTATGCTCTACGTGTTCTAGTCTAGACAACTAAGGGTTATTTTAGAGTGTACATTAGAAATGGAAAGTTTAAAGGTTTAGAAAAACGAGGTGCTAAGGGTGTATACAATAAAATGAGAGGCGTGGGAGAGAAAGCAGAATTAGATAGTCTAATTTCTCTGAGAGACTGGCTCAGTTATAAACAAATGCATTACTTTCATGAATGGCATATACCCTCCAATTTACCAGAGATAAACAATTGTGTTAATATCAAAAGATGCTCAAATTTTGAAAAGTAGAGAAATCAGCTAGATGAATGATGATGCCTCTTTTAATCTTTCTGATTGAACTAGAATTAAGATAGTTTTTCATCATTTTTCATCAAGATAGAAAATAAGTTTTCAGTGCCACACCTGAACTCATTGTACTCCTCCAGACATTTGGTCATGCTCTATTAAAATGTCCAACTCTTGGCTCATGAAACTAAAAAGATTTAAAGAGCAAATGTATGGGAAGGAAATAAGTCTTAGTCTAGGCTGTAAAGTTATTAGGGGTCTTGAGATAAATCCAGGTCATGAGCAAAATTCTAGCCATTTTTGCAAATGATTTATTCTTTCCAGTATAAGTTATATGATCTTAATCAGGATCATACTAATTTTACCTTGAATGTTACTTTGAGTGTCCTACAAGCATTATTAGAGACCCAATAGTTTGACTCTTCATCCTGCATTAGAATTTTCTTTCATAATGAGCTAGTAAAAATTAGATAATCATTCTATAACTGATTTCAATACAGCATAATTATTTTTTTTTTCATGTAAAAGGACAAGGCCTTTCCTTAACTACATTATCTTACTTATTTCTAATAATTTTAAGTCTCGTGTTCAACATATATTTATTTACCACAGAAACAAAATGTTATACTTCATTATTAAAGAATGGTTTATAACACATTTCACCAAATCTAAAAGACCAACTGTAAAATGCACTATCATCTAGTACTAATGTAGGAGAGAGGCATGAGAACTATACAAATTAACTGAAGTCAAACAAAGTTAAGTTCTGTTTTCTCTCCTACTTTTTGGTTGAGAATTTGCAACAGTGGGAGAGTGTAAACTCTGTCCTTAAAGATATGTTCTCTTCCAGACACAATCTTTGTTTCTTTTTTCCTTCTATGTCCTTGTTGTGCCCTATAGTCCTCTTTTTGCTTCATGAATCTTCTCTTGAGCAATAATAGAGAGTACCATAGTTCATAGTTCATTGAGGAAACAATATGTTATATTGTTTGCTTCAGTTTAAAAGGGACCTATATACTGAATTCCAACCACCCATGACACATATGCCTAAAAATGGCTTGGCATTTTGCAAGACAGTTATTTTCAAAATTCACTTTGTTATATCGGGATCTGACTTAGGTTAAAAGTTAATATCACTGGCTCATTCTTTAAAAACCATTTTTAGAAAGGATTGTAGAATCCTGGACCATTGTTTTTCTAGTGCTTATGCCATTATTTTTTTTAATATTCATGACAACAAAAAAAGAGCTTAACATTGTGCTATAACTAGATTAATATCTGTCAACATAAATCCATCCAGTAGCTTTGCCCAGACAAATTCACTCCATCACATATTCCAGGGAGACATTTCTGGCAGTGGCATGTGAGATGATCTATTGCCCCCACTATGGGATGCTCACTGAAAGCAAATTCATTAACATGCTTAACATCATTCAGGAGTGGGAGCCACACAAATGTTTACCAGTATTGGTCATTTACAATTTATTCATAGGGATCCAGCTGGCAACCATCTGGTGCATAAAACTAAAAACTGAAGGGAAAAAATAAAATAAAAGTCACTGGAAAAATATACTTCAGTCTCCATATGGCTTTGGTACATATTAAGTTCAGTTATTAGCTGTTAGTGGAATAAGATGGATGCTGTACATCAGGTACATACATGGAATTCAACACAAAGGCAAGCCAAAATGTTATTCAATGTTTATGTTGAAGGTCAAAATGAAGAAAGTGGTCACTACAGTAATTAACTTGCAATGTATTAGGTAGTACTGGCTAGGCTGTAGTATGAAATTAGACTCTAAAATGCACAATAGCTAATGTGCAATAGAAGTTTTTTCTCCCTCAACAGTTGATAAATATGTTCTCAAATAGTGATTCTGGGTCCTAAGCTATCTTGTGGATCCTCCATCTCATAGGAACCATGGATAGAATTCTGCCAACACTCGGAGAATCCATGGATAGAATTCAAGGGCTGTCAGTATAGGTCTATGGGGAAAATTACATTATTGTTAACTTTGAACCAAAATTTATCATTTTATGTTAATTACAAGTATAGGCAAGAAATATAGAGGTATTAAAAGTGCTTGAGACATAGTATAAAATAGAAACCACAAATACTTTTTTATAGCTATTGTTGCAGGTCTCTTGAAGAATCATCTATTCTCATCATTTTTTCAAGATTACAGTAGTTATTAGACCCGCCTCTTGATCTTGTATTTTAATACTAACAATTAAAACAAAATAAAAAATACACATTGTGATAGGCAGCCTTTAGGATGTCCTCCTATAACCCCAGATTCCTGGTGTTCATGCCTTTGAGTAATCCTCTTCCAGTGAATAGAATATGGCAGGAGTGATTTGCTGTCATTTATGAAATTAGGTTAGAAAATTTGGTGAATTTGGTGCCCTTTCTTGGAGCACTGGCTCTGGGAGAATGATGCTGCATGACATTAGGCAGAGTTTTGGAAAGGTCAGTGTGACAAAGAGTTCAAGCCTGCCAACAGCCATTTGAGCTTGGAAGTGGATCTTACCCCCATGAAGGTTTCAAATGATTCTATCCCGAGATGTCACCTGGATGTTAGCCTTGTGAAAGATGCTGAGCCAGAAGCACCCAGCTAAGCTTCTCCTGACCCACAGAAACCAGAATGAATGTTTTAAGCTGCTAAATTTTGGGGTAATTTTGTATATAGCAATAGATAATTAATTAATATACATTTACATATTATGTCACTAATTGTCTAAATAATTTGGTAATTGTTTTCAATATAATTGGCTTCCTTTATAATTCTAGCACTTTATTGTATGCATGTAAAAACATTCTGAGAAAGGATCCAAAGGTTTTTCAGTGTGCCAATCCATGATACAAAATGGATACGCCGAAACCTGTTTGGCTCAATGGATAGAGCGTCGGCCTGCGGACTGAAAGGTCCCGGGTCTATTCCGGTCAAGGGTATGTACCTTAGTTGTGGGCACATCCTCGATGATTCTCTCTCATTGATGTTTCTAACTCTCCATCCCTCTCTCTTCCTCTCTGTAAAAAAATCAATTATATATATATATATATATATATATATATATATAGATAATATCGAGATATATATATATATATATATATATATATATATATATATATATATATATATATATATATTTTAAATGGATAAACCCTACACATGACTTCATTGTTGCCTTATGCCAGCTGGTAAAAGGAGAAAATAACATGTAAGTGGCATATCTATAATTTATATCCTTGGTCCAGAAAAAGCAAACATTATTTCTGATCACATTTTACTTGTGTGAAGTAGTTCCATGACCACAACTCAGTGCAGTGGGAACAGACTATTGCTAGCCATTGCTCCAATAAGGGGAGGATGTATTTTAATGGCCAGTGCCAGAGCAAATGTTCAAAGTATTAAGAAATGCAATGAAAATATCTGCCAGAATAGAACCTTAAAGTTCATTTGGAAAATAAACACAGTCAAATGAAAGAAGCAGATGGTGATGACATAAAACATTTTCTGTGATGTGATTTTTATACCAGGTGACAAGACATCTGTAGATCTGAAGATGTGGAAAACTAATTCGAGGTCTGTCTTAAGAGTAAATTTTGTGAAATCATGAACACAGAATTTTAAACTTTTTAGAGTAACTGAACAAAAAATATAATAGGATCATTGGTGTTTAGTTATTTGTTCATTCATAAGCATTTGCTGCATGCCTACTGTGTAATGGAGTCTATGCTAAATATTGGGAAGAAGAGATGACAAAAATAAGACAAGACCTCTGTTCTCAAAGAGCTTATGTTGAGGGAAACAGCTCAGGCAGGTAAAGCTATGCAGCGTTCTCTACTAAGCACTGTGACATACATAATCACAGGGTGCTAATGCAACATTTTAAATCACAATTATTATTATTTTTTATTTCAATATGCCGTGGGCTAAAGTGCTGAAATTAAATTGGAATGTCAGGCTCCAGTTGTTAAATAGGGTAAGATTCCTATGGGGATAATTTATCACACCTTCCCCAGGATCCCTTAATCCACAAAATAAAGCTGTTTCTCAGTGTTTACAGAAAGTATTCAGAAAGATGGGGAAATGACAAGAAAGAACTATTGGAAGTCCACCGTGAGGTGTCATCTGAAAAAAATTAGTTATCCTTTGTTTCCTCCAATGTTTACAAGCAGACCAATGATGGATGACTTCTGGAGAAAAATCAGGGCACAGGGAAGCTGGGCTGCCAATAACTCCTCAGCTGTCTTTGAGAAGATGAGGCAAACTTACTCTTTCCTTGGAAGGTGGCAGTCCCCTATGCTCCAGTACATGAATGGATGAGCAGGTGAATAGAGTGTGGTGTCCATCTCCAGGTTCTCACCCATTTTCCTCATCCCCAGCCACTGACAATCACAATATTTTACAAAGCAGTGGTTCGTGGTGCCAACTAAGCACCTTACAGATCTGCAACTGTCCCCATTCCCACCTCTGAAATCGTCTTACGGATCAGCCTACTTCACGTACCAATACGCATAACTTCATACAGGTATGCCTGTACAAACACACATTCACACATAGTCTGCGTTCTTTTTCCTTTGAGAACAAGCTTTTTCAGTCCATTTGAGTCTGTAGCATTGCTATCATCATAATTAGCTAGTTCTTAGTAATAGGAAGAAAGCAAAAGGGGAGATGGGCAGATGCAGAGTGAAGTTGAAGAGACATAGGAAAGGTGCTTACCTGTCCATCTAGTTTGGGGCACAAAAATGGTTGGACAGGTGGGCAGAGCCACTGCACACACCCACACACAAAATCCTGAAGGGTTGATTGGTTAAGCTCCCAGACAAACAATTCTCTCTCTTGCTCTCTTGTTCTCCTGCACCCTTGCACTCTGTTGCTCCATGACTCTCACTCACCCATGTGCTAGCCTGCCATGTGGCCTTAATCAGCCCCATGACTCAGGGCCATGTGGACCCCACACGCAATGGACTACAGCTGGGAACACAAACTGAGCTAGCCAAGTGCTGGACTGGACTGCACTTTACCAGGGAGCAGAAACACTGGCCTTAATCCCAGCTCTGCTGAAGACAAGGCTGAACTTCTTCCATGGTGGATAGAGGGAGATGGGACCTAGGAAGGAAATCTTTTCATGATATCTCATCTTCCCATGGGGGCCTCAGGAATTTTTTTCCTCATAGCACCCGAAGAACTCCACTTCCATCAGTTACAGGTGGGGGACACAGAGCGCACCTCGCTGATAACATTACCCCACATTTTTAGGACTTGAATTCTTCTTCCTAGCTGGAAAATGTGAGAGGCTCCAAAAATTCAGTATATTCTGAAAATATGGCATTGTAGCCATTTGTTTCCTTTATTATGGATGTGTGAGCCAGCAGGGTACAGTTAAGCAGTACTGTGTTTTTCACATACATATTGATGTTCAAACAAGGTATTAGATATTCAAAATATTTGATAAATAATGTTTAAGAATGCATGCCTTTTTAGAATGACTAGTTTTATAGGCAGTATGGAAAGATGTTGTGGGCAAAAAAAGGGGGAACACATTAAATCTGGCAAGCTCAGGAGAGCCTGCATGGGGGCCTTACAAATTCAGAGACCTAAAGTTAACAACCATGTAGGATGGTCTGAAAACTTTCTAGCTAAAAGCAGTTCATGGAGGGTAGACAGGTCCTAGGATGGTATTTTCCATGACAAAGGTCAGACTTTACCTTCACCAACCCTGTCTGTTGTCTCTGCATTGATGATAACATACCTTTGGAATGTCAAAGTAATTTCCTCCTCCTCCTTCCCAGATCCCTGAGAGTACAACCTCTGCACCAGGGACCACAAATCCACTCATTGTTATTATCATGCTAGAGGCCTGATACACAAAATTCGTGCAGGGGGAGCAGGAAGGTCCCTCAGCCTGGCCTGCGTTCTCTCCAATCTGGGACCCCTGGCTCCTTACCGCCCATCTGCTCGCTCCTTACCTCTTTACTAGCCACTCCTTAGAGCTGGCATGGAGGTGGGAGAGGCTCCTGCCACTGCTGCTGCACTCGGCCAGCTGTGAGCTGGGCTTCTGGCTGAGAGGTGCTCCAGTTGTGAGAGCACACCAGGGAGCAGCTCCTGCATTGATTGTCTTCCCCCTGGTGGTCAGTGGGTATCATAGCAACTGGTCGTTCCGATGTCCTTTCTGCTGATTTGCATATTAGGGTTATATTATATGGGATTAATTGTTGACTGCTAACTATCCTATACCCACCTGGGCAAAAGAATATGTGACTATTTGTTTTACTTTTTAACCACTCCCAGAGATTTCCCTGCTTTACTTTCTTGCACCTCCCTAATCTATCACCAATGGATTTCATACAACCCCTTTTATTCTGATGTATAAAATAAGTGGTTAAAATGCCATTTTCCATAGCATTTTCTCAATTCGTTGAAATTTTGCTTCCCAGAAATTATCAATTTGGCTCAAATAAGCTCATAAATATAATCTGCAGGTGTGAACATTTCTTACATTGACAACATTCATATGGAAAATTTCAGATCATTACCTCCTGAGAGGATTTTAGGTCTAGGAAAACTATTTATTTCTTCACTTTCTTTGGTTTTTGCAATAAGCCTACAGCCCTCCACTGAATCTGTGAAAATACATTAAATTTTGCTAAAATTTAATGAAATAGATTCTTCTGAGGCCATGTTTGCCTCTAGTCAAATTCTTGATAAAAAAAAAAGTCATTATGAAATGGCAGATTCATTCATCTTTTCTACATCAAGATCTATAGCACAAAAAGAAAAGCTATATCATACTGGTTATATAAGAAAATGTCCTTTGCTTATTAATGCATGCTAAAAAGATTTAGGAGCAAAGGAGTAGGATATTTACAGTTCACTCTCAAGTGGACAGAGCAGCAGTACATAATGCAAGGCAAGCATGTGATTTTAAGTACACTAATAGCCACACTTTAAAAGAAAAAGCAAACAGGTGAAATTAATTTAAATAATATTCTCATTTAATTCAGGATACTAAAAATATTTTAATTATAGTATGTAATTGATATTAAAAATTAACATTGACATATTCTACATTTCTTTTTTTATATTAGGTCTTTGAAATCCAATGTACTGTATTTTTCGGACCATAAGACACTCCGGACCATAAGACGCACCAGTTTTTAGAGAAGGGAAATGAAGAAAAAAAGATTCTGAAACAAATAGTATCCTAAAATATTTTATGTGCATTAAAACCCAACATCACAGTCATAAACACATGTAATCAACCCTGTAAAGTAAACAGCAGCATTTAGAACCATTTTAGAGCCGGGCAAGCACACAGAGACCACACAGAGCCGGGCAAGAAAAAAACTTTTTTTTTAAAGTATATGTGTAGGCTATATTTGGACCATAAGACGCAGGGACTTTCCCCCCCCCCCCACTTCTGGGGGGAAAAAAGTGCGTCTTATGGTCCGAAAAATACGTATATTTTATACTGACAGCACATATCAATTAGGATGCTCACTTTTTACTAGAAATATTTGGTTTGTACTTAAATGTCATAAAATTAACATCTTGAGAAAGTAGATTTACAAAAAGAAGTTGTTACAAGCATACTTAAATTTTTTTTCCAATAACTGAATTGATTGTCACTTTTTAAGTTTATATTTAAATTAAATTAGAAATTCAGTCCTTCAATCACATTGGTCATATTTTAAGTGCTCAGAAGCCTTAAGTGGCTTAGCACAAGGTTAGAGAGGAAGAAAATGGTAACTAAATGTAACAATTATAAAATGCTGAGTTGCTGAATCTGGGACACAGACATACAAAAGTCCTTTGTACAATTCTTTCAACTTTACTGTAACTTAGAACTTTTTTCAAGAATTAAATAAAATAACACTATTAGCTGCTACACAAATGATTGATTCCCCCCCCCCCAAAAAAAAACACCAAAATAAATCGATCAAGGTTGTTGTTGTTTTTAATCCTCACCTGAGGATATTTTTCTATTGATTAGGGAGTGTGGACGGGAGGGAAAGAGAGAGAGAAATATTGATGTGAGAGAAACACATCGATTGGTTGCCTCTGCACTAGCCCCAACCAGGGCCGAGGGCTAGGAAGAGCCTGCAACTGAAGTATGGGCCTCTGACCCAAGAATTGAACCTGAGACCCTTCAGTCTGCAGGCCGGCGCTCTATTCACTGAGCCAGACTGGCTAGGGCTCTATCAAGATTTTTTAAACTAAATTGTAAGGGCTATTTTACAAATAGAATTTTATAAGCAGTTCTATTCTTTCTATTCTAAATTATATAGTAATTTTTAAGTATGTAAATTTCTAGGCACCATGCAAAAGGTTTTATGTAGAGTCTATCTATCAGGATACCTTTTATTTCAGGCAACTGGAAAACATTTGAAACTATCTTACATAGAAGGATAATTTGTTGACTCAGATATCTGAGAAGAACACTTGGTTATTTCACAGGACTGAAAGGGAATTTCCAAGATCAAGTATTTAGTACCACAGGACTTGCTTTTTCTGTCTATGGCAGCCCAGTGTATAGCAATACACTTACATCTGTTTACTCATTTTAGGGTATGAGGTCAGTCATTTCAAATGAATCCTATTGTCATCAGTCCATATAGCTAAAGATACCCTCCAGGTATTTTTATAATATTTACATGGATTGAGTACATACGGAGTATGGAAGCCCAGTAAGATCAAACCAGGGAAGCAGCACCCCTTACATAATTCTGCCATAGTGAGAATGATTTCTACCTGGGAGTACTAAACGTTAAATAGAAGAATGAGGATAAAATAGGTAGACAGACCAGCTTCTCTGCGTTATCAAGTTGGTAATAGGCTTTGGAAGACTGAAAATCTGTTAGGCTGAAATCTTAGTGGCTCGATGCCTCCATCTCCTGGACACTTTGAGACATAACAGGCCTATTAGATTTTTAATTTATTTATTTATTTATTTATTTATTTATTTATTTATTTATTTTTTACTTCATAATTCCTTTATCACTACTCTTATTACTAAAGAGTAATATTGGGAATAGGGGTAGGGGAGGGAACAGAACAAAAATCCTACTATTTCAAAGTCTTGTAACTTGAAGGCTTAAAAATTTTCACATTTATTTTAATATTACTTTTTATATTTAGTGATAACTTGCACTTAGAATCTCTTCCCACTCATACTGCTTGTCCAGCTTAGAATAGGTATTTTTGTGATCAATAGTCCATTTCAGTTTTAACCAAATACCAAGTCAAAAGTTATGCTCTATCTCATATGTACAGGAGACTCTTTTACTTTCATAGATCTTTTGGAGAACAAGGCTTGTGTCATCCAGATACTTTTAAAATAATGTACCATCAATTTATGGTAAAAACTGTGGTAAGCCAGTAGTAGGAGAGAACTTCCAAGATGATAAAGTTTATTTTCAAAACACCTACAGCAAACACAGTAAGTGTGAAATGTTGAAAGGTTATCCTATGTAATAAAAGGCTAATATGCAAATCAACTGAACAGTGGAATGACCGGTTGCTATATTGCACACTGACCACCAGGGGGCAAATGTTCAATACTGGAGCTGCCCTCTGGTGGTCAGTACTTTCCCATAATGGAAGCACCGCTCAGCCAGAAGTCGGGCTCACAGCTGGCGAGTGCAGTGGCAATGGCAGGAGCCTCTCCCACCTCTATTGCAGGTGGGCGGTAAGGACTGAGGGGTCCCAAATTGTGAGAGCCCCGGACTGAGAGAGTGATGTCTGAGTGTCCTGGGGGGATCGGCCCAAGCTGGCAGGCGAACATCCCCCGAGGGGTCCCAGACTAAGAGAGCTAAGAGAGGGCGCAGGCCAGGCTGAGGGGTTCCCCCACCTCCACAGTGCATGAATCTTGTGCACTGGGCCTTTAGTGGACTATAAAAAGACAGCAAAACCACTATACAGTATTTAAGTATGCTTAGGTTAAAAGCATAAGGAGAGAGAAAAAAAGATGATTATAAGAAAAATAGTTCCTCTTGAAAAGGGAGGATTTGTGTTTTACAATAGAAGGCCTTGCCAAGGCTTTCTGGAGTTCTGATAATGTTCTCAATGACATGGGAGACACTTACATGGGTGTTAGATTTAAAATAAGTCCTTAAGCTGTAACTTATATTTAGCCTGGGTTTCTGTATGTCACACAACACAAAAATGATTAAAACTATATTTTCTTTTTCAATCCTAGTCAAGACAAGCAGATAAGTGCACTTTTCCATGCTAATGATCTTTGAAAAATACTCCTACAAATTCTGACACTGTATCTCCAGCTTCGGGCTTCCTTCTGTTGTCATAATAATAGCAATAGTAGCAGCAATAATTATAGTAGCTAATATTTATGTCAAGCACTATTGTAAATGCTTTCTTCATCTGATTTCATTTAGTCACTATTTACCCTAGGAGGTGGGTACTATTATTATACCCATTGTACCAGTGGGAATACAGGAACAGAGATGTTACCAGGCAGCTCATAAATGCCAGTCAGAAGTGAAACAAGGGTTAGAACTCCCATTGCCCCAAATTTCAACAGGTTGTGTATCCCTGCCAGCTTGCTTCTAGCTTTAGAGATCTTTCGGATTTGCAGCCTCAGGGTAAGAAGGCTCTGAGGTCACGCTGCTGAGCCGCTTTGGCCTCATCTGGATCTGAGTTACTGGTCCCAGATGGAGTGCTATCTGCTAGTGAGAATTAAAAGCAAGAGGCTTTTCGTGTCCTCATAAAACCATTCTCTGGGAAACACATAACAAACTGTTTCAAATTTGTAAGAAGTATAAATCTTTAGTGAGCAACAGCTTGGATTTTCTCTTGAGGTGAAATGTGCTTATCTTAATCATTCCACAGTGAGGCTCATTTTCTAGGTGGATTTTTAAAAATTGCCTTTGCAGTGAAATCTGAAAATGTCTAGCATATATTTTTTTTCTCTTTCTTGCTAGATGCCATGAAGCAGAACTTTTTCTCTCGGAAATGAGACTTATTTTTTATGTTAATTAAAAACAATGTTTTTAGTTATTCTGAAGAGTGTCTTAACATGATATTCATTTGTGCAAATGTGTAAAAATGGAGGGATAAATACCAGGTAAATGGTACAAACTATTTTATACCATGTAGAAGTCAAACTATTTTATACCATGTATTGACTTCTACATGGTATAAAATAGTTTAATTAAATTAGAGGTAGAAAAGAATAAAGGAGAAGGAGAAGGAGGAGGAGGGTGGGAAGAAAGCAGGAGAAAAAAAGAGGATGATGGTGATAAGGTTGTAGGACACAGATTCTTCATTTGAAATAACCCTCGGAAAGCAACATGTATTTCAAGTGACAAGCCACCTCACAGAACTGCTGAGAAATAGTAGAGCCCACAACAGAATGGCTTTTGGTACCCTGGGGTTCTATTAATGACTACAACAAAATTGTGCTTATTTACAAGGCTTGTGGGTCCTCTGAGTCATATATTGTAGCTCTGGTCTTGAAAAACGCACGCATTTACATAGCACATAATTTTAGAAGGCCAGTTTTACCTGAAATTATTGTGGAGGCTTGATTGTTTTTCCTTTAGGCAGAAAGCTTGAATAACATATTTAGCCCACTTATTTTAATTCTTTCTCATGCTGCCTTTTGTTATTCATTTCCTGAGAGGATAAACCCTAGTGTATAAGGAGCCATGACAAGGGCATGCAGTGTGCTTAATAAAGATTATAGGCTGTGTCAGAAAGTGCCCAGTGTCAATACGAAGGTTAGAAAGGATTTCTTTGCTGGCTGTGTTTCCTTTAATCCCATTTTCTGTGGCCTTGAATAGGATTAGGGCTCTAGGGCTCAGGGAAGGAGAGAAGGAGGTATGAGATAGAGGGGGAAGCAGGGCGGTGGACAGTGTGTGCCAATGCTTTCCAGAATTGCTCTGTCAGCCTTCAGTGAGGACATTTTCAAGCTTATGAGCTGCAGCGTTAAAATATCCCTATGTCGGTGGAACTTTCTAGTACAAGTGAAGTCACTCTTCCTGATGAAAAGGGGGCTGAGATTTGCTTCATTTCTATTCTGTGCCAAGCACTTTATTATATTAGAAAAAAAAATGTTCTCAATCAGTTTCCTTTTAGCATAACATACCTAGTGTCAGGGTATAGAGGAAACATTTTCACACTTTAATCATCACGCTTCTGATGCTTAAGTAGATGAGTGAGAGCATAAAGAGGTAGGAAAAGAATAACCTTTAGAGTGAGACACACCTAGGTTCCAGTCCTGCCTCTTGCTCTTACCAAATGTGAGACGTGGGTAGGTCCTTAATTTTTTCTGAGCCTGTTTGTTCATCTGCAAAAATGTTAAATGACTTTATAATTGCAAGCCTTGCAAAAATGTTGTGAGAATTGAATGAGAAATGCAAATGAAGAGCTCAAGAGCCTGGCTTGTGATAGGCACAGCATTCATCCTGTAGAAGCCATGTTTGTTTTTATTTTCCTATTCAATGAGACACATATATTGGTCAGGACTGAACTTTGATCCCCACTCCCTTTCCAATTTTATGGTCATTTTTCCTATTGGTAAGGCAGAGAAGGGGTAGGAAGCTCAAAGATTCATAAAAGTCTTCTTTGTAGGCTTAGGATAACAAGAAAGAGAGAGAAATCAGAAAGAAAAATAAAGACAGGAAGGAGTTCCCTTAGTTTTTGTTTTTTTTTTCTTGTTCTATTTCTTTTTTTTTACAATAAGATAATTCAATTTGACTTTTATTTATAATTGTCATTAGGTTTTGCCTTTGAATACTAATGTTTTTAGCCATTGACTTTTGTATCAAGATGTTGTTCATATACTGAGTATTGACCCTTTGAGGGAGAGCAGAGTTGATTTTTGGCCCTAAGTTTCTCTTCCCTCTCCCATTTTACCTGTCTTGAAAAACAGAAATAAAATAGTGCCAGAATGGCCCAATTACAAACCTATTTGATATAAAAACACGAGGCAGCATTTGGTTCCACATTAGATTACAACATTTTACCTAAAGGTGATTTCTGTTTTCAAGAATCCCTGTTGTTTGCAGGGAGTTGAATACATCTCAATGTTAAAATGGCAGCATACATGCTTTGATTAAACTAAGGCTCCAGAATGGGTGAGGAATGCTTAGTTAGGCCCCCCTAACTAATGAGTGACGTCTCCCGATCCAGCCTCAGGGGGCGGGTGGGGGTGGGGGGGAAGAGGCAGGGGGAGGGGTCCCAGCCCTGAGAGAAGAGCTTCTCCGGAAGCAGTGGCTGCTCCCACCGGACTGCAAGTGGTCGGTCACCATAGAGGTTTCTTTTTCTGCCTGACAATGTTTGCCAATAGAGAAACATTCTACTGAGTCCATATCTCATTACAAAATCCATCTCGTCTCAGTTTGTGATGAACATGGGAAAGAGAGGGGGAGAAGGAAAAGGAATGAATCTGCTTAGAGGGGCTGAAGCTTTGCACAGAGTCTGCCTCCTCCGGGCCCCTCTCAGAGCTCGTACAATCCTATCTCCCCCTACCCCGGCGAGGAGAATGCCACACAAATTGAGGAGCCACGTCTCCATGGGAACAGCATGAAGAGAACAAAGTGGGGAATAAAGTTAATATTTATAGCCCAGCGCTGTTGATTTTGTGTGCTGGCTTTATTCAATAAGTTATCTCAGGGTTGTGTTGAGTACAGGAAGGTAGTGCCTTGGTTCTCAGCTCTATTTTTTCATTCCCTTTCATCCCTGAACTGTCACGCACAGACAGTGAGTGCGCACTAGCTGTGGCATTTGTCTGTGGGCCTCTCCTTGGGCTGCATTTGGTGGACAGGTCACAGGCTTCGGAGCCAAGGTAACCTGGCTTCAAATCCCAGCTCCAGAGCCCAGTTTCTTTATCTCTGTTACAGGAATAATGACACTTACCTCCACCGGCTGCTGGGAGGATTCAAAATGCTGCACAGTCCCTGAGTCTGGTGCAAAGCGGGCCCTTGACAAATGGCTGCTATTGTTCATGTGATTGTTGACCCTCTGCTCGCTTACACGGTTCTTGTCCCATTAGAGCTTGTATCTAGAATAGGAAGAAAACATTTTCTAATTAAACATCAGGATTCTTCAGGACCGAGAAGCATAAATAATGGCTTTGTTTTCAAGGTCTTACTGCCTTGATGTATGTTTTAAAAATATCTTGTCAGTTGCCCGGGACTTCTCTATTTTACTGTTATTCCCAGACTGCCAGGCAGTCCGATTTCATCAGCCCTGAAAGCCCGAGACACAGGATACGCACCCCACCTACAAAAGCCTCTGCCAGCAAAGCCTATTTGTTTTGTCATGGCAACCCTTGTCACTTCGAGCTGGAGCGTGAATGATGATGTCATTATCAAGAGAGGACCAGGATGCAGGCTAAGAACCCAGTCTGAGCTGCAGCATTAGAGAGAGTTATATCTCGGACTCAGGCGATCATGATACAAAAGGAAGCCATCAGCACAAGGCATTCAGGGTTTCTATAAACAACCTCATGCTTTAACAAGGAAAGAATTGGGTTTGACATTAAGAGTGATAGCGGTGTGTATGATTTTAAGACCGAATGTATGAAGCTCCTTCGGTTGGCAGGTAGATCTCTGCTGGTATTCAGTGAAACTATAAATGATTGTCACCAGGTGTTGGTAGTTTTGGAGACAAAGTGTGATGTGGTCTGATCAGAGATAGGCTGCCTAGAGATAGGGACAAACTGGGGAGGGGAAGGTGGGAGAGAGGGTGCATAGGAAACAGCCCACAGGGTGTGTGTGTGTGTGTGTGTGTGTGTGTGTGTGTGTGTGTCTGAAAGCTGCAGAAGGGCTCTGGCCTCCTGATGACAGTCTCTATGACCAAACAGGGATCCTCTGAAGAGTGAAAGGGGGTCTATTAGCATTCAGCCTGGACAGCGACGACTGTCCCTGCACACCAGATCGTGTGGTCAGGGCACATACCTCATGCCCACAACCTGGTTTCCTCCTACGAGAGCAGCTCTGATGTTTCAGCATTAGAAGTGCTACCGCCCAGCAAGACCCCCGGGAGAGAGGTGCTGGCCACTATGTGCAGGTCAATAGAAAATACTGATAAAGAGCTGAAACCGGTGTGGCTCAGTGGATAGAGCGTCAGCCTGCGGACTGAAAGGTCCCGGGTTCGATTCCGGTCAAGGGCATGTACCTTGGTTGCGGGCACATCCCCAGTGGAGGGTGTGCAAGAGGCAGCTGGTCGATGTATCTGTCTCATCGACGTTTCAATTCCTCTCTGTGTAAAAATCAATAAAAATATAAAAACAAACAAACTAACAAACAAAAAACCCAAAAAACAATCTTAAAAAAAGAAGAAGAAAATACTGGAAAAGAGAGGGAGTTTTTCCATTATTCCCTTCTAGCGTCTTTGGCTGGCCTACTAATTAAATTGACATAAGACAGAGTAACAGGAGAAAAATAAATTTAATTTTGCCCGTCATATGGGAGCTAATAGAAATATGAGGCTCAAAGGAGTGACCAAGGCAGGCAGGCAGCTTTTATACTTTTCAAACAAAGAAACAATTACTTTGTGAAGAATTGACAAAGGGGTTTGGGCAGTAACAGTCGCCTGGAACACTCTCACAATCATACCAAATGAATGATAATCCTCGGCAAAGAAACCTGGAAATGTGTCTAATAGAATCATATTGCTAAGAGGAGGTTTGGCAGTCACCTAGTGCCGTGGTCGGCCAACTGTGGCTCACTAGCCACATGCGGCTCTTTGGCCCCTTGAGTGTGGCTCTTCCACAGAATACCACAGCCTGGGCGAGTCTATGTTGAAGAAGTGGCATTAGAAAAAGTTTAAGTTTAAAAATTTTGGCTCTCAAAAGAAATTTCAATCGTTGTGTGCTGTTGATATTTGGCTCTGTTGACTAATGAGTTTGCAGAACACTGCCCTAGGGCAATTGTATCTTTTTACAAACCCATGCAGCTGCACTGCAGTTAGCCTGAGCCGAGCATCAGGCAGGCCTGCATTCACTGCCTGCTCCTGTCTCTTAATAGCTGTGTCTTCCTGGGCCAGATCCTTAGCCCCCTGAGCTCGTGGCTTTGCTGGGTGGATGGTGTAATGTATATAGAGTGGTTTGGCACTATCTCCACACAAAGTAAGACCTCAATAGATGGAAGCCATTGCTACTGAATTACTTGTTTGAGATTATAGTGTCTGTTTATGGCACAGCTGTGACAGGAATCCAACAGGTCAAAATTGTCACCTATTTTATGTGCTAGTGGCAGGCAGAAGAAACAGTATTCCAAACTTGTGTACATATATGTTTTAGCTTTTATTTTGGAATAATTTCATATTCTAGAAAAAAATTACAGAAACAGCACAAAGAACCCCCATCTACTGTCACACAGATTCCAAGTTGTTAACTTGTTACATTTGCCCCATAATTGATTCTCTCTCTTTCTCTTTCTCCCTCTCTCTTGAGCTGTGCGCGCACGCACACACACACACACACACACACACACACACACACACAATTATCTCTTATATGTATATTACATATATTTCCCCCTCTAAGTTATTTGAGTATTACAGACATATGCCCTAGTACCCTTTAATAGTTCAGTGTGTAGTTCCTAGTAAGAGTACTCTCTCACCTATGAAAGCAGAACTGTGAAAGTCAGAAAATTAACATTGATGCATTACCGCCAATTAATTCAGGACCCCATTTGTTTTGCCTATTGTTCCAATATTCTCTTTTAGGAGTATAGGTTGCATTTAGTTGATGTGCTTTCTTTGATATGGAGATGTTTTTGTCTTTCCTTATCTTTATGGCCTTAATGTTTTTGAAGAGTTCAGGCCTGCTATTCTGTAAAATGATCTTTATTTTGTCATTGCCTGATGTTTCATCATCATTAAATTCAGGTTATGTGTTTTTGGCCCTCTCAGAGCTAAGAAATAAATGCATATATATAATATATATACACACACATATATATAATATATTATATATACATACGTATATACATACATACACACCCACACACACACACACACACACACACACACACATATATATTAGAGGCCTGGTGCACAAAATTCATGCAGGACGGTGGGGGTGTCCCTCAGCCCACCCTGTGCCCGCTCTCAATCTGGTACCCCTTAGGTAGGGTCCCTAGGTCTGATCGGCTATCAGAGCCTATTGGGGCTTTCCATCCCCTGGCTGCTGGCAGTTGGCCCCACCCCTGCTGCTGCCACTGCTTGCCATCTGTGCATTGCTGCCTTCCCTCTCCCACCCTCTTGTCACTGGTCTCCTCCCTCTGTGGGCAACAGGCGTGGGGTGCAATCGCTTGGTTGTCCTGGGCCTCCCTCTGCGGGGTGATCTCTGACCAGCCCTGCACACCTGCCACAGTGTTGCTGGCCAGTGGCCTGGGCCTCCCTCTGTGGGGCGATCGATCACGGGGCCCCCAGATCAATTGCCCCACAGAAGGAGGCCCCACCCACCTTCTGCAGCAGCATTAGCTGGGTAGCCTGAGCCTTCCTCTTTGGGGTGATCGTGGAGTGCCCCCCCCCCCCCCACATCAATAGCCCATGGCTGGTGGCCTGGGCCTCCCTCTGTGGGGTGATTGGGGGCTATGGCAGGGCCCCCCAACCAATCGCATCTCACCTGCATTGGCTGGCCTGGCACCAGTGCATGTCATAGTGTGGTTGTCCAGAAGGTTATCTGGATGGTCATTCTGCAGTTTGGTCATTTGATCGATTTGCATATTATGCTTTTATTATTATCTATAATAAAAAAATATGCTAATTAGGCCAGACAGCCAAACAACCTTCTAGACATCCTTCCAGATGTCCTTTTGGATGATCACACTATGAAACTCACTGGTGCCAGGCCAGCCAAGGGGGATGTGATGTAATTGACCAGAGGCCCAGCCATTGCCCCATCATCACCCTGCAGAAGGAGGCCCAGGCCAATGGCTGCTGGGGTGATCAATTAATTGGGGGGCTCCATAAGTGCCCCAAAGAGGAAGGCTCAGGCCACAACTGGAAGGCTGCAGTGGGTGGGGAGGGCTTCCGTCTGTGGGGGTGTACATTGTGGAGTCCCGGCTGAGTGGGCAGGGCCTATCCCTTTGGGGTGATTGATCACAGGGCTCCCAGACTGTGAAAGGGCACAAGCCAGGCTGAGGGACCTTCCATCCCCAGAGCACAAATTTAGTGCACCAGGCCTCTAGTATATATTCTATATAATAAAAGTGTAATATGCTAAGTGTCCAACAGATTAGTCTACTGTTGGGTCGACCACTTGACCAGTTGCTGTAATGCACACTGATCACCAGGGGCAGATGCTTAAATCAGTATGCTAGCTTGATGCTGGGGTTCAGCCAATTAAGATTGGGTGAGATGGCCTTGATCAGCCCCAATCACTGGTCAGGCCGAGGAACCCCACTTGTGTATGAATTTCTTGCACTGGGCCTCTATGTGTCCCTTAGCCTAGCCTGTACCTTCTCCAATCTGGGACCCCTCAAGGGATGTCTGACTGCCCATTTAGGCCCAATCCAGGTAGGGCAGTCAGATATCCCTCTCACAATTCAGGACTGTTGGCTCCCAACTACTTGCCTGCTTGCCTTCCTGATTGCCCCACTGCTTCTGCCTACCAGCCTGATCACCCCCAAATTGCTCCCCTGCCAGCCTGATTGATGCCTAACTGCTCCACTGCCAGCCTAATTGCCCCTAACAGCCCTCCCCTGCAGGTCTGATCACCCCTAACTGCCCTCCCCTGCAGGCCTGGTCTTCCCCAACTTCCCTCCTCTGCCAGCCTGGTCACCCCTAACTGTCCTCTCCTGCAGGTTTCATTGCCCCCAATATTCCTCCCCTGCAGGCCTGGTCACCCCTAACTGCTCTCTCATGCAGGGTTGATCGCCCACAACTGCCCTCCCCTGCAAACCTGGTCCCTCCCAACTGCCCTTTCCTGCTGGTCATCTTGTCATGGCCATCTTTTGTCCACATGGGGGCAGCCATCTTTGACCACATGGTGCAGCCATCTTGTATGTTGGAGTGATGGTCAATTTGCATATTACTCTTTTATTACCTAGGATAGAGACCAGGTGCACCTGGTGGGGGCCAGCTGGTTTGCTCTGAAGGATATCCTGGATCAGGGTGGGGTTCCCTTGGGGTGTGTGGCAGCCTGTGCAAGGGGTTTGTGGTGGTTTGCAGGCTGGCTACAGCCCCCAGTGACCCAAGTGGAGGCCCTGGTATCTGGGGTTTATTTATCTTCTATAATTGAAACTTTGTAGCCTTGAGTGGAGCCAAGCCTCCTGCTCACTCCATGGCCACAGCCATCTTGTTTGGGTTAATTTGCATACTCACTCCTGATTGGCTGGTGGGCGCTGCTTGTGTGAGGTAGTAGATGTATGGTCAATTTGCATATTACTCTTTTATTAGATAAGATATATATATATATCCCTTGTAATTAGTTATTAAAAATAAGAAAGGAAGAAAAGAGGAAAAGGAAGGCCAGACATTATACGTATGGCTATCTGGGTAGCTTCACAAGAAAGCTGCAACTTCACACTCCCCAGAGGACCACTGGTCCATTCCCTGCAGGTCACTGGGGGAAGGGGTCCAACCAAGGGGAAAATGGGTACATGTGCAATGAATTGGGATGATGTAGGGAAATTACTTGCTGCCAATCAAACCTGGGAACAGAGATCACTGACTAGAGGGGTGGAGCCAATGCAAGTCTATGAAAATTTGGGAATACATAATACCTTAGGCTTAGACAAAGGAGTTTGATCTCACTTGGCACTTTTGGCTCTTATTGCTCTCTTTTCCTCTGGGTTTCCTCCTGCTTCCTTGCACTTGCTGGTGTTCCTAATAGCTGTGTGGCACATAGCCATGCAGACACCACACGCAATGGACTGATGGACTGCAGCTGGGAACACAAACTAAGCTAGCCTGATGCTGGATTGGACAATGCTCCAACATAGAACAAAAACTCTGGGCCATGGTTTTGATCTTAGCCCTATTGAAGGCACAGCTGGACTTTTTCCTTGGTGGGATGAAGAGTAATAGGAACTTGGAAACTAAGGGTTTAATTCCACAGAAATAAAGCTCTGTGGAAGGGCAGAAGCCTAACTTTTCCAACATTGTCTAATGTTTCACGTCCCTGACTCAACTGAGTTCCTGTTCAGCCCCTTCCCTCCTAATTCCCTTTAAAGATACCAATCACCTCTTTCACTTATTGCAATAGTGTATTATTGATTAATATCTGTCTTTACCACTTTACTTAGTGTCTGACTTTATTTTTGCCTTCATATTTCTTTACAAAACACAGCATTTATTTCATTAGCTATTCATATTTCTATACCACTTCTACTTGATCCCTATAAAAACATCTGAAAAAAATATATCCCTTTCTGACTAGCATTTTATATAAGTAGCAATAGCAATTTTTTTTAAATGTTAACAATTTTCCGAGTTTAACATGTTATTAGAAAGGTTGTCTGATTTTTTTTTCCATTTAGATTTTTTCTTTCAGAAAATGCTACAAACTCAATACTCCAGCTCTCCCAGAACTCAGCAGAAGCAGCACAGAGATGATGTCTTGGGGATTGGGAATGATCACATCATGAGAGACTTCAAGGGCTGTGAAGAGGAGTAGGGTTTAAAAAAATGTAGTGATCTCAGTAGAAGGAATCTGGGACATCAGTACACAGGTGAGAAAAGAGAATTCAACACTGGGAACCATGGGCCTGAAGATGAAAACTAAAAATAATGATGGAAACACTTGTGTGATCACATATGATTGCAGGTCTACATCCACCCAGAAGTTAAAACATGTTCACTATTGTTAATTTATAGCTGGTAAACACTGAATTATGCTGCAAATATCTGTCACTGACTGGTGTATATGTGATATAATGAGAATGAGAACACTTGAGTGAGTTTTCCAAGTTGAATTTATTCATTTATTCAAGAACAAGAGCTGCATTCTTACTTTTATTTTAGGAGATAAAATGTTACTTATTTATAATAGTTATGCTAATAGACCTTAGCATAATAACCTTAGTTCCAGTTTTCCAGGAAGCCAACCCTATAAAAAGGATTTGAGAACAAGTAGTTGACTTGGCTGGTAAAGGGAATGCTATTCTCAGAGAATAGAGGTCAGGTAAGGAGAAAGGCAACCCAAATGGAGTGTTATCAAGCCAGCTACCACAGTGACAGGAGCTTAATCCAGCGTGGGAAAGATGTACACTGTGTGCTTACCCAGTTCCTGACATGTCAGTGTAGATGTATGGCCTGGGGAATGGGCAACTGAGAGTGACCTTGAGAGTAATTTTATTTATTTTTGCTGTTCTTAACTTGCAAGATGATGTCAGTCAATGTTGGCTCCCCATTTACCTTTTCCAATCCTCCCTCAATCAAACCCAAACATCTGAAAGTCTGGGACACTGACTTTCCAGCCAGAGGTCGTGCCAGTTGGCAACATCAACAGCCTCAGGCAGGTGCCACTCCGAGAGAGGCAGGCTCCTGATAGCCATTCTGAGGGTGGGAGGATGACTCTAGTGTGAGCAATAGAACCTACCAAGGTCCATCCTGACCCCCAATGCCAATAAGGAGCTCCAAACTCTTGCTTTCCTAATTCCCCTTTTCTCTCATATCTGTTGGTCAGACAACTCACTTTAGAAGGGAGAAGGAATCGTTCGATACAGTCTGAACACGATTTGCTTAACTCTCCTCTTAGCAACTTCTTGCTGTACCATCCAGCCTTCCTATAGCACTTCCTGAGGGCCGGCCAATGTAACGTCTGCAGAAACATTTATAGTCATCCCTGCGGCCAACAAGATAATTCCCATTCTGTCAGTGGATGTCAAGAAGTGCCTCCCAACACATAAAAATATAAAGTAACTATAATTATTTTTGAAAAAAAATTTTTTTTGAGAGGGATGGAGGCAGGAATGATTAGGAATTTAAACAATAATATAGTAACACTAAAAAATGATTAGAAACTCTAAGATTGTAATAAGTTCTAGAGAAATGAGATCCTATCTGTTTAGCTTGCTCTGTATAATACCTAGAATGGACAACGTATTTATTTTTAAGAGAAACTTAAGGCCACTATTGAAAAACAATGGTGAATTCCCACCTCTGCAGCAGTGTCCTGCTGTCCTTGCCAGAGGCCCTCATATGGAATAAAAACATTTAACATTTATTGAATAACTACTATGTGTTAGAAATGCACACTTCTCATTTAATTCAACTTTTGTAATGACTATGACAACCCAATGAGATGGGCAATATTCTCCCATGTACAGATGAAGAAATCGAGACCTGGAGAACACAGGTAACTTACCAAGCCTCAGATGCCTCACAGGTGTCAGACCCGGTATTTAAACTTGTGGAGGGCAGCTACAGTGTTTGGACAGGTTCAAGCCTCGGACAAAGGAGAGGGCACAGTCCTCTCGTGGCCATGTGCAGGTCCCAGCTTGGAGGGCAGGGCCCTTCCAGCACAATGATAGCCAACAGCTGTAGCTGTAAGCATGAACCTATGGTCTGAACACCTGGCCCCACGTGCCTGAGTGATGTGGGATTGAGTTCAGGTGTATGTCATTGAAGTTGAAACTCATGAGAATGTTGTAAACATGCCCTTACTTTGCCTCGTAGAATCTGGCTGTAAAATAAAGCCATGGCTTGTAGCTAGCTCTTCATCAGAGAGAACAGCGTCCCACCCAGACCCAGCTATCATTCTCTTGTCTGTCTTTTCTCAATCCTTCACCGCCCCCTCTCAGGGTCACAGAGCCTGGCTAAGCTGGCACGGCACATAAGGCGCCCAACATGGGTTGAGTATGCCATGGCAGTGCCAGCTCCCCAAGTCTAACCTAAGTCTGACACCAGATGCTGGCCCTTCACCATTCTACTGTTGCTTCCATCATTTGCCCTGTCTTCTAACCCTCTCCTTTAGATTTCTGCAAGGTCTGAGACCCAGTAACTCAAAAGTGGTTGTCAGTCTTAATATTTTGTGTGTACATTTTAAAGCAGCATTTAAACATTTTTTTTTTCTTTTGAACGTAACCAATCTTGGCCCTAACTACAATACTAAAATTACTTTTATCTTCTAAAATTGTAATAAAACCTACCAACATAACAAGTCATCAAGGAAAGTTACTAACAGTATTTTATTGGTAGCAGACTTCAAATTGCCCCTTCTGTTCAAAGGCAGGTCCTTTTCTCATCCTTCGGAGCTCCTCCTCCAAACCAATGAAGTGCCACTGTGAGAAAATGACAGCCCAGAGCATTTCTGAGAGGCTTTAGGTGTTTATGAGTAACAGCATGAGAGGTGGGCATGATGGTTCTTGGCAGTGAGGTCATTTTTATTTATTTTTTTAATATATATATTTTATTGATTTTTACAGAGAGGAAGGAAGAGGGATAGAGAGTTAGAAACGTTGATGAGAGAGAAACATCAACCAGCTGCCTCTTGCACAACTCCTACGGGGGATGTGCCCACAGCCAAGGTACATGCCCTTGACAGGAATCGAACCAGGGACCTTTCAGTCCGCAGGCCAACGCTCTATCCACTGAGCCAAACCGGTTTCGGCAGTGAGGTCATTTTTAAAAATTGCTTTCTTCTCCTGGCCGGTGTGACTCAGTGGTTGAGCATCAACCTATGAACCAGGTGGTCACCGTTCGATTCTCAGTCAGGGCACATGTCTGGGTTGTGGGTTGTGAAGTGTGCAGGAGGCAGTGGATCAATGGTTCTCTCATCATTGATGTTTTTATCTCTCTCTTCCTCTTCCTTCCTCTCTCTGAAATAAAAACATATTTTTTAAAAAATCCTTGTGGAGGAAAAAAAATATAAAATGTTGCTTTTTAATATTCTATGCACAATATAGATGAAGGCCAATAATCAAATACTTTTCATAATTTTTTTAAATGCAAAAGGTAGAATTTATTGGTGGTTTTTAAATTTCTCTTAATATAAAATTTATTTTAAAATGCTTTAATATAAACTTTGTGTGCAAGTATAATTGAACTTTAATCTCATCCTGGGAGTAGGCCATATAGCATTTGAAGAACCCCAATCTGGTGGTTAGGTGGGTGCTTTAGATACGGTCACCTAAATCTACACCAGTGTTATTAAGCATAAGGGATGTCAGTAATTTTTCGTTCATGAGAGGAAGTTGAAAGGTAAGTCGTTGCCTAGACTTTTAGAGACAAAAAATGCATGAAATGGGGTATAAGAATATGGCAGATTTTGCAAGCTCATGACTTTTGATTAGTTCCTCGAGTCTAGAGCTGTTTGCCCCTCTGCCACCTTCCCCTGAACCCCACATATTTAAGACTGTTGTTGATCCATTTAGGTTTCCCATTCGGGCCTCCAGAATACACTGCTTCTGCTTCACTGTGACTGTGTGATTATGGTCATAGAATCTTTGCCAAGCTTTGTGGCCTTGCTTGCTAATATTTGTTCATGTGAAAGAACTATGTTTTGCTTTTATTGTAGTATACCACCAGGTTATGCAAGGGACATATAGCATTACCATCCAGTAAAATCTGGCAATTAATCTATCAAATGAATCTGTGATCAGTAAACTGGCCTAGATAGTCTGCAATGAGGTGGAGGAGAATTAAAAGTCCATCCACCATGGAGAGGGCCATATTTGATCCCTGAGCACTGCCCTTAATGTAGTGCCTTTTGCAGACCTCTGTGAGAACTCTTAACTGACCTTCAGGAGCTGGACAGAAAGCAATTCAGCCATTCAGGTCAAGGTCATCCTTTGGCAGTGTCATTCTTAAGACAGAGTTAACAACTTTATACCACTTCTAATTATAACTTGATTACTCACAAAGCTTTTCAGTTTGCTAGTGATTGCTCAACTTTAAAAATATAAATTAAAAAAAGCCAAAATAGAAAATTGCTCTAATTTTAAATAAATCTATTTTATACACCTGTTCAGCAGAAGCTGAGAAAAAATGTCATTGAGGACAAATAAAGGGCAATTTGAAAACTCAAGAATCAACCTGAGTGAAATTATGAAAAACGTAAAAGTAAAACTATGTCAAACACATTTGGTGTTTCATGCTGGGTCGATTTAAACAAATAAAACCACTTTGTTAAATAGATCTTTTTAATATGATTATGTGTACATGGACAACTGGGTATAGGGAAAAACCCCAAATTAACATTTTAACAAATTACAGCTACTGTATTACTAAAGATGATATGCTTGGATTTTAAGGAAATAGCCCAACAAATGAATAGTCTCTCATTCAATCTAATAGATTAACCAATCTCTCTTTTAATAAAAACCAATACACTACAGTGGTAGAAGTTTACTTTTTTTTATACACTCCACATAAAAACATGTTTTCACTCTCCTTCAATATTTAGTTATTCGTAGCCTCTCAAATGGTAAAATAAAATGGAATTCATATTAGTAAAAGAAAGTGCAAATTTGTACAGCTAAGCTCAGCAGCAAAAGTGAAGAACGAAAAGTGAAAGCTGATGGGTGCCACGCAGAACATTCATAATGGTGTCCTGCAGTGTCCTGTGTGCCAAACACAGTCAACATCCCATCATTTTTCATTGCTCTTAAACGAGCAAAACCAAATTCTTTTTTTATTTAAAGAAATAGTAAGTCTTTACTCCCCTCCCCCTAACATAATTTGACATCAGGTAAGGCAAAGACAAGTCCCACCATCACTGGGGACAGCAGCAATACACAGACTTTGGAAATAACCCTGAATCATCAGTAACATTCTCTCATGGTAACATAAGGAATGAATCTAATAAATCAAATCTGCACTGTTGTCAGATTACTCTAATTTATTTTATTAGTTTTTCTGGAAAAACTTTATAAATACATTATGTAAGAGGACAGTAAATTATTTTCTTGCTCTGAAAAAATAATGTATATTTTTTTCCCCTTCACATTTAAAAAATGTTTAGTATGCCTTTGGAAAAAGAGATGCAAGAATGTGACTGCTGTGTTTGCAGAATGTCCACGTACAAGTTGCATTTACAAGAACCTGGTAATCTGCCTATAATTTGCCTCTACAAATAGAGCTCTTTGCACTATTATTTAAACAAACAGGCTTGATTTAAACACCTCTCCTACTCCCTCTACTTGTAGAGCAAAGAGGTACTTGTTTTTCAAGTATTGTATTGTAAAAGGTAAATTTTTTGTGCCAATTTTACCTGCTAGCTTTTAAACATCAAAGTATCTATGTGAAAAGTCATGCCAAGTCAGCCCATTTCTTTTACAGAGGATGAATAAAAACAACAACCCTTGATTTGCTAAACGGAGCCCACGGGAAAAAGCCATTTTAAAGTATGGAAGAACAAGGAGCATTTCTTTTTTTCTATTGGCGAAAATTATTAGAAAAGCTATCCAGTCTGTTGTCTTTAGCTGGTTTTAATAGTCTTTGCAAAATGATGGTCAGAAATCTTTAGAAAACTGGAGGATGGGGGATGCTCCTTTACAGCATGGAAGGAATTTCCTTAATTGTAGAAATTCTTACTAAGTTTCAGCTTTGGTTCTTCAGAAGAAATGCTCATATAACTTCTATATTAGGAGACAGAAAAAAAAAAAAAAAAGAACCGGTTAATATACTTACTTAAAATCTTATTTAAAGAATACTCTGGTAATTATATCTTACATTTCTAAAACTTTACCATGCTCTAAGAATAGGCAATTTCATCAGGATCCACAATCACATATTTTAAATGAATTCTACCACCAATAGGAAAGCACATGTCCTTTACTTCAAGTTAGGCTTTCTCTGAGGTTAAGGACTTACATCTCTGTCTTTGCATCCTTGGTACCTGATGCTTCCATCTACAAACATATGTTGGAGATTAAATAAATGTCTGTCAATAAATAGTCATGACCCCAAAAGAAACCTTACATCACTTAAACTCACAGACATTGGATTACTTTCTTAGGGAAGGTCTAGAAGGGTGGGCACAGTGAGAACTGAGTGACAGATAAATCAAAAGGTGATTTAAGGCCTGGCAAGTGAAGCAGAGAGTCATTTCAGGTGTTCCTGCTTTCTCTATGAAGCTGCACCAGCGGTGTTTCTACCAACATGCAAGTAACCAGACTGTTCCCAGAGGCTTAACAATCAGAAAGTCAAACCTAGGATGGACCTTACAGCTGCCTTTTACAGTCTAGAAAAGTGGATCACTAAAGTGAAGTTATACTCCGAAGCAATAGAGAAGCAAAAAAAGACTTAGTTGGATAGGTGGTTCAACACTGGCTTTTACAACAATTTAAAGTGGAAAGTATTTGTTATAAGTTCACCGATGGAATGTAAAAGAAAAAGAATTTGACCACAGATAATTCCTTCATGACTCCATCTAAACATGTTGAATTTGGCCAGCTCAGTTATTAATAGTATAATAAAGAGATGCTGGTCAATACATCAAAATGATCTGCTGGGAAGAGAGGTTGATAGAATAAGAGATTTGATAAAAGATGAAGCTGGATTTATCCTACTTGTCTTTAAGATTTATGGGACCATGCTGTTGAGTTGCTATGACCACTAAGTTGATAACTTTTTTTTTTTTTTAATATATTTTATTGATTTTTTTACAGAGAGGAAGGGAGAGGGATAGAGAGCTAGAAACATTGATGAGAGAGAAACATCGACCAGCTGCCTCCTGCACACCCCCTAGTGGGGATGTGCCAGCAACCAAGGTACATGCCCTTGACTGGAATCGAACCTGGGACCTTTCAGTCCCCAGGCCAACGCTCTAACCGCTGAACCAAACCAGTTTCAGCAAGTTGGTAACTTTTGAGGTACTCATTTCTTTGAGTCTTGTAAAACTATTGATCTTGTACAAATACTTCAGATCAAATCTGATCCCAGAGACAGAGTAAAAGAGAGACACTGGCAGTTTTAACAACAGTTATAGTCACTCAACAAGAAATGGAATATTCTTGTGCTTCCAGTTCAGAATATGGTCCCATTACCTAACTCATAACTCTCTTCTTACATGTAAAAAGGACAATAGTATATGGTCCAGGTTGCTTAACCCAAACAAGAGAAAAATGATGGGAGAACATGATGGCAATCTTCAAATATCTGAAAATCTGGGGAAGATGGAGAAAAAAAACAACTAGTTTCTCTAGTGGGCAGAACTAGCCCAATGGTCCCCAAGTTACGATCAGGCATTAAGTGTATGTCTTTATCTAACCCTTGCTGGGCAAAGGGTGTTCCATGCTGAATTTCCACATTGAGTGGGAGACTAGCAGGTGCCTTAGAAATTATCCAATCCAACTCAAAATCCAATTTCTATGATCCCTGCACAAACTTGACCTTGTGGCTTATTTGGTCATTGAAGGACAATGTGTGCCACAATCACACTGAAGAAGGTCCATGCCCTCTTGGGTGCACATAGATCTGATGATTACTGAAGGGAATCCGGGGCAAGCTTACCTGCAGTCTGTTGAGTTTGAACACCATCCACCTGAGGCAGGGACCCAAGCGTCCCTTCATCCTCAAAGGCCAAAATTGGATTCAAAGGAATCTCAGGGTTCTCACTGTTGGCGACATCTAATCTGGATGCCTTAGATCCAATAGGTAAGTTTATGATTTCTTCAAAATTTTCATTCTCTAGAGAGACTCCATTTTCATTTGGCTGTTTTTCCAAATTGGGAGTACTGGGAAATTTAAAAAAATCAAAATTAAAATGAATTCATGTTAAAACAAAAACACATTTCTTCTAGAAAAACAATAAAGATGCCAGTCCTAAGAATGTCACAAGGCACTGCAAGGTACTTGGAAAAATTATTTGTAAAAGAGCAATGAAAGAAAAACATAAAAATGTTACACAAACTAAGCACATGATGGTGCTTTTCTGGTATTTCACCAAGGAGGGGAGAGGAGGTTTGGCATCATCGTAGTCTGCATGAGCACGCACATGCATGCACACACACGCACATATGCTTAACACCTGCCCTTCCAAGTACTTGGGCTGCCACTCCCATCCTCCTACTCTTTCCCAGTACCAATGGGCTTTCTGTAACCAGGGAAACAGTCCTGATTCTCGTCCCAAAGAAATTTTAAGAAGTTTTGGCAAAAGATAAAGCAGAGAAATGCATCTGCAAAGCCCTCATTCCTTGGCCATCTCAACTGCCTTGCCCTTGTAGGCAGCGTGTGCTAACAAGCTGCCATGGCAAAGCCAACCCCAGACTTGTGTCAACAGCTGATTTCATTTCCCCTTCCCACTCCTACCGGGCCACCCCACCCACTCTTACTTGTCAGCAATTAGGGGAATAATTGCTTTGGGTAAGCAATTATTAAATGTTCAGATGACACTGACCCACAGAAACTAGAACACTGAAACTGAAATCACTGGGGTTATGCATCTGGTACTCTCAGAATAAGAGCACCAGCTTTTGAATTCCCTTTCTTTGTCCACTCTGGAGGTTGGAGCTGAACGCAAGACTCTTGAAGCCTATGTACGTCGCTTGTTCAGTCCAAAATCCAGAGAAAAGGGCTGGGACCATGGCAGCGATCTGATAGTCCAAACCACTTATTGTAGCTAGGGCCTTATTTTTTCTTAATGTTTATTATCATGTTATAACAAATAACTTAAAAAGTGACAAATCTTTTTCTGTTTGCATGATAGGGGCTTGGGTATGTTACTTTTTTTTTTTTTTTAATATATTTTATTGATTTTTTACAGAGAGGAGGAGAGAGGGATAGAGAGATAGAAACGTCGATGAGAGAGAAACATCAACCAGCTGCCTCTTGCACACCTCCTACTGGGGATGCGCCCGCAACCAATGTACATGCCCTTGACCGGAATTGAACCTTTCAGTCCGCAGACCAACGCTCTACCACTGAGCCAAACCGGTTTTGGTGGTATGTTACTTTTTAATTAGGCAAACACACACACACACACACACACACACAAAAAAAAAAAAAAAAAAAAAAAAAAAAAAAAAAAAAAAAAGAAAGAAAGAAAGAAAGAAAGGAAGAAAGAAAGGAAAGGAAGAAAGAAAGAAAAGACCCTCTAAATACAATGATAAACTCCTCAGATTTGGAGGAAAACCATTAGGTTAAACATCAAAGTTACTACAAATCCCTTACTTGAGAGAAGAAACATTGAAGTGATAGCCCCCTAGGGCTAAGAACAGCATAACATGTCTTCTGGGGTATTAGGACAGTAAGACAGTAGCCTGTTATACCTATGAGTTTTTAGCTTCTGGAATAGAGATTCTCAGCTGGGCGTGGAAGAATAGAATGACCTGAGAGGTTTAAAGAAATTTCCTCCCTCACCTCTTGTGTTTACACATTTATCCTTTGTTTCCTGTTCTAAAGCAAGTTTCCTATTCACAAAAAAAACACTCTCCTCTATTAATGGGCACTTCCCTCTATAAAAACTCTCTCCAAAAAGGGCTTCTGGAGAAGAATCATCCTTGCTCAAGGTTTACATATATCTTTGAAAGCTGGCCAGAATTTTGGTAACACCAATCCTCTTTAATTCTACCTGTTGTTGGTGGGGGGCCTGTCAGGCAAGGGTAATGGTCTTCAGGCTTTAAGAGGATTGCACCCCAAAAGCTGAGAGCCAAAGAAACCAGGGAGGTTAGCCATGTGACTTAGGACCCTCAAGGTCAGGAGTGAATGTCAGGGAGTTTCTCTGCTCCAGGAACTGCTGCTTCTGCCAGCTACAAAAGCAACCTGAGGAGGCCATTACCACATCTCTGGGGGTGGGTATGGCGAGTGTAACCTAGTTCACAGCATTCATTTATTTTTCTTGAAGAGAAAGCAAACCAATGTATTAGGTACAGGAGACGTTAGGAAAAGCGAAACTTGTCCCATTCTGAACTAAAGGTATTCATTCTGAGGAGTGGAATTTTCTGGTGAAAACAAACTGGACCACAGTGCTGATAGCATTTGTCACGGTGGATTTCCACAGAGTACGGACCACATCAAGGTGTTTGGAAGGGGCCCTGGGAATGTGCAATTTGTGATTTAATTCATGGCGGGCAAACTGGAGGCATCTGCAACTACATTGGGGGTGTAGTAGGGTATTTAATGCATCCTCATTCTGAGGATTGTGGAATGCTTCATTAAACATAATGCACTGAGGTGGAAAACTATGACTTTGATAAGTGATTTCAAGGTTACCTTGAAATTGGGAATAAAAAAACATAATAGATATGACTTACTTGTAATTTTAAAGTCTTTAACAGGTTTTCAGGTGCAAAACTATTTAAAAATGAGGGGATGTACACAAACAAAGCGAATGTGTACTCATGAGTAAGAAACTGCCTTAGGGAAGGGTATTAGAGGGAGGTATAAGTAGGTCCTTCTCTAGATGGAAGAATATGAGTGGCAGAGAGTCCAAGGATCAGTGCTAAGACTGCTTTAATAATAATCTAGAAGGTGTGCAGGATTAAAATGTAGGTATGCAAATAAAGTTTATAAGAATAACCCCTTGAGTATAAGAGGAAAAGTCATTCAACACAGGCAAGGTAAAAGCAGTGAGTTTAAAGAACTCTACAATGAACCATCCTTAAAAGATAGTGAGCTGTCAGTCACAACGGAAGTAACAGATCTTGGAATCACTGTAAACTGTTTCCTGGTGACACTGATTTCTTGTTTTGATGGTGAAAACAAGACTAATAAAATGTGAGGCATAGAAAGATGGGATACCAGATACAACACAAGAGCATTTTTCTACAATGTCACAGTGCAGCTACACCCCGTCAGTGTACTGTGTGTCTTTTGGACACGGCACCTTAGAAGCATAAATCAGCACGTGTTTGTGCACTTCTTTTGATGTATTTGTTAATACAAGAGGTGATGCAAAGTGAAAATATAGATTTTTCTAGATTGCTATGGAGAAATTTAAGGGAGATAAATTTAAAAATAATGAAGGGAGGCAGAGTTTCTTAGGCTACAAAGTTTGTGTCCCAAGCAAAGGAGAACAAACTTAGCAAGCACAGTAAGCATTCCCTACAGGCCAGGGTCATTCAGTAATGGGTGATGTTTTTCTAACTGATGTCCAAGTCTCTACGAATTTTTACAAATTTATGTTTTTACTGGTAATTTTTTTAAATCAACAGAAGAATAGTATGATGATAAACAGGGCTGACTGTCACAAAGCTGAGTCTTATCGCATGATTTAGTGCTCCATTTTGCATTTGTACTCCAGAGTATACTGATAAGAGGCGGTATCAGCTTAGGTGCAAGGGCTAAGGACAAATGAACTAGGTTCACTGGGTAAATAAACATTGTGTTAGTGCCAGGTAGAAAAGTCAAGTGCCGTCATGGCACACTATCTGAGGAGACCTGAGGTTTTAGAGCAGATTAAATAGAGAAATGCAATGGCTAGAATGAATCATCAGCAAATCACGGTAGCATAAACATCCCTAAAGCAAAAGGGCTTGGTCAGTACCACATGTATAAGGTTGACTTAATTCTGGAAAAATAGCATTCTTCACAATGACTTGTTGAATTTGAATGTTCTTGGTCTAAGCAGTGTTATTTTATTTTTAATCCTCACCCTAGAAAAAGTTTTACTGATTGTAGAGAGGAGAAGGGAGAGGGAAAAAAAAGAGAAAGATCGATGTATGAGAGAAACATCTATCGGCTGCCTCTCCCATGCTCCCCCACTGGGGATCGAATCCACAAGCTAGACATGTGCCCTGACCAGGAACTGAACCAGAAACATTTCAGTGCATGGGACAATGCTCCATACAACTGAACCACACTGACCAGGGCTAAGCAGTGTTACTTTTAACTTCAATTTGTGATTTGTTGTTTTGGCTTTCCAGATAGATAATAGCTATCAATTTTTTAAGCCTAAATTTACATTTGTAAAAATAAAATAACTCGTGGATAATTTCTTTTTTCCTTTAAAGGGGAGACACACTGGAGCCAAAGGATTAAATTTGTTAAGGTGATTTTTGTATTATATCCCAATGTTTATATTTGGATACTAATCTGGATCTGCCTGTATTGTTAGGTGAAAGAATAGAAAAGGCATATGCTTGTATTTCTCCTAGTTGTTTGACAGGGATCATCTTACATGCTTGACACATGACAGTTTATTATTTGGGTAAAGATGGATGACACCATTAAGTTCACAGTACTGTTTGTTTAAATTATAAATGGTGTGTGGAGGAGGCTAAAAGAAAATATAATTCTATTATCTATATTATTTTACATAGTAAATTTATGTTTCAGGTTCTTTTTTTTTTTTTTTTTTAAATATATATTGTATTGATTTTCCACAGAGAGAAAGGGAGAGGGATAGAGAGCTAGAAACATCGATGAGAGAGAAACATCGACCAGCTGCCTCCTGCACACCCTTGACCCGGGATGTGCCCGCAACCAATGTACATACCCTTGACCGGAATCGAACCTGGGACCTTTCAGTCCACAGGCCGACGCTCTATCCACTGAGCCAAACCGGTTTCGGCTGTTTCAGGTTCTTATATAATGATTAGTAACTTGGTGATTTTACCTTTGAAGGCAGTGTTTAAACTAACTTAGGTTACACAGTGGCTTAATAGGCCTATTCTTTATCATAATGATGGCGTTCACTCTGTGATGTTTTTCATTCCTTTCTAAGAATCTCTGAAATTAATGAATTGAACATAAATTACAGCAGGTGGAAACAAATATTTTATCTGAAGAACAAACTATAACTAAAGGAATAAAGTATCATTTAATATACATGTTAGGTAATTATGACAATAAATTTACTCAACAGAATTGAAAGCTTATCATTAAGATCTTTCTCAAGGAATATTATTATCTTTGGTATTACAGTGGGCAAAATAACAAATATTTCACTGTCACAGAAAGAGGTTAATAGATATGATTTGTGGACATCTTCAGATGACATCTTTTCATTGCTGTCAATCATGCTATAAAAGGTGTAGTATGTATTTTATTTATTTGTTTATTTTTATATATAAATTGATTTTTTACATATTTCATTGATTTTTTTACAGAGAGGAAGAGAGAGGGATAGAGAGTCAGAAACATTGATCAGCCGCCTCCTGCACACCTCCCACTGGGGATGTGCTCGCAACCAAAGTATGTGGCCTTGACTGGAATCGAACCTAGGACCCTTGAGTCCGCAGGCTGATGCTCTATCCACTGAGCCAAACGGATTTCGGTATGTAGTATGTATTTTTAGATTTAAAAAATTAACTGGAGGACTGTCAATTTCCTGATGTTGGCAGAGATTCTGGCATTAGAAACTGGAAAACTCATTAAATAATTAAATTCTGAAAATGAAAATAAGTCATAGCTGAACATTTGCACATTATTACAACTATTTCTCAAGTTCTTCATGATTGTGTTTTTAGATACAGCTATGACTGTTTTTTGAGTATCTTATGATGTCGATATTAATGCAAGGAAAGAGAAAGGCAACCTTTCAACACCTGCTCCTTTCTTGATTGTTAGCAACTGTTTGAATCTTCAATAAATCCCACTCTACTAAGATAGCATAAGAATTACTGGTATAGAAATTGATTTGACTGTGAAACAAACACTGTCTCATTAAATAGTATAGTAAAAAAAAGTAGTTATTATATACCATTATATAATAAATATTATATAGATCATGTTAAATATAAACAGAGAAGAGTAAATTATTCCTTCTAATTTTCTTTAACAGTCACACAAAACCCTCACCATCATATTTAAAGATGCAAGAAAAAAATATTTTCCCTTTCTCACAGAATTACTAGCTCAACCAAAAATTAATGAATCTTGCCGAAACCAGTTTGGCTCAATGGATAGAGTGTTGGCTTGGGGATTGAAGGGTTCCGAGTTCGATTCTGGTCAAGGGCATGTACCTTGGTTGTGGGCATATCCCCAGTAGGGGGTGTGCAAGAGGCAGCTGATCGATGACTCTCTCATCGATGTTTCTAACTCTCTATCTCCCTTCCTCTCTGTACAAAATCAATAAAATATATATATTTTTAAAAATTAATGGAACCTAGATAAAAATAAATCCTAATGTTAAAACTCTGAAATTTCAGCACACCCAGAAAATTCTGGTGGGATTGGGTTGGGGGTAAAAACAGTAGTGTCAGTTCTAATGCATATCCGTAAAAAAGGCCCCAGCTGCTTGACTCACCTGTCCACAGTTACTTTCAATTGGTGTGAGGTATCCACATGTGGGCTGGCCGCTGGGTCTCCATTTCCTGGAGAGTTCATCATACCCGGAAGGGCAGAGACTGCTGGACGTGGCAAAGAAGATGGAACAAAGGGTTATTAGTACCCTACTGTCAAACCCACACCCCAGGAGCTGCAATGCCTGATTTCGGTACTGGCTCTGCTAGTTATCTGCTGTGTAACTTGGGCAAGTGACAGACACTCCGTGCCTCAGTTTCCTCATGGATAGTGCCTACCTCACAGGCTACTGTGAGAAGTAAATGTATTAACACACGTGAAGTGCTCAGAATGGTTTCTGGCACATTGTAAGTGAAAACCAGTGTTATTATTTTTGCTTGCACTGAGTTGACACCGGACAAATGGTATGTAATACTGAAAGCAAAGCAAGTGATGACGATTGCAGTAAGCTGCCTTGATTAGACTGTCGCTGAACTTCTTTACTGAAGAAGTAAACAAATCCCCGTGAAATACGTTCAGTGATAAAAAAAAAAAAAATATGTTTCAAAACTCAGTTTGGTTCTAGTCACGCTTAGAATGTTAGGGATTTCATGAACATTACCTGACTGTGCCACCTTGTTATTCAGTGCTCAATGTCAGAGTCCAGCTTATGCCAGCAATATTGATGACTTATTCTAAAGCTGGGGACAGGGTTACTGAATGTCTGGTAAACCTTCACAGAGGTCAGAGTTGCAGGGAAATTTGTGCAGTTTATGGTTTTAGTTTGATGTGAGAGAATAACTGAGGTAATTCTAAAAAAGTGTTATTTCAACACCCTGGCACAAATTCAATAAACCTGTCAGAGGCACAAAGAGTCTGATAACTGAAGAAGTGATTGATAACTTTAAAAGCTGCCAACATTTGCAAAGCTGGTAATAGGCAGCTTTGGAGAAGAAGACTTTGGATGGGTCTGTAAATTCACCTGCCTGGCCCCCCACCCTAGAATTCTCTTTGGAGCACTGTTAACACCATTTAAATGCCCTCAACCAGATGTGGGACCAACAGAGGAGAAATACTTGATAGCCAGATAATCTCAGGCCTCTTTTTAGTGGTATTAACTCAAACCAATCTTTTATGAGTATTGATAAATAAAGATGTAACAACTGACAAGTTTAACCTTCCTTCTTGCCTTCTGTTCATCCTCAGATTGAGGTACAAAGAATACTGAAAGAATTGGTAGAAGAACAGCAGGGAGGGGGAAAATGAACAAATAACAATATGGAGCCAGGCCATGCACACACTACAGCATCAGCCCCTCAAATAATCCCGAGCTGGTGCAATTTACTTCCCGATACCCTCATTCTAATGGCTCACTGTGTGCTAGGCCTCCTTACAACCTATCTAGTACAGCATTCTCGAAGACACCTGCTAAAAATGCAATGGTATAAATACGTAACCACTAGGGCTATTCTTCAAACAAATACAATTAGGGCATCTTTAACAGAGCGTGAAAACCCCACTATCAAGCAATCATGACCAGAGAAACTAGGATAGTTTCTATTGAAATAAAACTTAATTCTACAATGCAAATATTTTACATTTGAAAACCTTCATAATTGACAGAGAATATTCTTTCACATAAATCATTTCATTTGACCTTTTTTCTGATCTTGACAAAGAAACAGAAAAAGAAACTGAGGTATCTCTGGTTCTTTCTTTTCATGTTGATACTACATGTGAGGAGAGGAAGACTTGAATGAGGAGCTACCTACAACCACCCGTATGTAGTCACGAAAACCACATGGGAACATGAAGGGAAGAGAATTAGCAGCTGGTGACTTGGACTCTAGCTGTGCAAACTGGCCTGTCACTCAATGTGAATGCCCCTGGGAGGAAAGGACCTGCCTGTCTTGGTCACACTGAATTCTAGCACCTACTCCTGGGCCTGGCACATAGCAGGTCTCTGGAAATGCTGTTGACTCCAAGATAAAGCCCCTTCTCCCACACAAGGCGGCAGTGGAAATTCAATAAGCAAAAGCATATAGAATGTACCTGACACAAAAAGGGCATTTAGTAAATACTAACTGAATCTGAGTACTAAAACATTAATGTTATTTTTACTTAGATCAGATCTGATTTAAAACCCCCAAGAAATTAATCTCTCTGTCTATAGCATATGAATAACTTTCTAATGAAACTGTAACAGATTTTTAATTTTAACTGTATTCTGAAGTCAGAACTAAAAGAAATACTATTTAAATTCCTTTTTGAGAATTGCCATACGTACAATTTGCCAAAAATATGTATATTTAAATGAAATTTAATTTTGTAAATGCAAAGAAAAAAGTTTGTGTGTACACATGTATACATAATATATCTATCTATATAGCCATATATAGGTATATATACAGATATATACAAAGCTATCTACACATACACACACACACACACACACACACACACACACAGATACATATAAGACATATATAATGACTTGAGATATTAAGTACTCCATTTGTGTATAAACAAATGTGAAAAAACATTGTCCAGAAAAGCTAGAGAGAGTTTTACCCAGGGGAAAATGTGTGGATTAGATGACATACACCTAAGCTTCTGTGAATCAATTATATCTTTTTTTGTTTTTGTTTTTTTAATCCACCAATGACCATCTTGACCTCTAGAAAGTCAATTAAAAAATTCTATATTTGGATTGAGTTCTCTGAAATAAATACCTGTTCCTCCAGTGAGAGCTCCCTTGGCTATATCTCCATTTCTCTGATCAACAGTTTTCTACCAAAGAAAATAAGGAAAAAGACTTTTTAATGTTAAAGTGACAAGTGAAGTAAAAAGAAAAAGCCATTAAGAAGAGCTAAAAATGGCCATCTCAATACCTTATCTGTAGTTTCTGTTCTCCTGGTTCTTTTCATAATCTCCTCAAGTCGCTATAAGAAAGGAAGAAATGAAGGAACAGATCAGATATAGGAAGAAAGCTGTCCTGGCACATTTCACTTAATAAACAAATAGCAGGTCATTAAACACACCTGCTATTTTGAAAAATATAATTCTCCCTGCTTTGTCTTAATTGGAGTTATTCCGAAATGTTAGAACTGCCTTAAACCGTATGAATTGGACATAACTTTTTGAAGGGTGAACTATACATGGTGATTTCTTTGGAGGAGATTTTTAAAAAAGATTGAATAAATTTTTATTGCTTTCAGAGAGGAAGGGAGGGAGGGAGGGAGGGAGGGAGGGAGGGAGGGAGGGAGGGAGGGAGAGAGAGAGAGAGAGAGAGAGAGAGAGAGAGAGAGAGAGAGAGAAACATCAACGATGAGAGAGAATCATTGATCGGCTGCCTCCTGCACTGGATCAAGCTACAACCTGGAACCATGACTCTTGGTTCATAGGTTGACGCTCCACCACTGAGTCACGCCGGGGGGGCTGGAGGAGATTTTTAATATCGAGAGCCACTTTAGTTTGTCCGGAATGCGCAAAACACGTGTTTTCTGATGGCCATAAGCTAGTCTCTAGATCTTTGGATGGCTTCCAGTCTAGAAGGATCCAGAGCCGTTAGCGTCCCAGGCTTCCCCTACCTTCTTTCTCTCCAGACGCTCCTGCTCTTCTCTCTGGAAATGCTTCTCCCGTTCCTGCCGGGCCTTCTCTGCTTCCTCACGGACACGAGCTTCTTCTTCTTTCTAGAAACAAGAAGCGGGTAGGTGCTTCTTACAAACAGGCAGGCTTGGTCTGCTGCCCCAATCTCTCGGGGCGCCCAGGGGTGGAGGCGAAGAGCAGGTGGGACAAAGTGCAGAAAATGAGCGCATGCACAAGACCCAGAGCAATTCTGACGATCCACTGCCCGTTTTCCTCTGCCCATCAGGGATGACCCCCACCCATCCTGGCAAGGGGCAGCCCTGAGCTGCATCGCCCGGCGCCCAGGGGCCCCACCTGCTTCTGCAGACGCTCAGTCTCCTCCCGTTCGCGCTGCTCGCGCTCCTCCGCCTGCCTCCGCAGCTGCTCGGCCCTCTCCCGGGCCTGCTCCGCTTCCAGCCGGCGGGCTTCTTCCTCCCGGCGGCTTCTCTCCTCCGCCACCCTTTGAGCCAGTTCCTCTCTCTTTTGTCTGGAGAAAGAGAAGAACCAAACAAAGATATGTTTGAGGGGAATTCCGTGGAGAGAGGGGTTCGGGAGTGTGGCTACTGCCTGGACAGTTTGTTCAGAGCCTGGCAGAAAAGGCTCCATAGGATGCATTCCCTGCCATTCAGAGACAGACTGGGAAGCCACTACCACCTCCTCCTCCTCTTCCCAGTCTCCTGTTGCCTTGTGGCCAAATGCAACCGTTTATATGTGGTTTATATTTGCTTTGTAAAAGAATCTGCAATTTAACCATCTCTAAAGGCTGAGGCTCTTTTCTTCCCCCCCCCCCCCCCCCACTCCCCAACCCCCTAATCTTTGTCAATAAACAAAGGTCAGGATGTTCTGTCACAGGACAGGAGGGAGATGACAGAACCAAGCTCCAAGACAGCCCATCCTCCCAGGGTGCGGCTCTGCTTATTTGAAGAACAATTTTGTTGACATTATTAGCCTTACTAGCCCCAGAAGGAGACCAACTAAGCAAAATGTCCCTGGCAATACTGTCTGGCAGGCAATCACCCAATCACCTGGCACTATCTCACCCAGCCACCCGCTAAGAGGACTTCTATCTGGAAAAAAGAAAACATGAACTTTTACTATTCAGCTTTAAAATGATAATGAGAAAGATAATGAAGGAACATGGAGATTAGAAATATGTTAAGTAAAACAAACAAACAAACAAACAAACAAACCCAGCCTGGTACAACTGTATCTCTACTGTGGCTTTAAATATGTGTGTGTGTGTGTGTGTGTGTGTGTGTGTGTGTGTGTATATATATATATATATATATATATATATATTTGGTGAAATATACACTTACATGTGAAAAAAATATGACTAACTGTACACTATTCACAGAGACTAGAAAGGATTATTCAAAATGACACAATTATTGAAAATTGGTTAAGATTGTGGATTTTTTTCTTTAAACCTTTCTTCATTTATGTTGTATTGTCAGTGTAATAAGAAAATGTGATTTTAAAAATCAATAGTTACAGGAACACCAGGTAAGTTGGAAATAGTCCCATTCACCATTCTCACTTGCTACCACCTCTTCTCTCACCAATTGAAGACTGAATTCAAGTTATGAAGATATCCCTATATCACGTAGCAATGCCACTGCTTTACCTTTCAAGCTCTTCCCTCTCCCTCTTTTCCCTTTCCTCCTTCTCTCTCTGCTCTCGGGCCAGCCGCCTCTTCTCAGCTAGCAGCCTTGTGGCCTCTTCTGGGTCGGTGGTGCCTGCCGAGGTCTTAGGAGAAGCACTGGCAGTCACAATTGGTGATGGTACTGGGACTGTCGCTGGGACCGAGGCTGGGACGGAGGCTGGAGTTGGGGCTGGGGCTGGAGCTGGGGCTGGAACAACTGTAGAAAAAGATACAAGGAGAAAACCAATTGGAAACAAAACCCAAAAAACAAAACAAAAACTAGCATTCCCTATACCCCAGACCTAGAATTCATCATTATAAAAGAAAAAGGGAATGTTTATTACTGTGTGTTCTCACGGTTCCACTGTATTCTATCTGTAACCAAGCAACAGATAACAAAAAGCTGCATGTGCATGTGAGACATCCAACAAAGCTGATACTTTTCAACAAGTCTCATTTTCATACAAGTTAAATCAGTTAAGAACATGTGTCATGTCGAATGTGTACTGAGCATAGAGTCTCACATTAGGTTCTGTGAGAAGTTATACCCTGAGCAAAAAAAATGAGACCTTCCATTTGCCTTTGATTAAAATTTAAAAATCTGCCCTGACTGGTTTGGCTCAATGGATAGAGCGTTGGCCTGCAGACTGAAAGGTCCCAGGTACAATTCTGGCCAAGGGCATGTACAAGGGAGGCAGCTGGTCGATGTTTCTCTCTCATCGATGTTTCTAATGCTCTATCCCTTAACCCTTTCTCTCTCTAAAAAACAACAATAAAATATATTAAAATTAAAAAAAAAAATCCTTCTCTTTTGTGACTATTCCTTACTAGAGGACTAAAGCTGACCATCTCAGCATCCATGCCACGAGCCAAACACAGGCTGGGAAGATAAGACCCAATGAAGACTTCCCTTTTGTCTACTCAGAGCTGCATCCTGGTTGGAGGCAGGAGGAGCCAAGAGCCACTTCAGGAGCTGGCACTCCTCTACCTTACACTTCCCGGTTCCCACTGTTAGTCCTGATGCCAAGATCAGCATGGGGGCAGAAGTTCTCTAACCTTATTCAGATTCAGAAAAGTGACCTAGAGAGCTAGCACAGCAGGGAGCACCACACAGAGGCACCGCAAGGAGTGCGCTCTGGCACTGACCATTCCAGACGCTCTTGTCAAGATTTACATTTCTCCTTCCACTCCTTTGGGTTTTTCTTTATGTTCAGGACTCTCTTTGGCCTTTCTCTTCTCTTTGCATGCAAACACTGGACTCCCCCATTCTCTAACAACCCTATTTGCCTCAAGCCATCAATTCTTTCTTTGCTCCTACCCTCAATCTTCGAATTATCTTCAAATTAAGTGTTAAGGAGAAACTTTGAATAAAGACAATTTTCAACAAGGAATACTGAATTCCTAGGTCCAGGTGATTTCAACTTCTAAAAACATCTAGCTAGCTGGGAAGAGATGAGATCCACTGAATCTTCTGAAAAAAATTCTAACCGTTGTCAAGCACATGGGCTAAGTTAGTGGTCCTTAAACTCCTGAAGCACAGGAAGAGGATAACTGGTCACTCTGTAATCCTGCACAGAAATCACCTGGAGAACTTAGTATGTTTTTGAGTCCTTGGATCCCTCAGATATTCTGATTCAGTAGGTTTGATGTAGGGCCAAGCTTCTGAAGTTTGAAATGCCATAGATATGGTGGTTTAAAAATATCTGCACAAATTCTTTGACAATCTTCCCTTGAAATGGTGAAGACTAATCCCCTCCTCTTGAGTGTGAATTGAACCTAGGGACTTGCTTCCAATGACAGAACATGACAGAAATAGTGATTTTTGTGTCTTCTAAAACTAGGCATAAAAGAAACTGTGGATTCCTCCTGATTCTCTCTCTTAGGTCACTTATGGAAAAGCCAGCAGAGCAAGCAGACAAATTGTGAGAACATCAAGCAACCCTATGGGGAGCTTCACATGTCATGCAATTGAGGCCACCTGCCAGCAGCCATGTGTATGAGCCATCCTCCAATAATCTAGCTAAGCTGCTTCCAAATTTCTGATCTAAGACTATGTGTCATATAAAAATTGTTGATTTAACCTGGACAGGTTTAAGAAAATTTGTAACACAGCAACTGATGACACAAGTAATTTTGATGCTGGTGCTCTGAAGACCACATTTTGTGAAAATAATAAAGCAATTAAAAACCATAACTGCATTAATATGCTATGCCTCTTTCAACAGTAGGGTTTTGGATGTACAATTCTACTTTCTTTATAGATAAGAAAAAAAAACTATACATAAGAAAAGGCCCCCAAATTAGCCTCAGAATAAAATTTCTAATTCCCCCAAAAGGGGGAAAAAGAAGGCAGGAGAAAAGGGGAAAGAGCAAGCAACCCATATTCCATCAAGGTGGGTTGATTCTTACCAGAGGCATCCTCTGGTTCACCAGGTGTCCCCTCTTCAACTGTGGCTTCTTCCACCTTCACTAAAGGTGTTCGACCCTTTAGTGGGGGCTCATTGGCAACTCTCTGAGGTTCCTTCTCCGGGTCTTTTCTCTCAGGTTCCACTCTGACTTCTCTCTTGACAGGGCGGATGTTGCCAGGAGATGGGGGCCGGACCTGAGCAGGGACAACTTTGACTGGTCCAGGAGGCAAGGAAGATGTAGGTCTGGGTGTGCCAGGCAAATGAGGAAGGGACTTGGATGGGAGCCTGGGAAACAAACACACAGCATGAAGAAGAGAGAACATGCCAGAACAGGCTTTCCAGAATCTCCATTCCCCGAACCCCTTATCATATACTATAAAAAAAGAAATGAAGGTATTTATATTTTGACAAATGCAGAAATATTCCCGTTAAAGGCCCATACCACTTTTCTTTAAGAAAAAAAATGTTATTCCCTAAGTTAAGGTCAAACCGTGTAGAGGGAACAGCTTCATTTCAGGGGACAGAGGCTACCACTTCTCCAGCATGGAGCAACCCGTCAGCCTCTTACATGCCACTTACCACAGTCGGGGGGAAGCTGGTGATCTGGCTTTGGGATGAGATGGAGACAAAGCCCTTCGGATGCCGGATGTGCGGGGGAAGGGCACGTTTTCTCTCTCCCTCTCTCTTTTATGGCCCTAAGTTCAGAGAAACGCAATAATTAGATTTTTCCCCATGTGTCAGACAACCCAATTCGGGGTATTCAGCAATGGAGCTGCAATCCATACAGTCACATTTTAGATATTTTCTAACCTTCCTTATATATATCTCCATTCCACCCCAAACAAAAGGCCTGTGTTAGCTTTAAAACAAACATTATACTAAAGTCACATAATGTGACACTAAGAAGAAGGTTCTTGATGTGTGATTTGGATTTACATTTATAAGAAAAAAAAATACACTTATATTTTTAGAAAGCACCTGTACTTTGTATTTAAAATTACAGGGAGCAAAATCTCTTATAATCTGGTTTAACCCACACAAATGTCAAAATAGAAGTCACTTCCAGTCTCCCCCATGCCAATTTTTAATTAAAATACACTTTATATCTTTAAATTCTTTAGCACTTTTCTGGAACATACCATAGTTCAATCTTTTTTTTTTTTTTAATTTACATGTCAGCTATGTCAGACTTTAATTAATATTTTTATATTGATGTTATACTAACAATTTCTTAGTCAGTGTCTTTCTGCTCTTGAAGAAAAAGTCAGGTTCAAGGTGAGGAATTTTAGCTATTTTTAGTCTTCTTCACTAGGGACGCAATTGTAATCTGAGGGTGGGCCAAAACATCAGCCCTTCTCTGACTGACAACCAAGAATCCGGCCAGAGAGATGACACCTTCCCTAAGTTGGAAAGGTCCAGGGGAAACCCAGACAAATGTTTCCTAATCATCTAACATTAACCATGACAAAAACAAACAAACAAACAAACAAAAACAACTGCACAAAAGGCTCATTTCAAGTATCTGAAACTCGACGACCAGTGTTCTGGGATGTATTGGATGCTTGCTGGAAGCACCTGTGTGAGCGCCTGGCAGTTCTGTGAGACCCTTTCAGGAAAGCAGACACAGGTATACAAAGAAAAGGACACAATATTATCTAGTCTCAGGGCTAAGAAGTTCGAAGTGTACCTTCTATTCTTTTGTTTTTCTAGCCTGGTTCATGCATCAACTCCTGTCTTCCTACCTATTTTGTTCCTTCCCTGTCCCTTCTAATTGCTTCTCTTCTTTCCTTAGTAGCATCTTAGTGGATGGATGGGGCCATGGGAGTGGGGGCAAATCTAGTATCAAATAAAACTCAATGTCTTCCAGAATACAACACATAAAGAGTGGGCAGCAAAGATCTTCATAAGATGCGTGGCAGCTCTATATCACTGGAGGCTTCCATCACCACTTTTTGCCCCCATCTCTGGTCTCAGTGTGGGAGGTGGGGCCTCGGAGACTAACTGTAGTTCTTGTGTAGCAGAAGCAGCAGCCACCATATGGCACCCTCCTGACAGGTGTTACTGGGTGGTAATTATGCCTCTCCTGGATCAGCCCCTGGAGGGGAAGGCTCAGGGCTCTTCACAAGGGAGGCTGGGGTTAAGCAGTTCAAGTAACTTTTTTCCCTTTTTATTTAAAACATTTTTATTTGGCTGAAGTCAGATCAAGGCTAGATCTGAATGGGGAAACTAGGAAGGGTGATTTGTGATGTAGAGGGTTTGGTATGAATTTCATCATCTATACCTTGATAAGACAGTTAATAGAGAATGAAACTACATATATAAGTGTACAATACTCAGTCTTTTTTTTTTTTTTTTTTTTTTTTAAAGTAGCACGAACCAATTTTTTCTTTCCTAAAACTGACCTCCTTTTAAGTCACCTTAAAAGGTTAGGAGAGCAGTGGGAAAACAGTTTGGAAAAAGGCCCTATACTTGATGTAATATCTTCCCAGGCAGACAGATGTTTTTATCCTTTCATTGATTTTGTACCCAATCAATCACTTGTTTGGATACCACACATATAAAGGTGCTCTTGAATCTTATCCTGATCTGAGTAAATAGCCAGTGGTCTGTACAATAATCTTTCTTGTTAACACTTTCCATAAGGCTAAGGTGGAACTCGGGCTCATGTCAATGATCTGGACAACTTCCCAGCAAGACAATTAGAATTAGGTTTAAAATATAAATAACCTCTAAGAGAGACAAAACAAACAGACACTCAAGGCAGCACTGTCCAGTAGAATCTCTTGTGATGACAGAAATGTTCTAAATCTATAATATCCAATATGATAGCTACTGGCCACATTTGGCTATAATTTGAATTTGGTCTAAATTAATTAAAATTAAATAACATTAAAATTAGTCTCACAAAACATATTTCAAGTGCTCAATTGTAGCCATTTGAATTTAGATCTAAATGAATTAAAATTAAAATTGAAAGGAAATTAAGAAGACAATTCCATTTATGATTGCATAAAAAAGAACAAAATACTTAGGGATAAACTTAACCAAGGAGATGGAAGACCTATACACTGAAAACTAGAAGACACTGCTATCAAAAATCAAGGAACACACAAATAAATGAGACAACATCCTGTATTCATAGACTGGAAAACTTATTAATATCAAGGTATCAATTTTACCCAAACGGTAAAAGCAACCCCTATCAAAACCCAATGTTACTTATTTTTTAGAAATAGAAAAATCAATCTTAAGTTCATATGGAATCTCAAGGGACTCTGAATAGCCAAAACAGTCTTGAAGAGAACAAAGTTGGAGATGTTACACTTCTAATTTCAAAACATATTACAAAGTTACAGTAATTAAAAGTGTGGTATACCTCAATAAACTAAATTTAAAAATTTAGTGTGGTGCTGGCATTAAGACAAATATATAGACAGAGAGCCCAGAAATAAACCCTTGTGACAAAAATCAAAGGATCCTTGAAAAAGGCTGCCAAGACCAATCAATGGGGAAAAGACAGTCTCTTCAACAACTGGTGCTTGGAAAAGTGGATATCCACATGCAAATGAATGTAGCTGCACCATTACCCTATACCATTACAAAAATTACATCAACATAGACAAAAGATCTAAATATAAAACTTAAGCCTATAAAATTTCTAGAAGAAAACATAGGGGAAGTTCCATACTATTGGATTCGGTAATGGTTTCGATATGACACCAAAGAACAAGTAGCAAAAGCAAAAATAGGCAAATGGGACCACATCAAACTTAAAAAAAATTTTGTGTAATGAAGGACATCATCAACAGGGCAAGAAGGCAACCTACAGAATGGGTAGGTCAGTCAATCAGACACGAATGAACAAAGAACAGTTTTTATGTTCAAATTCAAATTTTGGGGAGTAAAATCTCCAAGTGGAGAGGAAGTATGGGGACACTACCACTCAGCCAACCAGATTCGGGACTGGTGGGACAGATGGGATGGTGTGTGTCACCATGTCCCAATCTTACACCCACTTTGTACCTGGGAGGGTGTGTGTGTGTGTGTGTGTGTGTGTGTGTGTCCACTCTGCACAAGAAATAGCACAGATTTGCCTGGCCACCCCCAAAGGCTACTCACCGCTGAGCCGTACATAGTCCTCCTCCGCACAGAGCCGTCGGGCGGTGTTACAAAGATTTTTGTTCGATCCATCGGATTTCTAGAGTGTGTAGCTTTGTAGGGCATGATGTTGATGGGGCTGCAAGATGCTGAACGAGGACAAATGGGGATAACTAGGGTGCAGGTGATTGTTTTACACACAAGAGTGCCAGAGGAGCAGTTGAAGGAAAGCCAAAAGCAGGTTCAGGAAAAGGAGCGAAGCAGAGATAGAGAGAAAAGCAGGGAGAAGATGTTATTACCTACAGGTATCCAGGCCCTCACACTCAACTCTCCTCACAGTCCTGTCAGTTTGTGGTGTGTCCAAGAGGAAAGCATGTCCAAATGAAAAATCTGGAACATATAAGCTCTTTGGCTATTTAAATACTGATTAAAGAAATAAATGTAATCCAATAATTATGGAAAGCAATGGCCTAATAGTCGTATAAACTCATGGTTTGGTAAAATGCTACATTAATGATAGGTAATTCTTATATGAGGCCTGCTTTATAATCACATTTTTTCCTAATTAGCTTTAAGAGTGAACAAAAGGTGGAAAGATATGAAGCGAGCAAGCAAGCAAGCGACTATTTCAGGAATAAAGTTCAATAGGCAGTGGTTAAAAAAAAAAGGAACTATTTTTAAAAATGTTAAATGACCATGTCTTACCAGGTGATGAGATGTTTGAAGGATAACTAATAATTTCTAGAAAAAAATCCTGTGAATGTTTTATCTATTTAAGGGCAAATCAAATGCAAACTTGTGGATTTTCCCAGAAGCCAAAGCATTTGAAGATTGATAACAAGCAGCAGCAGAATGCATGGGGAACAGGATGTCATCATTTAAAATGGTGAATAGAACACAAATGTGTTAAAATTGCCAAAAATAAAGTTGAATCGTGCATAGCTTTACAGTTTTACTCAAAACAGAACATTTTTTGAAAAACCACAAAGTTTCTGACCATATACCTTCAAAGGAACACCGTCATTAATCAAGGGATTCTGAGCAATGATGCTTTAAAGACATTCATTCATACAATAAATACTGCAGAGGTATGTAAAGTGTGGGCACTAAGGTTCCAAGGCTCATTTTCAGATCTCATCCAGAAATCTTGTTCTCCAGCAAAATAATAAGACAATTAAACATGACCACTGAGGAGAATCATATGTAATGAACTGTTGTAAACATGGTTTTATCCAATTCTAGCGATGGTAGCAACTCTTTTAAAGAGACCATTCACGCCAGCTGAAGATACTAACAGTATTAATAAATTAAAAACTCAAAAGTTTACAAGACAAATTTGGGATAATCTTAATATCACAGTTAAGAGTTTAAAAATATTCTTATTTTGGTTTAATCTATAGATAGGAAGTGGATCAGACTGCATCTTTCATCAAATGCCTGCCAGGATTTTCTGGTTATCAATTATCAGGGCAGTAAATAGACTAGAAATTGCATTCTCTTTTCCCATGATCCGAACACAGAACTTTATTTCTTCAGGGTAAACAGAAACATTTTGGGTTCCCTCAGCTCTCCTGAAAAGAATATGTGTGTCTTACTTGGGAGTTGACACAGAGCTTTGTTTCAGATCTTAATCGTGAAGGAAGATTCCTCTACAGTAGGGGTGTCGAACTCAATCAGAGAAGGGGCCAAAATCTAAAATCCAGCCTAAATCGCGGGCCGAATGGTTTACTGAACAGTCATAAACTGTCATTGTGATGGAAACGCAGCGGAGTGCAGTGATGACAGCGCGGTGCGGGCCACATTGCAAGGCCTGGCGGGACGGATTTGGCCCGAGGGCCTTGTGTTTGACACATGTGCTCTACAGTGTGAGGAAGCAGGACCTTCTCTCATTTTGTTTATGGTGGTCACAGGGGAAATAATTTGAAAATAACCTTTTCTCAAGTGCCCCAGCAAAGCATTTACATTTCCCAGACAAGGAAAGAGTTCATGAATGTAAAACTCTTCCAAGCCAATCAAATATATTTAGAAAATAACATCCTGGCACAAGGCGCTTGGGTAGGATTAATGACCAGGCGAGGCACACATTGCCTGGGGCACGACCAGAGGGCCACTAAGCGTGCTGGGGGATCAAGAAACTCCAGACAACAGCCTTGCTCTGAGGCCATAGGTCCGACACTGAAAAAGGAATAAAGCACAGAAATATGATTTCTTTTTCCTCTAGTGGAAAACAGTTATCCTGGGAGGTATTTATGGAGCAATTTTGAGACCATCTTGGATGGAAACCAATCTCATCACACCTTCAGCTTATTCTTTATTATTGGTGCCGAGGTAACATTAATCAAAGGATGAAAATGTCTTATACCTATCTGTGTAGTTTACACTAAAATCTTCAAATTTAATTGTTCAAGGAACATTGCCTGGCTAAAATAAACACTATAAATCCCTTCTAAGGATATTTCATTTCATGAGCTTCCTCGTTGTTCTTAATAAAAACTACTAAAAAACCTGAAACTTTACGTCAATTATTTTAATACTCTTGCTCTTCTGAAGAAATAGTAAGAGCAATGTATAATTGTCTTACCCAACCCTCCAGAATGCTCTCCTTATCTCAAAGAAAATTTGTTAAACATGAAAATTCTTCTATAGAACTGTCTTTGAAGAAGTCTTCCACAATATCTGTATTTCCTCTATCCTTGGTAGCAAGTGTGCCTTAATTTAAATCATTCAAAAATTTTTATATGAATTGATGGGTGAAAAGAAAAGACAATGCAGTTCAAGTGGTTGGAGTGTGGCATGGAGAATAGAAAAATTACATAATAGAATAATAAAAAAATTAAATGTATTGAATGCCTACTATGTGCAGGCACTACTCTAAGCATTTTACATGTATTAACTCTTTTAATCCTGAGCTCTAATAATCACAATTATTTTAAATGTATGTTTTAAAGTGTACATGGAAAAGTCAACTCAAAGCATTAGGTACAAATAAGACTCTGATTTTCAGTTCTCAAGTGCTCTCATGGCTTGTCCTGGAAGTTTGCAATCACTGACCATCTTAGGGGTGACTGTTTTGATCTGCTATTGCAACCCTGGCTCTGGATGTAGGTCATCCTCTTGCCAGTGGCAATTGGATATAAGATGAACTCAAGGGGCAACACTAAAATGGGAAGACAAGAAAGAAAAATCAATGAGAGTATGTGGAGAAAGTGTTTTTGAGAAGATGTATGTAAGAGATGTTTACATATGTAATTTCATATGAGAAATTTTAGAAACCAACAGTTTCGGTTCATTAACCATAAGCTGTACCAATGCAATAATAGGTAACAACAACCTAAGGAACATATTAATGAAACAGGCAACTCAAGGAAAGGCTGTGCATTGCTTCACACTAAAGTAAGTTAAAGAAATGAGTCAATCTATGACAAGGAGAATGGAAAAGTTGCAAAGTAAAGAAGAACCAGTTAGGAGGTAAAAAGCACTTGACTGAACATAACAATGAAGAAGGAAGGTGGGAAGATGGGTGGGTAGAATGGGTGGAAAATGAGGAAATGGTGTTGGAAAAGACTAGAGGAAGAGTGAAAGAATTGACAAAAGTTAGTAATGACAGAAATAGCAAACAATTTTCTAGCTGTGAGGCAGTCTTTTAGTATGAAAACATACAATATGGCGATTCATAAGCATGGTAGCCATAAACTATTGTTTAGATCCTATGAAAGAAAACTGAAAAGCAGTTTTAGAGGTTCTTCAATTAGCTGGACCTAAAGAAAAACTTCCATGACTTGTATAAAAGTATGCCATTCACAGGCATAAAAAATGAAAACTACCTTGAAATAAGCTATACTTTTTCCTCCAGAAAAATCTCAGATGCAACATGACTGCTGACAAGTTAGTTTACAGAAAACACAGAGCATTGTGGTCCAGCTAGTTGAATGAACAAGGTACACAGAGCATCACATGGGGTGCCATGGATGGAGAGCAAGCTAGTTTAAGGTCCAGTCTACTGATTTCCTAAGTGGCTCTGGTAAATCACTTTTGTCACTGGGTCCCACAGGCAGGTGGTGGGAATGCCTGAACGTGCTTTCTTGACTACCTCTCAGGGGTACTGTGAGAATTAGTGTTGATATCAGCTCATCGGAAACCAGAGATGAAAGGCATCATAAAACCAAGTATTATTATTTGTAAAGAGGGCTAATGGATAGGAAGAGGCCCGCACAGGCAAAGTGTTTTTTAAAGGGAACTTTGGGAAGAGGCTATGCAATTTCTTAAGTGCCAACGACGAGGGCTAGTAGACTGGTTTCATCGATACACCAGCTGTGCCCAAAGATAGCTGGGAATATCTAAATGACATCACCATGTGATGTTGCCAAAAGCCTAATATGTATCTTCCAGTTAGAAACATTAAATTAATTGGCTCATTCAGGCATGTTTTGCATTTCAAAAAAGTAAAGGGGTTATAATTAATTATAATAATCAGTACTTAGTGCATTTTACATGCTGTATTTTCGAAGTAAATAACACTCTAAATAGCCTTCTCCACAAGTCTTAAGAGTTTTGGAAGGGCACTCTTCCGAGATGACATATAAAAGACTGGCACAGGGGCCCTACAGCCACATTAGTAAACTGTATGCTTAAATCAGCTTGTGCTTCGATTTTATCCCCAAGGCCACCTATTAGAATGTTAAATTATTTCTGCCTCTGATCATCTGCTTAGATGCAAGGGCAGAAAGAAAGTTGGGGAAGGGACAGGTCTTTCTGGGAATGCTCTGAACAGACAGAAGGATCTGAAGCCTCTGATCACTGGGAGGGGATCTTTTGTCTGCCTGGCATCTGGTGTCCAGATAAGATGTTATAATAGATGCGAAGAGGAAACAATGCCTGGGCATGAAACCAACACCAGCGGACACACTTCCAAAGCTGTTCCACCCGGAGGAGAGAGAAGCACACTGGGAAAAACGCAGATGTGATCAGATGAAGGCTCAGCTATGCCTCACAGGGAGGACTTTCCGGCCCCGGGGAAGGTGCACCTTGACAGTTTTACCTGAGTCTCCAGACAAGGCAGCTGTGCTTTTACTCCTGGCCAGGAACGAGTGCGTGGGCGTCAGCAGTCTGTTAACAACGCTGCTCTCCCAGGGGCTGAGCTGCAGGCGGCGAGCTAGACGTCACCACATAAGCAAGATGTTAGAAGCTTTCCTTCCAGGGGCAAGGGGGTGCAGAGCAACACACCTATCGCTCCCACATGCCGGCCTTCCAGAGAGATGGGCTCTCTGGCGAGGACAGTGGGTGAAGAGTCAGGGCAACAGGAGCCTACCCAAAGGAGCCATTATTCTAGAGCACTGCCTTCCTTCAAAGGTTCCTTTGGTGGCAGGCTCTCTATTAATTTTATGGAGGCAGTTTTTGCTAACCACCCTCCTAGAGCAGTCAACAGATAACACAACAGAAATGTTATTTCCATGGCAGGCTTGGCATGTATCACCGACTCCAGTCATACCTATCTGCCGTCTGTCCTTATCGGGATGGGCAGTGGACTGCTGCACACCTTAGCCACAGGGCTTCCTAAGTACTCTGAATAATCAACTCCACCAGCAGCCATGCCAGCTTAATGCAAGACCGGATTTATAAGTAAATAAAGATAGAAAGGTCTCCATTACATTTTGATAGATCGCCATGAATTGTTACATGGGTAAATGGGGGGTAATTAAAGATAATAAAATGGAAAAGGGCTCATGCACAGTTCTGTTTAGAATCCCCTTTTGTCTTTTCCATTCAGCAAGTCAAATTCTTTCAGGTCCCTGTTTGACAGCAATAAAAAATTTTGGGGGAGCATAAGGGTCAAGTTGAAGCAAGATAAAATTAAACAGAAAAGCCAAAATCCAATATAAACATAAATGGGAGATTAATAGTTGTTGTGAAGAATCTGGAAGGTAAATTTAAAATAATGTAATGAAGGATAGTCCCAAATTATATTGAGGCTTGGCAAGCCCACTGCTAGGAAATGAATGCCAATCATAAATGAATACTTTGCTTATGTTAGCTTCCATTGATGCCCCATGAAAATAGAGGCTATTTTCTAAAATTCCAGGAAAGAAGTCTACAAAAATCACTCGAGTGATAATATATCTTTATTTTAGAACACATTTCCAGTGACATAAAAGACTTTAAAACTGTCTGTACCTGGCAAGGCCATTCAGTTCCTCACGGCAAGCAGCAGGTACAAGTTCCTTTGCCTCTGGATCAGTTGTTCTTATAACAATCTTTTATATGACATGTTTGAAATGAATGGCATTTATATTATAGGAAAGTGGTTTTAGTTATTAGAAGCCATCCAGTGTTACATGTGTTATAGAAAATATTTGCTTCTATCTCGAAGAGATACCAACTTTCAATAAGAACCTTAATTATCTGATTTTAAAAAAAGAGAGACTTTTGATGAAGGCTCTGGTGAGTTTAATAAACAGGGAACTGTTTATTAGATTTTTCTGGTAATTTGGAGAGCCTTCATGGTTAAATTAAATCTTATTTAACAGCAAGACATTAACAAAAAGATCTATTACAAAAACCAATGTAATAGGTACAGAGGTAGTATAATGTACACTGAGAAACGTGCTAATTACAAATTGCAGTATGGGTAGTGTATGTGTGTGTTGTGTATAACAACAAAAATCTTGTAATGTAGAATTATAATACATCCACAGAAGATCAATGGGGGAAAATGGTTAGGATTAAATGAAAATCTTCAACAGAACTCTATTTTTAGTAGATGAGAAAGGGAAGAAGAGATGGATGCTTCCTTTTTTTTAGATAAAATAGAACTGCAGAGATGGTTTATCATCGAAAAGACATGTCCCCTTACCTTATCCCTTCGTTAAGTTCAATTACTATATTCAGGACTCTTATCCCAACTAGAGTAGATAAGTTATCCAACAAATTCCCTGAAGTTTTAAGATCCCTTTTCTTAAGAATATCCAATCAGATATTATCACGAAGAATCTATAAAACATCTTCTTTCTAGTCGACTCAGCATTGTCCTTCATAGGAAGTGTGGACAGGATGTTGTCTGGCTTATTGCCCATCTCCCATTCTCAACCTTCCCCTAACTTAGCTGTGTACTGTAGAGGCAGTATGCAAGGTTTAACTTAAAAGTAGTATAAAATCCCAACTGGAGCTTGTCTGATATCCAGGTTCCCCAAAAGTATGAAGTTAGAATAAGTGACTAGCTCCAAAGGAAAAAAGAATAGACAACTGTAAGAATAGCATTTACATGCTATATTTTAGGTTATATTAGGGGAATGAGTTTGAAAAGAAAGGCTATTTATGAAAGGAATTTTAATTCATAATACTTTATAAAAGGCCTCTAATTTGACTACATGTCTAATGTTGATTTAGGCAAATTAGGTTAAAGAGAAAAAAAAGGAATGATTTAAGTTAAAAGGCAAGGACAGGAAGTTGTTCAAACATTTACTGTATTAGGAGATTAGTTATAAAACAACATCAGCACATATAATATTGTACATTATGACACCATAATTTTTATACAATATAAAATACACAAATACACATACGCACATACAGAACATGCACACATTACATTCTTTTTCAAGACTACTAGTATAAACACTGAAACTTTCCCCATCAGTTTCTTATTAAAACACTTAAAGTAACCACAACTTGTTACTTTCAAAGGGTATTATTTTTATATTGTACAATATTTTTTTTTAATTTAAAATCATTTAAATTATGTAAAACAAGTAGCTTATCTTAAAAGCTTAAGTTTTTCCTACCATGATATATAAAAATATGTGAAATAAAACTTTCATTTAATAAATAACATTCATGTACTGTAAATCCATTAAGATGAATAAAACTCAAAATTAAAGTAAAATGTTAATTGGAGGACTATGATCATTAAAATTTTTAGGAGGCTTCACTGATGATATTCTTGAAGTTAGGCCAAATTCCGTAAGAGTAAATGAATGAAAACCAAAAAAACCAGTCACACAAACACAAGAAATGCGGCAAGAAAGGTTTGGTTAAATGAGAAGTTAGCAAAATGAAATCTACTAACATGAATCAATTACGAAAGTATTTTTTCTTTTTTAAAGAAAATCAAAGACTTGGAATTCCCAAAGTACAGATGAAAAGTCAAAGACAGTGTGATTGAAGTAAAATAAATGTTCATAACAAAGATTATTTGCATGTTAGTGGATAAGTGGGTGATTTCTGGAGCTGTAAACTCAGTTACTAAAGAGTCGAGAGAAGCACCGCTTTCATCACTGCTAAATGCAATCATTCAGCCAAGTTCTAAAATGAGAAACGTTCTTGTCGCAAGGAAAATGTTGCTCAGCCGTTTATTGCTTTTTTATTCTGAAGTTTTTTTCTTCCTATTTAAGAAACGTAGGGAAAGCAACTTCAGATGCTTATTTTTAATCTGTAAACATCCAGAAAAAAAAGCATTAAGTAAATAACAGAACACTTTTGTTGTTTTCCTTTGGACTGTACCTCTATCTGGAGAATTTAGTAAAGTTGCAGATGAAGAGGAGAGCCGCTTGCTAATGACGGGATCAACATGTTTCGAAAGATTCATGGTGGAAACTGACCGCCTGTCTGGATCTAAAACAAATGGAGATAATGCTAATTGACAGCCAGCATGCAGCATTGCAATTTCCTAGTTCGCTGATGGAAGGAAAAACTAGGACCGGATGCTTTCAGCTCTATCCCTAGATCTTTCGTGATAGCACAGTTTTCCAAGTGGACATTTGAAAGGTGACTTAAAGGGTAGAAATAAAATTCATTTTTCTTATGGGATAAAATAAATATTCAGCTCACCAGTTTGTTGGCCAGGGAAATTCAAGCATAATGTTATAGTATGACGAATGAAGGCTAGTGGAGGGCAACTAAAACAATGGAGGCAGACTGTGAAGCAAAGAGAGGGCCATATATGTGACAGCCTTTATTCTTTTCCAAAGCAGGAACAATGGGGTAGACACAGGGCTGGTAAAACAGAGAGTAAACACGAGGAGACAAAGAATACCAAGTTCTGCTTATCTGCTGATAGCTTGGCTCGAAGGGTCATTTGCACCCAGGGCATGAAAGTTCATTATAGGAAAATAGATTAACAAGAACGAAGAGGAAGCACTATAGCATTTCTTTCTAAAATGTCTACTGATAACTATATCTCTAAGCCTAGAACGTAGAGATTAGTATGGTTTACAAGGTAGAAACAGCCCACAAACTTGCCTGACAGAACTGACAGTCATAGAAAGAAAATCAGAATTCTTTCCTTTAAGTATATTAACAATATTGTTCATCCTGCAGTTGAGTAACTTTGGAGGAATTCTTAAAGTTCAAGTCAGAAGAGAAATAGCAGTTATTTAAAAGGCAAAAATCAAGTCTATCAGTTTGCTGTCTGTACAGCGGAACCAAGTTGTAACAATACTCGGTAGCATAAATCATATTCCCTGAAAAAAAAAATTCCCTATTAAAAGTCTAAAAATCTCATCATATTTATTTAGGTGCCAGGTAGATGTTCTATAATAGCCAAAGATAATAGGATTTTGCCATATTTCGTTTTATTTTTCTATTGTTCACATATTTTAAAACCAAAAACAAACCAAAATATTCCTTGTGGGAGAAAGTTGTTCAAAACTTAATTGCTATTGGTCTAACTAACCTTGGCAGTACAAATTTTACAGTAGCCTTTCCTCCACAGAATAACCATTTATGGCCATTATTTACAGTATAGAGGGAGCAAGCGAGTCTTGCACCAGCATCAAACATTTCTCCTATTAGGGCTCATTTTATGGTTGAAGCATTTAGTTATTAAAAAAATCCAGACATCATTTCTGTTACTCAAATTTATTTATTCTTAACTGATGGGCCCTTAGAGTGTTCCTAACATAAAGATTCAGAATAGGATGTCAAAAGGAACATCTGAATTATGAGGTTCAAGCACACAGGGAAGGATAATGAAAGATAATTCCAGATAATTTTAGAGCAATCCATTTTCTGATATTGCTTTGTATGTTAAGCTCTAATTAGAGGAAAATTGTGTCTACATGCAGGCCTATCCTGCATGGTTAAAATTATGGGTGTATAATATATATATTTATTAATTATTTTATACATAGTAAGATAATTTTTAATCATTTCTTTTTCTCATAAAACCAAACACAAATTCATGAAAGGATTTTTGACGAACTGGCTTAAACAGTATAAAGTTTACAAGCCAGAGCTAGTTGATATGGGAGCAGTCAGACAACACACTGATTTAATCTGATTAAATTTAATTTCTAAGACCCGTTTGTTGGTCAGTGAACACTGAATGAGTACCACCAGGACCCAGGCATTGCTGTGCAGTAAGGGGTATTCAAAATGAGGAATTTCTGCTCCATGCTCTTGAGGCCACAGCAGATCATTCTGACCTTTGAGAATTTTGGTATATTCCCATTATTTCCAACCTTCTCTCGTCTATGTAGCAACAATTTTCTCTCATCCAAAGCCCTTATAAAAACTAATTTTATCCAACAGTTTACATTCTCTTTCTCTGAGTGACAGTACGAATGGTCATTTATTGAACTCTGAATGGGAAAGCAAGAATTAAAGTTAGGGAACTTTATTTCCCTTCCAAGAAAATCTGTAACAGAGTATACTTCTGCCTACACATGAAAAACAAAGCCAAGTAAAAGAAAAACAGTAAGGTTATAAAAATATGTACCATGACAGCTTTCTACACGGAACATATGTGTAAAATATCCCTAGAGTGAAACATCATCTATAAATGATCCTAATAATCATAGACTTCATAGGTGCCCCACCAAATAGAGCCAAGAAAAATGTTTTCAATTTTGATTCACTCTGATAGAAAAGTAAATTGTGGTAATATGATTTTAGACTTTTTTTTTTTTTTTAACATGAAGGGGTTATAGAAAATATACTAAATGTTAGAAATGAAAGAGAATAGAGCAAACAAACAAAAATCCACTAACATTTAGATTACAACTACAGGTGGCTACACAAGGATGGAATGAGAGTGAAGAGGGGAAACCAAACTGGATGTGCTTTGATCCCAGTTAATTTATTGGCTTAAAAAACCATTTTTTAAAAAGTCTTATCTTAAAATGATCGTTTAAGGAGAAAGTAAACATATCCCATATAATGATTTCAACAGCTTCAAGTCACCTGAGTTATCTTATCACACTTAAGAAACACTGTGCTATATCCCAGATCTAGGTCTATGCAATAGGATATTAAGCAAGCATTATGACTAAGGTGGTGATGGTCCAGCTATGGATGAACTCTGGCCCTAGGTTTGAGGTGCTTGCTACAGGTCAGGCAATCAGCAATCATAGGGAGGTCTGTACCAGACTTTGTAGTACCACCCAAAGTTGTGGAGTGGTAGTCTAGGCCTGCTAAATCGAGAAAGGTGAATGATGACTCAACAAAACCACCTGGGGACAGAATGCAAGACAATGATTTTTCAAAGTAAATTAAAAAAAGAGGCTATCAGACTCACACAAATGAAAAAGAACTGACACACTATATAAAATTCAAGGTGGACTGAATTTACAGTACAAAAATAAGGACTTTCACTAATTCCAAATTTCACTATTCTCATGTCTATTTAAGAACAAGGGAATAGCTAAGACATCTACTATTTGTAGCCTCAAAACCTGCACTTTCTCTTGCAAAGCTAGTGTTGCATACATTTAGGGTCAGAATACATAAGCTCATAGTATTGATTTTAATTAGTCAATAGGCCTATGTTTCTTCTAATGTAAATGGTAAAACTGGCGAACCAATTTCATAATCCTGAAACTCTATGTAAATTAGACTAATGTAGAGTTGAAACTAGCATGTTTATTTAGAAAGATTGCATAGATTTCTCTCTCCTCAAGGACTTTTATAACAAATGAGAAAAGCAGTCTATGTTAAGGGGGAGAATCTTATCTTCTTACCTCCATCACCCTCTTATCCTCAAACAGTAGAAACATCATTTAATGGTAGTGTCATTGTTTCAGCAGGATTTTGGTTTTGCAAGCACAGACTTAGGAAAAAGAAGCCACTGCACTTTTACTGTTCAGGAAAAACATAAAAGGGGCTGTGAAAGAGGTCACAGCCCGTTTACCTGTACTGTGAATGCTGGGGCTCGCATGGAGAGGGCCTCCCCATGACCATCGGTTATGCTTCTGTCTTGGCTTCTGGCTCCTTTCCATCGTACGTCGTACAACGGCTTCATGGCGCTCCTTAAATGGCATAGAGCAGCTGATGATTAGATTCAACCTGACTGTTGGAGGTTTCTTTAAAAAATTTTTTTTAATTGATTTGAGAGAATAAAAGAATGAGAGAGAGAGAAATATTGCTCCACCTACTGATGCATTCATTGGTTACTTCTTGTATGTGCCTTGACCTGAGATCAAACCTGAAACCTTGATGTATAGGGACAATGCTCCAACCAACTGAGCTACTCAGTCAGAGCAAGGCTTCTTTAACTTAAGACAGAGTGGAGTGAGAGGGAGTACTTGACCTCAGTACTCCTAATCGATTTCCTAACATCTAGGAAATAGATTTTTTTTAAATGTTTCTATTGATCTTTTTAAAAAAATGTTTTTGTTGGTTTAAGAGAAAGAGAGAAAGGGACTGGGGAGGAAGGGGAGAGAGAGAGAGAGAGAGAGAGAGAGAGAGAGAGAGAGAGAGAGAGAGAGAGAGAGAGAGAGAGAAATTGATTGATTGCCTCCTGCATACACCTGATCAGGGATTGAACCGGAAACCTGAGTATATGCCCTGGACAGGGAGCCAACTACATGGGGATTACATTCAACCAACTGAGCCACACTGGCCAGGGTTACACCTTATCTTAAAGTGAGAATATTATCAACCTGGGACAGTTATTGAAATCATTAGGAGCCAGTTGAAAAGCCCGCTGTATACAGTAGGTACCTAACAATTATTACTACTGGGAATGTGATGCTTTCATGGTAGTGCAAGTCTTACCTTACACAGATATTAAACACACGTGGTACCATACCTAAACAATGGAATTTAGAATTTGACTCAACTTACTGAGTTGTATAACCTTGTTATTTTACCCATTCTAATTCTATATTTCCATTTTTGCCAAGATTCAAGGGATAAAATGAGACAATCTAGCATGTGAAAAGTTTGTCAATGGTAAAGCCCTATAGAAATCCAATGGCTTAGCCTGACTGATTTGGCTTAGTGAATAGAGTGTTGGCCTGCGAACTGAAGGGTCTTGGGTTTGATTTCCGGTCAAGGACACATACTTGATCCCCTGAAGGGTTGAAGGCTTAATCCCTGGCACCCATTAGCTCGCATGTGGGAGTCAACCAATTGATGTGCCTCTCTCACATTGATATTTCTCTCTGTCTCTTCCCCTCCCTTCCACGCTCTCTGAAAATTAATGGAGAAAATATCCTTGGGTGAGAATTAACAACAACAAAAAAACCCAAAAATAAACAAAAAAAGAAATCCAATGACTTGGAGTGGTCTTGATATTTCAGTATAGATTAGCTGAAAGAAGTTATAAGTCTAGAGAAGAGAAAATGGGCTTTTAAAGTTTCTATGGAAATAGGAACAAGCACACCATTCTCTACAAGACTTCCACACCCCAACGTCCTTCCACACTGTGTTTGTCTGTCCAGCTGCTTACCCTGAGACAATTTTGCCGCGCGTCTCAGCACCTTAATGGGAAGTTTCATAGCGAGTCCGCTGCATGTCTGCAATAGATGCGCCTCCCACCCATTTCCCAGGGCAGCACCTTACTTTGTCCTCCTCTAGTCTCTGCCTTCGCTTTTCCTCCACAGCAGCCCTCCTCCGCTCTTCCTTCAGCCTCTGCTCTTCCAACTTCTTCTTTCTCTCTTCCAGGTGCTTTTCATAGTGCTGCCTGGCTCGCTCTTCTTTTTCTAACCAGAATAGTTCTCTTGCAGCTATTTTGAAAGACAAGGCGAATCAAACACAGGCAGCTTCAAAACTTGAACAGTTAGGGCTGTGTAAGTGGCGTGCACTTAACACATATGGGTTCCTTGGTTTTGTAGTAACCAAGCTGGCCTGTGCTTTCTTCAGATTTTCAGGAAAAAAGTACTGTGGTTAATTTTTAGCATTATTTCATATGCTAACAATGAGGTTGAAGAAGATGAATGGAATTCTGCTCTTTGGGGGTCCCTACAGACTTCTAGTTTGATATACAAGGTGTCCCCAAAAAATATACCATATTTTCCGGCATATAAGATGACTTTTGAAACCAAAAAAAGGCCTGCTCAGATTGGCCAGAGTCAGAGAGGCGGTCTATTAAAAAAAGAACTGGTGTTGCCTCGGAAGTGGGGGGTAGTCTTATACAGCGAAAATAAACACAAACCTATGTTTTAACTGTAAAATTAGGAGGGTCATCTTATACGCCAGAAAATATGGTATACACACTTTGAATAATTATCAATTCCCATGGGTTAAACCTGAAAAGAAGGAAACATCAATTGAGCTATTAGCTATCAAAGATATATACATTTTTGAAGGACAACCTGTATTATTACAATAGAATAATATATATATCACATGCTCTGCTCTCAATTCTGATAGTGATAAGATGCCCTAAAAAACAATAGTACTATTCATCTCTCTCTTTTAAAAAAAAAAAAGAGATATTCTTCAGATTGAAAATGTGACTACATTTGTTTCAATACAGCACTGGTTCTCTGACAGAATTAAAAGGACTTGGGAGAAAATCTTAAAGATTGATAGTTAATAAGAGGTATATTAAATGCCTCATAGACATATCACACTGAGTCAGATCAGCAATATGAGGGGCCAAATCAGCAACTGATCTTGTGTCTGAAGAGCTCATAACCTAGTTAGATAAGAAAACATCATGAAATGAATAGAAACACAGAATTCAAAAAACAGTGTTCAATGACAAAATGCTTCTTTTCTTCCTTACATATATATGTTTCTCCTCCTGTTGGGGGAAAATATACAAAACTAAGTTTTTAAGAGGAAGCTTTCTTGAGCCATGATAACTAAACACATCTTTAATAGGAGTTACTAACAAAATTTAAAGCATAAACCTTGAAACCTGTGGATATGCAATATAATACATCTATTTCTTAACACTCAGCTTGCCAACTATGTAGTCTTTGACTTTTATATCCTGTTTTGAAGCAATTGTCAGATTCTTTGGGGATATTTATGAATGTAATATATTCCTTTTCTGTAAGAAATCCAAAAGCCAAAAGATAAAATAAGAGATAAACATTTTAATGAAATATTAAATATCTTTAAAAAATGGAAAGGTAAAATAAGAGTTAATCAATTCATAGATTAATTTTCCTTAAATATGTTTTTCATCAGGCTACTTTCTTGCTCATGAATATTTATTTTACTATTTCTTCATTAAATTTCAAGTCCCCTGATTTCTCAAATCCTACCTACACTTGGCCTTCATATTGTTATTTGGCCTTACTCTGCAATGCTCTCCATAGTAGCCTTTTCATTCTTAAAGTAGACCTATCTCCTTACTTTATCCTTCAAACAAGGGTATGTTTCTCCCATATCTTTGCTGCTGTTGCTACTTAACCTTTCTATACCTCACTGCTGTTAGGTCGAGGCAGGGGGAAGCCCAGATCAGATACAAGCATCTGCAAGGTGGATGGTGACAAAGCCCCTGAATCCCTGCCCAGACTCTCAATTTTTTAAAATATAACCAAAGAGTCTGGAATATAAGGTTCTCCCTCCTCCCAACTGGTGGGCAGAGTTATGACATTACTGGCATCTGTCACAGAGACATCCCCAAGACATTGAGCCACCAATCAGCGCGTGCCAAAGTGTCCTGGAGCCCACCTCTTTCTGTTCTGCCCAACCCTCTGCTGTTCCTCCCCTTAAAAAGACCCCCAGACCAGCCATGTGATGCTTGTCCTCCATGTCCAGGCGGCAGCCCGGCTGGGTCCATCTCCCCTCCCAGCTCCTTCAATTCTGATTTCTCTGTCTCCGTAATAAACTTCACTTTAAAATACCTTGGTGGTCAGTTTCCTGCGCCTCAAACCTTACAAATACTATTAAAATAAATTGTGGGTCAATGCAGGCCCTTCCTCATAGATTTACTATGAGGACTAAAAGGATAATTTCACTTAACACAGAGTAGTTCTCTGCATTTAGTAAACTTTCAAGAAATACTAGTTATGACTGTCATCTTTGTCATCATCATCACCATGGTTTCAACCTAGAAAATTAAATTTGATTCTTAAGATTGTGTTATCTCAATAGGAATAGACATTACTACAATTATAATTACTTTTATCCCAAATAATCTTTTAAAGGAAGAACATATCTTTATCCACTAAACTCTTATCAAGTGCCACTTTCATTTCTTCTACCAGGAAGTCAAGGTCCTATTGCAGAGCCTTCTTTAAACAAATGTCTTCTTTTAAAACAGTCATACAGAGAATAGGCAAACAATGGTGAAATAAGCAAACAACTCTTTCATATTATTGCAGAGATGCTGGTGAGTGCTAGAATTATTACCAAGTACAGATCATGCAACTTTTTAAAATTGAAGGATAACATATAAAATATTTCAATATTTTCGTAAGAATTTAAAAGTTAATTTATCCTAGGAGATTTAGCTATTTAAAATATCTCCTAAGGATGCCAGATAATGTGAAAGTCTTAAATCATTAAAAAATTATATTTTTGAACACAAGAAAAAAAAAATCAACAACTGCTGTGGACTGAAATGTGCTCAGCCCTACACTCCCCATTCATATTGAAATCCTAACTACCCAATATGACTGCATTTGGTGACAGGGCCTTTGGGAGGTAAAATGAGGTCATAAGGGCAGGGCTCTAATCCAGTAGGATTAGAGACCTTAAAAGAGACCCCAAGTGCTCTCTGCACCGGACTCTATATGCTCAGATGCTCATTCGAGAAAAAAGCAGCCTTCTGCAAGCCAGGAAGAGAGCACTCATTAGAAACTGAACCCTGCTGGAACCTTGATCTCAACCTTTCTAACCTCCAGAACTGTGAGAAAATAAATTTCTGTTGTTTTAAGCCACCCAGTCGATGGTATTTTTTTATGGCAACCTGAGCAGACAATTCATTCATATTTAAATCATTAACAATCACTAATTTCTTAGAGGCAGCGCTATAAAAGTATCATAGCATGTCCAAAAAGGAACTATGGTGAATATTATTAACCTTTACTCGTGTGAAGTTAATATCCCCCATCCAATTCTGGGATCATTATATATATATATATATATGAAAACCCACTGTAGCCCCCAAAATACTGGACATTAACACGTCAGTCCCACCCTTGAGCTGCTGCCACCAGGATTACATTTTACACCGTGATAGTGTGTCAGTGCCACACAAAGGGGAGCTCCTCTATCAATCTGGACTCCATTTAGAAACACACAGAGACTCTGGTACTGAAAAGAGTAAAAAATGAAAAGCAGGGCATTGCAGTGGATAGAGCACGGGCACCTCAGTCTACCCCCGCCTCCCCTCCCCGTCCTGCTTCTGAACAAGAAGTGACTTCAGTGGTCCTGTCTGTCCCCTCAGATTGCTATGGTGCCATCTTCCTGACAGAGTGACCAGGTGGGTCCACGGTAACGTACCGAGCACTTAGCACAGTGAGTAGGGACTCAATATATGTAGGTAATTATAGTGAGTGAATCTTTTTGACGGTCATATTAATTCCTGTCCTATTATTAGAGAGAAAATTCAGCCAATGGGAAGAGAACACAGGTGGGACAGAGAACTCAAATGGTGCCTTCTGCACTCATGGGCTGGGTGGACTCCCCATTCAGTCACAATCAACAATCCACTGCCCGGTCTGGTCCTTCTGCACAAGCTTACCTTTGTGTAGGTGGAGTACAAATTTCACTATCAAATGAAGGAAAGAAAATCATGACACTCAAAGAACAGAGTAATATTATCACTTGATCTCTGACACACATAAAGCTGCTGTCCTAGTTTCATACTGAGATATACAGAGATATAAATAGGTTACGGGTAACACTGGGTACCAGAATAGCCAGTAATATCCTGAAGAGCCAGAAAATGATAATATCTGAGTTCAGGTACAGATTCTGTCAATGATCCTGTGTGGCCTTGGGGAAATTGCCTAACCTATCTGACTCTAAATTAGAGAGTGTGTACTAAGAGATCTCCATGCTCTTTTCAATTAACTCCCATGACTCAACTTTTTGTTTTTACCTTTGAGGACACGTGTGGGATGATAATGAGGTTTCTCTTTTACTTGCTTTTTTATGTTAAAATTTTAAATCTTTGTTCTGCATGTTAATAATGACTGATTACATTCAAGTAAATTTCATCTTAATGTTGCTTTGGAAACACTGACTATATTATAAATAATAACTCTAAAGGAAAAAAAAGGGAATCTAATGGCTAAACCTACAATACATCATTAACCCTAAGGAGGAGGCTGTGGAATGGAAAAATAAGAGCATATGTGCAAGAAATACTGATTAATTTCATTTAATAGTCAAGAAATGAGAATGAAAGGTAATCACCAATAGTATAGAAAATTACAGCACCCCTTTCACATTAATAAGGGGAATTATGGAAATTCAATGCTTGTATCAAACCAAACCCTACCACTAAAGTTACCCCTCCAATAAAAAAGGAAAAAAATAAAGTTAAAAAAATAAGCTAAAAGGAATAAAATCAAGCCCATTACTTATGACTGAAATTTTTAGACCAGGCCAAAACAAAAACATGAAATTATTTGTTGCTGTTGCTGTTTTGTAAACTTACAACAAAGTGTCAAATAAAGCCTAAAAATAATGAGCAAATAGCATAAAAACAATGAAATAAATGTAGAATAGTGTTACCAGACAAAATGGAACTGAAGATCAAATGAGGGGGGGGGGGGAAACCTCAAAGGAGTTAAAAGCTCTCCCAAGATCACATAATCTAAAAGAATTGCAATTTTACTTCAGCTCTGATTCCAAAACCTGCACTCTTATTATAGATACCACACAATACTTCCTCCAGAGTCACACATCGGCCTGCCTAAAATTTTCACGTGAATTTCCCAGATCCATCACAAAGCAGTACTATCTGCATATTCATCCCACCTCAAACCAGAACCTGCTCTTTTTCTATATTGATAACAAATTCACTTAACCTCCACATGCTCTACATAAGGTCCTCCTCAATTTCTTCCTCATAAAATCAATTATATTTCAACAAAGCAGTTTTTAAACAAGATTTTTCCTTCATGGATGATTCAACCTAACTCAACACATCTAAACAAATGACCATATCATTTTACACCAGAACTATCTCTAAAATTTTGTATCTTCTCTTCTCCCCTGGAGGCTAATGGGACTGAGGTGCTGGGACTCAGGAGTACCCCTGTGGAAGACCTTCCTTATACAATGGGCTGAAGGACTTGGAGATACCTTCTTATCAAACCTTCTTATCTTCAGGGGTATCATCATCATGGTGAGATGTCTTCTCCTTTTACTTTGTTCTGACACCCACATGATTTACAGGTATTATCTTCACAGTCACTCCGTGAGGTAGACACTGCTATTAAACATTTTATTATGAGAAGTCTGGGACACACAGAGGTGAAGTAACCTGCCTGACATCTCACAATAAGCCAGTGGCGGAACTGGAATTCAAACTCTGGACCGTCTGACTCGAAGCACACAATGAGCCATTATTCTAAAAGACATGATTTGGAACACATCCCTGTGACTAAAGCTCCTCCTCTAAATTGGGACAAGTTGGTCATCCATTGGGAAGATCCCGATCTCCTAATGTCACTCTTAATCTTTATCATCATCTGTTTATAAGACCCTTTACTTTTCAGATTTTAAATCTTCCAGCCTTCAAGGCAAAGTAAATTTGAAAGAAACAAGTAATACCTGCATAGTCATGATGATTCATTTTATGTTAAAGCTCCAGCCTCTGAGTTACCTAACTCGTCCCACAACAAGCGCTTATTCTTTTCAGCCCTGAGCCTGACTTATGATATAGCTTCTTTGGTATGTGCTGATGTCCATATCCCTCCCACTGTCGTGTATTCAGATCCTTTAGATGCTCATAACCTGCCTGACAGCCTTAGGAGCGTCTGTGCCATACATTCATTAAGTGATAACTTTCAGGAGACCAGATGCCAAGATTGACCATAGATCTGCCCAAGTTTTGTCCAGTAGAAATTTGGATTAGAAAAACTGCTTTCCCAAAGCCCACCCATTTTTATTTATTTATTTATTTGTTTGTTTGTTTGTTTATTTATTTTTGGTGTGGGTTCTGTCAAAAGCAATTACTGTCCTAATCAAATCATGTGAAGTATGAAATCAGGGGCAGTGCCATTTATGACTGTAATCAGAGGTGCAGCATTCCTGGTTATTTACTAATTAACCCTAACTTCCCTATTAACATTTTTGAGATAAACATTCTAAGTCAGATTAAAATGATCATTTATTACTTGTCTATACTCTTATTATTAATATACTGCTGTCCCTGAGTTGACAACCCATTGACATTAGAAAGGGGAAAAAAGGCAAAGTAAAAAAGCTGTGACTGGATGGGAAGGAACTCTGGTGAAATTATCTGAAAAAACAACAAAACTCAAATATAATTTAATTGACATGTTTAAAGGTCAAAATACTTTGTCCATTATCTTATTGTTGTTTCTAATATATTATGACACATCTTTTATAGCTTTGAACTTAGCTATAAAATGCAATATAAATGAACTGAATGATGGAATTTATTAGCTCAAAATTTTCATCATGAGTCAATCACACAATCCTTTGAGAGAATATTCCATAATTTTATAGAATCCTTGAAAGTCCTATAGGGAATGTGACTCCAATGACATCAGTAATTTGTATTACCTTCCAAAAGAGAAACCCCGAATCTCCCTAAACACAAAAGACTATTTGTGGAATAATTTTTGCCCTCCCCTTCCCCCCCCAAAAAAGAAAAAAACAACAACACTGGTGCAATTGATCAGAACAGAGAAATGACCCAAAGGAGTAAATTTTGGAGTGAAAGTTGATGAACAATTGAGTTGTATAGAAGGTGAGTTTCAGATAATAGGAATACATTGACTGATTTATGAGTAGCTGGAGATGTTGAAACCATGAGAACAAATAAGATTTCCCCCGACTAGGAAAAAACAAAATTAAAATTTAGAAGAGAGATGGAAAAAAAGATGCAGAAGTCAAAAGGGAGAAGTTTGAAGAAATAGCCTGAATAGAATCAGATGGAATATAATGGTTGTGTAATTCCTTCATATATAAATCTTTTAAGGCAGAAAATTAATGCTTTCAGAGTCCAAACGTTCAATCAAGGAGAGAGAACAATCCCAAACATGAAGATTTTTGTCTGATTTTATGTGATGAATGGAAAGATAATGTAGAAAGAGCTGGCCACCTGACATAATCCTACCATAAAAGCATTGAAGCATGACTCAGAGGTTTAACACACAGAAAGTCATTAATAGTGCCTCCCATTTGCAATCAGTACAAACATGATATGCCACCAAAAAAACAAACAAAACAAAAAGGCCTTTATTCTCTCTACCTTGCTTTTTTAAAAACCATGGACTAAAAAGAATCTTTCAATGTTAATTTCAACTGACACCCAACAGTGAATAATCAGTTTCACTGGCCAACCATTTTAAATTTTGCTTTGTTGGAATTTTTGGAATGGATCACTACCCTCCCTTTTTTTTTCTTTTAAACTTGGAAAGCTTAAAATTTGAAAGCTTTGTGATACTGATGTTACCAACTATTTTTTGTTTTTTTTTAAAAAAAACACAGTCCAAAGATCTGCTATTCAGTGACAGGCAGTCTCTCACCCCCTTAAAAAAAAAATTCTGTAAAGCACAGTTTATGGGTAGTTCATCAGGTGTGCCCTTAGATTTTCTTTTAGTGCTGAAGATTTTTTAGAAATCATACCCTTATGTATTCAAAGGCACAGCTTAAATTAGATGCTAGACTTTACATGGCTCTTTACGAATGCAGGTAGTGCATTTGCAGAACATTTACTTGTATATTTATGAAGATTTCAGAGAGCCTCTCAAGACTTAGTTTCTATTATGATGGCTAAAGTGGAAAAGAATAAGCAAAAAGACACTTATAAAATTTAAAAATACAATGCAACTAGTGCAAATAAAAATTAGAATTTATCTATTTCATTAACATTATGATTGTTCACAACAACAAAAGAGATGAGATCAGAATTAAGGAAAACTATATTTAACTTGGCAGGGTTAAGAAGAAAGTGAACCACTCGATAGTATATATTGATTCATCAAACAAGTAAAATTGCCATATTAGGGTAATACAATCATCTGAACATTACTTTGACCCATGTAATAATCTGAGGAGCATTTGGATCTGTTACCAAAGCCCTTCTTCGCACCTGTCTCTGCATCACTGACTCTAGTCCCTGCCTCTTCTGTCTCCCTTGATGACTCTGCTTCACCCTCTAGTTGGAAGCTCAGGTGGCACCTGACATCCTCAGGCTGGGTTAGGTGCTTCTGTGGTTCTCAACTCCCCTTTGCACACCCCTTCAATACCAGCCTGTATTATAATTGCTTTGTGTTCATCCGCTTCCTCACTGGACTGCACCTTTTTTTTAACACAATACCTGACAAATATTAAGTTCTGAATAGATAAATTAATGAGTCATGTTCTGCACCCCTGATATGAATGGAAATATGGGACTACATCTTAAGAAAAAAAGCTAGCCATTTAACAAACAAAGGTGGGCAACCTGTAGGGAGCGTTTGCAGGCTCAAATGAGTCTTATAACTGTATAGTATAAAAAGTGAAATCGTTTTTTATTTATCCAGCATATTCATGCTTCCTACAAAATAATTAACAATGCATGGCTTTGAAAGACAAAGAAACCAAAGGGAAAGGTATGACTTAATGTGTAAAAGCTAACTCATGATGGGATTTAAGTCATAAAGGAGTAGGCTGATGCTGTTGAGCTACTTCCACTCAAGCAGACATGAATCCACGTTGTAATTCTAAGGAGACATTTAATAGTGTAGGACCTGGTCCCACTGGGATGGGGTGGAAAGTGGAGATGAAGGAAACAAGTGCTAATACTCAGATGGATCAAAAAACCAGAGTGCAAATCCCAGCCACCCAGGCAGTCGTCAGTTTGTTCTTTTTGCTCATCTGGAGTCTCTTCCTGCTTCAGTAACTCTATTTTTCCCCTCTTCCTCAGTTCTGGTCCACCTGTCAATCCAAACTTGACCCGGGGCAGTGGGCACGGTCCACAGACAGCCCTACTCTCCAGGAACCTACCAACCACAGAAATTCACCAGGGACAGGGGACAAGACTGGGCCAAAACTCTAGGCGCAGAAAATAGGAGAGTTGTTAAGCAAGTCATTGAAATTTGTGTCGAAAAAAACATTGGCAGCAAAAGGAATGACTTCATATGATCATTATGGCAAGGCAGAGAAAGAAGCCTGTGTTCAGAGAGTGTAAATAATGCCAACAGACTTTGAAAACCATTTTCTAGGGAATTTCACAAATTTGGGTTCCTTTTTTTTTTTTTTTTAAATTTGGGTTCTTGAATAAGAATTTTAAAAAAGATGGATACAGGGGCTAGGTTTCCCAATTGAAACATGAATTCTTACAAAATAGAAAGCTTTTGGCAACCTAAGTCAGCCCTAGTCTTAAAATACCCAGACATTTCAAAAACACAGACATACTGACCAGGCAATTCATCTTCTCAACATACATACAGAGAGGATCCTGCTTTAGCAACTTTGCATAATGGACTGCAAAGTAAAGAAGGAGTTGGCACCAGCATCCATGTTCAATGTTCTGGAGGACAATGACCATGATTGCTGAGTGCTCTGATCTCGGCTTCCTGGTAAGCTGGTCCTGGGACCCAGCTCTCTAGGTGATTATATGGCAAAACACTGCAGTTGCTAACCTTTCATAAAGGCCTCAGATAACAATAGAAAAATCAGAACCCTTAGCATGAGATCTTGTGCTCTTCTTGGCAGCAAAGTGGCAGCATCTGTCTATAAATTCAGCAGCAGCATTATTCTAACATGGAAAGCAGCAAGTGCCCCCTAGCAGTGTTTAGGCTCATAGCTGTTCCCATAAAAAAGAATCATATGCTTACTGTCCTTGCATGTTTTAAGTTGTAAGATGTAATCTGAGCCATCACATTATATATACATTTCCCCCAGTGTCACAATAAACTGTGATTACAATATAAGAAGATGTGCACATGACCTTAATCCTGGACCAGGCTTGATGGTCGCTTAAAACCTGGTCCTATGTTTATATCACACACTAAATTCTGTTTCACAATTAATTTGCAAAACTCATAAAGGCATGCTAGAGAGTATGGTTATTTTAGTGATGCCCATTTGCTTAATGTTAAGTGTCCATTACTCTAGAGGGGAGAAAGTACCATTTCAACAACAGTGTTCCTGAAAGACAAGCGAGGGACAGAAATATCGTACCTAGCTGCTTTTCCCGTTCCTCACGCCGCTCCCGGGCCAGTCGCTGCCGCTCATCAACCCGCAGCACAGGTGGAGGGTCTGAGAGAAGATAGAAATCATGGGAGGAAGAACATATTTTAAAAAATAAACTAATTATGCTGAAACCGGTTTGGCTCAGTGGTAGAGCATCGGTCTGCGGACTGAAGAGTCCCAGGTTCGATTCTGGTCAAGGGCATGTACATTGGTTGCGGGCACATCCCCGGTAGGGGTTGTGCAAGAGGCAGCTGGTCGTTGTTTCTCTCTCATCGACGTTTCTAGCTCTCTATCTCTTTCCTTTCCTCCTCTCTGTAAAAATATCAATAAAATATATTAAAAATAAATAAATAAAATAAATAAAAAATAAACGAATTAAATACGCAGACAAGTATCCTTCTATCCAGTAAACTTGATAAATAATATAATGCTACATCTTACAATCTGTATATACGACTATACTTTCAGTGATAGACTTTGCTAGAATTTTTTGAGAATTTCCTAGCATCTTTCTTCTATTTACAAACATTATACCCTGGGTGAGTAGCTCAGTTGGTTATAGCGTCATCCCGATATTCCAGGATTACATGCTCCATACCTGGTCAGGGCACATACAAGAATCAACCAATAAATGCATAAATAAGTGGAACAACAAACTGATGTTTCTCTTGCTCTCTCTCTCTCCCTCAAATCAGTCAGTCAATATAAAAACATTACAAAGGAGAATAAGTCCTAAGAGTCCTCATCATAGGGGAAAAGATCCCGTGGGGGTTTTTGTTGTTTTTGTTTTTTGTATCTATAGGGTGTCTCAATAAACACATACGTACAATTTGAGTAATTTTATTAAAATATATATATATATATTTTATTGATTTTTTTTTACAGAGAGGAAGGGAGAGAGATAGAGAGCTAGAAACATTGATGAGAGAGACCAGCTGCCTCTTGCACACCCCCTACCGGAGATATGCCCGCAACCAACGTACATGCCCTTGACCAGAATCGAACCTGGGACCCTTCAGTCTGCAGGCTGATGCTCTATCCACTGAGCCAAACCTGTTTTGGCTCACTTTGAGTAATTTTAAAGGCAGTGCTTCTTAAAATGCATTTTATCTTCAAAACTGTGTATATAGTTGGTTTTTTTTTGGTACCTAGTATATAAGATGATGAATGTTAACTAAATGTATTGTGGTAATCATTTCCTAATAAATATAAGTCATTATGTTGTAGACCTAAAACTTACACAGTGCTACATATCAATTATATCTCAATAAAAATGGGAAATAATAAAAATAAATTCAAAAGACACATGGCAAACAATTATGTAGAAACATAACACAACTGTAGCCTTTTGGTTATTTTCCTCAAACAATATGTATATATATTTTGTGTTCCTAAGCTACTGAACTTCTATTATTTTTTATGCTTTAAGTGTCTGTTCCTTAATAACAAATAGAATCCCCAGTACGGTTATTCTGAATAAACACTCACGCTTTAAAGATAAAAATGAACAACCTGAATGTGAACAGATGCTTTCTAAATCAAAAAGATGTTCTAGAGTTTTCTAATGGGTTTAAATTTTCACAGAGTAAAGAAGAAAGGAAACAAAAATTTTCTGTATTAAAAGGACCCCCTAAAAAAATCCTTTATTTGATCAGGATGCCCTTGTCTGTTTAGGGCATTATTCAAAATATCCCCAAATTGAACAAGTATTTTTTTTTCAAGTTCTAGAGAATGAAAATTAACAACCTACTCTACACAGACAATCACATGACTCATATCCGATAAAATGAAAGAGTTTTACTCAAGCCTAGTCCTCCAACATGGAACCTCTTACATTATCGTTTGGAGATATGCAGGAAAATAACACGATGGTCTTAAAAATAACATCCTTTTTTTGTACCTTTGCTTATCTCTATATACAAGAAAGCAGACATAAGAATGCTTAAAATATTCAATTAACCTGAAATGAAATGTCTCCTCATTTAACCTGACTTTAGCAACTTAAATGAAATGGCTCTTAAAGAGATAGCCAATTGGGGTGGAGAGCTTTTGGCCTCTGTGCTTTCTCTACACTCTATACAGATGTGTCTTGTCACAATGGATTCTGTATTAGAAGTATCTAATCAAATATTAGTTTACTTCACCATAATGCCAACTAGAGAGTCGGGACTGTGTCTTTTAATAATTTACTCTTAGTACCTACACAATGCTTAACACCAGATGAATAAATGAGCCTTTGGGATATAGAAGTATAAGTTGCACAGTCAAGAATCGAAGAAATTTTCATTGAAAATTTCAGAATGGTATAAAAATTGATTAGAACTGATTGAATGGTAAAAAAAAAATCATAAGTGATTATTGATAGGGAGGACAAGGGGAAAACAGTATAAACCATTTAGTTATATTCAATTCTCATGGCAAAACAAATGGGTTTTCATACTAAAGGACTTTTTCTTCCACAAGGATGCTCACTTGAATATGAGGAACAAAAGCCCTCCAGAATAAGCCCAGAGAGGATAGGGGTCTCATTGTTTTGTTCATACACTATCTCTCACAGTCCCAGGCACAGAACAATACATATAATTATATCAATAATTAGATGGTGGGTGGATAGATGGATGGATAAATGAATGAATGGAAAGGCAAAACAACTAAATGGGGAAATCTCAGCTTGCTAACTGAAACTCCACTGAAGGCTACTCTGCAATATTTGTAATAGTACTACTTCTTTCTTCTAAGTGACCAGTCGATTTAGGTCTTATTTAAAAGTGTCTTATGTAAGACCTTTTCCATGTGGGATAAAGCTCCACAATGGTAGATATAATGGCAAATGTTTCCTATGAGGCTAGATGCAATTATTTCTATCTTTATTATTATTATTTTAATTTATTTATGTTTATTGATATTATCTCACTGATTCCCTGTTCTTGAGTAACTTTGGCCTTAGAGGCAGCATGAAGTAGACTTCCAAGACTCTCATAGAGTATTCGGTTTGCCTGTACCTTCCTTTGAACATCTCTCATCATCATACTGCCCATTAGGCTCTCCCAAGGACCACACATGGTTGCTGGATACCTGGAAGCCAATGCATTGTCTCTCCAACTGTTTGTGTTATGTTTACAGACCGCTTCTTTGGATCACCGAATGGAACAGACTATGTATGAGTCATAGGTTATTAAATGAGATTACTGTGTGGCTGTACAATCATTGTAAAGACTGGTGAACAAGAACATAATTCTATATACCAGCTTCGTTATGTGTAAAGAAATTCTTAAATGATTTTTGAAAAAGTCACAAAAGTCACAAAAGATATGCAATAATGCTGGGCATGCTGTAAGGTGTCATATCTATCACTTCCAATAGGATAGTAAAATTATTACTTCTTATACACTGCTTGGCAGTCAACAGTGCATCCACATACCCATCTCATGGACTGTCGAAATGATTCTGAGAGGTAAATAGGGAATGTCTTTGAATCTCCATTTTAAAAAGAGAAAATCAAAGCTTTGAGAGGTTCTCTAACAAACTCGTACAAGTCAGTACGATTATGTGTTTTGGTGGCAGAACTGAAACCATGCTCCCCTAAATCCTAGAATGTCTTCAAGGTTTTTGGGATAACCTCCCATTTCAACGGGATATCCCACTGCAGCATACCTGGCTTATTTCCTGAGTGGTTGCTATTTTGTCCTGAAACAGCAGCGGGTGGCCGGTTGGAGGCAGCAGTTTTCTTCTCATGTACTTTGTAGCTGTCAGGTGCTATACAGATGAGACAAAAGAGAAGACACATATTAAGTTGTTTAAAATTTATTCAGAAACTTTCACCTACTCAATTATTTTACTGTTAACCTTTGTATCGGGTACGAGGCTGGATTTGGGGGTTGGGGGGAATAAAGATGACGCAGTTACAATCCTTGCCCTCAAGGCTCATGCTGCTCATTGGGAAGGACATGTCCCAAAAGCAACAGACATGGTGTAAGGAGCCAATCCTGTGGTTGTGGCATGTTCATGGGTCTGTGAAGCCATTTACCCTGATGTCCCAGTTTTCACACAAAACAACTATGTGGAAACATGATTGGAATCTAAAACCTCTGATCTTAGTTCTTACAGAGTTCATGTGTTAGGCAGCAGAAAATTCCAAGGACACAACCAAGTAGGTCACCGGACAGGAACCAGGATATATAATGTACTACGGTTTTGAAAAAGCTTCGGACCAAAGTTCAACAACAGAGACTATGAAAGAGACTAAGGGAAGTGTGTTCTAGGAAAGGAATGAAGGGCAGTGATGCCAGGCAGTTCTCTGATTATATAATGCCAGGGCTCTCCAGCACCAAACGATTTTCCTTTACCTGTATTACTTCATTCAACATATGTTCAGAGGTATTGAAAGGATGCTTGCTACACTTATGGACAGAAATCATGTCAATAACCATGCCCTCGCATGGCCAGCCTGGCTCAGTGGTTAGAGTGTCGGCCCACACAGCTCTCATCCCACTCAGAGTAAAACACAAGGGCTCTACCATGGCCTAGAGCAGTGGTCGGCAAACTCATTAGTCAACGGAGCCAAATACAGTACAATGATTGAAATGTCTTTTGAGAGCCAAATTTTTTAAACTTAAACTTCTTTTTTAAAAAAAATATATTTTATTGATTTTTTACAGAGAGGAAGGGAGAGAGATAGAGAGCTAGAAACGTCGATGAGAGAGAAACATCGACCAGCTGCTTCTTGCACACCCTCTACTGGGGATGTGCCTGCAACTGATGTACATGCCCTTGACCGGAATCGAACCTGGGACCCTTCAGTCCGCAGAACGACGATCTACCACTGAGCCAAACCGGCTTCGGCTAAACTTAAACTTCTTCTAATGCCACTTGTTCAAAATAGACTCGCCTAGGCCGTGGTATTTTGTGGAATATTCACACTCAAGGGGCCAGAGAATTGCATGTGGCTCGAGAGCCACAGTTTGCTGACCACAGGCCTAGAGGGTACTATGCGGTATAGCCTTTACCTTGTACCACTTTCCCTTTTATCTGTCCTACTCATACTGACGGACTCAGTCTATCTCAGAGCCTTTGCAATTGCCTGAAGCATTTTCCCAGTTATCAACATGGATCTCTCCTTCACTTTCTTTGGGTCAAAGGTGACATTAAAGTCCTCTTGACTCGTTTGAACTAGCACTCCATCCTTGCCTCCTGACTACCTCCTTTCCATTAGGCTAATATTGTCTAGAAAACAGAAATCATTTGCTCAAGGTTTTTAAACCTGAAAGGATGTGATAATTATAGTGCTTCAAGAAGACTACATTTAAAAATGTTACCCAAGATGTACTAAGAAAATTTACTAAATTTACAAAGTTTACTTTTGATCTCTTAATGGGGAATATACTGAATTTTTATGGTCCTCTCTCAATTACATATACTATTAGCTAGCATGGAAAATCAGACTAAATAGTTAAAAAAAAAAAATCTCATGCAACTTAACTATTGCTCAGTTTCAATTTATTTGCATTAAATGCTCAAGCAAACATTGATTGGTTTAACTTTTATCCAATTGAGCTTTCTTTGCCTTATTTTCAGGGAAAGGTCTATATCTATAAAGATAAAGTAAGAGAATGGGTAAGCTGCTAATAAACAGTAAAGGTCTCAAATCAGTGGTTTCTGATAGGATTTTGCCACTTGAAATTTTACCAGGAGATTCGCCGCTGGAAAAAGGCTGTGTTCTGTGTGTACATATATTCAGTGCTTGGGGGTGGGGACACACCAAGGGGAGCATGAGTGAAGCCAGAATAGGCTCTGACTCTGACCCAGAACGGAAATCAGAAAGTGCGATGGCTTCTAGTAATGCCGAAAACGAGTTGCCAGCTGTCCTCTCGTAGCAGCTGAAGCCCATCCTAGTTGGTCTTGCCTATAGTCTCACAACTTTAGAGGCAGCCCCTGAAGATCAAAAATTGACTGTACTTGGAAACTTTGCCCTTATTCTGCAAAAGTTAATCTTTTAAAACTGCTCGTAAAGAAGTTAATAATTAAGAAAGATAAACAGAAAGGAGTGCCACCCAGACTTGGAGTGTTTTCATTATAATTAGTAAGCTGTTTAGGGATTTTTATTTTTATTTTTGTTGCTCTATATAGACCAAATTTTTATTTTATTTATTTTTATTTTATTTTTTTAAATATATTTTATTGATTTTTTACAGAGAGTTAGGGAGAGAGATAGAGAGCTAGAAACGTCGATGAGAGAGAAACATCGACCAGCTGCCTCTTGCACACCCCCTACCGGGGATGTACCCACAACCAATGTACATGCCCTTGACCAGAATCGAACCTGGGACCTTTCAGTCCACAGAACAACGCTCTACCACTGAGCCAGACCGGTTTCGGCTGTTCGGGGATCTTCTGCTTACTATTTTTAATTAACTGAAAGATGATTAGGACCACTTGTTTAAACTATATTTCAAGTGTCTTCATTTCTTTCTTGCCTTATTATATTTGACATTATTTAAACTTTCTCTAGTAATTGAGTATCTGCAGTGCCCCAGGTCCTGACAACAAATATCACCCTAACTGAATATTATCTCACGTGGGACACAAGGAGATTAAAAAGACCACAGCAAGCTCTAGCTGGTTTGGCTCAGTGGATAGAGCGTCAGCCTGCAGACTGAAGGGTCCTGGGTTCGATTCTGGTGAAGGACACATGCCTGGGTTTTGGGCTCACTCACAGTAGGGGGTGTGCAGAAGACAGCCGATCGATGATTCCCTCTCATTGATGTTTCTATTTCTCTCTCCCTTCCTCTCTGAAATCAATAAAAACATATTAAAAAGAAAAAGATCATAGGACTTTCAGTACGAGTGACTTTTCTGAATAATCCCTGATAAAAGTATTTTTTCTTGTTGTTGAAATTTGCTTCAGTGTCTTGAACCTCAAATGTAAAAAATAAATTGCAATTAAACTACAGGTCTGGCTACTTGGATTCCTGTGAAGTGTAGGTGTTTGTTTAGAGGTTAATGGGGTATACATGCTTTCAAGTCAAGCTGACCTGGCTCTGCCGTTTAAAACTGTGAAGCCTCAGTGCACCACTTATCTTCAGTCCTAATCCCCATCTGTAGAGCAGGAAAACACACTTACTTTCAGAGCTGTGAAAATTAAAGGAGACTGCCAGACCCATGGTAAAATGTGCTTTTTGCTAACTGGTAAAATGTGCTTTTTGCTCTCTTTCTATTTATTTCCTGTGCAACTGTGGGACAGTGGGTTCCTATTTCCGCAGGGCTTTGCTCACCCAGCACAAACGGGGAAAACTTATGGAACTTGGAGACAGTAGTCCTGGGGATCAAGGTGCCAGTGAGGCAGGGTCTGGCGCAGCTGCTGGGTTCTGTGGTTTTCAGCTCAGCCATAGCCCCCAGGTAGGCTACACTTACTGGGAGGCTTTTAGGGTACCCTAGTTTGGAAAGAGGTGATCATCAGTCTTTCTGAGACTTAGCAAGATGACAGTTTTCTGAGATTTAATGCCCTTCAAGTTATCATCATATTAAATAAATATAAGCCTTAAAAAAGTAACCCCTTAATAATAATGAGAAAACCTTATGAGAGACTTTCTTTTTTTCTTTCTTTTTTTTAAACGAAGTGCAAAGACTTTCAAGGCTTAGGAACACAATGAGAACACAAATTTACTCATGTAAGATCTCCGACATTTAAATATCTGGAATGCTAGGTAAGTAGCAGATAGGATCATATATATCATTTTTAAGTTTGCCATCCTATCTAATAAAAGAGTGATATGCAAATTGACTGTCACTCCAACACAAGATGGCTGCCCCCATGTGGTCAAAGATGGCTTCCCTCATGTGGACACAAGATGGCCAACAGGGGAGGGCAGTTGGGGGTGATCTAGCCTGTAGGGGAGAACAGTTAGGGGTGACCAGGCTGGCAGAGGAGAGAAGTTTGGGGTGACAAGCCCTGCAGGGAAGGGCAATTGGAGGGGACCAGGCCTGCAGGGGAGGGCAGTTAGGGGTGACCAGACCTGCAGGGGAGGGCAATTAGGGGCAATCAGGCTGGCAAGGGAGGAGTTAGGCATCAATTATGCTGACAGGGGAATGGTTAGGGGGTGATCAGGCTGGCAGGCTGAAGTGGTTAGGGGCAATCAGGAAGGCAGGAAGGCGAGCAGTTAGGAGCCAGCAGTCCTGGATTGTGAGAGGAGAGTCGAACATCCCTTGAGGGGACCCAGATTGGAGAGGGTGCGGGCTGGCTTGAGGGATACCCTTCCCCCCTGTCCCTGTGTACAAATTTTGTGCATCAGGCCTCTAGTTAAAATATAAATGACTCAGGTGACTGCTCAATAGTTGAATCACTTTCCTTCATTTTTTTAAAAAGAGAACTTAGCCACATTCTATGATGCTCAATAAGTCTCTGCCTGCTGCATAAAATCTTTATTGATCTTCCTGCTAGCTTGAAAGCTTTATTCCATTAGTGTCATGTATGCATGTTAGAGAAAAGATAAGGGGAAGGATACAGAGAAGCACCCTAGTGATCTGGGACTGTCTCTAAATCATTCTGAGCAAAACACAGAGGCAGCAGACATACAGGTCTCTCATCTAGTAAAAATTCTGTAGCTCCAGTATGTGCTCCAATGTGCCTCGATGCTCCACCTCCTTCATAACTCACTGCATTCCGAGCACCATCCTCCTATGAAAGGCATGGGCTTCTCACTGCTTAGTTCCTATTGTCTGCTCGAAGAGTCTTCTCTCAATTGATCAAAATAACTAGTCCTACAAATGCTTCATTTAGTGAAAACTCTTACTAGAGTAAAACTCTTATTAAGACTTCAGAGGCCATCCTAAATTTAAACTTCAATGATGTGTGGTCTTCACATCCTCAAGGATAATGTACCTCTGTCACTATCTTAAAGTGTGGAATGTGGGTGGGGAAACAGAGAAAGTTTCACCCCCCAGCTCTGCCTGGGTTCTTCTTGGACTTTGTGGACATACCGCCCCCAGGCGACACACATAGCTCTGGGAGAAGACAGAACTAGACTTTGAGCCACATGCGACTGACATGCTTTGCAGTAAGAAAGGCTGACTATTGCAACTGCAAGTTTTAATCGCCTAATTTCAATCTATCCTAGCAGAAAAGAGTCATAGCAGGACTGAGAGTGCTATCCTTAGACATGCTTGACTTTGCTACACTGAATCTGAGCCACAAGCATGACCATCTGCTGAGTTCCGAGTCTTCCTAGTGATCACAGGACCTGGTGTAGCCTTGGGGTTCTCTGACACCCTATAAGCAGCCGATTCGAGAATTCAGCTGCAGAACACTGTTATGGCAACTGAAGAACATTACAGTTTAAAATCGTAATATAATTCAGGGTGTTTCACCTAAAAGTTTCTACTTCATAATCTTTTTGCTTGTTTGCTTGACATTTCATTTTTCTTCTGATATAGCTGCCAGGAGTACTGTAATATTTGAATCATTGATAGTAAATATTTAATCCAATGTTACTTATGAAAGCTGCATTAGAACATGAAGGACATAATGCATTCTCGTAATTCCTAATGACTTTTTTGATTATTCCACATGATGGAGAGCTTGCCCTTAGTTTAAATTCTTCATTGTTCTATGTGAAGTTGCATAGTAATAATGATCAACGCTCTTGGAAGTTAGCATCAGAAAAGAAAGAAAATGTTTAATGAAATTCTAAAATGGTTTTGGCATTGTGTCAGACAAGACTTAAAATAAAGTGACTGTTTTTGCAGTACATAATAGAAAGGTCTGCCCAGCATGACTTGTAGTACCTCGGGAATTTGAGTGACACACTCCACATACAGCAGGATCTGACTTGCACGGTTTGGGGAAAAGCATGCGAGCATTATGCCTCTCCTGGAAACATCAGAAAGGCTACAAAGCAGGCATATCAGCTTTGAGAGATGTGTAAACCCCAATCTTTCCCCAAAGAAATTTAATAGATTTGTTTTGATAACCTGTCTGTTCAAAAGGCAAAGAAATATCCACCTTTACTGAAATAAAGAAAAGCATATTTCAGAAAAACACATGTTCCATCTATTCATTGGGAACTATTGGGAATCACTTCTTAAGCTGATTTGTTTAGCTGAGAGGAATAAATACACACACTTTAAATTCAACCACAAAGGCTTTTATCTAAAAACAAACAAAAAGTAAATACAACACACAAAAACCTTCCTTCAGCTAGATGGCAACACTATAAATAGAATAGAAGCAGGGACCAGTTTGGCTCAATGGATAGAGCATCGGCCAGCGGACTGAAAGGTCCCAGGTTCGATTACAGTCAGGGGCATGTATCTTGGTTGCGGGCACATCCCTAGTAGGGGGCGTGCAAGAGGCAGCTGATCGATGACTCTCTCTCATTGATGTTTCTAACTCTCTATCCCTCTCTCTTCCTCTCTGTGAAAAATCAATAAAATATATTAAAAAAAAAAAGAATAGAAAATGCTGCATTTTCCACCTGCGTTAATATAAACCAGATTAAAAGGCAAGCGGCCCGTCCCCACAGGAGGTTTATCACCAGTCACAATGCTAGCTGCTCCACAAATTATCTCGGCCCCATCATATGAGTTAGGTTTATGACTAAGCAAAGCACAGGGCAAAGTACAGAAAAGAGAGGAAAAGCCTAACCATATTAAAAGTTTTCCAGTTACACTGAGGAATGGTAAATTATAGAGATGTAGTTAATTGTCCAAATTTCAACAGCTGGATAGGGAGTTTATCAAATTAGACCCAATTCAATTAAATACAATGTGTAATTAAAAGCAACTATTTAAATAATTGGGAAAGAAAAATAATTAGAATTCACTTTTATTATAATTAGCTTCAACTAATCAACTAAAAGAAGTTGTTTTTACTTTTAACAGAATACTATTTTACGTTAAAGAAAGCTAAGCCCTAGCCGGTTTGGCCTGTGGAGACTGAAGGGCCCCGGGTTAGAATCTGGTCAAGGGCACATGACCCGGTTGTGGGCTTGATCCCCAGTAGGGGGCATGCAGGAGGCAGCCAATCAGTGATTCTCACCATTGAGGTTTCTATCTCTCCCTCTCCCTTCCTCTCTGAAATCAATAAAAAAACACACAAAACATATATATATTTTTTTAAAAAAGAAAGAAAGCTATAATGGCTAATGCAATGTTTTACAAAGTGACTACTATAGTCCACAAAATAGAAAAGGTAGAAAGTGCAAAATAAAATGATCAAGGTAGAAAATGGACAGTTCTTAAAGAGTCCCAAATAAGCAGTGGAGTCAGCTTTAACTACCAGTTTTGCAAAGAAATTGTGACTGTAACTTTAATTCCGTATTAGTTGACTGAATGAGTTTAATCTGTGAAATAAAGACACACAACTGCAGAATATCAATAATTAATCATTCCTCCTCTGCAGAAAATATAGTAAATACTTAGCTTCAAAATTTCTTATGTAAACTCGGAAACACTAAATAGGAATGAGTGATAATGAAAGGTCACATTTATTCCAATTCATTTCACATAACCACTGAACATTTAACTTACAGGTAGCTTAAAATTATGGGCCAACCCAGTCTTCCATGCTGCTCTATGCTGCAGCCACTTGTACACCAGCCTCACCATCACTCCAACTATTTAAATACAATCATTTTTCCTTTAAAAAAATGAAACAAAACACCTTGACTTGGTAATCACAAAATAGTCCTGGGGATGTAAAGCACAGCCTAGGGAATAGAGTCAATAATATTGTATTAACTGTGTACAGGGCCAGATGGATACTTTAAATATCAGGAGGAACACTTTGCAAAATATATGATTGTCTTACCATTATGCTATACACCTGAAACCAAAACAAAACAATACTGAATGTAAAGTGGAATTGAAAAATAAAAAGCAGCCTTAAAGTTGTAGAGCACTTATAGGTTTCAGAAAGCACAGCATTCTCATGTACCCCCTGTCTCCATTCGGGCACAGCCTCCCCGCCCCCCTCTCCCCCCACTGTAAACATCCTGCACAGAATGGCACCTTCGTTTCAACCAATGAACCTACACTGACACAGCGTCAGAGTTCACTCTTGGTGTTCTAGGTTTTGACAAGGGCGTAATGTCAGGCACCCACCACTGCAGCATCAAACAGAAGCCAATCCATTTCTCCAGCACCAGGTCTGCCCCACACTGCTACCTATGATATTAAGTGGGGGTGGGGGATGGGGATAGTAAAAGGCTACAGAAGACAGTGCATGAACTAGAAAGGAAAGCACAGTGCCCACAAAACTAGGTGGTGGTTAGATAATAAAAATATCTCAGATGTTGTGTCTTAGATAATGATGGCTATTCATTCAAGGTATTCATATGAAGGCTGGACACACTGAGGGATTCTCTACATGTTTCTAGTTTTTTATTTATTTTTTTAAATATGCGTTTATTGATTTTTAGAGAGACAGAAAGGTTAATCGATGGCCTCCTACATGCCCCCTACTGGGGATCGAGCTCATAACTGGGAATGGAACTGATGACCTCTTGGTTCATGGGTTGACGCTCAATCACTGAGCCACAATGGTCAGGCCATGTTTCCAATTTCAGCACCTCCTTCCTTTGGCTCATCATGAATCTACACATTCTAATTACTCCCAGAAGTCGGAAAGCAAAACAGGTGCTGGTTCATCACATTTAAGCAAGTCAGCGTTTAATAACAGGAGGAGCAGTCAGAAGGAAAAAAGTGAATAAAACATACCAGATCAGGGTTTGAATAACATCTTTTGTGATAGAAATCAGTTCCATAGGGTTTCAAACAACTTCAAAGGCAGGGGGTTTCTGTAGAGAAAGTGCAGCATTCCCAGAGCAAACCTAGTCACCGAGAGGAGCTCCTGGTAAGTCCCAGCCACAGTCCTTCATTCTCACAGCTGGTACCCTAAGGCCCCCTATCTGACTGCTCATTAATTGCAAAGAAGGACTTAGGTGCTAACTACAGAAGGACTGGCTACAGAAGGACTAAATTAACTTCTCCACCAGCTCTTCTTTAAGCATCAGCACATAATGTATTAATGCATACTTGCCTATAACAAGAGATAAAAATAAAACTTTCAATTTTGCTTAATTTTATTTTTAAAATAACACTTACTAGATTTTTAAATAGATATACTACAGAGAGACTATGAAGATTAAAATTTGAAAAACCCAGAATTCCATCACCCAGGTAACCTGCTTATTCTTTTTATCTTAAAAAAGAAATGCCTTTCATATGGTTAGGAAATTCAAACAGTACATAAAGTTGTAAGATAAAAAAAAAAAAAAAAAAAAAAAAAAAAAAAAAAAAAAAAAAAAAAAAAAAAAAAAAAAAAAGTCTCTTTCCTCCTTCCTTTCTGGAAAAAAAAAACAAACCCAAAACAGTCTCGATGTACATATACATTTGCTTTCTGTTTATTCACAACCTCATGCTACTTGCTCTCCTGTCCCTTTCCTTTCTCATTCGATAATCCTACTTGGCCTACTTTTCAAGTTCCTTCTTTAATTACACAGCATTTCATCATTTCCAATACATGTCCACGGTAACCAGATATCCCCTATCGCGCCTTCTCTGCCACTTTAAGTCCTCTGAGTCTTCCTCTTTGTGTGGGAGGGGACCCCGGCCCGGACTGAGTGTGATTCCCCTCCCTGTCTCCACGCCGGCACCTCATCCCTGGCCCCCAGTTGGTGTATTCATTAATCTCTTGCAGTTGGGGCCTCTCTGCTTCTGCCACTCTGTACCCACTGAGAAGGCAACCTCTTCTAAAGGAAAGGACTACGAAGAAAGAAACTCCAAGAGGCGTTCCCTTCCTGGGAGATAGGTTAATGTGAACTAGGGCAGGACTGGGACCCGCAAGGAGCTGCAGTGTAAGAACTGAATCAGAAGCAAAAACTAGGTTTGTTCCACGTGGATACATTTACCACGTCTTCCTCTCCGTTTTGCAAGCCAAACCTGTACCGGTCCAAGCTGTGGCTTCTCTGCCAACTGATGGGAGACGCTGTGGGCTGGGCTAAGGATGAATTGCTCCTCTGGCATCTTCCCAGCTTAGGAAACGGAGCAGCACAGCACAAGGGCGGAACACTTCCCGGCCACCTCTGTGACCCTTCAAAGCCAGAAGCATAGGCTGCTGAGCCTGGGGGTGAGGAGAGGAGCAGAACGCTGTCACCGGGAGAAGAAGGCTGGTGACACCCACTTGGATGGACAGTGTGACTCCCACTGAGCAGCTCTATGCAGGGGCTGTGTTGGGACTCTCACTGCTAGTGACTTTCAGGGGTACGCGGTTTGTGGCCTGAGAATACTGTTGGGTCTATTAAATAATTAAGACTATTCATCCTGGAATGCCAAGAAATGTGACTAAGCCCGGACTCTGCTATGCCCAGAGTGGCAACCAGAGACTCAGTTTCGGGCCAGGAAAAGGGATTTTAGTCACACAGCATTCCTCCGGTCTCCTTCAGGAAAAGTAAAAGCGAGATTTAAAACACGTTCTGGTCTCTTTTTTTTATTACCTTTCTATTAGACATGGCATTTTGTTGATTCAATTTCTTCCATTTGCCACACTCCAAATGTTCCCACATAGAGGATCTCAAATTTTGGAGCCTGTCAAATATCTAAACGTAGTAACAAGTGAAAACAAAACAAACAAAAGGAAAGGATCCCGGCCTGAGAACAAGAGCGCAGTTTTACAGAGAGCTGCCAACTCTCAAAAGCACAAAGACGACAGTGTGGCAGGCGTCACACCCTGGCACCCGGTATCAGCCAGACAGAAAGGCTCTCTGCGGAAAGACAGAGCACTATGGCTGTTCGGTTTGTAGACTGCGATCTAGATGCTCATTTTCCAGGACGTATATTTACTTGAAGTAGGCTACATCCATTTCAAACAGGAGAACTCTACTACAAAGTCCAAATCTGTCCAAACTAAAGCTCCTTCAGGGTCATGTAGAGCTAAGCCACACTAAGCTGATAATCTGACTCTTGTGCTTCTGGAATGCATTTAATATGACCATTTCTCACTTGACAACCTCCACTTGAGAGGTGGTAGCTATTGCAGTTAGTGAAGCCAGAAAGAGGTGAGGGAGATTGAGAAGGCAAACTTGTATAGGCAGCTCCTCCGAGAAGAATGGGGAAAAGTCAACAATTACCAAGAGGAGGTGGGAGGAACACAGATGTTAGTCAGGCTGCTGTCCTTCCATCCCAGGGAGCCCTGGACTGATCACTGGCCTGGCCTGTCTCCCCACCCTGTTCTTTATCTGAGAACCTGCTCCTAGACAACCAGTTCCAGGTTCAAAACCCCCATAAAGTCATTGTCAGACAGAACAATATTTAAAGAACTGTCTGGGTTTTCTAATGAAATGTAAATAGATCTCACTGTAATCTTTGAGGGTCCCCTCAAACCTGCCACCTTTCCTGATACACCAGAGAAGTCTATGAATGACACAGCATTTTGGTTTCTTTATGTTTTCTCCCTTTTGATTCTTTATTGTTGCAATATGGTTTCTTTTAGTTGACAAATAAAACCCAAGCCATGACTTCTCCAGACTTTTTTGTTATTCTATTTCCTTTGACTGGAAATCAAACTCGAAACCTTGATGTATCGGGACAATGCTCTAACCCAGTGGTCGGCAAACTCATTAGTCAACAGAGCCAAACATCAACAGCACAACGATTGAAATTTCTTTTGAGAGCCAAATTTTTTAAACTTAAACTTCTTCTAATGCCACTTCTTCAAAATAGACTTGCCCAGGCTGTGGTATTTTGTGGAAGAGCCCCACTCAAGGAGCCACTCATGTGGCTCTCGAGCCGCAGTTTGCCGACCACTGGGATAGGGGCTTAATCACAAGGAACAACAGCCTGCAATTATTGGAATCAAGAGTCTAGGTTAGTGGTCAGCAAACTCATTAGTCAACAGAGCTGCAGTTTGCCGACCACTGCTCTAACCAATTGAGCTACCTGGCCAGGGCTTCTACCACCTGTGTTTTATAGCAGTGAAAAGAACTAAGAAACTTTTCACAAGAGTGTGTACTCTCTGTAAACAGTGAGGCAAGGAGAGGCTGTGATACTGAGCTTGATTTCCGTGTAGATGGAGGAAGGAGAAAATTTATAGTTTAGTGAGGATGAGGTAGGAAGAAGAAATTAGGAGAGAATCAGCTTTCAAAATGTATTGTAATATGATCAACTTGAGGGCACAGAACAGTATTATTAGGATGTGTAAAAACTGTTGTATTAATAATTCTGAACATTTTCTCTAAGATTCCACAACATCCTATCTAATAAAAGAGTAATATGCAAATTGACCATCACTCCAACACAAAATATGGCCACTCCTATGTGGTCAAAGATGGCTGCCTCCATATGGACACAAGATGGCCACCACAAGATGGCCAGCAGGGGAGGGCAGTTAGGGGAGACCAAGCCATCAGAGGAGGGCTATTGGGGGTGACCAGGCCGGCAGAGGAGGGCAATTGGGGGGGAGGGGCAGGAGAACCAAGCCTGCAGGGGAGGGCAGTTGGGAGGGACCAGGCCTACAGGGGAGGGCAGTTGGGGATGATCAGGCCAGCAGAGGAGGGCAGTTGGGGGAAACCCAGGCCTGTAGAAGAGGGCAGTTGGGGGCAATCAGGCTGGCAGTGGGAGCAGTTAGGCATCGATCAGGCTGGCAGGGGAGTTAGAGGGTGATCAGACTGGCAGGTAGAAGTGGTTAGGGGCAATCAGGAAGGCAGGCAGAGGAGCAGTTGGGAGCCAGCAGTCCTGGATTGTGAGAGGGATGTCTGTCTGCCTATTTAGGCCCAATCCTGGTGGAATTGGGCCTAAACTGGCCGTTGGACATCCCTCAAAAAGACCCAGTTTGGAAAGGGTGCAGGCTGGGCTGAGGGACACCCCCTTCCCCCACCATGCACGAATTTCGTGCACCGGGCCTCTAGTTACTACATAACAGATTAAATGGGCTTTTGTGGTTTATCAGTTGCACGTGTAATATTCTTATGATGTAAATTTGTGTTTCATCTTTCAAACATCCAATTTATAAATGATCTTCTGGAACACAACCCATATATCATTGAAAATTTCCATTTCTTTAAAACATTACAATAGTCTGGTACTCTGTTTCCCCGAAAATAAGACAGTGTCTTATATTAATTTTTTCTCCCAAAGTTGCACTAGGTCTTATTTTCAGGAGATGTCTTATCTTTCCATGCGCTAGGTCTTATTTTCGGGGAAACACGGTACATATGTATAAGGTGAGGGTCACATGTGGACATTAGAGATAGTTGAGAATGGAAGTTCATTTAATAAATAAATACAATTTGACATTTAGACTTAAAAATATCTTGTCTTAGAAATAGTATCAGTACCTCTGGATATGCAATTTAATTTTTTTTAGGGAAGATTTTCTGGGACCCAAACTGAACTTAACTTTGCAAACAAATATTCAGGAGCGAAAGTATGGTAACCACTGATGCATGACAAAACTTGATTTTTCATGAAAATGAAAAAACTTGATTTTTCATTAAAAACACTGCATGACAAAACTTGATTTTTCATATGTCTAAAAGACAACCTTTTTCATATCTAAAAACACTGCTTTACTCCACCTCAAAGCAGAAATGGGAAAGATGAAAGGGATGGCTGATGCTTATCTCATTAGTGAGAGTTGTATTTCACAAGGAAACATTGGCCTTCTCTTTCTATAACTCATACCAAATTGATTTTAGAACATCTTAAGTCATAAAGAAAAATCACATTAAAGTAGTACATGAACACTGCTCTTCAGAATGATAAAGTTAATGTGTGACCACATAAAAATGTGGTCTTTGCATTGAATAACCAGTTATATATAATTTTTGCTATATTAACATTTATGCCCTATGATACAAGAGTCTCAATTATACAAGCATTAGTGGCATGAAGGTATAACTCCATCCACTATATAGAGAGATAGAAATAAATGCAAATGAGATCATTATGTTTCATCTTCGACAAGGTTGCTTTTGTTTTGTTGTTGTTGTTAATCCTCACTTGAGGATATTTTCCCACTGATTTTTAGGAGGGAGGAGGGAAGAGGGAGAGAGAAAGAAACATGGATGTGAGAGACTCACATGGATTGGTTGCCTCCCAATTTGGGGATCAAATCTGCAACCCAGGTACGTGGCCTTGACTGGGAATCAAACCCAATTACTCCTTGATGTATAAACCAACACTCTAATCACTGAGCCACGCTGGCCAGGGCAAGGCAGATTTTTAAATCCTCCACCTGCACTTGTACTATGCTGGGCTATGGTACCAGGTGGGTTAAGCGGGTTAGACAGGTGAACTTCTGAGACCACCTGGATACCTGACATTTTACTTGCTATCTGGCTCTATAAAAAAGAAAAATATTTTGCAATGACATAGATTATTGTCAGAAACACTCGCTTACAGTAGAAATAATAACGAAGGTATTATACATTCTATTTTCTTCAGCTTTAGCAAAGAACTGCCTCGTTGCCCCTCTCCTCCCTCCCTCCACTGACTGACTGGAAAGCTGTCCGGTCTGTGTTGCAGGTGCTGCTGCTTCCGATCAGAGCGAGGCTTGTGTGATGAGAACATAATTAGCCCCCTTGGACTCTCTGGTAATTGAACTGGATAAGCTCTGGAGTCACTCTCAAGAGGCCTGCACATATGTATGTGTTTCAGCTTTCAAAACAGTCCATTTGTAAATGGCTGAGCATCTCAGCACTCACCCAGTGCAGACAGAGGGGAAAGTTCCTCCCAACCTCCAGCCAGAGCCCTTGGTCCACTTCACAGAGGTGCCGAGGCCAACAGCTGTGCTCCTAAGAATTTAGTTATCACCGTGTGGCGCAATTCTCCCCTGGAGTCCTGCCAGCACCATCTCTGTGAGCACATCCCTAAAACTCACTGCTACTTACAGCAATCTAACATGCTGAGCTATAAAAATACCAACATTGATCTGACTTACAGAAATTTGAGATCATTTAGCTAAGACTGCATATAAGAATGACAGTTTCATCTAAATTTTTATAGATACAGACAATTCATAGAGACATCAGAGAGGTCTACAAAACATCTGCTGACAGTACATGTTAGTTTCCATTGATCTGGTAATTATCCTAAACCAGCTTTAAAAGCTTGTTCATTCTCATTTCACAGTGAAAAAAAATATAAGCCCTTTTATAAAACCCAACTTTAACAAAAGTTCAGGCTGAACTAGAAAAGCTAGAAAAGCAATCCTAATACTATAAAATGTTCAAAATGTTAATTATAAATCTTTATATTTTGGTTTTAGATTATTATAATCCTTCTTAGATTACTCAGAACCATGCTTCAAATTCTAATTAAATAAGTCCAATTCAGTATATACTACTTCTACTCATTCTACTCCTGCTCAGCAGGCTTTGAGTCTCCTCTATCTAGTATCACATTAACTCAATAACGAAGGAAAAGACCTAACTCTACAGCACCACAAAACACTCAGAACCAACACTGTAAAATGGGAGAAACACAGACTGCTCATTATAAAAATCCAAGCTTTAAAAAGGAAATAAGACAGCAGAGACACTGTATAGGGAAACATAATATTAGTAACAAAAGCATTGAAATTGTGAGAGCCATTTACCAAGCTCCATCTAATATATATAACAAGCACTATGCTAGAGACTTTATATACATCACATCTAATTTCCATGGTCACCTTGCAAAATAGGCAATTAGCATCCCCATGTTTACTGGAAACATAGACAGAGAATAAGAAGTGACCAGAGCAGGGTATCTAGTTTGATTCCAGAATGTGAGGTTTCCATTCACCGGACTGATCTTGGAAAAAATTGGCTAGGCAAACTCACCTGCTAGACTACCTGGAGCAGGGGTCCTCAAACTTTTTAAAGTGGGGGCCAGATCACGGTCCCTCAGAGAGCTGGAGGGCCGGACTATATGAACTACTAATTCCTACTGTAACACCTCGGCTGCGCTCACTGCCCAAAAAACCTGGCGGGCCGGATCAAACTCCTCTGCGGGCCGCATGTGGCCCGAGGGCCGTAGTTTGAAGATGCCTGACCTGGAGAATAACTGAGACCCGGTCCAGGGGCCCAGGGGCAGACCAGTGGCTTTTTACTTTTGATTAATTTTTTTTATCTGATGAAAGAAACCAACTATAGGTCTTGGGCTTCTGATGACCTCTCTTGACCCTTAAGAACTTCAGTGTCTGTCCTGTGAAAGGTCAACCATGCAAGTCTAAACACACCTAAAGTAACAGCAGTTGTACTGTTTCACAATATTTCGTAATACTAGTAAACACATAATAGAGTCACTGGTGGTTTTAAAAAGAAATTGAGAGGTCTCCAAGAAATAGAAGCAGGACCGTCAGTGAAATTAGAGAAAATCCACCTGGGATGGAAACTGTGTCTTTCTCTTTTTCTTACATCTCCCCCTCCCAGCTTAATTAAAGGGTATAAAATGGAGAGAACAATAAGCAATTCTCATAGTAATCTGATAGTAAATACAAGATAAATGTTTCAAGCACTTTCTCTGCCAAAATTCAGGCAATAGAGCACAGCTGATAAATGCAGCTTGGTCTTAATCTGTACTAAACTGTACTTCATCAAAGCCAGGCATTAATTATATGTTCAAAAGCATTGTTGATAAGTTAATACCTAAAACTGTACGGCAGGTCCTCAAATAACGTTTCTTTGTTATAAAGCTGGTAAAATGCCCTAGGAACTTAAGTCTCATTTATACCAATGAACCTATGGTAAAAATTTGTTTCCTTATGTGTCATTTGGCTTAAAGTTGCAGAACCTACTGATGATGTAACTGAGGACTTAATGAATGTACAGGATGCATAAAATCTTCACCATGCATCTGGAAGCCTCAGGCCTGTGCTCTTATTTTCTGGAAATAAAAGTAATATGAGTCCATGACTATGCTTCCTTTTAATCTCTTTTCAAAATAAAGCACACTTTCACTACTTTATATTTCACTTCCCTCTAAGTTTACTGCACTGTCATAAGAAGTTGATTTTTTTTCTAGCACAGAATTAAGCTCGGGTTATATTAATAGCAGAGTAGACATAAGTAACTTTTTTTTTTTAAACAGTGTAGACCTGGAAAAATAAAAATCTTGGCAAGACCAGTAATACAGTGGCAAGTGTGAGAGTCAGGGGCCAATGTAAAGACATAAATAGGGACTAGCTGGCTTAGCAGTCCGCTTCACACCTGGCCTCGCTCTGGCTTGGAAGGGTAATCTTGGACCGATGGCCAGTCTAATACTGTCCGATTCAGTTTGGACTTAGTTTATTATAATGAGCTGTTGGTCTGGCTGAGCAGGTCAGCTTGGCTGGCTAAAGCAGGAGCCTGAAGGCCAAAGCACGATCCCTTTGCTGCCTCGGCAGTGCGTGGTCAGGGACACGTTCAATGAATATGGGTGTGAGGTGTGAGCTGGGTGGTTGTATATCTAATGACTCAGCAAAATATTTAATGAGCAGGAACCATTCCTGGCATGGCACCGCGAAGATACTGTGCTGAGGTTAAAGTCGCCCACGGGAGGCAGACACAGAATAGCTAAAAGATAATGTGGTAAGTGCTGTGATGGAGGTATGTACAAGGTCCTAGGGAAGCACAGAGAAAGGTAACGGAGACTTCCTGGAGCAGGACATACCTGAGCTGACCTTAAAGAGTGAGTAGACACAGGGGCGGAGAGGGTTGCCTGAGGCCCTCTGGCCACAGAGAAGACAAGATAACCAAAAACAGAAAGGAATTTATCGTCCACGGAAAAAGGGCAGAGATATGCATCAACCTTCCATCGTTATGCCCACTAGAAAACCTCTCAACTACTTTTTATAAATGCAAGATTGCACATTTTCCTTATATCCTTAAAAATACTTTGCTGAAAGATAAAGTTTGTCTCTCACTTGTTGCAAGTAACAACACATTTCGTATGTTACTGCTGTTTTAAGTAGTTACAAGCTCCAAACTGTGGAATCTTCCTCTTTTTTTTTTTTGCCATGGAATTTTTCAATCAAAATAAATCTTTTAAAATGTGACACTTAAAACAGTTCTTGTAGAACAAGCTTTCAAAGCACTTTTGTTTAAAGCAGTAAGCAGTTCTCATATGAGGATCTGTATGAAAAGTACCTGTGCGCCTTTAAAACAGAGCTGGCCGGGTGCCACCCCTACCTGCTGAACTGCAATCCTGAGGCATGAAGCTTACCTGTGTATTTTCAAATCGCTCCCTAGAGGAGTAGGACGTACGTTCCTGGTTTAGAACCAACGGATGGCAGCATTTAAAACAGGATTTGTCTACCATAGGCTTAAGTGATTTTTCATTTTCTGGCAAAAAGGCAAGCCTGCATTTCTTGGGGGAATGTTTAAGAGTTGGTGGGCTTCAGCCTTCCCTAACCCAGCAGCCTTCAAACGGGGGAAAGCATGTGACTAAGGGTACCCAGTACTCTTTCCATAAACGGATTTTAACTTTGTTTCTGCTTTGGACTCCCTTGACAAAGGTCAGGCTGGATCCCCTGTCAGGATAGTATTTTTAAACATTGAAGGCCTGGAAAAAAATAGAAATCTTGATAAGACAATGGCAAGTTTGAGAGTCAGGGGCTAAATGTATTAAAATTAGATAATGAGTTAAATGACATAAAAAGCATAAATTAAAATACACAGCATTTTTAAAAAAATACAACCGTATTTAAATTATAGTTACAAGTTTATTAGGATGTTAAGATGTGTATACTATGAAAACAGATGTGCTTATTTATTAACCCATTAAATAACAAAATCTAGGGACACGCCCAATAACTGCCATGGTTTCAAAGCAGTGATCAGTTTAAACCGCCTTCTGAGAGATCTGAAACAATGGCAATATGATATGAAAATATCTGACTGCTACTGAGGCAAATGCTACTCTAGGTTTGCTGTTCACATTCATAATGGAAGGAAATGTTCAATTTCCAGGAGAGGTTACTGGGAATAAAGATGCAATTGTTTTCCACATTCTCAAACTCTGAGTTAAGAACCCTTGTGAAAGGAATACATGTACATGGAGGGTTTTAAGGGAATCAATTTCCAGATTCTTTCCTAAAACTCGTTCTACCTTCCCTTTCACATTCCTTCTCCTACTATTATAAGAACAGCACACCACTTGCGCACCCTGAGTGCTATGAGGTTCTTGGTTCAAGATGTAAATCCTCTGAAGTGCCATGAGAGTGGTGGGAAAGTGCTCTGCTCCGGAGGAGGATTCTCTTGAGAGCAGCAGGAAATATTAAATACATGGGAGCAAGTTAAGGGGATCAGGCTCTGCCACCCCCAAAATGTGACACTTTGGCACAGTGTTTATTTTGAACTGAAGGCAAATGAGCAGGGCATAGATTTCCCTTTGTGAAAGTGACACATTTCCATTGGTAAAGGTTTCTCTCTCATAGCAGGAAGTAGAGAATAACTCATCACCAGAGACAACCTGAGTCTGCATTGTAAACCTTATTAAATATCACTTATCCATCATTAGTTTCTCCCATATATTTGCCTTCCCACAATTGACCTATCTTAGGTGCCCAAACACCTTTTCTTTTGTCTAGTCACTTCTCCACAATTTATCACCCTTTGTTAAGATGGCATGTAAGATCCTGGGTTTAACAGCCTCTTTGTGTTTTCACTTCTTTGCTCGGAGGCACCCATGCATGTAAAAATATTAATATCAATAAGGAAACATATGCCTTTTCTCCTGAAACTCTGACTTTTGAAAGTTTAACTTGCAGGACCCAGTTAATATATCTAAGAAGGGAACAGGTAAAGGTTTTCTACCCCTACACAAATAAAAAGGTTTGCTTTGCCTGTTTGTCTATATTAATGTGTCATTGCCATAGAACACAGATTAATGTACTTGTTTTAAAATAACATCAGTCTTTTTCTGTTCACAAAGTCACAAGTATGATATGGCTGACTGTTGTTAAGTTAATCAGCTTCAGGGGATTAAATGAAATAAATGAATTAAATCTGTAGCTACAAGGTTTTGATTTAAAAAAAGTATTAAAAGCATGCATATACTATACAATTTTCTTCTAAAATTATACCTTTCAAATTTCTAAGTATATAACGGGGTACATGGTTTTAAAATTTCTTTTAGCACTCATGCAATTAAAAATATGTGAAGGCTGACCAATGTTTCTTAGAGTATGGCCCACAAGCTTCCTCCATCATAACAATACCTCCTCCACCTGGGTATTTGTTAAAAATGCAGATGTGTATGCTCCACCTATACCCATAGTTTTGAATCTGTAGGGTGGGGCCTGAGAATCTTCACTTTAAGCAAGCATCATGGTTGAATCAGATGTACATCAAAGTTGAGAACCACTGTACTTAATGTTACTTTATACTATTTATTGCCATGTGGAGAAATCTTCCAGAAACATAATAAAGTTTTTAAAAATATATATATATATATTTTATTGATTTTTTACAGAGAGGAAGGGAGAGTGATAGAGAGCTAGAAACATGGATGAGAGAGAAACATCGACCAGCTGCCTCCTGCACACCCACTACTGGGGATGTGCCCGCACCCAGGTGCATGCCCTTGACCAGAATCGAACCTGGGACCCTTCAGACTGCAGGCTGGTGCTCTATCCACTGAGCAAAACCGGTTTCGGCCATAATGAAGTTTGAATCATTTTTTTTTTTTAACTCATTTATTCTTTGACTTTCTGGACAGGCATTTGTTATAAGCTAAATTATACAAACTCAACACAGGCTACTGGTATCTATTCAAAATTTATATTGCAGAGTCAGTGCCAGTGGGAACCATCTCTTTATGTATCACTTAATAATTTTCAGCAATGTAGAATAGTGGTATTTTCTTTAATATGTTCTTCATTTTGCTTTATTTTTTAAAATATATATGTATTGATTTCAGAGAGGAAGAGAGAAGGAGAGCAAGGTGGAAACATCAATGATGAGAGAGAATCATTGATCAGCTGCCTCCTGCACGCCTTTACACTGGGGACCAAGCCCACAAGCCCGGCATGTGCCCTGACCAGGAATCAAACTGTGACCTCCTGGTTCATGGGCCAATGCTCAACCACTGAGCCATACTGGCTGGACTTTAATATGTCCTTTGAAAATTTGATGCCATTTTTGTAAATAGGCCCAACATAGAACAAGAAAGTAGATATCCCCTTTTCTACAGGTGTGGCCCTACCATATGTCTTAAAAATTGACTTAAATAATGAACCTCCTGCTATTTATTATTGTCAGAAAAGCAGGTTAAAGCTCAAGGTGTCTGGCATTCCATGGGTGATTTTTAAGATTTCTAAAAAATTTCCTAGACCAAAATAATATTAATCATGCTATTTGGAGCTTTAGCATTTTAGACTTCAATGAATAAACATTCAGCAAATGTCCCATTTTAAAATTATTCTTGAAGAAGTTTGGCCCTGCCCTCTGTTACTTTCTAAGGCAAGATGTGCTGCTGATTAAGCATACATCTTTGTTAGTTTCTCAGTTTTCATGTGATTCCACTATTAATTGCCAACATAGAGTGTATGCCAGAAATGAACTACAGAGTACAAGATCTTGTACTCACTGTTACTCAATAGCTAGCGCATGCTCAGTTTCAAGAAACTATATTTATGGAGAATATACAGTTGACTAATGCTTGTGGGTGTGTATTCTAAGATCTAATGCTGCATTAAGTCAAGCTAAAGCTATGTAATGAGCCATGTTGTCTTCTTAAAACCTCCTTTTAAGGCCAGTCCCTACTTTAGCATATTAGATACAAACACTGGATACTCAACCTGTTTTTAATATTTTAATACTTATTTCTACACTCAATAACAGCCATGGCTAAAAAAGAACACACAAAACCTTAAGTACTAATACCAAAATTACAATAGCATACTTTAAATTAAAATGCATACTCTCACATGTATAACCCACAAACAAGTTAAAAAATTTTAAACTAAATATTTCTGTTTCTTTTCTTAGAATGCCTCTTTCCTTTTTCCAATACAGCAGAAATAGGATATAAAGAAATTTGTTTTAATATTATTTCAACTAAGGCTTATACAATACTTTATGTTTTTAAACTGTAATATTTAAAGACAAAATAAAGCCTCAAAGACTGGCTGAATAAGCATTCTTATTTTCTAAAAAAAATACTTTTGTACTTGGTGCTTTAAGAAAATTGAGAAGAATACTGTTCCTTTCATTCAATTTATCCTGAAAGTTTTCCCTCAAAACTTTTAAAAGTAATAACCTTCATATGTTGCTGTGCTAAAATACAATAAAAAAATAAAATAAACATAAAAAACCAAGGAAGTCCGAGCAATTAGAAATAAGCTATTTCAAGACTTCTGAAAGAATATGCAGATTCTGGGACTTATATAAGCATGCTCTGGGATCTGTGCTGGTGATGGGGTTCAAGGAAGGCAACCCCAAAATGTTCCATTTTGGTGTACTGATTATTTTGAAGTAAAGTAACTCAGGAAACAGCGGGTGCAAGGACACTCGGACCCTCTTTCATCTGCCTGAAAGCAGGAAATAAGTATTGTGTGAAAAGTACCCTCCCAGCTCAGGGAAGTAGAGAGGCATCCTTATCAGCAGAGAGAGAAAATTCAAGGCTGTGAAGGCTGTGTAAACAAACCCTGTTTAGTTTCTTCACAATTAGTGCCCAAGCCCAAGTTTCTTTGTCATGTCAGTTCTTTAAATAAATTTGTTTCTTTGTCTAAATGGTATACAAACAGCCTGCTCCAGCAACTCCTTAGATCCCAGACCTCTGTGTGCACAAATTAAATTTGTCCTTTTTTCTCCTGTTAATCTGTCTTGTGTCAATTCAATTATTAGACCAGCTGCAAAAACCTAGGAGGGAAGAAAGGAACAGTTTCCCTCCCCTACACTGAGAAACACATGAGCTTCACTGCAATACGGTCCACTTGACAACACTGTTATTTAAACCTTTGTATCTGCGATGAGAGTCCATCCTTTCACAAGGCTGTGATGGTTCAAGAACAATGAATTCTCATCAAGCATTCCCATCCTACAAAACGGAGTTATAGCAAGGTCTGACAGATCCAAGATACAGAAGGAAAAGTGATAAAATGATCCTTTCAATCAGTTGTTGAGAAGGAAAAACACAGCTATTAATATTTTATTATCTTTAAAGAGGCTTCATGACTAAGAATCCTCGCCTTGCCCGGTGGTTCAGGTGAAGCACCCTCTCGTTAAGGTTGTGGGTTCGATTCCAGGTGAGAGCATGTACCTAGGTTGTGGGTCTGATACCCAGATGGGAGTTAACCGATAGATGTTTCTCTCTCACATTATGCTTCTCTCTCTCTAAAAATCAATAAAAAACATATTTTGGGCAAGGATGAAAAAAAAATTAATGAAACAATCCTTCATCCATCCTTTCCAACTGCCCACTGTACTGAGTGCTTATGCCCTGGGGATACAATGGTGGGTGGGAGCAGGCACCAGCCTGCCCACATGGAACTTAAGGCCATAGGCATCCACCAAAGGACCACTGATGAAGGTTACATCATAAACTGGGATAAGAACTCTGAAAGAAAAGAACTTTCTATGGTGAATATGGAACACAGGAGCCTGAATACATGCTATTTAAAACCAGTGGGGACTTCCGTTAAGCCTTTGGTTCTCACCAACACAATTCAGGACACAACTCTAGGAAGAAAAACAGTACAACGAAAACAACTTAGAACTCAATACTTATTTCCAAGGAGATTTGTTCATTTAATTTGTTTTTAAATAACAATTTCACCCCTACCACATCATAAATGCAGATTTTTTTTAATGGAATGTAATTCCCACCATGGAACACTGAACCTATCCTACTAAAATATTAAGATTTTAATACTTCAGTGTAAAAATCAGTATCTTGATTAAATTCTTATTTTTAAGAGAGGCTTATTTTGGGATATACGACATTCTCTCCCCCTTCCCCCAAAGTGGCTAAATTTTCTCGGAAGGGGAGAACTAAATAGCATCAATCAATATCCCATTTTTTTGAAAGTTACTACAAAACCAGCAAGCAACTGCAAATGCATGGAGGCAAAAACCTTTCTATTTTTCTCATGGGAATAATTTCAAATCATTCTGTTGACAGCTATTGGCTGCAATATCTGTGCACGACATTCAGCAAATTTCAACAAAGCTTAATAATTAATGAACATCCTATGTCATTAATTTATAATAAATCAAAGCTACTTTAGAGTTTTTGAATGCACTGCTTAAGATTCTTCCCAAATGTAAACTAGCTGATGGTGATAGTCCTAAAATTCCTTGATTTGAATGTGTCATGATATAGCTTCTGAACTATCCAGCCAGTGTCCAAGGAGTGAATGGGCAGTCTGGAAGTGGGCAGGCGACCTAATTACTTTCCGGAATTAGTGAGAGGCTCTTCCTGCAACTAAATGGATGTAGAAATAAAGAGACTTCCTTCCCCAAACAGGAGAAAAATTGTTTTATTATTATGATTATTTTAGCCATCAGGATTCTCACCTCTTTTCTATGAGATAAATTCTGGTGAATTAATTAAAAAAAATCTTATTCTTTATTGTCCATATGGAGCATATGTGCGTCGCCTGGGGGCGGTATGTCCACAGAGTCCAAGAAGAACCAACCCATGCAGAGTTGGTGGGTGAAACTTTCTCTGTTTCCCCACCCACATGCCCTGGTTGTGAGCTAGATTCCCAGTGGGGGGAGTGCCTGAAGCAGATGATCAATGATTCTCTCTCATCAGTGATGTTTTTCTCTGTCTCTACCTCTCTGAAATCCATAAAAACATATTTTAAGAAAACAACAGGAAAAAAAAAAAAACCCGACACAACAGTTACCTTAGTTTAAAGACCCCATCTTATTTCTAACACAAACTGTACACCTTTAAGGATATTTAAGAAAATACATAACTATTTAAGAATATATTTAAGAATGTTTTACAAATATGCCAAACTCCACATATTTGATAACTAAGAAAACTCTCCCATATGTATTGATATACTCATGTATGTAAACAGCTTCGCTTAGTTCTTGATGTTTTCAGCTAATCTGAATCCAACTAAAATTCCTGAATGACACACTTAGACCATGACTATTGACTAGTATTGATAGCCCTGAATTATAAAAGCATCATACTTAAATGCTTCCATATTTAAGTTATGTATTTTGGTTATCAGAAGCAAAATACAAAATTCAAATATTCAAAGCAAGAAGTCTTTAAAAAATGTTAAACTTTGACTCAGTACTTTTGTAACTCTTGTGTTACAAAAAACCATGAAAACTCCGCATTGTTAATCTTAGATCAAGCAAGTGGAAAGCTTAAATATTAACTTTTACCCTCTTGGTTCTCCATCACATGCACTTGCTATTTAGGCAATGTTATTTCATTCTGTCTGCGATAAGATACCAAGAAAAATTTGTATAATATAACAGATTATGATCCAGAAATGGATTATGGAGCTATCTTTTTAAATAGAATAGGTATTGTAGAATAGTGCCTTCTAATTAAGAATGATTCTCATGTATTAAAAACTTAACCTAGATTTTGAAACTGGCCTCTAGTTCAATTGCAAGTTATTTACTCATGTCACCTTGAGGTTCTGATAAGAAAAACAAAGTATAATGTCAAGATAGTATACCAACGCTTGCAAATTTCGGTTCAGACAATATTCACCAGACATTGTGAATGACTCAGTGAAATGGACTGAGGACTGGTGGCTTTCAATGCGTGGTTTGCATCTTAAGTGATAAGTGGTAAATCTTGGAAATTGAAATTAACAAAATATTTAGGTTTTGTGACAATATGTTACTACCATAATGCCCTTCTTATTGATTGAAGTTTGCCTCTGTTCTTTCATTTTATTTCTAGAACATATCCAACAGATTTTTATCTCTGAATTTGAGCAACTCTGGCTGGACAGTGTAGAAGATTCACTTGCAGCACACATTTCCTATTGTAGAAAGAGAATTTTTCACTTCTGTCCTTGATAAGCCCCTGCCAGTGCTCTTTCCTTCTGAATATGTGCATTTTGTTCTAGAGGAGGTAGTTACTCCATTCAACCTAAGATATTTTGAGCTCTCAGGAGGTTTAGGCAAGTGAATGATGGTACTGAAAAGTTTAATTGCATTGATGCTTATATCAAAGATCACCCAATCTAAGTTATCATCAGGCTCAGAAAAGTAAAAATTATGGAACATCAGAGAGAGAAGCACTTTCCCTAGAGAAATTTCTACCAGATTTTTATTCAGAGTAAAAGTGGCCAATTAATATATTTTTAGAAGTTTGATTTTGTATCATTTAAAAAGCAAATCATATACCGAATCATATGTATAGAGAATTAATATCCACAGCATGTTGGTCATTTACTGAACATCTATTATGTTCCGACTGTACCAGATGTGCTAAACACTTTGTCTCATTCATATAGTCTTCATAGTGAGTCTGCATGCTAAGCAATATCCTTCCCACTACACAGAGATGAAAGCCAAGGCTCGACAAGTTAAGTAATTTGTCTAAGGTTAATGTCTAAATCGTGAATAAAATCCACATCGATTTGACTTTAAAACCTAGCATCTTAACCACTATGCTACAGTATTTTCTAAAAAAATTGTTTTTCTAAACATGGCTTTACAAATGTCTGTAGTCTTTTTACTCTTGGTTTCTGTCCCTACCCCACCCTCTGTTAATGATATTTTGACAAACATATAATGTATTTAAAGCCATAAAGCCTTTAAATGATCATTTAAGGGCCAAAACCAGTTTGGCTCAGTGGTAGAGCGTTGGTCTGTGGACTGAAAGGTCCCAGGTTCGATTCCGGTCAAGGGCATGTACTTTGGTTGTGAGCACATCCCCGGTGGGGGGTGTGCAGGAGGCAGCTGGCTGGTGTTTCTCTTATCGACGTTTCTGGCTCTCTATCTCTCTCCCTTCCTTAAAAAAAAAAAAAAAAAATGATCATTTAAGGAAAGAACTTGCATTATTTTTTAGTTTTGAGTAAGGCTATAATTTGCTATATGGGTTAAAAGACCATCTCTCTCTCTCTTTTTTTTTTTTTTTTTTTTTTTTTGAGTTGACAGGTATGACTATTGTCATCTTATAGGAGAGGGATGGAGTTCAGAGAGGTTAAAGGATTTGCTTGTAGTCACACAGTGTTTGAGCTGCGTGGAAATCTGCTTTTTTACTCTAAAACATTCTTGATAAAGGTATAGATTGTATGTAAGACTGAGAATCATTAGTGTTTTGTGGGTGATTTAACAAAATGTTTAGCTTCTAGAAAAATATGCCAACATAAAATTCCCGGTAAAGAAGCTTGGGTTTGCCTGGCTGTGTGGTTTTCACTGTGTGTGTGGAAAGGGCTGCCCCTTCTGAGCAGAATTCTGACCTCGTCCGGGGCTCAGAGGAGGAGGGATCTCTTGTGGCCTGGGATCTGGCATTTCACCACAGAGTTACATTTTCTAGAGTCCTTCATGTAATTATTTTTCACCAAGGAAGTCCACTTTTTGGTTTTCTGTTCTGCTAGGCACATGGTTAATCATCTGTCACAGGAAATAGAAACATTTCCTGCTGACTTTTTTTATTTTTTCCAAAAGTTGAAACAAATCATTAGTGCTTTGTCAACCATTAAAAAAAAATTATCATGCTCTACTGCAGTAAGATCCTTGGTTTTACATAAAACCATATTCCTGTTTCTGTTATCTTGTGTGTTTTATAAAGAGAGTAGGTGTGGCTTTGTTGCCCTACTGAAGACTAGATATTGATTCATTAATGTGACTGATCGATGAGGCGCCTACTGGTTGCCAGGCAATACAGTAGGCGCTTGGGACCCTGCAGTGAACAAAATAGCCAAAATTTCTTGGCCTCATCAAGCGGACATTCTAGTGTGAGGAAACAGATGACAAACACTATTGCATTCGGGAGTGGTAACTGCTAAGGTGGGAATAGGCTAAATAAGGATAGAAAGCAGATCTTCTGGGACTTTGGGGATAGGGGGAGGAGGAGATTACTCTTAAATCTTATTGCAGTTCCTGCAGAGCAGCTTGATGGGAAAACAGGGTCTGCCCCCGCAGCTGTATGGACTTTCCTGAATGAGAGGGTGCCATGAGAAGTGCATAGACACAGCTCCCCCCTGTCCTCGCCACCCCAAAAGTCATGGTTTTACATTAAATTTTAATTTATGGAAACAATAAGCCTCCATGTTTCCTACTTATCCAAGGTCTACTATTGATATATACCAAATTAAAAGAGGAACACTGGGCAAGTAAACCATAATCCAGCATCTTAGAAAAATTTAGTATTTTTAAACCACTTACCTAAGAATTTCTGATTAATTATCTGGATTTAAAAAAAAATATTTCCCCTCTCTTTAAAATTTATCTATTGGACATTTACCCAATTTTCTTACTGAATCACTCATAATTTAGTCAACTCAAGCAATCATATTTTAGCACATTTAAATAAGTTATTATGAATCCAGGGCTTATTATGCAACTGTTTCATGCTAATACTTTAATACTGTGTGTAAATATGCTTTCTGCATAGAAAGATACGTCTCCGTAAAACGGACTCATTAAGTACAAAATGAATTTGAGAGTGACTTATCTGAACAAATACACATCAAAACACCTGGAAACCAGGCATTAGGTGAGACACTTCACCTCTTCTCTAATGTGTACACAGCCCTACAGAGAGAGATTATTCCCATTGCACGGTGATGGCACTGACACACTTACAGAGTATAAATAACTTGTCTAAAGCACAGACCAGGGTCAGAGCTAAAAGGCAGACTCAGATCCAGTTCCAGGAATGTTTCTAACATGCCACTCTGACTTTATGTTTTATAATCATTCCAGAAGCAAGCCACTTATTGACACCAAAAGCCATCTCCTAATGGTTACTGGATACTGACATTATATAGGACATATTTCTTTCCTAGATCAGATGTGTTTTTATTCTGAAATTTGAAAATATTATCTATGAAAATGAAGATATATGATATTTTAAAAGGGCAAGTTATTTAGCAAATAAAGCAGCTTTGTTATGCTTAAAAGGTGGTTAAAAATACTCCTCCAAAATGAAGCACATAGGATTTCGATGACCATAGTTTTCTCGGTAAAGCCCAATGTGATTGAATTTTTTACATGCTCTGAAAGTGGAAGCATTTGGTGAGCATAGTTAAAAAAGAGCTCCCCACAGACATCCTTCTACATAGGAAAGCAATCATCTTTCAAAATCTTCCTAATCTGACCCAGATACCAACATTAGGAGCATTAAAAAATCATCAATAAACTATGTTCTAAACTTTTCTTTGGACAGCAGCATAATTATGCGTGTAGCTTGCTACTGCCTCAATCCAGTCCTTTAAGAAGACCCTCAGAGTTTATGAGAATTTTCTTTCTTTCTTTTTTTGCCAAAAGAAAAAAGGTGGGAACATGGAAAATGGAGAACAACAGTGGCTTGCCTTTAATTTTTATAGAGGCTCCCAGACAATAAAGACAAAATATAAATCCATTATCTCTAGAACATAATAGAGTGATTCATTTCATTAAAATTTCCACTCCTTTTTCTAAGAACATTAGAACCAATAAGGTTTCCCCCCAAAAAACACACAAAAGGATCTATTAAAAGATTTCCTTCTTTGCACCTGTTGAAAGTGTTAATTTGTCAAAACAATTCCTGCATCCCCTTATTAAGAGTTCCAAAACACATTCTGAACCCAAGAACTTACAGTCCAGCTTAGTGTCTTCCATCCTAAAATCTTTCTTTCTTGATTATTCTGCAACATATCTGCATGTCTTCCTCTTGCTTTGGGATCCTCAGCCAGGCAAAGACCAAAGAACCAGAGACGGGGCCATTTAATAGACCTAAGGATTATCTCTTACACAGCTCAAGGCACACTCAGGGGAGACAGGCAAAGGGTGACGAGACGTGCAACTCTACAGCCACTGTTTTTTAAACAGTAACCTTGTTCACTGAACCAAGCAAAAACCGAGAAAGGCTTCTGTTCAAAAGAGCCAGTGAAGCTCAAATGGGTGTGGGCTGGGAGCAGAGGAGGCCATTCCTGGTTAAGAAATGGTTGCTAAACATCAGTTTGATCTCAGCAACTCAAACTCGGCTGGGACCCCAAACAGAATGTGCATTTAAACCTATATTAAAAAACATAATTGCTTACCAAAATCATCTAAATGTTATTTGCTCTGTTCCCAGACCCTTCTGCCTTTCATTCCTGATGTATTAAAAATGACATTTAAAACCCTAAAGATTATGGCCGAGTTTGTTCCCACACCAAAAGCATCTGAACAGGGTGACCATTAAGAATTAGTCAAGCAGAGAGACCTTTGTTCTTTTTCTCCCTTCACTGAGAACAGACAGAGGGCTGTAGAAAAAGAAAATGCATGAAATGAAGTTTCACTGCCCTTCGAAAGGTCCAGAAGATTGACTTGCTATAGCAAGGGTTGAAAATTCTGAAGGTCTTAAAGGAGGAGAGGAAGAATAAATGAATATAAACGTAAATGTTTTAGAAATTATTTCTAGATAAATTAAATATAGATCCACAGAATTTGGTTTTTCCCCCAGCCCATGATAAATTGCATTTTAAACTGAGTTCGACATTTCTATCATGACTTAGGCTTGTCTTTAAAAGGACTTCTTGTCTAGGAGCAAACATAGAGAGGGAATGCAAAAAGGATAATGTCAAGTCCTCGCTGTGCCCTTATCAAATTTAAAAACATGTGACACAGGGGCCAGAGTACTTTGATTAAAACCAATCAACCTAAATTAGTTTGGGTGAGCAATGGGCCTGCTTTGGAAAAGGAGATGCAATGTTTAAAAGGAAAAAAAAAACCACAAAAAACTCCTTTCAAGCCTCTCTGAGTGGTGGGACTTGAACCAGTAAAGGACACAGGCTATCTAAGATGTAGGAAGGTCAAGCGCTTACTGGACTTAGCAATGAGGTTTTTTTTTAGTGCCCTCGGAACTATAGACTGCTTACTAGGAGCCAGTGGAATGTCAGGTGTAGTCTAGTACCAACCCAACCCCTCCAGGGTTCCAGCATCACAGCTGCCTAAGTACCATCACCCCCCTTAACTAGTTGCTTTTATTTTCAAATATAGTCTGTATAAATATAGACACTGTCTCCAGTGCTGTGTTTCCAACATGGTACTACTGACATTTTAGATGTGATGACTGTCTACTGGGGGTGGCAAGGGAGTGCGAGGACGCTGTCCTGTGCGTTCTAGGAAGTTCAGCAGCATCCCTGGCCTCACCTGCCACATCTAATGGCACCATGGCCACACACTCCTCCTCAAACTGAGTCCATCAAAAAACGTCTTCAGCCCAGTCTGGTTTGGCTCAGTGGATAGAGTTTTGGTCTGTGGACTGAAAGACCCCAGGTTCGATTCCAGCCAAGGCCATGTACCTTGGTTGCGGGCACATCCCCAGTAGCAGGTGTGCAGGAGGCAGCTGATCGATGTTTCTCTCTCATCAATGATTCTAACTCTCTATGCCTCTCCCAACTTTCTATCCCTCTCCCTTCCTCTCTCTGTAAAAAAAACAAAACAAAAAAAACAATAAAATATATTTTAAAAATTGTTTTCAGACATTGCCAAATGCAGCCTTGGGAGACAAAATTTTTCCTTGTCAAGAAACAAACAAAAATCACAGCCCTAGTGTCTCCAAATCCATGGTGAGCTTGTTCCCCAAGCAGAGCTGGAGTGGGGGATATAAACACAGACACTTAGAATACAAGTGCTTTCAACTGCTGCACTGCTCGGTGCTGTTCTGAGCAGACCTTAATGTGGTGGCTCAGAGCGGTGTGGGATTGACTCTGCAGGAAAGGCCTTCAATGTTCTCAAAGCTGTGCCTGGAGGTCATAACCATGCCCAACGTGCCCCCTGGGCTCATGTTTGGTACAGTAGCTGTAATGTACTCAGATACCACCTAAATGTCTGAAGAAGTGGAAGAATTCTCTAATTCTGTCCAATCAAACAACCAAATCCATGAAACAGCATAAGCACTAACATAAGAAACATGTTGGCTACTAGTTTCGGGAATTTTTGAGGCATGTTATCAAGATATTAACTTATTTCCATAATTCCACACCCATAAGTTCAGTTGGGCACCATGTTAGGACTGATACCTTAAATTACTTGGTTGCTCATTTAACCATAACAAAGACAGGAACTATGAATTTATCAAACAAACAAAAAGTAACTCCTATTAGCAAAACAAAAGCAAACAAACAAAAAAACTACACAAAAAACTTTTCATTCTCTCCTTCAGAATCTATATATTCTTTAGACTCAAATTTCCCTGAACTCAGTTTTCCTCTCACCATTGGTTGTGTATGTGCTGCCTCTTGAAGAACCATCTCCCTTCGTCTGGCTGGGTTCCAAAAGCCATATTATCTCCACTTTCCATCAGCTCCTCAGGAAGCCTCCCCAGCGCCTCCCCTGCTGTGCGCCCATCGGGGCTTGCCATCAGCAGTGTGCAGAGCTGGGATTTACAGATGGGAAAGACAAGGCCAATGGAAGAAGACTCTGCCTTCCGAACTATAGATTCTTCCTCCCAGAAATGACATACCTAACCTTACGGATCGCCTGTCAGAGGTCAGACATGCTTCTCAGGGCCTGTACACGTATGAACTGGTCTGATCTCACAAACTCTATTATCATGCCAATTTTAATATGAGAAAAATCAGATATAACGAGTAAAATAACTGTGGAAGCTAATGAGTGGCAGGCTCCATCTCCCTCTGCCTGGGTGACTTCCCACTTCCGAGTGCCCTGGAAGCATCAGGCCAGAGTTGCCCGCTGATGAGAAATGACTGGTACGGCAAGCAGAGAAGACAGGCAGGGAAAGGCAGGAGGTGACTGTGTGGAGACAGAGCACCATTCTTCCCTTGGGAACGACAGTTTGGAACTAACTGGAGCTGTATTCATCCAGAAAAACAGCTGAACGCTGACAAGAGAGGGGCGACAATGAAGGGTTTTGTATATGACAAGTGGCTCAAGGAGATGTCTATGTGTGGTGCGTGGAGCAGTGAGTACCACCAATGACGCATCACCTGACACTGTAACTATCGTAGAGAGAGGCACATTTCCAACATCCCCCAGCATTCCCTTTTCTCAAGTTTAAGGCCTCGGTGTGTCTGTCCAATTTTGGTTTCATGCACAGCACAACTATTTCAATGTAGAATACTGGCATATAGACGAAGGCAGAAAGGATTGTTTATAATTCCGAATTAAGGAAATGGAAACCCTGAGAATGAAGGGGAAATAAGAATTTTTAAAGTGTATCTTACATAGTAATCTCTAATGAATATGAAGTACGGCCCATATTTTGTAAGGGGACTTGAGTTATAAACTAGACTACAGAATAGCTTTAGGAAAACTGAGGAGTATACCCCTTCCATTTTTTAATGCTCATGCATCTCAATGACCAGCTGCTTGTCTGAGAGGCCTCCTCCAACTGCTCTGCTGTAGAGGCGATGATTCATCAGCTCTCTGCTCCAACCTGAGCCCCAACTGTTATCCTTAAGTCCGCAGAGCACTGTCTTAACAGGGGAACACGTGGCAGAGGCCATGCCCTTCAGCATTTTCTCTCTCTTCACATCTGCTAATTTGTCACCTGTTACCTTTTTTCTTTTTTCTTTTTTCTTCTTCTACTATTCCCTGTTAACTTTGGGCTACTAATAGAGAAACCGGTTCATATAAAATAGGAACTTTTAAGCTTCAATAAGAATTCTATGGAGACCTAGTTGCTCCACATAGCTACTATGAATGGAATAAAGTTGATGGAATTAATTTACTCTAAAATGCACTATCAAAAGGGGTCCCATTTGGTTTCTGTCCCTAGTACCTAGGTGACATGAAGCAAGTCATTTACTCTCTAGGACTGTACTATCCACTACAGTATCCACAGGTCTCACGACTATTGAAATTAAACTACAGTTCTGATCCTCAGTTGCACTAGGCATGAGTTAAGTGCTCAACAGGACATTGCTCATAAAATGGACACAAATGTAGCAGTAAATTCTCTTTGTAGATTAAATGTACTGGGATAAGCATATTGATCGGAAATTTAGGGAAAATCAAATTTAGAAGTCACCTGATTGCCTTAATAGTCGGAAACTAAATTCGATGAGTTAATGCTCAATCCCACTGACTTTTTTATTCTTTAAAATATGAACCCATAATGCATTTTTTACAGATGACAAAAATAGATATTACGCTCCATTAGTGGGCTCCACAAGTCTGTTGCGGATGAACATTTTTTTCCTCTTCCTATAACCCTGTGAAACACCAAGCACATCTAATGGACCAATTAGACGAGTGATAAACCATCACAGCCTATTCACTACTATAGCTAAACAAACCACTCTTAGAGCAAGGATAACTGATGGCGAATGAAAATTCTCTCTCTAAATCCTGGACGTAGGAAAAACTGAGCAGCTATCTGCTCAGTGGACCAAAGGCAATGGGAAATCATAAAAGTATGCAAGAGGCTAAGAGGTATATTGAGGTGGGGGGGAGAGATTCTATTGGGAGGGTAGAGAAAAGGGAAAACACTACATTCTAATCCTTCATAAAGTAATACATCAGGAGGCAGGCAAAATCAATAACCAGCCAGGAGTCTCCACCCTCGGCGATCACCAGGACAGGTCAGAGGTCACCAGAAGACGAAGCGGCCTCCGGGAAACAGAAGCAGTGCAGGTGTCATAGCTCGTGGTCTCCCTTGCAGCCTTTACTTCTCTAATAGATCACGTGGGTGTACTTACTCTGATTTTTTTTCTTCCCTCCCCTCCCCGATTAAATCCTCTGCACATCATTTCGCTAATAGCAACCATATGGGAAGCAGCTGTAGCTTTTCTCAATTCTAATTTTCATAAGCAGAAGAAACACGGACAAAAATAGCCCCGCAGCCTGTCAGAGCCACTGACCTAGTTGGCCGCCGCAGGCTGAGTGCATCTGAGCTGGTTAATCCTGCCCAGCTTGGGGGCTACAGTGCCCGGGGCCCCGTGGCAGAGTTTGCAGGGTCTTCACAATGTATGCGGTTATCGCTGAGGGGTCACACTTGGGCCTTAAAACCATTTCAGCGTGGATTGGACTAAACTCCCTACCACCGTCTCCAATTCAGTTTCAAAATAGGGAGATTTCTGAAATCACCATTCTCAAAACAACAAAGATTTAAATGAACAAACAACAAAAATCCCTAACAATATTAAATTGCAAATGCTAAAATGGGTAACATGTGTGGCCATAAAAAAGTTGGTATCCTTTATTTATTAAAAAAAAAAAAAAAGATTAAACACCCCAATAAGGAAACGGCAGAAAAATAGATATGTAATTCACAAAAGGAAAAAAATATGCTAACAAACATGTAAAAATATTTAACATCAGCAGTAGTCACTAAAATGCCACTTGAAACAATAAACCATCATTTATCTGCCCATAAAATCCACAGAAAACTCAAATGACAGGATGTCAATCTTAACTATTTTAGGAGAATGTTTCAAAAATGCTTCTGACACTAAGTGGAAAGAAAACAGGTTGTAAAACTATAATATTCAATAATACAAGTGTGTAAATACACACACTTTGTAGAGTTTACAAAGGCCAGAATATATATAAAAAATGGTATATATATAATGGAATATATATAACATAGGTATAAATAGATGGTGGGATGACATCTGATTTAAAGTCAACTTTAATCCTTTAATAAATGTCTCAATGTTTATTACTTCTCTTATTAGAAAAATGCACATTACATTTAAAATACCATGTATCTTTTTATGACACTTCAGAATACATCTCCCCACTTGAGGGGGGAAAAAAGCAATGTATAAATTTACTAAAGTCTTGAAAACCAACTCAGGCACCTTTAACTAGAAAAAGGTCTCTTTTTAAATTGCTACTAAACAGGGAATGCCTGATTAACATCCGTCCTTTGTCCCCAACACTAATAATTCTGTTCTTTTCTTTTCCAATCCTTCCTAAGCGTATAACCTTATTTTACCTCTTTATGCTAATTCCTTTTATTTAGTACTCTAGAATTCCTGGGTAATTATGTAACACTAGAGGTCCAGTGCACGAAGTTTGTGTGCTTGTGGGGGTTCCCTCAGCCCAGCCTGTACCCTCTTGGAGTCTGGGAGCCCTCGTGGGATGTTCAGCTGATGACTTAGGCAAGCGGGCCTAAGCCATCAGTTGGACATCCTTAGCACTGCCACCACTGCCACTGTGCTTACCAGCTGTAAGCTCAGCTCAGGATTTCTGAGTGGGCGGCACTCCCACTGTGGGAGTGGACTGACCAGTAGGGAGCAGCTCCTGCATTGAGTGTCTGCCCCTTGATGGACGGTGCATATTGTAGCAACCAGTCGTTCCACCATTTGGTCGATTTGCATATTAGCCTTTTATTATAGAGGATTAGATTATTATACTGAGGACCTAGATGGCCCTGCAGACCCAGCCCCATTCTCCTGTTTTCCACCATGGATGGAGGTACACGAAGTAGGATGGCCAAATTAAAAAAAATTGCCAGCACACTGATATGCAAAGGCAGACTAGGAGGGATGACGGCATCCCGCAGGACTTTTTGAGCACCTTATCTATTGTTTTAAGATTATGAGGGAAAGAATAAGCAATGGGTAGCAGTGCGCCTGGGGAAGAAGTAGCATCTTCAGAAGCAGAAAACAATTAAAAACACTGAAATAGAAGACCGTGAAGAATTAAAATGATTATTAAGAGGGTTATGGATATCAGGAGATGATTTGTGATTTAAGTAACACGGTAATATTTAGTCAAACTTGAAATCTCAGGAGTTACACATTTTTTTTCAGAATAACATGATTTAAAACTAAATATATGCTACCCTCAACTAAAGAGTATTTTTTTCCTCTTTTAAATCTTTATTGTTGAAAGTATTAACAGATTTCCCTTTTTCCCCCCACTGACCTCCCTCCCCCCTCGCCTTCCCTCTTTCCCCCAGGCCTTCACTACACAAATTGTGTTCATGTGTTAAGCATATATGCATATAGGTTCTTTGGTTAATCTCTTCCTGAACCCACCTCCCCCATCCCTCTGAGTTTCATCAGTCTGTTCCATGCTTCTATATCTCTGGATCTATTTTGCTCATCAGTTTACTTTGTTCATTAGATTCCACATATGAGTGAGGTCATGTGATACCTGTCTTTCTCTGACTGGCTTATTTCGCTTAGCCTAAAAGGGTGTGGTCTTAACCAAGAGCACAGTTCCCTCTGCCAATATGGTTTTCTAATCTGAAGATTTAAAACCTGCTTTTCATATTCTGGTTGTGAAAAGCTAGTCAGAGTTGTCAAGGCAACAACACAGCCCTTTACAAAAAATGAGAACAGGGAGCTCAGGATACCAAGCTTGTGGAAGCGTTGGCTATGCCACAGACAGAGTCCACTTCTGAACTGGAGACAGCCAACAGGCATCCAGTTCCACTTCCACAGATAACTGTCCTCATGAGCTGGCACAAGAAAGACTTCGGGAGCTGGTGAAGAGTGAAAAGTCCTTCTACAGCTACGTGCGAAGTCACAAACATTAGTCACTAAAGTGCATTAGTCACTAAGCCTTCAGCAGCCCCATGCTGTAATTATTAATCCTGTAGTTATTAAGCTCTGCCTTCCAAACAGAAGTGGCACAAGCAACACGAAGAGCCAAGAAAAGAAAATAACCAAGAAACTTAAAAAAAAAAAAAAGCCCACTTAAAAGCCTTTAGGAAGATTTTCTGAAGCAGCTAGATAAAATCCTGATAATGTAATTTAGGCATGTGAAATAAAACATCCATGGGAAAGCTTTGGTTATTCTTATAACATTTGTTTTAATACTGCAAGTATGCTAAACAGATGATGTTCAGATACCCTATGCCTTCAATTAATTAAACTTTACCTTTGTATGTTGCAAACAGCAAAAACAGCCGGTTCAAAAAAAAAAGGAAAGCCCACGACAGTGCTCTTGCATTATTCCCAAACCTCATCACCATGTGTTTAGATCTTCAGTAAGCACCCTCGCATCTCTATTTCTTTTTAAATAAATTTTTATTGTTCATAATATTACAAATGTTCCTTTACCCCCCTCCCCCCATTGCTCTCATCCTCCAGGTTCCCACCCCACCCTCTGCCCTTTCCCCACCCCCCATTGTCCTCATCCATAGGTGCACAGTTTATGTTCAGGCTCTTCCCACATCCCCCTCTCCCCTTTTCCCCAAGAATCGTCAATTCACTCCCCTTCCATACCTCTGATTCTATTATATTCAACAGTTAATATTGTTCATCAGATTTCTTAAAAAAATTTCCTTGGTTTTTAGATTCACTTGTTGATAGTTACGTATTTGTTGTTCATAATTTTTATCTTTATTTACTTTCTCTTCCGAACGAACCCCCTTCAGCAATTCATATAATTCTGGTTTGGTGGTGATGAACTCCTTTAGCTTTTTTTTTTATTAGTGAAGCTCTTTATCTGACCTTCCATTCTGAGTGATAGCTTTGCTGGATAGATTATCTTTGACTGTAGGTTCTTACTATTCATCACCTTGAATATTTCTTGCCATTCCCACCTGGCCTGCATGGTTTCTGTTGAGAAATCAGCTGACAATTGTATAGGTGCTCCTTTATAGGTAACTACCTGTTTTGCTCTTGGTGCTTTTAATATTCTCTCTTTGTCTTTTGCTCTTGGAATTTTAATTATGATGTGTCTTGGTGTGGTCCTCTTTGGATTCCTTTTGTTTGGAGTTCTGTGTGCTTCCTGGACTTGTAAGTCTAATTCTTTCAGCAGGTGGGGGAAGTTTTCTGCCACTATTTCTTTCAGTATGTTTTCGATATCTTACTCTCTCTCATCTTCTGGGACTCCCATAATTCTGATGTTGGTTCGCTTGAAGTTGTCCCAGAGGTTTCTTACATTATCTTCAATTTTCTGGATTCTCTTGCCTTCTTGCTTCTGCAGAGGAGTGTCTTCTGGTTCTTATGTTCCAAATCTTTGACTTGATTCTTGACATCTTCCATTCTGTTTTTAGGACTCTGTATAATATTTTTTATTTCAGACAATGTATTCTTTATTTCTTGTTGATCTCTTATCATTTCTTGTTGATTCCTTATTAATTCTAGTTGATCCCTTTTCATATCCTCATAGGTCTTATCGATCTTTTCTAGAAAATTCTTGAAAAACCTTATAAGTGTAGATTTGAACTCTATATCCAGTCGCTTTCTGTCCTCCATTTCTTTTGTTTGTGATCTATTTCCTCTCCGCATTTTTGCAGCTTTCCTGATGGGGCGGGGTTTCAGGGTGGAGCCTACAGCTTTGGCTTCCGTCAGCTTCGCCCTATGCGGCTCCTGAGTCTCAGGGTCCTTCAGTACTCGTTGCAAGCACCTCTGAGAGAAAGGTGCCCTCGATTTTTGCCAGCTACCAAACAGTCTAGGCTCTCCCCCAATGAGCCCGGAACTGGGGTTCAGTTCAGTTGGAAGTGGAGTTGGAGGTGGCGTTCAGAGCAGTCTGGAGCCCCTGTCTTCTTCCTGCCAGGGCAATCCCGTGGCACAGCCAACCGTCCCTTCTCTGCACACAATGTGCGCGCCTCCGGGACCTCCTTTCACTGCTCCCCCGGGGTCCCTCATTACAGCCCAGCTCCCTCTGTGTGAGCCTGGGTCGCTGGGGTCTGGCCTAGAACTGGGGTTCAGAGCAGTCGGAACTGGGGCCCAGCACAGTTGGAGCTTTTATCTCCTTCCCGCTAGGGCAGCGTTTTTCAACCAGATGTTGCCTGGTGTGCCGTAGGTGCAGACAAGACAAGAATTTTATAATTTTTCACTATTTTGTTTACTTAATATTTCATAATAAAGTAATTATAAAATACTTTCTTTGTGTTTATTTGATTCCTATTCAAGAGAATTACTTTATATATAGTCAATATAGGCACAGAGTTAAATTTTTTAACATTTTCTAATGGTGGTGTGCCTCGTGATTTTTTTCATGAAACAAGTGTGCCTTTGTCCAAAAAAGGTTGAAAAACACTGTGCTAGGGAACGCCAGCCAGGCACTCAGCCTCCCTCCTCTCCAGCTCTGTCCTTTCTGCACGCGCGCCGTGTGTCTCCGTACCTTGGGCTTTTACAGCTCCTCCTCTCTTCCTTCTGGTTTTCTCCTTGCTTCTCGTTGTAGAATTTCCAGTCTGTCAACTTTTCTGTAGTTCTGGGTAATGTCCATTTTATATTTTAGTTGTATTTTATTGAAATTGTTGTGTGCGGCTGCAGCTAGGTGTTTACCTGTGCAGCCATCTTGGATTCTCCCTTCTCTATTTTTTTGACAAATATATTTTATTGAGTTTTTACAGAGAGGAAGAGAGAGGGATAGAAAGCTAGAAACATCAATGAGAGAGAATCATCGATCAGCTGCCTCTTGCACACCCCCTACTGGGGATGTGCCCACAACCAAAGTACATGCCTTTTACCAGAATCAAACCTGGGACCTTTCAGTCCGCAGGCCGACTCTCTATCCATTTACCCAAACTGGTTTCAGCTTGCTTCTCTATTAATTCCCCCATATCCAAACCACCAAAGGATCTGATGAGGGATTTTTTAAACCATTATGGAGTTGATTATATTTCAGTGTTATCAAGTATGGCATGAATTGGTTTTTCTTTTGGACACTTATATTTTAACTTTTTAATAGCCACACACACACACACACACACACACACACACACCCAAAACAAAACAAATAGGCATCCCTTCCAATATGTAATTTTCAATATCAGGAAACAACATGATTTTCTGGGGTCTGAGTCTGAATTTATCCTCTCAGTATAAATGGGAGCAGAGACTATTGATATGCCCCACTTCTTCCCAGACACTTACCTGTGCTGCTTGGAAGGTGAGCTCACCTTGGTGACAGGCATATTCCCATCATCACTGCTTTTAAGGGGCTAGAGTCCCATCCTCTCCAACTACAGGTCTCCCTGACAGGCCAGGGCCTGTTGGCCTCCTTTTCCACCCCTTTGGGCATTCGTCTCACCCTACCCCTAGCGTCCCCCTTTCTTTCTCCCCATTATCACTCCTCCTTCTGATGAAGAAAAACAAGCTGATGCATATTTAATACTGCACAGACTTGTGGCATTACTATAGGACTTTGTGATGTTTTTGTACTTTAATACATTTCTGAAGTCCTAGAATCTGACTCTACCTTCCTATGTCATTTTTTCCATTAATAATGATGCTCCTATAAATGAAAGGTATTGACTATAAATTCTTAGACTACTGACTGCGTTTTTACAGAAAGAATTTTTTAATAAAAAAGACTTTATAATTGCAAAAGCCTAACATTTCAACAGGTTTCTTTCGTTGTGTTTTGTGTTATCCTGAACAACACAAAATTGCCATTTTAGGTAAAGAATGGCCAAATATGGCAATTTCACATAGTTTGACTTAATACCTGACCCAGTTTACGCCAATAATTTCAAGTGCCAACATGAGCCGTTTGTGCAAGACAGATGACAACCAGTGAGCCTCTCGTTCCTGGGACAAGGCTTTTATGACGAGTGACCTAGATTTCACACCTAGTGAGGCCCGAACCCAGTCTATTAAATGGCATCACTCAGTTTATCATGACAACTACTTCACACTATGAGCAGCCATTAATCACACAACAACACAGATGAAGAAACACAAGCAGATGAGCAAACTGTATCTTCCTTGCATAAGGTTGCATCACCAATAAGCAAAGACCAGAGCTGAGAATAAAACAAATAATAAAAGTCGAGATTTAATATCTCTCTCTCCTTTCTTAATTTTATTTTCAAAATCAGTTTTATAACCCATCCTTTTAGTGGGTCAGAGTGAATGGAAAGCCTAGATTTAAATACTGAAATGAACCGAAAAACAAATGCATTAGACTGATGGTCCTGTAATCCTCCCTACAACAATGGCCAACTACATTTGGCTTCACAAAATCTGATCTGAAAGAATGGCTTTAATGGGAAAACAGCAGAATAATCATATTATTATAAGTGCATTCATTTTTTTACAATAAATAATCACCACTGAGAACTTCTATATCATTTTACCATCTATATTCTCAACATCTAAGTTGCTAGAAAAAATTGGAAAATAACAATAACAACAACAACAAAAAATCTTCTTCTGTCCTGCTCCCTTACCCATGAGCTTTTATTTTATAGGAGATGATTAGGATATATAAACAAAGAGCTGTAATGCAAGACATTGTGAATTTATAAACTACTGGCAGTAAATATAACATATGTGCAATAATTTATTTTAGTCTTTGGATTCAGTAATATGAAACATAGTATTGCACCTAGTGCCTTTACATAACTTTTAAGCATTCTTGAATTTGAAACTTACATTCATCCATCTTACTGGCCCCATCCATCTTCTAATGAATGAAGAAAAATGCGAAAGTTTCTTTCAAATAAGCATGGTTTGTTGCAAATTAGCACATAAGGTTTAAAAATATGTACAACCTTTGCTCTATTAGTTCCCTTTCTTTGAGAGTTTGAGAAAAGGCATTTATACTTCTCTGTTGTGTGAGTTTTTTATGTGAAAAATAGAGGATTCATTCTGATTACTCAGTTCTATCAGTAGGGTTGTAAAGATATAAGATGAGTAATGTATTTAACTCATTTCCAAATTACAATATAATACGTACTATTTCCATACAAGAAGTATATAACATAATACAGCAAAATTATCTAACCTGGTTAGATAAACCCAAGAAATTTTTCTGAAAATCAAAGGAGTTAAAGAGGAAATGTCAAATGATGTTTTCATTTAAAATATTCTCAGATAAGAGCAAAGGCAGTAGATTACAGAGGCAAGTAAATTATTTCCCATCTGTTTACTTAAAAGGAAGCAATGCCACTGAACAAAAATTGTGTGCATACATGTACACATTTTGTTATGTAAAATTCATGGGTCTTATGCTCTAGAATAAAAAAATCTGTTAAAGATTGAAAAAAGCCTTTTGAATAAATTCATACAAAGTGTAACTCTATTATACTTAATGCTAAGAAGTATCCTGAATGCATAGCTGCCTTCAACATTTATTTATTTACTTATTTATTTTTATTATTTCAAAGAGAGGAAGGAAAAGGGAGAGAGAAATAGAAACATCAATGATGGGAGAGAATCAGTGATCAGCTATCCTGCACGCCCCACACTGGGATGAGCCTGCAACCCATGACCTCCTGGTTCATAGGTTGATGCTCAACCACTGAGCTATGCCAGCTGGGCTGTCTTCAACTTTTAAAAATAAATATTTGAATAAGGAGACCAAGGAACTTTCTATCAGTATAATCATCACCCTTCAAAGTAAAAAATTTACAATAATTGCCGAAACCAGTTTGGCTCAGTGGATAGAGCTTGCGGACTGAAAGGTCCCGGGTTCAATTCCAGTTAAGGGCACGTACCTTGGTTGTGGGCACATCCCCAGTAGGGGGTGTGCAAGAGGCAGCTGGTGGATGATTCTCTCTCATCGATGTTTCTAACTCTCTATCCCTCTCTCTTCCTCTCTGTAAAAAAGCCAATAAAATGTATTTTTTAAAAATTTATAATAATTACATCAATGAAGTTTTGCAAAGTTATTTCTATGAAACATATTCCAAATCTATACTGAGAGCATATCTTTCTCCTCAGGATTCAATTACTTTTCAAAACTCTGAAATCTATGAGGTGAGTGCTTTGCTTTAGAAGCGTGCTGGTCCCCCTCCTCCCTTTAAGTCTAAGAACGGTTTCAGACTCTATCCAGCTAGCACTCCACAGCATTTTACAGGGAGGCAGCATGAGTTAAAACCCAGCTCTACTACTGAGAGGCTATTATTTAGCCTTCGAGCCTCAGATTCCACATCTATCACAGGGGATGGGGATGGTACAACCTACCTATCTCTCAGGATATAACTAATGCAAATCTTTCCAGTTTTTAATATCTTATCATTTTTCATTTGTAAGATATATTGTAAAACCACATCTCTTGACATGTGGACAGCTTGGAGAGAGCCAGTCTTTGCACACCAGGCAATCAGCATCTGCTGGGCTGAGCTGGTGGTAGAAGGGAGCGTGCTGAGGTGATGCCTCTGTCTTGCAGCCTACCTCCCAACAGCCTGTCACTCAGGCAGCAGGGGAGAGGACATGGGGATCTGCACAAGAAAGGCTGCATTCACTGGAGGTGATATGCAGTCTCGATTTAGAATTCTGACAGACTTAGTAACAGATTTGGTGGCAGCTGCAGTATTTCTTATTGTAAAAGTTGACACATTTTACTTGGGCATATGATTTTCTGGGGAGAAATCTCTGACTAAGCTTAGTAGTAGAAATATTTGCACAGAAAATCCCATTGCTAACAGTATCCTATGGCTGCACAACAGAGTGACTGTACTTAATGCCACTGAACTACATACACTTAAGACGGGAAATTTTGTTATGCGCATTTTATTGCAATTAAAAAAAATTTCTTCAAGAGTCACTATCCTCTCTCCTGGAAGTTTCATAGATACCAAAGGACTACAACTAATTTAAAGAGTCCCTTTATTATTGAGTCGTGGTTAATGAGATAAAAGTTATATCAACAGGAGACAGACAAAATACAAACACACACACACACACACACACACACACACACACACACACACACAGAAACCCACTGGTGAATCAAGAAATATATTGTTGCCCTAGCCAGTTTGGCTCAGTGGCTAGAGAGTTGGTTCGGTTGCAGCCAAGGGCACATGCCTAGGTTGTAGGCTTGATCCTCAGTAGGGGGAGTGCAGGAGGCAGCCTATCAATGATTCTCTCTCATTATTGATGTTTCTATGTCTCTAACCCTCTCCCTTCCTCTCTGAAACCAATAAAAATGTATTTTAAAAAAAGAAAGAAATTGTTTCTAGTTTTAAGAGTGGTTCCAGGAAACAAAATGTGAGATGACTGGCAGTTTCACACTGCCGAAACTGTGACAGAGTATTTTCTTGTGAGCTTCTGGGTTCAGTAACACAGAATATAAACAGTTCTAGATCAGGATTGCACTGGTGTACACCGAGACCTCATACATACCTGATGACCTCATGCATAAAAACACATGGTCACACTCCCACCACACACACACACACACACACACACACACACACACACACACTAGCAGAAAGTATAACAGCTCATTTTATAAAGCTAAGATAATCTCTGAAGCTTCACATACAGCAGCTTCAACCTGATAAAAACAAAGCTATTGCCTAAGAAAAGTTCTGTTTGATTCTCTAAATTACATTAACTCTCTTATTATGTAACACTGTTGCTCATCCTCTAAACATGTAGAAAATTAAACTTAAGATTCATTCAAAGACTGGAGAAAGACAGTGCATCTAATTTCCTACAGAAAAGTAGTTTCCAAGCTTTTTGTGTCGACAGCTTTCTCTAAGAGAAGTTGATGAACTCTGAATCCTCTCAGAAAAATGTCCACCTAAGCCACATGTGTCAAACACAAGGCCCGCGGGCCAAATCCGTCCCGCCAGGCCTTGCAATGTGGCCCACACGGCGCTGTCATCACTGCACTCCGCTGCGTTTCCATCACAATGACAGTTTATGACTGTTCAGTAAACCATTCGGCCCGCGATTTAGGCTGGATTTTAGATTTTGGCCCCTTCTCTGATTGAGTTCGACACCCCTAACCTAAGCCCATTCATGGCTCCTGTCCTCCAGATCTTGGTTTAAATCAGGGGGGGGGCGGGGAATCTTTTTTTGTGCCAAGGGCCATATGGGACCATACAAGGGCCATTCAAGGACCATACAAAATTATCAACTTAGAAATTAGCCTGCTATCTTTGGTCAAACATTTAATTAACTCACCCCTAATGCCCTGACAGGGCCAGATCAAATGATTTCTTGGGCCATACATATCCAGACGTTACCCAGCCCTGGTTTAAATACATAGGCTTATTTTCAAGGCCAGTGGGAATAAGTGTTAAAAGTTTAAATGCTTATTATGCTACAAATTATAAAGGGCATAACTTACATCCCCAAACTACTCTGTGTCACATAAACATACTAGATCCATCTTTCTCTATCCAAGAGGTAAGGCCAACAGGAAATTCATGAAAAAGTTGACTTTTTTCCTCCTTTAAAGAAAAAGCAATGTCCACGATGGGTTTCATGACCCAAGCCTTGGCAGGGTGGGGCACTGCTAAAGCTCATTCCTAGTAGCAATTCTTAATTACCTATCATTGGGAGGGAAGCTGAGTTGTTGCAAAAGGAGACTCAATAAGTGTCTTCATACGTGCCCTTCATTCCATTATGCCATGCAATTAATGAATGGGTAGGACAAGTTTTATGTCCAAACTATATGGTGAGAACACTCAAACAATGGGAAAAAGTGTAACTATTTGTCCATGTCACCTTTCCCTGGGTCTCCTTTTCTTTTTGTCCGAGACTGCAATCCTTCAAGACCTTATCAATTTCATATATATTAATAGTCTCCAACATATGAACATAGCACTTAACTGGAATGCAGAAAGGTAGTTCCCCCATAGAAACATATATGTATGTGTATATATATGTTGAATCAGCTCCTAAGCTGACACACTAATGCCCATTTGACACACAATCCAATCCATAATCTAAAGCTGAGTCCTACCGCCTTCAGTGATGCCACACAGCAATATTTCCATGGACCAGATTTCAGCTTGAACTGCCAGGAACACATCCCTTGTGGTATGAGGACAGAGCGTTCCCTAATTCCAAAGCCACGGTGATGGCTGTCAGAACCTCGGGGTAAAATGGAAGGGGCCTGGCTTCTGGAAGGAAGGAACAGTGGCACCATAGAAGCTACACTTCTTGGCCAAATAGCCCCTGGATCATCTCCCACAGCCAGCTCTTTCTGTCTTACAATAAATCCCTGAACAGCAGCCTCATCATCTCTAAAATATAATAATAATAAGTTACTTAGTGCCTAACATTTCCATTAATGATACCTTCTTAAAGCAAATTTACTAAGTGCTGCTCTCCACCTCGTGTTACAATTAAGAGGTCATCGAGCCCAGATGACACTCAGTTAAGCTTGGAGCCAAAGTTTAAATCCGGATCTCGCGGTTTTTCCCTCTAGTTCTGAAGCCTGAGCAATTCCATTAAGTCAGTCATTGTTAAGTTGGATTAAATGAAAATATTAGAGAATGTAGTCCAAATCCTGACACGTGAGAGATACTAAATGTGTCCCCTTTTTCCTTCCCTTGCGAATTGGCTGCAATGATTCCTCTCCATTGTACTAGTGATTTTTCCTCCAGCTTCTTCCCTGCCTTCATGCCCTGTACTAAGTACTTGGCAGAAGAACCCAGCTATGTAATATAGCAAAATAGATATAATTTTTTCCCTCCGATATCCTTTCTCCTCTTCTTTCTAGTCACTGAGATCGCACAAGATGAAGGGTTTTGTCCTTTTCTTAGGTCATATGTCTTTTTGAGAATAATGAAAGCTATAGACTTTTTTGGAAAAAATGCACGAGGACATATAAACATACTTTGTATTAAAATTCACAAATCCATGAGTCCTGTGGACTCCAGCAGTTTTAAGGAATCCCTATTAAGAAACTCAACCACAGCCTAACTGGTTTGGCTCGATAGAACATCAGCCTGTGGACGGAAGAGTCCCAGGTTTGATTCTGGTCAAGGGCATGTATCTTGGTTGCAGGCACATTCCCAATAGGGGTTATGCAGGAGGCAGCTGATTGATGTTTCTCTCTCATCGTTGTTTCTAACTCTTTATCCCTCTTCCTTCTTCTCTGTAAAAATCAATAAACTATATTTAAAGAAAAAAAAACTCAACCACAAAGAAAGAATTCTATATTTATATTCTTATGCTCTAAAGTTACATCTATCTGCCTTTTAGAGGAACACCCAAGAACTGTAGAGTCCACCATCAGCTTGGTGGTGGAAAGAACAGAGTAAACAGGGCTGTATGTGGACAGTGGAAGCAACTGAGAACACTGGGAACACAAGGACCTGCCTGCTGCAGGGACAGGGAGATGGGAAGGAGAAACAGTTTCGGGATTTATGCACTTTTCTTTCCCACTGATTTTGATCCAGATAGTACACCCATTGGCTATAGAACGAAATGAAACCCAAAAGGCTGTGTGTGTCTCGGTGCTCCCTAGTGTCTGCATCTATGTGAGAGTGCTTGTCTGTGCAAAGGAAATGAATGGAGAAGGTTTGGAGGTCAGAGGAAGAAGAAAGGTCTAGTCCCAGGCATCAGTTAAGAGGGAACGGATTGGTGATGGAACAGAGGGTCACTGGTTTAATTCCTGGTCAGGGCACATGCCCAGGTTGTGGGCTCAATCCCTAGTAGGCATGTGTGCAGAAGGCAGCTGATCTATGATGTTCCTCTCTCATCAATGTTTCTATCTCTCTGTCCCTTCCTCTCTCGATAAAAATCAATAAAAAATATTTTTAAGAGAATGCTTTAAATACTGTTAATATACAACTCTGCTTGAGTATACATTGAATACGAATATATGAATGTGCTAAAATGTGATCTCTACTTTGATCCAAGAACCTCATTTATTACATATTAATGAAAATGCATCCTAATAAAGATAAGAGATGTTTGAAGTCATCTAGAATATCAAAGGTAATATTTTAATCAGCTTATGAAAGATTTATTTTGCAACTTCTGGCAAATGTATATATTAATCTTTTCAGCAATTTATTTGCACAGCCCAGTTGAAGAACCTTGCTAAGTTGGCTGTAATGATGTGGGAAGGAATTTCTGAATTATATCCTCTTAGGTGCCAAATATAAAATACAAACCCAGCCGGGACCGGTTTGGCTCAGTGGATAGAGCGTCGGCCTGTGGACTGAAAGATCCCGGGTTCGATTCCTGGCAAGGGCATGTACCTGGTTGCAGGCACATCCCCAGTAGGGGGTGTGCAAGAGGCAGCTGATCGATGATTCTCTCTCATCGATGTTTCTAACTCTCTTCTTCTCTGTGAATAAATCAATAAAATATTTTTTAAAAAATAAAAATAAAATACAAACCTGGCATTTCGTATATGCTTTAAAATGTAACATGCACATAAGTACACTTAGAAATGTATTGGGAGGGAAAATAGACTGTGCATTTACATTTAAGCCTGACATACTTTCCCACCAGTATTCCACACACATTCAATCACAGATGCTCAGTCACAGAACTCCAGCAGCTATGTAGACTGACAACACAGTGCCTATGAGCCATGACTAGGCTCCTCCGCAATCCACTCCTCCCACCAGGAGCTGAGGTCTCTTTCTCCACTCCCTGAATCTGCACTGGGCTTGGCACATGCTCTGACCATGTTGTGTACATGACAGAATGACCCTGGATGACTTTCAAAGCTAGACCAGAAGAAGCCTTGCTGGTTTGGTTTTTGCTCTCTTGGAATGCTTCCCTGACATCACCTGTCTTAATAGGTCTAATGAGAGGCCCCAGGGAGGAGAACCCAGGTACTCTAGCAGGCAGTCACCACGAACTGCCAGGCAAGTGAGTGAGGCATTATGCCCATGTTCTAGTTCAATGCAGCCCATGAGTGAGTCCAGGCCAGACTGGTAGAATAATCACGAAGTTAGAAAAGGAATCATGAGAATTAGTAAATTGCTGTTGGTTTAAACCATAGTTTTGGATTGGTATGCTGTACAGCAATGGTTAACTGACTCAGTAATATTTAACAGAATTTGAACATTGTGTTGTGTTGTGAAGCTCTATTTCCTTTAGGCCTGACCTAATGTTTTCAGCCCTTCAGCTCTTTCCCTGGACGTGAAATGCCAGCCTGACTCTCCTGCAATGATGCACTAGGAGATACGGGAGACTTCCAGGTGTGGGATGTAACCCTCTGAGCTGGTTAAATGTCATACCTCCTGCAGGCTCAGAAATGCACAGGTGGCCTTTTGAGAGTCTTCCTGGACTTGCAATAAACAGGTTGAAAACTAATTATCTTACTTGTTTTTATTAATACTTCTTAAATCTATGTACAGTACACATTTACATCTATATTTAATATTAGAAGTGTTGTAGGTCTTTATTTAGAAGTTAGATGATATTTTTATGACCCGAAACATGCTCTAGGAACTTAGCTGTTATTTATCACCATTAGCCTATGGTAAAATTGATTTCATTCTATATCATTTCATTTAAATTAAAAATTTCCAAGAACCTATCAACAATATTAAGGAAGGATTTACTGTACTGTCTACATAAGTCACTCTCTTATCTAAAGAACCACGACCAGGAAGGATCTTGCCTAGAACTTGGGAGAAGGAAGTGCATGAGATGCAGCTGAAAAACATGTCACAGAAAGGATCCAAAGAAAGGAGAAAAAATAAAACTCCAACACCTATAATACAGGACAATGTTGCAAAATATCAAGAGTAATATTTAAGAGTGTGAACTTTAGAATCACAGACGTGGATTCTAATTCAGACTCTAGCACTTCCTAAGCTGTGTGATCCTGAACAAGTAATTGAAACTCTCTGAGTCTCAATTCAATCTGAACAGAGGTTTTTAATAGTTATCTCTAGTCACAGGATTGCTGTGAAGGTTAAAATAAAATTATCTATATAAAGCACCTGGTATAAAGTGCTCAAAAAATATTGTCAATTATTAAACAATTATCCTGATAAAAAAGTTCCAAATTCCACAGGTTTCACAGGCATCTCAGGCTGGGAAAACTTTTCCAAATTGTTTCTTCAAATGGAATTTTCCTGCTCAATTCCTTCTTTATGGGACATACTGATAATATCTGACATGTTTTCCAGTTAATCCCTACATGTAGGTGCACTTTTACACAGAGGAAAGATTGTTGAGCTTTGCCTCAAGTGTAGTAAAAGGCCTTTCACTAATCTTGAATCATTTTGGAACTAATTCTAAATAAATTAAATTCTCTCCAGGTTTTATATTAATGTGAGAGATACTATCATCCTGTAAGAACGGAAGTGCTAAAGTAGTCAAGTGTTGTACTGGTGCTTATACCACTAAGAGTTTCTAGCTGGCTCCCAAAGGGATTTGCATGGCTGGAAACAGACTTCTGATTAAGCAGATTCTCACAAAGCAGGTGTTCCCAAATCTGCTATGATTTTTAAGCAATCACATACTCCCATCTTAAACGTTTCTCTAAATTTTTGTTTTAAGAAGAGTATATGTTCACCTTTTATAAACCATAATCAAAACATTTTCTAGCACTGTCAGGGAACATAAGCTTAAAAATAATTTGGGGGGAAATGTTATGTAGCATAACCACTAGTAGATTTTAAAGCAGAATATCTTTCCAAATCATTGGGAAGATGCACAGAAAAAAAAGACCAGAAAAAAATATACCCAAATGTCAACAATACTTTCTCTCAATTATACAATTACTGCTATTTTTTAAAGTCTCTTTTTAATAGAGATTTTGCATTTTACAAATTTGCTAAAAATAATCACATACTACTTTTCTATTGAAGAAAAATAGAGAATATAATTTCCAAAGCAGAAGTGACAAAGTACAAATGTGTCCTTATTCATTTGCATGTTAAAATAGCATATCATGTCTGACCCTCTACTTAAGTCACACTAATTTAGTGCCAGAAGGAGTAGGGCAGTGGCAGTCACTGTGAGGTTTGGGCAATGGACCCCCTCAGGCAATCTCCTCACTATAAATTCTGAAGGATGTGGGTTAGAAGATCTGGCTTCCCTTCCAGATCTTACCATACCACTGTGAGGAGAACAGAGGTGGCTTGGAGTCTGACAGAGGTGTCTGAGCACTGGTCCACCACTTACTGGCTGTGTTATTTTTGGCTCTTTGTTTTACCCAGGAGCTTTGGTATTCTAACTGTGTAAAAAAGAGCTAAAAATCTTCCTTACGAGAAATTTGTGGGAATAAATGAGAGAGAACACGTGGAAAAGTGTCCCTCGGGGCCTCTCACGTGGTGAACACTCCATTCATAGTGGTGGCCCTCGTTTCTCATGACTGAGTGCTATAAAGCTGGAAATGGAAACATTTTCAAACCTTTCTTCCCGTTACTTTCTCTTTAATCGTACACATCATTTAATTTACCCCCATTATTTATTTAAATTCTCAGTCCCAATGTCTTTTATTATATACATGCCAAACGAGTAACTTACAGAAGGATTAAACCATAGCATGACTTAACTTTCACTGCACTTATTCTTCCAGAGAAAATAAACAGGTCCACCATGGCTGGCTCACATGCTGCTCTCAGATAAGGCCCCAGGAGAAACATTCAAGTCCCCATCACAAGTTTCTTTTCTACACTCATCGGAACATCCACATAAAAGGGGAATCAGAGTCTGTGCATGAGGCTGCAGAATAAAGAAAGACCCATCCCACGAGTTCAGAGGGCCAGGAGCAGCCAAGGCTTCATGGACCGGAGCGGGCACCCATTGAGGTAGTATCTGCTTCCAGCTTCTACAGCAAGAACCAGATAAGGCTAAAGTGTTTTCTTTGTGCATTTTTCACCAGCAGCCAAGTTAGGTTTATATACTTTGTTAATATAGCAAGGGTTCAATTGTGACACTCAGAAAAAAAAACACAGAAGTATCAGGACTTGTCGAAGAATCTACCAGAGGCTATTTAAAAAGTGGCTCAGTTGGTAGCGTGTCATCCTGTGCAACCAGAGGTCAATGGTTAGGTTCCAGGTCAGGGCACATGCCCAGGTTGTTGATTTGATCCCTAGTAGGGGCATGCAGGACTTGCCCCTAGAATTAATTTAGTATGATTATGCTAAGGACAGTTCTCCTCCCAGGAATTCACATTGTACCCTTATAATTTATATATAGAGAACACGGATACTTTTTTATTTCCAGCAAAGAAACTTGCTTTTTCCAGGAAAACAAGGCACCCATACATGTGTCATGACATGTCGTTGAGCCGAGAGCACAAGTGCAACCTCCAGACACGCAATCTGCAAGTCTATGCTTCCTCTGGTTACTAAAATAGCGCCCACAATAATAAAGGAAAACCCACAGTCAGGTGTAGCGAACTCCCTGCCTTTTAATTATTCATGCTAATGCTTTGCATGGGTAGACTTTATACTTCACAAATGTTAATCAGGCCCAAAGATTACATGAATAATGGAAAGCCACAGATAATGACCAAATTGGATTGTACCAGTGTTTTCAACGCATGCTCACCCCAGAAATCTTCCCAAACACTGCCTCTCCTCTCCCCTCCACTTAGAGTCTATATTCTAGAAGAAACCTTCGTATAATTAGTTTTATCAAGAAGGCCCACCTTTTATATCCTTTGCTTTTTCCCTGGAAGCCCAATAGTAGTGGTGTTAAATGACAAAAAGGAAGAAGCAATCGGAAGAGAAAACCCAAAATGCTCAGGCCCATAAGCCAGAAGCACTGTTCAAGAAGGGGAATGTGGAACCCGCTCCAATGCCCCGGCACCCTGTCAGTGGAGAGGATGACGGCGCTCCCTTCAGTTCTGCTTGGTGGAGGTACCATCTGTTTCTCTTCCCCGTGACTCAACATCCCTGCCAAGAACAATGAGCTTTAAACCAGATTGCTGATGTAGTAATCTCCCTGACCTCTTCCAAGGGGAAAAACACCTAAACAATGCTGCTGTTCCCGTTATTTTAAAATTTCTACTCTAGCCAGTGTCCGATTTTACAAATTAAAAGCCAAGTGTCATTTCATACCAATGGCAAAAATCTAAGTCTTACTAAATCCGGTCTAGGATACGGGGAAAGGTGGACCCTCGTATAATATTAGGGGGACTATGCTGATAAACTATTTTGGAAAGCAATTTGGCATGTGAAAGTGCACATACCACTTCTAGAAATATACAGAGAAACCTGCCCAAATGCCCAAGGAGAAGTCTATAAATGGTTAATGCAGCACAATTTGTAGCTGCAACAAGGCAAAACAAAACTACACTAATCAACGTCTCTGTCCACCACTGGGGAATAGTAAGTCAACTGCAGTCAAGCCATATTAAAGAATTAAACAATGGCAAACTCACATTGCAGAATTCTGGACATCAGTTAAAACAAACTGTATTGATCACTTTCGGCAGGTTTTATTTCAAAACTTAAGCGAGGAGAAAAGTACAAGATAGTAAAACGATACATTAACAAGATGTAATTTATATCAGTTTAAACACATAAATGATATTATTTATAGGGCCATATATATAGTAAAAGTTCAGGAACAGATAGGAAGTGTGCATGTGAATCTCCCTGAGAAGGAAAAAGGGAGGTGGGAACGGAAGGAGACAAGAATACGGAAGGATACATAGGGAAATATGGCATCAGCTATTGTATAATATTTTATTTACATTTCCCATAAATATTATATATATATATTTAATACCAAGTATTTAAATATTTTTAAATGGTCTGGGTCCCAGGTATATGGATATTTATTATGTTAGCTCTCTGTTTATGTTTTTTCTTAAAATAATGATTTTTAAAAAATATTATAAATTCCTTTTAAAGGAAAAATGTTATTTTTTCTATATGGAGACAAACTATAGTCTAGTTTCATTCTTTTGCATATGGCTTTCCAATTTTCCAAGCACATTTATTAAAAAGGCTTTCTTTTCTCCAATGTATGTTTTTGGCTCCTTTGTTTAAAATTATTTGCCCATATACATGTGAGTTTAATTCTGGGCTCTCAATTTTATTTCATTGTTTTTCTAACAGGGGGTACCTATTTCTTCTGTGCACATGTTTTCAAATTTTGGGGGTAAATCTACCCAAAAGTCATTTGAAAACATTTATTCACAAAGATACATGCACCCCTATGTTTATTCAACATTATTCACGATAGCCAACACATGGAAACAACTGAAGTGTCCTTCAACAGATGATTGGTTAAAGAAGATGTGGTAATATACATACAATGAAGTACTACTCATCCAAAAGAAAAGATGAAATACAACCATTTGCGACAACATGGATCGATCTTGAGAACATCATGACTAAGTGAAATATGTCAGACAAAAAATGTCAAGAACCATGTGATTTCACTTATATGAAGGGTATAAAACTGAAAGAACAAATGAACAAACAAGAAAAACAAACAAACAAAAACTCATAGACACAGACAACAGTATAATAGTTACTAGAGGAAAGGGGAGAGGGAGGATGAAAAGTATAAAGGAGATCAAATATATTGTGATGGAAGATTTGATTTTGGGTGGTGGACACACAATGCAATACAAGATAATGTATCATAGAATTGTATACCTAAAACCTACATAACTTTATTAACCTATGACACCACAATAAATTTAATAATAAAAAATAAAGGCCAAAATGAAGGATAAAACAGCAAACCAAAAAAATTATCTAACCTTACAACAATGTTTAAGGAGAAAATGAGTTGGGTTATCAAGCCATAAAACAGAATCTGCCTGAATATTGCCTTAAGAACACAATAATATATTATAATTTCAAACACACTTGAGTGTCTTCATTTTTGTGTGGCTGATATAAAAGTGCTGTTTGGCTCACAATGTTATTATAAAAGTAATTGTCAAGGATAATGAGTTTCAATAAAAATATTTGCTATAGCCATACAATCACTAGGCATCTGAGGTTATTTTCATGTTATAAAAAGTAAATGTAGGAGAAATATAACCTTTAATTGATCCTTATTGAGTAGGTACAACTTTCTTTTAACTTGTTTCAAATGTTCTAAAATTTAGAAGCCTCAGCAGAAATGCTGTGGGTTTTTTTTTGTTTTTGTTTTGTTTTGTTTTGTTTTCTTTTTAGAACTCTTACAATAAAGCCATCAAAATAAGAAAATTTTCCAAATAACCTTCAGTACATTTACATGTTAGCTTGTTACTGCCAAGTACAGTTACAGCACATTTCACAGAGTCCCACCTAATGCTTCAGAACGCTGTTGTTAATAGGTGTTGCTATTATCCCTGGCTTATAGATGAAGCAGTAGTCACAGAATTATTTAGTGCCTTGCCTGAAGCATACAGTTCGGAGGTGATAAAACGGGTTCCAGAATCCAAGTTATTAATTCCTCCACCACAATTCCTCCAGGAGACCATGGCGACGCTGCTCATATGCAAGTGACCTCAATGCAACACTGACATATAATCCTCAATTTTAAATTTCAGAGATACTTCTATTACATCAAAACCTGACTTGCTCATTTTACCAGTCAGAAAACTTGATTTTCATGACTTGGACTACACTATCAAAGACCTGTCACATCATTACACATCATTACACTATGATTCTAAGTAGGAGATCTTTATAAGCACCAGGAAAAGGAAATTGATTTTTCTCAATCTGTTAACGTATCAGAGATCAGGCATTCTGAATTTTGGCTCCAATACATTCTGCCATCCTAATTGTTCTAAGCTACATATATTGATCCAGTATATTTGCTATGGCTTCACACAGGGATGCAGGCTCTTTGTCAATCATCATCTTAGAAGAATGAACTCTAAGTGTCAGGATCACAAGGGAGGAAGCAGATAATGCTCAGTGTACAGGCTTGTTGGGGATGAACCATCAATCATAAACCAAGATGGTTTCTTTATTTTTTTCTTTTTGTTTTAACTTTTCCACTAAAACATCACAGTAAAGTTTGAAGATAAAATATGCTAGAGGAAAATGGAAATACCCACATATTCGGGGGGGGAGGGGGGCATTCCTATTACCTAGAATCATTAAAGAGACCTTAATCTTGGAAGAACCAAATCTAGGACAAAGGGAATGACTAAGTAGGCCTCCGCTGTAATGACTAAGAAAGGAATTCAAGAAACACCAGAGTCCTGAATTACAACTTTGCTTTTTAATGCATCACCTGAAAGTAGTATGGCCTCATTCTTTACCCTTATTCTCTCAAAGTAGTAAGATATAGATCAGTAATGATATTAACTCGCTCATGAAGTATCTACAGTAGTAATGATCCACAGAAATGATCAAGACATTCTCAGATGCGGCCCAGAGCATTCAATTTGTGTTTCTCTTACCTATAATGCTTCACCATGAATCATGTTACTATCCACATAACTGTAATCATCCTTTGGCACTAGGATTAAATCCAATGTTGGTAGCCAATAGTCACTTAAAATCTTACCCTCTTCCTTCTCTAAAATCACAATAAGTGAAAACAGTTCTTCTCTTTTTTATCATTGAGTTTTACTAAGAATAATACAGGCAATGTATCTTTCTACCTATTTTCTCCCTCTATTTTAAGCAAGTAAGCTATGACCTAGAATCCAAGTTAATACATCCTCAATATTCATAGCAAAGTGTCAGAAAATGCTAGAAGAGTGAGGCAGAGTGGATGAGACATGGGGTGAACAACAGCTACAATGTGATCTGACCAAAACAACTGGCCAGCAGCAGCAAATAAGGGTTTGTCTGAGGGCCGGAGAACAAGACAGTGGAACAGCCGAAACCGGTTGGGCTCAATGGATAGAGCGTCGGCTTGGGGACTGAAAGGTCCCGGGTTCGATTCCGGTCAAGGGCATGTACCTTGGTTGCGGGCATATCCCCAGTAGGGGGTGTGCAAGAGGCAGCTGATCGATGACTCTCTCTCATCGATGTTTCTAACTCTCTATCTCTCTCCCTTCCTCTCTGTACAAAATCAATAAAATATATTTTTTTAAAAAGACAGTGGAACAGATGAAAGTACTCTTATAATAACACTCTGCAGCCCTAAAGAAGAAAGAAGAGGCTATGTGGGAATACTCAGAGCCTGCGAGGAAGGCCCAGGCATCATCCCAAGTGCATTGTTGAAATGGCCATCCATGAGTTCCAGGCTTGAAAAAAAAGGACACGTGAATTGGAAGGATACTAACTGTGAGAACACAGAGGGTTCACTAGCCTCGGGCTCATGCAGAGCATGAAGGGCTCAGGAGTCTGAGACCATGGTGCAGGTAGGAGGCTAAGTTCACATATCTGGTCATACCTAGCACATTGTCAACATGAGGCAGACACAAAAATCAGTGTTTTCTTCATCTGAAGTCTGTAGGTGCCTCGGGGGATTTCGGAATTTGTGATAATGTAGGTGGAGTGGTGGAAACAAGTCCCAACATAGACCTACACTGCTGGCTGGCCTGGATGGCTAAATGAAATTGAAATGAAGCCATGTAGCAACAAAGTAAATGTCAATGTCACTGCAACTTGTGGCAGTGGAGTAAAGATGATTTTCGAAGTCACATGGATTGTGAGAAAATGTTGTAAAGTTGACTGATGATCAGAAGTTTTGACCCAAGGGGCCCATTTGGAGCTCCATTCATAACGAATGCTAACGCTAACGCTAATGCTAAGGTAATAGTATTCTAAACTACAAGATGGACAAAGGGAAGCTATTCGATAAAGAGCATCACAAAGTAAGAATTAAGAAAAGAACTCACAACTGCAGTGTCAGAAGAATTGGGTAACAAACACAAAAAGGAAATGGGATTCCCGAAGGAAGCCGAAGGGGAAGATCCAACGTGCTGAGGTTTTGAATCCTAGAGTCTCTGCATCTTTCCACACTGCTGGCTGAAAGGTCTGCACCAGAAACTATCTAAAAAGAACCTGCTTTTCTGGGCCTTGAAAAAAAGACAGGTCCAGAGACAGTATTATAAAAAGAGGCGTGAAAGGGAAGTTCTAGAGGTGGCTTAATGAGATGCACTGGCATGGGTGGGGAACCGGAGGGAACTTGACTAGGAACACTCGGGACTGCCGAGTTCACAGCAGCTCCGTTCTTGCTCCCAGATGTTTCCTAGTCCACAAAGGACCGGGTGGAGTGGGAGGCACTCGTCAAAGAGATCTGGGAGCATTTTAGTCAGCGAGGATTTTCCTCATATAAAAGCCCACTGGCTTACAACTTATGCTTTATAGTCATAAAGGTGAATTTCAGTTGTTCAAAAGGGAGGTAAATGCTTACAATACGTGGCCATAATGAGTACATACCAAAAACACAAAATAAACATTTCATAATGAGCTCTAGCAGTCCAAAGGAAGATGGTAGAAAGTGCTTCTGCAATGGTCTGGCCTGGAATTTGGTCAAAGTGAGCCACTGTAGAATTCCAGACACACGTCGTAGCAGAAAACTATCAACGTGTCGTCTCTGCGTGAACACTGTGGGCAAAGTCTTCAATACAAAAGTCTTTGTCCCATGACCAGGCAGGATGGTGACTGATCTAGTATCTCCAGGTCGTTCCCAGATTCAGGCCAAAGTCCTGGACCCTGGAATGTTCCAAGGCCTGAACAACTATGTTCTCTCATTATCTTGGGCTGGCAGTACCAGTATGTCAGCTTTTGTCAGTCATGGAACAAACATTTAGGAAGCCTCCACTATGTATTAGGGGGTAGGGGCACAGTGAGAATGAAATAGTCACACTGCCCTGTCAGAACTTAGTCTAGTTGGGGAGACAGACATACAGCTGCTCAAACAAATGCTTAGCCTACAGTTTGGTTGGAGCAAGAAAGGACAAGTTCATGATCCGAGGGGAGCCCAGAAGATGGGACCTAGCGTGACCTGGGACAGTCAGGTCAGGAAATGACACTTAAAGGGAAGGACAAGTAAAGCTGACCAGGCACAGGGATGCGCAGGAAAAAGCTGAGTGCCCAGGTAGAAGGAGGAGCCCTGCCTCAGATACACCTGTGCTTAACAGCAGTGGCTGTGCCATCCACTAAGGCGATTCCACCAAATGCGCCCTGATGAGTGAAAGAAAAGAGGCTACAGAAACAAAACAGAGAAAAAAGTAGAACAGGAAGTCCTGATGCTAAAAATAGCTGGCAGTCCCAAATGGCGTCTACAACCTGAGTCATTGGTGAAACATAAACACACACACACACACACACACACACACACACACACACACACGAAAGCAAAAAAAAAACAACAACAAAAAAACACACAAAAAACACACACACAAAAAGTATAAAACGTAAAGTAAAAAATATTCCTTTTGCTTGGTTTCCAAGACCGCTGAGAACCGTGGCTATTTTCCTTAAGTGAGACCAGGCAGCCACCATTAATCTCAAGGAATACAGGGCCCACTCCCTTAATTGTATTTAAAATAAAAAGTGAGGTGATCTGACATAGCGTAATTTATTTCCTTCACTTACCATGACTAAACTACAGGGCATAGCAATGAGTATCTACCTGTCATCTAGTACACCTGACCCGCATCAATGAACACAGGACAAGGATCCAGTCACATAGGCCCCCTGGGGGGAAGGGACTGCACAGGCCTGAGACAACAGGAAGCCTTCCTGGACATTTTCACTCACAAGCAACTTAAGGTAAAAGGTAGGAGCTCAGACCATGGAAAGTATCTCCATAGAAAAGAGACTGATTAAGGGGCTGGAACAGACAAAAAGAATATGTCAGCAGAAGTGATCAGAAAATGTGGGACATTTTAAAAACTATCATTGAATGAGCCCCAGTTATTTTCCAGAGTGTGCTATTATATATTATCTTTAATAGTCACCAACACCTCTGAGCATGATTTTATTAATCTCATTTGACAGCTGAGAACCTGAGGCTCGGGACGGTTCAACAACAGGAACTTACCTATTCCCACAAGCAGTGCTTTTTCTGTCACATGGAACAGTCTCTCACCCCAACCTCAGTTTGAATTTCTAATAAACATAGGCAAATCTCGACTGTGGCCACTCACTACTAGTTAACCTCATTAAACTTTTCCCATCATATGAACTGGCATCCCTGATAGTGTCAGGATCTGAATTTCTTTTCTCTTTTTAATATATTTTATTGATTTTAAAAAAAATTTATAGAGAGGAAGGGAGAGGGATAGACAGTTAGAAACATCGATGAGAGAGAAACATCTATCAGCTGCCTCCTGCACACCCCCTACTGGGTATGTGCCTGCAACCAAGGTACGTGCCCTTGACCGGATGACAGGTTCCACTTACTATCCTGCTACTATTTTATTAGGCCAGCACCTTAATTTAAGGATGAATCTAGCCCCAAGAGTTATATATATTCAAGATAAAAATTGTGAAAAGAATTTTCCTTGATTTATACTTCTCGGCTCCATTCTCGTTTCACACTCCATCTCCACAATGGACCTGGCATGGTAAATTCTTTGGAATCTAGACAGAATCTATTAGAATTCTCTTGCTAACAAAATCGTTGCTGGGAAGACAGCCTAAAAATAGAACTTCCAGTATATTGTCAGCAAAAAATATTCAGTGGTGTTCTGCTATGTATTTCACACACAATGTCTATGTCCATCTGTGATATGCTCGAGGCCTTTGCATCTGGAGCTGAGCTATAATGGTGTGTCTTGCCTTTTGAATTTGACAAGTCTAGAACATAAAACTAACACTAGAGAGTGTCCAACATAACCTGGGCTCTTTTTAAATGCCTAGAAGATCTGAGAATTAAGATGGACTCTCTCAATAAAATTACTTTTGTGGCTATGAAGGTATTTTGTTTCTGCAAAAGACGATATCGAGGTACTGCAAAATCACCTGAAAAATCTTAGGTAGCAATGAATTAAATTTGCAGTTGCTCATGGAGACAAGCTGATATTAGTGGAAATGGATTCTCCATTTAACCTTCCAAGAAGGAATGCCTAAGATTTATTGGCTGGGAGATTCTCACCAAATACTTGTGTTTAGATCCTATGTTTGGAATAATCAGCTATGTTAGCTCCATCAATTATAGCTCTTAAAACAGCACACAATTTTTAAGCCTTTTAGTTTTACCTAGCAAGCAAATTCCATTGTATATGGAACCTCAGCATACAAAAAAATTGGTTATGTACAAGTTAAATCCTCTTCTTCTTGGACACAGTGATATGTATGGTAATTTCTATATCTTAATAAAGAATACCTGGGAGACAGTCATACTCACTCAATAGATATTTATGGAGAATCCACTGAGTACAAGCCAAGCCATACATTAGATATTATGAGCCATGTTCTTGATATCCCTTATTCTCATTATTTTTTATATAAATGCTTTGGACAAAATATTATATATAATATGAGTCTTTTTAGCAAATACAAGCTGTACCAATCAATTTGACTTTGAGATTTCCTCCTCATAATAGGGATCTTGGATATTACTATTCTTCTAAACTATACTTTTGCCTCATTAGCTGTGAAGTTCTAGTGCTAAAATGGCACAAATAAGGACACCGGGAACAGACAACGGCCCAAGTCTTGCAGGACAAAAGAGGAAAAGAAACAAGGAAGTGTGCGATGATAATTCTAGAGTGGCATTCACACTTCTTGACACAACACTCCTCTTTGAAAAGAAAAAGACTCATGATTTACAAAGAGGACATTTCAGTTGCTAGGTCATCACCTACCCAATAGGAACATAAATGGTAAAAGGTAGATAATATTTCATTTGAAAACCCTTAACTGGCAGAAATTCTACCTTTGCAGCGGACACGCCAAAATAAGAGAAGCCACTGCAGGCACCATAAATACACGTTTTAACAAAAGGGGAGGGGTAGGGGGAGGGAGAACAGTTTCTCAGGAGTACTGTGTCCTGATTTCAAGGAGAAATTTCATTCCTTTACAATCCAACCTGCAGTTAGCTAGCAAAAGGGACAGAAGGCATTAACTTGAATATATTTTTAATAGTTAATTGATAACAAGCTTGTAAACATACACCTTCATTCCCCTCCCCCTCCAAGAAAATGATAAATAGTATGATGGAAAACACAGAACACAGTAGAATCTCTGGTATACTATAAGAGAAGTTCATTGTGGCAGAGAGTAATGTGATGAATGTATCAGACACATCCAAACATAGTACTGTCTCCTTCAGAGTAGCTACCTTGGAAGGACAAATCTAATATTACCAACATTTCTTATAGTTTCTATGTGAGAAAGACTTCAATGTGAAAACTACATTTGAATGCTAAATTTACCTAAAGTCAATAATGTTCCATGCACTCTACCAGGTACTTAGAAAGAGGAGTTGTCCTGGCCTGCAAGAAACTCAGTCTAGAGAAGGGGGCGAATGTGTGCACAGACAATTTCATTACACTCTCAGCCCTTCCCTGATTTCATTTATATTCTCGCATTCTTTGTACATACTTGTCCTCCTCCACTAGGCAGTTAAATATTCTGAGAGCAGAAACCATGCCAATCAATTATCTCTGCATCACTGCCACATGTCCCGGCAGAGTCACCTGCACAGAGTGAAGCATTTATCAAATGCGGATTAGGGAGAAAAAAAAAACAAAAAAAAAACCCCATCTTATTACTTAATCATCACACTGTACTCAGCAAAATTCACCGTAAGACAGGTTTTTCTCAAAATGTATCCAAGGGATTTTACGCACTGCAGTATCTAGTCTCTCCTAAGCCGGCCCGAAGGTCAGCATTACTTGGAGACTTGGGTTCTGAGGCATAAGAGCCACAGCATAAGCCCAATTCACTCTCAACTACTCTCTAAATGTCACAGTCAGTAGGAGCAAGGCACGGAAAACATTTACATTTCTATTGATTACACGGAAAAGAAATCTCTCCTTCAAGAGTCGATCCAGTCTACCAGCTCACCAAACTCCTGCCTCACCCCATCAGGTCATTTGAAAGCCATTAATTAATGGAAGTCCAGATGGTCATCGGCATGTTCCTTCCTACCAACAGGAGGATACCTAGAATGATGCCAATTGTCCTTAACCCAGGCAATCCTGGACAGAGCATTTAGCTTACTGAATTTAGAGAGCAGGCATCGTTATTCCTAGTAATGACAGAACAGACATACGAAGCATAAAAACCTGGTTTGGACTTTGTTGGCTGATTAGACCAGGGAGTGGGCAGAAAACAAAGTTTCTGAAGGTTTAACAGTCGTGCATGAAAGATAGTCTGTGTATCATTTTGCTGCGATGCTTTGGAAATAACAATTATGAAAATAGAAGTAGGGGGGAATGGTAAGATATATAAAATAATAAAAAAGGAAAAAAAAGAAAATAGAAGTATATTAAAAGTTGTAAAAGATGTTATAGGCAACTAACTGGTGACTGGTAAGAACACTCTTCAGAGCAGGCAGTAACATTTAAGTGGAAAAGGAACGAGGAAAGAGTCTCTTTAAAGTAGGGAGAGAATTTGTCTCTAAATCCAGGTTCCTGTGGACCTTCGCAGGGAAGAGACTACCTGCTCCACGATGCCCTGAAGCGCCTTCACCTCAGTTCTCTACTGTATCTGACACCAGGAAGCAAATAAGGATGGACCTAACAGAGCAGTGGTCGGCAAACTGTGGCTCGTGAGCCGAGATTTGTCACTCTGTTGACTAATGAGTTTGCCGACCACTGTAACAGACCATGCAAATTCAGAGGGTCACAGCTCCACAGATGCGAGCTATGTTGTCTAATAGTCACAAGTGACTATTTAAGCTGAAATCAACTAAAATTAATTACAATTTAAAAATCACTTTCTTTTTTTCAAGTGTTCCTAGCCACACGTGGCTAGTGGTTTTCATTCCGAACAGTACCTACACCGAATACCTCCATTACTGTCCTACTGATGGACAGAGCTGGACTTGAAAGTAAACACTGCTATTGCCCAAAGACCAAATGATTTGCTACTCACACTGTAAAAAATTGTGTTTTCATCAACAACCCACTCTGGCTCAACTGTCTAATTCCTGTGCAAATGAAAAAATCAGTTAAGTCACCTCCCATTCATAATAGTATCGTTAGATTCCTGAGGTCATTTGGTCCTTGGATAGAAGCTATGTCTGACAGTAAAGCAAAAGCCAACTACGGTAACTAAGATTTCTACTGATTAAAACTTTCATATATATATATAATATATATATATATATATATTATATATATATATATATATATACACACATATTTAAATGAAGAAAAAATGTACTCTTGGATTTAAAGTAGACAGTTTCAATTACATTTAATAAAAGTTAATTAAGATTCTGTCAAGAGCCAGGAAAAAGAAAGCCAGTAGTCTTCAGACAATGGATTCTATTTAAACACTCATCCGATCATTGCTTAAATATTTACTTGCTGCCATGTACCATGCAGAGGAAAATTAGATATCTCTGTGTGTGACAGAACAATTTGAATGAGAGCTAAAATTTAATCAGCACATAGCAACATCAAAGCATATGTATTAACTTAAGAGAACAGCTTATATAATATATTTGTAAGGAAGGGGCCTGCAAGAATACTGCAAAACTTAAAATGCAAGACTTAGAGCCCTTCTTCAAAAATGCATGCTCTTGCCATCTCTGATGTTTACAGCCTTGGTGGTGCATAGCCTGGATGGGTCTGAGACGAAGCCAGAGACGATGCAGTACCCACGCCTTGAGAAGCAGGCAAGCTGCTGCTGCATTTCATCATTATGGAAACAAACAAACAAATAAAAAATAGCACAAGAAGCAGGCCTCTCCTTCCCATTCAGGAGCAAAGTTATCCTCAGACGTGATAAAACCTCCTGGTCCCCTCCCTGTTCCCTGGCTTTGCCCCCTGCAGTAGTACTCTGTTTGTCTTTCTTCTCTTCACGCTCGTGGCATTTCAGACTAGAAAAGGAAATAACATCTTGACCTTCTGCCCAAGGAAAGGCTGCAGTCCTAGGTCACTTGATCTAACTCATCCCTTTCAAGGGAAAAACTCACCTCATTTAACAAAAATCACCTGATGTACCCAAGGAAGGTGGGGAGAGGTTCCGTTCAAACTTGGTAACTCCTATCTCCTCCTCCTGATGAGGACACAGTCATTGGGAGCTGTTTAAGTGATCGTGTGCAAATTAAAGCTCTCTGGGCCAGGAAAGCAGCTCTTGTCAAAAAGGCAGCTGCTCTGAAACCTACCAAACCTAAAATCTATTCCCCCTTTCAAGCGTACACAGCCCTCCAGTGTGTAAACAACACCATCGAATTGGGATAGGAGGTCACAAGCACTCGCTCCACACAGCATGCACCACGAACACAGTCTGTAAAATGTGCTACAGGCAGCGTGGGAAACGGGCTGGCTCCAACCAAAGGGTAGATAGAGCTAATGCATACCTTTCGGTCTCCTGGAATTTCCATTCTTTTGCTGTTCATCTTCCTCATTAATGGTGAACAAACCGAGGGGAACTGGCCTTGCATTGGTCTTCTTCAGTCTCTCTTGCCGGAGAGCTGTAGCTGATCCAGGCATGCCGCGGCTACTTTTATTTTTTTTTTAAATTATTATTGTATTAAAAATATATGCTTATGTAATTGCAGCTCCCGGGAAGCTGCTAGTGTCTAAGCTGCCCGTTCATTCGAGCACTTGTAATAGATCCCCTATGGGTAAACAGTGTGCAGACAGCTGACAGACACTACCAGCCAGTTGGCAACTGAGGCCCTGCAGTGCCCCCTCACCTAGCAGCAACCCCCCCTGAAAGCCCCTTCCCACTGCCTCCCCACAGGCACATGTGCTATCTCTGGCTTTCACACACACACACACACACACACACACACACCCCTTCCAAAAAAGCCCTATTAAAGGCACGCAGGTTCAGATGCCTCCATCCACTGCCTAACCTGTTCACTCAGATCCCAGGTTCTCCTTTCCCCGATCTTCTTCTTGATGCCTCACGAGAAAAAAAAATATTCAGCACACAGCAGCACGGAGGGGAAAAGAGGATCCACTGCCATTAACAGTTGCCCTGACAACCCTGACATATCCTAATGAAGGAAGGCTGGGAGCAGCTCCATGTCCTCGGAGAGAAGAGAAGCCGCAGCCTCCGAGATGCGGGTCCTGGGAACTCACCAGCAGAGGGTTACAGAGTGAGGCGAGGCAGCCAGTCTGCAGGGCAGCTCCCTCTTCCCCTTAGCAGCAGCCGCGGCAGGCTGGGAGGAGGAATGCAGTTTTGCTTGCACAATCAGCAGCAGGGAGAAAAGGGCTTGAGGCAGGAAGGCTTTTTTTGGCCTTTTTTTCTTCTGGGGGCCAGGTTTTTCTCTGGTAACAATGTTTGCCAGTCCCTGGATGAAGGAAGGCACGCTGGTACCCTCGCACAGCTCACTTCACACTCAGTAACACATCCCAACTTTCCGGACATCTTACAACCCCAGTGTTTGTATAAACACATAGGCCTGGCCACCCCTGAGACCCTCCAGTGAAGACAGGAAGGAGAACCATACCTCTTCTCAAATCACAATTTAGAGTACCCTTTCTACACGGCAAGCAGATACAAATGAGACTGCAATCCTCCAAAGGGACAAACAACTGCCTGGATTCGGTCCAGCAAACTGCCCCCACCCCGCAACCTCCATGCCTTTGGGAAAGTCACTACCAGCAGTGAGGAGCCATTCACAACACTTGACCCAATTCCAGCCCCATTTTGGACTGCTTTCTCCAAAGCACACAGTCATGTGATTATTGTTTTCTTCTGAAATAAAAGCTTTCTCGTTTTAAAACTCCTCGGTTCTAGGCTGCCTAAAATTTATGCTGTGTATGAAATAGATCAAATTTACAATAAATGACGTTAGAAAACGCCAACTGCCAAATTCAGAAAATAATTTTTTTTCTTTTCTTTTGCCTTTTCATAAAATTCAAATCTGCTCAGAAAATCCAAATCCTCTCACCCTACACCACTCTCAGACTTTTTCTCAACAGTTCAACCTCCAGATCCAGAAGGGCACCTCAGGACTCTAGGGCAAGTAAAATATCCTCTCTGAATCCTTTGTGAACAATTCACTTTCCTGTGTCCCTTGGTTTTCTCTGTGATATCGAGGTGATGATACCATTTACCTTACCAGATTAAGAGCAAGGATTAAATTAGTAGTATTAGCAGTAAGAAGTACTTAATAAATATCACCTGCTTTTATGATATTTTATAATACTTTCGTTATAAACTAGTCCATTTTTTGGTGCAATTATTTTCAAGGTGCTTCCAGTTCAGCTATTGACTCCTTCTAGGAATACCTCTATTCTTTATGTACCCGTATTGCCAACCCCAGTGCTGCAAATGTACTAAATGGTTAGCAAATCCATGCTTGGGGGGAAAAAAAATTCTTTCCCTCCAAAGGCTGGGATTGAATTAAGCTAACACATGTTTAACTCTGTGGCTTGGAGAAATGCAGGACATTTCAGACATGGAGTTTATTGAAAATCATGTAAATGTATGAGGTAGAGATATGCAAAAGAATAAATGGAGCTTTAGAGCTGAATGGGTGTGAGAAAGCTCCTGGATCAGTGTCATTTTACATGTGAGAAAACCGAGGCCCATGGAACAAAATTCCTTTCCCAGATCAATGTTAGCTGGCAGGTCTGCAATGAAAATGTAGGTCTCCGTCTTCTCAGTCCAGGGCTTCTCCTTAGCACAAACATTCGGCCTACATAGTTTAGATTCCTAGATCTGATGGCAAGATGTGGAGAGGGAAGGAGAGGGAGGACCTATGCCTCAGTGTTCCAGATCTTGTTGTTTAAGAAATGAAAACTGGTTAAATAATTCTATAATTCTCTGTTTGATAAACTCACCTTTTTATCTGAATTAAACATGATTTTTTAAAAGTTACTATTTTTTAAAATCAGGTGATCAAATAAACACAGGCCAATATTATTTCATATCCACTTTGGTTTCTATCTTCTAATTCCAGAGAATCAGGTGAAGATTTACACTAGTAAGACACACACACACACACACACACACACACACACACGTACATACATATATAGAATCTAAACTGCCTTTCAGCAGACAGGCCTGGGTTTAACCTTGGCGCAAAAGTAGCCACCATTGCCCAACCGGTGTGGCTCAGTGTTTGAGTGTTGACCTATGAACCACGAGGTCACAGTTCTGATTCCTGATGTGGGACTTGCAGGAGGCAGCCAATCAATGATTCTTTCTCATCATTGATGTTTCTATCTCTTTCTCCCTCTCCCTTCCTCGCTGAAATCATTAAAAACATATTTTTTTAAAAGTAGTCACCGCTAACAAAACAACAAGAAAGCCCACGGTGTGGGAGAACATATTTGCTAATAACACCACTGATAAAGGTTTAATCTCCAACATCTACAGACAGCTGATACAACTAAATCAAAGGAAGGTGAATGATCCAATTAAGAAATGGGCAATGGATCTAAATAGAATATTTTCAAAAGAAGACAGAAGGAAGGCCAAAAGGCACATGAAAACATGCTCAAAGTCACTAAATATCCGAGAGATGCAAATCAAAACAACAATGCGGTACCATCTCACACCTGTCAGAATGGCCAACATCAACAAATCAACAAACGACAAGTGTTGGCGAGGTTACGGAGAAAAAGGAACCCTCGTGCACTGCTGGTGGGAATGCAGACTGGTGCAACCACTGTGGAGAACAGTGTGGAATTTCCTCAAAAAACTGAAAATGGAACTCCCATTTGATCCAGTAATCCCACTCCTAGGAATATATCCCAAGAAACTAGAAACACCAATCAGAAAGGATATATGCACCCCTATGTTCATAGCAGCACAATCTATTGTACAATAGCCAGAATTTGGAAACAGCCTAGGTGCCCGTCAGCAGATGATTGGATCCAAAAACTATGGTACATCTACACAATGGAATACTATGCTGCCATAAAAAAGAAGGAATTCTCATCATTTGCAGCAACCTGGATGGAATTGGAGAACATCATGCTGAGTGAAATAAGCCAATCAATGAAAGAGAAACACCACATGACCTCACTCATTTGTGGATAATAAAGATCATTATAAACTGATGAACCAAAAGATAGATACAGAGACAGTAAAGCAACAAGCAGATTGTCAAATTTCAGCGGAGAGGGGAGGAGGATCTGGGGGAGATAATAGATCAACTGACAGACTTGTATGCATGCATATAAGTACAACCAATGGACATAAAGCTCTGGGGAGGGAGGGGATGTGTGGGAGGGAGGGAGGGGGAAAATCAATAAAATATGTAAAAATAAATAAATAAATAAATAAAATTAAAATAAATAAATAAATAAATAAATAAATAAAAAGTAGCCACTGCTGATAGATGACTCTCTGGCATCGATGTTTCTAACTCTCTATCTCTCTCCCTTCGTCTCTGTACAAAATCAATAAAATATATTAAAAAAAAAAAAAAAAGTAGCCACCATCATAAAATCAATGAAGTAGTGTGGGGTCAAATAAAGGAATGCCCATCATCTGGGAATGAATGTGTTCAACTTCATGTCAGACGCTATGCTAGACGCATTGGAGATGCCATCTTTGTCAGTTAAGGTGGCCCTGCAGATCATGAAACCGAGGCTTACAGAGGTGAAAGCCGCAGTTAAGGCCCTGTGTCAGGGTTAAACCCAGGCCCATACTCTCTGAAGCCACGGTGCTTGCATCCTGCAGCCTTGTAAATTCCACTCCAGCTCCGACTGGCAGAGTCCCAGTCACAGCTGTGACCAGTCACTTGGAAGCAAACAGTCCAAGATCAAATAACGATAATAAGGATTTCCCCCCAATCCATGAAATACACATCTTTCACTTCATTTAACACACATAAACACATTTGAGATTAGTTCCATAAATACTCAAACACAGTCTTTAATGGATAGGAGGTAACTCAGTTAATTTCAGGAGCACTGTGGGTTTGACCTGGTGGGGGTATGGGGCTACAGTCTTCTCCCTTTTATACTCTGACCCCAAACAAAAGTATGGAAAGGGGGATGGTAAGTCTTAAATGTAAATGTCCCCACAAGTAAAAGATATACTGCTCTAAACTCGTTTACTCTTCCCAAACACTAATAAGCATTTCCAGTTTGATGTGGTACAGCCGGCCTGGCGTGTCACCTGCAGAGACAGAACCGTAATTCGGTTCCCATAGGAACTGGTGTCTGCAGACTCCCAAGAGTCAACTGGGTTTTGCAATTGATTTGTTTACATTGTTGAAATAAGAAATGATGTATTAATGGAGACTTTGTACAAACTTGAGAGAAATGAGACACTTCCTGATGAAGAAGGGTAGATTTTACAACTATTGTAGATTGACTTCATACAGAGGGGAAAATGTTTGCCATATCATCATAAAATGTACTCACAATCACAGGTGAAATGGGGCTACTTTTCACCACGATGAATGAAACAGGAAGGCAGGCCTTGAACAACTGCTGTTCCCACCTCAGCCCACCCCACCTCAACCCCAACCCCAGCCCCAGCCCCAGCCCCACTCCCTCTGTCCATCCACCCTGGCTGCCTGATACCTCTGGCCCAGCTCCAACCACTGAGGTGGGTGAATATGGAGCAGAGTCAAACTCGCTGATGTGCAGGGGACATCAGCTCGTGACTGGGACCTGGCTGTCACAATGTTATGTAAATGTCTAAATGCATGTAGGCATATGCATGCGTGCACACACACACACCCTCAGGCTTCTGCTCACATTTATGCTTCCTAAGCCCTTATGTTCCGACGATAAAATTGGAAAACAGCATAGCCCATGAGTGAATCCAAAAATATTCTCTTGCAAAGAGAAACATGCTTAACCAGTGAGAGGCATACCCAGGTTTCCCCTTCTAAATGACTAGTGGGCTGCACAGAAACGTAACTAAAATGGGAAAGAGCCTGGTGTGTACTAATTGAGGATTATAGTTGAAAACAGAAATTATTTCTGCTGCATCCAATGGCCAGGCACTGGCAAATTAAATTTCTAGATACATGCAAGTTAATGACTTGTCAGCGGAGCCCAGAAATGCCAAAATGTATTTGCGCGTTTCTCCATTAGAGGAGTTGATTAGTAAGTCTTCAAACGACTGGACTTCAGAAATCTCTTAAATATTTAATGCATCTCTTTCAGCTGCAATTTACTTCTCGCAGGAGTTTTTTAAATCCACATTTTAAAGCAACTTAAAGACACACACCCTGTTAGGGTTTGAAAACGACAAAGCCAGTGCAGGTTAACGTGGAACCAAACAATCCCTGGGGAACAAAAGGGTCCCCGCTGGGTGTCTGTCGTCCCCATTCTCGAAGTTAAAGGGTTTCCTAGAACGGTGCAACTTCCCGATGGCTTCTGTGCCATCTCAGAGCATAGGCAGAGCTGCCAGCAGGCTGCTGGACAAAGAAATCCTGCCCCAGGAAAGACTGGCCCTTTGAAAGGAAGAGAAAAAGGCAGGTTGGCTTTGATCTTCATTTTACTATCTTGCATTAACAGGCACAGAAGGAAAACAGTAAATACTACTGTAGTAGTGACATGCCATCTATGGGGAGGTGCTAGTCCCTGCCCTGCCTTTTGTTCCATTTCTGTACATCCTTGCTGCATGGTGAACAATGCAGTGCGGCAGAACCCACTTTCCCATGTCTGCTCCACCACCACCAAATGTTAATTAACCCCAAGGGTTCATTTATCTCAACGTCAGGTGTGGGTACTAAGCTTCCTTTAAAACCCTTTCCTAAACGTTAGCTAGGTTGCATATATGATAAAGTGCCACATTAAAGTTTAACCCAGGAACAGACATTAAAATGCCTGCAGGCCCTCCTGTTCATTATTCTCACTGAAAATAGTTTATTCGTGTACATTACATGAACTCTTGAACTTGACAAAAGTCAAAATGTGCCCCATCAGTCCTCTCCTCTAATAGTAACATCCTTATTAGGTTAGAAATCCAATTCTACAGATTCAAAATGAGGTAAAGAAATCAATTGCTGCGTTCAACAGAATCATCAGACAGATATCCCAGGACTGTGTTTCTAAAAGTGATCTAATTCATCATTAGTCTGTAAGCAGTCCCATGTTGTTTTATTTTTGAGCCATCCTATTAGAAAGATTAAAAAAAAAAAATTAAGAAATGGTGGCTCTCTCTTGCTTTAGGAGTTGCAAAATCATGCTAAGGATGCAGAATGAGGTGCTTTGGGGATGGCATGAGAGGGGAGGTGCAGCCAAATTATATAACGTTCCCCCACTAAACAAAGCAGGGGGAGACACTCAGGGGTGCTGATGAATGAAAGTGTGGCCCAAGCAGGCCATTCTGGCAGCTGGAGAGGATGGGCTGGAGGAGGAAGGAGTGAGACTTGAGAAAGAAAAACCGGTTACATAATTATGTTGTCCAGGTGTGGAAAAGGGATCTGAAGTGATGGTCAAGGGACTAGATGGCAAAGACGAGAGTACACGAATCCCTCACGGTTTTTTATTTATTTATTTAATTTTAATTTTATGTTATTGATTTTTTACAGAGAGGAAGGGAGAGAGATAGAGAGCCAGAAATGTCGCTGAGAGAGAATCATCGACCAGCTGCCTCCTGCACACCCCCTACCGGGGATGTGCCTGCAACCAATGTACATGCCCTTGACCGGAATCAAACCTGGGACCCTTCAGTCCGCAGACCGACGCTCTACCACTGAGCCAAACTGGTTTCGAACCTCACGGTTTTTTAACAGGCACCCCCAGGCAGCGTGGAAGGCTTATTTCAGGGGGTGATCATGGATATCAAGTTCCTGCAACAGTTCATGGGAAAGCTGGAGAAAGAAAGCAATGGAAAGGAAAGATGATGAATGTTTTTATTACAGCTTTAGATGAGAACAAGGCTCTGTGCTTGTCGATTAAACAAAGCTGAGAGATGCCTAGCATCAGGTCCAAAATGATCTCAACAAATCAAAATAATGGGCTATAGCTAAAAAGATTAATTTAGCGATATATATGAACATCTCTTTTATAAAATATTTTTTTTTTATTGATTTCAGAGAAGAATGGAGAGGGAGAGAGGGATAGAAACAATAGTGATGAGAAAGGATCATTGATCAGCTGCCTCCTGCCCACCGCCTACTGGGGATGGAGCCTGCAACCCAGGTAAGTAACCTGACAGTGACCTCCTGGTTCATAGGTCAACACTCAACCACTGAGCCATGCCAGCTGGGCCAAACACCATTTTTTATATTAAACAGTACAACTGCACAGGTACAGCATGAAGACATCCCCAACCTTCATCAGGTATGGGAAGGAGGGTCTTTGGACAGCAAGCTCACTGCACTTGGCCGATGTGATGGGGCAGTAAAGATCCTAACAGTATCATGGGCGCTATCAGCAGACAGTCCAGAATGGTGAATGAGGGGAACACCCTTTTGTAGTTTCTGGTCCTCAGATCACAAGGTCTGAGCTATTGTAGATACTTCAAATGGAGTGATGAATTAGAACACATTCAGAAGAGAGCAAGTTAGGACTGATCACAGGATCATTTGAAAGAAGAGATATCTTCCCTCTGGAGAAAATAAGACAAGACTCTGAAAGAATGAAATAACCAAATTAAAGGTTAGTGGGTGGAAGGATTTCTTCTTTTTGTGTAGTTCTGGGACTGATCATTGGAAGTCAGCACATAACAAGCTGTGCTTCCCATCACGGAAGACAGCTGTGCACACACACCCATCTGGGATGAAGTGTTGCGTTCATGCATTGTAAGCAGGCTGAATTTTTAAATCTCCAGAGTCTCTTCTGATGCTGTGATTCCATGACCTGATGAAAATGGGAATGGGAGCCATATATACAGGGGAAAACAGTCAGGCTGAGAGGAAAAGCCCAAGAGAGATCAGACAGCCCTCCCTCTTGCTGTCACTGTCCCTCTGCACTTAGACCTCCCATGGCTACATTTGAAGGCAGCTCCATTGTATCGTTTTACTCGTTCCACTGATGCCCCCCAGAGGTTTCAGACTTGAAGCTAAACAACAATGGAGGCCTCACTGGGTGTTCTGGTTAGAGGAGGGCCACACTGATTCCTGCACCTGCGGCTTGCACACTTCCCTCACTCTCTCACCTTCCTGCCACTTAAGGAAAACCAACTACGTGGAAAACTCTAGGGAGGGAGGTCATGTATAAGATACACAGGTTTTCCCTCAACGACACAACTTTGTATGGATGGATCACTAAGGCTATGTGACTTGAGAGATGACATATAAAGGTTTGTGTGAGAAAAGCAATACTGAAGAATAGTAAACCAATTCAGTTTATTACTTTATGGTAACGTTAAAAAGAGTGACAGGCCAAAACCGGTTTGCTCAGTGGTAGAGCGTGGGTCTGCAGACTGAAAGATCTCAGGTTCGATTCCAGTCAAGGGCATGTTCATTGGTTGCGGGCACATCCCCCGGTAGGGGGTGTGCAAGAGGCAGCTGGTCGATGTTTGTCTCTTATCGACGTTTCTAGTTCTCTATCTCTCTCCCTTCCTCTCTGTAAAAAAAATCAATAAAATATATTTTTTAAAAAAGAATGTAAATTCTTCTTTAAAAAAAAAAAAAAAGAGTGACAGCCAGAGTCTTTAGGCCAGTAAAGGATGGGACAGGTGAAGAACAATATGGCTTACAATGCATTGAGACATTTCCCCAATCCTATCCTTAGATACTTTGCTGCTCTTTCCAATTCTTTCTCCTAAAAATCCCTGAAATTAAAAATGACATCAATAAAGATTTTTTTCCTTCAATTTAGGAAGGTTCAATATTCTTTGTTTTGACCTTAAAATTAGATTAAGTTATTTTAAATTTTTCTCTTAAAAATAACTAGGATGTTTTTGCATAATTTGGGGGGGTAAACCCTTGATTTTCTGAAGGTCGATATTTCAGTCATGGTTCTCCTACGGTTTTTGTGGGTCTGTTTCTCTGGAGAAAAATATAATATATATTATATATATGTAAAGAGATTTATATTGAGAAATAATGGTTATTACAACTGTGGCAGCTGGCAAGCCCAGAATTTGAAGGGAAGGCCAGCAGGGTGAAGACTCAGGTAGGATTTCTATGTTACAGCCTTGAGGCAAAAGATCTCTTCTGGGGCTTTTTTTGTTTTGTTTTTTCTCTGAAGGCTTCAGCTGATTTGATGGAGCCTCAATATTATCAAGAGCAATCGCCTTTACTTAAGGTCAACTGACTATAAATGTTATTCTTATCTGCAAAATACCTTCGCAGCAGCATCTAGATTAGTGTTTGACTAAAAAACCAGACACTGGCCTGTCAAAGTGACATCAAATTAACCATCACGGTCAGTGACCCAAGAGAGATTAAGATGCTCTATCCCCACACTAAAACCAACATGCTGCAAATAAAAGTATGCCATTCCAAAATCTAAGGTCATATTCTTCACTAAAAACTATTTTCTCAAATCATTGCCCAATACTGGAATGCTCTATTAAATAATATTCATAAACTGAGGTCAGGGCATCACAGAATGGACCCATTAACTCCCGTCTCTAATGACATCTTACTGAGACTCCAGCACAGGTCAGCTTCAAAGCATTACCCAATAAATCCTTTTATCACTATATAAACCAAGCAGCCTGGTTGTCTCAGTATTAAATGGTTTAGAAAAAACAGCAATGAGGACTTAAAAGCAAACAAACAGCCTTCCTTGCTGTCATAGAAGAAAACTAAAGTATGTAGACATGTGGATGAGGGTAGAATAAAACATGTTTTTCATAAGAAAATAAAGTGTGTATGAAGGTTTGATATACAAAACTTTATATAGTAATTGGTTCATTTGATAACCAAAGCCAACGCTGACAAAAAAGAATTATATACAGTTCTCCAAAATAATTTTGAAATCAACATAGAGGAAAGAAATACCTAATTGAAGTGCCAAATTATTTAACCATAGTGGGTAAGTTTGAGACTTGGTCATTTTCATTCTCTAAAAGGCCCACACTGAAAAGGATTAGCGTATCAACTATAATTGTCATCAACCAACCAGAACATCCAAAGCCTTGAGCTAAATTATACAGATAAGAGACAAATATACTTAGGGTTAAATAGCAAGCCCAGAAGCTTTTGAAATTTGCAACTACTAAGCCAAAAAGATTCCAAATGCATCAATAATTGCTTTTAAATAAGATTTGAAGCATTAATTTCCAAGAACTAGATATACAATATGTTGATCTTGTTTTAATCTTGCCTAACCTCAGGCCATTGAGATTTTAGGGGGCTTTATATAGAAATAACATCTCAGAAGGATGAACAGGTAGATAAGCACACTTAGGACCACCCAAACCTCATCTCTAAAACCCGTTTACCTTTCACATTCAAGTTTTAAGCACCTGCCTTAAAATTTATGTGAATTTTAAACAAGCAATTGAGAAAGAATTATAATCACAAAGGAGTCTTTTCCCAAACGTCCCCAAACACCACAAATGGACCATTTTACCTTTTATCATAATGCTACACTCCTATTGTTAATGGCACTAAAATCTTTGATGTATTAAAAAGGGACTGTTCCAGACACATGCAATATTGCAGTGAAGAATCAAATTTATGCCCTAGCCGGTTTGGGTCAGTGGATAGAGCATCAGCCTGTGGACTGGAGGGTCCCGGGTTCAGTTCTGGTCAAAGGCACATGCCCAGGTTGCAGGCTCCATCCCCAGTAGGAGGCGTGCAGGAGGCAGCCAACCAATGATTCTCTCTCATCATTGATGTTTCTCTCTCTCTCTCCCTCTCCCCTCCTTTCAGAAATCATTAAAAATAATTTTAAAAAAATATTTCTTAAAAAAAAAAAATCAAAATCACAATAAAAATTTCTCCCTCTCTGTCCTAACCGATTTGGCTCAGTGGATAGGGCGCCAGCCAGTGGACTGAAGGGTCCCAGGTTTGATTCTGGTCAAGGGCATGTATCTTGGTTGTGGGCAAATCCCCAACTGGGGGAACGTGGGAGGCAGCTGATCGATGTTTCTAACTCTCTATCCCTTTCTCTTCCTCTTTGTAAAAAAATCAATATATTAAAAAAAAAAAATTCTCCCTCTCAGTTTTTTATTTTACTTTATTTATTTATTTATTTATTTATTTATTTATTTTTTGCTGAAGATAGTACTACATGGTTGCTATATCCACATCAGCACACAGGAAGTGACTTGTCCTAAAACAAGCAGCGCCCATGTCCCTATAGAGCCTAGGCTTCATCCAGCTCAGTGAAAAAAGACCTTGTTTTTGTTCTCATTTATTAAGAAAAAGAGGGAGGCTTACATAACCAAAAGACGTGTTCTAAATAAGCTGCAAATTATTTTATGAAAATGTTTCCCGATAAGTTCATCCATAACAGAAAACAACAATATGCTTTATAAAGCAAAAAGTCATTGTACCCTTCACAACGGCTGGGAATGTCCAGTTCAGGTGTATGAACTCCATCCACCTGGTTTATTCTAGTGTTTAAGTGTATCAATATATAATAAAACTATCTTGTTTTTAATAATACATTATTTTTATTGAAAAATGATATAAATGTATATGTTTCAAGAGTGGTTAAAGGCTTATTTGTGAACCAGTCACCAGATTCAGAATAGCCTTTTGCTCCTCCTCCTGACATGCTGGGCTCCTACCTTCTCTCTTCCTAAACCTTACAGACTTACACTCTCTCGAGGGTGCCTCACTGAATCCTCCTATGCTGTCACAATGACCTGTGGCTCTAATCGTAGAAATGGTTTAGATTTCTGTTGCACAAGTTGGTTGATGATTGAGGCCATTTTTTCTCCATGATTTTTTTCAGTGAGTAGCAGGCCAATGCTAATGGTGGACCTGATCAGTTTGTAAATAAACCTGATCAGTTTGTAAATAAATGGAATGACACTCTCAAATTTGACTACTTTAGTTACAGCTGGATCACCAACGACTCAATCTGTAAAGACAAACTAGAGTCGCTCCCTGTGAGGTTTCACTGGGTTATAAAATCATATTCCTATTCAAAAGTAATATGCTCTCCTACACTAAAAATAGTTCCGCTCCACATTTCTCAATTTATTTCAATGCTTTCTTTCTATGGTAGAGCCATCTCTTCTACTTCTATTTTAGCTCCTGACACTGGGAGTTATGCAAAATCACTTTATAAAGCATATACACTGAGTGGCCAGATTATTATGATCTCTGAATGCATACTAATCTGGCCACTCAGTGCATATCACATATATCCTATCTAATAAAAGAGTAATATGCAAATTGACCATCACTCCAACACACAAGATGGCTGCCCCCATGTGGTCAAAGATGGCTGCCCCCATGTGGACACAAGATGACTGCCACAAGATAGCCAGCAGAGGAGGGCGGTTGGGAGGACCAGGTCTGCAAGGGAGGGCAGTTAGGGATGACCAGGCTGGCAGAGGAAGGAAGTTGGGGGCAACCAGGCCTGCAGGAAAAGGCAGTTGTGGGGGACCCAGGCCTGCAGGGGAGAGCAGTTGGGGGGGACCAAGGCTGCAGGGGAGGGCAGTTAGGGGCAAACAAGCTGGCAGAGAAGCAGTTAGGCATCAATTAGGCTGGCAGGGGAATGGTTAGGGGGTTATCAGGCTGGCAGGCAGAATCGATTAGAGGCAATCAGGAAGGCAGGTAGGCAAGCAGTTGGGAGCCAGTAATCCGGGATTGTGAGAGGGATGTCCAACTGCCCATTTAGGCCCAGTCCTGATAGGACCTAAATGGGGAGTCAGATCTCCTTCGAGTGGTTCCAGATTGGAGAGGGTGCAGGCTGGGCTGAGGGACACACAGCCCTGTGCACGAATTCCATATACATACACACACACACACACACACACACATATATATATATATATATATATATATATATATATATGTGTGTGTGTGTGTGTGTGTGTGTGTGTGTGTATATGTATATATTTGTGTGTGTGTATGTATATTTATATATAGCCCAGTGCATGAATTTGTGTATGGGTGGGGCCCAGCCAGCCTGGCCAGGGGGAGGGGACATGGGCTGTTGGCCGGCCTGCCTGATGGTCGAACTCCTGGTTGAGGGGACAATTTACATATTAGTCTTTTATTATATAGTATACACACTGAGTGGTCAGATTATTATGCATTCAGAGATCATAATAATCTGGCCACTCAGTGTAGATATACCCTTGTATATATTAATATAAAAGAGCATCTTCACAGGGAAGAGGTAGAAAGCCATTGCTGCAAAATAAATTTCTGGGTTTATTCTAGTGTCAAGTGTGTTAATATATAATAATATTACCTTGTTCTTAAAAATAAAACTTTACTGAAGAATGATATAATTTTAATATTTTAAGGACGGCCTAAGGTATATTTGATTAATCAATTACCACAGTGTCTACTATATAAGGAAAATCGGAGGGCATTACTCAGAGCACCTAAATCCACAACCCACCTGGATTTTATATATAAAATATATAAAAACATATTTTAAGATTTAATATTATTAAACTTTTAAAATGTTAAAAATCTAAATTAAAAATTGAACTGGACATTATTTTCTTAGGAAGAAAAGTCTCTCACCCACCACACGCCCACACACATGATAGGCCTTGTAAATGAGCCCCTACAATTTGAGAAAGTCTCCTCTAAAATTGGTGACTAACAAATAAGATGGCTTACTGATACTTTCTTTTTCGCTTATGTCCTTTGAAGAAAGCCCAACTGCCTGCTTCTCATGAAAGTCGTGCAGACACAAGCTGTATCCGCTTCCTCTATTTTCCTTGTAAAGAAGCATATTCAATGAAGTGATAGTGACTGGTTTAAAGTCAAATAGGTTTGGACACCCATCTTTGCGGTTTAAAGGGAATGAAAGTATACCCCAATGATTTAAAGTGTAATAATTCCATAGCAATAATATTTTAGGACACAACTTAAAACTTGGAACTATGGTAGAGTAATACAAAACAAAAAACACGCGAGCACCATAGACATACAAGAAAAATAAGTCAAGATGGGTTGGCCTGGGTGTCCAACTCAATCACAACACAATCTAAGCGCCTCCCAGGGAGCATGCAACCACCCTGTGTTTCATCTGACAGGTGAAAAGCAAGATATAAAGGTAAGCACTAGCCACAAAACAATGGGAAAAGGTCATTGAGGCACCTCAGTGAAGCATTACTAGCTTTGGGACCTGAATTTCAAGAGGGACAAGTTTAAGACTAAGCTGTAGTCTGAGCCCTTTACAATTTTTATTTGTAGATATTTGAGACGCTTAGAGCCAAGTGGACCTTAAAGATCACCTTTTAATTTGGAAAAATGCAGTGAATGGTCATGAACAAGGTCATAAAGAAAACCCATGTTTTTCTACCACACGTCTTGCTAAAGTGAGAAAAAGCCCAATTCCAGGTACTAAGTCATTTCCCCAAAGGAAAAGCAACAAAATGCACAGATTACAGGTATTAACTATTTCCTGTGTATGAATATTAATCTCATGAATTAGTCAAAAGCAGCTTGGAATTTGGTTTCCATCAGTAGCCTTTATAAAAATTACATTATCGAATTAGCACTCCCTTTCCACTATTATTGGACACGAGCATAAAATTAAGTATACAGAGCTTGGGCAGAGGCAGTTTTGTGAATATCAATCACTGGAACTATTCAAAGTAATAACCTGAAAAGGACTTGACGTCCTCTAGTGGTGAAATGGAAACTAATTTCCAAGACAAGTATTTTTTTCAGTTCTCATTTATTACCTTTGGCTATAGAAAAATATATGTGAAAGAACTGTTCATACTCGAAAAAGAAACAATTCAACACAAGGCATGTTATTTGACTACCTTTGAGGAGAAGATAAACGTATGCTGAAGGATATATGGTATTTAAAATGTTAGATTTATATAATATCTTTGAATATTCTTAACAAATGTCTTGTTTTATAGGCAGTATACGACTAATGTTCAACTCATCTTTGATATACACATATACATATGTATGCAATTATGAACACATTGTGGGTGTTATTTTAATAATTATCTGGGATTCTAATATAAATTGCTCTGAAGTTAAACCACAGTCTTTGTACAGGGACACTAAAACTAAGACATTTAGGAATGGACTCTACTTGATAATCACTACATCTAAAAAAGGAATAAAATAGATCTTTCAACAAATATTGCATTCCTGGAAAAAAACCACCTTTATACACAAACCTGTGATTGTTTAAAAAAAGAAAGAAAAAAGACTTGCAGCATTTGGATGTGTATGTGAAACATGTCCCTAAGAATAAGTCCTATGTGTACAGGTCACATGTTTTAAATATATAGAAAACTTACGTTGTTAAAATTCAGGCAATCTGCACTTATTCCATCAAAATATTGCTATCTGGGTTTTAAAAAATAAATTTTCTCTTTTCCTCTTTCTTTGGCCCCTGCTCACACAAGTGCTTCTGAACATTAATAGTAATCAAGTGCTAGGAAAAAAAAAAACAACAAAACACACAACAGAAAAATGTGGGCCAGAAATAGGTTTTAGTTAAATTATAAAGTACAATTATTCCAAAGGCCATGTAAAAATTGTCTCTTGGAACTTGAAGTGTCTAGGCAAAGATATGAAACAACTGTTTTCTGTGAAGAAGATGGCAGCTAATTAAATTCCCATTTTCATAAAAAAAAAAAAATATTTCACCGACAGCCACATGGCTGAATTGTATGTTAATTGTTAGAAACCTTGGTTCATTAGTTAACCTGCCCAGGCATTCAATAGGCTACTTTGCAGTTCACTTATATATGAACAAGTTGCTCATGGACAAATTCTAAAACGTATTTTGTTGTTTGTTTAGCAAAATTGGCGTGTATTGACTAACCTGAACAATTTTGTTTCAGAAGCACCATGCACATTCACAGTGCGGACAGACGCTGCCCTGGGGTTGCCCTCACCTGGGTGAGTCTCACCCAGGGCACCCAGTTCATCAAGTTCTGTAAAGCAATTACTAAAGCATCTCCACTGAGCCACCCTTTCCCCACCCGAACCAAAACAATGATCTATTAATACAAATCTTTCAAACCACTCTCCTGGAAAGAGCGTGACTTCAAAGTAAACAAGCTCAAGACACCTTGTCTGACTAAACCGCGGGTATTTAGGCAGGAGGGATTAAGGCATTAGGCTTTCCGTGTCCCTATCAGAGCAGATACATATGTTGCAAACACTATGATAGCTTTTCTGGGCCTTTCACAGGAAAAGAAGCATGGCATCTAAATCAATAACACATTTTGGTGGGGTGTGTGGGGAGGGTGAGTCTTACATTTAGGAAGCACTTGTTTCCGATTATGCATGTATGCAAAGCAGCAAACGCATTGCAATCTGAATTTCTTTTAAAAAATAAGAATCTGCATCACCGCCCCCATTTCCAGGGTGGGAAGGTACCAGAGTTGACCGGCCAAGAATAAATAGAATAAAAAAAAGAAGAGGAGACTAAGAAAGAGGGGGCGCATGTGCAAGGCAGTGCCTCCAAAACAACCGATCAGGAGCGCAAAAATCGCCCACATAGAAGATGTGAGCGCGGGTCCGCGAGTGTGCTGTGAAGGTTGGGGTGGGGGGGAAGGTGCGTAAGGATTGGGGGTGGTCCCCAACACCGAGCCCTCTGCGCCGATCCCCCCTTCTCACCCAGTGCTGGTGTATGGACTTGGAACAGGAGCTCAAAGGACCCTTTCAAGTCCAGACTGAGCACATCGAACTCCATTCTCTGGTCCCCGCCGCCCAGCCACCAGCCACCAGCCCCCCCGCGACCCCAGTCTTCGTGGGACGCGGGTGGGAACTGCGGACAGACACCGGGGCGGGGATCGGGCACAGCGCGCCGCATGCCCCCGCGCCCTTCCACCAGCATTGTCCCCGGGGAGCCGAGTGTGAGCCGGGCTCGGGGGGAGCGCGGCAGGGAGGGGGTGCCCGGGGACGGAGGAGCCTGCCCGTCGCAGCGGGCCCGAGGACTTTCCGGCTGGCTGTTTGGTTCGGGGTGTACGATTTCCCCCATTCAACTCGGCAGGTGGGAGGGGAGCAGCCACCGTTTCTCCATTTCCTCCTCCCGCCCGCCCGCGCTCCCTGGCGCGCTTCCACCTGTTGTGGGAAAGTCGCGGGGAAGCGCCCCGGGGCCCCCGGGGCCCCCGGGACCAGGCCCGCGGCTCCGGGCACGGCGCTCGGGCACCTCCGGGCGGCGGCGGAGGGCAGAGGGCCCATGCGGAGGCTCCGATCCCGATCCCGGGACGCAGAGATCGATCGGGGCGGCCGTTCCCCGCCACGGCCCCGCGCAGGGGGAAGAGGCGATCGCCCGCGCCCCGCGCCCCGCACGTTCCCACCGGCCGGTGCGCTGGCCCCCGCCGCGCCCGCCGGCCCCCGCCCGCCCTCCCGCCCCGGCCGCGCAGTCACCTGTTTCGCCCCGCGAAGCGCCATCGCCGCCCCGGGGGCCGTCGCCGCCAGCTCCCAGCTCCGCCATGGTGCTCGGATGACGCGTCCGAGAGCCGCTCCGCCCTCTTCCTCGGCTCCGCTCCCGCCGGCCCCCGCCTCCGGGCCCGCAGTCCAGACAGGTGAGCGCGCGGCGGCGGAGGGAGGTGCGAGCGCAGGCGAGCAGGGGAGGCCTGGGGCCCGACGCGCCCCCTCGCGGGCAGGTATGGCGTGGCAGCTGCTCACAGGGAGGCCACAGGGTCTGGGCTGCAAGAACAGCTTCACCTGTCCCCGAGCTCCTGGCCCTCGCAGCCCACCCCTGGAGTGGGGTCGGCGACTTTTAGTGGCTCTAGGACCTGAAACGCTAGGACCTGGGACTGAAGAAAAGTAGATCAGCCCAGGTGAGACGAGGACTTCGGGACGCCCCGTTCCACTATGAACTTTGAAGCAGCCAGGTCCGTTTTGAAGTTCATGGTGACAGGGCAGAAAGAGGACGATGCCACGTGGAGAGCCGAAGTACACAGGCGGGATTCCTTCGCTGGGATCCGGTCTGGATCTGCTTTTCAGGGCGCCATGGCTGCTGACCAATCTTTTCACCAGGCCTGTGTGTCTGGAGAGAGCCCCAGGTCATGCAAGTTACTGAAGCTTGTGTCCAGTGATGTGACTTTTCTTATTCTTGGTTTCCCATTAGTAGTTACCTCGTGACTTCCGTCCAGCTTGCTCAGGAAGGCCAGGAAAAAGGCAACGTGCAACAGTTTCTTTCTTTCTTTTTAAAGAAACAGATTATTAGCTTGAGGAGATACCAATTTCTGCTCCAACAGAAGACAAGTCCAGCATAGCAACAAAATGCTGAAGGGGAAAATAGATCCTGCAAAAATGGAAACATAAGGAACAAAACTGAGCAGCGACCCGTTCCGGCTAGCTACACAGAAATGCACTCCCACAGCCTGGGTTGGTTGAACATAGCCAGCAAGCTCCCAGCAGCTTAACACCCTCTCAAAGACTTCTGCAGAATCTACTGGACGCCCAAGGGTGCCTGAGAAGTGTTGGATTTCTTGCTAAAGTGACAATCCCCACCGTCTTTTTAATGAAAAACCTGCCACTCTGAGCCCGGGATTGGACTGCTTGTATTTGGTTTACTGGCTCACTGGCTAAGTAGAGGATTTGATTAAGAGACACTTCACCGCGGTGTACTCGCGGTGTACTTAGGGATTTCCCCATAGTGCCATTTCTACAGTGGATCAGGCAAACTGATCACATTCAAATCACTCTTGTCAGACTTCTAATAAAAATAAAGCACCAGGTTTGGGGGAGGGGAAGTTAAGGTAGTTTTAAACCTCAGCTTGGGCCCAAGCAAAGGTTATTTTTTACTAAATTAAGTCATCGGAGTGTAAAATGCTGAGAACATCAGAAAGAGCCTCTTAGCTGAATTTAGAGAGTTGAACTCTGGAAGAACTTTGGGGAAGGGAGGTGATTGATTTTCAACCTTCTGATTTACTACCTACTTAAGTAAACTACGAGTACTCTCTCTGACCCCCACCGCAAATTAAGATTTAGTGTTTATTTTTCTGCGTTCGTGTTTTGGTTTTGGGTGTGTGCATCTCCCTCCTCCCATTCTTTTGCTAATTTGTTCTTAATCTGTCACCAGTTACACAGAAACACACCAAAATCCTACCCTTAGGCTCTGTAACGAGGACTGGTACAAGAAAATGGAGGAATGGGTGACATATGTTAAATGTCATACACCATCGCATTGTACTGTGTGTTGTACTTTACTTAGAACACGGAAGCCATCTGTCTTGAGCTCCCACCTCCATCTCAAAATCTCTCCCATTCATCGCAGTTCTCCTTTCCAGGGGGAGAAGCTGGAACTCCTAAAGCCATCTGCTCCCCTCCTGCCTCCTTTGAAACCTCATCCTTTTCTTCTCCCTCTCCATCCAGGGATTCTACCTCAACAAACACATTAGGACTCTATTGATTCTGAAAAATTTCTTCCCTGGACTTCCAACTCTCCCAAATCTATTGTCTTAATTTTGTTCACCAAAGCTAATAAGTATGTGGACTCTGGTGCCATTATTGTCTTATTATCTTTGTTTAACCTACTGTAGTCTTTCATGTCTAGGGAAACTTTCCAGGGCATGAAATCAAATTTAATAACTTTTAATCTGTCCTCTCCCTAGATTTTCTTCACTCTATCGTCTTCCTCTTGGCTTACACCACTGGCCTGGTTTTTCTAACTTCTCTGCGGTTAGTCATTTTTCTTCTCTACTTAAAATTCCTCCCCTTTCTCAAACCACCTCATAACCATCCTCCTCCCAAAATTGTAGGCCACAACCTTTCTCTCTCACAGCTATCACCTAATGTTATCTCTATCCAGCTTGACCCCTAGATCCAGAATACATACTCCTGACCTCAGTCCTGACATCTACCTATACGTTCTCAATGGTCTCTGCCATTTCTATCATTGAATCATCCTGCCATTAATTCATCATGCCCAAACCAGCTCCCGTTCAAAAATTGCCTGTGTTTGAATTCTTCTCTTACATAAACTCGACATCTAGCCTTTCCTCCCATTGTCGATGCTCAAATCATAGTTCCCAAATCTTGTCAACATATTTTAATCTCACCCTCTCAATTCCTATTGCTCTAACTCCTACTAGACCCTCCTTCAGATCTGTAACACTCTCTGAGCTGTTCTGTCCAATTTCTGTTCCCTCTAATTTACCCAAAACAATTTCACCAGATTAATCTCACACACTACTGCTTTATACATGCACCTTAATAGATCCCCCGTTTCTACATAATTAAATACACTCCACTTTCCTCCTGACCAGCTCCAATCACACTATGCCTATCTCATTTTCCACCTTTCATCTCTATAATTCATATTTCCAGCCAAATGTGAGTTAAATGAATCAATTCTAGAGGGTGGGGGGTAATGTAATAAAAAATTGTTCACTTTCTCCAGAACACTTTGCAAATCCCTGCTTTCTGCCTTTGTTCTTGGTGCTGTGCCCTGATTGACTTCCCTGTTCTGACTTAGTAACTCTTTTCCTTCTAAGGCCCAGGGTGAGGTCTGCTTCTTCAATGAAGCCCATTCCACCTGCCCAGGCTCCCAGCAAGCTTGTCCTCTGAACCTCTCCAGGGGCTTCTGGACTTACCTCTCATCTAGCCTTTAACATAGACGAGGTGTGAGTTGTTATTGCAAATTTGTCTCCTCAATCTGATAGGAATTACTGGTGGCAGGGATTTTGTCTTCTCTCTCTCTCTCTCTAGGGTGTCTATAAAGTCTGGAGCTTTCAATGATATTTTTACAAATAGCTGATGTTCTTGGTGACATAATGTGCTGCCTGTATTCTAAATTTAATGGGTATCATGTATATTTCTCCTGCTGCTACAGTACCTCGCACACAGCAGGCATTCCAGTGGGTTAGCAATAATTCCTCATTGCCAAGTGTTTTTTTGTTTTTTTTTTGTTTTTGTTTTTGTTTTTGTGTTTTTTGTAATGGTTTAAGAATGAATGAAACAAAATATGCAATGATAGGACTTGGAGAAAGAGATCAAAATGTGCTCAAAAAGAAACACTGGAACTACTTTCCTTGGCAAATTCCGGTTTTGTTTCTTATAAAACTCTGCCCAGGTGTGTAACTATGCTGTAACCAACCGCCTTTCCAGGCTCTGCTCTGGGCCTTCACTTCTCCAGGAAGCTTTCCTTGATCCCCTCCAGCAGTCCGATCACCACAGCACTTACTGCACGTACTGTAGTTTCTGCTTGTCTTGATTTCACCACTGACAGTGAACATCCGGGTGAGAACAGTGTTGTTTGTGTACCATAATATACTCACTCAGTGAGTTTTAAATGACTGTTTTGAATGAATGATAATAGATAACAATAGTAGGCGAGAGCCGAGTATCTGCTAAGCATTGCAGTAAGCACCTCACCTGCACTGTTTTATTTAAATCTTACAACCCCATGAGGAAGGTAGGCTGTTTTTCCCATTTCAGATGAGGAAACAGACTTAATGGGCCCTAGGTGAAAAGGCAAGTGGTAGTTTTGCTACAGGCTTATGTGCTTAGAATCTTGCTACACTGAATGAACAATGAACGGTAACCATTTTACCATCATCACTATGGGAAGGAGCTTTCCATTTCTGTCTCTGGGTACCACTTTGAACAAGGAGGTGGGGCCTGATAGTAGAGCTTTTAAAAAGGATCTCTGGGCCCCACCCAGGCCAATAAAATGATTCTCTAAGGTGGTGGCATCAATATTTTTAAAAAGCACCCAGGTTACTTTAATGTGAAGCTGGGTGTATGAACTGGCATAGATTGATGCCAAAGGCCTTTCAAGTGAAAACTTTCATGAAACTTGAGCCATAATGGAACTGCCTTCTTTTGTGACTAAAGACCCAAAATGATGTCTGGGAATGTATTATGAACCATGTAGAGACAGAGGAACATCTGATCACGAAGATTGGTTACAGTGAGGGCCCCACAGAAGACTATCATTAAAGAGTTGGTTGAGTCTGGTTGGCATGGCTCAGTGGTTGAGTGTCAACCTATGAACCAGGAAGTCACGGTTTGGTTCCCGGGTCATGGCATATGCTCGGGCTGCAGGCTCGATTCCCAGTGTGGGGCATGCAGGAGGCAGCCAATTAATGATTCTCTCTCATTATTTATGTTTCTATCTCTCCTTCCCTCTCCCTTCCTCTCTGAAATCAATAAAAATATATTTTTAAAAATATCCTCATTCCTGGGGTGAGGATGAAAAAAATAAAATAGTTGGTTGAACATGGGTAGCTTGATCCTATTTACCATCTAAACGAAGTACTGAAACCATAATTATCGGGCAGATGAACTGTGGCTTCACAAAGAAGTTACCTGTATTTCAGTATGAATGAAATGACTTGACACTTAATTTACACTTCATCTCCCTCAAAATTTCCCACGAGGTGCCAGGGGGCAGGGCGGTTACCTGTCCTCAGGATTGGGAAGTAAAACAAACAAACAAAGATGCAGCTATGTAGTTGCAAATATCAAAAGAGAAAATACTGGTGAGAACTTTCTGGATCATCGAATATCTAAATGGGGATATGTATAATAATGTCAACAATAAAAATAAAGTTTAAAAAATAAAAATAAAATAAAATATATTGTACCTGGATTTTCACATAGAAATAAAGATGACTCGGCAGTGCCCTTGGCAGTCCCAGATCTGTCTCTTGCTTCAACAGTGTTTGGACAGAACAGACCCAGGGACGCCCCTTCTTCCAGCCTTCGGCCACTCTCCTGCGTCTTACCCAGTCACCGCCTTCAGAACCACCTCGGAGACCAGCTAACACAGTTTTATTTTGTTTTGTTTTGTTTTTTTCTACCTTAACTCTTTATTGCCGAACAACCATGAGCTCCCAAATTCGTCAGAATTATTCCACTGAAATGGAGGCTGCCGCCAACGACTGCTCACCTGGCCCCGCCCCCTCGTTGACTTTACCACCTGTGCATCTTCGGGCCCCACACCTGCCTCTCTCTGGGCTTCTATTCCCACCAACGATGTGGCTCTCGAGGCCGTGGGCCACTTCTTCCACAAGTTGGCGGAGAAGAAGCCAAGGGCTCTGAGCATCTCTTACAGTTGCAAAACCAGCACGATGGCCACATTCTCTTCCAGGATGTGCTGAAGCCTCTCCAAGGTGAATGGGCAAAACTCAGGATGCCATAGGAGCTGCCCTGGCCTTGGAGAGGAGCCTGAACCAGGCCCTGGGTTCTGCCCACAGACTCTCACCTCTGTGTGACTTCCTTGAGAACCACTTCATGGATGAGGAGGTGAAACTCATCAAGAAAATGGGCTACCCCTGACTGACATCCCAGGCTGGCTCACCCTCAAGCATGACTTAGGAGCCTGGACCCAGAGGCCTTTGAGAGGCTCCTCTGCGTTCTCCTGGTGTCTGGCTTTTACCTGATCCTCTTCCTGAAACCACTCGTCATTCTTTTAACCATCCTGGAGCCCTCTCCCATGCATTGAACCAAATGAAACAACAAAGCTTTTTGCAGGAGGAAAAAAGAAAAAGAAATGAAGATGACTCCTGTTTTATCAAAGACTTTTACATATGGGCCAAGTGAACAGCTCTGTATTATTTTTGTCTTGCAGACTAAACAGTTTCCTCTGTATTCAAAAAATTTGTTTATCTCATTGATCCATAGAAGAACTTCAGACTTCATCCTTTTAATACAGTCAAGCTTATGAAATATAATATTCACCTTAAAATAAAGTATTTCCCTCAATACGAGAAATTAAGGAGATAGAAAAGGCAGTGTTCTCCACTGAGATGCTGTTTGTAGGCCCCTTGAGATACACAATAGTCATTCAAGATAACTCAGGGCTTTGAGAAAAATACAGTGACTTTCTTTTATTTTCTTTTTTCTTTTCAGTCTTTCTTAACCAGTCTGTGGCCATGAGGAAAAACTTGAATATAGGCTTTCTTCGATTACTTGAATAAAAGACAGATTCTATTTAATGTTATAGCTGAAGAAACAACTAAAAATGTAATCCAGTAGTTTGGCTAAACAAAATGAGAATTATTTTGAGTTTATCAAAACATTATGTTGATAGTCCTTTTTTTCTTTTTACTTTTTAAAGTAAATATGAGACAATGGATAGCTTTAGAACAAGCTAACTTTACTATGATTCAGGCATGTGCAACTGGTACAGTTCAGTAGTAACAAAAATGACTCAAACCAATGTACTATAGGCCAGAAACTTAAGTTACAAAATGTATCAATATTACAATTAACACAGATAAGTATAAACCATTGCTCAGATTCTGCATATTTTAAAAAAACAACATAAACTTTATGCAACAATTGAAATTATGCATTTCTACTCAGATTATCAGAGCTTATTACAAACACACATAAACCTAAAAAGTTGTGGTCACATTTTGGTTTTGTTCCAGTGATGCACAATCACATGAAATGTTACATCCATTTTGTGTGAAATAAACATTTGGCTGAAGTCTCGTCAGTAGCTGCTGAGTTCAAAATATTTACATGAAAATGTTTAGAGTAAAATAACCCTAAACATCCTAGTGGGAGTCCTTACAAAAAGTCCTTATGAATTATAGAAATAGAAGCATTTAGGAAATTTCAGTGTATTTTGCTTATTATTATTTTTAACACGAGTAAACAAATACTGGCTTTAAAGTGCAGCTTCTTTCTCCTCTCCCTGGGATTCTCCCTCCTTCCACGACCAGTTCTGTGTTAATTGCTAGGATCTCCAGGGAGGTTGGAAACAAAGGAGTGACAGTCAAATCTGTTTGTCTCTCTGCTGGTCCCGAAAGTCAGTGATGGCCTTCCACAGTGTGCAGAGCATCCCTCCCCTGTTTAAAGATACAAGAACACGGGGAAGGGAACACTTCATTCCAACATTGCCCTTGTAAAAGAAAAGTGACTACTCAGCTTTCAAACTGCTCTAATCAGAACATGAAGATCCCAAAGTCTTATTAGCCATTATGTGTTCTTTTTGTACCTATTTTCTCACCATCCCTCCATGCCTTCCCTTTCCATTCCCACCATCTACCAGGTCCCAAAGCAAAAAGGTTTTCAGCATTTTTGAAATGTCTTTGGTAGACAAAGATGGGCTGGTATGAGAAAATTATGCATATGATTGGCCAGATTAAAAAAAAATTATTAGAGGAAACTGTATCAGATTATACCAGGTATTTAGATGGCAAATCAACACCCCATCCTAATATTTCCAAGTATGGTACGATCATGAACAAAATTGGGGGATTTGTTTAAGGCAGCTTTAGAATAACTGCATGGTCTTTGTCTGAATTATTATCAAAAATATTCTTCAAGTTGATTTGCATTTACTAATAGGAAATATTGGATACTAAGGTTCTCAATAATAGTCTGGTCCAACCAACTCAGTTTACTCAGAGCAACTGAGAACCAGAGAGGTGGGCCCAGGATTGCAGGGACCCAGACTTCCTGATCTCAAGCCCAGGACTCTTGCCATCATGACAATTGAATAGGAAGAAAAGTGATACCTTATTTTCAGGCATTTTAAGTCATCACGTGTAACATAGTAGAGAACATCCACCAGTGAATAATCCTCAGCCAAAAACTGTGGATAAAGTAATATATGCATAAAAATTAGATGCTTTATACACCTTTAATAGCAAACTCTATCCATAATGTAAACATTGACCGTCGTGTTGGTGGTATAGTGGTGAGCATAGCTGCCTTCCATAATGTAAACATTGGCAATAATTAAACACGAATTTAAAAGCAAATCCACTAAAAGCATAACCTTCTGGAATTATTAGTAGAAAATTCCTCTCTATGACAAAATAATTACAAAGAGATACATCCATGACTTACAAATGCAGGAAGAATATAAGCAACAGAATTTCTAAATGGCTGTCTAATTACATGTGCTGCTCAGAAGATAATGGTCGTCTTTAAGAGGTTTGCTGTTGGGTAGCTTTATTTTTCTCGAGTACATAAAAAGGGTTCCAGAAAAAGTAGTGCTTACACTTAATTCTGAACTTAACTTTTCATGTCTCATAAAAGATACCTTCAGATATTTATTAGAAAATCAGAGACCTGAATTTAAACTGGAGCTTTTAATTTTAAATCTAAAAAATGGAGGCAGCCAAAGCCGGTTTGGCTCGGTGGATAGAGCGTCAGCCTGTGGACTGAAAGGTCCCGGGTTTGATTCTGGTCAGGGGCATGTACCTTGGTTGTGGGCACATCCCCAGTGGGGTGTGTGCAAGAGCAGCTGATCGATGATTCTCTCTCACAGATGTTTCTAACTATCTCTCTCTCTTCCTCTCTGTAAAAAATCAATAAAATATATTTAAAAAATAAAAAATAGAAAATAAATAAAAAACAGGGGCAGTGGTTTAGAAGATCATCAGTTACTACTTCTTAATTGAGATCTGAGACCCAGTAAGAGAGATATTTTGGAGAACTTGATTGCATGCATTGCTTTCCATAGGCAAGTGAATTGTTTAAATGTACAATATTTAGCATAAGTTGTTAAATGCAGATTTCTAAGGAGACCTTACATTTTAGTGGTCTAATAAATTATCAAGTCAAAAGAAAAGACATCTTTATTCAGTTATTTTTAAGATTTAAATTTAAAACTGAAATCAATGTAATATGTATTAAGAGACCTTTTCTATAAAATAACAAAAATATAACCTCTTATTGTGTGAATATGTATATACACATATGTAGTCTTATAACATAAACAAATGCTATTCAGGCTGATTACAAAGTCCATAAGGAGCAGAGAAGAATTAGGTTATTAGAGATAATAATATGGCTTATACAGGAAGTGTTTTTGATATAAATTCATTAAATAGATCTATTTTATTACATTTCAATAAAGAGGCATTGCCCTGTGGAGTTTAATAATGTCACAAGAGAATTAAAAAATTAATACACAAAAGTGAAAATTATTTTAGTTCTGTCGTGATCTCTACACTTTTCATTATTTTCAATTCAAAAATATAAAATTCCTTAAGGGTCCTAGTTGACAAAGATGATTGTATGCATATTCCATACTTGAATGATTTTCCCTTTTTGTCTGCCCATCTAATCCTATCTAATCAAAGAGTATATGTAAATTGACTGTACTTTTGCTACACCCACAAACCATGCCCACCAGCCAATCAGGAGCGAGTAATGCAAATTAATCCAACCAAGATGGCTGTGACCATGGAGTGAGCAGGAGGCTTGGGTTTCTCCAGCAATGGAAGAAGCCAAGCTTTCCACACACCCTGGCTGGCTCTGGACTCCATCCAAGGCTACAAAGTTTCAATTATAGAAGATAAATAAATCCCAGATACCAGGGCCTCCTCTTGGGTTACCGGGGGTGTGGCTGGCCTACAAACCACCACAGGCCCCTCACCCAGGCTGCCCCACACCCCAAGGGAACCCCTACCCTGATCCAGGATACTCTTCAGGGCAAACCAGCCCCCACCTGTGCACCAGGCCTCTATCCTATCTTATAAAAGAGTAATATGCAAACTGACCATCACTCCAACACACAAGATGGCTGCCTCCATGTGGACACAAGCTAGATACCACAAGAAGGCCAGCAAAGGAGGGTAGTTGGGAGGGACCAGGCCTGCAAGGGAGGGCAGTTAGGTGACCAGACTAGCAGAGAAGGGAAGTTGCGGGGGACCAGGCCTGCAGGGGAGGGCAGCTAGGGGCAAACAGACCTGCAGGAGAGGGCAGTTAGGAACAATCAGGCTGGCATGGGAGTGGTTAGGGGGTGATCAGGCTGGCAGGCAGAAGTGGTTAGGGGCAATCAGGAAGGCAGGCAGGTGAGCAGTTGGGAGCTAGCAGTCCTGGATTGTGAAAGGGATGTCTGACTGCCTGTTTAGGCCTGATTCTACCCAAATAGGCCCTAAACAGGTAGTCGGACATCCCTCAAGGGGTCCCAGATTGGAGAGCATGCAGGTTGAGCTGAGGGACACATCCCCCTTTCTCCCCCCTGCACAAATTTTGTGCACTGGGCTTATAGTACATACATATAGATGGTCCAGTTTATTCCTTCTCAAGCATCTTCTCCAACCTCTCCCTCCCTCTGTCTCATAACATCTGATAATCTTTCTTTTACAGAATTTACCAGAGCATCATTATACTTTTATCTGTGGAATTATTTGATTACTAGAGGCCCAGTGCATGAATTCGTGCACAGGTAGGGTCTCTGGATGGCCTGCAGGGATTGGGCCAAAACCCACAATCCAATGCTGCCTGGCTCCTACCTGCTGCTCCCACTCATCCCAGTCCCATTGTGCCTGCCATGGGCTGGTGCCCAATCAATCCCGATTGGGAGAGGCTCCCACTGCTGCAGCAGTGCTCACCAGCCATGAGCCCTGTGTCTGGAGCCCTCCCAAGGGGAGTGCCCTGTGCGATCGGGCTAAAACCAGCTGTCTGACATCCCCTGAGGAGTCCTGGATTGAGAGAGGGTGTAGGTCAGGCTGAAGGACCCCACCGGTGCACAATCAGGCTGGGGGAGGGAGGAACCTCGGAAGGGCTCCAGGGTATGTCTGGCACATCTCACTCAGTCTTGACCAGCCGGACCCCAGCAGCAAGCTAACCTACCAGTCGGAGCCCCTGGTGATCAATGTATGTCATAGCAAGCGGTTGAGCAGCCTTAGCATATCATTAACATATTATGCTCTGATTGGTTGTTGTGCTGTTTGGCCTATTTCCATATTACCCTTTTATTATATAGAATTGTCTGCCTATCCTAATCTGTAAGCCTTAGGAGGGCAGCTCAGGGTCTGAGTTGCTCACCAGTGTATCCCCTGTGCCTAACATACCGTATAGTGGACACCTAACATTATGAAATGAAGTGAAATAATGTTTGTCCCACAGGTTCCTCTACCTGACTTATAGTGTCTTCATCAGCTCCATTTTCTCTCAGCCAGTCAGTGAGTTTAGAATCTTCAGTATTTCTGCCAGCAGTTGAGCGATGTGCAGGCGATCCAGGAATATCTAGGAGAGAATTGGGGGAAAGGGGAGCATTATTAGCTTCACCTAAGAGAGGTCATTATTACTTTAAAAGATTTTGCTCTAAATAATTAATAGAAACAATTAAGATTGGCAGTACGAACTATAAATAAAATGCTTAAAGAGTATTTAATCTATTAAGAAATTGAGAGTCAGAAGCAAGAATGTAATGATACTCCCACCTTTACCTTTCTTAACCATTTTATAGTTTCTTAGAATAAATTTGGTGTACCAAAATTGTACTATTTTTCATGCATCTAAGATGAGTGTAATTAACCAAATAATTATAATAATCTTTTCCCACTATTTGCAATAATATGAAAAAAGCGAGAATGCACAGAATACAAATGCAAAAATGACAAAACAGTATTATTTTCTTCTAGTCATCTCAGTATGAAATCTTTAAAAAGAATAAAGAAAAAAAGTGGAGAGCCCTATTTACTCAAAAATTTATAATTTCAGGAAAAGATGGCTATGAATCATCTTATTTTTACTGCACTTATAAGAAATGATAATCTGCTATAATTAAGAATTAAAAGCAATCTCTTCGTAGTTGCGGTACACGTAACAGACGCTGACTAAACCATGAAATGAAACCGCCTATTGGCTTTGTTTTCTGTGGCAGCCTGGCTGAACGGTTTTACTTTAAAATTTTCTTATTCACCGATTGGCTGGGACTTAAGCTTCAGGTGTTTAATTTCTTGGTCCTTTTCTTCAATAGCATAATGAAGGAGTGCTTGTAATTCTTTCTCTTTCTGAACCAATGCTTCCAGTAATCTGCAGAAGAAAATTACAGTGATTGACAAGGTAATAAAGCTGGAGCAGCCAGAGTGACCTTCTACTCGAGGGCTTCTCAAGCTGCAGTGAGCAGACACCCCTGGCATTTCATTGAAATGCAGATTCTGATCAAGTAGCTCTGAGATTCTGCATTTCCAAGGAGCTCCCAGGCAGTACTCCTGTTGTGGGTCCACAGATTCCATGTTGAGCAGCAAAGCTCTAGAAGAGTGTGCTTCCAGACCAGAATTCAAAACCTCCACCCCCAACTGTCCACCAAATCTTCAGCGATGTTCTATTTTTTCTTTTATGCCCATAAATGGCAGGAAAAAAAAATTATACTCTATATATGTTTAGTTTAACAGACCTATATTTTACATATATGGCCCTTTATCAAAAAACGTTAGTCAAAATGGGTAATACAATAATCAGAGCAAAGGAGAAAGGTAGTCATTTTTAAAAATTATGTATATTTGAGAAGTAACTATAGGTGAGGTCACCTGTAGTATCTGGCACATGATTCAATAAATGTTACTGATCACTGTGGCTGTTACATTATTCCTCTCCCTTCTAAAGCAGTGGCGAAGTGAGTAAAAGGATAGCTGTGTTCCTGGCACTTTCAGTTCCTAGTTGGCACTGAATGCATTTTCCAAAGAAACAAGGAGAAACTAAGGTATCCTTTATACCCTAGCCCTTAACCATGGAAGGCTCACCATGCAACCGAGAGCCAACTGGTAACCTACTTGCCTTTTCTAACACTGTTCTCTGTCAAAATGTTCCATGTGATGAAGATAGATGTTCTGATTTTTATTTTTTTTTAGAAAACTATCTTTGAGTAATTTAGACTAGGAATTATAATCTATCCATAATATTATCAGGATAGATTGTTGCATACACTACAGCCCTTAGAAAACTGCACTTCATTTTTGGCATTGGTAGATTTAACTCAGGACCAGATTCTTCTGTTTCTGCATCAGCTCTCATGTTCCGAAAGGCAGCACCCAGGGCAACTGAGTATCTGCTCTGGGAACGTCCAGGCTCAGCCTGTACTTCCTGTGCAAACTGGGACAAATCACTTCACCCTGCTGGGCTTCAGTTTTGTCACCCGTTAAAAGGTAAAAGGAAATTTTTCTGTTAGAATTACTGTGAGCATTGAGACAACGTAGCTAAAATGCTTGGCCTTTAATAATGGCGATTCTGTTGCCTGCTGCAGTCTCAGGCCCTGGAAAAGAGCCCTCCCAGGGGTCAGGAGGGGTTCTTTCTTGACCCCTCAGGATCCCCCTCTTCTACCCCCAACAGGACACAGAGGACTGTGGCCCTCGGGTAGGAGAAGGGAACCTTGTAGAGAAGGCAGGGGAAGCAAAATAAAAGGAAAACAAATGGGGCAACCCGAGAAGGCATCTGAGGAAGGCAGGTTATTTACAGTAAGCTGTGAACAATTAGTCGGAATTAAGAGCTGAAAGTGGAGTGAGGGAAGGGTGAAGGGAGGTTTTTATCTACTCTGACAGGAATGATATTCGGAGAAACGGATAGTAAGCTCAATATGAATTTTTAACTTGGCAATTTTTTGATCTGGTATCTATTTTTGTCTTCCTTGCTCATCTAATTGTATGGAATAGTGATGGTATATTCTTATTGTTTCCTCAAAGAGCACAGTGAAACTTTCTAGAATCTAACCGATGGTTATTTAGACTCTATTATTTCCTTTTTATCTTTATCTTTATTTTTTTAAAAATATATTTTATTGATTTTTTACAGAGAGGAAGAGAGAGGGATAGAGAGTCAGAAACATCAATGAGAGAGAAACATCGACCAGCTGCCTCCTGCACACCTCCTGCTGGGGATGTGCCTGCAACCAATGTACATGCCCTTGACCAGAATCGAACCTGGGACCCTTGAGTCCACAGATCTAACTAAAAGCAGTTATGGAGGGTAGTCACCTCCTAAGCCAGTATCTTCCCTGACAAGGTCAGCCTTCACCTTAACTGAGCCTATCGGTCTTTTTGCACATATGATAACATACCCTTGAAATGTCTAAGTAACTTGAACTTCCCTTTTTTCCAAACCCCTCAGGCCACAACCAAATGCCCTTGGCACCAAGACCGGAGCCATAAATCCCATCTTTGTTATTGTTATCATATTAATTGTTGGCTTTTAACTATCCTGCACCCACCTAAGTATATATCTATCATTTTACTTTTTATCCAATCTCAAAGGTCCTGAGAACCGCCCCCTGCTTTGCTTTCTCCTGCCTCTCTAATCTATCACTAATAGATTTCATGTAACCCATCTATATCTTCTTTTATTGCACTGTATAAAAGCAGATGAAAATCTGCCATACTCTGTAGCATTATCCCAATACGCTGAGAGATTCTACTTCCCAAGCAATTGTCGACAGTTTGGCTCAAATAAACTCACACAAATTCTTTACAGGTCTGAATGTTTTTATGTTACCCTAAAACATAAATTCTAAAGCTATTTTGTTACTTTTCTCATTTAGTATTATTGATCAAATAATCCAGAGTTGGAGAAACCTGATTTACTTTCATAGGTAATTATCCTAACTCAGTGACTCAGCTGGCGAGCTGTGAAAAATGTTAACACATTCGATACCTGTCTATTTTAGTCGGGGGCACTAACCTGTTTTCCCTTAGATTGTCAAATTAAGTAACAACAGCCAACACAACAACAGCTGTCTGGTGTGAATGATTCAAAATGATACCTATTTTTTGGTGTGCCGCAGAATTTCAGTAATTAGTTTATGTGTGCCCAGGAGATGAAAAAGGTTGAAAATTGTTGTCCTAAATATAAGGTTTCTAACATGAGGGCTACAACCTTTCCTTAAAACGCACTGACCCTTTTTCTAAGCTTGTTTTGCAATAAATGTACCCTAATATATCAGGTAATATTCAACTAAAGAACAAGGGCCAGTAGAGGAGTGACCAGTCCCTTACTGCCCTGGCTTAGGACTTGTGCACAGCAGCCGCCCTCTCTTAAATCATGTGAAGTGAATGTTGGGCCTCAGCTCACTTCTGGGGGTGACGGAGAAGCTGTGGGAGATATTCCTAGAAAAAGATAAAGGAGGCTGATAATCCTGTAGGTTTCACTGATTTAAGTGTAAATATGTAGAGAAAAAGCATAACTGTGTGGGCTTTTGTGAAAATGCAATTCCTCTTAATGCAATAAAGAAATGTGGCAAAGCCGAGCCTTTTAACAGAGATGGGCAAGTGTGGGCAGCAAGCTTTCAGCTAGCTGATGCCTCAGAAAATGGGTGTGAGGCCTTGATCTTGGCAGCTGGCAAAGAGCAGCCCTTGGGGACTGCAGATGGCACAAGCATGGTGGACAGAAGGCGGGGACAGGGTGGTGAGACAGGAAACGCAGATGGGCGAAGGAGAAGGAAATGGCTACATTTAATTTAGGAGAGGCAGGTTCTATTGACATAAGCCTCCGTTCTGTAGACAGAAGGTTTTAGGGCCAGGGAGCAAATATACCAGCTCATTGGTAAATAAAGTAGCTTTACTGTCTGTAGAATTCAGACTGGAAGCCAAGGGCAGACTGGGATGGGTGGCTGGACCAAAACAATAATGAGTGAACTTTCCCCTCTGGAGATCAGTAAGGCGTCGAAAAACCCAACTCCATTCAGGATCGAAGGACAGAGAGTCAATAAAGAGAAGTGACTGAAGTTACTACCTACTGTAACATATGGAGTATCCTAATTGGATTATTTATTACACGGTGATTTAGACAGACATGTTAAAGGTCAAAGAGACTCAAACTCTTTTCTATTAAGCAGTAGAGATGGCAAGTAAAGAGCTGGGGAAAACCTCAAAGGACAAGACTGGGGTATGGCAGTCTGAAAGCCACCGTCCCTTTATTCAGGAGGATTTCTATATGCACTTCACAGAAGATATGTGTGAAGTTATTAAATAATGCAACTGCAATTCATGTTCCTAAATATAGGATGAGTTTTGTACTACTTGCATTAAACTTGCTTAGAAACATAAACTTATGAGCAGAAATACATGTTTTATTTCCCTGGTGAACAATTAAAATTTTCAACTAAGGTTTCTAAATATTTGAACAACTTCTATTGATTTGCTAAAAACAAAAAAAAAATTTTTTTTTCTTCACTGTAATCCCAGTTGCCCACATGCCAACTGTAGCCGGCACAGGAAGCTATAAATCATCAAAAGTCAGACCTTGAACTGTGCCAACAACTGTGAAGAACAGGAAATGTTTACTGCTCATTTAATAACCTGATCATGTAGGTTCTATGTTATCAAACTCTGAAGAAAAATTAAACTCCAGATATGACACACATATTAAAAATAAAACAGAATCACACATGTAGTCAATTGATCATCCTTTTAAGGTTCTAAAATGCAAAACTTTGTACCATTAGTTTTATCTCCTCAAGAACAGAGACCTTCCTCTCCTGAAAGAACTTGATATTCCAAGTCCTGGGCTTGGAAGAACACGGGCTTTCTGTCTGTCTGTCAGCTATCTGTTGAACGGCACATGCTGCTCTGAGAGTGTCCAAGGCAGTCCATGACGTTACACCAAAGAAACGCCAAAAGCCTCAGTGCAGTGGGTGACAAAGCAGTGGTTAAGGAAAAGGTGCTGGGGGCTTGAATTGGTAGAAACAGAAAATGTATTTGACTAAAGAGACTAAAATAAATCTCTCTCTCTCTCTCTTTCTCACTCTCTCACAAACAAAGGCTTTAAATCAAGGTTACATGGATGGGATAAAGGAATCATATTTTGTATTTTTCTGTGGACCAAACTGTAAAGAAAACCCAAAACACATGCACTCAAAGTCAGAAAGAAAAAAAAGAAACCTACCCGTGTCAGAATAGGACTTACCTATTAGTTTCTATTTTCATTCTTCCAAGCTGTACATTCAGTGACCGGTGAGCATTCTGGGAATTGTGGGATACAGTAGAACTGAGCGTGCTCACCCCTGAGGTAGCCACAGCATCTTCAAGGATGGCATGAGGTCTTCGGACAATTCGATTCGGAGGCTGCTCCTCATGGTCATCTTCTGCATCCAAGTCTTCCTGATCTGCTGTATCACTCTCAGATGCAAGGCTAAAATGGGGCCTCAGTTCTGTCAAGCATAATATCAACCACAGTGTTATTAAAACACGAACGATTGCCTTAATTTCTTAAGACACGGATGTCATCTCCCCTGCTGTCAATAAGATTTACATTCCAAACTAATTTTTCAAAAGTGAGGATGGACTTCTGTTCAGTAACTCAGGTTTGTTCTGCCAGGGAATTTACAAAATTCACAAGATATATAGTCAATGATTTACTAACTCAAAAAGAAGAAATATTCACACCGCACATAAGATAAACGCTAAAACCAGAAAGACACTTATATAAAAACAGAAAAATTTATTTATGCAAGTAGAATTCATTTTTTTTAGATTATATGCTATCTGGCAATTACTAACTCAGAAACGAGGAAACAGATCTAGAGACTTGATCTAAACCAGTGGTCGGCAAACCGCGGCTCTTTGGCCCCTTGAGTGTGCACTTCCACAAAATGCCACGTACCCTAATTGAGTTAATAACAATGTACCTCCCTATATAGTTTTAAGTTTAAAAAATTTGGCTCTCAAAAGAAATTTCAATCGTTGTACTGTTGGTATTTGGCTCTGTTAATGAATGAGTTTGCCTACCACTAAACAAACGTAAGTACACAGAATGCTTTTCGCCTGTAACAGTCAAAATGTAAGGGGATAGGAGGGGCTACTGAAAATGCCACATGCTTATATTCACTTTAGCAAGACTATCTGAAAGCCGCAGAGGTTCTCCCCCAAAGAAAAGCACATACAACATTTTGCCTAGGTTTCCTGAGGGCTCACAGACACCCTGAAGCCTTTCCCAGGAGTCCATGAGCCACAGATGTGTGGGGGAGAGGGCTCTGGAGGGAGCGATGAAGACCCCATCCCACCACTCCAATACAGCCACTCTGGCAAGACAACCAGAGGCTCAGTAGTTGCCAAATCTTCTAAATAACTCTTTACCTTACCCGACCTGCATATAGTACCTTCCTCAAAATCTTTCTGCTTCTCTTCTTCAGAACCTTTTTGCCTACGACCTGCCTTTAAAAGCAGGAACTTGGAAATCTATCCTTCACTTTTTCATGTTTCTATTTACTCTATATGGGTGAGCTCATTAAAATATATGAAGCTTAAATACTTGTAATGTGGGGATAACAAGGTATATTTCTGGCCCTGATCCTGTTACATCCAACACCTCCTAGATATTCCTGTTGGGCAGGCATTTAAATTCAACAATCAAAACAGGAACTCACTGTTTTTTCATAACAAAAACCAGAGTGCCCTTCTTAGGGTCAAGTTTATGTAGCCCTGACTTCTTTTATCTTTCTCTATTTATTTATTTTTACTTTTTTGAAGGTTAAAAAGTACATGACACAAAATTTACAATTTTCACCATTTCTAAGTGTACAAATTGTAGTGTTGGGTACATGCATATTGTTGTTCAACCATTCTCCAGAACTTTTTTTATCTTACAAAATTGAAACGCTATACCCATTAAACAACTCCCTAATTTCCCCCTCCCCCATATCCTTGGCAACCACCATTCTACTTTGTTTCTATGAATTTGATTACTATAGATCCCTAATATAATTAGAATCATACAGTATTTGTCTTTTTGAGATGGGTTTATTTCACTTAGCATTATGTCCTTAAGGTTCATCCATTGTAGTGTGTACTGAAATTTCCTTCTTTTTAAGGTTGAATAATATTCCACTGTATATATGTACCACATATTCTTTATCCATTCATCTGTCAATGGACACTTCCACCTCTTCCACCTCTTGGCTACTGTGAATAATGCTGCTACGAACTTGGCTGTACAAATAACTCTGAGATCCTGCTTTGAATTCTTTTGGATATATACTCAGAAAAACAATTTCTGGATCATATGGTAGTTCCATTTTTAATTTTTTGAGGAGACACCACTGTTTTCCATAGTGCTGCACCATCTTACAACCCCAAATAAAGGTTCCAATTTCTCCACATCTGTGCCCTTTATTTTTTAAGGTTCACCAAAATCCACCTCTACTCTGCTTTCTGCATTATGAATTTCCAAATTCTTTTCCCAGATTTCTATTTCCTAAATCATCTACAGTAGGAGTGACTCGAAAGCAAGTGTTTTACTTTGTAAACCCAGCACCTAGTCTGGAGGCCAAGGCATAATAGCTTCTCAAAAAATGTTGGCAGAATGGAAAAGTTACTCTAGATAATCTGTATTTAAGAAGGCAACAAAATAATGAAAAAATATTTTATTTTAAAAATAATTTTAAAAAGTAGAGTTCTAGATTAAATTAGAACATAAGATTAGGCCTTTTAACTTTTTTCTAAAATTATTCTTAAATTCCTTTTATGGTCTCTAACTGAATATTTAAAAACTACTAAAGTTTTATAATCCTGTTGACTATACCTTTTGGGAGGGAAGATTTCTGATATTTAAATATCCCTTAACTCTATATACTTTAAATTATCATTTTATGTATGACTAAAAAATTATCTCAGCCGAAACTGGTTTGGCTCAGTGGATATAGCATCAGCCTGCGGACTGAAGGATCCCAGGTTCTATTCTGGTCGAGGGCATGTACCTTGGTTGCAGGCACATCCCCAGTAGGAGATGTGCAGGAGGCAGCTGATCGATGTTTCTAACTCTCTATCTCTCTTCCTTCCTCTCTGTAAAAAAATCAATAAAATTTTTTAAAAAATTATCTCAATTTGAAAAAAGTAGAAAATTTGTTATTTTGGTCTTTCAACACATTGTAAAATGTCCAAATGAGATACAGCATCCGGTCCTTGTCCCCAGAAATAACAAGGTAAAGGAAAACTAGGGTAAATATACAAGAAAGCCATACAATGAAATTTTAAGTACTAATTAATACAGCCAAAAATATCTTAGATGGCCTCAGGTATAGACCTAGTTACATATATAACTCCTGTGTGCATGTATTAAGAGTGCTAAGGGGGCCGAAGCCGGTTTGGCTCCATGGTAGAGCGTCGGTCTGCGGACTGAAAGGTCCCAGGTTCGATTCTGGTCAAGGGCATGTACCTTGGTTGCGGGCACATCCCCGGTAGGGGGTGTGCAAGAGGCAGCTGGTTGATGTTTCTCTCTCATCGATGTTTCTAGCTTTCTATCTCTCTCCCTTCCTCTGTAAAAAAATCAATAAAATATATTAAAAAAAAAAAAGAGTGCTAAGGGGTAAATAAAGCACTTTTGCAATAATTAAAGCTAGTGGTGGCTTACTCTCTGGAGGATTCCTGGAGGAAGAGGGCCTAAGCAGGGTCTGGAGAAGGAGAAAGTCTTGGATGGTGGAGAGAGAGGGAGGGGCTTTAGAGAGAAGGAAGCTCAAATGGTAGCCCAGAGGCATCTGAGAAGAAAGGAGAGCAGAGTGGACTGTCAGGAGAGAGCCAGGTGCCAGGAGAAAGGCAGGGACTGGGAGTAGGGAGTGGAGAGGGAGGGGGGACTGTAACAAATGGATGGTGATTAATTCATGTGTAGGAAACTAGAGCAGTGCATTTCCAGAACAAGAGGGGATTAAGCAACAATACTATCCCCACCTCCCTACCCCACCGCAACACAACTGGTGTTTGCCCAGAGGAAAATAATTAGAGCAACCTGTTTTAACACAGGGTATTTCTGATGCCAAATAAAATCATAATACTTGTCAGTGCACAGGGTATGATACCTACATTAAGATCCTGATAGAATGTTGGCCGGTTTACATTCATGTGGACATGGGTCACATGACTGATTCAGCTTAACATACTGGGAGTAATATCAAGTGTTTAAAAATTATTGTTAATATACAATAGAAAGTATGCCTGCATTATCAGTTCTCTCTGCCTACATACTGCCAACGTGGTCTCTTATACCAGCATTTCTCCATCTGGTCACCATCAGCAGCCTGTGCTTCATGTTGTCTGTCATCTAATGGCAGATTCTTGAGGACACGTGAGAAAACAGCCTGAGAAAAACCTCTAAAGGAGCTTGCACTGTACTCTCCATTCCTTGTGCTCTTTTTGGAAGAAAGAAGATTGAGCACTTTTTAAAAAATTTTTACTTTTGATTTTGAAGTAGTCAAGAATATCAAAAAGTTGCAAAAATAGTACAGAAGCTTTCCATATTCCCTTTAGTAGCTTGCCCTAACCTGACATCTTATATAGCTTTGACGCTATCGCCAAAACCAGGACATCAACATTGATACAATACTATGAACTAATCTACAGACCTTATTTGATCTTCACCAGTTTTCCCACTGATGTCCTTTTTCTGATCCAAGATCCCACACTGCATTTAGTGCTCAAGTTTCCTCAGTTTCTCCCAATCTGTGACAGATACCTCCTATTTCTTTATCTCCCATGACCTCCACACTTACCAGGAGTACTGGCCAGTGATTTGGCACTGTGTCATTTTCAGTTCACCAGTATTTTGTCATGATGAGGTTGAGGCTCTGCATTTTTGGCAAGAATAGCACCCAGGTGATGCTGTGCCAAGTGCATCACATTAGGAGGTACATGATGCTGATGTATCTTACCATTATGTTGTTTACCTGGATCGTTTGGTAAAGAAGGTGCCTGCCAGGTTCCTCCACTGTAAAGTCACTATTTCCCCTTCATAATTAGCAAATATCGTGTGGGGAGATGTACTCTAAGATCATTCAAATATCCTGTTTCTCGTCACTCCTTTGCCTACTGATCTTTTTTTATTTTTTTATTTTTTAATATATTTTATTGATTTTTTACTGAGAGGAAGAGAGAGGGATAGAGAGTTAGAAACATCGATCAGCTGCCTCTTGCACACTCCCTACTGGGGATGTGCCCACAACCAAGGTACATGCCCTTGACTGGAATCAAACCTGGGAACTTTCAGTCCACAGGCTGACGCTCTATCCACTGAGCCAAATCAGTTTCGGCTGCCTACTGATCTTAGTAGCCATGAATGGTTCTTGCCTGAAATTGTTATTACTGTGTGTTTGCCTAATTTTCTATTTCCTTCATTCCTTCTACTTTTATTAATTGAAATTCTACTAAAACAAAGACTTGGCCCTTCTTCTCCATATATTTATTCATTGATTCAATTACTTATAGCAGTATGGACTCATGGATATTTAGGTTATTTTATGGGCTATAATACAATGCATTTTATTTTATTGCTCAAATTGCCCTGGCTTAGACTTTTGGGAAAACCTCAAGCTGTTTCCAGTGTCCTTTCAATAAGCCAGCCTCCATCCTTCCTTTTGAGGGCACTTCCTTACTTTTTGGCATCATCAGATGTCTCACATTCATCTTGAATTTTCCCCATTCCAGGCCTTGAATCAAACATTTCTCCAAGAAGCTCCAGTTTCTTTTATTAAAGAAACTAGAATGGGCCTTCGCTCTGGCCAGAGCTGCCTTTCCTCTTCTTATGCTGCTCAGAGGCCCAGACCAGCTGGGGGCCTGCATATGCAAATTAACCCTTGAGCTTTGTTGGGTTAATTTGCATACACACTCCTGATTGGCTGGTGAGCATCACGAAGGTACAGTCAACTAGCATGTTACTCTTTTATTAGGTAGACTAGATGCCCCTTACAGGAAGATTCCTGCAATAGGGCTTCCTGCTGTGGTCTCCACTGCCCTACTAGCTTCTCTTCCTTCTTCCCACCCCGCCTGCTTCCCTGCCTTCTCTGCTGCCCCACTTGCTTGCTTCTCTGCAGCTTCACTCCCTTTGGCAGTGTTTGGCTTCTTTCTACGCTGTCTTCAGCCTTCGCTCTGGCCTGGGTATGCAAATTAACCACCATCTTGGTTGGGTTAATTTACATACACTGATTGGCTGATGGGCGTGGCTTGTGGGTGCAGCGGAGGTAGGGTCAATTTGCATGTTTTTCTTTTATTAGAGAGGACAGTGTTATGAAACCAAGACCTGGGTCCTCTCTACATGTATGTGCTCATGATGGCATCCTTTTAAATCTGTTGTTTTGTTTAGCACGTCTTTCAAAATTTGGTAGGTTAATTATAGTAATTTGTCACCTAAAAGGAATTTTTATCAGGAGAACATAAAGACAGGCATTTTTAATGTACAATAGCTCCTTTGAATCTTAACTGTATAACAAAATAGGGACATTTAGAAATTTGATGGAACCGTCAAATGCTTAAAACCAGTTCATCTTGTCATACAGACCCATCAATTACATAATGGTAGCTACAATAGTATACAGTACACATTGTCTTCCCCTATCCTGCGAGGAATATAAAAAATACTTTCTCCATGTAATTCTCCTCTAAAATTTCCACTTTAAAAAAGTCCCTTCACGCAGTAATTTCAATTGTCATCTGAGACTCCCAGGGGCCTCAAGACACCAATTTCACAGACAAATCACTTTCCTCAGCAAACCCTTTTCACAAAGGAAGTGCCTGTTCCATGCATGGGTTGGGTAAAGCAGGTCCTTCACAGGGTCACCCATGGGAGGAGACAGCCTCCCTGCGCTCACCCTATCCTTTCCCTAATGTTACCCATTTCACCTTTAGTGGGTAATCAGTATGCTTCACAAACTTTCTGTTTTGGAGGAATTTTAGACTTACAGAACAGTTGAAAAGATAAGTCAAAGAATTCCCATATACCTTCCACCCTGCTATATTTGTCAAAAGGAGGAAACTAACATTGGCACAAGTATAATTGTGCCAATTATACTTCGACAATGTGCTCAGCACAGAATAGAATAAAATGGACACAGTTGCTCTCTGGTGCAGGAATCAGCCAGTAGACAAGAAAATAAAAGTTGTTTCAGATTGTGGCGAATGTCACAAATGGGGAAAAACATTTCCAAGGAGAGAGAGTAACAAAGAGCCTAACTTAGACTTTGTGGTAGGTTAGGAGTCTGAGGCCTGGAGAATGCACAGCTGCAGGGATGCCAAGGTACGAGGGGCATCTCTTACAGAGAAAGAAATTAATGCTTACTAATATTCAATGTGAAGACCGACACCGGTGCCCTCACTCGAAAGTCAAACAGGCATTCTGAGAGAAGAGAGGAACCTCCACAACTTGGAAGTGTTCCTGGTGACTTAAAAGTTCTCAGAACCATTTGTAAGTAATCTAAATTTTAAAAGAGTTTATACTTACCTTTTATAATTTCTACTTTAGAATGTTTTAAAATACAAGTACAAATTGTACAATAGAACACACTTCCAATTTATGTATCTAAAATCTATCCACACACACACACACACACACACACACACACACGGTGGGAGATTTGCTTAAAATCTTTTATTACTACATAGACTATCAAAACCCTTTTGGAAGTTTGCCTCACTCAACATTGCCCCTTTTGTATCTCACTGCAAACACAGACCAGCACTTTCCAAACCTGGCTGTGTGTCAAAACGACCTGGGAATTGGATTACAATCAGATTGCTGGGCTTTCTCTCCAGGAGAGTCTCAACTCGGCCTGGGAGGAACTCTGAGAGCTGTAATCCCAAAGCTGTAATCCCATTGCCTTGAATGACTCTATATCATTCAAGGAAATGGCAGGTTTGGGAACCTGGTAAAGGTGACACAGGAATGTGCTTATGTGTTTTCTGAGCACAGATACCTGCATATTGAAACCCACATGTATTTGGGTCACTTGTAGAGTTTTCTTTCTCTTCTTATCCAAACATACTCTTTAAAAACAAGGAAGTAAGTCTCCCTCACAAGCAACCTCCTGCTTACTGGACCGTGGCTCAGACTGCATGCCCTAAATAAGTGACATTTGCTGACGGAGAAGATTAATAAAAAAAAGAAGGCTAACCTGCTTAGTCTGGTCTTAAACGCAGTAAGGAGACACCATAAATGATAGATGAACAGCAATATAAAACATCAAACACTAAATATTTACAAAGTAATTACATGTTTCTGACCTGGAACCAGAATGGTAATGGCCGTCTGCACTGCCTTCCGGATGATACTGTCTAAGGCAAACATCCAGTGTGGCTTGATGTTATGATTCCGAAGAACTTTATTCACCTGAAGAGAGTGACATTTTGATTAATTTTTAATTGCTAATAACCTAGCTGGTGCTAGGTTATTTGGATTTATCAACAAAACAACAAAAAGGACTCTTCACCTAGAGTTGTGAATAATTTATGTCACGTGAAAAAACTGCCACTTCAATTTGAAGTTCAGTGACCCCCATGTAAACAGATGAGATACATTATTTAAATGAAAGGCAGTCTGGCTAAACAAGAAGGGTGCTCTAGTAAAACAGAGAACACACAGCTTCCATCTTTCATGACGTCTACAGATTGAATGATGGAGGAGATTAGGGGGGAAAAGAGTTTGAGGGGCATCTTAAAAATAAACACTTTTCTTAAATGTTATGATCCTGCTGTTTTATCCAACTGAGTGCTTCGCCATACTCTGGTGCCCTGAAAAAGCAGGTAAAGGAGAGAAATGAGCATGTATGTGCTACCTACATACTTGCCACAGTGCATACCTTGGTTTCCTTCCCCCAGTTCTTTACATCTTTGCAAATGGGAATAATCTGTTATGACACTCCAGAAAAGCTGTTCACATTAAAGCTCTCTGTTGTAAGGGAACCTTTTTAAACCGAGCAGTAATATTTCACACACTTCTTTATTTTTAAAAATATACTTTTATTGATTTCATAGAGTAAGGGAGAGGGAGAGAGAAATACAATAGAAACATCAGTGATGAGAATCACTGATTGGCTGCCTCCTGCACGCCTCCTACTGGGAATCGAGCCTGCAGCTCAAGCACATGCCCTGAGTGAGAATTGAACCTTGACCTCCTGGTTCATAGGTCCATGCTCAACCGCTGAACCATGCTGGCTGGCCGGGCTCACACATTTAAATAGACACTGAAATAGATATACAGATTACTTTGTTTTAAAAATTTGTGTAAAATAAATATAACATGAAATTTAACATCTTAACTATTTCTAAGTGTTCAGTTCAGTGGCATTAAGTATATTGACACTGTTGTGTTACCATCACTACTGTCCATCACCAGAACCCTTTTCATCTTGCAAAATGGAAACTCCATACCCATTAACAATGACTCCACATTACCCTCTCCGCACAGCCCCTGGCAGCCGCCACTGTACTTCCTGTCTCCATGAATATGACTATGGTAGGTAACTCATGCAAGTGGAATCATACAGTATTTTTGTGACTGGCTTATTTCACTTAGTGGAATATGTGAGAACTACTTTTTTAAGGGTAAACAATATTCCACTGTATGCTTAAACCACATGCACTACCTTTTTAAAATAACCTTTATTGCTTATTTATAATGTGGATTAACTCCACTCATTACTGGCTGACACTGGCCTCTAAGAAAAGAGGCTACTTTTCTAACAATTCTCTGACTAGAGCTCTTTGCGGTAGCTGGGGAGGTGAGCTCACTGCAATCCTGCACTAAAAGCTGGAGTTCTTTCCCTTGCTCCATCTTCATCAAAATCTCTCAGGTAGAGGGGAGTGGGCCGGAGGAGTTCCTCACAGTAGTTACTCCCCAAAAAATGAGTCAGGGCTCGGTTCTCCCTTGCTTTAGTACAGTGGTTGGCAAACTCATTAGTCCACAGAGCCAAATATCAACAGTACTACAATTGAAATTTCTTTTGAGAGCCAAATTTTTAAAACTTAAATTTCTTCTAATGCCACTTCTTCAAAATAGACTTGCCCAGGCTGTGGTATTTTGTGGAAGAGCCCCACTCAAGGGGCCAAAGAGTCACATGTGGCTCAAGAGCCGCAGTTTGCCAACTACAGCTCTAGAAAATCCTATCAAAATGACTCTGTCCCAGTACCTTCATTTCTTAAAGGAGTTTCCTGCTTTTTTTTTTTTTTTAATTTAATACTGGGTATAACACCCGGTAAACTGAATATTTCCCCCAATATTTTTCCTGTCACACACAGAAGATGAAACAGGGAGCACTTATGACCATGACTTGCTCCTCCCAGTTTTTCATTAAACAGTACATTACACAGGGCCCATTCTCTAGGTTATTCCCATTCTGGACAGTGAGTGAACAAGGGTGGTGTGTGTGTGTGTGTGTGTGTGTGATAACTAAAGCACTCTCAATCTGAATTCTTCAAGCCAATTTGCTTTCCATCATCCAGGCTGAAAGCCAAATATGTGGGCAAGTGCAAATTCACTGAATTATTCTATTCTATTCCCAGATGGTTGGGTTTCCCTACTTGCAGTGTAAGTGTGCCTTTAATGTTGAATATTAATGATAGGCTTTGCCAATTGCTTTCATGACCTCAATCAAGTCAGGAGTCTTGTCCCCACCCACAATAAAGCCCAAAGACGAGGTGGTTGACACAGAGTCTCAGAGAACATCAGTGGATGCTTAAGGATTATAATTTGGTTTTAAACCAGGAAAAATTTGATGCTCCAATTATAATTGTCAAGATAATCTATAACAATAAAAGCATAATATGCTAATTAGACCAGAGGTCCTTCCGGACACCTTCTAGACGAAGCCCGGGCACCCGAGGGAAGCCCAAGTCCCAGATGCCAGAGGGAAGCCGGTGCCAGCAGCCGGGGGAAGGAAGGCCTACTCTTGCATGAATTTCATGCATTGGGCCTTTAGTTTTACATAAGGGCAATAAATACATTATGGGTGAATTATTTTTTGAACTTAAATAAAATTATGCAAAGTGCTTCTATATTCATACCACAGACAGTGTCAAGAACTCTCTTATCTAAATCTATATCCAGAAAGGCCTTCTAGGAATAGCTTCAGGCTTTTTTGGTACAGAGCTCCACAGATAAGTCTCATTCAAGGATAGCATATGGTTTTGAATCAGGCTTTTGGAAGTGTTGCTTAGCAGCTGTTTGACAGAGAGGAATCCTCAGCAATGTCTCATGAGATCATGTGTATTAATTTTCATTCAGTGATGCCCTGAACTCTGAAATATAATTCTGGCTAGAACATAGTGAGTATTTATTAAACAAACATGTTTACTTGTAATTGGGATGGGGTGGAGGTGGGGATTATTGGTTTTATTCAGTAGTGGCCATTCCAACCTGTACGGTCATTTTCTCAATGGCCACCAGATGGCACCTCTCATACGGAATGAGAGCATGCATGACTCAAGTGTGGTCTGTTGCTCAAGTCACCAAAATAGTGACCCACTACATGATTTCGTAAGAACAAAGTTTGGTCATGGAGATGTTGATGAGTTTTGTTATTTTACATGGTGCACAATTTTGTGTATATCTAACTCTGGGGGATGCAAGCCTAGAAAACACAAATCTCACACTGACAAGCACACAAACGGGCAACTATCTCACTCTTATCCGAAGAGAAGAGAATTCACCGAGATTACTGAAGAAAGAGAGGAAAGAGAACTTAAGTTTCATTCTATTCCTCTAACTAATGTTCGCCGGAGTTTGTGGAAAAACACTGGCAGAAGTTCATACTTACAGCATCCTGGAAGCTGAAGAGCACCACCTGGACCTGACTGATGCCATGGCTGTCGAAGTCCAGCTCCAGCTTCAGCTTGGACAGAGTGGTGGCTATGATTTTTCGGTCGGTGGATCTCACAAATTCTCTGAGGCTTGTGATGAGGGTTGTGATGTGCTCCCACTTTAGCTTAGGTTCTTCGGGCCCCTGCAAATAAAAGCCGGTAACCTGTCAGTCGGTCCGTGGACTTAGGAACGTGGGCCCGCCACGCTCACAGCAACCTGCTGAGAAGGACTGGTCTGCCACATGGTCCTTCTAAGGAAAAAAGACCGTATTTGAACCCTGTGGCTCCTTACCCTCCTCCTGTCCTAACCCCATATGTTAGCCAATAGCCATGACACAGTCAGATATATTGTACAAAGCTTTGCCCAAACAGGGACAGGCAGAGGCAGTAAGACTCTTACTCTCAGAAATTTTAATCAGGAACTAAGGAGAGATTCAAGCAATAAGCCATAGGACCCCAGGCTCAAAGTCTGCTCAGAGAGAGAGAGGTCATAAAACAGGAGCAGAGTACATCTAGTCATAAGGAAGGAAGACAGAGCAATGGATAGGGAGAGAAGAGGACACAAACATAAATGGCACACCAAAAAGGCCCATAGCCACCGAACCAGGAAAGATGTACAAACTCCTGGAACTCGAAGCCCTTTGGACTCACACTCTTGGCTTGGCTGGGCACTATGGTTGGAACTCCTTCAGAGTCCACTTCTCTCATTGCTATGTGTCTATCCACATGTCCCCATATCTTCTACTGCCCTTGAATCATATCAGTTCTTTGCAGCTGAAAGGGGCTTGCTTCAAACTCTGTCCTTGAAACAATTCCTACCCATCTATAAAGCAATTACTTATAGGAATTGACCAATTGGATATTTTATATGTTAAAAATAAAATACAATTTAAAAAATTCCCTCTCTCAAGTTGAGCTTCTTTTTACTTGCTCAAGCAACATTGCTTCCTTAGAGAACATAGTAGTATGTTATTTATTCTCTTTTTAACTTTAAGAAACAACAGGATTGCTGTGGAAGATTTGGCTCAGTGGATGGAGTGCCAGCCTGCAGAGTGAAGGGTCTCGGGTTTGAGTCCAGTCAGGGACACATGCCTGGGTTGTGGGCTTGATCCCCAGTGGAGGGGGGGGGGGTAAAGAAGGCAGCCAATCAATGATTTTCTCTCATCATTGATGTTTTTCTCTCCCTCTCCCTGTTCCTTCTAAGATCAATAAAAAATATATATATAAAAAAAGAAACAGGATTTTTATAATGCTTATGTCTATCTCACATTATACATTTTGTTACTAAATCATTAAAATTAAATGCACCAACTGAGCTGTGAAAAATCACAATATCTAGGATTCTATGAAAATGGAAGAGAAATGTACCATCATGCTCTTCCTCTTAATCCATTTTCATCTGGAAGCTCTCTCTCATATTGATGTTTGCAGGAGAAAAATTATATTGAAAATCCTGAAGGCTGTCATTAAGGTAATAGTTTAAAATGAGACTGGGAACAATTACAAATTATTTATTTTCTTACCACGAACTAAATTACACCCAAAGTAAACATTCGCAGGAAATATCATAATCACATGAAAAACATGTTCAAGGAGAAAAATGTGACTTGTTCGGGAATTGGAAGCTTAGCTTAGTGAAACATTGGTTAATGTTTGTCAGCAGTTTAAATAGCAAACATTTTTTTGACATTAGCATTGTTTTCACAACAGAAAAACATGTTGCTTCTGGGTTTTGGATATGAGTGCCACTGTCTTACAAAGGAATGCGGTCTGCTTCAGGAAATGCAGTCTCTCTAGAGTATTTCAGCCGCTTACACAATCGCTGTTTCTGTTTTAACTCCTGTCTCTGTGCAGTCACTGCGGTGCCTTCACAAATGAGCATCTCAGTTATCGGGTAACACCTGACTCGCCATCAGAAGGTAGCATCTGACAGGGTGCCTTTTTCTAAGCATTCCTGGTATCATCACAGAATCTTTTGCAAAGGTGCTCTCTATTCTGTATAACTTAAGCTTCCTTAAAAATGATGAGTCGACTTCAGAAGATGCTACAGGTTGAAAGGCCTTTCATGGGCTGATTTGAGGCCCTGACCACATCCACATTTCAGTCTTATTATAAAGGGTAGGCTTAAATGTAAAGATGTACCTAGAAATATGTGATACAATGGGAAGAATTATCTCTATCTGGCTGTAGAAAAAATTTGAAAGGTATTAAATATTGTTAGCCTGTTTGATGATAACAACAATAATAATAGTTAACATCTGTGAACACTTTCTATTACCTCAATTGCTCATGCTCTTAGTTATTCTTTTTTGTTGTTGTTGTTGTTAATACATTTTTATTGTTTTCAGAGAGGAAGGGAGAGGGAGAGAGAGGTAGAAACATCAATGATGAGAATCAGCTGCCTCCTGCAAACCTACTATTGGGGATCAAGCCTGTAACCCAGGCATATACCCCTGACCAAAACTGAACCTGGGACCCTTCAGTCCACAGGCTGACGCTCTATCCACTGAGCAAAACCAGCCAGGGTTTTATCCTTTATTTAGAGCATTTCCTCTCTTTTATAGGTGAGGAAATTCAGCCTCGGAAGAGTTAAATAACCTGCCCAAATCACACAGCTTTTATGTGGTGGAACTAGTAAGTTGCGGCTGAGCCCAAACTCCCAATCATTACATTCTTTTCCGCAATTAGCTGGGTCAGGACCTGCTCTGCCACTAGACCATCAGGTGGCATCACAGGCAAGGACTCACAGTGGCCTCAGCAGTACAATCAGAAGGACCCTCACTATTTCTTGGATTTGGCATGTGATTCTGACCAGCAGTTTCTGGTGCTCACTGGTCCCTCCTATTGGTGCACCAAGGCATGCCCTCTGATGGGTTCTTTTTATAAGGTTTTCTTTCATGTATTGTTTTTTTTAGAGAACACTTAAGTGGGCTTAAAAAACTAGGAAATCACATAACACACACAAAAAAATGTAGAGGATTAACCAATATAAAAATTTATGAATTTCATCAAAGTCATGGAAGTGGAGTTTCTTGCTAGGCTCTGTGCTGAGAACTGGGGTAATGATAGTGATCAAGGTTGTCTCTGTCCCGATGGACCTATGATACGGTAGAGAGACAAAGAAAAACACACACAAAAAAAGACATTTTCTGTACTGGAAAAGCACAACCTTTGGGGATGAATATGAGATTTAAATAATCCCTGAGTTCTGTGTTTCTGGCCTAAAACAGGTATCTCCACTAATAGCCACAGGAGAACCTTCACTCCACAATGATTTTTTCTGTCCCCACACTCGGAATGCCACCCCCTCCCCTGCTTTATGTTTCTTCCATCACTTGCCACCATCTGTCATCCCAGGAAGGAGAGCAGTGTGGTGGTTAAGAACACAGACCTGGGAGCCAGACTGCCTGGCTCTGTCACTTAGGCCTGCATGGCCTAGGCAAGTTTACTCACCTCCTCTGTGCAAAGTGAGGATGCTAACGGAACTATTAATATAGCACTATTCCCATGGGGATTAAATGAGCAAATACCTATGCAATATCAAGAACAATAGCTGGCTCATAGAAATTGCTTGCTATTATTGTATGTTTAAATTTTCTAATACTTACAATAATATTTATTATTATATATTATAACTATATATTTAACTCTAAATGCTACTATACAAGGTGAGGCAAAAGTAGGTTTACAGTTGTGAGTATTCAAAACAGTTTATTCTTGTATTATTTCTTAATTATGATATTACTCTATTTTCCATACGAGCAACTGTAAACCTACTTTTGCCCAAACAATATATTTAAATACATATTTATTCTTTTTTATTTAATCCTTACTTGAGGATATGTTTTTATTGACATTTAGAGAAAGAGAGAGAAAGGAGAGAGAGAGAGAGAAAGAGGGCGCGCGAAGGGGAAGAAGAGTACTTATAGGCACCTGACTCCACATTCACCCCAATCCAAGTTGAAAACAATGTAAATTGTTAGACTGAGAAACTGAACACTTGACCAACTCCTCCAGCTCCACACTTTTCGCAGCTGTTTCCCCGGGACAGAGGGAGGGAAGAAGGTACATGCAGTCCACATGGACAGGCAGGACAGGTTGTAGCCACAGGAGACAGAGCATTCCTGGGGCTCCTGCTCCTATCTGTAAGCAGAATCCCAGGGAACAAAGTCCCAGGTGTCATGGACTGAACCGTGTCCTCCCCCTACCCAAATTCCTATGTTAAAGCCCTTGCCTCTGCATTTGCAGACAGGGTGTTTAGGAGGTAATTACGGTTAAATGAGATCACAAGGGTGGGACCCTACCCCTTTTGGATAACGTTTTTTATAAGAGGAAGACACACTTGGAGTGCACAGAGAAAAAAGGCCGGTGAGGACACAGCGAGAAGACGCCATCTGCAGGCCAAGGAGAGAGGCCTCGGAAGAAACCAAACCTGGGGACACCTTGCTCTGAGACGTCAGCCTCCAGAACCGTGAGAAATAAGTTCCCGGCATTTAAGCTGCTCAGTCTATGGTATCTGTCATGGCAACCCTAGCGAATAAATACATGAGGGAACCAGAGTTGGACTGGCCCCTCGCCCACTATGTAATTTACTGGTTATTGCCCATCACCTGACACTGAATGCAGCCCCTCCACCATGGGCCTCTGCTGTATCTTCAGTGTTTCCTGCATGCTCCGAGGAGTGACTGAGAGGCAGTTGTGAGCTAAGGTCAGAATGAGCCATTCACATTGCTCAATGTGTGTTCATTGATTGGTTGAATGTATGAATTAATGAGGGGTAAAAGGGGCTGGTAGGGACTAGAGGGAGTTTCACCAACAGGAAAACTTGGCATTTGACTTAGAGAGAGAGGGTGAGACAGAAACATCAATGACGAGAGAAGATAACTGATTGGCTGTCTCCTGCACGCCCCCTATTGAGGATCAAGACCACACAACCTGGGCATGTGCCCTGACCAGGAATCGAACTGTGACCTCCTGAATCATAGGTCGACACTCAGCCACTGAGCCACACCAGTAGGCCCATTGGTTTTAACAGTTAAAATAGGTTCACTCTGAAAACATGAAGCATCCGTGAAAGGTTTTACCTGAGCCAAAGATTCCATTAAGTTTCTCACAACTTTGTCCTGGTCTTCCTTCAGGATCCTGTAGAGGGTGGCCCGCCGCTCGCTGTCCTTCCTCAGCATAAAGAACCCGGAGTCCTTCTCCTCGGGAGAAGGGGGAGCACTGTGATCTTCAAAGTTCTCATCTGGAATGCTGCAATAACCCACACAGCACAAGTCACACTTCCCTCCATAAGATGATACACCACCTACTTCCGTCACCCAAAGTCAGTCAGGTCTTTACCTCAAAAAGAGGGTCCGCATTCCTTTCACTTCCTTTTCTCCGCAGGATTTGGCTCTTGTTTTGAAAGAGAAGGGGTCCACCTTTAGCTCCGTGTCAGGAGAAACTGAGCCGTACTCACTGCTGCTGCTCGTGTCCTCCACCAGGACGGGGACCGGCAAGGATATGCTCCTAAGGTATTCTGCTTGTCCGGAGGGGGAAAGAGAATTAATGGTGGGAAAAACATATACATACTGCAATGCATGCTGAAAGAGAGCAATCTTAGCCGTTAAGTGTCTCATTCCAACCTAAGAGTCTGGTCGTGATATTCGGATTGCTCCCATGCTCAATATATGACCCTCACAGGAGGGGTCGGTGAGCAAGGGGTCTCGTGCGACCTGTAAGGAAGGTCTCAGGGGCATGAACTGAAGCATGAGACCCAGCACACCTGGGGTTCCAATCCCTCTGTTTTTACTGTCCACTTGTCAGATTTCAGGAAGGCCCCTTTCAGGTCTGTTTACTCTATAAAGGACAAGATCCCTAAGTTTTGAGCCATGTTCCTCAGAGGTGTAAGGGTCCACCTTAGAACCTTGGGGCTGCCTTGGATGGCTTAAGTAGGATTCTGTGATTCTAGAACACAGGTTCCAACCCTGTTTTACCTAAAACAAAAACGCTGGGTGTGTCTTATACATCAGGGCTCTGCCTGAGGATTCATGGAAAAAAGGGTTCTCTGCTAAACAACATTTCAGAAACCAATGGACTAGATGATCTCTTTCCCAGTTCTCAAAGTGTGGACTCCACTCAAATGGAAGATTTCAGAATTTAGGGAGGAACAACGGAAACTTCCCTCATGAAAGAGAAAGGCGAGGGGTTTTGACAGAATGGGCCCGCCGGGCTTGCAGCTGCACACACCCATAGTACCAGCAGCCGCCCCTGAAATCAGGGAGAGGAGGATGAGTCTATTTGATGAGCTGATCACATGACCCACCCAGCTTCAGCTCAATAGAAAATATAACAACAAACTCACCATTTGATCCAGGAGAAAGAGCTGTGGGAAGAAAAGCAAAGAACAGCATAAACACACACTGGGGTTGTTGTTAAACTGAGAAGCCAACGAAAAGTGAGGACTTGACATGGGAGCCATGCCCTTTCCAAGCATCCAAGCTGCCCACCCTCATCCCATAGAAACACCAAAACACCAACAATGAGTAGATCATTTACTTGTTTTTTTTTTCCCCTCTCAGAAATGAGTTATAGAAATTCTTTCAAAAAATGCAATTAACATTTTTACACTGCTGTTTTACTTATAACTGACAATGTTTCTTTTTTTTGGGGGGGAGGGGAGGAGTTAATTATTCAGAAAGACATTCTCTAAGAAGCAATAGGTATTTTTTACTGACTAAAATGAAAATAACATTATCTAGACAGATTGAAAATTCAACAGCTCAGCTCTGTAACAGCCCTGTAACCCATTAATTTGGAGTTTCAGCTCTAAAAGGCTGTATTTCACCCTTTTTCCACTTTAACCTTTGTATCAGCAATGCTAGAATGCTGGAGATACAGACACAGTAAAACTACCTACTAACTGGATGATGAAACACGATTATGCATGAGGCCCTGGCATTCATGAAGGTGATGGTAACACAGCTTCCTGATACTGACACTGCATGCCTGAGAACACTGCCAGGGCTTACACCAATTTCCAGTGACATCTACAGAAAGGTTAGCTTGCTTCTGGAAAAATTGTCCATCTTAAAAGCTTAGGATTTAGGGACTCTGAATGGATCTCCTTCAATGCAATCACATACCTGAAAGCTTAGGTTGTGTCTTTTTCTTTTTGCTTGAAACTTTTAAAAACTCATCAACAAGCAAGTCGTTAGCACAGGCTCTCTTGTCAGGGTCTGGTTCAAAACACTTCAGGATGAACGCCTTGGCCTCTGCTGACATGGACTCCGGGATCTCCGGGTGGACTTTAAACATTCCCACCTGTGAAATGGCACAATGGGGCTTCTGAGTCACATCTCATCCCAGAAGCTCCCGGGATCATAAGTTGGTCTTCTACTGCAGCGTTTTTCAAACGCTGTTCCACGGCACACTAGTGTGCCGAGAGATGTTGCCTGGTGTGCCGTAGGTGCAGACAAGACAAGAATTTTATAATTTTTCACTATTTTGTTTACTTAATATTTCATAATAAAGTAATTATAAAATACTTTCTTTGTGTTTATTTGATTCCTATTCAAGAGAATTACTTTATATATAGTCAATATAGGCACAGAGTTAAATTTTTTAACATTTTCTAATGGTGGTGTGCCTCGTGATTTTTTTCATGAAACAAGTGTGCCTTTGCCCAAAAAAGGTTGAAAAACACTGTTCTACTGTAACAAAATCCTTTATCATATACTATGAACTCATGGGTTTTCTCAAAGGGAAGTAGGGTACTTTTTCTGTAGGTTATAGAAAGATAAAGTGCTTTTGCAACTTTATCAATGACATAGACAGAGTGATTAGCTTAAGACACTATAAAGTAGTAATTCAGTCCTCAAGGCTTGAGGACACATTAGCACACTGGCGAGAAAAAAGGATGTTTTTAATTGGACCATTCATTGTGTTGGTCATGATAGTGATGTGCCAGGAACTGTGCTTGGCTTTTTCCATTTTCATTCAATGAATCTCATGAATCCTCCCAGCAACCCAGTGGATTAAATGTTATTATACTTGTTGCACCAACGAGGAAAATGAGGGGTCAGGCTATAAGGTTATACAAAGGAATGTGTTTGGCTTAAAATTTGTGTTCTTTCCTCTACTACATAATTTATGAATATGTTCATCGTCTCAAACTGCCTACATTAGAATATATTTTAAAATACTTTAAATAAAATAGAATTTTTATAACAATTCAATTTTCTTTTCATTGCTGCCATTCTAAAAATGTTTTCATGTATTAGTAGAGAAAATTTTCTAAGGAAATCTTCTATGTTATATAGTCTATTAGTTATATAAGTGTATTAGTACATAGATTATATGTAATTGTTTATAATATTTATATAGCCTTTACTATTCTAAGTGCTTTGCACATATTATCTCATATACTCCTCAAAAACCTTGACCAAGTAGGTACTAAATTTATACCCAACTTAGAGATGAGGAACAAGATAGTTAAGTAATTTGCCCAAAGTCATCAACCAGCTTGACTGTGTTGGAGCATGGATTCAAACACTGTAAATCAGTGCCAGAGTCTATCTCGTCTGAAGCACATTGTATTATGATCCCTGCACAGACGGTAACAGCAGCATTTCAGGATGAAGTCCTAGACATTGGTAAAAACTTCAAAGATTGGCCCAGAAGAGAAAGACATTCATTCATGTCAAATAGGTAGCTCTCGTTACTCTTCAGGCGTGGTTACACTACTCATTTCTGAATCAGCAGTGTCCCATCATATCATCTTCAAGCTCAAAGTAAACCATGCTCTGTACAAAAGCAGAAGGTATGTAACACATGGCCTCTCCTGAGAGGCTATTCACAAATGGAGTAAGTGCCAGAGACATGGTCAGAGATAGAGGAAAAACAAAGTTATTAAACGCCTTCTGCCTTAGAGAACAGAATGTGAGCTTTACATCTCAGGAAACAAGTTCTCAGTTTATTTTATTTTTAATTTTTGTTTTTAAAAATATATTTTTATTGATTTCAGAGAAGAAGGAAGAGGGAGAGAGAGAGAAACAGAGGGAAACATCAATGATGAGAGAGAATCATTGATCAGCTGCCTGCTGCATGCCCTCTACTGGGGATCGAGCCCGAAAACTAGGCATGTGCCCTGATAGGGAATTGAAACCTGACCTCCTGGTTCATAGGGCGACACTCAACCACTGAGCTATACCGGCCAGGCCAAGTTCTCAGTTTAAACTTCACTCTTGCGTGGTGGCGTAGCAGATGAGAAGTGCAGGGACCCAGCCACAGGTCACTGCTTTGCCCAGTCCCCAGATTTGGAAGCTGTGGCCCAGGGCTCTCTCAGCTCTATTTTGATATCAGATGCTCCCTATTTGGGCTGCTTCCCACTCCCAGAAGAGTTACTAAAGGGCAAATGAAGAGGCTAGAAGAGTAAGTGTATCAGAGTAAGACGTGTACTTAAAATAGCAAAATCATGCCTTTTTTAAATGGAGATGTCAAACTCTTATAATAAAGGAAAGGAGAATATCTCTTTGGTTTAACACTTAAATGGATAAAAAATGTTCTTATATCTACCTCCATGGAAGCTTTTTAACCTGTGTTTCCCAAGGAGATTACACCATCTTCCCTGGGATGGTGTGTTCTTCACACTGAACTGTGAAAAGGTGGTCAGTGGAAGTCTGTCGCTTTATAGCTGAGAAAATTAAGGCAGAGAGATCCACTTGTGAGGCACTGAGGGGAGTGAATCATCTTGAACTATAACATGCTCTCAGACGGTGCTCACTTAGGCTTCTTGCCTTCTGGCTAAAAGCAGATGGTATGCACCCACGGAACAGCCAGCAGCTTTACCCACTGGTTTTAAAGATATTTAAGACATACAAAATGTGACCTTGAACATCGCTGCTTGTGGTTCTCCCAGTTCATAAAAGGGCGGCTTCCCTGTGGCCATTTCGATGATGGTGCAACCCAAGGACCAAATGTCTGCTGCCTTCCCATAGCCTCTGGGTCCTTTGTCTATGATTTCTGGTGCCATGTACTGAAGGGTTCCTGGGAAGAGTTCAAACACAATCCCACTTCAAAATAGAACATCTAGTGACAGTTTCAATTTCTCTACATAAATAAGGCACTTTCAAAGTATGGTTCAGGTCTTAATACTGCATCCTTTTTGAATTCCAGTTTTTCTCTGCTGTTAATAAAAGAGAAAATAGCAGTTTTTATAATGGATTTTATTAGCGAGGTAGTTTACCAATCTTACCTGGATATGAACCGACACGTTTTCATTTCTTAAATAGTGTAATTAAGGCAATTATTTCATTAGGACCTCTTAGAAACTTCTAACAACCTGTCATTTGAGAACAAGAGAATAGAATACACCAACACACATTTTCTAAAATCAGTTTTTGAAGCACATGAAAACTCTTATTATGAATACTTCTAATCTTTTCTAAGAAAAGTCTAGGTCATTCATCCGTTTCCTTAGGTTCATATTTCTCAATTCCTGAATTGAATGCTTAGTTCTTCTGTTTTCATTCTTATTTCTAAATCATTCAAGCATGCGGATTCTAAAAGGTATTGTCAAAAATAATGTAAATCTATAAATCAAATATTTACGATTCTGCTATGTGCCTGTGGTCCATGAAATAATGGGTTTCACAGGTCAAATTCAGGCCATGAGCCATCAGTACAGACAAATTACCAGATACAGAGTGAAGAATAAAATGGAAAAGAAAAAAGAGAGGATATTTTATATAAAGAATCAGAGAGTTAAAGAATGCAATTTGATGGAAAAAGAATTAAGTGGGGAGCCAAGATCCGCGGTTCTAGTTCTGGTCTGGAATGTCTCTGATAAACACTCAACTGCAGTTGTATCACTGGCTCAAGTGAGAGGCTGGATTTATGTTTCTAACACTTGCTGCAGTGATTCCCTGAAGTGGAGCAATGAGGACAGAGTGGGAAGAGAAACAGATTATTGCCACATCCCCCGCTTCTGATATATTCATACAAATGATATAATCAGCAAATAGAACTCCTCCACGATGCCATCTTGAATTATTTCAAATCTTAAGGCATTTGCCAAAAGTGCTACTTCAGTATTTTCTGATTCATAACCAATGATAGACATTTCGATAAATACAGACACCTCCTACAAATGCCTTGTGCATGATTTGTAGGTGAAAACTGCTATGCAAAATTCCTCTAAGTTGTTCCTATGAAAGCTACTACTGTCATGAGCTAGAAACAGGCTGTTGTCATAAAAATAAGTAAAGTCTATTAATTTTTCCAATTAATTTGGTATTGTTATGTTGGCAGGTTTATCCTCCAGACCTCACCATTACAAAGCAGTAGCTCAAGTTCATGTTCAGATACAACTGCACATGTCTGCTCTCAGCTTAAATCAGCAAAATTCCCGGACGGAAGCATTTCACCTGGCCAAGGATCAGGTAACCACACTCCTCAAATCACCTTTGCTTGGGAGAAAAGAACTGTGATTTATCTTCATTTATAGCTTCCCCCCAAAATGATCATGTTTTATGATGTAAATTAAGTCAAGTGGTCTTTAAAAAATATGTAATGAAGTCTACTGCTCCTTTCTGTTGTCTCTGGGTCTAAAGTAGAATGAATGAGGGAATTTGATATGTTTTAATATCTGAGTAAGCATCACAACTGATCAACAATATAAGAATTGAAAAGAATTGGACAATTCAAGTAATATCTTAATAATAAATTATGCAATGTTTTTATTCATCAGATAGTTCAAAGAGCGCTACCTGCCAATTGTATTTAATTATCCCTTATTGAGCAAGTGGCAATAAAAACAGGTTTGGTCATGTGTTCACATCTGCTCCCTTCACTCCACAAATACATGACATGTAATATTTTATATAAAGAGATTTACAGAGCTGGATAACGAAGCTGCAAGCCAGTCTGGGGAACCATTACAGCATAGTAGCAACAAGTTTAAATTTTGACATCACACTGTATCCATTCATTCACATGTCCAGCAGTGCCATATTAAGGGACTACTGTGGGCTGGGCACTGTTCAAGGCATTTAGAATATAGCTGCAGAGTAAACAGACCGAAATCCCTGGGCTTGGGAAGCTGACATTTTTGTAGTGGGGGGACTGAGAATAAATTACCACATAATAAATAAGTAAACTGTATAGTATGTTAGGAAGTTATGTATTATGACACTCCCCAAAACAAGCAAACAAACAAGAAACAAAAACAAGAGTAAGAAAGGGTAGCAGATGTGCCCAGGGAGGGCTGCCATGCAAATAGGGAGGGCCTCACTGAGATGACATCCATGCAGGAGGAGAGGGACTTAGCCAGGCAGATGGCTGGGAGAAGAGTGTCGTAGCAGAAGGAAAAGCATGTGCTAAGGCCCTGCAGCACAATGAAGGAAATGTATAATAGGAAGGCCTACGTTTCTGGGACAGAGTGAGCAAGAGGGGAAGAGTAGGAAATGAGGTCTAAATGGCGACGAATTCCAAACTGTCCACCCCTGTAAGGACTTTGATGTTTGTTTGCTGTGAAAGAAGTAGCAAGCCCTGCGGTCTCTGACTGATATGGCTGGGGTAGAGAATGGACATAGCGGGCAAGAGAGGAAGCAGGGCTCTAACCTGTTTGGCTCCGTTTGGATAGAGAGTCAGCCTGCAGACTGAAGGGTCCCAGGTTCTATTCCAGTCAAGGGCATGTACCTTGGTTGCAGGCACATGCCCAGTAGGGGGTGGGCAGGAGGCAGCTGATCGATATTTCTCTCTTATTGATGTTTCTAACTCTCTATCCCTCTCCCTTCTTCTCTGTAAAAAAAATCAATAAAAAATATTTTTTTAAAAGAGAGAGGAAGCAAGAAGAAGAGGTTATTGAGGTAACGCAGGTGAGAAATGCACTGTAGTGGAGACAGTGAGGAACTATTCCAATTTTGGACACACTTTGAAGGTAGAGCCAATAGGTTTCTCTGATGGATTGGGTTGGAGTGTGAGAAAAGAGACGCACCACGGATAATTCTAAGTTTGGAGTGGCCATTAACTGTGATGGGGAAAAGTGTGGGTGGAACAGGTCTGAGGAGAAGTTAATTCCATTTGGCATGTTACGTCTAATTTGAAGCATAGCTCTATGACTGACTAGCTTTGTGACCTTGGGCAAACTACTTAACCTCTTTGAACCTTCATTTTCTCACCCTAAACTGGGATAATGATACCTAAGGATTAGGGCTGATATATGAATTTCAGTGAAATAACATATATAAAGCACTTAGCACAGTTGGGTATACACTCTATAGATGGTGGCCGCTGCTGCCTTCCCTCTCATCACATGACCAGGCAGTGAATGGACCGAGGTCTCAGCGCAGCTCATCAGAGGCTGACTAAGCACCAGGAACGTGGCTAGTTCTGAGGCCTATGGCCGAGAATCCAAGTCCGCACGCCCAGCCCTCCTGACCAGTGCTGGAGACAGACTCAGCACATGAATCATACGTGTCACCACGTGAGGCCACTGAGAGAAGTACAAGCACAGGGCCCTGGATGACCACTTTACTATAACTCCTTTGAGAACGAACAGAAAATGTTTTCAAGATTATCAGGAGATATTAAATTAACATCTTGCCCAAATATAGTGTCTGAATTTTCCTCTCAGAAGTTACTGAGTCTTGGAAGCACCTAAAATGCCTCTTGCCAAACTGAGACAGAAAGAGAAAAGAAACATAAAGACATGTAAAGTTACAAATAAATTAGAACCAATTTTGCTATTTAAAAAATGCTTTCTGGATGTGTTTAATTCTTTACCCTAAAATTCTCATTGTTGGAAACTAGGCCAGAAGTGTCACTGATGGGATGTTCTGAGGAAAAAGGGTGTGGAATTTCTCTTTTTCCCCTTCCAGGCTTCCAGAATAGATACTTCAGCAAGGTGGAGAGAAATACTGACTGAAGCAAGAAGGTCAAAGCAGAGAGCACAGGGTAGATTAAAAAAAAAAAAAAAATCTGGACCTTATCATTTATAAACTGTTGTGACTTTGATGTCCTCCCTCCTTTTTTAAAAAAAAATATATTTTATTGATTTTGTACAGAGAGGAAGGAAGAGAGATAGCGAGTTAGAAACATCGATGAGAGAGAGTCATCGATCAGCTGCCTCTTGCACACCCCCTGCTGGGGATGTGCCCGCAACCAAGGTACATGCCCTTGACCAGAATCGAACCCGGGGCCCTTCAGTCCCCAAGCCGACCCTCTATCCACTGAGCCAAACCGGTTTCAACCCCTTCTTTTTTTTTAAAATCAATTTCCTCATCTGAAAAATGGAGATACTACCACCCACCTCACAGAACTAAGAAATGGGGACATCTGGCCATTTTGCTTAATTCATTATCTTTTTTCTCTCTAAATCTTTCTCTCATAATAATAATACTTCATGAGAAATAGCAGAATGGAGTGCTAAGAACTTGGAATGGAGAGCAGGGCTGGAGTTTCAGATGCCTCCCGGTATCTTCTCCTCAGACCTGGGCGGTCATGAATCTCTCTGAGCCTTGGTTTCCTCTTGGCCACTGTTGCCTTTTTAGAAAGCCCCTGTGTCTCTTGCCCTCCCAGGACTTTGCTCTAAAGGCTGCGCAGTGGTTGCATTGCCTAACCTGGGAGGAAAGCTCTCTCCCCACCCCGCTTCTGAGTCGGTGAGTCACTTCCTCTTTCGGGATTGAAAGGGAATGAAATCCCGCAGTTATTTATGTTGTGAGCAGGAGAATGCATCACAGGGAGAAAACAGATTAGAAGAGAGGGGATTCATAGGCCACATGGGAAGTGATTCAGGTATGAGTAAGAATCAAAGAGAGGTTAGGTTGAAAAATGTTTTTGAAAATCTTGTCAGGGTTATATTGATTATAGGCCAAACCAGAGAGAAGGAATGACATGAAAAGAAAAACAAATGAAGAGTTAAAAAGAAAAAAATCTTCAGGAGCATTAAGCAAGAAGACTGAATAGGTCATATAAATACAAGATGAGAAAAGGGCCAGATAAATTCTGTGTATTACTTTTCAGTAATCATCAAAAGATATCAACATTAATATTTGTGGGAACAACTACATTTATCTCGTACATTATGCTCAAACGCAGCAATTATTTCTTTAATTACATAAGATCTGTATCATCATTGCAAAAACATACCAGTAAACGTTTCAGTGCTTGGGTTTATGCCAGCAAGCCTCTTTGATGTCCCGAAGTCGGAGATCTTGAGAACGCCACTGTAGGTGTTAATCAACACATTGTCACCCTAGAAAACAGAGGCCTTTAGTAAAAAACATTACATTTCTTCCAATCCTGTCTATGGTTGGCTCGAAAATCCAATAAGAAAAGGTGTCTTTAGGGCAAACAAGGACACAAATTCTGTATTCTTCATGAATAGTTAATCTCAACAAGGAATTCTTGACATCATAACATCGTTTGTATGTTATCAGTTGTCCACAACTGTCACGTGGGTCACAAGGTCAATCACGGTTAGGTAGAGCTTGCTACAATTTACAGAGAGCAGGGGTTGTCTATGCATGGTACATGTATAATAATTTCAGTTATGATAGTCATAATTCCCCAGTACTTTACTTTCTTTTCTATGTTGTTTTACTAATTTTTTTCTAGAATAGTAAGAAATATTACAAATAAATAAGGCATTTGGGTTGATTTTAGGGTAGAAATATCAATTTACTTTCCATAGTCCAGCCTTTGTCAGAAATTTAGTTCTGAATATTTGCATTTTAATTTATTAAGTTATCTAATATTCGTTTAATCCATGAATATGTGATGGTTGTGAGAAACTAAGATTTCTTTTTTTAAAAATACATTTTAAAGATTTTTACAGAGAGGAAGGGAGAGAGATAGGGAGTTAGAAATATCAATGAGAGAGAAACTGATCAGCTGCCTCCTGCATAATCCCTATTGGGGATCGAGCCCACAACCAAGGTACATGCCCTTGACCTGAGTCAAACCCAGAACCCTTCTTCAGTTCTCTGGCCTGAATGCTCTATCCACTGAGCCAAACCGGTTAGGGCTCTTTTTTCCTTCTAATCATTTATTCATTGATTCAATAAATATTTACTGAATAGATACTATGGGCAAGGATACAAAGATTAACCAGCCTCTAAACTCCCAGAAGCAGGGACCATCCTCCTGTTCCATTTTGTTCTGCTGTGCCAAAACTCACACAGAACAGTGCCAGGCACGTAGTGGAAGCTCTATCTTTGTTGGTTGAACATGGTTAAGGAGTTTATTCTTTACATGGATAAGGTATGATTATCAATAACTGATTCAGGACAGAGAAATATCTTCTATTTCTATTTCTAAGATTTATTCATTCACCATTCTAAGTTAATACCCATAACATAACGTGGCTTTTGCAAATAAAAAAACTACCCAACAAGGAATATACAAAAATGAATCCTAGTTCATCCTACCTTTATATCCCGGTGAACTATCTGATTGTCATGGAGGTATTTTAATCCTTCCAGTATTTGCTTCGTATAAAATCCAATTGTCTGCTCATTGTCTTTCAAGGGGCCCCATTTTGAACGAAGGAGAGCCGAAAGACTTCCTGTAAAGTAGGGAAAACAGCGGATAAAATCTTAATCCAAATGAGTTCTTAAAGTACATTAATAAATTAACATTAAGTTAAGCTAACATTTATTGGTTATTTACAGTGGTGCAGGAACTGTACTGATACGAAGGCTCATATATGAAGAGGCAAGTGTCCAGTACAGTTCCTGCGCCATTGTAAATACCAATAAATGTTAGCTTAACTATTTGAAGATGCTCATTATCAAATAGTAAGTAGTAAAAAGCCACTCAATCGCTAACCTTAATCTAAGTCACAATGATTGATCTTAAAATGATCTCAGATACTTACATTTTCTAATTAAATGGGAGGTTAATGCAATGTGGCTAACTTCTCTTTTAACTTAGACCAATTAAGACCTGTCAACCTATAAATCTCACTCAGTTTTACTCCTCTTCAAGGCCCTAGAAATTTGTATTTTAAAGGGAAAAAACATCTCTTACCTCCTGGAACCTGCTCCATGAAGATTTTAATGAAACCATTCTCACTGAAAGAACCCAGATACTGGACAATATTCTTGTGCTTCAGATGCTTATGCAATGCTATTTCTTCATGCAGGGGCTGGGAGTATCTAAAAGACACACAAATGTCAATGAGCCAATTGTGTTAGCTGGACTTTAGCATATCAGTTTACACAAAGTAAAATGAAACTGTCAGCTATTATACCCATATATAAAATCAAATATGACCATCTGAGGCCTTTATTCCTAATAACATAAATTCTGTGAAGTTCAAGGTCTGTAGGGTCTGAGGAGAAGTGTGCCAGGCACTTTTCTAAGCCTTTTGTATATATTAACTCATTTCTCACAACCACCCCATTAAGGCTATTAAGATGACCTTTTTACAGATGAGGAAACTGATTCATAAAGAAGATGACTAATCTGACCCAGATTGCAAAACTAGTGACAGAATTAAGATTTGAACCCACCAGGAAAATAGAAATAATCCACATAGCTTGCTGTCTCATAACATTAGTATGACCTCACTGGTCTCATAATAACGTAACTTTATTATTCCATTTACATGCCAAGTTTCCTTGAGTCCCTTGCTTTGAAATCCTCACATTGCTGTGTTCACCAGTTCTATTATATCAGGCTTAAAAAAAATTAAATCCCAACCAAAACTATACACTATACAGCTTTAAACCAGACTTCAACATCATGTACTTGGTATATGTTGTTTTATCAAATTATAAAATGAAAGTATTTCATATTTCTGGAACAGACAGAACAACTCTTTTGATGACTACTTGAGGAACTATAAAACTTGCAAACTCTTAGTCTTGAGCCCACTGTAGCTCTAATATAATTATTATACAACTAACTATGGCATGATGTCAGCAATGATAAACACTATCAAAACTATTCCTGAATTTTCCCCCCTGCTCTACAATGAAGGCTACAGGTGTGAAAGGCACTAACTACTAAGCAATATTAAGTACAAATGTGATGTCTCATAACTTGCTTCAGTCTTACATGCAAGCAGAGCTCAGATCTTACTATGGTAAATCCATATAGGCAGGATGGATTTTTTTGTATGTCAATAACAAATATTAGAAATGTTTAGTACTGAATAATACTATATTCATGAAGCTTTTCAGGATAAACTAAAGCAATATTAGATTACAAAATCCAAACTTGTTTAATTTAAACAAACTTTATAAGTTGTGAACTAATACTCAGAAAATTGCCAACAACAAACAATTGACTTTTAATTCTTTTACCTTCCTTTAGAATAGCTCTAGGAACTATAAAGGCAGCTATTAACTTGAGCCCTTTAACAGAATATCAGTGAAGAACACCACTATTTAAATAATTGCTTGAGTGAGCTAACACAAGAAATACCAGTAAAAAATGTTACCAATAAGATGCTTAGGTAATGACTCTAAACTATGAAGACATTTGCAAGTCACTTTTTCCATGGGATGTAAATCACTTTAATAACACTAGTTAATAAGATTGCTCTTGATATGCATGAAATAAATTAGTGGCAAATATTGATCTTATTGTACAGGTTTATCAAGATGACTATATGACCTTAATCAATTGACTAACTCAGTTTGTGATGAACCAAAGGTTTTCCATCTCCTGACCCTCTATTGAAAATCAATTATGAGCCAAAACCTGATGTGGCTCAGTGGATAGAGCATCGGCCTGAGGACTAAAAGGTCCCAGGTTCGATTCTGGTCAGGGGCATGTACCTTGGTTGCCAGCACATCCCCAGTGAGGGGCGTGCAGGAGGCAGCTGATCAATGATTCTCTCTCAACGATGTTTCTAACTCTCTATCCCTCTCTCTTCCTCTCTGTAAAAAATCAATAAAATATATTTGAAAAAAGAAAGAAAGAAAATCAATTATGATTGTTTAAATGTAAGTTCCTGGAGAAACAAACATATGCCACCCTCTTACCGCCTCATTAGGTAACCAAAGGATAGCTCAAAAATTACAATAATCAGGATTCATCCTAGTTAGGAATAAGAGCTTTTCTCCAATGTGAAAATGACTATTAACACCTAGCAATTCTTACTAAGTGTAAGTGAAAGTATAAGTGCCTTCAGGTGCTGTATGAGTAGAAATTATAATTTGTTTAGGTCAGTAAGCTATGCTTATCTATGGGACTTATAAGGAAATCCTATTTCTTTTCAGTTAGCTGGAACAATGGAAAGAAGAAATGATAAAGATCAGAGATGCTTACATATATTCTGCTTTGAAAAGTTATTAATCTATTAAAGGCCCGGTGCACAAAATTTGTGAACTCAGGGTGGGAGGATCACTCAGCCTGGCCTGCACCCTCTTGCAGTCCAGGAGCCCTCAAGGGATGTCTGACTGATGGCTTATAGCCTTAGCACTGCCACGGAGACAGGAAAGGCTTCCATCCCCACTGCTGCACTTGCCAGCTTTGAGCCCAGCTTCTGGCTGAGCAGCACTCCCCATGTTGGAGCACACTGACCACCAGAGGGCAGCTCCTGCGTTGAGTGTCTGCCCCTTGATGGTCAGTGTGCATCATAGCGACCAGTCGTTCCGCTGTTGGGTCTATTTGCACATTAGCCTTTTATTATATAGGATATTTTCTCCAGAGCACCTACTCTGAGTCTATTATAATTCCACTACAGCCATCTGAACCAGTGGTTCCCACATTGGATGGACATTTGTATCCCTTGGAAGACCTTAAAAAATATCATAGGCCCAACCCAGAATTTTTGGGGTAGGACCCGCGTATCAGTATTTTTACAAGTTCCCCAATTAGCTCTACTATACAGCTGGGGAGAGAAAAACTGATCTAAATAAATAGCTCAGGGGTGTCTAGACTGTTAGAGGAAGAAGCCAACCTGAGACTAAAACTAGCTGTGACTATAATAGTGTACTTCCTCTATCTCACTCTTACTACACTCTGATCCTCTAACAAAGTGTTTATAGAGTGTGAAGGAAACACACAGAATATTCTTTGTTGCTATGATCCTTCATTGCAGATGGCAATGTTTAGTGTGTGCTGGATCATGCATTATTCACACCCATCCTACTACTTCAGTAATTATCCTAACTGCAATATTTTAAAATGCAACATCAAAACCTCTCCAGGGCACATAGATGGAAACACCCTTGTGTGTTGCATCTCACAATAATATGATAGTCTTTATTGTAATCTTCTTTTTAAAAAATATATATTTTATTGATTTTTTTTTTTTTTTTTTTTTTTTTTTTTTTACAGAGAGGAAGGGAGAGGAGAGGTATAGAGAGTTAGACACATAGATGAGAGATAAATACTGATCAGCTGCCTCCTGCACGCCCCCAATTGGGGATATGCCCCAAACCAAGGTACATGCCCTTGACCGGAATCGAACCTGGGACCCTTCAGTCTGCAGGCTGATGATCTATCCACTGAGCCAAACTGGTTAGGGCTGTAATCTTCTTTTATTGATATCAAGCAGATGCCCTGTACCAGGTACTAGGGAGAAGGGCCTATCATGCATGTTTTGAACATCCCACATTACGCCCAATGCACTGTTACAAAACACGGCCTTGCTGCTGTTGGTGCGCTCTATGTGCACAGTGGCAGTTGAATAAACTTACGTTACAAATATGATTTTAAAAGTGGCTTCCTTCCAAGTACCTACTTACTAGTATATTCATCTGTGGGGTTGAAGGGGAGGGAAAGTTGCTAAAGATCAGTGAGTTTGCTGTAGCAATTTGATAGTGACAACCCCTTATTATTTCAAAATATATTCTATGCATATATTATTTGGGAACCATTAGGAATATTTAACACAAAAATTAGACAAATTGACACATAATATTCTAGGTACTTAATGAATACCGTAAGTTCTACAACATTTTAAGAATTCATAAATATATCTCAAAGAGGAAACTACAACAATATAGAAAACATGAAACCACACGTGGCAGACAGCAACAGCTGTGTGCCTAGCGAGCATCTGTTCTTCCTCTTTCTATTATTTTGTTTGGTCAGCCAAAAAGCTATTGAGTTCCTAAGCCTCTCTTATAGGACAAGGTGGTTAGTTTTGGTAATAGTATGCTGAATACATCTGGAAAAGTTTATCTTCCTTTTTCTTCTTCCTGCCTGGAATGTGGATCTGGAGGCTGGAGGCAGAGAGGTCACCTTTGCAAGTCACACCCTAAAGATGGAGAAGCAGGAAGAGATGTGGGAGCTGGAACACAGGTTTCAGGTGTCTTTTTCAGCCTGGGGTAGTTAGAGAAGGCTTAGAATTTGAATTGAGAACTAAATGATAAAATGAGGCAATCCTGCTGAGTTTTTGGGAATGAACCTTGGTGTGCTTGATGGGTAGGGAGAAGTCAGTGTGGCTCCAGTGGAGCAGGTGAGGCCACAGAGGGAGGCAGATGCCTATGCTGAGGGTTCTGGTTTTATGATGGTTACAACTGAAAGGTGCTTATTTTTTAAAGAGTTTGGAAATGATTTCTTTTTCTTTTTTAAAAATAGTGGTTTCAAGAGAAAGGGAGAGGGAGAGAGAGACAGAAATATCAATGATGAGAGAGAATCACTGATCAGCTGCCTTCTGCATGCCCCCTACTGGGGATCGAGCCCGCAACCTGGGCATATGCCTTGACCGAAATTAAACCCAGGACCTTTCAGTCTGTAGGCAGATGCTCTATCCACTTGGCCAAACCAGCTAGTGCACAATTGAAGGTTTTTAAGTGGTAGTGACAAGATGTGATTTCAACTTCAGAAAGATCTCTCTGGCTTCTCTAAGGAGGGATGGAGTTGGGGTGGAGGAAACAATGAAAGCAGAGCCTAGTTACAAGGTATTATACTTGCAGTAGGGAGTCTGAATGAGAGACTTGGAGGCTTAGAGTTGTGACGGGAGTAGAAAAATTCAGAATAGACTGCAGAGGTTGAGACAATAGTACAACTTGCTAATGGAATTGATGCAAAGTGAGAGAGAGGAATCCAAACGAATCCTAGGTGTAGATGGGATAATCTTAACTGAGACATAGAATACTTAAAGTAGAGTACATTTGGGTTTGGTAAAAACCCATGGCTCAGTTTTGACCATCTTAACCTGGAAGTGCCTTTTAGACTTGCAAGTGAAGAGGTTGGGAAGAAAGATGACCCAGGAAACTTAGGAGAGTGTCCTTTCTAAAGAAAACTGGACATGTGACCCTACCCCCCATGGTCACAGAAAAGTGGACTCAAGAAAGCCCATGATGCAGCCCGGCATTCAAGTCTGGCCAAATAAGGACTTTAGTAACACTGACTCAATCAATGTATAACACCTGAAAAATGTATACAGTTTTTGTAGGAGCAGTATCTTATGGAGAGAAGACACAACAAAAGCCACCAGGGCAGCAGAAATCATGAGATCGGGAGAAGAGATAATTAGTGGTTGGAAAAGCCAATGTTAACACTACAGCCAGGAGCAACAGAAAATCCTATTACCAGAGCTGTTTCTCCCCTGAACAACTTTCTTGTTTCCAAAAAAGTCCCCACTATGTGTGGTTCATGCCATTCCTTCAAAAACTTCTCCTGTTCTTTTCTCTCTTTTCCTTCTGTTATTCCCACTAGGCAGGCGTATGTTACAACTCTTGTAGTTGTCCCCCAGTCTTGGGTATTCTGTCTTCTCTTTTTCAGTCCTAGCTTTTCAGTTTTGGAATATTCTACTGACATAGCCTCAAGCATAGAGATTGAGCTAGGCAACCACCCCATCAAATGCGTTCTTCATTTCTGTGACTGATTTATTGCTAGTATGTCTATTTGGCTCTTTCTTAGGATTTGCACCTCTCTGCTGGCATTGCCACCTGTTCTTACATGCTGCCTACTTTATCCAGGAGAGCTCTTAGCATATTCATCCTAACTGTTTTTACATTCCTGGTCTGATTATTCCAACATCATGGCCATATCTGAGACGGTTCTGATCCTGCCTCTGTCTCTCCAAACTGTGCCTTCGTATGCTTTGCAAGTTTTGTTGAAAGCCAGGCATGGTATAACAGATAAAAGAACTCTCAGAAAGGAAGTGTTCTAGTCTTTTAATGAGCCTGTGCCACTGGGCTGTGAGCTGCACCAGTCTTCTCAGTCCACCCTAAACCCTTTAGGTGGGCCAGGATGGCTAGAAAGGGCTGGAGTTGGGCATTTCCCTTCTCCCAGGTTGGTTAGGCTCTGATAACACCCCAATAGGTGAGGCCCTGGTAAAAAATGCTTTCTCCTGAGGGCAGGCCTTGCTAAGAACAGAATACTCTGGTGTGTTTCAAAATGATTCCTTCCCCCACAACCCTTCTTAGGAGCATGAGGGGATTTTCTTCTGCATGCACTGTGAGGACTGAGTGGTGCTCCTGAAGGTAAAACTCACAACACTGTGGGTCTCCTCTACGACTGTCTCTCCAATCTGGGGGGCAGCGGCTTGTCCTGTGATCTTACTTGTCTGATGACTCAACACACAGAATGGTTTGAGTTAGTCATTTAAAAAAAACCCTGATTTCTTACACTTATAAGCCAGCAAATTTGACATTAATACTGACAATGAACCCTTAAGAAGAGCTGCCTATTTCTCCGTGTGTTTGGCTTTCTATTTGTTGTTAAGATGGAGTGACGACTTCCAACCTCCTTTAACCGCTGCACTGGATACTGGAACCTCTGCTTAGAACAGCTTCAGGAAGTGCTGGTTCCCCACGTACCCCCATTACAAACCACCGCTCCCTGACATAACCCGGGCCCAACACACACAGGGCCATTCTTTTCCCCACTCTTTCAGAGTCCTGTCCCGGTTACCTCAGAGATGCTGTCCTTTCCCACCCGTCTTGTAACTGAATCACTGAATGATGCAGCAGCTCACCCTCACAGGGAGCTCATTAAAAGCACAGAGTTCTCAGACAGTTTCACCAAAACATTCTCTAAAAGGCTCTATACACAACTCCAAATACCTTAGGAAACAGCCCTTTATTAACCACAATTACTATACCTGCTATCTCTCTCTGGGATTTCCTTAATGGCGATCCTGACTTGGTTGCTCAGGTCTCGACCTGCGTAGACTATTCCATAAGTGCCTTTTCCTAAAACGACTCTGTCACCATTTTCGTCATATTCGTAGTCATACTACAAAAGAAAAAGTGGAGAGAGAATATTGAAACATTAGTTGCAGTCTACATTCCGAACATCAACTTTTTTCCAAGAGCATTTTTCCTTATTTTAGCAGATGGCTATACAAGGGAAACAATAAGATGAAATTCAGAAAAAGCAGCTTTAAGAACCAAAAGATAGACATTCGCAATATAAATCAGATTGCGTGCTCATGTTTTCACAGCTGGTACAAATACAATGGGGACTATGTATTTAAATCTGTAAGAGATTTTTCAAAAAGCCCACTTGGATTCTTTTACCCACTAAATCCTGTTTTTCACTGACTCTAGAGATTAGCATGATTAGTATCAATACCTATCATATCAAACTAATCTTCCTTTTGTTTTTCAGCTTCTGGTGCTATTAAAGCATTTCACACTCTACCAGGAGAATAAAGCTACTGAAAGGCTTTGGGTAAGAAGAAAAATTTGAGGTCTTACTAGTTTGCCTGGCCCAAAAAGGACAGAGAATGATCTACACTAGGGGTGTCGAACTCAATCAGAGAAGGGGCCAAAATCTAAAATCCAGCCTAAATCGAGGGCCGAATGGTTTACTGAATAGTCATAAACTGTCATTGTGATGGGAACACAGCGGAGTGCAGTGATGACAGCGCGGTGCGGGCCACATTGCAAGGCCTGGCGGGACGGATTTGGCCCGCGGGCCTTGTGTTTGACACATGTGATCTACACGGTGGTCAGAAAAAGTAGAACAGGGCTGGGACAAAACCCAAGAAAAGTCAGGGTATGTTAACTGACAAAAATGGAGAAAAAGAGGAGCAGTGGAGAAAGGAGTGTTAAAAAAAAAAAAAAAAGAGGTAGAATTACACTGCTTATGTATTTTGCATTTTATTTCTATGGCAATAGGCTAGCAAATCGGGTTGTTGCTAAGGGAAACGGCTGCATTTTGAAGCAATGATGGGAATACTTTTGGAATCATCCCTCTATTGTTACCCGCCCAGACCAATGTAAACTGGAGCTGAAAAGAGAGTCAGCCTAAGAAGGCAAATGGCAAAGTGGTGATTCACGTAGTCCTTGCATGGCCAAGGGGCCAACAGACAGTAAAGCAACCTTCGAAAAAAGCCATGCACTTCCCTCTGTGCTTAATCACATTAACAAAGTGGTCACCTCAAAGACCCAAATAGTATCTTTGTTATTTTTCAGTATCGCCTTCTTAATAAAGAGATATGAAAAACAGAAATAACTATCAATAATATCAATAGAATGCTAAAAATGCTGCAGGTACACATATCAGGTTTGATTGATCTCTCCTCCCTCAGATCTTTACTCAACTATCACCTTGCCAGGGAGCCTTCCCTGGCTGCCTTGTCTAAACCTGCACACCCCACCCGAAACCAGTTTGGCTCAGTGGATAGAGCATCAGCCTGCGGACTGAAAGGTCCCGGGTTCAATTCTGGTCAAGGGCATGTACCTAGGTTGCGGGCACATCTCCAGTAGGGGGTGTGCAAGAGGCAGCTGATCGATGATTCTCTCTCATCGATGTTTCCAACTCTCTATCCCTCTCTCTTCCTCTCTGTAAAATATCAATAAAATATATATTTTAAACCTGCACACCCCATTACACTGTCACTGCCTAATTCCTTCCTTGTTTTTTTCTCCAAACATATGACAAGTTTTACCTATTTGTGTTGTTTATTGTTCACTAGAATGTAAGCTCAGTGAGGGATTTTCCTCTGCCCCTAGAACAGTGCCTACCACATGGTAGGTATCCAATAAATATTTGAGTGAATTGATGAGATACACTTGGACTCACAAATGTGGTATGACAATGATTTTAAGCTGAATGAAAGCATCTAAATAGATGCAGAAAGACCCTTATCAAAACGTCTTGTGCTGACTTAAGCAAAGCCTCTTGAAAATACAGCTGCCATAACCTCTCTCCAGGAGGTTTAGGACCACTCCTCCCTGGATGAGAAATGACAAAGGCAAAACCTTTCCAAAAGTTTCTGTACCTTCCACTTGCTTCTACTTGGTTTCCCGCCATGTGCTTTCTTCCCCTTGAAGTCCTATTAAGGATTTTTCTTGGTAAAATAAATAAATATTTAACTCTAGCTGCTCAGGAGCCACTTCTTTGTATGTTCCCATATACACGAATAAACTTTATCTTTTCTCCTGTTAATGTGTCTTTTGTCAGTTAATTTGCAGGTCCCCATCAGTAAACCTAAGTTGGTAGAGGAAAAACTTTCCTTCTGCCAACAGGATGAATGAATAACAAATTGACACTCATATCATACAACACTCTAAGGGACATATTTTATCAGACAGAGTGGTAACTGGGTGAGCTTTAGATATGAACAAAAATAGAAAAAGGATGCTGAAGAAACTTGATGATTCCAAATTGATTTAAATGGATTGTAAACTATAAATTCACTGTTTGCAAGGCAAATCATCAGGAAAGGAGATGGTAAGGTATTTCATCATCCTGCAGATGTTTGAGTCAAAGGAAAAACCTTCCTTTTATCTTGCTTGTCCCCACTCCATCCCAAAAAGTGTCGCGTTTCCCTTTATGCACACTATGTATAAACAGGTGCACAGGGCCAGCTGCTATGTCTCAGGCTTGTTTCAATCATAAGCTCATTTTGATAAAACAGCGAAGTAAAAATGCAGAAAAACAAGGATGGTGGGGGAAAAAGAGAGGAGAAAGGAGGGGGGGAGAGAGAGAGGAGGGACAGGTGGAAGGAGAATATATCTATGAGTTTGGGAGAGGAGTGAAGAGGGAGACACAACATATTTTGTATTGGGCACCAGAAGTACCTCAGTCATTCCCCTCCGCCCCCCCAAGGAAATAAGAAAAGGAGATGAAAAGAGAATGGGTTGATAATGGCCGGATTATGGTATTCATTCTTTCATTGATTTAACATTGATTAAACAACCTTCAAACCAATTTACCAGCATTTATTCTGCCCTTTTCAATACATAGCCCCCTCCACTCAGTTTGAGATACTGTTTAAACAACTCTGGTTTTGTCATACCCACCCCCAGCTTCAAACTTTTTAAAGCCTTCTGACTGTACTTCTGCTTGGATACCCGGTACCATGTGATTTCAATATAAACTTACCAATACAATAAATTATTTACAATATGGGTTCATCACCCTTCCATGTCAAAATACAGCCTTGAGTCAAAAAACGGCTTGGAATCAAAAGAAGTTGTTTCTCTTTCTGTTTAAAAATAGAAAAGTCCTCCCCAAGTGATATTGAGCTATATTTGAAAAACCTTGTACAGTTTGTACTAATCTTGAAAATTGTAAAATACTTGAGCTAAGAAAGGCTATTTTTGATCTTCTTGTTCAACTCTCATTTAAGGAATGAGATCATCTTAGCCCAGTGGGAGTATAAATTTTGTCCAAAGTAATAGAACTGGCTGTTGGCAAAGTTAAAACCAGAACTCAGGGCTCCTGTCCCCAGCATGGGGATCTCACGAGAGCCAGAGACACTCAGAGGAGGCTCTGACCATGACCCAAGGAGGCTAAATCTCTCCCAGAATGGGACTGCTTCAAAGAAAGCTTATGTTCAAATCAGAAGTAAAAGCAAATACAATATTAACTTGGGTTTTGAATGAAGAGTTTTCAAATATCAAAAATTCGAAGGATTAGTTTCAAATTTGTGGCTTACCGGACCATATAAATAGCTAATATATGCTGAATGCTGACACCAATCTAAGTTAAAAACATCAAAAAATGTCTGACTTTCAACATTTTAATTGTGTTTTGGGCCCAGGGACCTAAAAGTCTTCAGGAATTATATTGAAATAATTTGAAATCTATCTCAAATTGAAGTAAAAATCAGATAACAATTATTCAACATAAAAATCTTAATCAGCAAAGTCATCTTTCCTGTTTACAGTGTAAGGAATGGGAAGTGGAGGAATTATTTTTGGTATGTTATTTACAGGCTGAAGTTCGAGTTCAGTTTACAGTAATGAAATTAATTCATTTTAACAAAATATTTAGAATACTGAAAAAAAAATTTTAATTAAGAAGGTTGAAAACATCTAAGAAATGTAATAAAAGGTATAATGAAATTGTCATAAATTGTAAAAAAATATAAATTAAGGCTGTTTACTAACTCATATGGTGAAGATGCTCTGGCCATGAAGGGCACTGAGTGAGCAGGAGGGCCCAGGCAGAGCTCATGGTCTTCACAGCCCAGAACATCACAGGGACCTTTCACTAACGTTATGCTGATGGAACACCCACGAAAAGAATGCCAGCAACCTCAAGAGTTGTGACATGATGGCAAACCAAGCCAAAATGCTTAGACAAGTATGTGTGAATTTATAGACTATCCAGATCGCTGGGAATACTGCAGAAGCCATTCTACCTCACAGATCTGAAATTTTTCGATGGAATGCAAAGGATTGAAGCCATATGCCCCTCCCCCACAACACTCTCCCTTCCTCAGTAAAACTTAAAATAGTTGACTTTTTAAAGTCAGTCATGGAGAAACTTTGTAAAATTAACATGGAAACCTCAGGCATTACCTCCAGGGAGTCACCTTCACAGTCTCCTTCCTCCACACCTCTCCCCTTCTCTTCGGTAATGGTGTTCACCATTTCAAAAAACCTATTTCAGGTGAGATGACAATTGGAATGTGGTCAGTATGGAATTAGAACAGTGAGGCTAGACAAGGTTATAGAAATGACAAGGTTAGGAAAGTGGACTTGGATATCAGACCAAGATTGCTGGTATTTGTATGATTAAGCTCCTCCAACTTTGAGACTCATCCCTTAATTATAAAGTGGGGAATAAACTTATCAGTCTCTTAGGTTGTTGTGAAGATGACTTGAAATACACCTGTAAAGTGGTTACTTAGCATAGTGCACTCATTAAAATGAACTCTTATTGTTTTGCTGCTGTTGATATTTTATTTAAATGGGACATAAAATAATACCCATATTCTAGAATAGTGTCTCTAAATTCTGAAGTGGCTATTTGATACAGTGTTGGCCACTACAACATTTGATCTCAGTGACTCAAATCTTCTGCCTGAGCACCTCAATATTATACACACACAGCCCCATAAATACAGCCTACGAAACACTAATATGAACCAGGAGCAGGTGAGCTTATATGCTTGTGACAGAAGCCACTTCTCTGTTGGTGACATTTTCTTCAGGAACTCTTCTTATTTTTGGAGGCCAACTCAGAGCCAAGAAAAATAATTACAAGCGAGAAACAGATTTGCCCATTGGAACGCTAGCTGTGCTATCTGTTCCAAGGGGATGCGAATAGTCTGCAGACATACAGTAAGGGAGGCTCTATGAACAGGTACTGAGAGCTGATGCTCTCACGGGCAGGTCGAGCTGCGCACTGCCAGCCCAACGGAAGAACAGGTTACCTAGCAGAGAGAACCTTTCTTCTATCTCTGTTCCAATGAGATAACAGAAAACACATATTGGTCTGCTCCCAGTTCCTGGCATAGAGCTCTTAAAACCCTTGTAGTTTTCTTGATTTTGTACAGAGAGGAAGGGAGAGAGACAGAGAGCTAGAAACATCGATGAGAGAGTCATCGATCAGCTGCCTCTTGCACACCCCCTACTGGGGATATGCCCGCAACCAAGGTACATGCCCTTGACCGGAATTGAACCCGGGTCCCTTCAGCCCCCAAGCCGACGCTCTATCCACTGAGCCAAACCGGTCTCGGCAAAACCCTTGTAGTTTTCTAAGAAATAAGAGCACTGCAGGCATCTCTTGTTCTAATATTTGGTCTTTGATCCTCATCCCTGGCATAGGGCTCCTGAAATCATTGAGCAACCCCTAAGTGATAAGAAAAATAGCAGCATCTTTTGTTTTATAAAGACTTTGCATGGGCACCTGGATGGGGGCTGGTCACAGAAAGAACAAGCCATAATGAGGATCTTGGATTCTCAGCTTCACCTTCCATCCTCCATAGAGGGAGACAGGGGCTAAAAATAATGATTGATCATGTCTATGTGATAAAGCCTCCATGAAACTCCAATAGTATAGCGTACAAGGAGCTTCCAGACTAGCAAATACATTGCTGCCAGGAAGCTAACACACTGCAACTCCATGGGGACAGATGTTCCTGTGCTTTGGGACCCTCCTGGACCTTGCCCTATGTATCTTTTCATCTAGCTATTCATCTGTTCCCGGTATCATATCCTTCCATTAAACTGGTAAACATAAATATTTCCCTGAGTTCTGTGTTCCACTCTGGCAAACTAATCAAACACAAGCAGAGACCATTAGAACCTCTGACCTACAGCCAGTTGGTCAGAAGCTCAGGTGAGATCACCTGGGCTTGTGACTGGCATTTGCCGTGGGGGCAGAAAGTCTCCTGGGACTGAGCCTTTAACCTGTGGGATCAGGCACTATCTCCAGACAGATATTATTAGAAATGAGTTAAGTTGTAGGATACTCAGCTGGTATCACAGAGAATAGCTTGTTGGTGATCAGAAATGTCAGAAATGAAGTAATTTATTAGAGGGAGTCCCCCAAATTCTGATAAACACACCACATAATTATAAAATATTGGCCCAAATGAAATATTTACATAGCCATGAATAATTTTCAGAAGCTATATGTTCACTCATTAATTAAAAATAATGATCACGCAAGCACAATCTTTCTTACACAAACCCATGACTAATACGCACCTTTTACAATGAAGTTCGGTACAGAAATAGATTTGGAAATCATCAGAATTGTGAAGCACATAAAGAAAACAGCATCGTTCTTCAAACTTAGAAATACTGAAACAAACAGAGAGAATTATTCAGGGACATCCCAATACTTCAGGAACTGTCATGAAAAATAAATACTTTTTAAAAATCCCAATGATAAAATCAATGTTGTTTATGACAAAAAGTTAAAAATAGTACTTTAAAGAGTAGTATTTCCTGTACCACAATACTAAAATTATTGAATTTTCTGAGAATTGTCTTCCTTCTCATGTCTGTAGACAGAGTTGCTCTAGGGTTTGGTGCACACACAGAAGCTGTGTCCCTCCACCTCAGCGTGAGAAAGGTGTCCTACTGTCTGCAGTGCTGACTTGTGCTGGGAGGACAAGCCTAAGTGTCCACTGGCCGACTGACCTTGGGGCTCGGTTCTCTGAGATCTGCAGAACAACAAAATGCTTCCAAAGCTAGAAGGGCAATGTGTGGAGGCAGGAAAAGCGCCTCCTTAGCTGTAGAGATTTTATAGGAAGGAAGCAACTATGGAACATCACTTGATTTGGACTAAGCAAGTGGCTTACTTCATAGCAATTAGAACAGTTTTGAGATTATTGGTCAGGCTATGCTGTTTTATACCAAGGGTGGGCAAATGTATTCTGTAATGGGCCAGAGAGTAAATATTTCAGGTTTTGTGGGACAAATTATTCAGTTCTGCTATTGGAGCAGACTTAGATAACACACAATGAACATGCTGAGTTCCAATAAAACTTTACTTATAAAAACAGGTGGTGGGCCATATTTGGCCTGGGGGTGGAGTTTGCTAATCCCTATTTTATGTCTTTGCACCTGCTGTTCTTTCAGGTTAGAATGCACATTATTTTTTACTTTTAAAAGAAATTCTTCTCATCATTTAAGACCAAGCTTAGACCTTACTCCCTTCCTTCTATCTTAAACAGACTTTCTTTTGCACCTCTTTTTTTTTTTTTTTTTTTTTAATATAGTTTCATCATTGCTCATCTCACTCTGCATTATCACCAGTTGTGAAGTGTCTGTTCTCCTGCTGGACCTAGAGCTCTTAGAGAGCAGAGTTTAGGTCTTAGTTTTTTATATTCTTGTGGAATTGAACTCAACATTTGACACACAGCTGGTTCTCAATAAATGACCATTGACTGAGCTGAGAAAGTTCTGAGGTGATGTAAGACAAACTGCTGAAGTAGTTGGATTTTCTTCTATAACTTGTCATCTCTTTATAGAGGAGAAAATCCAGAAGAGTTAGCTCTCTTTGAAGTCACACACTGGAACAATATATAAGCCAGCAGTAGCCTCATGTAAGCATTTTGTGTTTATGTGTAAACCACAACAAAGGTTATGTAGAGATGCCATGCTTAAAGAAAACAAATTCATGGGAAAGTAAATATGATAAAGTGAAATGAATGTTTACCATACTTCGTGAATTGCTTAAAAATGAACTATAAAAATGAGTGTTTTACTAATGACTGTTTTAAAAATTAAATATTAAGAGTATAAAGTTTTACTTGAGAAGGCATGTATTGGAAAGTCAATCCTCAATCTTGCATGTTTCTCTTCAGATCATTCATAAGGTAACAGGTGGTGTTACCAGGCAAACTCCAATTACCAGTTCATGTTCCAGCAAAACCAATTACTATTATGCCAAAAGCAACAGGGTATTGCATATGTGGCCTTCAAATACTCCTCCCCCCCCCCCCACCAATTTCTATTATGTGGAGAGAAAAAGTAGTAATCACAACTAATTTGGTGTAAAATTCGCAAGAGTTGGTCTAGCATGAGTTTCTATAGAACAAGCATTTAAACATTCAATTAGTGGCTCTTCATTCTGAAAAAAAAACACCCAAAACCAAAACAACCTCATTTCTAAATCCCAGGAAATGGCATTTCCTGAGCCAATGGCATTATGATGCAATGTCAGAACTGAGCCAAAGTGAAGTGAGTCACTCTAATCTCAGAACATTTCATTGATGGTAACCTCAGAAAAAGCTTTTTGAAAAATGAATTCCCTATAACACCCCCTATTAGTATGAGCTATGGGACACAATCTGGTAGACGTTTTGGATCCATTAAGGAGAGATTAGTTTCTGGTATACCTAAAGACCAGAAAACCATCCTATAACATAAACTTAGACCACCTAGAGAGAACTCACATAGCTCACTTTTACCCAAACCCTGATTTTAACCCACAGACCACATTTACCCCTCAGTCATCATATTTTAAGTTAGTGACAAGTACAGAGTTAGTTTAAGTAATGTGAAAGTTTTTGTTGCAACTCTTTTAGTAATGGAGATAGTGAGTCTAAAGAAGGTTGAGTATTTCATTAATAGAAGGGTTGCTAAGTTCTTTGTATTTTTAAATCATGACTAGAAGTCCTATTCAGGACAGTCATATTCTAGAAAAATGTCTTCCAAGAAAATGAAATGTACCAAGGAGACTTACCTCACTCCCCTGATGGAAGAAGCACTGAAGTTCCACTCATGTATACCATTCTAGAATATAAGGAAAGAACAAAAAATGTTCAGTAATCCAAAGAGTAATTTTGTTTTATCCTTTTAAAATAAGATACACAGAGTAATTTTTCCTCATGTATAATTCTTCACAAACAAATTACAGTGGAACCTTAGTTTTCGAACTTAATTCAGTCTGGAAGCCTGCTTTTGGAATGATTTATTTAAAAACCGAATCATTTTTCCCATTAGAAATAATGTAAATTGAATTAATCCAGTCCAGACTCCAAATTATTCTATTTTAACCTTTACTTATATACAGTGCATGTCTAATGCACTGTTTAATCTGTAAATAAAACACTTTTTTCTTAAATTTATCAGACCATCCACTACTAGCCTCACATTAATCACTTTTAGCACTTGTTCCAGAAGGTCCACGTACAGAATCCTCACGTTTTCACATACCGTTTCTTCTGTTGATTATCCAAATCATCAACAATTTTTCTACTGCTTCAATTGCCTGTGATGGTTGTTTTGTGAGTACTTTCACACCCTTAGCAACATCAGCACTCTTGATGGCCAAGAATCTTAAAAATTGTGATGTCTATTTTGCCAGCAACAAAAGCAAAAAATCAGGAAAATATTCACAGCACAATTTCCTGAGATGTTAACAATGCAAGGTATAGTGAAAGACTGACTCATATTTGGGCATTTTCTTCTTTGTCGCCTAGAAGATGCTTTTTGTCATGTTGTCACCTGAGAGATGCTTTCTGTCATGCTGAGGTGTCAGCACGAAAAGGTTGTTGGGTCAAGAACCAAAGTTTTGTTCAACAACTAGTTACTATTTGCTAGGATCGTGTAACTTAAAATAAAAATAGACGGTCAAGCCTGAGGTAGATTTACTAAAAAAAAAATAGTTTCAATGCACATCAATCAGGTCACAGGGATGTGGCCTGAATTACCACAGAGCAGATGTTGCTGTGCACAAAGCCCAGAAAAGGCAGAGGCCACAGAAAGGGACTCCTGGAATGTGGTTCTCTTCACCAGAGTGCCCGGGGAGTTAAAATAAAATAGCAGCCTGCAGCTCCAGCTGGTAATGTGGAAATTGCTTCTAAATCCCATTGCCCAAAGGTGACCTATAAGTATATGCAACCCAGGAGCTGCAGCTGTTAACCTGCACACCACTTGCACACAAGGCAGCCTTAGACAAACAGCCTGCACCTCGGTTTCGTTCTAAGGCCACCCCAGGATCAGGAGGCGGGGTTGAGTGCAGAGTTCAGTGCAGAGCCTGCAAACCTGCAATTGAACACAGCAACTGACGAACACCAACAAGACGGCACTGGTAAACCTATCTTCCATCAGCCCTGCTCTGGGAGCAGCCACGGAGAGATTTCCCAGGTTGATTGGGCTGGTTTTAGAGGAAAGGAACACCGCATTTCAGAATGTTAGGCTCCTGAAAGGTCCAAGTGCTGCCAGGGAATTTTTCCTTTCAGTGGAGTAAAGAGGGAGATGAAGGGATCTGGAATAAGGCCTCTCTCCACTTCCCTTGCTAGTGGACTCTCCACAAGGAGGCGCTGGTGAGTCACAGAGCCAAACAGGTGAGGTAAAAGGCTCCTGGGCCCTTCTGGGAACCAGGGGGAAAGGGACACCAGAGGGAGAGCTGGAGTGCTATTTAACACCAACAAGGCCCAAACCAACACTCAACCTTATTTAATCAGCACAAGCCCTATTTTCTAGGAACTGCTTGGCCTCAGCTCCCGTGCCACAGCTAGGGCAAGAACAGGAACCAGGAATTATAATAATATTGAGGTAAGGTGGCAGCAATTATATTCTGTGAGTCATTATTGGTGCCCTAGGCAATGGCCCTTCCCTCTCTTCTTTGCTAACAAAATATGAATTTGTGCAGCTCAGGTGACAACGCTTAGGGACAGTGAAACTGATTAGTCTACATCAGCCACAGTAAGTCCATTTCCCTTGCTGGTGGTTGGTTTAGGCATGGTCATCTGATGCAACTTTTTGCATAAGGAAAGAGCCTGACCCTCCTCCTTTGGATTTGGTCTGTGTCAAGTGATGCTAGAGATGCTATTTAAGACCATGAGTGAGAAACCAAGAGCATGCAGAAAAGCCAACTGAGAATTCTGATCCCGTCAAGCCACTGAAATCAGCCCCAGAATGAACCCATCTCAGAAGTTCTTGTAATATGAGATAACATTTCCTTATTACTTAAGCCACTTTTAGTTGGGGGTTTTGTAGTTAAAAGTATCTTTGAGGGGTGAGAACATCATATTATCAAAATCTATACTCCTAGGTAAACATATTCCCCTCCTAAATTCTAGGTCTTCTCAGAATGGCCATGGCTGGAGCTGGAGCTGGAGTTAGGTCAGCACATCCTACTCCATTGGGTCCCTGTTGTCTGAGAAGCCATCAGAGAGGATGGAAGTGCTTAATCCTCAAACCTAAACGGGGGTTGGGAGGTGGGGTGGGGTGGGGATTTTAAATAACAAGCATTTAAAGTATCTTGCAAAAAACTTCTCTTCCTCAATCTAGGTTTTTCTTTCATGGTCATGTGCAGACTTTCTTCAAGTACTAACTTCAAGTACTAACTTACTTACTTAAGCAGTAACCACCTATTGAACAAAGGGAGAACAAATAAAAGATTGGGATTTCAATTAATTTTGCCTCTGAGTGTAGAATAACTCTCTGAGAGTCCCTGAACTCTTGGGAATTCGGGTAATGATCTTAAAGTTTTTAAAGTTGCAAAAAGAGGTTAAATACTAGCTCATGTAACTTCATTCCAGAGTTAGAATGAAAACACTGAGAGAGGAAGTAACAAAATAAATATGATAGATGAAAAGCAACATTCTCTGTTATTCTACTTCTAGAAAAAAATTTAACATTCCATGACAAAAACAATCCATTTCCTGCTTAACATAAGATGTATTAAACCTGTTGCTATCTATTATTTATAGTTATTACAGTTGTTTTAAACTAACAATAATAACAAAGTGATCTTATTTTTATTGCTTGTCCTCATTTCAGTTGTAGCACTTCTGTTTTTAAAAACAGAGAAAATGGCAGTGCTATTGAATGGATAAAACTAGGGTTTGCAAAGAAACTGGCAGGTTCAAAACAGAAACTGACTTAAGAAAGCTTACAATTTTGTACAAGAAGAATTTTTAGCACTAGAGGTAACAGGAAATGAGCAATATGCAAATGCAGAAATTCTTCTTGATCAAAAGATAAGAAAAGACAATTGACAATGAAATCTTTAAGCCTTCATGCATTCACTTCTACCCTATTATGTTTAGTTCTTAGCATAACATAAAACTGTCTCTACAATAGTTGCAAAACATAAGCGAATCAATACAAGGCTAACTTTACTGAATGAAGAACCTCCAGAAAGGAAAAATAATGACCACAAGCTAGAAATAGTAATCATTTCCCAAAAATCTTTGGTTTAATTTCTGTTCTTTTTGTGTCTTCCAAATACTTCTGGCTCTCCACTCATTTTCCGGGGCCTTGCTAATTACTAATTCCTTTAGCTCCATTCTGTTTCCAAGTGTCCTTGGACAACCTTGCTCTTTCCAATCAAGCCTTTGAAAAATCTCCTCTTCCAGATAATCATGCTTACCTCTCCTAACCTCCTTTAGTTTTTGTGGTTTCAACTGGGTGTCTACTCTACTGATATATGATATATATCCATATACTTTAAAATAATGTGAATAAAACAATGGACACTTTAAAACAATGTTATCAACATGTAAACAGTTTTACTAGTTAGTATTAACTTTGTTTCTGGTCAGTTACACTTGGAATGATGCCATCATGGCAGCTATAGATCTGAACTTTCAATAACTCCTTCTCTGGGTTTGATTAATTTGCTAGAGCAGATTACTGAAGGCAGGAAAACATTTTATTTACTAGATTATTGGATTAGTCTAAAAGGATATCACTCAGGAACAGCCAGATGGAAGAGATGAATAGGGTAAGGCATGTGGGACAGGCCATGGAGTTCCCGTGCTCTCTCTAGGCTGCCACCCTGCCCACATCTCCATGTGTTTCCCAGTCTGGAAGCTCTCTGAACCATGTCCTTATGGGTTTTTACAGAGGCTCCATTACAGTCATGATTGATTAAATTACTGGCCAATGGTGGTTGATTCAACCAGCAGCCCCTCCCCTAGCATAAATACATTTTATAATATAATCAAGCTATTTCTTCTTAATTAATGCAAATTCTTCTGAAACATATAATTGCTGAAAGGGTAAGTCCTTCGCTAGTAATACTCATCTTAATAATTGCACAATTTACCTCGTCATCAGGAAGCACGTGCCAAATCGATATTGTCTTTTCCTCAACTTCATTGTTGATAGACAAATATGAAGGCTGATAGATTTTGGTTGGTTCTAATATTAATACCTTGAAAACATAAAACAAAATAAATTAATATTAGGGACTTAGGATTCAAACCATGTAGAGCTGACATAATGACAAGGCACTGGTTATCGGATGAAGTTCTGGGTCCACTGCTAGAATAAACCATTTAAAGCTTTGACTATTGCCATTCTATGAGTCTTCTGCTTTATGGTATTATACAACTATCATAAGTTCCAAAATAATATATCACCTTTTATTGCTAAAAAACTTGGAAATAAATTTCTGAAGACCATATATTTTTTTTGGCTATCACCAATCAATCTACTAATAGTACTTTTTAAAAGTTTTTAATTTATCAGGCAATACATACTTAATTTCTACAAATGTAAATGTGCCAAAGAAAGGCAGCAATGTGATAAAACAAATAATTCTGTACAAGGAAAGGAAAAGACTCCATATATAGAATGTTGCATACTTTTAGGTTTTCTACTGACATATCTATGATCAAGATGTACAGTTTTTATACCCATGTAAATCGATTGAGAAATTATTTTGGTTATTATTGAAAGAGTTTACATATAAACCAAAGAAATGGATATAGCTGTATGAAATAAATATGTTCACACTGACTTCATAATACAACTGCTACTTTACCTAACAAAAGAGAAACATGCAAATTAACCATCACTCCAGTATGCCAACAGCCAATCAGAGTGAATATGCAAATCAACCAAACAAAGATTGAGGTTAATTTGCATATGCAGGTGCTAAGTGGAGTAAAGCCTACTATGAGGGGAAAGGGAGCAGCAGAGGGAACTTGTGGTGCTCTAGACAGAAGAGGGGGCTTGCAGGCTTGGGGAGGCCCAGGAGCAAGGAGGTGCCAGCTCCCAGGCGGCCAGGGAGCGGGGACATGGTGGCCAGATAGTGCCGACTTGCCGGCTCCCAGGCAGCTGGGAGTGAAGCCAGGGGAAGGAAGGCCTATTCTTGCACGAATATCGTGCAATGGGCCTCTGGTCTTTAATAATAACCTTGTGATAAAAAAAAGAGAAAAATAAACTTGCTCTTGTTTTGGAGCTATATGAGGGGTATGTGATAAGTGAATTGAAAATCTCCATGGAAGGAGTGCATGATGTATTATATTATTACTAATATTTCATTTTAGGAGCAAATAACATTAAAAACTACACAGGCCCTTATTTAAAAGGTGCTCAGATGTTCAAAGGCACCTGCTTAGCTCAATTTTCCTATGCAGACTTAAGTAGGAATGTTAAAAATAATAAAAAATAAAGCTAAATGCTTAACTAGTAGAGAAACTGGAATAGTTCTTTCTGCTCCACTGCTTAAAATTCAAGATAATTGCCTTTTTAGAAACGATCTTGTATCAAGCAAGGTTTCCCAAGTAAAAATGAAGGAAAAATCCTGCAAAAGGCTCTATCAAAAAGAAATTCACAATACATTCTAACCTAAAGTGCAGCCTAGACAAAAATCTGGGTCAGAAATTAACTCAGCCATACACTGCAAACGCACTGTACTTACTTTACAATAAATTTAGCATAACAGAATTTAAGTTAAAGTACAGGGAACTAGAGAAAAGAGATTAGAAAAACAAAATTTTCTTTATGCTTTACTATAAAATTGTAAGGGCATAAAGAATTCTTGGTCAGGCTCTAGTTATGAAAATAAGATAGAATATATCATAAATAAACACAGAGTAAGAGCCCAGAAGGGAATAAAACCTATAATCTGACTCAGGAGCATACCAGGTAAATCAAAGTCCAAATTCCAATCAACAGAGGTAAGTAGTACTGGTTAATAATGAAAATAAATTTTCAATCTAAGGTTTACAGAAATAGTGCTCTCCAATCTGAGTATCCTTGTGCTTGTGAAATGAAAGGAATAATACGGAATAAAAGCTGGGTTCCCATCCCCAAATAGCATCCAAGTCACTGCACTGACAAATGAGCACATACCTCATTCCCTAATTACATGGGCACCTTATTTAACATTTAGAAAAGCACAGCACTAGGTTCTCGTCTGTCTTCTTAAATTGTGTTTAGTGTCTCACTATTTCTAACAAATAAAATCTGAATTATGTGTTCCTGCCTTGGGATAGGGAATAAACACTGGTTGCAATTATCATCATCTAACATTTGTTAAGCCCTTTGATCTGCCCTGGAAATGACAAAATATGAGGGATTTGTAGCATACATTTTGGAGGTCAAAGAAAAGTTGAGGAAAGAACTCTCCCCCCCCAAAAAGAAGCAATTTGATAAAATCATCATAATTGAACTCAGTCCATAGTATACACATTTTCGCTTTTAGTTTCTAGTCTTTTATACTGGTTAACACTACAGTCAACTGCTAACTTTATGCATCTGAAGTGGGACGAAAGAGAGCAAGGCCAATAACCTATAAAAAGTAGACATTTAACTGAATTATCAGGCTCCACTTCCTCTCTCCTGACATTAGTTGATGAGTTGATGATCACCTAACTTTTTAATGTAGGAATTAAAGAAAATATACACAGAAGAGAGGTGAGAGAAAAAAATAAATTGAACTGAACCTAATTAATAATAAATGATGGAACCATTAAAATCATTTCCCAAAAGAACTTAACACCTGCTTTCTGTTGCTCAGGGTCATGGTTTTTCTTGGAGGAATGAGACAAATATAGTAGTGAGATAAATGGACACAAATTAAATTGCTTACTAATGTAAGTCTCATACTGGTCTTAGAAAGATCCACTTCAAAATAAGGATAATGTTGTCACCTCAATCAAGACCTACTGCAGCCTTAATAAGTGTGAGCCACAGAAAATGCTACTCTAAGGAAATGACAAGACACAATGACTGATATGGTCCCACTATGCAGTGGTACCTGGGTAAGAAACCATGATTGCAGAGAGTGGGCCTGGTGGGACAGGTAAATGAGAAAAGCAGGATGAATGGGACTATATTCAACATCTTAAATAGGAGCAGCTAGCTGGCTTTGTAGATTGTTGCTTTTAAAGTATGCAGTCAAAAACTGCCAGTCCCTTTCATTTTTTAATTAATTAATTTATTAAGATTCCCTTTTATTTAATAAAATGTTTTTATTAATTTTAGAGAGAGAGGAAAGGAGAGGGATAGAAAGATAGAAGCATTGATGAGCAAGATACATTGATTGGCTGTGTCCTGCATGCCATACTGGGGATTGAGTATGGAACTCAGGCATATGCCTTGACTGGGAATTGAACAGTCACGGCATATGGTTCATGGGTTGGCACTCAACCACTGAGCAATACTGGCCAGGCCCCTTTCATTTTTTTTAAGAGCAGTTGAAAGTCTGGAGTTTAATGTGAATTCTCTTGATTTTCCACTTGAATTTTTAATAAACTTTATTTTTCAGTTGAAATATTCCACTTTTCACCATTTTATCTGTCTTTTCCTCTTATTTAATTAACATGATCATTATGTTATTTAAAGTCCTTATCTGGTATTTCCAGTATGTGAATCACCTCCGGATCTGCCTCTATTGGCTGTCTTAGCTCTTCATTATCAGTTACTTTTTCCTGTTTCTTAACATACCTAGTAATCTTTGATTAAATCTGAATGACACTGCAGATACTTTGAATTATATCTTTCCAGAGATTTTTTTTTCCTAGTTAGCAGTTAAATACCATTGTATCAACTTGATCCTATCGGGCCTTATTTTTATTCTGGTTTTGTTAGGGTGGTCCATTTTAGTTTTGCAGTTACTCCTAGGGCTTGGGTTTCTATGCATCAACTAAGGACTGAGGGAGTTCACCAAGGTCTCATCACTCTAGCTTGGCCCAAAGTCCAACTGCTTATCCCTGCATGGTTTAAGCTCTGGAGTATCTCCTCAGCTTTCAGCCTTCCAAAGGATGTTCTCTGCCACTTCAGGTCAGGATCTCTTAAACAGCAAGAGAACTTACCTTTATAAGGTTTATTTATACCATATGGGTCTCATCCAAAACCTAATTTTAGTCAAACACTGATTTATAGTTGTGTTTATTGACAACATGCTTACCCTTTTTCACACTATCTGAAATAGCCAGGCAGAATCCTGGGTTTCATTCTTCAAGGATCCCTCTTTTCCAACTTTGCCTGCCCCTCATATTCAGCTGCCCTAGAGCCCCAAACACTGATAGGTTTCTGCTCTGCCCACTGAGAATGTCATTCCCAACCAGGCTCCACTTCCTTGGGTTGCAGCCAGAAAAATGACCCTGGGGGGGAAAACTAATGGATGAAAGTGGGACTCAATTCCAAGGATTGTAGTACTGTGATAATAGCTGTTTCATGCCTCCAAATAACTGTTTTGAGCATTTTGTCCAGATTTCATAGGTATTTTTTAGCAATACCAATATCACTTACTCCATCATAGGAAGTACAGTACTGAAGATCCAACTCTTTTATTTTATTTTATTTTTTATTTTTTTCAACTCTTTATTTTTAAATAGTGGCAACAAATCCTTCTTTTTTAAAAAAATCACTGAGTGGTCTTTTAAACGCATGATCTTACACATATGCACATCCTTACACATAATAAGAGGAACACTAATTAAAACTACCCCAATATACCATTTTTCATCTATGAATTTAGCAGAAGTTTAACTCTGACAATACACTTTTTGGAGAGACTTTGGGAAAGCAATATGTTGATGGTGGTTATGTCAAATGATACAATCCCTATGGGAGGGCAGCGTGAATATTAATCTATTCCACTTCTGGGAATTTGTCCTACAGATATAGCTGCACATGTGCAAAACAGCATAGGTATAATGGTGTCCCATTTCCCCCCCTTTATTTGACTACTCAGTTATATTAATTAACCTGTTAACCGGGGAGTTCCCTTTTTAAGTATGCAACTTGTAATGGGCACGTACTCTTTCACTAGGACGTGTCAGTACGTCACGCCTGGAGGACGTAATTTCATATTATTATTATTTTTATTTATACTTAATTAAAATAAATGATATATATATATTTTTTTCGTTTATTTATATATAAAGCACAAAGGAAAATACAAAATTACAAAAAAATAGAAAAGAATACCAACAAAAAATGGAAACATAGAATTAAAAAATTATAAATTTTACAAACAATTATAAAGATTACAAAAAATATATACCGTCCCTCTCAGGGCGCAACATATATTTCCAGGACGTATTAATACGTCCTACCCGTTCCTGATATGGTTTTCATTTGACGTATTTATACGTCCCACTCGGTTAATAGGTTAATTTTCTCTTCACATGATTTGCCCGTATTTCTTTTGTGTATAAATTAGGAATTGGTTAAGGTTTTTTGCATATTAGGGAAATTGATCATTTTGGCAACATTAGTATTAAGTATTGTTTTCCTGTCTTGCATTTGCCATGTTTATGGTGTTTCATACTGAGCAAAAATTTGAATTTTTAATGAAATCAAATTGGTCAATATTTGCCTTTCAGGTTTACAAGTCCTGTTTTTGGCTTAAGAAGACCTCTCTCACTTGGACTACACACTTATATTCTACTAACTTCTCTCTTCATATTTTCTGGTTTTATTTTTTACATTCACATTATGACAGACTGATTCATATTAAGCTAATTTAAATCAGATCAGAACAGCTAATATGAGTGCTTTCCTCTCACAGCTAATTTTCTAGTAGATCAAGTAAATAGTCAATAATTAAATACTTAGGTCTGTGCTGTCTTCTCTCACCACCACATTTACCAGCATCAGCGCACCAGCTCAAGGCAAGCTGCCAGCTCGCCCTGAGATAAGTGCTTTCCTAGCTACGCATAATCTAGGCTAGAAAATAAAGTTAAGTGTTTTAATATGAAAGGCTTTTCAACTAAAGCTCCTGCTGCGTTTAAAGCTTCATCTGAAAACAAGAGTAAAGAAAGCCTGTTAATGCCGGCAATTGATTTAATTAAATCAAACAGATGATGCTATCAACAAGAACTACAGAACAAGATTTTGTGAAAAGAACTGGGTTGTCACCACCTCTGGGTGTGGGAGATTGAGACTAGGAGCTCAAACAGAGAGAGGTATGGCATCCCTTTGATGTGAGAAGAGATTTATGCACACAGTGAATCGCCATAAATTCTTGCATTGGATGCTAAAGCTACATATTGCTTTAGATCACATGTGTCAAACACAAGGCCCGTGGGCCAAATCCGTCCCGCCAGGCCTTGCAATGTGGCCCGCACCGCGCTGTCATCACTGCACTCGGCTGCGTTTCCATCACAATGACAGTTTATGACTGTTCAGTAAACCATTCGGCCCGCGATTTAGGCTGGATTTTAGATTTTGGCCCCTTCTCTGATTGAGTTCGACACCCCTACATGGTATTCTGAGAGCTATCAGGGTGGGGATGGCACTGGCTGAGAAGACGAGCAATATATCTTTTAAAGTGTTTGTGTGTCCATTATATATATATATATATATATATATATATATATATATGACACACAAACACATATACATACATACATATATACATACATGCATATATATATGTATATATATATATATATATATAAAATAAAGTTTGATAGAGACTAGCCAAAATTAGCTGCAGGCCCAAACCTACAAGTCATCATTTCCCATGATCTTCTAAAGCATTGTAAAGAGTGATTGTGGATACTACATTTAACTCTGACTCATGTGGATAATGGGTGCCGGAGATGGAATAACAGCGCAGGTAAACCTGACACTTTTCACCACAATAATGGCAACTGATATTGATGACAATGTCAACAAAGCTGGAGTCGGAACAAAATTACCCATCTACCTGGTCTGAAGAGATGTCTTGACTTGCTGAACTAAGAGACAATATTTTCTTGGGAAAGTGCACTTTACAACTTATGAAAAGAAACATCCAAATTTCATGGCAAAATATAAAAATGTATCTAATGTCTCTGCATTTGAAAAGTTATTTTAAAAAGTAAGCTAAAGCAAATCAGTGTGCAGAAAATAAATGTATTAACCATATAACTGTTGTTTTAGGGCATAAAAATCAGCATATAGAACTATTACAACCACAATGCAAGATAAACTTTAAATGAAAGAAACAAGATAGAACTATAATTAGAGTTTGTACTCACTGGAAACCTAACTACAGTAACATCTGTCTTTGTGGCCTCGACCAGGAAGTCCATCCAGAAGTCCACAAGTTCCTGTATAGCCACAGGCTGCTCTGTAGTCAATTTCACAAAATGTTTATATATCAAAATTGTCTCTACAATAGACTTGAGGTACCTAAACATTAAAAGATATAAAACACACGAGGCAAATTTAGAACCACCTGTTCCCATGTATTCCAGTCTTACTCTATAAATGTAAATATGACATTAAAAATTATGCATTCAGATTCAACAAACATCCATCATATATGATATGTCATGGACTGTCACACATTATCTCATTTAAATTTCACAAAAATGAATTAAAAGTACCCATTTGTCTTGTCTGAAGAGATGTCTTGACTTACTGAACTAAGAGACAATAATTTTTTTGGGGGAAAGTGCACTTTACAACTTATGAAAAGAAACCTCCAAATTTTATGGCAAAACAGGCTGGTTTATACCTATTTTAAAGATGAAGAAACTGAGGCTTAGAGGGTTAAGTAACTTGGACTGTGTGATACATCTATTTAAAACATGACTTTTAAAATAATGCCTATATCCTATTCAAGGAAGTGGTGAATGCATTTATTTTAAAATATACTTCCTTAAGAAAGTTTTTCTAAGTAGACCCTTCATAAGTGATCATTATTTTACCTGTAGCAACTCAGCTTATATATTACACAAAAATCCCCAAATCTGATAAGACAGCTGGTACCTCCAAAAATGAGAAGGCAATTATAATGAGATAATGGGTATGCAAGCACACTGTAAACTATAAACATGAAAGCTAACACTAACTTAACCGGAACTTAGGCACTGTCTCAGGGTGATTACTATTGAATAAAACAATGTTTGTTTTCTTGTCAACAGAAGGCAGGATACCTAAAACCAAATCTCTTTGAACTTGTGCTTCAGTCTTGACCTCCTCTACCACCAGAATGGTTATTTTGAAGAAATAACAAATTTGGCTACATTTAACACATGCATTTATTAGTTTGTGTATTTCATGTCATTTGCCAAATGCCCTCTGTGAACATACTACTAACAGTACAAGTCTGTTCTCCATTGTGCACAGTGCTAAGGAGACAGAAGGTAAAAGGTACTACAGCACCATGCAATCAATATCAACAAAGCTCATACTAAACAGACACGATTAACAATATTGAAAGAAGAAAATTTCATGAGATGAAATAATCACACGTGTGTCAATGATATCCATGAACTTGTATCTGGAAGGGGGAAGGGTTATAGGTCAGGGTCTGATTTTGAGCAGATGGAATTCACCAGTGTCCCCAGGTGGAAAAGGGTGCTGCAAGAGGCATTCTCAAGTGGTATGGCATGTTCGGTGTGAACGGACAGCAGCGTAACAAACACTGAGGCTGGAATAACTAAGGGCAAACCTTGTTTGCCAAGCCAAGGAGATGGATTTGATCCCTTAGGCTGAGGCACCATTGAACTATATTGACTTAAGGATGTCAGTGGAGGGGGAAGGTCAGAAAGATCACAATGGGAGTGATGCTGGGAAGGATTTGCTGAAAATGAGAAAATCCCTTAGGAAGGTATGAAGATATAACAGGGTGGTCACCTCCTCAAATGTTTCCTCTGAGAAAAACAAGTCAGTGCGTGGGGCTCAGAGCTGCTCTAAGCCTTTCTCAGTATCATTGTTAGCCTTTAAAAGTCTTTATGGCTAGTAATCAATCATTACATGTGATGCATAATAAAATTAGCACTGTTTTCAAAAACAGTCCTAAATGCAAATGGAATTTTGTTTTCATCTTTCCAATCATCTCATACATAATGATAAGACTTGGGTGCATGCCAAGAACAATTTGAAATTAGAAAAACAGAGAGAGAGAGAGAGAGAGAGAGAGAGAGAGAGAGAGAGAGAGAGAGAGAGAGAGAGAGAGAGAGAGAGAGAGAGAGAGAACACCAATACATGTCAGTAAACCCTAAGTAAAAAGAATGGTAATTCCCAAACTGAGATTAAATCATCAAGGAAACAAAGGGCATGTATTTGGAGCAGAGTCCTGGGAGGCTGAGATGGAAACTGTAAACCTGCTGATTAGATTTGTGGGTGTAAAGTTTGAGGCTCCTGCATGATTTATGCGGGTAGCACTGGGTTAGAGGGTTGGTCAATGTGAGAGACAGGTTAAGCCGGTAGCCGGCAGACATCACCTGTGTCCAAAATCATCAGATCCTATATCCAACACATTTTACTTATAGACATCACTTTTTTCCCCCTGCATATTCTGCATTTTATTCTATAAGCAAATAAAATAATCTAATTGTATGTTCAAAAAATATAACGATTTGGAAAGAAGCGATAGGAGCTGTTGCTGAAAAACAATTGCACAAACACATAACAGTTTATTACCATGCTGGTGTCTTCAGTTTAAAAAGCTTTTCAGATGCTTGAATGACTCTCAAGTGGTCATTGGCCAGGACACTGGCCCCCAGAAAAAATCCAACTTCCCAGTAGCTCTGGAGTTTTTCCAAGTTTCCCTTTTTACCAAGAAGGCTGCTGAGCTTCACCCCTAGAAGAGGGACAGGAAATACAACATTACTAACACACAGCAGGTAGGCAGAGCTGCCGTTTTATTAAAAAAAACAAAATGAAGCTTTCATTCTTCCTTTCGGATTAAAATAGTTTTGTTCTGTTTCAGATTATGAAATGGATTTGAATTCATTGTAAAAATGTCAGATTAATCATAAAGGTGCACAGAAGGAAGGGAAACTTACCCATTAACTTAAAAACTCAAAGGCAACGGCCACTGTCACTTAGATGTATATCATTCAAGAATTTTTATGTGTGTCTGTATATGCAAAAATTAAAAGATGCTAACACCACATGTCATATTGTATAACCTCCTTCATTCCCTAATGATATCACAGATTCTTTAGTTACTTGAAAGGGAAATATGCTAACATTCTATCAGTTAGTTGAAGTATAAATATGTACAGTATATCTCTTTTGTAAGAGTAAAATGCTACAATAACATGATATGCAAAAGGAATTATACACGACAGAGTTAAAAATAAGGAAGCTGACAGAAAAAAATGTTCTCTTGATTAATGTAACAACACTTGAAATCAAGTAATCCAAACCCTACAACTTTGTTCTTTTTTTTTTTTTTTTTTTTTACAATGTTTTGGTCCTTCTAGATTCTTTGCATTTCATTAAAATTTTCATCTCTACTCTGTCTTATATTATTTTTGCATTTGTAATTATTTTGCTTAAGAAAAATATATCCTTGAAGAATTGTTTAGTGCCACTAACATCCATTTCTTTGTCAAGAAAATTATCAGACTCGAAAGTTTTTTTGTTTAATAGAAATGCAAATAATTTCTGTTCAATAGAGTTTTTGTTCAAGAGAGATGCAAATAACTTCTATCTAATAAAATAGATAATCTCTAAGATTATACCTCTTGAACATAAACCAATTTTTAAAAATCAGACTCAGAAATCATCTTTGTTAAATGATCTGTAACATTTCTTTGTTAAATGATCTATAAATACCCTACTTCTTAAATACTCTTTGAACTGGACACATTTTCCTACTAGTTTCAGTATCAACTCGAGTTAACAAAAATGTCTTACATGTGTCCACTTTATAGATTCTGATTATAAATTTATATTTTTTGAAAATTATACTTTAACAAAACAAAGTAATCTTTAAAAGACATTATGCTACTTTTAAAAAATATATTTTATTGATTTTTTTACAGAGAGGAAGGGAGAGAGAAAGAGAGAGAGAGAGTTAGAAACATCAATGAGAGAGAATCATCATCGATCAGCTGCCTCCTGCACACCCCCTACTGGGGATGTGCCCACATCCAACATATGTGCCCTTGACCAGAATCAAATCTGGGACCTTTCAGTCCGCAGGCCAAAGCTCTATCCACTGAGCCAAACAGGTTTCGGCATATGCTACTTTTTATTATATAATTCCACTTAAACCATGACTATTTCAGGAAGAAGTCCACTCTTCACAGTTTAGGATAAATTAAAAAGAAAATAGTTTTGTCAATTAAAAAATTTATGAGATAAAAAAAATTATACATGTATATGGAACAACATCCATGGTCTCCTTTCTGAACATAATATAAAATATAATGAATACAAATGAAAGAAAGTGTGTGAGAAAAATGAGATGGGAAAAACATGTCTCTACCAACCTCAATTGAAAATGAGCATCTCTTTATTGTACATTACATGCATATTTATTGTATATTACATACCCACCCCCCATATTTAGAGGCCATTTCCATAGGAACAAGTCTCAGAAGTAACGTCGTATTTAGTGCTAGGCTACAATATTTTTAAGGGTCTTGATCCTTAGGGCCAATAGCTAAAGCACTATTATTGATGTACCCTTTTATACCTTTTTACCTCTCCTTACCAGCTGGCTATCTCACCTTAAAAAAACTCTGGCTAAATTTATACATAGCAAACAGTATGCCAATATTGTTTCAAATATCAATTCTTTGATTCAATTGTATGTTTAGATAATTTAAATAGACAATGCTAGAAGTGGTTGGCTTCTAAGAATTGAAGATTTTTTAAAATAGTTTAGTTTTATGATAGATTTACAACTTGGAGCCACTATTAGAGTCAAGGCTGCTTTAATGGAGAAAGGTAGGAGACAGAGCCTTTATTGAACATTCACTAGATGCTTAGCACTGTGCGAAGCATGTTGGAAATGTAACTCTTAATTCATACAGTCATACAATGAATTAGAGATTTCCTCTTTTCTTCAGTAAGGAAAAAAAGACCTCAGAGACCTTCAACAACTTGTCTAAGGTCATTCAGCTTCCATAAATAGTGGCAATTAAATTCTTTCCATTTCAATTTTCCATTACGGAGAATTTCAAATATACATGAAAAGAGGGGGGAAAAAAGTAACAATGAATGGCCATACTTTCAATTATTGCTAACATTTTGCCCTTGCTTCATATCCTGAATATTTTTGTTGCAATATTTCAAATTAAATTACAGACATCATGACATTTCACCCTTAAGTGTTGCAGCAGACACCTAAAAAATTCTGTTCCATTATTGCACCTAACGAAAATAATGATCCCTTAATATTATGCAGTATCAGGTCCTAAATCAAATTCTCTAATTGTTTTCCAAATATCTCCTATAGCTTTTTTCAAACCAGAATCCAATCAAGAATCATTAATGGCATTTGTTTATTATTGTTGCTAAATCTCAGTAACAACTCCAACCACACGTTTCCCCGACACTGAGTTTTTAAAGAGACAAGGAGGACTGTATTATAGAACGCCCTTACATTATGCATATGTCTGATGGCGCTTCATGGTGATGTCTGATTTATTTTTCTAGACACTGTGATTCCTATTAACTGTTAGATCTTAAATTCGGGCTAAACATTTTTGTGAGGCTGTTTCACAGCAGATGCTGTTTGCTCCATATTCACCACATCAGGAGGCCCGTGGGGAGTCATCCCACTAAGATGCTAGTTGGACCACTGACAGCCTGGTCCCTGAAGGGATGTACAGGTACGTTTGTTGCTTTGTGACTAACAAACAATCTGTGAGTGAGCTTTGGTACCATGTAAACATGGCAAACAATTATTTTTTACAGATAAACATTTTCATTGACCCTGGCCAGAATCATTATTTCAACATCACTATCAGTTTTATCAAGCTTTCTAAGCTATTAGCTAGCAGCCTTTTGAAGAATACATTCTTCTGAACAAAATAGTATGTAGCATGCTTTAAGATGAGCTTTTTCAATGTCTTTAAAAGAAATAAAAAGCACTTAATTTTCCCCCCCTATGATATCCAATTTTCTGAGAAGTTGGTCACCTCCACAGATAACGAATTGATTTGTGCTTGGTGATGAATTTTGTTTTGATTTCTTTTTCTTGATTATCTTTATAGATTCACAGATTTTAATATTCAGTAATACAAATTTTACTTTTATTACTCCTTGAAAATGAGTTTCAAATAGTAATTTGTCTCAATTCCAATCACATTGTTCTTTTATTACATCATCATTACTGATAGAGACCCAAACCTATAATTCTGACTCTCTCCCATTACATGTCAGAGTTAAAAAAATTCTACCAAAAATGGAACCTATATTTTCTTTTTTAAAAAAAATATATTTTATTGATTTTACACAGAGAGGAATTGAGAGGGACAGAGAGCTAGAAACGTCGATGAGAGAGAAACATCGACCAGCTGCCTCTTGCACACCCCCTACTGGGGATGTGCCCGCAACCAAGGTACATGCCCTTGATCGGAATTGAACCCAGGACCTTTCAGTCTGCAGGCCGACACTCTATCCACTGAGCCAAACCGGTCCCGGCTGGAACCTATATTTTCTATGTTAGTTTGCGCTGAAACAATAAATATTAACCAGGGTGTTTTTATAACAGGTAAAATAAACTAAAAATTGATTTAAGTCACAATATCAGGATTCTGCACCATATTGGAAACATTAAACAGGGAAATATAATAATAATAAAAAAAAAATTTCCCAGGAAGTCAGATGAGATAGAAAGCAAAAGTACATCTACCAATGATTCTTTTTCTGTGTATAACATTGGCTCCAGTTTATGGATTTCCATTTAAAATATCAAGCTGTAATTACCAACTTTCCGGAGCTCAAAGGAAGATTCAAACTGGTGTCCAGCTGCCAGAAGAAGAACTGCATAATTAATTCCTGACTGTAGTGTAGGCTCACTTTCAAATGCCTTTTTGAACCTATAAAACAACAACAACAAATGTACAAGTTTACTTTCTCAATCATGAAACTCTTGGTGTGCAATAGCTTCTGTTTGCATAACTCCAATGCCTGAGTAAGTAAAAATATTCTACTGGCCTTCACCCAGAATTAAATGGGCTATTAAGATTTATTGCTTAAGTGACTGTATATTCTCACCCTTGGCTCCATTATAATAGAACACTTAACCTACCTTAACCATAGCAGCCCAGTCTTTGGAAAAGTCCTCTCTTCAATAGTTTACCAGAAATGTGAGAGTGTGTATGTGTTGCATGTATACACAGTGGAAATTTTAAAATGAGAACTGTGCACGTATTTTTAAAAGTGGTCTTATAAAAAGCCTTAAAAATACACAGAGCAATGAGGAGGATCATCTAAGTAACATACTAAAACAATCAGTTCCATAAGAGTGGTATAGAAATGAAATAAAGAACGTTTATTGTACTACGAAGTTAAGAAAAACGGAGATTGTGCCTGTGCATACTAATTTTAACTCCAAGAGAATAAGAAGCCTTTTCTGACTATGTATGAAACTAAATATCAACCTTTGAAAACACTTCAGCATTGTAAAAGACGTCAGTGCTTGCATATCCATTGTATTTTCAAGGTAAAACTTCCATTCTAGGTTTTTTTTTTTCCACATACACCATTCAACAGGCAACAATATTCAATATCATTTCATTTGGGAACATGGAGAAGAAGAAAAGTAAAATAAATGCCCTAGTGACGAATAGAAACCACCTAAGACAAACACAAAATAAAACCTTTATTTTAAAACAATCAGAATGAGGACGATATAAGGATTAAATACCTCATAAATATTTGTGACACAAGGTTATGTAGAAAAAAAATACTTTATAATTTCATGATAAAGGTGTTCACACACACACACACACACACACACACACACACACCCCGTATAATGGCATATTAGCTTCAAACAGAATGGAAAGAAGGACATAATACAGAGCAGAAATCAATGAACTAGAAAGCAGATGTGCACCAAAGGTTACCAGCACTGCCAAAAGTTAGTTCTACAAGAAAATTAGTAAAATTAATAAACTCATAGGCAGCAGACTGAGAGAGTGAAGTGAGAGAACAAGAGAGAAAATACAATTTGAAGGTCTTACTGGCATTTAGAAAGAAGTAAAAGGAATATTCAAAACAACTTTATGACAATAAATATGGCAATTTAAGTGAAATAAAAAGAATCTTGAAAATCACATATTAGTATAACACAAGGGGGGAGGGGAGGGAATGAACAGTCCAAATAGTTTTTATCTATTACAGAATTTATAACCACCTGAGATTTTGACATCTATCTTCCCCAAAAGGATAGAGGCCTCACGAGAGCAGGGAACTTGTCAGTAATATTGAGCACTGAATCTCTAGAGCCTGAATCATCAGACAGCCTGACTCATTGCAGGTAATTACAAAATGAATGAAGGAAGAGTGCATCTATTTCTTATCTGGACTGCGACAAGTGATAAATACAGCAATACACAGAAGATAAAGACAATCTATTCTCCTCTTTGATAAAAACCATATGATCAAAAAGCTACTACATTCGTAGGCCACATTGAATGAGTGAATTGCATTGCATTTTAACATTTTTGGAATTCACCACTTTATAAAATATTGACAGTGATGACTACTTAGCTTTCCTTGATGCCTACTTAGGGTCCTTTCATTTATTGCTAGGAAGAGTTCAGTTTTCTCTGAAGAAGTATTAGTATATGATCTTTTTTTCATGCAACTACTAAAAGGCTTGAATCTCAATTATACCATGCATGTTCTTCCTTATTTATTGGCATATTTGTATTCTCTAGTTCCTTGGTGCTGATTTTTCATATATATTTTTATCATTCTATCACATTTTTTTAAGATTCAAATTTGATTTAAAAAATACATATAGTTGTTAAAATACTGAAACCATCCATTTTGGCTGAAGATGATGCATTTTTGGGTAAGTGTGCCACAGTATTAAATGGCAGAAAACTCCATAGTTTGAAATGCTGTTCACGCCATGTTCCTGCATTTTTGGTTTAGTTCTGCCCCATACTGCTTTCCCTCTGGGATCTAGCTTGAAGGAGCAGCTTTCTCTGGGAATTAGCCAAGGAAAAGTACACATAGCATAACCAAAACAGGGCTCTTAAACTTCTGGTGATAATCAATCCAGGCACACACCAAAACCTGGTGCCAGCGGGTGGCAATATATACTCTTCCTACAAAGGGGAACAGTGCATCTCTAACAAAAAATACAACAGAGCACAGATGATATTTGAAAAACTGGGATTAACACCAAATGGTGAAAATAAACAAGAATTTTAGCTGGCTCAGAATATTAAGCACTTCCTAGGTATAAAGCATTATATAATACTTGACCCACCAGGCTTAATATTTCTAGTTCTGACAACTCTTTAAGATAGGGAGGATTTTCTCAAGTTTACTGATCAGGAAACTGAAGCATGGAAATATTAAGCCATGGAGTTTAGAAGTGGTCAGGCAGGAACGCTACCTAGTTCTGCTGGATTCCAAGGCCTGAGCCCTCTTCTCTGTATCACTTTGCTTTCCCACTGCTATGTGTTAAAAATGTTGTTTTTTAAAAGTCCTTTTTCATTACCTCTTCCTTTTTTTTAGTAAAAGGGAGTTGGGTAAAAAAAGGAAAGATAACAATAAAAAATAAAAGTAGAGAACTGTTTTCATATTAAGGATAAAGTTTATACTCTATAACAGAAATAGATATTAATGAATTCTTGCAAAGAATGGTGTTTGTCACAAAATATATTTGATAGATCCTATTAGTCTGAAGACTAATATTTGCAAGAGATTGATATGGCAAGACTACCGAATGTGCCCATAAAAATGCACCAAATAAAAAAATGTATGTCGTCGAAAACGTCAAGGTTTTTAACTAGCAAGAGGATAAATGAACATCAACAAAATGTTAGTTAGTCCTTACATAAAAAAACCTCTAAAAATTATTAATATTTTAAGCCTGCCTATAAACATAAGTAAAATGCTTATATGCGAGTGAAGCTAAATGAAAGACTTCATGAAGAAAGCAAATCTTAAGGAGGAAACCAGACATTCACATCTTAAGAGAAGTCCAGTGGATTTGAGTAACTGCACAAAGGTATTTCCACTACTGTTGATTTTTTTTTCTATTTTAGTACTAAATATTTGTAGAAAGAAGGTAATTTGTATTCTTCAATTTGTTATTAGATTAAAAAGATAACAACTTCTTGTTAAGCTTTCAAAGCAACAGATTTTGTTCAAAGGGTTACTGCATTAGCACTGCATCTGTCAGCTAATGGCAAGCTCGCTCTAAATACTTGATTATGGAGTGATGTCTTCATAAGAAAGCCTTCATTTGCTTTTGGCATCTGCACTGAGATGTTGAACAAAGTCAAGAATAAAGGAAATATTCTTGAACTGGTTATTTCTACCTAAAGAACATGTGCTTGCTATCAAAGAAGAGACTAAACTCAAGCCAAGTTCTTTCTATTGAGCTGTCATTTTCCCTTCTCTGTGACATAACAGCAGTGATTCTTTCTGAGACACATACAAGTAATTAAACTGAATTTCATGGTGCTTTACGTCTCTAGGAATATTTCAGAAATCATCATTCTCACAACCCAGAGGTAAAACATTAGAGAAAGGCTACTGCCAGATCACTTTGTTTATTCATCTCACAGTGGTGGGCCCTCTATTTAATTCAAACTGTGTATTTGTATAAATTCCTTACAATAGACAAGTCAGAGAGAAAATAAAGAGCCCCAAATTCTAACTATGTTCTTCCAGACCTCTTATTATGTGCATACGTCCCTTCCCCAGAAAAAAGAATCATGCTCTTTATAATCTTTTACACTTGATATATTAAAGATTTTTAAAATCATAATTTCCTTCTGGATATATATCCAAAATAACTGAAAGCAGAAAACTCAAACAGATATTTTTGCACCGATGTTCAATAACAGCATTATTCACAACAGCTAAAATGTGGAAACAAGCCAAATGTCCATCAACAGATGAATAAACAAAATGTGGTGTATACATACAATTATTCAGACTTAAAAAGGAAATTCTGATGCATGCTACAGCATGGATGAACTCAGAGAACATCATGGTAATTAAATAAGCCAGCCCAAAAGGTAAATACCATAGATTCCACTTATATTACTAGTGTAGTCAAATTCATAAAAACTGAAAATAGAATGGCAGTAGCCAGGAGCTGGGATGAGGGGAGAATAGAAAATTGTTGAACAGCTATAGAGTTTGAGTTATGCAAGAAGAGGAAAGTTTTATAGGGAAAGTGATGATGGTAGCATAGCAATCCAAATGTATTTAATGTCATTGAATTAATTGCATGATTAAAAATGGCTAAAATGGTAAGTTTAAAAAATATATATATATTTTATTGATTTTTTACAGAGAGGAAGGGAGAGAGATAGAAAGCCAGAAACGTTGATGAGAGAGAAACATCGACCAGCTGTCTCCTGCATAGCCCCCACTGGGGATGTGCCCACAACCAATATACATGCCCTTGACCGGAATCGAACCTGGGACCCTTCAGTCCGCAGGCCGATGCTCTACCACTGAGCCAAACCAGTTTCAGCTAAAATGGTAAGTTTTATGCCATGTATACAGGGTAAAGGTGAAAACAGGTTTACAGTTGTTCATATGGAAAATAATACAATAATTACTATATAATAATACAAAAATAAATTGTTTCATATACTCACAACTATAAACCTACTTTTGCCCCACCCTGTACTTTTATCATCAAACCCCTCCAAATCTAAATAAATGACATTCCATCACATGGGGATGTTATCCTTCACTTGGACATTTAGGTTTCTTCTAATTTTTTGTTATCATAAAATTCACTGTAGTCAACATTGTTTTATACCTATCTTTGTTCCTATATGTGCTATTTCTTCAGGATGGTTTCCAAAGGACCTTAAGTGGACTAAAGAACCGGAATTATTTCAAAGCACTTGATGCACAGTGCCAGATTGCTTTAGAGAAAGGTTTTACCAATTAATATTCCCAAGAGAAGTGTAGGAGAGACACTTTTCTATTGCACCCAGGCCAAAATAAAGTATTCTCATCTCTTTTCATCTTTGCTAACAGATCACAACAAGAAAGCATAGCTCAGAGTTTTAACGTACACTTGATTGCTTTGAGGATGAACAGTTTTTGTGTGTTTATGATCAATCTAAACTTATCCTTACAATAACTGCCAATTTTCTCAACTTAACATGCAAAAACCATGTTTTAAGAAGACTGAGGAGATGGATGAAGACACTTCTGGGAATGCTCTGAAGAGGAGATAGAGGTGGGGCCAAGGCTTAAATTTAATCAAAGCTTTAAGGATATGAAGAATAGTAAAGATTTAGGAGGAAGGGAGTAACAACCAAAATATGAAAAAAATCTAAACACTTACTAAAAAGAAATAGACATATTATCAATTATGGTTAACTATTCAATAAAGTGGGCCCACTAAGAAGAATCTCCAGGGATAATCAACATAGTATTGTGAAAAGCTCCCCAACTGATATGATGTTCAGCCAGGCTTCCATATTTTTCCATATTCTCTTTTTCAGCATAATGCTAGAAAACTTCTAGTTCTCTCAGTCATCCTCTGATAACTACGTTACATAAAACAAGCCTTAGTTGCTCTCTTTAAGTGCTCAGTACTTGTTAGCCACAATTAGGAAACCTGCACAGTGACATCTATCTAATAACAGGGTAATATGCAAATTGGTCAGGATGCTGTCACATAATGACTGATCAGCAGGCTGCATGTGCAGCAGGAGTGGGTGGACAGAGATGTGTAGTGTCAGTGGGCAGGGACTTGTGACACTTGGGAACATGAGGCTCACACCCTCACCCTCTGCGCCAGCCTGGGGACATAAGGTTCATATCTCCAACCCTGGCAATGGGCCCCAGGATGTGAGGCTCGTGTCCCCACCCCCTGCACCAGCCCTGGGACTTAAGGCTCACATCCCTGCCTTAAGCAACGGGCCCAGGGACATGAGGCTCACATTCCTGCCCCCTGCAAAGGGAACATAGCAATATTAAAACATTTACTCTAATTAATTAGTTCAATAGCAGCATTATTCCCTTTTAATGTGCACAAATTTCATGTACCAGGCCACTAGTATTAAATATTATCATTCTTGCATTTCAACTTGATCATGCCATAACAGAGCTTCATCCAATCTATTTGCTTAATGCAGTATTAAATCAAGGTCAAGGTATCAATGTACCAGAGTGCTTGTTCACAAAGCAACCATGGGCATACTGTGTGTTTTACCTGAGTATCCAGGTCATCCTGGAATTACTGGCCCTTTAGGAGCCATCTACACTACAGATCAATGAGCTGGGAGTCATGCTGAGTTATTAAGAACTCTTCAGGCTTTGTGTTCTAAAAACAAAAGTCATCGAAAAATGGAAAATTCACCTCATAGACACAATAAAAAACTAAAAATTATGTCAATGGAAAAAGGGTGAGATAAAAATGTGGGGGGTATGGAGAGTAGTGGAAATACAGATAACACGGAGAAAGATATCTTAAAGCTAATAAAAAGAATAAAGGACTAATCTGGTAAATGGAAACTAGACATAGATCTTTATTTGTAGGTTGATTGGTTTGTTACATAACTCTTCCAAAGTAAAGCCACCCCATCAATAATATAAAAACTGAAGTGTTATTGGCACACACTACTGTTTGAATAGCACTGTCACTGACGTAAAAGAAAATTAGTTGATAAGGCAATGCTGTCTGTTCTGTCTCAAGTTACTATGGAAAAATGAACACATTAATGTGAAAACAAAACCTTAATGTTTTTAATTTCCTGCCTATAGATCTATTTTTGGCATTACAACAGGAGAGACATGGTTATGCTAACACAGTAGGGACACCTATTTTGCTTTCAAACTTCAGAAAATGACTTTGTATCTCCCCTTAAGAATGAGAATATCATCATCTCTAAAACCAAATATGAGTCCAATCTCTGCCTATCCCTCATGACCCCATGACAGCCCTGGCATATGAAATTCAAACAAAGCCTAAATAAAAAATATACAGATACTCTATAACTTTTCCATCACCTATAATATTTAGCTATATCCATAAAGAGAAAGAAAACACAGGAATATTTTAGGAAAAGGAAATTTTAATCTCATTAATGTCAATTTTGAACAGGGATAAATATCTCTCTATATAAAAGCCTAAGAAACAGTTACAGCAGAATGATTGGAATGACCTAAATGATTGGAATGACCAGAACGACCAGCACTATGATGTACACTGCTATGACTAAAGCAAAGCACTTAACCTTTAGTCGCTATGATGCACACTGACCAGGCAGGCAGGCGAGCAACTAAGGGTGAGCAAGCAGGCAGGCAAGCGGTTAGGGGCTTGCAAGCAGGCAGGCAGGCAGGCAAGCAATTAGGGGTAAGCAGGTCTGCAGGCAAGTGAGAGTGTGCAGGCCAGGCTGAGGGACCCCCACCCCATGCATGAATTTCATGCACTGGGCCTCTAGTAACACTGTAAAAAGAAATGCAAAACATTTTCACATATTATATACTAAGGATATAACACCAAGGGCCTACTATTCTAGGACATTAACATATATTGCTTTAATTAATTATCACAACAGAGCATTCATTCCTAAAGTGATCATCTATAATAAACCAGTTTTAATAATCTTGCCCATGATCTGTGTAGTATTGGCCTGATGATGAAATACTAGAAGCATAAAGAAATGTAAAGACAGTCTGGTGTAGGGTTCCTTTACCCTATTGTTTAGTTTTATTTTTCAATTACAATTTATATTCAATATTACTTTATATTAGTTTTAGGTGTACAGTATATAGTGGTTAGACAATAATATACTTTACAAAGTGTTCCTCCTGATATTTCCAATATGGTGTAGGTTTTTATGAACATTATTCCTCAGCCCTAAGACAGAAACACAGAAAAAGGTGTCTTCCTTGCATCTCCAGGCCTTGATGTAGCTAAACTGGATTTAAGCCTGAAATTGCTGTAGGCACCTACAGCACTAATGATGGAAAAGACCCGGCCTACCTTTTTAAGCTGCTGACTCAATCTATGTCAGACCAAACCCTATTTCTTAACTTCATATTTTGAAAGATACATCTCCTTTTTGTTTAAATTCATTGGAGTAAGGTATTCTGCTACTTATAGGAAGATGAGAATATTCTAACACATCTAGGTAGGTATTATTATTTTTTAAATAAAAAAACCCACAGAATTTCTGCCTTAGCCTGTGTGGCTCAGTTGGTTGAGCACTGTCCCATGTACCAAAAGGTCACCAGTTTGGTTCCTGGTCATGGCACATGCCCAGGTTTCAGGCTCGATTCAGTGTTCCTCTTTCACATAGATGTTTCTATCTCTCTCTTCCTCTCCCTTCTTCTCTATCAAAAATCAATAAAAACAACACACACACACACACACACACACACACACACACATATACATACACACATTTTAATCAGAATTTCCTAAAGGTTAAGTACTTTGCTTTAGTTTATACTGAGTCAATTTTTATCTCCTGTCAGTTTCCCAAAAGTCTCTTCAACAAAATGGTATAGGCATTCCTGGAAATGCCTGTTTCTGAAATGTAATAAAAACAACATTGGACCTGAAAAAAAACAAAACACACACCTAGATTTTAAATTTAAAAATTAAAGTTTTGTTTGTTTGTTTGTTTTTTAATTTCAGAGAGGAAGGGAGAGAGAGATAGAAACATCAATGATAAGAGAAAATCATTGACCTGTTGCCTCCTGCACACCCCCTACTGGGGATCAAGCCCAAAACTCAGGCATGTCCCCTGACTAGGAATGGAACGGCATTCAATCACTGAGTCACATAGGCTGGGCTAGATTTGAAATTTTATTAGTCATAGGACATCAAGAAATCCACTTAAGTTCTTTGTGTTTCAATTGCCTCAGATGTAAAATGGAAAGAAAAATGTCTGCTGCCTAAGCCTTCAATATAACAAAATGTTCTGAGTGAGTCCCGCTGCATGGAAACTCCGCATAACTATTTCATAGTTATTTCATTTATAGATTAGGTTAAAAAAAATTGTGTCATAATCATGGCAGTGAACTCTCCATGACCCTCCAAATCATTGGCCGTAATATTTCCTTGGGTCATTCCGGTTCAGTCTGCCACTTCAGAAATGCCATGGCCTTTTTTTTTTTAGGGTGTAAATCTAGGCCCTTGGGTCACAATATTCCATACCTTGAAAGTTGATTACGCTTTTAGGTTCACTCTCTTCTCTTGCTCTTTATTCCATACCAGCCCCCAATATCCTCTAGTAAGTCTTATGACAGGCACCATGGCTGCTTTCTTTAGCTTATATATTTAACCTTCTAGTGAATAACTATGATAAAAAGCTACAACCTTTTAGCAACTGAAAGCTAACCTCAGTTTCTCCAGAGATCAAAAAGTCATTTTTCAGACCTTAACTTGGATTATAGAAATTTAAAAAGAGAAAAATGGTATTCTTTTAGACATCCACAAGACAGCTTCAGTGAACAAAACTAACTAAGGAAGTGACAATGAAAAACATCAACTGTTAGAGCACTATTTTTTATACTTATATCAGCAGGATCTGTTCATTCAAACCATTTACCTCCATCCAGGCAAACTTCAGAAAACCTAAACCATAAACTTTTTTCGTAATTTCTATTTTTGCACAACTCACCCTCTCTTCCAGATAAGACTCAACAATGAAAGTTTGTTCTAACATATTACGGTTCTGCAAACTTTAAACATCTAAGCTATAAACGTTTTTCTTAATTTTCTATTTTTGCATTCTGAGCCCCAGACCTGCATTAGAGGGTTCCTACTAGAAGTAAAAGGGTGCCTTGGCACAGGACTTGTACCAACTACAGTGCTCAGCGCGTAAGAGGGGCACTGCACTCTGTAATGATGTTAGAAAGGGGAACTGCCAGAAAGACCCTATGGGCCATTGTGAACACAACTGCTTGGAACTGTTTTTCTGGGTTGAAGATCTTATCCTTAAACTTCCTGTGGTCAGTAGACAGCTGTCTGTTCAAGACAACAGAAAATGAGTCAGGCCATGGAGAGTGTCAGTGGGAAGAGCCTGCCATGACATCCCACTCCTTATCCCAACATCAGTATTTGACAAGTGAAAACCCAGAGGTTCAAAAAAGGTCGGTTGAAACATCCCTCTTGGACCCATGACTCAGGAAATGTGGTATCCAGGGAAAGCATAGCCAGGAAGCCTAATAACGCAATGATACCCTTTGTGTCAGCACCTTGACAAGGTGCTTTTGCTTCTCAGCTCTAAAAGAAATGGAGCTTGGGGACAATGCCAACACACCAACACGAGTGAGTGCATTTGCAGTACTGCGGGAGTTGGATCAAAACTCTAAGAAACAGCCGAAACCAGTTTGGCTCAGTGGTAGAGCGTCGGTCTGCAGTCTGAAAGGTCCTGGGTTCGATTCTGGTCAAGGGCATGTACGTTGGCTGTGGGCACATCCCCGGAAGGGAATGTGCAAGAGGCGTCTGGTCGATGTTTCTCTCTCATTGACGTTTCTGGCTCTCTATCTCTCTCCCTTCCTCTCTGTAAAAAATCAATAAAATATATATATTAAAAACAAAACAAAAACAAAAAACTCTAAGAAACACCTAAGTAGTTTTTCAGTGAGAATGCGTGGAAAAAAACACCCATGCTAAAATGGAGGGAAACCTTAGCAATCATTAGGGCAAAGGATATAAAGACAATAGTGACAGGTTATAGAAAAGCAATCTACAGTAAAAGTGACATTCTTGTGTTACTTAATAATCAGTGAGTGACACACACAAGGTCAATATAAGATCAACTCCTAAGGACTCTCCCATTAGAAGGCTTGGAGCTCTAACAGTCTTCCCTGTTATTCCTAGAAAATTAGTGGATACCTTAAAATGAAATAGAAATCTGACATCTTCAATTTGACCTGAAAACCTTGAACACAGAACTCCTTTGAGAGACCATTAACGTTCTTAAGCTAAATGGGAACCATAAAAAAGGAGCCAGAATCTAGAAATATAGAAAGATTAAACAAGTACAACCAGAAAATATTGTTCCTTACCTAAATTGTGACCTTGAAAGCTCTCTATAGTATAAATTGTTTAGTTTTCAAATGGGGAAATACTTCTATTTTATTCCTGTGCACGATGCTTATTAACTTCACAAGAGATGTTTTCCATTTAAATTCATTGACCATGAAGATCAGGCTTTAAAGATTGCGTCTGCATTTCATTATCACTACCATATCAAAGCAATTATATTGGCACAGCACTGCAAATATAAGGCTCTAATCCCCCTACAATTAAGAATTTTCTTAAAGTGTAAATCTTCCAGCAATGGACTGCATAGTAACATTCCTCTTTTATAAGAAGGAAATTTGTTAAGAGAAAATGTAAAACTCTCTGGGTTGTAGTAAAAATTTATTATATGAATGTAAATGTCCAACCCAAAGCTTTCCACAAGGATCTAAGAAAATCCTGTCCCTAAATTTATCCTCTCTGATTATAATCCATTATCCTAATTTCAGCTCCCCATTAAACTGCTGAAGTGATAAAAGACTTTAAAAGTTAAGATTTCTGTTTCATAACTTTAAAAATTTTATGGCTATAATGGAGGAACTCCTGAAGTATGTCAACCTCCTTTAATATATTCTTTAATTAGGGGATATTTTAGGAATGCTTTAGGAATACTAAGAAGTACAAAAGAATAATATAAGAAACACCCTCACATACCCATCACTCAGCCTCAGAAGTAAAATGTCTTAAATATTCTTGCAGCTGCATGTAAATCACTCCATGATCCTTTTCTACTCCTTCCCCACTGGTAACTAATCTACTGAACTGGGAATTTATGATGTGAATTCATGCATATACACTTTGCTTAGATGTGATTATTGTTTTTAAAGTTTCTATAAATGATATTGTACTTTATGTATCCTTCCATTTGCTTATTTTGCTCAACATATTTTATATGTATACATATTTTATGATGCCACTTTTATGGAGAGAAACTTGAATAGTTCCCTTAGGGTATATACAATAACTAGGAGTAGATCGCTAGATCTAGGGTATGTTTCCTGTCAATTTCCTTGATAACGCCAAAATCTTTTAGTGGTCATAAAAATTTCTATCACACCCAAGAGAAGATTAAGACTCCCATTTCTCTAACATTTTTGCCAACATTGGCATTGTCAGGCTTAAAAACTTATGTTATAAATACAATATAAAATGGTATATCATTTTTTAGCTTGCAGGTAAAGCATCTTTTTTACGTTTTAAAAATATTTATTGGCCATTTGTGATTCTGCTTTTGTGTATGGCCTGTTCATAGCCTATGCCCATTATAATATTTTTATGAAATATTTTAGGAATTATTTATATATACACTGAGTGGCCAGATTATAATCTCTGAATGCATAATAATATGGTCACTCAGTGTATATTCTATATAATAAAAGGCTAATATGCAAATTGTCCCCTCGACCAGGAATTTGACCAGCAAGCAGGCCGGCCAACTGCCCAAATCCCCTTCCCTGGCCAGGCTGGCCGGACCCTATCCATGCATGAATTCATGGATATATTTTCCGATTCATTCAGCTCTCCTTTCATATCTTCAATAAACTTTTATTATAAATTTTCCAGAAAATTATGTTTCTGTCATTATATTATATATAAAATATCTTTTAAAATTATATTAAAATATCTTTTCACTTAATGTACCCCAATTTACTCTGCCATATTAAATGAATTTCATTAAACTTGCTTACTAAAGCTATAAATTCTAAGGTTTATTTCATAACACATAATCTAAATAATAATAGTAACTTAACTCTTCAATTTGTAAATAATTTTTTTATGTCATACATTCAGAATTCATCTTAACCTCCGTACTCACCAAAAAGCTCCATTGTCTCTACTCTCAGTGTCCATGAAATTAGAATCCAAAAATATGTCTTTGTAGATTCGCCCAACGAGGCAATACAAATCTGAAGCTACTTGCCCTTCACCTTGCACCAGGGGAATCATAATATCAAGAGCTTTTGCTCTATCTCCAGGGAGATTTCTCCTAAGGTAGGGGGAGAAAAACATCCTTGTTTCAATAAAGATTAGGTTAATGATCTTTTAAAAAAATATTTTTATTGATTCCAGAAAGGGAGAGGGAGAAATAGAAACATTGATGATGAGTGAGAATCATTGATCAGCTGCCTCTTGCATGCCTCACACTGAGGATTAAGCCCACAACCCAGGCATGTGCCCTTGACCAGAATTCAACCTGGGACCCTTCAGTTCGCAGGCCAACACTCGATCCACTAAGTCAAACCAGGAAAGTCAATTATCTTTTTAAAATTCTAATATGTTGATTCATATTAGGCAGAATAAAAACAATTAGACTTTGAGAGTCCTCTGTAAGCCTCTGTCCCAACCCTTTTTGTTTTTTTAAGCCTACTGCTTGTTTCCTGGGTCTAACAAGGATCTTTCTTGAATTGCTTTTCTGATAACGGTGATGGTTTGTTCTTACCTATCCACAGTCCTTCCAATTTCCCTGCAGTCTATATGCAGGTTCAAGCTGCAGATGTGAGATTAGGAATGAAGTTTGTGGTCCCAAATGGGGCAGAGTCAACTAATCCAAACAGGGACAAAACCCTGACTTTAGGTTTTAATGGTTTTTGCTCCAAAAACACTGAGCAAAGTAATTCACAGACAATACCAACAAATCAACTTTAACCCAAGGATTGCCTGATTTCTATGTGTGACCAATCAATTATTTAAAAAGCTGCTTTGTGTAGCTTGTTCTAAAATAACAAGTTTGTATGATGTGTGCCATAGTGGCAACAGAAGGGGGAGAGGCAGGACTAGGAGCAGCATTAGTTCTGGACCTAGAAGATTCATTGACACATGACCTATGATAATAATTAGGTGTGTCCAGAGCAGTCCTAGTGAAAATATCTGGTTCAGAATATGTCCACCTAGACATAACTACCCTTAAACCTATTTTAGTCAATTTAAAAAAAATGTTTTTATTGATTACAGAGAGGAAAGGAGAAGGAGAGACAGAAACATCAATGATGAAAGAGAATCATTGATTGGTTGCTGCCTGCATGCCCTACATTGGGGATCAAACCTGCAACCTGGGCATGTGCCCTGACCAGGAATCAAACCATGACCTCCTGGTTTATAGGTCACCACTCAACCACTGAGCCATGCCAGCTGAGCCTATTTTAGTCAATTTTTGCATGAATGACCACTTGGTATTGAGTATGTTTGCTTAAAAATAATATGATATTCATGTAATTAAAAAAAATTCTAAAACCTGTAAATAGCAGATACAAACTTATAAGAATTTTATTTTAAAGATTTTATTCTAAAAAGATTGTGAATCTTTTTTTACTAACAAAAAATCATAAAATAATAAAAATGCATGCTTCCTATATTTTACATGGTTCAAGTGGGAATACTAATATTGCATTCTGATAGGGAGTGGTTGCAGGGCTAAAGCAAAAACATATACCCTATAAAGAATATACAGGTTAAAAAATATGTTAGCACATTGTGAACAGGAACTTTTTTTTCTTACCTGTTCAGTGCAAATGCATAATGAAACTTCACATGATGATGGGAGGCCAAATCAAAGGTTGGCAGCTTTTCTAAAGTCTCTACCAGCTTCACAATAGAATCATATTCCTTTAAACAAGAGAAGAATGGCACAGAATTAAACCAGTAGGAGAAAGTTCTGACAATGATATGCTTTTTGACAACCAATTATTTTAATCTGAGTAGGGTATAAAAAAGAGAACTAAAATCCAAGGAATACATTGAAAAAGCTACAACCAAGAAGAAACTTTAAAAAAAAAAGGGTTTTGATTACATAGATTGAAACATTAGAAACAGTTACCACATCTAGCCAGCAAAACAATAAACCATCTAGCATGGTAACGTTATTCTGACTTAATAAGGTTGTACTTCTCCCTGGAGCCAGATTTCTGGCATGCAGTGTCCTATCAATTACTTTCAGGGAAATAATTTCCAAAATATCAAGAACATGGGGCAACTGATTGAACTTCAGTTATCATCAACAGAACAACTTTATTTCAACATGAATAAGCAACTCTAGTCATAGGATCCTAATTGCCACACTTCTCCACATGGACAAATCTCTGCTGTTTTTAACTCAGTCCTGAAAGGCTGAAAATAAGAAACCAGAACTCACTTAAGTTTTACTGAAAAAATCTAATCGCAAATCCCCAGCTCAGAGGAGGTTTCATTCTACTTATCATATTTTTACAATTTCAAGACATGTCAATAAAACAGTATGGAATGTGGGTGTGTTTTATATAATATATTTTAAAAGTTCTTTTTACAGGAATGTAAAAGTACAGCATAGAGAACATAGTAAACCATTAAGTGATAACTATGTAGGGTGATCACATTGTAAGTTATAAAAATATCTGATCATTATGTGGATTAGCTAAAACATATTGTATGTCAACAGTAATTAAACATTAAAAAGATTTTAAAGTTATTTTTATAATTAATCAATTGCATATTTCTTCCTCCTGGCTATCAATTTTAAGCAACATAATTTCAATGGAGATATGTCCATAAAACTCTCAAAATTTTGGCTGTTTACCAAAACAAAGCTTTTACTTATTGACTGGCAGGTGAATCGGAGGCTAACATCACAGAACAGATTGTCCCGAGTTAAGTATGCTTGCTAATTTTTTTTAGTCCCTTTGGAGGAAAAAGACCTTTATAATACAAGTCTTGCATAATCACTAGCTGTTACTCATATGAATCTATCTTGTTCATCATAAAATCTTGGGACAGAAAGCATACAAGTGTCAATAAAAAATTTTATGTACTAGCTGAAATCGGTTTGGCTCAGTGGTAGAGCGTTGGTCTGCGGACTGAAAGGTCCCGGGTTCGATTCCGGTCAAGGGCATGTACCTTGGTTGCGGGCACATCCCCAGTAGGGGTGTGCAAGAGGCAGCTGGTCGATGTTTAAAAAATTTTATGTACTAACATGAATAAATTAGTTAACTGAAATTTGATGTTAATACTTCCATATATTTCCAATATACTATTTGAAAAAGATTTTAAGCATCTTCTTACCTGTATATCTCTGTAGGAAAGTAACAGATTTATGACAATATCTGCTGTCAAGACTTCAATATTATCTAATCGCTGCCGAATTCTTGCCAATTCAGCTGCCAGTTCTTTACCAGTGTATAAATTACGAGCTTTCCTGATATCATTGAGTATAGATTCCCGGAAATACTGGCTGATGGGAAAACACATTTCAGAGAGTTAATACTAGAAAGAATTTCGATGAAAAGTAATAATTTTATATGAAAAGAATGGCATTTGCATGATTGGTAGATTTCAATTCATTAAGATGCACAGAATGAACACCTCGCATAAGTAGCTTTATTAAGAAACTTAGAAGTCCTATATTTCTATTGACACTCTACCTTGCTTCAGGAAGCATTAAAGGTAGACATTCTGCCGAGACCGGTTTGGCTCAATGGATAGAGCGTCGGCTTGGGGACTGAGGGACCCGGGTTCGATTCCGGTCAAGGGCATGTACCTTGGCTGCGGGCATATCCCCAGTAGGGGGTGTGCAAGAGGCAGCTGATCGATGACTCTCTCTCATCGATGTTTCTAGCTCTCTATCTCTCTCCCTTCCTCTCTGTACAAAATCAATAAAATATATTAAAAAAAAAAAATAAAAAAAATAAAGGTAGACATTCTATGTTAATGAATTTCCCAAGAACCTGTAATGAACCATTTAAAATGCCCAAACTTTATTTTTAATTTTATGGTTTTGAATATAAATTATTCTAAACAAACTAAGGTGTGCCTATGATTTGAATATAATATAACCGTTACTTTCTGACTCAGCATCATCATTTAACAATATAAATCACCCTTAAATAAAAATAAGAAACCATATATTATTATACTTAAATAAAATATAATAACGCTCTCAGCAATTTTTGCCGAGTTCTTGCTCTTACAATAAAAGTCCCTGGACATTCCTTAGGATAATGTTTCCGTACTTTAAATTTATTTTTAACTTTACTATCACTATAACACAGCAGTCTTTTATATTTCAGATTTCAAGTCAGTCTGTGAATAAGTGAATGAAATGCAACATGTAAATTATGGGGCATCTCTTTTATTCACTTAGAGGATATTATACATTTTTCCTGCTTCTTGGCTGCTGTGTACTATATCTAAAAAACATCTCATCAGATGCACAAATAAGAAAAATAGACTAACATTTCCTTTATTAAACTTACCTGGAGCCAGCTTGTGCCACGTTCAGAAGTTGAATGAAACGATCCACAAGAGGTAAGCAGATGGGTCCCAGAAGCAGCTCGAAGTTGGACTGCATGAGCTCTGACAGCCCCTTCATGAAGCTGCAGTCACAGCAGTAGACCTTGTTGTGTGGAGTGACCATGTAGGGGACGAAGGTGTAATTCCCAGTGCACATCTGTGGAGGGAGGCACCGGGAGGTGGTGAGCTAGTCTGAGGACTCCACACTAGCGTAACCCCAAGTCTTACTTAAGTGAGCATTGTAAGTATAATATTGTAATAATCTGAATGTGACAGGAAAGAGAAAAGCCTCATTTTTATTTATGACCTATGAAAATGAAAATTCCCTCCCATTTCTTTAATTGCTTCCTTCAAGTAATGAGGACTTACAAGTGATTCAAAAAACAGTAGGGGCCAGTTTCTATCAATCAATTTAAATATTCACCATCTCTCAGGGCTGAGGCATATAATATATATTATAGGAAAAATGGTGTCATTTAAAACACAGTCTTCAGCCTTCAGGGAACTTAAAAAATTTAATCAGAGAGATACAATGCAAATACAGGAAAATAGTAAGAAGTAACATTTAGGGCTGCCAATTTGACAGAACTAGCTACTCCCCTCCAGGTCACCGTGTCTCAGTCGTGGCTCCATTAGTCTCCTAGTTACTAAAACTAGAGACGTAGAAGTGATCTTGATGCTTCCATTTCCTTTACCTCCCATATCCTATCAAAATCCTATCTATTCTACCTCTAAAATAAAATCTCATATTTGTCCATTTCCTGCCACCTTCTCTCCAGCATTACAAACCACCAATGCCACTAACACACCGGCCTGAACCACTGTCTCCCTGTGTCCAGTCCTGCCCTCAATCTATGGCCTAACCAGCTGTCAAAGGGATCCTTTTACAACCCATATCAGATCGCTTCCCTCAGCTGTCTAAAGTCCTCTCCCGGGCTCCCGAGATGAAGATAAGTGGTATCACGTAGTACAAAGGCCTGACTATCCAAATTCTGCCTCTCTCTAACCCCAGCCCATGCTGCTCTCCTCCGCTCACTCACTCATCCTAATCTTCTGTCGGTTCCTAATGGGGCCAAGAGGGGGTACACGAGAGCAAACAAAAGTGGAACTGGGTAAAGAGGAAAGGCAAAAAGCACACTGGGCACTTCTGAGTGATAAGTAAGCCTGACCAGAGCTTAGGGTTCAGGGAAGGGGAGTGAAGGCAAAGCTGAGGATTTTAATTTATTATTATTTTTTAAAATATATTTTTATTGGCCCTGACTGGTTTGGCTCAGTGGCTAGAGCGATGGCCTGCAGACTCAAGAGCCCCAGGTTCGATTCTGATCAAGGGATGATGAACCTTGGTTGCGGGCATATAACCAGTGGGGAGTATGCAGGAGGTGGCTGATTGATCGATGTTTCTCTCTCATTGATCTTTCTAACTCTCTATCCCTCTCCCTTCCTCTCTGTAAAAAATCAATAAAATATATTAAAACATATATATTGTCTTCTTAAAAACCCAAATGTTTCTCTCTCATTGATATTTCTAACTCTATCCCTCTCCCTTTCTCTCTGTAAAAAATCAATAAAATATATTAAACACACACATACACACACACACACACACACACACACACACACATATCTTTACAGAGCCAAAGGTAATATTTTAAATTATATATGCTGGGCAGGGAGAATCATGGAAGATTCAGAGCAGGAAAGAAAACACCATCAAGGCAGTGCATTCTGACAGTCTGGGCAGAAAATTAGGTAGGAAGCTACAAAGCATGACCAGACTGGCAGCAGTAGCAATGGACACATGCCCTCAATGTCAAAAAGAAAGAATCATCTAGATCTGCCAACTGGTCACAGAGATTGAGAGAGAGGGGAAGAAGGAGTCAAAGGTTGCTCCACAGTAAGAATTCAGAAAGCACAACCAGACTTAAGCATTTATGGACATTCTGCACTCGGGAGCACTTGTTATATTTCAAGCAATTAATCAAACAGAACTGACTTCCCATCAATATACGGGAAGAAGGTTAAGAAGCTGAGGTTTGGTCCAACAGGCATGGCTCAGTAGTGGAATGTCAACCTATGAACCAGGAAGTCAGTTTGATTCCTGCTCAGGGCACATGCCCAGGTCGTGGGCTCCATCTCCAGTGTGGGGCATGGAGGAGGCAGCCGATCAATGATTATCCCTCATCACTGATGCTTCTATCTCTCTTTCCCTCTCTTTTTTTCTCTGAAGTCAATAAAAATATATGTGTATTTTTAACGAAGCTGAGGTTTGTTTTGGGGTGGAAGGGTGAAATGTTCACTTTTAGAGAGGCCAGGATTTTAGGGGAGCAGGATACCCAAAGAGAAAATACCCAAAATAAAGTTAGAAATACATGATTGGAACATAAAAGAGTTTCAAGCAAAAACACAAACCCAGGAAAGAGACCTCTAAAGGAAAAAACACAGAAAAAAGGAAAATGAAAGGACTGAAAATTAGAAAAAAGGAAAATGAAAGGACTGAAAATTAGAATATGTGGAAAACTCCCAGGGAGCATAGGGAGTTCCCAGCCGTATCAGCCTTTCAGAGAACAAAACATCCCTGCTCTGACCCTCAGGTATAAACGAATGAGAGCAAACATTTATTTGCCACTGGCATGCGCCAGGGAATGAGCGGTCACAGTTCCCAACAACCACTGAAAAAGCTGCTACGGTCTCTGTTTTGCAGGTGAGAAAACAGGTAAGGCTTTGGGAGGTCACAGCCGGTCTGTGCTGTGTGTGGGACTCCAGCCAGGGCCTCTTTCCCCAGAGGGTTTGCCATTATCACTAGAGGCCTGGGCACCCTCTCCAGTGTCCTTTACATGCTGGCATGCCAACCCTTTGCCTCAGGTCACCTTCCTTGAACCCTGCATGAGCCAAGTTACTGTCACATAGCAAACAGACAAGAAGTTCCAAGTGCCCTAGTGGCCAGACTTAATTATTTACGAACATTGTATTCTTTGAGGCACTGCTTGTATGGAAGGCAATGAAGCAGAAACCTGGCTTCCCTTTAAAAGCATGAGAAGAACTTCCGGAGGTTGATGTTTGATTTTTAAATCAAGAACACAAAGGTGTTCCTTTCTCAAGTTCTCCTCCTTCAGGCAACAATAATTGGAAGACTAGTCAGAGAGAGGGGGAATCAACATATCTTGCTTTTAAAATGTTGCTGAGATTCCATAGCACAACCACCAATTTAATCCTTTTACACAAGCCACTGCCCGGGCAGAAAAGAAAGGCAGGACAGTCAGAGGCTGTTTTCCAAAGATTAAACTATGAATAGGTTATAAAAGAGCAACAGAATCAAATGCTTCTGTTTTAGATAAGCACTATAACAAAATCACAAAATAAAGTGCTCTGAATCTTCTAAGTCACAAAAGCAGGAGGAAAAAAGATGGAAAGACAATGAACTAGAAAAGTGATATGAGCTTCAGAATATTATTCTTCTGCTGATGGATCAAGTTCTGTATCCTCAGGAGCCTTAATACCACGTGCATTTGTGTATAAGACGTGAAATATAACACACCGCTGTTGCAATACTGGGCATTGGGGAATAATATTTACATTTGTGCAAAACGAATTCTGGGAGAGAATGACTATCAGATGTCTGGGTGTGTGCTGAGCAGTGTAGGAGCAAAGAGAGAAAAATGAGAGTCATGCAAACAGCAGAGAAAAATGGATTCCTAATTCTTGTTCACAATACCCTGCATGCTAAGGTTTTTCTAAGTTCCTGGCCTCACTGCACTTTATTGCCTATGTTTATGAGGCAATAAATCCCCCCCCCCCAAGTTTCCCACTGTTGTTAAAAAACAAACAAACAAAAACAACAAAAAAGAAAAACAGGAGAGGCTGAGAAGCTGGAGGAGGCACAGGCATATTACTAGGGGTGCAGTGGGGGGAAAGTATGGGAGTTGGTTGTAAGATGTTCTTTTTTTAAAAAAAATATATAAACTGCCGAGGAAAGCACTTTTTCAAAATAATATGGAAACATTTATTTCCCAAGTGGGCTCATATAGAACTTAGAAATATTATAACTGCAATTTCTGCTTACAAGATTGCTACCAATCCCAGAGTTTGAAGTCACTAATGATCCAAAACAAAATAACAGCAACTGTGCCGGGGCCAGGTGTTTCAGTTGGTGGAGCACTGTCCCGTACAACAAAGGACTGTAGGTTTGATTCCCAGGCAGGGTACATACCTAGGTTGCAGCTATGGTCCTCAGACAAGGCACATATGTAGGCAACCCAACCAATCAATGTCTCTCTCTCTCTCTCTCTCTCTCTCTCTCTCTCTCTCTCTCTCTCTCTCTCTCTCTCTCTCTTTTTCTCTCTCTCTCTTTCATCAATAAAAACATATCTTCAGGTGAGGATTTTAAAAATACACAAACCAACCACTGTGTGATCAAGAACAGACATCACAGGTACAAAAAAACCCCAAACAAACAAACAAAACACTTTTTTTTTTTTTTTTTTTTTTTTTTTTTTTTTTTTACTGCTTTTAAAAGGACCATATTTCCTTAAATTTCAAAACACTAAGGCATGGTCATAAAATAACAATGCCAATCCCTTGAGCCCATGCTTGTTTCCATGGCTATAAAAACTCAAAGCTCAAAATCTAGTCTTATTCTAATTATCTTCACTGTTTTAATTAAAATAATGCCATTTCTGTATTTAATTTTTTAAAAATCCATAAAAATGAACATAAGCATGTGTGGCAAATGAATTATGCTTCTGGGAAGAAATGCTCTCACATTCAAATATATTGAAATATATGCTCAAAATACTCAATTTTTGATAAAGACTCCCAGCACCTAAAACAGCTGCTTACTCAAATCAATGGCAACTTGGTCATAATGTTCAGTCTTTGGTCATCTTATAAGCCTGCTTCTCCACACATCCAAACCTACCATTCAGGGCTCAGATAGTACTTGCTACCTCCTCTGAAAGACCTTCCATGACCACTTGATGTAATGGTCACCCACTCTTTAGCATGTTGCCTTATGTTAATTTTCTAATTGGCTTGCTTGTTTATTTGTTTACTGGCTTTTGCCCCTAAGTAGACTCTGGCACTTCTCATTTGTTGTCTCACAAAGCAGCTATGAAATGTGGTGGTTTTCACTTTTAACCTCCTTTGTGAATCCCTGTGGTACCAGCCCAAAGCTTTGCACATGGTACATGCTCAATCAATATTTGTTTAATGAAATCTGTTACACCGAATTGATGCATGAAGCAAGAATTGTTCATTTCCTGTTGAATGCAGAATGAGTTCATAATGGCAGCATTATTTATGCTGCAATGAGTCTCTGACCTGGTAAAACCTTAACCATAAGCTTTTACATTTCTGATCTACAGAAAAGCTATCAATTGTACTTTTAATGTTATCATCTTAAATTGAATCATGCAGATATTTATAGTATATTATTTCTACTCTAAATTGCAGAGATACATTCTTTAAAGTTTTCAAACACTGACTTACTTGCCAAAATAAAAAATACAACCATTGGTATGACAGGTCATTCACCTGTATGTTCTTTTTCTTCAGGCATTTAAACATTTTAAAAATTTTATTTCTGTCACTATTTAACTTTTGTTTAATGCTGTGTGGAGGATAGGAATTTTGTAGTGTTATCTCAAAAATAGATACAAGACTTAAGAACTTAAAATCAACCTCTATTGATAAATAGATGATAAATTAGATAGAATTATGCATATATAAATATATCTATATTAGTGGCCCTGCTCACGAATCCATGTGCGAGAAGCTCACTGCAGCTTGCCTCAGCTGGCCACCCCGCTCACCATCGCTCGTATCTCACTACACATAGCTCGCTGTCCCGCCCTCCTGTAGCTATCTGAAGCTTGTAGCTCGCTGCCCAGTCCTCCTGCTGTTCAGTCATTACATGACAGTGTCCCAGACCAATTTGCATATTACTCTACTATAAGTATAGATATGTGCAGGTATTTATGTGTATATTTATATCTATAATTTTATATATAGCTTATATTATATATTTAGATATACATACATGCAAACACATATGTGTATCTGTGTATATATAGTATGTTGCTTTAGTATCATTCATAATCCCACAAAATTGATGTACTTTGCAAATTTTTTCAAAAAGGTAATTATGTACTTTTTAAAAAGCAGGTATCAGTGTCACCTTCCAATATTATAAATGAAATCTTACTATAAATGAATATTTAGATAAAATTATCATATCTATATGGATATATCAGAAACTGTAAAGAGACAGAAATTAAAATTTTGTGGAGATGAAAATAACAAATTAGTTGATGGAAAAGAAAATATAAAGTTTCTAGAAGGGTTAAGTAAAATACTCACAGTATTCTTCTGGCAAATGATTTCCTGGGGGGGAAAAAAGTAAAGATGTCAATACAAAACTAATTAATTAAATTAATTAACTGAACCATACTTTATGGGAAATTATGTGTTAATAATTTTATTAGCAATTAGAGATTTCAGGGAGTGTAAAATATGTTTTTGCATATGAGACTTTAATAATCTGACAGAGCAGAGTGGGGAGAGCACAAAAAACAACACAAATATGTAAAATCCCCAAACTGAATAATCTAAGAATCATTTTGGCAGAATATGCAGATGTAAATTACAGCCATGATCTTTTTGGAAACTGTTAAAATGAGTTGGATTTGCCTGAATAAGTACAACCTCACTCATACCATGGGAGGAGACCAAGCAGCATGCTGCCTCCAGGGCAGCTGGAAATAAAGGGCATTGGCCATTTATCAAAATGGGCCAGTCCACACACAGAGAGTAAGGACACCTGTCAATAAATAATCATAAACATGATTATGTATTATTCAACAAGAAACAGAATTCAATAAACATGTTGCAGGCAGTATCTCTGTCTTTTAGGCTGTGAGGAATGAGATCATGCAAATAATGTGCCTGGTGCATAGAAAGCTCTTGATAAAGCTAGCTATCATCATTATTATTCCTAAATGTTAAAGTGACTAGAATCGTCCAGGAGAATCTAGAAAAGCCTGAAGTATAAAGGCTTCACTGAGGGTGAGGAATCATAATTTAGAAAAAAAGATAATAGAATAGTTTATTGGAAAAGGAGGTATGCACGTTGTCATGGAAACAGGAAATGTAAGACATCTGTGAAGCCTCAAGGGTGGCTAAGAAGAGGAGCCAGGCCCTCACCAGTTTGACTCAATGGATAGAGCACTGGCCTGTGGACTGAAGGGTCTCAGGTTCGATTCCAGTCAAGGGCACATGCCCAGGTTGAGGGCTCAATCCCCAGTAGGGGACGTGCAGGAGGCAGCCGGTTAATGACTGTCTCTCATCGTTGATGTTTCTATCTCTCTTTCCCTCTCCTTTCCTCTCCGAAATCAATAAAAGTATATTAAAAAGAAAGTAAGAGAAGCCAGCTGTGGCAGGTGAGAGAAGAGCCATACAAAATTTAGGGGACCAGCCATCATTCTTCATCCCAGGATCAACATGGTGGCAAGGGAATCCAATGAGGGCCTTGGCTTAGAGCAGGATGTAAGACTTCTGAATGTTTAAGGATAACAGATAAGTCAACAAAAATCTACAGAGAAAGGAATTGTGCTGAGTAATTTTGAGAGCCATAAAATACATAACTGAAAAACCTTCAATACTTCACAATCTTGCTGATAAAAAAGGACGTGTACACATTTAAAAAGAAATATCATAAGCCTAGTTGCACATGCATATGTGCACACACATGCTAAGTCAAAAGAGTATATACTAGTACATCAAGTGGGGTTTCTAAGAGAAAGAAGATGTTATTAAGAATTGAGAAGATCAGCAGGGAGGGCAGAACTCAAGATGAGCCAAGAAGAACAGACACAACTTCCAAAGGCAAGGCTGGGAGGTGAGGATCATAGCTAGAGGAGTAAGAACAGCAAAGGCCCACTTAGGGAAGAACAAATATTATCACTGGCTAAAGAAGACAGTTCATTTGGGGAAGTATAGAAGAGAAAATTAATGAAGTATTTGAAAAAGGTCTTAAATGTAACCTTTGGACTAAAGCAGACAGTTCATTTTGGAAAGCACAAATAATAAGATTAGAAAGTCATTGAAGAGAGTTTTGGTTGCCAAAATATAGTACTCTGTTCTGTGGGCATTGGGCAAAGTGTTTTTTAAGCTGAGCCATATTCATAATGAAGTGTCAACACACAGGGAATACTTTTCTAACTGCAAAGGTTGGGAACAAAATAAACATCTATCAACTAGAAACTGGTTGAATCCACTATGATACCACCATACAATGAACTTCAATGCAGCCAAACAAAGAATGAGGAAGTTCTTTATGTAGTGATATGGAAATATCTCCAAGATATACTGCTAAGTGAAGAAAGAGCAAAGTACAGAATGGTGTTTTGTTTTGTTTTTAAACTTCACCCAAAGATATTTTTTCAGAGAGTGGAAGGGAGGGAGGGAGCAGAGTGGGAGTAGGGGAGAAAAGGAGGGAGATACATTGATGTGAGAGAGACACTTTAACTGGTCTCACACAAGCCTACAACCTAGGTAGGTGCCCTTGACAGGGAATCACACCCACAACCTTTTGGTGCACTGTTCAACGCTCTAACCAGGGCTAGAATGGTTTTTACTCTCTGCTCCTATTTATGTATAAAAGGGAGAAAAATAAAATTCTAAGTTGTACAATGATAAAATATCTCTTGAAGGATAGACAAGAAACTAATAACAGATGTTTCCAATGAAGAGGGGAGCTGGCTGGCTGAAGAACAAGGAAAGAGAGTGACTTTCCCCTATACCACACATTCTTTTGCACTTAAAAATTTTTAAATGTATTACCCAGGTGAATGTATTACCCAAGAAAGACAAATAAGACATAAAACTTGTTGAAGTTTTTAAAATATTAACTAGTGGCTGTATTTCACATTGGACGGGAAATGTATTTAGGTAACTATTGCAAAAGTCCAGGGACCTCACAATAAGGCCTTGGGCAATGGTGGTGCCCGGGGAATGGAAATCAAGAGACAGATGAGTGACATAGTAGGGAAAGGTCGACGGAGTTTTTTCTTACAGGTGTTTCACAAGCAGCTATTGTGTTCACACAATCATGCCCATATGCACACACACAGACGTATACACATACATGCACAGGTCTCTGAATAAACTATTATTATAAAACTAGGGACTCAGTGCACAACATTCGTGCACTGGGGCAGGGGTCCCTCAGCCCGGCCTGTGCCCTCTCCCAGTCTGGGACTGCTCTGGGGATGTCTGCCTCAAAGGAGTCCTTAGTGCTGCCGTGGAGGCGGGAGAGGCTCCCACGACTGCCACTGTGCTCACCAGCCATGAGCCCGGCTTCTGGTTGAGCAGTGCTCCCCCTGTGGGAGCACACTGACCACCAGGGGGCAGCTCCAGTGTTGAGCATCTTTCCCCTGGTGGTCAGGGCATCTCATAGCGACAGGCCATTTTGCTATTCGGTCACTTTGCATATTGGCTTTTTATTATATAGGTTAAAAAGAAAAATGTTGGATAATCAACAAAATCAGGGACACAGTATGAAGAATTTTCAAAATCTGATTTATGATACATGTCTCCAGAGCAGTAAATGACAGCCTTTCTTACACTGTTCCCTTGATAGGAAGATCCTCTCTCCTCTAAGTAACAAGGAAAAGCCCTTCTCTTCAATGCTCTGCCTAATAGCATCCCCTGTGCACAGCATAAAAAAACCATTTTCTGTGAAGCTGACCTTCACTGTCTTCTATGATATCTATCTTCCCAAAAGAAGTAGATAATTCCATATTTTGGCTGCCACTAACCCTCATATACACCTCTATGACAGCACTGCCTGTACTAACTGCAAATGTTTCTTTATATGAGTCCCCCATCCCACAGCGTGAGTCATCTTGGATGCCAGGGCCATGTTTTGTTCATATCTGTACCCCACAAACAGCCAAGCAAATTGAATGGCACAGAGTAGGTACCCAATGAGAACATGAATAAATAAGTTAATGAATGTATAAGATACTGAACTATGTTCTGGGTGGATATGTGTAAGTTCTGGCCTGCTCCTGAATAGCCAGGTGTTATTTCACCTCTCTGTAAAGTATCATACTGCGAGTAAGGTTGAGTGACCGCTGGTCTCTTACAACTCTGTGTTCTATCATTCTGCTTTTAGCTAAAGGCCCATCACAGTCAACACTGTTCTTGTGTCACCAGAAGGAGAGATGCCCCCATGCCCTGCACTGGAGCTACTCTACCATCATCTCTCTTTTAATGCACCAGGCACAGGAATGGAAGTGGTAATCACAGGAGGTGACTTGTCACTTGTGGTGAGAACTGAGTGAGCTAAAGGCTCTGGTCCCTATCTATACTAATAAAGGGGTAATATGCTAATTAGACCAGATATCTTCTGGATGTCTTTCTGAACATCCTTTTGGACAAAGCCACAGTGGCAGGGGCAGAGGCAGAGGAGGTTAAGGGTGATCAGGCTGACAGGGGAGCAGTTAGGGGGCGATCAGGTCAGCAGGGGAGAGCAGTTAGGGATGATCAGACCACAGGGGAGAGCAGTTAGGGGTGATCAGGCAGGTAGGGGAAAGTGGTTAGGAGCAATCAGGCAGGCAGAAGGCAGGTGAGCAGTATAGGAATCTATTGAATTCTTATGAACTATTGCTTATGTCTTATAGAAGCTAATTAGATATAAATTGTTCTCTTGAAGAAGACACTCGGTTTATGATATAACTTCAAATGAGGTAACAACTGAAAAGACAAAAACAATACTATTTGTGCATTTTAACTCATACAAATAAATAGCAAACAAGACCTCAAAAGCTATCTACCTACTGAAGCAGAATAGTGAAAGCTTAATTTGTACTAAACCCGTTAAAATAAATAAAAGGAGGAAGGGGAATAAATTTGAGACACAACTGCTATATTTCACATCACTTCATGGAAGTATCTCATCTAGGTGCCTAGAAATATAAAGATAAAATAAATATAGCCGAAACCAGTTTGGCTCAGTGGATAGAGCGTCAGCCTGTGGACTGAAGGTTTCCAGGTTCGATTCTGGTTAAGGGCATGTACCTTGGTTGTGGGCACATCCCCAGTGGGGGGTGTGCAGGAAGCAGCTGATCGATGATTCTCTCATTGATGTTTCTAACTCTCTATCCCTCTCTCTACTTCTCTGTAAAAAATAAATAAAATATATTAAAAATAAATAAACATAAATTTCAGCTCCTTATCAGAGGATGTTTCTGGAGATGCATTGCCCTATTACAACTTCATAATTTTATGAAATCTTTTTTCTTCTTCATTTTTTCATTAAGGTATTATGTATGAAATCTTTAGGGGACTTCTGGTCAGTATAGTCTTTAGCGGTACCAAAAATAAGCAAAAAAAAAAAAGTGTGTGTGTTTTTTTTCAATTTTCCAGTATCCTTTGATAACCAAATAAGGAAGCAAGACAAAAAATCTAGTTTAGGTCTCGTTCCAAGAAGATGAAGACAACTTTTAATAGCTATTAGGGAAAAATTAACTTTGAAGAGGTCATTTTAAGGATAAATAAATGGAATATCTCCAAAATTGGAACATGTTCGTGCCTAAAATGTGGGTAATTACAGCCAAGGAAGGAACAGCTGGTGTGGGGTTGCTAAGTCGAATCCACTTAGGGTGGGAGAAGCAGGATGAGCACCCAGGATCCCGATTTCAGGAAGAAAGGCAAGGCGCTGGGAGTTCTTGGCCAGGGAAGAACATAGCGCCCGGCTGGTGACTTTCCTGGTCTTCCCTTCTGACCCCTCTTTCTGTCCCAGAAGAACATGGCAATTTTTCCCACTAAAGTTGGGGAGAAGAGAGAGATTTCTTATACTCCCCAGTTCCTTCCTCTCCCTAATTTCAGCGCTTCAAAGGAGGACAGGGAAATACCAGATTGGCTGTTGTGAACACCCTCGGCTTCACTGACAAGATGGGACTCACCTTACCATTCCCCCATGCTGCTAAAATAAAGCTGAGAAGGCTTAGAAAGAATCCTCCCACACAGGTGTCACAGAACTGACCCATCTTTTATGTAAGAAAACTTACATAAAATTACATTTGTGCTTACGTGTTATGCAAATACCAGCATAAAAGCTCAAGGTTAGAAATACGACTCAATAATCTAACAAAAAGCTAGAAAATCATATTTCTATAGGACATATGACATTTATAGACAGATTTAGATGAAAATGTCCTTGATGACAGCTCCAAGAAGATGGGGTTTGCTCTGCTCTGACATTTATTAGCTGTGTGTGCCTCTAAGTCCCCTTCTATCTCTCTAAGTTTATTTCTTTTTTAAAAATATATTTTATTGATTTTTTTTTTTTTTTTTTTTACAGAGAGGAATGGAGAGGCATAGAGAGTTAGAAACATCGATGAAAGAGAAACATTGATCAGCTGCCTCCTGCACACTTCCCACTGGGGATGTGCCTGCAACCAACATACATGCCCTTGAACAGATCGAACCTGGGACCTTTCAGTCTGCAGGCCAACGCTCTATCCACTAAGCCAAACCAGTTAGGGCTCTAAGTTTATTTCTCATCTGTTAAGAAAATATTTTCTATCTGTCCCATCTATATAGTAAATACCTAACTTTGTCTATTTCATTGGGCTGTATTTAAATAAACGAAGTAAGTTTATGAAAGTATTTCAAGCATTTTAAAGCTGTATGTATTAATATTATCAAAGCAAACAATCACAACTCAACTCCTGTATTTCCAGATATAGAAAGATTTTGTACCTGTGTTATTTTGTGACCAGGGGTAAGAACACATCCTTCTCTTGATATAAGCAACCGTCAATTAAAACAACCTATACCAAGAGTCAAGTTAAATTGCACCAAAGCTGGAAAGCAATCCTAAAAGAAATTCTAGTCCACTTCCCTCAATTTAAAAATATATATATATATTTTTATTGATTTCAGAGAAGAAGGGAGAAAGAGAAAGATAGAAACATCAATGATAAGAGAGAATTAGTGATCGGCTGTCCCCTGTATGCCCCATCTTGGGGATCAAGCCCAAAACCTAGGCATATACCTTCACCAGGAATCGAACCCTGCTGGCTGGCCTTCCCTCTTAATTCTGTTTCTTGTTTAATAAATATATCTTGGTGGGAGAACTCTACTGTAAGTAGAAACATGTCTTTAAACTGGGTTGGGATGCTGATGAGTGATATTTTTGTACACACAGCATTTGAAATAGCTCCCTAAGAAGAACTTCTCCTTATAATGTGTTGCAATAATTATAATTAACTTCCTCTTCTTTGACACCAGCTGTTTCTTTCAGCAATGCCTAACTGGACCATCTAATTAAAGTACAGGTATTGCTTTAAAAATTGTTGAAAAGTTATAGGTATAATGAATTTCTGTATACTAAATTACATTTTACTCTTAAATTTCAATAATCATTTCAAGGGTGCATTCTAAAAGGACTCAAATAGGATGGTGATTTGGAGTGCCACAAAAATCAAGTCCAATGAAAGGATCATTAATTTACAATAAATGAAAGGAAACAGAATTTGCTCCATTTGGGTGGGAGTCAGGAGGCTTTCTGACTCTCATTTTCTGTGTGCAAAGATATTTATTCTTGCTCTTTAAGGTATTCAAACGCATGGGCCTGTGATGAAAGTCTCTAAACATATAACAAATTCTGGTGCTAACCCAGTGATAGGATGACCTCTTCCATTTACAATGTAGCACAGTGTTCCCTCTCCCTTTGACAAATGGTAATAAATGCTACAACAGTGAGCTGGGGGTGGAAGGGATAGGGAGGCAAAGGAGGAATTAGGACAACAAGGGCATACCTTATCGAGTAACAATTTCTTAGAAAATGGGAGTATTATTAATTGACATGAAAGAAAACTGGATTCTCCAGTCCCAAGCCCTTTTCAAAACCTCAGGGATGGATTCTACAACTAGGAAATCACTTCCTCTAAATAAATAATCTAGTTTGTCAATTCAAGATGGTAAAAAAAAAAAAAAATCTTGATACAGCAGTGCTCACATGTATAACTTAACAGCTCCTCCCCCAAATTACCTCTTTCCCCAAACTGACATGAATGCCAGGTAGCTCAGAAGAAAGTTGAATCATTTCTGAAATAAGTAAAATAAAAGAATAAGACTGTTTTTTCTGTCAACAGAATGGAAAAAACTTGCCATGAAATAGTAAGAGGAAATGTATGTGATGACTATGCTGAACTGGGTAGAGAGAGTACAGAGGCCCATGGTTTACAAGTCAATGGTGGGTCCTCAAGTGAGCAAGACACTTGAGGGAATGTTAAAAGGGGCAGGGCCAATGCTTCTGGCGCACAAATTGTTACACTACTTTATAGGATCATACTTTCAGCTTAACAATAACCCACAACCTTCGGACCAACTTATAGGATCATACTTTCAAATTACCGTCTCTCCTAATATTTACCATATACTCTGTACCACTGAGCAAGTTAGGTGTTACTTTCAAGTATTGAAAAGAATGTAGTAAAAAATAATTGTTAAAGTAAAAGAATCAAATCCTTAGAAAAAAATACAAATTTTAATTTCATATACTAAATTCAACCTAAAACTAAATTCATCTTAGCTATTTACCTTGGTAAAAGAGATAAAATGTTAAGAAAAAGAGGTCATAATGTAAAAGCAAAATAAAAGTTCTTATGGGTTTAATAACACTCTGGAATCTGAGTAGATTTACCAGAGGTAACGATTCAATTGAAATTCAAGTTATTATTAATTGCAAAACTTACCTTGGTGTCCCCACCAATTTACTAGAGACTGGTACAATCATCATAATTTACAACATTGGACAGAAAAATCAAACACTCTTGTTCTTTTACTTTACTTATTTCAGAAATGATTCAACTTTCTTCTGCGCTACCTGACATTCATGTCTTTTTGGGGAAAGAGGTAATTTCTGGAAAATCCATTGATAAAGCAACTTTTCAACTAATGATTTAAAAGAAAAATACAACTAAATTTCTTGAACAAGGGATAATCTCACATAATCATTCTGTTTAAAAAAACAAAACCATGTCAGCCTAACTGATATGCACATCGATTTCTAGAGAAACATTCATTCTCATGGATAAAATGGGAATAAAGATATCTTAGTGCAGAAAAGCCCAAATATCAATACATCTGAGGCTTTCTAATCGCAGCTGGGAAAAAGAAACTAAAAGTATTTTGGAATTCAAATGCCCAATGTGTATGTAAATTATCCTGATGGATACAGAAAATGACAGAGTACAGCAACCTTTTTCTTTCCTTTTTTTTTTTTTAAAAATCTTAGTTATGAACTATTTCAAGTATATCAAATGTATAAAAATGATCATACATCTTGTATATACCACCTAAACTTAGACATATAATATTACAGATATAGTAAGATTCCCGTCTTCTCCTCCATTTCTATTCCACAAATATCCATACATATTATTTCTAAATATCTCTTGTTCTCCCTTATTTCATAGCAGTTTTCCTCTTTATTGGTAGATGGCAGAGATAACAGTTACACCTATAACTAAGTGTAACAGAAATAAATAAAATTAAGCACGCACACACATACACAGACTTTTCTCAATAGTAGGAGGAATTTCTTGAGCTCAGAGGAAATTGTTACAGTGAAAAAAACACTTTCCATCCCAAAGACCTTTGTCCTCTGCATTCAGACACCCATTTGGGCTAGGAACAAGTTAAATTAAAAAATGGCAGAAGCTTAAATTAATAGAAGGAAGACCAGGAAAGAAAGAATAGCTTTGTGTGGAATGCAGGAGACACAGTTGATGGGCTTTTTAAAATAAACATACTTAGCAGGAATGTCTGATCTCCTTCTAACTACAATAGAAGCAATTGCTATAAAGTTGAGTGGGGAAGGAGGATGGACTTTGCAGCCACACTGACCTGGTCCCTAATAGCTATATCATCTTGGGAAAATGATTGAATTTGTTTGAGCCTCAATTTGCAATTTCATAAAATAGTGATAGAATATATACCTGACAGGGATATTTTAAGACTTTACTGTGAAAATGTATGCAGATAAAGCACTTAGTACTTGGCCCATAGTAAGTGCTCAAAAACTAGCAGCTATTGTGTACAAGCTAACTAAGCATGTTTTAGATAGATTAGTCTTTTTAAAGAATTATTTTATTAAAATAGCAATAACGCTTCTATACAAAGTGTAGCTGAAAGCAATGTAATGTCAGTTTAGTTGTTCCATATAAATTTCTGATAAGGTTGGCTTTATCTCTTTCTCTCAAATTTAATTTTAATTCACTTAAAAAATTTCCCCAAGTAAAGAATGTTCATAAAATAATCACCAGATATCATCAGTAGGGCAAGAATAAAAATAATATAAAGTGAAAATGTCCAACACAATATTGCCTGCTTAAAATAAACTTAATGCAAAAAAATATTGAATAAAATATCACATAAAATAACCTCACTTCATCAACTGCAATATATGTTGTAAATAGTAGCAAGTCAATTTAAGCATAATGCAAAATACACCATCACAAAACTTTATAATTATTAATTAAAGGAGTAAAACTGGGGTAAAATCAAGTCAGGGGTTCCTAAAGAATTGTTCCAGGTGAAAAAGAGGTTTAGGCAGAGTAGGGATAAATCTATCTCGTAAGACTATTCAGAGTATTCTGAAAAGGGATAGCCTATCAATGCCCAGCACAATGCTTCACATCTAGAAAATGCATTTCCTAAAAGGAACTAAAGATTTTTCAGAGAAAGGCATACAAGCTTTAGATACTCACAAAAAAAGCAAAATACTACTACGTTTTTTGCATGGATTGGGGGTTAGAGATCTTCATATAACGATTACTAAACCATTAGGAATATGGCTCTGGGTTTTAGGGCTCCACATACCACGGCTGGCTTTGATTTGGGAACTGAAAGATACAGATGAAAAAGTGCACAGAAAGCAAACCAGAAGTTTCACAAAGGAAATGATAATATGAGGCTCAGCATGAGTTTCACTGAACTGTTAGATGCTTTTCAAAGAATCACACAGTGTAATGTCACCTGGCCTTGCAAAAGCATTCCAGGCAATCATTTTGGATGGAGGATATACCCTCATGTCATTAAATTCCTAAAATGGAGAGAATGATGGGATACACTGAATTTTGTAGACAGTGAATTTTTATCCCCCCTTACTTATCTTAATTGAAATCATATCCCTGTGAAAAGGATGTTAATTTTCTAGTGATACTCACATAATTTCTGGAGTACTTTCAGTAGGTAGCATAGTATTTCTAGTTGAAGGCAGGTGCATCCAACAAAACCCCCAATGGTGACAGCATGAAGCTTGACCACACCTTATGCAATCTCTTCGTCTTCCTCCAGTGTGTGTACTGACTTCCTATTAACACAATCTACTCAGGTGTAACACTAACTGGAGCTCAGAACTCAACATTAAGTTTTTTCCTATCTGCGTACCATCAAATTTCGACATTGAATTCTATATAACTTTCACAACTTAGTTAACATCCTTTCAATAAATAATCTATTTAATTTTTTTATTTATTTTTTATTTTTTTATGACAGAGAGGTACCCCTACAACACTGATGCCTAAAGTAACTGTTTAGTAAACAAGTGAGGTACCTTCAGTGACTGTAGGGAGTTTGAGTTTGCATCGCAGTAGAGGATGATGTTGTTGGCCATGCTGAAACTTTCTCTCACTCCAAGGTGGTAAAACAAGGACGGCTGCCGGAAGGCATCACTCATCTCCACCACAGCAATATCTGTAAACAGAGAACAAAGTTCCCACAAAGATGACACCTAAGTAATGCCCAGTAAGCACATTTTGGTTTCAATAACTTAGCAAATGAAGAAATGATGGGAATTTTCCCTCTGCATTTACCACCAAATTTTAAATTTGCAATTCTACCCGGAAATGGTTTTACAAAAAGTAGCCAAACTGCATTTTTTTTTAAACAAGAAAGAGATGACATAATTGCTGCAAATTAAGGACAGTTTGCATTGGTCAACATTAAAGCAAGTTAACTAAGGTTGCAGAAGTAGATCCATGGGAAGCAGCAATAAGTAATAACTATAAAATGAGATTTTAAAAAGCAAATAGGTAAGATTGGGATTTAATCCAGAGATGTATTTAATATCTAGCATGCCCATAGCAAGTATAAATCAAGAAAAATGGAAAGCAAATGTACAGAAAACTATGACTAAGAAAGAGGATATAATTACATATACAATTCTTTCAAAGCTCAGAAATGCCTAACACCAAGGTAGTATTAATCTGAGACCAAAAATTGATAATAGTGTCACAAAATAAAATTCAGATTAGTCTTAAATTCATTTATGCACAAAGATATGAAAGAAAAATAAACAAAATTCACCAAGTATCTCTATATATAAAAGCTGAAGCAACCAGCCGACCAGCTGACTGTTTAACTGGTAGCTATGATGTGCACTGACCACCAGGAAGCAGATGTTCAATGCAGGAGCAGAAACCACAGGCATGGAAACGTGGAACAGACTGATGAATCTCAGCGGATTTGGGGAGGGTGGAGGGTAGAAGAGATTAACCAAATATCTTATATGCAAACTAGAGGCCCGGTGCACAGGTTTCAGTGAGGTCCCTCAACCTGGCCTGCACCCTCTTGCAATCCAGGATCCCCTGGGGGATGTCGGAGAGTCAGTTTCAGCCTGATCTACGCAGGACAAGCTGAGGGACCCCACCGGTGCACAAATCCATGCATCAGGCCTCTAGTTTAGAACACTAAGTCATTAGTTTAAAATTTACTTTGAAAATGCAAGGGTGGTTCAATGGGGGGGATAAACCATCAAGTTCACAGATGCCCCAAGTGCTTTAAAATTCAAAAATCTATTTATTGTTAAAAATAATTACAAGCTAAAAAATTAGGTCATATCTTTAAAATGAAGAATAATACATGCTTCACAATACCTGCCTACTTTGTGCATATAGGCATTCTCAAGAAAATCAGAAAAAGGACAAGATTGCCAACTATTCTTATTCTAGGTGACATTCTAAAATTTCCTATTAATGTAGTAAGATTTAACAAAGTAAGGAGGTATAATTCCATAAAGTAAAATACACAATTATCATTATTTGCAGATGTATGGCTGTCAACTAAAAAAATCTCAAAAGAATCAACCAAATAACTATTGTAAGTAATAATGTAATTCAATAAGGTATCAAAATACAAACATATTATGAAAACCATAAGCTTCCTTTATAATCACAGTAAGCATTTGAAAAATATAATAGTACAATAGATCCCATTCACAATTAAAATGTTACTATACCTTATAACAAATTTAACAGATGATACTGTTAGAAAATATGTGCAATATGTAATTGTTTCTAATACCTTTAGAAACAATCTCTTATTGGTCAAATTAAAACAAGCAACCATAAAAACACTACAATAAAAAATTAGGCAATGACATAGGCAGGAAAGTGTCTGGCCATGCCCCCCAGTGACCCAAGCGGAGGCCCTGATATCTGGGATTTATTTATATTCTATAATTGAAACTGTAGTCTGGAGAGGAGCCAAATCTCCTGCTTGCTCCTTGGCCGCAGCCATTTTTTTTTTTTCCTGCAGCCATTTTTGTTGGGATTTACTTATCTTCTATAATTGAAACTTTGTAGCTTTGAATGGAGACCAAGGCAGGCCAGGGCTATGGACGCTTGGCTTCCTCCATTGCTAAGGGCAATTCAAGCCTTCTGCTCTCTCCAGCTCTGTGGCTGCTGCCATTTTTGTTGGGATATATTTATCTTCTATAATTGAAACTTTATAGCCTTGAGTGGAGGCCTGGGCCACCAGGATGTGCTGAAAGTTTAGCTTCCTCCATTGCTGGGGAAACCCAAGCCTCCTGCTTGCTCTGTGGCTGTAGCGATTTTGGTTGGGTTAATTTACATACTCACTCTTGATAGGCTTGTGGGCATGGCTTGTGGGTGTAGTGGAGGGGTGGTTAATTTGCATATTAATCTTTTATTAGATAAGATAATAACTTTTTAAGGCAATGATATGAAACTATTGTGCCTGATTGTATTTGGGGTCATCAAATAACAGAGGTTCATGGTCTGTGTTTCTTTTTCTTATCTATTTAATTTTTCCTTCATAATACCACATCTGTTATTTAAATATCCCACATGACCGACCTGCTACTGCTTGTGAAAAACACAACTGAAGAAAGTCATTAATCTTTAATTCCTTTTTATCTATTCAAATGTTTTTCTTAGACATCAGATCACTTATGACAAAGCAAGAGCCCCAGTAGTGATATAGCTTGCATTAGTCTACAAAATACTACAAAATTCCATAGAAATTTCCCAAGGTATCACATAAAACTATCCCACCCAGTCATGATGGATTAACCCTCAAGAAGACCCAATTTAGTTAAAAAAATATCCTGAGCACTTTTTATATAAAAGATTTTCTGTTATCTGTTTTAAAAGTAAAATAAAAATTAACTAGTCAGTTTTCTAAAGTTTGGTAAGTATACACTGTTGGGAAATTGCAAAATCCCTATTGTGCAGCTAGTGTTGCTGAAATTTTTAGGAAGGATAGAATAATAATCTATCATTGTTGTCCCGAATTGGTTTGGCAATTTCTGTTATAAATTACTAGTCATTTAATTTCACAACTATCACTTCATTTTCTTGTACATTATTTGGTTAACCATACCATGCATATTTGTGTCAACAGTATATTTTGAGCCATAATTTCCTCATCACTAATCTCCAATAGATGTATGCACAGTGATTCAAACATGAATCATCTTATATTGCTAAAGCAGATGTAAACAATGTCCCTGCCCCAGCCCTAGTTTGCTTGTTTGATAATTACACTGAAGTGGGCTTTTCTAATCTGAAAAGTGAAGCCTGGAAGATAGGTAATCAGAAGGACATTTTCACCTCCAGAGACTGGTCTTTAAAAAAAGAGCCTTACAGCAGAAACCGATTTGGCTCAGTGGATAGAGCATCGGCCTGCGGACTGAAGGTTCCAGGTTCTATTCCGGTCAAGGGCATGTGCCTTTGTTGCGGGCACATCCTCAGTAGGGGGTGTGCAGGAGGCAGCTGGTCGATGATTCTCTCTCATCGATGTTTCTAAATCTCTATCCCTCTCTCTTTCTCTCTGCAAAAAATCAATAAAATATATATTTTTTTAAAAAAAGAGAGAGCCTTACAAAAGGAGGGTGGTAGAAGAAAAGGGAGAAACTTTGAGGGGGAAAAGAGATCAAAGAGAAAGAGATGGGGGCGGGGAGATTAGAATCAGGGAGAAAAAGGAGGACATGGAACCAAACAAGATGGGTGTTATAAGAATTACAGTCCCCCTGCCCAGGCAATAGTTGCCAGAATTCATGTCATGATGCTCCCGTTTTAAAGAATGTGAGGGGGAAAGAGCACACATACATAGGAGGTTAAGGTTTCAATCACTTACCGTCGTAAGAATGCTAACTATTCAAGTAATAAAAGCAAGATGTGGACCCAAACTTTACAGAAACCAAAAGCTCTATTTTTCCCCCCTTACTTCTATCTGCCTAAAATGAAAGCAAGGAGCATATCATAAAAAGGGAATAAATTTCAACTTTATTCTGCTTAAGGGACACAGACAAAAGCCTCACATTAAAATCTCAGTCTTGTCACAGGAAGATTTTTGGTCACAGGAATACTGAGCAGATAAATAATCCTTCTCTCCTATTAGGGAAGAATTTCAAGCACACAGGGTTTTGATAGTGGTTTAGTGTCATTAGGGGAGCCCTGTAAATACTCTAACGAGATTCAGTGTTTCAGTGAATCCTTCATATCAGTACACAGGAAAGTAAATAAACCACAATTTATATCTTTAATGCATACCAAGTACTTTATAAAGTGATATTTTCCTGGCCACAGGCACACCATTCCCTACAAAATTTTGCTTATTAAAGAAATACAAATAGGTCCTATATCAAAGAGCTATTCTCTTTCTAAGTTAATATACAGTCTACTTTATACCTTAAGAATTTATTTTTTAATGTTATGATAATAACAATAGACCAAGTCAAGTGATCTATAGAGTACATAATGTAAGAAAAATATAATTGAAAATAAACTCAGGTTTATTCTGTGACAGAAATGGGATATAAGGCTGCTTTGCTGGCGAACATCTCTATAACACCACAGAAAACTTTTTCTTCTTGAAATAATATTTCCCAAAGGGTATGCTGGGTTTAAGAGTCTACAATAATCAATTTTGATCTCTATAAACTCATTTTATATAATACATTTCAGTCTTTAAATAATCAATATGTTTTCATTAGATACTGAGAGAGGTACTCAAGAGAATTTTGAAGTTTTTTTTTTTTTTTAGAGTTTACTGTAGTTTTTATTGTGGTTATGGTGCATGCTATTTTTCATTTTCTCATATTTAGTTTAATTAAATCATGAAAGCTGCCTGCATTTATGCCTCAGTGAAGTTCCCAAACACACAGAATAGCTCTTTATAATTATAAGACTCTTACACAAGTGTTCTCCCTGCCAATCAGAACCATTCATCTGTTTTAATTGGTACTTTCATTATGTAGGTTACAAGAGTTGATTTGTGATAATTTTTGAAGAAAATCTGATTGTTCCTCATGCATCCCAAGTGATATTCTCCCCTAATTTTTTATACCTTTACTAGAGGCCCGACACACAAAATTTGTGCACAGGTATGGTACCAAAACCCGGCCTGTGATTACGGCCATCTTTCCCGCCCCCACCCCAGTTCCCCATTGGCCATTGGGCAATCAGAGCCTGCTGGCCAATGGGAGAGACCAAGAGGTTGGCCATTCCGCCTGCTTGCTGGACCCACCCTTTACTGCGGGTCACCCTCTGTGTATGGGGCAATTAGCGGGGTGAGGACCTTGGCCTGGTACCTATGGCATCCGCCACCACCCACCCCCAGTTCTCCATTCTCCATCAAGTGATCAGAGCCTGCCTGCGGGGAAAAGGGGACCGAGAGTTGGCTAGCAGACCCAGGCAATTGGGGCCTGCAGGCTGGGGGCAACTCCTTTGTTGAGCATCTGCCCTCTGGTGGTCAGGGCTCATCATAGTAACTGGTCATTCCACCATTTGGTTGATTTGCATATTATCCTTTTATTATTGTATATAGGATAATTATTCACACAGAAACAACAGAAAGAGGCCAGGGAACACTTGAATGTTACCTAATGGTGTGCTCTAGCAAAACTGGCTGTGGCACTTTTTAATGTTTGAAGTTGTTCTGATTAAGAAGATATTCATCTCATTCTGTCTAGGGAAATGGCTGTCAAGTGTGTGTGCTGTATTTACTTAAATAGTAAAAGTTATTAAAGCAGGGATACAATAAACAAAAGAAGACTGGAAAATTCTACAAGAAAATTCCTCAACAAAGACATTAGCGAGGAATGTGGGAGAGAGATGGGAGAGAATTAGATACTAAAATAAACTAAGGGCCATTATCAATTGCAACATCATCGACCTTATTTGGAATCTACAAAAACATGATAGGTCCTCCCTTCCCCCAACTGATGAACGGAGTATTATATAAACTGCATCTGCAGCCTTGACATTCCTGAGCACCTAACCAGGCACCTTATATGGACTGTACATTGAACCACCAATCAGCACCTGCCAAATTCCTAAGCCCTTGATTCCTAAGTACCTAAATGCCTAATCATGTGCCTTATATGAAACCACCAATCAGCGCGTGTCAAGTACCCTAAGCCCCATCCCTTCCCATTCCTCCCCTCAAAAGGTGTGTTCCCCTCTGCACCCTGCTGCTACTCCTTCTTGCGGGGCAGCCCGGCAAGGGTCCTTCTCCTCTAGTAAAGCCTGTAGTCCTGGTTTTCGGCCCTCTGTCTCATCTTTCAAAACAAACTTGTAAAAGTCATTACATTTATAAGAATTCTTGACAATTGGCAGGATGTTTGATGAAATAATTTTAAGGATGATTAAGAGACTGTGGTAGGAGTCCTTATGTATTAGAGATTAAAAATGCAGTATGGGAATTTAATTCCTATATTAAAACAAGAAAACAATAAACTGTTAGTGTACATATTCTTTATCAAACAGTGTTATTCCTTTTGCCTTAAGAAGTTAACTGCAAGTAATAAACACCAGGCAGTTCCCGCTATAGAAAGAAAATAGGTAGCAAAATGGAAGAAACCCAGCTTGCACACAACTTGTTTGGCAGAAATAGTTACCCTGGTGAGCAGGTCAGTTTGATAAAGTTTGATTTTTTTTTTTCTCTTTTTTTTTCTGTCTTGCATTTATGGCCGTCATCAGTTGCACTCATCGACCCAATGGGACCCTATCGCAGTGTAGGCAAGTGCCTGGGGCCCCACAGTGCTCCAGGATGCCTAAGGGGTCAGCAAGTGGAAACTTCAGGTCAGGATTCTTTAGCATCTCCAAAACACGCCCTGCTTTTCCTTCCTTTGTCCAAGTTACTTTCAACACCTCGTAAATTATCAGCTTCTAGTAAAGATGCGCACCCTTTTGTTTTAATTTATTCATCTTCTTCTAGGAGTAGTATCTGTAATTCTGTTAACATAACAGATGTGTAAATATGAGTCTGCCAATAATGACTTCACTCCACAGCTTACTTGTTGACATTCCATTTGAGAGCAATGATTCATTTTTGGTGGGGGGAGTTAACACTTCCTGCTTGAGGAAGACTTATTAGAAAGAGTGCATAGAATTAAGATTCTTCATTGTTAATCCTTTTGCTGCTGACAGACTTAGGTGGCTGACCTTAACTGACTGCAATGAAATAGTCTGGGTCCTTTTTTCCCCTTCCAACTAAAATTAAATCTGTCAGTCTTAAGGAGTTCACACCCTCTCTAGTTAAGTTTTCTTTGTTTTAATGTGACACCTTAATGTGATGATACAAGTGTCACTTTAAAAGGGAACTGTCAGAACCTCTTAAAGGCCAACCACACTAGGATGAAGACAGGAAAGAAAAGACCCCTTCACCCGCCCTCTGATGGGGGAAATGGGATAAGTCAGTTCCATAGACAGAGCTAATAGGCAAGGGAGGAAATGGCATGGCAGCCATCTTCCTTGCTTTACCTACTAAGTTATTTCCTTCTACTGGCTTTTTATCACGCAATCTTCTTAAATTTACTTCAGTCCCAGCCATCACAGCCCTCTGGAAATGCTCCCTTTACTCTGCTTCCACGCTTGTTTTTTAATTGTCTGTTCTGTGCAAGGTATCTGTGTGAAAGGCTCAAAGAAATCAGCACCAGCTCTTCCATGAACTTATAATCCTCGAATGCATGTGAGCTGCACACGTCCAAGGTCAAGTTAAATAATAAATGTTCCATGGGAGAACAGAAAGAGGAGTGATTAATTCTGAGAGGGGCCTCGGGAGGCACTGCAGAGGCAATAGCTTCAAAGGAAGCCTTGGGAAATGGTGACATTCCAGTACGCAGGGACTGGGGAAGGACAGGCATTTCTGGCTGCTCTGTGCTTGCATAACACAGAAGTTTCTCTCTGCCAGGATTATCTGCTCCACCACCTGATGGACATGTGCACAACCACCCACTGGCTGAGGGAAGGGTCATCACTCTATCTGGTCTTTCTGCAGGAAGTTTATAGGCAATGCATAAACTGCACTATTTTTTCTTGGTGGGGGGGAGAATTCTTTTCAGTAAAAACTTTCTTCTTACAGGAAGAGAGATATTTCAATTTGCTTGTGCCTTTACACATTCTAAGTTGCATTACTAAATACATCCCCTTCCTTTGCGGGTCACTGGAGTATTCCCTGCTCCTTGGCCCAAGGGGAGTTTCACATCTCTTCCCATTTCATAGCTCCCTTCACTGGCAACCCCACAGCTGTACCTGGTTGTTTGCACTAGAGAGCAGAAGGTACTTAATAGTTGAACGGAAAGCCCAGGAGAAGAGGCATTTGATAGTAAGGAAATAACTTTTAATTCACATTGCTAAAGCAGGAAGAGACAAACAAACAAAAACCACTTACAGGAAAGTTTCTGCATCATAGAAGAGCCTCCCAGGTAGCCCTTCGCCCACAAAGTAAGTCAATGAAACATCGCTACTGCCACCAAGTATTCAGAGGGAGGGGGGAGCACAAGATGTATATTTGTCAAATGAAATGAACAAAATTAATTCATTTCAAGGAGAGCTATATATTGAAGTATGGTAGCAACCGTACTTAGGTAAAAACTGCTGTTTGAATTTGACCCTGCTATTCTGGCTTCTGCACTCAATTACTTGCTGAAACAATAGGGTAGTTGCCTCAGCTTCCAGATTGAGGCCTGGAAGCTAAGGCAATTTTCCTGTGTGTGCCTGTGGACCAGACCTACAGGAGACTGATTCCCATTGACACAGTAGCTCCAGGAGTTAAAACTGCAGATAACCTTTAGAGATTAATTTTGCTCAGCTCTGCTTCTGTACTATCTGCTATTGCAAGATAGGTCCACATTCCAACATCCAGCAGGACGTGGCTGGGAACGACCCTGTGGGCTGTTCCCAGCTTTTAAATTTAGAATTTAGAACAAAGAATAATTTTTGTGGTTTAGACCTTTAAAAGGACTGCCTACACCTGGAACGGTGCAGTCGTGAGTGTGGACTCCACCTGTGTGTGGTGCTCTTGTGGCTGTCCAGGCCAGTTCAATAAATCCTTGCCTGCTTTTTAAAAAATCAATTAGCAGCCTCTGGTGGTCTTATTTTGACTCCAGGGTTCTACCCCACAACATATATCTCCTGAATTCTCAGCAATTGTTTCTATATGTATATTAACAATCAAACAGAATGAGAGAAAGAACTAAAATTACTGTGAGTTGAGTTCAGGCAGCACAAATACCCGTACTTGTAGAAACTGCAACGGACTGAGAGTGACCTGTAGCTACATCAGCTCCAACACAGAAGGTGGCCAGGTCAACCCATGTTCACTAGACCCCTGTTACATGCCAGGCCCAGGGAATACTTAGTTAAATACAAGCACACACACATTCAAGCACAGAGTCCCTTCCCTCAGAAAGTTTATGATCTAGTGGGAGGACAGACATTCAAACAATCATACAGAAACAAATCCAAACCATACTAAGTGTGATGAATACAAAATACTGGGCATTTGAAAAAGTGCAACAGGGAGAAGTGACTGGTTAGTGGGGCTTCCCTAACAAAGTGATATGATCTAAAGGAGATGCAGAAATAAAGGTATATGGAAATCAGCACGGCCTACTGTAGTCAGCACTGACCACGCATTACAAATAGCCAGGTGTCCCTTCCACCAGGTGGGGTGGAGCTGCCTGAGTCTGCACTCCAGCTGTGCAGGGGACATTGCAGGGTTTTCCTGGGCCTGAATCCCTACCCCATCCTTGGCCTAAGCTCATTTCTCTAATTAATGAGAATAACAATAGTCCTGTCACAGAAAGGGCTGAACAACAGTGAGCCCTCAATGAATGTTAGCCATTATTATTAATGAGTGGGCCATGAATTGGGAGGTACCTTCATACCTTATTCCCACCATCAAAAATGGTCAAGCCTTATCAGGTTTGGCTCAGTGGAGAGACCATCAGCCTGCGGACTGAAGGGTCCTGGGTTCGATTCCACTCAAGGGCATATGTCTGGGTTTGGAGCTCAATCCCCAGTGGGGGGGCATGCAGGAAGCAGCCAATCAATGAGTCTTATCATTGATGTTTCTATCTCTCTCTCCTTCTCCCTTACTCTTTGAAATCAATAAAAATATATTTTTTAAAAGAATGGTCAATAATTAATAGATAGGTTCCTATATTTTTCCTGTTTAATAAACAAGAGATGAAATCCATAAAATGAATTTCATTCTTCTCAACAAACACTTTTGCTGCTTTGACAAAACCACTAAAGAAGATCTTCAAGAAAAGCCCTGGACCAAATGGAAACAACCAATATTTGTAGTTTCTATTTTAGGATTTGAAGGGGGCAGACCAGGGCAAACAACTGCAGCCAGCTCCATACACATCCTGGCTTGCTTCAAATAGTCCCAGACTATGTCTACATCTTACTGTACTTCTAGTTATGTCCCCTTCACTGTCATCCTGAGCAATGGGGCAGTTCTAGTTTCACTGTGCTGTCACTTTCCATGGGCAGTATCAGCAGGGAGCCCGCAGCTGCCAAAAACTCAGTAAGTACCTCCCTTTTCTGCTGCCACTCCATTAAGCTTGGCACTGGATGTTCTTCAAATTATTTTCAGACATGAACTGTATGTTCCAAATCTCCCAGGCCGAGGTAAAGGGGGAAACTGTGAATGGCATTGACAAGAATATAAGACAGCCCCTTGAATTCTAGACCCTTGGTCCTCCCAGTGAAATGCATTTCATTCTGCTGGGATTTTTTACCTTTTCTTTGGTCACTGTTGGTGTGTGTGTGTGTGTGTGTGTGTGTGTGTGTGTGTGTGTCCCTCTTTTTACCATGCCCCTCTTGATTTTCCTTTTTTGGAATCTATAATACATCTCCTTCCCAGGGCTTATCTTTGTCTTCTCATGTTTCTGCTGTTTCTTACTGAAAATACCTATCCAGGGTCAAGTTTCTTTTTGACATCAACAAGCCAGAGCTGTTTTTACAGCAGACCATGTGCCCCTCAGTCTTGAACTGAAAGTTCCAAATGCTGTCTGGGAACTGGTTTAAACCAGGCAGCCAAATTTAAAGACTTGTATTCTCCATGGCCATTTCTACTCCCATGTGATTTTTTGAAGAGCAAGATTGAGACAATGAAAAAAAAGTAACAGAAAAAATACCTCAAATTCCACCATCCATAATTCTACCACTAGTAATCTACATTTTACTAATATTCCTGAAATAGATTTCATATTAGCTTGCTTTTAGAAAGAGCATTAAAGAAAATATTTTCTTAAACTACCCAAATTTTCCTTTTGTACCTATTGTCACAAATAAAGCAGACTTGTGAAAAAAAGCTTGAGTGCTCAACAACAAAGCAGCAATTTTCTGCCAGAAGTGCTACATTTTTTAACTTCTTTTTAGAAATGAGAGTTAAATGAAAATGATGAGCCACTATTTACTTCCTCATGTTAAATTCCCAGTAACTCTTACCATAGCCCATTATCATAATGCAATTGCTTTTCTATCAATAAGGTTTCTGAAGCTAAAGCTCAATGGGCTATCAATATGACCCCAGCAATGTGACCCTCTTTATTAATTTTGTGAAATAATATATCCAGACAAATAATAAAACTTTAAATGTTGTCAACTCTAAAATGTATATGTAGTCCTCAATATCAAAGAAATAAATTATTATACATACTAAAATGATCTATTATTAAAATTTACAACAGGGCCGAAACCAGTTTGGCTCAACGGATAGAGCGTCGGCTTGGGGACTGAAAGGTCCTGGGTTCGATTCCGGTCAAGGGCATGTACGTTGGTTGCGGGCATATCCCCAGTAGGGGATGTGCAAGAGGCAGCTGGTTGATGACTCTCTCTCATCGATGTTTCTAGCTCTCTATCTCTCTCCCTTCCTCTCTGTACAAAATCAATAAAATATATTAAAATAAATAAATAAATAAAAATAAAAATAAATAAATAAAATTTACAACAGGGAAATGGTTACAACAAATCTTTTGGTGTAGCTCCTTGTAAGCTTTTCCCTATAAAATTACCATACAAACACACACATATGATATAGGCACAAAGCTGCAATTACTCTTTATATAACATTCCAATTATAATCACTTATATTGAGAATTTTACATCTGGGAAAGCCTGAATACAATGTCCACAATTTGCTACTGAATCAAAAGACTAAAAGTCTGTGTTCAAATGTCTACAAAAAACAAACAAACAAGCAAAAAAAAAACAAAAAACACACAACCCTACGGCTAACATCATATATATATGGTTAAGTGGACATCCACATTAAAAAAAAAAAAAAAAAAAAAAAAAGTCTAGACACAGACCTTAAACCCTTCACAAAAAATTAACTCAAAATGGATCATAGACCTAAATGACAAAAAATTAAATCAAAATGGATCATAGACCTAAATGTAAAAAGCAAAAATATCAAACTTCTAGAAGATAACGTAGAAGAATATTTAGATGACCTTGGGTATGGCAATGACTTTTAGATACAACACTAGAGGCACGATCCATAAAAGAAATAACTGATAAGCTGGACTTCATTAAAATTAGAAACTTCTGCTCTGTGAAAGACACTTTCAAAAGAATTAGAAGACAAGCCACAGACTGGAATAAACTATTTTCAAGACACATCTGAAAAAGAACTGTCACCCAAAACATATATACACTTAAAGTCAAAAATAAGAAAACAGATTAAAAAATGGCAGAAGATGTGAAAAAACATGTCACCAAGAAGATATATAGATGGCAAGTAAGCATATGAAAAAATCTTTTATACCATGTCATGAGGGAATTGCAATGAAAACAATTAGATAGCATTACACACTCGTGAGAATGGCTAAATACGATGCACTGACACCGCATGCTGGTGAGGATGCAGAGCACAGAAACTCACTCCCTGATGATGGAAGGTAAACTGACTGACACAGCCAGCTTGGAAGAAGTTTGGCAGTTTCAATAAAAACTTTAACGGTACTCTAACCATATGATCGAGCAATCATGCTCCTTGGCATTTACCCAACAGAAAAACCTGTAGACACTTATAGAAGCTTTATTCATAATTGCCAAAACTTGGAAGCAACCAGAATGTCTTTCAGTAGGTGAAATGGATAAATTGTGATACATTCAGACAATAGAATATTATTCAGAGATAAAAAGAAATGAGCTATTATACCTTTAGAAGACACGGAGGGACCTGAAATGTATATTACTAAATGAAAGAAGGCAGTAAGAAGAGGCTAATGCTATATAATTCCAACCATATGACATTCTGGAAAAGACCAAATTACGGAGACATCAGGACTTAGGGAGGAGAGAGGAATGAATAAGCAGAGAACAGAGGATGTTTAGTGCACTGAAACCACTCTGTAACATACTACAATGCCCCGTATGTCATTATACATTTCTTAAAATTCATAGAAAGAGTGAACATTAATGTAATCTGTGGGTTTTGAGTGATGATGATGTAGGTTTTTCAACTGTAACAAATGCACCATTCTGATCAGGAATTTTGATTGTGGGGAGGCTGTGCTTGGGTGGGAGCATGGGAAATCTCTGTGCCTTCTGTATTTTTCTGCGAACCTAAAATGCTTGTGTGGACAGAGCTGATTCCATCTTCAAAAGTAGATTTAAGCTCAAAGCTAATCCATCATCTTAATTGAAGAGGGACCTCTGACTACCTCCCCTACCCCTAGGTTGGATTCTAGAATGTGCTAATCATGGATTTTCCATTAACCCTTCCTCTGGGGTGAGGCACCCTCAGTGTTATCTATCTCTTAATGCACCTTGGTGCTACAGCCTCCTGGCTGCTAATCCCCTTGTTCCCTCTGATCAGCCACACAGTCTTTTCTCAAGTAGGTTCATTTCTATGGGGCTATAAGCAGGTGGTCCAGGGGTTGAAAGATGCAGACATCTGACCATCCTGCTGCCATCTCTGATTGCATTTAACTCATTAACAGACAAGCTGGACTCGTCTCCCTCAAGCTTTGGTGCCCCGGCTCCTTTGACATTTGGGGGCCATTTTGCATACACTGCCTTTTTATGGAACATGGCTCTAAAAAATGAAGTATAGTAACAAAAAGACTCCTGGACAGCCCTCTCCCAAAAAAGGCTGCGTTGATGAACCCAGGGTTTATAAAGAGAACTCCTGTGGCAGAAGCTACAGGGCACCCATAGACATTCTAAGATTGTGCTGGAAGGAGGAGCCAGTCTATGTCACCACAATGTGGAACCTGACAGCTCCACTCTGATAGCAATGCCTCAGTGCGCAGTGGCATCCACACCTTCTCTGCACAAACCTCACCAAGCACACACCTAGGAGTCCTGGTTGCATGAAGAGCAGCTCCAAGGTCTCGTCCTTACAGATTCATAGCCTTGGCTGCGTGCTGTAATCACCTAGGAGCTTTCCAAAACACTGAGCCTAAGGACTCACTCCAGAAATCCTGTTAGTTGGACAGAGGTGTGGTATACGCATCAGGGACTTTAGAATCAGGTGACTAATTGTCAATAAGGAAGCTGACTTAAGGCGCTCACTCATCCATCAACTATGCGACTTGGTTTGTGTGTGTGTGTGTGTGTGTTTAATGATATGCCTGTGGCTGATACACTGTCACTTTGTTTTTTTCTTTATATATTATGTAATTTTATTTTTGTCCTCATCCCCCCATTGCGCCTTCCCTCCAGCCCCCAAGCAAAGCACAGGCTGCTTATTTCAGCACTGTGACCATTTTTGTATCTCCTTAGAAATGTTGGCAACAAATATTCATTTGCATACTAATGGAAATAAATGGCTCTTTTAATGAAAACTAGTGTAAGCCTGTTTGGATGGAACTCAATTTTTCCTCTCCAGAATGCTAACAGGGTAGTTGTTGGCATACACTTGGCAGTTAATAAATATTTTTATTTTTTGAGCAATTTAATTGGAGCTCTTGCATGTTATAGATTCTCTTTAGAAAAGCTTCTTTAAGTTGGTTGAATAGATACTTTTCTTTTTTCCTATATCAGATTATTGAAAATAGAATAGCCCAACCAACGTGGCTCAGTGGTTGAGTGTCAACCTATGAACCTGGAGATCACTGTTCATTCCCTCCAGGCACATGCTCAAGTTGTGGGCTCAATCCCCAGTGAGGGTATGCAGGAAGCAGCCAATCAATGATTCTCTATCATCGCTGATGTTTCTATCTCTTTCTCTCTCTCCCTTCCTCTCTGAAATAAAATATATATATATATATATATATATATATATATATATATATATATATATATGTTTAAAAATAAAATAAAATGGAATAAATGTAATTATAATCATGTACGTCACTAATATATAAAGTTGAAGGAAAATAACTGGTTTCCCTTCATTTTCAATTTCTCACCCTCAATACACGAACACGCTTTTCAGTAATGAAGTAACACTGCTGTGGCCTAGAAAAGGTTTTTATCCAGGCACACAGAGTTAGATGAAAGGCTAGCCAGCTCTCAGCTTCGGGTTGCTGTGGGAAGGGAAGATGCTGGCAACATTCCCACTGCATGCTCTTTCTCCCTCAGTTTTCTGAGCTGGGGATACAGGGATGCCATGATCCAAACACACCTACAATCTTGATCATGACAATCACAAACCCCTATTTACAAGGTGGACTTTGAAAACAGAATCCCTTTAATTATGAGCTTGGCTCTTGCCACTGCTTCTGCCTCTGTTTTTTTCTGCAGGTATTCTGCGTATTTCTATTGCCTTTTTGGCTCACTGCTTTCCAGCTCCACACAGAGAAAAAGGGAAGACACACACAAGAACGACTTTGTATCTGTGTGTGCTATTTTGCAATGATATTTTCAATAAAGGAATGTATTCTCAGTCCTTTCCTGTAGCAGATAATATCAAGAGCGGTAGATGGAACCCAATGATTCCTTACTCACATTCCAAATTAATAACTTAAAATCAGGTTGATCTCTAAAGTTTTTTTTTCTGGTTTAAACCCTGATTGATTCTGGGATGTCTACTTATGAGACTTAAGTTTGTAGAGGATCAGGCAGCTACTGTGGTGAGCACATCCTGAAGTGGGCAGAAGCAGAGAAACAAGTTGGGAGGCCCCTGCATAGTTCCAGGTGTGAGATGAAGATATTTGAACTGGGGAGGCAGCAATAAGATGGAAAGATAGAAACATTTTGGAGGATCGTTATATGTCTAAAATGATTAGTATCTAAATTCTTGACTTCCCCAATAGAACACATATCCATGGTAAAAAACAGTAGGTTAATGGCCTAACATTTAACTTAAAAAGGTTTCCCTATGTCTATGTTTTAAGAACTAGGCAAAAGGGAATCAATGCAAAAATGTAACATTTTTAATGGGCACAAAAATACAAATATGTTTGTCTGTGATGATCAAAATGATGATACTATATCTGACTATGAGCTAATAGTTACAACATATAAGTAGAACTTAGAGATCTAGGAGTTTCCAAATACCATTCACTAGAGATTTGGCCCAACTGTCTCCTTCGAATAAAATGATCACAAAGCACTGAACATCACAGAAAAAGTACTGATATGAAATTGGAAGCGGTATGCATCCTAATCACTATCCTCATAGAAAGCTGTGGCCCATACAGAGACAACCATATAGCATTCTAATTCCTAAGAAAGGGAGGGGGGAAAAAATCTATGTATCATTACTGGTTAAGAGGGGAAAAATAAATAGAGTATGCACAGTAGCATTCTTTCTCTTTTTTTGCAGCAGCAACAACAAAATAAATATTAGAAGAATGTGCAGAAACCACCCACTTGTTTCTCTCTCCAGTGAACCCTTCAGTATTCCCTGAGGCCTTGGATTGAGCACTTCTGTGGATGATGTCCAAGGATAGTCAGCTTACTAAATACAAGTAGTTGGAAGAATTACATTCCATTGTTGAAATATTAAAATTCTTTTAAAAATTCTTTTTTATATACATGCAAAATCTATCTCTCTTTAATGTCTGCTCATTCATTGTTGCTACTTTTGCTTTCCTAAACCTACACTGAAAAAAAAAAAAAATTCCTTTGAGTCCAAAAGCCTTTAGACATTTAAGAACAACAATCTTTGTATCCCTGACATTCCTCACAGGTTACACATTCCTAGTCCCTTCTCATGGCAATAAGATTTCTAGGTCCGTTAGCATGATTGCTCCAGTCAAGGAATGTAGGGAGAGCGAAGGCCCAATAAAAGGGCTTTCTGGGGTGAAATGAGATAAAACTGCTTTCCATAGTGTAACTCTTTTTTTTTTTTTTTTTTTAATATATTTTAGTGATTTTTTTACAGAGAGGGAGAGGGATAGAGAGCCAGAAACATCGATGATAGAGAAACATCAATCAGCTGCCTCTTGCACCCCCCCCACAGGGGACGCGCCCGTAATCAAGGCACATGTCCTTGACCGGAATCGAACCCAGGACCTTTCAGTCCACAGGCCGACGCTCTATCCACTGAGCCAAACCGGTTTCGGCAATAGTATAACTCTTGACAGACCTTATTGAACTGACTAACCATCAAGATGGTACATGCTGAAAATGTATGACAAAGGCTATGAAGCAGTGTGTGTGGTTAGCTATTAGTAGGTCATTATGTCTTTCATAAGACTGGTAGATTAAAAACAATGAATTAGAGAGTAAGTGGGAGGTTATGAAGTAAAAATAGTAAGTGCAGAACAGTGTTCTGAAATTTAATGTGTACATGAATTACTGGATCTTGTTAAGACATGAATTCTGATCCAGCTGTGGGGGAAGGGAGTGATGAGACTCGGTCTTCCTCAGGATTACCCATGTGATACCCAGGGTTAGGGTTTACCAGATGGCAACAACCATCATGTAAATCCGTAATGGGATAAAGGTGATGTTTTAAGCATATAATGAAATAAATTTTATCCAACATGACAAGAATTGCTAGATAACCCTCAGGTCTATCAGATATAAGGTGGCTCTTTGGGGGAAGATACCATCTATTATCACCATCCAAGAGATAGATTACAAAATGTGAAGTTTCTGGAAAAAAATAAAATAAAAAAAACACATTTCAATTTTCTATCCCAAACTGAGAAATCCTAAATAAAGCAGTATTCCTTGAGTCATTTGCAGAGCTGTGAATGAATACATTTAGGCATAGGTTATGCAATGTTATCCTTTTCACATCTTTACCCAGTTGCCTCTATCCCATCATTCTGCATCAAGAATGAGTATCTTAGCATATAAGCTCCCTAAAAAATATTCAGGTAAAGGAGGCACTTGGAAAAGTGTTAATATTTACCCAACCTGGATCTTAACAAATCTCAAATATGCCTGTATGTATTTACACAAATATGTATTTATTTAGGAAGAAAACAGAAGAGTTTTTTTTCTTTGGAAAAAAATGGGAGGGGTTCTTTATAAAACATGCAACGGAAAAGACATAGGGCAAAGACAATCTGAGAAAACATATAACATGATATAAATAAAGTTATTTTTTTTTAAATGAAGGGGAAATTAAATTTCAGAACTTAACACTTGGCACAGTAAAATAAAATAAAAATCTGAGATTAAGAACTTAAAAATTAAGACAAATTTAAGGAAATTAAAAGTTGAAGCAGTTATTTTATAGAAACTCTCATTAGAGATGAGAAAACTATTTCCAAGAAAAAGGTATAGAATACTTTAAAACCACTTTAAATAGAGCAATGCCAATATATATAACAACCAACTAGTTTCTTACACTTGGTTTCTCCAGGTGTTTATATGCATGCAGGTGTTCAAGAGTCTGAATTGGTATTTATTTAGATACAGGGTGTCTTCAAAAATGTATGCATGCTCTAACAGCTGATAACTCACTTAATTTTCACTCCTTTTCAGGTGTAACTGATATGAATAATGGGTGGGCCAGAAAAAGCTTTGAACAAAGAAAACTCATCCTAAAGTGCCGCTAGACTTTTCTTATGGGGAAGCATAAAAGACAAAGTTTATAGCAACAATCAACAAAGTGAAGAGATACAAATACCAAATGAAATGATTACTGACGTTTGCAATTCCATTGCTTCACATCATCAACAATGCCTGGACCAGAAGGGTCATCAGTTTGAAAACAGGCCTTGACAATAAGAGTATTCATTTCTATAAATTCTGTCACTCCAATTTAATAAATATAAAAATAATAAATAAATACAATTTTAAAATGAATTGTATGTTAACAAACACTGACTTTATATACTCATTCAAAATGCATATACTACATTTTTTGGACACTCTATCTGATCTAAATTTATTTACTTACTTGTTTGTTGATAATTAAGATGAAAAATTTAACCAGTAGAAGAGGTTTTACTCAATGTCTTTCATATATAGTTATAGGCAAATTACTGACCTTAGATAAGAAAATAACAGTGAAATAAAGAAAATTATATTATATGGTTGAAGAGTTATAAAATATTAAAACTGACTTACTAATTACCGGAGCCCCACTGCAGTACATGTGAAGGTCACCAGTAAAAATACAATCATTCCACCTGATTGGCAGGTGCTACTATCTCACATGAATCTAGACTTTCATGTCTCGGGACCATTGCCATACCCACGGCTAGAAGACTCCGTTTGGCACATATGCAATGCTCATTCACCTTCCAAAAGAATGAGCTCAAACCTGACCTCCTATTAGATCTTCTGTCACCAACAGCACAAAGTCTAGTTTGCAATTACTGTGAACTTAGATTCTGGCATTTATCAGTCTTATCCAGTGGGATGTGAGCTTTCAGGCAGAGAATAAGTCAAATTCATCCTGCACCTTAGAAGCCTACATGGATGTTGACTGAGTGACAGAGTGAGCAATGCTGGAAGGCAGAGGCCAGGGAGGAAGGTGGCTGCTGGAGGATGTCCTGCGCAGCATTCTTCCATCCAGTCAGTACTCAGGGAGCTGTTCCATGCTGCTCAGAGTGAGCAGCTGAATTAGTAAACCACCTACTGATGCTCCTTATAAACGTATCTTCTTCCAAACTATAAACATGCAAATGCCCTGCCCCAACATATTCATCAAAGCAGAAATTAGAGACAAGGTATGGTCACCTTCTCTTCATACCCCATTGAATCTGAGGAACGTCACAGCCTGCTATCACTTCAGTTTTTCATTAGCCAACACTGAATGGTGCAAAAGTAGGTCCTACAGGCCTCAGAGAGACAAGAAACACCTCTTCTCATGCTGGTTAGGTGTTGCAAAGAAATGCTGGGGACCAATAGTTCTCCTCAATGATGGAAGGGTGAGTTGTTAGACTTCACGATGCACTCAAGTATTTTTGTTGTTAAAAATAATTTGTCAAGTTACCTCTTTAACAAGATCATGTGGCATTTTTTTTTTACAGAGAGGAAGAGAGAGGGATAGAGAGTTAGAAACATCGATGAGAGAGAATCATCGATCAGTTGCCTCTTGCACACCCCCTACTGGGGATGTACCCGCAACCAAGGTACATGCCCTTGACCTCATGTGGCATTTTTAGATAGATTTAGAATCTGTTGCTCTTAACAGCTATTTCTGAATTTATGCTAAAAAATTAAACCTTACCCCTCAACCCCCCAGATTTATCTTTGTTTTCAGTTGATGGGGGAAGTCTTAAAACTTGTTACTATCTATCATCCTCACACATTTCCTTTTCTTTCTCTTTCTAAAACAGGCAATTAAAGCCCCAGTGTTATAGGTGGGAAGCTCTCCATGTCCCCCAATGGTTGAAGGGGAAAGTGGGAGGCTTGCACTGTCATGAGAAAAGGAATTTTCTGAGACTCACACAGGAGAATGAGTGGCATTTATTTGTATGGAATAAAAATCCCTGACTTTCCAAGCTCCCCTCTCCCTCTTCCCACCATGGAAGAAGTGCAGCTGTGTCCTCAGTAGAGCTAGAAGCTGCTCTCTAGAGTTTCCATTCCATGTTGATACAGTCCAAACCAGCATCAGGCTAGCTTAGCTTGTGTTCCTAGCTACAGTCCAACTGTCCATTGCATGAGGTCTACTAGTACATGACTGTGAGTCATACAGCTTCTAGCAGCATGGGTGAATGCAAGGAAGCAGGAGCAAAACTAGAGGAATAGAGAGGAACAAGAGCAAGGGAATTACTTTATCTTGGGATTTTAACCTTCTAATATTTTGTGTGTGTGCAGTGGCCCCACCCTCTGTGGCCAATGATCTCTGTTCCAGGTTAGACTGACAGGCACCTTCCTACACCACCCCAACTTGACTGCACATGCATCCATCTACTCTTAGTTGGACCCCTTCCCCCAGTGGTCTGTAGGAAATGGACTGGTGGTTCCCTGGGGAGTGTGAAATTGCAGTTTCCTTGGTGAAGCTGTCCAGGTGCCAAGCTTATAATGTCTGGCCTCCCTTTTGCTCCTTTCGTATTATTAGTAACTAGCTAATTTCAACGGTAACATTAATTCCCCAGTATGTTTACACAACTGTCTCCTGCCCCGAGGGATCAACTACTAAGTGCAAAAGATTCAGTATTTTAGTGATGTTAAAAGTTTTATATTTTCTGATGTAACTTTCCAACTTTGCTTGTCAAAATGACTAAACAGAGAATTTATTCCTCTCTTTGGGGACCCTTGTTGGGTCAAATTTTCTTATGACTTCTAACCCCAGTGAGTGCATTTCATTCTTTTTCTGTTTCGGTTCCCTCTTCTTCCCTGTTTAGTCTTTCCAGAGCAGCATTCCACAGCTCTACATCAAGCGCTCTGCTGAAATCTGTGCTTCTCCTAGGGCTCTGGCTGCTCCTTTGGCTTATGGTTTTACCACTTTCATTCAGGTGACCCAAAGGCCTGCCATGCTGAATCTTCCCACACATGTCAAGCATTTATTTGGGGATTACAACAATATCTCTCTGGAGTTTAGAGTACAGATTAGTGAAAGGAACCGAATTCCATATTGTATTACTATAGCCCATGGGAATTTATGAGAGGTGGAATTTACTAACATTAAAGAAACATCAAACAGACACTAACAGTAAGTATGTTAAAGACAGTTGTGAGGGCGTTGGCCAAATATAGTAATGATTTTCACAAAGAAGCATATTGATAGATAAAGACCTTCCTTGTTTCTTCCTTACAAGGAGCATAAAAATACCACATGCCTCTGAATATAGAAATCTACTGGCAGTTATAGGCCACAGGTGCTGAATTAAACACTCCTTCCCCACTCCATTCAACAGTAGACAACAATGTTTTAAAATGTGAGCTCAGCTTAGAAAGACTGTGAACACTGCTCAGGAAGAAGACAGTGTGTTGCTATGTTTCTTGTTTGCTGGCACAAAGTATTATTTCCCAACCCTGGCTGCTAAAGAAGGGATGTGGTTATATAGAAAGTAGATTTTTAGGGTTGCATTCTTGTAATCTAACCCACTAAACATGCAAAATATCAAAAACACACTGACTTAAAAGAATAAAGCAAAGCCACTCCTACTCTCAGAAGGTTGCCACCCTAGAAATAGAGGTGAACTTTCAGTTTGATTACACTTCCACGGAAACCCAATGACCAAGTTTTGATATAATTTTTTTAATCGGGTATTATTTTAAAGTCATCTTAATTTAGTTATAGTTTGTATTTTTCTCAGTGACCTTCATAACTTCAAATAAATATTTGTACATTCATGCCCTGCCTCTCTCCATTTCTCCTTCTCTAGCCCTCCCTCTTTCTATCCTGCCAGTTCTCCTTCCCTCTCTCCCTCATTCATTCAAGCATTCCACAATTATTTAGCACGGTTCTAGGCACTGGTGCTACTGAGATGATTAAACAATAGTCTCTGGTCTCAAAGGCTTCTCCAGAGAGGGAGAAGGATTTTAAACAAATGGATTATAATTCACATCGATAAGGGCCTCTGCCCTGGGATCTTATTTTCCTTCATGGTATGTATCCCAACAAGGAGTTATTATTTGTTTATTGTCCCCTTAGTTATTAAGTGACATTTTTCTAAGACACACTGCAGGACCCACTAATGCTATACATGAAAGCAACTACTTTTTAAATGTTTTCTTTATGTGGAAAGCCTATATTTAAATAAATCTGAGTCATCAACCCATTAAAAACAATAATAGAGGCCTTTATTGCCTTTTTTTTCTTTCAAATAAAAATGAATGCACTAAATGTTTATTCACTCTTCCACAAATATCCTCTTTTATTTTGTTCAGGCATCTGTGCTAGTTCTGTGTGAAATACAAAGATAAATCAGACCCCAGAAACTTACAATCATAAATAATGCTGAGGCTCATCTGACATTTCTGAAATGCCACAAGAGAGGCAAAGAAAACCCATTTGCAGGTAGATGGTCCTTCAGTATCGATCAGGTTGGAGTGTGCTCTGCAGTAAAGGAGAATGTGGCCCCGGGGAGGGAGGGAGGTGTTTCAGGTGGATTGAAACCAAGGCAGCAGGGGCAGAGAAGCAGAGAAGAGGAGGGTGCACATCAGAAGTGGCAAAGAGATAAATTCTATAAAAACGATAGAATATTAAAAATTTTCAGTTTGAGGGTGGATCTTAGCACTCCATTATCCATGCTTAATTGGCAGAAAATGGGGACCCATCAAACTTATTTCATTGCAGTGTAGCATGCTCACAGTAATCCTTTGGCAGAATACCCATGCACCGAATTAGAGGAAAGCAAATCCACAGGGGAGAAACTCAAAGAAGGTCATAAATGGCATAGGAAAAAAGGATTAGTGATGACAGGGAAAAGTAAGAGAAGGAACAGGGTTGAGACATTCCTGAGGTCCATTTGTAAGATCTAGAATTCTGTGGATGTTAGGGAACCCATTGTTTTACTCACTTATTGCTCATGCCAGAAATCTAAGGGCTATCCTTGAAATCTCCCTTTCCTCCCCAATCCTCACAATCCTGACATCTGGTTAATTCTACTTCCTGTTGAGTCAATTTACTTCTCCACATCTATATTGTCGATCTGGCCTCCTAATGCATCCTTCTCCATTTGCCACATGATATTCATGTTTCTTTAAAAAAAAAAAAAAATGCTAGACTGATAATGGCATTCTCCTACCTGAAAAACCTTAATGGCTTAGGAGGCTAAAAGCCCTTAACTTTAGTCTCTCCTATCCTGCTTCATTTGCTCCTGCCTCCTTCCCCAGCCTCTAGTCTGGGTGACTGAAAAGAAAATACCACCACTAATAAGCAAAGAGACACAGGTTTCAGAGGGAAGATGACCTTAAAATCTGAAATTAAAGGAGATGTTCATTCAGTGTATTATTGGAAATGAAGCTGACACGGGAAGAATGGGAGGAAAATACATATTTGAAAGTAATTTTCATGGATCTGGCATTAGGCATAGTAATCAGAGAACTCATTTTATAGAGACTTCTTTTCATACCTTGAAATAACTGAATACATTTTAGATATAAAATAGAGAACATAAAAATGAAACCATTCATGTGTAAAGTGGTATTATATAAAAGCCGTGGTTGGCAAACTGCGGCTCACGAGCCACATGTGACTCTTTGGCCCCTTAAGTGTGGCTCTTCCACAAAATACCACGGCCTGGGCGAGTCTATTTTAGAGAAGTGGCGTTAGAAGAAGTTTCAGTTAAAAAAATTTGGCTCTCAAAAGAAATTTCAATCGTTTTACTGTTAACTAATGAGTTTGCCAACCACTGTATAAAAGTATTAGAACTAAAGAATAGTGTTTGTGAAAATAGCTGAAGCTTATTTTAACACAGGCATCCAATGTAAGACTTTTATATAAATACTAGAGGCCTGGTGCATGAAATTTATGCACTCAGCAGTGGGGGAGGGTGTTCCCCAGCCTGGCCTGTGCCCTCTCATAGTGCACAGGCCAGGCTTTATGCTTTAATAATGTATAGTCAATAACCAGGATTAAATGTATTCTGCCTTGATTAAAACTTAGTCCCATTGAGAATTATATTTTGAGTTTTTGCATATCTTACATTCACAATAGGAATCCTGTTTTTGCCTATGTTTCTATATGCCAAACATTTATTAAGTATAGTCTTTTGAAAATAAACTTCTTTATGCAACCTTATTTACTCTTTCATTCAATAAATATTTATTGAACAAGTAGTATACACCAGCCCCTAGGCTGATCTATAGGGGCAAAGGTAAGTAAGAAGATTCATGAATGTGTTGATAATAGATAAGGATCAGTAATAAAAACCCATGTTGTACCTAAAGAATATATGATCCTAAGAAGATATTTAAAGATATTTAATATAAAATAGACTTTATATTAAAACTATATAGCAAAAAATAGTCAACAGTAATTATATATATATATTTGTCATCAGCCAACTTTTTTTTCTTTCAAAAACAAAGGACTCAAAAGCAGTCAAGACTAGTAAATCTTAAATTTTAAAGTACATGTCATTTTAATATACTACTTAGCTTTCCTTTTTGACCACAAGCAACAACTGCAACAAAAGGCAGAAGAGTTTCTGAATGAAGCTGTTACATGAGGTATTGCTTATAAAAATGTACAAAATCATTAACTCACATAGGTTCAAGGAATTTAGTTAATGTCATTATTTATTAAAATGTATTGATTCAAGAAATACTTATTGAGCACCTATTACTTGTAAACAATGGGGGCACAAAGATGAAGAAAACTGACCTTAACCTTATAACAAAATAAACAGCCTCAGTAGGAAGGTCAGTCATTCAAATGCAGAAGAGGCAAGCAGTTGCCCTTGGGGACAGACAGAGGAGGGAGTCACTAGGGCCTGGGTAGGAATGCTTTGGAGGAAGAAGATTCACAGAGCTGACCAGGAGGAGGCAAAATAGTTCTCCAGGAAGGGAGGGGAGTCAATTCCAAGCAGGAAGGAGCATAGAAGAATCTATCCCATTTCCCAAAATTTGTGCCAGCAACTATCATCACAGAAAACTACAGAACTTGACAGGGGAAAATGGAAAAAGGAATGTAGAATGACATTTGTGCACAAAGATGGAGAGATCCTGAGCTTGAATTATTAGGGAAAGGCAAGCAGTCTCATCATAGCACTTGTAAGAGGTGGTTCCCAATGAGGTGGATGGATGCCAAGCAGACTGCTCGTTGTGCAAACAAGTTGTTTCCTCCTATAGTTGGTCAGGAGCCCTAAGCAAGAAACTGCGCTGATCAGAAAGCCATTTCTTAGCAGTTACACATCCCCAAGGAGAAGGGATGGAGAAGAAAGCCAGAAGGGTGAGCCCCAAATAGCCCTCTTGATGAATATAATAAGGTATATACAAGAAATGCATTTGGAGAAGACTGGCTCAGCTAGCAATTCCATCAAAAAATAAAGATTACTACAGTGTCTTTGTTCACCAACAAAATATTAGAAAAAGAAAATCAAACAATTTAAAAATTAACTCTTCAGCCTCTTCCCATTTAAAATCCATGACCTTTAAGAAAGCCATGCATATATTTTTTTTCCTTTCTACTTGTAGCAGAGGAAAACACTATCAGTTTGGGGCCAGGGAAAAATCAGTAAAGAAAATAAATACCGATGGCCCAGGCAGAGAAAAGTTGGAAGTGATGGGAACGGGTATAGAAGCTGAGCAAACAGAACAAAAGTGCTCCTGACTTGGTATGGTAAAAGCTGGAAACATGTGGTTCACCACGCAGAACCAATACTTTTCCCAAGCATAAACAGTACATTGGATAGGATACCCAGCCAAGAACTATCTGCCGATATTTGCACATGACTCTCAGGTGTCCTGTGGGCAAAGATTAGGGAGAGAGTTTGGCTCATGCTTCTCACAGTTCAGCAGTCTATGAACAACACAGATATAAGACAGAAAAGGTGTGTGAGGGTAAGACAGGAGTAGGGCTTAGGTCAGGAAAAGCACAAAAAGCAAAGTAAACTTCAGGTTGAATTTCTAAAGCCTAGAATTAATCAAGGGGGAAGTACCAAGGAAAATTAAACAAGAGAAAGTACCTCCTGTACTCTGTCTTTATCTCTCTGGAAACTCTCATGCTGGCTGTAAAACCCTCTGTGGAAAGGCAGGTTGCCTGCAGATTAAACCAGCCCATGAACCCCATACTCATGTTTGCACTTGATCCTCAGGGAAGGCCATTCCACCTTCACTCAACCCAGCCTGCAGAAGTCTGGGTTAACGACCATTGCTACCACCTAGTCCTCCCTGTGGCCCCTATCCTTTGCTGCCTCACCCTCTGACAGCTAAAGAATAAAAATGACAAGTTCTGTCCATTCCCAAGGCTGAGATGGGGTAGGGAGTCTTGGATGCTGGTTAATTTGCATATTTTTAAAAATGACAACAATTTCCACCTTTTTCCATAATCAACAAAGATGAAGTCTTTGATGTATAAACAGCATCTACACAAAAGTATCCATTGTCTCTCCACTTCAAGCGACAGCCATTGTAAATCTTAAGCTTTTCTCTCTCTACTCAACCATCTAATCCCATTTAACCAAAATATGTGGGGAAACAGGTCAGCTTTCAGGCAGATGTTCTTCTGTTGGCCAATGAAGTAAATTTTCTACCAGTTTTATTTGTTGACACTAAAAATTTATAGAGGAAAAAAAATTCTTCCATGTAATGCACATTCTTGCTGAAGCTATTCCAGTACCTTCCATTTTGAGTTTCAGTTGCTCCTTTCTGAAAATCTAATGACTACTCAAGGCCAAGGAGTGTTTCTCTCCATGACTCAGTTACCAGGTGGAAGGGTGCATGCAGGGAGCTACTGACTTGCTGATGAGCAGTGTCCACATGTTTACACCTACACGATCTATAGAAGCATGTAAGAACACTCACACTGTGGGACAGATGTTTCCAAAGGTGGCCACCATCAATCCCTTACCCCCCTGTATGAATGTGCCCACTTCACCACTGAGTTAACCTCCCTCTCCTTGAAGGAGGTTCACAGTTGTACTGTGACTGCTTTGATCAACAAAATGTAGCAAAAGTCATATTCTGAGAATTCTGAGATTAAAATGTAAGAGAGCTGACAGTTTCTACTTCCTTCTTTTTGCAACTCTCATTCATAAGTCACCTCCTCTCAGAATGCAAACAGCACGTGAGAAAGCCAACCTGGCCATGCAGAGAGGCCAGAGAAAGATAACTGAGGCCCCTGCACATAGCTTGTCTCAACATCCAATCAGGAGAATGAGCCTTCTTGGACATTCCAGCTCAGTCCAGTCCCCAGGTGACTGCAGCCCAAACAACTTTATATAACATGGAAGAACCACACAACTGAACCTAGGCAACCCACTAAGCTATGAGAAATAACAGGTTGCTGCTTGAAGTCACTGTATTTTGTGTGGTTTATTATATGACCAAAGAAATTGAAACTCAGACCTCCCACAATAATAAACACTGTGAATATACACTGAGTGGCCAGATTATTACATCAGTACTTCGTTGGGCCACCACTTGCCTTCAATACTGTGGTGATTCTTCTTGGCATTGATTCCACGAGATGTTGAAAGTTGATGTGAGGAATCTGACACCATGCCTAATGAATAGCACTGTCCAGTTCTGTGAGATTGGATGGTTGTGGAACCAGCTGCCTAATGGCTCTTTTAACTTCATCCCACAAATGCTCAATTGGATTCAGATCTGGTGATTGTGGGGGCCACCTAAGCAAGGTAAAGTCTCCCTCATGTTCTTGAAACCACTCCTGCAGAATACGAGCACCATGGCATGGCGCATTGTCTTGCTGGAAGAAGACATCTCCATTGGGATATGCCATCAACATGATAGGATGAGATCAGCAGTGATACTTAGGTATGTTGTGCTATTCAGACATTGTTCCACACGAATTAAAGGGCCCAAATCATGCCTCCCAAAAACATGCCCAAACCATAACAATGACCCCACCAGCTTGAAGGGTTGTACTCATGCATGTGGGGTGCATGCTATCATGTTGTTTCCTCGAAATTCTCATTCTGTCATCTGCATGATGCAACTGGAAACGTGATTCATCGGACCACATGACTTTTTTTCCAATACTTAACTGTCCAATCCTTGTGTTCCTGTGCAAATTGGAGACGTTTTTATCTGGGTAACTGCAGACAGCAAAGAGGTTCTAACATGCCTTTGGCTTCCATGTTCCATATGATGCAGTGTACGGCTAATCTGCCTACAAACATCAGGTGGTCATAATAATCTGGCCACTATATATATGTATATTCTCACTTAATCCTCAAAACAATGGGGAAATATAGGCTTTCTCATTACAGAGGGAATATGTTAAAGGCAGAACTGAAACTCAAAGCAAACCTCATAACCCTAAAGCTTGTGTTCTTCCCACCACATCTCTAAAGCTGGGACATGTGAACGCTGTAGGGTTACATTGCAGCTCTCTGGAAATATGTCTCTTTGCCATACATGCTTCCAAGATCTCCTCTCTCTACCACCACACCACTAGATACCCAGGCAGTGGAGAACTTTTTAAATAGTCTGAACAAAAATTCGGAGGTCATCATTAGATTCCCCTACTCACAAACACACACAAAAACCAAAAAGTACACCTAAAAGCCTTTGGTACATTCATTCATGCATCAGATAAGGTACTGAATTAGCCTCTAAAATCCTTTTTGTTTTACACTTTTAAAATTTTCTATTGCAGTTTACATTCAATATTATTTTGTCTTAGTTTTGATAAATAGCAAAATGGTTAGAAACTTATGTACTCTACAGAGTGCCACCCCTGCTGCTTCAAGTACCACGTGGCCACATATATAGTTATCACAATATTATTAACTGTGTTTCCTACACTGCTATTTACATTCCCATGACTGTTCCGTAACCACCAATTTGTACTGCTTAATCACTCCACCTTTTTAAAAGGCCTTTTTGTTCCAACAGTTTGTGACATCTCAGACACTGTACCAAGTTCCTTACATGCACGATCCTATCTACCTTCTCAATAGGCCTATAAGGCAATGGCTGCTTGACCCCATCTTACAGATGAGAAAACTAAGGCTTAGAAATCTAAGTAAGAATATAAAACCTAAAAGTGACAGAGCCAAGATTCAGACACAGAGGTCTGTCAGATTCAGAGTCCACTTTAATCACTACAATGTATGGTTGCCCTTACATTGCTAAGACATGATTTTTTTCCCTTGTCCTCTGATCACTGGAGATCTGAGTCCCCAGTGAGAACATGCTTAGATTATCTAAAATCCAAGAAATAGTTCTGAGGTGAGCAAGAATCATCTGGCAAAGCAGAAAACCACAGATGCTACAAGTGAAGGCAGGAATCAAGTCAACCCCCACCCGGCTTGCAGTCAGAGACAGATTGCATAAACACCTCACTTGCAAATCCGCACCAACTGTTCTGCAGAATAAGTTTCCGAGTTGAAGCTCTAGTTTCCCTTTCAAAACAAGGCCAATCAATAACTCAGTGAAGAACTGCCCATAACAATGACCCCTGGGATCACTTCACAATCTAAAAACAAAAAATAGCTGGCCACCACTGATCTCAGAGCCAAGTGGGTCAAAAACTCAGAGCCAAGTTTTGTTCTTGCTCTTCCAAACTTTATTTCAACTTACCCATGGTAATGAACAGACCAGTTGATTATCTGGAGCTTTGACTCATTCCCTTCATTATCAGATATAGCAGCCAACAACTGGGTTTTAGGGTACTGGGTAATAGGATATCTGATTCAACAAAACTGTACAGGTAGAAATTTGTGGTTTGGGACAGAGATTATTAAAGAATTTACAGAGCACCCATATGTTCATTGCAGCCTTATTTACAATAACTAAGAAATGGAAGCAATCCAGATGCTCATCAGGAGACAAGTGGCTAAAAAAGCTATAGTACATATAAACAATGGAGTATTACTTAGACATAAAAAGGAATTAAATCTTTACCATTTGCGACAATAGGGATGGACCTAGAGGGTATTATGCTAAGTTAAATAAGTCAGGCAAAGAAAGGCAAATACTGTATGATTTCACTTATCAGATAGTTTTGGGAATCTAAAGAACAAAATAAATGAATAAACAAAACAAAATAGACTCATAGATATAAAAAATAGATTGATGGTGGCCAAATGGGAGAGGAGTTAGGGGTAACAAGAATAAAAGGATCAAGAGGTAAAAATTGGTAATTACATGGATATCAAGTACAGCATTGGAATATAGTCAATAGTCCAATATAATAAAAGCCTAATATGCTAAGTGTCCAGTCATCTGGTCGACCATTCAACCAATCAAAGCATAACATGCTAATGATATGCTAAGGCCACTCAACCACTCTCTATGATGTGCACTGACCACCAGAGGGTAGACAGTAGACCAGTCAATCTGTTGCTATGACATGCACTGACCACAAGGGGGCAGACATTCCAACTGGTAGGTTAGCTTGTTATTTGGGTCTGGCTGATCAGGACTGGGCAAGTCCAGCTGGACATGTCCTGGAGTCCTCCCATGGTTCCTTCCTGGATGGCCAATCTCCACGTCCCTCGCCAGCCCCAACTGTGCACTGAGGGGGGTCCCTCAGCCTGGCCTCCTCTGGAGATGTCAGAGAGCCAGTTTCAGCCCGATCTCTCAGGCCAGGCCGAGGGACCCACTGGTGCACAAGTTTGTGCACTGGGGCTGTAGTATTGTAATAACTATGTATGGTGCCAGGTGGGTACTAGAATTATCAATGGTATCACTTCGTAAAGTATCTGAATGTCTACCACACTATGCTGTACACCTGAAACTAATATAAAGTAGTACTTAATTCCAACTGTAATTAAAAAATTAAAATTTTTTTAAAATAAATAAAATGCTAGGAGTGGAAAGTGTCATACTCATATATTCAATCCATCAACATGTACCAAGTGTGTACATGTACCAAGCACTAAATTAGGTGGGAGAAATACAGGATAAACAAGATAGACAAGGAGAAGAGACATGGAATTATATTTTATCAATCCTTTTAAAGTTTCTATAACTGCTCCTTGGATCTGAGACTTTTCTAGTAAAGGACTTCTCAATATCCTATAACACTGGATTTCACTTTTTCAGATGTTCCTTCTTAGTCATTCACATCTGATGCAAGATTTATGGAGCAATAGCTTTTTTAATTCTTCTAAAGAAAGTATTCATTGAAAAACTAAATCTTAAATCAATATTGATTTAATAGCCTTTAAAGGATTATTTTAAGAATTAGTAGATAAAAGAGGCAAATAACATACATGCAATTAAAAATTACACAGATCTTAAAGAGAGAATAAAAATAGACAAATACTTCTACGATTATTCTTAAATAAAAAGAATGCTAACCTTAAGTTTATAAATAACTATGCAATATGGTGGATTCAGTAAAAAAAATAAAAAAATAAAATAAAATAAAATAAAATAAAAATAAATAAATAAATAAAAATCCTGGTGAACACATAGTATGGCTTAAAAATTAAAATATACTGTGTTCTAGGCTAAGGGACAATTACAAGTCTTGAAAAAGGTATTTTGCATATACTAAATATAAAGTCATCAGAAGTTTATAACCCAATCCAAGCCATAAACTAAACATTCTGCATGTAGATCAGATAACCAGAAACTGAAAGCAGATTAGGAGTCTCCAATCATAGCCCATTTGTCCTTTAATGCTCACAGAAAATCTTCTCAAATTAAGTGTGCCTTATGCTCTGGCACAGAACTCTGTTTAGGTAACATGCCTCTTCAAAATTATTCCAATATGTTTAGTGATATTTTCAGAGGAAAGCACAAGCCTATTAAACAAACAGCAGTGGTCTGGGAAAATTAAGAAATAGCAACATGCCCTGACAGGAGGCTCATATTGGTGGGAGCACTGTCCCATACACCAAAAAGTTGAGGGTTTGATTACCTAGGCACATTACTTAGGTTGGGGGTTCGATCCCCAGTTGGGAAGCGTATATGAAGCAATAGATGAATGTTTCCCTGTATGGCTCAGTGGTTGAATGTTGACCCATGCACTAAAGGGTCACCGGCTGAATTCCTGGTCAGGTCACATGCCCTGGTTGCATATTCGATCCCTACCAGGGGACATGCAGGAGGCAGCCTATTGATATTGTGTTTCTCTCTTCCTCTCTTTCTAAAATCAATAAAAACATATTCTTATTTTAAAAAACAGAGGCATAGCTTGCTACTCAGAGGCAATCACGTTCAACAATTAAAAAAATAAAATAAATAGCAACATATAAATGCCATAGCACAGTTTTGCTTCAAAATTTCCAACTCGCAATACAATGGCAACAGCTTTTGTGTGAACAACTCTGGGACCACTTGAGGTTGGAGTCTGGCCCTTCTTGGGCTATTCTAGATTTAAAATGAATGAAAATAGGTAATGAGAAGCAGCTACAAAAGAATTTAAATTTAAAAAAGTAAACCTTGTAAACATACTATGTTGAATTTCTATTGTCTGTACCTTGGTGTGACATAAATTAATCAAAATAACACCTACAGCCCAGCGGGAGTGTATCAGTTGGTTAAGTGCCAGTTGGCTGAGCGTTGTCATGTGTATCAAAAGGTTGCCGGTTCAATTTCAGGTCAGAGCATATGCCTGGGTTGCAGATTCAGTCCTCAGTTGGGATGCGTATAGAAGGCAGCTGATTGATGTTTCTTACATTGATTTTTCCCTCTCTCTCTCTCTCTCTCTCTCTCTCTCTCTCTCTCTCTCTCTCTCTCTCTCTCTCTCTCTCTCTCTCTCTCTCTCAGCATGTTCTCAGGTGAGGATTAAAAAAAAAGTACCCATATGACATAGGTATGCCACTCATTTGAATGTACTGTAAATGGTCTAGTAAACACTAACAAAACACCCCTAGAACTTAAATGTTAAGTCAAAAGCACAACTGTGCAAAGATTTCATAATGCTGACAACTCTTAATTTTAGACTTTGGAAACAAAGAACGCCGACCTGCAGGTTGACATTCATTCTAATAAGGAAATTAAAAAAAAACGCAGGATCAGTCCTTGGATATCCCAGTCATGGGTTATATTTAATGATTAAATGAATTTTCTACACTACTGATTTTATAAAGGAAAGAGTCTAGGACTCTGTGAAGAGTCTAGGCTAGCATTTCTTTTCCAATTTTACTTCAGATTTACCAACTGCCATGTGGTAAGCAGGTAAAATATAGTCAACGCTAAGTTGCTTGGCAAGAAAAGTCAAGCCAACCATTCTTGTCATAACTCACATGCAAGCTATAAAATTGTTCTCTAATTTCACTAGGTGAAACCAAGCAACTTATACACCAACTGTGCTTTGCAACTAATAATACATATGCACGCACCCACCCACACACACACACATACACACATTAAATTTTAAAGCTAGACTCCCTAACCCTCTAGATGGCCTACAAACCTTTTCTTACTCTGATAATATATAAACAGTAAACACTGGGCCAGTATGCATCTATGGGAAAATGACCAGAAGTTAATTTTGAAAAACTAAAAGCTTACTGTCCAGATATGAATGTCTAAATTTTTACTGGGGGTTGAGAAAGGGGTCAAGCAAAACTAGCTTCCAAAGACCAAGTGCTAAAAATTGAGGAATTGTTTTAGTAGAGCTGATGTACATAAAAATAATTAGAGCTATTATGGAAAGTATAATCCATAATTGTTGCTTAGAATCTTCAAAGGTAGCCTACAATTCAACCTAAAGTCACTGTCTATGTATACCATAATACATAAATGGTTCTGCATCTATAAGGTATCCAATGCATATCTGCCATCTAGATTCCATTATCTAAATGAAATTTTGTTTGTTTACTATTCTCATTCTGGCCCAGATAGTCAATAATTTGGCATTCAGTTGACTTGGCTGTCAACCAAAGACCATACACTCCCAGCATCAGCAACAAGCAAGAAACACAATCATGGACTATAGACCTAAAGAATACTAAGTTGAAATGACATTGTTGGCATATTTCAATGATCTAAAACAGCCTAGATTTTTTTCACAAACTGAAAAGATTAAATGAAGAGAATTTAAATACAGATCAAATTCTATTATTAGAAAAACAATATATAAGAAAAAAGTTTCAAGTCTCAAGTCATAACTCCATTTGCTTCCATAAGAGTCAGTATAAAAAAATTCTGAATTAAGGAATTATAATACCTACGTAGAATTTGATTTAATGATATCATATCAATATTTATAAAAGATCTTAGATAATTTTAATAAAATATGGGAATTAATTTAAATACTTTTCAATACTAATTTCATATAAAAATAAGTGATGAGCCTAATGCACTTATAGGTACGTAAGCTTTTTATTACCAATGCATGTTCCATTGCAGCAGCCATAAATGTTCTCAAATGTACAATTCAATGAAATCGCTTACATTATGAGTCCTTAAAAATTTCTCCTGGAGCCCAACCATTGTGGCTCAGTGGCTGAGCCTCGACCCATGAACCAAAGGTTGCCCGTTTGATTCTCAATCTGGACACGTGCCCAGGTTTAGAGGTCAATCCCCAGGAGGGGGCATACAGGAGGAAACCAACTGATGTTTTTCATTGATATTTCTATCTCTCTATTCCTCTCCCTTCCTCTCTAAAATCAATAAAAACACATAAAAAAAATGTAGGCATTCTTGAGTGATCATTAAAACCATAATATTAAAAAAAAAATCCCTTGGTTTTATTTCTTATTCACTACTTAGAGCATCACCTTGCATATGGTAGGCTCCCAATATTTATTGAATTGTTGAACTCAATGAGGTAGACTATATGATCATAAAATGCAGAAATAGCACTCTTTTAACTTAACTTTGTACAGACTTTAGAAAAATATTCTTAGTCAATGAATGTCTACTGATAATATTGTAACCCTGGTATTAAAGACAATTAAGTATTTTCAAATAGAAAATTTATTTCTGGGAGATAGGAGAACATAGCTATAAAGTAGGGGTGTCGAACTCAATCAGAGAAGGGGCCAAAATCTAAAATCCAGTCTAAATCGCGGGCCGAATGGTTTACTGAACAGTCATAAACTGTCATTGTGATGGAAACGCAGCGGAGTGCAGTGATGACAGCGCGGTGCGGGCCACATTGCAAGGCCTGGCAGGACGGATTTGGCCCGCGGGCCTTGTGTTTGACACATGTGCTATAAAGGAACAAACTATGAAATCAGGTTGGGAATCAAAAGTTGGCTCTACCCCTTATAGCAATATGACTGGGAAAGTTAATAAATCTTGCAGAGTCACAGTTCCCTATATCTAAAATTGATCTTCTGATGCTATCGGCCTCATGGAGCTGTTTTAAAGAATAAAATCAAGTGTGTCCACTGATTGGTACAGCACATCGTAATGCATATTGTTCATGTGTGTAGATCAGATTACAAGACTAAAGTAATATACTATTTGGCATATGGAATTTCACATCAATTTGCAAGCCCTTTTTATAATACTAGAAGCCCAGTGCACAAAATTCGTGCACTCCGGAGGGGGTGCCCTCAGCCCAACCTGCATCCTCTCACAGTCACAGGCCCTTTAAGTCAGGTTGGGTAAGACCACTTGAGAAAAACACAGGAACAGAGCCTGATGAAAAATGACTACTATGAAGAAAAGTTGTCAAAGACTTGGGAATCGGCAAAAGAGAGTAGTGGGTATCCTTTCTGTAGAGGTCTGGGCTTTGTGTAGCACATCCTCTAGGAAATACCTGATTTTAAAAAGGATTTGCACCTTTGATTGTCCTAGTGAAAGGACCATTTTACAGTGCTGTTGGGGTAAACATTAAGTTGCACAAAACCTACAGCAATGCAAATAACTCCTGTCACAGCAATACAAATGAATATTACTTGGTAGATACAATTGATTTCCCCCGTGTAGAAAAGAAGACTCCAACATCTATACTTATAGAATTGCCTTACAGGCATTATTCAGTTTTGCATCAATTAGCAAATTCATTTCAGCATTCCTGATTGTGGGTGTATATGACAGCAGCTCTTCAAATTCTCCTTAGAAATAATTTTAATATCTTAGTGGTTTTCTCATTTAATAATAGCTAGTTAAATTAAATTTTTGCCATTTATTCACATTTTAGAGAGCCATGATTTTAGATTTCTGAAAATGATAACTTAGTACTTCTGATGAAGGAACACTTTCATAGGAAGGAAAACTGATGTGGTAGAAAGGAGCTTTCAGTTTTATCCAGAATTATTTAGTTCTCTAAAAGAAAGAGGGAGAAAAGAAAAACAAATCTCAATGTTTAACAGCTATTATATTTATGTAGTGAATGCATGAGTGCTATATACTATTTTATATACAGTAAGACTGAAATGCTTCATAACTTAAAAAAAATTAAAGATTTTAAAAAAAGAATCAATTGGATTGAGAGTACAGGTAGTTCATCCTGACTTCTTCTTTAGCATCAATTTTTCCCATGGAAACATATTTCATAAATCTCTATCATTCATAGATATGTCATTTCTTTTGTAATTTTTCTGTAATTATCATAGTAAAAGGCACATCACAGGCAATGAATACGTGCTTATAGAACTGAATTACTGGGAATATACTCTAACACTAGAGAAAAATGAATCAGGCTCGGGGAGGTTGAATTTCTCAGGGAACCAAGGAAAAGAAGTCTTCCTGGGTTGTGCTGTCAACTCAGCTCTCTGGCTTACTCCAGAGAAAGCTTGGTCTGTCTCTTGGCAGTCTACCCTACTACCATGCCCAGAAATAGCCTAAGACTTGCCTGCAGGAAGCCCAGTTTAATAGCTCCAGGCAATAAACTGGCAACCAGTACTCAGTCTAGGCTGTAGACCTTTTTTGGTATTGACAGAGAAATAACAAAGTCAGTTTACTGATGGATTACTTTACAAGACAGTTAATAAGAAATCAGTGAAATTTGTTTAAAAAAAAAGGGCACTTAAGTGTCACTACTGTGACTCTTCCTCACAATAATGGTACATGAACCAAGATGCTAGAACTGATCCTCTTGAGCAGCATATGTACTTCAAAATATTTTTCCCTGCAGGGGAGAAGTGTGGTATAGTGGGGGAAAACACATTAATTATTTGGAAGTCAGAAGACCTGAGTTGGACTCCTACTCAACCACTTCCAAGGAGGAGTTTCCTCAACTGTCAAATATAGATAACTAGAGGCCTGATGCACATTTGTGCACTTGGGGGCAGGGAGGGTGGTCCCTCAACCTAGCCTATACCCTCTCACAGTCCAGGACCCCAATGGGGATGTCCGACCACCGGCTTAGGCCCTCTCCTCTAAGCTGGCAGTTGGACATCCCCCTCAGGGTCCTTAGCCCTGCCATTGAGACAGGAGAGGCCCCTGCCACCACCGCTGTGCTCGCCAGCAGTGAGCCCGGCTTCTGGCCAAGTGGCACTAGTCCTGTGGGAGTGCATTGACCACCAGGGGACAACTCCCTGGCGATCAGTGCATGTCATAGCGACCAGTTGTTCTGCCTTTCAATTTGCATATTAGGGTTTTATTATATAGGATTATATGGCCATCTTTATTTACTGAATGGAGATAATAAAATGATCAAAAGAGTACTACTCTGTAGAGGACAACATACATTTATATTATCATTCTGATATAGCCACATAAAATCACCTGCACCAAACTATAAATTGGGGAATACCTAACTGGAGGTAAAAGCTATGGCCCCTGGACAGAAGAATCCCACTCCTGCTCCTGGATGCCTCAGGTCTAAGATAATATTTGTCACAATAAACAAATTAGAAAACTTGAATGTGACATGAAGGAATAGTTAACAGGTAAAACCCTGGGTTTACTTATTCTCATTGGATGACTCTTAAGTAAGAAATAGGAGTAACCAAGATTTTTCAAGGAGTATGAATTCTCTGGCTTAGGTGAGTACATGGTCTTATACGTTTTGGAGTCAATGAATAGATGACCTGACATTTCAGCTCTTCCCATGTTTCTGTCTCTTGAGAATTCTTCAAAGAGACTACAGTGTTGCAAAATACTAATATAATTGGTCACAACCATTTTTAGAGATCTGCTGTACAAAGGATTATAACTTCCTTCCTGTATGAATCATAACCAAAGGCAGTTTCTTTCCTCATTGTTGATTACCTACTATAACAGAGAAGGTTTGCTTGTAGTGGAATGTTTACTATTACCCTGTACAATTTCTGTGGCATTTAAGTTACACAGATCTGCTTTATTATGCTTTTTAGTAGAGGACTCTGTTAACATTTATATATTCCTCCTTCTGCCTCCCATAAGAAGATTATCACAATTAACCTAGGCCTGTGGTTGGCAAACTGTGACTCGTAAGCCACATGCAGCTCTTTGGCCCCTTGAGTGTGGCTCTTCCACAAAATACTATGGCCTGGGCGAGTCTATTTTGAAGAATTGGCGTTAGAAGAAGTTTAAGTTTAAAAAATTTGGCTCTCAAAAGAAATTTTAATCGTTGTACTGTTGATATTTGGCTCTGTTGACTAATGAGTTTACCGACCACTGGCCTAGGCTATGCATCTTTAAGTTTTTTTTATACTTTCTTTGGGGAAAACAACAACACTACAAAATAAAACTCACATAGAAGGAAGTACTCACTTTAAACACTTTTTGGAATTATTAGAAAAAACTTTAAAAATCAACTCTGCCCTGGTCGGAAGGCTCAGTTGGTTGGAGCATTGTCCTGTACACCAAAAAAAAAGGTTGAAGGTTCAATCCTGGTCAAGGTATGTAAGGAAGGCAACTGATCGATGTTTCTCTCTCACTCTTCCTTCCTGTCTCTCTAAAAATCAGTAAAACATATCCTCTGGTGATAATTTTTTTAAAAATCAGTTTGTCTCATGCCCTTTCTCCCTCTCCAATAATTTGATACATATTTTGATCAACATCTTTAGTCAATATCTCCAGCCAGAGAGAAAAGCCAATATATTAAAGCAACTAAAAAAAAACCAATTATTAGAATCACCAGGGGATTTTTAAATAATTTGTAATTTTGTTTTGCTTTCCTATTTTATCTTTTATGCCATAATAAAATTTGCAAAATTAATTTTGCTCCCTGAAAATAAGGGTTTCCAGTTTCCCCACTTATCTATACCCAAATTATGGGATGGCAAAGCTGTTTTCTAGATAAGATTTTGAGAAGGACAATTATCTTAGTTATCACACTTGATTCCACAAATGTTCCACTTACCCCATTAATTTAAGGCCACTTGCTAAATTTATATGTCAGAGCAATTTCATGAATCTACATTAAGAAAATAAAAGAGCCCTAGCCAATTTGGCTCGGTGGATAGAGCATCGATCGGCCCGCGGATTAAAGGGTCCCAGGTTCAATTCCGGTCAAGGGCATGTAACTTGGTTATAGGCACATCCCCAATAGGAGGAGTGCATGAGGCAGCTAATTGATGTTTCTCATCGACGTTTCTAACTCTCTATCCCTCTCCCTTCCTCTCTGTAAAAAATCAATAAGATATATTTTTTAAAAAAAGAAAGAAAAGAAAGGAGCCCTGGACAGTGGTTAGAGCATCAGCCTAGTGACCAAAGGGTCACAAGTTTGATTCCTGGTCAAGGGCATGTACTTCAGTTGCAGGCTTGATCCTCTGCCCCGGTTGAGTGTGAGTGGATGGCAACAAATCCATGTTTCTCTCTCTTCCCCCTCTTCCCCACTTCCACTTACTCAAAAAAAAAAAAAAAAAAAAAAAAAAAAAAGAAAGAAGGAAGAAAGGAAGAAAAAAGTACACCTTCCTTTCCCAAGGCTGTGGTTTTCTACTTTCTTCCTGATATCCACATAGCTGTGGGTTCCTGCAACTGTCTACTCCACATGTGTCAAACACAAGGCCCGCGGGCCAAATCCGTCCCGCCAGGCCTTGCAATGTGGCCCGCACCGCGCTGTCATCACTGCACTCCGCTGCGTTTCCATCACAATGACAGTTTATGACTGTTCAGTAAACCTTTCGGCCCACGATTTAGGCTGGATTTTAGATTTTGGCCCCTTCTCTGATTGAGTTCGACACCCCTAGTCTACTCCCTTCATTTACCACATTCTCAACTTTCACCTTGCCCCCTGTCAGTTGGGGCAGTGTTTGAAGGGACTACCTGGGGCAACTTACTTGGAAAGTAAATAGCTGGGATCTACTGGTGGTGACTTACACATTCACTGGGCTTTGTGATTGTCAATCTCTCGTTGCTCCACAAAGAAGCTGTGAACCAACTGTATCCTGCAGACCAGAAACAGGAACTGCAGGGGCCTCTAACGGGCCTCCAAAACAGGAAGCAGGGGACAGTCCCTACAGCGCAAGAGAGGAACTGACCTGCAGCACAAAACTCCCAGAAGGCTGGCACCAGCCAAGGCCACAGGTGAGACAAGGCCATGCTGCATTTATAACGAGGCCTCACCTACAAGTGGAACCATCTTGAACTACCAACTGGTGAATGTCTTGCGCAGGCCACCAGAGATGGGGTTGAGGGAAGAAACCAGAATCCCAAGAGCCTGGAGAGCAGGGTCAGTCACGACAATCTGCAGTTGACTAGTTAGAGTAAGAAATGGATGACCTAAAAACAAACTTACTTTTGTCCTTTGGAGTTTCCCTCTTAGTTTTGCTTTTCTTTCCAGCCTTCTAGTAAACTTCTTGTTGGCAAATTATAATTTTGCCTTCAAGAAAGCAAAAGGAAACACAGAGTTTTGGGTTCACAGAGGGTGGGTAATGGCAAGCTAGCAAAAAAGTCAAAAGGCCAGAGGAAAAACATGTGCAGAGCACCACTGGGATATATTTTTTAAATCTCTTTTTTTATGTTGGCTCTTTTGAAAATTTTGCTAAGGCTTGTTTCTTCGGTGAAGAAACAGTGACTGAAAGGTGGGAAGATGCTGGAGGTAGTTTATAGATCAAACACTACTCTGTTGATTGGCATGATAGTGTTCACTCATCCGTGGAGAAATAGGGGCAAAATAATAAACAACGAGTTTCTCCATACATTTACTATATGCAAAAAGCTAGCCTTTATTCTAAGCTTATGCCAATTTTTTGTTCCAGTCCTCATCACAGCCCCTGCTGTCATCACCACCAATCCAAAGTGAGGTTGCTGGCCAATATGCTACCGGAAGATAGATAAAAGCAAAAGTTACTGATTCTAACTCAAGCACAGGTGTATTGAAAGTGCCAGTTTTAGGTTTCAGTAACATAATTTTCCTGAATGTTTAACAGTGAATGGGTTTCATACTTCAAGATACTAAGTTAACACGGCTTCTTCTAGGATAGTACTAGAGCCTAACCACCATGAATAATACTAGTTCTAAGGCAAAATGAGCTCCTGGTTCCAACCTAAATTTCTTAACCTGGATTAGTGAATATAACTACTTTATTGTTTAATTTTTATTATAAGTAAAATGGCTGGTTAATAAAAGCCTATTCTAGCTATACTTCAAAGAACTAATGTTCATTAAAATTTTTTTTGAGACCCTGCCAAGTGGGGGTCTGTGTAACTGAGTGGAATAGCTCTGTATAACTAACATCTGTATCACTGACAACTCTTAGCTTTCCTAGAAATTTACAATGTAAGGGACTTGAAATATTAACTTGGCATTTGCCATCTGAGTGATAGTCTTGTGTATATATAAATATGATATATTTTTGTAAAAAGCTTTGATAGAATATTAGTTTCCTTCAGAACAGGAATGAGAGAGTGACAAATGTAGTTAAAAAACAAACCAGATTACACTTTAACGGTCAAACAGGGAAAATCAATGAAAACCTTTAACTGTAATCTATTCTTTAAAAAACACACCAGTGTACACATACATAGAAGAAGCTTGTGAAAATGCAACCAAACTTTAAGTTCTTCCTCATGCCATGAAGTTGAGCTATTTGAACACCAACATTTCTTTTAAATGTTGAGGCCCTCCTTAAGTTGTCCTTGCTTACCCTCCTATCTCAGATCAGGTGTCACTTCTAATTCCCCCACCCCCAAGCCCACCACATCCACCCATCTGATTCCAGAATGCATTTCTTGGGAACCCAAGGCATTCTCTGGGAATCCTCTCAGAGGCCCCGCTACAGCCAGGCTTTCAATCTCCCCTCCCCACCAACTCTCCACTCGTTGGGGCCAGGAACATGGTATATACACAAGTACACAGACTAAAACTATTCATTTTGTATTAATAATGTTATAATTTTAAAGTATAGAAATTGAGAGCTGAAGGGAATCTCAGAAAGCTTTTATTCCAACCCTCCACTCGTTTTGAGATTTTATTTTATTTTATTTTTTATTTTTTAATATATTTTATTGATTTTTTACACAGAGGAAGGGAGAGAGATAAAGAGTTAGAAATATCGATGAGAGATAAGCATCGATTAGAGAGAAACATCGACAAGCTGCCTCTTGCATACCCCCTACTGGGGATGTGCTGGCAACCAAGGTACATGCCCTTGACCGGAATTGAACCTGGGACCTTTCAGTTCGAAGGCTGATGCTCTATCCATTGAGCCAAACCGGTTTCGGCTCGTTTTGAGATTTTAAATGACTTGCTTCCAATCAGAGAAGAACCAAGGACCACAATCCAGATCTTGAAACTCTTGTTCCAATGCTCACACCACACTGCCTTGCCTTTGCAACTTTATAGGATTGAATGAGGGAAATCAGAAATTTAATTCAATCTTCCATGCCAATCCCTGGTCAATTTTATAAGCCTTTTGAAGGAGATGAATTACATGGTTCAGAACAGAGCCAGGATAAAAACTCAGATCTAAGCTGAAGAGCAGTACTCTTCCCACTACCAGTATATCATAACGATTCAGCTTTCAACTGGAGGGGGCGGATGTAGAACAAAGGTCAGCGTGGCCCAGGGACCAAAATCCTGCCAGGCCTGTTTTTGTACAGCTTACAATCTAAGAATGCTTTTTACATTTTTTAATGGGTGGTGAGAAAAGAGAAAAACAAAAAGGGGGGGGGGGTGTTATGTTTTGTGAAATATATAAAATTCCAGTATCAGTGTCCATTAATCAAGTTCATTGGACTACAGCCATGATCATTTGTTTAGGTATTGTGTATGGCTGCTCCTGTGTAACAACTGCACAGCTGAAAAGTGAGAGAGACGTCCTGCGAAGTCTAAACTATCTGGCCCTTCACAGAAAACTGCTGAATCCTGATGGAGGAGGAGCATTTGATCTCTTAGAAATCAGAAGAAAAGTTGGACTACCATCAAACTCAGCAGTCCTCAGTTCAGAAAAACAAAGGGTTTGGACAAAACTGATACCTCTGTCACATCTTCATGCTGAATGAGAGGGCTCAAAGTTCATTCACTCACCTAGGCAGAGGGTAAGCGGAGACCTTCCAGGTGGAATGGGACAAGATGGCCTGCAACACTGGTCTTTCTAGCAAGTCTTTCCCACTACTCCACACTGTTCCCAAATGGCTCATAAGTTCCCTGCCAGCTCCCTGCCACATGATTCCAAGACAGAGAGCTACCCTTGACCCTGCGGGTAAATCAGCGCAGCTAAATGGAAGCAGCGAGGGCAAAGCACACCATTTTAGTCAGCCACCGGACATGGAATCTGGCATTGACTAGTTTCCACTTGAAACTTGCAGCCGGTTATGATCCCTTGGTCTTCTCAGCTAAGAAGGAGAGTAAGAAGGCACTTCCTTGATTGGCTTGTTTGGAGGATTAAATGAGTTACAGTTCAAATGTCAGGTCCCTTCTAATCTTTCTCCTCTTTCCAGAGAATAAACAGTTAGTGAACCTTGTTAGGAAACTTTCAAATACCGGTAGGCTCACAGTTTAAGATTTTTTAATAGAGCCACATAAAAAATATATACGAGTGCAGTAAAAATAAGCATTTTGGTTGAGTGTTTCCCTCACATATCTTTCAATTCTTTGAAGCTTCTTCCAAATTATAATCTATATTAATAAATCTACATAATTTATATAATCTAATATATAAATAATATAATATATTTGTAATATAATTTATAAAGAATATAAATTAATATAATCTATATTATAATCTATATTAATAAAAGGGTAATATGCTAATTAGACCAGACCTTCCTGATGTCCTTCTAGACAAAGCCATGGTGGCAGGGCAGAGGCAGAGGCAGTTAGGGGTGATCAGGCTAGGAAGGGAGGGCAGTTGGGGGTGATCAGGCCAGCAGGAAAGGAGATAGTTGGGGGCAAGCAGGCAGGCAAGGGGGGCTGTAGGGGGTAAGGAGGCAGGCGGGGGGGGGGGAGCAGTTGGGGGCGAGCAGGCTGGCAAGGGGGGGCAGTTGGGGGCGAGCAGGCCAGCAGGCAGAGTGGTTAGGGGAGATCAGGCAGGCAGGTGAGTAGTTAGGGGTCAGTGGTCCCAGATTTCAAGAGGGATATACAATGGCCAGTTTGGGGATCGGGCCTAAACCAGCATTCGGACATGCCCTGAGGAGTCCCAGATTGGAGAGGGTGCAGGTTGGGCTGAGGGACAGTCCCCTCAACCGCCATGTATGAATTCATGAACCGGGCCACTAGTCCCTAAATAAGAGTATTGTAGTTTTTAGAAAAGTTATGTTTATGTAATTTTTATAGGAAGCTACCCCAAAAACCAAGCTACACTATATTATACACATGTTCACTTATGAAGACCAATATTGTAAAAAACAAACAAACCCAGAACCAGAAAATCCTAGTTTATTTAGTCTGACTTCCTTAACATGAAGTTCTTCTTGTTCTTAAAATAGACAGCTTTGGATGAATTCCAAAACTGACATAAGTCTATTTCAGGTGTTTTGAAGAAATTGAAGAGAATCAGAAGAAAACAAGATTGGAATATAACACGTTTTATGTGATCACAAATGCCAAGAACCTTATTGTCTGAAACCACCATTAAATAAAATTTTCTGCCCATGCTTATAAAAATAAATAAGCATATGCTCTCAACATTGGTTGCACCGGCCACTAAAGGTTAATTTCAGTAACATGTTCTAATTTCTAAAATTTGCTAACATAGCTAGTAATTGCTTCAGTCAACAGAACTGCAATAACACTGAAATCTGCGGTAGGTTGAAAACCTATTTTTTTATAGATCATGCTAGCAATCATCTTAATGGCCACTTTAGTCTTAGTTATTAAGATAAGCATATCAGCATTTTAAACAATGTTAAATTACACACTATCCAGCCCATTCTGGTATACGGAGTAATAAAATCAGACCCTAGTTCTTTCGCTGAAATCCTAAAAAGATGCCACACAAGTTTAGTGTGAGTGACAAGGTTTTTAACTCTTGGAAGTAGTTACTTGAAAGTTCACACTGATACCAGAGGGGAAATTCAAGCCACTAAACTTGTGTGGGTAGAAATGACTTGGGAGATAGTGACATGCAAATTCATAGAGATACACTCTTTTCCTGCGGCTGGCTTCGCTACATGGTTTCTGTACTCCCAAAACTACACAGAAGAAAAAAATAATCGATAATGTCATCTAACAGTCACAGGTAGATATATAGGATAAACACGGGCCAAACCAAACAGAAGAGAAACCAAGAATCTGAGTGGAGAAGGGCTGATCAGGGCTGATGAATAGAAGTTCTGTGAGGACCACGCGGATCCGGGGCTCCAGCCCGGGCCGTGGGTGAGTGGGTCCCGCGAACAGATACTCACAGGCTCCTGCACCAGCACCCACTCTCACCAGCACCCACTCTCACCAGCACCCGCTCGCTGCCCCTGAGGTGGAGCAAGAAGTAAAATAGGAAGCATGCCTGCTGCCCAGAAAAAAAAAAAGAAAAAAAAAAAAAAAAAAGCATTTTCTCCCCCATAGCGGCCCCTGACCGTGGAGGATGGGCAAAGAAGGGGTTGCATACGCACCTGCATTATAAAAACGGTCCAGCACCGAGGTCTCCCCAAAGTCCAGTTTCCCGAAATGCAGAGTCTCCAGCGTGGCGCCTACCGTCTCGCACGCCTCCCGCAGGCTCTGCAGGGCCTCGGCCTCGGACCCCACCTGCTGTCCCTGGCTCTCCTCGTTGATCACATAGGCCACCGTGGTCCGCCGGCCGCCTCCCCCGCCGCCGGAGTTGCCCCGGCAACGGACGGCGCTGCTCCCCGCGGCGGCGGCGGCGGGACACCCGGGGCCCGGGGCGGCAGCGGCGCTCTCCACGTTCCAGAAGCTGCCCGCGGGCGGCGGGGGCAGCTGGTCCTCTTCGCCCTCGGCCGCCGCCGCCGCTCCCCTCCAGCAGCCGCCGCTCTCGGCCAGGGCGCAGAGGCCCGAGTGCGCTAAGGGCGGCACGGAGAAGGTGATGCCCTCGCCCGCCTCCGCGCTCATCTTCCCGGGCCGGGCGTCCCCCGCGGCCCCGCTCCGTCTGGGCAGCCACAGCTCCGGGCTGCTCCGCGCGCGCCGGGCTAGGCAGCTGCCATCGCGGGCCGTGCCTTCCGCGCCGCGCCGACGCCTCCTCTCGGGCGCCCTTTCCCCCGAAGGGACGCCGCTGCCCGGCGGCGCCTCGCCCCTCCTCGGCGCCTCCGTGGCCGCGCCGCCCGCCGCGGGGTGTAGAGGACACGGGGTGGGACGGCGCTGCCTCTCCCGGGCGGGCGGACCGGTCGGCTCGCGAACCTGCGCGGCGGCGGTGCAGCTTCAGCTCAAGGGCGCCGCGATCGGGGTGCGAGCGGCCGGGCGTGTCCAGCCGGGGCCCCGGCTCCTTCCGCGCGCGCGGGGCGCTCGGGGAGGGGCCGGGAGGAGCGCCCTGTGGGCGCGGAGCGGAGCTACCTGGCCGGCACCTGACGGGCGGGCAGGCGGGCGGGCGCGCTGGGCGGCGTGTCCGGACAGATCGGCCTCGCTCCTCGGCTCCGATTCCTTCTTTGATCTGCTCTCCGGCTTCCGACTCCCGGGCCTCCGTTCACTTCCGAGTGCGGCGGCCGCCGGTCCCCCCGCGGGCCCCGCCGCTGGAGTCTCCGCGCCTGTCGCTCGCCCCGCCGCCGGCCGCGGGCTTCTCGCTGGCCGCCCACTCGTCGCTGCACCGGGAATCGGGGCCCGCCCCGCCCTGGGGGAGGCGCCGCTGGGGAGCCGCTGCCGCCGGGACGACACTGACCGAGCCGCGCCGCTGCGCGCAGAGCTCCCGGAGCTCAGCCCCAGGCGGCGCGGGGCCAAGGCTCTCCGCCGCCAGCCGCGCCCCCGCCTAGGAAGCCCGGGAGAAGGCAGGAGCCCGGAGCGCACGCGACAACGGGGTGGCGCAAAAAACTCTGTCTAGCGACAGCCCCAGAAGCATTTGCAGCGTTTCCCGGGCCCACGGCGCCCCCCTCTGGCCGCTGCGGGGCTCGCTCACAGAGCCGTCTAGGAAGCCCGGGCCGCCCCGAGGCCGCTGTGCGAACGGCGGAGCGCGCTGGAGCTGGGCCGGCTGGGGAGCATGGCTTGATCCAGATGGTGCGCTCCCAAGTAGCAGGCGAAACTGATCAGGTCTTCCCCTGGAACCTTTCCTTTAGAATTTTCCAATAATTGTGCTATCGTGAATGAATGATTGGTTAGCTCCTGACCGACTTAGCATTCTTATTTAGGGTCTTAACAGTCTCTATCCCCCCAAAACACACACACACACACACACACACACACACACACACACACACACGTGTGCCATATATCCATATATTTGGAACAGAAGACAAGGTCTATAACCCATTCGGCAAATCATCAGCCGCCACTTAAAAATAGGAAATTAAGTGACTTACTCTGTTCTTTAAATTGCACCACAGGCCCTGGCCTGTGTGACTCATCGGTTAGGCGACTCAGTGGTTAGAGCGTGAGCACCCGCCTGGTCAAGGGCACAAACCTGGGTTTCGGATCGCTCCCCACCCACGAAGAGACAACCAGTTGATGTGCCTCTCTCATCACCCCCTTCTCTCTTCCTCCCCCCCTTCCTCCCTCCCTCTCTCTATCTCCCTCCCTCTCTGTCTCCCCACTCCATGTGTCTCTCACGATGTCTCTCTCAAACAGCGATGGAAAAAATTATCCTCAGATGATGATTAACAACTCAATTGCACCGTGGAAAGGGGGACGAGAGGGGAATGCTTGGATTGCTTAAGAGCGTTCCAACAAAAAGGATCTACTTATTTAAAGAGAAAAAACAGATGTGTAAATTCTCAGAAAACTTCTCCACAATGCTATACCTTTGGGAAAACCAGTGAAAGTTGCAAGGAAGTTACAGGTTTTGGGCTTCCTATATTCAGGAATTGATAGAATATATATATCCGGAGGCTACACAATTGTATTCTCAAGGAAGCAAAATGGCCTTAGCTCTTTCTAAAGGTTTGTAAGATGATAAAAGGACATTTATAGTTAGGAAACTTTACACTCTTCATGTCAGCTGGAATCTATATAATCCATCTCTGCTTTTGCACTTGATATTATTAGAGTCTATATCAGAGATATACTGAAACAAAATGTTGATAGGCTACTAATAAATATATATATCTTTTAGTATGTCCAACAACTTATCAAACCTATAAACTCCTGTCGGAGAAGATAATCCTGTATCCCATCCTGGCCTAAAATAGTAAACACTGGAAATTCACTAGAATCTTATCTGGAAAACTAAAATCTCTAAATTCTCAAATAGCATTTTACTACATAAAGAAGACCTAGGGTTATTATACATAATGGCATTTTCTAAAAATCTTAACTTTTTTAGACCATTTATTCTTTGCCTTCCTGCCATATCTTTTCAGAGCTATTTTTATAAACAATTTTTATTTTTACTCACTTTGTTTCACTATGAATTGATTTAATAATTTTAAAGATGTTCTTGATTAATGGCACCCAAACTCCAATGCAATACTGAAAGACTAGTTAGTTCTAAGTCTCTCACTAATGGGATGATTTAGCTAATTACACTTACATAAAATTTATTAAGTTGAACCATTTGAAATTTCCGTTTTTATAGCTGATAAATCAACAAATATGCATAACTTCAGATGGTTCCATTTACAACTCAAATCTGAAAACTACAAGCAAATAGAGGGGACAGGTGCTTACAAGGTTGGCTCAGTGTGTCCATCTAGAGAAAATGAAATCACTTTTTTCTTTAAAAAAATATTTTATTGATTTTTTACAGAGAGGAAGAGAGAGGTATAGAAAGTTAGAAACATCGATGAGAGAGAATCATCGATCAGCTGCCTCTTGCACACCCCCTACTGGGGATGTGCCCGCAATCAAAGTACATGCCCTTGACCAGAATCGAACCCAGGACCTTTCAGACAGCAGGCTGACGCTCTATCCACTGAGCTAAACCGGTTTCGGCGAAATCACTTTTTTCTAACTGAATCACCCAAAAGATGTGCATTTTCACAATTTGTATAAATAAAAGGAGTGCTTTAAAAAAAAAAAATTCTTTTTAAAAAAATATATTTTATTGATTTTCCACAGAGAGGAAGGGAGAAAGATAGAGAGCTAGAAATACCAATGAGAGAGAAACATCAATCAGCTGCCTCCTGCACACCCCTTACTGGGGATGTGCCCGCAACCAATGTACATGCCCTTGACTGGAATCGAACCTAGGACCTTTCAGTCAACAGACCGATGCCAAACCGGTTTCGGGAGGAGTGTTTTTTTCTAGTCCAAAAAGACATAGCAAAATCATTGCCTATTTTAGGCTCTCAGGTTTGTTCTTAAAGAGGCAAAATAGTGCCCTAGCCAGTTTTGCTTAGTGGCTAGACAATTTCTTACCATTATAGTCTGTGCTTATTCTGATTGCTAATTTCCAAAGTACTAAGGTTTAGAATATGGGGAAGTTATTTTCAATACATCTGACCTCTCCTGGGGAGATGTCTTTAGTTCGTTTTAGATAGGTGAGACAAAGTCCATTGGAGTATAGCACTTTTATAAGTCACAGATCCTTGTAATTCTAAGTTCATTATTTAGAAAATTAGAGGTCTGATGTGTAAAAATTCACTCAAGAGTAGGCCTTCCATCTCCTGGCTGCTGACACCTGCTTACCTCTAGCACCTGGGACCCAGGCTTCCCTCCTCTGGTCACCAGTAGGCACCCGGGACCCGGGCTGGCTTCCCTCTGGCTCCGGCTTTATCAGGAAGGACATCGAGAATACATCTGGTTTAATTAGCATACTACCCTTTTATTATTATAAATATTCACCAGGTTATTCAGGCCAGCTTCTCCTCTAAGTGAAGGCAGTGAAAAAAGTGCTAGAGAATAACTTTCACTAGTGTAGCTTAGTTCTGGAGCCCATCCTGTATCTAGTTTAAGGTACAATTAGAGGCTCAGTCTTGGTCTTAACCCTTGGCCTGTGTAGTGAGGGGTAAAGAGAGAAGTCTGCAATGAGAAGGGAAGTAGAGCGTGTTGTGTAGACAAGATAACTGCAGGGCTTTAAAGTTACCATTTGTAGACTGAAAAGAATTACCTACTTTTTGATGAAATTCCATAGCATTATTCCCACCAACTTTTCCTGGGATCTTATCTTTGTAACTAATATTTGTAAGTACTGAAGTGTCACACATTGTCATATGAGAGAGACTGTTTTTACCAATAGTCCTGCTGCCTTGCCTGAAGGAGATTAGGTAAGAAAGAGTTAGTGGCAATAATCTTCTATATATATAAAAGCCTAATATGCAAATTGTCCCCACAGGAGTTTGACCGGGAGACTGATCACTCGCTATGATGTGCACTGACCACCAGGGGGCGGCACAGACTGAAGGAAGGCCCTGGCCAGCAGCGGAAGGGCCCAATAGGCCCTGATCGCCAGCCAGGCCTAGGAACCCTGCCTGTGTACAGATTTTGTGCACTGGGGTTCTAGTTGGAAAATAAAAGCATTTCACATTTATTTCCAAATCAGTGCAGACATGTTCATCACATCAGTTCATCACACCATGTAAAACCAAATGCAGAAATTGTAGTTTTGTCTCACATGTGTGAGCAAGATGCTGACTGCATCACTCCCATGTCCAAGTGCAGCTCTGCAGAATGGAATCCCTTTACAATGAGCCAGAGCATGCTCTTTCAGGAGAGAAGAGCCAGGAAAATAATGTACTTCTATAGTGTTGATAATTCTAATTCCTCCTGGTTCTTACAAATTTGGGGCTGGTGAGGATTGGGGAGAAACTCTTCTATTACAAATTTTATCTGCTGTGCCCTCCACAAATGCATCTTTGCTGTGCTTTTAGGGTGGAGAAAAGTTTTTCAGAATTTTTTTGGTCCTGTTAGGAGGTAAATTGGTGTTTTATACTTACATAATCATTTCGTCAGACTTGCAAGAAAATATTTTCATTGACTTTCCCCAAAAGTTTTTTATATACTTTAAATCCATATTAATTTTTTACTTGGACTCTATCATTTATGAAGCATTTGTCTGCTCGTTTATCATCCCACCTATGTGCCTATGATGTTTAGATTGGCTTAATAGTGTAATATGGATCCCTCAAAAAATGAGTCATTTAAGAACTATCATTAATGACATAATTAGTCTCTCATTTCCTAGTGGCCCTGACTCATTCTTAGAACAAGTCATACTTAAGAAAAGATAAATGAGCTAACTGAAAAAAAATGAACAGCTTTATCACATTAAATATTTCCAATGGCATTTTACTTTTTGTATTTAATACTTACTTATCAAGTATTATTAAATGTTTATGGAGCTGTGATCAATACTAATCATAATACTAGCACTACTAGTACTAATAATAAATGTATGATAACTTGTCCTAGAAAAAAATTCTTAAAGCCATACAGTTATAACATTTTTTCATTAAAAATTTTATGTATATACATAACTATACTAAAGTGATGTATAATAAGGAAATTGGTAAAATAATTCCAAGTGTAAGTATATATTACATTAGAACAAGATTCAGAGAAGCATAGTGGAATGGAGTTCAAGGAGGAAAAAAAAAATGATAGGTTTCCTAATACTTAAAGATGATGTTGCTCATGTATTTTTAAAAATTGAAAACAATGATAGGCAGCCTCTGCAAAGTGGACCACAATGATCTCTGCCCCCTGGTGTTCCTGCCCTGAGTAAACCATCCCCTTGAGAGGGGCCTGACCTAATGACTTGCTTCTAACAGAGTACACACACAGCAAAAGTGATGGGATGCAACTTCAAGACTAGGTTTCAGAAAGAATGTAAATCCTGTCTTGCGCATCCTCTTTTGTTCTCTCTCACCTTCACTCTCTCTCTATTTCACGCTCTGTCTTTCTGAGGGAGGCCAGATGTCATGTTGTAAACTGCCCCATGGAGAGCCACAGGTGGCCATTGGCCGGCATAGAGCCAGTGCCTCAGTTTAACAGCTCAAAAGGAACTGAACCCTGCCAACATGCATGTGAGTGAACTTGGAAGTGGGTTATCCTTAGTCTCCAGATGAGATGAACCCCTTGATTTCAATCTTGTGAGAGACCTTGAGTAATCGGGCCCAGAAAAACTGAGAAGGCAAATGCTTGTTTTCAGCTAAGTGGACAGCTGATTACAAAGCAATAGATAAGTAATACAATGGTTGTGAGTGCCAGATACCTATTATCTTTAGAATCTATTGGAAACATTTAAATTGATAAAAAGTACTTTTAATTTTAAAATAAAATCTTCCATAAGCCTAAAATTACATCATTTGCAGCTACTTGAGCTTATGAGAAAACTTTTAGAGGGCAACTTAAAATGTATGTGGGTTTCATAATTTTTCTAAATTACTTTGGGAAGTGCATGAGTTTAAAATTAGCAAAGTCCTAGCAGTATTGGGCAGCCCTCATTTCTGTGGGATAGTGAAAGAGGTTAAGGGAAAGAATGAAGAGTAAGATGGGAACTACATGGTTAAATTTCCTGCCTTAAGGAACTAAATTTAATACTTAAGCCAAGCTAGGAAGCATAACTAAAATAATGACCTATTCCAACTGAGAGCTTACAGTGAGTGACACATGTCACCTCATTTAGTTTTCACAACAACCCTTGGCGGGAGATATTATCATTATGGAGATCTGAGGGGCCAATTCATTATACCCCCTGTTGTTTTGTTCAATTGAGCCTACAAAAGAGCAACCATATTTCCAGCCATTTATCCATTAGAGCCAATAGCCATTTGTGGGACAATTATATCCATCTATCCCATTTATCTAAAAGAGAATCAAGGAGCCATGAGTACATGAGCCATAATCCTGCCTAAGAGCTTAAAGTGGACAACTAGATATCGTCACACAAGTAAAAAGCATGAGGCTTAGGTTCAGTGCTATGTTTCTGCTCTGAGGATTGTGTTCTTTTCACAGCTCTGTCTTTTCAAGATAATGATTAATTGCATTTTCTACTGTGTTCAAATTACATCAATCACGCACAGATTTTTGTCTCTCTACATAGAAGCACAGTAAATTTATTTTTTAAAAAGCTTATTTTTTATTGTGGCAAAATATACAGACCACATTTCAACTATCTTTAAGTGCACAATTCAGTGGCATTAAGTATATTTGCATTGTTGTGCAACCATCACTGTTATCCATCCCCAGAACTTTTCCACTTTCTCAAACTGAAATCCCATACCCACAAAACAATAGCTGCTCATTGGTCCCTCCACCCAGCCCCTGACAATCACCATTCCACTTTCTGTCTCTATGAGTTTGACTACTCTAAGTACATCACATAAGTAGAATCACACAATATTTATCCTTTTGTGGTTGGTTTATTTCACTTAACATAATATCTTGAGATTCATTCATGTTGTAGAATATGTCAGCATTTCCTTCGTATTTAAGACTGAATTACATCCCACATATATATGTATATACCACAATTTTGTTGATCTATTCATCTACCAATGAACACTTGTTTTGCTTCTACCTTTTGCCTATTGAGAATAATGCTGTTATGAACATAGGTGTAGAAACATCTGTTTCAGTTTCTGTTTTCAATCTTTTTTGGAATATACTCGGAATTAAAATTGCTGTATTATGTAGTAATTCTATGTTTATTTTAGTTTATTTATTTTTTAAGAACTGCTATACTGTTTTCCACATTGGCTCTACCCTTTTACGTTCCCATGAGATTCTAAAACTTTTAACAGGAAAGTATAACTAAATAACCAAGTGATATGGAATGACTGTTGTAGAAAATTAGCCCACAATTATAGACTCTTGGAAATTGAAGGGCCTAAAAGTACATCTGTCCAACTACCCATTACATATTTGAAGATAATGCTTAAAGTGTTAGGATGATGGTGATGTTACCCTTAAGCAAACATAATTAAAGGTTTACTATGTGCCCAGCACAAGGCTGTGCAGAACTGAAAAGGGAAAAAATTACCCATCTTTTTCTGGAATTCTTTTCCATAACTACCATAAAGAAACTTAAACATAGTAACCTGTCCATTTACCTAGGATAATGACACACCTAGATAGAAAGACCATATATTTAAATTATTTTACTTCCTATCCATCTCCGTGAGAAAGAAAACCTAGTTTTGAAAACAATTTGGGTTGGTAAATATTTGCTGTTAGGGTCTGTATGAATGTCACAATAGCAGTTATAAATTTTTTTAAAAATATAATTGTAGATTTTTACAGAAGCCTGATATCTAGCCATGCCCGCTTACACTAATTTAGCTGAATGGTGGCCAAGTTTATAAGTTACACAACTCTGAGGTTTAATAAATGTTTTGATAAAAAACAGTTTCTGTCTCAGTTGAGAAAAGCCAAGTACCCCCAAATGAGAGGAGGACAGATAGTAACAAGTCTATTATAACAAGAAAGGGAGCACTTCCTAAGTGTCGCTAATGTTCTAAGTGATGAAAATGATCTCTCTGCTAAGCTTTGAATGCCCTGGTAGCTTCCCTCTTCAAGACTTCTAAAAGTCACTATAAGGGAATATTCTTTGGCCTTAAAAAAGAAGAAAACCCCATAATTTGAGACACTATGTTAAGTAAGGGGTTGGGGGGGGGGGGGGAAGGCAGACACAGATCGGCAAATACTGTATGATCTTGCTCATATATGAATCTAAAATTATTGAACTCATAGAAGCAAAGTAGAATGGCAGTTGCCAGGGGTTAGGGGCAGGAGAAATAGGGAAATGTTGGTTAATGACACGAAGTTTTAGTAATGCAAGATGAATAAGTTCCAGTGATGTAATGTACAGCGTAGTTACTATATTAACAATACTGCATTGTATACTAGAAATTTGCTAAGAGGATAGATCTTAAGTGTTCCCATTGAACACATGCAAAAAGGTAATTATGTGAGTTGATGGATGTGTTAACTAGTTTAATTGTGGGGATTATTTCACAATGAATACATATATCAAAGCCTATATATCTATTTCCTATATATCTGTTATACCCCAATGAAGCTTTAAAAAAGAATCACAGTTAGAAGTGCATGATGACAGCAACTCTCTGCCTTAGCCTTTCTTGGCTCTGCAGTGTCTTAGAGAGCAACCTGATACCTATAAAACTTATCAATTTTTTTTGCCTCCATGAGCCCTAGAAATGCTATGATTTCATAAGCAGTTAATCAGAAGTTAATATCAACATCAGAATTCATATAATTTCAGTCAAAAACAAATAAAATAGTATTATAGGCTGGCCTCTGCTGCAGAATTATAAATGTACAATTTTATCTGGCTTAGCAATGTTTAAATTAGTTTATGTAGACTTATTACAATCTTCAAGCCCTCTTACCTAGAAATGATTGACCTTTTAACTTGCCCATCCTATATAATGAAAGCTTAGCAACCAAATGGCAGAACAACCAGAACGACAGGTTGACCAGTTGCTATGATGTGTACTGACCACCAGGGGCCGACACTCAATGCAGGAGCTTCCCCCGGTAGTCAGTGCACTTCCACAGTGGGAGCACTGCTCAGCTGACCAGAATGAATGACTGCTCCCACTGCAAACCCCAGGCCCATGGGCAGGAACCCGGGCTGCAATCATTGCCTCCTTGCCCCAGGTTCCTGCTCCTTGCTCTCTGCCACCTCCTCTGGACACCTGCAGGCCTTGCAGTGCCACCGCCAAACTCACAGAGCTGACCCCGGAGGCTGAGAGGCAGGTTTGTGGTCGCTGAAGGACTGATGCCTACTCTGCTGCCTTTCAGTGCTATTGTCCCTGGGCCCGGCCCTAACCAGGTCCCATGGAGATGTGAGTGCTCCAGATTCAATATTTCATGGAAGATGCCGGACCAGGGAGTAGCTGCTCAGAGAGCAGGTCCACAGTTGCTCAGCTGACCGGGATGAGCGGCACTCCCACAGCGGGCTGATACCTGCAGGCCATGCCCCCTACCAGTGCACGAATCCTGTGCACCAGGCCTCTAGTTTTACATAAGAAGAAACTAAAATATAGGGTAAGTATGGAATTCAGAAGTAAAGGGCAAATTGAGATAAAAACTCAGGATTCTTTGTCCTCTAGCCTAATTGCATTTAAAAGAGAACTCTTTGAGTAATCAATTAAAAAATTCACAGGGAATAAATTTCCAGTAACGGCATTTCACACAGTCCTTAACTTTTCTTCCATCAACACCCCTAGCAAACCTGGGCTCTGCTTGGAACGTAAGATGTGGGGAGGGTAGGAAGGTAGAAGAGAAGAGAAGTATTTCTTGTCTCCTATCCTTTTATCTTCCAATTCAACTCAAGTTGTTAAACATTTATGGAAGGTTTACTATATTTTGAGAATTCTTTAAGATTCTGGAGACACAAGCAAATCAGACCTGGACTTCATTTCAAAATTGCTCCAATCCAGTATAGGAATGTGGTCGATTTATTTACATGTTAATTAAAAAAAAAAATTTAATTCTAGAAAACCTCGCCGGTGGAATAAAACAGTTTACAATGTTAGAGCCATGCATTGCTAGGTAAGGAGTGGCCACTATCTCAGAGCCCCTCAGAATTGTTTCTGTGGTCAGGATCACCAGAAGCAGTTTACCCAGCTGGAACCGGCCTCTGTCCTTCCCAGAGAGACCGCACTATTTTTAGCTTAGATTGGGTAAATCCTCCTGCATCATTCTTTGCCAATGTTCCAGCTGCCTCATGTTTGCTCACTTCAGTATTACATTAACCTCTTTTTAGCATATAAAAAAAAATCTTCAGAATTTTTTCAGTTTACCTTTATGGTACTACAAAATATAAAGCGGGAGTTTAGGCTTGTATAATGCTGCATTCACTCAATGACAATATTTCCTGAATGCCTATGTCAGGTTCTTGGGATATTATATCATTGAGCATAACAGGCAGAGATTCCTGGCTTAATGGAACATATATTCCAGTTACTATACATAATAAGAATCCCAAGTAATTGAGATTCAGAAAAGATACATTTTTTTCTCTCATGTAAAGTCAGTGCAGATTTATTAAGTCCAGGACTCCACTGGCGACTCCTTCACCATGTCTCCTTTCTCAGTCTTATCTCATAGCTTCCCTCTCAGGGTCACCTCATGCTCAGAAGATGGCTAGTGTAGTCCAGCCAGGATATCTGGGAGGGGGGCTGGAAACAAGCTTTAAGCCTGGGCACATCTATGCAACCAAAATTTAGGAATTTTCTTCCTTACCAGAGAAGAAAAGGAGAATGGATACTGGTCACAGCTATCTTAATCTTCAACACAATGTGCTTGTGTGCATGTGAGTGTATTAATATTTATGGATGGATGGATGGATGGATGGATGGATGGATAGATAGATGTATAAAAAAAATTTAGAGCATCAAATGGAGAAATTGTCAAATACATGTAGTTCTTCTGAGGTTGTTGTAGGTGCTCTTTTAAAATAAAAGTCACATGTATAAATTCTAAATATTTGGCTTCTGCCCATCCTTAAAAATTTAGAGTGCTGATTATTCCATCTAGATAAGTTAGTGTTTAAGGAGTGTGGGTTATGCACTGTCAATCATTTCATTTAGTGTAATCCCTTATTCTTGGTTCTCAAAATTATCTGCAAATTTCTTAAAGTATTTATAATTAATAAAAAAGATCTCTGCTGAACACTTACATAAGCAAGAAAAGAGCCTTCTCTGGGAGGTCCTGCTTTCAGTTCAGGAAAAATCCTGGGTGTCCCTAAATCCTTAGCTTCTTGGAGACACCATGTCCTGTGGCCCTGGGGAAAGATCTATGCCTCTAACGCAGTGGGCGCCTGGACTAAACTCAGTTCTGGCTCAGTCTTGGAAGGAACTGATTTCCATTCTTTTGGCCTGAGTTTCATAATTTACAAAACGAAGCCAATTAAGTTCAACTGCTACAGCATTTTATTTAACTGCTAGATTAATAATTGTCTTTGAAATATTTTTAAATGAAGATAGGCCTATAAATCAACAAAAGCAATAACAGCTTTTTCAGTTGCCCTAAGAGAGACTACATTCACATAACTTTTATTATAATACTAGAGGCCCGTTGCATAAAAATCATGCACTCGGTTGGTGGGGGGGCGGGGAGAGAAGATTCCTCAGCTCAGCCTGCTCCCGCTAGCAGTCTGGGAGCCCTAGGGAGATGTCCAACTGATGGCTTAGTGCTACTGCAGAGATGGAGAGGCTCCCACCACCACTGCTGCACTTGCCAGCCATGAGCCTGGCTTCTGACTGGGCAGCACTCCCCTGTGGGAGCACACTGACCATCCAAGGGCAGCTCCAGCATTGAGCGTCTGCCCCCCTAGTTGGCAGTCTACGTCATAGTGACCAGTCGTTCTGCTATTCGGTCTATTTGCATATCAGCCTTTTAGTATATAGGACTAGAGGCCTGGTGTGTGTGGTCCCTTGGCCTTGCTTGAGCCTTCTCACAATCTGGAACCCCTCAGGGGATGTTGGAGAGTTGGTTTTGGCGAATCCTCGCAGGCCAGGCCGAGGGACTCCAGTGCACAAAGATCTTTGGTTAATCTCTTCCTGCCCCCATCTCTCCCCTCTTCCTTCTGAAATTCATCAGTCTGTTCCATGTTTCCATGCCTGTGCATTGAGCATCTGCCCCCTGGTGGTCAGTGTGCTTCATAGCTACTGGTCAAGCAGTCAAACAGTCACATGGTTGAACAGTCACTTAGGCTTTTATATATACATATAGATATGGTTATACTTGTTTGAATTTATTATTATTTGTTGTTAATTTCTTACTGTGCCTAATTTATAAATTAGCCTTTATCATAGTAAGGTGTATATATATTTTTAGGGTTTGGTATTATCCATATTTTCAGGCATTCACTGGAGGCTTGGAACATAAATCCCCTCTGCAGTTAAGGGGGACTACTGTACACACATCTGAAAATAAAATTAGTGGCATATTATTAGTACAGTTCTTACTTTGATTTATTTTTCAGTAAACTGTAAACTTCTCTCTGAAGAGATGGACAGAAAAATTAAGGATCTAAAGTGAGACGAACACTTCTCACTGTACACTCTTTGAATACTTTTTAAATCATGTGCACATATTAACTTTTAAATAATAAAACATATATATGAGGTAGCTTCTGCATATTTTTAATATTTGGATGAAGATCTTAAAAACAAGTAGTAAGACTTTAAAGAAACCCAACTCAAGGTCCTTTTACTTCTCTTTTAATTTTGTGGCATCATTAACTTCCTACTTCTCAAGAAGCATGATTTTTAGCAACATTTATTTTCTGTTTAAAAAATTTTTAAATTTATTTTAGAGAGGAAGGGAGAGAGAAAGAGAAATTAAAACATAAATGATGAGGGAGAATCATTGATTGGTTGCCTCCTGCATGTCCCACACTGGAGATTGAGCCCACAATCTGGGCATGTGTCCTGACCAGGAATCGAACTGTGACCTCCTGGTTTACAGGTCAATGCTCAACCTCTGAGCCACCCTGACTGGGCACAACATTTACTTTCTGGATTAAGTTTTGGATTATGGTGCTACCCAAAATCAAGCTACCACTAAAAGGAAACATTATTCTTCTGTCTATGAAATATAGATTCTAAGATTTGAGATAAAGTGTGGCTACCACCTGATGGTCTTAGTTTGAATAAAAATAATCTTCAGTTATAATAGCATGTCTTTATAACAAGTTTTGGGATCATGATGTTAATTAAGAGATAAAAAGGATCAGACTATATCATACTTATTGTGCACATGGGAATATAAAATAAAATAAAAAATGGTAAAGCAAAGTGCCCCAAAACACAAAGCACATACTTACTCAAAATTACTTTATAAGTATTTCATTCACTAAATTTGTCAGAAAAAGGATATGACTGTTATAACCCTTCAAAGAAGGGGGGAAAAAAACACACAATTACAATTCTTACAAACTTTATTAGACGCATGTTCTCTTCAAATTTGGAAGTTAAGTTTTAGAGATGAGGTGAAATTTCTGGAATTATTCCATCCTGAGGGATAGTATTTGAAGGAGGACAGAGGTGGTGTGTGGGATAAGAAGGTAAAGACTTCCTGCGTAGGGGGCAGCATTAAGAATACCCAGAAAAGTCAGTGGGTGTAGGGAACAAAAGAATCTTTCAGAAGAATTCTGTAGGCAATAAATGCTAGTGAAATGGGGGAGGGGAGATTTTACTTTCTTTTTGAGCTTCTTGAAAGTTTTGTCTCAGAAGGGTAGTGGAGAATGAAACTAAATTCTAAAACTTTTCAATTTATTTAAGGACAAACTTTTAAAGCATTTTTTAAAAATCACATTTGCTTTATTCAGTAGGTTATAATCTACACTTACCAATATTTTAATTGGCCCAGATGTGTTGAGGGTGAACTCCCCTCTAGCAGGCACCTATGACCTTTATACAATCTGTGTAATTTTGTGTGTGCAATTTCTTACTCTCTTATTGTAAGATATTCCAGGTTTTGCCATTATGTGTTAAATAAATTAAAACATTTATTCAGCTTATGAGTATTTATTTAATTCCAAACTAATGTTGAAGGTTTCACTGTGCTTATAACACTAAATAAAATGGTCATATTTGTGCATCCTTCCCACACCTTTTCATATGTAGTGGCTACTCCTAGAAGGAAAGTGTGAGGACTGTGTATGTTTCCCTTTTGTTTGCGGGTGCAGACACTCATGGCCAGCCAGCTGTTGCCTCTTTGTCTCTCTCAGTTACTGTGCGTTTAAAGAACGTCAGGGCTCCCACTCCACGCTTATTCCGTTAGGATAATGCAGCTTAAATAGGAATTTAAGTTGTCCATGTCTGAAAAACAAAGTGACGGCAGCCTTCCAGTTGACACTGAATCAGGACCTCACAAGTCTTATGCCTTGAAAACACAGCACTTGGGGCTGTGAAGGAAGTGACTTTGGATCTCAGGTTTACCCAAGTGCAAAGGACATGAAAACATACCTACAAAGTGTCCCCCTCAGATAGAAACTCCTGAGAGGGTTGAATTAAGTCTGACTTTTGGTATATTTATGTTCTAATACGAATGAAGTAGATAGCTAAAATCCAACGCTCAGATGCCATCTACCAAGTCCCCGGTAACAATTAAATGTGAGCCTGGTTCCATTTTGCTATGGGGGTAATTCAGTTCTGGTGGTCTCCTCCAGGTTCAGGAGGAGATGCTGTGTAATTCGATGATGTCAATATTTTATGAATGATATCCTGTCCTAACACCTTATGAACTCCAGCTTGCTCTGCCTGCAGTGTCTTTTTCCTTCTGCTCCCAGTGCCTGCTTCCACTGTTCAAGTCCTTGTCAGTGCTGAGCACTTCTCAAATGTGTTCTTCTCTGTGCTTTAGCCAACGAATGAGAATTGCTCAGAAGAGCTTGTTAGAATGCAGATTTCCAGGCCCTGGGATTTTGAATGAATGTGTCCATAGTGTGTCCTAAGAATCTGCATTATAAAAATTACCCAATGAAATCAGAGGCAGGGATATGAAATATGAGGAATACTGCCTGGATGATGAGGCACCCATGTCCCATCTCAGGTCCCTGGGAAGGGAGTATGCTGAGTCTGGGGCTTGTGTGGGTTAGGAGTGAGAGGAAGCATATGTAACATTCTTTTAACTTCTAAACATCTATGTTTTTACTGTCAATTGTTATTAATTAATGATTAGTTGATGTTTTATTCATTTTCTTCATTAACAGTGTGCCAGGACAATTGGTTTGGTATTGACTTGCATTTTGCTGTCTGTACTGGAGGTTTTTTTTTTCTTTCCCTATTCCAATCAGATAGCCAGCGCTTCTGTGATTCCTGGCCTCAGGGCACTTGACGTACTGGCGTGGAAACTGCTGACAGTCTTTAAACTCACTGCACAGAGTTTTGATGTGTCCTTAAGAAGAGGGAGGCAAGGGATGGCCATTTGTTGAAATATCAGTGGGAAAGTGTCTCCAGCCTGGAGAAGGGCAGCAACCTGGCCCTGCCCCTTGGTGGGAATGGTTTCATGGCCTTCACCCTCTCTCCATCCCCTCTCCAACGCCCTCCGGGTAGTGGGAGCCCATCTCAGTAAAGAGGCCTGGGCCCTGCTTGGCTTCAAGTATGGCATGGAAACGCGCATTCACACGATAATTCAGACTTGCACAGGGAGATGTCTATGGTGACCCTGATGGACAAAAGGTGAGAGAGACTCTTCACTGAATGCCAGACATCGGTGCTGATGATCCTACTGTTGTAGACTTTACACTCCAGTGTCAGATTCCGGTGTGACCCCAGGAAAGCCAGGAAACCCCAAATTTGATGAGCTTGAATTTTCTAACGGCCTAGGGGGATGGAGATTTAAGTCTGTTCAAGAAAATAAAGAAATCCTCTACTTCTTGAATACTTGAGTCTGTCCCAGAAAATTCTTTCCTGCTATAATAGCAATGGTTGTCATATTTTTTGCATGCCTACTATATGCCCAGCAATGCAATAGATGTTTTATCTTATTTTCTCTGATACTCTTAAGAACTCTGCTGAGTCGTTTTCCCAATGTAGGACCTACTCTCAATATATCCATCTAAATATGTATGACAGGGTTGTATGCAAATTCTCCCAACTACAGCTGTATTATTGACCAGTATAATTAATTAATAGGATTCCCAATCCTTTCCTAGCTCCTCTTCCTCTGTCACATCTTACATCTGGTATTTTCTATCTTTGCCCTTTTCACTTTTCTTACCACTCTTTTCCTGAGTGAGAGCAATCCTTTCCATGGCTCACATATATTTTACATGAAAATAAGAACTCCCTTAGCTCCTGACTGGTATGTCCAATATGAAATTCACATTCAGTATGTTAAAACCAGAGCTCATTTTCTTCCAAAACCTATCCCTCCTCTCATAGTCCTAATTTCAGTGAGGAGGCCCTACATCCATCCAGGCATGTAAGTAAAAAACATGGAAGTCATTTTGATTCCTCCCTATAACTTAAATGTCATATATTATGAGTTATTGCCCTAAAATCTCATCTGACTCTTACTTCACATTCCCATTATATTTGTCTCAAATCTCATCTTTTGCTTGAACTATTGCTAAAGCCCTTTAATCGACCTCCCATTTCTAATCTCTGTCCTACAGTGTTGCCCAGATCTTTTAACGTGAAAACTCAGTAATTTAATTTCTCATGTTAGAAAACTCCTATGGTCCTCTATTGTTTAAATTAGAGTAGAAATCCAATTCCCTTGGTATGGCGCACAGATTCTTCGTGATCCAGCCCCAGCACAACACTCGAATCCCTCCCAATACTCTTCACAATCCCCTTTCCGTGTGGTTAGGCTGAGTCCTGGCAGTCACACTCATACTGTTTTAGGTTTCTTGGTTTGTTCATGTTATTCCTGCTCCTGCAGTGACCTTGTCTACTTAAAGAAAACATCATCATCATTAACTCACCATAAACATTACCTCCTTTCTGACCCTATCCTCCAACACTGACAATTTACTTTAAAAAAAATACTCCATATGTTTCTCCTAGCACCTATATTATTGTGATTACACTTAACTGATGACATGTCTGCTAGACTTATCTCTTGAGGGCATAGCGTATAAGTTCTTGCTTTTGAATCCCAAGTGCCTAGCACTGTACTTGGTGTATAGGCAAACTGACTACACAACTAGGTGTTCACCTCGCTTATTTATTAACTGCACCCTCTTTCATTCTCAAAGTGTCTTGTTTGCCAGGTAAGTTATATATGGTCTCCCCTCCACATAATACATGGTTAGTAAATGTTTGAATGAATGAGTGAATAAGCCCGTTTTCCTTAATTAGCCCTGCATCTGAGCACTTACTATGCAAAGCAATGACGTGAGGTTTCTTTTTAAGTTAATGCCCTTTTTACTTAGCTTCACTCCACCTGATTTAATAGGACTTCAAATTACGTTGGGCGACACAGCTCTCAATTGCTTTTGGGACTCGCTGCATGATTTCAGAGTTTATTGTCGCTTGTCTCATTTTGCAATAATGAGGGCCAGGATTTCAAAAGCTCAGTGAATTAATAAAAACCAGACAGCCCCGCAGTGGAGGCTGATAGGCAACATTAAAGTTGCCCCCTAACCCACACTGCCCTGCTTTAGCCCGGTCATTACCGACGGCGCCTACTAGTTTGTTTTGCCCAAAACAAAAATGAATCCGTCGGCGTCAATGCCCTTTCCTCTGCGACCAATAGGAAGCCGGCCTCCAGGACACCAGGTGTCTCTACTTCCGCCCCGTCCTCCGGGCCTCCAACTCCCGGGCCGGTCCGCCGCCTCCGACTCCGCTCGGCGCCGGGGCCGCGCCGGCGGTATGAGCGCGGCACACGGCGGGTCGGTGCGGACGCTGCGGGTGCCGGGCCGCCACGGCTACGCCGCCGAGTTCTCCCCGTACCTGCCCGGCCGCCTGGCCTGCGCCGCCGCGCAGCACTACGGGATCGCGGGTGAGGCCGGGCCCCGCCGCACGCCGGGGCGGGGGCGGGTTCCAGCCACGTCCGCCTCTCCCTGCTCGCCGGGAAGCGCTTCCGACAGCCGGCGGCGCCGCCACTGACCGCCAGGGGGAGCCGAGGAGCCGATCGGCCCCCCTCCGCGCCCGCCTTTGTCCAGGTTGGGGAGTCGGTGTCAATTTCTCCCCCAATTTTCGCGCGGAAATAGCACATGGAAGAGGCCTAGTGGCCCGGGTCCTTGTCCTTATTGCTTAAGAGCGCCCCGATTCCGCCGCCAGACGACACCCCAATCTCCCCCATGCTCACGCTGCCCGAGGAAGAGTGTGTGGAGCCTTGTGGCCCCTCTGACCGGTGGGACCCAGCACAGCAGGGAAAACCGTCCGCAGGGGCACCCCGGTGCCTGGTCGTTCCTCCCCGCTCCCCGCGGTCAGCATTCGGCCCTCAGTGGTAATCCAGTGCCGTTGAGCCTGCGCTTGCAGTCTCCTCACAATTGCCATCAGGAAATGTATTAAGTTCTGCCCTCCCTGTTTGTTGTCTCAGCAGGGATACATACATTCATTTGCAAGCACTTATTTGGGGTTTGAGTTCATTGTCGTGGGCTGGATTGACATGCAGGGTTTCAGTCTTAATTTTTCTTCTCTTCATTCATACCCTAGCTGTTATTTACACACCGAAAATCTATGAAACGAGTCCCTACATAATGTCAGCTTCCTGGAGTAGTGCTTGTTTGGTCCCACACCTGGAAAAAAAATACTGTGATTTCCAAAAATATTTGCTTTCTTGTATTTTCACCATTAGCTCTTAGTGTTTGCACATTTAGATTTGCAATAATTGCCCACCAGTTAGGTTGAAGACCCATGCGTTTGTGACATTTTAAATTAAAACCTTTACAAAAACTTTAAAGGAATTAATATTTTTTAAAAAATCAGGTTTAAATAAGAGTCCCCTCCCCAGTTCCTATAAAAATTATACCTTTTAAAATATGCTGGTCCCCTTAATAAAAATAATTCATCTTTGGTATATAACATATATTCTGTTCAGCACTTTACCACCAAGTTTGTGGTAAATTCCACCAGTTGGTTTGTCTTAAAACCCCTTCTTTAATGCATTTGAGACCTATTGGCAAGGCAGTGTGATGTAGGAGGAGCAGAGGCCTGCAGGTCTGGAAGCCAGGGGTTTAATCACCTGTAGATAGGGATGATGATAATACCTATCAAGGACGTTTGTGTGCTTGGTACCTGCCTGGCCACAGAGTATGAACTCAAATATGTCCTCTGGTGAGATGACAAATTTAATATTTAATGATTGAAGCACAATATAGAAAGACAAATGGAGAACACAAACCCATTATTTTGTAAACATGGGCTCAATAGCTTTAGGGAGAAATTCATGTTAGTAACTTTAGGTACTCGTGCTTGATCCCTCCTTAACCTAGATGGTCCCCTGGTGGTTTCAACAGCATAACCTCAACATTTTTTCCCCTTAGGCTGTGGAACTCTGCTAATATTGGATCAAGATGAATCTGGGCTTAGGATTTTTAGAAGGTAAAATAGTTCTCTAATTATTAACTCACTAGAGGCCTGGTGCACGAAATACGTGGTGTGTGTGTATGTGTGTGTGTGTCCCTCAGCCCAGCCTGCACCCTCTCCAATCTGGGATCCCTCTCACAATCCAGGATTGCTGGCTCCCAACCTCTCGCCTGCCTGCCTGCCTGCCTGCCTGCCTACCTGCCTGGCTGATTGCCCCTAACAGCTTCTGCCTGTCAGCCTGATCACCCACTAACCACTCCTCTGCTAGCCTGATCGATGCCTCACTATTCCCTTGCCAGCCCGGTTGCCCGTAACTGCCCTCCCTGATCGCCCTTAACTATCCTCTGCAGACCTGGTCATCCCCAACTGCCTTCCCCTGCTGGCCTGGTCACTCCCAACTACCCTCACCTGCAGGCCTGGTTGTCCCTAACTGTCCTACCCTGCTAGCTCAGTCACCCTTAACTGCCCTTCTCTGATAGCCTGGTCACCCTTAACTGCCCTCCCCTGCAGGCCTGTCCTCCCCCCAGCTGCCCTCCCCTGCAGGTCTGGGCTCTCTAACTGCCTTCCCCTGCCAACCTGGTCACCCCTAACTGCCCTCCCCTGCCAGTCTGGTTGCCCCCAACTGTCCTCCCCTGTAGGGCTAGTTCTCCCCCTCCTCAGCAACTATCCTTCCCTGCAGGCCTGGGTCCCCACCAACTGTCTTTCCCTGCAGGCCTGATCATCTCCAACTGCACTCCCCTTCTGGCCATCTTGTTGACGGCCATGTTGTGTCCACATGGGGCAGCCATCTTTGACCACATGGGGTGGCCATTTAATGTGTTGGAGTGATGGTCAATTTGCATATTACCTCTTTATTATATAGGATATGTATTCTCTTTTGCTATTAAAACCTTAATAGAATTAGGTTTTGAATTTTCTTTATACATAAAATTTTAAAAAAATTTGTAGTATAAAAGAAATGTCAGCATTTCCATAGTACAGAACTTATTTTTGCCATTAAGTTTGATTGTCAGTTTTCTTCTATAGCTCTGTCTCTTAGTGCCCATTTAGGAATTATAAAACTAAAAAACAAAAACAAAAACAAAACCCCCCCAAAAAAACTAGTTAGTATACTGCTGTGTGACATTTGTATTTTGGATCTCTTAATATCTTTTACCTTCACTCATTCAGAAGCTATTACCCATTTTGTAGATATCTTTCCTGTCTTTCCATGCTTGTCTTGTCTGTATGTTGGACTCAACACCTCCATCAGAGCAGTTAAGGTAGAGAAAGGAAAGGAAATACTGTCAGAAAATAACTACCTGCTCATAACTCATGTGAAAGATTTATGGGAGACATATTGAAATTATTGCTCTAAATTAGTATTCTAAAGTGCTTGCTAGTCCCGCCTCTGAACCACAAAAATCAGTGAGTGCCCAAGTATGGCAGCATGCCCTCATGTAAATAGTGCTGTATTGCTAGTGGGCAGACCTAATTTTAATATAGCTTTGCAGTTTTCTAGCTGTATGTATTCGGCTATTCTTTTAACCTCTCCAAACGTGTTTCTACATATGACAAGTGCCAGTTCTACTTATTTCTCATTGTTGTGAAGATCAGGTGAGATAATATGTGTTAAAATGTGATAAATTAAAAAACAAAAACTGTAACGTTATTTTTATTTTACGTTCAACTGCCTATATCACTAAATGTTTTTGTTGCAATTTTTCCTGGTACAGCTTTGACTGGAACGATGGTTTGTTTGACGTGACCTGGAGTGAGAACAATGAACACGTCCTGGTCACGTGTAGTGGGGACGGCTCGCTGCAGCTCTGGGACACTGCCAAGCCCACAGGGCCACTGCAGGTCTACAAGGAACACACTCAGGAGGTAGGAAGTCTTCCTGGGCCGTGGTTTTTCTTTGGGTGAAATACATCTGGGGATGCACACTTGGGGAAAAGTCTTCAGGGGATTAGAAGGTTAAGCTTTGGTGTTTGTCCTACATGTCTTAAGTCACTTATTATTTGATTATTCAGACTTAAACTACCTCTTGGCCAAAGGAGTTAGGAAATAAGCAAAGGTCAGGCTTCTCATTGGTCAGTAAAAATGCCCCCAGTAGTAAGCATATTGTGGCACCATTGCTGTCTTCATCCTGAAGGAATATGCCTGCCATAATCTGCCTCAGGATAGAGGTAGGCGGATTTTTCACAACGACATTGAAAGACTGCCGTTAGGTCTTCAGTAGGATTCCTGAGGATTTTCAGAATATATTGGAGCAAGAGCATCCGTTACTGAAGAGATTTTAAATCTAAATCTGGTTCATGTGTCTAGATAGTGTGTAGCATAAAAAATAGTTTGATGTTCTTAAGTCATATTAAAGTACATCTATGTTTTTGATGAACATGATGGTAAAGACATTCTCTTTTAATGCTTTACTTTAAATGTTTAAAAATTTTCCTTGAGGTAGCAATAGCTCCTTCAAATGAAAACTTACAAATTTACTTTAAAATTTGTATCTACACACGATCCGGCCCATAGAAGCTTTTATTTAGTAAATGCTTTTCAGATGCAAGAATATTAGTCTTTTGTGATAAAAGATTCATTATGAGGATTCCAGGCATCATTTTATAACTATAGCTGTTACAAATCAGTGTTTCTAAAATTGTGATGGAAAATAATGAAAAATTATAGTTTTTCTCTTTTATTGTGAAGGCTCTTTGAATAAAGTAGTTATAAATTATCATATTTTCATAGAATCACTGAAAATTAAGACAACTTTGGTAAAGAACTTCTTTAGTTTCAGGATATTCAATGAAAGAATTTCCACAGAGCAGGATGTCCAAAATGCAGACATTTGTGTGGTATCTTCATGATTTTTGCCATCTTCCTATACTACTTAGTAGAGGCCTGGTGCAGAAAATTTATGCATGGGTAGGGTCCCTAGGCCTGACTGGCAATAAAGGCCAATCTGTGGGGCAACCGATGGGGTGATTAGAGGGGCCCCCACGGGCACCTGCCTTGGCTAGGCTGGCCCCACCTGCTTGCTAGCCCCACCCTCCACTGCCACCACCAGTCACCTCCCTCTACGGCCAGGCATTCGGGGTGTGGGGTGGCCCTTCTGGTGCCCGCCTTGGCTGGCTTAGGGCCTGCAGGCAGGGGGAAGCTCCTGCATTGGGCATCTGCCCCTTGGTGGTAAGTGCACATCACAGTGAGCAGTCATTCTGCCGGTCATTCCACTGTTCAGTCGATTTGCATATTAGGCTTTTATTATATAGGAGAATTAATTTAAAAAATTAAAAAAATATCTTTTTTCTCTCAAAAGTTTTTTTTTTCTTTTTATTAAATCATTGGTGTATTGTTTATCTACATAAATTCTAGGGCTGTAACTAATGGGTCATAAAATATCTAATTATGTTAAGTAGGCTATATCACTTAATATTTTTCTTTAAATGAGTTTTATGTTATTTCACTCATCCTAAAATAGTTATATTCATGAAACCATGGGATTGATAGCTAATTTAGTATATATATTTATTAAATTGTAACATGTTAAAAGAAACATATAATAAATAAAATAAAGTCTTTGAACTAGTTAAAATAATCTCATACAGCCAGTGGTATGTGTACTGCAAAATGGAGCAAAGTAGATTTACAGTGTTTGTATGGAAAATAAATGCAATAATAAATAAATAACAATTTAAGAATAAACTGTGTTTTATGTACTCACAACTATAAACCTGCTTTGCCCCACCCTGTACCTACTACCTTCTGGAAAATACTATTCTAGAATGTTCCTCATGATGGTCTTTCAGCCTTTGCTTCATTTCTGTGAAATTGAATTTCACTGTCTCACATAACTAACCTGACTTTTAGATTGCTGTAATGGTTAGAAACTACTCTCTTAGGCCCAGATCTGTTCTCCATGGTAACCAGCTGTTGCTTCTAATGCCTTTCTGTGAAATGGTGAGATTATGACCAATCTCCCTTTTCCAGGAGAACCCTTGAAAATAGTCATCATGTCCCCTTTAGTCTTCCCTCTTTCAGACTGTGCACTTTTAATTCCTTCAGCCTGTCCTCAGATTACATGGTCTTTACATTTGTTACCCTGCTAGTAAATGCCTTTGCATACTCTCCTGTTCTTTAATGTTGCTTTTAATATTCTAATATTAATGTTCTAATATACCTAATTTATTAACTGCTCACTATGATGTGCACTGACCACCAGAGGGCAGATGCTCTGACTGGTAGATTAGCTTGCTGCTAGAGTCTGGCCAACTGGGACTGAGTGAGACAAAATGGAGCCCTCCCGTGGTCTTTCCCCACCTGGCCAACCTCCTGCGTCCCTCCCTGGCCTTGATTGTGCACCAGTGGGGTGCCTCGGCCTGGCCTGTGCCCTCTTGCAATTGGGAACCCCTCAGGGGGATGTTGGAGAGCTGGTTTCAGCCCAATCCCTGCAGGCCAGGCCAAAGGACATCACTGGTGAACAAATTTGTGCACGGGGCCTCTAGTTGTTTATAAAACTCAAATTACACCAAGCAGGGTGATGAATAGAGAACTATAGGGACCTCATAAAGTTCATCTTCCATGAGGTTATTAAGAGAAAGAATTTCTGATGGTTAACTTAAAACTCAGTATTATAATACCAAATATTTGGCATTTTTCCATTGAAGAGAAGCACAGCATTTATTAGAAGTTTTCTCTTATACTAGATATGCAGAGACACTTAAAAGGATTTAAAGTCAAAGGAGAGTTTTGAGGAGCTAATAAAATTTGTTGAATAAATTAGTAAATTAGTATGTGAATGATCACAGCTGATTCCTATTTTTTCCCACCAATGTGTTTAGAGAAACTTTGTTACACAATAGACTAGCACACAGGGGTCATTTTCTCCCATGGGAGAGAGTTTAGAGTGATGAACAGTATGGTTTTGAATCCTGGCTCTATAACTTTCCTGCTGTGTGACCTTGGGCAAGTTACTTTCCCTAAACCTAGTTTCTTCATTTGCAAATGAAGACAATAGGTTTGTTGTGAGTGCTTAGAACAGAGCCAGCACTAAATAAATATGAGCTATTACAATATTATTATTTGCTCTTATTATAGTAGGGTTGTAAAAGCATGAAACAAGTTAGGAATCTTCCAGTTACTCATTTCACCACTCAGTGACTGAAAAATGTCCAACAGTGAATTTTCAGATAGTCAGATAAGTAGGTACTGAAGCAAAAAGGAGAAATCCAAGACCTAGATATATTTTAGTTCTTGAGGAATAAAGGTCTTGGTGAAATCAAAGAAAATCATTATTCCTTTGAATGGCTTCTAACTTTAACATCAAAGCAGAAATCAAGTTCTTCTCTATGTTAACTGGCAGCTGCAGAGGCCGTTATGTCTTTTGGGCCCATAAAATGCTGTTAGCTTAGACTGCTGCTGAATATATAACAGGAGTGGAAGAGTAGGAAAATTTTTAAAGGTTCAGTGAGGAGGAAAAAAGAGGGTAATTAGGAGTTTTATTTTTATTTCTTTACTTCATGACTTATAGCACTGTGCTATGGAAAGCGAGTTCAAACTCACTTTACTAGTAAAGATGACGTAGACAATGTTTATTTCAATGTCTGGTTTTCAGTGTGCTTATTACCATTCTTAAAAATAGTTAAAATTTGTCTTCACTGTCAAATGGCAAGGCTTTTCAATTTGCTGAAAACTTAAAAGATATTTGATCCATTTAAAGTTTTTTTTTATCATCGTTTATAAAAAGTATTTTTGAAGTAAGTATCCAACAAGTAGTATGTTGTGGAGAAAATGTACTTAACTATACATTTCATAGTAAAAATGTGCCTTATTTTAAAAAAGAGTCAATTATTTACCTCTTTGATAATGATAGTAGTTGATAAGCTTATAATGATAGGTACCCAAAAAACTATTAACGCAGAGTGGCAACTCATGCATTTTTTTAATTGACTTTTTACAGAGAGGAAGGGAGAGGGATAGAGAGTTAGAAACATCGATGAGAGAAACATTGATCAGTTGCCTCCTGCACACTCCCTGCTGGGTATGTGCCCGCAACCAAGGTACTAGCCCTTGACCAGAATCGAACCTGGGACCCTTGAGTCCTCAGGCCAACGCTCTATCCACTGAGCCAGGTTGGTTAGGGCACAACTCATGCATTTAACACCATTTTGTTCTCTTTAGAAAAATGTATTTATATTTAAAACTAACCAATAACAGATTTGCCAAACAAAGAGATATCTCCCTACCTCCCTCCCTCCCTTCTTCCCTTTCTCCCGATCTCTCTTCATCACCCTGGTTGGTGTAGTTTGATATTTACTAATAATTGTGAGAAAGACAATAAACAATGTTGTGGCACATAGAGATGGTTGGTCAGGAAGTTATGAAAGGCCACTGAGATCCTGTCAAAAGGTTAGAAAATACAACCTGAAGAGGCTCTCATTGATTATGATGGGGCAATCTGAGCACCAAAAGGAATGACAGCAATGGATTGAAACACTATACACACACATAGACACACTTATATGTATATTTTCACTCATAAAAAACAAAACAAAAACAACCCCAACTGGTCAGCATTGAAGATTCCAAGGATAACTGCCTCATTCTGAATAAAGGTAAGGAATGAAGGCTTTTATCCCGCCTTTCCTATATGAATTTTATTGTGGGGTAAACAGTTGATGTGGAAAATTTCTTATAACAGAATTTTAGCTAATAAATGCCATTTAGTAGCCCCTAATGAAACGACTCTAAGCAAGGGTTATGCATGGATGCTGAAACCATTAATTTAAGAATGATACATCTTCTGAACAATTTTAGGATCACTACAAGTGGGTCAACCAGAAATTATATACCTTCTAATATAATAGGAAGCTAAAGAAAAAATTGAACTGAATCTAATGAAAAAGCTTCTAGATCTAACTTCAATTTAAAGGAAATAGGAAAGGTAGAAGAAAAGTTAAACACCACCATGAGGAAACAATTAGTCAAGTCCAGAATGTAAAAATTCTAATAGGACCATTAACTTTGTTTCTTTAAGACATAAATGTCATGGGAAGGGGGGGCGGGGAAGCAAAGCAAGGTGGGGAAGAGGACTTTCCTGGATTAGAAGCGACCTCAGAGACATAGCACTGAGATGTAAAATATGGGTTTTATTTGGAACCTGATTCAAATGAACTGTAAAAAGACATTTTTAAGACAATTGGGGTAATATGAAAATGGACAGTATTAGATGATATTAAGGAACTTTGTTCATCTTGTTGGGTTTGAAAGTGGCTTTGCATATATAAAAAAGAAAACCATCCTTATCTTCTGAAGTATTTATGAGTGAAATTGTCTGATGTTAAAATATTCCAGTAGTCAATTAGTCAATAATGGGATAAAACAAGATAGGCAAAATGTCATTAATTATAGAAGATAAATAACAGATACCTAGGGATTTATTATTCTGTTTTCTTTACTTGTATGCATATTAAAAATTTTCTGTCATGAAAGATTAAAAATTCATTTCACATTAAAAGAAGGATGTAGCTCTTTCTACTCAGTAATTAAAAGTCAGTGTTCCTTTCCTTCGTATTGATACAGATAAGTGTGATACAGTTTTTCTTTGATGATTTTTAATTAAATAAGCCAACTTTTAAAAGGGCAATATTGTACAGTAGATTTCAAATGAGCTCTTTGGGACTTAGTTTCAGTAATAAAATTTGTCCTCTCAAACTTATTTTGATGAGGTTTAGATTTCATAAAGTAGCACAAAATATTGTCCAGTATCTTTTTCTTTTTGAAATTTTTAAATTAATTTTCTTCACCATTGCTAAGAGCAATTTCATAAGGTAGGCCTGCAGAGGACCCTGCTGTTAAAGCATAGCTGCATATTTTTCTCCTTTTTTATACTTTGACCATTTGCCATGTGCATTGTTTGAGTGGTAGAGGGGGAATTGGGAGTAGGGAAAAGGTAGAAGAGTGGACTATTGGGAGATGTGTTTTCCATTCAGATTTGTGTCTCTGCCCCTTCATTCATTCCAAAAACTTTAACTCTACTGTCTGCAAAGGCCTACTGGGGAAGATGAACCAGTCAGGCAGGTCCTTACCCTTCTGCAGTCCTTGCCCCTCTGGGGAGAGAGTCGTAAGCTGCTGGTCATCTGAGTTGTACTGTGTCCAGGGCTGTGAATGTGCAGAGTGCTACAAGAGGGGAGGGTCTGGTCTGGGGAAGAGGACGTCCTTGAGTCTGATAGGAGAGTAGGAATTGGCTATTTAGGTGGAGAGGTCAGAGAAACAGGGTTAGCAGCAAAGGGAAGTGCATGCTGGAAGGGGAAGGATTGAGCCTGTGTGCCCAGAGCAGTGAGCATTTTGGCTTTTAAGTTAAGGTCTGTGGAAAGACATTGAAGATTTAAAAAAATTTATTCTGAAATGTTATATGCATATAAAAACATGTAAAAAATGTATGACTAACACGTGTATATTCATCACCTCGCTAAAGAAATAAAACTTTAGCGATACTGTGGAGTACCTGGTTACTGTCCTTCTGTCTTCTTCTTCTTTTTTTTTCTATCCTATTCTTTTCCTTCCCTTTTTCCTTCCTTCTTTCTTCCCATGAGCAACCACTATCCTCAGTTTTCTTTTTGTGTATTTTTTTCTTTTAGTTCTATTACATATGTATGAATCCCTAGTCATGTGTAGTTTTGCATGCTTTTATTTTTCAGTAGTAAGTAGCATGGATACATCTCAGTGTAGAGTGAGGATTGTAAATTGCAGGAACTATGTAGGATGAAATGACTGAAGGGCTTTGTGTATGTGTTTGGGGGGGGGGTGATTTTAAGTGTGTCTTACAAAGGTAATTTTTTATGCAACGTAGATAACAGATTGGAGGTGAGCAAAAATGAATGGGGAGAACAGTTAGAAGAATGTTATAAACTAGCTGGTAGTTGATGGGTGTAGCCTCTTAAGAGAAATTATATATAAACCCGTAACCATGGCTGCATAATAATCTGGCCACTCAGTGTATTTGTATCTCAAATGGGCACCAAAAGTATTCTACACTTTTGCTGGAGATCAACCACCTATTTGCCCTGAGCCTTCTATCAGCCAGTGCAAAGGGGAAAACTGATCAGGTGCAAGATTTATAGTATCTTTGATATCAAATAAATGAGGTACTCAAGAGAAAGTACACTGAGTGGCCAGATTAGTATGCGTTCAGAGATCATAATAATCTGGCCACTCATTGTAGTAGGTGCTTAATAAATACTTATTGAATAGGTTAGTGAGTGACTAAAGGTTGGGATAATGGACTTTATCCCAAACATCCTATGGCTATAAACGTTTTCCAGTGCTTGAAGTTAATGCAAAACTCCTGTTCTTACTAGACATTTCCATTTGAGTATCTTGCTGTCACCTCAAACTCAGTATGTCTAAAATTACACCTTATCTTCCTTCCTCCAGTCTTCCAGTTTGTTCAAGCCAGCATCACTCACAGTCCCCAGGCACAAAACCTTGGCGTTATGCGGTGGTCACTAGTCCTAATATCTTGGTGCTTTCTATGCCCACATATAGCTTTGGAGGAGTTTCTGGTCAGTGTTTGCACCTCTGCTTCCTGCTGTTAACATTGTAGCCAGCCCTCAATGCCCTGCTTGAATCCTTCTCTGCTGGCATCAAGCTGAAGTTTCCACCCCAGCACCACTTGTATACTTAGGTCTATAGTTCTTTTTTTAAAACACAGTATCCTGACTTGTACTGTTAGTTACTACCCCATGTCCTAATACTTTAAACACAGTAAAGCAAATAAACTGGTTATTGATTGAGTCACCTTTATTTCCTTCTTATTAATCCATTTTTAACTTCATCATGTGTGCCTATCCTTAGTTTTGTCCTAGAGCCCCTATGCTTGCCATGTTGTGTGACAGATAAGTCAGCTGGCAGGACACTGCCATCTGCATAGTTTTCTTGCCTCCAGCTTTTTACCTCATCAGGGCTGGGCTCTCTCTGAGCCTATGGGGTCTCTTGCCGTTTTAAAAGGTGAGGGGTCATAGGGTTTCAAGTCCTGCGTCAGGCTGGAAATGGATAGAGGCAGTGGAGTGTGAGCTCATGATGTTAGTTTTTAGTTGTATTCAGTTATCTTTTAAAATGAAAGCAGTAACTCTTTATACCTACTTAAAGCAAAGTTACAGATTGTGAACATAAATTTGGTTGGTTTAATTATTTTAATTCACATTTATTGAGTTATATTGCAATGAGCATAGATGTATAAGATGTACCTCTTAAGATTTTACTTAGAGGGGTCTTTCAAAATCTAGAAGTTATTTAACATGAATATTAGTAAAATATGGTAAATGCTGAATCAGAAGTAGGTGCTGTTGGAACGCACAGAAGGAAGCATTTAAATCATTGAGGGGTCATCAGGGGAAGCGTATGTCATGAAGGACATCATCGGGCCAAGAGTTGACATTTGAGCAGGAGTTAACCAGGTGAACAGGGACTTTAAGTTCTGGATATGTTTAGTTCATGAAAACAAAATAGAATAAGTCTGAGCCCAAAGATAGCTATAGTGAAGGGTGATACCAATGGGGTAGTGTTTTATTTCCTTAATATCACAGCTCATTGTCACCAAGAAGTTCCCGTTCACCAGTGCCCTGGAGCAGCATGCTGTAGAGATGGCCTAGCAAAGTGGTTAACTGTGGGCCCTATAATTAGGCCACCCAGGTTCAGATTTCAGCTCTAGCTTTGGGAATTAAACTTTGACATATTTTCTACTTAATAGACGTGAAGATTAAATGAGATAAAATACACAACGTGTTTATGGAAACATCCTGCATGCAGTAGGTGCTCAATAAAGATTTGCTTTTATAGTTATTTTTCACTGTTCACATCAGCCAGAGCAGAGGTTGCCAAACTACTATACTTGGGCCAAGGCTAAACCCACCCCACTGTCTGATTTGAAATAAAGTTTTATTGAAATACAGCCATGCCCGTTCCTTAAATATCATCTGTGGCTACTTTTGTGCTCTACAAGACTGAGTTTAGTAGTTTTGACAGAGAGCAAATGGTCTAGAAAACCTATAATATTTATTTGGTCCTTAACAGAAGATATTTGTTGAGCCCTGGACTAGAAGATAAAATAAAGCTCTTCAGCTCTCAAAATCTTCAGGGATTGCTTCCAAACCTGCCTTTCCACCCATAATTAACAAATGGATGTAGCAGTCTTTGGTTTCTGCTGCCCCTTCTGTATACTTTACAGGCGTCCTCAAACTTTTTAAAGTGGGGGCCAGATCACGGTCCCTCAGAGAGCTGGAGGGCCGGACTATATGAACTACTAATTCCTACTGTAACACCTCGGCTGCGCTCACTGCCCAAAAAACCTGGCGGGCCGGATCAGACTCCTCTGCGGGCCGCATGTGGCCCGCGGGCCGCAGTTTGAAGACCCCTGCTCTATGAGCTGCTCTCTGCTACTGGATTGTGGTTTCTGTAGTGTTACAATTGCTCTTTTCTCTTTTGCATGGATATGGGTAGCAGCAGGGCCAGGACTAGGGCAAACTGGATAAGGCCCTCACCTTGAGTATATAATTTAAAGTAGCCCCCAAAAAACTTAGTAGTCAAAATAAATAATGTCTTAGTGTAGTAATTAAAAAACAAAAACAAAAATTAACACAAAAATCTACAATTAACAAAATATCAGTTCTACTGGAAAATAAAGATAGGATCAGAATTACTAATTTTTTGGTTTTACTCAGGCTCCAAGATACTCAGCTTAGCACTAGGCAGCTGAGAACAGGTAACCCATACTTAAACCACTACTAACTCCAAATACTCATACTTCTTACATAAATATGGTGGCTTTTTTAGATTTAAAACAACCTGCTGATCACATTTAATGACATACTCAGGTCCATGTTGGGACTACTTTCATAAAGTATAATTATGCAAGTACTCTGTTGAACTTAGCTTATAGTAGTGATCTATATATAATCTGTTGTATAAAATGACATTGAAATTTTTTCCAAATAGTTTATTTGAAATGGTTCACTGAGAGCAGTGAAGCATAGGTTAGAATAGCCGCACTGGATAACTAAACCTGTTTACCAAGAGATCTGGAAGGATCACCTGGTTCCTATAAGCTTTTTCTGAGAAAGGCCAGCTAGTGATAGTAATTGAATTTTAATTTTTTATGGTAAACATTGACCCAGCAAGCTTTCTTAGATGGCTTTCTGATCTACTTTGACATTTCCTCAGGGTGCTGCAAACAGTGACCTGTGGTAGGTTTAAAAATACGTATAATTTGTTTTAGTGAAGGAGATTTGGGAATATTCTGTAGAATTTTATTAAAGTAGAATCTGTAAGGAATAAATCTGGAGGAGTGGACAAGGTAACTTTCTATTTCTCAGACACTGTGGTAAGATTTGTAGACTTGATGTTTCAACAAAGTAAATTAGTTGTTCTAGCTGGCTATCACTGTTATAGAGATAAAATATAATATTGAACTTGATGCCCTTTTGCTTTCTAAATAACACTTTTAAATGTTTTATAGGTATATAGTGTTGATTGGAGCCAAACCAGAGGCGAACACCTTGTGGTATCTGGTTCATGGGATCAAACCATCAAACTGGTATGTTGATATTACTGTATTTAAAAACAAATATTCCTTTCCCTAAAGCTTCCAATGCTTTTTTTCTATTCTAGAATATTTTTACGTAGCTTTTAAATTAGGCAGCTTATTTTATTTTTTTAAATGTATGAAAGCATTTATTAAAATTTAATATTTTTTAATCTTTTGGCTGTAAACTAATAATCAGCTTAACATTGATTATTTTGGCCCCATAAATGCCATCTTGCTTTATGTAAAAATAGATTTAAAAATATATATATATTTTATTGATTTTGTACGGAGAGGAAGGGAGAGAGATAGAGAGTTAGAAACATCGATGAGAGAGTGTCATTGATCAGCTGCCTCTTGCACACCCCCTACTGGGTATATGCCCGCAACCAAGGTACATGCCCTTGACCGGAATCGAACCCGGGACCCTTCAGTCCCCAAGCCGACGCTCTATCCATTGAGCCAAACCGGTCTCGGCTAAAAATAGATTTTTAAAAAGTCCTTGAGACACATATATATAGTGTGTGTGTGTGTGTGTGTGTGTGTGTGTGTGTGTGTGTTTATATATATTATATGTGAAAGCATACATTTGAATTTACCTGTTAAGTAATTGATCTGTTCATTTATTTGTAGTGGGATCCAAATGTTGGCAAGTCTTTATGCACCTTTAGAGGCCATGAAAGTGTCATTTATAGCACAATCTGGTCTCCCCACATGCCTGGTTGCTTTGCTTCAGCCTCAGGTAAATAATCCATATTTACCAAAAGTCTTACTTGTAGTGAATGGTGGTCTTGTTTTCCCCAATAGGTGGCGCTGTGTACCTTAGATTCCAAGGAAATAACACTTAAAACAAACAAACAAACAAACAAACAAAACAACCCACAATTTTTTGTGCTTTTTAGACTTTTTCATTCTTTACCAACCTCTAGACATTCTTTACCAACCTGGATTACTTTTTGACGATTCTAACCATTTGACTTATGTGTTTCTTTTTGATGAGGTAAGAGTGTGGGACAAAGAGCAAGTGAAGGCTTTGGCGTTAGTCTCTCTTTGATGTTTACCCTCCTTTTAGGAGTATTCTCTGTAATTCATTGCTCCTAAGCCATAGCAAAGATAGGTTTTGGTATGATCTTTTTTCTGACCGTTGCTTTGCTTTTGATTGATGTTAGCAATTTTAAGGTGAAGTAGATACTTATATTTATGTCTCTATTTTTTATAGAGAAAATTTATTTTGTTAACTTTAATAATTACATTTTGAACTGTTTGCATAGAGATTTACAAACGTGTTTTGTGGGCCAATTCATAAATAATGTAAAATCTGAACAGCCAAACTTTTAAGTTGTAGAGACATACTGCCTAGGTTCTCTGCAGTGCTGTTGACAGCAGCGCAGTCCACCTGCCTAATCTAATGGCGGTTTAAGTAGCTGTCTGGCTTTTCACTCATTTCTAGCTGCTCTGGAGCTCCTTTCCCTGGGCCACTTGCCTCATTCTTCTCACACCCCTTCAACCCTGCCCTCTCCGCTCTTGTACTTTCATCATTTACCTTTTCTTCCCACCAGTCTAGCCTCTCTCTTGTGCTCTCCTGATTTTACATGAACAAGTTCAGTGTCAGGGTCCTCCAGAGGGTGACAGGGCAAGAAGCTGAAACGGAAGAGCAACCCCTTCTGCCTGGGTTAGAGAGAGAACTGTTCTCCACAGAGAGGAAGCAGTCCATTGAAAGGCATTTGGAGTTAGAGATCATGTGGTTAAGAATATGGAATACCAGTTTTTAGTGATATTGTAGTATCTGCTACACCAAGACTTTTAATAGTGTGAATTAGATAGAACACACTATTAAGGAACAAATGTAATTTATCTTAGGCAGATTACAACTGCTAATAAATCTTTCAAAATTAGGAACCAGTCTAGCTGTTTTTACTAGCCCCTGAGCTGCTTTGCTGAAAAGGTTTTATCTTTGGTTTGTTTATCAGAACAAAGGTTGCTAAGTTGGAGTAACAGTTATGAGGATATGTAACATGTGCTAATTAATCATAAATATTGTGGTGATTGACTAAGTAAGATAATCAGTTTGTATTTTTTACTTTTATTACTTTAAAAAAAGTGGTATTCTAGATAATTCCTATTCGAACCATGTACCTACAGTGCAGAAATTCAAACAACACAGAAACATGCCAAATAAAAAATAAAAGCCTTTCCTCCCCCTCCCCTTTATTTAACCATTATTAACATTTTCTTGTGTTTCGCCATAAAAATTCTTTGGCTCACTCCAGAATATATGGTACAAAAAGATTTAAAATATTTATGGGGAATATTCTTTAGGAAAAAGTCAGATACTTTTAAAGGCTGAATTTGCTTAGTGATGTTAGGTTTTATATGTTTATAGCTATAAAAACCTTTGTTGTTGTTGAAATTGCATAGGACAATAACTTTGTGACTATGAGTCAGGAATTCTCCTGTTCCAGATACCAAATTCTTTATCCCCATTGAAAGCATTGTTTTTAGAAAACAGTTTTTGATTGTACAGATTTCTTAGTAATCTTAATATAGTATAACTGAATTGAATAAATCATACCACCATTCAGAAAGAGTTTTTGGACCATAGTTTTGATAAACTTATGGAAAAGAATATCCATCAATTATATATTGTGAATTATATATACATTTATATTATATATTTAAATGTATTAAAATAATTTTAAAATAGAGAAAGAAGTACATCAAGGCTTTTGGGATGGGAAGAACAATATATTTTTTCTTGTCACATTTCTTTTTCCAAGCTTAAATTCATTCTTTCATCTTTTATCTTTCTGTTGTGCAGCTAGTCATAAGGCCATTTATGTATTAAATAAATGATAGCAATACTGATACATTTAATTTGGATTAACTCTTTAGCCTAACTATATAACCTGAGGTAATCATCGTTTGTGCTTTAATTTATTGTAAATGCTAATGAGTTTCATGTTTATAATTAATAACATCTGTAAGATGACCACAGTTCAGTGTAATGGTTATACATATTGTAATTTTTATAATTTTACTATTAGTGAAAAGCTCTAATACAGAGAGCATTAGTACAATTAAATTAAAATTTTAATGAAGATGTGAATCAAATTTATATTAGCATATTTTCTTAGAGAAGACATGCCCCTTAGTTTCATATCCTACAGTTTCAAAGGAGACATTTCAAACCCTGAATAGAATTAATGCTATAGAATAGATCCACTTTCAATGAACTAACTAAAACATGCTTCAAGGGTAAAACAATGAAGACATGTCCGCTGGGAGCTTTGATTGTCATGATTCATAATAAATTAGAATTAATAATGAGTGCAATTTTACATATTTGGAAAAGTGTTATTAAGTAAAACTCCCTGAAATACTAACATATTTAAAAAAAAATTCCTTTATCTTATTATTGTATATAATTTTGTTAATTTATATTATTATTTAAGTTCTCAAATTGTCTCCAGTTTACTTTGTTCTTTTTTTATGCCCAAGACCAAATGCAAAATCTGACAGTGACAAAATTATGAACTAACACAGCTGCATTTATTTAAATGTCAAGCAGAATTGTGTATATTAGCCCTTTATGTGAACTGAGTCACACACACCACTTGTTCCATTGGCCTTTTGTGTAGCGTGGTATATATAATATTGACTCTGGATATTACATATGGAGTATTCAGTGTGAGACTGAATACAAAAAAAGATTAGTTGTATGTAAAATATTAACAGTATAATCATAAAACTTAACATTTAAAAATATCTGTATGTTGTAAATATAGTGTATAAAACAGTCTTTTATCAACAGTGATCATTAGCTTTAGTAGAAAAAAAGATCATCTGTTTAATGACATTATTTTCATGTGTTATATTAGAAATGAATATAAATAGTGGTCATATCAACCAGACTTGTTTTGTTGAAATTGAAAAAATATTCTGACCCAAACTAGTTAAGGAAGAAGATAATTTATTTGCTCACATAGTTTTAAAGTCCAGAATTAGAACTGGCTTTATAGACACTAGAGGCCCGATGCATGAAATTTGTGCACTGGGGGTGTCCCTCAGCCTGGCCTGCAGCCTCTCCAATCTGGGAACCCTAAGGGGATGTCCAACTGCCAGTTTAGGTCCAATCCCACTGGCAGTCAGACATCCCTCTCACAATCCAAGACCACTGGCTCCTAACCACTCACCTGCCTGATTGCCTCTAACTGCTTCTGACTGCCAGCCTGAGTACCCCTGACTGCTCCCCTGCTAGCTTGATCAACCCCAACTGCCCTCCCCTGCTGGCCTGGTTCCCCCCAACTGCCCTTCCCTGCCGGCCCTAAGGTCCCCAACTGCTCTCCCCTACTGGCATGATGGCCCCAACTGCCCTTGCCTGCCGGCCCGATTGCCCCCTCCCCTTCTGGCCCAATTGGCTTCTTCTGCATGAGGCAGTGGAGACTCCGGGACCCCCAGGCCTCACTGCACAAAGCAGCTGCTGGGTCCCGCCTCCACTGTGCATATGGCCATCTTGTGGCAGCCCTCTTGTGGTGACCATCTTGTGATGACGTTGCATGCAAAGACCACCTAGGCTTTTATTAGTATAGATGACTGGATATAGGGTTTGAAGAATGTTCTTGTCCTCATTTTTGTTCTGTCTTCTGCTCAGCTGGTTTCAGTATCAGGTACCACGTGATGGCAAAATGGCAGTAGTTTTAACCCCATATCGTTTTTGGTTTCTGTGCTGTATGAAAAAATGAGAGGCTCTCAGACATCTAGGAAAGTTTTGTTTTCTCTCATTGGCTCTGAAGGTCTCTGTGGTTGGACAGGGGTATGTAATGTGTTAGTTGGCTTCTGCTGGCTTAGTTGCTGCAGTTGGGAATGGGAAATGGGACAGAGTGGTGCCCAAACTATAAACTAGTACCTGAAAATGGGAGGAGTTGAATCCTGATTAGGTGGAAGTATCGGATACATTCTGGGGGGCCAAATGCTGCTCACTGAAGGCTTAAAATAGATATGAGGGGTTTTGATGAAAATCAAGCGCTAGACCTGTGTGCTATGAAATATGTTCCTTTAAAAAACTTACTCAAAGATTTAGTAACCTTCAAAATTGTATGCAAATCTAAAAATAAATTTATCATTAGCTAAATTAAGACAGGCCAAAAAGAGGGATTTGTTAGAGATTTAGATCTAGATTTATCTTCCATAGCAGAGTTCTCTAAGGACGTTGCATTTTGTCTAGTTCATGGTAGTCATATTAGTACAGAATTTATATTTCTAAATTATATGAGCTAGAAGGGAAGAATATTTGAGCTCGTTGTGGAAAGAGGATTAATGTGAAGTAAACTTTCGTGTGAACCATGAAAACTAAGTTACTGCTCTTACAGACTCCATATAATTACATAAATGATAGCCATGTGTGAATATGTTGGGTCTAGTAGTTAAGAAAAACCTCATTCTACTCTAACTAAGAAAAAGTCATATGATTTCTGATAGGCATCTGGTATTTCAATTAAATTAAATTATTTGGGCCCAATATACATCCTTTTGCTACTCAGTTCATTTCACTGTTTCATACTCAACCTTTACACTCATTCTGGCTAACCAGTCTGGCTCCGTGGATAGAGTGTCGGCCTGCGGATTGAAGGGTCCCAGGTTCGACTTCGTTCAAGGGCATGTATCTTGGTTGCAGGCACATCCCCATTTGGGGCTGTGCAGAAGGCAGCTGATTGATGTTTCTCTCTCATCGATGTTTCTAACTCTCTATCCCTCTCCCTTCTTCTCTGTAAAAAAAAAAAAAAAAATCAATCAAATGTATTTAAAAAAAAGATTTAACACTTTTATATGCCATTTATTAAAATATCTACTCTGTGCTAGCGGTCATGATTGGTGCTTTGCAGAAACTTTTATTACACTAAATTCTATGTTCAGTAATAAAATTGTTACTGTTTTATTTCTTGTAGCATGTGCTGGTACAGGGCGCTAACTTTATTTAATAGAAGCAAGAATTTTTGGGCTCTTTTCCTAAAGAGAAAAACACACGTGTGTTTGGTCAGCATTGTGCTTTTCTCAGTGTGAGACTCAGGTTTTTCCAATTTGAACATCTAAAAAACATTGTCACGGTGTGTTATTTGTTGTAGTTTATCAGTTTTAGTAGATTTTATAATGCATTATTATAGTTAAACAATATGTGTATTTATGTGATAAGCAGATGGCAGTATCCTCTCAGAAAGCAGTGTGTTTCCCATGACTTACCATCATGAATACATGTCATTGAGCATGCAGGTGGTGTGATGCACAGTTATCAAGTCTTCCTCTTTCACCAGGTGACCAGACTCTGAGGATTTGGGATGTGAAGGCAGCAGGAGTCAGAATTGTGGTTCCAGCACATCAGGCAGAAGTTTTGAGTTGCGACTGGTGTAAATACAATGAGGTAAGCTATCTGGCTCTGTCCTGATTTGTCCAGCCCTTCCCAATGGTGAAATGTTCTAGATTTTATTTTGTCTTTGTTTATGTGGATTTGATAGTGTTTGTGGACCATTAAGTTAAATTTAGTCCCTTTCACTTCTAATTGATGATTGCGAGTGACCTGCATTAGCATTAATTGGGTTTAAGTGCACATAAAACAGGCAGAATAAGAAACAGAAATTTTCAAAGTTCAACAGTGCAGTCTTACTTGTTTGTTTTGGAAACTGCTTCACAATTTATGTGATTTTTTTTTTTTTTTTTCTCTTAACCCTGCCAATTTGTGTCAACTTTTGCTTTCCATCCTTGTTCATTTGCTACTCAGGCTGCTGAACTATTTGTAGGTTGATTTTTAATTTAACATTCCACCAGTTTTTAATATTTTCTGTTTTATCTTCCCTTATAAGCTTAACCAAGCTTCATGCTTCTTAAGATAGCAGTGTCCATTTTTACTTTTTGTAACGCTTCAGTTAACCACAGAAACATGTGAATTAGAAATAGTAATGGATCAAATATGTGCTGACATATATACATTTATATACCTGAAGTGGTCTGTTACTGTGACAAAGAAGTAAAACATATGCCTTATTATCCCCTGTGTTAAATTAATGAATAAAAATTAAGAGAACATTATATTGGCAGAATTTTTTTACATAAAAAGAAATAAAATAGATTAAAAGAAAATACAGTACTTATACAATAGTAATACTTGATCAAAATAAAAATTTCAGTGCTGATAACTACAGTTTATTCTCATCATAATGAATTTTTCATATAGGAAAATGAAGTTGTGAACTATATATTTGGAAATTCTAAAAAAGATGCCCATTGACATTTGAGAGTGCTTTTAATTTTCTTTTTAAACATTGGAACTTATTTTTAAATGATCTTATACTGAAGCCCAACACACTGAGACAATGAATTATTGGTCTGGTTGATGTGGGATAGGACTGAGTGTGCACTTGGCTTATTCAGCCAGGAACTCTGGATCCACTTGAGTTTATAAAAAGCAGAAGTTGCAAAACCCACTAGATAAGGAGGCTTATCATTATTTGCATAGATTTTCTGATACAGTTAGATATCATATTAAGCCATGTCCTGTGGGAGTTGGGAACAATGATTGATTTAGATTTAGAAAAATATATAAAGATTTAATTTATACTTTTGCTTTCAAATATTCCTAAATTAACAGAACCTTTGCCTTTTAATGCCCAGAAAACCCCCAGGGCATGCTGAAGAGAAAGGTTGGCTCATTGTCAGATATAATTTTTAATCCATTACATACTTATTAATATTACTAAAGGTGGATTGGAAAATCTACAGTACTATTTGGGACCATGCCTTTTTCTGTAGTGAGTAGTGTTCCATACATATTAAAAGCATATGGAGTTCTTTTTCTCTCAAGTCAGACTAATTTTTGCTTTTCTGATGTATATTTTGATTCCTTTCTATAAATTGTCATATAACTTCTCAAGAATGACTCCTGGGTTCTGATTAAATAATAATCCGAAAATAGATACTATTGTTTCTAATAGAAGAACCTGGACACTACTTAATTGAAGAGTTGTCATAGTTTATTTTTCTCTGCATTGCTGTCAGAATTTGCTGGTGACGGGGGCAGTTGACTGTAGTTTGAGGGGCTGGGACTTGAGGAATGTTCGACAACCAGTGTTTGAACTGCTTGGTCACACCTATGCTATCAGGAGAGTGAAAGTAAGTTTTTATCTTTTCTTTTTATACATAGAATAAAATACAATCAATGAAATATAAAAGGTGCTTATAAGTGGGAGATATTAATTCTTTTTTATGAATGTTTTTGTTATCCAACTAGTTATAGTGAACATTGAAAGCTAATATTAGGTAAAATATTTGAATAATTATTGAATGAATTGGGACAATGTAGTAAATTCATACTTAGAGTTAAATAATTTTTGTTTTTCTGTCATCCACAATCTGCTATTTATTTATTTCTTTTTCTTTTTCTTTTTTTTATTAAGGTATTATATGTGTACATATCTTACTATTGCCCCCCCACTCCCATACATGCCCTCCCTCCCCAGATATACTATTTCTTTTAATATTTTTAAACTATAATAATTACTTTTAGTATTATATGCTTCATAATTTCTTATTCAGTGAGATGGTCTCTTTATTTTGTTGAAACTCATATAGCAAAATGGTTACTTTTTTTCTTTTCTCTAACATGATAGTATATATGAATGTTCACAAACATTTGAGGTATAAAAAATTTTCCACTCTGTAAACAGCAGAGGATGAAATAAATTTTTTCTGCTGCTCCTAAGAAACTTGCCTGTTTATAACAGCCATAATTTAGTTTTCCAGCTTCTATTTAACTCCAGGCAGATTAAGAAACAGAAATTTAAAGAATTTCATTCTTTGTTTTTTACACAGAAGGTAAAATGTACTTTATCGATCTTTTCTTTAAAAAAAAATTTTTTTTTTTTTTTTTACTAGTTTCAGACAGGAAGGGAGAGGGAGAGAGAGCTAGAAACATCAAAGATGAGAGAGAATCATTGATTGGCTGCCTCTTGCATGCACCCTACTGGGGATTGATCCCACAACCCAGGCGTATGCCCTGACCTGGAATCGAACCATGACTTTCTGGTTCATAGGTCAGTGCTCAACTGATGAGCCACACCAGCTGGGGTTATTGATCTTTTCAGTAAGAATAAGTATTCTATTCCTGTTTCAAAAATATAAAATTTCAATTAAATTAGTATTTTAAATTTTAATGGCTGTAACTTAACATATGAGACACAGTGCCCTGGCACACAGGTTTTAATAGTTGAAGATATTTTGAATTTTTGTTCACAGTGCTCCTGAGAATGAAATAGGGTAATGTAGTGAAAGTATTTTGCAAATTAGAAAGTTGGCAAATCTGGTTAATATGTGTATGTAACTATTAAAGTACTGATGAGAAAGACAATAAAGAAATGTTATTGCAAAGGGCAGCTTATGAAAGTATGTTATTACTTATGTAAAAGATACTATTTTAAATTTAAGTGTTTTTTCTGTAGATGATAACGTACATAAAAGGCTACAATATTTTTGCCTTGAATTAAAGCATATAAGGTTTAGAAAAGCATAATTTTTTAGTGATAGCCCTGACTAGATTTTAATTTATTAAGCATGTTATAATTATAGCTAACTTCAAAAAAATGTTTTCTTTTATAGTTTTCACCATTTCATTCTTCTGTGCTGGCCTCTTGCTCCTATGACTTTACTGTAAGGTACAGTAGTTTTAGATAAGTTTCATTGTGAAATACCAAGTAGCATTTGCATCTTTGCGATTTTTAGGTAGATAATGTATTTATCTTACTAATATAAAAAATGTGAGCTGCGCACATTTGAAAATTTGCCACTGGTTTGTGAGTTTTTAATGGTACTTACTTTAACTTCTATTGATTGAAAAAAAACAACAAAAAAAACAAAACAAAACTTCTATTGATTGCATATAAACCAAGGCAGTTACTCTATTTCCCTTATTTTCTGCTTTCCCTTCTCCATCAAATTGAGTTGTTTTATTTATACTTTGTCAGAACATGCAATATATGACATATAGCACCGTCATATTATACATTATTCTTCTACTCTTATTTCCACCTTAGTTTTGCTTTTAGATATATAACTAAATATATTACATATTCATCACCAATTTTTTTCTGAAATTTCCCCATCATCTCTTGGTTTGGTGACTTTTCCTTGTAGTAGATTCCTCAAGAAGGGCTGATGATTAGGAGCCCTTGTAAGTTTAAAACTGTTTCTCTATGTCCTGGTACTTAAAGGATGGCTTAACTGAATATAAACTAAATTTACATTTCTTTCCTGCAGCTTTTTGAAAATGCTCCCTCATTTTGGCCTTGTTTTATGTTGTTTTTGAGAATTTTGATGGCAGTTAATGGTCTTGTCCTTGTGAGTTATTTGATCTTTTTTTTTGTTTCATTTGCATGCTACAGGTTAAAGAGTTCAGTGGGTTCTTTAAATAATGTAGCTTAGGTCTTATTTTATTTCCAAAAGTTTTTTTTTATTTTATTATAATTTAAAATATTAGTTCCGGAACAATGTTTTACCATTTGCAGGGGCTCTCAACATAAATTGAATTTCTTTTTGCTATCTTCTATATCAAATGCTTTCTCTCTGATGTTTTTTACTTTTTAATTTAAAAAAAATTTCATTTTCATTCTCTTGGTTGTTTTTTTTCTGTTTGCAGAGCCGTTATGTTATGTAAATGTATTCTTTGGGCACTATGTAATTTTGTCTTCATTTCTGATATCATTTTTCCTTTCTCCCTCTATTTCTTTCTTGTGTTTATTTAGCTCTATTTCACTTCTTTCTGTTTTTGCCCACTTCTTTGTTTTTGCAATTCCTGATTATAAAGGAAAAACTATTTTTCTCCTCTACTCTCAGTAGTCTTGAGACCAAATGTGTGTGGGGTTTTCCCCCACCAAGCAATTCTTCAGTTCTTAGCAGACACCAACTGGGTATCCTATAAATTTACCTCAGTTTTGAGATAACATCAGACCCTACAGATGAAGGGCTCAGTTCCACAAGACTGCACCATTTCCGATGTCAATCAAAAGTTCAAGTTGTCACATGTACTTCTGACCTACCAACTGTAAATTGGGGGTTCCCATGAGCCCTCCTCAGATTTGATCATTTTTTAGAATGGCTTTTACTTTTACCAGGCTTTTTTTTTTTTTTTTTTTTTTTTAATGTTATAAAGGATAGAGATAGACAGATGAAGATGTACATAGGGAGAGTTCGTGAAGGTCCCAAGTGCAGAAACTGGGGTGAATTACTCTCCCAGCTGTGGTGGTGTTTACCAGTCTTGAAGCTCACTAGATCTTATTGTCCAAGAGTTTTTACAGAACTTAATTTCCGTGTCCTTCCCTGGAGGTTAGTGGGTGAGGTTGAAAGTTCTAGCCCTCTAATCACTTAGTCTTTCTGATGACCAGCCCCTTCCAGAGGTTATATAGGGGCTCCATCCTAAATCACCTCATTAGCAAAAACTCTAGTTTGCTCAAAGGAGGCTCCTTATGAATAACAAAATACTCTTCTGTCATTCAGAAAATTCCAAAAGTTTTAGGAGCCCTGTATCAGGAAGCAGGGACAAAGATGAAATTACTCTTATACTCTTCTGTCTTCTCTGTTCAGTTTTGTTTTCTCTAAACTGCCCTCACTGTCCTCAGAGGCTTGCAGCTGGAACATGGGAGATAGCTCATTGGTATTTGGTTTGTCTGTTTCTTTTTACATGTAATTAGAAGTTTGGATGTGTTAAAGATCTGAGTTTTGTGTAGTTTTAATTGTTCTTTTTGTTTTCCTGTATTGGTTTTTGTGAGGATACACTAAGAATTTTCGACTTACATAACCTCATTGTCTCAACTACCCAGAATTCCTCTCTCCTTCAGAGTCAGTATTTTATATGGGAGAAGCTATATAACTTTGTTTGTGTTGATTGTACTTTTACTAGAATAAATTACAATGCCTTGAGAGAAATTATGTGCTTTAACATTTTTTTTTGACTGATCTAATAAAAGCCAGAGAGACAAACCAGGAAACATCACATTGAGGCTTCCAGCTCTCAATTAAAACAATACCATAACCAGGTTTTGTTTTTTTAAAATAGTATATATAAAATACTAAAGAGTTATTATAGAATTTTTAGCATTGGAGTTAAATAATGGCAATGTGGCAGAAAAGGAGAAAAATTAACAGTTGTTTTCCATCCACCCCAAGTGTTTCCAGATTGAAACTTTGGAGCTAGATCATTGGTTGGAGAAAAGGACTGTAAATGTGGATTCAAAAGTCATTAACTTACTGACAATTCAGTCTCTAAGAGTGACTAAACCAAAAGGAGATGAATTTAGAGAAATAAATTTGTGCCATGGTGGGAGACACTGCTGGCATTAAGGGCAGATATCAGGCATAAAATCCTACAATGGCCATAACATTGACTCCCCTTCCTCCAATAGGACCCCTATTGAATTGGATTTCAGGCAGTAGGAACATTGAATGGGATAGGTCTAAGAGAATACAAGTCTTTATTATGCTTAAAATTCTACATTATATCTGTTATTTAAATTCTTATTTTTGATTAGCCGTGTCTAGTTTACAAAGTATTTTTACATAAAATATTTATTTTAATCCACACACTTGCTTTTTTTTTTTTTTTTATATATTTTATTGATTTTTTACAGAGAGGAAGGAAGAGAGATAGAGAGCTAGAAATGTTGATGAGAGAGAAACATCGACCAGCTGCCTCTTGCACACCCCCCCAATGGGGATGTGCCCGCAACCAATGTACATGCCCCTGACCGGAACCGAACCTGGGACCCTTCAGTCTGCAGACCGACACTCTACCACTGAGTCAAACTGGTTTCAGCGGGGTGCTTGCTTTATATAGAAGATAGTTGACTCAGTGAGGTGGAAGGGCCGGCTGATGTCACATAGCTGGCAAGGAATACAGCTAGAGTTGAACTTAGATCTTCTATGTCTAAGTCTTTTTATATTACTTGATACTTGGAAACTTCTTTAATTCTAGGGACTTTGTGTATTTCTATTTTTCCCCTATTGTGTAAGAATGTTCTCCATAGAGACTAAGTTAATAATAACAAAATATTGCCTTTAATCTCTATAATCATTTCAGAATTGAAGTATTCCACATAAATGACTCATGACAATGATGGGTCCATAAAAGTTTATGTGCCATAATTTTTATCTTAATATGAATTTAAAAACATTTTGAAATTAGCCCTAACTGGTTTGGCTCAGTGATTAGAGAGTTAACCTGTGGACTAAAGGGTACCAGGTTCGATTCCGGTCAAGGGCATGTACCTTGGTTGTGGGCACATCCCCAGTGGGGGTGTGCAGGGAACAGCTGATTGATGTTTCTCTTTCATCAATGTTTCTAACTCTATCCCTCTCCCTTCCTCTCTGTAAAAATATCAATAAAATGTATTTAAAATTTTTTGAAATTATAATATATATGTATTTTACACACACACACACTCACACACACACACACACTCACACACACACACACACTCACACACACACTAGAGGTCCAGTGCACAAATTCGTGCACCAGTGGGTCCCTTGGCCTGGCCTGTGGGATCAGGCTGAAACTGGCTCTCGGACATCCCCTGAGGGGTCCTGGATTTTGGGAGGGCACAGGCCAGGCTGAGGAATCCCACTGGTACACAATCGGGGCTGGGGAGGGACTCAGGAGATTGGCCAGCTGGGGAGAGATCACAGGAGGGCTCCAGGGTGTTTCCAGACCATCTCTCTCAGTCCAGATCAGTCAGATCTTAGCAGCAAGCTAACCTACCATTTGGAGTGTCTGCTCCTGGTGGTCAGTGCACGTAATAGTGACTGGTCGATTTGTCTAGTATCTGCCCCCTGGTGGTCAATGCATGTCATAGCGAGTAGTTGAGTGGCCTTAGCATATCATTAGCATATTATACTTTGATTGGTTGACTGCATACTTAGCACATTAGGCTTTTATTATATAGGATAAGAAAATACACACTTGTACACATGTATAAAGATACACAGATGTATAAACATTTATTGAAAAATGTTTGGAAAGATATAACCAGAATTTCAAATAGATTACTGATGTGTGGGATTTCATGTGTCCTTATAATTTTTTTAATCTTCTTTGAGTTATTATTTAGGAACACCACCTTAAATTTTCCTTAACAGAATTGTAACTTCTGACCACAGCTGGCCTTGTATCAGCTATTGAAATGTTCTGTGTAATACAGGACTGTCCTAAGGAACAGTGGTCCCCATAAAGATTACTTTAGTTTTATTCTTTCACTTAAAAAAAAAAAAAAAAAAATATATATATATATATATATATATATATTTTTTTTGTTGTTGTTGTTGTTTGTTTGTTTGTTTGTTTTGTTTTGTTTTGTTTTGTTCAGGCAGATTGAAACTCCCAGGCATCCTGAAAAGTAGGCGGGTCACCTTAGGGGCAACCTTTACTGGCTCAAAAATTCGTCTTACATTAGCAGTGAGAATTCAGGTATCACCCTGAATCATTATTTTCCTTACTCATAAGCATAAAAAAATGTATGTTTTTATTCATAGTTTTCCAAGAGAGAGGGAGATAGACGTATTGATGAGAAAGAAATATTAATCAGCTGAATTCTGCACGTACCCTACTGGGAATTGAGCCCGCAACCCAGGCATGTGTCTGACCAGGAATGAACCAGTGAACTCTTAATGCATGAATTTTGTGTACCAAGCCTTTAGTATAAGATAAATAGCTTTATTATATTGCATTAACAGGAAAGTGGTCTTAGTACACATTGGATTGTAGTACACATAGACTCTTAACAAAGCGGCAAATACAGAAATACCTTTTATCTTTGTCACATTTACTCTCATGGGATTTGCCTTTATACAGTAAGTGTCTTAACTTTGGTATAGTTGATGGACTTTTTTAAGATCCTTATGTTTATTATCATAGAGATTTTCAGGAGCAGATAATTCTCTTTCTTCCCCTTCCCCATAAAAAAAGGTCAGGCAGAATAAACAGATAGTATAGCTGAATATGTACTCTGTCTCAAACCTTTCATTTCAACTTTACCTAGCCCCCTTACCCACAAAAAAGGTCAGTCAAAGTAAATAGATAAGAAATGTGGCTGAAGGTGAGCTCATATGCAGCTTCAAATGATCATTTAACCTCATTTTTAAGATAGTTGTTGAATTCCTTTATATTTGTTTATCAAATCACCAGAAATTATGTGGCTAATGATATGATGCTATTTGCAGGAACTGTGAATCTTAAAATGATCTGAGAGTGATTTACTATTCCATGTTCAGATATAAAAGTCTTTGTAACACAGTTTTTGCTTTTTGCCAGAGGTTCACCAGACTTCACCACTGATTATAGGAAAGCATCTTAATGCAGTTGTCTTTAGTTTTCTTGTTAAGAATTAAAATATATACATTCACATATTTAACTCTTATAAGTATATTTTTGTAATGAATATATTTAATAAAACACATTGCCTGATTACAGGGTAGGACTTGTCCGTTTCATTGTTTTATTCCTAGCATCTGGGACATGGATATACTAAATACAATTGTTTATAAATGTGAGTGAATTTAAATTATATAAAAAATGTTGATACTCTGGTCACTTACTAAAAGGCTGCAAATGGCCCAGCCGGCATGGCTTAATGGTTGAGCATTGACCTATAAACCAGAAGATGAAGGTTCATTTTCCTGTCAGAGCACATGGCAGGGTTGTAGGCTCAGTCCCCAGTGTAGGGCATACAGGAAGCAGCTGATCAATGATTCTCTCTCACCATTGGTGTTTCTTTCTCTTCCTCTCCCTTCCTCTCTGAAATCAATAAAAATATTTATTTTTTAAAAGCCTGCAAATGATTATATTTTAATATGGTTTTCACTTTTCATTTAAAGTAGTTATTACTAAACTGAATTAAAGTGTAAAGTTCTGTTGGGATAAGAAAATTGTATTTTTCACGGAGAAAACTGCTTTTCTTTTGTTTAAATCAGTATTGACTAGATTGCAATATTTTAGTATTTAATAAATTTGGAACGATTGTATTGATATCCTGATTGTTAACTAAAGTTACAGATAGATACTATTTTTTCACAACTAATTGTAATATGGGATTTACTGATAAATCTTTATGAACTTCATATAACTAATGTTTAAGATATTTGTATGTTATTATATTGGTATTTTTTTAAAATATGTTCCAAAAGAGTTTTTCCATTTGACTTGTTTAAATTAGAAAATTCTTGTGTTGATTATTGCAATACTGGAAAGATCTTTTGATGAAGTGAAGCGTAATTTTGCAAGTTAAATGCCAGGTGAAAAAATGAAAATAATTTCCTATAAAATGAAACAACATGCATTAATTAGAAAAAACTTGTAAGACTTTTTTTTCTTCTTGTAAGATACTTGATTTTAAGTACCTTGATTTATAATTACAGAATGTTTTCAGAATTATTTAGTACTAACGGTATTCTTTAAGAATCAAACCAAATCTGTGTCTAATTCACACTCTAATGCAAGCACATGAAGAAATAGATCTAAAAGGAATGAGGAATGTTAAGCCTGAGGTTAATGCCATGTAAGTCACTGCTTTGAACTTTGAATTGTGCTGATTAGTCCCAACAGAAAATTTATGGAGTTTGTCAGTTAATTTGCATTATAATTTTTAAAAAAATTCTCTTGTGCAGTTTCAATAAGGCAACTGTGGGTTTTGTCGTATATATTTCCTAATGTAGATATTGCTTTGCCTCATCTTCCATAGTAGGAAGTAAAAAGATAATATCTGAAAATGAACATAATCAGTGAATTCTCTGAGCATATTATTCCAAAATACAGAGTAAAAAAATCAGAAGAAACAGCTAAAAGAATTTAAAGTGAATGCCTCTGAGGTGAAAGATCAGGGAGGCACGGCTTGAAGCTGCTGTTCTTTGTTATAAGCCTGTAGAATTAGTGGACGCAGATCTGTGCAAGTATAGTTTTTAAGAAAAAGGCACTTGTGTAGAACCTCAGTGTTGCCCTCTCCTAGTTATTTACACACATAGTGAACCTATTTATTTAGATCAATTGGGTTTTACCTGTCAGTTGTTAGTAGTTTACTTTGTCCCCTAAGAATTCAGGGGTAAATTATTTATTTATTTATTTATTTATTTATCTATTTATTTATTTAAAACATTAAGTATTTCATGGTAACATTGCTAATCAAGACCAAAGGCCTGTCCTGAAACTCCCAACCTAGAGTGTGGCAACACTAAACAAATATTCTGATATTGAATTTTTAAAGATTTGACCTAATGAAATGAACCATACAGAGAATAAAATCATGATTATGTATCTATTTTCATCTTAAATAAATTCAGCAGAGTCCCCTGTCTTTCTTCATTAATTATTTTAGGACGTGTGTGAGCACACCTGTGTACACTCCCGTGTGAGCAGAAACTGTCTCGAGCTAGCCTAAATAAAAAGTGGAAAATGTTCTTAGACTCTGGGTTCCCTTCACCCCAGGGCAGTGGTGCAGCAGGGCCTAGGCAAGGTGCTGGAGCTGCTTTACCCTGAGTTCCTGCTTCATCAGTCCTTCTAGACTGATCCTTTTTCTCCCCAAGCTTTCATGTCCAATCACCAGAAAGTAAACAGACTTCTTTATTCTGCTTTGGGTCTGATTTTCCCTCTCCAACCTTAGTCAATGTCTGTTTTCTTCTCCCCACCACTGTATCCATCTTCTAATGCGGAGAGAGCTGTGCAATAAGAGGTCCTTGTGCGCTGTGCTGACATTTCACAACCTGATACCCCGAGTGGTTTTATTCATAAATGCTCAGCTGCAGAGATGAGAACATTAAGTGTTTCATGGTAACATTGCTAATCAAGACCAAAGCATAGGCAGGTTGCTGCTGTAAGTTTAACGTTCTTCTACATTTAGGTGTGGAATTTAAGTCTCATCTGATCACATTATCCTCTGAACTTTGTGAAATGGTATTTTGCTCCAGGTAGCCACGTTTTGGTGCCAGTTACAGTTCAGATGTATATAGACCATTATCTCATGCCTGAGATAATGATACTATTGCATGAGTAAATTCTTACCATATTGTTTATTGTCAGATATTTGTTTGAGACTTTATTGGAAGAAAATTTCATGATTCTTTATTTTGTGCCAGAAAGCAGTAAACAATCTCCATGGGAGTTCCCCCCCCCCCCCCCCCTATTTCTTTTTGTTGAGATGTGACATTCTTCAGAAAGCCACCCTACATCCTTGTGGATCACAGCCATAAACTCCCCCAGAACAAGCCTTCCATCAGCTAATGGTTTTCTTTAATTTGTCAAAGGTACTCTAGGCTTTGTGGTGCATGGTTCCTGGACTTAATGTTTGTTGTGATGAAGTGGAGTCAGCCCCTTCACAGTACTGATCTAATTAAAATTTTAATTGAAATCTGAATAATTCATTTTGCTGAACAAGCTTAAGTTTAGAATTTTATTATATTTAACCTTGGAAGTTTATAAATATGGTATGGTTTCTGGATAGTTGCAATTGAGTATTCTCAAAGTCATCTTTGAAAATTGTTCAGTAATTCTTCAAAATTAATAATATATTCAGGAAATTAGTGTTTTTCTATTTTAAACTTTGTTATTACCAGTTCCAAAACACAACCACCTTTTCAATCCAATCATGCAAATAAATGAGCATTAACATTCAATAAATATTTTTGAGTTAATAAATGAAAGTTTAGCCTTTATAAAATTTGCTTGCTTACAATTTATATTTTTAATCCCCTCGGAAAGCAATACAGATGATAAAGTAATAAGCCCATGATTTCATGTTATACTCAGAGGGAATTCACTTTTAAAGGATAGAAATCTCTGAGGTTATAAAGAGAGCCAATCACTTGAGTGATACCTGAGTTAGGAGGAGACAGCAAAGTAGATGAGAGGATGTAGTAAGGGCATATAAAAAAAATAGAGCAGAGAAGGGATAATTTCTGAACTCCTTGCCATAGGAGTACATGTTTATTCTATTCATAATTTTCCTTAGGGCATTGGTTTTGAATATAAGTTGGCACACTAATGGGATTTTGGCATGGACTTTGGCTTATGGAATTTTCTATGTAGTTTGAGGAGTGAGGGGGAAGCCTTACTTGGTCCAGGTCCATTTGAACTTTCAGGTTGTTAATCAAAGCTTCCCAAAGAATCCCAGATCCTGCCGTTTATATTCTAGGTTCACTGTCATGGCCCAGTCTAGAGAAAAAAAATGAATGGCAGCATCTTCCAATAGAAAAAGTGCTGGACATGATGCCAGTAGAGTCTGTGCTTTGGGGCTGCCATTTATTTGCTATGTCACTATAGATTGTTTAATTTCATTGAACAATTATCCTCATCTCTGAAGTGAGAATGATTGCAGTAGTCCCCCCCTAACTGGGGATACATTCCAAGACCATGGGAGCCTGAAACCTTGGCTAGTACTGAACCATATAGTGTATATAACTTATGTTGTTTCCTATGCATAGATATCTTTTTACTTAAATAAAGCACTTTATGACTTCTTTTAGGCATATCTGAATTGCCAGCATCACTACTCTTGCACTTTGGGGCCATTATTAAGTAAAATGAAGGTTACTTGACTATAAGCAGCAGTGGATCTAATAACCTAGAGGGCTACTAAATGACTAGTGGATGGGGAGCATAAACTGTGTGGATACACTGGACAAAGGGATGATTCACATCCTGAGTGGGACAGACTGGAAAAAGTATGAGATATCACACTACTCAGATGTACAATTAAAAACATAAGAATTGTTTATTTTTGGAATTTTCCATTTAGTATTATATGATCACAATTGGCTATGGGTTACTTAAACTGCTGATAAGTGTGGACTACCGTATACCCTTTGTATCTTACTTGAAAATTTTTATGCTTATTCAAAGCAATCTATAATAATAAAAGGATAATATGCTAATTAGACCAGATGTCATTCCGGATGTCCTTCCTGACAAAGCTGGGGCTGGAGGGAAACCAGCCTGGTCCCAGGTGCCTATGGGTATCCTGAGGGAAGCCATCCTAGGTCCTGGGTGCCTGCAGGCGGCCTGAGGGAAGCAAGCCCAGGTCCCAGGTGCCTGTGGGCGGCCAGAGGAGGGAAGCGCGAGTCCTGGGTGCAGGAGGAAAGCTGGTGCCAGCAGCCCAGCTGAGGGAAGGAAGGCCTACTCTTGCATGAATTTTTGTGCATCGGGCCTCTAGTATAAGATAGTAGGGAAGACTATGCACATTGTCAAAGTCTTTCTTGCTGAGGATGGATTGGGTAATGTGAGAACCTTAGTTTTGGATTATCTTTATTCTTCATTATTGGGAAACTAGAGCTAACACTAATACTTGTTTGTTCAGCAGCTTCTTATCCTAATCTGCTAAGTTAAATTATATGGGATAATGGTGTTACTTTTCCTGTGAAACTATTTGCCTGTCTTTTACTTCTAATGTATTTGTCCTTTCCCAAAGTTTTGCCTTCATTAGTGGTTAGAGCCACAATGAAGTAATAATTCTAGCCAGTAACTGTCTGGATCGGTTGTTCTGAGAGTTTGGCCCTAGGACCAGCAGCGTGAGCATCACCCGGGAACTTGTTTCCAAACTAAGTTCTACAGCCACACTCCAGGTGTCTGTATTCATGCTCAGCAAGCTCTTCGGGTGATTCTGATGCAAACTTAGGTTTGAAAACTGCTGTTTAGATCAGTGATTTTCAATAAATGGGTAATGCCCCCTCCCCAGGTCAAAGCTTCCCAACCTTGGCTGCATACTACCTTCATCCAGAGAATGTTTGCATCTTCCAATTCCTGTGATGTACTCTAGGCCAATTAGAATTTCTTGGGGAGCATTCACACATCAGTATTTTTTAAAATACTATAAAGGTTGAAAACCACTGCCTTTTTCTCTCCCCACCCCTTCTTCCTGAAATCACTATTGTTTCTAATGGGAATTTATCTAATCTGTATGTATGTTGATATAAGGGTGAGAAGTACTGCTTTCCATGGTGTTTTCTAGCCTATCAGCATTTCTTGGGAAGAGGTCTCTGGATTTCATACTGATCTGCTCAATCAGAATTTTTTAGGAAAAAAATTCTCAGCAAACCTGAGGAATGTGTCTTTTCTGAATGTCTGATATATATTTTTAAAATATACTTATTGATTTTTTACAGAGAGGAAGGGAGAGGGATAGAGAGCTAGAAACGTCGATGAGAGAGAAACATCGACCAGCTGCCTCTTGCACACCCCCTACTGGGGATGTGCCCGCAACCAATGTCCATGCCCTTGACTGGAATTGAACCTGGGACCTTTCAGTCCATAGACCGACGCTCTACCACTGAGCCAAACCAGTTTCGTCTGAATGTCTGATATATTGAGCCTTGGTCCATCATTTGGGAACCAGGCCTATAGGTGATTTAAAAGTTATCTTATTTGTGAGGTTGGTCTTTGTTATTTGTTTATTGTGTCCTTAATATGTTTATTTATTTTTTTGTTCATTCATGAAACATTCTTGGACTATCCATGTGTCAGATACTTTTATACATGCAAGAAATACAAAGAATGGAATACTGTCCTTGAGTGTAAGGAACTTGGTGACTTTTAGAGGAAAATAGATGGATGAATAATTAATTTAAATAGTAAATAAACAAATGCATCTTTCTTGATATCTTTTGTTCCATTAATCATTTTGATTCTTTTGTCCTATTAATTTTTTTCTGCTTAAATATATCTCTAATCCACCCATCAATTTTTCCTTATCATCACTGTATCGCCTAAAATCCAATGTGCTATCATCTCTTTTTAGACCTCTGGTAGCCACATATCCACTCTTGAGCCCTCAAATCCATTCTTCTCTCAGTGGCCAGAGATACCTTTTAAAAGTCAAAACTGACTATACTACATGTGGTCATTCTAAGGGAACTCTCTATACTACAATATCTTCATAGTTCTTCTGCAAATTTGAAACTATCTACAGCATATAATAAAAGCCTAAGCAACCGTTACGGTGGAACACCCAGTCAATATGATGCGCACTGACCACCGGGGAGCAGACACTCAATGCAGGAGCTGCCCCCTGGTGGTCAGTGAACTCCCACAGCAGAGTGTCACTCAGCCAGAAGCCATGCTCACAGTTGGCGAGCACAGCGGCAGTGGTGGGAGCCTCTTCCGCCTCCACAGCAGTGCTAAGGAGTAGCAAGCCAAGCAGTAAGGAGCAGTGAGCAGGCGGGGTGTGTGTGTGTGTGTGTGTGTGTGTGTGTGTGTGTGTGTGTTAAGGAGTGAGCAGTCCCAGACTGCGAGAGGGTGCAGGCTAGGCTAAGGGACCTTCCCTCTCCTCCAGTGCACAAATTTGGTGCACTGGGCCTCTTGTTCTAAAATAAAAAAGTAGTTTATTTAAAAAAAATTTTTAAGAAGGCAAAACGGAGTCTATAAACCTTCTGCTTAAAACTCTCACTGATATGTGTGTGTGTTTGCTCTTAAGAGAAAAATTCCCAGTTCTTCACGTGGCCTACAAGACCTTTGTGATCTGGTCCTGTTTGCCTTGTGTAATGCCCTCCTCTTCTCTTGCCCCAGTCCAATGAGCCCTCTCAGTCACAAACCATCAGGCTCCTTGTTGACAAGAGACAAGCTGCCATCTTTGCCCTCCACCTGGTGAACTCAACCTTCAGCTCAGTGTCACTTCTTCAGGACAACATTCTTACATCATCCTGTTTTGTTTTGTGGGGCAGCTGTCAATTGCAGTTACATTTGTGTTTTTTTTTTGTTTTGTTGTTATGTTCATCTATCTCATGGAATTAGGAGTTTCCAGGAGGGCTGTGGCCATGTGTCTCTTTGCTTTTGGTGCTTATTAGCACAGTACCAGGCACATTTTAGCACCCATAAATTGTTGTATGAATGAGTGATGAAATGAGAAAACAAGCTGTTGTGATATTTTTTGCTCACCACTGGAGAATGCTACAGAGCCAAGCACTGCAGATAGAGATAATTATTGCAATTCGCTTAAAAATTTTAAAAACACAACTAGTGTTAAGGCACAGGTAAGGCATTGCAAAATAGCCAAAACTTTTCCCCAACTCTTATAGTTAGGAAAGACTCATGGATACTTACTAACACGTAGGTTGTGAACAGGAAAGGAAACTGAAAAATATTTTAAACCTTATACTGAATTCATGTTCTGGCTAAATTTTAAAAGTGTTTGTATAGAGATTTCAAATTACATTTGAGTCAAGTAAAAAGGTGATTTTAGCTTCATTTTTGATGCTTTTTTTTTTTTAAACACAGTGCTACATACTTGCTTTGCTAAAGAATTGTGAGTCAGAAGGCAAAAAGGGATTTAACCAAGACATTGTATTATGATGAATTTTTCTCTCTAACTTTCCAATTTAAATGAAAAATGTTCCTACAGTTCTGTAATATTTTTAATCATTGTAAGCCTCTCCAGTGTATTTACTTCCCATGATAGAGCTCAAATAGCCAGTGATTTCATCAGCAAAGAGACAAAAAGGCACCAAGTAGTATATATGCTGTACAAAAAAACCCATCATTTAAAAATGATGTGCCTTATTTGACTGCTTAATGATATATGGAGCCTGACTTCTCCCAATAAAAAGGAGCTCATTTTACTTGTATTATAGGCACACGAAGGCCCTCAGATATATAGAACTTATGCATAGGACCTTGAGTCCAGAAAAAGATTGTGAAGAGAGACCTTGCCAATTCCCTATTTGCAAACGTGAGGAAACCTACCTGGTGAAATGCTCACTTTCTTCCTGCCTCTTTCTCCTTCCAACTCATCCCTTCCTGGTGGAATTAAATGATGATACATAGAAAAACCTTGAACTATACACATCAAACTGTTGACAATGTTGCTATTTAAAGTGTAGAAATGAATAAATGTAAAATAAATAGTTATTTTATTTCTTTTGTCATTATTTGTTTTATGATTTAAAAATAAAGTTTTATAGACATTAACTTTTGATTTTCTCAGCTATTTGTGCGCTCTACTGTATTTGACTTGATACTTTTACCATAGATATTTCAGTTTACTGAAAAATATATTAAAATTATAAGTAAATATAAATACTGAATTTTTCTTATTTTACTGGCTCCTGATCTCCTTGAGGTTAAAAATATAGAAGCTTAGATTCTCCCAATTTAGCTAATTCTCTCAGGGCAAAAGCTGTTTTCACTGTTCCATTTACTGCGCTGGGTTTCAGACACCACTCTAGTTTTTACTTGAATGTTCCTCACTGATGCTTTTATGAAGTTTTGTGGTAGTTGTTTTCACAGTTTATCTAGCAAGTTTAATTGTTTTCAGGAAGAATATTGGTCTAGGTTCCTAGTCAGCCATTCTGCTGGAAATGAACCTCTCATAATGTTTGCACCACATATATTTACTTTGTGTATTACATTTCAGAGCTGTGAAATGGTGTAATAAAAAATGTGCTTATATGTCATTCACTAAATTAACTTTCCCTTCACCAAATAGTATCCTTAGAGTTTAGGCAGGCAGGTGAGTGGTTGGGGGTGATGAGACAGGCAGATAAAATGGTTAGGGGTGATCAGGCAGGCAGGAGAGTAGTTAGGGGTGGTCAGGCAGGCAGGTAAAGTGGTTAGGGTCGATCAGGCAGGCAGGCAGGTGAGCAGTTAGGGGCGATGATGCTGGCAGTTGAATAGTTAGGGTGATGAGGCAGGCAGGCAGAGTGATTAGGGGCGATCAGGCAGGCAGGCAGCCCAGCAGTTAGGAGCCAGCAGTCCCAGATTACAAGAGGAATGTCTAACTGCGGTGTAGGGCCTAATGCCTAATGCCGGTTTAGGGCCTACACCGGCAGTCGGGCATACCTTGAGGGGGTCCCAGATTGTGAGAGAGCGCAGGCCAGTCTGAGGGCCTCCCCCTTCCCGTTCACAAATTGCGTGCACTGGGCCTCTAGTCCTTAAATAGCTCAGAAGGAAACCAGTTTTTATGATTTGTCTAAAGAGCATTTATCCTACCAATTTTACTGAAATAAAATCTAAATCCCAAGTGAAGTCAGAGCGTTGATTACCTGGATTTAATTGACGTCCCTATAGAATGATTCTACCAAACTGCTCTTTGGGGTGACTCATGAGTAGCAGCCCATGAAACGGCATTTCTGTGTTTCCCTAAGAAATGTCCGGGGAGTTCATTACATAAGCATTGCATTTCTGTTCTGTGGGCTCCCAAGGGTGAATTTCCTTCTGAGTTCCAAGAGCAATTTGGTTGTGGACATTATGAATTGAGGGATCTCTTGTGTCTCCCTTTTTCCTTTGGCTACTGGAAAGCTTAGCATCTTGAGAGGTCCTCCCCTGCCAAGCAAGGCACAACTTTATGGAATATAATTTTGTTTATAAATATTATAGATTTGAATTTACTCTGCCCTCCTTACTTTTCCTTTAATAGTTTTTTCCATATTAAATACATATTTTTAAAACTTTTGAATAGTTTTTGGATTATAGTGGGTATATACAAAATCATTTGATTATTGTTTCAGATATTGCAAATCAGCATATAACCATATTTTATTTTTATTTATATATATATATAACCATATTTTATAAATGAAATTATACAATTACATATTTACTTTTGCTTATATAAACATTATCAAGATCTAGAAAATTAGATTGCAGTAAAATTCATTGTCTCTAGGCCCAAAGGAACAAATATGCAAAGACAGTAGAGACCATTATTATGATTTCTGAGACGGACTGCAGCGTAGCTTGCTCCCTCATTTGTTTGAATGGGCAGATTTCCAAAAGTAAAGTCACTCTCCTTAAATATTTTTCATAGTTCAGTAATCTGATAAATGAGCTATTTATTCATTGTTTCTCTGGTATCACACAGTAGATTATCCATAGCAACAATCCTTTTCAGACTTAATAAGACCAGCTCTGTATTTATTAGGAAAATAATATCGCCAGGTTAAACAAACTGACTGCTGGTTTTGTGTATTTACTCTCTTACAAAGAGATCTGCTAAGCCTTCAATGTATTCTATGTTGTGCATGTTAGAGAGGCTGACCTGGAGTATGACTTTATGATTCTGAATGTGCCATTTTTTTATGGTGTGTTTAGAATAAGAAAGAGGGTGAGCAAATAAAGCTTTATAAATAAAGTGCTATTTTGTGTATTGAAAGGAGGGCCAAACTCTTCTCTGAACAATAGAAATCAGACATATCATGGTAAATATTACCGCTCCCCGTCTATAGAGCATAAATGGAATACTTCATATTGATTGGCCCAGGAAAACACATTTCCGTTTTTCTTGACTCGACAATTGGAATCTATAAGAAGGGATGTGCTTCAGAAAAAAGAAAAAGATAGTTTCAGAATTACAGAGATATTTTTATAAGAGAACAGATTCCTTTTTAAGAATCTGAATTGCTATTGAAATGTAAATTAAACCTAAGATCTTTTCATGTCAAAAATGTAATAGTATTTAAAATCACAAAATGTTAGAGTGCATGTATTCCAATATTCTTATTTTACAGCAGTGAATGCTTTTAGAAATTGCTAAAAAAAAAAAAAAAAAAAGAAAGAAAGAAAGAAAGAAAGCCTGATATCTTTCATCTGAAATCTCTCATCTGAAATGTCCATGTGCAATATAAAAAAAATTAACTAAAACTTGAGAAGTTTAATCCTACAAGGTATACTAATGGGAATATAATCATTGTTTACAAGGTAGATTGATTACTAATTTCATTTGTTATATAATAGAATGGAGTGTATTTTTTCCCCTTTATTTGATTTTTTTAATGTGGGTCAGCAATGGAGCTCTGCATTTATTAATTGGTTGAGCCTATTCTGATAGAATCTTTGCTATGTTAAATATCTGTTTTTCTTAGGTAAATTTTTTGTACTTGAATTACTTTTTTTTGTTTATATTCACAGATTCTGGAACTTTTCAAAGCCTGACCCTCTTCTTGAAATAGTGGACCATCATACAGAGTTTACCTGTGGTTTAGATTTAAGTCTTCAGAGCCCTACTCAGGTAATGGCTGCGATCTCCTGGGGGGTTTTCTTCCTATACAGTTCACAAATAGCTCTATGTGTGGCTTTTCTGAACAAAATTACTGCCTTTAGGCAAGAACAAAGAACATTTATTTAATCATCCTGATATCTTTTGCTGTAAAGCTGGAGCATTTGAAACACTAGGAAAAGAGAGGTGTCCAGAAACTTGACATGCCTCTCTCCTCTTAAAGACTGACTTTTCTGAGAGGAAAAGGAACCGTCCCCACAAGTACTGTGCCTTATATGCTGAAGGGTCCCAGAAGAAAGAAAAGAAGGAATGGGGAAGGATTGACGTCCCCAGAGGTTGGTGGGAGTGGAGAGTGTGTGGTCCTCATTTCAGCTGTCCCATAAGCATATGAGATGGTGGACAAGGCACTTCCCTCTTGGGACTGCCACCAGAAACCGTGTTAAAAGAGAGGCTTCCGATGGGGGACATAGTAAAGGAGAATAGCTACTCTTTTAATCAATAAACTTTAAAATTCCCACATTTTATTTTCTTGAGGATGTGAGAGTTTAAATATTTAGGACTTTTTAAAAAGCTATTTCAGTTTTGGAAACCCAGATCAGAAACACTAGAATATGTTGAATGATAATGCACTTTAAAACAGACTGCGTGGAAACACTAACGTATCAATGAAATAATATAATATGTGGAAATTCTAGAGTATGACTAAGAAATTATGTTTTTATGACAAATTTTAGAAATTAGACAAGAACAAATCCCATTTCTCATTGCTGTGTTTTTAAATTTAAATGAATACAGGTGTTTTTTATTTTATTTTAGGAATTTAAGACATAATTCTGAGCTTAAAATATTCTCGTTAGATATTAGAATAGTCTCATTAACATTAAAATAATTATTGTAAAATGACTTCATAGCAACTAAGAGGAGAAGAGACTGAAAGTGCTGGGTCAAATGGCATTACCTTTAATGTAAATACAATGTGCTTCCAATGAACTGGATTTTCTCTGAGACATAAATCTATTATAGATGATTTTAAATAAAATATTCATACCTGTTTGCTCTCCTAGTTAAGAAAAAAGCTGTACATATTGAAACATGACCATACCAAACAAAGGACCCTAAATAAATACTTTCCTCTCATATATTTCTGTTAACCTATGTTCCATGAGTCCCAGACTGTGGCCCGAGGCAACACATATGCCTTCTCGACTTCCTTGATCCTGGCAGTTCCTCACCCTGTCTGATAGGTGCCAAATGCTTTCTAAAACCTCCGCATAGACCACCTTATTAAAAGCAACTTTTTTTTCCAGAGGACTTATTAATTAGACTTTATGTATTCTTAGATAAGAGAATGTATTACAAGGTCATGTATTTTGTGTAAATCTGGTGTCTGTCACCCACCTCTTGCTGTTTAACAAATTTCAATTGTACTAAGGAAATAGTTGCTATTGAGAGAAATAAGAGTGGGGAAGCAGGGTCTTCAAGCTCTACCTAACCATCAGGTTCACTGGCATAATGTACAATTAAACTGTGCCAGAAGTCTCCACTGAGTTAATTCATAGTGGGACAGAATTTTGGGAATAGAAGGGATCTAAGAAATAAGACCAATCCCTCTCATTTATGTCTTCTTCCCACAGACATTTTCATATGCCAATCCTTGGGCCATGCACTGGGGATTCAGTAGAGAATGAAAGTAAATGTGGGCCCTGCCTTTATAGAGCATTTAATCCACTGTTATATCAGATAATCTCAAGAAAGGAATGCAAATGACAGTTGTAAGGACCCTATGAAGGAGAAGTACATTGTTCCTCAAGAGTCCATAATCAGGATAGACATTTGACCTATTTAAGAAATTTGTAAGGAAGTGAGGGTCACCTGAGATCTGATGAGTGGGCATTAACTGTAGTATGAAGAGACAAAAGTAAGAAAGATCATAACAGGCAAAGGTAACAGTATGTTACAGATGTAGCAATGGCAGGGAGCATGGATAGTATTTGAAAATGAAAAAGCATTTTTTCCGTATTTATGGTAGACTATTCAACATTAGAATTTAAGGAAATATATTTGTTGACTTGTCATGTTTTTAAAAATGGAGTGTTGAGATTATTGACTAAATGTTATGTTTGTTTCAATGCCCCCTTCCCCCTCCATTGTATTTATATTCTGTTTTGGACCTTAAATTTTCTTCCCTTTCTAACTACGATTTCAACCAATATTTTTTTCACATGCCTAACTGACACATTTCAACACAAACATTTGCATTGTTTATATTAATAACTTTTGCTTTTACCAGAAAACATTAATGTTCTTTGTAGATAACAGTCAAGTTCTTGGTGCAGCTCCCTATTGTTCTCTCACTTATATCGTTTCAGTTTATTATCTCTTGCTATATAATAAACTCCCCACAAGTTAATAGCTGAAACAACAATTCCCTTTCCCCATAGCTCTGTGAATCAGTAATTTGAGATGGGCTAAGCCACGCAGTTCTCTTTTGGCTCCATCGTCTGGTGGCTTCACTCCAGCTGGGTGGTCTTCGATGGCCTCGTTCACATGTGTGGGGCACAGTGCTGGGGTCTTCTCTGCCCTGTGCCTCCAGACGAGCCTCTTCCCTTGGCTGTTGTGGATTTCCAATAGATTTCCAAGAAGGGGAGAGTAAAAGCCACAAGGTATCCTCAGGGCTAGGCTTCGAAATCACACAACCACCCCTCTGTTGCAAAGCAATCCATAAGGCTAATCAGATTCAAGGAGTGAGAAAGAGACTCCACGTCCCGAAGGGAGTAGTCACAAAAATTTGCAGCCATTGAAAATATACCACATTAATTTTTTGCTGGTATAGTTGGTAGCTTAATTTATTTTTGACATATTTACCCTTTATTCTCAGAGTATGTGGTCAAGTTTGCTGATTGCATGTTAATTTATTTCACCATTACTTCATAGTTTATTTCCTTAAAAAGTATCTTTTTCACCGGCTGGCATGGCTCAGTGGTTGAGAGTACACCTATGAACGAAGAGGTCACGGTTGATTCCTGGTCAGGGCACAAGCCCAGGTTGCTTGATCCCCAGTTGGGGGCGTGCAGGAGATAGCCGATCAATGATTTTTCTCTCATCATTGAAGTTTCTATCTCTCTCTCCTCCTTCTTCTTCTCCTCCTCCTCCTCCTCCTCCTCCTCCTCCTCCTCCTTCTTCTTCTTCTTCTTCTTCTTCTCTCTCTCTCTCTGTCTCTCTCTCTCTCTGTCTCTCTCTCTCTCTCTGTCTCTCTCTCTCTGTCTCTCTCTCTCTCTCTCTCTGTGTATATACATACATATATATATATATATATATATATACCTCAATATATACACACACATATATATATATATTAAAGTATATTTCTCTCACCTCTTAGAAAATAAGTATCTTTCAAAAATGTATTGTCTCTTAGGGTAATCTTAATAGCTGTAGGACTTTGCTGATGTTACCTTAGCGTCTCTGTGTTTTAATATATTGTCTGTCTCAAAAGAAGATTTATCTGAGTTTTTATATTTATAATTCTTTTTAGCTTCTCCCTTCTTAGAGATCTGAAAGATGAGACCCAAGAATATTACACCTTTCTTCTTGACAGAATGTAAGATCTTGTCTTTGAAAGTTTAAAACTTGACAAATAAGTGTTGGGTCATTCTTTAAGGATAATTGCTGAGAAATTCTTTGTGCCCTCACTTGTTAACCAGGCTGAAGTTACCTTTCACTTCAAAAAAGTTTTCTTTGATTTTTCCCCCTTTCTGATCATGATTTGTACAGTCTTGGCATTTTCCCTTTTCTCGTCCTTATTATTTCTAAATTGGATACTCTTTTTCTATATTTTTAGCTTTATGATTTTTGATCTTCCACACACCCATTTATATAATTGGGATTTCTTGTATGAATGTAGTTTTAGAATTCTTGACTTCATGATCTGTTAGTATCAACTCTGCTTTTTTTAATGCATTGATATTAGTCTAGTATTTATAAACTGGGTACTGGTTTAGATATCTGTTCACATTTCTTTTGTAAGATAATTATTTTTCTTTTAAAGTATAAATTATTCATTCCAAGAACATGTATGTTTAATAAAATGTATCTCTTTCCCCATGATGAAATTGGGAAGTTACATATAAAAGAAAGAAACAAGATTTCTACCACTCTGTAAAGAATCAGTTATAACATATTAATATTTTGTTTCAGTCCTTTTTAAAGAAGTTTTTAAATTAAAGTATAACACTTATACTAGAAAATACACATATTTTTAGTGTATAGCTCAATAAGTTATCAAGAATGCCCATGCCCATGTATCTATCACTCAGTTTAAGATATAGGACACTACCAGCATCCCAGGAACCCTCTCAATATTCCTCCAAAATCTCACCCTCTCCCTTCTCTGTATTTGTGCATATTTTTCAGTGTTGTACAATAGTTACATTACACATAAGAATTTTTCTTCTGGGACTCCCAAAATCCTTGGTAAACATAATCATTGGTGAATGAATATCCTAGTCCATCCATGCTAGGTATCCTTATAGTACCCTTAAAATAGGGTAGAAGAAATTTTGAATACTTTCATTTTGTTTGGTGGAAGATGCTTAGATTTGATTTAAACAAGTTCTTTAGATATGGTTTAAAAAGTATCTCTGGCTTAGTTGATGTTTTAGTGAAAATATTCATTATTTAAAATTCAACTTACATTTTTATTCAAATCCCTATTTTGACAATCTTAGATACCAGGTTTAGAGGTTGACAGTGGGTAAACTATTTTAAATTTCTCAGTATAAGTTGGAAATGAGGTTTTAGAAGAGGACTGGCATTATTGGCAATTAGTATATCTGTGTCCTTGCACTTTTGATCTGAGGTAGTACCTACTGCATGTGTCAAACAGACTACCTTTAGCATTGGAAAAACATGTACCAGAAGCATCCGCTGTCCTCAGGCAGCAGTCGGTGCCATTTCCTCCCTGATGCTTTAATAATTGTATAATATTTAGCTGAAAATTACATAACAAGTGCTTGTTTTCTGCCAGCCGTGAAACATTCCCCAGATCCAGCTCTGTAGGATATTGGCGTGCTCCTAAGATGGGTGCGTCTAGCCTGTGTCTGCTGCCCTCTGCACTCCGTGTACAGCCCTGCAGTGAGCGCTTCCAGGATGATTGACATCTGAGCCTCCGACACCTCTGCCTCTGAGCCCCCATTCCTGAATCATCCACTGTCTTCTCATTTCCTTTCTAGACTATGGAGCATGGCTTCTAAAACCCAAACAAAAATGTTGACTTGGCACGCTATGAACTACTTTTCCAAAACACTGTATTTGGCCTCTTGATCCTACTCAACTTACCTTTCAAGTCTTTTTCCTTTTCTAGCTCATTCTCCACAGTATCTTTTCTCAACCTTCTATAGGGTCATTAAATTTGACTTACCTCCTACTTTACTATAAAAATAACCAAGGATGAATATGTTCTTCTATTCTCTCAAAATATTTATGTTCTATCTCTGTTTTCCCCCTTTCCAGTGGGTTTCTAATTTTCCTAATGGCTTCCTCATATAGGTCTTTGTTTCCATAATTATTCAGTGAGTTTTTCCCTCTGTTTTAAAGCTCATTTGATGCCACTCTTGACCAGTAAATTCTGTTTCTCTCCTATTATTACACATCTAGAACTTCCTCTTGGATTTTTTTGTCTTATATTATTAGATACTGCAACTTCCCCTTGAAACTGCCGTTTAATTATATACTAGTGATGCTTGACCCATTTATTAAATTGCCTTTATTATATGATCTGAAGAGATGTCTTGCTTTTCTCCAGTATTTCTACCTTGGTTAGTTGATTGTATGCTGAGGCCTGACCAGAGACCTGGGAAGTCGTCCTAGTTTTCTTGTCTTTCTATACCCTCAAATTCATTGTATGTTAAGTTTATAAATTCTCTCTTACCAGTACCTCTGACATCTGGACCTTTGATAAGCATTTATTTAGTACCTCTGCCATGGAGTACTGCAGTAATCTCCTAACCAATCTCTAAGTTCTTTCCATCATTCCATTGATTTTCAACACTGCTTGAGGGGACAGCTGTTCATAATGCAAATTTGATTTTGTTAGTCATTGACCTGAAATATATCAATGGCCCCATTAAAGACACCAGGAACAAGATGAGAATTACTACTATCACCACTGTAAATCAATATGGTTCTAAGAATTATAGCCAATTAGTAATAGAAGAAAACAAAATAGGATATAAATATTTTTAAAAGTAGGAAAATTTATGATTATTTGTACTTCATATGATTGTGTCTTAAAACCTATTATAAATAAAAAGAGCTCGCTGGTGTGGCTCAGTGATTGAGCGTTCACCCATGAACCATGAGGTCGTTAGTTCAGTTTCCAGTTTGACCAATCAGAAGGCTCTATCCCTGATAAGGTATATACACGAAGGAGTCAGCCAATCGATGTTTCTCTCTCATCGATGTTTTTCTCTCTCTCTCCTTCTCTTTATAAAAATCAATAAAAAACATTTAAAAAGTAAAAAGAGTTCAATAATTTCAGTAAAAATAAACATATAAAAATGAATACTGTGTAGATACTCATAATCATCAGTTAGAAAATAAAATTGAAAAATTACCTTTATATGGCAACAACTGTGTGTGGGGTGTGTATGTGTGTGTGTGTGTGTGTGTGTGTGTGTGTGATACATAGAGGACTACAAATTTTAAAATGTGCAGGCACAGATAAAGAAAATTATATAATTTACAAAGGGATCTTTAAAAATGACCACAATAAAAGAACAGATATATTATGTTCCTGCAATAAAATACATTTATTTCCTTATTGCTACCATTTTATAGGTCTTGTCTAACACAGATATTACAAACTCATGGTAAGCCACTTCTGTGATACTCTTTACCTAATGTGACCATTAACTCTACTAGTTACATAAACGTTTTAATTTACAAATAGATAAAAACTAAATTGTCATCTTCATGACATCTCAGAAACCTTAAAGAGTCTGCCCATTACCTTCAGGGTAGAGTCTGAATTTTTAATCTTGATTTCAAGATTCAATATAATCTGTATGTTTTATAATTATATTTCTCATCATTCTATGTAATCCTATTACAAACAATTCAATTTTATTATTTGTTGTTTATGCCAGTTTTTCTTGCTCTCCCCAACTTTTGCCTATACAAAATGTTTCTACATTTCAAAGTCCTAATGTGTTCTCTTCCTTCATTCCTTTTCCTTTTTGCTTCAGTAAATATTTGAGTGTCCATTATGTGCCAGAAGATGCATGTTAGATTAATGCAAGCTACCTGATATATATATATAATATACCCCCCAAAATGTATACACACTTTAACAACTGATAGCTCAATTTTGAAAATGAAATGTTTTTTAATAAACACTGCCTTTATAATTATTCAAAGTGTGTATATATATAATATATGTTATATATTATACATAAATATATATTATATATTATATGTGTGTTATATATATGTTATACACACATATATAATATATGTTATATATATTATATATAAATAAAATAAGTATTAAATGAATGAATGAAAAGGAATTTAGTAGAATTTGTCAACTCTCCTTATTTTTACTTAAACTCCATAAAGATTGACATAATAACCATGTTCTTCTCTGCAGTTACTTTCTACTGTAAGCTAATTAAGTAAAACATGTTCTTACTTCAGCCTACAATGCAGCATAATGACTGGGCTGCTTTTTCAAAATTTAAAGTTGACTGTTGATTGTTTTTTGTTTGTTTGTTTTTTCATTTTCTCTATATCCTTCTGCTTATTTCTCTGGATCATTTTGACTAAAGAGGCCATATGTCATATAAATAATTATAGTAAATTAAACAAGTTTCCCAAGGGCAAAAGCAGTTGTCCACAAAATTGAGAAAAGAGTATAATGATAGATAGGAAATGGAAAATTTGTGAATAAAGTAAATCTCTTAATGAGTCCATAGGAATTCTTTGTTAGATTAATAGCCATATTTAATCATTTGAAATAAATTGCATTATCAGAAACATGTGTAAACATTCTGATAAAATAGAAAGAATTGATAAAATTAATGTAAATTTTGTAAGTTACACATGTATTTAAAATCTGGTGTTTTCATTATGTTTCCTCTTCCAAATTTTGCCATTTGTAGGACCATTGTTATTGAGTATGTTCTATGGCAAGTCTTATCTGATTCACCAATGATAAATTTTTATTATAAACCACTTATTGACTGGATTTCTTTAATATTCTTGGATCTATAATACTATAGAATCTAGTCTGTTACTTTGTAAATAGGAAATGCTGAAATATTTATTTAATACAGTTGCGCTCAAGCATTCCATGTGATAATTTCATGATATATATATGCTATAACTCTATTTAGAAATTATTAGGCTATTTTGATAGATAACAAATATTTATTCAGTTTTCCAAGAATGCTTCATTGTATATTTTAAAGAAATTGACATATTAGGATAGTAGCAAAAAAATTAGTGTGCATATTATAAACACTTAGAAATATCTACCCCAATATTTTGCTATTAAATGTGAAAATGAAATAACTAAAAACAGAACTTGTATGAAATCTTGCCCTGTTCATTTAGTTATTTTTCACTACTTTAGAAAATAATAGCTTTAAAACATATAATGAAGATGAATTATATCTTCAAGGTTTTAATTCAGTAAAGAAATACAACATTTTGACAAATAATTTTTCCTATTATATCAATAATTTTGATTCTGAGTTTTAATGAAAAGATTTGCATTGTGAACTCAGATTAAAGGAAATTCATAGGCCATAGGGATGAAATGTACTAACGTGGGGACTTGCCAGTTAAGAAATACATTTTCCGCTGGAATATCCTTGGGCAGAAGAGGCAGAGCCCAGAGGCTCCTACCCTGTGGTGTCCACGTGCGCACTCACCAGAAGGAAGTAGGTCAAACCCGAGAGGTTTTGGCAGCCAGCCTTCAATAAACCCTAGAAGGGAGTCAGACAGGAGTCAGAAAAAAGGCCTCTCTCAAAAGATTAAGAATTTTATCAGAGGAGGTATAATGCAATTTAGTTGCCTTAAAGCTAGAACTTTTAGTTCTGCATTTATTCTTATTTATTCCACTTCCCAGAATACGTTCCCTCTCTCCTTCATGTCCCCACACTCCACACAGTAACAAAAATAAACATTCTCTGGCTAAGGTTTGTCTTCCTTTGAGCCACAGTTTAGGTTAGATTTCCTCTTGAAAGCATGTACTTTGCTCACATTTGGCTACACATTTACTGGACCCCATAATTCCCCAATCGTTGTCCAGATCACTCTACATCCTAGGTGTCTGTTTACTGATCCATCCGTCTGCTGGACTCCAGATCTTGTTCACTGCAGTATCCTTAGCATACTTCTGACATAGAGCAGGTGCTCAATGAATATGTGTTGAATAAATGGATGAATATAAGTATGTATATATATGAAGTATGTTTTAAGTAGCTTTGTAGTGCAAAGAAATACTTGAAAAACAGCTCCTGAGAAATAAGCTCTCTGTGAAGCCTCTCTAAATAATATTCATGACACTCAGATATTCCATATATCCCTCAAATCCCATGAAACTTTTTGCCTTTACCCAGATTTTTGACCTCACACCTGGCTTGATGCTCTTTACCATGTGTGAGTTTCTACTCAACACAATCTTTGGAGAGGGAAACCAATGCTCTTACATGCCTCCATTGATTTATTAATTCATTCATTCAACAAGCAGATACTGAAAGTTTACTATATACAAATCACAACAAATACAGATTTAATCAAGATACATAATCACCAACTCTAAAAAAAAAAAAAAAAGTCCTGTTCAGATTTAGTGGTACAAAAGTGTTCACAACCCATATGTGAATATTGTTAGAAAACAGAAACTATATTACCCAGCATGCTTTCATTTCTTCCTTCATTTTCATACAGCATAGAGCCTAATTTATTATGCAAATGTAATATGCACAGCTCTGTAATATGATTTTATTCCCTTTAGAACAGATTTTTTAAAATCCATATTTATTTTATTTGGCCTGTGGGTTAACCTATAGACCACCTCAGCCCATTTAGAACTGAACAAGATTCAAATCTTAAAATAAAAACATTTTTATTAACCATAATTTAAATTATTAATACAATTTTTTCATGTGTTTAAGTACAAAGACTACCATTTAAAGAATGATTTTGTATATTTTGTAAAACCATTCTTTTGGCAATGAATGATTTTTGTGATGGAAGAATATTATATATTTCTCTTATAGTCAAATGCTAGAAAAAATTTCATCTCCCTTGATGATGCAGTAAATTATGATATTTGCATATCTTATATTATTGTTTGACGTTTTTACCTTTGCTGCCAGGAGGTATAAAGCTCAATTTCATGTCTAATTTTAGCCATTATTCTTAGTCTCTTTTTCCAGTATAATTATCTGCCCCATCTCTACATTTCATGTTTGTTCTTTTAATGAAGTGGCTTTTCTGTTACTGTGCTAGCTCCTATGAGAAAGCAAAGGTTATTATATTCCATGGAAATAATTGTTACCCTGTTGAGGCAAATAAGTTACATCCCTGCATGTGGCCATGCTTAAAGGATAATTTTCAAAATAGCAATCATGACTTATACAAGTATAATGTGAACACATATCAAAGATTTTGTGTAACTTGTGAAAGATTTTACAACTAGCTCAAAGGAACAGACACATATAAGTAGTCACTGAATGCTGAAATGAATGTAGTAATAGGTACAAAACTGGCCAATATCCACAGGGCAATAAAATGTCATGTTTGGAATCATCTCTTGAGGAGCAAGAAAGACATCAACTACATCTTCATAGGACATTCCTTTGCAACTTTAATGGGTGAGAATCATTTGATTACTATCAGTTTTCTGTAGCTTTCAGAGTTGTAAAATAATCCAGTCAAAGACAGAGAAAGGCGTAGACCCTTATAGAATCAGGTAACCAACCCTGTGGGGCCCTAGCACAATGCCAGCATTCCACTGAAAGAACACCTCACAATCTTTTCTGCTGATGACAGTCTTTTACAGTTTTTCCTGACGGCATGGTAGGAGGCTGAAACTGAGAAAGAGGATCTTCGGTAGATGAGAAAGGAGATATTCCACTATCGCTATCCCGAGTCTGGCCTTAAAGGAGTCCTCATGGCCAGAAGTCCATTCCTGGGGATGGGAAGGAAAGGTGGCTTTTGTCTTGAAGAAGCAGGATGGGAGCTAAGCAAGATTCCTTTCTTTGTTTGACATGCTAATGAGTGGGTCTCATCCTGCAAAGCAGATTATTTATTTCCATATTATTCACTTTCCTTATTTATTTATTTGTTTGCTTGTTTGTTTGTTTGTTTGTGTTAACCTTTAATAAAGGTTAGCACAGTCTTTATTAAGTGCCTTTCAGGCTGGTCTCAGATGCATAGAAAGGGACATGGAGAAGAAGCCCTGATCTTACTCTCAGTCCTGGAATGAAGTGGGAAGCAATGCCTCCAGAGGCCATTTGGTTGATTAATTGAGAGCCCTCCTAACCCTGGGGACCACAAGGCCATCTTTTCTTACCATATAGTTTCTTCAGTGCCTACCTTGGAGAAGCTATTTGTGAGATAGTATTTATTGAGACATTGTTGTTATATAAAGACATAGTCCATGCCCTCAAAGAGCTGAGACATGCATCAGTAAATAAGTATAGCTGAGTGTTATAACCACTAGAAAGTCTCTTGTCCATTTCTAACAGGGTTGTCTTTAGATTATTGAGTTATAGTAGTTCATCATATAGTTTAGATATTTGTCAGTTGTTCATTTTGGAATATTTTCTACTATTCTGTGGCTCATCTATTCATTTTCTAAATATTATCTTTTGATGAGTGAAAGATTTACTTTTGATTGAGTCTAAGTTATCAAAATTTTTGGTTATAGCTTTCTGTATCCTAAGAAATCTTAACATACTTTCAGGTTGAGAATATATTCTTCTGTTTTCTTCTATAAGCTTTGTATCTTTATTTTATATATTTAGGACTATGGTCCATCCACCTCAAATTGATTTTTATTTATGTTGTAAAGTTGGAGTTGAGGTTCATTTTTTCCCATATGGATTTGTTGAAAATACATTTTTGCCCTTTGAGTTGTTTGGCCAAATGTAGGGTTATTCCTGAATTCTCTTCTATTTCTTTGATCTACTTGTATATCCTTATATCAATGTTGCACTGTCTTGATTGCTGTAGTAAGTCTTGAGATGGGTAGTATAAGTATACCTTTATTATTTTTCAAGATTCTTTTGGCTATTCTAAGTCCTCTGTATTTCTACATAACTTTAAAAATCACCTGGTTCATTTTTATTAAGCCTGCTAGGACTATGAATTGTAAATTACTTTGGAAGAGAATTAAGTTCTTAACAATATTGAACCCATGAATATGGTGTGTGTGTGTGTGTGTGTGTGTGTGTGTGTATGTGTGTGTGTATATATGTGTATATGTGTATATATGCGTGTATATATCTGTGTGTGTGTGTGTGTGTGTGTGTGTGTATCCCCATTTATTAAGACCTTTTAAATTTTTCTTGGCAATGTTTTAGTTTTTAATGTGGAGAATTTGCATGTCTTTTGTTAAATGTGTTATTAAATATTTTGTTATTTGGTGCTATTTTATATAGATTTTAAAATTTATTTTTATCTTTTTTTTTCTGCTAGTATATAGAAATACAATTGATTTTATATATTGCTCTTACATCCTAAGACATTATTACATTCACCAAGTTTTTAACACACAGTTCCTGAGCACCGTGGACTGTCTTCCCTTCATGTTTTAATATGGTTTTTTAAATTTGAATGTTTTTGTCGCTCAATTTTGCCCCAAAAGAGAGCCAGTGTGAATGCCCAGGCATTTGTGAAGTCTTTTGACTTCACAGTCAGATTTAAATAGTTCCTCCTAGGAAAGTCTCTATTAGAACATTTATCACTTTCAGTCTTGAACGAGCTATTCTTTGAAGTCCAGAGCTGTGCTTTATCTCCATTCCATTCCCACAATACCTAGCACAGTGCCTTTGTTCACAGTTGAGGAGTACATCTTTCCAACATTTATCTCAGGAGGTATGGGGAATTACGTAGCTCCGGGGTGTGGGAGGGGAAAATCCTGACGGGCAACTTTAGTCCATTGGAAACAATCCCTGAGTACGTCTTAGAAAGGTAAAACAGACCTTTGATAAAAAACATACCGCCGAAGCCGGTTTGGCTCAGTGGTAGAGCGTCGGTCGTTTCTAGCTCTCTATCTCTCTCTCTTCCTCTCTGTTAAAAATCAATAAACATATATAAAAAAAACACAACATATCGTGTATTCTTGCTATTTAAAGATATGTTTACTAGTGGATGATCTGCTACTCTCTAAACAACTTAGGCTTTTGCTATCAGTTTTGAATTTCTATAAATTATGTTTCCTCTTACTTTCTCCTTGTTTTCTAGGTGGCTGACTGTGCTTGGGATGAAACGATAAAGATATACGATCCAGTTTGTCTTACTGTGCCTGCTTGAGATGCACTACTCTGATCAGAAACAAAGAACATTGGCTGAAGAACTACTTACCAGGAAATAAATTAACTATTGATAACATAGTCATTATGCTTTTATATGCTATTCGGATTTCAAATGTTAAAAACATACCCTGAATCAGTTTAGCGGCAGCTGATACAGACTTGGGCTCACCCTTTCAGCCTGACACATTAGCCATATTTCCTAAAATTCTAAGGAATGATTGATGTTATGGTATTTCTTACAGTATGTTAAAATGTAAACTCGGTGTTATAAAATGGGTGAAATTTGATTCATATAGGTTATATAGGTAGGGATATATTTTATTTTTAATTTGTCACTTTTGATGTGAAATATAATCACTGCTGTTGATAAAAAAATAAATTGCATCTCTTGATCACTTATTTTATGACATTCCCAACAAGATTGCCTTTTCTAATATAATGTATATATGAATACAATACTATATATAAGATAGCTATATCTTGCTTTAGTGGCAGGGCTCTAAAACGGATTTAATTTATTTAGCAGTTATTTATTGTGCATCTACTATGTGCTTGATACATAGACTGAATGGTTCTCTCAAGGATTGTTTCCATGATTTAAGAATATGGAATACTGTGAACTGAGCTTTTCTTTTCTTTTTTACAGTTCTGCAAATCTTTTTAGATAGCGTATCCATGGTCTTATATTTCACTTCTCTACTATCAAATGTTTAAAAAAGGAAAACAAAAACAAAAACTGGTTACTAGACAAAATGTCTTAGATCCTACTATGGTTTCAAGCAATTACCCTGGAAACAAACCCTAAATAATGCTATAAACCTTCCTCACTACCTCCCTACATGTCCTTGAAAAATCTCTAGGTGTTGATGATCTGTAAAAAAAATAGGTCAAAAGAGAAAAAGTAGTAAAACAAACAACTTTGTATAACATTTATATTTTTATATAACATTTAAAAAACGTATCATAAATGGCAAAAATTGTCATTAAATTTTTAACAAGCTTTTGAGGATTTTTAAAGAGCAAAATACAGTTGTAGTAATCAGAACCAAAATAAATTAAAATATATGTATATTATCTAATTTACATATCTTTCTTTACTTATTCCAGAAAAAAGTTAAGATCGCTTACAAAGTAAAGGAAAAAATGAGATCACATAGAAAGGAGACAAAGTAGAGCCAGGTGTAGGGCTTGACAATATATGTCTCAGAGTCCTAGAATGTTGCAACTGGCAGCATCAATGGGAAGCCTGGTCAAGTACACAGTTCGATACCCAAGGCCTGAGGGCAAGAACTTTGTCCTAGTCCTGGGCTTGGCCTAGCATCATGCCTAGCACATAGACGGTGCTCAATATCCGCTAAATGAATGAAAGGACTCAGGGAAAGTACAGCTCTTTTTAGTGCTTAGACAAATCAATACTAATTGTTTTCGAGAAGCCCCATAAAGAGGACACTGCTTAACATGAATATATGGTAAGGAACAAGACACTCAAACAGCCCTAGAGCTGTCACGGCGATGAGATTCATAGAGCTGTTTCTTGTTGCTTCCCTCTACAGGAACTAATGGCATCACACCAAGTGCAGTTCAGTAAAAGCAGGTTCACTGTGGATGTTCTCTGTGTCAGCAGAATTTATAATAGACCTGTACAAATATCTATCCCGGATCATACTTCTAATTAATTGAAATTACTTAATTTCCTTTTACAAGAGACTTTTATTGAAATAATCTACCGTGTATCTTTTGAGACAAATATTTGTGATTTAGAAACTAACATCTTTCTAAATATTTATTTCCCCCCTCTATATTGGGGATGTTAGTGATGTTTAGAAGACTAACTTCATAATACTTAACTCAGGTTCTTGGAGACTCCATATAAACGAGTGTGAGTGAATATTTGCCCTGTGGGTCCCCTAGAGACGGGATTGGAAAAACTAGATTGGGGAACTAGAAGGAAAGGAGCTTAGATTCTCTCTGAAAAGAGAATGGGCAAGATTTTTGAATTCTTAGTAGTCCACAAGCCAAGCAGCCTCTGAATTTTAAGAAGACAAGAGTCATTCCCTCCAGGCAGGGAAATGCATTTGTTTTCTGGCTACTGAGCTCTAAGCTTTCACCCTGTCTGCCTCCCCCAGCTCCTCCTGCACCTGCAGTGACAGCACAGCACTCCAGAGTGAGTGCAGGGAAGGGGAATGGGTCCCTGAGCATTTCTGTGATCTGAGCACTACATGAGATGCTTTCTGTATGTTATCCCTTTTGGTCTTCATAACATCCTTGCAAAGGAAGCCCTGCCCGTTTTCCAGACAAGGAAATGATGGCTCTCGGGAGAATTAATACCCAGGAAGGATGGAGCTGGAATTTGAAAATTGCTATAACTGGACCCAAACCTATGGTTCTGCCACATGGCCTCCTTTCCCTCAGAACAGCAGAAGTCGGCCCACTGAGGAGCAGGAAAGATGTGGATGTCTGGTGACGAGATTCTGATCATTTCTGAGAGAACTGACAAAGTTGAGTTTCCAAGACTAAAGAGCTAAGAAGCTGACTCTGGGTCTGGAATGACTTTTCCAAGGTCTGTCACCTGCTTCGGCATTTTTAAACTGCATAACTTCGCTATGACTTGGCTCTTCCAAAAATGAACTCATTCATTTCTTACTTAATAGGCCTCTTTTTGAATGGAAATAATCTGTTTAAATGTTTTTTTACTTCCATCTATGACTGGGTACTTCCGAGTCTGTATCTCCTGCCTTCCCCACCTGGGCCTCCCACAACTTTTGCACTCATGTTCTTCCAACTAAACTCACCTTGCTCTGTAAACCAGCTTTTCCTGCACATGCCTTTTCTTCTGCCAATACTGTCCACCTGGGTGCTCAAGCTAAAGACCTAACTACCATCTTTGTTCCTTCCCTTTTTCCCACTTCTCCACTTGAAGACACATCAAATAGGTCACTAAGTTCTGTCCCTTTAACCCCCTAAATACTTCTCCATTCTGTCTCTTCCCCACCATTCAACCACCACTGCCCCAGCTCAGGCCACCATTAGTTCTTCTCTAGGCGACCGAGGCAGTTTCCTACGTGATGCATCTGTTTCTCGTTCTGTCCCCTCAGAGCCATCCTCTTCAACAGAGCTGCCAGAGACGGATCTAAAATGCAATTGCATTACCCCAATTTCAGTGCAAACCTGTTCTCTGCTTGCAGGATTGCCTACAAGAAAAAGTTCAAGCTCACTGAGCAGAGACAGCTAAGGTCCTTCAAGGCCAGCCCCTGCCCCTCTGCAGCATTGCTTCTCTCCACATTGTCACACACTTTGTGCTTCAGCAACTCCAGCATGCTCACACCTCCTCGTGTAAATAATGCAGGTTTTCATTTCTCTCTTTGCTCAAGGCAGTCCATGTGCTCGGATTGTCTTGTTCTTGGCTTGGCAAATTCTTACCCACTAGTTGAAAGTCATGTGAAATGACTAAAGAAAAAGATTGACAACATACAAAAATTAAAATATTCACATACACCATTAGCAAAGCTTAAAGACAGAAGACATATTTGGAAGGATGTATTTGCAGGGTATCTAATGGTTAGGTAGAATTGACAAAGAGCCCTAAGAAGTTTGTCCACTTTTATCAACAAACGATTCACAGATGTAGAAATGCAAATGTCTAATATACTTCAAAAAGATACTCAGACTTTTACTGCTGACAAAGAAATGCAAATTAAAATCCCATTTTATCAGTTTGGCAAATGTAAAATACTGACAATATTCAATAGTGGTTAAAGTAAAATCACTGTTATGTACTTGTTTGCAAGGCAATGTGACATAAAATTTAAAATTACCAGTTGACCCAACAGTTCCATTTTTAGGATTCCCTGCTTCTGCTGCCCTCCCTTCCTCCTCTCATTCCCCACTCTATCCCTACAAATAATTACAGAAGTACTTAAGTACAGATTTCCAAAGATATTCACTACATCTTTGATAAAACCTAGATACCTGTCTACAGAAGGAAGCTTATACTATAGAGCAGTCATTTAAAAGTATAAGGTAGAACTATGTGGCCTGACATGTGAAAATACATTCCTATTGATATGCATATAGTTATCTATTTCTGTGTAACAAATCATTTCAAAATTTAGCCCCTTAAACATTTATCTTACAGCTTCTATAGGTCAGGGATCCAGTAGTGGCTTAGCTGAGTCGTTCTGGCTAAGGTTTTCTCATGACATTGCAGATAAGCTGCCACCTGGGTCTACAGACATCTGAGTTCATCTGGGGCTAAAGAATCAGCTTTCAAAGTCACTCACGTGGTTGTCGTCAGGCCTCACATACTTACCCTGTGGGACCCTCCACTGGCTGAGTGTCCCTTTAACCTGGCATCTGGCTTCTCCCAGAATGAGTGATACAAGAAGAAGAAAAAAAGTCCAAAGTGGATGCCTCAGTTCTTTATAACCTATCTCAGGAGTGACAGCATCACTTCTGCTGTATTCTGTTGGTTACACAGACCAACCCTGGTACAAGGTGCAAGAGGTTAGCCAAGGATGTGAATAACAGGAAGCAGATCTTTGGGGATTATCTTGGAGGCTGGTTACCACACACTGCTTTTAAAAATAGCAAGTTATATGCAAATGTGTATTTTATTTTTTAAAGGGGATTTATGTATGTATAAGTATATATACAAGAAAAAATTGAGTGGCTCACACCAACCTCGTAACATTAGCCAGCTCTGTGTAGTGGGGTTGGTGCTGAGAAATAGTGAAAACAACATGTTCATTAAAAAAACACACACAAATAAAAACAGTGTGTTCTCTTATTTGTAAAGTTTGTTTTCCTTGATATACTATAAAGAGCATTTTGTTTTTGTTTTGTTAAAAAGAATGAAATAAGACGCTATTTCCTTCTGCAGGGAGCCTTACTGATAACCCTGAGAAGCTGGAGTGTATTGCCCTCCTCAGTGCTCTCAGGTTTCTGCCACAAGACCCACTATTGCAGGAGCCTCTTTGTGGTGCCTCATCTCCACCTTTGAATCTTACGGACTAGAATGAGTGCTCATCTTTGAATCCTCTGTATGTCTGTTGACTGAGTTTATGTAACGCCACCAATATTTATTGAGTAGCTCCAAAGATAATAGAGCTTGAAAGCTTTTTTTTTTTTTTTTTTTTTTTAACCTTCAGATCCCCATTCTTGTTCAATTATCTTGCTAACCACAGTATCCCTATTTCTCTCATTTTTTTTTCTTTGGGATCCTATCTAGTAACTGGTGTGGGAGATGGTGTTAATTTTTTAAAATGAGAGCCCTAATGGAAAAGAATTATATGCAATAGAGAAAATGTACTCTGTTTCATGCCAATGTAGGCTTCAAAAATTAAACTAAAAATTCTTGCCTAAATGAGAAGGGTAAGAGAGCTGAATCAGCCCCAAATCTTTTACCTAATGTTCATATCACAAATGGAAGCAGTTATAATTGCTGGCAGAAATGAATCATTCCAAAACTAGGTCTGTGCAGACAATTCTTTATTGTGTTCACTCAAGATGGCTTAAAGCAGCCATCCTTTAATTGCAATGCTCCCCAAAAGCAGACATGTGTCATTTGCTGATGGCTTTAAAAGTTAATTTTCAGAGAGTTTTTTTCTTTTCTGAGTGTATTTGAATATATGCTTACGCACACACATAATTTGAACTGTTGCTTCAGACTTCATTATTTCCTAAAGAAGGAGCAGTATCACATAAGAAAAAGCAGAGTCCTTGAAACAGCCATGTAACCAGAGCCTCTAGCAACAAAAACCAAGCGTTCCCTGGGGAGCACGGGTTTCCCATAATGCTTTCCAGTGTTATTCCTGGAAAGTTGGCATAGTGGTGGGTCATTCGCAAACATTTTCTTGAGTGCCCACCTGTGGGAGGCAGGGTGTTCCCTGCTAGGGGCTCAGCACGGGCGCTGGAGGTTAGTTTCAGAGCCAAATCTCTCTCACCCAGGCGAGCTCCCAGCACCTACAAATGCTGCCAATCCCAGATGTAACTTATTTTTCTGCTGCGGTGGCAATCGCGGTTTCCATCTGGGCTGGAAGAGTTGGGCTCGGCACAAAGGTGGAAACATGGAGGACAAAAAAGAACCACCAGAGAGATGGATTTAAAAGTTAGGAGTTTGGGATGAGGCTGCGGGGGAGGGGGGGCTAGGGAGGGAGGGGCAGGGTGTGTGTGGCTGGATTAGAGAAAAGAACGGAAGGAGAGGCAGAGCGCATCTCCAGCTCTCTCCCTGGCACCCAAACCTTGACCCTGTCCAAGGAGCGCGAAAACTAAACTGGCTCTTAACCGAGACCTCGTCTGAGCGAATGATGGGATCCGGGCATTACTTTCCAGAGACGGAAGTTCAGATAAAGTCACCAAAGTCTGGCGCTTCAGAACATGAGAGTTTTCCTTTCTCTCTTAGTTGAGTGGGAAGCTGATAGTTCATGAGTCCTGCGGGACACGGAGGTGCCCTGGCCCGGGAGGCAGGAGATGGAGGTGGTCCTGCTCACCTCGGCCCGCAGGCTGCAGAGGGTTCCCGGGACCCACAGAAAGTCCACACCCGGGCTCAGCTCGGTCAGGGTCCCGGTTCCAGCCCGCCACGCCCTCTCTTCCCACCTCCGCCCCCCCCCCCCTCCCACACCCCACTCCCCGGCGCGGCCAGTGGCTCGCAGCCCGCCCCCCGGGGGCACCGGCGCCCAGGCGCTCCTCCGGAACCCACACCGGCTCCTCGTTCCAGAGACTCAGTTTCTGCTCCTCCGCTAACATCACGTCTTTGCTCCACTTGGAACACGTGCCCCCGCCCCCTCTCCACAGCCACGGAGGCCACTGCGACCCCGGAAGCTCCCCGGAGCCGCGCGTAACCCCAGATACCCCCCCCCCCCCGCCGCCCCCGGGTACGCGCGCGCTCAGGGTGCGGGGTGCGGGGGACCGGACTTTCACATCCGCGTCCCGGGCCTCGGTTTCCTCCAATGTCGGAGCATCAGGGCCGGAATCCAGAGCATCAGGGAACTACCTGCCGCTGGCACAGACCCCCCTGGTCGACAGCGGGACCAGATCCCGCGGCTGCGCCCGCAGGGACCTTGGGGGGGGGGGGGAAGCCATGCAGCCCGGGGGCGGGGGGCGGGGAGGGGGAGCGAGGCTGGGGCGCTGTCACTTGTTGCCACTAATGACGGGTGTTGGACCCTGGGGCGCTGTGGTTCCTAAGATCTTTAGCTGTGCCAGGATCAGGGGAGACGGGGCAAACCCGCACAGCTGCCCCTGCGGGGAAGAGACGGGACAGCACCCCGAGAGCCCGCAGGCGGGGGCGCCGGGTGCCCGAGGGGCGCAGGAACCGTCCACTGGCCGCAGCAGCTGCCTGGGTTCCCAGCCTCCGGGTCCTCCCTGTCGGTGATCCGCGCGGGACACAGCCCATCGCAGCAGCTCGTCACCTCCCTCCGAACCGCTGTCGCTAGGATTCCCGCCACTCCTCTCAGACCGGCCCCCCCACCCGGCCACTTTTCGGAGTGAGTCCTCCGCCCCCGTCACTGCCGAGCGCGGGGCAGTCGCACGCGGAGCCGCCGAGCCGCGAGGACGCCTGGCGGGAGCTGCCCTCCGCGGCCGAGCCCGCGCCCCCTGCCGCGGGCCCCCTGCCCTCCGCCCGCGGCGCGGGGCTGGTCCCCGCCGCCCTCCTCCCGGCTCCTCCCGGCTCCTCTCCGCCCCGCTCCTCCCGCAGGGCCTCCCCTCCGGGCGCCGCGGAGGAGCGGGCGGGCGCGATGCGGCGGCTGTGCCGGGGCCGCCTGCTGGGCATCTCGGTGGCCATCGCGCACGGGGTCTTCTCGGGCTCCCTCAACATCCTCCTCAAGTTCCTGCTGAGCCGCTACCAGTTCTCCTTCCTGACCCTGGTGCAGTGCCTGACCAGCTCCGCCGCGGCGCTGAGCCTGGAGCTGCTGCGGCGCCTCGGGCTCATCGCGGTGCCCCCGTTCGGCCTGAGCCTGGCGCGCTCCTTCGCGGCGGTCACCGTGCTCTCCACGCTGCAGTCCAGCCTCACGCTCTGGTCGCTGCGCGGCCTCAGCCTGCCCATGTACGTGGTCTTCAAGCGCTGCCTGCCCCTGGTCACCATGCTCATCGGCGTGCTGGTGCTCAAGAACGGCGCGCCCTCGCCCGGGGTGCTGGGCGCCGTGCTCATCACCACCTGCGGCGCCGCCCTGGCAGGTGAGCGGACGCCGCCGACCCCATCCCACCGCACCCCACCCACCCCAGAGACCCCCACCCCACCCCAGAGACCCCCACCCCACCCGAGACCGCAGGGATGGCCAGCGCAGCGTCCTCACTTCCCGATGGGGCGACCGAGACCCACAGGCGCAGAGTTGGACTGTGTCGCTCGGCTGCAAAGCGCGACTTCTGAGACCCAGAGGCGCCTTCCCCAGCGCTCTGGCCTCCCCGGTCAGAGCTCCCACCCCCACCCACCCCCGTCCTGGCTTTCGACCCCCGCCCCTGCCTCGCCCCATATCGTCCTTCCAGCACCCGGTCCGTCCCCCTTCGCCCCTTCCTTCCTCCGGGAGGGGTGGGAGAGCCTCCTAGCCGGGCGCTGGACGCCCAGACCGCGCCGGAAGGAAGGAGGGGGCCGACCACTTCCTCGGGTCACGCGGGCTGGCGTGGGGGTGGGGGCCGCCGGGGCTGGTTTGGGGGCTCCGGCGGCGCCGCGTGGGGGGCTGCGGGGGGCGCGGGGTGCCAGGGGCCGCTTGGAGACCGCGTGGGCTTGGCCGGCTGAACGGGCCGGGGGCCGGCGGGCGCGCTTTTGGGGCGAGAGGGCCGTTCTTCGCCCCGCGCCCAGCCCGCCGGAGTCAGAGGCTACTCGTTGGGGATCCCTTTTCCCTCTGGCATCCCACGGAGGGGCAAGGATCCCAAACCCCTGGCCACCTCTCAGAGCCATCGCCTGCCTGCCCGAGGGCACTGCGCTCTCCGGGGCCTCTGATGGGGACAGAGATAGACAGGATGGGAACGTGGCAGGGAAGGCGCCCCCCTGGGGACGTGGCAGGGAAGGCGCCCCCCCCCCCCCCTCCTGCCTGGCATGGAGCACTGGCCATTGTCTACCCACGGGCGGAGGTGGGGCAGGAACCCCGTCTGCTTCCCAACCCGACGCGTCTCCCCTGTGGAGAGCCACCCGCGCCAACCTGGTGTCTTGTCTCTCTGTCTCTGTCTCTCTCTCCCCTGGCTCTGCGGCCCTTTCCCTGCGCCCCAGGAGCCGGCGACCTGACGGGCGACCCCCTGGGCTACGTGACGGGCGCGCTGGCGGTGCTGGTGCACGCCGCCTACCTGGTGCTCATCCAGAAGGCGAGCGCCGACACCCGGCACGGGCCGCTCACGGCGCAGTACGCCATCGCCATCTCCGCCACCCCGCTGCTGGTGGTCCTGTCCTTCGCCAGCACCGACGCCATCCACGTGTGGGCCTTCCCCGGCTGGAAGGATCCCGCGATGGTCTGCATCTTCGCGGCCTGCGTCCTGATCGGCTGCGCCATGAACTTCACCACGCTGCACTGCACCTACATCAACTCGGCGGTGACCACCAGCTTCGTGGGCGTGGTGAAGAGCATCGCCACCATCACGGTGGGCATGGTGGCCTTCAGCGACGTGGCGCCCACCTCCCTCTTCATCGCCGGCGTCGTGGTGAACACCCTGGGCTCCGTCATCTACTGCGTGGCCAAATTCCTGGAGACCAGAAAGCGGAGCAGCTACGAGGACCTGGAGACGCAGCAGCCGCAGGGGGAGGAGGCGCAGCCAGGTGGAGACCAGCTGCCTTTTGTCATGGAGGAGCTGCCGCAGGAGGAGGAGGAGGAGGTAGCTGGCGGGGCTGAAGGTGGAAAGGTAGCAGGTGGCTCCGCTCAGCAAAGGGGGCGAGGGGTGAGGGGCAGCCCCGGAGGAGTCCCGCTGGCGCCTGGTGCCTGGCAGATTGCAGACAGCTCTGAAGAAGCCAGCAGGAGGTCACTGAGGGATGCTTACCTGGTAGTGTGGAGGCTAGTCAGGGGAACCAAGTATACGAAGAAGGATTATTTGGTGGAAAATGAGGAGTTGCCCAGTCCTTGAAAAGGAAACACATGTATGTAGATATATGTACATAGATTCTTATTTCATATCTTAGAGACAACGTATTTTGATGAGGGCCTGCCCAATTTTATTCTTTGAGGAGTGGGGGCAGGGAAGCAAAGAAAGAATCTGAATCAGACTGACAGCAACAAAATGAGAACTGGTGTGAATTATTTAGCATCAGTTTACCTGAGGCATAACCAAGACAGAAGAATATGAAGGTGCTTAACAAAATAAGACAGCGGGCTCAGCTGCAGACTCTGGCACATTTTTTGACATTATGACCATAACCAAATATCTGCATGTACTCAGTCCCTCAACCACCCCCTTCAAAGATGGAGTGTAGACACGGTGGCAGCAGGTAATCGGCTCAAAGATTACATCCAAGGGCACATTTTTGATGATAGAACTACTGTTTTTTATGGCCAGCTGGGCAAAGAGTATATTATTGAAAAGATATATAAATACACTGAATTGATGTTTACTGTTTATAGTCATCTGAAATATCATGTTTACTCATTACTTGTTTTTTGTTTTTTTTGTTTTTAAATGAAAGTTCTACTATTCTATTATGCATTGGTAAGAAATGTCAAAGCTATTTTGAAAATGTGAGTTCTTAGCTTTAATCATCCAGTTTAATGTTGGCTTTGAGTAATTACTATAAAAATATTTTAAAAGTTGTTTTGGTTCACTGCTTCGTAATATTTATTATTGAATGCCATGACCTTTTTAAATACCAGTTTTACTGTGTCCAATATTCTCTCAAGCAAATGCAATGGCTGAAATAGCATTAAGAAGCCCAAACAGAAGTAAAACCTTTCTATTCAGCTAGTCCTTGCAGATCGCATTGCACATTCCAAACCTTGTTACAGAAAGAGCAACTGCTATATTCACTTGATATTTTTCTATCTTATATTTGTCGAAATAAAGTCTGAGTCTATCTGCTAAAAGACATATTGTTAGGAACTTGTTGGAGACACATTGATGTTCTGTGGTTGCTGTGTAGCTTGTGTGTGCCTTCAATGCGTGGTGTCTAGCATCTGGTATGTAGGGGCCACCCCATTGGGAACTTCCAAAATTAGCATGTGGATTTAGGTTAACACAACAAAAACACTCTTGTTTTCCAGCCAAGAAAACCATTATAAAGTAAAATAAAATACTGCCTCACGCTGCAGAATGCAAGCCATCCACGGCTGACTTTGGTTAAAGTGGAGTTTGAGACATAATAGCAGAGTCTTTTGGTCAGCCCCATCCGGGAAAGGGACTTTGACACTAAAAGCCAGTATGTACCTGAGACTCTCAGATGGTGGCATCCTATGTTTTTCTTTGTTTTCCAAAATCTAAACAAAACAAAAAGCAGAGGCAGGAATGGAGTTTTAGCTCCATCAGTTTGACTTGACAAGCAGGCGAGCAAATGTAACTGTGGTAGTTCTACTATTCTATTCTACATTGGTGATTGGTCCTGGTTTACTAGTTTTCACGGGCAATTGTTCATTTCCATAGGCACCACTAGAAGATAGTTCAGATGTAGGAGCCCTCATATGACAGCAGTTAGAAATGGTTGGCTAGGGTTATAATGACTTCTTTAAGAATAAGCATTTATGTTATTTAATGAAATTAATTAGAATTAATGAAAAGCAGCAAAGTTGAATGAAATATATATATTTGTTAATACCACTGTCAGGTAAATGGATAGAATGATTATCTTTCACTGGAAAAAAAAATCCCTTTTGATTAAAATTGGGAGTTTGTATTTATTGTGAAAAGATTAACTCCTTCCTGTCAACAGATGTGTCCAGGCACTGTATCAGTTAGAGTTTTCCAGAGAAACAGAGCCAAGAAGTCTGGGCCTCTTTAAGAACTCCTACTTTGTTACCCTGCATCTCCTTCAGCTGCAATCCACTCGGTTCTATTTTTTAAAAAAATATATATATTTTATTGATATTTTACAGAGAGGAAGGGAGAGAGATAGAAAGCTAGAAACGTCGATGAGAGAGAAACATCAACCAGCTGCATCTTGCACACCCCCTACTGGGCATGTGCCCGCAACCAATGTACATGCCCTTGACAGGAATTGAACCTGGGACCTTTCAGTCCGCAGACCGACGCTCTACCACTGAGCCAAACCGGTTTTGGCCACTCAGTTCTACTTTAACTCTGCCCTTTAACTGCTCTGTGCCCTTGAGAAAGTCACTTGCCCTCTCTGTGCAGCAGTAGCCTCACCTGGACAATGGGCCACAGCTGCTCCTCCCAGGAGTGTGGAGTGATTTTGTGTGTGTGTGCGTGTGTGTGAGTGTGTGTGTATGTGTGAGTGTGTGTGTTTGTGTGTGTGAGTGTGTGTGTGAGTGTGTGTGTGTGTGTGTGTGTGTGTGTGTGTGTGCGCGCGCGCACACACACACACACACACACACACACAAGCACTTGCCCTGAGGGCATTCTGCTTCCTAGTCAACACCTCTGCCCCACCACCCTTCTCTCCCACGCCTCTGTGTTTTCCAATGGTCTTAGGTGACCCTGCTAGCAGTTCTCTGTGGAAAACACAGATATTTACATTACGATTCATAACAGTAGCAAAATTATTACTAGCAACGAAAATAATTTTATGGTGGGGTCACCACAACATGAGGAACCTGTATTAAAGGGTCTAGGACCACTGCCCTAGAGAGTAGTTCTTCTGATGGAGAACCCTCTTAGTAGCCTAGCTCAGTGGTCGGCAAACTGTGGCTTGCAAGCCACATGTGGCTTGTTGGCCCCCTGAATGTGGCTCTTCCACAAAATACCACGTGTGGGCGCACACAAGTATAGTGCAATGGAAACTTCATGGCCCATGTGCAGAAGTCAGTTTTTGGCTCTCAAAAGAAATTTCAATCATTGTACTATAGATATTTGGCTCTGTTGATTAATGAGTTTGCCTACCACTGTCCTATATAATAAAAGGCTAATATGCAAATTGTTCCCTTCACTGGGAGTTCATCCAGGACCCGGGCTGGTAGTCAACTGCTCGAGTCTCCTCCCCCCAGCCAGCCCGGTCCAAGTATCATGGCCAGCAGGACCCTGCCTGTGCACAAATTTGTGCACTGGGCGTCTAGTATTTCATAATGATGACTCTTTTCCAGAGTGCCAAGGTTTCCTGGAAGTCAATCTGTGAAAATGTGGGCTTTCCCAGGAGTTTCTCACTCTCATGATAGTCCGTATTTCTCACTCCAGAAATTTATCAAATTTGCTATTTAAGTATTTATACCAAAGTATAGCTCTGGTGGCTTCTGCCCCAGGTAAGAAGGTCTTGCTGTAACTTTTTGGATTCACCTGTCTATCCAGATTTGGCAGAGGTGGTGGGGGGTGAGGGGAGGAAATGTTGCTCCTTTCTCTGGTGGGTCCTAGAAAAGTTGCCGATTTTCTGTTAATTTATATTTTTCTTCCTGCAAGAATGGGAGTAACAACTTCTCAGCTCTTTACATGGTGAAGTTGGAGCTAGAAGTCCTGATTGAACACTTTTGAAAAGCCAGCTAGATTTCTGTAAAGACAGAAGTTGTGAAGGGAAGCTAGACATTCCTAAGGAAATTTCCAAAAGGAAATACAAGCACCCAAAGCTACTGGCCCTGCTTGTAACTCCTGCCCTCTCACATCTCAGGCTCAGGGGTAGGCACTCCTGCACTCAAGCATGGTGGCATATGCATATGCGTGTGGGCAACTTTTGAGTCCAGTGCATTGTGAGCAGGAGCCAATGCACTCTGAGATTGGTGTGCCATGGCAGTTGTCATTCATACACTCCCTCCCCCGCATTCTCTGTCTTGGGATGCTACATTTCTTCATAACAAAAATATTTTCTGGATTTTTTTTTTTTTTACCATGTTCCTACTACTTGCTATGATATCCATAGTGATGACTATTAACCTCTAGTGATGTTAACCTCTAGTGATGACTGCTGACCTGACTCACCTGTTGCCTCCATCTCTAGATATCATTTTAGATCAGCCAAGCTGGACTTCATCACAGCATCTGCTGAAACTGTTATCTCTCCCTGGCCACTCTCTGCCCCTGGGCCCCACCCCTTACGTACATAACAAGTATGCACACATTCCTCTCTGTATCTGCGTTGTCCTACTCCCGAGATAAAATGGCAAGGTTCAGAAAAGAGCCTGTGAACAGAATAGAGTAGAACATAGAATAGCAGGATGCACAACTAGTAAAATGGAGTCCCAGACCCCTATTGGGAACTATCCCCTCCTCATTTCTGAGTTCATGTGTTCAGATGGTGTCGACTTCATCCTTTCACCCTCAGTGTTTGACTCCTGCCAATCCAATCAAAGGGTTTTCTCCAATTGGAAACTCAGTTCAGGCATCGTCATGGGACCTGGTCCTAGCCAATGAGGTGCCCCCACCCCCCTCAGACTAGACCCCTTTCCTGAAGTCACCCTTACTGTAGATTTAAGCCCCCCAGTTCCTTATTTTTTCATTATTTTACTCAAAAAGTAACTGGAGGGGTAACCATACTGTTCTTTAAACAAAAGAGCAGTTGTCTTCACCAATTCCTAGATAGGATGTTTGTATTCCCCCAAAATTCTTATGTTGAAATCCTAACCCCCCAATGTGATGGTATTTGATGATGGTGCCTTTGGGAGGTAATAGGTTATTGGGGGGGGGGGGGCTGTTAGTTCCCTTTATATGATGAGACCTGTGGGCTTGCCTCTTCCTTCTGCTCTCTGCCACATGAGGATGCAAAAAGAAGACGATCCTCTAAAAACCAGGAAGCTGGCCCTCACCAGGCCCGGGATCTGCTAGCATCTTGACCTTGGATTTCCTGACCCAGGTTTGTGAGAAATAAATGTCTGTTATATGTAGGCCACACAGTCTGTGGTATTTTGTTATAGCAACCCAAAGTGAGTAAGAGGTTTTTAGGTACATATATGTGGTGGGCACTGCTGTTTTCCCCAGGCATACCTTCTCCCTTCCTCCTTTTAGCACTAGAGTGCATGTTCTGCAGCCGGCACCTGGCTTCTGACCTCAGGCTACACTCCCAAGTCTCCTTGTAGGTGGCTGCAGCCAATGGAAGGCGAATGGAACAGATGTGGACAAGGCTCATATATCACTTGGTTAAAAAAAAAACCACTTGCTTGTTGATAAAAAAGTCTTGGAAATGGCAGTTATGATTGCATAATATTGTGAATATAATTAGTGCTATTGAATTGTACACTTAAAATGGATAAAATGGAAAATTTATGTTGTATAAATGTCTTCGTCTGCTCAGGCTGCCATAACTAAATTCTATGGAGGTGGCTTAAACAACAAACATTTATTTCTCATAGGCCTGGAGGCTGGAAGTCCAAGATCAGGGTGCAGCAAGGTTGGGTTCTGATTAAGGACCGGCTTCCTGTCTTATAGACAGTACCTTCTCACTATGTCCTTACATGGCCAAGAGCGAGCTCTGGGCTTTTCCTTTTCTTATATTGGCCTCCACCACCATGACCTCATCCAAATCCAATCTTCTTCCAAAATCCCCACTTTCAAGCACTACTTGGTTTAGGAATTAGGCCCGAACATACAAAATTCAGGGTGACACATTCAGTCCATACCAATATATTTTATGCCTATTTTTAAAACTGATAATATAATGTACCACAGTCCACTGAATTGTACACTTTAAAGGAATGAATTGTGTGGTATATATATTATCTATATAATAAAAGCCTAAGCGACCGTTATGGCAGAATGACCAGAATGACCAGTTGCTATGATGCGCCCTGACCACTAGGGGGCAGATGTTCAATGCAGGAGCCAGAAGCCCAGCTCACAGCTGGCAAACGTAGCGGCGGTGGTGGGAGCCTCTCTACCTCTGTGGTAGTGCTAAGGAGCAGTGAGCCAAGTGGTAAAGAGCAAGAAGCAGGCTGGCAGTAAGGAGCGAGGGGTCCTGGACTGCAAGAGGGATGTCTGACTGCCAGCTTAGGCCTGATCCCATGGGGAGTGGGCCTAAGCCGGCAGGCAGACATTTCTCTGAAAAGTCCCAGATTGTGAGAGGGTATAGGCTAGCTGAGGGATTTCCCCACCAGTGCACAAAGTTTGCGCACTGTGCCTCTAGTATCTTATTAAAACTGTGTGTAAAAAGTAAAAGGAACCTGTTATCCTTTGCTTTCTCTCTTTCCAGTCTCAGGGCTCCACTGACCAGATAGGATGAAACTTGAAAATGTCAGAGCACATACAGAAGAAATCTGGGACCCTGAAGAAACCGGGGAGTGAAACTTTCTACCGTTCCAGCTCCATCCCTAATTTCAGATTCTTGTGAGAGATTGAGCTTTTTGCGTTGAGGTGTTGTACTTGGGGCTCTTAGTATTTTGGTAGCTTAGCTAGTATTCCAACCAAAACATTCACCTGAGAAAGAGTGATTGTGAGGGCCTCTTCCTGCCCTCTTTCTTCTACTCTTTCCCTCCCTCATCCCGACCTATACCAAGCTAGTGATCAGAAATGCCCAAGGCTCTGTACTCCCTGTACAGCTACCTAATTTCACCTTTAATTTACAGAGCTGTTAAAAGCACAATACTCTATATATAAGAGTAAGCTATGATTATTCAGGCTTTTCACTTATTTCATTAACAGTTGATTGAGTTTCAATGAATAATAATAATATTCTATAGAAGAACTCAAAAATTAGTTTGTGGTTTATGCTGAGAGTCAATTGAATGTATTAACTTTATTAAAAAGAGCAAAATCAATAAATTCTCTAGCTGTCTTAATAATATCTATTTGTCATTTGTTTCTTTTATTTCACTGCAGAAAATATTTTAGAACACAAAAATAAAAGGATAGTCCTAGCCAGTTTGGCTCAGTGGATAGAGCGTTGGCTTGAGGAGTGAAGGGTCCCGGCTTCTATTCTGGTCAAGGGCACACAGGTTGCAGGCTCCTCCCTGGCCCAGTTTATGTGTTTCGCACATAGATATTTCTCTCTGTTTTTCCCTCTCTCTTTCCACTCTCTCTAAAAATCAGTGAAAAAATATCATCGTGTGAGGATTAAAGGAAAAAAAGAAAAAGGATAGAACCAGCAAATTCCTTCTTTATCATAAAAATGATTTGGTAGAACTTTGAAGCTTGCAAGAATGTAATAATAGAGTTGCCTCTATATATTTTGAAAATAATCTATGAAATAAACTTGATGAAACAGAAAGAATCATTACTTATTAGCAAAGGGCATGCCTTTGATATTGTCCCTCCACGTGATGTAATTCTGAATGTGTTTGATCCATTCCTGCCTCTAGATCAACCTTTTCTTTTGATGTAATGGAAGAGAGAATCTTTGATTCTAAACATTTCATGCCAAAACACCAGGTTGAAAAAATTTTAAACCCCGATTCATTTTGATGTTTTTGTACCTTGATGCAGAGTACCTAATTTAGAGATATCTGGACAGTGGCCTAAATTTCTTGCTTTATGTTTGGCTATTTGGCTTCATTCATATGGTGTGTGTGTGTGTGTGTGTGTGTGTGTGTTTCCTTGTATGAAGATCTTTCAATAAATGAGATGTGCTGTTGCTCTTGGGGCCAGCTTTCCATGCAATTATGATGAGTCTAGGGTGTTAATCTACTGTGTGATTTAATAAAATGCCACCAGTTATAAATCTCTGCTGGAGAGAGCCCTTACCTTGGCTGAGTAGGAGTTACACAGGTCATGACTGGAATTCAAAATTCCTGGCTGTCCATGAAATGCTTTCACACTGATTGCCCAATTCTCCAGAGGCCTACCGTTCTTTCTTATCAATAATTTCTGTGCCCAGTTACCCTTAAAGCACCCCATAATAAGCAACCCAGTTCGAATTGTTAGGTCCCCATTTTTAAGAAATGATGTTCAATTTTCAAATGAATTGGGTAGGCAAATAGGGAAGAGGTTTACGTTTGCAATTCACCTAGTGGCTGTCTTCCAGAATCTGCAATATATTTTATAAATGTTATTACCGTCTTGGTAAGCAGCCATTTCTGTAGGCACTTACTGTCATTGCAATAGTATAAAAGGAAATTAACTTTGCCTAGTATTACTTAAGCCTTCCAGAGCACTGCTGTAATCATAGGATGGTACTACCTTTTGTATTTGATGAATGGCTTTGTAAGCAAATATCATCCCCTCTAATTCCATAACCATATGGAGAGATGATTGCAGAAAGGGAGATAGCAGTCTGACAGTTCACCACACTGAGGCAGGCATTCCACTGCCTTCTCTGCTTTCCTGCTTCCCTCGGCCCAGTGCTGTGCCTTGGACATTGTTTACCACTCAATCAGTACTTGCTGATTGGCAAAAGAAATCCAAGTCATGAAATCAAAGCACAACTTCGGTTTTCTCATTCAATTGAAAACTACATTGGGTTACAAGCTCCTTTTAAGATGGCCTGATAGGTTAGCCTGATTTCCCTATAGTGCCATTCTTGGAAAATAAAATGCTGTAAATTGAATCTGCTGGATAAGGGATCAGCTGTGCAGTCTCTGCAAAGGCAGGGAGGCAGGATGGCTCGGTGCAGGCTGTTAGGAAGTCTACTCAGTAAGGAGAGTTTGGCCAAGCACACTTGGTGCCCCAAGGCTCTGTGCAGTCAAATTTTAGGAGACTTGCTGCAGCTCAGTCCAATAAAAATGTTCATAAAGAAAAGTTTTTCTTTTCTTTTTTTTTTTTGGCTAGGATGCTCATCTTGAAAAATAATATAGATCATTGTTAACAATTCAGACAGGGAAGGGAGAAAATAGGTCAGACAAAAAATAAAGAGTGAAATTGTCTTGGCCTTTCTTTAATCTTTTGAACAGAATTTGAAAGAGCTCCTGGCAGGTGAACAAATTTGTTCTGTATTGTGGAGTTAATATCTGAGCCAGGATTTCTGTCATCCCTCCGGGTGTGGTAATCGATATAACTAATAATTAGGAAATGACTAGACTGAGCCCAGTGGAGGTCAGCAGTTTCCCTAATAGGGCCCCATAATAGCGGACATCCTGAGTTACCAGTCATGCAGAGCTTGGGGAAATGTGGGTCTGGACAGAATAGTTAGCAGCTACTAGGTTAGCACTGAGTTATCATAGAGGAGCTGATCAATATCCAAAGATAACATTAAGCAAAAGAGATAGCAAGGAAGTGAACCAAGTGAGCGAGGGAAGAAGGAGCCATGAGCAGAAACCAGGGAGGTATCCCCCCTTTCCAATAAACAAAACAAAACAAAATTATATTTTTATGGCAAAACTGAGAAGAAGGTACAGAGATTTTTCTGTTGTATATTCATTCTGCCCCCACACAGGCATAGCTGCTCTCACTCTCCCCCACCAGATGGTACAGTTGTTACAACCTATATTGACATATCATTATCACCCAAAGGACATAGGTTACATTAGGTTTTACTTTTGGTGTTATACATTCTGAGTTTGAATAAATATCTAATAATATCTATCCATTATTATGGTATCATACAGATGATGTTCACTGCCCAAAAAGTCCTCTGTGCTCTTATTATTCATCCCTTTCCCTCTCATTCCCTACCTCCACCCATGGCAACTACTGATCTTCTTACTGTCTCCATAGTTTGTCTTTTCCAGAATGTCATATAGTTGGAATCATATAGCAGATAATTTTTTAGATTGCCTTCTTTCACTTAATGATATACATGTAAGTTTCCAGGTCTTGACAACAAATTTCCTTTTTGTTTTGAATGGTATTCTTTACTTGGATGTACTACAATTTATCCATTCACCCACTGAAGGACATTTTGGTTGCTTCCAAGTTTTGGAAATTATGAATAAAGATGTTATAATAACCTGCCTGCAGGTTTTTGTATGGACCCAAGGTTTCAGCCTCTGTGGGTAAATACCAAGGAGTGTGATTGCTGGATTGTGTGGTAAGAGTATGTTTAGTTTGATAATGAACTGCTGAGTTGTCTATATTGCATTTAGACCAGCAATATTCGAGAGTTCTGTTGCCACACATCCTTGCTAGCATTGGGTATTGTTAGTGTTCTAGATTTTGGCCATTATAATAGGTATGTAGTGGTATCATATTGTTGTTTTAATTTGTATTTCCCTTTTGACATATGTGCGGAGGATCTTTTCATATGCTTATTTTCCATCTGTATATCTTCTTTGGTAAGGTGTTGATTAAGATATTTGGACCATTTTTTAATGGGGTTGTCTGTTTTCTTATTGTTGAGAAAGAAATCCTTTTTAAGAACAACTGAAGAGTTTGCTGGTGTTGGGGGTGAATCAGTGACCCTGAAGAAGTCTAAGGTACATTGTAGGGGTACCATTGCTGTAGGGTATGCATCTGGTGCAAACACAATCTAAATCAAAGTCCAGGGAACCTCTGATTAAAACACGATGCTAAAAAGAAAATATGGCCCAAACCGGTTTGGCTCAGTGGATAGACTGTCAGTCTGCAGACTGAAAGGTCCCAGGTTCGATTCTGGTCTAGGGCATGTACATTGGTTGCAGGCACATCCCTGGTAGGGGGTGTGCAGGAGGCAGCTGGTCGATGTTTCTCTCTCATCGATGTTTCTAGCTATCTATCCCTCTCCTTTCCTCTCTGTGAAAAAAATCAATAAAACATATTAAAAAAAAGAAAAAAGAAAATATGTAGCCAAGTGCAAGGGGAAAAGTGCACATGATTAGAGGAATTATATGAGACTCCCATAGAAGTTCTGGATCTAGGAGTATTCTTAAGTTTAATGTTCCAATAAGAAAAACTAAGGCAGTTTTTTCCCCTTTAGAAGACAGCTGACTAATTGCTGAAATAGAAACCAGATTTAATTAGCGAGTCCTCCAGTTGTGTTAGCAGGAAGATGAAGAGTTGTATAAAGAACTGCAAGCCAGGAATATGTGCTTGGCAGCAGGTCACATTATTATGCAGGGTGGCCTCAGTTTTTCTTTTAAAAAACTGGGATGATCAAAGAGCTTCAGGAAAAAGGTTTTTTGTTTTATTTTAACAACGATCAGTATTCCTCGGGTAATTTTTTAAAGCTTCATATGTGACAATGAAACTAACAAAGGAACCAAATGATTTGCTCTACAGAGTATTTGAAATTCATTTAGGTAGAAAGTTACCATATGTGAGGAGCCTGTCCAATTTCCTCAGGCCTAGCCAAGAAGGGTATACTTCAACACCTCTTAAAGTCCTGTGTTGTAGCTTTATTTATATTTGTGTACTTGTAGCTTTATTTATATTTGTTAATCTTTATGCTCCTCGTAACTGATTTCTAGCACCTAGTAGGCATTTAGTAAGTGTTTGCTCAATGCATGAATCTGTTCTGGTGCACTTGAAATAGGTTTTGGCTTATTGAAACTATTTTTTTTAAAGCTAAATTTAAAAAACTCACTCATCATGAAAATTAAAAAAAATTCATAATAAAGGAATTCACTGGCCCTTTAATGGGAGGCCTTGAAAAAAGATGATGTATAGAAAATCCTTCCTGAATTTCCGGCTATAGTATTGTTGTCAAAATATAATATTAAAATGGATATTCAGTTAACTCTCCTCTTTTTATTGTTGACCATTAATCCGTTACTTGCAAATGATGTTATCCTCAAACCCAGGCAAGTCATTGTTAGGTAAGCTGGACAGTTAGAGAAAAAAGCTGTGTTTTGTTTTCAGATCCAGAAAGAAGATCCTTCGGGAGACAAGCTAAGCTGGATAAGTAGGAAGAGTCCAGGCCTAGAAGGGCAGGAAAGACGGCTTTCTAAAAGTGGCCTTTTCCGTGGGGCTATTTCTGTGTGGCTGAGGGTGCATTCAAATGCCTGCTCGAACTTGCGGTCAGTTCCAGATGAACAATAAGAGCTGTAGTTTTCATTAGCTCAACTTTGAGGATTTCCCCCCAAAGCTGGAGGTATTCCATTTAAATCTCCAAATCTTTTAATTAAACATTCCAAAGCTGGCTAAATTGCTTCTGATAGAGCACTTCTAATATACACCACAGAAGTGCAATATACCTACTAGATAATTACCTACTTGTGTTGAAAGTCATCTTAATTAGCAAAATAGATATATTCACATTTTGCATTTGAAATACTTAATAATACCACTATTCAAGTAGTATACAGACTATCTTCTCTAAGAAGGTCAAAATCCTTATATTGTTCATGTACAATCATCCCCAGGAACCTTTTTCATTTCCTTCTATTCATGTCACTCTTATGGATGTGCTTAAGAGGGGTGCTGCACTTTGCTGAGAGAATAATTTTCATTGTCAGATATGTAAAATGATGTTTTCCAGAAAATGTGCAAATTGATAAAGCCAATAATAAGAATATAATTTGAAACATTTTGTAGGGAAGCATTTGCGATGGTTTTGTTAGCTGCTTATGGGAAAAAAGTCTTACCTTTTCTAAGATGAATTATGATTCATCTTCACCTGAAGCTATTATTAGAATTATCAAAGAATAGGTATTGCTCTCTCTGAGTGATACTCAACCTTATCAAATGGCTGATTTGTTTATTATCTGCAACATTGGTTTAAATTTCAAAAGAGACTTTTTGAATTTATACAACTTTTATAACAAATCAAAATTAGGCAGTACCAAATGCCAGTACCAAAAGCAAAAAAATAAAACAAACAAAACCAAAAAACAGACCTTTAATTTGCAAACTATAGATGTTTGCTCCAAGACAGAATAAAGTTAGTAACCACCAAATATGGGCTAAATTTTATTCTCTTGGTAATTCTCTAAGCCTGGAAGACTGGAAGTATATAATTTGGGAATGAAAACTATCTATCTCCATATAGCTAGTACAAATCTAGATTTTGAATCAGATCTTGCAGTAAGTAGGAAAAAAAACACTAATTTCCCAAGAATGATATACAATGACTAGATTTATTAAAATAATTATTGGAAAGGAGAGAAATGATTTCAGCAATTCCCAGCCATGCTGGAATGACTGGACACAAAGCATGAGTAAATACAAGCCAAATTAATGAGATATCTTTTACGTGGTACAAGAGGCATTATTATTCTTTGGTTCGTGTCACTGTGGAGTAACATATAGACCTTCTGGGATCAAAATCTTGCACATTTTAGTCAACTATTTTTCTTGCTCTTCATTAGATTTCACCATCAAAGTCCTTGTCACATAGAAGGTTCCCTCTAGGCCCCGCCCTCTTCCCCTTGCAGAGGTAGAAACATAGCCCTCAAAAGAGGCAGTAGCTTTCCTGCTCACTCCTACATTGAGATGAGTCCACTTGAACTGTTTTATTTTTATTATTATTTTTAAAATATATTTTATTGATTTTTTATAGAGAGGAAGGGAGAGAGATAGAGAGCTAGAAACATCGATGAAAGAGAAACATCGACCAGCTGCCTCTTGCACACCCCCCACCGGGGATGTGCCCGCAACCAACGTACATGCCCCTGACCGGAATCAAACCTGGGACCTTTCAGTCCCCAGGCCAACGCTCTACCACTGAGCCAAACCGGTGAGATGAGTCCACTTGAACTGTTTTAGTTTGTTGTTGTTTTTTAAATAGATTTTTTTAATTGATTTCAGAGAGGAAGGGAGAGAGAGGGATAGAAGCATCATGATGACAGAGAATCATTGATTGGCTGCCTCCTGCACACCCCCCATTGGGGATCAAGCCTGCAACCTGTGCATTCCCCTAACTGGGAATTGGACTGAGACTTCCTGGTTCATAGGTTGATGCTCAACTTCTGAGCCAGACCGGCCAGGCACCTGAACCATTTTAAACCATGGCCTTTCAGATTAGAAATGACCTAGAATAAGATGAGACTCTGAAAGATGGCCCACGTCTGGAGAAGGTTGGAATCTGAATGTTGCTTTGTACAAAGCATCATTAACAATGCTTGCAAACTGGGAATTGAGGCTGAGAAGCAGGGATAGTCAACCATACGACAAACGCGTAATACATGGAGGTTTTGGTGATCACCATTACTTTCAAATACAAAATTTCCCATTGCTACAGGAAGAATGTAGAAAGAGTTATGGGAAGGGAAGGAGGCTGACTGGGAGAATGTAAATAAGAAAATTGCAGGTTACAATCTGTCAATAGTTTAAAGAATTCATAAGTCTCCATTGATCAGACCTTCAAACCTCAGAGGGAAGGTAGGGAAGGGTGGAGGTAAGGGGGAGAGATCAACCAAAGGGCTTGTATGCATGCATATAAGCCTAACCAATGGACACAGACACCAGTGGGGTGAGGGCATGAGTGGGAGGTGGGGGGCACTAGGGGAATAAGGACACATATGTAATACCTAAGCATCAATAAATAAAATAGCACAGAGCACTGATGTAATTAGAATAATTACATACAGAATAATAACTATGTTAGCTACTATTTTACATTATAGCATATACTAATAAGATTACCCTGGCAAGAGGTTAATAGTTTCTTAAAATTCAGCTTGTCTTTAATTTTCATGTATTTATTTTTGAAAGGTAAATTCTGACATTAAAACATTGTATTTTAGAACTAAATGTATAGTATATTTTTAAAAATGTTTATTTGGCCTTGCTCTAGTCTCACATTTATCATGATCACTGAAAATATAAGATAAGTAATTAAGAGCTGGGAAAAAAATTCACAAGTCTCCCTTAAATTGAATTTCAAACATCTCTCTCTCATGATCTGTTAATGAGGACAGTTTGACATTCTCTCAGGTGAAATACTTCAAGTAGGAACCATGTGACAGTATAATCAATTTAAGCAGCTCTCTACTTCAAGTTTGTCAAAGTGTTTTTACAGTTAAAGCTATAATTAGCTAGCCCTTCTCAATTCACTGTGAGGTAGAGTTGAATTACCAAGTAAGCTTTATAACTGTGAAAACAAAGAGCAAATAATTTTCAAAAAGAGTCAACCATCTAGGTGCTGGTTACATGGCTGTTAAAAATTCAGCAAGCTAAATACTTAAGGGGTGTACACATTGTGAATGTATATTATATATCAGTGAAAATTTAAAAACGCATATTAAGCAACCTGATATAAAGAAGAAAGACCTTTACCAAACTAGCTCTTCTGAAATTAGCTGGGAAGGGCAATTGCGTTTAGTGTAATGGGCCTTCATCATGCTGAGCCAGCAGTTAAGGTGCTAAAACTACGATTCCTCCTATACTTAAAATAGAGTTTGAAAATAACAGAATTGTGTGCTCAGGTGTGTTGATGGGAGTTAAGGTGGCAATAAATAAATAGATAGATTTTCACATGGTTTGCTTACCAATGGTTTGCTCCTTAATTGGAACACTTGGGTTTGCCCTGCGAAGTGCACCAGAGAGAATAAGCAAGTCCAAAGCTTTCTTTTTACCGGAAACACTACAGGCTTCTGGAGGTGAAACTACTGGAGAGTGGCTGACCCTCTTCTCAGTCCCAGCCTCCAGGTGTTACAGTCAATAGATCTGGAACCAAATTCTAGCTCTTTTGTTTACATGCTGTCAATCTTTCTGACTCAGTTTCCTCAGGAGTTCCAAGGGAGACAACATAATAATGTCCATGTTGTAAAACTGCTGGGGTGATAAAAGAGAAAAAAATATATAAAGCTTCTGACATGTGGTAACTGTTTTATGAATTCCTACACCGGTCTTTTTTTATTTCAAACCTGAGAATTGTACCAGAGTTCTCACCAGGAGGAAATTAAAGGAGATGAAACATTCTTAAAGCAAAGCTCAAGGCGCTCCCTCTCTCTCTCTCTCTCTCTCTCTCACACACACACACACACACACACACACACACACACACAAACACACACATATACACACACTCCTTGGACTTTCTATTTTCTGTCCTACTTGCTTTCAATGTCAAGCCTCCTGAAACTTGAGTGTGTGCTGCTGTTTCTGCTTTCCCTTCTCCCATTTAGTCTTCAGTCCCTGAGATCTGGGTTATACCCAGATCACTTCATTAAAATGCCTCACTGAGATCTTTAAGGATGTCAAGGTTTCACAGCCCAAGTCCCTTCTTTAGCTAGCTAGACCATATAACTTTTCTGTGGCATTTGATCACTCTGCCTCTAAAAAACACCCCTCTCCTTTACTTTTACGTGGCTCTTATGGTTTTAATTCTCTCCAACTGCCCTTTCTTCTTAGTCTCTTTCTCAGTGTCCCTTAAATGCAGGTATTCCCCAGGGCTCCCTGTCTCTCCTCAACTATCTCATCCCTAGCTGTGGCTTCTCCTACCCCTTGAATGGTAGCCCAGTGTATCTTTTTATCCTGCCCTGGCTCCTGAGCATTAGATCTCTATATTAATTGCCCATGGGATGTTTTCATTGATTAAACTCATCTCAATCAACTGTGCCTATGACTGCCACTCCCTCTACTTTCCTCCTCCTTTTTTAGGTCCCTTATTCCTGAGCCCTGAATTGTAGCATCTATGCTTTTGCCTCATATCTCACTCTGTACTGGCATTCAATCCATCAACACACTTGGTATACTCTTGAGTCACATGTGTTTCTTTGTCTTCATGCTCATTGCTCTAGTCCTGCTTTTATCCTTGTTGGTTTTCCTGATCTGAGTCATTTAGATAGGAGGTGACACCTAAGGCCATTACTGATGAAGTGAATGTGAATCTGATTATTCCCTTCTTAAAAATCTTATTGACTCCATCTATTTCAGAATGAAGTTCAAACTGTTAGTATAGCCTCAGAGACATTTGTGATTGCCCCTGCTTTCTTTTCCAAACTTAACTTTTCCAATCCATATAGTTAAAAAAAATGTTTTAATCCTCACCCAAGGATATTTTTCCATTTTAGCTTTGCTTTTTATTTTTTCAAGTATTTAATTTAATTTAATATATTCTATTGATTTTTTTTTTTCAGAGAGGATAGAGAGTTAGAATCAATGAGAGAGAAACATCAATCAGCTGCCTCCTGAACACCCCCTACTGGGGGTGTGCCTGCAACCAAGGTCCATGCCCTTGACTGGAATTGAACCTGGGACCCTTCAGTCCACAGACACTCTATCCACTGAGCCAAACTGGTTAGGGCTAGCTTTGCTTTTTAAAAAATATATTTTTATTAATTTCAGAGAGGCAGGAAGAGGGAGAGAGCGATAGAAACATCAACGATGAGCCAGACCATTGATTGGCTGCCTCCTGAGTGCCCACCTACTGAGAGCATGTGCTCTTGCCAGGATCAAACCTGGGACCCTTCAGTTTGCAGGTTGGCTTTCTATCCACTGAGCCAAACCACTAGGGCTCCATCCCATCTCTTTGTCCTGGAATTTTGCAGCTGGGATTGTCAGGATTGTTCTCCTCTTTCCTGAACAATTTCTGTCCATATTTCAAAATACAGCTAACTGTCAAACCCTCTGGGAAGGCTTCCACCCTCCATACCCCATTCCCAGTTGGGTTAGGTACCTGGCTCATAGCATTCTGCTCATATCAGTAGACTTCCCGCTCTATGTTGTGATTGTTTGTCTACCTGTCTGACATTTGATTAGAGGCAGGAAATGTGTTCTTTCATCTGTTTTCCTAGGGCATAACACATGCACCAGTCCCTCCGCAAGTGCAATCTGAGTGAGTGATGAGTTGGCCAGAGCAAGTCTACAGAAAACTTTGCTGTGGCTGTGGAGGTGGAGGGAGGTAAATGTGTGTTTGAACTTGGTGGCTTATCAACTCCTCCACAGTCTAGATAGAGCTAGCTAAGAAGTAATTTTAATAAAAAAAAATAAGAAGTTCATTTTTCTCCTGATCCGCCCACATTGTCATTTCACTGCTACCTGAAGACTAAAAACCATATAACTTTCTGTTGCTTGCATGACCGTGTCAAATGATCTGAAACATGTCATGTGTGAGCAGTCACCCACAGCATCAGATTCCTCCCTTTTTCCTCCTTAATTCCTCTGAAACACATTATATATTCCTGAGAGCTTTTCACCCTGGAACAATTCTCCTCTGATGAAAACATCTTCATTTTGTTCTAACCTCCCCGCTCCACTAAACCTCCACGGATAGAACAAAGGTGATGACTTAAAAAATTCAGTGAGGCAGCTGGAGAAGTGGTATAGAATGAGATGTTAATATTACCCTTAAAAGAAAAAAAAGATGTTTGTCTGACCCTTTCTTTGGAAATGCATCAAAGCAGAATATTTAGAATTCATATGTAAATTGCAAAACAGAACACAGAGTATCCATTAGAATGAAATCACTGCTGAGCAGCGGCCCACCAATCCCACAGAAACAAAGATTTTGTTCCTTTGAAGTTAAGCAAGTGCTAGTTATGTTTTTGATCTCATCTCTCTTCCTCAGAAACATAAGTATAGAAGATAACAATACAGAGGCAAATGGTGAAACTTATCTTTGTTAATAAGCCCCTTCATTGTTATTCTACATCAAAGTCTAGATCAACTTAACTTAAAAGGAAAAGAATATTTATTCCATGATCTCATGACAAAGGAACATCATTGAGTTAAAAAACAGTTATTGGGTGGTGGGGGCGGAGTGGAAACATGCAATACTGAAGAAATTTTGTACCTTTTGTGGAAATCAATATCTATACTTACCAAATAGCTACTTTACAATTACAAATATTCACTTTGCCTAGGTCAGTGGTCAGCAAACTCATTAGCCAACAGAGCCAAATATCAACAGTACAATGATTGAAATTTCTTTTGAGAGCCAAAATTTTTAAACTTAAACTTCTTCTAACGCCACTTCTTCAAAATAGGCTCGCTCAAGCTGTGGTATTTTGCGGAAGAGCCGTGATGTGGCTCCCGAGCCCCAGTTTGCCGACCACGGGCCTAGGTGAGTTGCTATTTACTATTGTTTTATTTTCAGTGGGTGTTTTACCAATAAAATGAGAATGAAAGGGTGATCACCAAAAGCCAATTTTTTTTCTGCAGAGTTAAAATTTCTTCAAATTCTTTTTCTTTCTATTAAACACAACCATCAATGCCTCAGAGGCTATGGCCACGTCCCTCCCCTCCCCCCCCCCCCACACCTGCCATTGTGGCTGCTGATATGGAGATAATGTACAGGGGAGAAGATAACGGAGAGGGAGAAACTGGGAGTGGGCAAGGTAGCAGTGGAGGTTATTAGTTATACGGTCTTCCCTGTCAGTTTCTATCCTACGTCGATCCAAGTTCCACTCCGTCAAAGAGACCTTCCCTGCCTCCTCCTCCTGCTCCTCTGACCACTCTTGGGTTCCACAGCTCTGAGGAGCTACATTCATACCTATGTTATTTATGGGCTTTTCTCATGTTGTCCTCAGATTATTATCACTCCTTTGGTGTGAGTTCCTCAGGTAATTTATATATCCTCCGTGAGAATATCTTATATACAGAGCCATCTATAAACAATAATCTAAATGGAGCATGAGATGCAGCTAGCTGAAGAGGGAGGCTGGGCTCTCCCTGGCTTCCTGTATCTTAAGGGTTTGTGCTTTAATTTACTAAGAGAGACATCTCTTTTATCTCACTTCTCCCCCCACCTCCCCAAAATATATCTTGAGAGCAGGGATTTTTTTTAAATATACTTTGTTTCTGCAGCAGCCTCCGTAGCCACACAGTTGCCTGGCATATACCAGGCAGTTCAAATTTATTGATGAATAAATATTTGAGTGAGCATTTAGTATTTCTGTGACTCTTGGCATGACTCCGTGTATATTATTGTTTGTTTGCAAACAAACAAAAATATCAGTTTTGGTGTTGTGAGGCTAGAAAATAATCAGCAAAGAGAAGAAATAAAATACAGCCTTTCAATCGTAAGCTAATCAAAGGAGAGGGTTGAGTTTACTCACCTCTGCATCCTATCCAGCTGTAGAACTGTGCCCTGCATACCCCACACTCAGTGTTGCTAACCAGATGTTGAGGGAGGAACCAGGTCCTGCAGGCAGATCCTAACAGTGGGCAGTGCTAGGGTCTGAGAATATGTATTCGCCAGAATTTATATGTTGAAACCTAATGCCTGATGTGATGGTATGAAGAGGTGGGGTCTTTGGGAGGTGTTTATGTCATGAGGGTGCAGCCCTCATGAATGAGATTAGTGCCCTTACTAAAGAGACCCCAGAGAGCTCCTTTGTCCCCTTCCACTGAGAAGATGCAGTCTTTGAACAAGGAAGCAGGCTTTCACTGGACACAGAATCTGCTGGTGCCTTGATCTTGGACTTTCTAGCCTCCAGAACTGTGAGAAAAAAATGTCTTCTGTTTGTAAGCCACCTGGTCTGTGGTATTTTTTGTTCAGGCAGTACAAATGGACTGAGCCAGGCAGGGGATGAAAGGAGACTACCAAACCTTCACTAGGCTTCTCACAAAACGATCCATCGCACCCGTGTGGAAACCAACCTTCCCTGCACAGTTTAATATTTTTACTAATAATGACATTTCGGAGACCATGTGGTTAGGTTATATTGTATTATGTTTAAAGTATTACGCAGACTAAGTGCTTATATCTATGCTTATTGCAGAGAGAAGACAAAGCCCAAGTCCTTTTCAGGTTTGTTTTGAAAAACAGAGAGTCCTGAGCCCAGAGAGAGCACATGTTATTCTCAGCAGAGCGAGAAGGTGGTGGGAGAGGACAGAAGAGAGGAAAAGGGGGACCCTCTACCCATCAGCCACCCTGGCTGTGCAGTGTGTGTGTGTGTGTGTGTGTGTGTGTGTGTGTGTATGCACACATGTGTGCACCAGTGTGAAAATATTGCCTTTCCAAGGGCCTTCTAAAATCAGACCATCTGGAAACGATAATCCTTTAAGTCTTTCAGTGATTATCACCTCATTATGAATTGGTTTATCAGTGTTAGAATACAGCCGAGACATTTGTTGATTGGTGATAACAGGCAGCAGTTTGCTAATACTCTGCCTGTTCTCTGCTTCAATCCTAGTGCAATTCTGGAAAGCAGTGTTATTTTCCCTGTTTATTATTGGGGACACTGAGGGCACTAAATAATGTATTAGATCACTCAATAATAAGTGGAAAATACCAGGGTGAGGCAAGAGAAGCTCCTAGAGGGCAAGATTTAAGTAGGCAAACTCTCAGGTTTGTGCAAGGGCAGGTTGATACTTGAATAAACCTGGGAGTGTCTCAAGTTTTGTCCCTTGGGTTCCTTGCCTGCTTTACTCTAGCCCCCATTATTATGCGTGGGTCCTCCTGACTCCAAAGCATATGCTCTTGACCACTGCACCACAACTGAAAACAGAACATTCTGGATGGTAATGCTGCGGGGAGGGAAGGGCTAAAAGTTGTAGAGTAGAATGTGGTAGACCAGTAGTCTTCAAACTTTTTTTCTTTTATCTCCTTAAAGATAATTGTCAAAAGCTATGTATTCTTTGCAACATGTGTAGGTTGATATCTAAAAACTCTCAACTTGATTTGTGTAGTTGCAAATGATGTAATTTCCACTTTTATTTTATTTGAAATAAAATAGCTATGTAATTATTAAGGTAGTCAACAGAGCCTAAATCCCATAATAATAAGAAAGACATGGGCAAACTTGAGGGAAAATTTTATATCTACCTCTTTTTCCCCCCATAACCTCTTTGAAATAATATTTATATTCCATTTCCCTATAGAAATTTTATCCCAGTGTTTTCTATGCTTGAAAGTTTGAATTATTTTTCTGAAACAAAATATGCATACCAGTTGAAATTATTCTCTTTTTTACTATAGGAACTAAATGTTTGTGGAGAGCAGCTACAGTGTTAGGACAGGTTATGGTCGGAACCTGTGATCCTATATGGCTAAGTGATACAGGCTGCCTGTGTGCAGCAAGTCAACAAAGCTTGATCATATAATTGAATAGATTCGAAACCCATGAGAATGTTGTAAACATCTTGACCACACCCTTACTTTGCCTCATGGAATCTGGCTATAAAATAAAGACTCAGGACAGCATCCCACCCAGCCCCAGCTTTCTTCTCTTGTCTGTCTTTTCTTTCTTTCTTTCTTTCTTTCTTTCTTTCTTTCTTTCTTTCTTTCTTTCTTTCTTTCTTTCTTTCTTTCTTTCTTTCTTCCTTCCTTCCTTCCTTCCTTCCTTCCTTCCTTCCTTCCTTCCTTCCTTCCTTCCTTTCTTTCTTTTTTAAAAAAATATATTTTATTGATTTTGTACAGAGAGGAAGGAAGAGAGATAGCTAGAAACATCGATGAGAGAGAGTCATCGATCAGCTGCCTCCTGAACACCCCCACTGGGGATATGCCTGCAACCAAGGTACATGCTCTTGACCGGAATTGAACCCGGGACCCTTCAGTCCGCAGGCTGACGCTCTATCCACTGAGCCAAACCGGTTTTGGCTTGTCTATCCTTTCTTAATCCTTCACCTTCCTCTCTCAAGCTCACCAAACCTGGCTGTGCTGGTGCGGCACAAGTGTTTGAAGATTTTTCTTTGGAATCAAATGATCATTACAATTATTATTAGTACTCAGTGGCTCCTCAGCATCATTATGCTATGAATGTTAATAGTTACTAAATATAAAAATACTATTATATTAGAACTGCATTTCTTAATGAGATAGATGAGGTATTTAAAAGTTACTTTATGTATTCATTGATGACTATTAATTATGGCTAGAAAAGACAAGTTTCAAATCTTCATTATATTTGCCCTTTTTACAGAGAAAGGAATTAAAACTTGAATGTGAGTTTTATGTGTTGAGAAATTTTATTCACTACATAGGTAGATGGTAATTAATGGAAAAAGTTTTAATGGTGTAGGAAAGCCATTCGCTTCTCCAACATACATTTTAACAAAGTTACATAGTAACCTATGATGAAAAATTATTTTTTATGTTTTATCAGCTCTTAAAAAACACACACAAAAAAACCCAGAAGCCACTTGACTTGCAGAAGGATTTGTTAGCCAGTCATTAGAGTCATTCATGGTCTCAATACCAATACCAACGCCGCTATTTAAAACTGATTCTATCTTGGATGCCTCAGAGAGCTTTAAGTCCTAAGTGATGAGTCCTGATGTAATTTTTTAGGTGACAGAGAGGTGCCTGTGTAAAGGGAGATGGAAACAGAAAAGCAACAGATCACCTGGACCACAGACTCTTTCTCGGGTAAAATGTTTGGAAAACCCATCTAGATGCTGAGGCTCTTGGAAATGATTTCTATAAAACTACCTTTGCCCATTTTTCAGGACCATTGGATAGGTTCTCAAAATGAAAAAGTTGGTATAAAACCAAAACAAAACTCTTTTTTGAAGGTTGGGATGACAAGGTAAAGCTTGGAGAAGGGTGCAGGGAGGGCAGCAAGCAGGAAGCAGGCTGCACGCAGGAAACCAGGGAAGCACTGAAAGGACACAAAGGGGTTAATTCAGGTTTGGCTGTGGCTGCCCCTCTGTGTTATAAATTAGACACTGACTCATCAGCACGAGCACAAGGGTTAGAACCCAGGGTTATTGTCTTGTGTAGATTGGATGAGCTGAGTTTTATTCAGGGTTTTGGTTAAGAAAGGAATTAAAACTAGAATGTGAGTTTTATAAAACAGGTCAAGATGAGAAGATAGGAAAGACAGTTTGGGAGGATGAGAGAGGATTTAGGATAAACAGTGGGCAGGTTGATTCTGTGTCACTGGTTTCTGTCATTAGCACTGTTTAAGCAGCAGATGTTGCTTACCGTACTCTCCTCAAATTAAATACAAATGTCCACAGACCTGGGGTAACACAATTCAGTTATCTTTCAACCAGTGTATACTCTCTCTCAGCACTTTCAAAACTACCAAGGGTTTGTATTTTGTGTGTAATAAACATGAACATTTTGAGTGTTATTCAGAAATAAGCTCTCTCTCTGATCAGTCTATTAATTTGATCAGACAGATTAAATCGATAGGTCTGTATAAATTCAGGGAATGCTTGCTATCAGGCTTACACTGTTATCAACATAATTAAAAATTATCCATGTTAAGTCTAGCTTGTTAAGGTGGAAAAGCAGGTAAGCTAATTTTTAAAACCATCTTTGAATGAATAGAAGAAAAGAAAGAAATACAATTAATTTTTAAAATCTTTGCTTAAGCCCTAGCTGGTTTGGCTCAGTGGATAGAGCATCAGCCCCAGTACTGAAGGGTCCATGTTTGATTCTGTTGATTCTGGTCAAGGGCATGCACCTGGGGCAGCTTAATCCTTGGCCTGGGTCTGGGCAGGAGCTGGAGGAAACCAGTTGATGTATCTCTTTCATCTCTCTCTCTCTCTCTCTCTCTCTCTCTCTCTCTCTCTCTCTCTCTCCTGCTTCCTTCCACTCCCTTTAAAAATCAATAAACTCTGTTCCATGGGGCGAGGGGGGGGGGGAGAGGAAGGAGTAATTAGCCAAGAACCTTGTATGCATATATTCATGACTCCATGGCCACAGACAATGGAGCCATGAGCGCCTGGGGTTGTCTGGAAGGAGTCACTGGGGGAAAAAGGGGACATATGTAATACTTTCAACAATAAAGAATGATTCTCTATTCTATTCCATTGCTCTATATGTCTGTTCTTGTGCCAGTTCCAGGCTGTTTTGAGAACAGTGACTTTGTAATACAGCTTGAAATCTGGTATTGAGACTCCTCCTACTTTATTCTTCTTTCTCAGGATTGCTGCAGCTATTTGTGGCCTTTTTTTGTTTCAGATGAATTTTTGCAAAGTTTGTTCTAGGTCTGTGAAATATGCCATTGGTATTTTAATGGGGAGTGCATTGAACCTATAGATTGCTTTGGTTAGTATGGACATTTCAATGATGTTGATTCTACCAATCCATGAACATGTTATATTCTTCCATCTGTTTATGTTTTCCTCAATCTCTTTTTTTCAGTGTCCTGTTGTTTGTTCTTTTAAAAAATATATTTTATTGATTTTTAACAGAGAGGATAGGAGAGAGCTAGAGAGCTAGAAATATCAATGAGAGAGAAACATCGACTAGCTGCCTCCTGCACACCCCCCACTGGGGATGTACCCCCAACCAATGTACATGCCCTTGACTGAAATCGAACCTGGGACCCTTCAGTCCGCAGACCAACGCTCTATCCACTGAGCCAAACCAGTTTCAGCTGTCCTGTAGTTTTTGAATATAGGTCTTTTACCTCCTTAGTTAAGTTTATTCCTAGGTATCTTAATATTTTTGGTGTGATGGTAAATGTGATTGCTTTTCAGTTTCTCTTTCTGTAAGTTCTCTATTGGTGTATAAAAATGCCATAGATTTCTTGGCATTAATTTTGTATCCTGCTACATTGCCGAATTCATTTATTAAGTCTAATGATTTTTTGATGGAATCTTTAGGGTTTTCTATGTACAGCATCATGTCATCTTCGTGTAATGACAGTTTTACTTCTTCTCTTTCAATTTGGATGCCTTTTATTTCTTCTTCTTGCCTTATTGCAATATTTCCAGTACTATAGAGAACCCAGAAATCAGACCAAACCATTAAGCTCAATTAATATTTGACAAAGGAAACATAAACATAGAATGGAGTCAAGACAGTCTCTTCAATAAATGGTGTTGGGAAAATTGGACAGAAGCATGCAAAAAAATGAAACTAGACCACCAACTTACACCATACACAAAAGTAAATTCAAAATGGATAAAGGACTTAAACCTAAGATGGGAAACCATAAAAATACTAGAGGAATCCAGCACATAGGACTTTTTCTCAGAAAGTCTGAAAGTCTCATTCCAAAATTTGGAAAACAAAGAGCTGAAAAACATATAAATCGAAAAGACTTCCACCATATTAGGCCCCAGAATTTGAGAAGCAAGATTTCCTCTGGGCCTGCTAGCGCTAGCGAAATGAACGGGACTCCAAATTAACTTCGCTTATTGATGAAGGTATCTTCTAATTTACAATATAACAGTACCTCGTGGGTATGGTTTTTATTTAGTGAAGTGAAAAAAAAGTCCTGAGACAGAGCCTTCCCTTATTAAATGCTAAAATCTGCTACTTGCTGATGCCAACTAGATCACATTTCAAACAATTAACCCAGCTGTTAGTTTATAAAATAAATTAGATAAGGGAGGAAGTTTTTATTTTGGCTTTGCCTTTCATTATTTTTACAACTTTCTTTCTTTCTCTCCCAAAATGCAACTCATTAACAACAAATGCCACCTAAATGGTATTTCCTCTGTGACTTTGCAGCTGTCATTGTTATGTGCTTGTCAGGCCCTGAAGTGCTCTTCTGTGTATTGCTGGAAAGCTATTCATCTGTGTAAACTAAACAAACAGAACTGTTTAAGCTGTTAAAGTACAATGCCACAGTTATTTGTTTTTGCATCTTCAAGTTGCATGTAAATGAAAGGTTCCTGCTTATTGGTTCTGGGAAAAGTGTCAAAGCAATCCTGGGGAATTTCTCCCGGTAATTAAGTGGAGTGAACTTCTGGTGCTCTCTACCAACCTCACACAGAAGGGCAGCTTGTCTTTCCCTGTGGCGGCTTGTGCTTATCTCAGCCAGCTTAGTGGTAGTGGGCTGGGATGGTGAGGAGAGGAGGAAGAAAGATAAATGTGGCTCTTTGTGCGAAGACCACTGCTCAGGGAGGGAGGGGAGCTCCAACTGAGAAAGAGGAGCCAGGGCAGGGCTGGCGGCCTGGGTGAGCGCCCAATGCTGTCACCCCAGGCCCACACCCAGCAGGGCACCCACATCCCAATTGTTTTGGTCACCCTCTTGCAGTTCTGATTTATCTTTAAATTTGTGTGTTTTACCAGTAAATGGTGTCCGATGGGACAAAGGAGTATGGATCCGGGAGACTCCTGTAACCTCCCTGTCTCTACTGTAACTCTGGCCAAGTCATGTGGTAACTCAACCTCCCACTCATCTGTGAAATCGTTTCTTTATTAGCCTGATATTTGCCTGTCTCTAAAATTATTATAAACCCCAGTTTTCAGCTTAGTAGTTTTTTTGTTTGTTTGTTTCCCCCCCCCCCCCCGGTTTAGTTAGGGCCGTGGTAGGCAAACTACGGCTCACGAGCCACATGCAGCTCTTTGGCCCCTTGAGTGAGCCTCTCCCACAAAATATGAGGGCCTGGGCGAGTCTATTTTGAAGAAGTGGCGTTAGAAGAAGTTTAAGTTTAAAAAATTTGACTCTCCAAAGAAATTTCAATCGTTGTACTGTTGATATTTGGCTCGGTTGACTAATGAGTTTGCCGATCACTGGTAGGGGATGCCTTCTTTCCTTTATTGGTATCCATAAAGTGGTGGTTGTTAGGTGGCTGAAGGAGGAACGCACGAGGCCAAAGTGGTAAGGAACATACATTTATCAGGTCATCTGGACGCAAAATGGGCCGAACCCCCAAATGGCGCCAGCACCCAAAGTCGGGGAGTCAGAGGTTTTTAAAGGACTCTAGGTGGGCTTTTTTCTGGGCGGAGAGTTCTCTGTGCAGGTCCAGATTCTGGGAAAGTCCGGACGGGGATAGAATGGTCTTAGCAGGTGCAATGTGGCCTAAGCCAGTGGAACGTCCATTGTGAAATGGCCTAAGATCAGTTCCCAGGGGAGGGGTTATCCATTCAATCATTTGATCAGACCTAACCATTGTTATGGAACTGGCGTGGAAGAAGACAGTTGAACACTCTGGGAGGTTCACGAAAAGCCTTTATTCAAAGTAGTGCTGCTGGTTCAGGGGACTCTAAGATCCAGATCCTGAACAATGAGAGTTTCCCTTTATATGTTTCTGAGTTTCTTTGCTTCTGTAGTGGACTCTCACAGCCCCCCTCGAGTCAGTTAGAATGGTTAATTCAGACTGTATCTAATGTCCATCCTGCATGGTGCCAGTGAGCTCCATCTAGTAAGCTGTGACATCCTTGGTTTATGGCCCTGGTAAATTGGGAGTATTTAGGTAAATAACTCTTGCAAGACTAGATAATTAAGGAAGGGGCAATGACTTCATTATGGGCTATCAGAAATGTGCATTTGGATACTGATTAACTAGGTACAGAGTCCGGCTGCTAGTCTCTCTCCTACATTCTTTTACAAATGGAGTTAATTATCGGTTAGCAAGAGTGTGCAATAGAAGGCAGATTACTGGAACAAATTCAGATTGCTAGCCCCCCAAAAATGTCTTATGCTCCCCATCACAGTGGTTGCATGAAAATCTTAGTTTTTTTTGTTTTTTTTTTTAAGGAGATATATAATTTTGGCATTGAGAAGGAGAAAAAAGAACCCTCCTTTGCCAAGTTCATTAAGTAGTAAGGAAAATGTTCAACATTTAATATCAGACATAAAAAGGTTAATTTTAATACACAAATCAAAATTATAGTCAATAAGAAAATTTAAAAACTCCATTAGAAAAAAGCAGGAAAGACTATTATTGAAAGTATTATAAAAGGTAATTAAATAATAAAAAATATTAAACTACTAATCAAAGAAATAGAAATGTGAAAAAAAAACCATGATATTTTCACTTCTCAGACTGATGAAAATTTTATCAGTTTTGGCAAAAATGTGACGGAAACACTCTCATACTCTATGGAGGTTTCTGGAGGGCAACTTGGCACCAAACATTAAAAGTATTAAAAAGTGAGTCCTCTGATCTGGCATTTTACTTACAGTATTTTCTTCTGTGGCTTGGCCTCTTATGTTGTAAAATGAGATACTATCGGTAGCCCATTTCACAGGTTGTTGTGAAAATTAAGGTAGTACAGGTATAACACTTTATGGAATAGTGTCTGGTCTAAGGTAGGTTCTCACCATTGTTAACTTTTATCTTTACTATTTTATTAAATATATGTGCATAAAAATTCATGAAGGATATATATAAAAATGCTCCCAGTTATTTCAGTTGAGATTTTCAGTGATTTTTTTTTTCTTGACTATACTGTAATTCCAAAAATTCTGTGCTGAACATGACTAACCCTTATAATCAGAGGGAACAATGAAAGTAATTCCATTTTCAAAGAAAATGCAAACTTCCTTTTCTCTAAAAAAGACAAAATGAAGTTGCCCAGATGCCCCCAAATGTATGATAAGAAACACCCACATCCAGGGACTCTGAATACCTCCCTAACACAAGGGGTGACAAATGTATAAAGAAACATTCAACTTCCCTACTAATTAGAGCAATAATCAGAACTCCAATTAATGTGTTTCAGCTACCTTCTGACATTGATTGACAGTACCAGTGTTGCCTTTCTGATCTCAGTTATAATTTCTTATGGAGATGAAAGACAAGATAATGCCACTGTTGACAGTACAAGAGAAAATGATGTACCATTAATAATAGCTAACATGTCCTATTCGTTTAACATCTTCTAAGCACCTCTACAAAGCAAGAGCTATCATTTCCCCTACTTTGCAGATAAGGAAACTGAGGCCCAGTGATGTTAAATGACTTGTCTACATCACATACTAAAAAAAAAAAAAAATCTAGTGTGGACTCACAGACTGCACTCTGAACCCCTGGTCTATGTGATGAAAAATTCAAAAAGAAGGAAGGAAGGAAGAATAAAAAGAGAAATATATGAGGCAGTGGGGAGTATCAAACTGACTGTTTTAAATACTTTTAGGATAAGATTTTACCTTATTTGCTTTGAGTTCCCAGAATTTAACTCCATCCTGGTGACATAATAGGCCCAAAGCACAGGGGAAATTCTTAGCTGTTAATAATGGGGTCCTGGTTGAACACTCAGATTTGTAATTGAGACAAACAATAAAGCACAGAGACTATTCTGAAAAGGAAGGAGGATACTCATGGAGAATGTGGAATATGACACGTGAGGGATGAGCTGCTCCCAGACATACCCTCTTCTCCTGAAGACCTTGGTCTCTAGTTAGAATCCCAAGCATTTCCTTCCATTTCCTAAAAGGTTGGAGTAATGCCCCTGGGGTTGTTGCCATAGGCCTTTACCCCTTCTAATCAGCCACGTGGCAGCTGCAGAAAGTGGCCACTAAAGCAAGGATCACTGGGTAGTGTTGACAATGAGAACTTCTGCTGAATGGGGAACAGAGGAAGCATATGCCATGGAGTTTCTCAGCCTGGATATTAAAATTCACTTTTGCCAATTGGGCTTTATATATCAGTAGGGGATACTTAAATAATAAAACAATAGCTATTTGATTATGTTAATTTGTTAGGGCAAAATAGGAAACTGCTTTAAAAAGTCCTTCTAGATTGGGGAAGTGTGCTTACAGCACAAGATGCAGACTCACCCATAGGCCTATTATTAGAATAGGAACAATGTCCAACATCTTTAATTGCCGAAAGACATACAACTGCCACTTAATTTCCTAGATGTCACCTGTGAATTATACCTAATAATAGATTGCAAGAACATTTATTCATTTAGTTACCTACTTGCCCATCCATCCATCTATCCATCCATCCATCCATTCAGTAGACGAGTGTGATTGTTTAAAAATGTATACAACAGTCTCCTTCTGTTGGTACAAAAATTCCCTTTGGAAACGATGATGTGTCATGGTGTATGGTTAAATGGATTATAATTTCCTATCAAGACACCATTACAAAAATAAACCCAGCATTATAATTGAGAGCTTGCTTCTGTTCAAAATATCAGATAAATTATAAACAGGATCCAAAATATTTAGCAAAGGCAACAATGCAAGTAAAATTCCACAAACCTCCATACCCTATAATATTGAGTAGGAATATGTTCCAAGATATAGTCTCTTAAAGATGGCAGGACTGCTGTAATGTCTTCTACCTTTTCCTTGATATTCTCAAACAACAGCAACATTCTGGCCTCCTGGAAGGAGAAAAGCAGAACAAAAGGACTGCAAGGGATGTTGAGGGGTGCAGGGAAGAAGGCTTTGGGTTGTAAGCCTCAACTTTGTTGGCAAATCGTCTTATTTTCTGTCACATCTTTAAAATATTTCTCCCATCTTTCTCCTTTTTTGTCTTGTTTGCCACCATTCTCACACGCCTGCATTACCTCTGGTCTCAGCAATAATCTCTCTATTTTCTCAATTATTTATTTAGGACCAACTTAATTTCAAGTATATCCTATTACAGTCTCAGTCAACACAACAACCCTGTTATTAGGTTTTAATGCTTCCATTTTACAGACAAGGAAACCGAGACTCAAGCATTTTGTGACTTACTCAAAGCTGGACACTAGGGAACTATAGATAGAGCTGACACCTGAACTCAGGTGTGCAACTTATGCTCATGCTCCTCCTACTGTTTTTTGTAACATATTTTCATGTATTTTTAAAATTACACATGATAAATGAATGCATTCTCTTTGCAAAAAAAAAAAAAAAAGTATTATAGGTTAATGTTTCCATTAATCACCCATCTCTATCCTATCTTCCCAGCTCCACTCCCAAAGGTAACTGCAGCCACAGGTCAGTATGGATCTTTCCAGATATTATTTTAGCTATTTCACGGAACTTGTGTCCAACTGCACTGAAGGGACTGGCACAGCATTCTTGGGCATGGGCCCTGCTGCATGGATGACTCTGTAACACACAGAGGTCAGCTGCTTGCATTGGCCAAGCAGCTCTACTTGGTCACTGGTTGGTCTGCAAACCCTTCCTCTTATATACTACAGGTTTATGGTGCGTAGGTGGCTCTATTGTCTGCTCCAGACTATGCAGCGAGTACTCAGTATGTTCTATTTGGTTTATGTTGCCATCATTCTTTCCCTGTCCTTCCCGCCCCACCCCCCACACACACCCACACGATTTCTCCTTCTCGTCTTGTCACCAGAACATTTGGGTCCTTTCCTCTCTCTTAAGATAGCAACAGTTCTTTCTGTGGTTGTTGGAGAAAGGTACTTAGGTAAATATCAGTTTGTGCTGCAAAAGAAGCTTACTTTAGGACTTTCCCAGTTCATAGCACTTGTGAGCTAGTGATGGGGAAAATAAGTAATTTTAAGGTTGACAAACTTCCTGAAATCAGCTCCTGGGATTATCACTAGACTAGAAAGACACCCTTCTCCTCTACTTCTATGGTCCTGTCATAGGACACTTGGGAGGAAAGAGGACACAGTTTTCGAGGGGGAGAAGCTGGGATTGTAAATCCTCATGAAGACAGGCACCTGGAGCTTGGAATTCAGAGGGACCAACCATCAGAACCTGTGACCATGCATCAATCTCCCCCCCCCCTCTTACCCCCGGAGCCCTGGCCATATACCCCAGAGGCTCCACCAAGCATGCAGATCTCTAGGTAGAGTCCTGGGTGGAGACCATACGTGACACGGATCATGTGTCCTTAATGCTAAGAGGGAGGTGGTTCATCTCTGCAGAGATGGAAGTCAGACCTCAGGGGCTTCCATGCTGCACCTAGCAGACTGTGGACAAATATGTTTACTCTACAGTGGTGTTATTTGGAGTACTGGACCATGGGGTTAAACTAGCTTGAAGGAATGAGGAGGATCAGAGAATTCTGCCACTGTGTACATCACTTGGGTAGGGGCAAGGAAATGAGAAAGAGAGAGATCAAGCTTCAGTGGTTCAGAAATCATCTGACACTCTGGGACTCAGGTGGGCAGTCACAGATGCTGCCGCCTCTACCCCAGGAATGGACATTATGGTGGAAATTATGCTGTTGGGGTGTGGTAAGCACATTTGGTCTGAGAGGTGACAGAAATAAACAGAAGGGAATGGATCAGGGTGAAGTCTTGGACAATCGTGATATTTCCATTAATTTTCTCTATCTAAGTACTCCTAGTATGAAAATCAGTCAATATACATTATTTATTTATTTATTTATTTATTTATTTATTTATTTATTTATTTTTACTCAGTGATTCATCAATATGTCCTGTTGATGGACAGGTGCTCTATAACAACTGTCACCACAAGGTGGCAGCAGTATCTTCTTGGCTGTGTTAAGTGGCTTAGCGCTTTTTCTGTAACTACAGAAGAAGAAATGGTTTTTCTCTCTGCTAGTACTTTCAGAAATGAGTTGCTGTATGAGAAGCTGGGGAGAATCACAGTACTTTTATTCCTGTTTTTCTTTTTTAAATGAATATCTTGGAAAAGATGAGTTTATGCATCAGCAGGTACCTTTTTGGTTTTTTCCCTAAGAGCCATTATTACACATCTAACCCTGTGTTTCTGTGAAGCCAGTGGTTGTGCAATAGGATTAGGGGGACAAGCGAAGGTGACCAGATGTTCTAATTGAGGCAGACAGTCTCAGTTCTGGCGATGAGCAGGTGCTCTGGAAGAAATCCCAGGCGAGCTCTGCTGTGCCCCTTATCTGAACCGAGCTGATGAGCTGGCCCCCTTCCAGGGGAGGGTGACCAGGGCAGAGAGGGATCTGGAAACCAGGCATGACAGGGACGTGTGCAAAAGAAGGGGGACGTTTTCTGAGGAAGAGATGACACGAACATAGCAGTTAAATGTTTGAAGGGCTGCCATGAAGTAGAGAGATGGTTGAAATCAGATTGATTAAATGCTAGTTATTATGAAAGTGATCTCAGAAATCCCATCAAACACACTCCTCAGTTTACAAACGGGAACAATAAGGCCAAGAGGTATTACACTTGCTCAATGTCACATAACTGGGAATAGAGCAGGCACTAGAATGCAGGCCTTTGATTCTACATGGATATGGTGACCAATCAGGCTGCAAGCTGTACCTGGCATGGAGGTGGTGGTGGTGGCCTCTGTTTAAGGTCGAAGCAGGAACTAGATGTCCACAGAGAGAGTTCCCGAATTATGCAGGGGTCTGGCCACAGCCCCATCACCCGAAAACATCTGCTTTTACTTCTAAGATTCTCTACGTTGGTGTGATTGCCATAGAACTCTCTCAATAAATGGCAGGTAATTCATGGTAACAGGAAGTTCACACGTAGTTGGATGCAGTGGGAACTGGAAAGGCAGGCCCTGGGAAAGGTCTGTTTTTCAGAAAAGGCTGCACTTCAGTGTTGGCATAATAGAAGGCTAGCAAGCTCCTTGGCCTGAGTTTTCTAGTGACCTGGCCCTTGCAGAGTCCAGGCTCTGTTTCTGGGGCAATGGAGAGAGAAGACAGAAGAGAGAGTAGAGAAGAGAGAGAAGAGGGGCGAGGGGAGAGGAGAAAGGGGAGGAGGGAGAGGAACATTGCAGGCTTCTCATAGGCAGCAGCCAGGCCCTTGTGGAGGGAGTGTGGCCACTGGGAAGCTGGGTGAACATGTCACCTGACTAGGGAGCTCCCATTGCCAACCTCACTCTCAGTACTTCACTCTCATCTCTATCTCTGAGAAATCCTCCCTAAGTAATATACAATAGAAATGTTTGATCAGCTTTCCATGTGTTGGTTTATTATCTTTGTCAAGGTGCCTGCATGACCTGGCATGTGGTTTCATCACACCTTAGTGTGGCTTTGATCATTATCTGGGTTATGAAGAAAGCTGTTCCCTAGATAGAAACCAGGCAATAATTAAGCACTTTAATGACTGTTTTCTCAAGATGGATAGGAATGAGAGCCATACCCAAAGGAAAATGAGGTCCTTCTGCGGCATTCAACCAGGGCACGGGCTGCTCACACTGGAGGAAAGGAGAGCAGCTATGCCTCCCAAACGAGTCACACCTACCAAGGGGTATGGGACTGACTTTTGGTGTGAAGAACATTTTTAAATGGAATTATCATGCATACATCTTTAAGTGTGGCAGAAATGTGAGTATATTAATGTAAGCATAGTGAGTATATTAAATGTATTTGCTTAGAATTAGGCTAAATAAATTACTTAATTTAAAAAAGGAAATAGATTAGAAAAATAAGAGCTGTCATTAGTAAGTGCTGTGTGCCCAGTATTATGCGAACTGCTTTGTGTATAGTTCCTCACTTAATCTTCAAAAACCAGTCAGGGAGTTGAATGGAGTCCCATTTTATGGAAACTAAATTGAAGCAAAGAAGAGTTGTGTAACTTGCCCAAGTCCACACGGGTGTGAGGGACAGAACTGTCTGAGTCCAGACAGACCAGGTCTGTCTCAATTTAGAGGGTGTATCTCATGGTGTTAGGAGTTTACAAACGGGAACAATAAGGCCAAGAGGTATTGCACTTGCTCAATGTGGACTCCTAACACCATGAGATACACCCTGTCGAGTGTAACCCGTACCCCCTCCCCCAGGAGGAGAGCCCTGTTTCTGCTGAGTCCCCAGTACAGAACAGGCTCTCCATACATCTTTGCTGATTGGGTGAATGAATGAATACACAGCACAGCGTAGATGCTGATTCTGGCAAAAATCACAGGTTGGTATATGCATGCCTAAAGCTTAGAAAACCCTGACCTAGTTTAATGCTTTCAAAGTGCGTTCTCAGGAACTACCCTGGGATTCAAGACACAGAAGAGCTTTCTGAGTTGCAGTAGGGGAGTGGGGGGGGGGGGGGGGGCGGGGGCGGCGGGGGATGAAGGAAGGAGGAGAGGGGGAAGAAAAGGGTGGGGGAAAGGATCTAGAGGCAGGCTTCCAAAGCATTCTCCCTGCCTCTACCAGGGACATTTCTCTGTTATATATTATTGCCCCTCCTTCCACTTTAATTTTTAAAGAAGTCTTTACTGCTGCTGCAATAAAAGCAAAACAAAAAGAAAACAAAGCAAAGAAAACAACAAAGCAAAGAAAAAACAAAGAAATAAAACAACAAAACGGTCGCCGTGCTCCAGTGCAATAACATCACCATGCAGGTGAAGACACCAGCCCAGAGAAGTGACAGGTTCGAACAAAGTCGGAACTTGAACCCAGCCTTCCTGACACTTTGCCCAGTGCTTATTTCTTCACCCTGACAAAGCCCATATGCACATGTTGGCAAACAGCACTGTGGTACCCATGACCGTAAATAATATGCAGAGGAATCGCTGTAGGGACCAACCCTGACCTACATAAAGGTGCACTATCAGTGCTGGGTGTTCCCCTTCCAGACATGTCTTAGGCGAGGCCAGTTCCATGTAAAGAACAGGTAATCTGGAAGAACAAATTTAGGAGGAGTAAGTGGAATTTGCCAATCTGATTTTAAAAATCGTTTTAGTATGCAATGTAACATGATATATTGCTCAAATAAGTGTAACTCAAACCCCAAATGTAGATAAAAGACAGCATTATTGCACAATTAAATGATAAGTATAAGATGAACTATAGATAAGTGGGTTTTTTTGGGGGGGGGTTAGAAATTTCTTCTAACTAGGGTGGCTTGAAGGCTTCAAGGTGTCAGAAACCCTTAAGGGGGCTTTGAAGGGTTGGTGGAGTCCAAACACTCTTGATGTAGAGATAGGAAGAGTTTGGAATAGGTGAGGAAGGATTTTGGAAAAACATTTATGATTGAAGCTGGGGCATTGGGCTAGATGGATGGTGAATGAAAACATCCTTTAGGTGGAATGTCTATTAGACCATTTACTTGAAATAAATGATGAGAACGAGTTTTTTAAACATTTTAAATAATGCAGAAATCAAAGAAACATGCATTATTAGCAATAACACTATATTATTATTTCAAACTATAGTTTCCTTCAATACAAACTTTTTAGAATTCTTTAAGATCTACAATTGTTTTAAAAACACACATTGGTGCAATTTTCTGCAATAAATGTAAATTGTTAAATGCAAATCAACTTTTAAAATCCAAATCATATCTTAAATGAATAGAGCTTTTGTTATTTAAAGTAATCATATTGTGAATTTTTCTTGTAGATAAGAAATCATGGTATGTATAGAAATGACTAGGTTTGTGTTTTACAGAAAATAGGACTTATATTTATTCTAAAATTAAAACATAAAAAAGAATTTATGAGATTGCTAAGAAAATTCAGAAAAGATAAGTAATGAGGGAAAAGTACTGAATATTAAAATGTATTTTTAAAACTGTACTAAAATAAATAATAGAGATATATCAATAAAACTAAGAAACAGATAATAGTCTATAAGAGTATTTTATATATTATAAAGAGTTTTTCATGTCCTAGGCCTATTGTAAAGAAGTACCACAAACTCGGCGACTTAAAACAAAAGATATTTTTCTCTCTCTCACAATTCTGAAGGCAATAAGTCCAGAATCAAGGTGTCATCAGGGCAGTGCTCTCTCTCTTTCTGAAGTATCATATATAATAGTATGCAAATTGTCCCCTCGACCAGGAGTTCTTCCAGGAATTAAACCAGGGGGTGGGGCTGGCTGGGAAAGGGAGGGAGTACCAGTTGTCAGCAGGTGGCAGCCAGCAGCCACTAGGGACCCTACCAGTACACAAATTTTGTGCACTGGGTCTCTAGTCTAAAATAAACTGTTCACTCGCTGCCTCTGGAAAATGCAATCTGGTAGCTGGATTCTTATTTTTATTGTATGGCCTTTTGAATTTAATGCCAGATTTTATGTCTCATCTTTTAAAATAATTTTAAGTGTAAAACCTGCATATAATATAGGATAACAATAAAAAGTATTTCTAAACATATGAATAGAAAAAATTTTGGAGGATAAATACTTAAATATTAATAGGGCTTTCCCTTGGTGCTAGAATTAATGTTGATTTTTAAATTTCCTTCTTATATTTTCTGTATTTACCCAATACACATGTATTATTTTTACAAATGTGAAAAAAAAGCCAACTCATTTCGATTTCTTTTTGTTCAAATGCAGATGGCTGAAATTAAATTTGCTTAATATAGATTTATACCCCTAGTATGCTAAACCAGTTTTCAAAACTGATGTAATAGAAGTCCAAAAAATGCACAAAGTTAGCTCCAGAGACTGTTTATCTACGGCTGGTGTGTGATGTCATTTTTTGCTTTATTGCATAACTGAATTTCCTGAACAAATAGTACATACCAGCATTTGCTTTCGTGCCTTACACTGGTCCTTTATGTGGCTCAGCTCCCCGGGCAGGTTCCCTTTGAGATTCTCAGCTGACGGGCATGAGGGTCAAGAAGACGCAGATAGGGACACCAGGCCGATTGTGAACCAGGCCTTTCCGACCTCCACTTCTCCTTTAGATGATTTCCCCAACTCAGGTGCCTTTCCTTCTTGCTGAGGTGTTCTTGTCTCCCTCTTGTCAATTCCCAGAGCTTGCCTTTCCAGTGCATCTGGCTGGTGTACCAAAGCCAAGCAATTAGTCACCTCATCACTGGTAGGATCACTGATAGTATCTTCTGTGTGAAGCTGTGTGTGTGTGTGTGTGTGTGTGTGTAGAGGGTGGGGAGAAGTGTTTTTAATGTTAAAAAGTTTTCTGGTAATCTTCATTACCAGTGTTCTAATTTCTCCTCATTCCTTAAAAAAAAAAAAAAAAAAAAAAAAAAAAAAGGTGGGGGTTGGGGGGAGTAATTCTTTGAAAGAAGTTGCCTCAGTTCCCATTGCCCAGCACTTGGGGAATGGCCAAGGCTAGGGAGTGATCTATGCCTTTGCATTACAGGTAACAAGTTTGGACTAACTTTACCACCATACTTTCTACCATGTAAAACAAAATACCCTCCGGGCTTCGGTGTCTTATCTGCAGTCTCTGATTTGTGACTGAGTTGGGGCAGATCTTAATTTCATTTGCAAACAGTCTACTTAATATTTGTCTCATGAGTTTTATAGTTCTTGCCTGGATGGAATATGATTAATATAGTCAAATGGCATCACCAGGCTCGTTGACCTCGGATAAACTTTAGATAGAAGTTGATAACAGAGGCTAATTGTTCCCAGTTGGCCTTCCTGATATGGTAAGAGAATTAAACTGCCAAAAGCTAAGCCTGTGTTCTGAAATAAAGGAAATATTATGGGGTGAAGAAACTGAAACAGTCCAGGTGTATCCCAGACTAATGGAGAGTGTGCACATATTAAATTGCCTTAACGTCCTTCAAGTGATAGGTCTCTGGAAGGCTGAAAACAATAAAGGAAGGAAAGTACTGAGCCAAAATGGATGTCCGTCTCTATTTGGAAGTGGCCATTTTAGGTTCGTATCCCTCCCCATCACTGTAGTTTCATAGCTCCAGGTGCCCTAACAGTATTTCTGGAGACATGCTCTTGCTGAGAAGAAATGGCTCATCCAGTCCTGGCATTAGTCCTTCTACAAAATGAGTGAGCTTCACAAAACGACATGAAAACCCTTTCTAAAATCCCCAAAGAAATCCTGGGCCAGAGAGTCTGGCTGTTGACCCTCTCTCCTGAGTGTCTCCCGATGAGTTAACCTGGGTATGAGATCTGGAAGTTCCTTTCTCCTTTCATTCTCTTGTTCTACCTCCCCTTTGGCTTTTCTCCTCTTCCCCTTTTCTCAGAAGCAAAACAAATGTCTTAACTTGCTTCTGAACAATATGTTTGTTACCTGAAGCCTGATTTTGAGGTCTTACCTAGCATATTAAAATATTTCTTCCAAATAAATACACAACATTTCCTTGGAGGAATGCCAGTGAAGAAAAGGGTGTGTGTTTTTTAAATCCCATTTCATTTAAAACGGTGATATTATAGAACTTTCAAAGTATAATGTTGAAAACAATGTATTAGTTTATTTAAACACACACACACACACACACACACACACACACACACACACACTGTTTATGAGGCATTCATTATGTATTGAGCACTTTCCAAGTGATTTCCTTGCCTTATCATACTAACCTTTCTGACAACCCTATAAAATGTTTTATTCTCTATTATTCAGATGAAAAAAATGAGTCAAAAAGAGGTTATGCAATCTATTGGAAATTGCACAGCTGGTAAGTGGTAAAGCTGGCATTTAAACCTAATAGTTTGTTTTTTACTATGACATACATATATATCTAAGGAAGTAAAGAGGGCATTAAGTTTTGAACTAGATGTTGATGGAAAAGCAGGAGAGAGTATTAGATAGGTAAAAAACATTTGGGAATAGGTACTCAGAAACTCTTCTATTAATGTATTAATTATTCTTTGTTTTAGAATTGCTTTTTATTTGGTACATGAGCTAGTTCAGGCACAAAATAGTTCTTGGCTTTCAGTTTGAGTTTGTCTTCCAATCAATTCAGAACCCAAAAAGGAAGTCAGGGTGGAGATGGGGGGTAGTGGTTAGCCATGGCTCCTATACATTGTCCAGCTCATTTCCCAGCTCCTAAATGAGGTTTGGTCTTCAGTCTTTGGTCCTTCAACAAGGGCCCCACCCTACCCTCTTGCACAGCCTTTTCTATTTTGACATGTCTCCTGATCCTCTGCTTCCACCCTGTTATGTCCTCTAGCCCCATCTGACCTCTACTGCCTTAGAGAATGCCACTCATTCACTCATTCCAAGTGGGGATGGGCTGCAAATAGCCTTGGATATTGCATATGAGGTACCTGCAAGGCAATCAGAGCACATATACCCCCAGTGTATGTGTAGTTCTTATGCCCTCTCTCTGGATGCATGCTGCCTAATGTCTTCTTCTCATACCTTCATTTTTGTAGGTGCCAACCCCAGAAAGGTATAGGGTGGTGAAAGCCAGGGGTGAAAACCATTTTTCTTCTATAAGACATTGTTTTTACAGCTTTTCTCCTGGATATCAATAATGAGTACTCACTAATATTATAAAATATATATTTTTGCAGGTCCAATTATTACTACAATTACATTATTTTTTTTAATATGAGAGAGCTTTCAAATCAATTACTTTACCTAATTCTCCCAACAAGTTTTAAGAAGGTAAGTTAGAAATGATTATCTTTTGTGAGTCACAGTTTGTGTATTTTTATTATCACTATTTTACAGTTTCTGGCCTGTGATTGCTATATTTAAGAAGGCTATTTTCTGTATCTGGTTTGTTTTTCTAAACTGTTTTCCAGGGATCAACTTCTGTCTTATTATTTTTTATTTCTTGGGTTTACAGGATATAAAAATATTACATAATAGTTTACATTTGACATTTTTTATTGGTACTGATTTTAAAGAGAATGGCTTCAAGATTTTCCAATTTTGAAATTTTCTTTTTGTGGCTTTGTGAATGCTTACTCTTTTTTTATTTCTCAGTAACAAAATTAGTATCAGAAAAATTTTGGAAGATATAAAAAGCATGAAGAAGAAAATAAAGATCAAGGTTAATATTTTAAAATTCCACCTAAAAATATAGCTATAACTATTTTGTGTGCATTTTTTTCCAGCATCCTGTGTCATCTCTATTTTTATAGTATTATAAATTATTAAATTTCCTAATTGTTATATATTTTTAATGTTTATAATTTTTCTGTATTTTAAGAGATACCATGATAAACATCTACTTACATAAATATCAAGAACACACCTGATAACTTCCTAGTAAAATTGCATAATCAGTTTTAAGGCTTTTGATCAATAATTCCAGAAGGGTATCCAGAAAGTTTTGCCAATATATACTTCCAAAAACATTGTATGAGAGTGTGCATTTTACCACACCCTAAACAGCCTTAGAAATAATAATTATTTTCATCTTTGCCTACTTGATGAGTAGTGCATGAATTACCTTTTCAAATTCTTTGCCCATTTTTAAATTGAGGGGGTAATTTGAAAAATTACTATCTTGTAAGAATTCTTTGCTTGTCTATTACATAACTAGCTTGTCATTTCCTTTTTAATGGTGTCTTAACTATTTCTTGAATTTAAAATTATGAGTGATTACTGAATTTTGCCAAATGTCAAAATTATCTATTGATAATTTTTCTTGTTTTTAAATGTATAGATGTGATATGTTGTAGCAACAAAGGTAAGCCATGTGTTGGACTATGTTTGTTTTCCATAAACTCTGCTTGGATATGATATAATTTTGTGTGAATTTGACAGCCCTCAGAAGAACAAATCATTTCATGTTATTACAGACCCAATTGTTCCCTGCCTAGGCGATTCTTCCACAGCTGAGCAAGTGACCCTACTTTCAACTCCAAGCATCAGGAGACCGCACTAGAATTGGACATCTGGCCAGAGGGTTCCCTTGGTAGACTTGTCAGTGGCGAGGCTGGCATGACCATAAGTAATGTCATGGTCATCAACTAGGTTTCCCTCTTGGGGACCTGACGCACTGATCAGTCAGTGGTGGACATCTGAGCTGCAGGTGTGTTGGGCCATGTGCATAATGAATGGGCAGATATGCAGGAAACCCTGTGGTCATTGAAAGGTGGATGTCTCACGGTGTGTTTCTGAGGACTCTTGAGTTGCTCAGATTTCTAATGAGTCTCAGATGCACTCTCTGCTCTAGGATTCTCTGAGAACTTCCAGGGTTCTTTAAGTCACATACCTTCTTCCCTTTTAATGGAAGTTGGAGGTTTCTGATCAATGCAACCCAGAGTTGACATGCACACACACCATCTTGCTGGGTAGTGCATGATTATGCACTATCAGAATGACAGGAGGTCACAAGTCACCTGAAAAGCAAAAGGGTTGAACTCAGCACTATATAATCTGGAAGTTTCCTTCCAGCCCTATAGTTCTATGAGTCTCTAAAATCAACGGTGCTTTTTTAATGGGGACATTTCCTGAACCCAGCTTGGTAGAACTCCAGTATGATGTCACAGAGTCCGTGAAACCAAAGAGCCAGAAGGCAATGTGTTTAGACAGACCTCTTAAGGCAGCAAGACATTTCCCGTTTTCAAAAATTGTGTTTCCTTAAAATCGGCAGGAGCATTTTGCTTTTTCAGTCATTGAATTGAAAGGGCACCTCTGTTTCCTAAACTCTGTAGTTACAGCTGTCTGTCTGTGCTTCTCTTCACGTACCTCAGACTGGGCATCTGGCAGTGACAGGTAATCAAATCATATATCAGGGAACACTGAGCTGTCTGCTCTGATCTTAGCCCTCAGAAGTGAGCTGTTGGAAAGGGTTTCAGCTTTTCATCTGGCACTTACAAGCCAGCACGATTCAATTTTCTTAATGAAAGCACTGATTTAGGTCTTTAAAAATAATCCTTAGCCCTGCTAACATCAAAGTGGCAACTCATAGCATCAAGATAAAAGATATTCACACTGTGAATAAAGCTGCTACATTTTCTTTTATAAAGACACACACACACACCCTCTGAATGTATGTCTTATGTGGCCAACAGAAAAACCTATAAAGATAATTAGCACTTTAGGGTGAGGAAAGCACAGTGTTGGGAGGTGATAAAGAGGTCGGGAGTGGCAGATTGTGGTCCCTGTGGAGCCAGCACCATACTGCAGTGCTCCTCCCACTAAAACTGCTCTGAGGTGTGGAAGACAGCCCCAAATCAACACGTTGGCCACTATATATTTGTATTTTGTTCATCTTTTTGGTATTGAGATAGTGGCATTCTCTCTCTCTCTCTCTTTTTTTTCAAGCAGCTTTTTATTTTTAATTTTAATTTTTAATTTTTTTTTATTGATTATAGTCTCACATAATTGTCCTTATTCCCCCATTCTCATCCCAAACCCCTCCCTAGATATGACCCTCCTCCCCCTTGGCATTCTCTTCTTATAGTGATTATCTTTGTATTATTTTTAAACAAATAAATAAACATTTATTTGAAGTATCACATTATAGTTCAACTATCAAAAAACCCTTGGGCTGCTATCAGATGAGATATGGGAAGAGGGATGGGATTTTTTTTTTCTTTTCCGGAGCTCATGCATTTTGCAAAGAAGGATGCCTTTCTTTTTAGTGAAGCCTGGACTATACAACAAATGTCAAAACCGATTGGATTTTAAATTGCTTTTAAATCTCTAGTATCTTAGTCAGTTTAGGCTGCTATAATAAATTACCAATGACTGGGCGTTTCAAACAACAAACGTTTATTTTTCATGATCTGGGGACTAGAGGTCTGAGAGTGGGGTGCCAGAATGTTCAGGTTCTTAATGAGGATTCCTCCTCCTGGTTAGGCCCTCCCTGGGCTTTTTCTTGCTACATGTACACAAAAAGAGAGAGATTTTGCCTGGCTAGCATGGCTCAGTGGTTGAGCATTGACCTGGGAACCAGGAGGTCACGGTTTGATTCTTGGTCAGGGCACATGGTTTGATTCTTGGTCAGGGCACATGCCTGGGCTGCAGGCTTGATCCCCTGTTTGGGGCCTGCGGGAGGCAGCCAGGCAATGATTCTCTCTCATAATCTGAAATCAATTAAAATATATTAAAAAAAAGAAAAAGAGAGGTTTTTTTTTTCTTGTTTTTTTTTCTTCACTTCCTCTTTTTATAAGGGCACTAATCCCATCGTGGTAGTCCACCCATTACCTAATGACTTCTCAAAGATCCCATATCCAAAACCCATCAAATTGAAGATTAAGTTTCAACAAAGGAGTTTTGAGGGGACATAAGCATTCAGTCCATACTACGTGGTAATCTCTATTCTAGTCAAGCATTTTTGGACTGCATCTTAGGTTGGATTTCCCAGAAGTGAACCCTAAGAGTAGATTAATGTAAAAGTAGTTTATTAGGAAATGTCCCCAGGAGAAACTGGTGGGTGAGTGCAGACATGCAAGAGGGTTATATTAAAGTCCCACAGGGCATAACTCTGACTCAACCCTCATTGGGAGCTTTCCATAACCAATTAGGGGAAGGGTTATGGATAGCTCCCAGCCAATGTAAATTCCCATGCACTTATGACTCTTATGACCAACAGGCCTGTAGCAGCCTTCTAACAGTGAGTTGCAGATACTGATTGGTAGGAGTGAAAACACCTTAAAAGAAGGCCTTTGTGCACAAAGCGATCTCATAGGATATGGTTGGTGCACAAACAGCAAGTAACAAGAAACAAAAATCTACCCAAGCTAACTTAAGTAAAGGGGTATCTCACTGAATATTGCATTTGGCTGCATGTAAGAGAAACCAGACTCAGTGCCTAACCAAACAAGTTTATGCTTCTAACATAAAGAGTTCAGAGGATGGCAGTCAGGGATGGTGCAACTGCATTTGATGTTATCAGAGAACAATGTTCCCACTCTGCCTTGCTTGTTGCTTCATGATAGCTCTTTTATCTTCAACCTATGTCTGCATTCATGGCAGGAAGAAGATAGTGAATCAGGAAAGCAAACATTTCCCAGAAATCTCTAGAACACTTGTGATTTTTTTTCACTGACTCTGAGTTACCTAATTACTTGAGATGTAAGGAGTTTTGGGAAGTTGGCACATGGCTCCTCTGGAAAGAAGAACTTTCTTTTAGCAAAGAAAAGAAAATGGGCAATGACTGGGCATCTAGTAGTACCCAACAGATGGGGGACTTTTTGGTAAAAATTCAACGGCTATCTTATAGCATCCAAGAACATGATGCAAGCACAGCGTGGATTCCTGAGGGATGGTGCCAAACTGGCCGATGAGGAGCTCATGTGCTGTAAGTTAAGTCTGATGGAACATGCATGGGAGGAGGAGATATGTGAAGCTATAACACAGACACACACACTGAGTCCTGTGAAACGGTGAGCAGTGGGCAACGTGCATGTAGCAGTTGGCCTGGCTGCACATGCCAAGGCTCAGACCTGGGCCAGATTGGTGGTGATGATAGTGATGGCAGCAGTGGCAGTAGCAGCCATAACCTTGGTGAGAAAGGAGAGGCCCCATGTGAGGACAATGACCCATGACAGGAGGCTAGTTTGCTAGCCTGTCCCTGGAGTCCATCTCTGGGGTATCAACACAAATCTTAATCTTTGGCTAGGAACTGTTGGCACTCAGGTGGTAAATATTCATCAGTAAATTATTAAACAATTAAATCGTACACATGGACATTGTAATAAAGCCTACTAGGGAATTAGTAGAATTCTTCATAGTTTAAAAATCTCTGGTTTGAAAACTGCCACATCATTGAAAAACAAATATCCACAAGCTTACAAATAGAAATTAAGCTTAAAGACCATCGCATTTTATGGAAAAGAACACTATTTTCATTTGAAGCATCAGATGAACCAATTATTAATGAAGATAATTTTTAAATCGATTTTATCTTGTAATTGAACATACAGAGATAAGATGTGAAAACAGGTGTTTAAATTATATGTAAATTATCAAGTCAGTTTTTTGTATAACCTCCATAAGATGCAGGAAATATAAGAGGAAATATTAAAATACCATTACACAAATTTATATTCAAAATTAAATTTAGACACATGAAACCAATTTGTATAAAGGGTTAATTATTTTTTAGAAAAAAATGTTTTTTTCCTCAGAATCACCAGTTCTAACTGTGCTAATATTTATATTTCAAAATAGTCAATCAGAAGTTTGTCCCAATGTTTTCACAGCCTATAAAATACTCTCAACAGTTTCAGTAACAGTGGCATCAGCAGACAGACCTTCCTCAAAATGAAAACTGATAAAACATTATTTGTAATTTTGAATTTTCTAAGAGCAATTCATGTTGCTTTCCACAATACTAATTGAAAATAAAATTGTTAAAAGTATACATTTCAATGATTTAATATATTTGCAGAAGTGAGCCAGAAATGTATCATAATCAATCAATCTAGAATAATAACAAAATATTACTTGTCATATTATTTCAATTATAACACCCAAAATAATATTTCCTTCCATTTGTAAGCTTATGTTGTTACTTATGAACGAATCACTGTTACCCCTTGTTAAAGACTGAATTATGTCCCCAAAGTCATACATTGAGGTTCTAACCTTCTGTGTGACTGTGTTTGGAGACAGGGCCATTAAAGAGGTAATTAAGGTTAAGTAAGGTCATAATGGTCTAATCCCATAGCACTAGTGTCCTTACAAGAAGAGGAAGAGTCCCTAGATATTCTCTCTCTTTCTCTTTCTATCTCTGCGGAGTAATGTTATGTGAGATACAGCAAGAAGGCAGCCATCTGCAAGTCAGGAAGAGAGGTCTTACCGGAAACCCTGACAGCACCTGGACCTCGGACTTTTATTCTCCAGAACTGTGGTACTTCGTTATGGCAGCCTGAGCTGACATAAAGCCCAATATACGCCTATACATTTTATAAATCATCAGGTATTTTTAAATGAAAATCCTTATATTTTAGCACCTTTCATGGCATTTTTTCTGCTTATGAACAAGGGGCTTCACATTTTCCTTTTGCACTAGATCCTGCGAATTACCGTATTTTTCGGACCATAAGACACTCCGGACCATAAGAAGCACCAGTTTTTAGAGAAGGGAAATGAAGAAAAAAAGATTCTGAAACAAATAGTGTCCTAAAATATTTTATGTGCATTAAAACCCAACATCACAGTCATAAACACATGTAATCAACCCTGTAAAGTAAACAGCAGCATTTAGAACCATTTTAGAGCCGGGCAAGCACACAGAGACCACACAGAGCCGGGCAAGTAAAAAACTTTTTTTTAAAAGTATATGTGTAGGCTATATTTGGACCATAAGATGCAGGGACTTTCCCCCCCCACTTCTGGGGGGGGAAAAGTGCGTCTTATGGTCCGAAAAATACGGTATATAGGTGGAGGTCACACTCTGTGTCTCTCCTAGAGCCTCAAAATGGTTCTCTTTACTTCCTCTCTCTCTAAACCAGCTTTGCCAGGTTACATATAGCCCAACAAGTTCTCTTCCATCCCTTCAGGTCAAGTGCTCAGCATCAACCCTTAATTCTGTCTCAGAGCACTGGCTCTACATTTCCAGGAAGAAGAATCCAATTGGCTTAGTCTAGCCTGTGGATTTGTTGATCCAATGTCAGATGTCTACATGTGTACCTGGCTGTCCAGGCCTACATTTGCAGGAGCTCAGGTGGAAGGTGATTTCAAAGGAGGTGGTGTAGGCTTCAAGTCCAAGCTCAACTGCTTTTTTCCAGGGTGTTCAGCATTTTCACTTGCAAATGTAACCAACCACAGCTTTAAAAAGAAAAGCAGAAATCAGTGCTCTATGCTGAGGAGTATTTCTGGGCTGTGCTGGTCAGCTCTCCACTGACAAAGAACCCATTAAGAATAGAATTAGGTAGAGATTTTCAACAGAATAATACAATGTCCGTGCATTTATAATTGACGATACTCTATATTCATTTTAACCTGAACATTTTTTAAAAGCAATATATTTTTATTGATTTCCGAGATAAAAGGAGGGGGAGAGAGAGATAGAAACATCACTGAAGGGCTGTCTCCTGCACTCCTCCCCACTGGGGATCAACCCAGGCATGCGCCCTGACTGGGAATTGAACCAGGACCTCCTGATTTATAGATCAGTGCCCATACACCGAGCCACACTGGCCAGGCTAATATGATTTTTTTTTTTTTATATACTGTCTCATTTCATATTACACTGATTGAAAGAGTTCAACAGCAAAGATATAAATAAAAATAACAACATTAATATTTTCAGTGAGATACATTGTAATAATACATTAAAGATTCGTATTTATCACTTTTAAAATGTAGTAAAAGCAAGAGTCTTGCTATATACATTTCAAGAAGCAAATTTGAAAGATTCCTGATGAAATGAAATTAAAAATTAAAACCACCGATTCCTGAAAAATTTCGTTTAGGCTTATTGACGATTCTGCAGTCTGCAACCCAGCAGTGGAACCCATTTGCCAAGGTGCTGAAACAGCGCTGGAAAAAGCCGTGCACCGAAGCTTAGCTGCTCTAAATTGTAGAAGAGGGACCCAGCCAGAGCCAGTCACTGTTACTTTATACACTCTCTAAAAATTAATTGTCTGGTTTGCTGGCCCATAGTAGATCAAAACAAACAGTTTATTAGGGTAGTAAAAATAAATGAAGAAGAAGCAGTAATGCTGCTGAAGCATCTAAAGTGATTGTTAACGTTGGAGAGGAAACTGAAGAGGAGGAACTGCAAACTCACAGTGGTTTGGAGACAGTCCATGCCCACATACATCTTTCCACCTTTCTTGCATACATTTCATAAGCATGGGCTCCGTGGCTGCTATTAGCCTTTCACTGTGCCAGGTGCCAGGATACAGAGGTTAAGAACTCCGTGCCTGCCTTAAGAGCCTATGATCTAGCATAAAGGTTGACATATCAAAAGGCAGTTGTGATAGAGTATGGAGAGTGGTTCAGAGCTAGATAAGACTGATGTTAGAGGGCGGAGCCAGAATGCATTCAAAGTCTTCCAGGTGAGACGCAATGAAGCCCTAACGAAGACGTGGCAGTGGAAATGAGAAATGTGGAAGACTAGTTCAAGATGACCGACTGGATGTGAAGGAAAAGGCACAGACATCTGTCAGATTTTGGCTGGTGGGAAGAAAGAGTTAGAGTCTCTGGTCTTTCCAGGGGGCATCGCCTTTTCCCCCTCTGACATTCTAAATGAAGACTTGGAATTACTGACAAAAGGGCAGAAAACTGTAAAATCCACTTAGTAGTGATTTTCTCTGCTGGGGAATAAAACATCTCATTCTAAATGAATGGTGTACAGAGAAATTCCTGGAAGTTCCTTGAGGGCAGGGCACACATCATTTGTCCTGGTGTCCGCAGTGCCCAAATATGGTGGATCTTTAAGAATAATTTGTTTATTTGACTTGCAGAAACCAAGTAAAATCATGTTGACCTTTTCCAGTCATCTCCCTCCAGGGGGTTAAGATAAGACTGAGGAAATCTATGGATGTCCTTTGTGCTTGAGCAGATAGCTATATATCCTCCAGATATAGTCTCTTTCAAACGGGGGTTTTCTTAAGGCAATTGAAAAGTCCACACGGTCTTATTGAATCAGATCTTCTAAAGATCCTGACCAGCAGCCTTTCCATCTCCTCAGAACCCTCAGGGTGTGGTGGGAGGCGGACAGGGCCCTGGGAGTGGCCCTGTGTACTCATAGGCACTGGGCTTGCTTTCAGACCCAGGGCCTATGCCTGTAGCAGCCTGGCATTCCCTAAAGGGAAGGAGGCCTCATGGGGTCAACCTCAGGAGGCGAAGCATCTCCGGAAGCCTTCTTGACCCTCAGAAGTTTCCTTAGGGTTTTTACTCAGAAATGAAGCTCATCTTTGAGAGGCAACTTTAAACTGTTAATTAAATCAAGATACACATAAAAGAATGGCTCTGAATTAGGTCAGAGTTGGATGAAGGGGGAAAAACCGTCTGGATGTCTTATGGCGCTTCTCTGAAAATAACAAATTTCATGAATTTAACCAGTGACTTCTACTGGAATAATATAATTATTTTTCACTTGAATGTTTAATTTTTAAACCTAACCTGAGAAATAGAGGTATTTTATCCTTTATCAAATTGCTATGAGTCATGACTGATGCATCTGAAAACAGCAGCTTATAAAAAATCTCAGTTGGCTTTGAAGCAGGAACAAAAACAAGAATCAAATCTCACGAGAAAAACCAACTTCCAAAAACACTCCTAAGAATGTCCTTGCATATGGAACATAACTTATGAACTCAGGTTGCCAAATTTGTGACTTCAAATAACAGACTTTGTTATTACAAAATCTCTGTTTTGATGAGCATCATGCCGCAAGGGTATGAGTGTTGAGCTAAAATTACACTGGGTGTTCTCGGTCCAGGTGTATCTCTTGGGGTTGGAGTAGCCATGTCTTTAATTTCCTCTGAATCCTTCTGAAGCATCTGAAGTTTCTTCAAGCTGTCAGGAAGTATCCCTGGCTAGTTGCCTAGGGAACTAACTCTGAGATGAATGGATCCTACTTCAGCCACTTCTTTGTAGGGAGAACATTCTGGAAGCAGTTAGCCAGGTAAGGGTGCTAGTCTAGTTCCTGGGGGCAGAGAGAGGCAATGGAGGAGAGGGGCATTCATTTGGGTTCTCTGGACTTATTGGCCCCACCCAGGTGCCCTGACTGTGAGAAGAGGGGGTCAGCCTGAAGCAGACCCTGGGAGCAGACGTGCACTGAAGAGAGGCAGCAAAGGGGGTAGGTGGGGGCAGCAGGATTTGGGTGGGCAGTGCCAGGCGCAGTGACTAACCCTCTTCTATTTCTGAATGCCAAGCAGGCCACTGATGATGCCATCTCCTGTGAAGAACAGATCCTTGCCCTTAATGGAAAGTGATGAAGACATGACAGACTTTCCTCCGGGAAGACTGTGGGATCAGAACGAGCCATTTTTGGATATAATGTCAGGGGCTTTGCCTGCAGCAGTTCAAGGAAGACATAATTACCGTGTGCTGCCTCCCTCCACACCTTGCCCTGCACTGAACCACCCACCTCCCTTGAAACAGATCCTCAGAGTTGGGTGTGGGAGGAGGCGGCAGGGGCTGCACCTGCTCAGGATTCTTTCCCAGTGGAATCTCTGGCTTCTCAGAATTCTGATCCTGAGAGCCCAGTGGGACTCCAGCAGGCAGAGGGAGACAATCTACCTCGGATGTAGCTCCGAATTGAGGGCAATGTAGGAACTAAACCAGGAACCTTCTCTGTCAAAGACAGGCTGAGTTAATGCATTCTGAGATCAGTTCTGGGCTTTCTGACACTCAGCTGGGGGGTCTCAGAACCGAATCCTTAGGCACTGGCCTGTACTTACCCTGGAAATACAGATGTGATGCAGAGATATTTATGTTTACCAACTACCTGGATCAGACACAGTGGATCTTTACTAAATCCTTGTAACTTGGAAACTTTAATAATGATTTTCTAGCATACCTCCCACCTAATTTCAAATGGCATTTAAAAGGCAGACTTACTGAAGGACACTTGCTCAGATAATTATCTTTTTGTATTTCAGATTCTATACAAATCAAACATAGCTTCTGTAAGGGAACATCTGTTCTATACCTAGCAGTATTAAAAATTCAGAAAATTCATCCCACTTTACAACTACATAATTTCATTTGGTTCTTTTAAACATTTAAAATTACAGTGCAAAGGTTCATAAGGTTGATGAGTTCCTTTTCCTGTGACTGAGTTGAAGAGCTATTATTATTCTACGGTCACAGACGCTACCGTTCCCTAATTTCAGACTGATAGACATCCCGTGGGCCTCTTCATCTTCAGCTGTATTCATCTGGTTTTGCTTCCTTATTTCAACTACATTTTTGAATGTTCCTGTCTGAGCTTATCCACTGTGCCTGTCCTTATAGCATTATTGGAGAGATAATATTCATTTAATTCTCACCATTCCATCCTAACTACTTTCCTAGGAGGCTTTGGTCTCTACAGAAGGGATAGCCTAGAGGCCTCTCTGTTCCTGAGGGTGGTGCTGATAATAGCGAGAGTGAATGTGCTCATAATAGAATTTCCACACTTTTCTTTTCAAAATGTCACAAGTAATATATGTCCATGATGAAAATGAGAAAACATGAATGCAGGAAGAAAAATTAAGAATTTATATGTATACATTTATAAATGTGTACATGTATATATTTGTAAACATGGGATACATTTGATCACTTTTTAGTACGTTCTTGCTTAACATAATATGAACATATTTCCTTATTCTCAAGGCTGCCAAATTTTTGCCTGGTATGGGTACAATTAAATTAATTTAATTAAGCTTTTACTGTTGGAGATTCAAATGATTTAAAAAGCTCTGCTATGGTAAGTTCACTGATGGACATCTTACAGTTATATTCTTGGGCATTTGTCAAGTAATTTTGTAAGTAAATTTTCTGAAACCTAATTTCTTTTTCTTTTTCTTTAAAAAAATATATTTTATTGATTTTTTACAGAGAGGAAGGGAGAGGGATAGAGAGTTTAAATAATTGATCAGCTGCCTCTTGTACACCCCCTACTGGGGATGTGCCCGCAACCAAGGTACATGCCCTTGACCGGAATTGAACCTGAGACCCTTTAGTCCACAGACCAATGCTCTATCCACCGAGCCAAACCTGTTTCGGCCCCAATTTCTTTTTTACCGTAGTTCTGCCCATAGCCTCAACTGGCTCCTTCAATGGGATCTGATTTCGGCAACACAGAAGACACAGTATTGCTTCTACTGAACTCTTTATATTATTCCTTTGATCCCAAGTCTTCATTTTCGTTGCTTTATCTCCAGAAATTTCTCACTTTGGGTTTTCTGTTCCTTTGCTAGAGGTTATCTGGGGTTTGACCAAAGTTGTCATTTACCCGTTCCCTCCTATCTCTCAACATGGTTCCTTTGCCTTCTCTAAATTAGTATTCCTCAGAATAAACTCATGCTTTACTCCAAACTCCCAAGAAAATAAAACAAATGCAAAAAAAAAAAGCACTCCCACCCCCAAAGCAAACAACTCATTTTCTCCTTTTGTGCTCTCTTTTTTTTAAGTGAAAGCGCCCAATATCTACCATCAAAATGTCATTCAGATTCAGAGTTAATTGACATTTATTGATTGCATCAAATCATATCAGTCACTGCATAAAACTAATGGCTTCTCATTGTCATTAATGTGTAACCCAAAGGCCTTATAACTGCCATAAGGCTCCTGTCTTTACCTGCCCTCTGCCCTCCTTTATTCCCAGGCTCCTTCTGGTTGACTCTGTCCCATCCACCTTCTTAGTGGCCTTCTCTTTCAAGTGCAAGTACCAGTATATCTCAGGGATTTGCCATTTAACCCATCCTTGGCCATGAACCCCTTTCTGCATTGGGCTTTTAGTGGTGTAACTAAAGAATCATTGCCAAACCCAAGGTCACCTGATCTGTGTTTTTTTTCTGTATGTTTTATAGTTTAAATTTAGATCTGCCATCCATCTTAAGTAAATGTTTGTAAAAGGAGGAAGGTCTTTGTCAAGAATCTCTTTTTTGCATATGTTATCTTTTGTCCATTGAATTGCTTTGATCAAAGCATTAAATATATTTGTTTGGGTTTATTTCTGGGCACTAATTTATATAATTTTTAAGATTCAGGTATTTCTACATAGCCTTGGCAAAAATTTATTGAGCAACTACTATATGATTGGCACTATTTTAGGTGCTGGGAACATATCAGTGGAAAAAGAAAAGAGAAAAACCCCTGGCTTCATGGAATTCATATTCTAGAAATCCTTACATATGGAATTATTTTTAGAGTTATCCACATTCCTTTCCAAATTAAGTATAGTGTGCACTTAAATGTCTACATTTTTGCTCACGTTTTTCAGTGCATTTGTTTGTTCATGACAAATTCAAGCTGCATGCTGCACACTGTGCAAGGGTCCTGGGGATATGAAGATATTGCCCTTCCCTCCCACCTCCTTGCATGCCACTTTTACTTTTTCTACCCATTGGAAAAGCATGAAGATATAATTTTTGGATTTAGGCACACCTGAGACCTCAAGTGCAGTAAAAATGAGGTCTTGGCTAAGTTATATTTAACAGCTTACTCTGATACCGCCAGCAAAGAAACCTTCATTCCAATGTTAACTGCCTTGGGGTTTTCTGGGTAATTGGGATGAGAACAAACAATATTATTCAGATTGAAGGGTGATATGAACAATGTTTTCCAATGTAGACTGCTCTTAATCTATTATTTATTTTTACTCCTCTGATACACAGTTGTTCCAGTAATGTCTACTTCTGCTCTGAGTCAGAAGAGATTTATGGAAACAAGATGACTTTGAGCCTCATTTGTCTGCAGTATCCCCTTTTCTGACAACCCAAAACTTCATTAAGGAAAAGGATAATGAAAGGGACTTGCTTAAGCTAGGTAGCATGAAAAGGGGAAATAATAATAATAAAAAAAGATGACATTTCTAGACTTCAAATTATTTTTTAAAATATATTTTATTGATTTTTTTACAGAGAGGAAGAGAGAGGGATAGGGAGTTAGAAACATCGATGAGAGAGAATCGATCAGCTGCCTCTTGCATACCCCCTACTGGGGATGTGCCCGCAACCAAGGTACATGCCCTTGACCAGAATCGAACTCAGAACCTTTCAGTTCGTAGGCCTATGCTCTATCCACTGAGCCAAACCGGTTTTGGCAAGACTTCAAATTATTTTTGTAAGGGCTTAGAACTGAATATCTTGTGCTAAGTAATTCATGTAAGAATTTCTAAGTTCCTGCTTATCACATTCAAGAAAGAGCACTACTTGGCTCCCCTTAGCTATCCACAGAGGTAGGCCAGTGGCAATTTATTTAAACAACAACAACAGAGCATGAGTTATTAACTAGTGAACTGCCTGAAAGAAAAAGAAAAAGGGAAAATAAAGACAATTTCAAATATTGTTTTTTCATGGTAGACATTTAGCAGTATACTAAGAGACCTTAGGAGCATCTGTTCCAACCCCCAACCCCACAGAGGAGGAGTCCTCTCTGTAAAAGCCTCAGCAGAAACCTCATATGGGTAAGAACTGAGCTACCACTTAGTTACAGAAAGCCTTCCTCCTTGGAACTGAACTCCAGCAACTCCCAAATAGTGTCCTAATTAGTGTCCTGATTCCATTCTCCGAAGAAACAAACACATGACCTCATTCATAGGCACTTCCTTTGGGTATGGCAACTCTCAGGGCTTTACCGAATCCTGGATTCCCTCCACACTTGCCCTCTGTCTTGGCTACAGACCCTCTTTGAGATGTTTTCTGGTTGGTTGAAGCCTTTGTTAAATTTGAAGCTTACAATAAACATCTGGAACATCCACTCCAGATTTCTGAGACTAGGATTTAGATAATGTGGGTTGCTAAGAAGAAATTTTAGCAAATGTCTAAATTATTCTTCTGTTAATATTTTGTTTGGTAAAGTTAAATGTTTAAAGTTCATCATTCTGCCTAGATTCAAGGTGTTTCCACCTGAAAGTATTTTCATCTGCAATTTCACCAACTTTTCATTTTGGAAGCTGGTGGCAAAAAGCTGGCAAAAAATATGGGTCTTAGGAAAAGCAAACATGTTCTATTTGCTATTGGTCACTGACCATTTGTAACTAAGGTGAGCTTATTTCAGAAAGGAACAGGTAGCTGAAGTGTAAAGGCCCATCATTCAAAACTCCCAATCCTTTTTCCTTGAACAGTAGGATCAGTTAGCAGAGCTCAACTATCAGTGGCTTCATAAGAAAGAGACTTGTTTACACTATGTAATTTTTGTCAGTATGATCTAATTTTTATTTATTTTTTGTTATGATCTAATTTTTTATCTAATTTTTATTTATGATCTAATTTTTATTTATTTTTTATGTTCTAATTTTTTATCTAATTTTTATTTATGATCTAATTTTTATTTATTTTTTGTTATGATCTAATTTTTTATCTAATTTTTATTTATGATCTAATTTTTATTTATTTTTTGTTAACCCTCATTCGAGGATATTTTTCCATTGATTTTTAGAGAGAGAGGAAGGGAGGGGAGAAACAGAGGGACAGAAATATCGATGTGAAAGAAATGCATTAATTCCTGGGCTGATGCTCTATCCACTTAGCCAAACTGGCTAGCGCACAATCTTATTATTTATTCACTCACATTACCTGTGAGCAGGAGATGGTGCTTGCGTTTCAGAGGTCTATGTGAATCACATATTCTCCTCATTTCCTGCCAGGCCTCCGGTATTCCCTCTTTAAATACTGACAGTTGTCAGGAAAGCCAAGGTTTTCAGCACGTGCCCCTCACCCTAGCAATGAACCAATTTGCCAACAGTTCTTACCTGTTTGGAACGTTAGACATAAAACTTTGAAAACAAAGAAGTTTTGTAAACAGAATATAACCATAAATATAGTTGCTTCTGACTTCAGAGGGAAGTGTCTGTGGCCAGTGAGTGAAAACATAAATATGAGCGTTATGTCCAACTTCTGACTTTGTGGGAAGCCTTCAAGTACTACCTAGTCCAGAGAATGACTAGGAGAAATTCAATAGAAACATGTTGGGAAAGTGTTGGGAGCTAGCAGAGTTGAGGCAAGCAACTCAGTGTTAAGGAAATAGAATTAAGTTCCTTCTAGCAGAGGTTGTGTGGTGCCCTGAGGGCTTGGCCAGAAGATAAGATTAACCTGGGGTTTAGCATCTCCTGTCTTCCTGCCTCTTCCCCTTCCTGATCCGCCCCCCCTAGATAGCCCAGCCTTTGAATATTGCACCTTGGAATGTCACACCGCCTCTGGCAATTAGTCAATCCTGTGTTGCCATACCAAAGACCCCCCTGCATGGGCGGCCCTGCCCCCCTTTGTCTCTGCTGTATAAATACAGCCATTTCAGAGAATAAAACTGAGGCTTGATCAGAACCTTGTCTTGCCTCCATTCTTTCCGCGTTCCTTGTTTGATTCATTCTCTTAGGTGGTTCCTGCGTGCCCCCCGTTGTTGTCCCGCGGGTCGGGACAGGAAAGTAAGGGAGAAAACACCTCATCTGCTTCCAAATTTAGCAAAGCACCAGAGGGAGTTTTAGGGGATACATGGGCAGGCAGCCTTTGCAGAGGATGGAGGAGACTCCCTCAGGAGCCTTCCTCTGTCATGTTGATAATGACGACAGCAAACACTACCTAGCATTCCCTATATGCCAGGCACTATTCTAAGTACCTTCCAGAGTCTAACTCTTTTTTCCTTAAAACAAAGGCACCAAAACATGACACACCAGCCCTCGTCAGCCCTGACGGGAACTTTGGATGGAGCAATGCTTTCAGAACCTTAACCCAGCATCTTTAGGCATTCAGAAATAAAAATCGACTTGAAATTTTGTTCAAGACTAAAACTAGCAATGTTTGAAAGAAATCTTTCAGGTATCATTGGCAAAGGAATCTGGAGGAACATCAGTGATAAACATTGTTTTTCCAGGAATTATAGTGAAAGCCAAGGTTGCCTTCAAGCATCTGTCACTACAAATTCTGAAGAATAAGAGGAGAGGGAGTAGGAACGAAGCACAGTGGAGTCCAATGCCATGGAGGGAGATAAATGACCACTTGGTAGTTCTCTGGCCACTGTGCAGAGACAGTGATTTTCATTCACACAGTTGTTTAGAGTTTATGGAATGCAAGAAAAGAGTCACTCATAGATGTTTTCATGAGGAAAACTTAACGTGAAAAGATATGAACATCCTAGAGCTAACAAAAGCCGATGAAGGGTACTTGTCAAAGATTCTGAAACCTCAACTTACCAGCCCCATTTGGACCTAAGGCCTAGGGATAGAATCAATGAGGTCTCAGAAGACAACTTCTTGGAGCTGCTGAGGCCCTGGCCTCAGAGGTGACAGAATGCCTGGCAGCTACCACCCACAAGGATACACTGCATCTAAGAATGTGTTACCTTCCCCCATAAGAAATACCTATTCTATTTCAAGATGTGTGTGTGCTTACACATACTGCAAAGTACTGAAGCAACAACATTTTAAAAATGCTCAATACTTCTGACATGCTTAGACAAACAAGAGATGTAAAAGCAACTCAGAATTAGATTCTCTTTACTCAGCCACTGATGGATTTCAATCTGAATGCATATAGTGGGAAGCAAATTACTATTGTATTTTCAGGTAAGAAAAACAAGGTGAGGCCAAGTCTGCTTTTGAATCTAAACAGTCCTCTGTCTAAATGGCTTCTCTTTCTGATGCTAAGCATATGCTCTGGCTGTTGATAATGACGACAGCAAACACTACATAGCACTCCCTATATGCCAGGCACTATTCTAACTACTTTCCAGAGTCTAACTCTTTTATCCTTAAAACAATCCTGAGAGAGTGGCCATCCCTGTTTTGTAGATGCAGGCACTGTAAGACATAGTAGGCACTCAATCAATATTTTGTGAATGAGATGAATAAACCAAACCAAAACTAATCACTTTATTTTCTTTTTGCTCTCAGTAACTCATTCTTTCCCACTCTGATATATTTTTTACAGTTAGTATTACAAATCTGTTCTTCAGAACTGGCAGAATCATTTTTACAAAGATTGAGAAGAACAGAACACTCTGGTTAATATAATTATGCTGCAAATTAAATCATTAGATCTGAAACTGTTTGTATTTGTGGACAATCTTAAAGACCATGACTCCAGAATCCATCTCTCCTATCAGGGTTGTCTGCCTGTGCCAAAAATATAACTAAGGAAATATGGATATCTGTTTTCCTAAAAGAGCCTCAATGGGCTGTGAGTTTATGATGAAAAAAAATATATATTTAAGGTAACATGAAATTGCTGTTTCTACACGTCAAAACCAGTCAAACAGCAACAATTTCATATGGTTCAACTTAATTGATTTTGTCATATTTTTAATGCAGTGTGATTCTAGAACTGAATTTTCTAAGCGAATGGTATTTATATCATGAAACATTTTTACAGTGTTATATACTTAAGTGTCCAAAAATAATTGTATAAATGTGTTTATTTGAAAATAACAAACGGCCATAGTACACGCCCCTGAATACATTCTGCATCTAATTTGGCAAACATTTGGCAAGTATTACTGGTAAAAAGCAATGGTCAGCCACTGTTCTCCAGGTCTTTGCCATCACTGTAAGAAGCCCACAGGCATGAAACAACCACTATCTGAGACAGAATGAAAAAAGTGCTATGAGGAAAGAGGAAATAAGTAGTTCTCCCTGACATAGAAAAATACAGGTAAACTTCTTTTATCCCAGATGCTTTATTGTTTGGGCACTCGGATGTTTGTACTCATGTGCCTTGTCACAGTGGGGGTCAGGCAGAGGGAGGTGTGGGTGTCAGTCTTCCATTTGTACATTTAACCCCCATTCCTCCAAAAAATGCGTCAGATAGGTTTCATCTTCTTCAAGTGGCTTGTCGGGGGCCTGCGCCTCATAAAGTCTAGACAAAAGGCCCTCATCAGTAAGGTCCTTGTACTCAGGATGTTCACATCCTTCTGAATCCTGTTCAAAGCTAAACAATGAAGGTATACACAGCCTGCCAGTCTGAGGGTCCCAATCGACCAGTGTGGTCGACGGCTCTTCTTCCGGCTCCTCTTCTGTGTCCACATGCTCCTCTGGCAGGCTGTCCAAGTCTCTGAGTTGAGGGGTATGTGAGTACGTTAGTGTTTGTGGGCCCCAGTTAGCCAAAGCTGCCTGTGGCTCAAATAATTTTCCTTGTAGGGACATCTCCTCCTGCAAACAGAGCTCTTGATCTCCAGGCCCCACAGAAAGGTCAGCAGGTCTCACATCATATTCATACTCAATGACTATTTTATCTGTGGGTACTGCTCTGCCGAGTGACTCTTGTTGGGTTAGGGAAGTCCCTTCGGAGCCGTTCTCCGTGTCATAGAAAATGTCCATCGAATGGGAAGCATACCCTAAGTGCATCACCTCCATTTCCTCATGATGGGGCTCTTGGTCCTTGCTGGGCTCGTACAGATCCCATGCATCATTGCTTTTTTCCATAACACTTATATCCGTATGAGAACATTTAGAATCCTCCAAAATATTGAAGGTGATAAAGTTAATCACAATTTGTTCAGCGGGTACAAAGAATCTTTTGTCAAGTTCATTTCTGTAAATCAAAATCTATAAAGAGAGAAGAGAATGGTTTTCACCTTTTCACTTTCGACAGATTATTAAAAAACAGCAGTTAAGTAGAACTTATACTGTCATCAGATGGTTTTAAAGATCTATTCTTACCAACTCATGGAAGTGAAAGTTATGCTTGGAACATAGAGAAACTCATTCATTCACACAAAATGCATATGGAAGAGACAGAAGACATACCAAATGCATATGAAAGTGAAAAGTGGTTCCTTGGGAGGGTATCTGTCCAGGTCAAAGATAAGGGTGTGACTGGCCCCTCCTCTAACTGGATGAGGAGATTTAGGATGTTATTTAATTTCTTGAGTCTTGATTTTTAATTCTGAAAAATCAGAATTTGTGCCACATAAAGGGTGGTGAGAACTAAGTGAGATGGAGGTTTTGAAATTGTTTTGTTAGTTGTAGTTTACTATGTATTTGTTAATATAATAAGCTTGGTTACCTGGGCTCCCAGCCCTTTTTTGGATACAGTCTGGACATGAAATGTGGGTGGGCATGAAAACCAGATGTAGAAAGGCAGATAAGAACATGAGCAGGGACAGTTCCACTTACTTCCCCCAAACTCCAAAGGAATCTTGCTCTAATAAAGTAAGAAAAGGAAATCCATTTGCCAGTTTATGGCAGACAGAAAAACTCTAAATAATGCCAGGAAAACATGTTTTAGGTTAAAATATTGCTGGGGATATGTGTGAGGTGCCTGTTTAGATTGCCAATGATGAGTTTATGTTACAATCCTCATTGTCTAATCTATGATGTGATTTCATTTAACCTTATAAAACAGATCCTTTAATTTTATTCTTTTTCAATTTTTTTTTTTTTTTTTTTTTTTTTTAAGTAACGTGTGGTCAATTTTGTGAAGTTTCCTTCCAGGGAAGGTCTCTCTATGTCTTTAAAAAGCTAATTCTGAACCATAAGTGCAGGCAGATTCATAGAACTATTTTTAAACTGAACTAACAGGAATACATATATGTACTGTGAACATATTTTTAAATAATTCTTAAAGAAATAATTTTTATTGTTAAAATATGCTCAGCATTTCAAAACCATTCAGTGCGTGGTCCAGAGGATAAGGTTTATTCATTTTACTTCCTTGCTTCTCCTTACTATAAGTGACAAGATCCTGGCCATTTTCCTCCTAAATGTGCTTCCACCCATGTCCTGGTCTCCAGCCCTCCATTCCACTCTCTTCTCTCCTTTGGAAAACTGCCAGTCTCCTAGTTACTTTACTTATTTCTTCTAGTCTCACTCCCCCTAATGTTGTCTTAGACCCACTATCCAGGTGGATCTAAAACACAATATCAACCGTGACATTAATTACCAAGGTAAAACCCTACACAGATTTCTTTGCCAATAGAAGAAAGCCCAACCTTCTTGGAACAACAGCCCAATTCTCTCATCACCTGGCCTTACCACCCACTTTCTAGCTGCATTTTTCATAGCTCCTCATCAGGAAGATTGATTTAACCCTGGTGAATGATTTAACAATACTATGTGGTTTCCCCAACAGCTATCCACCTTTCCCCTGTGGTTTCTTCTGCCAGTAGTAGGTCCTTAACTCTTACTCACCTGTCATAACCAAGCCAAGGCATGAACTTCTCCTGATCCCCATGCAGGCCTTCAGTGCTCCTGCTTTCATCATAGTCATATCATTTTGAAATTCCTGTCCCCAACTAGACTTGAACCTCTGAAAGGGCATGGATCATGACTTTATCTCATAACACAAGACCTAGTCTAATCTGGTCATTAAACCTAAAATGTTTGTTAATGCTAAGGCATCTTTCTCTTTTGGTTATGTTAGTGAGTTAATCTAGTAGAGAAAGTGTTTTATTTATTTATTTATTCATTCATTCATTCATTCATTCACTCTTTAACTTTAAACTCAATCTGCTCCTAAAAGGAACGGTTATCAGTTACAGAGCCTTCTTTCCAGCGACCTGGAGATGTGTTATTAGAATGTACCCTGCCACACTAAGCACTCACCAGATTTGCTGGGTGTTTCTCTTTGCCAACATGGGTATATCTGTATGCAGAGAAGCCCATCACAAAAAGGAGAAACACGGTAACAGATATGGGCAAAACATACCAGAAGATTATTTTAATTTTCAATGCTGAAGTTTGATCTGTTAAAAAAAATAAAATAAAAAAGGAGGGGGGGGATAGATTGTTGTAACTTGGTGTGGTGGAAAAACACTGGCAATGTCAAAAAGCTTTGGGCATATCACTTACATGTAGGAATTCAGTTTTCTTTTATAACAATGTAATAAGGGGTCTCAGATTTCTTTTAAAAAAATATATTTTATTGAGTTTTTACAGAGAGGAAGAGAGAGGGATAGAAAGCTAGAAACATCGATGATAGAGAAACATCCATCAGCTGCCTCCTGCACACCCCCGACCGGAATCGAACCTGGGACCTCTCAGTCTGCAGGCCGATGCTCTATCCACTGAGCCAAACCGGTTTTGGCAAGGATCTCAGAATTCTTACTGTCTCTGACAATACATGGTCTTAAGGAATTATTTGGACTGTCTCAAATCTTTACAACAAGGATGTGTTAGCAACCCAAGTCAGCATATATTCTAACATTTTATACCTGGCTATGAGATTCATGTTGGTTTTTATACTTGAAGGTAAATGTATCTGAAATTCAGACAACTCACAGCACTCTGAACCGAACAACTAAGCAGCTCCACTTTTCTATGCCACTCATTTGACTCAGTCTTTTTCATATACGCAGTAGAGGACAGGGATATATGGCATCACCTTCTATGTGACCAACAGAACTACCTTTGTGCTGGTTGCTCAGACTTTCCTGGGTCTGTCTGTAGCTTGGGGATGTTTGTAGGAAGGTGGCTGAGCTGGTGTGTGCTGAGAACCTGGTGTGTATATTCCTTTCCAGGTCTTGATGTGCTATGGGTTCATGATGAGTAAAAGTCCAAAGGGAATGAAAAAACCTGGTGAAGGCCCGGAGCAGCCAGACCCGGAACAGCTTGCTCCTCGCCTGCCTCCGCCCCAAGGCTGCCTCTCAGACATGGCTGGAAATTTTGGGGAGAACTTGAGGGTCTGCTGAATCAAATGAGGAAGGCTTAGATCTGGATGTGCTGAGTTAGAATAGCGCTGGATTGTTGATCTGTGAGTGCCTTGTGTGGGGTCTGGATGAGGTTGGTTGATCTATTTGGAAATGTCTTTTGTGTGAAGTATATCCTTGGGCATGTGGAGGTATTATTGATTTGAGAAAATGCTAAGTAACGGTTTTACTATCTGAAAAATTTAAAGTTTTGAAAGTTTAAGGTCTCTTGCCAAAAAGAGGTTTTAAAGCTAACACCTTAATTTTAATGGAGAAAGGGAATGACAAGCCCTTCCCACCCAGAACAGGTAATCCAATTCCAACCAGCAGCTATGTTTAAACAATGTGTCCATTTACACTTGAATGGCTACACCTTTTGATAGCCTAAGGGCAAGTTTACATGTAAACAAGTTTGCTCTCAATTCCCAAGGCAGAAAAAAAAAAAAACCCAAGGTTTAAAATTATTAGATTTTAAAATTTATTCTTAGAAGTGTAAAAGTTTATTAATTAAAAACAAACAAACAAAAAACAACAACAAAAGGAGATTGAAAAACCTGATGAACAATAATAGCGGTTCATTGTAGTAGAGTCGGTGATATGGGAGGGGAGTGGACTGACTGTTCTCGGGGGAAAGGGAGGGAGGAAGAGACTGAACATAAACTGTGCACCTATGGATGAGGACAATGGGGGGTGGGGAGGGGGTGGAGGGTGGGGGTGGGAACCTGGTGGAAGGGGGAAGAAATGAGGAACCTTTGTAATAATATGAGCAAATAAAGATTGATTTAAAAAAAGAAAAAGAAAAGAAAAAAGAAAAGACCTGGTGAATAGTTTTAAGAAAAATAGTCCTGCCCTACCATTGACCAGAGTATACAATTGATGAGCGGGGATTATTGTGACTAATTTATCTTTGTTAAGCTCCTGTGGGGTAATTGGAGGTTGGGATGGTTTATTTTATGAGTCAATTTGGCTATGCCAAATTGGAACCTACATATTGGTAAAACATTATTCTAGATATTTCTGTGAAGACATTTTTTAGATGAAATTAACATTTAAATTAGTACACTTGAGTAAAGCAGACTGCAGGTTCTTCTAGCCTGACCAATCCCTGAAGAGCACATTTGTCATCAGCTTCCACATAGAAAGATGCCAATGCCACAATGCAGATGCTGCAGGTGACTGAGCAACATCTGCTCCTACTTTAGGCAACAACTCAGTCCAGGCCTCTGGATACAATCTCTGGTCTAGGACGGAATTTGCACTAATTGAAAGGAGGCAGGCCAGCAGTGACTGATGGAACTTTGTGTACATCCGCACATGTTGGTTACAATAAACCAAGAAACTCGAGAGAGAGAGAAACATGATGAGAGAGAATCATTGATCAACTGCCTCTTGCTCACCCCCTACTGGGGGTCAGGTTGCAACCCGGTCATGTGCCCTTGACTGGAATTGAACCCGGAACCCTTCAGTCCATAGGCCAATGCTCTACCCAGTGAGCCAAAAGAGCTGGGCCCAACTTTTTAAAAGAAGGCTGCCATAGCGTTGTCTTGGAAAGTATCTGGGGTGATCTAACAGCTGGGAGATCCTGGAAAAGCTCAGGAGCTGAAATGGTGCCTCCTTGCTCTTTTGTTACCTTTCCTAAACTGGTTAGAAAGCCACTCCATCTGCTTACTGGGAAGTATTTAATTTAATCTATACTCTAGTTGCTTAACTCTGCCAACTGCTTAAATGACTTCCACTGGAAATGCATTCCTACCATTTGGCCACTGATCAAGCTATTAGTAAACAGAGCATTTTATCCAAATACAAAAATAATTTCTTCAACTGCTCTGTGTTGCCTTTTGCTTGCATAGCTTTTTAGTTTAATTTGACATGTGGTAGGGAACCCTTCATTTTAAAGGGAAAGCTAGGACAAGAATAGAGATTAAAAAAGAAAGCTTTTCACTTTTTATTTGTACTCACAAAATTCCCTTTTTATTCCTTGGGACATTTCACTATGACATGTGGGGGTATGAATGAGGGGTATGTCACCACTCCTATCTCATAGCTGGGGAGGGGACCAAGGCTTGGGGGAAACGCTAGGATATTTGTCTTAGGCTAGCACATTTGGAAGAGAGAAACAGAAGAATGAATAATGGATGAAGAGCCAGTCAATGAAAGTCAACTTTAGGATTTATTTCCAATTTTCAGGTTTTGAATACAAGGTCCTCTCACCCTGGAGGAAGAGTGATTAGACGAATGCTAAGCTCCTAACTCCATGTCTCCTAACAGGAAGGAGACTCTTTGCTCACAGTTCTTGGCATCCACATTCAGACAAAGAAGGAAACAAATAAAAGGAGAGAGAAGCAACTCTAAGAGCGAGGCCATAAGTACTGGTTTGTAGATCCCAGACCAGCCAGTAGGTGATATGTAAACATGGAGCCTGTAATTTATATTTCTGAGGAGGAGCAAAGGATTCTGTCTTAAAAAGTGTTTTTATGATAATGCTTTGTTTCTAGCAATATAATTAATTGTCTGATGTGCTTGAAGACCATAGAACTTCTACTGATCGGAAAGAATGATTATAATTTTTAAAAAGAAAAAAGATGTGTGTAAAAATTACCAATTGTTATTTCCCCAGCAAGTGCCAGGCCTGGTGCTGAGGTTCCCCAAGGGGGGAAAACATTCCCTAACTTTGGCCAAGTTCAATGGCAGTGTCCCGGTCTGCTCAAGGCATTTCTGGGATGGCTGTTTCTGCCTTTGCCTCAACCTGTTTCTGGTAGAAATGGATTTGCCAATACCTTGTCTACACTGCCAAGTTTCATCAGTCTTCCTTCCTCAGAACACCTGAGGTGTTTTAAAAGCTTACCTTTCAAAGTGCTGACACATTGCTTCTCAGAAGGCTGAGCAAGGCGAGGAGGCCCTGGGATGAAGGATTCCACTTGGATGCAGTACAGAGTGTCCGGCTCGAGCCAGCTGAGCACCAGTGTGTGGTTGGTCACACACTGAGACCACTAGGTTAGGGAATTGCAAACATCAGTTACAGAAAAGATTTCTAGTACCACCCCAGGCAAATAACTCTACAAGGAAATGAAAGACCCAGATACCATGAAATCCTTTACTATGCTTTCAAGCTTTTTTTTTTGTTTTTCTTTTTTTTTTTTTTTCCCCAGCAACAGCTTCAAAATATCCTTTCCCTGAAGCTCGGCAATACCCAGGAACTGAAACAATCCCGGTACAATGCTAAATAACACCATAAGGATGGATTCCTCATCCATTTTTGTCCTGTGTTCTTGCTAACACCCTTTTCTTTCTTAGAGAGTGACTGACAGATATTATGCAAGTAAAAGCTTCTCCATCAATAACTAATCCAATAGCAATATCATATCCATTAACAGAAAGTTTCTGCAAAGATATTCCAAAGTTTTTAAAGCTTCTACATAGCTTCAATTGTATCTTGGATGGCATCTCTTTTGAATTATCACGTCTTCCCATTTTCACATGCAGAGAATTAAAGCAGCAGGGCTGCTTGCTTCAGCACTAACTGCAAAAAGTGACCCAGATTATGTGCCCTGTTCCAATTCAGACTTACCATCCTGTTAGACTTAGTATTGAAGATGGACACATTATATTTCAGATTTGAGTATATTTGTTGCATGGAAATCGAACGTTCTTCTGAATTTTTCTTCCACTTCTCTGGAGCCGTCAGAACAACAGAAATGGATTTCTCATCAGGAGTCAAAGTAACCTCTGGTGGGCCAATTTGTGCTTAAACGGGAGAGGAGTGGGAATTATGTTCAGATGTAGAAATGACCTTAGATAAAACTAAAGTCTAATCAGATTTAGTACTGGGACAAAAATCTCTCTATCCAACTCTCTTATTTGAGATGCCTCAGAATGCTCCAAGGTGGGCCCAAGGCATGCAGAAACTTGAAACAAGAATTTCAAATACTCTGACATGATGTTTAAACAGTCAGTTGAGCCAAAACCAGTTTGGCTAAGTGGATAGAGCATCTGTTTGCGGACTGAAAGGTCGCATGTACACTGGTTGTGGGCACTTCCCCAGTAGGGGGTGTGCAGGAGGCAGCTGGTCGATGTTTCTCATCGATGTTTCTAGCTCTCTATCCCTTTCCCTTCCTCTCTATAAAAAATCAATAAAATAGCCAAAACCGGTTTGGCTCAGTGGATAGAGCGTAGGTCTGCGGACTGAAACGTCCCAGGTTCGATTCTGGTCAGGGGCATGTACATTGGTTGCGGGCACATCCCCAGTAGGGGGTGTGCAAGAGGCAGCTGATAGATGATTCTCTCTCATCGATGTTTCTAACTCTCTATCCTTCTCCCTTCCTCTCTGTGAAAAATCAATAAAATATATTTTTTAAAAAATCAATAAAATATATTCAAAAAAACAACAATAGTTAATTGAGGAGTTCCCAGTCAATAGATAAACAGTCCTCGATGAGATGATGGTAAATACAGTGAAAACTCTTTAAAACACTGCTGTGACTTGAAAAATTTGTGACTAATAACATTAATATGATTTGATCCATGGCAAAAAAAGCAGACACGGAGGAATGAAGCACTGTTACAAATCTTTGGAGATGTGATTGGAATAATCTAGAACAGAGGTTAGCAAAGTTTACCCATAAAGGTCCAGATAGGAACTCATATCAATGTAAAACCTATTCTTAGCTCATGGCCTGTAGAAAAACAGAAAGGGGGTTGGTGGTGCTGCATTTGGGTGAGGGCAGAGTTTGCTGACTTCTGAGCTAGAAGGGAATCAGGGGAAAGGCTCCAGCTTCAGGACCTAAGGAGAACTGGTAAATTTCATATGGCAGCTCTGAGTGAGTCCTGTACTACAGTCAGCTATAGATCAGCGCATGGAACAACAAAAAAGCAAATACCAGCAAGGTGTTATCTAGATTCTGTACACCTAGAAATTGCATCATCATACCACCAAGTTCATAACAAGAAAAGACATACTTTGGTGATCAGAATAATTAATCAACAAATAATCAACCTTGTGGACATATTCAACAGTTTTGAAACCCATAACATTAAAAAAAAATCTGTCAGTTGTTCCTCAAATTACATAGTCTCCACAAAGTGCTAAAATAAGATAAAATTTTGATAGTATTGACATTTGGCGTCAATTTGGGATCTGGGAGAGATCTTGGAGGTCACTTAGCCACAGCTTTCATTCTAAAGACAAGACTCTGGGATGCAGTGGGAAGAAGCACCTTGGGTTGGTCACCCCACCAGCTGACGGACAGAGTGCAGAACAGAGGCAAGCTGAGCACTGGCTCCTCAAGCAAAGCTGTCTGTGAGGCCGAACCTGGTAACACTAGGAGCTCAGGTGAGCATGATAGTAATCCGTGTTTAACAAACAGTTGCATTACTTACTTTCTAAGAAAGGATAGAATCGTCCAGTTTCTGCCCATTTGGAACAATCAGATCCCCGAGTGGCCTTTACTTTGGCATAATATTGATGTTCATAGTCAGAAGTTTCTGCAGAGAGATCACAGTGGGTCCTGTTGATATGTCTGCATTCGGATTTGTTCAGCCATTTCTTTTGCCCATATCTGCAGGGAAGGAAACGGTGAATTAATAATGAGGTGCCCTCTGTGCTGTACAATAGGACAAAAACAGTCATTATGTAAACCTGAATGGAACTTAAGACCTTCTCTTCAGAACAACAGAAGGGCCTGTCATTGAGATAAAAAGAATCTGCTTTTGCTGCTGGCAATTTTTTTCATTAGCTGTCAGGAACATGAGTCAGAGTTTCTGTAATCACCTTTCTCTTCTGTGAATTATAATGTGCACGGTATATCTTGAGAGCATGTGTTTTATTATTATTCTTGGGCTACAGTAAAAATTTTACATATTGCGTGATCAACTCCTCAAATAAGTATATCTATGTACATTTTGTAATCCGCCATGCCCACTTAGGTCAGGTTGATTGTTTTAAGAAAAATTAGCCGTCTTTTTTCTTGGAAGAAAAATTACCTTGACATTCTCATAGAATTAAAAAATCTACTTGCCATCAAGGGTTTGGGGAAAGGTCACCAGACTGAAGTGCATGCCCAAATCTGCATTTTCAATTATAGCAATGATGATACTAAAACTAGATGGGTTCACTTTGATTTTTCCTTTCCTTTATTAAACGCACAACACCCATAGTAAATAGGGAGGGGAACTATTTTTAGGTGGGAGAGGCTAAGGTATATAAAGTGATGAGAGATGAGCTGGAAAAGAGACAGTTTGCAGGAGAGGCTAGTGAAAAGATTAAACAGTGTCTTAGGGTTTTAGAAAGATAATTCTGGTGGTGGCATGGAGAATGCAAAGGGGTAGGAGTGACAGCCTGGAGAGGAGCTGGGAGGACACTCCAGGAGGAAGATGAGGGTGGTCTAGACAAGGATGGTGGCCATGGAACCAATAGGATACAGGAAGAAATATCAGGACACAGGACTTGGTGATTGGGGGCATACAAGAGATGAAGTAAGGATGATGCCTCTTTCTGCCTGGGACAAAAGGTTGTAACAGTGGTAATCCATTTTACAGATGAGAAAACTGAAGCTCAGAGAAATAAGGAAACCAAATGCTCAAGTTCATATCACTAGTAAAAGGCATATCTGGGATTTGAACCACTTTCCTGGGATGCAAAGCTTGAGCTTTCAGTGCTTCCCTCTATATTTGTGTATTCAATTCTTTTGGCAGATATAATTTAAATTTTTGTTCACATTTCATCTTTTACTTGGAAACAAACTTCTTTCAGAAGTATAATATGTAGTCTGCCCAAGGTTACCCAGCAAGGTTCACAGCCTGCCTATGAACCCAGGACTGTCTGACTCCGGCTGAGCTTGGAGCCCTGTCAGTGACATATACCACCCTGTATTGCTGTCCACCTCCTAAGGTGTTTTTTGTTTTTTTTTTTTGTTTGTTTGTTTTTTTAATATTCTTTTTCAAAAGTTGCACAATCTAACTTATCTGCTGTCAGAGAGCAGTGACGAATCTGCCCGTTTTAAAAAATCCTTTTCTGAATCAGGGAGACATACAAAGGACAGAGCAAGCTCTTTGCTCCACCTAATGGAAGAGGAGGAAAGAGTGTGCGTGCTCCTAAAACATTTCCCTTTGCACAGTGATGTCTTCTCTCCTAAACTCAGCTCCTGGGAAACGCCTCAGAAATGAGAATGAGGGTCTGGCTCAGTTAGGTCAGGAAGAGCCGTTGAAGTCCTCCATTGCCATTGAAAGTAGGATTTTTTTTTTTCAAAGACAAAAATGACTTTATTCTTTTTTTTTTTGTAACTATGGTATCAATACATTTAAAAAAACAAAACAAAAAACCCTCAACTAATCAGAAAAGCAGAATCAAGAGAGAAATAAATCAGCTGGAAACTTATTACCCTGGAATATTTGGTATACTTGGTTCTGGACATCTCATTATGCTTACATATAACCAGGATAGTTAGAGAGCTGAATATATAGATAAGAACTAGATTATACCACATGCATAGTTTTAATAAATGTACTAAACTTGACTTACACTTTAATATAAAATAAGAAATTAAAGGAATTGCTATAGTTCAAATGTTTCTTTACCACAAGAGATAATAGTTCTTACAATATAATTTAAATTAAGAAAATGGTTTTTTTGTGTGAAAAATACTGAGAGCTTAGCCATTAAAATGAAGTCGTTTCATTTTAGATCATATTTAATGGCTTTCTGCTATGAATATCAGTATACTTATAGTTTTCGCTCACCTTCTGATTTGTTCTATTATTATTTAGGTTCAAATGTATTTGAGAAATTTCAAGAACCATATTTTTCATCACTATGTGCTCTTAGTTCTAAATTTACATCATTGCAATGCATGCTACCAGTCTTTATGCCATCACTCCGTCATTACTAATTTCTTTGTCTAGATTCATCTTCTTTTCTATGTCAGGTAGTTATTATCTTTAGTTAGTGGTTCCTCACCCCCCAAGAAGGTCTCATGGGAGTGATATCTTGAATTCCTACCTACTTGAAAAGACACCTGCTGAACTTGATAAGAGTCTTGGGCCTCACCTATTTTCCCCCTTAGAAGATGTAGCACTGTTTTCCGCTGAGTGCTGCTGGACAGAAATCACTTCATCCCCACCTGACTTGAGTCCTGCTCTTGCTAGGATGTCCAGAAATCATTTCATTTTCTTAAAGTCCAATAAGTTCACCAGGATATGTCTTGCTATTATTTTTATTACATTTTGCTGGATATAACATGCATTTATGATATGCAATGCCAGATTATTATCATTATTTCTTGGTCAACTATTCCTAAAAGCTATAATAGTTGTTTTTTTCTTTTTAAATTCTTATTGATTTCAAAGAGGTAGGCAGAGGGAGAGAGAGATAGAAACATCAATGATCAGAGAGAACCATTGATCGGCTGCCTCCTGTATGCCTCATACTGGGGAATGGGCCTGCATCCAGGAATATGCCCTGACTGGGAACTAAATCTTGATCACGTGGTTCATAGGTTGATGCTTAACCACTGAGCCATGCCAGCCCGGCTATAATAGGTTCTTAAAGTATATTTAATATTTTTATTTTACATCTTTTCCCTAAGCTCTGCCCACTTGCTTTTAAAAAAATAGTGGTCTTAGAATTTTTTCTTTTGGAAGAGATTGCAATTTCTTCTTTAAGCTTTATCATTAGAAACATGTTGCTTATGGGCTCAAACTATGGACAATTATTTGTATGAGTTTTTCTCCTACTTCCATGAGAAAACTTTCACTTGTGTTCTTTTTTTCCTCTTTCTCTCTTCCAATGATTATGGATAGGTGCTGTGCTGGCTTCTTTGGGACTATTGCTCTTTGAATGGGGACAACTATTTTTAGTTTTATTTATTTTTAAAATACATTTTTATTGATTTCAGAGAGGCAGGGAGAGGGAAAGAGAGAGATAAAAACATCGATGAGAGAATCATTGATTGGCTGCTTCCTGCACATCCCCTACTGGGAATCTAGTGCACGACCCAGGCATGTGTCTTTGACTGGAATCAAACCTGGGACCCCCTAGTTCAACGGCCTCTTAACCACTGAACCAAACGAGCTAGAACTATTTTTAGAATATTAGGTGAATGGGTACAGGATTGAGGGTCTGTTACACACTGTATCATGGACTCATGCCATTCCTTTTGACAGGAAGCCTGCTCACCCTCAGGATTTCAACAGGAGGAGGCAGATGTGGCTGATGGCACTACCCCGGGTTGCCTTCTTTCTCTTCTGCCCGCTCACTCCCCTTTCCCCTGGGCTGCTTCAGAGCTTCTACGTTGGATATATCACTTGACCCTGATTTCACTTTTAGCCCCTCCTTCTCTGACAACCTGGGGCTCCATGGGGTCATTTCCTCAATTTCTGGGGGTGGGAATCCTTGGATTCCACATTCTTAGACTGTGGGTTAAGCCTCTGAGTACTGTGACATTTATTCTTGTGACATTATTGTCTACTGTTGGAGTTTGAGGAGCTATAGATTTACTTCCAGCTTGTGGGGTGGTTTCTTTCAGATTTTATAGTATTTGGCTTGTACATCTCCTAGTCTGTGGCTTGGGGGTTGTGACCATTTCCTTGGTTGTTTCGAAGTTGGACATTGTCTGTCTGATTTGCATTCTTTCTTGCTTGCAATGAGTTTTGAGGGAGAGGTGAAAAGTAAAAATGTCCACTCACTACTCTCTTCAACAGGAACAGACAGTTGTACATAATTCTGTGCGCAGGTTCACTTAACACGTGCATAATTCCAGTAAGTTTAGACATTCCCAAGATGATGGATTTCTTTATTTGCTAAGCCACAGAATAATCTTTTGACCAACTTCTTTTCTCCATTTAAATACCTTTCCCTTGCCGCAGCCTCCCGTGCTCCTGTCTCCATGAGGAAACTGTTTTCTAATTTAAGCTAACAAAGCATAGTGAGAAAAACAACATGAAACCTCTAATTTTTTTCTTTTCAAATACTTATTTAATACAAAAGATGGCGTATCTTCACACAATCAGTAGGAGTCTGAGTCTTGTGTTTATAAACCAGCCAAAAGGAAAAGAAGCAACTTACATGAAATACTGCACAGTGTAAGCCACGTCTACTCCTTGTAGGCCCTCGGGTGGGCCCCACTGGAGGACATTCTTCATGTTTACGGATAAGAAGGTGACATTTATAGGCTTAGGCAAACCACCAGGGATACAGGGAACTGAAAAAGGAGTAGAGAGAAATCAAGGTCTTAATGGAGAAAGAGGAAAACATAACCCCTCTGGTAGCTGGTGTTCAGTATGGCCTTCCAGTATGGCACCCTGTGTATTCCTCCCAAATTGAACCGGAGCTGACAATGACTCACTTCAACCCCCAGATTTTGACAGAAGTAACCATGGGACTGGCAGCTCCCACTATTTTTTTTAAAATAATATATATATATTTTAATTGATTTCAGAGAGGAAAGGAGAGGGAGAGATAGAAACCTCAATAATGAGAGAGAATCATTGATTGGCTGCCTTCTGCACGCCCCCTACTAGGGTCATGTGCCCTGACCCGGAATCAAACCCAGGACCCTTCAGTCCACAGGCCGATGCTTTATTCACTGAGCCATACCAGTTAGGGCAGAACTTCCATCACTTTTGCCTTTTGGAAGCCCTACGTAAAAGTGGGGCTACCCAGCTGGAGAGGCCACGTGATAAGGGAGAGGTTCAGTTGTCGCAGCTGAGCCCACTTTTCAATCAAGGGGCCAGGAGAAACACTGTGGGCGTTCCAGCCCCACCTGCCACAGACGGAAGCTGCAGGAGAGACTTGGAATGAGACCCGCAAAACAACCATCTAGCCTGTTGCCCCTGTTAGCATTCAGAATTGTGAGAAATAATTGTTTTAAGCCACTATTTGGGGATAGTTGGTTATCCACCAGCAGATAACTAAATCATATATATAAAATAAAAAAATACTACAGGTGGTTCTACATGTTTAGTTGACACTAACATGTGAGGAGTGGTTAGCATCTTGTAAGAATTAAAATGAAAATAGGCTATGCATCATAATATCACAGATGTAAGGTATTACCAACACATGATTCCACAGAACTATCTGATAAGGAACTAGAGTAGTCTGATTTGTGGCAACTTGAGTTTTGAAATACAAAACATAAGTTAGGCGTATTTTCTCACTGTTTAATCTATACAAATCTTTATCTTCTATAACATTGGTTTCTGTTCATCTTTTTAAAATAACTAAACAGTCCGCAGAACTCTCAAGATGCCTAAAACATTCCCAAAAAGTTTTAAGAAATAACTTACAATTAAAAAAAAAAAAGGATTGCTCATTTTAATTCAAATTTCTTGGTCACTGTCATGAGGAAACAAAGTAAATTGCTTTTCTGAAATTAACTGTATTCTAGAATGTGCTGCCAATCATTAACATTGATTCAACAGACATTTTATTTAATGTTTTGTAACTATTTAAATAATCCTCTAGAAAGCTATGCCAATTATCAAAATGCTGGCAAAATTTGGTAATAATCCTAAGATACAAAATTCAGGGTCCGTAATGACCAATGGCTTGACCAAATACTAGGCTGAGTGTGCAGCAGGCTCCGGTGGGTGGGAACTGGCGAGCGGGCTGAACTGCTGACCTCTCCGGGAGAGAGGTGGGGCTGATCAGTGGCTACCACGGCTGCTGCTGAGGAAGAAAGAGAGAAAGAGAGAGATAGAAATGTCGATGAGAGAGAAACATCGACCAGCTGCCTCCTGCACACCCCCCACCCGGGGATGTGCCCGCAACTAAGGTACATGCCCTTGACCGGAATCGAACCCAAGACCTTTCAGTCCGCAGACCGACGCTCTACCACTGAGCCAAACCGGCTTCGGCTCTCACAGTAATTTTGATAGCCATCCTCCAAGATGGCTTTCAGTTATTCCCTCCAGTTGGCATTCCCAGCATGTGTAGTCCCCTCCCACACTGTATCTGGGTTGGTCTGTATGACCAATAGCACATGATAGAGATGATGATACATCATTTTCAAGAGTAGGTTATAAAAGACAGTGAGGATATTCTATTGAATATCTTACTTCCAAGAGGTGTGTTGGTGAGCTTAGAAGTGGGTCCTTCAGATGACTGTATCCCCAACCTACCACTGGACTATACTCTCACGAGGGACCCTGAGCCAGAACCACCAACCAAACCATCATCAGACTCCTCCTCGGAAACTCTCTGAGATAATGCTTATTGTATTAAGCTGCTAAGTTTTGAGGTACCCTGTTACACAGCAATGGATAGCTAATAAAACAAAGATTCTAAAAATAAAAGAAACTAAGATAGTTTAGTCACTAAAATAAAAAAATAAATTAAAAAAAGAGGAAATTAGAAAAAAATATGGCCCCTCCATTCCCAGTCATGTTATAAATGACTCTTGCTTTAACAATCTTGTAAAGATGTCTTTTTAAATAGGTCAACTTTTTATTTATAAAGAAAATAAAAAAAAACCTAATGAGAAGACTGGATACTTATTAGCCTTTCAGTAGCAAGTAAAGATCACAGCAACAATGTTTTGGATTTAAAAAGAAAAGAAAAGAAAAAAAAGACAAATTCTTGGTTAAGACCATTGTAAATACACTGACAAGGATTTCAGTAAATTCTTAGTTAAGGTCATTGTAAATACACTGAGAGTAGTAAATAGCTTTCATAGAAACATTTTATAATAGATATTACTGTTTTATACACTATTTTTGGGGAAAGAATATCCCAGCTTTTTAGTCCTGAACATTCTTTATGTGGATTGACATTACCTTTCTGATTGCATAGGCAGAAAAGTTATCAGTTTTGAATCATCCCCTAGTCCAGTGGTCGGCAAATCATATGGAGCTCTTTGGCCCCTTGAGTGTGGCTCTTCCACAAAGTACCAAGTACCCTAATTAAGTTAATAATAATGAACCTACCTATAGAGTTTAAGTTTAAAAAATTTGGCTCTTAAAAGAAATGTCAGTCATTGTACTGTTGATATTTGGCTCTGTTGACTGAGTTTGCCGACCACTGCCCTAGCCAATCAATCGAAATATCATCCAGGGGCAGCCCCACCGTGGAAAAGGAGGAGAGTGGCTAAGATGAAATGGAAGAAGTTCAGATGGGCTAGATTCCCTGCTTTGTGAGCCCTGGTAGGGAAGCTAGATTATACTTGAAATTTATTGCTAAAATAGTACAAGCCAGTATTCATTAAATGGATGCACATCTGGAGGAATAAGGGGTCTTCAGTCCAAAACATAGTATAGGAGGAGAACACCAAAATGGTAAAGGCACACAACAGCAGGGCAAGTTAGGATATTGCCAGCAATTTGGTGTGGCAAGTAGAGTATTGAAATTTAGTGGGAGAGTATTAAAGCCTTACATGAGGAGAAGCCATGAGCCTATTTTTAGTTCAAATGGATTACTTCACTGCTGAAGGGAGAAAAGACTGGATGGGGGAAAGACTAGAACGGGACAGACCAGTAACAGCATAACTCCAGCTGCCCAAGTGAGGAGGGCTGAGCTTGCCCCAGATGCTGGCTGTGGATATGGGGATGGGCGGGCAGCTTGGAGCTCCATTTGCAAAGTAGAAACAACAGGACCTCCTAATGGAGCAGAGCTGCTATGCTGTGAAAGCCGATTCACAAGTGAGGATAATGCAAAGCAGTGATAAAAAATAGAATCAGCACTTTTTCAAAGAGGCAAAATAGAACATTTGAGAAAAAAAAAAAATTCGCAACCAGTATCTTCTTGTGGTTTTTCAAATCTTTGCAGTGTTTAGGCACAGTGTTTGTTTCAAGTGTGGAAAACATAGAGAAGGAATGAATAAACATTCCGATGGAGGTAAGTCATTTTTCCAACCTGCCTGTACTGATGAGATAGTTTAATGAACACCAAAGTGAAAATATGTAACACCCACATTGACATCAGGGGTCAAGGGCCAATGTATGGCTAACAACAGCCTTCTCCCCCGTCCCCCACACACATAGGTTCAGGGCCAGAAAGTATAACTTTGATTCTCTCTGATAATCCATTGATTTCACATCCCAAATCATAAAGCTGTTGGACTGACACACATAGTTTTTTTCTGAGAATGATGTACCACTACCACTCTGGTTTGAAACACAAGATTCTTCCTGGGCTTGTCTGACCACTCCTTTTGCAATTCTGCCAAATGCACCATGTGCACAACTGCACCAGCACCAAATTATCGGCAATACTCTAACTTGCCCAGCTGTTGTGTGCCTTTACCATTTTGGTGCTCTCCTCCTATACTATCTTTTGGACTGAAGACCCCTTGTTCCTCCAGGTGTGCATCCATTTAATGAATACTGGTTTGTACTATTTTAGCAACTAAAATATGATGATACTGTGGTGCTCTGTAGGGTATACACAGTCCCCACTAAAGAAAGTAGGCATTTCTGACAACAGTCATCTGGGCAACAGTCTGGTCTTTGAAAAGTTGAACCCAGAAGGCAACGCAGAGGGTTGGACCTCTGGGTTGCCTTTGAGTTCTCTGACCAGAGTATGGACTTGAGCAATAGAGGGATACTTGAGGGTGTCCCCTTGAATTGGGGGTACTTATGATGGCCTCTGTTAAAACAAAGCCATGAGGGGTCCACAAGATGTCCACTTAATGAACTTCCAAATAATGATTGTTAGTTATATCTTGTAAGTCCCATCATTTAGCTAAGTGTCCCGGCTTGAAGTTTATTTTCCTTTTATTATAGCTTGTTATTGAATACTAGAGGCCCAGTGCACGAATTCATGCATGGGTGGGGTCCTGCTGGCATGGCCCCAATCGGTGGATTGGGGTTGGGCCTGTTTGGAGGAGGAGATGGCAGAAGGTTAGCCACCAGGCCTGCCCTGATCTAGCCAATCAGGCCTTGGCTGGCTAGGGGGATGGACCATGGATGATTGGCTATCGGGCGTGCCCCCCGATTGGGATGGAGGGGATGATTAGGGATAGGACTGGCCATGGGGAGGAGCTGTGGGCCAATCAGAGTGGTGAGGGCACATAGTTGGCGGGGCTGGCCAGGGGGAGGGGCTACAGGCCTTTTGTGGTGAGATGGGCTGATCAGGGGTGGTCTGGCCAGGGGGAGGGGCCGTAGGAGGTTGGCCTGTCGGCCCCACCCATGACCAGGCCAGTTTCCTGGCCACAGTGGGCATCATAGACACTGGTCATCGGTTGTTCCAATTGTTCCGGATGCTGGCTTTTTATATATATAGCTTTTGGATTGTGCGTGATAGCATGAAGGACTTTAAGAGAGACTACTTTTCAAAATAAATGTATTGTAGTTTACCCATCATCGTACTGCTCAGCTCATGGCATTTGAGGCATGCTTCCCTTCAGCTGTGATTATCTTCAGAGGTAACTAACAAACATGTAAGAATTCCATTTCATTATCTTATAGTCACCTCATTTTTGCCCAACATAGCAGTTCCCTGTTTAATTACCCAAGTTCGTTGGAAGTGCCTCTGAATGCTTTTGAAATTAGATGTATATATCAAAATTGAAGATTTGCCACTTAATGGATTATTCTGGCCAAGGTATACCAGTAACTATGAAAAAAAAAAGAGTTTAAGAAATTCATTGTTGTGAGATTTTTTTGCATAACCTTCTAAAATACCTATTTTGAAGATGCCATCATTAATTTGTATGTGTCAGACCTACTGTTTGTTATAAAACCAGTCCTACTACTTTAGTCATCTCTTATATGAATGTCTTCCCTTCCCTTGCCTTTTGAAAATTAGCTTTTTGAGGACAGGAACTTGATTTTCTTCACATTTTGCTATTTCCAAAGTGTCTTGATTGGTAGTAATACATATCAAAATAACTGTGGAAAAGAAAATTGGAATGTGGATTGGAGTATCTATGACTTGATAACTTGCCTCAGAAGGAAAAACATAAAAGAATGAACAGAGTCAAAGACCAACTGGGGCTATTAAAGTCCTGGAAAGAATAGCAGTTGGGAACTCCAAGTTCAATCACTAGGTGTTTATTAATTGTCGATATACACCATCCAGCTTATTTTTCAAATCATTTTCACAACTTTTTATCCTCACAGAAGTAATGTTAATTTTTCCATAACACCTTCATCACTTGAAATTTTCAAAGATAAAAATCAACAAGATAAAAATGTGAGAAAAATTTAATAGAAAAAGTAAGACATTTAATAGAAATTATCTAGTGGTGACTTGAAAATAAGTAACAGTATTGCCTTCTGTTCATTGTTAATTGCAATTTTGAGGCAAATGAAGTTGGTCATGTGATCTCAGACTTCCAATACGGTAGCCATCAAAAACAGTCAGAAAGGTGAAATAATTTTTAATAGGCTAACTTTTCTCCATAGTGACAAGTAGATGCTTTGATGTTTTGAAGAAGACTGGGAGTAGAATCAGATCTCTTCAGGGTTGAATTATACCTTGATAAAGTTGTATTACTAAAGGTAATAAAATGAACAGGGCTTCCCCATAGGCCTTGCTGAAGATCAGCTCTTGAGGTACTTTCTTGCCACAAAGATGTAAAAAATACACAAAAAAACATTGGTCAAGATAAAAGCAGAGCAACACTGGATAGACCACCCATGCAAGAGAGCCAAAGACTAACAACAATGGAATTTACCCAGGAACAACTAGGAGAAATGAATCAATTAAGACATCCCATTTGCTCATGCTCATTAAAGCAAACAGAGCCTTTAAAGGACTGTATTGATTCAGGAAGTGGGAAATAGCACGTAGGACACCAACTTTACCTTAGCAAACCACAGCTGCAGCATGTGTGCTTTGACAACTATTTGTGGTTTGACACTGTATTGCAAAGAGCCGCAGACCACAGCGATTCTTTGAGGCTGCTAATGACCTTGAGGTCTACAGTTAAAAAGGCCTACCTACTTGGTAGGGTTTTGTTTGCTGATCTGTGGTTTCATAGGAAAGAAATGTATGTGTTAAAAAAGAATATGAACTACCTAGTAATTTATGGATAGAATATGATTAAAGCAGAATTTAGCTTTATTTTCTTGCTAATATTTTAAATGAAAAGATATAAATTTATACCGAGTAATAAATATTTTGCATCATGTGGCTAGATGGCAGCCTTTCTATGACTATTAATTGAGTTTATGTGTTTTCCTAAAAGTCTTTGAAGTATTTATTCATAGTAAGATATTTATTTGAATGTATCATTTCTTTTCAATGCACAGTTTCTCCTCAAGTAGAGTGAATGTGATGTGACATATATTGGTAACCCTCCCCCCCCCCCTCCCAAACACACACACTTGCACTTTTTTTAAGTTTCAGTTTAAGGGACCCTTTATACTATAAAGTTTATAGGAAGCCCTGCCTAACCCTTAAATGAGATCAGTTGCCTTGCACTGTGCTTCTAAATAAGCTTGGTTTCCTCAATTCTGGTATTTATACTTCAATGTATTATATTAACCTGTCTGAGACTATAGGCTCCATGAAAAAAAAAGACCTTGTTTTCTTGTTCACCTGTATGCCTAGAACAGTTGCTTCAATGTATGAATGAGTGATATTGTATAAATGAATAAATGGCATTGTATGAATGAATGAATGAATGAATGAATGAAAGGTGCTCAAATAAGATTGTTTTAAAATCATAAAATTATATTTTAACTCTTGAAAACTCAGAATTGACACATGGGGTGTAAAAGTAATTCTTTTCCATTAAATCTGATCATTCATCTCAAACATCTCATTTTTCTATATTATTTGCTCCTGAACTGCATTTGCTATTCTATTTTGTGCTTAAAAGCTGAGCCAATTTTTAAAGTAACAAGATTGAGCATGTAGTAGATAGCTTAGTGGATCTTTTAAAACTGATATATTTTTTATCTAAAATGGAGGAATTGGAATTATATGGATAGTTAGCCATAGTATGAATACAGTCCTGGTTGGAACAAGAGTGAGAATTTTGTAGTCAAGGTACCCCTCAGAGAAGTGGAGGCAGGAGGAACCAAACTAAAAGAGCTTTCAATAGCTAAAGCTGGGACAATTTGAACAGCAGATATAATTGTATTGGATTATAACTCAAAGAATAAAGCAAATGTTTATGAGTCCTTATTGACACATTTAAATGATCAAATAAATAAATAAGCGGGGGAGAAGTTAACAGCTTTTCCTTGCAATAGAATTCCAATTAATATGGAGAATAAAAGAGGGAAATAAAAAAAAAATCACCATTAGTCATAATAGTTATTGCAGTCATCATTCACTGATAGTTACTAAAATTAGTGGGTATAAGTTTGAGGAGAAACAATATATTTGCATGATCTCAAAGTATTTTCTCACTAGGTATTTATTAATCACAAAGTGGAAAATATGAACTCTACAGTGAGAAACCCTCCAGACCCCACCTTAATTAACCAAGCGATCAAGGTTAATATCACCAGTAAAAAACATATATTGATATCATAAATGCTTTGGTATGCTGCACTGAGAAAGACAACATAATATGGGTGGTGTTCTTGTTTAAAAGAAATAACCTCACTCTAATCACGAGGAAATGTCAAACCCAAATTGAGGGACATTAGAAGGAAAAGGTGACTATAATTCTTCAAAAATGTCAAGGACCTGGCCGAAACCGGTTTGGCTCCATGGATAGAGCGTCAGCTTGGGGACTGAAGGGACCCGGGTTTGATTCCGGTCAAGGTCATGTACCTTGGTTGCGGGAATATCCCCAGTGGGGGGTGTGCAAGAGGCAGCTGATCGATGACTCTCTCTCATCGATGTTTCTAGCTCTCTATATCTCTCCCTTCCTCTCTGTACAAAATCAATAAAATATATATATTTTTAAAAATGTCAAGGACCTGACAGCAGAGAAAGGCCGAGGAACTGTCCTAGATGGGAGGAGACGAAGGAGGCATGACAACTAATGTGTTGGTAACGTGGGGTCCTGGAGTGGATCCTGGAACAGAGAAGGGGCTTTGGTTGGAAAATTGGTTAAATTCAAGCAAGGGCCACAGTTTAGTAAATATACTATACCACTGTTAATTTGCTGGTTCTGGACATTGTACAATGGTTACAAAAGATGTGGAAATTGGAGGAATCTAGGTGAGTGATTTATGGAAATTTTATCCTATTTCTGCAAGACTCAAATTAGTTCAAATACAGTGTTTAAAAAAGAATAAAAAAGTTTAATTAGGTTCACTGGAATCATATGTGTATGTTAAATATGTCCTAGAATAATGTCTCAGTAAAATAAACTATGCAATGCTGCTGTTTTTATAACAAAGAGGAGACATGTCAACAAATATCCTCATTGTGTTTATTATAGTACTAGAGGCCCGGTGCACAAAATCATGCGCTGGTGGGGTCCAGCTGGCCTGCCCTATGGGGCCTATTGGGGGTGGGCCAGCTGGGGCAAGGAGCCACGTGTGGTTTGCCTACCGGCCCCACACCCTGATTGGGGGTGGGGGGCTGCTCAGGGATGGGGGGTGCTGGTCCGGAGGAGGGGCTGTGAGTGTTCCATTCACCCTGCCGCTTGGCTAATTTGCATATTACCCTTTTATTATATAGGATACTAAAGGCCTGGTGCATGGATTCATGCACATTGAAAGGAAATTAATTAGAAGGTGGCCAGGCGGGGCAGGGCTGGGTGAGATGGGCCAGACATGCCCTGGAGTCAACCTTCCATGGTTCTTCCCCAGTTGGCCCCACCTGGGGTGGTACTGGGGCTCAAAGGGTGTCTGCAGAGTGAGTGGGGTCCCTTTGGCAGGTGAGGTCCCTTGGCCTGGCCTGTGGAGATCGGGCCGAAACTGGCAGTCTGACATCCCCCGAGGGGTTCTGGAGTGCAAGAGGGCACTCTGCAAAGTTGCTGTTGCTTGGCAGCTCCTGTGTTGAGCAGCTGCCCCCTGATGGTCAGTATGTGTTCATAGCTACTGGCTGGTCATCTGGTCACTTAGGCTTTTATATATATAGATCAGTTCAAATAAGCTTATCTGCAGTAGTAGTATTTAGACTGGTTCAGTTATTCACAGTCATTTTTCCAAAGAAGACATACAATTGGCCAACAGACACATGAAAAGATGCTCAGCATCACTAATCACCATGGAAATGCAAATCAAAACCATCATGAGATAGCACCTCATATCTGTCGGAATGGTTATCATAAAAAAGACAAGAAATAACAAGTGTTAATGAGGATGTGGAGAAAATGGAGCCCTCATGCACTGTTGGTGGGAGTGTAAATTGGTGCAGCCACTATGGAAAGCAGCACAAAAATTCTTTAAAAAATTAAAAAATAGAGCTACCATATAATCTAGCAACTCCGCTCGTATTTATTCAAAAAAATATAAGTGCCCTATGTTCATAGCAGAATTATTTACAATATCCAAGGTATGGAAACAACCTGTGTCCATTGATGGATAGAGAAGATGCAGGGTGTGTGTAATGGATTACTACACAGCCCTAAAAAAGAACAAAATCTTGCTATTTGTGACAACCTGGATGGACCTTGAGGATAGTATGCTAATTGAAATACAAACACTGTATGATTTCACTTATATGTGGAATTTTAAAAAGCAAAACAAATGAACAAGCAAAACAAAATTGGACTCACAGATACAGAGAACAGACTGGTGATTGCCAAAGGGAGGAGAGTTGGGGGGGGGGGGGGGCGAGATGGATGAAGAGGATGGAGGTACCAACTTCTAGTGATAAAATAAGTCATGGGGATGAAATGTGCAGATGGGACCATCCTCAATAACACTGTATTAACGCTGGTTGGTGATAGACGATAATAGACTTATGTGGGTGATTATTTAGCAATGTCCACATATGTGGAATCATCATGTTGTACAACCAATGTAACATTCTATGTTAATAAAAAGGGACTCGCAGAAAAATAATGTTTCCTCTCTACCAGAAATACAAAAGGAAAAAAAAAGAAAGAAAAATAAATGTTTATGAATCATCTGGTTACTGGAATCCAGGTGGTAGAGTTTAAACTTAAAAACAAAACTGAAAACACAAGGTAAGCTCTTTCCAGAAAATCAAAATTCACAACATATTTCTGTTCAAGGTCGACCCAGAAAAGGAAAAAAAAAAAAAAAAAAAAAAAAAAATGACTGCCCAGGAGAGGGGATCTTAATTTAAAAGTTTTTCTAGACCCCGTTCCTTCGGATCAGACCCTTTCTGGGAGGTTTTTCTATTTCTTTTTTTATTGTATTTATTGGGGTGACACAAAGCGAAGACCACCTCTGGCTCCGGGGAGGCACAGGTAGGTCCGGGGGCCGAGAGCGCACAGTCCGCGCGGCGAGGCCGGCGGCGTCGGGGAGGGCGGTGCGCGGTCACCGCGGTCACCGTGTCCGTCTCCGCGGGCAGGTGCGGTGTGGGTGACCCGCGGGCAGGTGTGCGCTGTGGGTGACCCGCCGGATAGGTGTGCGCCCTGGGTGACCGCACAGCTTCCTCCCCCGGGGCCGTCCCGCCGGAGAAAGTGTGAAAAGCGCGTCCTGCAAACTTGACCCAGAACCCAGCGCGGGAGCCCGGCGGTGAGTGTCTCCCCGGGGCCTCCCCGCAGACCCCGGCCCCCCGCTCAGCTCGAGGACAAGCAAAGCCCCGCGGGCGGGCGGGGCGGACTCCACGCGGCCACTCCAGGGCCGGCGGCGCCGCGCCGGGGCCGTGCACTCACCTGCGCGTCCCCACGGCGCGGCCGCGAGCAGCAGCAGCAGCAGCGGCGGCAGCAGCCGCAGGGCCGCGCGGCCGGGCGCCGGGGCCCCTCCGGCCGCCACGTTCGCTGGGGTTCGGAGCCCGACAGAGGCGGCGTGGCCGGGTCACATCGCTGCGGGCGGGCGGGCGGCGGCGTCCGTCCCCTCCGGCCGCAGGTGGCGGCGGCGCGGCTTCCCTCTGCGCCCCGGGCCCGCGGCTCGGGCTGCGCCCGGCGCTCCGGGAGGCCCAGCGCCCAGTGCCCAGGGAGGCGGCGCCAGGGCCGCGCCCCACCCGCGGCGGGAGCTGGAGGCCAGGGGGAGGGGAGGGTCCCGGGCGGTTCCCGGTGCCCAGCCACTCACTGTTTCAGTGTGAGCCTGTGAGAGTGTATCTTCCCAACCCGGGAGGCCATGTCGCCCCATGAAAAGTGAATCATGCATGCCTTATGGTCACCTCCCTTAAACTTTTGAAATGTCAAAGATGGGTGCTGGAAGAAGAATGAAACGGATTATTTATTTCTCAACATACTGTCAGGCACTCCGCCATATATTGTATTTGATGTCATTTAATCCTCACCAAGGCAATTACGTTGACATTGTCCGGTTTTACAGGTGAGGAGAGGGAGGCTCAGAAAGTGAGGTGCCAGCCTGGATGAAGTCTCCCAAGCTCCTGAGCAGTGGCGTGGGGACTTCCAAACAGGCCTGATTATAGGTTCCCTGCTCTTTATAATGGGAGGGCAAGGGCAGGGGTTGCGATTAAGAAATGTGTTGAGCTCTAGCTGGTTTTGCTCAGTGGCTAGAGCTTCAACCTACGGACTGAAAGGTTCCAGGTTCAATTCCAGCCAAGGGCACATGCCTGGGTTGTGGGCTTGATCCCCAGTAGGGGGCGTGCAGGAGGCAACCAATCAGTGATTCTCTGTCATCACTGATGTTTCTATTTCTCTTTCGCTTTCCCTTCCTCTCTGAAATCAATAAAGATATATTTAAGAAAGAAAGGAAGAAAGGAAGAAAGGAAGAAAGAAAAAAGAAAGGTGTTGAAATAGCATGAGGAAAACCTGAGAGCAGGCTCAGCTCCAGTCCTTGAAAGGAGTCAAGATTGGGCATAGCCTGAAAGTAGAATAAAGGATTTACTTCAGAGCTGCTTTCTGTAGTTACTCCCTGTCTCAGTTTCAGAATCCCTCTTTTGCTGTTTTAGTTCTTCAACATCTGTTTAACCAGTTCCTCATAGCAAATCCTTTTGTTAAGGTAAATTCGTCTGTTATCCTGGCTGGACTCTTACTGATTCACTAAGACTTTAAGAAGGATTGAACATTTTAGGAAAGACTCTAGGGGTTATTAGCACATCATCAGCATTGAAAGGGTTAGCTAGCTAGTTTAATTAGGCAAGTTTAGAAAGTTTTAGGGGTCTATAGAAGAGGAATACAGAATAGAGACTTGAAGATGCCAGGGTGTTTATCTTACTTGTATGGAGGTTAGAGAAATGGCATAGACAAAGAGAAAATATACCTGGCCTGTGCAATTAAGACAGCCGTAAACCAAGGGTATCTTGGGCCTGAGCAACTAAAGTGACCATAAGTTAAGCCAAAAGTAGCCCTGAGCTGAGTAACTGGTAGGGCCATAAGATAAGGTTTTCTTTGCCAATGCAACTGGGGAGAGCTATAAGATAAAAGTGACTCCAACCAACAAGGTAAGGGGGAGAAAAGGTGGGGACACCACATGGGCTTGGAGCTTTGAAAATTAATTCTATGTTATAGAATGACCAATAAGAAGAGGTCAGGTTCAGACAAAGAACTACAGCCTATTGAATACTTCAAGACAAAGAAAGCAGCCATCATCCCCCTTCTCAGGGGCCCCTCTGTCCACCAGGAGAGAGAGTCCTAGGTTTAGAATTTAGAATTAGGTTTTAGAGGTAATGTCTGCTTGCAATAAAGTTTTTGCTTGCAATAAGTTTCTGTACTTTTCACCTATCACCTTTCCTCCGTGGTTTCATTCTTCGAAACCATCGAGACAAGAACCTGGGAATTCAGGGTGTTTCAGTTCAATTTTCACGTTTCAGCATTACCTTGAGTTGCTGTTCTTACTGTTTACATTAGTTTAGCTCCGTCATTGTCATGTTAAGTCTAGTGGATTAAATGTGATTCATATTTGCCATAAATATATTTTGGGCCAATTATTATTCGGTATCTAAGCTCTAGGACTTGTATACATTTCTGTTCAAACATGAATAGTTCATGGCCCGAAAGAAGGGGTTAAAGCAGACATACGTGGCCCTTCATCCCTTCTCCCTGACCCTTCTTACTTGAGTAGTAACAGTTCATTTCCCTCCCACTAGGAAGTGGAAATGGGTAGGTACCTGGGACTTGAAGTCCTTCCCCCATAAGTGGGCTACCCCTAGTTCTGAGCCAGTAATAGAGCCAGTAGTCTCCTGCGGGTTCCTCCTTCCTTCTGTCCCTTGGTCCTCAGATTCCCCTTTCCACTTGTGAGACAGCAGTCAGAATTTCACGGGTCTCATTCCTGATAATAAACTCACCACTTTGCATTCAGCGTGACTGGGGTTTTTTTTGTTTGTATTATTATTATTGTTGTTGTTGTTATTGTTATTATTATTACTGTCTAAAGTTTTACATATGTCTCCTTTTTCCCCAATTGACCCCCCCCCCCCAAGCCATTTTCAGCCCGGGCAAGCCCCCACCGCCCCAGAGTCTGTGTCCGTTAGCATGCCTGTGGTTTTTGTAAGCTGAGTGTGACCTGAGCACCTGCTCTGTGTTCAGGTGGTGTTTCCCATGCATTAAATTAAAGAATGCAGTTGTGACTTTTCTTTTGTCTTTACCTGTGACCCAGAACTCACCTCAGGGACTTTCCTTTCTACCTTTAAATTCTTACCCACCCTGTGAACTTCAGGAAAAGTCTGTCCAAGTCCCTCCCAATGTAAACCTTCCCAGTCAAGATAAATCCTCGTATACCTTTCAGGAGATTCTTGAAATGACTCAACACATTTAAATGGATATTTTCTTCTACTCAGAAAGATTATAATCCGTCAGCATGATTTACCATGCTGAGATCTTAACTTTTGGAGCCCAATATATAGATTTTAGGGCTCTCTGATCAGAAAGGCCATACTTCAATACCTCCCACTCTCAATCCCAACACTAATACCACAAACAAAAAATACAATTTTTTACTATTTCAGTTTAACTCTAAATAGTTTCCAGGAATAATACTAATAATGCAAAATTATCCTTTTTTCTTCCTTCTCCTTTATCATCATCATCATCATCATCATCATCATCATATGAAGTTACCGACTTCCTACTTTGAGCCAGGTATTTCACATTTAAGGATCTAACTGCCTTCTTAGATCCTTAAAACAGCTCTGTGAATTACTTGTTACCCTGAGTAACAAAATGAAGAAACATACTTGGACAGGTCATTCACTTAATAAGTAACAGACCTGGAATCTGAATCCTGGTTAATCTAATTCCAAAGTCTAATGGCTTCCTTAGATGCCTCTTGCACTTAAGAAAATAAAGCAGATACTTTTGAGGGGTGAACTGTGAAACAGCACACACATTGAGATGTATATATTTATTAATTTAAGAAAATGCAGCATTGGTATGATTTCTGTATCGTAAACTCCGTTGTGGATGGTAACAGATACTCATTTCTGGGCACTCAAGTATTGCGAGGTCAGGTTCAGAATGTGCTAAGGTGACCGCTCCAAAAGTAAACCTGAAAATTAGGGGTCAGGTGGCAGTTAGAGGGAAAGAGTTGGCAAGGTGAAATTCTCTGAACAGAATTGGGAGTTGGGACAAAATTGAGACATTTTGAGAGATAATAAGCATCCAGTACTGAGATGTCTACAATCCTTTTAGTCTACTCTGCCACCCCCTGTGGATATTTGAGGCCATTAGCAATTTTTATATTATGTTGTCTGCTTAAGGCCAAATAATATCTAATATTTAAAATCCTATGGAATGCTTTTCACCATACGTTTCTCAACTTTTATCCCAGGTTTTGTTTGTTTTTTTGTTTTGTTTTTTGAGAAATGGTTCATGCATTTTAATAGGTTATGTAATTGTGAAGTATAATACACATAGAGAAAGATGCACAAAGCTAGAGCTCAATGGGTTATCACAAAATGAAAGTATTGATAAGCATCACCCAAGTTAAGAACCAACAGTGCTAACCTTACAGAGGTCCCTCTCCGATCCCTTCATTTCTTTGCCAAATCAGTGTGCATTCCCTTGTACCTGGTTTCTCTCAACATTATGCTATGAGAGTTACCTATGGTGTTGCTTATAGTTGTAGTATACTGCTGTGAACTATGCCTATGTCACAGCTTATTTATTCATTCTATTTTAGATGACTTTAAATTGTTTCTGGTTTAGAGCTATTAACAATGGTGCTGCTTTCTTTTCTTTTTTTCTTCTTTTTTTTCTTAAATATATTTCACTGATTTTTTACAGAGAAGAAGGGACAGGGGTAGAGAGTTAGAAACATCAATCAGCTGCCTCTTTGCACTCCCCCTACTGGGGATGTGCCGGCAACCAAGGTACATGCCCTTGACTGGAATCGAACCTGGGACCCTCAGTCTGCAGGCCGACGCTCTATCCACTGAGTCAAACTGGTCAGGGCAATGGTGCTGCTTTAAACATGCTCATTGTGTCTCTTGCATAAGCGTACATGTTTCTGCCAGATGCATACCAGAAGTCTTATTGCTGGATCATAGGCGAGATATAATTTCACCTTAATAATGCCAAACCTGTTTGCCAAAGTAGTTGTAACAATGTACCTGCTCATCAGCTATAATGAATGTTTGTCTTCCACATTCTCGCCAACAGTTGGTATTTTTAAGCTTCATGATTTTAACCATTTAGAGAGTATATAGTGGTATCTCATTGTGATTTTCGTTTTCATTTTTCAAATGATTAATGACATTTAAAACCTTTTTGTAAGTTTATTATCCTTTGTGTTGTGATTGGATCAAGTTTCTTGCCTATTTTTTCTGTTAGCTTGTCTTTTTATTTTATTTTTAATTTGTTGAAAGGAATTTGTTACACATGCTGCAAGTGAGGCTTTTGGTAGTTATATATGTTGCAGATATGTTTCCTCTCATTGTGGCTTGCTTTTCTACTCACTTACTAGAGTAATAAATGAAGTTCTTAAGTGTAATTACTCTAACTTACCAATTACTTCTTTTATGGTCATTATATTTATTGTCCCATTTAAAGAAAATGTTATCTCTACCTAAAGTCATGAAGATATTCTTCTATGTTATCTCCTAAGTTTTATTTTTCACATTTCAAATTAGGATGCCTAAAATTTATTTTTATATATAATATAAAGTAGGGGTTTAAGTTTTATTTTTCATGTGAATCCAAATGACCTGCACTTCTTCCTGAAAAACCTTCCTTTCTCTTCAGCTCTTCAGTTCCATCTTCTTTATAAACTAAATGTCATTCATGAATAGGTCTGTTTATAGACTATACTGTGTTCCATTGGCCTGTCTATTATTATTCCAATATCTCGCCATTTTAATTACTTCATCTTTTTGCTGGTAGAGCAAGTGCCCTTATTTTGCTCTTATGTGAGTATCTTCTACATTTTGTGCTTTGCATTTTCCATATACACTTTCCAATTCCCACAAAACAACAGGCTTAGTTTTATTTTAAGTTTTTTTGTTTTTCTTAATGCATAGCATACATAAAATAAAGTGCATAAAACACATGGATCTTAAGTTTTTCATATATACACAACTATGTTACCGACTTCAGATCAAAATATACTATAGTAGAATATTTCCAGAAGATTCTCTCACTCTGCTTCTCAGACCGCTCTAATATAGGGATCACTATTTCAATTTCTATTATTACCATTTGATTCATTTTGACTCTTCTTTACCCCCAATTAATGGAACCTTACACATATGTGTTCTTTTGTGTCAGCCTTTTTTTTTGTTCAACAGAATGTCACTGAGGTTCATTGATGTTGCTACATGTATTAGTAGTTTTTATCATTTTTTTTTATTGCTGGGAGTGTTCTGTGATATGTTTTCAGTCGCAACATTTTTTTTTTTTTTTTTTTTTTATGCTGAAAGCAAACATGAGGTTTCGAGGACAGAGATCAGAGTTATACCTTTTTCAGCTCATGGCACACATAAACTAATTACTAAAATCGTGTGGCACACCAAAAATTTTTTTTGTCAATCTGACAAAAAATAGGTATAATTTTGATTCAGACACACTGGACAACTATTGTGTTGGATGTTGTCATTTAAAAAAAATATTTTACAAACGAAGGGAAAAGAGGTCAGTGACGCTGACTAAGTAGTTCTTGCTTGTTTTAAAAATTCTCGTGGCACACCGGTTGAAAACTGCTGACATGCAGCAGTACCTGTATCAGTTTCCAGATCCAATTCTCTTCTCTCGGTGATGGGATGAGAGCCTCATGGTTGCTGTGCATGCACCACAGCCTAGGAATCCCCAGATCAAGAATGTGGAAGTTTGTATAGGCTTCTGGCTGCTTAGCTGCCACTCTCTCTTTCTGAGAAAGGGAGGGAAACCGTCTCCCTAATGTCAACAAGTACTTTGGAAAATCAATGAATTCTCATTGCAGGAAGGCAAAGGGGAAAGTCCCTGCCCTGGATTGCAAACATTTGGCTTCGGGAGAGGTTAGTTTTATTATCCTTTGAATGGGAACAAATGACTCCAAGTCTAACACCCTTGCAAATGTGAGGGGCAAGGGAGTCTGGGGGATACATTTTATAAAGTTACAGTGAGAAAATGTGATAGATTAAAAGATGAATGAAACAATAGAAGGAGTCCGACATTGATAGATGTTAGGTAAATGACAAATGGGGTGGTGTTTTAGATTAGTGGGCAAAGAATGGGATTTTCAGTGGATTATGGATAATTGGGTATATACTTTATTTCACACCACGTATAAAAGTAATTTGAGGTGCATTAAAGAGCTGTTATGGGTTAAACAATATCCCCTCCCCTTCGAGTTCAAATGCTGAGGTCCGAACTCTCAGTTGCTCAGAAAGTGACCTTATTTGTAAATAGAGTTGTTGCAGATGTATTGTAATTAGTTAAGTTAGGATGAGGTCATACTGGAGTAGAGTGGGCCTATAATCCATATAACTCGTGTCCTTATGAAAAGGAAAAATTTGGATGCAGACGTGCACACGAGGAGAACGCCATGTGAACAGAAAGGCAGAGATGAGGGTCATGCATCTGCAAGCCCAGAAGCATAAAGATTGCCAGAAAGCACCAGAAGCCAGGGAGAGGCATGGAACAGAGTCCTCCTACAGCCCACAGAGGGAACCAGCCCTGCCAACATCCTGGTTTCAGATCTTTGGCCTCCAGAACTGTGAGACAATAAATCCCTGTCATTCAAGCCACCTTTGTTATGGCAGCCCTAACACACCAATTCAGGAACTAAATGTGAAAGCAAAACTAGAACAATTTTAGAAGACTATATGTATAGAATAGTCACCCTATGTTCTGGATACTAGCAACTTTCACTTAATTTCAAGAAAAAAATTTAAAGATATATATATATATATTATTGATTTCAGAGAGAAAGGGAGAGGGAGAGAGAGATAGAAACATCAATGATGAGAGAGAATCATTGATTGGCTGCCTCCTGAATGCCTCACACCTGGGGATTGAGCCAGCAACCAGGGTATGTGTCCTTTACTAGAATTGAACTTGGGACCCTTCAGTCTACAGGCTGACGCTCCATCCACTGAGCCAAACCACCTAGGGCAAGAGCATTTTTAAGGAAGGGATTTGTGCTGTTGTTTTGGTCGTTTATTTTCTGTTGTGAAACTGAGAACTACTATGGAAAATGGAAACAGTACTCTTAATAAAAACAATGGCTTCTGGAAGGGTTTATAAATAGCCACAGAATTTACTTCAATCAGTACTATAAAGAATAGTGGTAATAAAGAAGATAAAAACCCTTGCAAATGTTGAATGACCTTGGCATGCATGATCACTAAAATAGTTCTCCATCCAACAACTGTTGCTGTAATAATTCAGCTGGTGGTTGCACCTGCCAGGCATGTGAAAAGAAACTAGAGTCCTGTCTTCTGGTAGGAAAGACAATACTACAACATTGATAATCTACTTCGGTCCAAATCTGGAGATAGTTTGGCTTTACTCTGTTGTAGCATAGTTCCCTCTGCTGGGTAATTTAAGGAATTTAGATCTGAAGAGTATGCTACTATCTACATTCTTGACTCTTTGCTTTTACAGTGAAATAAATTATTTGTAAATAGTGACATTATGTAATTATATGACACTGTTTTTATTTTGGTTCTGAATTTTTAAAGATTGACTGTAATTAACGTATACACTCTCCTGTCCAAAGTATGAAAGTTGAGCTTAGGCTCATAACTTCTCTTCGTCTTTAGAAATAGAATTAAATTGCTTTTATATATAACTAGAGGCCCACTGCATGAAATTTGTGCAAGAGTAGATCTTCACAGCCCCGGCTTTGTCTGGAAAGTTGTCTGGAAGGTCATCAGGATGGTCGTTCTGCTGTTTGGCCATTCGGTTGATTTGCATATTATGCTTTTATTATTATAGATCATTTTTTATGTAACTACACACAATCTTATTTTAAATTTCCTCTGGAATCTTGATTTCACACAACACTTATTTTTATATACTTACCTTTCTCTTTGTTTGGAATGCTTGTCCCCTGATATATACGTGATCTGACCCCTCAATTCAGGTTTTTGTTCAAATGTCCTCAAAGAGACCTTTTAAGATCACCATTCAAAAGAGCACCAATCCCTTTGTCAAATTCTATGCCTTTACCTGTTTCACTTTTCTTTTTAGCATTTATCATGACTTGGCATTAAGGGATATGTATAGGTGTGTGTGTATACATGTTTGTATACATTACTGTTTGTCTTCTCCAATAAGAATGTAACCTCCAAGAAGGTCAGAATACCTCTTTTGCTCATTGCTGACACCTAGTAGGTACACAATAAACATTTACTGAATGAATGACAAACTTTATTTTTAAATTTTTTTGAAATAAAAGATTGGGCTTATTTATTTATTTTAAAAATCTTTATTGTTGAAAGTATTACATATGTCTCCTTTCCCCCCATTGACCTCTCCCAGCCCACTCAAGGCTCCCAGCACAGGCCCTCACCCTTTTATTGTCTGTGTCCACTGGTTAGGCTTATATGCATACGTACACACCTTTTGGTTGATCTCTTACTCCCCTCCCCGCCTTCCCTCTGAACTTTATTTTTAAAACTACAATGTAATTTCGCATTTTCTCAAATGTTGAATGTTATCATTTATTAACATTTATGATACAACTTAAAACATTGCAACTCCAGCGAGAGATGATTGTCCTGAAAGTAAAAGCTCAGGAGAGAATATGGAAGGATATTGATAGAGTCTGTTTGGTCTGGGTTCAGAGTCTTCCTGGAGTTTTTAAGGGTTCCCAGGCTTCGAAGGACAAAAGCAGAAAGTCAGGATCCGGAGCAGTGTAAGCTGCATTCTTCACCTGTGTGCCTGGCCGCTCAGAAGTGTGCCAGCCAGCCACTGGATGTCACTATTCTCATGCTTCTGAGCCTGGTTGTTCTACAGGGCCTCGCTAGGCATGAGCATGCAATGTCCCAGTTTACCACCCGGACCCAGGGTGCAGACTCACCTGTCCAGGCCTCCTCAGTATGGGGCCACTTACTTTTCCTCCATAAAATTGATTTTCAGATCTGAGCAGCACAGAAAGGTGTAGAAGAGATGAGTGATCTCAGCACCCTAGAACAGTGCTCGAAACAACATGGAACATTTACCTTTCAGTCAGGAGTAACTGACTCTTCTGCAGGCCGAGGCCTGTAAGCAAGGACTGGAAATCATTGAGGTTTCACAGATAGTTTAGATTACATTCAAAGATAACACCAAGATCCTTCCACTGAAAAGAAAAAAAAAAAGAAACCAAGAAACAAAAAACAAGGTTTAATGACCAAAACATAAAAGTTGCTGTCATTTTGAAAGAACTTCTTAACCGCACAAGGTTACAGTTTGACTCACAAGTATATCATTAGCCAGTCCCAGTAAGATTTTCAACTTAAGGCATTACCTGTTCATGTCCCATAATTACAATATAAATGTCAATGTAATGAAGTGAGCAAGTTGCCACAGCCTCCTTCCCATTGCTTCTTCCCTCCCCCTTTGGGCCTGCGCTCACATTGGCCATTCATACCAAGGTATGAATGATCCATAGGAACTCTCTATACCCCCATTAGGAGTACTTCCTTTAAAATTCAATTATTCAACAAGTACTTACTGAGTACCACCTTCTCATTACCGAACTCTGGGTTAGGAGCTGGGGACACAGCAGTGCCACACGACATAAAGTCCTTTTTACTGTGGACTTTCTAGTGTCTCAATAGAAATGAAGATGTTAAACTGAAGGGAAATCTCCCACATGGTTTTGGTCGCACAGTGAGTAAATAAGCCTCTGGTGAGTGCCACCACACCCCCATGCCAGCCACTGCGGCCGCCTTGAAGAGGCTGTTTGCTACATGCCCATGTTGGCTCTCTCCAGTCGGTTCATAACAAGACAAAGAGAATTTTTTTTTTTTTTACAGCAATCTATCTTGTAGCTTTCTTGCTGCAAGAACTGTGTCTTATGACTCTTAAGAACCGTAGTCCCCACCCTGGCTGTGACTTAGCCCTTGCCTCTTTCTTCTGCCTCACCTGGCACCATCCTTCACCTTGATTCTTCCTCACTCCCTAGAGATCTATTATTGGCCATTTCTATGTGCCTCTCCTTGGCAGGCACTTTTCCTCTTCAGAGCTTCTGCAGATAGAGCCTGGGCATTCCTTGAGGGATGTCTGACTGCCTGTTTAGGCCCAATCCCAGATGCTGCTGCCTTTGGCTGGAAGCTTCTGTAACCATCCCTTCGTCCCCTTCACATCCACACTCACCCTTCATTGTCTGCTTCAACTGCAGTCACATCTGCAGAGAAGCCAGTCCCCCAGATGGGTCAGGCTTCCCCTACTCCATAGCAATGATAATAGTGATGTCCACTGTACTTCTCAAATGCCTGAGCCTGTGTGTTGCCTTTCATGTTATCCTACCCCACTTCACCTTTGCTGAATGTTTTGACAGTTGTCCCCTAGAAAATGCCAGCATATCGCTTCTCCACTTTGCAGCCTTTGTAGTGTCCTTGTTGCAAACTGGTCACCGGTCAGTCTATCTCCAGAATCCCAGATTAGAGTCTGCTTGCTAGGACCAAAGCCAGTTCTCAATCAATTATGTACAATTGGTGGATATCAGTTTATTATTGTGGATTTTTCCATTTGTCCCTCCTCCTGTCTCTTTCCTAGTCATCTCTGGAAGTATCCTTTGAAATATTAGGGAAGCAACCAATTATAATTTAAATCTCTTCATTTTGGTGGTGCACTTCACCTTGTTTCCCATATATGTTTTATTTTATTTTTAAGTTTATTTTATGTTTCACCATTTATCTCCTTTGTGCCCGCTTCCATCACCCCCTGCAATCACCACACTGTTGCCCATGTCCATAAATTCTCTATCTTTTTTCTTTTTTTTTTGCTTAATCCCTCCATCCACCCCCAACCCTCCACATCCCATATTTGTTTTAGATCAAGAAATCTGAACCTGAAAAAGCATCACTGCTGAGTGTCTCTATTTTTCTATATCAATTTTAATCCTTAGGAGGAATAAATTGATTTGAGGCTGCATCTCACAGGTCAGTTCCAGAAGGTGAGGTGGTGCCAATGAGCTGAGCTGTTGATTCAGTTGAGGTAATTTTGATGAGCACATGCTTGCATGTGGGTCTGTAATGTAGTTCATCTCCATAACATCACAAGCTTTATGGGTTTGAAAGCATTAACTCACATTTTAGGAATATCCCACATAGATTATTATAATTCTTGTTGTGTTGCCTGAACATCTGCTTACCTACAGGAATTATAATCAGATGGGATGGCCACACTCAAATCCAGGCTCAGAAAAGAAATATGAGGTTACCTGAGTCCTTTTCTGTTTCACTGAAGCAGCACTTTCTTCATACACCTTGCCCAACATAATAATAATAAAAAGGATGCTGATTTGTGACTTTCCTTGCTTCAGATTGATTTTGTTATTCTATGAGAATATATCAGTCATGTTATGCAGCATGTCTGTAAGTTAATGATATGTAAATGTTTTCTGCCTTGTATTCTATCAAGTTGTCTGCTGAGTTTTGGTTTGCAGACTCAGCTAAATCACGGGGGAAAACATACAGCAGTTTTACTGGGCCACCTAGTCATCTTTAAAGGCAGAAAAGGAAAGTGTGAGGCAGAATGACCAGATTCCCTTTATTTTCCTCCTTCCCTGATATTCTAATTTTTTAATGCACCCTGGTAACTGAATGGTAACTGACAGGAAATGCCCATCAGGCCTTTCCCCTCTAGTCCTTCCTGTAGCCCTAGTTACCTATCAGCATTGTTTAAAGGGGAAAGGCCTTATGGTGCTAGGGCAAGGCATGTCAAAGTACGGAATGAGTTGCACAAACCCTAGGCCGAGGGTTGGGTGTATTAGATTCTGGTACTCCAAAGTTTGGTTTTGAGGTATATCTTTGGAATCTATTATCAGTTTTTTGTTTTTTTTTTTAATCTCCTAGTTTAGTTATAGAAGTCCCCCCCCCCCCCACCCCAAAAGTATTCTGTAAATGTGGAGTGTTTCTTGGGGGGCAAAACTCAAAACTATCCATGGTCAAATATGTTTCTTTACTGACAATCTTCTCAGAAATTTAAAAACACAAGGTGCATTGTGCATCGCTAAGAGTGGAACCGGGCAGTGTATATTCAAATTTATTTGATGACAGACCTCTTTTTTTTAATAAAACATCTTATAGGAATAGTATTGCTTGGAACAAAGTTTGGGAAACACAGGCCTAATTTCTAAAATAGTTTATTTTCTTGGGGATACCAATGAATGGCAAGGAAGATGTTTCATAACATATAGAGTAGTAGAGAATGAAGTGAGTTTGTTACTAAAGTGTTGCTGTAGATAATTCAGGAAATGGCTGATTTATATGGACAAAATCACTGAGAATTGACAGTTTGCTATTATTGAATTTCTCAGTGGAATGGTGAAGATGGGCATTATATAGTTTTATATATACTGTGAAATTTGATAATATAAATCTGGTGGTAGGTATTTTAAGATCAATTATGTAAGGTTAGAAGCATCTTAATTTCATTTCTTTTAATCCACCAGAGTTGATTTTTTAGAAATTCTAGATCCACTCATTTGATATAAATATCACTATTTTGTGATATTTCCATCCTTCTTTTACTGCAAGTGGTTTTCCTGGTTCGGACATGGCTTCATTAGAGATGAATAAATGTGAACGATAACTGAATGCTGCATAATTTCATAACTCTGTAAAAATATATCGACCGGTTTGAATTGGTCTGTGAAGATCCCTTTCTATTTATTTCAGTATAAGCTTCCCTAATTATTTTAGCTCCTATATTCAGTGGGACTTTATGGTGTCTCTTTGGATTCTGACACATGTTGTAATTCAGAGCCAAATTCCATTTTCTAATTTACTGAGAGCTAAAAAGGATAGTTTTTCTCTCTGCTATCTGGGGGGAAAGTTTGCTTTCTCTAAAACTCGATTCTTCAATCTATCTTTATCATCTTTTCAATCATTGTGCATATAGTAAGAAATTTTACATAATAGATAAAGTAGAAACACATTCCAAGTACGTAGAACTATCCCTATTTGAAGTTAAAAAGGGGGGAGGATCCCAGCTTGCTCTAAAGATTGAAGGTAGAGGGTTTCTGAGACAGTTGAATTGAAATGAATGGGTTTTGATTTAGACATCAAAATGTGAAACTCTAAAATCTTGGTCATAAAGTGTTTCTTGGTTATAAAGCATTTGCAAACAATGACACATTGTCTGAACATTAAATAATAATGAAAAAGGAGTGGAGCTTAATATCACATCTGTTCTCGGATGTTCTCATATCAACTCAGCTCCTGGGACACACCTCCTTATTGTCAGATTGGATTTCACAGTCAGTTCAAAAGTGAGATTTTTATTTATTTATTTAAAAAATAACTATCAGTGGAATATGATTGTAGTATTTTGACTTTGAGTATCTAAAGAAAATCAGGTATTTATTTAACCATTATGGATGGTTGGATATTTTATACATGGTGTTCTCTTCATTTTTCTCTTATCACTGAGCTAGGGAAACATCCCCAAACATCCTTTTGGTGTTGGGATACGCAGGTGGTTGACAGAATAAATTGTTTAGCACTATGATTTGGGAGAGCTGTGGTTCACAGAAGGTGAGGGCTTAGCTATTGGATAAGATCATTCATTCATTCATTCATTCATTCATTCATTCAGTGCAAACTGAGCACCAACTACATGCAATGTAAGAGCCCTAACTAGTATTAAGTCAAGCTCAGGTTGCAATTGTTATTCAGTGTCAGGAGGCCTATACGTTGCCTCAAGAGTGGCTTAGAACAACAGAGGTTTTATAATAATGACCCAAACTGTTTAGGTTTTCCTTTGTTGTTGGGACTTCCATTTAAAGAGCTGGTATTTTCTGCTCTGGGTACACATTCTACTAAACTGGGATTATAGTTGCAGTATTTCATGGGCAATTTAGGATAATATTATTTCCCATGGTTGTTGAAACATTATACTTTAAGAAGAGCTCTCAGGAATTAATTAATTTAACCCATATAATGCTGTAAAGTAGAAGGCTGTTGCTGGTGTCTTTTCCACATCTACCGGGTTCAGAAATCTGGAAAAGGGGCTGTGCATAAATGAATGAAGAGATTAGAGAAGAAATATGAATTAGGAAGGCACGGGAGAAAAGATGAAAACTTAGTTCTAGTGACTAAACTCCTCGAATCTCTTTTTATTTACACATTTTCCCCTATAACAAAGCAGATATACATATCAAAGATAAGGTTTAGTAAAAAATAAAGTATTACCTGGTTGGGGTAACTGCCTTTGGCTATTCCAGCAGCAGGTAATAACATGCAGATTTTTCAGCCCTGATAAAAGAGTCCATCCAACCTTTTGAAGACTTCTCACATTTATTATGACCCTGATGGAATTAGCCTCCAGTAGGTTGTCACCTGCCAAAATTACTGATGCAGTAAACAGCAGGAATATCTGACCACGTGACCATTTTAATTTTCCCCCCTGTGTGCCTTCTCAAGGACTTGAGAAGGGATCAGCAAATTCTAACTTGTGGACCAAATCTAGTCTCTGGGCATAATCAAGCTATTTTTGACTAGCCCAAGAGCTATGGATAATATTTTATTTTTAAAGGATTGTAAAAACAAAGATTATGCGCCAAAGGCAGTATTTGGCCTGCAAAACCTAAAACATTTCCCATCTTGCTGCCATAACAAAACACCACAGACTGGTTGTCTTAGAAACAACAGAAATTTATTTCTCATAGGTTTGGAGGCTAAAAGTCCAAATCAGAAGATAACATAGTCAAGTGAGGGCTCTTCCCAGTGGCATATGTATCCATGTGTCCTCACATGGTGGAAGGGGTGAGCTATATTTCACAGCTTCTTTTGTAAGGTTACTGACCCCATTCATGAGAGCAGCACCACCTTCATGACTGATCATCTCCCAAAGACCCCACTTCCTAATATCATCACCATGGGAATTAGATTTTCAGCATATAAGTTTGTTTGGGGGGACATAAATATTTGGGCCATATAGTACTGGCCCATTACAAAATGTTTGCCAACCCCTCACTTAGTGGCTTCTGTCCAGTCTTCATGCTGTCACTCTGAAAAACATTCGAAAAAATTAATAGGAATTCAAAAACTTGTCAGAATTCCTATAACATATTTTTTAAAGTCAAAGCAGTTTAGGCTTACTCAAGAATCTGAAGAATGCCAGCTTACCTATGGGTTATACATGACCCTGGACCAGTAATATGTCAGAATCAGTTTGTAAGAGTTTATTGTGCATATATCTTCCCAGCTCCACGTTGAGTGATGTCAACTGGCCATAATGGAAATAGCTACACCACAGAAATGGGCAAGATCTATAAACTGGGCCCTCTTCTTCCCGAGATATTTACCAGCACACTATTGAATTATGTCATTTCATGTCTAACGTCATTTATAACCCAACTGACATACTTATTCTCATAATAAAGATAATTAAGGTTTGTGATTTCATAGAAGATAATTTTTGACATTGTATTGATAACTTTTCATAGAACCCAAAGCCAAGGGTATATATGGATACATATTATCTGTATAAGGGAAATAATGAAATAAACTGCATTATTGGGTTGTTGTGAGAATTTAATGTTAATACTTGTAAATTGTGAGTAAATTTTCAAAGGTAAAACATTTCATCAGTCTCAGGACATGTTAGTTATTCTATAATTGTTAGTCCTTGTATATTCATAACCAGATTCTAGTTCTATGAAGCAGAGCACATTCAAACCTGGGTTCCATCTGGAGATAACTGTGGTCTTGGAGTCAGAATAATGGACTGTCCGCTCTTGCTTGCTTCACCCTTTACCACTTTGCATCTCAGGCAAGTTAACCTCAGTGTGCCTGACTTTCCTCATTGTAGAAAAAGCTTAATGGGTGTCACCCACCTTGCCAGTTAGTGGGAAGATGAGACAAGATAATAAATGGGAAGGCACTTTGCTAATAGTAGCACACTATATAAACATAAGGTGTTATTATCTTACAACAAGATGATCTTGAAATGTCATGTGATAAGACTCGGGCTGACATTCTGTTGAAAAGAAGAAATGAGTCACATTTCCCTTTGCCTCTCACCCTCTTCTGTCAAAAGTGGTGAATCACAGCCAAAAATCTAAATGACACTCTCATAAAGACTCATAGGAAAGTGTTTATTCCATTTGGAGGAGCGTTGATGGCTCTCTGTGTCAAAACTAAACTATGGGCTGGAAACGAAGATACTGTAGGAAACAAACATAAATCTGTTTAATATAGTTCATCTATTTTTCTATCATGTGTTTTACCATCCTTTTAAAATGCAAGCTGTGCTATGAACTTACACAATTGTTTTATATTTATACTAGAGATCCAGTGCATGAAATTCGTGCACGGGGAAGGGGTCCCCTCAGCCCAGCCTGCACCCTCTCCAATCCAGGAGATGCTCAGAGAGTCACCAGAATAAAATGGAATTGATATATCAGAGATTGAAAGCAAGATATACCAAAGAAGATGGGGCAATAAGCATGTACGAACACATTCAGCATCATTAATCATTAGGGAGATGCAATCTAAAGCCACGAGGTACCACTACACATCCATTAGAATGGCTACCAAAAAAAAAAAAAATAAATAAAAAATGGCAATGTCAACTATTCCTGAGGAGGATATGGGACAACCAGAATTCTCTCACACTCTTGGTCGAAATGTAAAATTACATTACTATGAAAAATAGTTTGGCAGTTCCTTTAAAAGTTAAACATATACTTACCATAAACTCAGACATTCTACTTCTAAGAGAAATGAAAATATATGTGTATACAAAGACCTATGGTCATGGCATATTTATCTGTCATAGCTCCAAACTGAAACAATCCAGTGTCTATTAAAAGGTATTTAGGAGACTAATGTATTTAGAAGATATAGTAGTTTATATTTTTGGACACACAGTGGATAAAGATGTAATTTTGTGGCATCAACAATGGTAAGGGTGGGGATGGAACTGTAAAGGAACAGTTTTTATATGTTATTGAAGTTAGATTAGTATAAATTTAAATTAGAATGTTACAGTAACTTTAAATGTTAAATGTAATCCCCATCGTATCTACAAACATACATAGAATATACACAAGAGGAAATGAGAAAGAAAAATGTTTCACTACCAAAAATAAACTAAAGATGAAATGAGACAGTTATGTAATAAACAAGGGACAAAAAAATTATAGGGTATATAGTACACAGATAGGGAAGTGACAGAAGTAAGTTCCTCATCAGTAGCTACTTCAATGCAAATGGATTAAAACTACAATAAACAGAATAAAATCTTTATACAGAGTTTGGCAGAATGAATAAAAACACACCACCCAACACTATGCTGTCTATAAGGCACTCACTTTAAATCCAGACACAAATAAATTGAAAGTGAAAAGATGGAAAAAGATCTTCCGTACAAATAGTAACAAAAGAGAGCAGGGGTAGGTAGGCTAATATCAGACGAAATAGACTTTACATCAGTAAAGTTTACTAGTATAAGAGACAAAGAAGAATATTATTCTGTCATCTAACCTAGATGAAATGAAGAAATTCCAAAAACAAACCAACAAACAAAAACCACCACACAAACCTACCAGGACTGAATCACAAATAGAAAATCTGAATGGATATGAGTAGTAAGGAGATTGAATCAATAATCAAAATTTTCATAGGAATTCCACCAAACATTTAAAGAATGAGTATCAGTCCTTCTCAAACTTTTTAAAAAAAAAATTGAAAAGGAGGGAATGCTTACTAATTCATTTTATGAGTCCAGCATTGCTCTGATGCCAAAGCCAGACACTTTAAGAAAGAAAAATATAGACTTATATCCCTTACAAACATTGATGCAAAAATCCTTAACAAAACACTAACAAGTTGAATTTAGCAGCATGTTAAAAGGATTAAACCCTGCCCAGTAAGTGTGGCTCAGTGGTTGAGCATCAACCCATGATCCAGGAGGCCGTGATTAGATTCCCTGTCAGGGCACATACCGGGTTTCGGTTCTGTCCCCAGAAAGGGGCATGCAGGAGCAGCTTATCAATGATTTTTTCTCATTATTGATTTTCTATATATCCCTCTCCCTTCCTCTCTGAAATAAATAAAATATATATTTTAAAAAAGATTAAACGCCACGAATAAATGCTTTTTATTTTTATAGTGTAAGGATATTTCTATCCATGTAATACAGGCATACCTCAGAGATATTGTGGGTTCAGTTCCAGACCACTGCACTAAAGTGAGTATCGAAATAAAGTGAGTTGTAATCTTTTTATTGGTGGAAGGTCTTGCCTCCAATTTGTAGAAAATGCAATATATGTAAAGTGTAATGGAGTAACGTGCAATAAAATGAGGTATGCCTGTTCACCACATGAACAAAATAAAGAAAAAAGGCCCACGTGATCATCTCAATGGGTGCAGAAAAGCATTTGACAAAATTTAACCTTTAATGACAAAATCACTCAAACTAGGAATAGAAGGAAACTACCTCACCATAATAAAAGCCATCTAGGAAAAAAAACCCATAGCAAATATCATACTCAACAGTGAAAGAAATCTTTTCCTCTAAGATCAGAAACAAAACAAGGACGCTACTCTTGCCACTTTTATTAGTCAGAGAAACTAGGCAATAACAGTAATAAAAAAAAAAGTGTCCAAGTTGGAAAGGAAGAGCTAAAATAATCTGCTCACAAGTCTGTGAGAGGAGATCTGTTTCATGACTCTCTCCTAGCTTCTTGTGGTTTTCTGGCAATCTTTGGTGTTTCTTGGTAGCAACATAACGCCAGTCTTTACATGCTATTCAATGTGTGTGTGTGTGTGTGTGTGTGTGTGTGTGTGTTCACAATGTGTTCTTTCTATAGGGACACACTCATAGTGGATTAGTGGCCCACTTTCCTGCAGTATAAACCCCATCTTAATTAATTACATCAGCAATGACCCTATTTCCAAATAAGATCACATTCTGACATATTGGTTGTTAAGACATCAACATATGAATATTTTAGAGACATAATTCAATGCATAATAACTTTTAGTTAACTGCTCAGTGCCTTAGTTTCACCTGTGAAACAGGGGTATTAATAATTCCTACATATCTACATTGGGGGTTGGTATAAAGATTCAAACAGTAGAATATGTAAAGCATTTGGGATGTCCCATCCCCAACACACAGTGAGCAACTGGCAACTTTCAGCCATCACTATTGTTTTCTCCTACATGTGCAGATTCAGCCCCTGGAAGATGTTCTGTTCTGGATTTACAGACCCACACCCCTCCCATCCAGACACCACCCAAAGTTCTTACCACACACGTAAAAATAAAGCAGAATATGCTGAGTACTAAAATTCTGAGTGGGTGTGGTTTCTGTATGCCAGACAGTTATGGAGATTTTAGCAGACCTTGAAGATGGGGAAGAAAATGTGAACTATTTTTTTCAAAAACCTTTTTTATGTTCTTTGAACTTCAATTTCTCATTTATAACATGGGGATAACACAATTATTGCAATGATCACATGAGACAATTTAGGTTAAACATCTGTCAGAACTCCCAAATATAATAGGTGCTCAATGATTGTAAACAAATAAAATACGGAAGTTGTGCTGTGAGTGAAGGCTTGGGCAAATCATTAAGATGTGGACTGTGGACCTAACCAGTTTGGATCAGTGGATAGAGCTTCAGCCTGCAGACTCAAGGGTTCCAGGTTCCATTCCGGTCAAGGGCATGTACCTTGGTTGCGGGCACAACCCCAGCTGATCAATGTTTCTCTCACATTGATGTTTCTAACTCTCTATTCCTCTCCCTCTCTATAAAAAAAAAAAAATCAATAAAATATATTTTTAATATATATATTTAAAAAAGATGTGGACTGTGGCTTTCAAGCAGAGAAAAGCTGGGCTTAATAGCTCAGCACTTCCACATTCAGGTACGATGACAGCCAGCTTCCCAAAGATGTCAGAGGAGCACAGGGAACATCCTGCTCAGGGGCCTCTCCAGCAGTTGTTGTTTGGCCCTCAAAGGAAGCTGGTTTTACGTGGAGACAGCACCTGGAAATATGGCCACGGGAGGTCAGTAGTGTGCTGCTTGTCTACAAAGAGGCAAAAAGCCCCCTTCACTACCTTCAGTCCATAAATTCCTTATTCTAAGCCAGGAGTACTGTATTCCTTCCATACACTCAGATAAATCGACATGTTGGCTTGAAGAAAGTATGTCTACAGCTTACAAAACAGGCACCATTGTGTCTGAAGAAATGCTATTTTTATTCAACATGTTTTGGTTAACACTCTTGTGTTACCATATTTAGACTTCATATTGAGATCACAACTTTTCAAGGAAAATACACTGAAACACATCTATCATTAGTAAGCATATTTCCATTATATATCATTAGTAAGCATATAATATAGCAAGCATAATTTCATATTTCTTAGCTCTCCAGGATGGCCCTTCAGAGGAGTTAGCTGGGTCCTGGGTGGCTTCTTTCTTCCTGTTTGAGGGGTTGCACCCACGCTCAGTTTCCCCTGGGACCAGAAACCTCCCTTCTTATTCCCCAATCCCCACTAGACCTCAAATGAGACCGAATGGAAATCCTTCTGAGACCCACTGGTATTAGAGCAGCAGAAACATTGCATATGCTTGTATATGTGTGTACATGTGCATGTGCTCATGTGTGCATGTGTAGGTAGATGTGTTTCAGTATTAATCACAGATTCCTATGTGTAAATCACATAACAGTAGCATATGGTCACTAGCCTTGTATCAGAAGGTAGTATTTTCTCTTCTGATGATATCAGAAGGATCATTTATTTAGTTTTTAAAGTCAAATGCCATCTATTTTTGAAGTTTTCATTTCAAGCCAGTGATTTAAAGCCAGTAACTAAAATCCAACAAAACAGAATAAAATTCAAATCACTGTTCTTGGTGTCTTCAACTGCTCTGACTGCCTGACGTCTCACTCATCAGGACAATTTTATTGACAGGAGAACTCCCATTTTTCCCCTCCCTCTTACTCTGTCTTCTGTGTAGCAAGTGTATAATATTGGTTTTAAAAGCACTCAGCACTTGGAAAGGTGAGTTTTTTCTCGTATTTCCTGCCTCCCCGTTTTCAGCCCTCCCCCCACTCCTTTGCCTGGGAATGAGAAGAGGTCTGAGAGAATGATCACATAAATGTCTGATGAAAATGGGTGACGTTTGTATCATCTGTATTCTAGGTTGATGAGAAAGCCATCTTATAAAACTGGTTAATTATTTAGCTGGGGTTCAACTATTTATTATGTTGGAAAAGTGGGGTGTCGTGGAGGAGTGAGGTGAAGAAATTGATGATATGGGAAGACTCGATTTGTAGCTTGTATTAGCAGTAAAATCTGAAGCCTTGCCAAATCTCAACAGTGCCCAATTACATAAAACCAAGTTAATGTTTTTTGTACCATCAATATTCAAAAGCCTCTGGGTGAGCCATGTTGGCACACCTAAGATTTGAAAGCTGTGATCACCTTTATAGTATCCCATTGAATAATGTGCTTCAAATTCAAGATGTGTAATTTCAAATGTGTCATGTTTTCTGACATGTTTGCACACAGAGTACCCAAATCAGATTAACATGAGATAAAATCATGGGGAATAGGAGGCAGCTCATTTCCCTTACCTCCTTTGCATTTAAAAAAACAACAACAACACATTTTTGAACTTAATGCCTCTGCATGGTGATTCTTTCCCGCTAATTCTTAAATATTTTCCAAATCACTTTAAAGTCTTAAATGACTCTGTACCAAGCAGAGACACACCTTGCAGCAGCCACTACTGACATAAGCTCCCTAGGGACATGAGTCTGCAGTATGGCCAAAGGGATGGCATTTCAAAAAGAAACAAAGAAAAAGGGAGGTGACAAAACCTAATAAAATGCATTTATTATCACGGTTACTTTTCCTTGCATCACTGCTGTTTATAAGTCACTAGGTGAGTGATTTTGAGACACCCCTGTTTTTAGCATGCAGAGTTACCAGCTGGGTCACATTTGTAGCATTCCACTCATGCTTCAGTGTCCCCGTTTCAGGTTTGCAATCTATAGGCATGTTTGCCTTCAGATATCAGAAGTTTTTTAGTTGGATGAAATAATAGAGAGAAAGGCATATCATTCAACTGAAAACATTTTGCCCTTTAAAAGAACTCCCTTTTTGTATGTATTGCTATAGCACGATAGCCCTTTATTTTATTGCTTTATTTTGAATAGTCTGAAGATTTTTAACTATCCCCCTTTGTACCAATCAGCATCATACGTAATTTCCATACCTATCCTGAAGTCCAAAATGTTCCCCTCCATACAACTGAAAACAGCTTTTTAATGTGGAATATTGTTTAATTTCATGAATCCTCCTTTCTTGGGATCATAATGTGTTGGGAAGAACATGGTCTGTGGAGCCTGGCCAATCTGAGTCCAAACAGCAGTTCAGTTAGACACGGGGCCTGACCTCACTGAGCCTTGCTTCCTTCTTTGATGAGATGAGTAAAACAATGCCAACTTGACCAAGTTGTGTCAGGGATTAAAAGAGAATGACGATAATACGAGAGAGTCATGAAGGAATTTCTATGTACCAGAAATGATTGAGCAGGAAAAAATTTCCTCTACTCTCTTATGTTCAGTGTCTGGGGCCTGTGAATTTATCTGACAAAAGACGGATTAACGGGAGTGAGGAGTAAAATATATTAGTATTTTTACATGCACAGGAGTTCACAGAGAAGAAGTGAAATTCCAAAGAATGGTTAGATTTGGGAGCCTATATAACATTTGAACAAAGGAAAGAGAATGTGGGCTTCAAGCCTATAAATTGTGGGGAAGTAAATAGGAAATATATGGGAGAATTAATAGAAGAGGAAGTTTATTTGAGTAACATTTGTGTATTCACTTGTCTTGGGTCAGCCCAAGTCAGCTCTTGTTTCTGCTTGCCTTTCTTCATTCTGGTACAGGAGAGCAAGGGAAACTTACACCACTCCACAAAGACATGTTTATGCCTGCATGAAGGCAGATAAAGGGAGGACAGAGAACTCTTTCTGTGTCCGTTGATTCTTTTTTAAAAAAATATTTTTTTATTGATTTCAGAGAGGAAGGTATAGGGAGAGATAGAAACATCAATAATGAGAGAGAATCATTGATTGGCTGCCTCCTGCATGCCCCACACTGAGGATTGAGCCTGCAACTCCTGGTTCATAGGTCGATGCTCAACCACTGAGCCACACCGACAGGGCTATCTGTTGATTCTTAATTGCCATTAGCTCAAAATAGTCTTCCTGCCACAGTGACACGGTTTGGATAACATTGCCTGATCCCTTCAATTTCCTGATTCCTTCAATTTGATAATGTTACATAAACTAAACACTTCATGTAAATCTAGTGTATGGAAAAGATGCCACATTAATTAGGAAAAAGAAATGTAAATTTATTCCACCTTCTAATGCATTAAAAATTATTGTAAGAACCACTTTAATGCAAATATATTAGCCTAATAAACACAACCTAATATACTTTACCATATCTCTATAGTTGAGGAGCATTTGAAGTGTTTTCACCCTTTCTTTTGCTATTGCTACAGCAAATCTCACTATGCCTGAGTTTATATTTGTGTTTTGAAATTTTCACATTTAGCACAGAGACCCAGAAAAACAATTACTGATTAAAGAGATACAAACATTTTAAAGCCAAATTGGTTGTCCTGATTTGTTGATCTCATCCCATTGTTGGTAGTACAATTTAGTCTTTTTCTAGTTGATGATATAGAATGGTGCTTTGTTTTAATTTAAGATTTTAACTTTACAAATGAGTTGAACAATAAAACAATTTACTGACGATTTGTATTTCCTCTTTTGAGAACTGCTTATTTGTTGTCTTTTTCCTATTTATCAATTGCTTTGGTATTTTTCTTGTTGATCCCTAAGAGCTCTTTCATCTATTAAGGTTATTAATTCTGTTCATTATCTGCTGCAAAAAAAAATTACACCTTGCCTTTTTGGTTTTTAATTCAGTTTATGCTAAATTTGAAGACTAAGTCTGCAATATGGTCAAAGGGATGTCATTTTAAATTTTATGGGGTAAAATCTATCAGTCTTTTTCTATTACAACTTCATCCATTGCTTTTATAATCTAAAACTTTTCACCACCCAGAGATCAGAAAAAAATTGGTAAAGCATTTTCTCCCAAGTTTCTTTTTGGTTTGAGTTTTTACAAGTTAATTCTTTGATCAATCTAAAATTTGTTTTGATGTGTGGTGAGAGGAAGATCAGAGTATTCTTTTGACTGTATCTCAAAGAAGGGCCCACATAACTTGGGTCTCATGGAAAAGAAACGAGCAAAGACATCTAAAGCAAAATATCCAAAGACAAACAATCAATTAATGGATTTTCTTTTTGGAAAAGATGCTTTTACAAAGGAAAGAAACTTAGAAAACTTTTATGTATCTTCGTCCAAGATTTTTAATACACAGGGAATCTCTTTTCTTTTTATCTTAATTAATCAAAGCATATAAAACATTACCTCTACTTTATTCTAGAGTACAGGTATCTGGTTCTCTTGGTATATAAAGACTTTGAGATTTCTCTCTCTCTCTCTCTCTCTCTCTCTCTCTCTCTCTCTCTCTCTCTCTCTCTCTCTCTCTCTGTCTCTCTCTTGCTGTGTGTGTGTGTGTGTGTGTGTGTGTGTGTATTCCCATTTGGCCACTACTTACCTCCTATGTCTTGTGAAAATAAAAGGCTCTTCCAAGGGAATGAGAAACTTAACAGTTGCAACTCAAAGGACTTGCTGGGTTTTTCTCTGCCATACTGCAAGTTGAGACCTCAGGAGGGGATTCTGATTGAGATTGAATCGTATACATAAATAAATCTCCAGCCAATGCTTGATTTGAATAGATATATGGAAGTTGGGGACAGAATTGACCAGATGCTGGACCATATGATAAACACAGTGGGTCATGGTGTGGTATAAAAACCGGGCATTTATATGGTACAGCTGTCCATGCATAATCTCCTACTAATTTATAAGGCAGGAGCATCTGCTCTCTAGCTGCCACTCTCTCCAATTTTCGAACGGCCTTCTCCTTGAGTTTCTTGTTTAATTGAGCAAGCCCCACCCATTGTTGTGGGAAAGAAGGGGTGTCACCACGAGAGACAATGACATGGCCCAGAATCCTGCCTTTCAGAGAAGAAAGAGAGCAATACCTCCAGGAAGATTATTGGTCTCATTCTGAATAAATTTATTTTTTTAAAAAATATTTTTTTTATTTCAGAGAAGGAGAGGGAGAGAGATAAAAACATCAATGATGAGAGAGAATCATTGATCAGTCGCCTCCTGCATGCCCCCCACTTGAGATTGACCCGACAACTGGGGCATATACCCTGACCAAGAATCAAACTGTGACCTGCTGGTCAATGTTCAACCACTGATTTATGCTGGCCAAGCTTGAATAAGCTTCTTTATTGGATGGTGGCATTTTGAAAATGCTCTTCTAAATGGGGCATCTTGGGATGCCATCACTGGCTGGGATCTTTCTATAGGAAGAGGTTTCTTTTTGCCCCTTAATTTGTCTAAGAGCAGAATGGAGGCCAAAATTAAAGCCTCACTTTCCTTTTTTTTTTTTTAATTTTAATTTTTCAGTTTGCTTTCAGCCAGAATTAATATTAGTTTCTGTTTGTTTTGAACAAGCTAGCATGGCAGGGGAACCACACAGGTAAAACTGAGAGGTGGAATTATGGTGCCCTCCTCACTGTACAACTCCCCTTAACAAAAAACCTTGGAGAGGGCCCATCTCCCTATTCACTGGTCTTTCCTTTTGTTACCATTTTATGGCCTGCCCTTCATTATCTACTGGACTAGGCCCAGCTTTCTACTACCCCTTTGTTTAACTTCTCTAATGTATTATTTGATAGAGGCTTATAATATTTTTATTCTAAAAGGAACTCGTATCACTGACATTAAAAGATTAAAAGAATGGGGGAATAAGGACACGTATGTAACACCTTAATCAATAAATTAAAAAAAATAAAAGAAATAAACATTTTAATAACAAAATTTTGTTTTCTGGGACATGTAGATAATATAGTTTAAAGAGAAGGACCACTTACCTTCAAATAATACTATTTTGTAAGAAACCCATTGGGCTATAGTTTAGAAGAGGTTATTATTCTGCCTCCAGTGCTTTGTGATATTGGTCATGTCACTTTGCCTTTCTGAGCCTGTGTTTCCAAAACTGCACACTGGGGCCGAGACTGATTTGGCTCAATGGATAGAGCGTCGGCTTGGGGACTGAGGGATCCCGGGTTCGATTCCGGTCAAGGGCATGTACCTTAGTTGCGGGCACATCCCCAGTAGGGGGTGTGCAAGAGGCAGCTGATCGATGACTCTCTCTCATCGATGTTTCTAACTCTATCTCTCTCCCTTCTTCTCTGTACAAAATCAATAAAATATATTTAAAAAAACCAAAAAAGTGCACACTGGGGTAATAACCCCCAACTTACTTTATAGAAATAACTTTTAATGTATAAGATATCAAACAAAAATAAATGACTATGATTATATATCTATGGACATATGGAATATTAGAGCTGTAAGTAATTTATCTATTTTACATATGTAACACAATTTATCATCCAAACGAGGATACTTCTGAGAGACAATGGGGGTGAGGACTGCATAGGAAGTTGGGGTAGTAGTAAATTCTTCAGGAAAATCTGGACATATGGTCTTGTTGGCCATTACAAGCTTTAGAAGCCATATACTCTAGTTCAGTGGTCTACAAACTCAGTCAACAGAGCCAAATATCAACAGTACAACAATTGACATTTATTTTGAGAGCCAAATGTTTTAAACTTAAACTTCTAACGCCACTTATTCAAAATGGACTCGCCCAGGCTGTGGTATATTGTGGAAGAACCACACTCAAGGGGCCAAAGAGCTGTGTGTGGCTCTCAAGTTGCAGTTTGACAACCACAGCTCTCGTTACTTATCAGACCAGCTTTGCCCCTGAATGCTATACATGTAAGAGAGGATGTGAAAATTAATAAAGGCCTTTCCACTGATATGTTGATATGTATTTGGGTAAACCAAGCACATTCAAAACCATAAATGAATAAACATTTTTTGATCTTCTATTATTTCCCTTTGACCTCCTGCCCTCCCTCGATAGTATTGATGTGTAAAGGAGCATGCTAAACTATTTTTCTTTTATTTATTCTTTTTAAATTTTTTATTTATTTTAAAATTTCTTTATTGATTAAGTTATTAAACAGTTTATAACAAAAAAGGATTTGGGATGTTACTGAGGCAGTGAAAGTGAGCCTGAGACATAATCAACAGAGGATTTAAACACAGGCCACCTGGTCTTACTTAGGAAGTGACCTAATCATGTGTCTCTTCTCACCCTGGTTTCAGAGTCCCTACTGCAAAGAGACTGGGTCTTTAGGGAGTAATTTGGAAACCTTTTACGTATTCCTGCTGAATTAATCCTCAGGCTAAAAGGAATGACTTAAGTTCCTATATACCCGGAGGAGTAAGAGTTTATATCCCCCTAACAGACTCCCTTTAGCTGCAGGAAGAGCCTATGAGGACTTTTACTCTTGGTGTTATTGCTGCTCGTGTTTCTAACTGTGTGATCTTGGACAAATTACCCCCACTTCTAAATTCCATTCTAGGCGGCCACAGAATGGAGGTGAGAAATTGGCTTTGTGGGTAATGCTAATTTTGCTGAGATCCCCTTTAAGGGTTTACGCCAGCCCTCAATCATAAAAGAAGCCTTACCATCCAAAAAAGTACATGAAGAAATGAGGAGGGAATTGGGGCTCTTTAACTGGGGAAAGAAAAACCCCCCAGAGACATGCAGGCCCTGAGAAATGGGTTGAAAGCCCTTTCATGTAAAGGAAGAAGCAGTCTCATTCTCTAAGAGCCTCCAACGGGACATCAGTGGAAGCAGATAGCATGGGTTAGAGTGAGTCAGAGGGGAGCAGACATGGGCCAAATCCAGGTCTGTCATTTCCTGGACAATTTATATAACCTTCATCAATTCTTAAATGGAGGCAATGAGGTAGCTCTCTCATAGGCTTTTGTGCAAAATTAAATGAGGTTATGCATGTAAATGAGTAGTGTTAAAACAAAGATGTGTGTAGGTTTAAGATGTGTGTAGGTGTAAGCTTCTCTAATAAACTCTCTGACCCTCTGGGGGGAAAAAGAGCATGCAATGCGATTGAGATGATTTTTACAATGCTTTGCATGTAGTGGGCAAGGGTCAAGACAAGACTGTGACCCTGATGATCCTTCACACCCCCTCCTTCAGCTTTATTCATTTCTCCTAGGGCTTCCATGCTACCCATCAATGCCCATGATTTCCCCACCATGTCCTGTTCCAACCTGAGACCATATTTATTGATAGTACACTAAGTTTTGATGTAATAAAGTTTTCCAAACTCCTCTGATCATGAGAATAACCTGAAGTGCCCTCCTTTTGATTCTGAGTCAGTGGAGTCTGATTCTTCGGGTGGGGCCTGCTTATCTGTATATTTAACCAAATTCTTAGGTAATTCTTATGATCACCTGAGATTTAATAAATATGAAAGCAGTAAGATGCCCTCGAGGTCTTTTAAATCAGTGGTTCTCAAAGTGTGTCTCTCCAACCAGTAGCATCAATATATCGGGAACTTATTTCACATGTAAATTATTGTTCCCATATGGCACGAGAACTCAAGTGGTGGACCAGTGACCTGTGTTGTAACAAGCCCTCCAGATGATTCTCATATAAAGACCCAGACCACTAATATACACCTACTCTTCCTTGTCGTCCTTCATTTATAGGTGAGGAATATTGGCCCTCTCTTCTCCCACTTTGGGATCTTGGATTTGAAGTTAGGAAGGGACAAGTGCTATAATCCCTAGATGACTGGGAGCAGGGTGGAAGCCAGATGGTAAGGGGCCTTTGAGGTTGGGGCATCAGCAGGTATGGTCCTCAATTCTGCTTCCCTTCTTCCACAGTGAGGGGTCTTGTCTGTGTAGCTAAAGGCTCAAGTGTGCTAAGGGGACTGCTAAAAGACACAGGCTTCTGAAGAGCCATAACCCTGTGGTAAACCAGAGCCTGGGTGTTAATAGTGACTCCTCACCAAGGAAATCCCCTGAGAGCCCAGACACCAAGAAATCCCAATTTCCTCCAGAGAAGTTTCAGCTCTGCTTTTGGTGGTTAGACTGTGCTTATTCTCAGGGTGGTTGATGAAAGACACTTCTAATTAGTGCTGCATAAGGATCATCTGAAATTGTAATCTACAGGGTGGTGTTGCTGTGGTTTGATCACAAGTCTTCCCCTCGCACGGGCGGGGAAGAATGAGTGCTCAGCAGAGAGTTCAGATGGCCCTCGTTATACTCAAAACCAGTATTCCAAATTTCAGTCATTGACTACAGTTTTCCCAATGTTTTCAGTATTCAGCTACATGTACTATCATTTATTTAACATTTTTTCATTTACTCAACTTAAAAAATACTTTATATATGAAAGTAGTTATAAATTTACCAAAAATTTTTTGAACATAGTACAGAGATTTTCCTATATTTCATACCTAGTTTCATCTATTATTGACATCTTACATTAGTAGGGTATACTTGTCACAATTAATGAACCTATAGCAATACATTATTATTAACTGAAGTACTTTATTTAGATTTTTATTAACTGAAGTACTTTATTCAGATTTTTTAGTCTTAATTACTTTTTACCTAATGTCCTGTTTTCTGTTTTTGGATCCCATCCAGCACACCACATGAAATTTAATTATCACACTATGTTTGGGTCTTAACCAGACTTATTGAACAATGAACCAGTGCAAAATGATGGTACCCTGCTGCTGCTATTGCTGTGAGTATTAAAGGCCTTTGTCTCTCACCTAGGAGTCTCTTGTCTTCTGCTAAGGTCTAAGAAACTTTTACAGGCTAACTTACCAGCTTCTGAGGAGGATAAAATACTAGGCCTTTTACAGCTCTTGATAATTGTTTATTGTACAGTTGAAGTACTCAAAGATAATAGGGAATATATTAAATTCATAAATATTTAAAATAATTCAATTAAATTATAAAAGTCCTTTTAAACATGGTTGTTAAAAGTTTTCAGATTATAAACACAGTAATGAAGCTTTTGAGTTGAATTAAAAAAACAACTCAATGAATTTGAATTTGCAGTTTTCATAAATTAATTATCAATTGGAAAAAATCCCCAGAATAAATTTTTTCTGGCACAAAAGCCACTGCTAAGGATGATGAATGTTCTTGAGCAGAACACAAAGTTCTTGGATTGCATAGTCCAAGACAATTCAAATCTAACTGTTGATCATAGGCCGAGACCACTTCATAAAAATCATTTTCACTTGTTTCATCATGAAACTCTCAGATCCCTGCCTCTCAGGCATAGTCTCAGTTTTTGACACACTTTTCAAATTTTGTAGCCTTCAAGTTTTGTGACAGGAGTTGTCCATTTTGTTATATAGACATTGCCTACTGGCATTTAAAAAATATAAGTATTTAATAACTATGTTATTAAAATTACTGTCATTAGTAGTTTTCCCTTCTTAGAAAAGAGGGATTGAATTTGGGTAGCATTCCTCTTTAGAACATTTGGTGAGTTTATCCTTTTGGAAGCCTCTCTATAATGGATCTCCCTGGGTAATTATTGTGCTAATGACTGCCAGGCCCCTCACCGCCCTGACTGTTGCGAAATCAGCAGAGCTGATCAGACCTTCCTATTCTTGGTACAGTTCCTGCTTCTCTAGAACTGTTTGGCTCACTCACATGTTTTTATTCACCCTTTCCTGTTTATGAAGATAGAAACAAATACATATGTATATATCTTGAAACATATAGTAATAAAAGAAAAACTCCATGAATGTCAACATTTGCCTACATTTAAATGTCAAGCAAAATGAAAATAATCTTTATCTTTATTACAGCTATCTTTTGTGTGCTTGTTTATACCATCTTCTCCCTTCAGAGCTTTGTTTGAAGTTATTCTCAAATAGGCATAACTTGGCAGTAGGTAACCCTGCTGCCTTCCACTACATTCTTCTAGCTCTGACCCTGATGTTTTATAACAAAAATGGGGTGTTCCAGACCCATCCTGATATTTTTGGGGGTATATCTACTTGATATCCCAAAAGAGATGTCAAGTAGACACTTGGCTATATTTACTCTACTCCTTTCCCTGTAAAAAGAGTTCTTCCGTCAGAACAGTGTTGTGTGGTAAAATATGGTGGTGAATAAGACATTTAGTACATCCACAGATGCTGGGCCAGACAGAAGCATGATGGGGAGGAGAGAAAACCTAAATTGAGATGTGGAGGGAGGAGAGAGATAAGAAACTCCATGGGGGACAAATCACTGCCCCCTCCAAGATGTGTGTACAGGTCGCCTGCTGCTGTTGCTCAAGGGAACTCTGACTGGCAGTAGCCAGGTCAGCCTCAGTCAGAGGAAGCTTGTGCTTTCAAGCTGTGTCTAATAATCGTCATTCTTACTGAATCGACAGCTGCTCATGAGCACATTCAGAAAAACTGTTGTGTCTAGGTAAGAGGCTGGGCGGTCACATGTTCTAAGAGTGGGTCATCTTATCTGTTGATTCCAGAGGTCCTATAGTTTATTTGTACTATAAGAAAATGTTTGGGTCCAGTCTTGATTCTGTCCCTCTTGCCTCATGGCTTGATGGTCCAAGAGAACACCGATCTGTGATTGGAAACTCCCAAACCCAGAGATCCTGACTGTGTTCTATTATCCAGGCTTGTTGTAGACTTCCATCGTGGTCTCTTATCAAATGTTGCCTCCTCTCATGTATTGCTCATGTGATGGCCAGCATGATTTCTCTAAAACTAAAATCTGATGATACCTTTTGCTTTTAAAAAAATCATTAGGTAGTTCAATCGCAATGCTTTAACTCATGTATAATGAACGCCATTTATGTGCCAGTTCTAGGTCATGAGGAATCAGCAAAGACCAAGATAGAGGGTCCTTGCTTGTGGTACTGCTAAATCTAGAGGAGGTTGAGGAGAATTGAAAATAATGTAAACAAACAAAATAGTAAAAAATGAGGAATAAATAAAGTCTTGTGACACATAATAATATAGGGGTGGGAGGCTTATTCTAGATGGGATAATGGGAGAAGGCCTTTTGAGGAGATGGCATTAAGCTGAAACCTGCAGGCAGGAAGCCAGCAAAGTGAAAAGGGAGGAAGGATATCCCTGGGAGAGGGAACACAATGGCTCCCCATTCTCTCATTCGGTGGCTGGGAGATCAAGTCAAATAGACTATGTGGCACAAACATGGACTTGTCTTATTAGCTGGGGATTGTGTTCCACTCTGAGGAAAAGGGACCCCACTCCAATGGCTTACACAGATTGGAAACTGAAACTGCTGTCTAGAAATTTAGGTTCCTCATGCTACAGTGTGAGCCTCTCAAATGGGCTAACTGGTTGCCTGAAGTAAATGATTCTGGCCTTCAAGAACAAATATAATTGCTCTTTACAATGCAATCATGGGTTAATATATCTGATACCCAAGACATTCTCTGAGGTTTCTCCCAATACTTCCATGCTCAGTGGTAAATGTTAAAGAACAGCTACTGGGAGTCTGGTCAATCACCTGTTATTTATCCTCAACAATTTCAGAAGATAAAAACAAAGAGAACATGGAATGGTTATTAGAGGAGGGAAATCATAATTATCTACTAGAGTCTCATCTCCAATTTCAGAAAGATGAATGTGGAATCTTTTTCTGGGTTTTGCCTTCTGTGTCATCAAAGCTGATAAAGTTGAAAAATTACAATTACCAACATTTTTTTAACCTATAAAAAGTGACGAGGAAAGGAATAGAAAAGAAAGAAAATGTAAAAAATAAACATACGCATATGTATTTATTATACATAAATATGCATATATATTTATTTTATTAATTTACTTTTTTCTTCTTTACCTTTCCTTACTGCTTTTTGTTAGTTTTCAGCTTTGTCCACAAAAATGCAAGAAATTGCTTATCTGGGTCATAATAGCCAGTTAGTCGAGCTGCTTGTCTTGTGGCCTGGATTAGCTAGAAAGCCTTATCTTGTTTTGGGCAAACTGAAACTTGTCAGCTTTCCAATTTATCTAATAAACTAGAGGCCTGGTGCACACAATTATGCACAGGTGGGATCCCTTGGCATGGCTGGAGATCGAGGCCTATGGGGAGGTGGGGGGCGGCCAGCTAGGGGGAGGGGCTCAGGGAGGTTGGCTGTGGGAGCACACTGACCACCAGAGGGAAGCTCCTGCATAGAGTGTCTGCCTCCTGGTGGTTAGTGTGCATCATAGCCACTGGTCGACTGGTTGTTCCAGTCATTCTGGTTGGTTGGTTGTAATGGTTGCTTAGGCTTTTATATATATACATGCTGAGGAACAGTGAACTGCAAGTCTTTTCATTGTCAAGCAGGCTTCATTCTTGATGCACTAATTGCTGTTCATTAGGATATTTTAGAACTTCAGATAGTCGTTAACTTCTAGAAAATTGAATGAAGTAAATTATTCTCTCTAGAGTAAGGCAAATGATATTTTTTCCTGTAGAGATAAAAAAAATTATTTCCAATGGAAAAGATAACCCTGAAAGTTATAGTTTTATAGACCTGTAGGACATTATCACATTTTATCTAAATTAACATTTTTTCTTTCAATGACTCTAAATACTTCTCATGCTCCTATAATTCTTTGTATAAGTTTTACCATTCTTTTGGCTCCTTCATTAATGAGTTAAATCTTAATACATTCTCACTTAAAGACACACACACGCACTCATACACACACACATGCACACACATACACATATGCACACACTACAATGAAATATGACTATACAGCTACCAGTATGGCTAAAAATTGAAAAATAACAACAATACCAAATAATTATAAGGATGTAAAACAACTAGAATTCTCTTACATTATTGATAGAAATGCAAGCTGAAACAATTATTTTTAAAATGAATTTGTTAATATCTACTAAAGCTAAATATATCTACTCCTGGGCATATAGTCAACAGAAATCCATGAGTATTTCTACCAAAAGCAAACATAAAGAAGTTTATATAAACTTTATTTGTGAAAGCCCCAAACTGGAAGCAACCCAATGTCCATAAATTGAATAGATAAATCATAATATAAATATACAATGGAAATCTACATGCTAATTTTTAAAAACGAATAACTGATACATGCCACCACATAGACCTAACATTAAAGGAAAGAAGCCAGGCACAGAAAGCTACATGATGTATGATTTAATTTACACGAAGTTCAAAAACAGAAACGCTTGTCTCTGGGATAGAAATCAGGATTATAATTACCCTTGGGCAATACTAAAAGGGAGGATTCTACAAAGAAGTGTTCAGCATGTTGGAACTACTCTGTATCTTGATCTGGCATGCATACAGAATACACATGTTAAAAAAGCATTGATCTATATTTGTGAGACTTGTGTACTTTTCTGTATGTTATAACAATTTTAAAAGAAATAATAAATGAAGTTTGGATAGCTCACAGGCTCTCCAGGGGGTTGGGGGTGGGGCAGGAAAGAAAACCAGACTTCAGGCTGTAAATCTAGGAACAGTGTCCATTTGAGTCACAGACTGGTCCATTAACGACTCTTGTGCTGCCACTAAGCATAGCCACTACAGCTCACATCTCTTAAAGTGATAAGGCCAAACATTGAATACTGCCTCTCAAAACCACAGCCACTCCTGTCTCTATACCACCTTGCCAGCACCCTGGCCAGAATGGATTAGGCAAGACTGCTCACTTATGACGAAGCTGGCAGTTCAAAGTCTGGGGTAGGATATCAGATTGGCAGAGCCTCAGTACTTACCCCTTAGTTGCAAGGGAGGTTTAGAGAGAGGGCACCTGCTACTATTTCATAAACTGGGGGATTCCTCAAACATAAGATGGGCATTCCAATAGGAAGCATCCTGAAAGCATAACACATCTGCAGAAGGTAGGTAATTCAATTTGTCCACAAATACTTGGCAGTGTGTCCATGTGGAGAAGCCATTGTGATATTGAAGGAAATTCCTTGGGTTGTTTTTCTATTAGATTGTTGTTTTTTTTCCACTTAATTGCAGGAAGGGAAGGAATTTGTGCCCATTCAGGGTGGAGCTGATAAAAAACTAGGTTCAGATCTCAAATAGTACATCCGTGTGTTTTTTTCTTTTCAGACCAACATGAGTTCACTTTTCTTTTTATAGGTTTATTAAAGGCAAGAATAATGATCTTAACTACGTATTTCTTATCAGAAAATGATTTATCACTTTTAATAATGAACTTGAACCACCAGAATACTTAATAATGGCAGTAGGTTCCAGCTTGTGGAGGTGGCAGACCATCAGTGTCTTGCCTCCACAGCTCCGTTCTTGCCACTGTTGCAAAACTAGTAATGGTCCAAGATTTATGCCCTGGGGTATAGCTGCAACAGCAAAAACAAGAACAAAATGAACTTGGAGGCTGTTTTGCTGATGAGGAGTTGACAAGCAGTTCTGGAAACATTTCTCTTTGCTAAAGTTAGTTTGAGAAAGCAAGAAATGACAGATTAATTTTAAACAATGAAAAATATTGTTTTTCATGCAAAGATGGAGGATAGCTGTGAAGTCAGGTACTGGCTGGAATTTAGCCAGAAATACAAATGCCCCTTCTCAAAACAGTGGAGATGACATGCTCGGAGCCTTTATTATTATTATTTTTAAATATGTTTTATTACAGAGAGGAAGAGAGCGGGATAGAGAGTTAGAAACATCGATGAGAGAGAGTCATTGATCAGCTGCCTCTTGCGCATTCCCTACTGGGGGTGTGCCCGTAACCAAGGTACATGCTCTTGACCGGAATTGAACCCCGGACCTTTCAGTCCGCAGGCTGACGCTCTATCCATTGAGCCAAACCAGTTTCAGTTTGGGCATGTAGCCTTTAATAATGGCAGAGAGCGGGGGCACTCTAAGCATTTGAAACAAATTCTAAAGGTACTGTAGATGGGGTTTATGGAATAGAGCCACTAGAACTGCCTGGGTATATATAAAGATGTCAGCAAATACTTGTGCCTGAACTTAGAGCATTCTAAAAGGACTTCCCTACCTTGAATAATATGTTAATTGAACAAGAAGAAGATATTGGCTCTTTGATTATAGTATTCATACAGCTTTATGATTTCTGAAGAATATCGATTTGTTGTTGTAAAACTGAGTACAAATAAAATTCCACATGTATTAGTACCAGTATAGCTGTGAATTGAACCAAGGGATGTAGCTAAGACGAGAATTTTCTGAACGCATAAGGCCTTGGCTAACAACATCTCTGATAAAGCCCTGACCAGAATCACAAACACATTTCTGTAGGGGTTTTCTGAGCTCAAACTGCATTAATTGTGTTATCTGTAGATACAAAGACTTTCTAGCAATGTTATTCTCGATATTTAGAGGTTATAGCAAGTACAAAAAGTTTACTTTTGTTAAAACTGCACACAATTCATGCTACCCACTTTTTATTCTATTTTATTAGTCAAGGATCTGTTGGTTGAAAGTGATAAGAGTCCAGTCAAAATAAAATAAGGAGGAAGGCAAATTACTTGCTCACTTAACATGGAAGTTGGGAAGCTAGGCTAGTTTTACCAGCAGACATCTGTCTTTTCCCATCTCTTCTTTCCTTTCCTTTGTGTTGACTTCCTCCTCTGATGGGCTTTCTCTAGCTGGTGGGAATATTGGCTGGTGTAGCTCCAAGCTTAGTTGGTCCTTATAATCCCAGAAGAGAGAGCAGATTTCTTTTTTCTACTCTTAGTATCAATATTTGAAAAGAACTCTGACTGACCTGGCTGAGTCAGATCCCATCAGATGATTGTGCTGTGCATGTGTGTGTGTTGGGGAGATGGAGATCCCCTCCGATAAAGTGACAAGAGGACAGAGAAAAGAGATGGTGAGCAGAGCTCTGGGGGGCTGTCATATGGGAATCCCAGGCTTGGTGGGTGAAATGAGGGGTTAGTGTGAGGAAAGAATAAGTGGTGCAGAGGCCACATTAGCTGCCATACTATCTCATCTCCCACCTTCCTAGACTTCCTAGATGAGACAGACCCATGTCCCTGATCATTGGCCTTGGACACAGTATGATTTTGGGGGCAGGGTAGAAGGCCTTTCTGTTTAAAATATATATTGCCAGTTGCACAATGTTTCTGGAGTGTGTTTAACTCATGGGAAAGCAATTCATTCGAGGTTAATCTATTACAGCTTTTTTAAAAAGCCCCAAATGCAAATAGTCTGATTCATGTGAGTATTAGTCAACCATAAATGACTGCTTTCTGTAACCGTCTGGAGGTCAGAAAGGAGGAAGGCCCAAGGCTCCTAAGAAGGGGGAGGAATACCCAGTGGACTAGCCCCTGCCCACATTGGGCCCAGGAGCTATGGGTAAAGAGACTAGCTGTTGTTGAAGAAATGCTAACAGGAACTGAGGTCTTATCTTAAAAGAAAAAAAGTCCACTTAGGGGCATTTGGGGTCAAGGTCCTTGTCATTGGACTTCCCCTATGCTGTAGAGATCAATTTTAGTGGCTCATTCTGGGAAACATGGAGCACTTGGCTGTGTAGTGAGTTTTGTCATTATTTAGACTCAAAGGCCTACTTTTGTTTCCAGGGAACATGGTCTCAGTCTACAGAATAAAATAAACAAAAGAAAATTCTTTGTTCTATTCTCTAAGTTCACTTATGTCTCTGGGCAAATGGCACAGAAGTAAAGGGTACCCTATTATGTGATGGAAAAATTTAAAAATGCTGATAATTTTAAAAAGCTTGTCTAGAGCTCATCCTAAATCAGATTTCAACTTATCAGGTTTTGTTTGTTTGTTTGTTTTGTTTTTTCTTTCTGTTTTTTGCTGATGCTGTGTTGTTGTTGTTGTTTACCTTGAAAACATTGGGGATTCAGTTACAAAATGCATTCCTGAATTTTTTGCTTGAAAATCAGGATACCATAGAAATAATTGACACTAGCTTTCAAAGCAACTTGGAGGTACAACTTACCAGCTAATGAATATTTGCCAATAAATGCATGGAGTTAAGGGATCTTCCAGTGAATAGGGACCTCCCATCCATGCAGGACACATACATATTGTTGGACACTGCTCCTATTTGTCCTTGAAAGCAGTAGCCACCTACCATCTGCCTAGCTGTCCTCAGATTTGTCTGCCCTTATGTTGTCTTATTTCAAATATCAACACTTGCCCTTCAATGTCTTGAGTGACATTAAAGAGAAAAAGAAATCCCGGAATTCAACAAGGCAAAACGAATATTTATGAAAGGAATTTCATGAAGGGACCGAGGGACATCCATATGTACAAAAACCCAGAGGGATTTCTGGAGGGTCTGATAATGTGCTTAAGCTGTGCCATTAGAAAGATGTGGTTTCCAACCTCGACAAATCACTACCTCTCCGAGGCTCATCTAATAGAATAAGTGATAATCATGACTACTTAGGGGGCAAGTTGAAGAAATAATGTCTGTGCAAGTGTAAATCTCGGACAGACTGAAGCCTGGACCTGCTGAGGGACGTGCCTGGAAAAAGAACCGTCTCTTCACCCAATCTCATGCTTGTTCCTTGTGATCAGGCTGAATTCTAGTCTGGCTTCTCAAAAGACAGGTGAAAGGGCAACCCGGGAGAGTATCAAATACCTGTGAGAATGGCAAAGAAGGCCCCTCACCTGGGAGAGTCTTGTTCTGAGCAGTTGGCAGTAGCTACAGTCTGTGTGTGTGTGTGTGTGGGGGGGGGGGGGGGAGGATGTTAAGCTCTCGGGAGTTAATGCCTTACTGGTAGCCGAGTGTTATCCTTCGGTGTTTAACCACTTCCCAAATTTCCTTATCATTTGCCACTGAAGAAGCTTTAAACCTTGTGTGTCCATTGGAATTTTTCCTCTTTTCTCATCACTATCATAGAGGCACCCTCAATGTGTAAATGCTTGGCAAATCCAGAAGCCCAATGGAAGTTTGTTTCTTTCTGTAGCCCACTCTGTCAGACCCTCATCCAAGCCTAAATGAAGGGGGTTCACCTGCGGAAAAGGCATCCTAGTTTCTCATGGCTTCTTTTATCTACCTCAACCCTGTCTTGAGAACACTCTAACATCCCTTCTCATCCATGTGGGTATATCCTTTTCACATTCCCAATTTCAGTCCCTCCCCACTTTTAAAGAAAATCTGAGACAGGACTTCTGGACTTGACCAGCAGCAAGGAAAACAAATGATGCCTAGAAAGTGAGACTCAGTTGGAGGAAGAAGCAGTTAGTCTGGAGTAGCTCTCTGCTATGGTGTCAGAATTGTCCGAGACCTGATATCCACTTAACTCCATCTCTGCATCTCCATACTCACCTGCGGAGGAAGATAGCGCAGCAGGTTGTGCAAAATAATAGGGAAAACATCCCATCCAGTCCTCCTCACTCATCCCTCCCCCGTCCTCTTGATTCACCAATTTATACAATAAATGTTGAGTGTCTGCCATGCACTGGTACTGTTCTAGATAATGAGGGAAGAACTGTGGGGGGGGGGCGGGGAGGAGGGAGGAAGAAAGGACAGATCTGCCCTTTACATTCTAGCGGAAGAGGGAAGATAAATGATAAACAAGATAAGCAAGTAAACTAATGTGTCAGGTGGTTAAGTGCTATGGAGAAAAATGAGGAATAGAGAGAGTTGCAGGGGATAGTTTGCAGTTTTGTTTTTTTAAAAATATATTTTATTGATTTTTCACAGAGAGGAAGGGAGAGGAATAGATAGCTAGAAACATCATTGAGAGAGAATCATCCACCAGCTGCCTCCTGCACAGCCCCTACCAGGGATGTGCACGCAATCAATGTACATGCCCTTGACCAGAATCGAACCTGGGACTCTTCAGCCCCTAGACCGACATTCTATCCATTGAACCAAACCGGTTTCTGCTAGTTTGCAATTTTAAATCAAATTTAAAATGAGCCTAGGAGATCTAGGGGCACAACTTTCTGGAAAGCAGCCAGTACAAAGGCCCAGAGGCCAGAGAATTTATATTTGAGAGCCAAGCATAGGGGCCGGTGTGCTGGAGTAACGTGAGCAGACCAGGGTTAGGGAATGAGGGCTGAGAGATTAGGTCAAAGGGATGAGATTATGCAGTGCCTTGGAGACCACAATAAAGATTTGGATTTCTATCCTTATGAGATGGAAAGCTCGGAGCACAGGAGTGTCGATCTGATTTGTGTTCAAAGGGATTGCCTTGGCTACCCTGCTGAGACTAGATTAGAAGGAGGCAAGGGCAGGGCCGGGAGACCTGTAAGGTTGCCATAACCATTTTCCAGATGAGAAATGATGTTGGCTGGGAATAAGGTAGCTGTGAGAAATGTCTCATATTTTGAAACTCGATCCAGTAGAATTTGTTGATGGATTGAATATATGATGTGAGGAAAAAGATGGAGGTGGAGATGGCCCCAAAGCTTTTGGCCTGAGAAACTATAACAGTGTAATTGCAATTCGATCATAGAACAAGATCACTGAAAGCTTGGGGTTCTGCTCCTTCTGGCTGGGACTATGGTGTGTCTAAGAAGTCTAATTTAATTTGGGAGACTTGCCAATTTTACCCTTCTTTTAAACAAACCAAATAACAAATATGTCAAATTGCAAAGCGAAAAATTAAAAGATTTATTGAAATAGGATGATCGCATATGCTTAAAGCAAAGAAGAATCTAACAATTCTTTTTTTTTTTTTTTTTTTAAACAAAGTATTTCCCTCTTGCCTAAGTGTGCCTAAGTGACTTTCCTAAGCATGGAAGCAAAACAAATAAATCTCAAAACTTGGTGCTATCTATTAACTTTCATGAGGCAACCATAACTATTTTTAAATGTTGCTTCAGAACTGCTGAATTTCACAAACTTAAATGCTCTTGGCCACATGCAATCCTTACTCCTCACAGAGGGCAAAAAAGATAAGGAGGAAAAAGCATAATTCAAAAACGTAGGGTAAAAGAATTTTTCTGACCATAGGGCAAAGCAATCGAACCAATTCTCTAGCTCTTGTTGTGTCTCTTGTTCTCTCCCTCCATACATTTTTGAATAATTTTTAATCCATTTACTATTGTGTATAACTGTATGTGACCAGAAGCACTGAATGTATTTTTGTCACACTTTGGACCAATTTTCATGAGGAATAGTGCAAATGTTCTCCAAAATATACCTTCTCACAAGAAAGACAACCTTAAACAGATATATAAGATAAAGCCCAAAATGAAAAAGGCAGCTTCCTGTTGATTACACTGAGTCGTAGGCTGCATACCTTTACTGGGGGACAGTGAGCTGCTAGGGACTGTTGGGAGCTTTAGCTGGCCTTTGGTCTCTGCCAACACCAGACCCTCTCCCAGGTAAACCTATCACCCACTGAGTGCTCTCAGCTTCAAGCCAACATCTCCACCTGGTCCTCCGCCATCCCATGTTTCCAGTCAAACTGTTATTCACAAGGTCCTTGTACATAGAATTTCCAAATGTGCAACTGGCAAGAGACCCTTCATCGGGAAGGTAGAGTGGTGAGTGTGGTATCAATTGGAGTTAAGATTTCTTTTTTATTTTGTTGCTAAAATATATTATACATGATTTTGAGAATAAGGTTGAATTCTTCTAAAGCAACATTAAGAAACACAGTAATAACAGAAAAGAAGACCTTAATATAAGTATGTGCTAAATGAGAAAAAATTGTATTGAGTAGACTTCCTTCAGTATTTAGATGGTATTGTGGATAATCTTAATCTATAATAGATATTCCTCCAGAGATCTTGCGGTTCTTTGTAAGTACTACACTTATTTACATAGATTTAAAAAATGGTTCATTAAGTGGAAATAATTTATATAGAATAATCTATGTTTGCAAAAATATCCTATATAATAAAAGGGTAATATGCAAATTGACTGAATGGCTGAGGGACCAGTTGCTATGACTCATACTGATCACCAGTGGGGAGGAGAGGGGGGCACGGATGCTCAATGCAGAGCTGTCCCCTGGTGGTCAGAGTGCTCCCACAGGGGCACTGCCGCTCAGCCAGAGGCCAGGCTGGTGGCTGGTGAGCACAGCAGCAGTGGTGGGAGCCTCTAAGAATGTTCAACTGCTGGACATCCCCCAAGGCCTCCCAGACTACAAAAGGGTACAGGCCAGGCTGAGGGGACCCCCTGCCCCCAAGGCCTCTAGTATTTATATAAAATAGAAATATATGGGAAAATATTCATTCATATGAAATGTTCAATCATATAAAAGTTGGCACATTTATCTCAAATTGTTTCAATAGAAAGTGAAAGAGATTGCTTCAGGATTGCTTGTCTATAACGCTATTTGTCAAAAAATTAATTTAAGAACAGTTTTTTAAATGCCTACTATTCCTTGGTTCTTATATTGGGTCGGCAGCTAAGTAATTGCGGATTTTAAAAAGAAAATCAAAGACAATTTTTTTATGGAACTAAATAACTTTATTCTGTAATGTATTGCCCATTTTGATCAATGACCTTTTGCCATCTTTCAGGCAGCATCATAATCCCACGTTCAAAAAACTTCTGGTTTTTATTAGCAAAAAACTGAATCAGGTACGATTTGACATCATCATCATTATTGAAATTTTTACCATTCAAGGAGTTTTGTAAAGATCGAAACAAAAAGTAATCAGATGGTGCAAGGTCAGGACTATATGGTGGATGTGGCAAAACATCCCAACCAAGCTCCATTAATTTTTGCCGAATGACCAAAGATGTGTGTGGCCTTGCATTGTCATGATGGAATACAACACCTTTTCGATTTGTCAATTCGGGCCACTTTTCTTTAACTGCATTGTTTAATTTCGTTAGTTGTTCAATGTAGACATCAGAATTGATCGTTTGGTTGGGTGGTAAGAGTTCAAAGTAGACAATTCCTTTGTAATCCCACCAAACTGATAACAAAACCTTCTTTTGATGAATATCAGCTTTTGATGTTGTTTGAGTTGGTTCACCTGGCCTGCTCCACGATCTTTTCCGCTTGATATTGTTGTAAACAACCCATTTTTCATCGCCAGTTATCAGTCGTTTTAAAAATGGATCATTTTCATTATGTTTCTTTAGCAAATCGCAGCTGCTAATGCGTTGCGTTAACTGTGATTCTTTCAGTTCGTGAGGAACCCATGTATCGAGTTTTTGAACATAGCCAAGTTGTTTTAAGTGATTTTCAATGCATGTATGTGATACATGAAGCTTCTCTGCAATCTCACGTGTTGTACTGTGACAGTCCGAATTGATTATTGCTTTGATTAGGGCGTCATCAACTTCAACTGGACGACCAGAGCGTTTTTCATCTTTGAGTGAAAAATCACCAGAACGAAATTTGGCAAACCAATTTTGACACTGCCGTTCTTTTAAGGCTTCGTCACCATAAATAGCACATAACTTTTTATGAGCTTGGGATACGTTTTTCCCTTTGTGGAAATAAAAAAGCAAAATATGACAAAAATGTTCCTTTTGATTTTCCATTTTTCAACCAACGCCAAACAAAAACTACAAAACAGATCAAAAAACTTTTTTTACTGATTAACAGCTGAATAGCCAACTATCAAATAACAAAATGTGTTTTACATTTGTACTACGTCTGCAAACCTAAAAATTCAACTGAAGCCATATATGTGTGAAACCCGCAATTACTTAGCTGCCGACCCAATATTTTTCAGAACAGTGGAGGTTGTTGTTAGGGATTTTACATTCAGAAGAAAAGCTCTAATTTCAGAGAGCCCTTCTTTAAATTCTAATATGTTGGAAGTGAATATGCTGCTTAAATTCAGTTTACAAATGAAATATAAGGGAAGAAATAATGGAAAAACAAAGAAGTCCCAAAAGTGTGACATTGCTTTAAGAAGAATAAAAACAATTTTCAGTGAGATACTTCAAGCATGAGCCATCCCATTCCCAGAGAGCTTTTGATTTCCATGTTGCAGAGCACACCATACCACTTCAAGGTCATTTCACACATCCCTCTTCACTTCTCTGACTTCTTCTGTCTAGCATGGGCTGATATAATTCAGCCACTACACAGTAACCAGTATGAGGCGTTACTGCTTCAATTTCAACCACCCTGTGAGTTCCTTCATACACCTTTTGTTCCTATATACAAGGGAAAAGAAGAGATGTTAAATGGTTTTCAGTAAGTCACTGGTTTGCTCTATTTTTGATACAATTGATAAGTTGTTCCTGGTCACAGTAGTAGGTGGGCTGTGGGGTTTCTTCCCGGTCACAGCCTCCTGCTCCAGAGTCCTGGAACACAGCCTAATACAGAGGCAGGTCAAGTGACTATGTAGGTACTACATGAGGGCTGCTGATTGACTGGCCCAGTGGTCAGTCTCTTTGTCAGGAATTTGAAGTGTGCAATGAGAATTGAGTAGGTTTGGAGACAGCTGTAGACATGCAACATGTGACCACAGAGAGGCAGAGTAGTGTTCTTGAAGACTTGCTTCTACGTTTCTCCTTCCTAGCCATTACAAAGCTGAGCAGCACTTTACACTTGCTTCTGGCTGTCCCTAAGATTGCTTGTTATTTCCCAATTAAACTCCTCCCCTCCACTAACCTACTTTCTACTTGAACCAGTTTGGATGGGTTCTGTCCTTAGAACTTACAGAACCCTGTCTTAGATGGCCACCCCTCCCTCCAAAAAAAGGGGGGGGGGAATTCAATTAACCACCATATCCAAATAAAGGCACTGACAATGAATTAAAATATCATAGTAAAATGACACAAATATATAATGCTCTGGCTTAAAAGCCACTTAAAAACAAGATGTGGAAAGTCCATAAAAATGAATATTGTGGCTGTCAAATGGAAGTAAATATTGTTAATACCAATCTTTAGATGTGCAGGGAAGATCAACTGAAGACAAGCTGAGTGACTGAAAAGATGCAAACACACATGAATATACATGGATTCTTAATTTAATGCCACGCACTAATTCCTCATCAATAAGGGTGAAGGTGAGAAGGAACTAAAAAAAAAAAAATCTCGGGAAAAATGAAAAGGAATAGAATAGCAAGAGAGAAGACATATTTTTTGACTAAAATGTGAGTCAAATGAACAAAAGAAAAAAATACCAGAATTATCTATTCATTTGAACTTACCTTATCTAGTGAATTATTAATTATAAAGACTCGGTATACTATCTCATAGTAATTTTCCATTGATACATTTTTTCCTTTTTGGTTTCTATATGGTATCTTTGGAGGATGGAGAATCACCAACAAGGATCCATTGACTTGGGTTATATTCATGCTTGGAGGACCTATTTTTGCTGGAGAAAGAATAGGAGATTTTGATAAATCATTAAAAAATGTAATATTCCACATGGTTACATTATGCATAATAAATAATTATTAAACTTAGAGACCTGCCAAAAATCATTATGAAGAGATATTGCTGATACCTAAAATATAAATATCAGAAAAAGCTTTGAAGGTATTTTTTTTTCAAAGACTAGTAGACTGTTTCAGCTATAAGAGTATATCTATCAATCATTTCCATATGCAGTGATTTTTTAGAAAAATGAAGCCTAAAGTTTTGTTTGTTGATTATGTTTTTATTCCCTTTGTTATATCATTTAACTTATTTTAGCTGCTTTTAATATTACAATATTTGAAGTGCTGAATGGGTCAGTGTTTGTTGGTTCCAAATTTGCTTTTGTCCATCTTTGTGCTTTTATTGTGAGTTCAAGTTTAAAAGTTGATACATTCTTTATGTTGATTTGGTTTGAATTTTGTAATTTTAAATTAACTTTTTATTGACCTATAAAATAGATAAAGACAAAAAATAAATCATGAGGATATGGATCTACAAATTGTCAGCTATCACTCAGATCAAGAAATAGGGCATTACTAGCACTCAAAAACTGCCTCTATGTTCCCTCCAAGTATTTAACCTCAGAAGATAGCCACTATTGTCCTGACTTCTATTTACATATACATTAATTTTCAGAATCATATCATATAAACTTTTTTGTGTGCCTGGGCTGATATATATTTCAGCCCATATAAATTATGGGCTGAAATATATATCAATATATATCTATATCTATCTATCTATCTATCTATCTATCTATCTATCTTTCTATCTATCTATTTCAGCCCATAATTTTATATAATCTGGCCACTCAGTATATATATATACTGAGTGGCCAGATTATTATGACCACCTGACATTTGTATGCAAATTAGCCGTATACTGCATTGTATGGGATATGGAAGCCAAAGACCTGTTTGAACACCTTTGCTGTCTGCAGTTACCAAGATAAAACGTCTCCAATTTGCACAGGAACACAAGTATTGGACAGTTGAGCATTGGAAAAAAGTCATGTGGCCGGATGAATCACATTTCCAGTTGCATCATGCAGATGGCAGAGTGAGAATTTTGAGGAAACAGCATGAAAGCATGCACCCCACATGCCTGAGTACAACCCTTCAATCTGGTGGGGGCAGTGTTAAAATTATACATTGTAATTTTAGTATAGTCCTATTTATTAGTTATTTCCTTCATCACTAGTACTTTTGAACTCTGGTTTAAGTATTAGGCTCTGTAACCTGGTACAACCTCAAGTTGATGTTTTCTGAAACATGAAAGCTGAAAATACTTGAATCTCAGATCTTTTTGAACTTGGGAAATTCTTGATTCCTAACTGAATCAAAATGGAAACATACAACTTTCATTGTTTCTCTTCTTTGATGTCAAGGCTTTCCTGAGTCTGTTCTTTTATAGGGAATTATTGGTGCAGTGGATTGGGCTTGAATTTCATGTTATTCCAAGAAAAGATGTGCTGGATACCATGGATTGGTTTGCTTAATTCTCATTCCACTCCTACTAGTTGAATTGGAAAACTATACCTTTTTCTAAACATTTGCATTTTGGCCATGATCCAATTAGTTTGGCTCTAATGGGACATAGCACCAGTTAGATATTAGGCAAGTGAGGTAATAATGCTGCAAGTTTTAAGATACATCTTCTTTTATCCTTCCCTAGGGTAACTGAAAACTGGAGAAAGATAAGTACAGACCATTTGGCCAATGATGGACCCTGATCCTGAGTTGATAGTAATCCTTGGGGACTCAGAATGCATCGTGTGTTCTTGTAGCTGTCAGGTAATAAAAGCAGATTCAATAAGATATACATGCCAACTGACAGGATCAATGCCCATTTTGGTTTTCTGAGCTGTGGCATGAAAGTTATTATGGAATGAAAGGTCAAATGGAAGCCAATGGGATTCCTTTGAACAAAATCAAAAATCAAAAGTACTGTTGTATCCCAGGGGAAACAGCAGAGATTCATGCATCAAAAATACACCTTGGTTCTAGCTGGTTTGGCTCAGTGGATAGAGCTTTGGTTTGCGTATTGAAGGATCCCAGGCTCACATGCCTAGTTAAGGGCTCATGCCCAGGTTGTGGGATTGATCCCCAGTAAGGGGCATGCAGGAGGCAGCAAATCATGCAGGGCTTGATGGGGGTGGGACTGGCTGGGTCTAGGTCTTGTGTGATTTCTAGGCACACATTGGTGGGCAGGAACTTGACTCTGGGTCCTGTGGCATGCCCCAGACTCTGACAGGAGGAAGATTTTCATATACATTTTACTAATTTTCTTTCATCTCTGACACTTCTATTATAGAGAAAGGGCAAATAGCAACATTAAAATAGTTCCTCTAATTAATTCCCTTTTAATGCGCACAAATTTCATGCACCAGGCCATTAGTTAAATAATAAAAGAGATAATTGTAAATGCACTCAGGTGGTGACCATTGTATGATTCATTATAGTATGGTAACTGTTCTGGAGCCAATCAACCCAGCCTTTAACATATAGTTCCTTCCTTTGTCCAATAATTAGAAAGTATCAGAAAAATTTCCTTTCACTTGGCTTACTTTCATTTTACTAAAATATTTTCTTTTTATTGATTTCAGAGAAGAAAGGAGAGGAAGAGAGAGATAGAAACATTAATGATATAAAAGAATCATTGATAGGCTATGTCCAGCATGCTCCCTACTGGGGATCAAGCCCACAACCTGGGCATGTGCCCTGACCAATAAGTCATACCAGCTGGGCTCACTTGGCTTTCATTGTCATCCTGGCTCTCTGTCACAAATAATCTACAGTCATTGATCCTGTCACAGGATATCCTGTTGGTTCACTAAATTGATCACATGATACTGATTACATTTGGTTGGTTAAAGTACTAGGCACTATAATTAAATGTTGTAATTAAATTTCCTCTGCAGTTTGTTAGAGACATTTCCTTTGCTCCCCCTATTACTAAGAAACATTCACTGGCTCGTTGGACCTCTATGAATTTTGGATAAAACACATGTCACATTTACTTGTGCTATGCATTTTCAAAATATCCCATGAAATTTTGAACTTTTGAGCTTTGATTTCTCCACATTCACCTCATGTTTTGTAATAAAAAAGTCAGGCAAGTGTTTCTGAGAATGTGGATAAATGAGGACCTCATACCCTGCTGATGAGAATGTAAAATGGTACAGCTGCTTTGGAAAACAGTCTGGCAGTTCCTCAAATGATTAAACATAGAGTTACTATGTGACCCAGCAATTCTATTCCTATGGTATGTGCCACCAAGAAATAAAACCATATGTCTATACGAAAACTTCTATACAAATTCCTATAGGAGCACTATTCATAATGGCCAAAAGGTGAAAACAACTCAAATGTTCATCAGTTAAGAAATGGATAAACAAGACGCAGTTTATCCATATTCTAAAATGTAATTCTGTCACAAAAGACAGGAAGTACTAAAATATGATGCAATAAGAGGAACCTTGAAAACATTATACTTACTGAAAGTGGCCAGTCACCAAAGACCACATATTAAATCATTCCATTCATATGAAATGCCAAGAACAAGGTACTTTGTAGAGACAGAAGTAGATTAGTGGTTGTGTAGGGCTAAAAAGCTGGAGAGGTAAAGGGATAGAATGGTGATAGCCAATGTGTATGGAATTTCTTTTTGAGGTGGTGAAAATGTTCTAAAATTGAGTGTGGATGATGGTTATACATATTTGTGAATATACAAAAAAAAATGAATTGTACACATTATGAGGGGTGTGAATTGTATCTTAATAAAGCTGCTTTGAAAATCTAGATGGAGGCAGGGAAGGCCCACTTCCCTAGTGTCCCATACTTGCTTAGTAGGCTTATGAATAAAATGGTTGTGTGAAATGGATGGAGGCTATAGACTCAACAATATGGACTTCTTCTTGCCAAGGCTAGACTGACACTACTGAGTGTCCAAATTCCTAGTAAGATTAACCAACCCTAGTACATGGTTCATTTTATATAGTAGATATTTTTATCTCTTTCCATGGGGAGGGGGCAAGTGGCATTGGAATAGAATGTAGTTATCAGCAGTCCCCCTGGTTATCCCCTACCATGGATGTAATAAGGACTGTCTTATGCATGAGCATGGTACCCCACACTCCATTGCTCATGACAGAACTACTAAGTTAATATGGAAGAAGTGAAGCCTTACCATATATTCTATCTCAGCAATGGGCCTTTATAGGAAGTAAAGTGGATAATTGAAAACTCAGTTTGGGAGACAACTCCTTGGGAAGTTGTGTAGGAATTCATATTTGCTCTAATCTTGTGACCAATATATGGCGCTGTTTTCCCCATAGACAGAATTCACTGGTTTAAGATACAAGACGTGGTGGTGGTGGGAGAAGCAATTCTCATAGCAACTGATTCATGAAATGGTTGTTTCCCATACACTTGATTCTTAATCATTCTGGCTAATAACAATAGTTTCTAATACTTGAAAGTTAAGGCTGCCTCCTAACTGTTTGAAGCTCTTGGTGCCATTTAACCAACAAGGCAAAAATTAGGTCCATGTGTTGTCTGGGACAATTGGTTCTGATTATCAAGAGGAAATGGAATTGTTATAGATACATTGGGGTCAGGGAGAAGTATGCCTGATATCCCTTGAGGTGCCTCCTAGAACTCTCTATTCTGTGATTAAAAACTAATGTAAGATTATGTCCAGTTTAAACAAGAAAGACCAAAAGAACTCAAACTCCTCATGACTGAAGAGCTGAGTTGCTGGCTGGAAAGAAAGTGAGCATTGAATTGATAATAAGAGAGGAAATTAAAAATATTAACTACAGCTTCATGACTAGTTGCAATTTTGAGGACTATAATATGTAACACATTTTCTTTCTTGTTTTGTTATGCAAATCTTTGTACATATGCATTAAACACTCTTTTTCCTTTCCCTTTTGTCTACTCTTTTATATTCGGTCTGTTGGTAATGATTTATTTCATAATTTACATCTTTGATTATAATATTATTCTGGGATTATGATTAAAATTAGAAAAGGAATATACATCATGGAGATATGGATAAAAGAACGAACTTTTGGGCTCCCCTTCAGGAGGTAACAAAAGTCTTAATTTCCTCAACTGAAATTCTTCAAATGAGTATTTTCAGGAATTTAATCCCCATTATTTAGGAGTGGTCTTAGGTGGTACAACTCCTTTCTGCTGTCTAAAATAATTTTTATTTTTATTTTTATTTTTATTTTTATTTTTATTTTTATTTTTACCTAGGAGGTAACAGTCTGGCAGAGGGACAGAGTGTCAACTCTGCAGTCAGATGCAGAAGAATTTGAATCCTGATCTGGTTAGATGGGCTGGGCAACTACTGAAACCTCTGTGCCTTCATTTCCTGGGCTGTGAAGTGAGGGTAGGCACAGACATCTTCTGGCGTTGCTCTGAGTAATTTAATCAAGTGAGATGATGGTGTGGACCTCTGAAAAGCACAGAGCCTCGCAACTAGACACACTCTAGAAAGGCTATTCAAGGGCAGGAAAAGCAAATGCAAAGAAACTCACTTTCCCACCAGGGAATGAACCGCCGTGTCATGGTCCAGGCTGAGTGGGTCCCAGCCACAGCCGTCCTCACCCTTGCATAATAAGCCTCCCGAACATCTGAAGTTTCGTTGGTAAGGTCACAAAATAATTCTTGAATACCCCAACAGTCCTCTTTATTTTTCCATTGTATCTGTCCATAGCTATAAAAGGGAAAAGACAAGTTTGAGTGTCTTCTTTCTGTTGAAGGAATCTGCAGTTTTCTCGGTCTATTAATATGTTAGACTGGTTGAAAATTGCCCTCCAGTATCAGTACTGTTGCGAAAGCTATCGCTACTCTTAAGTATTCTTAAGAAGATTTCTTCTTGGTCAACCAAAGTGTTCTCTTGATGAAAGATAAACTCAAACCCAACACCTTTTGTATCACTAGCATAGGGCTTGTGTGGTGTTTTTTTGTTGTTGTTTGTTTTTTGTATTTTTGTCTCTGTGTTTTTGTGAATGTGTGTGTTGGTTTTTTTTTTTTTTTTTGTTTTTTTAATACTTTGTGAAGTTTTTCTTCTGGTTTGTGGACCAACTTTTATTTTTGAGAACTGGCTCTCCACATCCTTAATGCTTCTGAGGATTCAACTCTGTGGTTTTCTTTGCTTCTCATCAGCTTGCTATTGAGTAATGTGGCTGATTCTGAGAAGTTGCTACTACTTTTTAATCTCAGGTGATGCTTACCCAACATATATGATCAATTTCTTTATTGGAAATAGAGTGGGGATTGTACTGAGTGCTAAGTGAGGAGCTGGAAAAGAGAGAGGGGCATTCATTAAAACTGTTAAAAAGGTATCGAGGCAGAGACAGAGAGGCTGATTCATCCTGAAGCTAGGGGATGGTGTAACAGCTAAGGGGAAGAATAATGCTTACATCGTTACCATCACAAATCAGAGAAAATGGAACCAGATAACGGTGGGTGCAGAACAGGAATTAGAGGCCAAGAGAAAGGCTTCAAGGTATTTGTTGAATGACTTGAAATCTATGACTTTCCAGCCATCGGAATATTGCTCATATCTTTACTTTGTAAACTATATGATAGCAGTTTCAGTATATCAGAAGATACCACAAAAAAAGAACCAACAAGATAGTTTAAGCACAATTTAATGTTTTTTAATTGTTATTTAATGATGAGAAATTGTCTTTGCTCGCTGAATTTAGCTATAATGACTGGCCTCTATTAATGGGATACCTTATTTTTTGTCCTAACCCAAATATTAATTATAGACCCATGTGAACTGGATAGAACCAAAATGAATGATTTCAAAAATACAAATCTGCATTGTGCTGGTGATAATACCAGAGCTAAGAAGGGACCCAGGTAGTCTGAATTTTACACACATGTGGGAGCCTTCATTAAGAAAAAAAATTACAAATGTAAAATTCTTCTGTGTTGCCTTAAAGTTTAACCTTCATTGGTATCATGATAAAACAACTCCTAATCCACCTTTTGGATTATACCACAAATAGGCCCACTCTGGACCTGTTTATGCTGCCTAGGGAGGAAGGACAAGAAGGGACACTCCGCCCACCTCCCTACATGCTGGAAGCATCTCCAGCTATGCACACATCTGTTTTTGAAATGGAGAAATCTTTATGGTAAAGCTTTGTAAATTTTACCTAAGTGTAAGAAAAGCTGCACTAATTACGAACTGATAAAATTCTAGAAATATTCCTTCTGAAGTTAGTGAGAGGTTGATGAATAGAAACCTTGGACCTTGGACCTACTCAATGCTGGAGAGACATGATGAATTTATGGAATAAAAAATTGTTATTTTGGTCTAGAGCTACACCTGGTTTCTAAATGTATGATGGAAAACCTTCAAAATAAACGGTCCTCTTTCCTGTCTCATGCTGTCAGCACTGCAAACTATGAAAGAGAGGAAAGAGCCTCAAAAATACCCCAGGAAATGCTTGAGTGAGGAAAACCTGCCATTTGCAAATCAGAAACCCTCTGTTCCAGGCCTCGGTCCAGAAAAGGAGATGATCCTATCTGAGGTTTGGCAGTGATCCCGCAGAACTAGCTTGAAGCTCACATGAGAGGAACACGCAGCAGCATGTTCCAGTTCATGTTCATGCTTACAGGAGTCATTAATTTCGAAATGCATTTTCTAGAATAGTAAACACATTCTAAAAAAATGACATTTACATTGAAGATATATTTTACACACTGACCTCCATGTGTCCCACAACTTCCTTTTCAGTACTGATTGTGTCAACTTGTTGACGTGTCTGCTGTGTGCAAAGCAAGCTGTTTTGAACACGCGCTGGACAGTTATTTGAGCGCCCACTATGTGCCAGACTGCAGTGACGCCAAAGGCTGAGCCTGCAAGGTTGCGGTGCTAGTTTTTCACAGGATGACATATGCCCCCAGCATTTTGCACCACATCATGCACTTTGTGTCACCAGGTGGCCTTCAGGGGAGAGAAGACAGTCCTGTCCCTTATCTCTGCTTTTTTTCTCAGTCTCTCTGAAACTGGAAAAAAATGCTCAGATTCTGACATTCCATTGCATTTTAGAAAATGTTCTCCCGGTGGCCAGGTCTATCAGTTGGAGGAAACTCAAATTACTTACATTTTGTATTGTACAAAGTAGATGCTGCTGCTGCTGCTGCTGCTGCTGCTGCCAGAAGCCCTCTCAGGCTGCCAGTGCAAAATGTTGTAGAAGTTCCGGGACTGAAAATGCACTCTCTGAGGCTTCAGAGACTCAGGGGCTGGGTGAGTTTCTAAAATAATAGAGAAGGGAAAACACTGAACATTAATATGAGCACCATTGTTAACGTAGTTTTCAATGTGATACCTGAGTTGGGATTCGCTAAAGAAGTTGCTGTCAGTGCAGATGATGGGAGTGGAGCCCAGAAATCAACATTTTGAATCTTCGATGTGATGATTTGTATGCATGCTGAAGTTTCAGGACAATTGTGTTTCCGACTATCAGCACCTACGGGATATCCTCCCATCCCCTTCCCAAACAGTAGAGGAAGTAAAGAGCAGTGGAAAAATACTGTCCTTAGTCCCTTCCTCTGATGGTCATGGAGTGGAATGACTGAGATGAAAGACCCATGCCAAGACTACTCTCCCACCTCATAGGAGCCCTATATTACGGCTGCTCTGATAGAACATTTGCCTTGGATCAATTTTGACTCTGGGATCTCAGCCCAGCACTCAGTTCTTCCTTTCTCAGGTTTTTGCTCAATCTCTGGGTCCTATCTCAGTGTCTTCCAACTCTCCCAGAGGACCTACCCATATTCCAGGTAGGCTGGCTTTGCTTCCCACTGCTGAATGTCTGCACTGATCTGCCTGCATCCTGGCTTCAAGTACCCAAGCATCAGTGCTCAGAAAAGCTGTCCCAGGCTATGAAGGGAGACTGCCCAAGACCCTGCCAAGGGCCTAGTGCCCCTGCGAAGGCTCTCAACAGCAATCATGGCAGGAAAGGATGATTTTGCCCTGGCAAAGTACTTTCCACCTCAGGTCATTTGACAGGGTGATACAGTCTCACCTGTACTTAGTCCCATGGAGGCAAGAGACCTTTGACAATACTTTATTCTAGAGCCTGAAGAAAACCAGAATGTGTTGCCCAAAATATGCCTCTTTTGACATAAAAAACTTATTTTAAGCTGAAGGCAAGTAAGCAATACAGGCATGACCACCACCCCCACCCCTCACCCCCGTTTTCTGATTAAAGCCAGTACATAAATTCTTCTTTTACAAAGACTGACTCTTACCCACCCAGAGATGGCACCAGAAGAATCTGCCAACAAATCTCACTCCATTAGTTTCCTCTCATATATTTACTTTTTCATAGTTTCCCACCCTTGGAAGCCTAAAATTGCTTTCATTTGTCCTGTCCTGTCTCTACAAATGTATTTTTTTGCTTAAGATGCTACATAAGCTAGAATTCTGACCCACCATTTTGAGTTACTCTTTGTTTAGGTTTCTCATTTGTGATGTGCTCTGTATGCATTAATAAGCTGTTTTTCTCTTGTTAATCTTCCCTTTTGTTAAGGAAACCTAAGACGGGCAAAGGTAAAGCTTCACCTCCTGAGCAGGTTCAAGGTTTCTGAAAAGGGCTAGGTCCTGACTGAAGGTTCTTCCCTTTTGCTGAAATACTCCACATATCTCGAGTCTTTGCTCAAGTATCATTGAGGTGGAAGCAAATAACCTTAAACCCATAATCTGAGCTCTGAACATTCCAGATGTTTATTTTCTAATGTTTGTTTATTTTTACCACCCAAATAGTGTTAATATTCTTATTTCGGGGGATGGGGGGGCGAGAGTGTTTTTTTTATTTTTTATTTTTTATTTTTTTACCTCCTTTAGTGTATCAAATGGTGGTGTGTACTTGGAAAGAGTCTATTGCCTCCATTAATTTTGCTCACTAAGATGGTACATAATCACTCATATTTAATACATAAGACTCCCCTGAGTTTTTGGCAGATGACAGGCACAAATTCCTGAAGCCCTTGCCTGGAGTTGATCTGCTCCCTGAAGATAAATGATTCTGTGTCCCTTATCTGTCTACAGATTTCTTCTCTTAATTTTTGTAAGACAATCATCAAAATAATAGCAAATCACTCTGTACCAGACACCGAGGGGCTTTTATCTACATTAACTCATTTACTCTGCCCGGCTTTTCTATGAGAAATGGACTGTTGTCATCTTCCTCTCTCAGACTGAAAAACTAAGCCTTGTCGGGCAGAAGGAACTTGTGCAGCAGCAAACTCCAGAGCCTGCCTGTTGCCACGGAAAACCAAGTACAGAGCCTCGGGAGAGAAGAGCTAATGGAGAAAACAAAACTACAGGCTAGAGATATCCTTCCTCCTGCTCCTCCTCCCAGCTGACATTCATTGAGCATGAGTGTCTATGAACATGAAACATGTTTCAGGCACGGTGCTCAAAGCTTTATATCTTATTTCATTCCCAAATCACCAGATAAAGCAGGTATTTTTATTACTATATTTACAATAGCGAAGCTGAGACTCAAAAAAGTTGCCTATCTTGCTCAAGGTTACAGACCTGGTAAGATGCAGAGCCAGGATCATTTGGGTAGCACTGAATTCCTGCCATGCTTTGCTAAGCTAGTCCTTGGCTTTACCAAGGACCAAAGGCACAGTCTGCACAACTGCACACAATTCTGGGAGGTAGAGGCTTGAACTGTTTTTATATAATCACTGGGCAACTGTACAGTTTCTGGAAACTTACTTGAGTCACTCACATTGAGAGGTACCCATCTGTTAACTGGGAGTCCCAATGGCCTTGCTCAGTGGTATGTTGAAGTGATGATGGTCTCTGCTCTAGAAGAGTTCTCTGTGAATACTAAGAGCAAATTAGCACATGTTCTTTACTGTCTCTATTCTGTGCCCGGCATTGCTCCAAACACTTGGCATATATTAATTCATTTAATCCTCATAATATGTACAATTCCATTTCTGCAGATGAAGACATTGAGGCACGCGAACGTTAAGTCAATTGCCCAAGTTTTCCTAAAGAGTCAATGGCAGAGCTGAAATCCAGACTCAGACAGTCTGGTTTAGGAGACTGTTTCTACCCACTAAGCTGTCATGTCCTCTGAAGGCAAAAGAAATGCTAAGGAGACAGAGGTGGATGTACGTTGGTCCTGTATGAATTTTGCACCCACTAGAGTAGCTACTCAATAAGTCCACGTGGAGTTAGTTATTCAGGTTGCAGATAAAAACTGACCCCACGTCTGTTCTGATTATTTCAAGACAGAAGGAAGCTGGAAATTTTGCAAAGCCCAGAAAAGTAGCAATGCTATGTCTAACAATCCCTTGAGCACACGCAGATGACAAAACTGTGAGCAATTAAAAAGAAATGAAGCGCTTACCTGCAGCACCAGTTGGGAAGAGAGTGATGAGGAAGCCTAGAAAACAATGTTTAGGCATCATGCTTGCGAGTGTGACGGGTCAGGCAACCAGTGATCCCCTGAATGAGAGCACTGCTCTGATCAGAAGAGGAAATTAGAATCTTCATGCAGAGCATCCTCCTCTGTGTTTAACCGAGGTTCCTTGAAGCAAAACCAAATTTCACTTTTGAATGCATTTTATTAGGGAAATTATGCAAGTAAAGAATTGCTTCAAGAAAACATTTGCTGTAAGTCACTTTGAGGTGGAAGCTCACTTTTGTAGGAATTGAGGCTTCCTTAACTGTGAAGGGGGGTGGGGGGGAGAAATCCCTGAGGATTGGCAGACTGGAGGGCAGGGTAGGGCAGGAATTGTGCAAGGTGCTCGCAGGTGAGTGAATGGAGCAACTCATGAAATCTTAAGGGAGCTTGAGCCCTGGAGGCAGAGAAGCTCATAGTGGGTGTGATTTTGAGTGATGTGCTTGGCAGTTATAGCTATCAGAGCCTTGGCAGTGGTTCAAAGCAGGTGAGGGCTCTGATTGTTTTTCCTTTTTCTCCCTTTTTGGAAGTTCTCTGAGTAAACTTCTTGGTACATCTCATACCCTCCACACCTTCTGGCACCCTGCAGCGCTCCCTGCTGTGTACTCCTTAGTCTGATCCCCACTCAAGTTATGCCTGTTCCTTTCTATTCCCACCCTCAGTTCCCAGAATCCGATAAAGATTTTGAGTGATTTCTGTGTAAGTCAAACCAAATGAGCCTTTAAAAGAATGAATGTGGAAAGATCATTTTGAGCTACGTTAGATCTTTACATATCTTTTTGGAAATTTGATTGAACTAGATTATCTGCTCCTTGCCCGTGGTTCTTTATATCACCTTTTTTACCCAAACATTTTTTATCACATGTTTTTAGAGACTCTAAAACTGTACATTAAAGCACAAAAAAAGGCAAAGATTTTTTTTTTTTAAAGAAGCTTAAAAGAGGAAATATATTCTGGCTTTTTTCCTTTTATGTAGTCTCTTTCAAGTTCTTAGTAAAATGGTTTGTTTAGTAAGTAACAGAGAAGGCCTCTGAGCAGTACTCATTCATTCATTCATTCTTTCATTCATTCAATAATTTAACATGTATTTACTGCACTGTTATGTGCTAAGCATTGTTCTCAGAAGCAAGGCCATAGCCCCTACTTTTCCAAAGCCAATTTCTAACAGAGAAAGCAGACACTGTAGTATCTATCTATCATCTATCTATCTATCTATCTATCTATCTATCTACCTACCTATCTATCTATCATCCATAAAAGCCAAGTGACCAGAATGACCAGTCGCTATGATGCACACTGCAGCAGCCAACTGGCCAGATCAGGGCTCCGATAAGTCCCCTCAACAACCTGCGGTCCCTTCCCATGGTCGGCCCCGATAGGTCCCCTCCATCCTGATCAGGGGCAGGGTCAACTGACCTCCTGCATCCCACACTCCCCAAGCCAGTCCAGCCACAATCACAGCGCCCCAACCCTGATCGGGGATGGGGGCCGGCTGGACCCCACTAATGCACAAATCCATGCACCAGGCCTCTAGTGTAAAGATAACATTGTTACTGATTAGAGTAACAACACCGGGTTTTCCAGTGCTTCCAAACTGTCAGACTTTTGAATCTACATTCCTTATCTCCTTCTCCTCCAAGTTAAATTTCTATTACTTATAAGTTAACTTAGCTCTCCAACAGGGGAACTTGCATCACATATTAAGTTCATTCCTTTGCACCTTCTTGGTGCTTCTTGTCCTCTAGCCTTCTCAGCATCATTCTTCACTCACTTGCTGACATTATTCTCTGAACTCTAGACTTTGCAAAAAAAATGTTAGTATTTAAAGGAGGGATGATTATCTGAGTTTGCACTATTTTTTTTTAAATATGTTTTTATTGATATTTTTTAGAGAGAGAAAGGGAGAGATAGAAACATCGATGTGAGAAACATCGATTGACTGCCTCCTAAACACCTCTACTGGGGATAGAGCCTGAAACCTGGGCATGTGCTCTGACCTGGAATTGAACTGGTGACCTTTTGGTTTGTGGGAAGATGCTCAATCTACTGAGCCACACTGGCGGAGCTGGATTTATACTATTGATGTTCAATATCTATTTTTAAAATATATTTTATTAATTTTTTACAGAGAGGAAGGGGGAGGGGTAGAGAGTTAGAAACATCAGTGAGAGAGAAACATCGGTCAGCTGCCTCCTGCACACCTCCCATTGGGATGTGCCCACAACCAAGGTATGTGCCCTTGACGGGAATCGGACCTAAGATCTTTCAGTCTGCAGGCTGATGTTCTATCCACTGAGCCAACCCAGTTTTGGCAAATGTTCAATATCTTCAACACCAATATCTCTTGTTTTGAAGCAATCAAATTGCTCCAAATTCCAGTTAAGAATAAAAGAAAAATATATGAATTCAAAGTTTAAAAAGCAGAGCAGCAGAGAATGAAATTGGGGTTTCTGCTAGATTACTGACTTTGTAGAACAAATAAAGGGAAATTAGGAGGGCAAGGGAAGAAAGCATAGACTATACTAAAACCTGATTCTCTCAAATATGTGAACTTTGGTGCTATGTTAAATTTCAGAAACCTAACCAGTTCTGTGAGCATTTAGTGAGCTCTCTGTGTGATATCATACTTGCATTAAAAGCCAACACGGACAACAATGCCTCAAAGTAGATGAAAAGAGAAAATTAAATTCTAAAACTCTAACAATTTGGAAGCAGAATAATTTTACAGAATTATTTCAAGTGAAATGACATTTGCTTTGGGAAGTAAAAACATTAAAGAAAATCAGGGACCCCTGCTCTTCTTTTGTCCAGCCATGAAATGCTGGCTTCAAACTCATTCCCTAGCTGTCCCCCTCTGCCACTCCCCCTTCCCAACCCCCTTCCCCTCTCCCCTCCCCAACTTAGTAGGAAGAGTTCACCTTGACAGTGAGATTGAATTCCTCCATTGTGTTGGGTCTGGAGAGAACTTGCCTAAACCTTGGCCTTGGACAGACTTTATTCTCTTCCTCTTTTCTCCTTGTGGCTTCCAGCAGGCCAGTAATTCATCTAATTAGTGGTTCATTATTAATTATTTTTAAGTGTGATATGGGATTTTGGTTATAACTTTTTGTTATTACTTTTAGAGATGCATATTGAAGTATTACAGGTAACATGAATGATGCCTGGGATTTGCTTCAAAATAATCCAAGGGGTTTCAGAAGTGGGCTTTGAGCTGATAACTCTTGAAACTAGGTATTGAGTACATGGAATTTCATTATGCTCTCTACTGTATTTGTGTATGTATGTGTATGAAATTGTGCAGGGTGTGTGTGTGTGTGTGTGTGTGTGTGTGTGTGTGTGTCCCTCAGCCCAGCCTGCACCCTCTTTGATCTTGGGCCCCTAGAGGGATGTCTGACTGCCTGTTTAGGCCTGATCCCTCTTACAATCTAGGACTGCTAGCTCCCAACTGCTCACCTGCCTGCCTGATTGCCCCTAACCACTTTTGCCTGCCAGCCTGATCCCCGCCTAACTGATGCCCTGCCAGCCCAATTGTCCCTAACTGCCCTCCCCTACTGGCCTGGTCGCCCCAACTGCCCTCCCCTTAGGCCTGGTTCTCCCTAACTGCCCTCTCCTACTGGCCTGGTCCCCCCCAACTGCCCTACCCTGCTGGCCCAGTCATCCCTAACTGCCATACCCTACCAGCCTGGTTGCCCCTAACTGCTTTCCCCTGAAGGCCTGGTCACGCCCAACTACCCTCCTCTACTGGCCACATCAAACCTAACTGCCCTCCCCTTCAGGCCTGGTCCCTCCCAACTACTCTCCCCTGCAGGCCTGATTGCTCACAACTGCCCTTCTCTGATGGCTTTATCGCCCACAACTTCCCTCCCCTGCCAGCCATCTTGTGGCAGCCATCTTGTGTGTTGGAGAGACAGTCAATTTGCATATTACCTCTTTATTATATAGGATAATATTATCTTTGAAAATTTTCATAACAAAAGAAAAAATATTTAGAAGTTTATAAAAATGCCATTTTATAAAGCTGCTTTTGGTACTTTTAATGCCATTTTAGTGTCAATGGTAAGCTAATAATTATGAAGCCCTGGGTTAATTTCTTTCCATGCATTATCTTAGATAATCCTCAGAACAAGCCCAGGAGGTTGTTATTATTACCTTGATGTTACATATAAATAAACTGAAATATAAAGGCTAAGAGAAACTGACCAGGCTCTATAGCCCATGTAATGACAAAGTGAGGGGTGAATTCAGGTCTGGCTGATACCTATTATAAAATCACTATGCATTGTTTTTCATTTGTAATATTTATTCCATAAAGTGATAGAATGATGTCAAAGAAGATTCAGCCATGTATTGCTTTAGTTAATGTTTACTGAGGATGTGCTGTATGCCAGGCACTGTGCCAGGCATACAGTAATAAGCAAGATGGCAAAGCCAGTCCTCATGGAGCCAACATCATTTTCGTTAGCCAGGTCTTGGTAGTGAAAGGCCACATGTTTCTTATTCACCTTCAGAAAAGTGTTTATAAAACTGGTCTTCTGGACTACTAGGTTTCTGCTCCAGGCCCTTCTCCTTGTTATGCAATTTGGTCAGTAGTACAGAGCTTTTTAAAATTCTATAATGAATCACAACTTAAACACCACCCTTCTCCCCCTCTGACCAATAGACAACCATATGCCTATAGCATCAATAACTGGGAAACTATTTCCTCTTTCTTTTCTGCTGGACCCTCAGTAACTCTTTGGAGTAATACTTATGACCTTTAAGCAGTTCTGCATTCTGGAAAAAATTGTCATGCATTTCAAAATAGTTTATGAACTTGAATTAAAAAAAAGGAATCTCATTGTCAAAGCAGGCAATAAGCACAATGATCAACCCGATCAAGTTTAATTTTAATTGATTTTTGAACTATAAACAGTAATATATTATTTTAAATCTCCATTCATAGGACTTAGGGCTTTATTAGGACAATATTAAGAGCATCTTTTATCCATAGGACTTAGGGCTTCATTAAAACAATATTAACAGCATCTTTTATCAATAAGATTGAAGAGGAGAGAAAGTTCTCATCAGTCATATTGTTATGGATAAAAGATGCTCTTAATATTGTTTTGATTGTCCTTGACCAGGATCTTTCACTGATCTTAAAAACCCTATTGAATGAGTAATCATTGTGCCTCCACACTAGCATATGCCTGTATATTATTTCGACTTTAGAAAGATTTTTATGGCATAATCTGATTCAACCAGTTTCCAACCCCTCCCCTCCACTGCAACCACTTGGGTCCTCACCACCATCCTCTCTTTTCTGATTTGTGATTGCAGCCTCCTTCCCATTTCCCCTGCCTCTGTTCACTGCTTTAGTTAGGATGGTGCCAGGCACATAATAAGCACTTAATGCATAGCTGGTGAATTGATGAAAAGGAATACGATATTAGCAGTGGGTATGAATTTATAAGATTTAAGCTAAAAGAACAAGAAGATGCTTCTCTGATTTATTTATGGTCTGGGATGTTGTTCTGATGAGATTCTCTGATCTGTGAGGTCAGTAGGGCTCCGTCAAACACACACGGGCAACACTGGCTTATGCAACATTGTGTAGCACCACTGCCAACTGTTCAGGTAGACGAGTTAATCTGTGTGACCTGGGAATTAACTGCTTCCCTAAGACATCTATCTCCTAGGTGCTTTTCTAGGACTATATGGGCAGAGCATTTCTTTGGCAGTTTTCTAATTCTAATTCTCCTGTGATCATTAGACTTTAGATTTTCCGTCTCTTCCAGTTCAGTTTCTACAAAATATATTGTCTTTAGAAGAGTGTGCATTTCATTCATGCTTTTAAATTGATTTGCAGAATTGAGCAAGTTATTCCCTTACAAGGTATTCAATTTCCCCTGCTTCTGCGGTTTCCCTTTTATAATTTCCCATTTCTAGTAACGACATATCTCCCTTGTTTTCTTACTTTTTAGTAAGTTATTTATTTTTTCATTTTATTCAAGGAATCAGATTTTATAATTGGTTACATACTCTACTTTTAAAATTTTGTCTCATTCAGATCTTCTTTTACCTTTTCTTTCTGTCTTTATTGGATTTGTTGTTTATTTTTAGAACTCTTGAGTCAGATGTTTATTTTACTTGTTTTATTATTTGTCTTATATTAATACAAGTATCTACACTAGAAATTTACTCTGAAATGTGTACTATGGGCTTCCCCTTTAACTCTGAAGTGAGATATTTTCCTTATTTTTTTCTTCAACAATTTGCTGTTTAGATTACCTTTTCTGATCCAAGTGTTTTTAAAAAAGACTTTTAAAAATAAAATTTCCAAGTGGAAAAGAGTTTTAATTTTAATTCTCATCTTGCTTTTTCATGCTTTCCAGAGAAGGAAAAGGTGCTGACTCACGCAACCATGCATCATGTGGAAATCCCCTCTCTTACAGCTTTGCTTTTTGGGAGTTGAAGGGCAGGCAGAGTGATAGATTAGTATTAATTTGTTCATGAACCAAGATAAACCTGGCCAGACAATATCATATCAGTGCAAAATTTTGCACTCTTCTAAGCAAAATTTTAAAATCCTCATGAAACTGAGAGTAAGAGAAACCTTTTGCTTTTTAAAGTAATGACTTTTTTGGGGAGTCTTATTTTATTGTATCACTTTATGTAACCACCATAGTAACTCATTAGAGTGTATTTCCAGCTTCATCAAAGGCTATTTCTGGAGGTAGTTGCCAGGATGTCAAAGTTAAAACATGCTATATATTCAGAGAAGTGGTGACTAGAGTTAATAATATGTATCATATATTTGAAAGTTGCTAAGAGAGTAGATCAAACATGTTCTCATCACAAGACAAAATAAAGTTGCTACTACATGAGGTGATGGGTGTTAAGTGACTTATTGTGGTGATCATTTTGCAATATATACAAACATCGAATCATTATATTGTACACCAGAAACATAATGTGCTATGCCAGTTATATTTCAATTTAAAAAAATCCTATATTCCCAAAAGTAGGGACTCTGCCTTAATATTGCAGAGGGGCAGTATGGGTTGGGAACATAAACTGGAAGCTGTAACATCTGTTTAGGTTGTTCCTTATTATGGGTCAGTGCAGAACAAAGCCATTTATCTTTTGCCTGTAAGCAGCAATACTCCCCTGAACTATGAGGATGAAAGGACAGTTTGATATGGGAGAGAAAGAAATGAAATGAAAGTAATATCCTTATGTACATTAAGATATGAAAAAAATTTGCAGCTCAGGATCCTACATTTATTGTTCCTTAGGTTTGGAAGTTCTTCCCAACTCACTCTCTCTGCAGCCACCATTTAATTTATACTTAAATGCCACTTCCTGGGGAGGCTGACCTGATTCCCAATCTCAATTAGGTCCCCTTGTTATGCTCCAGCTCCAACCCCTGCTTTTCCTTCCTTACATTTGTCAGTTTTGAATTAAGAAATTGATGATTTGTTGTTTCCTTCCCACACTTATGGTAATTGATTTTTTTATTAAGTGCTTCCACTGGCCAAATATTGTGTTAAGGGCTCTATGAGATTATCTCATAATCATATTATAAGTAAAGTCCTACCGTATTACTATCCTTGCTTCATAGTAAACTGAAGAAAAGTAACAGAATTCAGATCATTTGGTGAGAAGCAAAGTTGGGGTTCTAACTCAGGGTCTGACTTCAGAGCCCCTACTCTTAGTCAACCACTGGACTACACATATTTGGAATCAGGACCACCAGTGTGGGCTTGGTTGTTACTAGGTGCTGAATACACATTGACTGAAAGAAGAGATTTCTTAGACCTCATAATCATTTCGAATTGATCCATCTTTGAGGTTTTAAATTTAAAGCACCCCTTCTCCAACTATGGTTTTTACATTCGGGTGCTAGTTTCAGTGAAGTCTTATTGCTCAGGCTCACATGCTTCTCCCCACTTCTTTGTGAGACATGCTCTTCTTGATCTCTTACCAGCAGGAGAAAGAGGCCAAGCCAACCTACTCAGTGGTGCTCTAGATTCCCTCTTCTTCCAGTTTCTGGCAATCCCCAATCACATCCCTGATTTTGAAAAACGTGGCTTTGCACTGACCAGATGTGTGACATGATGGATGTTACTCTTCACCTACAGGTCTTAGTTTCTTCACTTATAAAAAACAGGCAATATGGAGTTTTAGCCATGAGGTAGCACAAGTGAAGCTCTTAGCATAATGCCTACACATACCCTGTTTCCCTGAAAATAAGAATGTCTTATATTAATTTTTTCTCCAAAAGTTGCGCTAGGTCTTATTTTCAGGGGATGTCTTATCTTTCCATGTGCTAGGTCTTATTTTCGGGGAAACATGGTAGTAAGGACTCAATAAATGTTAGCCTTGTTTACTCCTCAGCTCCCCGGTTTTAGAGCATTCTAGAGAATATCAAAGTGCTGGGAACCAGTTCCAGCATGTCATAATTTCAAGAGCTTCATCTAAAGGTTGGGGACGCTTGGGGGCTCAACAAGGGCTGAGCCACATATGTAGTTTACCTGTTGCAACGGCAGAAAAAGCATCTCTCCCAAACCTGAATAGGATCATCATTTGCTGCCAGACAACTCAGGGCATCTTAAGCTGCATGTTATTGCCTCCTGTTGGCCAAACAACTGAACAGCTATATGCTATTCCCCAATCTGACAATGCTTCTGTACCCTACCCTTTGAAGTGTATTATTTCCACCTTGCCTTAGGACAGTTTGTGTTAATAAAAAGCACTGGGTCCTGAGCCAAGGGGAAGTCTTTACCTCCTTTGGCTGAAACTCCTTTGACCCCTAATGCCTTTCAAAACTATCTTTTGTCTTTGGACTCCTTCTTGAATCTACACGCAGCTCCTTTCTCCAGATTGCTGAAAACCCCTTGTAATGCTGGGACAAGAACTCCGATATCAAAGGATCTCCCAAACCTAAGCATTAATCTACAATGGGAACTCAGTGCAGTCCAGCAATTCTTCTATCTCCTGTGGGCAGGGATAACATCAGATTGCTATCACTGGCTTTATATTCCTCTATCTTAGGGGTGTCGAACTCAATCAGAGAAGGGGCCAAAATCTAAAATCCAGCCTAAATCACGGGCCGAATGGTTTACTGAACAGTCATAAACTGTCATTGTGATGGAAACGCAGCGGAGTGCAGTGATGACAGCGCGGTGCGGGCCACATTGCAAGGCCTGGTGGGACGGATTTGGCCCGCGGGCCTTGTGTTTGACACATGTGCTCTATCTGATTACTTCCCACCCCATCTCCTTTGTTTTTTAACTATCTCTAAAATATTTCTACTTCTATATCTTTTACCTCAGTACATTCTCTAAGATCTCTTTACCAGCAAAGATGCAAATTACCACCAGCAGGCAGCCGAGATTTACTGGAAAAAAAATGATGAGGCAAAATCTTCATTCCACTAGTCATTGAGCAAGTCACTTAACTTGCTGACTCATGGTTTCCTCGTCTAAATGGGAATAATTCCTCTTCATAAGTTGTAAAGATGAAATGAGATGGAGTATTTTTTTAAAGTTTAATATATATTTGTTCATTCATTCCCGATTGGTAGTTCCCATAGAAAGTGGCCAAGAGTCAAAGATCCAGAACATAGTGGCACAGAAAGGGAAAGTTTATACAGCAAGTATGGCACCTCATAGATGAGGCTAACTAATCACCCTACAAAGTTGGAGTTTATTATCTAATTCATTCATTAAAAAACAGTATCTTAAGTGTGTCACAGCCAGTAATCTTAGACAATTTACCTTGGCATGGAATGATGGTGCAATAACTCCAATATTTGGTAACCAGTAATAATTTAGGGAAAATATTTAATAAACAGGATTGTCAGGAAGAGGATCCCTTTGTTAGGGATAACTTTCTCCTAGAGCCAAAAGATAGAGGAAGTTTAATGCAACTCTTATGAGGCTAAGTGATTTACCCACTGTCACCATCTTTTGACAAATTTATTTATTAGGTATATTGCTTGAAATGGAGAGCCTCAAAAGTTAAAGTATATCCCAGTATAAAACTATAATAATTAAAAGAGTGTGATATAGTACTGAGAATTTGGCATATGATGTGACATTTGAAATCAGCACAGAAAAGTGGGATGATTTAATACTATTAGAGCAACTAGTACCAATGAATGTAATCTTAATTGAAAATCAAGTTTTTGCAGATCTAATCAAATTAAGATTAGATCATTCAGGGTTAGTGTGACCTAATCTGATTGGTATCTTTACAGAGAGAGAGAGAGATTTGGACACAGAGACACACAGGGAAGAATGCCTTGTGACAAGAGAGATTGGAATGATGCAGCTGCTGTCAAGGAAGACAAAAATAGCACCTCATTTTAATTTACACTTTTAAGTGAGAAGAAAAAGTTTTCCATAATCTGTTAATCTATTCATGTAAATTATATTTAAAAATATATATAAAATTTCTACCCTTAATATTCCCACAAATTCCTTGTGTAATATATATAGCTATTAACTAATTCTTGGTTTGCCTCTCACTGGGAATTCTCTTCACACCTGATGCTTCTGAGGGCTCCCTTACCCATTCCCATGACTTTGACCACCATCTTTATGGTTCACCAGTCCACATGCTCTAGAAATCTTTCTGCTTCTGCCCCACCCCATCCCCAAAAAGCTTGGAACAGTGTTCTGCACACTGGGTAATAAATACTGAAATATAGGCATAAAAGGACTGTTTTTTTTTTTTGTTTGTTTGTTTTTTTAAGAATAAGACTAGTTTTAGAACTATTTTAAAGATTAGTTATAAATAATTTAAAAATAATTCTATAGCATTAATTCATAAAAATAAGCAAGTGAATAAAAATATTCTAGTTAACTGCCAAAGTGCTTGAATAAATGAATACAAAAATGAATTAAAAATTCTTTATTTAAAAATCTCTAAATGCAGCATTCTATAAAATACATACTCTTTATTAATTCTATTGGTATAAATTCAATTTTAAATGCAATTTTGAAAAGCTTTTGGAAGTAAACATTTAAAAATATCTTTTACAGAAACTTATATATATATATAAAAAAAAAAAGGACCCTGGGAATCACTTACTTCACAGGAAGCAGGATTAATGGAGAGTATTCAGAGCCCATGTAAATGGAGAAGTTCATGTGCAGTAACTGTGTCCCCTAAGAAGGGAGACACAGTTTGTTTTTTCAGTCTTTGCAGTTTTCAGACCAAATGTGACAGTGCCAGGCTCTTTACACCGTTACCTAAACCAAGGCATTCCATTTGGTTAATATAAAAAAAGACATCATTTCTGAAATCATGATCTTTTCATGAAATCAAGGCAGAAAAACTGCTCAGGATAAGCAGATCCTTCCAAGTTGGCACATTATGGAAACTCTTTGGAATCTGCTATAACCAATCAGGTACTCTTTGTCAATCTCTGTAACCAATCAGGGACTCTTTACCACCTTCATCCATAGGCACATCCACTAGCACATGGGGCTTATCGTAACCAAAGGAGGTAGTAGTGTTTCTCGGCATTATGGGCTCTGGTTCTCCGGTCATCATTTCAGTTTTGCTACTTGGAGGAGATTCGGAGTCAGATAAGCAGCTGTTGGATTCCACAAGGTCACTATCAGAACCATTTCTGGTGTGATAAGCATTTAAAGCAACGATGCAGGGTTCAGACCGGTTACTGCCTGAATGGACAGAATCCCTGCTCCTTACTAGGGTCGAAGGGCTACCAGGGTCCACATCAGGAGTGTTTTCTTCAGTGGTCCCCACGTGTGTTTCCTTAGGAAGATCTCCGTGCTTTGCTATTCCTGGATCATCCTCAGTCTGCATACTTGAAATTGTTGCTGGAGACAACTGCTCTTCCCAGATCACTTTCTCATTTTCAGGGACAATTGGCTCATAGATGATGGGTGATACATATTTCGATTCAGATTTTGCCTCTAAAGACGCATTTTTTACCACAGACATCTAAGGGTAGAGAAATCAATGATTAAAAACAACTAATTATTAAACTTAAGAAGCTTCCTCAAAAAATGGTCTAAGGCTAATGGACAATTAAATATACCACTAAATGGCATATTTAGAATAGTATAATAAAATCTAGTGGTTGCACTTTCTTTATTTTTAATGAAAACATACTATGTCAAGATTAGAAACAAATTTTTAAGTTAATATCTTACCAATATATTTTATTATATATATATATAATATACACGCATATATAAAATAGCTGTTTTGGGGGCATTACTTTTAATACATATGAATGTTAAATTTGTAATGGGAGTACAGCTACTTTATAAAATAATTTTACCATTTTCCTTCATAATTATAATTTTCATTGGCTCATATAAGTTCTTCATACCAATGATTAAATAAATTTCTCTAATAGTAGATGTTAGCAGTGTTAACAATTTTTACTATTGATAGAACATGTTGAAATAAATAATGTTACATGTGTTACTTTAGAAATAAAAAGATGGAATGACTAAGTTCAAGGGTGGGGCACGTTTATGGAACTATGACACTTTGTACTCATTGTATGCTTAGCTTCCCACTAGGGCTATATGACCAGTTTTACTAGTGCTACTCCTGGATATTCAAGTTTATTTTTTCTTCTCTAGTGGGTATAAAATGGCATACTGTGAAATTGTTTTGTGCTTAATTAATAGAACGAATGAGGACTATAATATGTGAATTGTCTACTACATGTTCATAGTTCTTATCCATTTTACTTAAATGTAATGTATTCATAATGAATTTAAATGTGCCCTTGGCATATCACAGATGTTATTCCTATCATACGTGATTCAAAAATTGTAATTATTAGCCTTTAAATGTTTTCATCATACAAAGAATTTTAAATGTTAGATATTATAATGTCAAACTTCTAGTTTAGTCTCACTCTTGGACATCTTTCCTTCTGCATTCCAACCACAGTGAAGGGTTCCTGTATTTTCAAAAGCCATAGTTTCTTGATGCTGGACTTTAGCACATATGGTCCCTTAGTACTGGATAAACTCCGATCTGTCCCTCATGACTGCGCAGGCTTCACTGCCTCTAAACTAAGTCCTCTTTGACACGTATATAAACCTCTACTTTTAAACCTGTCACACAGTACACCCACTGAATACTTGTCTTTTTCTCCCGTTAGACTTTAAGCTCCTTAACAGACTTGTCTAACTGTACTTTTGCCTCATGCATAAAAAAGGCACCTAGTGTGTAGTGAAAAATATGTGGTTTTGGATATGTGGTAGGTCTGAGTGATTTATGGTAGGTGACTTGCTGCTGAACATCATTCTACTTTTTAAAGTTTTAGAAAGTATCAAAAAGGTTCAAATCAACATTTTAGTGTATATAATTAAAGGAGTATATTTAAATATGTTACCAAGGACTTGGGTAATGGGATTCTTTCATTCTTAAAAGGATTTATCTTCTTCAAGTTCCAACATACAACTACCAGGATAAGTATTACAAAGAGTAAAAGAGCAGCACCAACTGGAATCCAAATAGAATCTGAAAGAAAAGAAAAACCACAAATTAGAATTAAGATGGAACACTGCTATAATCAAATAGTTATAATGTCTTTGAACTATTCTTTTTTAAAAATGTTTTTATTGCTTTGAGAGAGAGATGAAGAGTGAGAGTAACATCTATGTGAAAAAGCATAGATTGGTTGCCTTTTGCAAGCTCCCTCCTGGGGATTGAGTCTATAACTCCAGGCATGGGGCCGACCATGAATTGAACCAGCAACCTCTAAGTGCATGGGATGATACTCAAATAACTGAGCTATACTGGCCAGGGCTGAATTATTATTTATATAGATTACATCAGGTAATACGATCAGAGTGTTACCTGATACCAAAGTCAGGAGAGGTGAGTAAAAAATTATGTTCTTCCTAGATAGCAACATATTCTTCCCAGCTTACAATTCTTAACTTTTTACAACTATCTTGTTATGACATAATGTGGCTAAAATAGCTTTTTCCTAACAATTTCCTTACAACCCCAAATTATAGGAAGTTTATAGAGCTACGCTTTTCTCTCAGTTAAAGAGGCAAAAGAAGAACTTAAAGAATATTATTTAAATAATACAATCCTATTCCATAGAATTTTGTTACATTTTATATTTCAAGATTGCAAATACTTATAAAGATGCACAACCACGCACGTGCATGTGCGCGCACACAGATACGGGAAAGTTGCAAAGGAATAAAGTCTCCTTGACTTTTGTTTCAGAACACATACATATATCGTCACTGGTGTGATTTTTCTCTAATGCTGCTTTTTATTTTCACAGTGCAATCTTCAGTACTTTTTCCCACAGTCCTCTGTTCCTAATTAACAGTACTTTACATATCATTGTGGAATTTGGCTTCTTTCAAGGGCATTTCATTACCTTTAATTTCTATTCTAAAGTTACTTCTTTGGAATAGTAATTCTGGAAGTTACTACTAAATGAATGCTTGTGTCACACCTGTTACAGGATATGAAAACAATTAAATTATTACAATAGTAAAAGGTAAAATGAGCTACTAGTACATAACAAAACCAGCACTGGGCTCAGAAGCATTGGACAGGCAAGCAGGGAAGATGCTATGAGCCACAGTTTATAATTAGGCATCTTTTTTTGTTTTTTTTTTTTTTTTTTTTTTTTTAGTAAATCTAGGTTATTCGGATTCTTTTCTCTCTCTCTCTCTCTCTCTCTCTCTCTCTCTCTCTCTCTCATCCCCCCCCCCCCCTCTGTTTCTTTTGAGCTTTTCCTCTTTTTACTTTCCTCATTGGTCAGGAAAAGATGATAAAATAAAAATAATTATTTTAAAATGTTAATCCATTTAAGTCAATCTATACTTATTTTTTAATATTAATTTCCAGTGCTTGTACAGTTCACATGTCACAAAACTTTAATCAATTAATATTCTTCCTATTCAGTTTTTAAACTTTCTGTCCTCAGATGAACATATATGAACATACATACATGAATACATATCTTGAATATAATCTTGCTGTATTGAAGTAATAAACTGATTTATATTATTATACATAATCCTGAAATGCAGACATTTGTACACAGTTTTATGTGTTTTTATTTATTTTTTTTGTATGAAAAGGTTTTCACATGGCTTTCCAACCTGATTGTTTCATATCTTTTAAGACCTGAGGAGTGGCCTTATATGTAATTTTGAACTTCTCTGAGGCATAGAACTATTTTTAAAAGAGCAGAGATTATTGAAATTGAAAATTCTCCTTTTTTATATTACCCTATGTTATCACTCTTTATATTTAAGAAAAAATGACAAGAACTTACCTTTTATGCTCTTACTATTCTTACTATCAGAAATGGTAATACAATGTTCTTCGGACATTTCAGTTTTTAGGGACATTAAAGGTGAGATTCCTTCTGCTGAAATACAGTACTTAAAATTCTGTGAGGACACTGGAATACTAAAATTGCACTGAGTCTCGTCACAATCATCTTCATTCTCTTTTAAAATTCTCTCTATAATCTATATGAGAAAACAAAACACAGTGAAAATTCATGGCTCTTTTTAATCTGCCAAAAAAAAAACCTCAATCATCATATTTACACTGGCAAAACACCTGGAGAAAGCATATATGTGATGAATGTTGTACATGACTAAAAAGAGTGTTCATATCAGATAATAAGTCAGTTTGTTACTTCAACAGAGCATAATGTAGCCATCAAAATGTTCTTTATAGGGGTTAGAAATTTAAAAACACAAATAGGAATGGTTTATTAGTCCTATTTCTGTAATGCTAGAAACTTAGCTGGTGAGAGATAAAAGCATTTTATAGGAAGAATAATAGAGATTTTATGCAAAAGCTGCAGGATCTCTTGGTAGTAATATGTAGAAGGGACTGAAGCAATCTCTGGGAGTTTATAATTCACTCCACCAGTCAAAGTGCGTGGATCACCTGTGCTAGGGCCTGAAAACTCAAGGGCCATAGAGTGGTGCTGACCTCAAATAACTTACTGTAGGGTATAGACAAGAGATAAGAATGAAATGTAAGAAATGTAACGAGTACTGCAAGAGGACATCTATTCAATATAAGGAAATAGGAGTAACTAGACCACAGAAGAGGAAAGCGTCTACTGTATCAGAAAATAATTCAAAGGGGATATGATATGCCAGTTGAATACTGAAGAATGAGTAAAAATTTGCCAAAGGAGAAAGATGAAGAAAATTCTATGAAAGAGCATATTATTTATAGGAATTGAGAACAGCAAGCGGTTCACCAAAGCATGAATGAAAATAAGGTTGGAAGGAATGGGGAGATGGGGTGCTGGAAAAAATGTAAGAGGCCAATTCATGAAGACCTTGTAGGCCATGCCAGGAAAGAGAATTTAGGCATTATTCTGTAGCTGATGGGGATTTGTTAAAGAGTTTTAAGCAGTGAAGTAATACTGTTCTAGAAACAACTCTGCTAGCAACCAAAATGTTTTAAAATCTAAATCAGATGTTACTCTTCTGTTTAAACTTTTCCAGATGTGTAATATCTCACTTAGAAAAACAAAACAAAAAAAATTCCTGTTTCCCAAACTTTTGACATATGTGTACCCCTTCTAAAATTTTCATAACGCTGAGTACCCTTCGTACTTATGAGAACGTAGAATTAGGCGCAGCTAAGCATGGTGCAGTGCATATCCCCACCAAACTCCGGTGCAACGTGTACCCTCACCAAACTCTTCCCATACACCTGGGGGTACGCGTACCACACTTTGGGAAACACTGCAAGAAATGTGACCCAGGGACCTCTCTAACCTCATCTGCTTCCATACTCTGCAGTCTTGCTGCTCCCTTCATATGCCCGGTGGCCTTTGGCCACACTCTGGCTGAAACATTCTCCCCATCATGATCCATGGAGCTCACTCCTCATTTCCTCCAGCCCTGGTTGTAGTAACAGCTGGTCCAGCAGGTGAGGTCTGCTCAAACCACCCTACTGAAAGTCACTAGCACCCATACCCCACCCAACCCTCTTCCCTGCTTTTTTCTCTATGGTACTGATCATTTGAGTTTTCTTTGTACTGTTCACTGCTTTCTCCTGGTGCCTAGAAGGCACAGAGCACATGCTTGACAAATATTGTTAAACAAAGGAATGTCACAGTGCTCTGTGACAACTGGATGGAATAGAATAATTCGTGATCTGCAAACCAGACCTAGAATGTAATTATATCCACACAGTACTACTGTTAGCTTTTTCTCTTATAAACAATGACTCCAATATAGTTTTGTGTAATTTTACATTACTACCAATGAGGAAGAAAAGATTAAATTTATTCTCATGTTACCAGTGAAGGAATGAAAATATACAGGTTAATATCTTATATTAGGGCTATTCTGTTACCTAAGATCGGTAAGTCTTGGCTGAATATTCATGATTTTAGAGAAAGAGTGGAAGGGAGGGGGAGACACACAGAGAGAGAAACATTGATGTGAGAGAGACACATCAATTAGTTGCCCCCCACACCCACCCCAACTGGGGCCAAGACCTAGGCTGCAAACCAGATACATGCCCTTGACCAGAATCAAGCCTGAGACCATTTAGTCCATGGGCTGACATTCTAACCTCTGAGCCAAACCGGCTAGGGTAAGCATTCTACTTTCTTACACAGCATAGGAAAAAACTTGTTAGTGACAGAAATTCTCCAATTTGAAAAAGATGAACAAGAAAGACATACCAGTCCTTCATTTATTCTCTCATACACTTGGTAGTTGGTATAACAAGTATCTTCTCCAAAAATGACTCCTAGCTCTTTTCCATTTACAACAATTAAAGGATGAAATATTTTAATAATGAGTTGGTCTTCCTTGTGACTGATATTAAGTTTAGGTGGTCCAACTTTCCCTGGGTGGGGGGAAGGTAAAAAAGAAGTACAATTAGTTGGCCCTGGAACTTTATAGTACACTAGAGGCGCAGTGCATGAATTTGTGCAGGGTGGGGTCCTTCTGGGTGGCCTGCTGGGATTGGGCCAAAACCCACAGTACAATGCCACCTGCAACTCCTACCTGCTGCTCCCAATCATCCCAGCCCCACTGTGCCTGCTGAGGGCTTGTGCCCAATCAGTCCCGATCAGGAGAGGCTTGTGCTGCCATAGCAGCATTTGCCAGCTATGAGTCCTGCTTTTTGGAGCCCTCCCAAGGGAGTAGCCTGCAGGATCAAGCTGAAAAGGCTCTATGACATCCCCTGAGGAGTTCTGGATTGCAAGAGGGCACAAGCATGGCTGAGGGACCCCACCGGTGCATGATCAGTCCAGGGAGGGACCATGGAAGGGTTCCAGAGCATGTCTGGCCCATCTCGCTCAGTCCAATCGGCTGGACTCCAGCAGCAAGCTAACCTACCAGTCAGAGCATCTTCTCCCTGGTGGTCAACGCATGTCATAGCAGCGGTTGAGCAGCCTTAGCATATCATTAGCATACTAAGCTTTGATGGTTGTTTGATTCTGCTGTTTAATCTATTTGCATATTACCCTTTTATTATATAGGACTGTATAAAATTACCAAAATCAAACCACCTACTCTTTTTGCTATTCTAAAGCAGAGCCACATTTAAACCATTCCAAAAAAATATAGAACAGTGGTTCTCAACCTTGCTAACGCTGCGACCCTTTAATACAGTTCCTCATATTGTGGTGACCCCCAACCATAAAATTATTTTTGTTGCTACTTCATAACTGTAATTTTGTTACTGTTAATGAATCATAATGTAAATATCTGGGTTTTCCGATGGTCTTAGGCAATCCCTGTGAAAGGGTTGTTCGACCCCCAAAGGGGTTGCGACCCACAGGTTGAGAACCGCTGATCTAGAAGATTCTAAGTGTACTTAATAAAGAAATGTTTATATCTTCTCAGTCAAGAAGTATTCTTATCTAAACTCCTCTTTAACAATTTAAATTCATTTCAAGTCCTAAAGAAAAATAGGTGGTCATGAATCCTGGTTAAAAAAACAAACAAACAAACAAACCTTGATATAATAGAAGTTATTTTTTCTTTACCTTTGGTTCTGTAGATTAAAAACAAAACAAAAAAAACCCCAACTGTTTTCACCTGGCCAGTGTGACTCAGTGGTTGAGAGTTGACCTATGAACCTGGAGGTCACTGTTCAATTCCTGGTCAGGGCACATGCTCAGGTTTCAGGCTCAATGCCCATTCGGGGAGAGTACAAGAGGCAGCCAATCAATGATTCTCTCTCATCAATGATGTTTCTATCTCTCTCCCCCTGTCCCTTCTTCTCTCTAAAATCAACAGACATATTTTTAAAAATGGTTTTCTAAAAACATGATTTAAAAGAGGCATGTTAGTTATCTTTAAACCTTTGCAGTAACTTTTTATCTACACACTATGGATATCTTGCATGAAAGCTCTATAAAAATCTGCTGAATATATTCAATTTTAATTGTGAAAGTCAGAACTAGATATTCATTCATTCCAGAAATTTTTATGATGTGTCTTCGATGTTGGGGACTTCATTGGTGAACCATTTAACTATTTTTCACATATTTATTGTATTCCTACTGTGTGCCAGGCAGATCTATTGTTACTCACCCATGTATTCTCTGGGCCTACCATATTTTCTGGCATAAAGTATGCCTTTGATAAGTCTTCTGGGAAAAATCTGACATACAGAGGGTATAGTTGTGGATGGAAAAAAAAAAATCATGATCTCTGGGGAATAAAACTATTTTAAGGGCAAGTAGAGAATGGGTTGTGGAAGAGAACAAGTAGGCACAATCCAGAAAGTAGGAGCAGAAGGAGGCGGTGGTTGAGGTAATGAAGCATGAAGCTGAACAGTAAGGAAGTAAAGTTGGAAGGCAAGGCACTGACGGACTGGAAGCATAGGGAGCAGTCAGGTGACTAAAGACTTTGTTTAACCAGAAGTGAAGGTATAAGGGAGGACTTTAGTCAAAAAAGGAACTGGCACTGAAGATTCTGGAGCTGAAAGTGATAGTAAAGATTGGGTAAACTATGGCAACAGGATGCTGGAAGCATGAAGAGCTGAAAATAACTGGGGTTAAAGAGATTCCAGAATTCTGGTTTTTTTTGTTTTGTTTTTTTTTAAATATATTTTATTGATTTTGTACATAGAGGAAGGGAGAGAGAGATAGAGAGAGTTAGAAACATCGATGAGAGAGAGTCATCGATCAGCTGCCTTTTGCACACCCCCTACTGGGGATATGCCCACAACCAAGGTATATGCCCTTGACCGGAATCGAACCCGGGACCCTTCAGTTCCCAAGCCGACGCTCTATCCATTGAGCCAAACCGGTTTCAGCTGGTATTTTTTTTTAAAGTATGAAGTTGGTATTAAAATTCCCACAACCTTGAGGACTTAAGGTAGACAAGTAAGATAAAGAAGCTGCCAAAGTCCTCAGTGAATGTAACTTATAAAGGGATGACCAAGACAGGAAGGGGCAGGGCAGTGCAGATTCTAATTGGACAGCACTAATCCACATATTGAAATAGAATGGAAATATAATAGTTTAGTAGGGGCAAAGAGATGGGCACCTTTGCCCTATTTTATGAGACTTGGGAGAAGAGGAAGACACGAATTCCCTAAATTGCTCTAAATGTTTTTTGGGCACTGTAATAACTTTTAACAACTGCTAATAAAAGCAAATACATATTTAAATACACTCAAATTTAAAATCTCAAATGATACATATAAATACTCTCAAATTTAAAATTGTTCTGCTCACCTTGACGGCACAAAATAAATTCTCCTGACACTGCATAGGCTGATTCTTCTTGACCAAGCCTAGCTTTAACTCTGGTCCAGAGAGAATATTCTGGATTCTTAATCAAGAAAATGATGTTACAGTGATGATGAGACGTATTGCAGGCATCAAACCATTCATCCTCCCTAAAATAAAGAGGAATAAAAAAACACAAAGGTAACTTTTATTAGTATATAAACCTGAACCATCTATGGCTTTGCTTTGATTTCATTCACAACATGGAGCTGGTAGAAAGAGCTAAATAAGAATACGATGGCCCTGGACGATGTGGCTCAGTTGGTTGGGCATTGTTCTGTGCACCAAGAGGTTGCTGGTTCAATTCCCAGTCAGGGCACATGCCAGGATTGCAGGCTCGATTCCCAATAGGGAGCGTGCAGGAGGCAGCCAACTGATGTTATGCTGTCACATCGATGTTTCTCTCTTCTCCCTTCCTCTCTCTAAAAAAAATCAAACTATTCTTTTTAAAAAAAGAAAAAAATAATAGGATGAAGAAGCTAGACAAAGTAGGAAGAAAGCCCTTACTCTTTAGTCAAAAGTTCTATAATTTCCTTTATAATAAAGAGGCTCAATTCAAATTACAAGCTCTGTACAAATCATATTCCATATGCAATTTTTAAAAATCTGGTCTTTATACAACTTGTTTCCATTAATATGACCATTACTCACTTACAGAATCAAACCATTACAAAGACTAACACCTGTAAAAAGTTTTCTGAAATTTTTCTTTTACTGAATAATACATGTACACTATAGAAAGTAAGATGTTATTATTTTTAATAGAGAATGGAAAGCTTTATTTATTATCGTGCCTTAAATCTGTGAAGTCAGCCTGGCTGGAGTGGCTCAGTTAGTTAAGTTTTGTCCTATATACCAAAAGGTTACCTGTTCGATTTGAAATCAGGGCACATAACCTGGGTTGCAGGTTCGATCCCTAGTCAGGGCACATGCAGAAGGCATCTGATCAATGTTTCTCTCTCACATTAATGTTTCTCTACTCCCCCCACCCCCAACAGCCCCTTCCTCTCTCTAAGCATGTTCTCAGGTGAGGATTTAAAAAATAAATTAAGCTTGGCTGGTGTTGCTCAGTGGTTGGGTGTCAGCCTATGAACCAGGAGATCATGGTTTGATTCCCAGTCAGGGTGCATGCCGGGTTGGGATTCAACCCCCACTGAGGAAGCCAATCAATTATTCTCTCTCATCTTTGATGTTTCTATTTCTCTTTCCCTCTCCTTTCCTCTCTAAAATTAATAAAAATACATTTAAGAAAAATAACATAAATGAAAAATTTTTGAAAAGGTAAAAAGAAATCTGGGAACTTAGTGATACTTGTCTACTTCAATTCTGACAGAAGAACTAAGAGGCAGGAAGTTTTCTGATAAGAATTAATTTGAACGTTAGCACTCTGGAATTCTACAAGCAGTTCAGGAAGTTTTGCCACAACAGAAGGAAGGATAATGGGAGGGAACACAGTTATGAAATATGCAAGGACATAGACAAAACAAGAGTAAAAAGGATAAAAGAGTAACACTCACCCATAGATTTTTACCTGTACAATAAAAACAGGCTTCTGTGCCATGATTGGGTAATTCCAATATAGGATAGGATTGAAGTTATAGGCCTCTATTGTAAGATTGGTTGGTATAGGCACTGTAAGACATTGAAAAAGTAATATGGACAAAAGTAAGAAATTAATTAACATTATAAAATCTTATAAGAAGCCATGTTAACCAAATATTCATCAGAATAATAAAATTATTTAAATTAGATTTCTAAAAATAATTTCATTGTAAAATGTATAGAAGAGATCTGATTCATTTTAAATTATTGAAGCAACATTGTGATATAAGGGAAATGTAGATATAATAGAAGCAATAAATTCCTATGTTTCAGGGGTTTTTAAAATAAATACACTGCCTGTTGAAATAATAATCCTCAATTCATTTAATGGAATTTTCTATATATACTACAGATTGTATTCTATATCTAGAAAAGAACTGGCTACACCAGAGATGGTGAATTTCACTCTAAAATACCACCACACCAGGTCTCAACTCTACACCCAGCACTATTGCACATCTTTAGTACCTTTTCTATAGCACAAGAACAGATGCCATTGATCAGTCCAATTTCATCAACAGTTTGCTCTCTGTAGTGTGTAAGGTTTTTTACAAAACAAACCCAATATTTCTTCTTGCCTTTGCTCTTTTAAATCATTTCATAAAACTTCTGTTGATAAGATATGAGCCACATGACGTCACTTTTACATCTTCTCATCAGACATAACCAAAACTGCGATCTAGTTATTAAAAGTAGTCATTTTTCCCCTGGTCAGTATAAAAGGCTGTCATCCACCATCCCTTGGAAAATTAAACACACAACACACATACATACACCCTCCATTCTCTCCCCTCTCTCGCCCTCTTGTTTCCCCTCCCTTTTTTCTCTTCTTTATGAATAATGATGAAGGTATTAAAAATAATTAGCAATATAATCCCAATTGGAAAAGTCTATTAAACATGATTTACTCATACAATTAAAAAACAAATGAATGGTAATGTGGCCAAGGTTCAGTGGCTTCCTAACATAACTTAACATAGCCCTCTTCAAAAATTCTCAGAGCTACAATTATACTTTTTAAAGCACCTTAGATGATAATGATGATCACTCAGGTTTATACAAGCAGACCACTCTAAAAAAAAATTCCTTGGGTTGGACATTAAGAAATTTGGGTTCGCCCGTCTGGCAGGCTCAGTGGTTGAGCGTGGACCTATGAACCAGGAGGGCACAGTTAAATTCCTGGTCATGGGTTGCAGGCTCAATCTTTAGAAGAGGGTGTGCAAGAGACAGCCAATCAGTGGTTCTCTTTCACCATTAATGTTTTTGTCTCTCTTTCCCTCTCCCTTCCTCTCTGAAAGCAATATAAACAATAAAAAGAAAAAAAAAGAAAAAAGAAATCTGGGTTCTTTCCTGCTGTACTACTACCTAGTTATTTCAGATTTCCTCATTTGTCAAGTGAGGTGTTATTTTCACACACTATATTTACTTTCCGTTGAAGGAGACACCTACTCTATAGCATAGAGCAGGGTAGACTGAGGCTCCCTTAATAGGATTCTTCGACTTTCTGAAATAGACTCGTTTTAAATAGTTTACAATCTAGGATTGAGGCAGAAATAAAAGGTACAACTCTGGGTTCAATTCGATGTGAACATCAAATAACAATCACACATATGAACATAATTTTGCAACCATATCAGAGAGATACCTGGTGCTAAGAAAACTCATAATGAATCTGAACTTCCTTCAATAGCCATTCTTAATTTTAGCATCTTTTGCGTCTCCAGAGGCATAAAATTTTCAAACCACCAGGTTCTTGTTTCTTTTTGTTTAGCAGTCTTTTCCTCTTGATTACTCTCTCTAGTTTTGCATTTACTAAAAGAAACTACACCGCACCTTCAATACTTTGCTTAGAAACCTCCTTAGTTAGGTCATGTGGATCACTTTCATAGTGTAGCCAAGCTTTAAGCTTTCTGCCACTACATAACAAGGATCTACCTTCCTGCAGTTTCCAATAATGGCAGGTATCAGGTTTTTCCCTTCCTTTCAAGCCCCTGCTAAAATACTACTCCCAATGAGAAGGACTTTTTAACTGTATATACTCAATCTGAAATTTCTTGGTTTGAAAAGAAAAGACATATAGAAATCAATCTATATACTAGAATATCAAATAAACTCTATTTACAATATATTAAAGAGGTTACTGAATCATATAAAATCACAAAAAGTCTAGCTGGTGTGGCTTAGTTGTTTGAACATTGTCAAGGTTGCTGGATCAATTTCCAGTCAGGGTACATACTCGGGTTGTGGGTTCTATCCCCAGTATGAGGCCTGCAGGAGGCAGCTGATCAATGTTCCTCTCATATTGATGTTTCTATCTCTCTCTCCCTCTTTCTTTCTCTAAATATCAATGAAAACATTAAAAATAAAAATAAAACTGCCGAAACCGGTTTGGCTCAGTGGATAGAGCATCAGCCTGAGGACTGAAAGGTCCCAGGTTCGATTCCAGCAAGGGCATGTACCTTGGTTGTAGGCATATTCCCAGTAGGGGGTGTGCAAGAGGCAGCTGATCGATGTTTCTCTCTCATCGATGTTTCTGTCTATCCCTCTCTCTTCCTCTCTGTAAAAAATCAATAAAATATATTTAAAAATAAAAATAATTAAAAAAAATACAAACAACATTATTTTTGAAATGTTAGTTTTTAATCTGAATCAAACTGTGATTCTCATAATTTAAGTAAAACCTGGACATGGTTAGAGTAGGACAAGGTCTTAAAATCATAGCTTTCAAAGTAATCAAAACAGGTGGCAGGAGGAAGAGGTTTCAATGGATTATAGCAGACAGAAATTACTAATAAAGGAGAAACTGTTAAATATTTACACAAAAGGATATAACTTGTGGTTTTAATGATACGAGAAGAGATACCATGTGGTTATTAGAAACCTGCCTTTGTCCTCTGCTAAAATCACATAGTAGACATAAATTTTCTCATTAAAACTCAGAATTTTGTAGCCTAAAGTTAAAATTTTTATATATTCTGATTGAAATAATTAAGGCTTACAACAAACTTCAATTCATAATAAATTTATCTTATGTAAATAAAACAACATGTATATATAGCAAGAGAGTATTATTCATAGAGGTTAAGGAAAGATCCTACCAGATCACATGAAATAAGATAGTCTTACAGATTTCCCCATCTCTTCAAAATGCCCAGATAGACAATTTCTATAACTGATGTTATTTTCGGATATGGATTCAGAGTTATTTGGTGCATATGTGCACACTACCCAGAGTAATCTAGATATTTTATGTTTTTTATTTATTTATATTTTAAATATTTTATTGATTTTTTTACAGAGGAAGGGAGAAAGATAGAGAGCCAGAAACGTCGATGAGAGAGAAACAACGATCAGCTGCCTCTTGCACACCCCCTACCGGGGATGTGCCCGCAACCAACGTACATGCCCCTGACCAGAATCGAACCTGGGATCTTTCAGTCCGCAGACCGACGCTCTACCACTGAGCCAAACCGGTTTTGGGGTAATCTAGATATTTTAGAGGAGTTCTTTCCAGAATTTCTCTAGAAACTAGCAGCTGAAGATTTAACCAAACCAAACACAGGAGAGAAGAATCAGATTTTCATAACACTCAATTACAACAGGGGTAGGGGGTGGAGGGGAGAGTTCTGTTTAGAGTCAAGTGTTTCCTTGTCATAAACTAACAGAGTCAAATATGAAAAAAGAGCAAGGGAGGGGATGGAAAATACTAATGAAGACCACATCAACAAGTCAACAAGTAATGAAGTAGTGCCACTAGATGGGACAATGAGGTTGTCACCAAAGACCAAAATACAGCAGCCAGTACAGTTCTGGGGACTGTTCATTTCTGGGAAGGTAGGGTGGAGGGGTAAGTGGACAGCCACAGATATCTGATTCATGCTGTACGAATGGTGACAGAAGTATGGGCTAGCTATTACCAGTGCTGCATCCCATAACTGCCCAAAGCACCTGTTGCCTCTACTCAAAGAGGGACAGCCACAGGAGTTCTGCACTAATTTTAACAACAGTGGTCGCCAACCGGTGGTTCGTGAGGTCCGAAAAGTTGGCGACCACTGGTCTAGAAGACGTGTACATCTGTGGCAGAACAGAGCTCCATACTCTGTAGACACCATCCCACAATCTGCTTACCTACCTCTCTATGGGAAGGACAAACTGAGCAGAAAAAAAAAAGTGAGAATACAGGAGTCAGTAAGTTGTTTTTGTGGATTTGAAGTCACCTGACACCACCACTCAAAAACAAATGCTCCATGTTAAAGCCTCCAGACCCTTTCCTGAATGAGCGACTCTCAGATAAAAGATCGAACACCCTCTCCAACTGAAGATGCAGGGCCATGGCTATTTTCACAAGCATTTCTTCTTACACTGCAAACTGAGAAATGATGAGAAATATGATGGTCTTTTTTGAAAAATATCAAATCAAGTGAAAAATATTAAATCAAGACTTTTGCACTTTTTTAGAATATATTTTCTCCACAATTTTCCTCCTAAATGGTTTTTTGATGTTGATAAAATGGCGATTATTCTTAATGTTTTCCAACATTTTCTCTTTTTATTTTTTTCTTGTGTTTTACTGGGATATAACTGACACACAAGTTTAAAGTATACTGCAGAACGTGACTTATGCTGCAAACTGATAACCACAATAAGTTTAATTAACATTCATCATTCTTGTGATGAGAACTTTTGAGATCTATTCTCTAACACAATTTAAACAACAACATGTTTTTTAATTGATTTCAGAGAGGAAGGAATAGGAGAGAGAGAAACATCAGCCTGAGCGAGGAGCCTGTGGTGGTTTGCAGGCCAGCCACGCCCCCTGACCACCCAAGCAGAGGCCCTGGTATCTGGAATTTATTTACCTTCTACAACTGAGCCTTCTGCTGGCTCTGTGGTGGCAACCATTTGTTTGGATTTGTTTACCTTCTATAATTGAAACTTTGTAACTTTGAGTGGAGGCTTAGGCTGCAAGGGCAGAAGGAAAGCTTGGCTTCCTCTGCTGCCCGGGAAACCCAAGCCTCCCTCCTGCTCTCTGTGGCTGTAGCCATCTTGGTTGGGTTTATTTGCATACTTTTCTGATGGGCTGGGGGTGTGGCTGGTGGGCTTAGCTTGTGTAGCGGAGTGATGGTTAATTTGCATATTACTCTTTTATTATGTAGGATACCATTTAGCAGTGTTAGCTACAGTAATCATGTTGTATATTACATCTCTATATTATTTTCTTATATCTGCAGAAGTTTCAGAACTAAGGGTTCGAATGAGGACACCTAAAATATGTAAAGTCTATTTTACCTTTTATGTAATAATAATAGTTCCTCAGCTGGGTCAAGACCCCTAGTATCCCTGCAGTCTTCTCTTTTATTCCTGTCTGTCTTTGGGACCTATTCTGGTATTATCACTCACTCTGTGTTTTAAAACAGTGGTTGGCAAACTGCAGCTTTTTGCCCCTTGATTTTTTAGCAAAGGCCAGCTTAGGAGTACCCTAATTAAGTTAATAACAGTGTACCTACCTATATAGTTTAAGTTTAAAAAATTTGGCTCTCAAAAGAAATTTTAATCGTTGTACTGTTGATATTTGGCTCTGCTGACTAATGAGTTTGCCGACCACTGTCTTAAAACACGGAGCCCAGAAGTGATGTAACAGATATGAATGAAATATTTTCTTCTCTTTTTTAAAGAGATGGACATATGGAATAGTGGCATATACTAAACCTGTAGTTAACTAAAATCCCCCAGATCTTTCACTCAAACCACCACCTCGTGAGGGCCCATCCACTTTTCTGAATTGGATTTTATTCTTGCCCATTTACCCAATTTCATCAATTAGATGAAATTAGGTTTGCTTGGCATGCCAACGAATTCCAACTAGAAGAGACCCACCTAGTCACTGACTGTAGCCATTTCTCAAGATTCATTCCCTTCTGACTAAGTCATTCTTTGTTCAGAAATAACTTAGGAACTGAAAAATAAAAAAAGGACATTTCAGTCTACAGAAGGAAAAAAGATAAAAGAGCAAGTTAGCTGCTTGAGCCTATTTGAAGTTTCTTCTATTCTGCATGAGTTTTATTTTATTTTTTTAAGGCAACACAATTTCTCATATATAACTAAAAATTTTAATATTTTTAAATATACTTGTTGTCAGGCTGGTGTGGCTCAGTGGTTGAGTGTTGACCCATGAACCATTGGTCACCAGTTCAATTCCTGGTCAGGGCACAAGCCCAGTTTTTGGGCTCAATCCTCAGTATGGGGCGTGCAGGAGGCAGCTGATCAGTGTTGATGTTTCTCTCTCATCAATGTTTCTCTTTCTCTCTCCCTTCCTGTCTCTCTAAAATCAATAAAAGCATATATATTTTTTTTAAAAATCAATGGTTGCCCACTGACTTGAGCAAGATATAGTGAGCAGATTATTTTCTTAGTTCAGCACCTGTACTTCTCTTCTGGGAACTTCCCTACTGCCCTCCCCTGAAATGATGTAATTACCATGTGAGCTGGCACCTGACCCAAGCTGGGTAAATCAAAGCCTTTCCTTGGGATTTAGTTAGGTTAGAGCAGTGGTCGGCAAACTCAGTCAACAGAGCCAAATATCAACAGTACAACGATTGAAATTTCTTTTGAGAGCCAAATTTTTAAACTTAAACTTCTTCTAATGCCACTTCTTCAAAATACAATAGATTCACCCAGGCCATGGTATTTTGTGGAAGAGCCACAATCAAGGGGCCAAAGAGACGCATGTGGCTCTCGAGCCACAGTTGCTGACCATGGGGTTAGAGGAAGCTGCAAACTGTCAAAACCGAAAAGCTGTCGACATCTATGATTCCTGCTAACTAGGGAAAGTGGTCAACACTGAGAATTAAGAAATGGAGAGTCTTGGCAGTTTGACTTTCTGGCCCAGCTTTCTGAGGCCCACCTTTCTATTTAACTCTAGCTTAGATGCTTGGAAATGATCAATTCCTCTTTTTGCCCAAGTCGGGCAAAACTGTGTGTCTATCCTTTGCTGTTACACACAACCATCCCAAAGCACTTTATTAATTAGTTCCTACTTCTCCACTCATCCTATCTCTTCTTGTATCCTCACACACATATTTTAAAATAAAATGCTTAATAGTCCACTAATTCAACATGCTGTTTCATGCGTCTTACTCTGCACACACAACTGTCTCTGCATCTCCAGTTCCAATTCTGGAGTCATCTTCTCATCTTTCCTAACTCCCTGGTCAGAGCCAGGTAACCACATGTTGCTTTCCGGCAGCCAGAGCAGTAAGTTCAAGCTCTTCTTGTAATGTATTACAGCTTCCTCTGTGTATGACTAACTTGCTCTAGTAATGATAGTTTGCAGAATATATATGGAATCTAATGAACAAAATAAACTAACAAAGCTGTCAAGAGAGGAAGGAGGTTGGGGAGGGGGGGTTGAGTGAAGAAGGTGAAGGGATTAAGCAAAAGCAGCAGTAGCAACAAACATACCACATACTTTGACAATATGATGATCGCCAAAGGGAAACGGGGGAGGGAGAAGATAGAGGAGGATAAATGGTGATGGAAGGACACATAACTTGGTGGGAATGAACACACAATCTACACTAATAAAAGAGAAATATGCAAAAATGACCATACCTCCATGGCACCCACCAGCCAATCAAGAGTTGGTATGCAAATTAACCCAACAAAGGTGGTGGGTTAATTTGCATGAAGAGGCTTGGCTTCTCCGCTCCAGCCACAGCGAAACTGGTGCTGGCAGCCAGGGTAAGGAAGGGCTATTGCACAAATCTTCGTGCAACGGGCCTCTAGTACAGATAATGTTTTGTAGAATTGTACATCTGAAACCTATATAACTTTATTAACCTTTGTCAGCCCAATAAATTACTAATTAAAAAAAAACACACAAAAAACTTGGGAGTCTGGAGCCCAATGGCCAGGTTCCCCACTGAGTTTCAGCAGCCTCTCTACAAACTGGGCAGACCGCTCTGTGCCTCAATTTCTCACCCATAAATGGAGATACCTAGAGCGCCGGCTTTATGGGGTTGCTGTGAAATCAAAATGTGATGAGAATTTGACAACAGTGCCTAGCGCTTAATACCTGTTAGCTACAAAAATCATGATCCTTGAAAAAAACAGAAACTAACTCCCCCCTCCCCCTTTGTTTTTTGTATTCCCAACAAGGTCGGTCCCAACGAATATGACGTATTTGTTTGCTTGACTTTTAAAGAACAAGCCTAAGGAGGAGAGCTGATAGGAACGCAGCACAAGCCTAACGGGAGCTCGAGGAGGAAGTCACAGAACAAACGCTTCCAGACCACGAGTTTTGCCAAGGCTGATGAGGGAGGGAGGCTGGGCTTCCCTGACCCCTCCCAGGCCGGCGCTGGCTGTGGACAGGAAGGAGACCCTCAAGACTAACGGGTTCCCGATCATTGAAGGTTATCCCCCTTGCAGACGAAGGATAAGCCTGCTTGATCGATCGCATCCGCGTTCCGAGTGGCCATGACACCCAGCCCTGGAAAAGGCGTTCCTCAGGCGCGTTTCCCGGGAAATGCCAAGGAGCAGGCGGAAGTCAAAGGCTCCCGGCGTAGAGACCTCCCGGGAGCCAATCTGGCAGCAGGGCCCACCCGGCGCCCCTCCCAGGCAAAGAACAACTCCGCTCCCTTCCGGAGGCTTTGGGGTCCGCACCAAGGGGGGGGTGCCCTGTTAGACAGTCAGGACCTGTGGCCGGTTTACAAATGCAGGCCAGGGAAACTTCACTTCATGTCAAAAATGAATGAGAAGAACTCAGGACGTGAGAGGGAGGCGGGCTTTGTTATTTGGTAACAGCGGAGGTGGTGAGAGAAAGGGAACCAACCGAGGTGTGCAAACCGCAGAAACCCGAGTCGCCTTCCCCACCGCCGCCCCCACCCCCGCAGCGGCCCGACGCCCAGAGCGTCCGAGAACCGGCCGCCCCGGGCGGCTGCGGCGAGGCCCCTCCCGGCGGGGCTTCCCGGCCGCCGCGGCCTCCTCCCTCCCCTCCTCCCGCCTCCACCCGCCAGCCACCCGGCCGCGACCCGCAGTACCCGAGGACGGCTCCGGCTCCGCAGCGCTGCTCTCCGCCCAGCTCGCGGCCTGCGTGGTGAGGGCGACGAGGAGGAGGAGGAGGAGGGCCATGCTGCTGCGGGCGGACGGGGAGCGGCCCCGAGCGGCTGCGGTGTCTCCCGCCGGCCCCGCTGCCCGGGCCTCGCCTCACTTCCGCCCCCGCGGCCGGGAGCTCTGGGAGGCGGCGAGTGGACAGTGCGAGATTAGATCGGGAGGCGGGGCCAGGCCTGGGGGCGTGTCAGGGGCGTGGCTAGGGAGCTGGGCGGGGCCAGGCCGTGAGCTGAGAGGCTGGTTGGATCCAGGGCTGGGAAGCCGAATTGGGACGAATAGGCAAGGAGAGGCCGATGATGATGTCGAGGTGTCAAGGCGTTAGGGTCAGGACAGTCTGGAGTCGCAACCTGGGTGCAGGGGTTTCTGAGGAACTTGGGTGCAATGGTTACTGTTGGTTGTTGTGTTTCTTTTTATGCTTGGCACCACCTCCCATGAGCCCACTTCCTATTTTCTCAGTATCCTGGGGTTGAAAGCTTTGCCCTCGTTAGGCCGCCACCCAGACACGTCACTGTCAACTGCCCCTGTTCGACTGGCCCTCAAGGCATCTGGTAACTTAAGAGTGTAGAACAAAAACAGCCCTTAAGTGCCCTCTCGCTAATCCCTACATTTGTATTTGAGGAATCTGAAGCGTCGCTGGTGAAATGTTTTATGGAAACTTCCACAGCCCAATCGATTTGGATTGGCTAAGAAAATACACTGTGCTTGAGGGGAAAATAGCTTGTATTACTTTTTTCAGCAATTAAGTATCAAATATCAATTTATTAAATAGCCTCTCATCATGAGATCTACCTGCTTTCACATCTGCTTGTCCCATCTCACTACAGCCACATGGGGTATCCATAAAGCTAATTACCTTACCTATTTCAAGTCTCTGCTTATCATGCAAAAATTTGAAATTTCAGCCCACCTTCCCTTCTTTTTATCTTGACCTATATTTTCATGGCACTTAGCACTTTCATCCCACATTCTGCAATATGCATATTGTTGTTTATTTTCTCAAACCCCATAGGGCTGAAACCTTTGGCACTCAATAAGTATTTGTTGACCGGAAGAATACATGATTACACTACAGTTAAGCTAAGTTTTAGAGGAAAACCATATGAAAATAGTGTACAAACTTGAGAGGAATTACTAGCTAGATCATATTATTTATACGAATAAAATCCCTTCGCTCAGTATGTCTCCAACTTCAAAGTACAGGTGAATCACCTAGGGTGAGGGGGGGGCTTGTTATAATGCAGATTCAAGTTCAGTAGGTCTGGTTCAGGTTGGAGCTTGAGATGTTATATTTCTAATGAGATACTCAGGGAATGCCAATGCCACTGGCTCTCAGGCCACACTTTGAATAGGATGGCTTTAGCTTAGGGGTGTCGAACTCAATCAGAGAAGGGGCCAAAATCTAAAATCCAGCCTAAATCGCAGGCCGAATGGTTTGCTGAACAGTCATAAACTGTCATTGTGATGGAAACGCCGCGGAGTGCAGTGATGACAGCGCAGTGCGGGCCACATTGCAAGGCCTGGCGGGACGGATTTGGCCCGCGGGCCTTGTGTTTGACACATGTGCTTTAGCTCCATCTAGTCTGCATTTTGGGGAGTATTTTGTTTGATGTGTTTATGATGACACTACCTTAGTACATTCAGGCTGCTATAATACTATGGCATGGCTTATTCCCCCCCCTCAGTTCTGAAAATGGGAAGTCTGAGGCGAGGGTGCCATTGTGGACCACTGAGGGCTCTCTTCTGGGTAACAGACTTCTTGCAACCTCACATGGTGGAAGAAGTAGGGATCTCTCCGAAACCTGTTGTATAAGGGCACTAATCCCATTCATGAGGGATCTACCCTTGTGACGTAAGCACCTCTCAAAGGCCCAACCTCCTTATATCATACCTTCAAGAGTGAGAATTTCAACATGTAAATTTTGGGTGGACATAGCACTCACTATAGGACAGGGACCTTCTAGTCACCGTAAAGATGTACAGATAAATAAGAACTGATCTTTGCTGTTTAGGAGTCTATGGAATAGAACAGAACATAATGTTCAGTTCAGTAAACAATTCTGTGATAGCCATCACTGGTTGCATTACCCAGGAAGTAGAATCTGACAGGGAGATTAGCATGCAAGACATGCTCTTGTATGGTCTTAGAATCAATCCCTGTGAAAGGGAAGTGAGCAGAGGGAGAAGCTGATCTGAAAAGCCATTGCAACAACAAAGTCTTCAGAGACGGCTTGGGTCTGGGATGGCCTTTTAAAGGTATCTTGAGTTGAGATGAATGGCTGGGCCTTCAACTGGATGCAAACCAATGACTGTCCATTTCTTTAACTGAGGCTTCTTCAAAGAATGCTGAGAATTGAGGGTTTCTGCCAGGACTAGGGAGCAGATGGGGCTAAGTCTTCTATTCCTGAAGGGGGATTGGGCCGAGCTTCACAATCAGTGTCTACCATAGAGGACTAGCCTTTTGAGGCACTGTGCTAGTCACTTGTAGACTGAATATATTGATTAGCTCACTAATATTATTGAATGCCACTGCGTATGTCCAGCACTGCTGCACAGTGAGGTATAGACTTGAGCAAGGCAGATATGGCCCCTGCCCTCATAGCACTTATAGTCTACTACAGGATTAAGCCAGCATTAATCATCCTTAGCTGGCTTAGCTCAGTGGACAAAGCATTGGCCTATGGACTGAAGTCCTGGGTTTGATTCCAGTAAAGGGCACATGCCTGGGTTGCGAGCAGCCAATCCATGATTCTCTCTCATCATGGATGTTTCTATCCCTCTGTCCCTCTCCCTTCTTCTCTGAAATCAATTTTTAAAAAACTAACAAAAAACCTAAGCATTAATCAAACTATTACACAAATAAGTACTGAAATTATGGCAATCATTATCAAAGAGAGCAATGGATTTACAGGAGCATAAACAGAGACTTAGCTAGTCTAAGTTTTAAGAAAATTGTTTCTTAAGGCAGCTATAATTTATTATAAGGTGAAAGATAAAGGAGAATTAGCCTAGATAAAGCCAGGTTGGGGGAGCGGGGTCACAAGTTAGTAAGACAGGTAGGAGGATGATCAGTAAAATAAACTTAAAAATTCAACGTATAGATCTTATATAGCCACACAGAAGTAAAATGGGCAGTGCCTTTCCTTGGTAAAAATCTAATGCCTAATGCCTAAGAATATCCAAGTATATGTTAGTCCTACTATATCCTCTGGTGAGTTTTTAAAAACTAAGAGAACCAATATGGGATGGATGATACCAAGGCCAAGTGCAAACTGAAGTGGTGCTCAGAAGTTTGAAGTTTACATTAAGCACAGCCTAGAGAAAGGAAGTTTATAGGCCAACTATTTGAAAGAGAATAGAGACTGGTTGTGCAGTGAAAACTGGACACTTGTCTCCTGGTGCTGAGCAATTCCTTCCCCTCTTCTCTAGAACAGAAATGTCTGCCAGTTTGCCTTTAAAGCAAGGCAAGTTTGTGGCATTTAGTACTAAATTCTAACATTCTGTAACTTACAGCCAATTCTCTCCTGCCCTCTCACACTATCCATGTCTCCACACTGTCCCTTTCTTAGCTATGTTTTTGCCATAGCACTTATTATTCACAAATATATAACTACTAAAATTATTGGTAAGCATTACCAAAGAGAACAACTGCACCTAGACAAGTGCCTATCATTCCATTAATATTGAGTAAATACTTAATATTTTACAAAACATCTCCTAGTAGATGGCTTATATATAAGCACTACCTAAGATAGATGCCACATGCAAGTTAGTGACAGTGACAGACATTTTTCATTAGCTGACTGCTAATAACCTTTCTCAATGTCCTTCTATCTTGCTACCTTCCTACTATAGAGACTCTAAAAGCTCAATACTCACTTGCCCAATAATCACAGCAGTTAAGCATAGTCATATGACACAGTTCCCGTCAATGAGCCGAAGCAGGCGTCTTCCTGTGTGCGTGCATACTCATGCTACAGATGCAACAGGAGAGGGTGTTGGCCTTGCCCCTTTTCTAATCTTGCTGCCCTAAATGTAGGCACATGCTGCCTGGATCTGCAGCAGCCATCTTGCAACCAAGGTGCTAATATTAGCATTGAGCAGTTGAACCAATATCTGCAACAACCTACCTCTAGCACAATGGTCGGCAAACTGCGGCTCGAGAGCCACATGCGGCTCTTGGGCCCCTTGAGTTTTTAGCAAAGGCAAGCTTAGGGGTATTCTAATTAAGTGAATAACAATGTACCTATTTATGTAGTTTAAGTTTAAAAATTTTGGCTCTCAATAGAAATTTCAATCGTACTGTTGATATTTGGCTCTGTTGACTAATGAGTTTACCGACTACTGTTCTAGACTCTTATATAGGACAAAAAATAAAGTCCTATTAGTCAAAGCCAATTTGGTTTTCTGTTAATTGAGCTGAAAGTTTTCTCACTCTGCCCAGCTGGTTTGGCTCAGTAATTGAGCAGTGACTATAAACCTGGAGGTCATGGTTCAATTTCTAGTCAGGGCACATGCCCAGATTGCAGGCTTGAACCCCGGTGGGAGGCATGTAGGAGGCAGCTGATAAATTATTCTCTCTCATCATTGATGTTTCTTTCTCTTTCTCCCTCTCCCTTTTTGAAATCAATAAGATATATATTTTAAATTTTTTTTCTCAATCAATGCCAGGACAACCTAAATAAAGACTCTTTCAGAGAGTGAAAATAAACCATAATGGAAGGGAAGATAGCTGGGGGGAAGGGGAACAAAATAAAAAAAAGAAGAAGAAACAACCAGCTCAGGGACAGAAAGTAGAACACTAGAATAATAAGCAAAGATCCCTGATGAGGAGAGAACAAGAGGCCCAGGTCTTGGAGCTGCAGCTGTAGGCAGAGGTTTGGTAGCACTTTGTATACCGGGAACAATGTTCCCTCCCTGTGGCCCCCTGAGGACCAGCTCACTGGGGACTCTTTCCTCTTTGACTGTCACACACATCTTCATCAGAATCACTTGTCACAAAGGTAATCTGAGTGTCTTTGTCCCTTGCAACTAAAAGAGCACACCTAATAATCTCAGGCCCTGTGTGGTCAGTCCCATAGAGGACAGCTACCTTGTTCTTTTAGAAAACACTTCTCAACATCATAAGACACTGGTCTAGATAAACTTGCTAAAAAAAGAACTAGCAACGTAAAGAAGTAGTCAATTTATCCTCAGTACCTCACACTTCCTCTTTCAGGGCTTCTTCCTCTTCCTCTAAGTGTTTTCCTTCACTGCACTGATGCCCAGTGCCGTCTTGCTGGTTTTTAGATACACACAGGCCTCCTTTGAGAACCTGAAACTGCTCTGGTTCACAAGGCTTCAGCTTAAGGATTCATTCCATCTTGATCTTTGGTCAACATTTCGGTACCCAGTTCTTTAATCTGCAGACAGATTGGAGAGGAAAAGGATCCCGGTTTCTTGCCCTTTGGGTTGTAAATAAATTTCTCCACAGGGTAGACAAGACTAGAGTATCCAGCTTGACATTTCAGGAAATATCTTCATTGTTCTGGGGTGGGTTGGGGGTATGGGTCATTGCTCCTTAACATAAAAACAACAACGTACACAATCTGGCCTGAGTGGCTCAGTGGTTGAGTGTTGACCTAGGAACCAGGAGGTCACAGTTCAATTTCTGGTCAGGGCACATGCCCAGGTTTCAGGTTCAGTCCCCAGTATGGCAGGGTGCAAAAGGCAGATGATCAATGATTCACTCTCATCATTGATGTTTCTCTCTTTCTCTCCCTCTCCTTTCCTCTCTGAAATCAATAAAAATATATTATTGTAAAATAAAACACAAAGCTCTGGGGAGATAAATCTCTCTGTATTATTAGATAATCATGTATAAATTCACTTCCATGGTTGTCTTTTTGTTTAGATCCCAAGTGTCAGTAAAATTTTCTCAGAAAATTTAACTGTACAGAAATAAAAGTGTTTTTTTTCTATAGCCCAAAGTTCCCAGGTTGAACCATTGGCACAATGTCTTGATCACCACACACACTGTTTAATTGATTCTTGGTTCTGTAGGCATTTGAGTTTGGGACAACTACCTCATATCATCCTGTAAGTAAAGTTAACCTTCCTGTCACATGTCATAGGTGAGGACATCCCTTCTTGCTCCCCTACACCTGGCATGCCCTTTGCCCTTTGCCCTGTGCTAGCTTTAACCTTCTCTGGAACACCGCAGATGGCATTCTACACATTGTTTAAAGTCTGCCTCTCATATCTGAACAGATTCTCCATGAGGGAGCAATCTCTCTAATGACCAGCACATAATTGCTACTTAATAAATATACCGAATGAACAAATAAATGAGTGAGAGTGTGGCTTTAAAAAACAAGTTAACCTTTAGATAGCCACCAAGCTATCATAATCAATACTTTGGTTGAGGAATGTATATGTGCTACCATCCAGACCTCTAAAAAGAGTTGAAATATATTAAGTTTGTGTGAATAAAGAATTAATAAGATGGATTTTTTTTCGGACTAGAAATCAAACCAAAATGAAATGATAATTTCTTACTACTTGCTATAGATTGAATGTCTGTGTCTCCCAAAATTCATATGTTAAATGCTAACTGTCAGTGTTATGGTATTTGGTGATGGAGCCTTTGAGAGGTGGGAGCCCTCATGAATGGAATTAAAACCCTTATAAAAGAGATCCTAGAGAGCCCCCTTGTCCCTTCACCATGTGAGAAGAAGACAGCTGGCCCTAGCTGGTCTGGCTTAGTGGATAGAGTGTCAGCCTGCAGACTGAAGGGTCTTGGGTTCAATTCTGGTCAAGGGCACATACCTCAGTTGCATGCTAGATCTCCAGTCCCAGTTGGGGTATGTGCAAGAGGCAACCAATTGATGCGTCTCTCTCATATCAATGTTTCTCCCTCCCTTTCATGCTCAAAAAAAGAAGAAGAAGAAAACAGCTGTCTGTGAATCAGGAAGTGGGCCCTCGCCAGACAGCAAATCTGCTGGCGCCTTGATCTTGGACTTCCCCACCTCCAGACTGTGAGAAATAAATTTCTGTTGTTTATAAGCCACCCATTCTATGGTATTCTATGGTATTCTGTGGTATTCAACCTGAACAGACTAAGTACAGAAATTTTCTATTCCCAATTATGTGGAGAAAATTCTTGCCTGCATGGAAATGTATAATATGGATTTGTGTCTTAATCTTGTCACAGAATCCTAGCTAGTGGTTAGGAGTGAGCAAGACAGTCTTTGTTGTACTCAGTAAGTGCATCATCAGACATTTTATGAGACAGTATTATTGTAATACTCTGAAACTGGGTTCAATGTGTCCTTCGCTGCTGATTATAGTCTTGGGCATTTACTTAACTTCTCTGTTCCTGTCTTTCATTACCTATAAAGTGGAGATAGAATAATGTATACCACATGGGGTCATTGTGAAGGTTAAATGAGATCATTATGAGCAGTGCTTAACCCCATCCCCTGATAGGTTAGTATATAAACATTAGCTGTGTATTATTATTTGCTAGATCACCCTTATCACAGCAATGTAAAGAAAATAAGCTGTCATTTCCTCTATGAAGAAATTTATGAAATTGACTAAAAATAGCAATATACCTTTGTCTTGTAACAGAAGTTGAGCCAGCTTTGGTAAGAAGAGAGCAGGGAGTGGTCAGTTCTGTTTGAAAGGGTGGAGAGTAATCGGGAAATTATTTACAAAAGGAGAGGGAAGACCTTTGAACAAATTCTTGAAACCAGTTTGTATTATCACTTTGTTCTCCTAGCAACCACCAAATAGCGGTGAAGAAAAAAAAAAAAGTTAACAGCATGTCTTTTTCTATAGACGAATATGAAATGACTATACATTTGACAAAAAATGCTTACCACCTTAGATTTCAGTGATTGCAAGTAACAAATCTGTCAGCATCATCAGCTTGCATTTCCCCCATTTTTGCCTTTTATAGCTTTTGCACTTAGAGACTCACAAACTGTGAACCTCCACCTCACCCATTCCTCAGTCATTCATGTTAGCTTCTGGCAGTAGACCGCATACAAGGTTATATTAATTTCAGGTTAGAATATATAATGACTCAATATTTATACATATTGTGAAATGATCATCACAATAAATTTAGTTAGCATCCATTCCTATACAGAGTTGCAATTTTTTTTTCTTTTGATAGAACTTTTAAGGACTACTCTCTTAGCAATTTTCAAATATGCAATAGACAATTATTAACTATTAGAGGCCCAGTGCGTGAAATTCATGCACTTTGGGGGAGAGGTCCCTCAGCTCAGCCTGTGCCCTCTTGCAGTCCAGGACCCCTTGCTTCTTACCGCTCGGTTCACTGCTTTTTAGTGCTGCCACAGAGACAAGAGAGGTTCCTACCACTGCTGCTGTGCTTGCAAGCCAAGCTTCTGGATGAGTAGTGCTCCTGCATTGAGAATCTGCCCCCTGATGATCAGTGTGCATCATAGTGACCAGTCATTCTACTGTTTGGTCTATTTGCATATTAGCCTTTTATTATATAGGATTAGAGACCCGATGCATGAAATTCACGCATGGGGGGGGGGGGGTAAGGGGGATCCCTCAGCCTGGACTGCATCCTCTCCAATCCAGGACCCCTTGGGGGATGTCTTACTGCTGGCAGTCTGACATCCCTCTCATAATGTGGGGCTGCCAGCTTTTAACTGCTCACCTGCCTGCCTGCCTGGTCACCCCTAACCCCTCTGCCTGCCTGCCTGATCATCTCTAATCACCTCTGCCTTTCTGCCTGCCTGATGCCCCTAACTGTTCCCCTGCAGGTCTGATCACCCCTACCTGCTCTCCTCTGCCAGCCAGATTGCTCCTAGCTGCTCTCCTCTGTTGACCTGACCACCCCTAACCACTCTGCCTGCCTCCCTGATCACCCCTAACTGCCTCTGCCTCAGTCCCCACCACCATGGTTTTGTCTGGAAGGACATCTGATCTATCCAATCTAATTAGCATATTACCCTTTTATTTACTTATTTTTATTTTAAAAAATATATTTTATTGATTTTCCACAGAGAGAAAGAGAGAGGAATAGAGAGCTAGAAACACCGATGAGAGAGAAACATCCACCAGCTGCCTCCTGCACACCCCCTACTGGGGATGTGCCTGCAACCAAGATACATGCCCTTGACTGGAATCAAACCTGGGACTCTTGAGTCCACAGGCTGATGCTCTATCCACTGAGCCAAACAGATTTCAGCTTACCCTTTTATTAGTATAGATAGCCACCATGCTGTACATTATACCCCACCATGTTGTACATCTTATAACTAAAAGTTTATACCTATGACTCTTTTACCCATTTGCCTACTCCTCACTTATCTATTTCCTGTATCTATAAAGAAACTTGCTTATTAAGATAAAAATATAATGAAGCCAACACTACCCCTTAGGCCAAAAGAGGGAGGACCGAATTCATCATGACCTAAGTGAATACATTATCATCTTTTTAAAAAATTGATCAAAAGAAACAGAATGGCTATGATGGAAACACAGAAAAAACAAAACAAAAACAACAACAACAACAACAACAACAAAACACCTGGAGTTCAGGGATGCAGAATTGCTCAATGTGTCTCCAGAGGAATTCTAGGAAGGATGTCCTTTCCAAATTATGCACATACCTAGTTTCTTTGCCAGAGAATACAGGGGTTCATTTAAAAAGTGGATAGCCCTGCTGAAACTGGTTTGCCTCAGTGGATAGGGCATCAGCCTGAGGATTGAGGGGTCCCAGGTTCAATTCCAGTCAAGGGCATGTGCCTTGGTTGCAGGCACATCCCCAGTGGGAGGTGTGCAGGAGGCAGCTTATCGATGTCTCTTTCTCTCATCAATGTTTCTAGCTCTCTATCCCTCTCTCTTCCTCTCTGTAAATAAATAAATAAATAAAATATATATTTATTTTTAAAAAGTGGGTAGCCCTATCATTTAATAGCTCTAGGACTTTGAAAAATTATTATACCTCTGTGTGCCTCACTTTTCTCATCTGTGAAATGTGGATAATGGTCAGACTCATCTCATAGGACAGATGTGAGAATTCAGTGAATATGTATAATGCAGTGCCTAGCACAGAGAAAGTGCTTAAGAAGTCATAGCCAGAATTTCTCTTTTCTCAGCATCGTTTGATTACAGTTTTATTCTCTTTCCTCTGACCCTCAGTCCCAACACACTCTGTACCGTTGACCACTCAATTTTGACATTCCTGCCATTAACTTTCATTATTTGGTGGGGCTGACGTGGAGCTTCTGGAGGGTGGTGTTAAAGTAAAACCACTTACTATAACTTTTCAGAGTGATGAAACAACTGTTAGATGGTCACAGGATATTGGGGACTTTCTGACTGTCATGAAATGTTCAGGCTCCTTAAACAGGTGCCAAAGACACATATAAGTAGCAGAGTGAGGCCTGTTGGAGATCAGGTGTCAGCTGATAGAGTCCTTGCACCCGAAGGGACTGATAAGAACCTATGATGGGTAGCAGGGCCAGGCCATTAGTGGTGCGTCATTCAATCAGCTGAGAATCTTTATAGAACAATCACTGACTTCCACTACAAGATAGATTTCTATCAGCAAAGAGCCTTTGGACTTGGACTCTTCCTTGGGTCTCCAGGCTGCCAGCTGTCCACAGATTTTAGACTTGCCAGAATCTATAATCACATGAGCCAATTTCTTAAAACCAATCTCTCTCTCTCTCTCTCTCTCTCTCCCCCCCTACTTCTCTGCCCTACTCCCCCTCATCCCCACTCTACTGGTTCTGTTACATGGTGAATACTTACTTATACTATCATGTTTAGTGTTTCACAATTAATAGACTATGATGCTAGCTCTTTCTGACCAAACCTAGGAAAGTGTGAGGATCTGCTTTGAACATATGGTTGTCTTTTGTAATGTCTACTCCAGCCCTCCTCTGCTGCATAGCAGTTGCGGGTTTTGGTAGAGTGGACAGGACTCCTTACTCTAGGCCCATCTACATTATGCAGGTCAATTTGCTTTTCTCAAAGTCTGACAATTTAAATGTAAATCTCATCAAAATACATCTTCACAGAAATGTTTGACTAACTGAGCACCATGACCCAACCAAATTGATCATCACGTTAGCCATCACAACTATCCTATTTGTTCTGCAAAAGTGCAAAAGATGCTCTCTTTTTTTGGTCAAGATGGATACTAGATATATAGATTTTGAGCACTTTCTCAGGATAATACAATCCATGGGCTCATAAAATTTTCCCACTTACTCAGGTGTTCGTTCTTGACATGAGTCTTCCTATTTAGTTCGGGAGTACTTGTCTCTGAGAAGGCTGAAGAAAGGTAGGGCCTGAGACAGAACCAAGTTCCAAAAGCAGGCCCGGTATAGTAAGGAAAAGCCTGAAAGTAAGAAAAGACCTGAAAGTTGTGTTGTCGAACAATTGGGTTACTGAGATTCCTCCCTAACTAGTGGGAGTGGGGTGTTTGCAATATATTTAGAAAAAAAATTATAAAACTCAAATGGAATAAAGAGTAGCTTTTATTGGTGTGGAATTATATTTCTCAGGTTTCAAATGTCCCTTAATCCAGTCCTGAAAAAAGGTATAGCTGGGAGTTTAGTAGAGTTAAAAGCAGGACCAGTGTCCAGAGTTTCCATTCCATGATGGAGCTGAGTCCAAAGTGGCATTAGGCTATATTCACTCCATCAGTCCATAGTGTGGGTCCCACATGGTGGTGAACCATGTGGGCAAATGCAGGGGAGCTTGTCCCCTGCAACAGGAGTCCCAAAGAGCAGGAGAGAAAATTCCCTTTGTTCAGGAGCTTAAATATCAAATCTTCCCGTGCTTGAGTGGCCATGCCTGTTCTGGCCTCTGACTTGTTCTCAGGTGTGACTGACAAGTAAGCATCTTCCCAAGTCACCCTAACCTTCCTGGGCAAGCATCTATCATCCAGTTCCTTCCCCAGCAATCTGATCTGTGAGGAACAGACTTGGAGAATGTCAACTGTAACTTCTCGGCAAAGTGTGTGAATGACATGTCTATATAATATAGTCTCCCCTTTACTCTTTTCCTGTTAATGAATAACCAGATTTCTATAACTGGTATCAGTTGAACTTGGCCCCAATGACCTCTAGAAGCAAATATTCAGCAAAAAGCATATTGATATCATTTGCTTCAGGAAGAAGACAATTGTGTGTAGGTCTGTTTTCACACATATTCTGGGTGTGATACCACAGAAAAACTGAAATCTGAGACAGGAGAAACCAGGGAGGTGAATAGTGTCCTGATCTTGCCTTGCAGGATTTGGGCCCCATTTCTGACTGGGTGAGGATGAAGAACACACCCACCCCCAATCCTTAAACCACTGTTGGCTGTGCTCAACCTCATGGGGAACAGAGTCTGAGTTTATTGCCTTAAAATTTTCAACAAGTCAGAATTTCATTATAAAAATGGTTATTGAATGTGATTGTATTAAACTTAAGTTATCTAGCTATAGCTGGTGTGGTTCAGTTAGTTGGGCATCATCCCATGTAGTGAAATGTTGTCTGTCTGATTCTGGGTCAGGGCATGTGCCTGGGTTTGGGGCTCAATCCTGGTAGGGAGGCAACTGATTGATGTTTCACATCGATGTTTCTCTCTCTTGTTCTCCCTTCCTCTCTCTCTAAGAAAATAAAGAGTCTTAAAAAAAAATAAGTTATCTATATAGGAAAATGGACACAAAAACAGAAATAATATTCTGATGGCAAAAATTGTGCTAATTTTCTGGGGGGTTGGGGGGGTGGGGGGAATGAGAGAGATTTTGAATTAGAGCCTAGAAGTTTACATAACTATAGTGATGAGTTTCATTTTTAGAAGGTGTTAAATTCTAATCATTACTTCATTATCACTTCAAAAGATTTGCTTTTTCAACTTCTGAGCTTAAAATATGTGTGTGAAAGTGTCAGCAGTGAAGAGGAGCTGGGGAGTTGGTTGAAGTCTAATAATAGTTTTTAGCTGGAACACTCACTGTAAACAATGCTTTAGTCCAAATTTATGTGAACAGACTCTTCTTTGTTAAAATAAAAAACGGACTGAGCATACAATCTATTTCTTAAAAGATGAAAATTTGGATGTAAAAACCTGTGAACCCAGTCCAATTTGGAGGTTAGGAAATGAGAAAGAGTAAAACATCTAAGGAAGTTTTTATATGCCACTAGGTACATATGGCTATGAAACATTTTTAATGTGGCTTGTCCAGAGATATGCTGTGAGTGCAAAATACACATTGAATCTGGAAGACTTAGTTTTAAAAAAAGTAAAACACATCACTAATATTTGTTTTTTTATATTGTTTACATACTGAATGATTATATTTTGAAAATAATGAGTTAAGTGAAATGCACTATCTAAATTTCACTTTGTTAACGTAAAAAACAAACAACCATTGAAACCTGAAAATAATTTTTGTGGGTTTATTTGAGTTAAACTCTCGACATATGCCAGGAAGCAGAACCTCAATGAATTGAGATAATGCTTCGGAGAATGGCGGGTTACATTTGTATTTTTACATTGCAATCAAAGGAGGGATATAGGTGGGTTACATGAAATTCTTTGGTGATAGAGTAAGAAAATGGGATAAAGCAAAGCAGAGGAAACCCCTGGGATTGGATAAAAAATAAAATGATGGACACATACTAAGGTTGGTGCAGGAACAATTAACAAGATAATGAAGGAATTTGTGGCATTTGTCCTGGTGCCCACCACATTTGGTTGTGTCACAGGGGCTCCAGAAAAAGGGTAGTTACAAGTGACCCAGACATTTTAAGGGTATGCTATCATAGATGCAAAAAGGCTCAGTTAAGGTAAATGTTGACCTTGTCAGTGAAGATACTGGCCTAGGATGTAACTGCCCACCGTAACTGTGTTTAGTTAAAGTTTAATTTCAGACCATCCTCTATGATTACTTTAGGTCTCTGAGTTTGCAAGACCGTCAAGCAGGCCTCCCCTGAGCTTGTCAGGTTAGCATGTGGCCCCTTTCATCCACAACTTGTTTCTTTATTCTTTTTTATACTTTAAAAAATATGTTTTATTATTTTTTTACAGAGAGGAAGGGAGAGAGATAGAGATTAGAAACATCGATGAAAGAGAAACATTCATCAGCTGCCTCCTGCACACATGCCCTTGAGTCTGCAGGCCAACACTCTATCCACTGAGCCAAACTGGTCAGGGCTACCTTTTTATACTTAATGTGGCTAAGAGAAAGTCAAATGACACACGTAACTCATTCAAATCTACTGGAGTAGAAAATGATGTCCTTCATTTCTGCCATCTTCTCTACATATCTGTGGTCATTGTGTTGGTCTCAGGCTCTTTTTGGTACTGCAACAGCTTGCCATTTGCCACCACATTCATTCCCACCTGGATCCATTATAGAGGAGGAACTGAAGTATGGTAGCAATCATCTCAGGTAGAAACTGCAGTTTTTAACCTTAACTTTAACCCTGCTGTTTGGCTTCTGTAATTATTTGCTTGCTAAAACAATAGTAAAGTTATCTTGATTTTCTGAACTTATGTATGCTATCCCAATCAATTGAATACTCCATTGATGGTGGTTTGAATACCCATTGATTGTGATCTCACTGGTATGGAAGCACAATTACCCTAAATTGTCTCAGTAGCTACAGATAATGCATTCCGGTTGACTCAGTGGTCCCAGAATCTGGACAGCACAATTATTCTAAATTGCCTCGGTGGCCCCAGATAATCGATACCTTTGTGATATTCTGCCAATATAAGCCAGATGTGGCAAGCTTTTCAGTGCTGCGAGATCTGGACCCTATTGCCCTTCATATGACTCCATAATTCGACTTCTTAGGTATCCTTTGTGGGATTCGGGATACAATACAACAGAACAATAATTTTTCTTCTATCCTTCTAAGTTCTTCTGGCTGGTCTAATCAAATTGACAAGAAAGATTACTCTGAGAAAATAACCAAATTTATTATATATGTACATAAAGGGATTCTCTAAAAATATAAGACCTGTAAACAAATCTGGCAATTGAGGCACATACATATACCATTCTGGGCTAAGCAGAAGAGTCAGGGGGCACAGACTTCAAAGGGAAAGGAGCAATTCACAGGTAGGTGAGAAGGAGCAAACATTTGGTGAATGATTTATTTGTAGGCCACTCAGAGACAATAGGACACAGAAGGGAGTCTAGCAAACAGACTGCTGGATTCTTCCCTGTCTGCCACACTTAATTCATTTTAAGGTGATAGTTTCCTTCCTTTAGCCTCCCTAACTGGTTTTCTATCTGAATTTCTTTAGACAAGTAAGGAGGGAGGTTCAAAGGTGTGTTTAATTTTTATTATTATTTTTTAAATTCTGAGTTGTTTCTTTCCTTAAAATGAACAGCTTAAAAACAATCAGTATCACAGAAGGACTATTTTGGGGTGACAAACAACTTTACTTCCTTATGGAGACCACTGAATGGCTTCTGATTTTTACCCATGAGTCTGCTCCAACTATAGGCAGAGAACCACATCTCTTACAGCCTGATTCTAAAGTGGAGATGTTTACCTGGGTCCATGGTCTAGTAACTATTTAATATTTCTTTAATCTTTCACATTACAGTTGACTTGAGCATATACACCATCCCTAAATACTAACTGACTAATATAATAATAGAAACAGAAACATATTGTTTGCTTTACAGCTTAGGAAGCACTTTTATTTATTTTTTAATTTTTTATTTTTTAAAATATATTTTATTGATTTTATACAGAAAGGGAGGGAGAGGGATAGAGAGCTAGAAACATTGATGTGAGAAAAGTATTGATCAGCTGTCTCTTGCACACTCCCTACTGGGTATGTGCCCGTAACCCAGGTACATGCCCTTGACCGGAATCGAACCTGGGACCCTTGAGTCGGAAGGCCGATGCTCTATCCACCGAGCCAAACCAGTTAGAGCAGGAAGCACTTTTAAATAGCCATGATATTATTGGAATCCCACAGTTCTAAACTGTAGATAGAACCATTATTGGTTATTATCATTTTATATAAGTAGTGTGGGGACTAAAACAATTAATACTTTTCCTCCCACCTTCTAAGTTCTTCTAGCTGGACTAACAATCAAATTACCGAGATTGCAAGAGAAATTAAATTTTAATACATGCACATGGGGAATTCACAAAGACATGAAAATTCTAAAGACAGTGGGTGCAACATTGGGTATATATGACATTTTGGGCAAAGGAGAAAAGGGGGTGAATGGGATGTTAGATTTTAGAAGTGAGAATGACTTACAGGTAGCTGAGGAAGAGCAGAAGATAACATAGCAGGTAATTCTTGCTAGGTAGCTCAGAAACAATGGAACCCAGAAAGTATCTAATCAACAGGCCTTTGCCTAAAGCCACACTATTTATCATACTTAAGTGAAATTAGGCTAGTGAACCTGATGCCATAGTAATTAACCTAGTTAATAACAATAAAGGAACAAAGGGAAGGCTAAATATTATAGGCCTGTCATTTGGGCAGCTTTACCATGAAGCTACAACTTAACACTTCCCAGGGAGCCACCAGTCCATTCATTCCCTGCAGATCTTGGGGAGAAGGGACTGAACAGAGGGGAGATAGATGCATGCTTAGTAAAGTTGGAGAGCCTAGCAAAGGTGCTTGCTGTCAGTCGCACCTGGAAACAGAGGTCATTGGCCAGAATGGGTGTGGCCACTGTAAGCATGGGAAGATTTGGAATCTTTGCCTGAACAAAGGAATTTCCTCTCTTGGCTCTCTGGGCTCTTGGCCTGTTGCACTCTGATTGACTCCTGGCTTCCTTGGCTCTAGTTCCTGCATTCACCCGCATGGCTCAGAGCTATATGGACCTCCCACACAATGGACTAATGGACTAACCTGATACTGAACTGGACCCCTCTGCAATGTGGAACAGAAACTCTGGACACTGGCTTTGCTTCTAACTCTACTTAATCCCTAGCTACACTTCTTCCAGGACTGGGTTAAGGGACATGGGATTTGGAAACACAGAGATGTAATTCCACAATAAAAATCACTCACCCTCCTGTGTGAGTATCAGAAAATTCTTTTCTTCTAGATATTGTAAGGACACCACCCCCAGCACTCAGTGGGAAAAGGAATATCCCACTTCACCAGTAACAAATATTCTAAGATCTCCTTAGAGTAGGCTTTTCCATCTGAATCTCTGAGGTACCAAGGGAAAGCATCAAAAGTTCTTTGAGTCTTTTGTTTCTTAATAAACAGCTTAAAAATCCATATCCATAAAAGGCAGCTTCAGGGTGGCAAAACTTTGGTTCCTTTCAATGGTAACAGGTGTAGATGAATTACCTAATCTTACCAAAGTCCCAACTCAATTGGCTTTATCCTGAAGGCTGGGCTCTTGACCAAAAGCATCCAGGACTTTCCACTTTTGCAAACTTCCTACTACTGTCTTTTTCTAGGAAAGTCCCCTTAGCCCTGACCTCTGAAAGAAAGCATACCTTTAAAAGTTGCCAAATAAATTGGTCTACTTTTTATAAAAGGCTGTGGGAAGAGGAAAGTGGTGAGCTGTGATAAGTAGATTAGTCATTGTTTCAAGATTGAGGAAGCCAAGACTTTATCCTGGGACTTTGGAGGAGAATGATGAACATTTCCTGATGGTAAAAACAAGTACGCAGAAGAAAAAAGGAAAGTAGATCCCAAGTTTTTATTTTTCCTTCTTCCTTTTGATGCACATACTTCCTAGTATATTTCCCACTGGTCATACTTCTTACTAATTTAACAACTGTTTGTTAAAATTTATTTTTATTTCCAAACACTGTAGTTTACATTCTATCCCATGTTCTAAAGGACTAAAAGTTTTGTCACCTTGAATCTGCCTTTTATGTTACTATTTTTTATTAAGAAACAGAGACTTAGAAAGAAACTTTGACCCTCCCCCCTTTGCTACCCAAGAGATTCAAACAGAGAAACCTGTTTTAGAAAGGGAGCCTTGGTTTAATCACCTTAAGAACATTCATCCTAGCAAGACTCTAAGCTTGCTACCCCATGTCCAGTGCTTCTAAGTTGCCCAGTAAGAATTTTCCTGCCATGTATGTTCTACTCTTCCTCAACTACCTGTAAACTGCTCATTCTCACTTCTGAAATCAAATACCTTGCCCCCCTTTCTCCTTTGTCCAAAAATGTCATATGTACCCAATGTCGCTTCACTGCTTAGAATTTTCATGCTTATGTGAATTCCTCATGAGCATGTATTAAAAATTGGATTTTCTCCTATTAATCTGTATTAATTTGGTTATTAGCCCAGACAGAAGAACTTAGAAGGTGGGAGGAAAAGTATTAATTTTCTTTTAGCCCCACATTCTTAACTAAATACTCTGTATAAGTAGTTTTTCAAGAAACCTTTTCTAACACTCAGATGTGACCTTACTTGTCTCTTTTCTTTCTTTTTTTGTTTGGCTGTCCTCCTCCTCCAGCATTTTACCCATTTGCAAAAAGGGTTATGAAAGGCATCCTTACTTCCTTGCCAGGAAGGAAAAAGCCATGACTTTTTCCCCAGATAGACACACATAGATGAGTCACATTCATAGCATAACTCTTATCAGTATATGTCTGATCCTCAAACATTTTCTTGCCAGCCTTTAGCTGCTTTTGGGTTTATTTAATATTATATGTGAAAGTCTGGAGGGCTAGTTAGTATTAAGGTATAAACTTTTCTTTTTAACTATATTGCTTGTTGTAGTGGAATGAATTAAATTCTCTACTGAGGAAATAAATTCACAGGACAATGTTTTCTTTTGCTGTTGTTTTTCAGTTATAGTTTGTGTTAAGCATTTAGACAGACCTGAGCAGAGCAAGGACAATGGGCCAGGTACAGAAAGTCACCAGGGTAAGACAATGGACAAAACTGGGAAAACAAGCACCTTGCCTCCAGGCTAACCTTTCCTCCACTAGCATATGGCTGGTCAGACAGTTGAGACTCCTGACCTTTTTCTATTTCTGGTCCTATGGTTCAGAATCTGCCCTGAATTTTCCTCTCCTCTTTTGCAAGCGGGGGAGGGGGTACAGAGAATAGCCCTTAAGCATTAAGCTTCAGTGCAATGAGGTTCTAACTGCATCAGATACATCTAGGCCTCAGTTGTGTTTAAAATCCAGGCCCAGAAAAGCAGCAGAGCCAGGCAAACAATTCCATAGCTGACTTCAGGATCAGCTGCATTGGCTAATGTCTACCTGTCCTGGTGCCCACCAATCAGTAGAGACCACTACTCTGAAAGTATTACCAGAAAGGGAACTTGGCCCTTGAAGGGTCTGCCCAGGGCCAGCTGGCAGTGTGTGCGTGCTTGACTTTGTGCAGGAAAAATTTCACTACACGAGTCGAGGTGAATTTTAGAGGACGTTTATTAAAGCTAGGAACAGTGAAACAAGAAGAACTGGGGAAATGATCCCAAGCTGGTCTGCTCACAAAGAAGTCAGAGAAAAGGGAGCTTTGGAGATAGGCTCCGGGTGTTTGCCTGGAATGAACTGCCATTGCCCATTGCCACCCTGGTTGAAGCTTTGTGGGGTCCCTTAGAGTTCAGGAGATGCATGCCTGTGGGGAACGAAAGGGGAGCTGCGTGGGTGTGCTCCTGGGAAGGAGACTGTTACGCCCAGACTTCGTGATCCCCAAGGACCACCAGGGAGCCGAGTCCGATGCAATAAACCACATGTGTCAAACACAAGGCCCGCGGGCCAAATCCGTCCCGCCAGGCCTTGCAATGTGGCCCGCACCCCGCTGTCATCACTGCACTCTGCTGCGTTTCCATCACAATGACAGTTTATGACTGTTCAGTAAACCATTCGGCCCGCGATTTAGGCTGGATTTTAGATTTTGGCCCCTTCTCTGATTGAGTTCGACACCCCTACAATAAACAAAAGAGCCTTTTCCATGCTGGCATGGGCTCTGTCCCACTCATGCAGGCAGCATGGCGGAAGAGAGAGTGAATTTTGCCCAGTCCAGGGGTTTTACTACGGTCGATGGTGATGTCACTGCCTCGGCTAACCCTGATTGGTTGGGTGAGGGCTAGGGATAACTCTGCCCTGCTCCGCAGTGGAGTTGGGAGCTCATCCTCGCCCCACCCTCCCCTCTCAGAGACTACTTGCTGGAACTTTTGTTTTGAAGAATTTTAAAAGCTGGGTGTTTAGGGGAGATTTTAGGAGAGTATTTCAATAGACTGTTCATCAGCTTTATGCTGATGTTCCAAAATGAGATTTAGTCTCTTCATTTCATCTGTCCTTGGGTATGGTCTGCAAATGGCAACAATTGGATATCTGTTGTCAATTTCCTTGAATAGGGTGATTTAAGCTATTTACCCTCTGATTGGGGAGAAGAAGTGCTAACCATTTACTCTTATGTGTCCCTGGTTTAGGGAAGATAAGATTTACTAGATGGCTGCAACTGCTTGGCACAGTGATTACCTACATGGCTGCAAACTGCTGTACAGCTGTCTGGTCTGTTTCCCCACTCTGCTTGTCCTGGCTTTCTGGCTTATCTCAAAAGGACACTCCTGGAAAGCTGATGAATATTATATCCTCCCCCTGAGACCTCCAGAGCAATACCCTCAAGAGGGAAGACCCAGTGTGTTCGGCTCTCTCTATAGAGCACACTTGTGCCTTTCCCTACCCGCCTCCCCCAGGCTCCTTTCCTTGCCTCTCTCTTTATCCTAAGCTACAAAGGCCCTTCTCTTGCCTCTGTAACTTGTTTCCTGAGGCCATTCTTCTACAGTTCACTTCTTCTGTTGTCAGTGGGAAACAGGCTCTAGAAAAAGGCATTTCAATAATCCACGTGACAAGGTGGTTTATGGGTGATGGCCGCCCCTGCCCCTGGGCTTCTAATGTCCTACCTCCCTCCATTCTGCCATGGAAAAAAATCCAACCATGTCTGCAGCAGGGCCAAAATAAAACCAGTGTCCAGAGTTTCCACTTCATATGACTCAGTGGTCTGCAAGCCCCAGAGCCCACTAGACCCACCTGCCCACCAGCAGGAGAGAATGCATGATGGCACTGGTGGGTGAGGGTCATCGAGCAAGAGAGAGATAGAGGGCTTTGTCTCCTCTGGTTTTAACCAGGAGCATTTTCAAAATAGCCAATTAACTTCCCAATATTTTCACTTGCATTGGGATCTATCCCACTAGCAAAAGATCTTTTTCCCAGGTTAAAATGACAAGTATCTGTGGTCCAGCACCTCCCCTGCACCATTTTGACTTTATTGCATATGCAATTACCTCCACCTTTGCTCTTTCCTTTACCCCCAGTGGTCTGCTGGGAATGGACCAGTGGTTCCCTGGGGCAGTGTGAAGTTGTAGCTTTCTGGTGATGCAAACAGGCTTTTGCTTCCCAGCTGACCATGTTCAACAGTGTCTCCCCATGTGCTTCCTCTCCCATCAATAACTTCCTAATGACAGTAACATTTTACCTCTGTGACTTTCTAAATAAATTTCCCTATAGTTTGAGTCTTGACTCTGAATTCTTTCTTAGCCAGAACCAATGTACCTAGGTTGCTGAACCACGGCCTCATCTGACTTTACTGCTCTAATACCCCATGCTGTTTTACTGCCAATAACTTTATTTTGTATTGGTTTCAGGTATACAGCATAGTAGTTAGACAATCACATGCTTTACAAAGTTTCCCCCCTGTATTTTTAGCACCTACCTGGTACTATTTGTCTGGCTTTTTTCACTTAGCAATATGCACTTGAAATTCATCCAGGTTGCTGCATGCATAAGACTTCATTCTTTTTATTCCTTTGTTGGATTCAGTCTTATGGATGTACAACAATTTATCTGTTCACTGTTTGATGGCCATTTGGGTTATTTTCAGTTCGGGGTGGTTATGAAGAAAACTGTATAACTATTTGCTTACAGTTGTTGTTTGTTTTGTTTTGTTTTGGTGTGTGGACATATGTTTTAGTGTCTTTTGAGAAAGTAACTAGGAGTGGGACTCCTGAGTCATATGCTAAATATTTAAATTTTGAAGAAACTGTCAAGCTAATTCTCAGAGTGCGTTCCCACCAGCAGTAAATGAAAGTTCCAGCTGCAACTTGTCCTTGACAGTGCAGTATTTGATGGTTTAGGTTTTTTAAGAATAGTTTTTTATTTATTTACTTTAACTATTTTAATAGGTGTGTGAGGTTATATTTTATTAGAAAGCATCAGTCCTTGGCCCAGTTTAATCAGTGTTGGTATTTTTCAATCTCCCATGATTCTTAAATTAAGAGAGACAAAATTAGTTCATCAAATCACCAGAAATAGAGGGGCCTAATCATTCTAACTGCTGGCTCTAATTACTGTTCTTTTCTGTGGAGTTCAGGCAGACCTTTGTGGTTCAGATGGGTATCAGGAGGGCATGTTTGTGCACTGGTCTGGGGAAGTGGGTGAGAGAAGCCTCTTATTGGTATGTTCTGCTGAAAGCCACAGGGCCTGGGAAATCCCTGAAAAACAATTTTTCCCCCAGGATGACTAATCAGGATGGATTGTTAAGGAGGAGACTAGAAACCATTGGACAGTTTAGCAGAGCACCCAGCAATCCAGTCCTGAAGTAACAGTGGCCTAAATTAGGTTGTGCTATTGGTAAAGCCTGGATATGATTTTTTAAAATGAAATGATCTTACCTAATAAAAGAGAAATGTGCAAATTAACCATCACTCCGCTATGCCCACAGCCAATAAGAGTGAGTATGCAAATTAACCCAACAAAGATGGAGGTTAATTTGCATATGCACACGCAGAGCGGTGTGAAGCCTGGTAGGAGGGGAAGGAAGGCTGCAGAGGGAGCTACTGCAGTGGTGCTCCAGACAGAAGTGAGGCTTGCTGGCTCCAGGTGGCCTGGGAGAGGGGACTTGCCAGCTCCCAGGCGGCTGGGAGTGAAGCAAGGGGCCTATTGCACAAATATTGTGCAACCAGGCCTTTAGTAGATATAATAAAAGGGGAATCTAAGTATTGATGTGAGAGTAAGTAAGGAGTTGATATGCTTGAAGTCTTACATTTAAATGATAGGAGAGGATCTCAATAGTAAAGTGAAACAGCATTTTACAAAATCTCCCTCTTGCAAACTCCATTGGCCAGTAGATTACTTTTCCAGCACATCTTACTTGACTTATCAGGAATGTTGACATAAGTTTCTTGACACACTAGACTAGGGGTGTCAAACTCAATCAGAGAAGGGGCCAAAATCTAAAATCCAGCCTAAATCGCGGGCCGAATGGTTTACTGAACAGTCATAAACTGTCATTGTGATGGAAACGCAGCAGAGTGCAGTGATGACAGCGGGGTTCGGGCCACATTGCAAGGCCTGGCGGGACGGATTTGGCCCGCGGGCCTTGTGTTTGACACATGTGCACTAGACACTCCCTTCTTTTTCTCTCAACCTGAGGATACACCTTCTTGAGTCTCCTTCTTAACGTTGCCTGCTCTTTATTCTCCTTTGTTGGTTTCTCCTTATCTCCACCCCTGAAAACTTATATCTCTAGCTTGAACCTTTTATCTGAATCTCATACTTGCACATCTACCTAGCTACTCATATCTGATTTGCTGAACTAATTCAAAGTCTCTTAATTTAAGAAGAAAGACTGAAAAATACCAACACTGATTAAATTGGGCCAAAGACTAAGGCTTTCCAATAAAATATAATCTCACACACCTATTAAAACAAAGTAAATAAATAAACATCTCAGGCTCAATGTATGCACAACCAAAATCCTGGTCTCCACAACCCCAGGCTGGAGTCTCCTTTAATCTGCCTCTCTTCTTCCCAATGCTCAGACCCCAAACCCTAAAATTATCTCTTTCTCTGACATTTTTATTGTATCCATCACCATATGCTTTTGGCTTTACCTTCAAAATGTGCCTAGATTCTGACCATTTCTCCGTGCCTTTACTGCTATCAGCATGGCCGAATCACTATAATCTCTAAACTAGATTGTTTTGGGTCTCCCAGTTTTTGTCCTAGACCTCTTAGATCTGTCTTAAAAGCAGCGATTTAAAAGAAAAACAGTCAGACTTGTCATTCTTCCATTTAGAATCCTTCAGTGGCTTCTCATTCAGAGACTCCTTACAAGGCTCATTGGCTACAACACACCACAGAAATCAAGTCTTGCTACTGCTCTGACCCAGGACCAGAAATATGATTTGCAAGGCCTGGTACAAAATGGAAATGCAGAGCTCCTTGTTAAAACTCATAATAATTCCGAGGTGCCCACCTCAGAACAGTCAACAAAGTGCATGGCCACTCTAAGCACAGACCCTCGTCCATGAGCGGCCCTTCTCTGACCTCATCTTCTCTTGCTCTTGTTTACTTGGCTCCAGCTACAATGGCTTCTGAGAATTTCTTCAACATGCCAGTCAGGCTGAACCTCACATTCTGTTTGTTCTGCTTGACTCACTCCATCCTAGAAATCTAAATGGCTCCTTTATGCCTCTGCTCAACTGTCCATTCAGAGACATAGGCAAATTCTGAAGTAGAAGTTTGGGGAATAATGTGATGATTTTTAGTCCTATATATAGAGTCACATAACCATACATTTTAGATGTTAGGGATCATTTAAATGTAGTTTTTTTTCTAGGATTAAAAGAACAACCAGCTTTTTTTGCAATGGGTTTGCTGCCAGAACACAGGTGTCATGAAAACCACCATTAACTCAAACCCAAGATGGGAAAGGAAAAGACTCACATCAACATCGTCGTCATTGTACACGTAGATTCCGGCAAGTCCACCACTACCGGCCATCTCATCTACAAATGTGGTGGGATCAACAAAAGAACCATCGAGAAATTTGAGAAGGAGGATGCTGAGATGGGGAAGAGCTCCTTCAAGTATGCCTGGGTCTTGGATAAACTGAAAGCTGAACGGGAGCAAGGTACCACCATTGATATCTCCCTGTGGAAATTCGAGACCAGCAAGTATTATGTGATCATCATTGATGCCCCAGGGCACAGAGACTTCATAAAAAAAATGATTACAGGCACATCTCAGGCCAACTGTGCTGTCCTGATTGTTGCTACTGGTGTTGGTGAATTTGAAGCAGGCATCTCTAAGAATGGACAGACCCGTGAGCATGGCCTTCTGGTCTACACACTGGGTGTGAAACAGCTGATTGTTGATGTTAACAAAATGGATTCCACTGAGCCACCCTGGAAAAGATACCAGGAAATTGTTAAATAAGTCAGCACCTACATTAAGAAAATTGGCTACAACCCTGACACAGTAGCATTTGTGCCAATTTTTGGTTGGAATGGTGACAACATGCTAGAGCCAAGTGCTAATATGCCTTGGTTCAAGGAATAGAAGGTCACCCATAAAGATGGCAATGCCAGTGGAACCACACTGCTTGAAGCTCTGGATTGCATCCTGCCACCAACTCATCCAACTGATAAGCCCCTGCGTCTGCCCCTCCAGGATGTCTACAAAATTGGTGGTATTGGTACTATCCCTGTGGGCAGAGTGGAGACTGGTGTTCTCAAGCCCGGCATGGTGGTCACCTTTGCTCCAGTCAATGTTACAACTGAAGTAAAGTCTGTTGAAATGCACCATGAAGCTTTGAGTGAAGCTCTTCCTGGGGACAGTGTGGGCTTCAATGTCAAGAACGTGTCTGTCAAAGGTGTTCGCCGTGGTAATGTGGCTGGTGACAGCAAAAATGATCCACCGATGGAAGCAGCTGGCTTCACAGCTCAGGTGATTATCCTGAGCCATCCTTGCCAGATCAATGCTGGATATGCACCTGTGCTGGATTGTCACACAGCTCACATTGCTTGCAGATTTGCTGAGCTGAAGAAGAAGATTGATCACCATTCTGGGGAAAAAACTGGAAGATGCCCCCAAGGTTTTGAAATCTTGTGATGCTGCCATCGTTGATATGATTCCTGGCAAGCCCATGTGTGTTGAGAGCTTCTCTGACTACCTGCCTCTGGGCTGTTTCACTGTTCGTGACGTGAGACAGACAGTTGCTGTGGGTGTCATCAAAGCAGTGAACAAGAAGGCAGCTGGAGCTGGCAAAGTCACCAAGTCTTCCCAGAAAGCTCAGAAGGCTAAATGAATAATATTCCCAACAGCTGTCACCCCAGTCTTAATCAGTGGTGGAAGAATGGTCTCAGAACTGTTTGTCTCAATTGGCCATTTAAGTAAAAGACTGGTTAATGATTACAATGCATCGTAAAACCTTCAAAAGGAAAGGAGAATGTTTTGTGGGCCGTTTGGTTCTTTTGTGTGTGTGGCAGTTTTTAAGTTATTAGTTTTTAAAATCAGAACTTTTTAATGGAAACAATATGACCAAAAAACTGTCACAGAATTTTGAGACCCATTAAAATAACAAAGTTTAATGAGAAACTTGTGTGTTCTTTTGGTCAACACTGTAACTTTCTGTTGTACTACTTAGGTAAAAGGCTTCAGAATTGCCCATGACCTAGTTCCAGTGTTATATCTGCTGATAAAACTTAACAATTGGATAGCTCTGTTAACATTTTTTTTTCCTGGGTGGGAACGTCAGGGTTTTTTGTGGAATTTCCTCCCTCCACTGAATCACCTGTCTCTTCATGATAAAAGCTATGGGAAAGGGGGAGTCTGTTGATGTAACACTAAATAGGTTAGGACAGGTAAGCAAAGAGTAACCTTGCGTTTGTAAGCTAGTTTCTAAAGGCCAAATTCTGTAAAGGCCATGTGTTAACATAAAATTTTGTAGTTACATCAATATTGAGTAAATTTGTAGGTATGTCAAATTTTAGTTTTCCAGTTTTACTGGAATGTGAATTCACATTTACAAATGTTGAGGTAGTTTAAGAACCTTAAGTGAGGTTTGAATAGTATTGAGTACTGTCTTGCTGCAGTTATGGTATCCGAATTCTAGGGAAAATAAATTGATGCTAGAAAAAAACAAACAAACAAACAAACAAACAAAAACAATTGAGGACCAAAACATAAAATAAAAATTAAATGCTTGTCATCTCTGACTGGCTTATTTCACTTAGCATAATATTTTCCAGGTCCCTTCCATGCTGTCTCTAAGGGTAAGAGATTCTTCTGTTTTTACTGCTGCATAATATCCCCTGGTTTAAATGTACCACAGCTTTTTTTACCCACTCATCTACCACTGGGGACTTAGCTGTTTCAAGATCTTAGCTATTGTAAAGTGATATGTGGAATCTAATGACCAAAATAAGTTGAGGAACAAAATAGATCCAGAGGCATGGAAACATGGAACAGACTGTTGAATCTCAGAGGGAAGGTAGGGGTGGGTGGGATGAGATCAACCAGAGAACTTATTTGCATACTAGTATATGCATAACCCAAAGACATAGACAATAGTGTAGTGAAAGCCTGAGTCTGGGGGTGGGGTGGGCTAGAAGTTGCCTATGGGGGGGAAAAGAGGACATATGTAATACTTTCAATAATAAAGATTTAAAAATAAAAACGCTTGTCTATATTTACACAATTTCCTGTTGAGTTGAGAGTGAAACATTTAGAATAGACACCTCAGCTAGAATTTAAGGAAACAGAGGAATGGTATGCGATAAGTCAGACCACACCAATCTGCTAAGTTTTACAGATAAGAAGTGTCCTGATTCTAAAGTACTAATTTAGAGGAATGTTTTTAAAGGCAACAGTTAAAGTAAATGAAAGAATATATATAGTGGAAAGAGCAAGGGCTTTGGACCTGTTCTTTGAAAATAACTATAATTAGGGGAAAGAGAATTTGCTAAAAGAGAAAATAAAGAGAAGCACTGATTCTGGAATCAGACAAATCTGATTTTTATTTTTGGTCAGTTCATTTATTAACTATGCAACCTATCCTTCAAGCCTTATTTTTCTTGCCTGCGAAAAGAGGGTAATAATAATAATAAGGTGATAATAATAATAATAATAATAATAATAATTTCTTTTCCATAGAATTTTTGGAAGAATATATGAGATAATACATAAAGTAGTATAGTGTTTTGTGCACAATAAACATTAATTAACTACTGTTCATTATTTATGTAACTTATGGGAAGAAGTACTCTACCAGAAAATACATAAAGCTACATTAAAAAAAAAAATTGTCCTTTTTTTCCATAGTCCCAACTTTCAATCTATTCTTTTAACTTGCTCCATTTTAATGTCATGACTGTTTATGCTGAGACTGTCTGTGGTTTGGTTGAAGGGAAGTTGCACAATGTTCTGTATTTGTGCTGACTATTTGAGAAATTTCTCTGTTGTTACAAGGAGTTGAATAACCTAAATCATGGCTTTAAAATGGGAATTTCTGGGTATTGAGAATAACTAGCATGTTTCTGCATTGTTGTCAGCTGTTCCTTCTGTTTACAATAGAATGAGAAGTGCTGTTAGATTGGTGATTCTTTCTTATTGTAGAGACCAGAACACACACATTTCTTGTCCTCTTTACCTCTAATTCTTACACTGGATGCTCATTTATGAAAAACTGGAGGATTGCCGAAACCGGTTTGGCTCAGTAGTTAGAGCGTCAGCCTGCGGACTGAAGAGTCCCAGGTTCAATTCCAATCAAAGGCATGTATCTTGGTTGCGGGCACATCCCCAGTAGGGGGTGTGCAGGAGGCAGCTGGTCGATGTTTCTCTCTCATCAATGTTTCTAATTCTCTATCTTTCTCCCTTCCTCTCTGTAAAAAATCAATGAAATGTATTTTTAAAAAATCCTGAAGGAGGATGGTTTTATTCTCTATGAGAGGCTTGATGCATGAAAATTAATGCAAGAGTAGGCCTTCCTTCCCATGGCTGCTGGCACCGGCTTTGCCTCTGCACCCAGGACCCTCACTTCTCTCCGGCGGCTGGCAGGCACCCAGGACCTGGGCAGCTTCCCTCCGCCAGGCTCCCTCTGGAAGGATGTCCGGTCTAATTAGCCATGGGGGCTAAGGACACATATAAAACACTTTAATCAATAAAAAGAAAAAAACTTTGGATGCTGTTTAATGTAAGGATTTATATTAGTAATGTAACCAACTAATATTGATTATGATGTGGAGGAGTGGGGATGTGGTGATGGAAGGTGAAAAAGAACAAGGCCTTGAGTTTCCCTAGAGGCCGACCTGCTCTAGGACAGGACATCAATCATTCCTTCTTTCCTTTTCCATTCTGGCTCAGCACCTTTGCATATGCTGTCCCTGCTGCCTGGTATGGTTTCCCAGGTGCCTCATTTGGTTAAGCACCATTCTTCTTCAGATCTCAGCTCAAAGTATCACTTTCTCACTGACATCTTCTTGGATCTCCCAGGTTGGATACATGCCCTTATTAGGTTTTCATAGCTCCACACACCTTGCCTTTGGACAAATCACAAATGTAATTATTCTGTTTCTGTAAAATTTTGATTAATGTCTAACTGCCGGTAGTAACCTGCATGTTCCACGAGGGAAGGGTTCCTGCATATTTGGCCTGTTGTTGTACCCCTGCTGACTCACACAGTGCCCTGCATAGAGGCAATTTAATATCAATTTATTGAAGAATGAATGAAGATACTGAACAAATATTTATTTGGTACCTAGTTGGTGCTCTGTGATTGGCACTATGACTACCTATAAGGGCCCATGAGAAGGGTCCTCTGACTTAAGTACTATACTGTGTGGTGGGGGAGAAAAAGAAATACAATGCCTGGTTAGAGGTTACACATAATTATGGGGAGTAAAGAAGATTTTGTGCTGGACATGAAAGATATATTTCAAAGTCTGCCTTTGAAACTCTACTCTCCATTAGCTAAAATGGTATTTGTATTAGGTGCAAGGTCAGGTTTTTAGAAATTGAGATGTAATTGATATATAACATTAAATTAGTTTCATGTGTACAACATAGTGATTTAATAATGGTATATGTTGTGAAATGATCACCACAATAAGTCCAGTTAACAACTGTCATCACACATAGTTACAATTGTTTTTCTTGTGATGAGAACTTTTAAGATCTAACTAACTTGCAAATATACTCTACAGTATCGATATTATTAATTCTTAGTTACCATGCTGTTCATTATATTTCCAGGACTTAACTTTATTTTATTTTACTTTGTGAATTTCCAAGGTACTTATATCTTTTCATTATGATTTAATTGCACAACATATAAGTAATCACTCAAAAATATTTGAGTTCCACCTCTACCATTTGTAAGCATTGTGATTTGGGTAAATTAAGTTACTTACCTTGTCTAAGCTTTAGGTTTCCCGCTGTAAAATGTGATAGTAATTTGCACCACCAGACTGTGGTAAAGATTAAATTCAGTAATGGGTATGAAGGGCTCACCATTCCTAGCATTGAAGAAGCAATGACTGGTGACTGTCATTATGCTGAGCATAGCTTCAGTGATGCCTATTCATCAGTGCCTCCCCAGTCAGCAGTTCTAATCCAAGGCTATCTGACTGTCAATTGGAGGTTCTGCCAGGGCACAGTGGCACCCTGTGGCTCAACATGTCCACAATCAAGCTTTTCCTGTCTCAGTGGTACCCTGACTCTCCGGTCATTCAGACAGAAACCTTTCCCTTGCTCTCCCTGATAACCAGATTCTGAGGCTTTTCCCCATCTAGCTGCACCTTGCATGTGGCTTCTCCTCACCTACAGTGAATTTCAGTATCACTGGCAGAATTGCCTCATCTTACCACCCAGCCTTCTCTTGGGTGCATCACTGTCACTGTGTCTTTTCTAAGTTGCAAATTTAATCAGTTGCTTCTTTTCTTGAAACCCTTCAGGGGGTCTTGATTGCAGGATGGAATGCAGGGTCCCTCCCAGACTTCTCCTGGCTTTCCTTCCCGAGCACTCTCTCCACCTCTCTCCCTTCACTTGCATTCTTACCGTACAGAGTGGGATGGCTGCAGGTTCCTGAATCAGCCACACCTACAATGTAACTGGGGAATATCCTTCATACTCCCAGAGACAACCCTGCCTCACCTTCTTCACCTAGAAGACTCCTACTTATCCTTTAAGGCATGGTTTAATCATCAACTTCTCTTTGGAAATTTTCTCCCAGGGTAGAGGGGACTATGGTGACTATCATGCCCTCACTTCTGTCAGGACACCCCTAACCCTTTACAGCTCTGGCCTCATTGCTAGACTGTGACTAGGTTTTCCATTTTTGCATCCAAAGGAATGGTTTTGGGGAAAAAGGCAGTTGTTAGATGAATGCTCTAAAAAAAAATCAAACCACTGAAAACGTTCAATTCATACTAAAACTCTTACTAGGAAACAGGTGGTCTATATTTACAGCTTCTCTGAACAGGATGATCTCCATTTGTATGTGTAGATATCATAATAATACAACTTTGTGCTACACAAAAAAATGTCCACTCTGATGGTGAAGCTATCCAGTGTCTTTCACATGTCACACTGTAAATATTTGTTTAATTCATGCAATGTGCTAGACACTTGTGGGCTTTAAAAAAGCATTTGGTCCTTTTCTGTTCTCTGAAAGAGGATGAAGTCTAGACTAGGAGTTGGCACCAGTGGGCCGGCCAAGAGAATCTGTCTTCCTGCCTGTACTCAGCTCACCAGCCCTTGGGGACCATGTTTAAGCCTAAGACACATCCTCTCCACCTTGGGGGTCTATGATGATGTCTCTGCTCTGCTGCACTGGGTCTTCACCCTTCACTGGATCCTAGGGGCCCAGCACTTAGAAGTCCCATAGCTGAGCATATTTTCCTTCTGAACTAACACCCTTCCCTTCCTAACTCTACTGTGTTAGTTTCCTTTTGGTGTTCTAACCAATTACTACAAACACAGCAGCTCCTAACAACACAAAAATATTGTTGTACAGTTCTGGAGGTCAGCAGTCTGAAATGGATCTCAGTGAGTTAAAGAAAGGGGAAAGCAGGTTGTGTTCCTTCTGGGAGGTTTTAGGGGAGACTCTGTTTATGCTTTTCCAACTTTTGAGGCCACTCACATTCCTTGGCTCATGACCTTCTTCCTCCTATTCAAAGACAGGTTGAATCCTTTTCACATTAGAATCTTCTCTTCTGCCTCCCTCTTCCACTTTTAAGGATTACACTGGCCCACCTAAATAACCCATAAATAACCCATAATCTCCCTATTTTAAAGTTCTTAACTTTATCAACCTCTGCCACATCCCTTTTGCCATGTAAGGTATAGGTTCTGACCATTAGGATTGGACATCTTTGGGTGTGGGCATCGTGCTGCTCACCACATCCACCATTCCCATGACCTTTGTTATTTTTCATCCAAATGTATATAACAGTCTGATTATTTCCCATTCTTTATCAATTACTTTATGAACTTAATAGGTAATGTATTGCTTTTGTTATAAAGATGAGTTAAAATATCAGTCTAATATAAAATACGTACAACCAAGCGAATAATTATAAAACCCTGTGGAAAGTACAATAGTAAAAGAATGAGTGCCAAGGATCCAAGAGGAAATGGTGCTCCAGTTTTTCCCAAATCAGACAGAAACTTGGAAAGTGCAAGGAAGACCTCTAAGGGGAGGCTTCTTTGGACAGAATCTTGAGGAATGTGTGGAACTTACCAAACAGAAAGGTGAAGATGCCAGAGAGAGAGAACAGCGTGTACACAGGCTCTGGGCTGTGAGAAAATGGTGGGGTGTGGGGAACTGCTGTTAGTTTAGTATCTTTAGGACTTTCTGCTGTGATGGAAACGTTCTCTATCTGGGATGCCCATCATGGCTGCCACTGCCACAGTGGCTCTTGAGCACTTTAGATGTGGCTGGTTGACAGCAAGACTAATGCAACTCTTTAAACTTAAATTACTTGAATTAAATCAAATTAAAAATGTAGTCTTGCTGTCAACCAGCCACATTCTTAATTTGTCAACCAGCCACATTTTTAATTTGATCTAATTCAAGTAATTGAAGTTTAAAGAGTTACATGTAACTAGTGTCTACCATAGTGTCAGCCTAGTTATAGAGTATGGTATCTCTCAGGGGTTAATGGGAGGAGATGAAGCTGTAGAGGTGAGTGGGGGTTAGGTTACTGAAGACCTCTCTTGCCATGTAGGTAATTATGAATTTATCTTTTAGAGATGTGGTTTTCAAATTGTGTTCCATGGAGACCAGTGGTTCCATGGTTACACAGAGTTGCAGCAAGAGCTGGTGGTAGAGGTTGGGGAGATCCAGGAAGGCTAAGTGGGTGCATGGAGGTATGTTCCTCTTTTTCTCACCAACTCATCTCGTGATTCTTCTTTAGCTGAGTAGCTCCTGTTTTATCATTTTAATATATTAGGGTTTTTTATACAGTACTATGGGGGGTTGGGGTGGGAGGGGAGAACGAATGGTGAGAAATGGGATGTCAGATTTGCATTTCTGAGAGATCACTCTGTCTTGAGGTAGGGTTTCAAATGTGAAGAAGGGACTGGAGGCAGAGAGAAGAATCTAGTGTTGGTTTTAATAGTCTGGGCAAATGGTAATGCTGTCTGAATGGAAAGGAGGGGCAGATTTAATGGGGAATTTAAGTAGAAATGAGTAGAGTGAATAGAAATGTCTAGGGAATAAAGGAGGAGAAAAAGTGAAGAGAACTAAGATGATAATGTAGGGCCCTGTCCACTTACACCTCAGACTACTCACTACTTGAATGCATTTTTATTGTGGCGAATAAACTGAGAGCTGGAGCCACATGGGCTACTGATTATAGACTGACCCTTCCAGGCTAACCTGGATTGTGGATAGTACCTTGCTGTAAGAAGGGAGGTGCAGAAATGACTTGGAGAACGTGTGGATGCACCACACAGCCTGACACTATCTGAACCAGCAACACCCCAGACAGGTGCTTTCCAGGTGGCCTGTGGACCTTCAACACTACACGTTCACACAGAGACCTGAAAGGGGGGAGGGGGAGAGGGAAGTGGGGAGGGGTCAGGAGCTGCATTTTCAACAACTCACCAAGTGATATTCATGCACCCTGGGGCTGGAAACCCACATCTCTAGAGATGGTTTGCATAGACTTCCTGCCCTTAGTGCCAGATAGAAACTCAGATTAGGGTAGAGATGTTGAGAATCAAGCCCCAGAATAATATCAAGTGCCTTGCGACCTTCAACTTCTGTCTGTATTCAATGGAGAAGCAGCAGCAGGGTCCTTTCTGAGTCCCAGGGAGCCCAAGAGCTGATGTGAGCCTCAGCGCAGTGTGGAGGAGGGGCAGTGCCCTCCCTGGTGTGAGTGGAGCTCTTTTGTTTGCAAGTAAGCACCTGTGAGACACACCTGGGCACATGAACTTTACAGGAAAGTCTAAATCCTGCGTAAGCTGCGGGCCACAGTTACCAAGAAAGTATGTGTCATCCTTTTTAATGTGATCTGACCTGCCTGTCCAGTGGGTGAGGTCTGGAAGAAGTCAGGTTACAAATGGAGATGAGGAAGCTGAGGTCTTTACAGTTCTGTTTTCTCATGTTGTCTAAGACAACACAGCTGCTAGGTGGAATTCTAACCCAGGCCTGCCTACCTTCAGAAAGTGAGGCTTTGCTTCTGTGCTTCCACATGATAAAGAGTTTCAAAGTTAAAGGTTTTGAACATATTAAAGAGTGGGCTAGTCTCCAAGATTGAACTCATTGTTTTGGCAAGGCTTCCATTGACGTAACTCAGGAAACTTCTAGGGCCTAGTTTTTAAATGCGGTGAGCAAGAAGTTTATTCATAATTGATACAGAACTGAGTACAGACACACTTTGCTTAAATTCTTTTCTAATTTTTCTCACAGTACTTTTGCAAATCATTTATTAATGCAATTCTTATGTAAAAAGAAAAGAGGCAGAAAGATTACAGGTCCAGGAAGTCAAAGCATATTTTGTTCCCGCCCTCACCCTCCTCACAAACACTTTATAAAATTTAAATGCTACTGTATAGTTTTGCAACCTTAAAAGACAGGAAAGACTTGTGTTTTAAATGATGAACAGCAAAGCGTTTTGCATAAATAATTGACCACTTCCCTGAAAAAGTTTTAAGATTTCTCTAGAGACAAGGTGAATCATAGCAAGTAACCTAAATACTCTTCAGTTTGGAATAAACAAATAGTTCAAGGCAAAGTGACTGTTATGCTAAAATGAAAAGAGAAGATGTAAGAAAGAGACTTAACAAGAAATTGTCAAGAACTAATGGGCACAAACTTCCTTTTGGTGGTTATGAAAATATTCTGAAGTTAGACACTTGAAATTAGATGGTTGCATAATTCTGTGAATTTACTTAAAACCATTTTACAGTTTAACAGGACAAATTTTCTGTTATGTAAATTATATCTCTGTAAAGGTGTTATTAAATAAAACAGTAGTAAGAGAACACAAGAAGAGTCAGTAGCAAAAGACACACACACAGAGACCTCCCCTTCCCCCCTAAAAAAAACTTTCTATCTAGAACTAACAGGTTTTAAACTAAAAATTTAAATGATAAGATGGTTACTGTTGAGACCCTAATTAGTTACATGAGAGATCTTTTTTTCTTTTTTAATCTTAGAGAAAAAGAGATAGAGGGGAAAATATATATACAATATATACTAGAGGCACGATGCAAGAAATTTGTGCAAGGGCCTTGGCCCCAGTCCCTGCCCGCTGTTGCTGCTGCCAGGGGCCTTTGCTCTGGCCCCCCACCTGCTGTGGCTTTGTGAGGAAGGAAGGGCATCCCAAAGGACATCCGGTCTAATTAGCATATTAAACTTATATTATTATAGATATGCTAGAGGCTCAGCGTGCACAAAATCATGCACAGTTAGGGTCCCTAGGCCTGGCCGGCCTCCGTCACATGGTCTCTGCCACCCTGAGATGCTATGTGAAGCTCCCTGCCCTGGAACACTCTGCAATGCTCATGGCCCCTCGACTGCTCCACAAGGCTCCCCCCGCCCTTTGACTGCTCCATGAAGCTTGCTGCCACCCCACGAAGCTCGCCTCTGGATGTTCCTCAAAACTCCCCCAACCCCGCCACTGCTCCTCGAGGCTCCCCCAACCCTGCAACCGCTCTGCGAAACTCTCCAGCCCTGTGACTGCTTTGAGAAACTCACTGCGCACGCCCGGGTGACTGCTCTGCTAGGCTCACAGCCACCCCGCGAAGCAGCCCACTACCACCGCTCAACAGTCCCAGTCCTGCCTGCCCCCTGCACCCCCTCCTGGTGAGCGACTTGGGGGTGCGGAAAGAGGGGGACCAAGAGGTGGTCCATGCACTTCATGGTGACCAGTCGCCTGCTCGGTCGTGACGCCACCCAACTCTTCATATGTATTAGGATATACACATGTATGTAAAGAAAATCATGACTGGAAACAATTAAAAACTTGTAAGATACAACTAAAAATAACATATAAGTAACAAGTTTCCAGAAGAACAAAATACCTGGGTTTTAAAGTTCATATAAGCCCTAGCCAGTTTGCTCAATGGTTAGAATGACGGCCCGTGACTGAAGGTTCTATTTTGTGAGGGCACATACCTTACTTAGTTGCAGGCTTGATCCCCGGCCCTAGTTGGGGGTTTGTGTGTGTGAAGCAGCCAATTGATGTGACTGTCTCACATAGATGTTTCTTTCTAGTTCTCCTCCTCCTTTCCACTCTGAAAATCAGTGGAAAAAATAACCTCTGGTAAGGGTTAACAACAACAAAAAATTCATATAAAAATGCAAGGGCAGGCTTCTGGTCAAGATGATGACATAGGTAAATGTACTTAAACACTCCCACCACCACATCGAATTTTACAACTAAAATATAGAACAACCATCATTCAGAACCACCTGAAATCCAGCTTTACGGAAGTCTAATTTGGGAATTAAAGAAGAAGCACCTGGAGACCGGAAGGAAGGACAGAGATGCAAGGTGGAACTGGGGAATTGGCTGGTCCCACACCCATGTGTGGTGGTTTAAAATCAGGAGAGATATCTTGGCTGTGAAGGTTTCCTTGAGGAACAAGGGGTCCCAGGCCCACACCAGGGCTCCCAGCCCAGGGTTCTGGTGCTGGGAAAGGAGGTCCCCACTTCTGGCTGTAAAAGCCAGCGGGTTTGGGGCTCAGTGACACAGAGGCTGCTGGAGTTCCAGGCAGTTCCCGTTAAAGGGCTGGCATACACACTTACTAGACTTAATCTCTCAATCTTCAACCCTGGGGCTGCAGCTTGAAAGAAACCTGAGATATTCAGGGAGGGACTAACTTTTCTGGAATCAGGACAAGAGTTAGAGAGCAGTTTCCTCCCAGCAGAAGTGGTGCATATATTCTTTTTAAAAAAGTATTTTTTATTGATTTCAGAGAGGGAGAGGAAGAGAGAAACAGAAACATCAGAGGAGAGGAAGAGAGAGACAGAAACATTAATGATGAGAGAGAATCATTGATCAGTTGCCTCCTACATAGCCCCCTTATATACACACACACACACACACACACACACACACACACACAAACTGGGGACCAAGCCCACAACCCAGGTCTGTGCCCTCGACTGGAATTGAACCCGGGACACTTCAGTCCACAGGCTGATGCTCTATCCACTGAGCAAAACCTGCTAGGGCGGTGCATATATTCTTTATAGTTAGTGTTTCAGGATTCTTCAGATAAATTCCCAGAAGTAGAGTTGCTGGGTCATAAGGCAGTTCTATCTTTAATTTCTTGAGATAACTCCATACTATTGTACTTTCCACAGTGGCTGCACCAATCTGCATTCCCACCAACAGTGCACTAGGGTTCTCTTTTCTCCACATCCTTCCCAAAGTTTATTGTTTGTGGATATTGATGATAGCCATTCTGACAGGTACAAGGTGATATCTCATTGTGGTTTTAATTTGTCTTTCTCTGATGAATGATTTCTTAAATATGCTACAACTTGTGTACACCTTGAAAACATTATGCTAAATTAAAGAAGCTGGTCACAAAAGAGCACTTATTGTATGATTTCATTTAAATAAAATGTCCAGAATAGGCAAATTTATAGAGACAGAAAATAGATTAGTGGGTGCTTAGGGCCAAGGTGGAGAAGAATGGAGAGTGAGTGTTAATAACTCTAGGGTTTGTCTTTTTTAGGTGATGAAAATATTCTAAAGTTAGATTGTAAAGGTGGTTGCACAAATCTATGAATTTATTTAAAAATATTGAACCATACACATTATGTAATTACTTTATGTATGGATAGGGCCCTGAGGTGGGGGTGTAGGTGTGGGGATACAATCAGCCCTCCAGGTGGTGGTGGTGGTGGGACGCCCTTGCCAGCTCGGAATCTGGATCCATCCTACTGACATTTGCGCCAGTTGTCAGGAGCTACGTGGTGGTGACTTTTATATGTTTCTTCCTTTCCGAGTATCTAGGGAGGGGAAGTGGCCACAGTGCCCAAGGCTGACTTCTAAAAAGCCAGTGGTGCTGTGGGGATCCTGCTGGCGGTGCTGGTCCATCAGTGCCTGGCCTGATCTCTGGAGATTGGACCTGCAGGACTACTGAGGGAGTGAGTGGCTGCTTCCGGGCTGGTCTGCTCCCTGGTGGTCAGTCATAGCGACTGGTCGACTGGTAGTTCTGGTCAAAGTCCTCGGGTTACATCTGACTTGACCTATATGCAATTGACCGAACAGACATACGACCAATCTCTGTGATGCTCACTGACCATCAGGGGGCAGACGTTCAATGCAGAAGCTGTCCCTTGGTAGTCAGTGCACTCCCACAGGGGAGCACCTCTCAGCCAAAAGGCCTGAGCCGGGCTCAAGGCTGGCAAGCGTCGCCCGCCTCCACGCACTAAGGATGTCCTACTGCCCGCTGTCAGATGGACATCCCCCAAGAGCTTCCAGACTGGGAGAGGGCACAGGCTGGGCTGAGGGGATACCCCGCCCAGTGCACACATTTTGCTTATTTATTTTTTTTTAAAAAGTTCCATATTTCAATGTATGTACATATGTGCTTTATGTTTTTTATTATTTATTTACCACAAGTAAAGGTCGGAAATTGTTATCTTTCATTTAATTTTTTTTTTTTTTTTTACTGTTTCACTTCATTACTGCTGTGTATGTGCTCCATGTGAGAGACATAGGTGCTTATGTAGGTGGGTTCTGACTTACAGTGAAGATTGCGTTTTGTCATGCTGTAGGAACAGATCTTCGACGTAACCAGAGGATCTACTGTATATAGATAAATTAAAAAAATGCTTTTGAGATTTATGGTATGTGACATATATCAATGAAGATATTTAAAAAACTTAAACAAAAATGACAATAATGCAAATTATGCAAGTTATTTCACTTTCCAGAATCCTATTAATTAATTTACCTATGACTTGCTGGTTCTGATCCTTAGGCCACATGATAATAACTCTGCGCTTCACTAAGAATTTCCTGGACACATTCCAGATGGGACTCCTAAGCTGGGAGCCTTAGAGAGTCTGCATTCACTTTTGATCAACAAAATTGGTCAAAGGAATTAATTTACTTCAAAAATACAGGCTTTCAATTAAAATCTTTCAAAATGTAATGTTAATAGAGGAAATTAATAACAGGGATTTTTTTTGGTCATGGAAGCAAGGCCTGTGGGAGATAGTACCAGAGCACTCAGGTATTTGTCAGGCACTAATTGAGCTCCTCCTATTTGCCAGAAGTTAATAGGCACTAGAAAGAAATGGTTACAGGCTAGATACCTGCCTGGAAGTAGCTTACATTCTAGGGAAAGAAACAAACACATTGAAGTTTCCATGTTGGTGCAAGGAAACTGAGGACACAGGTCGGTCAGCCATAGGCAGGGAAGGCTCTTTGGAGGACCTTCCAACAATGAATCAGGTTGGGGTAAGAGTGGGGCTGTGCAGCACAGGCATCTGGGATGTGCATTCCAGGGAGAAGAAACAGTAATCCAGAAAGGGCGATCCAATGTCTGCAAAACCCCATGCAAGATTGTTCTCTTCTGCAATGCTGTGTTCAAGTGTCTTTGAAGAAGGAACTCATTTGGAGAAGCAAAGTATCTGAGCTTGAGAAAGAAAAGCCTTTGACTCAGTGCTATTTCCTCCTTAAGAGGTAAGAGAGAACTTACTTCGTCTCAGAGAACTGCTTGAATATGTGTACTAGAGGAAAAACAATGTTAGTCTTCATTTGTCTTCCTTTCTCATCTCTCTTCACACTCAGGTAAATTGGAAAACCAAAGTTCTTCATCATAGGAGCAGCAATATACAATATTTATATACTTAAACTTAATATAAATTTTACATTTCCTTTTATAATATAACATTTCCCCCAAAACATACACAGAGCAGTGTATTGAAACCCCATATTCCTGTCAAAAACAGGGAAATATCATATATTTTTTAACTATATATATTCTATAGTATTTGTTTTCTGCCTCTTAAATTGAATATGTATTTACTATGGCCAATACTGTATTTATTTCATGTGTTTTCACAGGTTTTGAAGTATTTGGCCAATTTTCTTTCTCTTTGCCTCAGTTTTCATAGCTGAAAAATTTCTGGATTAGACTAGAGATGATCTTTAAATGTTTTCAAAGTTAACATTGTTCTAACTAAAAATTGAGTTACCTCCAACCTGTAATAACTGTTTTAATCCACCAGATGTCAATGCAACCTAGCAACCTATTTTTTGGTCATTTAAGTCTCTTAGATCCCAGACTTAAAAACAGGAAAATAATAGTAAGTTTTATATCTGTTATTTATTTTTGTTAAAAGATAAATGTAAAATATACTTGTCAAAAAAGTCAATAAGCAAGCCTATTCTACTTCAAAGACAATACGCATAACTCTACTAGAGTTAATATTTTTGCAAAGGTATCAAATTCTCATGGCTTAAGTTTAAAACTCAGTTTCTCTTCTGAAATCAACACTGGGAGACTATTTCCTATCAGATAAGTAATGGTACCAAAATTTGAAAGTCACTAAATTATTCAGTCACTCAATAATATTTAAAAATTTGAGCTACTGAGGAGAAAATATTCAAAATGTTCAGTGGTAATGGCTTCTCCAAAGAATGTTTTACATTATGTTTTACATAATGTTTTACAAAGAATATTATATTGAGGTAAACTATATATGAAGGTTAAACTATTTATTAACTTTTTGATTTAATAATCTGCTTCATTCAGATTTAACTCCTTATGATTAATATTTATTCTGCAGATAAAAAGAAACACCTTTTTCTCTTTGAAAAAAGGGATGATAAAAGTAATGTTAAATATAGCTTGACATCATGTTTAAATCGGAATGTTAGAAAAAGATTGGTTTATTTTATTTTTCATTAAAACTTCAAGTGTAGTAGGGTGAGAAAACTGCTGGTGTTAAAGTTGTTTAGTTCTTAAAATTCTACGTTTTGCTTGTGAACCATCTGTCTATATATATAAAAGCCTAAATGCTAAGCATCTGAACGAGCAGTCAACTGAATGATGCACACTGACCACCAGGGGGCAGATGCTCCAACCAGTAGGTTAGCTTGCTGCTAGAGGTCCGGCTGATCGGGACTGGGTGAGATGGGGCTGGACACACCCTGAGCCCTTCTGCAGTCCCTCCCAAGCTGGCCAACCTCCCGCAGGCACTGGGCAAGATGGTCCTGATTGGCCCCGATCACCAGCCAGGTGGAAAGACGCCTCCCATGCACAAATTCATGCACAAGGCCTTCAGTTATGAATAATATGTTCAAAATGTTTGAATTTCAAGGAAACACACACACATACACATGTCAATTACATCTTAATTTTTAAAAATCAAAAAAGATCAACAGTAGTGAGGAAGTTAGTAGGGAATTAAACTAAGGTTAAGTTTTATGAAAACTCATGTAATACAAGGGGAGGAAGCAATGTCCTTATAACAGAAAATTAATGTAAACACATGAGTGAATGCTATTTAAACATATTTAATGTAACTTTAATGGTGATATTATGATATACTAGAGGCCTAACGCATGAAAATACATGCAAGAATGGGCCTTTCTTCCCCTGGCTGCCGGCATTGCCTTCACTCTGGCCAGAGTCACCTTTCCGCCTTTCCAAGCTGCCCAGAAGCCAGGAGCGGCTGAGGCGGGGTGGAATGCTTGGTGCCTGCATATGCAAATTAACCCACCATTTCTGTTGGGTTAATTTGCATAGTCACTCCTAATTGGCTGGTGGGTGTCCTGAAGATATGGTCAATTTGCATTTTACTCTTTTATTAGTATAGATGTGTTTGTGTATATTTATAGCTATGTCTATATTTATATAGCATATTTATAGCTATATCTATATCTGTTATATCGATCTAGCTATATTACCTTGACTGTTACCCCAATAAAATCAATGTGTAAAGTTGTTATATGTTTTTAAAGTTTTAAAGGAATTTTATAATTATAAAAGGAGTATATTTTATTGTAGGCCATTTAGAAAATAAAAGTTATACTTAAGCTTACCAGTATTTTGGTTTATTTCCATTTTAAAATGTTTATATATTTTAATAATACAAATATAAGTTTTGGATTAAATTTCAATTTAACACTTTATCATGAATAATTTACAAGGTTTTAAATATGCTGTGGAAGCATCATTATAATGGCTGCATTATATTCTGTCAGATTCATAAATTAGAATTTATTTTGCTATTTTACCTACTGTTGGACTTTTTGATTACTGTTAATGTTTCACTATCTATATAATAAAAACCCAGTGGTTGTGACACCATAACGACCAAAGACTGGTCACCAGGGGGTTGCCAGCACGGCGAGGTGCATGTGGGTAGGCAGGGCTGCATAATTTTGTGTGCTGGCTTGTAGTTATAAATAACACTACAACAAACATCTATACATATACATTTGTAAACCTATCTATGACTATTTCTTTAGAAGAAGAATTACTGATTTACGGACTATGAATATTTTTGATATACTTGTCAGTTTGCTTTCCTAAAATTAATATCAACTTACAATTTTACAAATAATATATTGTGAGTACCTGTTACAGTGAACATTGGGAATTAACATTTAAAGTATATTTTGTCAATTGTGAAGATCATAAATAGAATCTTGATATAGCTTTATTGTGTTTCTCTAGCAATGAGGTCAGTAATTTAAAAAAAATTCATTGCAATAAGTGTTTTTCCAACCAGAGATTGTCTATTCATGTTTTTTTATTAGAGTATTAGTGATTTTTAGTCTTATTATTATTTATTAAAATTTATTACCCAATTAAAATTTTTATTTTGTTTATTGTTTTTTTATGCATAGAAGTTTTAATATTATTTTAACATTTTCCTTTACTCTTTTTATTGCATTTATCTTAGAAAATCTTCTTGTACCTTCATATCAGTTTAAAGATGACTATATATATATATATATATATATATATATATATATTATTGATTTTTCACAGAGAGGAAGGAAGAGGGATAGAGAGCTAGAAACATCAATGAGAGAGAAACATCGACCAGCTGCCTCCTACACACCCCCTACTGGGGACGTGCCCGCAACCAATGTACATGCCCCTGACTGGAATCGAACCTGGGACCTTTCAGTCCGCAGACGGATGCTCTACCACTGAGCCAAACTGGTTTCGGCTCATATCAGTTTAAAGACACATCTCTTTTCATCTAATATATTAGTTTCATTGTTTACACTAAAATCTTTAATAAATTCATTAGTATGGTTTAAGTTAAATACTTATCTTAATATTTTCCTGAGGCGGATTATGGGTTAGTGAAGAATAAATTTGCTGAGCACTTGAAGAAAATGGAATGAACTATATTCAGATATTCATAAATAATAATTCATAAATATTAGTAAATTATTTCTTGAACTTTGTAAGATTGAGTTGTCTAATAAAATGACAAATAAAACTACTTTTAGATGCATTTATATGAAAATAATTTGAATGATTCATGAATGTAATTTCAGAATTCAGATTTCTGCATGCTTCAACAATGTAAAAATGACAGTTTGATTCTTATCCTTCTGATTATTTAATCCTTAAATTTCTTGTAGTAAAAATGTTTTCATGCACATTTTCATTATATTTTATATCTTAAACAGTGTCAGGAAAATTTATTGTTGTTTACTCAAAATATGTAAATATTTCTATATCTGCATATTCTGTGATGTAAAATATAGTTTTTACATATCTGATAAACTATCTGAAAGGACTTTTAGTCTTTTGGTTACTGGGGTTTTGGACACTGAGATCTGTGTTAATTTACTAGTGTTAAAAATAAAATTTAAATACACACACACTGCACTTGTCATCTTTTCAATAGTTCAAAACCGTGTGATTATTTGCACAAAGACACAGAGCCAATTAATTTAAGTTTAATTTGGAGATACTTCACAGAACTGTTAATCTCAGAGATAAATCATAATGGTGCTACATTTTACACTAAACAGTTTTAATAATTATCAGATTTAATAGGTAATTTTATGTGCTTTTCCTTTTGGATAGTGTTTACAAGTATATATTAACATATATTTTATATACAACATAATACACATAATAATAGTAACATATTGAGATGTGGTGAGATAAAATTTATTTTAAAATATAAATAACTAGATAAAGAAATACTCTAACTATATGATGTAAGTAAATAGGATTCTAATTTTAATTAAAATAAATTCAATGGGTAAGATCAAAAATAAAACTCCATCAACCATATTTAAAATCTTCCCATGGATTTTAAATTCACACTATGAAATTTAAATTTGTACTATGGACTTAAATGCATGCCACTATATTTAAGATTTATTTTCAAGAGGTTTAAATTATAAGCTTTTATAACTAATTACATTCATAATGAGTTGTGAATAAATTAAGAACACAAGTAAATTATTTTTAAAGCAACATGCTTTTAATCTAATTAAGGCTCAATAATTTTAAAATAAATTTTTAAAATTTTATTTTTATATATTCCATTTTAATGCATCTTATAAGATTTTGTTTGTTTGCTTTTTTGTGTGAAATTATCCATGGATTGGATAGTTTTCAGGTGTTTGAGAGTTACTGAGAAGGAAAGGGAGGGAGAAGGGTTAGGTTTGCCTCATTAACTTGCCTAGTTAGTGTTCATATGAACAATGATCAACTGAAAACTTATAGAATCTTTGTGGGGAAAATAAGGCTAATTCCACCTGGAAGACTGACTTGAGCCTGTTGGTATAAGTGGGTAGCAATCGAAAGAGTAGGGCCTACAAAACTCCAATATCTGTTTAGATTGATAGATGTGTTTGTATACAACTTCATATCATTTGATAACTTTCCTGGTTAGGCTTCTTTTAGTATGCTGAAGAGCTAGGATTTGGATCCATTAATGTTTCTATCTATAGTCTTTGAAACTTTACAGCTTGTGAATAAAATAGGTAATGTTTCCCCATAAAATCAGCCATGAATTTTAAACAAATTAGCCCTTAAGTCTCCCCACTCTCCCAAAACTCCATGGTGACAGCTAAAGCGTATTGTCCACCAGTGCTTCTGTGAAACACGGTTCCCGTGAAAAACTCTAAATTTGAACTCCTGAAGAACTTTTAGATCATTTTTGTTTTAATGAAGAGGCATAGACTTCTGCAATTTATTATACTGTGTAATTTCTTTCTTGGAAACAGTATTTTATGTTAATCTGGAGAATGTCTGATTGGGTTTTGGCTATTTCCTCTGCTGTGAAGTGTCTTTCAAGTTCAAATCGTGACTCAAGTAGTATTTGTTTCACAAGGTTCATTGACACCAGCCTTCCAGAATGTGTTTTAGAAAAGCCATGAAATGGAGTTCTTGTGTAGACTGAAAATGCATGTTCAGGACATGCAAATGGACCATAGTCCAATTAACTCCTGAAAACAACAGCCCTACGCATCCTGTAAGTGAACTGCATTCAGGCGCCAAAAAGACCTTCCATCCTGATGGGATTATAAAGATCCTGCCCTTCATTATGAGTTGTAAAAGCCACATTCAGGTAGAAATAAAGAGGGTGACAGTTGCTCAGTAAGAGATGAGCATTCATCTGGGGGGGGGGGTACCTTTCTGTGATAAGACCCAGAAATCTTGTTTTTCTGCTAATGCAATTTCATACATTTTTGTTGCGTGGTGGGCTCAGCAGCATTCCTGGTCTGTTGCCTCGGATGGGAATTGTTCGGCGCCATGTCACACATGGCTGTGCCCTCACGCTGAGCGGGGAACTGACCCCATGGTTGCAGTGACAGTTGCCGGAGAAAGCGAGGCAACACTAATTCATTCTCAGCCTCCTCTTCCCAACTGTCTCCAGCCTAACATCCTTTTCAGGCTTATTCATGAGCTCATCACTCTGGAAGAAAAAACTTTATCTGCATTATAACATTAGATTTAAAAGCTATAAATTATGCAGAGTTATAAATACTGCTCCCGGGTAAACACCACCTCTCATAAAACGCACACACGTGAGTATGGTCTTTGGGTTTTCTCCCTACTCATCTTACAACTCTATTCAATCTTCAACATCCTGAAACACAGCAGCTAAGACAGTGTTGTTTGGTTTTCTTTCTTTACACAGAGAAGAAAGGATTTGGACCTGTTTCAAACAAGCTGGGATTCTGAGTGAAACGTGGCACCAAGCTCACTCAAATTGGAGGCTGTCATCCTCCTTCCACAGTAAAAGTATTGCTGCCATATAGGTGTCTGGAAAGAAAAAACATCATTTTTGTCCTGTACAATCTATCCACCAGAGGCATAGGCAACTGGCGTGATAAACAAATTTTCACCAGCTTTGCCACGTTTGAATACTCATCAAGTGCAGGCCAAACTTTAAATTATCGATATATTACTACTGATGAAATGTTTTCAGAAACTGAAGGGTTGGTCATTTAAGAGGCTAAACTCAGGTTGAATATAAGAAAGTCATGACACTGAAGCTCTCTTCTCACTGTAAAAAAGAAAATCCTGTTCAGTAAGTCTGTTACTCAGAGGTGCACACAAACTTGAATTTGCAATGAATCCTTGTGTCCTCTGCATCCAGTGGCCCAATACTTGGAGGTGCTGCTGGGAGTCAGACATGGCTATTGTGTTTTTAGAGCCTGTGTCAGGAGTTGGGTGGGGGTGACCCAAGGTGGGTTTGGCCCCAATTCTTTTCTCCTTGGTGAAATACAGACTGTGTACTGGCTTGATTCATTAATTCCAACTCATCATGAACCAATATATGAACTACAACTTTAGGAAGAATATAGGCCAATCTTCTCTTTTAAAAATAACATAATCACATACTTTTTCTGATTTTGTCTTTATATTGCAGAAAGTCTCCCTCAAGTCCATTTGGAATCCTTCCTATCTCATTTTAATTCTCCCCCGTCCCACCTCCCCCCCACCCCCTTGAACACACACACTTTTTTTTTTTTTTCTTGCCTGGACCTACTATGTGCAAGCATTACTCAGAAACAAACTAAATAGACAAAATCCTGCCCTCAGGCACTTTCCATGCTAGTGGGCTCCCTTCCACTGCCCAATTATCCCCAGAACTGTGAGGGAAGAGTGGGAGAAGGAAAGAGGAAAGTTCAGTTGTGGGACCAGAGGGAAGCAAAGGGGAGATGGAAGTGTGGTGTCCTAGGAAGACCTGCCAGGTGAGCTTAAATTGCCTGGCTACCTGGGAAGAGTGACCTTCCTTACTAAGAAAAAGAGCCTGTTTGTGAGGCCAGGGGATAATTATAATTTCCCATCATTGTCTCTTCCTTCTTCTCTCCAACAAAATGTAAAACAAAAATAGAAGAGGAGCAAGAGGCCCCTTTCTCCCAAGAGCCTTCACAGGGCTGAGTCTCAGGGCAGTTGTGGAAGGCACCTGAGAGAAATATTAGAAGACTTGGATTCTAGTATAAATTCTATTGCTAATTAACCATTCACTTGCATGTCAGATGACCTTAGCTTACATAATTGCTAGTCTTTCAGTTTAAACTATCTATGGCTGTGAGACTCACTACGGTAGAATCAGGAATAAAGGTTTGTGAACACATATGTTGATCCAAACTCAAATATTTACATAAAGGTTACTAATAGAAGGAACAGAAAAGTCATGGAAACTCTTATATATAACAGAATGCCTGATAGTTCTATACATACAAATATAAGTTGAAATACCCCAGCGATACATTTATTATCAATACTGAAACTTCATGGTGTGAAAAGTCAAAATAATGTTTTAATCTTAAACCAATCTACCAATGATCAAATTTTCTTCCATGTAACAACTACATCTTTTTGCCTATCAAAACTTGTAGATTCTATCTGCAATATTAATTTACCCAGGAAGTTTCTAATATTCTCAGTCAGCATGAATTTTTCTTTTTTCTCAGCACTTACTTTCTCTCTCTAGTGAATCAGTTGGCATACTCTGACTGGCATACTTTGACTGTGTGTGCATGCATGTAATTCCCACAGACTGGGTTCTTTGAGGGACGAACTTGTATCTTACTTACCTTTCTAAAACTTAACACAGAACATTGCATACAGTAAAATACCAATACATGTTTGTTTGATTGCACTCTCTGTCCCCTGACCCATTATGCCAACTGTTCTGGCTTATGCAATTTCTCAGCTTCCTCAATTCCCAGGAAACTCAGCTAATAGAGATGAAAACCCACAAATTGTAGAAGAAAATGAGATAAAACAGACGATTGTTTGAGTCTTGAAAAGGATGTATTACAGATGGAATTAATATTGGCAAAACACCAAATAACATAAAAATGTGTTAGAATTGATTGATTCTGCCCAGTAAACAAAGTTAATTTACCTTCACAGTTAGTCATAGGCCTCTCACTCCTGGCCCAGGCAGGGGTAGAGGCTTGTAGGCTCCTCATGTAGGATAGAACCATTTGACCAGAGAGTCTGAGACAGGATTTTCTTGAACTGTATTTAGTACTGTCTTAATCTACCCAGTTTACAGAAGATGGACCCCAACTGGTAGAATTCCAGTTTTCCTGTCTTGAAAGAAAGGAAACACACTTCTTTTTTTCTGTTCTTATATTTATGTTTGGGGTGTTTTTTTTTTTTTTTTTGGTTTTTTGTTTTGTTTTTGTTGGGAGGGGAAGTCAGGGACAATGGTAGGAAGTTGATCTACCACCAGGCATCATGGATGGTCTTCTTTGCTTAGCAAAGAAAGGAAGTTCTCAAGCAGAGGCTCCAGACAGCCAAGCCAGAATGTGCTCTTGATGTTAGATCTACCACTTTTAGTAAATGGCTCTTTGGCATAAACTCTTGAACAGCTCAGGTTATTGCAAACCACTTTGATAGACTTTTTAATGATACAGTGAGGAGAGGTTGGCACAAAGTAAAGGGGAGAGAAAACTAAGTGGAGAAAAAAGTAGTCCTTGTCCTCAAAGTTGGATATGGTCTGGGCAAATATTGACATGTTGACACTAGAAAGGGAAGTGATTTTTTTGTGTGGGCTGAATGTAGAATTTAGGAAATATCTAACTTCTTACATTTAGTCTGAAATTCTTTTCTCTTCATTTTTGCTCCATCAGTCAATAATGGGCTCCCAGAAGCAGATGTGACAAACCCACAAATGATAAAGTTTCTGCCTTTAAGGAGTTTATAAGCATCTTTTATTAGTTTTGATTATTTTTAAATACATTTTTATTGATTTCAGAGAGGAAGGGAGAGGGAGAGAGAGAACATCGATGACAAGACACTATCATTGATCCGCTGCCTCCTGCACACCTCCTTCTGGGGATTGAGCCCACAACCCAGGCATGTGCCCTGGACTAGAAAGGAACCCAGGACCCTTTAGTCTGCAGACTGACACTCTATCCACTGAGCCAAACCAGCTAGGGCTATAAGCATCTTTTAGACAGGGGGAAGAAAAAGACTTCATGAAACAGAAATCATATAAAATAGTCTTGTTATAAGATAGTAACACTAAGTGTAGTAGAATTTTACATATACAGAAAAACTTGGTGTTGGCTTGAGCAATGGGAGATGTCATGAGAGGAGATAAGTCTTGAGGTGGACCTTGAAGAAAGTCAAGACTTACAGAGGGAGAGAATCCCAAAAAAGAGCTAACCCATTAGCATCAAATCATATTGTGTAAATCAAAACCATTTCCTGCTATAATGTGGTCCTTGGTTGTTAAAGAAGCTTTGTGTATTCACAAATGTTTGATAAAATATTGATTTCAATTGGGTGGTTGGGCAAAAGGAGGCTAGGAACTAAAAAACTTCAGAAGTCCATTTATTTCTCCTGCAGAAAATTCAATTTTAAGAGTTTTATTGATGCATATTTAACTATAACAAACTAAAATAAAGTGGTTAATCAAAATTAGAAAACAATAATCTAATGTTACAGGCAATGATAGGAATAGCACCTTAAAACCAGAACAAAAATCAATGAATTTCTATATCATTATTATTTACTCTCATTTTGGGGGTAAAATTCCAAACTGACATAACTTTTTTTTTCTTTTTTTTTTTTTTTTTTTTTACAAAAACAAGATTAAAGCAAACTGTAGTGTTGTTCCCTTACCCCAACCAGCTTTTAGCCACTCAAACAAAGAAGCTCTGTGATCGGAGACAGCTAGTTTCTCAGGGACACCCTGCCAACAACCTGATCAAACTACATTCTAACCAACAGGCATAGGATGAAATTAATGCAATTAATTAATGAAATTATATCTAATTCTCATTATGAAAAGTTAAGCTGTAGGGGAAATGTCATATTTGAATGGCAGCCCTAACCTTACCGGACTCCTAAGTGCCTTTAAACATATCACCCTAATCAGTTTCTCACTCAGATGCCTAGGCAGACTTCCAAGATGACCCTCAATGATCCTTGCTTCCTGGTATTCACATTTTATGAATCCTCTCCTCTTCACTGTGGGCTGGATCTATTGACTTGCCTCTTACCAACAAAATAAGGCAGAAGTAATGGAATGTAGAACGTCACTGAGGGAGAACAAAGTTTTGCCACCTTTAAATATGCTTTTTAGAATATTGCTTTTAAGCTGGTTATTTAAAGAAACAAAAGATTCAGAAAGAACTTTTGACTCTCCCCACACCTGCCTAAATGAATTTAGATGGGGAAGACATGCTTAAAAGAAGGGAGCTATCACTTTAACATAATATGAACTGAATGTGGCATATGGTACAATCTAGCAACTTCTGTCTGTTAGACTTCCCTCTGTGTCCCATTCTTTTTGGGTGGCCTGACAAGAATTTGTCTATCAAATTTTGCTCCTTCTTATCTACTTATGAATTGCCTACTTTCCTTTTGAGGCCCCAGACACCTACCTCTGCTTAGTCTAGAATGAAATATAATCCCCTAATTGCCAAATGTGTCTTTGGTTTGCTTTTTTTTTTTTTAATATATTTTATTGATTTTCTTTTTTTTGCCCCCCTCCCTCCCTCCCATACATACCCTCCTTTCCTAGAGTTTTATGTCCATTGGTTGTACTTATATGCATGTATACAAGTCCTTATGTGTACATAAATAATAAATTTGGTACTTTCCTCCTGTTACTCTATGTCAATTTGATTATTAGATTAGCCAGAAGAATTTAGAGGGAAATTTATTTTTTTCTCCCTTACTGCTAGGAAATTGTGGATATGCAAATAACGGTAAACACAGGTTAGTTAGGTTTGCTACCTAGATTCCTCTGGTGCCTAGGAAAGGTCTAGAGTTGTCTCCAGTGATTCATTCTGCTCTTCCTGTAGAGAGAGGAGAAGAGATGGGTGTCATCTTTATAAATGTACATCCTGCTTTTAGGCAAATAGGAAGAAGACAGAGAGCTTTTATTGCATTTGTTTCTTAATTGCCTTCTGCTCAAAATAATCCTTATGCTAAAGTGAAATACTTGAAGGTGGCATATTCTGTTACACTTCAACAGCAACAGATAAGGAATATATTTTGTAATATGGTAAGTGTCAGTACTATCTCCACTTTACAACCACACAAGTGTGGCTCAGAGACTTTAGATAACTAGTCTTCAGTAGAATTGACTGAACTAGGATGGTTGTGATTCTCAGCTGAATGATGATGTCATCAGTCCTTCAGACTGCACTCTTCCTTCCACATGAGTATGACGCATATGGACTGTCCAACAACACCAGTCTCTCTTGTCACTTCTCTTTCCTCTACCTATTACCTCTCAGCCCAAGCCCATTTCCACTAAGAATATCTTTTCTTGTCCCACATTACAATCTATAATTGCGAGGAATATTAAAAGATTCTGTGGTGCTGTATTTAGATCAAGCTCACCTCATGTTGGTGGCTGAGCATCATACATTTGTGCTGTCAGGAGACAGAGGGGAGAGGGTAGGACCTGTCAGGACCATAGGTTTTGGCATGAGGCACACCTGGGCTCAAATTTTAGCTATGGCATTTCATTGTTATTTGAAATGTTACTAAATGCTCTGTGTACCAGTTTCCACATGTGAAAAACAGAAGTAATAAAAACCTCTCTCTCAAAGTGTTATGAAGATTAAGTCAGCTAACGCATCAAGTCCTGATACACAAATGCTCAAATGTTAGTCTCTCCTTGCTCCTGTCTGTCTGTAATACAGCCAAAGGTGCCTGTGGATCTAATTCCTCTAGGAAACATGCGTATTGGACAAGCATCAGCCTTTTTAAAGTTATAATTTCAAAATTATCACTCAGTTTCTGCAAATTGACCCTGGCTATACCAGTGTGATGCACACAAATAGATTTAGTCACGTGGGTCTAGCTTAAGGTGACCAGATTTCCTGCTTTTGGTGGAACAGTCCCAATTTTTAATAAATTGTCCCATGTCCCGTGGCGTTTTAAAAAAGTCCCGATTTTTGGAAAGGATTCCCCCCCCCCCCCCCCCCCCCCGCCACTGATTTTCAGAGAGAGTGGAAGGGACGGGGAGAGACAGCACATCAATTGGTTGCCTCCTTCACATGCCCTGACTGCAACTGAGATACGCGTCCTTGACCAGAATTGAACTGGCAGTTGAGGTATGTGCCCTTGACCAGAATTGAACAAGTGACAGTCCATGGACTGATGCTATAACTGCTGAGAAAAACTGGCTAGGGCTATTATGCATTTATATGATTAGTGCATACATTAAGACCAGTAATTCATATCAGAATCCAGAGAATAAGAATTGAAATAACCATTACATGTTTTTCCCTCCTCTAACTAAAAAATTGTTACTTTGCTTGCAAATAAATACTAGTGTGGAATTCCTAGCACACACACACATCAGTCATTACTGTAATTACTTCATACTGGATAGGTTGAACCAATAGGTAAAATTATAATAGTTTTCCTTTGCAGACTTGAGGGGTTTTAACCTAATAATTTATTATTGAATACATTTTTATTAAGTTCCTATATGAACAATTGCATACTGGACATTTTTAGCTCAAAAAGATTGTTTCCTACTAACTCTGAGTCCAGGAGAAATCCTCTGTAAAACTTTTTATTAGCCAAGAGGGCATAAAAAATGCTAGGTTGATAGTGTAAGTAATTGTTTCAGGATTCACTATTGCAAGTTTTTTTAACCCAGCTCCCCTTTACATTTTAAGACTACCCATTGCTTTATCTTTAGCTGGTAGATTAAGAGTCAGCATGTTCTTATTCATTTTTAGAATTTGAAGAACATTGTGATCAGAGACCTTTTTATTTTCATTTTGCAACCTGAACTTCCTCTTTGGGTCTGTTGTGACATAAGCTATTTTCTAACACCCATTTCCTTCCCTTCTGCATCATATAGTACCAGACTTTGCAGGACTTGCTACCCAATAAATGTTGTAAAGTGATTGGTAATCTTTGATACCAGTTATATTGGATCAAACTTAGAACTACCTGGATAGCACCGCCACACCATCCCTGACATAAAAATGCTAAGGACCCTTTAAAACAAACAAACAAACAAATAAATAAATATAAATAAATTAATGTATGTCAGGAGTTTTTGTAAGCAAAATCTCATTTAACAAAGTTAAATGATATCAAATGTACCCAGTTATTAAGAATCAAATAGCTGTAAAAGCAACTCAGTTGCCAAACCCAAGAATTATGGGTATTACATATTATGTGTTATGCTCAGTTAGGTTGAAAGTCTCATGCAGATATTACTTAGCCAAATATTTCCTCCAAAGCAAAGTGTAGCAACTCAGGCCAAGCTGTAAAGTTTAATTATTTTGGTACATGGAGCAAAGATTCAGGTGTTAAATATTTGGAATTTATATTTATATAAAAAAGTCACAGGAAATTACATTTCAACCATTTTTTTGCACACTTTATGTCAAAAATAATTTTAGCTAGTTTTTTTTAATGTTTTAATTAATTTTTTTTTTTTTTTTTTTTTTTTTAGAGAGTGGAAGGGAGTAGGGAGACAGACAGAGAGAAACATCAATGTGAGAGAGACACATCGATTGGTTGCCTCCCACATGCACCCTGACCAGGGTCGGGAATCCAGCCTGCAACCTAGGTTCTTGCCCTTGACTGGAATTGAACTCATGACCCTTCCTTTTGAAGGCTAACACTCTATCCATTGAGCAAAAGCAGCTAGGGCTTAGCTCATTTTTCTTTTCTGTTTTTATAAGGAGTATATCTGTGTTTTAAAAAGAATATATTCTCGCTATAGCAATGTCAGAATATTAAAGGGCATGATATATAAGCATCTTTCCCATAACACCATTTATAACCCAAGCTATGGATTTATCCTTATGCCCTGTGGGGACTGGCAGGGTCTGTTTTATTATTTCCAAGGTTTGAGGTGTATTGAAAGCCATCTAGTTCCATTTCCTTGTTTTATAAATGATGAAGGGAAGGCCCAGGGAGATAAAATTAACCCAGTCAGTCATTGAAGAAGAGGAAAGAATAGTGTAAAATCACACTCCTAGAAAATACCTTCCCTCATAATTAATTTGAAAATTCCATGTCTAATCTGGAACTAAATATATTCTGTAAAAGAAAATTCTTTGAATATCATGGATAATGAATTCTAATATTTAACAATCTTTGTGATTATTACACTCAAGAATGTCATTCTTGACTGTAATAATCCCTTTTCATGCAAATTAAGCTTATTTCTACTTGTTAGATGCTTAATAGAGATGGATGATAGGCACTTTAGTAATTACAATCCTGCACATGTATTAAAATACTTTTTAATGTTAACTTATTCTCCATTATTTTCTTTGCATGTATTAAAGAATCCAACACCTTTAGTTTTTGAACATATGTCTTTGCTCCCCTTCCCCAGTAGCTAAGCCAAATATTTGTATATCATGATTCACTCCTCTATTTTTTCACTTTCACCTCCATTTAATTAGTAGGGTCCTCTGGGTTTTACTTCCTATATAGCCCTTGACTTCCCCCATCCTCAATATCACCACCATAATTTATGACACAGTCACTTCTTATCTGAATTATTACAACTTTTTACCTGATTCATTAGTCAACAATACTGTAACAACAAGCAATCCAAAATTATTGCTCTCATTATATGAGGACTTTAATTTGATCTTGAGGTTGGCTGGGTTTTGCTAAGTTTTTTTGCTGGTTTTTTTGGTTGGGCTCCGTGTGTCTTCCCGATGTGGCACCAAATGAAAGAGCAGCCCCCATTTGAGATTTACTAGTCGTACAAGCTCAAGGGTGATAGAGCCATATCATTCTCATTTAAAGCTCCTGCTTGGAGGTGGCGTATATCATGACCTTCAAGATTATTTTGGCCAAAGTGAGTCCCTTATCTAAGCTCAAAGTCATTGGAGCAAGGAAGTATACTATGCCCATTGATGAATTTGGCAAAGCTAGAGAGAGTGCAAACAGTTACCAACACTGAGTAACCTGCCTACAGCTATGTTCCTCTCCAATTCACTGTCCACACTATCCACCTCACAAACAGGATCACACAATACCCAGTAGCTTCAGGATTTTTAAGAGCTGGGATGAGGGAAGAATTAGTGACTTCTTCAGAGAAATGAGTCTTGAGAGATAAATAGAATTAAGAGGAGAGGAAATAAAGAACATCCTTGAACTGAGAGTTCCAGAGAATAATAATAATAACATCCTTCTGATTGACTAGTTTATTTCTCTAAATCATATAACTACATAGACAGCTCTTCATTAGATTGTCTCAGTCATAGTGCAATGATTTGTTGTATTGTTATCTTTAATCTGTCCCAGTACAAGTGTGAACTTTTTAAAAATCTGAGAATATGTGTGTGTGTGTGTGTGTGTGTGTGTGTGTGTGTGTGTGTTAATGATTTGAATGAGAGAGTGAAACATTGATGTGAGAGAGAATAATTGACTGGTTGCCTCCCATACATGCCATGACTGGGATGGAATCCATAACCTAGGTATATACCCTCACTGGGAATCAAGCCCTCAGCCTTTTGGAGTATGGGATGATGTTCTAACCAACTGAGCCACCAGGCCAGGGCCAACTGTGAACTTCTTGATGGTAGAAATCATCTGTTTTACATCTTTGATTACCCAGTACCTCACATGGTTCCTAGAAGGCAGTAGCATTCAAATTACTTGAGGGGAACATTCCTATGTTCAAAAAAGTTTGAGGTAACTGGGCCATCTTAAAATCATGCTGCTGGTCTGAGACTGCTGGACAGTGACCGGCAAACAGATTGTCATTATTTAAATTCCATGGCATGCATGGTCCGAGACACTACTTCTGTTAGCTCTTCTTTAAGTGTCCTTACTCATTTTCTCTCTTCATTTGTCTTCTCTTTCATCTTCTTAAATATTGCTTCTTCAATTCATCAAGGTATGTAAATGTTAGCCTGCTTTCCTGACCTGGCAGCATCTGTGACCCTAAAGGAACTCATTATTCAGTCTTTCATACAAATGCTTAATACCATGTCAGAGGTTGATCTTTACCTTGCACCCTGGTTATACACTTTTATCCAGCTTTAGAGCTTAACCTATACTTTCTCCATTTCTTACAAACAAAAGGTCGAGTCCATTACTAAGATTTTTTCATATCAGGCCCTTCACACACCTTGGTCCCTTATGTTTGCTGCTCTTCCCCTTACACCTTCCTCCACAGACATAAGCCTCAGCACATCCTGTTCTTCTATATCGCTTTGTCTTTGAGGAACATCCTACTTATATCTCAAGACTCTACTCTGTGAAGGGGTCATTAATTCTGCCCCTTCTTCTCTAAAATTGTCAAATGAGTGGTTTACTTGGCAGTTCAGATTTATTTTATATTAATTTTCAACTTCTCTTTTCTATAAGATAGTCTTTATTTTCTCCTTATTTTAACTATTGGTTTTTACCAATTTTTAGCCCAATGCTAGCTGAGACTCTAGACTTTATTTTTGTGCACGACTAGGTTTCTGCCTTCTGAAAATTCAAAACTTAAAATGACATTATTCTCTCTGACAAGTCTTTTTTTTTTAATCTTTATTATTGAGAATATCACAGGTATTTCCCTTCCTCTCCCTCCCCAAGTTTCTTCCATCTACCCGGTTTCTCTGACAAGTCTTAATATGATAGATTTGTCTGTAATAGTGTGAATTTCAAGGAAATAATGCATTTTTTAAAAGTACAGATGAGTTGTTATTATTATGGAAAATAAGAGGGAAATGTAATTGTATCATTCAAGAAGATGGGTTGAAAAATAAATTACTATTTGACTTTCAGCCTATCAGACAGGCCTAATGATTTAGTGGAAGAGTGTGTATTGAGAGGTCTCAGTTCTAGTAGAGAACATATGTCTGGACCCTGGAACCAGCAGATTTAATCTGAATTTCAGCTCCACCACTTGGTTTGGGCAAGTGACTGAGGCTCCCTGTGCCTCCGTTTCCTTACTTGTAAGATTGGGAGTAATAACAGTGTGCACATCACAGGGTTGTTATGAAGACGAAATAAGTTAATATATGTAAAGCACTTAAAATGGTATTGGGCACATGGTTAAGTGTTATAAATTGTTATTTCTGCTTTGGAATTTCTTCCACTTTTTTAAAAGTTGGAGAACAAAAATTCTTGTTCTCAAACTTCTGGGTTTTAATTGGGAAAATTAAAAAACAGTATGAAGCTTTCAAGTTCTAAAGCAGCGTTTTTCAACCGCTGTTCCGCGGCACACTAATGTGCCTCGAGATGTTGCCTGGTGTGCCGTAGGTGCAGACAAGACAAGAATTTTATAATTTTTCACTATTTTGTATACTTAATATTTCATAATAAAGTAATTATAAAATACTTTCTTTGTGTTTATTTTATTCCTATTCAAGAGAATTACTTTATATATAGTCAATATAGGCACAGAGTTAATTTTTTTAACATTTTCTAATGGTGGTGTGCCTCGTGATTTTTTTCATGAAACAAGTGTGCCTTTGCCCAAAAAAGGTTGAAAAACACTGTTCTAAAGAATGCAGCTAAACACCTGTTTTAGGCTCCTCTTTCCTCTCCCCCACCCTCAACCACTTGAGGATGCTGCCCTCTGGTGGTCACTCAGAACTGCTCTATAGCTCATCATTCTAACTCAGGCCAGAATTTTCTTTGTCTCCATCTCCCTGAAACTTAAACTTTAATTTATCAGAAGTTAAAGTATTTCCCTCTGGGAATTGCTTGAAACGTAGCTGCTAAATCACAAAAACATATGTAGATTTCAAAAATTGGCATGATTATTAAATATTGTAATTTTTATTTTAATGCTTAGAAACAATTAGACGATAATATATGCAATTACAAAATGTATTGTCTAAGTCTTTCATTGATATACATATTTAAAAAACAGATAACTAATAGCCAAGTACCTGAGAACCAAGTAGATATCTCTTTGTTACTGATTTAGATTCCTTTTAATAATATGAACGCTAGTTTAGGAATTATACTTCATACTAAAATTTGAATTCTTTTATTAAAAATTTATTATTTTTTGCAAAATGTTTTCTAGAATTGAGGAGACATACTCATTAAAATGAGAGTTCATGTATATATATTAAGTCTATTAATATTCTAAATTTTGTTATTTTTATCATCTTTAGTTTGCCCAACTGCCTAAACCCTATTTCTCCATGAATCTTATTTAAAGGCACATATTTTAAAGTGAAATTATGAAAAACTATTCTTTGCTAATTCTTTTGAAAACTTACATAATTCTGGAATGTCATCTGAAGCAGTTAGCTTATCTCTGCTGGGTGAACTGTTATGTCATTCCCAGTACCAAAAAAGAAACATCAGAAGATCAGTGACTACTTATTTACACATTTGTTATAGATTCTACTTGAGAATAAAGAATGAGTTTGAACTCTAAAAGCTGAGGCTGCAGGAAGCCCCATCAGTCTCTCCACACTTCTGCTGTCATTCCTATTGTAGGGGAAACATTATTCAAACCACAGGCTCCAAACTCCCAGGTAACTGAAGCCAGCAGGGAGCTCTGTTGGATATCAAGTATGTTCTTTATCAACCTTTTTGTTGTGATGGGAAGAAATGAACTATTATAACTTTACTTTTTATCTTGCCCTGTTTTAACATACCCCAGTAGGTGAATGCTTTATTGGTGTGTCTTGGCCAAACTCTTTGATATATACTGACTTTGCAGTCATAAATTTTCCAAATAAAAACAACAGCAATCGTTTTTCATCTATCTATACTAATCAGAAAATAGGACATGTTCATATATTTTTATTAAAAGTATATTTGAAATTTTGCTTACAGAGATTACCACGAAAAAATCACAACTTGATTTTTCTTTCAAGATTCTGGGAAACATAAGCCCCTCTGCCATCACACAGAGAATCAGACAGAACAATGCCACCTTGAACTTTGGGGTCAACGTTAGAGACTCCACTGAATACTTGGTCTCAAAATGCTGTTTTTGTATTAGACTTGTGTAAAATAAGAAAATTAAGGGTTTTTATGTTTTTCCTCCACAAGTAGTTTATTTTCAATGAGCAAAATCACAGTGCTTGTATTGTGCAGTTCGTTAACAAATGTACTTCTAATGCTCATATGCTATTTGATACACCATTAAGCCATACATTAAATTTATTCTTTGTTCTTTGTAGAATATTATTTGTGCAATCTTCTCAGATTCAGTATCTGTGTTTTACGGGGAAGGACAAATTTGAACAAAATATAGAAACTTTAAGCAACACAGATTTAGAATGATTTTAACCCCATGTCTTTATCTTTCCTGCATCATTTTCTGTGATACATGGTCTTTTTTGGTTGCTGAGTTTATTACAAATTCCCAGAATTCAAATAATTTAATGCAAGGGATTCAGACTCTTAACCAAAAGAAAAACAACATGAGAAAATTTTACTATTTTATTTTAATGTAACATTTTACAATTTAAAGCTCATAAGTAATTCAAACACCCATTATTTCAGTGCTGTATTTATTCCAGTATTAGAGAAATTACATATATATATGCAAATGTTATTTATCCACTGTCTTGAGGAGGGCCAATGCATAGTTTGTTGAAGTTATACTCCATCAAAAGACAAATCTAATCAAGTATTAATCCTATTTATAATAACCCACAATATGCTGATAAATTTAGAATTATTGTCAGAATCTCATTTCTTATCTTCTTGGTAAGGTTCATATTAGCATTAATCCCATTAGTTGGGAAGTTTATGCTGATGGGAGTTAAGTATATTTGGTAAAACATGTGCCTATTTCTGTGGTTCCTGGGTATGCTTTCTCCCATTGGTTACTTTTATATTCATGTCCTACTTTTGTCCCTAATGCCCTCCCCTGCTGGCCTGGGTCCCCCCTAACTGTTCTCCCCTGCAGGCCTGGTCACCCCTAACTATCCTCCCCTGCAGGCCTGGTCCCCATTAACTACCCTCCCCTGCAGGTTGGGGTGGGTAGTTAACTGTCCTCCCCTGCAGGCCTGATCATCCCCAACTGCCCTCCTCTGCCAGCCCAGTCACCTCTAACTGTCATCTCCTGCTGGCCTGATCGCCCACAATTGCCATCTTTTGTCCACATGGGGGTGGACATATTGTATGTTGGAGTGGTGGGTCAATTTGCATATTATCTCTTTATTATATAGGATTCTTAGTGAAAACAATACAAAATTTTCTTGGCATTAGAGGCCAAGCCCAGAGCAGAGAGAAAAGCTCTGTGGCCTTTCTGTGAGCAGAATTCCATGTTGGAGCAATCCTCTGCTGTGTGTGTCTTCTCCTTCCCACTGGCCTTCTTCCTGGGTAGGAACCCTCAGGAGATCTCTGCCCCTTGTGTCTGTGGCCAGAGGAAGAGGTGGAATGGTGTTTTCAGCACAAATGGCAGTTCCCATGGAAGGGTGGGGAATGGTCCAAAGGATGAGATGGAGGCCAAGTTTTCCACCTGAGGTTTTCTTTCTGCCCATCCCGCCTTGTCTCTGCATTCTTTCCGCTTTAAAAATGACAATTTCCCTGGCTGGTTTGGCTCAGTGGATAGAGCATCAGCCTGTGGACTGAGGGGTCCCAGGTTTGATTCTGGTCAAAAGCATGTACTTGATTGTGGGCACATCCCTAGTGGGAGGTGTATAGGAGGCAGCTGATCGATGTTTCTCTCTCATCGATGTTTCTAGCTCTCTGTCCTTTTCCCTTCCTCTCTGTAAAAACTCAATAAAATATATATATATATATATATATATATATATATATATATATATTTTTTTTTTTTAATGATAATTTTATTCTCAGGTGTATGTCATCCCATAGCTGGAAGGCTTCTACATCCAGAGGTGTAAAAGAAAAACAACTCTTTAAACTCCATAGAATCTTTTTATGTAAAAAAGAACTAAAAAAAAGTGGATCCATATAGTCAAAGCTGGGTGGATGTGCAGGGTGGCAGGTTGCTGATGTGTCTTTGCCAATGTACATCCACGCAGATGCATACCTCTTGGACACACGGGGGCTCCTGACCTGCACCATCTCTGTATTGAATCAGGTAGAAGGTCACTAGCCACCAGACCTCCTCTGCTGGGATTTCAGACTTCCTCGGGCTAAGGGAGCGAGGGGTCAGGATTGTAGGATGTGCAAGGCTACATTCTGGTGGTTTTCATATTGGTTACAGGGGCTTCTAAAAATGCCTCCCAGGGAACTAGTTAAAGTCATAGCATGTCTCACCAAGTAGCTTTTAGAAATATTTGGTGTTTTTCTTTTTTCTTTTTTGTACACCTGAAATCCATACAATCCCATTAACCAATGTGGTGCTTTTGATTTTCAAAATGCTGCCTGTAATTTAATATATTTTATTGATTTTGTACAGAGAGGAAGGGAGAGAGATAGAGAGCTAGAAACATCGATGAGAGAAAGTCATGGACCAGCTGCCTCTTGCACACCCCCTACTCGGGATATGCCAAGGTACATGCCCTTGACCGAAATTGAACTTGGATCCCTTCAGTCCCCAAGCCAACGCTCTATCCATTGAGCCAAACCGGTTTCGGCGCTGCCTGTAATTTATCCAATTCTTATGATATTGTTTCTATGTTGGTGGTAGCATTTGTTATCATAGACCCATAACAGAGAAAGAAAGGCCAAGACTATGAAAGAATAAAAATTGCTAACAAATGGAGGGCATCTCAGATTGTGAATCCTTGCGATTTTCTAATATCAGCTTCAGACAGCATTTAGGAACATTTTTAATTTATGAAAAAGAGTTATGCTGTCAGTTTACATTGGTAACTGTGGAGACAAAAATTTAATAAGATGGAGAACAAACCAAACAAAGGGGGAAAATGTGTGAAAAGTTAAAATGGCAAACTGAGGTTGGTATTCTGTTGTAGAGACCACTTATGTGTACTAGTAGTCTGATGGAACTAAATGAAATATGGGCTCAACTTGTTAGAGTTTCAGATTTTATAGAAAATCTCTTCATAATATAAAATTATATTTTTTATTTTTTTTACTATACATTTTAATACTTGTCTGTTTTCACTACCATTTATTTTACTTATATTTAAATTGTAGTGGCTATGATTTCAAAAGCTCTGAATAAATTTTCTTAATTTCAAGTTAAATTTATTACTCAATTTGAGATTTCTGGCAAGAAGAAAAAGATAGATACCCATTTGATTTCCAATAAAATAGTAATTCATCTGATGTGTTAGCAGGAGCTTAGAGACTAATCCAATATGAAACAGTTTAATGTTCAGAATACAATTTCTCATTTTAATACCTGTGATTCTGAAGTCCCTCCTGCTCGTACATAAAGTGAGAAATATATTTTCAATGACAACAGTAACCATATACTTATAAGGACATTGCTGAAATTGAAGTTTAGGGTGTGTTTGTAATGTGTGTGTGTGTGTGTGTGTGTGTGTGTGTGTGTGTGCACGCGCGCGCTTATCCCAAACCTATCAGGGAATTTGGAGAGACTGAGAGAGCAAAATGCGGTGAACATCCCGTGCTGATGGTCAGCACACACTCTGAGAACCTGGTGAACAGCTTGACCCGACAGCCTTTGGTGCCCATAGTGAGTGGCTCTGGCCACAGCTCTCCGGCATGAGAAGTGGGTTCTTCCAAAAGCAAACAACCTTCGACCCATGGTCTTCATTTGGGCCCATCAGGTCAACAGTTGTTTCACAGGACATCGGCAATTGTCTTTCTCTGTGTGTCAGGAGCCTCTTGAAACATTATACGAGGATAATTAAGTGGTGAATAAGGGTCAATGCGGACAAATAAATCAAACTGATAGTTTGAACACAGACTGATTGAGCAAAAACAAGGACTTCTGCCATGCCTGTTACTGCAGTTCTTGATGCTAACTGACTTTGTTAACATTACATCCAAAGGCAGCAAGTGGGAAAGCTTTGTGTGGAATCAAAAGCTGAGCAAAGAGACATGGGATTTAATTGTTCAGCTTTATTTTTGAAATAAAGACATGCAGCGCATCTATTTAGTTGACTTTAATGGAGCACAAAACCAAACCCATTCTTTAGCATGCTAATTGAGTTAGAAGATGTTTTCCTCTTGGATAACAGAGATGTAAGAAATACCAGTGCAATCTTCAGACTTTTAGAGCCAAAGTTCAGAGTTATAAATATGATGAGAAGCTAAGTATTCATATCTGTTGAAGTAGATTAAATATACAACTAAATGTAATATAATCTTATAAATATTTTAAATCTTGTGTTACAAATCTGGTGGTACTGTATATGTATATGAAACATTTGAAATCAAATATATTAGTGTATGGAGGAGATTTTTGTTTGCAGAAGGGCAGCCTAGAAATCAGGACAAGAACAAGAGAGAGGAAGAGACAGCTCAAAAAGCTGCTGTATGTCCACAGGATTGTTCTAAGGGGAAAATTATTAGAAAAAAAATGTAAAGGATAAATCTATTCTTTAACAAGAATAAAGAGCAGCTATTTTTTTTTTACTGTAAACATGAATATAGACTATTTTATTGGGTATTAAAATTCAACTTTTCCTAGCAGTCAAAATTTCATTTATTACCCACCTCTAGATGCAGAAATAAACATGTAGTTGAAACTATTACCTTGTTATATTAATTATCTCAGTTGTCCTCTAAAATTCTCATCCTAACTTACCATATAGAGTTTTACCAGAAAGTGTAGGTCATTGCATTTCATAAATATCACATATTATCTTTACCCTGAACAGCATGGTCTTTTTAAAGAGTGACAATTAATAGTCTCATCCATAAAGTGAAAACAATTAAGTTTGAAATATAAACTTAAAATATGTACAATATTTTATTTAGATAATTATATCATACACTTGTTGAGCATTAATGAATTTTTTTTTCATATAGAAAACCATTATTTTTATAATCTTGGTCAATAGAAAAATCTCTAGAGAGAAATGAGGAATTAATGACTTCTACTCTTTTGTGCATTTTCTACTTTATATTTAGATCACTTGAAGTTGGCAATATGGTGAACAGCGATTACAAACAGTAATTTATGAATTTAAATACATTTACATGACATTTGTTCAGAAACATTAATTACACATTTATTCCTTTATCTGGGCATCTGTCTGCATTTTTTTTAATTAAGTGCAGTCACAAATGCCAATATGATTGGATTAATGAAACTAACATTATTTTTTATTAATATTGGTTTTTATAATAACCATGTTACTATAAAATGACAATCAAAAATAAGTTATAGGGGGGACCGTGGCTACTTACTGCAGTGCTCCTGGATTTTTTTTTCCGCCCATAAATAATTTCACATAAAGAATCTAAGAGAAGCTCTTCTGTGAGCCGCCTACCCTGAGAAAGTGGGCTGAGAAAGGTGTAATGGATTGTGGAAAGAGATGAAGGCGAGCTTACACCATATCCAATCAGGCTTTTTCTTAAAGGTCAGGACATTCTGTCTGGGTCCATTTGTGTTTCTGATTCTGCCATTTCACTATTCAGGAACACAATGTAACTGTCAGTCTCAACAACAGTTCCTGGCTCCACTGGCTCCACCGCTCTCGGGGTAACATACAATATTTCACATCCACAAAACAATTCGGCGTCTGCGTGGGCAAACCATATGATGACCACGGGGAGCAATATGGTCACACCCTACTGAGCACTCTTAAGGAGGCTCTGTAAAGAATTACATCTAAAAAAGAATAAGGCTTTGCTCTTCTGGGCTTTTGCTAACTTGCCAAATAGCATTTTAATGTTTCATTTTTATTAGCAGAAGTCAAATGTAAATGTTCGAGTCCCCTCTCCCCCACCACCCTGTTTCAGCTCAGCAGATAAAGACAGCTTTACTGCCACACAAAACATGTGCAGTCATAGAGTTAGGAGGGAGATAGATATTAGAAATAATTTAGCACATTAATGACGGCCTTGTTGGATCTCCCCTGTGTGTGTGTTTTGTTATATTATTGATTTCTCTTTCCAAACAAAACCAGACACCAGCTCAAATTTATAAGAGCAAGGGATGGGTTCTGACAGACTTGGGAGAGCAGAGAACCAATATACTGTCTAACATAATTTTTAACCAGTAGGTTCTGAACTGAGCTCTGGAGAATTAACGCATATGGTACATTTTCAAAGGATTTGGCCTGGGAGACGACTTTTTTGACCAGCTGATTGATTTAAGTTACATCCCAGTCTGTCACTGTACTCAGAGGAAAATTAAATAAAGAAGTTATTTACATAAAAGGACAGCAAAGAAAAGAAAAAGCTTCTATTTGGGGGCATATAGATCAGATTGTTTCCCTCCTATCTAATATTCATTCTGATGGCTGCATTTTCCATTTCTATTCTTTTTATTCAATAACTTCATCATGAATTCAATTTTTTCAGTGAATTAATTTTTATATTTATTTTTAGTTTTCTAATATATTTTATTGATTTTTTTTTACAGAGAGGAAGGGAGACAGATAGAGAGTTAAAAACATCAATCAGAGAAACATTGACCAGCTGCCTCCTGCACATCTCCTACTGCGGATGTATCCACAACCAAGGTACATGCCCTTGACCAGAATCAAACCTGGGACCCTTAGTTGCACTTTAAGTAGAGAAAATATTTATTTCTTTGGACTTTAATCAAAATTTCTAACCCACCACATGCAGCCAGCTATGGTTGCCCTTCAGAGGCTGCAGATTACTTGAAGTACTTGAGTCTATCCTCACATAATCTCTCTGATAGAAATGTTTCCCTGATGTGAACCCTTTCCTCCATCCAAACTGCTTTACTCAATATCTCCACAAGACAATAACCTTTATTTCCTTCTTGCCCTTGTTCATATACCCTGCTTGTCTAGAATGACTTTCATTCTCTCTTTGCTTAAATGATCTTATCGAACTACCTTCAATTTGCAGCTCATCAATTCCATCTAGGTTGCTGCAAATGATGAGAATTCCTTCTTTTTTATGGCAGTATAGTATTCCATTGTGTAGATATACCATAGTTTTTTTGATCCAATCATCTGCCGATGGGCACCTAGGCTGTTTCCAAATCCTAGCTATTGTAGATTGTGCTGCTATGAACATAGGGGTGCATATATCCTTTCTGATTGGTGTTTCTAGTTTCTTGGAATATAATCCTAGGAGTGGGATTACTGGGTCAAATGGGAGTTCCATTTTCAGTTTTTTGAGGAAACTCCACACTGTTCTCCACAGTGGTTGCACCAGTCTGCATTCCCACCAGCAGTGCACGAGGGTTCCTTTTTCTCCTAAAAGTGAAATAAGCCAGTCAATGAAAGAGAAACACCACATGACCTCACTCATTTATGGATAATAAAGAACATTATAAACTGATGAACCAAAAGATAGATATAGAGACAGTAAAGCAACAAGCAGACTGTCAAATTATAGCGGGGAGGGGAGGGAGATCTGGGGGAGATAAGAGATCAACCAAAGGACTTGTATACATGCATATAAGTACAACCAATGGACACAAAACTCTGGAGAGGGGGGCAATGGTAAAATATGTACACAGATAATAATTTAATAAAAATAAAATAAAATAAAATGAAAGAATACTGTAAAAAATAAATAAATAAAAAAGAAATAAAAGTGGGTGAGTGGATGGTGTCTAGCCTGTTCACAAAATTGTGCAGCTCTCACCACTACCTAATCACAGAACATTTTTCTCTCCCCCAAATGAAATCCTGTACTCACCAGCTGTAACTCACCATCCCGCCTGCTTCCAGAACTTGGCAAAGTTTTAACTGGTTTCTGTTTGTGAGTTTGCCTTTTCTAGACATTTCTTATCAATAAAATCATGCAGTAAAAAAAAAAAAAATTTGCAGTTCATATCTTGCTTCCTTAATGGAATTCTCCCCTAGTACTTGGAGAGATCTCAAGTTCTCGTATGCTCCCAGAATGTCTATGGCTCTTTATTACTCATTTGACATTTAACATTTGGTGTCTTCTATTAAACTAGTAAAGTGTGACAGAAAAGTTTTGGCCTAGGTGTCAGCAGACCTGAGTCCCGGACCTGACACAGGATCCTACTTGCTCATTGTAACCTTGGTTTCCTTGTCTGTAAAACTAAGGTAATAATACTCAAGTGAATTGCTTTGACAACCCAAAGAAATGTTACAACATTTTACAAGCAATAAAATGTTATACAAGAGAAGGTATTATTATTATAAGCACATATGTTTTACTGGTCTCCCCCCCAAAAAAAACAAAACAAAAAAACAGTAAAGTGCTTTGACTATAATGTCAATAAATGAATGTATGAACCAACTAGGACTCTGAAGAGCTGATCACTGGAGCCTGTCCTGTCAGCTGCACAACCTTCAGTTTGACAGCTGAATTCTATTCACTTTTTTTTTTTGTAAAATGAGAGGGTTTGTCTAGAATCTAGAGTCTGACCAATGATCTCTACTCTGGTTGCACATCAGAAACACCTGGGGAGCTTTTTTATTTTTATTTATTTTTATTTTTTTAAATATATTTTATTGATTTTTTTACAGAGAGTAAGAGAGAGGGATAGAGACTTAGAAACATCAATGAGAGAGAATCATCAATCAGCTGCCTCTTGCACATCCCTTACTGGGGGATGTGCCCACAACCAAGGTACATGCCCTTGACCAGAATTGAACCTGGGATCTTTCAGTCCACAGACCGATGCTCTATTCACTGTGACAAACCGGTTTCGGCCTGGGGAGCTTTTTTAAAAATGGAGATGCCTGGGTCTCACCTCAAATCAATCCAAAAACTATAACTTACAGAAAAGTTGGAAATACAGAATAAATAACTTTTAAAAAAATATATTCAATATATTTTATTGAGTTTTTACAGAGAGCAAGGGAGAGGGACAGAGAGTTAGAAACAGGGATGAGAGAGAAACATCAGCTGCCTCCTGCACACCCCCTACTGGGGATGTGCCCGCAACCAAGGTACATGCCCTTGACCAGAATTGAACCTGGGACCTTTCAGTCCACAGGCCGATGCTCTATTCACTGTGACAAACCGGTTTCGGCCAGAATAAATAACTTTTTAACCCCGAATCATTTAAATTACACACCTAATGACCCATCACTTCTGAATACTTTATTTTAAAATATATATTTCATTGATTTTTTACAAAGAGGAAGGGAGAGGGAGAGACAGTTAGAAACATGATGAGAAAGAAACATCAATCAGCTGCCTCCTGCACACCCCCTACTGGGAATGTGCCAGAAACCAAAGTATATGCCCTTGACTGGAATCGAACCTGGGACACTTGAGTCCGCAGGCCTACACTCTATCCACTGAGCCAAACCAATTAGGGCACTTCTGAATATTTTAATATGAATTTTCTGCAAACAAGAACATCCCCCAACACAAAGGCAAAGTAATTGTGAAAATCAGATGGTTAATATGATACATTCAAGTTCCCCTTCAAGTTTCAACTATTGCCTCAAAAATGTCTTTGTAAACTAGACCTGATTAGAATCACATCTTGTATGTAATTATCATGTCTCTCTAATCTCCATTACACCAGAACATTTCCTCAGTATTTCCTCCATTTTTCATGACTTTGTCACTTTTGAAGATTACAGGCCATTTATCTGTAGAATGTCCTCCCACTTGGGTTTGTCTGAAATTTCCTCGAGATTAGATTTGAGTTTACCTATTTTATAAGAATATCAGAATCAATGGTTCTTCCTGTTAATTTGCTCCATCACTGATGAGATTCATGATGGCTTGATTAGGGTGATGTTAGGCAGTCTTCTAAACTATAATATTAATCTTTTTCTCCTTTGTTATGAATAAGTATTTTGTGGGGAGGTACTTTGAAAAAATATAATTATCTTGTACCTTGTCAAGCTTCAAATGTATTCATTTATTTATGTCTATATGTTGTCACGATGTTCTATTTTATTCAATGAGATGCAATACATTACTATTGTTATTCATTTTTATGCTTACATCATCCCCAGTTTGGCCAGTGGACGTTCCATCAAGTTGGCTCTGTGCCCTTTTCACATGCCCTTATAATTCTTTGAGTGCTTCATACTTTCTGACACAGGACGATGTTCCAGGCTTGTCTGGTATTTTCCTTGCCCCCTCCCTGGGATCAGTGATCTCTGCAAGGAGCCAGGCTCTTGGGAACGGTATTACAGCTAAGCTCAGGGTGCTAAGTAGGCACCTTGCTATTGAGCTGTCAAGTGGCTCCGAGGCACTCTCAGTGGATGATGTCAGGGACCATGTAAATATGCAAATATGTGCACACACATACTTTCGGTGCATATTTATTTCTGTCTCTATGGGGAGAAATAAATATACACATAAAGTATATTTTGAAACCATGAATTTATACTAATGCCAATCCTAAACCTGAAAGGTTTATTCTAAATTTTTCCCCTTCAATATTTGTGGAGATTAGGCACTTAAATCAGACATTAACAAAGAAAATCCTCTTGAGATTTTCTAAACGTTTATTGCTTGCCAGAGTAAAAAATAAATTAAAAATTATTAAACAAGATACATCTATTTTTGTAGTTTTATTATATTGTTTCTACACACACACACACACACACACACACACACATGCATTTGCACAGTCATAGTCATGCATTTTTTAAGCTGAGAAAAGAGCATTCCACCAGACATTTAAATATTGCTTTTATACAAGCTTATGGATCTATGCCATTCTTTACACCTATTTAATTGCCTTCCTAGAGTAACTGTTAAAAAATATTATAGGAAAAGTGACCTTTCTGGCATTTTAAAACCAGAGTGAGATACATAAATAGACTTGTTTCTTGTCAGGAGCAGTGGAGCGGAAGCCCTTCCACAAGATGGGAAAAGTTGTGCGTGAAGCAATCCGTGACGAGCACATGTTGAGCCAGACAACACGGTGCTGGAACTCTGCCCGCCTGGTGGACACCCAGAGATGGGATTATTTGTGTTGGGAAAGTTTGTATCAGTCACAATGGCAGGGTGGAGGCTGCTGTGATAGAGATTGCCACTTGGGAATGCTTGTATCATGTTAATTGCACTTTGCTTTCTAATGCACTTTATTTTCAGCATTTCCCTGGTTGGAAGATTATAATTCTATTCAGAGGTATTACACATTTTGTTCACAATATATTTACAAACCATACAGTTAGTTACAAAGAGCGGCTGGGATGACCTATTAAGTACACGATACCTTTGAGATATTAAACTGCCATGAAAATTTTAAACATGGTTGAAAAGTAAAAGAAAAAAAAATCACTCTCATTGATTTCTTTAAGACTGATATGATCATACATATTTTATTGGATTGCCAGCTTGGGTTCACTCTTTGTTACCAAAACACTCTTTATCTTTTAATAATTTCATATCTCTTATCACTGACATTCTAAGTGCCCAGTGTGATTCATTTCCTTATCATCATTTCACCCTCTTTTTAAAAAGATCTTTTAAATCTTTATTGCTGAATTTTTTACAGTTATCCCCTTTGGTGTTTTGTTTTGTTTTGTATTTTTCCCATTGACCCCCTCTAGCCCACACTCACCCTTTTTCCAAGATGTTTTAGAGAGAGAAGAAAGAAGAGGGAGAGGGGGGGGGGGGAAACATCGATGTGAGAACATAGCTTGGATGGGCTGCCTCCTACACACCCCACACTGGGGTTTGAGCCCAAAACCTAGGTATGTGCCCTGACCAGAAATTTAACCTGCAACCTTTTGGTGCACAGGACAATGCCCAACCAACTGAGCCACACCTGCCAGGGCACCAATTCACCCTCTTCATAGATTATTGAGCCTCTAGGGTATATGCCACCTGGGTATATTCAGAATGGATACTTTCTTAAGTAAACAATTATTGCTTTAGCTAATATGTCTGCGGTCATGCATTAGTTACTAATCCACTCAATACAATGCAATCAATATCAATATTAATCAATCAATCAAAGTATTTTTAACCTGTTAGCTTGCAATTAAGTGGAAATCAGCTATTCCTTAGAATTTCTTTGACGGTTCTAACCAATTTTTTTCTTTTTAAAGATTGAGGCTAAATAGCCTAATTACATTTTTTTTTAATTTTAAAATAGATGATTATTGAATATCTCTAAATTGCATGACTAAGTTAGTTAACCCAGTTGGTAACTAGTTGTATTGACTCACTTGCTTAAAATATGTTTCTCTTGGAGGTGAAAGGAGTAGAAATAGATGTTGGAAGGTTGTTACAGAAAATGAGTCATCAGTAGTATGAAACTATAAACAAATAAATTTGCAAGAGATGGGGGTCATTTTAGAACAAATAAATTTTAAAGTGAATAATTAGAAAATATGGGGAAAAGAATTTTACAAAATGAAAGACAGAGTAGAATTTTCTCTAGAGGAAAATATTTACTAAAAATAAAACTAGAATGTTACTCTTTTAAGAGTATTTTTACATAACAAACTGTTTCCTGTTTATATTTGAAATACATAAAGTAATTTACTTTTCTATCAAATCAGCTGGATGATTTAAACTCTGCAAAAATTATACTGTTTTAATTATCTGAATAGTGATGCCACAAGAAAGATATCTAGTCTAAGAGGTTGATATATTTTAGAAATATCTAACCATGCATTTGAACTCAGCCCATGCTATCTAAAATAAGACCATGTTCCATTTTAGACTTGAAAAAAAAATTGTATATTTCTTCCAAATTTTTAAAATCTTAGGGATTGTCCTTCCTCTAAGAGTCTTTTCTGAACTGTTTAGAAAAGGGAGTGTGTCGAAAGTAGCCCTGTTTATAATAAAACCTCCTCTTTTTGGTATAAAACCAGTTACGTAGAGAACATTGCATCAGGCAGGAGAGAGTCTTCCCCTGGGTGCATCCATAACGGGCTAGAGAGTACCATCCACAGGCTTTAACAGATGCCCAGCAGAGGAGTTCCAGGCCCTAGCCTTCCTCCAGTCTCTTGTGTTAATGAGGACTCTTGATGCAGTTTAAGGCACACTGGTGAGCAGCTCTAAATCAGAGCGTATCCTGCAGAAGGAAACTTTACAACGGGTACAGAAGCCAGTTGGTTAGAATTCCAGATGTGGGGCCTGTACCCTGCCTCTGACCAGCATCCATTGCTGTGCTTCACAGCTGGTCCCTGTAAATGTGCCATATTGCCGCCCATCTGCTCAGAGAGTGCACAGTGGCACATCTCTCTCTGACAGTGGACCGTTTTATTGAATGCTATAAATATTGAAATTCATAGGCATGAAGCAGCAGATTTTTAATGTTACTTAGAGAGACATTTGAGCCTCAACCTTTGGCAGAAGCATACACTGTTAGCATCTCAGTACACTGTGCACCATTTGGTTCAGACTCATGAACAACTTTTCCAGGGATTTCATGGCTCTCCAATCCCAGGTAAAATGGAGTACAGACCCTGAGGGATGATATTTAGTGTGAATGTCACCCTGCATACAATGCGCTTTTGGGATATGGACTTTCCAGCCCTGGGCTGTGTTAAACCATATGTTAATGTTTTTATACTAGGAAAAGATTAGTTTGGGGACCAATAAAGTTTCAAAACTACAAATAATAGGCTAACCATTGCAAAATGTGAAGCATTCCTTCGGCTGGTTTCTTTCCAGAGTCTCTGTAATTTGTAATTTTTAAATGGCAGGGCTATATTTTGTTACAGGAAACTGGCTTATCCATATTTTATAAGCTAATATGTGCAAATTTTGGACCAGAGAGTAAACATCCTCATTAATTTGAAATTACTGGCATGTGAGCTGGATAAGAAAAAGAAAATTGCTTTGTGATGTTTTCTCCCCTTGACCAAATAATCCCAAGAAAACTTTAAGGCAAAGGGGAAGCAAATTAAAGCTCAGAAATGAAACGGGTGTATATTACCTCACATGGTTTGACCTCTTGGTTAGTATCCTTTGTCCTCACAGTGAACTGTGAGCCAAAACAAAGCTGTTGAAGACAAAAATAAATGTGGTCTTTATATAACGACCCCTCTACTTTTCCTTCAGTTCTACTGTGAAAATGCTAAAGAAACAGAAAATGCCTTTTTTTTTTTTTTTTTTTTTTTTTAGCAATTGCCAGGGATTTAACAACAGGAGCTAAATCATTTATTTATAACAGTAAGTAGCTGGAAAAGACACGATAATGCTCCCAATTTGGCATTTGTTTACACCAGAGCCGCTTAACAATGCTAATGTGACAACTATTAAAAAATAAAAGACTTTTCCTGCCTAATTGATGTAAAGAATTGAACACGATCAAACTCCAAACTGAATTTCAATTATTCTTCTGGCACGTACATTTCTCAAGACTGTGATGCTTTTTAACTTTGCTTCATTATCATTTTCCAATTGCTCTGCAGTCTTTGCATTTTTTTTTAAAGCAGCAACTTGCATCTTTATTACCGAGGTTGTCAAGTTGCACCAATAAGCTGTGTCATTGCTCAAACATTTCCCCGAGTTCCCAATCAGCAGAGTTATGTAAGGTGGCAGGTTAATAAATGCGACACACTGAAATCATTTGTACCAGATTATCTCCCCTTCCAAACTCTGACAGATGCTAAGTCCAGCTGGTACAAAAAGTTTATAGGCGAGTTGGATCTGGGGTCTTCACACACTCCACAATGTTGGCTACCAACGCTTGTTTTAATGAGTCACGGATTGCCTGTTTATCTTCTGCTCCCTGCTGTTTCTGCATTTTCTCTTCCAGAACAATCCTAGAAACACATGCTGCTACAGACGCTGGAGCAATGTGTGTAGACATTTGAGCCAAATTATTATAAAGAACTCTTTCTTCTCCGATATTAAAAAAAGGAGCGAGAATTGCACATTGCCTAGCAAATCGTTATCTCAGATGTTCTCTGTGACATGCTCAATATGGCCTACCAGAAAAAGTTGGAGACATTTGAAACCCTAACAACTACACAAAATGACACTGTAATTGGCGGGTTTTGTTGTTCATGTTCTGGCTCAGCTGAAACTGCTCTAAACACTTTGTTTAATGATGTTACATTATGACAACACATGGCTTCTATACAGCAGGTCATCATGTTTAACATGCAACTACACAGGAAAAGTAGCAAGTGGCCAGGAAATGCTACTGGGAGTCCCCCTTCAAAGTTCTTGCCACAAACCAAAATGTCATTAAACATGAAGTCTCCAAATAATGAAGCTTGCCACTAACGGCTCACTTAAGTCAGGTTCCCAATTCCACTAGCTTAGGATGACTTTTCCAGAAAAGCTGTTGGTTTGAGAGTGTGTGTGTGTGTGTGTGTGTGTGTGTGTGTGTGGTGGGGGAAGAGGAAGGTATTGCCATCACAATATGTAACTAAGATTTGGGAAGCTAGGTTAAAAAAAAAGAGAGAAAAGCATCAAGCAAGATCATGCTTTAAGCAAATTGCTAAAATTTGGGCATTTTTCTTAGAATTTCAAAAATATTGTTTAATAAGAAACTATCGATACATATTCTCCTCCAAATATATTTGTTAGTATTGTATTCTTCTCCATTTTAATAATGGTTTTGTTCATCTCCTGAATGCCTAGCTTTTGTTGTCTGGGAAATATAGAACGAAAATTAATGCAGACTCTATTTACAGATATTTTTATTTACAATATCATGGGGAGAAGAGACATTGACAAATATAACAGATATATACAGAAAAAATATACATGTAAAATGATGAAGGAGTTTGGTTAAAGATCATGACAGGTTGCAAATAGTTTGGTATGATATTTGTGAAAGAATTTTGTACCAGCATAATTCAATATTGGAGAGGAAGGGTTAGACAAAGAACTATAAACTTGCTTTTGGATGTTTGAGATATCCAAGGAGAAGCCAGTGAGAACTGATGCCACGTCTGTGCATGAAGCAGGACATTCTGACAAGCTGGTCTGAATGCTCTAGAAAAGGCTTGGAGGTCATTGCTAAAAATAATCATTTTGTCCAGAAGAAACCGAGAAACTGGCATGTGCCATGAGCAAGGATAAAAGGTGAAAAATTTCAGAGGAGACAGAAGCAAAAGGCTAGGATTTGTGAAGTCATCTAGAATTTATAACATGCTTGCCCATCATTTTATTATTCCAGAAAATATGCTGGAAGATTTTTTCTGCATATCACTTTTATAAAAGATCCCTTGTGAAAATTCATATCTAGTTTCAGAAAATATTTCATTTATTTAAACAAATTTGTATTTTTATTTCAAAAAATCAAGGGTGGGACAGAATGTACCCTTGCCATTTTAGATGTCAAATAATTTAGCGCTCAATTACTAAGATCCACTTGCTCACAGAGTCTGAAGTATTCTCTTCTGTCTCTGTCAGGACATTTCTGCCCTGTGTTGTCTTTAAGGGCCTCAGTTCCTTTTGGCAGCAGAGGGTACAAAGTAGAGAAGACACACAGATCTCCTCACACTTTAGGATATTGTGCAATGAAAATGTAGCTTCAGTAAAAAACAAAACAAAAAAACCCTATTATCTAATTTTCATCTCAATGGCCTGATAGGTAAAGAGAAAAATAAACAATATTTTCACACTCAGTGTGTTTCATGAATTTAAACACTTCCTTTAAGTGGGTTAGTCTCTTGAAGTAAATATATACTATTTCAGGACCTTCCAAAAATGCTCCTCTCCAAAATGGCATCTGCGTATTTAAGGAAGAGGGGCTTCCATGCCCTCATGTTGGAATGGAAGGAGGCGTCAGGTTATTCCCTGCTTGTCCTCCCTCCCCTTGGCCTCCACCTCTGCCTTTATCTGAGCTCCTGTGTGTCCTGAAAGATTGGCCCCTGCAGACTCTCTCCCAGGCTTTTCTGCTAGTTGGCTTCTGTTGGGTTGGTTAATGGGAGACACCAGCAGGAGATGGGGGTTTGGAAGGTGAAAAGTGGGGGAGTTTCCTCCCTTTTCCTTCGTGCTCTGTGCCTCATGATTCACATTGGCACAGTCCCAGCTCTCATGGGCTCTGGTTTATCCTTGTTGGTCCCTTTAGCCCCAGGGAGAGGAAGACTAGATTGCTTGTTGTTGGATACCTCACCATCCATTGTTGCTTCCTCAACTCTGTGCATGGCTCTGGAAATAATGTCCACTGAGAGCCTTCATTTTCCTGTACCTCAGGATGGTTTCATAGCAGCCTCATCATTGCTTTACATCTTTCCACAGCATGGATGTATAAATAGGACCAAGTCATTTTTTACACATAAAAGATGTTTGTATTGTACACAAATAGTGGATGTTATACAATATGGTGTATGTATGTGTATATATATATATATATATATATATATATATATATATATGAGGCCCAGGGCACAAAATTCATGCACTCGGGGCAGGGGGTGGTCCCTCAGCACTGCCTGCACCCTCTTGCAGTCTAGGAGCCCTTGGGGGATGTCCGACTGCAGGCGTAAGTCTGCTCCCTGTGTCAGTAGTTAGTTAAAAGCCACTGAATTCACGGCTCACCAGCTGTGAGTCTGGATTCTGGCTGAGTGGTACTCCCTCTGTGGGAGCACACTGACCCCCGGGGGCAGCTCCTGTGTTGAGCTTCTGCCACCTGGTGGTCAGTGTGCATCATAGTGACCGGTCATTCTGCCATTCAGTTGATTTGCATATTAGCCTTTTATTATATAGGATAAAGTGTTGGTAGTCATCTCCCCCCATCCTTTTTAAAATAAATCTTTATTGTAGAAAGTATTGCTTATGTCCCCTCTTTATCCCCCAGAGCCCTCTCCCTCCCCCACCCCAAGCCTTTACCACCCTATTGTCTATGACTATGGGTTATACATATATGCATATGAGTTCATTGGTTGATCTTTTTCTCCCTCTCCACCCCTCCCTGGCCTTCCCTCTGAGGATTGAGAGTCTGTTGGATGTTTCTATGTCTCTGAGTCTATTTTTTATTCATCAGTTTATGTTGTTCATTAGATTCCACATGAGTGTGATCATATGATACTTATCTTCCTCTAATTTCCCCTTTTCTTATTATTAAGAAATTCCGTTTTCATGTATAGTTAGTATTCAGTTATTGACTTAAGTATGACATCTCTCCCGAAAAAGTTGAAAAGTTACTGTCATCATTTCTCCTTCTATTTTTAACTATTTTCTTCAAGTCATTTTGTTCCAGGTCTCCTATTTAAACAGGTGGCACCTGACTTCTATAGGAAGCTACTGTAATTAGGCTCAGAATCATGTTGTTTAAAAAAAAACAACATCATGATTCTTGACAAGAAATAATAAATCATTTGCTAGTAATAAGTATAAAACTCCTCTAGCACTGTCAGAATTTTAAAAGACCAATTTTCAGACTACCAATGGATTTTATGTGCTGGGATTTAATATGTGAAATTCAAATTATAACCATTTTCAACCACCTTGCAATTATTTAAAGAAAATTTGTTTTCCTTTTTCCTTCAGCATGTGAAAACATGTGCCATCTTGACCAAATTTATGTCCATTTTGACAGTAGTGTCATATATTGTTTAAAAAATATCTGACAGGGAAAATAGTCCATCACCCTTACTGAGTATTTGGCTAAGAGAAATTTTGTTATAGGTATTTCATACACCCATCATTAATCTAGACATTACTTTTTTCTCAGCTGTTTTTTCTTATGAAAAAGCCTGTGAACTTTACATTAACATGAGAATAATTATTTATAACAATCCTCCATGGCTGTGTTCTCATTCCATTTAGCTGTTTTAACAGTATGCTAATGACAGGAAAAAACATACATATAAAATATTGTAAGCATCAGGACTTGGTAGGAGAGAGTAAGTTTGGCTTCTGACCATGAAATCTTATTCTGTGGTGCCTTCTTAATGGCATCTCTTGAGGCCAGTAGCTTTGAATTCTCCCAATTGTATGTGGTCACTCTGGCAGCATTGACCAAGTAGAAAATATTCAGTCAGAGAAAACAATAGCGGAAGTCACCCTTTAAGTGTCCTGCCTCCGACATCATGCAATTGACTCCAAGGCTCCCCACTAGGATGTCACTGTTTGACCAGTTTGCTTTAAAACAGCTTAATTAGCTGAAAGGAAAGCTATGTCTGAGCATGTTTGTGAGAAAAAACACACACACACAAAAGATCTCTCCTTTCAGAAAGCTCATGCTCCATCTTGTCGGAAATCTTTGGTTCTGAAACAAACAACATTCCTTTCATTCGAAATCAAGGCCCTGACAACAAATTTTTCTGGATTGGGAAATAGTGGCCTGGAGTTGTCTCCATGTGGACATTTAAGTTCAGGATCTATGTATCTGGATCTGTGTGGGACCTAGGCACAATCGCCTGTGGCATTGCTAGAGGGATTCTTGCTGATATCATTTGCTTATTTCACTTAGGAAGCAAGATCTACAACTGACATCACTGCTAAAGACTATGTAGATTTTTCTGATCAGAATCTACTGAAGTTTACTATAATGTCAGTAATGTGGACATTACTTAATTGGTCACATTGAAAAACACTCACACCACTTGATTCATTTGCTTCTAGTTAAAATTTTAAAATATCATTCATAAGAAACAGCTCAGATTGCATTTCCGGGAGGATATGGCAAGAAAAACTTGGTGATAAAACTTTAAAATATTCCCGACTCAACATGGACCTCCTGCGAATGCATGCATACCATCTACTGTCTCTGGCCTTCTAGCTTTGCAGTGAATCTGGACCCATTCTAAATTCCTAATGCAAGAGGAAATTCAATGGCTAACAGTGGATTATAATTGACCTTTCTTGGCATGTATTTCTGCGGCTACACCCATTTGATAAACACAGGAAACCATGTTTTTATTTTTCAAGGCAAATTGACAGGGAATAGTTGTCATTTTGATGGGGTGAGTGGAAACAGCTATAGAAAAGTTGAATCCATGTAAAAATGGTCCACAGGAAAGCCAATGAATCCCTAAAAGGGAGGACCACTAGCCCCCTTTGTTACCCCACTCCAGAAAGCTTTGTGGATTTTTCCCCCCAAACTTGCAGGAGAAAATCCCCATGGTTGAAATAATATCCAACTGTAAAAATCAAATACTTTAAAAAATTAGCCACAGCAGTGTGGCCTAGCTACTCATCCAATTTCTTCCACAGTTTCCTCTCACAGAAATAATTATCTGATGAACACATACATTCTCAGGCAACTCCAGTTTATTTTATCACCACTGTTAAGTCATAATGAACACTCAATTCCAACCAAAATACTTTGGTGTGTTTTTTATTGTGTTGAACTCTGGAATTTGGTATAACAGTAAATAGTGCTCTCTCTCTCTCTCTCTCTCTCTCTCTCTCTCTCTCTCTCTCTGTGTGTGTGTGTGTGTGTGTGTGTGTGTGTGTATGCTGTTTGTGTGTGCTGTGTGTTTTGCCTATATAACTCAAGAAAGTCAAAATTTTGATTTGCAAAAACCCTTAAAGATGATGCCACCCTTCCTAAAGTTACAGTAGATTTTAATCTGGAACTGTACCTCCACGTTTTTTCTAATGAAGAGAAGAATGAATAAATTAGAAGAAAAAAAAGTCTATAATAGCAATATAAATCTTTCACCAATTTCGGGAGGTCACCAGATGAACCGATGCAGACTTCAGACACATCTGCTCTTTTGGCAACCACTGCCTCTTCTGAGCCTGCTCATTGGCTCCCTCTAATCATATGCGAGGCCTCCTGGAAACATTTTGTGCCTCTCAGGCTGAAACCAAAGCCGGGGAAGGCCAGGAACCAAGCTGCATTGCTCAGCTCCAAGTAACCATGCCATGCCACATTCCACCTTCAAGAGGCCAACAGTTGGGGCAGTGCAGCGGGAGCTGGACGTGCCTGGGCGTGGGCAGTAGATATCTGTAAAACCTTGTGAGGCCAGGAGGTGGGCAGTAGATATCTGTAAAACCTGGGGGTGGGCAGTAGATATCTGTAAAACCTTTTCAGCCTCCAGAGGCTGGCAGGCAGCTCTCTGTAAGGAGCTGGAATTTTCAGAAAAGGTTTAGTGCCCACAAGGTGGCATCATTGGCGTCAACTTCAGAAGGTGGCCCTTAGCTAATCTTTCGAGTTGTGCTGTGCAGGTAGAGCCGTGCATGTGTGAAGACAGAAAGGCCATTCTCATGAAATAATTCAAATTTTAATAAAGTTGTTTCTTTTATCACAACGTAAACAACAGTGAGGAGAAGGGGTAAAAGTGTTGCTTTAACTCACTGGCTATTGTGTTGTGAGGCTAGAGGCCAAAGGTCTAGTGCATTGGATAGCACTGGCCATCATATATAATCATATATAATAAAAGGGTAATATGCAAATAGACTGATCGGCAGAATGACCAGAACTCCTGTGGCCCCTTGTCTTGCCCGGCCCTGCCCCCCAGCAGGCACCCCAACCCAATCCAGGGGGTGGCTGGCAAACCACCCTCAGGCCCTCGCACTGGCCAGCTCCACCCCTGATCGGCCTCCTGTCCAAGCCTGCCCACCCCAGATAGCCCCCATTGGGGCAGGCTGGCTGGACCCCACCAGTGCACGAATTTATGCACCTGGCCTCTAGTGAATTAATAATAGACAGTAGACATTGTACAACTCAGTGCACTTTCATATAAAAAATTGTGACCGTAAACTATAGTTTTTCTCAGTGGCTAATGATGTGATGTAAGTCCTAGGTTCCAGGCTGTGCATCTGAAGTGGGAATGCAAATTCTGAACTGGGAATGGAGTCAAAAAGTTCCTTTTCTTGAAAAAGCTGCAAAATATTGTCATTATGTGTAGTAACCCAAAGGAATAAAGCAGTTGAGTCTTTTTCATATCAATGCAGAGCTAAGAGGCAGAATGTAATCCAAGTGCAATGTTATTCTCCACATTCACAGCCAGTTTCTTGCTTTGTATGTTATGGTAGATTCCCTTTTCATTCAATAGTGAGTTTCACCTTATCTGTGACCCTTTTTATGATTAGGTAAGATCAACAACCTCTCTGTGTAGATCCAGATACAGGATGTGAGTATATTAGTCTAGTAAACAATTTCTCGTATTTATCAAGCACTGCAAAGTTAACAAAGTCTTTTGTTCCATGTTATTTCATTTTGATAACTGATAATTGTGCATTTTATGCCATCTTGCATTTAAAGATGTATGTGTCTATTTTATGGGGCCACTGAAGCTGGTCACTAAATATACTGGTCCAGCTCTGAAGGTGGAACAGGCAGGGGTTACACTTGATCGCACACTGCATTTGGGAATGAGTCTGGGGAGAGTGCAGGGGGGAGGAGGGAAGGGAGGGCAGCCTGGGGAGTGGGGAAAGTCCGGAGCACTCACAGCAGTGAAAGGGCCCAGAGCAGGGGTGATCCCTGGCTGAGCATCTACTGAGTGAAGCCTGCAGAGCCTTTGTGCGCTGACACCATTCATGGGAGAAACAAAGAGAATAAAAAAGACCTACTATTTTGAAAACTCCCCTTATATTTTGCTATTTTACTTAAGCCCTCTCCCACCTACTCGTATTTTCATCTCTCCCAAAACAGTTTGAGAAGACAATAAACTACCGTACATGCTTCTAGTGTCCATATATCCTAGCAATTCTTAAAGTCAAGAATATGACTAAAATACCTATGTTAACTAAAAAGTGTATTTATGCACTAATATATACTGTCATAGTCTTTCATACACCAGTAAAATGTTCTTTATGCCACTTAATGCCACTTTCTGGTAGGCTATTTTTTTCAGATACAAAGCTAAACATTTCTAAAATTAATGTTACTGTTTATGTTAAAGGTGCCTGATCATATAGCCTGATGTCTGAGTTATGCTAAAAATGATCCTTAAATCTTTACTTTAGTAAGTTATCACATATGTCCTCATTGAGAATAGGTCCTCTCTTTATCACCTTTATCTGAGTTTCTTATAGATAATCACAGAGAAAAAAATTAAACAGGCTATGAAGAAAAGTGTGGTGATAGAAGGGGGGGGAGGAGAAATGTGCACAGAATTTTTAAATTGGTATTATTTACGTGTTATTTTTACTAAGATTTCACTAATATGATTTTGTATATAGAGAGCTGTTTGTGATCTTAGGCTGTCTACTCTAAAAGATACTCAGAAAATTTTTGTTCCCTTTTTATTGAGATATAAAGCACTACAGAAGTTTAAGCATAATGACTTGACATCAGTATATTGTGAACTGATTGAGAAATTCAATCTTGACCCAAGAACACAAATGTGTGAAGGTTTAAAATTAAGCAACTGTGGTGATGATTGTATTTTAATGGCTATTTTGAGATAGTTTTAACCAGCTGTGAATTTTGTTAAATTGAGGTGATAGTAAAGTGCATTCATACTCACCTTTTCACTGGTAAAGACTTAGCTACCGTATTTATAATAATAAAAGCATAATATGCAAATTGACCAAACAGCCAAACAGCAGAACAATCGACTGGATGACCATGCTATGACACGCACTGGCACCAGGCCAGCCAAGGTGGGTGTGATGCAATTGGTTGGGGGGCCCCACCATTGCTTGATGATCACCCTGCAGAGGGAGGCCCAGGCCACCTGCTAGTGGGGCGATCATTTGAGGAGGGAGGGGCAGGTGGTGGTGGATGAGGGCAGCACCAGGCCAAGGTGGATGTATTGGGTGGGAAGGGGCTATTTTACACTTTTTGGTGTGTCTGAGCTGGTAATAATTTGTACAAAATGTGTGATGAAGTAAAGTGAAAAAAATAAAAGGCTAAATGCAAAGCTATAAGAGCCATGAAAAGGCAACCAATATGTGTTTAAGTGTGCTGTATATTTGTATTACTTCCTCATTACCAATAAGAAACTTATTGGATTACATATTTATTTAATCGTATTAAAGGGGATCCGATTCTTACGTTATTGCCTTTGTTCTTTGTTGTTGTTTTTTTGTGTGTGTTTTTTAATATATTTTATTGATTTTGTACAGAGAGGAAGGGAGAGAGAGAGTTAGAAACATCGATGAGAGAGAGTCATCGATCAGCTGCCCCTTGCACACCCCCTACTGGGGATATGCATGCAACCAAGGTACATGCCCTTGACTGGAATCGAACCCGGGACCTTTCAGTCCCCAAGCAGACGCTCTATCCATTGAGCCAAACCTGTTTCGGCTATTCTTTGTTTTAACTCCAATTTGAATTCTCCAGATTTTTTAGAGATTTCTCAAATTTATGATGAAGCCCAATCATTTACAGTACCAAAGGATGTCTTTCCTTTGAACAAAAGGAGCATGGAATAGACACCAAAACCACAGTTGGGGTTAGCTAAGTGAGTAGATCAAGGCTTGGGTCCAGGACTCAGAGTTGCGTGGGTACCGTATATGCAGTTTCCAGGCCATCTCTGTGGAGTCCTCAGAAATGAGGAGACTGGACTTCCTTCTTCCCAGGAGCAATGAAAGCAGCTCAAGGGTCTAGGATGAGAGCCTTTGTTTCTCATAATTAGTCCCTTCTGAGCATCTCATCCTCTACCAATGCCACAGAGAGCAGGTTGGCTCTCCCTGCAACTTACACATGGAAATCCCACCGTTTTAAGACCCTTCTTGTAGTTTAAACTGAGGAGGAGACCCATAACTAAAGTGTGGGCTGGGACTGCACACAATGAGGAATTAAGCAGGTCTAAAGGACTCCTCTCCATTCCTTTGGGCAGGTGCCCTTTCTCTTTTGAATTGCCAGGGAAGGATGGAAATACGTACTCTCACGATGCCTATACAACACTTCATAAGCCAAAAGGAGAAAAGAGAGCTACCAAAAGAACTTGCAAGGTATCAATTTCGTTCCCCCTTGGGTATATCACTCTTCAGTGTACATAAGGCTAAAGGCATAGTGCCTGGCACAAATCAAAAGAGGAAGCAATTCTTCTTGTGTTGAGTGAAGATGACATTAACTTTGCTGAAATGACTTAGACAATACTGTCTGTATTTTATATAGTCAGAGAGAGGGTGGAAGATGAGCCATCAGTGATGTTCCTCTGGCAGACTCAACCTATAGAAAATAAATTTGAGGAAGAATAACCTGGAGCATACACATTCAGCAGGTCCACAATTTCTCAAGCAGATTTCCAATGGATCTTTTTATGAAACGTTCCTTTCATACCAGTCTGACCTCTCACAATAAGGCACGATTTCTAGTCAAAACGAATGTCTGCTGTGATGCTGACAGCTGCCCAGTGGGATGGGGTCATATAACAGCACTGCAGGCATCCAAGGGACATTGGTTTTCGACCCCTGAGTCAACCTCCAGAGTTCCCAGGGTCGGGTCAGCATCCTCAGGACGCCTGTGGCCTCATTCGGGGACACCTCTGGGCTATCCCACAGAACAGGGCCATTCTTTGCCAAAAGCGTTCCCAGCCCCGTTTTGTGACTTGCTTTGTAGAGTGATACTGTGGAGCATAAAAACAAAAATGCCTGGAGAGTGGAGGTTGGCACAGGGATGGTCAGACCACGGAGAAGCCTGGAAAAGGCAGCCTCCTGTCTGGACTGGCTTTGATGGGGATTATGGATTCATACCGGAGGAGTTGGAGATAAAGGAAGGATGCTTTCTTTACACAGCTCATAAAATATGTGAGCACACAGAGTGCACATTCATAGTGTGGATTTTCATTTTTCAACTACTTAGCAAACACTGCATTATAATCTTTAAGGAACATGTAAACTGTTGCATTAACATTCCACTCCTCTAGGCTCAGATTTAAGAAAACCCTGTGGCCCAGGACAGGACCAACAGAAGTAAAGGATGATACTGTCCCCAAAGTCTCTGTCACAACCCTTTACCCTAGGGCTCCATTAGGAACTCTCTCTAGGCCTTATTGTCTCTTAGTTTGGGTGCATTTCAACCCAAATAATAAGTAACACAGAAGAAGGGAACCTGAAGGGTGAAAACTGTTAAGGGGCAGGCAATGAGACAACCAACATTTCCTCAGAAGAAGAGGAAATTTAGGATAGAATTATGATCCTGCATTGAAAAAATATACACCTCTAGAGAAAACTCGAAGTCACCAAGACAAATTTAAATTATATTACTAGGTTCAATATACTCTGTTTTATAAGGTAAAAACATAAAAAGTGTATCTAAAGCAAATTTCCATGAAAAATATGGGAGAAAAGAGCTATTTGTGTAAGTGATGAAGTTTACATTATTGTATAATTTGCTTGTATAGACTATGTTAATCTTTAAAGATGGATAATAAAACACTGCACTTGGATACATACTGTTGGAAATTTTTAATACCTTATTATGTGTAGAAATTTATTTTCAGAATAAGTTAACATATAGTTGCTAAAAATATTAGTAATCAGCTTAATAAGTGGTATACAGATAACTCTGCCCTTATGAAGCTTATTTATACAAGGGGGAAATGAGTGTGTTTTTTTTCTGTGAGAATAAATGGTTTTCTTCTGAAGGTGGCAGTAGGTTTTGTTTTCTTACTCATTGAGAGGCTTGTGAGAGCCCATGTACTAATTCTACCTCTAAAAGGAATGCTCCCAGGATGAAAAGCACTGCCAGCCACCGAGCTAATTTCAAGTTCTGAAATATTCAAAATACATTACTTTAAAAATCAAATAGAAACAAAACTACTATTTAAAAAAGATATCTGCACCCCATGTTCATTGCAGCATTATTTACAATAGCCAAGACATAAAGACAACCTAAGTATCCACTGATGGATTAATGACTAAAGAAGTTGTGGGAGATACATATATATAAGAGTAATTCGCTAATTGGTCCTAACAGTGTCACAGTCATGACCGCTAAGGAGGAGACTGCCTGTGTGTGCATGGCAAGGCATTGCTTCCAGAGATGGGGTGGAAGTGGGGAGGCACCTGGAGGAGACCCGTGCACAGGAGGGTGAGGGTAAGAGCCCATAGCACCCCTCACCAGTCCTTCGCCACCCACTGCTAGCACTCAGGGGCCCACCACTCACCTGCCTGGAGAAGGAGCACAGTTTCCATGCTCTCCTCTGGCACCATGACAGGGCTGAGCTGCCATGTTGCTTTGGAGATGGGGCAGAAGTGGGGAGGTGCACAGAGAAGGTGGGACCAGCCTGAGGCAACTCGAGGGACTGAGGGCAGGGCTTGAAGTGGCCAGAGAAGGCCAGAAAGGTCAGGGGCTGGACCAGGTGTGCTGGAGCTCTGTGTAGAGACGTTCGAGTGTCAAGGCAGGGCAGTAGGTGGGTGGGTGGGCCTTGTGGTTTTGCATGCTAGGCTTCTAGTCTTTTTTTTTTTTTTAATATATTTTATTGATTTTCCACAGAGAGGAAGGGAGAAGGATAGAGAGCTAGAAACATCGATGAGAGAGAAACATTGATCAGCTGCCTCTTGCACGCCCCCCACTGGGGACGTGCCTGCAACCAAGGTACATGCCCTTGACCAGAATCGAACCCGGGACCTTTCAGTCCACAGGCTGACGCTCTATCCACTGAGCCAAACCGGTCTCAGCATGGGCTTCTAGTCTTATATAATAAAGAGGTAATATGCAAATTGACTGCCATGTCCTTGCACAAAATGGCTGCCCCCATGTGGTCACAAGATGGCTGCCACCAGATGGCCAGTAGAGGAGGGCAGTTGCAGGAGGACCAGACCAGCAGGGGAGGGCAGTTGGAGAAAATCGGTCCAGCAGGGGAGCAGTTAGGCATCTATCAGGCTGGCAGGGGAGTGATAAGGGGGTGACAAGGCTGGCAGGCAGAACTGGTTAGGGGCAATCAGGCAGGTGAGTGGTTGGGAGTCAGCAGTCCTGGATTGGGAGAGGGATCCCAGATTGGAGAGGGTGCAGACTAGATTGAAGAACACCCTCACCCCCTGCCCAGTGCATGAATTTCGTGCACTGGACCTCTAGTATATATATAAACACAATGAAAAATTATCATCCATGAAAAAGGAAATCTTGCCATTTATGACAAGAATATGGATATACTGTGAGGTCATTATGCTAAGTGAAATAAGTCAGACAAGCGAAACACAAATACTAAATGATCTCACTTTTATGTGGAATCTAAAAATAAAAATAAAAACACTGAACTCCTAGATACAGAGAATAGATTGGTGGTTGCCTGAGATGGGGGTGGGCAAAATAAATAAAGGTGGTCAAAATGTACAAACTTACAGTTATACAATAAATAAAAATAGTGATGTAATATACAGCATGGTGACTATAGTTAAGAATACTGTATTGTATTTTTTAAAGTTGCTAGCAGAGTAAATTATAAAAGTTATCATCACAAGAAAATAAATTGTAACTATGTGAGTTATTAATGTTAACTTATCATGGTAATCATTTTACAATAAATATGTATATCAAATCAGGTTGTACACTTAAAGCTAATGTTATACGGCTATTACATTTAAATTAAAAATAAGATAAAAAGTTTGCAAAGTCTCCAAATAAATAAAATGTTAGAAAAATAATGTTGATATAAATACTCTTTTATTACTCCATCCTGTCATCAACAATGGCTAATGTTCATGAGGGAATATGAAATTTATTCATAAATCTTTTAACCAACTATGTTTTGCATATATATAGCAGGGATTCAGGGTTGCAGGGTTATTTTTGTCAAACAAACCACACTGTTTATGCCATGGAGCATGACATGAATTTCCAATATAGACTTCTTGTATCAGTACTATTGAACTGACAGTGCCCACCTACTTCTGTTGGTTAGTCTAACAAACTTTTATGCTTTTAAATAGGGGCCCAGGGCACAAATTTGTGCATCTTAAAAAAAAAACTAGGTTGTGAGGCTGTAGTGGGCACAGGAGTGGGTCTCAGCCCCTCCCCCCCTCAGCCCCTGTTCCCCTCTCTGCTGGCAGCCCCACTTCTGGCACTGCTGCTCACACCTGCTGATGGCAAGAACCGATTGGGGCCGGAGCCAGCAGCAGGTGTAAGCAGGGCCAGCACCATCAGTGAGTGCAAGCAACAGCTGCTACCTCAATTGCCCCTCAGGAGCAGGAGAAGATGGAGAAGCTCTCAGGGGCGATTGGGGCTAGTAGCTGCTGCTCGCACCTGTTGATGGTGCTGAGTGATCGGAACCAGTGCAAGGTACTGGTAGCGGGTATGAGTGGTGGCTCTGGTGCTGGCTGCAGGTGGGAGTAGGGACGGTGCCATCAGTGGATGTGAGAGGTAGCTGCTGACCCCAATTGCCTCTCTGGAGCAAGGAGAAGTTGAGAAGCCCTGAGGGGCGATCAGTGCTGGCATCTGCCACTTGCACACACTGACAGCACCAAGCAATTGGGCACCAGCAGTGGGTGCAAGCAGAAGCTCTGACTCCAGCAGCAGGCACAAGCACTAGGTGGGACCATGGCAAATGGTAGAAAAGAATTTTCAGTAACCACCAGAGGCTCACCCTGATGACAGCGACTGGCGCCCCGCACTTGGTCTGATGCCCTTACTCATCTGCTCCATCATCACACTGCGGCTGATGTCCACCATGTTCCGTGTGTATCCCCTGGTGGTCAGTGCACATAGTGACTGGTTGTTTGGTTGTTTGATTGTTCCACTGTTCAGTCTATTTTCACTATATGTATATACTAGAGGCCTGGTGCACAAAATTCGTGCACAGGGGAGAGGGAGTGGTGATGTCCCTCAGCCCAGCCTGCACCCTCTCTAATCTGGGATCCCTCTCACAATTCAGGACTGCTGGCTCCCAACTGCTCGCCTGCCTGCCTTCCTGTTTGCCCCTAACCATTTCTGTCTGCCAGCTTGATCACCCCCTAACCACTCCCATGCTAGCCTGATTGATGTCTAACTGCTCCCTGCCAGCTCGTTTGGCCCCAACTTCCCTCCTCTGCTTGCCTGGTCACCCCTAACTGCCCTCCCTTGCAGACCTGGTCCCTTTCAATTGCCTTCCCTTGCAGGCCTGGTGCCTCCCAACTGCCCTTCCCTGCTGGCCATCTTGTGATGGCCATCTTGTGTCCACATAGAGGCAGGATCTTTGACCACACAGGGGCAGACATCTTGTGTGTTGAAGTGATGGTCAATTTGCATATTACTCTTTTATTAGATAGGATAGAGGCCTGGTGCACGGGTAGGGGCCAGCTGGTTTGCCCTGAAGGGTGTCCTGGATCAGGGTGGGGGTTCCCTTGGGGTGTGGGGCTACCTAGGCGAGGGGCCTGTGGTGGTTTGCATGCCAGCCATGCTTCCCTCCCCTCCACACACCCCCCCCCCCCCGCCCCGGCGCACCCTCCCACCCCGCAATCCAAGTGGAGGCCCTGGTATCTAGAATTTATTTACCATCTACAATAGAGACTTTGTAGCCTGGAGCAGAGCCAAGCCTTCTATGGAAAGCTTGGCTTCTCCCATTGCCTGGGAAACCCAACCCTCCCTCCTGCTCTCAGTGACTATAGCCATCTTGGTTAGGGTTAATTTGCATAGTTGCTCTAATTGGCTGGTGGGCATGGCTTCTGGGTGTGGCTTGTGAGTTATGATCAATTTGCATATTACTCTTTTATTAGATAAGATATATATAGATTCTGGTGATTTGCATGGGACTTTGGAAATCCATTTACTAGACACAGCAAGGTGGGTATTTATTCATGCAAAATAAAACACATTTGTCCTGTTAATGTGTTACATTTGTCAACCCCATCACTGGTTTTAGGTCTGTGCTTAAAATGTGAATTCTGGTTCTCATGCATGCTCCTAGGTAATTTATGGGAAAATAGGTGTAGCAGGTGGGTCTAGGAGTGACTTTTATTTGAGACATACAAAAAACCTCTGACCCACAAACTCAAAAGAAATTAGAAAATGTTGTGTCATCTTGAAAATAGTATTATAAAAGTGAGAAGCTAGCACATAAACAGACAAAAGGATGGAATAAACTAAAATATATATCTACATGATATTTAACATGGAGGCTATCCATGTCAGATTCTTAGGTTAGCTTCAAATCTGTATATTTACCTTCTTGGTAATTTACCAGGTATTCCCTCTTTCTCCCTGGCATCAATCAAGTTTAAAACTTCCCAAAATGCCTGTGTCAAATATTTTCATGTATTTACAGTCTTATTTCTAGATGATTAATAAATGTTCCTTCTTAACAGAAGCTTTCTTTGACTTTCTAATAATCAAGAGGGCATAGGCATGCATTTTCAATATAAAAGTAATCTGAGGAGCTCATTTGCTCTGCGACTCTGCTTTTGGAGAGGTAAGGTATAACCACTTCACAGTGCTAGTTGAGGCTCAGGGCAATAGAAAGAAAATGAAAGCAGAGTGGGCACATACCGTATTTTAGACCTTTCTCTCAGCTTGTGTCGATATTGATAGATCTCTTTATTATCTTAGAGGCATTTTAAAATCTGCTCATGGGGGTAGTTTTTGTAAAATGAAAATAATATCTACAATACATCTGTCTGCCAGTGCTGTTGTGAGCTATGAAAAGAAAAGATCTGTGTGAAGCTCAAAACCAATCTGTTATTGTAATTTTATAATGTGTTTATGAGACATGCCTCTAGGGCAGAGAGAAACAATGTCATTTAGTTATTTTTAAAAATATAGAACTTTTGAACTCTAAAGAACCTTAAAGTTAAAACCTTCTAATTCATTGTTTTATAAATGGATAACCTAAACTCAAAAGGAGTGAAGTGAAGTCAAGGTTACCCAACTAATTAGGTAGGAAAATGAGATCAGCACTCAAATCTCCTCATTCCTGGTTCATGCTTTCCATGTTGTTATAATGTGCTTGTTTTTTAATCCAGCATATTTAGCTATGTAGACATACTTTAGGACACCCTTAGAGTACAAGTAGCATATTTTTGAAAAAACAAAACAAAACAAAACAAAAAAACATTAGTTTTTGGGGCCACGGGCACTTGAATTCACAAAGTGCTTCTGTAGGACAATCAAAGGCAGCCATTGTTCCTATAATTATTTGACTGAGTTGCCTAATGTGTCTTGGAGAAACCAGTGTGCACATTCTGTGTCAGAAACTGCCACTCCTAGGCACACACTAGAAAAGGCCTTCAACCACAAATAATATGTACTTCATAGTAAATGCTAAACATCAACTAAATAGTGAGGGTAACTCTTCAACATCACACACAGTGAATCAAGTATTCTGCATTCTATAATAGGAGCAGAAGGAAGTCTGCTTGCACATAGACTTCATAAGATTAAGGTGAGAGTAGATACCTTTGGGAAAGAGAAAAATAGGCCAAACAGAAGAGTGTGAGAAAATTAGCTCAGCTGATTTGATGGGAACATCTGCATAAATTATTAATGGGCACTATGTCTAATTAAATCCACCAGACAGATGCATGCCAGTTATCTGTGGAAAGGTATTCTTCCCTATGCTGCACCTGTTGCTGGCTGGGGTAGTCTTGAATTCTACAATACTACGTGAAATGTCAAAGGGGTTTGAGGGAGACGAATTCGAGGCTCCAGGCTAATTCACTCAGAGACAAGCACTTCACCAGTGGGAGATAATCACATTCAGGACTCAAATACAGACTGTAAAATGCAGATACACTGAACCCTCACCACTCTCCAAACCACCCATATGGAGCACCTCTCAATTCTCACCTAGAGAGTAGACCTCTGTAAGGTGTCAATTTGAAAGACAAATTCATACTGCGAACCAGATTTCAAAGAGTTTATTCATCCTGTTCCATTGGAGGGCAACATATGTATGCTTATATCAGACTCCTTTTGTATACAAATGATTATTGTGCAAATAACAAATGACCTTTGCATACGTGAACAGGCTTGTTTAGGGCAGATGTTTCCTTGGTTATTCCAAATTCGGTCACTCATTAGTTTGTGTCTAGCTATATCCCAAGTTGTTCCTTTGATAAAGGGTCTCCACTAATACAGACAGAGCATCTTGCCAGTTGCACTGATAAAGCAACAGGGCACAGGGATGAATAAGATGGGCTCTGGAGTCAGTTCCAGATCTCCACTTGCTGTTTAGATGCCCCTAAACAAGCCACTTCAGCTCTTAGGCTAAGTTTCCTTATCTGTAAGATGAAGATAACAATAGCACTCACCCGGTATGGGACTAGTGAAGTTTAAATGAAGTATGTCAAGTGCTTAGGGTTATATTATAATACCCTCCAATGCCAAATAGGTTGGGGCAAAAGTAGGTTTACAGTTGTGAATACATAGGTTATTTTTGTCTTATTATTTTTTTAAAAAATATATTTTATTGATTTTTTTACAGAGAGGAAGGGAGAGAGATAGAGAGTTAGAAACATGGATGAGAGAGAGTCATCAATCAGCTGCCTCTTGCACACCCCCTACTGGGGATGTGCCTGCAACCAAGGTATATGCCCTTGACCCAATCAAACCTGGGACCTTTCAGTCCGCAGGCTGATGCTCTATCCCCTGAGCCAAACCGGTTTTGGCTTGTCTTATTTATTAGTGATTGTATTATTTTCCATACAGACAACTGTAAACCTATATTTGCCCCACCTTATATTTTTAAAATCAATTATTATTGAACTAATTCTAGCAGATACCAATTGCAGCTGATTGCTCAGTTTTGTTGTACAAAGGAGAGAAATGCAAACTAAAAACTAAGCTTGAGGTTGAATAGAGCTATTTTAAGATATATCATACTAATTGTAACTTTATTGTAACCACACTCTTTCCCCCTCTCCCATACACAGACACAATATAGATACATGTTCATGTGCTGATATAATTTGGTGAATTAAAAATTAGACTGATAGACAGGAAAGTTATCAGGAAAATTTTGGCCAGATTTTCCACTAGTTCTATGAAAACATGTATGGCCACTATGCTTACTTAAGTTTTAAGCTAATGATATAACAAGGGAATATTTTAAAGCTAATATTTCCTCATGGGCTGATGAAGAAATTCTAGGACATAGATCCTAATGTGAATGAGATCATTTGAAGCATTTTGTGGTCTTAGCAGGATGTTTGGAATGTAAGTTGAAGGATTCCGAGTGCATGGAGATGACCTTGCAAAGGACTTGTGCAATAGCACTGCTCTGAGGGCAGGGAGACATTCTGCAGCAGAAGACAACTGAGATCACTGTAATTGACCCTGGACTCTCCACAGGACCTCTGCATGGATACTCCCAATGGTTAGCCCTTTATTTGCTTTTATTTCGACTTTATTGAGATCTGAATGGTGATTAGGACAATGACTTAACAATACAATGCACTAGTCCTATCACAACATATTTGAATTTTTATTTGCTATATGTATTTAAAAGTATTACTTTTACATTTAACTTTAATTTATTATTTTAGACTTGAAAATAATATTCTGTAATTTTTCAATGAATATGTTGTTCTATTTTTATGAGGCATTTAAACATTTATAAAGTATAATGTGAGACAGAACCCCCCCACACACACTAACTAGACATTAATATTCACACTCACATCTCTTCCATATCATGTCTGAGAAATTCTACTCAAATTAACCTCCATGGAGTAAAAGTCTGTGTAAACAGATGGACTTTGCACCTTGCCCTAAAGGTCAACTGGCTGGAGTGTTGTGAGTTTGACAGCAAATCCTTTCGTCAAGGACCTTCCCATAAGAAAAGCTTCGTCTTTATTTCAATTCAAGTGACATCAAGGGGACCCGGCTTCCACCATGGACACAGCATTCAGCTAGGCTTTCAAAGAATTCTGTTATTGATGATGATGATGGCAATGAAGATGATGATGGTTGTGGGGGCGAATAGCACGTTATATTTTCCAAGGCACTTTCACATACATTCTCATCAATGTACAACATAGAGAGAGAAATGCATATGCAATGTAATTTTTTCCAGGTGAAAAAAAAGAACAGAGACCTATAAATCAATTTGAGTTCTTGAATGTATCACTTCAAAAGAACTTTACAATGTTTGAATATATCTTGAAAGAATTCAATTTTAGCATTTTTTAAAGTACAATCTAGACTAGTAATTTCACCAGTAACTCTAATTTGAGAATTACAGAACTCACAAATCATTCAAATATGACACACTTTGCACCCCTTTACTGATTCTGCCAAAAGATAGTCAGCAAGAAATATGGTGCTTATAGAGGACTGCTGGGCAGTGATGCATGCTGCAGCTGCATTGTTTGGGGGGAATTCAAGTTTACCCCATAGGAAAACTCAAGAATCTGGTCCTTGGCTACCCCCCTTTTCAGAGTACTTGGACAGCACCCATTTTATGTTTCTTAAGTGAAAATCCTTGCTTAACTATGTGTTTGTCAGAACACAAAGTGTGTTTTGAAACTGAGCGCCTATTGTATCTTCTCTATGACCATCATGGTACAATTCAAAAGAACTTTATTCAGGATTTGGCTAATTTTCTTTCTTTCTCTCTCTCTCATTCCCCCCTCCCAAAACCATTGTTGGGCTGTCAAATGGGCATCTCTCTAATCTCTCAAATTGATGGCATCGTCTAGGACTTCCCACATAGACAAGATAAACGAAAGGCTTCCATGGACAGGTATGTAACTGTGGAGACAGCAGCCCTGCAGAAGAGACCTGCTGATCAGAGAGAATGTCTGTCCCACAGTCAACTCTCTGGCTCTGCAGTCACCTTTGACATGACTTGCTGAATAGGAGTTTGTTTTCCAATTTCCATGGTTCAGCCATAGGCCATGCAAAGTAAATACTAGTAAATGAGCATCAGTAGGTACAAAGAAACATAAGACTAGAATCCCTCCTCCTTTGGAAGACAGTTTGGGTAGCATTCACATGTGAATCAATCTGTTTGGGGTCTTTGAAGTGACTTTGATTAAGAGTTGTGGCCCAATAGTAGGGAAATGGAAAGGGACATCAAAAGAACTGGCAGTTTCAGTGTGGACACTGGATGTGTGCACCATATTCAGAGAGAACCCCAGGTAACGGGATGCTTTCTGTCTTTAATTCCAGTCACTATAAAATTTGCATCTCTCTCATTTATGTTTTCCAATTTAACTTATTATTTTCTTCACTTTCAAATAACCTTTACTCCCTATTACTTCATACTGGGGAACTATATTTCATTCTCAAATATGGATTAATTTTGGAAGGCAAACAAAAAGGAAATATTTGAGACCAGCAATATAGCTACGATAATGGGAAGAATATAGGCTTTGAGATTAGATAGGAACTAATAACTAAGTGATACTGGTCACTTGTCCTACCTTCAGAGCCTTAGTTTCACCCTATGAAAAAAGGGAATATAATGCCTCTTGCTTAGTTGCTACGAAGATTAGAAATAAAAAATATGACTAATAACTACGAAGTTATTTGTTCAAAAATGGCCATTATTATTATTATTAAAATTCTGAGGCCTATTCTCTGATTTTCATCAGAAATACCAGTTTCCTTTTGGTTGGTGCTGTTTTGTCTTGGGGCAGCACATATTTTCAGTTTTCATGGGATTTGAATAAAAAAATACACATATGCACAGTTGATTTTAAATTAATTTCTCTTAGGGTTGATCCTTTATACCTCTAAAGGCTATGATGAATTAATTCTGGAGCAATGATTAAAAATAAACATGAAAATCAGAACTACAATATATAATTATCAACTCAAAGTATAAAGGAGAGCAAACCTATTCCATTCAAATAAGAATATTGGAATTGTTACCCAAATAAATTTGGGAGTGAGAAATCTCTAGCTAGTGTGGGGAAATCACAATCTTCTTTTCTGAAATTTGTTACAGTTTCCAGTCCTCTTGACTACTCCCATGCTATCATTTCTGGCTGAGACTCTGGTCCTTTTCATCTGTGACCAAAAAGGAACAAATGCTGCTGTTCTTGGCAAATTTTATTTTCTTAAACTCTGACAGATCTGTCCACATTGTAAGAAAACAGATTGACTGAACGCTGAAGGAATCCCTAGGAGGTCCTGAGGGCCCCAGAGGAATATCACTAAATAGCTGTACAGCTTTGAGGAAGTCTTATGTATTCATTAGCAAGGCACTTGCCATCTGGATGCTAAAATGTTGGCCCTTCTAAGTCTGAGACATAACAGATTTGGTGGCTAAGCTCTTTCTGCACAGGCTGCATGAATGAAACCTGGATCCAAAGGTCACAGGTTGCATGTTTACAATAAATGAATGAAGAATAAAAAAACAGAAAACTTAAGACGTTTCATAGCATAATATATCAAGTGAAGTCATGGTGTTGCTTGTATGGCACGAGGGCTGCTTGATTTATTTCCCCGGGTTTCAGCTCATCAGTTTGCCCTTATCCATCCCTACCAATGCATGCCAGCAAGAATGTGAATGCAGATTGTGTCAAAGACAAATTATCCTGGCCCCTAATGCCACTTCCTTCCAATATAAGCCTTTTCTCTAAGGAATGAAAAATACCTTCTGTCATTCACAGAACACTCTTACTAGCAGGCATTTGATCATTAAAGATGGGGAAAGGTTCTTACTTTCATCTATCATTTTCCCATAGTTCCACATGTTAAAGAGAGTCTACTTTCTTCTTCTACCCATTCACCTCTTTTTTAGAAAGCAAAATATTCCAAGTTGCCATTAGAAGTTCAGAAGAAAAGGATAAGGCAATAAGAAGGAATCATCCTCTACACACACTCTACTGATGAGATAAGAACTTGCAGGAAATTCCACTTTTGGTTTGGCAAAGACAAAAGTTGGGGATGAAAGCAGATCATCTGGCAATACAAGTCAGGGAAATAGGATCAGAAAAAGAAAGAGACCCACAAAAGTAATCATGACTCAAGAAGTAAAAAAGGAGAATAAAAAAGATTTTAGGAGTATATGGCCTACTGTCATCATCTAAAACCAAGAGAAAGGGGGAAATTCCACATAAAGGATGAAGAAGGAGCGAGAGGGCCTCTGTCAGGTCAGACTGCATCACAGAGAGGACCTGGCCCAGCCATTCTCTCTAAAAACGGTAAAGCTGTACTTTGTTTACTTGTGTTCATCTGCTTCAATAACTCAAAAATACTTTATTAGAACTTTATTTGGCAATTAATTATCATTTCTTACTGGACACCTAATCACTGTTTGCTGCTGAAGCAGACGTTATCCTAAAGTAATCCTTGATTCCAAGGATCCTACATAATTCTACCTTTTTAAAAAAATAAAGTTTGAATTTTAAATGTCTGACCATGACCTGTATCCTGGAACATGCAGCACTGATTACATTGGATTTATCTTTGGTTCAGATATGGCTGCACTTAATTTGTATTATGCCTTTTTATAGTTGACAAAATGATCTCATATGAATTGTTTTAATGATAGGTAACAGGATGATTTTTATAGACGAGTAAACTGAGGCACAAAAGAAGTGGAAGGGCAGGAATCAAGCCAGCCCTTCTAGCTCCAAATCTAACATTCCTTCCATCGACTCATGTACAAATTAAACCACTGGATATGATGCAGACCTTCCATAGTCTGCAAAAAGGTGCCATGGTGACAGTTATTGCTATTGAGAGGGCAGCATTGCAGAACACTGCCCAAATATCTTACTAAAATTTATCCTAAAAGCTACTTCAAGGGTCGAGAGGGCCACTGTCCTTCAAGGCCTGAATGATGTGACACCACTGATTGACACAAACCCAGCTCAGACCTCAAAAAGAGTGGGGAGAAGACAAGCCAAGTCACAATTCAAATTAGTGCAGCCTCTCCTGCAGCTAGAGGAACACAATGTGGTCTTTGACTAACCTTTCAAAGCTCCGTGTAGTTTGAGCTCTGATGGCACTTGTTAAAGAAGAGCAGGGCGGTGCTGAGTTGACAGCTTGGAACATTGACCAACATGCTGCGACTGACTTGTAAATAACCCTCCGACCAGGGGTCCCGAACTTGGAAAAGGAAATGTCATCTCCAGACTTTGCCCATCATGTGTTTATGCAGAAATGGTCCATCTAGGTGCCTTTCTCTACCTTTGCAGACAAGTGATGTAATACAGATAAAGATACTAACATTTTTTGGAATTTATTCCCATGATTGGCTATAGTTTTAAAAATATCCCTTTTACTTGAAATTCAACCATATTTTTTTCTTTCTTGAAATGTCTCATCTCTCCATCCAGAGGATAAGAAATCAGAGAACATATTTAGTCAATGTATCTACCTAATAAAAGAGTAACATGCTAATTGGCCATACTTTCTTGACACCCACCAGCCAATCAGGAGCAGGAGGGACACTTGCATCATCTCCATGGCGACGATGCAGGTGTTCCACACCATCCCAGCCACTCTGGGCCTCTGGGCAGCTTGGGAAGGCAGAAAGGTGGCTCTTGGCCAGAGGAGAAAGGCAGCTTTGGGCTGGAGCAGGCATAGTGAAGGTGGTGCCAGCAGCCAGGGGAACGAAGGCCCATTCTTGCATGAATCTTCTGTACTGTATATTTGAAAGTTTCTGAGAGAGTAGATCTTAAAAGTTCTCATCACAAGACAAAAATTTGTAACTCTGAGTGGTGATGAATATTAACGAGGCTTATTTTGGTGATCATTTTGCATTGTATACAATTGAATCATTACAGCGTATACCTGGAACTAATAATGTTATGTGTCAATTGTATCTCAATAAAAAATATTCACCCCAAATAAAGCCTTTTGTCTTCTCTATTTTAAAAAGTATATATTTTTATTGATTTCTGTGAGGAAGAGAGAGGGAGGGAGAAATAGAAACATCAGTGATGAGATAGAATCTTTGACCAGTTGCTCTGGCATGCCCCACACTGGAGATGGAACCCTCAACATCCTGGTTACTTTTGATTTAGTATGTCTTCGAGGGGGGGCGGTGGGGCTTGAGATTCTGCATCTTTTGATACTGATATTGTTGGTCTCTGTATTACACTTTGGATAGCAAGAACCTGTATATGATATTATAAAGATTGGTAGAGCAGAGTATGAGAGGGCAAGTATGATAAAGGTAATACAATTCACATTTTTCTAATAGATTATAAAGATCTGGTAAAAATAGAGCTTGTACTACTGGAAAAGCAATCATGTTTTAGGAATGCCTATCAGTTTAGGATAAATAGAATATAAAAATAAACTAAATTAAGTATGGCCTAAAGTTTGCTTCCCTTAGTTTGCAAGATACAGAAAATGGTAAATTCTCTTGGTTCATGAATAAAATACTAAGCTGTTCTCTTAAAACTGATTGTTTACTTAAAAGAATTCAGGATGGAATTGTGAAAAATTAAGAGCCATATTGAGACCTAAGTCATCCAGAAATGGCGTAGAGCTATGGGACCATTATCACACCCTTAAAGGACCTCCCCAGAGACCACTCAAGCCAAATTGACCAGCCCCTACCCCCAAGAGTGGAACAGCTTTTCCCTAACAACAGCAAATGTTGTTTAGAATATTGTGCACATGTAAGAAGAGAATTTTTATGGAAAGAAGAATTCCCTTTGCTGCTATGAAAAGCAATGTTTTTGGTTTGAAGTCATCGCATCATATCTTTCTTAATAGTACATTCAGTTTCAGAGACATATATAGAATGCTTTTGAATTCAGATTGCTCACATATATTTATATACCAGGCCATTTTTCTGGTGGGTGAGGCAAGAGTTATGTCTGAAGAAGACAGACATAAATCTTGCCTGCATTGAGATGTAAGTCTACAATTGCTTTTTCTTTCCCGTTAAATATGTCTTCTTATAACTTTGTAACCCCTTCCCCCAAAACTTCTTCATTTTTTAAGGAAAAAACTGAATCTTAAACTCAGATCCAAATTAAAAAATATATATATGTGTAATTGAAACATTTATAAATGTTGCTACAATTGGAAAGATTATGAATCTTAAACCTCTTTTTTTTTAAAAAAAAAAAATATGGTTATGTGATATATGCTAGTATGCAGTAGAGGCATGGCGCACAAATTTATGCATGAGTGGGGTCCACCCATCCAGCTTCTATTGGGATGGAGAGGATGATCAGGGGCAGGGCCAGCGGGGAGAGGGGCTGCAGGCAGTTGGCAGGCTGGCCTGCTCCCTGGTTGAGCTCCGATGGAACTTCAAGTCAAGGGGATAATTTGCATATTACCCTTTTATTGTATAGGATACACTATGACTTCTGCCCACACATTCATTACAGCTACTTCTAATTTTGTGCGTGATATTGTATCGCAATTACTTGTTTATAAATCTGACTTCTGAACTAAACTGAAAACTTCCTAATGGAACCACCACTATCCACTGAGTTTCCAAGCGAGAAGGTGGGCCTGTCTTGGCTCCCTAAATCATGTTACAAGTATCTCTCCAATCATCCTTTTTGGGTGCTCAAAATCTCATTTTCAATTGCAGTAGCCTCTTCACTTGGGCCTTTCCCAACCTTGCATCTTACATTTCCAATCTGACATTCTCTAAAATGTCACTTCTGGCTTCAGTAGATTCTCATTACCACCAGGATAAATCTAAGTCAGTATGCAAGTCCCATGAAGTTACATGTGAAAAAATGTTGCATTCTATCTATCTCCTACGATTAATAATGTGTTTTAGTATTTTAAAGGTTGTAAGAAGACCTGCAATCAAACAGCCCACAAGGGCTCAAGCCCATTTAACTATGGAGTATTTTTTACTAGTAATTCCTATTCACATCCACCCAGCCAGCTCAGGAATAGACTTTATGGAGTTCACTTGGTGATCTGAGTGCAAAGCACTGAACCCATAGTTGCCTTTCCAAAAGACCCTGAGTGGATCCCCCTAGAGTAGCTATATTCAGCTACCGGCTTGATTAAAGCCAGCTGGTTTAATTTAAGACTTTAGAACTAAATTTTATACTTTTGAAATTATTGAGTACAATTGCATAATTGTCATCTTTCTAATAGCCAGGAAAAAAAAACCAGGTAAAATTAATTTGAATATTTTATTTAACTCAATATACCCAAATTATTATCATTTCAACATGTACTAAAAGTTATTAATGTGATAATTTACATCCTTTTTTTTTGTAAAACATGCACCAGATTTACCAAAATCTGGTGTGTATGTGTATTTTATACATACAGCATTGCTCAATTCAAACTAGCCACATTGCAAGTGCTGAGTATTCATGTATATATAGCTAGTGACTCTCATGTTTGACACCACAGAGATGGGACAAGTCTATCATTTCAGAAAGTTCTATTGGACAATACTGACTCAGAGTGGTGGTTCTCAGCTAGGGGTGGTTCTTAGCTAGGGGTGATTTAGCTAGGAAACATCTGGTTATGTCTGTAAACAGTTTTGGATGTTACAATAGAGGGGGAAGTTGCTACTGGCATCTTGTGGGTAGAGGCCAGGATATTGCTATACATCCTACCATACATGGAATGCTCCCCTGACATTATCAGGTCTAACATGTGCTGAAATGAGAAACCTTAGTCTAGAGAACTGGTGAACTAATGAGAAATTATAATCTTGCAAAGGCTCAGTCTCTTATTCACTCATTCAACAACATTAATATTTTCAAATACCACTGGCTACTATGTTAGTACTTTAGACATAAAGACACATAAAATATCATAAAACATGGTCAATGAATGCAATGAATATTATACGTATAGGATTCAGAAATGGGTCAAAGGAAGTAATAATCAACATTGGGTGTCTTTGTACAATACAGAGTTAGCATAAGGTTTTACATGCAGATGAGTAGAAAGAAAAAATTTTAGAAGGAGGAGGGTGGGGAATGAAATGAAGGCAAAATTAGAAAAATCAGAAGGAAAAAAATGTACTTGGAAGAAAAAGATAAGTAATACACTAAGTTGAGACACTGGAAAGGAAAGTGGGGTGAAAAGGAATTTAAGTAATATATGGTAGAAAAACAGGAGCAAGACCAGTGACATTAGCCATGACTCCATATTCTAGCATTCTACTATCTCTTTGCTCAGGGTTTCCCCTCCCAGTCTCTGTGATCTTTTCTAACAGATCCTCTCCACTAATATCTCCAAGAATCAATTTTCATTTTTTCCCCCTTCAAGAGTCAAAAGCACTTATTTTCTAGAAGGATATCAAGTTGCTCCACACTGCGATTGAAAGGCAGGCTGACGGGAGATTCAATGGGGTCAGTGTCTGGACAGCAATCTGTCATGAAGCAAAGCCTGTCATAGACAGCCCACAGACGCAGACAAAGACTCACGGCCATTATTCTCCCAGGGGAGACTTTAAAGCACCTTGGGGTCACAGTTCTGTGAGGGGCCTTGAGCTTCCATGTTGGACCACCTGCCAGGAACTGTGCATTGGGCTGACCTCTCCCAATCCAATGTGAATAACTTCCGAGAGGTAGCCCCACATCAGGGCAGGGGCTGCAAGTGGGTGAAGAAAGAGTGGAGATTTATAGCTCTGGAATATCTCTGCCTTTTGAAAATGAAATGGCACATTAGGGGGAAAATGGGGCTGGGCTGAAAGGGACTATCCCCAGGCATGACCAGTTCAATATTCATTACCCATTGCAAAGGCTTTGGGTCAGTCCAGGCAAGTCTGCAGAGAAAAGAAAAGATTAGTGTGCTTAGAACAGACAAGCAGAGGCTCCCTTAAGGTGCCTCTGATCCATTTTTAAGACCTTTATTCTCAGTGTTTTTTGTTTTTTTTCCCTCAGAAGACTGTTTGCCTGGAGCCATTCCTATGTCAGGGGAGGACTCAGACAACCACCTAGAAACACGTTAGGTTCTACACTAAAGTATATTGAGATGTGGAAAAGAACTCTGTAGGCCATCCCCCTCAAAATTAAAAGAAAGCTAGGTTTTGTGTCTTTTTTGTTTTTCTAATATCTAAGAAAAGGTTTGGACTCTTAAAAAGCCCAACGATTCTATCAAATCCTGATGATTCTTTTAATCACTTGAAAAACATCTAAAAGTGAGAGGATAGTAGCCTCTCTGAAATCAGTCCCTCGAGGACATAGTTACTTGTGTCCGAGTTTTGATGACAAGCAGGAAAGTGAGGGAGTTTCACCATCTGAAAATATCATATTCTTAGAAGACAATGTTTTCTCCAGTTTTGAGAGACAAAGAGGAGCTCTGGACATAGAATGAGGTTCAGTTTCAGCACCACGGACATGTCTGAGGCTGTACCAGGGAAATCCATACACAATGAAAACAGACAAGGGAGATTTGCACAGCTTTTAACTTAGGTCAAAAAAACATGTAATTTGTTAAGTAAGAGGGCACTAACACGTGCCACGTCACGCTAAATTTTCTTGAAAAATAAAAAAAAATAACAAAGTTAAACTTTCAGTCAACCTGAAAATATTAGCTTTTTATGGGGGCAGGGCGGAACGAATGGAACAGCAGCGCTTTTTTTTTTATTGCCCATTTTCTGAGTCTTCTCAGAGGAAGAATGATAGGGGAGCAAGGCAGACAGGAAGGAGTAGGCATAGGGGGAAAATACTTAGACCAGTATTAAAGATACAGCACAAGTAGAAAAGGTAGTTCTCTATGACTAGTGATCAAAATATATGCCAGGCCATGATGATAACGGTTGTTTCTCTCAGATTGAAATTTGAAGTCCTTTAATTGAAGAAAGAGAAATGCAAATGGAACACTATATAGACAATGCAGATTGATCCTTTCTAACACCGAAGTATAGTACTTTTCCAGAAGTATAAATTGCATAGGTTTAGGAAAAAAGAGATTTTGATTATAGAAAATTTCCCTCTTTAAACCATTAAACAACATTTGGGAGGAAGGAAAAAGAATGGCTGGCTCACAAGGGTAAGATCAAAGATCAGTATCATTGGGACAGAATCACTTTTATGAAACAAAGTCTGACAGAAAGCAGGGTATATAAGACACTGTGCGAGAGTCAACAATAAATTTCACATCTCAATCTAGACAACCAATGTTTACTAAATGCTTTCATTGAATTTTTTCCTTACTTTTATTAGATAAAAGTTATACTATTGATATTAAACTTTAAATTTTCCCCATTTGTTTTTTAATTTCCTTAATTTCTTCCTTATCATTGATTCTCAGCATTTTGTCTAATAACAAAGCTCTATCTATCTCCTCTGACCTCATGTGCTTTTTAAAGTAGATTTTTAAATGATGATGATGAGGATAAGGATGCTGAATAAGGTGATAGGATGCTTAATGTCTTCTTTCCTGAGGTTAGTGAATGCCTGTTTAAATCTGAAACAAACTCTAATTCTTTATTATTAATTCCCTACATCATGATTTCAAATATTCTGTCTGGTCTTGGAATGGAAAGACTAGTATCAAAAAATGTCTGTTCTGTTGATGTTTCATATTGGGACATGAATGGTGGAGAAATGGTGGACACGTTAATAATCCTACTTTTTTTTGCCCAAATGAAAGTCCGGGGAGAGTTTACTGTACTTTCACTCCCACCTCTTCTCTCCAGCGTACAGGCAAGAATGGGGGGAGGGAACACTGACCCCCAGAGTCCACACAAAGAGCTTTGGACAATAAAGAAGGTCGAGCCTTTCTATACAGACCTGCCTTTGTGCTCCGTGTGGGGCTTGATCCTTGTGGCCCCGAGAGCTCAGTAGATGCCAGGGAGATAGATGTGGCATGTTAGCCTCATCCAGGGCAGCAGCTGAGCCACTTTCACACACGCAGGCAGGTACAGGCCAGCCTGGTAACAGATGAGAGCCCCTGGGGAGCACTCGACTATGGAGAATGAAAAATCAAAAGAAACCATATTGGACACAGATACAAAGGGAGTCCCCTGCCCCTTTTCTCTCCTCCCTTGTCCCCTTTCTCCCCTTCCTTAGGAAATGTCAATGAATGTGGAAAGCTGTCTTCCCCCTGGAAGCATTTGAGTGCACTGGGACTCCAGATGCTATTCTATGCAAATGTTTTTCACTCTTTCCTGCCTGGGGAGATGCACTTAAGCCCATCTGCATATCCATTTTCTTCTGGCTTTGCTGGGAGGGAAGGCAAAGCCAGAGTGAAAACCCTTTCCAGACAACTGCTTCCTGGCTTCACTTGGGTTGAGTGGAAATGTAATCCTGTGAAAGGGTGGACAGGTTTCTGTGGCTGCTAGTTTTAGGGTATCAACACCAGCATCTTGGATAGGAGGGCTGGATGTAGAGATGTTAGGGAGCAAAGCCCAGAAGGGAATCAATGAAGTACCCATGAAAAGCTTAACTATTTAAAAATACTAGGTGTTTCTATCAAATTTGTAAGTAGGGGGTAAAGGTATTTGAAAAAATTTGGCCCCAAATTTATGTAAGTAACTTTTAATGTAACATAATTACATTTTATAGTTCACTGTTAAAGGTGACCCACCTCTACTTTCCCTATTTGTTTTTAAAATACAGCAGTATGATTTAAGTTTTTGTTGTTGTTTGTTTCAACATTACCTCTTTATGAGGTAAAACCAATTCAATCATCCTACTTGCATGGCTTCAAAATTTGGCTTCAAAATTTTTTTAAAAAGTACAGAATGACAACCCCTGCTAGGTTATTGAGGAAAACAAAAACAAATGTAATTGTGAAATTAAAACACAGTTATAGCTTCATGTCAAAGAGGATTCCAGAAGTTTCAGAGTTGACACCTCAATTGACATGGAATCACACTTAAAGCTCAATTTCAGATAATGGTCAAACAAACCTGACATAATATACTAGAATGTTTAAGAGATATTTAGAAGTACTATGAGGCTTTTGCATATATTTGCCTCTTTATTAAATACTAGAGGCCCCATGCATGAAATTCAGGACCCCTCAGGGGATGTCTGACTGCCAGTTTAGGCCTGATCCCAGGAACATCCCTCTCACAATCCGGGACCACTGGCTCCTAACTGCACCCCCTGCCAACCTGATCACCCCTAACTACCTTTGCCTGCCAGCCTGATCGCTCCTAACTACCACCACCACCCCTCCCCCACTGGCCTGGTCACCCCTAACTTCCGGGCCCCCCCCCCCCCCACTGGCCTGGTCACCCCTAACTTCCCTCCACCCCCCCCCTTCCCTGCCAGCCTGGTCACCCCTAACTCCTCCCCCCACACCCTGGCCTGGCCACTCCTTACTGCCTTCCCTACCAGCCTGGTTGCCTCCCCTCCCACGCCCCCCCTCCACCGACCTGGTCACCCTACGCAGCCTGCTGTTCAATTGTTTAGTTGTTCCTCACTAACTCCCTTGCCAGCCTGGTCACCCCATGCAGCCTTCTGTTAGGTCAGCTGTCCAGTTGTTTCAGTCATGATGGTCTCTGGCTTTTTATATATTAGGACACATTGAACTAATAGCCTGATGAAATGGTACACATGTATTCTACATTTAAAATTTTAATGTAGCATAATTTATACTTTGTTTTGACACTTCTGGTAGCATCATTGGTCTGCCATTCTAGGCTGATGTTATTTAAAAGGAGTAAATAATTCACCATCAAATAATAAATTCATCCTTTACAGGACCACATTTATCTTCAAGTACACACACACACACACACACACACACACACTTCTAACTATGTGTTTTATTTCTTTTCAAATATTTTTATTGATTTTTAGAGAGAGAAGAAGGGAGAGAGAAATAAAGATAGAAAAATTGATGAGAGAGAAACATTAATTGGTCTCCTGTATGCCCTTTACTGGAGATGGAGCTCACAACCTGGGCCTGGGCCTACTGGGGAATCCAACTGGTGTATGAGATGAGACGATGCTCAATCCACTGAACCACACCAGCCAGGCCAACTATGTCTTGAAAACAATTTCTATCAAGAAATTTGTGATATATAAAATCCTAAAACTGAAACACAAATAATGCTTTTACTAAGGGCCTACATTCCCATTCATATGTATACATAATTCTTATGCTAACACAGCAGTGTAATGACTTTTATGCTTGTTTGTTTGTTTTTTTCTTCTTATAGGCATAATCATAGTTAAAAAGAGAGCACTGAAAATGGTGGTTAAAAAAAAATCCAAGTTCAGGTCTCAAATCAAATTAAATTATGATAGACCACTCTAAAGATACAAAGTATGGAACACATGCGTTTCCTTCCATACCCATGGCAGATATCAACAATCAATCATGACACTTTATATACTACATCCTTGTAGTATTGCCCCATGATGGACTGAATTCAGAAACAAAACACTCCCTTTTTCAATGAGCATAGCTGTTTGCCGAGGATGAGTACAAATGCTGGAGGAAGGTTTTATATTCATTCACAACTGGCACTAAACTGGCTGGATCATCTCTCTCAAAAGTGTGCCTAGAGGCAGTTGAAAACAAGAGGAAGATTTAAAGCTTGATGCCTCCTAGACATTAATTGGAAGTAAGTGGGCGAGTCAATACAAATGAAGCCACCTGCCTGTAAGACATGTATTTAGAGAAAGGATTTATGCAAACTGTCTGATTGTCTTTTGCTGTGGATACCCACGGAGTCCCCAAAGCAAGGAATTGGTGAACTTCTGGTGGGCAGCCCAGAGCTTGGCATAGTACTCTGTTCAGGAAGCAATTGTTGGGGTTAGGGAACACAGGCTTGGGGTCAAAAGATGCTTATTTGAGATATTGCTGTGTCATAAGTAAAATATTACCCCTATTTTACTTATCCCCTGCATCTCAGTGTTCAATTTCATAAGTAATAATAATACTTACTTAGGAGGATTATCATGAGAATCAGCATTCAGGCTCTATACAAATGGTGATTCTCTTCACTGCTATGTGCCTTATAGCAGTCATCACTATGCTTCTCCAACTTTACTTAATACAATAAGGATGAGACTCACTGCCTTACTAGAATATTATGTAGCTTACTAGATAACATCATTCTGCTGTTTTTGAAAAAAAAATCTTAGAAAAACTATATTTTGTCAAAATATTCAACAAAGATCATTTGTGATTAGATTAAAATCATAAACTAAGAATATACTCCAGCCTCCCTTTTCTTCCTGAAATCCTAAAAATAACAGAATTAAAAAAAAAAAAAAAAAAGACTAACAGACCTTGGAAATAAGAAGTGGTATCTTGGGCAGATTATAAATTCTGAAGATACCATAAAAATTAGGAAAATAAAAAATAAAATTGGATTTAGAGAGAAAACCAAAGACCAGAAAATATATATGAAGGGATTAGTTCACAATGTAAGAATAACCTTGAGGGTGTTCCAAGCTTGAATCTGGCAACTATGGGGAGCTGAATGTGGCCTTTGGATGGCTGATACCTTGATATTGGACTTCTAGCATCCAGAATTGTAAGAAAATAAGTTTCTATTATTTAAACAACCCAGTCTGGGGCACTTTGTTATGCCAGCCCTAACACACTGATATACATGGATGGAGTTAACCATGGGTAGGGAGTTTGACTGGGGTAGAAGGGATCTCATAGGGGTAATCCTAGGCCAGACTTCCATGTACTCGTGTAAAGGGAACATTCGATAGACATGGAAGGAAGAAGCCAAGTAGCAAGGTGCTGCTCCTTTGTAGGTACTCGGAGGGACAACAGAGGCTGGTTCCTTGGATGGCACTTCTAAATATTTAGGGAAATACCTTCATTCCCAGGAAATTCAGAATTGCATAATGAGTAAGAGATTGGATCCAAGTGGAGAAGATTAAACTAGTGAGGATAAAAACCATAATGAGTCAGCAAACCTAAGAATCCTGCCGAAGTTCTGCTGGTTCCAGCCTTCCTTACATCTTGCTAATACCACATTGTCAAGTGATGGCGCACTTTGAGCTCTAAACTATGACTCCAAAAGTCCAGGTATCATATAGTCATGAGAACCCATGTCTACCTGAACCTAAGGTGGTTAGCCAGGTCCAGCACTCTGACCCATGTAACAGTAAGAGTGGATAAGACTTACTTCAACAAACTTCATAAGGACCTAACCCAGGAGACTTGAGTTAAGTAATCACCATCACATGGTATCCCTCATCCTTATCCACATTTTTAGAAATACATACTCTGGTAAGCATAAATCCCTTGGATTTCTCTCCTCACAGTCACTCTGTTGTAAGAGTACATAATAGAGTTTAATTAATAGAGGGAATATAATTACCAAATATAACAAGGTCTTATAAGTCCCCATGTCCCTCAAGGTATGAGTATCTTTATAAAACCTCAGTCATGGGAAAGGAAAGAAAGGGACCTGGGAAGTTTTCTGAAGCCAGAACGCTCTAGGCTTCTCTGTCATTATCCATTAATTTGTGACATATTCCAAAGTGTTTCAAGTCTTTTTCCTCTGACAATGTCCAATTCATTCCCATTCACTCTTGGTTTCTTGTTGGAAAAACTCTGATCCCCATTTTCCCTCTCAACTTTACCTGTTCCTAATTTGGTTAAATTGTTTTAATATTCTCCATTAGTATGTAACATCTAAGAGTTTATGTACTGAATATTATTCTTGAAATTTTTCTAATATTTCCATTGGATTGGCTCAATAAATGATCAAAAAGGATCATATCTGTTTCTGTATTTTAAAAGAATATGTCCTTTTCAGTAAGATCAAAGTTAAGCTACAATTCAATGTAAAAAAAAAATGTTTAGAGTAAAATAGATAAATTCTCCCTAGCCTTCTTTTGCTTGGTTGCTGCTGATATTTCTGTATTCTACAGTTTTGCAAAGGAATTAGGAGGAAATGTGAACCAGAGCTCCTACTTGTGTTCTCACTGCCTTGTTCAACTCCTCAACTTGCTGAAACAGAAGGAAAATCAAGAGGAGTGGAGTGGAGAAGACAAGAGAGGTGAGGGGAGATAGAAAAGGGGAGAGAAAGAAAGAGATAGAAAGAGAGAGAATAAGTGGAGATGAAAGAAATATATAAGGAAGTAATATATGGGAGCCAAAAGAGACAGAAATAGGCATTAAAACTTTTACTTCATCTTATATTTTCTTACTAGAATATAAGCATAGAGATTGGGTGTCTGTGTGGGGAGGGGGGATGCAGGGAGGGTCTTGTTATTTTTAGCCAGGACAGATAAGTCCTTGGAGCACTTAGCAGCAGGTTAAACAAATTGTCTTAACTGCCTTGAATGCTCTGAGCAAACTTGCCATTTTTATTCATGGGCCTCTGAGCCATGGCTCCCAATGGAACCATGAAGATTAAATAAATTATGTCTCCAATCATTAGTGAGCCCCACTCTTTTTTTCATGGAAAAGGGAGCCTGCAATAATGCTGTGGACAGAATCTTAACTTTATATTGGACAAAAAAGGATTTTGTGTACATCCTTATTTTGAAGCAAGCAGGCTATGCAGTGGAGTGAAGATGGTGCCTGGGCCCAATCAGCCTATCTAGCAGATGGGGCATGGCCAGGGCAAGGGAAAGGTGATGCGGGGCCAACTGGTGACTTCAAACAGGGATGCTCATTCTCCTATAGCAGCGAGGCTCTGCTTCAACCACAAAGGGAGGGAGATGGGGAAGAGAGCTCCTCTGCGTCTTCATGGAACATACTTTCCAACAAGATGAGAAGAACAAAAGCCTGCCTAGCGTTACCAGAAAAGATACCCATCCTCTGCAAGGACCCAGCGTGCTTTTCCTCATGATAATTTGTGGTTTTATTTTATCACTCCAGACCAAGGCCCTCTATGCATCTGCCTCATCCCTTCAGTCTGTTGAGGATCTTAAGCCTAGAGTAGACCAACAATCAGAGTCAGCAGGGAAATGGGAAATCTGTTCTGAAAACTGCCCCTTTCCTCGGCTCTCCACCCCCCTCCTCACCTCCATTCTCCTCCCAAAGGTTTGTTCTCCTGTTAGATGTCAAGTTGATGATCTAACTCCCAGACGTGTCATGCTTAGTTAGTGGATAACAGACTGTCAAATAGAGCCATAAATCTTCTTGCTCAGTGGCTGCTGTGCAGAGCCGCCATGCCATAGCACTCACATCCTCACTAATTCTGCGTGATGAGTGAGATTGGCGGCAGCTCGTGTTCTCCAGGGACTGGTATCAAGGTGCAAACATATTGAGATGGGATGATTGCTGGATCAGTCCTGCTTTGCTGGCCACGCGGTTCATGACTGGAAATCCAAAGGCAATCTGCCATGTGAGCACTGCTAATTATGTTGGCTCAATGCCTCTTTGGAATCTCTCTTTCCCGAGATTCTGACAACTTTTCCATTGTATAGCAATGGTCCTGGCAAACTGGTGGTTTGGATTGTTGTGTGAGGTTGTTTTTTAATGCTGGGGCTCCTTTATTTTTCTTTCTTAGGTAACTAGATGTGGACCTTTTTTTTTTTATAATCCACTTCCCCAAAGATGAACCACCCAGAACACTGGGGATTTCTTTTCTCTTAGGTTGGCTCCTTAGCCAGTCCTTTGGAGGGAAAGCATTAGGTTGGCTTTCACAAGGACCAGGGGATGGAATAGAAAAGACTCATGGGATCCAGCCAAAATATTGCTAGCTTCAAAACCTTTCCACAATTGTATTTTTCCTTAGTTTAGATTCTGAGATTGTCTCCAGGAAAGGGAAACAAGAGTTACCTATTGCCATATGTGCTACTAACTGATTATGACCCAAAATGGTGCCAGGATAAAAATTCTGTGCATATCTGAGTGGAGAGAAAAAACTATTTAGAGCTCTTATCTGAATATCTCTCAGAGTATGGCTTTCACTCAATGGCTAAGAGCAGATATTCTAACCAGGCTATTGGGGTTTGAGTTATAGTTAAACTGAAATATATAAACATTGAAATTACAATCATTTTATCTTCTGCATGCTTGCTTCTTCTTAGTGTGAAATAAGGGGAGGAAATCTCTAGATATTCAATGTCATTGGAAATTTAACTTAGAACTATGTGACAATTCACAAATCACTCAATTTCAGATTCTGGTTCCATTTCAGTCTTGATGACTTGCCCAGATTCATACAATTTCTGATTTATGATCTCTTATTTATGCAACTTTGTGGCTTCTTCTTGTCTTTGGAGAAAGTCAGAGAGAGAGAAAAAAGGTGTGCTCCCAGGAAGTGGTAAATTTAAATGGAGAAAGCCAAAACAATTGTCTCTCCAATTTTTTATTGCAGTCAGTGTTTATAACCTTCTCTCTCTCTAAGTGTATTATTAAATATAAATATTGCAAAACTGGCTTGCTTAAGTTTCTCCTGAACTTATAAGATACTTGGAATAATAGAGTTTATTCAATATTAATCATGAAAGTAAATAATTGGAAAGGGAAATGCTTCCATTAAGAGGGAACTCATCAAATATATATTATTCAATTTCATTAAAAAATATGACCCGTGTCTCTAGATTTTAACATGGAAGATGATTTTCTGCCTCTGGCCTCATCTTCCACCACACTGTCCATTGCTTTGGTGCTTTAGTCACACTATCTCCTTTTGGTCCCTTTCACATGCTATGCTTATTGTCACCTCAAGACCTTTGCATTTGCTCTTCCCTTTGCTTGGGGCACTCTTCCCTGAGATGGCCATCTGGTTGCCTGTTCCTTATCATTTCAATATTTACAGACATGGCCTCCTTAAAGAGGCTTTCCCCAACCACCTAGGTGAAGTATCTGCACCCCGTCCCCCCATACCCAGCAATCTCTCTCCCTATCTTCTTCATAGCTTGTCCCATTCTGCAATTACTTCACATGTGTGCTTATTTATAAACTGTATTGTCTGTCTCCTACCTTTAGAATACATTATCTTGGGTCTGAGTTTCAGTCAACTTTGTCCATCACTTTATCTCCAGTGCTTGGAAAAACCACCTTGCAGGGAGTAGGCACTTGACTGATAATTGTGAATACATTAATAAAAGGAATATCACCATGGGGAGGTTGCTTATGCTTCCTCTGTTTCCTCCTTGGTAAGAGAAGAATAAATAGCACGTACTTTATGATGATGTGAAAATTAATAAGAAAATGGCGATGGACTTTGATATAGTGCCTACCACATAGCAGCTGTTTCATTCTCATCTTCTCTCCTGATTTCTCAGCTGGGTTCCATAGCTCTAAATGGAATAGAAATGTTCTTTTCTCCCTACAACCCTATGTTACTCGTGTAGTACATATAAACTTCGTTCTGCAAGTTTAAGTAGGCAAAGGCATAAGGTATTTTTTATATTCAATTTAAGTTTTATTATGAGCCTGCATTTCTGTGGGTGGTGTAGATTTATCTCAACTGGTATTTTATTGTTGTTGTTGTTGTTTTTATGATTTACTAAACACCTGTCTTTTTTCTGTTTACTTGTAGTTCCCTTATACACACAGTCATTCTCTGAGTTATCTTTTCAATTCAATTGATCTATTAGTCTGTTCTTGAACCAATATCATGGTGTTTTTTTATTTCTGTGGCTTTATCATACACATGATATTTGATAGGATAAGTCTCTCTTCTTAAAAAAGTTTAAGAAGTTTAAAAGTTTATAAAAGTTTATTTCACCATTGTGAACCTTATTTTTTTTTTCATGTCTTAGAATGAGTTCATTAAATCCCAAAGGAGGTTTTAAACTCTCCTTTTCCACTGGACTGTGTATAAATTTCAAGGAACTTAACAGAGTGCTAAAACTGGTAGGAACCAATCAACTCATAGTATTATCATTGTCCACCAAGCTATCCCTTTTCCATTTTCTGCAAAGGAAGTGGAGAGATTTTAGGGACATTTTGGGAAAGGGAACGGACCACACATATTTATAGGTTTACATGAAGGGTTAAGAAAAGGAAAGTGTGAAGAACAATTTTTAGTTACGTAGCTTGAGCAACTAGATCACATGTGTCAAACACAAGGCCCGCGGGCCAAATCCGTCCTGCCAGGCCTTGCAATGTGGCCCGCACCGCGCTGTCATCACTGCACTCCACTGCGTTTCCATCACAATGACAGTTTATGACTGTTCAGTAAACCATTCGGCCCGCGATTTAGGCTGGATTTTAGATTTTAGCCCCTTCTCTGATTGAGTTCGACACCCCTAAACTAGATGGATAACACTGTCATTTGCTGTAATACGGAAGAGAGAATAAAGAACATTAAGGGATTTAATTCTGGACATATTAAATTAAAACTGTGTATGTGTCAGCCAGGCATAATTATCCAATAAGTGGTTGGAGCTATGCAACTAGAGTCTGGAGCTCAGGGAAGAGATGTGAGCTGGACAAGCACCATATAAAGGAGACATGTACACAAGAGAAGGGACAACTATGCCAATAGTGACAAGAGCAATAGTTAGATGGACTTTAAAAATAAATATTTGTATTATTTTTCAAACCATTCAAGACAAGAGACTCTATGAATATCTCCCTTTATTTGTCTTACACTACTAACTGGCAGCACTTCACCCAGTCTCTACTCAGCCTGCCTTTGCTTCCTGGGAAGGTGGTAAATGCTCCTCAACTCAAACTATCCTCACATCAATGATTTGCTTTGACAACAAATGTTCTGAAACAAAAATCATATAAAGGTATAATTTCTAAATGCCAGATTATAAAAGTCTGTTGTGCTAGGCCTATCTCAAAGTGATAACTCAGGAAAAATCCATCATGAACATTCTCTGAAGGTCCAGGCAAAAAGAAAATGGCAGAATCTCTAACCCCCAGGATCAGGATTCTCTCAAGAGGTAAATTCAGCCTTTAGAATATGTTATCTTGAGCCCATGAGGAAGGTAGAATATTTTTCTACTCTCTGACTTCTGTAGGTCAGAGAAATGGGCTGATTGTGCATAAGCTAAGGAATGTGAGCATCTTATGGATTGCACTTGGGTCATAACAAACCAAGTGCTGAAAATGTATGTCCTTTCCAAGGCCATGTGCCTCCCACACCCTTCTTGTTCTAGAAGAAGGGCTCCACTGGGCTTACTAAGGACAGGAGAGCTTCTGCCCTGGAAAGTATTCTTCTAACAAATGGAATCCTTGTGCCAAGAATACATGGGTAACATTGTTCTTCTATTTTTCTCCCACTAGATCTATAATACTTAGGATGAGAATTATAACAGATAAAAGACAAAATACTTTGGTTTAAAGTCAATTCAAATGTAATCTGTTAGTATAAATAATGACTAAATGTGTCACTTTAGGGCAAACATACAATTACTTTTAAGAGAAGAGGCTCAGGAAAACTAAATTCATCCCAAGACTCTAAAGCTTGGAATGCATTTGGAGAAAAGTGGCTTAGTTTTCCTCACTCCCAGGATAAATCATGTTGTCATGATTCCAGGTTTTTGTTTTGTTTAGTTTTGCAATCATTCAGTTTAGGGCTTGTACCCTCGGGCTCATATCCTGGTTCCACTGGGATAGTTGAGCAAGTATCATTCTTAGTGAGGCAGCATATGGCCAGGTACTTCGTTAGCTATTGTGTGCCTATGCATATGTGTGTCAGCCATATGTAATGCACACATACGCACGCGCACACACACACCATCTTTTCAGTTCTAAATCCAACCCTCTGTAAATTAAGTGAGCTGAGAGAGTTGGAAAGGCAACAGCAGCAAAAGGCTGGAGCTTGCAGCAACTGCTTCAAGCTGCATATGACATAAAACTGGATTATAATGTCATTCGCTAACTGACAGATCATTTAGTGTCTTGGAAGAGCCTGTTTTCACACTGCTGAAGCTTTCACAGGGGAATTCCGTGTGGGCTCCTTATTGTCAGAGCTATTTTTCACCCAATTTGTTTCCAAATGATGTCTAACCTGAGGTCTTCCCGCTGAGAGAGGTTTAAGCCATGATTAATGAGGAGTGTTTGGCCAGGCCCACCTGGGAAATGGCCCATCTGCAAACCCAGGTAAGAAGGGGAGGCCTACAAGGCATCAGCTTGTGAATGGCAGGCAGCTTCCCATGGCTCCAGGCCTTCTCACAGCAGTGGCAAGGTGTTAGGTATTAGCGGCATAATGTTTCTGGAGTGCTGGAGATAAGTGTCACTCTTGCTAATTTTTTTTTTTTTCTTTCCCTGAGATGGTCTCAAGGAAGTGCTATTGGTCTTGGTATTAAAAGGAAAATTCCCTATTTCTCAAATTCATTTATTCTCATAAGCTTTCATACACAAAATGGCAATATAACCCAATACATACGACACAGAGGCATGGCTTTGTCTCAAAGGATAAGATTATTAAGCAATCAGAACTTAGATATAGAATATTGAGAATGGTTTGGACATGGTACATGAACCTATATGATCATCTTTTATTTTATGTACCTAAAATAAATCATTCTTTGTTACGTCCAAATGTCCCTGGTAATTATTTTTAAGTAAATCATTTTTTCTGTGAAATCAATATTGGAATGTATTTGTTTTTCACCAGCTCAGTGGATTATATCACTCCTCTGGTAATTTGAATAATTTAGAATCTTTGAAAAGGGAGAGCCTTTGACTCAAAGAATAGAATAATGAAAACATACAGAATACAAAACCACATTTCTGCTAAGATAAAATTATATTGTATAAGCATGAATTGGATAAAGAATTCCAGATTATTTTAAAGTAGCTAGCTGAAAAAAATGAGTGAGTCTGCGGAACATAGTCTTTCTCCCTCACCTAGCTCATTCCTTCTCTCATTTAACATGCACATTCTAGGCTCTCTCTCTCTCTAGACTGTCATTAAAATATGACATCCCACAATTCCGTCTGTCAGGACTAAAATCTAACTGACCCAACTGTCTCCAAATGAAACAGATTGTTTGCTAGGAACATTTATGACCCATAAAGAGTGAGAGCTTATCCTGGCAAAACAATCCTTCTTGTAAACAACCAGCATTCCCTGAATCGCACCAGCTGACTTTGCATCCATCTATTTTTCACTTGGTGCTTGGCTCCATCCAAAGATTCTTGGATGGCATTTTGTACCCAACTATGGGGCAAAAGTCACTTTCCATTGAGTGGTTCTACATTCAGACACCAAAACAATCCCACACTTTCTTTAACAACTTCTGTTGCCAGCAACATGTTTACCATGATTTAGATGTCTATTATACGCATGAATGACTTGTCTACTTAATTTCATCAAAAAAATGAACCTTCATAAGTGGCACAGATGCTGGTATGATGGTAATCAAATTAGTTTTTGGACAGGTTTATGGCCACTTGCTGTCAGTTAAGCTCTCTTTGGCTATCTTCACTCCTAATACAGTTTTGATGGTGATTAATGACTCCATTAATACATGGTTTGTGTTATGATAGACCTAACATTATGGTCTCATTTTCTGACTACAGATGACATTATATTTGGTAAGATTCAGGTCCATAACATATTAGCATCTAATGTCAACATCTAATGACAAGGTGTTACTTCTTTAGGCCTAGAGTATATTTAAGACCAACCAAGATGATCATTCTGTTTGTACCAAAACTTTTTATTTTAAGTTTATATTCCATTCTGTGATCTTTTTCTTTCCCTTTCTTTGTTACAGGGATATTATCCCCCTAAATTATTCTCACTAGTCAAATGTTCTATATATATATATATATCCTTTTCACTTCTAGTCTTACTTGCTTCCACTTCTAAATGTTTCAAATCCTTGTTGTATATAAACTTTAACATTTTATTCAAAAATTTTCTTTTTTTTTTTTGCCTGCTTAAATAATTTTTTAAAAACCTTAATCATATATTCTGCTAGAGTGATTGTCTTTTAAACTTTTTTCTTCTAGACAGTGCTTGTCTTCCCATTCACAGCTCTTCCATCTTATTTCTTATATTCTTTTAAGAGTAAATTTTAAATTGAAGTCTCTTGTGTGTAGCACAAGTTTATTTGCATTTGTACAACTGGGCTGCTAAAAGGATGAGAACAAAATGGGAGCCTTGTAGGCTAAACTACGGTAAACACATTTGGATTGTTTACACAGCTTTTTTATGTTTAAACAAACATGTTTTTTTTATAATGAAATTGAGTTTCCTCCTGCCCATATTTGATTTTTATGTTCATCTGTGCACTTGCCTAAACTCCACCCACTTGCTGCTATGCAAATACTGATTATGCAAATTTTTGTTTTGAATTGGGTGAACTGAGCAGATGCCCATTTCAGCATAAACAGTCTTCAGAAAAACGGCTTGAATAGATAAGTATCATTGTAAATATACCTAAATGGACAGTACTGTTTCTTTTCACACCAACAAAAATATTAAGGTTGCTTATTTCATTCTTATAAAGAAAATCTAAGGTCATTTCATAATAAGGCTAAGTGCTAAAATTCAATTTCTCATTTAATAACAGGACTCCAGACTAGGCTGCATCTACTGTGGTGGATTTTTGAATCTGTTAATTTATTGTAATTCCCCCCTTCACTTAAGAAAATATGATCCCAGCTGTCTAGTAAATTACCTTTAACACTGGCATCTCTGTTGGTGGAGTTTTTTGTTGTTGTTGTTTGTGGGGTTTTTTTGTTTGTTTGTTTTTTAATATATTTTCTTGATTTTTTTACAGAGGAAGAGAGAGGGATAGATAGTTAGAAACATCGATGAGAGAGAGACATCAATCAGCTGCCTCTTGCACACCTCCTACTGGGGATGTGCCTGCAACCAAGGTACATGCCCTTGACCGGAATCGAACCTGGGACCTTTCAGTCCTCAGGCTGACGCTCTATCCACTGAGCCAAAACGGTTTCAGCTGTTGTTGTTTGTTGTTACTACATTCATTTACTGATACAAAATGGCTTCATCTGTATTTATTTATCTATTTCTTTTCAAACCACTTTGAGGTATAATTGACATACAAAAAGCTCTATGTATTTAATTCATACAACTTGATGAGTTATACCAATCATAAGGCCATCACTATGACCTATCACCTGCACAAGTTTCCTCCCATCCTCTTATTTTTTAATACTAATTTTTTAAATAATAAACTTAACATAAGATCTACCCTTTTAGCAATGGAATATATAAATCCATTGCATGAATTCGTGTTTGGGTGGGATCCGCCCATTTGTCTCTAAATTTTGAGGACAGTATCTGAATAAGATCATGTCCTTGCTAACCACTGAGTCATCTGTCTGAGAAGTAGTGCCAATTCGATAGTCAGCTTCATAGGGGCAAGAGGGTTAAGACTGACTTAATACTCAATCAGAGTGCATTAGAAAGAAAGAAACTCAGCATATACTACAGAATGTGTTGTACTATATACCAGCAATCATGGCTTTTCTTTGTTTTTTGCATTATTAAAATCCATGATAAGTTCTTGAAAAACCTTTGGGAAACTCTCTGATAGATCCATTTGGACAGCTCTCTGGTGTTGAATATGCTCCTCCTACTTGTGGTGGTTGGCCCACGCCTATAGCCAGCTAATAAGAAAATCTAAGTCAAGGTAATTGGAGTCAGTTTGTTTGACTCATTACACTCCTTACAAGGTATATCAATGTCCCCTTTTTGGCTAAGGAATAGTTCTGTCATGCTTATTACCTCTCAATTTTAAAGCCACCAGGGTCACTATTTTTCCTAGAGTAATAATGGAGAATTAGATATGCCTACCTCAAGATAGTCATATTCCTGTACTATGTGTAACTCAACCCAGTAGAGTTGGCTCCTAAATCACAAGAAAGGTGGTGTGGGCACAGAATTTATTATCCAGGGATACCCAAGACATTGCAGAAAATTACACTAGTATCTTGATAGTTGGGAAGGATCTAGAATAAACAGCAACAAGAGCTTTAAAACTAAAATATTCATTGAGTACAATTCACAAGCCTTCTGCCATGTGGTACCCTATGTAGGTTGGTAGCAGTGGATCTGCTATGGGGTTGGCTAGTCCTATGACTTAATCCTTAATCCTCTGCCCTTCTTGCTATATTCTTGCACCATCATCCAAGCAGTCCTCTTTTCCCATTATTCCTTTCACCTGCAGAGCCCTCCACATTCCTCTGTCTGTCAAATTCACCCTCTATTCAGGACCAAATTAATCTCATTATTTCTGTAAGGCCTCTCTAGGACTTTCTCACCTGACCTCTCATTTTCCAGAACACCTATGACATTTTTCTGTACTTTCACTTGGCATTTATCATACATTCCTTGACCATTTTTATGATTCCTATAAGTTTTATGTGTGATATTTCTAATATGGCAAATTCTTTGAGGTTAAGACTAAATCTTCTTTTAGTACTGAGATTTGAGTACTCGCTATACAACTTCCACCCCTGGCATAGTCCAAACTACATGTAGATTGAAATATATTGTGGCCACATGGATATAGTTCAACTTCCAAAAGCATTTTATAATGTCAGTAGGTTGGTCTCTGGCAGGTTTTAAGGAAATTTGGCTACTCAGAGAGATTGACTCAGATCCTAATCCTGTTCCTCCATGATGTGCCAATTGTGTCAGAACTAATGCTCTGTTTAATTCATTCTCTGTCGCCAAAAATTTACTTCTGGGCTATAGATTAGGTTCAATTTCATTAACTTTGCCTTACTAAGCCAGTCTCTATGATGCATCAAGGAATCTTTAAGCTAGTATTAAATTCCTCCAGGAAAATACTGCAACCTGACACTCTTTGAATTCTATTCAAACCCCTAAAATAGACTGGTTCTTAGACTCTCTACAGATGCAGTCAGTAAGTCATATTAGAGATTATAGGTAAGTTTCAGACCCAGCACAGTAATGAGTGGGTGATTAATCTAAAGGAATAAGTCTGCAATCAGGGAAATCTTTGTTCAATAAAAGTTTTCCCCTTGGAACACAAAACCAAAATGTATTACTTTGGCTGTACCCTACCAAACAATGCCAATATCGACCAAGAAGTAAGAAACAACATTTCCAGTCAGGCCATTCTGACTGTAGCAGCAAGCCACAAACTGAACCACAACACATCAAACAATGGCAGTGGCTTTCTTCCTTTGTGGAGACCAGGTCTTGAACCTATTAAAATGTCATTCATGACTGGAATTTGCAATGTGAAAATCCTAGAAAATAGTTAACCTAGAATATAAGCAATGGCTGCTACAATTCTCTGCTAACTTGAATGTGTCTATATTATATCAGGAAACCCCCCCAAAAGTATTTTCACTTGAGTGAAAAGAGGGCAGATAGGGAGGGCCTCTTAATAAACATTGTTCCACCAACCTTCTTGCAAATGACAAGTCTTGTAAGATTTTTGACAATTGCAAAAGATATGAGTTCCCTTCATGGGCAAGCAGGCTCCAGCCAGGTTTGAGTGTTAAGATATTTCTGACTCTGAGATTGAATAGTAGAGTCAAGGGAATTTGGAAAGACCAAATTTAAAAAAAAAAATGAAGCCAAAGGTCAAGGACAATATAGTCAAGGCAAAGCCTCTTCCTTGAAAAGTCATACCGAGAGAATAAGTATAGGAATAAAATCAGGGTATAGCAACCAGAGATATCAATGGAAGCTAGCAGGCACTAATGATTGGATAACAAGGGGATTGGGCAGTTTCCCAATGTTGACAGAGTTTTTATGCGGACCCAATGAGTCATTCATTGGAAAGGAAATGATTAAAGGTGCTGAATCAATGTGGACATGAGTATTGATTTTGCCTTCTGATATATTTCCAACTCCCTGTTCATATCCCTTCATTTTTATTCTTCAGAAAACTCATTTAGATCCCAATTCTTTCTGTCACCTTCTTAGGAGCAAAAATATTCCTTTATCCTTTTAGATGTTGTGAAAAAAAATCACTTATAATTTAACCTTTGAAAAAAAAAGACATTTTTCTTCAAATTTATCAAATATTACTCATTTTCATAATATGTGACTACTAGTTCATTCATCCAATCTTTTCAAAGCATTTATTGAATTTGTAAAGTAGAGCATTTTTGCAAAATCAAGAAATGACCCTTTGACCAATAGTAGTCTAGGAATCTATGTGCATAATATTTTGTAGGACATTTTGTTAGTCTTAATCCTAAACTTCCTTCCTCTTGTATTACCATTATGCTATCTATCACATGGAAAGTTATTCATTAACTTATTCTAATACTATTTTTCTTTTTTACTATTGTTAACATCTGTTCTTTTTTGGGGGGAAAATCTTTACTTCTCAAACTCCAAGCTTTATTTACCTGAAACTTGTATGATCGTATTGACCCATGTCACTCCAATATATGTATGATAATTTAAAAAAAAAAAAAGTTTATTTCTTCAAATTCTAACACATTTCCCACCGAAAAGTGATTTTACCTGCTCCACATAAGAAGGTCAATGACCATTACACCAACGAAGAAACCTAACCCATCCAGTGCCACAAGTAAATTAATATTCAAAGGCCATGCAAATCTAGAGTAACAAAAGCTTTCAATTTAGCCTAAGGGGTATCTTACTTTCTACCTATATTAATTTAGAAGTTAATGGGTGAGAACTCTTATTTTTTCTGAAGCAGCTATTTTTTTTTAATCTATTAAAAACAAAGCCAGATGGCTTGAGTTTTAAAAACACCCACAGATCCATATTATTTAACGACTTCCTCCTTAGTAGTTGCTGGTCTTCTCACCTTCCTATGCAAACACACATGAGGATCTGCACCAACTTTCACTAGCCCAGGCAAAACTCCAGGTATTTTCTTAGTAGTTGCTGACATTTACCTATTTCTTAAAAAAAATAAAATTATAGGTAAGCAAGATTTAGAAGTTGAACTCACACACACACAAAAAAAAAGTTTAAAAAAGCAGTTCTCATTAAAATCCTCACCTACCAGAAGGACAGGCTAAGGGACAAGCAGATTCAGGCTTTAGCCATTTGCTTATTAATGCATCACCACATAGCTCACCATAACTCAAATCTACAGGGAAAAATAAAAATGGGGGGAGGGGACCTAAATGTCAAACCACATGTGTTATCATTGTTAGGAACTCAGCATTTTTTTTCCTCCTCCTGGATGTGTCTCATGCCACCTCCCACATGCCCTCAGAAGGAACCCTGATGTGGAGGGTGCTAGTGGTACACTAAAGCGTCAGAGTTGAAGTTATTGAGTGAGTAATAGCGTCATACAGCCAAAGGGAGATTTAAGTGTGGGACTGACGCTCAGTGCCAGGAATTTAATGTGTACCATTCTGCTAACACAAAAGGAAAAAGGTACCAACCATCTCAGTCTTCACTACTGCTCAACCTGATTCCAAGAAGCAGACTAGGATAACAGGCTACACACTTGCAGAAAGCATCAGAAAACGGTTCAGGGCCCTGCAGCAAATGAGACTGCTCAAATGTATGAGAACTTGCACTTGAACCACGTTAGTGCCCTTGGCCACTGCCAAGTTTCATGTTACTCAACACACAGAAAAGAAGAACCACAGGACTCAGTACAAGTTCAGAGTACCTAGTGCTGTGAGCAGCATGAAAGGCAGATTTTGGCTGGAATTTCCAGACACCTGAAATTCAAGTTTCCCTGGTCTAGTCAGAGGCCAGCAAAGGGCTCATAGAGGTGGAGACACCTTAGCCCAGAGTGGTGTTTCAAAAGTGCAAGTTGAAGCAGCGCAGCCTTTTATTCTGATGGTTTTAGAACATATGTCTATTCTCAAATTCCAAAACAGCTGGGCTGCCTGAGAACTTCAGGTGAAGAGACATGGCTAAGCTGGCCATCATACAGTGGTGGAAAAGAACAAAACCTGTAGTTCTAATCATACAGTTCAAATACACAGCCCAATTATCATGTAATGAGTTATATAAATTATTCTTTAAAAACTTTTTTAAAATCGAGTTCTTTCAGAACACGAATTACTTGTTTTTCATGATCTAATCCACTATTCATTCTAACTTTTACTTTTGAACTTCTCTTTTTACTTTTCTTCAAGTTAGAGATAACATTTATTTTTGTGATCTGTGATGACTTGCTTCAAAAGGATTATTAATATCATTAATTTGTTGTATATATACAGGATTACATTTAAAACAAGTAGCTCATTTAGAAAGTGCTCTGCCCTATCCAGTTTGGCTCAGTGACTAGAGCATTGACGAATGGACTGAAGGGTTCGATTCTGACCAAAGGGCACACACCTCAGTTGCTAGCTCAATTCTGGACCCTGGTTGGGGCTCATGTGGAAAGCAACCAATCAATGTGGCTCTCTCACATCAAATGTTTCTCTGTTTCTCTCTCATCTCACTTCCACTCTCTCTAAAAAAATTCAATAGAAAAATACCCTTAGGTAAGGACTAACAAAACAAAACAAAACAAATCCTCTTATTGCAAATTTATTTTTAATTAAAATATTAAACAATTGTGTTTACTGAGCTTTAGAGTAGGGATTTACCCATCTTTATTTATATTCATTAGTTAGAAAAAATTATTTTTATTTTAAATACTACTTATTTAATACATCTCTTCAAATAATCATTATTTCTTGGGGTCAAAAAAGTCAGTATGCATAATTTAGAAACTAGAGTCACAGTGCACAAATTCATGCATGGGTGGGGTCCAGCCGGCCCACCCCTATCAGGGCTAATGGAGGGCAGGGACAGCTGGGGGAGGAGCCATGGGTGGTTGATGGGCCAACCCCACTCCAGATCAGGGGCAGGGCTGGTATGGGCGAGGCCTCAGGCAGTTGATCAGCCAGCCCCTCCCCCTGGCCAAACTTCCGGTTGAACTTCTGGTTGAGGGGACAATTTGCATATTAGCCTTTTATTATATAGGATTCTTCATGTTCTGTCAAAGTTAATCTATTAGTGGTATAAATGATCCTCAGACCTTGGTCCTGATTCAGGAGTGGGAGCTGCTGCAGGTGAATTCCAAAACCAGGTATGATGGAAAGGAGGGTAGCTTCTCCCACCTAGGATAGCCACAAACTCCCTAGGATAGCCACAAAGCCAGGCTGCCCTGCTGGCTGCTGCTGCTGGCTCAGAACAGGAGGAGAGGAAGAGAAGAGCATGGCAGGAGACAAAAAGTCTTAAGGATTTCCTGGTGCCTCTTTGTCAAACTGTTGGGGAGATCTATAAAGGACATTTTCATTCATCTCTAGCAAGTTTGACGTCTATAATATCAAACTAGAATCTGAATATTTGAATTGCATATTTTAAGCTTTGCCTTTTATCAAAGCATTTTTTATATATATTTACGTTCTATAGACATAGAATGTACTTGAATAATCGTAAAGCTAAAATTAAAAAAGAACTTTTTAGAATCTTCTACTTGTTTTCTTCTTTTCATTTGTATGTCTCAAAAATAAAGAAAACTATTATTCAAATGACTAAAAAAGATCTCATGTTTGTTACTACCCTTCATTAATTTTTTTCTTGAACACATAATTTAACATAATAGAAGTCATGAGTAGAGATTGAAATTGATCTATTTACAATGTAAGAGGTCATTGATGAGAGAATTCACATGTTTAGGCTTGGGTCTTTACTGACTTTTTGTCCTAAAAATGATCTGAGGACCCAGATGCTAAAGTGTATTTTGATATACTGTTAATGTCCAGATCTATTATAACCATATGAAATAACTAAAATATTTTTGAAAGTCCAGGAAAACCCTTCTCCAATTGCGTTTGACAACAAAAGCTTTAACTTTTGGCACCCCAAAGATTAGTTTTTGCTTCTTCCATTGTGGGCCCTCGTGGTTTCATCTGTAATATGTATGGTGATTGTTTGCAGCCTGGCAACAGCTCGAGGAGTGAGGGGGGCTGGAAGGCTAGAGCCCCCTGTTAGTTGCAGTCCAAACTTCAAAGGCTTTGAGAACATTGAACAGACAGGTTTCAGCGGCCGATAAAGCAGTCATGCAAACAAAAGGCAGCTTCCCTCTCACTGAGGTGTCTCCAGATCCAGGGTGATTTTCAACCCACTTTTTTTTCTTTTATTTGTGATGAAACTCCTGGCAATGAGAAAGACTCATTCTGCCCACGGTTGTATGCCCCCTGGATTCGGCATCAGAGGGAGAGATGGGCATTTATGGCGCCATAAATCAAGGGATAAACCATACATGAGCAGCTGGCACATGTGCTAATAACTATAATTATTAATCATGTCAATTTCACACCCTTCAAATTTATGCTATGTGCTTTCTGTAGGAAAGCCATCCCTGGCGCCTTGAGCTGTTTATGGTATGAAAATATGATGTGCTGATGGTCTTTGATAATTGTCTTATGACAGTATTGATCTGCCTACAATTGGGTTTGTGGGGCATCGAAGCCCTGCAAAGTGGTTGTCCTTGTCTCCTGGTATATATCATTGTCACACATCCCCCATTGTTAGTGAGTGGCGTGAATTACTTTCAGCATTTGGCCAAGTCTCTAGCTGCTAGGTCACCATTATTCTATCCTTATGTCACTGGGAGGACATTTACTTTGATGTTTCCTTTGTACCTCTTCCGAAGGCAAAATCCTTTAACTTCAGGATGATAGCCTGCAGCAGGGTTTCAAAGAGAAAAGACACTACAGGTTTTGGGGTGGGTGGAGGCCAAAAATTATGAAAAAATGTACTTCCTCAAAAAAAGGCAATTTTTTACTTTTGCTGCCTTGCCCCTATCAAGGGTTGTCTGTAGCAGGGGAGCCGTGGAGAAGGGGGAACCGGAGGCTCCAACCAATTGCCAACTTTTGTGTTCATTAAACAGCCCCTTTCAAGACACCCCAAAGTTGCTGTCACACACCTAATTATGAATCTCTGCTTGTGGCACAGATGGTCAAGCTAAGAAATCAGATTGGCTCTGGGCGAGCAGTTACCTGGGGCCAAAGTGGCTAGTTTACTCCAAGTGATTCAACCATTGTGAAACCCTAATGTGTCTTAAAGGCAAACCCCTCCAAGACCAAGAAGAGCAAAGAAGCAGCACCTTGCTGGTTGATCTGCATATTAATTTGACCTTGTGGCCAATCATCTCTGAGAGGCCCACAAGGGTGCAGAGTGCATGGGACTCTCCCCACTTGTTTGGGGCTCTGTGCAGCCCTCAGTGGGCAGTGCCGACATCACTCCTGCTGTCTCTACAGCTGCTCTGTTCCAATGACCCCTGGAAGGTTCTGGGGATTGTTAGAGGAGATTTCTATTAATCAACTACAAACCGACTGTTACAATTTCACACTTTTTTTCCCATCATTTCACACATTTAATGAATTTGGGTGTCTTTTAAATTCAAAACATTTACAATCAGGCAAAAAAGAAAGAAGGAAAGAAAGAAAAAACCCCTCTTTAACACAATAGGCAGCAGCAAGACAGCAAACGCACATCAAGCCTGAGTTCCTGAAACCTGCAGTTGAGCGAAAGCCCGGGCCATTACCAACGTTGTGACCAGGCAGCAGCAGACCCGGCAACATTTCGGTAAATCATCACCTGCAAAATATAGAAGCTGTCTGAAGTTTCCATTGTGATTTGTGAGATTATTTTAGGGTGTCTTTTCCTAGGCCAGACTGGAGTTCAAATGTAAATCTTGCCTTCCTTAAAACCAGGTCAAAGAAAACAAAAACTCACCCCCTTAAGAGCCGCCTGAGACTTAGCATTTCCTACAGAGAAGGGCTTCTGGGCGCTCTTAAGATAATGTAGAGACAGCCTGACTCTTCATCTCCCCATTCGGCTGCAGGCTGCCCCACACTTCAGAAGTGGGGTTCCTCCGCCCCCCCTCCCCCCCTCCCCCCCCCCCTCCCCGGCTCTAAGAGCTAACGTCCAGGTATGGCTCACAAAGATGCAGAGACTTCCAACACAAGGAACATCGATAACAATGTGTTTGCTTCCTAATCCCTACACCCGGAATGGCTCGTGTCTCCATGGTAAACTAGACTGTGGTGCGGTGCGAACAGCCCTGACTGTCCACCAAAGCTCTAACTCTTTCCGGGGGTTTCTCCCCCCACCTCGCCTGTTACCTCTGCCATGAGACAGGGGCCTGGATTGCTCTCTAGCAGCCCCTGCTGGTTGACACTGAGCACCAGCGACTAACCCAGAGGTGTGTGTTAGTTCATTCCCACCAGAAGGGCTTCAGGGTTTGGGTCTTAGGAGCACAGGAAAAACTGAGTGAAAAGACAGGGTAAAAGCATTTTAGCATTCACCTTTTCTAAATTTTCAGGAGAAGAAGAATCAAATTATATTAATGTTAATATTTATTTGGTGTGATGGAAATAATAGTCTATCCATTTGTGAAAAATGTATATATTTTCTGTAAAAGTCATTAGATCTCATTGCTAATTATAAGCTACTAAATACAAAACTCTTATTTAAAAGTTACTAGTTTTATCTTCCTTTGTTTTTATCTTCTCTCTGTTTTTAAAGTCTGGCTCTTCTTTGGGGCTACCTTAAGACTTTCATGGTCCCTGGGCCCTTTTTCCTTTGTGGGCCCTTCCCGCTAAAATAATGCCACCATATTATTATATATCTTTAAATATGTCAACATAGTTTCTCTCTCTCTTTTAGGGTAAATATAAGAAGTCTTTGGAGCTCCTAGAAGTATTATGGGCCGGGTGCCTGCTAATGGAGAAGGCAGCCCGAGGGCCCAGGAGCACGTTTCTTCTTTAGTGGCCTCTGTGGCTAAAGACACGATCGTGCTTTCTCCCTTTTAACCAGGACACTGGTTCTTACATTTTATAGCCATCTCTTCATACTTCATGTCGTGTATTTTTTTAATTTTATATATATATATATATATTTAATATATTTATTGATTTTTTACAGAGAGAAAGAGAGAAGGATAGAGAGTTAGAAACATTGATCAGATGCCTCTTGCACACCCCCTACTGAGGACGTGCCCCCAACCAGTGTACATGCCCTTGACCAGAATCGAACCTGGGACCTTTCAGTCAGCAGGCCGACGCTCTATCCACTGAGCCAAACCGGTTTCTGCTATGTCATGTATTTTAAAGCAAAACATTGCTTATTGGTGAGGAAGCTGCAGTAGAGGGAGGACTCTCTTAGGGTTTCTGGCTAGATCTGAGAATTATACTGACAAATAGAGATTAACAGGGGAAGAGCATATAGATTTATTAAATGTAAGTTTTACATGACACGGGAGCCTCCATAAGGACATGAAGACCCAAAGAAACAGTTAGACCTGTGTGTTCTATGCCAGGTTTGATCAAGACTGGAGAGTTGCAGAGCAATGTGATAGCTGAGGGGGTGTGAGGTGAGTAGAGTAAACTGAGCACCCAAGCTATGCCAGTTCCTTTGGAATCTTCTCTGTCTTAAGAGGGAAGGATGCTCCTTCCTTTGGGTATCCTCATGGCCCTCTCAACTGAGGGTTTTATTCTCTTGTTTCAGGGAAGAAGAGTAGAAGGTTAGCAAGACCTTCCTGCTTCTGCTTAAAATATTCAGTATGACGAGGTGCCACATGTTGGAGTGGCATGCCCTGAACCCCTCATCACGGAAGCAGTTATATTCACAGGCTCTGGATTTCCTCTTGTTTCTCGAATTAAAGAATTAGACTTAATGTCCTGCAAGCATTTCACTGTACCCGGAACATATGGACAAAGTTGCAAATAAGGATACTCACACACATACGTGTGCCCACCCACTTAGATCCATTTAGTTTGTTCTGAAAAAAAGAGAGAGAAACAACCATTTTTTTTCTTTCGTTTCCCACCCAATGAAACTGCTACATCTAGGACTGTTAAAAATTGTATGCCAGACTATCTGATCTAAAAAAAAAAGTTGGCTCAAACTACAGTGTTTTTCTTTTAAATTCAAGACAACGTGCATAAACATGGAGATTTCAGGTGCAAGCCAAGATTTGCAGCTCCTCTAGCAAAGGCCTGGCAGCATTGTACTGCATTCCTGTGCATGAGGACCCCATTTGATAGTATCACAGCCTCTTAGCCCCCAGCCCCAGCCTTGCCTGCATGCTTGCATTTGTTACCTGCTTTGTGGCGTGTGGGATTTTGAATTTATGATGCTTGTTTTATTCTCCACACCTCTCCTGAGATTTAAGTTGGCACATTAAAGGCTCTAAAAATCTGGATAACTTGGATTAATTCAGCATTTCCAAAAATTGTTTGAAACTCAAGAGCACAATGACTATTGGCATGCCCAGGAACATTCTCAATATGTGAGGGCGTGGGGACAGCAGGAGAACACAGGATTAGAAATAAGACTTGCATTCTTTCCTAACTCTTACCAGTAACAGTGGGTGACATTAGAGAACATTGTTCTTTCTGCCTGAATTTTTACATGTTAGAGATAATTATTTCCATACCTACATCAGAGTATAATGGTAATTCCAATTCTAATGACATGTTACATGCGAGAAGTCAGAAAAGTGGAAAACCACTACAGAAATGTTGTGTTTTGAGGTGGGGACAGTAAGGTTGCAGTAAAGCAGATCTAGCATTAGTGCTCAGTAAATAATTTCAATGGTGCTGCATTCGTAAATCTGATGCTACATAGCACTTTTTTTTTAAGTTGATATTGGGTAATTTGTGTATCACTTTGTACTGTGAAAAATAATGTTCAGTAACTGAGAGGGAGGATGGGTGAGAAGGAAGGAAGGAGAGGTATGTAGTTAATATTAAATTATTTTCTATAAACATAAATCTTGTAGAATGTACTGTTTCGTTTTCAATTGTTCAGAACAGTTGGGATTCCATTTTCTACAATCTGTCTTCGGATATTAGTACATGAGCATAATTAAGACCATATATTTAAACTTAGGAAATAATCTTTAAGGAATTGCTAGACCATGCTTTCACTGATGGCTATAAAGATACTTTTGTGAGTCCATGAAAGTGTGAGGGTCTTTTACTTTCCATGTATGCGCACACACCAATAAAATTGAGTACTGTTTTCATTTTTAAAAAATGATCTCAGAAATTTGATTTCTTAGGAAATGTTTCCACAGGCGAATCAGGAAACACCATACCTGGTTCTCTGAGCTGCTGATCCTCTATGACTCCGACTCGCCCATTGAAGAGAGGGGCTGCAGAGCAACTATTCCCAGGAGCCTGAACGAGGTGTCTGCACTGCCCTCCAGCAAAAGGCAGCCCAAGGGGATGTGAAGGGAGAATCATTTTGCCACTAAAAACGAGGCGTCCAAATTCAACAGGGACTTTCCCCTTCACCCCCTGCCCCACCTCTTCCTTTGAGGATGGTTCTCCCTGACAAGAAATATCAGAGAAAAGCACAGCTTCTTTCAGCTGTCCCTTTCTGTGAGTTTTCCCATACGAAACTATGCACAGGCTGCTGTGATGCACTTTGTTATTATGACAGGAAAAAATGAATTTCTAATGTGTTGCCTCTACCAGCTGCAGGCAGCTTGCGGATCTTCCGTCACCGGGCACCCTGGGGGAATGAGCCTGAGTGGGGTGGATGGCCAGAGCAGAGGACATAATATTTAGGTTTAAAAAAAATCTGTCTTCTTTCACTTTGAGATTGGAATGGAGATGGTCTTAAGAACAAAGGCAAATTTACAAACGTGTATTAGAAAGGACACTTATCCATGTCCCTTGTTGAGCATCTGACTGTCACATGTGTTATTTCATTAATTCTCACAACACTTTGAGTTAAGAGTTAGTCCTCTATTTACATACCGAGAAACTGCAGATCAGAGAGACCAAGTGTCCTGCCCAAAGCTGCACAGTTAGTAAATGGCTGAGCTCTGGTGTTTTCCATTCGGACGTACTATATTTTAATAATGTATTGCTTTATAAGCAGACAATTGGTTTTTCTCTGCCCTGTCATGATATAGGAATGGCTCTGTCCATGCTCCTGACAGCATTTGGTATTTGATTAATACCCACTGACTGTAGGCTCATTTAAAAAATTTGCTTGGACTGCTAAAAAATTGGTGACTCGTGAAAAGGAGCAGCCACTCATCCCATAGGGGATTGAATCAAAGAGTGGGAAGAGATCCTTGAGGTCACTGCAGCTCAACTCTTATTTTTACCTCTGAGGAATCCTTAGTTCAAGCCTTCAACATTTCACATTTGAATGATTGTAACAGCTACTTCACTGATGATTCTGTCCTTCTTTCACAATCAAGTGGACATTTTTAAACTTGAATCTGATCATCTCATGCCACCCTTTGTTTATGAAATAATTCTACCAGAGTTTTAAACATCTGTGGACAAATTCTCTTTGCCTCTCAAACCCATTCTTTCTTCCTGGATATATAAACCTGACCTTAGGGAGAAACCACATAACCCAATCAGGTCTAATGAGCAAAAGGGAATCGGAAGACTTTTACCACATTTTCCTTGGGACAATGATGGGTACAGATATAAGGCCTGGAACTGCTATTGTCATTTTGCTTCCATGAGAAGACACAGCATGAAGATAAAGAAATGCAAAGCAGAGAGAGTCACAGAAAAATGGAGTGAAAGAATTCTGATAACATTGATTGAGCCCTATATCAAAATATAACTGAAGACAAATCTACCTTTCTTTTGATTCCGGCCAACTTGACATAATTTCCAAATATGTTAGAATTCTTGATTTTGAAGGTCACAGACTACTCAACTCATTAGGTCTTCTTGGGGAGATATACTCTTTATTTTATTTTATTTTATTTTTATTTTTATTAATATTTGAGAGGAAGGGAGAGGGAGAAAGAGATAGAAACATCTATGATGAGAGAGAATCATCATTGCATGTCCCTGTTGGGGATTGAGCCTGCAACCTGGGCATGTGCCCTTGATGGAAATAGAACCTGGGACCCTTCAGTTCACAGGCTGACACTCTATCCACTGAGACAAATGGGCTAGGGAGGAAGATATACTCTTAAATGAATAATTGCAACACGATAAAATGATAAAATTGATGTGAAGAGTTCCAAGAGCATTGAAACAACAAAGTTTAGTTCAATTAGTAGTAAGAAAACAATGATTTAAAATTAGATATTTTCACAGTTAGAATTTGTGAGTTAGCAAACTGCCCACCAATGGAGGAAATGAAGCCTACCCTGCTTACTATTGTAAATTTAAGTCTTGGGCATCCTTCCCATTCTAAGATTTCCAAATAGTTTCTCATTATAATCTACTTGATTCTGTCTATATGATGACTGGAATAAAATATAAAGAACCACAAAATCAGAAACTCAAAAGATTAGGTGAAAGTTTAAAGCCATTGGATGTTTCAAATGTCATTCAGTTCTACCAGGAAAACAGTGTGTGTGTGTTTTCAGTAATGTATTCTTAGCGGGTATATAGTTTTCCATGCAATTAATACCTTTCATTTAGGATTATTTAAGAGCAGTGAATCTGGAAGAACAGGGGTTAGGCACAATGACTTCTAAGGGTTTATTCCTTCAGTCCTGTGTCCCATGATTAAATTATGAAAAGGTGTGGGGTATTGCAAGACTTTGGTGCAGTAGACTGGGATTTTGGCAACCCCAGGCTGGGGAGCAGATGGGAACCTGTTCCCTAGCGTGAGAGATCAGCCTGGTCTTGAAGGGAACAACTGGGTATGTAAGGTGCAGTTCATCAACATGATTTGGTATATACCAGGAGGTCCAATTCCCTGGTCCAACATAGCAGAGGAAAGCTAAATTAGGCAATACATTCCCAACCTGAGTTCCTCTGGTAGTTCTCCCAGGATATGACCCAGCTTCAACAGAAAGGCAGGATGCAGACATAGAAAAGATGAAAGCAAGAACTGGACCTTATCCAGGCATTTTGAAGTTCAGGATAGAGTATTCAGACCTCCAGGGAGACTGGGTAAGCTATGGAATACAGCCCACTCAGAGAAACCCAGTCAATGATGGTTGGACTAATCCAGTGGTCAGCAAACTCATTAGTCAACAGAGCCAAATATCAACAGTACAGCAATTGAAATTTCTTTTGAGAGCCAAATTTTTAAACTTAAACTTATTCTAATGCCTCTTTTTCAAAATAGACTCACCCAGGCCGTGGTATTTTGTGGAAGAGCCACACTCAAGGGACCAAAGATCTGCATGTGGCTCGAGAGCTGCAGTTTGCCGACCACAGGACTAACCCAAGAATTGGAAGTGATGCAACTTGTAGACAGTTGGGCTCTATGCTTAACCTCTAATCCACACTGAGATCCAGGAGTGATTATAGTAAGTAATGTGTACATAGGAAAAGTCATGGCACTGGTTGCAAACTTTATTTTATATTGATACTAGAGGCCCAGTACACAAAATCCATACATGGATGGGATCCCTCAAGGTGGCCTGCAGAGATTGGGCCCTAGCATGTGCTCCTAGCCTCACAGCACCAACTCGCACCCCACACCTTATAGCCCCATAGCCCAGCCTAGCACCCTGCCTTGGCCTGGTGCTGCCCACTCACCTGCTCCACCATTCCACCACAGTTCCGATTTCTTTGGGCCCACTGGGTTTGGCAACACCTCCACCACCACCTGCTGCCAGCGCTATATCGCCAATGCCAGCCATGTTCCATGCTGCCCTCTGGTGGCCAGCGCATGTCATAGCGAGTGGCCTAATTCCCAGTAGGTCAAACTCCAGCCAAAGGGGACAATTTGTATATTAGATTTTATTATATAGGATATAATATCCCTCAATTTAAAAAAGGAAGCATTTAATTTTTTTATCTGCAATATTTATTTATTTATTTTATTTATCTTTATTGTTGAAAGTATTATAACTATTCTCTTTATTCCCCCATAGATCCCCTTCACATCCACTCACCCCCCCACACACACTCACACACACACACCTACTGCACTATTGTGTTCAGAGAGAGAATTTATGACAGAGACAGGCTTAACTCATTAACACCTTTTCTAATTAGGCAGCTAGTTACCATGATTTAGTCCCAATTTGCTTGATACTACAGTGCAAACATTAAAATAAATATGCACAAAGAATATGTTTTTGTCATGCATGAAAGTTCCTACCTTGTTTGTGTGAACTGCACAATACTCGATTTTAAATAATGATCCACATAACTCTAGGCAGATACAGAGCAAATATCATCTTTGTTTGGCCAGACCCTGACCAGTTGTCATGCAGGAGAGAAAGATCGCCAATATATCTGGTAATTCTGAAAGTGGAGACTTTCTTAAAACTTACTGGTAGAAAAAAAATGAGCCAGTATATAATTCCATTGGAGCCCATAGCATAGCCCCCACTGGGCAGGGACTAATAGCCAGCTGTCAGGCCTGAGTGAGTGACTGACCATTAGCTGGGTCCCTGTAGGTGGTGGTGACATTGATGGAGAATGATGGATGACTCTGACACAGCCCCACCCCACTCACTTACCCATATGCATGACAGAAGGGCTCCCAACTAGATGTCCTGGCTAACAATGCCTCCAAGTAGGCATTCAGATATGTAAAAACAGTGCATTCAGATCCAGCAGTGATTCTGCTACAAATATGGAGGCATTTAATGAGTTGCTAATGTGAAAATAATTTTCTTTTCTGGTTCTTGAATTATAGGAATAAAGACAGAGGGAAGCTATACAACTGGTAATGACTCTGCTGAAAAAAGGAAGTAGCTTTCAGGAAATGTAAAAAAGGTGGAACCTTCTCTGTCAGAGGTTGATAGGTGTTTGTTTGTTTTTTTCATATACCCCTCCTTTATTTTTTTCTACCCTGTTTCCCAGAAAATAAGACAGTGTCTTATATTAATTTTTTCTCCCAAAGTTGCACTAGGTCTTATTTTCAGGGGACGTCTTATCTTTCTAGAAGCTAGGTCTTATTTTCAGAGGATGTCTTATTTTTGGGGAAACACAGTACTTTCTCTGTCTTCTCACCCAACCCATCCTGCTTTGTGCTTGTGTATTCAATACAACCTCCTTCTTCCCTTCACCAGAGCTAAATTCTCCCTCTCTCCCTCTATTCCTCAAGCCTTCCCTTTCTTCTCCACTGCCCTCCACTCTTCTCTGTTCTCTCCTTATCCCTTAATTCCTCTCTCAAATGAATTTGTTTTCCTTTCTTAATTTCTTTTTCCTATTTTACCATCATTTTTGCAAGTACTTCAGGACATGTGTGTCTTTAGAAAGAAAAATAAAAAACAGGACATTTTAGAATAAAAAGAACAAGGAAAACTAAGGAAGGATTTTTCAAATTTAAAGCCACCTTGGGAACTGGGAGGGGAAGGAATTAGTTGCTCAGGATTGTGCTTTCTGTTGTCTACCCAGGAGGCCTGATGGGGAAGCCTCTGGAGATTGCTCAGCTAATTGGATGACATAAATGATGGGGTGCTATTGCACTGACACCAATATGTTCAGATGAGAAAACTGCCTATAACAGCAAGACTCACTAACAAGAACTCAAATTTCTGCAAAGTCCTGGCTAACCTAGGAAAAGTCTGAATTATAAAGCACTTGTAAAGAAATGAACCTTTATTTACTTTCAAGGACATGGAGTAACAGAACTACTGTCTTCTCTAGTGGTAGTTTCTAGGAAACTAATTTTATTGACTAGAGGCTAACATGTTAGCAACAGACAAAATCCGATTGTGACACATTATGTGTACATAGATGAGCATTTCAGCTAAAGTTGTCTGAAATGTTTTACTTTCACAATTAACTAAAACGTGCTTCCTTCAGTTTTGCTTGTGCTATCAATGCAGTTGGTAAACTTTCCTTTTAGGGAAAATATCAGGTAAATTTTATTCCAGCATAATTTCAAAGAATCACAAACTCTAATTTTGTGAAGCCCATATTCACAAGTATTTATTAGCTTTAAATAACTGGCTACAAACACTTAAGAACCAGAAATATTTGTTGAAAATATCTATAAATCCTCTCCAGCTCTAAGTTACTGATAAGTAAATAGAACCACATGTTGCAAGTATTATATGAGGACCAATACCTTTGAACTTGCTGATTGTGATCTATTTGACAGCCATATTTGTTGTGTTTTTTAATATATACTTTTTATTATTGATAGTATTATAGATATCTCCCATATGTCCCTCTTTATCTCATATTTGAATGGTTGTTCAACATAACATAGGCCTTGGGCAACACTTTCAGAATAACTGACAAAGCACTATCAACTGGCCTTGTCTTCAGGGACATCCAGGGGCCCTGGCTATTTGTCTATGTGTATTAGACATTCACTCTTGTGCTGGACTATAGAGATTTACCTCCCCATCCCTCACTTCCAGCTCACTCTACCACATCAGTGGAAATCTCTGAAAGAAACCCAGAATACCCACAATGGAAAGTCATTGCCTAATTATGCTATCAGAGAGGTAGAGGCTGATAATTTGAAAGAGACCATTGGGACCCTTGAGAGCTAGTTTTGAAACCTTTTCTTATTGGTCGAACATAAGGACAAAAAAAGAAAGAAAGAAAGAAAGAAAGAAAGAAAGAAAGAAAGAAAGAAAGAAAGAAAGAAAGAAAGAAAGAAAAGAAACCCCACCAGAAAAGATGTCACATGAATGAGTAGGAACTCAGAGCTTTTCTTGTTTTATTGCCCTCCATAAAAACTCTAGAATGAATCCACAGCAATAATGCTGCATTTCAGTTGCTATTGGCTTGATCCATTTGAATCTGTAGTATATAGAGGCCACTGGTACAACATAGCTATTTGGAGGATTGCCAATTGGGGCATCAGCAGAGATGCATATGTTCAAATGACTGCCAGTACCAAGTCAAATATTAGCTTTTCCACTTACTTGTTATGCTATCTCAGACAAGTTACTTAACTTACCTGTGCCTCAGTTTCCACATCTTTAAAATGGAGCTGAGATAGATATTATGGCATGGTACCTAAAATTTGCTTAAGAAATTGGGGAGATGGCACAGTAGCTAAATAAACCAAAATTGACCATGAATAGTTGTTGAGTTGAGTTGTTCATATATGGAAGCTTTTAATACCATTTTTACTACTGTGTTTAAATTTTCCATGATAAAATGCTTAAAATGTTTGATAAAATGTTTATAATATAAGCAGTGAGAATTGAACTTCCTTCATAAATTGTTTTAAGGATTAAATTAGTAAAAAAATGTGAAGCCCTTTGGGCAATGTTTGGCCCACAGTAAATACTACACAGGTGTCAGATATTAATACTATTATTGTTGTTATTTTTATCATCTTACATGAGATGTGTATTTGACACCCAGAGAACATAAAAATAACTTGAATAATATTAGATGTATCAGTTCATCTCTACAATCCCATCCTTTTTTTTTTTTTTTTTTTTTTTTTTTTAACTACCCAATATTTTAGGTCATGGCCTAATTTTCTCGCTTTCAAAGTTGTCCAACAGCCTCAAAACTATTTCCCTATCCTCTGTCTTGCCCTCCACCCTTTTAAACACAGACAAACATAGAAAAGAGCTTGAAAGAGCACCAAGAGGTAGGATCTTCAAGGAATAGGCATGGCTGGAGCTTTGGATATATGTAGGGATGCAAAGCTACTGAGGCATCTAGGGGGTCAGATCATGGGCTGAACAGAGATGGGAAACACAGTCACTCTGGAGAGTAGATTAGAGTCAGACTCTGCAAATGTGATGATGTGGAACTGAATCAGGACAGTGACACTGGGAAGTAGAAGAAAATAACAAGAGAGACAGAGACAGAGAAAGACTGCTAAATTCAAGACAACTCTACGTTTTGGAAATAGACTGAATGTAAGGGCCGAGATAGAGACCGAAGTACAAGATGACTTCAAAGGTTTAGATCTAGGTTAGTAGGAGGAGGAGGATGGCCTTCAATGAAGTAGGACCACAAGTGTAAGTAATACGCAGAACTGGGGAAAGGTGTTAAGGGAGATGGGTTTGGTTCTATAGGAGAGGAAAAAAGTTGTCCTTGACACTTTAGGGTCCCTGGCTGGGTCTAAAAATTAAACTGACACACAGGTTCACAGGGGGGGAAAAATCCAAATTTACTGAATTTAAGTTTTATGTGACATGGGAGCCCTCATAAGGAAATAAAGACCCAAACAAACAGTTAAATACAAGTGTTTTTATGCTGGGTTTGATGAAGTATGGACAGTGGTGGAGGAATATGACAAGGTAGAGAATATGAGGTAAGTGTGGTAAACTGAGGGACACTTACCAAGGCTTCTCGGTGTCCATCACTCTGTCTTAGAGATAAAGATGCTCTTTTCCTCTGGGCATGTAGAGGGTAGCTCTCACATGAGGGTCTGATTACCTGCTTCAGGGGGAAGGATGGGGGACACTTCAGAGATACCTTCCTGCATTGCTATTCTTCAAACTCCTTCAGTTTAAACTATTTCATGTGCCAGGGTGTCATATTTTGGAGTACTACATCCTGAACCTCACAGGTTCCAATGAGCTAAGCTTGTGCTATATCAGAATATTAGAGAATTATCAGGAAGGCCAATAAAAATAAAACATAAACTGAAACCGGTTTGGCTCAGTGGATAGAGCGTCGGCCTGTGGATTGGAAGGTCCCAAGTTCTATTCCAGTTAAGAGTATGTACATTGGTTGGGGGCACATTGCCAGTGGGGGTGTGTGTAAGAGGCAGCTGATCGATGATTCTCTCTCATTGATGTTTCTAGCTCTCTATCCACTCTCTCTTTTTTTTTTTTTCAAATGAAAAATGAGAATTTGGTTCATCATCTGGTGTCCTTTGATGTGTTAAAATATATAATCTTAAAGTTGGGGGTAATTTGAATAAATAAAACAGAGAAAAAGAAAAAATCAAATTAAGAAAGTTCTTTCTGATATGTCAATACAGAAAACAATTGACTCTTGAAAAATATTTAATTCTAGGAAAAATGGTTATAGATAATAAATTGAATTGTATGTGTACATCTAGCTTCTCTCCCCCACCCTCCTCCCATCTCTGATCTCTCTCTCTCTCTCTCTTTCTCTTTCTCTCTTACACACACACACACACACACACACACACACACACAGTGTTCCTTATTTCATCAGTTTATCAGAGAGACACCATAGCACCAAGAAAGGAGTAGATCACACCCAGCCTCCCTCTTTGATTAATAAGCCACAGAATCACGGTCCTGTTTTCATGGAGCTTTCCTATCATGGCTGTAATCTCTGGAGAGCTCAAGACTACAAAGCGACAACATCTGGTGCCCATTATTTCCCCAGATCTGTTGTGATTAGTCCATATGATAAGCCTGACCAATTGCTATGGGCAAGGGATTGCTACATTCCCCCCATCAGGGCACTGGAGCTGTCACTTCTGGTTGTGGCCCCTGCTAATTTGCCACCACAATTTCCAATATCTGTTAGAATTCCACAAGGAAATCTCAGTGCCTTGCAGGGGCAATAGGCTGTGTAGCTGTAGACAGAAGGCTAGCACCACTAATAAAGAGGAGAGGTTTATCAATTAACTAAAGCAGGGCTGTGTAGTCAGTGACTAGCTATCCACTCCCACTTCCGTTGTGCCATGCTGATGAAATGGTCCAGAAAACTTCAGGTTTGCTGAGGACGAAAACAGTGAGCATCTGAAAGTCAGAAGGAAAAGAAAGAAAAAAAAAAGATGAGAATAAATAAATTATCTTGCTCTTTCATAAAGTAAATTTTCTGGCTTTCCAAATGCTTTCCATTCTCCCTCCTTTACCCTCCCTCACAAGAACAATACAGAACAATCACAGTTGGGGGCCATCCAGTTGGCAGAATGGTTTGTCATTTTAGATGGTGGAAGAAGATTTAGGGCCCAAAGAAGGACAGTTACACTACTTAATAGAACTCATGAGTATCAAAGCTAACTACTGAATTATGTGTCCCCTTAAAAACTTCTATACAAGTTTTAAAAAAGTATTGGGAGCAACTATGGACTGATTTCGAAAAGTGGAGGAAAAATGCAGAAAACTAACATAATTGAATAACCCTTTCTCTAAAAAGAATGTTAATTTTGTCATTAAATAAAGTCCTACAGATGAAATTTGGAACATTTAATCAGACAGATATAAAGGGACAGATTAAACTGGCTCTTTCTACAATTTCTGGGGGTCTTAGTAATCACTTAAAATTATTTGCTTCAAAAACATTTTCAGAAGCATATGCTTGTTTTGACACCTTTAAAGATAATGTCAACTAATACTTTAGAAATTGAAATTAAATAGTAAAATGTAATAACTTGTTATCACTTATCCAATAGAACCTATAGTTTCTAACTGCATGCCAACTGCTGTGACTACATGTTGCCATAAATAGCTTAAATTCATGTCACATAAATTTGCATGAAGTAAAACTGTCAGTTATCATGTGAGAAAAAGACAGTGTGACAGATGCCAGAATTTCTGCTCCACCATTTAAGTGCTTATCCATTGTGGAAACCTGAATCTAAGATCTGGAGTGTAAAAATGTTTCCTTGGAACTAACATAGAAAAGGTTAGGAGTGACAAACTGACAATTCCTTAACCTGGTAAAGGAAAGTCGGGTTTATGTAGCCAGAATCACTCCAGAAAATGTAAAGTTGGACAAAATAAAACAGTAGTAAAGAGACAGAGGGAGAAGTTTGGCCTAAATGATCACATTTATTTATTTCTTTCTTCATTAGCAGCAGTGCCCAGAAAAAAAAATAGAGATATTGACTTAAGGCAAAAAATACAAACTGTCCCCCATCATTACTTTGTCCGAGTCCAGATGCCATTTTCCTTTTCCTGTTCTTTTGTTGACCCAATTCTAGCCTTGCTTGTGCTGCCCTGAACACCTTTAACTATGGACTGCTGGCCTGGCCTTGGTGATAATTCATTCCCTTGGTCGTCCTTTTAGCCATTCTCCCCTTACCCTCTCTCAATTTCCAGCCTTTCTTCAAGGCTTAGAAATCCCCTCCCATACAATAACTAGGTTTCTTTGGTAAGGATAAGCAACATTAATGGCAAATTTGGTACTCCCTGAATTGTAGATCCTAATCATGCAGGCCCTTACTGGGTATGGAGAGGCCTGAATGGTATTGATTTGTTATGTGTAAAGAACATTCCCTCAGTAATTAATTCTTCACTTCACTTTTCATGTGGCTGACCACTAAAAGAAATGGAAAGAAAAATCTGTCACTAATGAAGATGCCTCTTGAGATAGATCTGTAAGACAGATCCTGGCTCGTCCAAGTCAAAGCTGAAGTCATATAAGTACAAAATCTTGAGCCATCTATTTGAATAATTTAGGCTCCAAAGTCTTCCTTCAATCATGAACCTCTTTCCATTGTTTGAATTATCTAAGGACATATCATTTCCTTCAAAGAGGAATTATCAGCAAAAAGTTTCTGCTGTTAACATGGGAAAATCAAAGTGTAAAACTGATAAACAGAACTGTTTAAATGATATAAAAATGCTATAATCTAAGTGTGACATTTTATTTCCTTTGTGTTTCTTTAAAATAAAAATAATTGCTTTAATATCTCAGTTTTCTATGCAAGATTAGTTACACTTAGGTCTTTTTAAAATAATGCCCATTCATCACAGATTGATGATCCCTGCACAAAGTTAAAATCCCAGGAATGAGAATATTTTGCAAGCTTTCATATACATAAAACAGATTCTGGTCATTGTCAAGTTGCAGAAAGTTTCTGCAACCATGATAATTTCTTGAGCACAAATGGATTCCTTATAGGAAATTATCAGTCCACTTTTTTTTTTTTTGTATCCCTTTCTTTTTCTTTCATAAATTTCTGTATTAGTTATCTATTCCTTCTCACAAAAGAAAAGAATTTAGTAAACTTAAACATAGTAAAAAATGAAGAAAACCCAGAGGTTGTTTTCATAGTGACTCCAAATAACTGTACTCATTTTTGCAGCCAATGAGTTCAGTCAAATCCTCAATTGTTTCTACTGATCCATTGCTCAAGAAAGTAAAAGCCAAACGTAATGGATAAATTTGATTCATGTTAGCACCAATACAATTTTGTGTGTGTGTGTGTGTGTGTGTGTGTGTGTGTGTGTGTGTGTGTAGTTTTGCTGTGATAAAACACAGCCCTTCTTCTGGTTTAAAATATTTTAAATTAATAAATAGATTACTTGCCATAATTTTAAAAAATGTGTATTAGGGTATGTTCAAGGACTTATCCAACTTTGCTAAAATTATACTTTGCAAATTAAAAGTGGATTTTCTCTGTTTTTTTTTGCATTTAATGCATATTAATATAGAAATCTCCTGGGGTGAAGACCTCATCTTCTAAGCACAACCCCAGCAGTTCCACCTGACCAGGCTTACCCAGGAGCTGAAGGTCAGACCCTCTCCATTGGCACCAATGGACCGTTTTATGCAAAACTGTTCATTTTCCAGAAGGGACCATGTCTGACTGGTGGAGTGATTCACAAAAATCACTTCATTAAACAAACACTCTCCATGCGTGGCCTTATTCCCTCTAGAGGGGCGGAAACTGAGCCTCGCAGGGATACCCAAGGGGGAGGAGCTCATCTCCACAACGTGGATCCCAACTCAAGTCTTAGTGCCTGCTCCAGACAGTGACATCCTGGGGCTGCACGCAGGCCAAGGCAAACCTTGTGATTCCATTTCACACAACACTAGGGAAACTATTCCCATAGGGAAGCCCTGAGAGTCCACGCTCACACCCACACGTTTCCATCTCTCTCCCAGTTCTCCACGGAGCCGCAAATGATGCTGTCCGTGACAGGCGTGGCCAGTGCGGCCTCACGTGTGACTGCTGGACAGGCCCATGAGAACACTCTTCCCTGTAAACCTGGAAGACCAGCGCACGCTGGATATGCTCTTTACTGAATATGCTCTCCCACTCCTGAAAGAACACAGCTTCCAGAAATTCTCTCACCATCTCCAACAATGTGGCAAGTCCAAGGACATGACCATAGAAGAGGAAGGAGCTTCACTTGGAAAAGGAGAAGGAACAGGGACTATTGAGGTTTGGAAGGCAGAAGGGAAGTAAGAGGAACAGAAGCTGAGATGTTGGTCAGAGGGTGATAAACATGCTGGGAGATTCTGATACAACTTATCTAAAGCTTTTGAAGGTTCAGATGACCCAAATATTTTAAACCCTTGAGTCATTCTTGTTTAGTGGAAGGTGGTTCTTTAAGCTGCAAAATTCCACAGCTTCTCATTTGTCTGAATTGCAAATCTGCTTCTCTGATCAGGGAGTCTCTCTCTCTCTCTCTCTCTCTCTCTCTCTCTCTCTCTCTCTCTCTCTCTCTCTCTGTTACTTTTTAAATCCTGCATCGGATTTAACTTAAAGCTCAGAATCTGAACCCTTTGACCTTTCAAAAATACTAAAACTTAGTCCTCTGCCTTTAAGAGTGCATGGCCAGCGGCCTGTGAAAGGTCCGTTTTGCTGTGATTTGCTCAGCCCAGGACGGCTCTGAGCTCAGCTGCACCAGGCTAATTTCCATAAGCATCATGTGGTGTTACAGAAACCACATTTTGCCAAGCTGTCAACTATACAGCCTTCTCTTTGCTAAAAAGACTCCCATTAAAACTGTCTGCACAATTTGTCAGTTAAATGAGGTACAAGAGGGACGCTCTATTTGCCCCTAATTAGCTGCGCAGACTACCTTTGTCTGTTTGATTAAGCATTCACATTATCAATTTTGTTTAATCTGATTCATTTCACACACCTCCCCTGGGACAATGCCCATACGGTTAACTAATCTCTGATATCATCTCTCATATCAGGCAGCTATCATCTCCTCCACAACACATTCTACCCACAGGCACTGCCATCATCAAGCTCCACCGAGGGGAGTTATTCTGGTGAGGGGCACAAATCTAGCTCCGGAACTGGAGCCGAAACCCTACACAGCAGATTTCCCCTCAGTGCCATCTGTCCACCATCATCCATCCATTCATTTATTCATATTCACTAATTCATTCATTCAGGCAGTAACCATATTGGGCTGCCTACTATGCACCAGGGGTTGTGCTGGAAGCTGGGAATGATACAAAGATGTATAAGATAAGGTGCCTGCTCTCAGATTGCTTATTATCTCAGCCTGGGAGAGCACACAATGAAAACCGGCCATGGGCATGGAAATCACACATTCTCCCTGAGGCCAGCTCGAGTTATCTGTCATGCACGGCCTGTTTGGCTCTGCTATGAAACAACCCTCCAAAGAAGGATTTCGGATAAAGGCATAAAAGCAAGTGGTCAAGGCTTCCCGGAGTAATCTCCCCTCCCATTTCCCATTTGCAAAAATAATTGACAATGGGGAAGGAGGAGTTTTAAGAATAGGGATAAACAAATCACTTGGTCATAAATAGTTCTGAAATCTCATTGTATCTGATAACGTCACTGAAGTGATGGCTTAGTAAAACCAAACTAGTTACAAACAACTTGGCATCTTCAGTGGGTTGACGAGAGCAAATATAAAATGCTGGTAAAGCACGACTGAACATTTTGAGAGGAAAAGTGACTTAATTTAGTGGGAGGTCTAAAACTATTCTGGGAATGGGAGCAGTTGAAAAATGTACAGGTATCCGAGATGTTTCCTCCACCCGGTGAGACTATTACTCTCTGCTTGGACTCTGTTTCCTGCACTACAATTTGGAAAATACTACCTTGTTTCCCTGAAAATAGATAGTGTCTTTTATATTAATTTTTGCTTCCAAAGATGCACTAGGTCTTATTTTCAGGGGATGTCTTATTTTTCCATGAAGAAGAATATGGTACACATTTATTGTTAAATGAAAATAAAGGAAATTTATTACCTGTATACGGTACGATAGTACGGTAGTTGTCAACACAAACCAGACAAACTGTGAATCCTACAGTATCAAGAATTTACTCATTTATTCAATGACAATCATGTCATCATCTTCTGGAACATCATCATAACAATCCAATTCCTGAATTTCCTGGTAAATTTCTTGTGACTCCATTTCTTTCAGAATCAGTGGACCAAATCTCTCAAGTTTAGCCTAGGGGGGCCTTATTTTCAGGGGATGCTTTATATTTCACTCAGAAGGAAACCTGTAATTAGGTCTTATTTTCAGAGGATGTCTTATTTTCAGGGAAACATGATATTAGGGAGAAAGTCAGGGTAAATTCACCTCAATTGTTTTTTTTCTCAAAGATTGAAGCCCCGGATTAGCTATTGCCCAATACTTACACTCTATTCAAAAGAGTTTTGAGATAGTTTGTGTTATCTTTAAGAAAACCCAACTTTATAATGATAATTGGCTATGATCAAGTAGTGAATATTACCAAAATGCAAATGTATTTAGCATAAGAACACTTATAATGTACTATTCACAATAAAAAATTAAAGAATAAATACAATATGACTATTTTCATACATTAAGGGAAAACCATTTGATAAAATTTAACATATATTTATAATTGTTTAAAAAGCAAACATTATTCTAGTTAGAGAAATATTTAAATATTTAAAACCATCTATACTAATAAAAGAGTAATATGATAATTAGACTGGACATCTTGTAGACATCCTTCTGGACAAAGCCACAGTGGTGAGAGCCTAGGTTAGGGGTGATCAGGCCAGCAGGGGAGAGCAATTAGGGGTGAGCGGGCTAATAGGGGAGAGCAGTTGGGGGATCAGGCTGGTAGGCAAGTGAGTGGTTAGGAGCCAGCGGTCCTGGCTTGTGAGAGGGAAGTCCAACTGGTCCAACTGGAAGTTGGACATCCCCTGAGGGGTCCCGGATTGGAGAGGTTGCAGGCCGGGCTCAGGGACAGCCTCCCCCCAACCCCCCATGCACAAATTTTGTGCACCAGGCCTCTAGTTAATAAGATAATGGCATCTGATACTACCATTTCCATTCAACACAGACAGCTAAAGAAAAACATTTAAAAAGTGTGGGGAAGCACGGGACTTGGTTAGAAAGTCTGTAAGGAGGATTCTCCAAAAAGTTGGGGGCCTCTAGGGAGACCTTGCTGAAGGCAGCAACCCCTGCCTTGACTTTTCCAAACAAGTCCAAGCCCCCAGGTATTTTGCTGGAATCTCTATGTTTAGTCTTTAGACCCAATCTTGTAGAAGCATGTGCTTTCTCAAGGATACTTACCCTGCTGATTGTATCTAGAGATTAATTTTAGTTCAGGCTGTTGTTACAATGAAAGCCTAAGGAGGCAGGCAAACGGAGCGGTCTGGTGCCTCTTCCCAGGCAGCCCTTTAGCCCTCTCTTTCACAGAAATGTGTGTCCATCTGCCAATCAGGGTCTGCTGGTCAGTCCTGGCAAAACGGTATAAAAATTTGTAAGGGAAAGTTTAAATTGTCTTAATTCACAGAATTCTATGTGAATAAAACAATGTAATTCATGGAGAAATTATAAGAATTAAGAGGTTAATTTACATGGAGACTATAAGATTTATTTATATATATATCAATAATATGTTTATAATCTGCTAAAACTAATTAGAAAATACATCTTAAAAATAGTTATAAAGTACTTTAAAATAGTATATATAAAGTGATCCTATTTAAATATTTTATATACATTTGGTTCATAGAGATTTGGGAAAATATCAAAATTTTAATTGTGGTTTTTTTCAGAATATTTTCTGATATTTTTATTTTATTTACAGATTATATTTCTAAATAAATCAATTAATATTATTTATAGAATATTAAGAATACTGTATATAAATCAATTTTTAAAATCATACTTTTACTTTAACTATTTAGAGTTGGAGAGTAAAATGTAAATATGTACCCAGAGGTTAATGTTAACATCTACTACTCTGTCAAAACCAATTTGAAAAAATCTAATTCTAATGTGAAAAAAATTGTCAGAATGCTTACTCAATGTCATACACTTAGATTATTGGTTCATAGATTTAATACTTAATTTTAAACATCTTTTAGAACCACTTAGAACATTAGAGAATCAGCTAGTTATCCAAAAAATGTATGCTAAAAATTTCAATAACTTAAGCAAAAATAGACTTTTCATTCTATGGTTGAAACGACTAAAAGAAAATACAGTTTTAGTTCAAGAATTTTAGAAAGTATGTTTTGAGAGATTAACCAGGGAATTTGTAGACTCATATGCATAAACTAGGGATACAGACAACAGTGTAGTGAAGGCTTGGAGGGTTGGGAGCAGGAGAGGGAGTTGGAGGGGGTCAATGGGAAAAAAGGGGTGGGAATATCTGTAATACTTTCAACAGTAAAGATACATTTTTAAAAAAAATAAAGTGTACCTAAGTGTTTGAGTGTCGACATATGAACCAGTAGCCACAGTTTGATTCCCATTCTGGGCATATACCCAGGTTGCCAGCTTGACCTCCAGTGTGGGATGTGCAGGAAGTAGCCGATCAATGATTCTCTCTCATCATTGATACTTTCTCTCTCTCTCTCTCTCTCTCTCTCTCTCTCTCTCTCTCTCTCTCTCTCTCTCTCTCTCTCTCTCTCTCTCTCTCTCTCTCTCTCTCTTTCCCTTCCTCTCTGAAATCAATAAAAATATATTAAAAATTTAAAAAACAAAGTATGCTTTGAGATCACTTAAAGTTAGCAAGTAGAGTTTTATTCCCATGTTCACTTTCATCTCAGTATTTGCCCAACATCTACTTGTAGATTTTAATTTGTAATGTAAGTAGTTAAAGATTTCATATTTTCCAGTAAATAAACTGACTGATTTACACTTAAGACTATCATTAAATCAAAATTCCCACCTCAAGAATCACTAGATTGTTTTTCCTGGTATTAAACCTCATGAAATAAACATAACTCAGAATGCTTATAAGCAGCCAAGAACATCTGCTTACATTCCTAATTTTAAAAAAAATCTTACTTTAAGAAACATTTTTTTACTGAATCCAGAAAAATTTAACTTCAAATGGGTCCAAGTTTTGCCCCACTTATAAAAATGAAATAATTATAGGTAAAAAATAAAACTATTTTTAAAATTTAAATACAAAAATATTTTATTTGTTACAAAAAGTACTAGAATTAAGATTAATGTAAATGGATCATTCTAAACTTCATAGCAATGGCTTAAACTCATCAGTCTTTCATTTTCATGAATACATTTTTTAATAGCTCTGCCCTGGGAATCATTCTGACTCATTAGTTTCTTTTATTCAATGGTCTTACATATCAATACTTATGTTCTTTGGCCTTGCCATCGGTTTTATATCAATCTAATTAGTATCCCTATATATAGTCATGCCCATTAAAAAGGATAACAAGTCTCAAAGATGAAAGTTTTGTTCTCCTTTTAACATTTAGCCAAAGAATTACAAAATATTATGGATAATGCAAGAATATAAATTCATCTTGTAAAGTGAAGCAAATATTGGTAGGTAGCTAATGTTTTTCTCTCTTCGTGAGGAAAGTAATCTTGTGGAGGAGGCATTCTCAAGTTCTATATTTGATAAATACATGAGGAAAATTGTGGTTATTTTATTTATTTATTCTAATCCAATTTGATGGATTAATAAAACCATAGAGTCCTGAACCCTAAAATAGAAGTGTAATTTTTTAAAGATTTTGTTTTTATTGATTTCAGAGAGGAAGGAAGAGGGAAAGAGAGAGAAACATCAATGATCAGAGAGAATCATTGATTGTCTGTCTCCTCATGCCCCTTACTGGGGATTGAGCCTGCAGTCTGGGCATTTGTCCAATCTAAGAATGGAACCCTTACCTCCTGATTCAGAAGTCTAGCCCACTGGGGCTGGGCTAGAAGTATACTTTTTAATGTCATACAATCTATAAAATGAAATTAATTAAATTATACCTGAACCTCCCTATTTGTTTTTTATTGTGCATTTATATTTTATTCACTCATTCATTAATGTATTATTATTGAATGATTGACTCATTCATTTGAGGAATACATATATAATGAATATTAACTAGAGAATGTATTTTGAAATGGTTAAGAACTTGTTCCTTTGAGCCAGATAATTTGAGTTTATACTCTGCCTCTACCACTTAATAGCTTTGTGCCTTGATTTCCTCATCTGGCTAATAGTGGGGAAAACAAAAGCACCATGATCAATGAATTATTAGATGTTGAGTGCTTAGCATGCCATAGCCTATCATCATTGTCAGCCTGCCATATTGTGAGTATTTAACAAATATTAGCTTTTATTACATGTGCTAAATACTGTAGACTCAGACAATACTTAATATTCACTACAATAGTAATTTCAAACCGTAAAAGCTATTTTAATCTCTTCTATATTTTGCACCATTGTATTTACTGTCACTATTAATCATTTCCATGTTGTATTTCCCAAATAAATCTCTCTGTATGCACTAAAATGCATGGATTTTTTACATGATTGTTTTGTTCATTATCCTTTTGTACTAAATTATAAATATCTTGAAAATAGGAAGTTTTAGATCAACCAAAAGACTTATATGCATGCATATAAGCCTAACCAATGGACATCGGGGGTAAGGGCATGAGTGGTGGGGTGGGGAGCAATGGGGGAATAAGGACACATCTGTAACACCTTAATCAATAAAGAAAAAAATACAAATGAAATATTACAATACAAATCTAAAAAGAAAATAGTTTTTACATTTTAATGAGTAAACCAAAACCAATTTGCCAGGCCACAGCTCAGTGGCCTTTGGATTTCCTGATAGAGTGGAGCTTCCTTATCACAATAAAGGTATGAAGAGACTGGAGGGATATCCCTTGTCTTAGGGAAAACAAGCGAAGACATGTTATCTATGTCATGTTGCTGTAATTTGTGTAATTTATTAAAACCTAGGCACTAGTGATCCAGACTACAAAATATAGAAACAATGTGCTAAAATGTTAATTGGGAGACTACCTGGACAGCTCTCTCAATTGGAGAAAAATCCAACCATCAGTCAATAGACTACCCAAAAACATCATTTAAGAACTTTCTTGTCAACATATCCCTGGCATTTGATTCTCTTTTATTTCTTATTAATTTTTACCATGATGTCCAAAGATTAAGATCACATTTTAGTAGATTTGGCATCAAACAGATTTCATTTTGACTTGATAAATCTGAGAAAATTTATGTCAATTGATTGGACACCCAGAGGCATACTCTGAGTCATATAGCAAACCAAAACAATTATCTGGGGACATTCTGAGCAGCTAAATAAAACTAGATTGATAACTATCATAATTTGTTTCACTCATAGTCTTTCTAAAATGTAGTTATATTTGCCAAGTGCTTACAAGTTGTTGAGTTATACTTTAGAGGGAATACATGTAAAACTTTACAGTCTTCTTATGCAAATATTGGTAGAAAACCATGAGTAACAATAAAAATCATATTGAGATATACATTACTATTTTCATGAAGTTTCTCCATGATTCTGTCACAAACATTCAGTAACCCAATTAAGAATAGTGTTGCCCAGCCATGTGGCTCAGTTGGTTGGGCATTGTCCTACACACCAGGAAATCACCAGTTGGATTCCTGGTCAGGGCACATGCCCAGATTGCAGACTTGATCCTCAGTAGGGGGTGTGAGGAGGCAGCCAATCAATGTTTTATCTCTCCCTCTCTCTGAAATAAATTAAAACACACACACACACACACACAAACACACACACACACACACACACACACACACACACACACACACCATATTTTATTTTATTTTATTTTTTTAGTTTTTCTAAGTTTGTTTTTCTATTAATCTTTATTGTTGAAAGTATTACATAGGTCCTCCTCCCCACCCCACCCCCCCGCCCATTAACCCCTTCCAGCCCTCGCCCATCCTTCCCTCCCGTCCCCCAGACCTTGACAACCCATTGTCTGTGTCCATGGGTTATGCATACGTGCCTACAAGTTCATCGGTTGATCTCTTTGCACCCACCCTCCCCTGCCTTGCAAAAAATATTTTTAAAAGAAGTGTTGATTTTGGCTAACTAATGAGTTACACTCTTTAAATATGTATTAGTTTAAAAAGAGTAGATACTAGTACCTAGACATTAGCAGATATTTAAGCTATCTGGTAAAGAGTCATTTAATAGGACATCAGATACCAAATACATGATATTTTTTATAGTACTCTTATAGAAAAGTTAGGCTAAACTGATTATTAATTTTGATTAATTCATATAAATACAATCCATTTTCTAAAGATGTTAGAAAATGACTGAAAAATTACAAAAAAGAAAATGGTCTTCCCAATTATATATCTTAAGAAGATTACTGTTGTAATTAAGATGTAGATCAATGCTGGGACCAATTCTAGAAATAGAGAAACCAATCTTAAAGATTACTTAGGCAAGAAATGTTTGGGTCATTATTTTAATAAAAATAATGTAAACAAAATTCTCTGTTAAGGGCCAGATAATAAACATTTTATCTTTAAAAATTTATTTATTTATTGTTAATCCTCAACTGAGGATATTTTTCCATTGGTTTTTAGGAAGAGTGGAAGAGAGAGGGAAAGACAGAGAGAAACATTGATGTGAGAGAAACACATTGATTGGTTGCCTTCTGCACAAGCCCTGACTAGGGCCAGGGCTGGGGAGGAGCCTGCAACCAAAGTACAGGCTCTTGACTGGAATTGAACCCAGACCCCTTTGATCCAATGGCTGATCCATTGAGCCAAACTGGCTAGGGCCAGATAATAAATATTTAATCTCTGCAGGCCCTATTGTCTCTATAGCAACTCAACTCAGCCGTTGCAGTTTGAAAAGAGCCATAGACTACCACAAATGAGTGTGTATGGTTGTGTTTCAATAAAGCTGTATTTATGGACCCTAAAATTTGAATTTCATATATTTTTGTGTCACAAAATATTATTCAAAATAATATGGAATTACACAGAAAAAGCAGTTAATCCAACCACTTCTTGTAAAAATCATTCTTATCTTTCAGACCATATGAAAAGACACAGTGAGCTAGATTTGGCTCATGGCTATAGTTTCCCCTGATCTAATATAGTAGCAGTCGTACCAAAAGAAGAGGAGTTAAGTGATATTTGGAAGATAGGATTTAATGACTAATTGAATATTGGAGGCTGAGGGAGTGGACTGGCTTTGGGTGACCCCCAGCATTCTGGCTTGGTTAAATGGTGTGATTCTCTGAAGCAGAGATCCAGAAATAAGCCTGACAGCAGAAAGGGGCTAGACAGTAAGAGTCAGACTTGATCTGAGAACAGACTGAATACACTGGATCCAGGAGGAGTCAGTGATTTTCCCTCCTAAAGTAGCCATTCTTCTTCCGTCAGGAATTCTGTCAATAACACTATTTGTAGGATGTATTAAATTTGACTTTTTTTTTTTTTTTTTTTTTTTACTATAACTGCATCTCACACAATGTTATTTCTCAACAAGAAAGTGATCTTACAAAAAACAGATGTGGGGAAATAGGGTAATACTCATGGAACTTGCTAATTATGACATGCAACCCATTTCTTAGAAGCAGCTGGCTTTATACAATGCAGTGTCCTATTGGAGATTCAGGTTAGTACCTTAAGAATTGTTGTACCCTAAGCCCCTTTATTAAGGAATTAATGACCTGCAAACATAAGCTTGTGCTCATTTGGGAGTTCCATACCTAGGCGGTAAAATGAATAATTTTTTAAATAAAAATAATGTAAAACAGTCTGGCTGGCATGGCTCAGTGAATGAGTGTCCACCTATGAACCAGGAGATCATGGTTTGATTCCTGATCAGGGCACATGCCTAGACTGCAGGCTAGATCCCCTGTGTGGGGTATGCAAGAAGCAGCCAATCAATAGTTCTCTCTCATCATTGATGTCTCTCTCTTTCTTTCCCTTCCTCTATGAAATGAATAAAAAATATTTTAAAAAGTAAAGCATGTGGGTAAAGCACTATTCTATAATTACTCCAACACATTTTTTTTGCACATTTTTTCTTTTTTAAATAGGGAGTAACATTCCCCATAGTGGCTGCCCTCCAAGCTTACTCCACCTAACACCTATGGGCAGAGTGGGTGAAGCTATTTGAGGATCTGTAAAACATTTAGGATCCTCCTGGGTAAAATGTGGTGTTGGAATTATAAAACCATTATCATTAACAATTGGCAGGAGGCTCCTCTCATTTCTCCTGGAGAGATTACAGGGATTGCAGGATGTTCCCTTAATCACCATGCTGACCTCACCTGACAGAAGCTTGTGCTACTTGAAAGGGAGCCCAGCTCCCTGAGGTCCAGCCATCCCCTCACTCAGAGCAGCAGGGGCACAGTCTAGGGTAAAGAAATAAAATTCCTTTGCCAGACAAAATGGTTTTGGCAGTTGGTGGTCATTACCCAGAATATTGCTTCAGGGTGAATTAAATGTGAGAAATGTCCTAAGAGATACAGTTTAGGGCAGTTTCAGCACCAGCTTCATCAGTCTATGCATGTAATCCAGACATTCTGGTACAACATTTATGACCCCCATTTGAGTTGACATATCTATAGCTACACTATATAAGCCAGTGATTATTTAGTAAAACAATAATAATTATAACGACAGAATGCTTACTGTGTGCTATGCACTCTATATACCTTTTCTCACTTAGTTGTAATTGCATTTCCATAAATTGTAAGTATTTTTCATTATATAGATGAGTAAACTGAGGCTGTGAGATTACACAGCTGAAAGATGGAAGTAGAGTGCAACCACGTTTTGATACAGAGTTGCTGTTCTTTCCACATCTATACACTAATTTCACAATACAGCTGCAGAATTTAGATTCATCTGCTTTAAAAATCAAGGCAATAAGCAATAACTAGGAATAAGGGCATTAGAAGAATAATATTTTGCTAAAGTGTGGATTCTAAAAGGGTTATTTGCCAATAAAGAGATCGTGGCAGAATACTACAATAAATACTTAAAAACACACACACAAGATCAGTAGAGAATAAAAACATACCTTTGTAGATTGCTTACTATTGTCTAAGTTCTGCTCAAAGTACTTGTTTATTAACCTAGTCCATCCTCCACAGTGATCTATTAGATAGATACTATTAATAACCATTTTGCAAATGAAGAAACATCAAGTTGTTCATTTGCCCAGATTTACACAGTTAATATAATAGGTAGCAAAGCCAGGTTTTCAGTTAAGAACGTAGCCCTGGAGTCTAGTCTTTTAATCTCAAATGCACTGGCCAGAGTAGGAATGCTGGTTCTACCACTTTCTGGTTTTGTGACCCCAGAGAAGTTACTTAATTCTCATAGTCATGCTTTCCTCCTTTCTAAAATAGGGATGATGGTACCTAACTTTTGAAAGAGCTGGAAGCGTTACTCATTTGATGCACCAACAGCACTAGGTGATGCTTGGCCCATAACATTCTTAAAAAATGTTAGTTCCTTCCAAATCCCTGGCTAATTCCCCTTTAGTTTCTCCCCTCCTTTCTCTCTCACTCTTGCTCTTTCCTCTTCTCTCATCCTCTCTCCTCTGGTTCATTAGCAGCTGCCTCACCTGCCCCTGAGCTGTTTGCATCCACAAAGGCATTAGGGATGCCCACCTTGTCTTCTATCTGGGGGCGGTGTCTAGAACAGCAAAGATAACTGTCCGAACCTTTGTCACACTCTATTCTTCCTCCACTTGCATCTGAGACTAAGCCACTAACAGCCTGAAGTCTGAGGACAGCCCTGGGGTGGGAAAATATCTGTTGCTCCAGAGATCAAAACGGGCCCAATAGAGTTCCAGCAAGCCGCTGCAGGAAATGCTGGTACCAGACCTAGGGTTACTCCAACACCATCTATTCAGCGACCACGCCATTGTCATCAAGTCTGCTTCCCAAGCCGTCTGCAATGGGCCCATAGAATCAGGGCTGAGGAAACATCAGCTGGGCTGGCACGGCCCTTATTTCTTTCATGTCCCCCTTGTCAACAGTTTGAAAGTGAGATGGCTAATTTTGTGCCTGACAAGAAAGGACGGATCATTTTCTCAGATGCTGTTATCAGCAGAGTCAGAGCTGGTACACTCTCCCAGGGAGTCCCTGAACCACAGGTTACTGGCAGGCAGACAAACACTCGCTGACAGCCATTTGTGACCAACTATGAAACGCCATCTGCTGTGGCTGGGGGAGGAAAGGCTCCAGCAAGTGAGAGCCACTGCAGAACGCGCCCTTGTGTTCACTCCGGCAGCTTGCAGGCAGCCTTAAAGGAAAACCAACTTTGTATTCCTGGATAGTATGTCTCAACCAGATCATATGTGTATAAATTATACAACATTATGTTTTATGTGGAAGTGGAAAAAAATTGAATCTGTCTTTATGCTAAAAATGCAAACATTAAGCCACAGAAGCCAGCAACACAATATTGGGAAATAAATGCAGTCAATAACTGAATCAGTTCCTTTGAAGATTTGAGCCAACTGTGTGTGGGCATCTTCCAAAGAACAACAGTATCGATGTGTCTTTCATGCTTTAGTTTGGGATTTTTTTTTTAATCTTATTATTTCTGCATTTTGGAGGATGAGAGGGGGCAGTTCCTGGAAAGAACTCAACTTTGTAATTCCATCTATATGTTAAGAAACTGGTTATTATTCATAATGCACAATAGATACATTATTCAGAAGAAAAAGATACTTTCCTGGGAGGAAAGAGTTCAGGTCATTAAGATACTTAGAAAAGAGGAGTCTTTTTTGCTCATTTATTTTAATAAGGCACCCAGCCAAAGGCATATGCCAGCCCTCTCCCTCTCTGGTTGGAAGTCCGGGTTTTCATTTTTAAGAGTCTTAATAGTCCTATGTCTCATGATTAAGTAATGAGAGCTGGCTTCAAAGTTTAGCTGATCTTGCAGTCATCCTTATAGGCCAGGGAAGATCATAAAACCAAATGTTTTAAAGGCAAATAATAAGCAACTATGGGTTGGTAGATAGATAGATGATAGAGATGATAGTAAAATGCCATTTCTTACCGACTCTGCTTGAACTCTGGGGCCTTGGCAGGGATTCCCAGGTTTGCTGGTGGGAAACACTCTTTACATAATAACATTTCTGAGTTTTGTAGTTTAGCTCCCAAAATGAACAGTCTGTAACCCACTATTTAATCTTTCTGGTTAAAAGCTATTGGAATGTCCATGCTATGTTCTCTCGAAGTTCCAAAGGTGGGAGAGATCGTGGCTGTGTGCCCTTGCATTTCGGTCTCCTAGGACAGCAGAGGAGCTTCTGTTCCGAAGCTGAAATCCAATAACCTCAAGTGAAGGATCCAGATCATCCCCAGAATCTGTGCCTTTGGGGGGAGGGGGGAAAGGGGCGGCAGCCCAGGCCTTTGTGAATCCCATTGCACCCAAACGTGGGTACGACCTGCTCAAGTGAGCATAACCCAGTGGTGATGAAAGATAAAGGAAAAAAAAAAAAAAGATTTAAATGTGCTTTCACTTATGGCCGTGCAATATGAAAAACAAATCTAAACATTTGTCTGTAGAATCAGGTGATGATTGGCTGTCTCCTGTCTCAAGGGGGGCAGGAAAATGGTCCATGCACCTGCCACCTAATTCAGTTTAAAACCTGACACATTTACCAAGAGTGGGCTGGCATAATGAAGTTCATTCAGGCTGTCAGCAGAGTCAATAACTTATCCCCAACTGCTTTTGTTTCAGCAGAGGCAGTGTCTCGGATTGGCTGAGGTACTTATTCAAGTAAAATTTATTTTCAATTGCTGGCCATAATGCCATGGGCACAAGCCTGGCTTTGACAGAACCTTTTGCTCGAGGCTATACTATTGTGAAAGTTTGTGTCCATTGTCTGGGGTCTTTGATCTGTCAAAGCCGCTTAACAAGCTGGTTAAAAACTGTTTCAGATAACAGGTGTGTTCTTTGAGGGCACAGGGACATTTTTCAGCTCCTTGAAAAGAGAGGTTTGAGGATTGACAAATATTTACAAGCTGGTTGGTGGTGATATATCTAAGGCACTGTTAAAACAAGAAACAGATTTCACGTCCTTGGATTTCTGCAACAAGCAGTTGTTTTGCATGAGAGATTTAAGAGACATGTTGTTGATTCTTTAATCAAGTCAAGTGTTAAATTGTTTGTATGTAGATTTGTATGGGATTAGGGCCAAAGTTCAATGTGCTCTGGGGGAGTGAGAGGCGGGTGCAATGCCCATGGTGGCTGGCTGATGGTCAGCCAATTGCTTCCTGAACATTGAGAGTCTAACTTCCAGAAAGGAAGGTGACAGTGGAAGGTAAAAAGCATGCTATAAAGATAGTGAAAAGCGTACTCTTTTTCATAACTGTCCTGTCAGAAAAATCCAAAATTAGGTAGATATTACAAAGATGCTTTTTGGGAGCCAAATTATTTGTTCCTATTAGTTCCAGAAACATCCTGATATTTCTCTGAAGGGAAATGAAATACACCTTCAGCTGTCTCTTTTCAAGTCTATCATAAACTGTCTTACTCCCTCCTCTGGCAGTAATTTTGTTTTGGCTGAAGATTAATGGGGCTAGAAAGAGGTGGGGCTTGAACCAAGGGGCACCATTGGGTCATTTACATACATTATTCATCTGCATAAAGCTGCTTCAAGTTCGCCAAATCCTTTTTGGGAAAGAGCAGAAATGAGAGTGAGTCTTTACTCTGCTTGGAAACATTGGAAAAGCACCTTCCACCACATACTTAACTTTCTAGATATCTGTAAACTGAACAGTAAGAAATAGTACAGTTCAAATTCAAGAAGCCAACAGTATCTTTCTAGTTTAAAATCATCAACACCAGAATCAACAAAATTTAGCTAAAAATAATTATGTGCATTAATTTTCTTCCTAAAGTAGTTAAGTATGAGTGCAATTATACTTAAAACAGTTTTTTCCCACAGGTCTCTAAGAGAAGATGTTAAAAAATAAAACAAGTAGAGAATTTTTGTTTTAAAAAATATATTGATATTTTAAATGTGTTTCTTATTCCCCCAAACAAAGGAAAGCACACACAAACACACACACACTCACAAAAGCAAGAGCATTGTGTGCTTACTAGATTAAAAAAAAAAAAAAAAAAGCCCTTATTATATGCAAGAAAGGCCTTACTACCTGTGAATGTTTCATATATTACAGAGACATCCTCAACAATGGAAAAGGCTGGGAGAATCAATAAATCTTTTGGGAAAGTGTGGGCTGTTATGAAGGAAAAACAATCAATTTTGGGTCTCATCCTACAAGGTTCTCAAAATAGTTCCCACGTCCAGACACTATACTTCACACTTGAGAAGAGTGTTTTTAAGTTTGTAAAAGGTATTTACTTTCCTAAGACTCATTTTTAAACTGCTGCTCATTCATAAAATAAGGACAATTTGTATAGCTACCTCAAGGTTGTTTTAAAATTAAATATGGTAATTTTTAAAAAAGTAAGTTTGGCATTGGATAATACTAGCTGCTGTTACTGAGTCACATTATATAATTACCAATGCAAAAGGTCACACTGATTAGCAATATCTGTGTATAGAAGGTCTTGGAAATCATAAAAGTAACCTGAAATAAACAAATTCATGTTATAACTACAGGTAACTGTAAATTTTCTATGAACTAAAAATAGATCACCCCACCAAAAATTAAATACAAAGAAAATGCTAGAGAGCAAAAATGAAAAGAAACAAAAAATAATAGATAAATAACAGCCAAAACAACTAATCAAAATTAAAAGGCAAATGACAAACTAGAAAAGACATTTTAAAGAAAATATTTACCACATTTTACATAGAGCCCTCACCAGTTAATTAGTAAAACATTGTTTCCAACAGATAATTTAGTAATAAACATAAACCCACAATTCCCAAAAAATGAAATACAATTTTTTGATGATTATAACACCAGTTTATAAATTTTGGAGGGCCCAGGAACTTTATCTACATTGTTTACGGCAACATCTCCAGAATCTTGGAAAGAACCTACCATATAACAAATCCTCTCTCCCCCGAATATTCATTACTTAATGGAAAAATCTTCCTCTTTATTATCAAAGAAATATAATTTTAAGCAAGTAGATAAGAGGATTGCCTTAGGTAAACTCAATTGTTTATTCAATGTGATTTATAAATATGAAACACGGGAGAAAACACAGTATGCAAATACAGAAAAAAGGCAAGTTTTCTTCTTATAAAATGAAAAATATCCTGATTTTTTTTCCCTTCCAACATTCATTTTAAGGAGAAACAATAATCGTCCTGACTTATACATTCTATTTGAACTTCTATAAAAACACTCTGCAGGAATTATTTTTTTTTTTACTATTTTCATAAGAATTGGATTTAAGGTGAAATTAAGGTGTTGTCAGTTAGGTATTCTGCATCAACCTTTTTCAAACAAACAAACATAGAAACAAACAATCAAAATGTTCCTATTCTAAGAGCAGGTCAGAGCTGTTGTTCACAGATGCTGATATCTAGAGAGCATTAAAGGTTCTTTCTCCTGTCATGCCCCATCCACACCACTAGTTCATTCCTCCCTATTTGCCTAATACACCCCTCCAAGATTACATAATGCATACATATAAAAACTTTTTTTTTGGATCAAGCAGGGAATATGTACTCAGTTCACAGAAAAGGATGTATAATGATTCAACAAAAAATATTAAAAAGCTACTACAAGAGCAGGATGGGCAACATTCTATGCTCGTGGGCAGCCATGATTCTCTCCTAAGCTCTCCTATCTTCCCTCCTGAATGTAAGGTTTGAGGCGCAGGAAACTGACCACCACCAAGGAGTTTTAAAGTAAACTCATTACAAGGAGTTTTAAAGCAGAACTCATTACAGAGGTAGAGAAATCAGAATTGAAGGAGTTGGGAGGGGGGGTTGGACCCAGCCGGGCTGCCACCTGGACATGGAGGATCAGCAGCACATGGCTGGTCTGGGGGTCTTTTTAAGGGGAGGAACATGAGAGGGTTGGACCCAGGGCAGAACAGGAAGGGGTGGGCTCCAGGACACTTTGGCACGCATTGATTGATGGCTCAATGTCTTGGAGATGTCTCTGTGACAGATGCCAGTAATGTCATAACTCCGCCCACCAGTTGGGAGGAGGGAGAACCTTATACTGAATAGCATGGATCACTGGAGCATGGCTGAGCTAATGATGGTGGGGTGGGTATAATGAGTGAAACAGTGCTCCCTCCAGCATTGATTTCCACCAGGAACCTGTGAATGTGACGTTACTTGGAAATAGGGTCTTTGTAGACGCAATCTTGCTAAAATGAAGGTCATACTGGATTAGGTTAGGATAGGCCCCAAATCCAATGACTGGTTTCCTTATAAGAAGATGGAAATTTGGACACAGAAGAGAGAAGATCATGGAGATAGAAGCAGAGATTGGAGCTCTGGTGCTACAAGCCAAGATATACTTGGGACCACCTGGGAGCTGGAAGAGGCCCTGAGAGATTCTTTCTGGGCACCAGTGGAGGGGCATGGCCCTGCCAGCACCTTGGGTAAAGGGTCAACAGGTATAAACTTCTGGTTATAAAATAAGCCATGAGGATTTAATGCATAGCTTGGTGACATTAGTTAATGATGAAAGGTTTGGAGGATCTTAGCACTCTCTCATGTGTTGTAGAAGTAACAAAAACTGACTTCTAGGAAAACATTTCTGAAGTTAGCTGTTCTTATTAGTAGATTAGCAGCTTTCTATTTATCCTTATGTGCCTTCCACTTGCTCTCAGAGAATCACAGATAATTGGAAAAGGAAAGAGCCTAAGAACATTTATTTCAATGCCCTTATTTCACAGAAAAGGACACAGGCTCAGAAGAGGTAAGTATGTAAACTCTGGTCACACGGCTCTGCTTGGGGAGAACTTACACTAGAATCTTATTCTTTGACTCCAAGTATCATGCCCTCTGTCAGTAAATGTTTGTCCAATGTCTCTATTGTCCAGGGCCCTGATCCCAGTGCCTAAGGAAAACCAAAGAGAACAGTGAAACAGTCTCTGTTCCTGGAATTACATTCCTAAATATATAATCAGTTGTTTCTCTATCTTTCATTGAAGCTTTGTTGAGTCTTTCTTCACTAATCATCCATATCTGTCAGTAAAAGACAGAGTGAGAGAGAGAAGGGGGAGAGAGGAAGAGAGAGAGAGGGAGGGAGGGAGGGAGAGAGAGAGAGAGAGAGAGAGAGAGAGAGAGAGAGAGAGAGAGAGAGAGAGAGAGATTTTAAGGAACTGGCTCATGAGACTAAGTCTGAAATCTTTAAGGCAGGTCAGCAGACTGAAAACTCAGGCAGAATTTCTGTTTCAGTTTTGATGCAAAATTCCTTCTTCTTTGAGAAACCTCAGGTTTTGCTCTCACAACATTCAGCTTTTTGGAGGGAGCCCACTCACTGTGGGGTGTAATTCCATTTACTTAAAGTCAATTGATTGTCTATACTATTCACATCTACAAAATACCTTCACAGCAACATCTAGAAAAGTGTTTGACCAAATAACGAGATACCATAGACTAGCCAAGTTGACTCAAGGCAAACTCAAGCTGCCCCAAATAATGACGACAATGTACCAATCACTAAAGGGTGAACCCATATCAACCCTGTTTTGGGAGAAGGGAAATAGTCTTGTATTTCTGCATGTCTTGTGATCCAAGATACTAACAAACTTTGTTCTAGACTGTCTATTCAGGGATATTTGTTTATAGAACAGCTTGGAAGATAGTGATAGTATCTCTCTTTGGAACAGAGGACAAGTGTGTCTGCTCCCAGGGAAATAAATATAATGTCTTGTTTCAGGGGAAAAAAATCGGATTGGTTTGCTAAAAGCTCGTTATGAAAGACTAGGGTTTTCTAAGCTAAAGATTCCTCAAATGTAACACAATCCACTTCATTTGCTGCTGGTACCTCCACATTGCTCTCATGGGAATTAAGGGGCCAGGGAACCAATGTGAACATGATGTTCATGACACTTTCTGTGCAGTGACAAATACAATTCCCTGCTTCTAACCCAGGAGTCTTGTGTCTTCTGCCAGCATCTATCAGATTGGGACTAGTCTGAAAGGTAAAATCTCTACTTGTGTTTCTAACAAGTTCCCAGATGATACTGATGCGCTAGCCTAGGGAGCCACATTCCAGCTGCATGACCCTAGGAATGTTAGGTACCTTTCTATGCCTCAGTTTCCTCATCTACAAAAATGGGAATAATAGTGCCACTTTCATAGGCTTGCAGTGAGAATTAAATGTGTTACTGTGTTTGAGTATTTAAAATCATGACTATCACATACTAAGTATTCTGTGTTTGCTATAATTATTAATATAAATATTTACCCTAAGTTCACATCAGCAGGTAACATGTAACTACCACAATACACCTATTACTTAAAAAGGCATTTTCATAATAATGCTGCTTTGGAAAGTTACAGCACATTTCCCCCAGAACACCTTTGGCTCTGAACACACTTCCATGCAGCTCATTTTCCTGAAACATAACACAGGCTGAGAGTGAAGATAGCTGTGGAGGCTTCCTAGAAACCAAAACTGGCTGGCAGAGCAGGAAGATGTGTGTACAAAGACAGAGTGGGAAGGCTAGGGGAATACCCTAAAAATGAAGTTGTGAATGGAAGCCCAAATAGAGTGGAGTGATGAACTGGAATGGAGAAAAAACAAACAAACAGAGAGTGGATGGAAGCAGAGAAGTAGAAGAAGCTAGAGAGCAAAATGATCAGATCATTGCAAAACAAGATAGAGAAATACAGGAAGACAGGAAAATTGGAAAGGAAGACAGGAAAAAGAGAAAATTGCCCATAAATCTTTGATCTCTTGGAAGTAAGCAAACAAGGTTCTTTTTTCTAAGCAGTGATGCACAATCTAAATGTGTGTCAACAAACTAATAACAGTGACTCTTGATTCGGTATTATTAGCAGGAATGTTTTGCACTTAAAAATGTGTGTGTGTGTGTGTGTATATATATATATATTGATTTCAGGGAGAAGGCAACAGAAACATCAGTGATGAGAGAGAATCATTGATTGGCTGCTTCCTGCACACCCCCCAATGGGGATGGAGCCGGCAACCTGGGCACATGCCCTAAACTGGAATCGAACCTGGGTCTGTAGGCGATGCTCTGTCCACTGAGACAAATCTGCTAGGGCATGCTTTGCACTTTTAAAGTAACTTGCATCACCTGCTCCAGTCACTATGCCCATTTTATTCCTGCTCTGCAGATTCTACCTCTCCATCTCTCACTCTGAGCTTTCTTTCAAGCTTAAAGTGTAGAGAAATATCGAATGTTTCAATGAACCTAATTCTAGTTTCAACAAACATAAGAACATTCTTTTATACCATAATGGTATATATTTTAGATAAACAATCTTCAAATACAATTTTAAGGAAGTAAATTACAGGGGGGGGAAAGACTCTCTAATGGTCAAGTAAGTACTAAGAAAAGCATCTCACTCCTCACTGCCCCCTTAGATTAGGTTTAGGGTCTGCATGAGAGCACATGGGAACCACAATTTAGAAAAGTATCACTTTCCTATTTATCTCTCCCTTGACCCTCTTTCCACTCCTCCATACTTTCAGCCATTTCAATGCCAAGGGTTGAAGTTTAACTAAAACTGTTGTGTGTGTTTTTTAAAAAATAGTTTTTTTTTTCACTTTTAACATATTTTAAAAGTTTTTATTCTTACTATTTTCTTTCAAGTTATAGCTCCTTGTATTGAGATCTGGCATTTACTCTGAACAAAAGAAAAGAATGTTTCTTGGTATTATTTATTTCATTATTGACCATATCAATAATGATGAAAAATTACTAGTAATAAGTCAGTATACTCTGGCCCTGATAACATCAAATGTCTCAGTTAAGAGCCTAGAAAACAACACTCCTAGAGAATCAAGTAACTAAGCATTAAAAAAAAAGGGGGGGAAATTCTAAATTATATCATGGAGTTGGGAGGAGCATTGATATCTGAGTGCACTAACCCATCTCTATTCTCTACATTGTATGGTCAGTCAGTACAATTTCTAAAACTGTACATTAATCAATATTGGAGTCTAATGCACTTATAATTCAAGTAAAAACTAGCAACAGATTGCCTCCTCTACTTCTAGTATTTCCCATGGACTATTTAGCACGAGGAACAGTCTCTCGTTCTTCATGTTTGGCTGGTAGTTATACTGTACATATTATGGCAAAGTCAGAATCATGAAGACATCATTGAGTAGACATACAAAGATGGCCTTTTGTGTGAGTTTTACTGAAGCAACACCATTTGGGCTACCCACATCACACTGTCACTCTATCTCTGGACCCCATTTCTCACAGGACTGGAGTGAACAGCTAGCTGAACAGATTTTTTCACTTCCCAAAAGAGAGAAAAGTTTGTTTGCTACCATTCTATATGAAACACAATTATGGACTCAATTTAGTGCCAGTTACCTTGGAGCTAGGCTCCCTCCTGTCCATGCCTTCATATTGACTAGCAGCTAGTCACTAGCTCATACACCATGCAGGATCTAGTCACGTGTGGCAAGGAAGCAAAGGCTGGCTCCAATCAACACATAACCCTGAAGTATCCCTACCTTAAGAAGTAATGGTTGATGTGGCAAAACAGGTAGTTTGACAGTCTTGTTTGTTGCTATTGCAGAATTCAGACAAAGAATTAATTTTAAGCAAATCACATAAACATTTTGGTCACTTTCACAGTACCCATCTCTATAGATGCCATATTTTATTTTCCTGCAATGTTTCATTTAAATGGGCCCACAAAGGCCAAATGCACACCAAATTGAAATTAGTGCTTTATAAATTAGTGTAAAACCTGCTTATGTTCTTCCTTTAAAAAGTGTTTGGGAAATTGAATTTTGCTAACGCCAAATTAACTGAATGATTATTCCGTGTTGCTTGGGCTTACATAGAGGTTTTAAAGTTTTAATTTTTATTTTAAAAACCTACGTAATTGCATGATGCCATTGACACCTTTCAGATGAGAAAAAGTCAGAGAATAACATCCCAACTGTCTCTCCTGCATTTTGATTCCCTGGAATTGTGACACTCAAAATTTGTCTTCTAGGTTTAAACCATTCATAGAGAAACAATCGGAAAAGATGACCAAACCCAAAATGCATTAAATGATGACGCGAACTTGTAAAGGTTAGATAAAAAAAAGTATGAAATGGAAGAGAAAGAAATTTTACATAGGAGAATAAGGAGACAAAAAAAAAAAAAAAAGTCAAACAAGCTCTCTTTTCTTAAAACTTTTGTAGAGGAACCCCTGGCTACAAGCTTTAAAGATTACCGGAAGCCCCCCAGGACCTCCCTCCCCTCTCCTTGGAGGATCCAGCAAAGATCTGACAATTGTATGCTGTATCTTTGTGTCCTAGGTGGGATTATTTATCAGGGATTTTGTTTGTATGGTTTTCAATGGCCCAGCCCCAGCTGTACATTCGGGGACAGACCACAGCTTTGGTGAACAGAGGGTCTGCAGCAATCCTTTGGAAGGCTCCCTCCCCCTGCAGGGATGGAGTAATTAACAGACCATTAAGTCAATTCTGCTTTATTGAGGGGGATACCGTGCAGGTCATTGCTTTGAGAACTTTTGTTCTTGAAGGAAATTACAGGATTGTTTTATGTTTAGAACACAGCCTGGTGAACCGAACCCAGGAGCCCGGAGGCAAGTTTCTGTAGCGCGGGGACCCTGGGAGACAAGGAGGATAATGACTCTAATCCCATTAAAAAAAGATTTCTCCCAACTTCCCCCCTTCTTTTTTTCCTTTTCTTTTTAAAAACCAGTTAAAAGAAAAACGATTTGCTCATTTGGTAATAACTAACGGAGGCATGAATTACAGAGATGCCCCAGACCAAAGTTTATCTCAGTGACTATAAATCTCCAAACAACGGGGCGATGAAACTACTGCCACCATTACTTCTTTTTATTTCCATATTAATCAGAGGCATCTGCTCCCGACCTCTCTCTGCTGGGGCGGATGGGCAGTGAGTGCCCGGATCCGCCTGCCTTCCGTGAGGACCGCGGGGTGTTTACCATCGAATTTACACATCGACCCGTGTTTCCCCACGAGGCTCTGAGGACCCCGCGCGCAGGGAATGTTTTTCATGCGCTTAAATGTATTACTCCTCTCGCTGTTTTGCCCCTTTTTCTCCGGTGCCTCTCACAGCGCCCCGCACTTCGGAGACGCCCAGAAAGTGTTCACTGCTGAAGCGGAGCACGATTCACGGAGAGAAACTCGAACGGACCTAACGGCCAGGCTTGCATTGCTGGGTGTGCACTAAAGCGCTGTATACGTTTGCACACGGGTTCAGAGGTGGATGCGAATTTCCTGGTTCTTTTGGGGGCCGATGGGGAGGGAGGCGGGTAAATAACCAGGAGGGAAACAGAGTCTCTATAAAATGTGTTCGCTCAGACCTCTACTCCCTCGCGTGGAGTCAGGGAGCCTGTGGCAGAAAGGCGTTCTTGGCAGCGAAGCTCTGCAGGATGGGGACAGGCGTGTGTGTGTGCGTGTGTGTGTGTGTGTGTGTGTGTGTGTGTGTGTGTGTGTGTGTGTACAGGGCTTCTGGAGTTTTCCAAAGCCCAAGGGACATGCGGGGCTCTGGAGACACTGATACACTGTGGCGTCCACAAAATCATGGGACCCCGGCACTCTCCCAGGCACGGGGCACAGACGCGAGGGAGAGACGCCCAGATGGAGCTCTAACACTTTCGGGGAGGACAGCTAGGTCAAGCTGCCTCACTGACCCCTTGGCGCTGCCTCCTTCCCGCCCATCTTGGGAGCAAGACACCCCACTCCTCCGCCTGTCCCGGAACAACAGGGCGCCGAGCGCCAGGCCCCGGGCCCCCGCCCCCCGGCTCTGCTCGCTGGCCTCAGCCCAGCAGGTCCCGCTTCCCGCTGTCCACTCCAGGGTGTGGGGTTGAACTTCCTTTCGCGAGTGCTGGTTTCGGGGTAAAGTCCAAACTTTGGTGCCAGAACGGGGGACGGGGCCGGGGCTTGGATTGGAAGCGAAGGGTACGCGTCACGGGTTGTGGCCCGGGTCCCCCGCGGACTGCCAGGCGCGTGGGTCCTCTGTGAGGGTCCCCAGCCTGCACAGGCAGCTGGGGAAAGGGGAGCCAGCCCCCCCCCCCCCCCCCCCCCCCCCCCCCCCCCCGGGCCAACGCCGACTCGATCTCTTTAGCGAAGTTTCCAAAGAGTCAGGGCCGGGCTGGGCTGAGGCGCTGCGAGCAGCGAGCAGAGCCGCGCCACTCAGCTCGAGATTAGATCTGGTGGTTGTGACAGCCTTGTTCTCCCTCCCTCCCCGTTCCCACAAATGCTGAATCCGAGGATCTCTGCAAGAGTTTACGCAGCCGGTCCGGGCCTAGTTCCGAGATGCTCCTCTCCTGACACCTTCCCTCTGTCGCCTGAGCCCCCGCCTCTCCGGACCTGCGGGGCGGACAGCGAGGAGTCGGGGACCGGGGAGGGGGGCCAGGAGCGCAGACGGTCACTCCCCACGGGATGCACCCCAGGACCCCAACTCGGCGCGAAGCTGGAGTCTCCGGCCCAGAGGCAGAGGCGGGTGCGGGCCAGTTTTCGCCGCGGGGGGGTACTGCCCGGGCCGCTCCCGGCTCCCTGTGCCGGGCGCAGGAGGACAGGGGGAGGCCACACACCCAGCCAAGACCGGGGCTGGGGGGTGGGGGGAGGATCCGGTCCGAGGGCTCTGGGGGCCTCGGAGAGCGCGGATTCCCGCGGGTCTCCTGCTCTCCGCCAGGGTGGATCCCCGCACCCCACGCTCTCCAGCCCCATTGCAGCCCAGCCACCGCAAATGTCCCAACACTAAGCAGCCCTCCAGCTTGTGTGTCCAGGGCTTCTGGAGTTTTTTCCCGTTGGTCATGGAAAACGGGAAAAACTAAAAATCGAGACTCTGCAGCCCCAAACCTTCGGAGTTTGCCTCTTCCCCACTACTCAGAAGGGAGATAGGCACCCAAGAGGCTCAGAGACGTGGCAGGGGCGGGGCAGGGAGCACTCATCCTCCCCCCAAGTTTGAAGAGACGCTGGTGCGCCCCTGCCACCTGCTCCTCCCGTGGCCGATTTCTTTCCAAAGTCATTGCAGGCGTTCGCTCTCCGGCCGGGCTGCTTTTCTGGCTTCGCTTCCTCCACCTGCGAAGCCGGGAGCCCGGGGCCAGCTATCCGGCGAGGCTAAGTCCCCCACCGCCCGGGTTGGAGCGCTGGCCCGAGGTGCTCTCTGCACAGCTCCTTCCTCCTGCTGGGCCCGGAGCTGCGACCGTGGAGAGGGCCCCGGGAGGACCCTGCGAACCAGGCACTGAGCCTTCTGGCCCCGTCCTTTCCGGAAGAGCCTCCAGGATTGGGGCTGAGCTCCCCTGGGGCGTCTTTCACGAGTTCCGGGCTGATCCATGCCCACGCGGGAAGCCTGTCCCTGGAGCCCCCAGGGCGGCAGAGCGGAGGGAGTGAGCGGCGGCTCGGAGCGCACCCTTAACTCGGGCGTGGGAGCCGGAGAAAGGGGCCAGAAGTCTCTAGAAGGGGCCTAGCAAGCACAGTTCAATCTCCTTAGCTGAGGGATGCCTGGAGAACCCACCGCCTCCCTGAGGGCAGGGAAGGGGTTTTGCAATCCCTGCTAAGTGTCTTAATGGAGCGACAAAACCTTGCTGGCCCCGCAGCTAGAAAACAAAGTTTGGGGAGACACAAGACTTTGGATTCGTGAGTTGTTCAGGCTGCCCCTTGTTAGGATTAAACCCAAACCTCCACCAGCCCGGGGAGCTGGAGAGGCTCGCTAGAAACCAAGGCCCAGCAGCCTGCTTCCCCTTTCTGAGTGTGACTCTGTCCCTCCCTTAAAGTTCGGCCACCGGCTTACATCACAGGGGTGTTTGGACCTGGGCTTCTCAAGAGATCGAGGCCCACGAAGCTTTCACTGTCCTTTTAACTATACAGCAACGTTTGTTTTCAGGATGAAGGGATCATTGTTGTGTTTCTAGGGGGAATTAAAAACTTGGAACTTCAGAACTTTGAAGAAAGTGGCAAATTTACAACACACACACACACACACACACACACGCACGTCCAAAAACCATTCTTACTTTTGAGGCCATGTAATTTTGTTTTTAGCTTCAGTCATTTGAGAATTCAATGGGACATGCAAGCAAAAGTTGCCTGCAAAGTCACACCACCAGCTCCCTGCTGCAAGGCCCTTTCTGGGAATGCCAGTGGTGATTGTTTCGACCCAATAACTCAATAAACTCCCAACGACCTGGCTCCCAAATCGCCTTCCTTCTTGAGTTCCTGCCCTGTTCCAATCCTTTCTCTCAGCCTCTAGAAAAAAGAAAGAAAAAGTTTTGTGACCCAGAATAGAGTTCAGCCCCTTTAGGAGACCTCCTCAGAGTTGGAAGCAAGGCCTATTTTTCCGCTTCTCGACAACCCGGGGAGAATTCTCTTTTTAGCGCAGTGGCCCATGGGAGTAGAACCCACAGCTCTTTAGATAACTCAAAAGATTCTGGTCCCAGCAACAGACCCCCAAAGCCAGCATTGTGGGTAAGGCGTGTGGTCTTAGCACTTGGGGCGGCCAGGTGGAGTTCCAGCTCTAGAAACGGGGTGAAGCCCATTGCTAAGCCAGTGGCCAGGCCTCCTGTCTGTTTCTTTCCAGAAGCAGGCCTTCGGAAACAGGACTCAAAGAAACAGTGGCTCAGGGGAAAGTCATTTTCCTGATTGATGAAACTTCTCTGTCTCCCTCCCCCCACCCCCACCCCCTTTCTAAATAATAAACTCCCAGGGAAAGGCTGGAGGGCTGCTTAGTGTTGGTTCAAATAAATCCTCAACAGCTCTTTGCTCACCCGGAGAAATGAATCACCCTTGGGAAACAAACGATTATTCCCCCATTTGTCTGCCAAAAACCAGAGGAAATAAGCACTCTCCGCTGTAGACCCTCACTTTGGTTGTTCTCCCTGACAGTGGGGAAGTTAGGAGGGGGCAGAGGGTTAAAAAGATATGGAGAGTGAGTTCAATAGAGCTTGGACCCACAGAGATGCCCTCCCAGGGAGGGGCAGCATCAGGCAGGCAGGGTGGGGGTGGGGGGTCAGGCAGGAAAAGACAGGTGCTTCTTAGATGTGCTGTCCATGCTGAATGCTGGAGAGAGACAGTTCTATTGCCCTGGGGTGGACACCTCAGGCCTCCCCCACTTGAAGAGGACTTTCGACCTCACCAACAAGGAGGTGATATTACCTGTAATCCAGAGGCAAACATGGGGTGACACATTTTCATCAGGTTTTTATTTTCATAAGTGGGACATCCAGACATGTGCTGTTGGGTTTGTCATCCCTCGAATTTGATTTCTCACCCTCTGTAAACAAAACCCTCTTGCTGGATGACTTTGGCTTATATACACTATTTGGAACTGTTATGGGACAGAGGGATGAAGAGAGTAAAGTAATTTATTTAAATGACCCCAGTTTTAGCCATCATTAATGTAGATTTTTCTCTTCATTCCCCACTCCTCACCCTGTAAGGCTTGCAAATAGTTTGTTTCAACTAAAGACCTGCTGGTCTTCTCAGGGAGGAAAGAAGGGAGAATTGCCCCCATAAATCTGCAAGATACTGAGACCTGGCGGGTCACCGGCCTCACCCTGCTCACTTTACAAAGCAGAGCAGCCTTCCCTTTGCTCCGAGGGGCTGCTGCCCCAGCAGGCAGGGGGTCGGGTTTGATTCTTTTCTAGAACAACTCTTTGTTGACTTTAAAAACATATACCGCATTTTAACCTGTTGTGTGTTTTTTAAAGGCCACATGGGCAATTTAAAGGGAAAAGAAGTTAACTTACTGCTTCATTCTCATCTGTTGCCAACACAACCAGCACAGACTACCCGGCCTCTAATTTCCTGTCATTTTGGGTTTCCAGGTTACTTAGAAAACACACACACACACAACACAAAACAACTCAATTTGCTGAGTTTATGAGGGTCTGATTATTGCAGAGAAACAAGGAACTCAAATATCACAAGGCTACCACCGTTGATAATGCCCACATTAGGAGGACATTCAGTTGTAATAATTAACACCAATTTATATGACCTCTTTTACCTGTGAATGACCAGAGCAAACATCGTATCTGCTCACGCATCCAAATCTCTCACACAGACCCAAACACATCTTTCTGAGTCCACGTGTTCCCTGCCCACTGCCCCATCTTCAAAAATGTTAGGCAAAGGCAAAGCCAGGATTTAAAGGTTCTTTTTTATTTGAAATCTCATCCAGAAACACTGGTTATTAATAAATATATCATAGTTATCAAGAATATATAAAAAATAAAGACAGGCATTGTCTTTGAAGCCCTAACAAAATATTTCAAGCAAATGTTCAGGAAAATAAAAACGCACCCCATCCCCATAACCACAATCCGTTTTCAAAGCTGCTGATAGAGAGCCTACCCCGCATGCAGAATAACCGAGCGAGGGGAAGCGAGGTGGAGCGAGGCAAGCTGGTGGCAGGAGCCCAGGCTCTGGCGGCCGCCTCTACAACAGCCGCGGAAGGTTGGGAATGGGGTCTGAAGGGGTTGGGGTGGGAGAAGAAGCGCATGTGCGTGAGTTTGGGTCTTTGCACTCTGCCCCCGTTTTCATTTCAAACAACCACAGACAGATATACGGAGTACTTGGGAGAATTCACTAGTAAATCCTTGTTACAAGGAAAATGGCATCACGGCCTGCACAACATGTTTAGACAAGATTCATGTAGAAGCGTGCATGCATTCTTTTGACCTACACTGCGTCCCAAGGAAAACGCACATAAGAGATGTCATGCCCGGACCGGAGGTGAGATTCAGAACTGGGGTTTCTCTCTCTCTCTCTCTCTCTCTCTCTCTCTCTCTCTCTCTCTCTCTCTCTCTCTCTCCAGTGTCTCTAGAAAAACAAAACAACCGTGAAGAGGACAGTGACCACCACAATGGCACCCCTCTAAAGGAAATATTTACATTTGTTTTGCCCAAAAGGGATGGTTGTCTTTTCCAAAGCGAGAACACAGAGCCAGAGAAAGCCAACTCCAAAGTCCCTTCTCAGGTGTGTGACCGTACCGACCCCCAGCTCCTACAACAAATTCGGCTTTGCTCAGAGCATAGGGAAGGGAGAAAAAGACGGCTCGGCCTGGGGAAAAGAAACATGCATGCGAAACACACGACGTCTGGTTCGAATCCCCCTTCCCTACCACCCAGACATTGCAGTTTTGGTTCCGGTCCTTTCCTTCCCTCCGGGGGTCCAGCGGGTCTGAGGTCTCTCTCAACTCGCGCGGGAGGCCACGGGGAGCCCGGACCCAACCCTCCCTCCAGCCCGCCAGCCTAGGGCCCATCCTCCCCCTCCCTTCCCGGCCCTTCCCGCCGCTCTCCCTCCTTCTCCAGCCGCCGCCGGGCCGGCCGGCTGCTCACTTGAGCAAGTCCTTGGACTCGGCCGACAGGCGGGCCATGCCGGCGGTGGAGAGCGCGGACAGGTGCGGCGCGGGTGGCATCTGGCAGACGGTGCAGGGGCAGGGCAGCCCGGCCCAGTGCTGGAAGCCGCTGCCCAGCTGCAGCGCGGGCGGCGTGGACGGCGCCTTGAGCAGCGCGTGGGGCGGCCGGAGGGCGCCGAGGGCCGGCAGCGAGGCGGCCGACAGCGGGGACGAGGCGGCGCCGCCCGACGCCAGCGCGCCGCCCAGGATGGGGTGCACCGGGTGCACGGCGGCCGCGGCGCTGGCGGCGTGCGCCGGGTGGCCGGCCGAGTGGCCCATGGTCCCGCAGTGGAAAGCCGAGTGGTGGCCCGCCCCGTAGATCTCCCCCACCAGCCTCTTCATCTCCTCCAGGGAGCTGGTGAGCATGAGGATGTAGTTTCGGGCCAGCAGCAGCGTGGCGATCTTGGAGAGCTTCCGCACCGAGGGCCCGTGCGCGTAGGGCATGACCTCGCGCAGCCCGTCCATGGCGAGGTTCAGGTCGTGCATCCGCTTGCGCTCCCGCCCGTTGATCTTCAGCCGCAGCTGCTGCAGGTCCTGCTCCGACAGCTGCTTCTTGATTTTGTACTTGCTGCTCTCCCCCGCGGCCTTGGCGCCGGCCCGCGAGAGGCCCTCGCCGGGCATCTTCTGCACCAGGTCGCCCTGCGTGGAGGAGACCGAGTTGAGGCGGCTCTCCTGGTGGTGGTGGTGGTGGTGCCGGTGGTGGTGGTCCCTCAGATACAGCTCGTCCATGTCCGGAGAGGAAGCTCTGCTGGAGACAGAGCTCGAATCAGAATTCATTGTATGACAGGGGGATGCGTCCCGACCGACCGCGGGGAGGCTTGAGGCGGGAAATGAAAGAAAATCTTGAATTAAAAACAACAACAACAACTGCACAGCCCAGCAACCCACGGCTCAGCGACGAGAGACGTGAGAAGAAAAGCTGAGGCGCTGCCTTCCTCGCCTCTCTCCCTCCCACTCCCCTCTCTCTGGGCAGGCAGTTCCCTGGACAGCGAGTGGGTGTGTGCTTGAACTAACCTCACGCCCGAAAAAGAGGGGCTTTTATAGAGTGGCGGCGGAGCAAAGAGACAAAAGAAGCCCTTCTATCTATCCTGGGCTGGTTAGGATGACGTGCCATCATTCAGGGCGGTGCGCTCGGCGGTCCCATTTAGCAAGGGTTCCCATTCATATTCATCGCGGGCCGCCCGGGGACACCTCTGCTAGGATCCGCTAGGAGCCCCCAGGCACCAACCCTCTGATTGACACACCCACCACTCTGGCTCACGCCTTCCTCCCGATTAAAAAAAAAACAAAACTTACTTCCAATCCAAGCCCCCTCTTCATTTCCCTAACCAAATCGCACCTAAGACACCGAAGGAAGGGAAGGAAAGGGGCTAGGAAGGCTGGCTTTTGGAGAAAGGAATGGAAGCATTCTTTCTCCTCCTTTTCTTAGCTACGCTCAATTTTGGACAAATGTGGGCACAGAAGTCCGAATGGAATGGTTTCAGGGGCAGAGGCGGATGGAGGGCAGGCTCCACGGGCAGGTGAGGGTTGGGAGGACGAGATGGCAGTCGAAGTGCGTTCTCTCAAGTTTTTTTTTTTAATTAGTTCTCTTATCTTAAATGATAGTGTGTTCATTCCGTTCATTGGGCCCTTCTGGTGTGGCTTCCGCGGGATAGGCATCTCTGGCGCCGGGGAGATGGGTATATAGCTTTCCATGTCTTTTCTTTGGTTTGTAAAGAAATTGAAAGAATTTCAGCTTTGCCCAATTCTCTAACTTCTTAGACCTGGACCCACGGGGAGAAAAAATAAATCCTGGGATTTTCAAGAAGAGCATATGTAATAAGGGGAAGGGAAGGAAACGAGTCGAGGGGCGGGAGGAAATTAGGGATTGGAAAGCTTCCCGGGGACTCCGGAGCGGTCCTGCTCGGACTCCCCGGGCGACGCCGACCGATGTGGGGCGGTGCGGTCCCTCAGCCGTCGGCCTCTGTTCCCCCCGCGGGCCCAGGAAAGCTGCCGCTCTGAGTCAGTAATAAACTACATCCGTGTGTGTGTGTGTGTGTGTGTGTGTGTGTGTGCGTGCACGGGCGCGCCCTTCGGCAGAAAGGGTCTGGGGGAGCCTCGGGGCGCGCGCGGGCACTGAGGGCCCTGCCCAGTGTTTCTGGGGATCCGGACCGGGCCTGGCGTTTGGAGCTTTCGGTGCGAGTTTTTCCTCTCTCTCGCTGTGTTTTTGTTACACTTGGGAATAGGTAATCAGAGTGAGGGGTGGGGAGGCAGAAACCGCCTGAAGGGAGAGAGCCCGAGGGCGGCCTCTAGGAGAGCCGGGGCACTGCCGCGCTCTGGGCGCGGAGGAACCGGAGACAGACACTGGGTTGTGCCGCGTGTCTGGGTGCAAAGTGTGACACTGAACCGATCCGGGACCCTCAGGAGTTAGGGCTTCGGTCCTTCCGCTCGGCAGGAACTGCAAGTCTCCAGGACTCCTGAGGAGGAGGAGGAGAAGGAGGAGGAGGAAGAGGAGGAGGAGGAGGGAAACCAGCACTGGCAACACCAGTTGGATGGGGAGATGTAACATGGTGGGAACAGATGTTAGTTTGTTTCTATACCAAACTTTGCTTCTCTGTAAAAAAGAAAGGAAAATGGCCAACAGCCCATCGCCAAGGCCAGGACTTCAGTGCGTGAAATTTGGACACAAGCATCTTATCCTCCAACAGTCTCCTCCTCCACGAAAAGTTTCTTACAATGAAGAAACCCACAAATTCCATGGATTGTGGGAAGGTTGATATCCAAACGCACTCCTAATATCCAGGCCAAGGGAATGTTTCTTAACTCACTAGACTGGCCCATGTTAGCTCAGTGACACTCACCCTCCCCCCTCCCCCCAGCCATGTGAAAAGGGGTTCCAGGGAATCCAATAGAAGCTGGGGGGAGAGGCACAGTCCAGACAACAACCCTCGGAGGCTTGCCTGCTAATCCAGTGGGGGTGGAGGTGGAGGTGGAGTGGGGGTGGAGGTGGGGTGGGGTGGGGGCGGCAGCGCTCACTGTAGGCAAAGTGGCTTCCCCGCCTCTGGGCAGCGCTCCAGACCGCCCCGCCTGCCTCCCGAGCCTCCTCCCAACCCCCTGGCATTGACTTGTCTTTCCCTTGCCCAAGCTGGGAATGCTGCTCTCGTTTTGTACCAAAACAAAGCCTATTCAGAGCAGAAGGGTTGCAAGTGAAGAAGTAGAAAAATCATGCTGATGAAAGATTATCTTATTAAAAATCTCCAATTTTCTCCACGGACAACATGAAATAAAGTGTAAAATTCCCCCACAGTAATCGAGAAGATTGCAGGGGAAAAGACAGTGGGAGGAAGCAGTCCTCGAAATTCAGGTGAACAGCTCACTTGCAGGACCACAGAGTCAGGGGCTCAGCCTTTCCACCGACCTCCACCAGCTCGCAGGGGGGCTGGGTTGGGCGGGGACGGAGACCAGGGCTTCCTCCTGCACTAACCCCTCCACCCCAAAGAGTTTTCAGTTCCAGTGGCTTGGCGAAGCTTACGTGGCCTATCTGCCCTGTCCAGGCCTCGCCAGCCGGTCGCAGTCCGGGACACAGTGCGCCCTCTCCTTTCTGGGTGCCCTCTGCTTTCCCGAAGGGCCGCCGTGACCGCCAGGCAAGCACTTTTAGGCAGGCCTTCCTAGGACCCTTGTTCCTTGGTCTCTATTTCTCGGAGAGATGAGCCACGACTTTGCTCGCAGTGAAATGGGTTGATACTCGCCCAGGTTCCAAAGGCGAAGGCGCAGCCGGGCAGCCCCGGCTCTGCTCCCCGGCTCGGCCCTCGAGAGAAGCCCAGAGCCGGAGAAGTGGCAGGAGCGCGAGCTGCGGGAGTTTTTCCAAGGGTCTCTGTCCAGCGCCCCCGGGTGTGTGCCGGGAGGAGAGAGGAAAGGGGTCTGCGATGGGCAGAAGCTGGGGAAGCAGCCCCAAGGGGCCCTAGCCAGCGATGCGCCATGACCTTGGCCCTGGCCGCGGGCCCGTTCAGGGGGACCAGACTGGCCGAGAGCAGGAGCGAGCCGTGCAGCTGCGGCGCCAAGACGCGCTCGCTGTCCCGGGCCACACCCCGAGTCCTCGCAGCTCGGTGGCGGAGGCTGGGTCCTTCCCTGGCAACAGGTGCGATCCCAGACCCGCGGGCCCGCTCTCCGCCCCGCAGTCTGGCTCTGGGAGAAGCCAGTGGGTTTCCAGCGTTTGCTCAGCACCTGAAAGCAGCAGGGCGGCGCGGCGCGGGGACCTGGCCGGGGAGCAGCCCAGCCTTCCCCGCGTGTCCCGGGCTCACAGCCTCAGCTCTGAGATTCCCAGGGACCGCACGCTCCTGAGGCACCTTGCTTTCCTGACCACCTCCCCCTTCCCATCCCCCCGCCGTCACCGGGGACCGTCCCTTACCCGGTGCCGGGTGCGTGCCGCTCGGTGCCAGGCGCCCGCCGCTCCCTGCGCCACCACGGAGGTGCTCTCCAGCAGCTGCCGGCTCTGCCCGAGGCCGCGGCGATTTGGGCTCAGGAGCAAACCTCCTCCCAAAACCCTCCGAAGAGTCCAGCGCTGGCTGACTTGCCGGGAGGCTTCTGCGAGGAGGCGGTCAATCAGCAAGGTCCAGGGGCTCCTGCGGATCGCCAAGCCTCAAACTTGACCAACAGAAACTTTGGCCGAGACCGGCCGGCGGGAGACTGCCCTGAGGGCTTCACCTTTTAACCGAATCCCTCTTTCAAAGCCAAAAAGATGAAAGGGAACCCCAGAAAGCTCTAAAGATATGCCGTCCCGTGCAACCGGAGGAATAGCCTCAAAACTAGTTGACCACAAGGAACTTCTTACAAAGTACTTTCTGTTTTGAACTGAGTAAAAACAATCGCTTCCCAACAATAGCAGTGGGGGGGAGGGAGGGAGGGTCAATCAAGGCTTTAGGTTGATCTAAGAAGTGCTTACCAAAAAGGAGGAAAAAAAAGACAACAGGTTTTTTAAAATTAAATGTCAAAATAAGTCACAGCCAAGCAGGAATCCTCTCTCACAGGACCACATCCGGGCTGATGGAGTTGTGGATTGGACCCCAGACTCCCAGTCAGAGATGCCAGCCTTAAAACCCCAGTAATTAAATAGGTGCTAGAAGGGTCCCAGAGAATGGATCTGGTCCGACTGAGCAAAATGTTTCCGTTTTCTAGGTTACCCCATATTTTGCATAATATCTTAAACACTCATTGGTCTGCCCAGTATTTCTCTTTTTCTTTTTAAAATCTGATTTTCATACAGCAAAAATAGCAGAAACTGAAGGACAGCAGACTTTTACAAGGAGATAGTAACTGCTTTTTGCAATGTTGGATGTGAGATTGGAAGATGCAAGGAAGTACCAGAAGAGCATAAATTGCTGAGTGGCTAATTATGTGAATATATAGACAAGTTAACACACTGGCAGAAGAAGTTTGATTTTAATGATGCATGAGCAGCAAGTCTGGCTAGAACTTACACTCATTACAATTATTTAAAGACTGACTAAAGTCAAAGGAGATATAAACGTCTGGGTTTCATTTGTAGGATTTTGCTCAATTAGTGAGCATACTTCAGTACTCTCTCCCTCTCTCTTTCCCCCTCCCCATTCCAGTAACATCTGCTCAATTGCCAAAACCTCTACTGAGTTTCCCTCATAAGCCTATAAATTGAAAACATTTTTTTTTCTCAAGATTGGAATGTTTAAGTTGATTTAAATATCACTAGTGTTCAATCATGTAAACCAATGAGTTATATTAAAATTTGCATGCTTACACACATTCTTGGCATGTGTCCTGACATTGTGGATTTGTGGTTCCATTAATACCAATAGTTTAAGAACCACCAGATGATTTCAAATTAGTACTTTATTGTTATTAATTTAATTCTTTTATGACCTTATAGTTAAAACTACTATATACAATTTTATATCTTAACATAAAGTAGCACAGAATATGAAATTCTCCTTTTTATTATTGGAAATTATTATACCATCTCCTTGGTACATTCTATTAGATAGTTAAATATTGCTACACTCTTTGCTAACATGCTTAAGGAATAAGTTTTATTTCAGAGATAAATATTCATATTAGAAATAAATGTTAGGTAGCATATTCATAATTTTCATTTTCAATTCAATAATATGCATGTTTATACAAAAAGTATATAAATAAAAGATACCACAAAGGCATTAGAATGTAAGAACCTATGTTTAGAGCAAGAGAGGATAAAAGGATAAATAAGTTGTGTCATCAACTTATTATGCTACCTTTTCTTTATAGGTATCTATACTTGTACATTCTGAAGCATACATGTATATTGCATAAAGTTAAATACATTAAAATATTTATTTGAAGTCTTTCAATCCTAAATGAAAAGGAATAAATTATTTTTCAGATGATAATAAAGACAAAGTATTATATATCTGTTCATAGTTGTATTTGAAATGTTATATGGACTCTTAACAAATATAGATTTACATACATTATTTTGAGAAGATAATAATTAAGGACTCTGCTACTGAATCCTGAAAAGTCAAAATGGCAGTTTTCAAAAATTGACATTTCCATGACTGATTGATTTTATACAGAATCTGTGATATGGACCAGGTGGACTCTGCTCCATTATTTCTAAAAGCAAATGAAAACTTCCTTCCTCATTAGTCCATTGTATTTTTCTATTTATAGCTAAGTCTTGTTTTGTTTTCATAACACCAATAACATAAATGTAAGGTTTCTAAGACCAAATTGTCACTATTTACAATTTGTTATTAATATATCTTAACATAAAGTAGCACAGAATATGAAATATTGGCTGAATTTTCATCTTTACACTGTTATAATATGTAATAAAATTTAAGCAATTATCCAGGCAGTACAAGCCTCAGGTTACTTTTATTTAGGTTCATGTGGGGACCTGAAGGGTAGAGAGGGAGGAAGCAAACTGGAAACAAACCATTACTCACAGTTTCTAGATATTTATCATTCTGTATTTTACATGCAGATGACTCTGAGTCTGTTATTTAACAATTGAAATGATATTCTCAACAGTACTATCAAGATCTGGATGTTAAAAACAGTCCATATATTTGGAATATGTTATTTTTTACAACATAAAGTGATAATGAAAATAATTATCTTTTTATTACATGACATTAAGATATTGATGAAACTTGATAATTTTTCAAACCCTCGTATTTCCCTAGTAATTCAATTATCTTATAACCATTGATAATAGGAAATAGGAGAATATTAAACTACTTATATTTACAGAGGTGATTATTTTAATTAGATACTTTATCACTTTGGATACCCTGGTTTCTCTTCAGATTGCATAAGTCTTTCGCCTTTTGCTTTATCACTTTGTTTTTCTTTCTTTTTATTATGGCAAGTATAATAAATACAACTAGACTTTCAGAAAAAAACAAAAACCACCTTTGAAATGAGAAGGACCAGGAAGAGAAGGAGGGTGTAGTAAATATTGTGTACATGTCCTTAGTTTACAATACATAAACTTAATCCTACTCTTAAGTGCACTTAATGGAGTTGTTTGTAGGAAAGCATTCCCAAAATATGTGTTTATTTTAGAAATTTATGTAAATTGTAACATTGATGCTGAAATAATATTCTAATATAGAGCACATCTGTGGCTATTTTTCAAAGTCAGGGATGTAGCCAGTTTGAAATAAAATCAATGCCCAGAAGACTCTGGAACTCTCATTCACCAGTCATGCATCTGCCATCCGTGAAGCCAGTCAGATTGCATGAGACAGAGCTGTGAGAATGAACACTGAGCAATCCTTGGGGGATGCTACTTCTGAGTACTGGGATGGCTCAGAGAGTGCTGTGAAGGTGAAGAGAAAAATACAACCAGACTGAAACCCTGCTAAGGAAAATCATTTTTGAAAGTCAATACTGTAGACATCCTAGTGCTGCTGGACAGTGTTCCCAAACAAGTTCTTCATTTTTTTCCATCGCTAAGAAGAAGAAAAATAAGAGAACTTTCAGCTTTATATTGAAGGACAACTTCAGTGTCCTAACTGCTCACGATGCAATTATGTAATACAATTACTTAACTAAGAATATGAAGCTAGAAATTCATAGTGAGAAAAAGGTTTTTATTTTGTCAGCATGATTTATAAGCTTACTTAAAATTATTTGCAGAGTAAAAATTTGTTTTCTCTGAACAAGAACTTTTCTATGTGATTTATTTCTGTAAAGAGGAATCAAATGCAATCGTGTATATAATTTTCAAGTGCACTTGCTATAATTGTCCTGTCTCTTCATTTTTATCAAAGTTTTGCCTGCTGTAAAAGTAGAGAACAGCCTTTTTGCCCCCATTAGATTTATTAATTAAAGTAATTACATTTAATAGAAAATAATGCCCAAAACAGACACCCATTAGAAAAATATTGCTAGAAGATCTATGTGGCAGGAAAGATATTGACCAAGAGCCTATGACCAATTTGCCTTAAGGGTTTTAAATAGCTGCAAAAATTAAAATCCAAAGGGCATATGCAGATTGGAGTTGAAATCCTTTTTTAAGACAGGGCTAAAATAACAAGAGAATAGTCCCTCTCCATGTCTGTGGTGCCCTTCATGTCCGTTTGATAAAGCCATCAATAACAAAGGGAACAAAAATAAACCAGCAAATAATATAAATGCATAAAGAATACTATGTAGTTTTTTTTGTTTGTTTGTTTTTAATAAGTTGTCTTCTGGCCAAAGCTTGAAAATATCATGAGCTTATAGGAAAGATGAACTCTTAGAGAGCTATAAATAAGACATACTGATAATTTTTGAGTTGTAAACAGAAATACCACTTAACCATTAATGAGAGGGCCCACTTTATGCTATGAAAACCAGAGGCAGATATTATACATGAAAAACTTCACAGCCCACCAAATTTCTTGGGTAGGAGTTGATGCTTACCAGCTGTGCAGACTTACACAAGTTTCTTACTATTTCTGAACTTCCATCTTGTCATCCGTGCAATGAAATTAATACTCATGACAGATGCCACTGTGAGGATCAAATAATAATGTTTTGCAAACCTTTTAAAATCACAATTAAAAAGAAATTTCTTACTCTATCGTCTGTATATGTTCTTACCAGTCTACTTTTGTTCATCTTTATTCTTTTATAGTTTGCCTTATAAAAATATTATCCTGGTAGTCTTTTAAACTTTTTCTCTTATCTCCCCTCACTATTAAGACAGGGACCCATTCTTTCCTAAGCCCCTACCACTTGGCAAGCAGAGAATCAGTAATGTAAGAACACCACGGTACCTCTCAGAAGTTGGAGTAGACACCTGGAACGTGTTGTGACTTTTCAAAATAAAATTGATGTATGGAATCCACTAGTTTTAGGAGGGAGTATGACAAGTTCTCGGTCCCTCTAAATCACATGCTAGGGAGAAAGCCAAATGGAAACAGAGTTTTAACGAAAAGGCAGTTATCTGCAGAGTCAAATTCTCTTGATAGGTCTGCAGAAGAAGTTTGAGATTTATCAATGTGGAAGTCATTGACAATCTATGATAAAAAAACAGTTTTAATGGTATAATGGGGGGAGTAGTCACAATGGAGTAAATTTGAGAAAAGGCGGGATGGAAAAAATGGAAAATGTAACAATAAAAACTCTTTCAAATAGTTTTGCTAAAAGAGAAGCAGAAAAATGATACAATACTGGGCCAGTATTTATTTTGGTTTTTGAAGATGGTAGAAATGACAACATGCTTGTATATTTATGGGAATAATCTAGTAGTGAGAAGAAACTGATGATGCAGAGGAGAGAGGGGACAATTGCTAGATCCATGCAATTGAGTAGGTGAGAAGGGGTGGACACCACACACAAGTAGAGGGGAAAGGCCTTCCAGAGGAACACAGAAAGGATAGCGAAAAGGAAGGCAATGCATAGACCCAGATGCAGGGATGTAGGTGGAAGTGGGGGTTGGTGCTTTTGGAAGATTTCTTCTTTTAACCCTATTTACTCAAATATTATTAAGAAACAAAGTCACAGCTGAAAGTAAGAACTGGGGAATGAGATATTGATGATTTAAAGAGACAAAAGCTTTGAACCAATCTTTTAAGAGAATGGGAAGAAAGTGGGCTAAGAATTATAGAGGGGCTGAAACCGGTTTGGCTCTGTGGATAGAGCATCGGCCTGTGGACTGAAAGGTCTCTGGATCGATACTGGACAAGGGCATGTACCTTGGCTGCGGGCACATCCTCAGTAGGGGGTGTGCAAGAGGCAGCTGATCAATGATTCTCTCTCATTGATGTTTCTAACTCTCTATCCCTCTCTCTTCCTCTCTGTAAAAAACTCAATAAAATATATATTTTTAAAAAGAACTATAGAGGGGTTATCACATCACACCTCCATGAAGATTACACTATGGGCACCGACATTTTAGTCATCCACTGGCTAGGAAGGACCTGACACTCGGGATCCTGGGCCTACCACACAGATACCACCAGTTGCTTGTCCAAGTCATTCCTCATTTTCTTTCTTGTAAACAAATGTATGTTTATTTTTTTAATATATATTTGACAATGCGTTCACACTGAAGGGATGACTCCAGATTGGTCTCAATCATATTAATCTATTTCCATTTTGTCAGATCTTCACTTTCTCTACTAGAGATAGAGGCGGTCATATGGCCCCGTGCTGGCCAATGAGAATAAGAAGAAGCCTGCTGGAGGCTTCTGGGAAACTGCTTTCTTCTCTGACAAAAGGAAATCTCTTTTACTTCTTCTTTCTGCTTCCTGAGGATAGAAATGACAATAATTGTGGCTGACATTTTGTGAACATGAGGTTACATGAGAATGAAAAGCCAACCCATTGGCAGAGCAGAAGAGAAGCAAAGAACAAACACCGATTAAAACCTAGAGCAGATCTGGGTCAACTTCTCAACAATCTTTTTAATGAATCTAATAAATGTCTTAAATTGTTAATGCTACTTACTTGGGTATTCTGTTATTAGCAGCCATATGCATTTTAACTGATACCCCTAGATTTCAAAGTGATAACCAACATTTTTAAATTTTATGCACAGTGCATGGCTATACTAGTATAAAGAACTCATTTCCCAATTTCTTCTAAAATAAAGTACATATATTTCAAAATATTACTGAGATCCCATTTTGAGGTTTATATCCAAGAGTTTAAAGCATTATGCAGGAATAGCCAGAGTGGAAGCAACCAAAATGCCGTTGGTAAATGAATGCATAAGCAAAATGTGGTATATACAAAAAATCAAATATCACCCAACTTTAAGAAGGAAAGAAATTCTGACTAATGCAACAACATGGGTGAGGACATTATACCAGGTGAAATTAGGGAGTCACAAAAAGACAAATACTGTAAGATTCCTGGATAAGAGTGGCTACTTACCAGCTGTGCAGACTTACACAAGTTTCTTACTATTTCTGAACTTACACCTTGTCATCTGTACAATGAAAGTGATACTCATGACATATGCCATTGTGAGGGTTAAATACAATAATAGTGTTTTGTAAACATTTTAAAGTCATACTTTTGGAAAAAAAGAATTTCTTACCTTATCTTCAGTATATATTCTTACCAGTTCACAATCTTTGTTCAGCTTTATCCTCTTATAGTTTGCCTTAACAAAATATTATCCTGGTATTCTTTTTTAAATTTCTCTTATCTCCTCTCACTATTAAGACAGGGACTTGATGAAGATTAACATCTAATTAATAACAGATTTGGGACTGAATCCCAGGTCCAATAACAGCTAGAGTAAACTTTCTCCATTAATAAAATGAATTTAGAAAGAGATTTATTGATAGTAAAGGGGCATGATTTTAGCACCACCTGATCTTATAATCAAGGTTTCATATTGCTAAGTAAAATATAAAATACAATATAATCTAGAGAAAAACTTTTCTTATATATTTGCTAATGGGAATTAATAGAATCAGTAGTGATACAATATAATCCAAAAAAATGGTAGTTATTTACCATGTTATTTTGTTCTTTTATAGAAGAAAATGGGCCTTTTTAGGAATAGGAGATTGAAGGGGCATGGGAGTAGGTGGGGAGAGAATATATTGATAAGAAAATAGTTCTGTTGCATTGAACTATTGCAACAGAGGTGATGGGGAGGTGTCTACTTTTGTCTCCACAGAAAATATAAGGAACAATTTTATAATTTCAACGGCTGTTTTCAGATTTCAAGTATAATTCTACTACATTTTTCTTTATTTTCCGTTACCCAGTGTACCCCTGACCCCTCAACACTAACAAATCAAAACAAATCAAACCTCTGCTATATGTCATTGCTGCAAAGCTGAGTGTCATTGTTATATTGTGCAAACAGAGTCATGAATATTTTGCAAGGGAGATCCTGAAGAAATGCATATATATATATATATATATATATATATATATATATATATATATATATAAAACAGTAAATCACAACTGGGAAAGGGACCTCCTATAAACACACACTCTGTGGCATGCTACTTGGAACACCAACTACCATCAAATTACAGAAGTTTGTGATTCTGGGGGCTGGGAGCACTGCTATTTGTTTCCCCAGATTTGAGGCCATAGAGGCTGGACTGGATTAAACCTAAGAGGAATCTGTTTATCCCTTCTGCTTTAAACACCAATCAAAAGCCCTAGTCCCCTCTTGAAGGTGCTGAAATGCAAAGCAAGCTCCCTGTTCCTTTTCTCTCTCTTGGTGGCATTTGAAAGTGTAAAGCTTTGAATACCAATTGCTTGAACTGGACATATGTGAATCTCTTCTAATCCTACTAATCCTGTCCCCAAGTGCTTCTTTGTATGTGGAGGCAGCACACATAGATCTAAGTAAAAGTGGCCATAATCCTGGAAATGTGGAAAAATGCCCCAGTGTGAGAGATGCGAGAGGGAGAACTCCCTGCCAGAGGGACCTGCTGAAGAAACTATTGTGTCAGTTCAAGGAAAAGAGAGGCCTTGGAGGAGCCCTCTCACCTTTTCTGAGCTCCTGGGAGGAGAGCAGACCCACACAGCAGGCAGCCTCCCTTGCAAACAGCCTTCATGCACTTGAGCAAACTCACAGAACTGAGACAGTTTCTAAAGGCTGAGAAATTCCCCGGCGGCTGCTTTCAGTGTCTTGAACCCAGCAGGCCAGGCCTGCCAATGTGCAGACTTCATTAAGCCCCAGAATTTCCTTTTAAACAGCCGGCGTGTTTACAGATTTCTGAGCTGCAGCTCCAGCTGCAAACAGAGCGGAGAGGGGCAGACATGTTTGTGGAAAACCCAAGAAATAAAATAATCCTACAGACACTACCTTCTCAAGATCTTTCCAATAGACAAAGACAGTAAGTTTCTAATTTTTTTTTTCTTTCTGTTTTGCCAAAACGACCTGTAATTCTCTTCTGCCTGGCTGCCTGCAGTTGTCAGTTAGAAACCCGGCAGCTTTTGAACTTTCTAAAGGAAATGTGGCTGCATGGCCATCCTCATGAAGAATGCCTGAATCCACCCATTCACAGTAATAACTTCTGCAAACAGACTATTTTAAAGTTTGCAGAATATTTGGTTACTGATTTCTGAGTCAAGTTATATGGGCAGAGTGCTGATTAACAATAGAAGGGTTGCATTCAAAAAAATTTTTTTTGAAATTTTCAACTTTACAAATCTTGTGAGAAGGAGGTATGGGTATTGCTATTGCCACTTGATGAAAAAGGTATCACAATTATTTATTAAATATAGTTCATTTATCTGAATAGATGTGGTGTTTTTTTTTCAACTCAAAGGGGCCTAAAATATTTTTAAAGAACCATCAGTACAATGGTCCCTTCAAGTGGTTACAACAATTTAAAGTTGTATCAGGAAAAATTCAACTTTAAATTCAGCCATTTTTATTTCTTCTACCGCGTTGGGTTCATTGTTGTTGTTGTGCATTTGTTTTGTTTTTTTAAATTTATTGTTATTATAAATTAGGTGAAAAATTTTAGGCAGAGGATATTCCCAAAACCCAAGACTTGGCAAGAAAATGGTTTTACTATATTTAATATCAAAAGAGAAAATAGTGCCATCAATAAATGAAATAAAGTACTGTGGAAAACAAGAAATATGCCCAAAATGAAGTCACTTATGCTAAGTCCCACATTGCCAACTGGAAGATTCCAGAAATGGAATCTTAAACCAGTCCATCAGGAATTGCCTGGTCAATAATCATTAGGCAATCTGCCTGATAGACCCTACCATGCCCTAAACTTGGAAAGTAACTTTGCAATAACCAACCCATGTTTTTTGCCTCATATGCCTTCCTTGTTCCTACTCCCTCTGTCTATAAAAATCTTTTTGTTTTGTACAGACTCCTTTCTGTCTGGTGGGTTGGATGCTGCCCGATTCATGTCAATTTTTGCTCTAATAAACTCTTAAATTTTTTAATATGCCTCTTTATCTTTTAACAGTACATAATATAACCATAGAGATGTCCAACTTCTATACTTGAGAGAAAAAAGTCAAGTATGAATGGAAACAGTAGCCTTGACAATGACTTTTCACCTAGTTACAAAATAAAACAAAACAAAATAAACCAATAACCTTTCTCATCCCCCAAGAGACTAATTATTTTAATAAGACGTATTCTGTGTCAGGCACTATTCTAAGGGACTTACAAATATTAACGAATTGAAGCCTCATAATAGTCTTGTAGCATGTACTGTAATTGTTCCCATTTTATAGATGAGGAAAATGAGGTAGGCAGAAGCAGGGTAACTTGCCCCAGGCCCATGGCTCCTGAGCAAACTGATGCACCCAGGCAGGCTGGCTCCTGGCCTCTCCCAGCTGCCTCTGCTTCCAATATACCTATTCTGAACATATTGCTATTTATGCTGCTAGATTTCAAATCTACAATATTTAAAAAAAAAACACAATTTAAAAAAATACTATAGAATTTTTTTAAATCTTTTAGGGCATTAGTAACAAGATTAAAAAATGATTTTGCTGCATCTCTTGGTAACAAATTTCAGAATAAATGGGAATCTCAGCAAGCTAAACAAATATCTTTGTAATTGGCTAATCAAACTCTAAGAAAGCTCCTAAAGAAGGTAATGTCATTCAAATCGTTGAATTCATCTACATGTTTCAGACACCTAAGAACTATTTTTCAACAGTGTGGTTTGAAAGGCCTCTACAAAGTGATGTAGAACATTTATTTAGACCAGATTTGTGACTTTGGAAAACATGTTTCTCCAACATGTGTTTCGTTTCCTTATCTCTAAAAGAATTTCAAAGGTCCAGTCTCTAAAATATTTGTGATTCTATAACTTTTGAAAATTCAGACAACAGCAACAATAAACCTAGTAGTACAACAAAACAAAACAAACAAAAAAGACTACAGCATCAGTAGACTATCTAGGGGTGTCGAACTCAATCAGAGAAGGGGCCAAAATCTAAAATCCAGCCTAAATCGCGGGCCGAATGGTTTACTGAACAGTCATAAACTGTCATTGTGATGGAAACGCAGCAGAGTGCAGTGATGACAGCGCGGTTCGGGCCACATTGCAAGGCCTGGCAGGACGGATTTGGCCCGCGGGCCTTGTGTTTGACACATGTGCTATAAACTATAAGTTAAATATTATTTGACCTTGGGATTCAGTTATCTGTGCGGGACTTTCGTTCCTTGCCTCAGACCTTCTCATCCCACCTTTTCCTAAAGCCATTGCTGTTGGTAAGCAGCTTCACACGTGGGTGCCTGACAGCTTTCAATGTCTGGCTTTGTTTGCACCAAGGTTTCTGTGAAGCCAGCATCGGCCTTGCACATGCACAGACCTGGAAGGGTAAGGGACTTGACAGCCCATGATCAAATGACATCTCTTAACCCAAGATCAGTGAGGGAGGCCAGTCAATGGGTACCTATGCTTCTCTTTTCTCCCTGGGTCCTGCATGGTCAGTGCCCCAGTTACTCACAGTGGTCACCAACTGGGCATTGTACTGGCTATATGGCATAAGCTTTTAATGATTAAACCTTGTATTATGGAAAAATGAACATCCATTGTCATGGCCACACCAATTAGCCCATTCAACCTGGTGACAAGAAGGAGTTTGGTATGGGGGAAGGCACTAAAAGAAGGGACAAGCAGGCAGTCCTGTGGTATGCACAAGGTAACTGCAGCAGTACATCACACAGAGAGAAAAGGCAGCCCAGATTAGTTTCTTCAAATAGCTTTCTGCTGCAACACCTTCTTCTTCTTCTTCTTCTTCTTCTTCTTCTTCTTCTTCTTCTTCTTCTTCTGTTTTAAAAAAATATATTTTATTGATTTTTTACAGAGAGGAAGGGAGAGGGATAGAGAGCTGGAAGCATCGATGAGAGAGAAACACCAACCAGCTGCCTCCTGCACGCCCCCTACCGGGATGTGCCCACAACCAATGTACATGCCTTTGACCCAAATCAAACCTGGGACCTTTTGGTCCGCTGACCGATGCTCTATACACGGAGCCAAACTGGTTTTGGCTGCAACACCTTCTTACAAACGCCTGGCACAATGAACATTAGTATTTTATAGATGGCCAGTTCCCCTCTTTTGTTTCCACACAGTGTTTTACTGGCTCAGTTTAATTGTTACTATTCCTTAAGTGGAGGATACTTAGGGAAGTTGATTGGAAATGCCATTCTGTTTTTAATCATTTGTCTACAGCTGTGCCAGAGCCATTAGCATTGTCAGAAGGATGGGATTGCAAGCCCCCTTCTCCTGCAGTTAGCCTATCCATCCAGTCTGTGCCAGGAGGTGAGTTTTAAGGAGACATTGCCTCTAACTCCACTCTTGAAAAGGAGCCTGCATTTTGGCTGACCTTGTAATTATAGGCTCTCAACCTCCTATCTTCCCTGAACACGTCCCATGACTTGGAAGTTCCGCCATTCTTTTCTCCTACAATCTTCTATTATGAAAAACACTAGAGGGCCAGTGCATGAAATTCATGCACTCAGGAGGGAAGGATCCCTCAGCCCATCCTGCACCCTTTCACAGTCTGGGAGCCCTTGGGGGATGTCTGACTAATGGCTTAGGCCTACTTCCTACAGTCTGGGGAATGGGCCTAAGCTGGCAATCAGACATCCTTAGCACTGCCCTAGAGGCAGGAGATGCTCCCACCATTGCTGCTGCGCTTGCCAGCCATGAGCTTGGCTTCTGGCTGAGTGGTGCTCCCCCTGTGGCAGTGCACTGACCACCAGGGGGTAACTCCTACATCGAGCGAGATCAGGCCAAAACTGGCTCTTCAACATCCCCCAAGGGATTCCCAGATTGCAAGAGGGTGTAGGCCATGCCAAGGGATCCCACCAGTGCATGATCAAGGCCGCGGAGGGATGCAGGAGGTTGGTCAGTCTGGGAGGGACTTCAGGAGGTCTCCAGGGTGTGTCCAGCCCATCTTGCTCAGTCCTGATTGGCTAGACCCCAACAGCAAGCTAACCTACTAGTCAGAGTGTCTGCTCCCTGGTTGTCAGTGTATGTCATAGCAAGCGGTTGAGCGGCCTTAGCATATCATTAGCATATTACTCTTTGGTTGGTAAAATGGATGACCAGACACTTAGCATATTAGGCTTTTATTATATATGATTACACTTTCTAATATAACTTTTTTTTTTTCATCTTTCTCAATGAAACATTACAACCATTAAACACTAACTCCCCATTTTTCTCTCCCCACCCTTCATCCCTAGCAACCACCATTCTACTTTTTTATTTCAATTTAACTACTCTAGGTAATTTATATAAGAAAAATCATACGGAACTGTCCTTTTGTCATTGGCTTATTTTATTTAGAATAATATCCTTAAGGTTTATTCATATTGTAGCATGCATTAGTTCCTTTCTTTTTAAGACTGAAAAAGATTTTATTGTATGTATGTATATATCACACTTAGCTTATACATTCATCTCCCAATGGATACTTGGGTTACTTCTCCCTTTTGACTATTGTGAATAATGTTGCTATAAACATGGGTGTACAAATATCTACCTAAGTCTCTGATTTCATTTTGAGGGGATATATATCCAGAAGATAATTGCTGGATCACATGGTAATTCTGTGATTGATATTTTGAGGAAACATAGTGGCTCATACCATTGTACATTCCCACTAGTAATGCACAAAGTTTCCAATTTCTCCATATCTTTGCCAACACTAGTTACTTTCTATTATAGCTTGTTTGCTTTTTTATTATAGATATCCTACTGGGTGTGAAGTGTATTTCATCCTGGCTCTTTATCCTATTACATTGGTCTATAGGTCTGTCTTTATGTTAGTATCACACTGTTTTGATTACCATAGTTTTATAATAAAATTTAAAGTCAAGAAGTATGAGCTCCAGCTTTGTTATTCATTTTTAAGATTGTCTTGGTCATTCAAGATCCCTTAAGGCTCTATATAAATTTTAGGATAAATTTTTCTGTTTTTACGGAACAAATCATTGGAATTTTGGTAGAGATTGCATTGAATCTATACATTTTGGGTAGTGTTGATATCTTAACAATATTAAATCTTTAATTACATGAACGGAGGATGTCTTTCCATCTATTGGCTTCTTTTTTATTTACTTTCATCAATGTTTAGTATCCAGTGTACATGTCTCACCTCCTTGGTTAAATTTATCCCTAAATATTTTATTTTTTTGATCCTATTGTAAATGGAATTGTTTTTTTCAGTTTCCTTTTGAGATATTTTATCTAAAATAGTTTTAAATAAATAAAAATATAACATTTTTACCAAATTTTCATCCAAACCTTATTCTAAAGATGCTGGTATGATGAACAATGTAAAAAAAGGTTGACTAAAAACCAATCCCATGCTCAGCTAGCATAGGTCAGTGATTGAGCCTTGACCTATGAACTAGGAGATCACAGTTCAATTCCTGGTCAGGCACATGACGGGATTGTAGACTCAGTTACCAGTGTGGGGCATCCAGGAGTAAGCCAATCAATGATTCTCTCTCATCATTGATGTTGTTATCTCTCTCTCTCCCTTTCTCTCTGAAATCAATAATAATAACAAAAATTCCCAGCTCCTAACTCCCTCTGATTGATCATGCTTCTGATGGCAGGAATCCACTAATGAAAAAACATAATCCAATTGGAATTTTTTTTAAGTAAGAGAGCATTGAAATGTTGTTCTTATATTAAAAATAGTTCATATTTTTAGTATCTGAAAGGGTACATCCATCTATTGCCTCCTGCATACCCTTAATGGGGATTGAACCTTCAACTGAGGCATATACCCTGACAGCAAATCAAATTGGTGACGTCCTGATGCATGGGACCATACTCAACCTACTTAGCCACACAAGCCAGGCTAAAATGTACTTTTCTTCAAAGTACTTTTGAATGAATCTGTGGTGGTCAGTAGGCAAAGGCTGAATAGCGGACATCCAAAGCTATAAATGTTGTCTTACAAGAAAACAGGGTCTTAGCAGATGTGATTAAGTTAAGGATTTTGACAGGAAAGATTATCCTGGATTATTTGGGCAGCCCTTAACTCCAATCACAAGTGTGCTTATAAGAAAAAGGTAAAGGGAGATTACACTCAGAAAAGAAGAAGGCAATGTGATCACAGAGGCAGAGACTGGAATAATGCAGTCAAAGGTCAAGAATGTTTGCAACCATTCTGTTCCCTTCAAAAATCAGATAGATCATAGTTGATTCCTTTGTGTGGCAGCCCCAATTGCAGGTGGCTTTCCAATATAACATTTTTACAGCAATAGATAAACACAGGTTATTGACCTGCTGAAAGCCTTATTTTTTATTCTATTGAGAGAGAATCAAAATAAGTTGTCCCTTTCCAGACAATGCTAGCAGTATATATTCACTCTCTTTCACTATATTAATTCTCCTGCTTGCGATCATGATATAACCTTCAGGGACCCAAATCCTTCACAGTCCACAAAACATCATGCTTGGCCACATGATTGTACACTGAACCTCTTAACAAAGAAGTGACAAATGTCATGGACTACCTTAGTAAAGTTTACAGGATAGAAGATAAATCCAGTGAAGATTCAGGGACTTGACACATGATATAATATTTAGTGGTCCATAGTCTTTAATTGTCCTTGCTAGGACAATTCTGCTAAGATAAAATATTGTACCTCACACCTTCTCCCACTAAGAAAGAGGCATTTACTTACTTGATGTATATCTTTAAATTTTAGAGTTAGTAAATCCCATTTTGGGAATATGTTAACTCACATTAATTTCCTTTATAAGAATGTTGCTTCCTGCAAAAGGAAGTCTAACAATACCTATTGGTGGAGAGAATATAAGATATTAATCTCTTTCACATTGCTGATGAAAGTATAAATCGATAGGCAATTTGGAAAACTGATTGACATTATGCTATAAAGTTGAAATTCACATATCCTTTGACTTGGCTTTTCTTTTTTAACAAGGTATCATGCAAATGGAAACATGCAGAAAAGTTGTGGGGATTTTTTATCACTGTTCATAGTAGCAAAGCAAAGGAATTGTGTAAATTAATTAGGAATATTTAGATAATGTAATATCATGTAAGTCAAATAAATGAATTATAACATTGAAGCACTATGGAGAAATCTTAGCAAGACAATGTTAAATGAAAAGGTAAGTTTCCAGAGATGACGCATAGTATTATGAATTAGAAAGTTAAAAATAAGCAATATACTTTTAGGAATACATATAGATGTGATAGATTATCAAAATCACATCTATATGTGATTCAGGATAGCAGTTGACATGGCTTGAGGAAGACAGAAAGATAAGATGGAGAACAACATTGGTAATAAAGTTTTGGACAAATATTCTAGTTCTATGTATAGTGGGTAGGATCATGCAGTTCATTATATTGTATTATTAAATACAAGTAAACAAATATATAAATAAAAAAGAGCCTTGCATGGGTCAATGATGAGAATGTGTCACAAACCAAGTATTGTGATTGCTCTGTTCTCTATAAAATAAAGTCAGTTCTTTTAATTAAGCTATTGTGTCTATAGAAATTCCCATTAAAAACTAAATATCACTATGAGCCATTGACCTTCCCTTAATATAGTATATAGTAAATTTACATATTCTTGCACAGAGTAGGATACTGAGATTGAGATGCTAAATAAGTGAGATTTGATGACGAAGGATAGGAATTTTGGGAAGAACCTGAAAAAGTGAAGGGGCCTGGCCTGAGTGGCTCAGTTGGTTGAACATTGTCTTGTGCACCAAAAGGTTGCTGGTTCAATTCCCAGACAGGGCACATACCAGGCTTACAGGTTGGTTACCAGTCAGGGCATATACAGTAGGCAACAAATTGATGTTTCTTTCACATATCAATGTTTCTCTCTTTTTCTCTCTTCCTTGTTCTCTCTAACCAAATTCTTGAGTGAATATATTAAAAACAAAACAAACAAACAAACAAAAAAACAATAAAGTTGGACCCTTAAAAATAAAAAGGTGAAGGGGAGAAATTTCCTCTGAAGGAAAGAGAGGAAGGGTGTTGAGTGGAATGAAGGAGATTTTTAAAAAGCGTGCAGGATTACCTTTCCTTTGTTTAAAATATTATCAAAACCTACCTTTACCCTAGCTAGTTTGGCTCAGTGGATAGAGTGTTGGTCTGTGGACCAAAGGGTCCTGGGTTTGATTCCAGTCAAGGGCTCGTACCTTGGTTGCAGACTTCTCTCTGACCAGGGCCTTGGTCAGGGCTGGTATAGGAGGCAACCAATTGATGTGTTTCTCTCATATCAATCTTTCTCTCTGTCTTTCCCTTTCTCTTCCACTCTCCCTAAATATCAATGGAAAAAAATTCTCTGATGTGAGTTAACAAAAACAAAACAAAACAAACAAACAAACAAACAAACCCTTTTGTCCCAACACATTTACTTTCTAATTACTTATTTATTTCCTGAATATAGGAGTTCATAATCTAAACAAGCATAGTTATATGATTCCAAAGTTTGATTTGAACTATCTTGAGCAAGTATTAGGACTCTATATTTTACTTATAATATTTAGAAAAGAAAATAGATGAAATTAATACATTCCATAGAGAAAATATCACCCAAATTTTTTGACCATTATTTTTTTTTCTCTCTCTCTCTCTTTTATTTTTATTTTTTTGAAAGAGGAGGAAAAACATGCATTTATCTCCTGAATTTTAATTTAAATAATTAATCCTAACTAAAAAAAAAATTCTATTGGGACAAATTTTCTTTTTAGTTCATGTCTCCACAACATTAATATTCTATCCATGATGCCACAGATTTTCTTGTAAGTACTTTTATCTTTCTTTTTTTTCATAGTATTCAAAGTCAGGAAAGATATTCCTTTCCAATAACTAAATTTGGGAGAGTAAAATATCCATAAAATATAAAAAATAAAGATTTTTGTTTCCTCCACACTATACAAGAGTTTCAAAGACCTACATATGATTTTAAAATAACAGAAAACAAACATACTAAATGAAACAACACAAACAATTCATTAGCACATGTTGTTTTGGAATTATCTTAGATTGTATTCACTTTAAAGAAGTATAAATGCCAACATAGGATAAGAAATGGTCTGTTTATGTTTGGTCCATGTTTATAACAATCATGATTTTATGAAGCCTTTAAGAGTTTGGCTTCTCTTTGCAGCAAAACTGTGTGTCAAGTATAATGCTTCTCTTGGATCTATAGGAATACGAACAAAAAGACGAAATCTCTTCGCTTGCTGCACTTTATTCTGTTGTCACAGTTAAAGCAATATTTATTTTCATCCTCCCTGCTTCTTACAGGCCCATAGTAAATCAAAAAAGTAAACTCTCAGGTTCATTGTGTAAGGGGCTTACTTCTAGGCCTCTACAGTTGTCACAGTAACTAATTAGAAATTTGCATCTCTAAGAGAATTATTTAATGCTGATGTGTAAGCCCCTTTATTCCTTGGAGCTTGGCCTTTTGCAAGGAAGCTCCTGGAAGATGTTGGGCCTCGAGGTCATACTGTACAAGCTCTGAACGTAGGTGGCCCTGGTTTTCCTTTTTATCTGGATGATTCATACCCAGTGAAGAAAGTGTCTTGCCAGGTCTTTGTTGAATGGTGGGCATCTGAAAGGCGGCACTTGATTCATTTAGGCGCCATTTGTTTTAACCTGTAACTTCTCCCCCATTGCTCATTAGCTAACTCTTGTGTAATTGAGTCATGCATGTTAAACTAGTACAGTTGAGTTATGCCAACCGACCCACCAACAGGAATCTCTCCTTAGACTTGTCATAAAGTCTGAGAAGACATGATGCTGAAATGCAAAATGTTTTTGCAAATTTGGACAATGTTTAAAGTAATAGGAAGATGAAGCTTTCCCTGAATAGCTGTTCCTTTTCTAAGGTTTGAACCTGTTTTCCCCTGTGGGGGAAGAAGAGAGAAGCCCTCTTGTGGTGCAAAGACTGAGGTAAAAGGGAAGGGACTGGGGACTCCTGCCAGGGGATCTTTTTCTGAATCCAAAACGGTGCTGACTACTTTCAACTGCCATCCTGTGCTGTGGGCACAGGTGAGAGATGTAATCTACAATTGGGGCAAAAAGGAGGAGAAATGTGTCAGTTCTTCCCAATCCTCTTACCAACTACTCCTACCAAAGTCGGAGCCCCTGAGTTTACTGCAGCAAAAGGACAAAACCAATATACCGTCTAAGACAATGACTAAGCTTGTGACCAAGAGTAGATTCGGCACACTGGTGTTCAACGAAGGATTGTAGGCAAGAAGTGGAAGCAATCTAAGCGTCCATCAAATGTGGGCAAACAAAATCCGGTATAAACATGTAATGGAATCTTATTCAACCTTAAAAAGGGAGAAAATTCTGACACATCCTTCAATATGGATGAACCTTGAGGACATTCTGTTAAAGGAAATAAGCCAGTCACAAAAGTACAAATATTTCCTGACTCAACTCATAAAAGGTGTTTATATACTATAGATTGAATATTTATATTCCTCCCAAATTTATTTGTTGGAAACTTAATTTCCAAGGTGAGATGGCATTTGGAGGTAAGGCCTTTGGGACATGAGTTGATTATGAGGGTAGAGCTTATAAAAGAGATCCAGACCCCTGGCTGGTGTGGCTCAGCTGGTTGGAGTGTCATCCTGTACACCAAAAGGTGGAGGGTTTTGATTCCTGGTCAGGGCATATACCCAGGTTTTGGGTTCAGTCCCTGGTTATATTGTGTATGGGAGACAACTGATCTCTCTCTCTCTCTCTCTCTCTCTCTCTCTCTCTCTCTCTCTCTCTCTCTCTCTCTCTTAAAAAGAGAGACCCTTTACCCCTTCCAGCACACAAAGACACAGCAAGAAGTCAGAGACATCTATGCCAGTACCTTAATCTTGCACTTCCCTGCCTCCAAAACTGTGAGAAATAATGGCTGTTGTTTATAAGCCACTCGGTCTTAACTAAGACATTAGAGTAGCCAAATTCATAAAAACAGAAAGTAAAATTGTGGCTACCAGGGGCCGAGGGTGGGCATGGGAATGGGGGGTAAGGAAGCGGATGTTGTTTATTTAGTTAGTTTCAGTTTAACAAAATGAAAACGTTCTGGATATTGGTAGCACAATAATATGAATATACATAACACTACTGAACTGTACACTTAACAATGGTTAAGGTGATAAATTTTGTTATGTGTTTACCTTACCACAATTTTTTTTAAAGAACCCAGACTAGATTAAGTAGAAAGGTGAGTAGAGCTCTTCTTTGAGGGGAATAAAAGAAAGGTCATCACTCTTATGCCTTCTGCAGAGAAATAGATCAGCTTTGCTTAATGTAAAAGAAGGCAGAATAGAGCCAGAGGTACTGGCTTTCCCTGTGGATGGATGGAGAGAACCAACCTTGAGTAAATGAAGGCACCAACCTAGAGATGATGGAGGACCAACACTGAGTCTCTGCTCTCACTGCCCTGGCCACAGCACCTGCACATCTGGGAAAACAAACATCTCAAATACTATCTTGCACACGTCCTGGAGGCAAGAGGCATTAATCCTCTAGTTAGTAATTGTTTCTTAAAAAGTTTTGATCAAATAAAATGTCTGTGTCTTTTAAAAAATACTGTGAACAAAAAAGATTGTTATTTAAATAATTTTATGTATGTTTGTTTCTATCTTGATTCTACTTCTCAGACTCAAGAAAGCCAATTCTCTGTTAAGAATAATCTGTTTATTTTACATATAAAAGGATCTCACATAATTGTGCAGTATATAAACAGCATTGTTTGATTAGTTTTACAATTATTAAGGCCTTAGTTCTACTTCATTTTCCTTGAAGTTAGGAGCTATGGCTATCTCTCTAAATTAATGAATTCAAATTATTTTTTTAGCTCTATTTACTAGCACAGTGACTAGCAATTGACATTGTGCTTTAAAACTCAACGAACTCTACTGTACCCAACCAGAACTATATATGTATTTATTTTTAAAATATATTTTATTGATTTTATAGAAGAAGGGAGAAGGAGAGTCAGAATCCCCTCCACTGGGGACCGAGCCCATAACCCGGGTATATGCCCTGACTGGGAATCGAACCCTAACCTCCTGGTTGATAGGTCAAGGCTCAACCACTGGGCAATGCTTTCCAGGAAGATATTCTTATGAGTCTATATCTCAAATCAATTTTTGTAGAACACCAGTAACTTTGTCATTTAATTTTTGCACTCATGTCTAACTCACTCAAAAGTTTGACCAATAATTAACTTATGAAGCTTAGAATATTTTTTGAAAACATGCAAAGAGACACATCACATATGTCTACACAATTATATTCTATTTTTAAAAATAGTAAAATAAGTTTCAAGAGTGCTTTTAAGATGTGGCCCTTCCATACTATGCTCGGTGGAAATGTCCTAATGTCATAGACTAGAGGGTTCAATTAGTATATCTAATCATGGGCTAATCTCTGGAGAGCTAGATCAGTTTTTCTAGGCTCAAAGTAATTTCATTAACACTTACATCCTACCTTAAGGTAGGAGAAAGAAGTGAATACATATAACGGATGATTCGAAATCAAAGACAAAGCCTGGAATGTCAAAGTCAGAAACATAAACATTATAAAATATATCATTACAAACAAAGTCAACAGAAATGCGCTAAAATGTTTCTAGGGATATTTTCATATTAATTAATTTATTGATTGCCCATCTTTACCCATAAGAATCCTCACCATGACACTCCTGATACCCCACTCAGATGTCTTTTCTTTCATGAACATACAGAACACTTTCCCTTAGAGCACTTGATCCTGTGAGAGCATTTGCTATGTGCTCTGCTTTGTTTCATATTCCTGTTCTATACTATGTTTTGTTTCTTATTGTATCATCTGCAGGACTTGGCACAATCCCTTGCAAGCGAGATGTCTAATGTCAGTTCACTGGATTGTGCTTATATGCATGTCTGGACTGTTTGTTTGCTATGTACATGAACTAAGATGAGTAACCATTGCTACACTAAACATTTAACATATCTGAATTATTGTTTATTAACAATTACTTAAAGATTTTATTTCCAGAAACTGTTCATGAATTTAATATCAGGAAGGTTGGCCAAACCATCTGGATTTCCAAGCAGTAAGTGTTTAGAAAAGGAATTTGATTAAAGGGAGAAAAGTTCTAATTTAGACTGGTCTACTAGGATAGCACAGCACAGCACAGCAAAACAAACAAAACAGTCTCAATTTGTGAAAACTAGAGAATACAGTATTTTCTACATTGCCTCAGCAAATTCCTGGTCAAAATTTTATTTGTTTTGTCAATGTTTGTGGGGAAACAGGAATTTTTATGTGTTACTGGTGGGAGAGTTGATGGTACCAACTTTAATCCAGGGAATTTGATCTTTTCTATCAATATTACATGTGCACATACCCTTCACCCCTTCACCCCAGGGCTTTTGTTTCTAAGAATTTATCCTACAGATATACTCACACGTGCAGAATAACATATGCACAAAGTTTTTCATTGCTTTGCTGCTTCTACTAGCAAATATTGAAAATAATCTAAATGTTGATTAGTAGGGCCCTGACCGTTTTTGGCTCAGTGGATAGAGCGTCGGCCTGCGGACTGAAGGTTCCCAGGTTTGATTCCAGTCAAAGGCATGTACCTTGGTTGCAGGCACATCCCCAGTAGGAGGTGTGCAGGAGACAACTGATTGATGTTTCTCTCTCATCAATGTTTCTAACTCTCTATCTTTCTCCCTTCCTCTCTGTAAAAAAATTAATAAAATATATTAAAAAATGTTTATCAGTAGGGAATTGTGAAATAAATTATGTTACATTCATGCATTGAAATATCATACAGCTGTTGAAAAATAATTAAATATTGACACTATTAAATACCGATATGGGGGATCTTCAAGATTTATTGTTAAGTAAAGAAATAAACAAACAAAACCCACCAAGTGCAGGACAGCAGGATAGTATACATTGTATACTACCATTTATATAAAAAGCAAGATAGAGCCCTAACCGGTTTGCTTAGTAGGTAGAGCATCAGTCTGTGTACTAAAGGGTCCAAATTGGATTCTGGTCAAGGGCATGTACCTTGGTTGTAGGCATATCTCTAGTGAGGGGTGTGCAGGAGGCAGCTGATCCATATTTCTCTCTCATCGATGTTTCTAACTCTCTATCCCTCTCCCTTCCTCTCTCTATATAATCAATAAATATATATTTTAAAAAGCAAGATAGAAAAGATACATGTGATTTTGCTTGAATATGCATAAAATATTTCTAGGAAAAATAAAACTCATGAGAAGCTGATCCGCTGGTTACCTCTGGAGAGAAGTGGGTGGTTGTTAACAGGGGACAGAGGGAGACATTTACTCTATAAAGTTAAAATAATTTGTTGAGGTAAAATTCACAGAACGGCCAAAACCCATTTGGCTCAGTGGATAGAGCATCGGCCTGCGGACTGAAAGGTCCCAGGTTTGATTCAGGTCAAGGGCATGTATCTTGGTTGCAGGCACATCCCCTGTAGGGGGTGTGCTAGAGGCAGCTGATTGATGATTCTCTCTCATCAATGTTCTAACTCTCTATCCTTCTCTCTTCCTCTCTGTAAAAAAGTCAATAATATATATATATAGATATATATTTAATATATTTTATTGACTTTTCACAGAGAGGAAGGGAGAGGGACAGAGAGCTAGAAACATCGATGAGAGAGAAACATCTACCAGCTGCCTCCTGCACACCCCCCACTGGGGATGTGCCCACAACCAATGTACATGCCCTTGACTGGAATCGAACCTGGAACCCTTCAGTCCGCAGACCGGTGCTCTATCCACTGAACCAAACCGGTTTCGGCAATAAAATATATTTTAAAAAATAAAATAAAATAAAATTCACAGAACGTAGAATTAACCATTTAAAAGTACACAGTTCAGTGGTATTTGCATGTTCACACTGTGTGTAACCACGACCTCTATCCAGCTCCAAAACATTTCCCACCTGAAAGCAAACTCCCTCCCCATTAGCCAGAGCCTCCTCATTACCTCAACTCTGACAACCATCAATATTCCTGTGTCTCTGTAGATTTATCTGTTCTGGATATTTCATATTAATGAGTCATACACCTCGTGTCCTTTTGTGTCTGGCTTCTTTCACTGTTTTCAGGATTACCTTTTTTGTTGTTGCATTTTTGAAATGTGAACTTTTTTGAGGTATTATGTATCAAAAAACTAAAAATTTAAAAATAAAACTGTTTTCTTGCTGAACACCATAGACACACACACACACACACACACACACACACACACTAAATAAATAAATAAATAAATAAATAAATAAATAAATAAATATCTCCAGACTATATCGGAGATGAATATTCTGAAGAACACTCATGAAGAAAGAGGAAAATACCCTTTGACCACTCAACATCTCATAATCCCTTTCCAATCTGAGCCCTTTCTAATCACCATAACAACACACTCTGAGCAGGCAGTCATTATTTGGAGGGTTTGGTTTTACATGAGTGACTTTTTGTCATTAACTTGCAGATACATGACTAGAGCAATACACTCCTATTCTTTTATTGTGAACCTCAATAGCTAGTGAAACTGCCCATCAGCCAAGGGCCCCCACCTCCTTTGGTACTTGGTCCCATCACTTTATATACAATATAGCCCATCAAGAAAATATATTGTTACCTAGATGCTGCCTAGCAAACCACAGGGGTTTAGATAAAGTGATTTCTGTCACAGATAAGGAAATGTGGAAATCCAGGAGACCAATGCTGCTGAGCAACTTTCACTCCAGGCTTTGTCATTTAAATAGAAATTCCAGAGTAATTTCTCATTTTCAATTGTGACTTTTCTATTACCCAGAAGGTTGGAGTGATAACACGCTTTAGAAGTCATCCAGGCTGACCTTTTCATTATTCATATAAGAATGTATTCTAACAGGGATAGTTGATCACTGAGCAGGCTTAGATGCTTTCTGTAACAGGAAGCTCAGAACTCAAAATAATATTGTACAAGATCAGTATTATTTCAGCCTGGAGTACCCAACTCACGCTGGTTTGCCTGACATTTTCCTGATCTTAGCACTGAAGTTGCATGCCCTGGGAAGTTTCAATCTTACCCCTCAGTCCATGGCTAAGTTGCTCTCATACTTCACAATCCAGAAAGTTCCCAAGCCTTGGATTTCCCTTTTTGTTGTTCTTAGTAAAAGACATAGAGTCAATGTCTAAAGGCAATTTTCGTTTCCCGGATCATAGTATTCAGTTTTACTGGGAACATTTCCTACTGAGCCACAAGTTCTTACTGACAGGACTCCAGGTTCTAAGATTCTGATAATTAGTCCTGTTGCTGCTGGGAGACTTATTGCGAAACTTTGAAACCTGCCCCATTCCCTGTGCAGTCAAGGCAGGTCATCGCCTATGTATTTCTTTCCAAAAGCAAAGAATTCCAGTTGGGTTTTTCTAACTTTGCTCTCCCATCTTCTGTAATCACTTTTTTTTTTTTTTTTTTTTTTTTTTTTAATGAACCCATGGAGGCAATGCAATATTAATGCAAGGCAAATGTAAAATAAATAAGTAAACAACCATAGCAATAAGACAAAAGCCAACGCCAGTGCCACCCACTTTGCTGGTACAGAAGAAATTATACTGCTCCTCCTTGTAAATAAGGGGTTTGCAATGTGCCCTTCCTTTTCTGTAGGGGAGGGGGTGCTTATTGATGCTGCATCTGTTTTGTCAGAGCGTCAGCTAATGGAGAAAGTTAATTGTGTTGGTTGTAAGGCCACCTGTCACACACATGCCTCATTTCCATACTAATGGTCCAGCAGTGGCAGGCAGTGTGCTCTCTGCACTAACAGCTACTGCCTCTTTGGAAACGTGGGCCAAATGTGCCTATGCAGCAACTGTAGGCCTCGTATGTGAATGCCTCTAGTATTGTGTTGACTGGGGCTTATATTAACCCCCGACTGGCGGCTTCACACTAGATTTGCAGTAAAACTGGGGACGCTGTAAATGATGCTCTAGATGAGGACCGAGTCCATGATGGACCTACTGGGAGAAGCAGCTTTGGGGCTTTGAGATTTTAGAAAAGAATCCTCTGGATAGCCTACCCACCGTTCATTAGGGAAGAGGGAGAGAGATGAAATTCTTGATACTCAACTTCTCCTTTAAGAACAGCCTCTCTATTATTTCATTGTAATATCTAGGATTCTTTTCTAGGAGCATTTTCACTTCCTTCCTTTGGCTTTTCAGTCAGTTTGCATCCCTAGGAGAACCTGCAGGTAGACGCTTACTCACAAGGCACAGGTGAGTTTTAGAGCTCTGAGTAATCACGTTTCTAGTTCTGTCGCCAAAATTATGCCAAGCAGCCTTGAATCTTGACTACGAAGAATTGCACTCTGGGCAGTACTTCACCCAGCAGTACTTTTTACAAAATCATTTGCATCTCAGTCATAGTGGAGGAATCAAGGCCCTCGAGAAGAGGTTGATGAATATTTTAGTGGGAAACTATTAAACGCAATTTGAGAGAGGTGGCTATCCCCTCAATGAGGCAGGCCAATAAAATGGAGAGCCATTTCTTCCCAGCTCCTAATCCCGAGGATGCAGGAAAATACCAGGTTTAGTTTCTCTGGGATCCTTTTATATATGGCTTTCTGTGACCTTACACAGCCCTTGTAAAGGGACTTGGGGCTAAGGGCCAAATGCTGCCGCACTGACTACTCTCAGAGAGATGGGGAACACATGGGCCAGGCTGCTTTCATTTTTTAATGGCCAATTTCAGTTGAATTGATGACTATTTTAGGCTGGGTTATCTCTATTCTTGTATCAACATAAATTTTAGGATGGATGTCGTAGTCATTTGGAGGAGGCTCAAAGTCGGGTAGGTGATGATTTTGGCCACCTAGCAAGTGGAATGTGCTAAGTGGAGACATTCTTTCTGGAACATGTCCAGCCAGAGTTGCTCAGGTAGGTAAGGGGGTGCTGTCTTCTAGAAACACCTCAGAAAAGCCCAGAAAACCAGATCTGGAGGCTGCAGAGTTTTATGGGTGTCCTTAATTTCAAAGGTGACAAAAACGTCTGTAGGTGAATTTCCTGGCTGACTTCTATTAGGTCTGGATTTGCCAATGTGCACAGAGTTTCCCCAGAGCAATACAGAAGAAGGGGGTTTGGGTAACAATGGAAACCTATCACAGGTTCCATAGGAATGCTAATGGGAAAGCCACTATAAGTTTTAGGTCTGTAACTTAGCCAGGCCACTGACAATGAGTGTCTTACATGATGCCCAGAAGTCTTACATGTCCCACATTGACACCTTTTCCTATTTCCCACTGTAACTATTCTCCCCGCCCCATGCATGAATGTCATGCACCCTCTAGTTTGTAATAAAATCTTAGAAACACATTTTTATTTTTCTTCTGAGAGAACACAAAGTGCTTACTTAACCTGGTTATCAAAGGAAAAAATAGAGCATAATTTTTGCTCATTGAGTAAATTTACTTTCCTGCCTTCACAGCTTTGCTCCACCAGGCTCCTCCATCCATCACCTCCTCTCTCCAGCTTGTGGTGGGGATGAGGAAAGCCATTCCAGGAACTTGGAGCGATGTCTGATATAGGAATTGTTTTTTGTTGCAATTCTGAGCCAATGAAAAGTAGTGTACTTGCTCCTGTGAGCAAAAAGTCAGGTCTGAGAAATAAGACAGAAAACAATTGAATGAATGGAAGATCAAAAGCCAGGTAACTAAGTGCTGCACCTGAGGTGTGGGTGGGACTCAGTTCTCCAGACAACAGTGTCCAGGAGAATAGAACCTGTGGCGTGGAGTACAAGTCCTGTGGGGTTGAGAAAGTGGTTGTATGGGCTGGGTAGATTGAGACTGCATGCTGTACCAGAACAAACCATTAGGTTAGAATAGAAAAACTATAAGGTCCAGGAGGAGGTAAAAAAACACATCTCCTGAAGAAATACCCCAACATTATTTTTCTGTCAATCATTTACTTTTGCAGCAAATTGAGGTGCTCTGAATATACATACCACTCCTAGCCACACACATTTTCTCATTAATCGTGCAGAAACCATTCATATTCTAAGTGTGAAATTGTATTTGACATTATGGCCCTGGTGATGTTTTAAGGTGGTTGAATTAAAGAAATTCAAATGGACATTTATTTATTTATGTGATTTTTATGTCTTCAAGAGTCAAGAATGCAGCCAGGATGTATAATTTGGCTGTCATGAGCACCTGTCCTAAGATCAACTACTCTGCTCTGATGCCTTCAATTATGTGCTCAGACACGTTAAGTCTCAAAGTCTCAACTTGGGCTGCTACTCCATAGGGCTGTTGGGCAGATTAAATGAGTTGATTGGCCCTTGCACATATTTTAACACAATTCCAAACTTTATAAACTCTAGGCTCATTAATATTCACCTAGGACTCAAGGCTCGGCCTTTGAAAATGTAGAATCTGAAAGTGCAGAATTAATGCTTTCCTTGCTCCTGTTTAAGCCTTCTCTTAAAAGTGCAATTCTCCAGGTCTCACTTAAAGAGGAAATAGATGATTATCAGGGTGATGATCACATACTCTCTCTGGATAAGGTTTTCTTTGTTATTGTTCGATGATTAGATTTTGCTTTTGAAAATCCACACAATTGACTCCCATAATTGATTTAATTTTGATTGTAAAATTTGCTTCTGTTAGTTGATATTCAATTTGAAACTTATGGTTGTGCTATTGTATGAGTGGATGTGGTATGTGATAGGTGTGTGCTCTTCCTTTTCAAACAGGAACCCCTCCCCTGGTGGGATTTCACCCCTGTGTCAGCACGTGGCTCACCAAATCCTCCTTCATTTATTTAGTAAATAGTTTCTGAGTGCTCACTGCATGTTGGCTCCACATTAGGTGCTGAAGAAATTCATGGAACAGATGCCAGATTTAGCCTATGAAAATAATGTATGGGATTTAATTATATTTTAAAAGAATTGTTATTTATTTGAAATCCAAATGTACCTGGGCATCTGCTCTTCAGCTGGCAACCTTAAGTTATGGACTTAGTTTTCATATTGTTTGTACTGAGCCAGGGATATCATCAAGAATCCCTCTTGGGGACCACTAACAGTATGGTGAAAATTATAAGGAAGTCTAGGGGTATCCCAGAGAAAGGGGCATGGAAGCTGAGATCTGAAGGATGAATAGGAGTTCTTCCCGCAAGTATTCTGCCTGCGAAAGGGCTTCAGGCAGAGGGATCAATCAGCCTGTTGGAAAGTTCTGAGGTAGAAAGCAGCTTGAGGAGTTTGTCAGAAGCTGTGTAACTTGCCGAAACCAGTTTGGCTCAGTGGATAGAGAGTTGATCTGCGGACTGAAAGGTTCTGGGTTTGATTCAGGTCAAGGGCATGTACTTTGGTTGAGGGCATATCCTCAGAAGGGGGTGAGCAAGAGGCAGCTGATCGATGATTCTCTCTCATCGATGTTTCTAACTCTCTATCACTCTCTCTTCCTCTCTGTAAAAAAACAATAAAATATATTTAAAAAAAAAAAAAAAAAGCTGTGTAACTTAATTCGGAGACACAGAGAGAAGGGGAGTGGGCCAGGTTCCCAGGGAGGCTCATCTGCACCTCCTGATGCCCTACTCATCACCCTATTCTCCCAGCCACCATCTTCTTAAGTTAGCCTGAGTGCATTTATGGTCTTCACATGGAAAAAACAGACTAAATATGAAGGTAGATACTTAGTAAATCCTGAAGGGGTGACTACAAGTGGAGCTCTAATTTTCCAAAGGGAGAGGAATGGAGTTAGATTATAGAGTTGACTTAGGATGAGGAAAATCTCATACTGCCCAAGTTTCCCTTGAAAGAAATCTCTTAGATTACCCACCAAGACTTACATTGAGAAGCACTGTGGGGGGAGACAGACCAGGAGAGTAGAGGCATGGGCCCCTCTCGGGTGGTCCCAGGAAGTGAGCTCTAAGACTGGAATAGCAGGCCACTGGCCGCTCTAACACTGCTCCTTCTGTTAGCTAATTGTGTTTTGCTGAATTTGCACAGGGTGGATTTGTGTAAGTTGAATGAAAATTCATTGGTAGTTAGTGGATAAAGGTTATTGTGGTCACCACCATGGAAACAGAACGAACACTCCCTCCCCCAAATTTGGTTCAGATCTCAAGACTGATGATGCCACATATGCACCAAGAGGGCAGGAAAGCCTCTCATAATGAGGCTTTCTGGGGAGAGCAGGCAGCCTCCCAAGCAGGTCTGGAATGGCTTGAGAGAGCAGGGAAAGGACACGGGGTGGCATTTATGGTGGTTAGTGGGTAGGGCTGTTTCTGGGCACAGCCAGTGCTTATGTGATTTGAACTTCCAGAAACCAGGAGAGGGAGCCTCCACCCAGGCTTTAGGAGGAGAACACCTAGGTTTTCTTATCAGCTTGTCTAGTTAAAAAAGCAAGAGAAAAGGAGGGAGGATTGAGGCTTTTGTAAGTTGTCCGCAAACATAAAAAAGGCGCCTGACTCTATAACAAAGCAATTTTTTTTGGCTTCTAATTAATAATTGTGTCAAGGATCCTGAGTATGAATGCTTAACTTTGCACCAACTTGTACAATAGTTGTATCAAACATGATCTGACAGAATAAAAGTAGTGCATGCAAAAAGGGTGATTTGAGGAGGGTTTGATAAAGGAGCAATTAGCAAAAATGCAAGTAAGGTATACTAAGGAAACAAGACAAACTGCAATAATGGGGATTAGTAATAACACCTGGGCCTCCTCTAATCCCCACTCCTGGTCTCAGAGGCAAAGGGAGGTGCCAGAACCCAGATGGGGAGGGAGAAGGAGAGGGAAAGATTAGTGTGGAGAGGGCTGCTGAATGAGAGCTGAGTTAGGTTAAGGAAACCAACAGCCTATGGAGATGCCCAGGAGCTAGTCATGAAAACCCCAATGCACTCTCCTACTCCCTCTCACCTGCCAGTGTCCCCATTGGCCAAACCCAACCAGAAGTCAGGGCAGGGTACTCACCATACCAGTTTATGAAGTCTGTTCTGTGTGCAGACTCTGGAGAGCCAGGAGAGGGCAGGCATAGGAACCTGGTTTTCCCTCTGGCAATAGAATTGAAGCCTGAATCTGCCTGTAGACAATGTGGTCAAAGACCTGCTTGCCTGCTCCCCACTCTCCTGGGAGAGTCATCTCTGCTATTTTAAACAAGCAATTGTCATTGCATATGCAGCAGTCCTTTGGAATGGTAAAGGAACACGTTTTATGTTCTCATTCTCTGTCTTTTTGTTGTTGTTGTTTTTACTTTAATTTTTTTTATTTTTCAAATGTAGTCGATGTACAATATTATACTAGTTTCAGAAGTACAACTCAGTGTCTCTTTCCTATAAGTTAATGTTAGAAGTTCAGAGCAAACAAGAGCTAGGACATGACAACATGTATATCCACATGGTAACATGCACCAGAGCCTTGGACATAGTGATGGCTCAATACCAGAGCCTTGGACATAGTGATGGCTCAATAAATCTTTACTCATCAGGTGATTGACACAATAAACAGCAGAAAACCTTCTGTGAGAAATGCGACAAGTAAGGTGGATAGATTCAGGGCTGTCTTACAGTATTTACACGGTTTGTCTTGTCCATACCAGAATTTAATTCCATTGTCAAAGTATCCTGTGTATTTTCCACATACCCTATGCTAATTAATCCCATATCTGGGAGTAGGTGCACGCAGCACACGAGCACAGAGACTAACTGAGCCATAAAGCAGTTGTTCAGTGTCGTCCACCTCTATTCCTACTCAATTCCTATAGAGTTAAAATTTAATGTCGGTCCAAATTGAAAACAACATGGCAGCTTTTCTGAAATTTGTTATCCGTTCTCAAATGCATTTGCATTTTTTGAATACTTATTTTTGGCCTTAGTTTTTGCGCAATTTTGTTTATATCACTAGAAATAGAGCAATGTGACTTTTTGTTCCTTTTATTACTTCAATCTGATGCCCAAAGGGATGAAGTCAAAATCATTAAGCAAATGGTAGAAAGCAATCAATGTCCCCAAATATAAGGTTACACAATAATGAAGGAAAAAGTGAAAAAATTTCCACTTATTGCTTTGGCTCAAAAAAATCTTTAAATTGTCATCAATCTGCAAGTAAAACGTTGAAATCAGAACCATGGCTATATCTGGCATTACTTGGTAACTATTCTATTTCCATGGAGCAATGGACTATGATTTTGCTGCTGCACAGCCATTTTTGAAAATCCCTCATAATTACAAAAAAAAAAAAAAAAAAAAAAAGAGTAGAAAAAAAACCTGCAGTTGAGGATGAGCTGAGCTTTTATTTTATGCTGATCAACGAAGAGTCCTCCAACTGTGAGAGGTCAGGCTTCTGTCCCAGCACACGCTCAATGAGAGCAGAGTCAGTGCTTACTAGGTGCCAGAATCTGCTGAGGAAACAATGAGGGTGTGTTCTGGGAACAGAAATGAATGTGTCTTAAGGTGTGGCCCCAGAGGTAACACTCTTCCAGGAACCTCAGGACAATGCCCTGAAAGGCGTCCACACTTAGTTTCCAAGACAATGATGGCAGGCGTGTTTGGTACGGATTTTCTCCCTAAATCTGGCAAGCCGCCTGACCAAACGGTGCCTCTCAGTGTGCGGATGTGCATAGTGCTGGATTAGTGTCGGATCAGAATGAAATAAACGCGGTAATGTCTTTTTCAGAGGCATCTGTCACTGGACGTGTTGACACAAAATGTTTGCTTTCTGTTACATACGTACTGGACTCTTTAAAACGCCCTCAAGTAAAACGCTACACTGAATGGAAAAACTGCGCCCAGCACACCTCAAATACTAACTTTGCCTGGGAAATCACACATGAGAAACACACACATGTGGCGGCTGCTGGTGTATAGAATATTCTGACACAGAAGAATGGGGATAATTGTAAGACCATTTGCAAACTTTATTTGATTTTCTCCAGTAATTTTATTTTATTTTTATTTTAAAAAGTATATTTTATTGATTTTTTTTTTTCAGAGAGGAAGGAAGAGGGATAGAAAATTAGAAACATCGATGAGAGAGAAACATCGATCAGTTGCCTCCTGCATGCCCCCTAATGGGGAATGTGTCCGCAACCAAGGTACATATCCTTAACCTGAATCGAACATGGGACCCTTCAGTCCACAGGCCAACGCTCTATCCTCTGAGCCTAACTGGTTAGGACTTCCTGCAATAATTTTAATTTGGGGGGATAATTTTGGGATAATTTGATGAAAAAACTAGAAATTTGGGTTCCCAAGCTACAATTTTCAAAATAATTCTTCTCTTTCTGCCTTATTAAGAATATACAAATCAATGGAAACAAATTATGAATGCATTTTGGTGTTTTTCATTTGTATATTTTATTCTTTTTTAAAAAGATTAAGGATCCTTAACATTTTGTTAATGAAAAATGAAAAGCTCTGCTTCCTCCTCCCCCTGCTTCCCTCGCGCCCCCCTACCCCCCTTCTCTTGCATACACTACGCACACAAGCAGGGCCTAAAAGAGTATTAAGAGTATCGTTTTGGGTATGTGTATGAAGTTGATGTCTGGTAAGGGCTGACTTCAGCTTCTTCTCCATTACTGTTGACTTTTATCTTATACAGAACAAAGGTCCATAAAATATTAATTCCCAATACGCAAAACCTATCATTGTAAATGAGGAGATTCCTTCTGCAAAACTTAGAGAGTTTATAGCTAAAGGAGACATTATATGGTGCTATGAATGATGGGAGTTTCTAATAACACCCTTGCTATGGCATTCTAAGAAAGTTCCTGAATTCTCTTTTCTCCTTCTTCTCCATCCTGATCTTATGGAAAATGTAGCCTGAATGGAGCAATTTGAAACATGGTTGAAAGTTGTGCAGAAAAGGGAGAAAGACTTCAGTCATCTATTTTGTTTCTTTTTTCATTCTGACATTTAGGAGGAAAAAACCTGAAATTTATTTGACAGAATCAGGAAAAAGCACGGTACAGAGGATCTGAAAACCAGTTAGTATTATAACTTTATAGTGTCTCTTCTAGTTGAAAAAGATAGCTAGAGGTAAAGTGTTGACTGATAACAGTTCAGAAGACAAGATACAAATCTTTGTGGCACTGTTCTCTTTAAATTATTCTAAGGTCTTAAGTGCAACTAATAAACAAACAAAGCTAATTATCATTTGTTCAATATTTATACTGTTCTGTATATTGCTAGGTTTTTGTTGGGGGAAAAATGAAAATTTTAATCTGTTATTCATGCCTGAACATATTGATGACCTAAAAATGTCTCCACTGACACCTGCTGGTAGTCTTTGGAATTGCAGAAAGAGAGGCTAAGAGAAGCTAATGCTGGAAGACATGACTTGCAAATTCTAATCCCTTCAATGAGTACTATAACCTCTTTCACCCTGTGGGCTTCCACAGCATGTGAGATTATCTGAGCAGTGCCTTGATTATTATTAAGAAAACTTAACTAGCTGTTTGGTTAAGTTTCTCCCTTTCTTCCTTCCTTCCTTCCTTCCTTCCTTTCTTTCTTTCTTTCTCTCTCTCTCTCTCTCTCTCTCTCTCTCTCTCTCTCTTTCTTTCTTTCTTTCTTTCTTTCTTTCTTTCTTTCTTTCTTTCTTTCTTTCTTTCTTTCTTTCTTTCTGTCTTCCTTCCTTCCTTCCTTCCTTCCTTCCTTCCTTCCTTCCTTCCTTCCTTCCTTCTCTCTCTCTCTCTCTTTTATTTTTTTTAGTATTTAGTCTGTGCTACAACTGAATTAGATATAGGCATAAAGCAGACAGTTAAGAAACTCACATTCTATCCTATAGAAGGCAAATACAGTACTTTAGCACAATGTATTTTTTTTATGATAGAGGTATGACTAGTTCTTTCTGTTGATTCAATGAACAAATGCTAGCTGAACACCCATGTGTGCCTTGTATTACTCTAGATGCTGCAGAATGAACAGTGGCTCCTTGTATATGTAATAAACTCTGGGAAATGTAATAATTAAAGTTTGCTGAGCATTTAGAATGGGTACAGCAGCTCTCTAGAACTTATTCATCTTGCTTAATGAAAACTTTATGTGTGTCTATTAGTAACTCACCATTTGTCCCTCCCTAAGTGCCAGGCTACTACCATTACACTCTTTGATTCTATGAATTTGACAACTCATGTAGGCGAAATCATGCAGTATTTTTCTTTCTGTGATTGGTATATTTCACTTAGCATACTATAATCAGGTTTCATCCATGTTGTTGCATATTATAAAATTTCCTTCTTTTTTAAGACTGAATAGTATTCCATTGTATGTATAGACCATATTTTCTTTATAGATTCATCTGTTGATGGACATTTCCACACTTTGGCTACTATGATAGTGTTGCAACAAGCACAGAAGTGCTACTATCTCTTGAAGACCTAGATTTCTGTTCTTTCAAATAAATACCCAGATGTGTGGATCATATAGTAGCTATATATTTTTTAAGAAAACTCCATACTACATTTCATAGTGCATAAAAAGCATTTAAAAATGTAATACTCTTTTATGATAGGAACTCTCAACAAACTAGGAGTAGAAAGAAATTGCCTTAACATAATAAAAGCCATGTATGAGAAGCCCACAACATAATCATAATGATAGTAAAAAAATTAAAAATTTTTCCTCTAAGATTAGGAACAAGGCAACGATATCCACTCTCATCACTCCTATTTCACATAGTCCTGAAAATCCTAGACTGAGCAAGTTGGCATGAAAAGAAACAAAAGACACCCAAATAAGAAAGAAGAAGTAAAATTGTTTCTGTTTGCATATGATATAATCCTAATATATAAAAAGCCAGGGGCCATCACAACTGAAACAACCAGATGGACAACCAAACACAGCCTGTGCGGGGCGACAAGGCCGGCATAGACTTTGTCAACAGGAGTGTGAGTTTGAAGTTTGTGAATGGAGCTTGTGAATTACTGGAAATTAGAAGAACAAGATAGTGACAGGCTAGGGTTTTGAATAAATCTTCCTAACAGTGAAGAAGACAGTTTTGAACTAGTAACGAAAGTCTAATAAAAAGCAAAGAGAGAATAGATGTTAGCCAAGGGGATGGCTAAGAAAGGATGATAAAGACAGCTCCTTCGAACAAGAATTTTCACATCAAGATGGAAGATTCATGGTCATGATGGACAGTGCTGAGCAAGAAGGGTAGACAACCTCCCATCATCCTTGCTGGATATGGAGTGGAGAGGAATGTGCAGCTTCTCCCTGATCGGGTAGCAGGAGAAGCATTATTCCCTGGGGCGAGCCAGGGTTCTTTCAGGCAAGGGCTCAGAGTGAGGGTTCGGTGAAGAACTTGTGGACAAATAGGAGTCTGTTACCCATGGAACAAGAGTTCCACAGGTCAGGATGGAAGATCTGAGCAGGAGAGAATGCAGAAGGAAGCTGGTTCAAGAGAAAAGAAGGGGGTAAATGCATGAGGGATTTGGCTTATGAAGAGTTTAGATCTTGAGAAATGATCAAGGAAAACTGTATGTGAAGGATGGTGAATTTGGCTGGAAAGAAACATCCTAAATAATAAAAGTCTAATATGCAAATGGTCCCCTCAACTGGGAGTTCAACCAGGAGACAGGGCTGGCTGGCCAACTGTGGGAAGGAAGGCCCCGGCTGGTGGCAGCAGGCAGCTGGGGGGAAGGGAGGTCCTGGGCTGGCAGCTGGCAGTAGGTAGGGACCCTACCCATGCATTCATTTTGTGTACTGGGCCTCTAGTTTTAAATAATTAGACTGGCAGTATTCTGATGAAAGTCTTGGAGTTAGAAGTGCAAAGTCACTCCTGGGAGTCAGCCTTGGCCTGGTTAGTTATACATCCAAGGGATTCGTCCAGCCAAGCTGGGTAGAGTCAGTGATGGTTGGGACTGAGGCTTTGGTTCAGGGGTGGAGTACTGTTGTCCAATTGCCAGTGGGACCCTATAAGGCTACATAGCAATGTACACCCAGCATGCCAGAGCAGTACATCTAATCAATCAGGAGTCAACACCAGGCGCCTGCATCCTCGGATGTATCTCTTCCTCATAACTCTACATGTTTACCATTTAGGGTGGACTGAGAAGCAGGACAATCAATTTGGAAGTTACTGGAAAAATTGCTACACGAGGCACTTCAGCAGTTCATCTGCAACTTCGGCGTCTATCTTGAGGATAACAAGTGGCATTTCCCAGCTGTCAACTTGCCTGCCTCATCAAGCCATCGAGTTTTAAAGTCCTGGTATTGACAGTCCACACGGTTTTTGTGCAGAGGTTAATTGGCCAGCCTGGCCAAATGTTTAGCCTGAAATCCCTTTTGGAAAAACCCTCCTTCTCCCTTTTTTGGATCAACAGGTTCTTGACCTGGGCCAGGTCCTCAAAGCTGGAAGCACAATTGTGGATGCTTTTCTAGTGCATCTCTCAAGCTCTCATTTGAATCCTTTTGGGGGCCCCCTTGAAGGCAAACAAACATCTGCATTTCCTACACTGTGGAAGCAACACAATACTTTAACGCCTCTCAGAAAACCTACAGGACAGTTAATATGATTTAAGCCTATATTTAAATTTTATGAGACTCATTTTCAAGGCTAATAACCCAGTTTACTGTGCACAATATCAAATGCAAATTTTATTACTGACTTGGTAAAAACCAAGCCGATCGTCATTAGCATATCTCTCTGCATCACCCTTTTTTTAGCCAAGAGGTGCACCAGGAGTAACAGTGGGGGCTTTTATATGTGTTGTAAATTACAGTTACTATCTCATTAGATAAACACATTTAAAATCAGGTTATCATTCACTTATATATCAGAAAGTTGTTTGTTCAATTGCAGCTAGTCTCATATTCGAACATATGGTACATGAAATTCTTAGACTAATAAAATTTCAAGGTACAGGGAGCTGGTGTCTTGGAAAAAACTGTTTCTGCTCCACGAATGGCTCGATATAATCTGTAATTGCTTTGAAACAATTATGCAGCATGCTGTTTTGTACTTAATAGTATTTACATCCTTGGTTTTATTAGCAACAAAATGTGAGTGGAACTTGTGAAAGAGAAATTAATTTTTCCACGAAAAGATGTAAACTTTTAAATGCAGGCTCCAGCAGACTGAGGAAACTAAGAACATGGGGGTCAGTTGCTTCCTTATTTCTTCCCTTTCTTTTTATTGTGATGCTTTCTATTTCTTATTGGCATACCAGAGCATGTATAAAATTACAAAATACAAAACAACAACAACAACAACAAAACAACAACAGTGCACAACATCCAGGCTTCTAACTGAAAGCTACATTTCTAAAGATGCACAGGGTTCTAGAGTTTATAATGTCCAATTCATATCACTGAACTGGATTGGCACTGGGAGGCTTACTTTGTATTTCTTTTTCAATGAAGCAAAGTACAGGTTATATAAAAATGTAGTTATTCTCTTCTATAAGATCAACATCCATCTCAAAACAAGCAAAAAATCCACTATGCTTCGAATCTATAGATTTTTCATCATGGACATTCATAAGATAATGTCTTATGAATGTGAATATGATTTAAGCCTATATTTAAATTTTTTTAGACCATTTCTGTGACGTCCACCTGAGTCTTGGAACTGTCTTGGCAAGGCTGCCTGTTAGCTGGAGTTGTGACCTTCAGCTCATTCATCTGTAAAATGAGGGCACTCAGACCAAACTCACTGAGTTTCTGTGAGAATTCAATTAACTGCAATTAAAGGCAAAGAGCTCTCTCAGCACTAAAGCCCTGCACAAATGATAGCCATCATAAACGATTCCTAGTTAATGTTTTTGAAGTCATGTCCAGGCAAATAAGCAAGTATAGTACTTCAGGGTTTTTATTTCACCTGGTTTTCTGGGTAGAAGTTTATTTTTGTCACATGATCCATTTCTGGACTTTTACTAATGTGACACAAGGTTGCATTTTGTCTCTTTTATCTGTACATATGTATGTTCTCTATGATGTTAGCATTGAGACCAAATAGAAAATGAAATTATTTTGGTAACCTTTTTCTTTATATATATTAGTAATGCATGTTCCTTATAGAAGACAGACAAAAAGAAAAAAATAATTTATTCATAATTCCACATCTTAATGCTAGTTCATTTTGAAATGTTTGATATGTTTTCTTTTTTGATTTGTATGTATAACATTATTACATAACTAGAGGCCCCTTGCAGAAAGATTCCTGCAATAGGGCTTCCTGCTGTGGTCTCCGCAACCCCTCTTGCTTCCCTTTCTTCTCTGCCACCCTGCTTGCTTGTTTCTCCACAGTTTTGTTCCCTTCTGCAGCACTTGGCTTCTTTCTATGCTGTCTTCAGTCTTCGCTCTGGCCTGGATATGCAAATTAACTGCCATCTTGGTAATTTGCATAGTTGCCCTGATTGGCTGATGGGTGTGGCTTGTGGGTGTAGCAACGGTACCATCAATTTGCATGTTCCTCTTTTATTAGAGAAGATAAAAATCACATTTTACTTAGTAATATACCTTGATTTCTTCACTTGACCTTATGTAATGAACACTTTGATATGTTATCTTAAGTCTTGAAAAGACTAGTTTTAATGAGTGTGTATAATGAACAAAGTATAAACATGTGTCTCACATTTTTTTATATTACACTAGAGGCCCAGTGCACAAAATTCATGCACTCTGTGGGGTGGGAGGTTCCCTCAGCACAGATTTTGAGAGAATGCAGGTCAGGCTGAAGGACCCCACTGGTGCACAATTGGGCCCGGGGAGGGATGTGGGAAGTAGGCCAGCCATGGAGAGACCCTGGGAGGGCTCCAGGATGTGTCTGGCCCTCTTGCTCAGTCCCAATCAGCCCCAATCAGCCCAACCCCAGCAGCAAGCTAACCTTCCGGTCAGGGCATTAGCAGTCAATGCATATCATAGCAAACAGTTGAGTGGCCTTAGCATATCATTAGCATATTAGACTTTGGTTGAACAGACAACTGGATGACAGGACACTTAGCATATTAGGCTTTTATTATATAGGATTGGAATTAATTATAATTAGAATTGTTATTAGAATTTTTCAATATTAAAGTTTTATTATGAAAATATGTAAATCAGAGAATATCTTCCAAGATGCCAACTCTAGTGATACAATAATTAGTTGTTGTAGAACAATTAGTATATTTGCCAAAAATAAATCACATTTGCAAGTGGAACTACCCTCACTTCAATCACAGGGTCCTTAGAATGCCTTTTTCCCCCCCACTCGCTTGCTCGCGCTCTCTCTCTCTCTCTCTCTCACACACACACACACACACACACACACATACATTTGACATACATATCAGATGACATGACACTTCTTGATTAAATCCAACCTCATTAAGCATCCTTCCCTGGCCAAATCATCTTGGAGGGTTTTCTATTTTTTTTCTCTCACTTAATGTTTTATGTAGCTTGCACTAAGTAATTATAATGCATAGGTTACTAATTAGCCCAAAATTGAAGCTAAATTATTTAAGTAAACAACTTTTTAAAGGTTATCTTCAAATTTAAGAATCAAATGAACCATACTATTTATATACTCAACGCCCTTTGAAAGGTCGATTTCCCCCTTCCCCATTTTGACAGGTTTAGATAATTAAATGCTATAAAAATCTATGTTGGTACATCCATAGAATGGAATATTATTTGGCAAGAAAAGAAATGAGCTGCCAAGTCATGAAAAGACCTTAAAAATGCAGATGACTAAATGCAAGAAGCCAATATGGAAAGGCTACAAACTGTATGACTCCAACTATATGACATTCTAGAAAAGGCAAAGCTCTAATGACAGTAAAAAGAGCAATGGTTTCCAGGGATTGGAAATAGAAGGAAGGATGAACAGATGGGACCTGGGATATTCAGGGCTGTAAGACTATTCCATATGATACTGTAATGGTGGATACATGTAGATATATATTTGTCAAAACCCATAGAACTGTACGATACAAAGTGTGAGCCCTAATGTAAAGTATGGATTTTGCTGAATAATAATGTATTGGTTTATCAATTGTAACAAATGCCCCATATTCATGCAAAATATTAATAATAGGAAAAACTGTAGAGGGAGGTGAGGTGGTTTGGGGAAACTCTGTATTTCCTGCTCAATTTTTTCATAAACCTAGAGATGCTCTAAAAATAAAGTCTATTAGTTAAAATTATTAAATATTAGTTGACTATAAAAAATCCTCTTTAGAGTTCTAAATTAAAACCTATTCTGAAATACTATAATTTGTAGGAAGAAAAATATTCAATTAAAAATGATTGTTTGACTTACTACAATACAAACAAAAACATACTGTTTATTCTTAGAACTGTTTTCTGGGATCATCTCTTTTTTATTCCCACATGCCTACATCTTAATCATTCTACCTTCTTCTAAATAAATGTGAAGCAGATCATAGGTTTTAAGAGAAACAACTAGTGACTTCAAAGAGGTGTTGTTCCTTTACAATAAGGCAGAAGCTGTTTCAATCATGTAAAAGCAGAGGTATTCCTGCAGGAATTAGCCTGTGTCATTTGATTTTTAAGGAAGCTATTGTCTAGTGAGAGTTAATGATTAAACACATTTGGTGGTATTGTCTTTTGGTTGTTAGCCCACCCTTCATAAATCTCATTACAAAAAAGAAAAGAAGAAAAGCATTTCACTCTCAACATTTTGGGTAATGCTATTTTAGAATAATTCTAATTCATCTATTCAATTTGAAGTTAATAGTTTACACTTTAACAGATATTTTAAAATTTAGCATTATTTGGTAAAAATAGAAGTCTATGAATTCACAGTACCCCAATTTATTTATACGAAATAAAGGGAAACAAAGGCAAAAGTAACTCAGGAAACACTACTTGGCTTTGTGAGTCAGATTTGAAAAGAAAACTAACATTATTGATGAAACTCAAATTAGAATTTTCTCGTTTTTCTGTCGACTGAATGAATTGCTAAATCAGCTCTGAGCCCCCTCCCTTAATGTGAAAGCGACAACAACCAGGAGTACAAAATTATGAGGGAGAAGGAAAAAAAAAATTGCCAAATGGGATTTAATTTTAAAATGTAGATCCCATTTGAAGCGCTTCACAAAGGAATACTGCCTGGGACAAGTAAAGAAAATCTACCCTTCAAAGCTAATCGTGGTATTAAAGTGTGTGTGAAAGGAAGAAAACTGGCATGAAGCTATTAAAACTAGTTTTGTGATGCAGACACACTTTTTCATGGAAACAGTAACAACAGCCTCCTCGGGGGTGTGGGCGGCAGGGGCCAGGGGTGTGTGTGGAATGAGCAAGGGAGAGATTCTTCCAGATGAATGAACAAATGAATGAATGCTTAAAAAAAAAAAATCCACACCAAAAATTGTTTAAGGTTACTAATTAAGACCCCCTCTTAGAAAAGCTGTTGCTAGGTAAACAAAACTGTTTAAAACATGTTCATCATTAGTGCCTCCTGACAGAAGGAGGAGGTGGCAGACTTGGTGACAGAAGGGAGAAGAAGAGTGGCATATGGCCCCCAGCTCCGTCCCCTGCTGACAAGCTGCCTCCCTGCAAGCTCCTTTTGCTCTGTATGCCGTGCACACGGCAGATTGTTATGCCCCAACTTTCCCATCTGTACCTCAGACTCGTGCCCAAACGACGTGGTGCCTGCCATGCAGTTTTGAGTCGTGCACCCTGCGGGGTGTGTGTGTGTGTGTGTGTGTGTGTGTGTGTGTGTGTGTGTGTGTGGTGGGGGTGGGGTGCAGCAGCAAGGGCTTCCCTGGGATCTGGGGGAGGATGGGAAGGGAGATTAACAACCAATCATCACAATGCTGTCCATAACGGATTGTCTCTACAGCATTACATATCGATAGTATATTTCCAGGGGGGATTAGCCCATCCATCACAGGACTTTATTGCCCCCCCCTCTTTTTTTTTTTTTTTTTTTTTTGGTTGTTGTAGAAAGCACAAACACTGTCGTAAAATTCTAAACTGCTTAATTGCTGTGCTGTAAAAATTTGCATATCAGAGATATGTCATTCCATCATTAAATGGCACTGGTTATTTGTTGCAAGGTCCCAACAATCATGCCAGTGCCCCCCTAAAGAAAGGTCACTTACTGGCATTATGAGAAATTTACTGCTGAATTCACATCAGCAGCAATGAGGGGTTTGGATACTGTTGGGCTCAGTGTATTTCATTTCCTCTGGTTCAAGGCTCAGGGCGTGCTGACCTCCTTGCTACACCATCAGAATGTTTAAGCGACATCTCCTGCCAACGTGGTGTCTGGGCTACTACTGGTCCTTATAAACTTTTCACCGTCACCACCTGATATGCATTGGGCGGCACACTGATTTTTATATCCCTGATGTTGTCCATGATCAAAATATCTAAATGGCAACAGCCAGGGTGCTTGTGCTAAACTTGGGCATATCTACAACCCAATTTCCTCCTCACCCTTAAAAATGAGAGAGGGCTGACCTGGGTGGTCAGTAGGGATGCACATTCTCCATGTTAGTTGGAGATTTTGTAACAGCAAGATTCCCTGGCAGTGGTGTTCCTCCTCTGTAGGTCCCCACTTGGGCAGGAGCTGCCAGTGGGTGGAGGCAGGGGGAGGGCCAATGACACCCTGAGCTTTCCCTGAGCCTTTGATCCCTAGCGAGCTTCCCCCCGCCTGTGGGATGATTTACAGAGCCCACACGGCAGGGCTCCCTTCGGCAGGGCTCCCTTCGTTTGAAAGCAGGCACTCCTGCCTTACCCGTGCCTGCACCCCTCCACCCGGGGTCAGAAGAAGAACGAATGGGTAACTAATCCAATTGAAGCTACAACTGAGACCCTCCAACCATCAGGGCTCCAGCTGGAATGCAGCCAGGACACTCCAACAAATGCTGCACTTAATCCCAGCCTGACAGCTTTTTAAACCCCGGAGATTACAGTGAATGTCTTAAGTCACCTGCCCAGAGCGGCAGAGGTGCAGTTGTGGGGACTGCTCTTTGCCAGCATCTCCCAAGGAGGAAAGTTTCAAGGATAAACAATAAATGTTCATAGTGGTTATGCCTTAATTATAGGTGCCTTTTACTTTCTTCTTTATACTTTTTTTGTGTTCCCAAGATTTGTACAAAAATTCTATAAATTCTAGAATCAGAAAAATAAAACACAAACCCACAAAGTTGTTTTTGTAAAAGCAGCAGAGGGACCGGTAGCAGAGGTTTTCCTCACTGTACCCTGGGGAGGGTGCTGGCCTGGACTCAGGGGCCAGCAGCGATAGGACTTCCATGGCAGGCTTCTCTGGGGATTCTGCAGGCTAGCAGTAAGCATAATTGGTTTCAGGTTATGTGTGTGTTTTTTTAATCAAAGTGCATAAAGATATAGGCCATAGTAAAACTTTGCACAAACTCTGAGAACTGAGGTTTTCACTAAGGATGGGGACATGCAGAAGTAAGGAAGGCTGGAGAAGACAGTGAAAGAATACATGCAATGGTCAACAGATGAATGGATCAAGAAAATGTGGTCCAAACAGCCAAGTGGCAACAAATACACACACACACACACACACACACACACACACACACACACACACACACAATTGAATCTAAAAATCAAATGAATAAAAATCTGATGAGCAGGACAAACTGGTGAATGGAATAGGATCAGGGGCATGGAAATGGAACAGACTGATGATTCTCAGAGAAAAGGGAGTGTCAGGGGGCGGTGGGGAAGAGATTTGACAAAGATCTTTTATGCATTACCTATGGACACATTCAATAGGGTGGCGAGGGCCTGGGGCAGGCTGGGAACTGGGTAAAGGAGAACTATGGGGGAGAAGAAAGAGGGATACCTATAATAATCTCAACAACAAAGATTAATTAGAAAACAATGACGATGGTAAGAAAAGAGAATATTTGCTTTGAGTCTTTTACAAAACAATAAATAAAGCATATCTGATTTTTTAAAAATGTGGTCTATACAAAGGAATATTATTTGCCTTAAAAAAATAAGGAAATTCTATAGTTTGTGACAACATGGATGAACCTAGAGTATATTTTCTAAGTAAAATACACCAGATGAAGAAAGATAAATACTTCATGAAATCAATTATATGTGGAATCTAAAAAAAATAGTGGAATTCAGAAATAGGATAGTAAAGTTGTAAGATTTGGGGGTGGGGGGGAGTTAACGAGGAAAGGGTGGTAAAAGAATACAAACTTTTAGCTGCAAGATGAATAAGATTTGGGATCAAAAGTGTAACAGGGTGACCATAGTGGATAGCACTATGTTATATTATTGAAATTCACTAAGAGAGTAGAACTGAACTGCTCTCTCACACACTAAAAAGGTAAATACGTGAATAATAGATGTGATAATTCACTGGATAGAGGAATACTTTTATAATGAGTACATATATTAAATCATCATGTTGTACACTTTAAATATCTCACCTTTTTAATCATCAATTATACCTCAATAAAGCTGAAAAAAGATAATACTGAAATTCAATGAATAAGCGTACTGAGGGTACTTTGTCAAAAAGCAATAACAGTGGTAATTATAAACAATAACTAATTTTCATATGTAGTGCCAAGTATGCCTCTAAAAAATTACATGCATTAAGCCACTTAATACTTCTAACAACCCTATGAAGTAGGAGCTATTATTATTACCATTTTACAGGTGAAGAAGCTGATGCACAGAGAACTTAATAACTTGCCCAAACTAGTGGGTCGAACATGCCAAATCTGAATCTCTAGTCCAAAAACGTTTTTGTAAACGTTTTTGTTTTGAGACAGCTCCACCTGCATATTCCAAGAGCATTTTATATTCAAAATAGCCAGTCTGAAGTCACTATCTACTTCTCAGGCTTTTTGCTCTTTATTTCAGTGAATGCCATTATTGACAGTTTCGTCACTTAGACCACAAACCGCAGGGTTTTTCTTGGCTCTTCCATCTGCTGCATCCATATGCCTAGCATTGGTACTCTCTGTTCAGGCAGATTCCTTCTGTGGGTCACAGGTTGGCAGCCAGAGATTAAGTCCTCATCTCCCCTTTACTCAGATTATTGGAAATGTCCCTTGTATTGATTTGCCCATTTCCCATCTTGACTCTTTCCAATCCATGGCCCACACTGTCATCACAGGTTCCTAGAATATCCATTTTATCATGTCACTCCTCCTGCCTAAATGCTGAATTGCTTTCCAACTTCAAACAATGATATAAAGATTTGTGTAGTTCTCTAGCTTTATCCCCACTGTCACCATATGCCATATTGTTTCACACACTTTGTTTTTTTTTCCCACAAGTTCTTTCTCCTACCTGGAATGTACCATTGTCTGTTCCAAGAGTTCTGCTCATTCTCCAACCTGCACCTCCACTACAGTGTTTTTCCTGACACCACCATTCAACCCAAGGCAAAATGACTATCCTTTCTCCATGCTCCTGCTATGCCATTGACTCTAAGTCACCTCTTCAAACTCTGACCATATCACATACATCCAAGTCATATCTGATATCCTCTGTGGATACCATGTTCATCCAAATTACACTTAAGTTGGTGTCCAAGAAGATAGGGCTGTATCAAATGTGTCAGGATCAATCAAAGTACTTGTATGCATGCATATAAGCCTAACCAATGGACATAGACACTAGGGGGGTAAGGGCATGAGTGTGTGTGTGTGGGGGGAGGGGAAGGTTAGGGGATAAGAACACATATGTAACACCTTAATCGATAAAGACAAAAATTATAAAAAAATATTTCCCCCCCAAAAAATTCAAATGTGCCAAGAAGCTAAGTTGTGACCAAGGGGAATCATTCCCAAGAGAAGAGAATCTGAATGGGGCAACTCACCAGCCCTTCCAGAAGAACTGTCAACAGTGTCCAGCATGGGATTCCTGGGAAGCCAAAGACTTCCTAAATGGTTGGACAGAGACATTGCACAGACCTGCAAAGAGAAGATTGTAGAAAGTGAAAAGGAGATAGAACAGACTAGGGGAATGAAGCAGGGCATGGTGGAAGGGTGAGTGGTCTATGTCACTGGGAGATCACATCAGTACCCCTGCCCATTGAGTACCTTGTCTGGTAATCACAAAGAAATTTTAGCTTAACTATATTTATCCAACGCAGAAAACATGTTTATTTGAGTTTTCTTATTCTTGAAGTCTTTTTGAGGTTTACTAAAGATTTAGGGATTTGTTACCAACCTATTGCCTTCTGTAGCTATTAGCCCTGGATGCTAGCAAAGCCAAGAAGAATGTCACCCTCTCTGAAGAGCCCTTGTGCTATGACCATCCCTGACACAGCAGTTACAAGTGTGACTTGAGGAAATAGAATGCTTGTGTCTCCTGATAACCTCCATAATCAGCCTGACATAGTGACTTAAAGCCTCAGAAACCTGCACTCCATTCTGAAATTAGAATAATTTCCCCAAAAAACTCTGCTGCCAAAATTGAAATGTTATTTGAGAGGAATAACAGATTGGCGTTTCAGAACACACTAAACATGAATCTTTCAGCTCTGCTTTACAAACATTTATTTAACACCTACCATGTGCCAGGCACTCTGATAGGTGCCAAGCATACAAAGACAGAGTCCCTATTCCCTAAACTGAAGAAGCATAAAGACTGAGAAGATACAGTTTAACATGTGCTAAGTAATAAAATGGAGATTTGAATAAGGTACAAAAAAAAAGGTGATTTCAGCCCAAACTTCTTTTTTTCGCATTAAAAAAACCATGGTGAATTCAGCCACAGCTTCCATGAGTTTCCCAAAGATTTCTCCTGAGCCAGGAGAAGAGGACCCTAAGAAGTGTATTTGGGAGGGAGTCTGGAGAGCAAAGACTGGCAACAGAATGTACTGTCTGTAGAAGTTTGTGCAGGGCCTAGGGATGGAATGAGAGAACTAGTGGCTTGTAATTGGATTTTTTTTTAAAGGTGCTAAATTCCCATATTTAAATGACAGTCATCTAAGATGACATGAAAAGATCACAGAAGGCAATTTCTCTGAATACTTTTAGTTGCTGGCATGACATGTAGTTCCACGAGGATGGTCATTCCTGCAGAGGGAATGATTAGTGGTCATTACAGTTTATATTGAACATGGTTGGCTTAAAATAGTGAAAACCTTTTTTTTTTTTTTTTTTTTTTTTTTTTTTGCCTTGGGCAACATAGGTTTTCTACTCATAATTCTCTTTGTTATTTATTTTCCATCTTGCTGAAGCATTTGTAAATTTTGCATTTTGGTAGAATAGAAAATTAATGCTTTTATGGAGTTTTCTTATTCTTGGATTTTAATATTATAGTTAATTTTATGTATGTCCTGAAAATTTTGTATACAATACTCAAACTAAGGAAAGCTGGAGGGAAAGGTGGGCGAAAGCCCCTCCAATATCTCTTATGTTATGCTTAGAATCACATATATTTGGTGTTTGAATGCCCATAATGTAGAAGTTCTCTCTTAGTGGCTGCAGGCAATGGAAACGGATTCTGACCATGTTAATGAGAAAAGGAGTGAATTGGCAGGATATCAGTGGCTCACTAAATTACGGGATGATGGAGATAAGACACGGACTTGAGAAGTGGGCAGGAATTGGGACATCTGTGGGAAAGGAGCAGAACACTCATCACCTGCCTCTTAATAGAAATAACCAGTCTCATCAGGACACTAGCAACTTTCCTGTAGCTGCACACTGTCTCTGGACTCTCTAAACACAACCTCGTTTCTAGTTTCTCCAAATCCCCACTATTCCTCTCACCTTTGCAGGCCCCCTATGGAGTTGGAGTCCCCAGTGAATGAGTTTAAGTCAAACGCCCATTTACTGGTTGCCTGGGACATGGTAAGGAAGATCCTCTTCCTTTCCTTCCACTTTAGTAGTAAGGGGCAGGACATGGTGTCTCTCCAGTAGAGTACATGATTATGAAGATTTCACCCCAAACAGTAAGAGATTGTGAAATTTTAGTTTAACTATGTTTGTTCAATGAAGAAAATATGTTTATTTGAATTTTCTTATTCTTGAATTGTTTTTGGGATTTACTAGAAATTTAGAGATTTGTTACTAACCTATTGCATTCTGTAGATATTAGCCCAGGATTCTAGCAAGGGCTGAGCCAAGAAGAATTTCACCCTCTCTGAAGAGCTCTTGTGCTATGACCAGCTCTGACACAGCAGTTACAAGTGTGACTTGAGGAATTGGAATGCCTGAGAAATGGCCTACATAAAGCAGATTGAAGGCCTTGCATTCCGGGCCTACCCAGTCAACATGTCAGACTGCCTTTCCAACAATGGCTTTATGGATGGTCTGATGTGATTTCAGTCATATTATTCTCAAACTAGTGGCCCAGTGCACTAAATTTGTGCATGGAGCGGGGGGTGAGGAGTGGGGTTACCCCTAAACCCAGCTTGCACCTTCTCCAATCAAGGACACCTGGGGGGATGTCTGACTGCCGGTTTAGGCCCATTCCTTCTGCAATCTGGGACCATTGTCTCCTAACCGCTCACCTGCCTGCCTGCTTGGTCTCCCCTAGCGGCCTTTGCCTGCCTACCTGATTATCCCTAATCTTTCTGCCTGCTTGCTTGATCATTCCTAACTGCCTCTGCCTGCCTGATTGCAACTAACTGCCCTCCTTTGCCTCCTGATCTTGTCCCCAACTACTCTTTCCTGCTAGCCTGATTTCACCTCCAACTGCCTCTGCCTGATCACCCTTAACTGCCCTCCCCTGCTGGCCAATTTGGTTCTGATTGATAAGTTTCTATGCCAGTCAGCATCTCCAGGCCTATCTCTAGGCCTGATCAGAGAGGCAGGGCTGGTTAGCAGCCCCCGTAGAGGCCAAGAGAGAAACAGAGAGTGGCTGCTGGTGAAGCCCGGAGAGAAAGAGAGAGGCAAAGGCTGATCAACAGCTGCCACGGAGGCTGAGGATCAGATCCTGCCTCTCTCTCTGAGCCTCTCTCCAGGCCTTATCCGCAGTCCCTTCAGCAGTCAGTGAGGGGTCACCATGGCAACCCAGCACTGACTGTAGGACTGACTTATGGTGTTCGGTTGGGCCTTTGGTTGTTTTGGATGTTATGGACCTTGGGTTTTTATATATTAGTATGGTGTTGCTTGTACCAAGTGAATCTAAGCACCTGGGAGTGAGGTAGTTTAACCACCTTCACAGTGCACTCAAAATCAATTCTCTCATGCAATAGGAACTTAACTATTAGTCAAGCTCATAGCCCCAGCCTTGTTTTATTAGGAAAAAATCTTTCCCAGGAAGTTCATCAGATCTTAAGTAGAAAGACTCTGGTTAGGTCACCCACCAGCTCACCAGCCATGCTCAAATCTACCTGTACAGCTGTAGTGTCTCCATTGTAGGTTGAAACTGAGATCCTAATACACATATACTTTACAGAATTAGGATCAAAACATGTTTAATTTTATATTCTGCTATTTTACAAACATTTTACATTAGATTATCTCTGGATGGTTGACTATTTTTCAAAAACATAATTTTTAGTGGCCATGAGTTAAGAATCTCAACATAGCAAGGTAGGTGACATAACTCAAAATACAACATGAGGGAGCATAGTGTCATGGAAGGAATTTGGGTCATGGCTGTAGAAAAGCTGATAAGTGACTCCTGGCTCCCATTTACAGGCTGTGTGACTTTAGGCAAAGCATCTGTTTTCTCTAAGTCTCAATATTCTGATGTTTAAAGTAGGTAAAGTAATAGTATCTATGTCAAAAGTTGTAATAATGACTAAATGATATACTGTACACCAAGTGCTTTGTATGGGCCTGCACAAAGTTAGTGGCTCTGTAACTACTGGTTATTATTAATAATTGCAATATCAATGCTGGGCAAAAGTGTTTCTTCATTTCTTTTAATGTGTAAATTTTATAAAAGCACATGTTTAAGTCTAAAGTGGAATTAGAAGTCCGAACAAAATTTAAAGTGACTTTCTGAGTCACAGTTGACATTCAACCATAACTCATAAATAAGACAACAGACTTGGTATATAAGCCTAGCCAAATACCTCGGACAAGCTATATAACAACATCATCAGGGCTCAAATGAACTAGAGGCCTTTTAATATCCCTGTGATATCAGATTTACAAGGATCCAAACTTTAACTGCATGATAAATCATTGACTCTGCAGACATTTGAGGCATATATATATATTTTTTTTATCACAAACAAGATGCTTTATGGGGGGACTTTATTAATCTTTGGCAAAATTCTCTTTATTAGATCATGGGTTAACAAATCTTTTCTGTAAAAGGCCAAAAAGCAAATGTTTTAGGTTTTGTCGACCAATATGTTGGTCTCTGCTACAGTAGTAAATGAATGTGCATTTTGTTCCATTAAACTTTTTTTTTTTAACTGAGAAAAGGTGGCAGACCCAATTTGGATCATTAGCTAACCTCTATGCCAGACACTAAACTCTTAACTCGGTGCAACTTACAGTCTGTAGAGGAGGCAAGCATCGTTGTGACCAGAAGATAATAGGCATTATGTCAGAAGTATGTATAGCATAGAGGTGACCCCTCACCACCCAGTTTTTAAGTTGGGATGAGTTATATTGGCTAGAAGAAAGCTCTGAAAATCACAACTCAACTTCTTGAGAGGAGGGACTCAATCACTCATCATCAATCTTTGTTCTACTTTATGGCAGTAGTGTTAAACCTGCAGTATGTTAGACTGAAACATTTGCTTCATTTTAAATACAATAATGCTTGACCATGTTTCTGGAATGTTGGTATCTCTTCAGGAGATTTGTACCACAATCTATATTCATTATGCTGTCATTATCTCAATAATTTCTTTTGTGCAAGCATTTTTTTTAAAAAAAACTAAAAGGATCGCTTATTAAATTAAGATGAAATGGCAATTAATTTAGAACATTATCAAAGTCAGGAACATGCATTTGTCTGAATCTCTGTTTATAAACATCAATGGACTGTTAATGTACTAATATTTAGGAGGCAAATGACAAACAGCTTTCCTGCCTCTGTTAGCTCATTTTATATTAACATATTCCTGTCAGCAGTTAGGCAATTAACAGAGACTGAAGGTATACTTGTCTGCCAATAGGCTGGGTCACCTTTATTCCTAGGAGCTCACTTAGTGAATTTGCAATAATTATAAGTGATAAAAGTAAGTGCTTCTCTTTGAAAAACCTCCTGTTATTGCTATGGAGATGAAGATACAAGGAAGTCCTTTTCTCCAAGACTTTGTTGTAAAGTAAGTGCTCTGGGGAGGTGGAGGGATAGGTAAGCAACATTTCCAGAAGGAGCAATGCAAAGAATGCGAAAGGGCTTATAGGACATGTCAGATTCTTATAGATGACAACAATTCCGGAGAAAATAGCTGCAGCACAGCTCACCATTAGGCAGGTCAAATGGAGCTGCAGTCCCCCAAGTAAAACCCCGTAGAGCTGAGTTCCTATGCGTTGGTTAAATTCCGTGCTGGCTGCAGCCTGCTACATCAGTGTTCAGGAGGGTCTTCTATGCTTTCTTTGCCCATTTTATTGCTCCACTTCCAGTGAATGAACGTGTTTTTTTTGTTTTGTTTTTTAATAAAGTCACCAAAAGCAAATGGGGATTGAGCCCTTTGGGTAAGATGTGGGGGAACAGAGTTTCGGAAGTTCCTGAGACCCTTGATGCAGACAAGGAAACAGAAAGGAGCTATGGCACATCAGATGTCAGGAAGAGCGAGTAACTGGAACGCAATAGCAGCACCAAAGTGCAGCGAAAAGTTCTGCGAGTGTCCTATTAACATAGCAGATTTGATTTGACTCCATTATATTTCATCAAATAGTTTAGAAAGCCCCCAGCATAAAACATCATCATAATTGTAATCGTATATTTGGAGCTTTAACGTGCACACCATAATGCACCATTAGTTACACAAATAACTAATAATTTGCTAATGACAATATTATGTTAAGTCAGTTTAGGGGCAATTAAAGTGAGTGATATTTACATATGCCTAATGAATCACGGTCGATGGCAGATTAAGAGATTCTAATGAATATTCATCCAGACATTCGCAACCAGCTTCATAGTTTATAAACTGAATTATGGTTGATTTGCCCTTTTAAAAATGAATATGTGAGTATCTTCTGCATGGAGAGAATGAACAATTGGGCCTGACTGTAAAATTTTTTTAAAGCAATGTACTGGTCAGAACACAAAACATTTTTATGCACTCTCATACCCTCGGCTTCGCTGTTCTTTTTTATATCCCAGATCAGTGTTGATGAACTATCCCCATTTTCATTCTAATCCATGACATGAAATATAGAAATTGTTCGGTAGAAGATTAAATGGAATTTCAGTTTTATGCGGTCCCACTGAGGAAATAATTACAGGTAGTTTTTGCCATTGAAACAGTAAATACAAACTCTTTTTCATGCTCCAGCTGTCCTCATGGAACTCAGAAGGTTGTTTTTGTAGCTGTACTTTGTCATGATAACATCAGCATAGATTTACTATCCTTTCAACTTGGCCATTTAAAAAAATAATAACACAAACAAAAATGCCTTAGTTTGTCCCTGTTACTGCAGGTTAAAATGAAACAAGGTTGTGGTTTGAACATTTACTTCTTCCTAAAAAACGATAACCCTTTCCACCTTTACTAGCTGTTCTTCATAAATGTGGGTGTGGTGTCCCTGTTGCAGAGATGAAGGCCAAGTTCTCTTTGTCTTCTTCTGGGCCCACAATAGGTCTGCGAGAGACCAGATGTCTACAGCTCCCATTTCTGCTTTACCTTAGATCAGGGAAGATTGTCTACAGCTGTTTCAGATTGTAAAGGTATTGATTATTGTATTTTTTTTTCCTCCATAGGTACTAAGAGGCTAAAACCAGAGCATGTTGGTCCATGACTGTGTAAGATAAGTGAGTACTCACCAGCTAGATGTCAAACTCTTAATAAGAGAACTATTAAAGGAAACCTCCCCAAGACAAATGAAAGCCATGGGGGAAACTCTGAAGCTAAGATTTCAGTTTGCATGTTTTCACATGTGCTTTTATCATTTTATTGCATATTATTACAACTTTTAAAGGTCAACTAGTTTGACACTGATTTAACAGTTTTTTTTTTCTTTTTCTTTTTTCCCCCAAAAAGAATCCAATAGAGTACATTACTGGTAGGATGAGGAAAGGAATTCTCTCTCTCTCTTTTTCTCTCTCTTTTTCTTTTTCACTCTTATCCTCTTTTTCCATTTGCCAGCAGCCTAGTGACTGGGTATCCCAGGTGAACAGTTAAAACCAGGGACGGTTCCCCAGGAGCCCCCGGGATGTGGGTGACTGAGCTGGCTGAGAGCTAGTCCTCCATTCCACTCACAGCAGAATTGCTCCCCTGCCATTGCTTATAAATGTCAGGGCTTCCCATGAGGGTTCATTTTGGAAACTGTGGCAGTACTTAAGGAGAGAGGGCAGAGAAAAGGCAAAAAACAAACAAACAAAAAAACAAACAAACCCATAACAGTGCACAAAAGTTTGAAAATTACTAGGTTAAAAAGCACACTAAAAAAGATTGCATTTAAGGACATTTTAAGACATCCTACTTGGAAGGGGTGTTCAATGGTAGGTTCAAACTGAATGCACTTACTTTCTTCTCCATAGCATAAGGAGTCTCTAGACATTCTCAAAGAAATGGAATGTTTGTCCCTAGCTTTGCCCTGGTGCTGTCATGCAGGGAAGGATATGGACCTTTCATTGTAGTGATTATCACCAATCCGACACCATGTCCCACTCAGGCCACAAACATGTACAGAGGATTATAGCTTCCAGTCATCCCTCATCTTCATCACAGCCTTCCTTCTTACTCTTCATTGTAAACTGTGGTCTGAGCTATCAGATCTCACGAAGGACTTGAGAAGCTAGTTGTTCACGTCATTTCCTACACAAGTTTTATTTTTATTTTGTACTATGTTCAGGCAGCATAGCAAGGCAGAACTCAATGAGCCCTAGTTTGCTGCCTGATGCTGATGAGTGCTTTTCCCATGAGGAAAACAGTAAGGAATGAGAACAACCAGGGTCTATTCAAAATGAGGTTCACATGAACAAATGCAGACACACTTGTGATTGGGTCTAGTTATCTACAAAACAATAGAGGCACTGTCATTTTGAATTGGCATATATAGTTATGCTGATTCTGGGTCACTGAAAATTTTGGCTATTTGAATTTCAGGAAAGTCATAGACTGTGATCTTTCAGATCATCATTTGCTCTGTAGTCATTAAAGTTAAGATGTCTTCAGAAATTCTTTATACTCTTTTGCAGATTAGACTGATATATCTTGCAGATACATCAAGCGATATTTTCACATTTAACAGCTTGAAAGAACTTAGTTCATTTCATAGATAAGAAAAACAAGCCAGAGAAAAGTTGAGATTTTTTCAAAATCACCAAGCAAGTCAGTCAAGGGGAAGATATAGTCCACCTACCATACCTTCCTACAAAAGCTTTATCTGGATTCAACTGGACACCTGAATTCCTCTCATTATCTGACGCAGCCAAACTGCATGGCAGGGACTGCTGCACACAGACTGGTGGCAACTCACATGCCACATTCTATATACTGTGGACCTAGAGAGGGTAACCCAAGCCTCTTATTCCTAATGGACCAGAGATCAAACTAAATGGGTTTACAGGCCCAGAAGTTCTTTTAGACTATGAATAGCATGATAATATATTTTAAAATGGCCTTTATCTGTACTCCCCATGCAAATAAATTTCCCAGAAATGAAGAGTAATCATGTCACTCTTTTTGTTGTTGTTAATCTTCACCTGAGGATATTTTCCCATTGATTTTTAGGGAGAGTGGAAGAGAGAGGGAAAGACAGAGAAAAAACATTGATGTGAGAGAAACACATCAATTGGTTGCCTTCTGCATGAGCCCCAACCATGGCTGGGGCCAGGGAGGAACCTGCAACCAAGGTGTGTGCCCTTGACCGGACTAGAACCCAGGACCCTTTGATCCACAGGCCAATGCTCTATCCACTGAGCCAAACGAGGTAGGGCCATGTCATTCTTTTATTGAAAAGCTTAGTGATAATAAACATGTCAATTTGTTCATAATCAACTAGAGATTTAAAGGAATTCCTATTCATTGGAGGATTTTTTGAAGATGTAAACAAGTTAATACTAAATTGTATATGGAAAGGCATAGACACCAGAATAACATAAATAATTTTGAAGATAGAAGAAATATGTTGGAAGAATCATAATATCTAATTTTAAGACATACTGCAAAGCTACAGTAATCAGCCCAGCTGGTGTGGCTCAGTGATTGAAAGTTGACCTATGAACCGGAAGGTCATGGTTCTATTCCGGGTCAGGGCATATACCTGAGTTATGGGATTGTAACACGGATTGACAAAGATAATCTCCCCAGCTCAATTCCTTCTCTCCCCATCCATCCCATTTCATGTCTCAATTCTAGGTTCCAGAAGAAAAATGTCAGAAAGGGACCAACTTTTGGTTAACTGCAAAATAAATCCCTGAAGCCACAGGGGACCTCTTTCACATGTGCCCACTGTGGCCTGATGCTCTTATGTGATATTTGTACCAAGCATCCCTCCATTTCATCAAGCAGCAACATTTAAATCTCTTGTTCCACACTTTACTAGCTGATGGTTATAAATGTTTTATGAGCAGCTGAGCTTGCAGCATTACTATTTTATTAGAAGGTGGAATATCTCTTCTTAGCTGTGTTGCTAGTGAAGTTATTCTTTCTCTTAAAAATGTTAACTTCACCCTTGTTATGAAATGGAAAGTGAAAGGTTGTTGTAAGTAATGTTTAACAATGGTTTGGTGTGTTTGAAAACAAGCTTGGTAGCACTAGAACTATTTTGGGGTGAGGTGGAGGCTTGACTGAAAATTAGAAAGAGAGAAAGTGATTGTTTTTATACTCTAACAACTTGAACCAATACAGTCTTTGTGGGCTCAGTCTGTGATTTCAGAGATGTATTATATTCAACTTTGGCAACAATCCTAAGAATCAATTAAGAATTTCTCTGGGCACCCTTCAGAGCGAAGCAGGCAAGAAAGAGAACCAAGCTACTTGGGTGATCCTGGACAAGCCACAGAATAGTTTCAAAGATCAGTTTTCTCATCCCTAGCTTTGCCTTAATGTTGTCTGTTTCTGACATTTCTTACTCTGCCTTTCTCCAAAAATGAGGACCAAATAAGTTGGGAGAAATAGAATGGGGAGAAGTAACCTCTTCTGGGAAACTGGAACAAGGCTGGTCTTCTTGTCCTTTGTGGTAGAAGAATGATGGTACACAGAGAAATCCTGCTCTCACCACCTAGGACTAGCTAATATTACCACCAACCTTTCAAAGGGAACCACACCAACATATTCCTTCTCTCCCCCCCATTTTTGCTCCTACACAACTATCTGCTGTTTGTCTCCCCTTCTTTACCTTAAAAACTCCTCATCTTTAAAACCAAATTCAATTGTACCACCTCCACTATAAACCCTTTTCCCCCTCACAAATTCATCAAGAGAGATTTATTCCTTCATTGCTGTTTTCATCTTTAAGCCTTAGTCCATCTATTCATTCATCCATATCCTCAACAACCTTCTATAAAATATCTGCTTTGGGCCATGACACTGGAGATAAAAAGATAATAAAACACAATCTCTACTCTCAGGCTCACATACCTTTATTTCCACATTACATTTGAATACCCAAGAATGATTTGTTGAAGGTGAGACTTTCCTGAAACTATTTTTATATCTGTGTTTATCATTGTCTAGCACAAAGTAGTTGTTCATAGAATATCTCTTACATTGATGTTAAAGGAAGAAGTTGAGGCACAAGATCCTTATTCTAAAGATTATGCTCCATGGGCTATATATTGGGAGGCCTCCAAGATTTAGGTAAAAAAGATCCTCCCTGTGTTAGGTATTCTTTTAGTCCTTAAATCAAATCACATTTTTTCAGTTTATTAACTCAGAAAATATTTATTATCATGTTCTGTGTTACCCATTGAAGAAAAGATAAATAAGCAAGATAAATAGTAGATGTGTATAGAGTAATGTCAATTAATATTATTCTTGTTATTCCATGGAAAACCTGTCAATTGTCCTTCAGTACTTGAGTTATAACAAGAGTTTATTCCATTAAAACTAAAGAGCTAAATAATCTGTCTTTCTCATTAGGCCAAAGCTCTCTAAAGGACAGTGTTTTCCTTTATATTAACACCCTTAGCAAAATGCTAGGAAGAGTAGATGCTCAGTAACAATTTGATGAATAAATGAATTGTCCTGCCATTATTTTGAGTATCTGGGTCTAATATAAGTATTTGTTTATGTCTTTAAAAAAGAAATTCAGTTGCTTTACTGTGAAATGGCATATGTGAAAGGGAAATTCATTTCAGATTAGTCAGGTCAGGAGCAAGTTTGGATTTGTTATTACATTTATTTTTTTTAAAAATCAGGATTTTTATGGTAACTTTAAAAAAAAAAACAACAACCCTTATATAAAGCATAACCCTGGGATTAAAAGAATAAAAAAAAAATACCAGTGGAAAGTTTCTCTTGTACAAGGAAAAAGTAAATAGACTCATTATATAGGGAAGCATAGTTTTCTTGTTGAACATGTTGGAGACTTCACTTATCTTTATTATTATATTATGCAGATCACCATTGAGCTATGACAGCCAAAAATGTCTTATTATCAAGAGACACAGAGAGAATACTTGATATAGTAAGACTAATGCCCACTAATGCAAAAGGAATCAAGAGCTTAACTAGGCAAATGATGTAGAAAATTTCCTCCCAATCCAGTAAAAGGTGGCCCAAGACTCCATCACCAGAAAGTGTGATGTTGTCTCCCCTTTGACTGTTAGAACAAGACTAGACCTCAAGTGTATGTTATAGTAGGTTCCCCTGAATAACAGTTTCCAATATTTACATTAAAAGAAAGTGACTTTGCCTATACTAAAGAGTACTTTAAATACTACTTCATTTCAATTTTGAAATCATTTGTTTCAGGATAGCACTTCCAAGCCTTATTTTATTTGCCAGAACAGTGTTCAAAATTCTTAGCGACATTGAGCTAATGTTTATGCAAGTACTTTGCAAATTCTAAAGTACTCTGTAAGGTTAGTTTGTATTAGCTACTCTATTAAAAAGAAAAAAATTAACTAGAGGACAGATGGGCAAGTGGCCATTATGGACCTGCACTGTCAGTACAGGCTCCCACAACCGTGGCCTTACTTGCTCCTGTGGCATTTCTGGGCTCATGTGGTCAGAGAAGGGCGTAGGCAGCATGTGGAAGGTTCTGAAGGGCAGCACTAATGCCCCAGCCTCCACTCTTGCTTCAGAATGTGAGAGGGTGTGGCCCAAGCCTGGGAAAGAGAGCTAGAGTCTAGAAAGTTCAACCTTTAGCTATCTTTGTTAGGATGAACTATATTTGTTTGCTGTTTGTGTGAGCTGAGGGCTCACATCCTAGCAGACTGTAATAATTATTACTAAAGTGCACTATACAAAGTAGGCACTCAAGAAATAATCTGATTTATTATTTGCTCCAACTATTGAGAGACAGAAATGAAGAAATAATATGCCCTAAACTATATAAAAGTCAGTGAATAGAAATGGAGCTTTAAAGCAGGTACAGTTGATCCTTGAACAACACAGGGTTTGGGGTCACAGACACCTGCATATCAGAAAATCCACATAGAACTTTCCTCTTCCCAAAAACGTAACTAATAGCCTACTGTTCACCAGAAGCCTTACTGATAACATAAACAGTCGATTAACACATATTTTATGTTATATGTATTATAAACTATATTCTTACAATAAAGTAAGCTAGAGAAAAAATATTAAGAAAATATAAGGAAGAAAAAATACATTTACAGAATTTACTGAAGAAAAAAAAAATCCATGTGTAAGGACCTTATGTTCAAATCCGTGTTATTCTAGGGACGATTGTATAGAGTTCTTTCTAGTTACTCACCAGAAGAAAAAAGAAAAACCAGAAGCCACTGCAGGTATTTCATGCTAAGGGCATTTGATAAAGGGTATTGGTTACACTGGAGAGAAGAGGGCTGAGGAGCTAAACCGAGCCAGTGAGCAACCCAGAGCTTAGCAATAGCAGCAAACTGCTGCTACTTATTGAGGCAAATGGAGTTACAGGGTGTGATGAGCCAGGACTGGTTAGCAGGAATTGGAACAATTGTGAGGACTCCTGGCAGGAGTGGGAACATGGAGACAGGAGCTGGGCCGAGGAAAGTGCAGCCACGGAGCAGCATAGCTTCAGCAAAGATACCCGAGGGGGCCCAGATGGCGTGGCTTAGTGGTTGAGCATCAACCTATGAACCAGGAGGTCACAGTTCGATTCTTGGTCAGGGCACATGCCTGGGTTGCAGGCTTGATCTTCCCTCCTGTGTGGGGCATGCAGGAGGCAGCCAATCAATGATTTTCTCTCACCATTGATGTTTCTCTCTCCCCACTTCCTCTCTGAAATCAATAAAGATATATTAAAAAAATATAAAATGCCTGAGGAAAAACCTGATTTTTCTTGAGTCTTACAATCTCCCGGATCTCCCCACCAGGTCCTCTCCTTGACCAAGTGGCTTAGGGAAGCAGGGGAGCCTGGGAAATGTAGTCCCACTGAACCAGGTCAGCAGTAGGGCAGGGCCAGGCAGGAATAGAGTTGAAGGCAAACCTACAGCTGATTGCCACACATTCTAAGAAGCACTGACTTCACTCGCCCATCATAAAAAGAGTTTATCCCCATAGAATTTAAATTAATTTAAATGAATGTATAGATTGTGTCCCTTTGTGTCATTTATCTCTTCCTCATGTTTAATTTGTGATCTGAGAACAGGTTTGCTGATTAAGATTAAATAATTAACCAGAATTTGGTTATAAACAACAGGCAGTCATATCCTCTGGCAAAGCGGATAAAAAATAAATGGAGTCTGCCTTTGTTTGGAGCGCCCATCCAGAGGTAACCTGGAACTCTCAGATGCATATTTCTTAACAAAGACACTGCTTAATCTAACTCCTTAACCTTAAAGTTGGGTTTCATCCTGGGAGGGGCAGAACTCCTCCCAGACCAGATGCCTGCTCTGTTCAGGTTTCCCCCACTTTATGAAAGTTCAAAAGTTCACTTTATACCACTTTGCTTTTATGGATGACTCATAATGGTACCTGTTTTCACTAAACCAAAGAAATACAAAAAGAATTTTCACTTTTACAAAAAACAAACAAACAAACAAACAAACAAAAAACAGGCAAAAGTAGAAAATAGCATTCAGCATCTGCAGTGAGCTGTTATAGAGGCAATGTGCGCTGTTGGTGAAACTATACTGTATATACATTAATTGTGCTTTACATAAACTCTGCATTTATCCTATCTTTTATGCTTTTACTATATGTTTTATTTGGTATTTGGTATTATTTGGCAGGTTATTTTAGAGACTTTGGGAATGCTCAAAAAATTTTCCAATATTAATCAAGGGTGATTGCTTTTTCGCTTTACACTGCCATTCAGCTAATGAAAGGTTTCATAGGAAGGCTCTATATTCCTTGGCTTTACTTTTTGGAAACAAGTCTTGAAAATAGAATGGGAAAAGCTGACCAAACAAGCACATGATTGTTCATTTGAAAGTAAGTTGAGAGTTGAGGCAACATTGCCTTACAAAACAAACTCTAACTTATCAAATGAGTCCCACTGTCCCCCCCACCTCCAAAGCTCCTGGCGACCACATTTCCACTTTCTATTTCCACCAGTTTAGATACCGTCTATGAGTGGAATCATACTGTATTTGTGTGTTGTTGTTTTTTTGTTTGTTTGTGTGACTGGCTTATTTCACTTAGCATAATATCCTCAGGGTTTATCAATGTTTAAGCACAGGATTTCCTTTTTTATTTTTTTTTAAGGCTCAATAATATTTCATTGTGCATTTATATCACATTTTGTTTATGCATTCATCCATTGAGGGGCACTTTTGTTTTTTTCCACCTCTTGGCTATTGTGAATAATGCTGCAATGAACCATGCGTGTGCAAGTATCTACTAGATTCTGCTTTGAATTCTTTTAGAAATATACCCAGAAGGGATATTGCTGGATTATACGGTAACACAACTGAATCTATTTTGAGTGCTCTTCTGCCACAGGCTGCCTGAGGAATTCAAGGAAAACTCACCCGTCACATTTGAGAACTTTCAAGCTGCTCAGAGCTTCCTAGTTTTGTTCCATCCAATTCTATCAGGAAAATGCTCTTCTGAGAAGAAGGAGGAGCCTCCAACTCCCGGAAGAATGCCTGCTCTTTTGAGATCCCCAGCTGCTACATATGCCAGGAGCTTGTCGGAACAACATACTTTCTGAATACGCCTTTGGCACAAATCTCTGAGGCATTCTAGAGTTGGCTGTTACAACTAGAAACCACAAGAATGTCCACCATGTAATTTAAAATATGCCAATTCTCACTCTGTTAATCTGCAAACTAAACAATTTGCATGAAAATCCCTGCAAGCTCCCCTCCCTGATCAGTGGGAATTTAGCAATTCAAATCATTGAGGTTTCAGTGATTTGGAAAATATTCAAACATAGCTTCTTAGACACCTTGCAGCAGCATTTTATAAAGTTGATTTTTTAAAAATTGTGTATTCACAACACTCAATAATTGAACCACTAGATAGCATGGAGACAGAAATAAAGGTAAATGGATGGGAGTTATAGAATAACAATGGGTCCCTTGTCTTTAATGTTAATTACTTCACCCCTGCCATATTCCATCTGTTCACATACTGTGACCTCAATATACACACTGCATGTTGAACACAATATACATTGAACAGTTACCATCAAATATGGATTTTTTTAAAAATTGATCCTGAAGCCTGATATTTAGAAAATATTACCTTTTCCTACCCTTTGAAAACTCATTAAAGATATGAGATTATTATGTAGTAAGGATAGGATATTTTTATTTCTTAGCTACTTTCTTCCCTTCCTGAACCATCAGTTATACTATACAGGAGAAGTCTTTATGGACAGTTACTAGTAGTCATTGGCTGATCACATTTGAGAACCACTGCCTTGGTCCAGGTACCACTGTGAGGTTTAGAGGTGAAGGGCCTTGGATGCTGAGTGGTGTTTCTTGTAATTGTCAAAGCAGTGAATCAGTCAAAACACCTGAATGGAGTTAGACTACTGTCTAGGTAGCTTGTAAGAATGACCTTGTTAACTCTATAAAGTAAAGGTCTTTCAATTAAAGGTACTCCTACATGTAAGAAAAGTCCAGTTTGGATGACTATTTTAAACCCCAAAGAAGAGACAAGTCAAAAGTTTAGAAGTATAAGCCTCAAACAATCTATATATATAGAAGCTTAAGCAACTGTCCTACCATTCGACCATCCCACTGGTAGCTATAATACACAATGACCACCAGGGGACAGATGCTCAATGCAGGAGCTGCCAAGCTGTGGTGGCTTGGCAGCTGTGGTTCTCCAGTGATCTCAATTCCTGATATATCACCCTCAATCAGGGACCCTTCGGGGAATGTCAGAGAGCCAGTTTTGGCCTGATCCCCACAGGCCAGGCCGAGGGACTCCACTATATATTATAAGACCTCTAGTTTTATATATAAAAAAGGACTAACTAAGAGGGAGGGAGGGAGGGGGGGGAAGGAAAAAAACTACATACATCTTTAGAAAACCAACCAAATAACAAAAATAAAACAAAAAATCTTTGGACCAGAAAAAGTCCATAAAGAAGTTTTCTCTATTCCTATATGCAATATTTATCTTCTATTGGTTGTAGAAAAAAAAGAGGCAGTGAAATCTCAGACTTCTTTTCATGGGGAAAGAGACTTGGGTGGCTATTGCACTTAAAGTAGGAAGTCTATGTGTGGCAGGTGTGGGTATTGTCACTTTCCATGAAACTGGGCCTTGTGGGACAAATGTATAGTAGAATTGCATTTGTAGGGGTGGGAGAGGAAGGAGGGAGGGAGAAAGAAAAAAAAAAATCTTTCCAGGGGCTAGGGAAATGCCTGGGCCATGGTTGCAGATATCTCTAAAGGAAAGCATCAAAAGAGTTCTGTCATCACTATCCGAGACATTTTTTTTTTAAAATGTCTGTATTTAAGAGGCAATATAGCATAGAAGTCAAGTGTATAGACTCTGAAATGAGGCTACTTGAATATAAATTCTGCCTTTTAGACAAGCGTCTCATTATCCCATGCCCCAGTTTCCTTATCTGTAAAATAGGCAGAATAGCCAGGCCACTATGGCTCACAGGTTGAACGTCAACTTATGAACCAGGAAATCACAGTTCGATTCCCAGTCAGGGCACATGCCTGGGTTGTGGGCGGGCTTGATCCCCATTGTGGGGCATGCAGGAGGCAGCTGATCAATGATTCTCCTCATTGGTTTCTCTTCTTCTTCCTTCCTCTCTGAAATCAATAAAAATATATTTAAAATAAGCAGAAGAATATTTCTGTATCTCTTCAGGTTGTTGGGAAGATTAAATGAGTTTTTATAAGTGACACTCGTATGCCCTGTGAATATGAGCTGTATGTGCTCACGGGGGCATTTCTGCTGAGCAACCCTGACAAGCAGATCTGAAACACGTGTAAAGTTTGCCATCCTGCTTGAAGAGCCCAGGGTGATGGCTTCTCATATAAAACTGAAATAAGGCTGTCACTTCATTAAGCCTCTGGGGCTGAACTAGTCTGGGTCCTTGCCAGGGCCTTATACATATGAGGAGATAAAAGACCAAAACGGAATTTGACAGCAAATGAACTAAGACAATCCTACTTTGTATTTCTATTAAGGACCAAGTCTTTCAAAGATCTCTCCCAAATGGATTAGTCAGGATGATCACATGTTTATAAATTAATTCATAGGCTCACTGACTGCAGAATATCCCAAGAATGCTAAATAAACCACATTTGGGGTTTCAAGTCATCACCCTGGTGAGGAAATAACCACTTTTCTAAGCACAGAAATGAGCAAAGGAAGTGTAACACGGGGAAGGGGGCATTTTAGGGGAGATAATATAAGGGTTCTTTATTTTCTAAAAGTCTGAGGTAAGGGCCCCTGACCTGGACCTGGGCCTGCCTGCCTGCAAGCTCCATAAATCCCTCGGGGGGGGGGGGGGGGAAGTAATATTAGCTATGTGTCTTTTTCTGTGAATAAAATTCTCAGCTTTGTTAGATTTTTAAGAGCCTGTCACCAAAAATTATTAAGATCCACTGGACTAGCAGGGTATTAAAAAATTGTGCGAGAGGAACAAATGTGGTAGAATTTCCTTTTATGCGTTTTTCTGTGTTATGTGTCACTATGGAGACCTCCAAATGATCTGCTTAAATTCCCAGACCACCCTCTAGCTAAAATGCATTAGCGCCACCCAGGTGCCAACAACATTTTTCTCACTCATGTTTTCCTGACAGCATGTATCTGAGTCCCAAAGCAAATAATCCATGTGAAAAATACAAAGAAGCTCATTTTTAGGGGAACATAGCTTATCATTCATAATAATATAATCATTCTGAAAAGAGTATTTATGTAGAATAAAATACCAGACCATTAGAACAGAACACACGTATGCCAATGGGAGAGGCTGATTTCCAGAAAGTGCCCAAAGGCAGTCAAAACAAAACGAAGTTCTCCTTGCCTTGCTACCGTAGCTGTCTCACTGATGCCACTGTCTCCGAATGAAGGTCCCAACAAGTTCCTGTGGCACGGAGTCTGACCAGCTAGCTAATTATGTGTGGGTTAGACATTTGCTATCACTGTCCTCCTCAGCTGTGTCCGAAGCAGTGGCTGTGAGCTCACAGAAGCAGTCACCTAACCATGACATTAGACCTGTGTACACATACATAAAACATTCACACAGACCACAAAACTTCTACCGGGGTGTGTAAAGCATCTTTCTTCATGATTGTCAAAACTTGCAAACATCCAAGATATCCTTCAGTATGTGAATAAATAAACTATGATACATCCAGGCAATGGAATATTATTCACCACTAAAAGGAAATGAGTTATCAAGTCATGAAAAAAACCCAAGGAGGAACTTTGAATGCATATTAGTAAGCGAAAAAGGCCAATCTAAAAAGGCTACATACTGCATGACCCCACTCTATTCCGTTCTAGAAAAGGCAAAACTATGGAGACAGCGCAAAGATCAGTGGTTGCCAAGGGTTGGGATGGGAGGTGAATAGGCAGAGCACAGGGGATTTTTAGAGCAGTGAAAGGCTACCATAATGCTGCATATATGTCATATACAATTGTCTAAACCTAGTCTAGTATATACATGTAAACTGTGGACTTTGAGTTATTATAATGTGTTAATATCGGCTCATCAATCTCAACAAATGTACCACTCCAGTAGATGTTGGTAATGGGGCAGAGAATATATGGGGAATCTCTGTATTTTCCCTTAATTTTACTCTGGACCTAAAACTGCTCTTGAAAAGTAAAGGCTGGGTTCGATTCTGGTCAAGGGCACATGCCCAGATTGCTGGCTCAATACCTTGTAGGGGGCGTGCAGGAGGCAGTTGATCAATGATTCTCTTTCATCACTAATGCTTCTCTCTCTCCCCAAAATAAAAAATAAAAAAGTAAAGGCTTTAAAAGATACACATATGCATGTACATAAAATCTAAACACATGGGCTCTGTATTGTTCACTGCCTTCCCTTGGTTTACAGACTATAGTTGAAGTTTTTGAATTAAAGTGGATATAAAAACTAAGCCTATACAGGTTGAACTTTTTGGCAAAGGGCTCAAGATCCTCTAGGCTCTCCTCCTCCCTGCTTCTGTCCCTCCTAGCCTTTTCATACCACCTCTTCTCCGTCCTGCCCCAACCCATGTCTTGTGCTCCTGCATTGGAAATAGGCTACCAGGCCAAACACACACCTGGTCTCTGTCTCTGTCACCCTGAAATCCCTTCACTTTGCCACCACCAAAACCTGACAATGTTCATCTCAACACCCCTCAATTGTTCGAGTCTCCAAGCCAGAAGCAGTGTCTTCACCTTTGGGGCACTTTGTGCATTCCTCTCTTACCACTTGTAATAGTTTGTCTCCACATTTGGATATTTGGATCCCACCTACTTCCTCCATCCTCCCTCCTCCTGCCCCATGCCTTCCCAGGGTTTAGCCTAGTCTTCACCTACTGAGCATAGAGTGAGTTCAATAAATGCTGGGGAAGTGAACTGAGTTGAATACTGGAGTTATAGGGATAGAAAATACTCAATTAGCAATAAGATCATTTTTAAAATATATCATTTTTCTTTATTCTGCATTCATGAATGTATTTTTCTTGCTGATCCTCGAGAGAATAATGAATGAAAATGTATACACATGCCATGTGAATGAACAATAGGAGTGCATTGTTTGTATGTACGTAGCTAGGGTAGGTGACAGGGAACATATTGGCTATTTGTCATTCTCCTTCATCCTGGGCTCTTAAATTCGCCTTCATCCAGAGAGGAGGGGTCCTTGCATAGCATAGCCATCGGACCCTGAGTATTCGTTTTACTGACAACAGAGGCCATGGAGGCAGCGCTTGGTTTGCTCACTCTGCTGCTGCAGGGCAGGGGTTTTGTCTGGTTCATTGTAGCATTTAGCTCAGAGCCGTCAGATGTTTCCAAATATGTTGTCTTCAGTCAGCAATATGGTTTTACATTTTCTCCTCCCTTCCTTCTTTCATTTGGTGTTATCATATTGACTTTTTGTTGCTGTTGCCGCAGACACTGGAATAGGAGCTGACACCAGGGACTTGGAGAACAGAGTAGGGCAGTTCCTGTCTCTGAGGAGCATGGCTTCTGTTTTGTTGGTGGATACTGCCCTCTACTGGTAGCTGGCAGGTCTTACTAGCAAAACATACTCCCGCTTAACAGCAAAAATGCACGCAGAATTCCAGCAGAAGGTGAATGATGGCAGTAAATAGGAAAACGTTAACCTCTGGATACTAATAATCTCATCAATTCAAATTTGGAAAACTCTCCATTTCTACCTTTCATACTTTTAGTACTTCCAAACAGCTGATCAATGATTCTCATCATTAATGTTTCTCCTCCCTTCCTCTCTGAAATCAATAAAAATATATTAAAAAAAACAATATGTATGATGTATTAAAATTTTCATATCCATTACCTCATTTCATCTTCACCCAAACCCTCTAATGTAGGAAGTTTTATTTCCATTTTACAGATAGGTAACTCCAGGTACCTTTCCTAAGGGCCCTCTGCTAGTCAGTGGCAGGCCCTGGACATGCCCAGGTTATAATGTTGCCAACTAAAGGATCTGGAACTCTAGCCATTCCTGACTAGCCCCTCCCCCCCACCGCTTCTTCTAGTACTGGTCTTCAACTCAAACTCTTCCCAATCGCCTTTTTAGGATGAAGTTCTGGATTTGTGTCTCTGGCTTGGGGTTGTGACACCGTCAATCTCTTTCCCAGCTTGTTCCCTGAGCCCCTGCCTAGGACTGAGGCTCAGACCACGTGGGTAGATGGCCATGTTACGTGTGCTTTATTGTGTGCTTGCCTGTTATGCACAGCTGCCCTGCAGAAATCGTGCACATGGACCCCCTGTGGAAACAGCTTTCCCAGCTCTTGCCTGGATGCTTCCTTTCACCTTAAGGAGTTTTCCATTTGGTCAGAGGCTGTGCTGCTCTGTCTTCTATAGCCCACCCCCAAGATCCTTGAAGTAAGCTTGGAAGTCCTCAAACATGCATAAAATGGAGGTCATTTTATTACATTATAGGTAATATAATTTTACTAGAGGCCTGGTGCATGGAATTCATGCACAGGGCTGGGGGGAGGGGTGTCCCTCAGCCCAGCCTGCACCCTCTCCAATCTGGGATCCCTCTCATAATTCAGGACTGCTGGCTCCCAACTGCTCGCCTGCCTGCATTCCTGATTGCCCCTAACCGCTTCTGCCTGCCGCCTGATCACCCCCTAACCACTCCCATGCCAGCTTGATTGATGTCTAACTGCTCCCCTGCCAGCCTGTTTGCTCCCAACTTCCCTCCTCTGCTGACCTGGTCACACCTAACTGCCCTCCCCTGTAGGGTTGATCTCTTCCAACTGCCCTCCTTTGCAGGCCTGGTGCCTCCTAACTGCCTTTCCCTGCTGGCCATCTTGTGGTGGCCCTCTTGTATCCACATGGGGGCAGCCATCTTTGACAACATGGGGACAGCTATTGTGTGTTGGAGTGATGGTCAATCTGCATATTACTCTTTTATTAGATAGGATAGAGACCTGGTGCATGGGTGGGGCTAGTTTGCCCTGAAGGGTGTCCAGGATCAGGGTGGGGGTTCCCTTGGGCATGAGGGGGCCTGAGTGAGGGGCTTATGGTGGTTTGCAGGCCAGCCATGCCCCCTGGCGGCCCAAGCAGAGGCACTGGTATCTGGAATTTATTTACCTTCTACAATTGAAACTTTGTAGCCTGAAGTGAAGGCCTAGGCCCACAAGGGCAGGTAGAAAGCTTGGCTTCCTCTGTTGCCTGGGAAACCCAAGCCTCCCTCCTGCTGTAGCCATCTTGGTTGGGTTTGTTTGCATACTTGCTCTGATTGGCTGGTGGACATGGCTGGTGGGCATGGCTTGTGGGTGTAGCAGAGTGATGGGTAATTTGCATATTATTCTTTTATTAGGTATGATTAGATGCAGGAAAAATAAGTTTTCTCTGTGGGTAAACGCTGCATTGTTCCGGGCAGGCCTTCAGCCATCCCAGGAGCTCTCAATATCCTTAAAGCAATTTGCTTAAACTAGCCAGAAGTTGTTTCTGCTGTTTCAAACCAAAAAACCCTAAAGATAATCACCCCTCTCCAGCTCTGAATTTTGTAATCTTTCGTGTACTTCCTCAGGGGATGGGCGGGTATTTGCTCATATTTGTTTTTCCCAAAGTGTTTCAAATTGTTGCTAAATATCTAATTCAGTTATAGGACCTCCTTTTTCCCCCCCTTCTAGATAGAATTTTTAGATTCTTCTTTGCATTCCTTGAGGTTCCTGATCATTTAGACTTTTGTAATGGAAGTGAAGCCCCCTCATGACAGGCCAGCCTCCCTTCTGTGAACTGAGCTTGGGCGCCCTGCCACCACCTAAGAAACGTTTCTCAGGAGACTCTGTGCTGGGCCTGTCACTGGCCTCTCTGACCACCTCCCCACTGTGTCCACCCTGCTCTCAGCTCCAGAGCGCTGACCTGCATGGGCCCCACCAATGGCCTCCACCCAAGGGGAAGCTGGCAAGAGACTGGAGGAAGGGAGTGAGGTCAGGGACTCATTCTCCTGATTCTCTTCAGGTCAAGGAACTAAGCCTAAGTTTCCATTTCCTCATTTGTAAAGTGAGACTCATGCTGGTGTTCACCTCAAAAGGGGCTGTTATGAGAATCAAATGAGGTAATCTCTGCAAAGCATGTAGCATGGGGTCTAGCTCACAGTAAGTGCTTACAAACCTTGGCCATTGTCCCTGGGGTAGAACAGGTAAACCTATACAACGCCTTGACCACCTCCAGGAAGAAGATGGAAGAGCAGAGAGAGATAGTGGGAGGTGGTAGGAAAAGGTAAAGAGAGAAGATAAATGAATGAAAGTGTATAAAGTCACCATCCTATCTAATAAAGAGGGAATATACTAATTGACCAGCACACCCTCACAAAGATAGTGGCGCCCACAGCCACAAAATGGCGGTGCCCAGTCCCCTCAGCCCCACCGAGGCAGCAGGCATGTGGCACAGCCAGGTCCTCCCCCAGGTGGGCCTGGCTGCTCCACACCTCTGCCTCCAGAGTCCTCCAGTCCCTTCAGTCCCCCAGCCACTCAGGGCCAGCCTGAGGCACAGGCAAGCCTCAGATGTCAGCTGCTCAGCCACTCAGGGCCACCTGAGGCTTGTGCTGCCAACACTGGTAGCAGCAGAGGTGTGATGAAGGTGTCACCTTCCTCTGATTGCAGGGTGGCCTCCCACCCCTGAGGGCTCCCAGACTGTGAGAGGTGTCAGACTGGGCTGAGGGCCCCCCCTCCAGTGCATGAATTTTCAAGCACCGGGTCTCTAGTTTCCTGTAGGATTCCTGTGGCAGAAATTTTTCAGAATATGCACATTAATGGAAATTACACAAACCATCAATGGCAGGGCTGAATAAGTGCTCCTGGAAACCCTTTCAATTTGAACTTGGAGCCACTGGAAGGAACCGAGAATGCTGTGCAGTCAGTGTTAGCACTGCTGCAACAGGCAGTGAGGGTGGGAGGGGCTCAGAGGGGGACTCCCACCCCCTTGCTGCGTTACCTGGGCAAGTGCTGACCTTTCTGTGCATAGAATTACTTTGTTTCAAGGGGTCATTGTGAGGGTCATTGTGAGGTAATACATGCAAAGGGCTTATATAGCACCTACTTAGCCTGGCACTACTTGAGTAGGTGCTATATAATTGTGTTATTTTTGTTCAGGTGTATTGGCATGAGTGATGGACTCAGTGGGAGATCCTGTGGAAGGTCACTGAACTGCAGAGTATCAGACTTCTAATAAGTAACAGTCTCTCTCTCTTTATGGATATCTAATGTCTATCTGTCCTTCTATTTATAAAGATGGTTATACATTTATATCTATTCAGCTATGTTCTATCTATCATCTATCTATCATCTATCATCTACCTATCTATATTTCTAGAAATGTTAACTCTAGTGTTAAAGCTCACTATCTAAATACAGGGAGGAGAATGAGGAACAGGAGCAGGAGGAGGAGGGAGAGAGTGAGCAGAAGTGGAAGAGGGGGAAGAGAAAGAAGAAGAGGAGGGAAGAGGAGGATAAGAAGTCAGGTTCATCTTACTTGCTACTGCAAGGAGAATACACTCCAAAGCCCCCAGGCAGCATCCCTGTAAGAGAGCTGGGCAATGCTGAGGAGGGATCTGGGAAGGAGGAGATGTTCTGGCTGGAGGTCATCAAGAAGGGGGTTGCATCAGCAATCTCAGTAACCCCACTTCAGGAGTCAGTGGAGCAGAGTAGGCCTGTAGGTATCATTGGTGAGAAATAGTGAGCACTGCTCAGAGACCTGTGGTCACTGGGGCAGCTGCAGCCACACCTTCTAGAGAAACACTGTGTGTACATGGCCTTATCCCTGTCCCATCAGAAGTGCTGTTCATGTTCTGTCAGAAACATCGCAGGATGTACGTACCAACAGAGCTATTTTCCTTTCTCATTAGGGGAATAGCCTGTGTGTGCAATTCCAAATAATAAAGTCTTTATATTTGCTGAGATAGGCAACTTATGTAGCTATAAAGCAATTCTCTTGGGGAGATGAGATTATCTTCCTTCTACAGATAAGAAAAAGCAAAGTTCAAGAGAACACACAGCTAGCTAGCAGTGTGGCCCCAGACTCTACAGCAGCCAGCCAAGTCTGCTGTCCCTCTAGTCTGGCCTGTACCGGGCTGGCTCCTTGGCCATGGTCCATATCCCTTTCATCAGATCCTTTTGTACTTATTAAGCTTTCATGTACTTGTAATGAGGTATCATGACTAGAATTGCATTCTAACATTTTTTTAAAGCTGAAAATAAGTTGCCATTTAAAAGTTATAAAGTCACTTCTGCCTGAGTTGAATTTACCTCTGGGGCAGACTCTCTCTGTGTTTTCCTGAGAAACCCCACAGAACAAATAGGAAGTCAATACACACCCAGTGTGGGGGCGAGGGAACGGGGTAATCTGAACACGGATGCCTTTGGGAAGTTAGATTTCTGCCCCGATGTAATTCTAGCTCCTATCTCTGTGCTGACTGCCTGCCAGCCTGGTTGTCAGCACTTTACATTTATTATCTGTGGGTGTGGCAGGGGTGATCTGATCATAAATTCCTAACTGGACAGGTCATGGTAGTAGTTGAACTCCAAGCATAAAACTTTTTCTTTTGTCCCCTCCTTAATTTCAAATGTGTAAAATAAACTGCAAAACTCTCATTCTCCTGAGCATTTGAGATCTTATTCCCTGGTAATTGTGGCCAGACTTGGCTCAAATAAATTCTTACGAAATTGCCTACAGATGTGGATGTTTCTCTGGTTGACATATTTCCTATGCTTTTCAAACATATCCTGTAGAGTGGAAATTGTTATTAATCTAAACGTACAAACGAGGAAACAGTAGTGGAGAGACTGCCACAAAGGGGTGGGCAGAGAGTTCCAACTCAGAGTCTCTGGATGGAGCTGCATTTCTTTTAGCAGATTTATGCCCAGATCGGGGTCAGCAACAGAGACCCCTGCGCTGGCATACAGATGTGTGAGGCTGCTGGCGGGCTGAGTATCGGAGGGTTTTAGCAGAAGGAAGCTGCTGTGCCTGAGCTCCGAGGTACAGCTGCTCAGGCCTCGGGGCCAGTGGCCTTGGAGCAGGCGAGGAGCAGGTAGGGAGGGGATTCTGTAGAAGCAGAGGAACAGCCTGGGCTGGTGGGGCTCCGAGAGGGATGCCGCTCCTAGTTGTAATGTCAGTTGTACTCCGTAGGCTACTTTCCTTCAGGTATCCCTGAATTCTTAGGAGAAGTGGGTTTTAAGATGCCGCTGGCTCCTGCTGCACTATGGGGCATGACGGGCAGTGACCACCTCATGCTCGGACTGAGCAGCAGGCCCGGGGTCACCATGGAGAGCCGTGCTGACATCTTCCTCCTCCTCCTCCCAGCTCTAAGACAGCAAATGTGCACAATGGTTGCTAGAGACCAGGGCAGATGCCTGTTAGAGAACTCCAGCAGAAGCGAGGGAATAGCCTCAGGCTGGCTAATGTCTGGCACTCAAGCTGGTGTAGGTTTATCCTCTCTGTAAGCATAGATTGTGAGGCCAGCACACATGGGTTCCATCTGGTTAAGAAGATGCTTGAAGAAAATGAAGGAGGAGGAGGAGGAGAGGGAGAAGGAAGAAAAGGAGGAAATAAAAAACAAGCAGACACCATTTACCAAAGCGGAGCATAGGCACACCCTAGGACTTAGCAATTCCATTCCCAGATGTATTCCCAACAGATATGGGTCCATACGATCACCAAGAGACTGGAACATTTCCGCTGGGCCTTTTATAACAGCCCCAAACTGAAGCTACCTGATGCCACCAACAGGAGAAGGGATAAAGCAATCAGGAATAGTCATCCAATGGGCTACGAATCAGCAATGAGAACCAACCATTTAGGACTACACACAGCAGCACGAGTGAATCTCACAAACATATAGTTGAAAAAAAAAGTAAAACCACCAAAACTGGTTTGGCTCAGTGGATAGAGCATCGGTCTGCAGACTAAAAGATCCCAGATTTGATTCTGGTCAAGGGCATGTACCTTGGTTGTGGGCACATCCCCACTGGGGGATGTGCAGGAGATAGCTGATTGATGTTTTTCTCTCTCATCAATGTTTCTACCTCTCTATCCCTCTCCCTTCCTCTCTGTAAAAAATCAATAAAATATACATTTTTTTAAAAAAGAAGTAAGACCAAAAGTGTGTAGGTTGCATGAGTCCAATTACATGAAGTTCAAAAGCAGGGTGAAAGATCTATGCTGGGAGAAGTCAGGGTGGTGCGATCCTTGCGGAGAGGCGTGGGGAGGTTTGGGAGAGGACAGGGAAAGTGTCTGCATGTGAGTAGCTGAGGGTCAGGTGGTAAAAGTCTATGGAGGGGTATACTTAGATATGTGTTCTGTTCTGTGTGCACATTGAACTTCAGTTTTAAAAATTTAATTGAAAGCAAAATAGGAGATGTTTGAGCCCTCAACTAAAGATAAGAATGCCCTGGCAAGGTCATGGCCCTGTCACTGTCTGAACCCCTGGCCAGCAGACTGGGATTCTGGTGCCCAGACAGAGAGGCAGGCACCTGAATGAGGTCCATCCCTTTTCTGGGTGACACATACACACTGAGAAAACAAGCTTGGAAAGGGAGACTGCCTGCATGCCACACACTAAGTCCTGTAGGATTATATCGGTCAGGGATGGGGTGGTGTGGGGATGGTTGAGAGATGGGGAGAGGGAATTCTGTGAGCAACCAAGAGTTTATGGCTTAAAACTCACATTGGGTTTGATCTAGGAGGGACCCTGTGGATCATGTTGTCTAACCAGCTGCCTAACCTTGTATTTGGAGAGCAAATACAGTCCACTGAAGCAGTCCAGGGCCTTCCATTTACCATCCAGAGACCTTGTGTAGCCTCCTCATAGATTGAAGACCTTTCAGTGAATGTCATTTGTGATGTCATTTTGGGAACAAAACACTTCCCAGTAAAGTGAGTAGGATTTTCCTCAATCTTGGACACACCACACTGGCCTCTTAGCATTTCTTATGGCTCCAGGCTCCTGGAAGAATGAGATCATTGTTAGCTCGAACTAGAATTCTTTTCCATTATGTCAGTTAGGGAGGCATGGGGGTGGTTTTTCCAATCTGACATTGAATAGGGCTGGAGACAGCCTACCTGAGAGTCAGCTGAGACGGCAACAAAGAGCCCTAGACTCCAAATCAGAGTCTATGGGGGTGACTCATGACCCTGATCGCTGTCTAGCTTATGAAAGGATTTGGGGGACTTGTTTCTTAGCACACAAAACAAACAAAGATGGCATGTGTGTGCCAAGAAAGTTCTGAGAGGAGTAATTTTATATGGAATATATTTTAAATTTAGCATAGAGGTGGGCGACCTGCTCATAAAAGGAGAAAGATTGGACTGATAACAGATTTCCCCTTGATGCTGGCATTTATATATGACTTGTTAGCCTTGCATTCATAGTTTTGGGTTAAATTTTCATTTAGCGTACAATTATGAGCTTAGGGTGTCAGGAAGGCTACCGCCCAGAATGAGCTAAGACTTGAAAAGGTAACAGAACTCATAATAGGAAAATATGAAGGGAAATTACAAGGGGGGTTTTAAGTTTTATTTGAGCAAGAACAAGGAAGCGATCTGTCCACTGCCTGGGGCAAGTGAGGTAATGTAGATAAATGTTAAGGGAAAAGCAGAACAGCTCCAGCTCATATTCTCTGCAGTACAGGATGTTCAGGGAGAGAAAGGTGGGTCAGTGGAATCCCAAGATATGTGAGTGGTTTATGAAAGAAATAAAGCTGATTAAATTGAACTGACCAAAGGTAGTCAGGTTTCCGTGGCTCTGGAAAATGAAGGTGAACACCATGAGGTTTCTTTTTGAGCAGTCAGAGATCGCAAGGGAGGTATTCAAAAACTAGAGGATACACACATAATATATTGGTTTGGTCTCTGAAAATCAGACCGATAAGACGGATGTTAGTACCAGATAAAATCATAGGGCAATATATTAAAAGGATGATCTGTGGTGTAATGATATGGTGAGCCCTGGGAGACATGGTGATTTCTGGAGACAGCATCTGGTTCATTAGAACAAGTCCATCTGGACAGTGCTCATTTCCTTAATTGATGGGTTTACTAAAGAAATAGAAACCATGAATACAGATTTTGGCAAGGCATTGACCAAGAGTCCCATGACATCCTTGCAGACAAAGGGGGAAATGTATCCATGCTGATGGATTCATAGCTGTTTGCATGGACATAGCTCTAAAATGCTGGTGAGTGCATCCTGGCTGGAGGTCTCTGGTGGAAAGGCAGAATTGATGCGCCCTCCTGTCCCACATTTTTACAGCTCTCAGGAAAGGATTTATATGGAGGCCACATCTCATCGGTGAGTGCTAATGAAAGGCTGACATTGGTGATAGGAAGGACAGTGTAAATATACATTTATATAACTAGAGAATACAGACTAGTCTGATAGACTGAGAATCCTAAAATAGTTCTGGCAAATGTATCATATCTAAGTCTCAATTTTCTTGCCTGTAAAATGGGAATAATAATATCCCCTTTCCTACAGGGCTGCTGTGGACATTCAATTAAGATAATGGATGAAAAGACAATGTATTCAGCCCCAGGCTTAGCAGAGCTCAACTATTATTTTCTTTGATACTACTAATCATATAGTTACAGGCAATAAGTAAAAACCCAAATTTCTGGACTTAGATCCCAATTTGATTCCATCTTTATAGAGCCAGGGAGGTATAAGTTAATATAAATTCATTTGACAGATTGATTGACTTTAAGCTCACTTTGAGTCCAGAGTGTATATAACCATCACTAAAAACCTGTGTGATTAGGTTGTCTCAGCACAAGTTTAGTGTCCAGACAAGAAAAGTAGCTATTTCGTTTGCCTGTTGTCCCTCTTTCCACACCAAAGGTGCTGATTTTGGGACTGGGCCACACATTTTCTGTGGTTCTCAGCACTAGCTGAAATTTAGAACAGTTGGAGAGTGTTGAAAACTATTGGTATTGGGGGTATAAAATAAATCAGTGTCTGGGCCCCCATCCAGAATAATTAAGTCAGAATTCTGGAAATGGTGTTAAGAATCCTTGCTCTAAATTAAATATTGACCATCAGGATCTTTTTCTTTAAAGACCCATCTAGGACAGCGATAGAATTTAAAACTCAGCTAGCTAAAAAACAATGCAACAAAGACCCAGGGTTTATTTAAGAGAGGCAGAAAAGTGCCTTCAAACAATAGTAGCGCTGTGATGTGGAAGGAGATTTATTTTTCCTATCTCCAGCGGGCAGAACTTAAACCATTGTACAAGTTATAAGGAAATAAACATTTATTTAATATAAGAATAATATCCCAAACCCTGACATTTCTAGAAAATAAAATGAGTTACTTTGGTAAATGATTAAATTCCCATGATTGCTGGCATCCAATGTTTCCATAACTACTTTCCAAAGATGTTATAGAAGGGGGTTGTATCCATATAAAGAGCTTTTATGTTTTAGTTAATTTTTGATTAAATGATGTAGAGGGCCACCTGGGAAGGCACATGGGCAATTTTCCTTAGTTATCGTCAGCTGAACTCAAGGCATAGGCAGAGCCACATCGTGGAAACATGTTTCCCCAAGATGGGTGACATGTTGTCAGCTTGGCTTTCATATCAGCTCAGGTGTTGGCAGGGGCGGCACTGTATATGTAAATCCAGGCATGCTAGGGCCTACTTAAGAATGCAAATAAGTTGGTGATTGGGGTTTTAAAATAAATGCGCTGGGAGGGGTCATCATCCTTGTCTTCTTGACTCTCCAGCAGACAGGATGGCGACCCACCCAGCTCCCAGCTTGAAATCTATCTCTATGTCTTCTTTCTTTATTTCTATTATTTCTCAATCCCTGGCCCCCTCCACTTAGAACCGGTTCATTCATCTCTCTTTCTGTGTGGGACATGGAAAAGGGAGATCCCCGCCACATCAGGCCCACGCAAAATGATTTTATTAAAAATTCTTATTTTTTTTATGATGAAAGTGACCACATTCATGAAGTAGCCATGGGTCATGCATTGGTATTTTTTTAATTAAAAAGCACTAGGAGCCTTGCCACCTCTCTGAAACGTTCTGTCCCCTGACTCCAATTGCCATTAAGGATTCCAGTGATAGGAGTGCTGTGCTGTTGCCCTCCATTCATAATGTACCTGGGAGAGACTTCACCTGTAATTCTAATCATAAAGCCTCAGACATTCAAACAACAGCAATAGAGTGAAATGCTGAATCCGGGCCTCAGTAATTTTCTATTGCTTTTTCTACTAGTTCAATCTCTGACGGGCAGATTGAATTCATAGTAAAGTTCTTTACTATATTACAAAAGAGTTTTGATCTTTAGCCCATTACTCATTTATTTGTAGTCAATACAATTGAGTTCCAGTAAAATAAAGGATGTGGATAGTCCCTTGGAGGTTCTGACAATAAAGGATTAAATTTGTACTCCAGGGTTCAAAGTCCTGGAATACCATCTGTTTAGTCCACCCTTTCTGTTCCTATTTTTAATGGGTTGTTCTTTTTGAATATGAATAGCATTTCTGTGCTGGTAAGTCTGCATTGCTGTAGGTAAATGGTTATTAGTTCATCAAAAGGGTGGAAAAGCACCTTGGCAATGAAGGGAGGTTTATTTCATCCAGGTTATTCATTAGTGATCAGAGAAAAAGAGCTATCGCATTAATTCTGTGAAATTCCGACCCATCTCTTTGTTTCACCGCCAAAGATTGAAAAGAAGGGCCTTTCTTTTTAACCCTTAATCTCTGTCTCAAGACCATTTGTTTTTAAATATTAAGAAAAGACTTTTCAGTCAGTAATTGACCCAATAAATTCAGGAACTCTGTTTCAAGTTGATTACTCAACATTTCTGTTTATCCATGTGTTTTATTTCAACCAACATAACTTTCAAAAGGATTGACTAGTTTTGACCACTCTGGTATGCCATCAGAGGATATTAAGATATACTTTCATGATTTAAGTTAGATTGTCTAGAATTAAAAATCAAAATGGGTCAGAGTAGACTTTAGACCTAGAACATTTTGAATGTTTTAATAAGTACTTGCCATTAGTGAAATTTCCCATAATATTCACAATTAAAAAATTATTTTTTTTCACCCCATTTGTTCTTGGGATTCACTTTATGATCTAGGGATTCTGTAGCTTTATGGCATGTATTGTTAGCTACCTTCCCATTATCCTGTCATTTCTCTAACAAAGCCCCAATTTTGTTTAGAGTAGTAGTGTGCTCAGGATTATACACTGACAGACCACTAGTAGGAGGCATTCCATACATTCCTAGCCACTGAGAAGCAAACCCTCCCTGCAGCATGTTTCTGAGGAGATTCTGAATTTCTTATTGAAAGGGACTAGATATGGTACTATTAGCCCCATTTTTCCAGTCTTGAACTAAGCAACTCTAGCACCCATCTTGTGATGTTAGGGAAAAGTCCACAAGCACTGAAGAGCCTTTGGTCCTGACATTAAAGATTTGCTATTGCCGAAACCGGTTTGGCTCCGTGAGAGCATCGGTCTGCGGACTGAAAGGTCCCAGGTTCGATTCCGGTCAGGGGCATGTACACTGGTTGCGGGCACATCCCTGGTGTGGGGTGTGCAAGAGGCAGCTGGTCGATGTTTTTCTCTCATCGACGTTTCTAGCTCTCTATCTCTCTCCCTTCCTCTCTGTAAAAAATCAATAAAATATATTTTTAAAAAAACAAAATAAAGATTTGCTAGTAAAAAAGGTCACAGACATATCATACTTGTGATATGTAGATCTGTAATTTCTGGTGGGCCTGAAGCACTCTATTTTGTCTAGAAGTAGGTCACTGAGAAGTTGAAGCTTAAATCGTACATTCAGGAATATAAAAGAAGAGGACTCTGGCTTCATATTAGGGCTCAGAAATAAAAAGGGATAATATATTCTTAGATTTATTTTCTTCATTTTTTAATCCTCACCCAAGGATATTTTTCCATTGATTTTTAGAGAGAGTAGAAGATAGAGGGAAATATTGATGTGAGAGAAACACATCGATTGGTTGACTCCTGTATGTGCCTTGACTAGGACCTGGGTTGGGGAGGAGCCTGCAGCCAAGGTATGTGTGTTGACAGGAATTGAACCCGGGACCCTTTGTCCAAAAGCTGATGCTGTATCCACAGAGCCAAACCTGCTAGGCTGCATTCTTATATTTCTAACTACTTCTTGGAGAGATTTCTGAGAAGAGCACAAAGGACAGACCCAGGGAAGGACAGCATTCTAGGGATAGCTAGTGATTAATTAAACCCACACTTCAGTTCCATGCAACTACTGATTATTTACTTTAAACGTTAGTTCAAGCTTTAAAAAATGTGGTTAAACTCAAGAAAAATAAATAATAAAAATTAAAGTCACTTTATTGTACAATTAACATTATATGCAGCAACACTCACCTAGCAGTAAAATTACAGCTAGATTTTCCCCTGGTTATCTCAGTGTTTCTATTTATGTGAATGTACTCTTCTGGTCCCTCTTTGATCTCTTATTGGGAAAATAAAATAAATTTGATTATTGTCATTAATTCTTTTAAAGAATCACATTTAACTTCTCTAAAACAGAAGTGAGGACATTTTTGTTTTCTGAAAAAGATCAAATAGTAAATATTTTAGGCTTCTGGGCTACAAGGTTCCTGTTGCAACTTTGTTGTCTATCATTGCCTTTTTCTCCCAGTAAAGTGGGTACCCCAGGGCAACTTTTATAAGATTCCTCAAAAGACGATGGTTGGTTTGGTTAGAAAAACAAAAGCAGATTCATAGAAAAGAGAAGAAACAATGGAGGGTAAGATCTGAGCATTTTGTTATTGTGAGTTTACCAACAACATGTAACACCTTTGACATCTTTTATAATCTTTTCAGATATAGAACCACTAATTACAGATTCCCAATATTTTCGAGGTCAAAGAGAATAGTTACCCTACTCCTTTGTTTCATAAATAAGGAAATTGACTCAAATAAGGATGAGAACCACACCTAGTTGAAAGTAAAATTCTGGGTAGTTTTTCATAAATACCATTCTCTGTGTTCTCAAAAGAATAACATTTTTTACACACAAAAAAAGAACATGGTTCTTAATTTAGGAACTCTTTGGTGCTTTCAGCGGAAATAAGTCAAGTTAAAGCATGTTAATTTTAGAAAACAATTTTTGAATTTGAGGATATTTGATAGGTTAAACATGCACAGGTTGTTTGGTCGATGCTCTTTTTCATTAAGCAGAAATTACTAGCTTTGCAGATTCTGTGCTGGTTTCAGGATTGAACTGGAGCTCAGAGATGCAAACAGTGGTGAGCTCTTCACATCAGTTGGGAAGGTCAGGTCAGTTCCCCATCTGTCTCCTAAAGAAATTCCATGCATCCCAAAGCCCAGACAGAGCAACCACATCAGGTGTTCAGGACTCATCAGAGCCCTGGGCAGTTGTTAACCTGGATCTCAGAGAGAGAACTCTGATTTCCAAAACAAAAAGGAGGTAGTATGGAAGACTGTTAGATGACAGGTAAGAAAATAATGGGTGCCAAGCTCTAAAAAGTGGGCAAAACAATATGGTTACTTACTTTTCTAAGCAAATGGAAAATAAAGTCTAATGAAATGTATGCTCATATCCAGCTTCTTAATATCCAGGGCCTCAGTTCTCACTTCTAGGCTGCATCATGCCCAAGTTAATATTTGCACTACTGCCCTCTGTTGGTTACAAAGGGGACATTACAGTGTCTTGTCTTTTTTGCTGGCCAATTTAAATCAGAAAGGTTTGAACTGAGCTCTAATCCCAACCTGCTCCCAATCATCTTTTCAAAGCCAGAATTCCTTTTTTTTTTTTTTTTAAGAAAAAGAGAAATTTATTTTTAAGAATTGGATCACACAATTATGGAGGCTGGCAAGTCCAAAATGCCGGGTGTACTGTCAGGCTGGAGACCCAAGAAAGAGTAGTTTGAGTCCAAAGGCCATCTGCTGGCAGAAATCCCACTTGCTTGGGGAAGGTTTTTGGTCGATGCAGACTTTCAACTTATTGGATGAGGCCCACTCACATTATGGAGGCCATTTGCTTTATTCAAAGTCCACCAATTTAAATGTTAATCTCACCAAAATACCATCATAAAAACTTCCAGAATGATGTTTGACCAAATATCTGGGCACTATGGTCCAGTCAAGCTGACCATGAAATTAAACATAGTAAGTACCTAAGGGCTCAAAGAAGAAGGCGGTGTGACAAGTGATAACTGTGAAATGTCCGTGGGAGAAATATTGTTTCCCATAAACTTTGCAGCTGGCTTTCTTATGTCTCATTGCAACGGTTCAATAATGAGCATTTGGGTAAGCCACCAGGCAAGGCCATTGGAGATTCTGATGTTTGAGAGCATCGGGCCAGGGTAGGTAGTCATACTTCCCTCACACTGGCCTCTGACACTTTCTCCTTTCCTTCCACTGCTCCGAAGTCCTTCCCTGTTTTCCTTTGTGGGGAACATGAGGGGTAGCAAGAGCTCTTATTTGACATTTTTTTCTTTAGATGTGCTAGTATTTTCAGTGAGACTTTTCTTCTTTCTACGATTGTCCATTTTGTGCTATCTTCAAAGTTTAACTCTAAAGGGAAATGGGGGTCATATCTTATTTCTGAATTACTGACCTTACAGTTTGCCCTTGATGAGGTTCAGGGCATGCTATCCCAAAACACAGCACCTGAGCATATTGAATATTTTAAACAGAAGGAGTCTGAGAAAACGGCCAAAGCAGGAAGGTCGCTCTGACAACCACCCACCTACCAGAAAGCGGAAGATAAATCTTGCTGTGAAAGTTATCCTCCCTGTACCAGGAGCAAAGCAGACACCCTTATCACCACAGAAGGGAATTCAGGGTTGAGAAGTGTATGTAAACAAACCTTGCTATTTCTTCACGGTTTTTACTATTCTGAGACCAAACCCCATTGTCTTGTCATTTCTTTGGAAATGTATTGTTTCTTTGTTTAAAAAAGTATAAAACTTCCTGCTGTGGTCACTTCTTTGGGTCTTCATTTTCTCCTGAAGGCTCCCATGTAAACATTCAATGCAATTTGCATGTTTTTCTCTTGCTCATCTGTCTTTGTCAGTTTAATTTTCAGATGTAGCCAGGGACCTGTAAGCCGGTTGAGGGAAATGTTTTTTTGTTTTTTTTTTCTTTCCCTCTACCTTAAAGTATAGTGGAAAACTACATTTGTTTAATGTGAGTGAAAAGGGACCAAATAACCTTGTTAGGATAAAAATTTTGGATGAAGTTACAATTTGGCCTCAATTGAGCCAAAACAAAATACTGAAAACAACTTCTAAGTAAAACTGACTATCCTATGTTTACTTAGTAGTACAGTAGTTTATTTATTATGGCTTAACTGGTTGCCAAACTAAGTGGGGGGTGGGGGGGATTATTTTCAGCCTTGAAGTTTTTTGTGTTTTTTTTTTTTAAGTAGATGCTTATATGTACACACTTTTTTTTTTAACGTGTGGGAAAGTTAACAAATGACTCTGATTAACTAGCAAATCAAAGGTTTTCTTGATGTGACTTCTACATAATTTTCTGAATTTTCCAAATGAGGCAAAGCTGAAATCCCCAGGGCAATTTCTGCCCATGGAAAAGCTGGATAAGCCTGGACTTCCCGAGTGACGTCACAGTGAGACGAGTTTTGATAATCAGGAATTTCGCCGCAAGAGTGTCTGAGAAAACAAACGTAAGAAGATCTCTGTGAGAGTTTCTATTGAAGTAATAGTCTTATGCTCATCAAAATATCATTGCACATTCAAAATGAACTCTTAAAGTATCTTTCTATGTAATTTCTGAATGCCTTAAAGAAAACTTTTAAAAAACCATTTAGCAAGATGTTTATACTACAAGATTTTTAAGCAATAAAAACAAGTTGCAGAACAGTCTGGATACTACAAACTCAGTTTCATTGAAAAAAAAAGAGAGAAAAGAAAAAGAAAAAAATATATCTATAGCAGTTTTTTTTTGTGTGTGTGTGTGAATAAAGAAAGGTATCAAAATATATGGATATATGGAAAGAAACTCAAACTGTTAGAGTAGTTACCTACTGGAATGCATAGAGAAGGCAGAAGATTCTCACTTTTTACTTTTGGGCCTTTTGTATTGTTTGCATTAGTTAGGATTAGCATTATTATATTTGTCATTTAAAAACTCACTTAGCCTTGGCCAAGTGGCTCAGTAGGTTGGAGCATTGTTCTTACACCAAAAGGTTGAAGGTTTGATTTCCAGTCAAGACTCATGCAGGAGGCAACCAATTGATATTTCTTTTCTTTTTTTTTTTAATATATTTTTATTGATTTTGTACAGAGAGGAAGTGAGAGAGATAGAGAGTTAGAAACATCGATGAGAGAGTCATCGATCAGCTGCCTCTTGCACACCCCCTACTGGGGATATGCCCGCAACCAAGGTACATGCCCTTGACCGGAATCGAACCCGGGACCTTTCAGTCCCCAAGCCACGCTCTATCCATTGAGCCAAACCAGTTTTGGCTCGATTGATATTTCTCTCTCACATCAATGCTCTCTCATCAATAAACATATCTTCTGATGAGGAATTAAAACAAAACAAAACAAAACACACCACACAATTAAAAAAGGCTGCCCAAGTTTCAAAACATCACATGTCTCATTTGATTCACAACATTAACATTTTGTAGGAATATGAATGTAAATTGCTTTTAATTTCAAAAGCAGTGTGCTAAAAAAGCCTTTCTGATACATTGAGATATAAAAGAATTATACTGAACATTATAATACTAGCATATAACATGAATATTGTATAACATTATATAATGATAGACAATATTAGTATGTACTATGGATACTGGAGTCACAATATGTTTAACAAGAGACATGCTAACTCCATCAGAAAGCCACATGGGTCATTTCCTAAGGTCATTGTCTAAAAAACAGTAAAGCTTCAGAGATTTCATTTTTCTCCTCCAATTGGCAGCTTCATGTAGTAATTTTCTCACTTTTTTTTTTTTAAGGGGAAACAATTGCATTTAATGTTTACACTAGAGAAGCAGTGCATGAATTTGTGCATGGGTAGGATCCCTCTGCCTTGCTGCGATCAGGGCCGATAGGGACCTGCCAGCCAGGGAGAGGAACCATAGCCAGCCAGTGGAAAGGACTGCAGGAGGTTGGCATGGGAGCACACCGACTATCAGGGGCAGTAGCCGAGTGTCTGCCCTCTAGTGGTCAGTGCATGTCATAGCTACTGGCCGGTCATCTTGTTGTCTGGTCCTAATGGTAGCGTAGGCTTTTATGTATTATAGTATATAGAACAGAGACCCAGGGCACAGATTCTTGTACTAGTGGGGTCCTTTGATCTGGTCTGTGGGGATCAGTGGGCCTCCGTGCTGCCACAGCGTGGCCTTACCCACCAGCCAGTTGTCCACGTTGATCCCACACAGCACACAGCATGAAGTAGAACACAAAGCAGCAGCCAGCTGGGAAGGAGCCTGAGCCTGAGCTGGGCTGGGCGCTGCTCAGGCACACAGAGGGAGTGTTGGCAGGAGATGCTCACGCTGCCGCAGCTACTCTCACCAGCCATTAGCCTGGCATCTGGTGCCCGTCTATCACCTCAGTGGCACTCCTGCTGTGGAAGTGTACTGACCACCAGGGGGCAGCACCTGTGTTGAGCGACTGCCCCCTGGTGGTCAGTGCACATCATAGCTACTGGCCCGTCTATATATTTATGGACGTTTCATATTGATATGAATAATTATATTGGCAGATCTTTACTTAAAATATTCATATTATTATGAATTCTTTAATATTCTTCAGTTGCAGAAATTTCATCTGTTGAATTCAAATTCTGTATTTGACTAGAACAATTTTCTTGTTTTCATTAGTAATTAAAACTTAAATAAACACAGAATTTGCAATATCTCATTTATAAGTTTTATGTGGATTATGTCTAACATGTTTGTGGTCAATTTATTGATAATTGAGAACTTTAAAATGTTAAGAAAACAGCCTCTTTGATGATTTTCTATTTCTAGTTTCTATTTTCAGTTCACTTCTCTATCTTTTAGTTCTTTCATGATTCTGACTTGTAGTTCTTTCTAAGTACCTAAAGAATTAAAATATTTAAAGTAATTTTAATATATTTTCATCCAAAATTGCAACAAAATACATGTAAAAAATTGTGATTAAGTGTAGAATATTTTAGAAGTATTCTTATAAAACTTATAAAGCATAAAATATATTTTCCTCAAAAAGCTCTTTTTCTTTTAAATAATCTTAAATTGTCTATTGAAGTTAAAAATCAAAACACAAATTGTAATTTATTTCATATTACTATTTTAATAAAAATTAATAAATCAAGAATTTTAAAATATTTGTAACTTTGATAAAATCTTATTGTTTTATAAAAATAAAAGTATTTTTAATTTTAAGATTCATATCCAACTAATTGCCAATGAAAAGAGATAGTACTGTGATTAACTGATGTTATCACTCTACTTATATACAAATTTAAAAATAATCTAAATTGCTTAACATTGCAAAATATTTCTCAGTTGCCATATAAAACTATTATGAGCACCACGCTCTGGAACCACAAATGTACCATAAAGAGAAATAAGAGAATTGATGTTCACCACTCCTGGAAAATAGTATTTCACTGTAGAGGGATGTCCTTTATTTATGGCAATGAAGAAGAAGGATTCGATGAGCTTTTTTCTTTTCTATGTGCAAGAGCTATGCAAATCAATGTTGCCTCAAACATGAACAGCAGCATAATACAGACAGCCTCATGCAGTCAAGATACGGGTGCTATAAAGTAAGACACATAGAAAAGTGTTTCTCTGAGGATTTAGGATTTTGTTTATGTTATACCAAGAACTACAAGCAGGATCCCAACGAGAAAGACACATATATTCCTTTTTAAAAATCTTTATTGTTGAAAGTATTACATATGTCACCTTTTCCCCCCATTGACCTCTCCTAGCCCAACCCATCTCCCACCCCAGGCCTTCACAACCTCATTGTCTGTGTCCATAGATTATGCATATATGCATACAAGTTCACTGGTTGATCTCTTCCCACACACCCACCCTCCCCTGACTTCCCTCTGAGGTTTGACAGTCTAGTGTATGCTTCTATTTCTCTGGATCTATTTTTGTTCATTAGTTTATGTTGTTCGTTAGATTCCACATATGAGTGAGATCATGTGGTACTTATCTTTCTCTGACTGGCTTAGATCGCGTTAGCATAATGCTCTCCAGGTGGAATGCTACACAGTTATAAAGAAGAAAGAACTCATACTACCTTCAATATTTGTAACATATGTTCTTTAACAAGTTTTCCTGTGTGTGGATTTGTAATATGTAGAGTCCTCTGAAGCATGGAGCCCAGGGCAGAGATCTGTGTTGCCTGAATCTAAGGGAAAATGGGCTGAGTGATTTAGATTTATATATATATATATCAATATATTTTTTTTTATTGATTTTTTACAGAAAGGAAGAGAGAGGGGTAAAGAGTTAGAAACATCGATGAGAGAGAATCAACGATCAGCTGCCTCTTGCACATGCCTTACTGGGGATGTGCCCGCAACCTTGGTACATGCCCTTGATGGGAATCGAACCCAGGAACTTTCAGTCCGCAGGACGACGCTCTATCCACCGAGCCAAACCGGTTTTGGCTGATTTAGATTCTTCTCAAGATTTTGGAATTTAGGACGTAGACTTGTTGGAAGGGATAGCATTTTCCTTTGTGGAAGTTTCTGGATCTTCCTGGAGCTAGAGGGTTATCTCTTCCTTGGATTCCATGAGATACATTAACATCCTTTTAATACATGCCCTTTTTGTGTAGACTAGCTTGTTTGGTTTCTGTTGTATGTACGTTAAGAAAAGACTCTAAGAATACACTGGTCTATGTGAGAAGGGAAGAGATGAAGCTGAAGTGTTTATTGGGCCAGATTGTAAAGTAACTGCAACACCCGTATGTATCTTTGTTTGCATATGTGTGTGTATGCATATATGTATATGTACACATGTGTTTTGTCCTCTGAAAGGGTGTGGAAACAAAAACACCCCAATAGAATTGAGCTTATCTAGTACTTAGATCTTGATTTTTAAGTAGAATTTCCCATTATAAGGAAACAGGTCCTTGGAGAAATAACCAGTTCTAGGGTTGCGGCACGGAAGGTACTGATGTGTTTGAAACATCTTGTTGAACTAGAAAACAGAAAATGTTTTAAAAATAATTATGAGAGCATATTAAAAGTATACAGTTGCCAGCTGAAAAGGGAACCAACTTGTCAAATCTGGGACAATTCAGTATTAAAATTAATAATGACTGCAATGGATTATAGCCCGTGTAATCAAATTGGAATATACAGATCCATACTAATAATAGATAGGTAAGATGGAGGGGGAAATGTAGGGAGTTAGGGGGTGGGGAAAAAAAATTACTATTAAAAGGAAATACCTACTGACATGGAGAACTAACACTTTACAGTCATCATATAAAGACTGGTAAGGGAAAGAATCATTAAGGTTAATTATGATGAGGATTAGACTATTACAATGGACTTAAAAAGTCTCCCCACATATTGCTTAATAGTTGTGAGAGAAAATCGAAACTACAATGGAGGAAATGGACAACACTTTCATCAGGTGGTCAAACTTAACATCACGATTGGCAGATGGATATCTTTTACCTGGGAGATCTGAGAAGGACACATCATCATTTCTGTAGTTTTCTGGCTATAGATGCAAATCTGAATCTAATTATGAGGAAACATCAGCTAACCCAAATGGAGAAACATTCTATGAAATGAGTAGACTTTGTCGTGAAGGGCAAAGAAAAGACTAAGGCACTGCTCCATATTTAACGAGAATAAGAAGACAACTAAATGCAATAAATACATAGTTCTATACTGAATCCTGGGGGGAAATTTATAGGCATTATTAGGAAAATTGAAAAAATATGAATGGCAGATTAGATAAAACTATTGAATCAATGCTAAATGTCCCAAATTTGAAGGCTATACTATAGTATGTAAGAAAATTCCCTTATTCCTAGGAAATACTTAGGAAGCAATAAGAGATAGGGAGAAGTATGACAGCATAGCCCTTCAAATGGTGCAGAAAATATAAAGAATATAGACACACACAAATAGAAAGAATGAAAAAACAAATGTGGTAAAATATTGAAAATTTGGCAATCTGGATAAAAGATGTATGGGAATTTCATATATTATAAATTTTCTATAAGTTTAATGTTATAATTTAAAAATTTTGAGTATATGATTAAAAGGTTTTACTAATTCATACTATTTCTTTGTTCAGTTAGTTTGAATTAGTAAGAAATGGCTCTAATTTGTTAAGTAGTAGCCTATGGCCTGTGAGTATTTCCTATACTGGTGCCACATAGTCCCTATGCATGAATTACAAACCAGAAACTATTTGTGTGATTCTATTTGGACTTCTGACTTCTATAAATTTGAGGGAGTATGTTTGGTGTAAAAAGCAGAAGTTTTCTGCTGTTTAAGTCTATAATGAAACAGAACTCACACACTTTATAATTCAGAGCTAATCAAGTAAAAATATCAATGGGGAAATCCAGGTCAACTATAATTCCCATCATGACTAAGTAGCATAAAGCCTCAGAATGGGATGACCTAGAACTGACCTCTGGGAGAAATCACAGTCAAATTAGGATCACTCATTTCCAGGATTCTTGTCAGAGGGTTGACTCAGCAATTCAAACATCTTTTCAGTTACAATAATTACAACATACTTCCTACACACATTTTGATCTCTTGGACAAATATGTACTATACCAAGCTGTTTCTCAGAACTATATATGGTGTTTGTATTTTATTAAGGAGTGTAAGTTCTGATAGAAAAACAATTTACCAAGTATAAAGGAAATTTTTATGATCATTTTAAATAGGAGTATTAGACATTGGGAATTTAGTCTGCTCATTAATTTCCTTGGATGTCTTAGCTTTGGAAAATAACATTCTTAGCCTAAGCTTAGCATATTCTTCAAAAGCTATCATTTTTATTAACTAAGAAATAGAAACAATATTGATTTCCTTCAAACCTGTTCAATCTGTTTGGTTAAAAAAAAGTCAGGCTTGCTTTCATTTGAAAGATAGAAATCTTAGAAGCTGTCTAGCATTCTTCTTCTAGCCTTTGAGCTCCTCGATGTTTAATTGTACAGTGTTATTCACAGTAAAGAAAAAAAATGTCGCTACCTTGAAAACAATGATGAATACAAATTTCAGCTCTGATGTTGTTGATTGTATGATTTGGGGCAAGAAATTTATCTCCTTAGTTTTTTCAGCTTTCTAAGAAGGGCAAGCAGAACAGTGAGGGATCTGGAAACCATACTACGTAAAGAATGGTTAAGAGAACTGAGTACTACTATGGACCTATAAGAATGGCTCAAATCCAGAAAACTGACAATACCAAATGCTGACAAGAAGATGGAGCAACAGGAATTCTCCTATGTTACTGGTGGGAATGCGAATGGCAGAGCCACTTTAGAAGACAGTTTGGCAATTTCTCACAGAACTAAAATACTCTTACCATACAATCCAGCCATCATGTTTCTTGATATGTACCCAAGAGTTAAAATCTTATGTCCATACAAAAACCTTCATATGGATGTTTATAGGAGCTTTATTCATAATTGCCAAATATCAGAAGCATCCAAGATGTCCTTCTGAAGGTAAATGAATAAACTGTAGCACATCCAGACAATGAAATATTATTCAGCACTAAAAAAAAAAAAAGAGCTATCAAGCTTTGAAAAGACATGAAGGGATTGTAAATTTCTATTACTAAGTGAAAGAAGCTGATTTGAAAAGGCTACATGATGCATGATCCTAACCATTTGACATTCTGAAAAAGGCAAAATTATGGAGACAATAAAAGGATTAGTGGTTGACAAGAGTTTGGGTGGGGGGGGGGGGGGAAAGTGAGTGGATGTGGAGCTGAATAAGCAGAGCCCAGGTTTAATTGTTTTAAATTAATTAATTTTTAAAATGAAATTTATTAGGGTGACATTGGCAAATACAATTATATAGGTTTCAATTGTACAATTCTATGCACAGAGGATTTTCGAGCAGTAAGAATACTCTGTATGAATTATGATGTACACTAGAGGCCCGATGCAACCCCAGGTGCTTCAGCCGGCCCTTGCAGCCCTGGATTTGTCCAGAATGTGGTCTGGATGGCCGTTCTGCTATTTTGTCTAATTAGCATATTAGCTCTTTATTATATAGGATTATCTGACAATATATGTCACCATACATTTGTCTAAGCCTATAGGATGTACAACACCAAGAGGAAACCCTAAGGTAAACTAGACTTTGGATGATTATAATGTGTTGACTCAGGTTCATCAATTGTCACAGAGATATCACTCTGGTTGGGATGTAGGTGGTGGTGACTGTTTATGTGTGGGGGCAGGGACATATGGGAAATCTCTGTACCTTTCTCTCAATTTTGTTGTTAACTTAAAGCGTCTCTCTTTTTAAAAACATTTTAAGAACAGAGAAATCTGGGGAGATTCAAAGTCCAGAAGAGAGTAAGATTTAGTTTATGTGGCTCAAAGGGTAGAATTAAGCTCCACAGATGTAAGTGCCAGGGAAGTAGAGAGTAGATAAAGGCTTAAAATAACGTATTCCCCAACAAATGAGCTGTGCTTCATGGAAGGGACCCTGGCTGATTTGAGGTAGTAAAAGTTCAACACCATGCAAGAATCTGGACTTCTGAAACCAAAACACCCAACTCTAAGTTAATGTACTTCTCTGCTTAGTTTGGTCTAAGATTGAGCTAGCCTTTAAAGAAACGAAAGCCCTTGATTTAGATTAAGCTTGAAATCAATTAAAGCCCCCAGATCTCTTTCATAAGAATGCCTGCCAAGTCAGACTTCCCAAAACCTGTACTTGTACAGCAAGTTCTTTACTTTTCTGAGTGATGTAAGTGGGGAAAGGCTTAGCATAGATAATTGTCAACACAGGAAAATTAGACAACTGAATAGGCAAATTATATAGCATCCACCAGTGAGTCATCAACTAATTGCATTTGTTAAGCTGGTCAAACATTCTAACTTCTTGGGGTGGCTAATCCAGGCTTGCACATACTTTTGGGAGGTCTGTTAAAACTGCTTCTCCATGAGCACATCATCTAGGATTCTCCCTAAAGTTATCGTATCGTGTCCCATTTTTATTTTCTATATAGTTAGCCTCTGTTGTCTTATCACAAGTTAAGGTAACTTCAATTACTCGACAACCATGTGAGTGGGAACTAATGAACATAGATCAGTCTCAACAAATCAATAAATATTTATGGAGGGTCTACCATATGCTTTTTTGGCACACTGGGGAATACAAAAGAGTAAAGACAATTCCAACTCTCACGTAATGTGCAGTTTACTTGGGGATATACAAATATAACTAACAATGCAAGCAGTCCATGATAAGAGTTAAGAGAGTGGAGGAGATGATAAACATTTATAAGAATTGAGAAAATCCATTGCACGGCTGATGTAATCCGGGAAGTTTTCACAGAAGTAAGAGCTTGAAGGATGTTCAGATAATGATCAGGCCTCATTTTGGTTTTTCTTTCACTTTCTCTTTCTCTTATCAACGAGAGGGGGGATTTAATATAAGAATAAAAGTGTATCTTAGAATTCCCAAGAGGAGTGTGGCAGCCAGGCCTCATGAAGCAGACATAACAAGATTTGGAAAGCCCGAAGGTTTCCCTTTTCATATCTCCCTCTGCTTCATAGGTTCATCTGTTTCTTTGATGCCTGGAGAGGCAATCTCACAACTCCAGAATTTCAGTTACCTATAGCGTATCCCAACTTAAAAATTTAGGGAGGAGTAAAGCTCTTACTTTAGAATAAATAATTTAAAAAGATGTAACTTAGAAACAATTGTAAAAAAAACAACTAAGGTTCTCAGTTCACTATAGAGCCTTCACCTAAACGTTTCTCAAAGACTGCTGCTTATCTCCCTGTTTTCTTCAACTCTTTTGGTAACCAGGCTTTTCAGATCTTGTTCTGACAGTGGAAAAATAAGCCAAATATCCATCAACTAATTACATTTTCATCAGCTTACATCTATTAGCAGATAATCAAAAGTTGACACTACAGCTTCTCTATAATAGTATTTCTCTACATCCTTAAAAGGATGTGCCTTCAATCAGAATAGCCCACTATGAGCAATGGCCCATGCAGAGGACACATCTGCAACTTGACTCTCAAATGATCAGTTCCACAGGCGAGTCACATTAGTACTTCTCATCTGCATCTTTGCTTATAAAGATGGAGAACATCTTGCTTTGGATTATTTGTCGGGAAAGGCAAAGTGAGATGGTTTCTTGAGTGGGGGTTGGGGGGGGGGAGTGAGGAAAACCTAAGAAGGGAATAAAAACAGTTCTATTACAACATATAAAAACATTTGGAATTTATTTGTACAAATCTATAGCCAATCAAGGTCCAACATTGCATTTTGTGGTTAGGTCTTTTAAGTCTCTTTGATTACAGAGCAGCCATCCACTCCTTTTCCACCTCTCCCATTTTATTTTGCCATGAATTTATTAAAGAAAATGCATCTTTAATGGCTTAGGATAGTATTGGCTTGATAAAATATCTAGATAATTCAAGAACAAATACTGTGACAGAGTGTTAAGTGCATTGAAAGGAATATAAAACTAAAGTCTGGGAGAGTTTAATCAGGAAAGAATTGCTGTAATCTGGGCAAGAGGTAATGGTGGTCTGAATTAGGTAGTTGGAGTAGGGAATGAATGGAGAACATCTTAGACTCAGTCCAAGGGACAGTTCCAAATTCTGAAGAATATTATAGCAATTATCCAATATCTGTAGAAATCTAAAAAGTGAGAGTAACATTTAATAAGTTTTTATTCAGATGTTGAGGCAATGCATCATTAGGTGGTGATCTCTCCCATGAAGTGTTCAAGAAAAAGCTATATGATCAGCCACTGGGGATGATGCAACCTTCAGGATGATGCAATCTCTTGTCTCCTCTTCCTGCTCCTCCTCTATAAGTGATTGTCCAACTTGTATTTGAAGAGTAAGAGTGAAGAGAAACATAGCTTTGTGAGGCAGCCATTTTTAAAAATTTTTAATTTTTTTTTTTTTTTTTTTTTTTTTTTTTTGCTAAGCATCTATAATTATTAGAATGTTTTTCCTGGCAATTAGCCCCAAATCTAGCTAGTTGGCCTTGGTTCTACCTTCTAAGACTGTATAGAATAGCCACTTTCCTTATCATTTTCTCTTCTTCAGACCAGAACTTTTCAGTTCCTTTAACTGTTTCTCATTTCCCATCTTTGTTCCTCTTTTCTGTCCATGCTCCCAGTTGTCACTGTCCTTTTTGGAGTCTGCAAACAGAACTGAATACCCTGTGATATGCAGTCTAACCTGAGAAGAATAGAGAGGATATGCAGTCTATAGTTCTACATACTGTATTCCATTAATGCATAAAAATGACAATACTGGTTTTACTAGTACTGTTTCACTCATTTTGAGTTAACAAGACCCCTCAAAGGTCTTCTTTGCATGTGCTGCTACTACTTGAATATGCATATTTTTAAAGCTCATCTTGGAATCTAAGTGTAAAACTTTATACTAACCATATTATGTGTTTCCTTGTTAGATTAAGGTCATTGTTCTAATCCATCAAGTTTTGTTTTTTTTCTGGACCCTAAATCAGAAAACTAATGTTTGATTCATTCATCTCAATCTTCAAGCATCTAAAACTTTAATTTAAAAGCCAATTTGATCCATATTCATGAAAACAGAAATATCAAGTAGGGTAAGGCTATGGATGAAACTTCCTGGAGATCTGTCTCTAGACATGGCTTCATGAGCAGCATTTCCTTAGATATGGTCCCTTTCTAGGTACAAATTTTGATTATATTCTAGCCCAAATTTTGCCTTTCATCTACAAGGATATTAAAGACTGTTAATCTATGACAACAGACTTCCATTGGTCTATGTGAATAAGAATTCTGTGGGTAAATGAGGCAAGACCAGAATGGCTCATTTATAGTGAATCTATGTTGATCCCTAATCTCTCCTAGACAAGCTTACTGGGCTCTGGTTCATAGATTTCACATTCCTCCCCTTTGAAAAGTAGGACAGCATATGCTAAACTCTAGATTTTTGGAGCCTGTGCCATACTTCGTGGTCACAAATTAATATAGCAATATGACCTTCTGGGCAATTCTCTTAAGAAACTCATTAATAGACCAAGGGACTTAAACTTAAGATAGTTTTTAAGTGTCTTTTTACCAGAGTTTGTTCCAACATTGCAGATCTGCAATTATTCTCACTGATGAAGGCAATGGCAGCAAAAGAGAATGGGCTATTTTTCTCCCTATTTTCTATGGACTTCACACCATCTGTCCTTGGAGTGAATATTTGCCTTCTGAATTCTACTTCCTGCTTTGAGCATTCCCCAAATCCCCCCACTTAGCTTCAGCACTTTTCTCAAGCTTTATTTCCTACTAAGCTTTAGCATTCCAGATGCTGGATGTAACCTTACTCACACATTTTCCCTTAAGTATGAAATTTCCTCTTTCTCATGTGTCTTTCTAAAATCTGAACTGAGTTCCTTGGAAGTCATATCAGCATCTGTGCTGACTGCTCCAGCTTAATTTACACTGAGTTATTTGCAGAGGTCATTAGTCACCCAAACATTGTAAGTCATCTCTATAATACAGGTAAAGTTGAAGACTTATACCAACCTTTAAAAAAATGATTTTGAGAGAGAGAGAGAGAGAGAGAGAGAGAGAGAGAGAGAGAGAGAGAAGAGAAGGGAAGGGAAGGGAAGGGAAGGAAGAGAAGAGAAGAGAAGAGAAGAGAAGAGAAGAGAAGAGAAGAGAAGAGAAGAGAAGAGAAGAGAAGAGAAGAGAAGAGAATCATTGATCAGTTGCACTGACTGGGAATTGAACCTGCTACCTTTGGTGGGATAATGTCCATCCAACTGAGCACACTGGCCAGGGCAACACCAATCTTTAACTGAACTTTTTCTGAAATGTCTTTCAAACTCCTCACTGAAATGTCTGACACTTTTCAGGGGGCGTGAACATTTTTTCCTCAAGGTTCTCAGGAAGCAATGTGGTAGGTCTGAACTCTGTTCTGAGTCAGGACTTAGCTCAAATCCTGCACCTGCTCAAACTTGTTGGGTGACTTTAGGCCAGTTCCTTAATCTCTCTGAGGCTAAATGGAGATAATTATGCATCACCTCACACAGGTATTCTGGCATCTCACAGAGTCCTTAGATGAACAAATGAGATGATACATTGTCAGTGCCTTGAGTGATATAGGGTGGGTTTCAGAGAATGACTGTGCTCATCCTCTCTGCCTTTCCCTCTCTCCTCATTCAGTTCACCAACCTGTTCTCACTTGTTTTTCATAATTCATTTAGGGGAGCAGTTTCTCTCATGGTCTTTTTGTTTGGGGAGATTCAATGTCCAGCAGGTAAGTCAAGAATTTACCAGACTTCCTCTTTTAGCTTGGATGGATCCAGCTGTCAGTGTAGTTGAAATCCCCCATCACTGTCACATCTTGCCTGTTACTTTTGCAGTCTGGGTCATTTCCTCCATCTGGTCAGGTGTTAACTCTAAAGGATATTTAGGAAACACTGAAAACATTTTTAACTTTTTATGCTGAGTTCTTGTGGTTAGCTTTATGTTCCAAAACATAGTTATCTTTTACATCACAGGGATGATTTTTCTCATCCTTGAGAATTGAACTGGGAGGAATCAGAATGGGAAAATGTCATGGAGAAGACAAAGCAGAGTGCCTTTAACAATGCCTGTGGTGTTGAGAGACAAATTTGAGCTTGGCAATTTTGACGTGGGCCACTCATAATCACTAGTCTTCCTTCATTTCCAGATGCAGAGCTAAGCTCAAATGTTTCATTTCCTCAAAAGCTTCTCTAACTTTCCTTACTTCCTCCAGTTAAAAACTCCCACTCTCTGAATTTGAAAGGGGATAGCTCCTCACATTAGACATTCACCACCACGTATTTCACTTTTTCTTTACCCATCTTCTGGTTCATTTTCTACCTGCTGCTATGTTTTCTTCCAGGTGGACCTGCTCCAGACAGCACAGGCCACCTCTCCTAAGAGGCCTGTTGGGCAAAATATATTTGTCAGTCTCTGGCCCAAGTGTGCATCACCAGGTGACAAAGAAGGAAGCTGGAAACTGAGGAGGACACACATGCTCCCATCACTGGGAGATCTCTTCAGTCTTAGGAGAGAGCCTGTGAAATGAGGCCACTCCAGACCTTACCTACAGACCCCAGTTTGCTTCCCTGGACTTTTTTTTAGGTCAAGCCCTTATCTGTAGCTGGACATATAACATCCATCATATGTATAACTTCCAACAGAAGTTATGCTTGGTTACATGTTTAAGTGCCAACTTAAAATGGCTTTTGAAGTAAGCAAAAATTTTAATGAAGTTTTGTTGTTTGTTTGTTTGAAGATTCTCTATTGAACATTTTTTTTTTTCTTTTTAAAAAATGTTTGAACTGAGTATAGAGAGAGAAAAAAGGAGAGGGAGAAAGAGAGATAGAAACATCAGTGGTGAGAATCATTGATTGGCTGCCTCCTACATGCCCCCTACAAGGGATCAAGCCCACAACCCAGGCATGTGCCATGACTGAGATCAAACCATGACTTGCTAGTTCACGGGTCAATGCTCAACCACTTAGCAACACCAGCCAAGATCCATTGAACATCTTTAAGACAAGCCTCCCACTCCATCCCTATTCAAATTACAATTTTAATCAAACTTTCAAAAATTTCTTGTGGTTATTGGGCTGTATTTCTGTGATGATGTCACCATTCCAAGAAAACAGAAGGTAGTCTCCAATTTGATGAAGGATTCATATGTAACTTATAAGTTCAAATGTGATACATTCTCTGTTCCAAAAAAATACTAGGATCTGTTCTACTTTAAAAATTGGATTTCTAGCCTGGCTGGCACGGCTCAGTGGTTGAGCATTGACCTATGAACCAGGAGATTATGGTTTGATTCCTGGTAAGGGGAATTGAACCATAACCTCCTGGTTCATCCCTAGCGTGGGGTGTGCAGGAGGCAGCTGATCAATGATTCTGTCATCATTGATGCTCCTATCTCTCTCTCTCCCTCTCCCATTCTTTCTGAAATCAATAAAAAATATATTAAAATAAAATTGTAATTCTATTAGAGTGCCCATTTCACAGGTCAGAGTGCCTCTGCCACTTTCATTTGTTCTTTAATCTCTCCTCTCTGAGTCATTTTAAGTTTTTTAAAAAAATATATTTTTTTATTGTTTTCAGAGAAGAAGGAGAGGAGAGATAGAAACATAAATGATGAGAGATAATAATTGATCGCTGCTTTCTGCAAGCTCACACTGGAGATCCACTCCGCAACCTGAGCATATGCCCTGACAGGGAATAGAACCCTGACCTCCCAGTTCATAGATCAATACCTAACCACTGAGCAACACTGGCTGGGCTCATTTTAAGTTTTATTCCATGACAATAGGTTGCCAAAATTCATGGGTTGTTGGGAATATGAGCAACATATAACACAATACATACCTGAATTTATTTGGCAGCGCGAGCCCTGAGACAGGCCTTTCATTTGCCATGGCCAGAATGTCTACAAAAAAAGGAAACATTTATATGCTTAAATTTTGGAAATTAAAGGAAGGCAAGTTGTGTCCGTGGACAATCTAAGGTCAAAGCTGGATGGGATGTTTTGTTCCTGCGCTACGTCAGTTGACCTTAGGCTTGTGGGAAATGGGTATGGAACTCCCCACCATCCCATGCCAAGTGGTGACCAGAACAGATGCAAGCAGAATGATAAGCTCAGGAGTGCACAACAGTGGCAACTAACTTGGAAATAACTAAAGCAGAAAGGTCACAAAAAACGTCATCTCTGTGTGGGTGAAAATATGTCTGAGAAAGTCCGCTCCAAGAACTATGCAGGCAAAGAGAAGGCGTTGGAGTCAATGTGGAGACGCTGTGAGTGCTGTACTCCAGTTGAGTGCAGACTCTGAGACTCCTGAACCCTAACTGAAATGGACTCTGCCTCGTAGTGCATGTGCTTTGGTTTACTCTTGTTGCTATTTGATCTTAGAAACTTGGCAATGCTACTGCAAATAAACTATTGAGGGGAGAAAGTCCTTTGGCAATGAAAAAGACAGGAAATAGTTTTCCCCTCCTGATATTTTTAGGATACTTAGCAAAACCTTGGGAATGCAATTTAGAGCTGATTATTCAGTGTTCATTATTTCCTCCTCATTTAGGTCTGATGTTTCTCATTAATTCACTAACATTTATTAAGTATTTGCTTTGGGTCCAGGCTCATGGGAAAGCTTATGATTAGCCATGTGTACACAAGGGTCACTAAACTGGGAGTTTAGTGGTTTATGGGACCAGTGACTCAGGAAAGCAATGACTGAGAAGAAACTGATAGTATTAACATAGGTCAGAATAGCCACACAAAAGTGCCCTAAAGAGCAGATGGGTGTGGGAGGGTTGGGGGAGAAATACAGTCTCATGGGTTAGTAGCTTAGGCTTCACCCTTCATTGTACAAGAACCATTTTAGTTTCTGGTTGCTATATTGGACTCTTTGAAAAAAACTGCCACTTTCTCCAATCATTACATGAAACAAGCAGTTTGGAATATTAGCAATGGAGTAAGAATCCATTGTCCACAGAGGCAGCTGAACCTTGTACCTCTGACTTGCTTCTTTTCTTGGGAATTTCTTTTAATCCCCACTGCTACCCCTGTGATAGCATTGGGTAGCACTGCTCCATCCTTGACATTCTTGTCTAAGCATAAAACAGAGCCTAATGCCTTCACCTCTCCTAGAACATTAAATAGCAATGAAAGACAGAGAATCTAAAAACTGACCATCTGGGACCTCCAGGCCTCTTCCCATCCTGTCTTGTGGCTTATCCCCATCCATTAGACATCATCTCAGTACCCAGCCCCATGTCCCAGTGTGAAATACCAGTTCATTGTTTCTACACAAGATTATCAAAGATTAGGGGTTAAAATTGGGCTTTGGAGCCCAATAGACTAGATTTGAACCCTCACTAACTTTAGCACTTACTAGCTGAGTTTCCTAATTTTTCAACTGCAAAATGGTGATAATAATTGAGTGTTTATGAGTATTAAATGAATTAATATAAGCAGAGACCTTGAAACAGGTCTGGGCTAGATTTACAGCTCAATAAATCTTAGCTTCAAACTCCGTGATAATTGCCATGTCAATTAATCCAATAAAGTCCACATAGAGGCATCAAGGTCATTTTCCCACAGTTGGTTTTTTAAGAAATCTCCTGACCTGAAAATCTTGTTTGCAAGGTTCTGCTTAAGCCAGAACTTTCCCTTAAACATTGAATAGTCATTTGTCTTCTGTTAAAATAAACATGCTGTGAACTTAAAACTGCTCTTAAAAATAATATCTATTTTTTTAAAGGAAAAAATATCACTGATGAATGATTAAAGCAGAAATTTCTCCCCTTTCATAAAATTACTCAGGTTATTGTCTCACTTTTTATTTCATATCTATGATTGAGTCCTGGCTAATCAATACAAGTTTATAGAGAGACTGTACTATGATGGGGTGAAATAACATTAAACTTGAAAACAATCTTAGCCTTCTTCCCTTCTCTACCCACTTAAGAGGGTTATTCATCGCTAGTGCCATTTCCCACCTTGGTGAAGATGGGGTCTTTCTGGCTGGGAGAGTTGATAGCTGGAGATGCACTGGAGGATGTGGGATGGGCAAGAGAGATGACCTGTAGGTTGGGAGAAGATCTAGCACACTGTGGAGAGAAGCAGGTGTGTAGGAGGCATGCTTCAGGGAAAAGGGAATTGTTATCAGAGTGATTGTGGTTGTGTATTTGGCTCTCTTTCACAGTTTTTTGTTTTGTTTTTTCAAACTGCTCAAGTCAAGGACTAATGTAATCTCTCAACAATTTATTTTGGTCATTGGTACTTCTGCAATAACATCAGCATTCCACAAAAGCACGAGGCCTACTCCAATGTGACAAAGGATTCAGAAATAATCTTTGCATGTGTAAATCTAAATGTGATGGTCTACAGATTCTTTGTTCCTCAAATGCCTGGGTCTATTTAAAAATTGAATTCCTTTCCTGTTAGAATGCCACAGGCCCAAATCCCGCCCCTCCTCCACCATTACCCGTTTTCATTCTATCTTCAGTCTCTCCCTTCCAGCTCAGCCTCTGTACTAATCACAGGCTATTTTTCTAATAAATAAATCAGATTAAAGTTGTTTGCATTCCTGAGCTACCAATTGGCTCCCTCTCTCCAACAGTATAGAATTCAAGCTTCTCAAATGATCATGATTTTCTACCATCAATCCTACTACAGCTCTCCACCCATCTCGAGACCAGAACACTACCAGTATATGTCCTGAACAGCCAGGCTGCTCTGGTCCCCAGGCCTCCAAGCATGTTTCTGCTATGGCTTGCAAGGCATCATTGCTTTTCCTATCTAAAGAATTTCTACTAGGACTCCTGTGAAAATGTTCCTAACTGTCAACTAGCTATCCCAACTCAAGAAGAAAAAAGGAGATGACAATTCCCCCCTATTGTGCCCTGTGTCATGTGTAAATTCTGAGTTTTATTATAAACATTAGTTTTTATCTGACTCCTCCACTTGACTTCCAGAGAGCAAATCTGCACATGAACTCATCACATGATAGACACTCTGATGGAGTATAGAGTAGATGTATGAATATATTTATCAACACCAAGCTGGTTTGTGTTTCTAAAGTAAACCTGGAGCATCTGACCACCATATTTCCATTGTTTTTTACCCAAACATGTTCAAACGTAGTCCAGCCTGGCTGGTATGACTCAGTGGTTCAGTTTTGACCTATGAACCAGGAAGTAACAGTTTGATTCCCAGTCAGTGCACATGCCTGGCATTTTGGGCTCAATCCCCAGTGTGGGGCTTGCAGGAGGTAGACGATCAATGATTCTCTCTCATCATTGATGTTTCTATCTCCCTCTCCTTTATCCTACTTCTCTGAAATCAATAAAAGTCCTATCTAGTAAAGAGGTAATATATAAATTGACCGTCACTCCAACACACAAGATGGCTGGCAGGGGAGAGCAGTTGGGGGAAACCAGGCCTGTAGGGGAGGGCAGTGTTGGGGGTGACCAGGCCAGCAAGGGAGGGCAGTTAGGCATTAATCAGGCTGACAAGGGAGTAGTTAGGGGGTGATCAGGCAGGCAGGCAGGTGAGCAGTTCAGATCCACTAGTCCTGGATTATGAGAAGGGTCCCAGATTGGAGAGGGGTGCAGGCTGAGCTGAAGGACACACACACACACACACACCATGCACAAATTTTGTGCCCCGGGCCTCTAGTATATTATGAAAAAATATAGTCCATAAGAACATTCTTCTTTATGTACTTTCCCCACCTCCATTTTGACAAAACAAAAACAAAAACAAAAAACAACAACTGTATAGTCTCACAGTTGAAGATCATTTAAGGCCAAGAAGCCGTAGATCCACCAGGAGAGCCTCAGAATTTATCTGGGCCAACCTGGAAGTCACAAAAATGATATCCTATTTTCACAGGAATTTATGAGTGCCTTGTACAAGGTAGACAATTACTAACATTAAATTAAATGAATGCCTAGAATAAAATATGATATTGGCAGAGAGAGGGAAGGAGAAGCCCTCACCTGGAAAGCACAATGCCTAGCTGAATGTAATTATCCATCTTGTCCATTGCTGTTCTGGGGCTGTCACCCAAGGGAACAGATTGGTGCTACTGTCATCTACCAGGACCTCAGCATTCTTTCTGAATTTCCCTAAGAAGCTGTTTTCTAATTTCCCACTTTCTTCAAATCTCTCTTCCCTCTGCTTTCCTAAAAAAAAAATAGAAGTTGGTAGATGGAAACCCTGCCACAAAACTTCAAATATTTTTGAGGGTTGCTTTCATTTGCAAGTATTAGAAAACCTAACTCAACTGGTTTAAAACAGTAAGATAATTTTGTTGACTCAAAAATTAATGAGTGTTGTTGCAGGGCCTTCAAGTTTTATTCTTCATTAGCTCAGAGATGTCATCAAGGACTCGGATTTTTATTGTTGTTGTTGTTGTTTTTGTTAATATATTTTTATTGATTTCAGAAAAGAAGGGAGAAGGAGAGAGAGGTAGAAACATCAATGAAGAGAGAGAATCATTGACTGCTGCCTCCTGCCTTCCCCCACTGGGGATCGAGTCCAAAACCTGGGCATGTGCACCCCTGGTTCATAGGTCAATACTCAATCACTGAGCCACACCAGTTGGGCAGGACTCAAGGTTTTTCCATCTCTCTTCTCTGTTAGCTTCAGCACCACAACAGGCTAGCTCCCAATTTCAAGCATGACATACCTAGTCGAAAACCCCTGGGGAAGAAAAATTGTTTTCAGAAGTATTCTAAGCCCCATCAAATTTTCTGTCACATCTGTGCAATCAGAACTAGGTCACATGCCCATCTATATCAGCCTCTGGAGAGAAGAATGGTGTTTCCATGTTTGGCTTCTTATAATTACAACTAACACTGATAAGCTTATAATCAGGTTCCCTTTGTTAAGGAGTTGATAACTGAAGAAAATTGAAGGATAAGACCTATGCCCATATCCATCCATCATTTCCTAACAGATATTATTAGTTTAGATGCTGCTTTTTCCCTGCAAGAAATATAAAGCTTGATTAATATGAGTTGAATAAACAAAGCTTGGGTTTTTGCCTGAGCCCCACCACTAATCAACTGTGTAATTTTTATAAAGTTAGTTGAACTTCTTAAGGCCTCAGCTTCCTCTTCTGAGAAAGGAGGGATAGCCTAAGATGAATTATTTCCATGATTCCTTGAAAAAGATAGCCACATCTTATGAGTATCTAGACTATCCAGGGACTAGCTGGACTCTGAAAATTTGTAGATATTGTCAGCAATTACTGCTCTTGATGACAAGAGCAAGCTTCTTCCAAACTCAGCTGGGGCTCTGCAGGCAGGAGTCTGTATACCTCTGAACCAGTGTGAGTTTCAGCTCAAGGGAGCAAATAGGCGAGCAAGCTTTGAGGAATGTAGGTCAGACCCAGTCTCTCCCTTGGCCTTCCCTCCTCTCAGTTGCACACTTGGGAAGTTGATCTCTATAAGCCATTGTTTTCAAAGCACAGAGAGCTCTGGACTTTCCCAGGAATTCCACTGGAATGTAAACAATCTTCAGATCCCAGGCAGAAGCCAGCGGATTTCCTGAGCTGTCACAAAATCGCACTTGCTGGATCCTAAGGATTTGATGCCTTTTTAAAAACTTTTTTTCCTCGTTAGGTAAAAAATGTTTTTCTCGCTCTAAACATATATCTGACATCAGTTAATATTAATTTTCTGAAATGAAAGGATGAGTCAACTGAATACTAATTCTGTAATATAGATGTCAAACACACAATTGTACATGCTTCTTGACTCCAGAAGTGGCCAGAATTACAAGCTCATCAGACAGCCATCTTTGCACTAGCTCAAAGGGAGACTTGAATCTCAGTTTATCTTTCATTAAATACAGATTCCTATCCATTCTGGGCCTCTGCTGTCCAGGGCAGCTCTCTAATACTTCAGAGACTGGTCCATCCCAGCAGGTTAATGCCATCCTGTGTGTTGATAGAGACTCTGCCTGTAATGTTTTCTGTTGTTTGTTTTTGGTCCTTAGACTCTCCCTGTGCCCCATAATGGCTCAGAAAACCGCACTCTCTTTCCCCACTTCCTGAGCGCTGAGGGTGGCCAGATGCCCCAGCACATCTTGTGAAAAGGTGACATCAGAGACAGGAAGATCTGGGTTTTAGTGTCATTTCTGTCCTCTTTTTAGCCCTGTGATCTGGGGCAAGTTACCTAACTGCTCTGAGCAGCTGTTTCCTTATCTGCAAAGTGAGGATAATAACACTCCCCAAGGGGGATTGCTGAGAAGATTAAAGGAGAAAGCCTGTGTATAGTTTCTAAGATGGTCTCTCCCAAATCAGCTCAGTGGTTGCTGGTTCCCTTTGCTCCCCTCTGCAGCTGCTGCGTCCTGAAGTTGCAAACATTTCCAGGTGAGGCCATGTGACACCTCCTGTAACAGTCCGAGAAAGAACCTAACTGTAAAAGCAGCTTCATCCTCGGCCAGAGGCAACCTTACTAGAACAGTCCAGCTCAGTGACGCCTTATCTGGCCTCTTACTCACTATGGGAATCAGATGAAAAGAAATCCAACTAGAAAATGGGGTGTGCAGATGAATGTTGACCACATATTTGTTTCCTTTTTTGGTTTCCTTTTCCTTTGAAAACTCTTGCAGATCTCCAAAAGCCCTCCTCCCCCTCCTCCCCTTCTTTATTTAAAAACTTTCATATCCTTCTTTCTATGCTGGTGGACAGCTGCTGAGGCCCCATGGTTTGAAGGGGACTCATAGGTTCATGGTGCACCAACCTCAGGTTCTGAGCAGGGGGTGAAGGTTGGGGCTGCAAATTCACTCATTTCTTCCAATAAATGTTTTGGTGTCTTCAGCAACCTCCAAGATGTAAATGTGGACTCTGAATAGTCTGGTCACACTGGTATACCAGGATATTTTGGTGAGGACTCAAGCCTGATGAAACTTTTCTAGTAACTTGGGCCTTCCATTTTGGCAGGAGGGGCAGAGGTAAGCTAGGGGCTAATGAGACAAAGGTGAAGCCATTTTATTCCAGGTCCCATAATGATCGATAAGTCTTTCATTGGCTCTTGGTATTATTTTCTCAAGCAAAAGGCTTAAGAAAATTGGAGAACTAATTTCTTCCTTTTCATTCTGCAGGAAGCCACAGCAAGGAAGAACAATGGGTGGCCCACATCCCCTTCAACCAGGTCCACCTAGGAGTCTGGTTCAGAGCAGATACAGCCACTTGGTGATTCACAGGGTTCCATACAAGGCATCATTCCCAAGGATGCTGGAAAGGTCCGATTCACTGAGAGAGAGGGAGTGAAGGGAAGGAAGAAAGGCAATTCCAGAGAAGGCCAAGTCTGGGTTATTGTGCTGCAATTGCTTGTAGGAATGGCTCATCTGAAGGTCTCCATCTTCCTTCACCCAATAGGCCTGTGTATCCTGCCTTGCCCTCTAAGAAGAGAAAGTCTCTATTGCTCTTGGAACATTTAAGGACTGTATCAGTGGTTCCAAGTTTGTTTTTGTTTTTTGTTTTTAATAAAAGGGATGGTGATGGTGAACTGCTTTGGGATTGCCAAAATAAGGGCATTAAGAAAAAACCCCCAAAATTCCAAATGCATCAAGAGCCATTATTTTTTAATAGAGATAAAAAAAAAAAAAGGTAGAAATACATAACTCTTAGGATAAAGGATAGTTTTTAAAAATGTTGCTAATTCACAGTTAGAAAAAAACTTTCTAAATTGCCTTTTTCTCATTTCACTGTGGATTGAGGCAAAGCGATTATTCTGTTATTTCCTAAACAAGGGAGTTATGTTCATTGGTTTCATGAGGGCCCCTCAGGCTCTTTCTTTGAGCTCTTATTTCCCTGATTAAAATGTGGAAAACCGAGAACTGTGTCTATTTCTATTTAATCACACATTTTAGATATTATTTCATAACAATTTTTGTTTAATCCGTTTTCCCATTTGCAACCCAGCTAGCAACTCCTTTTCTAGGATTCGTGAAGGCTTGTCATATTGTACAAAACCCAGTAATTTTCCCACTACTCTGGGAGTTTCCCAGGATTTTCTGCCAAAGATTATTTTAGTGTCTAACAACTTTTATGAGCTTTCCGTCATCAGCATTATCATCAACAAAAAAACATTTCTTAAGTTAACAAGAAAAATAAGGAATAAAAACATGATTATATAATGGGTGAACGTTCAAGCATTATATGAAAGAACATCACTGTCCTCACGTAAACACGCCAAGGAGCTGGAATGGGATTGATGGTGACTCTAATGGCAGCTTTAAGGGCTACAGATGGAAGCAGTAAGGTGTAGAGAAAGTCCAGCATTTCTTTTCCAATCAATCCAGAAAGTACCACAGGGAGATCAGGGTCACTTCAGGAGATCGAGTAGGAGAGGGCAAGGTAAGTGAGATCTTATAGGGCAGGATGTCCAAAAGCATTTCACAAAATGGAGCCACACATTAGACCGGTGCTCCCACCTGGAAATTATGTCCCCAGGTGACATTTAGCAATTTTTGGTTATCACAAGAGAGTACTATTGACATAGAGAGTGTAGAGGCCAGAGATCCTGCAACACACAACTGCCCTACAACGCTCAGGGCAGTTCCATAATAAAGAAATATCTATCTACAAATGTCAATAGTGTGAAAGTTGAAAAACCTTGCATTGGAGTGAGAATGAGATTAAGAGCCAGAGGATATTTAACATAGGTGTAAGCGCAGTGTTTCCCAAAGTGTGGTACGCGTACACCTCCAGGGATACGGGAAGAGTTTGGTGATATGCACTGCACCATGCTTAGCTGTGCCTAATTCTACATTCTCATGAGTACAAGGGGTACTCAGCATTATGAAAATTATAGAAGGGGTACACATATGTTCAAAGTTTGGGAAACACTGGTGTAAGGAAACCAGGAAGGTGATAACTTTGAGACAGGAGAGGCTGAAGAGGTTGCTTCTTCATTGAACTCTGTAGACCTTCCTTCCGAAATCAGTACTAGGAGCCCAGGCTAGGTCTGCTGTTGCCCTGGGAGCAGAAGCATGAAGTGGGGTGGGGAGCAGAGCTATTCCCCTTCTTCCTAAAAGTGCTGGTGTGAAGACGGTCAAGACTGCTCTGAAGGAGAAAGAATGAGAGCACGTGTGTGGGCTAAGATCATCAGGCACAGAGGCAAGGTAAGCAAAACAGATTTGCTCCCTCAAAATGAATGCATGTAGGCCCGTGCTTTCCCAGCCCAGGGTAGCTGTGCCTGTCAAAACAGCTGCCTGGGTTTAGCACATACAAATCCCTGACTTGAAATGCTCTGAGCAGTTAAATACCCAAGGTAGTTAAGCAGTTATGGACTCCTGAGGGTCTTGTCAGTCCCCTAAAATCTATACTAATAAAAGGATAATATGTTAATTAGACGGGATAAACTGGATTTTTTCCAGACGTCCTTCCTGACAAAGCCAGAGGCATGGCCAGCCCCTCACCCTGGCTGACCCCATCCCCCAGCAAGCATTCCCCACCCTGATCCGGGGCCCCCTTCTCAGCAGGCCAGCTGCCCCCACTCCCATGTACCAGGCCTCTAACCTATATAATAAAAGGGCAATATGCAAATTGATCCTAACTGCAGAACAACCAGAACAACTGCTGGACCAGTCATTATGAGGCACACTGACCACATCTTGGTCCCTTTCCCAGGCTGTCAGGCACCAATCATCTGATGGAGAACAGGGAACCAGGGATGGGTGGCATCATGGAGGGGGTGGGGGCAGCTGTGGGCGGCTGGGGAAGATGGCCCTAATAGCAGGCCAGGCCTAGGTACCATACCCGTGCAAGAATTTCGTGCGCCAGGCCTCTAGTCTCTCTAAAATTCATTTTTTGTTTAACCAGTATTTATTAGAAACCTATCATATGCCAATCCTGTTCAGGAGATGGGAATTGGATTAGAACCAGAAATAGACACACACACAGTCCTCATGGCCCTTAGAGCCTTGTAGGGGAAATAGCAGTTAAGCAAATAACCACACAAATATCATAAAATCATAACTAAAATGCATGTTTTGAAGAAGCACAAAGTATTATACCAGGAAGTCTAATAGGGGCAGCCATGAGGTAATCGGGGCACCTTTCTGTGAAAGTAGGTGCAGAAGGCCTTTTCACTCTGGAGGCTTTGAAGACAAAAGGCTATAAATTTAGACCCTTGATTGTATGTCCTAATGAGGTACACACCCAGGCTCAGAGATCTCCCAAGAGGACTGAGTGAAGCTGTTTTCTCTGAACCAGAAACTTACTTTATGCTCAGTTCTCCCCAGTTGATGAGATTTAAACCTTCCATATTTAGGCCAAAAGCCTTGGGTCATCCTTGACTCATCTTTCTAGCATCTCACAATAGACCTATTCATAGGCCTTGCTGGTTCTATCTTCAGATTACATCCAGATCTGGCCATTTCCCATGACCTCTGCTGTGACCCCAGGGTGAGACTCCAGCTCTCTTCACCTGGGTTACCACAGTTAGTCTCCTGGCTTCTGCCCTTCTTCCCTATAGCCTATTCTAAAAATAGCAGCTAGCATAATTCTTTTAAAAGCTGTATTAGGTCACATTCTTCCTTTGCCCCAAATCTTTAATGACTCCTCATTGTATTCAAGAGTAAAAGCCAAAGTCAAAGAGCAAAAGCTCTACCCTACCTGGTTTGGCTCAGTGGACAGAGCATTGGCCTGAACACTGAAGGGTTCCAGGTTTGATTCTGGCCAAGGGCACATACCTGGGTTGTAAGCTCCAGTCACCTGCCAAGCTGTGGTCCCTGCATTTCAAAATCTCCCCAACTTTATTTTCTCCTAGTTCCCATCTCCCCTACCTAACTCCAACCGCACTGGCCTCCTCCTTTTTCCCCAGGAACATGTCTGCCTCAGGGCCTTTGCACAAGCTGCTCCCTCTGTTGAGAATTCTCCTCCTCATACCCACATGACTAATTCCTCCAGGAACTGCAAGTCTCTTCTCAGATGCCAGCTTCTCCATAGGTGTACCCTGACCACCTAGCTCAAAATTACAACACACCCCTTCACACACATTTCCCATCCCCTGCATCCTTTCTCTATAGTACTTATTACTATTTCCCATGCTATATATTTAATTGACTTAATTCATTTATTCACTTTGTATCCCCCGTGAGAATGTATGCTCTAGGATCGCAGACTTATATCTGCTTAGTTCATTAATATATCCCAACAGGTGTCTACACGTATATCTGCCAAACACTCTGCTTTAAACTGTGTGCCTGTGGCTATCCCCCCCCACTGCTGTTGTGAGTTATGAATTAATACTGTAAACAAATATGACAATTATTATATAATGATTAACACAAGTTGCAATTACGTTCATAAAAGTGATGCTTTTTTTCAGTGTAATCATTTTAGGTAAGCAATGTTGTTAACTCTACTTAGGCATGCCTCCATTGTTTTAATGGGAGCAGCAGGGCCCTGGTGTCCAGTTTTCCTCACCAAAAATTAAACCCAGAAGGCTAGTCACAATGGTGTAGCATTTGGAATCAACAAGCTTCAAACAGAGGGGCACTCTCTGTCTTGTTTGAAAATTGCCCTTTGCACACATAACATAGGGTAATCTTAGAAGGCCCATGAAGCAATCGGGGAGATCTAACGGATGGGAACACTGTGTTCTTTGAAATCCCTCTGACAGGAGCTGACAGCCCCTCCCTGCCTCAAACCATCCTGAAGGGGAAGTATGTCAGCTTGGATGGGGTGGGAATTCCCCCTTCCCTTTGGTCTACTTAACAGAGGAGCCTGATGAAGGTGAAAGATGGGTCGTTCCCAGCCACCAGATGCTTTAACTTGAAGCCAAGGCTGGCTGGGAAATAAGATATCGGAGGACACGTGAAATTAACTTGTAGTTGCCCCTCAAGCAAGGTTGTTAAAAAAGCAATTGACATTAAAAATTGCCAACTCTTAAAGCACTGATGTTTCACAGTGCCACCCATAGATGGCAGCACATGATCCACCTTTCTTTGCCAATTAGTGATTAATGGCTTCAGCCTTCTCTCCCTCCTTACCCCTCCCCCCCACCTCCCCACATCCCCACCCCCCACCTCCCCACCCCCCCATTCCCCCTCCAAAGCGAATGTCCACTGAGAAGTCTGTGTGTTTCTTCTGGTCTTCCGAAGCTGTCCCTGTCATCAGATAGCGATTTGAGGTATGCAATGAAATATTGGTTTTTTTTCTCCCTCCCTCTCTAGATTAAGCCTCTTGGTGACCTCAAACCACAGTTACCAAGTCAACGGTGGTACTGTGACCTGGAAAAAACAGCGAGGAAATGAGAGATAAAACAAAACAAAACAAAGACCATACTGTGAGCTTTTCAAGAGAGAAAAACATCATGGAAAGCAGGCAGTTGGTAAACTAAGACAGAGATTAGTTATGTTCAGAAAAATCAAATGACAGAGGAGGCAATTTTATGACTTGCCTTTATAGAATCCAAACACCGAGAGCTTTAACATGAACACTAATATTCAGGTGATGAATACTGAGTTGACTATTGCAGTTTCTTCCAGTTCCAAAAATGTCTGATCTCTGACAAAAAAAAAAAAAAAAAAAAAAGTTTTGGCAGATAAAATTTCCAAGACAATGAAATTATTTTCTCTAGATACTGACCAATATCTATATGTACTTAAAAAACAAAACAAAAAAAATCAAAACTCATTCAAATTAACAAAAACATTTAACCCAAACAAAGCCGACATATAGTAGACTAGCCTGCTTGAACAGTGACTTTTAAACTACAGCTATGTATGTATGTACTGAAAATCATAATGAGCATTGTAGAAAATAAAGAAATAGAATGGAATACAGTATAATGCAATACAATTCACCAGAGTGTATCCTGTGTACAGAATTTAAGGAAAAATTCTTGCTCTGGGTCATGATCAAAGAAAACTTTCAAAACTCTGCCATGGAAGATGGTGTCTACTTTCAGCCTGTATATTTTCTATAGTCTAATACCAATAAGCTCCTCGCTGTCACAAAATCTAATGTAACAAATAGAATTTGGGGTGAGAATGAATGGCATAAATAGCAAGCTAAATTAAAGATCTCCACAACCACTGAGATAGAGTATTAGGCCTTTTATCATCATTGTTATCTATATATCTATACCTTTTCCAAAACAATTCTATTTTCAGGCATTTGCCCTATTCTTCCATAAACATATTAATATTCAGGATATTACCTGTCCTAAATTTCAGTCTGGAAAAATCTAGCAATTGTTTAAACCAAAGGCCAGGGGTCAAAACTTAAATGTCTAAAGGAGCTGGGGAGGTAAAATAAATGAGTGAAGCAGACCTGGAGTAGCAAAGGATTTGATGGGTTTTATAGAAAATGTATACTTTTTTTAAAGTTGATAAATAACCTTTAAAAAAAAATTTAAAGATATTGTGCTGGCCAGAAACCAGGCTTACTAGTGGACTGAATTGTTTCCCCTTACAAATTCCTATGTTAAATCCCTAATTTCCAATGTGACTTTATTTGGAGACAGGGTCTCTAGGAGGTAATTAAGGTTAAATGAGATCAGAAGGGTGGGGTTTTGACCCAATAGGATGGGAAGAGATAGAGATCTCCCTGCCCACACAGGAGAGAAGGGGGACCTCTACAAGCCAGGAAGAGAGCCCACCAGGAACCATATCAGTCAACACCCTGAGCTTGGACTTCCGGTACCCCAGAACTGTGAAAAATACATTTCTATTGTGTGAGCCACCCAGCCTGAGAACTCTGTTACAGCAGCTGGAACATTTTAACATAGGCCTCAGGCCTGTGTATGCCCATGGTTTTTGAGGCTACAACCTCTCCCAGTTGCACTTCAGATTGAATGAAGCACTACCTCCTCCCAAGTAAAAACCTGATGTAAGCCCTAGACGGTTTGGCAAAGTGGATAGAGCATTGGCCTGTGGATTGAAGGGTCCCAAGTTTGATTCTGGCGAAGGGCACATGCCTGGGTTGGGGGCTCGATCCCCAGTAGGGGGTGAACAAGGGGCAGCCTATCAATGAGTCTCTCCCATCATTGATGTTTCTATCTCTCTATCCCTCTCCCTTCCTCTCTAAAATAAATTTTAAAAAATATTTTTTTTAAATCTGACTTAAGTATCAATCCTCACAATGCATTTGAAGTCAGTGGGATATTTATTGAACAAATATTTCAAGATAATATGTTAAAACCAGTTATTGTGTTTTTTTTCTTTCTTTCTGTGAGTAAAGTGAGCAAAAGAAAAGCTATTCTAAGAGCATAAAAAGGAAATGTGATCATCTCCAGAAGAGGTGACCTCCAGTTTCAGAATGAGCATTCCAGTTACTCCCACACCCAGGTCTGCCGTGGGCTCAGCACCAAGCAGGTCAAGGGCTTCAGGATTTGGCTTTCACTTTCTTCTTTTCCTGTTCCAAGTCATACTCCCTCCTGTTCTGGTGCAATTTACACATTATTTGAAATAATCCTCATGGTTTTCAGAACTTCACTCGCTTTTCGACAATTACTTTTTAAGTATGTACTTTGGGCCAAGCACATAGCTAGATGCTGAGAGACATCTGTGAAGAAAACTGATGAAAATTCTTGTACTTGTGGCACTTCTAGTTGGGAGGGACAGACAAGAAACAAAAAAATAAGTAAAACGTGGAATGTGCCGGAAGGCTGTAATGTCCATTTGCAGTGTTTTCTGAGAATATTCAATTCAATAGAGAAAAACAATTGGGATGAATGGAACTCATATTTAAGCACAGTTAAGTAAATTAATAATATGTGAGATATGTTAGAAAGATAGAGTATATGTGCATAGATCAGAAGAAATGGCCGGGTCAGAATACCTAATATTCAAGACATTCAAGATTCATGAGCTTTTTTTTTTTTTTTTTTTTTTTTAATGTATTTTATTGATTTTGTTTACAGAGAGGAAGGAAGAGGGAGTCAGAAACATCGAAAAGCTGCTTCCTGTACCCCCCCCCCCCTGGGGATGTGCCCACATCCAAGGTACATGCCCTTGACCAGAATTGAACCTGGGACCTCTCAGTCCGCAGGCCAATGCTCTATCCACTGAGCCAAAGTGGTTAGGGCAAGATTCAGGAGTTCTTAATTTGGCCACCCATATGAGAGATGCATTCTGACCTCAGGTAACCCTTGCACAAAAAACACAAATAAAATTCCAGCTGCTCAGCTGGCTGGTTGGCAAGCAACAGCCATGGTCATGTGCTGGTTCCAGTCATCTTCTCTGTCTGCTGAGACCCCATGATTAAGTTCAACTCTGGTCCTGGTAACTATAAAAAAAGGCTGGTGTGGGAGAGAAAGAAACAGACATCTGAACATTGCTGTAGCTGTAGACTCAGGTCTACAATTGCTCACTAGGTTAAACATATTAACTTTTTCCATTATTCTCCCAGTGTGAGTTTTAATTGATTTAATAAACCATGTGATTCAATCATCTTAATTCAATTTGTGAGCCTTTGTGGGGCAGCTTGCTTCATTGTATTCTTAGAGACTGTCATAGTAATGAAATAATTTCTCATGTGACAAAGATGAAAAGTGCTCCAGCATAAAAAAATAGAGCACAGAAAAGAGATGGGGAATATTTAATATAGAAAGGTCAGAAAAGATCTGACTGAGAAGGTATCATTTCTGCAAAGACTTTAAGAAATCAAAGTAGCAAGTCATGCCAATATCCTGAGGAAGATCATTACAAACATAGAGACCCACACATGCCAAGATCCGCAGCTGTGAACTTTTCTGGCAAACTTGGGAAGCGCCAAGAGTCTGGTGTGGCCAGAAAGAAGCAAGCAGGCTGCAGGCAGTCATGCGGTGCCCATCCACATCATCCCTGCAGGCCCTTATGAAGACTTTGGTTTTTACTCTGAAATAGTTTCTATAGGAAGTCTTTGGACAGGAGAGCGGCTGAATTCACATTCTAACACAACCTGCCTGGCTGCTGTACACTGGAAAGGAATGGGCAGAGCAGGAGACCAGTTAGGAGATGCAATGATCCAGCTGTTTAAAAGATAATGGTGGCTCAGACCAAGGTGGTGGCAGTACAGTGGTGAGAAGTGAGGAGATTCGGGATATATTTTGGAAATAGAACCAACAGGATGTGCTCAAGGATTGGATGTGGGTATTGAGAAAGAAAGGAGTCAATGAGGAACACAAAGATTTAGGCCTTAGCAACTGGAGATGGTGAGCCATTAACTGTGGGGAGGAGAAAATCAAGGAGGAGAAGTTAGTGTCATTTTACTGAAGAAGGAAGTGAAAATCAAATAACTTACCCAAACTCACATGGGAAGTGAGTTGTTCAAGCCAAGAATCAAGTTAAGCCAGGTCATATTTTGAAGTTCGTGCTCTTTCTGTCTGTCAGCCCACTGAGAGACTATATAGAGAAAGGAGTATACAGAGAAAAGTATATGGGAAGAGGAATATCTAGGGAATGGCGTAGCCAGGTAGAGAGGTATCAGGGGAAAACGGTATACAATGAGAGGAGTATAGAGTATATAGGAAGAGAAGTATATATAGAGAGGAGTATGCAGAGAGAAGGGTAATATAAGGAAAAGAGTATATAGGGAATGGGGTATCCAGAGAGGGGTCTACAGAGAACAGTGGAAGCTGAGCCAAGGGATCAGCTGATTCTGGCAGTAAAGGGATATCAAAGATTTCACAGAGGAAAACTTAAAGCGTGGCCTTCCGGGTGACCAGGTTGGGAGATGGGGGTGTTCCGGGCAGAAAGCAGCATGAACAGAACTGGCAGGACTGGAGTGTAAGGGAATTTCAGAGAATCACAGTCAGCATATCTGAAGGTTGGGTTATACCATTTTACTTTAATTCAATATTTAGTGTGAAAATCTTTTTGACATATTTACTCTTTTATAGAGACCCAAAGCATTATGCAGGGATCAAGGAAAAAACAAGGGTTTCCAGGTGAAAAAGAGCTTTTTAAACAGAGTTTTCTTACTGTGCCTGTTGTCAATGCTTGTCTCACAATGAACTCCAGGGCAGCAATTTAAGACAATAACCACAGATGTGCAAAACTTATTTAGCCAGTTGCAAGCAGATATCCTAGGTGGTCAGCTGAAATTACTTGTAAACCCAAAGGCAATTTGATACTCCTTAACTTAGTGGACTCTTTTCCATTTCTAAAGTGCCTGCAAATCAGACAATGCAGTTTCTGACTCGCTAAGGCTGAAATGGGCCTCAAGAATCGGTGTTTCTGTCACACTTCTAAGTGATGCTTATATGGTTGTTCTGTGGACCACTTTTTAAGGAGCAAGACCCTTTGTAAAATGCACTCAAGTCAACATCACGTAATGGAAAAGCTTAAAAAACTAGAAGATTTGAAGTCTAGTCCTGGATGTTAAGCAATCAGCATTGATCAGAAGTTAATTTATTATTTTGGAGGAGGGAAAGGTCTCAAGTTAAATAAGTGGAACCATAAAATGTAAACTCAAGAAAATCAGAAGGACATGTTTGAGTCATAAGACCTTGATGAGAAAAAAACAAAATGAAAAGTTAGAAATGGCAGGATATTTGCCTCCCCACCACCACCACCAGTGCAGGTGAGCCATAAATCCAGCAGTAGTTTGACCTCATGGAGCAGAGGGACAGTTTGGCATTGACCTAAGCATAGCACACCTCCCAAATTAAGAATGTTCTAAAGGGAAGAACCACATGAAAATGAAGTGAGCCTCAAATGGGTGGAGAAACTTGTTATCTAACCAGGCATGCTTTGAGAAAGTTCCCATAGGTATTTGAGACATGTTTGTGTAGCAAAGGGTGAGATCATGACAGGAAGAATGTTAATTATGTAGAAAGATGTCTGGGAGGTTCTGAGATCCAGCACAGCAGGCCTGTATGACTTTTGTCAGTGTCAGTGTCTACTGGCATAACCAGCGGCTTCAGTTACATAGTTGAGGGGTGACAGGGGATCCATGTTGCCTCTTCTGCTATCTGTTTAGTCTTCTGCTATCATTTCATGGGAGGAAACCCAAGATATACAGCTCCTGCCATCTGTTAGCTATGTAACCGTAGGCCATATACTGAATTTCAGAACCATCATCTCATCAAAATGATGAATGATTCTCAACACAGTCTCGCAGTTCCAGCATGGGCTGGGAAGCCAGGCGTCCAGGGTTCAAATCCCAGCTATACCATTTTTAGCTGTGTGACATTGGACAAGTAACGTATCCTTGCTGTGCCTTAGCTCCCTCATCTCTGAAAACGAAGATGCTAGTGGTACCTACCTCATTTCATTGTTATGAGGATAAATTGAGCTAAGAGTTGTAAAGTGCTTAGGACACTGCTAATGTGGTAGGTACTACATAAGCATCTAATAAATAAGAGAAAAAATTCTCAGAGGTCTACGGACCTTATCTTCTAAAATCCACAATTGTTTTTTAAATCTTCCTCTAACTCCAAGTTATTGCCAGTTCATCTTGGATCACTTGGGTGAGCACTCAGACAATGGTGTGAAGTATGATGATCAGGCAAGAGTGAATGAATTTTAATTAAAAGGCCGTTACACAGCATGGATGGAACTGGAGACCATTATGCTAAGTGAAATAAGCCAGTCAGTGAAAGATAAATATCACATGATCTCACTCATTTGTGGAATATACTGAACAACATAAAACGATGAACAAAAACAGATCCAGAGACAGAAAAGCACCAATCAGACCATCAAACCTCTAAGGGAAGGTAGGAGAGGATGGAAGTAAGGAGGAGAGATCAACCAAAGGACTTATATGCATGCATATAAGCCTAACCAATGGACACAGACAATAGGGGGGGGGGTGAGGGCATTAGTGGAAGGTAGGGGGACCCTGGAAGGGGGGGAGGACACATATATAATACCTTAACCAATAAAGAAATTAAGAATAAATAAAAATAAATAAAAGGCTATTGCAGTGGTCCAAATAATGTCACTAGGTGTCTGTCTTCAGAGGTTGACATTCACATAGAGAGAGAAATTAGGATGGCTTAGACTGGGGGAGAGTGGCAGAGAAAAAGGGAGTTAGACTTGCAATCTATTTTAAAGGTATAATCTGCAAGACTAAGTTCCTAATTGCATTTAGAGGAGGATAATTCTGGGTTCCAGTCTTGAGCAATGAGGTGATGGAAGAGCGTGTTCCCAGAAGAAAGGACCTGTGACAAGAAAAAGAATGGAGAGGAGGCCAAAAAGAGCATGAGGAGTAAAATGTATCATACAAGCAACTCACATATCCATATGATACTGCATTTCCCCAAAGAGAGAACTCACACTTCCCAACTCAGTGATAAGCAACCAACTGACTCATGAAGACAGTATCTCTTTACTGAAAATTGAAATTTCTGCCAGCAAAAACTTGAAGGAGAGCCATGCATTTATCTGTACACTGACATTTATAATAGTTAATGCCTCCTAGCTTGAAAAGTGGTGGTGGTGGTGGTGGGGGGGGAAATCTCTAGGAACAATTACAAAATCTTAAGGCATACACAAGCCAGTCCTCAGGTGTCAACTTGCTCAGCACAGTTATAATTATAATTTCTTGGAGAAGAAAGAGCCTTTGTTAGAGACAGTCTGTGGCTTTTCAGGGGTCCTGTTGATTTAGAAAATGGCAGAGCCATAATTAAAAACATGTGTGTGAAGGGGGAAGTGAGGGAATAGTTAAATCCTTATATAAATTGGGACAGATGATCAGAATAATCCAAGACAAATGACCCCCTTTAGGTTTCAGTGATTTCCCCCTGGTGGTCTATGCTCCATAGTCACTGTGGTACTGTTCCATGCTTTACTTTTAACTGTTTAGATATGGTCATAGGCTTTGCAATAACATCTCTGGAATTTAGGTAGATTAATAAGATAATAATTACAGGAACTCCTTCACCAGTCTTTCCTACAGACTCTGAAATGATGGCGGGAAACTCTCTAGTATATCTAACTGCCAAGAAAATGTAATTCCTCTAATTTGATTTTAAAGAAATATCCAGTATTAATAATGATAGATGAAATCATTAGCTTCATTGGGGGAAAAAGGGCTTCAAAATACAGAAATTGTCACTCACTGAACTTAACCCTAGAATGAGTGGCTTCTAAGACTGTATTTTTCAATGCATCTGGGCTTAGTATAAATTGTTTGTCACACGAAAGTCCTAGCTGAAGATGCTTGTGGGCAAAAAGAAAATATAGGTCAGCGAAAAGGTGGTTTTTGACATATCCCAGCTCTGTTTATGGAGATACTGCTTAATGGCTCAGAGCATACATAGATTCAGAAGATAGATGATCTGCATTCTAACGCTCCATCCTACCACCAACAAATTTCCAGCTAGGTACATCGATACTCTGTGCTCAGTTTCCTCTCAATAGTATGAGGGTAATAATTACCCATTCCTGGGGTCTTGTGTGGATTAAATGAGATACTGTGGGTAAAGGGCTTCCTATGATGTGCTACTTGAGTGTGAGCATAAACACACTCACTGTGGGCAACTGGGCTGGAGGTGGTGTTTGTATGGGTTTTAGCTCTTCATGAACAAACCACAGGAGGATGTGGTGACTTGATAACTGGGCAGCCCTAAGAACAAATGTTTGCATGTAATTCTTTATAAAAGCATTCCTGGGTTGTATTAGAACCTAAATATAAAGAATATAAACAGACGACTCTTGCAAAGGAGTTGATAATGTTTGATCATTTTTACTTTATTATTTTTTAACTCAGCTGGTGGTGATATACACTTTTAAGATGCTTGTTCCATTTATGTATTATTTCAGGACCTTGGAGAGGCAATAAATAATAGCTTGTACTTTATTTTATTTTTTAAAAAGTATATATTTTTTATTTCAGAGAGGAAGGGAGAGGGAGATAGAAACATCAATGATGAGGAAAAGTCATTGATCGGTTGCCTCCTGCACACCCTCTACCCACAACAGGGGCATGTGCCCTTGACTGGAATCAAACCTGGGACTCTTCAGTACACATGCTGACACTCTATCCACTGAATCAAACCAACTAGGGCCAGACCTTCTTATGAAAACGCATGTTCTCTGGAGGTCTGGAACGGAGCCAGAGATCCGTATTTCTAACAAGTTCCCAGGTGATGCTGATTCTGTTGGTCTAATGCCTAGAGTTCAAATAGCAAGACCTTTAAAAAGTGGAATTTCCCCTTCATCGTATATTAAGAAATTGGAAAGAAGTTCCAGATTTGGTTTAGTCAACAATGTCAGTGATGTGGGATCACCACATCAGGAATTGGCAGACTGTGGCCCACAGGCCAAATCTACCCACTGACTGATACTGTGAATAAAATTTTATTGGAACACAGCCATGCTCATTTGTTTATGTTGCCTGTGTCTGCTTTCATGCTAGAACGGCAGAGTTGTAACAGAGACCACAGGGCCCATTATCTTCACCCACCTATTCATGAAACAAGTTTGCTGACTCCCAGCTTAAACATTATTATTCACTCTGGACTTGGGCCTATCTCCTCTTCCAAACCCAATGGGGACTGTGTTGACACAGGGAAAGGTAGTATGGCTGCAATATGGCTCCTCTCCCTCACTTCCTGCCTCCCCCATACATGCAACTCATCTTCTACCACGGGGCACTGTTGGCAGTTCTCCACAGGCATCATGCTTCACTGTGGCTTCAGAAAATGCCAAATGTCTTTTGAAGACAGTGAGAAGATCCCTGGAGCACAATGTTTGCCTAAAACATGGCAAAGGTCTGCAGCTGAGCAGGTTGCAATGGGGGTGAAACTGAAAGTGGACTCAGGTTCCAAGCTAAAGAGTTTGGACTCACAAGTCAGTGGGGTACCTTGCAGATTTTTAAAGCAAAGGATCAGGTTAGTGTTTTACAGATATAATTCTGATAACTCTGTGTACAATGGCCTGCTGTTTTAGTCTGCTAAGGCTACCATAGCCAAATACTGTAGAGTACATGGTTTAAACAACATAAATATATTACCTCGCGGTTCTTGGAAGCTAGAAGTTGAAGACAGAGTACAGGAAAAGTCAGTTTCTGGTGAGAACTCTGTTCCTGGCTTGTAGACAGATACCTTCTCCTTGTGTCCTCACATGACCACTTCTCTATGCATGAAGAGAGAGGGAAAGAGGGAAAGAAAGAGAGGAGGAAAGAGAAAGAGAGAGAGAAGGAGAGAGATGCTGTCCCTGGTGTTAATTCCTTTCTTTGTTGGATTAGGACCTCACCCTTATGACTTCATTTAGTATTAATTACTTCCCTATACTCCCCATCTCTATATACAGTCACATTGCCTGTTAGTGATTCAACATATAAATTTACAGGGACACAATTCGGAAAGAGAAACTTAGGCAAGAAGACAAGCTGGACCACCAATGAAACATTAGAGGTTGAAATGACAAGAGCCTGACTCAGTGGTGGGCTATAGTGACACAGCAGTTAAAAATCAATGGGTTACAGGAATGGAAAGGAAGGAAGGAGCGACAAGAGAGGGTGGGAAAATAAATCAGTAGGTCTTGGTAGCAATGAATTTAAGCCCAGATGGACTGTCTTTGACAGCTGTGTTTGAAGCCTGGCCATTATGGGATGGAGCTCTAGTGGGAGGAAGAGCTTCTTTGGGCTATAATGATGGTTTGAGACCTAGTCCATGTGAGGTACTGTGAGGTTATCTAGGTGCATTTGGGAGACAACTAATTCATCTACCCTTACCTGAATGCTACCTAACCTACCTTTTATCAAGAACTTACTGATATTGAATTTTTAAAAAAGTCATCACACCCAGCTCATGAACCCATTTAATTATTTTGACCGTCAGGTTATCTAATGTAAGAATGATCATCAGGTTATCTAATCCAACCATACATGTTAGTTAGGAAACCAAGTTCTCTTATTCTGATCAGTGGGGATGATTCTATCACCACAGTGCTACACATAATATCCTCTAAAGAAATGTTTAGTGGATTTTATTGATGCACGCATTCGAATGATAAATATATATTAAATACAAACCGATGACAAGATACAGTTCTAGGTACAGGGGATTTAAAGTTATCTAAAAAAGGAGGTAACTCCAGTTTGCAATGGAAGTGAGCTGTCCTAAAAAATAGTTCTGTTCTAAGAAATGCTTACTCATTTTTTTCATCTAAGCTTTCACTTTCTTCAGTTTTCTTTAACTGTCAGGAAAGAAGATGCAGTAGCATTTTGAGAAGGATCTAGGTACAGTGCACAAAAGTTAAAGAGGAACCCGTCAGGAGGTAAGCCAATTGATGATACTTCTGGGAGTTGATTCAACAACCCTGCCCAGTAGGAGCTGGCTCCCTAAGAAATAAGACAGAGATATGGACCGAAAATCAGGGTGCATACACTACACAAATCTACAATAACAATGCCTTGTTTGCTTTACTTGTGGAGACCACAGACTCAGGCACCATTGTGAAGTTTCACCCCAGCCTATCTTTCTTAGTCATTGGAAAAAGAACAAGTCAGAGCAAAAGAGCTTCAAGATCCTTCTAGCTTGCCCTAGAAGTTACCATTTCTTATAATGTAACTCCTTCACTCTTTGAACTTGAAGTTCTGAGTTCCAAATGTCTTGAAAGACACAGTTTGCCTTTTATAGGTTGCAGAACCACTCTGCTTTCCCTCAGTCACCTTTACAACCTCTTTTCATGCAGGCTCTGTTTTCGCATATAATAACCCTATCCCAAGGCCTTTTGACTATCTCTACTTTCCAATCAACAAATATTTATTTTCTCCACATGGCATGCATGACCTTGGGCCAGTGCTATGAGTTAAAGGTGAGAGAGATGTGGACCTTGTCTTTAAATAATCAAGCCAGCAAACGACAACCATGCAGCTGGTTGCTAAATTCTGGACTCAGAACCACCTTGGCTGGAATTCAGCTTCCCCACCTATCAGTTTCAGCAAGTTTTTTAAATTCCTGTTTTTCCCCCACAAATGGGCACGATGATAATAGTATCTGTCTCATAGGCTTGTTGTGAAGATTAACTAAGTAATAAACATATGGTACCTACACATAGAAAGTGCTTAATATAATTTGGTCTTATTATTATGGTGATCGTTATTTCCATTGGGAAAAGGATGTTTAAATTTTTCCTTCTGAACTTCCCTCTCCCTCTCTTTTTTTTCTTCCATTGTACCTTATAACTGCACAGGGTTCTCCAGTTTTCAGAGCAGAGAGAAATGGTCTCTGCAGAGGACCTGAGACCTGAGCAAAACCCTGACTGCGGATGTGCAGGGACCACAGATGAGAAGGTGGTGCCTCTTCTTAGTCTGCTTTAGTCCTGGTTTCTTCTCATTCAGGACCTTGTAGAATCATTGATTGTAAAAAAAAGAACAAAGAACACCATTACTCAGCCAATTATCAGTTTTCAGGTATTTACTCAATAAATATTTATTTTGCAATTTCTTCATGCCAGACCCTGGGTCACTGCTGGAGGTAGTACGGGCACATGGCAGCCACAGGCTCTGACCTCCTGGGGCACAGCACAGCAGATGGCAATCAAATACTTAAGGGAAGGCAGAGCTCTAGAAGTGAACGGAGTGGGACTCAGTTTAGGCTATTAGGCACTACCCTGACCTTTCTCCAAAGACCACATCGGAATTCCCTTGTGCAGGATAACAACTGTCAATTACCCAAACTGGAAACCCAGGGTGAAATGAACAACTGAATGCTTGGGTGCTAAGCAAGGGTTCGAGCAGTGGGATATGAAAGCCAGTTGTGACATTGGTTGTAAATTGCAAAATAATGTAGGGGAAGGACAGTTTTAACCTCACTAAACTATTTTCTGCCCTGCCAGGAATATTAGTTCAGAAAAATTAATCTGACAATGAAGGGATGATTGCTGATATTTCCTGTGCCCTTCCACAATTCTCAGGAAACCACCAAAGCTGACTAAACTATGATTTGAACTCAAAATAACGAGAGCACCAACTTTACCAACCAAATGAATGACTGAAAGTGCTCTCAATTTGCTAAGTTAGCAAGGATGACTTCCAGACTCCATGAAAATGGTAGTTCTAATAGTCACAGGCTCGGCAGTGATTTTATATAAAAATATCATTCAGCTGTCTAGACATCTGGCCGAGATCTGATTGCCATCCCTTGAGATTCAGGAAGTCCCGATGGTCAAATCACAGCTAAGACAGCTGGGGTGAGGGTGTGGGGCGGAGTCCTACTGTTAGAACCATCCTCTCATTGGAATGAGTCAGCTGCTGGGTCAGGGCTTAGCTGCTCTCAGGTTCAGCCCCTCACACACAGCTCACTCTGTGATGGCAGAGGCTGCCCAGGGCCATATTAGATGTCACGTAAGGTGGGTAAAGCAAAACTCAGGCATTCGGAGATGGTCAAGGCTCTGAAGCAGTATTAAAAAGAACTAACATTTGTTGAACACTTGCTCTGTATCTTGCAAAGATAAATCTTGTAAATTCCACTCGAATTACCTAGTAATCACAATGCTAAGTGATTAAGTCCTGTAGGGCAGGGAGTGAAGAGAAATGTTAGATTAATAAGCGTTCTTGGAGGATAAGAATTCAGAAACTGAGACCCAGGCAAAGGTCCAGTTGTGTGAACGGGTGCCCTTGAAGAGAGGCTGGCAGGCTTGGAGACACCTGAACTCAAGGGCTATGTTACAAGAGTGGAGGCAAAAGAGAACCGGGGGGCAGGAGAGGGCAAAGAGGGACTTAGAAAATGAGGCTAGAGGTTAGATGTGGGTTTGGGTTCCAGATTCCAGTTCTGTTTCAGGGAGAGAGAGAACAACTCTCTCCTTACCAGCTGCTGCCAGCCTGCCAGGCTAGGAAGAGGGCGCAGGTTGCTAAAAAAGCTTCCTGATTCACCACTCATGAGTTAGCAGCTGTGGCCAGCAGCAAGGGCAGGAAGGAGAGGGGGTGGGCCAGTTGTAATGAACAACAAATCAAGGACTGTCATTTACTGGAAAGGGAACACTGATTCCAGTGCAAGACGGATGCGCTTCTGAGGAAAATTTGGGATTACCTCAGGCTTTTGGAGAAAATGTAGTTTCATTTTTTATCAATTAACATTCCTCCTCAGTCCCTCCAAATAGGTGCCCCCCACCCTCTTTATTATCCAGGACAGACAACAACTGGCAGCACAGTGAATCTGCAAGGCTCTTTGTCATTAGTGGGAAAGGAAGTGGCTCCTGGGTCACTTATGAAGTGCATTCACAGTACGACAGGCTGGCTACCATCTGTCGGCTCATGAATGTGAAACTGCACCACAAAGAAATTACAGGGACTCTTTGGGGCCCTATCCTCATTCCTCATTGACTAAGGAGTTTGACAGACAGCATAATGGGGGCAGTCAAAACAGCGTGGGTTTGGGCTCTGCCAACACCTGATTTATATAAAGTCTGAGGCAACAGGTCTGCTCTTTTCAGCCCCCGTGTCTGTGTCTCTACAATGAGGGGGTTGTATTTGATGATGCAGAGGAATGTTAGAATCAGATAAGATGATGAGAAATTCCCTCCTCCCTCATATTCCCAGCACTTCAGCCAGAAACCAAGGAGTCATGGGATACGCCTTGCCCCTTTGTTTCCCACTCCTACTATTTCCACCTCCTAAATCTCTTGAATCCATTACTTCTTCTCTCTCCCAACTGCCCCTGCCCCTGTCAGGCTCTCACACTCTCTCACCTGAATACACTGGTTCTCAGTGTCCAATTTTACCCTTTTTATGGATCAGCCCCATTCACTTTCACAAACCCTTCAGTAGTTTCTAGAGGGGAAGTATTCTTTTCCCTCTGCATCATCACTTTCAGGAATGGCAATCTTATATAATAAAAGCCTAGTATGCTATGTGTCCAACCATTCATTTGACTATTTGACCAGTTGCTATGATGCGCACTGACCATTAGCTAAGCTCTCACCAGTAGGTTAGCTTGCTGCTAGGACTCAAAAGATCAGGACTGGTCAAGATGGGCTGGACATGCCCTGGAGTCCTTCTACAGTCCCTCCCCTGCTGCCCTAGTGGTCCGGATCAGGACTGGGTGAGAAAGCCTGATTGCCCCAATAGGGACTAGGCGAGATGGGCCAGACACGCCCTAGACAAATCTGTGTACCAGACTGGTTTCGGCCGGATCCCCCTAGGCCAGTTCAAGGGACCCCCCCTGGTGCATGCACCAGGCCTCCAGTATAAAATAAGTGCCCCCAAAAATGTTTGATGAATAATAACTAGATATAGGAATAAATGAATTAAACAATATGTGCAAAAACTTGTTTTATGTTTGTTTGTTTGTTTTACAAAATAGTATACCAGCTATTCTTACTCAGTTCATTAAGCATATATACTATGGATTTGATACTGTGCTAAGTACTGAAGATATAAAGTTGAGTTAGATTAGTCTCTAATGTTCAAGCAGGCTGGAGACTTAATAAAGAACTGATGCTGTAGTTCTGAAGGTGGAACCTCAGATTTTTTTTTTTTCTCTATGGCCTTCAACTGATTGGACGAGGCTGACCTATTGTACATTTTCAAGAGTAAGCTGCGTAAAGTAATCTGATTTAAATGCTAATTATATCTAAAAAATACATTGCAGCAATATTAGGCTGATGCTTGACCTAACATCTTGGCACCAAAGACTACTCAAATGACACATAAAAACCGCCCCTCAGGCACTCAGGTTTTCAGTGACAGCACAGTGTCTATTATCACAGGCCTGTGCAGTGAGCTAGGTCTTCCCTTCATGAGAAATTTCTCTATATTCTTTGACATTTCAACTAACATTTGCTAATTGTTCTCTCTGTATATGCCCTGCACTGTACTGGATGCTTCCATATGTATGTCACTCAATCCTCATTACAATTTGAGAAGTAGTTATTGTTATCATCTTTTAAAAATGAAAGAGGTCAAAATAACTTACATGAAGTTCCACAGCTAATATATAGTAGAGCTTAAGTTTGAGTAAAGGCCTTTCGCATTCCAAGTACAATGATCTTTTTACTATACATCATGATACATCATGAAACCTTTAACAAATATCTCGCTTAAAGCCTCACTTTTCCTCCAAGAAGCATTTATTTTGCCAGGAATTCTGAAGTACCATTATATTGTTGTAACAGGGACCCTCTACCTACAAGGATCCTTGCTAGGGTTCTCTAAAGAGCCAGCAAGAGTGGAAAGGGAAGCTGGACTTGAGAGTCATTGGTTCCAGCTAATTTCATATTAACTCTGAATCTGGCAGAGGCCATGATTGGCCAAAACCACATTGGATTATAGTGAGTCAATAAGATGAAGGGGAAGCTTCTCAGATATCATAGTTTTAAATGACTTAAAATATATACAATATTAGTTGTCTCATAACTCTAGTACAGACCCAAAGCATATAGCCACAAGTCTTTCTCAATGGAGAAGGTAGAATTGTTGGTAGCAGAGTAATCAGTTACATGTCTACTCAGCATAAACTTACTAAACTTTAGTAGAAAATAGATTGCAAAAAAAAAAAAAATGTACTGTCTCTGAGAGACTCCAAATTTCAGCAGGAATAAACATACATGGTATGAATGTGTGAATTCAGTAAGCATTTATTGATGGCCTACAAATAATGTTGACCTTTTGAGGAATATAAAATATGCAGTCTTCCACTTCAAGGACACGGGAATGAGAAAGAAGGGGAAAAGTAATATTTCTTGAGTGGCTATTTGATGGCAGTCGTTTTATCTCACTAAATCTTCATAACAATCCCTGCTGTAGATAGTATTATCTCTTTTTTATAGAGGAGGAAACTTTTTCTCCGCAATGGAATGATTTGCCCAAATCTCACAACTGGTAAATACTAGAGCTGGTTTCTTAACCCAGATCCCTCTTTAAATCCAAAGCTCATGTACCTTACACTAGATCATATTGCAGAGAAGATTAAAAACATGCATAAATCATTACAACTAGTATATAAGTATATCACTGAGAATGGATCAAATAAAATTGGAGAAATCTGGAGGTGTTATTTGTGGTGGACTTTAGAAAAAAAACAGATGGTATTTTTCAGATAGAGATGAGAAAGAGTATGAGAAAGATTTGGAAGAAACGTTAGAAGGTGTTTGGAGGATAAGACTTGCACAAACTCTGATGGAGCTTTAAAATCTGAATGGTCATTCTATAAAGGGTATCAAAGGTGAATTAGAGCAGAAAAGATTGGAGGATAGGAGACCAGGTAAGAGATCCTTGCTAGTGTTCTCTAAAGGGCCAGCAAGAATGGAAAGGGAAGCTGGACTTGAGAGGTAAGAGGGGATTAAAGGTGGCACTGAATTGAAATGACTGACCAAATTCAGAATGCTGCAGAAGCAATGAAGCACAATCCAAGGTGATGGAGTAGGTGGCCTGGGCATTAGCTAGGGTTTCAATAAAGATGAAAGGAAAACAGAGGGAAGGATGGAGAGAGAAAATAAGGGGATTTCAGGTTTTGCCATCCAAGAAGTGAAACAGATCTGAGTTACAAATTTAAGATGTGTCCTTGCTGGAGAGTGGCTGAAACAGAATGAAAACAGAGTTCATCTGAGTAGAAGAGTTTAGAGTAGGGGTGTTGAACTCAATCAGAGAAGGGGCCAAAATCTAAAATCCAGCCTAAATCGCGGGCCGAATGGTTTACTGAACAGTCATAAACTGTCATTGTGATGGAAACGCAACGGAGTGCAGTGATGACAGCGCGGTGCGGGCCACATTGCAAGGCCTGGCGGGACGGATTTGGCCCGCGGGCCTTGTGTTTGACACATGTGGTCTAGAGGCTTATGAATCTAGAAGTCACCGTGGAAGCTGGCAGTGAATCATATGAAGGAAGGAAGTACTCTGAAGGCTGAGACTATTGAGAAAGTGAGAAAAAGTACTCAGAATCACAGGTAACTGGATCTGGGAGCAGAGTAGAGTCGTTTTATCTCACTAAATCTTCATAACAATCCCTGCTGTAGATAGTATTATCTCTTTTAAAAAGGTCGAAAGTTTACCATAAGTCAGGAAAAATAGATTATCTAAAAACTGAATAATGCATCAAATTGCAATCATAGGACAGGTATTTCCATCAGAAAAAAAAAATTCAAAGACACTTCACTGCTAACTTAAAATTTGGAAAAGAATGAAATATTAAACATTCATGTAAAGAATTACATTCTCTATATTTGCTAGCAAGGAATATCAAGAAAGGCAACTAATGCTGTCAAATCACATTGAAACACATTTCTTTCACCATTTTCCACCTGTTCTATGACTCCCCAGTCTACTTAAACCTAATAAAGAAGAGAAAGATAGAAGCTGAGCAAATTTTCTTCCATTTTTGTTGAATCAATCACTTGCTATCACTGAAATAGGTTTGCATGTTCAAGGACACCCTTTCCATCTCTATCAATTGTGATGTCAATTTGAAGGGGTAGAGTGTTTGTCCATGTAATGTGCAAGATGACACACAGCCTGAGTGAATAACTTCTAATCAGCATGAGGTGTAAGAGGAAAGTCTGTCCAACATGGCAGCATGAGCCGCATTCCAGCCTCATGACATGGTATCAGGTTCCACGACTTGGTCAGCAATTGTGCTCCAATTATTGCTTCTATTAACTACAGGGTTTTGCAAGCCTGGAACTTCCTCCCACCCAGAGCAGATTGCTGAAGCTTATCTTGTGTTTGTTAGTGAAGAGCTCATTGTATTGTCATACATTCTCTGGTTTAGAATTGTGGTACAATATAATCCAAGGGTAAATGGAGAGCTCTGTACACTGATCTTCCTGTAATTTCAACTTTCCCATTGTTAGTGCTCTGATTGCTAGAGAATTCTTGAAAGTGTTGCTTAGTGATAATGTGATAGGTCAGGGCAAAGACCTGAGTGGTAAAGATGTTAATCATAAGGGAAAACTGAAAAAACCAGTCCACTCGCTGGCAACTGACAAGCCGCACTTGCTTTGTGCTGACATCAGAATCTCATTTGGAAGTAATCTTGGAGGTCAGTGAGTCCAATTGCTCATTCAAAGCATCATTGTTGGAGTATGATTTTTCTGGTTTAGGAAACTGGATGCCTCTTGAAACAGGGCTATATTATCAAAGCTGAGATCTACATTAGGAGTTAGATCTATATTGAGTGCTTACTGTGTGCCAGGCACTGTGCTAATTCTATAAATGCATTATCTTGAATAACTCTACCAGGTAGGTCTCCCCATTCTCCTTTTTTCTTTTTCTTTTTTTTTTCCAGATGGGAAACAGACTCAAGTACCATGGAGCTAGGGTTCAAACACAAATGTGTGGGTTTAGAAGACAACAGAACCACATTCTTTCCACTCATGCTCTCTATTGGTTCCCCAAGCCTTGTGTAACTCAAAAGTTCAGTCAACTTCTCTCTGGGATAACATAAATCTATAGCTTCTTTTACAATATTACTAGTAGTAATAACAATAATAGATTTTAAAATAATTTACAAATATATTGATTTATTTTAACACAAATCTTTTAAAATGATAGAACAGGGAGTTTACAGTTCAGTCTTCAGATAAGGAACCAAGACTCAGAAAACTAAATTTCCTAACTCAGATCTGAGGAATCCAGGATTCAAATCCAGGTCTTCTGGTGTGGTGGCCAGTGGTTCTCAGAGTGTGGCACCTGGACCAGCAATATCAGCAGCATCTGATAATTTGTTTTACATGCAGATGCTCAGGGTCCACCACAGACCCAATAAATCAGATACTCTGCAGGTGGGTGCAGCAATCTGGGATTCAACAAGCCCTCCAGATGACTGCCATGCACATTAAAGTTTGGTCTAGGCCAGTGCTTTTTCCATTACCCAGCATAGTGCTCATCTACCTCCTACCCCCAAGTTGTGATTTCTACAATGAACAGAAAGAGAAAATAGTGACTGGTCTTACAGAAGCTTTGGCACCTGAAGTGAATTTCCTCAGCAACTACTTAAGATTATGCTTGAGATCCTTGGCATGGGAAAAACAGGTATTGGCCCTAACACAGGAGGTCAGTCAAGCCCAGTAAACTTAGTTCTCTTGCAATGAACTGAAGGTGATAATCTCACAAAATAGATTGCATTTTTTTCCTACTTACAAAATTTTATCTTACCTCCACAATATCACACTTGTGAAATATAACACCATCATAATCAAAGGACTCTTAGGGGATTTTTGTTTCTGATAAGGTTTTGATAATTAAGTAAAATATTTACCAATGGACTGTTTATTACAGTCTAGAGGCCCATCGCATGAAATCATGTGTGAGTAGGGTCCCTAGATCTAGCTGTTCAACACTGCTTGCTGCTTACCCCCACCACCCACCACTGCTCAATAGTCCCCAATCCCACCCTGCCACCCCCCACCCACCTGTTCACCTTGGTTCCCTGTTCACCATGCTGCATTTAGAGTGTATGGGGCTGGGGGAGAGGAAGAGGGGGGGACAGAGAGATGGTCAATGCACCTCATGGTGACTGGTCAAGTGGTCATTCCTGTTGTTACATGTATGGTCCTGACCTTTTATTATATAGGATTAGCAATATTCATCTACTATTAAATTTAAGATGGTTATTAAGTGATCAATGGAGACTGTGGTGCCCAGAAAAATGGTTAGGAAAGTGGATAATCGGAAAGTTGAGAACTGACAACTCTATCCAAACAAATGGCCATCAAGATCAGTAAAAATACCACTTATTAAAATATCCACTGGGAAGAAAGCATTGCATAGAGCACAAAAGCATGGCTTTCGAAGTCAAACAGGCCTGGCTCCAGCCACAATTCTGTGGCTGCCTATCAAAAGAACATTACCTGTCTACCTTCATCCTTACATTATGCTTTTGAAGAATGAGGATAATACTTAGACCCACTCAAACTGATGTCATGAGAATTCAGTGAGCTCATCATATATGAAAAGCACTGAAAACACAGTAACTAACAAAAAGTAACGCTGTTAGCAAGTATTTCTATGTATTAAATATGTAATTATGCCAGACATCTGGTAGCTCAGATAACAGAGGTGTAGCAATGACTATACTATGCACCTTGCCCTCTAATCATTCAAATCTGAATCCCTCTTACTCAATTCTGGCAAAGTTCATCTTTGGTTTGTTTTTAATGTAGCACTTGGAACATATCCAGAATTCACTGTATAACCTGGAGGGCATTGATTTTAGACATGATAGGAGAGGGAGAGAGAGAGACATCAATGATGAGAGAGAATCATTGATTGCCTGCCTCCTGCATACCCTCCACTGGGGAACAAGCCCACAACCAGGGCATGTGCCCTTGACCATAATCCAACCTGGGACTCTTCAGTCCACAGGCTTATAGTCTATCCACTGAGTCAAACCAGCTAGGGCATAAGTACCAACAAACTTAAAATTCCATCATTGAAAGATGTGTCATTTTAGGTGCCATTCAAAAAACAAACAAAAAAAAAACACTGCCAATCATAATTTTAAAATATCACTGATTGACAAATACTCCCTAATTTCAGTTCAAAAGGTCTGAGGGAAAAAAATCTCTGTTTTAGAATTAATGCAATGTGGTACTTATACTTCCCCATCGCTGCCTAGAATCCACACAGACATTCTGCCTGGATTATGTGTATATACTATGTGCTAACAGGATAAAAGGGGAAGTGGCTCATGAGAAGAACATTTCACAATAGACTGGAATTGACTTGGAGGGAACTTTATTGAGCCAGAAAATAAATAAAACATTGTTGAGATAGATCCTGCATTTAGAGAGAGTAAATTCCTGAGCTACCTATGAGCCATATCAAAATGGTCACAGCCAAGTCAGGTAAAGATACTTTTATTTGGTCCCTACTATTGCTATTCGTTGTAGGGCTACAGGCAAAATAGCATTTATTCGCTGTAGGGGTTCACATACTAAAAGAGGAAGACATGCAAACAGTATACAAATCTATGGTTCAATATATAAGACTATCCCATGAGTCATAGTCAGGCCACTGAACCAAACTGACTAGGGCATAAGTACCATATTTTAACAAACCCCAAATCTCATCATTGAAAGATGCATCATTTTAAGTGCCATTCAGAAAACAGAAAACAAAAAAACAAGGTTCAAGCACAAAGTCTAGAAATAATATAGGAAAAATGATTCCTTGGAGGAACCAGATTGCAGGAGAGGAGAGGAGCAGCAAAGAAGGCTTCCTAAGAAGACAATAACTAAGCACAGTTCTCAGACATAATCTAGAGCTGAATGAGTAACTAGTGAGAGCAACAATTGACAAGAAGGTGTGGGTATCATTATGTCTATAAAACTGACTTTGTTCTCTCACAAACTGAATGTTATGCCCCTGACTGCGCTAGTCAGGAGGGAGAGTAAGGAAGAGGTACCTCCCAACCAAACCAGTGACTTGGAGAACTCACATGTAGTACCTCACTGTTGTTATGCACATATACAAAGAAGACAAAGTGGAAAAACCTGTCACAGACTTCACACTTTTTTTTTTCAAGGAGTTGACCAACTCCTGCCTTTTATAGAAAGCAGCCTTAGGACTGTATCTTCAGGAAAAGTCAAGTTGTTCCTTTTCTTTTTAATTCTCCGCATTTTATTCTGCAAGGGAAACAAAGGCGAAAATACACTGCAATGTAAAGGAGGACAAAACCAGACTTATTGTGAAGTTGGTAGAAAATGCAAATGGAGGAGCATGTGTGATTTTTCTCAAGGAGGAGTTTTGCTATGTATTTGGGAATGGTCTATATTAGCTAGGGAAATGTGTACAGAATTGACTCGCTTTTTTTTCTGGGCACTCATTCAATGTCATCGCCTTTCTGTCTCCAATCAATGCTGATGGTGCAGTAAATTTTTTATTATTCTGAGAAAACTCTGGCCTACTTTGTTGATACTTCCATAGTTAGCAATTAATTTTCTTGAGCTTATCAGCTTTTTACTGTGAATATAGGTCCCTCCTTATATGGCAGAGTAGCTTGAACCACAAATTTAGTGCTATTCCTTTCTTGTTTAATGTTAATAGCTGTTATTTATCAAATTACCTTCTTCCTACATCTGCTACCTACTCTACATCCTCATTTGCTCTGATCAACAAACCAGGGAATAGCAGTTCAATTACAGATGTGTAGACCGGGGCAACCATATACCAGATGACTCATCTTGGGACTTTCTGGGATTTCAGGACTAATTTATCCACAAAAAATATATGCATAGCTCAGTTTCCCTCTGAAATAAAATACTGAACCAGTTACACAATTACCTGGACACCCATTATGGTAGGTAGAGATAAACAGGAACATAAGGTTGTGGGTACAATCAAGGAAACTCACGCCATATAAATATCTTTGGATATTGATCACAAAGGCAAAGCTCTTAGCATAGTGCCTGGTAAGTAAAACCATCAGAAGGTTAGTTTCCTCTACATAGGGCTGTCCAAGGGCATGATATCCTAATCTAAGACAATAGGTATTCTGGAAGGATCCTATTCTATGGAATTGGAGAAACACAGATAAAGGGGAATCCTTTTTTGTATCAGAACCCATTTTAGCTTAAAAACCAAGCCTGAACATTTTGTTCATTATTAAACCAGTTTAGGAATACACAAAAATATCATTTTTTAGCACACTTTGATAGACCAAAAAATGTAGTACACTATATATAAATGGAAATCAATGCTCAAATCAGACCACAGAGAATTTTTGTGTGTGTACATTATTTATAATTTTTATAAAGCAAAAGGAGTTATAGTTTCATCAGAAGCTTTAAAAAAAAAAAAAAAGTCCCAGACTTTCATTCCCTTCTTCAGTGTCTGTCATAAGGTCATCCTGTTTTACCATCAGGAGCACTCTTGAAATAATGGTTGACAGAAAGGATAAGGAGCTAGTGGGTTTCAACTTGTGTATGATACATAGGTAAATCATCTGTCTTTTCCCCACTTCCTTCTGACTCCATGGATGTGGTGATAGAATAATTATAGTAGAAAAAAATGTCAAATACCAGTGATGACTTTCCTCTCCCCCTCCCTTCCGTACTTATGCCCTGTGATATTGCTTATTACTTTTCACATCAGCATTTCAAATAAAGCTTTCTATGGCTCTCAGGGCTTTAGAAGTAATCTCTAGTCAGCCCCAATGAAGTGTTGTTCAGTAAATTGTGATGAGAACATCACAATTCTTTTTTCTTTTTTAATGTTTGTATTGATTTCAGAGAGGGAAAGAGGGATAGAAACATCAGTGATGAGAGAGAATCACCAATAAGATGCTTCCTGAATGCTCCCCACAGGGGATTGAGTCCCAAATCTGGGCATATGCGACCAGGAATTCAACCATGGCCTTGTGGTTCATAGGTCAATGCTCAACCACTGAGTCACATTGGCTGGGCAAGGAATCTTTCTATCTCATCATGATACTCTTGACTCAATTCCATGGATACACTATATTGAATCATAAAAAATTTTTTTATAATGTACTTGTAATAATAGTGTCTAAGGATCTTATCCAACATAAATACAATTTGTCAATATTTTCACTGACGCTCTAAAGAAACAGGATCCCAATTAACAATTATTTCTTCATATTGTACTTTTGTAACTGACTAGTCTACCTTATTACTAACTCTGGCATTACCCTTTATTATCTAAATAAGCACTTAAGTTTGACTCACAACAATGTCTCTTGCCTGAATCTGTTTTCATTCTCTTTCTGGCCATCCTTGGGTTACCACAACATCTTCCCAATGCAGTTCTTTGGCTAGCAAAAAGAATCTTGATCACCAAGAAAATATGTTCTTGTACAATTAGAAACAAACATTTCTGTGAACTTCTTTTGATAATTATAAATTCAATTATCCACTCATTCATTCATTTAAGAATTCTTTCTGGGACACATCCCAAGTTCCAGGTATTAGATTAAATGATGTGGACAATCAGAACTGAATGAGAAACTGTCCTTGGACTCGTGGTGTCCAAAGTGTGGTGAAGGTAGTACACAGGCCCCATGGATGCATGGTAGAGGAAGTAATAAACAGAAATATAAGGCAGGTGTTTGGGGAATAAAGAGAAAGGAGCCATCTCTGTAAGGAACAGCTTTGTCTAATTATGCAAAATCCAAGAAGTTAAGGCACAAAGGTGCTAGAACTCTTCCAGGAACAATTTCATCCCCCTGCAATGAGGAAGACACAACCCAGCCGAGACCCAGCATCTGGGCATTCTGATCATAAGAATGTCAACAGTCATTGCCAGGTCACCAAACAGAACAGAGGAGTGGGTCTCAGGAGGTCCAAATTGGAGAGAATGGTTTAAGAGAATCTACTCAATGATCAATCCAACCATCTGTAAGCACTTGAAATATAGTCAATTTAGACAGCTCCGGAAACACACATTGTCAGCTGCCTGAGCAGACAGGCAGATAAGCCTGGGCTGACTCTGAGAGAACTAATCAGTCAGAGGCACATTTGGCATTTTAGGTCCATTTTAGTCAAAGGGGTACACTGTCACTGCACAGTGGAGACTGAAGCATAATAAGCAGCACTATCTGTACCAGAATTGATGCAGCTCCTGAACCAGTCAGTGTGCTCCAACATGCCTGCATGTGCCTGGGAAACACTCAGATTGCTGTATTACCTAAACGTCAGACCTCTCAGACAACGTTGGTTGCCTCTCAAGGCTAAGACTAGAATAAGGTCAGCAAGGCTCCTAGAGTGCAAAGTACAAGGATTCAATCACTCTCAGGAGCTCACCCTGAAAGTGAGTGAATACTTCCTTAAAACCTGCCTCTTCCATCATTACTTCAAATTCTAAGAGGAGAAAGGGCTTCAACAATTCTATAGCAGGTAGATACTTACTGTCAAACACAAGTGTGGGGTGCAGCCCAAGAGTCCATAAAAAAAGCTGGATAAAAAAAGCTGTGGTATACATTTACACAGTGGGATACTTCCCAGCTGTACAACAGAAAGGAAATCTTACCTCTGTTACAACACAGATGGACCTGAAGACTATTATGCTAAGTGAAATAAGCCAGTCAGAGAAAGACAAGAACCATAAGTTTTCACTTATATGTGGAATGTAAGGAACAAAAACTAACAAATAAAATAGAATCAGACTTATATAGAGAGCAGGTTGACAGAGGGGAGGGGGATTAGGGAGACTGGTGATAAAGGTGAAGGGAGTAAGCAAAACACACACACACACACACACACACACTCATAGACACAGTCAATAATATGGTGATTCCCAGAGGGAAAGGGGGGCAGAGTTAGGTAGAACAGGGTATTGAGGGATAAAATGATGATGGAAGGAGATTTGACTTGGGGTGGTGAACATACAATACAGTGTACAGATAATGTATTATAGAATTTTGCACCTGAAACTTATATAATTTTATTAGCCAATCTCACCTCAATAAATTCAATAAAAAACAACAGCAAAAAAACAAAACATAAAACAGCGTGGGGCAATGAGTAGTCTGGTCAATTTCCCAAAGATCTATGATGAACAATTCCTGTTGACAGAGTCCTAAAGGCAAAGTGTTCTAAGCACTCAGTCCAAAATTACAACTAGGGGTTTTCTGATTTCTTTTTTTAAAGGAAATATTTTATTCATCTCTTAACTTGCCTCCTTCCATGAGCCCCTTTTATACCTCCCCAACTGAAACACATTTCACAGCCTCTTCTCATTCTGCTCATTGAAAACAGACATTCAAAATATAAACCCTTGAGAAAAAAAGTGTTTCCGTGTAGGATATTTTCCTAATTCTGTTGTGGCTTTAGTCTTGTTGGTAACATCTGAGTCCTGCTAAGGTGTGCCAGCTCTCCTGTACAATCTTCAAACACTATTTTAGGATTAGTGCATATCTATTACAATGCCCGCAGGCTCACTCTCCTAAATGAGACCTGGAATTGGCAATGATTTTTATAAACAGAGAAATAACCACAAAATATTTAACAAGTTAAATATATGGTTTAACAACTTCATAATCCAGAGAGAAAACATAGACATCATTTTCATAATACATTTGATTTTTTTCTTCATCATCCAATCTGCTTTTTTTTTTTAAAGAGCTAGATTATAATAAATATGTCTCCTTCGCAATCCCATCAAATTCTCTTTTTCTTTCACAATTATTTATACTTAAAATTTTTATTTTGAGAAAGAGAAAAAATGTTTACAAGGCAGGAGAGATACATGTTGTTTACATACCACCACCCAAAAGAAATTGGTAGATTTTCCTCAAAGGACAAGAAAATAACTAAATATGATATATTTCAGAGAGTCACAAGTCTTTGGATGCAAAAAGATGAATTAAGCCTCAGACAGAGCACCCTCTTTTGTTAAGACACAGGGGTCAGAGATTCATACAAAACCTTTCTAACACAACCTATCATGAGCCTTGCAACAAGATTCCCTTCTTCCAGGCTTTCAGGCAGAGGTCATTTTCCAATAAATCTGTGTGCAGCCTGGCCTACCAATAAGTAGGAGCCTTCAACGTATGGAAATGTGGGACTTTCCCTCCATGATTCATCTCTGTCAACAATCAGACAAACTGTTGCCTAGAGTCTGAGCATAAATTACTTCATCGCTGTCAATTTTAATTTAAAGCCAATTTAAAGCCCATTGACATCTGAAAGCAATTGAGAAACAGCTAGCTCATTTGTCATGATGAACTCTAGTTAAGAACAGGAAGAATAAGTGATAAAATATTAGTTTATCCAACTATAACTTTAAGAGACATCCTCAAATATTTAGAGAAATGTTTAGACTTCCTAGATTTCTACATTGGATTCTGTATAATCTTACCTCATAATAGACAAACATGTAAATTGACCATACCTTCACTACACTCATAGCCAATCAGGAGTGAGTATGCAAATTAACCCAACAAAGATGGCAGTGAGATGCCTGCTATGAAGGGGAGTGTGGGTGGTGGTGCTCTGGCCAGGAGCGAGGACTTGCAGGCTCCCAGGGGCAGGGAGCAAAGCCAGGGGAAAGAAGGCCTACTTTTGCACAAATATCATGCAACAGATCTCTAGTTTGTTAATAACATCCATCAATACCTATAGATATAAGAAGCACATCAAGGCAATAATAAAATTAACAGTAATGAAAAACCAGAGCCAACGTTTACAACATTTTACTTCCTTGGATCCTCATGAAAATTTTGTGAGGTAGTGTTGATATTTTAATCCTATTTTGCATATGAGGAAACTTAGACTTGGAGGGATTAGGAAACTTGATCAAGGGCACAATTCTTGTTAGCAGCAGAGCTGAGATTGAACTAGGGGGTGTTCAGAATCCCAAATCACACTCTTCCTAATAGACTAGACTGTTTAAAGCGGATGACTGAGTTTATTATGACCTATATTCCCAATGGTAATGAATAAATCTGTGTAGCAGACAATTTATTCCTGTGTGGTGCAAAGAGTAGCCTCATCTTGGTAGCATGTACCTCTTTGGAAAGATGGTCCTGAGAAGCAAGTCAATGCTGCAGTCAATTGTGTAAGAAGCACAGTAGGGGAGAGAAAACTGATATGTGAATAAACTTAGTTTTGTTGGAAATTGCTTCTAGCACTTCTATCCTTCCCACTTGTTCTGAGGCTGACCTCTATGAACTGCATCTAGGCTAACATTTCCTCACCATTTGGGAATTGGTCCAGCCATAGCAGGTCCTGGCAGGGGTAGTGGGTGAGAGGAGATTGTGTTTGGGCTTTGAATTTTCCCTCCTGGTTGCCTGCTGGCCTAAGGGTTGGCAGTGACTAAATTCCTCTTTAGAAGATTGCAGTTTGTTTGCTTCCCTCTCTCTCTCTCCCTCCCCTTCCCTCCCGCTCTCTCTCTCTCTCTCTCTCTCTCTCTCTCTCTCTCTCTCTCTCTCTCTCTCTCTCTCTCTCTCCCCGCCCCCCATGTACCTGCTTACTTAAGAGTGGTTTCTTAGCCTGGGTTTTTCTTAAATAAGAGACTGAAATGTGCAATATATTATTTGAGAACTTATCTCAGAAAACAGGAATATCTCTGAGAGGCAGACAGAGTGTGTAGGAGAAAGAAGTAAAAAGTCAAAACCAGGATGGATAGTTCAATTGTTCACTGCTATCAACTGGTGCTCAATGCCTCTGAATCTTCTGAGGAATTTAATGAACAGTTTGCTGGGGAAGAAATTGGGGAGTGAGCATCAGTTGATTTCTATCCCCCTTCTTCAACGGTGGCACAGTCAGTATTAACTCACCTATTGTCAGGTTGTGCATGCTTGAATGCTAGGCAGGGTCCCATAGACAGCCCATGTCAATCACTGCATCAGAAAAGCCACGAGGCAGGACTAGAGAGAGGTCACTGAGCAGGCCAATGGCAGAGAAACTGGTCAAGGCTGACCCGTTTCCATGGTGGTGAGAGGAGGGGAAGGCAAGAGGATATGTGAAAATGGTGCCCAGCTGCTGCTAACTCTGGGGTTCTTCTCCACCCTCTTGTTTATTTTTGTTTGTTTGTTTGTTTTTACTTAACTGTTGCCACTCTCGATAGAGTTTCTTCTTTATAATTTCAATTACCCCATTTGAGATGTCTGTTTTTTGTTGTAACCCAGTCTGCTTCACTATGCTATAGCTTTAAGCCTGCCTTCAGAGACGATACTCTCCTTTCCTCAAAAGTCTCTCTCCCCGACAGTAATACCTGATGGTTTTTGTTCCCCTCTTGTATTTGTTTGGATAGTGCCCCCCACCTTCCAAATTCATATCCTTCCTAGAACCCCAGAATGCGACCTTATTTGGAAGTAGGATTATTGCAGATGTAACTAATTAAGATGAGGTCAGACTGGAGTAGGTTGAGGCTTTACTGCAATGTGACTAGTGAGCTTATAAGAAGATGGGAAGAGACACAGAGACAGAGATATATGGAAAATAGCCTATGAAGGTGGAGGCAAAGGTTGGAAAGATATGTCTATAAGCCAAGGGAAACAAAGAATTGCCAACCACCACCAGAAGCTAAGAGAAAGGCATGGAACAGATTGTCTCTCAAAACACCTAAAAGGAATGAACCATCCAACACCTTGATCTCAGATTTCTAGCCTCCTCCAGAGCCATGAAAAAGTATTTTTCTGTTATTTAGGCTACCCAGTTTGTGGTAATTTGTTATGATGGCCCTAAGAAACAAAGGTCCCTCTTCATCAAGTCTCTCCTTCAAAGTCACACAGAGGTCTACAAAGACTCATGTTTTATTTTCTCTTAATCCATCAAAACTTATCTGTCCTGAGTTTATCCTTCAGGGTCACAGCCTTTACCAGCTAGGAGTAAGTGAGGAGACCGAGATTTTCTGCCAATACTTTAATAACTAGCTAACATGATACTCAACAACTCAGCACCCTCTTCCTGTTAAAATCTCCTGTCTGCTTCAGAAAGTTCCTTAAGCTCTACCTGATTTGGCTCAGTGGTTGGCATATCAGCCTGTGAGTTGAAGGGTCCCGAGTTTGATTCTGGTCAAGGGCATGTACCTTGGTTGCAGTATTGATCTCCGGGCCCAGTTGGGGGAAGTGTGGGAGGCAGCCAATCAATGTATCTCTCTCACACATGGATGTTTCTCTCTCTGTGTCTTTCTTTACCCCCCCCCCCCCGCCCCGCCTTCCACTCTGTCTAAAAATCAACGAAAAAAATATCCTCTGGTGAAGATTAATGAATATATTTGTTGTTATGCAGATATATAGCGTTTTAAAAACCCTTAACAACCAATTAGTGGAGAGTAATTTGGGCTACTCCTCAGACCATACCCTGCAGGATACAAGCTGCCATTGCTCTACTAGCTTGAGCGAGAGGCTCAAACTACTATAGAGACATTCTAAAAATGCCTGTCACCTGTTAGTTATCTCAACAGGAGCCACACAGAAATTGGGACTGCACAATCAGCTCTTAGTATGCACGTGCTCATCATCTCTTACCTGTCCTACTCCCTCACATTTTCTTGAACCACATTTTAGTTCACAATTAACTCTACCCCAAGAAGAAAAGGTCAAGAGGAAGAAGATGCAACTCACTTCTCTTGGATTTGTTGCTTAGATGTAGTTCTTTAAATGAAATATTAAGCAAAAGGGGAATTTTGCATGCCATGGGTTTTGTTTTGTTTTCCTTGTTAGTGTTTGCATGTGGCAGAGAGTGGAGACTTAAGTGTGGACTTGAGAGAGAAACAAACCTAGTCTGTCTCCAGTCCTCTCACCAACTGGTGACCTGGAGAATAAGAATCAGTGTTCTGGAGCCTCCATTTTCTCACCCACGACCTGAAGAGAAATGCTTCCTCATAATGCGCTTGTGAGGGTTAAACAAGTGGTGTGCTGTCTTTCCTACATAGCCATGCTGTTGGTGGTTTAGACTCCATGCCCCAAGACTGATCTTCTTTTTGGTTCAACAGAATCTTACTTTGAAAAATACTTTAGTTGTGGAAGTTAAAGATTTTTAGCTTAGCAATTGACCACTACTACAGTAAGAAATATATTTTATGTTATGCCCGGAACACCACACACACACACACACACACACACACACACACACACCTGAAACAAAAATTCCACAAAACTCACTTTGTGTTATGCAATCTGATTATCTAGTTCATGAAAGAAAAGATGCTAGCCATGACCCACAAATTGACTTCATGACCCACTGATGAATGGTGACCTACATTTTGGAAAACACCATTCTAGACTGAGGACAAAAGCTCCCATTCTCAAGATTAAGTTATAAAAGATTGTCCCTAAGTGTATTTATAAGTAGAAAGCATGTGATCCTTGCTGATTACATTGCAAGGGACTCTTGTCAATTTCTTATTCAATAGATTGTTCTCTAGAATACTTTTCACTCTTTTAAGATTCATGCCATCTGCACTTGCTGCAAATGTTTCCTAGTTTCAGTTTGTTATGTTATTTCACATTTTGGTTACCTTATAATCTTAAAAGGCTTCTTACTCTCTGCTCTCACTTACCAGATTAACAGTGCCCATATTTCTGAACAGACCATCAACACAGGAATGGACAGGAAACTAATGAGTCTCAAGTCTGTTGGGTTCATTGTCTTCAGAAGTCAACAAATTAACTCACATATTAAGAGAGGGCTAAGCAAAGGGAAGGAAGTTTATTATAGCAAAAATAACAAAGCTCTCAGGCATGAGAGAGGGGTCCTGAAAAGGGTTTCTGCAGTAGACCAGTAGTCTAGGGGTTTTTGTTTTCCGGCTTTTGCCCTCTATTGGCTCTTTAAAAAAAAAAAACAACAAAAAAAAAAACAGCCAATCTCCTTTAGCCCTCATCTCCCCACTTTTAGTTCCTACTCTTGAATTTAGGGGGGAGGGAAGCTCTATTGTTGACTGATACAGTCTACCTATCTGGTTCATATTCTGATCATCTGGTTTATTTTCTTCTTACCCTAAATTGCCTGATTCCATCTAACTCCTCCTAAGGCTTCAGGGCAAAGATAAATGACCACTTGGCTTTCATCATTTGTTGTTATGCAGATTTGAAAGTGAGGTACCTCTTCTAATCTTTGAGATCTTTGGTGGGTTTTGTCCTTTTGGTGGGTAAAGTCAAGCAAAATCTACTCAGAAATTGTTATGATTCTCTGAAGACACCCAAGTCTTAATTTTGTTCTAAATAATGACAAAGTTATGATTTGTTGTTTCTTTTCTCATAATTATCTTGGCATTTCTTGCAACCCCTCTCATTCATCCCACCCCCACCATCATAGCTCACATTCCTCACATTTAAAAGGAGGAAACTGAGTGTAGAGCTCTCTGGTGGAGCTAAAAACAAAACAAAAAACTACTGATTTCCTTAAAGACTAAAATTCTCACATTTCATACTTGAAATCATTCTGAAATGAGGATTTGTGTCCTTAATGTGTTCTAGTATTTTTGCTCAAAAAAAAAAATTTTTTTTTTTTAAATTTTAACTTAGATTGTTGGTGCTTTGTAAAATATGTAGCATCTTAAAATTAAAATTTATTTACATTAATTTTACATAAGTGTCCATAATGCAAACAGGTCTAAACTTATCATTTTTATGAGTTTTATAGCATTTCAAGAATTACATTAGAAGCAGATTTCAAATCTTAACTTGTTTTTGGTAGGATTGTAGACTTTTCTCTTAGGATTAATGCTTCTGTCAAGGCTGGCTGACAATTGAGCCTCTCTCTCTTACCTTCTTCTCTCTGCTTTTCCTGGTTCTCACTTAAGCATCTCACATTCCACATAATTCTACACAAATAGTATTGACTGGTCTTCAGAGGCGAGGAGCTGTGCACAGTGAGTCTGAAGTCAATGCTTCACGGAAACTGGCTGCTTTTGGGGGAACAGGAGAAGTTAAGGGGTTTCCCTATAATTTGCACCCTGAGTGCACCATGTAATTCTTTTGGAAAGCCCCTCTTAGAAGTATTTTAGCCTTTAAAAACAAAGGTTTTTGCTAGATTCTTTATACTTCAGATCTGAAAGGAACAAAAAACTCAATGACCCAGAAAAAACAATGGTGGGAAAATAAGTAAACCAAGTCTAGTGTAAACCGAGACAAAGAAATCTTTTTTTGTTGTTGTTATTGTTACAGAAATAAGACTTTTAATGACAAGCAGGTGTAGATTGAGCAAAAACAGGAGATTTAAAAAAAAATACTTGGCAAGGTCTCATCAGCCAATTTACATTAGCCAACAATTTATTTCTGGTCTGTGAAATTATTGGTTTGATTCAAGAGGGGGTTTGTCATTAATAAGCCTTAAGTTACTTATTAATAAGGCTAAAAACGATCAACTAATAACATAAATTTATTATCCATTAAAATATTATCAGTGCTTCTTCCTACTAGCCCTACATATGACTTCTGTGGGATATGGTTATGGTTAGGTAATTGTTTACACTGCTACCTTTTCTTCAGTTATAAGTAATAGAGAACCTAAATACAGCAGCTAGAACACATATGAGCTTACTTATTTGTTGTTGTTGACATTCTCCATATTATCTCATAAAGTCCAACAAAAATTCAAATAGACAAATGGAGAAACTCTGAGAAGAAATACCAACAATTGCATAGATTATTTGCTTGGACTATATAAATACTATCAATGTGCTTTCATATAAATTTAAAACAACTGAATTCTTATGCTAATGTTTTAACTTGTAACTACAATTAATTTGAATTTAATTAAAGAATTTAATTTAAAAATTAAACTCTTTTACTAAAAAGTGTAGCTACCAATGGTTTCAGCTCCCTAGTTTGCCCAAGGTGGGCTCATTTTTCTTTTTCTTTTCTTTTTTTTTTTCTTTTTCTTTGAGCTTACTTATTTTTATGTAACAGAAAGTTGCTGGGTGGTTGATGGAGTTGTTTCAATGTCAGAACCAATATCTCACATGCTTAGTTTACCTTCATGATTACAAGACCACTGATGAAGCTTCAACTATCAGGTCTGTATCCAAAAAGAGGGAAAATATATGTCCTTTTAAATTATGCAAGCAGTTTCCCCAAAATTCCCAACTATTTTTACTTATTATCTCATTGGCAAGAACTGTGTCACTTGACCATTTCAAGAAAGTATGGACTTTTGAGAGAGGCAATGTATGGAAAAGAACACTGGAGACAGGTGATGGATAAGCCAACTTTTAATTTCTGCCTGAGTTTTTGTATGGATATTTCTGAAACATGGTAATGTGTAAACAATCCCAAGAATAAACAGCTTTGATAACTTTGAGTAAACTGACATAGAAACTCCAATGTCACCTAGTCTTTTGTTTTTAATGAAGATGAGAAATCAAATGAACTCTTAGAAGTGGCTGCAATAGATAGAATAATAGATCTCCAGTTATATCCACATCCTAACTCCCCAAACCTGTGACCTTCAGATGGAGAAATGGGGAGGTCATGTGAATTGGGTGGGCCCTGTGTAATTGCAAGGTTCCTTAGAAGAGGGAAACAGAAATGTCAAGTCACAGAAGGAAGCAATGGACAGAGAGATGGAGATTTGAAGATGCTATGCTGCTAGACTGGAAGATGGAGGAAGGGGCCATGTGCCAGGGAATGCAGGCAGTCTCAAAAGACAAGAGAATGGATTCCCTTCTGCAGCCTCCAGGAGAAATGCAGCCCTGCTGACAACTTGATTTTAAGATTTCTGACCTCCAGAACTAAATGATAATAAACTTGCATTGCCTTAAGCTACTAAATTTGTGGGAATTTGTTACAGCAATAGGAAGAAATTAATACAAACTTTAGTACCTGGAAACGGGGTACTGCTGTAACAAATACCTAAAAATGTGACAGTGTCTTTAGAGTTCAAAAGCAGCTGGAAAGAATTATTTTGGTGCCTAGTAGGGAAAAAAAAAAGCCTAGACTGCCTCAAATAGGCTGTTGGAAGAAATGTGGATTTTGAGGCTGCCATTGAGAGCTTAGAAGAAAGTGAGGAACAGAGTAAAGAAAAGCTATATCATCTTAGGAAGTGCCAAAATCATTATGATCAGCCTGTTGATAGAACTCTGGATGTTGCAAGTGCAACTAGTGAAAGCTCAGAAGGAAATGGGGAACAGGTTAATTATACCCTTTCCACAAAGCAGAACTTGTGAGGAGCAGAACTGGTATTATATGCCTGTCCCCCTACTGCACTGTGGGAGAAAATGACTTGTTTTCTAATTTTCTAGGTCCACAGATGTAGAGAAATTTTGTAACAAGATGGATCATACACAGCGTCTCACCCATCCCATGATATAGATGCTTTACATGATGAGATTGGGGCTTCTGAGCTAAGATTTAGGTGAGATTTTCGGGCTCCGAGGTGAGCAGTAGTAATAGGTTGAGACGCTAGGTTGAGACGTTTAGGAATATTGGAATGAGGTGAATGTATTTTGCATATGAATCAGACTTGAATTTTTGGGAGTGGGAAAACAGACTGTAATAAACAGAGTAATGCCCATTCTCTCTGCAAAGATGTCCATATACTAATCCTAGAGCCAATAAATATGTTGCCTTACAAGGCTAAAGGAATTTTACAGGTGTATTTAAGTTAAGGTTCTTGAGATGAGGAGATTCTCCTAAATTATCTGGATAAGCTCAATGTATAACAAGTTTCCTTGATGAGAGAAAGAGGGAGACTGGGAAGTCAGAGCCACAGAAAGATATGTGATAATGAAGAAAAAGAAAAAAAGAAAAAGAAAGAAAAAACAAAAACAAAGAGAAGAAAAGGATTTGAAGATGTCACGCTGCTGGCTTTGACGGTGGAAGGACTGCCCATGAGCCAATGAAGGCTGCAGCCTCTAGAAGTTGGCAAAGGCAAGGAAGTGGGTTGTTCCCTTGAGCCCCCTGGAGAAATTCAGCCCTGCTGACACCTGGACTTAAGGACTTCATGTGTAAGATAATCAATCTTTGTTGTTTGAAGTCACTAAATCTGTGATAATTTGTGACAGAAGTCATAGGAAACTAATACAGATCAAATTAGAAGTTTCAAAAGCTCCTGAAAAATGAAGATTAGTGTTTTATTAGAGTATGGCTACAAGTCTCAGTATTATCTTATCTGGGCATGCAAAATAGCAATAATAATTGACGTGTACTGATGACTTACTATGTGCTTAGAAAATGCAAATTGTATTATAGGCATTTTTCATTTAACCCTTACCTATCAGGCACACACTAACAGTATCTTCCTTTTTTCTCAGCACAAATGAGCGGACTGCTGGGGGACTGGGCATGTGCAGCTGGGCCGGTGCAGCTGGCAGATTATTGGTAAGGAGCAGATGCCTCACCCGGCTGCTTGGAGGTAATTAGCTATGACACCAGTGGCTGGGAACTTACAAGACCATGTAGAGCACAGGAGGTCACTTAGGGGACTCCTCTTTGCTCATTTCATGAACATGGGGAAGAACTTGACCAAGGGCTATAATTGGTGGACTATTGAACTGTGCAGAGAGCCCTTTGTGTTTGTCGTGCTCTTTAAGCGTAGCCCAAAGGCTGGTATTAACAAAGGAAATTTATGTCTGTTAAAGGCCATCTAGGTAACTTCTTAGTAATTTTAGAGCAAAATGCCACTATTATCCAAATACAAGGGTATTCTAGTCCCCTAAAAGTGATGTTTGAAGCCTGATGGGATTAAAAAACAAACAAACAAGCAAACAGCAAAGGAGATAACAGCCCTCACTTTGCACATTTCTGATACAAAGGAGCTTAGTTGACTCGCTGACACGGCAAGCGCAAAGCAAGGGCTCTCTGTATGAAGTTCTCAAAGGAGCCAAGGGGAAACAAGGCCCTGGAATAACTGCTCTGTGTCCCCAAGGGCAGGGTCATCTAGCTGATGTTTGCATCCTGGTTGGAAGAAAAGGCCGAGTGTCTCATTCTCAGGCAACAGAAGGGGGTAGATATACAACTAAGGAAACTACACAATGGGATATTGAGGTTCAAAAATAAATCAGACGAAGTGTCAGACAGGCAGTTTATGTGACTTGAGGATGGGTGATTATTTGAGATCTTTGTATGTCAGATTCTTTTTATATCCTCATCCTTTGTCCCAAAGGATGACAATCCTGGCAGTTACTTCCTGTGTGTGGAAAGACGGTTGAAAGGAATGAGGCATAACCGGCTGCCTCATCCCATTTCCTTCGGTTTCCATGTCACATTCAGATTGTGTGACCATGGCTTCCAGGACTTGAGCTATTTCTAGTGATGCCTCAGACCCGGCACAATGGGAAGGTTAGAATTTAAACAGTAGTGTTTCCACTTGACAGGCTTCTTTGTCATTTCCAACTCTTGTCACCTGCATTGTGTTTAGCACGTACTTAAAGGATGCTCCTGCCTATTTTTAGAATATTCCGTTGTCAACCTTAGGTTTTCTAATTCAGTACAAGATTGTTAGGCACACAGTTGAAAGGATTAACAGGCTGTAAATGAAATGAAACAAATCAAGAAGAATTACCATGCAAACACCGAAACTGCTTAATAGCAGTTCCAGACCTATTACAACCATTCGTACCACTTTCTTTTTGTCAGTCTTCCATAAAGAGACCTGGCTTGTGGGGATGGCTCCTTATTGCCCTAATCACATCCTCCTATAGAGTCACAAGGCACAGTTTTTACATGTCCCAGTTAACAGGCCTTAACACTTTTTAGTGTATCATCTTTTACTATGTCTCTTCAATCTCACCTGCTCTACTCAATATCATCTACTGAGCTTGGATCAGTGTTCTTACTAGTGAGCATTACAAAAATAAATTTATCACAGTTTGGAGGCCTACTGTGAGGGTTCACAGCACACCATTCTCCCTGCTCCTCCCTCCCCCCAGCTTTAGGGAGTTGTATTTAATAATATCATGTAAGTGTAAGTCGTACAATGTGATGACTTGATGCACATCCTATCTAATGAAAGAGTAATATGCAAATTGACCATCACTCTAACATACAAGATGGCTGCCCTCATATGGATACAAGATGGCCAACAGGGGAGAGCAGTTGGAAGAGATCAGGCCTGCAAGGGAGAGCAGTTGTGGGTGACCAGGCCAGCAGGGGAGGGCAGTTATGGGTGACCAGGCCTATAGAGGAGGGAAGTTGGGGGCAAACAGGCTGGCAGGGGAGCAGCTAAGCATAATCAGGCTGGCAGGGGAGTGGTTAGGGGGTGATCAAGCTGGCAGGCAGAAGCAGTTAGGGGCAATCAGGAAGGCAGGCAGGTGAGCAGTTCCATATTAGAGAGGGTGCAGGCTGAGCTGAGAGACATACACCCCCATGCACGAACTTTGTGTACCAGGCCTCTAATATATATTATAAAATGTTTACCACAATAAGGTTTGCTAATTCATCTATCACCTCACATTATTACATTTTTTGTGTGTGGTGAGAACATTTAAGATCTCTCTAAGCAACTTTTAAGTATATAATACAATATTGTTAATAATATTCATTTAAAAACTGGAAGTTTGTACCCTTTGACCAACAACTCCCCATTTTTTCCCCGCCCACCAACACTTGGCAACCACCATCCTGCTCTCTGTCTATGAGTTTGTCAGCACAAGTCTTCTGTGGTCCATCTTTTGAAAGTTACTGAATTTCCACATACTTTTTCTTGCCTCCTCCTACTTCACATTAAGCCTAGAATGTGAGACTAAGGGAGATACAGCTCAAAGCAAACCCTTTGAAATATGGGAATGTTTCCTTTATCAAATACCCTTTAGAGTCCCATTATGTGTAATTCAGAGGGAAATACTTCCTTTTATTCACTTGCTTCAAGTGGGATAAAAAAGGGAGCACATTAACTCTTGGTTTGGAATCTAGCAGTGAGGCTTTGCCATTGGGATCTCCATGTAAGAAAAGCAGCATCTAATAGCTTTCCCCCTTCCCACCTTTGCCCATCCCTGCAGCTGGACTCCAAGGCAAAACAATCCTGAATTCACTGGTGATAACGGTGCCTAGAGAGAAATTGTCTAAGATAATAAAGCTAAGATGTATTAAACACTTATTAGTATGTGGCAATGTTCTATACTCCTGTTAATTAATTGCATCTTTACAACTCTATGAAGCAGGTACTACTGCATCATAATCTCCATATAAAGGCACAGAGAGCTGGGGTCATGTACCAACAAAGTAAAGAAGAGCCAGGATCAGCAGCAGCGGTCCTGACCACTGGTGAAGGGTGGATACTTAGAGAATGAATACTGTGGCAGGTACAGGAAGAGGTCTCTGTTGTTCAGAGAGAGGACAGTATTTGAAGAGGAAGATGTAGGAATATTGAGTTTAGTAAATTTGAGTTGACTACAGTGATGGAGAGACTGTGAGGGAGCAATCCTCTGGGTCTGGCAGGCAGACAGGACTTGTGGATATCAAAGAGCTGTCAGCAGAGAGCACACCTGGCTTCCAGGTCAGGATCCAGGTTCTGAGGAAATAATGTGAAAACCCAACATGAACTCTGGTACTAAAACAAATCTGGGTTGTTAAGTTTCTGATTTCAACTAATTCCAAAGTGTGGGTTTCCCCCCACGCCACCAACCAGTTCTCTGATACAAGATGGGTATCCTATAATTGAACTTAATTCTGACACTATCTACCCAGGGTAGCGTCAGATCCCTCAGTTAATGGCTCAGTCCTACAAGACCACCCTTGCCCCCATCATTTCAGATGTCAATCACAAACCCAGGTTATCACCCAGGCTATACATTGGAGGTTCTAATAACTCCAGTTTGGTCCTTGCCACTTGGAGCCCAACTGAGCCTGTATCTACCTTCCTGGTCCAATTGTGGTCAGGTGGCCCAGTTATCTGCTAGGAGGGAAAGGAGCAGCAAGCCAAGGCTGATATAGGAAAAATGAAGGGGAATGTCCATAAGTAAAGAGAGCCTGCAAGCAGGAAGATCAGTTAGGAAGCTGTTGGAGCAGTTCAGATGAGAAACAATGATTTCTCAGACGAGCCTTGTAGCCATAGAAGGGTGAGATGTGGTTGGATTAGAAATATATTTTGGAAGTAGAGATGAGAGGACTTCCAAAGAATAGATGTGAAGGAAAGATCAGGGCTGATCCTCAGATATTCAGCTCAAGCCACAGACTGAACAGTAATGTCATTGCTAAGATAGTGAAAAGGAGGGGAGGGAAGGTTGATGTTAGACATCTAAGTGGAGATGACAAGCAGATATTTTGATATACAATCTGGAAATCAGGACCACTTCTGGAAGTTTGTATAAACTTACATAATGCAAAAGGTCCAATTCAGTTTTACCAAATTGAAAAAACACAAAGTTTAAGCCTATTAACAGGTGATATTCACTGTTTTCCATTAAATTAGATATTTTTATTTAAGTGAGTCTTAAGCTACCTTTATTGACACATAGGTTTGGCTCAGTAAAAACCATAATTTATCTTCGGTCATCAAAACCTGATAAAAGCAAGTGATGATTCAATTCCAACACCCAGTTGGATCTGTCTGGAGAAAATCAATTATTTGTTCACTGCTAATTAGAGTGGCACATCCTACTTATTAAATGTCTTCTCTATGCCGGATTTATATATTGTCTTATTTTAATAATCACTATAAATTTGAAAAATTTTTACTTTAGAGATAAGAAAATTGAAACTCAAATTGGCCTATAGGTAGGACTTGGATTTATATACACAGCTGTATCTGTATCTGAATGTGATTCTCTGCTTACTCTATTATATTGTTCACACCAACAAGATAAGCACCATGAAGAATTAATGATAATAGAGCAAGCTGAAGATGTAAGGATATTTGAGCTTCAGGATCTTTGATTTTCAGGAGGAGTCTGATGTAGCAGGTTTTGAGTATAGGATGCTTTCAACAATTATCCTCAATTAACCTAAAATAGGAAGGCCATGGATCACAAATTGAGAAACAGAGCTAAGGTGTTTAAGCCACATAAATGGTGAAGCAGAAGAAGAAGGTCTAGAGAGAGAGAAAGAGAGAGAGAGAGGAGCATAAGGCAGACAAGCAGAGAGAAATTGTGTGGTAGGCAGGAGACTGGTTCATCAATCACCCTTCCCAACCCTTCCTCCTTTCTTATTTCACTCACTCTAGTAGAGAATAGAAATTCTAAGCATCTGTCCCTACTCTCCTTTGAAGCCAGGAGATCATATGACATATTTTGGGCCAATGAGAGGTACATGAAAGTCTTCTTTGTCGGGGGAGGGCATTTGGGAAAGCTTTTCCCTTTGTGATGGAAGGGTAGCTATGGGCACAGTTGCCCATTTTTTGCTTTTCTTCCATAACACCTTGAGTACCAGTCATCTGTAACCATGAAGAAATAGGCACCAACACAGAGTCAACACACTGAGGGTGCAGAATGGGAGAATGGCTCAAGTGACGGATCCAGTGTCCTGCCCTTGCATTGGAGGCATGTATATAGTAGCATATGTTTAGATCATTCGTGACTTCACAGAAGTGTACTCAGGACCATAGGAATAAAATTGAGGATGAACACACTGTCCAGGCAATCCTGGAGTTGTATCTATGACAACTCTGCTGCTGGTATCCTGTGATGACCAGGTTGAAATAGTTGAGAGCTAAAAGGCATGAATAATAAATCAGCTCAAATGCAATCTCATAGGAGCATTCTAAGATAATTAAAATAAGAGCTAATTGTCCACCCAAGAAAATGAATCTGCTAGATTTTCCTTACTGGTGTAATAAATTACCAGTAAGACATATATAATTATTCTATAGATGGTGTTGCTTTACTATACATATAGTCCAAAAAGAACTTAAAGAAACCAAGTCTAAATACATATACATACACACACACACACACACACACAAAAAGTCTATGGGAAAGGCAATTAAAATGCAATGACAAAACCAGAGAGCATTATTACAGGAACTCAGCCTATCAACAGGGGCTCAAATTTGAATCACCTCAGCCTGTAGCACCAGGTCCTAGGACCCAATTGGGTGAAGGAGTCAACAATCCTAGAATGTGCAACCTCAGCCAATCTGAAAATCTTTTATACTTGGGATGGCACAATTGCTGAAATCCTAGGAAGGTAGATATATTGAAAACATAGAAAAATGGAAAATAAGATTAAGAAGAAAAATTATATCCATTGTATTTTTTTTAACCTGAAATAATGAGAAGATTATCTAAATAGTTTTGTAACATAGTGACATTTTATGTTGGTTTGTTTGCTTCTTAAGGTGCTAAAAATTATTTGCTTCCCGTGTCTGCTGTAGCAAATTACCACAAACTTGGTAGCTTAAAACAACAGAAACCTATTCTATCACAGTTCTGGAGAAGGAAAGAAGTCCAATATCAAGGCTGCACTGCCTCCAGAAACCCTAGAACAGAATCTATCCTTTGCCTCTGCCTCTTCCAGCTTCCAGAAGCTGCCAGCATTCCTTGACTTTTGGCAATACCATTCCAATCTTTGTCTCTGAGTTTACAAGTGTTCTTCCTCTTCTGTGAGTCTAATTTCCTTCTATCTTTCTTTTATAAAGCTAACTGTGATTGGATTTAAAGCCCAGCCCAATGATCCAGATAATCTCCCCAAGTTAAATTAAAATCTATAATCACATCTGCAAACTGAGAGTGACATTTTTTTTCCTTATAAGTTAACATTTACATGTCCTAGGAATTGCTCTGTTTCCCTGAAAATAAGACATCCTCCAAAAATAAGACCTACTTACAGGTTTCCTTCTGAGTGAAATATAAGGCATCCCCCCCCCCAAACATAAAGCCCCCCCTAGGCTAAACATGAGAGATTTGGTCTACTGATTCTGAAAGAAGTGGAGTCACAAGAAATTCACCAGGAAATTCAGGAATTGGATTGTTATGATAATGTTCCAGAAGATGATGACATGATTGTCATTTAATAATAAATGAGTAAATTTTTGATACTGTAGGATTCACAGTTTGTCTGGTTTGTGTTGACAATTACCGTGCTACCACACCGTATACAGGTAATAAATTTCCTTTATTTTCATTTAACAATAAATGTGTACAGTATTCTTCTTCATGGAAAAATAAGACATCCCCTGAAAATAAGACCTAGCGCATCTTTGGGAGCAAAAATTAATATAAGACACTGTCTTATTTTCGGGGAAACAGGGTAGAACCAGTTATTCAGCCTGGAATGGGGAGTTACTAAGAAAATCTGATCTACTTGACTTGTAATTTTAATTTACCATTTAGATATGTTTAAATTTATAATTAATATGCCAAGTGTAGGGAATCATATTTTTATTTGATAAGTAGATGAGAATTTAAAGAAATGTTGCTTGTTTTTAAAAATCAATTTTAAAATAAATTTGATGTATTCATAAATAAGACTTTAAACAAAGTACAAATAGTATTGAATAATCTTCACACAAAACTCTCTTGAATTTTAACAAGTCTATAATATTTTTTATTTTTTATTTTCGTTAATCCTCACTCAAGGATATTTTTCCATTGATTTTTAGAAAGAGAGGGAAAGGCAGAGAAATATTGATGTGAGAGCACACATCGGTTGGTTGCCTCCAGCACGAGCCCTGACCAGGGCCCAAGTAGGGGAGGAGCCTGCAACCTAGGTATGTGCCCTTAACTGGAATCAAACCCAGGACCCTTTAATCTGCAGGCTGATGCTCTATCCACTGAGCCAAAGTGGCTAGGGCTATAATATATTTTTGCTTGATGTCACTCTTGGTTTATGGTGTGTATGTTTCAGTAATTTTTGGTGGACTATTTCCCTCCCTACTGTAAAAGATGAGGAGGGAATCAGAAATTTTAAAAAAGGAAACATAGTTCACACCGACCTGCATGTCCCATAATGACAAGAGGTAGGGAAAGCAAGAGAGGCACCTACACTGGGTCATTCATACAAGTGGACAGTGACCCAACTGCAAATGCACAAGAACAGACTCTGAGGTCACCAATGAACTGGAAACCCAATACTAGAGGCCCAATGCTCAAAATTCGTGCAAGAGTAGGCCTCCACAGCCATGGTGGCTGCCTCGATCCCACACCTGCAGCCTGGCTTCATCTGGAAGGTCATCAGGATGGCCGTTCGGTCGATTTGCATATTACACTTTTATTATTATTATAGAATAATAATAATAATAATTTTATTATTTTGGTCTTGTGCTTGTGGTTTTGGATCCTTTAAGCCACATGTGTCAAACACAAGGCCCGCGGGCCAAATCCGTCCCACCAGGCCTTGCAATGTGGCCCGCACCGCGCTGTCATCACTGCACTCCGCTGCGTTTCCATCACAATGACAGTTTATGACTGTTCAGTAAACCATTCGGCCCGCGATTTAGGCTGGATTTTAGATTTTGGCCCCTTCTCTGATTGAGTTCGACACCCCTACTTTAAACAATGGGTCACAGGACTGCTACAGAATGCTTTGTTTTGTTTATTTTCATTTACCATGCTAGATGTAGAGTAGGTTTTGAAGTTTTTTAAAGAAAGACGTTTGCCAAGATGTATTTTTCCCCCCAGAGTTCTCTATTCCATGGAGCACACAATTGAGTTCAGGGATTGTTCATCATCCAGTTGAACATCAAGACAAGAAAATTCTGAAAAATAAAAAACAAAACAAGGTATCTTCCCCTTCCTTCAGCATAATCAGTACCTAAAGCCAATACTTTCCTGGTTAATGGCACTTCTTTTTCTCCAAAGATTCGCCACACCCCTCCCCCCCCCCGCCCCCCCCCCACACACACACACACCACCACCACCTCAGAGATTTTTCCGTGCCTGAGCACAGATAGTTCCACCTCACAGAATTTGTGTAAGTTGCATAACGTGGGGCTCTCCTGGAAAGTGGTGATTGACCACAGCATCTCAAAGGCACTTGGAATGTTTTTCACCTTCCTCGCATGTTCCCCTTTTGGCTATTTTGTGTCTACTGAAACCACATCCACCGCTGAAGAATACTTTTCCTCTGGTCTTCTTTTAATTTGCTGTGCGGTCAACATGTTGGGCCAGGACCTGATTGCATGCTACTTTCCTTTTTGAGAATTTTTGAATACAATGAACAGGATGAGTCACAGTAATTCAAGGCCATTAACTCTATTGGTTACACCACACATTACAGGCTATTACTAATTATGATGTACACATATGGCTTTTGATCTTCAGGATATGTTAAAAATAAGAATTCAGTCACCTTCCTTACCATGCAATCAGTTCAACATGTCTGGCATCGTTGTGGGGGTTTTTTTTGTTTTGTTTTTATTTTTCAACTAAGGAAATTGGAGGGAGGTAGCTTAGGTAATATACTCTGGGTCACACAGAGGCATCTGTGTCAGAGAATAAATATGCTAATTCATGATGACTAAATAAAATACAAATCACTTCAAACTAGAAGCACTTTAGTAATGCCAAATTAGAATAGTTTTTGAGTTACCAGAACATCATTTTCTGAAAACTGTGGGAGTTTCCTTGGACACCTTTTCTTTGAATACAAATGAGTCCCAGCTCAATAAAATCTTTGAGAAGAGATGAAGTTATGAGAGGTACACATGGCTCCCCTCTCCCCACTTATGGGTGTATTGATGAATAGGAGACAAAAAGTAGATAGTCAAGAGCATTCTATAAAATTGAGGGAAATGAGAGGAGAGATCAGTAATGACCAAGACAATTTTAACAGGGAAGGGGATAAGGTTTACTTCTTCATTCCTAGTAATATGTATGCTTTCTAATGTAGAGTCTTCCAGTTTCTTTCAATTGACTGTAGAATATTGGAAAGGATGTGGATAAATAGCACATATTTGGAAGCCTACAGGGGATTCCAAGTTCCTGGTTGAAGATACATTTTAAACACACCTTGATCTGCTGAGTCACTCCAGTGCCTGGGCTTTGTGGGTATTTGTTTTCCATCTGACTGTGGGCTTCCTCTGTGGAAATTTCTTTTTGTGCGATTGAGAATGGCATATATGAAATCTCAAAAGTCAAAGGAAAGGCGAGTGACTAACTTGAAATTCCTTGAGAAAATGGGGAAATTTCACAAAGGTCCCACCAGGCGTGGAAAATAATGAGTCTGAAAGTTTTGGGAACTGATCATATAAGCACACAAAATCAACCAACAGCTTGAGTGGGAAAATTTATTCCCCAGGGAGTCCCGATGGCAGCGATGCTGAGTCATCCCAAAGCCTGCATCACCAATAAATCCCCCAAGCTGGACCTCTGTTACCCCAGAAAACATGACAAAACTCTCACAGAAATCCTCACTGTGTATGGAAAAGTGCATTTCAAAATCATACTGTTCAATCAAATTAAAATTTAAAATACATATATGGTTGGATATATATACACAATAGAGCTATCCACGTGAAATACAGTATAAAGAACATAGAATTAAGAACCAGAACACTTGAATTGAGAACAATCTCTACCTCTGAGGCAGGATAGTAAGAAGCTAGAGAAATTCCTTGGCCAATGGAGTAAGGGAAACTGAAACAAAACAATTAAACAAAGCCAAACAATTTGAGCAATTTACAGCCAGATAATGAATTGCAAGGTTTCCCTTAACCAAGGACACTTAGGAGCAAATGGTTTACACATTCCAGACCATCCCAGGGCAAACTTGCAAATAACCTTGACCTCCTCATACGCACATTTTGATGAATCAACATATCAAAGGAAACGCTAGAAAAACTAATGAACCTCCTCTAGGATTTCCACCAAGAGCCTTAAGACAAAGGGCCCACTACGTTCTTACTAGACCCACAGGCATGCCTGGCATCTCTGTTCTCTTTCTCCAAAATTCTAAGGATCCCCATGAGACTTGAAACCAGGAGAGCAGCAGGTAGTGGCAGCTTGTCTTGGGCTTAATGAACCTATCTCCAAAGTTCCCTATTTCTCTGAGTTTCCAGGGTGCTAACAGCACCAGCCCCCAGGCTCTCTCCTGTTGCTTCTTCTGTCCTAAGCCCTTCCTTTATTTTACTCCCCTTAGTTGTAATAAACATGTTCAAAATCACCTGGACTCATATTGTAAAATCTTTCCTGCATGAAGTAAGGAACCCACACACTATCCTCCAACTCAAGGCAGACCTGTTCTGGGCCCAGTTCCTATCCTGTAATACCCTGTTCTCCTGGAAAATCTTTGACACTACCACCCTCAGTGAAAAAAAAAAGTCTCCAATAACAACTGCCACTGGTATCCCCTAGAACTTGGCAGTGAACAACTTGCTCATCCTTATGTGTCTCTGAAACTCATTCTCCACTTGTGGGGGGGGGGGGGGAATCAGTTTTTAGGTTATAACATGCTATAGCCTCTCATAATCCTAAAGAGTTGTGATTCTTTTTTTTTTCTTTTTTTTTTCAGGTCTTTGGAGTGACTTCAGGATCCAGGACCTCATTCTAAGCAAGAACTCTCTTTTAGGCCAATGAGAGACAATGTAATCTCAGGTTCCTGGGGACTAGGAAAAACAACAGGGAATTTTTCTAACAGAGTAGGTGATGTTTGCATTTTCTGGCCAGGTTAGCACCCTTCCCACAACTTCTCCCCATAGAGAACCCAGCTGGCAAGACAGGAGTGGATTCTGAGCCTTCCTGACAGTTCAGGAAACAAATAGAGCCTTCAAATGGAGGAAGAATGTCTTTGCTTGCCTCTCACCTTCACTAGCTAATGCAAAATAAATAAATAATAACTGTTTGTTACATTGTTGAAGAATATGATATCTGAAAAAAGAAAAAAGTATTGAGCCCAGCTGGCATGGCTCAGTGGTTGAGCATCCATCTATGAACCAGGTCAGAGTTCAATTCCCAGTCTGAGCACATGCCCAGGTTGCGGGTTCAATCCCTAGTGCAGGTCATGCCAGAGGCAGCTGATCAATGATTCATTGATGTTTCTATCTCTCTCTCCATTTCCCTTCCTCTAAAATCAATAAAAATATATTTAAAAACCAAAAAAGTAGTGAAAGTCAATATTAATGGTGTGGACAAACAGGGGGATCTGTGGAAAGTAATCTCAAAGGGTGATCTGATCATAAATTCCTAACTGGGAATATCATGATGCGTAGTTACACCCCAGACATATGTAGTAACTTCTTCAATAAAAGGTTTATAATTGCCATAAGTAAGCCCTGTCCATTGTTTACCTTTGAAGTGTCTTTAAGACCTCTCCTAAATAGCACATAATACTATCCTATAATTCAATAACCATCTTGCTTTCTACCTCCTTCATGTAATCTTCCCTCCTTAATCTCAAAAGCATAACAGAAATTACAAAACTGTCATTCTCCAGAGTTTTTGAGATCTTGCTCCCTGCATATGTTACTTTTTGGCTCAAATAAATTCTTACAAAAACTCTCTATAGATTTGGATGTTTCTTATGGCAACAATGGTAATTAGGATGGTAAGAGCAGGATGCAAGAAACTGAGCCTGTTTTTCTCAGGGATCCAGCATAGACAAACACTTGGCACCACTAAGACTCACTCCTCACTCCATTCAACCTCTCCCCACCACCTCTTCTGATCCGGTCACTTCTCCAGCCCTCTTTGATATATCCTGGCCCTTTCTACCCATGCCCCTTCTCCCATCACTACTGTAAAGGATCTGCATCATCCTTTATAACTGCCTATGATGGAGCCACCTGCTTTGCTCTTAAGCCACTGGTATGAGTCCATGGTTAGCCCCATCATATACCTCTGGGACTGGGGTAGCAGTTAAGCTTTAGCCTCAGCAAGAAAAGAAAGCAAGAAGTTCCCTTCTCACAGGACCTATAATTTGACCTCCTTCTCAGAACAGAGATAAGAGGGATGTGGTTTCTACTTACTGGCCTAAAAGTTGATTCTACAGTCATTTTACTGAGGCCCCAAAATGGAAGCCCTAGAAAGACTGAACATTTTATGAGAAATATTATAAGGAGAATCTCCCAGCATGTCTTAAAACCCTGAGACAATTAAACTACACCTGAGTGTCAAAACTGCCAGGAATTTCCTGAGACCTATCAAAGAGATCTATCAACATAAATCACCCTGGGAAGACTGAGTGTGCAATGAAGATAATACCTTAGACAAGCAGAGTGCTTTGGTTTACAAAGGACTTTCATTTTTACAGTCTTTTTTGATCTTCATAACCTAAGGAGGTAGTCAGGCCATTTATTATTATAATTCCTATTTTAGAGATGACAAAATGAATGCCTCAAGAGGCAAAGTGACTTCTAAAATCACACAGCTGGTAAGTGATGAATGGGGTAGACTTTGCTTAACTCTTAATCTGTTCTTTCTGAAAAGAGCTGGAATTTGAGTGTGGTAGGAAAACAGCAGGAAGATGCTGTCAACAGCTCTATTTGCTGCAATTGTTACTTTTGGGGCACCAAACACTTATTAGACTCGTTCTGTTTACACAGGTATGTCAGCTCTAGGCCCCCACAATGAGGCTTCCTGGCTGTTTGTCTACAAACTACTCTCTGAGGGGGGAAAATCACAGATGTCCAGGGGCTGCCACACCTTCGGTCTCTCCTCTAAGTCATTGTATTCATGTAGCAACTGCTGTTGCTACAAAGCTATCTGAGAAGGTAATATAATACATGATCCACTGTCATACCTTCCTGAGTCACCAACTATGAACTCAGTGCCCTCTCTGTGTCAGACTCTTTGTTAGGTACCTGGAACACATGACTTAATCAGATTAAGTCATGAGCTAAGTGAAAGGATGGAAAGATGCAAACGAGCAAGTCCAGAATTGAGTACAACGAACAGAGGAGGGAGGGATGGCAAAGGAGACCATCCGATCAAACACATGATCAACTTCCTAAACTGAGAGTAGGAAAGGAGTAGTTTTATGCTTAGAATGGCCGACATCTCCATATCCCTGAAGGACATCTTAGAATGAGAAGAAGTGGCCTGTCCCAGAGAGATAGCAACATGCTGATAAGAAAGAGGCATGTTCTAGTGTCTGACACACCTGAGTTTAAACCTGGGCTCTACAATGAACCCTCCTCAGAGTGGTTACAGTCCCTCTTTTTACCTGCATTTCCTGGTATGAACAAAATGGGGAAGCTGTAGTGCCTACGGCATAGTCTGCTTTGAGCATTATTAACCCAATGGGCTTCATTTAAAGAAGGGCTCCAACACTGGCAGCTCCCTGACTCTAGGTCCTGAATAAAAATGTTTCTTTACCCCTCAAGAATCTCATCTATTAAAAGAATTACAACAGTATCTCCTTCAGAGGGTTGTTATAAGAATTGAATGATCTAATGTGTGAAAAGACCATAACACCGGCCCTGACACATGGTCACCAAATGCTGTGTACAAAACCATGTGGCTCCACATCACAAGAATGAAATTCTTAAAGGCAACGCTTTTAATTCCCTTTCAAACTGGAGTTCATGCTCCCCACGTGGAAACCAGGGCAAAAGAGAGCTATTGTTACTGTGTTCAACTTTTCCTGTGTTGTGTAGGAGATGAAAATATGCTATCTCAAAATACGCCAGTTGAACATAATAATTATTTTGAGCTGGAGGCCATTGAGAAGAAGCAGACACAAGAAAACCTGTCTCGCCTCCCGCTCTCTACCAGGAAGGACAGGGTGATTCTTAATCACAGAAGACAATCCTGGGCTAATAAAAGATGACATCAAAGGAATCTCTATAACAAACTTTACTGAAACAACCCTTAACTTCTATTATCTTCCCACACACATTTATTATCCCACAGTTTGCCACCCCTAAAAGCCTAGACCCCTTTTATTTGTTTTGTCACTTCTCTATAAAATTATTCTTTATTAATATGCTTTTATAAGCACCAGATCTAACCACCCCTTTGAATTACTCATCACTGGGTTCTCTCACGTGTTCTGCGCCATGCATGTATTAATAAACTCTGGTCTTTCTTGTTAATGTCTTTGGTTAGTCTAATTTGTAAGGCTGTAGGCAGAAGACCTAGGAGGGTAGAGAAAAATCTTCCTTCCCAACAGCTGACAAGCCATCCAAAACAACTCTAGTTATAAACTATTGTCAGGAGCCAGACAGTCCCCACATCTGACATCGCTCAGGTCCTGAAGGTCAGCAGCACTGTCCAGGTCCAGGGCTCAGCTGGCCTGCTTGCTTCTATCTACCCCTCCTTTGGATTCAACATGAGGCTGTCTAAGGAGGAGCCTCCACCACAGTGGGCACTGATTTCATGAGGTATTGCTTAGAGTACAGCTGACCAACAGCCAAAATAATTGTCACTGTCACCATCTTTATTATGCCTGTGATCACATGATTCACCACTGTGTGGTGAAGATGACCTTGAAGCAAGCTTAATGCTTATGAAAATAAGGACTGTGAATTTTAAGAGTTGTTATATGAGTACAGATTCAGTGTTTCTTAAATTTGTCAAGTTCTAAACAAACCCCTGGACAAAGGACAGATAACTAGAGATAGCCACCCCTACCATACAAAGCAGTGAGCTATAAAGACTGAGTACACATCAATAGAATTTAGAATGTGTCTCAAAAGGAAAATAATTTATGACGACAATTTAAACACTGGCATTGTACCATAGCATCCAGAAGGCAGAGCCCACCAAGGACAAGGCTGGGCTGAGATTATTTTATATTTGGTGCCATGGAACAGAGAGCTGAGGCCAGAGACCTGTAGAATGCAATGACCCAAATTCCAAGAGAGTATGCCATTGTCCAACTATTCTCTTGGATCACAGAGATTGCCTCCTTTCCATCTTTGTATTCCCGGTGTTTGATTCAAACGCATCCTCATAAATGTTAGAGGATGATGACGGATATTCCGTGTTTAAAACAAGAAATATTTCAGACTTAATGTTTTTATATGGAGAGATTCATATATAGTCATATTTGGGTATAATACACACCTACATGTTGAACATATGTGGATATATTCAGTAAAGATGTACCGTAAATCTGCGTTATCTTACGGGACAAAGATTGAACTAGTAGATCTAGCATAAGCTAATGAGGAACTAGTACTCTTGTGTCTCTCTCTTTACCATTAATGGTAAGAACCATTAGCCACTGACTTCCTCTGAGAGTGAGTCCAACACATATATTCTAAATGAAGAAATAGCCAAGCATTTATTTCCAGGATGACTAAGCGCTTATGTGTGTGTGAAAAAGTTTATTTTATAAGGTCATGTAATTCATAGGAAATTATAGCTGGGTTAATACTGATTGTGCCACACTGAAGAATCATTTACTGTTTTAATTGTACAATCCCCATTTTCATCGCCATTTTTTTTCCATTTAAGGAACTGCTTCACCTGCAAGTGTTGATGGAAATATCTAAGGAAGTAACATTATAGTTACTACCCAAAGCCAAAAACACCTATCCTATCGCCGCAATGTCTGTCTCCTTTGAGATAAAAGGGAAAACACGCCTTCTAGAAACTAAAGCCTTCTCAAAACATTGCATTTGAAGTCATACTTTATCTGAGTAGTTGAAACTTGATTGAAATTCCTACTTTTTGAGACTATTATTTGCCTTGTGTGAGTTCATATTACATCAGAATCCCTCTCATTTTCTGGCATTAGGGGGAAATAGGAAAAGTTCAAGAAAACTGAAATACTAAATTGGTGTTCTTTTCCTTTTTAATGAGAATATAAAAACTGGGTTCTGTAGAACAATGAGGTAATGACAAATTTCCTAAACCTATTTCTAACATGTGGTTTGGTAACACATTTTTAAAAATATAGTTATTCCTGTGGTTTTTAGAAGCATCACATCTCCAAATAAACTAATATGGTTTATTTAATGTGGTTCAGAATGATTGCCTTTCAGGAAGAGTGTTCATAAAGAAATTGCATAATTCAGACTCTCAGGAGGTATTTTAGAGGGTGTCTCGGCTGTCCTTGTTTAAGCAGTCTTCTCAGTTATTTTCTGGTTTCCACAGTTTCTCTCTCTTCCTTTGGCTGTCTTTCTGTGATAATATGTACTTTTAAAAACTTTAATACCCTATAACATAGTGATTTATTTGAAACTATTACATCAATGAGTTATTAATTCCCCTTTCCCATACATACTGTATGGAATGGCTATTCTATTCTACCATCCATGGAGAAAGGATGAGAGTGAGTGACAGTTCAGAAGGTCAAATGTTGGGGTAAGGCCCATTAGACAGCAAAAGGATTTGTAGTGCCTGCCCATTGGATCTTGGTGGATGACAAGCAGGACAAGAGAGACAGAGAAGGGCAGAAGGTGCAGAGTTGTAAGATATCACTCTAATGGTGGAAATATGCATTTTTTTCTTTTTTCTTTTTTTTATTTTTATTAATTTCTTTAGTGATTAAGGTATCACATATTTGTCCTCAACCCCCCATTCCAATCCCACCCCACTCATGCCCCCACCCCCCTATTGTCCTTGACCACTGGTTAGGCTCATATGTGTGCACATAAGTCCTTTGGTTGATCTCTCCCTTTTATCCCCACCCTCCCTTTGAGGTCCAACAGTCTGACCCATGGCTCCTTATCTCTGGGTCTGTTCTTGTTCATCAGTCTATGTTGTTCACCATTTCCCCTAGATGAGTGAGATCATGTCCTACTGGAAATATACTTATAAGAATCAAAAATAAGACAAGCAATAATTGTTATGCTGAAAGGCATATGAATCAGTCTGTAGTGAGCTTTTTTCTGGGCCACCAGTTCTTTTGAGACCAAATTTCAATGTTCCTTATGTGTACATGTCAGCAATGATATTTCAGTTCTAGATGGTGGGCAAATGGTAATAATGCAGGTCCTGGGAAACCTGCAGTGACACACAGCTGCTGACTACTATTATGGTAAGGCGTTATCAGCGACTTCCATCTCTGGACTGCTTCTCTTCTGTCTTCATGGTTGGAGTAGTCCTGTCAATTCCTCTCTTTTACATTTAGGTGTAGATAAGATTGAGATTATTCAGAGCCCAGTAGTTTGTCTGGGATTCAGTCACATCAGAATGGAGGAGCCACAGCCCAGCAACAGGAGAGTACAATGGCTAGATAGAGGCACCTGAGGCAGCACTCAGGTTTCCCATGAACTGCACAAACACACACTGAACCTAGAGATTCAATGTGCCATGTTGAGAGCCACCAAGAGAACGAAGACATCGTATACGCCCAGGTCCACAATCTCCTGTGAGAGGTGGCAGGATGATGGCCAAATGACCACACAGGCACCACGTAACCCTTGGATCTTGTCTCCCTTCCACCGCCACAGGTCACACGAACCTCGTCCCTCTCACATCAAGATGCTACCTCGGAAAGAAGCAGTGAGTAGAAAGTAAAATAAAAAATTACTGAGCAGTTCTCTGAAATAGTCTAAACCAGAAGCGATAGCAAGGTCATAAACTATCTAGCTTATAGTCAGTTTCCCCTTATGTTAAAAGATAACTAAAAAAAAAAATAAAACCATGGTTCTTGTGTGTTAAATATTTTATTAATGCAGGTTATGAGGGAACCGTTAAGAATTTACAGCAAATTCAAACACACACACACATATGTAGGCTAGCAGGAAGACTGAAATGAATCTCCAAAATCGGTCAGTGTGCACAAGGCAATAATTACCTACAGTTGCAAGACACATTTGCATTACTATAAGTAATCTAGAACTTACAGAATTGTAAAATAGCTTAAAGTCAATAGAAGGTAACCCAGAAGAGTGTACTAGAGAGGACAGTCATCTTTTTGCTCACTTACGTCTTTCACAATTTTCACCAATATCTGCTAAGCATGGCTAGGACTCTTGCAAAAGTTCAAGTCAATTCTAGAAATTAAAGTTACATATTCTTCGTATATTTTAGAAGTTATTAGTGCATTTGCAATTTTCTACGAAGTTGTCTTTCAGGGATACTACTATCACCTGCCATTAACATCCATCTGACTGATCCCTCATTAGCTCTGTAGGACTAATGGTGTCATCCTGAGCCAAAGACTCTCAGAACCAGAAGTGGTCCTATGAAGGGGCCTTTAAGCCAGTGCTGCCAGAGTCTGAACTTTGACAGTGAGAAGAGTCCTTCTCTTCAACTTGAGTGCCAGCCTCACTTAAATGAGGAGACACAGAGCCGTGCTCCACAGGTGTGCATACTCTCAGAGAACGGTGCTTTAGATTTCCGTTGGGGCCCCTCTTTCTAGGATTCCTATTAAGATTGTGCAGGTCAGTTCAAAAGGTCATCTGAGATGCAGGAAATTGTAATTAGAGCCATCTTTCATTCTTTGGCAATCTTAAAAAGCCTCCTGTTTGCGACACTATTTCATCCGTCAATCTGTCCACCCATCCAGTCTTCCAGTTGTTCAGAGCAGGCCAGGCACTGGGCTAGGCTTATCAAAAATTAGTAGAAGCTTCCTAGATCCTATCAAATGAGTTCTTTCCACTGAGTTCTCTCTGTTGATCTGTGGTAATTAGCATAGTGTCTCAGGGAAGGAGCCAAAGAAACCCCAACTGAGTAGTTCTCTCTGTCTCTCTGTCTCTCTGTCTCTCTCCCTCTTCTGGCAAATTATTATCATCAGCAAAATATGAGGATGTAATTTTCACCACCTTTAACCCTGTAACCTTCTAAGGGTCACCATGCAGCTTGGTCTCAGGTTCAGGCCAATTACTGGTAACATGTACTCTCCTCCTCTCATATTCTTATTTTACTTCCACATCAGTCCTTCATGCAAAGTATTACATTTTCAGTCTTTTCTATGGGCTTACTAGCAGGATAATATCCTTTATCTTATTATAACTAATATATTATAATTAAGCCATAATCCCATTAATTGGTGTATAGCCTAATTAATGACTGCTTTGGACTAGAAGGATTCCTTCTTTCACTAATCATGAATGATTTCATCTATTTCTTCTTTTTTTTTCTTTTTTTAATCACTTTCTTATTCTCAACTCCCAACAGCACACTGGAATTTCTAATTTGTGATTTATAACTGGGGTTTCTTATATTATAAAATCCAAATTCATCAGCCTCTCCCAGAATCTACTTATTTTTTATTTCCAAGCATCATCCTTGTTGACCTAGAAGATGTTCAAATTTCCCATTTTGTCAAAAAGCTGGTCCCTTTCAGTTTTCCATTGTTCCACAAACATTGTTCTTTGTCAAGCTGGTGGTGAGGGCCAGAAATATAAAAGAGACAGAATGCCCTCCAGAAGTTCAAAGCTACTGGATGGGAATAAAAAAGACACAGATGTTTAATTAAGCAGATGGAATAACTTACTTAAAAAATTTTTCTTTTAAATTCCTGTCCTTCATCCTGGTGACATTCACTGAAGGATTTCCATGGGACTAAAAGAGCCTAAATGAAGTTTCTGTTTGAGAACACAAGATTTAAATTCAGACCATTTATCATTAAACAAATATTTACCCGGTGCCAGTGATGTGAAATGTCTAGTACAGACTAAATGAGAGATGTTTGCAGAGAACATAGCCCAGAACAGCACATAAACAATGACTAGGAGTTCCTTTTGGCCACCACTGCTGTGTTGTTCTCACTTACATCATTCTGGAAAAATCCTGCTATTTAATGAGGATTAGCAAAATCGAAGTCTCTGTCCTACTCCTTCAAATTCAATGAAAATTCTGTCTGAACTTTAATTACTATGTTTGTAGCATAATGATTCTGTAACACCACTCATGGGTATTCTGTGTCTGCAATGGACGCCCCCCATTCAGCATGGGAGGTATTTGTGTGTGCTCTTCCACATGTTCTAGATATAGTATTACTTCCCTGAGGGCAAGGATTATCTTTGGATTTGCTTTAAGTTTACCACAAATATATTAAATGATTATAAAGATGTTCGTAAAAATGACAGAGGGGACTTTCCTTCATGCAATGCTTGTCATTTTTCAAACGCTAGTTACAAAAGAAGAACAAAGTGTTCAATCAGTTCTCATTCCCGTTTGTGCTGAAGAGGGAAAAAAAATATGTGAAAAGACATAAATGTTTGACTAGTTGTACAGTAAGAACTCTTATCTGGAAAGGAAGATGACAATGCTAATGATGAATTCACTGAGAAAAATGCATTTGATAACCCAGATTGTCATCTTTTGTTTCAAAATCGTGCAAAAGGGATTGGGGGACACTCCTAACCATAGTGTGTCAACCAGAAAGGTACTTTACAGGTTCTCAGATATCGTATTAATGATTGCAACTGTTTCCCAGCAAGCTCTAACCACTGATTATTACCAAAACAAAACAAAAAAAGATGTCTAACTTTATGCTTAACTTGCTGTATGATACCCCAGCATTTCTCCTGCCATCGTTTTGTCATATACAGCACAGCTATGATGAACCGTGTGTCTGGCTGCCTCCTAGACTATTACTAAAGGCCGTGGTATGACATTAGCAAAGAACATCCAACTCTTGGTTATAAGCTTCTAAGGAAGGAAGCCTGAGCTATCATCACAACCCAGATGGCTTTGCTGACAGGCCACAGCAGAAGGAGGAGGCTGCAAACCAGTGGCAAATGGGGCAGGTGAACGGTTCACCCCGGTTCTGCATCCTGATGTCTCAGAGCCCACTTTTAAGTGTGGGGCACATGACACGATAGTTGGGGACCACTCAGGTTCCTCTGCTGCCTGCGCCCTCCTGGCCATCCTGCTGGCTTACAGATTGACCTCGGGCCTTAGGCAAAACCATGAAGAGGAAAGAACTCCTCTTGTGCTTCTTATCTTTCCTCTCTATGCCCTTTCCTTCTTCCGTTTTAAATTCCCCAACCAAGACCAAGTATATAATTTTGGGGGCCAAGTGCCAAATGAAAATGCAATGTCCTTCATTCAAAAATTGTTGAATAATTTCAAGATAGTGATAGCAGAACTTTAGACAAAGTCCTGTGGTGGGAGGGGGTATGGGAGGAAAAGAGGTCAATGGGTGGGGGAAAAGGGACTATATGTAATACTTCCTTTTTTTAAATATGTTTTATTAATTTTTTTACAGAGAGGAAGGGAGAGGGATAGAGAGCTAGAAACATCCATGAGAGAGAAACATCGACCAGCTGCCTCCTGTACACCCCCTACCAGAGATGTGCCCACAACCAAGGTACATGCATGCCCTTGACTGGAATCAAACCTCAGACCTTTTAGTCCGCAGGCTGATGCTCTATCCACTGAGCCAAGCCAGTTTTGGCAATACATTTAACAATAAAGATTTAATTCAGAAAAAGAAATTACAAAGAAAGAAAACACAGTACAAACAACCCTCGCTTTGCATAGGTGCTAATAATGTTCATAGATTTTAGTTTCTATAAATAACTCCTGTCTCGGCCAACATGGTTCAAATTTCAGTTACCCTAACATGGTAACCATACGTAACTCTGTCCCTGAATCACTATATAAATGAAGATGAACATCATGATCAATGTGCAATCACATCACTCTTCCAAAATCCATTGGTGATTCGTCACTGTGCATCTACTGTTCCGTTTACACGCATGCAATAAAGCAGTTTCCTTCTGGCCTCTCACTGAACAACCACATGACATTTTACAAAAATGGGTGTCCCAAAGAAGCAACTGGCTGACAAAGATCAAAGCATATCAAACAAATGAAAAGTGATCAGCTTGGAAGTGCCGTTTGAATCAAATGCAAGTGACATTACAGAAGAAATAGCTAACGTGGAAATGCTAACATTGTATTGCTGTTTTTTGAAAGACTCCAAGTTTGCAGTCAGAGGAACCTAGCAGTGAAGATGACATAAATGAGGATAGTGCTTATAATGAAAAGGGTAAAAATGTCCCAGATGGACACCAGCAGAAACTTTACATTAAAGGAATGATCAGATATTTCATACCGTTGCATGTGAAAAGGATAAAATGTTGAAAACACAAACTTAATTTAGTTCTGAGTATGACAAATCACAGAGGCATTGAAAAGATGCTGACTCCATATCATACATATACAATAAGGAGGCAGCAAGCACAATTCAAACTACTACTGATTGATCTTTTTCAGTGTGATAACATATACATAATATAAAATTGTGTAGCATTAAGTACATTCACATTATTGTGCAGCCATCACCATCATCCATACCGAGAAACTTTTCATTTCCCCAAACTGAAACTCTGTATCCATTTCCCAAGGTTTTTACAAAGAAATAAATATTTTAATTCTCAGTGTCTAATGTACCTGTTTTAAATTATAGTGTACTAAATAAATAGTACTTTAATTTTCCTATGCATTTATAACAGTTTTTAATTTCATTACAAATATTTTTAAAGGTCACAGAACAGCTGCAACTTTTTGTTGTTCATGAAGATAGCTTTGCATGAGTTTAGTTTGTATAGTCATTTTTATGGTCCTTCACAACCACATAACACAAGGACTTCCCATACATCAAAATTTGTGAGGTTAAATCAAAGTGGTCCTCAATGAAAAATCTGGTTTTACATGCATACATCAGAATATAGGAGATTCCAACAATATACATATTTATCTACTTATCATATTATACACCTTAAACTTGCAATGTTAGCTATATATATAAAAACCTAATATGCAAATTGTCCCCTCCAGAGTTTGACCAGGAGGCCAGGAGTTTGTTCACTTGTTATAACGTGTGCTGACCACCAGGGGGCAGTGCAGAATGAAGGAAGGCCCCTGCCAACAACTGTAAGGCCCTGATGGGCCCTGGTCTCCAGCCAGGCCTAGGGACCCTATTCGTGCATGAATTTTGTGCAACACGATTATAGTAATCAGTCATTAGCGAATGTTGTAGTTTGTTATTAATAACTAGTGGCCCAGTGCATGGATTCGTGCAAGTGGAAAGGAAATAAGGAACCCACACCCTTGTGCCCAGGAGTTTCCACATCCCTGTGAGCTGCTGGGAAGTTGCATGGGAAATCTATCCTCCTTCCTGCAGCTTCCTGAAAAAACATTTCCAAATATCTCTTCTGTAGCCAGGGTCATACCTTGCCAGCTGGGAGGTCCCCAGTGGACACCCTGAACCATACTGGACACTTTCCACTGCTGGGAGCCAGATAAGAGATGCTATGAGATGAACAATACAAAGTTGGGGAACTTGGGGGACAAGGGTGTTCTGTTGCCCTTGCCCCACCCTTCAGATCCATCTCTCTTTGACTTTTACCCCAATTGTCAGTCACCACCTTGAGGCCACTGTTATGTATATTGCTGCCTTCCTCTATAGCTCTGGGGCAATCAGTAAGGGATGAGATTTGATCTTGATGCCTGAGGAGAGTTCTAGGAGCCCAGCAGTGATATCAGCTCATCCTGGTTACTCTGAGTGTCCTCACTTCAACTGTTCTCCAGAGATTGTAACTGCAGGCTTATGGGGTACGAGAGATGTAGCAGTGCGCTAAGAGGCAGGCAGCTGGGGAGGAGCCTGAACCAAGGCTGGGTGCTGTGCTGCTCCCACTCACCCCAGCCCTGTTGTGCCTGCCACCGCTGCAGCTGTGCTCACGTGAGCCCATCTTCTGACTGAGCAGCACTCCTGCTGTGGGAGTGCACTGACCACCAGGGGGCAGCTCCTATGTTGAGCACCTGCCCCCTGGTGGTCAGTGTGTGTCATAGCTACTGGCCGTCTGGTTGCTCCAGTGGTTTGTGGTAATGGTTGCTTAAGCTTATATATATATAGATTATGTATAACAAGATGCCATAAAAAAAGATACTGTAAAAATTAAGTTATAAAATTTTTATTAAAACATTTTTTATATACTGTTATATTGGCTGGGCCACAAAAATATTAATTGCAGGCTGCATGTGGCCCGCAGGCCACAAGTTTGACATGCTTGGTATACATATTTACAACACAGAAGTTTAATCAGCAATAAGGAAAACTACAGCCTTCTATGATCTCCTCTGTATTAAATGCCTTGACAAATACATGGCTGAAGGAAAGCACATTTTCTGCCCATACATAATTTACAGCTAATCTATTACTACACAGTGAGTGTTTCTCTCTCCCAGTTCCCAAACAATAAGCCACCTACTTCCTCAAGGTTTTTCCAGGAACTAGCTCTTTCAGGCGTACTGAAGGGTGATAGTGGCCTCCTCCTTACCCCTCCCCTAAAACACACACACATACACACACACCACAGACACACACATGCACACACGCAGTGCAGTACTTCCTGGGGGAATTCAGACCCAGTCTGAACTAGTTTGAGCCTCCGGCAGTTCCTCCACAGCCTGCCACCTGAGAGGATGTGGGGCTGCCCTAGCAACCAGAAGCTACAACAGAGAGCAACGGGACCTCAAAACCTGTCCCAGATGGTGTCCAAACAGTTTCCTACTTTAAAAGATAGCCCTGTTTTCTTTCAGTCTTGGCCCTGGAGCAAAGGAGAACAGGCTTTATTGCATTTCATTGGTCATTTCTCCTGGCCCTAAACTTCTTGCTCAGCAAACCAAAGTCACGGAGCAGGAGGGAGAATCTGCCCCACAGGGTTCCTTCAAAGGCAGTGGCCTCCTGCAGCTCTCCTAGGCCTCCTGCAGCCCTTGAACTTGATCAGTGCTCTCTGCTGCTGCAGGCATTTTCAGGCTGTGGAAACTTCCCGGGCTCTGCCTCACCCATGTCTTTTCTGTTTTGCTTCTCTTCATTCTTCCATGTAGTACCATCTGTAAAACTCAGAAGCTACTGACCTCCTCTCCTGAAACGCCTTCTTCACAAGCTACTTCTGTGAAGTGTGTGTGTGTGTGTGTGTGTGTGTGTGTGTGTGTGTGTGATATTCCACGGTTAGATTCACTCAATTGGGCTGCTTCTGGCTGAATGTTACCAACTATTGAACTTGGCAGAAGTCACAGAACGTTTTGTTTACATAAGCTGCCACTTGTATAGAGATTAAGTACTAGGCTAGAATAAATTACATCTAGTCCTTTGATCTATACAATTTTATCATTCAAATCAATCCTACTAATACTAATACTCAATAATAGTTTCCCAAGCCAAAAAAACAAAAAACAAACAAGAACTGTGAGTTGGCTCCCCTTCACAAGTTCCAAAATTTGGGGTCTCATTGTGACCTATGAGAAACACTGGTCTCACTGACTGAGGCTGAGGGTGGGCAGCGTGCCGCTCACACAGCCAGACAATGATACAGAGATATGGACGAAGAGGCTTCTGCTCAGCGCCCGTCTACAGCTTTCTACTGGGATCACAACTAAACTTCTGAGCCTCTGACTCACTAATCAAACCCCGTTCATTTTAATCATTTCCAACTCCCTCCCACATGTGCTTCCTGAGACCGGACACAGAGAAGCAGACAAATGACCCACACGTTGGGCCTAAAAACTCAAGATTATAAAGTTTAGTCTAAAAACCTAAGTTTGTTTCTTCTGTTGCAACAGAATTTATTTTGCTCCCAGAAATGCTGTCCAAAATATATTACTCAAGTTCTAATTTGAGCTGAATGTCAAAAACAATGTTTTTAACCTACTAGTCAAAGAAAATATGTTATATTCTTTTGCTCACTTAGAGTGTCAGCTAAGTCTTCAGCTTGGAAAACATGTAAGTTGTTTCATGTGTCAAATATACATATTAGATGAAAATCAGGTGTGTTTTGAAAGTATTTATGCCTTCTGAAAATTCCTTGTGTTGCCTATATAAAGTTTTATTTTTCAATAAACCATGCATAGAATTCCTCAATCTTTCGGAAGCATCTTATAACGGTCCCTAGATTAAAATGATAATATTATTATAATCTGATTAAATAGGTACCATCTCTCATGAATATAAATTTCTAACAAGTCCCAGAAATAACTTTATATCTAGCTAAATAAATAACTTTATAGCTAAGTAAAATAAGAATCCTAAGGCAGGAAATATTTCCTCTCTGCATAGTATATTAGGTACATTACAGGAGGGCTTTCTTGTCTTGGAAAATGAAACATTAATGATATTGCAGGTGGCAACAACTGAGAACTTAACATATTTGTAGCCATTTTCTTCCCAATGATGTTAAAAATTCTCTTAAAAATAAAATATGCCTTAATTCACCACTACCTTCCAACCAGAGTCCTCTACATTATCCTGACAGTGAGCTCTGTTGAAGTGCCAGGGTAACTGATGGGAGTGGAAAGTGGGTGGAGAGGTGAAGGGAACTCTACTCTTACCCTTATCTTTGGAAGCTGTTAGATTTCTGGGACCTCCTCATAAATGAAATAGAGATAATGGCAGCAAGAACAAAAGAACAAAGAATAGTCCAGAACAAAAAGAAGTTGCTCCATGTGCCAATTCCTCATTTAGGTAACTAAGACATTGATAAGATAAACCTTAATTAATCAGAAGCTGATATTGGCCAACATAAATATGTGTTTGAGTACATCAAGCAACCATTGAGACCATGTTAAATTTTCTACTTAGGATTTATCATATACTATTCTTGAAAATGCTACTTTTTGCTGAAAAAGATACAATCCAGTGATTGGCAGATAAAATTTAGCCTTTGCCAATGACCATCAAAACTTTCATGATACTGGATCATAGAAGGAAATCCAAGCAATAGGGTCCTGATTTTCAGAATAAAACAAAAAACAGGCCAGCTAAAATCTCTGGGCATCATGCCCAATGTCTCAACTGAAGTCACATTATCAACAATAAGACTGACTTGAATAGTATAACAAATGAAGAACCCCACAGGACTGATGCCTTGTTATAGGGTCAAAATCACATTCCAAACCAAATCCTATTTAAGGCATGTGTCTTTAACAGTTGCCACTACTGTACACTGTCCTTTAGAAATTAAAATAGGTTGCTTTCTATATGTGTACTTATGACACTAGGGCAAAATCTTTAGGCAGGCCCTGGCAACTATCCAGAAATAAAGAGAAGTTGCTAGAAAATGGCCAAACTGGTCATCCAAGACTGTGGATATGTTTTAAAGTCTTTTGTAGGTTTAATTTGACAGTAGACACGGTAGCTTCTGTTAACGTGTGAAGTGAAACAACTTCAACCTACTCTTTTGAGCAATGTCACCTCTGTTCGAAGCAAGCCAATGTAACAAAACTTGAAAAAGAAATCCCGCATTGTTAGGGTGCCTGCAGCCCCCAACATAATTGAGATAGGAAACTGAGTAGGAGGGATAGGAATGGGGTTGAAGATCCTCTGAAAGCCAAACTCCCCAGAAACTTTTTGCCTGACAGTGTAAAAATTATTGGTAATTTTGAATGAAATTACTCTATGATTTACAAACACTGCTCGTGAGAGCTTTGTCTCACCAGAAGCAGAAGTGTTGGGTATTGTGGGATAATAAGGCCCCAGGGTATTTCCAATCAGACTGGCAGCAAGAAGCAATACAATCATCTGGCAAAGGAAATATCACGCATTACCCAAGAATTGGTTAGCCCCAATAGGCTAAAGGAGAGTGGAGGAGCTTTAGAGAGTGATGTGGAGACTGGCTGGCCCCCAGAAAGACCCTACAAATCAACAATTATTTGGAGAACTCACCACTTCCCATATCTGGTTCATAATCTGGTAAATGCAGAAATGATCTTATTAGTGTCACAGGGTTGGTTAGATTTGAGATGCTGAATCATTCCAACAAAGCCAAGGAGATAATGTATAAGGCTACAATGGTAATTTAGAATTTTACATTCACGGTGACCTGAATGGGTCACTCTTCCCATTTAGACAAGTCACCCTGTCACCAAATTGCTTGGTGAGTACGGGTGATAACCAAGTTAATCAGACCACAATGGCATTGGGTTCTGATGGACTGTTATGTCCATCTCCATATAAGAGATAGATTTACCAGACAAATACACTGAAAGAGTCCCTTCTTAGACACATGTCTTTGCTGATTAATTTTTGTCCCAGCTGACACTTGTTTTTTCTTTAACTACTGTGAGCACTTTCTCTTGTTTGCCAATAGTCACTCAGTAGGGTTACTTTCTCTCAATGGTTGTGCTGGTCTGGTGGGCTGATTTATTAACGTAACTCACTGGGCTGTCTCATTTTAAGTTGGTAAGAGCACTTCCCCAGGGGCCACCTACATTTTGAAAGGATGTGAAGGTACTTGATGAAACCCCAAAAATCATGTGGTTTTTTTGTGTGGTGGTAGCTCATGGGAGGGGGCAAGAACAAAATAGAAAAGGTGTTGCCAGGATGATTATAGATTTGAGGGGTTTGATCCTTAAAGGGATATTTGGCTAAGAGATCACTAAGGTGTGACAACTGAAGAAGCAAGAAGGAAGGGGAAAAGATACAATTCGATGCCTGCTGTAGGAAGGTGTGGCAACCAGAGGGTGGTTCTTACTTGACAGCTTCTGACTCAAGCACAGGACCTTACTGGGCATTTGTCACATTCAAGGTGCAGAACTCAGCACTAGGAGGCTGTCAAGGAAAATGAGGACAAACTTGTTACAAATGACTATTGCTCACTTTGGCTTGCCAATACATTAATTCCCGCCCCCCCCCCCCCCCCCCCGCCATTGACCTGAAATATCTAGAGGTGAGGAAAGTAGGGGTGAGGAGGCCATTAGGGAAGTTGTTGGAGAAGGGATTTAAAGGAAGAGAAGATAATAATCACCTTCCAGTGATTATAATCACATTCCATATAGGATTCTGAAGCTTCACAAACTTACCTAATTCCTTGAGAAAAGCTTTTCCGTATTTTTATCTTTTAGCTTAGCATTAAGCCTACCTGGCCAACTAGATCTGTTTTACATAAGGTACTTCAAGAACAGGAAGTGGATTAGTGAATGCCGGTGTGTGGTGGGGAAGGGGGACTGTCTCTTTCTGACTCCTGAGAAGTGGGAAGAAGAAAAGAAGGAAGGGGTATAGAAGGTCGATAGCTAGATGAGTGTCCTATTTGTCCCTTCCTGACTTTTGACCTAGAGTGGAATTATATCCAGTCAATTTTCTTTAGTCACTATAACTCTGTTCTATAAAATTATCGCCAACACTGAAGTAACAAACTCTGGGCCATTGCTCCTAAGAGCAATTAATCAGTAACCCACCCATAAGAGCTCATTTGACCTCAATTAACTTCCTAGATGTCCCATTTCCCAAATACCACTACTCAAAAGATTAAGGCTTTAACATATGAATTTTGTAGAGCACAAATATTCAGTCCATATCACATGCATTTTTCTCCATAAAGTATTGCAAAGCCTCCTTGCTCTAAGTAACACCACACGGCAGCTTATCACTATATTGAATAGCAAAATCACCAACAAAAATATGAAAAATTGGCACTAAATAAACCATGAAATGAACACTTGTTTACAGTGTGAGTGTGGAAACAATAAAGCAGAGTGGCACTTCATTTGATCTCAGCTGGGAACACAATGGGCAACTCAAAGTTTTTGCCGAACTGCACATGTTTGTGAATGACCATGAAAGTGAGGGAGTATCGATTTGGGGTTAAAACACATTTTAGCAGGTAGGCAAATTCACAAGTCTGAAACCTATAAACAATGAAGATTGACTATATATATTTTTAGATAAATTGGAAGAATCATTCAGGGAAAGGGGCTGCCCAACATGCCCATTTGGATCTTAGGGAGAAGGCTATTGTACAGAAGACCCAATGCCAACATGTGGTCATCTAGGTTCTTCAGAGGGTGAAAGGATATGAGTAGACAGGGAAGTTACAGCTGGTGTGGGAGCTCAGAACTAGTCACCCCAAAATTTTGCTTCTGAGATATGCAAATTGTTTTGAGCTAAGGATAATGTTGGCTGCAGGCTCAGGAGAAATGTATGCCCCTTCCTTGTCTACCTGGAAAAACCTGAATTAGGGGCCTTGCCCATATGGGAGATGATCAGAGATAACCTCATTTGACTTGTCTGGAGAGCAGGACAAACTTCTATTTACTAATCATCTGCTCTCCTTGTCATTCTGCAATGATGCTTTCAAGCCCCCAAAGCACCTCACCTCATCCCTAGCTCAGAATCTCTGCTTGCCTTTTGGTCTACTCACTCTTTGAATTGCCCAGCAAGTCTTCATGTTGATGATTTTGACCTTGAGATTTTAAATGTGCTGATTATTTTCCATTGCACACACCCCACCCCTGCCCCTAATCCATTTATTGCTCTTCTCTGCCCTGTTCGGTGCCTTTGAAATTAATCCTCAGGGGAGTGTGTGCAGGATTCTTCTTGGCTGTTTCCAGTTGAATTCCACTGTGGAATCCAACCGGAACCCTCCCTGCTTTCATGCAGAGTCTTAGACATTTGTTGCATCCTACCTTGACTACAGCCTCTGCTGGGGGCATCCTCATCAGCCCATCGCCCAATGGAATTTGGTGACAGAATTGCACATCCCTTGCTCATTTGGTCCTGCTGGTGGTGATGGCTTTCCACTGTTGTCAGTCCCTGAGGCTTTAACCCTCTAATTTCCCTTAAACCTGTCCCCATCAAAATTTCTTCCTTGGAATTTCTTTATTCAGTCTCAGGAGTTGGATTCTGCTTCCTAATACTCCAAGTCATCTCCAATCTGCTCTTCCTGCTGCTTCCTTCAAGCCCTACCTAGACCTTTACATGGTTCAGCCCAAAGAACACCTGTTTTCAGAATCATTATAAGTTTTTGCTAAAATTTCAAACTCCTGGTGCTTATCCCAGCTCCCTTCCCAGTAAGAAACTCGCAGGCGTCTTCAAACTACGGCCCGCGGGCCACATGCGGCCCGCAGAGGAGTCTGATCCGGCCCGCCAGGTTTTTTGGGCAGTGAGTGCAGCCGAGGTGTTACAGTAGGAATTAGTAGTTCATATAGTCCGGCCCTCCAGCTCTCTGAGGGACAGTGATCTGGCCCCCACTTTAAAAAGTTTGAAGACCCCTGCAGTCTAGGGAAACCTGGTGGCGATCAGGGCATCTTCATTTTATCTGCTCCTAGGAAGGCTCCAGGCCTCACTGAGTCAAAGAACTTAGGACAAGCCTCAGCTCTGCTGGGAGCTGGCTAGCACCTGAGTGTGTTCTTGGGCATGCCAGTAGCTTCCCAGAACTCTCTGGTAAAGCCCCTCTTTATTCTTTAAGGATGAATCAACGATTAATTACACGTGTTTCAAGTGATTTAAACTTCTGAAAGATAAAGGTATCTATAAATAAGATATTTTTGAGCCAAACCCACAAACTATTTGGAGGCTTGCCTTAGAAGAATCCCTATCTTCACTCTCAGGATCACCCAAAACATGTCTATTAAAAGAGAACTAAAATGTTTAGTTTGTTGTTATAAAATAGATTCTTTGACAAAGTCACCCCTATTCCTTCCGCATTCACTGTTTGGGATCCTGAGAGAATTCATAATAGCAGTAAATAGTGCAGCCTAGTTACCAGGTGGTTCAGTTTACTAATTTTACAGAAGGGAAACCAAGCCCAAGGGACTTGCCCCATCTCACACCCTGTTGGTTTATTTAGTGTATTTTTTTAATAGGTTTTTCCTGCTGCAAAACAGCTTTAGGTGTTGCTTACATATAGGCTGTGACAGATTTGACCCTCTAGGTGAGGTCCTGCCACTGCCACTTAGTTGTTGATGTAAGTGTAAAAATGCCACCTTTCATTTTTTTGAGGCCTGTATTAATTTTCTATTGTTAAAGCAAATTACCATAAAATTTGTAGCTCAAAATAATAACCCTTTTTTTTTTTTTTTTTTTTTTAATCTCTACAACTTCTGTAGGTCAGAATTCCAGGCCCAGCTGAGTTTGGTCCTCTGCTTAGGGTTTCACAAAGTTGAAATAAAGGTATTGTTCAGATTGCATTCCTTTCTGGAGTTCAGGGTCCTTTTCTAAGTTTATGTGCTTCTTGGCAGAATGCCTCATGGTTGTAGGGCTGAGGTCCCTGTGTTCCTACTGACTGCAAGGACCACTCTGAGTTCCTAGAGGCTGCCAGTCATTCCTTGCCATGTGGCCCCCTCCAGAAGCCCTGTATTGCTTCAAATCATTCTTTTTCTGCCTCTGACTTCGACACCTAGACATAAAGGTGTGATTCAGTCAGGCCTGCTGGATACACTCCCTTTTAATGAACTCAAGGTCAACTGATGAGTAACCCCAGCACGAGAGCCATGTGCCCACATGTGCAGAGGCGCTGCCCACACTCAAGGGGAGGGAATTACACAGGGAGTATATACCAGCAGCGGGAGACTTGGAGCCATCACAAGGCCAGAAAGCAGAAACACTTACTGAGTGCCAAACACTGGTCTAAACCTTTTAAAAAATAAATGAAAGCAAATCTTAGGAGTGTATTTGAGCAAAAAAATATTCCAGTTGACAGCACCAAACTGGAAGTGGTTAGGAGTGCTCCCCTGACAGGAGCCAGGAGAGACACTTGGAGTCATGAGTTGCATGACAACATTTTAGTCAACCACAGATTGCATATATGATAGTGGTGCATAAGATTATAATAGGGCTGAAAAATTCCTATTGCCTAGCAACGTTTAATATTATTAAGTAGTAATATTTAATTTCTTCAAATATTATTTAAATAGTAATAGCTTCCATAATATTACTCACATTTGCCATGATGCTGGTTAAACAAACCTCTTGTGCTGTCAATCCTTTAAAAGTTTAACACATACAGTTATGCAAAGTACATAATACTTGATAATGATAATAAGTAACTATATACTTATTTATGTATTTAAAGTATATCTCATATATCAATGGTTTATAAATGGTAGTCCAAAAAATGTACGCACACTTCAACAGCTGAGAGCTCAGTTTTGAAAATGAAATGTATTTTAATAAACACTGCCATTATAATTACTTAAAGTACGGGTATACATTTTTGCGAGACACCCTATATATTTTCTATGCTATATTTTTATCATTATTTTGGAGTGTATTCTTCCCACTGATAAAAAATAAGTTTGTGGTAGAAACAGTATGCTGTGTTATGCCAGAAGCAGCCTCATACATCTCATTTACCACATCTCTTGCTTGCGTCATTTTCTCTTGAGCTTGATTTAATCTCATGTTGTTTTGTACAGTATCATGCTTCAGAGGTTTGTAGCCTAGAAGCAATAGACCATTACCATATAACCTGGATGTGTATTAGGCAATGAAATCTAGCTTTCTGTACCGGTAAGTGCACTCTATGATGTTGGCACAATGATGAAATCATCCCAGGATGCATTACTCAGAATGTATTCCTGTTACTAAGTTGCACATGACTATGTATAGTGAAGGAATAGAAGCAAAGAAAGGAAATTATTTGATTGGCTACAGCTTAAAGTCTAGTTAGCTGTTTGTGACTGGTTGGCTTATCATTTTGACTTAATAACCTTGAAGCATTCATAGGCTTAGATTTGGGGTTGCTTACATGCCCTTAGACCTTCCTCAGTCAAATGACCTTATTTATTTAATTCAACAACCTTCTACATGTTTTAACTTATATAATTTTTCAACAGTTCTAAGAAGTAAATACTACTATTATTAACCTCTTTTTGTAGACTAGTAATTTGAAGTGTTACTTGTAAAGGGGCAAATACAAATAATAAAACACTCCCCTCTGTTGACAACAAGGAAAGAGACTGTACATCTCCCTTTTCTCTAGCATTTCTTTGTCCTTTTCAAATGTTTGTGAGTCTTTCTAATGGCTAAATAAACCTCTGGCCAATCTCAGCACTCAGGAATGTCGGCAGTACTGAGAGCCATCTCAAAGAAATTCAGTGTCCTAAGAAGAGATGAGCCTACTGGTCACCTAACTCTAAATTGCAAAACCCATGTAATGTAATGGGTTGGACCTCCTCAGCAATGTGAAAGAGTAAAATTTCTGTCTTTACAACTCTTTTAGCAGGTTGCTTGTGATGTTATCATGTTCTGATTTAACACTTATTCAATAATGAAATTGTTTTATTTATTCAATCCTTTAGCAAGGTTTTCTGGGTTGGAGGATTTCTCATTTTTAACTATATTTTCCCAATAGGTAAGGAGAAGTTAAATAACTTGTCAATGACAACGTGCTCCCGAGTGGCTGAGTTCAGACTGTGATCTCAGTTGTGTCTATCCACCTCACCGAATTGCTGTTGCTTTACCAGAAACACCTTGTAGTGTCTAATTGTTCTTTAACTGAGGCCCCTCCATACTTCATTCTATGACTCTGTGAGGCCTCCACATTTAATCCTTTAGATCAGGTGTGGGAAATATCTAGCCTGAGAGTCACGTAAGGCATTAGAAATCAGTTAGTCTGGTCTTGCCAAGGCATTAAGTGTGAGTTAAAAAAATGTTTGACCAAATATAGCAGGGTAATTTTTAAAAAATAGATTTTTTATTGATTTTAGAGAAAAAGGGAGAGGGAGAGAGAGATAGAAATATCAATGATGAGATAGAATCATTGATCGGCTGACTCCTGCACACCCCACACTAGGGATCAACCCAAGAAAATTCTCTGAGCAGGAATTGAACCATGACCTCCTGATTCATAGGTCAACACTAAACCACTGAGCCACTCCAGCAGGGCTAACAGGCTAATTTTTAAGTTGATAATTTTGTATGAGCCGTGAATGATGTTATAAATATCCAAAGGCCTTTGGCAGAGAAAAGGTTTCCATCCCTGCTTTAGATTAAGGTTCCTCAGGCTTTAGAATGTTGACATTTTAGGCCATGTAACTCTGTGTAGAAACTGTCCTGTGCATTGTAGGATGGTGAGTAGCATCCTTGGCTTCTACCCACTAGATGCCAGTAATACATCCTATTGTGACAATCAAATGTGTCTCCAGACATTGCCAAATATTTTGGGGGAATAAGGCCTAAAACCACCCAGATTGAGAGTCACCCCGTTAGAGGAAGAAGGAAAGCATGTGTGCATGCACCCCACACACCAGTCCCTTGATAGGAAGAGCAGGGAAGGGAGAGAAGAGGAACCACGGATAAAAGAAAGGCTTTGACTCTCACAGAGTGACTCAAGCCCAAAAGTCTGCTAGTTGAAGTTGCAGCCTTCTAAATTTTGTTTTTTGGGAAATGAAAAGAGACCAGGGTTGGGTTAGCTGTGGCCTCATTATTCTTTCATCCTCCTTTTTCTATGCTTGGGTTGAAGAAGTGTTTGAAAAGAGCAAGTCACAATGAAATCTGTTCTTTTTACCAAATATCTGGGCACCTCTAGTTTGCCCTATATTTCCCTATCTTTAGGGAAATTTAAAGTTATGTTAAATCCCCCAAAGGATCTTTAAGGGGGGAATTAATGAGTTTAGTCAGAAATTCACTTCAGACTTTATGCAGCTGCAGACCACAACACAAAGGTGACTTCATCCTGGAAAATTCTCAACTTAAAGCCTGGGAACAATCAAGTAAAAAATTTTTATAGGTTTATTGTTGGCCACATTCAAAATGCTGTATCTTTTCTATACTAATGAGAAACACACATACATCTTTTAGAATGAGGTCAGATTGTGAAATTATTAGAAACTACCATTTGTTTCTGCTAAAACAACAATTCAGTGAGATGGGTGGATACAACTGAGCTCACAATTTGAACGCAGTTACAAAAGGTGTGTGTGTGTGTGCGCGCGCGGGTACATCATTAGTATAGAAGAGACACAACATTTAGGAACTGAAAGCAAGTCTAATGTACTTTCACCCCTCTGCCTTAATATTCTGTTCTTTAAATGCACGTTAGAATCAGGGCTATATTTGTTCTGTGGCCATTTCCTTCCAAGCAGTATAAAGGACTATTACTTTCATTCAGGAAGCAAATGAGTATGTGTAAGATTTGCTATGTTGCTGATAGTTTAAGAAAGAAAAAGAACCATAAAACTCATTCTCTTAGGTCATGGCTGCTAGAAACCAGTTTGATATCTGAAGTGGGGAAGCATTTGCAAAATCTCCCAAGCCAGGAGATTTTCTATTCACAAACAGCTTAGGTTTCAAAAGTTTATTCATTAACATTTTTGTCTATAAGCAAAAGGAAACCAAAAGGTGTTTAATGTTGTCTTGCTTCTTCATCTAGTACCACCTAATAGGAGTGAGAATGATTTCTTTCATGTTTTAGAATTTTAAATATTGTACTATTTTCCTCTTTACTTGTATATGTTGCTATTACATCTGGCACTTTTTTTTTTCTAAAATAAAGCAGCGTCAACTAAAATTAAGATCTATTGGGGAACATTATATCTCATTTGATGATGTTTTCAATGATTTGTGTAGGAGGAACTTTTACTCTACCTTTCTGGGTTCTTTAGGCTGGTCTAATACTTAAATCAAGGTGAGACAGATTACCAAGAGAAAAATTATGAAATTTAATTACATATGTGTGGGGAAGCACGGGACTTGGTTGGAAAGTCTGTAAGGAGGAATCTCCAAAAGGTCAGGGCCTCTAGGGGGACCCTGCCTTGACTTTTCCAAACAAGTCTGATTCCCCGGATGTTTTACTAGAATCTTTATGTTTAATCTTTAGATGTCCTTGCTTAAAGGACACTACAGACACGTGTATCTTCTCAAGGATGCTTACCCTACTGATAGTATCGAATAATTAATTTTAGTTCAAGCTATTTTTACAATAAAAAGCCTGAGGAAGCAGGTGAACAGGGATATTTGTTTTCTCAAGCCAAGCAGTCCCTTAGCCCTCTCACAGAGTAATCATTTATCCATTGCTCAGGGTCTACCAGTCAGCCCCAACAGATATGTACAAATGGAAACCATATACATGAGCAAGTCTGAGACTCCACATACATGAGAGGTTCAGAGACAGAAAGGAAAAATAAGGTATATATGGCATACCAAGTTAAGAGTGAGGTAAGATGCCTAGAGACATCAGAGGAGAAGAGGGTAATTCATAGGACAATAAGAAAATTAGATGCTTATATATGGTGATAGCTTTTATATTGAACAAGGCCCCATTAATCACAAGGAAATGCAATTAACCATTCTAAGGACCTACTACACACCTACCCAAAGGGCTAAGAGTAAAACAACTGATAATGAGAATGCCTCATTAAAATGTGCAACAATCTGGACTCTAATAAGCTGCTGGTGAGTGTGTGAATTCTTATGATCACTTTGGAAACTGGCATCACTACAAAAGCAGCAGAACATATATATATATCACAGGACCCAGATAACTACTTCCAAGTTCAAACTTCTTAGCCAGAGCTCTTCCCCAGGGCAGTAAAACCTATGGGCTCACTGTGATAGGCCAAAGGGAGTCTTTTTTGTGCCAAGGAAGGAATGCTATGTTCTCAGTCCTCCAGTCTCAACCCAAGATATGGGACCAGGTGTTTTGTTAGTAAACACCTCAAACAAAACTACATTGCTCTTGTTCTACTATTCAAAATGTATCTTTGTCACACAATTATAATTTTCAGTGTCGTGTGTGTGCCTGTTTTACACACATATCCTGACCTGTATTTACATTTTTAATCACCTCAATTAAAGGCAAGAAAGCGATGAAAAAAAAGTAAAAGGATCTTCAGCTATTTTAACTTGCACATTTTAAATTTCTAGCATTGAAATGTTTTCTGTTTTCAACAAACAATTGTTTTTACTTCTATGAAATGTTCATTGTTTATTTTCCAATATTTGGGTTTTTCATATATTTTTATTACCATTTACTTTTAAAAATTAAGAATAATAATATTTTGTCTGTCATATTAGTTGAAGATATGTTTGCCTTTTAATTTGGTTTATGTGGCTGGTTTGATGTAAAGATGTTTAAAATGTTATAAAATGTATAAGTTTTCTGTTTTTCTACTGCTTTGAAAAATGCTTCCATATTCAAAAATCCAATAAATGTTTGCCTACATTTTCTAAAATGTTTATGGTGTGATACTTTTATAACTAAAACTTCAAGTGATGTTAACTAATACACTTACATTTACTTTAAGATAAACTTCTAAATTAGAAACTGGTTTCTATGTGCCAAATATTTTATACACATTTTCATGTAGTCTACACCAAAATATTTACACATGAACATGATGGTCTTCCCTTCAGAGATGATACAATTCAATATGAGAGGGGCCAAACACAAACTTGTCCACAATAACAGAGACAGTGGACTTGAACCCAAGTGGGCCAGGCTATCAGATGTAGCTGTCTCTGAAGGCCATGTGGTCAGGACATTAGCTTAGTTAAGCATCTAAAGACCGTGGCTGCTAGTGTTTAGAAATAACTGATTTCTCCTTTTCCTTTTCAGTTTCCAAATTCACAGTACCATTTGACATAATTTAAATTAGAACCAAGAAGGCAATTGTGCTACATTTCTGAGGAAGATTATGTTTTTCTCTTCTTATAATCTCTAATCTAATTCCTGAACCATTTTATTAAATAGAAAAACAAGAACAAAAAATACCCTGTATTATTGTGCTTTTCTAGCCATACTAAAGTCTGTACTATTGCTTTCCAATAGAGTTTTCTGTGATAGTGTGAAATTTCTATATTTGCACTGCCACTGGTCACATGTTTATTGAGCACTTAAGAAATGTGGCTAATGTGAATGACAAACTAAAATTTTAATTTAATTTAAATTTGTTTCAATTTAGGGAGCCACATGTGGTCATGGTTACTGTATTGGATAGGGCAGGTCTATAGATTATTATTTATAATTAAGTACCAAAGACTTGCAAACCCCAAACTTTACACTTAAAATACTTTCCCCCATAATAGTCCATTGTGAGTAAGATAATTGCAGTCTGTCTAGCTCCTGGTCATGTCTACTAGTAGAGTATCGGTAAGCACTGCTATTTCTAAGGGAGATATCATATTGATCTTATGTAACACATGTATGATTTCTGTTAATATTGCTTGCAATAAGTTGTCCATGTGGGAAGGATAACAGTTTCCACCATTGTTGGATCCTAAATCTAACCCACCCAGGATTTTCACATCTGTATCCAAATCTCCTTGGAATCCTAAATGAAAATGGTAACTGTCACCAGAAATCATGAAGGCCTAGAGACTCCTCCATCTCCTTGAATACTTGCTAGTGGCTTCAAGCTTCTAAACACAAAGATTGTAAACACCAAGAGCAAGGGGATAAAACAAAGCACAGAGTATAACAAGTAGGCAGAAAACACACTTTTCTGAATTAGACTGGTGATCAGGTTTTCTGGTTCAATGTAGGTAAGGTCCTTCCTTGCCTGGTTCTTGTCCTTCCCTCAGGGCTGGACCTCCTGGGACTTGCTCTTTCACCCATGTTTTGTGGCCCACCATTCCCACCTGCTGCCCCAAATCTTTCAGTTCAGCTCTGGTTGGTCCCTGTGTGTGAGAATTACTTTTCTCTCTGGTTCTAGAGAGATCCAACAGATTCCCCCCTTTGTCTTCAAACTGTGGTGCACCACCTGACAAGGCTCCCTTCACTCCTTTCCTTTCCACTGTTCGCAGGCCCTAACACTCTCCCTTTATTCCTATCCCAGCTCTCTGTATGGTGGGTGGTTTACACATAGCATGTTTAGGAAAACCAAGTCTACTTCTTCCATGTTTGGAATGAAGTAGCTGCTGAACAAATATTTTATGAGTGACTCATAAACCCGGGAACATTTTAGTTGAAGAATGAATGACCAAGCCCCTCCCAACCAGGGAATTGATGTCACCATCACCCACTTCACGGTGGTGTCACGACTACCAAAATATTTTAAACATCTGTCACAGAAACATTTTTGACACATTAAGTCAATATCTCCTTTGTTTCTAGTGATTTCTTTTCTCTAATTGTCCTGGAAGTCACTTCCAATTGGGTTCCTGGGTGGAATTCCATGAGAGTAAGAGTCATTCCAGTACTTTGTTTGAAAAGGGCTTCTTAAAAGATTACAGTTGGACAAAAGTCTGAAAACAAGCACTCCTTGTTTTGCAAAAGCCAAGCCTTACCTGGAAAAAAAGTACAAAGGAAACGTGTGTGGTCTGAGGAGCTGGATGTTGGAGGACTAGTTCTAGGGCAGAAGGGGAAGACAGTTCCCAACCTCAAGAAGGGACTAATTCACTAAACCCCAATGACAGTCTTCCTGGGCAAGGGAAAGGAGCCGAATGAAAGGGAAGTGAGAGGGCTAGGGCCAGATTTGGGTATGGAGACAATTTGAGAGGGTGGGGGAGTAAGTGGGGGGAGGAGAAGGGGAATAGTTAGGAAGGAAGCAGAATCTGAACACAGTGTGAGCTGGAAAAACAGCCAACATCTTACAGACTTTCAGCAATCTTGACCTGGGGAAGAGGCCTGGGGCAGCCCCCCAGGACCTCACACACTGCAGCACAGACACTAAGATGGAAAGGGGAAGATGGGACAAAGAAAAAGAGAGGATACAGGGGCCTAGGGGACCAGCTGACTGATGAAACCTGGGACAGAGTGTAGAATCCACAGACCCATGGAGACAGTGTGAGTAGATCCCTGGACATCAGCTGGGGACACCAACATATTACCTGAAGTGCATGGGCCCAATAGTCCCTCTTTGAACTGCAGAGCCCAGGGAGCTGGCTCCTCTGCAGAAGCCTAAAGCTGTGGAGGACAACCTGGGGACCAGAGGTTCTTCCCACCCTGACTGACACACAGGCCTCTAGTCTAGAACGACAGAAGAGGAAGAAGGAAATTCTTGAGAGGGGAGAAACTGCCCTAAAAAAAGGGTTTGAACTTTGAATGGACTCAGTAATTACCCCCTAAAAAAACTTTTTCAGCATAGAAAGAGAATGGAAATTGTCAAGGAAAAGACGTGCATCCTGTCATCAGTGCCAACAGGCTCTGAGCAAGATGAGCTAATGAAGGAAATAAAGATGCATTTTTTATTATTTATTCATGCACATCTGATTTACGCAGTGTGAATTTTGATCCCACTCCAAATACATCAAGCATTTGTGCACCAAGGTTAAGAGGACAAACTATGCTTTCCACTCTAATGATTATCAGATTGCATCTTATAACTAGAAAATCCTCATTCAATATACACTGAGATCTTACTATACCAAATTCTTTAAGTCCAGATTAAAAATGCAATGTTCATTTGAGCATTGTGAGCAAACTAACCTCACTGCTAGGAAAACAGATTCTTAGAAAGACAATAACTGTATTAGCGATAATTATTTTACAATATAATGTCCACCTATTTCTTACAAGATCCTAAACCAAGCTTATGCATTGGTCACTGCTTACCTTCATGTTGTACATTCATCTTTACATTTAGCCCCCCATCTCCACCTTTATAACCTATGTTATGGATATTTACATTACAACCTCCTCTTTATAACCTATGTATGGATATTTAAATTACAACTTCAGTCCATAAAGTTAAGAAGTATCTCTATATGCAAAATTATATTATTATCTAAAATTTTATTCTTATTGATTTCAGAGAGGAAGAGATAGGAAGAGAGAGATAGAAATGCCAATAATGAGAGAGAATCATTGATCAGTTGCCTCCTACTGGGGATCAAGCTCAAAACTCAGGCTTGTGCCCTTGCCAGGAATTGAATTGTGACTTCCTGACTCATAGGTTAACACTCAACCACTGCTACACCAGCCGGGCAAAATTATATTCTTAAAATCATATGATATCACCATTAACAATAAGTTAACTGTGGGTTACAGTTTATACCGTGATTCACATTATTTCACTTAATCTGGATGGCAGGTAAGGCATTTATTACACCCATTCCACAGATGAGGAAATAGAGGCTTCTCTGTTCTCAATAGAGAACAAGGACTAACTCAGATCTTCAGCCTCTTGTACCTACACCATTGTCCTTACTCAAATGACTACTGCCATTCCTGGGGTGACCTGATTTGACCTTTGCCACTTATTTATAGACTCAGTCTGCTTTAAGGTGGGGTATAGTTCTAGACCCACTGTTTGCACACACACTGTCCATACTAAACTTGTCTTCCTCTCAATACCCACAGCAGGTCCTCTTGATATTGCCATTTGGTAATCCATCATAATCTTCCTTGAAATAACTCCTATGCTGTTATTCACCTTTCATTGTTTATATCTTATTGACCCCAACTAGATGGAACTCCTCAAAAATCTTTTCATATCCAGTCTTCTCATACTCCCTCTCAGAGTACACTACAAGCCAGCATACGTTTCTGGATTTGTTAATTAACTGAAACAGTTTATGTCCTCTCTTTCGAAAAATAAAAAAGACCCATGAGATCCCTGGACCCTGGACCCTTGGTGCAAGAGAAGAACTTAAAAAAGCAGAAACCCACACTGAGAGAGAAGGTGTCCTGCTTCACAATTTTGCTTATGATCATCCCTGCCAAGACCCCAGCAATTAAATAATTATTTAATCCAGCCCAGTGAAGATTGGGCAATTTCATTTTTCCAATAAGAGTGCCATTCTGTATTTAATAACTAAAACATATGTGTGCAGCTTACAAATATGACAGTAATGGTTTTACAGATCAATACATTCCCGGGCTACTGGCTTACACAGAACTATCAAGTGTAATCGGGCTTTCTAACCTTGTGACACAGCCCTTCAGCTACCAAGGACCTTCTTTATTTCTTTTCTTAAAAAGTACATTTAATCTACTCTGGACTTTCCCCGTCTGCCAGAGCAGCTTGAGGTGACTTCCTGTTCTGTCAGCTGACTGTAAGTCACGTCGATGCTGCACGTTAGTGAGGCAGTTTCTGCACCCTCAGCAACCGGGGAGAGAGGATAGGTGTGAGCTACTAGCCCTCCCTCCCGGTGGGCTCATTTCTTTCCTGGTTCATTTACAACCTCACAATTGCCAGCTTTGCTCTCCAGCTTCCACTTTGCAACAGTGCTTCAAAAGACAGGAAAACCAATTTCCTACTTTCCAGACAAAAATGACGTTTTTAAAAAATCCATCTCTGTCGTGAATGAATCACTTATCTGGGCAACCCCATTCTCCGAGGGGATCCTTTCCTTTGAGCCACATTTCGGGGATGTCTTCAGTGAGGCAAATGGCCATGACAGAAATGAGTTCCGGGATTCAAAATGATGCAAAATTCAAATTTCAAAATCACAAGAAAGGAGCTATGCGGGCACATAGGGTGGATGTGATATACAAATGTCCTGGAGTGAGGAAGCAATTGGAGCAAAATCCTGGGGAAGTTGGGGGCTCAAAATAAGCAACCTATCAGAAGTTAGAGGACTTTGGAGACCACTTCTGCCTTCTGCATGTATCATGTATATTGTTTACTTAACTTGACAGTTTCACGTCCTTTTTGTTAGAAGAGGAAAAGGGAGCAGTGACACTAACTTATCTGATGCTTTTGAAAGAAGCCAATAAAATATGATTGTGACACACTCATCTGGTTTAAATAAATTAACTTGAAATTTTTTCAATTAGTCCAATGACACAACAATCCAGTCACATTGTCATCACCTCTAACTTATCCAGAAATATGGCTCATTAGCAGTGCCAGAATATTGTCTCTTTTTGTTTTTCCTTCTTCCAAGGGTTGTTGACATTAAAATGATTTGGAAAAGAAAAAACAAACAAACAGGTAAATTAGAGATGAAGATAGAAAAGTGATTATATGCTCTCATTTACATGAACAAAATAAATTGATTAATAAAATGATCCAGAGACAGAAGCATGAAATAGGTTGACAAATCTCAGAAGGAAGGTGGAGGTGGGGGGAGAGGGGAGAGATTAACCAAAGAATCTATATCCTTATACGCATAACCCATGGACACACGACAATAAGTGAGGTGAAGGACTGGGTAGGGAGGTGGAAGTATTCAATGGAGGGGGGAAATGGGACATTTGAAATGCTTTAAACAATAAAGGTAAATTTTTAAAAACTCAAAATGATTTGGAAAAGAAATAAAACCACAGGTAAATGAGAAGTGGGGGTAGAAGAGTAAATATATGCTCTCATTTATAGACTCTAACAAGAAGTATGGCTGACGGGATGAAATAATCATTCCACTTATGATTAAATTACCTTTAATCATTCCAACCCAAACACCACCACCCAACTATTGACATATTTGTAATAGATGACAAGCTATTCTGGATTTTTTTCAGTGTCATCTCAATCTGAAACATTTTTGTCCATTTACTAAACTGTGTATGAGATCATGTAGCCTGATAATAATTTTGGGGGGGGGGGTAGGGGGGGAGGATGTGCTTATTTTTTTCATCAAAAGAATTCAGACTGAGCCCATCAAAGGAATAAGTAATAAGCTAATGGAAATAGGCTATACATTAACAGTAGTTTAATAAAAGATAGAAGTCCATTTTTCTCATATAAAGTTCTGGAGGTAGAAACCGAAGTCTGCTATAAAAATTCTGATCTCCAAATTTGTCAGAGATCAGGACCTTCCAGTTTTTTCTTCTGCTGTCCCAAAGTTATGATCTTTAAGTGCTGATCCAAGAGGGGGTCCCACCATCAGACTTACATTAAAAGTAGCAACAAATGTGGGAGGGAAACTAAAGGGCTTGGAGTGCATATGGCATTGGTCTTTGCCAAGGAACATTCCCAGAAGCTACCATCCAGATGGTACATATTCCATTAGTCAGAAGTTCATCACTTGGGCACACCTAGCTGCAAAGGAGTCTAAGAAATAATTGGTAAAGCTTCTCCATAGTGAAATATGTTATATCTTTTTCTGCACAGCCAAAAGTCTGTTACTGAGGAAGGTGGAAAACTAGATATTGAGGTAATTTTCTCTTTCAGCCACAGAACCAGAGAGCATGATATATTAGTTGATATTTAGATAAGCTCTATATGATGTGCTAGTAAAGTTATTGGAAGTGAGATAAAAGTTTGTCTGAAATTAGAAATAATATACTGATTTATGGGTCATTTGGGGGATTCTGGACTTGACATAGCCATCTATTAGCTCTATAATATCACATGGATATATAACAACTTCTTTATCCTAACCCTTCTTGGTTGGTAATATTATAGATTTATGTGGGTGAAATAAATGTAGCCATTAACATCTTAGATCAGCACCTTTAAGCCTGAAAGATAAAAACATGTAGGCAAATCAGGGTTGTATCTTTAGAACATTCATTGAAGTTATTCTTGGTATCCTATTTTGGAAAAATTCTGATATGTGCATATGTTTGCATTTCTTGCTTAAGTAAAATATTTTAATACCCTGTATTCTTTCCCAAAGGTCTAACTCTAAGTGATATGTGGGCATTCATCAAATATCCTCAAATAAAAGTTATGAAATTTCAGTCATATAGATTGGGGATCTAATGTTACTGAATTAAATTGGAAAGTTCAAAATTTTATTGAGAAGCTTTGCCAATTATTTAAAGTAAAACACCCTAAAATCACTGTCATAAAGTTTAAATATCTTAATTGTTTCTGAATTACAGATATAAACATGGTGATCATTCTCTAGGGCTAAACTTATTATTCCTAAAAAGGAAATGAGTAACAACACCTTCAACTAAACGAAGTGGAATTTTAAGGAAGTAGCTTATGACTCTTTCAATTACAATAAGACTGCCTTTTCAAGATAACATAGGAAAATTTTATGAGTACTTAAATATGGCTCTAGAGAGCTAGCTCCAGTGACTACACCCCCAAACCAGGGAAAAGCTAAAATGTTGCCCTGGCTCTAAGGCATAATTCCATTACCTGAGTCACCTATAACATTTCAGTAGCACCCTGGATTTTCCTGGAAGGATCCCCAGCCAAGGACTGGGCAGGTTTAGCCATGTTCTCTTTGAAAATAGCTGATGACACAGACCCAACCCATAACCTATATAGCTCAAAGGTTATGGGTTGGGTCCGTGCCAACCCTGGTATGATGCCCTCCATTCAGTACTAAGAGCTCTAATCTCTTTAAATATTAAGATACTCTTTTAGTTCAAACATCTACATTCTATGCTCATAGTCAAATGACCACTTTGACTTCTAATCTTTTTTGAAATAGCTAAGAGACTTTAGTCCACCGTGGCTCAATCCTGTCCTTTTCTAAAAGTTATAGAAAATCCATGTTTGTTTTCAGCTGCATTTGCTTTTAATTCTCCTTCTTCTTCTCCTTCTTCTTCTTCTTCTTCTCCCCCTCCTCCTCCTCCTCCTCCTCCTCCTTCTTCTTCTTCTTCTTCTTCTTCTTCTTCTTCTTCTTCTTCTTCTTCTTCTTCTTCTTCCTCCTCCTCCTCCTCCTCCTCCTCCTCCTCCTCCTCCTCCTCCTCCTCTCTCTGGCTTGCTTCTAAATTGAGAATCATTCTCTAAACACAACACAAAAGTTAGCCTAAAGCAGCCATCTTCTACAGGACCCTGAGAATCTTATATTTAAACTATATTAGAGACAGAAGGACTATTAAAGATTACATAGCTCAAACTTGGTGTAAAGAAGTGAGGGTACCTGTGTCAACACTCAAATGCAGAAATGCAATCAGGACTGGGCCCCAGGAATTTTCAATGCACATAACTTTGACCCATCAATCACACATCTAGGAATTTAGTCTGCAAGTATACTATATATACTTGTTTACAAAACCTCCAATCACAGCTTTGTTTTTAGTCAAGAAACATTGGAAACAACCTATTAATAAGAAGATGCTTTTCAATAAAAAGATAATGATATTACTGATGAGAGAGAAGCATTGATTGGCTGCCTCCTGCACATCCTACACTGGGCATTGAGCCCACAACCTGGACATGTGCCCTTAACTGGAAATTCAACTGTGACTTTCTGGTTCATAGGTTGACATTAAACCACTGAACCACGTTGACCAGGCCCATAGGCCTGTTTTAATTGTGGTTACCTTCAAGGAATAAGATTGGCTGAGTGGAAGGTGAGAAGGAAGGCTGTTCACAATTTTATTTTATGCACTCCCATTATAAGTTCTTTAAATGAAACTTGTGAGGGATAAAAACAAACAAACAAATGAAACAACAACAACAAAAAACGACCACAGTTGTGACATCCTGACTCTCAGGTGACCACCCTCTAGCTAAAAGTGTCAGTGTGAGCATTTCCTGGGTTACTAAGATAGGTTTACCAGTTTGCCCCTTTCCCACTTGTCCAGACAATGTAGTAAGATAAATGTATTCAACATTATTTCAACATTGGCTTATGCTGAAAATGTGATTTTTAAAAGATTCACTGTGCTATAAAATGGTCCATTTTCCCCTCAATACTCCTTCAGCCAGTTCAGGTCATAGTGCACTATGGAGGCCACATGGGTGATGATGTAAAAGTTTTGATAAAACTCTGCTCTTTCCTCCTTTATCGTGATACTCCATCAGTGAACCAGTGGACTTTTGCTGGAGTATTTTTCTCTCTCTGAACCCTGCATATAGGGATGAGTTCTGGCCATAATAACATACTGTCCTTCAAGTTTCCTCTGGCCTTACCAACTGAACAGAGAACATGTACAACCTCGACTGAAGTTTATCTGGATCTTTTCAGAGCCTGGGGATAGTGAATCTTCAAACCCCTGAAAGGTATCTTCCATATACTGTTGAATAAGATCTCTCCACCACACTAGTCTGCAGTCTCTGCTAGCCATCTGATAGCCATCATTGTCTCCTGCTTGGCACTTCCATCTACTTCTGTAGTTCAGGACCTGGAAATCAAAGATGTCCAAGCCATATGGTGCTTGCTTTTGGTTAAGAGGAATGCTTCCTTCTCCGCCTACCCCCCTTCATGCTCAACCCAGTGAGGCTCTCCAGCAGTGCAGCTTCTGCAAACACATTGAAAATTATTAGTGATTCAGAATTTCAGTTTCCTTTTTTATTTCCCCATACAGTTCAGAGGAATCAGGCTTTCATTCTTTAATTATTTATTGACTACCTGCTCTGTGCAGACACATATAATATATGTGATGCTGAATAAAACAACCAAAGACCCTGCTATTATGGAATTTTTAGTTTATTCATGGAAAAAAAGATAACAAAAAAGCAATCAAAGTAAATCAATGTACAACTGCAAATTGAGATAGGTACAGTGATGGAAAAAGAGCAGTGTGAGAGAAAACAACAAAGGAGCTACCTAGGTCAGAAAAGGCCTCTGAAAAGCCTCTGAAGTAGTAACAGTTAGGTAACAACTAAAACATTAAAAATCCAGATTTGATAAAAGGAAGGGGAAGAAATTGGAAAGGGCTGGAAGAATAGGAACAGAAAGAGGGGAAGGAGCTAACATTCTAAATTATTATAAGCCAGAACATTCTAGGAACTTTACACATCTCATCTATTTTAATCCTAACACAATCCTATGAAGTTAGCCCTACCTCCCAGATGAATAAAATGAAGCATGAAAAGATTTAAGCAGCTTGTTCTTGTCACACAGTTAGTAAGTGACCAGGAAATAACCTGAACCCAGGCAGTAGGAGACACTAAGGAAGAAAAAGACTTTGGATTATTTCAGTAATTTAAATGCTATGTGGCTGAAGCAGAAAGAAAAAAGGGGCAATCAGCATGAGGCGCCATTGACAAGGCAGGCAGGGACTAGATCATGTGTGGGTGCATGGTCGTGCTTCATCCTGAATAATTCCTGATTGTTAACACTACTCCCCGAAGGAACAATATTGTACTGAGGAGCCAGCAGTAGTAATGAAAATAATTACCACTTGTGTTGTTTTTGTAAGCTGAGGTTTTAGAGAATGAGACTGCTTCCCTTGTGTTGTGAATAACAGAGACTGAGAACCTGGAGATGGAATTACTATTTCTGGCGCATATGTTAACTTGATACACAACTTGGGAAATTGTGCTATCTCCCAAGTGGGCACCTGTACCCTGCATTATAGAATTATGGGTGGCAACATCCAACAGTGGTCTACTGAGTTAGTGCATATAGGGCTAAGGAAGGGCACAGAGAGCCAGCTATCACAGTGTGTGGACCTCTCTAGGCAGTGAGGAGTTCGGCCTTGCCAGGAGCAGCTCTGGCTGACACCTTTGTTCATGACCACAGGCTGCAACCTTAGTTTCTCTATATGCTACCTGAGTTGGACACTAAGTCCTGGAGATGAAGAACTAGTAATGTCTGGTGCACCCAGTGAGGAATAAGAAAAAAAAACACACAAACAGGTGAAATGACTGCTTTAAAAAAAAAAAAAAAAAAAAAAAAAAAAAAAAAAAAAAAAAAAAAAAAAACCTCTAAGTTATATCAATGGAAAGAGTGAAAAAAGCAACTTTTTAATCTTTCAAGTTTGCTTTTTGCTTGCCTGCTCCTCTTGAGTCCTTTCAGAGGATTCCAGCAACTCTTAGGAAATATCAAATGTGCCCCAAAATGAGAAGATGAACTCAATTTAGCCACATACGCTGAGTCTAACCTCAGCTCTAGTCACAGAGACCGTGAAGAACGGAGTGGGGATTTCCCAGTGCTGTTGGTTTGTCCTGGTAACTCCTATTGGTTAACGTGTTCTTGCTTTTTGTGGAAGAGCGGGAAGGTCCAGTCTCTACTTCCCTCCTCCAGCAGCCCCTCAATTTCCGTTTGAGGACCCATTGATTTCTGAAAGGCTAATTCCATCTTGGTGGGAAGGAAAAAACAGGTGGCCTTTGCTCAGCCATCAACACCTCTTATCCCCCTGGCTGTGATGTAAATGACTGCGACCTAAACCAGCTGGTTCACAGTGACTCAGGACTTCTACAGGGATTGCAAGATAAATCCTCTGTGTCCATCCTATTGCATTTGCTAATCCTCATCCAAGGATATTTTTTGAGAGAGGAAAAGAAAGAAACACATTGATTAGTAGCCTCTTGCACATGCCCCAATGAGGGCCTGGGCCAGGAAGGAGCCTGCAATCAATGCATGTGCCCTTGACTAGAATCAAACCAGGACTCTTTGGTCAGTAGGCCAATACTCTACCCATTGAGCCAAACCAGCTAGGGCCCTCCTATTGTATTTGAACAAGAAACCCTGGAGCTGGAGCCATGGGGGACACAAAGGAGGATTCTAATTGAGGATAGAGTCAACACTAAGAAAAACAAAGTAGACAATGAAAAACTGCGTCTTGGATGTCATCATTGAACTAAAGGACCTCACTTTGCCAAAAATCTGGGACTTGAGCTAATTAAATTAAGTTCAACAAATATTTAGTGAGTGACTACTTATGTGCCAGATATGGTAGCAGGCACTTAGAGTCTGAGTGCATAAAACATACAGGTATCCCTGTCCTAAAGAGAAGACCAACAATAAGCATAACTAGTAAAGTGACAATATGTTAGAGGGTGATGAATGCTATGGAAGAAAGGAAAAGAAGAGCAAGGTAGGGGTGGAGAGTGGGGAAGAAGGAACTGGAGAATAGTTTCTCTGTTATCTAAGGTGGTATAAGTCGGGTCTTTTCGTGACTTACTGTCTATTACCTGCAAATAAACTTGGGACACTTAAAATATTTGTAACACCCTCAACACACACACACACACACACACACACACACACACACACACACACACAGGTTAGAAGTTATAATAGCCTGGGGAAAACGAATGTCAATTAGATTTGGCTAAGATTCAGGAGGGGGAAATAGTATGTGATAGTATGTGAATTCAGGATAAAGATTGAACTAATTCATTTATAAAAACAAACAAACAATCAAAAAACAACAACAACAACAACAGATCCACATTTTGGTGTAAGGAGACTCTTAAAAACACTCCCCCTTTAAATCCTGCAGCACTTTGATATCAATTATAACACTTCCCTGAAGCAACAAGATTCTTTTACTCCCATCGTTCCTGCTTCCTGAAACACAAAAATAATTGCTTGTTTCTGTTTACAATGTTTAATGTATGGAAAACGCAGTGAAGTAATATTGACAGGGCTTTAGAACTTGAGACATGAAATTCTGTGACTAATTTGTCTCAGGGACAAACTTGCAGGAACTGTAATATTGTGCAACTGAGTCAAATGCCAACAAGAGAGAAAGGAAGGCAGCAGGGAAGAAAAAACGAAAATGGAGAAAGATGGCAAATTAACTTAATATAGAGCTGTCTACTCCCACCCACCTTTCTGAGTACAGTGGCTAGTGGTTTCCTGTATAGGAAACATTTTGTCAACCCTTGTCTTAATTAAGATTGGTATTCCCCCCTTTGTACAACTATGTGATGCTGTGCCATCCCCATAAGCCTGGGGTCTCTTGAACACTAGGAATGGCTGCAAATACTCATTCTCTCTCTGGCTGTAGCACAGAGTGTTTTTTGTGTTTTTAAATCCAAAGCCAGAGAAACTAAAACTATGCTTTGGTAAGACATTCATAAACATGACTAAATTAGTCTGGTGGGTTTTCATGCAACTACATCGTGCTTCTCCCAGTTACAGATCTCCACCCCAATTTTCCCCAGATGCCTTGGAAATCATCACAGTGAGGTAACTGTTGTACCTAGCAGGCAGAGCCTGGGAAAATGAGTGGGGAAATGAAACACAGGGGGGTGTTTCATTTGCCCCTTCTCAGTCTCTCCCTTAAATTGAGAATCACAAAAGAGGATCTGGCTTATTCCAGGATGACATAGTATTGCTAGACTAATATTGTTTTGTTTTGAAATAATTTGTATTGATTTTTAGAGAGGGAGGGAGGAAGATGGGGGGAGAGAAACACTTATGTGAGAGGAAAACATCAATGAGCTGCCTCATGCACGCCCCCAGAATCTCACTGGCAACCTTTCAGTACATGGGATGAAGCCCAACCAACTCAGTCACACCAGCCAGAGCAAGACTAATATTGCTTTTAAATCAGTAAAAGAGACATCATAAATCTTTAGGAAAGGAAAGATGATTCAACAGATCATGTTGAGACAATTGGCCAGTCCTTTTGGCAAAAGAAGATTTTCCCCACCTATCATTAAATTCTTTATGGCTGAGGCCCAAGGACATGCACCCATACAAGTAGACACACACACACACCACCACCACCACCACCACCACCACCACCGCCGCCGCCACCACCACATATGCAAAGAAACCTTTGTGTATACAAGTAACTGAATATTTATTTGATCACTGGTAGTGAAGGGCACTCAAGTTTAAGAGTCATGTGAGGAAGGGAAATAATGACAGACTTGACCACATAAAAGTGTTAAATTTAAGGAAGATAAAGATGAAAATGCAAACATCAAATTAGAAGGGGATATCTATGATGCATATAATGGTAATAACCTAACACATTTGAAACATAAAAAACTTAAAAGAGTTGATTAGAAAAACATGAAATTTCCAGAACAAAAATGGGCAAAGGGTACCAAGACAAGTCACAATATAACAAATATAAATGAATTCAAACAAGATTTTAAAAAAAGCCCACCTCACTACTTAACTAAGGCAAAAATTGAAACAGCAGAAGAAAATCTTTCGTATTATCAAGTTAACAAAAATAATGCCTGTTCCTCATAGTGCTGATAAGACCACAATGAAATAGGAAATCTCATTCACTAATGGTAGGAGAATAAAACTTTCTGGAAAGTAATTTATTGCATTCTGTCTTCATATCTTTAGTCATGTCATCACTGACTTTTTTAAGCCTTACAACCAAGGAGCTTGTATTTTGACTTACTTTCTTTTTTACATTCTGAGTCATATGGAAATTTAACCAAATTAATTAAGAATACGCTACCAAATCAATCAAATCCTTGGATCCTCTTAACCTGAACTCCAGATAAAAAGCAGCAAGAAGGTGCTGCTGTTATCTGGTTAAAACTGACAGCAGCGAGATGTACGGATGGTTGTCTGCAAGTTTAGAAACAGGAAGTGGGGCATGTTGCACTTGCCAAAGGGCATGTAAACCATGAAAGTTTGTTATGTAGGAAATCCAGATCAGACGATGAGCTCAAAGATGCTCTTTGAGAACAAAACAGTTTGCGGTGACAAGCACTGACGTGAGGTTATGTTTATATGAACACAAGCCCTTCCATTCCAAGTCTGGGTGACTACAGTGTTTTCTTCCCCCAAAACAACTTTATTGTCAAAGGGCACTGTGTCATTAATTGTGGAAGCCCTGTCTGTCACTATTAACGCATCAAACAGATGTCTTGATATTATCTGCAGCTGATTAGTTGATTAGGTTTTACCCGCAGGAAAAGCCTGGCCACAGCCAGCCACAAGCCAGCCATGCATGACGTACAGAAGAGTTCTCCTGGCAATGCCGGCATGAGTGATGCTGGCAAAAAAACACACCTGATTCCATCAGCTCTCCATGGCAACAGGGCCTCTTGTCAAGCCAGATCATGCAGATCCATCATCAGGAAGAGGCTTATCCCCATGACAGGAGGGAGTTTTGAAAGGTAACACGTCAACAACAACGCCTCAGCAACAACTATTTGTTTACAGCACTATTTGTTGTTGCTGTAAACAGGGATACAGAGACTAGGCAAGGCTGCCAGGGAGATTCCTGCCCTGGCAGAAGAACCGAGTAGAAATGTTCTCTATTTCCTCAGGGAAGAGCACAAATAAGCATATGCTTAGTTGGAGCCTCTATTCATCTGTAAACTCTTTATCTGATGAACAGAATATCTCCCTTCTGGACATTCCAACACCTTGTAGGAGAAATTCAAATTTCTGCTGTTTAAGTTTGTCAGTTGTTAAGTATCGATAGAAGGAATTAGGGAAGTAAGAAGAGGAAAATCAAACAAGAGCAGAAGCTGGGTCCTTGCCCCTCTGGCTCAAAGTGTTCTCTCTTTTTATTTATTTATTTATTTATTTTACTAAAGGCAGTTGGGGATTTTATTGGCTTGTTTGTGTGGCTATTTCTTCTGTAGTTCCTGAGGGCAGGATTACAGTGTCTTTTTCATCTTTGTATCCATAGTACCTGTCATATAACAGGAGCTCAATTAATATTTACCAATTGCTGGTGGCAATGGTGGTAGTAGTGATGTAGAGCACAGGTGAATAGAAGTACAACTAAGGTTTCTTTCTAAACTTTACTCTATGGAGGTCCCTGGAGGTGCCAGTTCAGATCATGGAGTAGACCCTCTAGCCAGGCTAGTCAAGAGTGAGACTTTTCCTTTTATCTTCTCCCAGGAAGGCAGTAAAGCCCAGACTAGAATCCTGACTTCACTCCAAGAAGTGGGGGCATGGAGAAAGGAGAGAACAGGACTACTGGAGGAGGGGAAGAAAGGGGTTCAGAAAAGGCTTCCAATAACCTGAAAATGGATCCTCAAATGATACCGAGTATCTGGGAAATAACCTGGGTGGGGAGAGACTCCATGTCCAGGACATGCTATAGCATGGAGGGTTAGAGGAACAAGGGAAAGTTTGCATGAATAGAATGAATATCAGGTGCAATGGTAGGATGGGGCAGGAGAAGGAGGTAACACAGCTAAACAGAAAGGTTGGAGAAGTGGGCAGAAGCCAGGCCACAGAGGGACCTGCTCTGTAAATAAGGAGGTTGGACTGTCCTTCTGTAGTTAATGGCAGTTATTGGAGAGTTATTAAAAATGCAATGATGACTTATTTCACTTAGCAGTATTGGTGAGGATGTGGAGAAAAGGGCACCCTCATGCACTGTTGGTGTAGCCAATGTGGAGAACAGTATGGAGAGTCCTCAAAAAATGAAAAAAAGGAACTGCCTTATGACCCAGAGATTCCACTTCTGGGTATATAGCTGAAAAAAATCCAAAACACGAGTTCAAAACAATATACATACCCCTATGTTCATTGCAACATTATTTATAATAATCAAAATATGGAAGCAACCCAAGTGCCCATCAATGGACCAGTAAATAAAAAAGCTATTAGAGCCCGGTGCACAAAATTTGTGCATGGGGGAGGGTAAGTGTCTCTCAGCCTGGCCTGTACCCTCTCCAACATGGAACCCCTTGAGAGATGTCCATCTGCCGATCCCACAGGCATCAGGCCTAAACCAGCAGTTGGACATTCCTCTCACAAAATTCGGGACCACTCACCTGCCTGCCTGATTCCCCTAACTGCTCTCCCTTGCTGGCCTGACTACCCCTAATTGGTTCTGCCTCCACTCCACCACCATGGCTTTGACTGGAAGGTCACCCAGAAGATTTCTGGTCTAATTAGCATATTACCCTTTTATGTGTGTGTGTGTGTGTGTGTGTGTGTGTGTATCTGTGTGTGTGTGTGTGTGTGTGTGTGTATTAGAGGCCTTTGGGACTTGGGGAGGGAGGTTTCCCTCAGTGCAGCCTGCAACCTCTCCAACCTGGGACATTCCTCTCACAATCCAGGATTGCTGGCTCCCAACTGCTCACCTGCCTGCCTTCCTGATTGCCCCTAACCACTTTTGCCTGCCAGCTTGATCACAACCTAACCACTCCCCTGCCAGCCTGATTGCCCCTAACTGCCCTCCCCTGCAGGTCTGCCCCCTCCCCCAACTGCTCTACTCTGGAGGCCTGGCTCCCCCGCTCAACTACTCTCCCCTGCAGGCCTGAGTCCCCCCCCCCCCCCCCCAAAAAAAAAAAAAAACAAAAAAAAAAAAACAACGCCCTTCCCTGCAGGTGTGGTCACCCCCAACTTCCCTCCTGTGCCTGCTGGTCACCCCTAACTGCCCTCCTCTGAAGGTATGACCACCCCCAACTGCCCTCCCTTGTAGGCCTGGTCCCTCCCAATTGCCCTCTCCTGCTGGCCTGATTGCCTAAAACTGCCCTCTTTTTCTGGCCTGATTCCTTCCAATTGCCCTCCCCTGATGGCCATCTTATGGTGGCCATCTTTGACCACATGGGGGAAGCCATCTTGTGTGTTGGAGTGATGGTCAATTTGTGTATTACTCTTTTATTAGATAGGATAGAGGCCTGGTGCATGGGTGGGGGCCAACTGGTTTGCCCTGAAGGGTGTCCTGGATCAGACTGGGGGTTCCCCTGGGGCATGGGAAGGCCTGGGCAAGGGGCCTGTGATAGTTTGCAGCCTGGCCATGCCCCCTGGTGACCCAAGTGCAGGGAAGGGCGTTGTTGTTTTTTTTTTTGTTTTGTTTTGTTTTTTTTGAGGGGGGGACGGACCCAGGCCTGCAGGGGAGAGTAGTTGAGCAGGGGAGCCAGGCCTCCAGAGTAGAGCAGGAAAACCCAAGCTGCCTGTTTGCTCTGTGGCCACAGCCATCTTGGTTGAGCTAATTTGCATACTTGCTCCTAATTGGCTGGTGGGGGTGGCTTATGGGTGTAGCAGGGGTATGATCAATTTGCATATTACTCTTTTATTAGATAGGATATATATATATATATATATATATATATATATATATACACTCTCATGCACTGTTCATGGGAACGCAGATTGGTGTAGCCAATTGGTGTAGCCAATATGTATATTATACACATATATAAATTGTATTTCAAATTATAGATAGGTATTCTATTACTTAGTCATTAAAAAAAAAATCTTACCATTTGTCCATTTGTAACAACATGGACCTAGGTTAATGTGTTTTGCAAGCAAAACCAGAGAGTTAAAATGCCACTATCACACCATATCAAGGATACATACTGTGAATTGACTAACCACTGTTAGGAGGCTTTTGTTCATGTCTAAAGTAAATTCCTTCTGGTAGAGGAATGGTTCTTAAAGTATGGTCCTCAGATTGGTAGTATTAGCATCACCTGGAATTTGTTAAAAATGCACATTTTTGGCTTGGTCACAGACCTGCTGAATCAGAAGCTCTGGGTGGGGCCTAGCAATCTGTGTTTAAACAAGTCTTACAGGTTATTATGAAGCACCTGAAATTTAATAACTGCTGTGTCAGAGGTTATCTAATTCATTTCCTTCCAATGTACACAAAAGAACTGTTCTCACTGCTCAGCTATTAAGCAGTGGCTCTCAACTTCACGACATATTATGAATTCCTTTCACCAGACACCATCCCAAGATATTATGATTTAATTGGCTTAAAGCTCCCATGTAATTCCAAGACTAGACAGTGTTGAAGTCTCCTGCATCTGGCCCTTAGCTAAAAGAAGTCCTGCCTGTTCTACTTACACTTTCCACATACCCCTTCTCGTAAATGCTCTCCCTCTCTTTACAGATTTTGGAGGAGTGGATCAATCAGTAGACTGATGTTTTAGAAAGCATCAAGCAGGATTTAATACTATAGAATTTGAGTTGGTACTAGCCATAAAAGTCAACTAGTGGTTTTAAAGCTTTTGTTTTTTGAGCAGATCTTTTTCTTCAAATCTTATGGGGAGACCCAATATAGAAAAATAGAGAAATAGAGAAAGCAAAGCAGCTCTGAGTGAAGGGTGAGGGGACTTGAGGAGGCTTCTAGTACCATTACTGGCCTAGTTCAATGTTCCCAGTTAATGGTTGTCTGTCTACCTTCTCTTTGATCACATCCAGTGAGCAAAATTTTACCACTATCCACTTCCATTTTTAATTCAACCAGAAGTTTTTAAATATATTTTATTGATTTATTACAGAGAGGAAGAGAGAGGGATAGATAGTTAGAAACATTGATGAGAGAGAATCATCGGTCAGCTGCCTCTTGCACACCCCTACTGGGAATGTGCCCGCAACCAAGGTACATGCCCTTGACCGAAATCGAACCCGGGACCCTTCAGTCCACAGGCCGATGCTCTATCCACTGAGCCAAATAGGTTTCGGCTCAACCAGAAGTTTTTAAACATTCTTCTTTCCTTGGAGCCCAGATCTGCCTCCCTATCACTTCTTATTACACTAACCAGAGAAAGGAGCTAAAGAAAGGAGGTCCTTTTTCATCAGAAGGGTCTTTTCATTTCATAAGTAGGCCTGATTTTTTTAAAATGAATAAGCTAAAAGGAAACAGGTGTGTGGGATGCTTTGAGTTGACACACTTTGATATCTGCCCTCTGACAGTCCCAGCTACCTCCCTCTCGATTTCCTTTATCTCGTGGTCTTTTCCTTCCTTACGAAGGTAAGAGCAAGTCAATAGAAGCCCATCAGTGTTCCTCTTCATCTCTGAGTTTCTCCTTGTCATCAAAGTTTTAGTCACAGAAGACCAGGGCTGCTCCACCTCTCAGCGCTGGTCTTTGCCAAACTCAGATCAGTGTCGGTGAGAAAATGTCTCCACAGCTTCCGTTCTGAGCACTGCAGCTCACAGGTTTAAAATTCAGTCCTTGCTCTTGTGAAGCAATTAGAACAGAGTTGAGACAACAGGAGGGGGGAAAAGGAGAAAAGAAAACAAAAGCAACATGCAAGATGGGTCATAACAAATGTCTATGAGTCATTCAGGGGAAAAAGAAGAAAAAAGTGCTGCAACCTTCAGCAGGAAAAAAACCATTGAGTTCCAATTGGAAAAAAAAAATGTTATTCCCAAAAGAAAGAAAACTAACTTCCAAAAACCTTATAATCATACTAATAACATTTTAATGTCTTATAATTTTTATAAAGTATTTTTTAATTGTTTGTCTTTAGCCACTTAGGTCAGTGAGGAAGGTTAAGAAATATTCTGCCCATTTTACAAAAGAGAAAACTGAGGCTGAGGGGTTGGGAGGGGTTAGGAGATATCTCAAGGTGGACAGCTAGTTAATGTTGAAGCCAAGACTTCAGGCTGAGTCTTGGGAGCCCTCTTCGTGACCTTTCTTCCTAACTCATTAACATTTGTTAGTTTACTAGGTGCCAACATTTTGCTGAGAACTTAGCATTATGTTTTCTCACCTACCCTTTACAATTCTGGAAGATAAACCTTACTACCTGTGTTTTAGAGATGAGGATGACCTTGTGAGGTGGTTCGAGGAGAGAGGGGGGCAGCCTATAAGGTAACTTGCCCCAAATCCCACTGCCAAGAAGCTACAGAGTTGGCTTGCAACTGCCCAGGCTCACAAACCTGAATTCTATGCGTTACACTATAATTCCTTAGGTGTTACTGACTTTTGCAAAAGATAATACAAAAAAAAAAAATGAAAGCTACATTTGGCACAAATGTGTCAGTAACAGCAATAAAAATGGATACACTGTGGTTAGGCAACATGCTGGTGCCAAGACAGGGCTACAGTGCAGAATGGAGAGAAGATTCTCCTGTTATGGACAGAAATATTCAGCTATCTTCATAAACACTAATTCCTAAGCTATTTATGAATGAAAAGTTATTTACTTATTCCTCTTTTTTTCATTTTATTGCTGTCTGTGATAACATGAGATCCCCTTCTAGAAACTCTCTCGTGACTAAGGTGCTATGGCAGTGATGTAACTGCCATATCAGACCTATCACTAAGATAGCCTCTAACAAATAATTTGACACCTTATGTTTTCTGAGTAAATTCAGTTCTTTGTATTATATCAGACATGTAGACATCTTTAAAAATATATCTTAATTAATTTGAAGCTTAGGGTTTTGGCAAAAGTCTCTTTTGAAGAAAAACACTGAGGAAAATGTTATAACCAGCAAAAAGAATATATGTTCAATAAATATATGAAAGTAGTAATACTTCATCTAGCATAGGAAAGTTTATGGCAGCCCCTTTGGAATTTCAAGTTTAGAAATATTTTGATGGGTTAAATCTCAAATTCTGAAGCATGACCGAATAATTTTCTACTGGGTACACTGTACTTTTATGAGGATTTTGTTCTGTGCTTCCCTTCATGTTCAGGCTGACCTGATTGGTGACTCAGAGAATAGATGGTAGACTGACTAGTTGTGGTTTGAATGGTATCACTTCAGAATTCTAATCTCTTTTGTCATGGACCATCCCTGGGGATTCCAAAGTGTTACCAGCCTTAAAGGAACTCCCCTTCCTTAATAACCACAGCTCCCAACAGGAAATGAGAAACTTCTGGTAGTGAAAATGGGCATTTTAGATTAGAAGTATTAACTAATAGTAAAACCAAGTCAAGAAAACTTTCTCTAAAACCTATTGTTTACCATATTAGGAAAAGTTGCAAGGGAGATAGACAAAAGCTTCATAAGCAGTAAATTGGATTAATCTTATGAAAAGTTTATTAACCAAGGATTTTTGTTATTACTTTTCATCTATAAACTATAATGAAGAGGATGAGAGGATTAGATTATAACCTGATTATAATTTAATAAGCACTGATTATCTTACTTCTTAGGATCAAACACAGAGAAAGCAAGCACTCCTAGGTGTTCCTTAATCAAATTCAAGTATGACCAGTTTTTACAAATACCTACTATGTGCCACCTTGTGTTAAAAGGTATTAGGGAGTTTATAATGTAAGGCCTTTTCTTCAAGAAGCTACTATCCAATGGAGAGCATTCTATAGTCACAAATCTTTTCATATTTATTGTCAGACCTCTGTCCTGAGATTGAATAAATAAGAGGGCCCAGGGATGTATGAAGGCCTCACACAATCCAAGTTCAATATACCTCTTCACTGCAAATGTCCATTTGTGGACATTTATTTTTTTTAATAAATTTTATACTTATTTTTTAAATCATTTTAGGTGACAATATATTCATTTATTAATAATAGTGTAAGTACAATGTATGCATCCCAGAAAATACAACATATTTATTTTCAACCCAGAAACTTAACTCTCAAAGAGTAAAATGCTAATTAGGATCAAAAGGGAGCCTTTCTAAAAGTTAAAGAAGGGTGCTGGTCTGAAAATCATCAGAGGGCCCAAGTGCATTAATTCAAGCCAATGATATCTCAGAAATGCCTTAGTGTCAATACCCTGAATGTACAGATAGAAATAGCGTAGGGGTTTGTTCAAATAGTTTTCTAGAAAAGGTATTTCACACATGAAGTTCTTAAACTTTCTAAATTCGAAATTCCAAAGCGAAAGAGGAATCATGGACTTTTTTTTAGGAGACTAAATGACTCAGCTTGACTATCCAACTTCATTCCATGAGTATTTAAAAGTAAACACAAAAAACGAAACACACACACACACACACACACACACACACAAACACTGACTGATTATGTAGTTAGGTAATGTATTCAAAACACCCACATAAGTTTGTAAATTTGTAAACTATACCAAGTAGGGGCATGCTGAGTTTGATACTAAATTTTCTATTTCCTTTGATTCCCCTCACAGTGGTGAGCAGAGTTTTATTCCCATGACAGACATTCACATTTAGTGAATATGTACTTTGAATGAAAGAAAGAAAACCTCTATAGGCATAAATGTGTGGATATATGGATATGAAGATTTATGAATTTTTATCTTCTAAATTCCCAATCAGGAAATTATAATGAACCAGTTCAATGCTTTTTAAACTTCCTGCTTATAAGAATCACCAGGGGCCCGGCTGGTGTGGCTCAGTGGTTGAGTGTCAACCCATGAACGAGGAGATCACAGTTCGATTCCTGGTCAGGGCTGCACATCCAGTGGGGAGCATGCCCATGGCAGCCGTTCAGTGATTCTCTCTCATCATTGATGTTTCTATCTCTCTCTCCCTTTCCCTTCCTCTCTGAAATCAATAAAAAACATTTTTTTTAGCCCTAGCCAGTTTGGTCAGTGGATACAGTGTCGGTCTGGGAATTGAAGGGTCCTGGGTTGGATTCCAGTCAAGGGCACATACCATATTTTTCGGACCATAAGACGCACTTTTTTCCCCCCAGAAGTGGGGGGGAAAAGTCCCTGCGTCTTATGGTCCAAATATAGCCTACACATATACTTTAAAAAAAAAGTTTTTTTACTTGCCCGGCTCTGTGTGGTCTCTGTGTGCTTGTCCGGCTTTAAAATGGTTCTAAATGCTGCTGTTTACTTTACAGGGTTGATTACATGTGTTTATGACTGTGATGTTGGGTTTTAATGCACATAAAATATTTTAGGACACTATTTGTTTCAGAATCTTTTTTTCTTCATTTCCCTTCTCTAAAAACTTGTGCGTCTTATGGTCCGGAGCGTCTTATGGTCCGAAAAATACGGTACCTTGGTTGCAGGCTCCTCCCAGGCCCAGGCCCTGGTCCGGGCACATGCAGGAGGCAACCAGTCTCTCTCACACCCATATTTCTTTCTCTCTGTTTCTGTCTCTCCCCCTCCCACTCTCTCTAAAAATCAATGGAAAAATATCCTCAGGTGAAGATTAAAAACAACAACAACAACAAAAAACAATACTAACATATATGTATATATATATATATGTGTGTGTGTGTGTGTGTGTGTGTGTGTGTGTGTGTGTATATATATGTTTAGATTAAAAAGAAAAAGAATCTCCAGGGGCCTGGTTTTAAAGGTACCAATACCCAGGCCTCTGTCCTGAAGATTCCACTTTGAGGGAAGGCTGGAAAATCTTGATTGCTAACAGGTAGCACCTAGTGATGCTTGTTATCAAACAGGTATAGGACATACCCAACTATTAATAGTTGATTCACACTCCCTGTTTATGATATTTTATTTGTTTGATTGAGGGTTTTTGTTTTGTTTGTGTGTTGTTCTTTTTGTTGTTGTTTTAATATATTTTATTGATTTTTTACAGAGTGGAAGGAAGAGGGATAAAGAGTTAGAAACATCCATGAGAGAGGAACATCTGGGGATCTGCCCGCAACTAAGGTACTTGCCCTTGACCGGAACTGCACCTGGGACCTTTCAGTCCGCAGACAGACTCTCTATCCACTGAACCAAACCAGTTTCCTCTGTTTTGTTTTGTTTTGATCATGAGCATTCCCAGTGGTCCTTTCTTTAGTCACCATTTCTGCTTCCCTACAGTTTCCTCTCTTGGAGTCTCATCTACTTCCTTAAATGAAGGTTGTGCAGTCCTGCCCCAAATTATACCTCTAGGCTGAATCTCTCTAGCCCATTCTCACTTAAACAACCATCACTGATAATAATTCCATTAGCATCCCAATGGTCAAAGCGGTTTGTGTTCAATTCAAGACCTTTTAAAAGGTTAGAGAGAGAAAACAATTTTATCATCTTAATGGGCTTCAGGAAAAATGTGAAAGGAAGAAAAAACACTCAAAACTTAGGAAGAAGCTGAGGATAAGAATGCAAGTTTACACTTATTCACAGTTGAAATCTCTGGATGGGTTGTGTAGTATTCAAAGAGACAACTTTTCCCCAAACATGAAGCCAAATAAAGTAAGAGGAGCAAGGGAAAAGACAGAGAAGGAGGGACCGGATGTGTAGGAAGACGACCAGGTTAATTCATTCTCCTAGAAACCAATAATAGAGAAATGTCAAGGAAGGTTTATCAAATGCCACAGAAATGTCCTGACTATTAAGTTTGGTAATAAAGGGGTTATTGGCAAGCTTTAAAAGGGCAATTTCAATAGATCAATGGGCTAGAAACCAGGCTGGATTAGAAAGAGCATGGGAAGTGCAGAATCCAAAGGGGTTTGGCAGTGAAAACAGCAGTTTCATTCATTCATTTATTCACTCATGCATTAATTTATCCAATTGATAGATTAAATAAATTGTGCATCTGCACAAGGCACTGTGCTAAATATTGAGGCTAGAACTCGACCCTCAGAGCTTACATTCTAGTGAGGGGGAAAAACAAACAAAACATGAGTTAACAAAAAACTAAAATAACACTATTTTCATCAATGCAATAGGAAACTAATGAAGTATAAGAGAGTGAGGTCAGGGAAGGTATGGAGGGGAAAAAAACTACCATAAATAGGATGATCATGGAAGGGATGAGAGAGCTGGAGTTGTTTCATTTTAATTGGAGAGAGAGAACTCATTTGTAGGCCATGAGGAAAAGTCAAAGTTGAAAATGAAACAGAATGTGGAAGGTAGAGGAGCAATAATTTACAGAGCAAAGTACAGGAGAAATGGAATCGTGTTAGGTCCACGGCACTGGACTGGAAGTGAACATTGGAAAGGATCAGGAACACTTCCTCCTCAAAGCAGGACTGAGGAAAGAGAGGGAGCATAAAGGCTTTTCTCTAGAAAGAAGGAAGAGGAAGAAAATTAAAGGGTCACACATAAGACGTTCATGTCAGGAAGGTAGACCCTAAGATCACTTGCCAATTCAGAGAGATTGTCCTTTGATGTGGTGACCTCCTGCAGGTCAGGAACTGTACTGGGCACCAAGCATGCAAGACCAAAGAATACATAGTTCCTGTCTTCACAGAGCTAATACAGGTGCTCCCTGCCTTATTACACTTCACTGATATTGCTGATATTGTGTTTTTTACAAATTAAAGGCCTGCAGCAACCTTGTGTGGAGCAAGACTATTGGTGACATTTTTCCTGCTGAAGATGCTGCAAGGATTGTTGAAATGACAACAAAATATTTCAAATATGACGTAAACCTAGTAAAGCAACAGCAGGGTTTGAGAGGATTGACTCCAATTTTGAAAGGAATTCTGTGGGTCAAATGCTATCAAACAGCATCACATGCCACAGAGAAAGCATTTGTGAAAGGAAGAGTCAATCCATAAGGCAAACTTCATGGTTGTCTTATTTTTAAATTGCCACAGCCCCAATCTTTACAACCACCATGTTGACCAGTCAGCAGCCATGAATATTGAGGCAAGACCCTCCACCAGCAAAAAGATTACCACTCACTGAAGGCTCAAATGATGGTTAGTAAATTTAGCAATAAAGTATTTTTTAACTAAGCTTTGTACATTTTTAGCTGCTATTGCACACTTAATAGATTACAGTGTAATACAAACATAACTTTTAAATGCACCAGGAAGCCAAAAATTTGTGTGACTCACTTTATTGCAATATTCTCTTCATTGCAATGGTCTGGAATCAAACCTGCAATATCTCTGAGGTCTGCCTATAACCATTTTAAAAAACGATATTTGAAAACAAATTATCGCACTACATACACTAAGGGCTCTGAAAAAAGGATGTACTAGTGAAATTGGGGCACGGAGAAAGGAGAGAACAGGACTACTGGAGGGGGAAAAGAGGGTTCAGAAAAGGCTTCCTATTGGGTCGGCAGCTACGTAATTGCGGATTTTTTAAAGAAAATCAAAGACAATTTTTTCATGGAACTCAATAACTTTATTCTGTAATGTATTGCCCATTTTGATCAATGACCTTTTGCCATCTTTCAGGCAGCATCATAATCCCACGTTCAAAAAACTTCTGGTTTTTATTAGCAAAAAACTGAATCAGGTACGATTTGACATCATCATCATTATTGACATTTTTACCATTCAAGGAGTTTTGTAAAGATCGAAACAAAAAGTAATCAGATGGTGAAAGGTCAGGACTATATGGTGGATGTGGCAAAACATCCCAACCAAGCTCCATTAATTTTTGCCGAGTGACCAAAGATGTGTGTGGCCTTGCATTGTCATGATGGAATACAATACCTTTTCGATTTGTCAATTCGGGCGGCTTTTCTTCAACTGCATTGTTTAATTTCGTTAGTTGTTCAATGTAGACATCAGAATTGATCTTTCGGTTGGGTGGTAAGAGTTCAAAGTAGACAATTCCTTTGTAATCCCACCAAACTGATAACAAAACCTTCTTTTGATGAATATCAGCTTTTGATGTTGTTTGAGTTGGTTCACCTGGCCTGCTCCACGATCTTTTCTGCTTGATATTGTTGTAAACAACCCATTTTTCATTGCCAGTTATCAGTCGTTTTAAAAATGGATCATTTTCATTACGTTTCTTTAGCAAATCGCAGCTGCTAATGCGTTGCGTTAACTGTGATTCTTTCAGTTCGTGAGGAACCCATGTATCGAGTTTTTGAACATAGCCAAGTTGTTTTAAGTGATTTTCAATGCATGTATGTGATACATGAAGCTTCTCTGCAATCTCACGTGTTGTACTGTGACAGTCCAAATTGATTATTGCTTTGATTAGGGCGTCATCAACTTCAACTGGACGACCAGAGCATTTTTCATCTTTGAGTGAAAAATCACCAGAACGAAATTTGGCAAACCAATTTTGACACTGCCGTTCTTTTAAGGCTTCGTCACCATAAATAGCACATAACTTTTTATGAGCTTGCGATGCGTTTTTCCCTTTGCGGAAATAAAAAAGCAAAATATGACGAAAATGTTCCTTTTGATTTTCCATTTTTCAACGAACGCCAAATAAAAACTACAAAACAGATCAAAAAACTTTTTTTACTGATTAACAGCTGAATAGCCAACTATCAAATAACAAAATGTGTTTTACATTTGTACTACGTCTGCAAACCTAAAAATTCAACTGAAGCCATATATGTGTGGAACCCGCAATTACTTATTTGCCGACCCAATATAACCTGTAAACTGATTCTCAAAGGTTAGCAAGTATCTGGAAAGTACCTGGGTGGGGAGAGACTCCATGTCCAGGGCATGCAATAGCATGGAGGGTTAGAGGAACAAGGGCAAGTTTGCATGAATAGAATGAATATCAGGTCCAAGGGTGGGATGGGGCAGGAGAAGGAGGTGGCACATCTAAACAGAAAGGTTGGAGAAGTGGGCAGAAGCCAGGCCACAGAGGCTCTACTCTGTAAATAAGGAGGTTGGACTGTCCTTCTATAGGTAATGGCAGTCATTGGAGAGTTATAAAAAATGAAATACAAGCCAAAACTGGTTTAGCTCAATGGATAGAGCGTCGGTCTGAGGACTGAAAGGTCCCAGGTTCGATTCCGGTCAAGGGCATGTACATTGGCTGTGGGCACACCCCCAGTGGGGGGTGTACAGGAGACAGCTGGTCAATGATTCTCTCTCATAGACGTTTCTAGCTCTCTATCCCTCTCCCTTCCTCTCTGTAAAAAATCAATAAAATATATATTTTTTGAAAATGAAATACAAGATTATATTCACCTCTGAAGTCCTGTGGAAGAATGATTGGAAGAATTCCAGATGAGAGACAAGGAAACCAATTAAGGCAAGAAAAGTGATAGTCTGGATATGGGCAAAGGCAATGAAAAGGAAGCTTATAAGAAAAGCAAAGTTGGCACCATTAGGTGGGATTTGGCCACCATGTGAATGTGAGGGTCCCTGGCATGGGCTGCTCACAGATGGGGTGTCAATCCCTGAGTAGGCATGAGGGTTAGAACAATAAACTTTGAAAGCAGCTGGAAAAATTAAGTAAGCCATCAACCAAAAATGGTTATCAAGTGGCATGAGGGTCAAGTTATAGCTACTAGCGTGAATCAGTAGTAAAGTTACCTGGAAGTGACCCCAGTTTCCCAGCATCAAGAGAGGAACAGAAAACAAGCTCATCTTCACTTAGGAGGGAAGTAGGGGGACATGGTGGTGGTAGATAGCCAAGCAGAAAGAGAGCTCTGTTTTGGGATACTACATGGAAGTCAGACAAGAGCCTAATGAGTGAACTAAGAGATCAGGAATAGTAAAAGGAGCAGACAGTGCTCTGAGGTCAAAGGGAAGTTTGGTGGCAGGCACAGGCATAAGTGACCGTGGTCACATGGAGAAATTCAAAATGTACGATGCTATAGAAATGGTGCACTTTCACTTGACTTTGAATCCTAAGGGGTAGCCAAGCACAGCTTCAGCTTGTTTACATAATAGTGAAGCAGTTGGCGTGAGGCTCTGTTGGTAAGTGTGGATGTTAAAGTCACTGAGAGCACACAGGAAGGTGGAGAAGTGTCATGAAAACCTCACTGTGGTTGACAAGGCACCTCACCATCTTCCTCCTCCCAGTTTCTCTCTACACTGTTCAAGCCAACCAGCCACTCCTGCCCAGCTGGCTTGCTTTCAGTTCCTTGAATGCTCTGGACTCTGTTTCACCTTTCCTCTTCTTAGAATTTCTAACACCCTTCACTTCTACTCTCCCTTCCTCCACTCCAGTCAGCTCTCCTTTTGAATGTCACTTCCCCAGACAGACTTTCCCCAAATCCTCAGGCCACAAGTCTGCCTTAGACCCTCTGCCAGACTTCCCCATATTACCTACTACTGCTTAGCAATTGTAACTAATTATTTTTGTAATAATTTGCTAACAGCCAATCCCTCTCAATGGTTAAGCTTTCTGAGGGCAAACCTCATATCTGCCTCATTTACCAATACTCTGCCCCTGATGGAATACCCACTTGGGTATTTCCACCTGCCCTTGGGTCCAAAATACTGGAAGTGGCACAGTACAACTGTATAGAATATTTTGATGTAAAATATAATATTGCATTAAATATATTTAAAATATTAGATAAATGTCTAAGTGAATGTAAATTGTAAATAGTTCATGGGTTAGTAAAATCTCCCAAATTAAGACACTATCTATAATAATAAAAGTAAAACGTGCTAATTAGACCAGATATCCTTCCAGATGACCTTCCAGATGAAGCTGGTGGGAAGCCTGGGTTCTGGGTGCAGGAGGAAAGCTGGTGCTGGCAGCCGGGGGAAGGAAGGCCTACTTTTGCATGAATTTCGTGCATTGGGCCTCTAGTAGTATATAAAAATATCAGAAGCTTCCACCCAAAGAACTACCTCTCTGTCTCTCCAAGCATACCCCATTGCCAAATCAATCCTCTTTAAACACCATTTTCATCAAAGCACTTCCCTGCTTCAAGTCTTCTGAGGCTCCCTTTCTCCGTCCCTGACAAAACTATAGTCCTCCAGGGACTCACAGTGGCCTCTGCAATGTGGCCAAACCCAGCCTTTTTCAACTTTACTCAGGCCATTTTCCTCACTCTCCTTGACTTGCTGGGCCATTTCCACCTCAGAGGCTTGCACTAGACTGTCCTCTCCTGGAAGGCCCTCGTCTTTCTCCAGAACCCATCTGACATGATCCCTGTCATGTAGGATCTGGCTCCACTTGGTTTCTTCATGGATCTTCAAACTCCTGCCACTTCTTGCCTCGTTGATTCATCCTCCTTGGAATTTCTATGGTATTTGATCATCTAAAACCACACACACACACACACACACACACACACACACACACAAAACTCTCCTGGATTGTTCAATATTGATTCTTGGGAGTTACACATACCTCAACCTTTCCTAATACATCATAAATTCCTTACCGAACCAAAGAAAACAAAGGTAAAAATAACCTATATTACTTTTGTATTGCCTAAGACTATGATGTTGGTCAGGTTATTTATTAATTAAATGCCCAATTCCCTGTAGAAATCATTGTGCCTCAAGAATTTCTTTTCAATTTTTTTATTTTTTAATATATTTTATTGATTTTTTACAGAGAGGAAGGGAGAGAGATAGAGAGATAGAAATGTCCATGAGAGAGAAACATCAACCAGCTGCCTCTTGCACACCCGCTACCGGGGATGTGCCCGTAACCAACGTACATGCCCTTGACCGGAATCGAACCTGGGACCTTTCAGTCCACAGACGGACGCTCTACCGCTGAGCCAAACCAGTGTCGGCAATTTTTTTATATTTTAGAAAATGCATTTTAGCAACCGATTTTTCTGTTTTTACCCCCTAGTCTCGTGTAAGCAAATATTAGTTAATGGAGTGTCCAGGAGTTGAATTATGAACAATCTCTTTCTAGAACTCAAAATCAACACTTTAGTGCCATAGGGATCTGTCCCAGTCACTTACTAAAGGTTTTATGGTACTTATGAGTGAGTCTGCACTGAGGATAGGAATTCCTGGTATTCTGTGTATTTTTCTAATTCATTGCCCTGACTTTCATAGCATGTTAAGAAACTACTATGAAGTATTTTTAAAGCAATTCAGGACTTTTTTTTTTTTTTTTTATGACTCCCACTTAACTAAACAACTCTTCCTGATGTTTTCTTGGCTGCATGTTCCAGAGAAATAGTCAGGCTCTCCTTTTAGCCACTTAAGTCATGTTTCTTACAAAACAAACAGATTCCATTTAAAAAAGTCTCTGACTAATAAATCAGTAAAAAAGGATACTGAAAGGAAAGCTACATCACAAATGCCAGTTATGTGTCTGTGTAAAGTCATTCTATTAATAAAAGATATCATTATCAAAATAGTATATAGAATTAGATTAAATTAATAAAATAGTTATGTGCAGGGCCAGCATCCAAGATAATCTGTTACTCTACTGGAAATAGCACAGTGGCACTTACGGAGATGTCTACTTGGGGCAGGCAAAGGAAGTAGGAACTAATCAGCTGGAAGAATTCTTGGAGACTCTGAGAGTGTTCGGTTTTAACTGGGAATGCTGATACTGGATCATGGTAAGGCTTATAAATACAGTTTTTTATATGCCACAAAGATGTGCGGTGAACATATTCTTTATCTCTCATGAAAAGGTAACATAACATTTCTGGGTTCAGTATTTCTCTGGGAGAAAAAAAAATAGTAAGGACAATTCTGGAATATCAAGGAATATGATCTCCTTAATGAGGCACAGTGAGATAATCTTCCTGCCCAAATTATTCGAGGTAAATAGAGTTGGAAATGTCCTTACTAAAAAATTCCTTTTCCAAATTCAATTTTTTAATGCAACAACTGCGTCCTCTGTATGTTTTTTAAAAATATATATATTTTCCTTGATTTCAGAGAGGAAGGAAGAGGAAGAGAGATATAGAAATATTAATGATGAGAGAGAAAATGATTGATAGGTTGTCTCCTGCAAGCCCCCCCACTAGGGATCAAGCCCACAACACAGGCATGTGCCCCAACCGGGAATTGAACAGTGTGGTTCATAGGTTGACACCCAACCACCAGCCCACACCAGCCAGGCACAAATTCAATTTCAAAAGATCTGTTAAATTGTTAGAGTATAACTGATGGGGAAAAACAATAGTCATGAGGTGGGGAATCACATAAAGTTTTCTATAGACTAACAGGATCCAAATCATCAAAGGCATTAATTTTGGGAGACCTTGTTCAAGTGGCATTTCCTTCTGATCCATAACGGGCATCTTTCTGTTTCATATTTTTTATGCCCAGTCCACATATGAGACCAGGGTCATCCCCTACACAGAAAAGAGACAAAAATATGTGTACTTCTGCAAATGCATCCACATCAAAATCAGAGTATAGTCTGGACTTGCACTGTGTGCTATATGACTAGGGCAGGCATCTGGCTTGAGTGGTTAGTGAATATGAAATTCAAAGACCAAAAAAAAAAAACACCAAACAACCAACCTACTTCCATTTCCATATGAATCAGATTTGCTGACTGTCGTCACCAAAAAATTTGAAAAATCCCAGGGTCCCATTTACTCCCTGGGAAAAAAATCCCTCACCCTAGAGTCCCCATGCCCTGACAAGCTGATTTATCCCTAGAACCTAAAAAGCCAGAGTTGAAAACTTCCAGTGTGGTGATTAAGAACAAGGTCCCTGAAAGCCAGATTGTGCTGCCTCTTAAAGAAAGGGTGACCTAGGGTATGTTAGTCACTCCTTTGTCTCAATTTCCTTATCTATCAACTGGGCATAATAGTATCTACTTTATAAAGTGATTGTGAGGATCAAGTAGATTAGTGCTTATAAAACAGTAGAACATCGCCAAGCAGATGCTAAATGCTGGGTGAGCTATTAATTGCTGCTATTAAATTAATATCAACCATGCCAACAATTCTCTTGAGGTGTTCCTTTGCCTTCCCCAAACAGACATCTCCGTAAGTGCTCTGCATTGACATTGTCCCCACTGTACATGACTCTCACTTCCTCAAAGTGTTTTCCTCAAAATTGGACAGTTGTTTACATCCACAGTGTGAGGATCAGCAAATTCTCTCACGGAATCTTTGAGCTGGCCGGCTCTGAGGTCCAGTCGGGTTCTGGTGGGCTCTTGTCCTCACATCCTGTCCAGTCAATCAAGCTAATATAATTTTAACAACATTATGGTCATCTCTGCCAGGTATCACCAAAGGCTTATGTGCATTATCTCATTTCTTTTTGTCTTCACAATGAACCTAGGAGTTAGGGACTCTTTGTAGTCCCATTTTGCACTCGAAGAATCTAAGACATTAAGAGAGTAAAAGGCTTTCCCATGTCTTCACTGAAAGTGGCAAAGCATCTCACAGAGGCAAATCTGACCCAAGTCCCATCTCAAATCGACTCCCATCTCAGGCATCTGTCTGCCAACTGTCATGGGTGGTAGCAATCTCACCTTTGCTATCCGTTTTTAAGTTCTTCACCGCTGTGATATCCAGGCCACTGAAAGTATAGCTTGACCAGTACCAGGAAACAATGGTCCATGAGCTGATAAAGGCTTTTACATTTTAAAATGAATGGAAACAAATCAAAAGAAAAATAATAACTTGTGATACTTAAAAATTATATGAAATTCAAGTTTCAGTGTTATAAGTAAATTTGATTGGACATAGCCACACTTGTTTATTTACATACTAAAGGCCTGATGCACGGATTCATGCACAATAAAAGGAAATTAATTAGAAGGTGGCTAGTGAAGTGGGACTGGGCAAGATGGGCCAGACATGCTCTGGAGCCAACCTCCTGTAGTCCCTCCCCAACTGGCTGCACCTGGGGCGGTGCCTTGGCTCAAAGGGTGTCTGCAGAGTGATCAGGTTCCCTCCAGCAGGTGGGATCCCTTGACCTGGCCTGCGGGGATTGGGCTGAAACCAGCAGTCCAACATCCCCAAAGGGTCCCAGAGTGCAAGAGGACACTCTGCGAAGTTGCTATTGCTCAGCAGCTCCTGCATTGAGCATCTGCCCCCTTGGGTCATTGTGCATCATACCTACCTCTGGTCACTCGATCACTTAGCCTTTTATATATAGAGATTGTCTCTGACTATAGACATTTGGGACATGTGACTTTAGCAATAAGAGTCTACAATTTTGGTTCCAATGAAACTGAAGAAACCGACAAAGCTTTTCAGTGTGTTTGATCAAAAGTGAAGATCATTTCCATGTGTGCTGTCGCCTGAATGTCTCTGTCTCCACCAGATCTATGGTGGAGAAACCTAATCCCCAATTTGGAGGTGGGCCTTTGGGAGGTGATTAGGTCATGAGGATGAACCCCCTCATGAATGGGATTAGTAGTGCCTTAAGGAAGATACTCTGGAGAGCTTTCTTGCCCCTTCCACCATGTGAAAAACAGCAAGAAGAGGACCATCTATAAACCAGGAAGCAGGCTTTCATCAGACAATGAATTCATCAGCAACTTTATCTTGGACCTCCCAGTCTCCAGAACTATAAGAAATAAATTTCTATTGTTTATAAGACACCAGTCTTTGGCATTTTTGCTATAACAATAGAATGAGCTAAGACAGTGTGTTAGATTAAAAGTGAAGCCCTGCCCAACTGACATGGCTCAGTGGTTGAGTGTCAGCCTATGAACCAGGAGGTCACGGTTCGATTCCCAAACAGGGCACATGCCCAGGTTGTGGGCTCGATCCCCAGTGTGGGGCATGTAAGAGGCAGCTGATCAATGATGTTTCTCTCTCTCTCTCTCTCTCTCTCCCTCTTTCTTCCTCTTTGAAATCAATAAAAATATCTTTTTTTTTAAAAAAAAGTGAAAACTTAATAATAATATAAAGCTGTCGTAGAATGTGTCAGGAGCTGCTTGCCTACTCTTCATTCTCCTAATTCTTCCCCTTCTGCACTTCCTTCCCCATGCCTTGGACCCTTGAGCACCACCTGCAGGTTCAGCCCCACCCTAGGCTCTGGGATAACCATGTCCTTAGTCAGTGTTCAGGTGACTCAACATCAAGTCAACCCCACTCAGAGACTTGCTGGCACCATGTGTCCTATGTTCAGAAACTGAATGCCTGCTTTATGCTTCATATATTCACTCAACAAATACTTAATGAAGTGCATTCCTTAGTGCTAAAAAGAGGGCATCCTGAAGAATATAGCAATGAGTAAAACAGATGTATAGTTCTTAGGAACCAACCTTCCTAGACCCCACTGAGTCGGTCCTTCTTCTGAGTATCTGTCTTGCTAAAACACCAAATACTCCGCTTCTTCCAAGACAGTCCAAGACTTGCTCTCCCCAGTTCTTCTAAACTGAGATAATCTGATACCTAGTCCAGCCAACATCTTCTGCCAAGGCTATAACTCTATGGGTCTCTATATCCCGCTGCTGCTGCTCCCAGATTCTAGGCTTTTCTCCCAGTTAAACCTCATTGATGCTGACCTTTCACATGTCTGTCCCACTTACTCAGTGGTGGTTCCCAGGCCACATGCCCTCCACACCTGGTTGGAGCCTCCTTTCTAACAGAGAATCCCTTTAGCCGCAGTAGTGACAATCCCTCATTCCTTACCATAACAGGCCTCACCAGCCTGAGTGGAAACAAGCCCACACTGATCATATCAATGGAAACTGTAAAAGGAACTCTGGCTTTGTTCATTCACCTTTCTCGATCATGGGATAGTCCTTATGTTCTGTGACTCAAACTGAAATGCCCTGACTTTGCTCTTCCCTGGGCAGCCAGTTTCCCCTGATTCATTGGCCACATGCTTTTCCCCTTGGGAATAAGTAATTTGCTGCATCATCTTTCATTATTGCTGAAATACTTCTTAGAGTTTGGATAGATTACCTGGGAAAGTCCATATGGAGGAGTGACACAAATAAGTTTTCTATCAAATGAAGGCATTAAAAAATTAAATAGCTGAATAGACTACTCCCCTGGTATTGTTGCTATGGCAGTCAGATCGCATGAAAATGTAAATCCTGTTTACTGAAAGTAAGTGCAGCTGAAAACATATTTAATTTTCTTGGTACTTTTTCAAGCTGATTTTCAAGAGGACTGGGAACTATAGCTCTCAGTTGATCTTATTAACAAAAAAGAGATTTACACTAATAATGCCTGGTATGGCAATGGTATCATTACAGATGAAGGAGCATGCTCTGACATGCTGTCAAACAGATGTACTTGTTTAATATCTGCTAAATTAAGCATTGTGGTTGATAGCACAGACTTTGGAGACACGAAAAGCTCCAGTAATAGTATTGCCCATATTTAAATCTGTGACTTTTACTTTAGGTTATTTTATCTATAAAATGGAATAATGAATAATACACACTTGTGAAGATTAAATGTAATAAAGCAAATAAAACATTTAGCTCAATAATGAGCACACAGTGAGTATGCCATAAAGAGCGTGCAGAATATATGGATATGGGGCATTGAGTATCAAAAGATGGTTATCTGGACTCTATTTGATTGGCAACTGAGCAATGTTAATCAAGTCCCCTACTATCCTATGGAGGAAGACTCTCTACTTTCAAACAGAAATAAAATAGCTTTGAAATCTGAATAGTATCTGGCAATATTGTCTTTATGCTGTCCTCAGGTGTCAAGAGAAATGCGAAATGTGAGTCTTATCCAGTCACCTCCCTTGATAAGCAGGGCAGTCATAATCTATTTAATGCTTATGTCCAACAGGAATGCTACCTATGTCCCTGGTCACAGAGGGGGATGTGTGTAGTGGGGGGGTGTAGGAAGAATGGCAAAGGTAAGAAAATAGTTTCTATTTCAGGGTAGAGCCAAGAATGAGTCACATCATGGAAGTTTCAAATTGTTGAGAGGCTGATTTACCATATTGGATTAGTCACATGTAACTCAGGATATGGAAATAAAGTTTGCATTTGTCATACATTACATTTGTTGTTCATGGTTAAGGGCCAGGTACTGTTTTCTATCTTTATTTAATCCTTACAATAACTCTTTGAGGTAGGTACCATTCTAATCCCTCTTTATATTATCTTTACTTTGTGACATCCTTGTGTACCAAAATAATTACATGGAAAGACATATTCTTGAATTAAAAGGTTCACCATCATAAATATGTAGTTTTCCTTAAAAAATATGAATTTAATGTATTCTTTTCCCCTCAAAAAAACAAAAAACATCAACCCACTAATCGATTTTGTTGGAGAAGCCGGAACTATGTAAGAGGTTTCTTCATGTGAAAAAGTAAAGAATCAAGATAGCCAAGAAAACTATTGAAAAATTAGTAGCTATTCTATCAGATATTAAAGTACATTATAACATTTGAATTATTAAAACAATGTTTCTATGCATAAAAACAGAGAAAAATGTATAGAACAATGTAGAAAGTCCAACAATATATTAAGATATGCACAGAAACTCAGGACATGATCAATTCAGTTGGAGATTGATTTATTATTCAATTGCATTGGAAAACCAGGTGGCCCTCTAGAAAAATAAAATAATAAAATAAAATTAGACTCCTACTTTACAATTTAAAAAAATAAATTTTAGATGTATCAAATATTTAAATGTGAAAAAAATGAGTCACAAATATTCAGAAGAAAATTGGGAGATTTTTATTTTTTACTTTCAGAATGAGAAAGACATTTTTAAATATTATGAAACCCCAAAATCTTAAAAAAAAAATTGTTAGAAATTCTGCTTGGCAAACTGAGCTAAACAAAGTTAAAAGACTTTGTGTGTGTGTGTGTGTGTGTGTGTGTGTGCTCACGCATGTGTGCATAATTTACAATTTATACAGCAGACAAAGGACTAATTTCAATGTATATAGATAGTTCTTATACTTCAGTAAGAAAGCCAACACTCAAGAGAAAAAAATACATGAAAGACTTGAGCAGTTACAGAAGAAGATGCTTACCCTTAGTAGTAGCAAGAGTAATTCACATGAAACCAGGAGATGCCATTTTCACCTAGTGATTTAACAATGATTTCCCAGAGGAAATTGAGCTTGGGGCACTGCTGGTGAGAGAACAAGGGACAACCACGATGAAGAACTGTTCGGCACAATCTATTCAACTTTCAAACACGAAGATCTTTCTACCCAGCAATTCCACTTCTGAGAGTATCTCTCACAGAGACGTATTCCCACATGTGCAATGACCCACTCACACTGAGGCATTGCCTCCCAGAGCAAAAGACTGGGAACAGTAAATGACCATCAACAGATAATGGAACAGCTGTGTAACGGGATGCTGTTCAGCTATTAAACAATAATTAGATCACATGTGCTGATACGGACAGCTCCACAATATTTTAAGTGAAAAACTATGGCAGTCTGAGGAAAGAGGCTTTGAGAAGCTGAGTAACTTGCTTAAAATTGCTATGAACACATTGCGGACTAGTAGTTGCTAGCTTTACCCAGTGGCCAGATAAGTTTCTAGTACAATAAATGAGTACAGAAAACATTTTACATAAATGTTCAAGGCACGCTTTAAAATTAAATACCCATTGCATTTTGAAGTCATTTATTACATGTTCTTTACAAGCTAACATCCTTTTAAAAGTATGATACTTTGTAAAACAGTGTCATATGAAGCGAGAATTCTCGTGATCCGTCCGCAATGTGTTAAGTAGGGTAGTAGGTGCTAGAACTCGGCTCTTTCTGAGTACAAAGTCCTGCTCCACTGGGCACTGGGCCCTGCTGTTCTGCTGGCGTGGAAAACCCTTGCTGTTGACTAAATGGGGAAGGTCCATGGGCTGCATGTGTTCTGTGACTTCACGGATTCATTGTTTCTTTGGGCAGTTTTTCAAGGAGTTAAGGGATAGGGTGGGTGGATGGTGGAAGATTGACTGCAAGACTTTGATCTACTTAATTGTTTCTTGAACATTGTATTAAAGCTTTCCTCCTAGCATCTGTCGGATGTTTCTGGGACTAGCAGGGAAGGTGTGGCTTATTGATTTCTCTCTGGCGCTGACTGGAAGCTGAATGATCTGGTGTTGAGAAACATGAATATTTGCCCCTAATCCCGCTCCTCCTTGGAAAGCATTTAACCCGAAAAAAGCCAAGTATTTAGGGCAAAACCTTTTTCCCTTCTGAAGGGAAAGGCATGCAGCACACTAGGGCATTAACAGTTGTTGAAAGGCGTGTGGCAACTTCACAGTTCACTAAAGGAAATGAAGGCAGAATTCTTATCTAATTAAAACAGCCTGGGGGAAGAAAGTGGGCAAAGGGTAATTACCCAACTTGGCACTGGGCCCAGAAAAGAAGGTTAGTATTTCTTTTCTAGCAAAAAGAAAACAAAACTGTCAGGAAACCTCAAATTACAATGCTTGCTTTCGTGCCATAGGGAATTTTTTCATCCTTGAATCCATGGTACTTGACACGTATGAATTACTTGGCCCTTGAGATGCTTCCTTAAGAAAAGCAATTATTCATTTTTCTATAGATAAGAAAGTTACATTTGATTAAGGTTCTGAAGAATTTACAAAACAATCTAAAGGCCCAATTTCTAGTGTCTTATTTAACGTCTCCGTTTTAATTCTTTATCGCTTTTATCAAGCGGGAGAAACCCTGACCTGGCAAAAATGCATTGATACTTCCCAGAGATACTGTGGGGGTTTTTGGTTGTTGTTGTTTTTGGTTGTTGAGTTTGGTTTGTTTTTAATTGCCTCTGTTTAAAAGTTTCCATAGTAGCACGGTACAGAACGTGCTCTATTGGCAGTCAGGAAACCTGGGTTTTATCTCTGCTCTGCCCCTCACCTGCTTTGTGTCCCTGACAGTATCAACTCACCTCACTGAGGCTTGGTTTCTTCGTCTGCAAAATGAGAAAATGTGTGTTAAATTCTTTTCAAGAAATGGAATATAGAAAGTAGAGGAAAGCAAAGCCATTCTGGTGGAATCAGACTAGAGATCACTGAGGCTCATCCTTCCTGACCCATCCTACATAGCCTTGAGGTTACCTTCAAATGGACCACCGGGGACCCTAGAATTCCTGTGTAGGGGAAGGTATCGGTCAAAGGGTACAAAGTTTCAGTTATAAGATGGATAAGTTCTGGGGAGCTAATGTACAGCATGGTGACTGCACTGGGGTGGGAGGTGGGAAAACAAGGAGATGTTGGTAAAAGGTATGAAGTGGCAATTACATAAGATGAATTATTCCAGCGATCTACTCTACAGCATGATGACTACACTTATTAATACTATATTGAATACTGGAAATTTGCTAGGAGAGTACATTTCAGGTGCTCTCACACACACATGCACACAAAATGGTAACTCTGTGAGGAGCTGGGTATGTTAACTAGCTTGACTATAGTAATCTCTTCACTACGTAAGAGTAAGAGCTTATAAAATTGGGTTAGTGTGCTATTTATCAAGTGGACCAAAATTTAAATGTTTTATTTAAAAATAATGATTTGGATACTTGAAAGTAGAATTTGAGTGTTCTCAGCAAATTCACACAAAATAACTTTTGAGATAATATACGGGTTAATTAGCTTGGTGTGGTGATCATTTCACAATGTATAAATATATCAAATGATCATGTACTATACCTTAAGTATATGTAACTTTTATCAATTATACCTCAATAAATCTGAAGGGAAAAGTTTACTATAAGAAAACACACACACACACACACACACACACTGTTCAAAAGAGGGAAAAGGAAAAAAAAAATCACCAGTCTTGATGGTTTCTAAAGTTCCATCACGTGCTAACATTTAATAACTCTCTAATTCCAAATTTGTAAAAAAAAAAAAAAAAAGTAAATGTATAAAGAAATGTTTGCACTCCCTTGCAAACTAAAGATACTACTTTCCCAATAAAATATCACCATGAAAAGCCTTTTGTACCTTTTGATATGATTAATTCCAAGCAAACCTTAGAATAGAAAGGCTTGTCCTGTCACTAAAGTGAAGAAATAATAATAGCTACCATTACTATGTGCCAGTCATTGCTCCATGCACATCTATCAGTTCATTGAATCCTCCTAATAACTCCAGATCCTATTATCTCCATTTTTCAAATGCAGAACTAAAAGCAGAGAAGTGAAATAACTTGCTAGGGTCATTGAGATAGCAAGTGGCAGAGCTGTGCTTTGAACCGAGCAGTGATTCAGGCCCTGAACTCGGGCTTCTGCATTAAACAGAGCCCACTGGGGAATGTTAACTGATGTACAATTTTCTTGATAGAACCATAGAAGGGTAAAATGTTGGAGTTAGAATAACTCTTGGGGACCAGTGTAGCCAAATCTTTTCATTGTAAATGAGAACAATTTTAGGAGGGGGAAAAAAAAATATTTTGGCTCTGATGATGGTTCTACCATTTCTCCTAAAATTTCTCAAAATTATTTCTATCAGAATTTACAATGGAAAGATTTACATTTAAAGCAAATGAATGTAAATATTTATTCAGAAAGCATCAGACAAATAGATGCCTTAGCGCTTAGTGTAAATTATCATTGGCTTAGGAGGTTACTTATATTCTCTTGTGGTGAGTATTCGATTCAGATCATCTGATTTAGCTCTAAAAAGGCACTGTGGGGAAAAAAATGGAAGCATCTAAAGTTCACATGGATAGTTCAGTTATTATAAGGAAAACCACTATAGTTAGAGAATAAGACATAACAGGTTGTACATTTCTGAGAGATTATAGTTAAAATGCCCAGGGCCAAGAAATTTTTAGCCACCCAAGTAGTACAATAATATTCCTAAAGTTCAAAGCCAGGAATGTACATATGAATTAACTTCTTTCATTAAAAAATGTTTTCTAAATCTCAAATCTCACATTTCTCTAGTTTGGATATTTGACATCATTGAGGCCAACCAAAAAATGACTAGTTCAACAAGAGAAGCCAAAAACCAAACATGAAAGCACCAAGAATCAAAGCATTTCCTCATAAGGGTTTATTTCACATCTGAAATATAACAACTTGAGGGTTTTGTGTTTTGTGTGTGTGTGTGTGTGTGTGTGTGTGTGTGTGTGTGTGTGTTTTGGGGGGACACTTTTATAAGACACCATGAAAGTCACTTATTTCAAGAGAAAACTACATTTCATTCTAGAAATGAAACACGATGCCTATCTAGTTGTTCTCTTTAGAACTGAACATGTTTCAAGACAGGTTCAGCAAATATATTTCAAGTATAAAAAATCCAAGCAGCCCCCAACGGATTTATTTAAAATATGCAATCGCCAAACTTGCGTCTAAGTTTCTAAATGCTTGCTAATGAAAACTAGAATCAATAAGGCTAAATTCTTAAGACTTTGTAGGAACAAAACCTGTTCAGAAAATGAGACTTTTGCTCTGTAGCATAAAACAAACAAAAAATTAATATTTTTGCATAAGATAAGCTTATTTACAAATGAATTTTTAAAAAACTAAAATGCATAGACAATTGTTTTAAAACTTCCCAACATTCACATGAAAAATAGTCACCCTCAGTGTAATCAAGAGAATAATAGACATGCAGAAGCATACTTAATAAATGTACTGGCAGCCCTAACTGGTTTGGCTCAGGGGATAGAGTGCTGGCTGGTGGACTGAAGGGTCCCAGGTTCAATTCCGGTCAAGGGCATATACTTTGGTTGTGGGCATATCCCTAGCAGGGAGTGTGCAGGAGGCAGCTGATCTATGTTTCTCTCTCATTGATGTTTCTAACTCTCTATCCCTCTCCCTTCCTCTCTGTAAAAAAAATCAATAAAATATATTTTTAAAAATAGATGTAGGCTATTGTCAGTGAGAAAAAAAGGAATGTGTGCACATTTAATATAATCACATGGTTTTCCCCACCCCCTAGGTTTTTATTAAATCCATGGTATGTCCTAAAAACATGCATTCTCAGAATCATGGAACTAGCAGGTCTTATCCAGCCTGCTTAGGTGCTTGGAATTTCCACCTTTAAGCTCCAGGAAGTTCTGGTTTCAATGGGAATGTTTCTCAAGAAATATAACACAATAAGACGTTTCAGTCTATTTTTTTAAATGATCATAAATTACCAGATAAGATTAGCCAATCCTGTAAAACAAGTGCCCAAGAGAACTAAAGAGAAAATCTTTCTTTTTTTTTTTTTTACGTAGATGGGGGGGGGGGGGGGGGAAATGGGGCAGGGAAGTCAAGGAAGCAGGAGGGGGGGGGGGCGGGAAATGGGGCAGGGAAGTCAAGGAAGCAGGATTCTGAGCACCCCAAACTGGACTAAGGAAATTGAGGGACAAATTAAGAGAACAGGGGTGCATTGGAGGCAAATTTTCACAATGGCCTGCACTATTTCAACAGGAACTAAAGTATTCCAGTGAACATCAGGCTTACTGGTAAACCCAGCACTGCATACCAATTGGTTCCTAATAACACCCATTTCAGATCTTTCGTCATTTTTCATGTTTGATCCTTAGAAGCAGCCTCCACAAAAAGAGAAATGAAACCACTAATTGAATATTTATATTCCTGACGTAAAATAAAATTACTTTGCCAAGTGTTTCAGCCAACTGTTGACAGAAAATTAAACCAGAATTCTTGGGGAAATACATTTTCTGACAAGTTTTAGATTTCAGCGTCCCATGCTTTCAGGCAAAATAGGATAATAGGAGCTGTATTTGGCATTAAACCAACTCCTTCCCTTCCAGTGAAGGGTCTTTGTTCCTATTACAAGTGACTCATTAGGTTACCTCAGTTCAGTCCCTTCACCAAAGTGGGTCTTGGTTTCTCCATTCATTCCTGATAACACGGATAAAAGATCTGGGTAAAGAGTAGCATTTTAGGAGAATTTTGCATTGGTATGATGGTGAAATCTATGACAAAATTATCCTAATTCTCCTTGTAGTTTTAGCCCACAGTTTCTATTGTCTTCTCAGAACCGGCCCCTAGAGGAGCCTGGAACGTTCAAACATTACTCTTTAGTGATCTCAAAGCTCAGCCAAGGGTTATAAAATTTGAGGCAGGATTTGGAGCTACCGTGCAATAGCTGAACCGTCATACTTACATAAGGCTGCTTCAAAATGTGTTTAACAGGATTTTCCTTTTCAGCAGAGCACAATGCCGGGAAAAGAACAATTGTTTGACGGACACAGAATGTTCGATCTTAGTTTGACCCAAGATTGCCACGCTCTGAAATCCATACACTCTCAGAATTACACTGTGGCTGCCACTTGATCTTAAGGCTCATCATCTGCTGAACCCCTTCCCAAGTGTCATATCTGCCTCTCTCTAATCGGGTTTCTCCTGCCCCCCACTATCTTGGGCTGCCCCGCTTCTTCATTATGTGGGCTAAACACACAGGCGGAGGCACGGGCCCACAGACTGCCCAATTGTAAGAGGTCACCTGTGCTCTTTGCAATGTGGTTCATGATATGCGAAAGCTGTTGCCATGGTGAAAACAGCACATAACTCAGAAACACTCCACATAACCAGATTTCCTCTTTCCTCTCATGAGTCATGCTTTTTTTCTCCTATGTGTCCGATAGATGTTATTAAATATTCCTTCCTCTTTGCAGAATCTTGTTCGTCTTGATAAGATCTAATGCAGAGATTAGAGTCCCTTGCACACTTTTGGGCACTCTATCTCTTTGGCTGCGATTCATTCCACAAATCTTCCCACATTTTCTGTCTCCTTTCACACAAGGAGTCTCTCCTTCTACACCTTCCCTCCCCTTCTCCTCCTTCCTTCTGATTCGCCACCAGGAAAATTCTTATTGGTCTTGCCCATGTGTTAAAAATGAGAAAGGGAAAATAATTCAGCCAGAGCCCTGGTGTAGAAGGTGGGAAGGACAGTAAAAACTAGGGAAGGCCAAGATGAAGTCTGCCTCCTCAGAGAGATCATCGTTCCAATAGAAGAATTATGGAACAATGTGGGTGGAGCAAAATTGAGGGCTACAGACAGCTCCTGTATCTGACTGCTACCACCTTTGTCACACTTGCTGGTAGGCATAGGGCCTACCTTGGGACAATCGGAAGTGGCAGATATACGCATGATCTTTTAGGCTTGTTTCTCCCACTATTACAGTCCTAGATCATCAAGTCAGGGCCAGAAAAGGGGTCATGGATGCTACAGGAGGAGATGAGGGGGTCACAGCCTGAGAAATGAAAGACAGAGGCAATTCCTGTTGCAAAGGAGCACCAAGGGAGAGCCATCCAAGTCCCCATTCTGGCCCTGCCTGAGGTCCATGTTTACCTAAGTGACAGGAGGCTGCCATGTGTTTGTGAGGCTGGGGGATACATACGGGAGCCCTGGGACTCAATCTTGTACAATATTTCCTGAGAGTAATGGTTTAATAGTTTAAACTTAGCGGTGTGAACTTTGGAGTAAGACAGGCCCAGAGCCAATCATGGCTCTGCCACTTACTCGTTGTGTAGACACTGAGCAAATGACTTAAGCTTTTACACTTCAGAGCTTTTAAACTGCAAATGGAGTTGTTTTGAGGTTGAAGTGGTAGGATGCATTTCAAACACCTAGCCTAGAGACTGGCATGTAGTTAAAGTTCAACAAACATTGTTGTTATTATTATTACTATCTTTTTAAATTTTATTTTATTGTTTAAAGTATTACAAATAGTGCATATATTCCTTCCCCTGCCCCTTGACCTTCCCTAGCCTCCCTTACCCCCTGGCATATGCCCCCCCCCCCCCAGTATCTTGTGTCCATTAGTTGTGCTTATATGCATGTATACAAGTCCTTCTGTTGATTATTATATTACTAGTTTGACTATCCATTGTTTGAGTTTTGGCTGCTAAAAACATTTGTGAATAAGGAGAGTACAAGTATTAGGAGGTTTGGATTTGGAAAAAATCTCAGCCTTCAGTTTCAAATGACCAGCAGCACTAGCTTTGGGACCTTGGCCTCTACTGACTCTGCTCCTTTTCCCTTTGCCAAAAAAGCACACACCCCCACCCCTCAGTCTCTGCAGGTTCTTACCAGAGAAAGAAGCGTTATTTTCCTAATTTGAAATGAGAGCTACATGGCCTGACAGGTATACTTGAGCCTACAAGGGGACAATGAATATTTCAACCTGCTTCTCCTTTAACCATTCTAGGAAATGGGCCAGTGGGGGACCAGGATGCTCTTCCCTCCATAGCTCAGGTGGCTGATAACCTATTTCCTCAGGACATTTCTGGATGAAGACAGTGGGTGACCACGTTATTTAATACGGAGTGTTATCTTCCTTGGAGTGATGGATGACCTAAAAAGCCTCCTACTAAGATCTTAGGGGGACATAGCCAGGGCAGCAGTGATGAATTCGAAGTGATTTCTAAACTGAAATTCTACCTGAATGTGACGCCACCTGGACACCTAGTGTGCTGAAATGAACAAGGGGAAATCCATCTAGACTGGCCTTGTTCCTGTGAACTTCAAGGTCGCAGGGCCACGGGGCTTGATGTCACCTAGGACCTGCCTCCCTCAGCCTGGGTCCGGGGTTGGCAGGAACCGCTGGGAGCGGGGAGGACGACCTTGACTGCTTCTTCTTCTCGAAATCCCCGCGGGGGGCCTAGACTCATGGGCTCCCCTATGAGCTCATCACGTGCACAACCAAAGCTTTTCGAACAGGCCCCAGAGGCTGAGGTCCGCCGGGTGATTTTTTAGGGTTTTCTTTCTTTACTATTTCCCTTCTTGTTCTCCGCAGTTGATTTTTCTGCAGAAAAACGGCCGAGAAGAAAAAAAAAAAAAAAAAAAACCTATTTCATTTCCAGTTCCCATCACAGCGATTTCCACATGGATGTGACGTTGGCAGGCCCCAGCTTCCGAAATGCCAAGTGACTCACGCGGGGACACCCCGCGGCGGGCGGGGCCACCCGCGGGCGGGGCGGGGCGGGGGGCGGGACCGAGGGATGGGGCGGGGCGGGGCGCCCTCTGGCCCGCTGCGCCCCCTGCCGGCCGCCGGCCCGCCCGCCCGCCCGCCGGCCGCCTTCCCAGCGCCCCGTCACGTGTCTGGAAAGTCCCCGGGTGGAAAGGTGGAAATCCCCGCCGGGCTCCGCTGTTAAACAGAAAGAGAGAACAGAGAGCTGGCAGTCTGCAGCCTCGGAGCGGCGAGTGCAGGGTGCTCGGAACCCGCGGGGGCGGAGCGGCGAGAGCGGCCCGGGAGCACGGCGGCCGCGGCGGCGCGATCACACCCCCGGCGGCCCAGCCAGTGAGCGCGCCCGAGCCCGCTGTCTATGGGGCGCCGCCTCCGCCCGGCTCCGACCCTGGCCTGCGGCGCTCGCCTGCCCTGACCTGGACGTGGGACTTCGGGAGAGGATCGCGCCGCCCCGGGTAGGTAACCAACCGCCGGGTCTCCGTGCTGCTGCCCACCCCGGCGGCTCCTTTCTCCGAGGCCAGGACCGGGCGGCCGGGCACTGGTGCTGCGGCGGCCCCGGAGGGGGGCAGCTTGTGGACCCTTTTGTGCCCAGTGTAGGTTTTGAAATGCTGGAAGTGGAGGTCCCCGCGCCAGATGTTGGGGTGACAGCCCTGGATCCCTCCAGCCAGCTGTGCCTTTCTATTCAGATGATGCAGAGAATTTAGGCTGCAGCCCCAATGATGGAGAGGCGCCCCTGAGGCCGCTTGGTGGTCGTTGTTGTTTTGCTCTTTTTTGTGTCTTCTTTATTTTGTTATTAATTATTATTATTATTATTATTATTATTATTATTATTATTTGGAACCCAGGGCTGCATGCCCATGGCCACGCAGCCCCTTGCAGAATGCTGTCTGTGACTTCTTCCAGATTGTGCAGAGCCAGCGCATTTGGGGGTGTGATGCCTCCAGGGCCACAGAACCCGGTGCGGGGCAGGGGGCTCAGTTTGCTAACCTTTCCAGGGAGGGTGTGCAGACACTCCAGAGGGTTCTGTGCAAGGAGTCGGAGGTCGCGAGCTGGGTCCATCTTTTTCAGTTGCATCATTGTAAGGCAAGTGTGCATGGAGAGGTGGCCTGCGTTTGGAGGGCTCCAGTGTGGAACCATCTGCAGGCCCCTGCCCCAGACAGTCTTTGTCAATGGGGGTCATCACACATCCTGCCACCTGGCTTCTCAGGAAAGCAGTGGTATTCAGTAAGGAAGGAGCTCAGCTCCCTTGGAGACCGCTGTGTTTTCAGTTCTCTCTGCCCTGGGACACCGGGCCTGGTCAAGTGTCTCCGGCAGCATCTGGGCATCTGGGGAAAACCGCTCTTCATTCATTGGGCCCTCATGATCCCAGGTATTGAGCAGTCAGTCACGGCTCCTTTCCGGTCATCTAAGGTGCTTCTTTCATTCTTGCAATTCTTTGTACAATCTTTTGAATATTTGGAGGGGTGCTTTCCAAAAATTCCCTGAGGTATTTGTTGATAAAAAGTGAGATGATAGAAATCTAAAAGAACTGTTAAAGATAATATTGTAAGTCTTTGCCTATGAGGACAGTATAGTCATGGGTCAGAAAAACTTATTCTTTGATCTTTGGCGTGGAGAAGTCCACGTACTGGGAACTTGGACAGCGGGTTTTGATTTAAGGAGGCAGTCCTGCGGGCCATGCAAGACTAACCCTGTGAATGAGATGACACTGGGCTGGCCAGTGTTGACATTTGCATGTCTTGCATATGGTTCACAGCTCTCACCATTTGCAAGAGCTTTAGGTTCAGAATAAAATAATAGAAGAGTCCGTCAGAAAAGCAAAAAGGGGCTCCATCTAGCTTTTTAAAAATCTTCCTAGTGCCCGTCTGTTTCCATCTGGAGCGGCAGGCACTGCGATCACAGGTATAGTGGTGTGAGAATAGCAAGGGGCAGGTGTTGGAAGACCTGGCTTTGAGGCAAAGTTCTGCCCCTGGACAGTGTGGGACCTGAGCAGCACCTGTGCTTCTGTTGCCTTCGCTGCAGACTAAGGTGGTCGTGTGATTTCAAGAGGGAAGTAGAGTAAGGTTGTCTTTGATTTTTAACCCCAGTATCAAGTACAACCTTTAGCAGATGGGCGGAGCGGACAGTGCTTGTTGAGTGATGGACCGGTGACTGAATGTCATTCTAAAAGAGACTTCTGCCATGCCACAAAGGGGAAGTCTTTGTGATGTTTTTGTACCTTGTGGTGTCCGTAGTCCTGCTATCATGCTGCCCACTTCTACCTCCTGAGAACGGTTGACATCAGAGGACAGATCCCTATCTGACCCAGAGAATGACTTCTCCCAGGCCTCCCCTGGCAATCAGATTAGGAATTATGGTACAAAACTAACTACCAACACAAAACTCCTCTGAAGCAACCTTGGGGTTATCTAGTTCAAATCCCTTTTTTTGAATGGGCCACAGAATTTAGACCCCCTTATCCATGGCTTCCCAGGAGTGGCTTTCTGAATATCTAGGTTTCTTTTCCCTCTTACATCGATTTAATTTCTTTCTCAGAGGCCTGGCAAATAGACTGATGGAGGAATAGGATTCACAATCACTATGAAACTTTCCAGGAATGTCTTCATTCTCTGAAATCATCTTTGTCTTCCTCTTGGGAATTAGAGGCAGCCTACTAAGGGCCAGTGAGTGAGAGCTAGCTCTCCACGCTGCAGGATCCCACCTTGTGTCAGTTCATGTCATCCCACACTGTTGGCAAGGGTTGTGGATGCTGGGTATTGCCCCCTTCCTCTTTCATATGTCCTACGTAGCCACCTGGTTGAAATATCTTTCCTCATCTGCTTCCAGCTGTTCATTTCCTTCCACCTGTTGATTGGGTTTGAAGATTTTAGGGCGAAGACAGGATGGGAAATGCATCTGAGTGTTGGTACCTGGAGGAAGAGAATACAATTTGGTTGGCAGTTGCATTGAAGTAATTGAGCTCCAATGTCTGTTCTTGGAAGTGTAGAATTTATCATCCTATTGTTATTGTTATTTCATTTCTTATTCTGATCTTTAAAGTTCAGTAACTAGGTTTGGAAAGGCTGCTTGCTGATCATTTGCTCTTAAAATTACAAAGCATCTTGTTGGACATAGGCTTTTTTTGTTGTTGTTGATTATACAACATTCAGTTTTAACTCTATAAACATTATAATAAATTTATAAATAAACGCTTTGTAAATATTTCTCTTTGGGGCTAAAGAGGAAACTCCAGTCAGATGCCTAGGGGACAGCATACAATTACAGGATTTTTCACAAAATATTTACTGTCTTTCCAATACAGGGTTATTCCCCTCCTTCTCCTCCTTCTCCCCCTCCTCCTCCACAGAACCCACTCTCCGCCTTCCTTCTCTTGTTTAGACTAATCTTTAAGAGTGATGTAATTTAAAACAGTCCAGTGTGAGTTAATCTTTGAGGCCAGCTAGTATCCTGGGAGTAGAGGTGACTAAGATCTTTTGCCTACAGATCAGGGTAATGACGAGATCAAACGCTGGGGATTCCTGCGGGCAGGTATATAGGAAGTGTATCAAAGTCGGGCTAACGGAATGGGTTTTTCTCCTCTTCAGTTGCTGTGGAAGAACATGATGGCTGAGCAACTCCTTCCTCAAGCTTTGTATTTGAGCAATATGCGGAAAGCTGTGAAGATCAGAGAGAGGACTCCAGAAGATATATTTAAGCCTACCAATGGGATCATTCATCATCTAAAATCCATGCACCGGTACACGCTGGAAATGTTTAGAACTTGCCAGTTTTGTCCACAATTTCGGGAGATCATCCACAAAGCCCTCATCGACAGAAGCATCCAGGCCTCCCTGGAAAGTCAGAAGAAGCTCAACTGGTGTCGAGAAGTCAGGAAACTTGTAGCTTTGAAGACAAATGGTAAGACATGCTTTTGTGTGGTGTGTGTGTGTGACTGTGTGTGTGGCTTCCACAGTGTTGGGTTTCCATTCATTCCATTTTAATATCACTAGCCCAAACACAAGTCTCTTGGGGCATGTGACACCTTCGTATAGAAACTCTGTGGGGGCATGTGATGAAAGCTAGCTTGTTTGGGGAATATTTTTATTAAGGATATTTTCTAGTTGTGTATATTAGAGAGCAGAGTGCATGAAGGCTTGGGGAATGCATTACTGAACACCAGGCTCTTGTTAGATGACTTAATACAACTAATTTTTGCGACTGTTTAATCATCTGTAAAATTCACTTCCCTGGCCAGTAGTGGAAGTATTATAAGGCTTTAGTGCAAGAGGAAAGCATGGTGTGAAAACTGGTATTATTGTTATTTCCCCACTGTCCTTAGAGAATGTTTGTGATGATGGTCTTACACTTCTTGGCTTGATGGCCTTGTATTGGTTAGCCGATGAATGGCTGTTGAGGACAAGGGGGGCTCCTGTTGTCTGCTCTTCCCTTTCCTAGGTTCTGTTGCTTATGGTCCCATGTTATGAACTAGAAAGGTACTTGAGATTTTTAGCACTGATTTTGGACCTCTACTTCATTATTTTTAGGGATAGTACTGAATTTCTTACAGTCTCTGCCCATCTACACAATGGCCCTTTACCATTAGTAGCTGTTTCCTGCTCTGAGCTTTACTGTTTGGTTTTTTGTTGTTGTTGTTTGTTTTTTTTTTTAATTATTTCCTTTGAGCAAGAGTGTGCATAGCCCAGAAACATCCAATCATACTGTTTCATGCAGATACAAAATTCCACTTTATGGATGTAGCTAATTATTACACTAAGCAAGTAAACGGTCCAAGATCAATTAAATGCTTATAGTTTAAGTAAGGGCAGGGATCTCAGGTCCTTAGATCAGATACAGTCCTAAACCATCCCAATCAAATAATACATTCATCCACATGCAGAAAATCCTGGTGGACAATGAAAGGATAAGAGCATTAACTTAAGTTACTTAGTTGCTACATTAACTTTGGCCATTTCTGGCTTGGGTAACTTGGTGTGACTGAGGCTGTGGGTTTTTTGTTTGTTTGTTTGTTTGTTTGTTTGTTTTTGCTTTGCTTCTGGAGGGTCTTGTACATCATCTCAACATCTTGCTTATATTTTTGAAACATAGATTCTTAGGAACACAGAAAGCAAAACAAAACTGGGGATTGCTAGTGTTACCATCGTTCTTGGCATTAAATCAAGTGATGCATAGAAGTAGGTAATTATGTTAAGTCATCATCAAGGGGTTTATATTCCTGACAGCTTGTGGTTTTAACTCTCTCCCTTTTTGTTACAAAAAAAGAGAGAGAGAGATGAAGTCAATTTGGGGAGAGCTGGAAACAGAGATTCTGCCAAATTAGAAATGTGGCAGAAAGAGGAACATTTTATGTTCATTAACTGACATTTTAGGTTTAACTGGCTCTGTTTCCTTAAGAAAATAATGGAATATAAAGAGTAAGCATTTGTTTGGCAATGATTTGTCATTTAAATCAATGAGGATTCACCCTATAAGAAAACTACAAAAGTCAATGCATTTTGGTGACATTTTCTGGAAACAGGGATTTTTAGGCTCAGAATCCTTTTATTTTCCAATTTCAAGAAAATGTCTTAAAAATTCTGGAAAAGGAAATACTTAGGGGATGGGCGAAGCAAATGAGTTTTCCTCTTTGCTTTTTACTAGCACCTTTTTTAAGCAGCCTTCGTCCCATAGGTGGGTTCTACAAAATCAGTGGTCTGGGGAGGGGGTGATTCACAAGTTTGCATTTGAGGATATGAGACTGCGGTGAATGAGGAAGGGAGTAGGTGGCATAAAGTTGAAACTTCATGTGAAAAATTCCAGCGTCTATTGGCTGCCGCGATTTCACTTGTATAATGAGTAGCCCTATTCCAGCTCACCCTGACCACACCCACTTGGAAAGTCCAGGGTGCACTTCGCAGTTTAAATGTCTACACACCAGAACAAAAAGTACAATAGCTGTTGCTCAATTGCTAGTCAAATAAGTTAGCACTGGGGAATTCCAGATGTTACTTAGGGAATTTTATACTGGTGCATCTCAATAAAGAACTGAAAGTAAGCACAACAAGAAGAAAAAAAAAAGGCCTTATCTTTGCTCTAGATTTTGCAAAGGGGAAATTTCAACAGAATGCAGTCCTTGCCACACTTCTGCCAAGACACAAATGATCTTGTTCGTTCATTTGTGTGATACTTATGTAGTTAGTTTTTCTAAGTGTGTAAGCTGAAGGGATACTGGCCGTGGATATGTTTTTCAGGAGTGTTGTTATTGTCGTTTTACAGTTTGACTATAATTAAAATTTGATACAATGTCAGAGAGCTTTATTGCCCTACTTATACAAAGCAAAGAGTTGTATTTTTCTTTTTAAAAACAATTGTGCACTCTCCAAGGAGATTAAGGAATAAATTTATTATTATTATTATTATTAAACAGTCTCCCATAATGTTTATTATTTGGGGGTTGGGGAAAATGCAGTCTCTTTAATTATGAATTTTAGCCTATAAAATTTGCTACATAAAAGTAACAAATTAATGGAATAAAATTAGATCTATTTTTTTTTTTTGCTCAAAATTCTTAAAATGCCAGCCCTAAATTATTATTTTCAAAACGTAGGCATCCAAGCATTCTCACAAGGCATCTAAACGCAGATGAAATAATTGCCAGTGACAGTAGATAATTGTGTGTGTTCTCAATCCCACTTTACAAACCAGGAGAGGAAATTCCCAGGCCTCAAAGCCTACAGTGGAATGGTCAAGCCATTTACCACTGAGTCATAGCCAGACCATCCCTGTCTAGTGAATGGAGACAACTGGCTTCCTGGTTTGTGCACATTGCACTGGGTCTACTCTGCTGGAGTCAGAAGGCAATATCGCCAGTGTCTTAGCCAGAACATCAAGTAAATATTGCCAGTGTCTTAGCCAGACTTGAGGGATCACAATCCAATGCCCTCGTTTCACAAAGAGGAAGAAGACTCAGAGAGATTAAGGAATTTCCCCCCAAGTTACCTACATGAGTTCGGGTAAAGCTGGACTGGACCAAGGTCCAGTGATTACCTGTCCCTGGCTCCTTTTGCTCTTTTGATATCAGTCATAAAAAATAAGGATTTTTTTTCCTGCCATCATCTGTGAAATGTTATCAGCTATTTGCATTTCTATATGCCCCAGGGGGTCTCCCAGGATAGCGTGAGCGCCCCTTCAGTCTGAGAGGCTTCGCAGGGTTTGTATGTGGATTGCTTGAAGTTGCTTCTCTTATGTGCTCAGGTGATGGAAACTGCCTCATGCATGCTGCTTCTCAGTACATGTGGGGTGTTCAGGACACGGACTTGGTCCTGAGGAAGGCACTCTACAGCACTCTCAAGGAGACGGACACACGCAACTTTAAATTCCGCTGGCAGCTGGAGTCTCTGAAATCTCAGGAGTTTGTGGAAACGGGGCTTTGCTACGACACCCGGGTATGTTTTGTTTTGTTCCCCCGTTAAGCATCCATCGACAGACCTCCCTGGTGGGGGAAAGAGTGCCGTAGGGCAGCCCCTGCTCTCAGAAGCACACAATTTACCAGGTTACATGAGCTTGGCTAAGCAAAACATCGTCCGTGGAAACCTCCTGTGGGATGAACTGGGGATTTTGTCACTGTTGGGAGACTCCAGGGCAGCAGATTCCCAGCTGTGTGTCTCTTAGCTTCAGCTTGATCATTCTGATCCCTGGCCTTCCCTGTGGCGTTGTGGCAGTTTTTCAGTTTGATTGTCCTTTGCATGCTGTACTGAGCCGGCCAGTCAAATTCAGACCTCACCATTCTCAGTCACAAGTTTGGAATTTTTGTGTATATTTTGGATGAGGGGCTTCAGTGTTATGCCTCATCAGGGATTTTTTGAAAGCAGGTGCTGTCCCTGTCATCCTCCCCCACTTCTGAGTTTGCCTTGTAATGGAACATTGTAAGGGAAGAAAACCAAAATGGGGAAAAAAGGGTGATCATTTGAATGATGATTTCCAGAAAGGGGAAAAGCAAGCCGAGTTATATAAATGAATAACCATAGAGTGTCAGAATGATTTTTTTAATGCAGAGGACATTCAAACACTGTTCCCCTCCTGGCCCCTTTCTCCCTTCAGAACTGGACTGAGGAATGGGACAACCTTATCAAAATGGCATCCCCCGACACACCAGGGGCCCGAAGCGGCCTTCCGTATAATTCACTGGAAGAAGTGCACATATTTGTCCTTTGCAACATCCTCAGAAGGCCGATCATTGTCATTTCAGGTGAGTTGCCTACAGATCGCTTCTTTGTATGCAAGTGCTTTTCAGTTTTAATGCTTTTCCTCTTAAGGGGAAAAAAAAAAAATCTACACTGCCCCAGTTACCGGCAACAGTAGCTGAATGGAATTTGATGAGAGTCACCTGAGGGCCTTATTTTTTCTTTTTTCTTTCAACAGACAAAATGCTGAGAAGTTTGGAATCGGGTTCCAATTTCGCTCCTTTGAAGGTGGGCGGAATTTATTTGCCTCTCCACTGGCCTGCCCAGGAATGCTACAGATACCCCATTGTTCTCGGCTACGACAGCCAACACTTTGTACCCCTGGTGACCCTGAAGGACAGTGGGCCTGGTGAGAAACCTGAGCATTCATTCACATTTGTAACTGCTGGCAGATAGCGGTACACCCTGTTCTGAATGTCAGGGTTTGCTCTTTTGCTCCTTATTCAGTTAGTCCCATGGAAGTATATTCTTTTTATTTAAATACAGTACGCTATCTTTTGCTTGGTTTCCAGTAGCAGTAATCATAGTACTCCTTTACCTTTTGTGTATGGCTTCAGAATTACTTTCAGCATGTTAGTTGCAAGTAGGAGATACATGTATATATCTTACTACTATCATCTATACTAATAAAAGGGTGATATGCTAATTAGACCAGGTGACCGGGCATCTTCTGGACATCCCACTGCCTTCCGGACAGTTAGGGGGTGACCAGGCTAGTAGTGAGGCAGTTGGGGGGTGACAGGCCAGCAGGGGGATAGATGGGGGGATCAGGTAGCCAGGCAGGCGAGCAGTTAGGAGCCAGTTGTCCAGGATTGCGAGAGGCATGTCTGACTGCCATGGGATCAGGCCTAAACTGGTAGTCAGACATCCCCCGAGGAGTCGCTGATTGGAAAGAGTGCAGGCCAGGCTGAGAGACCCCCCTCCCTGTGCACAAATTTCATACACCAGGCTTCTAGTTTCTATTAATAAGTGACGAATTAAGGTACACAGATCCTTAATCCAGTGCCTGGCATGGAGCCGGTAAATGTCTATCAGGTTAGCTATTAGTATAATAACTTAATGTGCACTCGGCACTTTGTAAGTGCTTTAGGCATATTTCTTTATTTCATTTTATCCTCACAGCATCTCTATGGGTTGTAAACATTGGTAACCTTATTTTACAATTGAGGCACTTGAAGCTCATAGAGTTGGGCAAATAACTTGCCTAATGTCACAGAATTTGATAGTGGCAGAGTGAGGATTCGAACTCAGGTCAGTCTGATTCTGAAGTGTGGGAATTTAGCCAGCAAAATCTGCTGCCTCCACGCTGCTTTATGTTCCGCAAGCTTCTTGGAAACACTGCCTTTTATATTAGAGTTTAGCGGAGTTTGTTTCCCCCTTTGAGTTTGCGGCTTGATCATAGTTTTCCACCCTGTAATTGTGTCCTTTCTGCATTTTCACATTTTAACCATTGTGTGTAGAGCCTCACACATCTCACTTAGCAGAATTATATTTGACTTATGTGTTATTTTCCCCCTCAGAAATTCGAGCCGTTCCACTTGTTAACAGAGAGCGAGGGAGATTTGAAGACTTGAAAGTTCACTTTCTGACAGATCCTGAAAACGAGATGAAGGAGAAGCTTTTGAAAGAGTACTTGATGGTGATAGAAATCCCAGTGCAAGGCTGGGACCACGGCACCACCCACTTGATCAATGCTGCAAAGTAAGCACTTTATCTTCACCGCCAACCTCTGTCCTCCTAAACTGTTTGCAATTCAGCCCCATAAGCTGCCACCGCCCCAAAGCAAGCTCAACAGTCAAGTTTTTTAATGCAGTTCCCTCCGGTGTGAAACAAACTCAGAGGTTTGCCAGCGTCAGAGAGGCTCACCCGAGGCATTACTAACTGGTTTCAAATGAGAGCAAGTAATTTACTTAGCATGATTTTCCTACACACATGGATGCTGAGAGTCAGAATTGTGGCTTTTGAAAAAGTTTGTTTACATCATGGATACTTGTTTTTCTTCATTTCTCTAGTACTAGACTAGCAAGTGAAAATTCTTAGAAACTAGAGCCTTTTCTTTTTTTTCTTGGCTTCTTGGTAAGGACAGACATACCAGACTGAGTAGTAGAATGTGTTTATGTAGCAGCCACGTGATTTCACCACAAGGAAACGGGAGGAGGCACTCTGAGTGCACACAGGTATCTAAATGCCAGACACTGGCTTCATCTTGAAGTGGTGCCTATTTCTTAGAACTGACATGCACAGGAGTTGACCTCTAAAGACCCAAGAGAATGTGTTTCCCAAAGTGGAGAGCAACAAGTTACCAAGAGTCATACATAACGCCTAGAGCACATGTGTAAAACACAAGGCCCGCGGGCCAAATCCGTCCCGCCAGGCCTTGCAATGTGGCCCGCACCGCGCTGTCATCACTGCACTCCGCTGCGTTTCCATCACAATGACAGTTTATGACTGTTCAGTAAACCATTCGGCCCGCGATTTAGGCTGGATTTTAGATTTTGGCCCCTTCTCTGATTGAGTTCGACACCCCTAGCCTAGAGGGTTGTCTGCCTCTGGGTACTGCTCATGGCCATGCATTCTAGCAGAGACCAGGCCCTAGTTTAAAATTAATAACAGCAAAGTACAGAAACACAAAGTGGCAAAATCATTTGTATCATAGACTGGTCCCCAAAGAATACCTGAGGAATAGTTTACTAGAAATTTGATCTCTGAGATGTTAGAAAGTAAACATGACTTTTTATTGTAGAAGAGGCATAGAGCCATTGAGTATAGCAGCAGCCCTGGAGGAGACCTTTCTTTAGTGTTATCCACCATTCTAGATATACTGACTCAAGAAGACACTGATTCCTGAAATCATTAAGAACTGGACTGTGTAATGTGCAAAGTCTTCACAATAGGCTTGCATCTCAATGGCTGGTTCTAGATCCACATTCTAGGTTTGCTCTTGTATTGCCATATGTGTGTGTGCGTGTGTGTGTGTGTTTGCATGTGTAAGAAGTCTCATATTTTTTTCCTTTCGGTCCTTCAGGTTGGATGAAGCTAACTTACCAAAGGAAATAAACCTGGTGGATGATTACTTTGAACTTGTCCAGCACGAGTACAAGAAGTGGCAGGAGAACACGGAGCAGGGGCGGAGAGAGCTGCACGCCCAGCACGCTTTGGAGCCCTCCGTGCCCCAGCTCTCCCTCATGGATGTAAAATGTGAAACACCCAACTGTCCTTTCTTCATGTCCGTGAACACCCAGCCCCTATGCCATGAGTGCGCAGAGAGGCGGCAAAAGAACCAGCACAAGTCCCCCAAGCCGAACCCCAAGCCAGGCCCGGACGTGGTGCTTGGAGCCTCTCGGGGCGAGGCCTACGAGCCCGCGGCCTGGAGCCCCGAGGAGCCAGCCGGGGGGCCCCATTCGGCCCCTCCGACAGCGCCCAGCCTCTTCCTGTTCAGCGAGACCACGGCCATGAAGTGCAGGAGCCCCGGCTGCCCTTTCACGCTGAACGTGCAGCACAATGGATTCTGTGAGCGTTGCCACAATGCCCGGCAACTGAACGCAGGCCACAATCCGGACAGCACGAGGCATTTAGATCCCGGTAAGTGCCGAGCCTGCCTCCAGGACGTCACCAGGACATTTAATGGGATCTGCAGCACTTGCTTCAAAAGGACTACGGCAGAGCCCGCCTCAAACCTCAGCTCCAGCATCCCTCCTTCCTGTCATCAGAGGTCCAAGTCCGACCCAGCGCAGCTCATCCAGAGTCTCTCCCCCCATTCTTGCCGCAGAGCTGGGAACGAGGCCCCCTCTGGCTGCTCTTCTCAGGCCACACGCACTCCTGGGGACAGGACGGGGACGAGCAAGTGCAGGAAGTCTGGCTGCATGTATTTTGGGACTCCCGAAAACCAGGGCTTTTGCACGCTGTGTTTCATCGAGTACAGAGAAAATAAACGTGAGTGGAATGCTGGGTTCTCTAAACCTCTGTTTTAAAACCCCTACGTAGAAGGGTTTTGTTCTTGAACTTCAAGAAAGGAGGCCCTTTGGGCAGTGGGGTAGAATGTTACCCAGAGGGACAGTCACACTGGCTCTGCCAGCCACACACACGGAAGCCAAAGGCACGGAGTACCATGTTCCAAGTGCATCCTGTAGGGAGAGTGCATAGAATTAGCTTCCATGGGTTGTTCAGTGTTGTGTTTATAAGGTAGGGTTTAAACTAGACTTTTCCTGAAACTTTAGAATAACAGAGGAAACTCAAAATCTGAAGAGTAGCAGCGGGAGACAGAGACGTCTTTACTGACATTGCAAGAAACCATCTGCGGTTTTAGAAATCTCTGATTAGAAAGAAGGATGGGCAGTGAGTGTGTCTCTGTTCTGTTACTGTGCTTGACCAGCGGGCAAGTTCGAAGTGAGAGATTTGTAAAGTCAAAGATGTTTCAGTGGCAGCATTATCATTCTTTTAAAGTTCATTGAATTTATAAAAAGCTGCTCTCGTGTAAATATGGAAGGCTGGCCTAATCTGTATTTGGACACTGTTGCTTTCTCTCAAGCTATCGTTTCTCTCTGTTTGGTAGCCCACATATGGTACTGACGGGTATCAACTCTCTTCCAGATTTTGTGGCCGCCTCGGGGAAAGCAGGTCCCGCAGCCGCCAGGTTCCAGAACGCAGTCCCCTGCCTGGGGCGGGAGTGTGGTACTCTCGGAAGCACGGTGTTTGAAGGGTACTGCCAGAAGTGTTTTATTGAAGCTCAAAACCAGAGATTTCATGAAGCCAAACGGACTGAAGAGCAGCTGGTAAGACATTTTTGAGATACTCCCTTCTCTACTATCAATTTGCATGGCCCACATACTAGGATTCCTTAGAATTCATTTCAAAAAGCAAGTAAGATTAGCCATAGAATAAAACCTCTTACTGCCTCCCAAAGCCAGGTGGCTGTCACAGAGCTCTTGGAGTTACAGGAGAAGCACAAACACCTAAGTGGTTAGCAGACTTTCTGACATAACCCTTTACCAAGAGGAGACGGGAGAAGGGGGCAGAGGACCCAGGTGCCTCCTGGATGGCGTAGAAGAAAAGCAAACTTTGACTGATAGATGCTTCTCCTGTTGTCTACAGAGTGTAGAAATCCGTCTCAAATAAATCTGATTTGCCTAAACAGCAGCGAACCGGCCATCATTCACAGGCCTCCGGGTTACGAGTGGAGGCCTATCTGGGGCCAGGCCTGCTTTGGGGGGGGGGGCTGAAGGGAAGGTGCTGGGAGAGGTTCTTCTCACAAGCTGCCCATGGGCCCCTGTTTCATTGCTCAGGCAGATGCTCTTCACCCCCAGAGCCTGGTGGCATCCACACTGTCCTCTGAGACCCCTGGCGCTCTCCCTGAGAAATGTGAACCACAGTCCTCTCTGCTCTTTCCCCTCAGAGAACGAGCCAGCGCAGAGACGTGCCTCGAACCACACAGACTGCCTCCCGGCCCAAGTGTGCCCGGGCCTCCTGCAAGAACATCCTGGCCTGTCGCAATGAGGAACTCTGCATGGAGTGCCAGCACCTGGGCCAGCGAGTGGGCCGGGGAGAGCCTGTTCCTGAAGAGCCCCCCAAACAGCGCTGCCGGGCCCCTGCCTGTGATCACTTTGGCAACGCCAAGTGCAATGGCTACTGTAACGAGTGCTTTCAGTTCAAGCAGATGTACAGTTAATGCCAACAGGTGAGCCAGCCCCAGCCGTTAGCCAACATGGTGCTATCCTCCAACCACTCTGGTGCCACTGGAGTCGGTCCGGGCCTCAGGGGCTCGAGGTTGTCTCTGAGCAGGAGAAGAAAGATAAGCTCTTGGTCATGGCCTTGAGTTTGGTAACCAAGGAACAGTCCCAGGTGGCCTTGGAGCAGATGGTGACGGATTCCTTCTGGGGCTCCTCCTCCTCCTCCTCTCCTGCAAGCGGAGGCTAGGAGCTTGCTTGATGGACTTGGACTTGGAATGTGTGCCAGGACTGCTTGGTCATCTTTCGAGAAAAGAGACAAGACACGGTCGGAGCCACTCCACCTGCCTCCATCGGCACTGCTCAGAGATGGGAAGCTGAGTCCTCGCAGCCCACGGGCCTCTGTGAGAAGGTTGGGAAGCTCAGGGAAAACGGACATGTTCAGTGACAGTAGTTGGTGGTGTTTCCCTCCCTGCCTCACTCCTCTCCCTTGGACTGTGATTCTGAGGCTGCTGAGACGAAGTTCATACTTCAAAGCATCCAGCTGCTCCTTACAATATGCACCTTGTAGAAATCAGAATATCTCACCGGGAAGATGTGTGCCTCTTGGTTATCACGGTCTTCACTTCTAGGCATGCTATCTTGAACTGAGGTGTGTATAAAAACATGGACATATAATGCACCCTTGTGTATGAGGGATTCGTTTTTATTGTGTTGAAATGCTGCCCTGGAGTCCCAAGACTGAACAATAATAACCTATTTTCTGGTTGTTGTTGGGCCATCGCATGTACGTACAGCTTTCATGAACTCAACCTGCTGCCTTGTCAAAGGCCCTCTGTTTGGAGTTTACTTTATTTATTTTATTGCAAACTTTAAGGTTATTTAAATGAAGTTGTTTCTTCTGCTCTGGGGAAAACTCCCTAGTGTCTTATTGAGATAAGGTATTTGCTGTGGGTCATGTTCTGGAGCCAGGCACGTTCCTGACTGCAGCGGGGGAGTCGGCCAGTCGGCCACTCTGATGCACTTCCGTTGCCTTCTCAAGGAAAGAAGGAACTGCACCAGTGGTCAACTTACTAACATCTCATGCTTCTTCTTCATGAAACTGGCCAGAGCCACTTCCCAGCCATAATACAGAATTGTCTCTGACTATTCTACCTCCTTAGAGATAAGATTGGAAAGGAACAGGGATGGGATTGGAGAAGGTCACTGGGAAGAGGTGGCCTTTGGTGATGGTTTTATTTGCTGTGTGAATGCCTTTCTGGGGCATACGGCAGTGACCTCCTGTTCGTCAGTATGAGGAAATGTCTATCCTCGGCCTGTGGTTTCTATATGTGCTTTGTGTCACTGTCATACTTGTTCTAGAAAAAAATGGCAGGGGAAACACATTGTCCCCGGAGGTAAAGGCTGCCATTTTTTTTTTTTTTTTTTTTTGGTCTGGACTAGTGCTCCACTAGTCTTCAGTGTTTTCATCTATTCTTTTTAAGGTTCATATTTTAATATTTTGTGTATTGGCATTCTCATTCTTAATGTGAAAACATGGAATTATTTATACTTGTAAAACATTTGGAATTTGCACATTTAGTTGTTTAAGTAGATTTCTGTTTACTCAGTTGGTTTTATTAAAAGTTTCCTAAATAATTGTAACTTGTCACAAAAGCCAATATTAAAAGATAAATTATTTAAGAGCAAATTTTGATGTTGTCTATTTATATGTGATGAAAGGAAAAGGCCCACATATTAAGATTACACTTCCCAAAAGTCTTTATTTCAAGGAATACCTGGACAGGGGATACATCTTTCACTCATGCATAACAAGGGAACTTTGCAAAAATAATAACTGTGTGAGGGTAAGACATCCGGTTTACCAGCAGGACTCCAGGGCCTGAATGAGAGTGGGAAAGTGCTGCCAGTGCTAGTTCCCAGAAGGTGCTAGAGCCCTATACTCCTTCAAGGGTTCCTGCCCTAAGCCTTAATAATGTGCAGAAAGAGAAAAGCAGAGGGAGGAGCAGAGAGGCAGGGAGGAAAGAGAAATAGGACGAGAAGAAAGAAAAGTGGCAGCATCTGTGTGCTGGGCAATTATAAAAGGATACATTTTTCTACCGAAGGCAAATGGACCCATAGATGATTGATTCAGGAGGACCAGAAAGCTTCTGGACCCTTTTTTGGGGGGCGGGTGGGGGGATTAATTTACAAGGAAGTAAGTATAATGAAGCCCCATCCATCCATCATCCAGTTTCAACAATTATCAACATTTTGCCAACTATGTTTCATTTCTCACCCCCTCTTTTTCCTGGATTATTTCAAGGCAAATCCCAGATATTGTGTCCTCACACCCACAAACACATCTGTGTCATCATTATTTGAAGAATATATTCTATTGATATAACCACCATTGTTACACCAAGCTAAATTATTTTCAATACCATCCAGAGTGTATTCTAATCTCTCAGGTTGTCCACTTCACAAATGCTCTATTGCATTTGGTTGCTACTGTGTCTGAAGTTTCTTTTATCCTGTAGCATTTCCTTTTAATTTTTCATGCTCTTCATTTGTCAGGGCAACTAGGTCCTCTGTTCTGGAGAAGAGCCCACATTCTGAATTTGGCTGATTGTTTTCTTATGGTGTTATTCTACTTGTTTTTCTACTCATCTTACCAGATTCTGGGTCAATTAGAACCATTATTTCAGGTGGCACTGTGTATACCATTGCATTCCTGTCTGAATATACACCCTGAGGAATCTCAAAACTTCAGATTGACCTCTTTTTCTCCATTCTTCTGAACTCTCACCCAGCGTTAAAAATTACAATTCTTCAATCAGCATGATGGACATAAGCATTTGACCATAAGTCATCAGGATTTCTAAAAAAAAGGAAGTGAGTTATATTTAACAAATCATCTCTGACTCAGACGAATGGCTCCTAGATAGGGAACTAGGGCAGGTTTAGAGCCAAGTAGGGCAGGGTTTCAATCTGGAGTCCTGCATGGACTTGTTGGGTTTGGCAACCGTATACAGCACATGCACGATTTTATGTTGGAATATGTACATCATTTTTATGAAGTGGGGCCAATCAATAGCTTTTTTCAGAGTCTCAAAGAAATTGATGACTTCCCAAAAAGCAAGAAACCTAGACATAAGAGGGCTGAAAAATAAGACTTGGAAAGAATTGGCTTTGTTTCAGTTTGTCTAGATTTTTGCTTCCAAAACTGTGGAATGTCACCTTTATACCATACAGGGGTGAAAGTTCAATGTCACTCAAAATTGGACTCATGATATTTTATCCCTGCCCTCTTCTTTCCATACTCTGGGAAGGGTATTATTTCATCTTTCTACCCACCTCTAGATGTCTTCCCCACTCCTACCATGTCCAAACTTCCATGATGTGTGTCTACAAAATGTCCCTCAAAGCCATTCCTTCCCCTCTCTCCTTCTGCTGCTCTAGTTTGACCTCCTTTCTTTTTTCCACTAGTCTTCCCTTTCTAGTCTGCTCGTTCTCTGTAACTTTGCTGGTGACCTGTGCCCGTAGATCATAGATCCGATGATGCTTCTCCTCTAATTAAAACTTTCTAATGGCTCTACTGCTCCCAAAGCTTGATGCATGCAGCCAGGAGATGCAAGAAGAAAATAGGAAGTTCCTGAGTTCATTGACCTCACTTTTAAAAAATATATTTTTATTGATTTTAGAGAGTAAGGGAGAGAGAGATAGAAATAGCCATGATGAGAAAGAATCATTGATTGGCTGCCTCCTGCATGTCCCCCTCCCCCCCCCCCCCCCCCCACTGGGGATGGATCCTTCAACCTGGTCATGTGTCCTGCTCAGAAACCCTCCTGATTCACAGGTGGATGTTCACCCACTGAGTCAGGCAAAATGTTGTTTTAAAAAATATACATATTTTTATTGATTTAGAGAGGGGGTTCAGCCTAACTGTGGATTTGAAGCCTGAGTATGTGCCCTGACCTGGAATCAAACCTTTTGGTGTCCAGAATGATGCTACACCCACTGAGCTACACTAGCCAAGACTTAAAAATGTTTGTAAAGATGGTATGAAAGCAAAAGCCTTTGGAGTCCAATTTCCAACATGTATGCAATGCTCTTTACAATTCTAACCAACTGAAGTCTTCATTCATATCTCCTGCCGCTATATTATCTCTATCTCATGACCTTCTAGACTCTCTTCTTTACTCTCTGCACCCTCGAATATGACATTGTTTTAGTTTCAGGACCCCTTTATACTCTTAAAAATTAGTAAGTACCTCATAGAGCTTTTGTTCATGTGCATTATATCTATTTGTATCTAGCATTTTATAACTTAAATTTTTTTAAAAAAATTCAAAACACAGAACTCACAGCAAACATCCCATTAACTTCCAGAATGATGACATGACATCATTCTATGTCATGGAGCCTCTGGAAAACCCCACTGTACATGCAGGAGACACTGAGAGCAAGAAAGGTAAATACATGTGAGTGTTGTTATGAACACATTTTTGACCTTGTGGAGTCCCAGACTTCTCCAGGCCACACTTTAAGAATCACAGACAATATGGTGAAGGCCTGTGGCAGGCTAGGAGAGGTCAAGGGTGGGGAGGGAGAAGGGGACATATGTAATACTTTCAACAATAAAGATAAAAGAGAATCTCTTCTGGAAAACAATGATTCTAATGAAGGGTGCCCATCACCACACCAGTAACTAACACCTGTGCCTGTGCCCTGCCTCCAGCCAGAACTTCAGTGTGTGTGGCAGATCAGGAGCCTGGGTAGATTCAATTGCACCCAGGCCTGGCTGAGAAGTTCTTCTCTAAACAGCGACTCTACGCTTTCTCACTGTGTCCCTACTAGTAAAACTTCTTTGAACGTGTACTCCCATTATACGTATGTTTATTTCTTTATCAATTATATATGTATATTACCATATCAATATAACCTATGCTTTAAAAAACATCCATAAATTAAGAGATAAAAATTAAATAAAAGAAATTCCATCATTTTCCTGCCACGCCCCAGTGAGTCCTCTGCACACACTTTATTTTTTCTTTATTGATTAAGGTGTTACATATGTGTCTTTATTCCCCATTACCCCCCATCCTCCCCACTCATGCCCTCACCCCCCTGTTGTCTGTGTCCATTGGTTAGGCTTATATGCACGCATGCAAGTCCTTTGGTTGATTTCCCCCCCTCACTCCCACATTCCCCTACCTTCCCTCTGAGGTCTGATCTGCACACACTTTAGAGACAGGGGCTAGAGACCAGTCTGCAATGTCTGTACCATTTTGCCTTTTCTCTGAAAGTCTTTTGAAAGCCCCTTCTGCTTTCAATCCCCTTTCTCCTCTCCTTTCCTCAGGATCTGACAGAGTTCCTGCCTTCTCCCAGATATCATGGAAAGAGCTTGGTATTTTGTAAAAGAAATAATTACAGGTTCCAACCCTAGCCCCATTGCCTGATCATTATTCAGACTTGAGCAAGTTGCCTCATGCCTCTTAGTCTCAGGTTCCTCATCTGTTAAATGCTCATTGAATGTTTTTAAAAATATACTGAGGAACTTCTCCCTCTCATCCTACCAGAAACTGTTCTTTTCTATTAATAACCAAATTAATGGTTCTAAACCCTGGGGACATATTAGAATCACCCAGAAGGTTTTCAAACCAAACCAATGGTCAGAGATTCCCTGAAGCAATGAAGAGAAAGAGAACACAATTACAGCATGCACCTGGGGTACTTGAAGAGGGCAGGTGCCTTCTGTAGGTGACTAGCTTGTCATCTGTACTCCCACAAGGTGGCATTTATTGTGAGTCTTTGTTGCCATAATAGCTCCATCTTCCAAAGGCAATATCCTATGGATCAATATCAGAGATATGCTACTGTATTGATAATTTACATGAGAACAACTTAGTACCAGAGAGGTACAAACACTTGCACCCTTTGATCAGTGTTCCACCCTCCTCAGAGGCTCACTCTCCAGGAAGCCCTATTATCAGGATACCTGGTGAGCCTGGAATCTGATGGGGGAGCTAGTGACTGGCTTCATGTGATGGACACGTTTTTCTGCATATTGGGATAAGCCTGTCCCCAGCTTCCAACAGATGGAGTCTTCATTCTTTTTACAGCAGGAGTACCCCAGGATGCTGTCTCCCGCATGTGGTGCTTGGATGGACCATGAATGTCTTTGAGTCTCTGCCCAGTCTTTGTATCACCATCCCTACCCCCTGATTGGCCCACTTTCCTATAATCATCTCAATATCTTTCATTAGGCCACAGGCTGCCTCTTCTGGCAACTTGTTTCTTTTCTGAGCTCGTTTATTATTTAACTCCCAGAGGAAAATCCTATTTCTAAGCTACAATTCCCTCCAGTTACTTCCTAAGAACCTTGAGTTCAAAGGTAGTAATTTGGGAAGTCCTTAGAGTTTGTTATACTATTTTCAAATATTAATATAATATTCATTATATTTAAAAAATGGCATTCAGCTGTCAGTCTACACAAGAATAAAAATAAGAGAAGATATTATTTATAGCATGGGGAAACATAGCCAGCACAAGCATGAATTCCTTAATATTACAAAACCTGGAATCCTGTAAGGTCTAATGAAAGGAGTGGAATAAATTCTTCTCCCTCTCCAGGATCCCTCTCCCCTCCCCTCCTTTAAAGCACTACTCATCTATTTATCTGGGCATTCTAATATCTTTCAGTCCTATGACTCAGCAAAACTCTGCTCAAGTTTTAGGGACCCAACTTTATTCAAAGTTCTTGCTCCTGAAATCTTCCAGGTCCAGGTTGTCCCCACATCCCCTCATACCAACATTTTTACAAAGGTGAAATTAATTAACATTTTGACTTAATGATGAACTAGCTTATCTGTGAATTCCAGTTTTATAGTTAGATTTTCCAAAAGAACATTGAGTCAGAAAATAGGAAGTAGGTAGTACTATACTATAAATGATAATCTTTAGAAAACTTAAATTTAAAATGACTAGATAGAAGCCTAGATTCTACACTTTCTTGAGACTTTAAAGACATCATCAGCTTTGTGGTTTTAAAGCAGGCATTTTAAAGCAAAAATAATTGTCACCTTACCAGCTACCATTTCTTCTGTTTTCAAAGTATTATGTTTTCTAATGCATGTCTGAAGTTACTATTGATTTTAAACATCAAATTCAAAATGGAGAATATTTTCAAATAGGAAACTTGCTTTTTTTTTTTTTTTTAACTGAGGCTGAGACCTCCAGCCTTCAAATAACCCTGGACAGAATGAAAGGGAAAACATGCAAAATTATTGCTGACAAAAAAGAATGCACTTAATACATAGACATTAAAAAGAAACGGTCTTTTTCGGAATTAAAAAAAATAGTTTCAATGAGTGGAATGGAAATTGTTGATGCAGAGGCTTCTGGATCAGCAAAAGATCAGCTTCACTGGCCTAGCCCAAGCTAAACTTGGCCCTGGTGGTTTGTGAGTCTGTGGACAAAATACCACAATTATTTAACCACAGAATTTTTTAGAATAGATTTTATTGATTTTTTTTACAGAGAGGAATGGAAAAGGATAGAGAGCTAGAAACATCAATGAGAGAGAATCATTGACCAGCTGCCTCCTGCACACCCCCCACTGGGGATGTGCCCGCAACCAATGTACATGCCCTTGACCAGAATCGATCCCGGGACCCTCCAGTCCTCAGATCCACGCTCTATCCACTGAGCCAAACCGGTTTCGGCCTAACTCCAGAATTTAGAAACATATTATTTAAATTGACTTTATGCTTCTTTTATTGTCTATGTAGAATTTTGTGTTTTTGAGGAAAAAACAACTTGGTGTTCCATGTCTGAGTAAATATACTAACATATCTTCCATCGCCCAAATACATGAGGATGATACCTGATTGTCAGAGAATTTGCTAACAGATGTAATAATAATGTAATAGGCATATATTCCAAAACATTAGGTAAATAGAGAATTATACTATAAAATATCATTTAATACAAATTAAAGTTAAATAAAGAGCCAGAATTTTTTAAATAAAATCTTTTTTTTTTCATTATAGGAAAAAAAGAATGGCTAAAGTCTATTCATTTAGAATCTATTAGCTCTTCTGGCTCCCATGCCCATCAACCAGACTGCTTCTTCCCTGGACTGCCACGCCCCCTTTCTAACCCATCTTCTGGTTTTGAATTATGACTGCTACAAACGACCCGCTACATAGCAGCTGGTGGGATCTTTTTAAATGTCCATCTAATTATGTCCCCTCCCACCTTGGAGCCCGTGGAAAATCCTAGAGTTGAAGATTTCAGAGGCAGATAGATAGATAGATAGATAGATAGATAGATAGATAGATAGATCTATATCTATATATAGGCGATAGATAGATGATAGATAGATGATAGATAGATAGATAGATAGATAGATAGATAGATAGATAGATATACTGAGTGGCCAGATTATTATGTGTCCAGAGATCATAATAATCTGGCCACTCAGTGTATATATTAGGAGATAACTTCTCTACTCTGAAATAGCTAAGTCAGCTTGGATCCGCCAAAATGCTATACAGAGCTTGATAGATGTGTGCCTTGTAAGGACCGTATTCTCACATGGGTGCTGGCTCCTATATACAAGAGATCAGGAGAACTTTAAGGGATGTTTCTCAAATGTCCTTCACATCCAGTGGTCTTTATCCTACTAACTTAAACAGTATCTGGTAGTTATACCTTTTGAATAATTATTTTGGGGTTAAAATGTTGTCTTGGGAGGACTAATACATTAATCTTTCATGCTGGAAAGTTAGCTGTCTCCTGAGATGAATTGAAGGTCAATTCAAAGTGGAGATTAGTCATCTCCAGCCCCCATCAAGTGGAAAGAACACTGAAGTCAGAGACAAAAGGTCTTCGTTCAAGTCGTAAAAGAGGCCATTTATTAACTATATAAACATAAATAAGTCATTTGACTTTTTAAACCCAATTTCCTCTTCAATTCAATAGAAATTTAACAAGCCTCCCACTCTATCTCAGAGTTATTTTAAGATTTAAACTAGAGTGGGGAAACATATATGAAGAAATTTGGTAAACTATATTGTGAAGTTCAGAACCCAAGAAAGCTTACCTGAAAAGTCTGCCAAAGCCTTGGCAAGACTGAGATGAGGATTAGGGAGGAAGCCAGAACTGATTGGGGACAACCTGGCTATAGAAGTGGGTCCTAACATGGGTGGCCAGATTTTCAAGGTAAGCGTCTAAAAAGATATAGTAAATTTGATACAGTATCAATATCTAAGACATTCAATTTGGAGCAAAAGAAGACTGTCCAGGAAGATGTATTTTAATAATTTCCAGCATCAGGCATTTGGCAGAGTTGACTGGGCTCTATCTCTTTTGCAGTGGTATCTCAGCAGCAAATCAAAGTCCAGGCAGTAGCATGCCCCCACATAGTAGCGTGGCATAGAATAAGCAATCAATATCTTTTTGTTGACTTGACCAACTGACTAACAAAATAAATGAATAAACGTCCAGCAATAGAATAGCATGTCATCAAGGTCCCAGGTAAAATTCATGACCTGACTTGAGGCTCGTATGGAGAATTTGGGTTTTAACTGGGACAAGCTGCACAGGTTTTAATTGGGCCCATCAAGCTTGATATAGTCCAGAAGGAAGAGAAAGGATGGGTCTCAGTGGGCTGAAGATATCAGAGTCCACCCCAACACAAATTCAAGATGGCGTCTATAGGTAATGTTGGAGCACCTGATGTATTTCAAGTTTTGGTCAGGGCAGCTGGGTCAGGACTAGGATTGGGGCTAAGAATGAAGGTGCAGGTGTCTGAAGCTTAACAGGAAGTGAAAATATACATTATTCTATTATTGCGCTGAGTTTTTAAACATTAGCTACTCATCTAAAAATAAATAAAAATTTATTGTATGGTACCCAGAGGGAGTTTAATATGAATTCATTTTAACAATCGCCTTTCAAATTCAGATACTAAGAATCATATTTTTGAAAAAGATTTAATGGCCTGGGGAAATTATAATGAAGTAGTGAAAGAAGTAGATAAAATAATATATGCTGCTATGATCATAATTCTCTATGAGTATATCCATAGATATGTAGAGAGATTAATGGAGAGCGAATTGATCATATCCTGCAGAAATTGACAGAAAGTTCTAGAAAGAAAAGTACCAAAATATACTTAGCAGTACTTCTTAGATAGTAATGCTATAAATTTTTATTATTTTTATTTTATAATTTTGGATAGTTTTAAATTTTCTGGTAGTTGATGTGTATTCCTTTTGTAATCTTTAAAATAAATTTTGCTAAAACATGTCCCTCTTATTAGCCCCACAATTCATAGAGAAAAGAAACATTCCAAAGTTCATTTATGAATTCAGTAGGAACTTACAACCAAAATTAGATAACAATAGAATGAGAAAGGAAAATTATAGGCCCAACTCAGTCAACAAATGTAAAACAAGCTATTAGAAAATGGAATCTTGCCATGTATAGACAGATAAATACACCATGAGCTAACTGGATTTATCCTAGAAAAACAATTGATAGTAAATAACACAGTTGGGTATTGGCACAAAATCAAACAAATTTTCAGTGGAACAGAATAAAGAAGCCAATTAAATGGGTGTAAAATGGTATCTCAATAGTTTTGATTTGCATTTCCTTGATCAACCTCATATGATACATGCACACATGAAAAATTGTTATTATACATGATGTGGGTGACATAGCTGAGTAGTAAGAAAAGGAAGGAACTTTTAATACATTTGTTAGCAACCGGGATATAATTATGGACCAAATTGAAGTTGGAGTCCTGGCTCACACCACACACAAAAATCAATTCTAGATAAAGCAAAGATTTATGTGTCTGAAGCAGACTTTAAATCTGAGAAGAAAATAATGGTGAATATTTTTCTGACTTTGAGGATAGAAAACAATTTCTTTTAAAAAATATATATATTTTATTGATTTTTCACAGAGAGGAAGGGAGAGAGATAGAGAGCTAGAAACATCGATGAGAGAGAAACATCGATCAGCTGCCTCTTGCACACCCCCTACCAGGGATGTTCCCGCAACCAACGTACATGCCCCTGACCAGAATCGAACCTGGGACCTTTCAGTCCGCAGACCGACGCTCTACCACTGAGCCAAACTGGTTTCGGCAGAAAACAATTTCTTAAATGAGATTAAATACACTATCCAAAAGGAAAAGCAAATGTTGATAAATTTGAAAAACAATTATAGTCCCCATTCAGCTCTTCCTTTCAAAGTCCTAAACCCAGACTCTATTCCATGTTGTTTGCCAAAAGTACCTTGTTACCAGCATACACCCCTTACAAAAGGCACTGATGTTATATATAACAGCAAAGTCTTATGGAGTATCTACTTTTAAATGCAGAATTAAATCCTAAGACTTATTTGTCCATCTATCCCAATTTCAGGGAAGGCTGTGGGGAAGAAGGTACACAAAGGTTAAAGCTCAGTTTCTTCTTCAAGTGCATGCTAACATTGCTAAGAAAAGGTTGAGACTAAGTGCTGTTAAAAGTGGGAATAAACTTGTAACTGAAAAACAGAGTCTATATTCGTATTTTATATGTAGCTTCTGTGAAATGCATTTAATGGGAGGGATCATATTGATTTGTGATGTCAAAATCCAAGGCAGTGGTTCCCCAAAGGAGGTAGGAAGTGGGTGAGATGTCCCGAGCACTCCTCCTCAGAGAGGGCAGTTGTCCAAACACCTTTCATATCTGGGGTTCTTTATTCCTTAGTGAGTGAGCAGCCTTTGGGCACTTTAGAGAATGTTCCATCATGTGCTGGAGAATAATAACTGTGAATTTCGAGTGGTCTCAGAGAGTCAAGTTTGGGGAATTCTCTCATTCTCTGCTTTGGTAGACAACCATTCCCTGTAATTGTCCATACACCTGCATTGTCTGGATAATAAATCAGCCTCCCCAGCTTCGGGAGCCTGTGAGGTTTTAGGGTAAGGTATTGATTTCACTCTAGTGTCTGGAAGAATTCACATTGCCCCTTAGTGGGAAGCCCGCCTACTGGAACCATCTCTAGTGGATGTCCTCCTGAGAATGTCAGTGGATGACTGAAAAATAAGAGTCAATGGGACATCGCAGAGTCCTGGATCCCACTCTAGGTGAACAGGATTTCCTCTGGACCTGTATGTGGTTTTGGGTAAATATTTCGCTTTTTGAAAACCCAGAAAGTAGACAAGGGGACTGGAGATTGAATTTATTATCAGACCTTTATTATATTAGAAAGGTGTAGGGCAGGAAGGTCAGAGTGCCCTGGAGTTCCCATTTGGTCTGTGGATTATTTGGGGGCACTTCCTAGGTGGTTCTGGTACTACAGATACCTGGGCAAGGCCACCGTGGAAAAAGTCTCACCGCTATTCTTATGCCCAAGGGGCTGGGTTCTCTACAGGTCCTCAGTCACACAGGCCTGTCCTTCAGGCGGAGATAAGGCAGTGATATTGAAACTGTTGCATCACCTTGCTGCAGTCATGCATGATCAAATAGACATGCTGGAAAGACAGAGGAAGGACTGAGTACAGAGCTGAAGCAGTGTCATTTATGGTAAAGACCATTTTTCCTTCAGTTCGTAGTAAAATCAATCATAGGTGGTTGTAATTACTACAACATGCTTTTTGTATTGGTTTGATTTCTACATTTCTAGAGAGTGTTTCCCATTCGGGTTTTTTTTCTTCTTCTTTTTTCTTTTTTTTTCTTTAAATGCCCCAAAGAAGTCTAAAATAAAGTTCTGACTGAGGGAGGGTGAAGGGAACATGGAGTATGATAGTCACTTTTGTTCCAGTGTTAATTTTGAAAAACTCCGGATGGCTAATACTGAAAGCCAGTCCAGAGTGCTCAGAATTAAAGAACTCGCTGCCTGTCCCTCCTCTGGCTGTGAGTCTGAATCACACAGGAAAGTCTGCCTCACAGGATTATTAATTCACTACTGTGATTTTTCTCTGTTGCTGAAGGGGAACTGGGGGAGGGGTGTGGTAAGTTGAGTGGGCAGCCAGGAAATGTGATATTTGTCTGAGTTCCTTGTGATTGGAGGAAATTCTGTCTTCAGAAGTTTTAGCAATGCAACTTTTTTTTTTTTAAGTAGTTTGACTTTTGACAGTGGGAGCTACCCCAATTCCACTTCTCTGGGACTGTGAAACCAATTCTCTTTGATATAATTTTATCAAGTGATGTCACGCAGATGGAGTGCCCACATAAAACCATAACCTCCGGAGGAGCTGGGTCCCTGCCTGCCTCTAAATCCTGTGTAATTTAAGGCGGCACTTCTCAGCCAAGTCTGCTCAGACCTGTCGCCTAACAGTCGCCTCTTTGAACTTTACCTCCTTTTCCCCCTTTATCTTCTTTTGATGGAAGTGTACATTAATATGAATAATCTTCAATGCCTGCCATCTGAAGACCCATAATCTTAGTAATCAAGCCTAATATAATGGGCAAGATGCAAGTGACATGGAAACACCCCCTATAAAATGGGCTGAGGACATTTCTTGATGCTGTGCCACAATTATTTTGAGTTCTTTGGATAAAACATAGTCCTCAAACTGGGGAATAATATTTCAAATAATGTAGCACTAATGTAATATCACTTTAGCATATTCCATTTCCAAAGATGGATTGTGATTCCTATTTCTGTTTATTTTTAAAGAACTATTCTCAATTATAGTATGATATTTTAATAACAATCATAAAATCACACATGTTGCATATTTATTATATGGCAGCCCATGAGGTAGGCTAAAAAGAAAACCTCTTATTTAATCCTGACAATACATTATTAGTTAAGTATTATCCCCACTTGACAAACAAAAAAACAAACAAAGAAACAAAAAATACCCAGAGGCTCAGAAATGCCATACACAGACAAGTTTAAAAGTACTTTTTAACTATCTTCAAAGCTCATGCCACACTAAGAGGAATGTTTAGTCTGCTCAAATTAGCTTTAACAAAGTTTTATATCAGTTTTAATGTTTTTATTTTTTAACAAAAAATAAATGAATATTTAAAACTATATTTATAGCTATGTAAAAGGTCTAAAGAATAGTATGTAAATGGATACCTGTATGCCCACCCCTGAATTCAAAAAATTAGACATTGACAAACTTTTGAAGTCCCATGGACCCTGCCCCAATCCCATTCTTCTTCATAATTCCAGATACTTGCAATTTCAGTGCCTGGGAGTGAGCAATCTCGCCAATTTGAAAGTTTTTTTTTGAGAAATGAACATTTTTTGTTGTTATGGGTTTACGATTCTTTCATTTTCTTTCTAGTTTTACCACATATGTATTTACCCTAAACAATGCATTGCTTTATTTTGCTTGGATTTGAACCTGATATAATTAATCTTTTGTGACTTGCTCTTTTTATTCAACATGATCTATGAAGGCTGCAGAGGGTGGTCATTTTCATTGTGACATAGTAATCGTTAGACATTTATGTTACAGGTGTCTTCTCAAATTTATTTTATTGGATTTTCACAAACAGCTTAGGTTTAATGTTAGTCAAATTTAGTGTTTCCCTTTATAAGCAAAAGTCTTATTTAAGAAATATTTTCTTTCCCAGAGATCATATAAACATTATCTTATATTTTATATAAACATTTAAAATTTTTGTTTTCCATATTTAAATATTCAATATCTCAGAAATTGATTTTGAGGTATAGTAGAGAACAGTGAGGAATTTTATTTTAGTTTTTCATGAATTCAGAGGAGCCACATAGTCTGAAGTCAGACCATCTGGGTTCAATAATTAAAATGTTATAATAGTCTCCATAATATTCTGGCACCTCTTGTGAAAAAGGTATTTCTATGTACCTTATATTTTTTTGTTTATTGTTTTTATGACTATTATATTTTTTAAAATTTGGTTACTTTTCCTAACTTGTTTGCTGTTATATAAAATACAATTGACCTTTATGTTTAGAGTTGTGTTTTAACAAATTATCGATTCTTTTGGGTTCTCTATAAACTCAATTATATCATCAGAAGTGTGATTTGTTTTTCCAAGCGTGTGTGTGAGTGTGTGTATGTGTTGTGTGTGTGTGTGCACTCACACACATGTGCACATCCTATCTAATAAAAGAGTAATATGCAAATTGACCATCACTCCAAAACACAATATGGCCGTTCCCATGTGGTCAAAGATGGCTGCCCCCATGTGGACACAAAATGGCCACTACAAGATGGCCTGCAAGGGAGAGTAGTTGGGGGGGACCAAGCCTTCAGGGGAGGTCAGTTAGGGGCAATCTGTATGGCCAGGAGCAGTTAGGCATCTATCAGGCTGACAGCGGAGCGGTTAGGGGCTGATCAGGCTGGCAGGCAGAAGTGCTTAGGGGCAATCAGACAGAGACAGGTGAGCAGTTGAGAGCCAGCAGTCCTGGACTGTGAGAGGGATATCTGACTGCCTGGGCTTGGGCCTACATGGGCGGTCAGACATCCCTCAAGGTGTCCTAGATTAGAGAGGATACAGGCTGGGCTGAGGGACACCATCCCTGTGCCTGAATTTTGTGCACTGGGCCTCTAGTATGTGTATAAAGATTAAAAAGTTATCCATTATTCTGTTATTTTACCACTTAAGAAGTAATTTCATTTTTGTATATTTCATTCTTTGTCCATATAGATAAATTTCCTATAGAATAAAATTTTGGTTTCCATTTTTTTTTCTTTTTTTAAACTTTGTTTTATTGATTTCCAAAAGAGGAACAGAGAGGGAGAAGAAAAACATCAATAATGAAAACCATGGATCAGCTGCCTTCTGTACACCCCCTACTGGGGATAGAGCCCAAAACCCAGGCATGTGCCCTGACCAGGAATCAAACCCCGACGTCCCAGTTCATGGGTCAATGCTCAACCATTGAGCCATAACAGCTAGGCTGTTTTCTCATTTTTAAGGAATATCTATTAGTTGCAGAAACTCAGAAAATAGACATAACAAGAAAATCAAAATACCCATTAAGCTATCACACTGTTTCATAAAATTCAGCAATGTATTTTATATAACTGACCACATATCCAAATAAAGCTACTTATTTTCCATTTTTAAGGATTTTGCTTTCTAGTAAATACCTACTGTAAACATTTTGATATTATACTCATTGTCTTTTTTTTCTAATAATAAATACACATTTTAATACAAATGAGGCAGTATCATACATACAATTATATTACCTGATGTTTTTCATAAATGATATATGTAACCAGTTTTTCACATTACTGAAAAATTTTCTGTAACATTATTTTTAAGTTATTGTATGTGGAATTATATATGTATGTGTATTATTTCAATTATTTTATTTTGTTGCATACTGGTGTGTTCAATTTTTTGCTAATTATAAATAGTTATAACTTCGCTCAGCCCGTGTGGCTAAGTGGTTGAGCATTGACCTATGAATCAGGAAGTCATGGTTCGATTCTCAGACAGGGCACTCAATCCCCAGTGTGGGGTATGCAGGAAGCAGCCTATCAATCATGTTTCTTTCTGTCCCTCTCCCTTCCTCTCTGAAATCAATAAAAATATTTTTTAAAGTAAAACTAGTTATAGCTTTCTGTCACTAAGAAAAATTTCTGGATGAAATGGAAAATTACAAGGTTGTTTTGTTTGTTTGGTTGTTTTTTTAAATGGTATTGCCAAATTGTTGCCTTCCACATATTTTGTTCTAACATTCCACTAACCATGTGGCTGCTCCATTCTATAATCTTTGTCTCTCAATCTTCCTCTCTCTCTCTCTCTCTCTCTCTCTCTCTCTCTCTCTCTCTCTCTCTCACACACACACACACACACACACACACACACACACACATACACATACTCATACGCACATGCCCCAGGACTCTAAACTTGAATCATTAAGTGGAACAAAAAAAAAGTTCCTAAAAGTTTCACTAAAACTACCTGGGAAAACTTTTTGCAAAATTACCCACCCTAGAAATTGCTGTGCTTGCTCCCACTGAGTTTTTTTTAAAAGTGTTTTGCCTGGCACTTTTCAGCAAGATGTCTAGAGCATAAAACTCAATTTTTCTTTCTAAGGTAGAGAGAAGCTTTTTATTTTAAATTGAATCTGATGGAATTCCTTCATGTATTTATTTCTTTGTTTCTAAATATAAGTATGACAAGCTCAGAGCTGTCTGTGGTTACACAGGGATTTTTGGAAACAGTTTTAACTTTGGGCATACCCCTGAACGTGGGCAGCGCCTACACATTGTCATCTCAACCTCCTCTTACCCTTTTGGGAAGTCCTGATACCCTCATGAGGAGACTTTTTTTCTTCTTCTTTATTTTACTATTCTCAAATCAATAGGGGGGGTTTCCTTATATTCATTCCCCAGCCCAATTCTAACTTACACAATTTTAATAGCCAGTGTTATATTGAGAAGGCATGTTCTAGAATATTGGTACTCATCTTTGGCTACACATTAAAATCACTTAGTTTTTAATATGCCCATATATGAGCCTATCCTGATGTTCAGGTTTAGTAATTCTGAAGTGTCTGCCCAGTTATGGGTCTTATAACTTGGATTCTATCCCCTACCATTCTAGATCATCAAAATGTGCTCTCCAAAGGAAAATGAAGCTAGAAAAGGGACAGGAGCTGACCAGGAGAAAGGATACCCATGAAGCAGTAGTGAAAATCTCTTTCTTGAAGTAAAACAAGATTTTAAAAGAGAAGCAGGTTAAATTATGTTGGTTAATGAAAATCAGATAGTGTAAGAATTTCATCATTTCATCGTCGTGTTTGGTACATCCATTTCAGCTAGTAATCTGCTTAGCAAATCATGAGTATCTTCAAATCATGGTATGATTTCATAGTTTATTACTTTTGATTTCCCATAAAGGAAAGAAGGAAAGAGGGAAGAAAAAAAAAAGAGGGGAGGGAAAGGGAAGGATAAAGGACACAAGTGTGAAGGGCACAAATGAGGAAAAGGGGAGAAAGTGTGAGCAAATCTAGCAGGAGAGCAGGCAGGTACCTACAGAGGAACAGCGAGTGGCTGAGAGGAGACACCCTATGAGGGGCAGACAGGGATGCTCAGTAAAAATGGGTGGGAAAGAAAGGGGTTGAAACAGAGGAAGATTGATAGAAAAGGAAGAGGAGGCACAAGGTACACCAATGCCTGGTGCTCACCTCAGCAGAAAGATGAGCAAAATGTAGGAAACCAAGAATCTAGCCTTCCCATCTGCTCTTATGTTCCTCCTCTCAGTGTACAATCGTCTCAAAGACAAGGTAATTCAACCTCCAACTCTCAAACAAGACTATGATTGCTAAGACATCATAAGTGGAGATGCTATCAGTTTCCGCAACGATCTACTTATCACACCATTCAATTTTCTTTAATTCTCTTCTTTAATGATGTTTGTACATTCACAAATTAAAAATGAAGTTAGTTATTGATCTCCTTTTATACCACACTAGAGGTCCAGTGCACAAAATTTATTCATGGGAGGGCGGTCCCCTCAGCCCAACCTGCACTCTCTCTAATCTGGGAGCCCTCAGGAGATGTTCTACTGATGGCTTAGGCCTGCTCCCTGTGGTTTTCTGCTCTCTGCAGGGCCTGCCTGCTCCACACCATGGCGATGGGCAAGAAGGCCCTGCTGGGTGCTTGCTGTCAAGCTGTGTGGCTGGACCACCTGGGGGCAGGACCAGCTGCTCTGCCCATCCTAGAGTTGCCCATCTGGCCTTGCCTGGCTCTCTGGCCCTTGAAGCAGCCTTGTGGCTGCTGATCAGGCCCTCCCTTAGTGCAGGCATGCAGAGGCCCCTGCCGGTCTCCCCCCACCTCTCCTCCCCGCCCACCCCCCCGTCCCCCTACTGCTTGCACAACATCCTCCTGTGTGGTTGACCTGTTAGGGCATCCTGGTTAATTAGCGTATTTCTCTATTTTAGATAGATAGATAGATAGATAGATAGATAGATAGATAGATAGATAGATGATAGATAGATTAGCATATGTTTAAGTATTTTTCCTATAACTTTCATCCACTTTTCTTCAAGGGATGAAAGAGAAGGGGTGTGTGTGTGTGTGTGTGTGTGTGTGTGTGTGTGTGTGTGTTTTAGGGAAAAAGCCAATATGAGAAAATCTTGCTTCTACAAGCTGGCATCTTCCTTTATCCTTCCACATAAATTAAGGATGGCATATATAGGAAAACCCAAGTTTTCAGTTGTACTGTTTATGAGATGTCTGGAGTAGGCACTCTGGAGTTCATTAGTTTGCTCAATACCTATTATTCTCCCAAGCTGTGTCTTTCTGCTCAGCTAACCTCAAGGCTGTTGTCTTCATCCTTCTGGTTTTGTTTCAGGGTTATAAGATTTTATCTTCAGTTCAGCATCTCAAGCAGGAATCGGGGCCAAGGGAAACTTTCTGTCCTTTTAATCAGAAAGCAAAATATCTTTCCCAAAAGTCCCCCTGCAAATCTACTTAATGCCTCTTCACCAGAAATGGGTCAGATAGCCACTCTCAGTTCCAAGAGAGTGTGGGAAAGAAACTGTGCCTGTTCTGCTTCCATAATATAAAGAGAAACAGGAAAAGGAGGATGAGGATGGTTTGGGGAAGCCAAACCAAAGGGACTTCCACACCCTCATCCCTCATTTGGCTGGTGTGGTGTCCCTTTCTATGTTCCTATCCTCTGTCACTTTTCCCAGAACAATTTCCAAAGTGTGTTCCTTTTATGGAAACACAAACCCATGGAATTCCCACCAATTAAAATAAAGCACATCTATATGTGTTTTTAAAGTATGGTTTATAATATCCATACGATGTTCCCTGGGGGTAATACTTACTTAATAGGTTTCCCAAGTCCCTTGCCCCTTCCTTGGCGTCTACCACCTTTGAAATGTCAGGTTTCAGGTATAGCATGGCTGTAGCTATTCTTGCAGCAGGTATGAACTAGTCATTGGAGGATTATTTATTGCTTTCATCAGTTAAGTGATGTATCTAAAAACTCTCTAACTTCTTCCAAATCTCCCTCCACCCCAACAATAATTTTTTTTTCTTCTTTTTATCCATAGGGAATTTTCTATTCCTTTTTTATTTTCGTATAAATAAACAAAAACCCAGTTGTTTTTATTTCTCAAAAGGTACCCTTTATGGGCATTCAATGCCCACTAAGAAATCTTCCCTGACCCCCAAAGGGCTAGAAGGCTCAGAAGGGTTGAAAACTGTGCCCTGTGCCCTCACTGTGTTCTCACAGTTTCCCATGTGTGTTATAAGATGCTCACACATGTGTATTATAGTTGTCACAGTGAAAGTATGCTGCAGTCACCTCATAATCCCCTGAGCTCAGCATAACCTCCAGAGCAAAGTGGGACTTCCGCATCGACACTGGATAAATGCCGATTCCACTGAAATGAAGTGAAAGGATCAGAAATGGTCCATCTGGCCATCTGACTTTCAGCTGGTTGCAGCTGACATGCCCAGATCAGGCGCCAGTCTATAAAGGAAGTCCCTCTGTAGTTTCAGTCAGCCATAGTCTCTCACCAGACTGGTCTGCTAAAAAAAACCCTCCCCTCCCATCAAGTCAAAGAGAAAAATAAGCAGATTTAGGAAATGAATGAAAGTGAGGATTGATGGCTAAAGCTGTACTCCTTTTGGCACCTTCACAGCTCATTTGTTCTGGGGAAACACCTTTATGCTATAATACAAAACAGGTCCATTGGCAGGAGGACAGGCAGGGAATATGTTAGGGAAACAACAGAATCCTGGAGCCAAATTGTCTCTCTTCTGCCCCCTTAAGCTCTTCTTCTTTGGTGGCCATTCTTCTCATTTTAATTCATTTCTTATTTAGAGATTCTTCATGGGCAGGCGCTAGGACTTCCTAACGAACTTGTCCAGCAAGCACAATTGCTTCCTTTTTTGTCAGCCTACCCAATCCTCTATCATTTTTAACACTCTCTTAATCAAATTCTTTGAAATCAAATTGAACTCAATCCAAAAGCAGTCAGTGTTCATCAGTAGATTTGAAAATGTGTCTCTTGCTGAAAGGCTCATTTAATTAATCCACCCCAACTATATGATCACCCTTCAATGTATCTTCTTAGCATTTATATTCCCAGTGTTCTCCTTCAGCTTTCTATTTAGTCAAGAGAGCTATCTCCCCCATTAGAAAGTTGGCTTCTTGAGAAAAGGACTGTGTCGTGTTCTGTAATTAAAAAAAAAAAAAAAATCTTTCTATTTGACAGTATTGTTCTCCCACTAATGCACTCGCCATTCTATTGATATATGCAAGTAATGATCATGCAATGGATTTACCCTGACCCTCTCATAGACCAATCCCGACTTTGGTCTCACATGTTGTAAACACTGAATACTACTAACTATCTGTTAGAATATAAAATATATACATATATATCATGTCAGACCATTGAAATGCATTTATTTTAAAAATATATATATTTTATTGTTTTTTTACAGAGAGGAAGAGAGAGGGATAAAGAGTTAGAAACATTGATGAGAGAGAAACATCAATCACTTGCCTTCTGCACACCTCCTACTGGGGATGTGCCCGCAAACAAGGTACATGCCCTTGACTGGGATCAAACCTGGGAACTTTCAGTCCACAGGCTGATGCTCTTTCCACTGAGCCAAACCGATTAGGGCTGAAACACATTTCTTGAGTGTGTACTCTATTTGGCTATTGAAGATGACCTCAGAGAAATTAAAAGATTTATTGGAGATTTAATATAAAAATTGGGTCCCTTTTCCCTTAGTATACTTTTCCCTTCTTGTCCCTGTCACTTATGTAATGCATATGAATTTGTTGGACTACGTGAATATTAACTGAATGTACCAGGATTTGAGAAAAAATCAATGGGCAGGGCCTCTTTCTTCAAAGTATCAATGCCCAATTTACAATCTAGCTTCTTTACTGTGGATAGTTCTGTGGTCTCCTAAGTATAATATGTATTGTCCTGAGAAAAATGTAGTTAATGATCAGGGTGGGGCAGAATTGGAAATGAAAGGTTAAGCAGTCATTATACTGAAAGTTTTATACACAGGAAGAGGTGGGGCAAAAGATAAGATGATATCTTAAGGTTCCTAAGACAAACAAGTTTTGAATGAATATATTCAATACCATTTCCCAGCCTGTAGTTTCTGCTCATTTTTCTATCCACCTAAAAGCATTCTAAAAGTACGTGGAGTGTCTGGAACCAGGGCGGGGCAGGAAGGGTGGTCCCCCTCAGCCTGGATTACAGGAGGGCACAGACCAGGCCCAGGGATCCCACCAGTACATGATTAGGGCTGGGGAGGGACATGGGAGGTTGGCCAGCCAAGGAAGGACCACAGAAGGGCTACAGGGTGTGTCCAGTCCATCTTGCTCAGTCCAATTGGCCAGACCCCAGCAGCAAGCTAACCTACCAGTCAGAGCATCTGCCCGATGGTAGTTAGTGCATATCATAGCAAGAGGTTGAATAGCCTTAACGTATCATTAGCATATTACACTTTGATTGGTTGAATGGCCCACCAGACAACTGGACACTTAGCATATTGGGCTTTTATTATATAGCATTGCTAAAACTAGGAAGCAGCTAAGATGTCCTTCAGTAGGTGAGTGGGTAAACTGTGGTACAGTCATACAATGCAACATTATTCAGTTCTAAAAATAATTCTTATCAAGTCATGAAAAGATATGGTGGAAACTTAAATGCATATTGTTAAGTGAAAGAAATCAATCTGCAGGAATCCAACTATGACACTCTGGAGAAAGGAAAACTATGGCGACAGTAAAAAAGATCAGTGGTTACCAGAAATTTCTGGGAGGAAGGAAAAGGTGAATAGGAGCATAGAAGATTTTTAGGGAAACTATTCTTTCTATATGAAAATCTATTGGGGGGTACACATCATTACACATTTGTCAAAATCCATATAATATACAATGCAAGTTAATAATAATGTATCAACATCTGCTCATCAATTATAACACATATACCACACTAATGCAAAATATTAATAAAAGGGAAAACTAGAGAGTGGGTGAGGGAGCATTTGAAAACTCTGTAGTTTCTATCCACCTAAAAGTGTTCTAAAAGTACATGGAGTGTCTGTCTCTCTCTCTCTCTCTCTCTCTCTCTCTCTCTCTCTCTCTCCCTCTCTCTCTCTCTCTCTCAAAAACAATAAATAAATTTTTGTATTCTAGGCTAGCACTAGGCAACAGACCTTAGGAACCCAGGAAACACGCAATAAATAACAGCTATTATTACTCACCATCTCCCTAGTGAGTATGTCCCTGACATAACAACTTTATAACTGGCTAAGGGGACCCATTATGTTAGAGTTCCTCAACTTCGGGACTATTTGCATTTTGGACAAGATCACGTTTAACTGTGGAGAGCTGCCCTGTGCCTTGAAAGATTTTAGCAGCGTCTGTTCCCTTCCAACTATAGAGAACCTGCTTCCCACAACCATCTATATTCTGTAACAAAAATGTCTTCAGACATTGTCCAATGCCCCTGAGGGGAACAAATGCCCCACTGAGAACCATTGCATTAAGTGCTGCTGAAGGAAAGCAAAAGGGCTCCAACAATGGTGATCTTTACTTCTGTCCCATTGGAGGAGAATTCCCAAACTCCTAATGTGAAATGCATGCCACTGGAAATAAATTACATCTGCTGGGGATTTTTCATTTCATGATTTTGTCCTTGAGACCAAAATAGGCTGGGGACAGAGCCTGGTTTCACATCAGTTGAAAGCTGGGAAGCTCATCAGTCTCTGCCTTTGGAAGTTTCTGTCCAAACTGATCTAGATAAAACTAAAACCATATGGCCAGAGCGGGGATATGACGCTCACCTTTCCCCCCTTCATTCCTTTTGAAAAAAGCACAGGAGCCAAGAGTGGCAAAGCCCTTTGCCAAAAGATCACTTTCAGCCTAGTTTACTTTTGTTTGTTTGTTTGTTTGTTTTTGTTTTGTTAAAATAACCGCTTAGGACATTTTGATACATCATGGTATTTTCCTCCCAAGAAAAAGGTTTTCAGATTAGTAATATTTTTTCTCCACTAATCTCTGTCTTAGCCACTAAACCGCAATCAAAGGGTCTGGAGAAGAGCAAAAGACCCCGTTGTTTATTATTTATTTGGCTAAAAGGGGATTTTATGTGTGTACCTTAATTGGGTCGGATGCCCTATGACTACCTCATTGAAGTCTGAAAGCTGGGAGTTTCCAGGAGATGTGCTAAACTTGATTTGCCTGTATGAGTCTTTATTAGGCACCCGCCAAAAGATTTTATTTATTTGTTTATTTATGTAAAGAAACAGGGATTTCGGCAACAGGCAACAGGCACCAGTCCAGGGGAATTCACGGTCCAATAAAGACTAACAACCCAGACAGGGCTCATACTTGTTTCTCTGGATTTGTTATCAAAGGAAAACAGGACTTCTAAGAATGAACTTCAAATGAATCATTCCTTTTCACCAAAACTTCCTAGCATAGCCAAAAGATACTCTGGCTAGTTTGGGGAAAGAGGAGAGGGTGGGCAGAAAACAGGACATGTGTGCGAAGGGGCCCCAGTTGGCTCCATCTTCAGAGAAGACAGTTCTTGTGCCACCAACAGGCCCACTCCCAACATTGCTAAGCTTCCATGGGACTTGAATGGCATCAATTGTTACAAAACAAAACAAAACAAAACAAACAAAAAATACGAGTGTTTAGGATTGCCCTGGCTGGGTAGCTCAGTTCATTAGCACATCAACCCGAAAGGCTAAGGTTGCAGGTTTGATCTCCAATCAGGATACCTACAATAAGCAACCAATCAATGCATAAATAAATGAAACAGCAAATTGATGTTCCTCTCTCTCTCTCTCTCTCTCTCTCTCTCTCTCTCTCTCTCTCTCTCAAACAATAAATGAAGTTTTGTATTCTAGGCTAGCACTAGGCAACAGACCTTAGGCCACAGAGCCACCCATATGTTCTTCAATAAACTTATTTTTTTGTGTGCTTGTGAAACACTGGACTCACTAAAGGGCAAGGTAGGGATGATTCTCACACTAAAGATGTACGTAGTATAAGTCATCTTTATCACCAAAAGACTCCTCCTAAGCGATATCTATGAAGGTGGTAACAGCGGCCAACTCTGGCCGAGCATCAGCATACCTGTGGAATTTTTTAATACTAGGACACCCACCGTCTGCTCCAACTCCTTTTCATCAGATCTCTTGAGGTAAAGTTCAAGCATCAAAGGTAGTTTGAGGTTGGAAGCCAATATTACGTAGGATATGTAAAAACAGTAGTTACAGAAGGTCAACCAACTGTGTGTTCCATTTGGACTCCTGGTGAGTAACAGAAGCACATGTCATGCCTTGCCCCCAGTCAAGACACCATGCAGAAAACAAAGGGTGTCTTTCGTCCTTAGTTCACCTTGATGGCCAATTGCCTCAAATTTCCCAGGACATATATCTTTCTCTCTATAAAACTATTATCACTGTCAGACTCTTCTTTGTGCTTAATATATTAACCATTTAAAGTGGTAGATAATTATTCTATTCTCTGAGTCCTTGGGTTTCCTTTCTCCATTGGAGCCTAAATAAATATTAGAAGAGGCAACAAAATGAGCTCCTTGAGGGATTTAAAATAATCTCCTATGGAAAAAAAAAAACTAGCTCTCATAACAGCTTATATGTATGAAACCTGGCAAAGCCCTGCCAGAAGATGACCTTTTTAGGGAGACCTAAAGCACATTCAAAATTTAAAAAGTCCTTCTATGTAAACAACTGTTCTATATGAAGAAAGTTTTTAAATTTTTGAGAAGATTCATTTAAAATTGAATTACAGAAATTGCATATTTAGCAAGATCCCTTTGACCTGGACTAGTAAAGAACTAGAGGTGCCAAATCTCAAGGTGATAGTAGAACCAGCTAGAATATCTGCTTAAAAGGTGCTACTCTTAGCCTGCCCCATGATGCATTTGACCTCTAGGGTTCAGAAACCCATGAGGCATGGATAGCCTCTTGATGTTATCCTGTAGAAGATACAATTTTCAACTTTTCAGCTTTGGGATTCTCTACTGGACAAATTGTGCCTCTGGTGGAGTCCTGTGCAGCTGAGCCATGTAAATGGGCCCCTTGAGAGTTCAACTGCTAAATTTAACTGTGGTGGGAACATAATCTGATGGATGAGTTGTGGATCTGCCACTAAATAACCCTATGAGACTTTAGGAATATTAATCAATTCATTCATTTATTGTTGACCTTTAAAGTACCTATTATCTGCCAAAAAGTGTGTCAACAGCTTGAGATGCAACAGAGAGCCCTACGTCCTTGCCTGGTGGGGAAATGTACATGAAATAAACCATCACACAGATACATGTAGAAATGCAACTTATAATAAGAATTGGGAAAGATCTGTATATCAAGGGGGTCCCTCTGTTGGCATGAGGGGCCAGGGAAGATCTATCTAAGTAATTAAGCTGAGACCTAAAGGATAATTAAGATTCAGACAAAATGGGTGGGAGGGGAGTACCAGAGATGGATGCCAGCAGGTGTGAAAGATGGTGTGCAAGGAGGAGTTGGAGAAGTGGGCATGGGAGTTACAAAGATTTGCCTCATAATGATGAAAATGATGGCCCCAGAGTTCTTAGGCATTAATGAGGAAATGAAAGAGAGAGGTGCTGAAAGCAAAAAGAGCAAGTGGTACATGGGTGACCTGTACAGTGGCCCACAGCTGATGAGATTGAGAGCTGTTGGAATGAAGGAACTCTAGCCTGCATGCTCAAAGGATATAATGTTCTCCTTAGAGAATTTTTTTAACTACTCATTGAGGTGGCATCCACGAGATGGCAATAGGAATGGATGGCTGAGGTAGAGTGCTGAAGAAATGTATTGGCAATGAGGAGGTCATAGAAAAGAGCCTATCAAATGAACTCTATGTTGACTGGGCCTCTGGATATTTACCTTTCTTAGGACAAGTACTGATCCAGGTGCTAACGTCTTCAGTGAGCAAGAGGACTTGACCAGAAGACTTACAGACAATCTTCTCTTGCCCTGGGGAGCCCCTAAGACTTTTTCCATAAGCAGTAACAATATTCACTGTTGTTGTTTTTTTCCAACTACCATATTTCAACATTGTGGAAACCAGACTAGACTTAAAATCAGAAGACCCAGGTTTCAAGTTCTGGTCCTCTGACTCTAAATGTGCTATTTACCTGGACATGTCACTCTAAGCCTTTGTTTCTGGATTTCCTCATCTGTGAATTATATAAATGACCTTCAGAAGGTGGGTGGGAGGTGGAGAAGGGATGACCTGCCTCCCTAGAGAAATACATCAAAATTTTAGTGCAGTAGTTTCCAACTCTCCTCACACATGAGAATCACCTAAATTTGATCTAGGTTGGGCCAAGCTTTGGAAAATTTTTAAATGTCCCCTGTGATTCTAATGAGCAGAGTTTGGGAACCACTGCTCAAGAGAAACAGATGTCATTTGAGAATCATATTCAACATACACCACTAGACTACAAGCCCTATTTTTCTCTTTTGTTCACTGAAATTACCCTAGTGCCCAGAATATCTGACACATAATAGGCACTCAATAAATTATATTTGGGAAGACTATGATTATAACGCAGATCAGAGCACTGCCATGGGGATATAAATAAAGTTAAAATTGCTGCTGAATTTCTTATTTGATTAGTTAATTCTCTGGTCAGTCCTGGCCATAGAACTGCAGATGACCCTATAGCCCCAAGCATAATTCTAAAATATTACCCATATTTTCCGGCATATAAGATGACTTTTGAAACGAAAAAAAGCCTGCTCAGATTGGCCAGTGTCAGAGAGGCAGTCTATTAAAAAAAAGAACTGGTGTTGCCTCGGAAGTGGGGGGTAGTCTTATACAGCGAATATAGGCCTAAACCTACGTTTTAACTGTAAAATTAGGAGGGTCGTCTTATACACTGGAAAATACGGCACTAAGGTTTATTTACATATAATGAACCTCCTTTGGAATGTTCCCCAACACACACACATGCCGATGTGGCTTCAATCTCATGAGAGGTCAGTTTTCAAGGAATTTCTTTTCATCATACTCCCAGAGAGACTGAGGCATTTTCCACCTTGAACCTGTTTCATCCCTCAGCAATCCTAGAGCGTAGAGATGATCTGTTTGTAAATGTCTCTCTATCTCCTCCTTTTACATAAAATTCCCTAAAGACACAAAGTCTGTGTTTTTTCTTATAATTCCAAGCACCCATGATAATGATGATGATAATGATGTCCCTGGCATGGAAACAATATTTTATCATTTAATGAATAAGTTTGTATACTGTCTGGAACTCATTGGGGATTTTCCTCCACTGAATTTCCTCTCAACTAGGGAAAGAACCAGGATTAGACCACAGAATCCAGCCAGAAATGTACTTGGTGGCCAATCGTGGGATAACTTAGATGTTTATATGTTCCTGAGAGAAAAAGAAAAGAGAAGGGCAAAAGAAAGCTTTGGTGGGCATTGGCCCCTAAGAATAGGCTGGTGGGCTCAGGGCATTGGCCTTTTCCCAGCCTACATTGGGGAGATCAGCCAATTACTTTGGCATCAAAAGTTAAAAGAAGGAGAGCTCTTATGGGGTCAGAGGTGTCCCTAGCTGTAAATTCTTCTACTGTGTGGTCTCGCAGAATTAACTGAAGAATGAGACTTTGGAGACTCAGCCTCCTGTCCTCTTAGCCAGCGGAGTGATCTTGGGTAAGTTGCTTAACCCATAGGCATGGGTTAGTCTTTTCATCCATAATAGGGATAGCTAAAAATCATCACTTTACCCACACTTCAGTAGTGAAAAGAAAAACTAGGCAATACCTGTAAAAGCTCTTTATTGTGAAACTCTTCGTGGCTACACAAAGTGATACAGATAATAAAGCACTGCTCACTTAGGTGCCTCCAGATCTAGCACAGGGCCTGGACGGAAGCATTGGTAATGGGTCATTGCCCATGCTGCCTGTAATTTTAGCTGTCAAAGGTGGTGCTATTGTCTCTTAAGAGAACAGATAAGAGTCCAAGGGAATCTCAACTTCCAAGATACTTTAAGCTATCATTCCCCTGCCTGAGCCCCCAAGCTGTAAGGAAATAATAGGAGCTTCTTTGAAAATGTTGTACTACCTGCCCAGGACTGCTAGACCTGCTACTTGTAAATGCCCAGGACACATCTATGAGGGACCCTGAAGGCCTAGACATCATCCACAGTGGCCTTTGCCTGTCCTTATCTTCACAGCTATTCTTCCACATCCTCTATTGCATATAATGTAGCCTCTAACTATTCCTCTCCAGTTTTCTTGATAAAACCCAAATTGCCCAACATCTGTTACTCCATAAGAACAGTCCCCTCTTCAGAGAATTATCCTTGCCCAACTAACCTACCTCATCCAGGATAAGCCCCTAATACAGTCCACTTTCCTTCTCCAAGTTAGTAGGCTTCTTGGACAACTTCCATGCCTGGCATTCTAAATAAAGGCTTACGTTCATCGTGCTCTTGTTATTTGTCTTCCTCTGCTTTCAGGGGCCTAGATTCTCCTTATAGCAAGTGGGTACTAGGATAGGGAAAACATGGTATTTCTTATTTTCTGACTTCCTTCTACAGTCAGTAGAAAAGGCACATGTTTTCTTCTCTTCTTGCTATTGTTATTCTTTAGATGGGCCTTGTTTAGGAGAAAAATAAAAATATTTGCCGAAACCAGTTTGGCTCAGTGGATAGAGTGTCAGCCTGTGGGCTGAAAAGTCCCAGGTTCAATTCCAGTCAAGGGCATGAACCTGGGTTGTGGGCACATCCCCAGTAAGGGGTGTGCAAGAGACAGGTGATTGATGATTCTCTCTCATCGATTTTTCTAACTCTATCCCTCTCCTTTCCTCTCTGTAAAAAAATCAATAAAATATATTAAAATAAATAAATAACATAAATAAACAAAAATATTTTCCTTCTATCTACAATATCTTATGTTGTTGAGCTGGGGCCCGGTACATTGGACTTATAAAGAGAGGTTAACAAGAGAGAAACAAGCAGAGTGTATTGCATGTGCATCATACCTACATGTGGGATCATTCTTGGCTGAGGGACTCAAAGGGATGGTTAGAATGTGGGACCTAGGTTTCTACCTCAGTAGGGGAAAGGCAAAGCAAATGACTATTTTTAAGATAAATTGGCTCTTAGGGAAATAGGCGGGAGATACTATAATTTGTGAGATGTTTGTCTGAGTGTGGTGCCAACTCTGCCTCCCAGAAAAAAGGAGTAGGGTTACCACAGGAGATTTATGACAATTGATTTCTTTTCGGAAGCTCTACTTTTAAGCAGATAAGGGATTTCAAGAGTTCAAATCCCTTGGCAACTGGTGTGGTTCAGTAGTTGAGCATCAACCTATGAACCAGGTCATGATTTGATTTCTGGCCAGGACACATGCCTGTGTTATAGGCTCGATTCCCAGTGTGAAGCATGCAGGAGGAAGTGATCAATGATTCTCTCTCATCATTGATATTTCTCTCTCTCTCTCTCTCCCTCTCCATTCCTCTGTCCGAAATCAATAAAAAAAAATATTTTAGAAAAAAAAAAGAATATGCCTAGGAAAGAATAAACTAGATGAAAAGAAGTTTCCATGAAGTGAGAGGAATTCAAAGTCTAAGGTATCCCGAAATGACCTGGCTCTCCTTAGAGGTGGGCAGGCTCAGTTGCTGCATTGCTATTGATGGCTCCCAAATTCCATTTATAGGGGAAGGTAGTATGAGGTTTACTCAAAAAGGCTGTCCACCGGGAATGTTCCTACTTGTTCTGCAAATGATTAGTAAATTAGTAGAAAAGAACCAGAAAACTTGTTATAAAATTTTCTATAGAAACATGCAGGGGTTGGGGAAATTGGACCCACATAGAAGGAATTGATCATTTCAAATGGATGGTGCTCAAGGTGACACTTTAAAATATTTGATGGAAAACTCTAACCATGTGAATTTGGTGACACTGCTCCAAGAGAGCAGACAGAAGGTGAGTGAGACCACATTATCTCCCTCCCACTTTTTCAATGGAGGCCAAGAACCAGTTTCTATGAATCTTCTAGGGTACAGAGAGAAAGAACTTCCCCTCAGTCCTGATCTTGTCCCATCAGCTCCTCGCTTGGGACGCACAGAACATTACAGTTGTACAGAAAGCCGTTTGCAGAGAAGATAGGAAATAAAATGGAAACTGAGTTGGGCTGACCATGTGCCTCCCGTATCCAAAATTAAATCAACCATGCATAGTCTCTGCTTCTCGCCTTTTGGGGGAATCAGAACACACCAGGTAACTCTTGTTGAACTATATGTGAGCTATCATGCGGCCTCTGTGCAAAGCCCATCTTTAAAAACCAGCCTTTCCTTAGGAGGCTTTGCATTTTAAAGGGCTTTTTTAAAATCTTATTTTATTTTATTTTTAGCTTTTTAAAAGTAAGTGGCTTTTTACTTTTTAAGAAAAAAATGCTCATGGTAGAATCCATTTTTTTCTTGGTGCCATTTTTGCATTATGAGTAACCAATCGTCTAGGTTACAGGGAGACTCCCGTGGGCTGCTGGCTCCAGACTGTGTCTCCACAGCTCCCAACAGTGTAACCAGAGCTCAGCCCCACAAGCCAGAGCCCCTGAGAAGCCACTGCCCACATCTGGGACATCTCCTGGGTGAAAACCACAGTCTAGAAACTTTGAAAAGTACAGAGAAGCCTAAAGAAGAAAAAAAGTCCCTGATCATTTCACCACTTTAGGCATTTTGATGAAAATACTTCTTTTCTTTCTTTTCTTTTTTTTTTTTTCTGTCAGTGAAATAGTGGCTTCCTACATTTTAAGAAAACATCTTGATTTCAAGTGGAACCCGGGGGGTTAATGGGGCCATCTAAAATGTGAAGACGTGTGGGCCATGTTGCAGATGGACTGTAAAAGCCATGAGGGGAGGGGAGGGAGCTTCTAAATTTAACAAACTTCCCAAAAAGGCAATCTTAAACCTCACTGAAGCCGTACTATTTTTGAAATTGGAAATCCCCTCTTTCACCGCACAACTCAGTGGTCGAGCCATCTAAGAATTCGACTTTTCTGGCGACAGGACGAGCTGGTCCTTCGGTGAATGCCACGGTTACTCCTCTTCCTTCCTGTCACCCATGGGGTCAGGGACAAGCGCCAAGTGAAACGTGACACCTGGTGCCCACGGGCTGCCTCCCCTGGGACCTCACTCCTTGCCTGCTGTGGCTCCACTTAAAGGGGCTGTTCCGTTTCAGGCCTTTCTTTCCAACCCTCCTTTCAGTTCTATACTCGTTTCTGGACTTTTGCCAAAACTTCTTCATGAAACAGCTTGTATCTGCTTGACAATTTTTTTAAAGGGCTTATATTTTGGAAAATACACTTCATCTGTGTCTCTAACCTTTAACGTGGCCTGAAGGAGCAATGCGGCAGCTTCTTTTTGTAAACGGTGAAGAGAGGAAAGATATCAGTCACTTTGTCAAGAAAGCCAAGTTTGTCCACATCCTTACACTCTCCCTCAAAGTTCATTCTCATGCTCAGTTTGACTCAGGCTATAGTTAGGGTGTCAAATAGCCTGCCCAGGACATTTGTGCATTCTTGATGTTCAAGGCATCCTCTGAAGAAAATGGTTTTCAGACAGTCCCTCCCCTCCCCGCCAACTCCCACATCCTCTACAGCAAAGCTGGTGCCTTCCCCCACTCCGTGCCCATGAGTGACAGGGGATGGGCACAGGACCCCATCAAAGCAAACTGCTTTTCTTTCATGTTTACAGGCTTTTTTTTTTTTTTTTTAGGCTTTTTTTTTTAGAGCAGTTTTAGGCTTACAATAAATTTGAGAGGAATTTATAGCTATTTCCCATACACTCTCCAGGCAGAATTGAAACAGCTTTTCTTCATTTATTTTCACTGCTAAGCCCTGACATGATATCATAATATCTCAAAAGCCCTAAGTATTAAGAGAGAGAGAAAAAAAAATGAAGATCACTTTTTTACATAACTGAAAACAGAGGACTCCTGCTGCTTACTCATGTCCATTATGGTCATCCCTCACTCTGTAATGTGCTATGTGTGCCTGTTGCTGTTAGCTTGAGTTCCTGACTTATTCAGCCAACAACTGAAAAACATAGAAGTGAGGTGACCCCAAAAGGGAGATGCAGCTTTCATCCCATATTGTGTACTCTTTAAATTGAAGTTTTTTTCTTGACTATGTCAGAAATTCAAAATTTTGAAAATTTGCCGAAATGTTGAAAAGAAGCAAATGAAATTACCAGTATAGATTATCTCCCCAAAACTGTCACTCTGAAGGTTTTGGGAAATATTCTTTTGTCAATTTTTTCTGTGCCTATATACATACTTTGCTAATCCCCACTCCTCTAGTTAGGATCATGGTAGTTGTACTGTTTTATAACACACTTCTTTTCACTTACTATATTATAATCATTTTCTTATCATTAATTTTGTGTATCTGTTGTTTTATTTGTTATTATAAAAACCAGAAAAAATAGCCAAGGCAGTTATTAGCCCCATTTTACAGATTAAAAAAATGAGGCACAGAGGTGACTATATTAAAGTTACAGAGCAGCTCAGCTTGGGTCTCCCTACTGTCAATATAGTATTCTTCTCCTACATCAAATTAAAGGGGCAAAAAAGCACAAACTGGGGTATCATTAATATTCTTTTGCAAGGATTAGTGGCATTAATAATAGGTAGTTACTATAGTGACTTCCTGGAGAAGAAAAAACTAGATAAAAGTTAATGGTTAGAATGATTATGGCTGTGAGAGAAAACACAATGTTTTCAGGAATTTAAAGATATTTGGGAAATGTTGGTGAAGATGTAGAATTCTTACCCATTTCTGGTGAAATATAAATTGGTGCCACCACTTTGCAAAATGGTAAAACATAATTAAAATACCACCATGTCAGAACAGACTGGAAGGAGGTGTAGAGAGACTTCGGAGAAGCTGGCAACCTTCTATATCTTATTCAAGGGGGTAATTAAATATTTTTAAATCCATCAAATGCCATATTTGAAAGTATGTTAAATCTCAAAAAAAATATTTTTAAGAAAAATTGTAAAATATCATAAATTGTCTAAAGAACTATTAAAAGGAGTACAGTCAGATATGAATGTTCCCACTATTAAAAAAAACAACAACAAAAATAGTTACTTTATTCTAATCAGAGAAAGAGAGGTCTATTTTTGTTGTTGTTTTTTAATATGTATTTTTATTGATTTCAAAGAAAAAGGGGAGGAGAGAGAGAATCACTGATCAGCTGCCTCCTGCACACCCCCAACTGGGGATTGAGTTCACAACCCGGACATGTGCCCTTACCGGAGTAGAACCTGGGACCCTTCAGTCAGGAGGCTGACACTCAATCCACTGAGCCAAACCAGCCAGGGCAAAGTGACTATGTTTTGATAGCAAAAGTAATGGAACAACATGAATGCAATGAAAGCAGATCACATTAGCAAGAGATAAGTTTATTTGCCTTGTAAATGTTCTTCACTGAACAAAATGCAGGGCCTAGAGCCTGCTCCAGGAGTGGGCAAAATCCCTGGGCTCAGAGGCTGCTTAGAGAGGACTCAGAGGGCAGGCAGAGGAGGAGAAAAAGCAGGAAGGGGACAAGGAAGGCATATCCGAGGAGGGACTTCGTCGGTGCCTCTCAAACTGCTGTCTTCTAGGCAGATCTGTATGGACTCAGGGTGATTTTATGGAAAAAATAAAGAAATTATCTGCCCAAATCTCTGAACTGTGTGAGCATGCAAGATAGACCAAAGGCCAGAAATAGTAAAACTGCCTTTCAGATCACTGACAGGATCATGCAGCCTCCCAGATGTCATGGACAAAGGTTTCCATGAATCGAATATATGACTGAAGAAAGTCAGCAGAAAGGAAACTATAAACCTTAGGAGTGAAAGGCACAATCTGCATTCATCTTCTTACCAACTTCTTTTTCATTATGAAATATAACTGACATATAATGTTGTGTAAGTTTAAGGCGTGCAACATTTGATCTGATACCTTTGCCTATTGCAGTATGATTGCCACTGTAGACTTAGCCAGCACCTCTATCACATCACATAATGATCATTTCATTTTTTTGTGGTGGGAATAATTAAATCCAGTCTCTCAGCAAATTAGATGATTATAATATCATCTATGATCACTATTCTGTGCATTAGAGCTTCAGGAATTATTCATCTACTAGTGGCAAGTTTATACTTATACATCTCTCCTATCCCCCACCCTCAACCCCTGGTAACAGCATTTTACTCTGTTTTTCTAAGTTCAGCTTTTTTATATTTATATTCAACAACTACTGTATTTTTATCTGTTTATATTATTTATATTTATACTGGCTCTTACCTTTACTTGAAGCTTTCTTCCCCTGTAAACATGTGACTAGCCACTCCTTCACATCCATCAAGTCTTTGCTCAAATTTCACTTTCTGGTCCATACCTACATTTAAGCTGCAGTTTACACTGTCATCTCAATATTGTAGATTTTCCTCACTCTGCTGTTTGTTTGTTTGTTTGTTTTTTCAATTGTATGTATCACTTGCTTAAATACTATGCAATTGACTTACTTATTATGCCTATTGTCTGTCTCTCTCCCAATAAACTGTGAACTTTATAAGAGCAGAGATTTATTTCTGTCTTATGCATGTCTGCTCCCCTGGCATAGGATAGGCACACAATAAATATGTTTCATGAATAAGTGAATAAAGATGGACAACCATCCTTCTTGACACTAGTATTTAGAATTACTCCTGTGGTCCACAGACTCTCTTCAAGGAGATTGCAGTAATTTGTACTCCCAACTAGTAATATATGAGAATGCTTATTTCCCCACATTTTTATTAAAATACAATGTTAATAAAAATATGGGGAAATAAGCATTCTCATATATAACATTTTTAATTGCGGGCTACTCGTCAGAGATAAATACATTTTGTTGGTCTCTTAAAATTTCACATATTTATTAATCATTTGCATTTTTACTCCTAGCAATTGCCTGTTTATATCATGTGGCCATGTTTATTTTGGATTGTCTTTTTATTAACTTAAGCATCTCTTTTATAAATAAACTTAACCCTTTATATATTGGATGTAGTCTAAATATCTTATTTCATTCTCTTTATCTTTTAAAATTTTGATGTTAAGCATTTAGATACTTTTCTGTTCAAAGAAATGTGAGAATATGAATATTCTCTTTTATTATCTAGATGAAACAGATATTTATTTTATAGCCAAACTTTACAATGTCTTTTTGCAGGAAAGGATTATTTTCAGGGACCAAGGCTCTTAAATTGCAGTTGTAGTTCATAGCAAGGACAGGAAACTGTCAGCAGATGACTTTGCACAAAGTCTTGCCTCTCAGGAAAAAGAAAGATAATTGCTGGGCTAAATTTTTTAATCATTTGACCTATAGGACAACTCTTTACAGTCAGTAAGAAGAAACAATTTTATTGTTGGTTTTTGCCTTTCTAGTAAAACAAGAAACCCGGTTAGTTCCAGGATAACCCAAGGCATGATTCTGTAAACAAAGAATAACAGCTTTATTAAATAATACATTTTATTTGTATGATGACTTGCTCTTTCAATGTGCTTTCATAAATGTTATTTGATTTGATCCTCAAAAACAAAACCATTTTACAGAAAAGAAAATCAGAAGTTCATAAACCCTAACTCTGGCAACCAGGATTCCATGCTGAGTCCATGAGAGAGTTAGACCATGTGAAGGATTTCCTACTCAGCTGAGTCTTAGTAAATAAAATGTTAAAAGAAAGTTATATTAGAATATTAAATTGAACAAGTTGGGCCTAAAAATAAATTTCTCTTTTTGTTTTAATTAAAACTTTTAAGTTCTTGTGCATCTTTTCCTGTTTTACAAAAAAACTGACATTTACCTGGTGCCTATTGCTGTCTTTGGTCAGTACTTACCATTCACAGTATACATACATGTCAACAGAATCAAAAGAAAAAGACTTCTGGAAAATATTATTATATTATTTTATAACTAGAGGCCCAGTGCACAAAATTCATGTATGGGAGGAGGAAGGGAGCAGGTTGAGGTGGGTCCTGCTCAGCATAGCTTATACCCTCTCCAATCCTGGACCCCTTGCGGGATGTCCAACTGGGATCAGGGCTATACCAGCAGTCAAACATCTCTCTCACAATCCTGGACCACTGGCTCCTAATCACTTAACTGCCTACCTGCCTGGTCACCTCTAACTGCCCTCCTGCCAGCCTGATTGCCCCTAACTGCCAGCTGCTGCCAGTCTAATTGCCCCCAACTGCCCCCCTGCCAACCTGGTGGCCCCCAACTGTACCCTCTACCTCACCGGCCTGATCGCCCCTCACAACTCCCCCACTGGCCTGGTCACCCCATCCAGCCTGCTGTTCAGTTGTTTGGTCATCCTTCACTAACCCCCCTGCCAGCCTGATTATAGGCAGCTATCTTGTGAGGGTGTGAGGGTTAATTTGCATATCTCTTCTTTATTTTATAGGATCTCTTACATTTTGAGAGTTGGTAAGTTGAAGAAATTTTTAAAAATATATAAAAGAATATCAACAGACCTAGCTGGTTTGGCTCAGTGGATAGAGTATCAGAATGTGGACTGAAGGGTCCCGAGTTCGATTCCACTCAACGGCACATACTCAGGTTGTGGGCTCAGTTGTCTGGGACTAGCATTGAATTCAGCTATAATTCAGAAATATGTGGGTTAACAAATTTTGGTCTCTCTCATCATTGATGTTTCTATCTCTCTTCCTCTCCTTTCCTCTCTGAATTCAATAAAAATATATTTTAAAAAAATATCAACAACTTTTTAGATAATAATCAATGCATTTTTATTTTAAAAGTATATAAGAATACAAAATGAAGCCTATAAATGTATTTGAAAGCTCTTGAATCACATTCAAATATATATGGCAATCCTATTTCCTATACCTCTATTTTCTTCTTAGGGAAGTCATAGTAAAGACTATAAAGAAGCTAAACATAAATTTCCTTTACAAATATTCCCAGTTAGGCGTCAACACCCCCTGTGTTCTGCATGTAGGCTGCAGTACATATTCCTAGGGTAGGGCTTGTTTATATACTCTGAAACATTTTAAATTCTCTATTTAAACCAAGGGAATCTAAACCAAGCTTACCATGTTCCTCACTCAGATGACTCCTGCCATTCTTAATTAATTCAGTTTGTGCCGGATATTTTTAATCTTTTATGCCATCTGCTTCCAAATACTGTTTTTGTCAAGTCTTGGCTGACTTACCACACCATTCAACCTTTTCCTATTTTTGCTTCTCATTTTTGTTTGCTGTGTTTCATTACCTTGAGTTATGAACTCAGCAGAGGCACCAACTTTCCCTTTATTTCTGGCCTCGGTCACTTGCTTAGTATTTTGTCCGAGACACAAGACCTTCGTGTGCCAATAAGAGAGCTGGCCAGCCAGGCTGCGTATTGACCTCAGCCTGGAGACTAACTCATGTCAACATTGCCTTGTGCCAATGAGAAAAGGACTTGAAGTTATCTGAGGGAGAAGTTTAGAGAATTACCGTGCTTTTCTTGTGCCATAAATGAACAGGGGACTTTTGGCTTAAAACCACATATGAGACTTGTTCATGCAGATTTGTTCCAGAGTATCCATTTTTCTAACAGCAATATCCTACCAAGAAAATAAAAAAAAGATATGTAGAGTTTTTCTTAGGATGCCTATGGTCACTTTTTATTAAAATAGCTTCTTCTTGCATAACTTGTTTTTCTTCTGGAGAAAATTTGTTAACCCACATATTTCTGAATTATAGCTGAATTCAATGCTAGTCCCAGTCAGCAGAAATTTCTTTGGGGTGATAGCATGGCAAGAAGGATGGCAATAATATTGTAGTCTAAAAACCAACTTTCTTGCTTATAGATTTATAGCTTTCCTCAGTCTAGGTCACTGTTATCTGCCTAGGATTTTACTGGCTAAGGCAGGGACCATATCTGTTTAATTTTTTTTTTTTTTTCGCTCGAGATCTTCCCAGGATTTGGAGATAATATGTAATAACATTATTTGAATATTCAACCATAGTGATTTTTGCTTTATCAAATTCATTAATAGACTTCTTGTATTAGGCAAAAGAATAATGGAATGGATATAATCCCATTATCCTTTTGCCTAATACAATATAATTCCCTCCCAATATTCTTTACTGACTTTTTCTTATTTAAGGAGCCTCATGAGTTTCTCCTCACTTTTTTTTTTTCTTCTTTTACCCAAAGCAAAACAAAAATCCATAAATCTCATATCTTCATTTCCAGGGAGGATTTTTAGCCAAGATCAGGCCCATCTTTTTGGAACTAGCCAGTATTCCTAGGTGGTCTTTCTGCCTTCTCCACCCCATGCACCCTGTCTTTAACACCCTTTATATAAGTCTGGCCCCTTATGTTCTGCTATAACCTATACAAAATGAAGACAAGAAATTCAATAGGCTTATATTCAATTCCTGATCCTCCCTAAAATTACTTCTGCTTTAGCTGAAACCAGTTTGGCTCAGTGGATGGAGCGTCAGTCTGCGGACTGAAAGGACCCAGGTTCGATTCCAGTCAAGGGCATGTACATTGTAGGTTGCAGGCACATCCCCAGTAGGAGGTGTGCAGGAGGCAGCCGGCCGATGTTTCTCTCTCATCGATGTTTCTGGGTCTCTATCCCTCTCCCTTCCTCTCTGTAAAAAAATCATAAGATATATTTTTTAAGAATCACCTCTGCTTTAAACTCTATAATAGCTTTCCTAGTTGGTTTCCTGAGTGCAATTGCCTGTTAGAATATCTATAGAAATAGGATAAATGCCCTATCACTTTTCTTCATCCTTGAAATGAATCGTAGAACTTGAAGCAATTGACCCCATGTACTCATCAATAAGTCATCAGTGTTATAACTGATACTTCTTAGTGGTTGAGGGGGACACCTACACTCTATTTAAGAAAAGGGGATTACAGGGGAATTCTCATTTTAACACCCCTCCCGAATCTCTCCCGGAAGCGGCCAATGAACTACCTCTAAAAACCTCAGACAAGTCTGAGAAAACCCTGATCCCACACCCGCCATGGTTTCAAAGGGCTTCTATAGGTCAAATCATGGCAGAAATCACTAATAATTGTCAGATCATCCTCAAGTGCCTTCGCTTTCACAGTTGCTCCTGTCCTGAACTGAAAAGAAATGAGCCTGGTTTCTAGGCCCATCTCAGCTTCTCCTAAGAAAACCTGAGAAGCCAGGACCCCCTCAGGAGAGTTTCCTAAAGACAGAAACCAAGGAAGTGAAGTGCTCCCAATACAGATGGTCCTGAATTAACAATGATTTGACTCAACTTTATGGTGGTGTGAAAGTGATGGCATTCTGTACAAACTGTAATTTGAATTTTGGGTTTTTCCTGGGCTAGCAATATATTCAGTATAATGTCTTCAAGGATGTTGGACAGTTGCTGCTTCCAATCAGCCACACAATCATGAGAGTAAATAACTGATACACTACAGTGGATTCATTGTTAGATGATTTTCCCCTACTGTAGCTATATAAGTGTTCTGAGCCTGTTTAAGGTAGGCTAGGCTAAGCTATGATGTTTGGTAAGTTAGGTTCATTAAACATATTTTTGACTCAAGGATTTTTCATCTTAACAATAGTTTATAAAGACATCACCCCATTGTAAGTCAAGGAGCATCTGTATTTAAAAACCTCTCTTTGTTGGGAGCATGGGGGCCACAAGAGGGAGGCCGAGCTATGGTAGAAAATTGTATAGGGAGAGTTTTCACATATATTCATGTTCAAAAGATTTGGGAAATGAAGGGTTCTGTTTAATTATTAGACTGTAGCTTATTAGTTAGAACATTGGCTTGGCTGCAGTAACACTGAGATCCAAAATAACAGTGGCTTTGAAGACGCAGACTTTCTGTGTCTCTCCAATATAAATTGCAGGCTGGCAATCTGGGCTAGAGCCCCAATCTTGAGGCTCTTCTTTTTTGTAGCTCTTTCACCATCAAAATCTGGTTTCCATGTGAAGATCCACAATGGCCCATTCAGCTCTCATCACCACACCTGCCTCCCAGCCAAAGAAGGGAGGACAGAGCACGGAAGACACAGAGAGCAGTGGCACACAGAACTTACGCTCATTACCTCGGGCAACACTGAGTCCCTAGGTACACCTGTCTTCAAGAAAAGGAGGCAGGGGAAGGAGAAATGCCTGTAATATTATCAACAATAAAAAAGTTTATTTAAAGAAAAAGAAAGGCTGCAAAGTCAAAACTTTAGCTAGGTATCCACAAAGTCTATTTTTAAATATATATATATTTTAATTGACGTCAGAGAAGAAGACAGAGGGAGAGAAAGAGATAGAAACATCAATGATGAGAGAGAATCATTGATCAGCTGCCTCCTACTGGGAACTTAGCCTACAACCTGAACATGTGCCCTAATCAGGTATGGAACCATGACCTCCTGATTCATAGGTTGATGCTCAACCACTGAGCCACACTGGCTGGGCTTCACGAACCCTTTTAAAAGGAGAGAATAGATACAGGAAGGTAATTATTAACTCCTGCCACAATCTACTTTCCAAGGATTAAAATAACTCCAGACTATGTTTTTCACCAATTCTTTAGTGAGAAGGGATTGAAGGCTAATATCAGAACCACTCTCTTTATTGATTATAGAGCATAGTGCTTGCTACATAGCAAGTGCTCAATAAATGGTCATTCTTTTTGCTTCAGATCTTAACACACTTCATAAAACTCCTGCCATAGCCCTTCATTTAGAAATGATTGCCCTGTCTCAATGCTCTGTATCATGAAGAGTTAGACAGCCCTGATTTTTTGGTGATTCTATCACCACTTTAAAAGTAGCCTATTGTCCAAAGAATTCTTTCCCAGAGTACACAAATCATTTGCTCTATGAAACTAAACCTTGTCGTTTCTTACATTTCCTTCCCCACTGATTACAGGAGAGCTGGATTTTGCCACTTAATTGTCTCATGACAGATGAGTATGACCTGAGTGTGCTGAGGCAAGATAATAGTTACTTAACAATTTATATCATTTCTAAAGTGAAAGGAACTTCAGGCGGCTTATAAAGAAACATCTAGTACAATAAGATTAAAAAATAATTAAAAGAAGAAGTGTTTTAAATGAAGTAAATGGAAAACAAAGAATGGAATATAAATAAAGCCAGATGTGAAATGAATGCTCAAATGCACATCCCAGAGCTCAGAGACCTTCCCTCTGCCATTGGACTCAACATTGTATAATATTTTGTTAGAATTTCCATTAAAAAAAAAAAAAAGACCAAAAATTAGTTGACTAAAACAACAGAAATTTATTGTCTCACAGTTCTGGAGGCGATAAGTCTGAGATCAAGGCGTTGGCAGAGTTGGTTCCTTCTGAGGCCTGTTAGGGAAGAATCTATTCTAGGCCTCTCTCCTCTTGTTCACCATCTTCTTGTCCATCTGATCTTCTCCCTGTATGTGTGGGTACACATTTCCCTCTCTTATAAGGACAACAGTCATATTGGGTTGGGCCCACCCTAAAGACCTCACTTTAATGTGATTGCCTCTATGAAGACTCTATCTTCAAATAAGACCGCATTCTGAGGTACGAGGGGGTTAGGACTTGAATACATGTATTATACATGTATTTTAAGGGGACACAATTCAACCCATAACACATGACTTCCAATGGAACAAACTTGGAGCTTGTTGTTTTGTTTCATTTTGTGTTGTATGAGTTTTTAATTTTTCAAAATATTGCTTTAGGATTTGACAGTGTCTTAGGGTGATGGTTTTTTAACATTAATTATTGCATAGCAGGCTAGACTGAGGCCCCAATCATGTAGGCTTGCTGCCCCTTGGATGAATTAAGCTCCAAGAGCTGCTGGTAATAGCTGCTTTTTCAGGTCTGTATCTCTTTTCGCCTCCTCCATAACTAACATACTTTCTTTCACCATGTTCCATTGCCCTTTCTGGTGTTCATGATGACTTTTGTATTCTAGTAGTTTCCTAGCAGTTTCTGCTGGGTGCAATAATGTATTAAAATATCCATAGAATTTGGGTAAATGCCCTTTCACACCACTGAGAGAAATGTCAGTCAAAAATCTGTCTGGAAACTCAAAATAGCAGAGAAAGGTTTTGGCCTTTTAAATTTTTCTTAATGAAAATGACAAGACACCACAATCCAATCGTGGCAGCAATGGCTCAACATTCTTGAGAGAGCAGGAAGGTGCAATCATCAAAATTTTAGAGTCAGAAGGCCTTAAATGTCATCTCCTCTGTCATTTCCAGGAGAGAGAATGAAGGCCAAGAAAGATGAAATCTCCCAGTTCCCTATCCAGTCATCTTTCGATGACGCTTTCTCATCCTTGTTACTGCTTCAAACACCACCTACAGATGGAACATGAGAGCACAGGACAGGTGCCCTTTACCTGAAATCCTGGAGGCCATATGTTTCTGAATTCAGAAAGCGCTTGGCTTTTAGAAAGACAATTCACTGCACATTCCATGCATCCCATACCATCCCCAGTTGGGTTGAGGCAGCACCTTCTCATCAAACACATTAATATTTCTGCAATGAAGCATATGAATGTTCACAATTATGTGCAATAAATAAGGATCATGCATAGCTTCATGCCATTTCATGAGTCAGATTTTTGCCTCCAAAATGAGTTGTGAAAAACTTAGTTGTTTTCAGAGTTGTCAGTCCTCTTTGGATTGGGGAAAAGGGATTGTCAGCTGACCTTTATCTATAAGAGATATTCTCGAGTTTGGTATGCAGAAGAACCACTTGGGTGCCCTTGCCCAGAAGCACTGAACCAGATCTTTGGGGTGTAGCCTGGGAATTGGAATTTTTGACAAACAATCCAGATGATACCGATGTAGATTGAGGAAACACACTTTGAGAACTCCTGTCTGGAAGTCAGCGATAGAGCATGGGAAACAGGTGGGAACCTCAACGGGGCTATTTTTATCACATGCCTGGCACCTCCATTTGACATTAGTTTGACCCTGCAGTCCAGTTTCACAGAGATTTTTCATGACATTCTGATGGGAAATGGGTGTCCAAAGGGTGCGCATATACAAATAACCAAAAGGACTGGAGGGAGAAACAAAGCTGAACAAGGAGAAATTTGTTATTCAAAGAATGCTCCAGCTGCAATCTGGTCACCAGATTATGTCACATCTGTTCATTCGTTAGGTATTGAGAGCTTGCTGTAGGTCAGACACAGGTACAGGTACTTGTGCAACCACAGAATAGTTCTATACAAAGTAATCTGGGTTTTATTTCTTGTTTGCTTTTTGTAATTCTCCTTCTTTTTCCCGGTACCTCTTCTTGTTATTGATGGGGGTTTTGTTTTGTTTTGTTTTTTTAGAGGTGGGCATCAGCCATTGAAGCATATTGAGACCCTCCAGGCTCTAGCTCCATCTGCTGGAATAAAAGGAAATTAGCCAGTTCTTTAATATACATGATTTTTTTTTTTTTTAATGTATTAAATCATAATTCGCTGTTTGGCCATGGCAGTTGTGCTCATGGAAGTTATTTGGTTGTTAGATGTAGGTAAGCATATGAGAGAATTATCTATGTAGCCCCACCAGAGAGCATTAACCTAATCTACATGGCTGAAAAGACTTTAGTGGTATATAGGCTAATACCCCTGGGCTCCTGAGAAAATCCCTGAATGTGGCTCTCGTTGCCTCTCAGTCTTGGCAATAGGTAATGAGCTGAGCATGTGAGCACAGAACACCACCCAAAGCTCTTTAGTGGCCCTTTTGAGTTTATCATTCCATCTGTGTAGCCTAAACTTGTATTGCTGACCCCTCATTTACCCTCTCATCCATCTCCTCTATTAACATTCGTTTTCTCTACAACACCCATTATTCTCCTTAAATTTCTCTCCCTCCTCCTCAGAGGATCTGTTACTCTAGGTTTCTCTGTTTCTAACAGTTTGCACTTGGAGATCTGATTATTTCTGCAGAGATTTCTCTGTTGATGTCTCTGTTTGGAGCAGGAGCTCTGTAGGTGGGTGTGTATTTCTGAGGGGAGGGATGGAGATGAGATGATGTTTACATTCAGATACATCAGTGCTCACACGTGGGAACATAACAGATGCTCTCTGTAGAATGGCTTCTATGGAAATGTAGGATTTGAGTAAGTGAAGGGGAGGAAGGAGGAACAGATGCTATTTTTAGACTGGCTTCTATGGAAATGTAAGATTTGAATAAGTGAAGGGGAGGAAGGAGGAAGAAGGAACATTGGTGGAAGGGGAATGGATATGACTCACGGGGGACAGTATGAGGAACCTGGATTAGAGGAGCCCCTCTCCCCCATGTCAGTTCCACAAGAACAGAGATTTATCTATTTTGTCTTCTGGCATTTTCTCAGGGCCTGACACACAGCAAGCTCCCAATATTTGTGGAATAAATGAATGTTAGTGTTGTAGTGGTTACTGTTACCTAAAACAGTACCCTACAAGTATCTACAACTTTGTGAGTTGTAGAATGCTTCTTAGCCAACAAATATTTAGGAACATCTGTGGTGCCAGAGATAGGTGGGAGAAATAAGAATGAATCCACGAAGGTTGGCTTTGAATGCCTAACGAGGAGTTTTGAGGTGGAAAAGGCTATTGCAGTAATTCAGATTGTGGGGAGGAGGCTTTCTATGTGCCAGATTCTGAAGGACTCCTCCCAAATGTTGTGTCAGTAATCATATAGATCAGCTTCTTACTAACTGTGTGAGTTCGGGCAAGTGTATCTTCTCTTATCTCTGGATTCTTCTCTACCTGACCTATAAATCATAAATGTTACATTTCCTTAGTGCTCAAATCTAAACCGCTTTCTCTTCTCTGTGCATGTTTTCTTCTCCAGGTCAGTGGCTCTAAAAACTACACAGATGTAGATAACCCTATTTATATCTCTCATTGGATTCATTATCAACTGCCTAAATAACATCTTCATGTGGATGCCTGCTATTTTTTTTTTTAACATAGCCAAAATCTAACTCTTGACTTCATGTCACATGTCTGTTTCTCAAAATCTGCTTCTACTCTGGCTCTCCCAACTGAGTTATTGGTCCTGCCATTTGCCCAGTTGCTTAAGCAAGAGCCCTCTTTTTGGACCCTTCCTTGTCTTCCATTTCCTCCACATCTACCAGCAAGTCACAAAGACAACAAAAAGTTTCCATCTCTTCTCACTCCTATAGCCCAAGGCCCCATCCTCTCTGACTTGACTGCCACAGTGGTCACCCATCTGCTCTCCCATGGTCCACTCTTGCCCCCTTATAAGCCTTTCACCACATGGAAGCCACAGTGGCATTTTAAGTTTTAACTGAGATCAGTCCATCGTTCTGCTATAACTCTTTCCACCACTCTGCTATAACTCTTTTCAGCCCTCCTATTGCATTACAACAAACTCCAAATTCCCAGCTATGGTGCATAGGGATCTCCATTTTTGGGGTCTCTCCCACCGCACTGCCCCCAACTCCTCCACCCCTACTGTGCTTCAGCCCTGACTGTCTTTAATCTTAAACATGCCAGCTCCTGTTTAGTTTTAAGAGCTGTGCACTTTCCCCTCAGTCCCTTCATGACTGACTCCTTTCTCATTCTTTATGTCTTAGCTTACTGTCATAGTTTGAGATGCCTTCTTTAATTATTCTATCCAAAGTAGGCCATCTACCTATTTTCTTTCAGATAAGACTGTTGTTTACTTCACAGGACTCTTCTACAGCCTGTAATTACTGTATTTTATTTGTTGACTTGGTTATCCCCAGTGAGAATGTAAATTCAAAGGCCCTGTCTTTTATACTGGTGAATCTCTTAGAAAAATGCTTGGTTCAGACTAGACATTTAGTAAACATTTGTTGAGTAAATGAATGATTCTTTGTGGGCCTCCTTATCTTATTCTGTAACCTAAAGATAAAATTACAACCTGCTTCAAAGAGTTGTTTTGAGGATTAAATGATAAAATATTAAGAGATCATTTAGTCACTATTATTACTAATAATATTCTCCCATATTATTATGACTAGTAGTAATAGTCATAGTAGTAGTATCATTATTCTTTTTAAAAACCCTTAGGAATAGTTAAAATTAACTATGATAAGCATATAAGGAAATGAAGATCAGAAATGTAAATAGCTTACTCTAGATCACTTAGTACACATTAAAGCTTGAATTTTAAGAGTGTAAAGTTGGACAGGACTACAGATCTCAAGCCTGAACAATTGGAAGAAAGGTGTTCCCAATGGCATAAGTAAGTTCTGGACAGAGTTGGCTCCACAGGGAAGATGTGTTATGCTAAATGGTAGCTGGAAGTCTAAAGTGAGATATAATAAACTATTCAAGGTACAGAACTTTTACTCAAACGAGGAGTCAGGAGTTTAAGATTTGAGCATCAAAAAATATAACCTCTCCATTGTGATCACAACACCATACCTAGAGAGCTGTACAATTACAGTGTGTTAACACACACACACACACACACACACACACACACACACACAAACTCATTGAGCCCAAAAGATGGTGCATCCTCCTCAGATGGGCTTCTCCCTCTCTCTAATCTACCTACCCTTTACCCACCCCACTGCCCACTGAAATTTCCTTCTATATTTTCTATTCCTAGGGCCCGTCCTGGCAGTATCCCATATCCATTTTGAAGACTCACTGTGAGTTCCTCAAGCATGTGACAGACTTCAGGACTCTAAATATGCCTGTACTCTCTAGTGTAGGATCATGCTGGGTGCTGTGAATTGTTTAGATGAAACAATAAAACAAACTAAAACAAAAACTCCTTCTTTTCTTATACTGATATTTCTAAAAATAGATAAGTTTCATATGGCACTTATCGTATGACAGCCACTAATTAACTAAATTGTTTCTTATAACAACTCTATGAGGTATAGGTCATTATTTTCTCTTGTTTATGGTGGAGATTTAGACAGAGTGGCTAAGTAACTTTTCTAATGTCACAAACCACTGAGGAGAGCTGGGGTTCTACCCATCAGTGGGGTTTAGCATTGTTGTTCTTCTAAGAATCTAAGGCATTAGGTTGCACAGGTTCTGTCTCTCCGCTCATCTCCCCAAAGACCCACTTTCCATCTGAGGTGAGAAGCAAAGAGAAAAGAGTGTTAGAGAAAGCTATTCTGCCACAAACATATAAATATTATTCCTGAGTTCCTAAAAATAAATGGTAGAATTGGGAAGAGAAACCAAACAGTTGAGGAAAGAGCTGTAAAAAGTTATTTTAGGGGAATAAGGAAGAGAAAGCTGATAAATGAAAGAGACAAACTGAAGAATAAAAGACTGACCAATACAGGAGAATATAGATAATGTAGTGTCCTAGAAATAAATTTTTAAAAAAACTTAAGAAGGAGGAGGAAATAAACAGAATCAAAAGCCTCTTAAATTGGGGAAAGAAAATTAGGTTCACATATGACTTCAGAGACATGTTATAAGATAGTAGGCAATTTAGAAGCTGGGTTTCTAGCAAAATATGTCATTAAGTGTAAACTGAAGGTATACAGTCTCTTCCACACATTTGATAGCACACAGGAGTAGGCAATTATGATTTCTAGAGAAGACAGCAAGTAAAGGGGAATATTTACTCCATTTGGAAAACCTGTAAATATTGAAGGATAGAATGCAAATAGGGTAAGAAGAGAGTGAAGATATGGCAAGGGGGGAGAATAACAACAGGTGCATATGCTGAGCTGAAACAAAGGAGATCTACAGACATGGTTCTTACATTTGAATGCATAATGAAATTAAGTGGGGACTTTATTTTTTATTTTTTAATAATAAATCTTTATTGTTCAGATTATTACAGGCGTTCCTTCCTCATTCTCCCCTCTTCCCCCACAGCTCCCCTCCACCTGATTCCCAACTCCACCCCATGCCCATACCCCAGCCCCTGTCTTCATCCGTAGGTGTAAGATTTTTGTCCAATCTCTTCCCTCACCCCTCAGACTCCCTTCCCCCTGAGAATTGTTAGTCCAATCCCTTTATATGTCCCTGATTCTATTATGTTCACCAGTCCATTTTGTTCTTTAGATTTTTAGATTCACTTGTTAATAGGTATGTATTTTATGTCTTTTTGTTGTTCATAATTTTTACCTTTACTTTTTTTCTTCTTATTCCTCTCCTTAAAGAATACCCATCAGCATTTCATGTAATCCTGGTTTGGTGTTGATGAAGTTCTTTAACTTTTTCTTGTCTGTGAAGCTCTTTATCTGATCTTCAATTCTGAATGATAGCTTTGCTGGGTAGAGTAATCTTGGTTGTAGGTTCTTGTTGTTCATCATTTTGAATATTTCTTGCCACTCCCTTCTGGCCTGCATAGTTTCTGTTGCAAAATCAGCTGACAGTTGTATGGGTACTCCCTTGTAGGTAACTAGCTGTTTTTCTCTTGCTGCTTGTAAGATTCTCTCTTTGTCTTTTGCCCTTGGCATTTTAATTATGATATGTCTTGGTGTGCTCCTCTTTGGATTCCTCTTGTTTGGGGTTCTGTATGCTTTCTGAACTTGTAAGTCTATTTCTTTTACCAGGTAGGGAAAGTTTTTTATCATTATTTCTTTCAATAGTCCTTCAATATCCTGCTCGCTCTCCTCTGGCCCCCCAAAAATCTGGATGTTGGTACGTTTTAAGCAGTCCCGGAGGCTCCTTACACTATCTTCACACTTTTGGATTCTTCTTTCTTTCTGCCTCTCTGGTTGGGTGATTTTTTCTTTCTTATATTTTAGATCTTTGGTTTGATTCTTGGGGTACGTTGATCTATAGTTGAGTTTCTGCATATTCTTTATTTCAGACAATGTATGCTTAATTTCTGACTGGTCCTTTTCCATTTTTTTGGTATTCTCTTTAAGGTCCTTGAAGGTCTCACCAAGCTTCTTGGAGGTCTCATCAAGTTTCTCAAAGGTTTTTAGAAGATTCTTGAGTAATCTTATAAATGTGATTCTGAACTCTGTGTTGTCCAGTAGTTTACTTTCCTCCATCTCTCCCATTCGTGACATGTTTCTGTGTCTCCTCCATGTGTTTGTGTGGTAGGTGACCTATCAGCTTCCCCAATCACCTGGGGTGGTCGCTTTTGGTATATCCCTTTGTTGGCTGAGTACAAAGTCTTGGTGTAATTAAGCCTTATTTACTGTTGATACTCTAGTAGGAATTGATCTCCAGACCAATTGTCTGTGAGGACCCGCTCTGTCTATAAAGGAAGAACTGCTGCGCTGGAGACATGCTTTGTTTCAGTGGGGCTTTGGTGCTCACTGAATCCGTCTCCCGAATGTGTCACTTATGGGTGTGAGTGGTTGAAATTGACCACTAGGAACACTGGCTTCTGGATCTCCAATGGGATTCAGTTCAGTTACTGTCTGAAGCCGCCCTGCCATAACTACAGCGAGAACTATAGTTTTTTTCCTGTTTTCTTGGGACTTGGCAGTTTTGTTGCTGCACCTGCAGTTTATATCTGGTTAAGCTGCCTCAATACAGGCCATTCATATGTAAAAGCAGCTGTATGGCGCCTGGGCAGGTCTGTAGAATGTGTGGGCAGAGCCTCAGGGCAGGGTCTCAGGGTGGGGCAGGGTCTCAGGATGTCACTAGGCTGGGGCGTGTCTAACAGGGATGTCTGCCATCAGCAGTCCCTGCCCTTCCATGTTTCCAAGTCCCTGCATCCCTGCGATCCAGCACAGTAAACAGTGATTGCTGCGTGCACCTCTGCAAGAGTTGCCCTCACTTCGGCCCTGATGGCCGACAGACCAGCTTCTCCCAGTAGGTGTCTGGGTCCCCCACGGGACCCTAGAAACTGGATTTCAAAGTGATAGGGAGCTTGTTTCCTTTCGGGTTGAAAAGAAAAGCCGCACCGTGCACCCTCCACCAGTCTAATTTGCCACCAGCCGGATTCACATGCCTCTGTACCTAGGCTCCTCAGCTTTTCAGCGCTTGCACTCCTTTCTCTTTCAGCCAGCCTTCCCGTGGTTTGGGATGATAGAGTCCTTTGTATTAGTTTTAATTTTTTAAATTGTTGTGCGAGCGGCAGACCAGTTGTTTATCTACGCCACCATCTTGGTTTTCCTCCTAAGTGGGGACTTTAAAAACAATTGGTGCCCAGATCCCACCTCCAGTTTCTGATTTTATTGGTCTGGGAGTGCCTGGGTATCAAAATATGTAATATTCCCTATTTGTTCCAACATGCACCCAAGTTTGAGACTCACTGATATGACACAGAGAGACCACTTCTTCTTGAAATGTGAAAATAAGAACAAAGCAGAGGATGCAGAGAGAGATCATTTAAATTGAAGACAAGTTTAATTGATGAAGCTCACACATAGTGGCTTGAATCATCTTGGTAAAAAATAGTTAGATAGGTGGTTTGATTATCTATGGAGAGGAAAGAATGAAGTTTAAAGACAGGCCCCTCAAGAGCTACTGGGAGAACACTAAAGAGGCTCCCTCAGCAGAGAAATGATAGGCATCCTGAAAGGGAAATGACATTGTTGTGTCTGAGTCTTTATTGAGCCAGAACTTCACACTGATCCTCTTACAGCTGTGCTTCATAGACAGATGGAGATGTAGAGAATGCTGACAGGGGGTGATCCACAGTTGGGTTGGATTCAGGAAGGTCAAAGAAAGAGGAAGTCAGTTGACCATGGAGACCAGTGTTGTGCTATGGTTGGTTGGGAAACAAGATGAGTACATTTGGAAAGTGGGAGAGAAGATCAAGAAGGATATTGTGGTTAAAGAAAGGAGCACTCACAACTGAGATCCCAAATGGAAAATAATCCTTTGGGCTCTATAACTTTTATTAATATTTTAATAAAAATATTAAAAATGCAAGTACCACAGGGGGGACCACTTTGTAATGTACATGATTGTCTAACCACTATGCTGTACACCTGAAACTAATACAAAATAATGTTGAATGTAAACTGTAATTTAAAAATAAAAATATGCAAGTACCATGTTGCCGCTAAAGTTCAATGAAGTTGGGTAAAATGAACAATAGACACAAATTCTTAGATTAGTGACTAGACATAACTCTGCCAACAATGAGCTATGAGATTTTAAGCAAGTTCCTCTGCAGAGCTCCAGGACTCAGTGTCATCATTTGCACTAGGAAGGGGCTGCCTAGATAACTTCTCAGGACTTGTATTCCTGAATCACTACATCAGCTTGTTAGGTTACTTAGTTGTATATACTAGTATTACCAACCTGGAAAAAATATTCCTCCTTAGTATAAGTCTCTTCCTGTTCCTTCTCCATCCCCAAACACTTTCTATGTCCTCTCTTGCCTCTATGTCCCCACTCCCCAAATGGCTGTAGCAATCTTAATATTAGAAATGGGCATCCTGAGGGGAAAACACCTCAAGGTTCCCATTTGTTTCCTAGCATTAAACTAGCACACGAGTTTACTGGTAATCCACTTAGCGAGATGGAGCCTTATTAAAACCAAAAACCAACGGCTCATGGGAAAGCTCTTGTGCACTGAAGCAAAACTCCTCATTTGTATCAGCCAAAGGTTGTACTGCCTTATATTATCAGGCATTTTAACCAAATTAAGGTATCACATTATCATCACAAGTTTCACAATTTGTATCCTAGAGTTTTCTTCTTCTTCTTTTTACTGAAAAATTGAGTGTAAGGTAAACTTTAACCTGCTAAGTGATCGAGCTCATCTACTACACTGCCAGCTGGCCCACTTGTTTCATTTTAAATGAAACTAACATTTGCTCTTCATTCTCTCTCCTCTACCTTACTCTTGCCTGCTTCCTGAAAATGTCATTCAGTTCAGAGTTCTCAGATACAACTTGAGACAGTTTTTATCTTCCTAACCAGGTGCTGCAGCATTTGGGACTGCATGGGACTGTGGCTGTAATGTTTAGACACAGGTTTACGAGGGAGAAAAGTCTAATGCACAGAATCTTCTATAGAATGAGAACACCAGAGAAACATTGAGGTGCTTAGTTACCAATGGACTTGGTTATAAAAATATGTATCTATATGTATATACACATCACACTAATTTGTAAGTGAACTCTACTGAAATGCAAAGGAACCTATATTTAAAAGTTATGTTATTACTAGCAAGAGCAATAATGATGATTTATACTATTCCATACGCTTCCACACATGCTGAGTATATGTTCTTCGTAGTAATGCTCAGACTGTGCAGGAGCTGATTGAACAGTCATTCACTCACTCATTCATTCAGTTAGCTGTCCTATCTCGTGAGAGCACCAAAAGGCCAAACCGTCCTTGGAGTCAAATGGACAGGCAGTTTGAGAAAAGGAAGTTATCTATAGAGGCTGATTGCATCCTGGGACTCAGAAGGTCAAAAAGTGATGCTCAAGAGACTCAGACATCTCTATCATAATTTATCCAAATGATTCACACTAGAATGAATAGCACAAGATGCAAGCACCTGACAGCCTGACAGGGAGGATGTTATTTTAGAACCACCAGATGGGCATCACCTGGGATTCACTGTTGACAGCTCGCTGGAGCAACATATTCCCAACTTGGAAAGGAGGAGGACCCATGTTGAACATCAAAATATTTTAAAGATCCCAGTGCTAATTGTTGACCTCTTTGTATCTCTCAATTGAGAAATATGTAACGATAAAGATCAAGTAGGAATCACTGACACTTTGAAATGAACTTCTACTTGACTAATTTCAATGTAATGCCTCTCAGTTGCAAATTCCTTTTATAGCTGCTCTGCACACGTGGACTGGACCCAGGAAGCAGTTCTCCTTTACAGCGAGCACAATGGAAGCTTTGTCTGTGAGGCCATGCATTGGAATGACTTTGCAAGAGGACAGGAGCCTCTCTTCCTCCTTCTGATGTGCACTGTTTTTGCTTTTTCTTGTTCTTTCTTCATGATTAGTCAGTAATGCCATGCCTAGGGCCTTCCTGAGGTGTCCTTCCCCTGCCACATGTCCAGAGGTTCAGTCCCTCAGCCACTGTGCAGCCCTAGCCTAGCCCTATGACCACCTTCACATAGCCTTCCAATTTAGGCACTGCATGCTCCAGGCCTCACATCCACAGAGGAGGCCAGCTCCCTCTGTGCATGCCCCCTGTGCACCCACTCACCAGGCCAGCCTTCCTGTACCCTAGGGGATGGTTCCCCACAGCCCTTTCAACAAATACACTAAACACTCCTGGTCTTGCACTGTCTTAGTTTGGGCTGCTATAACAGAATACATTGGCTGGGTGGCTTAACCAATGAACATCTATTTCTAGCATCTCTGGAGGCTAGAAGTCTGAGATCAGAGTGCCTGCATGGTCAGGTTCTTAGTGAAGTACTTCCTCCTAATTTTCAGGTGACCAGTCTTCTTAAAGAGAGGATAAAGAGAGGAAGAAAGGTCTAGCTCTCTTCTTCTTCTTATAAGGATATGAATTTCATCATATGGGCTCCACCCTCATGATATCCTAAGAACCTCACCTCCAAATACAGTCATGGAGACCACATAGTGGCATTTCAGTGAAGGACAGATCACATACACAACTGTGATCCCATAAGAAGACAAAACATGAAGAAAATTAACAGTGAAGAAACTTATGCAGACCTCAACAAGCTCTTTAAAAAATTTGAAAACATGGGCCCAGCACCAAAAGGTTTCTTTAATAGGGAGGAATGTTTATGGTGCATTATCTGCTTACAAGCAAATCTATGATAAAAAAAAAAAAAAAAAAAAAAAAAAAGAAGCAAACCACATAGTTCTGAAAAGAGTGGCACCTCCTCAAGAAGAGACACAGGCAAACTCTTCAGAAGGTTTTCCAGAAGAAGGCGTTGTCATCCAAGAAGTTGACAAGTCACTTAATTCCTAAAGAGGAGTGCTCACACTTAGACTCTCAGCAAAACCAAGGGCCCTTCACATATTAAGATATCCATTAGAAGGTACTGAGGCTTTAAAAATAAGAACAAAACCTTTTTGTAATTGTACCTCCAGTTGTGCTTGGCATTCTACCATGTCCAATAACAATAGTTTCTTTGTGTTGTTAAGAGTTTAGAAGCTAGAAACATAGCATGAGTTACAGTAACTTCATGGTTGTCTCAAGAGTCCGTACAAGTTTTGTTGATTAAATTGGTTCTGAAGCTGATTCATTTTGCCTTTCTTTGACTAACCTTATAAGTTACTTACTGGTAATATATAGCTTGTCTCCTGGTACTTCTTAGTGTTTTGTTACTGGTGAGGAAAGGTCCTTGTTCCCACCTGTAGCTCGTGGGAGTGGAATTCTTGCAATATCCCAAGAAAAATAATTTTCTGAGACTCACACAGGAAAATGAGTGATTTTTATTTCTGTGGAATTGTGTCCCTAAATTTCCAAAATACCATTTCCTGGAGGCTTGCCAAGGAAGAAGTATAGCTGGGAGCCTCAAGGGGGATAAAAATCAAAGTCAGTGTCCAGAGTTTCTATTCCATGTCTGCATAGTCCAATCCAGCATCAGGCTAGCTTAATTTGTGTTTCCCCACTGCAGTCCATCAGTCTATTGCATGTGGGGTCCACAGGGTCACATGGCTATGGAGGAAACACAGGCGAATGCAAGGAAGCAGGAATGAGAGAGCCCCAAGAATCGAGAGCAAAGAGCCAGGAGAGAGGAGAATTCCTTGGTCTCAGGGATTATGTATTCCCAAATTTTCACCCTCTTGCAGTGGCCACACCCATTCTGGCCAATGATCTGCTTCCAGGTGTGACTGGCAAGCACTTTCCCTAGTCACCCCAACTTCACTGAGCATGGGTCTATCTCCCCTTGGTTGGAGCCCTTCTCCCATGATCTGCAGAGGATGGCTCAGTGGTTGCTGGGGAGTGAGTGCAAAGTTGCAACTTTGCAACTTCCTGGTGAAGTTGCCCAAATGATATGTCTATAATGTCTGACCTCCCTTTTACTCCTTTCCTATTATTAAGAACCAGCTAATTACAACAATATCATTGTATTTTGTTTTATTTTTTGTCATTCATATAATTTTAAAATTTGTGCAAATTTATGAGAGAATTTTTCATTTTTATTTATTTCAGTGAGGAAGGAAGAAGGAGAGAGATATAGGAACCTCAATATGAGAGAGAATCATTGATTGGCTGCCTCATGCATGCCCTACACTCAGGATGGTGCCCACAACCCAGGCATGTGCCCTGACCAGGAATAAACCTTCACCTTCTGGTTCATAGTTCGATGCTCAACCACTGAGCCACATCCCAGCCGGGCTGAGAATAACTTTAAGGCCCTCTCAAAGTACATAACAATAGACTTTGAAGAGCTCAGAGTATGCCACTCCAAAATATGGTACAGTACGGTGACATAAGGATTATTTGGGGCTAAAGGCATTTGAGAAGAAGCAAACACACAAAAACTCTCTGTCCTCCCACTTCAACCAGGAAAGACAAGACAATTCTTAATCACCAGAGACAACTCTAGACCCTCATCAGCCCAGAGAATCTACATAACAAACCTCACTAACTAGTCCTTATCTTCCATTAGTTTCTACCTTTTCACAGTTTGCTATCTCTAAAAGCCTAAACCCCTTTACTTTTCTTCTGTAACTTTTTGATAAATGTATTTTTTTTGTTGATACTATATAAACTCACACTTTAACCACCTTTTCAAGTTACTCATCACTGAGGTTCCTCCCACGTGGTGAGCTCAGCAAGTGTTAATAAACAGCTGGTTTTTCTCTTATTAATCTGCCTTTTGCCAGTCTGATTGACAGTGTTCCAGCTGAGGAACCTGGAAGGATAGAGGGGAAGAATTTTCTTTCCCTAGAGCTTCACGGACTATAAAGACATATCTTGGATATCATGGATAGGAAGACTCAATAACCAAAAAGTGTCAATTAACTTCTAAGTGTAGCATTGTCCCAATAAAAAGAATACCATAAAATTTATGTGGAAAACATAAACAAATTTAAATAGCTTGAAAAAGAAACCTAAAAGATAAAAAGGAATATGAGACTCAGTTTACCAGATATTAAAAATACCACAGAGACTTCATAATTAAATGTCTGGTGTTGATACATAAACAGAAAGACCAGTGGAATAGATGAAAAAAAAATAAAATGATACAAATACATTCAGAAATTTGATATATAATAAAGATGATATCTCATCAGTAAAGACGGATATTTAGACTATTGCAACAACCCATTGTCCATTTGAAGAATATATAAAATTGGTCTACACTTCACATTGTACATCAGGATAAGAATCCAATTATAGCAAATATTTAAAAATACAAATAAGTAAATAAATAAAAAATTGTGGAAGAAAATGTGGGTGAATTCCTTGCTAAACTTGGAGTAGGGAAAGCCCTTATATGACTTAAAATTCAGAAGTCATAAAATTATAAAAGGTATATTAAATTACATAATATTTTTAAAAAAAATTGTTAGCATGACAAATACACCATACACAAAGTAAATGGCAAAATGATAAACTGGAAAAAAATTGAAAATTATATCAATGACAACTACTGTTCTCCCAAATAGATAATAGATTCCTAAAGCACTCTCAGGAATTAAAAGATAACCTAATAGAACAATGAGCAGAGCACATGAACAGACATTTCACATGGAGAAATGAATATGAGAAATACAAATTAAACCATTAACCCAGGTATTATTTTACCACAAAGGCTAAAATGGTCCAGCCCATGTGGAGGGGAACCTCACAAGACCTACCAAAATGACAGGTTCAGTGGTCTTTGGGCCAGCAGTCCCATATCTGGGCATCTTTCCTACAGTGATAGATACACACATGGTAAATAAAAATGTACAAGTCTACTTATTGTGATGGTCAGACCCAAATTAACCATTTTGTACATAATTAATGTACGAAAATGCTGGAGACATCTTCTGTACTGATATAGAGAGAAGTTCAGTCTAACTTGTCAGGCAACACAAACAACATGGAAACCAGTGTGTGGTGTGTGCTCCATTTGGTGTAATAAAGTGAGGATGGTGGGTAAGAACATGCTCTATTTTTATCTCTTTGCATAAGCATGAAGAAATATTGGAAAGATAGACAGATAAGCCAATAAACCAGAACTAACAATGAGTGCAGGGAGTGAGAGAGGATGGGGACAGGGGAGGAGGGAGACTTCTTTGCATGTGCCCTTCTATGTCATTTTGAATTTTGAACCATTTAAACGTATTAACTTGGGAAATGATGCTGTGTTCTTTGAAGCAAGAGGCTGTTTTTATCGCAAATGTGACAAACAACAGGGCCATGAGCCCAAACAAGACCTTTCTAAGTTTCCGTAATTTACATGATTTTTTTAAAGCTGGTTTCTTCTTTGGAATGAGGTATTTTTGTCTGTTGTTTTCTTTTTTATTTTTATGGCATGAGTCATGGTGAATATTAACATTTAACCTCAAATGACACCCTCGCTGCACATTCACTCTGTACCCCCACGAGTCACCTCCCCCAGCATCCATGCCCCCGCTGAGTTGAGAAGGGCGTTCACCTCCCAACCCCCTCCAGAGCTCTGACCCAGCTGTGTACTCCTTTTTGTCAGATTTGAGTTCAGTTTGCACCAGGCTGAATCCAAAGCATAAAAAGCCATCGCCCTCCTGTATGTCCAGATTATAAAAAACAACAACAACAACAAAACACAAAGCTTTAGTGTAATCAAAATATTTTGCCAATGATGCAATAATGTAGAGTAAAATTGTGACGTGATCAATTGTCATTGATTTTTTTCTATCTCTCTTTCTAAGGACCACCTGTTGTTGCCTTCTTCCCTAGGGTACTGAAATCCCACCTGGTTCCCAAGCCTCTTGTAACCCATCACTAGCAAGAAGAGCTCTAATGTGTTGGGTCACACATAAAGTAGGTGTTATGTATCATCTACTCATTTATTTTCTCCTTACCATATTCTGGCTACTGCTTTAGAGAGCTGGTAGAAGTACTTCCCACCTTTTTATGTAAATGGAACCTGAGGCCCAGAGAATTAATTCCTAAGTTAATATCCCAAAAGCTGAAAGTAGCAAAATCAGGTTTGGAACCCAGGTATGCCTCTGGCCCAAGCCCACCTCTCCTGCCTGAACCACATATACATCGCCCCTATTTCTCCTCAGGGAGCAAGGAAAATGTCTCTCTTTTTCTCTCTCTTACCTCCCAATATTCTGAGGGAACTACTGTTACTACAATCAATCTGACAAAGTAAATGTGCTCTAGTAGATTGTTATTATTTTGTATCCTTGTTCATGATTTATCTTTTAGGTAATGATGGCTGGTAATTTGACCTCCTTTTGCTCACTTCTGTTTTGTTAAAGGTTTTTCTCCTCATGACACTTGAAATCACATCTGTGATTTCAAGTGTCATGTTGGCTGTGTAGTACTTTTACCTTTTTTTGAGTCTTCTTTTAGAATAAGCCATTATCCTGTTTTGGGGAAGGCAGTTTTATTAGAGCACAGCCACACCGGTTTGATTACAAATCATCTATGACTGCTTTCATTTGACAACAATAAGTAGGACAGACACCTGTGGCCCACAAAGCCAAACATACTTACTCTCTGGCTCTTTACCAAAACATTGGCCAACCCTTGTATTAGAACTTTGCGCCCCTTAAGACATGATCTCACTCTAGTGGTTAAGGGTTTTTCATGCTGGAGTCAACGCAAGCATTCCAGTAAGAACCCAATTGTTAAAGAAAACCTTGCCCATGTATCATTTTTCAATGGATGATGATGAATGTCCAATGCTATAGCACTTATTTTCTATTGGATACATTTTTAAAAGTGTTGTGACATTTTATTTAAAAGTCTATTGTTGCCCTGGTCAGTTTGACTCAGCGGATGGACGGTCAGTCCATGGACTGAAGGGTCCTGGGTTCAATTCCAGTCAAGGGCACATACCTCAGTTGCAGGCTCAATCCTTGGCCCTGATTGGACATGTGTGGGAGGCAACCAACCAATGTAGGCTCATATCCATGTTTCTTTTTCTCTGTCTCTCCCCCTCCCTCCCACTCTCTCTAAAAACCAATGGAAGAATATCCTCTGAGGAGCATTAACAGCAACAAAAATCTATGGTTGACTATCTGTTAAGAAATTAACGCTTTGCCACTATTTAAGCTTATGGTGGCAAATTTCAGAAGATCGAGCTGAAAATACATTAGGCACTAAATAGTTTTAAAGTGATTTTTGAGGGATCAAAGTAAAGATGTTTGAAGATCAGTACTGGAAGAGGGGGGACACCTATGTCAATCCCTAGGATTGGGCCAGGGAACGGGAAGGGGTAGCCAGAATGTGGACTGCAGGAGGTGGGAACCAAGCAGTCTTGAGGATCAGGGGTGGCTGCCATGCTGGAGAGGGGAAGAACTTCTCTGAGGGGGACCAGCATGTGCCACCGCCCAGAGGCAAGAAACAGCCTGGAGTATTTGACTGTGACTGTAATACAGCTTCAACACAGGCAAGTGGTGAAAAAAAGAGAACGAGAAGATGGCAGAGATTCAGATATGGGAAAATAGCCTACCCTAGCAATATCATCTTATTCATTTCAAAGGTTCTGGGCTCAGGGGGATGGTTGAAATGAATTTGGGTCCCAGCTCTACTCTTATTATCTGAAAAGTTGAACAAATGATCTGTCCCCCCTTCTCCCTTCCGCCTCCACTGTCTGCTGTCTCAGTCCCAGCTTGGTCCCCTCACAATGTGTCTGCTGTCCCCAGTCTTATGCTCCTGCAGTACAGTCAGTGCCTGGGGTTGTCAGACATTTGATGATTTCATTTGAAAATGATGCAAAAGGAGGCAACATAGTCCTATTCTGAAATGATAAGTCTTCAATGAGGAATACTCAGTACAGTGAAATAGAAGGAAGTTAACAAGTGATTTTGAAATATGTGGTTGGAATTGCCCCTACCAAAATATCTTTTAGTTCCTTTTTACTGACCTTTTTTTCTATTTCATTTTACACTATTTAAAGGAGAAGTGTTTCCAATGGAAGTGGGAAGGTTGGGAGGGACAACCATTATCATTAGCCTTAACTGGTCTTTTCAACACTACTTTCCCAGTTTCTTCTCTCCGCTGGCAGAGAGAGGGCTAATAGCTATGTTCACGGTGTTCACGGTAACAAGAGGGCCTGGAACCTAGTAGTTGCAATGTTCTGACTCTCTGTCTGTATGTTCAAGCACAGGTGTGTGTGTGTGTGTGTGTGTGTGTGTGTGTGTGTGTGCAGAGAAAGAGAGAGAGAGAGAGAGAGAGATAGAGAGAGAGAGAAAGAGAAAGAGAGATAGAGAAATCGCCAGAGGAAGGTTATTTATTAGCTAAAACAACAAAAATGGAGAGGTAAGGGGACACATTTCAAAAACATCTTAGGAGTCTGGTCTAAAGGAATTAATGTCTGATTAAATGAGGCAGATATCTAGGGAAAATTCCTTTATCTCTGACTGTACTGACTGAATGGATAGCTATACACTAAGTGACCAGATCAGATTATTATGACCACCTGAAATTTGTAGGAAAATTAGCCGTATACTGCATCATATGGGATATGGAAGCCAAAGCTTGTTTGAACACCTTTGCTGTCTGCAGTTACCAAAATAAAACGTCTCCAAATCACACAGGAACACAAGGATTGGACAGTAAGCATTGGAAAAAAATCATGTGGTCCAATGAATCACGTTTCCAGTTGCATCATGCAGATGGCAGAGTGAGAATTTCACGGAAACAGCATGAAAGCATGCACCCCTCATGCATTAGTACAACCCTTCAAGCTGGTAGGGGCAGTGTAATAGTTTGGGGCATGTTTACCTGGAATGATTTGGGCCCTTTAATTCATGTGGAACAACATCTGAATAGTACAACATACCTAAGTATTGTTGCTGATCAAGTTCATCCTATCATGTTGATGGCATATCCTAATGGCTTCTTCCAACAAGACAATGTGCCATGCCATGGTACTCATATTGTGCAGGAGTGGTTTCAAGAACATGAGGGAGACTTTACCTTGCTTAAGTGGCCCCCACAACCACCAGATCTCAATTCAATTGAGCATCTGTGGAATGAAGTTAAAAGAGTCATCAGGCAGCTGGTTCCACAACCATCAAATCTCACAGAACTGGACAGTGTTATTCATCAGGCATGGTGTCAGATTCCTTGCATGACCTTTCAACATCTCGTGGAGTCAATGCCAGGAAGAATCACCGCAGTATTGAAGGCAAAGGTGGCCCAACGAAGTACTGACGGGGTGGTCATAATAATCTGGCCACTCAGTTTATAGTTACTGAGACAGGTATTAGGAGTTCAGATTTTTAACTTTCATAGTTGAAGTCCTCATGACATAGTTTATGGTAGGCAGTTAGGTGGATAAATGGGTTTGAAGAACAGGAGTGAGATCTGGGCTGCAGATAGAGATATTATTGTAATTGAACTTCTGGCTATTGATAAGCTTGCCAGGTAGAATAGATAGTGTTAGGAAAGTACAAAGACAGATGCCTAGGAAATTGCATCATTTAAAGATAAAAAGCCACAAAAGAACTGACAAATGATTAGAATAAAACCCAGAGAGAATATTATCTTATTATCTGAACAACTAGTAAAAGAGTGATTTAAAAAAAAAAAAAAAGGAAGACATGACTGAGTCAAATGTAAAAGAAGTCAAAGCAGTATTCATTCATTCATGGCTTCATTCATTAACAAATATTGAATGTCTAATATGTGTCTGCGATTGTTCTAGTTGCTAGGGACATAGGTAAATATGAACCATCTTTCTCTCAGGGAACTTATTATATTGAATAAGACAAAAGAAAATAAGCAACCACAATATAATATATAAGGAATAAATGAAGGTGTTATGAGATAGCATGGGTATGGCTGTGCCTAAGGGACAGCAGCACGTCCAGTGGAGTGACCAGGGCAGGTACAAGCTTGGGTAGATATCATATTCAAGAAACTTGGTTCTCAGTAAACAAGAGACCTGGGGTGATAACTACAGATGGATATGGGGTGGAGAGATGTGTTGTTTTTGTAGAAAGATGGGAACAACTTAGGGTTATTCAGGAAAGGGAAAGATTGGGGTTCAAAAATAAAAAGGGATTCACTCACCTACAAGTTCTCTGGGGGCCTGGGGGTGGATTGAGGGAGGAGGGAAGGGACAGGGTAGGGAGAGAATTGGAAACACAGTACAGGTAGACAAACTAAACTTGTAAAGAAAGCAAGCCTGTCTTTCATAGAGATTGCAATCAAGAAGAGAATGGATGGATGGATGGGTGGGTGGATGGATGGATGGATGGATGGATATGCAGATAAACACTGGAGCAGAATTATAGTTTTTGAAATATTAGAAATGATCAATTAGCAGATGGAAGTATTAATCTCATCTTTCCCTCCATTCATAAAAAAAAAAAATAGTGAGTAAAAGGATTCACTTGAATGAGCAACCTCAAAGGCCTTTTAAAGAATCTGGTAGACTTTACTGGAAATACTTTAATCAGCAGCCTAATGCATGGGAACTGGGTCTGTGCGGCTCTGCTGGGAAGTGCTTGCTGCCTGAGCATAGTCCTCCAGGGGAGGAGGGCTTTCTCATATCAGCAGCCATAAGGCACAAAGGTCACCGGGCCTGAGGAAGCGATACATCCATTTCCTCCCCCACATGTTTCCTCTATAACACTAGCACTCAGTCTCCTGCCCGACTGCTTCATCAAAACCTGTCCCTTGAAGGTCACCAATGACATGGTTATTGCTAAATCAAATGGCCTTTTCTTCCACCCATTTCTCATCATCCCCCGTAGTCTATTGTTTATCAAAGTCATTTCGGTGACAGCTGACACAGTTGACCTCTTTTTGAAACTCTCTCTGGCTTCCATGACACTGCACTACTGTGATTTTCCTCCTACTCATGAGTAAGGGGTAATTCCTTGAGGATGGAAAAATGAAGTTGACAGTGTAACTCGGAGAAGGATGAAGTTGTGTTAGTAATACAAGTTCCTGTAATAGCCATAATGTCCTGCAAAGCCTGACACCCTTTCCTGCTAATCTCCACTCACCCACTCACTCCATCCACCCAGCCATGCTGTTCTTGCTGGCCTGCAAACACACCGGGTACACTTTTGCCTTTGCCATACTGTGCCTGGTATGATCCTCCCTCTGATATCCTTCTGTTAACTCCTTCACCTCTGTAATGTGGGTTTAAGATGTTATTTGAGAATATTCAAGTCTGCTCGGAAAGATGAGAAAAACAATGAGATGGGTAAAACTTCTAAGATAAGTTAAAAATAGTAAGCATCCCATGAGACATGTTAAAGACAGACATAATATGTGAGATATAGGATTTAAAAAGCATGGAAGAGTCAAGACAGTTATTTATACACAAAAAAAAAGGAATGGAAGAACCAAGTAAGGTACAGATCCTGGCATCTCCAGGTTGACAGCTATGTCATCTCAAATCAGCCACCCTATGGTGATACATATTATGGCCCCCATTCTGGTTCAACGTGTGTTCTGTGCAAGAGAATAAGAAACAGCTCATAGCTGTTCAACAGATTAATAGATGAGCCACAGTTGTTAGCCAAGAGTACCTGGCCCTGAGTCTCTCAGATAGAGCAAGTGTATGATGGCCCTAGATACCTTTTGTCTGCTGAGTTCCTAGGTTAAGTTCAAGTGTTCCTTACAATATAACAATCAGTGAGAAGGCTGCTGGTGTGTACGTGTGTGTGTGTGTGTGTGTGTGTGTGTGTGTGTGTGTTGTGTTTGTGTCTGAGAGAGAGAGAGAGAGAGAGAGAGAGAGAGAGAGAGAGAGAGAGAGGATATATTAACACAGATTCATGCACCAGTGGGGTCCCTAGCCCTGGCCTGTGCCCTCTTGAAATTGGGACCCCTAGGGGCATGTCAGAGGGCCAGTTTTGGCCCAATCCCCACAGGCCAGGCCGAGGGACTCCACAAGTGCATGAACCTGTGCACCAGGCCTTTAGTATGCATATGAGATCTTTGGTTAATCTTTTCCTGCTCTCCCTACCCCCCTCCCTCTGAGATTCATCAGTCTGTTCCATGTTTCCTTGCCTGTGGTTTCCACTCCTGCTTTGTGTGTCTGCCCCCTGGTGGTCAGTGCACATCATACCTACTGGCCAATGAGTCATACAGACCTCACCTGGACAACTGGTTTATGGAAATGTTGGCCTGGGTTACAAATTAGAAGTACACCCCTGATACAAGTCTGGGTTATGTGTTTGAGGCCTGGACCGCGGGATAATCTTCTCAGCCCCGCCATGATACTCTGGGTTCCGAATGTAGGTGTGAGCCCCAGGTGGAGGTCTGGGTCCTGAGAGGGCCATTTGGGCCCGGAGTGAAGTCTGAACCTGGGGTCCAGTCTGGTACCCCAACTGAACATCTGGATTATGGAATGGTTCACTTGTATCAGGGTGTACTTCCCAATTTGTAACCCAGATCACCATTTCCATAACACAGATGTCCAGATGAGGTACCAGACCGCCCCCACAGGCCCAGAAGTCCCTTCCTGGCCCCAAAGGTCCTCCTTTCTCTCTCTCTCTCTCTCTCTCTCTCTCTCTCTCTCTCTTAAAATTTCTTAATTATGGTTCCCTCCTACTCACATACACACCCATCTGAGCTCTAGAAATTAATTTATCATCTACATTTTTAAACATTGTGCTGCCATCTTGTGGTAAATTTAGATATTCAGTTGGTCAAATGAATGCAGAGTTCAAAATTATTGAAACACCTGAAAATACACAACCATGCAGTTGGGACCCTAGTTAAGGAAGAATCAATGTTATCTCACTTCATGGTTTAAGAACCAAGACCCAGATCTCAGGGTCCCTCGAGCTCCACATTCCTCCTCTCTCCCCAAACCAGTGATTTCTCCCAGGAAGAAGGCAAACTTACTGATTACAACATGAGTATAGAAAACACTTGAGTATAAGAGTGCCTTTGTCACAGGTCTATGGCATGTTTTATGTCTTTAGAAGAAACTTCTCAGATTTTGAATATTCTGAATTACTTTCTTTCAAATCATCCCTGTAAGACCTACTGATTAACATTGGGGATTAGTACGACTATATTAACTAACATGTTAGATCTACTTATATTAGCATAGGGGAATTGCCTGTTTAAATCATGATGTTGGTGTTAACCTAAATTAGTAACCAAAAGTCAAATACTTTGGAAAAGAGAGAAAATGACACAAAAAGTATAATATTTTTAAAGGTCAAAATAATATTTGTCAATAAAACAATACAAATGTCTATCCCATTATTGTGGCAGGTGAGTTACACAAAATACAAAATTGATATTTAATGAAAGCTTTAGACAGTCTAGATCCCTCAGGTAATACTAGGACCTCAAACTCAGCAAGTCCAGAGTAGAATCAACTCATCCATTTTCTCATCACCACACACACACACACACACACACACACACACACACACACTGGTGTTTGGCTGCAGCCAGAATTACCCTCGAAAATACAAATCTGGTCATATCACTATCTTTTTCTGTAATCGATGCATAATTGGCATATATATCCTATTAATTTCAGGTGTACATAATAATGATCCTATGTTTATACAAGTGGCCCAGTGCACAGATGTGTGCACGTTGAAAGGAAAATAATGCCGAGACCAGTTTGGCTCAGTGGATAGAGCGTCGGCCTGCGGACTGAGGATTCAATTCCAGTCAGGGGCATGTACCTTGGTTGTAGGTACATCCCCAGTAGGGGATGTGCAGGAGGCAGCTGATCAATGATTCTCTCTCATCAATGTTTCTAACTCTCTATCCCTCTCTCTTCCTCTCTCTAAAAAAAATCAACAAAATATATTTTTTTAAAAAAGAAAGGAAGGAAAATAATTATAAGAAATATTTTAATATTGCTATTTGCCCTTTCTCTGTAAAGACCGGTAGCGGTTTGCAGCTCCCCACCACCACCACCACCACTGCCACTGGTCGCCATCTATATATATGCCAATTATTACTTGCAATTGGCATCTGCAATGGCAGAGGGGCAGTCTCATGGGACAACCCTTAACCTCTGGGATCTGATGCTACCTCCGGGAAGACAGTGTCAGAACTGAATTAAATGGGGGTGAGGGTGGGGGGGGGGGCAGGGAAGAATTGTAGAATACTCAGCTGGTGTAACAGAGAATTGCTCAGTGTGGGAAAACCCCACACATATTTGGTGACCAGAAGTGTCAGAAGTGCTTTGAGTGTGATAGTTGTATGAGAGTAAAGGAGATAAACACAGAAGGGAAGCCTGAGTGGTATTCTAACTCACCATCACAGGCAGGAGCCCAAACCATAAATTGGACATAGTTATATAAATTCTCTTGGAATTCTAGAAGTTCTGTATTATGTCAATTTTAGGTATCTGTGATATATTTGCTATTTGTCTTGTATATTTGTGGAATGCAATAAATAATTTAAAACCAAAAGGGCTTGAGAACTTGTCTTCAGAGATGACTAGAAAAGGAAAGAAGCTGGGGAGGGGGAAGAGGGCCTGGCCCTCAAGAAACAGTAAAGGTCGGGAAGTGGCTGAGTCACTAGAGCCTGCAGTAAAGGAAGGACCCAGAGGTGTGTGCTTGAAAAGAGGCCCTGGAATGAGTAAGAAGAAGAGAAGCTGTCCAAAGTTTTCTGACAGGTGCAGGGCTGGGGAGGCCGGAACTGGGGTTCACACCTGGGTGCGAACACTACCAAACCTCTCAAAACCTGTTTCCCATACAGGAAGGGCTGGCAGATGCCAAGTTTGCTCTGTGAATGGTGTACTAATTGTAAAGGGTCCAGGTCATTTGAAAGTACACTGCCCTTATTTATGGCCACGTGGACAGTGGCATCTGATAAAGTGGCATCTGTCACCAGTACTTTGTCTTCAAAACTGAAGACTGGTGGCCATCAGACTGTGCAACTGACTCAAAGGTGAGTCACCGTCAACAAAAGCAATAGACTGTATTTCACAGATTAATCTTGTATGTTTTGTGTACTTATTGCACAATACACTTGTGCATTAAAGGGAAATAACTGTTGAAGCACTCCAGTACCAATCTTTCTGCTATAGCAACCTCTAGGAAAGAATTCAAACTTGTCCACAACAATCTTACTCCCTCTGTAAATAAACTTCCTTGCATCTACCGCAATGCCTGAGTGTGTGTTTTTTTTTTTTTTTAATGTATTTTATTGATTTTTTACAGAGAAGAAGGGAGAGAGACAGAGAGTCAGAAACATCAATCAGCTGCTTCCTGCACACTCCTCACTGGGGATGTGCCCGCAACCAAGGTGCATGCCCTTGACTAGAATCAAACTTGAGACCCTTCAGTCCACAGGCCACTGACACTCTATCCATTGAGCCAAACCAGTTTGGGCCTGAGGGGTTTTCTCTCTTCCTCACATTTGCCTGGCAAAATCCAATCCCGGTGAAATGCAACCCTCTGTCACTCTCTGCCTGCAACCCTGCAGCTGCCCAACCATGGCAAATGTTCTTCTTTTAAATTGGTGGCAGCAAATGTCTAAGTGTCTCTCAGCCCATAGTAGCCCAAGCAGTTATAGCAATTTCCCTAATCAGCTCATTCTTGTAACCTTTTAGATGAGTGTCATATACCTCCTTCTCTCTCCAATCTTCCTTATTTTCTTCCCCTTCCTCACTTTCAGCTGAAAGCTTTGCTTCCCATTTCACAACAGAAGTTGAAACAACAGAAAAGAAATGCCACACAAAGCCACTGCCACATCCACCCACCCATCTACATCTGTGCTCAAATAATTTGCCTTCCATTCTACAACTCTGGATGAACGGCCTATGATCTAGTTTATGGCCAACTTGTCCACCATGTCCTCTCCTTTTCACCTCCTGGAGGACACCATTATCCCCTTTATCTCATACACCATTATTTTCCCTCCTCTGTGTGATCAGTCCCATACACGCTGCAATACTCCCACTGTTACACACACACACACACACACACACACACACACACACACACACCATGTCTCTTCCTCCTTCTACAGCAAAAACACACAAAGTGTGTTTTTAAATAAATTGATTTAGAGTTTTAAATAAATTTATTATCTCCACTTCCTCTCCTCTCATGCTCTCTTGTACACACTCCAATTGGGCTCTTGCTATTCCTTTCTGGCCTGCGAAACACATATGGTATACCAATTTTCAAAGAATCAGGACACAGCAAATATAATTGGTGGTGTATTAAGTATGTGTAACACATTCTTAGTTTAGAAGATGTACTGAAAGTTCAATTGGCTGTTCTGATCTGAAAGTTTTCACTTGAGATCAGCTATTGTAGAAAAGCAAGAATGTAAATAAGCTAATAAATTAAGAAATTTAATTTAAATTTAAAAAATCATGTGGTATATAACTATCCCTATTATTGATTTGCACCTATAAATACATTTAAAACTTACACAGGTGCATGCCTAGTAAGTCACAAAACTGGGATTTAGACACAGCTACTCAAGGTGCGGTCTTAACTCTCTACTTGTAAGGTCAAGTGTCAATCATCCCCATTTTAAAGATGAGAAACATGAACTCAGGATAGTTCAGTAGACTGCCCAAGGTTGCCCAGCTAATGATTGATGAAACTTACATTCAAACCCGAGTTCTTTTGATTCTAAAGCTTATGATAGTCTTAGCAAAAGACTCGGCCAATAAAGCAATTTTGGACATGACATTTCAGTCTAGAGCACCAGGGATAGCACCTGAGGAACAAAACAGGTGATGTCCTCACTCAGGGGGCTGAGATTCAGGTGAGGAAGAGTGACAAGAAATAACCCACGGAATAAGTAAATAGTGTGTCAGAAGGTGGTAAGTGCTGTGGAGAACAGTAAAGTAGGGTGAAGGGAATCAGCAGTGCCAGGGGTTGAGCACAGACTGTAAGAAGCCAGAGGCCAGCGTGTGTATATTGAGGAAGATCTGGGAGGGGTAACAGCAAGAACAAAACCCAAGATTGGGACATGCCTGGTGTGTCTGAGGAGCAGCATGGACCACAGCAGGGTGAGCAAGACAGAGTTGAGATCAGAGAATAAGTAGGGGCAAGTCATGCAGGGGCTTGCAGACCACCCAAAGCCTTGGGTTTTTACACAGAATATGAGCCATTGCAGAGGTTTGAACATCGATGTGATGTTCTGATGTGTGTTTGTAAAGGATCATTGGCTGCAATGTTGAGACTAGATGGAAGTGGAGAAGGGCAGGAATCAGGACCTGCTTGGACCAATACAAACTTATCTTTGATTTGTTACTCAAAACATAATAGTCTAGGTTAAGGGTTTGATCCCCAGTCGGGGCACATACAAGAGTCAACCAGTGAATGCATAAGTGGATGGAACAACAAATTGATGTTTCTCTCTCTCCCTTCCTCTGTCTCTGTAAAACCAATAAATTAAAAATTTTTCAAAATACTATTTATAGTCTAAACTCAGTAGCATCTTCTGAGGCCAAGAATAGCTCTCACAAAGGACTCACACACTCCTGTTTCCTCTCCATCCGTCAGTTGAACATTAACTAAGCTCAGAAACTGCATTCAAACAAAAGTGTGCCAAGTCCTTGTGAATGGAAGAGTTTCCAAGAAAGTACTAGAAAGGCATAATTAATTAATATATCCCCTTCATGGAACACTAAAACATGGGAATTCATTTATTTCATCCATTTATTTAACAGTAAGTTTTGCTGTACTTTATTTTTTATCAAAATAAAATACCTATAGTGTTATAGGTAACACTATATTTTAGAGTACATCATAAAAATTTCAGTTTTACAAATTATGCAAGTATATAAATTATGCTGTATGTGAAACTGTTAAGGCATAGCTGCCCAAGTGCATTTAGAAGAATCCATGACCTCCCTTAAAGTTCTCATCTACTAACTCTCCTATATGAGGAAAATATGTACTTTAGGGGGAAAATGTTGTTTAATAAGTCTAGATCACAACTCTCTATTGTTTTTTGAGAAAGTGATTTGTGAAGGAACGAAAGTAAAAACAGTTGCTCCAACTGCAGTTGAAACTATTTTTGTCCTTCTCAGCCTGGTGTCAGACTGCCTCCAGGTGGCGCCAGAGTACCGCATATTTCTACCAACAAGTAAAGCAAGAGGAAACAAAATGGGTTTTCCATGGGCGGTGCATGAAGTGCAGTGAGTACATACAGACATAGATTGTGGCTTGTTCATCTCTGTTTTATTTTCACCATCTTTAAAAATTTCATTTTAATATATTCAATAATATGGCCCTAATTTTCTGTAAGTATCAGCGTTCACATGCATATTTCTTATAGTCCAAATTAAAATATAAGTTACTTGGGGGCAGGTTTCATTTCTCTTTGTGTATTTCCCCAGCTCCTAGCTAAATACAGTAAATGCTCAGAAGTCCTTGATAAGTTTTAAAACAATGCAGAAAAATGATGCATCACAATGTAAAACTGAAATGCCAGGGACTTTTGTGATTATTGAAACTACTGCAGGGTGAAATAAAGGGTAGAGGTTACTTAATGAATTTGAAATGTGTAAATCGAATTGTGTAATTTAATATGCCCTTGACATGGTTGTGCTCATTGTATTTCATTTCAAAATGTTATTTTTATAGCCTTTTAGGAGTTCACTTTCCAATTGACAGCAGAAATCCAGAGTATGTACATCCGGTGCGTTATACCCCAACAGTGCAATGTACAGCAGATCCTCTGTACTGAGTAGATGGATGAGTGATAAGAAAGTCTTCAGCCCTAGCTGGTTTGGCTCAGTGGATAGAGCGTAGGCCTTCGGACTGAAGGGCCCCAGGTTCAGTTCAATTCCAGTTAAGGGCACATGCCCAGGTTACCGGCTCCATCCCTAGTAGGGGGTATGCAGGAGGCAGCCAAAGATTCTCTCTCATCATTGACATTTCTATTTCTCTCACCCTCCTTTCTCTCTCCCTTCATCTCTGAAATCAATAAAAAATATTTTTAAAAAAACAAAAAACAAGGTCTTCAATGTCAGTTTCAATTAAGAAGTGGTCTTTTTAAATATATATATTTTTGCATGATCAATTTTTATTTATTTTTATAGAATTTATTGGGGTGATGTCAGTTAATAAAATGATGTAGATTTCAGGGGTATAATTCTATAATATGTCACCTGTATATTGTGTTGTGTCTCCTTCCATCACCATTTATCCCTTTAACTTCTCCCTTTACTCTCTCTTACTTCCCTCCACCACCTTGTCCTCCGGTAATCACCCTACTATTGTCCGTCTATGAGGCTGCTTTTTTTGTTTCTTTGTTTTTGCTTAATCCCTTTCACCTTTTCCAGCCAACCTCCTATCTCCTTCCCTCTGACAGCTGTCAATCTGTTCTCTTTATCTAAGAATCTGTTTCCATTTTGTTTTAGTTTGTTTTGTTCATTAAATTCCACACGTAAGTGAGATCATGTGATACTTCTCTTTCTCTAACTGGCTTATTTCACTTAGCATAATACTCTTCACGTCCATCCACGCTGTCACAAAAGATAAGATTTCCTTCTTTTTTAAGGCCAAATAGTATTCTATTGTGTAAATGTACCACAGCTTTTTTATCCACTCATTTACTGGACAATTAGGCTACTTTTAAATCTTTGCTATTGTGAATAAAACTGCAATGAACATAGGGATGTATATATATATTTTTTAGTTAGTATTTCAGGTCGATTTGGATATATTCCCAGAATTAGAATTGCTGAGTCATAAGGCAGTTCCATTTTTAATTTTTTGAGTTAAATCATTGCTACTTCCCACAGTGGCTGCAGCAATCTGCAGGAAGTGGTAAGCCTTTAAACAAGTTGCTAGGTGTGTTTCCTGATGCATTGCTATGTATACTAATCTATTTATTTATATTTCCAAAATGTTTTCTTACATTACCTAATGTCCCTCTCTATATAAATCATGTGTACCCAAAAGTTTCACACTTATTTAAGTGGTTCATATCTTCTCAACAGGTCATTTAATCAATGAGACTTTGGAAAAATTCAGGACTACATTTCAAAGAATAGTTTTTGCTGCATATCAGAGTGTATTATAAAAATTCCACGGTTTAACAAATTATGCAAACATAAATGACACTGCATGTGAAACTGTATTTAAACGCGTTCTATCTGACCAAGCGCATTTACAACTATTCGTGACATATTCCTTTATGTTGAGCATGTTCTCTTAACTCATTAAATCCCTAAAAGATGATTCGCTCCTGGCCAGCTAGGGTGGGGAAGGGTGCGGGGTTAATCATTTAATAAACTATGAATCAGACTCTGGGCTCAAGTTAGCTGAGCTTTTCTTTCCACAGCAAACTGAGATTTAGGCTGTATTCAGCAAATAGAAATGCAGCTGCTTTCAAATAGTAAATACTTGCCCCCTGGGATGGAACCTTAAGAAGCACTGCGGTTCAGCAGTGCATCTTGGTCACACAGGTTCAAAGCCGAATGAGTAAGGTTTCCATGAGATTTGGGGGGGGGGGGGATGCCATGATGGAGTGCTTCAGACGTGAAATTGCATTGGGTGGGGCTGTGGGAAGGCACTGGTGGCTCCTGGAGAGAAATGCATCATAAGTGAGAGAAATGAATAGGCTGTTGAGCCACCCTGCCTTTAACTATTGAAACACTATTCTTACTTTTGGTTATTTCAGGAAGTCCCTGAACAATGCAGTCCAATTCAGATAAACTCATACAAAAAGATGTATAGACTATATTCTCTAACCAGCCTTTCTTCCTGTTTAATGTGCTATCTTAATATTAATTATACAGTCTTTTATTATTGTTTTATGGTCTTGATTTTAAAGAAAAATAAGTCCTGCTTGAAATGAAGACAGTCTCACGGAGTCTTTCAAAAAGGCACCTCTCCCACAAATCCTCCTGCTGCTCCCCAAGCGAGGACATTACAAACATGAGGATAAATGGTGTTGAAGATGCTGGGGAAAGACGGACACCTATTGGCGGAGGGACTTGTCTAATCAGAGCTCAGCTTCTTAAGCAGGAGTGACAGTGAGGGCATTTGTGGACTGTGGGCACTTCCTCCAGATGTGTGGTTTTCCTTTAAGATTCAGGGTCACCGAAAGACTGATTAGTAAAAATACGTATTCTCTGCCTGAGAGAGTTTTTACAATGATCATTGGGATGCAAGTGCAAATACAGAGGTCTCTAGCGAGCACAGGCACCACCGTAGCTTTCTTCCTGCCGTAGCCTCTGGTGTTGTTTTTGATATCAATCCCAGCCTTTCCCACCCTCCCCTTTCTCAGTGAGCACAGACAATGGGTCTCAGACATGGGGAGGCACTTGTCAGAGAAGCCCATGACTGGCCCACCTGAGACCTCTGAAGGGAAGCTCTGGGCATGGGGGTGGGAATCTCCATTTTGAACCACCCGCGGGCTCACTTCCCACATCTAAGTACTAGTGGGGCAGCTGCCTGTTTTTCCTCCTACTCTCATTCCTCTGTCAACTGCCCCTGACAAAGGAGGGAGTGACTTCTAAGGGTGCTTCACAAATGTTACTGCGAACTGAATCACTGGGGAATCCCTGGTTTCATTGGTCTGGGGTGGGGCCTGAGCTTCTGCATTTCCAACAAGCTCCCAGGTAGTGCTGATGCTATAGGTCCTCAGACCACGCTCTGAGTAACAAGGGTTCTGGGCAAGAAATCTGTGACCTTTTTCAGAGTTTGGCGCAGGCCTTCCCCGCATACTACTACCCTACCCCCCTACCCCCCCCCCCATCATCCCACTGGAGAAAACCTCATCCTATCTAATGTAACACTGAAATAAGTCCCTACTTGGACTTTTTCAAATTGTGAATTTGCTTGTTGGGCAATCAACTCTGAAGGCTGAATAAGCATTTTTCAGGACACTACTGTAATCAAATAAAACTTGCAGCAAAATGAGCTATCACTTCACAATGTTATCGTCAATAATGCGCTGCATGGCAACTAGGCCACACCATGGCCATCATTAATATTGCTTTTACTCACATCACATCTGTAGATTTCCTCTTCTCATTTGGTCATTTTTCTCCCAATACACAATCATGTTCTCACTCACCTGGTGACAGAGGTTTAAACCAGAGTGCGGATGATTTTGTGATGTCATTTTGTTTTCGACATGCAAATGCTTTAGGAAAATAGAGGTATTTGAAAGGTGAATTATTAAAGAGAAGAAAACAGTCTGAGAAAGTTAAAATCAGAACTTTCCAGATTCACAATTTTGTCTTGACTTTTTTTCCCTCATGAGTGCCTTTGAATGACAGAGCTACTTCCACAATGAATGGTGAACTTGAACTTCAGAAAGGTAGTGTCAGCAGATTTTGACACTGCTGCCAACAGAGAGTGGGACAACACCCATATAAAAGAAACTCTGCCCAAGCACATTCAACGTCTCACATGGATGGTTAGGGTTGGGAGGTGAGGAAGGAGAAAAATGCCCACAGAAACAAAACCTATAGGTTCTGCCTAGACCTACAGTGGATGGAGGGATGAAAGAATGCAGACACATCACAGCGAGGGAAGGACACTGTCAAGTAAAACCCAAGAAAAGCAAAATAAATAAATAAATAAAATGGTAACCCTCATTTTATTGGTAATATTTTCTTCCCAAGATTTCATTTTAGTAACCTACTCCAGCCAGAAGATTAGAACAAGAAGAAATGAAAGGTTTATCCAGTTGAAGGGTAGAATGTATGTCATGCTCTTATTACCATACACTAGGTTCTACTCCTGGTGACCCTGTGAAGGAGTTAGGTCCCCCATGTCCTGTCTCAGCAGCCCTGCTCAGCTCCTGTAGACTCAGGCCTATGGCTTCTTTTCTGGAATCAATCCATCTCATAATTGCTCCTCCTCTTGTCCTGCAGCCTTGTATTTTCCCAGCATTATAACCTTTTCCAAAGAACCCTGTCTTCTCATGATAAGCCCCTAAGTAGGCCAGTTACCACTAGTTCTGGCATTCCAGGGTATTCATGGAGCTATTCTTTAACACCATATTTCAAATAAATCACTTCTTTCCTATCAGCGGTCTTCACTGTTCAACTTTTGCCTCTATATATAGTAATTGGGAGTATGCCACCCTAGCATATTGTTTATGTAGAGCTAAAGGCAAATGCGAAAAAGCCGGTACAAGAGAAGTTCTCTGCCCTCCCCCATGCACCTAAAAGTAGGACATAAACTCATAAAGGTGTCTCCCATCTCCTCCCTACAAGAAGGACAGACATTAATTACCAGAGACGACTCTAGATCCTTATCAGCTCAGAGACAGCACCCCAGGAACTGCCATAACAAACTTGATTAACTAGTACTCATCCGCCATGAGTTCTCCCATACATTTACCTTCCGGCAATCTGCTGCTCCAGAAACTCCAAGACCTTTTTCTTTGTCTTTCTTGTCTCTGAAAATGTAATGTTCTTTAGCCGAGAAGCTCCACAAGCCCCAGTTCTAACACCCCTTTGAGTTACTCCTCTGAGTGCTCTCATGCTGCCCATGTTAATAAATTGGCTCATTTGTCTTTTCTCTATCTGGTTTACAGGGCCCCAACAGAGAACCTAACATGGGTAGAGGAGACAGATTTTTTTTTTCTCCCCCTACACAGCTGACTAATGAGAAAGTTCACTTATGAAATTTAACTAATATAATATAATTTCTCTTAGAGAAATTAATGGAAACTGTAACCATACAAAAGCATTGCTAAAATACATCCAGAGATAATAGCTCAGATGTGTTTCATTTTGTTACAGAGAACAGAAAGGCTGGGGGCAGGGGGAGAGAACAGCCCAGAAACAATAAGAAATACAATCAGAAATTAATGGTATTTGATGGCACACAGACAGGATAGAAAGGGCATGTTTCCCTGGGGCCCGTCTTGCAACAGGCTGTTATTTGGTCAGTTCTTGGCCCTCTGCCTACACACTGATGAGAGGGAGGTGATAACATTCGCAAGGCACTAGAAACCATTCATTAAGGCGTTAAGACTGCATATTAGAAACTTCCCTCACATCTATAATTTAGCCAGGTCTATTCCATTATTGTCACAGAAACATTCTTTAGAAGTCTCTACTTAAAATCCTCCCCCCGCCCTGCACAGTATATAGGGTGTCCCCCAAAAATGTATACACACACTTTGAATAATTATAAAGGCAGTGTTTCTTAGAATACAACTCATTTTCAAAATTGAGCTATCGGCGGTTTAAGTGTGTACACATTTGGGGGAGGGACACCCTGTATTTTAATTCATAAGTGTATTATTTTTCATTCTTCCTAATCACAGTATGTTTTCAGATAAGAAAAACATTTGAAGAGGAATTTCCTCTTGCTATTCAGGGTGGTGTTTGAGCAACAAAGCTTAGACCGAAATCTATGTAGAGCATTTGAAATCATCTCCAGTGGCAGCCCAGCTCCCCCAGAGAACCCTGGTCTGCACCTGAAGTGGATCAGTGGGACTGCCCCAGTCCTGTCCCGGGAATAGATCCTGCTAGGACTCCCACCTCCATTGCAGGCCGTGAAGAACAGCCCTCCAGCATCCTCCTGCCTCCTTTGGCAACAACCACCAGAGTGTTCCTTACAGTCCACATATCACTTTTTTTTTTTTAATCATTTTATTGATTTTTTACAGAGAGGAAGGGAGGGATAGAGAGCTAGAAACATCAATGAGAAACATCGACCAGCTGCCTCCTACACATCCCAGACCGGAGATGGTTCGCAACCAAGGTACATGCCCTTGACCAGAATTGAACCTGGGACCTTTCAGTCCGCAGGCTCTATCCAGTTTTGGCGTCACATCACTTTTTGAAGAGAGCACTTCCTGGCTTCAGAGGTCCTTTCTGTCCCTGGAATTTCCAGGTTACCGTGTGCCATTGTAAGTTTGCTGAATCCAGGTTTCTCCACCCGGATCTGTGCATCACACAGCGATGGTAAGGGAACACTGCAGTCTGCGCCACCCACGGACAATGACCACTGTGACCTGTGAGAGAGGAATGAATGGGCATTTTGTAGCGTGTCTTCATGATGCAGAAGAGTCATTCTGAGTTGTTCTGTGAGAGTATGGTAATGTGCTTGGAAACTCAGGTTCTGGAGATGGACTACCTGGGTTTTAATCCATTTACTTACTGTGTGACATCAGGAAAGCTACAAAACCTCTCTCTCTATGTCTGGCGTTCTACCTACAAATTGATGGGGAAATGTATATAGTGTGATGTGTGGTAGCTACAGTGAAACTACCCTAGGATGGGGTGGGGCCCACTTTGCTCAAATCAGATCCAGCCAGAGGAGTCAGACCTAGCAAATTACACCACTGACAATTAGGTCTCTAAACAAGAAATTATAATCTCAGGAGGGGGCAATTAAAGTTCCTAATTGCACAACACCATTCAGAGCCCCCCTCCCCTCCTTCGATGAATTAGCATGCCTCTGCCAATCCAGCCCCAAAGGTGTTCTGAAAGAGATTTGGCTGGAGTTAAAAAGAAATCATGTGGTATGCGAAGAAACTCGATAACAGCTAAAAATGGAACTAGAGCCGAAACCGGTTTGGCTCAGTGTTAGAGCTTCGGTCTGCGGACTGAAAGGTCCCAGGTTCGATTCTGGTCAGGAGCATGTACGTTGGTTGCGGGAACATCCCCGGTAGGGGGTGTGCAAGAGGCAGCTGGTTGATGTTTCTCTCTCATCGACATTTCTGGCTCTCTATCTCTCTCCCTTCCTCACTGTAAAAAATCAATAAAATATAAATAAATTAATTTTTAAAAAATGGAGCTAGAGTTCTCCTCCGTCTTCTGAACTTCACTGTAGCCCGGGGTCACCATGCAGGGGGCCTAACCCACAGGCTGGAACAGGCAAAAGGAGGAACCCAAGCTGCTCTTTGCCAGGACACTATAGGCCACAAGACGAGCGTACTGTGACCAGCGTATTGTGACCAGCACTGGTCTTGAACCTGGCTGCTCATTGGAAACACCTGCGGGGTTGTTTACACCACCACAGAGGTGTGCTAGTAAGCCAGGCCTTGGGGAAGGGCTGGTCTGTGATTTGTACTACTTGCCTGTTGCTATGGGGGATGTGCTACAAGATGGCCGATTTTAAACCACCAACATCATGTCACTGAGCACAGACCTGGGAAGAGAAGCCCCTCTGGGACCACCCAGCTCCAGCCACGGAAGTGACTGGGCCTCATGGGGATTTTAAGTGGGGAGGGGTGAGGTCTGAGCAGGGGGCGTGGGAAACCAAGCCCAGGTGATTCTAATGTGCAGCCATGTTTGAGAGCCCCGCACCTGTCCACGTGGCTTTCTGTCTGGCTGCTTGTGGTAGCACCTTTTCGCCACCCGCTTACCAGTGACAGGTCAGTGCATTACTTTTAAAATATTGTCGCCAGCCCTAGCCGGTTTGGTTCAGCAGATAGAGCGTCGGTCTGCGGACCCTAAGGGTCCCAGTTTGATTCTGGTCAAGGGCATGTACCTTGGTGGCAGGATTTTCCCTGACCTGACCCTGGTGGTCAGGGAAAATCAATTGGTTGCATCTCCTGCAGATGCAACCAATTGATGTGTTTCTTTCTCATCAGTGTTTCTCTCTGTCTTTCCCACTCTCTTCCACTCTCCTTAAAAACCAATGGAAACATGTCGTTGGGTGAGGATTACAGTAAAATACTGACTCCAGGTTAGATAATGTGCTCGGGGTAAGCTTCTCCTGCTCGTCCACCTTAGGTGCCCGTTGGAGGTGCGTTGTGAATGTGTCTAAAAGTCTGTTTAGTCAAAATCAGGTGTTAAATAGTGAGTTCGAGGCATGTGCAGGGCCTGCAGGTAGGTTGACAACCATTTTCTAACTTCAAGAGGCGTGTAAATTGGCTCAGTGTATAGTGCTTCAGCCTGCAGACTGAAGAGTTCTGGGTTCGATTCCTGTCAAGGGCACATACCCAGGTTGCGGGCTTGATCCCCAGAGGGAGGCATGCAGCAGGCAGCCAATTAGTGATTCTCTCTCATCATTTACTTATTTATATATATATATCTTCCTATTCCTTCCTCTCTGAAATTTAAAAAAAAAGAAAAAAAAGTGTAATCTGGAGCAGGGCAGTGTCAGTCAGGGCTGGGCTGACTGCTCCTGCGCTAGCCCCGCAGTGGCCCACCCCTGCTGCACCAGGCACAGCAGCTGGAATACTAAGCACTCTCTCCCCGGCCTCCCTGGAAGCCAGGAGTGGCAATGAGACACTTCCACCCAGTGAGAGAGATATAAGCTCAAATCTACTGGACTCCAAAACAGTTTTCTCTTTTTCTATTAAAAAACAAAAGACCACAGCCTGTCTTATTTCTATCTGGACCCCAAAGCTGCCACAGCCATTTTGTAGCCATGAGTTAAATGCCAGAAGAATCACAGATACAGCTGCTCTGCCTCTTTTAGAAGCCAAACTAATACCAGAGGCTTTCGCTCTATGGAGAAAGGCTCGAAAGTCAAGTTTTCTCTGATGCGCGGCCGCATGTAAGCTAACCTGGCAAACTGGTACCACTACTCCATACCCACACTGGAATAGTAATGACTGAGCTAAGATGAGACAAGCCAGTAATGGGGAAGGAAAGGGTTCTAAGCAGAGGAACAACATGGACTGATCCCTACAGGCACCACAGAGCAGGGCACATTTGGGAAACCACAGGCAACAGAGGCTGGCAGGAGCTGGGGAGTATGTTGGGGAAAACCCCCATCTGAGGGCTTGGAGGAGGTGCAGCTGCTGAAGCAGGCATATACCAGCTCCTCAAGCATCCTCTGTGGTAACTAAAGGAATTAGAACTGTATCCTAAAGATGAGGGTACATTTAGGAGAATTTTAGGCTGAGAAGGTACATGATCGAATTTACATTTTAAAAGGATCATATGGCCCTTTAATGTAAGATGTTACTCCTAGAAATTTTTTATTCAACTCTTTAATTTTATGATAGGGAAAAGTCAGAAACAATCCAAATGTCACCAATAGGACACAGTAAAATAAATTGAGATATCACCTTATGATGGAACTATTTTGCAACCATATTTTGGGGGAATGTATTATTATACTAGTGACATAATAACTAAAGAAAAATGCACAGTATAAAAGGTACTTTTTTCCAGAAAGAAAAAAAACATGGAAGGAAAGTCCAGAAAAAGAAATTATGAAATAATAATAGCAGTTCTTGGTAGGTAATAAAAATGCCACTGATTTTTATTTTTTTCTTTTGTAATTTTTATTTCCAAAAATTTCTGTGTACACATTTTTATAATCAGGGGTTAACTGTTACCTAAAATGTAAGACCAAAATCTAGACCAAAAGCAGAAAAATTGGTTAGTTGGCATTAAGTGTCTATTTGGTTTCTGAGTCTTTGTGCTGGGCAACTCAAAGTTGGAAAGCAGTATTCCAGGAAATTCCCTGGGCCTGCTCAATAACCTACTATGGCCCTCCATCAAAATTTCTTGATCTTCTGGAATCCCATGCTGTTATGCACAATCTCCACACTCCTAACTGAATTTTCATTTTGCAGCTCCAGCTTTCCCATTACCTTGGGTAGGCCTCCATCTCGAACTCACCTTGGTGGTAAGGATTTGCCCATTTATTATATCCTCAGGATCAATGTGATCACATGTTTGTCACTGTTTCTGCTCTGACCACAGCTTCTGCCAAGTGCATCCCTGGACAGCCCTGTTTGTATCATGGGACTCTTTATTATCGATGAATGGTAGTAGTTGGACTGCAGTGACTAGATTGGGCACCTACTCAAGAGAAGTTAATCAGTGGACTTAAACCTGAGCCAGACCCTTCAGGTTCTTCCCTCAAGAACTTGAATTGGGAGGTACAGAGAGAACAAGCAGTTAGCAAGCACTAAAGTTGAAGGGATGCCTAGATGAAGCCAGAAGGAAGGGCTGTGGTCATAATAAGTCATGGCCAACTAGTCATGAGAAAGCAGAAACTATGATTAGGCAGATTCAGTGATGTAGGAGAAAGGTGTGCAAAGTAGAGGGGGAAAGAGCAAACCCTGGAAAATAGCAGACCTGCACAATGGAGGCTAATTAGAGTGAAGTCTCAGGAACTCTAGCTAGTTGTTGCCTCAACAGATACTGGCTGATCTACTCTTTTGTTATTTTTCATTTTAGCTCATCATCCTATAAGAATAAACCCTAATGTCCCCCTTGCTTTGTACTTTATTTAATTTACTAGAGGCCCAGTGCACAAAATTTGTGTACAAGAGGAGAGGGGGTCCCTGAGCCCAGCCTGCCTGCCTGATGCCCCTAACTGCTCCCTTGCTGGCCTGATTGGGGGTCCCTCAATCCAGGACCCTTCAGGGGATGTCCGACTACTGTCAGATATCCCTCTTGCAATCCGGGACCGCTGACTCCTAACCAATCACCTGTCTGCCTGCCTGATCGCCTCTAACCACTCTTCCTGCCTGTCTGATCGCCCCTAACTACTCTGCCTGCCTGATGCCCCTAACTGCTCTCTTGCTGGCCTGATCACCCCTAACCTCTCTCCCCTGCTGGTCTGATCGCCCCTAACCACCTCTGCTACAGCCCCCACCACGGTGGCTTTGTCCAAAAGGAGATCTGGAAAATGTCCAATCTATCTGGTCTAATCAGCATATTACCCTTTTATTAGTATAGATGTTATGAAAGTCTCATTTCTTGAAATCAGAAGGGCTGTACCTGAATTGTGATGGATTCATTTACTTATTTATTGAATTGTTTATTCATTTATTACTTATTTCACATATTCCGAATAACATATTGAAATGTGCCAGGATCCTATACCCTAGGAATTTAAAAATATGTGATGCAATACCTGCCCTTACTGATTATTCAGTTATTAGCTCTCATGTGATAGGTAGAAGATAAATATGAGAGGTAAGTGGAAGGATAGAATAGATATGATTGAACAGGGAGATTTGGGTGACAGAGGATATAACGAAGGGCAGGAGGGGAAAATTATGTTTTAGGTTTCTGCCTGGGTCATCAAGAAAAAGACAGTGTTATTTTCCATAATAAAAAATGTTCACTAAGGACATTCAGGTCTGGATCCAATATGAAGCTATAGAAGAAAATCATAAACAGAAATTTAGGAACAATAAGTATTACTAGTAATATTTGGATCTGTGGCTTTCCCATTGAGAAGACTAAGAACAAAATTCTTGACAACACTAATATTTAAAAGGAGGCCAGAGAATGAGGTTGCAGAAAGTGATCAAGTATCTTTATTCCATGATTAATATGGTTTTTATAAGATTAACCCTGTGAATAAAATTTATTGGGCTAGCTCTGGCTGGTGTGGCTCAGTTGGTTGTGCTTCATCCCATGTACCAAGAGATTTTCAGTTCAATTTCTGGTCGGGGCACATGCCCAGGTTGCAGGCTCGATCCTGAGAAGGGGGAGTGCAGGAGGCAGCTGATCAGTGTTTCTCTCTCATTGATGTTTTTCCTCCTTCTCCTTTCATCTCTCTCAAAACATATATTTTAAAAGTTGATTAGGCTATATAGTTCCTAAAATGGTTCAACATGCTCCTATATGATCAAAACTCCACTTGAAAACCACAGCTTTAAGCTAGCATTTATAAGGCAGACTACCTGGTATTATAATTTCTGAGAGTGAGTCTGTAGTTGAATTTAAGAAAATCAAAGCCTTATCCAAGTCATCCCAATCATACATCTCTATTCTCACATAACCACTCAGACTGAAGTATAATAGAAACAGGTAAAGCTGTTCCAAAGAGATGGCTGAAGGGGGTGGCTGAGACTTGGCATTATGCAGTAGCAGGAATCAATTCCATTGGGACTACTGATGTTTTAAGACTTGTATCAATAGACACCCAGACATCCTACAAGATAAGCTAGAATGTATGCTGATGGACCCAACACCTTGTTTATCTTTACCACTGAAGTTAATCTTTGCTGAGAAGTATGCAGTCAGGCCACGCTGGCTTCCTGCCACTCTGTTTAAGGTCATGGGGAAGGTGCCATGTGAGGCCTGAGAACAAAAGATCCAGTGTGACATTGCCAGATCTATGGACATCAAAGCCTTCCTCTCAGAGTGACCCAACAACAGTAGAACCAGGATTTATTAGAGTTACCAAGAAATGCCACAAGTACTCATTCCTCTCTTTTCTCAAACAAATGGAGAGAAATTGCCTTGTACTTCTCATTATAATTTTAAGTCCTCAAGTAATATTTGCATATGGACTATTCTAAAAATGAATTTTTGAATTATTTAAAAATATCAATTCACAAGTTGTAAAAAATGTGCATATATAGAGAAATATAGACTTAGATATCTACATATACAGGTATCTCATTTTACCTATTACTTAGAAACTTGCTTTATTTTTTACTTAGCATTCTGCTATCCAGAGATGTACCTCTCCTTTAAAATTGCTACACAGTATTGTAATATAATATTTTATTTAATTATTTTTTCTATTGTTTGCGTGTCATCAGTTCCCAACTTTCTGATACTGAAAATGCTGCTGTGTATAAACTTCCTTTTCTATGTGTTATTCTGACTTCAAGTGGGTATATTCAAGAAAGAGTAAATGTTGAAGAAAGCATATTTATTTTGATTACAATGAATACTGATAACGTGTCCCCAATCATGTTTCTGCTATATTACCACGAGCAGTGTATGAAAGAACCTTTTCCCCCACACACTTTCTCAGCATTTTATTTTGCCAATGTTTAACATTTTTTTTATATTTAGCCCAAAATGACATATTCCTGTTGTTTTAAGTTGTATTTCTCTCATCTAGTGTTCGTATGTTTACTGATATAAAACAGAACCATGCTTGCATATGTGTCTGTCTGTGTGCATGCGTGGGGGTTGATGTGGGGAGAAAAGTGTGTGTGTGAGGTTTGGAGGCTAGGTCTGGAAGGGAGTGGTAGGTACCTTAGGTTTGTTCATCTACATTTCCTTGGCCAGAATTCAGTTGCAAATCCTCACTAACTATAAAGGGACAGGAAAAGAGAGTCTTTCATTGTGCCCACAAAGTTTGACCTAGCTTCTGCTGCCAATGAATGCATAACCTTCCAGCAGCAGTAATGGATGCTGAACCTTCAAGATGGGACCTTTTCTCAAGGAGCCCACCAAACTACTTGATGGCAAACTGATACCATGAGCCCCTTTGGCCTTGGAGGAAGCAAGGATTCTTCCTTGTTTGGAGAAAAAGTTTGCCATGAGCCTTGAGCATCCCTGCACATTCTTTTTTGGGTACATGCCAAGATTGCAATGCCCTAATAGCATTTACCCCGGCCATTTCTCTGGGTAGTATTTGCTGCAATCAGCCTTGAGGAATAAGGTCATGTCTCCCTCCAGGACTAAGAGAAGGTTGCTCTAAGACAGTGGTTGGCAAACTCATTAGTCAACAGAGCCAAATATCAACAACAGTACAACGACTGAAATTTCTTTTGTGAGCCAAATTTTTTAAACTTAAACTTCTTCTTTAAAATGGACCGCCCAGACCATGGTATTTTGTGGAAGAGCCACACTCAAGGGGCCAAAAAGCCACAGTTTGCTGACCACAGCTCTAAGACAACCGGTTTCCCAAGCTGAATACTCCTCAATTGTGATGCAAATCTACTGTCAGGGCTTTCAATTACACCTCCTTTAAAGGCAAAAGGGAATCAATCATGCTGCTTGCTGTGTTGAGAGTGAAAAGTTTTTGTCTCTGATCTAAGAGTCTTATGACTTCTGACAATATCCATAAATAGTAACAAGTTAATTTACAAAGTTAAAAATAGGATAAGCCTTAGCTAGTTTGGCTCAGTGAATAGAGCATCAGCCTGTAGACAGAAGGGTCCTGGGTTCGATTCCAGTCAAAGCACATGCCTAGGTTGAGAGCTCTATTCCCCAATAGGGAACATGCAGGAGGCAGCCAATCAATGACTTTCTCTCATCATTGATGTTTCTGTCTCTCTCCCCCTCTCCCTTCCTCTCTGCATTCAATAAAAATATGTCTTTTTTTTAATAGGGTAAGATTAAATCCCATTCTTGAATTACCAGTATTGATATCAATACCAGATATGCATTTGCTTTCTCTGCTTTCAGCATCACCCAAGAACATAGCAAAGAGCTGAATTATTAACTTGATACTCTGTAAAACATTGCCTTAGATCAAGCAATCTTTCTAACAGTAAAAGAGGTACAAGAATATATAGCTATATGAATACAGTTCTTACCATGTGCACCATCATTCTAAAGCATTTGGCTTAACAGAATGGTAATCTGTTAAAGATTCAGGCAAGCCGAAACCGGTTTGGCTCAGTGGATAGAGCATTGGCCTGTGGACTGAAGGGTCCCAGGTTCGATTCTGGTTAAGGGCATGTACCTTGGTTGCGGGCACATCCTCAGTAGGGGGTGTGCAAGAGGCAGCTGATCGATGACTCTCTCTCATCGATGTTTCTAACTATCTCTCTCCCTTCCTCTCTGTAAAAAATCAATAAAATATATATTTTTTTAAATTAAAGATTCAGGCAAGGAGCCAGTTCAAGGTTAAAACCCCAAAGGTTTTGGGATACTCCCTTCTGCGATGTGGTAGACACACACAAACAAAGATTGATATAGAGGGCTACATCCCCAATGATTAGAATGCAGGGTTCTGAAAGCCAGTGGTATAAGTAGAATTAGGCCTTCTTACCATCTTTCCTGGTATCTCACTTGTAGAATCTATCTTTCCCTTCCCTGCAGCCTTTGGCTCTGCTAGGCTAGTATTTTGGAGAGAAACCTTTATGCAGAGGACACAATAAAGGTCCCATTGAACTTGGAACTATAACCCCAGATAGCAACCATATAAAGGAATCATGCTACCATGGAAGTAATTGACTGATTAACATGAAGTTCTGAGCTTCTCTTGATTATTCCATGTTCTAGAAAATGATAAATTGGCAATTGCAGCTATTATAAGGCAATGGAAGCAAGACAACCTAAACACTCATATCCCTTGACGTTAAAGATCTGGGTCAACAATCAGGCAAATCGTTCAGGCCAGTTTAATAGAGGTTAAGTAAAAGGGAATTCTAGAATGGATGGTGATGCAAGAAGATGATGAAAATCATGCCTGGACTGGTTTGGCTCAATGGATAGAGCGTCGGCTTGGGGACTGAAAGGTCCCGGGTTTGATTCCGGTCAAGGGCATGTACCTTGGTTGCAGGCATATCCCCAGTAGAGGGTGTGCAAGAGGTAGCTAATCAATGACTCTCTCTCATCGATGTTTCTAACTCTCTATCTCTTTCCCTTCCTCTCTGTACAAAATCAATAAAATATATTAAAAAAAAAAAGATGATGAAAATCAATTATGGCCATAGAACCTGTTGCATCTTTAGGAACTATGATTCCTTTCACTGATCCTTCTGCTTTCAGTCTTCTCAGAGACATGACTGGCTATCACCTTGAAATAGACACTAAGACGGATTGACCTTAAACTTCCTTTCTTGAAGAGCAGGTGAGAAAATATTGTGCACAACTGAATCTGAGTAGTGCAACTCATGGGCTGTATCAAACACTTCTTAGGTGCTACTTTGGGTCCTTTGGCCTCCTCTGTCTCTGAGAGCTTTATCAAGTTTTTCACATCTATGTGTGTGCCCTGAACAATGTGAAGCAACCACTACCCAACAGTACTTGTCTCATGTCAGTGCCACATACTTTTTGCTTTCTGCTTGGGCTTTCCTGATGAGGCCAAGACAACAAGCACCAAGAGAACTTTGCAGGGGACTCATGTAATCATGACCCAGAAACTTAGGAGAATTAATAGCCCATAGGACCAACATGTAATCGATGGTAAAAGTAACCTGAGTGAACAAATTCTTCACAGTCTTCTTTAAGACTGTCTCCATCGCCTAAACCCCATCTACTCTAATAATTGATACTGACCATGTCACTCACCTGAGGAGAAATCCCAGATGACTTCCCCACCACCCAGTGCATTCTCAGTGGCTTGTCTCTGTCTTTGAGCCCCAAATAATTATGGTAATTACATCAGAGCACAATGGTACTCAACAGACTCCAATACTCCACACCTACAAAGCCCCCTAAGGCAAGGCTGGATCAAGCAAGAGAGCTTAGCATTTAAGTCCTTTCCAGCTAAGGGGAGTGTCTAAAAGACTCTCCCCTAAATAGCCAATGTAAATCTTCCCTGAATCTTCTAAACTGTGGGCAGCCATTCGGCATTCTTTTTCTTCCAACTCTGGCTTTGCTTGATCTTAATTCAGGTTTTTTCTTGGTACACTTGGTTCTGATGGCTAGACAAGGATCCTGCGTGAGCTCCCAGGCTCCCTGAGCTATCGGACAGGTAAGGCCTGTAGCACAGGTAGCGGTGCCCAGCCCTGGAGCCAGTGACCCAATCCCATCCAGCGGCCCCACCTACTACATGGCACCACTCCCTAGGTGCCACTCCTTGTTTCATCTGGAATGAATGCCAGGTACTTCTACTCCTCATGATTTACTTCATGTGGACCATAGGAGTGCAGTTCTGAACTTTGCATTTCTTATCATCAGCTTAACTCCCTACATGAATCCTAGAGAAATCCTCCTACCCCCATTCCTCTTTGTTTCCCAGAATGAAAACAGTGAAAAAATGCAGTTAAATGAAAATGGTGCTTTGGGGGGGAATAGAGGTGTGAGTAAAGCTTAATTATTATTTTTAGCACAGCATAAAGGCATCAGAAGGCCTTGCAAAGGTTGGCAGTAACCAACTCACAGCCCAGGGTCCAATAGAATGGTCAACTTTAAGACTTGCTCCCCCAAAATCTAGTGGGCAACTACCTTTATCATAGTGATTCCCAGGCTAGTAACATTTCAAAAACAAAACAACACTTTAAGGAATGGCAGGGTTTGTTTTTATCCAGTATAAGTATTAAAAACAAATAAACAAAGGCCCTGGTCATTTAGTCTCACCATTGTTTCTTCAGTGAAAAGACATTTTAACATCTAAAGATGGAAAGAACATAATTGAAATGGAAGAGAACCTTTAACCAAATTAACTCCAAGGGGGAGAAAAAAAATCCTGCTTTAAAAAAAGAAATATTACCTATGATAATGTGTTTTTAATAACAAAAACTATGAACTTACTAAGAAAGCTCTATGTTAAGGAATATTGTTAGAACTGGAAGAGCCCCTAGAAGTCATCAAGTCCAATTCAGTGCAGTTCAAAAACCCCTGCTGCACACTGCAGTCCTCACTCGGTGCCACACCGTCTACCTGGCCCCCCACTTTGCCCAGCTTTCCCAAAGTCTCTGATCACACAGCCAGTGCCCCTCGCTAGAATCTGAAGTCTCACCTAAGAAAAGTACTATCATTTTAGTTTCAGGTCAGAATTAGAGGAAGCACAGACCTCATCCCCATGCTGTCCTACCAAACCCTATCTCAAGAAAATCTCTTCCCTCCACCTTGAGTTACAAAATGAAATCTCTCATGTGTATCTGGTGAAGAATAGGAATGGGGAAAGGAGAGAGTGTGGAGAAGGAAGAAGGACCCTAGCTCAGCCACCAACATTCCCTGTTGCATTTGGGATTTTATATATTCTCTTCCCAAAGAGGATCTCCAGTAGCTAGCTTCATGGGAAAATTTAATTTCAAAGTAAAAAAGAAAACAAAAAAGGAATGAAGAAAAGTTAGGGTTTGGGGCTGGGCGTTTGGAGGGCTATGGCCAGCCTGGATGGGACTATGTGAGATAGTGGATGATGAAGAAAGGCTGTCCCCTGGGGGCCGATTGGGAAAGGGGGGCAAAGCTGAGCTGCAAAAGATGTGGTTACTGCCATTTGTAATTTGTCAGCTGGACCTCTTTTGCCCTCATGCAGAATTATTTATAAAAATATGCACTTTTTAAATGTCTGCAATCATTAGCCAGTAGCATGCTTACTCTAAAGCAAGGGTGGGGAATGCCCATCCTGCAGGCCATGTAAGGTCTGTGAAATCCTTTGGTCTGGCCCTGCCAAGGCATTAGGGATGAATTACTTAATGTTTGAACAAATACAGTAGGCTGATTTTTAAGTTGAGAATTATGTATGGCCCTCAAATGATGTTATAAATATCCAAATGGCCCTTGGCAGGAAAAAAGGTTCCCCACACTGTTAGAGGATAATTCTGAAACCATTTTTCTATTCTGTCCATAATGTCATGAGACTACTTTTCTCAGCTGAACGATTCATTTCCTTCTGACTCAATTAGCTCCTTTTTGTACCTCGCTGTTCTGTAATCCATTCGCTCACCAGTGCACAACCCAAAAGTCTGAAAACATGGGTTTTTGAATATAGTCCTTCCTGTGAATTTCATGTCAAAGTCAAAGAAGGAAAAATTCGAGCTGTAGAGTGTCTCCTAGAACCCAGCTCTGTATTTGGCCTGAATTAGTGAAACAGTAGAATGTACATCTTGCTTACGGTGCACTAATTTTGAATTCCTGAGTGATGTAGACAGATACAGTGGAGCAAGTTTGGGCAGGTCCATACCACCATTTACCAGTAGGAACAGAAAGTTCCCAGAAGGAAGATGCTGAGAGCAGTGCTATTTGGAGAAAGGAAGAAAAAAGGTCTCTGAAGAATTATCTAAACCTTCCATTCCCTAGGCTCTCTAGGTTTTGGGCAGTGACAATCCCAGAGAACTTCAAATCGGAACCAGCACATTCTATGTGAATGGGGGGAAAAAAATTTTTTTAATTCTGTCAAGTTTAAAGCACGAACGTTGCCAACCTGGGACAGGACTGGAGGCCTCATTCCGGCGACTTGAAGAAGGACAGTTTCCAGGACAGAAAAACACGTATTGTGAGACTCAGATTTGAGTAACCATGAGCAAGCCACAAACTCAGGGTTTCTTCACGTTTCTACTAACTGAGCTGGACAACTCAGAGTGAACTACAGTGAGAGATAATGAATGACGTTTTCAAGAGGAAACAAGTTTTGGCATGAAATTGTTCCTCTGAGGTATCTATGGCTGTGACCAAGTCAGGCAAAAATGCCACCGCCATGCAGCAAGTCATACAGTGGCTTCCCAGCAGGTGCTGGCTTTCAAACACCCATCATTTCAAAACCCTCCACTATTGCTCTTCCTCACTGTACCTTTTCAATGTGGCTTCCTTGGTTTCACTCATTTAATATTGGAACCATATATTTAAAACACCCTATAATAATGGTTGTGATGGAGCCCTTCACAGAGGTTGAGCTCATTAAGGAACTGAAAGCACTGGAAACTAGCTCAAGAGCAGAGATGTCAGAGACAGCGCTAGAGCAAAATAGAGCCGAGCTAGGAAATTATTTTACAAACCTGCAAGAAGTGAGTCCCTCAAACTTTGCACGCCTGCAGCATTCAAAGGGCAATTTACAAAGAAACAAGATTTGACTAAAAAAAAAAAAAAAAAAAAAAGGTGGACCCTCAAAATTAATATCCTAATAAATATCAGATTCAATTCTGACTCTCAGATAACTCAGTCATGTGGTGGTCACCTTAGAAGAATGGACACCATTCAGAAATGCAAATGGAATGAAACACTTGTTGTACTGAAGGGTCAGCGGAAAACCCTGGAGACATGTTGGCGAATGCAGGGCTCCCTGGACCCTCCAATGTACCTCAGAGCCAGCAGTCTGACGAACCCTGTCTTACGTGAGAGCTCCAGGAGTTGTCCTCTCTCAGCAAATGTCAAGAACTTCAGAACTGGCTAGATGAGGGCCCCTGAGGCAGATCAAACCACTCAGAACACACCCAGGCAAGTCGAATCCAGCCTAAGCAGGATTGTAACATGGAGAAGAAATAATTTAAAGGGGGGCGGGGGGGGAAGTGCCTCTGCTTGTACCTGACTCTGCCTAGGAGTGTTGAGCTCAGGATCCATGTAGGGAAGATTTGGATGCTGCTCTTGCTGTGGCGTGCCCTCCGGAAGTACGGCCCAGAGCCATAAACAGCACAAGGGAAAGAATGGCTGTCGCTCCCTCTTTCTGTCTTCCCATTTACTAACCCACCCTCATGTCATGAGTGAAGCAGAGTTAGAGAGCTCCTGGCATTGCCCATTTGGGTGGTAAGCGCATAGAAGCCACGAGCAGAAAGCACAGGATATCCTGGGCCAGGAGAAGTAGGTACTCAGATTGGGCGCCAGAGAAGCTGCAGTAGCGATGGAGACTGAAACAGGTGGTCCCTGAGGCCACGTGAGGCAGGCTTGTCCACTGTGAAATCGGTCTGCCTGTGGTGAAACTCAACTGGGGACACTTTTACCCCCAGGAGACGATTGGCAATATCTGGAGTTGCTTGTTTGTCACAGCTGGGAGGATGCTCCTGGAGCCCAGTGGGTAAAGGCCAGGGATGCTGCTAAATGTCCTACAGCACACAGGACAGCCTGCTCAACCAGGACTCACCGGGCACAATGTGTCCATGATGCCGAGGTTGAGATACCTGCTCTAGAGAATGCCCCCTCCCCCACACCGAGGGGAGGGAGGGAGAGAAGATCACAAAGTAATCACTGACTCTCAAGGAAGCAGAGCACTACCCCAAGAAGTTTCTCAGGGGGTCAGTGCTCCCCAAAGGAGGGAGGTAGTCTGAATGTAGTTGGCCCTGTCCTGGTGGAGGCCTTTGCATTGTGCCTAGTATCTGCTACTCCAATCCTTATTTATACAGAAAAAAATAAATGGAAAGGAATTTTTGCTGTTCCCCTAAAGAACAATTCTGAAAAGACCTTTTTTGTTTGTTTGTTTGTTTGTTTGTTTCAGAGTCAACAGAAAAAGCTGACACTATGGGGCAGGGGTAAATGTCTGTTTTGTCAACTGATACACCCCAAGTTTCTGGAATAATATTTAGCACGTTAAAGGCATTCAAAATAGATTTATGAAGTAATTAACAACCTCAAATCAACCCAGAATTCTTCCCAGGCCTCCTCCCCATTGAAGAATTAACAGCTGACATTTCTTGTTTATTAAGTGCTAAGAACTATTCCAAATGCTTATAATATCTGAATTACTTGAATTACTCCTCACAACCAGTTTATGAAGTAGGCACTATTATTATCCCCATTTTACAGATGAGGACAGTGAGGCGAAGGACAGTTAAGTAACTTGTCCAAGGTCACATGACTACGGTAGTAAACAGTAGAGCCAGGATTAAAACCCAACCAGTCTTAGGTAAAGGTGGTGCTATTTTCCCCAGGAAAGACCATATACATGGATTGAGCACTGCTGTGTCTCACACAGCACTAATGACGAATATCCCTAACAACAGAAAATAGGAAAGTATCTCTTGGCCTAGAATCAAGCCCTGAAATTATGATAAAGATGCAAGTCTAGAAAAGGAAGGAGTTGAAATACCCCCATGATCTGGAGAAACTAGAGGAGTCTTTGATGCTGGGAGGTGACAGATGAGTGGGTTAGGAAACAGCAGTGATTTGCCGGACTCCCCACCGAGCTTCCTGCACCTTCAAATTTTACCATCAGCCAGAGTCTCCTCCCCCTTAGCACCCACTCCACCAACTCAGATGTGCTTTGAACCTCATAGAGAGATGAGGGGCCCTGCTTCAAGCAACTGAGCTCACTTAAATGTTGACCTGAATGCCAGGTTCCTCCTGACTCTGTGCTCCAAATAACCACAGCTGCATCTCAGTAGCTCCAAGCCAATAACCTCCTTAGCTTCTGTCAGTCCCTTCTCTCCCTCCCAATATGAGATCTTTCTTCCTGAACCCCCTGTTTCAGTCATATCTGGTTAGCTTCTGTCAGATCACCTGCCTAACCACAAATCTACAGGTTGTCTTAGCTCAGCGACTGCCTCCCCACACTCTGCTCTCTAACCTGCTTGGCTAGATCTTCCTGATGCCATCACCTGCCTGAACTGCTACCTGGCATGAGTTCCCGTTCTTTTCACATGCCTGCGCCTCCCACTGCTTGCAGCTGTATCTGCTCCAGACTCTGCCCTGCCCACTGGGATGGGTGTGCCCCTTCTCCAAATTCTCTTTCTGGTCTGTCTGGAGCAACCACCTCCTGAGAGATGAAATATCACCTATGCGACTGCTTAGAACAAAAGCTTGATCCATGTTGAGGTCAGCAAACTGTGCTTCTATCCTCCACCCTATGTAGAGTTGTGTTACTGCCTTACAATTGTGAAGGTTTTCCTACATTCCCCAGGACAAGTTGACTATCATCCTCGGTGAACCCAGAGTCACTGGATAGATCTCTATGAAGACACCTGTCACTATAATAACTTTAAAATACATACTAGTATACTGGGTGGCTCAGTTGGTTGGAGTGTTGTCCTGTACACCAAAAAGTAGCAGGTTTGATTCCCAGTCAGGTCACATACCTAGGTTTAATCCCACCAGGGCACTTATGGGAGGCAACTGATCCATGTTTTTCTCTTTTTTCTTTCCCTTTCTCTCTCTCTCCAAACAATAAAAAACATATCCTCCAGTGAGGATATATATGTCAGGGTAGAGAATATTCTCTTTCCTACTAGCAGGCATGAGATTTCTCTTTGGGCAAGAACCATTTCTGTTGGGAAAAATTTTCTTAAGATTCCTTGGATTGAGTGTGTTCCTAAAATAAATATAGCCTAGTCCTAAGGCTTCAGGGAAAAGGTCAGGATGATATCAGACAAAGAGAGGCATTTGTTTGATCCTTAGGGCAAGTGGGGAAAATAAAGGGAGAAGAAGCATGGGCCAGGAGAGTGTGGAATTATCAAAATACAAAAGACCACACAATATATTTTTCTTTCCTCTGGAAAAGCCTACCAGCCAGATAATAAGTAGATTATTGTAGAAAAGCAGCAGTGAGTTTAGGTTTGGCATCTAGATGTATTTGAAAGAAATTGTAAGCAACATGGGGAGACATGGACCCAGAGACAAAGGAATAGTGGAATTGTGAGCCCTTTGGGAAATTTGCATATATATCAGATGCCAAGTGTATGAAATTTGTGCATTGGGGGAGGCGGGGCTCTCAGCTCAACCTGTACCCTCTCAAATCTGGGAGCCCTCACGGGATGTACTACTGATGGCTTAGGCCTGCTCCCCGTGGTTCTCTGCTATCTGTGGGGCCCACTTGGCCTCTCCTGGGTTGCCATAGGCAACAGCCAAGCAGGTCCTGCTCTCAGCAGCCACCCCCGGTACTGGAGGACTCCAGAGGAGCTGAGAGACTGGGCACTGCCATCTTGTGGCTATGGGCACCACCATCTTTGTGTTGGAGTGATAGTTAATTTGCATATTAATCTTTTATTAGATAGGATATTTCTAAGCGATAATATCTTGGGGAGAAGTAGGTCTTTCCAGTCATGAAGCAGGGGTCAAGGCACTTCCACTTAGATGTCGGAGGTGTGCAGTAAGTAGCCTGTGCCTCCTCTATTGAGCAAAGATCACATCTTATTCATCTTCATTCAGTCTTTAACCCAGTGCCTGCCTGGCACACAGGATGCGCTCAGCAAATATGTTGTGACTTGGTAGATTATTGCAGCTATTCTAAGAGCAGCTCTGCCTTGCTGGGCTTATGCAAGATGTCTTTGTATCTTCTTACATCCCCAAGAGTCTAGAAACTACCATCTGCATGATCCTCATCTTGCCTCTGAGAAATCAACTCAAGAGAGTTAGCATGCCAGTGAGTTATGTTTCCCTGCCTCACTTGTTTGGGCAGAGGGCACAGAGCCCTGGACAGAGAGGCTGCCATACTCCTAGGCCTCCAGTTATTTCTGAGGCCATTCTTCCTGCGTCAGTTCAAGGGTGTAGCCCATGTGGAGGGCCCGAAGTAAAGAGTGGGAACGCTGTCAAAACCTGGGTGGGGAAGGGTGAGGTAGGGTGGGGAGGAGTCATTTCAGCTTCTGTGTATGCCAGTTTATTTAGTTCTCACAATTCTTCTCCTAGACTGGAGACTGGGTATGGGAGCTATGTAGTATAAAAGCAATGGAGAGGATTCCAGATGAGGCAGAAAAGCTATGAGAGCTGTATGATTATCAACCCAACATAAACATTTACACATGGCCCTGCTTTGATGGCTACCATCCCTTTCCCTGGCATTTGAGGCCCTCCATTTACCTAGCCAACTGATTTCCCAACATGGAAGAGAAGCCTGCTGAAGTTGACATTACTTGCTAATTTGGAGAACATGTAGATTGGTCCCAAGTCACAAAATTTCCACAGAAATCTTATAAGAGCAAGGACTCTGAGAGACAAAACCCTGGTCTTGTCATTGAATGAGCCACCCATTTGTGGCTGGGGTTGTTAATCACTTACTCTATTGTTCTAACAGATGAGGTGGCCTTTGTCTAAGGAGTCAGTTTGCTTGATTTCTCATCAGCTGATTTGTGTGCTGCTATACAAATGAGTATTTATGTACTTTCTAGACCACATCACTGTCACGTAAGAAGCTCAAACAACACTTACACGTGTTATGCACTAGAACACTTTATTTCCCTTGGAAACAATTACAATAAGTGCTACTTCCTGAAAATAATTACGGTAAGTGCTACTTACTCCCTCTAATGAAAACATGTTGGCCTGTATATCATCCAGGAGGAGAAGATGACAAAGAGGTCTTGAAATGCCCTGCAAGAGGCCCTGTGATTTTAGCCACATGTCTTCTTCACAGTCAACTGTGTCTATAGAATGAGTAAACAGTTGCTCACCCTGGGTTCCTTGAGTCGGAGGCTGGTGTCATGGCTATGTGGGCTGCATTGGGGTAAAATTCTAGTAACAATAACTAGAGTCATATGAGAAATATTTGTATTCTACAGCCTAAAGAAAATACCTATATTAATGAAGCACATAGGAGTCTCTAAGTTTGAACACTGCCTTGCCACCCAAACCTCCACTGTCACCACCAAGTATTAATAACTTATTATAGGTCTTAGAGCACTTGCTCTTTGCAGGCACTGAGGTTAGGGCTCCCATGTATTGACTCACTGAATTCCCAGAACCTGATGATGTAGGCACATTTGCTGTTTCTTTTGACAAACAAGGAAACTGAGGCTTGGGCATATTAAGTAGTTTACCCCAGGGTGTGTGTGTGTGTGTGTGTGTGTATATATATATATATATATATATATATATATATATATATATATATATAAAGAGCCATAGTCTATAACATCCACAATGACAAAGATTCTACCTAATGCCCAGACTTTGCATGCAAAAGGCTCTGATGGGTGGGGACTTGTGACAGTGGAGATGGAGCTGGAGGAGGTGGGGCCGGCACTCACACTCATTCACAACTGCACACACACACAGACACACACAGAACCCACCAGCTCACAGTGTTTTATCCCTTTCTTTCCCTTCCTCCCAGCCCGCTCTCAGAGAATCTCTCAGAATGAGGTCCCAGGGTGGGCAGAGGGTGGAGCTGCCCCAAAGAAAACACTAGTAGTTTCTCCAATCCTTTTCTGTAGTTCTCTCCATTTAAAATTTACCATGGCCTGTACCACCATAGGGAAATGAAGGCTACAATTTAATACAAGGAGAGCCCAAAAATTTGCTGTGGAGTTTTAGTGTTAGAATAATGTAAGAAATGTTCAAGAGCAATTTGACTATCCAGTGTTCTTCCTTGTATGCTGAGTTTAGACCCTAACCTGCTAGTGAAATGTGGCTCTAGTCAATTGCTGTAACTGATTTGAGGCCAGTCTTTTTTTTTTTTTTTTATAAATATATTTTATTGATTTTGTACAGAGAAGAAGGGAGAGAGATAGTTAGAAACATCGATGAAAGAGAGTCATCGATCAGCTGCCTCTTGCACACCCCCTACTGGGGATATGCCCGCAACCAAGGTACATGCCCTTGACTGGAATCGAACCCGGGACCCTTCAGTCCTCAAGCCGACGCTCTATCCATTGAGCCAAACTGGTCTCGGCTTGAGGCCAGTCTTGTACCATTTCTTTCATCGCTGCCTCATGGTCAAGAGGCATCATGAGAGCCACCAGCTGTGTGCTGGGTTAGCAAATGTAAGTGAAAATTTAAAATTAAAAAACTCATCCAGCCGGGACCGGTTTTTTTTTTTTTTTTAATATATATTTTATTGATTTTTTTCAGAGAGGAAGAGAGAGGGATAGAGAGTTAGAAACATCAATGAAAATCATCGATCAGCTGCCTCTTGCACACCCCCTACTGGAGATGTGCCCACATCCAAGGTACATGCCCTTGACGGGAATCGAACCTGGGACCTTTCAGTCCGCAGGTGGACGCTCTATCCACTGAGCCAAACCAGTTTTGGCCCAATAGAGTGTGTGTTTTTTTGTTTTGTTTTTGTTTTTGTTTTTGTTTTTACAAAGCTGTACTTTGTTTCCCCTGTGGTTGCAAGGACTGTCTTGCTGCACAAGTCCATGGGCTCAATAGGCACTGCTATAGACCTCACAGAATAGTAGCAACTAAATAAAAACAACACAGGTTGGCCGGCATACATTGATCTCAACTCCATTAAGCATTCTCCATCATACATAAATCCAACATTAATAAGAACTGCTTCCTGCAGGATATATTAGTGTCTTCACTCAACTGTACAACAAAACATCTGCCCAAATACCCAACACTAATTGTCCTTCCATGCTGAACGCCTCTTCCACTGGGCAATGTCCCTGGTGTCATCAGATAAAGGCATCTTGCCAAAAGCATGTTAGATGCCCTTTCCTGAGCATAATATAATGATATCTTTGCTGTGGCTTTCAGAAGCTTTCCATCAATAGGATAGCCCAAACTATGTTTGCTCTAAGAAGCTCATTTGCTGTCATTCTTCAAGCAGGGAAGGGGGGTCCCAGATGGGAAGCTGAAACTAAAAGCAAGGTGGTTAGGAGCCGAGAGTTACAGTTAATTCTGAAGATCAGCATAGACAGAGCTCTGATGTAAAAACAGCAGGTTCCAGAAAGCACTCTGTACTGCACTCCCTTCTATCGATATTAGTTCCAGACCTATTATCAAAATGTAATGTTTTCCAAGGCTTAATTTTTATAAAAGATGAACAACTATTTTTTTTTCCTTTTTAAAGTCTTTTATTATGGAAATGTAAAAATATACCCGAATTCAAAGAGAATACAGTAAAATTCAACCTTACATGTGCAGTTGGATGAGTTTTTTTAATTTTAATTTTTCAATTACATTTGATATTCAATATTATATTAGTTTTAGGTGTATGGTAGAGTGGTTAGACATTTCTATGACTTACAAAGTAATCACCCCAATAAGTTTCGTACCCACCTGGCACCATACATAGTTATTACAATATTATTGACTGTGTTCTCTATGCTGTACTTTACATCCCCATATAACTGCCAAAATGTACTCCTTCATTCCTTCATCTTCTTCACCCATCTGCCCAACCCCCTACAAAAGCTTGACTCAGCCAAGCTTCAGGGGCTGCAGGGAAGGGTCAGATGTCCACACTAACTGATGAGTCAGAGAGGAGGGACTTCTTCAGAGGCAGGGGCTGTGGTAACTGAAGCTTGGAGGGGAGCGTAACTCTCAGGATCCAGAATCAAAGTGGGAAAGTCCAACTGGGCCTCCCCATCAGGAAATGCTTCTTTTAAGGAAACAAACCAATTTAGAGGTTTGACTTTTTTCTCCTTATTAAGTAAAGTTAGTTATCCTACAGAGATCCCTCTCCTAGACTACAAATAACTGAGGCCTAGGTGAGTTACATTTCTTTCCCCAAACAACACGGCTGCAAGTGGTGGTACAAGAAGTGAAAATTGGACCTCATAGTGTTCTCCATCATTGGTTTTCAAACTTTGGGGGATTATAGCAGGCTCTTTACATCTTTTTAAAAAGAAATTAGTAAAATATATAACATAAAGTCACCAATATAACCATTTTTAAGCGTGTAATTTCAGAGTATTGAGTGTATTCACATTTGCCACAGATCTTTAGAACTTGTTTTATTTGCAAAACTAAAACTCTGTATCATTAAATAACTCCTTATTTCCCCTTCCCCCATGGCAATCACCATTCTATTTTCGTTTTTATGAGTTTGACTACATTAGATACCTCATATAAGTAGGATTTTACAGTATTTATATTTGACTGGCTTATTTCACTTACTATAACATCCTTAAGGTTTGTCCATATTGTCTGTGTGTGACATTTTGTTTATCCACTTATCTGTTGATGGACACTAAGATTGTTTTTTCCTTTTGGATATCATGAGCAATGCTGCTATGAACATGATGGTGCAAATATCTTTTTGAGATCCTACTTTCAATTCTTTGGGGTATATACCCAGTAGTGGAATTGCTAGATCATATGGTAATCCTATTTTCAATTTTTTGAGTAGTTGACATACTGTTTTCCATAGTGGCTGCATCATTTTCATTCCCATCAACAATGCACAAGGATTCCAATTTCTCCACATTCTTACTTATACTTGTTATTTTTGTGTGTGTGTTTTTATAGTAGCCATCCTAATGTGTGTGAGGCGATATTTCACTGTGGTTTTCATTTATACTTCCCTAATGATTAGTGATGTTGAGCATCTTTTCATATGCTTATTGGTCATTTGTATATCATCTTAGGAGAAATGTCTATTTTTCATTGGTTTATTTGTTTTTTGTTATTGATTTGTAGGACTCCATTTTATATTCTGGATATTAACCCTGTATCAGGCATATGACTTGCAAATATTTTCTACCATTGTGTAGGTTGCTTTTCCCCTCTGTTAATTGTGTTATTTGAAGCACAGAATTATTTTTCTTTTATATAGTCTTATTTATCAATTTTGCTTTTGTTGACTGTGTATTTGGTGTCATATCCAGAAACCAATGCCAAATCCAATGCCATGAAGCTTTTCCCCTATGTTTTCTTCTAAGAGCTTTATAATTTCAAGTCTTACATTTAGGTTTTTACTCCATTTTGAGTTAATATTTTGCTTGTGGTATAAGCTAAGGGCCCAATATCATTCTTTTGCATGTGATATCTAGTTTTCTCAATACCATTTGTTGAAGAGACTATTCTTTCCCCATTGAGTGGCCTTTGCACCCTTATTGAATGTACTCACTGCCCCAGTGATATTCACTTCAAAATTATAATTAAAGCTTATACATGTTTTAGTAAACATATCTTTCTCTGATATAAATGAATTTTAATGTCATTAATTATAGCAAACCAACAACAACTTATGCATTTATCAATATCTGGTTGCAAGCTAGTGACAGAATTGAGGCACATCAGTGTGCCTCAGCATACCAGCTGTGCACTACAATGCCATACAGTCTTTCAGGGAAGATATTTCTTGGGTGCTAAGAATATTTTGCCCATCCTTACTAAGCTAATACATTACATACATTTAATCAAAAGATTAAATGTTCTGATTTCTGTGGAAGGCGTTACCATTTTAAAGCAAAGGATATAAATAGGACCAAACAGTGACTGCCATTTGACTCATGAATGAGTAGAGAGCATGTTGCTCAGAGTATCTTAATAGATTCAGCTGAAATCTGGGCTATTTCATGTTGGGTCTTTTCTGCTCCTCAAGAGAATAGAGTCATGTATAATTGAAAATTGGGAAGTTTGGTGTCATAATATTCTGGTCTAGAATTACATTATAAGACAGAAAGAAAATCATTAGCAACATCTCCAATATGGATGGACAAGGCCTTATGCAGTAGAAGTGATACCCGTGTCCTACTCTTGGTTCTGCTACTGATCTTTGCCTGCCAAAGGCACCCCAGAGGATAATAGCAACTCTCCATTTATATACCAATCATTAGCTTATTCACATAGCCTCAGTGTTTATTATCTCTAGTTTTACAGAGGAGTAAAATAGAGGTCTATAGAGATGAAATGCTTGGCCAGAGAAGACAGAATAAACATCAAAGTATGCCACCCAAATTCAGATTCCAAGATTAGTAACTGTTTCTTTTTACTCTGCTGTTTCCTTATTTTTAAACAATTATCTATAAATTCCTCATTAGCATTTGCTACATAGCCTTTAAATACATAGTCACGTAGATCTATTTTTCATATATTATATCAAAATTTTTAAATTGGCTGCCCTGATACTGTGCTCACTTAATTTTCTTCCTTCCTCATTGGTTGCTCCTTTTCAACTTTCTTTATACCTCTAGATGTTGGCAGACTCCAAAGTCTTATCCTCGTCCTTCCTTTCTCTCTCCTTTTCTATGGAATCTAATCCAGTCCCATGGCTTTAAGCAAAGCTTTTATGTTGATAATTCCTGATTTCTCTTCTGAACTTCAGGAAGATATATTCACCTGCTTATTCAACTTCTTTACTTGGATGTCTAGTGACTCTTCAAATGGAATATGTCCAAAAGAAATGTTTAGTTTTTCACCCCCAAATCTGCTTCTGCCTTAGACTTCCCATCTCACCAAACATCTAGATTCTCAGGCCAAAAATGGAGGAGTCATCGTTTATTACCCAGTTTTCCTCATCACTTACCATCCCCACCCTCCATAACTATATCCAAGCAAGTACTATCAACTTTACCTCTGAAATATATCTGGATTCCAATCACTTTCACCTTCACCACTACTGTCTATGTCCACACCTCCACCTTCCTTGTCCTGGACTACTGAAGCAGTTTGTTAGCGGGTCCCTCTGATTTTCATTTGCCCCAAGCACACCCAGTCCTGATCCCAGTCCACTTTCCAGTTAGCGGACGGATGATGTTCTAAAAATATAAATTATATATCATTCCCTGACCCCTCTAGTGCTTCCCACTGCAAGTATCAATAGAATAATATATAAGCTGTGTATGATCTGGCTTTTGGTTATCGTGCTGAATCATAGCCTACCACTTCCCCCCTATTTATTATATCCCTGCTACACTGGAATTCTTTTGTCCCTCACGCATGCCTGGTTCATTCCTATCTTACTGCTCCCTCTGCCAGTAACCCCTTCCCCTTGGCTCTCTTCTCCTCAGCATTGTTTTCTCAGCCCAAATGTCTGCTTCTAAGAGAACCTTCCCTGGTCAACTAAAAGAAACCAGCACAGCCCTGCCATCCTCTTTCCTGTTTCCCAGATTTTTAAAAATATCACTTGTTTCTGTCTAAACTCATCTTTTTTATTTGTTTGATGGCTGTCTCTACCTGTCAAATGCTAGTTTCATGAGGGTAGGAACCTTACCTGTCTCATTCACCTCTGGATCTTTAGTACCTAGAGTAATACCTGTCACGCAATAAAGGTGTGCTGAGGGAATGAATGGCAAAATGGCAAAATGAACAAATATAGAAAACTTGTAAAACATAGATCATTAAAAAACATTGTTTACCTCATTATCCACAGGTAGCTACTGTTTATACATTTTTAGTTCTGTTCTTTCAATTCTTCCTTTCTCTCTCTTTCTCTCTCCTCTTCCCCCTCACTCCCTCTCATATGGTCACACAATGTTATATAACATATATATATATATATATATATATATATATATATATATATATATATGTAAATGTTAAAAAATAAGATCAGAGAAATCAAACTTTTTAAAATTTGAGAATACATTCAGATCTTCCCCAGTCAGAACATGTTGGAATTTTTTAAGGGCTTTTTAATCTTTAAAATGGCTGCAGGGTGGGGAGAGGTAAGCCAACAAGAAGCAAGCTGATTCCTGCTTTGGAGAAGTTCAGGAATCAAAGACAAGCCGTATCTCTGAAGGCAAGGTCGAAGGGAGGAGTTTAACACAGGAGGATGGACTCAATGTATTTACAAGAAGCACATAGAAGCCCAGTTTATCTTCTCTACTGCACAGTTAAGTCACTACTCCTCAATCTCAGCAGGAGACTAGGAATGCTCCTAGAGAGTGCTGAGGACAAACCACAGCTGAGGGCAAAGCAAAGCACGTTCTGAAAACTCTACATGCTCAATGATGAAGTGCTGGTCATTTTCCCACTGGTTCTGAAAATGATAGCCACCCAACTCTCTGACTTTTAGGCAAGAAATAGGAAAATTCTGCTTCCGGAAAACTGAGTAGCCCAAGAGAAAAGATTTATATTACCAATTTAGAGCCTTCCAAAGCAACAGCCAGATTCACCTTCTTAACCTGTGGTGGGGCCCACTAGATGAGCCAAATCAACATATAAAAAGTGAAGTGCTATGAGTGGATAAAAACCAGCATGATGACACATCATAAATTTAAAAACATAAAAATAAAGAGAAAAATACTAAAATCTTTCAGAGACAAAGAAATGAGTTACAAGCAAAGGACTGGAATCAGAATGGAATCCAGCTTCTCAAGAGCAATATGGAATCTAGAAGGAAAACCTTCAGAATCCCGAGATAACTTATATCTTCCAATTCTGAGAGCAGTTACTAGTATTTCCAACCAAAATTCTAAATGAGTGAAAAAACGAATCAGAAAGTAAAAGAAAATAAATGAAGTCATTATTATGAGACTCAGCTGAGAACTATACTTACATGGACATAATAATATAAAATATGAATATCAATATAACCAAAAATAGTGACATGACACCACTGGGAAATTGGGAAGAGAGAAGTATCTGAATGTGTGAATGCCTGTGTGTGTGTGAGTGTATGTGTGTGTATCTGCATATGTAAGGGTGAGTGGTAAGAGGCAAATATAAAATTAAAAACTCAAGGTGAAAAAAAGACATGAAAAAAAAGACATTTTTTTTCATGGTTGCTTCAGGACCCCAGGCACAAAGAAGGAAGAAAGAATGGGCAGGGCCTGCTCTTCCAATAATAAGCTTTTTGGTTTACATGACTTTAACTCAACTTCTGAATCATTTTGACTTGTTTTTTAAAAGGACACAAAGACTTAGTGAAATATTTTCAATGTGTCAGGAAATGAGTTAGTAGGCATTGCGTTTAAAAGGCAAACTTACACCCTAACTGGTTTGGCTTAGTGGATAGAGCGTTAGCCTGCGGACTGAAGGGTCCCAGGTTCAATTCCAGTTGAGAGCATGTACCTTGGTTGCGGGCACATCCCCATTGGGGGGTGTGCTGCCCCGACCGGCAGGTAAGTCAATGTGGACCCTAGAGAGGGAGTGAGAATGAGGGGACAAGAGAGACACAAGAGACGGAGACAAGACAGGCTTTCTGATCAAGTCTCGTTTATTGCAGGGTATAAGGATGTAGATATAGTCAGGAAGAATGAGGGAGTTTCCTTCAAGGACATCAGCGGGTAGCTAAGCAACTAAACCGTAAATGTCAAGAATAGTTTCTCTTCAACAGAGAACTTTCTGTTGTGCAGCTGTGACCCAACCAGAGGATGTTCGATAAGCAGAGCTTGAGTAATAGCTGTCATGGGTTGTGGAAACAATGTCTCTTAGGCCATCCAGGTGCATGCCTGGGAGTACAGTTTCTCACAGTGTGCAAGAGGCAGCTGATTGTTGTTTCTCTCTCATCGATGTTTCTAACTCTCTATCCCTCTCTCTTCCTCTCTGTAAAAAATCAACAAAAATATATTTAAAAAAAATAAAAAGCAAACTTACTAATGTGTTTGCACTTACAATGCTGTCTTAGAAAGGCTTTCACAATATTTTGAAAGTGAGAATGGCTACAACTGAAGCAAAAGTTGATTTTGTCTATTGTGGAGACACACTTTTTATTTGGAAGCATAGTAAGGGAATGATAAATGGTACATATTATTTTAATTACTTGACTATAGTAGCATCTACTAATATCTGGAATGTGAACTTTTGAAACATTTCATATGTATTCCTCTGAAGAAACTCTGACCTCTTGTCTTGTACTAGGAACATGACATCATAATTCTATACAATGACTGTTTTTTCTCTTTTTTTCAAAAGCCTTAAAGGTATTTGCAGAGCTCAAAAGAAAAAAGCATTCCTATCCGTTAATTCCTGCGAAGGAGAAACCTGTGTTTGGCAGAGAACAGAATCTAGGCCTTCTGAAGCTTTGCCGGAGATTCTCGTTTTGTCTGTTTTTCCAAACTTGGTTCAGTGTAAAGGGTGTTCCAGGGGAACGTTCTGTGTTTTAGCATGTAGCTGTCCACACTTTGTCTGCCAGTCCTAACTCGTGCCCTGACTCACTCTCCCCCAGGCTGACGGAAGGACTGGGCTGCTGTTACCAAAACAAACAGTGCTTTCTCACCCACAACCTGCCTGAAAGAAAGACCACAGAAACAGGGAGGCTGCGTCTAGCATCCTCCCATTCCTCACTTATTTCCAAGAGCAGCCTTAGGATCACACAGCAATGAATCCTGAAAACTTTTTCTACCTCTTCTTCAGAAACAAACACTGTCATGTAAAAGAAGTGAACAACTAGGCTCGTTTTATATGTCAGCTGACCTGATAGACTGGTGAAGGGCTGGAAGCTGCACTCTGTTGGGAATGGCTTTCCTTTAACAACTGAGCTTTAACATGGTCCGAGGACAGCATAAAGACAATGCATCCAGTGATTTGCTAACCCCACTGGGACAGTGCGGCTATGCATCAGCCAGTTGGAGCTGGAAGCTTACTGTTAATCTGCTTGGCCAGGAGGTGCAGACCTGGCTTTCTATGCTGAAGAATTTCAAGGTGGCATTAAAAATAAAAATAAATAAAATAAAAAAGGTATAATTCCCCTTGAGGTGCTGGGTATTTGCAGTGTGTTGGGAACAGAAAAAGGCAAACATGATTTGGTAGTGTTTCTGAATATTGAATTTACTCTTTAAAAACATAAGTTGGGGGATTGTGAGTGTGTTCACCCAGGTCCTACCTTCCTGATATTCTGAGCATACAGGAGAAAATCGGGGGAGGCCAAGATAGGGGTGTGTGCAGTGGGGATGGAAGGCTTGACTTTCTTCAACAGTCCCAGGCTCCTCTAGGGTGCCAAGCTGTTCCACGCAGTGTGGGCGTGTCCTGACCTCACAGCCAGGCTGCTGGGTGGGGCTGTGCAGCTGCGCCTGCACAAGGGCGCCCAGCCCAGGGTGCTCCCAGCAGAAGGCTCCATTAATTCTTTCCTAAGTTATAACAGCCCCACTGGGAAGATCGCTCCAGCATGAGGGCCAGGAGGCATCCTGCATGGCTAATGTACTGCTCAGAGACAAAGGGATTTGTATTTGTTCAGGGTTGAAGAGGAATTCATTGTATAATGTTAAAGTCAACTTCTGTCACCTCGACATCTTCAGAAGAGATGATTTCCATGGTAAATTCCATCAGCATAAAATAAGCCATAGCAAATGCTAGCTTCCTATGCATACTTCAGTTCTTCTATCTTCAATATCTGGACTGAAACTAGTTTTCTTTTTCTTTTCCTTGAAAAAAGAGTTATGTAGGCATTGAGGTGTTGCTTGGTGAGGAATTGGGTGGGGAAGCGTTTGGAAACCGGAATTTTCACTGAAGCATTTCAAATGAAGACTATCCACTGAGTAACCAACCAGAATAGAAAGCGTGGAACAGAGAGACAGGATTCTAATATAGAGATTCCTAGGAACTCAAAGTCCCATACAGCAATTTACTTTTGGTGATCAAATTTAGTTCCTATTTCAAATCTAGTGTTCCCTCTTTAAAAGCAACTTATTCAAAAACAGTTGATAGTAACAGGTTAATTACTGTGAATCTTCATACTGGAAAAGCTGGATGGGCAAACCATTATACAACCATCTATTATAATTATTTGATGTTTCATTATCACAAAGACAATCTTATGCCAGTTAAATCAACAGGTTCCAATTCTTCACCCGACAACTGTCTTTAAACACACACACACACACACACACACACACACACACACACTACTGAGTCTTCCTTTATTTCTGCAGCTGAGGAGAGTAAGTTGTTGAGATTAACCGTAAAGCACAGGCTAGTACACGTGGAACACCGTGAATGTGACAGGCTCTGGACCTTCTTTAGTTTCCCACACCTGAGGTGTGTTAGTCTCCCTCTGCCACACCCAGATACTTACCAGAATTGCAAAACCCAGAAACAAAGGATGACTTGTGAGAAGGCAAGCCCATGTCAGGGAAGAATTACCTCAAAAACCAAAGGGCTCTGACCGCCCACTGGTGGGTCCTAAACCCAGTCTATCTTCAGGAATTTTAAAACCTGAAACCACTCTACAGAGATAAGACAAAGCAATCTATTGATATCCCCCCCCCCCCCCCCCCCCGCCAAGATCCATGTTTGACAGTCCATTGCAGAAATACCCATTGCAGATAGAACAAGCAAAAGAGTTTAAAAGAAGTATCTGGCATTGAACCTCTTCATCCCAACTTCCCTAAGCTCTGCTCTTGGCCAGTGGAGGCATTGGCAGGACTTCCCACTACATTCTTTTTTTTCTTCTTCTTTTTTTTAATATATTTTATTGATTTTTTACAGAGAGTAAGGGAGAGAGATAGAGAGCTAGAAACGTCGATGAGAGAGAAACACCGATCAGCTGCCTCCTCCACACCCCCCACCAGGGACGTGCCCGCAACCAACGTACATGCCCTTGACCGGAATCGAACCTGGGACCTTTCAGTCCACAGACCGACACTCGACCGCTGAGCCAAACCGGTTTCGGCCCCACTACATTCTTGTTGCTTAATTTTATGAAATGTCCTGGCCCTGGCTGGGTGGCCCAGTTGATTGGAATGTCATCCCGGACAGCAAAAGGCTGAGGGTTTGATTCCTAGTCAGGTCACGTACCTCAGTTGCAGGTTTGGGTGATCTTCCTTCATATCTGCTCTATTTCGTGAGACTGATGCACTAAGGAGGCAGCTTGTCTGCTCTATTTTATTTGAAGATTTATGGGGGTAGAGGTGAAAGGTTAAATAATTCACTTGTGATTTTAAACACTTTTATGTTAAAACAAGCATGACCATACTTCAGATTAAACATTTATATAGCTAAGATTCAAGATAAAATTTGGGGGCTGTGCATTCCTATTTCTCTGCTTTGAGTACCTGGATGAACATGGTCTAGACACATGATGCGTAAAAAGTGAAAAGGAGCCCTTCTCCCATGAAGTTCTATTTCTGATCAGGAATAACAAGAGCCAAAAGGATAAAATATGATGTAAGTATATTTATGTACTCTGCTCCATCTATGTGAATATCATATTTGCCTCATTTTTTACTCAAATACATATTTAAAATATCCTATAAACAATAATAAACACAACATTCTGTATAGTATATGGATGATGTCTGAAAAAATTGTACTTCAGTGAGGACCAGGAACCTATCATCAGAAAAGCAGCACAGAGAAGACAAACTGTGAGTGCTTCGGGAAGAATGCTGCTGGGTGTTCACTCTCCGGGAGGTCGTCAAACCAAGGCCAGACACTCGTTTTAACCACACACCTGGGAGGATTCGAAAAGTGACTTATACCTCCGATGCTTACGATGTAATTACTCATAGGGTCCAATCCCAGAAAAGTGCTCCAAAAGAAGATAGTCTAATCATAAAATCTCCAAACTATGGGAACTGTTTTCAAATGCTGGGCAGTAAGATACATAGATCCTATGGTTTTTTACCTTACCACCACCACCTCCTTTTTTTCTTTCCCATTTTCTTCTGCTGCTTTTCTTATTCCCTCTCTCTCTGTATAAACCAGTCCCCATCCAAGCCTAGTCATTCACACTACAGGTACTCCACCTTCATCTTAGTCCATTAAACAATATTGGTTGAGACCTAAATATGCTCTTCACAGGCCTAGAAACAAGTCAAAATAAGTCAATTCAGCATTTGTGTATGTTATAGTAATAGAACTGACTTTCAGCAGGAGCTTGTAGCAAAAAATCAACCTAATTAAGTTATTATGACTATATTCTTCCATTGTTTTCATTTCCTTACAAAAGGAAGGCCTATCAAACTTTATTGTTAGTTCAGCAGAATATGTTTTTGAAGCTAAAAATAATTACACTCCATGGACACCATGTGTGACAACTAAAAGACCTTGACATACTACTTCTTTGTTGCATTCAACAGTAAGTGGCACTTAGCATATCTGACTACTTGTAGTATGAGCATGAGATAATTGCTTGGGAACCTAGAACTATTTATTTACTAAAGGGTGGGGATTCTTAATATAATTACAGAGCCAAAAACCACATCCACTTTACCATGGGAAATCTCATAGAACGCACTGTTCATCTTCAGATGGCTTCCCAAATTCTTCATTACTCTCCAGAACCTGCTGGAATTCTCTTGCTGTCTAGGACAGGAGGATATCCGTCCTAGTGAATGGGAACCAAGGAACGAAGGATCTCTGCACTTGAATGAGGCTGAAAGGAGAATACTTTAGCCAATGGAATGGCAGCATGTCTTTGTCCCAAATGTTTCAGGTCAAAATGCTTGCATCACATCAGCTCATTAGTCCCAGGAAGCTGTATTTTTTCCTAAATGTGCACTATTTGAATACAGCATGTTTGGTGTTTGTTACTTATTGAAGAGGGGAAAAAAGGAAGCTGTGGCCAAAATTGGTTTGGCTCAGTGATAGAGTGTCGGTCTGCGGACTGAAAGGCCCCAGGTTCGATTCCGGTCAAGGGCATGTACATTGGTTGTGGGCACATCCCCAGTAGGGGGTGTGCAAGAGGCAGCTGGTCGATGTTTCTCATCGATGTTTGTAGCTCTCTATCTCTCTCCCTTCCTCCTCTCTGTAAAATATCAATACAATATATTTTAAAAAAAATAAAAGATGTTGTGTGGGATAAAAATAAAAAACAAGAGCATACAGCTCAGAGAACCTTGTATCTGAGAGTCATTTTCATGTACAACGGGAGACCCAGTTCCTTAATCTTTAGGTATCCATGATCTTCTTGAATTAGCTGGGCTATTATTTTAGAAGATGACCTTTTTAACACCGTTTGTTACCACTTCAAATCCTCCAGCAGTCACAGAATTAAAAAAAAAAAAAATTTGGTGTAAGTAACCCAGATCACATTCTTCTAAATTTATGGAGAGAAACATTCATCTGATATTTTGAGAAGCATAGAAGGAAAATTAGCTGTCACGGACCAAATGGCTAACAGCACTAAGAAGAAATACTTCCCTTCTTCCACCATGCCATTCTGCAATCTTTCTTTACATTATACACCATAGCAGAATTAACGTACAATCCAAATGGGAAAATGAACAGAATCAAAAAGGAAAAGAGACTGCTTGCTGTCCCACCACCTGAATGAAGAAGATTCCATCTCAAGGAAGCAACTTTTCATTTTATCAATACCAGAGGCCTAATGCACGAAATTCATGCAAGAGTAGGCCTTCCTTCCCTCGGCTGCCAACACTGGTTCCCCTCAAGCACTCGGACCTGGGCTTCCCTCACAGCCCCGGCTTCATCCGGAAGGACATCCAGTCTAATTAGCATATTATGCTTTTATTATAGATTCTTACTACCTCAAGTCAAAGTATTTTTTAAAAATTCCCTTCCCCAGATTTGAAGAAAAATGTTTTAAAAAACTGCAAATTAGAAACAAGATTAGAATATCTGGTTTATTGGGAAAAATTCATAATAAAAACTGTAATTGCTTATCCTGCAATTTACAAAATAATAATTGGATATATCAAATGAATTGGTTTTTGTTATGTAAATACAAATGGTAAAAAAATAACAACCCATGTGATATATCATATATTTCCCATCCAGAGATCTCATAACCCTGAATTCACCTGTTGCATGCTTTATACCAGATATTTTAAATCAGTTTACCAAAGAAGACCAGGTTTTTTACTATATTCTTTAAGTTTTTACTTACAGTTACAATCTATCAGAAGCTGTGTCTATGTGGGCAGAGCCTGCTCAACTGAGATGAGAAATTCAAGTCATTTCTTCTCCCAAGGTTGTTTTAATGTTTCTTCTGTGATAGGAATGGCCTTCCTACTACTTTGCTACACAACCTAAGCATATCCGTCAGTCACGATGACTTAGACCCAGCCTATCTTTCAACGCAATTTACTCTGGTCTTTAACATATAGACACAAAACAATACAGATTAACATATCATTTTCCCCACACCCCACCCCTACAAACCACTTTTAAAGAGAAAATTTCATCTTAGCATTTCCTTGCATAGAAGACCTTACTACTGCAACAGGTTTTGGCCATGAAAGAATACTGTCCTACATGACATATCAAGTTAATGTGAAGCTTAGCAAAACAAAAAAACAAAAAACAAAAAAAAGTCTATTACTCAGGATATAAATTAGAAATTCTCACAAATGATATGCATTTAGGAAACTCTTTTGCCTTCCTTAACTAGCGGGAGGCTGGGAAAATATTTATCTTCTACATTTCTTTTAGAATATTTCATCCCTGACAATTTTTTTTTTTAACCAATATTTCCTTCTTCTTTTCTTTTAATAGACCTAGTGTAATCTGGGACAAACAGACACTTGATCAGATCACTTAAATCTTTTTTAAGCCTTCTTATTTTTTACCTTATAAAATGATAAGTTTCATATTCGTATTCTTTTACAAATGCAGTATAAATTGTATGGAAAGATAGTAAGAAAATATTGGCATATTCCAGGTAATTCGTGAAAAGAAGTTACGTTTTGTTTCGCTCTATAAAATATATATATATAAAAGACGAATATGAAACTAGAACACCATTTTAGAAATAGTTCCTCGCACATGACTGTAGCGCTTTGCCTAGTCTAATGATATGAAGAGTGCCCTGCTCCCCTGCCTGCCAAATAGGTTCAAAGTATTCTGGGAAAAACAGTTTCTTCTTCTGGAACCCATCCCGGCAGCAGGAATCCGTCCCGCCTCAGGCAGAGGAGTAGAAGTAGCGCGGCTTGGCGTTGCCCAGGAGGTCGTCTTCGTAGTTGGGGAGGCAGCAGAAGAAGAAGGAGCAGCCGATCAGGATAATCGTGGCCGCCCAGCCAAAGCCATAGGCCCAGTTATAGATGTAATTGACGGCGGGGTTGAGATGAAGGGTGAAGGTCTGGGTGTACTTCACGGGGTAAATCACCAGGGAGATGATCTGGAACACAGCTAAAGGAAAGGTGGGGGTGGGGGGATCCAAAGTGTGAATGCAGGCATGCACGAATGAATGAATGAATTGCAATAGTAGATTAACTCTCTCCCCCAGTGTTTTTGCCTTTTAATAAGTATTAAATCCACCTAAATGATGCTAATGAAAGGGGCTGGGGTATCTAGTTAATCGTGAGCCAAAAAAGATTTTTAAATATTGTATATCTAAGAGAGCTGGCATTGAGCAGAATACTGAATACAAGAAATACGGGCAGGAGACAACTGGAGAAGCACTCTACAGTTCAGGTGCAAGTATTATATACTGAAGTAAAAAGCCCAAACTGTGGCATATAATAGAAAGTAGGGTGGTAAGGAGGAGTATTTTTTTTTTTTATCACTTTTGTATTTCCTGTGCCAAAGACATAGTAAATATTCTCAGTGTTAGCAAAAATAATGTATATATACACATACACACATGTGCATGCACACACACATCTATTACTCCATCCCAAAGACATCGCTGGAATGGTCCTTCACGAAATGAATGCCTAAATGAAATGACGAACCAATGATGCAAATGATCGATGCAGAGAATCACCAGAAAAGGAAGTGAGAATCTAAAGAATAACAGAAATGGAGAGATGGAGGGTGAAGAGCATTTCAGGCTCAGGGAGCAGAAATGAAAGACGGGCTTTGGGGAAGTGTAAGAGAGGAAATAAAAAAGAAACGTGTCAATTTCTAATCTTTTTAACATAAGAGTCACATTAACACAATTATTACTAATCATATTAACATCTTAAGGCATAAGTAAAAAAGGACATTACCTTCTTTTATCGTTTTTTTTCAGTGAACATGCTGTAATGAGTATATCCATTCTGTGCTATGTTCTGCATTTTATTGACTTAATATTTCATATGTACATTGCCATGTCAAAAGGTATGAGCAGATTTTAGTTCTGCTTGAGTATTTAAAAATATTTTTAAAACAATGTGAACTGCAAAAAGCAGAAGAGAAACAGAGGTGGAATTTGACAAGGTTCCTCTTTATCTTTTGCGATTCCAAGCAATTTCTGATTTTAAAGTATGATTCCAAAAGCAAACTTGCAAGCATGAGGAACACTGGAGTCAACTTTATCTTTAATCAAGAGGAATTTTTAAAATATGCAGGTGAGGGCAGAACCTGCATGGGCCAGTTCCCTGAGGCCACCGGCTGCCTCTCAGCCAGGGCGGTTTGTCCTGGCCGAGGCCCTGTGGGAACCCAGCACAAAGTGGTCTCTCTCTGGGCTCATGCTTGATCTCATGGACCCCTTCAGCCACAAGGCTTCTGACTGGTGTCAAAGGCCTTCTGCTCAGTTTGTGTCTGTACTCCAGGGCTGTCGCTGGACTTCTGCTTTGCTCCCAGGAGACCAAGTTATCTTGAGAAATGATCTGTGGCCTCGCTTTGCCATCATCAGCTCCTTCTCCTTTCCCCTCCTCAGGAAATCCAGTTTTGCATCTAAATCCATTCGGTGGCTGGGGTCCTGCCCCTTCGACAGGCTTCCTTAGGGCCAGGTGCCTTCCTAAAATTTCAAATTATTCTTGCTCCCAGAGTCCTAGTTGTTATATTCCATGAATAAACACTTACTCTGAGCCCCAACCACCTGCATAACCAAATGTCTGGTGATGAGGCAATTACAGGGCTGGCCTCTTCCAGGTCCCCCAACCCACTACAGAAAACCCTTTCACGACCCTCCACATCATAAGACCACAAAACTCCTTCAGTAAGTAAAATGGCTCAAGGACATTACCCTCCCCGCCACCCCCCCGCCACCCACCCGCCCCAGCATGGGGCTCCCACAAGGCTGGCACTGGGCCCACTGCCGAGACAATGCCCTTGCAGGGCAGGGGTGCCACTGGACACGGCCTCACCCACAAGAGATGGTATACAGTAGGGGTGGGGAATGTCCAGCCTGAGGGCCTTATAAGGCCCGCCAAATCATTTAGTCTGGCCCTGCCAAGGCATTAGGGGTGAGTTAATTTAATGTTTGACCAAATACAGCAGGCTAATTTTTAAGTTGAGAATTCTGTATGGGCCATGAGTGATGTTATACATATCCAATGGCCCTTGGCAGAAAAAGGTTCCCACCCCTGGTCTACAGAATGACAACCTTCCTCATTTGGAAGGGGAGCAAAGTACCAGGTGAGACACATGAGGAAAGGGCTTTAGCTCTTCTGGTTTTTTTTGTTAATCCTCACCCAAGGATACTTTCCCACTGGTTTTTAGAGAGAGTGGAAAGGAGGAGGAAGAGGAGCAAAGAGAGAGAGGGAGGGAGGGAGGGAGAGAGAAAGAAAGAGAGAGAAACATCGATGTTAAAGAGACACATTGGTTGCCAATGGCTCTAGCTCTTAAAACACATCTCTCCTCCGTGACTTGTGCCCTTGGTGACACAATTTCTGAGAACAGGTCAGGAACTGCAATTGTCAGGGATCTTCTTTGCGGACCGGGCACTATGTCCAGGGAAGGTGGAATGAAGAATTGCTCACACACACACTTACCCGCCAGGGCCAGGAGGCCTCCGATCACTCTCAGGAAGACGAGCATCTGGGGTCCGCAGAGGGCGAAGAAGGAGAGGATGAAGCAGATGCACAGGATGATGAAGCCGCAGAAGAGCGTGGCCGCAGCGGCCCTTCCCCACGCTGCGGGCGGAAGGAAACGGTGGTCAACAGACAGATGTGCCAATTCAACAACCACGTATCCAAGTATGGGCAGCAGTGCTCTTTCTTTCCACTAATTACATTTGGATGGAAGAACAGTTTTTCTCTGGACAAAACACAAGCGTCTCCATGTCTCAGGGGGCAATTAGGCAGTCTGTATGTAGGGCACTAATACACGGATACGCAATAGCGCCTCGTCCCCTCAGTTTTAGGACAAGTGTTTCTATCTCTGAGATGAAAGTTAAATTTCATTAAATTAGTTCTTGTTTAATAAACTGGCCATAGGAACTAGTAGATTTAAAAGGCTCACTCGAGTTCTAACACAACACGACTATAATAAGCAGCATTTTGGGTACTGAACAACCCAAAGGACCATCTCTTTAGGAAATGTTTCCAACACCTCTGAAAGGATCCTTGTTTCATATCAATACTTGGTTCCGTGCAAAAATAACCTTTGAAAACATAAACTTATGAGTAGGCAGAGATGTGAATTAAAATAATTTAATTGTAAAGTAGCTGGGACTTTTTTTTTTTTTTTTTTTTAATAACACAGTTAAGCACAGTCTTTCTAGATTTTTGCCTAAACTTTAATGCTGGAGTATTCAGAATTTAGCTCTTACTGCACAAGAGTTCTTAGCCATCCATGTTAGCCCTAAAAGGAGCTCTGAGTTTGGAAACTTGCAGCGGCTCCTCCAGCCCCGTGTCATACTACCCTTGGCCTGTGGAAGTGAGAGCCATGAACCCAGTATTCTTACTGTTCAGTATTCTTACTGTTCAACCTGCTCTGGTTTTTAAGATTGCTTCTCACACAACCTTCTCTCTAATCGTAATAACCAACATTTTAGAAGTAATTGCTCTGTGCCAGGCACTGGGTTAGGAACTGGACATATTCAGCTCACTAAATCCTCACAATAACTTTTTAGGGTTCATACTGATATAATTTCTCCAGAAATGAAGCTGTATACTAAGGCTTCGAGAGTTCAAATAGCCTGCTATAGCCACACAGCCAGTAAGTGATGTAGGCAGAGTTTGATTCAGAGCCTGCCTGAATGGAAAACGTAATGTTTTTTAAAGCTATAATTTACACATCATAAAATTCACCCTTTTCAAGTATACAATTCAGTGGTTTTTATATTCACAGGGTTGTGCAACCATCACCACTTACAATTCCAACATTTTTATCACCCCAAAAGAAACTCCGTGTCCTTCCATTCCCCCTTCCTGCAGCTTCTGGCAACCACTAATCTACTTTCTGTCTCTATAAATTTGCCTACTGTGGACATTTCAGATAAATGGGATCATACACTATGCAGCTGTTTTGACTGCCTTCTCTCGTTTAGCATAATGTATTCAAGGTGCATCTATGTTGTAGCACGCATTAATACTCCATTCCTTTTTTTATAGCCAAAATATATTCTATTGCATGGATATCCCACAGGTTGGTTATCCATTCATTCATTCATTAATGGACAAACATGCCTTCTTCACCAATTACTCTTTGTGGCATGTGAAAAGGAGAGCCGTGCACACCTCTGCCCTGGTTTTGCTCCAGCTGCAGTACAGCTCGGCTGACAAACTCATCCTCACTTAATTCTAGGTCATTTGACCGGTTAAAGTTAAAGATGTGGGTGAGATAGCAGAAAGAGCAAGGGCTTTGGAGGCAGAACTGGGCCACATGTACACACTGCCTCTGCCACCTATAAGCCACTGTCAATCTGCGCATCTGCTGCCCAAGGCTAAAAATACCTTCTTTCAAGATTATTGTAAGGTTGAGGGCACGTGTGTGAAGTCACGTAGCTCAGAAAGTTCCTCCTGTATTCCTATGATGTTTCTCCAGGAACTCAAGTTTTCATTTTATTCTACATTCACACGGTTCCGGGTTGTCACATAAAGGCTGTTCCTCAGTCCTCCACTGCATTTTCCTATCTCCCTCTGTTACAGACAAACCCAAGCTGTGTTCCCCTATTCCCAGATCTTCTTCTGGATTCACGAAGGACTGGGGTCCAGATAACGAAGGAGAAGACACATTTTTATGCGCTCAAATACCATGTGTTTATACAAACTACCCCTTAGCACAGTGGTCTAGTTGGGCCTGAGAGAGTACATGAGTGGACCTAGTTTTATCTTTACACTTTTTATTCCCTCCAAGTCTCCTTCTTCTTCCTGTGAAATGATCAAAGAGATATTTTAGGGGCAAGTACAATAGAAATGTCTTTTTTTAAAATAAAAATGAAGAAAGTAAAAAAGTGGAATTGAGTAAGTCTCTTTTCTCACTTTTGCTTTGTTCTTCAAGCAAGGTAACTTTCAATAGCAGAGGAAGCATGCTTTAATACTCACTCAGGTCATCTCAAAGTCTAGCCCACACACCACCCAGTCAAAATCTGCAGGGGAGCTTATCAGAAATACAGGTTCCTGTGCCTCCCTCCAGAAATACTGAATCAGAGCCTGAGGCGTAGTGCCCAGGAATCTGAATGTAATATGTGAACATAAGAATAAACCAGAGCATTTTAAGAACGTTTCCTATGTTACGTTAAAACAACTCAGTTAATGTCTTGCTTATTTACAATGCCGAATCATCAAAACGGAAAATTAAGGACATTCTGTTTTGACAAAGGCTGCCTGGGAAGTAGACCTGTAAAACCTGCTCCTGCCGATGGAAACACCCACAATGACTCACTGGCTTAACTATCACTTAAGACAGAAATCTTGGCATGGTTTTAAAGATTCTGTTCTGACTGATGAATGACAAATAAGGCAAACTGCCTTCTCATGTCAATGACTATTTTGCTGTAAAATGATGAGATGGATCCCACCAGATGTGAGCAAGGTCCTCCCAGGCCAATAATCTGTCCTAAAAGGAGACCGATTGTCACAAAGACTTAGGACATGGCAATTCCCCATGACATATATTTCAAAAACTTATACTGTATGTACCTTTGGCCTCAATTACCCAGAATGAGCCTCATATCTACATGGTTACCCAACTCTTTTGGGAAGTATTTACATTTTTGTATTGTATAATGGTCACTATACCATATTTACCAACCCTTTTAAAACTTGTCATAAAGCTACTTTGTCTGTGATTCAACTGCTGGTTCTCAGTTCTTCAAAGGCAGACTGTTCTTCTTGATCTATTCTGAAGACATTATTACTTTATGCACTTTAAATTTTATTGCCTTTTCTAATTGTGTGTGTGTGTGTGTGTGTGTGTGTGTGTGTGTAGGGAGTCAGGCAGGACTCTCATTATCAATTATTATTCTCTTAATTGAGGATACAAAAGCATATAATAATCCAGGTAAACAGTTTCCAATAGGGAAGTGTTTTGTTTATTTGTTTTGTACCCTTAAGGGACAATACATTTGGTATTTTATATACATAATCTATTATTGATATGTTATCCACTAGGAGAAGTTCATATTATCAAAGAAACCAGCAGCATTATAAATCCTATTTTAAACAGGACTTATTAACAATCCACATAGGTGAAGAATGGCTTATCAAATTTTTCTCTGGCTTGCAAAGATTCAACATTAAATCAACAACATGGAAATGATTCTATGGTCGCTAAAACTCTGAGCTTTTCCTAGGAAATGTTTTTCACATGAAAATGAATGCTATATCTTTTCCCAGAGATTGCACGTGAAAACACAATGTTACAAGGCAAACTGGACTAGAAAAAGATCAGTAAGGTCAACTGATAAGAAAATAGCAAACAAAGTAAAAATAAATACCTTGAATGCCAAGCTAGAGATCATAAATCAAACTGAAGTTTGTGAAAAAAAAAAAAATAAACTTTTAAGAGGAGAGCATTGCTGATATTTTTAATATTGTTGGCAATATTTTAGAGACTCACTAATTTTCCCCTTAAAGTTAGTATTGCTTTTAATGGTTTTCTGCATTCTTCTGTAGTTTTACATGTGGATACTACACATTAACCAAAACAGTCTAGTCTAGCCCCTTATTCAGCTCCGCCCTGCAGACACCAACCTGTTACCCAGCTAAGAAGGTTCCCTTTCCAGAACAAAGGATTCATTTGTCAATAATATCAAAGGCCCCATCTACTGAATCCGAATGTTGTCAGATTTTCTTCATGTTGTTTCTATAGGATTCTTTAGAAGATATACAGGGACAACTGAAAACTGGATAAAATCGTAATCGGGAAAAAAGAAAAGATCCTATCTATAAATAAATGTAAGCATGGGTGGATGGCATATTCAAAAAGACTGTTGCATGTTCAATGAGGAAGCAATCTGCAGGAATACAGGCCAGTGCTTTTGAAACAACAGTGCTTAGGAGTCACCTGGGGATTCTTGTCCAAATACAGATTTCAGTTCAGTGGGTGGGGCCTGAGTCACTGTGTGTCCAGTAACCTCCAGATAACGCTGATCCTGCTGTTCTTCGACACCGTGAGTAGCAACTATTACAGGACAACACCGAACAGGCGGCCAAAACAATCAGCATAGGGAGAAGCAATCTGGCAGGTTTTGGAAGGCAGAAGAAGTGGCTTTAAAAAAGGAATGACAGGGTCACCCCGGAGAGTGCCACTGTTGGTGTGAGATTCCTCACATGCTCTGCGTTTCTCCTGCAGCAGAGCCAGATGATAACTACTGACCACGGTGTTTTCACAGAACTAGGATACTTTGCCCTTTCATGGCCTTTTAAAGGCAGAATGGTGAAAGCTTCCTACACAGGAAGATGCAAAAACCAGGAATTGTACCCAGAATTTACACAAGATAAACAGCAGCGAATTTATTATAGGATCTACCCTCACATACAAGTAAGTCTGTCAGAGAGAAGGCCACAGAGTAGAATTTACAAGGAAACACCTTTCAGCTCTGTGGGTAGAAGAGACGAGCTTTTAAACAAATAGCATCAACAAGAGAACTGAATTAAGTTGCTGGACAAAGGGAAGAAGCTCAGATGGGTCATAGGTGGTGGTGATGAGAGCGCTTGGAGAAAGCTCGGATAGGTGTCCTCTTATTCCCTTCTAATTCTACTCGTCTAGGAGTCTGTTCTGTTTACAGGGAGAAGACAAGTCAAGTCACTAACGAGGGAGGGAGGCTCTCCGGTGGTTAATGCCACAGGCAGCAAATGTGGAGTGCACTGGGCTAAATCACTGGTTCCTAGGCTTCACAACTGTAAAAATCAATATATATATTTTTTAAAGTATGAAAATCAACTGAGAGTGGCGAATTATTTTATTTTGTCAGCTAAGGGTATAAACACATGCCCACAAAGAGCAATCTATCTACTAACGCCCAATGTCATAAAATAAGAATGTTTTAATATTTCACCTTGCCCCCACCAAAAGCCACAAGAGCATCATCTCAAAATGCAGTTCCTTTAAGTTGAATTTAGCCTAAGGTAAACCTTTTTGCCTCATATTTGTTTTTCTCATTTCCTGTACATTTAAGAACCATAGGGCTAAATGTTCTAAAAATGTTTCATATAATACTCTGATTCTTTGACTTACCAAAGAATGATGTCATGTGTTTTTAAACACACTCACACACAAACACAACAAAATAAAAATATTCAGTGCGTTCTGAGTTATCAGAGGGCGTCTGTGTAAAAATGAGGCTCTGCACTTCTGTCCAGACCAAGGCAAATGTTCTCAACACCGACCCCCCCCCCCCCACTTTCATTCTTGGTGCACACATTCCTCTCTATTCTCCACCCTGACAAGCTGGAGCTTGCTTGAGATTGGAAATCTACACCACTGAAGCTTAAAATATCCTCCTGGGGTATTTTCCCCCCCTTAAAACTGAAAATGAAGGTACCAGTAGTGCAAAAATAGCATGTGTGAACATGCACTCAAATATAATTTTACATTTTACTTATACATGAAATAAGGATGATCATTTCAATGTTTAAAATCTAGATATTCTTTTTCAGTTTTGAGAAATATAAACAATATCTGTAAAGCTGGGTACTTATTTAGTTGTTACTATCATGAAAAGAGCATACTCAGCATGTAATTTGGTTCATTTATAGGAAAAATAAGGTAATATGGTAACCTGAAATTCTTAAGAAATTGTTATTAATGGAGAAGAGTATAATATTCTGCTTTTTACATAATATTAAGGAACTACATAGCTTGCTATTTAAAAAGTCTCTATTATTTAGTACTAATGCCAATACTTGCCAAGAACAACCTGTCTTTAATACCAAAATTAATGTATTAATATTATGGTCCTGGACGGGTTAGCTCAGTTGGTCAGAGAATTGTTCCGATTCACCAAGGTTGTGGGTTTGATTCTCGGTCAAGGGCACAATATAAGAATCAACCAAAGAATGCATAAATAAGTGGAACAACAAATCAATGTTTCTCTTTCTCTCAAATCAATATATAAAAATTTAAAAATAAACATGAATATCAATAAAAGATGGCCAAGCACTTTGTAATAAAAAGGTAAACATTAGTTTCAGTGGTAAATCACAACATTTATTTTCTAGTACATATCAAGAAGTTGTGTTTAAAAAAAAAAAAAAATGGATGTACCTACTCAATTCTTTATATTGAGATACCATTTTAATTAGTCATCAACTTTAGTCCTTATTGTGTTTATTCATAGGTGGGAGTATGTGTAAGCTACTTACTACATTTTAGATAAAGTAGTATAAACACACTGTTTTCAGCAAGACCTTATTAAGGCTATCTGAAAATCTCCTGGGTTCAGACATGCCTAAATCATCGCCCTACAATGCAGGCACAATGGCTGCACCTTTAAGACAAAACTAACGAACAGTCCTTGCCAGGAAGTAGAGCAGAATAAACACTCCCTCCCACTCATCTTTGACTACAACAGCCCAAAACGGACCTCTCCTGGTGAATTCATATCTATTTTTTTCCTTCCCATAGTCACCTAATCTATAGCAATAGATTTGAGACTCACTTGGAAAACTGAACTTTCCAAAAACCAGTTTCACTTTTAAATTGATCTATATACCCTGGATCGATGTTTTCTCTAAAAAAATCAAGATACAATGCTTTAGACTTCTATCTAATTAGAAAAAAAATTAAACTAAGAAACAAAACCTGCCTTCTCCCTCCCAAACACAAAGCAGTCTATCAACCTGAGGTCGAAAGCGCCACACCCTAGGAAAGTTAGCTCATCCCGCAAGGGAAGAAAAAAAGGAAGGAGACCTGACTTGGGGTGAACACACAATATGCAGGTGTCGTATTATAGAATTGTACACCGAAACCTATATAATTATATTAACTAATGTCACCTCGAAATATTCAATAAAAAAACAAGTGTGCAACTCAACTTAAAGGAAAGAACAACTGCATCCTGTTTCTCAGGAGGGCTGTGATCACAGGCAGAGCCTTGCAGGTCAGGTCCCGTCCCAGCAACAGTGCTTTTGGGGTTCTGCCAGCACCCCAACCCGCACAGAGCACTGACTTCTATTTCATAGGTAAAGTATTGCTGAATATTCTTGGGGTCTGTATTAGTCTTTGGAGTGATTATTATAGTCTGTTTAAAAAAACGCACCTATTTAAGCAGACCTATTAAAGTCCCCTACGAGCTACTGAATTCAAATGCATTTTAAGATACAGATGTATTATTTCAAAGAAAAGAATCCTCTTTAAAAACCTAACAGGCTTCCAATAATACAAACCCTGGCAGGCCGGCTGTTTGTGTTTTAAGATAAGAAAAACACACTTTAAGGAAAGCAGGAATTCCCTTCAGTCTTTACCTTTTATGACCTGCCAATGCGGACCATGCCTCCTTTCGGAGAAGAGAAAAGGTCACAGTGGGAACTTGTAAACAATCCCAGGGTCCATAAGAACCAGCACCAAGCCCCTGATAGAGGCCCCAGAAACAGTTTGGCTGGAAGCTCTGGGCCTTTTGAGGGCCCTGGAGGAGGAGGAGGAAGGACCGGTCAAGTCTCTGGTCCCAGAAGGAAATGAAAAAAGGTAGGGGACCTTCTTTCTCTTTCTAGGTTTAAAACTATTAAACCTGGTTGGTAAGGTCCCAGTGAGTAATATTTGGCTTTAAGCTTCTGGTTATGTTCCTATTTAGACCTGGCCGTTCTTCACATTTCCAGTTAGCAGGCGTAGCATCAGACAAAACCAAGCTCCCCTGGGGTCTGTTCTATCAACAAGTTAAGCACCAAGGCTTCCTCCATGCGGGAAAAATAAACTACTCCGTCTTCAATATAGTGTCCCCAAACATGTATACACACTTTAACAGCCAATAACTCCATTTTAAAATGCAATGTATTTTAATAAACACTGCTTTTTAAATTATTTAAAATGTGTGTATACATGTTTGGGGGGACACTCTATATACATGTATGTTAACTCTGCTTCATTTCGCTGATGTGGAAGTGTGTTTGCTTTTTTGATTTAAAAATCACATTCAAATGAAGTTTTCTAAACAGCAAGGCCGTGCTTAAACCCCCCCCCAAAAAAAAACACACCCAAAAAAACAAAAAACCACCACCACCACAAACCCCCAAGACAAAAACTACAAGAACTAGCCTGAAGCGTTAAATACTAGTACAGAATCAGCTGAAATGTTCACAGAGAGCGCTTTTATGCCAACATTAGGGAAGGCCAGTATTTAAAACGTGTATGTTTTAATCATAAGAACCATAGGAGAAGGCGGAATGGGAAGAAATGTCAGTAGGTATCAAAAAAGATATACTTTGTTCATTATTTGTACTCTTGGAGCCTTTTCAAATGATTTTGCACGGAACCGCCAAACCCTCCGCAAAAGCATTGTTTGAACTTGGGTCATTTTCTTCCAGGGTTGCGCCTGGTTTGGGCCATACTCAGAGCCGCTACTTGTTCAGATAGTAGGCCTGAAGCTCAACTCTGGACAGATATATTATTATTATTATTAATTTTTAATCACCCATTATTCCCAACCCTGTTCAGTCCCTTCCCCAAGGGCGGCTTCCGAAGGCCGGGCGCTCGCAACGGCGCCGGCGCACACCGGCCAGGGCAGTCCGGGAGGACTTCCCGGAGGCGGCGGCACTCACCGTATTCCATGAGGCTCTGGCAGCCGTCCGCCTCGGACCCGCTGCCGCCGCCCTCGTGGAAGCATCGCCACCACAGCGAGGACGTCTGGATGTGGTCGCTGGACTGCAGCCAGCCGCGGCCGGCCAGCGCGATGATGTCGAAGGCGATGGCGCTGAGCAGGAGCAGTGGCAGGATCCAGCGGCAGCGCTCGCAGGCCAGGCCGCAGCGCAGCATCTCGACGGCGGCGGGGCGGAGGACGGCGCGGGGCTCGGAGCGGGGAGAGTGGCCCCGGAGCGCCGGCCGCCGCACAAAAGGGGCGAGGGGCGGGGCGGGCCGGCCCCACCTGCATTCCGGTGACTCAGCGCCGCCCGGACCCGCCCCGGGCGGGCCGCACCGGGAGGCGGGGCGGCTCGGGTTACACCCGGGCGGGTGCTCCCCCCTCTCCCCGCGCACCTGGAGGTCCCTGCTGCAACCTTATTCTCCTCTTCCAGGACCCTCTCACTGTAAATGTTTTTTTTGTTTTTTTTTTTATTTTTTATTGATTTTTTACAGAGAGGAAGAGAGAGGGATAGAGAGTTAGAAACATCCATCAGCTGCCTCCCGCACACCCCCCACTGGGGATGCGCCCGCAACCAAGGTGCATGCCCCTGACTGGAATCCAACCTGGGACCCTTCAGTCCGCAGGCCGAGGCTGTATCCACTGAGCCAAACCGGTTTCAGTTTTATTATTATTATTAATTATTATTATTATTATTATTATTCTCATTGCTTCGACGTGTGCCCGTTTTAATCTGCACAGCACTAGCTAACCCCTGACGTCAGATAAAGGTCTGATTTTCAACAGTACCATTTTTTTTTTGTAATATACAGAGAGGAAGGGAGAGGAACAGAGTTAGAAACATCTATGAGAGAGAAACATTGATCAGCTGCCTCCTGCACGCCCCCTACTGGAGATCTGCCGCAAACAAGGTACATGCCCTTGTCTGGAATGGATCCTGGGACCCTTCATTCTGCAGGCTGATGCTCTATCCAGTGAGCCAAACTGGTCAGGGGTTCAACAATTCCATTTTAGGTTGCAGGCAGCTGGAGCTGGGTGTTGGAATTGTACCTGCGGGCTCACACGGCACTCCGTGTGAATGTGGATTGGTGAATCCTGGTGCAGGCCCAGGGCACACACTTCCTCCTAGGCTCCACCCTGTACCTTGGACTCAGGTCTGTTCACAGGCCCGCCTTTCCCACCAGGCTGCCAGCTTTTTATTAGTCTGTGTGTCCCTGGTGTCTAGCCCTGTGTCTGGCTCTCAAGGGAGCTCAATTGGCATTTGATGTGTGAACACACTGAATGTAACATCCGAGTATGTTCACTTCTGTCTCAGAAGCGCTTCATCTGGCTTCTCAGATACCTTCTTGTCCTGTTTGCCTCAGTCACTTCCTATCACAGATCTCTGCCTATTCAAACCCACTCTATCTGCTCTTTTCATTTACTATTGGAGTTTCTCCCAATAAAAACCACATGCCAATATGCACTCGGAACCTAAAATGCCACTTCGGTGTCCTAGCTCTGCTTCCCTCACCACCCGACTCCTCTGGGGTGGCAGGGAGGGAAGGTGGCAGCTGGGAGTGCTTAGGAGGCATTAAAGGAGAAGCAAGGTCTGGGTGTTGGGCAAAGCAGCCAATGAAGGTCACATTTTACCTTGTACCTCCAAAGCTTTCTTTGGAATCCCTTACTTTTTCTATGAATTTAATAGGAAAGAAGTGGGAAGTACATGGCGATGTTTAAAACTGAGTCCTCTGTGTTTCAGTTTGGTGTTCTCAATAGACAAAATACTCTTATCTAACGCAATTTTCTGGTAATTTTTTTTTTTTAGGACAAATAAAAAAAAGCGCTGTGAAAGTATCTGAAACCACACGAAATAACTCCCCCAGCCTTCATTTATACAAACCAAGTTCACATATTTTCATTAGAGGCAAATATTTCCACTTTCAAAGAATAGCACAAGGGGTATTTTGGCGAGAATTAACTGTTTACAGTGCAGATTGTGTAAGGAAAATATGCTCTTAGGGTTTTCAAAAGTAATGAAAATATTTAATTAGCTGTTTCTAATACAGTTATGAGATAAATTATATTCTCTTTTTAAAAATATGTTGGTATTGATTTTAGAGAAAGGAAGGGAGAGGGAGAGAGACAACAACATCAATGATGAGAGAGAATCCACCGGCTGCCTCCTGCATGCCCCCCTCTACTGGGGATCAAGCCTGCAACCCGGGCATGTTCCTTGGCTGTGAAGCAAGCCTTGACCACTAAACCACACTGGTCAGGCAAGACAAATATCAATAATATTCTTACAAAACAAATAGAATACTGACTATGAGAAAAGTGGTTCCTAAAAAAAAGAAAGTTTCTTTGGTATCTTAATATCTCTGAATAATTTTGGACTAGATATGTTATTTCACTGAATTTGAGGAAAAGAGCTCATTAATGCTGAGGAGAAAGCAAAAAAAAAAGTATTTAGAACTTCTGGAAGAGACTAAACCAACCATGCTTAGGTTTTAACGGTGAAATATACAGTAACACAGGACTCACACCAGAGAGCTCGAGTTCCAATTATTTCTCATACAAGCTGTGTGGCACTGGCCCACTAATTTCTTTGTGCCTCAGTTTCCTTGTCAGTAAAATGGATCGTACTCACCCCATAGTGTTGTAATGAGTATTAAAAGAACTAATACATATATGTAGCCTGCTCAGGATAATGCCTCTACATAGTAAGCCAAACATAAGGGTTGATGATGGTGACAATTTTCACATAGGTTTCTCACTTTAATAAGATCAGAAGGGGGTCTTTTCATGTTTTTGAGGAGCAAATTCCATATATGAATACCATCTGTAAATCATTAAGTTATTTTAGACAATGCAAGCATTCATCCTAGTCATATTCCTGGAATGATGAATTATGGTAGAAAGAAGACAGTTAAATAGCTCCCCCTGCTGGATATCATAGGGGTTGCTCAGCATTTGACAATCCACATGTGTCAAACACAAGGCCCTCGGGCCAAATCCATCCCGCCAGGCCTTGCAATGTGGCCCGCACCGCGCTGTCATCACTGCACTCCGCTGCGTTTCCATCACAATGACAGTTTATGACTGTTCAGTAAACCATTCGGCCCGCGATTTAGGCTGAATTTTAGATTTTGGCCCCTTCTCTGATTGAGTTCGACACCCCTAAATTGTAAACTATACCTGCAAAAGTTTTTACTTCAGCTGAAACTGGTTTGGCTCAGTGGATAGAGCCTCAGCCTGGGGACTGAAAGGTCCCACGTTCGTTTCTGGTCAAGGGCATGTACCTTGGTTGCGGGCACATCCCCAGGAGGGGGTGTGCAAGAGGCAGCTGATCTCTCATTGATGTTTCTAACTCTCTATCCCTCTTTCTTCCTCTCTGTAAAAAATCAATCATATATATATATATATATATATATATATATATATATATATATATATATATATAAGTTTTTACTTCAATAAATTTTAAGGGTTTGACACCAGAGACAGTAGTATTTATACTAACCACTCATAAGAGTTTGGGTTATAGTTCCCCAAAAGCTTCCTTCTTTCTCTCCTTTACCTCAAAAACAACCAACCCAGTCCCAATTCTCTCCCACGCTGTACTGAAATGACCCCCATACCAGCTGCTGTGCTCTTAGTAGTAAGCCAGCAACAGGAGTTCAGTAGAACAAGCACTGGACAGAATTCGGACGTTCTGAGTTCCAGCTCTCACCGATCCTGTGATTACTTCCCCTCTAATCATTGTCCAATCTCCCTTGCTCATGCAAAAGTTTCATTATCTCTACTTTCCCACCTCTTACTCCTTCCTCAGCTGACTGTTATCTCTCTTTTACTCAAGAGTGATGGTAAAAAGCAAAACAACCAACTTTCTGAAGGGGAAAACAATCCTTGATTTTTAGCCATTGCCAATTTCCATAGTGTAAATACTCCCCAATGGCTGATTTCCAGCTACCAACTTGATGTCACTGAATGCAGAAGTAGGAAGAAATATGTGTAATCATCTGTCTCAAGCTAGTATGAGCCCTATACTGCATCTACCCCCATATCGTACAAAACTGTTCTGTTTTCCAAAGTTCCCCAGTAAGCTCCTATTTGCCAAATTCAATGGATATCGTTGACCTCTTTGTTGTACCCGGAACTTTGATGTCTCCCTACATTAAACTTTCTACCTTCTTGGCTTCTATAAAGATGCCAAAGCCCAATGCCCAGAGACCACCAGGAGCACACCTGCAGGAAGGGAAACAAAACCAGGAGGCATTCCGGGGTGTCTCAGTGAGAGAGTGAGTGTTAGGGAGGCACAGTAATAAGATTTAAGCTTATGGTAGGTGACTTTGGAGAGAGTGGTCTTGTTTTTGTTTAGTTCTGTTAAAGAGCAATTAAAGAGTAATCTTGTGTGGTGTTCATATTCTGTGAAATTACTTATGCTCAACATTGAATCATCATGGCCTAGCTATTGGTTGCCTGGCCAACTACCAACTGTCAGGGATTGTTTCTGGTTTCTTCCTTTCTTTTTCTTTCTCTTTCTTCCTCTTTCTATTTCCTTTTCTCTCTTTCTCTTTCCTTCCTTCCTTCCTTCCTTCCTTCCTTCCTTCCTTCCTTCATTTCTTCTTTCTTTTTTCTCTCCTTCCTTTCTCTCTCTCTCTCTCTCTCTCTCTCTCTCTCTCTCTCTCTCTCTCTCTCTCTCTCTCTCTCTCTCTCTCTTTCTTTTTTGCCATGCATCCCTTTCCTTTCTCCTGAATGTGCTAGTCTTCCTCCTCCCCTCACTCGCGGCTCACCAGTATTGTATTCTCTGGGTTTCTATTCTTTTATTCTATTCTGTTCATCCTACACATTTTCTTTGTGTTACACCATCCACTTTCACGATTTAAGTCCTGCTTACATACTCATGACCTGTAAATATATGTCTGTTGCCCACTCTTTTCCTCTATGCTTCAAACTTTTATATTCAACTTCCTGCAAGATGGCACCACTGGATTCTCCCTCAAACTCTGTAATCTCAGCCAGTACAGAGTTGAAATTGCCCTCTCTTCTCTTAAACCATTTTTTATCTTCTTCCTGAAGGCTCTATAGCACCTTCAGAATCTCACTCACCAAAATTGAACCTAAGATTATCTTTAACTCTTTCTCTTAAATCCAGTTTACATGCTGTGGTTGAAAGATATGCCATCTACCCTGTTTCTCAAATGTTCCTGCAATGCAGACTCTCTGCTTCACCCCTGCCATTCCTGCCCTGAGTCATTTGCCACACTGCCCAGCTGCTTCTCAACTGCCCTCCTTGTCTACAGCTGTGGACACCCCCACCCCTCCCAAGTCCATCTTCCCTGAGACGACTGAAATGATCCAGCTAAGTGTACATCTTATGTAATGAAATTCTTAAAAATTCTTTAAAAAAGTGACACACAAATCCCTCCATGGTCTGGCCCCTGGTAGCCTCTCCAGTCGTCTCATCTGTCACCTCTGCTTACCTTACTCTCCTCTCTCTCTCTCTCTCCTCTGCTTACCTTACTCTTCTCTCTCTCTCTCTCTCTCTCTCTCTCTCTCTCTCTCTCTCTCTCTCTCTCTCTCTCTCTCTCTCTCTCTCTCTCATTTCTGGAAAACCTTTATTTCCAGTCCCTCTCATGTTTACCTAGTTACTTACTACTGATCTTTTAAGATCAGCTTCATACTCATGTCTCCCAAGGAAACGTCCCTGAATCTTGGCATGTTCCCTATGGTCCCTCCAATCTTAGGTAACAATGTGCTCTTTTTTCTGTGCTCCCAGAACGCTTGAAGCGTATGTACCAGTCACTTTGTTATGTAATAATCTTTCTTATGTCTCTGTTAGACTATGAAGGTTCCTGAAGAAAGTTACCAAGTCTTATTCATCTTTGTATCCCCAGGACCTTTTCCAATGCAGTGTTAAGTCATTGTTTGCTAAATATATGAATGAATGAATGAATGAATGAATGGCTATGCCAATAGCTCTTCTCCTGTGAAATGTGTCCTCTCTGAACATCAGTGTATTTACCAGTTTGTTGAGGTGGTTAAAAAAATGAGCTGTAGGAAAATTCTAAGAATCAAAATTGAAAAAATATAAATTTATTTAGAACAGTAGATGGCAGCAGAAGGTTGTTTTTCAGCACAGCATTTGCAAGATTAATGTTGACCAAATACTCATAGAAAAACCCATAGCCACATAGTATAACTTTAAATATATATATATTAATTGATTTTTTACAGAAAGGAAGGGAGAAGGATAGAAAGCCAGAAACATCAATGAGAGAGGAACATCGATCAGCCACCTCCTGCACACCCCCCCCCACACACACACTGGGGATGTGCCCGCAACCAAGGCACATGCCCTTGACCTTCCGGGACCCTTGAGTCCACAGGTCGACGCTCTATCCACTGAGCCAAACCGGCCTCGGCCACATAGTATAACTTTAAAAATGCCTTGATGTTTTAGTTGATAGCACTGAGTTCATACTGGTTGATTAACTGTGGGAAATGTACCATATTAATGTGAGCTGTTAGTAATATGAGAAACTGGGTACACAATAGGAACTCTGCACCACAAGTTTTCGGTATATTTGAAATTACTCTAAAAAAAAAATAGTTACTTTTTTAAAATGCTTCTACAGTGCTTGGCATATAATTTTTCTCATCCAAAAAAGTCCAATATCAATAATTTTCTTTGTATAACATTAATTATTAAAACCTCAATATCAATAATTAATCTTCAAGTTTATATATACATATACATATGTGTATATATATACATATATATGTGTGTGTGTGTATATATATATATATATATATATATATTGATTTCAGAGAGGAAGGAGAGGAGGAGAAAGATAGAAATATCAATGATGAGAGAAAATCATTTATTGGCTGCCTCCTGCCCGACCCCTCCTCCGACTGGGTACCAAGCCTGAAACCTGCGCATGTGTCCTTGACTGAAATCAAACCCAGGACTCTTCAGTCTGCAGGCTGAAACTCTATCCACTGAACCAAACCAGCTAAGGCAATCTTCAAGTTTTGAAAGTAAGTTTTTAGATATCCAAAAATAAAGGTTATTTATTTAAGTATACAAATAAATAATACAATTTTATTCTATTGTCATCGTAAATGTATTATATACCGTATTTTTCAGACCATAAGACGCTCCAGACCATAAGACGCACCAGTTTTTAGAGAAGGGAAATGAAGAAAAAAAGATTCTGAAACAAATAGTGTCCTAAAATATTTTATGTGCATTAAAACCCAACATCACAGTCATAAACACATGTAATCAACCCTGTAAAGTAAACAGCAGCATTTAGAACCATTTTAGAGCCGGGCAAGCACACAGAGACCACACAGAGCCGGGCAAGTAAAAAAACTTTCTTTTTAAAGTATATGTGTAGGCTATATTTGGACCATAAGACGCAGGGACTTTCCCCCCCACTTCTGGGGGAAAAAAGTGCGTCTTATGGTCCGAAAAATACGGTACTCATTTTTTAAAATTTGAAGAAGTCAGAAAGTATAACAAAGAATAAGAGTCATCTATTGATGATCACTTTTCTTTTCTTTTTTACCAGAGAAAATTTTTAGACATTTTTCTCTGACACAGATAGTTTAAGTCAGTTGTTAGAGTCACTCTATAAGTTGGTGGTAGAATTAAGACTAGAGCCCAGACCAGCCCTCTTGGTCTAAGGCCTTAGCACCTGACCACCATGCAGGTAATAATAATAATAGCAGCTTAACTTTTATATAACACTAAGTGCCAGTCCCTCTTTTAAACGCACACTAATTTCTCTTATCCTCACAGTATCATGAGCAATGTACAACTATTGGTTCTCTATTACTGATGAGGAAACGGAGGCACAGAAAAGCTAAATGACTTTTCATAGATAACACAGCCTGTAAGTGGCAGAGCTGGGCCTCTAACCCAGAGATCTCAGCTGCCGGGTCTGTAAAATGAGCTCCTAAAACTCAATTTTAATGCGCACATCTTAAATTTACTGGAGTCCATTTCCAGTGTGCAGAGCCAAACCCAGTTGTCAGTGTATATTTTAAGACTGCTTATCTCTGCAAACCAGTTCCAGGGGGCTCACCCTCTCACTCTCTCTCCACCATGAAGGTGGGTATTGTGCTCCTGGATGATCACTGAAATTCAGGTTGTATATTCTGGGGTGATTGGAGCCTGGAAATTTTCCAATAAATATTCAGCTGAGACCTGAATGTGTAACTATATGCCTTTCCAATAAATACACTGTTTAAAAATAAACACACAAGATCGGGAAGGGGATGGGGAAACACAGGTTGAGGTTGAACAAAGTTATCTTAAAAGTACAGAAATTTGCTTTGTTAATGAGTTAAAGAGACTGTTTAGGAGACTTTTGTATGTAAATTTCAGCATTTCAGTCATTTTCTGCTATGGACCATTTGGAGCTTTATTTGGAGCTTTCTGTACGTTCTTTCCTGCTTACATCTGAAATGCTAGGTGAGGCCACCCAACCTAGAGCGTAATGACCTCTCTAAGACCATTTGTCTTGTCTGCCTATCTCTCCACTGTACGGAACCTGCAACCCTGGCATGTGCCCTTGACCAGAAATCAAACTGTGACCTTCTGGTTCATAGGTGGATGCTTAACCACTGAGCTACACCAGCCAGGCTCTATGTCACTTGATTTCAGAAAATGCATCTGCCAAATAATAGATAGGATTGCCATCTGGATAGAGATAAGAAAGAGAAAAATATTCTCCCATCTATGAATGTTGTGCAGTACTTAGCACCTGTATCGAGGGAAAAACAGGCATCATGAACTCAGGAAACTGCGCTTGAGTCAGCTGTCATTGCCAAGCAGGGAGAGAGGGCATGGAGCACCAGCAGAGGCTTATTAGTTTAATAATGTTCAATCAGAGAGCGTTGAAAGAAGTGTGTTGGCTCCTAAGACTCACATAGACTATTAAAAAGAACATGGGAGCTGAAACCGGTTTGGCTCAGTGGATAGAGTGTCGGTTTGCGGACTGAAGGGTCCCGGGTTCGATTCTGGGGCAATGTGCATTGGTTGTGGGCATATCCCCGTTGGGGGGTGTGCAGGAGGCAGCTGGTCAATGGTTCTCTCTCATTGATGTTTCTAGCTCTCTATCCCTCTCCCTTCCTCTCTGTGGAAAATCAATAAAATATATTTAAAAAAGAAAAAGAAATGTCCCTCCAAAAAGGTAGCACTCATTCCCATTTGCACTAAAAGTACGTAGGGGTTCTAACAAATGCTGGTCAAGACTGCAGTTTACCAATGTCATTTGTGCGAGTCTGATAAATGAAAAGATATAAACTAGTTTGTTTATAATACAATCCAAGCTTCTTTCTGAGGCCCCAAAGCTTCTCATGATCTGGTTCTTGCTAATCTTGCCAACCCCATCTGGTGCCACCTCGCCTTCCTCACCAGGCTCCCTCCTAGCCTCCTTACTGTCCCTCCAACGCAACAACCAGTTCCCTGTGCCAAAAGTTTTGCAGTTAATGTACCCTCTGCCAGGAACACATGTCCCAGTCTTGGTGTCCAGGGTTTTACCAGTTCTCCTGAAGACCGGCCTTTCTTTGGAATATGCAGGGTTTGGACCCCCTGGGCATCCTGAGCTAACCCTCTCCTGTGCAGTCTGCAATGTCCTTATTTACTGACTCATTGCTGTTGACGATCTCCCCCAGGAGAAGATGGTCCCAAGGCAGAAAAACATTGTCTGTGTCCTCCCGCTGCACACCCAGAAATTAATCCATTGCTGGGCACAGAGACTCAATGCATATTTGCCGAAGTGATAACTGAACGAGTAAAAGGAACATTTGAATATGTATTTCAGTAAGTTCCTCTTACCTCACTTCTTACAGACATTTTGTCACATGTATACACCTTGAGAGCTTGGAAGGAAATTATAAAACTTAACAGTTTCACAGAGGAAAAAAAAGAAAATCCTCTGAAGTTAAGTCCTTATTAGCATAAAATGCCAAGCATTCCTTTAAGCAATATTTAAATCTCATAATTATTTGTCTTGGCGTGATAATTCTATCTGAATATGTCAGAGGTTTGAAAAATATTTTGGCTTTGTAATGAATTTCACTTTATTGCAAAGCCTGACTTTCTCAAATTATAGTAATAATTCTACTATAATGTATTCTGAAATTTTTATGAATTTTTTTAACTTAAATTTCAGTAGCATCTTAATCTCTTGAACTTCCTGATATGGAAATACCTTTTTATCTAATGTCATAATTTCTTGCAATGTATTCCAGTGAAGTAAAAAATCCTTCAGTAAATGTGATAAGTTTCCAATACAGAACATTTCTGGGGTTTGTTATGGGGGGGCAGGGGTGTTTTATGATTACATTACCTGATACTTAGCTTTTGCCATCTGCTCTGCCCACTAATTATAAATGTCAGGAGAACAACTCACAAACATATAACATAAAAATGATTTAAAATCTCTGTATCTGTTTCTTTCATTAAAAAGTGCTGCTAAGAAGGCATTATTATTCATGATTCAGGCACAAATTATGAAGTGAACTGGTTATACATGACAGAACAATTTGTTTCCTGGACTAAAGGTTTCCTGAAGCTAACATGATGTTGGGATATAGCTACATAGAAAATTTCATAGCATTTGCAGCATTATGGCACAACAGAAAGTAAATTATTTAAGGGATGTTGCTTATGATAGGGGTGACCACACAGAGATAAATAGTTTCAGCTGTATTCACATTGTGGTTTGAAATGAAAGGAATTGTTAGGAATAAAGAGAACAAGATGTGAAGATATATATATATATATATTCATAATAAAATAAATCCTGCTGTAGTAGGATAAACCTAACTGTGGACAATGAATTTACACTCTAGTTAAAGGCATAATCTCATGATATTTGCACTGTTCCTGTTTTAAAGAGAATAGGTCCCTTGCTTTTGGAAAAATCATTGCCCTGATAAATCAAATACTATATACTAGACCTTAGTAACCATATTCATTGGTAATAATTATCATCACCTGAGTGCTTATTAAATCACAAATTTCTAGGCTCCATGCCTATAGAATATGTTTCTATAGTAATGGAGGGGGATATAAATGTTACTTTACAAATGGTATTCTAGTTCAACAGGAAATGTCCTGGACAAACCACACAGTTATTATCAATAGGTCAGGGTATATCTTTCCCGAAAATCAGACTTGGAGATTTTGCTGAATTGTTATTGCTTCCTTAATGTTCATAAACAGGAAACTGCTTGGACCCTCAACACTTCAAGGATGTCTTCTGTGTATCTTTAGTCGCCTCTCTTTCCCATTTCTAAAGTTTTAGTCCTCTGGCCTCTTCTCCTCTTACACTCAATAAGTGTCTTCCTGTTTCACAAGGAAAACAGAAGCCAGCAGATGTAATTCCCACAAATTCCTCTTCCACGTCAACAAACTGAACACCATCCAAACTCCGCCTCCTATCTTCCCCTCCTTGTTTGTATTATAGAATGGACTTCGTCCCCTAACTGGGCTATTTACCTAAATACCATCTTCCCCATCTCCTTAGGATACCTGTTTCACTCACTAACCTAGCTGCCTCCTACCTCTTCAACCTCTGCCTTTATGTCTCATTTCTTTCATATAAACATACTTCCCACCAACAGGCTTTTTAATTTCAAATCTGCCACTAGTCTGGTATTAGTCAAATTTCACTTTCTACCCTTTAGAGTATTGTGAAAACTCTTTTTGGAAAGAAAGTAGTGTGGAACTTAAGATATCAGAACGCAATGCATATATTGTAAGTTCGAGCTGTCTCCATTGCGGCAAATACTGCAGACAACTGAGTTGAGTGGCAGCTGGTGGAGATGATGTAATGACTATACGTTGGCTGGGAGCCAGCCAGCCATTCACTTTTCTCTTCACCGGTTTCTCATTTGATTTTCTGGATTTGATCATAACTGTATCAGGAGAGCTAATGTTTTACAGTTTAATTTATGCCAACATGGCTTCATGAAGTGAAGGTTAGAAGATTTTTAATCACTGTTGGCAAAGGCAGTAAGATTTCCCATCAAGTTTTGATTATAAGTTAATAACTTTCAGTGTGCTTCTGGATTAGGCATAACTGTTAGGCATTTTTGACTTTGCAATAATTGTACATTTTAATAAAACTTCTACAAATTACCCTTAAAATAACTCATTAAATTATTATAAGAGGCATGTTCTGGTTGCTAGAGCCATAATAATGGCAATACTGAGAAAACAATGTTTCTTCTAACCAATAATTTTATAAATTTGAGCCATTTCCAAAACAATAAAATGCAAACCTTTTAAATAAAGATTAATTATAACTGAGGTGCCTTCGGTCAGCGTTCAAGATCAGGAACCCAGAGGAGGCAAGGAGTTCTGTCCTCTCAGTGAAACAGTCAGATAGTCGGGGCGACTGCAGAGGAGGAATGTCACTTTGGGTGCCGGCACCCATGAGCGAAGGCTGCCCTGACTGAGCCTCACTCTCTTGGAGCCTAGAGCACTTCTGTCGAGCAGTGGGTGACAGGACATGCTTTTCTGAGTTAATGAGAGAAAACATTGACTCTCCCGCGGCCCAATGGAAAATGAAGTGAGGAGACATGCAGGGAGTGAGCAAGGTTCCCTGTCTGGGGGTTCCAAACCTGCAGTTGGTTCCTTTCACCTCTGACTAGAGATATACAGGGTGTCTTTCCCAAAATGTATGCACACTTTAGATACCTACTAATTCCAATGGGTTTAAGCATGAAAAGAAAGAAACAACAATGGAGCTGTCATCTGTCAAAAGTGTGGGCACAAACCAGTAGTTGGACATTCCCTGAGGGGTGCCAGATTGGAGAGGGTGCAGGCCGGACTGAGGGGTTCTCCTCTCCCACATGCACAAGTTTTGTGCACCGGGCCTCTAGTTTACTCATAAATTACTAACCCTTTAATTTATGTCAAATATATGTGACAAGGTAACTTTTAGAAGGTGTTTATTGTCTTGCTTAAATTCAACCTAACACAGCACAGGTTTTAGTAACCTGCTAGAATTGGAAAAATACATTATTTGAAAATCATAAACTGATAAATTGTAATGGAATTGTAAATGGTTTAGAAGTAAGTAAGGCCAGGAAATATAGAGTAATTTAAAACATTATTAGAAACTACCACCTACATTACTCTTTGGAATCACTTTTCATACATTGTAAAGATTTGGCATCATAAGAATTCTACTGAATTTCTTGAACTTGAAAACAAAAGTAGTGATAGTTGTTTAATTTCATTAAGAGAAATGTTTACTTTTTGATATGCTTTTTTCAGAAATTGGAGCTGAGACTGAGATAGGTGGTCCCTACCCAGATGGATTCTACTACACAGGTGTGTCTCTGGAACTGTCTTCACCAACAGGAGAAGGGTTTTGTGTGACTTCTACATCTGAGGCCTGGGCCCTTCTTCTTTCTTTCTTTTCTTATGAAATACAACATGGCCTGCCTAGGACCCACCTTTGATTACACAAATGGGAACAAATTCCTAAGGGATGTAATCTCCTGGAACTGCTGTATCAACATGGACCACTGACTCAGGACTTAATTTAGGTCAGAAATAAGTCTGTGTTCTTTATAGTACTACTAGAGGCCTGGTGCATGAAATTCATGCACAGAGTGGGGGGCGTCCCTCAGCCCAGCTTGCACCTTCTCCAACTGGGGAACCCTTGGGAGGGATGTCCAACTGCCAGTTTAGGCCCAATCTCACAGGATCAGGCCTAAACTGGCAGTTGGATATCCCTTTCGAAATCTGGGATCACTGGCTTCTAACTGCTCACCTGCCTGCCTGCCAAATCGCCCCTAACTGCCTCTGCCTACCAGCCTGATCACCCCTAACTGCCCTCCCTTCCCAGCCTAGTAGCTCCCAACTGCCCTCCCTGGCAGCCTGATCTCATCCCCAACTGCCTGCCTCTGCTGGCCAATTTGGTTCTTATTGGTTGGTTTCTACGCCAGTCAGCATCAAAAACTCCACCTCTTAGGCAACCATTGGCTCCCCACAGTACCCAGATTTGGTTCTGATTGGTCAGTTTCTATGCCAGTCAGCATCTCTGGACCTATCAACAGGGCCTGATCAGAAAGGTCAGCAACCCCGGTGGAGGCCTGGAAAGAAATGGAGGCTCAGCTGTTGGCAAGACTGGGAAAGAAAGAGGCAATTGCACCAAAACCGGTTTGACTCAATGGATAGAGCGTCGGCTTGGGGACTGAAAGGTCCTGGGTTCGATTCCGGTCAAGGGCATGTACCTTGGTTGCGGGCATATCCCCATTGGGGGTGTGCAGGAGGCAGCTGATAGATGACTCTCTCTCATTGATGTTTCTAACTCTATCTCTCTCCCTTCCTCTCTGTATAAAATCAATAAAATATAAAAAAAAAAGAAAAAGAAAAAAAGAAAGAGGCAATTGCTTATCAAAAGCTGCCTCAGAGGCAATGGATCAGTCTCTGCTTCTCTCTTCAGGCCTCTCTTGGGCCTTGATTGGAAGCCCCCTCAGCAGTCAGTGCTGGGACACCAAGCTGGCAGCCAAGCAGTCAATGCTGGGTTGCCACGGCAACCCAAGGCTTACTGCAGGACTGACTTTTGGTTGATCAAGCCTCAGTAGTTACTGGTCATTACAACCCAGGGTTTTTATATATTAGGATATCCTTGGATATTTGTTAAAGTAGCTTAGCCTTTCCATTACCTAATACATGAATACTATATCATACTGAAGTTATTGATTGTTATGAGGAAATATTAATTAAGCTTTATGAACTAAAGAATGGGAGTCACATTTTTTTTCTGTTTAAAAGAAATCTCATGTAGCTAACATTTTTGAGATAATATTTCAGCAAGAAAATTGGTATATGTTTTTTTCAGTTTTAATGAACTAAATTTGGATTTTTAGGGGACAAGTAACAAAATGTTGGCTCTATTCGATAGTTACAAAATACATTTTAAGGAATCATCATGGTATTATAGCTCCTCAACATTTTGCAATTCAGGAAGAGAGGAAGGGAGAGGGAAAGAGAGATAGAAACATCAAGGATGAGAGAGAATCATTGATCAGCTGCCTGCCCTGACCAGGAATCAAACCATGATCTCCAGATTCATAGGTCGACACTCAACCGCTGAGCCACACTGGCTGGGCATAAGAGAACATTCTTAATGAAGACACTTTGAATCGAATAAAAGTAAAATATATTAATGTTGTTTAAACTTCTAACATTTCCAAAAAAGATATTTTGAATACCAAGAAAAATCATTTGTATAAAAGATCCATTTGGTTTTCAAAATCCTAAATCCACATATAAATTAAAGTTGATGCCCAAAGAAGAAAACCAATTACGAATGTTTTGTTATTAAAATACATTGAAGAGTGATAATAAACGTATCACCATTTTAGATTAAGATTTAAAAGAATTTGCTAAAATTTGCAATTTCAGTTGCTAAGTAAAGTACGTATATTGTTATTAATAGCATCCACAGCAATTTACTTGTGTGAATCAGATTTTTTTTTTTTTAACCAACGTAACTAAAACACAGTGGGAAGAAATCAACATCAGCACCACGCTCCTGGGCTGTGCATGTAGCATTGTCCTCCTGTCTCCAGCCTGGGATAAATTTAGACAAATGTGCCTGAAATCATGAATAAAATCATATTTAATAGTAACTCTATCATATTTAACAGTACATGTTATTTTATAAATAAAACTTTCCTTGGTTTTTAATCTATTTATACATTATCTATGTGTATGCTGGGTGGTGATAAAAAAGGGTATGTTCTGTGAGTTGACCTTTACAAAAAAAGTGTTTTAATGTTTCCCTCCTGTTTCTCCATAGCCAGCATCTGCAGTGGGCTGTTTATAAATGTGTTTCTACCTGTGCTCAGTCCTCTGCAACCAGGCTCTCTGACCTCATTATTATTCTGGGAAAGGCTTTCAAACTCAAGTCTCACATCCATTAGAGTCTTTTCTGTGTTTATCTTTGTCCGTTCTGTTGCCATTGACCTTGTTGCTGGATTATTTTAATTTCATTGTTATGCCACCTAAAAAAAAAAACCCAACACTTTGCAATTATAAAAGTAAACATGTTTAAGGGAAAAATAAACTCACCGATAACACCACCACAGAGAAACACTATTAACATTTTATGTTTGTTTTCCAGTAATATTAATATATGCATGTATATTTAAAGTTACATGTACATCCGCATCAAATATTTAAATAATAAAATTGAAATCATTTAGTACATGGCATTTTACAATCTTAGCTATATAGAAACCACTTTTCATGTTATTCAAAATTCCTCTGCTGTATTATTTCTTTTTGTCAAGTTTATTTTTAATCAGTTTACATTCAATATTGTTTTGTATTAGTTTCATAGACCTATTCTTCAGGGTTATGTAGCATGCTGCTTTATGGATACATACATCATAGGTTATTTTTCTATTTCCCTGTTGTTGGACATTTACTTAAATAGTTTTCAATTTTTAGGAATAATTAAATGACATTAAAATCCTTGTAGAAAATCTTTACCCACTTCCATAGTCACTTGCTTAGGATGAATTCCTAGACGTGAGATTGCTGGGTCAGAGCCATATCTATGCTGCAGACACATTCAGAATCCCTCCAGGAATGTGGTACCCAGTCACCCTTCCACCAGCACCCGTGACATGGGAGGACCTAATTGACCAGCTCCTTAGTTACTAGCAATGCCATTTAAAATCTCTTAGCCAATTTCATTGATTTTTAAAAAATCTTATTTTATTTAAAAGTTTATGCTTTTTTCTTCCCTGTGAGCTGACTTCATATTCATTACTTCTTTTTTTAGGATGTGTATCTGTTTTCTAATACTTTGTAAAAACTCTTCTTATTATAAAGTTATTCAAAGTTTATATCTCTACAATGGTTATTTTTTTTCTAGTTTGTATCTTAAGCAAATTTGTTTTAATTATAAAGATAACAAATATAATTAAAAAGTAAAAAATAGCAATATACACAAAATTAAAATATGACTTACTCTTTCCTCCTTCAGTTTACCCATCAGAGTATCATTTTTTTAAAATTTTGAATGGAACTTCTGATATACATACAGGTTATACATATATTGAAATAATCAAATCTATTTATCTTTCTTTTTTTTCAGTTTCTTCTTAGCTGTTAGAAATAATCTTGTTGCAGTAAGATAAGTATATTTATTTACATTTTCTTTAAAACCTTTTATGGTGCAGTTATTAAACTTAACTTTTTAACACATTTGTAATTTATTTTCTATATCACATAAAGCTTTGACCTATGTTTTTCCCAAATAATTAAGAATGTAGTCTAACTTAATTATATCATTGACTATAATGTTAATAATAGTAATACTTTTTTTCAGCACTGGAAACCTTTCTCCAAGGCTGGCTTCATGGGATGCGGATGGTGAGTTGCAGAGTCCTTAGGGGCTGGGACTTTGCAAGTTTACTTGTTAGTACCCAGGTCCCAGGAGGGCTTAAGAAGTATGAACTGGACCCCATCTGCTGGACCTCTTCTGGGACACTTCCTTTCTTGGCTGCCTTCCCACACCCGGGGTCTCTGATTGCTCCTTCTCAGCCTCCTCTTCAGGCACTTGTGCCTCTGCCCACCACCTGAGGGTAAGTAATCCCCAGCTTCCTCCCTGCCATCCTGCTTCTCCATTCCATCCCCTGCCTCCCAGAAACCTTTGCTAAACCTTAGGCATCAACAATTCTTAATACTTGATGCTTTCAAATCCTCATTTTGATCACAGAGCCCTGATCTGAGTTCCTGCTAAGGAAAACACCCCACGGCTATCTCGTTATTATTTCAACCCAAACACGCTCAAACTGAACTCATAAAATCCCAGATTTCAAACCCTTCTCTCCCTCTCTCCTTTACCTTGGAGGACAGGCCACCATCCTCCCGTTTCCCCAAACAAGAAAATCAGAAGTCATCCCATAAGCTACCACACCAGTCAGCAAATCCTGCTTCTTCTGCTCCCTACATATCTGTTTTTTGTCCCTCTTTTCCTTTCCACCCACCATTGGCTTAACTGATTTCTAGGTTACTGCAATATCTTCTGTTCTCCCAGCGGCCAGCCTACCTCTCTGCAGTTTATCCTCCTCACTCACCACTACAGCTACATTTCCAAAGAAAACACGTTATACTTCAAATCCTCTTACCTCCCAATCACAGATTTCACAACAGGGACTGGGGGTCAGGAGAGGGGTGGTGGTGGTGGTGGTGGGGAGATGAGGTTTCCAAATGATTTCTGCTTTCCTCTCCATTTCCTCTAACAACCATCCCATCCCAGGGCCTCCATCAGTGAATGACTTGATGACTGAAGCACGGGGCACTCTCTCCATATCTGAGTCCCTGGCTCACTCTGCCTCCCCCTGTGGGCACTCAGGTTGCCTCCCAAGTTCTGCCTTAGGCTCTTCTTCACTGGGGAAGCTGCCCCTGTGTGCTCCCCGGCACCCTCATCCCAGTCAGATAGCCCTTTGCTGCTGTGCTGCTTGGGCCAGCGCCCCCTTCCTTCTCACTCCCCTGCCCCCATTCCAGAGGAAAACAATTCAGCACCAGAAAGGAAGGGAAAGGGAGGGAAGGAATATTTCTTGGATTTAATAATATGTTTTGAGACCAACTCTTGTTATTGTTATTTGGGAAGTCAGTGTCTCTGGGCCAGGTTGCTTCGTGTGTGTACACACACGCATGAGAGGGGGGGGAGAGAGAGGAGAGAGAGAGAGAGAGAGAGAGAGAGAGAGAGAGAGAGAGAGAGAGAGAGAGAGAGAGAGAGAGAAGGAGAGAGCGGGGGAAAAGAGAGAACGGGGAGAGAGGGGAGAGAAGAGGGAGAGGTAGAGAGAGGGGCGAGAGGGAGTGAGGAGAGGAGGGGAGAGGACGAACGATAAAACCGAAGAAGAAAGAAGCAGAGAGAAGATAGACGAAGAGAAAGAAAGAAAGAAGACGAAGAAGGAAGAGAAGAAGAAGAAGAAGCTAGACGAAGGAGCAGTAATGTAGACAAGAAGAGAAGAGAAGAAGAAGAAGAAGAAAGAAGGAAGAGAAGAAGAAGAAGAAGAAAGAAGAGGAAGAAAAAGAAGAAGAAAGAGACGAAGAAAAGAAGAAGATAGAAGAAGAAGGAAAGACAGAAAGAAGAAGAAGAAGAAGAAGAAGAGCAAGAAGACGAGAAAGAAGAAGACAGACGAAGAAGAAGAAGAAGAAGATATAGAAAGAAAGAAGAAAGATAGACGAAGAAGAGAGAACGAAGAAGAAAGAAGAGCAGAGTAAGAAGAAAGAAGAAGAAAGCAGAAGAAGACAAAGAAAGAAGAAGAAAAGAAGACGAAGAAGAAGAAGAAGAAGAAGAAGCAGAAGAAAGGAGAAGAAAAGAAGATAAAAGAAGAAGGATAGACGAAGAAGAAGTAAGAAAGAAGACAGAAGAAGAAGAAGAAGAAGGAAGAAGAAGAAGAAAGAAGAAGAGTAGGGGTGGGGAGAGAGAGGAGACAGAGAGGGAGGGGGAGAGAGAGAGGAGAAAGAGAAAGAGGGGGGGAGAGAGAGTGAGGAGAAAGAGAGGGAGAGAGGGGGGTGGAGGAAGAGAGAGGGGGAGAGGGAGAGAGAAAAAGAGAGAGAGAAGGTTGCATACACGCTGGATAAAGTAACCCTAATCACAGGTAGCGCCTGGGCCGGGCACCCAGAGTGGTGCAGAGTGGACCCAGAGAGCTGATCATTGAAAGGTGAAAGCATGGGCCAAGGGATGCAGCGGGGGGAGGGGGGGGGGCGCCACATCCGGCAGGGGACCCCGCGCCCCGGGCTTGGCAGCCCCCACCCCGCGCAGGGGGCGGCGCAGGGCGGGCCGCGGGGAGGACCGCGGAGAGGCCCCTCCCGCCGTCTCCGCGCAGCCGATCAGACGCTCCCGGGGGCCGAGCTGTCAACGCCCGGCAGCGCGCCAGCGCAGGACATCCGCCTCCACCGCTCCTCGGAGCCTCCTGCCCCAGGCTCCCCTTGGTGGCGGGGCTCCCCTTGGTGGCGGGGCCCAGGGAGCGTCATCCCACCTGGGGCCCGACCCCCCTGTGGCCGTGGCCCCGCTCAGGGCGCACCTGACCCGGCGGGCGGCGGGCGGGCGGCGGGGCTGACGTGGCCGCGCGCGGAGCGGCCGTGATTCACCAGCCGCCGCGGGGCCGGGGCTGGGAGCGGGCCGCGGGGCGCGCAGGGCCAGGCAGCGGCGGCGGCGTCCCCGACTGGCCTCCTCGCGCTCCTTCTGGGCCGCAGGGCCCCGGAGGAGGTCAAGATGGAAGAGATCCTGAGGAAGCTGCAGAAGGAAGCGTCCGGGAGCAAGTACAAAGCCATCAGAGAGAGCTGCACCTGGGCCCTGGGTGAGCGCGCGGGGCGGGATGCGGGCACCTGCGGGGGCTGGGGCTGGGGCAGGGGCTGGTGCTGGGGCTGGGCCGGGGCTGAAATCCTTTCGCCGAGCCTTTCTTTTGCATCCATTTCGCTCAATTGGAAGAGTTGCCTCGGTGCATTGAGGTACGATGGGAGGATCTCGGTTCGGGTGTTGACATCCGTTCGTCTCCCTTCTGGTCTTTTTATCTTCTCCTAAACATTCACGGGGATCCGCTGCCCTCCACGCCCGGAGGGTCCCTCCTCCAGATCCCCGGCACAGGGGACCGTGGTCACCCATCCCCGAGGGAGACAGGACCACAAAGGCTGGTGCGAATCCAGGGGCCTGATTCCCAAGCGCCTGCGGGAAAGAGGGAAGTTGGACCATCAACCCGGATCTCGAAACATTGTCCAATGTAATCAGGAAGGAACGGCTGTTTTAATTTGATTTCCTGGCAGAGGCCAGCTCGTTAAGGATCGTCTTTTGTTTTTTATTGCACATAAAAAAATAACATCCAGGTGGGATTGTGTGTACCACTGTCATTCTATTGTGGCCCGCCCTCCAGGCAGGTGGGATTCAGATTTGTGAGCTGTGCAGGCATTGAAGTAAGTTCCATCTGGCTTAGAACCCAGCCTCGGAGAAAGCGGAAAGACATTGCAACAATCAGGCAAATTTGTTTCCCATCTGACTGGGGTTGCAGAACTCAATCTCCCAGAAATCAGAAAGACATTGTAATCTCGCAAGGATTTGGGCAATCAAGATAGTCTGGATAGGAATACAAAGAGATTGGGAACACACTGTGGGAGGGGGATGCTTTTAAAAAAGGAAAGGCCAAAGGGAAAGCCGGGCAGCTCTGAGGGGCCCTGGCTTTGCCCAAGTCTGCAGGTGCTTCCTCCTTTCCCACGCCATTAACATATGAAATGGAAATCCTTTCTCTCTTGACCAAGAAACAATCGGTGCTTGTCAAGACATTATCCTGTGGTACAGCCTAAAAAGAGAGAAGTACATTAGCATGTTTCCCACTACATGTAAAATTCTTATGGCATTTCAGGCGACTCTGTTAATTCACATATGTTTGGGTGGGTGTGTGTGTACAGACATTCATAGAGACATTATATATATATATATATTTTTTTACAACTGCATATGTTCACAATATTTTCTAAAATATTGTCTAGGAAGTTGATCTTGTAGTTAGAACCAGAACTTGACCATTTGTTTACTGCTAATGAAAAATGGACCAGATAAATAAGTGAGCGGCAAGGCTCTTAAAGCCACAGTACTGTTTTTGCATTACCATTGTCATTCAGCAGAGTGATTCAGAGCTAGATTCCCAAAGGCCTCTACTGAAAGGTCACAGATGGCTGGGTAACATAATAAAGCAGGGCCCAACTGCACTCTAAACATGCCATTCCTTGTATTCATTATTACTTCGCTATAACTTACTCAGATTTAGGTAAAAGGAGGAGGAGAGCATTCTAGTATTTTTAATGTTTGATGCCCAGCTTCTTGTTACATTGCTGAGATTAGATATTTGAAGCTACCCAGGAAGACCAGAGCTGAAGCAGGTAGCTTGTCCAAGCTGAGAGCCTAGAGTCCAGCCGGACTGTAAGAATAGATGGGTTTCCCTCCTCTAGTTAGCAAGATGAGAGGGGAGTGCATGAAATAGTTAAATAATAGTGCGGGGGGCATGCATTGTGTAGGCTGGCAGAGTAAACCAGGAAAACAGATCAAAGAAGAGAGGCTGACTGTGAGGGCAAGGGTGCTGGGAGAGGGGGGATAGGTGTGACTGGTGGGACTTTTGAAGTAGATTTGACTTGATAAATGGGTAAGCTATGGCTTTCTTCTTTTCTTTCTTTCTTTAGCAAATATTTACTTATTAAGCAGTGAGATATAAGGATGAATAGATGAATAAACACTTCCTCCCTGTAGAGGTTTGTTAGAAGGCCATGTGGAAGGGAGAATGCAGCCTTTAAAAAGGCCTAAAGATATGGTTTCCCTATTCTCTTTTCTACTCCAGTCCATGGTCAACTTTTCCATCTTTTTTTTTTTTTTTTTTTTTACTAAAAACAATTCTCACTCCTCAACCCCATAATTTTTTTTAATGATTAAGGTATAAATTCCTTAGAACTCTCTTCAGAATCTAGCCCCAGACTTCTTTCTTTCTCCAACAGAAGCTGCACGACTTTCTTGAACACACTGTGCCCTGCACATGTCTCTGCCTTTGCTCACGCTGGTCCTGCCAGGAATTCTCTTTCCAGTCTCCTAAATCCCAATCACACGGGAAGAATTTATTCTCTGAACTCAGGTGAATCGTTTGGCCCTCTGGCTTCAGAGGCCTGTCCGCATGACTTTCTTCAAGCACCTGCTGCTTTGGATTATAGTTAACTGTAGGCACAGCCACCCTCTAGGGCACATGTGTCAAACACAAGGCCCGCGGGCCAAATCCGTCCCACCAGGCCTTGCAATGTGGCCCGCACCACGCTGTCATCACTGCACTCCGCTGCGTTTCCATCACAATGACAGTTTATGACTGTTCAGTAAACCATTCGGCCCGCAATTTAGCCTGGATTTTAGATTTTGGCCCCTTCTCTGATTGAGTTCGACACCCCTACTAGGGGCAGAATATTGAGAAATATGTTGGGATCAAGAAACCAAAAAAAACTAATTCAAACAGAATGTATTCATTTTTAATTAAATGTCCCTTGGAAGGCTGGGGGTTGAGTTTGGTTCAGGAATTACCGTGTTTCCCCGAAAATAAGACATTCTCCGAAAATAAGACCTAGCGCATGGAAAGATAAGACATCCCCTGAAAATAAGACCTACCGCAACTTTGGGAGAAAAAAATTAATAAAAGACACTGTCTTATTTTCGGGGAAACAGGGTAGGTAGTGTTTCTCAGACCTTGCTCTGCTCTTTTTGCCATAACTCAATGCTCTCCATGTGTCTCCACATCTTCGGCTCATGAGTGATCCTATTTAGACCATCTCATGAAGAAGGGGCATCAGCACACTTAGACCATCATGGGTGAGATGGGTCACTTCCACACTTAGCCCATCTTAAGAGAAAGGAGTCACCTCCCACTGGGACCATTATAAGGGAGAGGAGTCATCTCTCACTTAGCCTGAAATGGATCATCTCAAGAGAGGGGAATATCTCCAGTCATTCCTTGCTTTCATTTGTTTTCTCTTGATGCCACTTTCTATATGTATCTTTGAAGAAGTCCTTTAGCTAAGGAATGGAATGGGCTAACTGGCTTAGGCCTAGGCTACAAGGCCCAGTGAAATCCCAGAGTCTGGGAAGGATGGTTTCCTCAAAACCAGATTGGGGTGCTGCTTCAGAAGGTGGGGAGTGGATACTGGTCAACGAAAACAACAAATAGCAACAGTGTAGTCGTGAGCTTCTTGAGCAAAGGGACAGGTGCTTGTGCTTTTTTTGTGCCTTCTGCTCCTACAATATGAGAGGCAGATGGTCAATGAATAAATCAACAATGGTAATGACTTGTTTGAGTATCAAGTAATATTAACATTTTTTCTATTTGTAAGACCAATACATGTTCATTTTTTAATACAGAAAAATATTCAAACAGTATAAAGAAAAAAATTAAAATCACCTGTAATCTCACAACCCAGAGATAACACCACATTTTGGAGTATTTTCCTTCTGCAAAGTGTGATATATCTATATATATATATAAAAGCCCAGCAACCAGAATGGCAGAACAACTGGAATGACTAGTGGCTGTGATATGCACTGTGGCAGCCAATTGGCCTGATCTGGGCCCCAATTGCCCCCTCTCATGGCTGGCCCGGCCTCAATTGGTCCCTAACACCCCAATCTGGGGCAGGTCCTGCTAGCCAACTGCCCACTGCCCCTCCCCTCGGCTGGCCTGGCCCGATGGGCCTCCCCACTGGGGCAGGCCAGCCAGAACCCACCTATGCACAAATTTGTACATCGGGCCTCTAGTATCATATATGCTAGATTACCATTTATATTTTAACTTTAGCACTTTATGTCATTAATACACCTATGAAAATTGGTATTTTTAATAGGGTTATAATAAATGGCAAGAAACATACATGTACCTCTCGTCTAATTTGAGCTATCTAGTTTGGTAGATTTTTTTTTTTTTTCATCAGTGAGGAAATGGTCTGGCCAGAAGGTTCACCTTGTGAAGGGCCTGAGAGACTAGCATTCTCTTTCAAGAACTGGCAATCCTGGAAGCCGTGAGCTGGGAACGGCAGGGTGAAGTACAATAGAATGGCACAACATCGTTCTGGAAGGGACCATGCCCTTATTTTAGAAATGTTTTTACTTATATCAGGGACTCATATAGAATGGATTTAGAAAATGGAGGAAAGGAGAAAGGAAGTTAGAGACTGAAACACCAAGTAGTGGAAAGATAGTCTATCCAGCCACCATCCTTCCCTCTATCTTCCCACCTACTTTTCCTTCTAGCCACAGTTTCTGTTACTTTCACAGCCAAACTTCTACAAGAGTAACTATAGTGAGTGTGTCCACATCCTCCACTCATTCTTCAACTCACTACAATCCAACTTTCTCCTCCAGCATCCCACCAACTCTCAGTAAAGAAGAACATACATGGACCTCAGTCTAGCAGACCGTCCTCACATCCACCTTACAGGGCCTCTTGGCCATACTGACCATACTGGGCACCCACTTTACCTTGGCCTCCGTGACCATGCCCTACCAATCTTATCATACTTCTTGAGCTGCTCTGTACCTTTGCTAGCTCTTCTTCCCAGCCTAAGAGTTTGAGTTTTGCAAGAACTAACCACGAGCCCTCGTCTCTTACTCCCAATCCTGCTGGATTGAACACACCCACAGCGTCAGTTCAGTTTCTGACAATGTGATGCCCTTGTTTATATCACCAGCTCACACCTGTGCTCTGATCTCCAAACCCCAATGCAGCTACCTACTCAACATCTCTTCTTGAGGGATAGGTTCCTTATGGCTTCTCTGTGACTCCCCTTTCTCTTTCCCCTTCTTCTAGCTCTTCTAGCATTTGTAGAGTTGGGCACCTTTGTACATTTTTTTTAAAATATATTTTATTGATTTTTTACAGAGAGGAAGAGAGAGGGATAGAGAGTTAGAAACATCAATGAAAGAGAATCATCGACCAGCTGCCTCTTGCACACTCCCTACTGAGGATGTGCCCGCAACCAAGGTACATGCCCTTGACCGGAATCGAACCTGGGACCCTTTAGTCCACAGGCCGATGTTCTACCCACTGAGCCAAACTCGTTTCGGCCCATTGCACATTCTGATTGCGCATAAACCCCTCTCTCTGATAGGGAAAATCATGACAATTTGCTTGTTGGGTGTCAGAGCCTCCGTGTGGGGAGCAGCATCAAGCTGTCCTGGCCACTGGCCCTGCTGGGCCGTGCTGACCTGTGTAGCCTTTGAGCTCCTCCCTGCCCCTGAAGCTCAGGACTTCGTTTCCTTGTTGTCCTATCACCTTAAGGACATTCCTTTCACTTCCTCTCTTGGCCACAGCACCACTGACCCCGCTGTTTCCATCTTTCTGCTGTGTGGGTTGCCTTGCTTATACCAATGTTTTGTCCCATTGGCCACCATAGGCCCAGATCCTAACATCATGCTTTCACCTGTTCTTACTCCTGAGTCTCAGGGAGACATTTGGTGTCCATTGTTCCCCCTGCTCTCTTAGCAAGGTTGTTTCTCCTTCCCCAACGAAAATGGCTCAAATTGACAGGACTTGCTACCGTGTTTCCCCGAAAATAAGACATCCTCCGAAAATAAGACCTAGCGCATGGAAAGATAAGACATCCCCTGAAAGTAAGACCTAGCGCAACTTTGGGAGAAAAAATTAATATAAGACATTGTCTTATTTTCGGGGAAACAGGGTAGCTCTAAGCAGTGAAGAATCTGCATCAATACAGTTTGAGCTAAAGAATTGAAGACAAGTTGGAGCTATTGAAATAGAACAGTTTTTTGTTTTTTCTTGGGAGAGAATAGTGACCTTTTCATTATTTCTACTACTGGAAGCACAATAGTGCGAGCAATCTACAATGGTAAACATCCACATTGAATTAATGAGATTTGGTTGAGCCTCCCAATCAGTATTTCTAATTATAGTGCGATTTAAAAAGGTTTAATCCACCATGTCATAAATGTGTGCAAGAATAATGAGATGTTACATAAAATGCTTTGTGAACTTGAAAGCCTCTTATGTATAAGTTATTATTGAAGGGTATTAAAACCATAGTTTCAAGGAAACCACTTTTCTTTCTCTGTCTCTATTGTAAGAATATAGTATTTTCGTCAGTTGTAACTAGATTAAATCGGCATTCTGATTCCAGTTAGGAGTTGAATTTTTCATTCTATGTCTCTATAGGGAAATATGTCTCTGGGGCTATTAGGGGAGGAGTATCTTTTAATATGGACGATTTTCAGTCAAGAGAATTGAAAATTGACTACTTTATAATTATAGAAATTTCTGGGGAAAGAAAGATACAAACAGTGAAATTATGTACAGTTCAGATTCTAACTTTGTACATATTTATTTTTAACTGTAATTTTCTTTTTGCAGAAACCTTGGGTGGTGTTGATACCGTTGTCAAGATCCCTCCACACTTGCTGAGGTAAGGAGGCTGGAATTGTATAACGTAACTGTTGCCCGCTGTGCTTTCCCTAAAGTCCAGGTAACTTCGTTGGTTTGTAGGATGATACTTGCTGACTGCTGGCTCTTTCACATGCACAGAGTGGGATATTTCATGAGGTTGGCATGATGGGAATTGATTGCACTGATTTCCACCTGTCTGTGGAGTAAGGTAAACCTCAAGCCAAAGGAACAAGCTATGGAAGTCAGGGATGGGAGGATGATGGTCGGGGGCAGAAATGACTATAACCTAAGTGAGGATATGGACGAGGGACAGTATCTTCTGTGGATGAGGAAATGGAGCCCCTCTTTGTGTGTGTGTGTGTGTGTGTGTGTGTGTGTGTGTGTGTGTCGGGGAGAACGATGTGTGGAATGGATTCAAGCTGTCACTTGCTCCTTGGCTGGTCACCATCTCACAAACAGCAGCCACAGGCAGCAGCCCTGAAACCGTGAACAGCTTTTCCTACCTTCCTTGCTGCCCTCATTTTTGTAATTTCTTCTCATCATCAGAAATACATGTCCTTTGTGGAAAATTTGGAAGAACAAATGACAAAGTAGTTCATATTTACACAGGCCGAGGAGAACCACTGAAAACAATTTAATACATTTCTTAATAGGCTTTTTCTTCCTCACACAGATATCTTTACAAATTCATGTGAAATTTTATTTACTAATTAGTTCTCTGCTTTTTTTTTTTTTGCTAGCATCATGTGAAGAACATTTTCTAATGTCAGTATATGTTCTTTAAATTAAAATATTGCATATTCTTCCATTATATGGCTTTTGTAACATAATTATAGTTGCTTTCTTCATATTGGACACTTGGATTGTTTCCAGATTTTTTTTTGAGATTATTAAAAATATTGAATTGTTGAGTGTAATTTCTGTATTTTCAGGACACTATGATTTATTAGGTATTTTCTCTCTTTTCAAGGAGATTGAACAAAATTTATGTTTCTGTCTTTTTAAAAAAAATTATTTGTCTCGTGTTGGTTGATCTGCTCCTGGCTGATCTATTATAAAGGAATTTATGTGTTAATCAAACTGAGTGTGCATAATGCTAAATGGGCAGGCATCTGGCGGCATTCCTGCTTGGAGGAGGGGAACGCCTGCTGGGTGTTTGTGTTCACGAGAGAATGACTCTCCAAGACCCAAAGCGTGAGTAGTTTAGGGAGATGACTTCTGGTCCCCAACTTCTAGAGGCACCCTTTCTTAAAACTGATCTTCTTCCCAATTGATTTTGCCACATCTTCTTTTCCATCTCACCTCTTACAGTCACCCTTCCCCTACTTGACGAAGGAGAGACACAGCTGTTACCCATCCCATCCTGAATCTGAGGTGTGCTGCCCTGGGGGACAAACTCTCTTCCCACCAACAAAGGACTATGAATCTATTAGTGTCTGTGTTGGTAAAGGGGGTGGGTATAATGACCAGGGCACACATCTTTTTGCGGGGTAGTTTTTACTTCTTAGCCTTCAGCAAAATTGAAGGAGGACTTAATCCAGTCGCAAGATAATAGGTAAAAATATTTTTTGATAAATCTCCATTCAGTTTTCATTTATGTAAACAAGGTTTTTTACCGCTTATGTCTATAAAAGTGGGGGGGGGGAGGGAGGTATGGAATTAATGGTAAATCCAGCCTTATTATAGCAATAAGGAATATTTATCCATAGGTGTATAAACTAATAAGAGGAGAACAATACACTAGCAATATCCATTTCTTTTTCTCAAATTTTTATTTTTTGATTTTAGAGAGAAAGAGAGGAGATATATCTATATTTATACCTATATCTATTGAATATATATCTATATCTACATATCTATACCTACATCTATAGAAAAAAATGCATTTCTAATAAAATACTTTCTTTGTTGACTACATTAACATTTCTGTTAAGTAATTATTAATATTTTTGGATCATCTGTGAGCATTAGGAATGATAGCTGAAACCAGAAAAAAATTGAACACTCTTGGCTTAATGGAAATTTTTAAAAAATCACACTATACATATTTTTTGTTATAGAGAAATATGATGGGAAGATAAATGAAAGTCCCTTAAGCATTAAAACATAATCTTGAGAGAACAGTCTGTGGGGAAGAGGAATGGAAATACAAGTTCAAGGAGAAAAGAGAACAATGCAGCTTTTTTGTTGTTAAAGGAGAGTTTGTTCCTGTATTTTTTTGATGGGTAAAGGTGGTTTTCAAATGGGTGTGGTATTTAGATTTCATTACATTAAATAAGTGCTATGGTTTAATTAAAACTTTTAATAATTTTAACATGCCAGAATTATAGCCTTTGCATTTAATTAAAATTATAATTAACATTTTAAATGGTAATTTAAAGTGTGTGAAAACCAAAATGTTAACCTTTTCTTAAAGACTACAAGAGCAAAAATGTTTCATGACACTGCTCTGTAGCTTGTTTCCCAGTCCAAAGAGTTGTTGAACCTACAGCGAGTCTTCTGGTCTATTGGGTGGGACTGTTCATCAGGAGACAGCTGGCATTTTCCAACTCTTGGTGTATGTGTATGACCAGATGAGTTGGATAAAAAACAGGGTTCATGGGCCTACAGACGTATGTTTTGTCTCCTATTTAGACATTTAGCTTTATTTTAGTCCATAGTCTTACAATATACTCCAAAGCCTGCTAGCTATCTTATATAAGCCACAGGAGGGAGGCAGAAATTGGTTGGAAGGATACAGATGAGAGACTGTGGATAAATACATACAGGTGTCCTTCCATATCTTCACCATTAGTAGAGATTTAATTCAGAGATTTTATTCTATGATAAAGAGCTGGTGATGCCATCCTTATATACAAAGGCATGTGTATTATTGTATTCCAGGTGTGCAGTGTGTCTGCCAAGCATTCGAATAAGAGAATGGGACCATATGAACGAGACAGCAGATGTGAGCCTGCACTCAGAGACTTTGTGTTGTGAGGGAGGAGAATAAAATATATATATAGCTGGAAAACACTGTTAGAAGGTTGCAGGTGTAGAATTTTATCCATTTAAGGGGGTTTCATTTTGACTGATTTGCAATAGTTGGGAGTCTTTTAAGTTCTCATTTAGTTATTAAATCAATAACTTTATTATTTAATTTATTATCAGGAAAGTGATACAAGCAAATATACTGTAATTGTTTAATGCTGTAAATGGTTCAGTGTGGTGTTGGTATATCTCAGTGGGGAAGGCCTTTTCTCCTTCTGTTGTGAATCAGTCCTATGATTCATCTTCCAGGCACTTTTAAGCCCAGAGAGAGCTTACTCTGTCCAGTCATTATATGTTATTGTTTTTTTTAATTAAATTTATTGGGCATGCTATGATGTTTAACATGCCATCTTCTTATTGTTTGAGCACCTGCTCAAAAAATCTAGTCACTGTAAATATTTGTCTGCTCATGAGAAAGTATTTGAATATATCAATTATTAAAATTTTTTTTTCTTCAGTTGTATTTAGTATATGAGAAAAAAACAGATTCATAGACAATTTCTTGTGTTCTTCTGATTGTATATTCAGATTGTTTCTATTTCTGTTGCATAATCATCTAGAAGTGATTATTTACAGATTTTGTTGTTACAGGTTTTGGAAAGGGCTAATTATACTAATAAAAGGGTAATATGCTAATTAGACCGGATAGACCGGATGTCTTCTGGACGTTCTTCCGGATGTCCTTCTAGTCAAAGCTGCAGTGGCTGCAAGGGCTGAGAGCAGCAGCAGCAGGGTGATGGGGGCAGCACCTTCCCCTGATTGGTCCGGTCGCCTCCCACAGAGGGAGGCCAGACTGCAGCTTAGGACATTTCCTGAGGGCTCCTGGACTGTGATAGGGGGCAAGCTGGGCTGAGGGACACCCCTCCTCCCCAGTGCACGAATTTTCATGCACCGGGCCTCTAATAGAAAATAACTCCGATTACAAATACTTGGGCTGTGCAGTTTTTCTTATTGTTTTCTTTTGCCATTGATCGATTACTTCTCATGTTAAATTAACATTCTGATAAATAATTCCTGAGGCTGTTTTGATCAGTTGCGTCCTAGGAGAATGTGGAGTAGCCTTTAGCAGTGGGGGTGTTAAGATCCATGTTAGAATCCAGGTGTTCTGAAGGTCTAGTTTCTTTTTTTCTTCTCCCTCCTGCTGTGGATCACAGGGTATTTCTCTCACCCTATAACATAGTATAAGTGGCAATGCTATACTGTTTCTAACTTACAAGCAGCTGCTTCTGTGTGCTATGGGTCACCCTGTAAGCCAGCCCTAATGGTTTTCATGTTCTTTTCCCTTTGATAATTAGTTCTCAGTTATAAAGCTTCTCCTCGTTAGCAGCCCCTGACCTAAAAGCACTTTAAAATGATGCAGTCAATAAAGATGTACATAACCCACCCATGCTAGGATGTAGGGGGATAGTGGGCTTGAGGGTTGTTTGTGATGTGAGCAAGATATTAATGTTCAAAAACCAGCCACTCATCCTTCCTTTATGACAGATAGTTGGTGTCTTTATTTTATAGCACTTCGATGGCTATAAATGGACATGTTAGTTAGGAGGAAACATAACTTCATTTTGAAAAAGTATAGCAATCCAATCATGAGTTTTCTTTCTTAGGCCTTTTCCTTCTTCTTGAATGGAATGAAGGTAGGAGTTCTGATGTGCTGGTTATTTTGTGCATAGTTTTCATAATTAGACTATGCCTTGAAGGCAATATGGGCTGGGTTTTCTGCTTTCATTTCAAACTATGCCTCTGAGATTTTGTTTGTATTGATGGGTTATAAAAATGGATTCCAGGAGATGGATAGAGACCTGCGCACATTGATTCACGCTGTAAATGGCTCAGTGTGGTGTTGGTATATCTCTTTTTCACCCTCTAGGACTTTTCTCCTGGGGAAGGCATAGTACAAAGACTAGCATTACTTTTAGTTGCTTTGGACATCTTTGTTTATTCAGTATTTTACATTTTTATTTTACTGCATACTCATATGTAGTTAGTTGAACTGTGTGTTAATTAGTAGCTTTATGTAACCACACAACACCTGTTGTAATATCCTTTTCAAGTAAAGGCCAATAGATTTGACACAAGAGATCTCCCTTTACCTCTTTACCTATTCGAAAGTCCACTCTTCTGTTACTATGATGAGTCTTAGCATGTGCAGTAGCCTGATGATTCACATTTTCCCAACTAAGTTTGGGGTAATGAGCTTCCATTTTAAAAAGCTTTACTGTGTGCCAAGGACTCTCTTAGATGTTAAACACACTGGTCTCAACCCTGACAGCACTTCTGTGAGCCTGGGAAGCATGGAGGCTGGGAGAGACCCCTCAAGCCAACCCAGGATAGAGTCAGCTGTGGACTCCCAAGTTCCCCTTCTTAACCCGTAACAGAGAATTTCCTTTCCCAATGCAAATTTAACACAGAAGTTTATTTTTTCTTACCTGTAATTTATGTGAAAAGCCAAGATAATATAAAGCTAAATTTCATGCAGTAAAAGTATTTGATAAAGCACCGCTAACATAGCAGATTTTTCAAGAATTCTTGATGGTAATGCAAGTTACTAATGTAGGAATGTGGCTAAGATCACCTGTGTTGGAATAGCTGTAAATGTAATTTCCAAGGAGCCAGAGCTTTTGAAAGGAGTGTCCTGTATTCAGATCTGGGGAAGAGCCATGAATTAGTAGAACTATTGAGATGAGATTAGTGTGCATACAGGACTTTGCCAAGACATGATCTAAATGGACTTTTCCTGTCTGTAAGGCAGAAGGAGACCTTAAGATAAAAGAGAGAGTAGCCTAGAATGAATGTGAATACCCAGTGGGGAAGCTTGAGCAATTACACAATTAAATAACTAACTCTTTCCTCTCCCAAGCTTATGACCAAGGGGGAAAGACCAAGGAACAGCTAAGGTTAGGGAGGGTTAAGATGAGCGAACCGGCAGAATTACCAAGAGAAGATTTTGTGCAGGCTTCATTTTTAGGCCTAACCTGAAGGAATACATCTACAATAGATAATATTCTGAGTAGGAGCAAACCTAGCCTAATTTTTAATTTAATGGACGCAGGAGAACTGTTGTATTTCAAAGACATTCCCCCACCCCCCCCACCCCCCTCCTAACTTCCCCATATGCTTGCTTTATTTTGTAAACACCATTTTGTTTTTTCTGTATTTACTAGCTGGGAGGAAAAATCTTTAAAGACAAAAGGGGTTTTGTATGCTGATTTCAGGGACTGCTGGTAAAGAAGAGACCAAGAAAACGTTCAGCTGTGCGTGGGTTGTGGCTGAAAGGGCCCAGGGAGGGGGCTGGGCACAGAGCCACCCCCCAAGACTGAGCTGTGGGAAGGCTGCTCTGTGATCCCACAGGATCTTAACTCCAACTCTGAGCGAAGCCCGGATGTGGGAAACAGAACCAGTAACATGGCATTACTGAAGAGGGGGAGATAGGCACTCATGCATTTCATAGATAGTAAAAATACAGGTGTAATTTAGAGTCAATAGGATATTTGATTATGAAAGAAAATTATTGTTAGTTTAAGGTGTGTGCACCCAAGCATACAGTACAGTGGACGACTTTATAAATATTTGTTCGTGATGATTGCCTTGAATGTCAGCCTCTTGAATATTCAGTCTTGAATGTCTGGAGGGGAACCTGTGCTCTCTTGGAGGAGGCAGTAGTAAGTGGGGACCGGGGTCCTGGGTTTGGAGTTGGAGCCAGGCAAGCAGCATTCTTTGTACTGGGAACACAGGGAGGAACAAGACACAAACTCCCCTTCAAGTCCTTGGCACAGTAAAGGTCTCCTTCTGCTTTACAGACCATTTGCTGTGGGAAGTAAACAGATAATTGAAATACACATGTTCTCCCATGTATGAACGTTGGGCTCTGAGCTACTCATTTTGCTTGTCAGCTTCTATAAATGGAGATGAACACTGGTGAGGTGCCTCTGTTTCCCCAGTGTGATCAGTGATGGACCAGAAGATGCAGAGGAGATAGATCTTTCTAGAGTAGGGGTGTCGAACTCAATCAGAGAAGGGCCCAAAATCTAAAATCCAGCCTAAACCACGGGCCGAATGGTTTACTGAACAGTCATAAACTGTCATTGTGATGGAAATGCAGCGGAGTGCAGTGATGACAGCGCGGTGTGGGCCACATTGCAAGGCCTGGCGGGACGGATTTGGCCCACGGGCCTTGTGTTTGACACATGTGTTCTAGAGAGACCCCATTGCAGGCCACACAGGCAAACTGGGTCTCCACTGCAGGGCTCAGCCTGCCTGCGTGCTACCTCCTGTCTAGAGGAGCCTCTGTTTCACCTCCTGCATCAACTTTATTGAGTATGATTGACATAGAACATTTTGTAAGTTTAAAGTGTGCAGTGTGGTGATTTAAGTATATATTGTGAAATGATTACCACAATAAGGTTAGTTAACACTTTCATCAGCTCACATAGTTGCTGTTTTGTGTGTGGTGTGAGCTTTTAGGATTTTTGTTTTAGCATCTTTTAGGTTTACAATGCAGTAATATTAACTAGAACCAGTATGCTGTATATTAGATTGCCAGAACGTATTCATGATATAACTGGAAATTTGTATCCTTTGACTTTCTATGATAACCATTAGTCTACTTTCTGTTTCTATTTGCTTGTTTTAAAAATTCCAAATTTAAGTTAGATTATACTGCATTTGTTTTTCTCTGTCTGACTTCTTAGCATAATACCCTCAAGCTTCATCCATATTGTCATAAATGGCAAGATCTCTCATATATACACTGAGTGGCCAGATTATTATGATCTCTGAATGCATAATAATCTGGCCACTCAATATATATCCTATATAATGAAAGGCTAATATGTAAATTGTCTCTCCACCAGGAGTTTGACCAGCAGGCAGGCTGGCCAGCTGCCCATGTCCCTTCCCTATGGCCAGACTGGCTGGATCCCACCCATGCACAGATTCATGCACCGGGCCTCTAACACACACACACACACACACACACACACACACACACACACACATTGAGTAGCCAGATTATTATGCATTCAGAGATCATAATAATCTAGTCACTCAGTGTGTGTGTGTGTGTGTGTGTGTGTGTGTGTGTAAATTGTGATGTTGGATGTTGTGGTTTATACTAAGAAATATATATATTTGGTCTTCGTTCCTGTTGCTATCACAGAGCCCCTGAAATCCTAGGAATTTTCTCAGTAATGAGCGCTGAGAAGGTGTCTTGTATTGTATTAATGATGTGACACCTGGAAAGCTGATTGGATAGGGGCTGAGTCATAGGAGCCAACCCTGTGATTAGAGGGCTGGGACCCCCTGACCTGGGGAGGGAGAGGTGTTGGCGTTGTAGCCAATGATTTAATCAGCCTGCCTGTGTAATGAAGCCTCTGTTAACCCGGAAGGACCGGGTTCGGGGAGTTCCTGGGTTGGCAAACTTGTGCAGTGCTGGGAGAGTGGCCACCTGGAGAGGGCGTGGAAGTTTCATGCCACCTTCCCACTGGTCTTGTGCTTCTCGTCCACCCGGCTGTTCCCGAGTTACATCCTTTTGTAATGAACCAGGAATCTAGTAAGTAAAGCATTTTTCTGAGTTCTGTGAGTTTGGAATCTACGCTGGGTATGTAGCCAATAGGCTAAAGCAAGTGATAGATAGCATGGACTTTGGGGTCTGGTCTGAAATGGTCAGCGACAGTCTTCTGGAACCAAGACCTTAACCTGTGCAATCTGATGCTAACTCCAGTTTGAGTTGAATTGTAGGGTGCTGAGCTGGTGCTGGAGAATTGCTGGTTGGTAGTGGGGAGCCCATATCCCACTTTGGAATTGTGTGCACAACACCTTTAAATCATGCATTTTCTTTACGCATTTATTGGTCATTTTAAAGCAGCAGTTCTCAGACATTTGGCTCTCAAGGCCTTTTACAAATTACTAAGGACTTCAGAGAGCTTTACATTTTGTTTATTATAGTTACCACATTTGATGTGAAAATAGAAAAATTACAAATAGTTACTAAAATATTAAAAAACAATAAGCTTATTGCATGTTCATATAAATGATGTTTTAATGAAAAGTAACTACTTTCAAAACAAAAAACTTAGAAGAATTTTACTTTGTTTTTTTCAAATCTCTATAATGTGGCTTAATAGAAAGCAGCTGGGTTCTCAGCTCTGCTTCCCCATTAGTCCCTCATCATGAGAGAAGGTTGGGAAACACTGCCTTACAGTCTGCTGCTTTGATTGAAGTAGGTAGAGAAGAGCCAGCCTCTAGATTCAGTGGTTTAAAATGGGAAGGGGGCTTTAATTGCCTTTGAAATAATTGTGGTTATTCTTTTTTAATAAACTCCAGTCTACTCCTAAGAGACAGAATGAAAATAGTTTTGACTTCATGGGTCTCAGGTACTTAAATGCAAGGATCTCAACTCTTTCTTAAGAGTCAGCAGGTAGCCGAAACCGGTTTGGCTCAGTGGATAGAGCGTCAGCCTGCAGACTGAAAGGTCCCAGGTTTGATTCCGGTCAAGGGCATGTACCTGGGTTGCCTGCACATCCCCAGTAGGGGGTGTGCAGGAAGCAGCTGATCGATGATTCTCTCACATCGATGTTTCCAACTCTCTATCCCTCTCCCTCTCTGTAAAATGTCAATAAAAATATAAAAAAAAAAAAAAAAAGTCAGCAGGTCTTCCTCTAACCCAGTGGTCGGCAAACTCATTAGTCAATAGAGCTAAATATCAACAGTACAACAATTGAAATTTCTTTTGAGAACCGAAAACCGACTTCTGCGCATGAGCCACAAAGTTTCAATCACACTGTAGGTACCGTATTTTCTGGCATATAAGACTACTACTGTGTTCTAGTAAAAAGCCTGCTCAGATTGGCCAGAGTCAGAGAGGCGGTCTATTAAAAAAAGAACTGGTGTTGCCTCGGAAGTGGGGGGTAGTCTTATACAGCGAATATAGGCCTAAACCTATGTTTTAACTGTAAAATTAGGGGGTCGTCTTATATGCCGGAAAATACGGTACCGTGCCAGCACGTGGTATTTTGTGGAAGAGCCACACTCAAGGGGACAAAGAGCTGCATGTGGCTCGCGAGCTGCAGTTTGCTGACCACTGTTCTAACCTGATAATAGAAGCTGCCCTCAGCCCGCCTTCTCCGGGCCTTGCCTTGGGCTCCCAAACCCTAAGGCCCACACAGTAGTCATGCTGCTCTGCTTAGATGGAGGTGGCTCTCCGTTCTCCCTGTTGCAGAAACTGGGTCATGTTATGCTTCAACCACCTCCTCGCTATGGAAATAGCCTCCTATTTCCTCGCTATGGAAATAGTTCTGCAAATAATGTACTTCTTTCTGGGGTCCTATGAAGATTACTAAGATACCACATAATGGGGATGGTACTTTGCAGGATGTGCAACAAATCGTAAGTGAGATGTCACTGATCAAATAGCTCCAGTCTTCTGGTAGTTCACCTTGTGATTGAGGGCTGTTGTTTTTTTACCCCTTCAGTTTCAGAGTGTGAGTTTACATAGGAGAAAGAGGTTCTGAGAACTAAGGAGCATGCAAGAGTCCGGATTTAAGTAGTGTTATTTGTGATTCCTAAGAACACAAAGAAGGCCTGATTGGTCCTTGGGAATCAAACAAATGAGCCTGAGCAGCAGGGTCTGGAACACTTCACAGTGGCAGTTCTAAAGGTTCTTTAAAATAAGTGCTGGCATCTGGAGTGAGGGAAGCAACTCAATACTTTTCTCTACCTGGCCTCTTTTGTAACGCTTTTGTTTTGTCGTTAACAAGAGAGCAGGGGTTTTCTTTGAGTTTAGGAGGTAATTGTTGATATTTGTAAATGTTTCGGACCTTTGATTATTTTCCTCTGGGACAGAAACCTTTGGTTTCCTGCTCAACATCCAACCATCCTGTAACCTAACAGTACCAATTGGGTGTCAGCCTCTGCCTTTATTATCAGCCTGCAGCTTCAGGGGATGTTGCCCTGTTGCGGGCATGGCTGGTCTGGGCTTATCCTGTGTCAGGCGTGTGTTTCTGAACGAAACGTGAGAGGGATGCTTCCTCAGTTTGTGCAGGTGAAGTTCTTCCTTTGACACTTAACACATTCAAATAATGGTTAGAAGGGCGACAACTAATTCGTAGCTGTGAGGGGTGCCAGCCAGGGAGTAAAACTGACACCATGCAGGTTGGGTCAGCAGGAAGATGGAGAGGACCTGGGTTCTTGGCCTGAATCTGGAGCCAGCCTGCCTCCTTGTTTGAGCCATTTAGAAGGGTTGGATTTGCTGTTTCTTGCAGCTGAAAGCACCCTCACTTGATGTTCTTTCCCGAAAGGAATCCATGTGAGTCCTCAGGATCTCTGAGAGGGAGAGTAGCCCAGGTGAATGTGGCAGCCAAACAAACCTGAAGATTTATTGGTGGGATCCTATGCCTCTTGCCTGGCTGTTGTTTGGCCCTTTCATTGCCTTTATTTATTCTACAGGCTAAGGGTAAGGGAATTCTGCATTAAGTATTTGGTAGCTCTCAGTGAAATAATAAGAGTAGAGCTGAGACATCCGTGGCATTTACAAGGTGTGGGCTCCTGGAAATGCGGCTTTGGCATTCTCTCCTACACCCTGGGCACACAGGTGCATGTTGTGGCCTTGTCCTGCTGCCGTAAATAACTGATTGACTTGCGTGTTTAACCCCACCTGCAACTCTAAACTCCATCGTCCTTATGCCCAGGGCCCCTGGTGCAATAAATACGCCTGCTCCTTAGTAGTGAGGGCTACCAATTATAGAGCATCGATCTGTGCCAGGTGTACTAATGACTTCATGCATAGTCTTATTAAATTTTACAATAAGTGCAATAGGGTACTAACATCATTTGTATTTTAATAATAAGAAAACTGAGGCTGGAGTGATAAAATCATTTGCTAAAAGTTACAGGGCTAATCTATGATAGAGTTTCAAAAAGAGGTTTGAGTTGAAAAAATTTTTTTGACTAATATATTCTGTGTCATTAATGCATATTTGATGAATACCCACCTGTCTTTTAGATGTGTTAGAATGGGAATTATTGTTGTCCCTAGTCCTTCATTTCAGCTTTCACCTTTGGGAAACGTATTGGGGCAGAAGGCACATATGTCATTACTTTAAAGTTGGTTCTTTTCTAGAAATAAGATTTAACAGGGTGAATAGGATGTGAACGCATCCAATTGTAAGTAACAGAAAGCCTGACAGTGGTTTAAACAAGATGAGGCTTAATGTTCTCATTAATAGGAGGTAGGCACTGCTCTGCCCAGGATTCTGTCAGCCTTCCATGATAGCTGACTTTTCACACCACAAAATGGCTCTTTCAGCTCCATCACATTCCCATCCAAGACAGGAGGCAGAAAGACAAAAGGCCGAAGGGCAGTGCCACCTAAACAAATCTGGTCCCTTTTATCAGGAAAGCAAACGTTTTTCCACAAGAGAGGCTGGAAAAGCAGGACACAAGATTGTTGGGAAAGACGTAGACCAATCTTGATCTATCGCTTGAGGCTGCCCACATTATCAGCTAAAACAAAGCTGAACTCTAGCTGCTACTAAGATGGCTGCGAAGCCTGCTAGCCATCCATTTCAAAGAAGAGGCTGTTAGAAGGGAAGACAGCTGAGACTTCTGGAGACCGTTTGCGTCTGAGTCAGGACAAGAGAAGCGGGCTCATTCCCTCAGACTCTACTGTTCTTCTCACTGCGCCTCCCTCATACAACTTCTATAAACTGCTTGTTTTCGAAGCTCTTCAATATGCCTACTCAGTCTATCCTGCCCATCCTTTGAAGTATCTAGGAAAAATAGAAGCTTCCTAGTATCTTGTGAGTAGAAACTATACTCCAGAGAGAGCTAAGTAACTTACATGCCCAGGGCTGTACCCTTTATTTGTTGGCCAAAAGGAAACCACAGACCTCTAAGTTGGGCCAGAGTTCTCTTCATAGACCCAGTGCCTTCTGTGACACCGTGATGTTCTCTATTGCTTCACACTTATCCAGAGTGGTCTCCACGCTCAGGCACCCTGAGCTTTCAGTTGGGCAGGTCCAGCCGCCTTGACACCCAGCAAGGGTGGCTCTGGATTTCTAGGGATGACTAGGTAGAGTCCAGCCTGCATAGGGATGTTGGGTCCCTCTGTGTCTCCAGAGAGACAGGACAGCAACCTAATGTGGCTGTGAATAGGGGGATGTGTAAGCCCCCATGAACTTGAGTACATTCATTTCCCATGTTGCTTAGACCAAGTCTCTGTCGTTCAGCCTCTTTGTTCCTGGTCATCTTGATCCCACACAGTGTGTCCCTGCCCTCCCAGGCTGGAACTGAGAGTTCCCGGTGCCTTCTCACACATTGGGAAGAACACTTGCATGTGACCAGGGTGTCGCATCACCCTGGTAACAAGGCATCTGTGTAACCGAAAGAGTGTTTAGGTAATAGTCAGTGCTCCATTTCATTTTCTACAGTATAAGAATCTCTCCCATGGATATTAGGATAGAAAAAGAGTGGGTTTTTCTTTCTTTTTTTTCCTTTTCTTTTTTTTTTTCTTTTACCCTGTAGAAAGAGAGACCATTTTCTTTATCTCTAGAAGTATCTACATAGTGGAGTTTTACCAGTAAAGATAATTATGGCAGAATTACAATTAAAGTGCCTCAAATGCTTGAATACTTGATACCTTTATTGACAAATTTCCCTTTCTTCCAAGTGAACATTTTCATCATCATCCTCCAGGATCTTAGCTTGTTCTCACTGATTTTTGTGGTCACCCACACATGTACTTTTGCAAACTTATGAAGTCTCTGGATTCAGGCCATTTACAACTAAGCCTATTACAAAATGGCTGTGTTGCATTTGCTTTTACATATATACTAGTGGTCCAGTGCACAAATTTGTGCAAATTGAGAGGAAATTAATTAGAAGAAATATTTTAATATCCCTCTTTGCCCTTTCTCTATAATAGAAGTGTCAACCAAATTCACAATTGACAATGACAGATTGAAATACCCTATTGGTACTAGCGATTGGTACCAGCAAGAGCTTTATATATTTAGATAAACTTGCTTAATTAGACCTGCTTTCTGATTTAGCTAACCTTTTTCCAGCCCAAGGAAGCACCCCAACTTCTCTTTCAGGTAATTGTGAGCAACACAGCAGTAAATATCAACATGAAGCAGATTATTATTGTAGATTAGGCATGGAGAACAAAGGTAAAATATTTAACTGGATCAGTGTTTGACTATATTCTGTGCAGTGAGAAAACCTGAAGTCATTTTTAGGTCCATCATTTCTTCTTTTTCAGTTGGGTCAAGTTTCTAAGCTTTTTAAATATCCGTTTTCTGGCTAATGAAAATAGGATCCCACTGAGTCTCTTATCTACCTACTCCAGGACTTCTGTGATGATCAAATGAGATGAGGCATGGGAAAACACTTCACAGACATTTGGTTTAAGTGTAAAATGTGTCCACCTGGATATAAAGCAAGTCCTGTTCCTGGACTGAAGAAACTGCAAGGAGGCTAGTTGCTAGGAAGAGAAAGCCAGATGTTGCTACGTGACGTCATTACCCGGTGCCCACAGCAATTGTTTTGGGCTGGGATGGGTAGTGGGCCACATTTTGCACCATGGAGTCTTGGCAGCATTGGCTGCAATTTGGTGGGGTGTTGCTCCAGGGTGGTAGTGGGGCCTGTGTCCCACTTGGGGGAAGCCGAGTGTTGCTTTGTAGGCACCAGGCCCGTAGTGTCATGTCTCTGTAAATGGCCAGTGCACATCATGGCAACTCCTGTGTTGAGCATCTGCTCCCTGGTCGTCAGTGCATGTTGGATGATTTGACACTTAGTATATTAGACATATGAAGGGAGAGAAAGATATAAATATCAATGATGGGAGAGAATCATTGATTGCCGGCTCCCTCCTGCAGGTCCCACATTAGGGATCAAGCCTGCAACCTGGGCATGTGCCTTGACCTGTAATGGAACTGTGACTTCCTGGTTCATAGGCTGATGATCAACCACTGAGCTATGCTGGCTGGGTGCATTTGCTTTTTGTGTCTCGGATGGATATGAATGCAGAGGAAAATAACATCAGGCAGATTTATGATAACACTCATGAGGTGGATCTGCCCTTTTGGTCAGATCTCCTAGTCCTTTGCTGTCCTGTTTTCATGCCCTGAACTGGATTGTTGTCAGGCAGCTTTTACTGTCCGAATTTTACCATCTTTTAGTCTAAATTTTACCATCTTTTAGTCTTTAATCATCCCACCAAGTGACTAAGAGGATAGTCCTCAACTGTTTTTTCTCTTTGGTGCATAAAAAACATTGGCCATATTGTTTTCCAGTCCATGTTTCCTTTAGGAGTGTCAAGTCGTTTTATTTAATGGATTTGATATTATCTTGAGTGGAATACGCAGCCTGTTGCTGATGTATTGTGACAAGAACAACTGCCTTCAGGGTGACTGGGTTCTGAGGCAGTTTAAAATAGGCTGAAGGGTAACTAGTGCGCAGTCACAAATCCAACCTTTCAAACTCAACTTCTCCTGGGAAGCAGCCTTCTCTTCACACCAGAGAGTGCCAGACCTGAGGCGACTGAGTAGCAGATGAATGTAGATCTTATTCAGCTGACTCTTCTGGCTGGCAGAGAGAAATTCAGATTCTGTAATATGTTGAAAGCAGACAGCACATAAGGAAGGAAGCAACCTTTTTGGCTTTCACCCAAGACATTTTTAAAATGTGCTTGGAGTGCAGAATCTATTGGGATACTCAGTCATTGAAACACCATAAATATATTTCTGCTGGGAAAAGTTGCTGTTTATGGGGAAATAAAATTTTACATCATTGTTGTCTATCTGATGCATACTGCCAAAATGAATTGCTTAAGGGGAGTGATCTTTATACATGGATGCCTGAAAGTGATTTTCGATGCCCCTGGAGAAAGAATTGCTAAGCTCTTGACAGAGGACAGATACTGAAACTTGACTATAAACAGGGGTCTTCTCTCCCTCAGCCTTACTGAGGTGTAATTGACAAAGAAAATTGCACATATTTAAGGTGTACAGTGAGATGATTTGATATATGTATACATTGTAAAATGATTTCCACCAGTAAGTTAACACACCCATCACATCACACGGTTAGATTTTTTTTCATGTGTGATGAGAACACTTAAGATCTATTCCCTTAGCAAATCTTAAGTATACAATACAGTATTATTAACTGTAGTCACCATGCTATACAATACATTCCCATGACTTATTCATCTTATAACGAAAGGTTGTACTAAGAGTTACCAGCCTCTGGCAAACATTATTCTACTCTCTCTTTAGTTTGACTTTTTTTAGATTCCACATATGAGTGAGATTATGCAGTATTTTTCTTTCTGGCTCTGGCTCATTTCATTTAGCAAAATGTTTTCTGGGTTCCTCAATGTTGTTGCAAATGATGGCTGAATAATATTGCATTGTAAATCTACCTATCAACTAGACAGGGAGGGAGATAGATGATAGATAGATAGATAGATAGATAGATATCACATTTTCTTTGTCCATCCATCTTCTGATGAGCACTAAGTTTGTTTCCATAACTTGACTATTATGAATAATGCTGTGATAAACATAGGAATGTAGATTTTTTTTTGATACTGATTTTGTTGCTTTTAAGGGGAATGATCTTTCTACATGGATCTTTATAAATGGGATCCCTATATTTAATTATTTGAGGAACCTCTATACTGTTTTTCATAATGACTATGCTAATTTACATTTCCACTAACAATGCACACGAGTTCCTTCTTCTCTATATCTTTGCCATTTTGTATTTTGATAATAGCCACCCAACCAGGTATGAGGTGATATCTTGTTGTAATTTTTATTTGCATTTTCACAATAATTAGTGATGTTGAACACACTTTTTTTTTTTAATGTATCCATTGGCCATTTGGATATTTTCTTTGGAAAAATATCTATTCAGGGCTTTTGCCCATTTTTATTAGATTATTTGCGTTTTTTGTTTTTTTGTGGGTTTTTTTTTGCAATTGAGTTTTATGAGTTCTTTCTATACAGTGTTCTTTCTATATCCCCCCAAAATGTATACACACTTTAACAGCTGGCATATAGCTTTGAAAATGAAATGTATTTTTAATAAACACTGCCTTTATAATTATTCAAAGTATTTATATACATTGGGGAGGGGGCACCCTAAGTTTTGGATTTAACCTCTATCAGATATAAGGTTTGAAAATAATTTCTCCCATTCTGTAGGTTGCTTTTTTATTTTGTTGATTATTCTGCCCACCCTTTTTAGTTTGATACAGTCCCAACTTGTTTATTTTTCCTTTTGTTGCCTGTGCTTTGTTGTCATATTTAAAAAATCATCACCAAGTTCAATGTCAAGGAGCTTTCTCCATGCTTTCTTCCAGGAGTTTTATAGTGTCAGGCCTTACATTTAAGTCTTATAAATTAAAGCAGTTCAGGCTAATTTTTGTGAGTGGTGTAAGATAGAGATCTAAAAAGTATAATTTGGCCTATGATATAAAAATCCAAGTTTTAAACATTCTTGAGAAAAGAGAATACACAAATGATACCCTCTGAGAACAAAGTAATGCTTTTACATTGTGATGTGAGTATGTTCTTTCTGTAGAAAATTAAAAAACTTAGAAAATATAATTATTGACAATGCCATGTTACTTGAATTTTGTGGTTGGTGTCATTACATTTCTACTTTGTAGATGAGGAGATTGAGACCTGAAGAGGGTAAGGCCCAGTACTAACTCATTAATGTCTGAACTCTTAACTCCTAACAGTTGGCTGTAAAGTCAGATCACCTGGAGATAATCCTAATATCTGGTTTCTTCTGAGTGTATTCAATGAAAACTAGGTCACATGGTATTAATATTTTGTAACTTGTTAATTTCATTTACTATGATATAAACATTTTTTATTAAGAGTTTTTTAAGAACATTTTAAGGGCCATTAAAATCCCATCAAATTAATGTACCATAAGAAAAAGAAACTAATGTTAACAAATTTCTCATTAACAGTTATGATTCTACCAAAGTTGGTCAGAAATTGGCATAAAACCCTGGAGATCTCCCCTTTGAAAGCATGGTCTTGGTTTTTAAGTTTAGTATACCACTGTAATAATACTAGTAGGGTAGTTTGCTTGTTTAGTAGAGGATTTCACAAGGACATTGTGAACTAGGGAGGGTTAGTAAATATGCATTCGCAGTTATTTATCAATATTCCTAATCATCTGCATAACTAACCACTGTATCCTTTGTTATGGGGTGGAGAGGCTCTAACCCTACCAAGAGAGGTTCTAAAAAACGCTAGTAGGGTCAAGCAGAATCATGAAGAAGGGTGGTGTTTTTAAAGATGGATGGATGTGTAAGTAGAGAGGACATGAGCATGTGTCTGATGAATGATGGTTAGCCTTGAATAGTACAGTTTATCTCAGCACTAAGGATTAGGCTTTAAAGGGAACCTTCCCATGTATTCAGACTAGCCTGATGCTTAGCTTTTATATATCTTGGGCTAAATTTGACAATTTAATGCTTGATGTTTTATTGCTATAAATAAAAAGTCAATAAAAGAGAGAAGAATACAGACTCATATTTTCTGGGATCTATAGACCTGTAGTTTGCTATTCAGACAGAAGCAAATTTATTCTGAGAGAAGTGGGGATTTTTCTACTGACTTTCATGTGCTGCATTGTTTTAGGGAGAATGTAAGATAGATGAAAGATTAAAAATTTTTATTACTTTGGTTAATTTTCCCAGATGCCTTTCCCTTCTGCTTCTTGTGATGAAGGGATCCATCTTTAATTTTTTTCAAAGATAAATAAGTTCTGGGGATGTACAACCTAGTGACTATGCTTAATATTATATTCTATTAGAGTCCCAGTACATGAAATTCATGCATGGTGGTGGGGGCCCTCAGCCCAACCTGCACCCTCTTCAATCCGGGACCCTTCAGGGGATGTCCTACTGATGACTTAGGCTCGCTGTCTGTAGGGCCCGCTTGGCCACTCCCAGGTCACCCTGCTCTCAGAGGCTGCCCCCTGGGACTGGGACTGGGACTTCAGCAAGGCTGAGAGTGAGAGGACTTGGCGCCACATCTTTGTGACGGAGCGATTGTTAATTTGCATATTACTCTTATCGTATTTTCCGGCATATAAGATGACTTTTGAAACGAAAAAGTCAACCGAAAAAAAACAACCAGGCATATAAGACGACCCCCTAATTTTACAGTTAAAACATAGGTTTAGGCCTATTTTCGGGGTATATTCGGCGTATAAGACGACCCCCGATTTTCGGTTGACTTTTTTTTCATTTCAAAAGTCGTCTTATACACCGGAAAATACGGTAGATAGGGTGTTTGAAAGTTACTAAGAGAGTTTATCTTAAAAGTTCTCATCATAAGAAAAACATAACTGTGAGATGATAGATATTGACTAAGCTTATTATGGTGCTCATTTTGCAATATTGCATATATGAAATCATCACATTGTACACTTTGAACTTATACAAAGCTAAATGTCAATTAAAACTCAGTAAATCTGGAAAAAAGTTTTCAAATGATTAAAACTTTACTCTTTATAAATTGTTTTCTTGACTAATAGCATTTTGTATTTTTTTAATATTGCAAGAATATTAGGTGAAAACTTTAAAATAGAAAAACTATTCTCCTATGATAATGTAACAAAATATTTTTATATTTGTTTCTATTTTTCACACCTTATTTTTAAATACAAAAGAGCATCTAAATAGTATTAAAAATTTTTTTAAGATGATTGGTAAACTTACTTACCAGTAATTGTCCATTTGTTACAAAATAAATATATTAGAAAGTGAGGTTCATAATGTAATTGAAGGTTGGCTTTCTTTAAGGAAAAGAACAGCAGGTATAATAGCTATAAGGAAAACATGGATTGTCAATGTAAGTACCAGAAAGAAATGGAAGAAAATGAATGTCATATTAAATATTTTGTCTGTATGCATGCAAATACATTCACCTTTTTGAGCTGAGCAGAAGGAAACACAACTGATGACTGTTTTTGTGAGGAGCCAATGGCTTTGTAGCTTTAAAATATATTTTCTTCAGATTTTGCTGATATTCTCTAGAGTTATTATATAAAAATTGATACAAATGGGAAGTATAAAAAAAGAAAAGCTCTCTCATGCCATTGTCTGCAAATACCCATCATTAACATTCAATCTAGTTCTTCCTTAAATAGTGCCCTAATTGATTTTCATTGCTGTATGTCCCTTTGTATTGCTTGGACTTTTTATGTATATACATGCCTTTTATAATAAAATGATAGATAATAAAAGTTTATATCTTGAGGGAAAATATGAGCACAACTACATTATATTATTTGGGATTATTTTTTAATAGATTGAAAAGGGTTGCATATCAGCAATTGATATGATTCAATCTACAAATATGCCAATTTCATTTGCTTGACTTAACAACAGCAACAGGCTTGCAAAGAAATCTTGAAGGCCTGAAGGAGAATAGGGATATTATGTTCACAGCTGTATCTCTAGGGTCTAAAACAGTTCCTGAAAGATGACTCTAATCTTTGTTATGAAATAAAAAAGACTTGATACTGATAAAAATATTTTTATGGAAATAGAAATGAAATGGAAATATTTTAACTGTACTGCAGAGAAAATCAACTAAGGGACCAATTCAGTTCCAAGCACCTCACTGGAATGGCTCTGGGAAAGCTTAATCAATAAAAATCTATCAATTTTAATACAAACTGTTTAAAGCTTCAGTATTCAGAAGCATGCATAATATATCAGCAGTGTCACAACAAGGGGGCAGAAACCTTCTGTATTCAAATTAGGAAAGGTCATGACTACTAGAAAAAGTGATAGCTGTAGCTTGAGCCCAGCAGCTGCCTCCAGAGCCACATTTTCCCACCTGCTGAATTGCCTATAGGTTCCCAGCTACATACCAGCTGTCACGTGTAATGCATTGCTTCATGAAGGACCACTCAAAATAAGATCATTTACGTGACTTGTCTGCTGCCTGTACCCAATCTTTTTACCTGGTGGACATTTGGATGGCTGTTTTATTTTCTTATTTAAAAAAAATTTTTTTTTCAATTACAGTTGACATACAATATTTTAGTAGTTTCAGGTGTATTACATAGTGGTTAGACATTTATATACCCATCTGGCATAATTACATAGTTACTACAATATTATTGTCTCTACTCACTATGCTGCACTTCACTTGGGATTGCTGTTTTTCAAAGCAGTGTGCCATAGGCCCGGAGACATGAGGTAAGGGGGAGCTGTCTGCTGGTAGTAGATATTGTGGTAGAGGCCTAAGACCATGGGTTTTGAAGACAGGTGGTCTAAGTTTAAATCACATCTCTGTCATTTGCAAACATGTGACCTTGGACAGGCAATCTCTTTGCTTTGTTAACAAATCTCTACTTTCAAAAGTTATAGTTCAATAAAACAGTAAGTATGGACATGTGTAGCATGGTAGTTTGCACATGGAAGCCACTGGTTTTCAACGAGAATCATAGTAATGATGTGGAGGAATCTGGTTATTGAATAAAAGCCTTAGATTATAGAATCCTAGAATTGGAAAGTGTAAGCAGACCTTAGGAATCTAAGGCAACTTTGTGCTCCTTCCTATGAAGTGCATCAAAGGGGAATCAACCTAACATTGATTTTTACTTGAGGTTCATGTTTGTGCACGTATTGAAAAGGTAATTTTTGATAAATCCTAACTTGTCCCCTGCTCATCTATTTTCATTTCCCTTTGTCCATTGTTATCGTCTATCCCAATAAAGCTGGTCTGTGAAGCGTGATAATGCAGTCAAGGAAATGGGCTCCATCTCCTTGACGTGCCCAGACACCGGGTCTCGGGATGATGTCTCCCTGGTGCATATGCAGCACTGCTAATTATTCTGCTTTTAGACATAATGACATGTCAGGACATGAAACCTGGGGCCACGGCCTTTATTTAATCAGGCAAGAGTGGATTTGTACATGCCTGTGCATAAGAAACAATCGCTGAATGTAATTGAATATTGATTTTTGGTATTCCCTGTTCCCAATGAGACAGCATCTAGAAAGATAAAATCTGGTTTATTCTAATAGAATATGTGCAAAGGGCACTGAGTGTGTTCCACGTTGCATCTTCATTATAAATTTCATTCTGAGACCCAGTTAACAGGCCCTGCTATTCTTTTCTATTATAATCATTTTCAAGAACTTAGGCAGCAGGATTTTTATGGTGTCACAGAGCATGCAGCAAGATCAATTGTGCCCTGTGAGCTTTCCTTTCCTGTCAGTGTCAGGATCTGAGGCATGTGATGCTGATCTGGGAGTGCTGGGTCTGAGGGGATGAGAGGCCTTGGATCCTGAGGAGAGTTAGCATCCCTTTTACCTCCTACACACACACACACACACACACACACACACACGCGCGCGCGCGCGCTCTCACACGAAGCTACTGCCCATCCTACCAGATCCCTAAGCTCAGGGAACAGGGCAGCCTTTTCTGAGGCAGACACTGAAGTTTCTGCCAACTTGGGCAGGGGCCTATACCATGAGAGCAGGGGATATTAACATAGGACCCATGTGGAGTTAGGATTTTGAGGTGGGAAGCTGTGAATTCCCTGAAATGATTTCCTAGGAAAAGAGTCTTTTGCCAGATTTTTGTGTGTTTATGATCCAAAAAAGTTTAAGAAACAGATATGTTCTTGCTTTGCTCTGATCTTTTGAGACCAAAGAGTGTTGGAAGGAATTTGGTTTTGGGTATCAGATGGATTTGGGTTTGAATTATTTTTAACGGATTTTAGCTATGTGGCCTTGACATGATCAGAGAGGCTGTGAAACCTTTCTGACCACCATTTTCTGAACTGTAAAACAAGGTTCAGAAAGCCTATAGCGTTATGCTAAGCAAAATAAGCCAGTTGGATAAAGATAAACATCACATTATCTCAACTCATGTGTGGACTATAATAAACAACATTAATGGATGAACAAAAATAGCCAGAGTCATAGAAACATCAAACAGACTGTCCAATCTAAGAGGGAAGGCGGGGAAGGCGGGGTGGGGGTGGTGGGGTGGTGATGGTAAGAGATCAACCAAAGGACTTGTATGCATGCATATGAGCATAACCAATGGACACAGACAGTAGGGGGGTGAGGGCATGTGCTGAGCTAGGGAGAGGTTAATGGGGGTTGGTGGGGGAAAGGAGACTTATGTAATACTTTAAACAATAAAGAACTTAAACAAAACAAAAAAAAAAGATTATAGTAGACTAAGTAGGCAGTTAGCCCCATGTCTTTTTCACAGTCTTTCTGAATACTATGGCAAGAGTAGATCTGCTTCTTCTGTACTGAAAGTTATCACCTCTGCTGGACCCTTGTCTGTACCAGGGCTGAGCAAAGCCAGTAGCCCAGATCTGGTCTGTTGTCTGTTCTTATAAATAACATTTTGTTGAAACATAGCCACTTTCATTGATCTATAATATGTGTCAGCTCTGATTGCTTTTGTACTGTGGCAGCGGAGAGTAGTTAGGTCAGAGACCATATGGACTGCAAAGCCTAAAATATTATCTGCCTCTTTCTGGGCAAAGTTTGCCAACCTTGGATGTATATTATCTGTTCTCCTTCCCATAACTCTGCAGGATTGGTCTTAAGATGCCTTTTTTATGGATTGAAAAGCTAAGACCAACAGAGTTCAACACTATGACTGGGATTACACAACTTATATACATGTTTAGGGTTTGAATCCAGGTCTGTGTGATTCCACAGCCCCTGTTCTTGCCACTAAACATTGATATCTTTTAACTCGGCCAGAACCTAGCTGAACCAGTTACATCTTCCAGTCCTGCCCATTGACTGTGACTGGCATGGGGAGCAATTCGGTGATGTCCCCTGGAGTCATGGTGCAACCTGGTGGTCTTGGCGATTGTCCACAACCCGGCTCAGGTCTGCAGTGTAAATCACGTGGATGTGCAAATAAGTAGGTGAGAGAGGGGATGAGGATTTCAAGGACTGATCCTGCAGATGGCAGAGCAATACGGGTGAGCACCTGTTTACATGCAGACATCATGCTGCTTCCCAAGGGTCAGCATTCCCAGGAGTGTCCTTGTTGCTGCTGGATGTGGCTTATACTCTCCTTTGGTTCCCTTGGTGAGTAATAGGTGATATTTGTGCATTTTCAGCACATGACCACCCAGCATAGACTTTTCCTGCTCCCTGTGAGACTAGGGGAACTTTGGACCTACGCGCTTGCCCACTGGCACTGTGCCCTCATTGGCAGGTCTGACTCTCAATTGGAGATGAAAGTTATTTCACAGTGAATTAATCCTGATGGAAATTTTACTGTTTTAAGGGTTTACAGACGAAGTTCTGTAGTTCTTCAGTTAGTTTTCCATCTGCCCGTGATTTCTTCTTCTCACTCGACTTCACCCTTCCAATTAATTTTTCCAAGCTTATGAACTGGTTATGATGAAATAAAAGAAACAAAATTGGAAAAATCAGCTATTCTGCTTTAATTGACTACATGGCAGTGTTACAAGCTGACGATAACAATAACAGAGACAAAATTTTTAGCCACCCGTCTGGAAATAGCATAGTTGGGTAACTGATGCATCTGTCAAAGCATGCATCTAATCAGTCGCCACATAAAAAGGGGTATTGTAACATCCAGTTAGTGAGGGGAGAGGTGAGAAGGATTAGGAGGGTGAATGCTCTTCACGATGGAGCCTGTTTTTGTTGCGTCTTTGTGACTAGTGTTAGGGACTGCCTGTGACACTCACTGCATGTGTCATGGAGCTGCTGACGGAGGATTCTGTAGAAAAGCAGCAGAGCTGCAGAGTGGACAGGAAGGAATCAGAGCTATAATTAGCTTCTGGGTCATTGTGTTCAACAACAGTGGCCCTTATGTCTCCAAAGACGAAACCCTGTGGTCTTACCCTGTGGCTGTCACGTCAATGACCCTTTCCGTCTATGGTGAAAATAGAAAACATAATAATGGGGCTGCTCTGGTGTAAGTGGGGATAGAAGAACCTGGTAGAATTAAGTCGTGTTTCATTTGTTGTGCCAGTGTGACTCTGTGGGGAAATAACGGGCTGATTAAAATTCTCTTTTTGTTGTTTAATTATTTAGAATGAATGCTTCCAGCAGACATGTTTCTCTTTGTAGTCCTTTTGGTTTATTGCTGACATGGTTTAGTGTCCAGTTACTTATTCTTTTTAATCCTCCCCCACGGATACATTTTTATTGCTTTTACAGAGAGGGCAAGGGGAGAGAGAGAGAAACATCTATGTGAGAGAGAAGCATCGATTGGTTGTGTTCCTGGCATGCCCTGACTGGGAATGGAGCCAGCAACCTGGGAATGTGCCCTGACTGGGAATCTAATCCACAAATTTTTTTGGTATTCCGGACAATGCTCCAACCAACTGAGGCACCTAGCTAGGGCCAGTTATTTATTTATTTTTTTAAGCTTTAAAATATCCCAGTATAGCTCTTCATGTATTTTATTTGTTTCTTCCATAACACCAGGTACTTCTCATTGGTCAATGCTACTGATGATTAATTTGTATTTCTGTCTTGGAAATGTGTTTATTAAGAACCCATCAGAAAATTCATGTATACCTTTTACTGGAGACTAAAGAGAAAAAAATTTAAAAAATTACAAATGATTATTGAGCACTTTGATTTGGAGAGAAACTGACAAATTAATAGAATTTTAATTTATATTGATGAAGCAAGTAATGGTGGTGCAATCACTTCCTGGGTGAGGGAGAGGAATGAGCAAGTCATAGGAATCTGTATCAATGGTGCTTTCTAGGGATGTTCATCCCAGGTATATGGTACAAGCAGTGCTATTAATTTGGGAAAGAGCAAGGCATGTTCATGGACTAGTGAGGGCCTCATCAGGTAATACTGATGCACCAAAACAGTTGTTTGAGAGCCCTTGTGTTTGGTCTTCCTGGAGCCATACTAGGAAGGCAAGCTGCTGCTATGCTATAATTTCTGCACAGATTTTCTCCTATGTTTTTTGTTTAAGCCCATGTGCATTTTCATGATTGGTTATAGTTTCTGTGGTGTGTGTGTGGCAGCATTTGAGGGATGGGGTTGTCCATAAGGCTCCTTACACTTGACTGCCAACTTTGCGGGGCTCACATGTCCTTATTTATATGTTTGCCAGGGAGAAATGCCTCCTGCCTCTCCAGTTGGCTTTGGAATCCAAGAACGTGAAGCTGGCCCAACATGCCTTGGCAGGAATACAGGTATGGCTCGCACTGAGTGCACTGGGGACGACAGAAATTGACAGGCCGCTTTGGCATGGAAAGAGCAAACAGTTAATATTTTAAACACTAGCTGTTTAAAGACCCAGACAGAATTTTGATTGAACTAGGTAACAACCAGAGAGGATAACAAGATTTTTAAAAACATTCATCAACATTTCTTTGAATACCACATTATCTTATTGAGCCTTTGGCCTCACACACTGATTTATGAGGACTTGGCTAAGCCGCACAAAAGTGAATTTTTTGTTAATCCTTTCCAGAGGATATGTTTTTCATTGATTTTTTTATTTGTTAATTTTTTAGAGTAGAAGGGAGGAGGAGAGGCAGAAAGAGAGAAACATCAATATGAGAGGAACACATCCATTGGTTGCCTCCCACACACACCCCAACTGGGGTTGGGGATCGAGCCTGCAACTGAGGTACATGCCCTTGACTGGAATCGAACCTACAACCATCCAGTCTGCAGGCTGACACTCTGTCCACTGAGTAAAACCAGGTAGGGCCAAAAGTGAAATATTTTATGTGAGGTCCAACTTTTAGGAGAATAAGGGATCCCAAGAGAGACACCCAGGTTCCATATCAACTCAAAAATCTTGTATACACCCAATGCCTGTGGTTCTGTGGATGAAAATTGATGGCAAACCTGACACATTTTGTTTTGTTTCCTACTCTACAGTTAGGTTGGCAAGTGGGATAATGTGTTTTGTTTTTCAGAGTAAGATGGAGAAGAAAAAATAAATTTGGTCTAATAGGAAAAGTTAGATTGTTTGGGAACATTTCCTTCTCTGAGCATTTGTTCATTTGTGTTTTACACATTACATAACAGAGCCATTGCAAGAGCACAAGAGAGATGGCTAGATAAATGCATTGACTTTTTAAGTGGTTTGGTTTCTAAGTGACAAGCACTGTGGGGTTCAAGCTGCGGGGGTTTGTTCAGCAGGGTCTTGGATCAGCAGCATTTGTAGGACGTCTTTTCACACCCATATGTGTAATTTCATCGTTAGCTCTCTAAGTTCAAAGAGGCCCCTGATACCTTTTCTTCCCCCCCCCCCCCCCCGCCGAATTAGATAAAGTATGTTTAATTTTATGGTAGCACTAGACATTTTTAATCATGATCCATAATGTTATTAAAAACGTTGCTCTTCTCCCAGGGAATTGGGCCAACCATAAAAATGAATGGAAGGTTGTTTTCACCTGCCACTGAGGTTCCTTTTTCTCACCTACTGTATAGATTTTCCATTTAGCTACTATTTTCTTAACCCTCCAGCACTCTAAGTTATGATAGCATCAGTGACCTGGTGGGCATTGAGCTTCCTCTTAACCATTCCTTGTTACCTCAGATTAACTTCAGGCAATATTTTTGGCCTTCCCAGTCTTTATCACTGTAGTTAGTAAGAGGTTCGTATATTAACTTTACCTCTGGGCTGCCCTGCATGCACTAGATAATAGTGAAAAATCTCTTTTGAGAGAATACAGGCACAAATGTCAGAGAGTTCTGAGAAGAAGGTTCACCATCCTTGTTCTGATCTATCTGCATGGCATTCAGCTAAAAGAGGGAGGCATAGCTCTGGACAATCAGAAGCCAAAAGCTCTTCACAGTAGCGACTCTACACTGAAGTGGCCAAGGACAGATAGAACAGAGATTAATAGAAAGTCCTTCACTGGGTCTCACAAACCCACTGCCCTGGGACACCATGGGGGGAGAACAGCTCACTTTCAGTCCTTGTGAATGAGAATTAGGTGTTCTCATTCACAAGTGTGAGTGAACACAGAATGTGGCATGACTTATAGCTCATTTGATCTGAGAATGTGATTAAAGCTATGAATTACCATTTGTTTGTTTAGGCAATAAACACATTTAATTATTTTACATAACTAGAATTCTATAGATGAGCCATTTTAGGTTTGGTGTACCAGCTCTGTGATGCCACCAAAGGCCCCATTTCTTTCCTTGGCCATCTTTTTATTTTTAATTTTTAAAAGTCTTTATTATTTTAGAGCAGTTTTTTACTTACAATAAAATTGAGAGGAAGGTTCAAGGAATTCCCATGCAGCTCTGTCCCACACATGCATAGTCTCCCCATTGTCAACATCACTCAAAAAAATGGTTCATGATTTTTTTTTTTTAATCAAGGAGGAGCCTACATTAATACACCATATTGATCCACCGTCCACAGTTTACCTTAGGGTGCACTACTCTTTCATGTCAGACCACTCATGAAGTCCTGCATTCACGCTGAAGGCCACATGTTTAGCCAAAGGGCACCTGTGAAACTATGCCATTGAAGGTGTCTGAGGAGGGCTAGTATAGAGAAAAGACTTAGATGGACATCACAGCTAATTTCAGGTACTTCAGAAGCCTAATCCGTGTGAATCTGGGGTAGGATAAGTGAGCAGAAGCTGTAGGCAGTTGAGTTTGGGTACAGTCTAAGAAAGAATTTCATGAAAAGCAAGAGTTGTCCTGAAAGTAAAAAGGGCTGTCCTGTGGAGCATAATGACTCCTGGGGAACCTGGTGAAAGTGAATATCTTTTTGTTTAGGTTTTTGCAGAAGTCATTTTCTAATGAAAATACACTAAGTTTTGTAGATTCATGAGCAATTCCTGGGTAAATGATAGTTCACAGTAGTAAGTGAACAAGTAAACATCTGAGAAAAGGAACTTGTCTACAGGACTTCTTTTCCATGACCAAGCTCCATTCAGGAGTGTGTGTGCGCACAACTCTTGTGAGGGTTGATTTGCCTGAGCCCATGCATGCTCTACCCGTCACCCAAATGACCTTGTGCCCACCATGTTAGAATTTCACTTGGTAAAATCCTATCTAATAAAGAGGGAATATGCTAATTGACCCTCACACCATCGCAAAGATGGAGGCACCCACAGCCAATAAGGAGGGAATATGCTAATTGACTGCCCCACACCTAAAGAGGGCAGCACCCACAGCCCCAAGATGTGGTGCCTGTCTCCAGAGTCCCCCAGTCTCCTCAGCCCCCAGCCACCCATGGCTGGCCCGAGGTGCAGGCAAGCCTCGGATGGCAGCTGCCCAGCTGCCCAGCTGCCCAGGGATCAAGTAACCAGGGATGGCCAAGACTTGTGCTGCCAGTACTGGCAGCACCGGAGGTGTAATGGGGTATCACCTTCCCCTGATTGCCAGGTCGCCTCCTGCACCTGAGGGCTCCTGGACTGTGAGGGGGGGCAGGCCAGGCTGAGAGACCTCCCCTCCAGTGCATGAATTTTTTATGTACCGGGCCTCTAGTATAATATATAATGACTTATCTAATTACAAGAAGAAGACTTTGCCAAAAAGTTTACCAAAAGTTTGATGTGTTGTTTTCTTTTCAATGACATCTAGAGCAGGAGTCCTTTCCTAATGGACTCCAGCTTCATGCCTCCTAAGAAAAAATTACCCTCTGTATGCCCTAAGCTACAACAGAGTAAGCGGCAGGGGAGAGCCTCTGTGATCACTGCCTTGTGCCTCTTTACAGAAGCTTGTGTCAGAAGAGAGGTTTGTATCCATGGAAACAGACTCCGATGAGAAGCAGCTGCTCAATCAGATCCTGAACGCCGTAAAAGTGACGCCCTCCCTCCACGAAGACCTGCAGGTGGAAGTGATGAAGGTTGGTTTGATGTGGCTACAAGCCTGCGTTATTGGCACAGGAACAAACTCTGACACACACACACACCCCACCAAAACCTCCCCCAACTCCACAGCTCTTATTGTTTTCTGGGAAATGCCTCTGCATGTTGGTCATGCTAGCTCACCCTTTGCTTGGAAGATATGGTAATTATCCTTGCTTATGGTCCCCCAGAGTAACCTTGATTCTTAAACAGAAAAGACAACTAAGTGAAAAGGTATGATTTCGATGCATCTATAAGATTTTTGGCCCACTCATGCATGTCAAATGTTAGAAAATGTATTTAACTTTTTTTTTTTTTTTTTGAGATCATGTATGTGAGCAGTTCTAGATTGGGACAGATCCAATCATTCTGGGTATCCTGCCTGCCTGTCTATGTTAAAACAATCAGGGTTCTAATGCTGTTTCAACGTTCACTAAGGTCTTAGAATAGTCGGTATAGGGGAAGAAGACCATAATTTGGAACCATATCAGAATCACATCTTTTTTTCCCCTGTTCAAATTATGTGACCTTAATCTCCCATATTCCAGCCACCATCTCTATTTGAAAATCACCATGATTGGGAGCCCCTTACACTGACTCTCCAGTATGTCATATCCTGGAGTGAAGAGTGAGTTGGGCAGGAGAAGGATGGGAATCTTTCCCAGAAGAGTGCCTTGGTCAGAGTAACAGCCAGAACCAGCAGACTGGCTTTCCATAATGTCTCTGCCCATTTTCTCCTTAGAGGAATGTTTAAGAATAGCTGGTGTCATAGAAAGGTTGATTTCTTCCTGGAAGTGCACTGAGGGATTTTTTTGTCTTAGATAAGAGATTCACTTCTCTGGGCTTCAGTTTCTCTACTCAGAAAAGAAAAGCTTGGTTTCTTAATGCCCTGGGACTTCCCCTAACTCTCTTGGTGGGTAGTGTAGTGATTAATGAAGAGCTCAGACTCCAAAGCCAGCCTATCTGGGTTAGAATCCTCATTCATTTCTTAATAGATTCATTCCCTTGGACAGACTCCTTAACCACTCTGTCTTGATCTTCTCATCTGTAAAATGGGGGTAATAGTAGCACCTACAAATACAATAGGATTGTTGTGGGGATTAAATAGAGTAATAGAATTCAGCGCAGTATCTGGCATAAAGCAAGTGCTTTCAAAGTGTTAAATATTACCACCACACTTCCTACTTTTACCTACTGCTACCTACTGCTGCTGAGTCAGAATCTTAGTGGTGGGTCTTAGTACTGTACACAGTAAATACTGGGAATCTTTGAGCTGGATGGCCTTGAGGAGATTGTCTTTAACTCTCTTTGCTTCTAGAATGTAATAGTACAGGTTTTTCCTGTCCTTTGACCTATTTTTTGTCAGTTGTGCAATCATAGGAACCGAGGAATAACCAACCACCTCTGGATTTGTTTTATTTTTCTACTACCCCCTTGGCCACTATTGGGGAAGAAGCAAGGCCAGCTGCCTTGTTAATTGCTTTTACTACTTCCAACTCTAGTCTGCTGAGTCCTTCATCTACTATTGAGTCTCAAAGTACTGGAGGCTGTGCTCTGGTGTCATACTGATGGACACACATGACAGATTTCATAATATCTGGAAATTCTCCCAGGCATATTGCTTTTTGTAGAGTACAGACATATGTATTAAAAATTAAAATGAGCCGAAACCGGTTTGGCTCAGCAGAAGACCGTCAGACTGTGGACTGAAGGGTCCCAGGTTCGATTCCGGTCAAGGGCATGTACTGTATAGAAGGCCTCTGCATCTCTGCTTAACAAAAACTATGGGGGAACGTTTTAAAACAGAGTTATTCGCAAATATATTCAAGTGGTATGGCACTTGGAAATAGTGGTGCATAAAAGAAAAAATAGATAATGTGAAAATACCTTTATCTCAAAAAGTAATGCATAAACTACTTAAAATCACATTTCTCAGTTTTCAACATTTTCTTCTTATTTTTTCATATATTTCTATTATCTCTAATGCAGTCACACTAAAGGGTAGAGAAGCTTGGGGGGAAAAGCAGTACAAATTTTATCAATGTGTATACAAAGTGGAAAAAATTATTTTCAATTTTCGGAGCAGGAAGAGGGAGGGCTGTTGGGGAACCATTTTCTTAGCAAAACCACCTATTTTAGTTTCTTGTGCACTAACCAAATAATGTGTTTATAATCATGGCAGACCAACCTCTAACAATTGCACATTCAAAATTAAATACTTTTCATCAAATACTGGATTGTTCCTTAATACTAGGGATTGCTGCAAAGCTTTAACGTGTATCAATAGACTTAGCTGTAGACTAAGAAGGGATTCCTCCTTGTTATGAGAAGACAAGACAATTCAGTCATTTTTCACCCTCAGACTTTGCCAATGATCATTCCTCCCCTAAGACACTCTAGAAGACCAAATGCCCAGAGTTAAGAGGCAAAAATATGAGACTCTGCCATTAAAATATTATTGAGAAGGGATGCAGAAATGGTCCTTCTATTTGGACCATTTCTTACTCCCAGACCAAGGCATGGACTGCAAAGCTGGTATTTAATTTAAAAGCACTTTCTCCTCTCCACTGTAAGACCAGAGTTCTATTGTACATGGATACCCTAAAGCTTAGGTCTACCAGTTCTACAGATAGTAAGCTTTTTTTCCTTTGTATTTTCTGTAGGCATCTGGTTGGCTTTGGTACAAAATATGAAAACATGTCAAAATTTTCTTTCCCTTCCCCTAACTTATAATCTTAATATCTCACTTTCTCTCCCTCCCACTCCCTCTCATCTCCTCCTCTCCTTCCCTCTTCTCCTTCTCATCCTTCTCGTCCTTCTCCTTCTTCTTTATTCTTCTCTCTCTCTCTCTCTCTCTCTCTCTCTCTCTCTCTCTCTCTCTCTCTCCCTCTCTCTCTCCACACACACACACACACACAACACACCAGACCTATCAACTAATTAGGTGGGAAAATTACTTCGATTCTTTCTTCATATTTGAATCTAGCTAATTGAACTAGTAAATACATAGAATGTTATAATGTCATGGGATGGTACAGAAAACACACTTCAAATCACTCTAGCTTTGCCCCTTGTTAGCCTGTGATGTAACTTTTCTATTCAATCAACTTTAAAATGTTTTTCGATAGAGTAAGAAGGCAATGTAATCCACTCTTTATGAACATAGACTTGACTTCAGGCTGAATTATAGCTTAAGTACTGGCTCTATCATTTAATTAGGTGTGTGATCTAGTATGAATGTCAAGTACTTAGCAGAGTTTCTGATGCATAATAAATGTCATTTCTCCTTTGAAAACTGTAAAGCCTTCCATCAATATTCATTTCTATTACCCAAAAATGCACATAAAATAAGATGTCCAATAACAGAACATTCATCATGCTTTCTCAGTATCCCATATCATAACCTGCCTTATCTACAAAGCTGGCCTGCCCTTCCCAGAGAGCATGCTCTCATCTCATCTTCTTTTCAAAAAGAATGGGGGGAAAGTCCCAACAGATCTAGTATCTGACCCAGCAATTCCACTTTTGAGTATTTATCCAAAGATAATGAAAACACTAATTTGAAAAGATCTCTGCACTTCTATGTTCACTGTAGCATTAGTTACAATAGCCAAGATACGGAAACAACCTAGGTGTCCACTGGTAGACGAATGGATCAAGATGTGGTTTCTATACACTCAATAGAATATTACACAGCCAGAAAAAAAAACAAACTCTTGCCATGTGCAACAACATGGATGGACCCAGAGTGTATTATGCTAAGTGAAATAAATCAGACAGATAAAGACAAATACTGTATGATTTTACTTATATATGGAATCAAAATAAACAAACAAAAAACAAAACAAAAACAAAAAAACACACAACAGACTCATAGAAACACAGGTTGCCATAGGGAAGGGAGTGGAAAAATAGGTGAAAAAGGTGAAATGGAATATAGTCAATAATATGGTGATTAGTTTACAGGGTGACAGATGAGTACTAGAATTAGTGGGGAGATCACCTTGTAAGGTATAAAAATGTCTAATCACTATGTTGTACACCTGAAACTAAGATAACTCACGTAGTATTGTGTACCATCTATGGTTAAGTAAAAAATACATTTTTCCCAATTCTAATGTTGAACTAGTTAAAAATAATAGCATGCAACAAAAGCCCTTGCCTTTTTTAAGCATCTTGGAAATCTACCTGTAAGGAATGGCAACCCACATTGTTGTTTTTCTTTTCTGACAATGATTGATTTCTTTCCAGACATTAATTACTAGTACCACACTCTACTGTGGTGTCATTAAAAAGCTCATTAAGGTGGCTTTCCAGAATTTCCAGGAGAGTTAACATGTGTCAACTCCTGTACTCAGCAAAGCTAGCAGAAGGCACTGCCAGGCTGTTCTTTTTTAAAGCAAGTATATTTACTGTGGGTGGATTAGGGTTCCTAGTAGAGCAGAGGAGATCCTCCAATTTTCTCAATCCTGTTGTCTACAAATATCTATTGCTTCCTCCGTGCTAGGCACAGATGATCCCTGGCAATGAAAATGAACCTAGCATGAAACAAAAACAGAGTCTTTGTCTTAAGGCCAGTGATAAAGAAATCAATGAAATACATAAATACACATAAACTGTGATAAATACAATGAATGAAAAATCTAGGAAAACTAAAAGTGTATTTATTATAAGGTCCGAGGGTAGGCAGATGAGAAGAACAGAGAAGTCTATTCTTAAGAGGTAATGTTTAAAGCAAATAGACCTAAAGTATTAGAAAGAATCAAGCAAGAAGACTGGGATTGGAGAAAGTGAAGGAAGAATTACTGTATTAATTAGGATTTATTTCCTCTGAAACAAGGCAGAAGTTTATTTTTCTTTTGCATAAATTTAGGTTAGTAGTGGCCAAACCACATTATCGGAAATGTTTGTTTCTTGGACTTTGTTTCCCCACCTCATTGTCCATGAAGGCCCAATCCCTCCTCAGTATTCATGGCCCCATTCCAGCCAACTGGCAAAAGGAAGCATAGGCAGGACATTTCTGCTCACATCCCATTGGCCAGACTTGGTCATATGGCAACACTCACTTGGAAGGAAGGCTGGGAAGTGTAGTCTTTATTTTGGGCAGCATGTGCCCAGAGTTCTGTTCTTAAAAAAAAATAGGATAGTGCTGAGAGAGAACTGGTGGTCTGCCACAATCCCTTATTACATGAGAATCGCAGTCTGTTTTATTTTCCCGCAGCAATAGGCAGCTGACACATCTCCTCTGCCATCTCCCTGTCCTTTTTTTACTGTATTTTTCTCAGCAGAAAAGAATTTTAATGCATTCAGAGAGGTGTGAGGTTAGCTGAGACCTAGTGGACTACTGTGGCCTATTCAGGGGGAACGTCACAATATAATCTCTCCAACTACAATAGTTAGCCCTAAACTCTTGATTCTGGCATGACTACAAAATTTCACTAGGTACTAAGTGAAAACTAATTACGTGCTCTCAGTATTGTTTGCATCCTTTTGGTGCCTGGCAGAGCATCTGGCATATGGCTTACTAGTTGCTTGTTACTTCAGTTATTGACTAATGGAAAGGAGAAGGAAACAAATGTGGTAGTTTTCAGTGGCCACCAGGATAAACAGGAACAAAAACTCAAGTTGTGATTATAGATAAATATCTGTGTGAGTTCAAAACTGAGAAAGAATAACATGGATTTGGACTTTAGAATTGCAGTAACCTCACACATCATTATACCCTTCATTTTATTGGAAAATTGAAGTTGGAATGGCTCAGTTACTTGACGGATCTTACACAGTTGTTGTTAGCAGAATAGCTTTTTCAACCATTTAAATATTTCTGGAGAGGCCTTGTGGCAACCGTAGGAGTTGATCTTGTCTTTGGATGTGTGGTATTGGGTAGGTGGAGAGGAAAACTTTCTAGACTTGTGTTTGAGTTAATTGCAAGGTCAGTGTGAGTAATACGGCTTCTGAAAAAACAAATGAAACGTAATGAGAAAGAAACACGTTTCGATAGGAATTAACTGAGAAACCTTTAAGTAGCCAAGTGTGTCTGCTAGAGTAGTAGAATGGCATGATGTAACTGTCCTAACAAACAATCATTGCACTCTGTCGTTGTAGAACTTCTTGTTATTTTTTCTGCTTTTCAAAATATTCAGTAGCAGAGTGGTAAAAACAGAGCTTCTGGAGCTAGAATGCTTGGTGAACATAGGGAAGTTTTTTTTTTAAATTTTTCTGTGCTTTAATGTTCTAAGCTGTAAACTGTAAATGATATATACCTCCTAGAGAAAGGCAGGTGGTGTCACTGAATTATCTGCTGAATTTGACCAAGAAAAAAAGAACCAGAATGTTTCTAAAGAGAAGGAATTATGGGATTACTTTCCATTTGAGGAAGTTTCCAGGCATTACATATCAGGGAGCAGAAGGGGATATGCATTAAGTAGCAGAGCTAAAGCATCAGCCACAACTAGAGCTGGGGTCTGAACTGCACCTGGCACTGAGGATTTCAAGAAAGTCTGCTCCCTCCTTGCTCCAGAAAAGTCGGCCTTCTGTGGGCTGGACTCTGCTTCTTAGATACCCTTTTGAGCTCTGGTAGATATTTTGTTTGGTTTGACTTACAAATATCATTTGGTGTTTGGAAAAATGAAACTACAATCACTTCAAGAAGCACTCATACATAAATAAAAATTATTTTAATGGTTTAAGAAAGAGGAAAAGAATTCCTTGCTCATTCATGTGCCCCCATGTCCTCGATGTGCCTTCAGGTAGGTTGTCTCCCCCAAATCAACTTGCTTCTTGACTATTTCCCCGAGTTTAATTTGTTAATTGTATGTTACAACATATTAAATTTAGACTTTCATGAAAAGGTAAAGACCGCAGTGCAACTGGTGTGCTATGTATTGAAACCTGATAAGCTTTCTCAGAATACAGTGTATTTTTCCAATCATAATGCTCATAGCAACTTATTATAATTCCTTATCTTATGACTGCCTTCAAAGCCAGACATTAGCCCTGCAAGATCAGGTATCAGGGTGTCTTTTTTTGTTCCCTGTATGCCCAACACCTTGCTCTAGATCTGATGCCTGGTAACACCTCAAAAAGTATTTTTGCGTAAATGAAGGGGAGCCCGAAGGATGCAGCACACGGGTAGACATAAAGTGGACATGCAGTTGCCATCTCTGGAAACGGGCTTTTAGCAGAAACCAGGTCTTTGAAACATAAATCTCAGGCAAGTTACCGTTTACTATGTTAAGTGCCAAAGACAGGTTCAGAGCAGAACAGATGTCAGGCAGAGAGAATGTTCCATAAGTCTCATGGGAGATGCCCTCTGGTGAGCAGAGGTGGTTTTCTCACTCTCCAGAGTTCGGTCCTGCCAGATGGTTGGCCATCTGAAAGGAGGCTCACTGGATTCTGGTTGCCCTCACCAGGTCACCTGACACTTCTGTGCATGGTTGCAAGAATTGCCTTTAGCCATTTATACCACCTGGATGTGACATTCAGATTCCCAGGACAGTTTTCTTCTATACAGAAGGGCTGTCTTATCACATTGTCTACATATTCTCCAATAATGGTTAAGCACATAGGTGAGCAGTCTCACTGACCACTGGCACTCTCTGATTCTCCTGTGGACAGTACATAGGAGGGACTGAACCTGGGCCAGGACTCACCATGCCTCCCAGGGCTTGGCAAGGTGCTGTCAACAGATGGGCATCAGGAAGTCAGGACTTACGACTAAGAAGCTTATGAATCTAATGGGGATGAAGAGGACACACAGATTTAAGTTATATCTAAAGGGCTCCAAATAAGTTCTGTAGAAAAAAGCCTTTTACATTTTCTGCCAGTTTTGTGACTGTCACATCTGTAGCAGTATTGCCTGCATTAAGCATGTTGAATAAGGGACATCACTGTTTTTCAAAATGTATTACTTTATTAATATCTCGTATAAAGCTCTGGGAATGGAGGAAGCAGAAGAGATGTTAGCAGACTGATCAGACATGAGGGAGTCTGTGGGGAGAACAGTAGTAGGATGACACCCAGTGTTAATAAATACAGAGACGTTTGCCTTCTATATTGGGAATTGCCTGCATCCCTTGGCCAAATGCACCCCAGTCAGTCCATAGCCATTGGGACAACTGTACTCTGTCTTTAACTTCACTGGCATCTTATTAAGTGTCTGCTTTCTCACTTCAATTTCCCATTTGCCTTAGTACAATCAGTTTTCAATGTGATTTGTTGGCCTGACCAACTCTAAAATAATACATACAGGACATTTAACATAGGGCATTTAAAACTGAAGTACAATAAGGTTCCAGCCTACTTTCTAGCACTATCGCTAGCCTCTACCTTCATACTTCCATGCCCTTACTCATGGCATTTCCTCTGCTTGGTACACATCTCTCTCCCTTTTCTCTCCTGCATCAGTGCTTTGCTCGTATGTCATCTCATCTGCAAAGTCTCTCCTCCAGTTATGTTGTCTTCTGACTGTCACAGTGAATATATGCAGTGGTCCCCACCACCACGTGTACGTGGGAGATACGTGTCAAGGCCCTGATGGATGCCTGAAGCCTTGGATATGGAGCCCTCTGTATAGTATGTTTCTTTCCTATGCATGAATACCTTTTCACTTAAATGAAGCATATTACAGCTTCTCTTGGGCAGCTCTGAATTGCCAGATCCTTTTCACTTGTACCAGTTCTTAAAATAGATCAGCTTTATTTTCCCCTTTTCAGGCTATTTTTTTTTTTTTTAATCTGGGGTTTCTGTACATATTTTAAATTGCAGAGTTGACTGGGAATTTTATAGCCTTTGTAATGATTTTTCCCCTTTTCATGGAAGACTGAGCTTTTCTTTATTTAAATCCTCACCCGAGGATATTTTATCATTGATTTTTAGAGAGAGAGGGAGGAAGAGTAGGGGGAATGGAGAGAGGGAAAGATTGGGGGGTGGGGAGAAACCTCAATGTGAGAGAGACACATTGATTGGTTGCCTCCTGCATGCACGCTCTCAGACCAGGTCCAGGGATTGAACCTGCAACCCAGGTATGTGCCCTTGATAGGAATTGAACCCACGACCCTTTGGTGCAAAGGCCGATGCTATAACCACTAACTCACACCAACCAGGGTTTAAGCCTTTTTTTCTATCCTCGTAGGTCATTTATAGAGGTAGTGCCATCCAGCTAGAATGCAAGATGCTGCCTATCTATCACTCAGTTCCTGCTGTTCAGTGATAATGTAGTCAGTATGCTTCCATGACCCCATGAGGGCTGTGTTTTTCATGGAGTTGCCCTCGATATTTAGATGTTCCTGTTTTCCTCGAGGCCAACATGCTCAGAATGTGAATTTAAAAATTTCACCCTCTCATTATGTAGTGGAAGTCAGGCACTTTAAATTAATTTTCTGTGGCTCCGAGTTTCCTTTCACTCACTGTGTGTTTTAATTTGGTGAATGAATGCTGGCTAGGCATTGGGCACATCAACTGTTTCTCCACTTAGCACTTCTTTTGGGTGAGTCATTTCTGTCTGCCTCACCATCCTTGCTAGACACGGGTGTCCTGTATATATCTTGTGAGCCACGGGGGACCAGGGCACTGTCAGAGCTATAATTAAAGCCTGCTGTGCTCCCAACACAACAAACAGTGTGCGAGTTTAAGGATCTGGCTTCCTTACTGTGCTTCCCTCTCCTTTCATTCTTGTCTGTTGTGCTTAGTTTTTGCATTTGGCTCAGTAAGCCTTTTGGTGTTGGTGGCTGGGCATCAGGTGGGGAAAACCTTTCTTCAAAGATGTTTTGAGAAAAACCAGCGGTGGGTGGGCAAAGGGAGCCTGTCTGCTGCAGACCCGGCTGTGAGGCCTCCCTGTGCATCCGCTGGCTTCCCTGGGGCAGTGGGAGTCCGGCACCCCTGTTCCCCTGAGACTCTTGATTTCCAAATCCGCCACCTCCACACCCTTCACGGAGACTCAGAGGCACGGCTCCCACTGCCTCCAGCCACTGCCGCCAGCACGCAGCCCTGACTCACAGAGAGCTGGGTTGGGTTTTTTTTAACATTTCCTTTCAAACTTGCTTTTGTGTGCTTAGTATGAATGTGCACAGGGTGGAAGGCAGAACATCGATCGCCAGTCCTATAAGAAACTGTGGTAATCATAGTTATGTTCCCATTATAAAGAGTGGCCAGTTGTCAGTCTTTATCATGAATGCCTAAAACACCAAGGCCCAGGTGGCCCAGGACTCACCTCTCCACCTTCACAGACCACCACCTCCAGCAGCCATCCATTTCTCATACCTTCCTACCCTCCCTCCCCACCTCCCGGCCATAACCATGGGGGGGTGGGGGGGTGAACACAAGAAAAGGAAGCTGTGCAAAGTGGCAGAAAGCTGAAGTAAGAAAGCATCATCTGAGAAAGCCTGAGGGCTTTTCCTGTGCTCAGTGGATGTAATACTCTAATGGGAAGATCATAAATAAGTAAATGCATCCTTCACATATGAGACTGGTACGTGCTCTCAAGTAAATGAACGGAGGTGCTGTAGAGGTTGAATCGAGACCTGAAAGAACTAACTACACGAGTGACATGAGGAACAAGCATAGGAGGAGCCCAGATCAGGCAGGTTTCAGACCAAGGGATGCCCAAATCAGAGGTATTAGATGTGTCCTCTCCCCAGCCAGAGAGATCCTGGTGACTGCTGCCCACAGCTTTCTGGCACACCAACCACCAGCCCCGCAAAGACAGTCCTTAATTAAATAAAGCCTTCTTCCACAAGGCCATAAAGCAGCTGCTCCATTATCCCTCTCTTCCAGCCGGCATAGCATTGAGAGGGTTTTTATCAGGAGTGGACGCTTGGGAATCTGGCATCTTAAAGATTAAAAGACTGAGGGGCAGACCCATAGTGAACTTAACTAACCTTGTGACTAAAATTGGCAAAAATCCCCTTTTCCTTTTGAAACTGCATGTGTATTTGCTTTCTCCGAAGCAGGGACTGCATCTAGGGCTGGCCTGGCTGGTGACTCAGAATGAGAGATTGGTAAAGTCCTTGTCCTGACAGTTGTGTTTTTAATGTGCTGCTGAGGTGTGTATGTGGTACGTGGTATTCGGTGCCAGGCTTCAGTGCTCTCCCAGGAATTGGGCAGCATTCTCGGGAGGCTGCTGCTGATAAGGTGCAGGCAGGGCCTGGCTGCTGTGTTTGGGAGCAAGGAGCAGACACCAGCACTTTTATGTCTGAGGCTACCAGCTAGCAAAGTTGCAGCGTCAGGAGCCAAATGGACAGGGGAGAGTCTGGCGTCCTAGCTCCAAAATTAGAAGCAATTCTTAAAATGCCACAGGCTTTCATGGATCTGTTCTCTAATAGCTCTACAAGTAGAGAGTGAGATTTTTAATGGTCACTAAAGATCTTGCAAATGTCATCGACTCGCAGTCTATGTGTTGGAGAATAAGGGTAACGTGGGGCTAATAAGTAAATCCCAGGCAGCCTTCTGAGGGAAATTACTGGAGGGAAGAGGAAAGTGAGCATGCAGGAATTTCTAATCCCATCTGGATTGGAGGGGGATGGGAGCAGAAAATTTGAGTATGCTTGGATCTAGGAAGAAATAGAGACAGTATTGCCAAGGGGTTCAGGATATGGAGTCAGATTCCTTGGTTTCAAATCTCAGCTCCATAACTTGTTACCCGAGTAATCTTGGGCATCTTATTCAAGTTGTTCTGGGCATCAGTTTCCTTATCAGTAAAATAAAGACAATCATAATGACAACTCCCATAAAAGCAATCTAGGTCATTCACATACAGTGCCTAGCACTAAGCCTGACCATTTAGTTTCCTTATCAGATCCTGGTAGACTTCTTGGAGTTGTTGAGGAATGCCTTTTCTGGCTTGTCTTGCAGTGGTCCTTCCCTGGGGGTGAGGGCAGCATCCTTTACTTTTTAAAGTATTCATCTCTACTGGACAGTGCGTGGCCACCAATTAAAGAGAGGTGCGTGCAACAGCAACACATTCGCCAAAGCAACGAACAAAGGAGTCATCAGCAGGACTGCACAAAAGCTGTATGGAATAAAAATCACTTTCTATATTTTTAACCCCCTCTCTCTCCCTTTCTCCCTCACCTCCTGGTTGGTAAAGGTTTTACTCTGCATAACTTACACCCCGACGTTTGACCTGAACGGGAGCGCTGTGCTGAAGATCGCGGAGGTGAGTGCCCGCTGCTGCCCCAGACCTTGGGTGCTGCTTGTACTTGTGCTGCTTGCTCACTGCTGCTTCACCCCAGCTGGCATCCATACTGAGGCAGAGGGAGCCCAGCAGTGGTGGGGAAAGGCCTTCTCTGGTCATGACCCTGGGGAACATCCACTAAGGATTGGATCTGTGAGAAGGCTCGGTGGCCCATCGTCCTAAGTGTTGGTGCTTTGCATGCTTTGATTGGCTTAATTTAATTTTTAACCATAGAAATAACAGTACTGGTTCTTCCCACTGTGCCTTGCTCAGAATGCATTCTTAGTCTGTTTTTCCCCAAGCTCAATTGAAAAGCATTTGATTTTTCTTCAGATGCTTTTTTAAGAAACCAGGTATTTGATTTAGAGAGATGTTTATTGATTAAATTCCATTCCTGTCTCCTAGTCCCCGATGAGTCTATTTTGTAGCTGTCACTGGAAAGCCTTCTCTTTTCTGTCTGTATTGATCTGTACTGCAGCCTGGAGCAATCACTACCTTCCAGCGCTCCCATGAGTATGCCCTAGAGGAAACTGGGCTTTTTGACTGTCTGGCATAAACCTTTGGTTTTTGGATAAAAAGTACAGCTCTGGAATGAACCTCATTATTCCAGAGCTGTACTTTAATACGCTTAGAGTAATTTTCTTTCCATTTCTCGAAAAGATTATCTTCAAGGTTTGTATGTTTTGGCAAGTGTACACCTTCAGACCTCAATGAGGCATTGATATTCCGAATTCTTAAATTACAGAGAAAAAGAAAGCCTATTAGTACTCATGGGTTTTTGTTTTTATAATAATTACTGTTTATTGGGTATACCAGGTAGATGCTAAACACTTTGAATATGTTTTCTTTTTTCACCATTTTTATTATCATTGTTGAGGTATAATTGACAAAGGTATATGTTTAAGCTGTACAACTTGGTGTTTTGATATATATATTTAAATAATCACAACAACCAAGCTAATAAACATATCCATCACCTCACCTAGGTAACATTGTCATGAGTAGTATTTGTATTGGCTGATTTATGGATTTATACAGTATTGTATGCCAGTAAAGGGAGAAAATTATTTTTGAGCACACGGACATTTTTGTGAGTCAGTCAAAATAAAAAGAAGCAGGTAATTAGCTGACCTCTCACTATAGTATAAATCAGTTCTCAAATATGTATTTACATGGTTGGAAAGAACACTTTTAATTCACACATTTATATGTTTTACTCCATACAGATAAAGAAAGAGAACAGCTGTCAATATTTTTTTAAACTGAATTTTGAGAGTACTCATTATGGGCAGGTTCATTCTTTTCTAATGTGGTAAGAACACTTAGGATGAGATCTGCCCTCTTAACATAATCTTAAGTGTAGTACAATACAGTAATCCATAATAATAAAAGTGTAATGTGCTAATTAGACTGGACAACCTTCCGGATGAAGCTGGGGCTGCGAGGGAAGCCAGAGAGAAGTGGGTGCCAGCAGCCCAGGAGCCAGGGGGAGGAAGGCCTACTCTTGCATGAATTTTGTGCGTCAGGCCTCTAGTGTTAACTATGAACACAATGATCTAGAGCAGATCTCCACAATTTATTCATCTTATATAACTGAAACTTTATACCCATTGAATAGTAGTTCCTCTCTATTTATCCCTCTTGGCAAGCACGACTCTACTCTGTTTTTTAGAATTTGACTATTTTAGATTCCCCATTAGTTTTATTTATTTCAGATATCTGTTTATTATTTTTGCCTTGTAATAGAACCTAAAGAAATCTCCTAGAGAATATGCATGTTAACATCTAATGATAGCCTCTTTACAAAAGGTTTATATTTCATGTTATGTAGAATATTTGATTTAATCAAAAGCTACTACAAAATCTAATTCTTACATCTATCACCTTATTTTTTATTGTTGATAGTATTACAGATGTCTCTGTATTGTACTATACTTAAGATTATGCTTCTTGTATGTGCTCTGACCAGAAATTGAACTTCCACCTTGGCATATCAGGATAATGCTTTAACCAATTGAGCTACTCAACTAGGGCTCAAACATATTTCCTAAATGCCTTAACAGTTGATCTGCTACAGAGTTATTCCACTGTTCTATCTGAATATGTGTTTTCACCAATAAGACACAGGGTCAGCTTTTAAAAAGGAGTGGAAATGCCTGCACTCAATCCATATTTAGGTAACCTGGCATAAAAAGAGCATAGAGTAGATCTATTTATAGGAAAAGATAGCAGCAACTTACAAATGTAAGTATATGGATCAGTAGTTATAAATATTAGATTATCAAATGAATAGTATATAGGTAATTTAAGAAAGGATAATAGTAGAATCATCTGAAATCATTGTTTACTTCAGATACATGAGCTAGGAATAAACTTCTTTCTAAAAGGCCTTCATTTTATGGGTGTGTGTTTTTTTAAATTTTATTTGCAAAATAGCTTACAGTCTTTTGGTTTTCACTACAGCAATCATTTAAGAAATGCTTTTTCATCACCAAAATGGGAGGATTACCAAAGAGACATACTGTCACACACACAAAAATAATACCGCTCTGTAGATTTAATGATACCCAATGATTTTTGTAGGCACTCAAGTGCTTTTCACCTGCTAACTTAGCCTTTGAAAATCTGCATCTCTATTTTCAAAGCATGACATTTCAGCCTAAAACTACCATTTAGCTCCAGGAAGTTTTCTTGGTTATATTTGAACTTTCACAGCTGGTGTGACTCAGTGGTTGAGCGTCAACCTATGAATCAGGAGTCACGGTTCTATTTCCTATCAGGGCACAGTCCCGGGTTGCAGGCTTGATCCCTAGTGTAGGGCGTGCAGGAGGCAGCCAATCAATGATTCTCTCTCATTCATGATAATTTCTCTCTCTCTCTCCCCCTTCCTCTGAGAGATCAATAAAAATACATTTTTTAAAAAGTCTTTAACTTAAAGGAAAAAAAGTGATGTTTTCTTCTCTTGTCATGTTTGATGTAGCTAGGGAAATAATTTATAAAAATGCTTTCAAATAAATCATGAAAGCAGCTATGGAAATGTTGGGAAAGATTTTCTTTCATACTCTGGTAACCATTACTCAAAGATAGTGCTTATCCTGAAACCTGTGGATCAGGAAATGGGATTTGTACTTAAGTATGAAAATGAGGCTATTTCCCCAAGGCACTGCTGAAACTTTACAAAGATTGTTAAGCATTTAAAATGTAAATAGGAAGGTGTGTAACTTAACTTGCTTAATTAAACTCGGTAAAGAAATTTTTTCAGTACAGGGTTTTCTACGAAACAGCAGGAATTAGAAATATCACCAAATTTAGAAATGATGTTTCATTGGGAAAAACACACCTGCTGAAAGCTCCTTTATGGCATTTTCTCAGTGAGAAAGTTGAGTTCATAAATGTGTATTTTCTGGTTCGATCTCATTGACTCACTGGAAACTTCTAGTCTCTGATTCTGTGGCATGCTGTCAGGTTCAAGCAGAGTTTGTCTTAAAGATTATTGTTTTATTTAAGATTCTTACTTTCAAGGACCTTTTTTCACTTCCATCTATCTATCAACTTTCCATCCTTCAATTCCAAAACACTGGTTAGTAATATTTGTTAATAGCTGAGCCCTTAGGGCATGTCAGTAGTAGCATTTCACATACATTCTCTTTTAATGTTTACCACAACCAAGTTAGATAAAGAATCCCAGGGAAAGTGAAGTTCATCTGCTTGTCTAAGGTTCTTTAGCTAGACATTCAAATCCAGACTCTTTATATGCAAATATGTGCTATTGACCACTATGCAGTATTGCTTCCTGGTAACCTCCATCTTAGAGGTAGGATCTTGCCATAATAATATTGGCAACTGACTGAAATTCTTAGGAGTCTTACCCTCCTGAGAACTTTACCTGGCATTTAATTTGATAAAGGCTCTATGGTCCTTTTACCTGTGAAGCAGAAGTATTGATGAATTTCACCTCCCTTGTGTGACCATGGATTCACGTGACCATTAGTCATATGCCATTTTCTTGAGTATCTTTACCTATTGATATACAGTTTATCTTTTCTGAGGATTGTTACTATCACAGGATTTGGAGTATAGTTTAGTTCTACTTGTTACCCCAGGGAACTTCAAAAACATTGAAGCCCAAGATCTGCCTCCAGAGATTTCAATATAATGATTCTGGTTGTCATTAAAGTGTGTTTTTTGTTTTTTTAATTGAGCTGACTTAACAACCCTTGAAATGTTCAATAGTCTATTTCTGAGATAGACTTCAAATAAAGTATCCTATAATTAAGGAGCAGATAGTCTCCAGATAAGACACAGATGACCTATCTACTTCTCTTTGAAGCATCTTATTATATTTGCTAGGTTCTTGTAAGGCTGGGGGGAGTAACCCTACCTCCTGGCAAGAGAAATGGCCAAAGGAGCCCAAGCCATTGTCTCAAATCAGCTGAGGCCATTGGAGTAAAGAAATCCCATTTTAAGGGACTGCTTTTTCCACTTTTCCTTCTGGAAACACTTTCTTCTTTGTGGGTAAGTCTCTGTACTCTGTTTTGACTCCTCTGAGGTTTCTGTTCTTTGGCAACTTACTACCAGATGGGCTTTGAGCAAACAAGTTTTTTGTGCAAGGAATTTCCACACTTGCCTTTAATTCTCTGCCTTGCTCTTGAAGAAGTTATTTAGAATTAGGAGACATGGAGCAATGCAGAGCTCCTCTCTGCTTTCTTTGGGCTGGTCTGAGGGCAGAGGCTAGAGTTCAGTGGATCCTTGTAGACCAAGCAGAAGGCTCTGCCTGGGAAGGTGCAGGGATGGATGGGCTGAGGTATCTGAATCCATTTGAACATGGCAGCTAAGCCAAGAAGAATGAGAAAGAGGAAGAGGGAAGTAACAGTCAGAGTTGTCCAAAAGAGTTTCCTTTTAACTGAGATTCAAAATTATTTTTATCTCCATAAAATTTTTCCAATTGGAAACCTGCTAGCTCTTCTCTCTAAGGGACTTATTACTCAGTACCACGCACTGTTTTGACAAAGCTGCACCACTCATCCTTCAGAGAGGAAAGAGAAGGTAAATGCACAATTCAATACAGTGAAGCTCATATGCATTTTGCAAAGTTAAGCACATTTCTATTGTGGAAGCTTTTTTAAAGACATCACTTTGGCCAGTGTTGAATATCTGCCACATTCTACTCTGCTGCTTCATATTTAATCATAGTGAGTCCACCCTGGGTTTAACCTAGTACTGTTATTTATCAGTCTACTTACTCAATGACATAAAACTCGTATCGCTATATATGGCTTGCAGACTTAGCTTTGTGTTTGTTTTCCTTCTGCTGTCGGGGTTTAATTTGCTTCACTAACAGTTTGTTTTTGCTCTCAGTTGTGTTTAGCATGCCGTAAACCTGGATGTCCACAATTGCATGAAATGACCAAAATGTCCATTATGAAACTCCTCACTGCCCTGTGTCTTCGTGCGTTCCCTGGTGATCAGGGGCCTGTGGCTTTTCACAAGGTATTGGACTTGGTCCCTTGATCCTCTGGCAGAGGTCCAGAACTGAGCTTTTTAAATGTCAATTCTACACTACGAAGGCAAAGGGCATGGAACGTAGAAGTGACCTAGGAGATACAAAAAGAGGAAATTGATGAGCCCTTTCTCAGAAACTCAGCCTGCATTTGGACTTGGTATTCTCTTAGCTTTTCTGGTTCAATGTGCTCGTTTTAGCACTGCCCCATAGTGGAGAAAGAAACAACACCCATTCACAATGTGCAAACTCATTGGCTTTTAATATAGTGGTCAGATTTATCATGGAAACCCTAGTTCTACCAATTTACTATTATTATTATTATTATTATTATTATAGCAAATGTAAGGAACTTTTCTTTAGAAGATGTCAGGATAGCTGAAAGCATTTCTTCCTAGGCATCTAAAGACAGCAAGTTATCATACACATGCTAATTTTTACATTTAAAAAGATACCCTTTGTCCAAAACCGGTTTGGCTCAGTGGTAGAGCTTCGGTCTGCGGACTGAAAGGTCTCGGGTTCAATTCCGGTCAAGGGCATGTACCTTGGTTGCGGGCACATCCCCGGTAGGGGGTGTGCAAGAGGCAACTGGTCGATGTTTCTCTCTCATTGACGTTTCTAGTATCTCTCTCCCTTCCTCTCTGTAAAAAATCAATAAAATATATTTTTTAAAAAAAGATACCCTTTGGTCACCTGAATATTTATAATCCCATCGTGGGTAGAATGAGCTTCTTTGATTAATCCTTTTTAAAAAAAAGCAGAGTAAACATGCTTACCTTTTCCCTTAATAAAATGCCTCCTGCAGTAAGTCATTTCCACTGTTAAACCTCTAAACACTAAAAACAGTGGTGACATTGAAAGTTGAAGAAACACATTTGGTATCTGGGACGTTTTCTACATACAGTGCTGTTCGTGTTACTTAAAATCCAGGCCCTCGTATGTACTTTCTTTCATGGGTTTAAAGTGACTGAAATAATTTTTTAAGAAAGGTTTTATAGTGGGTATGGCTCATAGTATTCAGTAGAATTGTGTTTATATTGATATAAAGTATGTAGTTCAGCTTTCAAAATAGCTACTCTTTCATCTTTAATGCTTCTGAGACTTCAAATTTCTCCTGAAATTTAAGCTTAGCAACCTGAAGATCAACAGTTGTAAAGATTTCGTGGGAAAATATAAGATTTAAAGAAAACTTGAATTCTGAGGTATTAATAGTACCAGAGTGCCTAATTACACTATAGAGAATTCGGTTTCATCAAAGTGAACCAGTGCACTCATTTAGATGTATTTTCAAGGCTTTTAAACTCTTTTATCACATGCAGAAATAAAGGCCTTACAGGACTAAAACACCTTTTTTTCTAAGCATGTATAAATAGTACCTTCCATTACAATCCATGATCATCTGAGAAAATGAGTTTAAAGTTAACGTGCCACCGAAACCGGTTTGGCTCAGTGGTAGAGCATCGGTCTGCGGACTGAAAGGTCCCAGGTTCGATTCCGGTCAAGGGCATGTACATTGGTTGCGGGCACATCCCTGGTAGGGGTTGTGCAAGAGGCAGCTGATCGGTTTCTCTCTCATGGACATTTCTAGCTCTTTATCTCTCTCCCTTTCTCTCTGTAAAAAATCAATAATATAAAGTTAACCTGTCCTAAATGGTAATTTGAAAAGTAAATATTTTGAAACTTGCTCTTACTTTTTTCACATGATATGAATAAATCCAAGCCAACTTCCAAATATACTTTTGAGTTTTAAATGCTCATTTGGAATATTAAGTGTTTAACCGGAGATAAATTTAACTGTTAGAAAATATTTACTTTTACTTAGTTAATTTTACCAAAAAGGCAATTACAGAGAGGCCTGACAGAAAATTCTAGCTTAAGCATTAGCAACAAAGGTTAACATTTAGTCTCTCTTCCATCTCAGTTATTAATCATCAAATTAACTTTGCCATTTAGGTGAGAACCTAGTATTTTCACTGTAAATAATCTTGGAGTTATTCCTAGAAAAATAATTTAGGCATACTACATCCCTTTTACTTTTTGTAGGACTAAATATGATTGGAAAATGGAAAGGACTGCATATATTAGAGAGAGAAAAAGTGGACCAATTTAAAGTATGCATTTATTGTTATGCCCATTCCTATATCTTTCAGAGAAATTAGAGGCAACAAAATCTAAAAAGTCATGACATTGAGCAGCAGCATCTTCAAGTGAGAGACTTTTACTCCCCCCAAAATTGGGATTTCTCCATGCTGCAGCCATCAGGGAGCCTGCTCAAGTTCCACTGGACATACAGACTCACAGGACACAACTAGGCCACAGTTGGCATTATATTCCCTGGGCAGGATATAGGACAGGGAGCAGACACGGGTCAATGGCAGGCGTTTGTCTTTCCTAGGCATCCTAACACCAGTACTGAGGGTAGCCTCTGGCTCTCAGATGTCAGCTTAGGAGCCAGAAGATAAGAGCACCTTGTGGGTGCAGTCACCTTGGCTTAGGAGCCTCATATTTCAACTAAAGTTCACCCTTGAACAACACGGAGATAGGGGCACCATCCACTCACGCAGTAGGTAATTCAGGTGTAACCTTTGACTCCCCCAATAGCCTGCTATGGACTGGAAGCCTTCTCAGTAACATAAACAATTGATTGACATATGTTAATGTTTTATACTGTATTCTTACAATAAAGTAAGCCAGAGAAAATAAAATGTTCTTAATAAAAATCATAAGGAAAAGAAAATACATTTGCAGTTCTGTACTATATTTATCAATACCATAAGTTTTTAAAAATTCATGTGTAAATGAACCCAGGCAATACAAGCCTGTGTTGTTCAGGGTCAACTGTATGTGTGTATATAATTATATATATATATATATATATATATATATATATATATATATATATATATATATATATATAATGAACCAACATCTCTGTCAGAGCTTGCAGAGTTCCCTCAGAGGACATGAGCTATGACAAGGGCCACTCAGGGATGCTCAAACCTGTGACTCCTTACTAGATTTTTAAAGTACATCCCCAGGTTTCCCAATTCAGATACAGCTTGGTAATTGGGGACATTTTACCATAAGCCGTGCTGCCTAGTAACACAGCTGATGTCCACCTTTATCAGGTTTCCAGGAGAACACGGAGAGCGAGTTAACCCAAGGTCAGGCTTGTTTATAGAGCAGGAGAAAGGGCTTCGGTTATCCTCTCCCCACACCTGGTAACTCAGGAGTTAGTAACTCTGCTCTATTTTGCCCTGAAGGGAGCTTTTCCTGGTTAATTTCCAGCCACCTGAGTTTGTCCCGGAATTATTGGGCATATCTTTTTTTTTTAAATATTGATTTTTTTTTTTTTTACAGAGAGGAAGGGAGAGGGATAGAGAGTTAGAAACATTGGTGAGAGAGAAACATCAATCAGCTGCCTCCTGCACACCTCCCACTGGGTATGTGCCCACAACCAAGGTATATGCCCCTGACCAGAATCGAACTTGGGACCTTTCAGTCCCAAGGTCGACGCTCTATCCACTGAGCCAAACCGATTAGAGCTATTGGGCATATCTTAACACCACTATGTTGCATTCTCCTCTGGTGCTCAGAAGTGTGAGCTTCTAAGAGGGACGATCTGTAGGGAAATAATACTTTTCCTACATGCTTAAAACACAAATGCTCAGGGATTTAACATATATGTAGGACTTATATATGTAACTAGTTCTAAGTCAGGCTGGCTTTCTGTTTAAGAGCAATTTCATATCCTCTCTGGTTAATACCAAAGCATGTTGGTAATACACTGATATCTATGGAGTGTGTATGTTGCTGTCTTATCTCTTTACCAGGTGTGCATTGAGACATACACATGTAGCTGTCACCAGCGTAGTATAAACACTGCTGTGCGGGCCACTCTAAGCCAGATGCTGAGTGACCTGACTTTGCAGTTACGACAAAGGCAGGAGAATACGGTGAGCCTTGCCAGTGTCTCCGTGTGTAAGTGCATGTATGTGTCCCCACCCCACATACTCCCCACACTGCCAGCTCCCCACCCCCACACTCTGCCAGGACTGCTTCCTACTGAAACAATGGAAGGGCTGGCTTGGTTTTGAAGAACATTTATTTCTATAAATTAAGCTCCTAAATATGTATTTGCCTGTTTCACTCCAAAGCTCTGGGAATGTTTTCCTTACAGTTTCTATCGTTATTTTAGTCATTATTTTGAAATTCACTTTTCTTTTATAATCATTAAAAACAAACGTATCAGATTAAAAATATGTTATAGAAAAGAATTATAACATATTGACAAATACCAGCAGTAAATCCAAAATTAATAGCAGTTAATTCCACGCTTTGAGGTTTGTATCTGTGGGTTCTCGCTAACGAAAGAGCTGTGGCTGGTGGTCTCCTTCACCTGCAGGCACCGCAGTGAGGCTGGACTTGTCGTCTCTCTGTCATCAAAACACCCTGGAGCTTTTTGCTCTGAACTCGAACAGATTGTGTAACATGAGTGTTCCAGGGAAAACATAAATGTAATTGGCTTCTTGCATAAATTATCTTCCGGGAATGTTAACAAGGAGATGATTCCTCTTCAAAATTGGTGTTTTGTTTTGTCTTTTAAAACTGCCTCTGTAAGAACTCAGATTAAAGTTCTTTTAAAATCTGGAAAAAAAAAAAGTATTTTGAAGTGAATACTTCATTGATTTTAGGATGGGAACTGTCAGTCACAGTCTAAAATATCTCAGAAATTAATTTTAGAATTTAAGATTTTATGTTTCACTTTAAATATTGCTAACTTTTAACCTCAATTACTATGTAATTTTTAGAAAACCGTGGACTTATGTGGAACTTTTGAGATAGTCAAATTTTTTCATTCCTCATAAAAACAGATGAGGACACAAAGTCCAAAGAGGTGAAGTTGAAATCTAAAATTAATGAGCTTACCAGTGAGAGAGCCAGAACTTCACCCTGCTCTCCTGGGTCCCAGCCCAGGTTATTAATATGAGCTCTGGCAGCCGGTGTTGGGAAAAACAAACACTAATCACATAAAAACTAATATTGATAATTTTCTTTTGTGTTTTCTCTGTCCAAAGTCTAAGCTTCTATTTAAAAAGTAATAGTTTTAATTTAAAAAGTTTTTAAACATATTTTTATTGATTTCAGAGAGGGAAGAAGAGGAAGAGAGAGAGAAACATCAATGATGAAAGAATCATTGATTGGCTGCCTCCTACATGCCCACTACTGGGGACTGAGCCAGCAACTTGGGTATGTGCCCTTGACCGGAATCCAACCCAGGATGCTTCAGTACACCGGCTGACGCTGAGCCAAATCAACCAGGGCAGATTTTTTTTTTCCTTTGATCATAGCTAGGGCAAATTTTAAGTATTTTTATTATATTAGCTTACTCTTTGTTAAAATAATTTCATGTATGCTAGCATTTGAATGTGGTGGTGTGACGATATTAGTTTAAAGTAAGTTCAAATCTATAAATAGAAACCATTAAGAGAAAAAAAGTATGTTTAATGGAAATAAACTCAAGATGTTGAGAATTATCATGATCATATACAGTCACATTCCATCTTTTCTAAATGGCCATACAATGAAATATTAGAATAGTAATGACACCTTAATGTTTTGAGATGGAATATTTCAATACAACTTTGTAGTTTCAAAGTGGTTTCAATTATATTAGTCATTTAATCTTATTTTTAAAATTTTAAGCAGGAGATCATTAGGTGTCAGATGACTCAGCCTTACAGCTCATGTGGCTCCTTTGTAAGAATGGTGACAGGTATATTTGGTAAGAGCTGGATAAAACCCAAGGGTTATTTGCCTCTGTCCTGTGTGGCTAATCAGCCTTCTGGTCTTGCCCATCACTGACCATCTGGACTCACTCCAACCGGAGGCAAGATCCCAAACTAGGTAGAAAATTAATGTTTTCTGTTATTGCCTTTCTGTTACTCATGCGGTCCCTGGAGATGTGTTCATGTCCCCGAAAGACTCAATGCTCAGTATGCTAATATTCAGAGCATTTGTGATGTATACTAGAGAGACTAAGTCTTGCCACCTAAGAAAGGTTATTTTAAAAAGCCATTAAAAGGAATGGTCCAGCCAAAACCGGTTTGGCTCAGTGGATAGAGCGTCGGTCTGTGGACTGAAAGGTCCCAGGTACGATTCCGGTCAAGGGCATGTACATTGGCTGCAGGCACATCCCCGGTGGGGGGTGTGCAGGAGGCAGCTAGTCGATGTCTCTCTCTCATCGATGTTTCTAGCTCTCTATCCTTTTCCCTTCCTCTCTGTAAAGAATCAATAAAATATTAAAAATAAATAAATAAAGGGAATGGTCCAAGGAAGCTATGTGTCCTGCCTCGGGACACTGAGCATTATCTGGGAAAGCTATGTGGTGTGCAGCGTGACCCATCTCTGGAAAGACATTGCAGGCCATCGCAGAATTAGGAAGACTTAAATGCTATGGAAAGAAAAATCAATCTAGAATGCCAAAAACACTAACATGAACTGTGCCTTCAACCTAATGTCTGCCTGCATTCCACCCTCCTCCCAGTGCAGGTCAGCATTTCACAAAAAATGTGTAGAAGCAGCTGAGCTTGCAAATTAGGGAACAGAGAATGCTAGAAATATGTTCCTATAAAAAGTTTAAAAGCAAACAGTTCCATAGGATGATTTACTGTCTTGTAGGTGATTAGTATGAAAATGCCCTCTTACTATCTCCCTGTGCTAAGAGTTGGGGAGACTGTAGAGCCTATTTCCTATTCTCTGCTCAGCATTCATGGAATTCTCCCTGCAATGGAAGTCAGTGTAGCAATTTGTAAATACCTTTCCCTTCCTAATCTCCCTTCTGTCAAGGTTATGTCTCTACCTTGATAGTTCCAGATCTACCAACCGATAGCCTAACCTGGTTGGTCTGGTCAGACAGTTGGAAATTAATATGCCACCCATCAAGTAGGAAACTGGTACTTCTGACCAGCAGTCATCTTTGGACCTGGATTTTGAAATCCAGAAACAGATCCTTCTAAGACTCTGTATTCTTCAGGTGCCAATCAGAGTGTAGTCTGTGACCTTGGGAAATATAATTATTCCTGCAAAGGTAACTCACCTGTTTAGGTGGGTATTGCCCCCAGTCATAGCTCAGCACCCTGGAATGAGATAGTGTATCACAGGGATTAACCTCTCAGGAAGTTTATGGACTCTTGAATGAATTATTTTTGCAATTGGTAAGCTCAGTTGCAGCCATATGCTTTCCTATAAACCATGAACAATGAAATGCTATCAAGACCTGGAGGGTGAGCTTTAGGTGAGTTAGCTGAGCCCAGAGCACTCAAAATGACATCTTGTTTCTAAGGATTTTCCATTGTTTAAGTCCAGATTTTTTTTGCCTGAATCTACTAATTTTCCTGTGTGTGTGTCTCCCTTACTAGATAATTGAAAACCCGGACGTCCCACAGGAGTTCGGGAGTCAAGGTATTGAATTTGATGTTTGCTTGTTCTCAGTTTGAACGTGGGTATTAGAATGCCTCCCAGTTGCTTGGTGGTGGGGAGTAGAGCTCTCAGGAGAGTCCACGATTCTCCTTGGAGCTTCTGTGTAGCTTTGCCTTACATGGTATGATTAAACCAGCTGTGTTCTTCCTTCTGATCCTACACTCTTATGCCAGCTACTCCTGGTCCTGTTGCAACAGTGAGAGGGAAATGAACTCTTCATAGACCTTCCTGTTGGAGGCTGGTGTTTTAGTTACTTCGTTCTTTATGAATCAGGTGTATTAATTGTTAAAATGAGAATGGGATGGAGGGTGGTAGAACCCTGATTGGTACAAAGTGCTATTGCACCCGAAGTATGTTTGTGAAGTACCCGTTTTTTTTTTTATATGAAAAACAAGTCATCTCATAAGGAATCTTGCAGAAGGACAGGAATCTAGGTAAGGAACTTACATTCTGACCCCACAGGAAAAAGGAAAAAACAGAGGTCCATTTGAAATTAATAAGCAGTTTGATTTTTTTTTTTTTTAATGTTTGGTGGTATTGTTTTCGGAAAGAGATGGGAAATTCAAATCATCTTAACATAAAAAAAGGGTAATGTACATTTTAAATCAGATTTTATTAAGTGATTTAAAAATACTGGAAATAGTCTTTTTTTGATAGTTTTGACAGTTAACAGGGAGAAGGGATGCAGTAGAGAGACGATAGAAAAGCGGGATGAAAGGGGGAGAGAGCTACACAGTCACAATGAGGAGAAGGAGAGTAAATAAAAGAAACGAGAGAAAAATATCTGAAGTCATTTTCTAAATAATTGCTGGAGTGGTTGTTCCAGCCGCATCTCTCTATGTTGTCAGGCTGTAGACTGGAAGTGCTACAGAATCTCTTCACCTTTTAATGCTCCCAGCGATAGGCTCCAACATTTTCCACCCCTCTTTCCTTCTCTTTTGGCAATTGCAGTTCCCATAAAATCTTCACTTTATTAGTAGAGTGATGTTATAAACTGGAAGGGAGTTCAAAGTCCTCTTGGTCAAAGATACATCTTTAAAAATATATTATAATAGTACAAAATTGATGGACTCATTTGAAATTTATCTAAAATTGAGATTAAGGACTATTTGTGAGTTTTATTATTTTTTAAAAAATGTTTTTATTGATTTTCAGCAAGAGGAAGAAAGAGGGAGAGAAAGAGATAGAAACATCAATGATGAGAGAGCTGCCTCCTGCATGCCCCATACTGTGGATGGAGCCCAAAACCTGGGCATGTGCCCACCAGGAATCAAACCATGACTTCCTTGTTCATAGGTCAATGTGCAACTACTGAGCCACACCAGCTAGGCAGTTTTATTTATTTTAAACTGTGTTTTATAATTTACCATCCTGTCTGTCTGGATTTAAGATCACCGAGTCTAAGGATCAGCATTTCTCTTTCCCCTGCCCTCTTCCAACTTTACTTTTATTTCTCTCTTATACTCTGGCCATTTTCCCCTCTGTCTTCCTAGATTTCATGGGTATTCATTAATTTATTTATACATCTGTCAAATACTTAGCCACATTTGTATAGATCTTTACAGGTTTTTATTTTTTTTAAACACACAAATGCTCCCACTTGTTACTTTCCTTGGCCCAATTATTTGGTGTAATGGGTATTATCTCATCTTAACAAAGGAAAAATTGATGTTTATGCAAGCTTATGCAGTCAGCAACTTGTGGACTAGTACTTAAGTCTATTCCAAATTTCAGCCTTTTTCCAATGCGCTCTACTGCTTTATGGGAGTTTTGTTGTCAGTTCATGATTTGAACATGTTTTTTTTGTGTTTGTTTCCCCCTCCCCCCCTGAAATTTGCTATTGCTCTATTAATACCAGTGCTCTAAGGATGGTGGACAAATAAAGTGGTCAAGATGGTAACCAGATGTTTTGCCCTCCTTCTCTGGCTTCCTACTTTGAAAGGCCCACCTTTCTTAAATGCTGCCATATTTTATCTTGTTGGGATACAGTTCTGCTCACAAAACCGAGAAAAACAAGAGGTCAGAATAAGGGACACACATATAGTCTACTGGTCAGAATATTGAGAAAATCATTGTCAATTATGGTGATTCTTGAATAAATATCTCTTCATTAAGTGTGAATGAATTTAATAAGAAATAACCTCTTGTTTTCTTTTTGGACTATCTTTTCAGTATTTTACTTTAGAAAGGAGTCATTATATTAAAATGTATTACATTTTGGTGGTCCAAGGAAGTCAGCATCTGAAAATCATCGTTTCAGTCCTGAAAAGATAAGGAGGAGGAAGAGAAGGACCATTGAGGGACCTTTGAGTGCCACTTCGATGTCTAATACCTATAACCTCCTCTGTTTGCAGGGTCGACCGTAGAGGCCCTCTGTGATGACCTTGTCTCTGTGCTCACTGTTCTGTGTGAGAAGCTGCAAGCCGCCATCAAGTAAGTGCCTCCAGATTTGGGCTCTTATTCACTAACAGTCTATTACCAACATGACTTTTGTCTTTAACAATATGCAAAATGGCAGATCATGGGGACGATGGCTCCTCCCATCGGTATTAATTTCTGAGAAATAGTTTCAGTGACCTTAGGCAAGCCTGCATTACCCAGTACTATTACTGATAGATATAACTTTCTGATGAGAAAATGCAAGGAAGAGTCAGTCCCTCAAGCATGGATCCAAATGGAAAGAATGTTGGCTGAGAATTAGTAGCTGGGAAGGCTAGTACTCACCTGGACATATCCCAGTGCGACCCTGAGTCTCATCAAACTGTTGCACCTTTCTCCTCAGTTACTGGCAGAGTTGGGCACTGTGGTCTTTTTCTGTCTCATTGAACATTTCCTGAGCCTCTGAGCTCACATGCATATCTTTAAAAGGGACATGTTACTCTGACTTTTATACACTTGTCATTTTTATGGCAATTTAATTTAATCAGCTGTCAAGGATGCTTTTTCTGTACCCTCTGCCCCTGTCTTAGCATTATTAGGGAAATAAAACAAAGACCACTAAGACTTTGAAAAGTACAAAGTCTATGTTCACTACTTTGCAGGCAAGGGAAAGCCAATAAGCTAAACTTTGTTTTTTTTCTGAGTCATTTACTAAGGGAAAACACTAAAGATTTTTAAATGCTACAAAAGTTGGGGAACTCGTGGTAATTATGCCATTAATAACCCAAAACTAGCCATCAGGATAAGTCAGAATGAGTCTGCATGTCTACAAATGATAAATTTAAAGCGTGTCTCTGTTGATTGGTCAGGAAAGAGTCTTCACCTAGGTCCAAGAAGGGCTTTAAGTTCATGGTTCTTTAAAACCTGATGGCTCTAACATCAGCTACAGTGACTCCCCATGTGTAGAGTGACCATATGACCTAGTTTACCTGGGACCATCCAAGTTTATGCCTGTTGTAATCATTATAAACATTCAGTGCTGATATATTCTAAGAAGTTCTGATGTAAGTGAAATTTTTCAACTGCACAGTGCCTAGCATATAGTAACAACTTGACAGATATTAGCTCTAAAATGGTCTTTTTACTTTCAATATTGCCAGTGCTAATTCTAGCTTATGATGCATTTGGAACATTGAATTTCTTACACCATAAATTTGACTGTAGGTTACTAGGAAAACATATGGCACAAACCTTCATTGCAAATGCATACAAATTAGAAACTAAAAGTTATAGATTTCTGTCAGTTACTAAAAAAAAATGTTTCTGAGCCATATAACTGGAGAATTGGCTTTAAGTGGGGAAAGTAACTCATGTGACATGTATATGGTTTTCTAGGGTTTCTGATTGGACAGCTTAATAATTTCCTTGTTTGGTTTTTCAATGCACTTCTGCCTCTGACTACTGTTTACCTTGTTTGAATCTGATCTTTCCTATTATGATTCTATTACCCTAAGATGGGGGTACTATTGCTAAAGAATCTGAGGGTGCAGCATGCTTAGTACAGCTTCAGTAGAAGACCTTTAAGTCCACCTGGTCAGGTTCTATCATGCTCTTGGCTACTGTCACTCTGGCGTTTCTGTTAATTCTCCTTGTTAAGTTTTCACACCTCTGACAATTTCTTCTGATTTTATTTTCATAACGCCGTGTGTTTCTGTTAGCCAAACTTGACACCTCTCTTACCTTCTAAATATCTTCTTTCTCTGAAATCACTCTATGGTCAGTACTTCCCCTCAACAACCATCCCCAAAATACCTCCTAGGACTTTAGCTCTTTAGAAATAGTATCCATGGCATGTTCATTCTCTCAGGAACATCCAGAGAATGCATTCAGTTACTCAGAATAACTCGAGTGCCTTGGAGATACGGTATTAATAGAATTCCATATTAGGCAAGTTGAGTTACACGATGTTTAAATCCAAGAACTTTTGGAAGGATAATTGGGCTTAGGAATATATGTATTCATTCTCTCCCTGTTCATCTCCCACCACCCTCTCCTCCCGACACAGAATATCAGGGAAGAATCTGCACCAAAGCAGTCTTAGAATCCATGAGGCCCGGCTCAGTGTTCATCTCGTGTGTTCTAATTCCATTCCACTGCTCACACAGTTGCTTAAGTCCCTCTCTCCTTTGTCTAACTAAATCTGAACTGTTTTTAAAGGAGGCTCAGTCAGAATAGTTCAAGATAAAACTCTGCGGTCCAGAACATGCCGCCTGATTGCCTGGCAGAAGTCCTGCCAGGATAGGCAGCTGCTTAGCCCTCATGGCCTCCTGGTCTACTCGGGAGACTTGTCCTCTATGGGTTCTGCACCTACAAGAAATTCAGAGATGAGCAGAAAATGAAGCCAGTAGACACTCAGCCTGCCAGCCATGAGATGCTCAAACAAAAGACCAGGCAAAGTGACTCACACCCTCCTGCTCAGACAGATTTTTCCCTAGTGTGTTTTGAAAGAGTTGGCTGGTTTCTAGGCTCCTTGCTGCCTTGTGCATCTTACACATTTTTACATCTAGAGTCAAACAAATGTGAAGCACACATACACACACTGTGCACATGCCTATATGTGTGTGTAGTGAGGGGCATGCATGGGCAGTGCTTACATTTCAAACAGCCGCTCTAATGACATGATTCATGTCAAGTCATTAGCACCTGTTTTTCCTGGTGCTACAACCCACAGAAAAGATGCCACATTTGGTCTCCAAGGAGACTCCCAGGCCAGTTACCTTGGCAATGCATTCTCCCTGTCATCCAGTCTGATGCCTGGGGGTTGCCACAGACACTTATAGGAACCTGGACTGCTCATAGTTTCTCTATAGGTTTATTTCTAGTGATTCCAGAAATTGAGCATGCTTATTATCGTCTCTAACTATTTTAGTTTTGTGATGCTAGTCTAACAGCTAAGGGATAAAGAGACACTTTCAAATTGGAGCATTTAATAATTACTTTTCTTAACAGGGAATCAGGTGATTGGTCAAAAAGATTAGCCTGGGACTAGAGCAAAAGCTGTTCTTTTCAGAACTGATTTTTTAAAATGTGGTTTATCATTGTTGCGGTGGCCCTTCTGTTGCCCTCTCCAATCTGTTCATTTGTACAGCATCCAGAATGATCATTCTGAAATATGAATCTGGTCATGTCACTCTTCTACTTGCAGAATAAAGTCCAGACATCTTAGCACAGCCTACAAGAGCCTTCCTATGCTGACCCCTGCCCTCCTCTCCAGCCCAGGTCCTGCTGGTGACATCTTCACACGCTGCACTCCAGTCACAAACGACCCCATCCACCCCACACTTTGCACACACGCTCTCCCCAACACCAAAACGCACTAGAGGCTCCTACATGAACTTTAGGGCTTCACTGAGATACATTTCCTTTGGGACTTCTTTCTGGGTCTTTCTAAGGAGGGTCAGATGCCACTCCTCTGCTCTCATAGAATCTTTTGTTAAATTATTCTTTTATGGCCACTTTCTGCACTGTGCTTTGTATACTTATCTTTCTAGACTCACAAAAATGAAGAATGTGCTGTTTACAGTCAGGAACTATGTTTTGTTCAAAAGTGTAGGGAAGCTCGTGGGTGTAAGGATACGGACACGGGAAGTTCATCCAGGGCCCAAGAGTGGCTAGTCATGTCTTGTCTTTCTTCCTCTTCCCTAGCCACCACCCTCCTCTTGGCAAAGGATAATTATTTCTGAGGAGACTCAGCTTTGACCCCTCTCTTCTTCCACCCTCAGAGGGTTTGGTAGAGTACATCCAAACAGGAGTGGAACTCCCTTTCCAAAATCATCGCATTACCTTGATCATTATACAGTTCTCTCAACAAGAGAGATCTGTGAGTCAGCAAACGTTTTCTGTAAAGGGCCACACGCTTTCTCTGTGTCCTGTTCATCTTTGGGTTTGTTTTGTTTTACAACCCTTCAAAATGTAAAAATCTTTTTTAGTTCATAGGCCATGGCAGGATTTCTCCCTTGGGCTGTGGCTTTCCAACTTGCTTTAAAGGATAATGTCAGTTTTATGGAGCCGTATCACCGAGGCATTTAACACAGCACTTAAGTGAGGGTCCCCAGCCTCTTCTTCCGATGCTTTGTCTGACAGCTGCTCAGTCTGGCCATTGTGTGGATGTGACCTGGGCTTTGGCGGGGAGGGTGATCTGGTATTAACTTCCCTTCCTTCCTGTCTCCTTAAATTTTAAGTCTGCCTGTCACTGGTCTTGCCTTTTCCTTTTGCCTCCTTCTCCTGGAAATTATTTGAACTGTTAAGGGCATTAAGCTTCCTTTGGGCATATTTTCACTTTAAATCTAGAGAAAAGAGAGACAACCAAAATTATCTTTTAAAACAAGTTTTTCCTTTTACTGAACATTTTCATTCCACTCAGGATTTCTGAATGGTCTTAAAAATGTATTATGTACTTGTAGCAAATGTGTCCTTGGACATTAAATTATTATTTAATTCTGGTGGGTTAGGCAGCAGACTTAGCCTGTGGCTCCATTGGTTGGAGCATCGTCACAGAGTTGGTTCCTACTCAGGGTGGAGGGATCTATTGCAAGCCTCTCTTGGCTTGTAGACGGCCGCCTTCTTCCCATGTCTTTTCACATTATCCTGCCTCTGCATGTCCCTGTCTCCAAATTTCTCCTTTTTATAAGGACACCAGTCCCGTGGAGTCTGGACCCAATCTAATGACCTCACTGTAACTCACTTGCCTTTACAAAGAACCTATCTCCAAAAAGGTCACATTCTGAGGCATTGGGGTTTAGGACATCAACATACGAATCCAGAGGCGGACACATTCAACCCATGACACCAACCCCTTCCCCCAACTGACATTTTTATAATGCCTGCCATTCTTCCAAGTGTTTCCCACACACCACCTCTAACCTTGCCTTGGCAATGTGTGCCTGTGTGTTGGTTTTGTTCTGCAGCGACAGTCAGCAGCTGCAGCTGCTGTACCTGGAGTGCATCCTGTCCATGCTCAGCAGCTGCTCCTCCTCCATGCACCTGCACAAGGGCTTCACAGACCTGACCTGGTGAGCCCCCCGCCCCCACGCCAGCCCGAGGGTTTGCTCTTTCCAGCTGTGCCCGTGGGTCCCTTCCCACAGCCTCCATGACCCGCCAGGCCTTTCGCCTGTGAAAATGTTCTCTCCGGGAAAGTGGGGAAGTTGCTTTGCTTACATGCACCGGAGCGAAACTGATGATTCCTGCAGCAGAATAGGCCTCCAAGGCCCTCTTGCAGATGGTTTACATCATAGGATCGTGAGACTCAGAAATGAGGAAATTATTTTCTCGGTTATTCATTTGTTCTAAAAGCATATAAAGGCTCTGCAAAGCTATGCGAGGTGGCGGGGGAGGAGCAAGAAATACTGAACATTATTCTTAGCCCTACCCTGGCACTTTTTCCACGTCAACCCAAATACTAGTCACTTAGTCATAGTCAGAGATTCACACAAGTGACAGGGCCTGCAGGCAGCCAGCTCATTGTTCTGGGTTCCTGGGCTTATCCACAGGGAGGAATATGAATGATATGTGTCAGAATTTTAAATAAACTTCTCAAAATAATTTTGTTACTTATAGGAAAAGGAAACTTTATGTCTAAGCCATTTCACAGTTTTAGTCTATATCTCTATGTAGGATGGTTTCTTGATGGTTCTCTTGATATTTTATTTAGTTAACCCTAGCTTGACTTATGAGAAAGAATATTTTATTCTTATACTCAGAAATGATGGCGGGACATAGAGAACTGAGGCAGGACAGAGCCCAGAAAAAGGAGCAATAAAGAACCCAACTCTGTAGTCATTTGTGTGGCATTTGGTGTTTGCACTCGGGATAGTATTCACATTCAATCCTTTGGCTTGTAGTGAAACTCATTTTTCTCCCCATCTCTTCCCAGGAAAAACCTTTGCCCTGCTCTCATCGTGATCCTGGGGAATCCAATTCATGACAAAACCATCACCTCTGCTCACAGCAGCAGCACGAGTGCCAGCATGGAGTCAGACTCTGCGTCTCCAGGCGTTTCTGACCATGGCCGGGGCTCAGGCTGTTCCTCCACTGCACCCGCCCTGAGTGGGCCTGTGGCTCGGACCATCTATTACATTGCAGCTGAGCTGGTCCGGCTGGTGGGGTCGGTGGACTCCATGAAGCCCGTGCTCCAGTCCCTCTATCACCGCATGCTGCTCTACCCCCCACCCCAGCACCGGGTGGAAGCCATCAAAGTGATGAAAGAGGTAGGGATGCACCAAAGAATGCCACTATGCATGCCAGGGACTGAGCACAGTATATTTAAGCAGGTCGCCAGTCACCTGCTAGGTAGGACTTCATTGCTACCAGTAACAGAGAGTCTATCCAGTAACAGATAGTCTCTTTAGGGCGGAGGGGTGTGTGTGTGTGTGTGTGTGTGTGTGTGTGCGCGTGTGTGAAGCAGGGGTCAGTAGGGGTGACAAGCCATTTGATAATCTGAGCTGCATGCATCTGCTTGGGCCCTGGGCTGAGATTCTATTCTGCTCTCTTAGGGGCTGTTTGATGTGTATTTACTCATCTTTGCCAAAATTGGATTTCAAAATTTTATACTCAGGTTGTACATTATCCAAAAAAGGACATTACTTATCTCTGATTAGGAATAGGAAACCCTTTGCCCCATCCCTTCTTAGGCCTTGTATCTCCCAAACATCGTGATCCTGGTGAGAACATAAAGGTTGTCCAGCTTATATTAATCATCCCAGCATACTTCTTCATGGTTTTGAGGAGAAATTGGTGTTATTTTAAAGGTACTTTAAATAAGAATTCCTCTGCTTTCTATCAACTCACCAAAAAGAAAATTAATCAACTTTTTTGTATTTGCAAACTTGCTTGTGAAGGTCAAATTGCACTTCCTTTTGGTACCTAACACCAAAACACCAAAATTTCCTTGTTGATAACTCATTTATTCTAAGCAATATTTGTTACTCACCATTTCTAAGAAGCTTAATTTGAAATGCTTCTTGGTGGTGTTTTAATGAGAGTTGACTGTAATGAGTGATGGCAAGTTCTGACCCTGTGTTTCTAGAAATGAAAAAGTGAGCCAGAAAACTGGTTAAGAAAAATCGATGCACACACAATGATAACCACATCTTTTTCTTATGTCAGGCACTTCACATACATTAGCTTTTACTATTCATGGTAACTTTGAAGTATTGAAGGTCATTGCTTCAAGCAAGGAAATCAAAGGGTCAGCTTTAATAACCAGCCATTACTAGGTTGGTAATAGGATACAGTTTGGGAGGCTAGACTACTTCGTCACCACCCAAACAGCAGTGGCCCTCACTTGCAGATCCAGCCCTACCCATTAAGCTGGTTACGTGGGCAGTAGAAGTGGACATTTTCTGAATAGGCAGGTCTTCAAGAAAAGCCACACATGCTCAGCTCCTCCTGAATTCACCACTGGTAAGAAGTGAAAGAGAAAAAGAGAGAAGAGAGGCCCAGAATTTTATTCCACTGGATGTTCCTCTCATAGAAACATGAAGTCAAGAAAAAGGATTTTCTCTTCTACAAAGAAACTAAGTCTCCAATGGTCAAATGATTTGCTCAAGGTCACCAAGAGAGAGAAATGGTGCAAATGTTGGTTTAGCTGAGCCTAAACCTATGATCATTTCCTATACCACACTTACTACTGGACTTAAGTTTGATATTGCAATGCAAATTATTCTAGGAGCTCCTTTGCCGGAGCTGGCTCAGTGACCCTCTCATAATCCTACGTTTGAAAGTTAGAGTTTAAATCCTCTCTGCCACTCACCAGCCACATTACAGTAGCTAAATCATTTAACTCTGAACTTAAAAATTTTCATCTGTACATAGCAGTAATATTCCAAAGGGTGTGAGTTCAAAATGTGGTCAAGTTTGTATAAGTACTTTGTAAGCATAAAATGCTAAACAAATATCTGGTGCACTTATTGCTAAAGAAGAACAAAACAAAGCATGAAGAATGGAAATACTAGTCCTCATTACCTCCTGCTCAGAGTAGTGCACTTTGTCTCCTGCTTGCCTTCATTTTGTCTTTCTGAACTTAGGTTCAAAATCACCACTGTTGACAATTTTCCCCACTTTCAAATAACTCCTTGTCATCTCTCAAGTCTGAATTCCTCTGCCAAATTTCTAGACTGTTCTGTTTTCATTTTCATTTCCCATCTTTCTCCAGGAGCACCCTTGTTCCATCTGACAGACCCTGTTCTGCTCAGTTCCCACCTTCCTGCCTCTATTTGGACTCCCCCTGGTCCTATTGGCCACTGTCACTGCTGGTTCCTCACATTGGATTACTTACAGTCTCCCTGAGGAAGGTGATATGCCCATTTTCCAGATGGAGAACTGAGGCTCCATTGCTATTTTCCCCAGGTCCTCGTGTGTTGTAGAGTTAAAACATGAACCCAGGTGTTCTAAATACAGCTGCCTCTTTGCTGTCAAAATCCTCCTCCTCTATGGCTTTGCTTCCTCAAGCCACTGATTTTGCTCTGCTTAAAACCCCATCCCACCACTTACAATTGATTATATGTGGCAGTATACTGATTGTTTCGCAGTTCAGTGTGGAACAAACTTCTTAGCTCCTAAATATATTTTCATATGTATTGCTTTTGTATGTTTCCCCTAGTACCTGACACTGTAGCAATTGAATCAGAATAAGCGTTTAATATATTTTGACTATGACAGATGGGCCTGAAAACAGACCATATGCAAAGAGGGTATTTTGTGAGCAGCAGCAACCTCGGAGTTGACAGGCCCTGGAGTTGTTACTACCCGTGGTAGAGCCACTTGATACCTGAATGCTAAAAATACTCTGCCTACAGGGTATGTAGGTGTCTAAATGCATTTAAAATAACGTCTTAAGTACCAAAAAGGAAATTAGTTATGTTTCCCCCTTTTTCATAGATGTTTTAGTTTCCCAAGGTCATTTTGCAGGGCTAGCACAGAATTAGAGCCCAGCATCTGGGCAGCACAGCGTGTCCAGGCAATGCTGCCCCATGGGCACAGCAGGCTGACGTGGGCCGGGCTGCTCTGTAAAGCAGTGCCTGCACTTACTATGACAGCACCAACAATTGGGGAAGGCTGGTAACCTAGAAACCAAAACGTGCTGGGTTTATGCACACAAAACCACTGGGCACCCAGGATGTTTGCTTAGCCTTTTGGAGTTTGAACCCTGGGGTGTTATTTCCTGGTCTCTTCGTAATTTACTGCTCTGCCATATGCCCCCTGTACATATTCATCAAAGACATGCAGGACAGTTTGTTTTTCCAAGTATATTGTCTTTTCTGTGTCCACTTTCTCTCCCAAAAGTACACCTTGCTTCCTTCTTTCTCTCCCATGGTTCAGCTTTAGGAGTTCCCTAATCTTTATCAGACCTGTGGCACCCAACCACTGATTTTCATAGTTCTCATTCCCACCTGAAGAAGCTGACATTAGACATACTGAGAGTTCTTCAGAGGCCTAATTATTCAGCCTCCTTTTCCTTTAGATTTGGAACAACTGAGTAATAAATATAAGATTAATGTGGGAATTAATATATGTAATCTAATTTATCACTGATAGATCTAGATTAAAGAATCTAATGGATCCCAAGAGAAAGAGATGTTTCCCACTCCATTGCTCCTGAAATGACTTATCCTTTTAGCAAGAAATGGGGCAGCTAGAGGCCCATATGCCTAACCACTTCCCTTGAATGCAAGCCTAGTTTTGTGTGTGTGTGTGTGTGTGTGTGTGTGTGTGTGTGTGTGTGTGTGTGTTGGGGAAGATTTCAATCTCAAAGAAATAGAATGTGGAGAAAAAAAGTGCAAGTTTCATTTCTGTGCTTTCACGAGAACAGAAGCTCCCAATTTCTAGGATTAAAAAAAATAGGGAGACAGGGAAAGAGGAGTGCCACTTAGGATATAACACTTTCTACTTAATATACCAGGAATGCAAATATAATCCACTTTGAAAATAACAGACATGGAATAAGTTATCTGTTCTAATACACTTAATTAACCAGCCTTTTCTTGAATTAATTTAGCCTCAAATTGAAATACTCATAGATTTCTACCATATGGAAATAAAATTAATATTGAACAATTATGAAAATTCTATACACAAAAAAAATTTTAGGATGCAGCCAAAGCAGTGCACAGAAGGATATTTACAGCTTCAATTGTTTATATTAAAAAACAGCTGAAACTTCGTGTTCTAATTTTTCAACTTAGGTAGTTAGGAGAAAAATCAGATTAAATTAAAAGAAGGCAGAAAGGAGTGAAAATAACGATAAAAGAGGAAAGTAATGTGATAAATAGGCAACATAATATAGTAAAAACTCCTGGAAAAAGCAGTAAAAAGAAATTCCAGAATCATTAAAAACAAACAAAAATAAGACTGAAAAAATGCTCATAAACTATAAATGTTGTAAACATTAAAGAAGGTATTAAGACACCTTAGGACACTACATTTGATAACTTAGATAAAATTGGTAAATTTCTAAGAAACAACTCAATCTTTGAAAATTTGGCTCCTTCCCTAGCTGGTTTGGCTCAGTGGATAGAGTGTCCACCTACGGTCTGTAGGGTCTCGAGTTCAATTCCAGTCAAAGGCACATGCTTGGGTTGTGGGCCTGTTCCCCAGCAGGAAGTGCACAGGAGGCTCAGGGAGTGCACAGGGAGTGCACAAATGATTCTCTCTCATCTGTTTCTATCTCTCTCCCTCTCTGAAATATATATTAGAGGCCTGGAGCACAAAATTCATACACTTAGGAGGGGGCCAGCCTGCTCTGGACCCTCTCACAGCCCGGGAGCACTGGGGGGTGTCCTACTGACAGTTTAGGCCTACTTCCCACATCCTTAGCACTGCTGCAGAGGCAAGAGAGGATCCTGCCACCACCGTGATGTTCACTATGGCTCATGGCTTCTGGATGAGCAGTGCTCTCTCTGTCAGAGTGCCCTGACCATCAAGGAACAGCTCCTAATTTGAGTGTCAGCCCTCAAGTAGTCATAGTGAGAGGTTGAGTGGTCTTAGCATGTCATTAGCATATTACTCCTTGATTGGTTGAATGGCCTACTGGATGACCGAACACTTAGCATATTAGGCTTTTATTATATAAGATACAGAAATAGATATATTTTTAAAATGTTGGCACATGAAGAAATTGAGGACCTAAATAGTCCTATTATCTTTAAAATAGTTAAATCAATAGTAAAAGTTCCATTTAGAAAAAAATTACTGGCTACATAAAGCTTTGGAAACATTCAAGGAACGATAATTCTAATACATGGACTTTTCCAAAAGAGTAGGGAGATATGGAGTACTCAACCCAGTTTTTAAAGCTCGCCAACATGACAGCAAAAATAAGACCAAGAGAGAATAGGACAGTTGAATTACAGGCCAATCTCTCTAAAGAACATTGATGTAAGTGCTTTCTAATTCTGTGCTATAAACAAATTGAAACAACCGTAAGCATTTTCTTGGTCTAAGCCAGTTCTGAACTGAGGAGCTGGAAATCCATGTGCACTCTACGTTAAGAACACCCAAATCACTTCTAAGATTTGACTTCCAAATAGTGGTGCTTCTCCTCAGGCTGTTTCACTCAGTAGAGAAAGTACATGTGCATTTGATCTCACAGTTTTAAAAATGTTTTCTATGTTATTCACTTTTTTATTATTCTATCTCCCCCCCCCCCCCCATTTTTTTTTAATTCTAGCTACTTGGGAGCCCACAGCGTCTCTGCGATTTGGCAGGACCCAGCTCCACTGAACCCGAATCCAGAAAAAGATCAATTTCAAAAAGAAAGTCTCATCTGGATCTTCTCAAACTGTATGACACATTCTCCTTTTTAGGTCTCTATTGCTTGGCAAAGACTGCTTCTCTGACTACTCTTGACCTTGTTTTGAAATCCCTGAAATTTTATGATTCTATACTATATGAAGTGTGACTATTTAATAACATACACACAGACCATATGAGAACTCTTATCCTAATTTATCATAACTGTATAACTTTCCATAATTTTATATTTACTTAACCCAGTATACAAAATGAAATGTACAAACATATTTATTGGGGTTATTTTAGGGAAAATCTTTTTCAATTAATTACAGTGACTATAGGATTTCTCCTTAAGGATTCCTTTGCGCTAGAGATGATTTCCTTTTCCCTCTACAAAATGAAAAAGTATCTGATTTGTAATAGCTATATTTACATGTATCTGCTCAGGAATATGTTTACTTCAGAAGACGTGCACACTATCATAATCATAGCCATTATAACCATTTTCTGCTTGAAAACAGAACCTAATACAATAGCGAGATTATTCATTATCTGTCACCATGAAACTGACAAATTCCCACCTGGAATTTTGCTCATACCCAAGTAAACCAACCACCTTGAGAGCGAGATTCAAGGTGGGCTGCTTTACCTTGAGGTTTTCCGCTGCCATCTTGAGCATGTTTGTATCAGTTACTTTATGCCCAGACCATTTAATTTTGGGTAAATTAGAGCACATGCTTTGAATACTATACTGTTCACTGGTCAAACAGTCCTTGTTCATTTTGGAGCATTTTTTCATGCTTCATGTAATGATCCCACTTTCTCCTTTGAACGCTTTTAGCATCATGGATGGCATGACCGAAGCTTGCATCAAGGGTGGCATCGAGGCTTGCTATGCCGCCGTGTCCTGCGTCTGCACCTTACTCGGGGCCCTCGACGAGCTCAGCCAGGGAAAGGGCCTGAGTGAAGGTCAGGTCCAGCTGCTGCTCCAGCGCCTGGAGGAGCTGAAGGACGGGGCCGAGTCAAGCAGGGACTCCATGGAGATCAACGAGGCCGACTTCCGCTGGCAGCGGCGAGTCCTGTCCTCGGAACACACGCCGTGGGAGTCGGGGAATGAGAGGAGCCCCGACATCAGCATCAGTGTGACCACGGACACGGGCCAGACCACTCTGGAGGGAGAGTTGGGTCAGACCACACCTGAGGACCACTCCAGAAACCGCAAGAACAGCCTCAAGTCCCCAGCCGTCCAGGAGAGCAAGGAGGCGCTGAGCAAAGTGTCAGAACCAGAAGCGGTAGACCAGCCAGACGTCGTTCAGAGAAGCCACATGGTTGCTTACCCTGACATCACGAACTTCCTGTCCGTGGACTGCAGGATGAGGTCCTACGGATCTAGATACAGCGAGAGCAATTTTAGCGTGGATGACCAGGATCTCTCCAGGACGGAATTTGACTCCTGCGACCAGTACTCGATGGCCGCGGAAAAGGACTCGGGGAGGTCTGACGTGTCGGACATCGGGTCGGACAACTGCTCGCTGGCCGATGAGGAGCAGACCCCGCGGGACTGCCTGGGCCACAGGTCCCTGCGGACTGCTGCTCTGTCCCTCAAACTGTTGAAGAACCAGGAGGCCGACCAGCACAGCGCCAGGCTGTTTGTGCAGTCTCTTGAGGGCCTCCTTCCTCGCCTCCTGGCCCTGCCCAGCGTGGAGGAGGTAGACTCAGCCCTCCAGAACTTTGCCTCTACCTTCTGCTCAGGTTGGTAAGCAATGTTCGCTATATAGTCACCAGGAACACATTCTAGCCCCTGTCCCTTTTCTGGGGTATGGGGGAGTGGATGGAACTGAAAATCCCAAGATTCTAATCATGCCTTGGTCTTTATGGTGGCCAGGAACCCACCCAGAGTCACCTCATTAAACAAAAGATGCTCTTGGTTCTCGTATCACTTAGAAATTTACAAGGGTTTTAGGAGCCCTGTGGCAGGGAGGGGATCAACGACAAGTATTAGAATAAGGGATGCTCCTGGTATTCTTCTCACTTAGGAAATACAAGGGTTTAGGAGCTCTGTGCCAGGAAGTGCAGGAAAGACCAATGTACATATTTTTTATTATCTCGGTAGTACAGAAAGAAAGCAATTAATGGGGTGTAAAAATTTCTTGGCAGAAATAAAGGATTGTCTGAGCCCAGGATGGTCAACTATATCTCTCCCTAAAATTCAAGGGTTCCTTAACCATAGAATACTAAGGTGAAGCCAGAGCAAATCTTTACATTTGTGTTGCAGGGTTAAGGAATAAATAGTCTTAACAAAATTTTCATCCAACACGCTGGCATTTGTGGAATATGAACTTTGGAGAATATGGTAATTTAAAGACAAACTAAAAATCAAAAAATACACATCCAGAGATTATCTATAAAATACATTGGTGTCCTTTCTTGGAGTCATTTTCCAGCATTTATGTGTATCTGCAATAAGAATAGCTCACACTAACATAGCACTTCCTGAATGCACCGTGTTAAGAGTTTTACATTACACGTAATAATCAATGTAATGCTTAGAATAGCTCCAGAGGGTAGATCGTAGCATCCTCATTTTACAGATGAGAAAACTGAGGCAGAGGGAGGTTAAGTGGTAAGTTACCCAGGGTACATAGCTGCGAAGTGGGGATACCAGGATATCAACAGTCTGGTTCCAGAGACCATGCTCTTACTCATCACATGCATCACACCAAGAAGTGTGAGTGGATGGATGGGTGGATGAATAGCTGGATAAATCAGAGATGCTTTACCTCTGCAGTTGATTTGTCCTGGTGAAAAATCAATCACAGACTGAAAAACTGTAGCTCAGCCAATGTGAGATGGTTTTCCAAGACCTGACAGATGGGTACACATGGAAGCCAGCATGTCATTGACCCCTGGGAATCTACACTAAGGAAACAACTCCAGTAGAGACTGGTATACCAAAATGTATATGATAGTATCATTTCACAGCAAAAATGTTAGGAATAATCTAAAAGCTCCCAAATAAGGGGAAAATTAAATGAATACATTCATTTATATTATGTAGCCATTAAAAATTATGTTTTCAAATAATATTTAATGATATGGATAATGCTCATAATATAATTTTTTAAAGAATTCAAAATTAACATCAAAATGTTAATTTTTATCTCTGTTTTTCTTTGTATTTTTTTCAAAAAAAAACTAAAAAATTTTCTTATTACTTTTATCATCAGAAAATTAAAATCATAGACTTAAAGAAATCTGTTGTCAAGAAAATCATATAATGTGATTACAAAGGTTAAAAAAATTGATGCTTCTCAGTATGTTGAGTGGGTAGAAGAATATTCTTATGCATAGTGGGTAGGAAAAAAGATTGGTATAAAACTATTTGGGAGATATGTTGCCCATATCTATCAATATATGCCTTATTCTGTTCTTAGGAGTTTATCCCACAGATACCCTTGCAGAAGTACTAAAAGTTATTTTATCCTTTCAGCCCTTTTCGTAAAAAACATCTTAATGACAGAGTGAGAGAATGAACTTCTAGAACACTGGAAAAACAATAGCCAGAATAAGCTGAAGGTTGCAGTTCCTATAGTTTGCCACCCCAAATTTGAGGACTACTATTTCTTTTAGAAAAGTATATAATTATGAGTTACTGCACTAAGCATCCTCCATGCATTATTGCATCTAGTTCTCATAGCAAACTTGTTCTTTCACTCATTATTCATTCATTCAATGAATATTTTTGAGGCTCTCTATATGCCAGGCGCTGTTCTAGGCACTGGAGATTCATTCTCTAGTGAACAAAACTAACAAAGTCCCACCCTCTCGCAGATCTTACATAACAGTAGATAACAGTAGTGGTGGCAGACAATAAACAAATTATATATTAATATAATGCTGGGTAGAATAAATGCCATTGAGGCATTGGAAAAAATTCTGGGTGAGGAGGAAGACTATTGCAGGGAGAAGTAGGTGGAGAAGTGTTATTATAGATGGGGTGAAAGGGAAGGTCGCTGAAACCTGAAAAAATTGAGGGAGCAAGTCATCTAGAGATGTGGGGAGACCACTCTGGGACGCGGGGAAAACAAACGCAAAGGCCCTGGGGCCGGCACAGGCTCAGTGAGGTCAAGTAACACAGGTCAGCGTGGCTGTAGTGAGAAGAAGGAGAGGGGAGAGGGAAGTTGGGTTTTATTTTATTGTGATGGGAAGCCATTGAAGGCTTTGCGCAAGAGCTACATACAGTCAAATACTCGGCCCATTTATGGGCAAAAAGTTGAGATTTAGAGGGTCTTAGTGATTTTACCAAAGTAGCTGGTGAGGAGCACATAAAGATTTGCCCAGGTAGATGGACTCCAAACTGTATGCTCTGCCCCACCAGGCTGGGCATGTAATGTTCCCAAAAATATGCCTTGCTGGGTGTCATTGTTTTACAGATAGGTCCTATGCGATACATGTGCCTGTCACTAGGATTGCTTCCTGGCTGGCGGTAAGCAAGGCTTGCAAGTGCACTGCTTGCAGCCTCCAAGGTCCCCTGGTCCTCTCCCTCAGGCATGATGCACTCCCCCGGGTTTGACGGGAACAGCAGCCTCAGCCTGCAGATGCTGATGAACGGGGACAGCCTGTACACGGCAGCGCACTGCGCTCTGCTCCTCAACCTGAAGCTCTCCCACGGTGACTACTACCGGAAGCGGCCAGCCCTGGCGCCTGGCATGATGGTGAGTGTGCACTGTCCACCCTGACTCTGCGAGGACAAGCGGTGGCCTCTGGGCTGGACTGCTGAGCGTCAGTGCCCTGTGAGGCATGGTGCTGTGGAGGGCAGAAAAAGAGGTGAAGGTCTGTGCAGTGCAGTGGGCGCAGACTCACCCCCTTGCTCCGGAGAGTGCAGGACCCCAAGTGTCTGGAAACCGCTGTCTGTTTAATTTCATCTTGAAATTAACAGTGGCCCAGTAATTTCATCTGGTGGCACTATTCAACACACACATGACATGTTCCAAAACTAAGGTGACCAGACCGCTTTTGGCTGGACAGTCCCAATTTTTAACAATTTGTCCCCAGTCCCGCGGCGTTTTAAAAAAGTCCAGATTTTTGGAAAGAAAACGGGACGTCTGGTAACCTTAACCAAAACACATGATCAGCAGGTTAAGTACGTAGCAGCAGAAGACGTGCAGGGAATGGTCCCCTTTGCTGAAAATGAAGGAGTAGCTTTTACAAAAACTTTTCATTGTCTTCCAAAATGCCTAAACCTCCTCAGGTGATCCGGAGCTAAGCTTACTCATTGTCAACAACAAAGCTCCTCCCGTAGGGCATGGGGGAGAAGGATGGTGCTTATCCTGTGGTGGGATCTCCTGCCCCAGCAAGCCACTCTGTGGTGTGCCCTAATGGCAGTTCCTAAGCCTAATCCATGGAGCTGTGTGGACGGTATCAGCAGTCGTTTGTCTGCTTGATTAAGGGTAGGTTCCCAAGAATCAGTAGTGGCTTCATGGGTGTAAGTATCTCTTGAAACACCCATGAATTTTCAGAGGGCTCATTCCAGCTCAGCTTGGGCAGCAAGAAGCAGCACTGCTCTGTGCAGTTTCTCATCCTCCCACACATCAGAGAGTGAAAAATACAAAATGCCGTGTTCCTAATCCTTCAACAGGGCTTCTTAAAAAGATACAAATGAAAGGAACTTTGTGAAGTTTGGGACTTCACCATCTCCCACCTTCAATCAACAAGGTCTTGTTTTTCCTACAAGCATTGGTTCAGGGGACCTAGGGAGGGAAGAGACAGCGGAGGAGCCTGTTTGCTTGCAGAGGGTCCGATTTGGTCATTTTTCTCCTGTGATCGTCTCTGTAGAAAGAGTTCATGAAGCAGGTGCAGACCAGCGGGGTGCTGATGATCTTCTCCCAGGCCTGGATCGAGGAGCTCTACCACCAGGTGCTCGACAGAAACATGCTGGGAGAAGCCGGCTACTGGGGCAGCCCCGAGGATAACAGCCTCCCGCTCATCACCATGCTGACCGGTCAGTGGCCCCTCACACAGCTCCGTGCCACCCGGGTGGGAGGGCTCACCCTTCAAATCCCCTTTCAGAGCTGTAACGGTGTTTGGTTCCATCAGACCTTAAAACGGCACCCACAAGACTGCCTGGGCAGAGGGTGACAATTTGAGAGAAGGCTCATGAATTCACCTCGCAAGTGTGTACTGTCCTTTTTCCACGTGGGACTCTGTGGAGCTCACTGTGCCTCGCTAGATACGGACCTTACTTAGCACCTATGCCTATTGGTGAGAAACCTTAGGCCTCTTCTGGGAAATGAAGTTCTTTCTGGGCACAAAGCCCAGGATTATTCCTGGAAATTCTCATGTACTAGTAGATACAATTATCTGTATTATGCTGTATCCTTCAGTGCTCCTGGAAATTTGCCAATAATGTAAAATGATTGATTTTAAACTTGGCTTCATTCCCATTTCTTATCCATATCAGAGGCCCTCTTCTCTTTTCCCAATGGTACCAGAATTAAAAATAATATAAAGTAGCCTGGCCAGAGTGGCTCAGTTGTTGAAGCATGGTCTTGTGCACCAAAAGGCTGTGGGCTTGATCCCCAGTTGGGGCGGGGTACATATGGGAGGCAACTGATTGATGTTTCTCTCACATAGATGTTTCTCTCTTTCTCCCTTCCTCTCGCTCTAAAGTCAGTAAGACATATCTTTGGGTGAGGATTTTAAAAAATAATGTCAAGTAGTTGCCCAGCATCTTTGTCTTCAGTGTCCAGAGTTTTTAAAACCCTTCTTAACTATCAAAAATTTCACATGAGAGCATTGTAGAGTATGGTCATAAAGACATTTTTGGCAAAAGCAACCATTCATGTCATTGCATGGCTTAACCATGATGTCAGGTATAGGTCAGGGAGGGCTCAAAAGTTTGGTCTAGTCATTAGTAGCCTTGATAAATTAGTTCTCCAGGCTTGTCCTTTATTTGACCTGAGTTGCCAAACTGGTTTCTGAGCTGAGCAATGCCATCCTAGCTCCAGCTGATAGGTTATGTAGAGTGTGGCCCCACATAGACACCTTTCTGTCCTGTCTGTAGTACCACATGTCCTCACACAGCTTCCCGTGGTTCTGCTCCAGGTAGGGCACACTGACAGACTGGGCTGGGCAGCACAGTCCAGCTAGGAGGCAGGATCTGTTGTCTAAAGGCTGTGTTACGTCACCTGTGGTTGTTATGGGAAGTTCTGACAAAGGTTGTGGAGCTGTGCAATGGCAGGTGAAATGCAGCAATGAGAAATCTGGGGGTTCTTTAGGAATTAGGGAATCAAAGTATAGAGTGAGGTCTCTCTGCAGCAAGCAGAGTCCCGGTCATTGTCTGGTATTTGGAACTTTGATCCCAGAACTAGGATGGAATTTGGAGGAAGCAAGTCTAGGTCCTAAGCCATGAGACTCAGGATCACTGGAGCCATTTATGTTTTATTAATCATGATAACATTTACATCCATTTGAAAAATACAAACTCTTCAATATGTGAGACATTTATTCATTCCTCCCGTAAGTAGTCCTTGGTTTCCATCTGCTTCATAAACTCCCTTCAGTGGGGATTAAAGGTACTTCCCAGAGCTTAGAAGTGCTTTGGAATTTGGGTGGGGATCCTAAGCCTGCCAGGTTTAATTTTAAAAGACCATAGTTTCTGCCAAAATTAATCTCCTACCTGAACCTTAATAAAAGAAGTCATTCAGCAGATGTAGAAATGAACACATAACAAGCTATTCATAGTCACCATATTCATCAGTCATCACTGTTACCCAGCCATCTCTTTTATAATAGAACAGTAAGCTTAATTGCTATGTCCATAGGAAAGTTATCTTAGATTAATGATAGAAAAGCACTTTCCATAAGATTTAGACAAAATTAGGCTGTGTGACTCTTTTTAGAGAATTCCAATTATGAAATGACAAGTGAATTCAGCAATTAACCTAGAGTTTGGTTACTGTAGCAGCCATCTGATCATCAACACTGTCCTAACTGTGGCCATTCCTGATGTCATGTCCAAGGGTCCTATATAACCGTGGAATCTTGGTGATCAGATCAACTTGGCGTTACTTGAATTCATCAGTCCTTTACCTAGCACACTGGAAACATGATAACTTTGATAAATGGCCATTTCTGGTGAATATCATTAGACTGACCACATGACATATTAATTTCAGTGAAACTGATGTGTTCCCACTTTGGTTGTAATGTAGATTTTTCCCTGCCTTCCTCCCCTGATTTTATTGAGATATCATTGACATATGATACTGGGATAGTTCAAGATGTATACGTAATGATTTGATATATGTGTATATTAGGGGTGTCGAACTCAATCAGAGAAGGGGCCAAAATCTAAAATCCAGCCTAAATCGCGGGCCGAATGGTTTACTGAACAGTCATAAACTGTCATTGTGATGGAAACGCAGCGGAGTGCAGTGATGACAGCGTGGTGCGGGCCACATTGCAAGGCCTGGCGGGACGGATTTGGCCCGCGGGCCTTGTGTTTGACACATGTGGTGTATATTGTACAGTGATCACCATAATAAATTTAGTTTATATCAGTCACCTCAGGCAGTTACAATTTTTTCTTGTGATGAGAACTTTTAAGATCTACCTACCCTTTTAGCAACTTTCAAAGAGATTTGTTGCCAGAAGTCTGTAGGCTTCTTGGAGTCACTGTAAGACTCAAAAATACAATTAAGTCATTTTCAAACACCATCCTGTTGGTTTGATGGTGAAGTCCGGAAATAAACCTATGCTACTCTCTTTTCCATTGCATTCTACTGTGTTGGTTGCATTCAAGTACATATGCTTCCACTCCATGGTCACTTCCCTGATGCTTACTTCCTAATTACTGAGGAACTTGGGGCCCTGAGAACAGAGTACCTGACTCTATGCTACCAGGCTAACTTAATTCAGAGCCAAGGTTGAAGCCCAGCATTCTCAACCCCAAGCCAGTTTCTTCTTGCCAACATGTTAGGGATTGGAGTGTTGAGCTAATTTTGTAGATGTGAGTTTAACAAAAATGTAAACAAGGTGCATTAGGATCCCATATTGAGCTGGAGTTTGGTGTCATGGAGAGAGGCCTAGATGGGAGTCAGAAGATATGACTACTGAACCTAAATCCTTCCTTGACCAGCCTCCTGGCTTGGGCAATTTATCTACTTTGAGTATTTATTTCCTCCTCTTTGACATAGAAAAAGCAATACCTACTCTGCCCATATACCTGAAGTTGTTGGAAAATCTAATGAAAAAAATGTTGCGTCCTCACACATTGAAAATTGTAAAGTATTATTATTGTTAAGATATTATTATAGTACTAAGAAATCAGGTTATACAATCATTTCACCAAAGAGGTTTATTTTATTCTTCATGTTTATGAGGAAGCTCTGGAAGACAAATCTATGTTGAGGTATCATGTATATTTAAAACTTGGGGATAACACCAATGTTTTGAATATTGGTATTCAAAGATCATACTATTCTAAAAAAGAAATAGCAGTCTATCTTTTTTTTTCAATTAAAAAAAATATACAGCATCCTAAAGAAGAATGCTCTGGCAATGAAAGAAAACTATACTGAATGAAACAAAATTTTTAGTATTTTGATAAAAGGTTGCTGCATACTTGTTACATAACAGATCCAAGGGATGTTTATTGAGGAGAGGGGGGAGAAACTAAGTACTGTGGTGGCTGCTTGTTTTTGACTGAACTGTGCTGTTCAAGGAAAACGTTGCTGTTTTTCCTTGGCAGATATCGACGGCTTAGAGAGCAGCGCGATTGGGGGCCAGCTCATGGCCTCTGCGTCTACAGAGTCTCCCTTCACCCAGAGCAGGAGGATTGATGACTCCACAGTGGCAGGTAGAAGCCTTGAGTTTATGAATATACATACATCACATGTGGCACTAGCAATTAAACCATTATGGGCAGTTTCCAGTGCTGACATAAATGAATTAAGGTTTTGTCTTTGCAGAACAAGTGCCTGGTGGAAGTTACTTAGCATCATCCAGCTGACGATGGAGCATTCATTATTTATAAGCACAAAGTACAATCCACTAAACCCTATTTCCTATAGTAGAATCGCACACAGCTCAGCACTGCGATCTTGATGGTCAAAGAATCCCATGCTGTCATTCATTGCCAGGTTGTTTTTGTCTCCAATACATGACCCATTCCCCTTCACATTCTAGGTGTGGCGTTTGCTCGCTACATTCTGGTTGGCTGCTGGAAGAACCTGATCGATACTTTATCGACCCCCCTGACTGGCCGCATGGCGGGGAGCTCCAAAGGGCTGGCCTTCATTCTAGGAGCGGAAGGCATCAAAGAGCAGAACCAGAAGGAACGCGATGCCATCTGCATGAGCCTGGATGGGCTGCGGAAGGCGGCACGGCTGAGCTGTGCTCTAGGTACTGCCGGGAGGAGAATTTGTGGCCCACAGCCTGGGGGGTGTACTTGCAGAACACACTGGGAAAGGCCTAGTGGGAAACAGGTCTCTTAGGGGAGTTCTGCCAGGTGGATGGCTAGAGAACAGACTCAGTTAAGGGGTAACTTGTTTGTTTCCTCTAAAGGAGTTGCAGCTAACTGCGCCTCGGCCCTTGCCCAAATGGCAGCTGCCTCCTGTGTCCAGGAAGAGAAAGAGGACAAGGAAGTCCAAGAACCCAGTGATGCCATAGCACAAGGTAACAGCTGACAGGCCAGAGTCCACCTGGTGTCTTATGTGCGGTGTGCATACACATGCACCTGCAAGAGCAGGCACTCGTGTCCATTCTCTGTGTGATACATGGCATAGGTTTACCACTAATCATGAGATCCCACTGGGTTGTAGGCTTGGGTCTGTTTTATGGGGATGATCTAACAGACTTCTTACAGCAGAAGTGGGTATAAGGCCCACGAAATCCTTTGGTCTGGCCAAAGGGGTGAGTTAATTAAATGTTTGATCAAATATACCAGGCTAATTTTTAAGCTGGTAATTTTTTACAGCCCATGAATGATGTTATAAATATCCAAATGGCCCTTGGCATAAAATAGGTTCCCCACCCCTGGCTTACAGAGATCCCTCTGAATACCAAAGACATAATGGCCTCTGGCAATCAGGAAAATTCACTTGGCTGCTCACAGGTGTTGTGCAGGACCCCAGAGGTCCACCAGTGGAGCTCGTGAAACCTCCATCATCAGCTGGCCACTGGCTATGGCACTTCACAGAGTACACATTTGAGGACATTGTAAGTTACAGCACAGAAGGCGGAGTGACCCGTTTTCTGAAGGGGGATATCAAACAGATGGAGGAACTCTCTGAGAGGAGGCACAGGAAGACTGCTCTTTTGAGAAAAACTTGAGCTTTGTGAACTCAGAATAGAGTTGTTGTTTATTTAATCAGTTAGTTAATGAAGTGGGTGATTATCTAAATACTAGAGGCCTGATGCATGAATTCATGCACCAGTGGGTCCCTAGGCCTGGCCTACAGGATGGGCCGAAACCAGCTCTCCGATATTCTTCGAGGAGTCACGGATTGTGAGAGGGTACTGGCCAGGCCGAGGGGCCACAGATTGTGAGAGGGTGCTGGCCAGGCAGAGGGGCCACACCAATGCACAGTCGGGGCCTGGGAGGGTCAGTGGGAGGGCTCCAGGGCGTGTCCAGCCCATCTCTCTCAGTCCTGATCAGCCAGACCCCAGCAGCAAGCTAACCTACCGGTCAGAGAGTCTACCCCCTGGTAGTCAGTGCACATCATAGCAAGCAGTTGAGTGACCTTAGCATATCATTAGCATATTACTCTTTGATTGGTTGAACAGAAGATCAGATGACCGGACACTTAGCATATTAGGCTTTTATTATATAGGATAAGGAAAGAGGATGGCCTTCCTAATGAAAAAGATAAATGGCAAACAGCCAGCAGAAGGAAAATGGGAAGCTTGGTTCAATGTGTGCAAATGCTATGTATCAGGTATATAAAATAAGCTAGTGACAGGAACATTGGGCACATTTTTAAAAGCTAGAAAAATAGGCTGGCACTCTTCCTCAAACTTGAATGTTATATATAGATCACATGAAAGCAAAGCAGTGCTCACAGATCCCAGTATTAACTGAAAAAGGGTACCACAATTGTACTTGATATGTACAACCATAAATTATATAAAAATCCTTACATTTAAAGCCTTACAACTATAAAATGAACTAATATTAAAATTATATACAAATAAAAAAAAATCAATATCAGATCCATGTGACAAATGATGCTTTGCTGAAATTCAATTTGCTCCTTGCAGCAGGAATACTGTTTGACCTCCTCTGACATGAGCATGCTGTATTTCTGGATTCTGGCTCATCACACATTGTCCCACCAGGGCTGTCTTCCAACAATTTGACACCCTTATTCATGGAGAATGTCATCATTTGACCTTGTCTTGGCATTTTGCATAATTGACTTCTAAGTAGTCACCTTCTGCATCCTTTCTCATTAATGTTCTACAATTAAAAAATTATTACTTGAAGGACACAAAAATAAATGTAAACTCAGGGAATGAAATGCTATGGTAATTTACAGTTATAAAGCAGTCGTCATGATATTCAGAGCAGAACACATAGGTTGTTTTAGGTGATCATCATGAAGGCTTAGCATTAAATCTCAGAACTTGCAGAACATCAAGAATTCTCCCATGTTATTACTTTGAGTACACAGGGGCAGGGAAGAGTCTGGGCTCAGATAGCTTTAGCTGGGGTTAGCACATGAAGCCTGTCCTCACTGCTGTGCCTGATCCAGCCCAGGGGTGGGCCTGAAGGAACTGCACCTGCCAGCTCAGATTCCATCCAACTTCTTATGTCACAGAGCTGGAATCTGCAGTGTCTGTGGGGCCCGAGGGCTAGGGAGTTTGCATGATGAACCACAGGGACCTGCCATTGAGGAATCTGCTGCCAATGTTGTCTGCTGTTTCCCTTTCCCTTTGCCCTTCCATGATAGCACATTTCTTCCTCTCCATCCATTCTCTTTCCCTCTCTGTCTCCCTCACTCAGAATGCTATTTTAACGAATGTCTTTCTGGCACAGTGAAACTAAAAGTGGAGCAGAAACTGGAGCAGATCGGGAAGCTGCAGGGGGTGTGGCTGCACACAGCCCACGTCCTGTGCATGGACGCCATCCTCAGTGTAGGCCTGGAGATGGGAAGCCACAACCCGGACTGCTGGCCACACGTGTTCAGGTGCATGGCGGGACCCCCACCCCGCATGGCACCCACCCTGCCATGGGATTTTGGGGGTGATGGAAGGGGTAAACTCCAGAGTCGGCAGCTCTTAAACAGAGGGAATAGTTCAGAGTTTGGATAAACCCCAAGTGAGAGATTAAAAAAGAGAAGAGGGAGTAGGGGCCCAATTGAATGTATGTCATAGAGAACAAAGTGATAGGATTCAGGAAATTGTGAATAGATTATTGACATTATTTGAGGGAGGCAAATGAGTTTTATAAAGAAGGAAAAAACAATTTAGTAAATAGTGGATGATAAAAGCCATGTCAGTTAATGAATACGATGCGGATCTAACAGCTGGTCACATGTCAGCAATATAACATTGCTGTATGTTTGTTAATATCTTCTCTGTTTAAAGAAGCATGTTGGATAGCTTACATGGAGACAAAAAATTTAACAAGGGAGAGAGGCAGGGAGATGGCTATCCCCAGAGGAAGGAGGAAATTGGGGAGCACTATAGCACTAGCTGAATTTCCTTTGTGTCTCAGTGTGGGATTTGCAGAGCTGGTCCATTTGAGCTGTGACTTTTACCAGCTGCTTGTGTGTGACTCTCTCTAGGGTGTGTGAGTATGTGGGCACGCTGGAGCACACCCACTTCCGCGATGGCACCTCTCAGCCCCCCCTGACCATCAGCCAGCCCCAGAAGGCCCCCGGAGGCTCCGGACTCCTTGGGGACCTGGAGTGTGAAGGCTCGCCCCCGGAGCAGAGCCCAGAGCAGGAGAGCGCTCTGAGCACCGCCCCGGTCATCCAGCCCCTCTCCATCCAGGAACTCATCAGGGAAGGCAGCCGTGGCCGGGCCTCCGACTTCCGCGGGGGCAGCCTCATGACCGGGAGCAGCGCCGCCAAGGCTGTGCTGGCGCTGTCCACGCAGGCCGACAGGTGGGTGCGCGCCCCTCCTCCCCACACCTCACAAAGGCTGTTAGCAACATCCCACCCATCTCTTCTGGTCTCAGAATCACTCCCGGGACAACTGATTTGTTTACCAGTCATTTAAATCTCAAATTTTTTTTTTCCAAAAGTAGTTTCTGTCTCCTGCCACGCCCCGCACTTAGAAGGAGCTGTTGTCTAATGACTGCCTAGAGGCTCCGGAGGCAGGCTGCCTGGACTCCCTGGCTCCAGGCAACTTCACCCTTTCATCTTGGAATCGGGTCTTGAAGTAGCTCTCTACAGCGTAGCCACGAGGTTCAATTAATCAGGACCCTTGAGGCACTGAGGACAGAGCGTGGCAAATAGTAAAAGTCCACTATTTTTATGATAATTAATGTTTCAAAACCCCACACTCAGAGTGTGATCTGTTACTAAGTGATGCCCCAAAACCACACTAAATTTGAGAGGGAAAAATCAACAGTAAGTCCAACTGTGTGTTGACACTTTGATGTTGAAAGTGTTTTTGGTCACCAGTCACATGTTCTACCGCCTCACCTCACTCTCCAGACGTGGTGGTGGTGCCCAGACTACCAGCACAGGTGCAGTGGGGTTTATCGGGTGAGGACGGACAGCAGGGGAGTGGAGAGGGAGAAGAGTACCCACTGGCTGGGGTTCTGAACACCACAGTCTTTCCTGACACCAACCAACTGCAAGGTCATGCCTGTCTAAATAGTTGCACCGAGACTCCGTTTCCTGCTTCATCTACTAACCCAGTACCTGTACTAACTCAGTATCATAGTCCCCCTTTTTCCTGCTTATTCGACAAGGTGGCTGTGCAAGTATGTGGGGTCTGAATACAGCTGTCAGGTGGGACATAACATTCACCGCTGTTGCTTCTTACAAGGAGAAAGAAGTGGTTCGTGAGATACAAAGCCTAAATAGTATTAAAACTGGAATCACAAAAATAGCAAGAAAGATGTTTGCTACAATGGTTTGAGAATGATGAATTCACTGATTTGTGTCTCATATAACTCCTTCAAAGGGGGATTGTTACTTGGTTTCTCTTAGAGACACTGTCCCTCTCACCCAGCACGTGGCACCCCACTGGGCTGCTTGCCCTCCGGTGTCACGGCAGGATTGAAGGGCAGGCATTGGGGGACCCAGTGCAGTGGAAGGCTGGCTCGCCTCATTCCTTATGTGGCCACGCAGATCAAATTTGGTCCTAACATTCCGATCACCAGTGATCCTCCTCTCACCCTGCTGCCTGCGTTCACCCTTCCTCCCTAACTAGAATGCCCGGCTGAGTGGAAAGCAAGAGAGCCTTCAAGGTCCGTTATGTTAGGGAATATTCATTATCCCAGAAGATACTGGAGCTCCCACCGTGTCCTGGGCCCCAGGGTCTGAGTCGGAGGGGTAAGGACAGTCCCTGCGCTCAGGGAGCTTACTGGAACGGATCTCCTCCTCTTGTATCCTCAGAGCCATGCCCAGTGTTATACTCATCAATGTAGTCCATCAAAAGCCTTAATTCATTTGCTGGTTTTTCTTTAATTTAGCTTATTAAATGAAGCTAATTTTAAGGATTCCATCCCCAGTTGTTCATTTTCTAGGAGTGATACTTTGCCATCTTTCAACTTCTTGTCAATGTCTGAACTATGCCTTGGGTACCAAGATTCTTTTTAAATATGTCTGCTGTGCCCTTCAAATGAAACTCTCAGAGTTAGAGCATACTTTTACACAGTCATTAATGAAATAGTATACATTTTATTAATCACATCTAACAAAATTACCATAATCATTCTGCCATAAAGGCTTTGCTGGACTATTCCCAAGTGACATCTCTTTTTGTTTCACCCAGGCTCTTTGAAGATGCTATAGATAAGTTGAACCTCATGGCCCTGGGAGGTTTCCTTTACCAGCTGAAGAAAGCATCGCAGTCCCAGCTTTTCCATTCTGTGACGGACACAGTTGATTACTCGCTGGCAATGCCAGGTAATTCTCTCCCTGAAGAAACTGAGCCATGAGATAAGCAGGAGACAGCCCAGACTTCTGATACCAGGACCCTGCCTGCAGACTTCACTCCACACTCCCTTAGCACAGCCACATGGCTAACTTGTCATCTAGGCATGACAGGTGTGGGTAGGTAAGGGGTGGGATTATTCTTTGTGAAAGCCAATGTCGCTGCTGCCACTGTTAGACAGGTATTGCCACTGGACCTGGCTGGGTTCTGCTAAGTTTGGGGATTGTGATGATAGAGAAATTATATGGCTAGCCAGAGTGCAGATAGCTCTCATGAGGGTGGGAATCCTTCTCCATATCACAAACCACACCACTCGCCTCAATCCATGCAGAAGCCACTACTGATTCCAAACTGGACGGACTGAGAGAAAACGGGAAGGCTCAGCAGAAGCCTCATGCCACTCCTAGGAAAACCGCTCCCAGGGCACACCCTTTGAATGATGGGTCGCTGTCACTGTCTGCATGCAGGAGAGACCAGATAAAGGCCAACCTGTAGAAGAGGGAGTAGAATGGTACTGAATTGACTCCTGGTCTCAAGTGGGTAGCAGGCTGCTCCTAAGTGCAGCTGACTATCAGCTGCCAGGTGGTTGTGCTGAAACAGTGAGCACCTTGTCTCAATGAGTCCAGCAGAGGCACCGAGCCCTGTGGCAGGTTGGACTGCACAACCTCAGGCCCCTTCCATCTTTAGGAATCTGAGATTATATATTTGGCCTTTTGATCCTTACTGCGGATTCTAATTTGAGAACCACCGTCCTTTGCCCACTAGTTTTTTATAGACTTTAAAACCTTAGCTGTATAAAGCCAACCTTCCAGAATTTAGAACCTCCAGAGCATCTCTGAGCCCAGGGAAACCTTCTGAGTCCTTTGCATTGGAGAAACCAGCAGACGCTGAGCCTACAAAAAGCAATGAGCAGGGTCAGGAAGAGGTAACAAAAGCTGACCCAGGCAGAGGAAGCACTGGCCTTTAAATCAATCAGACGTGAGTCCAAATGCTGACTTTGTTATTTATCAGATGCATCATATCAGAAAAGTCAGCTCATCTTTTGGGCATCAGTTTACTAACCTGTAATATGTCAGTAATTACATTCACTGCTTGAGTTTTGCTTTCAGAATTAAAATGGTTAAAGAGGCAGCGACCCAACACAAGATCTGAGGCAGAGTAAGCATTCCATACGTCAGTGATTATTATTACTGTCATTTTGAAGTTTATTTGGTATGGCAAGACTTAATTAGTAGCATTTTGGTTGGAAGAGCTTATAAAGGGCACTCTGTAGGCAGAAAAGGGGAAGCAACAGGACATGAGCAAGAAGGGCGTGGGGAAGACTAAGGTAACAGTGGCAAAGAAGTAGCAAGCGATCAGAGTGGGCAAGGACGGTACTGAAGTGAAACACAGGCGACACAGCATGTTGTTGGGTGGCAAAGGGGCCTGACTTTCTTGGCAAGGGCTTCGGAGTTGCCACGAAGGGTCAGCCAAGTGAACGATGACCATGAAGAACGACAATCACAACAGTCTTGAGAACAGCCAGGAGTGTGGGTCAGGTAGTATGTGTCTGTATTAAGCACTTATGAGTATTGTTACTTTTAATCCTTAAAATAACTTAAAGAAACAGGTCCTATTATCACCACTTTTACAAGGAGAAACTTTGGACTGGAGACATAAATCACTGGTCCAATGTAACCCAACTACTAAATGGTGAAGAGAAGATTTGAGCCCAGGCAGCTTGACTCCCCAAGCCTCCTCCTCACCTACTCCGTCATCCTCCCTAATAGACAAGCACTGCTCACATTGCCATGGCCACCACTGGGAAGGTAGGGGTGAACAGGAAAGGTGTGTCTGGCCTGGTGGAGTGAACCTCCTCCATCTCTCTTGCGTCCAGGCTCCTCCTCTCTCCCGGCTACCACTCGCCAAACACTCCTGCTGGCCCGAGTACAGTTCTTTCCTTTCCATCCTCTCTCTGTGCTTGAATAGTCAAACTCTGAGTTTGGGCTTTATGGCTCCGATGGTCTTCTCTTCTTGTAGGAGAAGTGAAATCCACCCAAGACCGGAAGAGCGCCCTCCACCTGTTCCGCCTCGGGGACGCCATGCTGAGGATCGTGCGCAGCAAGGCCAGGCCGCTGCTCCACGTGATGCGCTGCTGGAGCCTGGTGGCCCCGCACCTGGTGGAGGTGAGTGCCAGGGCAGCGGGCAGCTCAGGGGCTCCTTCCGCAGAGCCAGCACAGGGGTCGCCAATCGGTGTGGGGCACAGAGCGCTGTGGCCACAGCGCAATGAGAAGGTTCCCATCATCTGGCCACAGCATTATAGTTCTGTGGTTATACCTCATGGCATCTGAAGCGTCGCCCCAAAGGTCAGCACTGCCCTGGACTCATCCTGACCACTTTACAGTTTGGCAAGGTGCCTTACACAGCCAGCTTTCATTCTTTACGAACCGGTGTCAACCCGAGTCTGAAGCTTTATTCTTATACACGACTATCACAATGCCTTTTGTTCCTGTCAGTCTCTCCCTTCTAAGAGCTAACTATATTCTGGGCAGTACCCTCTAAGTAGGAGAACCATATGTAGTTTTCCAACAGAATTAACACTGGGGACCCCCTTCACTCTCCAAAGGAAAGCAGTGCATGTGATAAATTTTATGGCAACTCACCATCTCGGTACATGATGACTGGCTACTGCGAAGATGGCGGGAAAATTGTTGCCCTGTTTTACAATAACTATTCTTAGCAGCTCTTTAGTGCCTATCTGGTAGAGGTGTCTTATCTGGTAGAGATATTTTGGGAGCTTAATTCACTAACCTGAGAACATTCTGGTAAGGAAAGGGAGTAGAGAATAATTGCTTAGTTATGGCGAAGCAGTATCTCAGTTATCTATTACACTTTAATAAAGCATCCCCCAAACAGAGTGATTTAAAACAATATCCACTTAGTTAACTCAGGATTCCCTGCATCAGATATGTGAGCTAGGCTCAGCTGGCACTTCTCGGGGCTCAGCCAGGCAGGTCAGATCTCAGCTGGTCTCACATGTCACCCGTGGCCAGCTGGTCCATGATGGCCTTGACTTGGACGGCTGGACAATGGGCTCTCTCCTCCTCCAGAGGACTAGCCCCAGATCGTTCTCGTGGCATTTGTAGAATTCCAAAGGAAAGCAAGAGGGCAAATCCCAAATCACAATGACTCTTCAGCTCTCCACTCCTAAAAGAGTTGATATTGTTCAAAGCAAGCCACACATCCAAGCCCAGGGGGAGGGATAGGAGACTACTACAGGGCCTGGATACAAGGAGCTCTGGCCAATGAGAGCATTATTGGTGCAGTTGCCGCCCCTTATCCCCCACCCCCGCCCCCCTGCACTGAGGGACAGATGATTCCTCTGATCGTTCTGTGTTTGGGGCACAGCTAACAACGAGCCCATGGGCAGCTCTGGTGCCTTTATAGTCAGCATGTTCTACGTCACCGAGCAAACTGTCCTGTTACCTAAAAAAAAGAAGAAATTACTAGATACTCTCTGTTTCCTAGAAACATTTCAACGACATTGAAGTTGTGTCTAAGCAGTTTGCTAAATTATTAAAAATACAATTTAGTGTGCTGCTCATCTGTCCGTGCCCCCTGAAATGTTTGTTACTGTGACAGAATTGCTGCCTAACTCACCTCATTGCTCCCTGCAATGAGGTGAGTTAGGAAACCATTTGGAAACCAGATTCTTATTTGCCTGGAGTTCTGATGGTGTTCTCTTCTCTCCTGAATTTGCAGGCTGCCTGCCACAAGGAAAGACATGTGTCTCAGAAGGCTGTCTCCTTCATCCATGACATATTGACAGAGGTCCTCACGGACTGGAACGAGCCACCTCATTTCCACTTCAATGAAGCCCTCTTCCGGCCCTTTGAGCGGATTATGCAGCTGGAGCTGTGTGACGAGGATGTCCAAGACCAGGTCAGTGTGTCTCTGTAATCAGCTTTGCCATCATCATTGCATCCAGCTCTTACTGAGTGCACTGGCAGGCGTTGTTCTATGAATTTAGCATGTTCACCTTTCCACTAATCCTATGTGGAATCTGTGACAAATAAAGGTGAATCCACTTAGCTGATGATACATGTTTAGTGCTTGGTGGAACTGGGACTCAAACCTATGCAATCGGGTTATACTGGTCTATGCTCTTGTGCCTAGTCTATATGAATTGTCTCTTTGAAATCTAAATATGTTAAATAAATACTTAAGCCCTAGCCTATTTGGCTCTGTGGATAGACTGTCCGCCTGCAGACTGAAGGATCCAGGTTCGTTTCCAGTCAAAAGCATGTATTAGGTCTAGTAATAATTAATGTCGTTTTCTAATACTTTTTTAAATCGAATTTATTTAAACAATACAACAAAATTTAATCAACAATATAGTTGCCGTTGTTTTCTACTACTTGTGCCCAACGCTCAGGAAGCATTTTAATCCCTCTGTTGTAAAATTCTTGTGATTTTGATGCAAAAAATTCGGTCAATGCATTTTTGAGGCATTCTTCATTATTAAATTTTTTTCCAAGAAGAAAGTTTTGCAAAGAACAAAACAAATGGTAATCGGAAGGGGCAATATCAGGAGAATATGCAGGTTGAGGGAGAACTTCCCATTCTAACTGGCGCAGTTTTTCAGCAGTGATTCTTGCAGTATGCGGTCATGCATTATCATGGTGAAGAATTACGCCCTTCCGATTAATCAGCACGGGTTCTTTTTCTCTTAAAGCTTGGGCTAACCTTTCCAATTGGGCACTATACACTGCACTTGTAATGGTTTGGTTAGATGGTAAAAGTTCATAATGAAGAATTCCTTTAAAATTCCACCAAACACACAACATCACTTTTTTCGCATGCAAGTCAGGTTTTGGCGTGGGCTGCGGAGCTTCATTTTTGTCCAACCATTGAGGCCGCCTTTTCAAATTAACATACAGCACCCATTCTTCATCTCCGGTAACAATTTGCTCTAAAAATGGCAAACGGTTTTGAGGAGAGAGGAGCGAACTGCAAATTGTGACTCTTTGATTATGGTTGTTGTCGGTCAACTCATGAGGAACCCATTTTCCAAACTTTTGGACTTTGCCAAGTGCACGCAATTGATTGGAAATTGTTTTTTGTGAACAATTTAAAGTTGTCACAAGCTCTTGTTGGGTAATTTGAGGATTTTGCACCAAAAGAGCTTGAAGAGCTTCTTGATCAAAATTGGACACACGGCCTTGACCACTCTTGTCATCTAACGAAAAATTTCCCTCGCGAAATTTCTCATACCAACGCTGGCATTTTCTGGCGCTAACTGCATCTTGACCAAGAGCACTACAGATGTTTTTTTTGCAGCCTCACTTGCTTTTCTTCCTAATTGGAACTCGTAAAGCATGCAGTGCCGAATATGCTCTTCATCCGCCATCTTCTTAGCCCTAGTTTTGCAACAAAAACCAAACCAAACACAAACTTTTTCAAGCAAAACTTGTTAATTGCACTTCACACGTTCTGTAGATACCACGTGTTTGAAGGTTATGTCAATACAAGTCAACGCCAAGCAAGATTTTAAACGAATGTTTAAAAACAACATTAATTATTACTAGACCCGATACTTCAATTGCAGGCTCCTTCCCGGCTGGAGTCTTGGTTGCAAGAGGTAACCAATCGATGTGTATCTCTCACAAGGATATTTCTTTCTGTCTTTCCTCTCTCTCCCGCTCACTCTAAAAAATATGGAAAATATCCTTGGGTGAGGATTAAAAAGAAACAAAAAATGATAGAAGACTTAAAATTGTTTTTAAAGACATTGACACTCTGGCAAGAAAGTAAAGAATATTAAGATGCCCACAACTAAGTAAAAACTGGAAGCCACAGAAGTGAGCAGAGCTCTAAGACTGGGTTTGCCTTGACAGAATTTGTCACTAGGTGAAACTAAGTTCTGCTATCACTTTCTTGAGGCCAGAAGAACAGGAAAAAAAAAGAAAAGAAAAAAAAAAGTTTAATGCAAATCTTTAAAACTGGTGTCATTCAGATCAAGGTTGGATTAGAAATGAACCCAACCTCTCTGAAGATAAGATCAGCCTGTTTCTAACACTGGCATTTAGTAAAGATTAAAAATAATAATAACTCTCCAGGATTAAAATCACAAACCAGCCATTCTGTGGGGGTCAGTGCGTGAAAGTGCACCACCTGGTGGTCAGAGAAACTTTGCACCGACACTGTACAGAGCAATTTCCATCAAAATCCAAGCAGGCTTTTTAAAGATATTGGCAAGATGATTCTCAAATTTATATTCATATTCAAGGGATCTGGACTAGAGAAAAACAGATTTGAAAAAGAAGAACAGATTTGAAAAAGAAGAACAAATTTGAAAAATTTACCCGATTTTGAAACGTCAGTAGTCAACACAGTGTGTTATTGGTATAAGGATAGACTCATAGAACGATGGAACTTAATAGAGCACACACACAAAAAAACAGTCTCACATTTATGTTCAATTAATTTTTTACAAACATGCTACTGGAATTCAATAGAAATGATGTTATTTTCAACAAATAGTGTTTGAACATATGCAATAAAAATAACCTACACCTTTACCTCAACATATACCAAAAAAAAAATCTCAATATGGATCATAGGCTTAACTGTAAGAGCAAAAACTATAAACATTTCTAGGAGAAAGTATAGGAGATGATCTGTTAGACCTTGGATTAGGCAAAGATTTCTTATAAAGGATACCAGCATCATCCATGAAAAGAAAATGTGATGATGCTCACTTCAGCAGCACATATGAAAACTACAACAAAACAGAGATGATTTCCCCTGCTCAAGGATGACATGCAAATTCATGGAACTCTCCATGTTTTGTGCAGTTTCCAAGCTTCCTTACCATCCTTTGCTGATTAACATAGATACACACACACACACAATTTTTTTTTTTGATGAATTGGGCTTTATTAAAACTTAAAACTCTTGCTTTTCTAACATCATTTAAAAATAAAGACAAGCCCGAGGCTATGAAAAGGTATTTGCAAATTACAGACCTCAGGAAAGATCTGAGTCTAGAATACATAAAGAATTCTAAAAATAATTTTAAAAAGATAAGGATGAGAAGACAAAGACCCAATCTAAAAAACAAAACAAAACAAAAACAGTAAAATATTTATAAATGGCTAATAATAAGCTTGTGAAAAGTTGCCCAGCAACCTGAATCATTAGTAAAATGCCCATTCATGTAATATGACTGCTTATTTGGGTGATTTTTGCATGAGTTTGCCTGGGTTCTGCTCTTCCTCTTTCACTAAAATTAACCCAGAAATAGGGAGCAGAAAGACATCCCCCTTCCCAGAAATCCTCCTGCTCCTTGGAAGAGAAGGGTTTAATGTGCCACCTTCTTTGCCTCTGCCAGGTCGTCACATCCATTGGTGAGCTGGTTGAAGTGTGTTCCACCCAAATCCAGTCGGGCTGGAGGCCCTTGTTCAGCGCCCTGGAGACCGTGCACAGCGGGAACAAGTCCGAGGTGAAGGAGTACCTAGTGGGCGATTACTCCATGGGTAAGCTAGTGTGTGGGTATTGTTCCCTGGAACTTTACTGAATTCCTTTATTGGTTCTAACCAACGTTTGTTCGAGTCTTTTAAGACTTTCTGTATAGAAGACCATGACCTCTGCAGACAGAGAATTTTACCTCTTTCCAATTTTTCTTGCCTGATTGCTCTGGAGAGGACTTGAGCAGGAGTGGTGACAGTGGGAAGGATGGGGGCTGATGTTTGCCATAGAGCATTCATTCTTTGAACCCAGTTTCGTGCAATCAAAGCAGAGTGAACAATAGGGAGGCCCGGCATGCAGCCGTGCTGTATCAGCAGGAAATAAGCTGGCGTTGCAGGGCGCAGAGTTCTGAGTTCTGCCAGCAGGTGAGAGCCCGAGCATCTGCTCTTACCGATTGGACGAAAGACAAAGAGACTTATTGTTTTCACTTGAACAGATCTGTGCTGAGCTAATGCCTAAAGCCAAAATGAAAAATGTTATCCACTTGCTAGAAAGAAACAGAAAACTATCATAACACAGGAGGCTGGGTCTGGATGGAAAAGGATGGGCACCCCGAGCGCATGCCCAGCAACCAGGGGTATTGTGTCGGGGTCCCCAAGACCACCCCCACATTCAGAGACCCACCGGAAGGACTCAGCAAATAACCACGCTAAGATTTATTACGTGGCCCAGATTTATTCCGTTATTCACAGCTAAGAAGCAGGATGGCAGCATAGGAAGGATAAGCAGATTACAAGGGGGAAAGACAGACGGGATCTGGGGAAACCCCTGTCAGGCTCTCACCCTCCCGTGAAGAGTCCCACGGAGCACACTTTTACCCCAACAGTGAAAAATGCAGCAATACGATATAATGCTTCAGCCCAGGAAAGTGCACTAGAAACCCAGCTGAGGGTGGTCCCAAGAGGTACCTTCCGCCTAGCATACACCAGAATTCCTGACTCCCCAAAGGGTAGCAGGTGTTCAGAATAAACCACACTGTTTGCACCGTCTAGCCACGGTGAACTGCCTTCATTCGTTAAGTGTTGCCCAAGAATATTCTGTGAATCAAGTTCCCAGACTCCAGCCAAGAGCCAAGCTTGCAAGCAGGCCTTACAGGACAGCAGTCTCGGGCCTCCTGTGTTAATTCTTTCCTGCACATGTATGAGTAAAGTAGTATACTCCATCGGGGGTTTATCTAAACCTTCCCTTCTCTAAAATCGCATGTGCAGGGGCCCACGTTTCACTGCCCTATAGACTGCACATTGCCTCAGCCCTGCATAAAGCCAGCTTTGCTCCCTCTCTACCCTGGGCTCTCTTTGTAGCTCTCCTGCAGCTCCCCCTGCAGGCCAAGCTAAGAAGCACAGCATCGGAGCCAGGCCAGCTGTCCCTTCAAAAGGCACTGGCTTTTCTTCAGAGTTTTCTAAGGCCCTGGGGAAGGTGCCGGGAGTTTGGGCTACCTGAAGGGTAGAGACTTAACTTCCTTAACATTCTATAATCTTCCTCCCTCAGGGAAAGGCCAAGCTCCAGTGTTTGACGTATTTGAAGCTTTTCTCAACACCGACAACATCCAGGTCTTCGCTAATGCAGCCACTAGTTACATCATGTGCCTTATGAAGTTTGTCAAAGGGCTGGGTAAGTGGAATCCTCCTTCTGTGCCTTGTAACAGCTGGGGACCCTTTCCTGCATGGCCTTGTATGGAAAGCCCCAGAGACAGGCCCTCTGACTGCCTGGAGCGAGCCGGCAGCTTGGGGCGGGAGCAGATGGTGTGTATGACTGTGTCCACGGCTGACATATTTCATTGTGTTCATGGAATAATCTGGTAATGGAGTATGTTTCCTATTACTTCACAGACCGCTGTTTTATTTAAGAAGCTCTAGTTCTGGTATTCTGTTGTTCAGTAAAAAAAAAAAAGTGGAGTGCCTGCTCCCTGGGCGTGGCAGCCTGTTCGTACTGTGGGACATAAAGATGAATAAAACATGCTTCCTGCCCAGGAGACGCCCTGGGAAACAGACACACAAATCAATAATTACAGTTTAGTGAGACAAATATTTTCATAGAAGCTCGTAAAGAAAAAGAAAAAAAAGAAAGAAAAGCCATTTAAGCTGAAATGAACAGACAGTGGAAAGGAAGAACAGCTCCAAATTTCTTAAAAGGACTGATATTACCCAGAACTGGATATCCAGGAGGAGAGCAGGTCAGTGTGGAGGACAGGACTAAGTAATGAAGTCTAGCTCTGGGCATTTGGACATGTTGACTTGCAGTGAAACATTCGAGTGCAGATGCTTCTCTACAGGTTAGAAATTTGAGACTTTATCTTAAGGAGTTGAGACCTGAAAATAGGATCCAGGATTAGCAGTGTGCAGATGGAGAATATTTAAAACAGGTAGGTTCTAGTTCTTTCTGTGAATTACAAGGTGGAATTACTAGTATTGAGCTGGGGATGGATATTGGGACCATCTGAGACCCCAGAATGTTGGCTGGGTGCTGCCCCTGGCTCCAGGGGGTGCCATCTGTATAGCCTTTGACTTTGAAATACTCACTGTACAACAAACTAGGAAATGAATTTATTTTTAATTCCCACTTGGTTATTTCCACCTGAACTTGGCATAGTCTGTGTTTTAATCCTGTAAGGTGTGTTCATCTAAACCAGGAGTTTGCAAACTCTGGCCCACAGGCCAAATTCCAATCACCAATAGTTTTTATAAATACAGTTTTGTTGGAGCCCAGCCACGGTCATTGGTCTGTGGCTGCTTTTGTGCAGCAGGGGCAGGGCTGAGAGGCTGCAGCCAAGGCAGTCTGACCCGCAAAGCCTGGAGCAGGGGTCCTCAAACTTTTTAAAGTGGGGGCCAGATCACAGTCCCTCAGAGAGCTGGAGGGCCGGACTATATGAACTACTAATTCCTACTGTAACACCTCGGCTGCGCTCACTGCCCAAAAAACCTGGCGGGCCTGATCAGACTCCTCTGCGGGCCGCATGTGGCCCTCAGGCCGTAGTTTGAAGACCCCTGGCCTGGAGCATTTCCTGCCTGGGCCCCGCACAAAAACGTTTGCCAATATCCAAAACGTAAGAAATGTTTGTCTTTTCTAAGGAGAACATGCCTCTTTGTCTGCATCTGAATTTTAACTAATGCCTAGTAATTATGTCAGTCTACTCACAGGGGAGGGTGCTAGTTGCTACAATTATAGACAATTAGAAACAATTACAGTACTGTGCAATGATTTTATTAAAAGTTGAGAAATAGGTTCCTTACATGAGAAGAAAAATTATTCTCAACTATTGTTTGCCTATAGAAAATCTAGAAACCCTCTACAGATCTGTAAAAAAGGAAAAAAAAACAAACGAATTTTATTTCAACTTAATTACATAGCCTCTATCCCCAAACCCCAGATGTTCAGAATCTTCCCAGAGCTTCATTTATCATCGCTATTTAGTGCTGAGCACCGGCAGTCACATGAGACCCTTTTCCAATGGCGTCCGGGATCATCCCCATCAGAGCTTCAGAAGTCGCACCCTGAGCAGTGGGGCCCAGGGCGGGAATCCGAGTGCCCAGGGACAAGTGAATACTGTTCGGCCACTGCCAGTGCCCGGGCAGGATAGAGAGAAAGTGCCCATTGTTTAGTCAAAAGAGGAGTTACAGTACAAAATCATCTCAACCACATAAGATGTGTGGTATGATCCTGTGTTTAACATGTACACATACATGCAGGGGACAGAATGAGTGAAAGGATTTCTCTCCGGTACACGTTAATTTAATTTTTTTTTTTTTTGGTCTGTGTTAGTAGATACTGGGTGAGTTAATGCTGTGCGAGTAAACAGGTCTTCTGCTGTCAGGGCATAAACAAGGATAACTTTGTCTCTGTCCCCCAGGGGAGGTGGACTGTAAGGAGATCGGAGACTGTGTCCCGGGACCAGGAGCCACTGCCCCCGACCTGTGCCTCCCTGCCCTGGACTACCTCAGGCGCTGCTCTCAGGTACAGGGTTGCTCATGCCAAGTCCCAGGCCCTGGAACCTGCCTCTGGAGATGCTTGTGTCAAAAGACACGTGTGGGTGTGTTTGGCTGAGGCCCAGGAGAAGCCCTGTCTACGGTCTCTGAGGCGATGGGGACTTAGGTTTGGAGCATAAGTGTTTGACCCCACCCGTGCCACGAAGGAGAGAGAGAAAGTGATAACCGTGTCCTAGAACATAGTTGGACTCCAAGATCTCTGGCGCTTCTCATTTATCCTCAGATGAACGACCATCATTTCTATATGTCAGGCTGTAGAGGGAGGAGTCATGAGGTCCTGGGAGATCTTCCTTATACACCAAAACGGGGAAAGGGGGGGGGGGAGAGGGGTGTGCAGCCAGGGAGGACAGACACAGAAAAAGGAAGAGGGGTGTTATTCAATCAAGCGCTAGTCGGCAAACACAATAAAACATCACCTGTCATATGGGCAGTGACCTTAATTTTGCTCAGTTCAATAACGCTCTGTCCTTACCCATGTCCAGTGCCTGTGGAACAAGGCGGCATCCTGTCCTTGAGGCCCTTCCTCCTCTGGGCTTCGGTGACACCTCTCTCAGATACTCTCAGATAGATTTTCTCCCGTCTTCTCAGCTTGTGTCCCCAAGGCCCCACGTGACATGACTCCGGTTCTATTTCCATCTCAGAACCCCTCCTCTCACTCACTGTGCTCCAACCACTCTCCCCCTCTGCCCCTCACATACACCCCGCTGACTACACCCAGGGCCTTGCTGCTCTCTCTGCCCGGAATGCTTCCTCCTCAGATCTCTGTATGACGCCCTTATCTTCCAAATCTCATTGGGAACATCGCTGGTCAGAGAAACCAGGCCTTTGGCATCTACCAACTCCCTGCCAATGTGCCCCACACAGCTTGGTCACTTTCTGTAGAACCATCTGTCTAACGTTCTAACATTTACGTCAGACATTTTATTATTTCTGCAAAGATTCTTGTCTGTAAGACCCATAGGAAAGGAATTTTGTCTATCTTTCTCACAGCTGTTTCCCTGGTTTCTAGAACACGATGGTCATAGCAGGCCGGATTGTAATTTGTGAAGGTATACGGACCTTTGGCAGTTTCCGTAGTAGACACCCCTAGGGGACCTGGCTCAAGTGGAGAGAGGGGAGTAAAGAGCCCAGGGTAGTGTCTTCTGTTCCTGGTCTTGGTTAGAGTTTCTTCATTTCTCCATTGCCCCCTGTGTCTGATGAGGGATCATGTGAAGGAGAAATCGAAGTCTGGTGGTATCTGATTTGCCTGCAGACTCTCTTCTCAGTGACGCCATAGAACACCTTCTCCCGTAGGCAAAAATTCTTGACATGTGACATGGTTCCCTTAGGTTCATATGAATCTTTAAAACTCATAGGCAATTGAGATGCTGCAAAAATATTCATTGTTTTTTTTCCTCCTCTACCTTTTTGTTGCTATTGAATGCTATTTCATTTGCTTCCTGGGATAAATGCCTCCTACAAGAAGCCAAATTACAACCACTCAACTTTAAACCTTTCATACAGTGGCAGCTTTTCTCTCCCCTTTCGATAACTAGTATATAACTTTATTGTTTTTTTAAAGCCCTGAGTGTAGCTTTTTCCAATATATAACTGAATTTTTTTTTTTTTTAGTTATTGGCCAAAATCTACAAAATGCCAATGAAGCCAATATTTCTTAGCGGGCGACTTGCTAGCTTGCCTCGAAGACTTCAGGAGCAGTCAGCAAGCAGTGAGGATGGCATCGAGTCGGTCCTGTCTGATTTTGATGATGACACGGGTAAGTTCATCGATTAGACTAAATCAGGTTATTGGCTGTGTACATATTCTCAGAAGCTTAAGCCATGAATTAAGTAGCTTACAGATCTTGAATGATCATCCATTTATGTTGTTACTGTTTATGATTCTAACAAGTCTACCTAAAAGTTTCTATGGGTTCTCCAAACACATTTCACGGTTGATGCCTCCATCTAAAAACAGTGCAGATTCTGCTAAATATGATTTCTAACTTTGACTTTCTTGAATTTAGCACTTTGGAATGTGGTTGCATTGGGGCATTGGTACTTAAATTGGCTGGTAATTGTCTTTAATTCCTTCTAGGAAACACAATCATTATATAATTACTTCCTGCAGGACTATTTGGTTAGAAACGGGAAATTATGCCATTACTGAAGAGAGAATCTATTTGTGACAGGAGAAGCTAAAGACTCATTAAGAGAATAATTTTAAAGAATACGTTCCAAATTAGTTCCCATGTACTTTTCTGTGAATTGGAGTTCCGTCTAGTAGCTTTGGTTTATTTTCAGACCGGCTAACTCATGCTCCAACTTGATGACACTGTTCTGTTTCTAGATATTGAAATGGAAATGATATCCTTAAAGGGATCTGATATCTGTGAATGGGTTTTTTCAAACCCACACAAAAGACTTTTTAGGGGAGGCTTCTTAAATTTGCTTTTGTGTTTGTTTTACATTTTGCTATTACAAATTCAGTTATGGGGGTTGCTAGAAGATTTACAGTTTTTCATAGAGATTAGAAAACCTCACTAGTTCAGGCTATTTATGAGAAAGAACTATAGGAATAACTAATGGAAAGGAAAAATACTGGAAACTGGCTACATGTTGCTTAATAGTTCATTTAATGGTTAGATTAGCATTGTAAACCTCCAAAATCAGTTTGTATTCAGAGTGTCCCAAAAATGTATACACCACTTTGAATAATTAATTATAAAGGCAGTTTTTATTAAAATACATTTCTTTTTCAAAATTGAGCTATCAGCATTAAAGTATTTATACATTTTGAGGGGGACACCTGTATCTAACAGTGGGCATTCCATTTTCATGTATGCAAATCATTAATCGATTTTTTTTTAAGGCAGTCCATCTTTTTAGTTTAGTTTAGCCAAGCACACACAAAGTTTCCCACAGTATAAATTTATAGAAGGTTTTAAAGTTATAATTATATAGGAAATATAGCTAAATCAGAGAAAGGAATAAAAGTAAACACTTTAAGTTAGTATTAGCAATTCTCACTATTTATATATTCTGAGATATTTCTCTAGTTTTCAAAGGCAAATAATTATTTTCCCCCTATGGAAATTTTATAGACATATATAAAACTAGACAGAATGGTATAGTGAATCTTCATATACCTTTCACCCAGCTTCAAATCTAAACTTATAGCCAACCTCACCATCTTCCTCACCCCTACCTATATCCTCCTTTCCATATTATTTTAAAGCAAACCTGAGACATTAGTATGTTTTCTTTAAAGATAATAACCATAAAGTTATCACATTTAAAAATCAACAGTCACTCTTTACTAACATCAAATATCTATTGTGTAAACTTTCCAATTGTCTTATAGATGTCAGTTAATTTTTAGGATTCACATAAGATCCATACTATATCTTTGGCTGACATGTCTCTTAAATCCTTTTCAATCTATAGATTTCTTCTCTAACTTTATTTAATCCCTTTTCAATTTATTTGCTGAAGAAGTGAGGTACTTTGTCCTGTAGAGTTTCCTACTGTGCTGTGTAACATGTTTTTCTGTCCTCTGAATTTCCTATAAATTAGTTTGTCCATACCTGCTCTTACAGGGTGGGGCAAGAGTAGGTTTACAGTTGTTCATTTAGAAAATAATGCAATGCTATATAATAAAAGCCTAATATGCAAATCAACTGAATGGCAGAATGACCAGTCACTATGATGCGCACGGACCACCAGGGGGAAGGTGCTCAATGCAGGAGCTGCCCGCAGGCCAGCTAAGGTGGGAGCCAGTGGGGATCCCACTGGTCACCTCAGATTGGCCTTGATCGCCAGCCAGGCCTAGGAACCCTACCCATGTACAAATTTAATGCATCAGGCCTCTAGTAATAAATAAATAATACAAGAATAAATTCCATGTTTCAGGTACTCACAACTATAAACCTATTTTTGCCCCAACCTGTATTTTGAGGTTCATAAGATTTTCTTATAACCTAGTTTTATTATGTTTTTTGTCCATGATTTTTTGGTTTTGCCTCCTGTTAATAGGTATTTTTAAAACTAGGGAAAGAGTGTGTTTTTTTTTTTTTTTTCAAGGAAACACTTTATTGATTTCAAAGAGAGGAAGGGAGAGAGAAAGAGAGAAACATCATGATGAGAGATAATCCATTGACTGGCTACCTCCTGCATGCCCCCTACTGGGGATCGAGCCCACAACCTGGGCATATACCCTTCATTAGAATCAAACCTGGGACCCTTCAGTCCATAGGCCAATGATCTATCCACTGAACAAAACCAGCTAGGGCAATGGAAACATTCTTGAAGTGCCATCTTCTGATGCAGTTTTATTTTGTAGAAAAATTTGAAGTATTGAAATTAAAATGTAGAGTCGGCCGTTTTTTATATTCTACTCTAGTCCTTTTCTGCACAGCTTTCTGAGCTATAGGTCCACATATTTCCAGACAGTGATGTGCAGAAACGTTGGCTCATACAGTGCTTGCATAAATTACAGAACTAAAATTATTTGGACCTAGTAGAAAGAATTTCATGTTTTCTCTCTCACTCAGTGATAGGCAGCACTAAGAGTATGTTATTTTAAAAATGAAACTCTGAGAAGAGAAGAAAGAGGTGAGTTGTGTACTGAGGACAGATGAACCTACTCACACTGGGTGCATCATTCTCCCAGCTATGCGTAATATACACAGTGGTTTGTATGTGCACAGGAGTGAGAGGATGCCAGAAATGCAAACTGCCGTGTGGACAGGTAAATTTAAACTAATTTATAGATAAGAGCAAAGATAGACTAGAACAAGCAACAAGAGAGAAAAAAACAGGTAACTTAGACTTCAAAAGCATCAAAGGACAAGACTAGAACAAGCAACAAGAGAGAAAAAAACAGGTAACTTAGACTTCAAAAGCATCAAAGGACATTATCAAGAAAATGAAAAGACAACCTAAAGAATGGGAGCACATATTTGTAAATCATAGTTCTGGTTTTAATATCCAGAATATATAAATAATTCCTAAAACTCAACAACAAAAAGATAACCCACTGTAAAAATGGGCAAGGAACAGGAATAGCTATTTCTAAAAAATAAAATAAAAGATACATAGGCCATCTGCATGAAAAGAGGCCCAATAATACTTAGTCATTAGAAAAATGTAAATAAAAAATATTAGTTACACTTCCTAGGATGGCTATAGGTTAAAAAAAAACAAAACAGCAATAGAAAATAAATGTAAGCAAGGATGTGGAGAAATTGGAACCCTCATGGGAATGTAAAATGGTACCGTTTTTATGGAAAACAATTTGGTAGTTCTCCAAAACACTAAGTAAAATTACCATAGAAAGCCACTCTTAGGTATGTACTCAAAGAATTGAAAGGAAGGACTCAAACATATTCTCCCGTGTTCATTGCAGCCTTATTCACAATAACCAAAAGCTAGAAACAACACGTGTCCAATATGATGGACAAAATGTGGTGTATACATACAATGGAATATTATTTATCCATAAAAAGTAACAAAATTCTGATACCTGCTACAACATGGATGTGTTATACTAAGTGAAATAAGCCAGACACAAAAAGAAGGCAGATCAGAGGTTGCCTGAGGTGTTGGAGTGAGAAGAGAATGGAAAATTATTGCTTAATGATTATAGAGAGTTTCTGTTTGAGGTGATGAAAAGTTTTGAAAATAGTCGTGATGGTTGTTCAACATTGTGCATTTAATTGGTACCACTGAATATAGCACACACAAACATGGCTAAAATTGCGTTTTATGTATATCTTAATGATTAAGGTGATAGAACTAAAAGGACATTATATTCTTTTGCTGTCATCAACTCTCAAGAAATATGACAATCATTTCATATAGAATTTATAAACCACATCACCTTCTTCCTGAAGGGGAATAAGAAATTTGAGTGTTCTTTTTTTCTTTGTCAGAATATGTAAATTATAACCTGTCCATATACAGACCCTGAGAGCTGCCTTCCTGGGGGATGCCTCCCATCCATAGAGCATATGGCAGTTTAGAGAGATTCTGTATCCTGTTGACTCAAATGTCACAGAGGTCTGGTTTTGCGTTCCAGGTCTGATCGAAGTCTGGATCATCCTGCTGGAGCAGCTAGCGGCAGCTGTGTCCAACTGCCCACGGCAGCACCAGCCACCAACCTTGGATTTACTCTTCGAGCTGTTGAGAGATGTCACCAAAACACCTGGTAAATATTTCCATGTCTATCATTTGGGGCAGGTGTCCTACATATAATGTTTCTCAGAAAGGGCCTTCCTATTTTACTGCTGTAACCCTAGACAGCATAATAGATGCTCAGTAAATATTTATGGAGTGGCTATGATGTTTAGGATATGTCCTATGACTATTTACAAATAATGTGTGGTGGCCAGTTAGTTGAATGTGTTGGTGCCCCACAATGATCAGGCCGTGGTGTCAGTGTCTCCGTGAGTGAGCTGGCTTTACTCTGTTCCATAAACCCAGCCTTGTATCTCACATGTTACTGACCCAAGAGCGGTCGATAGGATTCACCGTGTCTCCCACTGAGCAGATATCCAAACCGCTCAAATGTAAATGCAGTATTAAGACAGCAGCATCTTGATTGTATAAAGGCCAAAGGAAATTAGATTTGTAAAATGACAGTTTAGTGATCACCTAGTACCCTGATAGGAGAGGAAAAGAATGTCCTTAAAAATGTATTTTTTTGTTGTTGTTGTTCTGAATTAAGGTTAGTATACACACTTATCCAAATTTTCCTAAAATTAAATTTTTATAGATTTTAGTTTTCATGAACAGAATCATAACCACACACTAAACCACTAGTTTATAGTAAGTAAGAAGAGGGGTTTTGCATTCAATATAAACAGATGAAGACTTGATAATTGTGGTACTGTTTTAAATCTATTGCAAACTTTATGTTGTAATTTTTCCCCAGAAAATCATAATAGTTACTCTCACATATTAAAATGTTAAATGCCAAAATAAGCAGGTATTTTTTTATTTTTTATTATTTACTTTTTAATATTTTATTGATTTATTTATTTTTAATATATTTTGTTGATTTTGTACAGAGAGGAAGGGAGAGAGATAGAGAGTTAGAAACATCGATGAGAGAGAGTCATCGATCAGCTGCCTCTTGCACACCCCCTACTGGGGATATGCCCGCAACCAAGGTACATGCCCCTGACCGGAATCGAACCCGGGACCTTTCAGTCCCCAAGCCGACGTTCTATCCATTGAGCCAAACTGGTCTCGGCAGCAGGTATTTTTTTAGTTAACATTTAAAATATATATTTTTTTATTGATTTTAGAGAGGAAGGGAGACAGATAGAGATAAGAAACATCTATGTTGAGAGAGAATCAGCTGCCTCCTGCACACCCATACTGAGGATCGAGCCCACAACCCAGGCATGTGCCCTTGGCTGGAATCAAACCTGGGACCCTTCAGTCTGTAGGCCAATGCTCTATCCACTGAGCCAAACTGGCTAGGGCAAAGCAGGTATTTTACAGAATGAATTATTTGCCACTGCTTCTAAATCTCTTTATTGGTCATTATCATTTTCTGCTTTCACATTTAGTGCTACTAAGTGTGTGAACTTAAAAATCTATCATCAAAGGAAATTGATGATGGTAATAAAGACAAAAACTATATATGATAATATATGCTAAAACATCTTAAATACAAAAAATAAGTATGGTAAAAGCATATAAATATTCTATGGACATTAAAATGAATATTTGTGAATAATATGTAATGACATAACTGTTTATAAGGCATTACGTTAAAATATACAATGAGTGGCCAGATTATAATGATCTCTGAACGCATAATAATCTGACCACTCAGTGTATTTGTATCTCAAATGGGCACCAAAAGTATTCTAGACTTTTGCTGGAGATCAACCACCTATTTTCCCTGAGCCTTCTATCAGCCAGTGCAAAGGGGAAAACTGATCAGGTGCAGATTTATAGTATCTTTGCTATAAAATAAATGAGGTACTCAAGAGAAGTACACTGAGTAGCCAGATTATTATGCATTCAGAGATCATAATAATCTGGCCACTCAGATTATATATGGAATATAATCTCAACTTTATGAAATTTTATACATTTATAAATATATACACCCCAAACACACATACATTCAGAATGTACTTTTTTCTTCTTTGTATTCTCATGTGTTTTCTGTTTGATTATAAAAAGGATGCCTCATTTTTGTAACCAGAATTTTAAAAATTCATCTTTCTCACAGATTTTCATTATGGCATTGACTATAAAGCAAAATAGAGAAATGTCTTCAATGTCCATTTTAAGGGAATGGATAAGTAAACTGTTGCATAAATAGACAATGGAGTAATAGTATGTGGAATAAAAATGAGGATTACATAAATTTGCTGACACAGAATGATCTCTAGCACATATTGTTAAGAGCAAAAATTCATGTAGACCAAAGTTTACATTATCCCATTTATATAAAAATAATAAAAAATAATAAATAACAAATACAACTCTATTTCTCTGTTTCATATAAATACATAAATACTTATATTTTAAGGGTATTTTCTTAATGTATCTGTATGTTTACATCTGGGAACTATCAAGTAGTTGATCAAGTGATTATTTGAATTCATGTATTACTTGCATAACTAAAATCATGCAGAAACAAAAAAGAAAAATGTAATCGGAGATCTGTATTCCCTAATCAGTGGTAAATGTTTTTCCCTGCACTTTCTCAGAGAATAGGGCACTCCCTCAAAAGAGGTCATCACGAAACCGGTTTGGCTCAGTGGATAGAGCATCGTCCTGCAGAGTCAAGGGTCCCAGATTTGATTCCAGTCAAGGGCATGTACCTTGATTGTGGGCACATCCCCTGTGGGGGGTGTGCAGGAGGAGGCTGATCAATGTTTCCAGCTTTCTATCCCTCTCCCTTCCTCTCTATAAAAAAAAATCAAATATATTTTTTAAAAAAGAGGTCATCAATGCAACAGGTGGCAAAAGCTTCCTTTTTATAGGAGAGTTGCTGAAATCATGGTTCTGATGCTTTTTATTTTCAGGACCAGGGTTTGGTATCTATGCAGTTGTTCATCTTCTCCTTCCTGTGATGTCCCTTTGGCTCCGCCGGAGCCATAAAGACCATTCTTACTGGGATGTGGCCTCAGCTAACTTCAAGCACGCCATCGGTCTGTCCTGCGAGCTGGTGGTGGAGCACATTCAGAGCTTTATACACTCAGGTATCTGTGGCACCCGAGCAGCTGGCATGGCATGTTTCATTAGTGGGCAGCAACACTGTCTAAAAGAGCTTACTAAATCCCTAATGCAACACCAGTGCATGGCTTTTGTCCTGGGAATTATTAACATAGAATTACATGGTCAAGGCCAGCCTTCTAATAGTAAATGGTCAAAAAGAAAATTGTTACTTACGTGTCCTGTACAAAATTAATAGAGAGACAAATGGCAGGGGGGCGGTTAGAGAGCAACCGGAGGACTTGTATGCATGCATATTAGCATAACCAGTGGACACAGACACTGGGGCAGGAATGGCTGGCCAGGAAAGGGGGGTCAAGTAGGAGAAAAAGGAGAAATATGTAAAACTTTAGACAATTTTTTAAAATTATCTAACAGAATACTTAAAATATATGTGTGACCAAAAGTAAGATACCTAATAATATCTGTGCATTAGGAGAGGCAAGTTCAAGTATATAATACATTTAAAAGGGAGAAATATCCCTGCAGCCTGGCGGGGGGAGGGGGGGTGCATTCTACTGTCCTGCTTCATCTGGGGTGGCTAAGTGACAGAGGCAGGATTCTAGAAAAGGCTGAAATTATGGGCAAGAAGTTGCTTAACAGGCTAAGCAGGCGTCTTCAAACTATGGCCCGAGGGCCACATGCGGCCCGCAGAGGAGTCTGATCCAGCCCGCCAGGTTTTTTGGGCAGTGAGCGCAGCCGAGGTGTTACAGTAGGAATTAGTAGTTCATATAGTCCGGCCCTCCAGCTTTCTGAGGGACCGTGATCTGGCCCCCACTTTAAAAAGTTTGAGGACCTTAATATCTATGGGGCTTTGAAAAATGGCTCGGAAGTGTGGGGAATATTGAAGTCCACAGATAGAGAGGGAGCCAGATGCAGGGGAGATCTGACTGCGGCAGTACCAGTGGGCGACATTAGGGAAATATAGATTCCTGCTCATGACTCTTAGTAAGAGGAGATCTGGAAATGTGAGAGGAAGAATGCTGATGCCAGCTCTAGAGGTTGCAAAGAAAAGAGGCTCCCTTTTTAGGAGGGGTTAGAGAAACTCATGAGCACTTGACCCTAAGGGAGAGTCAAAAAACAAAGGTAAGGAGTAGGTGTCTTTACTAAGCTTAGCAGAAAGATTTATTCTCTGGGGAGAGGGAGGACCTAATTGAGAAAGAAAAGAAGTGGGTGTCTGCACAGTAGGCTGACCAGTGTATCCTTACGGGTTGCTGCTCCTGACCAACTGCTTTGTTCTGCATGGGGCCCTTGAGGATTCTACTGAGAACTGTTTCTGTGGCTTCACAAGGACTTTGAAGAAAAGAATACTGATGTGTTCCTTGAATTGGGCAAACAGAATATGATTTTTAAAAATATATATTTTATTGATTTATTCACAGAGAGGAAGAGAGAGGGATAGAGAGTTAGAAACATCGATGAGAGAGAATCATCGATCGGCTGCCTCTTGCACGCCCCCTACTGGGGATGTGCCCGCAACCAGGTACATGTCCTTGCCCGGAATTGAACCTGGGACCTTTCAGTCCGCAGGCCGACGCTCTATCCACTGAGCCAAACCGGTCCCGGCCAGAATGTGATTTTTGAAAGTCTTACTTTCTTTAGCCTGGGGATAGTATGGAGACCAGACTCAGCGGGTTCAGGGAGTGGTAGAATGAGAGATTTTGTTGTTGTTTTCCAATGGCTTTTAATCCAACTTAATTCTACTATCAGCAGTAAGGAAAGTGTGTTTTATTCCCTCCACTTCCTTTAAGAATTTACATGTGTCACTAGCTAGTATTTAGGCTATATATTATATTCTACTTAAGTAAATAAATGATATATTCTTGAGCACATGAAAGTGAAGCACATATTTCATCTTGATAAATCAAAAATAAATATTATATATTTTATCACAATTATATATTTTCATCACACATATTTATTTTCTTATCAGATTTTCCTCCTTTGCAGCCCCTTCTTTTGCAATAGTGTTGCGTGAAACTTGCTGTGCTTCTTCCTACAGACATTAGGTACGAGAGCATGATCAACACCATGCTGAAGGACCTCTTTGAGTTACTGGTAGCCTGTGTGGCCAAGCCCACGGAAACCATCTCCAGAGTGGGCTGCTCCTGCATTAGGTGAGAAAGGGGTTCTTTTGCTCTCCCTACGAAACTGGAGTTTTCCTTATGAAATCCAAGGGAATTAATGATCCTTTGTGGTAACAATCTACTTTTTAGATTGTTTTTTTATAAAAATAACTTTATGCTAATATGTCTTCATTTCTGTGTTCAGTTGGCAAATATTTGTTGTGTAGGCATCACACAGGTTCCCTGCCCTCGAGGGGCAGTGAGCCTGTTCCAAAGGGCATACCAGAGAGTCCCTGAAGAATCATCACAGTACGGAGTAACTAAATGCTGAGAAAGGACAGGAGGCAGGCGGTCAGCGGGGCTTTTAGTAATGATACTTGCTCAGATCAGGACTTTGCAGGCGAGAAGAGCATGGACAAATACATGGAGAAAAGAATTAAAGTGACAAAAGGGTTTTTTGTTTTGTTTGTTATTTGTAAAGGAGTAGTACGGACAACAGGGCTAAGACGGAAAAATTAGTACAGACTGTATACATTCTTGCATGCAAGCCTAAGTTTAAACATTGGCCTGTTTGGAATAGGGACCCATTTGTATTTTTACCTTGAAATGGTTTTGGAAGTCGTAGTATGGTCATGAAACACCAGATTGACAAGACAGCAAAACTTGTAAGGATAGCGTGGAATAAATGTGTGTAAGGGTCTAAGTCGTGTAGCAGTAAAATGTGTGGATTTAAGAAGTCTGGTTTCTTTTGGCAGGTACGTTCTCGTGACAGCAGGCCCTGTGTTCACGGAAGAAATGTGGAGGCTGGCCTGCTGTGCCCTGCAGGACGCATTCTCTGCCACACTCAAGCCCGTGAAGGTAAAATGCTGGGAGAGAACCAGAGCAGGGTCCAGTCCTACATAGTTCCCTGTGAGTTGGCCACCTGAAGTCTGCCTTCCTCATAGAGGCAGTCTCCGACACAGTGACAGTGTCAGACCCTACTGCCGTGGTCGACAGACTGCGGCTCGCGAGCCACTTGCGGCTCTTTGGCTCCTTGAGTGTGGCTCTTCCACAAAATACCACAGCCTGGGCGAGTCTATTTTGAAGAAGTTTAAAAAATTTGGTTCTCAAAAGAAATTTCAATTGTTGTACTGTTGACATTTGGCTCTGTTGACGGAGTTTGCCGACCACTGCCCTAGTGCCATCCACCCCGAGGCACCTGGTGAATGACTGCTGTGTTTGTCCCTAGGATCTGCTGGGCTGCTTCCACAGCAGCACTGAGGGCTTCAGTGGGGAAGGCTGCCAGGTGAGGGTGGCAGCCCCCTCCACCTCCCCCAGTGCCGAAGCCGAGTACTGGCGCATTCGAGCCATGGCTCAGCAGGTAAGGGCTGGCCTTGTGATCCCAGGGGCTCTAGAAGTTTAACACATTGCTGGGAGTCCCACGCTGCCTTTCACTCCCTTAGAGACCTTGACCTCTTGCCAGTAGATTCTTCACCAGAAATGACTTGAATTCAATTGATAGCATTTATGGTCCTCCCTACCATCTCTTGTTATATTTTGTCACTGCTTGCCTGTGAGTACCTAAGGATGGCACACTTATTTGCATCAGTCAAGTTAAACTGTACTTACTCTTGTAGGTGTCATCATGGACTTTTTCTTCTGGCATATGCCAAAGGGGTGGCTTCTCTAAATATAAAGCCATTACACCTAGCTAGCTAAAGAATTTCCCCAGGTGCATACAGTAAGAAGTGAAAATGTCCATGGAATCCTATTCTGAAATAGATCATTCATGGAGAACAGCCAAGACCATTTCGCTCCATAATATTTCTTTCTTCAGTTCCAAACCTACCTCCTATATTCACTCTTCACTTAACCCAGTAATCTGATAATGCTTACAAACTTTGGAAATAAAATATTCATTTAAAATACTCATATTTTCAAAGGGAAGTAGGTTAAATCATGTAAAATGAAATCTCACATGGATCAAAATGAGGGCCGTGGTTACCCTTCTTTTAGTCACTTCTCCTGTCAGTAATGATGTGGCCATACTACTCTACTACCCTGTTTCCCCGAAAATAAGACAGTTCTTATATTAATTTTTTCTCCCAAAGTTGCGCTAGGTCTTATTTTTGGAGGATGTCTTATTTTCGGGGAAACACGGTAGACAGCCAGAGAAGTCCTAACTTTTTTTGTACTGGGCAGAATAAGATACCAAACAGATGTCACAATCAGAGAAGATCTTTTACAAACATCACCCCCCTGTATTTACTTTTAATATTAAACATCAGTGAGCGCTCTTTGGAGAGTGTTGGATTATCACCTGCTAGAAGGAGAAGTGTTATTAGTGTTAGCAGCTAACATTTATTGAACATTTGCTATTCTTATCTAGTGTTTTTCCTATGTAATACATATGTGTTTATTTGATTCTCTTGACAAACATACCTGGTTGGAAACCATTATCCACCTCATTTCATAGGTGAGAAAATGAGTAGAGAGAATAGGTACTTGCCAGCTAACCTCTTGAGTTGGATCTCTGAACTGTGCCTTTGTGTACCCATCCAGGTGTTTATGTTGGACACCCAGTGCTCACCAAAGACTCCAAACACCTTCGATCATGCCCAGTCCTGCCAGCTCATTATTGAGCTGCCTCCTGATGAAAAGCCAAACGGACACACCAAGAAAAGGTAAGCAGCGAAGCTTAAACACTTAGGGCCTTATAAATAGGGAAGTTCCTTTAGGGCCTTATAAATAGGGAAGTTCCTTTAGACCCAGTCCTTGCTAATTACAATCCAAGCTTTCTCTAGGAATACTGAAATATTTGCAGTCATTTAACAAATGCTTTCATACAAAATAGTTATCTTTTCCACATTTCAGACTTGCTAGGGCTGCCACAATGGGATAGCTTAAACAGCAGAAATTGGAGACTGACGTGTCGCCAGGCTTGTTTTTTTTCTAAGTTTCTAGATGGATGTTTCCTCCCTGTGTCTTCACACATTTTCTCTCTGTACCTGTCTGTGTCCTAATCTCCCATTCTTATATGGATGACAGTCCTAGTGAATTAGGGTCCCCACTAATGCCTTCATCTCTTAATCTATTTATTTAAAGACCTTTCTCCAAAGATAGTCACATTTTGGGATACTGTGGGTTGGGATCAACATTTGAATTTGAAGACACATCTCTGTCTATAGCATCATACATATAACTTAAAAAAAATAATTTTGAGGTGTAATTCATATTGTATCAGCGAGAAATAAATGAAGTTCTTATGAGCAACACAGCTGTCAGGAGACAAAAAAATACATGTGCTCTGCCACAAGAACCTTGATCTTTTTAAATACAGGCACTGCTCAGAGAGAGATTACAGGTTTGGTTCCAATAAAGCAAGTTGCGCAAAACAAAAAAAGCATAATTATTTCACTGGTGGAGGCACTTGCCTCCAATCTGTTAAAAATCATAACATCTGTAAAGTACAATAAAATGAGGAGTGCCTGTACTACCATCCTGCTTCAAAACAACTGTACTTGCAGATGAAGGCAACTACTGAAGTTTTCCAATTTAAACTTCCAACAAACTACAAGTGATGCTGATAAATATTTAAGCACAATATGTGAAGGACAGTAGCTAGATCTTTCCACTACCATTGAAAGAGGCTGAGCCACTTCCCCCAAGTGGTGGAGCCAGACTCAAAACTAGTTCCATTTTAGGGAGAGTGTGTTATTTTTCCAAAAGTTAGATGCTTAGTACAGCATTTTGATTAATAGAACCAATTCAGTGAAACTTCCAAGTACACTTTTTTAGTCAAGTGTGTGGTACATACAAAATGTAACTATGACCCTGTCAACCACCTTCAGAAATAGAGCTTTACCAATATCCCACATGCTCCTCTCTAGTTCTATGCCTGGTTTCCCCCAGTCACTCATTTTTCAAGTGTACCACTAGTAAATCAAATATAACAATATTTTAAAAGGATCATACACCACCATCCAGGAGGATTCATTTCAGGGGTGCGCAAGTATGGTTTAACATCCGTAATTCAGTGTGACATACCACATTAACAGAATAATGGATAAAAATCATGATTTGTTTAGTACAGTGGTCAGCAAACTCATTAGTCAACAGAGCCAAATATCAACAGTACAACGATTGAAATTTGAGAGCCAAATTTTTTAAACTTAAACTTCTTCTAATGCCACTTCTTTAAAATAGACTTGCCCAGACCGTAGTATTTTGTGGAAAAGCCACCCTCAAGGGGCCAAAGAGCCTCATGTGGCTCAAGAGCCACAGTTTGCCGACCACAAGTTTAGATTTTAAAAAAGCATTTATAAGATACAACATCCATTTATAAAAACTTTCAATAAAATGGGTTCAGAATGATAGTATCTCAACATAATAAAGTTCATATATTACAAACCCACAGCTAACATCATACTCAACTGTGCAAAACTAAAAGCTCTTCCTCTAAGATCAAGACAAGGATGCCCACTCTTGCCATTCTATTCAACATAGTACTGGAAGTCCTAGCCACCGCAACCAGGCAAGTGGAAGAAATAAAATGGTCACTATTTGCTAATGAAATGATTTTATATACAGAAAACCTTAAAGACTATGATTTTATATACAGAAAACCTTAAAGACTATCGGAAAGATAAATGAAGTAAACAAGCCCATTTACAAACATACCAAAAAGAACAAAATACTTAGGAATAAACTTAAAGAAAGTGAAAGACCTGTATTCTGAAAACTGAAGATATTGTTTAAAAAGAAATTGAAGGAGATACAAAGAAATAGATACTCCACGTTCACATTACCTAAAGCAATCTACAGATTCAATATAATCCCTATTAAAATCCCAATGGCATTTCACAGAAATAGAATGAAAATATTAGGTTCTCCTCTGTCACATGCTGAAAGCACTGAACTTTTTACATGTATTCATCTAATTCTAAAGCATTAACGGTTAAACTGTTTTGGTCTTTAGAAAGCTAAACTTCAATAAGATTGCTAAAAATATTGGATTTAAGAAAAACTATTTTTTATTTGATATGTTAATTACTCAGATATAAAATGTATTCTAATTATGCCTATATAAATCAGTTGTTATAAAAACTGTTTATTATTTTTCTAAGGCTTGTAGATAATCGTTAATTAGTGTCATAACTTAGTTCTATAGCTCCTAGGTTTTAAAAAGTGTCAGGAATTCCATTTATTATGATTAAAATTATCGTGTAATGCCCTTTTTTTTTTTTTTAATGGTTTTATATACAGAAAACCCTAAAGACTATCAGAAAAAAAGCTATCACAAAGAGAAATGAAGTAAACAAGCCCATTTACAAACATACCAAAAAGAATAAAATACCTAGGAATAAACCTAACAAAAGAGGTGAAAGACTTATATTCTGAAAACTGAAGGTACTGTTTAAGAAATATTTTTTTTAAAGGGCATTCCACAAAAACCATTTTAAAGAAGGCATTAAAATACAAGTAAACAAGTAATTTAGTTAGATTTTGCATATATCATTCTGAAACGCGTAATGCCTTTAACACATCATTCAAGGCAGGAGGTTCCTAACCAGTCCCTTTCTTTCCCCTTGAAGTGTTTCCTTCAGGGAGATTGTGGTGAGCTTGCTGTCCCATCAGGTGTTGCTGCAGAACTTGTACGACATCTTGCTAGAAGAGTTCGTCAAAGGCCCCTCTCCCGGAGAGGAGAAGACCGCCCCAGCGCCGGACACCAAGCTGGCGGGCTTCCTGCGCTACATCTCCATGCAGAACCTGGCCGTCATCTTCGACCTGCTGCTGGACTCCTACCGGACGGCCAGGGAGTTTGACACCAGCCCGGGCCTCAAGTGCCTGCTCAAGAAGGTGTCCGGCATCGGAGGGGCCGCCAACCTCTACCGCCAGTCTGCCATGAGCTTCAACATCTACTTCCACGCGCTGGTCTGCGCCGTCCTCACCAACCAGGACACCATCACGGCCGAGCAGGTGAAGAAGGTCCTCTTCGAGGACGACGAGAGGAGCACCGACTCCTCGCAGCAGTGCTCCTCGGAGGACGAGGACATCTTCGAGGAGACGGCCCAGGTGAGCCCGCCGCGGGGCAAGGAGAAGCGGCGCTGGCGGGCCCGCCTGCCCTCGCTGAGCGTGCAGCCCGTCAGCAACGCCGACTGGGTGTGGCTGGTGAAGCGGCTGCACAAGCTGTGCATGGAGCTGTGCAACCACTACATCCAGATGCACCTGGACCTGGAGAGCAGCCTGGAGGAGGCGCCCCTCCCCAAGGGCGACCCCTTCTTCATCCTGCCCTCCTTCCAGTCCGAGTCCTCCACCCCGTCCACCGGCACCGGCACCGGCGGCTTCTCGGGCAAAGACACGCCCTCGGAGGACGACCGCAGCCAGGCGGCGGCGGCGGCGCGGGAGCCCCCCGCGGGGGGCGAGTCCCCGGTGCCGCCCCCGAGCCCCAAGGCGGAGAGGAAGGAGCCCCCCGGCAGGAAGAAGGAGTGGTGGGAGAGCGCGGGCAACAAGATCTACAGCATGGCCGCGGACAGGACCATCTCCAAGCTGATGACGGAGTACAAGAAGCGGAAGCAGCAGCAGCAGCAGCACAACCTGCCCGCCTTCCCCAAAGAGGGCAAAGGGGAGAAGAAGGGGGAGGCCCTGGGCGCCCGGGGCCCGGACTCCCCGCTGCTGCAGCGGCCCCAGCACCTGATGGACCAGGGGCAGATGCGGCATTCGTTCAGCGCGGGCCCCGAGCTGCTGCGGGAGAAGAGGCCGCGCTCCGGCTCCACCGGGAGCTCCTGGAGCGTGTCCGTGCGGGACGCCGAGGCGCAGATCCAGGTGGGTCCCTGCAGGGCGGGGTGGGCGCCCCGGCTATGCAGGGGAGGCCGGGGTTCTGAGGATGCACACTCCCGCACTGTCCGAGATTAGAGGGACACCAATAAGAGACCCAGTTTCCCTCCAATGGCAGGAGATTGGCAGAGGCTAAGACTAGGATATGTCTGTATCAGTGATGTCACGGTGAAACTGACATTTTATTATTAGAAAATTTCAGAAATTATTTTTATGGGTTATAAACAGATATTATTGAGAAGATGGAAGCCAAACTTATAAAATGGGTGTGCTTCAGGGGGAAGTGAAATAAGCCAGTCAGAGAAGACAAATATCAGATGATCTCACTCATATGTGGGATATAGCGAACAAAATAGATCCAGAGGCATAGAAGTATGCAGCAGACTGTGGAATCTCAGAGGGAAGGCAGGTGGGAAGAGATCAACCAAAGAACTTGTATGCATCTATGCATAACCAATGACACAGACAATAGTGTGGTGAAAGCCGGTGATGGGTGAGAAGTGGTTAATGGAGGGAAAAGGAGACATATGTAATACTTTCAACAATCAATATGTTTTTTTAATGGGTGTACTTTAGCTGGTATGGAGTCCTGAGTTTATCATTTGAAGATACACTGAAGAAATTCCATAGTTAGGAAGAATAATATAAAGGTGGTTATGCCAATGAACTGTTTTAATCTCAAGTTTTCCTAATCTCAAGTTTTCCTAACCTATCCAGAGCACATAAAAATTATCATTCTTCAGAGGGCTCTGAGGGCCTGCTCATTGATATATTTCATATTTGTAATTTCATCGAACATAAAAAAATGAGCTCGAGAAGGAAACAGTGGTGGTACTGTTTTGTTCAATTTAGAATAAGATGAGATGGAGGAGAAAACAAATAGAGGGGATGTGGAGTCATGGCGAGACCTCTAAAAACTATCTGATGTTTTCCTGAAATTTGGACCCCTGCTAAGGGCATAACAAATTAGACAATCTTGGGCCCTAGGATCTCATGAACCTATACAGAGATATATTCTTTGAATGAACATAAATTTAGAAATAGTATGAATCTCTTGTAAGATGTGTTATTTCTCACTAAAGTACCTTGAATGTTTCCACAAAAATCATAAACTAGATTTGCAAAAGTCTATGATCAAAAGTCAAACTGTGATGCCTGATTATTCTTTAACAGATGGCCTTCTTGACAAATATTGCCTTTCATGTCTTGGAATTTTGCTTATGATTTTAAAAGTTATCCTATATTAAAATAGATCTATTTCAAATTTCCTAGGCATTATAGTGACTGCTGATTAAAAGTGTTAAAATCCCATTATGAAAAATTAAGAGTTTTTAAAACTGAAGAGTAAATAAGATTTTATAGTTTATGAAAGCTGAAAATAAGGTATTCATAATCTATACTAATAGAGGAATATGCAAATTGTCCAGGACACCATCATAGTAACAACTGAACAGCAGGATGTGGGTGGGTGGGAACGGGGACAGGGACGCGGGTGTTAGTGAGAGAGCACCAAATGACTGAACAGCAGGTTGTGTAGGGTGACTGGACCGGTGGGGGGGCGGGCAGTAAAGACTAATTTCTTACAGCCTAACAGCCTGAGAAAACTCATTTGCAAATTGGCAGGACTTAGCACACCTGAGAGTTCAAATGAAACCACAGGAGAAAGCTGATAATTCTCTTAAATCCTTTCTCTTAGGCATGGACCAACATGGTGCTAACAGTTCTCAATCAAATTCAGATCCTTCCAGACCCCACCTTCATGGCCCTCCAGCCAGCAGTGTTCCCATGCATCAGCCAGCTGACCTGTCACGTGACGGACATCAGAGTTCGCCAGGCTGTGAGAGAGTGGCTTGGCAGAGTGGGCCGTGTCTATGACATCGTTGTGTAGAAAACTCACATCGAAGAAATTCAGTAGCGAGGGTTAGAGTATGCCTGCCAATCTAACTGACAGCATTTTCCCCACCACCAGCTCTACCATCACTAGTGTCTCAGAACAATCAGCTGCACCCTAACTAATCGCATTGGGGCCATTCTGGATACCAAGGTTGTATCTAGATGAGAAATGATACTCTGATTTTGCACATTCTTTCAGAAGTTTCTCCATTCCTTGACACATTTCTAAATCATGAAGTTGATTTCCCAGTGCTTTTGCCTGTAATGTTATTGCCAAATGGGTCCCTTTCCAAAGACCGCTCCTTTGAAAACTGCATTGATCCATTTGATTCTTTTTTAAATGCAATTACTAAGAAAATATCTGCTGGTAAGTCAAGCTGATGTATAAACATGCCTATATTTAGTACCAAACATTAGTCATTGAAGAAAGACTTGTGTCATGATTGTGCATTTGGTGGAGAAGAAGACAGAAAGATATATCCTTATGTGTCATAATCAAGAAAAGGATAGCTTTCTCTGTAAAATATTCCAGAACATTTCAAAATTGTCCTAAGTTGTCAAGATTTTCTGGTTGGTACTCACCAACTTCTTTGTATAAGGTACTGTTGTGCCTTTATTTTCCCTATTTCTAATGGAAGAAAATTATTTCCTGGCAGAGTGTTAAGTTGGTGTCATGGCAGCCTTTGACACCCAGTGCCCAGTGACATTTGCTGATACAGATATTGCCAAGATTCAGAAGACTGGCCAGTCACCTGGCAGTCCCATTAGTCTTTGCTTTTGCTCCCAAGGCAGAAAAGAAAAGGGAAAGAAAAAATGGTGCCTTAGTCCTTTGTTGCACGGGCATTTCTATGCTCCACAGTTATCTCAACATAAGGTATAACATTTGGCTTTTAAGAAAACAAAACATTAAGATACAACTCATTTGCTATATACCCTCTTGGAGAAAAGGAAGTGGGTTTTCTATTCAGTGAGCAGACTTCTCAGGGAAGGGGCAGACAGTGTGGGGTAGGGAGACAGCTGGTGGGGTGGGAAAGGACATTATGATGAAATCATTGTAATCTTCTGTTACACAACCTCTCATCTCAGAAGAAAACTAATGGAGAAAGGGACACAGGATGAAGTCTAGGAAATTTAGTTGTTTTCAATTTAAAATATTTCTCCTCTCCGGCAAGTCCTTGTACCCCATGTCTGAGGTCCTCTTATTCACGCCAATAATTTAAGTGAATATTTTTTTAAATATTACTAAAAAATTAATCTGGAACCTTATCTTATTATTATATATTTAATACTTCTTAAATTATAATAATGATTGAAACTCCTCAGACAAGCTCATTCATATATATTCTAGTACAGTTAGTTGCTATGACATACGTTATAATTTTCCCAGCCCCTAAAAATGCATTCATAATTGAATGTGCCATTTTTAAAAATAGAGCATCAACTCTTCAATATTAAAATAAGGATTTGAAATTGATGACTTTACTCAGTGCTAGTATATGTAAACTTATCCATAAGACTGCCAGAAAGATAGAGCTGATTTACGTAAGCAATCTAAAAGCCGGAACTTTTATGTTCCTGTGTGGGACTTTTATTTTTCAGTATGCCACCTAAAAATCACCATGGAATCCAGAAGACATTCTGGTTTCCACAAAACCCAAAACATATTCTTCGCTTTCAGTTTTTAGTCATTAGTTAATAATTTGAATTTAGAAACAGATCACTATTTGTAATAAGCAATGAATTGTTGGTATAGCAATGAACTGAGTTAGTGCTTTTGAATTTTTATGTTTTTAAAGTAGAATTGAAAATCAGGTTAGATACTTTTTTGTAAGCAAATACAGTACACCAGTGTTGTTCTGTTTTATTTTGTAGCTTATCTTCAGTTCTCTTTTGTGAGCCAGTGAATACTATAAAATTTACTAGGGGGGTTGGGTGGGATCCTTTGGTAGAGTATCAAATCAGAGTAATTATAAAAGGTTGTTACATATGAACATTTTGGAAAGTATGAAAATTCAAAGGAAGCCAGTCTCAGTTTATCAATGCCATGGCCCAGAGTATGTTCACTAATTATTTAGAAATAAGAATTCATTCCCCCACAGATTCTCTATTATGGGATCCAAGGCTAGTTTATGAAAATAGGTTTACCCCATACTCTATCCAAACACTGCTCTAGCACTAACCTGATTGTGGGGACCAAGAGCAAAGAGATGAGGGAACACAGAGAACTCTTTACCTATAATTTATTAGAGGCTTTGGTCCCTTCCCATCACCTTTTCTGTAGCCCACCTGAGACCCACATTGGTCTTCAGCCCACCTTCATTCCCTACATACGACTATATCAGAATTCACCCAGAAAATTAACTGTACTTCCCGAGGTATTTGCAGTTTTAAAAAATGACACTTGATGCAAATAATTGCTAATGAACAAGACTTCCAAGTCACAACAAAGTCAGTTGAATCCCCCCACAGACGGGGAAGAAAAGGAGATAATTAGGAATCCGTGGTAGAGATAGACATGAGCCCTTTCCCAGAGTGCCCAGTGCATCTCTAACACTCTTCCTGGTATTCAGTTTCTGCTTTTCCCCAACGTTTCTAATAGACCAAGGTCTCGGCAGCCTTCGTAGTTAAAACGGTTATTACCACATACTTACAGATCTAAGTAGAATAAGATTTTGCATGTTACTTTTAGTTGCCGATATTTTTTATTATTAAATGTGTGTGACCCTAAGGATGAGAGTTACTCTCTTTTTCTCATATTTTGGTAAAGTGCACATCATGAACACCTGAAAAACAAAGTGTAAAAGAATTCCTGACTGGACAGCTCAGCCAAGCATATCAGAGTCATCAGATTTCTCCTTGCCGGGAGGGCACAGATTTGATGAAGGATCTCCTAGTTCTTGCCTCTCCTGATCAGTTTTGAAAGATGCTTAGGCTGCCTCTCTCTATCATCTTGTTCTTTCTCTCCTTTAAAGTTATTCTCTAGCCTTTTCCATCAACACAAAACTAGGCACCTTTTACCACTGAATGCTATATCATGACCAGCCATGGCTGATGCACAACATTCAAATTAAAGTATTTTCAATCAGATGTGACAGAATGGTAGAATTCAAAAGTACCTTTAAATGGAAACTTTTTGTAACAACATCACTGAGTATTTTGCTCTTGTTTTAAGGGGAAAGCTTATACAAGTCAGTTGAGAATGATATGCAATTACATAATATATAACTTTGACTTCCCTCAAATACATCACAATACTGCTTCTCAGAAAGGAAGCTCACTCATGTCTGTCCCTTCAAACTGAACAAAGCAAAGGTAACCACAGCAAGAAAGTTACAAACAGCAGGAGGAGGTGAGATTTGTTGAGTGCTACTGCCAAGGAACATTTACCTACATTACCATATTTTATTTTCACAGTAACCTTGTGAAACAGGTATTTTCCTCATTTTTTAGCTGAGGAAGAGACCCAGAGAGGTTAAGAAATTTGCCCAAGATAACCATGGCAAAGTTGGTTGCAAAAGCGCTCTCTATACTGTACCATTCTCTAAATGCACCAAGTAAACATCTTAGTGTCCCAAGGAATTACAGTTAAAATGCATTAAAAATACTTAATGGATGTCCCGGATCCATAATTTTATGGGGAATTTTAAATAGGGTTAAAAAAGAAAAGGATCATGTTTACTGGTTTATACAGAAAGAGTAATAACACAACATTTTGAATGTTCAGAAATAAAATCTAAACCTCCATCTTAAAGCAGACATTCAGTGGTAATTTAGAAAATTTGCCAATTAGGTGGAAATGATGGAATAATCTTGTTCATGGCCAGCTGTTATGCAGGAAATCCATGGCAGTCTGCGTCTGGAACATGCACAGATTGTGAGCCTTTTTTAATGACCATAGCCAACAGTGCCTCTGCTTGCTTCCCTGGAAGTATTATAATTGTACTAAATCTGTAAGGTCTTCATCTAAGTTCGGGAATATACAAAATAAATAACCACTTTCAAATGTGCACTCTAACAAAAAAGTACTGGTTAGACAAAAGTGTTTGAAGATCCAGGTACTGAGGGCATGAGGTCAATATCCATAGTAACCATGTGCCATAAACCTAAATATTCCAATTATTTTGTCAGCAAAAAACAAATTCAGAATTTACATGTGCTTGGCTTCCACATAGGTGATTCCAATGAGCTTTAGAGTGGCCTTAAAATACAAGACTATTTTAAGCACTTTTTATTTGAAATATGAGCTTCTCTTAGGCAAGGTTTATGAAACTAGTAAAGCATTCATTTATAATTATGCTTCATCAGAAACAAAACAAGAAAACAAGCTGTGTTCCCTCATTCATTAGTGGACCAATCTAGAAAACTGTGAGATCTTCCTGTGCTTGTATTGTAATGTTCATGTTTGCTGTGGAAGTAACTAATAATTAAAGTTTTGGACTAGAATACCATATAGATTTCCAAAACACAATTATTCAGGGAAGACAGGCCAAAAAAGAAAAAAAAAATTATCTCCTGGGATGGTTTAAGACAGTGGTCAGCAAACTCATTAGTCAGCAGAGCCAAATATCAACAGTACAACGATTGAATTTTCTTTTGAGAGCCAAAATTTTTAAACTATATAGGTAGGTACATTGCTATTAACTTAAATAGGATACTCCTAAGCTGGCCTTTGATAAAAACTCAAGGGACCAAAGAGCCACATTGGCTTGAGAACTGCAGTTTGCCAACCACTGGTTTAAGAGAAACTCAGTTGAAAGCAATGCTCGATTTCTTTATAAACAGTGGCACCACTAGTAACTGAAGAAAAGCCACTCTCACACCACTGGCACCATGCAAAACATTCCTCTTTGTGTACTAATGCAAGGGGGTTCCAGGGAGGAAAGACTGGTTGAACGTCTTTGTGATTAAGCTGCAGTTGACTGCTGGTGAATCTCATCCAGTTATGGTCCTTCCAGCCTGTTCAACCACCAGGAATTATTTGTACTGTCATTCCTCTCCTGAAGGTTTGAGTCATGGTTGTCTAGTGTCGTCTGACTTTAGAATAGTGGTTCTCAGACAATGGCACACATCAGAACCACCTGGAGGGCTGGTGAAAATACAGACTGCCAGGCCCAAACGTTCTGCTCAAGTAGGGCTGGAAATCTGCATTTCTAACAAGTTCCTAGAGGAGGTCAATGCTGCTGGTCTGGGGACCACACTTTGAGAACCACTATCTTGAAAAAATTTCCAATTCTTATCTTTAAGATCAGCTTGACTTATCAAGCACTAGAGAAAAACTGAACTTAACCTTGGCAAACAACTTGGGATTGGATTCTGTACAGCAGGGGTGGAGAATGTCTCAGCCTTGGGCCGTAGGAGGCCCCAGAAGTCATTTGGTCTGGTCCTGCCAAGGCATTATGGGTAAGTTGAGTGTTTGACCAAATACAGCAAGCTAATTTTTAAGTTGATAATTTTGTCTCGCCTGAGAATGATGATCCAAATGGTCATTGACAGAAAAAAAGTTTCCCCACCCCTGCTCCACAGCATTCCTGCTCAATCTTTTGTTTCCATGGTTTATTATACCAACAATTGTTTTGTGGTTTTGTTTTTTTTTTTTTTTTACAAGCTAGAAGACAATGAATGTATAAGTTCTATGGAACAGTGAGACCAGTATAAGCTTCTCGTCTTTATAGTTAGAAACATTGATTCTGTGGATGATCGTTCGTATCTTGCTGGACCTTTGACTTGTACTGAGGTGATTTTAAGTTTAAAAGTATATGGTGTTTGTGTTTTTATTCTGTCTATACAGTTTTAATGAAATGTTTTTATGTCCACTCCTTTATAACCTTGGCTCCTGGCTTCCAGATGTTTTTGAGTAGTTGCTTGCTTGCCAGTAGTTTTATCTCTCATTAGTCACCAAAATGTCAGCACTTCAAGATGACATTACACTACTTGATGTGCCTTCATTTTTCACGTGCTGGTGTAAATTAATATTTTAATTTCCTGTAGACCTGCAAACAGTCTACCAAATGGCTTCATGGAAATTTGCAAACATAACCACCTCCCATTTGAGCAGTATATGTGCCTGTTTTAAAGATGTCTCAGTAAATATGTTGGGTTTGCACTCATATCTGCACAATAGAGGCTGTATTCATATCTCATTTTTCAAATGATGGAAGAAATGTAAAAACGCATCAGTGCATGACAGTGATGTCATGTTAACTCAAAGATAGCTGGGCCTTAGTTTAGTTCTTAAGTCTTTATTCCATTAATTAGCCTTGGAAATTTTTTGTATATGAAAGAAGGAACACAGAGGGAATAGGAATAATTCAAGAGAAAACAAGTACCTTGAAATTATCATCTATGTGTGAGCTATTTTAATTACACATAATTCTTATTGATTTTATAATGTTTCCCTAAAAACATCTCAAATACCCTGATTTCATTTAAATTGCTTCATCCTTTTGTATGAATAGAAAGTAATGACTATATTTTCTAGAATTAATGCGGTCCAAAAGTATTATATTGATACATCAAAGTTTTAATGGTATCAAGGATTCAAATCCTTGCCTCTGTGGATGGAAATAAAGTTTTGTTTTGTTTTTTTACTTTTGTTTTCTATAACCTTTTCTGCAAATGATGCATTTAATACTTTAATAATTTATTTTCAGATTAAATTTTAAAATTAATCTCTAGGAATAATTTGTTTTCAATTTATTTTACCAACTGGTGCCCAAAAAAGGGGAGGAGGAGATCTTCTGAACTACCACATAAGATAGGTTTTCTCTTCAAGTTAGGGAAGCTCCGGACTCTGACACTACCACCTGCCCATGGTCATCCATGGCTACCTCACGATATGTGCAAGCGAGTCTGTATTCCTCCCTCTGTTCTTTCTTTTGGCTTTTGTTGGAAGTGGTTCTCTCTAATAAAAATAAGTTCCCCACTAATAGGCAAAATGGTACAAAGAGGAATGCTTTTGATATTCTGGTTTCACCGCAATTGAAACCAGGTGATAGAATATACGGGTAAGGCGGGATAGGGGCAGGAGGAGGTGCCTAGAGGGAAAGACTGGTTTTGTTTATGTCTCTTGATTTTTTCTTTTTTTTGGTGGGTGGGTGGGGGTAGGAAACTAAAAATAAATATTGCCCTAGTCATGCCAAACGACTATTATTCAAGATTATTTTTATGCTTTTCTAAAGGAATAAAAGTGAATTACATTATAAACAGTACCCCTACGACCATTTCCCCACTTTAAACAAAGCCAATGGGTGGTAAGGATCCTTTTATCCTTTCTTGTATGATGCCAAAGAGTCGAGTTGTTTTCACTGAAAATTATAAATAAATGAAGCTTGGTATAGCCATAATGACTTGAGTCAGTGTACCATTTCATCTACAAAATGCAAAATTCATCATTGCAACTCTATTCACCAGGAGCCTTGAAGCATTTTGTTTACTTCAAAGGACTTGTCAAGGAAGTACATTTTTTTGTTTTGCCTTCTTGTCAGTTTGTTCACATTTATTTAAAAAAAAAATTGAAAGACACCCTCCTTTATATGTTGATATAACTGTTTGATTTGATATAATCTATTGTTTAACAGGTCTCTATAAGCAAGCTTGCAAGTGTATTTTGTGTACATTTTATCTGAGGTGAAAATGAAAATTCTAAAGAGAAATATTTTAAAAGATATTGTATTTATGTTGCTTGTGTTGTAGAATAAAGATTCAAATGCATTTAAAAATTCTGATATGTGGAACAATTTTTTTAGCAAATAAATATATCAAAATAATTTATGTAAATATACTTTGTTTACAGAATTCTGCCTAAAGAGCTAGGTTCCTTTCCATGGCATTACATAGCTCTGAATGAAAATTTGATACATGCCTAGAAAATACATTGGAAGAAATGTGTGTGTGTGTGTGTGTGTGTGTGTGTGTGTGTGTGTGATTGTTTCCTTTTCTGAAAAAAAGAGGGCTTATTTTACAATATTGTTTTGGTCCTCATATGAATGGATATTAAATTCATATTATCATAAATACTAATGTAATTTATTCATTTAAAAAACGAAGAGTTATATTTTGTTCACAAACGACTAATTCCATTAATAGGAATATAATTATTAAAAGGAAACATTTAGAATATAATACAGCCACTTTGAACTTTATGACCTCATTGGCTTAAAATTAACTGTTTCAAAAGCCTATTAATAGTATAAGCCTAGGGATCCTCATGCTCAAATTGTGGAAAAACTACAGCCTGGCCAATAGAGGGATAAAAGATAAAAGACAAAACACCAAAAGATGGATGCGTGTGTATGACCTTAGATCACAATGATGTAATTCTATCACACATTGGTAATCTCACAGTTCTGTTACTAAGACTTAGTCATTTACATCTTGCGGACGAAATGAAACTAAAATAGACACTAATATGCTTTTCATAAGGACATCACGAACTTATTAAACATAAGTGACCAACCACATTTATGGATGGAGACAGCTGTGCAGACTAGAGAGGCCAGAGGCCTTTGCCGGAAAAGCAGTGTGTGCGTCCCAAGCTTTGCTCCTGCCTGGGAGTGGGGAACCCAGACAACTCTTGCAAACAGAGCTCAAGGTTCCTGCTCTGCAAAATGAATATAAACTCTCAGAGGGTTGTTTCAAAATAACCTGAGAGCCCCAATGTTACAGTGCTCTGTACATGCTAGTGCCTGATAAATGCTAGCTACCATGGATAACCCATTCCATAAAGAACTCCACTATTTTGCAAGATGATTTACAGTGGAGATTTAAAGCATACATAAACTTGACATTCATATCCATGGATGCACTATAACACAGAAAGCTTAACATTTGGTGCCAATCATTTTGAAAATTGATTTTTAAAGAGAGGAAGAAAGAGGAGGAGGAAGGGAGGGGAGAGAAACAGCAGTTGGCACCCTGACCAGGATGGAACATCAACCTAGGTTTGTGCCCTGATGGGGAATGGAGCCCACGACCCTTGGGCATATGTGAAATGTGCCAACCCATCGAGCCGTGCCGGCCAGGGGAGTGCAGGTCTTCTATGGAGGTCAGCAGCTCAGATGCACATCAGTTTAAGCAAACATTTTGGAAATAAATTCTATGGCAATAGCCAATTCTTCCAATATTAATATCCAGCAATGAATATAATATGCCCTTAAAGCTCTATGTATTTCTTTAAAGAAGAGACAACACACTTCAACTGTTTGGCTTATGATCAAAACTTGCATTATATTTCAGCTTTGATAAATATTTCATATCACTCATTAGAAAATTCACTTTCCCATCTGGCTTAGAGCTAGGTTCAATAAGCAAGTGAAAATAAAATGGAAGCATAATGCAATATTGTGGCTCACATATTGACCAACATTCCCATTATCTCAAGCCTTGAAAAGGGCACTCTAAGCATGCCTTTTATCTCCTCCTCGTTTGTTTTTATTTATAGATTCCTAGTTACAACATCCAGCCATTGGTGCCCTGAGCCTGCCCTGTTAACTTAATCTGGTCACACAAATGTTTTGTTGGTGGAGAAACAAACTACCCACTTAATGATCTCATCGGAACTCAGAGATGGCAACAACATAATTACATCGCAGAGAAGTTTATAAGCACTTTCCAACTCATAAAAAAAAGTGCTATCTCAACATGAGGGGATCAAATTCACAACAGTTTAGAGCTGAGAACTGAAGTACCGAACTCCAGTTGACTTTGATAGAGTTTCCTTGTCTTCCCAATATCAATATCAATACTAATAATACCTCATTTTATTGTGCTTCACTAAGCTTCACAGATACTGCGTTTTTACTAATTGAAGGCAAGGCCCTCCACCAGCAAGAAGATTAGAGCTCACTTTATTGCTATAGTATTCACTTTACTGCAGTGTTTGGAACTGAACCCACAATGCTTCCTAGGTAATTGCTATGTTGAGCTATTGTAAATGGTACAAATGATGTAAGGAAGTCAAACAACATTATTTGCCAGTATCTCTAGAAGAGAATAACCTTCAAGAAAATAAATGTTAAATGTGATGCAGAAGGCTCCATTATAACTCAACTTGAAAAAAAAAAAAGAATATTGAAATTAACTCACCAATTGCAAAGGAAAAGATACTCTTGGCTAAAAGTTCAATTACAGCTAAAAGTTGAGTACTCCAAGGTCTGTTTTAGTCTACTCCTGGGATGGCCTTCAAATCACTACTATAAATACTTGATGGATTTTCTGATATAGCAGTGGATTACAAAAATAGCATTCTTCTGTTGCTTAGAATAGATGTTTTTAAATGGGAGGAATACATATTATTACAGACCTCTCAGATCAAAACCATTTAGAAATGGGCTTCATGGGAAACTGAGCATATTTCTAACGGAGTATATCTGACATCTGTTCTAACCCTCCCAACTGGAGACACGTACACTATGTACCTCAGTACAGATTTACAGAGTTAAACTTTACATTGGTAAATTGATAAATATGACTTAATGAGCTTTTATTCCATTGGGAGAAAAAAATCTGTAAAACCTTTGGGGAATGAAGATAATGTCTCCTACTTCCCAGGTGGCTCTGTCAGCCCCTGCTGCTCTTGGCCAGGCAGCAGCCCTCCCTGCTTCCACCACTCTGCTGAGCAATCAGTGCATGACCCACTTCCCTGCTCCTGCTCCTCCAAGACATCCAGTGGAAAGGGGTTAGCACAATCAGAGTTGTTGCCGAGGCTGCCATGGAAAGATGCATAGGATTTGAGAATTATCAGAAAAACCAGCATTGTCTCTTTCATGAATATGTGATTGGCCAATATTCAGGAATGGGCACAAATGTGAATGACCAGGACCAGCTCCCTGGCCCAGAGATGGGAGATGAATGCTACCAGGCTGTCTTTCCTCAGTACAAGTGTTTCCTCAAAAGCATTAAGCAGACTTCTATGGCTGAAAAGTATATGAGCTATTAATCTAGGTTCTTTTTTTCTCCAAGTATTTTCCCATGTCTTTCTCCTTAATCAAGTAGATAGGTGGCTCTCGGGTGCACTGTGTCAAGAAGGAATACGATGGGACAGAATGACCCAAAAATTGCCTGTCACATTCTCTACTTCTTATATCCCAAAGCCTAAGATCACACACACACACACACACACACACACACACACACACACACACACACTATTGTGTTGTTTCTGTTTATTTTATGTGGGTTTTGAGGGAAGGGTATCTACCATAGGGAGAGTATAGACAAACTCTCTAGGGTAGAAACAGAAAGGGAAATAATTCCCTGCAATAGCCCCGCTTCATTTTCAGCCAACCAGCCAAAGACTCCTTCCCCTCCTTAGGATTATAGCCAAATGCAGCTTACAACTGTAAATAGTTTCTATATATTATAAAGAACACAACAGGACAACTTACTGAGCGGCTCAAATCTCTATCAAAAACATACCTCTCCTCACCTATAGCCCCTCCTCCTACACACAACTCACTTATGCACCTGAACGAGCCACACTACCTAGCCAGGCTCAGATTTCAATGCACACAAGAACCATTTTATTGTTGGACTTGCAGGTGTCCAGGCCTTGCCTCAAAAATTATAACCCAGTAAGAATGATGGATGCAGGAATCTGCATTTTGGCAAGTTTTCAAAGGATTGTGACACAGCCTGTGGATCCGTCTTTAAAAATGATAAAATGAGACAACTAATATACAAGACAAACTTAAAGGTGATTTTAAATATCCGCACTTCTTAGAATTTCTAATTTTATTTCTGTATTAGGTGGTGCTGTTGAGAGGCAATGTATTCAGAGTAAATTATCTCAGATTCCTTTAGAAACGCCTTCACTGAATTAAGATTTAATGTGATGCCCTCAGCTTTTAAAGAGGGTCGATATGAGAAATTATCAAATTTGTCTTCTATAAATCTATATTAATAGTAGGTGCCCATTACATTATTCATTTGTCTTCTTATATAAGGAACTATGAGGCCAGTTTTTCCAGAATTCAAAGCCAAGGTGTTTGGGAACAATTATTTGATCTTGTATTGGATATTGACATTTTTAAAAGTGGGTACTTATTTGGTTTTTTGTTTTTTGTTTGTTTGTTTCTGTCTTAGCTTCCAGGAAAAAGAGAGCTAAATTCAGGCTCACATAGAAAAGAGCTCTGTGAACTAAGGGAAGAACAAACATGGGCAGCAATTTCTTAACCTGCCTTCTTTGCTCATGACAACAATGCAACAAAAAAAGGTTGGCTGATATATGTGATTTCAAGGCTTACTCTAAAGGTGCAGTAACCATGTTAGTGTGGTAGAGATCACTTAAAGATAATTGAATCCAGAATAAGTCCACAATCTATGTTCTACTTATTTTTAAAAATATATATCAAGCTGAATCCATAAGGTAATGATCTTTACAATAAATGGTTCTGGAACATTTTGTCATCCATGTGCAATGAAATAAAACTTAAAACTTCTTCAATGCTATATAGAAAATGAATAGAAGTGGATCATTGACTTAAACTAAAAGCAATAGCAAAACAAACAAACAAAAAAAACCCCAACAACAAAAACCCCTGCTAGAAAAAAAACTACCAAAAAAAAACACAGAAAATATTTTTGTGGACTTAGATTAGGCAGAGATCTGTTAAAAAAGATAGAAAACTCATGAACCATAAAAAAATTTAAAGAATGATAATTCTGACTTAATAAAACTAAAACCTTTTTTTTCTCTCTCTCTAAGTTTACTGTAGAAAATGAAAAGACAAAGCACCAACTATGATTTGCAAACCCTATGGTAAATGACAATAGCCATAATATAAAAAGAACTCCTATAACACATTAAAAAGAAGACAAATAACTCGATTTTAAAAATGAGTAAAATGTATTTTAGCAAAAAGGTAAAAGTGGAAAATAAGCAAATGAAAAAATTCTCAACATTTAGCCATTAGGAAAATGCAAGTTAAAATGAATATCACTACATATCTCCTCAGAATGGATGAGATTTAAAAGACTTTAATCTCTTTGACAATACAGGTGTTGGCAGGGATATGGAGCAATTAAGAACTCATATTACTGGTGGGCACAAAACATAGTGTTGCCACGTTGGGAAAAAGTTTCGCAGCTGTTTTTAAAAGAGTAAAACTTTCATTTACCTTAAAATAGCAATGCTGCTACGAGCTATTTACCTAAGAGATAAAATATATGTTCATACACAGATATATGATTGTTCATGGCAGTTTTATTCACGAAAGTCCCTATGTTCACACAAAGTCATAAATGATGATTCATAGCAGTTTTATTAAATAATCAAAGTTCCTAATTGGAAACAAATTGTACATCAACTGGTGAATGGCAAACACATTGTAGAAGGTCTAACGAATAAAACACTGCAATTTAAAGAAATAAATTACTGACACACACAACATGGCTAATCTCCAAAGCATTATGCTTAGTATGAGAAGCCTGATACAAAAGATTATATACTGTATGATGCTATTTATATAAAATTCTAGAAAAAAACTCTAGAGACAGAAAAGGAAATGGTGGTTGCCAATGGCTGGTTTAGAGGGGGATGGTGATTGGCTGCTAAGCGGCTTGAGGAAATGGTTGGGTAATGAGTCCTATGTCTTGATTGAGGTGTTGGCTACACAGCTTTAAATTGGTCACACTTACCAAATTTTACAATTAGAATTGGTATATTTTACTCTACGTAATTTAGGTCTCTGTAAGACTGCATTTTGAAAAAATGCTGTGAGAATACACGGTCTATGAGATGTCCCTGGAATAGTGTTGGTAGGTTGGAAGGCTCAAAGACTTGAAGGAATTGTTGAAATTTGAAAAGCAAAAGTTGGCTGGGAGCTTCGTGAGGACAGGACAGTGTCTTTCTGTGCATCCCTCTCCAGGCTGTATCGTAGCGCCCAGCACATGCTCATGTGTAGTAGACCCTTGTTGATGGCATACAGAATGATAGTCTTCCCAAGTATCATAGAAGAAAGGTTAGGACCAAAGAAGGAGCAGTGTGAGCTTCCAGAGCCTGCAGGATGAGGCCAGGAAAGGAGAATGGACCATTTGTGTATAGCCCTCACTGTAATATTATAATTATTAACTTTATTCTATTTTTAAATATATATATATATATATATATATATATATATATATATATATATAATTAATTTTTCACAGAGAGGAAGAGAGAGGAACAGAGAGAGACACATCGACTCATCTGCCTCCTGCACACCCCCTACTGGGGATGTGCCCACAACCCATGTACATACCCTTGACGGGAATCAAACCTGAGACCTTTCAATCCGCAAGCCGAGGCTCTATCCACTTAGCCAAACCAGTTTTGGCAAACTTTATTCTAATGATAGTAATATTAGAGCTGGTAACTATATAATGTTATTTTAAAAGAAAAAAAGAGAGAAACAAACAAACAAAAAAAGCTATTGCTTTTAGTTTAAGTCAATGATCCACTTCTAGTTCATTTTCTATATAGTATTGAAGAAGTTTTAAGTTTTATTTCATTGCACATGGATGACAAAATGTTCCAGAACCATTTATTGTAAAGATCATTACCTTATGGATTCAGCTTGGTATATATTTTTAAAAACAAGTAGACCATAGATTGTGGATTTATTCTGGATTCAATTATCTTTAAGTGATCTCTATATTTATATTGTACCACACCAACATGGTTACTGTACCTTTAGAGTAAGACTTGAAATCACATATATCAGCCAACCTTTTTTCCCCCCCAAAAAAAATTGCTTTGACTATTTCAAGTCTTAAAATTTCAGAAAATCTTAGCAATTTCCTCAAAAAAATCTACTGAAATTAGGTTGGGATTTCATTGGATTTGTAAATCAATTTGGGGATAATTTATTACATCTTAACTCTTCTGATCCATAAATGTAGAATCTCTCTGTTTTTAAGTCTTCTTAATAGTTGCTTCAGAGAGGAAAACCTGAGGCCAAGAGAAAAGAAGAGAGATTGGAAAAGGATTTAAAGAGAATGGCAACCAAACAATCAACTAGCAATCTGCATGGGGCAACCAGGCCTGTAGGGGAGGGGGCAATTAGGGGTGTCCAGGCCAGTAAAGGGGGCAGTTAGGAGTGACCAGGCCAGCAGGGGGTGGGCAGTTGGGGGTGACCAGGCCAGTAGAAAGGCAGGCATGTGAGCAGATAAAAGCCCAGATTGTGAAAGGACAGTAAACATCCCTTGAGGGGCTTCAGATTGGAAAGGGTACAGGCTGGGCTTAGGGGACCCACACACACACATACACATGCTCAAATTTCATGCACCAGGCCTCTATAATTTAGTGAGTGAGGGATAAAGAGTTTCAAATTTCAATTCAACGCTAAACTGCTTATTATAACAATGATAACAAATATCTACTTGCAGATCTTAGATATGCATAAAGGATAAGCAAAATATATAAAGGCCAAGAAATTGAAATACAAGATTCAGCAAAACTTTAGTTGTAAATACTGTTTTTTGTTTTTGTTTTTAATATATTTTATTGGTTTTTACAGAGGAAGAGAGAGGGATAGAGAGTTAGAAACATCGATGAGAGAGAGTTATCGATCAGCTGCCTCTTGCACACCCTCCACTGGGGATGTGCCTGCAACCAACGTACATGCCTTTGACCAGAATCGAACCCGGAACCCTTCAGTCCGCAGGCCGATGCTCTATCCACTGAGCCAAACCGGTCTCAGCTAAATACTGTTTTTGAAGGCTTAAAATGGGAATGCAGATTAAAGTTGGCATTTCAAATCCAATGTCCCCAAGTTAAATCACTGGTATCCCAATTGTATGTCAGAGAATAGGATGTTAAATAATGCACATTTCAATTCAAAGGCTTTCATCTGTGTAAATTGTGCCATGAACTTAATATTAATGCATTGCCCTCTGTATTTCAACAGAAATTTCCTAGAGTGTACAAATGTCTTTCTAAGTCACCTAGCCTAACTATTGGGAAACTACTCAGTATATATCCCCTAACCAAGAACAATATCTATACCTTTTATTGTTGATAACATCAATCTCACCTTTCCCTCACTAACCCCCACACTCAAATCTAAGATTTGCTTGTATATTTTAACAAATATGTTCCCCAACATATTTCTTAGGAGTGAGTCTAGTGGGAGACACATCGCATACAGGAACATGTCCGCCAAGGAAGAAATGGGTGTTCCACTCTGGAACTTTCCAGGCTCAGAAAGCACACTGGCTTTGTGACGTAAAGGATTTTTCCCTGGCTCCAACGTGGGTTCATCATGAAACTAAGCACCAGTCACACAGCTGCAGTTTTCTCAACTCTAAAATGAAGAGGTTGAACTGGAATAGCACGGCTCAAAGAATGTTTGTTAGAAAACTAGATCTTAAAGTTAGTCATCAAAAATATTTAAAACTTGATGATCAAGTAAGATTTTAAAATGCTCTATTGGATATCAATGCCCAGCACAGTGCTTAAGAATTTGACAAGCAGGTGAGGCGAGGCTGAAACCAGAGCAGAGAGCAGTGAGGTAGAGTTACCTCCTATCACCATGGAATGGAAGACTGACTTGAGGTTTCCAACAAAGTGGGAAAACTGAATATGCAGCTCCCACATTTAACCCTGCATTCCCAGTGTGTCTACTGTGACCCCGGGTTGCTGGTGGCCCCATAGTACTGGGTACAAGTCATCTCCAGGGAAAACATTTTTAATATAGGATCTCAGGATTCCCGCAGATCAGATTCAAGTAAACATGAGCTCTCAGTTTTAAAAGTTACCAAACAACCTGGAGGAAGGGGGGGGGGGGGAGGGAAATCTACTCTTATTCTCCTGAGATTAAGCAAAAATAAACAGACTTTGACTCTAAAGGATTCATATTTAAATAATCAGAAATGAAGTTACAGGAAATATTTAAAGAAATTAATAATAGATTCCAAAAATAAAGGATTCTAGCAATAAGAAACTCTAAAAATTACCAACCAATTTTGAGGGTGGAAAAAAAACATGAACTATCTATAAAGGAAACATATCATTGTTAAAATGTAAAACTCAAGGATGGATGTGTTTTACAGCTATTTCGACTCCACAGAGGAAAGAATTACTAACAAAGTCAAAGAGATGGAACATGGGCAGGGAACTAGAAAGATGTTTTTCTAAAGAAGTCATACAAATGACAAGCAGGCACACGAGAATGTGCTCTAATGTATTACATGATGACCATAGTTGATATGCTAAGAGTAGAACCAAAATGCTTTCAAACACAAAAAGATAAATATGTGAGGTCACTAATGTATTAACTAACTTGTATATGGGTATGTATGTTGTTTTAAATGTTATTATTTCTTATAAAATTAAAAATTATAGTTTTTAGTGATTACTCAAAAGCTGATTGCCTAGATTTTGAATCATTTATATTCTTTGTTATTCCTTTAAAGTTTCTATTTTTTTTTTCCTCTTGGTTAAAACCTCAAAGAGAGGAAGAGAAATGCAGACCATGTGTAAGCTCTCCCGTCAAGTTGTTGCCGTATTAGCACTCTAGGGGAATATGGCTGGCCACGGAGACATACCCAGTTAGATGTCATTTATGCCCATGTCTGATAGTAAAGAGATTCTAGTGAAACATCACTATTTTGACTATTTTCCCATGTTTATATTTTGATTGAGAAGACAGTCCCTCAATGAATTATTTGTTCTTTTATTTTGAATATGAAGGACAGATCAATTAAAACCAATTGTGATAGAATACAATAAAAGAGGGGATAAATGCCTTGAGGATGGGAATTTTCTCTATTGGTTTTTGTTTAATTCTATCTATCTAATACTATTTAGAATAGGACAATATTTTAGACGTGTGTTTGTGTGTGTGTGTGTGTGTGTGTGTGTGTGTAAATATTGCCAAAAGGTCCTGATTATTTCTTGCATATACAGAAGTTTCTGAATGAGATAATAAATGTGAATGTAATTATGAGTTAATATACCATAAAAAGTGAATGAAGGAAAGTATCAATAAATAAAATTCTTACACAATCCAAAAGGTCCCTCTAATTTATCCTGAAATGGAATTCCCATAATTCTACTTATAATCACATATTAATATAATTATATAACTATAAAATTATAATCTACTTATAATTTAAAGCAGAACTAGTAAGCAAATGTAATTAAGTTAAAAATCCTCAGGTAATTTGTCTATATTTTTATTCATGTATGATAAGTATATCAGGTGGGGTGAAGGAACATCATTACTTATTTAACACCTAAATTGCCAAATATTATTTTATAATATTAAGTTGCTGGAAATTAAGCAGTTGCTTGTACACTGCGCTGCTAACAGAATCCCCCCAAAGATGTTCCCAATAAAATATCTTTAACCTCATAAATTCCATATCCTGCTCCCTGATTTTTCTGAAGAATTAAGATTTTAAAAAAATCCTCCTCCATTGCAACTAGAAATACAAAATAAAAAAGTAGTTGACTAAAATAGAGGGGAAATTTCTGGGATGGTAGAAATATTTTATTCTCCATGAATTATGTTTACATTTTCTGTTAAAACCTCCAGTTTCCTAAGTGTTTATATTTTTCCAAAGTAAATTTTATATCAATAATTTTTATTGTTATTTTTCATTTTTATTTTTGGTTGGTTTAAAAAAATTATAATGGGTACCTCCCTCTTTCAGTCTATATTGCCAGTGAATTTAGTCACACTGCGTCTCTTTGCTTCCAGTTTATGAGGCCAAAGTTGAACAAACACCAAGACTAGGTCTGCTAACCTTTCCATGAACCTCTGGGTGTCCCTGGAGCTCTGATTCAGGCAGAGTGATTTGGCTAGGGCTGCCTGCAGGCCACTGATTAGTTTTTCAGTCATCCTAATCAAATAGAAACTCATTTAATTCGTGTAATAGCATCTTGAAAAAATACACTGATCAGTTTGCTAAAATCCTAATGTATCTACTGGTTTAGAAATTAAATATGAAAAAGAATTCTATTTTACCACCATCTTTAGTTTATTTGGATCTTCCCTGATCATTAATTTTTAGGACTTTTCTCCATTATTGACTCACATGAAATGGTGAACACAGAAGAAATAAAATTCTCATATTTCCAACTGATCCACAAACCAGTAGAACTAGAACACCTAGAAGTCTTGGTAATTCTTAAAATTGTAGTAGTAAATTAACAATGGTTAATTCAAAGGAAGTAAGAAAAAACAGAGCAATCAAATGGGTGAGGACAAATTGGTATTTTAAAAAGAGACAGAAGAATTAAGCAAAACATGGAAAAACGCTTCTCTCAGTTCTGAAATACTTAGAGAAGTTTTAGAAGAGGCTAATCTAACTTTTAAACTAATTGTAGTTAGTATTTGTAATTAAAATCAAGCTATGAAAGTCCTAAACAGGAGACTCTTAGTTAAAAAGCACATGGGAGTAATGGAAATGTGGGAAAGAGTGTTGAAATTATGAGGCTAGACTATATAGGCCTTTTTAAAAAATTTAAATTAGTAAAATCTATACAGGTATAAGTCTCTAGAGTTAAAATACTATAGCGTTTCTGTAAGTAGTTATAGCACTTTCAGACTATTGGCTCTAAAGGCTAAGCACATCCTAATATAATGGAAGTCATTCCAGAGATCATTATTATAGGTAACTCGTTAGGAAGTCCTTAATAAGTCAACTACCCATCCCCCAAATTAGTTTTGAAATAATATAAAGCTGACTAAAATAAGTGCTATAATATTGGAATACCAAACATGCTGTGGGAATCTAGAGAAAATGGTGATTCATTCCTAATTTTAATGGAGGGCAGAATTAGTATTACAGCCACATGGGCTTCATATGGGCCTTCAAGAATGGGCACATCACCCTGACCAGTTTGGCTCAGTGGGTAAAGCGTCAGCCTGCAGACTGAAAGGTCCCAGGTTCCATTCTGGTCAAGGGCATGTACCTGGGTTGCGGGCACATCCCCAGTAGGAGGTGTTCAGGAGGCAGCTGATTGATGTTTCTAATTATCCCCTGCCCCTCCTCTCCACAAAAAATCAATAACATATTTTTTTAAAAGAATGGGCATATCTTGGAAATTATTATGTCTGGTTGATATGACACATATTCAGAGAACAATTATAAAATGTTGATCAATAAAAAGAAAAACTGTTGTCTCATAAAAAAAAAAAACCTCGTAATCCCATCACTTGGGAAAAATACCATTGTTAACAAATTTTTTCTATATGCAGAGACATATACATTTATAATACTTACAATAAATGTGCAATTTTTTGTACAACTTCCTCCCAATATGTAGTATGTTCACATATTTCTGTAATTTATTTTCAGATAATAGTGTCTTTATATGTGTATATCTATCTTATTAAGCAATTATCATTTCGTGAAATTTTTTTATTTCTAGTTATTTGTTTTACAGACATTTAAAAAGTGCTAAAACATCTTTCAACAACATGTTTCTTTGAATACTCATGAGATTATTTCCTCAGGAAGATTCCTAGAAGTGGGATTGCTGAGGGTTGACATATACTGATGTTCTCTTTCCTCTATAATCTGTTAAAATACTGTTTTAGTATATAACTCAGGATTCCATTTCATCTTTGCCCCCCTTTCATGCAAAATAATGCAAGATTTGTTTATGTTCACGATCTCCAATTCTTCTCCCTTCCTTCCCAATAACCTTTCCAGTAAGGCTTTTCCCAACCACTCCACCAAAACTGCTCTTGTCAGAATAATCAATGACAGACTTTCCCCACATTTTGTTAAATCCTGTTGTAAATATCATTTATCATCTTACTTGACGATACAGTACCCTTTGAGATAGAAATAACTCCCTTCTAGAAACATTTCTTCCCTTCAATTCCCAGACACCATGCACTCTTGGTTTCTCATCTGCCTCCGTGGCCACTCACTCTGTCTCCCTCATCCTATAGCCACTCATTCCCTTGGTGATCTCATTAACAGTTTTGTTTTGTTTTTTAAATTTTATTTCTATGTTTCCATTACAGTTGACATTCTGTATTATTTTATATTAGCCTCAGGTAGATATCATAGTGGTTAGCCATTTACTAGGATATAATTTACAATGTGACACCCCTCCCCCACCCACTGAATAAATCTAGTACCCACCTGGCACCACATTTGTGGAGAAATTACTGACCATATTCCCTATGCTGTACTTTATATATCCCTGGGACTATTTTGTAACTGCCATTTGTACTTCCTTAATCCCTTCACCTTTTCACACAGTCCCCTAACCACCCTCCCATCGGGTAACCAGCAGGCTGTTCTCTGCACCTATGAGTCCATTTCTGTTTTGCTTGTACATTTATTTTGTTCTCTAGTTTTCACATTAAGTGAAATCATGTGGAATTTGTCTTTTTCAGTCTTATTTATTTCACTCAGCATAATACCATTTAGGTCCATCCATGTTGCAAATTGAGTCTCATAGTTTTAAATATCATCTCTCTGCCAATGAATTCCACCTATTCTCTATGGCCTAGTCCTTACTCTTAGATGCCAAATTCAAATGTCCAAACTCAGTGCAAACTTACCAGGTCTGAAATTCAACTCTCAATCTTTACAAAATAAGACAACATGCCCCTCCTGTTTTTCCCCCTCTCTGCAAATGACAGTAGTCAACTCCCAGTTTCCCAAGTCTAAAACAAAATCCTTGATCTTTTTTTTTATCTTACACCATGTGTAGATCAAGAAATCTTGGCTCTGCCCCTAATATATATCTAGAATTGAGAATTTTATCACCTCTACTGCTACTACCCTGAGACCATTATTTCTCCTCTGAATTATTAAAAGCCCCTAGCTGGTCTCCCTGCATTTTCCCTTAATCCCTATTTCTATTTCACACAGAGGCCTGAGTGATCCTTTTAAAGTGAAGTCGGATCTCATCACTTGCTGCTCAAAACTCCACATGGCTCTTCCATTTTACTTAGTGTAAAAGCCAAATTTCTGACACTGTTCTAGCAACCCTGCACTCTGTTCTGCCCTCCCTCCTCCACATATCCTCTCTGACTTTATCTTCTCCTTCCTTCCTGGCTCTCTGCTCCAGCCACCCTGACCTACTGGCTGTTTTAAGAACTTACCAGGTATGTGAGCACCTCAGGGCCTTTAAACTGGCTGTTCCCTTGGTCTATAATGCTCTTCCCTCCTATCTTCTTTGCTCAGTTCCCTGCAATGATTGCTTTTTGCTGTCACTTTCCCTACAATGAGATGCTGACTTCCCCCTCTAATGTGCTCCCCTTCCTTCAGCATTTACTTTGCTCCTTTACTGCTTTTATCTCCATAGCATTTACTTGTATAATTTGTTTCTCTTGGTCCCCAAAAACATATCAATGAAAACAATAATTTTTCTCTTACTCATTCAGAGCTGGAGGAGAGTCAACCTCACAGACTTCCCATTTAAAGGTATTTTAAAAAGTAGATAAGGTGGGGAAGGATGGTCCATGTTGAGGTCATAATATTGGCAAAAACAGTGACATGCAAAAAAAAAAAAAAATTTGTGGACTGGCCAGGTGCTTCTAGTGTTGTCAGTGTGAGGATATGGGATTGACTTAAAATAGAAACACATCAATGGTCCAGGGCAACATTTTCACTGAAAGTACAAAATCAACTTTCATCCTTTTATTTCTTACTGAGGAGTAAGGACAAAGAGGTTCTACAATAGGATGCTGATTGAGGCACCGGGAAATTCACTGCAAACTTTTATCATAAATAAGAAGTTTGGCAAAGTGCCAAAATGTAGCAGGGAGAGCATCTATTTTTGAAAAGGTGGTGAACAATATGGGTCCTTCCAAGAAAATTGGATGTATCTGCAAAGTTCAGAGTTCACCACCCCCAAAACCTACCCATGAACCAATTGGGGCCAATGACTGAGACTCTTAATTAAGAAAAGAAAAAAAAAGCCCAATTAAAAAATATTATTTTAGCATCATGGCAATCACATGGATGAAATGATGCTTAAATAAGGATGTGGGTAGTTTTGACAGTGAGGTGCAACAGTTGTGGTAAATATGTGAAGCTTAACTTTATTTACCTAAAGGAGAGAAAATCCAACCACCATGCCTTACAGGCATCTTCAAACTACGGCCTGCGGGCCACATGCGGCCCGCAGAGGAGTCTGATCCGGCCCGCCAGGTTTTTTTGGGCAGTGAGCCCAGCCGAGGTGTTACAGTAGGAATTAATAGTTCATATAGTCCGGCCCTCCAGCTCTCTGAGGGACCGTGATCTGGCCCCCACTTTAAAAAGTTTGAGGACGCCTGCAAAGGCTTTGCAAATATGTAGAAGTAAACATCCCAAAGTTACCTCTGTGAACCCTTAAATGGAAAGTTTCTTATTTTAAGTTTACAAATAATGTTATCAAGTTTACAAGATAGTAGGAAGACTGTTCTGGTATCAGTAATTTGATTTAAAAAAAAAAAAAAAAACTTTTGAAATCAGTAAACATTCCAGCCAGTCTCAGCTATTGTCAGTCTGGCTTCTGTACAATATTATCATTAGCATCTTTCATCTAAATAATTCACTAAAATGTTATTAATGAGTCTGTTTCTCTACCAAATACCCCTTCTCTTGGTACCATATTATCCAGGAATAATGAAAGGAAATTCAGCTTTCGGTTTCTCTGGCTCAGCTCTGTCTCTGGAGAAAGATGCAGGAAGGGGAAGGAAGGGAGAGGGTCTTGCTTCTGTCTACATATAATCAGTTCTTTATTCTCTAAGACCATTCGTTGCACTCTAATGCTCATGCGGGTAACTCCTCTGCCTGAAACCTATTTCCGCATCTGATATTTGATACCAGCCCTCACAGTGAGAAAGGCCACAGAAGCAAATCCAGAGGCTCTGAATTTACATACAATCAGCCCTGAGAGGTCTCTCCGGTTGGTTTCTTTTCCCTGTTGTCACTCATTAGAGAACGAGTTTACCCACAGCCATCAGCCCAGCACATCCAAGCTGGACCCAGGCCAAGAACAAGCAGCACTGCTGAGATCTGGGCAGCAAGGTGGAAGGGTGAGTGAGGCACCGGTTGGATGAAAACATGCGAGGCCTGCTGGGCAGCAGCTGGAGGAAGTTTGGGCATGCTGGCAGGGGTACCTACGAGTGGCTGACGAGCGAACCAAGCCTACCTCTTCAGGAAACCCAGCTGCAGGTCTGTACCTATTGCCTTTTCTTCCCCAACGTACATCATGTTTAAACCAGCCATGTCTGTTATGTTTAGGATCTTAAAACTTAGTGGCAACATTTTACATGGTGGGTATGACAAAAATCCAATTTCACCGATTGGCGTGGTCTAAGGAAGTAACTTGAAAGTTGTATTCTTGTAATTCAAGTGAAACTTGACACATATATTCTAAGGATACCTGATAGAGCAAGTATGTCAAAGAATCCCGGAAATTAGGGGTCAAAAAATGTTATGCCTTGGTTTTACAGTTTTGCTCTTTGCTCAGTAAGCAATGTCTACACCAGGGGTCTTCAAACTTCTCTCATTATGAGAATCACCTGGTGGAGTTGTTAAAACACAGATTCCCGGATCCCAACTATAAGAAGTGCTATCTGTGTTTTAACACCTCCACCAGGTGATTCTCATAATGAGAGAAGTTTGAAGACCCCTGGTCTACACCTACAACACTAAGAAACTTCCTTTGGCTCTCCAGCTGCATAATGACCCCTGTTTCTCAGAGAAGCCAAGATCTGACTTCCAAAAGGGTAGCCGAGGGTTAAGGAGGTTCTGTCTCGACTAAGACAGCTGCTTTGCTCTGTCTGGGAAATCATCAAAGAAGCATCAAGCTGAGAAGCATTAAGGTAAAATATTGGCAGAAACCTAAGAGCTCAGAATTAATTTTATCATCAGTAGGGAGATGTAGTGGGACCACTATCTCTTAAGTAAAAGGAAAACAGACCTAGTTTCTTGTTTATTGGAAAATCAGATTGGTATGTAAGTTCTACAAAACCACCTTTTACAGAAAAATACTTATACATGCATATATAATGATATTTTTTCAGCAGTTACACTTTTAACTGGATATTTCTTCAAAACATTCCCTGAACAACAAAGTCTTTGCATCAATATACACATCTGAGAGATATTAAAAGAAACCACTTTGAAGGAAATGAACAAATCAGGACATCTAGTTAAAGACGACGTTCATTCTGCACTTTGAAAAAGCAAAACAATTTGAACTTATCATGAATCAGTAAATAAGTTAAGTTTGACCCGCAGCTCTATGCATCCCTTCACTGGGAAACAGGAACGCTTTATCTCAAGAAATTGTCATAATCTGCTGCGTCAGATAAGCAGTGCCCCTCAGTATTTGGACAATTCAAGTTCGCCTGTGGAAGTTCTGATTGCAGGAGTGAACTGTGGTGTTTCTCCTTTCACAGATTTTTGCAGCTAGTATTGATAATGCAAAAGTGGCATAATAGTGAATACTGTAACAGGGTTTATTACAAAAAATCTTTTAAATAGAACATTAAATATTTTTATGTTTTATGCATAGTGAATGTCCAGTCTGCAATAATTTAAATGTTGATGCCCACAGCTATTGAGAAACTATGATCATCCATATAACCGATGGAAAATGAAAAATATAATCATGCAAAATGGTCCATGTTTAGCAAGATTAAAGAGTGATTTTTTTAAGTACTAAGAGATAATAGCTTTAAATTTTTTAATGGTTCATTTAGGGGGAGACGACAAACATAGTTAAGTTGCTTTTTGATTTCTTAATAATTGTGGTAAATTATTTATGAATCCATTTACTCTTACAGCTTTTGTAATCGAATTCCCTCCTTATATCGCCACAGATTTTAAGTGAATAGTTCTGATAATAAACTAGATTATGTGTGAGAAAACAAAGAATCCATAGTTTAGAAATGTTAAGAATCACACACACAAAAATATTCTTCTGACATAAAAATATTAATGTTGCTAAATCATTTTCTGAGAAAATATTTATCTATTAAAATACAAACTTGGGAATGCCAAAGATTTCCCTCACTAAATGTTCATCCTTATCAATAGATCCAAATACATAATAAACACCTAATACCCACCAAGTGCTTTGCATGTAGTGATTCACTAAATCCTCATTCTAATCCATTCAGAAATGTTATTTTCATTTCATAAGTGAAATAAAAATGAAAACCTGGGCCCAGAGGGCACCAGTGAGTTACCCGTGGCCACACAGCTATTAGAAGGTGGCCTGAAATCCAAAGGCAGAGTGGTCAAACCCCAAACATGATACTCTGCTTCCCAACAAAATCTTTTATTCTTATGCATTTCAAGCTAAAATATCTTAACTCATGTCTTACCAAAGACAAACATCTGGAAGTACAAAGATTAAATAAATCACCCAATTTTCAAAGTAACACACATACTTGTAAATCCTTTAAGAAGTAAAAATGATTACATGGTCAGTGCTAGATAAGCCAGTCTCTTAAAGGTCATGGCCAGAAAAAACAATTGTCCTTTCCACCAAAATCAAGAGAACCCAGCTCTCAGTTTTATTATGTCTTATTCTAATCAAGTTGATAAAGAGCTTAGTATTTTGTTGTCTTAAACACAATTAAGGCTTTAGTGGTTGTGTGTGGTTTGTTTTTTTGTTTTTTTGTTTGTTTGTTTTACTTTCCTTTAGTAATGGGTATAAATATTTACATTTGTTGCTATATGCTTTATACAATAAAGAAGCATTTTAATTTTTCATTATTTCTTAGTGGCTTCATTTGAAGTAACATCTATGCAATCTGCAACAGTATTTTTGTATTATTTTTCTACCTTGCTGTTGAAATATCATTTCATGCCTGTTATAGTATTTACTCCATCAGGACTCGTAATTATCTTCTGAGCTAATGCTAAAAATCAACATCTCATAGGCTGCCTTAGAATTTGTGTGCAATTCTTTTCCTTAAGAGTTTAAACTTTTTCACTTTCATCCTACAAATGTTTTAAGAACAAATAGAAGAAAAATGTAAATCTAACCTAAGAGTCAGCTGTCAAATCAGACTAGAAATGTTACTTACATGTGATGTGAATACACCTTAGATTTTACTCCACAATTAAAGAAATTAAGTCCCATATGATTTGTTTGTGGCAATAAAACACTATTGGTCTAATTCCAAAGAAAATACATAAATAGAGTTATTCAAAGAATGAGGTATGGACCTACCTTCTAAAATGTATTCTAATGTGTATCCTTAGTGGAAATACTGTAGGATGCCATCAACATGTATTTTGGACATTTTATTTTTAAAATATATATATATATATTATTGATTTTCTACAGAGAGGAAGGGAGAGAGATAGTTGGAAACATTGATGAGAGAGAAACGTCGATCAGCTGCCTTCTGCACCCCCCCCACTGGGGATGTGCCTGCAACCAAGGTACATGCCCCTGACCGGAATTGAACTCGGGACCCCTCAGTCCGCAGGCCAATGCTCTATCCACTGAGCCAAACCATCTTTGGCTATTTTGGACATTTTAAATCCACACTTTTATCTTGTCAATTTGCTCACTTCCATGTATGCTCAAGTTCATGGGCATAAGTGAACGAACAAGTGATTTCTAGAGTGAGCAAGCCATGATCAGAATGAAAGGTGAAACGCCTGTTGCCCTCTCCTAACCCGGCCGCATCCCCTCCCCGCAGGGCACCCAGCAGATCAGTTCCAGCAAAGACGACGTGGAGCCCTTCCTGTGCATCCTGCTGCCGGCCACCATCGTGCTGTTCCTGGCCTTCCTGCTGCTCTTCCTGTACCGCCTGTGCCGGGCGCCGAGGCCGCAGGGCCAGGTCTTCACCATCGACCTGGCCGAGCACCCGGCCGCTGGGGAGGACGCGGACCTCCTGCCCGGCTTGCCCTGGAGCGGGGAGCAGGACTTCCCCTACTCGCCCCTGCCCATGGAGGCGGCCCCCCTCTCCGCGGGGCTGCCCCCCTCCTACGAGGAGGCCACCAGGGACCCCCCTGGGGAAGAGGCCCCGGGTGCGGGCCTTCGGGAGGCAGAGGGGCCGCCCGGGCTGCAGGAGCCCGTGTAGACAGACTGCTCCTGGGAACCATGCACCGCCCAGCTGTCACCCTGCATGGACCCGCCTGAGAGGCCAGTAGACAGGGCATTGGGCCAGGAGGCCGACTCCTGGGGGAAGGGTACCCGAGGCTGGACACATGTCAGCCCAGTCAACCCGTCTACAAGCTCCTTAAGAGAAACCTTGCCCGGGTTGTTCTAAAGATGCCAGGGATCTTCCAAAATGTATAACCCTCCCGAGGGAAGAAGAAATAAAAGGCCAGTTGTATGTGCGCTGAGAACAAGAACTAGAATGACTGGTGAGCTTAAGAACTAGCTCCGAAGGGACAGCAGAAACATGCCGAGAAGCTCAGGATCACTGCTTTCGCCACAAATAAAAGGTTTCCTCCCACACAGGCCTCTCCCTTCTGGGTGAGGGCGTCAGGGTGGCTAGAGAGTCCCAGAAGGAGGAGAAAATACCTCTAGAGCCCAGTGGCCCACGGTGTTGTAGATAATGGTGAGATGTCTCAATATTGATAATGAAAGGACAGATTATTTGCATCCATTTTTGTTCAAAAAATAATAAAGCTCTCCCAGATCATCTCCTCCTTGGTGTGGCTCTTGCTTCCTAGGGTGGCAGGTCAGGGATAGTGAGTTGCGTGGGCATGGCTGGCCCTGCAAAGTGGGGGCACAAGAGCAGCTGCTCTAACACCTGCTCTTCGGGGATGCCAGGACAGGCCCTGAGGCCCTCACCAAGCAGCACTCACACAGCAGAAATCACGTTAGCATTGGCAGGTACAGGTCAGAGATTTGGATCACCTGAGCAACACCCATTAGCACTTACCTTATAAATCACATAGTCCAAACTCCTGCTTCACAGGTGTCAGAATTGGAGCTCAGAGAGTCCAACTGACCTGTCAGATGGTCAGTGCCTCGGGGGAGGCAGAGCCTGACCTCTCTGTCCTGGGCTGCAGCCCTCCCACGGAGTCAGACCTTCTCCCAGAAAACTGCAAGTGGGGAATTTCAGTCCGTGCCCCTGACGGGGGGTCAGGCCTCTCAGCAGGATGAACGCGGCTGAGATGGGACTAGATGAAAATCTCCCTTTGTGATTTCCCATGGGGAGGAGGAGGGGGATCACGTGCCACTTGGGAGGATGATCAGGATATCCATGAGTCTGGGGGGTGACTTGTCCAGTCCTTATATTCTTACTCCACGATATAACTTTTTGGGGAAATATTTTTACTTTTTTTTTTTCTTCACAGTACAAAGTGCAAAAGTAGACAACCCTTTGATGGTTTAAAATGAACGGAAAATGGTGGCTTTTTAAATCGCTTTGGATGTGAACATTTTTATGCTGGATATGCAATGTGGCACAGCTTTAGGAAAATAAAATAATCTAAAATAGGATGCATTTATTTTTAAATGTATTAAAATACATGGTAGGAATAATGGTACCTTTGAGGACTGAAGCAAAATATAACCTATTTGAGTTCAGATGAATACAACTTCTTTCAGGAGATCTATATGGAACAATTCCCTTGTGGTCTTTAAGGGAAGTAAATAAATGGAAATGAGCTGCTCAGCAGAGAGCCTGCTTCGGGTTTTATTATTATTATTTTTTTAATCCTAAGGCTCTAGTTCTGTGTGAGACTCTGTTGATTCTCTCCCAACTGTGTTGTCTTTCTTTTCCTGTTAACAGATCCCTGATTTGGTTCTGGGATCCTGGAGCCATCTATGAAAATCAGACCAGAGCCCTCCAACGCCAGGGGACTTATATCCTGATAGTTACCGTAATCATGCGGATCTCCATGCCTTTACCAGGACGATTTGGTTTTTGGGGATTAAGGAAAGACCTATATAGAAAGAAAGGCTTGTTTTTTGTGGGTTATTTTTTAAGGGTTGCCTAGTATTAAAAATAGATCCATGAAAGGAAACACTTTGCTGGATGTTATGTGTCTGCCTGCGATGCCCAGGGCTGCAATAGCCATCTTGCAACCATGAGCTAAGACAACAGCCAGGACTAATATGGAACAGTAAAGAAGAAAGATGGAAAACCCCTGGGTTGATTGCGTTGTAAAGCAGCTGAATTAACCCTGCAACTATCTGCTTATTAGTGAGAGCATATCCTTCCTACCTACTGCTTCACACCACTGAAGCCAGGCTTGTTACTTTAGGAAAAAGCAGGTCAACTCCGACAATTTTCAGGGATATTAAGGAAATGCATTGCCATGTTTTAAAATGATCTGATAAGACGTATTTGAAATAAGTAGTCAGAGCCAGGACTCATTTGCAATGTTATCTGAGATCGAGGGAAGGAACCATTTTCTCTTATGGAAGCAAACTGAAGCAGCGAACAGGTGAACTATAAACCAGCCGTGGCCAAATTATAGCCCACAATCCTAATTCCACTTGTTGTTCGACAACCTGAGAGACAAGAACGGTTTCCACATTTTTTAAATAACTGAATAAAACATCAAAAGAAGAATAATATTTCATGACACAGGAAAATTAAATGGATTAAAATTTTGGCGTCTACGAACAAAGTGATTGGGACACAGCCGTGCCCACTTGCCTATAGCTGCCCCCTCACAGATGAGTAGGCACAACAGAGACCATATAACTTTCAAAGCCCCAAATATTTACCGTCTGGTTCTTTAACGAAAAAGCGTGCTGACCCTTGTATAGACCAGTGGATCCCAACCCAAGAAGCCTGGTACAATAACTTGGGGAGCTTTTAGCAATACTGACACCAGAACTCACTTAGGCCAGTGGTCAGCAAACTCATTAGTCAACAGAGCCAAATATCAAATACAATAACTGAAATTTCTTTTGAGAGCCAAATTTTTTAAACTTAAACTTCTTCTAATGCCACTTCTTCAAAATAGACTCGCCCAGGCCATGGTATTTTGTGGAAGGGGTCAAAGAGCCACATGTGGCTCGAGAGCCGCAGTTTGCCGACCACGAACTTAGACCAATTAAATAGAAACAGATCCAGTGACTCATATGAAGGCCAGGGTGAACGTTCTTACTTTAGGTAACATGAGGGGCCACAGAATACATGTAGACAGACATGTGGTTATAGGGCTAGACAAAACTCGGTGTGTAAATGTAGCTTTGAGCCAACATTTTACCTTCTCGGTAAACTCTTTCCTGAAGCCATCAGCCTAACCTGCAGTCAACTGGGTTCACCAAACAGGATTTCCAAGCAGAATATTAGGAATAACCACGTAAACAGTGTATCCTTGTTTAAATGTTGACCACTGGCAAGCATGGGCAGTACGGGCTGCTAGCCACCCAAGAAAGGCAGAGGGGAGTTGAGGAAAACCCACAAATGAAAGAACTGGACTGTTCACAGCTAAGAAGTATTTTGGCAGAAATAACTATAGCCAGAAAAGATTAAACATGGGAGGGAGTATAATAAAAACAGTGGCTAGAATGTCGACATTTTCACAAAATTCTACCCTGGACCAGACAATATCCTTAATGCAGAATTTTATAAAAAAGAAAAAGGAGCCCATTTCTGGTCTGGCCTGTAAGAAGGTTGGTAGTCATCGCTCTGTCCCAGCAACAAGAAAAAGCTGAACAAACTGGAAATTCAACATTTCTCCTATGTTCCATCAGAGACCTGAGGTCACAAACCACTGCTCCCAAAGAGACAGACCCACAGACACAGAGAGTCATGACTCACCGGAGCAGAAGTCCTCCAGCCCGAACCTCCTCCGGAATCAGGACCGATGGGGAAGCTTGAACTGTAGTTGGCGGACTGCAGGGCTCAGAAGACAAAGCTCAGAGGTAACTGCCTCCAGGAGCCCCACAGGTTCTCCCAATAAAGGAAGACCCGAGGAAAATCCCCTGCAGCTTCTACCAAGGGGCGGGGAAAAGGAACCACTTGGAAATCCACCAGAACTTTCTGCTCCTCTTAACAAGGCCTGCCTTCAGGAGACACCATTTAAACGGGCCTCGCCTGCCCAGGCTTTATCGGAGCCTGAGTGGTCTGGGGAGGAGACATGCCCAGCCCCAGCTGGCTCTAGCCTAATGCAGAGGAAGGAAAATCCGCAGCCCCAGCCCTCTGGCCACCTGGTGCCACTTGGGGGGGGGGGGTGAAAAAAAAAAAGAAAAACCAGAGAAGCACTTGTGTAGTTCCCTTTGCAGAAGCAAAGGCTTACAAAGACTGACACCTAATCATAGGACTATGAACACGCCTCCAACACCCACCTAACCTCCACAATAGTAAAGGTCTACTTACTGCACTTTCCTTTACCCAAGACATCAAGTCCACCATATTAAAAGGCAAAAAGAGATTGAGCAAGCATTAGAACCAGATTCAGATATGGCCTGGATGTTGTTTGGAAATGTCAGACCAGAAATGTAAAATAACTATGATTAATAGGCAAAGGGCGCTATTATTATAGAAGTGGACCACATGCAGGAACAACATGCAGTCAGCAGAGAGATGGAAATCGTAAGAGAGAACCATGAGAAATGCTTGAGATAAAAGACATGGTAAAGAATGAAGACTGTCTTTGATGGGCTTAATAAACTGGACATAGTTGAGAAAGAATCTCTGAGCTTTAGCATGCTAATAGAAACTTTCCAAAAAAAGACAGTGATTATTAAAAAAGAAAAACACACACACACACAAACAAAAACACAAAACCCACATACACCACAGAACAGAATATCCAAGAACTGTGGGAAACAACTATAACAAAGGTGCTACATACCTGTAATGGGGATATCAGAATGAGAAGAAAAAGGGAAAGAACCAGAAGAAATACTGAAGCAATAATGATGGCAAATTTTGCCAAATTAATGTCAAACCATAGATAGACCCAGAGAACTCAGAACATTATGCAGAAATAATACAATCAAATAAATAACAAAAACCCTACGACTCAGCAAATATTTAAATTGCAAAAAAAAAAAAAAAAAAAAAGATAAAGAAAAGGAACCTTGAAAGAAGCCATTGGACCAGGGCATTGAGAGGGGAAAACCACTTACCTCAATTTTGTATCTTGAAAAATTATTCTTAAAAAATGAAGGAGAAAAACTTTCTTAGAAAAACAAAAACTGAGGGAATTTATTGCCAATAGACCTACCTTGCAAGAAATGTTTTTAGAAGAGAAAGAAAATTATATAAGTCAGAAACTCTGTTAAAGAAAAAGCATTACAGAAAGAATAAGTGACAGTAAAAAAAAGCATTTATATTTTTCTTATTCTTAAGTAATCAGGTCACAATTTGTTCAAAATAATAGCAAAAATGCATTTGATGATTACAGTTTATGTATAAGTAGAATGAATGACAGCAATGATACAAAAAAACAGGAGAGAGGAATTAAAAGTATTTTTGTCATAAAATACTTATACTTCCATGAAGCATATAATGTTACTTGAAAATGGACTTGGATTAGTTGTAAATGCACATTACAATTCTAGGTCAACCACCTAAAGTTATGTTTAAAAAGAAGTATAACTGATATGAAAGAAAGGAGAGAAAATGGAATCCTATTAAATGTTCACTAAAGCCACAAAAAACAGGAAAACAGTGGAAGACAAAAATAGAAAGAACAAGAGCCCTGAATAAAAAAAACAGTAACAGTATGGTAGATATTAATCCAACTATATCATTAATCATTTTAAACTTCAATGGTTTAAACACACCAATTACAAGACAGATATTGTCGGAGTAGATTAAAAAAATAAGACCCAACTACATTTTGTCTACAAAAATCCACTATAAATATAAAGATACATGTAAATTAAAATAAAGGCATGGAGAAAGATATATTATGCTAACACTAATTTAAAAAGTAGCAGCTATATTAACTTCAGTCAGCAGATTTTGGAGCAAGGAAAGTTATCAGAGATAAAGAAGAGCTTACATAACAATAAAGAGATCAGTTCTCCGAAGACGTGATAATCGTTAAAGTATATAAACTTAACAACAGAGTGTCAAAATACTTGAGGCAAAAAAATGATAGAACCTCAAGGAAAAGTAATGAATGTGCTATTTTAGTTGGAGACTTCAATACCCCTCTATCAGAAACAAACAGATCTAACAGGCAGAAAATCAGTAAGGACATAGTTAACTTCAACAACACCATCAATCAACTGGATATAATGGACTTCTATAGAGCACTTCACCCAACTGCAGCAGAAAATGCACTCTTTTCAAGCTTGTATGGAACATTCACCGATATAGAGCATATTTTTGTCCATAAAACACATTATATATAATATGTTGAAAAGAATAGAAATCATACAACCTATGCCCAAAGACCACAGTGGAATTAAACCAAAACTCAGTGATGAAAATAGCTAGAAAAAAACAAAATACTTGGATTTTAAACAGCGCATTTCTAAATAACTCATGGGTCAGAGAATAAATCGAGAGAGAAATTTTAAAATATTTTGAACTAAGAAGGGAAATAAAGTTATCAGAAGTTGTAGGAAGTAGCAAAAGCATTTTATGTATACACACTTACATACACTCCTACAGAGATGGTTTTAGAAAGCAATATAGTTTGTATCAAGAACTGAATTCCTTTTCAAATTACTCCAGATAAGTCACATGCGGTATTTATTTCCACTTTTCCCATATCAGAATTGGGTATCATGAGCATCAACAATCTCTTGAGCCCTGGTCCTGTTCTCAGCACAGTGCAGTACACTACAATATAGAGTTAAAACATATCCTCTCCTCCAATTCTCCAAGGTTTTCAGATAATACACATCGTTGGATGGTTTGAAGGACCAATATTAGCATTCATCTTCTCCATCTGGATGACTTTAAGCACTGGATCTCCTTGGTTCTAAATTATTCATTATTTACTCCTTTATCACATTAATAAGACCTGCCTCAGAGGGTCGTTAGAAGGATGCAATGTTAAACACATGTCTGTCCTAAGGACACAGTAAGTGCTGGCTCCTATCTGTATTTGTCATCTCATATAATATGGCATGTAGTCCCACTCTCTTGTAGCAGAACTGACACATCTCAACTTCTCGGGGTGGGGCTAGAATCCACCTGTCCATCAGCTACCCCAGGCACCAAGTGCAAAGCTAAAATTACTTTTAGAGGCTCATAAAGATGTCATAATCTCTCTTAAAAATCAGAATTTTAAAATTCCACCTTTGGGGTCAGAGATTATAACCATCTTTACATTAATACCATCATTAAATATAATTTTTGTTTTGTTTTGTGTGTTTTTTACAAGAGAAGGGACCTACCAAGGCAAAAAAAAATGCCTTACGCCCACCAGTCAACAGAGGGAGACTATTCCAGTTCAAAGCAAGCCAACTTTAGGCAAAGAAACAAGAGAAATCTGAAATTTTTTTAGAGGAAATAAGAACTGATTTCTCTTTCTCCTTTTCTACTCACGATCTTTTTTTTTTTTTTAATACATTTTATTGATTTTTTACAGAGAGGAAGGGAGATAGATAGAGAGCTAGAAACGTCAATGAAAGAGAAACATCGACCAGCTGCCTCTTGCACACCCCCTACCGGGGATGTGCCCGCAACCAATGTACATGCCCTTGACCGGAATCGAACCTGGGACCTTTCAGTCCGCAAACCGACACTCTACCACTGAGCCAAACCGGCTTTGGCTCATGATCTTAATAAGCTTTCTCCTATAGGGAAACGTGGAAGTATACAACACATGTCTGCTCAATGGCAGGGAACCAGGGGAGTTCAAACAACAGATTTCAGTTCTTAATGAAATGACCCAGAGATTTTATTCATAAAAGACCATGCGAATAACTACCATTTATCAGGACAGGACCTGCAAGGCATTGGGTTAAGACAGTGGTCTGCAAACTGCAGCTCTTGAGCCACATGCAGCTCTTTGGCCCTTGAATGTGGCTCTTCCACAAAATACGATGGCCTGGATGAGTCTATTTTGAAAAAGTAGCATTAGAAGAAGTTTAAGTTTAAAAAATTTGGCTCTCAAAAGAAAATTCAATCATTGTACTGTTGATATTTGGCTCTGTTGACTTATCTCACTGGGTTTGCCTTATCTCACTGGGTTAAGAGATAACTTCGTATTACCTCTTAGGATCCTCAAAATCACTTTAGTACCACCCACTTGAATAAATGAAGAAATAGATTAAGTAAGGCTGATCCAAGTGCCCACTGTCACACAACCAGAAAGCAGCAGGGTTGGGATGGAGAGCCAGACTCAAACATTGGTTTATACCTCAGCGGAGGCAGCTTCTTCTGACCTGGAGTAGAGGTGCTTAGTATGTTGAAGGACACACGTTCCAGAATTTGTGACTAGGGCAGGATTGAAACTATGTTTGGCCCAGAAACCGATGCCCGATTCCAGTTCACTGGTATTAAAAAATATTTCAACTCTTATTCTCTCACAAGTAGAATGGCCACATACAGAGACATTGCTTTGATGGTCCTGTGAAGGTCTAAAAACCAAAACCAAAAAAAACCCAAAACTCCAGCTGGGAAAGCAACATTAATGGATTTCTGTAAAGCAACCTGTCTGTATCTCATCCATTAAGTCCTCACGCCTGGGGAAACTAATGTCAACTCATCATGGAATATTCAATTCGTATAATACTGGACCTGGAAAAAACACACACACACGTATTCCTAAACATTAAATAAAAACTAAAAAAACCAAACCAAACTAAAATGCAAACTTATAATATATTTCAATATGAATTTAAATTAATGTAAAACCTATAGTTATATGAATAAATGAATATAGAATAAAAATAATATAATCTGCAAATAATATCCTTAAGTGTAAATACAAACCAGATATCCAGAGAGTAGACCTCAGAGGTATTGCAAAGCAGGTTTTATTTTATTTTTTAAATATATTTTATTGATTCTTTTACAGAGAAGAAGGGAGAGGGGTAAAGAGTTAGAAACATCAATGAGAGAGAAACATTGATCAGCTGCCTCCTGCATACTCCCTACTGGGGATGTGCCCACAACCAAGGTACATGCCCTTGACTGGAATTGAACCTGAGACCCTCCTTGAGTCTGCAGGCCGACGCACTAGCCACTGAGCCAAACTGGTTAGGGCTGCAATGCAGGTTTTAACTGGACAGGACACTAGGAAGTTCACTTCAATCAATGTTCTTCAAAGCAAATAGTAACTATTTGTTACCAGTCCCAGTTAAATTAATTAGAGCAATTGACAGTGGGTGTGTAAAGATTGCATAGAAATTTAACATTTTTATAAAATCCATGCACATCACCAGTGGACTCATCTTACTGAGCATGATATAGACCAAGTAAATTATTCTTGAACCCGTGAGTTAAAAAATGCGTAGTGAGCTGCAGGTAGTCTCGTGCAGTAGAATTATATATTGGTTTATGATGAATCAGAATTGTTTTTAAAGGGAGGGAGTCTTTCATGACAGACAGCTTGAGAGCACTGACCTAGAAGGTGAGATGTCACAGACATTACTGCTAAACTTCCTCCATCCTGCCACTCACCTCTCCCACGCCTGGAACTTACTATGAACATGACACTCAAACGCAGGTGTAGAATAGCCAGGGGAGACCGTTATGCAGGACCCCTAAGTAGGCTGAGAACTGACTGGTTCAAGACTGGGGCAGGGCAGCTCCACTTCCTAGAACAGAGAGCACTGAAGCACCTCTATTCTAAAAAGTCACTAGTCAAGTCCAATTCTACCAATTTTGTAATTTGTCCTAACCGAGGAATAATGCAATGGTGTATGGCAGTGGTCGGCAAACTCATTAGTCAACAGAGCCAAATGTCAACAGTAAAATGATAGAAATTTCTTTTGAGAGCCAAATTTTTTAAACTTAAACTTCTTCTAAAGTCACTTCTTCAAAATAGACTCGCCCAGGCCGTGGTATTTTGTGGAAGAGCCACATTCAAGAGGCCAAAGAGCCGCATGTGGCTCGCGAGCCGCAGTTTGCCGACCACGGGGTATGGCAACAGCAAAAGTCCCATACATAAGAGCTTAAGGGAACATCTTCACAGCCCTACGTTTTTAGGAAATGGTCTTTAACCAATAACTATTAGAGACATTTCCTCCTAGCTGTAGAAAGGATTTGTTTACTTTTAGAGCTTTTTTTTTTTGAGAATATGAGCTGTTTAGTTGTGGGGTATTGGGTTGTCTCCTTTTACTTCAAAAGCATGAACCTTTGAAAGTCACATAAATGGCGTCTATTATTATTATTTTTTTATAAATACTCACCGCAGTTTCAGAAGTATATCAAGTCTTATATTGATTAGAATTAACTTTTTAAATTTTTAAAGACATTCCCAGCTTCAGACCTTAGCTTTCTTATCCTCAACCAATAAGTGGCTCTTCATTTTCTGTGGCCCATGAGAAAGGTGGCTCACAGGTGCTCCTAAGAACACTCACCCGCATCTGTGTTTCTGACCGGCACTCATCCAACAGTTATCAAGCAATTATGTGTCAGGCACTGAGCAAAGGGCTTAGCATAAAAGGGGGCTTGCTGGGTTGTTTTGTGTCTTAATAATAGATGAGTATTATAATCCTCACAAATAAATAAATAAATAAGCCGGGCAAACAAAAAATTACATTTCCTGTTAGGATACCAACTTTATAGTCATTATATCTGAGGCAATGGTAACAATAAAAAGACCAAATCGTTGCCCTGGTAGGTGTTCTCAGTGGTTAGAGCCTCTGGCCCAATCACCAAAGGGTCTTGGGTTCACTCCTGACTGGGCATGTGCAGGAAGCAACCGATTGATGTGTCTCTCTCACACCAATGCTTCTCTCTCTCCCTCCATCCCTTCCTCTCTCTCTGAAAATGGAAAAAAAAAAAAAAAAAAAAAAAGCCTCAGGTGAGGATTAACAAACAAAAAAAGCAAAAGACCAAATAGTTCTTTACATCGTGGGTGCAAGAATGACCCCAGAGTAAAGAATGACTTGATAGAAAAATATGTGGAGTAGAACCAGATTTTATTCATTGCTAACACCCACCAGCACCTCTACAGCACTACACATAGAAAATACACTTCCAGTTATTATTCCTGAAAAACGAATTACCTCAGAGTGAGTGGCATTAGAATAACAACAATTTGTTACGCTCACAGATTCTGTGGCTTCTGTGGGGCCAGCTTGTGTCTGCTCCATGACCTTGGGGGCCTCGGCGTGGAAGAACTGAGGATGCCCAAAGGCAACTCAGTGGTGGAGGCCTGGAGTTGCCTGTACTCTTGGTCACTCACATGTGAGGTGGTTGATGCCATTGTCAACCAGGACCTCTGCTAAGGACCCACACATGGCTCTCCATGGAGCTGCTTGGGCTTACTCTTGGTGCAGCTGTTGGTTTTTTTAAGAGTAAGTGTTCCAAAGAAAATATGATGGAAGTTTTTAATAACCTATCCTCAGACATCACACAGTGTGACTTCTACTGTAGTCACACACCTGCCGAGTTTCAGGGAAAGAAAACATAGATCTTTACTTCTCGGTGGAAGGTGTGGCAAAGTCACATTATAAGAACAGAATTTGCACAGGATTTAATGCTGCAACTACTTTTGGGAAATAAACTCTGCCACAAATATCAAATAATCCATTGGTGACTAAAAATGTCATGGTTAAACATCGGTACTTGCCTCAATTCTTTGAGTTCTTGGAGAACACAGCGTGACTATATACTCACCCTTAAGGTCTTATGATTTGCTTTGGTCAATGAAACATGGGTGGGAGTGACTTATGTAACTTATGGTAGGAAGCACTGACAGCCAATCCTCATCATCCATAGACTCTGTATTTGCAGACTCACCAACCTGTTAGTATGCGTTTGCAGCTCCATACAGCACCCTCGCCATCGCTGGTGGACCTGTGCAAGCGTAGAGCACTGAACAGTGTGAGCCACTGTTTAGAGAAAGGGAGTTACATTTTATTAAGGGCAGGGCCACATGTTCCCAGCTGAGGTTAAACAAAGCAGAGGTCCGTCCACTAGGTTCAGCTCTCACACAGTAAAAAGGTGTCCTTTCTGAAATCTATGTAGTGCCATGTTTTCAGCATTTTTTGGGGTGGGGGTGAGGTGGGAGGGGGGTTGGCGGGTGATTTGGCTCTTTAAAATGACCCCAGGCTTAGTGCCGAAGTGAGTTTAAGCACCGGAAGACTGTGATGTACCTTTTGAAGACGGTATGCTGAAGCATCCATCTTATATAAAAACTGTGGTTTGAAATCTTAACCCTGCTGTTTTGGCTTCTGTAAACGCTTGCTTGCTTAAATAATAAGGAAAATAAGACTATTCCATTCCAGAGAGGCTGTGGACAGAGTTGTCAGTGCTGACACCAGGCCAGGCCTTGAGATTTGGTCTCATGGCCCCTTCCCAGCACGCAGGCCTTCTTTCCCAGAAGGCCTGGAGGTCTCATTCCAAATTTGGGAGACAAACGAGCTAGGAAAAGTATAAATAGAAAAGGTTTCTCCGTGTGTGTGTGTGTGTGTGTGTGTGTGTGTGTGTGTGTGGCAGGGAGTGGAGGCAGAATTTGAAAGGCACATTTTTCTCTGGCCCTGCCCTTGATAAAATGTAACTCCCTTTCTCTAAGCATGGCTTATTTTGTGTGTGTGTGTGTGTGTGTGTGTGTGTGTGTGTGTGTGTGTGTTTGGTCCTCTGTAACAATGCTGGTGGTGAGTTCAGTATTAAGGAGTTAACCACACATATTAAATTAGATATTTTTATACGACAACACACATAACATACCAGTAGATCAGAATGTTCAGGCTCACACGAAACCTAACTGAGTTTCATCTAGAAGCACGGGTTCAGTGCTCATTTGGTCAATGTTCGTGGTGGCTGGACTGAGCAGCCTCTGTGCCTGCTGCAGGACTCTCCAGGGCCCTCCTCCCCCAGTGGCTAGGCTGAAAGTGGAGGCACCAGGTTATAAAAGCGCCACGTGGCACCTGTGAACACTAATTAAGAGCTAATAGGAATAACAATGTTGCCATAATTAAGCAACAAGAAAACTAGCTGAATTGTTTTGACATATGGGTATTAAACCTGAGCCTTCTGAATTTCATTAAATTTGTCCTAATACAAATCTTATTATTTTTAAATAAATGCTTTGCTTTCTTTTCTTCTGTTCTTTTTTATAACTAATTATCACCTTGTAAATATAGATAATGCAGCTTAGTCACTTGCTGTTATCTTCATTAATTGCATATTCCACACCTTATAAAACGAGTGTCTCCAAATTTAGCCTCAGTTTTTCTATAAGTAAAAAGCCCCCAAGAAGGCATTGATAACCATAAAAGGTACTCTGCAGATGAAAAGAAAAACAGATTTCTTTAACAAAATGTAAATTGCTTCCTGTTCCCCTAAAAAACAAAACAAAACAAAACAAAAAAAAACTCACTGTAAAGTAAAATTATATTCTCAATTTTACAGTCAACTAAGCAATGAGTCACAGCTGTTACTTAAGTTAAAATAAACAGGTGATTTATAAAAAATGTCAAAATTCATTATTTAACCTTTACTAAATAATTCAAAGTTAGCTCTGCATAATAGACTTGATATAAACACTAGGCAGAGTCACATGTCTGCAGGCCACTGCACACTTGCTTGGGCAGGGAAGGGTAAGGAAAAGAGAGGGCATCCATTGCTTAAATAGTACTAGGACCATACAAAAGAATATTATTTAGGAATAAAAAGGAATGAAATATGTACTGATACATGCTACAATGCTACAATATGGATGACTACTGAAAACATTACAGCAAGTGAAAGAAGCCAGTCACAAAAGCTCACCTATTATAATGACCCCATTTATTGTATAGATGTCCAGAACAGACCAACCTACAGAGTTGGGATGGGAATGGGGAGATGAGGACAATTATGTGATACCATAATCATTAAATAAATTAAAAAAAAATAAAAAATAAAATAAAATGGATAGTGGCTATTGTTGCACAATTGTGGATATACTAAACACCATTAAATGCACTTTAAATGGGTGAACTACATGATATGTGAAATTGTATCTCAATAAATCTCCTAGAGAAAAAAAAAGAATAAATACAGCCAAGAGATTTAAAACACACTGGAGTCTAGCCCATGTCCCCACCCTATTTCTTCCTCCCCTCAGTCATCTTCCCTTCCTCTTCTACTGCTCTCGCCCCAGCCTGTTAGACTTGGTGGGGTGACTCAGAGGTTTGGGCGTCCTTGGGGAGGTGAGGTCAATAAAAGAGGGCAACTCAAGGTTCCCTCCAAGCAGGGCAGTGGTCCATCTACTTCCCCCAGGGACAGGCACAGGCCACCTTCTGGGTGAGAGGCACTCATCCTTGGCTGGGCCCCTGGGCCAAACCTGGCTTGGAGTTCTCTGCCCAGCGGAGAGCCGACAAGGACAGCCGAGTTCAGGGTCGCCAGTGCGCACCCACCTCCACCAGGAGCGGAGACTCCCTCCTGCCTTTCCCTGGCTGCACCCATGGGTGCAGGCTCTCGCTCACGCCCTTCCAGGAGGAGACCTGTCTGCGGAGCCCGCTCCCAGTGCGGGCGGGGCCTTGGGAGAGATTCCCGAACCGGTTCCACCGGAAACCCCGCCAGCCCGCTGCCCGGTCCTTCTCCAACCCCAGCCCCTCTGGCTCCCACACCTCCGCCTGCCAGTTCATTAAAAACACTGGCGAGCCGAAACCGGTTTGACTCAGTGGATAGAGCGTCAGTCTGCAGACTCATGGGTCCCAGGTTCGATTCCGGTCAAGGGCATGTACTTGATTGCGGGCACATCCCCAATATGGGGTGTGTAGGAGGCAGCTGATGGATGTTTCTAACTCTCTATCCCTCTCCCTTCCTCTCTGTAATATATTAAATAGATAAATAAATAGATAAATAAATAAAACTGGGTGGGGGGGGATTGGGGGTTTGCGGGGGGGGGGGGGGGGTAGGGTGCAGCGGCCCTGCAGGCCAGCCTCCAGCCTCCCCCTGCAGAAGGGCCCAGCAGGGCGGGGACGCGCTGCGGGCGGGGAGGAGGCGCGGCCGCGGGGCGGGCGGCGGGGCGGGGACTGGGGACTCGGGGCCGCAGCGCGCACCGGCTCCTTCCCGGACGGCGCCGCCCATGGCCGAGGAGCAGGAGCCCGGGCCCGGGGCGGCCGAGGGCGCGGAGGCCCCGGCGGTGGAGACGCCGGGCTGGCAGGTCCCCGAGGACTCGGGCGCCCAGGTAGGCGCCTCCCGCGGCACGAAGGGTGCAGGCCGGGTTAGGGGCCGGGGTGGGAGGCGTTTTCGAGCTGATTTGTATAGTGAGGCTGGAGAGTCCCACATATTTTAGGAAAAAGTACATTTTAAAATGTCTGAGCCCCTGAACAAACGGGAAAACTCGGCAGGGAGCCACAGCCCAGGTACCGGCCACGTCTCCATTCCTTTGCTTTGTGGGGGGTTGGGGTGGGGAAAAGGAATCAACCTTGTCCCACAGCCCAGGTGGGACCCTCCGGGCCGAGGGGCCCTTACGGATGCTTGTTCTTAATTCGAATTGGGCTGACTCCCCATCCCCATCCTCCACCCTTCGCCCACCCCGCAGTCCGGTTGCGAGCCGAGGGGGAAGGGCCCTGCCCGGCCCTCAGGAGCCCGGCCCAACGGCCCAACGGCCCAATCCAAGTGGGCGCAGCCCCTAAACAGAACCCAAGCCCAGGCCCGGCACTGTTGCACCTGGCGTCCTGCCTTTTTTAGAATGACTTCCCCAAGCTTTCTGTTCCATGTTAGCCCGAAAGTTACGAGATCCGACACTACGGACCAGCCAAGTGGGTTTGCACCTCCGTGGAATCCAGGGACTGGGATTCCGCCATCCAGACCGGCTTCACCAGGCTGACCAGTTACATCCAAGGCAAAAACGAGAAAGGTGAGGGCAGTCTTCCTGGTAATTGCAGACGGTGGTGGAGTCCCCTGGCTCTTCTTGAGTTTGAGCTTATGAAGGCAATCCAATTTAGAAGACAAAAATAACCAGATCAACAGAGACTTACTGTTTTTCAGCCTCTCATCCTGGACTGAGCCGGGCCTCTGTCACTAGTGTTGGGTCCCTTTTATGGCTGATGCTGGACTGGTGGGTGAGAGACATCAGGAGGCTAGTCAGAGGGAGGAACACAAGACCCAGAGTCTCAAGCCTGAGCTTGTGGTTCCGACTCTGAGGCTGTTTATGTTCCAGTAGGTCGTTGGCCAATGGGGCTTCAGCTTCCGAATTGTAAAAATAATGACTGGACGATGTGATCTCTCATCTTCCCTGCTATCCCTAAACCTTTAGAATGTAGCAACCAAAAATATTAATTGTACAGAAAGCGCTTAATGTGGGCAGTGTATAACTGAGTCACTTTGGTCTTAATTTTGAACGGTGGAAGTTATCTTAAAGACAAATAGAGGGTGGGGCAAAAGTAAGATGATGGCAGGTGCTTGCATGGAAAAAATAGTACAATAATTAATAAATAACGCAAGAATAAACTCTGTTTTGCACACTCACGACGGTAACACTGCTTTTGCCTCTCCCTGTACTTATGCCAATAGCATAAAGTAAATCAAGACACCCGGATCCCAAAACAATAGGTGACGTTTAAAAAGTAGTGATAAATTCGCTTTCATGCTCTCCTTTGTGTTTAAATATGTATTTTTACGGCACAGAGATGAAAATGAAGATGACAGCTCCCGTGGTGAGCTACGTGGAGCCGGGCTCGGGGCCTTTCAGCGAGTCTACCATTACCGTTTCCCTGTACGTCCCCTCCGAGCAGCAACCCGATCCGCCCAGGCCCTCAGAGTCCGATGTCTTCATTGAAGACAGAGCCGCTATGACTGTGTTTGTGCGGTAAGTGGTAGGTAATTTATAGCCCTGCTGACTGCCGGTGTCACCGTCCTGCCCTCTGTTCAGCTCTGATGCAATTTCAGGAGGCTGTTCACCCTTCCACAAGGACAGGCTGATGCGTTTTTATGGCGTTTTCCCTCTGGCTTATTTTAAGTAGGTTACCAAGGGTCTGCTGCAAAATCTAATCAAAATTCAGTTAACGCAGAGTCTGTTGCATACCTTCCACAAATCGGACACAATGCAAATTATCTTCCCCACCCCCAAAAAGCATAAACTTACCTGCCATCTAGGTAAGCCTGAACAAAAATCCCTTAACTCCCAACTTCTAGGTCCTGATAACCCCAAACTCTTACCGTTTGCTCCCCAGTACAAGAGATGGCTGCTGCCTCCTGAGGTTATTCCCTCTGCTAGTTCATGGGTTCTTTACTTTTTCAGACTTCTATTACCTGTGCCACTCATGTCTTATATTAAATTCTCTGTTGAAATTTGATCACAGTACATGATAATAATCTCATATTGGAGTCCCTTTCTCTACCACCAACCTGTTACAGGAATCTGTGTCTCTGCTTCCTCACCTCCCACGTACACCTCAAACCACCACCGTCTGCTGTAGCCCACACCCTCTCCATGGAACTGCTCTTGCCACCTTCCCCAGTGTACCTGCATTTGTTACGTAACAGTCCCTTCCCAAGGTTCTCTGCAGCCTTTGCGTGCTGACTAGTCTGTTCCCTGATACTTGTCCATCTTATAACTCAGAATGTTGCTCTATTGTCATTCCTCTACTCCTCGTCCACTCCTCACCCCAAGAATCACTGTTGATGCCTATTATTGATGCTCATGTCAAAGCAGGCTTGCTCTGGGTGATCTATTCACAACATCTCAAATACCTGTGTCTAATGACTCAAATTTAATGTCTCCAGCCCGAGTTCCCTACTTGTTGGCCATTTCCATGTGGGATAGGGGTGGGGATCAAACTAAATAGCTCTAAAACAAGCCTTTCCCGAATTCCCAACTTGCATGGGCAGTGATCTAACAATGCCTGCGTCAGTCAAGGGCCTCCACATCCTGACAGCCTCCCCAGCAAGGACCTCCATGGTCTTCACCCTCTTCCTGGGCCCCTTCCCCTCAGAAAGGATTGTGATTCTGTTCCCCTCTGTCCTTCCTCATTGTTACTTCCTCAGTCTTCCTCTTACAGGGACCACACCTCAGTCATACTTTGCTGAGCACAGTGGCTGACAAGGCACTCCCATGTCTACTGATCTCGGATCTTGTCTACTGATCTCGGATCTTGACTATTCCACTTCAGTAGCCTCCCAGCTCCTCTCTTTTGCCCCACCCTGGAACTCATGCTTTTCTTATAACAGCGGCAACAAAAGCCTCAACCTGTCACTCCATTAAAAAGTCTTTGTTGGTTTCTTCTTGCTTCAGGGTGAAATTTGAGTTGTTCAGTCACATTGCACACAATGCCTTTTATAATGTGTCCCAACCCTGTCTCCCCCGACACATTGCATTCCATTGATGTTCCCACTCTCCCCTGAGCAGGCAGTGTTCTTCCCCATCTCCTTACCTTTGACATCAGTCAACTTCCTAGACTTCCCCTGCCCAGATATCTGCATTTGGAAACTGCATAATCATAAAGCACCTACCTAACTCACAGGGTTGCCATGATTAAATGAGTGAATGTACATAAAATACTTAGAGCATGGCGTGACTTCTAGCTTCCTCTTTCTTCTCTTTCTGGAGAGCCCACGGCCATCCTCTAGGTAGGACTCAGAATGGCACCTCGGCCAGTAAGTTACTCTGTCCATACCCTTCGGCTCCAGGCAAGGCAGGTTGACGGGGGGAGGCTTGGTGTGTTTGTTTATGGAACAGAGCATGGATAGATCATTGGAGAACAATATGAATTCAAAGAACAGAAGGTAATTTCTAATTAGGGGCTTCAAGATTGGATTTCACAGAAGTAGGACCTGAAAACAAATTTCCTGTAGGCAGAACATTCTAAGAGTTAGCTATTATGAAAGAAAATAACAATTTAAAAGACAAACTATTTCTTAACACATGGTTCAGAATTATCAGTCAACATGCTGAAAATTATAGAACAGTTTTATCAATTTATCTTCAGTGTTTTATATACAGGTGCGCACATAGATTCCTACACTTATTCATAAGATTTTAACTATATATATATATATATATATATATATATATATATATATATGTATATATATATTATTGATTTTTCACAGAGAGAAAGAGAGAGGGATAGAGAGTTAGAAACATCGATGAGAGAGAATCTTCGATCAACTGTCTCTTGCACACCCCTTACTGGGGATGTGCCTGCTACCCGGAATCGAACCCGGGACCTTTCAGTCCGCAGGCCGATGCTCTATCCACTGTGCCAAACCGGTCCCTGCTTATTCAATAAGATTTGAAGGAGACTGCATGCCAGGAATGATTCTAGGTGCCTGACATTGAGTAAAATAGACATGGTTTGGTTTGTACCCTTGAGAACTTCCATCTTATCTGACCATTTCCTTGGCAAACTGATGTTAAAACGTATGCTAAAGAAGGCGTATAAGGAACATATTCCCCATGTTTCCTATTCTTAACCTTCAAAATCAAATGCATCATGTTTCCAGCAACTCAGCTAAGTCTGTGTCATGTCATGATTTAATCTCAGGATAGTTTTGCTTCTATCTATGCTTTATATTTTATTATTTTTCCCCACTTAAAAAAATCTTTTTAAAAAATATGCTTTTATTGATTTTAGAAAAAGAGAGAGGGAGATGGAGAGAGAGAAACAATTGGTTGGCTGCCTCCTACACACACACACACACACACACACCCCATCCCCTTTCAGGGGATTGAGCCCCAAACCCCATGTATGTGCCCTGAGCTGGAATTGAACAGGCCGCCTCTCAGGGCACAGGATGGCACCCAACCAACTGAGCCACGCTGGCCAGAGCTTTTTTCTCACTTTCCCAGCTCCTGATTTTCTTTTTAATTTAGCTATTTTGGCTGTCTGTTCTTCCCCATCCCAAACCTCCCATGTATCCACTCAGATCTGACCAAGTTACTTTTCTGCTCAACATCCTTTTAAGAATAATCTCCAAAGGTCTTAGGATGATGATATACAAGGTTCTTCTCCTGAGCCCACATGCTGTCCCTCGCTATGAAAACACTTCGCAGTTTGGGACTTCTGTTCTTTTTCATATCCCTCCCCCTTCTCTGCCCAGCAAAAACCCTCCCTTCCAGACCCAACTCAGTTCACAGCCCTGATCTTGATTTAATCATACTCAGAGACCCTAAGCACTTTGGTCCTGTCTCTGTTAAATCTCTTCTCAAGCTATAGAGAGGGAGCTACCAAAATGTTTGTCTCTTGCTTCAGACTATAAGTTAATAGGGTCAAAACTACATTATATTCATCCATCAATTAGCGCCTGTCCCTTGCCCAAGGAGAGGAAGAAAGGCAAAATGTTCTAGAGAAAATTGCAAGTCTGGGAGAGAGGCTTCGGAGTGGCTTTCTATGGGGTCCTCTGGCCAGCAGCAGCATTAGGAGCTAGTTAGAAACCATACAGACTCTCAGGCTTCTCCCAGACCTCCTGAATCTACATGTCAGCAAGATTTGTGTGCACATTAAAGTTTGAGAAGCAGAGTTAGAGGATGGGAAGTGTGAATTCCAGATCTACCTGCCAGCTGCTGGCCCGGATCCCTCCTCCTGGTTCTCCTTCTCGGTGTGTGGAGATGACACTGAGAGCAGGAACTAGAGGAAGGGATGGCTGGGCTCAGGGGCTGAGCAGATGGAGCTTTGAAGCTGGACTTTATCCAGCTTCATTGTATCAGCTCCTGCTTTTCTTTTCAGACTGCAGGCGTGGGTACTAAAGCCACTCATGGTTATTTACGTTCTCCTTTGTAGGTCTTTCGATGGATACTCTAGCGCCCAAAAGAATCAAGAACAACTTTTGACATTAGCAAGCGTTTTGAGGGAAGAAGGAAAAGTTTTCGACGAAAAGGTTTACTACACTGCAGGCTACAACAGTCCTTTCGATTTGCTTAATAGGAATAATGAAGTGTGGTTGATTCAGAAAAACGAACCCTCCAAAGAAAATGAATGAGAAAATGAAAAGAAATAGCTTTGCCAGGGGCTGAACTTTAATATAGACATCAACCTATCTAGAAATAAAATGTGTGTCTAGTACCTTCTCCTTGACAGTACACATAGGACTTGAGCCTATTTCCAATGTGCCTTTTTAATGCTTGAAGCTTTATCAGGATACACAGATAATAGGGGACAACAATCTATGAACATGGAAATTGTCATTGTCCTGGGGGTCTTTAGTTCCATGAGGCTCCAGGGAAATGTCATGCTACCTCCCCTTCTTCTCTATCATAATCATGTTGCTTTTTTCTACTGGATTCGTGTCAATTGGATGTTATCCCCTCCAGATAATAGCAATAAAAATATTAAAGCTCTACCTTGTGTGGCACTACTGTACTGTTCAGCATAGAGAGGTGAAGTTAGGGTTGGACACAAAGAATTAAACTGTCTCTTTGCAGCTGCTGTTACCTTCTGTTGATTCCTCCTCCCTATCTGCCCAAACTCACACAGTACCCAAAAGTTTTGATAATATTTTGTGGCAAATATTAAATTTATAAGATTAGGGACTTCCTATCCAAGTTTGATATTCAGTAAAGGTATGTTTTTCCTGAACAAATGTATACAAACATATAATTTTAAAATTCACTTTAATTTTTAAGTGATTTCATGTCGTCTTTCTGGAGGTCATGGAATAGTGACTGATAAAAGAGTGGGGTGCCCCAAAATCAAGGAGGTTAACATTGTCACCTGTGTTGGAAACTGTTTGTCCTGGGAAGGTGTCACATTCAGGTGCCTCGAATCCTGTTGTGGGGGAAAGGCATTAGCTTTGCTGTGGGCTCCTGGAGGATGATCATTGCAAGCTGGACCTCAGTAACATCCAATAATTAGAGCTTCCCATGAATGATACTTGTTCCATTTCCCAGCACTGGGTGGTTTAAGTGGGGAAACACATGATCATTTACATAGGAGATCTGAGTGTCCAATGGATGGGAGGGTGAGGCCAGAGGATGCTTCAGGTCCTTTCAACCCCAACGATATATACTATCTCTTAAAATTGATCTCCCTAATCTGGATACAAGCGACTAACATACCTGCAGTTAGCTCTGGATTGTCTTCTAGGTATATCATCCCAAGTGCTTTACCTGAATCACCAAATCCAATGCTGTGTGCCACATCGCATCATCTCTATTTTGCCGATGAGGACACTGAGGCACGGATGCTAGGTTACATGCCTCAGATGAAACTAAGGACAGAGGCCAATTGGAGTCCAGGCAGCTGACTCCTTGGTCCATGCTGTTAACCACTATGCCCACTGGCAGGTAGTGGTCAAGAGTAGGCTAGGACCGTCTGGAGGTGTTCTTGCATATCACATGCATAATCACATGCATATCATGATGATAGCTTCAGACATACCTTTTAGACTAATTTTTGATAGAAAGCTAGATTTCTGGTTCTGGAATTATTATGAGTATAAATTTTAAAATCCCAGGCAATTATTTTCCAAAGATAATCATCTGTTTACACTGATAATTGATTCTCTGCATGTTTATGCTTGCCAAAAGACAAAAATTCTTTTTTAACTCATTTACTGTCCCCAACTAGAGACTACTCTCTAGCCCTCCCGACAAATGTCCACAATACCAGTCCCTAATGGTAAGAGGTAACTATTTCAACACTTCCTCTACAGTCCTATATAAAATAGGCTTCTCTTACGCAATAAATATCAGTTTAAATAAGAGAACTTATTTCTGGTCACTCAGATATTTGAATCTGAAACGTGTTCAATAAAAAAGCAATTTCATACTATTGAAATCCCACTATCTCATTTTCCCTTCCTCTCCCATAATGCATAAACCTTTTCCAGCCCTGATCAATCCGAGAGTAATTTTCATGGCAGTGAGTCAGTTATTGTAATGATGTATGTAGGTGGCATGATTACATGGTATCCCTTATGTCAACTTTTGCGATTTTTATTCTTGTACCTGTAGGAAATTCATATCTGGACCTTTTCTTAAGCTAAACCTTGCATCTTTGCTGATGGTCTAATTCGTGCTCCATCCATTAGCCCCTTTCCCTTCCTCATCAGGCTCTTGCTCTCCACACACTCTAATCACTCTCATGGACCACAACCCACCAATGGAATGTGTAGCTTGTAAACAAGGCTAAGAACCCAGCCAAGTTACATAATTCCCTTCTTAAAAACCTTTGTTATTCTCCAGTACTACAAAACAAAATCCTAATTTTTTTTTTTAAATGACATACCAGGCCCTCTGCATTCTTACTCCAGGTGGCCATTCCAGTATCACACCTCACTGTTTTACTAGAGACTTCTTTTAGCTACATGGCTTTCTCTAAACACTTTGGCTCTGTGTCCTTGCTCAGGTTGTTTCTTCAATCTGGCATGACTTCTGCCAACTCCCTATGCTTGGTGAGCTCCTCATCTGTGCAGTCTTACCTCAGGTTCACCACAGCCAATGCCTTGCCCACCCCCTTAAGTCAGAAGCTGTGGCATCTTCCTCTGAGAACCATCTCTCTCTCCTGCAAAGTCAGTGAAAAATACTCACCAGGTGAGCCTGGAGATGGACAGCTGAGGTGTTCTCACTGGACCAGGCTCCTCTGCCTTCCATCCTTACTGGAGCTTCAGAGTTTGCAAGAGCCCTGTCCCTCCTCCAGCTTCCCACCATTCTAGGGAGAAGAGGGGGAAGGAAGCCACAAGAGGAATGGCACCTGCATGAGGAAAGCAACTTCCCAGACAACAGTGGGGGAGAGGGGTCTGGCAGTCCAGGTGGGCGCACTGCCAGCCTGAACCAATTCTATGTGTTCTGTTGGTAAAGAGAATGCGTGCCGGCTGGGGTCCTGGCCGGATTTACCCTGAATGTTCTTCCCTTTCCTCTCCTCCCTCGCTGATCTGTTCTACAGGGTAGTCCATTGTTGATGCCTCTCTTCACTAGGTTTGAAGTTCCTTCAGCTTTCTCATCCAAATTTTTCTATCTTAGAACTTCCTCATCCTCATCTAGGACATGAGATGTATTTAATAAAGAGCTTTTTTTTTTTTTTTTTTTAAATTTTTTTCCATTGCTGAACACACAACTACAGACTTGCTCTAGTCTTTGTTCTGTAAATAAAGGTGGACCCGTGTGGAAGGTAGTTTAAAGCAACTTACTTAAAGAAACTAGATTATAGTAACGGAATAGCTTATTACAGAAAAAGAGACCTCAAAAATCAGGTCCATGCTTTATCCAAAACTCGCCTCCCCCAACAATATCCTAATAGCTGCCAAAGTATCCAGACTTGCTCATTTCATGACAGAACTGCAGCAATACACACAATTATTCATATTCACTTAATGGACAGAAAACACATTCAGACCAATAAAGCCAATCTCTAGCTTCACCTGGCCTCCCAGGAGGCCACCAGAGCTGGGTGTGGTGGTGGGTGGGGAGTAAGAAGTACAGAAACACTACCTTTCTTGTCACTGTGATCCTCCACAAACATTGACTCATCCACACACGAGAAGCAATGGCTCCAATCAATATTCTTCAGAAACAGGAGGGCAGAAATCAGGCCCAAGTTGAGGCTGCTTCCAACGGACAATCCAAATAGGTATTAGTTTCTCTCCCAACTTTTAGAAAAACCAGAGTGGAAATCATTTAGGCCTGGGGCTTCTATCCATGACTACCTGGCACTTAAGGTCTCAGGGCAGAAGGGTCAACTCTACCCTCATTCAGTGTTTAAGTATGATCTGCTCTGTTAACTGTGGCTGGCCCCGAGGAATACAGAGTAAAACTAAAGATGCCCAGTGGTTCAGGAAGGAATCTAGATGCTTGTTTCCCTGTATGTCATCCATCTCTCCACATCACATCATCAGGACTACCAGTCAGTGCATTATTCACATTTTCTTCAGAAGTCCCTGGGACATCGTTTGGAGTTGTTTTCCCGGATGTCCTCTGAGATGGCACCATCCAGAGCCTAGGATGTTCTAACTCCTCTCTGTTGGGTCCCACCTCCCACGGGCACCGTCTGGTCTTCACTCCTCTTCTGTTTGCATCCAACAAAGCACTCAGCAGTTCTGCACATTATTAAAAAACCCATGTACTCACAAAAGGAAATAATGTTCAAATATTTCCTTTGCAATTGTTTCATTCAAAGCAAATTAAAAACCTAATATATTTTCCTTTAAAAATGGGGTTTTTAAAGTTTTATAATTAGTGTTGATGTTGCTTATCTTACCCTCAACATATATGATTTGTATATTAAGTTCAAGTTCTCTGATAGCCATGTACATTCTAATCTTTTCTAGCTATCTATGAGATTTCATATCCAAAAGCCAACACTACTTTTCTAAAATTAAGAAGAAAAAAGTCCTTGTTCCCAGTGTACTAGATAATTGCTCCAACAGGTAAAAAGTCCTTTGCTTTTGGCCAAAGGTCAGGTCTTGATTTCTATTGTGTAAAACGAAGTGTTTAATTTTTTTTTTTCAGAGAATGGAAGAAGCCTTAATTCTTTAGAGGTTTTTTTGGTTTGTTTTTGTTTTGCTTTTGTCTCAAAGATGTGTCTAAAGTGGGCATCTGATCCTTATGATGATTTGGCCTGTGTGGTCCAACTTTGAGATGATATTTTCACATCAGGGAAGATGACATTGGGCAGCTGTCTTATATGTAATCTAAGCATCTCAGCATTGCCACCTTAGGTCCCTCTAATGAAGACAAGACACCGATTTTATTTCACCAACAAATCAAGTACATGGCAGTCGGAAGGGCATTGGGGGGGGGGGGGAGGGAAGCACAAGAACATGACATAAAAATAAATACACACGTTTTCCCATGTCTAAAAGTGTTAAATTCTAACTAAAGAAGATTGGGAGGTAATTACCTAACTCAATTATTTATAAAAAAGTATATAAAAACACACAAACCATGTGATGCAAAAAAAAATCTTTTTAATCTAAAAACTCATTTCCCAGGGCCAATTCATTGCCAAGCCCTACCAATTTTTATCAGTTTATTAGACTAACAAGAGCTATTCAGCATTTTTGTCAAAGTAAGATAATATATAATAGATTTCGATAAACCTTTCTCAGTGAGGATATGGTACTGCAGGCAGTTCAAGGAAAAATAGCCATAACTTTTTCTTTGGTGTAACCAAAAGGATATCCAAAAGTTAGCAAATGTTGACGTTTCAAGTGGTAAGAAATTGCCAAACGTAAGTTTAAACTCTGGTAAAAAACAGTTGTACAAGGAAAAGCTCCACCCACAGTTCTGTAGTGCAAGTTTTCAAATTTCATTCTGAAAAATAAGTTTATTTCATTAGCAGAAAACAAATTGCAGCAGTGTATCACTCGCTCCTCTGCCTTCTCTCACCCTCTCTGCATGTGCACACCCTCATTTCAGTTCTCGAAGGTCCTCGCTAGAAAGGAGGAAATTCATTTAAAAATCACCCATGTTTCTAAACATCGGGCTGAGAGTGGTGTCTGTGGCTGCAGGGCAGCAGGCTCCGACCACAGCGTTTCCACTTCCACATGTTTGTCATTTTTACAAAAAAAGAAACAAAAGCCTTTTTTCCCCCAGAAAAAAGTACCTGAACCAATTAGTCACTTAGCCCTTTCCCTACCTTTCGGGTTCACCATGAAAGCACACCTGTGCATATACCCATGCGTTCTGTGCACTCAGAACCAGCAAATCTACCACCTCGTTCTCCAAGAGCGGTCCTCTCCCTTCCAGAACCCACTCATTTCCACAACAGACTTTCAAAGCATCACCACCTAGTCCAGAAACCTCCATTACTTTGTGTCTTTCCCCCTCCTATATCTGTACATGTTGTTTGTGTGTCTATTTTTTTAAACATAAAAAGTGTTCAAAATGCACACATACACACCTGTTCACACACACCCAACATTTAGAAAAAAGAAAAAAAAATCTTCCCCAGGAAGCACTTTCAGAAGTTAAGCTTCTACTTGCTTTTAAGCCACAGGGCAAGTGCCGAGTCCTCAGGGACCCTCACCCACTGCAGGCATGGCAGCGCCCGGGTCCACGGCACGCACACGGGTGGGACCCCTGGGCAGACAGTGGAGGGTTCCTCGGGCTTCCTGGAGCGGTGGGTTGTCACCTGGGAGGTCCCATTCTTGCCCCTAACTCGCTTCCCTCAGGGCACCCCCGCACTGTTCCAATGGGCCCCTGCCCTGGGCACTGGCTGTCCCGTCTGCGGGGCCACATTGCAGGCTGCCCCCAACCATGTCATCCCCCACCAGTCCGTCCAGGGAACAGCCCCTGGCAGCACCCAGGGCACGGCGAGCCCTGGTGTCCGCAGGCTCCGTGGCCTCCCCTTCCCCCTCTGAGATGACGGTCATGGGGCTGCTCTGGATGCGGTTCCGCAGGCTGTACCGGCTGCTGGCCGCAGAAGGCGGGGTTCGACTGCGGCCGTACCGGGGGCCGGAAAAGGACAGACTCCGAGGCATCAAGCCTTCGTTCCTGGCCCACTCCTCCTGGGCCCTTCGGCTCTTGCTCGGGGAGCAGCTGGACGGGCTGTCGGGAGCGTCGGGCGCAGGCTCCGACCTCGATCTCTGGAACCTAGGGTCTGTGTTCTTGAGCATCTCGGCCGCGGACATGCGGGCGCTGGTGTCTGACCGGCTCCCCTTTTTCAGCAGCAGAGCCTTGAAGTTGTCGCTGCTGGTGCTGCTCTTGCGGACGCTCCTCTGGATGGATCCCACCTGCTTTGGGGAGGCCAGGCTGGGGGCGGCGCCCGTGGGAGTCACTGGTGGGGAGGGAGAGTGGTTCCTGGCGTGATCGTCCTCAGAGTCTTTACGGCCAAGGACTTTCCTCTTGGATCTGAGATTTAAAAACATTAAGATAAAGGCTAATTCCAAATGGGCCACTGGATGTCAGCCACAGCCACCCTGCTTATCTTACCGCACATTCAGGTAACCATTTATGTAATCCTCCAACACCCATGCATGCACAAGAATAGTTCATTGTATTTGCCATGTGTGCCCATGACCCAGCTATACTTACTAACTTACTGGAGGCCTGGTACATGAAAATTTGTGCGGGGTGTGTGTGTGTGTGGGGGTGGGGGGTCCCCTCAACCTGGCCTGCCCCCTCTCACAGTCCGGAAGCCCTCAGGGATGTCCTACTTGATGGCTTAGGCCCGCTCCCTGAGAAATCCTGATTGGATTTTATGGTGCTGGCAATGAAAAGGCCTAACAGATAAGCCAATTCCCAGAATACCCTGTCCCCTCTACCAAGAAGGGCCCCCACCCAGGTTCTAGAACAATCCTACAAGAATTTGTCATAAAACCTGTCTTCCTTGGCTCTTACTGGGCCATTTGTCAACTCCTAGAAGTCCAATGGTCCAGGAAACAAAAGCGAACCGCCCACACCACATCCTGTTTTGTGACTCATGTCAGTGAACTTCTAGATCACACGTGTCAAACACAAGGCCCGCGGGCCAAATCCGTCCCGCCAGGCCTTGCAATGTGGCCCGCACCGCGCTGTCATCACTGCACTCCGCTGCGTTTCCATCACAATGACAGTTTATGACTGTTCAGTAAACCATTCGGCCCGCGATTTAGGCTGGATTTTAGATTTTGGCCCCTTCTCTGATTGAGTTTGACACCCCTATTCTAGATGATCAAGAAAATCATGAGAGGGGAAAAGTAAAATGTTTCCTACCTCAGTCACTAAGAACCTCCCTGTTCCATGTGCTTTCTGCTGAGAGCGAGTCAGAGATAATAAAGCAGACGAGCAAGTGGCCCCTTGCTGGTCTTTTCATAACAACAGCTCAGGGCGCCAGGAATCCTTTAGCCAAGTACAGGTGGACTTGCTTTAAGGACACATGGTACATCTGATGAGTAAAGATGTGGGGATATTTCCTTTTCTGCTATAAAATTCTAGAATACGCAGCAGGGAAAGGTTGGGAGGGTGTACTATCTGTACACACAGAACAAGGGTTGAACATGAGCGCTACCAACTTCTAGCTGCGTGACCTTGGACCATTGCTCCTCTATGCTGCACCTCGGCATTCATACTTGTCAAAGGGGGATGATGGTATCAGCCTCACAGGTTTGTGAGGATTCAATGTGATAAAGAATCCACGGAGTCACGTGGACCTGGGTTCACTCCCATTGCTTAAAGTGACCTTGTTCATTACCTTGGGCAACTTAAAGTTTTTGATCCTGTTTCCTATATGGAAAAGGGGAATTAACAGCAGAAAGCACATAATTTATTGATCCAGATGGATGCAACGCCAGCCACAAAATGTCAGGCACAGAGAATGTGCTTAATAAACCTTAAGAGTGTCTCTTAGGAAAATATATTTTCCCTTCCTGCCTCTAGGTCAGGCTTCAGTCCTGTTGTCATGTGACCTGCACAGCAAGGCATGGAGGAGGGTGGGCCATGAGGGCCGTCCTGGGTTTGATGCTCCCAGGGTCCTCCCATGCTTCTGGCCAAAAAGGAGCCACCAAAGTGGAAAACAGGAAGTAGTAAGGACCCAATTCCCAATTTGGAGGCTGAAAGGTGGCCAGACCTGATGTGGCACCAGCCCCTTTGGGAATGCAGAGCCTGCCTATGATATCTAGGTTCAATGGTCCTGCTCAGATGTCAATAAAAGCAATGCTCTAGTGCAGTGGTCGGCAAACCCATTAGTCAACAGAGCCAAATATCAACAGTACAAAGATCGAAATTTCTTTTGAGAGTCAAATTTTTTAAACTTAAACTTCTTCTAATGCCACTTCTTCAAAACAGACTCGCCCAGGCTGTGGTATTTTGTGGAAGAGCCACACTCAAGAGGCCAAAGAGCCGCATGTGGCTCGAGAGCCGCAGTTTGTCAACCACAGTTCTAGAGTAAGGTAATGAGGGACTGACAGAAACCACAGAAATACTAACATCTCAGAATTGCAGAGCTGGAAAAGATTTCAGGTGGTTTGGTCTGACCAGAGAAGGTACCTGAGGTCTAAAGAGTGAAGTCACAGAGCTTCACTCTTTAGACCCATTTTTGCAGGTACTGGTCTGTGATATTGTTTTTTATTTGGTTTTTCAACGAAGAGAATGTGCCAAGTGCCACACAACAACCCACAGCCATCCTTGATTAAAGCTATGGCCTTTAACTGCAGATTCAGAATTAAGGGAAGGAATGGAAATTTATAAAAAGTAGTGTTTTTCAACAGCTGCCCTCTAAAGTGAGAATTATGTCTAAACACATGAATGCTCTGCTTTTATGTTGTGTGTGTATTTTAAAAGGTGGCTGTAAAAGGCGCTTAAACAGTTAACTCCGGCTTGAAAACTAATTACTTTAAATGAATATAAAAATTTCACACCTCAACTGGTGTGCTACATGTTCCATCTGGCTTCCAATCTGAAGTGAATTTATTTGCATTCTAAAACTTGAAAGCTATGTTTCAATTTAGATATTCTTACTTTGAACTATTAGCTTGGGTACTGAAGGGGATATAAAATAAAGCCCTAAAAACCAGGAACTTTAGGCGGATTTGGATTATGTCCGCTAATGTACTGCCTGTGCTAACATGAAAACCGGCACGTGTCCTTGCTCTCTCTTGGCAATCCCATCCTGCGTGGACTTGAGGGCTACCATGTGCACACAGGCTAATTCAGATAGGCCAAGTCCCACATCTGCTGTCGACATAATTATGATTACGCTCTAGATATAATTCTCTAGTAGAAGAAACCTCAAAATTTTCAGGGCCTCAAGAAGGTTGCTAAAATAAAATATAAGGAAGATCTCTGGCATATTTTTAGGACAAGCATGCTGTAATTTGGGCCCACAACAGTTGGGTTCTCACTAAGACCAAGTATTTAGTACACAGAGCGGCCAGGCAACACTTCCCTGCGGACTGCCGTTATAAATACACATGCCTGCACACTGAGCAACCCGGTGCATTCCATACCACACGAAAGCTGTGGAGTCCTGGAACAACTTCCAGACAGTTAAATACCAATTGGTTTCATTTAATTCAGAAAATATTAATTGAGTGCTTCATCTGTATCTCGCATGGTAAGACTTAGAAACATCTGTGTAAGCCGCTACACATGCCATTAAAGTTGATTTCAAAGATTGCATCATTGGTTGTTTCCCTGGTTCAAGAAATAATTTGGTAAACTAGCTACCTTTTTATTCCTAATGATATCAAAGAGAACAGCCAGCCAATGTTAAAGGAACAGTCTGTGGCATCATTTGGGACATTATACCATCATTAGGGCCAGGAGGTAAAAAATATAATTCTTCACCAACACCTTAATTCGCCAGCTTGTTTTTTTTTTCCTCTCCCAAATTAGGTGTTTATGTGTTGCATGAGGCATTTCAGGTAGAGACAGCACTATGCTTTTCATCATATGCAATCATTTTTGTCCTATTCCAAGAATTGGGAAAATGGTCCTATACAAGGTTAGGCACACAATCAGGATTTTCTGTTTCTGGAGGGGAAAAAAAGAGACTTGATTCAGGGCAATACAAGACTTTGGAAGCATAAGGGCATGTGTACGAATGAACTGAAAATACTGTGGTGAAGAAGTCTAGGAAGAAGCAACGGTTTAATACAGAAAGTACTTGCACATATATAATCTTTATAGTTTTACAATGTTGTGAGAGTACTTGGCGGTTTACAACCAAAAAAAAAATAGGCAACAAATAAAACTTTAGTGTTAAGTCCTATTCACTCAAGTTGACCACATGTAAAAAGTATAAATAGTACAGGCAGTTCTTTTAAAAAACAGTTGTTCTTTATGTTTTCAAACCCATAATCTCTGATGCCAGTAGGTGGCCCTAGCAGCATATCGTAAAACAAGTAGATTTAATTCCTTTTGCTCCTGCTTAAAAAAAGATGTACTCTTTAACTGAAACGTGTAAGCAGCCAAAGGAATTGCACTATAAAATCCTGGTTTTTCTGTGACATAAACAACAACAATGCTGTGCCATTAGGAAAATTCCTGTCCTAGAGCGCTAGACTGTGCATCTTACGTCCACAGAACAAGCCTTCCTCCCCGGGACTGGACCAGGGCTGCTCTCATCCCACTCTTAAACACCCTGTCAGATGACTGACACGCTGTGTTCCTGGCCAGCAAGAGCAGAGCTGAGCAGAGGCATCACCCTGAGCCTCTGACCCCCCCCCCACCCCCCACCCCCGTGTCATCATAAAAATTAGTGGAACACAGCAACACAGAAACAAAAACATAGAGACACACGAAAACAAGTCAACAATCCAGTTAAGGAGACCTAACTGGGAGACAGAAGAAACCCTAAGAAAGAAATACAAATCGAGGAACCCTTTGGAAGAGGGGGACTCAAAAAGGAGAAGGCAATGTGAGGAGGTCGGGGTACCTGTGAATGGCCGCGAAGAGGTCTTCGGTGGTCCGGGGTCTGCTGGGGGTCATCACCTCATCGCTCCCTTCCTCCTTAAGGAAGTCAAAGACCTCTGGGGAAGAGCCGGCTGCCTCGGTCTCCGGCACCCGGGCTGTGGAGAGGCAAGCAAGCAAACACAAGATTCACAAACGACTTGAATTTCAGTCCCGAGCCAAGCTCCCAGTACGCGTCCCTGTCATTCCTGACAACGTGAGAACCGCAGGGACGCGCCATGGGGTCTGTAGTTTGATATTTTATAAGGATAGGGAGCATGCTAGCCAAAGCTCTTTCTTTTGTGCTCAAGTCTGGAACTCAGAAGGAAGCCCTTAAATTGTGTTGTAACATGACTTTGTGGCTCTCCGGAAGGGAGAGCTATTTAATACTCAGCCTGCTGCAGACCCCACTCCCACCCCCACTCATCCCACCCCTCCACTCCTCTCTCTCTGTCCTTCTGTAAGCTCTACCCTTAGACCTAGATTTTTTTAAAATTTCACAAGATGCCAAGCTAAACTCAGACTGCTGGCTCTAATGTGCACCCGCCCCAGCCCTATCTGCCTCGGCTGCACATGGTGGGAGAGGAAACAAGAGAGAAAACCAGACTCACGCCCTGGGTCCTGCAGAGCCAGGCAGCTCTCCTCTGCGTGGCCCCCGTGGTCTGCGCTGTTCTCGGCGCCTGGCTCCTCCTGCTCCGGGGCTGGCGAGGCGCTGGGCTGCACCATGGGCACATCGGCTTCCCTTCTGCCGGGGGACGTGGATCCTGCAGCTCCTCCCTCAAGCACCGGGCTGCCGGAGGAGTCGGTCTCATCAGAACCAGCCTGGGCTGCACCGCTCTCGCTGGCCTCTCCCCTCGTGGGGCTGGGCACCGCTCCACGCACGTTCTCCGCTGGCTCCACGGTGAGATCTCTCTGCGGAGGCGGCACCACCAGGAACAGTTTGGGCTTCTTGGAGATGGGGGGAGGCGGCTTTTTGCTGGGAGAAGGGCCGGGGGCCCTCTGGAGCGGGGCGGCGGCGGGGCCCGGCCCGGCCTCTGCCTCCGCGGCACTGCCCGGGCTGCGGCTCGGGCGGCCACGCTCGGCTGCACCGTCCTGGTGACCCTGACTCACGCTCTTGGCAGGAGTCGGAAGCGAGCTTGTCACGGAGGCAGGCTGGCTTTCACTCTCCATTTCATTTATGCTATTTCGGGATTTCAGGAAGGCAGATGGCTTCAGATGATACTGGGGCACAGGCGGGGTTCGTCTTTCCTGAGATGCTTGTTCGGATAGCGGTGCTCCGGGGGCTCCCGGGCCCTTTCTCACCGGCCTCAGCTGCACCGTCTGCAGGGCCTCGGTGGTGATCAGGGGCAGGGGCGGCCTGCCACCGTCCTCCTTGCTCCCCGGCGGTCTGGAGGCCTCCTGGGGGGACACTGGCTGGCTAGACTTTTTGAAGGAGGACTGCTTGGCCTCTTTCATCAGCTTGGGGTCGAGTGGTGGGGCAGGAGGAGGGACGGAGGAGGGCAAAGAGGGTGGAGGGGGCAGCAGCGGGGCAGGCGCGTCCAGAAGCGGGCTCCGGGCGGTGGGGGGAGGAGGAAAGCAGGAATCAGGAGGAGAACCAAAGGGAGAGAGAACCTCTGGGGGCGGAGGGGGGAACAGGGGAGACCGAGGCAGAGGGGGGCCCTCGGGGGAATCAGCTAAGGGCGGGGGAGGAGGGAGGAAAGGAGACTTGTCCGCAGCACACGGAGACAAAGGCGAGGGGAGAGAGGGGCCGGCCAGGAGGGCGGCCGGGGCCGAGTCCAGCCTCCTCACCGTGCCGCCGCCCTCCGTGGACGTGTTGGAGGAGAGGGACGTGGACGACGAGGAGATGGAGACCGAAGACACCAGGGAGGACTTCCTCTCCGGGACCTTGGGCTTGGGCTTCCCCTTCCCGTTGGCGGGCGACAGGGGCTTCAGAAACACGGGCACGGGCGTGAGCGCGGTGGGCGTGTTGGACTGGCTGGAGTAGCCGCTGGACGGAGAGGTGACCCGGTGGGGCTTCTCGGGGGACGTGACCTTCGGTTTGACGGAGCCTCCGGGCAGGTGGGGGGCCCCGGCCCTGCACCCCTCTTGGACGTGAGGCCCCGGCCCGTTCCCCGCTGGCGCCCCACCGCCAGCTGCACCACCGCCGCCGCCGGGGTTGGCAGGGTCGTCCTGCAGGCCCGTGTAGTCGATGTAGTAGCCCCAGGGGTCCGTGTACTCGGACTTGACGCTGCTCGTGTCGCTCTGGGTCGGGGTGAGCCCGCCGGGCGCGCAGCCGCCGCCGTGGGGCGCGGTGGCGGCCGAGGCCAGGCTGCTGCCCCCGCTCACGGTGCTCTGGCTGCGGGAGCGCGGCAGCCACGGCTCCTCCAGGTCGCTGCAGGGGCTCTGCGAGGGCGACAGGCCGCCCTGGGCCCGCAGGCTCAGCTGCAGCGAGTGCTGGAGGGAGGCGATCAGGCTCTCGTTGAGCACCTGCCCGTTGGCCGCCTCCGCCGCCGCCGCCGGGGCGTTGCTGTTCTTCTTGGGGACCCTGCGCAGGGAGTCCGTGCGGGACGGGGGCAGAGGCGGCTTCTTGGCCTTCTTCAAGGAGATGTTTCGAGAATGGGCCCTGTCCCCTGGGTTCTTCGGAGCCCTGCCGTCGAAAACGTTGATCACGCTGTGCCGGGGGTGCCCGAAGCCGTTGCTGCTGCTGCTGCTGCCGCTGTTGCTGCACGGATGGCCAGGCCCATGCCCAGCATCCGGGTGCAGAGATGCATAGTAGCCGTCGTGGTCCTCGGTGTACAGGGACCTGGCGCCCTCTCTGTGGGACGCCTGGTCCAAGCTGCAGCTGCTCAGGTTACTCCCGGGAGTGGAGCAGCCAGGGGTCGCCGGCGGAGGCTTCAGGGGGGACGCCCGCCCGCTCCCGGAGGCGCTGCTGCAGTCCGAGGGCTCCCTGCCTCCGGGGTAACCGGGCTCGCTCTTGACGTCCGCATCCTGGGGGTGGGGTGGGAAGTGCGGGTTCCTCCGACAGGCGTAGGCCATGGCGTGGGACCCGTTCTCCTGGTTCGCAGGGGTGCGGAGGGAGCCCGCTGAGTCGCAGAGGGCCAGGAGGGCGGCGGCCCTGGGGGGGTGGGGGTCGAAGGCCTGCGAGAGGATGGAGGCGGGACCCTCGCTCCAGGGACCCCCGGGGGACCGGCGATCGCCTTCGCCGGCGTGCCTGGACAGCAGGGGGTCTCTGGACTTCCCCTTCGCGTGGGGCGCGGAGCGGGTCCTCTTGCCGTCCGGCTGCCCCAAGCCCTGAGCGGTCTGAATGGCAATGACCTCCGAGGAGGAGGAGAGGGTGGCGTTGGGGATGACGCTGGTGCTGTAGGTCCCGTGGGGGGACACCACGCATGCGGGGCCTGCCCTGTTTTCACCCTCCAAGCGCCTCAGCTCCTGGGACTTGGGCCTGCAGAGCGTCCCAGACCTCGAGGCGCCTCCTAACTGCCCTAAGTTTTCCAACGCGCCGTCCAGGTCTTGTGCGGGGCCCTGCAGGCTGGCCCTGGCCGCGGAGCGGGGCAGACTGTGGAAACCCGCGTCCGTGTAGAGGCGCGAGGGGAACACGACGCCCGCAGAGTCGCTCAGCACAGACATGTTCCCCGAGGAGCCCGACAGGTGGCTCATCTGGGCGGCGATGCCCAGCCCCTTCTGGGCCCGGATTCTCCGCATGGAAGGCGGCACGACCTTCACCTCCTCCGTCTGGCAGCTGGAGTCCCGGGTCTCCGAGCGCGGCCCCGCGGGCCGGCAGCCGCCGTGCCTCCCCAGCGTGGAGCAGTGGTCAGGGGCATAGGCCGAGGGGCCGCCGGTACCATCCTGGCCGCTGCCGGAGGCTGGAGATAAAGCAGAAGGAGGCCTGTTACCTAAAACTCAGTCTCGTAAGCTCATCACCCGAACCCTCATCTCCTTCTGGCCCTGCTGTACTTAAAAATCACACACACACACACACACACACACTCTCCCTCCCCCTCCCTCCCTCCCTCCCTCCCTCTCTCTCTCTCTCTCTCTCTCTCTCTCTCTCTCTCTCTCTCTCTCTCTCTCTCTCATCTCGTTTCTTTCCTCCCCTAGGCACCTGAGAGTTTAAAGAGTTACCAAATAGCTCCTAAAATAAAAACCCTTATTATGAACTTCATGCACTTCATTTGTACCTCAAACCCTCCTATCGATTAGGTGCTGCATAAGGAATTCTTAGGTACTCCCCATCGAGATCAAGGCCGAGAGCTCTGTGGAAGGTTTACTCTCCAAGTAACCTTCCTTCTGGTTTTGCAAAGATTTCCAAGCAGCCAGTCACCCAGGAGCGCCTGCCCAGAGCATCTCTCTGACACACAGGGACTGTCTTTTCCAAAGACAGATGAATGCACCAGTTCAACAACAGGGCTCCAAAGAGACACCATTTGTGAAGGATATGGGTATAAAACAGTGTTAATTACATTAATCTCTACGGCAGAAGAAAATCCTAAGAAAAAGAAAAAAATTATTGATAGGCCCATCTGTGTTTCAAACATTACTCTTATCCATCTCAAGCCATCATCATCTGACTGTCAGTGACATTCAAAATTCAACAGCAATCTGTTGTGTTCTGGTAGGGAAAAAGCAGCGGGAACTGATCCAGCGAGCGTTTCCTCAAATTAGCGTTATTCATTTCTTGGAGCTTTTCAAAAAGAAAAAGAAATAAAAAAGCACAAGGAAGGCCAAGCAGAGAGGGAAGTGGAGGAGAAAACACCTTCAATGTAGACAACAGCTAGATTTCAAGTACCTAGGAAAGAACAGAAGCTTTAAAAAAAAAAAAATCATGAAGGCAAAATGTAGAGAAGAAAAATCAATTCATGCAGAGTAATCATTAGGACAAATTAAGTCTTGAAAATCAGTAGCAAAACCACAGTTCTCTCTACACTGTTCTCTCCCAACAAAGGCCCGAAAATGGCTGAAGCAGGGGCCTGCCGAGTGAGGCTGGCTGGGCACCCACCAGCACTACTGTCCGCCCGGCAAGCACATGGCAGCAATGTTCCCCGTGCAAACCGCAAGGAGATGTCGCCCTGCGGAGGCAGGCACCCAGCACCAAGCCCTTCCTTTCCCTGTGCTGATGGAGAATCACTTTTGTACTCATATCTCTCCCCAACAGGATCCATTTCCCTCTCCTTCCCCTCTGCCAACTACCCACTCACTAAAGATACACACAGACTCACGCACGCACACTCACACATATGCATATGAAAGAGCAGAAACAAGCGAGAGGGCAGGAACAAAAGAAAAACCCACTTCGTTTTGCCATTTGGTACAAGTATGGAAGGTGGGAGCCTGACCTGTATGGCACTATCAGTTTGTAGCAGTTTGATTCCAAACATTCAAGATACCTATTCTACTCAATGATGGGATTTAATATCTCTTCCTGCCCCCCTCTCCCCCCCAACCCCCCCCCCCCCCGCCCAGCCCCGAAATTGTAATAATTTTTGAATGGGGTCCATGGTAGATTTTTAACTGTCTCTATGGGCCATCATGTCCTGCTTCTTTCAGGTTATAATTCTGAACGTGAAACCCTTCTAGGCTTCAGAAAATGAGCATATAGCCACTTCTTCACCCAAATACAATTTTCTTATGAAAATAACACTGTTTTCCTAAAGACCTTTAAAAATGGAAAAACTCATATACCATTTAAGAGAGGGACCATCAAAATTCTATTCCAAAAACAGGTCCTCCAATATTTTCACACTACAAAAAGTGTCACAATATTACAGATTCAGATGCTACATTGGTTAGAATGAAAGAACAAAGCCAGACTACAAAAAGAGAACTACAAACAAGTATATACAATTAGATGCTGCTAAAAATATCACTGGGATTTATCTGATTTAAAAACATAATGTAAAGAAATAATTACGTATATTTTCTTTTACTTATTATATAATATTGTAAGGGATTCTCGATTTTTAGAGAACACATGTAATCAAAGACAGAAATGAGTTAGTTGATTTAAGATTTACGTAGGATTTTTAAAAAGTCTTATCAGCACCTGTAACTAATATATTATTGCATGTCAAGTATAATTGAAAATCTGAAAAAGTTTTGGCAGGTCTTTAGTGATGTTTTTAATATAAACCTATCAGACATTATTCAGAAGAAGATTACTTTAAATCAGGCTTTTTCTGCTTGGGAAATACATATTGGGATAAATTTCAGAAATAGCCAAATATAATTATCATCAACAAATTAACCCTATCTGAGTCTAAAAAAGAAACCTCACAATAGGGTGTTCAAATATACTTCAATGTAGGTTTATGATAAGATTAAAGAAAAAAACTAAAATTTTGTCCAATTCATTTAAATGAAGGTAATAAATAATAAGTCATCAAATATACTTTGGAAGTAAACAGAAAATATCACAACCTTGATTTTAAAGTGTTGTATTAGCTAATCTCTAGAGTCCACCATTGACAGATTTTGAAGTAAAAGCTGCATATAATTAAGCATAATATAATTATAATTATAATTCTGGACACATCTCTGGTTAGATTTTTTAAAAATCCAAAGCCCTGGCAACCTGGGTAGTGTATAGAGGATAGAACATCTAGACAATTCCTAAAATGAAGAAAGAAAAAGTATGATTCAGTTTTTCCCCTAAATGTCACTGTATTCAAATGTCATTTTCCCCTTAGTCTATCTACCATTCCTTCCAACTAGTCTACCTATAAAACTAGTCATTGTGCCCTGGCCAGTGTGCATAGTAGTTAGAGTACTGGCCATGCACCAAAGGGTTGTGGGTTCGATTCCCAAGCAGAGGCACATACCAGGGTTGAAAGTTTAATCAGGGCAAGTGTGGGAGGCAACCAACCTATGTGTCTTTCTCACATCAATGTTTCTCTCTCCCACCCTCTCTCTCACTCTAAAAATTAATGGAAAAAAATATCCTCCAGTGAGGATAAAAACAAAAATTGAGAGTCATTGTCTAATTTTTTTTTTTTTAACTATTGTAGTTCTAACTTAGATATAGCTGTCTCAGTTGATCTCCAGCTGTGATCCAGGTCATGTCATTGACTGTGCAATGGCATCAACTGTTGCACATCTGGCAACAATCACAACATTGATGATATGGGGAAAGCTATTTTTTTTTCCCTCCATCCTTAGTAGTGGTTTCATGTCACATGCAAAAGAGAAATAAGCATGAGCTCCAGGGGCTCAAACATTCATTTAACAAATATTACAACGACAGAAGATATGAGTTCCCAAGCTGGCCAAATCATTCCAGTGAGGTCAAAGAGGCAAGTGAGTGATTGGCCCATACTGGTTGGCTCAGTAAAAAAAATGATAAACGTTCATAATTCTGAGGTCTAGAATTCCTATTACATGCATATATAGATAGTTCACATTGAATACTTAATGTGCTTGTGCATTTTATCTGGGCCAAACTATTCTTACACCCTTTGCACAAAGCCATCCAAAACCTAGCCATTTTGGTTGGAAAGCCGATTAAAATGCAGCCTACATTTGAAACATCAGCCTTGTTATCTTACAAAGGGCCTATCTTTAAAGTTGCTCCTTTTGGTTAAGACACATCTCTTAAAGATCATTTCAAATACAAATGTTACCTGAGTCATGTAAGAGATTCACTCATTAAGCACCTACTGAACATACATGTACATACTCATTTCTCAAATTAATTAGCTGTCATCTAAAAGAGAAAAAAAGTTTGAAAGAATAATACAGAAGGACTGGCCACAAAAAAAAAACAAAACAAAAAAGGGCAGCATGAGGGGGTGTGAACCACAGACAGACCTCACAATCCTGGGGTGTCGTCTTGCCTTCGTTCTAACCCCCAGGTATGGGATAAGACGAGCACCTGGAGTCACCTGGGTCACTGGAGCTATAAGTGCAGGAGCAAAGCACTGCTACTCTTGTCTCGCTGCAGTCCGCAAGGCAGAGCCCAATACTGGGAACTGAATGGCAGTCCAAGAGGAAACGTCAGGAAAAGAAGAATGGGCAAGGGTGCTGGGTAGACATACATAGGAACAGTGTCTACAGCACCCGGAAGCTGAAATGCTACCTCAAAGTGCTAGAATAGGCATACCACTATGGCTAGGATACATTCATTGTAACCAAGAGGCAAGCTCAGTAGTAAGAATTCTGAGTTTCTAGAGTAAAACCTTTAATAGTCGTAAAAGTAAAAACATCAGGTGAGGAAGTATTTATAATGAAATAAGTCCAGATGTTGGCTGAAGAGAAAGGCACACTTCTAGAAAGGTAGTATCAAGTTCCCTATTGTCACTACAATAGCAGCTCTTATGCTCAGAGTAGTACCAGATACCAAGGGCTTCACTTATATTAATTTATATTAAATCCAACCAACCCTCCCTGGAATGAGAAAGTACTCAGAGAAGTGAAGGAACCAGCCGGAGGTCACCCAGAGTATTAGTGGCAGAGGTAGGGTGAAAAGCCAAGCAGCCTGGCCCCAGAGTCCCTGTGCTGACCCGGACTGCCCGGCTGCCTCTTCAGACGTTCCTGACGGGCCCGCTAAAAACCAGAGAAGAAGTGAAGGTAGAAAGAGGAGAATGAAGAGATTATCCATAGTGTATGTATATACAGGTAAGCAGAAACAAATGGGTACGTTAATAATGAAGTAAACAACCTCCCCACTAGCTAGTTTTTTTCTGTTTTTATCACAGGTCCACTGGAAGTACAGAAACGCATTATCCAACCTAAATGACTATTTTCCATCATACTAGTAGTTATTAATGATCCCACACTGCTGTCTCTTTGATGACAATGCCACGGATACTGTCAGTATAACTAATGAAGTCCACATCCGTAACTTTAAGTTCTAGAATGAGTTTTCAGTTTTATGAAAACTTTAAAATCTAAATATGAAAAGTAAATTTCATTGTGGCAGTTCCCCACTGTTTAAGGTGCACAGAGATGATGACATAACTATGAATTTCTACCATCCCAGTGAACAGTTTTCATATAAGCTTCTTGTCTTACCTTGTCACCAAAATTCAATACATCATCTGCATAGGGTGTTAAGATTTGTACCCAGTGCCTCATTCGGGAAAGAAGCTGGCCCTTTGGGGCACCAGATGGCTATCAGAATGTATCGATTTCATAAGCACCACAGATGAGGTTAGCATAGGAATGCTGAGCAGCAAATGAGGGGCAACAGAATACAGTTCTGATGAGCCATACCTAGCTCCTTCTGTATGTTGTCAGGGATTCCTGTAATAGTCTTTCTCCTTTTGACTTTCTTCGGTCGTCTTACCAGTGTGTCTGTGTAAATTAGAGACCGCCGAAGGCTGGCCTGGCGATCGAAATTCTCCCCTAATGTAGAGTAGTAGAACAAGCAAAGCAATGTTATTTTTTAAGCAAGCTGACACCATGCACTTTCTTCCAGAAGCTTGTTGTCAAATGATAAGAAGGTATTAATAATGATGTTAGCCAGTCATGTGGTGATGAATGAATGCTGAAGGGCAAAAAGGGAAGGAAAGCACATTATCATCATAAGGCTCTTTTCCAATTTCTCTGTGTGTGTGTCCTTCCAAAGGAAGCACCTGGATCTCATTTTCAAATGAGCTGGAGTGGAAAATGCAAATTCATTCACAACATGCCAGAAGAGTGATTCTGCATTATTTTAGACATGAGTCACCTGGGAAGTGTTTCACACAGGTCCTCTGATCACAGGCATCACTCGTCACATCAGCGTGCATGTGATGATGGCAATAGATGTATCTTAATCATTTGGTCAATGCCAGAGACCATCCCAATGTCCCATCCTATGTGATGAAACAGATAACTCAAGAACTCTTAGATGAAGAGTTTTTCTTCCAGTCAAGGAGGCAGACAATTTGGACAGGCTATGGAAGGTAGCTGTGATGTGAGATACTCTGATGAAACATAAAAAGCCTTATAATGATAAGGGACTTTTACCATAATGAGACCCAGTAGCACTGCTTGTTGTTAAAGCTGAACTGCTTCTTTAATCATAGTCACTTATAATAGTTGATCTGAATTTAGACGTTTCCGGTAATGCTGCAATCAATCCCCCCAAATGTCAGATCCACAGGACTTCTTTCTCTCGAGAATGTGGGCTTGTGTGATTGACACACAATGGGAAAACATTAAAAAAATAAAGTATCAGTTTTTGATTGGTCCACTTTAAATGACTTGCCAGCTTAATTAAAGAAAGTTTTATAGCGCTGATCTTGTCAAGTGGTTATCTCCACAAAAAAGAGATTTTAAAAATGCATATATATACACACACAAATTATGTACTCCCTCCACTCTATTGTTGTGAGAAAAGTATAAAAGCATTCTTTCTTTTTAGCAATACTGGCCCATTCAAAGTGGGCATTTTGTGAACAAGGTACTTTCTATCATAATAGGAATAAGTTGTAAATAAAATTTTATCTAATCAAAACAGATGATAAAAGAGCTAAAGGATCAAACTGCATTTCACCTACTAAGGAACAAAGTTCAACTTGAAAACTCTTGCCACTTTGCTCCTAATGGAGGAAAACAGAAACCACTGAGAGAAGATCCTGAAACACCAGAAGGCACCATCGCTGTAACAAATGTGTCGCTCTGTGCAACAGCCATGTAAGGTGTTTATAAGTGGCAAGTCTTGCCTTCAATGGTCCATTAGTTGCCTGCACCAGAGGGGAAAATATTGCCTTGTATCAAGGCATTAAGAATGGTTCAAATATTAATAGATAGTTGTATTTGGTCTCTAGTTTTGCTTCCTAAATAAAAACAAAAGATAAACCACTCAAGCTCCCAGGAAATTAAGAAACAAACCATGAGGACAGACATCACCATTAAAGATGTCAAACTTGTCCTAGCTGGTTTGGCTCAGTGTTTAGAGTGTTGGCCTGTAGACCAAAGGGTCCCGGTTCGATTCCAGTCAAGGGTACATGCCCGCTTGATTCCCAGTGGGGGGCGTGCAGGAGGCAGCCGATCAATGATTCTCTCTCATCAGTGATGTTTCTATAACTCCCTCTTCCTTCCTCTCTGAAATCAATAAAAATATATTGGGGGAGGGGAGATATAAAAAAGATCTCTATCTTACACTGTTACCTACAAGGACTCTGTCCCCCGATGGACTATAAATTTCTTGAAGGCAGGGACCAGTAGTTATTAGGTAAATACTGAATATTCAGAAAATATCTGAGAGGAATTGAATCATTCTCTTTCATTGAAAAAAATGGCATTAGTTAGTCATGGTTACTACTTAGAAATAAATTTTGCTGGCTCAAACATCAATACAAAGCCAGTTTGTAAAAACTGCTTAAGTATGTTTACTTACTCTTATTTTCCAGGTGGAAGAGTTGTTATCCCACCTGGCAGATTATGAAACATATATACATTTTATTTTAAAGATTTTTTTTCCTCTTCAACATTCAGAACGTGCTGAGTCCCACAGAATTACAACTGAAGGGGTGACATTGGTTTTCAAGCTTGCAGCTCCTGTGCTAATGTTCTACCTCTATGCCTGGCAGGCTTCACCTCGGATTTGAAATAATATATTTGTCGGCACTTTCTCCCCAGCTGAACCTTACTGAGAATCACACTAGAGGGTCAATGTTTACCCAAATAAATGAGCACTTGACAATTTCTGACAGGAAGGTACATTTTTATCTCAAAAGTCATCTGGGGCTTTAGAAAATGTCACTTAAATAGCAGGAAACTGTTTAACCTATGTCAATTCAACTACTAAAAGTGAAAATATTTAATTTAATGCTTTTTTTATACCAGACTATTAGAAAAATATTCCCTTTATGAAATATATGTATGTGTATGTGAACACATGTATCCAGAAAATGGATCAATAAATATGTAATTAGGAATTATGATTAATGTCTACATTTCTAAAAACATTAATCACACAAAAATAAATTGCATTTTGACATAACTCATATTGCTCCTTTTTTTTGTTATTAACCTTTCCTATGTGGCATTCTGAAGGCCTCCTTTTAAACTTCATGTAACTCATATCAAACGGGAGAGGATTAAAGCTCAAAGAAAGGACACTGTCTCCTGTTGTGCAATGCATTTCACTGTAAATAATTCATTACTCCTAAAATTCTAGTTACTCTGCTTTAAATTTACTTATCTCACAATAATATATTTTATCCTAATTCCATTAAGGATTGTCATATTTCATAGCACAACCTATTTATAATATTATTCCTGAGGCATTTAATCATATATAATTACATTCTGCTGCATTTAATCAATCAAATAATGTAGTGCATATTCTTGTAGAAAATATGCATCTATGTATTACATTGAGCAGTAAACTGTATACTTTGTTCTGAAACATAGTTACTTATAAAAATAATATTTAATAAATGTGATCTAGGTGAACAAGAATCACATTCAGAAAGATCAATGATGTTACCTGAAAAGGAAATGGACCAAAATGCCATGATATTCTTCCTTTAAGGCCTATGCACAATAAATGTGTGAAAATGCACATGGAATTTAAAATAATTCATGCACTTATTTATTACATTCCTCTGGAATTCAAAATGAGTTCTAAAAGTAATTTTTAAATGCAAGGTTTTAAAGAATTCTCCAATAACTATCAAAATGTCATAAGTCCTTTAAAAGTTAACCAATGCCATGGCAAAAAGCTTTCTAATGGCAGTAAACAGCAATAGTCTCAGAAACGCAGCAAATGTGCTATGGTTTTCATCCTAATTTTTTAATGAAAATTTATCCTTACTGGTAACCTGTTTCTTTTAGATTCTAGCCCTATAAGCCATGCTTTGTATGGACTGATAATCAATGAGGATGATCAGTACTCTATTCCTTTTAACACACAGTCCAATGGCTGAAGCTATAAACTCTTAACATATCTATTTTGCACTGTGTACATGCCTACCAACGTGATAAAACAGGAAATTTTGAAATTTTTAACAGCTCATCTAAGTTTGTGAAATACTGACTTTGAACTTCATGTACTTTGTAATTTGTCACCTTTAATCATCACAGGTGATTAAAACTTGAGCATACTATTCTAAAAGAACTTGAATTTTACATATGGCAGCTAGTATTTATATTCTAAAAATTCATATTAAAAATTAACTTTTATTTGAAGATTGTAGAATTTAAATTTTAGGGATCAAAATATAACTTTACCATCCTATTGAGGCTTTAAAAAATATATTTTATAGTTATTATTAATTCTCTTGATATTTTTATTTCAAGGAATTTTTCCCTCTTTTACCTGAGAAAACAAAAAGATAAAATCTATCACTAAGAAATATCACAAAATTGTTATTTCTTTACCTTTATAAATATTACTTAAAATAACTTTTAGGGGAAAAATAAACAAACCCACATAAATATTTCTTATCCAAAATCACATTTACAATATGTCTCCATATAATCAAAATATTTTTTAAAGCTAAGTCCATTTAAAAAAAAATAGGCTTCAAATGAACAGTTGGACCAAGTAGTTCTTCCACATCAACCTTTGGTGACAGCCTTCTTACTTAAAAGCTATAGCTATTGTACATGTACACATATAAATAAGTTTTAGTATTCCCTTCATTAAGCAACAATCAGGAATATACATATATTACAGCTTTCCGTCTGATGTATAAAATGCGAAGTGCATATCACAACAGCAACAAAAAGCCAGTCATTCCCCGGAGTACATTTTGAACCTTGTCTACACAGCAAAGCATACCGGTTATGTTAATCGGAACCACATCAGCCTGGACTGTCTGGGCGTGCAGCCGCATCTTCTCTTCTGGCGTTGGCAAGGGAAGAGACTTGGCCCAGTTCGTCTGAGTATTAAGATCAGGGAAGTCACTTGAGGTTGGCGTTTTAGGTCTCCTGGTGGGCATATGTCTTTCCTCTTCCGAGGAGGAGACAGAACCCTGTAAGGGGAATGAGGGAAAAGAAGCCACGGTGTGTAAAGAGCTGACAGAAACATTTTTTTTTTTTTTAAACTTAAACTGATTTGAAGCAAAAACAAATACACAAACAACAACAAACTAAAACACCCGGTCACATTTTAGGAACAGAAGCAATGGTTTGCAAGAACTCTGGCTCAGCATCCTAAGCATGACCTGTAATGATGATGGTTCGCAGAGGCCAGAGGCCCTAAACCGTGGACAGCCGAAGGTTTTGCTGACCCACAGAATCTTAAGTTCTTCCTGTTTCCTGTGGTCGGAAGATTACGGATTCAGTTTAACATAAGAAGCCCAGAGACACAACACGGTTATGGCCATCAATTTCCATTTTTATTAAAATGCAGTTTGGCTCAAAATAATTTCTAGCCTCAATCTCATTTCCTTTAGGCCCTGGCCTCAAGGGACATTTGGAAAATGATAGAGCTATTGTTGTTCAACTACTTGTGCTCTTCCGAAGCCATTTATATGGAAAAATATCCGTGTAAAATTGCTCACTTAGAAGAAGCTGACTAAAGCTGTGCCCTGAGCCTTATCAGAATTCCATGAGAACATTTCTAGCAGTGTCGGTTTTGATACAGATTAACATCCTAACTGGGGACCATCTTGAATACCTTTCCTCCCATAATGTCTTAAAAAGAGTAAGCAAGAAAGCTGTTTTGGCATCTGATGATGGCCCCATGGCAACTGGGTTGGTGCCAAGGAAGCTCCAAGAACTCAAAAGAAATACAATGAGCTCGGCACAACAACAGAAAGGGGTAACTGACTTTTGTTGGGAGATGGCAGTTTATAATAAGAATGAGCGTATAAGAACGTTTAATAAATGTATATTAAATGCTTCAGGTGGAAAGTGTTTAAACTACCACCTGTGAAAATATGGCACTTAAAAGAATTTTACTTAAGAATAAAAAGTCAGTGAACCTTCCCAAGGGAACACCTATAAAACCAGGACCTAGGTCACTTCAGCAGCTCCCCTTTCCTCCAAAACAAGAGTAACTGCCCTCCTGACTTCTAACATCACAGCTTCCTTGGCCTGTATTGAACTTTCTGTAAAGGAACTCACTGCAGGTCTCTTTTGTGACTTCTTTCACCCAACATTTCATTTGGAAAGATTGATACTTTTAAAAAAAGAACCATACATATTTTTTATTGATTTCAAAGAGAAAAAGGGTGAGGGAGAGAGAGAGAGAAACATCAATATCAATAATGAAAGAAAGTCACTGATCCACTGCCTCCTGCATACCTCCTCCCTGGCCCCCCACACCCGCCCCAGTCCCGCTCCCCAAATAGGGAGCGAGCCTACAACCTGGGCATATGCCCTAAATGGGAATTGAACAGTGACCTCCTGGTCATCAGGCCAATATCCAACCACTGAACCACACCAGCCAGGCAAGGATTGATCCATTTTTAAAAAGCATATGTTAATGTCTTTCTGGATTTAATACAAGTTTTTGAGAGGACATCAGTAAAAAGTCTTCAGAAACCCATCATTTAGAAATCTCAAACACCTAGAACAACACTGTCATCACTACTGCTAATGAATTAAACTTCCCACTAAATACCTGTATGTATTTTACAAGTACCGCCGACAATCTGAAAAGGGCTACACAGAACAGATGAAAATGGTTTGGGGTGTTAGGGATAGATAAGGTCTTAGGCGAAGAATCCAAACACCTGAGTCTATTCACTTTATAACTTACAGTCGAGGGACCTTTAGGCTGTTCCTAAATGTTGAGGTCCCTTGCTGTAAAATGGGAATATCCTGTACTCTTAGGACCTCATGAGATGATAGCTGTGGAAATGTCTAGGGCAGTTAAATATCATGGCCATAAAGGTGGTAGACATATAAATGCGACTTTATGACAACAAAATCATGAATTGACAAGTACCTGCATTTTTCTTTTATTGTAAGACTACCCATAATAAAAGCATCTATTAATAGCTAATAAAAGAGTAATATGCAAATTAACCACCACTCCGCTATACCCACAAGCCACGCCCATGAGCCAATCAGAGCAAGTATGCCAATAAACCCAACCAAGATGGCTACAGCCACAGAAAGCAGGAGGGAGGCTTGGGTTTCCCAGGCAACGGAAGAAGCCAAGCTTTCCGCCTGCCCTTGCCGGCCTAAGCCTCCACTCAAAGCTACAAAGTTTCAATTATAGAAGGTAAACAAATCCAAACAGAAATGGTGGAAGCCACAGAGTGAGCAGGAGGCTTGGCTCCGCTTCAGGCTACAAAGTTTCAATTGTAGAAGGTAAATAAATTCCAGATACTTGGGTCACCAGGGGGCATGGCCGGCCTGCAAACCACCACAGGCCCCTTGCTCAGGCCGCTCCATGCCTCAAGGGAACCCCCACGCTGATCCAGAACACCCTTCAGGGTAAACCATCCATGCACCAGGCCTCTATTCTATCTAATAAAAGAGTAATATGCAGATTGACAATCACTCCAACACACAAGATGGCTGCCCCCATGTGGACACAAGATGGCCACCACAAGATGGCCAGCAGGGGAGGGCAGTTGGGAGGCACCACACCTGCAAGGGAGGACAATTGAGAGGGACCTGGCCTGCAAGGGAGGGCAGTTGGAGGCAATGAACCCTGCAGGGGAGGGCAGTTAGGGGTGACCAGGCTGGCAGAGGAGGAAAATTGGGGGCAAATAGGCTGGTAGGGGAGCAGTTAGATATCAATCAGGCTGGCAAGGGAGTGATTAGGGGGAGATCAGGCTGGCAGACAGGAGCAGTTAGGGGCAATCAGGAAGGCAGGTAGGTGAGCAGTTGGGAGCCAGGAGTCTTGGATTGTGAGAGGGATGTCTGACTGCCCATTTATAACTGATCCCACTAGGCAGTTTAACATCCCTCAAGGGGTCCCAGATTGGAGAGGGTGCAGGCTGGGCTGAAGGACACCCCCTCCCCCGCCCCCATGCATGAATTTCATGCACTGGGCCTCTAATATAGAAATAAAAATATAAATTGTATTTTTTACTTTAAATTCTTAATACATAAAACATGTAACATGATGACCTAGTTTCTTTTTCACCTAAGGAAACTATAAAATGTCTGTAATTAAATAACAAACATACTCATTTGGAGTATGTGTTACTGGCATCTTAATCATGATACATATCCATTCATGTTGGATCTGACACTGGCTACAGATCCTGAAAAAAACAAAGGAATGTTTGAGTCAGCTAAGCCAGGCTGACATAAATCAATTATTTCTGCCCCCTTTGCAGTTGTGATACTCTTGTTAAGTTTGATTTATAACACAGATTCTCTTCTCTTACGCTGTAGATACACATACACATAAAGTAAAACTAATTTTGAGAATTTCATGTCAATTTGTGTAAAGGTCACATGTCTGAGGTTGAATCTTAATCTAGTAAATTAAAAGGTTACTCCAGTTTTCTGATATATTTACACAGAAATAATTTTCCAGGCAACCTTGAAATATCACACAAATTCTGAAGGCCTTAAGAAGCACATCCTAACTGAAAGGCTTAAGAGAAAGGAAAGGAAAACCTCAAAGGGCCAGAGAATAAATAGCTCGGCGACATCCTGCGGAGAGGATTCCCGTTTCGTGTGAGGCCCGCCCGCTGAGGGACCCGGAGGAGCTCGGTTCTGTGGTTTGCATGTGTCTCAATGGTGCTCATCAGGCCTAGTAACCTACTTCTCTTTCAGCTGTCAGAACCGATAGCTATCACCATGAAACAGTACTTCCGTTAGCCTCGTGACCATGGGACGATCACCAGGGACAGCTCCGATGTGACAGCTGGCAAAGATCATCTATTTTGTAAAGTGCTCCCTTCGTTTGCAAGAAAATTTCCCAGACACGCAGGGCAGAGGTAATGCTATTTGCAAAGTGACTGTTATGCAGACCTACAATCTACTGAAGAAAATTTGAAAACCAGGATGGTATGACTTCCAAAATGACCTGACTCCCATCCCTCCTAGTACTTATAAATACAGCAGGAACACAGAAAAAACCTCCTGCATCTCAACGGCAGAACACCTCACAAGTATTCCATTAAGACCGGCGTTGGAGCGCTACAGATTATCACCTTCGCCTCTTCACTGGCCTGCATGCTTCTGTCCTTGTTGACTACCCTCCCGTATTCCTCCCCTTTCAACATGGTGCTCCCTCTCTCATAGCCTCCAAGATCCTTACGATGGCCTACAAAACCCTACGTACGTGATCTATGAACTGGCCCCCTGCCAACAACGACCTCATCTCCCAACTAGTCTGTCCCTTGTTTATCCTACCCCATCACACCATACTCCATGAATATCCTGGTACTCATCACACACATTACTGCCTCAGGGCCTTTGTGCTTGTTGCTCCCACCACTTGAAATGTTCTTCCCTCAGACATCCACGCAAGTATAACCTTCTTATTCTTCAGGTGCTTGGTTTAGTCAAGAGTCCCCTTCCTGTTGAGGTCTCAGCTGTTCACCCTACCTAAAATTTTAACTCCATCTCAAGATTTTATATCCCCTTTTCAGCTTTCTAAGCTTCTCTTTAGTTCATATATATCACCAGTATGCACATACTTTAGTTATTTGTCTCTCCCAAGAGAATGTAAGTTCCGGAACCTTTAAATTGGAACTGCAAAAGAGCTATCTCAGAATTTTGAAATAGCTCTTTGTTCAGTTTGACTCAGTGAATAGAGCATTGGAACTGCGGACTGAAGGGTCCTGGGCTTGATTCTGGTCAAGGTACATGCTGGGGTTATGCGCTTGATCTCCAGTAGGAGGCAAACAGGAGGCAGCTGATCAAAGATTCTTTCTCATCATTGATGTTTTTATCTCTCTCTCTCTCTCTGAAATCAATAAAAATCTTTTTTTTTAAATAAAAATTAAAAAGGGACCACCATCTAGTAACTGAGTTTTAGATGGCTTTCCTTGGGTTACAGGCTTTAAAGGAATTGGTTCCTCATTCAATTTTCACAGCATGAGCCCCACTTTGTCAATAAGAACGTGGCCTAGCCGAAACTGGTTTGGCTCAGTGGATAGAGCGTCGGCTTGCGGACTGAAAGGTCCCAGGTTCGATTCCGGTCAAGGGCACGTACCTTGGTTGTAGGCTTAACTGTGAAACACAGATTATCCCAGGCTTATTAAAAAAAAAAAAAAAAAAAAAAAAAAAAATCTGCTCTGCTTTTAAAAATTGGAAAATATAATTATAAACAGCTAAATTTAGTATTCACTTAGTAACTATAACATAAGAATAGACACTGAACCGATGAAACAACATAGGACACTGTTTAAGAGAACACCAACATACATTCTAGACCTTTTAGTCTTTGGTGATTCTACTCCCAAAATTGTATCTCTTTTGGGTTGATTTTTGGTTTTGAAGATTCTAGATAGTTATATAAAGTGTCAAAACTATTTCAGTCTTTCTTGGCTATATGCTGCTTCTACTCAGATCCACGAGATCCTGACTGACTTGGTTCTCTCCTATTCCTTCCCCATCCCGGACACAACAACAACAACACAGAAGTCAGGGGCAGTGGACATGGATCCACACAAAAGCACAGTTCATGTTCTTCCTGGCAACTCCATGATTTGGCTGGGAGGTGGTTTTCATACCCACATTGTTAAGTAACTAATTGTTCCTTCTCTCTTATTCAGCATATTAGTCCCTTTATCACAAAACCTAGGCCTGTCAAGGACTCTAGAAACTTTCTTACCATGTACTGAATTAAAATAGTTTGGATTTAAACTATCCCGTATTAGGTGATCTTTTCCTCAAAATAATGAAAATAGGTAATTAGAGTATACATTTTAATAGACATAGTAACTTCTTATCTTAATAATCTTTTGATTAGAGTAAATCATAGATCCAAAGTCTACAGTACAACATAATGAATATTTAAGAATTCGCTACCCAACCCATGCTCACAATATTACCAGTAATTGCATCCACCTCCATGCTCTTCCCTGCTTCCCCAGAAGTAATCACTCTCCTGAATTGTGTGTTAATCATTCCCTTCCGTTTTTTTTTTTTGTTTTTTTTTTAAACAAGAGTATAAATATGCCTAAATTACATGTTTATATTTATTTGGACTTTTATAAAAATGGTATCGTGCTCTTTGCACTGTTACTTATTTACTTGTAATATGTTTCTAAGACACATGCATATTGTTGTGTGAGCTTGCAATTCACTGGTTTTACTTGGGTACACATTGCATTCCAATATCACATTTATTTATCCATTCTTTTTTTGTCCTTATCTCCCCATTGCTTCCACCACCACCACCACCACCACTCATGCCCTCACCCCACTGGTGTCTGTGGCTGGTCAGGCTTATATGCATGCATATAAATCCTTTGGTTGGTCTATTCTTTTATTGACTGCCTTTGAGCATGAAGGCGGTGCATTAATAATTACACAGGACAGCAGCTGTAAACCAGGGTTGTGGTTTATAACTCTTTACAGTTGAGGAAACCGAAGCTCACAAGCAATTTAGCCAAGGCTGCCGCCACCGCGGACAGGTGGGAAAGCTGACCCAGACCAGCGCTCTCAAGCATCATGTTATGTAAGCCTCCGACATCTGCAGTTAGAGAGCAAGGCTGCTATCCTCTGTATTCTTCAAAGTCCTCCTTTGATTCAAATATCTCTGATCAAGGAAGACTAAAACAGAACCTGAGATGCCAGTTCAATGAATAACAGGAAATAGGAAAGAAAACTTTAGTTTCTATCAATACTATTAAAGCCAACTGTTTATTGCCATAATCCCAGCTTCACTTATCTGTTTGGGGGTGAATTTTACACAAGAGATTGAGTAACTCATGACTGACATGCTTTCTGCTGAGACAATGGGGCCTCTATGAACATGTCTGGGACTCAGTGAACATATCATCAAATATAACCTCCGACATGGCAGTTGGAGAAATGCCCTATCGACTCACAGGATGTATTTTAGCATCTATAGCTGAACTTCCTCCAAATACCTGAATAACCTCTTTGGTAGTACCCGGCACACAATGAAAGCTGAAAGAACAAAACAGAAATGTGAAGACCAAAACAACACTAAAGTAATGATTTACTTTCTGATTCTGTGGGTGAATTTGTGGATTCCTACATCCCTCTGCAGACAGCATTTTTCATGCAGCATGTTTAATATTTAGATGATGTACAGACATACATAGTTGGAAATACTTCAAACAATTTTTTTCTCGCCACACTATGTCACCACTTTGAAAGATATATATGGTTATCATTAGCCAAATATCTTTCTTCATACCATAAACTTGACGTTTACTTGGCAAATACTTTGCATTTATTATTCTAAAATAATTATCCAGAATAAATAATCTGAACAGATGTCTTCTAGGTTCTCTGTTCTAATTTATATGTTCTTAACCTTGACCTTATTAGCAACTCTCCTTTTAGGATAGGGCTTCTGTCTTAAATATATAACAAATGCTTAGTATTTGTTGAATGCAAGTAATGCTTTTTTTCTATCATTTGATGATATGTTCACTGAGTCCCAGTCCCAACTGCTTTTGATGTCAGAGCACCCGTTGCCTAAACCTTTAATTCATGTGTCCCTTCTAAGACAGTCTACTGGTCTCTTCACCTTTTATCTCCATCCCCACCGCCTACCTAAAATGCTAAGTGTCCAGTCAATCAGTCAGCCATTCAACCAATCAAAGTGTAATATGCTAATGATATGCTAAAGTCACTCAACAGTTCATTATGACATGTACTGACAACTAGGGGGGAGATGCTCCTACTGGTAGGTTAGCTTGCTGCTTGGGTCCGGCTGATTGGGACTGAGTGAGACGGGCCAGGCATACTCTGGAGCCCTCCCACAGTCCCTCCCTGTCTGGTCAATCTCCTGTGTCCCACCCTGGCCCTGATCGTGCACCGGTGGGATCAGATGGCCTGGCCTGTGCCCTCTCACAATCTGGGACCCCCTCAGGGGATGTCGGAGAGAGGGTTTCAGCCTGCCCTGCACCTGCAGGCCTAGGGACCCCACTGGTGCATGAATTCATGCACGGGGCCTCTAGTTCTGTAATAAAAATCTGGGTCAAATCTTCATTAGAAAACCAAAAATTTAATATATTAATTTTCTATTTTTGAACAACTGTTAACAACTTTTTTGCTCTGATGTTACTTATTTGAGAGAGGATAATAACTTCTGAATACTGTTCTCCAAACAGTAAGACTTTGATGTATTGACCTAAATTCCACTGAAATTTCTTAGGTTAATTTAAAATGGTTTCTAAAGCAAACCCTGTTCATCAAACCTTATTAGGTAATTAGTGTCGGTCAACATTCCTTAATAAAATGAAAAATAAAACCATGTAAGTTAAAATCTCCATACATTTTTATTCTTCCATGTGCATTTAGTACTGAGAAATATATTTGTCTTAAGTAGTTTGCACATATCACAAAAGATGGTGGGGGAAAAAGGAATGCAGATATCAAACAGCATCACGAAAGCAAATTGCCCTGCGCTGTAATATTAAGTAAAAGCACTGCCCACTTGTGAAACAATGGCTTTTTGCTGCTATCCTTAGAGTTCTTCTTTGTAATCTCACTAGGTTCTTGGTCACGTGAACAAAGCAAAACAACAGAAATAAGATACTTTATTTCTTTAACCAAAAGAAATGCATTTATTCAAAATGCACAAATATATTGATTATGCTTCTTCAATAACTTGTTTGGATCAGGAACTTCCCCCTACTTCCCCTCACCACCCCCCTGCCCCGAGACTAATTTTAGCCTTCGAGAAAACTTACAAAGATAGTACTGAGAATTCCTTGTGTATTCTTACCCAGGGTCCCTTATTGTTGATGTGCTGCAAAACCACGACACACGTAAACAACAACACACTTTGCTCTAATTTCACCAGTTTCCCCCCTTATATCCTTTTTCTGTTCTAGGATCCCATGTTGAATTTGGGAGCCTCACCTTCTGATCCGTTTCATCATCCTCATCTTGATACTCATCGCTGGGTGGACCGGAGCTGGCGAAGGTGGGTCCCTGGGAGTAGTACTGAGAACTCCGGTAGCCATCTCGTCGCAGCTTATCACATTCTGCAGGGGGCACAGGGCGGGAGGGAGAAAGGGCATTAAGAACCAGGGTTTCTTTACTCCGCTTTATTTACCGTTTCTGGTAACACTTTCCTGGGCATAATAAGACTTCAACATAATAACAACATTAAGAATGAAATGATAAAAATGACTAAGAATTATATATACTGCAACTACTACTATACATTCCAGGCCATGTTCCTATACTTTGCAGGGACCACCTTCAAACCTCACAGCAACCCTCCGGGTCAATTTCTGACACACAACAACTGCTTATATAATTCCACGTCGAAACTCATGAGCAAGCTGGGCTTGTTTCCTAGACTCGTCAGCTGGAAGTGGCATGAGAAATCATTGGTGGTAATGCTCTCATTTGTAGTTCTCGTTTTAACTTTGGTGCCAACCAGCCTATAGTCATTGTGCTGAATTTAATATGAATCTGGTGGCAGTCTGAGATGCCTGCCGGCCCACAGAGGAATGCCTGGCACCACCGAGTGGCAGGTAAGCAGGAGGCCTGATGCCCTGGGGAACTGGGAACCACACCACTGGCTGGCTGCTGAGAGACTGGGCATTGTCTTCAAGGAGGACCATTGCGCTAATTACTGTCATCAGTGGGGGAATGCAGCTTTTTAAAACCCCAGTTCCAAAGGCTTTTTAAAACCCCAGGAGCTGCTGGTGGGCGTGGTTCAGTGGTTGAGTGTCACCTATGGGACAGGAGGCTCAATCCCTGCAACCCTGGCATGTGCCCTGACCAGGAATAAACTGACCTCCTGTAGAGGGCGTGTAGGAGCCAGCTGATCAATGATTCTCATCATTAATGTTTCTATAATATCTCACTCTTCTCCTTTCCTCTCTGAAATCAACAATAATATATTTTTAAAAATAATAATAATAAAGCCCCAGGAGCTTTCCCATTACTCCGATGCCACCTTAGAGGAGGAGCATTTGTCTTGCAACAGCATTTGCCACAGGGTTCCTTTAATTATTCAGCTTGCTAAAGGAGTGCCAAATGTGTGTGCCGTTGGAAAAGTTTCCTCTTTGCACAGCTTTACAAAGCCATGTACGTAAAAGCACAGAACCAAAGTAGGCCATCTTCAGAATTCTTTTCTAACACTGGGATCTATGATTCTTCTTCAAAGAGGAGACAGTAGTTGCATTCGTACATGGATAAAAATTCTCCAACCAGGGAATAAAAAACCCTCTCTTTAGCTACCACACAGTGGGAGTGGAAAGTTTCCAATCCCGGGCTACAAATCAGAGTTTTAAAAAGCCCACTGAAAGAGCCATGAGGATCTTTTAGAATGCCAGCTAGCCCTGGCCAGGTGGCTCAGTTAGTTGGAGCATTGTGCCATACACCAAAAGGTTGTGGGTTCGATTCCCGGTCAGGGCACCTATAATTAATTGATCTCTCTTTCTCTCTCCCTCTTCCTTTCTCTCTCTAAAATCAATAAACACATCCCTGGACGAGAATTTAAAAACAAAACACAAATAGAATGCCAAGCTAACTTAAAAGTGCATGTGTAATCAAAAGATTGCTAAATATTATTACTTAAGTCACTTATGGGAAAAATAATTTGTGGGCTGAGCTGGCAATCACTATTACTATTGTGTAAAATGGAAATTAAAAAAAAAAAATTCTGAAACTTCCAGAACACACCTTATTTTTTTCATGAGTATTTAACTCATACTAACCTAATTCTTTTCAGTGAAAGATATTTTCACATTTTCTACAATATTTGACAATTTTTCTATAAAAATAAATAGTACAACCAGAATCTATACTAGAGATACTGTTACATAGAACATAATTAGTAGTTTTCAAATGTTATTCTATTATGCAATTCGATATGCAATTTAGGGATTCTGTAAATTTTTTCTTCAACTACCTTAAAGTTAGATTTAAAAAAACAACATAACACTCAAGCTCAATAGTTTTACATTTCATTAGTGTGTGCTACTAAATTAACTTTTCTGTGGTCCTACGAAACTGGAGTCTCCTAAGGATTAAGAGTGCACCTTGTAAAACACACTCATAAAAACTATTACCACTTGCAGCTACTTACCATGTAATTCAAAGACTTGCCAAACGAAACGAAATACCAAGTGAAGGCCAAGGCCCCTTTAAATGAAGTCTTTTCTGTTCGAAAGAGCAGTTTCCCCCTCACCAACTGACCTTATAATAAGTACGTTTGAAATGATACAATGGTATTGTTTTAAGAACCTGCATTGTGTATTGGATACCATGTCAGGTAATGTTTGAAGAAGGTTTCTCTCCAAGGAAGCAAGGATTCGGGAACTAGATCATCTCTAAAGCTGCTATTGGTGACGATATTCTAGAGAAGACTATTAAAATGACAAAAATGACCTGACACATGTTATATTTAAAAAGACCAAAATATTGGAAAATTATTATTCCTATGCTGAAAGCATAAAAGTCTTGAAGTTATTAGTACTTCTAATAATAAACGGTGTGACACCGTTTGACCCTAGTTTAAGAGACAATGCCTCCTTTTATCTCAATGAAGTTTATGTCCCAGAAATGTTTAAATACTCATATAACGAACAGCATAGGATATCAAATGCAAGTTGATGTTGGGTCTAAGACTAAGCTAGGTAGTCTGAATTTATGGCAGATCACCAATATTCGGAGTCTTACAGATTTTCTGAAATCTAGTAAACTCATCGGTATCAATTGTCATTTATCTTATCCCAACTCTAGTGGGGAAATGTAGGAAAATTTCTCTTGTCAGGTTGCAACAGCTCTCAGTTTCTAAAACCATGGCTTTGTTCATTAAAAACGGAGTTTATTGTCTGTAGAGTGAGATATAAGTGCAAGCCATCATGAATAAAGAAAGACTTTTCAAACACTCAACGGAGTAACTGCAAGGCAAAGCAGAATTTAATGCCGGGTTATGCCTGAGGCTCCAGCGAGAAACAAGATACTAAATGTAATAGAAGATCTGTCTTTAACGTGTGCTCCTCCTGCAACAGAAATTAAGAGTAAAACCCCGTTATTGTTCTCTGGGGCTGCCTGGATAAAGGTGTCACTGTTCGCTGTGTCCTCTGGTTTCCCAGCCACCACTTTCCTCCTCCTTCCTCACCTGTCAAACTATTTTCTTTAGTGCAAGAACAATGAACAAACACTTCTTAGGAGACCAACGTTTTCAATATGGAAGGACAAAAACAATGTCACAGAACGAGACGGTTATCTAACCATACCGGGAATTTAAGACTTCTCTGGCTTCCAAACGTTCATGCCGTAACGCTGTTCTTCAGGCTTTTCGTTTTAACAGTTTAGACATGGTAAGAGAGTCTCCTGAAAGATGCTTTAAAGAGTTACTTTCCCAAATAATTTTCTCTACTGGAAACTCCTGGTGAACTTCCACTTTGTGTATTATGTCCTTTAATTTGTTGAATCAGCCACAATACACTAGAATTTGCAGTGGATACAGAGTTCCAACATTTCAGGGGCTCAACGCAACCAGAGGATTCTTTGCTGCACACATTCCCCTTATCTCCCCATCCAGGCTGAGCAGGCAGGGGTTGTGCTCACCACACTCACAGCTCCTGCCCCCACCCCCAGCTCCTGCCCCCACTTGTGCTGGGACAATCCGCATTTCACACCTGCTCTAGGAACCTCTGCCAAGGACCCAGGGGTTATTTCCGCTACTGTTTCTTTACACAAAACAAACCCCATGGCCATACCTTCACAGGGGACAAGTAAGAGCAATCCTACCTCATAAGCAAGGGAGAAAATGAGAATATCCAAAAACAACTCTAATAACTCTTCCAAACAGAGGAATAACATGGAATCTAAGCTCTTCCTGATTCCTGATACCATTCTCCTAACACGTACTTGATGTTTTATTTCCCTCCCCTGAACGAGGCTGAGAGGCTTTGGATGTGAAATATGTAACAGTAACAAGAGGTTAACCCTCTGTGTTTCAGGAGGCTGACCGAGGGGGACACTGCATGGAGGAGCCCCTTGAATGTCTGGAATCCAGACAGACCTGGCACCACTTATACCTCGAGACCTCAGGGACATTTCGCCTCCTGGAAACTCAGGCTCCACCTCTGTAAGCCGGGACGTCACTCCTCCTGCCTGGGAAGCAGCCGTGAGAATCATTCAGCAGCAGACCCAAGGCGCTGCTCTCCGCGGGGAGGCTAGGTGAGGGTAAGCCGGAACCTGGCACAGACCGCTCGCTCTATGTGGCAGATGCTCAAACACAGCCATTGCTGGCAGAATATACCACGAAACCATAACTACCTCAAACTCTCTCACTTTTAAAAGCCAGTAAGCAAGTCCAAGATTTGCTTGGCTGCACAATTCTTTAAATTTCTACCCTTTTTTACAAAGCTGTTGTTTCCATCTTTATCAAAATATCATGAGGCTGTGTTTTTTCCTAAGGATGCACCAAGCTTATATCATACGGGGATTCTCGTACTGTCAAGAGCCTGGATATTTAGTTGTAACTGCTCTCAATCCAAAATAGAGCTAAAATATGTTAACTGATTTATCTGCAGAACGTATAGTCATTAATTGTTTTTACATAGTAACCTGAAGCCTTCTACAGACATTTTATATAGGAAGGGTATCAGCCAGGTGGGTGGTGAATGTATTGAAATAGCGTAACTACTAGAGCAAGGGCAGTATTCAGGCTCCTTGATCTGAAAGGATGTGTTAGGAGTTGAACTGTGTCCCCCAAAGAGAGATGTTGAAGTCCTAATCCCTGGTATCTGTACATGTGACCTTGTTTGGAAATAGGGTCTTCCCAGCCACCGTTTCTTTCCATGATGCTCTAAGCTTCCTGCCACAGGAAACAGATATATTTGTCTTATGAATTATAAGCCCAGGTGTCAAATTTCTGGTAGATCCAGATTTCCAAACTCTTATCCTAGTACTTTATCCATCAGATTATCAAGAACAGTTAAAAAACAAGTTCTATTGTATGTCTTTATCCAGGACCAGAGGAATAAGAGCACATAAATCTACAATCATATATGTTTAGAAGAAAGGCAATTTTAGTTCAACAGCTGTATTGGCTATTACACAGCTAACGGATCAAGTTTAAGCTTTCAAGTAAGCACGTAGGAAAACTTACTTCACTCAAATTCTATGCTTTACAAATATTAGATAACTTATTTTCTTAATAAAAAATCCAACATTTTAAAATAGAAGAGATTTACCTTCTAGTTCATGAACTTACTAGGTGTGGCAATACTGGAAGAGAAAAAGAAACCATACTGATACTGTAGTTAAGATTCTGCTTTGCTAGTCAAGCATATTGAATTTTCTAAAATTATATAAGTATTTCTCCTAAATTATTTAAAGCAGTTGAGCACCAATATACTTAAATTGTCTTTAAGAATCAATAAATTATAACATAATTACAAATGGTCAAATGTTCATTTTGTAATTTGTAGCATATCAAGTGAGTTGTAAAGCTGTGTGAAAGCTTAAAGCACCATATATTCAATATAGATCTTTTCAATGGATATTTTCCTAGATAATTTGAAAGCAATTTTAATGATAGATTCTAAACAAATATGCCCTTTTGTTTTAGTATTACATTAATGATTCATTATTTTCTCCTCTTTAGGGTAACAGTTTATATGTAGTTATATAGGAATGCGTACAATGACATAAGAGTATTCCTATATATGGAGTATTAAGTCCAAATTTATCTTCCAATAAGTGCATATCTGAGACCATAAAACCACTTCTTCATCAATTCTTACATCAATGATACTGAGCATCCCAAGCACTATCCTGTATAATAAAAGCCTAATATGCTAAGTGTCTGGTCGGCTGTTCAACCAATCAAAGTGTAATATGCTAATGATATGCTAAGGCCACTCAACTGCTCGCTATGATGTGCAATGACCACCCAGGGGCAGACAATCAACCAGTTGCTATGATATGCACTAACAACCAGAGGGCAGATGCTCCAACCAGTAGGTTAGCTTGTTGCTGGGGTCAGGCCAATGGGGACTAAGCAAGATGGGCAAGACACACCCTGGAGCCCTCCCATGGTCCCTCCCTGTCTGGCCAACTTCCCACATCCCTTTCTAGCCCCGATCATGCACCAATGGTGGCCTGTGCCCTTTTGCAATCCAGGCTGAGAGACTCCCACACCCCAAGTGCACAAATTTCGTGCAGTGGGCCTCTAGTAAAAACATAAAAGGAAAAGGAGAAAATGTATGGCTTTAATGGTTAAGCACAAGTCCCTCTAAAAGTTCTGAAAGTAAATATCTCCTCTCCTAATGTTGTATAGAAGACACAATATTCCATCTGCTAGGGTATAATTTGCTTAACTGTGGGTAAGAAAGAGAGGGCCAATCAGGGCCAAGTATCACCCAAGTTCCCCCAAAGATAATGAGTCTCAATTTGCTCAAGAAACCTGCTAACAACACCCAGGTAATGAATGACAACAGTCAAGAGCTCAAACTCTGAAAGTCAATAGTTGTGTGTTTGAATCCTAGTTTGCACTGAGCTAGAGGGGCTTACGGGATATAATCCAGCTTTCAAGATACTTACAAATTAGCTGCTGGATAAAGAAGTTCACGTAACAATTTATAGAGCAGTGGTTCTCCAAATTATACCAGCTGTGCCATCAGTGTTTATAAAGCACAACTGGGCAGCATCAACACAGAATTTAATGGGAGAGAGGCCCCAATGATATATGTTCAAGAAATAAGAGGATGAGGGAAGAGCAGGTGGGAGAGATTGAAATAGGGAAGATAATGTGTAATATCCCAGTAAATTGAATCTTGGTAGACCTTTAGGGAAACTGACCAAATATCCACATTGAAAAACTAACAAAATCATGGGCAACTCCCAAAAGATTTCTGTTCGGGTAGAACAGATGTCTGTCACAGGAAAGCTTCATTTTACAGAGAAACCTCCCAGAAAAGATTTGGGGTAGGAATAACGTAGAAAAGAGGAGATGGTGAAGGAATGCCACCTTTGTAATAAATGTGGGGGGGTTTTTTGTTTTGTTTTTTTGCCAAGAGGGGCGCGGATACTAAGGAGCCTGCCAAATTCCTATGCCTAAGTTATTTTAGCACAATTCCAAATGACTTCCCATTCAATTTACATAGTGTTTGGCAAAATAAAGTGATCAGGATGGGGAAGATAGAGTACTAGAGAGAGAAAAAACACACATTGGGTTACCAGCTCAACAAACAGGAAGTGAATTTATTAGTGCTGACTAATATATTAGCAAACTGAAAAGAGTTCCTTTTCCCTCACAGCCTGGGACCAGTGATGCTGATACTAAACACTGCAAGGCCATCTCATTTTATGTAGGAGGGAGGGAGGGAGGGAGGGAGGGAGGGAGGGAGGGAGGGAGAGAAAGAAGTCGTTTTTTATTAATAATCTCCCTCTATCATTAATTCTTATTAGAGTAGGAATACAAACCTTCGCCAAAAGTAAAGAAATAAGTATTAAACTTAGGGGGCTGCATACAACTGTTAGCTTTATTTTTCATTGCAAACCATGGAAAGAGTGACTCTTAAAAGGTTATTTGCCATTGCAGAACACTAAATGTTGACATTTCTTCTCTTCACGTACACCGATTATTTTAAGGAGACTTGAAGCACTCGAGCTGATTGAAGCTGAAGTGAAAGCTGCCTGATGCCCAGGATGAATGTGAGAGTTGGACGGGCCTGCCAGTTCTGGCCCAGCACCATCAGAGCACGGCCAAATGGGAGGTGATATCATTTCACTTTACAATGAAAAGCCCTATCACTGGCAGCAGTGGAGCATCACCAAGGTTACTCAATATCAAATAGCCTGCAGAGATTCTAAACCAACACTGGAGACTTCAGTTGTTCACTGAATGATAACAAACCTTATCCACTGTACCTTCAATGTAGCATTTTTATGCTGCCCTGGGTGAAATATAGAGGCCACTCAAGTTACTCACTTTATCAGGAATTAAAATAGAATTGCTGAAACAGCAGACTGGCTACAGACACAAAAACAATAGCCTTTTGTTTAAACACCCCATAGTGCTTTGTTAAGACCTGGATCCTTTAAATGACTATCTTTGCTATTCTGCCTTTTGTGTGTTGCTTAGCATTAAAAAAAAAAAAAAAAAAAAAAGGGACATGTCTCTTTACCTCTGTAAAAGCAATGAGTGTTCACCTTTCCTTTGTTTTGCTCTTGCACCTGACTTCCTCTCACGGGTTACTAACTCCTTTTTCGGGGCTACTATGCTCAGAGTCGTCAGTATTACCAAAAATGTGGTGAGCCATCAGACCCAAAGGAGAAGTTCAACTGCCCCTTTGGTATGGCATTTCCAACCCATCAATCCCTTATTTTTGTCTTTGCTCTTCTCTTTTCTCAACAGAGAACTTCATCCATTGTTTCATCTGGGCAACTTTTTCTGAGGATATAAATTCAAAAAGAAATACCTATATTTCTCTATTTCTTAAAGTATTTGACAGCATTACCATTTGTCTTTGAAAAGCCAACCTGATCAGATTCACAACCACTGAACCAGAGAGGACCAAATGAAAGCCGTCTTTCTCTTCGAAGAACCAGCATATAGTTTCCATCAAGCCTCCAACACAACCTTATGAACATCTCCACATTCTTTTGCTGCATCTCAAGAAGCGCTTTCTCTAATTCTGTTGAGGAGACAGAGGGTGAAACCGGACCTCTGCCTGCCTCTGAGCTCACAGCCTACCGCCTCCTCAGGGAACATCCTCCCATTCGCTCTTCCTATCTGAAATCTCCCCTCCTGCTGGTGCCTGTGAACTACAACAGTGTTGTAATTGGCTCTGGTTCTTAACTCAAGCAATAATATTACCTCTACCCTGCCACCTCAAAATACTACCCCTTTCCTCTTAGCTTTGAGAGCTTTTACTTTATTTCTTAAAAGTTATTTGCATTCTTTTTCTGCCTATAAAAATAATCCTTATCTCATGAAACCTGGCTTCTTCAATCCAAAGACCTCTTTGAAACGGCTCTCTTGAAAGGCACCAATGGCCTTGTAATGAGTACAGTAGCCTCTTTTCAGACCCTCTCCCCATCTGTGAACTCCATGACGACTGCCCAATCCTGATCTCCTCTCTTCTTCCCCAACTACTTTTACCAACTTCTTCCCAACCCCTAAAATAGCCAGGCTCAAACCGCCCCACCACCCCCTCCAGCCCTAATCTCACTCCCACATTTTCACCAGTTGTTCTGTGGCTTTGGCTCTCTTCTCTCCCGAGTTCTAGATGACCTCCCAGGACCTGCACAAGCCCAACAGCATTTATAGAAAGAAGCACGCACCGGGCTGAGTGCTGGGGCCACACAAATGGCAAGCAAAGGCCCTGCACCCAAGGATCTTGCTCTCAGATGGAGAGAGAAACCTGTATATACAATTATGTAGCTTAGTTTAGTGGAGGGGTGTCAGGCCCCGTGGGAATGTGTGGAAAAGCATGGACGGCATCCATCCAGGGTCTGCCCTCAGAAGCCCAGGAAAGCTCTGTGAGAACAAGGGCACCCCCAGGTTCTTCGAGGAGGAAGGGGAGTTGGACAGATGTGAGAGGTTGTGGGTCAGAAGGAAAAGGAATGGACTGGAGCACGCTGTGAAGAGAAAGCGCAGATAAGACAAGCTAGCATTCCAGTTGGACCTTATCTTTACGTGTGAAGGCACGAGGTAAAGAACTTGGGTGGAGGGAGAAGAGGAGCATGAGGATGGGTGGGTAGGGGGGTGAGGGAGAAAGGGTGATTTGGCAGGTGAAGTCAGACTAACGGGCCAAGTCAGAAAGGCTGCCAGGTGCTGAGGAAGTCGGGTTTTATCCTGTCAGTGATGAGGAGCCGGTGAAGAATTTAACCAAGGAGAAGTATAATCAGATTTACGTGTTACTGACAACACCCGGGACAAGGGTGAGACTCTGTGATGCCACTAGCAACCTTGTACGTGAGTGACTCATACATCTATCTGATCTTCCTGGCTAGCTTTAAGCTTCGACAGGAAGCAGTAACATTGTTCATCTTTGACTCACCTACAACATCCAGCCCCCTGCCATCATTGTAGGAGCCACTGAGAAAATCTTTATGTCAACACAAACTCAGGTTTTAGCCAACCCAATTTATCAGGACTTAGGCTCAGCACTAAATTATATTTTGGTGTCGAATAAACTTCACGCATAGCAGTTAAGTACCGAGAGGCCCACCAGAATTTCAGAGCTTCAGCAGAAACTTGGAGATCATAACTTGTTTTACAGAAGAGGAGGCCAAGGATAAAAATGGGATATGATTTCCCAGCGTCCCACGAGCTCCTGGCAGCCCTGGAATCAGCGTTCTGGCCTCCTGTCTCATCTTCTGGAGGAGATCATAACAGCAGAACGGGTGTCAGTGCTGCTGAGTTAGAAAGATGAGACACTGTACCGCATTCAGTGACTTTTCCAGCATAACACACCCCCAACCCTACACCCCCTGTTTTAGGCCTATCTTCCTTTAAACTAGAAAATACCTTACAATTCTATATGAATGAACATAAATAATGTTTCTTACTTACAAAACATTTAAAGGGGTGTTAACTAGTGATATTTCACCTTCACCTTTTACAATCCAATTTTACTAATGGATTTCTTCAGAAAGAATGTAAGTAATAAACTAGGCCAGTGGTCGGCAAACTCATTAGTCAACAGAGCCAAATATCAACAGTACAATGATTGAATTTTCTTTTGAGAGCCAAATTTTTTAAACTTAAACTTCTTCTAACGCCACTTCTTCAAAATAGAATCGCCCAGGCCATAGTATTTTGTGGAAGAGCCATACTCAAGGGGCCAAAGAACCTCATGTGGCTCACGAGCCTCAGTTTGCCAACCACAGAACTAGGCAAAGAGTAAACTCTACTATAAGAGCTAAGTCATTGGTGTATTTATTATTTCCAAACCCTTATTTTTCTTTTAGTTGCTCCTTCTATAACCAGTAGCTTTTTTAAAAAATATTTTAAAGGCACATACGGGGTGAGCAAAAGTAGGTTTACAGTTGAGTATGCAAAACACAGTTAATAAAGCTGCTGTAATAATCTAACCTGCATGTATTCTCATACAAACAACTGTAAGGCTAATTTTGCCCACCCCTTGTTGTTGTTGTTGTTTTGTTTTGTTTTTTTAATTTCTTTATTGATTAAGGTGTTACATATGTGTCCTTATTTCCCCATTTCCCGCCACTCATGCACTCACCCCCCTGTTATCTGTGTCCATTGGTTAGGCTTATATGCATGCATACAAGTCCTTTGGTTGAATGGATTAAAAAAAAAAAAAAAAAGCCACTGGATCAAACAATTACCAATGATCTATCATAACTCTAAAGATAAGCACTAAATGCCATTACGCTGAAGCATGGTTATAGATATTAATGTCGGACAGGATGTCTTATGATGAAGCTTCCTTTCTTTATTTCTCTAAACTTATTTGAGTTTTAATGAAAGTGGGAATGCGTTAAGCAACTGTGAAGCCACCACCTTTCGGCACCCGTGAGCTATTCTGCATTCCCTGTTAACTAGCTAAGGAAACCAAATCTTCCTGGGCCTTTAGATTCCCAGAGTGAGCCCTGTCCCTATGACCCTTTTGAAAGCTGAGAGCAGCGGAAGAGGCATCCAAGGGATGGGCCCTAGGGGTCTGACATCACAAGGGGCCAGCATGAGCTGAAGCTAGGAACCTGATTTGAATCCTCACATGGTCATCTGTAAACAGCACAGTATCTGTAAACGTACCCTACGGCTTCTATGGCCTTGGTTTTCTCACCTACAAAAGGAAGAGGGGATTTATTACTCAGAGACCCTGCGAGCCCTCTTCCAGCGCTAGCATTCCAGGGGCTGGTGGGTAGTGGGGAGAAAGGCACCTTGCTCATGTGGCCGAAATGACCCCAGTGTTAACTGCCTGTGGCTGTCACTATCACCTGGTGATGGCCCTGTGTTCTTCTCTCCCTCCTCCTCACAGCGTGCCTCTGGAGGATAATGGGTGGGAGAGAAAGCACCAGCTAAATCCTGACAGCCATTTGGGAACGAGGGCTGAAATTTATAACAATTGTATCTGTATTCCATTGCACTTATACTAAAACGCACCCCTCCTTACCTCTACAAACTGCTTGCGCTTTGAGATATCTTACACAAAAAGTTCATTTCATTCCCATGTAAGCAGATATTTATGATCTTTATTTTACAGATGAGAAGAGCTCAAGTGGTTGAAAGAACAAAGTCACAATTAAACTCAAATCACATATCCCTCTACACAACAGCGTCAGGATCTGAACCTAGATATATGACTCAGGCACTTTTTTGTTGTTGTCAATCCTCACCAGATTTGCTTTATAATGTATCTCTTAAGCTGTACATGTTTTATGTATTTGTCTGTGCTATGTCACAAGTTTTTAAAGTGACAAGGGGAAAAAACAGAGGAAGAATTCAATGTTGTTAGCACCAGGAGGGCAAAGCAGTTGTTCCTCTCGAGTGTGTTGGAGTGGTGAGCAGATGTATCATCCAGGAGAGCGCCCTCTCATCAACAGCCTCAGGCATAGAAAGGCTTTCCCCAGACAGGCCTGCACACAGTGCCACCGGTCCCCCGAGAGGAGTATCTACAGCCCAAACCACAGGGCCTGACAGAGCAGGACCCATGTGCACAAGGCATCCAGGTAAGTCAGCCCAGGTGCCTCATCAAATCCAGAACGGAAGCCTGGTCTGAGTCAAAGGGAATGAGGACTCTTCTTAGCAATGAAGGGCAGATGCAGTGACCCTCAGATAAAGCCTGTGTGTCGGGAATGTCAGAGAAACCTAGCTAACACCACTTGGAGACCTTGTCCATCATTTTTTAAAAATATGTTTTTATTGATTTCTGGAGTGAAAGGGACAGGGGGAGAGAGAAACATTGATGAGAAACACTGATCGGCTGCCTCCTGCACACTCCCTACTGTGGATAGAGCCTACAACCTGGGCATGTGCCCTGACTGGGAATTGAACTGGCGACCTCTTGGTGCATGGGATGGTGCTCAATCCACTGAGCTATACTGTCTGGATGTCGTCCATCATTTTAAGAAAGGTGTACCATTTTCTAATGTTGGGCAGGTTATTGGTGCATGCATGCATATGCGTGCACACACACTTATTTTTAATAACTTGGAACACAGAGTTATTTCTTCACATTGTAAATCCTCAACTCCTATATCTCTTGATATAATGAATGTAACCTTCTGACTCTGAGTTAGCACAGGCCAGATTCAACATTCCTCCCTGTGCTCACACTTCCAATTCTAGAATCACAGAGCAGGCTGACCTGCTAAAATGAATTTTCTCAGGAAAGAGAGCTGTGACTAAAGAACGTTTCTGATACCAGCAACAGATGCTCTGGGAACTAATTCAGGCGAGAGTGTACACAGATACAGTAACGAAACTGCCTGTTACACATACTGTGAGAAAGTATGTTTACCTCTCTCCCAAGTTGGGCTTTTTGGGGATGGAATCTTAAAAAATAACATGGCTTTATTTGGGCCTTAATGTGCTCTTAATTTTCAAATGAGGTCTACAAATTAAATCTGAACCTTTCACTGAGCCTAATATGCCCATCCCTTCCCCTCAAGTCCTCTTTTCCCACTTAATCATGGCCCTTTTAATGAAACTAAAAAGTGTCCAGATAAAAATCCAGTTAGGCAAAGGTTGCTCATCATCTCAGCTAACTCTGCTGAAGTTCATGAAGGGTTCGAATGACTGTTGTGGAGATTAAAAGGGTAGAATTCTTCTGGAAATTCAGTAAAAAGCTGAGTGAATTCTTTATGGATAATGGGATCCATTTTTAGAAATGCACTGTTCATTTCCAGCCAGATGTCCTGCTGAACCAATGATAAAAATACTGTTTTCACATCCCAGTACAGCAGGTCCTCCACTAGCGTTCAACAATGTTTCATTACAATGTTTATGAGATATTGTAGGAAAATAACTCTTGCTTGTAACAGCTAGCCTATAAAATTGGTGTCATTAGATGTCATTTTGCTGTAGGGTCAAGTGAGAACTTACTGCATCTGTTTATCTCTAGTAACAAAGAAATCAACAAAACAAAATCATTTAGCCAACAAATTCTATCAAAGTCTCCAGAGACTAGCCAACAATAAATGCTAAAGGTCTCTGCTCTATTTGGACCAGAATAGAGATAAACTGCACAGGGACAACATGTGCTCTGGGCATTCTGCATGCCATTTAAATGCCGGGGAAGCCCCTCGCCTTCTCCCTGGGGGAGTGGGGAGTAGAGAAAGGGGTCCCTCAATGCCATTTCCCTTTTTTAGACTGATAAGTTTATATAACACTAGGGGTCCAGTGCACGAATTCGTGCACCTTGAAAGGAACTATGGACCTTGAGGCTGTGGTAGGCACAGAGGTGGGTCTTGACCCATCCTCCATGCCCCCGCCTGGCAACCTCCCACCATGGCCCCAAGCCCGTCTGCCAGCAGCCTTGCTTCTGCTGCCGCCGCTCTTATGCACTGATGGCACCAGCTCCACTCACATCCGCTAACTGTGCAGAGCAATTGGGGCAGGCGCTAGCAGTGGGTGTGAGCAAGGCCGGCACTGTCAGCAGGTGTGAGGGGTGGCTGTTGCCCAGATCGCCCCTCAGGAGCAGGGGGAGGTGGAGAAGCCCACAGGAGCAATCAGGGCCGGCAGCCTCCATTCGCACCTGCTGATAGCACCTAGTGAGCGGGACTGGCACTGGGTACTGGCAGTGGGTGCAAGCAGTGGTTCCAACACCAGCAGTGGGTGTGAGCGGGGCCAGCGCCAGCAGCAGGTGCAAGCGCCAGGCAGGACAGCTGCGTGTGGAAGCAAGAATTTTCAGTAACCACCAGAGGCTTGCCCTGATGACAGCGATCAGTGCCCCACCTTCATCTGGTGCTCCCACTCACCTGCTCTACCATCCCACCATGGCCATGACACGCCCTCTCGTGGTCAGCACACATTATAGTGACTGGCTGTTCTGTTGTTCGGTTGTTCCATTATTCGATCTATTTGCATATTAGCCTTTTAATATATAAGATCATACCTTAATAGTATCATATGTTCAGGGGCTGTATTTTTTCTTTGTAATCCACACTGATAATGAGGCAGTGAGTACTCTGCAGTCATTTTCAGTTTATCTCAGGCTGCTAACTTGGTGATGGTTAAGTAGTACCTAAAGTCCTGTACATGTGATTAAAAGTAAGTAAATGAAGAATAAAGAACTCAGATGCTCTTTCTTATTTCATCTTTGCCAACCATTGTTCTTAAAATAATAACTTTAGGGAGTATTTAAATCTAGACTTTAAAAGTTCAGCTCTGCCCTGGCCAGGTGGCTCATTTGGCTAGAGCATCATCCCACACACCAAAAGTTTGTGGGTCCCATTCCAGCCAGGGTACATACCTATATTGAGGGTCCAATCCCTGGTTGGGGCATGTACGAGAACAAACACTGTTTCTCTCTCACATCAATGTTTCTCTCTCTCTCTCTCTCTCTCTCTCTCTCTCTCTCTCTCTCTCTCTCTTTCTCTCTCTCTCTCTCTCTCTCTCATCATTAAGAAAAGTTTATCCTCTGGTAAGGATTTTTTTTTTTTTAAAGTTGAACTCTTAAGAATTTTCCAAAGTTATTAATTTTATTAATGGTAAACCCCTTCAATGAATTATTTTAGGGCATTAAGGCAACTATTAAAGCATTTATCTTTTCAAAATTAAATTCACATATAGGCAAAACCAATGGTGATGACATTTCATTTGGATCTACTGAACAGTCAAAAAGAAAAGAAAATCAGAAAAACCTAGATGTTTAATTTTATAAGGGAAGCAAAGAGAAGCTCTGAGCTGGTGCTTGAAAATACACAGAAGAGGCAGGGAAGCACAGTTTCCTGGAGAGTGTTCAAAAAAGGCTGGGCCTGAAAATTCCAGCTCACACCCGCCCTTCTTAGAGCATTCTCCACAGGCAGGCCGGCAGAGCGGAGGGACTTAACAATGGCTCTACCTATGGGGCTGGCTCGGGGCACAGTGCCACTTAATCCTCATACTCATTATTCAGGAGGAAGGTAAGCTAGAAGGAGAGAAGCTCCCTGGCTCCCAGTCAAAATTTACAAAAGACCATCACTAGGAAGTGAAGAGATCTAGAAGAAACCGTGGTTGGATGTAGGTGCTTTATGTAACCACCATCGAGGAAGGCAAAAGTCAAAGTACAACTCCAAGGCCACACAGAAGAGCCTGACTAATGCCATCCCCCCCCCCCCCCCCCCATTTAGGCTTAGTACGTAGATTCCTCGGGTTAATGAGAAAGGAATCCAATAATGTCCACTTCTGAACAGTTAAATGCCAAGACTGTGAGACACATGATAGAGTAATAAGATACATATGAGATCATCTCTTAATCTTCTAGATTAAAGGAACAAAACAGGTTTCGGATCTACGGTCTCCTTAGTTCTGTTCAGAATTCCAAATCTATTGTGAGTCCTTTGATAGCTGTTCCTTCTCTCTCTAAGCAGAAATTATCCGCTTTCTCTAACTCCCATACAGCAACTTATGGCCCATTCTGAGTGTTTTTCACATTGTGATTTGCACTATAAGTAAAAGTGTAAATTCCTTGAGAGCCACGACCCTGACTTTGTATTCTGCGATTCTGCCAGAATAACAGATTTCTAACAAATGGCTGTTAAAGGTAATCGAGTGCAGCCGTTAAGAATACGAGCCCTGCAGCCTGAGACTGTCCAAGTTTAAGCCCTGATTCTACCACTAATTTTGAGATGGCGGGAAAGTTTCTAATCTTCATGTCTCCATTTTTTTTTTTTCAAATATAAAACTGGCACAGTAGTTATTGTGAGCATTAACTGAGATAATACCTGTAATGGGCTTAGAATGGTACTTGGCATATACTTAAGTGTTGAATGAATGTTGCCTAGTAATCAGTAGTCATAGTAATAACACATTAATAAATGAATTAATAAATGACTGATATACATGGAAGAATTATCATAAAAACTAGGGGGGATCCTGATGCTGGGTTTTCCTTGAACAAATGACAGTATTTCTCCCAGATTTAAACCTTTCACAATTAGATAAAATACAGGACATTCAGTTAAGTTAAATTTTAGATAAACAACAGTACTTTTTTGGTATAATTATGTCCCAATAGTGCATGGTAAGAGAAAACTGGTAAACTAGCATCTAGTAGAATAAGAACACTGGTTTGCTGTTTTTTAAAAAAAGTCTCTAAGTCTTAAAAGTTACTGCCTTGCTCTTTTAAATAATTTCCCAGTTTACAACTTTCAGGAGGGTCTCCTTGTCACACCTTTACAGTCCTTACCACCAACAGTAAGTTGAAGTAAAAATGAGAATTTTAAACCAGATAAAGGAAGATGCTCTTTCTGTATATCTCCTCTCTTTAAAAAGTCAATAAAAACATATTTTAAAAATAAACTGGTGTCGATTCTTTGAGGACATTTCCATAAGAGGGAGGTTTCCACAGAATCCAGAACACATTAGGCATGCAGGTTGAGAGTATTATGATATCTCACACATACTCTATGTTCATTAGAAACAGGTCTTCTTTGATAAGTAACATCACACGCATGCTTTCAATGCCAATGAACAGGCTTGCAGTGGGGATCTTACCCCTCAGCACGGATTTGAGGTTGAGCTTGGCTTGGCGGTGCAGGTCCTCCACGCAGGGGGGCCTCGAGGTGGGGAGGAACACGTTCTCCTGCTGGTGCCAAGGCGCGGTGTAGTGGACCGTCCATCTGCTCTCCTCATCGAGGTTGGAGACCGCTGTGGAAGGAGAGTCAGAGTCAATCCAGCTGTCAAATTAAGTTTCACTGGCTCTACATGTATTGCATCAAAATGGGATCTTGGTGCCCAACACATCCCTGGGCTAAGGGCCAGCGAGAGGGAAACGGAGCAAATTCTAAGTGAGCTTTGACCTTAGACATCAGGGGTCCCTTCCCATAGTGTTTTTGTCTCTAAAGGAACTGGTGAAACTCTCCATCATGTTTTGGTAGAAATGTTTACTCAATTAACTGCTTCTTAGCATTTTAGACCCTCCCTCTAAGCCAATGTTAGAAAATGATTGACAGAATTGATAGAGACCTCCAATTCCTACCTAAGTCCACCATGACAGGAATCTGCTACTCAATTATATAGAGCCATTGCTCAGTAAACGTTAGAGTATCAGAACAGGAACAAATTTCCTACTGAGAAGTTGAGACAAAATAGTTCCTCCCTTAAGCATTATTTTAAAATATCACTGTTGTAAACTCAATTAAATTTAAAAATTAAGCATAAGCAGTCAATGTAATTCATTTAAATAGCATACCTAATAGAAGTAGAAGTCAATTTGTGCTACGAAATTTTCTTTGTATTTCTTGCTTTCATGAAATACTTTTATATTAAAATGGGTGTTTTTTTTTAATTCCAATGTAATTTACTTTTCACAACACAATCCAATTCAACTGAACTTTCCAACATAACAGAGATTAAAATATTAGGAGGAGGAATAACAGGTAATCATGAGAGAATGCCAAATCTCTACAATAATTTTTCTTTATATCCCCCTAGGGCTTGAGACCTCTTTGTCTATTTCACTTTCCCTAACAACACAACCTAAAATAGCATACCAGTGGAGCACCAAACAGATTCATCAACAATTTTTATAAAGATTTTTAGAGAGGAGAGGGAGAGGGAGAGAAAGAAACATCGAGAGGAGCATGAAACATAGATTGGCTGCCTCCTGTATGCCCCCCACCAGGGATCAAGCTAGCAACCTTTTGGTGCACAAGAGACGGCACCCAACCAACTGAGCCACACCAGCCAGGGCTCATCAAAAGTTTTAAGTACTTTCTACATACAGTATCTGCCACTGCGAGCCAATCATAGAATAGACTAGAGAAGTGTAAGAGAAAGACCCTGCGCTGAGTCATTTGCAGGTGGTGGCAAGTATAGCACCTGTAAAACCAGCAGATACTAAAATTGTGAGACGGGGGCGAGTCTTCCCTAACCATGACTGATGATATAGAGGGCACAATGGGCGGACCCACATCTCTGGTAACTAAACCATAAAACAGATTCTCAAAATAAAACGAGCAGGCATACATGAACTATTCAACCTTCTATTTGAACATATTTGAAGTCAACACAGTGGACCCCATAGCACAGCTACCACGTCTATTATAAAGATCATGTGAACAACTATATGTAAAGTCTTAGCTCACAAAATAACTCATGGAAAGCCTGGGTGAGGCAGCAGCAGCGCATTTACCCCGAGGGAGCCCCTGACTTGTAGCACCATCACTAATGAGAAGTTGTCCTTCCTCAGCAATCCCAGGAACCTGAGCCAGAGGTTAGCTCTCACTCCCCCTCTCTGCAGCTACTAAATTCTACAAGCCTTGATTCCAAATAGTTCATTTCCTATGTGATCCCACCCTCTCCATCAATTGCTAAATGGGGAAAATAAACGCTGAGACCTAGACATTAAGTTATAAACAGAAAGGTCCCGTGTGCTTTCTGCTTTCAGTGTTGGACAAAGAAGCATGCACATTAGGCACCGGGATTCGCCTAACCTCTTGTTGAACAAATGTTTTGCATGGCGCATATAGCTCTCGATCTTCAAACATAACATCCACAAGGACCCGTCTAAGCTCTTACATACATGTCTGATAATCCTGAACAGTTCGGAATTCGCCGTATGTACCCTAAAGAGGAGCCCTAGTCAATTACAATGTTTTGGGCTCATGTCCTTGTATTTGAAAGACTGAATGACCCGCTTTCACAGCTGGAAAATACTGAAAATGGAAACTTCCTATTTGCCAATTACAAATCAAGTCCAAGTAATACTATTGGAGTCTGTGCAACCACACCATTAGCCCCCTGCACAGCCACCAGCTGCTCCTATGAATGGGCAGCGGTCTCTCCCCGGGTTTTCTCCTTCTTGCGGGGGCAGATGCCAGGCAGTCCATCCACAGACAGCCTTCCAGTGGCAGAGCCGCAGACAGCGATCCCGGGGTGCAGTTCTCGGTTGCTTCCTCCACAGTTTTTCTCACCAATGGCTCCTGCCCTTGCACAATTATCCGGTTTCAATCAGTGGTCCCAAAACCAAGCTAAAACGAATCAACCAATAGCTAGGTAAAAACAAAACCGTGTGTGTGTGAAAATTACACTTTTCCAGGGGATGAAGAAGCACCTGGATTAAAGAAATGGAAACCAATGGGGAGTGAACAATGAAGCCACACCGCAGAAGTGTGCACTTTACAATGGCGGGCCCATCTAGACAGAGTTTGTGCTCCAGTTCTGAAACACAAGACAGAGAGTGCCAGGGGAGTTAGAGGATCATCACCACCAAAAATATGTGACACCTAACTCAGAGGTTCCCTGTACAGTCAGCCAAAGAATAAAACACACACACACACACACACACACACACACACACACACACACCAAAAAACATACAGCGGGGTGGACATAAAGTAAACACAAGGTCCTTCCCTCCACCTTCTTCAGAGGGCTTCTTTTAAGAGCACAAAAGCAGTGAATTCACCAGAAATCTGAGCCACAAATAAATAAGGCATGCTGAGATCACCTAATTCTGCCCTAGAGCCACCAAAGTCTGAGGTATTTGAACAACCTGCTTTAGAGTTGAGTTTAACATGTATCAATTATGCTCTTTCACCCTCTAATTCCACTACTCCAAAGGATGAAATAGTACACACACACACACACACACACACACACACACACACTGCCACAGCGGGGAGGAGAGAAACTACTTACTTTTCTTCTTAAATAGCTTAATGAAAGACTTGATCTTTGCGTTAATGAAGACCACCATTTCCAGGATGCCCACATAGGGCTTAGAAACTTAAATCCCATTCAGAGCTCAGTCCAGCAGGCAGGTGGCAAACTGCATCCCTGTGCTCCGGATTCTCGGATTCTCACTTCTTGCTCTGTCCTCCTATCATCAGACATCTGCCCAGGATGATGTAACTTGGAGGCTGAGCTTATTGTCAGGCAGTTACAAACCATTAACAGTCCTTGAACCTGAAAATCTCCCACTGAAACCTAATCTCTGGGGCCGAGAGCCTCCAGTGACAACATGAGCAGGAAGAGAAAGCCAATCACAGTCCTTATTTGCATGATAGCCATGGCCGTCTTTCTGCCCCTGGGCTCATGTCTTCCACTTTCTTGCCAGCAGATCAGAAGTTCCTCCTCTCCAGAGTCCAGAGAGCAGTGCAGCTCACCTCTGCGGAGGTCAAGGTGAAGCACATGGGCTCCCCATTTTCACGAGGCCCCGAGAACGCCCAGATCTGTTAACTGGAGCCCACGATTCTAAGAGCAAGTCTGTGTTGCTTCTTTGACTCTCCAGTTAATTCAGGCATGGGAATTGATTTTAGGAGAAAAAGAGCCAAACTATTGTTTCCCCGGCCACGCCCCCAGGCTCTGCCTGCCTTGCCAAAGTAGTAAAACTTTACAACAGAACCTCCATTGAGCTGTAAGTGATGGCTTGGTTGCATTTTCCTGCAAATTAGTCCGCCCAGTATTCTCACCCAGTTGTGGGGTTTTTTTTTAGCCAGTGATTGAGAACCAGCACTGTAATTGTCCCAGTTTGATCTTACTTGCACTTAGCTCTCACAACTCCCTCCCTCCCAAAACCCCAGCTTACCCACTCCAAAGGAGAAACTAGATGGAGTACCTTAATCATTAGGAAAACAAAATGAAATAAAGTACCCTAATCATTTAAATCTGTATTTTGAGTTTAATTACCATTTAAGATCCTGGCTAAAAAGTTACACACACACACACACACACACACACACACACACACACACGCTGCTGGTGGGGAAGAAGAGGAGTAATTTCAAAGAAACATTATCTGGGTTTCTCTTTAACATGAATATAATAGTATACTTAGTGTTCTGGTTCTTTTGTCCATCCTCAGAGAACTGGGGAAACACAAATAAAGAAGAGTCAGAAATGGGGTTTAAGCAGGATCTAGAAAACATATGTTCTGGGGTAAAGAAACGGGAACAAAAAGAAAAGAATACAGATCAGGAAATACTACAAAAAAGAACAAAGAAGAAACAATACTCCTCACATCTCTCCCCAATTCCACTTTATGGCAATGCAGTCTTTGAAACACGTTAGACAACCCTCTTAGTTCATAGCCTTGGGCCAGACTTATAACTGAATGGGGAAATGTAATAACCCACTAATTCAAAACATTTAGTTATAACAAAAACTCTCAAAGAGTAAAGCTTACGTAAGGGGCTCCCCCCAGGGAAAGCTTTGGAAGGATTCCTCCACAAATCCTTCCCCTCCTCCATCTTATACTTCGAACAACAACAAAAAATAAAACAAGTTATTATCATATTAGCATTTGTATGAGAGATTTCCAAACTGTGGTCTTTCATCCTACCCAAAGCTTTGCTTAAAAGCAATTACATGGCCAGATGGTAGGTTAAATTCTATAGCTGCCTCCCATTGGTGGGCACAGTTCCCCTGAGGAAAACCAATGCATGAGCAACAGTGACCTTGCTCATGAGGGTTGCCTCTCAACCTTCATCGCAGTGGAGACAGTCCTAGTCACAGCCCACACGGTGATGGGCACCACCCTACTTGCAATAGAAAGCAGCATGTAGCTTTTTCATGTACACAACAATGGCATCCGACCACTGACTCGTGCATGAAACAGGTAAAGACTGAGCACGTAGCAAGTTCCACTTATTTGAGATACATCAGTGAGATGCCCGCCCTCAGGAAGCTGACTTATCTGACGATAAACTACGATTACATGGCACATTAGAACACGGTAAGTGTAATGGACAAAAGAAAAAGTTGCTAGGATGAAAGGAGTTCTGGGGACGAGCAGGTGGCAGTATTGAGTGGAAGTCAGGGCAGACCTCACGGGAAAGGTGAGACTTGGGTAAAAAGGTTAAGGAGGCACTGGAAAGAAAACAAACATCTGTAGTGAGGACGAGGAAGGCCTCTTCATTGGGTAATGAGACTTTTCCAATCCGTCAGGACTAGTCGGAGAAGAGCTCTCAGAAGATGAACTGTAGTAAGAGCCACGCATGGAGTCCTTTCCTCCTCAGTGTTAGGCTGGTTATTACACGGCCACGGCTGTGTAATGATGAGGCCGCCAACTGGTTACACCTGGGTCAGGGGGAGTCCAGGGGCAGAACGCAGGCTCCATCCCAGGCACTGGTCCGCCATTCATTTATCGCATGCTGCTTCCTGACTCCTGAAGTCCAGATCGTCAGGTAGCAACCAACTCAAGGAGGGTTTCTGTTGTGTTACATACTACGTTGTGTTTTGAAATAGCTTACTAATTATAAAAAAGTTCCCCAGCCAAAACCGGTTTTGCTCAATGGATAGAGCATTGACCTGCGGACTCAAGGGTCCTGGGTTCGATTCCAGTCAAGGGCATGTACCTGGGTTGCGGAAACATCCCCAGTAGGGGGTGCGCAGGAGGCAGCTGATTGATGTTACTCTCTCATCGATGTTTCTAACTCTATATACCTCTCTCTTCCTCTCTGTAAAAAATCAATAAAATATATTAAAAAAAAAAAACAGAAAAAAAACCTTCCCCAATAATTTTATCATCTCTCGATATCCTCATAAGCATGAGAACAGGTAAGTGCTTTCATCTTATGATCTGCATTGCCTCCATGCCATAGTTTATTAAAGAGCCATGCTTTTATGGAAATGTCTAATAATTTTTGATTGCTCAATTTATACACCCAACAGAAAACGTATAAATAATACCTCCTATTCCAATGCTAGTCCTATAACAGCAACAACAGTTAAACCAAAGTTCTAATATCCCAAATGTGGACTACTTCACTGCACAGCACAGAAGGGAAGAGCCAACTCCGGAGCCACCCACCCAGGATGCTGGCCACTTCCTAGAACTGTGCCCTCTCCATACCTCAGTTTTCTCATATGTAAAACGGGGGTCAATAACAGTATTGGTTATACAAGGTTAGTATGAGGATTCAAAGTTATTATTGACTAAGCCTTAGAACTGCACCTAGTACATGGTAAGCATATATATATATATATATATATATATATATATATATTTGTTGGATTAATAAAATCTTAAGAGATCGCTAAGCTGCCCTAAGCTTTTTAAAGGTTCATTCATGCTTAACAGACAGGAGTCCACTTCCCAGATTTCAGCTGTTTTACTTCTTATCTTAAGTGAAACTGTGGGCTCCATGAATGTGGGCTTCAAACCTGTCATTTCTACTTTTTATGCACACAGTATCTTTTTTCGTACAGCCCTGCTGGCTTATCTTAGCCCAAGATTTGAAAATTCTATTACCATTACTATTGTATAAATGCAGGCATCCTTATTCATAAAGTTCCAACACTTTTGCTTAATCTTCCACTGAAATAAAATCTTATTCTCAACTAAATTTTAATTTTTTAATTCTAGGAATCATCTGATTCTTTCCATACTTAGCTGCATACTTCCCATGAGCAAGTATATGACCTACCAGCAAAGGGATTTGCAGGAATATTTCACAAAATAATACGTATTCTAAAAATTTTGACTGTAACTGTGCATTAATGTTCAACCATTCAGCCATTAGACACTGAGCACTGATTGGCTGGTTTGTGTTAGGTATCCGGGTGAAAAGTAAATCCAACATGGTCACTGGCCTTGGGAAGGTTCCATAGTCCAGTAGGGAGGACACACCCAAACAGGCAAACACAATAAAATGAATGAGGGCAGGGAGAGAGATAAGATCACGGAAAGATGATAAAGGGCATGGATCTCATTTGGAAAGCAAACAGCTGATAGAGGACACAAGAGCAGAGGGGACTCAGGTCCTGGGACACACAGGGAAGAGGCTTCCCTGTAAGCTTACAGGAGGGTGATGGGGGAAAGAGTGGCAGGGGAGGCAGAGAGAGAAGCAGAGACCAGATCCTGGAGGCCACTGCTTGTAAGGAGGTGGATTTTCCATAGTGGGCTAGGAAGTCACCAAAAGAGGTTAAGAGGGAAAGCTGTATGGTCAGTGCTGCTTGAGCTGTGCATTGGACTGGCTGGGCAGGGGCCGGGGAGAGAGACACTGGGGAACTGGGCCAGCAATCCACGCCCAAGGGGAGGAGGTCAGATCCAACTCCCATGCAGGGCTCTTTTTCTACAACTCCCTCGCTCTTATCTGCCTGTAGTGAGCAGTTTATAATGTTTCAGGAACCATCATATACGTAAAGTTTAACAGTCTAAAAAGTAAAGCCCCAACTAGTCAACAAATGACTCAGTTACTAACATTCAAGCTTCATCTGTAACACAGCCTTATAATATACTCATTGTTTTTATTAGACACAGAAGATTATATGCTTAAACCTAAAAGCTTCTTATGAGTAGAGTTGTCCATGGCTCTCAGAACTACTCATAGATAAGGCTTCCAGGTCCCTCTAGTCCTCCCCATTCCCCATGCCCACTCACATAAAACCTCAGGCCTTCCCAGGTGTACTAAGTGTAGCTAGGGTATTAAAAGTATTTATTTTGAAGGCAAACACCTTCACAAACTTTATTTACTAAAATACTGTACATGGAATTATAGGCAGAAGCAAAGAATATTATATACATATATATATATATATATATATGTATGTACATTTCAAACTACATAAAATCAAATCCTAGATCAATTGAAGTGGAATATATAATCAATAAAGATCACTGTGGTCTTCTAAGTTGGGAGGGGAAGAAAGGGGGAAAAAAACCAGACATAATGGAGTTCTCTTCTGATTAGGGTCATGTACTGAATAATAATTTTAAGCACTTCTCAAAGACATCTTAACTCTTCAAAAATAGAAAATTTCTGTCCAACCTTATCTATAAACGGTGCCTTTACTGTCAGTCTGTTTTAGACTAGTTTAAAATCAAGCTTAATATCTGAAATAGAAGGTTGTACAAGACTGAGTTAATTTAGGTATAATCATTATCTTTATGCGTTGTTAAAATGCTTGAATTAAAATTTTTAAATTCATGGGCACACCATTCTTGTGCTTTTCAGACTTATTGGAGCTTTGGAAAACATCATAGCAGAAAGTATTCAATATAAGCCCCTGGTGCTATAAAATAAAATATATACACTTGGTAGTAAGAGATTTTAGAAATTTCTAGAAATTAACTAGCAACATAATCTACTTCATAAACACTATAGCCTTGGCTGGTGTGGCTCAGCTGATTGAGCATCATCCCATGCACTGAAAGGTTGCCGGTTTGATTCCCAGTCAGGGCACATGCCCAGACCATGGGTTCAATATTCTGTGGGGTATAAGCGGGAGTCAATTGATCGATGTTTCTCTCTCTCTCTCTCTCCTCTCTCTCCTCTCTCTCTCTTCATCTCACTTCTTCTCTCTCTAAAACAAACTTAAAAATGAAAAAAAGAAATTGCTTTAAAAGTCAATAAACATTTGTAATAAGGCTTTAGTAACAGGAAAACTTGTATTTAATGTAGGCCTATCCTCTGTTTATTAAGGAACACATTCTTCCTATAACTTTGACTTTGGGGGAGAGGGGATTTATGTTTCATGTTTTTATAAAAACCCTTTCACATTGAGAGCAAGTATATACGGTCTATTATATCTATCAAAATGGCAAGCACTGAAGCTGCAAAACAAATCAATAATAAGCAGATGAATTAATACAATCAATAAGTGTGTAAATAGGAGAATAAAATTTTAAAACAGAGCTGCCAGATAAAACCAGGGTGCCCAGATAAAGTTGAATTTCAGATAAACAAAATTCACAATTAAGAATTTTTTTTTAAAAGTACAGTAAAATTCATTTGTTAATACAACTGTAATTTATGGTACTGAAAAATAGCCTTAAGTGTTTGACACAATAGATGAAAAAATATCCTTCAGGTTTTTCAAGACAAATGAATTGACTGTAGGCTCTTGCTGTTTGGCATTCAATTGATTAGAAAGAAAAAAAAATCCCAAAATGAGTTGGTCACTTAAAACAGAAGAAATCAATTTCTTATTTTTCACATTAAGCATTTTCTTACAAATTAATACTATTCATCTCTCAGTCTAAGACGTTAAGCATTTAAAACTTCACCTTCTCTTAGATTCTCTGTCCAGTGAGCTGCCGCAGAAGAGGAATGGGTATTAGAGCGATTGCACAGTGGAAGGGAGCCTGCCGTCTCCCTAACCCAGCAGACAGAAACGGGACGGTCATTGTCCCATGCCCCTGGTGTGATGAACACCAAGTATAAATATGCTTGTAGTAAATCCAAGTTAAACTCTGTGATAAGGTAAAATTTCCCAGTTTACAGAGAATACAAGAGGTATAGGAATAAACAAAACCATCAGACAAACTAAAAGTGAAACATTTTGCTGGTCTGGCCTCTCCTAAAAGTCAACTAAATAATGACAACAACAATAATAATAATAATAATAATAATAATAATAGGAATGTGCAAAATTAAGGGAGATTTACAGAACATCACAACCAGATGCACAATCATGGGTAGGATACTAGTCCTGAATAAACTCAGCTATAAGAAGGCCTTTTTCCTACATGTGGGAAAATTTGAATATGTAGGTGTCATCTTATTCTTTTTTACAATTGCATAATGAGGTTTAAACACACACACACTGGTTTTAAAGGTAATGTTGTAGAGGTACTCTCCACACAATGAAGACATGTGCCTGACAACACATGCTCATAAAAAATTGTTTTAACTGTCCCATGAATCATGTTATTTCACAAAAGTCCACTGAAAATCACCAACATTCTAGATGTCTGTTGGTACAATGATCTTTCTTTTGAGTCTGAATTAATCTTTAATGATGAATCATATGGCCTATTGAGAACAAGACAAATGGAAGTCGCTCTCGTCATCAATATCGGGTGGGGCGAGTGGTTGGGATAGAAAGGGAAACCTTAAGAGATGATAATGTATCAGTTCTTCAGAAGGAACCTGATCTGGCAGCCACTCTGCCAGTTAATTCTGATGCTAGGAAACACCCTAACTCCCCATGTGTGGAAGCTGAAGGTTTCAGCTGTAGATCCTAGTTAATAATTTAATCTAAAACCATTGCTACCATCTGTCCTGTCAATTGCAAAGCATCTGCTATCACTGTGACTGGTCAAGTCACAATATTCATGTGACAAGCGCTGAACAAATGAAAGGCGAGGCAGACAGAAAACACGCTATGAAAAAGAGAAACCGCCATCAAAATGGCAAAACACAAAAGGAGCCCTGCTGACATGGCATTCAAAGTCCCACCCTCTTATAGGGATGGAGGATGCTCTGTCTCTCCTGCAGGGGCTGTGACAATCCAGGGGCTGTCGGAAATGATGGCCACGGAGCGGGCAGGCAGGGGAGAGACCTGTGGAAATGGGCCCCGAGGTTGGAAACAATGTGAGTAGAGATATGGTAAGGACAAGTTGGAAAGGGGAGATTTCATAGATTCTAGGAAGTTAGAACTGAAAAGAGTACTCAGAGGGACCAAATCCACTCCTTTTATTTTACAAAACCACTGTCATACAATAGATCACAGAGTTACCCAGCATCTGAGCTAATTTATCTTATGCTCAAGGTTTTCAATACACGAGATGTTACCTCTGCCTCCACTGCGAGAGATTAGGTGGGGCGAGGGATCCGACCGTCCACGCTTGGTCCTGCCTCTCCGCCTCTGCACTTGATCCCTGAAATCACTGGGCATGCCCCTATTCATTCTTCAAGTGATACGTCAAATGTTAATCTTCCTTTAAAAGCATTCCTTGACAGACTGCAGTAACTCTTTATTTCAAAAAATATATGTCATTTTTACTTCAAGGACAACTTCCTCAAAAGTGAACTATATCTGCTTTGCAGAAAGAGAATGAATGTCATTAACTGTAAGCCTCTTATACCTGAACCCGTTACTCTTCATGGCTTGTTGTATGGCCCTAATCCATCCACCTAAGTAGTACTCACTCATCTACTTCATTCCACTTAGCCTGTATTAGGTCTATAAAGGCTCATTCCAGAATAATCTATAGGAGTAGAGCTACATATCAATTAGCTCAGTTGTAAAGTTAACTCACTTTACCTTTTCCAATTCAATTGTCATTCAAAACACATTTTCTGAATGCATATTAAGGGTCTAGCACTTCATGCAGAAGAGAATAATTTCCACTCACTTGAAAAATAAAATACATTTTCTGTGCTCTTTAAATTTAACATAATTATATCCTTTTATAATGAAATAATTTATAGGGAAATAAATCTTAAATTTGAAAAGAAAAAAATTAATGCAACCTTTCTTCTAAAATATTCAGGGGAGGGGAAAAAAAATCTCATTGTGAAATGAAAAGCCAAAGTATAATGTGATGAGCTTAGAAGTCTAATTTAAGTGTCATGTGACTAGCTAAAGTGCTTTACATTCTGAGCTCTCTTGTACTTTTTAAATTGGATAATATTAAAAAAGAAAAAAAAAACCTGCTTGAATAATTGTGTTATAAAACTTACAGGAAGCCATACTTCAGGAGGATATTTTACGGGGGGGGGGGGGGGGGGGGCGAGGGGGGGGGGAATTGAGAGCAAGGGAGACTTCCTGATCTATACCAGGGGAAAACGGACAAAATAAAGTAGAAGGGCGCCACCTACAGGACACTGTATGCTTCAGGAGCATGATTCCTGCCACCTTCTCCCAACTGAAGGGCTGGGGTTAATATCCATGACATACCTCAAAAGAATGTCCTCACCTTCTCCCACCAAAGGAAGACCCTATAACCTCTCGTGACCCTTTTGAGCCTCAATTCACCCAAAGTTGATCTCATATCTCCAGAAAAACTTATGAATATTCATAAACTACCTCGTACCTACAACCAAACTCAAAGTAAGGAAGCACCCAAGTTACAGAAAACATTTTTAAACCAGCTAAGGGAGCAGCTAATGTGTCTGAATACCTGGGCTGAGGAAAAAGAAGCCCACATCAGCTTACACCCAAACGGTAAGATCAAAGGACTCCAGGGGAGAGTGTTCTCCTTTGGGAAGAAGATCATTTGAAACCACACTTTAATGTTAAAGTATTAAAATTAAATAAATACTTTATTTATTTTTAAGTATATTTTTATTGATTTCGGAGAGGAAGGGAGAGGGATAGAAACATCAATGATGAGAGTCACTGTTCGGCTGCCTCCTGCTCACCTCGTACTGGAGATCGAGCCAGCAACCCAGGCATGTGCGCTTGACTGGAATCGAACCCAGGACCCTTCAGTCCACAGGCCCATGCTCTATCCATCCAGATAGAACTACTTTATTTAATTTTAAACGACAGAAGAGAAATCAGATTCATTATCACCTAAATTCTTCCCAATTAATGACCCATGAGTTTAAAGATTTAGAGAAAAGGATCATTGGAGCTAATTATTTTTGCAAGCTTTAGGACAAGCTCACGAAGTGTTCGGCTTTTCTTTTCTCTCTTTCCTGTGCTCGCTTACATTGTTCCACATATGGCTAACAGGAATGCTACAATTAATAAGCTGGTGTGAGCCCTTGCTTTTGTTAAGAGGCCAGCTGGTTCACATGCACAATGATAATTAGAGACATTAGCACAGGCTGCTTCGATTTGCTGATGAGCTGACAGCAATACTTATAGTTACATGTCTCCAACTGCATTTGTTTTTCTAGTTTGATCTAGACGAGGATAATATTTATCTGATTAGTGTCGTTGTTTTCTCAAAAAAAAAAAAAATGTACACTGTCTCAAACAGCTGAAGAGACGGCAGAGGACCCCAGCTCCTCATTAAGCAGGACCGCTGTGAAGGTTTTGTCATTACGCTGGAGGGGTCCCAGCAGGAGTGCGGCAAGGTCAGCCGGGCATTAAATGATATTCAGAATTAGTCCAGAGGGCACAGAACTTCCATTCCAGCCAGGCAGTTCAAGACATTTGAAATTAATAAAACCTTCCTATATAAACTCAGTTTCTCATATTCTTTCACTTAATCCCTTTTCAACTCAGAAAGAAATGAGAGCAAGCGACAAGAATAAGAACATCTATTGTTGTATGGAGTCATGTCATTCAGTATCTCTACATTCCAGAAGCCTGGTATTTCTAAAGCAAGGACTTCCCATCGCAGATTTCTGAACCGCTGGGGCAGAGGGCCCGTGCTTGTTGGCATTCCCTGGTGCGGGAGGGCAGCACATTCAGGGCACAGCTGGGAGGGGAGGGAGGCAAAGTGACTGTAGCGCCTGTGTCATTAGGCTCTCAGAGTGGGAGAAAAGTCACGTGGTAATCCAAACAACAATGTTAATCCTAAGTAATGGCTGGCCACTGCTTGGTGCAAATGATATGCTTAATCCTCCCCATCTGCATGGGGGGAGGGGGGTATAGGGAAGGGGGCTTGGAACAGAAAAAATAGTAATGGAATTCTTCACATCTTAGCAAAAAATAATAATCAGAGGGAGGACTGAAATCAGCATCTTCATGTACCTGACAATATTTTTAACATTCAGCCAAAATATGAAACTTGAGCCCTAACCGGTTTGGCTCAGTGGATAGAGTGTCAGCCTGTGGACTGAAGGTTCCCAAGTTCGATTCCGGTCAAGGGCATGTACCTTGGCTGCGGGCACATTCCCAGTAGGAGGTGTGCAGGAGGCAGCTGATCAATGTTTCTCTCTCATTGATGTTTCTAACTCTCTACCCTCTCCCTTCCTCTCTGTAAAAAATATTATAAATAAAAAATATATATATTTTTAAAAACAATATGAAGCTGAAACCGGTTTGGCTCAGTGGTGGAGTGTCGGTCTGCGGACTGAAGGGTCCCAGGTTTGATTCCGGTCAAGGGCATGTACATTGGTTGCGGGTATGTCCCCAGTGGGCGGTGTGCGGGAGGCAGCTGGTCGATGTTTCTCTCTCATCGACGTTTCTAGCTCTCTATCTCTTTCCCTTCCTCTCTGTAAAAAATCAGTGGAGTGTATATAAAAAAAAAAAAAAAAGAAAAAAGAATATGAAGCTTGGAACTATAAAGACAGGTATGGATATTTCATAATTTGTTAAATTTTTTACTTATTTCACTAAAGAAAACAGGCACAGGGAAAAGAATTCGCTATAGGAAGCTGACCGACAATGAAGACATAGGCTATCCATGCTTTTGTGAGACAGCACAAAAGGAAAAGTAAGATATTTGAGGAGAAAAAATAAAACTGATAGGTCAAATCACTTTCTCAAACCTCTCTTAAATAAAGCAACACTTAGAACAGTCAGCTAGACCCATTTTCAACACCTTCTCCTTGAGAGTGGCAATCCATATAAACTATTGTATGATAAAACAAATCCAAATGAAGCTGCCACAATCAATTTTCATTAGCAAACCGCATCTAATGAAGTGTCCACTGATGCTAGCAAGGGCGGTCCTAACAGATCTACATTTCTCCATACTTGTCTTACGTTCGTACACAAGCGGCTTTCATCTGACCAGAACTTAATGATCACAACTGCTTTCTAAAGTAAGGTGACCGGACGTCCCGATTTTTAACGATTTGTCCCGCGGCGTTTTAAAAAAATCGGGACTTTTTTAAAATACGGGGGGATGCAGGACAAATTGTTAAAAATCGGGACCGTCCCGCCAAAAGCAGGATGTCTGGTCACCTTATTCTATGGGGAAATACTCACCAACTGCACCACCCTGGATAGAGGGATCAGCCACAGACCCCAGACAATGTACTATATTCATTATCAAAATAAACCCTACAGCATCTGTGGAGAATTCATTCTAGCGGAACATCCTATGTTGAAAGAGGAGAAAATTCACTTCCTCACTCAGGAACCTCCCTCTGCCTCTTGTCCACACATTCACAACTGCCCTCCAACAAGGACAACTCTAAATTCTGAATCCTCCCCTGCTCTGGCCCTCAGCCTCCTCTCCCTGCAGCTGCTAAGTGCCACAGACAGCTTCTTGTACACTTTGACTCAGAATGCACCCCAAACTCTATAGACCTGATGAATGGCAGCGCGAATGCTTCATTCAGAGAGAACCAAGTGTGTAGAATCACCTGGAAACATCACAGGCAGGGGGTCATTTGGAAGTCTTGGGGTGAAGGAGCGCTTTGAGCAGTGGCCTGCAAATTCTCCTCAGGTGCATGCAAATGGCCAGGGCCAGTTTCAGAAGATTTCCCACGGTGATCAAAGGAGGACCAGCTAATTCCCCTCCCGCCTGCCTGTCCGGATGGCCTTTCCCTGAAGTTGCTTCCAGCCTCCACACAAAATTCCTTTTTCCTCCTGCTTTCCTAATAAAATGCACATACCCTCCATCTATCCATTCTTTGGTTAATTTAAATGTTTTCTTGTTTGGCTTAATGCTCTGTGCATTTTACACATGGCAAGCCTGATATTTGTGTAGCCTCCTGGGGAGCCAGAGCCAATCCATGCAGTTGACTTTGCACAGTGCCAAACTTGGGGCCACCCAAAGTCAGCTGCTCTGTAATGTGATACCGTGTGACAATGTGTAACCATCAAGGGCACTTTCAAAGAAAGGGCATTATCCGTTACCTTTCTGAAATGGGCGAGGGAAGGAAAGACCAGAGAATATAAAAGCATTTGCCATAATTGTCTAACCTCTATGAAAATGTCCCTTAAGAAATACCAAATTGTAAGTACTAAGCAAAGATTTCCACACACATGGCTAGTTCAACCTCATAAATGCAAGTCATTTTTTTTTTTAAAGCTTCCCTGTATGCTGAAGTTGAATTTGTTTCCTTAATTTTGAAGTTTATTGGCAATGAAATGATTAGAGGACCTGGTGGACAAAGGGAGAAGTATGAGTAAAAGGAAAAAAACTCTTCTAGTTGTTATATATAAAGGGGTAAACCTGTAGATTACTTTTTACCTGCTGTCTACCCATCATCCTTTGGGCCTCAAGTTAATTACCATTTCTTCAGACCAGCAAACCTTTTCTGACCCTCTAACTCTGTGTACACCTCCTTTTGCGTGGGGACCTGAGCTTTTCTTTCATAAGCTGCCACTTACGTTCATAGTTTGTTTCGTGGCTAGATCTCCCACTAGAAACACAATCTGGACCACAGAACTGAAGCCTTGGCTCGCTGGATCCATGGGGCTTAGGGGCTGAGCACCAGATCTGATACACAGTAAGCATGCAATTAATATTATTTTACTACAGGAATGGATTACAGGAAGAAAAGAAACAGTTTAAACAAAATGGGTGCTAGAGAATTTGGCTTTGTTCGATGGTACTAAACACTAGCTAATGTTCAAGTATCACAGTTCTGGTAGAGAGCTTTTAACTAGAGACAAAATTTCATTTAAATGGAAAAAAAAAACATATATAAAAAACACTTAGACACAGATAACTGAGTGGTGATAGCCAGAGAGTAAGGAGTTGAGGGGAGGTCGAGGTGGGCAGCGCTGGGTTGAGGGGGGTAGAAAGGGACTTGGCTTGGGGCAATGAGTGCCTGATGCAGTGTGCAGGGGACGTTTTGTGGAGTTGTACACTTGAAAGGTTTCAAACCAATGTCGCCCAATTAATTCAATTTAAAAACAAAGAAATAAAAGGGTCTTCTATGATTCAAAAAAAATGAAAAGATCATTTATTTCCAGCTTTGAAGTGTTCATTAAAGACACTACTCACCAGGCACTGCTCTAGGCACTGGCATTGCTGAGGAGACAACTCTCCCTTGGAAACCCTTCCTTGACCTGCTGTCTCCCATGCCCTCTCCCCAGCAGAGTGGACTACTGGCTCCTTTGTGGCTTATCTGCCCCATAATTGTGCTTATCTATAGCATCTCCCCGACCCCCACTAGGACATCGCTCCCTGAGGACATGTACCTGGCCTTTATTGGCTTTGGAGAAGCCAGGAAGTTTGTTGATTAAACTGGCAAAAAATGAATGAATACATAATCTATTGCTTGTTTGTAAGGAATTCCATTGGATTGAAGAAGACAGATATAATCAAATGTTAATAAGACACATTTTAAAATAGAGGGTGCTCTCTGATGGGGGCTGGAAGGAAATAATATCAGAGAACACATGATGGAGGTGACATACGAGCTAGAACGCTGATGAGTGAATTAGACTTTCTGGATGGAGAAGGATATGAAACACATTCCAGCTAGATAAAAGAGCAAGAGCAGAGACACAAAGAAGAGGGAGTCATCTGTGTGCTGGGAATACTGAGTCACATGTGTAACGGATGGCTCACCTTGCCTCTCACAGCCCCAGGCAGGCAGCCTTATGGCGTGCACTGCATGTGGGTGGCCGTTAGCTGGTGAACTTGGCTGAGGACTTGAGTCCACGTGCCTACTGCTTTTGCTATCACTGATGCTCTTGAGGCATGTCAGTGGGCGTGGTTACTGAAGCCCCAGCATCCAGTCTCTGCTTTCTTGAGGGCGATTAGCAGGGGAGGTGGATTTCATTTAGCTGGCAAGGCAAGCTTCCGAGGCAGTGTGGTCTTGGAGTCAAACACTGGGAGCCAGCTTCTGAGTGTAGCAGAGATAACAGCCCCTTTGGTGGCTAGTTCTGAGGGGTGTTCTGTGATCACTCCTGCGAGTTCAGCGTGGGCTTATTTCTCAAGCTTTTCCAATGATCCAAGTTCACACACCCCGTGTTAAATCCCTTTCTGCTTCTATCACAGCCTGCAACTGAACCTGCCCACGACCATCAGCTCTCCCAGTGGAATGACAAGGTGGGGTTTGCAGGGGTGGCAGTGGGAGACAAGGTTGGAAGAGTTAAGTCAGGACCGGTTGTGCGAAAACTTGTCTATCAAGTCAAACGGAGAAGACTTCATTCAGTTAGTAATGGTTAAACGTTAAAAGTTTTCATACAAGATAGTGATCTGTATCTTAGGAAATTTTTAGAGACAAGGGAAACTAAAATGAAAAAGTAGACGAATTCTATAAATCCAAGGTAAACTAATGTTGAAGAAGGAATGAAAATAGTCTATCCTCCTTATGCTAATGATTACCCCCATCATAACATTTCTGCCTCTCTTAAATGCTTTATTTATTTCAGGCAGGACACCAACTGTCCAGGGGGTAGGATATGGTCAGTCATCTACTGACTCAGGTCAGCCTCTCTTTCGATTTCATGTGGTTGGGCGAATTTGAGTGAATATGTATTTTAGTTCCTGATTATTTCCTACTTTGACAAACTGACTTTTTTCTGCATAAAGTGTATGCTAAGATCAAAGTCCATAAGTGGAGGCAAAAACATTCTCTGTACTTATTTTTTAAATGTTGACTTTTCCCCCATCTTAATTAAATATAATTTTGAAATACTGCATAAATTCTAATAAAGAACATACAAGAACATCTAACCATTCTCAGTATTTAGGCAAAGAACATTAGACAAATTACCTTAAGGCAGTTATGAAAACAATACTAGAACACTTAAACACAAACAACAGAATCTAAACATTATATTAAGCAAAAAGGACTTATTAAGGCATATTAAGGAGCTTTCAGAACCTCCAGGAGGGCCAGAGTATGTTTATATGCCACACAGCTGGCCACCACTGATCACGTGTAAGTCTGGATGCCAAGTGTCTATTCTATTAGAAGCCAATGCCAGAATCTAAGCAGCAAACTAGGCTGCTGAGCTTATCAGGAAATCCAAACAACTGCCTAACATTTTTCCATTTGGCATCCAAATTCAATGAGTGGGCCTGGCTGACAGAGCCTAGGTCACATATTTGCACTCTAGCTGCAAAGGAGTCTGAGTGTGAAGGTGCCTGGATGGAGGCTGGTGATGCCAATTATTGAGATGGGGAACTCTGGAGGAGGAATGATTGGAAGCAAAAGGAATCAAGACATGTTACATGCGGACTGTCTGTTAAGCATGCAAGTAAAAAATCTCACATGGGTAATGGCATGTGAGTCTGAAGCTCAGAGGAGAAGCCAGAGCTGGAGATTAAATGCAATCTGGAAATGAGTATATTAAAGGTACTTAAAACCACTGAATGAGACCATTTAGGGAAATAAGGCAGGTGGAGAAGGGAACAGAGGGTCAAACCTTTAGGCTCTGGGTCAGAAAGAGGAAAAGTCATTGAGGGAGCCCAGAAGTGGCCCATGACTGTAGGGTCTTGAAATTCAAGAGAGGAAACTATGTGGGGTGGGGCTGGGGAGTAGTGGTCAAACTCCACAGAATATGCTAATGAATGAAGTAAGGCAAAAACAGAAGCTCCTAGTGCTCTGGAGGAGAATGAACAGCACAGCAGAGGATCAGATATGCAGATTCAGAGAGATGAACAGTGAAGAGGAGGGGGGAAGGCTGGGAGATCAGATGGAAACTATCAGCTTGATGAATAAGTTTTGCCCTGAAGATAAAATGGGTGGGCACTAAAGGCTATGTGAGGTCAAGAAAATATTTGACCTAATTCCCAACACTGAAATAGGTCATTATAATTTCCTTAAAAAAACAAACAAACAAAAAAACTTTTGGTTTGTTTCTCTTCAAGCTCTCTTAATTTGTTTCTGAGTGCATGGGTCATTGGAAAGCCTTTTTTTAGGGTCACCTTACAAAACAAGATTCAACAATCTGGGTTAATGAATAACAATCATCTTCAGGCAGAAAGATGGGCATTGTTTCCTAAATTAATGAGTTTCATTAATAAAATAAAATGAAAAGCCCTTGACTTCCCATCTTCACCTTTTCATAATATCTCCGTGTACAGCTTTTGCCATCATCATTTTCCCACCAACGAACAATGAGTTCAGATTCCAGAACATTCCTGAAAAGAATCGCTCATTTGGGCTCACCAAGGACATTACGGGAAGTCAGGTCCACAAAGTCTTGCAGCTCATCCAGCATTTTTTCTCTTTTTTCTTTTATGAAGAAAAAAGTAAGGGAGGGGAAGGGGGATGGGAGAGGCAATGGATTCATGAGAATTTTTTAAGATAAAAAGATGGCATAAATAGCTCCAGGTATAGAAGATAGTGGGACTAAGCCAGGGGGGTTCCTGGTTGGTTTACTGATATGGAATCATCAAGAATATGAATTCCTGGAACAGATGAGTAACCGAGAATAAGAGAACTTCTCTGAGGATTTAACACAGGAAACCCAAACCTGTGTCTATGCTGTAGGTCCAGCCTGGTGCCAAATGGCAGGACTGCATTGTATTTTATAAGCACAGAATCATCCTTAGGGAAACAAAATAAAAATCATAGCTAGGAGCTAATATTGTTTACTGAGCATTCCATGTCCACTATCTCATTTAACTCATGGCACGGCCCTGAGGTGTTTGAGCTGTTATCATGCCCAGTTTTCAAGCTGGGGAAATGGAGATCAGCAAGAAGCTAAGTGATTTTCCAAGGCCACATAAACGTGCCAGGTGGCAGTGTGTGAATTCAGTCCAGGTCTGGGATGCTGGAGGCGCCTCCCTAACTTCTCACCGCTCCACAGGAGCTCTGGGGATACCCATGGCAGGGCTGAGCACTTAGCTACGCAGACAGAGAGCTGAGCCCCAGATACACTTACCCAAAGCAAGAGAGCTGAAAGCCAAAATTAAACGTGGATTTTAAGTATACTTTTTTTTTTTAACATATTTTATTCATTTTACACAGAGAGGAATTGAGAAGGACAGAGAGTTAGAAACGTCGATGAGAGAGAAACACCGACCAGCTGCCTCTTGCACACCCCCCACTGGAGGTGCACCCGCAACCAAGGTACATGCCCTTGACCGGAATCAAACCCAGGACCTTTCAGTTTGCAGGCCGACGCTCTATCCACTGAGCCAAACCGGCCTAGGCTTAAGTATACTTTTTATTGGATACAGAAAAGTACAAAGGTTATAAATGTGCAGCTCAACGAAATGCCAGAGTGAATGCCTAGGCAACCAGCAGCCAAATCAACATATAGATGGTTACCAGCTCCCAGAACTCCCCGCAGGCCCCCTCCCCAAAGGTAACGACTACCCTGACAGTCACCAGAGATCAGTTTTGCCTGGCCTTGAATTTTATGATTGGAATCCTACTCTTCTGTCTTGGGCTTATTTCACTCAACATTATGTTTGTGAGGGCCGTCTATGTGGCTGCATGTAGCAGTAGTTTTTTTATTCATATTGCTGTATGGTAATAGAATTACTTATCCACTGCATTATTAATGGACATTTGCTTTTTTCCTAATTCTGAATAGTGTAGCTATGAACATTCTCATACATGCTATTTGGTGAACAGATTCATACCTTTATGTTGGGTAGATTACTAATAGGGGAATTTGCTGGTTCATAGGGCACACATATACCAGTATTTAGCTTTAGTAGATACTGTCAGAAAGTTTTCCAAAAAGAAAAGCCTAGCAGAGTGATTTAAAAATTTTCTTCCATGTTAAATGGGCTTTAAGTAAAAACAGAATTTCAAAATACTGAAGGATAGCCCTGCCGGAGTGGCTCAGAGGTTGAGTGTTGTTGACCCATGCACCAAGAGGTCATCGGCTTGATTCCCAGAAAGGGGGCATGCCTGGTTTGCAGCCTCAATCCCCAGTACAGGGTGTGCAGGAGGCAGCCAATCAATGTTAGATGTTTCTCTCTCATTGATATTTCTATCTCTTTTTCTCTCCCTTCCTCTCTCTCTTAAAAAAAAAAAAATCAACAAAAACATTAACAAAATTTTAAATACTGAAGGATATCAAAAATATCATCATTGGGTCATTCTTGAATATAAGAGATAAACTAAAAAGCTGGTCTTTGTCTTAGAAAATCATTTGAATGATGGAAGTCATGATTCTCAAAGCTTTGCGTAATAAAAGCTAAAGAGAAAATTGACTGAAGGGTCTTGAAAGGATTGGTACACATAGTAACTGGGCTGGCTACAAACTAAGGTAGAGAGAGAGGAGCCAAGGGCTGAAAATTGCAATTTCTAATCCCCACACCTTGCTATGTGAGACCTGGAACCTTAATGCCCCTGGGCCTTGGCGTTTTCACATTTGTAATGACAGACTGTCATTAGTTGAGCTCTAAGTTCTGTTTTGGGTACAGAATTATGTGATAGAGAGAGATAAAAGACAGAATGCTCTGTCCTGTCAGAAACAGCAAGCATTCAGTCTTATACACTCATTATTTTATGCACCCAAAGCTAGAAGATATAAAACCATAGCTGTACTTTTTTTGTACAAAAACTAATAAAATAAAAATTGAGGTTAACTGGGTTGATACATGAGGAAATGCAGGGGAGTTCGAAGGGCAACTTAAGTGTTAGAGAAACATTTTGGGATCTGATAAGGAAGGAAGTCTTTAGGGAGAAATTTTTGAAAATATTTGGCAAAAATGATCCCAAGATTTTAAAATGTTCTTTTGGGTTCCTACATTGTAATGTTGATCACACTTTGCCATATACAGCCCCCAGTTTTTCTTTATATATATGCCACTTTCCTTCCCTTTCTTCTTGTTCCCAGAACACCTGTAATATATGAAACACATTCCAGTGGATTTGTGACTTTCCTATTTTTATTATGTTTGAGTCGAGAGCTTAATTTTTATTCTTTCTTGTTTAAAAATAAAAATGTGTAAATTTACTAACTTCCCTCTGCATGCAGTTTTGACTATATCCCATCAGCTTTAAAATTTAACTTTCTCTGCATCATGGCTTTCTAAAATGCCTGCTTTTGTATTTAAATATCCTCTTTTACTTCTATTTTTTAGCTACAATGCCAATTAATAAAGCTTAAAATAACCTGACATATGGTCTTAAGAGTTGAATAAAACCCATCTTCATAGGATCTATAAAAAAGTTTGGCATGTTTGGTAGGTTTCTGAAATTTTCCCAGAATCCATCCTTGCTTCTTTGCACTTAGATATGCTTTAAGAAGGTAATGCATCCTGTCATGTGTATGACATTAGCTCGTCTTTGCTTTGCAGTGTTTAAACAAGAAAGCAAATTGAGCCAGCTGTATAAGCAGCACACAAATCATGTCACCCTTCTTCGACTCCTCCTCTTGATCCTATTGACCATCTGAGGTCAAGCCAGTGCGGCGAGGCTGCACTGAATTTATCACGATAAGGATTTCTTTTGTAAATACATACTTTGGGAATTAAAATTCAGCACAGAAAAAAAAAATTATGGGACACCAAAATCCATATAAACATTTAGATGACCAATCTGATTTGTCACACAAGCAGCAGTCTGGGACGCTGAAACAGAAAAGGCAGAAGTGGAAAGAAAAAATAAAAGTTAATTTTCTTAAATCTTAATCTGAAGTGACAAAGGAGTAATAAGGCTTATTAGGCTTGTGGCACCGTGAAGACAAATTTCCTCATTTACACCCGTGAATAGCAGCTGAATTCATAGCTCCGGGTAAATGGCAACTCAGAGTGAAGCTGGATTAGCAGTGTCCAGCATTTCCATAGGAACAGTAGGAAGAAGTGGGTACCCACTACGACCCTGACTGATCCACTTAGGAAACGGAATACTCCACGTGAAAAGATCCGCTGACACTGCAGTGTGGCCAGTGCCAATGAGACGCACAGGAGCCCACGCAGCATTTCACACACACAAGCGACAGGCAGAAAATGGGCACGAACAGTTATCAGGTCCAGCCAGGTTCCAGTCAAGATCTGCGCGCATTATCCCAGTGAAAGGTCATGAAAATCCTGTGAGTTAGGCGTTTTAGCGATGAAAGAGCTGAGACCCAGGGAAGTTCAGGGACTTGCCCCACTGTCACAGCGTTCCACGGGGCAGCGCCAGTCATCAGTGATGTGAAAGCCCCACAGAAGGCAAGAGCCTGTGAATTGGAAGCCAAACCCTCCTCTTTATTTATTCCTCTTCTATTCCTCCTCCCAGGTACATGGGCCATTTTCCAAGCCATATTTTGTAATTCACTGAGAGCTGGTAAGTAGTATATATTAACACTCAGATGAGAAGATTATGAAGAGAAAGCAAGTTCTTTGACATAATTATAAAGCTTCTTTAAAAAATCCTCACCCGAGGATATTTTCACTTAATTTGTTTTGAAAGAGACAGAGAGAGAAACATCAATCAGTTGCCTCCTATATGCTCCACAACCAGGATCGAACCCACAACGTAGCTATGTGCCCTGACCAGGACTTGAACCTGCAAACTTTTTGGTGTATAAGATAAGGCTCAAACAACTGAGCCATCTGGCTGGGCTATAGGCTTTTAAGTAAATGTATTCAGATGATTATATGATAAGTCTAAAATGTCAAGATTTTGTTTCTTGTATTACTTCAAAAATATATTCTTAATTGGATGACTGACATAATACCCAAGTAAAGGAGCATGATAAAAGGAACAGGATGAGCCAGTTTCTATCACAAGGAAGGGATGAGAACACATTTAAAGGGGCAAAAACAACAGCAACAAAGCAGATCTGAACTAACAATTGTGCCAGGTGTTAGGATCAAAGAAAAAAAATGGGGAAAAGACAGAGACAATTTAATAGCCAGCCTGGCCTTCAAACAGCACTGTGCAGTAGGTTTGCTCATCCTAAGTAAATGTTTCTTTTGAAAAAGTAAATATGCTGAGACAAAGGAAAGAGACTGGTTCAGAAAAGCAAGAAAATATAGACAATATCTGAATAATAAAATGCATGTGCAGTGGATCAAGCAGAACTATCATTTCCAAAGCTAGGATTACATCTCAAAGTCATTACACATATAAATTAACCAAAGCAAGCAAAACAAATTGTGCCAAGTTTTTAAACTTTGATGGCAGTGGTGGTACATCAAGTCAGTAGTCTGTCTTTCTAATTGTCATTCTTTGACTAGTCATTCAAAGAGTTATCTATAAGCTTATTATTTTGTGTTTCGAGAAAAAAAATGTGTAATTCATGATTTGTCCTCTAGAAAGATGTAGACAATAGTCCGTTTCCACAAAGGTAAGTGATTAAGTAGGTTATCAACTCTGTTTATTTCTGACTCTTCTCTTATCAATCATCTTGAACAGACACAACTTTCTCTATTTTGATACTAAGGCAACTGTTTCAATATTTAATATGGACAAATTTACCACACTGGCAAAGCATGACCCAGACTCAAGTCTTTGCTGTTCTGTACATCACAACTAAAATGAATGGCTTTTAGAATCACAATATGAGAGTATAGTACTTCTTAAAGGAAGTCAAAAGCAAATCCTCTCTTTTCATTAACCAAATATTAGTGTATTTCCAGCATTTAGGGTATGAGGGGGGCCTTTGACAAAGAGAATGGCTCTCATGAAGGCAGCATGAGAAAAACAGTGCTAAAAAGAAGTCAGCATCTCAGATGTCCTCCTTTTACACAACACTTGGAAAAATCGAAGATGAGCCTTTGATATTCTACTACCACAAACAACATTCATTCCTCCAACTTATTATTGTTAGCCTTTCCTGCACGAAGTCAGCACATAATAATGTAAGATCCCTTGGCTGATTTTTCCACTGGAGCCCTTATAAGTCTGAGGCATACTTAAAGGCATGCCTTGGGTCAACTATGATGTTCATAAGGTCAGGGAAAGGTCATGGATCAGCCAGAAATAAAGACCCCTTACAGCTGTTGGAAAGGGCATTCAATTTTAGTGTTTGTCAGATATTGTGCATTCAATGTTAAGGTCCTCTGGAAATCAAATCTTCTAAGAGAAAGGTCCCCAAACCAAAAGATTATATATCTCAATCCCCTTTTTGGTTTTGTTGTGCTGGTGCAGTAGTTTTCTACTGCTATTATAACAAATTACCATGAACTTAGCATCTTAAAGCAAGACCCATTTATCATCTCACAGTTGTGTAGCCCAGCAGCCTTGGCTGGGCTTTCTGCTTAGGGTCTTACAGGCCTCGATGGAGGTATTGGCTGGCTTGGGCTCTTATCTGGAGTCTGTGAAGGTAAAATTTGCTTCCAAGCTTATTTAGGTTTTTGTCAGAATTCAGTTCCTTCTCAGTTTCCTAGTAACTCCCTCAACCTCAAGCCAGCAATGAATCACTCTCACACTTAGAATCTCCCGACTTCCCCTTCACCATCAGCGAGGAGAAAGCTCAGCACTTACAGGTTTGTGTAATTACATCAAACTCCCCTGGATAATCCAGGATAACCCCGCTATTACAGTCTCTGAGTAGTAGCCTTAGTTACATCTGTCAAGTCCTTTTGCCATACAGTGCAACATACTGACAGGCATGCCACCAGGGGCTGAAAGTCACGGGACCCCAAATTTTGACTATCACCGTTGGTAGAGTGGAGAGGTCGTTTTCCACTAGGTAGACTTCTCAATTCCAGAAAAGACCATTATTACTCAAAAAGACCAACATTCCTCAAAAAAGACCATTTCACCTAGATAATCAATTATGAATTAATCATTAGATTGTTTACCTGTACTTTCCTTAATGGATTATTATTATTAGTTTGCATCACCATTCCAGGTAATAAATACTACAACCCTAAACCTCAATTCCTGGCTTTGGTTGACAACATCCAGATCATTGACTCCTACAGAATATTGTGCTACTGCATCCCAATCACAGTTTTCCCAGGTAAAATCTGAATGATTATAGGATCTCTTGGCATAGTTACTTCTTCAAAGACAAATAATCTTACTTAAAATTCTTTATGCATTTCAACTGGTTAGCAATTATTTAGCGAGAATAGCTGGCATGAGCCAAAGCATTCTCAGCTGTGAACAGTTTATAAGTTTATACAAGGTTAGGGTAATACTTGCTACTTTATCTCCAATACTAAGTTGAACAACACACCAGAATTTGTCCTCATATTTTTCAAATACTAATGAAAAATTCAATCAACATTTATATGATTCTTGGCATGATAATGAAAGATACACATTCCCTGCCTTCTAGATGCTTAGTGCCTAGCACAAGCTATATGACATTGTGATGGGGACACACAATGGAGGGGTTCAAAACCAGCTTTGAAATATTTGTTATGGAGAGAACATCTGAACTGAGTCCTGTGAGTCAAATCTAAATGTTAGTCAGAAGAGCCTAGCTGGGGTGGCTCAATAGTTGGGTGTTGACCTACGAACCAGGAGGTCATGGCTTGATTCCTGGTCAGAGCACATGCCCAGAGTGCGGCCTCAATCCCCAGTGTGGAGCATGCAGGGGGCAGCCAATTGATGTTTCTCTCTAATCATTAATGTTTCTATTTCTCTCTCCCTTTCCCTTTCTCTGTGAAATCAATAAAAAAATATATATTTAAATGTTAGGAGGAAGAAACGGGGGTGGGGGGGGAGGGGGGAACAAATATTCATTCTAGGCTGAGGGTCCTGGCACAGGCAAAGAAAGACAAAAGTGAATATGCATGGAGGAAAAGGACAGTGACCATTGAGGCTGAAGAGAAAGATAAGGAGGCATTCTTTCATGAAAGGCTCCTCTAGGTCAGGTTAAGGAAGTTAACTTTATCCTAAAGATAATGGCATGGTGGGAAGTGGGGGTTAGGGATGAAGAGTGTAAATCTGAGGAGAAACACACGAGGTCTGTTATCCACATTCTAGGTAGAGTTTGGAGAAGGGATTAGAGAGCAATTAGCCTAGAATCAGGGAGTTAGGAGCTGATAAGCCAATAAAAGCATGAAATGCTAATAGTTACCACACGAAGGCAGTGCTGGCCCAGGGGATGGAGCGGAAAGATGGGCTCCAGAACCTGTGAGAGAGGTGGGATTGACTGGAAGGGGAGGATGCCAGTGTCCTGCTACTTCTAGGCACCTTATCTCATTTGATTCCAACAACATCACCACATCTAGGAGGCAGGGCGGTCACACTTTATCAGATGGAGGAAATGGCTCAGAGAGGCTCAGGGGCTTCCTCAGACTTAGTAAATGACAGACCGAGCACCAAAAGCCCTCTCTGACTCCCCAGTTAAGGGCATTTCTGCTTCTTGTGCAGAGTTTACTCAGTTAACCACATCATGACAATTTCAGGCTCACCATCCTGAGTGTGCATTTTAGTAAGACCTCAAATGGTCATTAAATGATTGGTCCATCATTTGCATTTTTTTTTTTTTTTTTAGTTGAAGAGACAACCTATAGGTCAAGGTGCCTATAACTTTTAATAACTAGAACAGTTCACAGAGATAAAGGAGAGAGGGTCAAGTCCCTAATGCCGCTAAGCATTCAATCACTCAACAGGTATTAATAGAGAACCTCCAGGTATACTCTGACATAAGGTCCTGAATAATAACCAGCTTGTTCTCATAATATCTAATACAGACAGAAAAACACAGCAACTAAATTGAAAGCATATTTAAAGAGAAAAATGGGGAACAAGAATTGCAATGGAAATGGAATGATGAATGCATACAGGAGAGCCCGAGAAAACAATCCAGTGGATTTGAACATTTAGAACCAGGGATGGGAGGACCAAATGGAATAAAATGTCTATAGAAATAAAAAGACTCACTTGTTTCAATAATGGTTTGCTAAGAGAAAATAATCCCATATTCCTAAAGGTAATTTTACCACTTTTCTTTTTTGGTCTGTGCTCTACTGCTCATCTACCAGACTATGCACTGGAGGGTGTGAGTGTGCTTAATTGAAAAGCCAAGCGGGAAGGAAGTGCAGAGAGTAAATCCTCAGTCCTTTAATAGAAATAACACACTTCAGACGGGTGCTTGAGAGAAGCCAACGGGGGCGTGGCCGTTTCTCCGAGGGTGACCTGCTACTTCAAAGACCAAGAAGTGACCTGAGCAATGGACCTCCCCCCGCCTCTCCCAGTCGCCACAAAGCCCAGACTCATTTGTTCTGAATGTTTGAATTTCTAGAAACACATTAACCTTCCTCCTCCTCTATGATCAGCTTCCCCCTCTTCCAAGCCATCCATGATTGAAGTCGTTGCATTGCATTTTTCCTACCCGGTTGCTATAGAAAATAAAACTCCAAAAGTTAAAAATCTTACGTATTCTGCTTTTCACCTGCATATTTTCAGCCCCACTGAAAGTAGAAAAGTCCACTTTTATACTTTAAACTATCCTCAGAAAAGTCCATTTATTTTCCTAGTGACTGATGGCTCAACTCCTTTTCACCTGAACTAGGTTAAACATTACATTTCATTCCTTTACTCCATAAATATGGACTGGAATCTCTTCTTGGTGGTCTATTGGGCTGCACCCTTAAGGAGCTTAGAATCTAGGAGAACCTATCACTACCACACACAGTAGGAAGTACATGGAAAACATGCAAATCGCACACTGCAGTCCCTGCTAATGATACATGAAAGAACACACCGGGGTTCTATGAAAGTAAAACAAGCTGCTCTGATCCTGGAGAACTGGTTGCTATTCCTCATAACATATCAAAGCTCAGCAAAACAAATATACTCATAAGAGTAAAACCTGAGTAAACATGTAAGTTAGCATTCTGACTTGAATAGGCTCCCTACTGCTTTGTCCTCATTATCATAAAAACCATGAGAATCAATTCCCTCAAATTCCATCAGAAACTCTCTTACCAAACTCACTAAATAAAGACTGAAAGTACAGCACAGTAGCTGTGCTAACTGTACAGACTGCTACCTTTAAAGACAAAGTGAGAGAGAACAGTCTTCATTCCCATCACAGAAAAGATGAAGGAGTCTCAGCAAAGGCCGTACCTTCCGTGCGCATCTGAAGGGAACAGAACCCCTGGGGCTGGAGTTCCGCAGGGAAGCTTCTTGCTTTTCTGGCGGACTGAGGATTGACACAGCTATAAGTCCTGGAACTAAGACAACAATCCCTCCCCTCTAGGGTTTAGGTTCGGCCTGTGACTGACATCCTCAAACACAAGAGAAATTGCCAAGACTTGAGCTTTTATTGAGTGAAGTGGAGTTTTGGGCAAAGGAGTGGCATGATTCTCACGTGTTTTTTTAAGTTCACTCTGGCTGCGGGGTTGAAAATGGGCTGAGCTATGATATCAGTCCAGGTAAGACCCAAGCTGGAAGGTAGCAGTGGAGTGGTGCAAGGGAGTCAAATCCTGGAAAATATTTTAAAAATAGAGTCGAGAGGATTTTCTGACACATCAAAAGTGGGGTATGAGAGAAAAGGAGTCATATGACTTTAAGGTTTTTGGTCTAAGCAACTGGAAAGACGGATTTGCCACCTACTGAAATGAGGAAGACTGCGGTGAACTGGATGTGGGGGCAAAGGTGGGGAGGCAGGAGGTTTGATATGTTCATAAAGCCTGATAGACATCCACTTGGAAATATGGAGCAGGCATCTGGATATTCATATTTAAAGTTTAGGGGAGAGGTCTTGGCTGGAGATAGAAACTCGGGAGTTACCTGTACATCACAAGGACTAGGTTCAGCGAAGGACTCGACACTGACCAGAGAATCCTCTCAGTGTGAGTGAGCATTCTCATTGTGCGGTGAGGGAAGGACCACTTCGGCAGACAGAAGCCGGCTCTCTCATTTCTCCACGGCACATCCATACAGGCTGACCTAATTTCAGACATCACACAGAGCAGGAGACAGAGGAAGGTGGCTGACTCTTCACCCAGAGAGCATGAAGGTCACTTTCCAATGGTGAAATGAGTGGAAGGACGATTAAAGAAAACCTGGTCAAACAGTCCGAACAGCAGCCCGGAGAACCCTCTGGCATGTCATGTGCCCAGGGAGTCTCACCTATTTTAGGGGCTCCTGCATTCTCCTCGGGTCACAGGCGCGTCATTTTTTGCAGATAACGCCAACAATGGATCTATTCATCTATTTCATGAAGGCAGCTGAGGGTTGGGAGCAACTAAGACAAACTCATTCTCAGCAGAATTTGTTATCAGAAACAAAAAAATATATATAGATAGATAAAGATTTAGAATATTTGCCATTCCAACATTAACTTTCTATGGGAAGCAAAAAAGGCACTAGATAGTTCAGCTTTAGGTATTCTAGGTGGACGACTAAAAGAAGGCAAATATCAAACTAACGTTTTACATTTAAACCATGCTTCAAGCCATCAAAAAATCACTCATCTGCACTCAAGTCCTTTATGGACTCAGCATTTTTGGAGATGGACATATAATGCCATCTTTTGAGAATGCTACCTTTTTGACACATCCATTGTAATGTACTGATAATTCAGTTGGCCAATTTTACACTCACTAACCAATTCTCTCTGAGGTGAAAAATGGGCTGCCAATTACTGATAAAAAAATAATAATAATAATTAAAAAAAGGAATATAGTGAGAAGAGAAACACCCCAGTGATTAAGGAGAGCTGGGTACCAACTCCTCAGCAATCAACCTAAAGTAGACCTACGTACGGGTAACACTATCCATTGCTCCTTCTAGAGAGAAAGAGATTTTTTGTGAAATAAAATCTCTATGTAAGTATTAAACCATCCATTCATCCATCCTTCCTTCTGGATAGGAAAAGATTTTGTGAAAATAAAACAATATTATAAAAGGCACCATATGAGGTCCAAATCTTGTTTTAAATTTTTATCAAGGACTTGTTCTGCCAGGGAACACTTCCAAGGTGGAAAGATTTTGTCTCAACTGCTGTGGCAGAAAACACTTCCACTGGAGCAGTGAGAGCGGTATCAGGATACTCGCTGGCTTCCACTGCTTTCAAAATATTTGTGTTGGTTCATGCTCATTGCCAGTCTATGTGACTTACAGTACTTTGTGTTCATTTGGGTGTAGTCATACAACTATGATTCCAGAAAATGTTACAGAAGTTGGTATAAATATGCTGCAATGGAAAACCAGAAGTCTCCTCGCCAATGTGGCTCAATGGTTGAGCACATCAACCCACACACCAAGAGGTTGCCAGTTCGATTCCTGGTCAGGGCACATGCCAGGGTTGCAGAAGGCAGATAATCAATGTGTTTCTTTCTCATTCATGTTTCTACTTCTCTCCCTCTCTTTCTCGCAAATTAATAAAAATGTGTTTTTTAATATTTATTTTAAAAAGAATACCAGCAGTTATCTATCTACCCTTCTCACTAGGTAGTTTATACTATATTTGCAAATTATGGTACAAATTAATCTTTACCTCCCCAAGCCCGAGGTAAGCCTAATCAGTAACGTTATGAAGCACTTAAGGGAGGTCAGATTTAAATAGCATTGCTATAAAATAGAAACAGACTCATAGATACAGAACACAGACTGATGGTTGCCAGAGAAGAGAGGGGAATGGGTGAAAAAAGGTGAAGGACTAAGCGGTACAGATTGTCAGTTACAAAACAGTCAAGGGGATATAAAGTTCAGCATAGGAAATACCCTGTATTATAAAAGGCCTGTGGTCGTGACACCCTAATGGTGTCACAACCAAACCACCAGTCAGAGCTGTGCGGTGCAGGTGGTGCCCTCAGCTCCGCAGTGAGGCCTGGGGTTCTGCCTGTGCAGAATTTCATGCACTGGTCCTCTAGTAGTCAATAATACTGTAAAAACTATGGATGGGGCCACACGGGTACCAGTAATATCAAAGGGAATGCTTTGTAAAGCGTATGATTGTCTAACCACTATGCTGTCCACCTGAAACTAATACAAAATTGTATTGACTATAAACTGTAATTGAAAGGTAAACTGTAAGAAAGAAATACCCTGTCTGACTACATACTTGTGAGAAAATGCCCAGCATCTTACGTAAGTTGCTATTCAATACTCAGTATTTTACCAGGCAGATTCTCTTTTCACAGCCAGGGAGATCGTTACACAAGCTTACATCAATGGACAGAGTCGGGATTTATTCAATCTTCGTCGCTAATCTGGCAATTACTTTTGTTATTGGGGTCATGGTTACTAGGAAAACTCTGTAAAAAGTCTTCGGCTTTGCTTTGTGCTCAGAGTTAATCTTGAAGAAGGCGGACTCCCCAGAAGTGGGCATAGGTGGCCAGGATGGCAGCGGAGGTCTTGGGCCTGGGAGATGGGCAGGAGCCGCACGAGGGAGGGTCTCCTGGGGGGATGGGTGCGGGGGGGACCGTGCATGGCACATGGCAGGTGCCCCCGATATCCAGCAAGGAAACACTTATAACTCAAAATTCTACTGAAACATTCTGGTCAGCTTTGAGGAACTTCAGAACTATTTTGGAATATCAGCAAATTTTGGATGAATCTAGATATATAAATTAGCCACCTTAAAGATAATATTGGCCCCTTTTTTTTGCATAAAACTGGGTATTTTCTTATAGCAACAGTTTTCCAGGAAAAAGGGAAGGGACTAGAGGGGAAAGGGTCCCCTTAAAATTAGGAAAGGGTCTGAATAAAGCAAAACCTCAGTCTGGGAGTCGGCTAAGGAAGGAGAGATGAAAAACCATGGGTGCTGAGGGCTTCCACATGCTGCCTTTTCTGTCATCTCATCTCATCTCATCTCATCTCATCTCATCTCATCTCATCTCTAAGCATTTACAAGGGCTCCTTTTTACTCACTAAGGAACTTTTTCTGTTTGGACACAGAAAAGTCACTTCTCTCAGTCTGGTGTAACTCCATTTCCTCAGCAGATTTTCTGGCGACTCTGGAATCTCCTGACTCCTGCCCCTCCCCTGAAGCAGCCCTGAACCATGTGGCTGTCCGCCGCCTTCCTGTAAGAACACCTCTCAGAGAGCACAATCCCCCTTCCCTACCACCCCCTCCTCCTTCCCCTCCCTCTCCTCCTCCCCCTCCGCCTCCCAATGTCAGCTCCCTAGGCAGAGCAGGGCACCTGTCCCACTTCCACTCTGAGAGCGTCAGTGGTGATGAACCTCGAAGTTTCACTCAGTGAAATAAAAAAAGAAAAAACACGGATGTTCTCTTCTGGCCATCAAAAGAGAGCTTTTTCTCTTTTGTTTTCAAATGCTGCCTTGTGAAACTTCTCAAGAACCAACATGTAACACAGAATCTGACTTGTGAAAACCAATCTCCGCTTAAACAGAAATCCACATCGCCGATACCAGTTTGGCTCAATGGATAGAGCATCGGCTTGGGGACTGAAGGGTATCAGGTTCGATTCTGGTCAAGGGCATGTACCTTGGTTGCGGGCATATCCCCAGTAGGGGGTGTGCAAGAGGAGCTGATTGATGACTCTCTCCCATCGATGTTTCTAACTATCTCTTTCCCTTCCTCTCTGTACAAAATCAATAAAATATATATATTTTAAAAACAAACAAACAAAAAACCCAGAAATCCACATCAATTACATTTCATCGCATGATTCCTAAAGCTCACTAGATGCTATTTATACCTTTTTGTTGTAAGAAGACATTCCAAAGAGAAAGTGGCCAGGAGTGTTCACATTCCTCTTATCATGCACCCTTTACCCCTCCCTCCCCCAACAAATTAAACCCAAGTTCAAGTCAGCATGGCTATCTGTCTCAGTGGTTCCCAGGGCTAGCCATGTTTTGACTATAACAATGAAAATTCTAAACCCAATCTAAAGCAACAAAACCTGACAAATGTCATGTAATCAGCCGGTGAAGGATGAATGCTGTGAACGTCAGACCAAATAGTTTGTCATCATATTGCCTGTCGAGTAAAGACCTTCCGGTTTCAAATTCAAGCGCTCTGTATGATTTTATAATATAATTGACATTTTCCTTTCAAATTAAGAATATCCATCTTCCCACCCAGAGTCCCCGATACAAAAATCTCACCCAGCTGTTTACTCATGCAAAAGCTATTAATTGCTAACAGCCCCTCAGGTTGCTTCCAGCAGTATCTGCTTCTGATATTTACAGGAGGAAAATACATACCCGGGCATACCTTTGTGCCTGGCTGATGGTGGGGACAGGACGTCCTGAGTGGCAAACTGCCTCTATCACACTGATCCATCTGCCTTCGTCTATTAACCACCACCTTCCCTAACGCGTGTGCGGACTACTGATCACACCTTCGCAACCGGAGGGAGTTCAATCCGGCTGAGGTTTAACACAGCTCCCCCAACGGGCAATCAGAGGATAAGAAAGGGGAAGGGGGGGAAAAAAGCTACAAAAGACAGACACAGAAATCAACAAAAATAGGTAAAAACGAGACAGGACATGTTAAAAATTGAGAATTTAACTGGAACCTCTGCCAACGCTTTTGGCAATTGAAGTCATTTGATTCAGTTCCACCAAATTAGCAGGAGCACTCTCTCCGCACAGAGCATGCTCCGGAGGGGCAGACCCCAGCGCTGTGCGCTCAGGCAGCAGAGCCGGTGAACGGGTTAACCGCTCATTCATCCCTTAAGGATGGCATCTCCCAGTTCATAGTGAATCATCTGTTCAACAAGGCGATCTGGCTTCTACTGCCACACACTCAAAAGCAAGATTTTGATTAGTAGTGGGAGACAGAAGGGGAACTAGAAAGCATGACAAAGTTTTCAAGGGAGAGACAAAGGAAATACAGGGCTAGCTTTGTTTGGTTTATTAAATTTCAAGGGCTCTGCCAGGCCAGTTTGAAAAATGCATGATATCACCAGTGTGTTTATTAAAAGTGCTGCTTTAAATTGCAGATTGAGCAAGTGTGAATTCCCTTTGGTAGCGGCAGGTTATTGACTAACAATTATATGCAATTTTTGAATGAAAGGAGGGGGTGGGGGGAGAATGGCAGGACTACGGCTCTAAAGCTGCTGCTGAATGTATGACAGTAAAATGTCCGGATTCACGTGGACGCAACCTTTCCAGGTTCCCTTGCGTTTTAATTGTTCAGGTCTTTTAAGATGATGTTCAGATCAAAGAGTAAAATGGCATACACTTTGCACAAGGCTTACTTGACAGTTTATTACTGGATTTGGGAAGGGGTGGGGAACCTGCCAGAGAAGAGGGCTGCTTGCTAGCTAACTTGAAAAATGCACTTGTTTCAGCACAGAAATAACAAATCTGTTTCTGATTCCAGACATTACTTTCCAAATGCTGCTGAGGAAAGAATCTAAGGAATTCTTTTACATACACAACATGCACAAGACAACTGGAGAGCGGCCTGTGATCCGCTCCAGGGTGCACAGCGGGGAAGGAGAGAGCTGCGTTTTTAAGTATGAACTGCCCTCGCGGGAGCAGAAGCGCATGCCTGAGATAGTTCTGAGCTGTAATCTGCAACATAACTCTGCTATTATTAGACAACCTAGAGGCTTTCCTAAATCTGTAAGTTGTGAAGCAGAAAAGGATGTGGACGGGACCCTGCCATGCTGAGCATGCGGGCAGCTGGGAGACACCCGCTCCACACAATTCACCCTGTTTCCAATCCACGGAACTAGATGTCCAGCTCTTGGACGATACAGAAGACCGAAGAAAGGGGAAGAATCTAGTCCAAACACCAAAGCCAGGTTTAAATCTCTGTAGAGAATGCTGGCCGGGTAAAATCCAACATTAAATTCAGAAAATTAAGGTCCAGGATGTTCACAAAGCATGCTGAAATTATCCTTAGAACACAAAAGGACTTATACTTAATCCTTTCATAAAGAGCAATGGTCTTAAACTCAACTACACAGGGGTATCCTGCTTTACAACTTAGTAAACTATGTAATGTTAGAGCCAATGATTCAAAAGGATGTAATTTCGCATGCATCGCTTCTGTTTTATTAATACGGGGGGAGACTCGGCAACAGAATCCACTTTGGAGAGAAAGATCACAGGAGAATTCTGAACGACTGAGTCATCCAGCAGACTGAGCCATCTAATGCAACTGTTTAAATTTTTGGCTCACACTGAGTTGACTGCAGTCAACTGAGTTCAATTTTGTTTTTTGTTTTTCCCCTTCTCAGTGGGATGAGTTCATAAAGGAAACTGGATCACTTATTGGAAATAAAAAGGCACCATTTTCTGCTTTTGCGTGACTATTCATTGTGAGTATATTTTTAACCCTTGTACCTACACATACAAACCTGTCTTGAACTTGCCCTAAGTTACAAATGAATCATCAAAGCAGCTAGACTGAACAGTCATTCTTATATTCTGTCCATTAACTACATCTCCTATCAATGCTTTTTTACAATGTTATTTTACATAATGGGGTGAAGTGTTTCCCCAAAACCCACATCTATTGGGAACCTCAGAATGTGATTTTATTTGAAAACTAGAGGCCCGATGCACAAAATTTGTGCATGGGGGGGTATAGGGGAGGGATGGTGTCCCTCAGCTCATCCTGTACCCTCTCCAATCTGGGACCCCTCGAGGGATGTCCCACAGAGATCGGGCCTAAATTGGCAGTCCAGACATCCCTCTCACAATCCAGGATGGCTGGCTCCCAACTGCTCGCCTGCCTGCCTTCCTGATTGCCCCTAACCACTCCCCTGCTAGCCTGATTGATGCCTAGCTGCTCCCCTGCTAGCCCAATTGCCCCCAACTGCCTTCCCTATGCTGGCCTGATCACCCACAACTACCCTCCCCTGCCGACCATCTTCTGGCAGCCATCTCTGACCACATGGGGGCAGCCATCTTGTGTGAGAGTCAATTTGCATATCATCTCTTTATTATGTAGAATTATATAGGATAGTCTTTGCAGATGTAATCAGTTAATATGAGATCATATATTGGAGTAGAGTGGGCCCTAAATCAAAGGACTGCTGTCTTTATCGAGCAAACCACCTGACAGAGACACAGGGAGACACACAGGGAAGACAGAGCCAGAGATGCGGCCACATGCCAAAAAAAAACCTGAGGCCTCAGAAACCAGAAGAAGCATGGAAAGACCCTCCCCTAAAGGCTTCAGAGGGCACCTGGCCTCGCCAACACCTTGATTTTGAACTTCAGCCTCTAGAACTGGGAGAGAAGAAATTTCTGTTTTAAACTACTCAATGGTCATTTGTTACAGCAGCTCCAGGAAACTAATACGGATTTGTTTAGCCACTAACCCGTGTCAGTTGGCCAATGCTTTGCTTACCAGTCTACAAGAAGATTACTGTAGGACATGCGATGAAATGTCTAGGTACTTGTACAGCTGTTTGACATTGTGGCAATAGCCCACAGCACATGATTTTATGTTTTACAAAATATCTGCCTGTGATGGATTGGAAATTAGAAGTAGGAAACAGTCTTCAGAGTTAGAGATGCACTACAAAGATCGTTAATATTCATAAAGATGAACTGGTGTACTCTGCAATTAAGAAACTTACCATCTGAATCATCTCGGAGAAACTTAGTTAGGTTCCATGCAGTTTTAGTGGTAAAAATATTTCATTCTGATTTTTTGAACAAAGTAAACCATGGATAGTATTCGATATGTGCATGGTAGTTTGCTATGGACCATGTTATTTGATTAGCCAGAAGCTCACTTCCCAGACCACACTGGGCCATCCATTGATTATGCAGGAAAGGAACAACAAACACATCGTGGCTTTGTTAACCACGGGGACCTTGGCAGAACTTGAGAGAACATCCTCCCGGAGACTGGGAGCTCAGGCACTGCTCATCCAAAATGAACTTGGGTGGAGTGGGCGTAGCTGAGCTACTTCAATGGCAACAGCAGAGAGTGATTCTAACTAAATGAGCTATTACCCTGACAAGAGAGATAAAGATGACATCTCTCTTTACAAGAAGGCATTTTTTTTCTAGCACCAAATCAACCCAAAGCTGAGTAGACCAGACTTCAGGGAAAAACAAAAAATAGCCTAAATGGAGAAAAGGAAACGTGCATCCGTGTGGGAGGCTGTCTGGTGTGAATGTCTTCTTTAAACAAAAGAAATGCACAGGAACACAACGTAACCCCAAAGAAGGGCAGCCGTTTCCTTTCAAGTCTATGCAAATCATAACCGCAGACTCCACAGCCCTTAGGATCTCAGCGAGCCACAGAAACAGGCCAGTTAGTGAGACCTGAGAGTGCCTCCCCCAGAGGGGAACACACACAGGGAGAACACAGAGCACTGCGAGGAGCCCTTGGTATCCCTGTGTTGAATCTCAATCTCCATTACTTCGGCCTGGGGTCGCCTCATCTGTAGCACAAAGGGCAACCCAAGCATCATTACTGTAAGCCAAGAGGCTACACATCCCAGGAAGAGAGCAAATGCCAACTGTTTGTCCTGGCTGCTGGGAGAGCGGGAGTGGGCTTTAATGGGGACTTTGGATTCCCAGTTAGACACACACACTTCAGCATAAAAGTACTTACTCTGTTGTCATCACATGCCATTCACCTAACTTTCTAAACTGTCCTCCTAAGTTTCCACGGAAACTAAGAGTCCATGAAGTTGATAGATTCTTTAATAAAGTGGAATTGCTGTTATGGGAATGGGTGGAGACAAATATGTTGAAGCTGCAAAAGTCATACCCTGCAACAACTCCACACCTGCATTCAATTAAAAACCTAAACCTTAAGCTATCATTAGATCATAATGATTTCAACTGCACTGTGGAAATTACTCTAGGTTAGCAAGCAACCTCATCCAATAAAACTGCATGTTGGCTCTGACAGTTACATTCTTAAGACAACAGCTTAAAAAAAAAACAACACAAACTTTTTTTTACAAAAATGAACTCATAATTCATTTAATCTACAATTATTTTTCAGAAGTATTCAAATTCATTTGAGCCTTCTGAACTCCTTAGAAATCTACTGCAACTCGATAATCCCTATAGTATATATTAATTTAATTCTTTGGAAGAGAAAAATGGGATGTTTTTTCTTGTTCTTACCCCCTCAGTTTTATCAAATTTGTACCAACTGTATAAACAAATATCCAAAACTCAGTTTAATATTAAAGACGTGGGTGGTTTTTAAGATGCCAAATTAGGGTTAAAGTCTGTAAAGGTTCAGTCTAGAGAATCCATGTCTTTCCTCATTAATAGACTGAGGACAAAGGAATAGTTAAACAAAGCAAGCCGGGACCAGTTTATTTCCAAAAATTGAAAAGCTGTCAAGAATTTCACATCAACAGAATGACATACACTCAAAGAAATGAACAAAATAATCTATTCCAGTTCTGAGGAAATTCATTTTCACTCCCCCATTCCAGCAATCTCATAGACAAACACACTCACTCTCAAATGCCTAAATTAATTGCATTCTGACAAGAGTTGGAAGAAAAACAGAGTTGAAGAAAGAAAATAATTGCCTCAAAAGAGAAAATACACTCTCCCCTAATCAGAAAATCACTACATGCACTCATATATTCACCGTGTTACAGTACTTGAGAAATAATACCATCCTTACATGGCTAGAATAAGAACTGTGTCTACAGTAAAATTAACTTCATTCCTGATTCACACAAGAAAGCTGATAGCAATAGAACTGTTTGCCCCTTCGAGTCATTCTGACCCTTGCCGTGGGCAATTGACTCATCACACGCAAGCTCCCTAATAGGATTTATACTACCATTGTAAACTATTCCCACTTTCATTAAGTTTCCTTTCATTCTAAACTTTTAACTACTTTTGTCTATGACAAAATATATACGAAACACACCCAAAAAGTTCTGGAGAACTATCTTTTCTGTCTAAAACAAAATTCCATCTCCCCAGCAGGAGGTCCTTTCTTCCTGTTTGCAACAGACTAAGAACAATGACTTTTTTCACTTTCATACTTCTCCAAACTCCCTCACACTTTGATTTTCATAGAGCCAGCCCTGCGGTCTGGACTTGGGATGCTCAAGGACCATCTTTCTAACGGAGACCCTCACCACCCACCGGGACCAGGAGCCCCCTCACCTTTCAGGCAGAACATGGTGGAGCAGTCCCATGGAGGGGCCGTGCTCTGCGGCGAGCCGCCTGCAGTGCTAGGCACAGCTGTCTCCCAGCCCACCTCCCCAGCGCTCCCTGCCAGAGCAAGCGCGGGGCAGCCGGCCAGCGCCTGCGATTACAGGAAGCCACTGCCCAATCCCCGGCTTTCTGGCCCAGCCGCTGACACCTCCCTATCTCCCAGGCGTGGTTTCACACCACAGAATCAGCCGGGATCATCTGGGGAAGTGAGGGGCGCAGGGGTGAGCCGCTGCTGCTCACAGGGTCCAGGGGAGCAGAGCGGTGCAGGGCAAGTCCGCGGGCCTGCCGGTCACAGTTTCCACTGCAGCAGATGCGGCAGCTCATGTGACCCACGAGGCAAAAGCAGAAATCACTGGATTCAGTTTAACTGTTTGCTATGAATGACGACTATCCTTGGACTTCATTATTCCAATACTCTAACTTTTTTTTTTTTATTGATATCAGACAACTCACGGACTGGTCCACAGGCAGTGCTAAACCTTAGCGTTGAGACCGCATGCAGTTGCCTGGGTCTCAATAAAGGGGTGCGTGTAGGGGAAGTGCTGGTGACACTGAGGGAGCGCCACGAAGTGCTGACTATGGTTCCTATCACCACTCCTGTCACTCAGCTTGAGGGTGAGGACAAAAAATGTGAAGCGTGTTATGCTTGTAGGGCCCTGCCGTTTTTCCAGAGGAGGCAACGAAAATAAATGTCCCCGAGTTGGCATCCCAGCAGGTGAAGGTCTAACTCTACTGCAGCCACAATCAGATCATGACATTTCTCCCCTCCCCTGGGAAGCTACATCCACTCTGGTGAGTGAAGGGCTTTAACGAAGTTCTCATTTTAAAAAATGGCCAGTTAGCATCAGAAGTCTACGTCCCTTTACTTAGAAACTCTTTAACAGGTTAAAAGGCGAGAGAAGAGAAACGGTCTCCTAACGTGGCCTGGGGAACACCCTGCTTGAAGGGCAGTCTGACAGTGAGTGGCCCACAGCCTCCAGAGCCCCCTGGTCACAGGAAGTGGCCATTGTTCCCAGGGCCCGTTGCTGTGTGCAGTCTTCCTTTCGACTCCACAGGATGCAGGAAACTGACTCATAGGAACCATCTATCTGTCTGTGTCCTGGGGTGCTGGCTGCAGCCCTAGGTACACAGTATGGATGCTCCATGGCTTCGGATTTGCACAGAAGGTGCAGCATATCCTCGCTGGGTGTCTGCTCCTCACCTCCTAGTATCCCCAGCAGCACCCAGTTAATGTTTCCTACCGCAAGGAAGTCATTGTCCTTGTTGCTATAATCGTAAAAAAATAGCAGAGCCCTAGCTGGTTTGGCTCAGTGGATAGAGTGTCAGCCTGCGAAGTGAAGAGTCCCAGGTTCGATTCTGATCAAGAGCACATGCCCAGGTGGGGGAGGAGGGGCATGCAGGAGGCAGCCGATCAATGATTCTCTCTCATCATTGATGTTTCTATTATATCTCCCTCTCCTTTCCTCTCTTAAATCAATAAAAACATATTTTTTTAAAAAAAATAGCAGAGATCCCTAGCCAGAGCTCACTGGGATGAAAAAATCCTGCATGTGGAATGACAGTGATATTAGTTCTTAGAACACAGCTGGAAGGAAGCTTATAGCTCTTCTCATTGGTAGACTGGTTCAGCGATGAGGCAACTTGCCCAACTAACCAGTGGCTACATCAAGATCAAAGCTAAATCACCTGACTCGGCTTTTTCCATCTCACCATGTGACCCTCTCATGGATGGCTGGAGTCATACCTTGTCCTTGCCTGTCTTGAGTGGTCTTCGATGCAATGTAGGAATTACGAAGGTACTCCTGGATGTATTCTCATGGGGTAGATATAACTTTTGAAATTGCACACAGAGCGAGAAACTCTACAACTCGGAGAGTTAAGACTTCTGAACATAGGTTAGTAGACGGAGTTTGGGTGGTTATATGCTCCTAATAGCACTCTATGAATACTCACAGTTAAACCTTTTAATATTGACAACTTTATTGCTGGAAAGAACACCGAGTTGAAAAGTAAAGAGAATGTGATTGCAGCTGCATCTGTAGCTTTATTTAGCTGATCTTTAGAGCAGTTCATGGCCTATAAATGTGGGGGCTAAATTAACTCTAAGATTCTATCCTTCTAGCCAATTCCATTAATATTTTGCTTTGACACAGATAGCCTGTATATTAATATAATATATATAAGCATTTTGTTAGGGGCATTATCTCAAGGAAAAAGACAATTCTTGCCTTCTCATGGTTTAGTGCAAGAAGTGGGTGAATGAACAACTATAATGCAATGTGATAACATACAATACACAACATCAATAATGATCAACAAAGCTCCTTGCCTATTACCATCTAACTAAGCTGCTCTTCCTAGCCAGGTGAAAACATCCATAATTTAATGTAATAGGCTGCATGGTGTCCCCCCAAATTCCTGTCTACCCAGAACCTCAGGATGTGATCTTACGTGGCAATAAGGTCCTTGCAGACGTACTTAAGGTAAGAATCAGGATGAGATGGCACTGGATTAGGATAGTGGTAAGGAAAATAAGAGACAGGAGAGGACCCACAGAGACACAGAGAAGGCCGGGTGAAGATGGCAGCAAAGATTGCAGTTATGTGGCCACAAAGCAAGGAACACCTGGACCACCAGCACTGGGAAGAGGCCGGGAAGGATTCTCCCCTAGAACCTTGGGAGCGAGTGTGGCCCTGCTGACACCTTGATTTCCAACTTCCAGCCTCCTGGGAGAATGCATTTCTGCTGGCTTAAGCCACCCATTTGTGGTGATTTGTTACAGCAGCCCCAGGAAACTAATCCATTTAGCAAGGTAACAATTATAGCAGAGGGGCGTGATTTTTTATTTCTCTTTAAAACAACTTCAATTCATGGTTACATGGGCTTAAAAACCTATTTTTCCCATACTGCTGAACTCACTGTGTCTATATTTTCAATGGAAAAAATAATCTTCCTATAACACTCATAATCAGCACAAATACCATCTTCTTTACATTGGTGAAATTATAAGTATCCCCATCTGAAAAGTTCACAGCATTAAACTCAAACAATGGCAATAGAATAGGTATTTTACTAACATAGAATATAAGAGTATCATTTTTTTTTAAATCCCTCATTTTCACTATCAAACAAGTGTGAATATGTTTGAGAAATAAAACATAAGACACGCTATAATCATTTTTTTTTCAAACTAGGAAGAAAAAGAATTATCCATTCAAATTATTATCTGCCACTACTGATCATTCCTACTGAGTCTGAAAAGTAAATACTGAGGAAGCTGGGGAGCGGGTCCAGGATGATGAATGCTCACAGAGTTTACAGCCCGATGGGCAGGACAAAGGCCTTGTCTTTGCCAGCCATGACCTTAGAGCAGCAACCACTGTTCTCCCTTGTAGGATTACAACATCTAGCATCATGTTAAAATTTAACATTATTATCTCAGCCAGAGGGAGTGGTGGCCACACAAACAACCAAAATATTTTAGAGACTTATTGTCCTCCAAACCACTGCAGTGTTATGAAATTTATGTGCTGAAATTTTGTTTGTTTCAATAAAATACTGGGGATATGGGTAAATTAGAAATAAATTTGCACAATGCGTAGAATTGGTGAGTCTAGAGGGCACAAAAGTCTACTTTGTTCCTGACGAAACCCAAAAACACAAGAGAAATAGGCAAACCATACCTTCTCCCTGTGCACCCTGACTCTTCACAAAAGCCAGGCAAAGATGGAAAGAACCTTCTCCATACCCAGGTAAGAATAGGTTCCACATTTACTAGGAAAGTATTCCACGCTGGGCAAGGCCTGCTTTCATATCTCTCTGTATGCATCTCAGTGCTTCAAAAGTCAGAGACTAAAGACATATTCCCAGTCACCACCTCCCATTTTCCTCTATACTGCAGGAGACTGAAGATGCTGAACCCCCGATACTTTAACATCAGAAGGGCCCTGGCTAGTGTGGCTCAGTTGGCTGGGCGTAGTCCCATGTGCAACAAAAGGTCACAGATTCAATCCAGTTAGGGCACACGCCCAGGTTTCAAGCTCCATCCCCAGTAGGGGGCGCAGGAGGCAGCTGATTGACATTTCTCCCTCTCCCTTCCTCTCTCTCTAAAATCAATAATACTTTTAAAAAAATATTTTTTAAAAAGAAAGAGAAGAACCAAGTTAAGCCAATTCTCTGTCATAGAAGCCACACTGTTGGCCAAGGGTAAATGTGAACATCTCACCAAAGTGTGAGAATGTGCACTTCAGTTTTCTAAGCAGTTCTAGAATACTTCGGTTTTTAACAATATTCTGAATTTCTCATTTAAGAGAATTACTGTCTAGGTTTTTCCATATATATATATCTTTGCTACTCCAGAGAAAGACAGGAAAAAATTTAGCATTACAACTTCACATTGGCTAATTGCACGTTTCCCCGGTGACTGTAAAACTGGTCCTGGTTTAGTGCCCCCCTCTGGTCACCTCCATAGGCAACATCAGTTCATCACAGGGAAATCTGGGACACAGGTCTTTGTTCGAGACACTTCCTCTCCCTGCATCCTGTTTAATTTTTCTGCACTCTGAACCCAAGGGCGACCTCAGCCTCTTCACAGTCACTCTTCTCTTAGGAGAGGTCTGAATCCTGGCTTGTTAAAGGAACAGGTTATTCTAGGTTATTTTATGCTGGACACAAACCAGCCACAGAGCTCCAAAGCACCGGCAAATATTTCTCTGGGGTTCTCCAATGGCTTCTGGCCTAAGGGAGCTTCATTCATGTCACTAAATGTCCTCCCAGAATCAAAGGAGCTCTGCACTAATTGGCCATTTTTAAATACGCACTCCTGAGCCCATTCTTAAGGCTATTTCCTCCCCTCTCTTTGGCCCTCTTCACAACCAAGCCTGGATTTCTTGACATCACAACCAAGAAAGCAGCCCTCATTTGACCCTTTATCATGAAATTGTCTCTTATCATATCCAAGGAAGCCTAGTTCTTCTCCTAATACCTAAATGAGTTGTTTTTTTTTTCTTTTTAAGAACCTTTGAGTTACTCCGGTTCCACTTTCCCAGGGAGTGTAACCATGCGTTTCCAACTTGACCTGAGCTCTTAGCTTAGATAACCTCACAGGCTCTCTTGCTGTCTATCTTAGGATCCAGCAGAAGGAGTCCTTACTCTGCAGCCTTGCTCCACTCATCCCACCCTGATGTAGCTTCAAAAGGCAGTGCCTGTGGCTGAGAGCTTTCTTTTGGCTATAATACTCCTTCAGACCTTTGTAGCAGTTACTTTTTTTCTTTCCGAGCCTAACCCCTTACTCTACCTTCATACATTCTACATCTTTCCCAAAGAGCTCCAATTGCTCCATTCTCTCCCTTAAGAAAAAAAAAATCATGTTTCTAGCTTATGTGAAAAACACAAGGTCAGGATGAATCCCCAAGTCCCCACTGAGCAATAAAGGCCCTTCTTTTCCCAACATTTCTGGCCACATCTCCCATTAAGTGGCCTTGCGAGTCTTTGCGCCACATTCCATGTGGTCTTAAACCTCCACTCTTCTCGCTCAAGCCATCATTCCCTTTGTCTGGAATGCAGGCCCCACCCCACTTTTTATTTCTCTTAAGCCTCCTCTGACCACTCTCCTCTCCCCCAGCAGAATCAATCCCTCCTTGGGCTATGCCACCGTGTTTTTGTTTTTGTTTTAATCTTCACCTTAGGAGATTTTTTTTCCATTGCATTTTTTACAGAGAATGGAGGGGAGGAAGAAGGAGGAGGAGAGAGAGAAATATTGATTGGTTGCCTCTCATTTCTACCCCGAATGAGGCCAGGGATTGAGCCTGCAACCAAGGTACATGCCCTTGATCGGGAATCGAACCTGCAACCCTCAGGTCCATGGGCCAATATTCTAACCACTGAGCAAAAAGGCACCATGGTTCTTTACTTATGCAGCTATCATAGTGCCACAATTCCATCTGCATGCCTAAAATGAGAGTTCCACAAAGTAGGAACTTGTTCATTCACACTTAACCTACAAGGCCCTGTGGGGTGCCCGGAACATAATAGATGATCACTGTCCTCAGCATAAGCCAGAATTACTATCACTTTATATTTCATCCAAAAACACATAGCAAAATGTTAAAAGAATATGTATAAAACTTGGGTGAGGTATCTATCTAATAGCATAATGATTCCTGGGAAAGTCATAAAAATATTTAGCATATTCCTTAAAATTAAATAAATACTATTTTTTCCTACATAAAATTGTACTTATTGAAACTCATTATTGAATAATAGTTACTGATCATTAAAAACTAAACTTATGGTAGAATATTTGTAAACCATAATTTCTTTAGAGATTAATAATCTATCACAATATATAAATATCAAATCATTATGTTATATATATGAAACTGATATAATATTATATGTCAATTATTTTTCAATAGAAATATATTATTTTAAAAATTCATGGTCTATAGAGGCCTCATTTTCAAACCCATGAACACAGATACCATTCTCAAGGCAAGTTCGCCAAAGCAAACTCAGAAAACAGTTTTCCTGCTCTCATTCAGCCTAAATTAAATGTTTGAAGGATGATGGACATGGGAAGGAAAAAATAATTTTTCTGGAAATATTATGTCAGAATGTTGAAGTCAGTGTGACCAGCTGGAGGGAGGATACAAATAATGTCATAATAATGACCCCCAATCCCCTTTAGTGGCTTTGTTTTTCCCTTATAAAACCACTGGAGTCTAATTTAATTCTCTTAAAGCTCTGCCGTTTTCTGTAGACCTAACAAATATGTGTTATATTTTAGAGAGTCCAAGTTAAAGCACATATAAATAACCTCGTTTCAATTACTATTTTAAAACATTGAGGGTTCTAATTCTTGGAATGATAAATATGTACACTCATTTAGGTCTTGTATAATTTCCTTTTGTAATGTCTTGTAGTTGGCTCATTGTTCACTAAATGTATTCCTAAGTATTTCTGTGTGTGAATGGAGGCATTCTCCAAATTTCATTTTCTAATTATTTAGTGTTAGTACAGAGAAACACAATTGATTTTTGTATGCTTCTCTTATATCCTGCACCCCTGCAATGTTCACTTATTAGTCTAGTAGCTTTTGGGGGAATTACCTAAAGTTTTCAAAATACACCACTGTGGTCAATGAATAAAGAAAGTTTTACATCTAAAAAAAACTCTTATCCTTTCATGCTATCTATTTCATCACTATGCTCCTTAAGGAATCGACTCCTAAAATACCATATTAATGACAAGCCCTCCCCAACAAAAAGCAACTAACCTAAAATAGACTATTTGTATCATTTTTTCCTAAGCATCTGAGTACTCTAAGGAAGTTAAAACAATAACCAACCTTCAACTATGGAAACAGGTGCAACTCTCCTGCCCACACAATCCCCATCCTAATCATTCTACAGAGAAATCAGCCTACAGATCAGAATTATTCAAGATCCCGAGGCAGCCAACCAGGAGCAACCCAAGTTCTGCCACCCTTACGTGTTAATAGAACATCAGCTCATAACCAGAGACAGTACCAACTGAACTACAACTACTGTGAATCATCAAGCAAAACATAGAAGTTAAAAGGAAGACATACAATAAGTGCCCAGCCCCCGGATAACTTTTTATTATTCTGATACTAACCTTAAAATTTGTAAATTTAAAATATTTTATTTTTAAAAGCCAACTCTATATTTTAAAACCCAAATTTCATTTTCTAATTATTTAGTGTTATTTCTACACAAAAAAGGTAGTTTATTTCTGAAATACCACATTCTCCAACTTTTAACCCACTTAAGCCTTGGCGACAACGGTGAAAGGAAGGAGCTAATCATTTCCCTTTCAGCTGCCAAGTCTTCTTTCTGAGCAGCCAGGCAGCCTGAAACTTCCCAGGAATAGCGAGTTATTTCAGAACCCATAGGACTTACAACAATAATGGTTTGAGGAAACCGCAGCGTTTAGGTTCATTCAGTCTTGTCCCCTGTTCTTAGCAGTTTAAAAATAAGCAAGAAAATGATTCTTCAATTTGGCAGGCCAATTCCAGGGAGGCGTCCTGCCACAGTGCATGATAATCACAGAGTTACAAGGTCCACAGAGGACAGCTTTCCACAGAAACAGCTTTTTCTGGACCTCCTCTTTGATCGCCAAACTGATCTGAGCCTTTTTCATTTTTGTCTTATCTCTTCTTCTCTTCTACCTTCCTTCCCTTTCCTCCTCTCTCTCTCTCTCTCTCTCTCTCTCTCTCTCTCTCTCTCTCTCTCTCTCGATCAGTAAGTTAAATCTAATAGAAGTCTGCAATTCTGCAGATGATAATGGCTGGCATTTTCGTTCCATTTTTATTTAATGCATCTCTGCAAGTTCAGCTTTTAATGATAATAATTCTACAACCCCTCAAAAGGGGGGGGGGGGAGCTACATGTCAAACAGTAATACTAAGTTTAAAGTTTGAGAATGCACTTATTTCTTCAGAGGCAGGTGTGCTTTTGACAGCTCTATTAAGTTATTCCACTGTCTCTAAGGATTTCAGTTGACACAAAGGAAAGGCTGCAGCCCGGGGCCCTTGGGGTTTTCTGTTTGTTTTGGGGAGGTTTTGTTGTTTTTCCCAATTCTTTGAAAGCTGAATAAATTTTGCTTTTGTGGGTGGAATCAAAGTTACCCCAGAGAGCCTGATGTCCCTCTTTGCCCCTGCTCTCGTTAGTGAGCTGCTTGTCCTAGGCACGTCTATTTAGAAAACTTCTGTGTACTACAGCGTGAATGAAAAGCTTCCCAAACCTGCTCTGAAAGGTCAGCAAAGGAATGTGTCACTTGACCTTCACAGGGCAGTCAGGAATGCCAGAATTGAAGAAACGAACAGAAAGGACACCATCTCAATACTGTTTAGGAGAGGGGAGAGGAATGTCAGGGCACAGCCTCACTGGGCCACTGTGGGTTGTGGGGTCTTAAGCAAACTAACTGGCCTCCCTGGACCCCCGCTTCATCGGTCACAGACATCAGACAGGGCTATCTCTGAGGTGCCTTCCAGCCCCAATAAGTTAGCCGTGTTTTGTTAAGGTGACTCTACTTGGATCCCTTCACACGGCCAATTTGGGGGATATATGCAAATATTTACTCAAATGCTCTCAAATGGCACCGAGAGAGAAAAATATGTGGTCACTGCTTCAATAAACCCTCTGTCTAAATAACAGCTACAGTTCGTTTCTCTGATTAGGTGTACACAAAATGGTCAGAATTCTCTGAAATTCTGCTTCATCTGGAAAGGAAGACATCCACAGCTGCCATCATCTCTGAAATTTTACATCCAAAACACACAGTAAACGCTGGGCATCAAAAGCTTTGGCTACAAGGAGTGAGCAGCTTCTATCAATTCTCTAATGTTTGGAGAATAAGAGAAAGCGTAACAGTGCTTTCTGAAATTGTTGTGCTTTTCTCTGAGCCTCAATTCTTGAATCACACAAAACAACTTCATTTTAATCTCTACTTTCAATTTATTCAAATTGCATACAAACATTTTTGCAGTTTTCCTGTCTGTAAATCAAAGTATTCACAGAGCAACTACTGTAGGCCTAGGATGCAAAATGGGAACTGTGGCATTTCAACCTCATCTATTAAAAGATCATGTTAATTCTGAATATCGGGATATAGTGGTTTATTAAGAAATCGCAAAAAAAAAAAAAAAAAAAAAAAAAAAAGCAGAGTCCAATCAGCTTTTTCAGTCACATTTTATATAATTCCCACTTGTGTTAATGAAGATCAAATGTCATTTAAAGTTATTGGCCAAAAATATTTAGTGGAGTAGAGGTGGTTTCAGATAATATTAATTATTCAGAGAAATATGTTTTATCTTCACCACTTTTTTACTTTTCTATAAGCAGATAATGTGAAGAAAAATATGAAATTGAAGATACGGGGAGATTTCACCCATATGAAAAACAAAAAAAATATATGTGGTGTCTAAATATTAGACGGAGAGAAGAGAAGGGAGGGAGAGGAGAGAATGTGAACTTAACAAGTTATTAGAGAATGTGAATAATAGTGAAACAAAGCTTAAAAGTTATACTTGCTTATTCAGTGAAACAACGCAGTAATCCTACTTGAAAACTCAGTGTTACAGAAGTGTTTAAAAGTTAACGTTTACAAAAAGAACTGGGATGCCCAAATATAGACACAATCCCACACATTAACACAAACATGTCCTTCATTCAACTGAACTAACATAAGAGCCAACAGAGGATAGACGTGTAAGAAACATACTTAACGCATAGTACAGTAACATCCCACTTATCGAGAGATCACTTTTCTGACCAGCTCAACCGCTCAAAATACAGTCAAAAGGTCAAAATGGTCTCTGACTAGATAGCATCTCTCCCAGGGCGGTGGCTCGGGTCAACACTGTTGTAATCAAGCGGATTGCCCAGAGCCTCCACACAAGCTAACGCATTAGAAACAACAGACCAGAGAGTGGTGGGGACAGGAGGCAGGCATGGCTGCAAGTGGGGAAAGAGAAGCTCTGCCTACAGCTCATGTGGGATAAGAGGCATGCACTGGAGACCCACTTCACACCCCCGCAAAGATCCGTGCAGGCCTCCAGAGCCACCAGGGCATCGCCGGGTTACTACAGGGTTCAACGACTATTCATGGTGACACCAAGACATCAAAAGCAGGTTTAACTGTGCTCTGTGGGCTGAGCAGAGATGTGGCACCCTGTCACATCAAGAGTGTGGGACTAAGTCACAAAAAAGTAGATTCAAGTCCCGTCTACAGCATTACTATCCATAAGGCTGTAGGCACGTCACTTATCTTTCAGAGGCTGCTTTCTCTTCTCACCACAAAAAGGGCCATGCCATCTGTCCTGCCCATGTCACAGGGCTGTCACAGCAATGACATGAGACTAACCAGGTGTGACTGCGGAGGACACCAAGACCTGCAATCAAGACTCTATCTGCAGAGTATACTTCAGAAAATAAGTTTTTTCTTTTAAAAAATATATTTTGAAATTTTTTTAAATACTGAAAGATGAATGAGACAAACTTTGGTTATACGAAAACTAGAGGCACAGTGAACAGATTCATGCACCAGTGGGGTCCCTTGGCATAGACTGCAGGCATCGGGATGAAACCGGCAGTCTGACACCCCCGAAGGGTCCCGAAGTGTGAGAGGGCACTCTGCAGAGTTGCTGTTGCTCGGCAGCTCCTACATTGAGCATCTTTCCCCTGGTGGTCAGTGCGCATCATAGCTACCGGCCAGTAGTTGGCTGGTTGCTTAGGGTGTGTGTGTGTGTGTGTGTGTGTGTGTGTGTAAATAAATAAAAGGCATATTCTTCTAACATTTTATATAAGCTAACATGTAGTCCATATGATCGAAATTTAGAAACGTATCTCTAACTAATCATCACTTTTTTATAATAGCTTTGTTTCAAAGAAAGCGTAACTTTTCTTCCAGTTCAGACAGGCTCTCTGACTCAGAGAGGCCATGGCCCAGCCATTCGAAGGTAAAGTTAAATGGAATGAACTTTCCAAGGAATCTTCCCCTATGGGGAACGGACAATAGGTCAGCAGGCAGAATGACAGAGGCATCTCCAGAAGAAGGCAGAAATTGGACAGGCATTGCTATTCATGAGCTCTCCCTTGGGTGGGTGAGCAGCTGCAAGCAGTCCTCGGAGTGCATTAGCGAGGCTCCGTGCCACTGTGCTCCAGCAGGGACACGGTGCGTGCTGCGGCTCCTCCGTCCTGCCCGCTAATGCCCCAGCACTTCCCTTTGTTCATCGGCACAGTCTGGGCTCGGAGCAAGTAGGGAGACCTAGATGTGGACTGATATAGTGCATGCATGCTCAGGCGCTTGTTGTCCTTGGTCAGTTCTCAGACCAGACAGGTTTCTGAGATTCACCCCTGATGCCACTGCATCTCAAGATACTACTTCTGGTGTGTGGGGCCCTTCCACAACATGGATGTGGCAGTGGACTGTCCACAGAAACACCACTAGTCTGTGACTCGCAGACACTGTGCAGGAGCCATCTGGACTCCGCATAGTAAAACCCTACAAGAAGTGAGGTCCACGGAAAGCACCACTTGCCTACTGAAGGCAGCGTGGCCTAACTTCCGCAGGTCAGGACTGACATTTCCTGTTTCATAAAGTAAGACAATAAAACAGGAGAGAAAATTGCAAGTATCATATGTGGACTTGCGGTAAAGTTAAGTGTTTTCACAAAGCTTTTGTTTCATTTTATATGCAGCAGGTCCTCAAAAACCTTGTTTCATTCAATCTCATCCTATATAATAAAGAGGTAGTATGCAAATTGTCCCTCACACCCTCACAAGATGGCTGCCTACGACCAGGCCAGCAGAGGGGTTAGTGAGAAGTGACCAAATGACTGAATAAGCAGGCTGTGTGGAGGGCCATGAGGGGTAACCAGGCTGGCAGGGGCGGGGGGGCAGTTAGGAACGACCAGGCCGGCAGTTGGAGGCAATCAGGCCGGCAGAAGGGGACAGTTGGGGGCAACCAGGCAGGCAGGCAGGTGAGCAATTAGGAGTTAGCAGTCCAGGATTGTGAGAGGTATGTCCGAGGGGTCCCAGATTGGAGAGGGTGCAGGCTGGGCTGAGGGGACACCCCACCACCACCACCACCGCTGTGCATGAATTTCGTGCATTGGACCTCAAGTTTTTTTTATAAAGGGGATGAGAAAAGATAAAAATCAATTCCAGCTCAGGAAGACTGTGTGAAGTCTGTGTGTTCCCCCAGGTCCTCCCCATGTCTGTGTGGGTTTTCTCCAGTACTCCATCTCCTCCCACATCCCGGCACTGTCACAGGAGGTGAACTGGAGTGTGTACATTACTCCAGTCTAAGCGAGCGGGTGTGGGTGCAAGTGCGCCCTCTGACGGAAGGACATTCTGACCATGCTCCCAGAACTGCCCGATTGGCCACCGTGACCCCGACCGGGAATCAGCGGGTTGGAAAATTATTCTCTTCCTTGTTTTTACCCATCTTTCTTAAATGTATGTAGTGCTCACATTTATTTCAATGTTCAATAGTAGATCTTTATTTGGAAGTTTGGTGATGCATTTTTGTGACCAGAAATGTTGCCGTTGATACTTAGCTCTTGTTTATATCAATTAGCCTATTCCATGGTTTCCTTACATGTTGTTTCATTTAGTATCGCAGTTTCCAAGAATCTATCAACAGCACGAAATGAGGACTTACTGTATTTGCATATGTGTGCATATGTATATGTATAAGTGTGTGTGTGTGTGCATGCAAGGGATGGCTAGGAACAAGTGTAATAGATGATTACTCTGGACTCAGGCACACTTTCCAAAGTCACTGACTTAAACCACATACAATTAAACTTCTTGGACATATAAACCCCCAAACATTCACACCACAGATCCACTTTAAAAGGTTCTTTCCCCCACTCCAAAGAAGCATTTGTTGTAGAGAAACCTAACTCAATTTTCTCAGAAGCTAGGGGAAATTTTACTAATCCCACTTTTGTTCAAATCTTTTGTAGTCAGAGTTGAAACTTAACCTTCAAAAGTCAGTTACATAACCTTCGCCTGGTTACAGTGACATGAGAACCGGGATAACTGGATCGGATAACACCTGTCCCCATGTGTAGGCTGTAAACCAAGGTCTGATGATCCACAGGAACGTTGCACAAGAGGAAGCCCAACCTCGCCAGCTTCATGCAGCACCAGCAGCACACAAAAACCACCCACATGCAACAAGGTGTCCCAAAAACTGCTTCTGAAGCAAACAGAACCGGGACCCTTAGAACACACTGGCATTCAGGCATTCATACCTCAGGGCAAAAAATAACAAAACAAAAAAAAACTGGACCTGGAAAGCTAGCAAGGATTAAAAAAAAAGTACTTAAAGGATCTTGTTATAGTAGAAATACAGTGCGTTGATTAACTCTGCAACCAAATTACTTTTTTTTAATCCTCACCCAAGGGTGTTTTTTAAATTAATTTCAGAGAGAGGAAGGAAGAGAGAGAGGGCGGAGGGAGGGACAGAGAAAGAGAGAGAGAGATCGTCTAATCGGGGATGGAACCCGCAGCCTTTTGGTGTATGGGACAATGCTTCAACCAACCGAGCCCCACCCGCCAGGGCTGCAATAAAACCACGTTAAAGTAAAAACCAAAGTTCTTTTTCCAGGAAGTCGAAGCACTTTTTTTTTTTAACGAGAAAAAAAAAATGTAAATAAACAACGACCAGTCAGGACGACCGCAGCAACCACGCCAAGCACTAGCCACAACCACCCACGAAGGAAAGCTCACAGGCTGCCTTTTGTGTGCTTTGTAAAAGAATCCCAAACCAATCCAGGCTGAAGCAATATACACCTGTTCAGGTAAGAACTCTGGTTTATCTCCAAATGTAATCCAGAAACACCAGATACCCGGTTTCTACCTGAGCTGAGGCGTTTAGGATTACAAAGTGAAAGAGAACCTTTGGGAATAGAAGAGAGAGAACTGCACTCACAGTCAAATACACTTATTCTCACTTTCTCTTTTTAGGTTTACTCAAAAGACAAAAACCAAGTGATACCGTTTAGTGAAATCTCAGCTGCTTGTGGCTTTCACTTACAAATGGGCTTTTCTTAGAACTCAAATCTGACCATTTACGTGTGCCACTGACATTATTTTAACCAGTTAATAAAATTCGTTTTTATCTTTGTCCCTTGCCTTGGCCAGCCATGTACAGACACTATTTACCTATGTCTTTAAAGACAAACAGGCCCAATTTATTAACAAGTGCACAATTAGTTGTGCAAGCAGCATAGTCAGACTCCTGGGAGGCCGCCATCGCTTTACTGATTAGAAAACTGTTGGCAGCCGAAACCGGTTTGGCTCAGTGGATAGAGGGTCGGCCTGCGGATTGAAGGGTCCCAGGTTCGATTCCCGTCTAGGGCATGTACCTCGGTTGCAGGCACATCCCCAGTAGGGGGTGTGCAAGAGGCAGCTGATCAATGATCCTCTCTCATCGATGTTTCTAACTCTCTATCCTTCTCCCTTCCTCTCTGTAAAAAATCAATAAGATATATTAAAAAACAAAACAAACAAACAAACAAAAAAAAACAACTATTAGCAAAGAGAAGGCCGGTGGAGAGGTATGGAGCTGCATGGTCTCTTCTCCCCTCAGAGCGTATCCCCTCCTCTGCCCCCAGTCTACTGCCACCTCCTTCCACTGTCTTCCATCCCTTACTGCCTTCAGCACCACCTTCTTCTAAAACAGGAGCCCATGAGAGTGGCAGGGCAGGCACTCTCCATGCCAGCCCCCTAAGGAGCACCTGCACTAGGGAAGGCTCCCTGTGCCAGGTCAGGCCAGGTCAGTCCAGGTCACGCCCATCCAAGCTCTTTGCACCTGCTCAGCGAGAGGTGGCTCCTCGGGTGGCTTCCCCGAGGGGTTGCTTTATATAAAGTCCACTAACCATTAGGCGCTCTCAGAACACAAGACCCCACCACACCCACCCGGGTCCTGGGAATGAATCTAGCGATGGATGGCACTGGCGGGAGGAGCAATAACGGGGGGCCCCAGCTGGCAACCCTCTCTCCTTCCCTCCCCAGGGAGATGGTGTCAGACAACTGCTCAGCTAGATAAGCACCCTACGTGTTTAAATAGCCACAATGGGATGCTTCCAGCACAGTGATGGGCTCTAGCAAGAACTAAGTAAATAATTGTTGGTGATTAGTTGGCCATCAAAGATTCAGCCATAAACGACAGAGACTACCCCGTGATGCTGCGTTTGAAGGTACAGAGAGAGGTTCTGGAAGAGCTGAGGAGGGAAGTGACAGAGACATCACTGCCACCAGCTTACAGCTCCCCTGGCCTCACACAGTACATCTCGTAGATGAACAATATGCACGATGGTTGTAAAGCAAACAGTACTGGGATCCGATCACATGTATTAAGACAGCAATCACCATCAATAGCATCTTTAATTAGGAAGACTAGAAATTCAAGGTGGCCAAAACCAGTTTGGCTCAGTGGGTAGACTATCGGCCTGCGGACTGAAGGGTCCCAGGTTCGATTCCGGTCATGGGCATGTACCTTGGTTGCGGGCACATCCCCGTTAGGGGGTGTGCAGGAGGCAGCTGATTGATGTTTCTCTCTCATCGATGTTTCTAGCTCTCTGTCCTTCTGTCTCTTCTGTAAAAAATCAATAAAATATATTATTTTAAAAAAAGAAATTCAAGGTGAAGGCTACCCACATTTCAGAAAGCTAGGAAAAATATAACTATACCTTGAAAATGACAGATGCTGTTGCTACAAGAACAAGTAATTATTAAAGCCTGTGGTACCCCTTAATAAAGATACCCTACCATGAAAATCTGTTAAAAAAAATTTCATAACTGCCTTTCCTTAGGTGCCTATGTAATCACTTCACCCAGCAGTTGTCTCTTCTCAGCTTCTACAGCCCCGTCCAGGTTCCCATCCCTGGAGCTCCCACCCATGCTGCACGCCCCAACCAGAGCAGCTTTCCTCCAGCATCACCCTGACCTGTTCACACTGCAAATATTATACTTACTTCCTCTCTGCAAAGCACAAGACGCTGGATGAAACACAGGCTTGATATCAAAAACAGTGACATGAGGTGAGGCATAAAGCACACACCCAAACAGTCACAAACCAGAGCATCTGCCCTTAAACCAGAAGTTGCTGAATCTAAGGCTCTAGAATGTCCTCATTATTTTCCACGACATTCCTCTTCTTCTTTTTTTAAAAATGTTTTTTTATTGATTTCAGAGAGGAAGGGAGAAGGAGAGAGAGAAACATCAATGATGAGAGAGAATCATTGATCAACTGCCTACAGCATGCCCCATACTGGGGATCAAGCCCGCAGCCTGGCATGTGCCCTGACCGGAAATCGAATCGTGTCCTCCTGGTTCATAGGTCGATGTTCAATCACTGAGCCATGCCAGCCAGGCTCATTCCTCTTCTTGAAGCATTATACTGGGTTCCCTGTCTCATCCTATATAAGTTTGCCCAGTTTTTAGTTCTCCCTGATGATCTAATCCTTCCTTGCTTATCAAACCAACTATTATTTTTATTGAATAATTATGGTATCCAGATAATATTTATTAAGTGGGTTAATTCATGTAATGTGTTATTAATAGTGGCTGGCCATGGAAAGTATTCATTAAGTGTTAGTTATTTTTAGTATTTATGGGTGGGTTGACAAAATTAGACATGACTTTCAGCTTGGTATTTTAATCATTTCAGGATTTCACATTAAAAAAATGAGGTAGAAACTATGTAAAGGAAGTGATAGCTTCCACCTGGGTTGCTTATTTCTATCCTGAAAATTCCACAGAATAGTATATTCTCTGCTAGGATAAAGATATGGTGACTCCACTGACTACTGGTGGTGAAGAGACGGCCATCCCCAAAGACAGTCCTATTAAATGCAACCAGATCCAATTTGCAGGCTGATAGAGAATCTACAGAACATATTCTCACTTATTCAATAAATAAGCTGCATCGGCTATCCATAGGTATGATGAGTAAGTATTATCCCATTTTACAGAAATTAAAACTAGACCTTAAATAGATTTCTGTGATTTGTTACAGGTCACACAGTTATCAAGTGACAGGTGTGAAACATCCAGATTTCCTGGCCTGGTGCTCTTTGTATCATTCAATCCCTTTTTCAACTGAAATTTGTTGAACACCTACTATGTGTGGGCCAGGCTTGGGAGAACATCGGTTACCAAAGCACACCAAAAAAAGCCTCCCCTGTCTTAGAGGTGAAATTCTAGTTGGAGGAGACAGTCAGTACCAAAAACAAAAAACAAAAAAAACAAAACACATAATGTATAGAGTATATTAAGTATATACTACATATATAGTATAGTGCTTTGGAGAAGAATAGAAATAGGGATAGGAAGGTCAGGGGGAGGATAAGATTTTAAATAGAGTCGCTGAGATGACTTCTGAGCAAAGATCTGAAAGAAGTGAGACAGGGAGGGAACCATGTGCACAGCTGGGATTCCAGTGGAGGAAAGTTCAAGTTGCTGGGCATGTTCCAAAAACAGCAAGGAGACTTAGAGGACAGTGAGGGGAAAGCAAAGGTGATGAGGGTAGGAATGCAATGGGTGATGAGGCAGATGAGGTAGGGCCTTATAGAACAGTAGAGGCCCAGTGCATGAAAGTCAGCCTGGCCTGCACCCTCTCCAATCCAGGACCCCTCAGACATCCCTCTCACAATCCAGGACCACTGGCTCCTAACCGCTCGCCTGCCTGCCTGCCTGCCTGCCTGATCATCCCTCTCCACTCTGCCTGCCAGCCTGATCACACCTGATCAGCCTGATCTCTCCTAACTGCTCCTCTGCTGACCTGATTGCCCCTAACTGCTGCCCTCCCAGTCTAATTGCCTCTAACTGCCTCTGCCTGCCAGCCTGATCACACCCCTAACTGCTTGCTTTCCTGCCAGTCTGATAGGCCCCTAACCGCCTAGGCCTCAGCCCCCGCCACTGTGGCTTTGTCCCGAAGGACGTGGGACATTTGGAAGATGTCCGGTCAATCCGGTCTAATTAGCATACTACCCTTTTATTAGTATAGACGATTACTGATGTTAGTATTTAAACTGAGAAGGAATGCCAATGAAGGGTTTTAAGCAGTGAAGTTACACAGCATGACTTATGTTGGAAATTTTACAGGGTCACTGAGGCTCCTGTGTGAAGTTCAGCCAATCATGCGGTGTGGGTAGGGTGGGGGAGAGCAAAGGTGAAAGCAGGGAAACAGGTCAAAGGCGAAGCAGGGAAATGGGTCAAGAAAAGGCTGCCGTAGCACTGAGCTGGCCCTCCTTATCAGGCATAGCATCATCTATCCCATTCCTCCCCTCTGTTCACTTAGTCATCTTTACTAACGGTCAAAACAGCCAAGATCAAACATTTCTAAAAAGCATGTGCTGGCCGAAACCGGTTTGGCTCAGTGGTGGAGCGACGGTCTGCAGACTGAGAGGTCCTGGGTTCGATTCCGGTCAAGAGCATGTACGTTGGCTGCGGGCACATCCCCGGTGTGCAGGAGGCAGCTGGTCGATGTTTCTCTCTCATCGACGTTTCTGGCTCTCTATCTCTCTCCCTTCCTCTCGGTAAAAAAAATCAATAAAATATATTTAAAAAAAAAACAAAAAAAAAACAAAACATGTGCTGCATGCTCAGTTCGAGTGGAGCAATAGGCAACACAGACTGCCACAGAAATTATGTGCCCACAAACTCTCTTTCGATGCACTCAAAAAAGTTCAAGAGTTGCAAGCACTTGTAAGATTACATTCATCAATATAATTGACTAAGTAAGCACACGGTGCAAATTTAGAGAGTATTGGATTGGCCCATCGGCCTGTGCAAACAGCACTGTTAACCGTGTCCCAGAGGAGCAATGCCCACCCAGTCAACAACCACTTATTAACAACTTAGCCTGGGAGACAGAAAAGACACATAAGACCTGGTCTCTGTCCTAAAAGAGGTCACAGTCCAGCTAAGGACACGGACAAATAAACAAATAAGTAGAATCCAGTGTAAAATAAAGGCAATGACTGAGGTGTGTAGAAGGCAGAGAAATAACAGAGAGAAGGGAGTAATCAGCTTGGCCCTGAGAGGATCAGGGACGACTTCACAGAGCTCTAAAGAGAGTCTAGAAGGTTAAGCAGAAGTCAACGGGCAGAGGAGAGGACTGGAGCACCCTGTCACAGGGAATGAGGAAGGCAGGGGGTGGGAAATGGAAAGTTCTGGAGTTGTAATGGTCCAGCAATGGTCCATCTGTCATTTCTAGAGGTGAACAGGGCAGGGGACAGGACGGGTGGAGCAGGGTTGCGTGCTATGGCAAGTGACACAGGCTCTAGTCTGCAGGCAATGGGGAGCCACAGGACAGTGACCGATCCCAGTATTTGTATTTTAGAAAGATTGTTCTGGCTGCACTGTGGACTCACGGGTGGCTCAGAGGAGGACAAGAGTGGAGATAACAAGAAAGAGACCACTCAGAGGGCAGTTAGAGCTGGGCAGGGCCTGAGCTCCGTACAGTCTGGACGGACAAGCCTTGTGCACAACAGACCCTGAGGGGAGGAAACTGACAAGTATTTCACAGAATAGAGTGTAGTTTTAAAAACTTTAATTTGATAGAAACTGTTAGAGTTAAACCAAGAACCCTTGAGATTACATGGAAAAGTAACACACTTTATATAATAGCAGGAAGGAGACTTTACAAAAATCAACCCTCATTTAATAGGCAGGGTATTATTTTAACTATTTTTTAAAAGAATTGTTTAAAAAGAATGATTTAAAAATGTTTCCAAAACCCAGTAAAGACATTTCAGTAGAAAAGGACACAAGTTACTCCCAAAACCAAGCTCTGACAATAAGTTACTTCTTTTATCACTCAAGACAGCAACCTTTCAACCTTTTTTTAGCTCAGCACACTCACTGATTAGTAAAGTCTGTGACACACACACCAAAAATATGTTATATTTTTTGCCAGTCTGAAAAAAAGTTAGTAATTTTGATTCATTCACACTAGACAGCGGTTGTTGTGCTGGCTGTTGTCAATTTTTTATTTGACAACCTACGGGAAAAGAGGTCAGTGCCCCTGGCTAAATAGTCAGGTATTGCATGTTTTAAAAATCCTTGGAGCACACCAGTTGAAAAATCACTGTTCTAAAATATTTCTAGTAATCTAAGTATGTCTAATTCCCTAAATAAGCCCACAAACTTTTTAAAGTAAATAATGGGTATTTTACATAAAACATTAATTTCATCAATTTAATAAAAAAATGAAATCATTTTTGCAGCAAAATAAGAAAGTAAGACAACAGGGACTCCCAGCCTCAAAAGAAAAAAATAATCAAAGGTCAAAAAAGGGCAGTTTCAGTGAACCGGATAAAATATTAAGTGGCACTCACTGTGTCTTTCACAAATGTCAACGTCAGTAGAAAGAATGCAGGAAAACATTACGTTCACTGCAAGAGCATATTCTGACCTCTTTTATCAAGACACAAATAAACTCCATTTACCTACTTTTCCAATGTACACAGTGGCCCTCAAAATAAATATTGCTTATCTAGTTTTGCTCTCAAATTTGGGGTGCTACCTTGACATTACTTGCCAACATTTTTTAGGTTCCTTGAATGCCATGAAGAAAGTGTTCTTAATTCCCATAATTTTGAAGGGTTTTATAATCCAAAATAAATCACAGCTATTTACACAAAACAGGATCTTGACCTTGCCGTGTGTGGTCTTCCATGCCATTTTTCTCCGTTGTAATATCTGAAGTCATTGCTAATCCGATTGTGCACATGGATCCTGTTTTCTGCAGCAATTTTATTAGGAAGGACACTAGAATGAAATTACTTTAAATACAGCCAACTCCCACCTTCAACAACTGATTATCTCTTGTATGGGTTATCCATTACCATTGATACTTAGTAAGGCCATTCTGGCCATTTCTGTAGTCTGTGGGAAGGGAAGGTCATGAAGTCCAAATGATCAAAATTCGGTGATGTGATAAATATACTAGAATAGGACAAAGTCCAGAAAAAGAGAGTGAAATCGCTGTTTAAACTGAGGCTTTGCATGTCAATTACCGTCTCTATCTGCTGACCTGCCAATACCAGAATCATCAATCACGCCTCTGCCCAGCTGAACAGAGGGCTGAGAGCACAACAAAACATGCTCTGCCCAAGGAGAGGATGCCCCATCATTATTCCGCCTCTTTTGGTTTTATTTGACAAGAGAAGGGGAAGTGAGGGAGACAGGGGAAGCACAGAATAAATACTATTCGTCACCAGTTTCCCTTGAAAACCTCCCACTATGTGGGAGTTAACAAAGCAGGAGCTCATGAGCTAAAAGCCAGAAGACGACCATGCAAAACATGAAAATGCTTCAGATATAGTCTCTTTATCTAGACCTTGTTTAAGCCATTCATTTTTATCCTTGCTCACAAATACCCTGCATTTTCTCTTTAATTCTTCCTCAAATGCCTTATCTGCTTCTCCAATGACGTATGAACTCCTTTACTTCAGAGCTGTATCTCTTTTGTGTCCCACACACAGTTCTCAGGAAAAATTCCTTCAATGCGTAATACAACAATTCCACATGAAGAGCTACATGCTCTCTCATCTACAAGTGACTTCCACTTTTTAATTACACAGGCATTTAACAAACTGGCTCATGATGCATTAAACGTAATACTCAAGAGGATACAGACTCACACTCTTGATTTTAATGTCTAAGTCGAAACATCATGTCACACTATGAATGTAAGAGCTGATCATTACTGTTACTCAATTCCTTTTTACCTTCCTGAGTACAAATGTTAATGCAAGAGAGTTTTGAAACTTGCCAGGAGCTGGAACAAAAGAAAGCAGGGCAGTCTCAGTGAACCAGATAAAATATTAAGTGGCACTCACTGTGTGTGTCTTTCAAAGAATGTCAATGTCAGTAGAAAGAATGCAGAAAAACAGTATATTCACTGCAAGATAATATTCTTATCTTTTTATGAAGACATTGAGATAAACTCTAGTTAGCTTATTTTTCCAACATACACAGTGACCTTCAAAATAAATATTACTTATCTAGTTTTGCTCTCAAATTTGGGGTGCCACCTTGACATTTTTTGCCAATATTTATTTTTACTTGAGATTGCTTGTCTACATCAGAATTATCTTTTAGTTACTTTTGAGGCTCAGCAAAAGTAGTGTATTCAGAAAGATGCCTTTTAGTAGCATGCTATTCTTATGAAAAGTTTCCCCAAAGGAATCTCTAGAACTGTAATTTTATCTTTAGCTTCTTGAGTAACAAGTGACAACATTAAAGTATAAAGCTATAGGTTTGTGTACTGATAGATATCCATAAGGGTAGCAACTTAAACACTTCACTGCGATGTTTCTGATGAGCAATCCAGCATGAAGAGTCACTACAAAAAGAGCTTCTTTGGTTGTAACAAAACTTGAAAGAATTGTTTTATAAAATGATTGTGTATCTTACACAACATACTACCCACACTGACTGTAGGAATTTGACGGGCTAAAGTACAAAACAACTATTAGCAAAGCAATGTGACCTGGACTCAGTGGGCAGGGAGCAGGCAAGCAGTCAGGGCCTTGCAGCAGCTGCTGGATGGGAAGGTGGGAGGGAGAAAGATCCCATGGCTGCGGGGGAGGAGGGGAAAGTGGGGGACGGACACAGGGGTGACCAACCGCTGAAGTGAGGTTGACCTGTTAAACTACACTCTCCTACCTTTAGCTGTCACTGCTTGTTGGTGGTGTATGTGGAAAGACACACATAGTGAGCACCACTTAATATTTTACCTGGTTCATTGAGAGTGCCCTATTTTGTTATTGTTGTTGTTGTTCCATCTCATAGGAACATGTGTAAATAAAAAAAAGCTCACATAGGTACAGGGGTTAGGGAGAAGGCTGAAAGGAAAGTGGATTCAGATGCATGTGGCCTGGGCAGACAGATGTATAAGAAAAAAAGGTGCTGCACAATTCCCATCAGATTGTGGATCTTTAATGCATATATTTTTGCAACCAAATGCTAATATGGCCACTGGGCATGCTTCACACTGACTGCCATTCCTTGCTCGAGTTTTAGCTTATTGGAGGCTCCTAAGACAAGACTCCAACCTTGCATAATTTTTCTGATTTTAACTCTTTTGATCTGCAAGCATAAACAAATGTCATTTCTGTATTTCTCCAAAGGAAAGGATCATGTAGAATAAAGATCCACTGTTACAACATGCCTTTGAAACCACATGTCAAAGTTGGGAGTCAACTTTCTTTAATAAGACAAATGTGAAAATAGAATATAATGCCATGAATTGTTATCTCTAGGCAGCTTTTTAAGGATTTCCTCCAACTCCTTATGTCAAAAATGATAACATTATCATGCCTAATTATTTCTAAGACCATATAAACTCATATGTCGTCATATGCTTCCATTTATCTTCATGAGCCTACTGTGTGCTCTATCGCACTAAGGGATAGAGAGCACTATCTTTCGTGTTATTGCATAGACAAGTCCTCTCTTTCTTTTTCAAGTCACCCCTGTTCTTTACAATGAATTCTTTATTTTTCACAAGTCAACTGTACAATATCTGCTTCGTTTCCCAACTAGAATGAACACATGCAAATTCCCAGTCTCTTTCCCATTAATGTTAACTTGGATAAAGCATCTACGATAGAAACTCCAAAGCCACATGCTCACATGCACACCATCTTTTACAAAACTCTGACAGCAGTTGATTTAAAACAAGTTCTATATATAAAATAAAATAAAATAAAACACACACCAAATCTTTGGCAAAGGCCAAAGGAATAAAAACTACACCCTCCCGCAACCACAGCACCGCTGTACCCACCCTGCTAACATGTTTGCTTCAAGCATTACAACCCATCCATTTCCTAAAACCACAGCTTATGCCTGATTTAGAAAAGTAAAGTTCACGGACTTACTGAACTACACAGCTCCCGACTCAAGGCCCAAACGCCTCGTCTGCGCCTGGCAATTACACAGCATCGGAGACGAAAACCTGTATTTTTAAGCTCAGGATCAGCGGACCACTGTCTATGGGCTCCTGGACCCAATAAACATCTGACATCTTCAAAGAGCGTTAGCTCGCCCTCCCGCCGTGTGCCATAGCTGAACAGACAAGAACAAATGCTTCACACACATGATCCAGGAAGCAGGGGTGTGTTTGATTCTCCGTCCACGGAGTATAATTCCCGCACACACACACAACTTAGTTTATTCTCTCACATTTCAGCAGTTTTGTTTCCCCCAAAGAAGGGAAAGAGCAGGTCCCTGAAAGAGGCTAGAGAGTTTCTTTTGGCACGGGAAAAATGCGATCAACAGAAAGCACAATCCCGAGGAATGTCTGCACCAGGTTCCTTTGTAATACTTCAACAGTGCTCCCCTATGGGGCTTTGCCGCGGCACCGAATCGAGAAACCATGTTAGGGCTTAACAATCCGGTCTACAGCAAGCATGCTAAGAGGAAGAACTCAAATTCTAAATATAAAAAATAGGGGGTGTGTTCAGAAACGCTGCCACGCTTCCTTCTCTGCCCCGGGGAACTGGTATTTCCCCCTCACCCGAAGGAAGGCAAAACATGCTAAACCTGAAAACAGAGAGCAACACTGGTCTGAAAAGAAACTTGAAGGAGATCCAGAAACTCCTTTTGGCTAAGCCCTTCCTCCGTGAGTTCATGTTCCTTGATGTCACCCAACACCTGTTCAATTCAAGCCTTCCTGGGATTCTGTCAGTCTTCTTTAAGAAGATGCAAGGGGGCTTATCCATGATTCCCAGCGTTTCCTCGGGGCACTGCTTCAGAAAAGAGCTCCATGTCCTGACCTCAAACCGTAAGAGCAGAAGCTTCCTCCTGCGATGGAGGTTCACCATTGAACTTTTCACCACGTCACGTGATCTGATGGGGGGGGGGGGAGGGCTGAGGACCGGTAACTGCTATTTTATCCTTCTCTGGGGGGCACCACCTCAAGCTGAATCTAGCTGGAGGGACCTGTCTATTGTAGACATGTAAACAAATGAATGACACTGAATTCCGACACAAAAAACACCCAAAACGCCTAACGAGGCCAAAAATCGTGAAGGGACATCAGTGCTAGAGACAAAGAATTCTACGTGGCACACTTAAAAAAAAAAAAAATGTTTAAACGAACAAAGAATCAAGTCACCTTTCCTGGGCTGGGCTCTGTATATCCAGCTCTCATCGTCCGCCTCCACCTGCTGCCCACACACGGAGAGCTCCCCGTCACTGCGAAACAGCCTCTTTGTCTGCCTGGACAGCGAGGAGAAATTCACCCAACTCACAGCACGTGAGAGCGAGCCCGGGCTGGACCTGAGTCTGAAGGAACCTGAAGAGCCTTCCTTTTTCATCTTCTTTTCACATCGAAATCCACTCTAGACAAAGGACAGCCCTGCAAACAAAAAGCTTCTTTAAAAACAAACAAACAAAAAAAAAAACAGGTCCAGGTCCTTTCCACGAGCCTGCTCCTTCCCACTTACTCAGACAACGCTGAGGGTCAGGCGCGGACGGCTGTATGCAAAAAGACTGTGTCTCTGTCATTCAATGACAAAGAGAAAGGAAATGAAGGGTTAAAAAATTATATTTGTTTTACTCCAGCCACATGGTGCTACTTGGTTTCTAGAACATTGATAGCCACACACACCAGAGTAAAATTAAAATACATTAAAAGGAAAAATTTAAAAAACCAAGCAGGGTGCTCCTTTCAGGAACACTTGTCAGGACTTGGTGAAGAGCAGAGCCAAAGCACTCGGGCTCTCTGCCGTGCACCTAGCATCCCAACCTGTAATCCTACTCCGCTCCCAGGCATCTTTCCTCGCACGGGCAGAGAGCCAGCCGTCCGTCCGCGAGCTCCTCGGCTGGAGAAAGAGATTCCGCGGCAACCCAGGCACCCGGCTGAGAGGTCACCGCACAGGTGGACTTGGGAGAAGTCGAGCTCAGCGTGCAGCGTCCTAAACCGCCCCCTCGCCCTCTGCCCGGGCCAGGAGCCGGCGAGATCCACAGGACTCCACAAACAATAAAACAGGCTGCGTGGCCAGCGCTTGGATTGCAGAGCAGGCACTCCTGTGGAAGCCGATAGGCTTTCCCCGCTCTGCAGGCACCTCATTGGAGCCGGGAAACCCCGCCTCTCCGCAGCCAGCACTTCAGAGGCAGCTCAAACTTCTGAACTCCCCGGCAACGCTCGGAAACGCAAGTCCATGCAGAAAACAAGACTTCGGGGATAAAAATCAACCACGTGCTGATTATCAGACCACACCTCGCAGGGTGGGGTTTTGAGAAGGGTTTCAAAAAAGTATAGAGTGACAGATACATCCAGCCTTCCTAGGTGGATTCAGGAACGTCATTATCCAAAGAGAATAAACCTGACCCAGCTCTTCCTTCACTCCCGGCTTTTAGCAGAGGTGAAATGCGGCCATTCTTGCGCCTGTCATGGTCTCTCCTCTCTTCCTTAGCAGCCAGTGTGGGGCTAAGGACCCTCTTCTGCTTGCCCCCTGGCAGCCCACACCCCCAGGGCCATTCCTCACTAGCTCCCAATGACCTTCCTCTGGGGAGAAGCCATGCTAATAGCAATTAGCTTCAGGCTCCAGTCCCCAGCCCCCTATGTAGAACCTTAGTCGTGACATGCAAAATACCTACAGCCACAGGCCAATGTAATTCCACAATTCCGAGGAGAGAGGAGCGTTAAGAGTCCCTGCAACTTTCCATCATAAACTGGCATCCCCTCTGCAAAACGTTATTCAGAGTGAGGCTAATGAGCAACAGGTTGAGAACTGGGTCCATCTCACTTCCCTTTACTCGGAATTGAGCAGATATATCAAAACTAGCAAACTGCAATAGAAAAGAAACTTGTGATTTTAAAATTATAAAAGTGGGATTTTTCACTTAAATAAAATATTAAGTATACTTTACGTATTAAGAATCTTTTCTATATAAAAGTCATTTACCTACAATTCATTGAGGTTTTAAGAGAAGGGCTCTACAAGCTACCAGGGTAGGGACACTTGTAGGAAAACACGGAGTGTTCCTGGGGTGGAGCTCACATCACCACGGGGACCTCGACAGAGGTCAGGCACTGGCCTGAAGGGGGAAGCCACAGGTATGGACTCAATTTAGAAGTTAAAAGGGTCCTTAAGAGATCATGTTGTTTAAACCCCTCCATGTACAGGTGGGGACATTCAGGCCCAGAAAGTATGTGGCAACCCAACGTCACAGCGAGGAGTCAGTAACGGACCAGGTCATGCCAGACACCGCCGGGCTGAAAGCGTCACCACTCACCGGGGGTGCTAGCTGCCTCACCAAGCACTCTGGACTTGCTTCCGCTAGTACACTAGAGTGATATCTCCAGTTTGATCACTAGCACAATGGAAAAATTGTATAAATTATGTACAGCACCAGTGGCTAGCATCAAAGTTCAAACACCCCTGTTCTTTCTGCGTCAAAGGCACTTTTTAAAAATATATTTTTATTGATATCAGAGAGGAAGGGAGAGAGAGAGATAGAAATATCAATGATGAGAGAGAATCATTGATAGGCTGCCTCCTGGATGCCCTCCCCGCCCACTGGGGATCAAGCCCACAACCCAGGCATGTAACCTTGACCAGAATCGAATCTGGGACCCTTCAGTCCACAGGTCAATGCTCCATCCACTGAGCCAAACCAGCTCGGGCTCAAAGGCACTTTTGAGAATCTATAATAATAAAAGCATAAAATGCTAATTAAACTGGATGTCCTTCCAGACAAAAGCCAGGGTCCCAGGTGCCAGGGGAATCTTGCACAATCTTCATGCATTAGGCCTCTAGTCAAAATATAAAAAGCAAAAAAGGATCATCATGCTAGAAAATACATAAACATCTCAAATGCTGCTTCCCATTTCAGAGATTCACGGACCCCAAATAAGAAGCACAACTGTCTCCTCCTTGATGTCTCCATTTTTAACAGAGAAATAACTAAGCTCTGAAATAAACCTGGTGCTGCTCTTTCTATACGGTAAGTGCTGTGGAGTGCCTTCCTCGGCTCAGGCTCCTCGGAGCGCACACAACAGCAGAGACGAATGGATGTCATTAGCACCTGGTGTGCTTTCCTCCAGGACCACCTGTTCCTACACACATCTGGGAAAGAGCTGGGGGCCGGGCTGGAGGAATGGGTCCTGCCAACCAACCAGGAAGGACACCTGTCACTTCAGGGACCAGACTCCTGACTCTCCTTCAAAGTAAGTACACACTTAGGCTGATGTCCCAAAAACCTTAATGGGTTTCCCATTACCCACGAGACCGATGGGTACATTTGCACAGTAACTAGCTCATCCATGTTTCTGTTCTGTCAGGCCATGATGATTAATACCTTTGTTTAATGTAAAAGAAGGTCGGATAAATTAACTACTGTGACAACAAGATCTGAGTTCCTGCATGACAAGATAGAGCATAATGGTTTAAATCAGCTTTGGAGGAAACATGTAGATTCTAACTATCCATGTTCGATATGTATTCCAATTAGCTTAGAAGACCATAGCAGTAAGCGGGGTGCTTGAAAAGCTATTCCATTCATTCAAACTATAATTACTTGGCAACTAAGATGAACCACATTTTAATTACCTGGACTATCAATCCAACAGCCCTGCACGCCCACCCTCCCAGCACAGGGTCGTGTCTGCTTGTGCTATGTACTAATGCTTCCTGTACATTATTGCCCACATCCGCAATCACTCTGCAGTGGGAAAATCCTGATTTTTCAAATAGCTTCAGCTGTAGTCTTCAGTGTGCTAAACATCTTAATTTAACGATTTCCCCCATGAAAATCTACACTAGAGAACACACTTCCTAGACCTTTGGAACAGGCGTGCTGAACAGATTTCCACCCCATCCCTCACTGTGCAGTGCCTTCCCAGCTCCCCGCTCACTGTCAGGCTGTCAAACAGACACGTCTGTTGTCATCGTCTATGCCAATAACCGCTCCCTTCCTACCACGTGGCACAGTGGAGCTTCAGGCGTCGGGAAGCCAGATAATCCTACTCACATTGCATGTGCGGTGGGAGTGAAGGAGGGCTGACAGAGGGAAATGCATGCCTTTTGTCGCAGCGGCCTCCTGGACAAAACCCTGGTCCTTGCACTTAACAGGATGGAAGCCCACGGGCTGAAATGGCTGGGGGTCTACACCAGATGTATTAAGTTCTTGGCCCTTAAGGGTGGAGAGAAGCTTACCACTGACAACTAACAAAAGGATAAGAAGTCGCCCTATATTATTTCAGGAACGATTTAAGTAACACACTAAAGGAAGTTCACTATCAGAACTGGGAGGCACCAGACTATCTCACTAAGGGAAGTTCCAGGATCACCTTCTTTGGAAATTCCCAATGAGTCAAATGCCCATTCATTTGGGAAGATTTATGTATGTTGCTACCAAGAGTCACAGGGATAGACTGAATACATTTGGAAGGTCCTTGCCAAAAGATACAGTATTTAATGTTTTAATATGTACCCATCCTTAAAAAAAAAAAAAAAAAAAAAAAGTTTAGCTCAAGCAGAAGTTTTTTATGTAATGAAAATTGTTACATATGACAGGACTGGATCAAACCTCTCAGCCCACTCCGGCCTGGAACCGGTCCACCTGCCATCTGTGTAAAACGCCCGCCAGGAGTAGGAACAAACTTCAAGAAATCATTCCGTTTCTTGGCCTCAGAGGCCACAAATGAACACTGTGACTTTTCATTTCCTTGTGTGCCTTTTCTGCCCTGACCCTCCCCTTCAAATCTGGAAGGAGGAATAGGAGAGACATAACCCTGAAGTCAGAAAACCAGCAGAGAACAGGGCTAACATACAGGTAAGAGTTGGTGGGGTTGGCTGGTGTGGCTGGAGGTGGAGTCCACAGACAGAACACTGGTGAACAAAGACAAAACTGGGAAAAACAAAACAAAACCAAAAACAAAAAACACATATACAGGAGTGAGGAGAGTTACTCTAAATTGTGTCCTGTTCTCAGGCAGCCGGCCCGGGCAGGGGCAATGAAGCGTGCACCCTATCAGATTACCACATGAATCACCCGGACGACCCGCTGGGACCTTTAGCTACTAGGACAGGGTACAGTAGGTTGTCCAACTGTCACCTCTTATACATAATTTAAGAGCAGGGTTTAAATGGAAATCTTCCTCTGAGGTAATCTGTATGCACTATTTGTAACTAACAAAAGAAAACATTAACCTCAGTTACTCAGAAGTAAGTAAACCAATTCCCACAGTTCACTAAATCCCACTTCCCCATCCACCTCCTGGCCCCCAAGGGAGAGAGAAGTCACAGAAGACAAAGCAAGGCCTCTTGTCTACTCAGGAAGGGCCTGTTTTCAGGGTTCCCCTCACCTACCACTGTTTCAATATTCAAAAGAAAACACTGCCCTTTCACAAAGCTCTAGCTTTAAGAGTCAGAAGAAGCCCCTTTCAATGGAATTAACAGGGTTGGTTCCCTAAATGGGAAGCTTAAAGACAAGCATTTGTGTTTATGGAGGATCACAGCGTAAGTGCCGCCGCCGTTCAGTGTCCTGGTGCCTGAAAAGGACGCCTGCACAGATCTGGCACTCTACGCCTTAGCCCCACGGTTCCCACGGGATCACTTGATATGGGGGCAATATGGCAGGGCACGCCTGCTCTCCCTCCCCTGGGGCGGGCGCTCTGCAGGGGGCTGAAGGCTGCCCGGGGACAGAGCCATCACCGACAGATACCTTGGACCGCAGAGGCTTACTTGGCATCAATAACCGAACATCCAAACTGTCCCAGCCTTAATGAAAATGTCCCCATCCAAAGGGTTCAGGAAATCCCCTAAAACTGATATATAAGAAGACCAAAATGAATTTACTCGCAAACTGAAATAAAATTCCAAATTAAAAATATATTTTAATCACGATCTCCTTTGTATTTGGTGCCTCTCCAGTGATCCTTATAATTTTTTTTTTTCTTCCTTACTCAACCAGTCCTTTGCAAACTTTGTCATGCACATAAATCATAGATCTTTTAAAATGTAGAGTCTGACTCAGGTCTGTGGCAGGGCCTGAAATCCCGAAGTCCTGAGAGGCCCCGGGCGCTGCCAGTGCACAGGCCACTGTCGAGTTAGCGCATGCTCCCCGAGGACAGGGATCTCATCTTCCATTCTCAAGTCCCTTACACACAGCACTGAACAAATGGGGGAGAAAGACTTACTTCCTTCTTTTGATCTTAACATGGTTCTGGAAAAGGAGATACTGAGACTTTTATGGTGATCAGTCCTTTATTGCTAAATCCCAAAAAGGTAAAAGTAAAATTTGTAAACTGAGAAAATGTATATGTAGCCCAAATTAAAGAGTTAATAGTAAATTCCATTATTCAGCGTTGTACTGATTTACTATGAGAAGGAAGAGGGTTGTTAATTGCTAAGCTCTATGATTTTTAAAATTTGTTAAACCGTCTACACAGCTTCCATCTCCCAAAACTCCAGAACCCAATGATCCTGCTCAGAATCATTGGCTTAAGAAACCAAATTAATTAATAAACCAAAATCAGAAAAGTAGCCACATTCTCCCTGGTAATCCGCACAGTCTGGGAATTTAGTGCCCCTGTGTGAATTTAGTTTTTCTGTGGCAATGGAAAAAATGTCTTACATTAGTTTTCCCTGGTACATGTTTAAGACAAAAAAATTTTCGGTCAATCTTAAGGGACCTTCCAAAGGGTTTATTCTATTTAGCTCTCTTTAAAACTTTATTCACTATGGCTCGATAGAGCACACTGAATATGTCATCTTTTTAACAGACATTTTATCAATTCAGCCAACTTTTATTGCACTATCATTCCATACTGAACACATGTTAAGTATTGCTGATACCTGACGAAACACAAATTGGTAGTTGCAAAGTTGCCACGGGGAAGTAAGAAAAGCATAGAAAATATAGTTACTAATACTAGTGGTTTTTTAAAGATTTTTAAAAATTGATTTGAGAGAGAAGAAGAAACATCCACGTGAGAGAGAAACATTAATCAGCTGCCCTGATCAGGAGTCAAACCTGAAACAGGGATATGTGCCCCTACTGGGAATTGAACTCTCCACTTTTTGGTGCACAGGAGGTTGCTCCAACCGACTGAGCCACACCGGCCAGGGCTAGTCAGTAATATTGTGATAACTATAGATGGTGCCAGTTGAGGTGCATGAATTGCCAAGGGGAACTTTATGTAAAGTATATGACTGTCTAACCACTAAGCTATATACCTGAAACCCATACAAAATAAAAATTTTAAAAACTGCTAATACCTGTAGTGATTTCATTGACCAAGACAAATCATAGATGTAAAGATGTAAGTAAACAGAATTAGACATAAAGTACTTACAATGCATTTATTGGTAGTACCCAGAAGCCAGATTCAAGAATGTCTCCTCAAACAACGGGAGACAGAAACGTAGGTAGGTAGATAGATACTGTGTTTCCCCGAAAATAAGACATCCTCTGAAAATAAGACCTAGTGCATGGAAAGATAAGACATCCCCTGAAAATAGGACCTAACACAACTTTGGGAGAAAAAATTAATGTAAGACACTGTCTTATTTTCGGGGAAACAGGGTAGATAGATAGATACATAGACAGACAGATAGATAGATAGGATTATTGCAATTATCCCAGGCATTCCCAGAGATGGGCAAGTGCCCAAATAAAGGGAGCAGTTTATATTTATTGATCCAGGATATCAGTTAGGCAGGATGATACTAAAGCATAAAAGACAGGACCCTGCCCCTGAAGAATTAAAAAATTTTTAAATGTTTTTATTATTATTTTATTCTTTTTAGAGAAGGGAGGGAGTGAAAAAGAGAAACACTGATGTGAGAGTGGAACATTTCACTCATTGCATAAGAGTATTTTCTTTAAAAGCTTAACAAATTTAAGCTTTCTGGAACAGGAAAACATAACCGAACGTAAAGACAGCTTTATCTTCATGTGTTTTTCTCTTCAGCTCAACAATTTTTACAGTCATGTGCATTGCCAACTCGCCAAACAGCCATCATCAAAATCTCTGTCACCAAAATCTCTAAGTAGGAATCCGATGTGATAGTGACTACTTCCGTTCCCCTGGGCAATCACATTTGTCAGTCTTCAAGTAATGAACTCATCTTGATGAGGAGAAATTCAGAAAGCCAAGGCCTAAAAACCACGTAGGACATTCAGAAATTTGGGGTGGAAGCATTTGCTCCCCAGGGTCGCAATGGATGTTCCATCAAGAGAACTTTTGTTTCTGTGATACGCTACTCCTAGCAGGATATGCCAGCACGAAGAACCTCAAAGAAGGACGAAGTACTTCTACAAAATAAATGCTAGACCCTTTCCACTGCTGGCAGACTGGAGTGGGCAGACAGAGATTGGCAGGCAAAGGGAAGGCATGAGTTACAGAGGTTCCCCCTTCGTCTCCCTCCCACCCCAGCCCTGCGACTCGGGTGTCCCCCTGAGATTCGGGGAGCACTAAGACAGTGCTGCCTCCCAAGGCACCCAGGTGAGCAATGCCCTCGATTCTCATTCCTGCGCTCAAACTCCTGCATCACAGACACCAGGAACTTTCTTCAGGTTGTGATAAAAACTAACAAAAAAATGCTGGCGTCAATTATCGGTAGGTTATGTTCAGCAGCAACAGCAGCAGCAGCAGCAGTAAGAGGCAGCCCTGGATCTGACAGGCCGTGAAGTAGGTGTGGCTGGAGGACACCAGGTCAGGCCAGAAGCAGGCGGTTAAAAGGAGGCCTGGGGTTTACAGGAAGGGGATGGTGAGCTGGATTGGGAGTCAGATTCCTCTTAGGAAAACAGTGATTCTACACCAGAGCTGTGAAAGTGAGAACTGTGCAGGCAAATCTCACCGAAAGGATAAAATCCTCAAGTAACTGCATGTGGGTCCGTTGTTAGGCACATTTCCCAAAGTGATGTGAGGCAGTGAACGGTTCAAAGAGAAGTGTGAAATGCTGACAAATTAAAAGGAATGATTGCAAAAATAGCACAGGGGTAGCTACCTCATAAAGAATGACAGCAAAAAATAAATAGACAACTCCAAAATTCATCAAACTGCACATAAACCGCATACACACACACACTGTGTGTGTATCCAGGCATTTTCTAATGTTCACTCCGCTGATAATTTTTCTAGGGAAAAAATTAATATAGGAGGAAAGCACCAATGTATAGCTTCATAAAACATACATTATTGGTTATAGCTGATAAGAAAATGCTTAGCTAAATGTAAGTTACATTTCAAAATAAGAAAAAAATGTGGAGTCAAATAGCCTTTAATTTATCACGTTTTCCAGTACTGCTTATTCAGCATGTAGCAATTATAGCAGGCTGCAGCCTGCATTTACCATCAGGTCGAATGCCATTACTTAAATTACCGGAGTCACTTAAGAATTAGCACACACGTATATGTTCAACCACTGCCAGAAAAGATGCCTTCTACAAAATGAAATTGCGATGAAATCTGAAGAAAGTTCAAAATCGAATTTATCTTTCTAAGGCAGTGGTCAGCAAACTCATTGGTCAACAGAGCCAAATATCAATAGTACAACGAATGAAATTTCTTTTGGGAGCCAAATTTTTTTACACTTAAACTATATAGGTAGGTACATTGTGATTAACTTAATTAGGGTACATGGTATTTTCTGGAACAGCCACACTCAAGGGGCCAAAGAGCCGCATGTGGATCGAGAGCTGCAGTTTACCGACCACTGATCTAAGGGATGGCCTCAAACTACAGTATAACTAAAATAGTCTAAGAAGATGTTTTGCCACCAGCCTTGTAAAGATAGAAGATAGGGACAGGGACAGAGGGGATGATGGGTAAGCGTTTGTCAGGACCCAGGGTCCAGAGCTGAGCACAGTCCCTGGGACACTGTAAGTCCCAAGGTTTGATGGCCTGTCGCTGCGCAAAGAAACACAGGATGATGGGCCAGGCCCAACGGAAACCGTATTAGTGCCTTGATTCTCAATCATGGGTGAACATCCGAATCACCTTTTATAAAAGATCCGTAATCGGTAAGTCATTTATAGATTGGGTTTTGATTTTTTGTTGACACTTGTATTTTTTAAAAGTTTCATGGTCTATGGAAAGTATTCTCCGTTCCCCAATTAAGAACCATTAATCTTTGAGAGTGTTTATATTTTCATTATAGATAGAGCTAAGTTAGTTGCTAATTCTGTGTTTCAATCAATAATATTCAAGAGGAAAAGGGAAAAAGAAGCCTGTAATTTTTTCTAATTCTAATTTTTTTAAATGTTTAAAGCACATCAGTTACTAAGCATGAAAGTAGCCTTCTCTGAAGCTTTCTGCACCTGGGTGTCCATGGAGCCAGGTGGGGTCAGAGGCACATGCCCCAAGGACCAAGCAGACACTTCTTTCTAGGCAGTGGTCAGCAAACTCATTAGTTAAAAGAGCCAAATATCAACAGTACAACGATTGAAATTTCTTTTGAGAGCTAAATTTTTTAAACTTAAACGTCTAACGCCACTTCTTCAAAATAGGCTCGCCCAGGCCGTGGTATTTTGTGGAAGAGCCATACTCAAGGGGCCATACTCTGGAGCGGCAGTTTGCCAACCACGGTTCTAGGCTGCAGGAAAACAAGTCCTATGCTTCATGCTGATTGGCTAAGTTCCAGAAACCTGGGAGCTGAGGGCCTCAAGCTCTGTGACTTTGTGGCCTGACAGAATTCTTAGAAATTAATTGTCTGGCCGAAACCGGTTTGGCTCAATGGATAGAGCGTCGGCTTGGGGACTGAAGAGTCCCGGGTTCGATTCTGGTCAGGGGCATGTACCTTGGTTGCAGGCACATCTCCAATAGGGGGTGTGCAAGAGGCAGCTGATCGATGACTCTCTCTCATCGATGTTTCTAACTCGCTATCTCTCTACCTTCCTCTCTGTACAAAATCAATAAAATATATATATATTTTTAAATTAATTGTCAGGCTTAAGTCATGGGAAAACTTAGGACCCAGAGTCAGGGTCCCACAACAGTGTAACATGATGATGATGATGATGATCTGCCACCACACAGAAAATAAACTGCTCCTGAGAGAGATAAAGCAGCTTTTCTAGTGTGAATCCCACCTGCCCTCACCATGGCATGGAACCGCCAGCATCATCTACCCACAGCACAGACCCAAGGCACAGAGAAAACACTCTGTGACATTAACACGGCAAACCCATCTCTCAAAATGTGTTGTTGTTATTAACACCCGGGCTGGAGAAAAGCTCCAGAGAGGAGGAAATTAACGCTGTCTGATTTGCAATATTAAGTGTAAAAGGTTCACGCTGAGCAGATGGCTCTATCAGAAATAAGAGCTTGCCTCACCAAAGCGCCACTGAAACTTGCGTGTGAAACCCTGTCTGACATAGGAGGCCGTCCTTGTCCTCAAAACACCACACGGTTTGCCTGTGGTTGGCCAGCAGGTGGCAGAACAGAACAATCTAACCTCCGTAAAGCCCAGCAAGAGTGTATTCAAACACTGGCCCAGAGTGGGTTAAGAACCAGTGGAGGATCCTAAAAGGAACCCTCATAAAATAAAAACAGTCAAGTATCCACTCGCTGAAATTACCTACAGTGTAAAATTCAGGTGTATCTTTTGTACCAATGCTGGCCTGCACGGGTGAGGAGCTGAAAAAGCAGTACCACAGAGCGCAGTGTCCAGCCCTTAAGAGACACCTAAGGCATCTACATAAGTGTTTCCCCAAACTTGCCCCATCACTGACATGATCAATGGCATGGGGGTGCTCATTAAAATACAGATGCCAGGGCCTCGCCGCAGATGCACAGAATGCCTGAAACAGAGGGCCCGGGAATCAATTCTCTGGGGGACTCGTCAAGTCCAGGGCTCGTGGCTGTGTGCTAACTCCCTGAAGGGCACGTGTGCTACAATCTAACATGCGCGTTTCCTGAGCTGGGTGCTGCCAGAACCTGCCCACAGGTGGAGTCGCGTCTCAAGACTGGGCCAGGTCAGCAGCATGCAGCTGGGCAGCACGAATTCGCCTCTTGCTGCTCAGCATAGGCTAGGCGCTCCAGCAATGCCCACAAGACTTCTGATCACCTGGGGACCTTCACACTCCAGCCAGCACCAGACCCTCCTGTTCACCTCAAACCATTTCTCCCATCCTGCCTCCCCTGGTTCATGCCTGTCTACAGCGTGACTGAACTGGCTCCCTACTTTGCGTTTCCAATCTCTTTTTCCAGATCCAGGGTTCCTTTTCCTCTGATCCACTCTACCTTAAACAAAATGCCTCCTGCCAGTCGCTCTGATCCTCAGTAAAAACTCTGGCTCAGCACTAACTCCTCTTGACCCCTTGCACTTGGCATTCACTGTAACCCTTCTTTTCCGCCCTACCCACCTCCTGAACAGAGAAGATAGCCTGCGCATAAGTTTGGCTGCCCATCCCTAACCGGGCCCTCGTTTTTTTCTATTCTCACCTTTTACATCTTCCTAAGCTATTCCCAACCTTTAGATTTTCCTTTAAGCCTTACTCCCACCTCTACATTCAAACTTAAAGATAACCAATCTCCCCTGGCAGCAGTCTAGATGTCCCTCTACCTTCCTCCTTTCCCCTGAGGAATGCTCCGGCAGCACCAGGCCTCAGCTTGACCCCTCTGTGCTCCATTCTTGCATCCGCCTCCTGCCTCATCACCCTCCCACCACAGCCCGGACCCTGTCACCTGCTCACTAGCCACCATTGCTAACCAAACCCAGGCTTCTCGCCATCAATCCGGGGGCCTCCCTAGGAGACCCCCCCCCATGACAATCAATGTGCTTCCATAGCCATGATGTGTTTCCAGGAGCCTTTCTAGAGTCATCTCGGTGCCTCCTCCTCCACAGCATCATTGCTGACTCTCCAAAGTGGCTGTGTGTTTCCGTATCCACACTCTCCGTTCTGAGAACCTGCATGGCACCAGGAAGCTGGTCACATAGGATTCAAGCCTCAGTTTGCTGTAGGTAACTTAGGATGTCTGACCACCCAAATCCCTTCTCCTGTCTACCAAGGATAACCACCAATTGATTGGGAAGAAAAATTTTGACTTTGTGGGTGTTCCGTAAATATTTAATTAATATATAACATAAGAAGTAAAGCTTTATCTCTCTCTCTCTCTCTCTCTCTCTCTCTCTCTCTCTCTCTCTCTCTCTCTCGCTCTCTCTCTCTCACACACACACACACACAAAACACACACACATACACACACACACACACACACACACACACACTACCACAACCAAAAAAACAACAACAACGTGCCAGTAAAACAGAGAGAGAAAAGCACAGATATTTTAGTCAGGCAGAGCTGGATTCCAATCTTCATTTCAATACATTTATTGACAATTTGATCTTGGGCAGGCCTCTCTCAACCAGTTTCCCATAAAAGAAAAAAACACACAAAAAAAGAATAGCAATACCGCCACCTACTGGGGTTATAAGTCAAATTCTGTAGGAAGCTTCAATATATGGGAATCGCTCCTGTCAAACATAGTTTTTTGAACTTAAGAATTTGCAAAAGATAATTTAAGAAAGGAAAAGGTAAGATGCTGCTGCTACCAATTTTTCAAGGAGAAAAAAACACTGGCAGTGAATCTTGCACTGGCCTAAGCTGCAGGGGGGAAAAATTGATAAAATTATAAACTTTCAAATATGATTTAACTCTGAAAATTAGTATTTGGAAATATTTTGAAGTTTATTTTCAAATATATTTGTACTGACTTCAGAGAGGAAGGGAGAGGGAGAGAGAAACAGAAACATCAGTGATGGAGAGAACCATTTGTTAGCTGCCTCCTGCAAGCCCCAGGAGCCCACAACCCGGGCATGCGCCCTGACCAGGAATCAAACTGTGACCTCCTGGTTAATAGATCGGTCGCTCAAACACTGAGCCACACTGGCAAGGCTCATTTGTTCTGTTTGGGTTTGTTGTTGTTTTTTTTGTTTTTTGTTTTCACAATTATTTCATGACAATTAATGTGTCTCCCTAACCATAATAAAACTACACAGTGAACTAATCGTTACCCACAAGAAAACTGTGCTAGCTCCTTCCTCCCCAAAACATTGCACTAAATGAGCCAGATTATCACAGTAGGACACAAGGTTATTTTCATTCAATAAAACCTGAAAGTTGCTGTAGTGCAAACACTAAAACTGTTTCGTGCAAAACTATTTAATAAAAACTGGAAGGTTACTGTTATTTTCTTTTAAATATGTTTTTATTGATTTCAGACAAGAAAAAAGAGGGAGAGATACAGAAACATCAATGATGAGAGAGAATCACAAACCAGCCGCCCCCTGCATCCCCCCCTGGGGATCTAGCCTGCAACCTAGGCATGTGCCCTTGACCGGGAATCAAACCTAGGTCCCCTGGCTCATAGTTTGATGTTCAACCACTGAGCTAGGTTGGTTGTTCTTAAGGAAAAATGTCTGTGGCTATATCTCAGTAGGGTGATCAAAATATTTTCTAAAAACTACAGCATATCAAACAGGGTCCCTGGGAGCTATTTTATAGCTCTTAGAAAGAAACCCAGATAGAGCAACACTTTGCCTGTAGACAATCAGGACCCTTTCCCCTCAGTATCACGGATGCACCATCCCATACACCAAACACCTCAGCCGCACGAAGTCAGGGCCCCGCAGCACGCCACGGTTTGCTTTCCCTCCTTGCCGGTTATGAAGTCTCCTGCTCCAACTGTCACAGCAGTTCACTTCTAATTTTAAAAATAAAGGTTTGTTTCATGGATCCTCCATGAATTCCCATCTGAAGGCCATTAAAACGTACACACCCACTTTCCACACTAGCCAGAAAATCCCAATTCTAAGACTCATTTAATCTTCAAGCCGGAAGCTACCCTGGCCACCACTAACCAATCGCACCTCCCGTCTATTCACAGAAGTTTAGTAATGAGACCCCTGTCCCCGAGGTGGGAGGGGGCCCCGCAGGGCCCGGAGCCTGGTCGCCCGGCCCCATCAGGGCTCTGCCACCCTTCGGGGCTGGCTCTGGAGTTAGTGAGGCCCCTTGATACTCGTCAAGCACATCCATGAGTCATGTTTCCGTTTCCTCGCACTGTTCCAAGTCGCCTCTGGTAGCACAGCGCTCATTCATTCACAATGCTGCTAACTCACCCGCAGACGGCCGAGGAATTAGGACTCACCGCGCCACCTTCCGATCAGGGGAGCCCGCGGCCGGCGAAATCTAAAAATAAAGAGGAATCTAACCCTTCGCACTTAAAGTACTTCCTTTCAACCTACTGTAAAACAACGGCCTATTTAGGAGATGAAAAGTGAGTCATGTCTTTCATCCAGCAGACAGGCTCCCCAGGCACAACCGCATGCACACTGCACCTCACGGGGCCTTTTAAATATTTACTTGTTAGCAGTATTCTTCCTTTCAGGTCAAAGATTATAGTACTTAGCAACACAAAGAAAGCGGGGGGGGGGGGGGGGTGTAGTTATGAATTAGTAAACGGCTCTGCCAACCCTTCCATTTGTTAATTCAGCCCAACTTCAAAGAGGGTTTTAAAAGAAGGTTTCAGCTGTCAGAAATTAACCCTAGGAAAGTGTCTTGGCCATTCTTTCCCCAAAAAAAACCGGTGTTAAAGAAACACTGCTCAGCTGTAGGTAAGGGAGTACAGAGTCTCTTCCAACGCAAAGAAGTTTGTTTAACTCAAACAAAGTTTTGTGTGTTTTTTTTTACAAAAAGGTTATTTTGTTTTGTTTTGGTAACCAGCCTTTGATATGCTAATGATGCTGTAAATTTCCAAGGATGGAAACTTCGGTTTATTTGATCACATGTATTATCTGGATGGTGGGGGATAAGGACAAACAACACTAGACGAGGCTGGTTTCCAGCAGCTTCCAAGCAACAGGGTGGCGAAGAGGCTTTTCAAAAAGCACCCTTGGCTTTTGTTCTCGGCAGCAGTGAACAGTTAAGACTCCGGTTCACAGGGACTTCAACGCCAGGTGGGAGTCTCCATTCAGTCCTGAAGGAGCCTAAAAGGAGCTGTACCCCTGAGGACTTAACTTCTCACTGCCATCTGGACTGCCAGCTCCCCAGGCTCTGGATACCCAGATCTACGGCTCCCGGCATCGAGAAGAGCAGTCTCTATACCAGTTCCTGCAGAACGCCTGGGAGGGGCCCCGTATTTCCCCTAAACTCTTGGCTCTGCCTGCGCTAGCCCGCTGCAGTGGTTTCTAACCGGGGCTGAACATCAGAATCACCCAGGGAGTGCTTAACGCTACAGATGTTGGGCCCTGTGCCAGACCTGCAGAATCCACCAGGATTCCCAAGGAGCGGCTGCCAGAGCTGAAAACCATTGTTCTGCTTCTAGGAAGATGAGGTCAATGGACAAATAATTGGTTGTGCATGTTCTGTAAACCGGGCACATGGACATTAACGAGAGAAGGGCTATGGGGCAAATGTTCCCGAGTCCCCCGCGTTCACAGACAAATCAATAACATCCACAGGTGGGTGGTGGTGTTTTTTCTTGTGGGCCGTTTTCACAGGGATAAAAATGTCTTACTCCGAGAGGAGCACAGTGCTTAGAACAAAGAATGTTCCACAGAGCTCTTTCCAGTGCAGATGGCGGGGGCTGGATGCCTGCTGGTTCACACACGAGCTGAATCTCAGCTCCCCCACACAGCCCACCCAGCACGTGACCCTGATCTGGGACTCAACATTTCATTGCATGCCTTGAACCTTCGGAGGTCACCTGAGAAAGTCAAAACCAGAAAGGTTCACTGTGCTAAAGCCAAGACCACTATATAATACATAGCACAGGGGCAGGGGCCTCTTTGGCGGGTAGAGGGTGAGGCGAGGGTCTCATAAGTAGTCCATCACTTACCTGAGATAGAAAGTGATTTTTAAGCTGAAACCGGTTTGGCTCAGTGGATAGAGCATCAGCCTGCAGACTGAAAGGTCCCGGGTTTGATTTCGGTCAAGGGCATGTACCTTGGTTGCAGGCACATCCCCAGTAGGGGGTGTGCAGGAGGCAGCTGATCAATGAGAGAGAAACATCTATGTTTCTAACTCTCTATCTCTCTCCCTTCCTCTCTGTAAAAACTTAATAAAATATATATTTTTAAAGTGATTTTTGAAAACCAGTTTTCTTCCTAAATTACATTTATTTAACCTATCTTATATATATAGCCCTTAAGCAGAGCATGTCAGAATTGGGAAGAAGGAAAGAGTTAAAATTAAAGATATATATATTTTTTAATTTAAAGAGCCAACTTCTCTAAACCTTGGAATAGAGAATAAAAGAATTTCTCCCTCTTTATTTTCTGAATTTCTTTAATCAGCAGAAAAGGTACCCATGCACCTTAAATGGGTAAGAACAGTCCAGCATAAAGACAGAGTTGAGAAATGGTTAGAAAACAAAACCATGAGTCCTGGGGGAGATGAGCGATAAGAGGAGAGAAGTCCAGAGGGGCCACACCCCCTCTGCACGTTGCACCTGCCACTGGATTTGTGTAACTGACACACAGACATGGTTCCAATATGCTCCTCCTTTCTCAGAAATAGCATGGGGGCATTTCTGGGTCTCTTTCCTCTTTAACACTGCCTTTGCCCAACACCAAGCAGAAAAGAAGGCCCTATACCTCTCTTAGAAAACCTAAACCAAAAATATTCACATCAAAAGTACCTCTTCCTTTGGATCTCTCATGCAAAGCAAGTTAGAAAGCCATTTCTTTGGCCAAAACCTGAAAGCCTTGCCCAACCAGCGTGGCTCAGTGGTTGAGTGATGACCTATGACCCAGGAGGTCATGGCTCAATTCCTGGTCAGGGCACATTCGTGGGTTGTGGGCTAGATCCGGAGTGTGAGGCAAGCAAGAGGCAGCCAATCAGTGAGTCTCTCATCATTGATGTTTCTCTCTCTCTTTCCCTTCTTCTCTGAAATCAATAAACATATACTTAAAAAGAAAACTGAAAGCTTTCAGGTATGCAGGTCAATCTGATGTAGGCAAAGACCTGGGAATCAGAACTGACAGTCTGACCAGGGGAGGAGGCCATGAGAAGTGGCTGTGAAATGAAGAGGTTAAATTACTGCCCCTGAGGCTCTTCCAGCTTTAGGTCTAGCGTTCCCTGACCTGCCAGCAGTAATCTACTTTGCAGTTTCCACAAATAATGCAAACATCTCAACTACTGTTAAACTATAATAGGAGGCCTCCAGGGTCATGTGGAAATCATTTTTTTAAATGAAAGCCTTTTCATCAACTATATGAAAAGCACGAAGTGAATGTAAAAATAGATTAAAAGGATTATATGAACATGTAAAAATGGGATTTTCATGGATTAAGTGGATGGCTAGACTTTTGTGACTTATTTACAAGCGAGTGAAGAAACGGAACAGAACCTCATTTGTTAAAGGAGTGATACATATTTGGCAAAATAGATAATGTTCTTGAAAGAATCAGCAGTGCCACAAAAGGACATCCCGAAGAGTTCGCTGCAATTGATTTATTTTAGCAGAGTTGCTCCTGAGGATCCCAGAGTCAAGGTGGCAGGCCAGTACCAGGTTCTCTACCAGTAAGCTTCCCCGAGATAATCCTCTAAAACAGCAGCAAATTATTCCTCCCTTGCATGAGTTATGTTGACAAAACAAAAGCAAAAACAAAAACCTCAGGGAAAGTTTCCAGTGCACAGGATTCCACCTAATTAATATGCCTTTTTTCTAGCAGGCCCTATGGCAATGACATTTCCTTTCTATGTTGGTATTTTAATGTCAACATTGCCCTCCTTGCTTCCATTAGGAAGCAGCTGAACATTAGGAAGACCCAGAAGTGAACATTATGACCCATTAAAAGTCAGTGCAAGAAACAGGACAAAGAAAGTGTTCAAAAGATGAAGGCATCCACAAGTCAAAAAGCAATTAAGTTTGTGCACTTTCCTGTATGCATGTTACCTTTCAATTAAAAGTTCAAGAAATCAAGGAAATATAGCATTGTTCTCCTATGTAACATGCAGCGCATCACTGTATCACTTTTACAAAGTTACACCTAAATATAAAGGTATCTGCTAAGTTTTTCCAATAGCTCATCCTATATTGAAAATACAACAAAGAGAAATACAGATTTGTAACCAAAAGCCGAGGGAAAAATACATGAAAGTTAAGAGACTCTGCCCTGGACAGTTTGGCTCAGAAGATAGAGAGTGGATCTGCGGACTGAAGGGTCCTGGGTTTGATTCTGGTCAAGGGCACATGCCTGGGTGGCGGGCCTGATCCCCAGAAGGGAGCATGCAGGAGGAAGCCAATCAATGATTCTTTCTCATCATTGATGTTTCTCTCTCACTCTCCCTTCCTCTTTGAAATCAATAAAAATATATCTAAAAAGAAGAGAGAGACCCTATTTCTTTGTTTTCCAACTCCAGAACAGAAACAAAACGGTGCTTATTTTATTGAACTAGTGAATCACTGATCCAGTACCTAAGACCCTCTAAATTAGGGGTGTCAAACTCAATCAGAGAAGGGGCCAAAATCTAAAATCCAGCCTAAATCGCGGGCCGAATGGTTTACTGAACAGTCATAAACTGTCATTGTGATGGAAACACAGCGGAGTGCAGTGATGACAGCGTGGTGCGGGCCACATTGCAAGGCCTGGCGGGACGGATTTGGCCCGCGGGCCTTGTGTTTGACACATGTGCTCTAAATGAAGACCATAACCTCTTCATTTCCCTAACCTACCTCCATATAGCTGCCTACCTGCCCGCCCTATACTTCCAAACGCTGATGAGTATTCCTAAGGGCCAGAACAGGATGAAATTGTGTGACATCTTCCTGAGATCGTCTGTCTTTCTTCTAAGTACAACTACTAACTAAAACACATCCCTGGCGTGGACCCTTCCTCCGCAATGCTCAAAGATCCAGCTCTGCTCCAGCCGGCAGGAAGGATGGCAGCACTTCCTTGGCGTAGGGTGGGAGAAACCACAGGATCCCACCAATGGGAAATCCTGCCTCCCCCCTTCTAGGATGACAGCATCCTCACACCCTAAGCACTAGAACGAAGGTGAAATTACAGCCAATGACCTTCTGCACATTTCTTTTTAATTCAGGTCACCCTTGTGTTTTCAATCATTAGATCATTCGATTGCAAAAGGGACAGGAGTCAAAGTTCAGAGCTTGGAGTCCGGCTTTCATGTCCGGTCCTGTTTGATCGGCGGCAGCTCACCCACGCTCTGCGTGTTCCAATTTATCCAGCTGTAAAAGGAGGATCAGATTTGTTTACCTCTCCACACAGGGAAACACTATGACCTAATAAGACATTCTGAACTACCTAATTGTTCTGAATCCTACCATATAGTTTTCAAAACTAATTCTACACAGGAAGGTGTCTTATGGCAGCCTGTTCTACCTGGAAGAGACTGGGGAACTCTTTAAAGTCTTTTTATTTCCTTATATTTAAAAAAAAAATGCAGACATAATGGTGCTAATGAAATGAGAATTGGCTTATCTAACCAAGTGTGTAACCCAGATACCTTGGAAACCTCCAGTTTCTCCTTGAGTGCTTGGGCTACCTTAAGATGATCAAATGACAGATGCTCGGTTTGGTCCGATCTGATCTCGAGGTCTCAGGTTAGGTTAGGTTAGTGTAGTGTCTGTGAAAAAACCAGAAGGTAACTTTCCAATGTCACCTACACGTCTTTCCTGTTGGTTCTGAAAGAATTCTGGATATAACACTCAGGTACCCAGAGAAACTACAGCAGGTTTTAAATGAAAGAATATAGACGTGTTTTTTATGTTCTTTTGCTGCCTTCTTTCACCTTGAATTAGCAAAGCCTATTGCAAAAAAAAAAAAATTAACAGTGTTTCTCAGCACTTTGAAGGATCTTTAAACTATAGGCAGCTGAGTGAGAAAATCCTAAGAGTTTTCTTCCCAAATATTACTTAAACTTTTTCTTTTGAATCCAAAGAGAATATCGCTAAGCAAAATTAAATAAAATTCATGTTTTCTTGAGCTCACAAATGCGTTTCTTATTAAATTACAGTAAACTTACCTGGAAAAATAATTTTACGTGCTTTTAAAAATCCAGAATTTTACTTAAAATTTTCTCATCTTAGTGGTTTAGTTAAACACAGAAATCAGACACTTAGGTCTTAATATCCTCACTATAGTTCATATATTTATCAATTATGAGGACCAAAAGCTTTTAATTATAAGAGGGAAATTATGTTTTACAATAATCCTAACCTCCAATATTTTAAAATGTTTTAAGAAAATTCAGCCCACAAAAATGACAACTCAATTCTGTACCATGATATGTCTACATGCATCACTGTGTACCATACAGACAACTATCTATTTGGGAAAAAACTGCCTGCCTCCGTTTCTAAATCATTTGTTAATCATCATTGTGATAATTATGAAGACATTAAACTCAATAGAAGACAAAAGATTCTACTCCAACGTTATGTATCTTTATTTACCTTTTAAGAGATTGCACATACATGACAGAATTTTGGTTAACTAGGAAGGGATGACTCTAAATCTGGTTCCATGATAAATCTAAACCCTTTATGCTAAAACTTTGACCTAAAGTAAACCTCACCAGGATTGTTAGGCATCTTTTGATTACATTCTTCAACCTGATTTTAACTCTTTTGTTCTAACACAGCAAACTTTCTCCCCTATTATTTTAAAAATCTGTTCGGTTATGTCCTCTAGTTTTATGGATACCCAGTCTCAAGCTAAACCAGCTCCTGGTGTTAAGGAAATGCAAAACATTCTTTGTAATCTGTGGGGAAACCCTTTGACCTTTTGTCACGCATTCAGTTCCATCCCTGGACACAGGTGGCAATTGCTCCACTGCATGTGTCATGCAGAAAAACGCACGAGAGGGACACTGCTCTTTCAAGATCACTCTTCAAACTGATGACTAATACCAACCGTAGAGTTTTTCTTAAAGCAGGCAATATCGCATGTAAACTCCAGAATTCATTTATTTTAACAAACACAAAACTAAGACTGAAAAGGAAGAAAAAGCATATGCTTTAATGTTTTCATAAGGAGATCTATCAGGCTGCAAATCCTTCAAGCACAACAAATCTATCATTATTCCTTCAGACTACGGGGTAGTAACACCCTTTACTGAAAAAAGATAACTAAGAATTAAACTGAAATTCTTTTTCTAACTGAAGAAAAAGCATCAGATTTATTTTTTATATTTTTAAAGATATTTTATTGATTTTTTTTACAGAGAGGAAGCGAGAGGGACAGAGAGTTAGAAACATCAATGAGACAGAGTTAGAAACATCATGAGATCCAGAATTATCATCTTTGCACATTTTTGCTCAGATAGCCCAATCAATAAAAACTTTTCTAAGCATAAAAAAGAAAAAGAAAAAAAAAAGAAACATCATGAGAGAGAATCATCGATCAGCTGCCTCTTGCACACCCCCCACTGGGGATGTGCCCACAACCAAGGTACATGCCCTTGACCGGAATCAAACCCGGGACCTTCCAGTCCGCAGGCCGAGGCTCTATTCACTGAGCCAAACCAGTTTCGGCTCTTGTGGACTGAAAGGTCCCAGGTTCAATTCCATGGTCAAGGGCATGTACCTTGGTTGCAGGCACATCCCCAGTAGGGGGTGTGTAAGAGGCAGCTGATCAATGATTCTCTCTCATTGATGTTTCTAACTCTCTATCCCCCTCTCTTCCTCAAAAAATCAATAAAATATATTTTTTTAAAAATTTTTTAAGTCACTATCAACTGACAAGAAGGTGCAAGGAAATGCACAGGGAAGCCCCACGCACCCTTCACATAGCTTCCCCTGGCGTTAACATCTTACAAAACCAGGAGATTGCTAGTGGTAGAACCCATACATCCTATGCAGATTCTACCAGTTATACAAGGAATTAGTGTTTGTGTGTGTGTGTGTGTGTGTGTGTGTGTGTGTGTGTGTAGTTCTATACAATTTTACTATATGTCACTTTGTACAACCACCATATACATATTATGTCACCATAAGACTCTCATACTGCCACTTTATCGCTACAACCACTCCATCCCAACCCGACAATCAATAATCTGTTCCCCAACTCTGTAGTTATGTTATTTCATGAATATTACTTTTTTTCACTCAGCACTTCATTGAGGTTCATCCAAAGGTTCATTTGAGATTCATTTTTGTTTTTTGTATCAATAGTTCATTTTTTTTGTTACTGAGTATTATTCCATGATATAGCTATACCTCAGTTTGTTCAACCATGGTAAGGTACTAGGATACTCTCTAGTTTGGGGCTATTACAAATAAAGCTGCTATTAATAACTGTTAATTATTCAATCTAATCTTAGATTTTTTTTTTCAACAATTTGGGGCATTTATCATTTTCCATGGATAATGCATTAAAGAGAATCCACTTGAACTGAATATGCCATGCTTTTTGCCCTTTTCATCATCAACACAAATGTTTAGAATTACATCCTCATCGTCAGATGCATTAAGAATCCATGTGTTTAAGACACTGCTGTCTGTGAGAAAGTAAAACAGCATTCCTTCTAAGACAATTCATAAATCTATTGTGAACATCATCATGGCAAAGCAAGTGAAGCACAGAGAAATTCCTCCAAAAATTGAAAAACCCTTCCAAATATTGCCAACATGAGCAAAAATTAATTCAGTGCAATTGTTATCTGCTGGCCTCTGTTTCCTTTTATAAAAGGAAAAAAGATGCCTTCCACTCGAAAAATTAGCTTCATAAGCAAGTACCAAAATGCAATTATTAGTTTTAAATGTTTGAAATTAAACATTTTCATGAAGAAGAACCATTTTTAGGGGGAAACCATCTGAGGGTTTTGAACGTTTAAAAGATAAAACACACTCTAGGGCTCCAGCACCCAGGAGGTGGTGCCTGGGGCTAAGAGGAAGCCCGGTGGCACCGGCACAGTGGAAACAGCGCTGATGTGAGAAGGTCAATCACTGGGCACCTGTGTGCCAGACCCCACGAAGGAGCTGAGGAAGAAGCGCAGATGTGAACAAGCTCAGCCCTCCCCTCAGGTGGCCCACAGTCTGCCGATGGGAGGCCGACCTAACAGGTCCCGTTATAAATTCTTACAGGTATAAACCTCATCTATTTTAGTCCAAAAGCCCCACGTTCTCACTTTGAATCCCTGACTCTCAGAACATCTCAACCCTCTAAAATAGAAACATGTCATTCACATCAAGAGCTACCCAGGAGCAGAGCTAACGCTGGCTGAAGGGCAATCCAGTGCAATACACATTCCAGATGGATTTTCATTTTCCTCTGAGAGAGAAACTGCACAACTGTACCAACAGCATGTAGAAGAGAGGACTCCTAAAACATAGCATGAATTTTAAGCTCTACTGGACCTAATTTAGAAGACCACACAGATTCTAAGCAGCAGAGGTGCATAGGCAAGCTGGCCACATGGAATAAAAAGGTGTTCAGGGCCAACAGTGTTCAGCATTAGGTGCCAAACACAAGCTCCCTCAGAAACATTCCAGAAGTTTCTTTACTAGTGTAAGCTCTGCTCCATAAGCCGACCACCCCCAGAAGCACAGTTACGCTGACCGACTCAACAGCTCTGAACAGTCTCGGAAGTCAAACTTTGCCTATGAAGCCGATGCCTTCCTGATCACTCAACTAAAGAGAAATATAGAGAAGTTTGCTAGATAGAAATCTTACATAGTTCCCCAAAGACACTGTGCTGCACTTCAGAATTTTCCTACATGTTGAAAGATGTTCTTGAAATCCACACAGAGAGACAATAATCCGAGGCGCCAGTCCTTGGCCTTTGAGAACCTGATGAGCACCAGGGACACTTTTCACAGGACGCACGTACACACAGATATGACCTGTGAAACCCATGCACCTTCGATTAAGAATCCCAGCTCTACAGCCTGGAAACAAAGAATTGCACCCTAGCAGAAGGGCACATCTCCTTGTTCCACACCCAGGACAAGGCCTGACCCTAAGACCTCAGTAAAGAGCTGGAGAATGAATGAATGGTGAGTAGGTTGTTTGCGCTATGATTTAGTCATGGCAAACTGTTTCAAACTAATGAAAATATCTAATTTTCTTAATATTAACTTCACTGACATATCCTCTCTACCTTTTTATTTTGTTATTTAAGTGCTTTTGTTTTTTGTTTTTGTTTTTAATTCTAACTCGAGGATATGTTTTTACTGATTTGAGAGGGAGGGGAAGGGAGAGAGAAAAACACCCATCAGTTGCCTCCCCACATGTGTTCCTGGGGGTGGGGGTGGACAACCCAAAACCCAGCATGTGCCCTGACAGGGAATCAAACCCGCAACCTTTTGGTATATGGGACGACGCTCCAACCAAGCCACACCAGCCAGAGCAACCTTATTGTATTTTTAAAATAGTTTACACTCACAAAACGAGTACAGAGAAAGGAGTGCCCGCCACCCACCTTCCCAGTGGTGAGATCCTGCATAACCACAGGGCATTATCAGAAGCAGGAAACGGACGGGCACAGTTAATGAGAACACAGACCTAACTTAGATTTCACCATTTTTAGCTCATCAAACTACCTTTGTATAAACAAACAAAAATACAAACACTCACAGTCTCACTTCAAACAAGTTTGCAGAATTAAAATACTGCAGTAGTAAAAAACAGAACAGCCCTGAAAGGGAATGAAAATTGAGTAATCAGCTGTTAATGTGTGTGTACATGTTTCTGGGACACCCTATACACACACGTTTTTACCTAAAGGAAGTGCTTTACGGCTTCTCTTTGGCCTATCCAAACTGCCAGCATGACTCTTGCACTTTGCGGCCATTATTGAGTAAAACCAGGGTTACCTGAACACAAGCACTGCAGCGTCACTCTAGTTAAGCTGGCAAGCAAGAGGGCTACTCAGGGACCGTCTGCAACGTGCCCTGGACTACGGGGTGACTCACCGCCCGGCCAGGACAGAGCAGGACGGCATGCTCATCACACTGACTTTCGGAACAGCGTGCAGTTTCACACTTACCATTGTTTCTTTCTGGAATTTCCCATGTAATATTTTCAGTCGGTGGTTGACCACAGGTCAGTAAAACCACAGGAGGGAAGCAGTAGACAAGGGGGGACTACTTGGACCTCAGAGGAGCAATCCCCTTTGAGGTCCTCTCACAGTGCTCCGGCTTTACCTGAGCATCCTCACAGAAGATCTGCTGCCTCCCCAGCTCCAGACGCTGACCTTCAGTGCTGACCTTCAACACCACCGCCAGCCTCCCGCCCTGTCCAGCCACGGGGCAAAGCAGCCGCTCGTCAGGGACATCTAGTCTACAACAGTGAGCCCCAACAAAGGAATTCCAGACCAAGGTACTGCTTTGTCCAAGCACATATTTTAGTTCACAAGAGCGGAAATCATATGAAATGAAGGCTCTAGCTTGTTTGAAAGGCGATAACATGTCTGTCTGTCAGAAAAATCATGAAAACCACTTTGAATGGCATGTTTTTCATACCGAGTGATTTCTGAGATAAAAGGAAGTCAGCTTTCAATAGTAAACAGTCTCAAGATTTTTAAGTCTTAGCACTAATAATCCAAACTCAAAAACCATAATTCACATATGCCACAGAATTTTAGTAGCTGGTCTTTTAGATTCCATATGTGCAAATCAACCTAAACTGGCAAAAGAGCGGATTTGGAAATTTTATATAAAACTTTCTCTATAAAAGAGCGTTGTTAATAATGCCATAGGGCTACAGCACAAACTCATTTATTGCGTCTATTCGGTTTGATAAAACTTGTTACCCATACTGAAAGCTTTATTTCTATTAACTTTTCTATGGACTGCTTGAAACAGGATAATTCGGCAAAAATAAATAAATAAATAAAGCAAAGGGGTTTCCTTCAACTGCCATTATCAACAAAACTCTACAATTTGTAAGACAAATAACTGTGTTAGTGATATCAAAATATACAAATACATTCAGTAGACAATTGAGACTATCCCTGCCTTCCAGCGGATTAGGAAGAAAATGTAAACACAGGGAAGACATTCACATGATAGAAACACTTCCTTCGTCCCCACTACACTATACACATCTACTCTGTTAGTGACTATCCAATGCTGGGCATAAAGAGAAACAATGGTTTTCAAAATACTTACGAGTCCATTAAACTGTGCAAATTTACATGCACATACTGATTTTTCTCTAGGGAGTATACATAAAGCTTCTGCAGAATGCACAATCCCAAAAAGATGAAAAGTTTCTGATACAGACAATGCGTGCTGGAGAGGTCCCTGGGCTGAGGCTCGAACTACTGAGAAAACTGGCTAGGGCTTCATAAAGATTTTTAAAAGAAGGGGAGAGTCATGTAGAAACTTCGGATCTATGAAGCTCTGAAGTAGGTATTCCCCCACACACACTTTTTTTTTTCTAGTGAAAATGTCCAGTTTTTCTGGAAGACACTCATCAGTAATTGTATTTGAGCCCAGAAAGGAATCCACTATTCCAAAATGTTTAAGAACTACTCCTCTAGAAAGAAATTAAAGGTATAAATGAGCTGACAAAATCAAAACCGACTTCAAAGAATTAATTGACTTGAATATCCTATATAATAAAAGGGTAATATGCAAATGGGCCCTAACTGTGGAACAACTGGGAAGGACCAGTCACTGTGACACACACTGACCACCGGGGGAAGATGCTCAATGCAGGAGCTGCCTCCTGGTGGTCAGTGTGCTCCCATAGGGGGAGCTCTGCTCAGCCACAAGCCGGGCTGATGGCTGCAAGCGCAGTGGTGGTGGTGGGAGCCTCTCCCACCTCCTCTGCAGCACTAAGGATATCTGACTCCACAGGGAACAGGCCTAAGCCATCAGCCGGACATTCCCCGAGGGCTGCCAGAGGGATGTCTGACTGCCAGCTTAGGCCCAATCCCCTAAGGAGCTGCCTAAACTGGCAAAAAGACATCCCCGGAGGGGTCCTGGACTGTGAGAGGGCTCAGACTGGGCTGAGGAACACCCCCACCCTGAATGCAAGAATTTTCATGTGCCTTGACCAGGAACTGAACCGGCAGCCTTTCGGTGCAGCAGGCGACACCCAGCCAACTGAGCCACACTGGCCAGGGCTGTTCTGTTTTTTATTCTCTCTCTTGTGTCACCAGCATGACTTTCTCTTCTTAACTGTTCTCAACATGGCAAATCCATGTGCTAGAGAACAGTCCTTTTTTTTTCTTTTTTTTCTTTTTTTAAATATATTTTATTGATTTTGTACAGAGAGGAAGGGAGAGAGATAGAGAGTTAGAAACATCAATGAGAGAGTCATCGATCAGCTGCCTCCTGCACACCCCCTACCGGGGATATGCCCGCAACCAAGGTACATGCCTTTGACCGGAATTGAACTCGGGACCTTTCAGTCCCCAAGCCGACGCTCTATCCATTGAGCCAAACCAGTCCCGGCAACAGTCCTTTTTTTCTATGAACAAACAGTGGAGGGAGGGGGAAATCGGTTAATAGATGAACGAGTGAAGGTGAACTTAATGTGTCTGCGTGGAGAGGGTGGCTTGTGGATGGTAGGGGTGGGAGAAAGAAAAATGGAGGAGGCCATTGACGGATGAACCTTTCCAGTGAGTCTGGGAAGTAAATGGAGTTCATCAGGGTGGGGTTTCCAATTTATCTTGTTTCCTGGGAAGTTCTTGCAGAAGCCAGAACACTAACCTTGTCCATGCTGCCTGTGTCCTCTCTCACTGCCTGAAAAGGTCTCCCTTCCTCTCTGATTAGCCACCGTTTTCCATCCTATCTAGGTCACAAGGCATCACCATGTGGCCACCGCTTTCTCGAACAGTCTCTAGTCTTCCTCCTCTCCCCCGAGTCACTATAGTATTTGAATTGCCCTCCCCACCTTTGCACTTAATTATAGGCTCCCTTGATTTTCGTCTTGCTGCATGTGAGCGAGGTCACTTATCTTTCCCAGCAGCCGGTAACCGTAGGAAGAGGGGTACCGCCTTGGGGTCACTTCTGCCACCGTCGCAGAGCAGCGAGCAGTGCTGGTGCTTTTAGCTCCTGCACGTGCCTGCCCCGGGAGCTGGGAGGGCCGCTTCCTTCCCACTCGCGGTTTGATGGATGGTGGGCAGATCACGTCTGCGCCCCAGACTGGGTCAACCCTAAGAGCGGTGACTTGTGTGACTGAAATTCATTGTGTTTCTCTGACCTGCTTCTAGCTGACTGGACTGTTTTTCCTGGAGCGTTTACTCCCCTGTTACTAACAGTCCTGGTGGGAAGCGGGAGAAAGAAGAGAATGGTTCCAAAATTCCAAAGGTCTAGCAAGACCTGTTCTGGGCCACTCCCCTCAGGTTCAGGTTGTTGTCAAGTGGGCCTGCAGTCTGGTTTATCCAGACTTGCAAGGCACCCCTGCACTTGCTCAACTTTGACCCAAAAGGTCCAATGAATGAGCTTTCTCCTGTGTTTCTCTCTCTCTCTGTCTCTCCCTCCGTCCCTCTTTCCTACCCCAACCCCTCTCACTAGAAAAGTCGTAACATCAAGAATTAGCCTGGAATGCCCCTACCATAAGCCGTGCTACTCTGTAGAGTCTGCTTCCTGGATAACAGTTGTTCATTGACTGGATGTTGGGTGTTCAAGAAATGTGATGTTGGACCTATCGATACGTGTCTACTATTTATGATGTTGCACTGGCAAGTTTTTAAGCTTAAGGAGCAAAGGTGCAGTAGTAAACACAGCTGGGCTACAATGTACAGAGTCTGCACATGCCTCTTCGGCATGCATTTTAGAAATAACTGATAATAAAACAAGTCTGAATTGATTCATTCTGCTTCAAAAACAGCAAATCACGCTGTAGATGTATTATTTCTGGGACTTGGCTAAATTTGGTGACAGCTGATATTTTAAGTCTGCTTCCATGTCAGTAGAGACATAACCAGGAGTCATAGGTATTGGCATCACCTGGGGCACTGCCCTTCAAGTCAGCGGGCTTTCATTTGAATTTACATATTCCTTCTCCTCCTCCACCTCCTCCTCATCCTCTAATTATTTTAATTTTTAATTTTATTCACTTTTAAGACCCTAGCTTGCTTGCTTCCATTATTTCTATAATCAAAGAGTTTTCTGAAACTGGCCACCTCCATTCATATGTAACTTGAATGTCTTTTTGTAGCTAAAGATGATTGAGAGCATGTTTATGAATAGAAACATTATTTTCACCAGCAAAAAGCTGCATTGACAAGAAGGGACAAGAAGGCAGCGTGTTAAGCATATGGTAAGAGGACACTGACCGATGCCACAGCGCGGTTTTTGTCAGGTTGCTGCCTGCAGGGCCTGGGCTGGAAGATGCTTCTGCATGGAGAGAAGCTGTGGACGCACTCCACAGACCTGGCCCACGCCCTGCAGGAGCCCCAAGTTTCCCATGGGAACCTTAGCCCCGTGGTTGAGAACTGGGGAGCGCTGGGCTTTCTCACTCTCCCCCAAAGCCCCGCTTGGCCATTTCCTAAGCGTGTGACCCAGGCATATCATTTAAATCCACTGTGTTTCGGTTTCCTCAGCTATCATATAAATAGGGATATGCATAGAGAGTAGCCACCACGCACGGTTATTGAAAGGATGCAGTGGTAGCCTAAACCGGTTTGGCTCAGTGGATGGAGTGTCGGCCTGCTGACTGAAGGGTCCCAGGTTCGATTCCAGTCAAGGGCATGTGCCTTGGTTGCCGGCACATCCCTGGTGGGGGGTGTGCAAGAGGCAGCTGATCGATGATTCTCTCTCATCTATGTGTCTAACGCTCTATCCCTCTCCCTTCTTCTCTGTAAAAAAAAATCAATAAAATATATTTTAAAAAATAAATAAATAAATAAAGGATGCAGTGGTAACATGTCAGCACAAAGAGCAAGCACTCATTTCACTTAGTCATCACTCAGCTACCAGTGACAGATCCTGAACAGTGGTGATGAGCACGGGCGAATGTGTTTCTCCCCCGTAATGCGAAGTTCGGGTCCGGCCTGGTGGTTTTACGAGGCCGTCGTCAGACTCCAGGATTTCCACTCTGCTCTCCTTCCTGTGTGTCTGTCACCTCGCAGTCCAGGAACAGCCTCACCTTAATGAAAAGATTTCCAAGAAGCCCCACCCACCCATGTCCACTTACATCCTATTGGCTTAAAAAATGGGTTTCACGTAGCCTTCCCCATAGGAAGGAAAGGAAGTGTAGCCTTTTAAATCGGGCACATTATCATTCCCAACAACATCAAGGTTGCTACTCGTGGGAAGGAAGAAGTAGGAGATGGATACTGGGTTGGCAAACCAGCAGTGTCTGCCACAGCATTCAAAAAATACCCCTGCGTGTGGGTGTCCCAGAGGCGGGAGGTTTGGAGGAAGTCTCTCCCGGGATCCTGCTGAGGAACTAAGGAAGCATGCACACCTTGTGGAGGAGGCAGCAGCAGGTGTTTCCAGCCTGTCTGAGCTCTGAGCCGTGGACTGCCCCACACCACACCTCCTGCTGCTTCCCCGGCCTCGTGCACCTCTCCCCACCTGTCCTTATCAGACATCTTCCCCCTCTTCTATTCCCACAAACTCCAGGGTGCTTTGGGGCAGACTGGTGGCCCCACCAGCACTGAAGCAGGAAGGGCCTTCACCAAGGCTGGGGAGAGGGCAAGGAGCCCACCAGCCTTCGGGGAATTTCCCAGCGGCCAGCTCTCAGCTTTCTGTGCTTTTCCCCCCTGCTAATCGGATCCTCTGGCCTACCTACTTCCTCGGTTTTATTAGCATTCCATTCCCATGCTGGGTGTTGATGAAATGGAAAAAGAGCCTCTGCCTGAATTTGTCAGCAGGGAAAACTTGGCTCGTGCTCTTTGGACCGAGGCATGGTGTTCCCATCTGTGGTGGCCATCACATCAGTGACACGCTCCCAGCGCACATCCATCAGGGGCCTGCTAATGGGAAGGGCGGGAGGCCAGATGTTATCACCTAAAACTCCGCCTCAATCGGAAATAATCAACCACGTCTCAGGGTTGGGAGCAACTACTTAAGACGTGGGCTTGGGCTTTGTCAGAGGCCGTTGTATTAATAGCCAATATTCTGGCCGGCATTTCGTTAAAAACACAATACCCGCTGACCCTTAAACAGTTTTCCTTACCTGTCTGCAGCACTCTCCCTCCCCCTACAGAACCAGTAAACTTTTCATTAAGGGGGGAGGAGAGGGGAGGGGAGACTGGTGTGGTGGTTTCTAAGGATTTGCTTTGAATCTACTTCTAATTCCATTAGCGCTCAGCGAAGAGCCAATGCAAATACAATTAAGGACAGCACATTACGCAGGCACAACTATGCTTTGTCTTCTGGCTAAAACTAGAAGTGGGGTCTCCGGGGCCCTCTCCTTCACATAAGAGAGGGTTTCCTTTTTCTTCTCGGCCAAGCGGCTTGTAAATGCAGCAGACCAGCAAGAGAAGTTAATTTTTTAAAGGTGCCTATTTCATCTGTGTAGTGCTATTTAGTACAAGGAAGACATATGTAAAGTCCATAAGTAAAAGGTGAAGGCCACTGCGTCTTCCTAGATTAAAAGGAAGAGGATGGAAAGATTAGTATCGGTGCCATCCTGGGGGACCGGCTGATAAGAACAGGATGAGACAGATGGAAAGGAAGCGAGGAATAATGCTCTAAACTCCAGCTGAGGTGGCTTCAGTGGGAATGTCATTTTCTTCATTATCTCGGCTCAGCATGGCAGTGATGTCATCGCGGCAGAGGTGACCTCTCTTTCCCCTTCGGCCTCTACTTCCTGGCCTCGGCCGTAGGGAGATGGAGTCCCCATTTAGCCCTGGGCGGAAGGCTCTGGGTGGACGGGCTCTGCCCTCTCCTTGCCAGCACAGGGTCAGCGGCAGCCTCTGGCCCAGCCTAACTGGGAGGCAAAGGATAGGGGAAAGCGATTTTCATGATTTGCTTACAGACCAGTCATGATTTGTCTCCCCCTGCCATCTCTGCACTAGTCCATATGACAAAGTACCTTTCAGTTTGAGCCATTTTGAGTTGAATTTTTTCTAAAATTTTTTTTTTTTGCCACTGGTAGCCAAAACATTTCTAACAGGTAAATTTAAACAAATCAGAAGCCAAAAACAGTGTTTCTTTAAGACATGGATCAAGTCTGGCCAGTGTGGCTCAGTGGTTGAGCTTCGACCTATGAATCAGGATGTCAGGGCTCATGCCCGGGTTTCGGGCTCCTTCCCCAGTTTGGATGGAGATACAGGAAGCAGCCGATCCATGATTCTCTCTCATCACTGATGTTTATATCTCTCCCTCTCCCTTCCTCTCTGAAATCAATAAAAACAGTGAGTCTTTTAAAAAAAAAAAAAACCAATGGAATATAGTTTAAAAAGCAATCGCTATGGTGGTGGGTGGATGAGTGAGAAGAGGTGAGAAGGGTGGAGGATTTACTTGTGAAGGTCAGGGTGTCTCAGGAAAGGAAAGCCCTCAGGTGTGAGCACGTAGCCTATTCGGGGAACTGGTGTTATTCTGAGAGAAAAATTTGTGTATCCCTCGCAGAACCTTTGTGAGTATCTGTTCGAATGAGTTGGTCACCGAGAGCCAGAGCATCTGGGCTGGGAGTCTGATTTGTAAGCGTCAGGGAGTAGGTGGGACTGGAAGCTTCAGTGGTGTTGAGAGTCCCCAGGGAGAGCTAACAAATCGTGGGGGAAAGGCGTTTTCAGGCTCCCAGAGAAAAATGACCTCCGAGAGCCACTGAGAGCATCTCCCGGAAGGGGCAGGCAGTGCTCATCTAGCTGTGGACACGTTTTGGGATGGACACTGGTCAGCGGAATGGCAAGTCCCGAGAAGCTGTTGCCAAGGTTACAAGGGCCTTTTTGTGGTCTATGTAATACAACCTTACTGCTGAGAACTTTGAAATGCTGATAGAACACTATCAGATATTTATGATGAAATAGAGAATTCTGGACCAAAAAAAAAAAAAAAAAAAAAAAAAAGAGGAGGGGTTAAAAGCTGGGCTTCTTTTTTAAAACGTAGGTTAAACGGAAACATTCTTTTGTATATAAAAATGAGAAGGTTGTATACATTCGTGTTTTAAGCAGTTAACGAGTAAAAGTTAGTATATGGCAGGTACTTATTTTGTGCTAGGTGAAATATACTTACATCAGATTCTCATGTTTTAATATAATGTGTTTTTATCCCGAAGATATTTTCAGGAAATATCCTTAACTGCTCCCAGGAGTAGATGGGGAGAAGGAGTAATTTGACAGTTTCCAGATGGTCATTAAGAAGATAATAAATTTTCTTTAAGTTCCTGATTACTAACTAACACTATGAATTTTGCTGTATCTCCTCTCCAGACGAATGTGATTTGAGTATGAATCGGCTGCAGCCCAGATTTAGCTTTATTAAAACAGATGGTACAAAAGACGGAGAAGTCTTTTACCATCCCCTATGGGCAAGGCTCAAACTTATTTATCCTCATTCAAGGGCCATTTCTCTCCATTTTGGCCTGACTTCTGGGAGCCCAGAACTCTTAAAAGATGTTTTCTTAAAAATAGCAAGCGCTTTTCTTGTCTGTTCCAGTATTCTTGGCCGAGCTTCCTATATCCTGGCTGCTCTCACTCATTAACATTCAGCTTGATGCATAGTGACTGAGAAGGCAGCAAAGGGCTGGAAGTTAGTGCAATGAAAGGTCCTGGGAGGCTTTCTGAGGAAAGATGCAAATGTCCCCAGGAACAGTGCAACCAAGTTCCATTTTCTCAAATCCATTGAATGCTGAAGGCATTTAAATAGAAAGTTTTTGGTTTTTTTCCTCTCTATTCCTTGTGATGTAGATCCAATTGGGATTTAACTTTTCTGCTTCCTTTACAGTAAGTATGCTTTTCTTGTTGAAAATAAAATAATGAATCAGGTTAAGATAAGCGTAACATAGTTCTTAGCTGAAACATATTTGCACAGATTGACGAATGTTAAACTGTTGACGAATTGCTGTCAGCAGTGAGGCTGAGATGAAACCGATTGTAAAAACGTAAAGTGTATAATCTCAGAATGAGTTGTTTCTCTTTCAGCATATTGAAAAAAGCACATTTAGCCATTCACCCAAGGGTATAATTATTTCTTTCAAAGATGGCTTTGCAAAGAATAATCAACAGATGCCGTTTATAAGGTTTTGCAGTGTAAAAAATTTTAATAGAAATTTGGGGTTATTTATTTTCAGGAGAAACTGATGGCATTCTATTGAAGAAAATACGAGAAATGTGAAAAGAAAGAGTAAAGTCATTATTTCTCCAAACTGTACTTGTTATTAAACCTGCTTTCATGGAAATCCACTTCTACCTGTTTGCTTATTAAGGTCCGACATTTCCTATAAGGTTAGAGGGCAATGCTATTACCACAAATGCTTTTGTAACAACTGCCACCACTTCTAAATTTGTGCCTTAAAAACAAAAATTCTGGCAATTGCTTCTCTTGGATTTATTATAATAGTGATGTAAAAATTTGCAGGCAAAAATTAAAATTGGTACTTTTAAGTCATGATGGGACTGGCCTTCTTTGAAATAATTAGGGATGGCCCTGGCTGATTTGGCTCAGTTGGTTGGGCGTCACCCCATGCACCAAAGATTGCTGGTTCAATTCCCAGCAACCTCCCTTCCTCTCTCACTCTCTTAAAAAAAAAAAAAAAAAATCTTAGGAAGAAAGAAAGAAACCATTAGGGATAAGGATGTGCTGCCTCATTTACAGTTTAGTTGTCCAAGCTGCTGCCATAGCTTTGGGGCAGGACTGATGGGAGGCTCACGTGACTCAGTCACATTGTGAGGAGAGCTATAGTTGAACTAAGATTATTTCAGGGTTGAACACTTTTTTTTTTGAGGTTGCTGCCACCTTCATTACCATTTTGCCAGTGCCCCCCAGAGGCTGGAGTGGGGTGACCGGAACTGGTTAAGCTACGTAATGATATAAATCATGTTTTCTTCTCAAACCTGTCAGTGTTTGCTAAAATGTTGATTTTATTTAGAAGATGAACTAGATATGATTACTGTGATTTTTAACCCTCCCCCTGCCCCCCCCCCCCCAATATCGTTAGTGTATAAAAATACAGCTGACCTTTGTGAATTTTTTTTTCCTCTTCGGAAACATTATGGCTTATTTGGCATTCTCAGGGCAAGCAAAGCACACATCTAGAGAGGAAATTTGAGAAAATGAACTAAACGGGCTAGGAAAAGCCCAAATAGTTCCACAGGGGCAGAGAGGAATATTTATTACATAAACTTAAATTGCCAAAACTGAAAAGTAGGAGATGGAGCCAGGAATAGGGCCGCTCCACTGACTTCTGGTCTCTCTCTCTCTCTCTCTCTCTCTCTCTCTCTCTCTCTCTCTCTCTCTCTCTCTCTCTCTCTCTCCCCCTCCCTCCCCCCCCCCCCCCCTCTCTCTCTCTCTCTCCAGGACGGGTGAGAGATTGGAAGGAGTGCACTCAGCACCTGGCTGCCCCCTTTCCTGCCAGGGTCACAGAGAAGAGAAGCTGATGCTGAAGGCTTAGAGGACGGCTTGTTGCAGAAAAGGACCTGGTTCACCACCTTAATGTGCCATCACTTCCAGGGTCCTGGGAAGGTGATTTTAATTTTAACACGCAGATAAAGCCTTGCCTTCACAGGTATTAGTGTAGTACAGTGGTCAGCAAACTGCGGCTCTTTGGCCCCTTGAGTGTGGCTCTTCCACAAAATACCATGGCCTGGGCGAGTCTATTTTGAAGAAGTGGTATTAGAAGAAGTTTAACTTTAAAAAAGTTGGCTCTCAAAAGAAATTTTAATCGTTGTACTGTTGATATTTGGCTCTGTTGACATTAATGAGTTTGCCGACCACTGGTCAGGATCAATCCTTTTACCGAGTCCACTGTGAGAAAATGATTTTCGCTGTTTGGGGATTTTGCCTTAAGAGGGAAGAGATTTCCTGCATTAACACACTAACTAATAGAGTTGGTTCTGAACATTGAGTACAAGTCCTCACAATAAATCAAGTGGACTGATCAGGCCAAGACTGTATGGTTGCTTCCAGATGTTTCTTTCTCAGATCAACATTGACTTGCTGGCTAAGAAGTCAGATGGAATCATTTGGATCCCCCAGGGCCCGGAATCATTTGATCCATTAAAAGCAGACTGGAAACAGCCTTCTGCCGGTCCCTGATTCTCACAGGGGATTGTGTATCTTATTGAAGAATTCACATTAATGAAGAATTCACAGCACCTCTGTGAATACTTCATTAATTCACTCAGTCCTCCCAACAACCCCATCACGTAAGCAATACAGTAAAAATTCCCCCTTTTCTCTATTTACACAACCTGAAGACAACAGTTACTGTTTTCTTAACTAGGAGCGGTGACATAAGGTATCCTTGCCTTGTTGCTGTTTGACTTTTTAGTGGTTCAAAGTAATTCTCTAGTAGATATGGGGCGGGATTCTAGGTTTTAACTGTATGATCACTAGCACGGTTGGGCGGATGCTTGCGTCACTGCATCACCGATTTCCTCCTGTGGAGTTTATATTTAGAAAGGTTGATGTTTTCAGCCTCCTTGCCATCTACTAAGATAAATACTGTATCATACGGAATCTCCCCGGTTAACTGGAAAACATGTTCTGGTTTTTTTTTTGCAGCATGGCCACAAGAAACAGCCAACTCTGTCATCTTAGCTACTGTTTTTCATCCTTTTTTCATCCTTTTTTTCATCTTTTTTCATCCTCAACCAACAATAAGTTTTTTTTTAATATGTTTTATTGATATTTTACAGAGAGGAAGGGAGAGAGAGAGAGCTAGAAACGTCGATGAGAAATATCGGTCAGCTGCCTCTTCCACAACCCCCACCGGGGGTATGCCCGCAACCAAGGTACATGCCCTTGACCGGAATTGAATCTGGCACTTTTCAGTCCACAGACCGACGCTCTACCACTGAGCCAAACCGGTTTCGGCCCAACGATAAGTTTTTAATTGATTTTTAGAGAGAGAGAAAGGAGGAGAGGGGGAGAGAAAGAGAGAGAGAATTCGATGTGATACTAGTCAACATTGTCATGACCTGTCTGGGCCCAAGGAGACTGTAATTGCTGGACCGATATTCAGAAATATTAATACTTGGGGTTTTTTTTCGTTCTATTATCTATTCCTCTCACAATTCTGGAGTGTATTTGTTCTAATCTTAGGTGTTTGCGTTTCAATGTCTTTTTAGAACAGCATTATAAACAAAACAAAAATAGTGGAAAAGAAATGTTTATATTTCCATTTTTCCCATTGGCATTTGTAGTAAAATTGTTTAAATTAATTCTCTTATTTTTATACTAGTAACCAGATCTTGATCTCTTTTCTGGAACTAATGTAGCATTTAGCTTTTTGAATAAGTCATATTCTATCATTACAATACCAGCTTCTTTGTGAAGTGTGGTTGGTGCCCCTTGCTCTTTCCCAGAACAGTCTACCGATGTTATTGGTAATATAACATTTTGCTAATATTAAATTGTTTGGGGGGAGGGCATGAGTGTCTTTCATTAACTCTCTCTACCCTGTTGCTTTCCTTGTGACCTTCTCAGATGTTGGGCTTGTGGATGAATTGTTTGAGATCATTTAGGTCATGAGACACTTTCTTCTATCTTCAAAAGAACCCGGGTTTTTGCCTCAGTTCTGAGCCTGTGGCAGTAATTTCCTTTGTACCGATTTCCTTTCAAGCTCTTCTTTCTTTTCACCTAAATCTGAAGGATTCTTTTCTTTGCATCTTAAATGTTATCTCATCTTCTTTCTTGGCAGGCACTAAGGTGTATCTTGTTTTCTGTTTTGGTGTGTGTGTGTGTGTGTGTGTGTGTGTTTTCTTTTAAAATCAGTTAGTTTCAAAACCTGACTCTTACGTATGGCTAGGTTTTGTTTGTTTGGGTGGCTTTAACTGGGGATCGAGCCCGCAACCCGGGCATGTGCCCTTGACCAGAATCAAATCTGGGACCCTTCAGTCTACAGGCTGGGTGCTCTATCCATTGAGCCAAATCAGCTAGGGCTGGAGATGGCTTTTAAAGACATTTTCCCAGCCTTTCCTGAAGCTAGGCATGTTAATAAGACACAAGTCTTCTGGGAGGGCCATGGGTGAGGGTCTTTGGGAAAAAGAAAAATATATCTTAGAAGTAAAAGGAGAAAACAAAATGAAAGAAGTTCTCTCTTGTTGCCCGGCCTCTCCCCTCCCCCACCGTTCCCACCTTTGCCGAGTCCTGTAAAGGCATACGTATGAAGATGCAGGAGCTCCTAGAATTATTTTGTTCTTAGCTCTGGGTTGCTAAGAACAAAAAAAGCTCACATGAGCTAGTACCCCTTAATCATATAATTCACAAAAGACTTATAATACCCAGAATATAAAGAACTCTTACCACTCTGATAAAAAGTCATCAACCCAATTAAAATGGGGCTGAGGCTTGAACAGATCTTCCCCTAAAGGAGAAATACATATGGCCAATGTTAAAAAAAAAAAAAAAAAGAAAAGAAGGAGTACAGTGGGGTTGTAGAAAATACAGTCTGGCCACAATGTAGAGTGGAACCGAAGTGGGGAGGGAGGTAGTAATTAGAGGGGCAATGGAAGAGAAGCCAAGCACTAGGAGATAAGGGTTATAGGTCACAGAGGAAAAAACGATGATAAAAAGGAAACTCAAGCATTCAAAGAAAAGACACTAATTAAAGGGTAATCTTTCTCAACGTATTTTTCTTTCAGATTCTTTTAAGTTTTGGATCTGCTCCATGAACATACCCATCAAACACTGAAGTGGTTATTTTCAAAAGGCTGAAGGGCAGGACAGGAATAGGTAAACTTAAAATTTTAGGTAGAAGACACTCCAAAAATGAAAGCAAATCAATTGAAAACAAAAGCTACGTGTTTCCCCGAAAATAAGTCCTTGCGCATGGAAAGATAAGACATTCCCTGAAAATAAGACCTAGCGCAACTTTGGGAGAAAAATTAATATAAGACACTGTCTTATTTTCGGGGAAACAGGGTAGTAAGATGATTTTTTTAAACAAATGAACAGCAGCTATCTTTTACTGAGGGCTTACTTTGCATCAAGTACTATGCAGGCATTCTGCAGACATCATCTTTACTCCTCAAAATTTTCAGGAGATAGATATTTTTTAAAATGGGGAAACTGAGTGTCAATGAATTAAGTAGTTAAACCTGAGTTAGGGCACATCTTTAAAACTGATAGAGTCAATATTCAAACCCATCTCATTTACATATATTGATAAACTACAGGTATTGCACAAGATGGAGATTCATCTCTGTTAGCACCTAGACAACCCCAGGCACACAGTCTGCCCTGAATAAGCATCTCTCAGTCATGAAAATTATGATATAATTAGGCACCACTTTAACACAGACAGAGAATTTTCACGTTCAGCTAGTGATCAAACCGATTTGTCAAGTTTATATGTATTCATTATTTAAAAGAGAAAACAGCAAAAAAAAAATTCCCTGAAAACATTTATTTTCATATGATTATATTCAATAGAAAGCAACTCTTCCCTAAAGTATCAGACGCCAGTTTAAAATTCTATCTGTGCTGAAAAGCTGAAAAACATGTAACACAAATAAGACAATGTTTTCAAAAAGGAGACATGGGCCTTGCTGTGTTATTATTTCAAAATCTGATTTTAATTTGGAGGAGTGGGGACTATGGGATAAGGAAACAGGTGATCAGAGATAAAACAGAGATTACTTTTTAAATTGAAAATTAGTATTCACAGATTACTATGTACCTATGTACAGGCACAGATTTAAGGATGTTTACATACAACTCCTTTCATCCTAATCAGCTGACTTACATGGGTTCTAACTTTGAATACAAAGTGAATAGCTTTGAACCTGCCCATCTGCAGGCCCCGGGGCCTGATGGGGAATCCTGGACCAATTGTCGCCTGTCGCTGAGACTCTATGACTGATGTGGGCCCTCAAACCATAAAGGACAAAAGCAATGTTTCAAGGTCACATCTTACTACGTGGTTCCAGTCTAGGAACGTCACTTTGTGGTGTTATGTTACGATTTGGTGATAAGTCGTGATACACAACGGCCATCCAATAAGGTTCACAACATCAGCATGACTGAGCAGCGATCTGCCTGAGGTGACCCATCCAAGCATTCGTCAGAGGCCACAGGCGGCCTCGGCCAGGACTCTGCTCTGGCCCAGCCGGCCCCTCTCCCTCCTCTGCCTGTCCCTCTGCCGGAAGTCTCTCCTACCATGCGTCTTCCTGATACTTCCGCACCTCCTCCAGCTCTGCTCAAAGTCACCTTCTTCAATGAAGCCTGCGCGGTTGGTCTAAATGAGAGTAGGACCCCTCTCTTGCATGGATTTCCATTACCCTCTTTTATTGTTTCCACAGAATTACCGCCTTATGACCTGCTCTTGTGTAATATCTCCCCATGCTACAATGCAGACTTTCCCAAGGTGGAAATTGTGGCCCTTTTTGTTCACTGGGGTACCTCAAGAATTTCCTCTGGCATAAAATAAGCGTTCATGATAAATAACAGGTATCCCTCACTTTTCGAAAGTTCCATATTATGCCACTTCGCTTTCATCAAAGACCTACATTACCACCTATTTTTGCTAACTGAAAGAAATCCAAAGAGGATTTTCGCTTTTGCAAAAAATAGCTTTCCAGGTGTGTTTTGCAGGGACCCATTATAGAGGCATGGGCACCCAAAGCTGTGAGAGAGTCACTGCTTTTGCTATATGCTAGTGTTATTTTAGGGCTGTGTTATTCGGTAGGATTTCACAGGTTATGGGGGTGGGGGGGAGAGTGTGAGGGGGCAGGCGATGCTCTACTTTTAGAAAGCAGGGGGAAACTGAACTTAATTGTTTTAATTAATAAAATAGAGTATGGCCGAAACCGGCTTGGCTCAGTGGTAGAGCGTCGGTCTGGGAACTGAAAGGTCCCAGGTTCAATTCCGGTCAAGGGCATGTACCTTGGTTGCGGGCACATCTCCAGTAGTGGGTGTGCAAGAGGCAGCTGGTGGATGTTTCTCTCTCATCGATGTTTCTAACTCTATCCCTCTCCCTTCCTTTCTGTAAAAAATCAATAAAATATATATTTTTTAAAAAATAGAGTATGGTATAACCTGAGCAAAAAGGTAAACCTAGTACCCAGATTTCTTTGCATCCTTTCAGGCAAGGGGAAAATTTAGATACAAGCAGTGACCACAGAATCTTAGCCAAGTTCCCAAGAACTTTCTCTTGTCAAACATTTATAGGAACCAAAAGCCGTTCCACTGCATCTCTTACTCAGGCATCTTCCAGCTCGGCCACTCCAGAAACATCTAAACGTTCTTAACATACCACACAAATCCCTTGTTATACCGGTTTTCAATGGGGAATTATAAGAAAATCAACTACACAAATATTTTAAGCTCCTAACTCCAAATAATCCGTTGTAAGAATCAGAAATAGTATATTGAAAAGACTCCGAACAGCACAGATTGTTGAATTAAAAATTATCATCGATATTTCATAGAATTGGGGTAGGAAAAAAGTTCATCCATTGAGGAAGAACTTCGAAAACATGGCTCCCTCAACAGGCTGCCAATTTGGGAATTCTGCAGACACCTAGGGGTTAGGGAGAATGGAGTTGATTAAAAAGCTAAATTCTTTACTTCAAAATATAATCTGAGCGTGACCTTATAAATACTAGGATGTGTCCTAGATTCTGGGTTTTATAGTCTCAAGCAAGTAAGACATTATTCTGCCGTTGCGATGCTTACGGTTGTAGGAAAAACACGTTTCTCTATGAAATTATTTTTACACAATCGCACAGATTAATCCCAAAAGGGAGAGCACACTGGTGTAGTTAGAGGCAAACTGCCTGAACCAATTAAGAATTTTCATCTAAAGGAAGCCTTCCACAGCCTGAAAGAAATAGTTTGTGAGACTTTACTGTAAATGTTGTTCTTGTTTTGTCAAAACAGCGATTCCCTGTCTTACAAAACGCCAGTGATGGGAGAATAGGATCTTGGCTCATTGTCTGCATCCACTAGGGAGCAGCATTCAAGTGTCCGCCTCTCTTTTCTGTACTAATCACTCAAGAACAGTGAGTCACCGTAGAACCAGCACTGGTTACCAAAGTGAGTATTTTGTTCAGTAGTTTCCTGTCTCAGGGGCAAAAACACAAAACAAAAAATGGAGCAACGTACAGCACAAAATATCCAACGCAAGGCCCCGTGCCAAGAAAGCAGCAGAAAGTTTTATACTGGAGCCAAAGCTTCTTGGTTCCTTTAAAAAATTTAAATCGTGACAATTATCTTGATGTGTCTTGATGAATCAGATCTGTCTGCAGAACAAAAGCTTGCTCAGAAGTTTTGTGTACTTTGAGGAATAATTATTCTCCAAGCTTATTCACTTTTTTAAGAAAGCGGCTTACAGACAGACTTAGAAACTAGTGTGCTTGAGTGAAAACATTTGTAATCAGTCAACCTAGAGGCATTTTGCTTGAAACGTCAATTGAAAAAGAAAAAAAGATTCTGGGAGGGAAAGAAACTTAAAAACTCATCCCATCAAAAAATAGCATTTTTTATTTTCTTATATACATTTCTTTTCCAACGAACAGTGTGGCCTAAAATGTTGCCAAAATTTTCAAAGTCATCACTATTTTATCAAGTTGTGATGGGAAAGCTTGTATTTAATAACAGCACTGAGTAACATTTGAATCTCTTCAGTGGTTACTTTATTTATTTCCCTCTTTATAGATATAACTGCATTAGTAAATAACACACAATACGTGGATAAATCAATGTTACTATCTGATTAGCAATTATTTCTGTTTTACTTTTCTAACACATAAATACAAATTATTGCTAAGTAGCTGTTAAAATGGTTTTTTCAATATATATCAATCTAAGGGTGTTTTCATTTATCACTGCATAACAAACCACTATAAAACTTAATGGCTTCAAACAATTGTTTTATTTACTCACATTTGCTCAGCTGGGCAGCCCTTCCTTCCTCCCTCTTTCTCTCCTTCTCTCCCTCACTCCCTCCCTCCCCATCTCCCTCCCTCCTTCCCTCCTAGGACTACTTTCCAGGCAAGGATTTCTTAAGGCTTAGACCTAGAACTTTCAGGGTGTCAGTTCTGCCAGTTAAACTCTCAGACACAAACCACATTCAGAGGGAGGGGCCTACACCATGGTGCAAATACTGGGTGGAGCAGCTTACTGGCGTTCCTCAATGTAAGAGACCATCAGGGCAGTTTATATTCTACCTTCTAAACTTACACTATTTCTTCTGGTAGTGCCATGGAGCAGGCAAGAACAAATATTTGAAAGAGGGTTAATAGATGGGGATAGTAAAAGGGGTAGTAGAGGGAAGGGAGAAAATCCTTATTGGGAAGATGAACCACAAAACAGTGTAATTAAACATATTTGATATAAAAATCTATACCCAAATATGTTGTTTTTTTAAACTGTTAAATCGTTTATTGGTAAAATGAAGCTTAACCATTATTTATTATGCATCACATAGGTAATATTCAAGAAGCTGAACAGGGAGAATGATACACCAGGTTATTACAGGAAAGTACACACACACGCCCTTCTTTGGTCATTAAAATGACTGTCAGGCTACCAAGCAGAATGAATGGAGAGACAATAGCAGTGGCTCAACCTTTATATCCAGAACTCAGGAAACAGTGCTCTGGGAGGATGTGGGTTCTGGAAGCTTCTTTCTCTGAGAGAGGCAGAAAATATCCTCATTCCATACATCATTTCTATTTAGTAGCTTTACTTCCCCAAGTCAATAAAACTTTTGAAACTTGATACTCTAAGGATCTTCCAAAAATTAGACCTATATAGATCTTCATTTCTTTCCATAAGGCCACTCATTGGAAGGAACCATGGAATTCTGGTTCTGAAAGGCTTTGTGTGGGTCTTGCTTAATTAGAGCAAGTTAGACTTCTAACACAGTTATTTTAATTGCCTCATATTTTCATAAACATGCTATAAAACTCATCTGTTAAGCCTGAACAACATACCCAAACCAATTTAATTTAATATCTAATATTTTCAAAGAAAAAATAATTTACACTAATAAAAGAGTAAGATGCAAATTGACCATACCTTCACGATGACCACCAGCCAATCAAGAGTGAATATGCAAATTAACTCAACAAAGATGGCAGGTTAATTTGCATACACAGGTGCCGAGCAGTTGGGATGGGCCGAGAGGCTTGTGTAGTCACCAAGGTGACAATGAAGGCGTTCTGCACGGCCCCAGCCACTCTGGGCCTTTGGCCAGCGTGGGAAGGAAAGAAGGCGGCTCTGGCCAGAGTGAAGGTATTGCCGGCAGCCAGGGGAAGGCCCATTCTTGCACAAATCTTTGTGCATTGGGCCTCTAGTATATACTGCAACTGACTTTTATTGGCATTGCTGTAGGTTTTTTTTGAAATGTTGACTAGTCCTTTTCTTTTAATTAATTATTTAAATTGAGAGAGGACATATCTTAGAAAAAGAGAAAAAGTAAAAAGGTTGTTTAAAGGAGAGCACAAATAATTCTATTCAAAAGAAACTCACAAAATATGTTTCCCTCAATTTAACATATGGAGCATAGTGTATTGCAACATTAGCCCTCTTTTTATTTCTAAATATCTACTAATAACACTTTTCATTCTGCACTATGCAAGAGTCTTTCATCAAGCCAACTGGCTGAATGGGCACTGACATCATTCTAAGCTGTGACTCAAGGCTACAAAAGAGAAGGGCTGATGTAGGAACAATGAAACCCCAACACTCACTCAGAAATCTTCTAAACCTTGCCTTCTCTTTCCTGCAGCTTCTTTAGACCAAAGGTGGATGGAAAGGAGTGTTTCTCAAGGAGGAGGAAGAGCAATGATATGTATCTAGAGAATAACTATAAGTTCATCCAGAAGATCACCTGCTTAAGTAACCAAGTTCCATAAGACACTTGACAGAAATGTCCTTATACTCACCACTAGCAAAGAGCTCAAAGCACTTGCATAAGCACACTTTTTATGTGGATAGGAGAGATTGATCCCAAATCACAGTAGGTTACCAGATACCTTGGTGGCACTGAGCAGACACGGAAATAAACAGAGAAACTCAAGTCCTGTCCCCAGAAGGCCATCTCATCCACAGGATTGGAGTGAATAGGGTATGTATAGAATTAAACTTTTGGGGGAGGGTCAAACGGTTTTACCTAAATTTAAAGTAACACACTAAGGAGTGGGCAGTGTTGACATCCAATATCCTTAGTGTCAACACTGCCCACTCCATGCTTGATATCAACAATATAGAACATAAAAACCCAGTAATGTTATGTGGTGCTTGATAGGCTTTTAAAACCCTTTCCCTTCCACCTTCTTTGGTCTGTGAAATAATACTTATTATTTAGTGTTCATGTTTACAAAAAAATGTATCAGTAATACCTCATAAAATTGGAAAGAAATGAATTTATGGTTACACCACAGAACTTTAAAAGCACAAATGTTCTAACATTATTGTTTACAAACCCAGAAGATTATACATTTCTATTCTTGTTTGTGTGTTTTTTTTTTTTTATCAAGAGGCAAATATTGAATAAGAATAATCCAAGTAAGAAAATTAGAATTGATTGAGGCAAAATGAATGAAAAGCATGAGCACCTGGGAAGCACACAGTAGGACACAAATTAGCTGGAGGAATCACCATGACATTGTTCTCTATGTGGTGGAAAATACCCAACTATAAAAGGGAAGAAACCAAACGTGTAGGCAGAACTTCTAACAGAAAGGCCATTGTTTACCCGCGAGTTCCAGACTCTAGAAATATGTACACCTGCCAGATAATTACATACACCCACACGCCGAGTGCTCCATAGCTTCTTTTTTTTTTTAATTACCGCCATTTATTATAATCACCAACAGGTAATTTTCTAAGCAGCATACGATCAGCACTGGAATTGAGGGGAGCTGACTAGTGGAAAGGAGTTTAAGTCGCCGCTCTGGGACACTCCGGTGCCCAGGTGCCTGCTCACAGGGAGAAGCTAAGCCGCTGAGCACCAGGGTTTTCTCCGAGTCCTCTTGCCCGGGCAGCAGCACAGTCCTTGTGGAGTCAAATGTGGAGACTGCACTGGAGCCCAGCTGAGTTACATTGCCCCGTGAAATTACGTTTATAGGGTGTAACTCATCCTTTCTTCATCCTGCACCCAAGCCAGCTGGGCGCTCCACACCCATTATATCTCCAGTCCAATTAGGTGACATCTATCTTTAAGCATGTAAGCCCCTCCTAAAGCTTTGCTCTTTGCCCTTTTGTAACTAACAGTGGTACTCTTGGCAACTTTTTTTTTTTTTAATTTTACCACCAAGTATGAAATTGCTGCCTCAGTTAGGACAGAACTAAATCATGCTTTGAATAAATGTTTAAAGGTAAGATTCCCCTTATCAGCAATCCTTAACCCACAGAGATATATTTTATATCATAATGCACCCCTCAGGCATTATATGTACCTATACATACATAGCCACAAACACAGACATATTCTAAACACATGAAAATGCCTATGAAATAAGCCACAAATGTGCCTTACCTTTACTATATACGAGACACACCAGTATTTTCCATTCTCTTTTCCTATTCTCTGGTGATCCCTAGTTTGGTTTCACCAACCCAGAAGGAGCTGGGCAGCAACCAGAGTTTGGAAAACACAGGTCCTCCTATATAAATACCAATCCCTAGTTCTTCATAAAAATCACTCCTGCCGATCAGTATTGGTATAACACACCCAGTAGATGAGAATAAACAGACTCCAAAGAGGGATTGATATGGAAGTAGGACTGTTTCTGAAACACGAATGAAACCGGCAGCTGGATATCCACAGCAGGTGAGCTCCGACAAAGCAGCTCTAAGAGCAAATTAGTCACTTATGGCTATCCTGAAAACACTTTATAACAGGCCTTTTTTGGACAGGAAAATGGAAATTTAAACAAGAATTTAATTTTTTTCTTATTATGTAGGCAACGCTTTTAGCTGATAATATCTAGTGTTGCAAAGGATGTAGGAAAATATGTGCAATGTTATTAGGACTGTAATTTGTGCAGCCTGTTCAGAGCGTGATTTGGGAGCATATAACTCGGTTTTAAGTGGGCATACTCTTTAACTCAGTGATTCTGCTAATAATTTACGCTAGGCTTTTACTGAAGCACAGAGGTATGTGTCTAAAGACACTGACCATCAGGGAAAAAATATTTATGGTACAATCACATTTTTAAAAATTATATACAGAAATGTTAAGTAGACAGGGTATTTCCATATCACTGCTTCTCAGTGGGATGCTATTGGCATTTTGGGTGGGATACTCCTTCATAAAATGCCCCCACATATTTAAAAATACTCCCTAGGACAAAAAGTCTAGTAAGATATGCCTAATGCTACAACGATGGGGGACCAAAATTATTTTACTTCATTTTTTTCTTTCTGCCCAAAGCACAATGAAAGAAGCTCAGCACAACCTGAAGCATCCAGGGTTCCTGTTTACCAAGCTATACAAGAAGAAAGAAATTCTCATTAGTGATAATTACAGATGTTTGTAGTATGAATTTAGTGTCAATATTATCTCAATATGTAAAGACTCTGGCAAAAGTAAAACAAACAACCTACAAACAACAAATGAACACATTTTTTTTGGAGTTCCCCATGTTCGTCTAAAGATTTCCACCCATGTTCTGTTATAACAGCATTTATAATTATTCCTCTTTTTTTTATAGGCCCCTTCACAAAATTTATCAATTCAACAAATTATCTATTTAGTCCCATGAAAGGAGCACCAGTAGCAAATACACAATAAATACCAGGTTATTTCACTGTTTTTCTCTTGAACAAGAACTAAAGAACATTTATGAAGCATTACTTCAACAAATAAAAATAAAAGCATTCCCTGGGGTAGAGTATGGTACCATCCTTGATTGAGAAAACCACTACTCCATGTGTACTGTGGAGAAAACTATCAAAAAAAGATGTCACAGGGGAGGGGGATGGAGGTGGGGAAGTCAAGTTGCAGAACATACAGATAGTTTGACTGTAATTATGAGAAAATAAATCAACCACACCCTGATGTGTGTGTTCACGAATGCAGTGAATTTGGAGACGTGTGAAGAGAGATTTACAAGTTTTGGTCTATGAGTTCCAATATTGTTTGATTTGTGTGTGTGTGTTTTTTTTAAAGAATTTCTTTCTGTACTAGTGGTTGGATTTTATTAGATTAACAATTTTATTTGAGAAAACTAAAATCTATGATATATTCACAAACCTTAAGTGGCTATTTTGAGAGCTGTGGTTGAGTAGATTCCATTGAAAGAGCTATAAAACACAGAGGGAAAGAGAATAAGAGGAACGGATATATTTCTAATGACTTGCTGGAGTCATAAAAGTTCTTTTCCTTCCTTATTAAAGTGATAAGATCTTCCTTTAATATACTAATTAAATGTGCATAAAAATTAAAATCTGAAAATTAAACACTACTTATGGTTTAAGTCCCCATTGTCACACAGCACACATAAAAATGTTACCTCTAACACCTCCGGTTCTAGTTCATATTTCATGCTCCCTTTTCATGGTTAGCTGGTCTACCTGCCTGCCCCACCAGATCAGAAGGCCAGGCCTGTCCCAGCCACTGATCACTCTCCAGTCTCCCCATGAAAGCTGCTGCTCAATAAGAGGCTACTGATTGATGGTTTTTTAACAATCTGTGAAACAGTACCTAACTTGGCATGCGTTTTAACAAGTTTATAGCCATGAGATGAGTCAGAGAGAGAAAATGGATCCCATTCAATAGCACTAGTTGAAAACCAATTATAAAATTACAATTGGTCTTTCTAATATACTGAATATGAAAGCTTTTTGCATTTAAATAACTTTGAAACCAAAAGAATTCTGCAAAGCCACATGAAGAACTATCATTTTAGGTAAGCCAATATTTCAAATGAATTATACCCGAATAAAATCAGCGGGATAGCAACAGCATCATTCTGTGGCACACACTGCACTGGCAATCCAGGGCCCTTTCCCATTTTCTAACACAGCACCCATCACTTCCGAGGGCAGCCATGTGCCCAGGTAAGTACCCAGACTCCCTTGCAGCTAGTGGTGGGCATACACACAGTGTTCCCAATGCGATGGAGGCAGAGGTCACCAGAGGGATCACCTCCCAAGGAAGCCTCACTAGGAGATAGCCCTCCTTGTAAGTCCTGGAGATTCAACAGCCAACGTGTGACTCTAAAAAGGAACTTTCCTGACAGGGACCCCCAGTAGGAAGAGCCTGGTGCTGAAGGACATTGCTGAGCAGCTGCTGACCCTGGCCTGCCTACCTGCGTGACTTTCTGCTACTTGAGAAGAATAAATGCCTGTGTTGCCCTGTGGCGGGATAACACGGGGGAAAGGAAGACCTGGTCTAGGGAATAGAACCATCTGTGAACAAGAAGAGAAGGCAAAGCGCTAGTGCACTCCGTGATGGTGCGAGCAGGCACATCAGCGACCAACCTCTCTGTGCCATTCCAGCCAAATAAAACCAGCACTCCGTTCCCAGGCTTGTCCATACCGAGGCTTCCCCTTTCCTGGCAGCCTCTTCTGGAGCCAAACCCTTTCTGGATCCCATCAGCAGCACATCCTCATTAGCCAGCCAGGAAAACATGATGAAGACACCTGAGGCAGGTTCTCAACACCACAAATTACCCTGAGAGGACAACGATGAAGAAGACTTTCCGTTTCCATGTGTGCCGTGATTTCATTGCCCGTTTCCACGTTTATCAGCTGTAATAATCAATCCTCATTCATAGCGGAGTCCAGCCTAAGTTACAGGACCCTATTTGAAGAAAAACAGAAAAATCACTCTACCCCTTGAGGGCCCATGTCCAAGCATTGTAGAGGATACAGAATTCCTGGCAAAATGTCTAAACTTTTAGATAATATAAATTGCCAGCATAAGAAAATGTAAATTTCATTTCTCACATCTGTATTTAAAAGGATTTACCTTTTATTACATTTGTTAACAACAGATGTGGAAAGTGTGAAGAAACACCAGGGCTGCTCCACCCTATCTCCCTGAGAGCATGTGTTCTATTTCTACGTAGAGGCGGGAAGTTTCTAGAAAGTCCCTGAATATGTGGGAAAATGAATTAAATCTAACTCAGGAAAAAGTCTATAAAGAATTTCACTGAGAAAGCAACCCCACAATTAAGAGAGTTTTAAGATATAATGTTTAGAAGTATACTAGTAAAAGAAAAAAGTCCTTGTAGTTTAAGAAAGAGTATCTAATAAGAAAATGGTGAAACTAGGTCTGGCAAAAACCTTTTGCTGTACACAGTCATGTCCTAAGACGGAAGCCTCCAGCTATGTGGTTTATTCCAGTTCTTCTCACTTAATGTGAAGAGTTAAAGAATTTTAAGTTAATTTGACAAAATCCACGCTAATGACAAAGGGATTTCTTGGAGCTAGCAGGAAGAAAAATTGTGAAAACATTGTTTTTGAGTTGCTTCTTCCACATTTACATTTGTACCCACATTCTCCCGTGCATATTATGTCTACAGCCTAGTACAGCCTAGTACGCATGTCCTAGGACAGGGCTGGGACATGCACTCAGCACACAGACTGACAAAGGGCAAGAGAACAGGAAGTAGCAGATGCCTGATATGCTGAGATACTATGTGATTCTTCAATTTTGTCTTATAAAATTACTATCACACTTCTCCTGACTACTGATGAAAGTATAAATAAATTTGAGACATTTCTAAATAGCAGCTGTGAAAGAGAACTCATATTTCTCTACCATTGGGGGGTGGGGGGTGGGGAATTTAACACTGGGCATCTATTTACCAAAACAGGGATCAGGAGTTGAGAGAATGATGTTCTAACAACATCTAACAATGGGCCCACTGAGCACAGGAATTATAAAATAAACCTGGCAGTAAAACTACTTCGTGACATTTTGACTTATTACACTAATTGAATATAATCTCGAAGTCAGGCAACTAACACAACAAGCTGATAATTACCAGAGAGAGAGAGAGAGTTTCCCCTACCACACCCTCTCCAAAATACATAACTTGTATGAAGTTCTTCTATCACAAAATACCTCATGTCCTCTTATTCCTTTACTGATTCAAAAATACGTCTTTTGTAAAGTGTCTGCATACATGAAGACCCTGGACCTCTGGAGACTTTAGCCTACCAGTTCTAACCCACCCAGGAGTAGGACCCACGCCTATGTGATTCTTCTGCAGTAGCACACCCAGGATTAGTGGGTGCTACGTTTTTAAATCACTTGTCCATTTTCTACACTTCCTCTACCTCTTAATTAGGCTATACTGGAACATGTAAGGTTTCAATGATCTATAACAAGTCTGAGCACAGGCATATCTAGGTTAATGTGTACCTTTCTACTCCCATTTGAATATTTAAGGAATCGAACTCACAAGCTTGATTACACAAACACATTTTTGTGAAAGTACTCCTCCCCTGAACTCTGAGAGAAATACAGAGCTGTGACCAAAGACACCGAAAGCCAGACTTACTCATTCCCATGTGTCCCCTTAATTTATAGTTTAAATGTGTCCAGACATTTTTTAAGCTTCCAATAACTGTTTAATGGTGTTTAATCAAAAAACAAAAATGGCTAACCATGAGAAAATGTACATTTCATTTCTCATAGTACACATTTTCCTTTTATTTATTTATCTATTGGTTAACAGCAGTAAACAGAGATAAATACCAATTTTGGGGCTAGAAATTTGGAGTTTCTAAAATGTCCCTGAGCTAAATGGAGAATAAAATCTAGGTAGAAAAAAAAAAAAGAAGAAGAAGAAGAAGAAGAAGAAGAAGAAGAAGAAGAAGAAGAAGAAGAATCTTAAACAATTTCAATGAGAAAACAAATTTATTCCTAGGATAAGCCTGATTCGCAATAAAATGATCTGAGAATAAATGAGTAAGTTATACGAAATAAATTTAGCTTTATGAACGAACAAATATTCAGAAATAAGTACCACAGCGTTCATTAATTCCTTTCTGTTCTAAAAGGTTCCTGGATTACCATTAAGTAGCATTACAAGTGTAGTTTAACTGGAGTCCATATGAGAAAAATCCAGTTTGAGGCTACACTATTACTCTTTTAACATTTCTTGCCAAAGACACATTAAGGTATGAATTACGATGTTATGATCCTTGTCCTTGGGAAAGCACTATTTTTTTTAACTGATCATTATATCATTTGTCATATTTGGGATTTTATGACAATATACCATGGTTTAATGTGCCATACTCTATTTCCCAAGGGTTGGGGCTGGGCGAGTCTCTTGGTCTTACATAATAACTTACGGGTCCTTTAAAGAAGATTCATGGTCATTAGACTTGCCTCCTCCCAGCTTTCTCGTTTCAAACAAACAAGTGAGTCATGTGCGAATGCTGTAAGACTGGCTACTCATATTTTGGATGCTTGAGCATTCTGTTCAAACAAGCATGGGTCTATGATGACTATTCATTTATCCTAGTGGAATCACTAATAGGCTTAGCAGGTTGAACAAGATCTTATGCAGAATAGTCAAGATTTAAGAAATAGCAATCTGGCCTAGAAGGATAAAAGGAAACCCAGTTACACACCTGTACATGTTTTAAGGACGCATTCCATGGAACTCTCACACACCGCTGGCATTAATGCATATCGGTAAAACACAGCAAAAACGTCCCTTAAAAATAAAGTTGGCTTCCTGTGACCCAGAGATTATACTTCTAACAATTCACTCTCAGGAGGTAATAGCCAAGTGCACAAAGATAGATCTGCAAATATGCTCACTGAGCCCCTATTAAAAATAGCAGAAAATGAGAGCTATTAAATGTCCAATAATAAGGGGATTGATTCAGTAATATGCATATATTTCCCTGTAATTGAATATTATGCAGGTAATAAAAATAATGTATAATGAGCCGAAACCGGATTAGCTCAGTGGTAGAGCGTCGGTCTGCGGACTGAAAGGTCCCAGGTTCGATTCCAGTCAGGGGCATGTACGTTGGTTGCGGGCACATCCCTGGTAGGGGGTGTGCAAGAGGCAGCTGGTTGGTGTTTCTCTCTCATCGATGTTTCTAGCTCTCTATCTCTTTCCCTTCCTCTCTGTAAAAAATCAATAAAAATATATTTTAAAAAATAATAATAATGTTTAATGAGTAACAGCAAAAGATGCTATGTCATGTTTACTTGGAAAAATTAAGTAACAAAACAGATATATGATGTGCTATCATTGTATATGTCTGAGTACATAAAAATTCTAGGTAGATACACACAAAAAGTTTTCAGTTAATTGTGGGTAGTGAGGTTACAACAATTTCTTTTTCCTTCTTGGTGCTTGTGTGTTTCCCTGAAAGCTTCTCAATTGACTATTTTAAAGTCTAGTTAAATCTGGCCATGACTGGTGAAGTCACATCTGATTAAATATTGGACAAATTTAAAAACAAACAAACACATTAGATAATGGTTCACTGTGATGTCCAAACCAACAAAATACATTTCCCACCTGACAACCAAGAAAAGGCTATTATCCAGAAGACACTGCCGACCTTTTCCAGTATTTTCTGGCCCCATTTTCCATTTTAGTACTTCTTTCAACCTCTTTCTTTCTGGTATCAGGTTGGAGCTCAGCTCTTTCACTCAACAGACACATAGTGACAAACTCTTCCGTGCTAACCAGGTGGGTTATCTAAGCTACACAAGCTAGTAGGAGCAAGTCTTAGGGTGCAGAAAGCTCACAGCGTCCCTGGGGGAAACAGGCACACATGCTGTGATAACACAATGGCACAAATAAGAGAAAGATGCAATATGATTAGGAGCTCTTCAGCCCTTCATCTTCAACTCGCTTTGTCTATCTTCTATCTTCCTTTTTTCTCACACAAATCCAGGGTTCATCTCCCAGTCCTGGTGTCTACAGGCCTGACTAAGGGAGAGGGCTTTTCAGCAATCCCTGGCTTCTGCACCTACAATAACACAGATCAACTGAACTTTCTTAGTCCCAGAATCTAATTCTTTGTCATTTTCCACACACATTAAAACCAAAATCTATTTCAAAAGAACCCACACTGCAAAATCTGTGGAATATCCTTTGGCAGCTTACACTCTGAGAGTCCAAAAGCTCACAAAACTCCAACAAAACCATTTCCTCTTTCCTGGCTGTACAGGGTCTGTAGCTGCCATCGTCACTCGACAGGTCACCTACTTTCCAATCGTGCTCAGCAGCCCTGGCTCGCACTTGTCTTTGCACCTTGCCACCAGTGCCTAAGCTCCTAGCACTTCATGTTATGCAAGAAGGCAGCTAAATGAGCAAATAAATGTTGTCCGCAATGAACTGTCAATTTTGGCCAATTCTATTCCAAATATTACCCTTTCTCTTTCTATTATCATTTCACAAATACAAGCCAGATCATTTTAACCACACGCTTGTTTTTCAATTCCTGTCTCTGGTTTCTATTACTTAAATGGAGCTATAATCCTATCACCTCTCTATTCAAACAAATGTAATATCCCATTGCCCATTGACTTTAGCATCAAGTGTTTCTTCCCAGTGACCAAGTTGCTCCCAATTAAGACCCTGGTGCTCTCTGCAGGCAGGTGTTTACCATGCACTGTGTCCACCAGAGGATGAAACAATCTGTAAAACAATACAGCTCTCAATGCACGTGGATCTGCAAGGATCCAACAGCAAAGCGTGGACACACCATAATGTATAGATGCTAAAAGATGGGAAGGTTTGGAATCCCTTGAGAACTCAGGAGTGTGGTGAGGCATCAGGAAGTAGTTCACAGCAAAGCTCAGGTGGCACCCCCCCTAAAAGAGTCAGCAGATTCGGCCAGTATGACAGACTGGAGGAAACAGTTTGGGGGGGGGGAAGAAGGGGTGAATAAATGAAGAATCAAAATATGCTTGTTTAACTAAAGGTTCATAAAAGTCATCTATTAGAACTGAACACAATTCTAAAACTATATCTACTGTAATGGTCTGACTGTAAACTAAGAAAATGAATTAAGCACACACCCCAGGGACTGCTATATCTAGATCAATATCATCTCTCAAATTTATGAGCTTGAGTCATTTATTCCAGGAATGAGTCTGTAAACTCGCCCTCTGTGTTAAAATTAGAACAGCAGAGAGTTTGAGCACACACCTTAACACTAGATTTTTGCCATTTCACTTTGCCGAAGTTATATGGCTCTTCAAGGAACAGCTTTACAGTATGCCAGTTGTTGTCAATACGGCTACAGAATGGGTGAGTACCAGCAAAAACTGAAAAACAATCCCAATGTCTATCAATAAGAGGCTGATTAAACAATGTTGGCTGTATCTAACTCTGACGAGGGGAGTAGGTCTGGTGATGGTGGGAAATAAAACTGTGTAGCACTGGACTCCTTTCGAGGAGACTGTAATCATACAACTCATACATGATTACAAACCAAAAATATAAACGTGCTAATAGATTCCAGAATCAGATGGGGTTTTTTGTGTGTGTTTTTTTACACTCAACAATGTTTTTAGCAACACCAGCAACATTAGATCAAACACAAACTCTCTCAACATGACTATGATGAAAAGATGTATAGAATAATACTTTTGAGATGTATAGAATAATACTTTTGTATAGAATAATACACTGAGATGTATAGAATAATACTTTTGTCCATGTTTTATTTTATGTCAAATTATGTCTATTTGCAACCATGAGTGTTCCAGAGCTGTGTCCCAAGGGAGAGTCTGGAGTCCTATTATTACTGCTTTCAACATCCCTTTCGTATGGCAATGCCTTCGCAAAGGCAAAGCAAAACCCCACTCAGAGCTCAATACACAGAAACAGACAAGCAGAGTCCCATCTCTGAACTAAATTAATACCACAAGCATAACAAGAAAAACCAACATAGAATTTTAAGATGCCTATTCCTAGACCATTTCAGTGTTCCAAACCCAGTAACAGTTCACAGCATCAATGCTTTAGTTGAGGGCTTTTTCTAAAGGCAATGAAGGGCATATCCAGCCATATAACAACATCCTCGCTGAAATTAAAGACTATTTTTTTTTTTCTACAGCGGGTCAATAGGAGGTAAAAGGAAGGAAAGAAATGAAAAAAACAAGGAAGCAATCTTCGGCATTGTTAAAAGATAGCTTGAAATACCAGAAAACTTCAACACTTTTACTTTCTAGTCTCCATCAAAATTTTGGATTTTCATATTATGTCAATCTGAGAAATGCAAAAAGGATTCAAGTGAATGTATATTTAAAAAATCAAGGAGGATACCATAATCATCACTCAACACTACATAATTTCTCTTAGGAAGGACTCAATGGAAATGCCTATGCTTGAGACATTATTCCAAAGAACAGGGAGAGAAAAGGCGGATAAAATGTCAGTGTTTGGTCAACCACAATGTTTTCAGTTCTTGTCTAGAATTTCATTCACTCACCAAATCCCAAGTAAGTTAAAATGCAAAGCAGCTAGCAGAACAAATTTCAGACCCTTTAATTGCCTGCTCAAGGAATGTACCTTCATTTTGTTCATTATCTTCTCTCCTTTCATATCCTTACCATATACTCATTAACATTAATTTAGAAAGGTAAATGTCAAGTGAGGTATTGATAACTGGCAAGCATCTGTAATTTTCAAATCCTGTTACACACCAACTACTAACAGTCACATCTGTGGGACAAGACTATGAAGAAAATTCTTATGCTGTTCTACAATTTTAACAGTTAATATTGAACTCTTTCTCTGAAATCAGGGGGCGGGGGGGGGGGAATCTAATATCTTTGGTACAGACGTTATAAAACTTAGGACCACTCAGAAACAACTCATTAAGAGGACATATCTGCCCCATATTAAACCAGCAGGGACAGTCTCTACTTTTTAAACTCTTTTTTCTTAATCCTTGCCTGAAGATATGAGAAACATCGATATGAGAGAGGAACATGAATCAGTTTTCTCCCATTCTTGCCCTGACTGGGAATCAAACCTGCAACCTTTCAGTGTTCAGGATGACGATCCAACAAACTGAACCACACCAGTCAGGGCTGCAGTCTCTATTTTAAGCAGGACTCCAAGGAAAATAAAACTTTCTTTTATTCCAAAATACAGAAATGCGGGCTGCATTCAGTAACCAATGTCAGTATATAATGAAATCACCAGAAACTCAGTTCTCACCCTATCCATCCATGCTATATGACATGTTCATACTATCACAATTTGTGCTCAGGAATTTAAAAACACTCTTTTTTACTTTGAATTCTAGAGATCATGTCATTTCATTTACCCACGATTCCAATGAGGGAATAGAGGACTAGAGAGGTGACATAATGTACCCAAATGTCATGGTGTCAAACACTAGAAGGTAAAATCTTCAAAATTCCAACACTCTTTCCAGCTTCGCCCACTGTCCCTACATTTGGATCTCCGTGAACTTAAAGAATCTTAAGCAGCACAGGCAGCTCCCATTCTTGAGGAGTTTTTGTTTTAACTGGACCTCAGATACATATATTATACATTATGAAGAGAAAGCCATTTTCTAATTAAGTAGAAAAGGATTTGGGAAAAGGATTTTTAAAAAATTTATGCTCACTTTATTTATTTTCCTTTTTATTGACTTTGCTGGGGTGACACAAAATTATAGTTTCAGCTACACAATACAGTTCTGTAACAACACCACCTGTTCATCATCCCAAGTCAAGTCTCCTCCCATCACCATGTATCCCCCCTCTATCCCTCTCTATCTCCCCCTACTTCTCTGGAAATAAAGGCATTTTAAACTCAGCCCAGAAATCCAGGTATTATTTTTGATACTTAACATAGAAAGGGCAGATCATCCTAGGATAGAATATAATTGGGAGAGACACTCAAACCTTCAACAATGTGCTCAACACAGACACCGTGCTTGGGACCCTGACCAATCAGAACAGATGCCAGCCTTAAACAATCGATCACTAATCCAGTTGTTTCTTGATTCTCAATATGCCCTAAAGAGAAAGTGTAGGAAGCACAAATGAGCACGTTGTATTCCGAGAACTGTTACAAACTAGCCCAGCGAGGGGCAGCAAAAGGTTAACGCTAGAGAAAAGTAGAAGGTAAACTTAGACATTTACGAATATAAATTCTTAAAAAGTTAAATCTCTGTAAGATGTTCAGCTCATAAAAGTGTTTGAGAAGATTTATCTCCTTTGCTCTGGAATCTGGACATCACAACCCTCCCAGGTTGCAGAGGACGACGCCAGGCCACATGCACTGGGCCGGGCTCCTGGCACAGAGCTTCCAGGGCCCTTGGAATTTCCTCAGTGAGAAAGGTGAGCTGAGTGTCTCTGTTACTCAGAGCAAAGCACCTGAATCTACAGGAATGAGGCAACGCTAGGAGATGGCTGGTTACCAGAGGAACAGCCGCAGGTTCTGAGGTCTGGAACTTTCAGCCCCATCCCACTACCAACGTCTAGGAGAAACAGAGGGGCTGGAAATGGAGTTCAGCCAACAACTGCCAACAATTTAATCAACTGTGGCAATGTAATGAAACCTCCATTAAAAACACGAAAGGATGGGGTTCAGAGAGATTCTGGTTGGTGAGCGCATCCGGAGGAGGGTAGCGCCCCAGCCCTATGGAGACAGAAGGTCCTGTGCTCGGGACTAGGATGGGCCTTGCCACGTGTGCCTCTCCCTCTGGCCACTCACTTCTCTCCTTTGTCACCGCCTTTATAATAGACCAGCAAGTGGTAAGTAAGCGTTCCCCTGAATTCTGTGAGCTAGTGGTAGCCAATTATCAAACCTGAGGAGGGAGTGGTGAGAATCCCCAATTCATAGCCAGCTGGACAGAAATACAGGTGGTTACCTAGGACAGTGGTCAGCAAACCGCGCCTCGCGAGCCACATGCGGCTCTTTGGCCCCTTGAGTGTGGCCCTTCCACAAAATATCACGGCCTGGGCAAGTCTATTTTGAGGAAGTGGCGTTAGAAGAAGTTTAAGTTTAAAAAAATTGGCTCTCAAAAGAAATTTCAGTTGTTGTACTGTTGATATTTGGCTCTATTTAGTTTGCCAACCACTGACCTAGGCCTTGCAGCTGGGGTCTGAAGTAGGGCGGGAGGTGGAGGGACTGAGCCCTTACGCTGTGGGGTCTTCACTAGCTTCATAGAGTTAGTGTCAGAATTGCTCAGTGAGGGAGAAACGCACACATTTGGTGTCAAAACTGCTGGCAAAACAAAACAAAACAAACAAAAACAACTGGGTTTTATTCTCCCTTTTATCTGCCCAAAACTGAGCGTTCACTTCACCCAAAAAAGACATCACCAACCCTGAGAGGAAACATGAGACCTTAGAGACCCAGTTTCTGCCTCTCCTGGAACTAGACAGGATGCTCATTTGGGAAGCACTGAGGCCCAGGAGGACAGGCTGGGAACTCAGCCCCTGTCCACGCTGCTGCTGCCTTTCTAATCTTTCCCAAAACACAGTGGCCCTGCGATGACAGAATAAGAGACACCTTATTCGGGAAGAAATTGTTCACTGGTTGGAAATACAATGGGGGAGCAAGGGAACTGAAACTCAAAGTTGACCCTACCTCTGACAGCTAGAAGAATAGTGGTATCCCCAACAGAACAGGGAAGGGGGAGGGGGCAGGGTGGGGAAGGCATTCTCTTTGAAAAGACAGGGAAACACACACATACAACGTGTCCAGGGACTCTAGGCAAAGGGGGTGAACTAAACATAAGAGTAAACTCTTGAACCTTCTCAAAGTCCTTCTAAAACTAAGGAACTGTTTTAAGAAGATGGAGAGAAAAGGAAAAGAGAAAACCAGAAAAATTTTGAGGGTGGAGTAGGAAAATGATTGAGCCCACCTACCTGGAGACTTGAGAAACCAATTCTAAACCAGTTCGGAGGAAAGCTAAGAACCTCATTTATTCTGCAGAGTTCTCAAAGTCCAGGCATTGGCGCTAAGAAGTGAACTGATTTTCTTGGAAAGAGGCAACAGCTAAAATAAGGTTGGTTGAAAACTGCTTAAGCAATCTAAACTCTATGTGTCCCAATCCCACTCTCCTAACCACCAGTCACCGTCCCCAGCAGACTGGAGTAAATTCTCAGAAGAGGTTAAAACAGGGTTTACGGCTTGAGAATACAAGGCACAGTTGAGAACCTACCAAAAGCAGGGTTAAGTAAACAGATGCATTCTCGATGCTCTGGCCCCCAGCCTCCTTTCCACACAGTCCCTGGAAAGCTGAGGGCCAGGATTTATCCTCGGACCAGCTTCTGATGCCCTAGAATTAGTGACAGCAGGGTTCCCACACAGAGTCTGCCTACCTTGTCAACAAGATCAGTCCAAACACTCAGATCTTCCCATTCAGCCTCCTCGTTCCCCCAACTAGAAAGCAGTAGACAACCAAAGACTGCCAGACACCTCAGAAAAAATCGCTAAACCAGAAACCAAAATAGAAAAAAAAAGAAAGGAGAAAAAAAAAACAAACCTTAGAAGAAACACTACTCAATGGGAGGAAAACTTACAAAACTCACTAATAGTCTCAAAGAGATGAGGGGAGGCAGGATATCAATGAGCCAGGCGCAGGCTGTTATATAAAAAGCACTGACAACAGCAACAAAAAAGCTCTTAGAAACTAAAAACCTGATGACAGAAATGACGCACTCCACAGAAGTATGGGGAGAAAAGTATAAGGAATATCATAGAAAGCATTACAATGACATAGAAAAGCACAGAGAAGATACAGTTTAAGGATCAGTCCAGAAGATGACATAAAAAAGCACAGGCAATGACATAAAAAAGCACAGAGAAGATACAGATTAAGGATCAGTCCAGAAGATCTAACATCTGACACCACTGAATGCAGAACCAAACAACACTACGATATAAGTGTAGAGGAAGGATATGGGGTGGGGATTGGATGGAGGGAAGGGAAAAAGCTAAATCCTCACTTTGAGAATTTAGATAATAGACAATACTTTAAAACTTAAAAAAAAAAATAATAACAAAACCAGCATGATGTTTAGAGATATGAAAATAAATTTCTAAAAAAGCAGTTAAATTTTTTAAATGACTACCCATATCCATAGGTTTTTCACAGGAGCCAATCCCTAGGGCTCATTTCCAAAGCCATGAACCCAGCTCATCATCCAGGACAATGCATAAGGCATGAAAGCAATCACCATAGTCTTCTACAGCCATTCAAGGAAGGGCAGAACAGGCAGTCTGACCGCCCCCAGCAGTTACTGATTGGAGTGCTAAGGACACCTTACCTTCCAAGGGCTGCCGAGACTATCATTATACAACTTTATCACTGCCTCCTTGATTTTCCTTCCCCTTCATGGTTTTTCATTTGACCACCCATCACTCAACAATAACACTTAAAAATGAAAATCTTTACTATCTATAACCAAGGAAAATAAAAACCAACATATGTTAAAAGAATACTTTATCTTGATCCAGATCCACAATGCCACCTGAGCAGGGATGTGGCCTCTTTCCAAAACAAAATGGGGCACAAGTTGCATCTGAACAAAAGGGACATGAGAGGTAATTCAGAACACTCTTTCCAATCCTTTCTGAAACAGATCTTCACTGTGGCTCAACTTAAAGCACTACACTGTGAATCAACACATGAAATATATTCCTTTCAAGGACTTAGTATAGTAAAAGTATTTCTAGAGTATTCCTACTACCTCATCTCCATTGGTCCAAATAATCAAGGGAAAAATGAATAACCAAATATACCACCTTGATTGGAATTTCACTGTAAAAACTGCCTATTTCCTGATTATGCGAAATACTAAACTTTAGCCATTCCTATGTCTTCAATGAGAATTTGCAAAGTGACTTCTGGGAGGGTGGGAGGGGGGAAATTTTACTAGAGAAAAAATACTATTGTTATTTGGACCTGCCCCATTAATATAAACAGACATTTATGTTGTTTAAGATTTAAGTGACTAGAAGTTTCCCAGAGTCAGCATTTTTTACCTCTTCTTCCCTCTCTCTCTCTTCCTTTTTATAGCTACAAAGAAACCTGTCAAGATCCATTTCTGGCTACAGAGATGGGAAGCCCAGTTCCATATAACACAATCACTGCACAGTTCTAAAAGCTCTTCAATAATTTTTTTTTCAAAGTTCAAGTTGAAAAACAGAAGTTCATTTTCACTTTGGAAATCGAACTTGAAAGAAAAATGTGACCTCCCAGAATTTAATTCCTTCCGAGGAACTCCCTCAAGAACATAAATTGTTAAGACATGGCCACTTGGGGAAAACATTTTCGAGTCGTGTTTGACATGCAAAGCTACATGGGACTTGACAGGAATGATTTTTAACAAGCTCAAGTCTGTCTTTTCTTTGCATGTTCAACACGATTTAAAAACATGTACTTGACCAAAAGCTTGTTGGATTCCATAAGCAGTTCAGGTCCTTTTACAGAGAATGCACAGGGGAAGTGGAATAGATCTTTAATGCTTTGCATAGTTGGTGTGTTATTTTTAAAACTCGCAATCTTTTCACAGAAATCAAATGTAAATGCATGTCCATATGAAGCAGATATAAAAGCAAAAATAAAAAAATTAAGTGGGCTTTAAAAACTGATAAAACTGCTCACCTTCATCCACTTATACTCCCCTAGAAAAAAAACTAAAAGAGGCACTACTGCAAGCAGCCTTCTACTTACAAACAGATACAAATGCTCTGTAGATGCAGGGGGTCCCCCCAAAATGTATACACACTTTGAATAATTATTCATTCCAATGAGTTAAATCTGAAAAGAAACGTCAATTGAGCTATCAGGAAAAAAAGTGTGCATACATTTTTTTACGATGACACCCTGCACGTGTCAAATGCCCCACATGGACCTGCAAATTGTTGGTTGCTGACCTTCGTTCACCTGCAAGAAATGCCCACAGCCACGATCCTGCTGAGCACAGGGCCTGAGGCACTTCATCTCTAAACCCCAGAGACTATCCCAGCCCCTGCTTCCAAAGCTTCCCTCTCACACACTCAGCTCTGATGGAGCCAGATCACACAGCTCAGGGAAGGGCTTGGTCAGGAGGACAGAAAAACGTGGTCTTGTACCTTGGTTGTCACCTATTAGCCATTTCCCTACAGAAATCTCTTAGATGATGATTAATTGGGCCCTGTGGTCTGGGGGTGTCTATTTCAGGTTGGACAGGCTTTGGGGGGGCGGGGGGGGCTGCCGGCACCTAGTCATGCTTTAGAAACATGGTTTATAAGAGAAAATGCATCACAAGCTCAAAACAACTTACAAATTATTAAAATTTGACAGGTGTCTAAATTAGAGATTACATGGGTGATAAAACCAACCCCTTGGAACTCAACAAGCCAAAACCCCCAACGGGACTTTATCTGATCTCCGTTTGAAAAAGAGGAAAATGACATCAAAACAATCTCCCATCAGAGACGTAATTGAAACACTGTTTTCAGAGAGCATGCTGAATAAAAAGTTAATCCAATATTCCAGACCTTCATAACTAAATTAGCATGATGTTCAAAACAATGATCCAAAGTCTCATAACAAACCCAATTATCAAACCTGACATCAGCTATCTAGAAACTCAATTAACCAAAACACAAGCATACTCATTAGGAACTTCTACATTAGAGTCCAATCAAGTGATTAAGTCCAATCCTTTATTCCAATGTCTTAATTTCACTTACACTTACATTTTAAAATACCCTCAGGAAAAAAAAAAAAAAAAAAAAGTAGAAACAGTTTTTAAAAATAGCAAATGCCATTCCAAAGTACCCATCAGCTAATGTTCACTGTCCATTACCAACCAGCCACTGGTTTGCATATCTCATTTTATCCGCATAACAACCATGGGTACAGGGCCCAGTTTCACAAAGGAGAAAACTTACAAACCGAGAGGTTAAGTTATTTGTCCAAGGTCACACAGCTAATACGTCTTTGTCTTTTAACCACGATGCTCTGCTGGCCTTTTATCGCCTGCTTCAATCATTTTTGACTTCTCCAAATTTGAGTAGATTATATCGTACTAACAGCTACTTTATGGATAGATCACATAAATAAGAAAGTAATCAATTGAAAGGCTGAACTATACTGGGTAAAACAAAATAGAATCCCTATACCAACAACCAACACCAGCTACTCAGTATGTTTCATGCTTATAAATTTTTTCTTACGCTTCTTCGAATGTTTATAACCCACCCACAAGTAAAATTTCCCATGTCTGCTCAAGTGTTCCTACTTATGTTTTTCAGGAAGCACTCACCAAAATATTGAAATAGGGGTTTTATGTAATCTGTGTTTAGAAAGGATAACCCTCTCCCATTCTGTTTTGTTTAGCTTGTATGTCCCTACCCTATGATTGTGGCAAGTCACTTCCCTGCTCTCTGGACGCTGCTTCAAGTTCCTGAGAAAAGGGAAAGCAGAGAGACTTTGAGGACGATGAACAATCCAGGGGCCAGGTTACTATCTGCAACTCGTGAAGGCCCACCAGCCAGAGTGCCTCTCAAGCACGCACTGGCAGGGCCTCAGAGGCTCTTCACAGCCAGCCGCTCATTGTTGCACGCTAATGAAGCATCAGTTCCTAAACCTGTATTGTCCTGGCCCAGAGGCAGAAGCTTCCAAAGAACCCTCTGGGGATTTCCTTTTGGCAGCCCCAGCCGGGAAAAGCACAGCACAGCCTACGGGTCTCTAAGCAGATTCACTCCCTGGCCCTAGGCCAGCTGATCCCGCAGACAGTGGTTCTCAAACTTCAGCATCAGAATCACCTGGAGGGCTGTTAGCACGCAGGCTGGTAAGTCCACGGCCAGGGATCCTGATTTAGAAGATCCGGGGTGGGGCCAGGTTCTCCGTGTTCCCAGGAAAAGCTGATGCTGCTGGCCCAGGAATCACACTTTGAAAACTGCTGATTTAAGTGAATGGTTATGGGTCACGATTGTCTTGACGGATGCTACCAGCCAGCCCAAGTAGTTAAAGACATTTTCCATCAATAGAGGTAAAAATGCACTCAAGAGTGGAGTTATCAACCAGCTAGTATCCTCACTGCTTCTCATCCTCCACCCCTTGTTTTTGTGTGTGTGTGTGTGTGTTGTTGTTTTTTTAATATATTTTATTGGTTTTGTACAGAGAGGAAGGGAGAGAGATAGAGTTAGAAACATCGATGAGAGAGAGTCATCAATCAGCTGCCTCTTGCACACCCCCTACTGGGGATATGCCCGCAACCAAGGTACATGCCCTTGACCAGAATCGAACCCGGGACCCTTCAGTCCCCAAGCCGACGCTCTATCCATTGAGCCAAACCGGTCTCGGCCCTCCACCCCTTGTTAAAGTAAACTAAGCAATGTCCTGGAGGTATGGGCTTGAGATAGCATTTTACACAGGGACGGTATTTAAATACTGCAAGAGTGGAGAGACAGGGGAAAGAAAAAGAGGGGGGAAAAATTTCCCCTAACATATCACATAAAAATAAGCCAGAAAGCCAATGTGTGCCTCTGTCACCTGTCTTCTGACACTGGTCTGAATGCCTGGCAAAGAAAAAGAGGCCAGAATGACGGGAAGCATTAACAAAAAGACTTTGTAGTTAGCCACTAGAGTACCTTTCATCAGTGCAGCTCAGAGAAGCAGACAAACATTATTAATTCTCCACAGATTCCCAAGAGCGTTGTCACACAGGCTGCTAACTCACCTCCACAGGTTCTGTCATTGGACTGGTGGCACAATGATTTAAAATAATCAGAATAAAATGGAAAACATTTATCAACCCCTAGCCAAACTAAAAAATGTATCATTAGTAAAATTCAAAAGTTCACAAAGAGCCCTCGCCGGTTTGGATCAGTGGATAGACCATCAGCCTACGGACTGAAAAGGTTCCGGGTTCAATTCCAGTCAAGGGCACAGGCCCAGTTTGTGGGCTCGATCCCCAGTGGGGGATGTGCAGGAGACAGCTGATCAACGATTTTCTCATCATTGATGTTTCTCTCTCTCCCTCTCCCTCCCTCTCTGATTAAAAAAATATTTTTTTAAAAAGTTCACAAAGATTAATTACAATTACAAATAAAATGTTTAATCAAAGAACTCACCGACATCACATTTAGCTCTACTACTCACCAGCTGTGTGACCTTGGGTAAATTACTTTATCTCTCTGTGCCACTCAGTAAAATCAGTAAGATGGAGGTGATAATATGCCTCTCCTACAGTTTTTATGAGGATTAAATGAAACTAACATAGTAACTGTCCAATAAATGTTAGCTATAAATAATCTCATAAATGTTCATGGAAAGTATTATTAATATTATTATAGAGCAGACCTTGCAATTTGCAAATATATTTAGTTTATGTAAAAAGCACTAAAGGCACTCAAAGACATTTCTCACATCCCACTTCACACCTTTATCTCCTGCGCTATTATCATGAATGAATATGCCCCGTCCCCCAACTTTTCTACAGACTACATATTTCTCAGTTAAACCAGCCAATATTTGTAATAAAAGGAACAAACTTCATCCTCATCCTTCCACAACCCAAGAACCAGTCACAGCAAGAGATCGTTGACAAAGCTTTGATTTAAATCTTATTGAGCTCAATCTAAACAGACCCCATATGCTGCCCAGAGCAGGCACCTGCCCCGGTGAGAAACCTGGAGGCAGATGTCTGATTGCCATTTTGGTGAATAGGGAAGGGAAAAGTTTATTTGTTTTCTAAGGGAAAAAGAAAGATATAAACTCGGAAGGGGGGGTGGTGGGAAACCAGCACAATTTATCAGTACAACAGGCACACTATTCAATTAAAGAACCAGTAAGGAAGGAGACAACTTTCTTTTAAATATATATATATATATATATATATATATATATATATATATATATATATTTGTATTGACTTTCAGAGAGAGGGGAAGGGAAAAGGGGAGAGAAAGAAGAAACATCAGTGTGAGAATGGAACATCAATGGGCTGTTCTGCAAGACCCCTTACCGACCGGGAACGGAGACCACAACCTAGGCATGTGCCCTGACCAGGAATCAAACCAGCAACCTTTTAGTGCACGGAATGATGTTCAACCAACTGAGCCACACTGGCCAGAGCAGAAGAAAAGTATCTTTTGACTCAACGATCTGTTTACTGTAAAGCTTCAAAGAACTGTCATTGTGGGTAAACAATTTTGGATATAAAAGATGTTTCTTTCTTTTCAGGGGACAGAACAACATCAAAGACTTAGCAATCTACTGGACTAATTGACGGAACTCCCACATGTCTTCTCTTAGACTACCTGTGCGTGCAGTCAATAAATGCACAAATAACTGACTACAGAGAAGAAACCCCAGGAAGTGCCAGAAGAACAAACTTCTGCTCCCTTGATAACTCCCGTGTGAACACACAGGCTCCTGAAAGAACTCTGCTTGGAGCCAAAGCAAAACAGGAGCATGTCAGAGACACACAATGCCTCTCCTGTTTAAAACACCCCCTGAATGTCTGTGGCCTGGGGGAAATCTCACAATACAAACTTCAGTTTACAAAGTCAGGACACAAAACTAAATGCAGGGAGGGATGTCCCCCGTCCTATTAAAAACACGATTACTGTCCTTAAAATATATAGATCCATACCTATCAATCTATCAACGAACAAAAATAAGAGGGAGGAAATGGATATTCTCTAGGTCATGATAGTTTATCTTTTCTTCACCTGACAAATTCAAAAATTAAAATGAATACGTATTAATTTGTATAACATACTTTGTAGAACATACCATTGTAGAACATACTCCGTAAGGCTAAAAGCTTTTTAAAGGTACGCAAAACTTTACACTGTACGATATGTAATTCAATGCATACATTTCTGTGTCCACACTCATGAATAATACTTTAATTAGTCATTTCTACATTAATTCAGTGCCAACCTTTAGTCTGAAGCAAGGTAACAACCAAGGGAAAAAATAATGCAAGTGACTATAGCAGCTTCATTCCAATGGCCGTCCGTGGGCCTGCACTAGCATAGCATGCCTGGTGTTGCAACCCAGGTAGTTATGACCATCCCAGTGACATGAGCACACCAAGCAGACCTCATGACCCAACACATGCACTTAGCTCATGAAGTCCCTATCTCAGAGTAAAAGACTCCACACTGCAAGTCAGATGCAGCCTGTATCAGTGCTGGCTCAGGAAGTAGTTCACATCCAGCATGCAGGACTGACAGATAAAACGCAGAAAATACCAGCTTTCCAATAACCTTACACTGCGGTACCACTAGACTTACCCACAATGCACTTCCTGAGTGGGTGACTGTCCTGCTGCAGCAATGGGCAAGACTCCTCACACACAATACGGACTGGTGTTTCCAAAACTCGGTTCATCAGAATCACCTCAGGGTGCCTGTTCGCCAGGCCTCTTCCTGCCCGAGCCCCAGACTTGCTGACTCAAACTCCAGAATCTCTGGGGATCCGTTTCTAAAGGGGCCCCAGTGCTTCTGATGATTCAGAAACTGGAAAACACGGGATGAATGAAATAGTGTGAAGGATCGCCGAGGTCAAGATGCCAGGAAAAGCTGAGACTGAGCTGAGCCACACCGGTTCTGGGAGGGAACAGGAAATCAGACAGGAGTAGGTTTAGGCTCTGATCACCCCCTGGGAAACTGAGGCAAAGGGAAACCTACGAAGCCAAGTGAGAGCTGAGCTGGGTCTGCAGTTCCTACAAACGGACGAAACAAAGGTGACAAGGGCTTTGAGAAAAAGGACATCTACATAGAGACTCCAGAGACGGGCCAGCTCCCCAACCCTCACTCGCCAAACGCCTGGCAGAAAGAAACCACCCTTCACACACTCCTGTAGGGAACTACATGTATACACTTCATGGATATATTTTAGGATCCCTGGGCAGAACTCTCTGGTTTTCAAATCCTAAGTATTTTTATGCCTGGCCAGCGTGGCTCAGTGGTTGAGCACTGACCTATGAACCAGGAGGTCATGGTTAGATTCCCAGTTAGGGCACATGCTCAGAGTTGCAAGCCAAATCCCAGAGTGGGGCATGCAGGAGGCAGCCAATCAATGTTTCTCTCTCGTCACTGATGTTTCTCTCTCTCTCACCCTCTCTCCTCCTCTCTCTGAAATCAATAAAAAGAACCAAACATTAAAAAAGAAGAAGAAGAAGAAACAGAAGAAGAAGAAGTAATGTTATGTGTATGTCTGATACAAGCTCTCCTGTGCACTTGGTCAGCTTTCACCTTCCAGGCTTGAGCTGAGCAGCGTCACATGGGCTGGGCCATCTGAGGCAATCTATGGACATCAATGTACACACAGATGTTAACTCAGCCTTCTCTGTCGTCCAAACAATAGTCAGTGTTAAGTGTATGATGGTTACGAGCCAGGCACTATGCTAAGTAAGTACTTCAGAAGTGTGTCTCAAATTTCTCGGCCATCTGCTAGTAGTTTGAGAGGTTTCGAAACAAAAAAGAAAAGAAGAAAAAAAAAAAAAAAGACCAAAAGACTGAAGGTTTCTCCCCCCTCGGATATTTGACAGGCTTTTGCCAAACCTTCTCAGTGTTTGGTTTTCCTCCTGCGAATACAGAACGTCATCATTGGAAGAGACAGTGCCACGGAGTGGTCAGGAGCTAAGCCTACCTGGGTTGGCATCCCAGCTCTATCACTCGCTAGCTGTGAACGTGAACACACAAATTCTTAGTTGTGTCACCTGTCAAACAGAAATAGGAAGAGTACCCACCTCAGAGAGCTGTGGTACAGACTGAAGTACTGGCCTACAGCAGATGCTCATTAGCTGTCTGTATTATTAGGCAATGAAAGTCACCAAAAAGCCGAAACTGGTTTGGCTCAGTGGATAGAGCATTGGCCTGTGGACTGAAAGGTCCCGGGTTCGATTCTGGTCAAGGGCATGTACATTGGTTGCGGGCACATCCCCAGTAGAAAGTGTGCAGGAGGCAGCTGGTCGATGTTTCTCTCTCATCGATGTTTCTAGCTCTCTATCCTTCTCTCTTCCTCTCTGTAAAAAAAAAAAAAAAAAAAAAAAAAAAAAAAAAATCAATAAAATATATTTTTTTTAAAAAAGTCACCAAAAATACAACCCAATACCAGGAATTAGAATTGTGCTGCTGCCCAAATATTGATATCAGTAATGTTACTGTTTGTTGGTGATAGTAAGTGCTTTCACAGACACATTACTTAATCCACAAGGAAAGGGACTGAGGCTGGGGCACCTCCAGGGCCTTTTCTCAGAAGAGCCTTCACTAGAACAGGAGTCTCTTTTGCTACGACATTTGTCTCAAGTGCTGCTGACAAATGTAACACGTGAGAGCAAGATAGCCATCGGCGCCACCCTGCTGATACTGGACTTCAAAGCCTGCAAAATTCATCCATTCTGGGAGATGAACCAATCTGAGGAGAAATGGAATTAAACAATTAAAACAACTACTAAGTGTCTACTTTGGTGCAAACCATTTTATTTTATGTTTAAAATACCAATTTTAAAAGATATTAAAAGGATAGCCAGTGTTTTTCTGTTTCTGAATTTTCTTCCAAAATATTAAGAATCTCAAATATTTCATCAAATTTTTTTCATTTGCTGATCCCATGGTGAAATTTAATATTGGCTTTTCCTCTAATGTAGAAGAAAATCAGACTATTGCTAGATAAAACAATACAACCTACATGTAGATAATTCTCAATTATTGCATATCTGCCATATGACAATGAACTTAAACAATTCTTTTTCACCCAGCAAGTGTGACTCACAGGTTGAGCAAGACCTCCCCTGAGCCATGAGGTCACAGTCTGATTCAGGTCAGGGCACACGCCCAGGTTGTGAGCTCGATCCCCAGTAGGGGGCGTGCAGGAGGTAGCAGTTCAATGATTCTCTCTCATTACTGATGTTTCTCTTTCCTTTTCTCTTCCTCTCTCTGAAAACAATAAAAACATATTTCTTTTAAAGTATCATAAATAGTTCTTATTCCACAATGATGTTAGCACTTTTGAAAGATGAAGAGGAGGCCAAGAATGGACTGTGGAAAAAGTATACATAAATTTGAAACAAGTACCTGCCTGATGTGCTTCGAAAATGACTAACCCCTCTAGACATGATGCTCCCTGTCGGTAAAATGTGAGTTGAGTCTGTACAGTCATAATGAGTTTATTTCAGGCACAAGGATTTTTATATAAATTGATTTCAGAGAGAGGAAGGGAGAGGGTGAGAGACACACACATCAATGATGAGAGAAAATCATTGGTTGGCTGCCTCCTGCACACCCCACACTGAGTCTGCAACCCGGGCATGTGCCCTGACTGGGAATCCAACCTCGGCCTCCTGGTTCATAGGTTGATGCTCAACCGCCCTGGCCAGGCCACAAGGATCTTTTTTTTTTTTCTAATTTTTAATCACAGAAATCAGAGAGGGATTATTGATCAAAGTCATATCCATACAAGGCCGTTTAAGCTACTGCTGTTATCAAATAGTAACCCCTCAGAATTATTAAATGCCGAAGTTGAAAAACATCAGTAGAGGTAAATTTTGCATACAAGGAAACTAAGGCCTGGTGGTGGTGAATAAATTGCTCAAAATCTGCATTAGAAAATGGCAGAGGTGAAGCCAGGCTCAAGGCTCCCAACTGTCAAGTCCATGAGCTTTCCTGGCTATTTCTCACTTCTCTGAGCGCTTGAAAAACACCGTGGCTGCACCTGTTAAAACACCCGGACACTCTAACAAGGGCTTTGGAAGCATCTGGGAACCCGTAACTTTAAAATTAGTTCCAGCCTAAACCCGTTTGGCTCAGTGGATAGAGCATCGGCCTGCGGACTGAGGGGTCCCAGGTTCGATTCTGGTCAAGGGCATGTACCTTGGTTGTGGGCACATCCCCAATAGGAGGTGTGCAGGAGGCAGCTAATCAATGATTCTCTCTCATCGATGTTTCTAACTCTCCCTCTCTCTTCCTCTCTATAAAAAAAAAAAAAAAAAATCAATAAAATAATTTTTTTTTATTTTTTTATTTTTTTTTATTTTTTTTTTTAAATATATTTTATTGATTTTACACAGAGAGGAATTGAGAGGGACAGAGAGTTAGAAACGTCGATGAGAGAGAAACATCGACCAGCTGCCTCTTGCACACCCCCAACTGGGGATGTGCCCGCAACCAAGGTACATGCCCTTGACCGGAATCGAACCCGGGACCTTTCAGTCCCCAGGCCGACGCTCTATCCACTGAGCCAAACCGGTCCCAGCTAAAATAATTTTTTTTAAAAAAATGAGTTCCAGGCCATTCTTAAGGCCAAGCAAGTATGGGGCACATTGCTTCATCTCACAGAGTCTCCTTCGCCTGAGGGGCGTCTGCTCAGCTGTCAGTTTCCATTCATACATTTAGGAACGTTGTGGGGATTAGAGGAGGGTGGAGACCATATTCCTGCACCAACATCCTCCCAAGTATGTGGTATGTTTCAATAAAAGCAAGTCTTGTGCCAGTTTCACCAGAAATACAAACATTTATCAGCAGGGAGGTACAAGAACAACCCACAACCTGTTCTTAGAAGTGAAGTCTCCTCTGTCTTTAGAACTCTGACAAGCACCTAACACAGAAGGTCCATTCTGAGGGAGAAGCAAATATATTCTGACAGCAGGACAGCCAGAACTCTGGTTGGCTTGAGGGACAGTTCCTTGTGAGGTGGAACAATGCAGCTTGAGCACTGCCCAGAAGGTAAAAGGCTATCGTATCTGCCTAGCACAGACTCGACAAACTCATACCTTGTTGATGCAGAGTGCTCATACAATGTCTGCCCACCAGCTGTCTGGAACACTATTCATTTCACCTATATAAACTGCTCAAACTCTCCCAAGGCCTTCATCTGTAGGTGCACAGGCTAAGAACTCTTTAGGAGCGCTGTTAACATATGAATGGTGCCCCCTACAGTTGTGCAATAAAACAAACCTCCCTAAACCTGGAACACTTCTAGAATCTACAGGAGAAAAGCTTGTGCTTTTCTGGCACTATAAGAAAAAAAAAAAAAAAAGCCAACAAGTCATCTTTTCTCCTGTTTCAACAATTACATTTTACATCCACCCAGGAAATACTTTTTTTTATTATTTTTTTTAAATATATTTTATTGATTTTGTACAGAGAGGAAGGGAGAGAGATAGAGAGTTAGAAACATCGATGAGAGAGAGCCATCGATCAGCTGCCTCCTGCACACCCCCTACTGGGGATATGCCCACAACCAAGGTACATGCCCTTGACCAGAATCGAACCCGGGACCCTTCAGTCCCCAAGCCGACGCTCTATCCATTGAGCCAAACCGGTCTTGGCGCCAGGAAATACTTTTAAAATGAAGTAGGAAAAGAGTTCAGGTCTAGAAATCAGGAGACTCAATGGCTGTGTTAGGTATGCCTCTTACTGGTCCCAGAACTTCCATTTCTTTGTCCGAAAATGGATGTAATACAACCTTGGCTTCACTACCTTACAAGGTTTTTGAGTCAAATAATGAATATGAAAAACACTTTTCCAATCATGAAAGCACTGCATAAATGTCGTGCTAGTATTCATTATAAACAGAAACAAAGCCCACGTGGCTGAGAAATCAAACAGGGCTATCAGCTTGGGTGTGTACCGATTTCTCCACAGCAAAGTCTGCTTGGACTGCTGACAGGGCCAGGATACAGCGATCCACATTCCTGCTGCTGTCACTATTTCCAATGAGAACACGCCAGTATTGTGTCAACAAAACAAATGCAGTTTGACTTTTATAAAAAGGAGCAAAGTGGTGGTGAAGCACAAACACTTTACAAGGCAGAAAGGTGTTTTTTTTCTTTGTTTTTAAAGTAATTGTCTTGCTCACTTAAATTTGCGGCAGTCAGCAGAGTAACCCTTCCCGAAAACGTTTAGTTATTTTTCCTGACACCAAGCACCAAGAAACTATATATCAGTTCAATTCAAATATCTGTAGAACTATCTCACACCAGGCACTGTTGTGACCCAGCCATCACTGATCTCATGGAGCAGAAGTGAATGCATAATTGCAGTCCACGCTGTTAAGTGCATGGAGGTGCACACCGGATGACCTGCCGGATGCTGTGGGAGCACCCCTTCAGCCTGGGGGTTCACGGGTAGCATTAAGAGAGGCCTTAGGAAAAAATAGGGGGGGGGGGGGAAATAGCAATGTGCATTCTTCCCAATTTATGACAAAAAAAAAAAAAGATTTTTAGTGACTTTCCACCCATGAGATTTTGAGGAATGGCTAACTTGATGAAATACTTCTGAGAATCCTTGAGACCAGCAGGACTGGCCCACAGGCCTAAAAGGGCTACTTCTGTATTGCAAAGATAAAGCCCACAGGTTTTTAAAAACAGCTCCACTCACACCCTTTATTATTGGTAGAAACCCATCGAGTAGTGAAATATGAAGTCGCCTGCTGCACGCTGGCTTCCGGAAGCTGCTCAGTTTTGCTACGTGCTCCTCGGGAGACTCCTTAAAACGTTTATCTGACAAGAAGGAGTGAAATGAACAGTCATAGCTATCCTTGGGGCTGTTTGTTAAATGCATGTGAACTTTGTTTCCCGTTTCCACATGACCATAAAGCGGGACAGCAGATGACCATCTCTAACCACACAACCTGGGGCCAACCACCAACTCTCTCCAATTCGACTTCCTCTCTTGTTAAGAACCCATGAAATATACACCTGAAACTAATTCAAAATAATGCTGAATGCAAACTAAAACTGAAAAATACGACTCTTTTTTAAAAAGAGCTCATGAAATTGATGGCCATTACAGATAACTCCAACTCCTGTCTACATGCCCATTCTAATGAAGTATGTTATTCTGAAGACCTGCCTAAAAAGGTATCTAAAAATGACTTTTTAAAATGTAGCTTTTACAGGAACAGGATTAACCGCACCTCTTAAAAAGAATCCTAACAGAAGCTAAATGAAATGAATGCATGGGTGTTTCACTGCGTGTTCGCATATAAAAAGTGTGTGAAGGTGAAAAACCACAAAAACTAATGTCTTCATAGTTCAACTTTCTTCTCTGTACACGTACTTCTACTCTCAGACATAATTACATTCAATAAAAACCTTCTTTCTTGATCATTAAAAAAAAAAAAAAAAATGAGCCAGGTTTTCTCATATGAAAGCAAAGCCATTTGAGGTTCAGATGATTTTAAAACTTGTGAAAAGTTTTCAGAAGAGTTATGACAGTCCCTTAGGACAACCTCTGTTGATGTAGGGAGTTTAGGGGATTTGGGCTATTGGTGCGTATGTACACAAAGAGGGAAAAGTGATATGTTTAAACATAAAACTAAACTAGCACAGGAGGCGTTCGTGACCGTCAGGGAGTTGTTGTTTTTTTCTTTCTTGTTTCTTAATCCTCACAATAGATCAGTTTACCTAGTAGATCTGCCTCATCACATCATTCCTCAGGGGTGAAATTCTCCTTCACCCACACACCGACCGACACTCTACACAGAAAAAGCACAGAAGCAACTAGTGATTACTACTAAGATGACCGTGACATTGCAGTAGGGCTGTGTATCCTGATGCCTGAGATCATTATTCACATTAAGCAGAAATATTGGATTTATGTTCAATAACTTTATGAGACCACTTTGATTCCCCCTCTTTTTTTTTTTTTTTCTTTTTTTTTTTTGTTGTTGTTGAAGTTGCGGGGTGGGAAGACTCCCTGGTTGGGATCTATCCACAACTTATAAGAAAGTGTTGACAGCACAATCAAAGAGACGAATTGTAAAATGTGAAACCATCACACCATAACTTCACGACTTAAAGGAAGATGTAGTTAGTCTAGCAGGCAATCTCACTCGCACTACATAAGTTCTGTAAACTTGCACTCTGATGGGTGTCAGGTAGTTAAAGCAGAGCTGTTGTTCCAGCAGGGAAAACCAGCTATTCCGGGCCGCACATGAAGTGGTAGGAGACAGTATTTCCTCCACAGCTGCTGACATCTCCAAGCGGGCTACCCCAACGTCTCCCCTTCCACCCCGCAATCCATCCATCAACCGGCTTCCATGTACTCTTTCACGCTGAGGATTAGGATCAAGTCCACGTACGAAAAAAAAGGGGAGAAACCACATGAACATCACACTCCAAGTTCCTCTCTGCTTCCGGCCAGCAGGAAATTCCAGTTACTTCATTCACTGAGCTAGTTAGTTAAGCTGCACGTATGAAATGGGTCTTTGGAGAGATCACGATGTCAAGACTTAGGACTGGCTTTTCAGGGGTACAGCAGGTCAGACAGAGATGAATGGGCATTCAGAATCTGGGCTCACGGTCAAGGCCCTGTGAGTCACAAGAGATAGTTAGGGGCAGGCAGAGAGAGACAAAAAATGAGCACCAAAAAGAAAAAAAGAAAAGCTTAAACTCAAAGTCTGCATACTTTGGTTCGGTCGGTGAGAACACCGGTACCTGGTGGGCAGAGAGGGGACAGCAGCTCCCACGCGCCATGAGACAGATCCCCATGAGATTTTTTACAAACATCCCCTCTGGCGTCTCCAAATTGTAATCATGATATCAACTGTACCCCTGGCTCCTGGAACCTGCTACCTTCCGCTGACCCTTTGCCCGGGATCTTGGCCCCAGAATCTCCGAGACCCGGAGAGAAGCACGGACAGGGGGACAAGATTGCCAGCCAGACGCCCACTCCATCCAGGCGGCCAGGAACCTCCCAGGATCCCAAAGACCGGGGGTGCCGCGCGCGCCAGCCACCTGCACGGCCGCCTGGTCCCGGGGCCAGGCCGTCCCCGCACCCGGCAGCCCCGGAGCCGGCCCCGGGCCGCCAGAGGGCGGGCGGGAGCCGCTCCCGGGCAGCCTCCCCGCCTCGCTCCCCTCCCCCGCCCGCCACTCACGGATTCTCACTCGCCGGTGGTCGAGGCGCGCGGCGGCGGCGTGCAGGTCGTCGAGGCGGCGGTGCAGCGCGGCGGTGCGGCGCCCCAGCGCGGCCGCCTGGCCCTCCAGCTCCCCGAAGAGGTCCCCGGCGCAGCGCGACAGGCCGGCGAGCTGCTCCAGCAGGCGCACCAGGGCGTGCGCGCTGACCTGCTCCAGCGAGCGGAAGAGCGGCGCGCCCGCCGCCCCGGCCCCCGCCGCCTCGGGCCGGTGCAGCCGCGCGGGCTCCACGGTCCTCTGGTGGAAGGGCATGGCCGGCTGGCGATCGGGCTCGGGCTTGGGCCGCCGGCGCCGGCAAAGCCCTCAAGCCGCACCCCGTGGGCGCGGGGCGCGGGTCCGCATCCAACACAAAGAGAAGTCCCGGCGGCCGCGCGGCGCCCAGGGGCAGCCCGGGGGGCGGCCGCCCGCGGGGAGCGGACGGACCGACGGGCGCGCGGGCGGGCGGGGGAGCGGCGGGGAAAGGCTCGGGACGATCCTGTCCGCTGGGGTGTCCTGCCGCCGGGTGTCCTGCCGCCGGGGTGTCCTGCCCCGGGATGCCGGGCCGCGCGCAGAGGAAGCCGCGGGGGCCGCTCCCGGGCGGGCGGGCGGGGGGCGCGGCGGCGGCGGCGGAGCCGCGTCCCGCTGAAGTTTGCTGGGCGGCAGGAAAGCGCCGGCCGCTCCTTCCCTCCCTCCCGATTGGAGAGGGAGGAGGAAGCGGGGGAAGTGCCGCCGACACCGGGCGCGAGGGAGGGAGGGGAGACGAAAGAAAGGAAAAGGGGAGGAGAAAAAGGGCCGGCCCGAGCAACCACCTGCGGCTCCCGCGGCCGCCGCGCCCCGCGGGGAGGTGGCGGCCGGCGCTCCGCGCCCCCGATCGGACCGGGGCGGGCCCGCCGCACGGCCCAGGGGCTGCCGCGTCGCCGGCCCGTCCCTCTCCGAAGCCCCCGGCCGTGGGACCGAGTCCTCACCGGGCCCCGCGCCGGGGGGTGGGGCGCCAGGGGGCGGAGGAGCCGGGGCGGCCGCGGCGACACCCGCCGGGCTGCTCACCTGCGCTCCGCCCGCCGCGGGGACCGGGGAGTCGGGGCGCCCCCCGCCTGCGGGAAACGCCGGGGGCCCCAGGGGGTCCTCGTCTCCCAGTCCCACCCTGGAAGGCGGCCAAGGCTGCTGGGCGCTTCGGTGAACCTAAAAGAGGACGTTGGATCGTCCAGTAGCCAAGGGTTAGGAGTCCTCCCAATAGGGAAACCCTTTTTTTGAGGGGGGGGGGGGGGGGAGGGGAGGGGGCGGGGCTGGAAGGGTTTCAATAGACTTTTTCTTAACAAAGTGGCTCCCTCCGTCCCCAACTGGAAAGGCCTTAGCTGAAATGTGCCAAATATGGGTTTTCCCTCCCAAGCATGTGAGTGGGATTGAGGAAGGGAGGGGTGGGGGGTTTGAACCCTGAATTTGGCGCCTGGGAGATGATCCAGCCAAGTGTTCTTGAGATCACGGTCATGGGACACCCCACTAACTCAAACCTCGGTTTAGAAGTATTTGAGGAGACTGATGCCAATACCCCCGAAGCTAAAATCCCACTTTAGCTTTATTGGTCTTTGCTCAGAAAAGGAATCTCCGCTTCTTTGGTCTCTGCCCCCCAAGTGACCGGAACTGCTGCACTGTTGTTGGGTTGCAGTGTGGGCAGGTGTCCCAGAGCTGTGCTGATTGCACTGCAAAGTGGATTCCCTCTCGAAGGAAGACAGACAAGAAGTGCAAGACAAACGGACCTCAGAGAGCAACTCCACACAAAACTTAGTAGACAAAGACTTTTCCTTTGTACTGCTGGTCATTTTTTACAATATGGCTGATTATGGTCTTTCTAACCACCTTCAGGGTTGTTAGGAGGCACAAAGGAGCTGCTGCTATCAATGAAAAAAAAAAAAGAAAAGCTGTAAAATTTATGAAGCACTGTATCAGCATCAGGTAGAGTAAAGGGTACAGTTTTGTTGAGTGCCTGCATGTGAGGCACGGGCTGGAGATATGTGCAAAGCTGGCTGGCTCCATCCCTACCGTCAAGAGGGTCCCAACCTAATGGGCCACAAAACACCTTTAATTCATATACAGTACAATTTACCTATTTAAAGGGGTCATTTCAGCGGTTTTTAATACCATATACTCACAGTGTTCTGTAACCGTCACCATAATCAACTGTAGAACACTTTAATCACACCCTCTATCCACTCTTTTCCCCCCCCAAAAAAACCACAAACAATTCTCTTTAATACTCATTGTTTGTATGTATCTGCCTCTTCTAGATATTTCATATAAAGGAAATCATACAATGTGTGCCTTTTGAGTTGGCCTTTCACTTAGCATAAGGTTCATCGATGTTGTACCTATATCAGTACTTCATTCCCTCTTTATGGTTGAGTAATATTCCATTGTATGGATATACCACATTTTGTTCATCCACGGATGGACATATGTTTTCCTTTCTCTTGAATATATACCCAGGAGGAGTGTGCATTATATCATAACTATGTCTAACTTTCTGAGGAACTGACTTTTCCAAAGCAGCTGCATCATTCTACATTCCCACCCACAGGGTATGAGGGCTCCAGTTTCTCCTCATCCTCACCAATATTTATCCGTCTTTATATTGATAACCAATATCTGTTATCAATGAGTGGTATCTCATTGTGGTTTTGATTTACATTTCCCTTGATAGCAATGACTTTGAGCATCTCTTCATGTGTTTATTGGCCATTTGTTTATATTCCTTGGAATAAGATCGCATACATTTGAATTAACGTTCAGACCTTTAGCCTATTTTTAAATTCAATTATCTTTATTATTTAGTTTAATAGGTCTTTATATATTCTACATACATGTCCTTTATCATGTGTAAATTTACTTACTAATTGCTTCAACATTTTGCTGTGGTTAAGCATTGTTGTTGTTTTTTTTGTTTGTTTTTTATTTCAGAGAGGAAGGAAGAGGGAGAGAGAAATAGAAACATCAATGATGTGAGAGAATCATTGGTTAATTACCTCCTGCATGCCCCCCACTGAGGATTGAGCCTGCAACCCAGGCCTGTGCCCTTGACTGGAATCAAACCTGAGGCCATACAGTCCGCAGGCTGACACTGTCCACTGAGTCAAACCAGCTAGGGCAAAGCGTCCTTTGAGACTGTCTTCCTGATCTGAAAAGAAATATGGTTTAACTACAAAACTTAATATGGTATTAAATGAGCAAGGAATGTTTGTATATTTGCAACCCTAGGGGCAAAATCAATACAGTCTTTTTGATAAAAATGACCTCACTGCTCCCAAATCTGAACTTAAACTCTATATGTAACCAGAACATTGAATAAACAGGATTCATGGAGTGTACACATAAAAGCAACTTCATTTTTGTTGCCTACTGTCTGTTTAAGAACCAATGCAATGCGGTTGTTCTTCCTCTTCTACTGAATGGCAACTCTAGCAGTCCCATAACTATTTTGCTCTCTCTAGGTTAGGGGTGTCGAACTCAATCAGAGAAGGGGCCAAAATCTAAAATCCAGCCTAAATCGCGGGCCGAATGGTTTACTGAACAGTCATAAACTGTCATTGTGATGGAAACGCAGCGGAGTGCAGTGATGACAGCGTGGTGTGGGCCACATTGCAAGGCCTGGCGGGACGGATTTGGCCCTCGGGCCTTGTGTTTGACACATGTGCTCTAGGTAATAGACAATCGTACTGTTACTTTAAGAGATAAGATGTGCTCTCAATTCAGTACTGATGCTCCTCACCTTATAATGGAGTTACATCCCCATAAACCCACTCTAAGTTGAAAATGCATTTAATACTACGCTGTGGAGTGGGCTGCTTCTCCTCCGGATGGTGTGGTTGGCTGGGAGCTATGGCTTACTGTCACTGCTCAGCATTAAGAGAGAGTCTCCTACAGTATATTGCTAGCCCCGGAAAAGATCAAAATTCAAAGCATGGTTTCTACCAAACATGTATCACTTTAGATTCATGGTAAAGTAAAAAAATCATAAGTAGGGGACCATTTGTAATAAAAACCTTGCCCCTTTTCCTGGCCAGCGCTTTTTATAGTTAGGAATCAGGGCAAAGGGCTTGGTCCCACTCCATCTCACCCTCCCCCACCAGCTTGCCAACCATAGTTTGGGGAGGGAGGAATGGAGACAGCAGCAATGTGTACTGGATGGTACTCTGACAAAATGGCATCACATTGCCTGGGCCTGGGCATATTTGAAGCTGACTCTTTCACGAACACTTTTGGGGTCCTTTACTGGGAATGTTTGACCATACCTCCTAAGACACAGGCAATGCATTCCCTTTTATTGCTTATACTACCTCAATCCTGATTTTCCTTCTGTCCACTCCATGAAGATTATCGCTGTTGCAGTCCTACCAACTCTCTAGCTGAGACCTTTTAGACAGAATCCCTTTTAAACTGAGCTGGGGCCAACTTTCCTACTGGAGACTTCACATATGGTCTCTGAGATCCACATACCTTTTTTTTCCCCATTATTTTAAATTTTATTGGGGTGACATTAGTCTTCATCACATGTGTCAAACACAAGGCCCGCAGGCCAAATCCGTCCCGCCAGGCCTTGCAATGTGGCCCACACCATGCTGTCATCACTGCACTCCACTGCGTTTCCATCACAATGACAGTTTATGACTGTTCAGTAAACCATTCGGCCCTCGATTTAGGCTGGATTTTAGATTTTGGCCCCTTCTCTGATTGAGTTTGACACCCCTAGTCTACATGAACATACAGGTTACATGTGTAGGTTACTAATTTATACAATCTGTATATAGGACCATGTGCTCCCTACCCACCCAAAGTCAGATCTTTTCCTGTCACCTCACATACCTTATAAAATCTCACAGCTGAAAGAACACTTCGCTCCCAGGCATGGCCCTCTGCTCTGCTGCCATCAGTTGCAGTACCTTCCTCAGTGGGAGTCAGGCAGGAGCGTACACCAAGCTCTGGGTGCTTTGGGGGAAGTGCTTCTCACTTGGCTTGGTGTTTGATGCCAGTGCCCCAACCCATTTTGGGGTGAAGGCAAGATTTCCACTCTTATCTAAAAATCCTCCTCCCCAAACCCTGCTGACAGTCACCTGACTCTATGAGTGTCCATCTATGCCCACACCATAGTCCTTATCGCAACTCATTTTGCTATCTGATATCTGTCATTTCTTAGTGTACCAGTCCAGTCACAACTTCCCATTTAACAGCCGCAAGTATACAAAACAGAACCAAACATTATACCAACTTATCCCAGGAAAAATGTAATCAACCAACTAAGTTAAAGGAAGTGGTTAAAAGAAACTAGTCTGGGAGGAAAGAGGTTTGGTGTGACATGCAGTTAGAAGTGTCTTTGGGCCAGGTAAAAATCTGGGGTGGAATTCAGGTGAGGACTGAAGCCATAAATGTGACCCTTACACAAGGACAGGTGTCCTAAGAGCTAGTGAATGAGGGTGAGCCCATGAGAAAGAAAGCTCCCAGCCAGGGAGCAAGAGGAGAAGGAAGGAGCACTGAAGGGAAGAGGAAGAGGAAATCTGAGTGTGACCTTTGTCAGTCCCAAGGTTAGAGAGGCTTCAGATAAAGTGGTCAATAGAGGCAGAGAGAGGTGTGCAGGGAAAGGGTTACTAGCAACCTTCAAAAGAGCAACTGTATTATGACAGTGGGGGCAGAAGCCAGATTTCAGTGATGAATAAAGAGGATATACTGATAATAGAACTGGAACATTCGTAGAGAAAACTGCCAGGCAAAGAAGTTCAAAAACTAGTTAGATGAACCAATGTTTGAAAAATATTTTCCCTCACAATAATGCTTAAAAGCCTGGTACGGCTGAGACTGCCTACCCCACTGGGCCATCCTCTCTCTTCCTATGGACAGTACTCACTTGTTGACCAGAATGTCCAGCCTCTTGAGATCAGTCATCACCCATCCATCCCATTCTGTTCTGACAGTGATGGCTCAAGGGTGGCCCAGTTCTAAGCCAATGAAAATTGTAAGGAGAAGTGGGAAGCTTCTGAGAAATAGTCACCTCTCTCATGAGAGGAGAAAAGAACAGCTCCTCATTCTCATCTTCCTGGTCAGACCTCTGCCTGCTGCCTTTGGATGCACTCAGGTGAGGATGGGATGTCTGACACTGTGCCAGGATCTTGAGACCAAGGAGAATCAAAGCACCGTGCAAAGGACTCGGAATACTTAAGATGTAAGTCCTGAGGCCTGGAGACCAGTGATCATTAACATAACTAGGAGCTCCTTAGAAATGCAGAATCTCAGCCCCCACTGTCTCGCATCCACGGATTAAGTGGGGATCTACATTTCCCAGCTGGCTCACTTGTATTTTCAGTTTAAGAAGCGCTAGTTTAAATTCCTGTTGGTTGGGATTTTCTGTTACTTACAGTTAAATATATAGGGATTTATGAGAAGTAGTAGGCGATCAAGGGATTGAATACTCTGGAGGGAATTAAATGAAAATGGTAGGAATAGACCAAGAACACAAGTAACGTTATCAGGTGTCCTAGGTCTCTGTAAGGAGATAGCAGAAATCATCTGTTTGGAGTAGGTACAAAAAAAGGAAATGGGGGAGGAAGGGTGTTAGGGACTCAGCAAGTGTCATAAATAAAAGAATTGCTGAATGAGAGCTCAAGTAAGTTAAACAGCTTGAGTAAGGGGGGGGCGGGGCACTAGATGTCCATGGATCTATTTCTGTACCCTAAGACCTCCAGAACACGATAGCAGATGTTTGCAGATTAACACCGAGGAAAATTGGGGGTGGCGATCAAGGTCCTGATTAAGATCATCATTTAAAGGCTGACTACGGAGTATGAGGCGGAAAGAAAGCAGTGGACAAAAGTGAGTTGATGGCTTGGGTATGGAGGGAAAATGTCAATCCTGCCTTCCTGGGAAGGTCCAAGAGAATGTTTAGTGGCTGTAGAAGATTAGAAGAAAAAAGAAAAAATAGGCAAGAATGGGAGGCATTAGAAAAGAGGGCACCAAATCTGAAATATCAAAGATAGAACAATTGACGTATGATTGTGTGAACTGGAAACTGGAAAAAGAAATATTCTTAAAGGAAAGCAAACTACATTAACTAGCCAGGAGATGTGTGATTGATTTATGGTTGATAATTATCCAAAAGGTAAAAGCTAAAATCTATCTTTTAACAGAAATAAAATAATTCATTCCATTTGAAAAATATTTACTACAGTGCTCAATAAATCTTTTTCCCCCCCTACAGTACTCAGTAAATCACAAAAAGACTCAAACTTTAAATGATAATAGACATGCACCGTCACCTCAGGGGCTTCTGATAAAAACTGAAGCCAACTCTACAAGTTTCCTCAGGCTGCTGTAATAAATTACCAAAACCTGAAACATCAGAAATGCATTGCCTCGCTGCTCTAGAGGCTCAAAATCTGAAATCAAGGTGTCAGCAGAGGCCTGCTCCCTCTGTAACCTGCAGGGGAGAATCCTTCCTTGCCTCCTCTAGTTTCAGGTATTTGCTGACAATGCTCATGTTCCTTGGCTTACAGATGGAAGCATCATTCCAATCTCTGTCTCCTTGTCACAAGCCATCTTCTCCCTGTGTGTCTCTGACTCTCCACTTATAAGAACACCAGTCATAATGGATTAAGGGCTCACCCTACTCCAGTAAGACTTCACCTTAACTTCTTACATTTACTAAGATCCTATTTCCAAATAAAGTCAGATTCTGAGGTACTAGGGGATAGGACTTCTACATACCTTTAAAAAAAAAAAAAAAATAAAAATATATATATATATATATATATATATATATATATATATAGAGAGAGAGAGAGAGAGAGAGAGAGAGAGAGAGAGAGAGAGAGAATCATTGATCAGCTGCCTCTTGCACACTCCCTAAATGCCCTTGACCAGAATGGAACCCGGGACCCTTCAGTCCGCAGGCCAACACTCTATCCACTGAGCCAAACCGGTTTCAGCTAATTTTCTTTCTTATTAAGTCTCTAGAGAAAAATCTACACTGAAGGAAAAAAAAAAAATGCTTTCAGATATGTATAATTAAGAGATGTGGGAGAAGGTCTTCATTTTCCCCACATCTCTTAAAAGGGCTACTTGTAATTCTGGCTATTTTGCATTTGATGGCACAACAATGAACAATTCTTACTATTTTGCATTTGGAAAATCCAAAATGGTAAAAATGGTAAGAATTGTTCATTGTTGTACCATCTTCAATCAATAAACTTGATAAGAAAACTCTGTCAACAGAGTAATTCATCAGCTTGTGCATGTAATTGATTATTTGCAATGCTGCCCATCCCCAAGGATCAAAACCAGAGAGCTTTTTCAGTAATTTGGGAAACTGGAGTGCTCTCAGAAATTTCCACGGTAATATAGCCTCGTCACTGTGAGCTCACTGTGAAGATAACGAAGCAGAAGCCTCAGGGACCTTACCAACATGTTCACAGGATCACACATGTTTGTAAAGTTTGCAAAAGCCAACTGTTTGATTTTTTTCTTCTTTTTCTTAAAGAGGGACTCCAGATTTGCACAAGCTTCATGCTGATAAAGCCTGGATCTGGGCCCCATCTCAATGCAAAGCAGGTTGGTACAATAGTTTCCTTTTCTGAAAAGTAAGACTGTAACTACAGCAAACCAGGACTCTTCCCCAAGGTTCTGTTTTAATTGCATGAGACTGAGAATGTGTGCCTATGGGGGTCATTTATATTAGGCTATTTTAAAAATAATACAGAAATACAATTTAGGGGGGGAAATGGCATTTTTCATATTCAAATAAGTCCAACTGTAACTTTAATTATTAGCTTTAATTTCTATTCATAATATAATTATAGTTCACATTTCATAATAAACCCAGGGAACTTGGCAATAATTCAACCTTTAATTAAAATTTCACAGACATGACCAGATTTTTAAGAATCTGTGCCCGTAAAGAGTCAAAATAATATCCCTCCCCCAGCATTTCTTTTAGGCCAAGTATTTAAAAGCAGCAAAACTATTACAACCATAAAAAAAAATTACATATCCATTATGACCTGTTGGTAGGAGAGTACAGTTTTATCAAATCAGAACATTTACGGAATGTGAGCGTCTCTCATCAAAGGACACTCTTTCTGTAGTTTAAATCCAGCAATTATACTCCTAAGTGATGCTTACTAATCTTGGCTACCAGGAACTTGGAAACAAAGGTAATTCCAAAGACAGTTTGGTACCCAAAACCACCTAGATTTTTGTAGCCCGCAGCCAATACCGCAAATTACACTGAGAAACAAACAGGCCGCCAAAGGGAAGCGGGGAGTACAGTTCTGAAAAAGTTATAATTTCACTCCATGCAGCTTGTGTCTCTGGGCTGCAAAGCAGCTGGATTGCGTGACCCACAGCTTCCAAAGGCCCCTCAGAGTGCGTTCAGACGACCATCTCTGGCATAATACTGCAGAGAAATATCCTCCTACAGGAGGCTGTAGCAGGTGCTCACCCCTGAAGAAGCACAATTATGGCAAACCAGTACTCACTATCGGTCTATTGCTCAGGTGACCTTGCCCACAATCCCCACTGGGCTCAGCTTCTGTGCCCCAATCCCAAATTCACTTATACATGCATGCATTGTGGTACGGATTCCATGGTGGAAATAAAAGGTGCAGGGGTATGTTTTTGCAGCTTGAGATCAAAGAGATTAGGTCAAGGCTGAGTGTCTCAACTTCAGGGTGGTGTGGGAGAGGAGACAGCCCAAAATGTCACACTGTGTCCTGACATGGGATTACAATCATGACTTCCTGCTTTCAACGTGACTGACATTTTCCAGGTACATACCACATGCTGGGCATTATGCCAAGGCCTGGACATGAATTATGTCATTTAAATATCCACAGAAAGGCCTGCCTGCAAGGGAGGTTTTATTATCACTGCCAGGCTAGTAAGGAAGCAGATTCATAGAGAAGGTATACCAAAGAAGAGCTAATGAGCGAGGGAGAGACTCGGAATTTAAATTCAGCCTGTGTCTGACTCAACAGCTGGGATTTGGGAACCTTATGCTAGTGTTTCCCGAACTTTAAAACAGAATCTCTGGCGAATAAGATTTTATTTGGTGTATGGGTGCTTCACTAAATATTGAGAAAGTCACATTCTTTTGAAGGTTTTTCAAGCTGTCTTTTCCCATCAAGGAGAAAGGCTCAGCGTGGTGCTGGATTGTCGACACCTCACTACCCCTGGCTCATCTCCTTGTGTAAACAGTGAGACCAAGCTCAGGTTCAACCTGGTGCAGGCAGTGGTATCTAGCTGGAACTTAACAATATTTTCATGGTATTTATTTTGACATACTTACGTTGTTACATGGGGTTTTCATTATGTAGTAAAACAAAATTTCCTTTTTCAGTATAAATACTTAATAGTGAGCATATTTTTTAAAAAAATTATTAAGTAGCTGAAACCGGTTTGGCTCAGTGGATAGAGTGTCGGCCTACGGACTGAAGGGTCCTGGGTTCGATTCCGATGGGGGACATGTACCTTGGTTGTGGGCACATCCCTAATGGGAGGTGTGCAGGAGGCAACTGATCGACGTTTCTCTCTCATTGATGTTTCTAACTCTCTATCTCTTTTCGTTCCTCTCTGTGAAAAATCTATAAAATATATTTTTTAAAAAATTATTAAGTAAAGGTGATGATCAGCTTTATGGTGAGGCAATAGTCCCTCCTTATCCATCAAACACTAATATAGATGTGTGTGAAGATATATTTTTAAAATATATTTTTATTGATTTCAGAGAGGAAGGGGAAGGGAAAAAGAGAAAGAAACATAAATGATGAGAATCATCAGTCGGTTGCCTCCTGCACACCCTCTACTGGGGATGGAGCCCTCAACCCAGGCATGTACCCTCCTGTTTCATAGGTCAAACCTCAACCACTGAGCCACATCAGCTGGGCTGTTTTTATATTTTTTATAAAATGTTTTAAAAATTATGTTTGCTAACTTCTGATAGGCAACATGGGCAAACTGGATAAAAATGGTGCTCAGTATATATTTTAAAATTATTTCCATTTACTAAATTAGTACTGAGTAATCCAACTGGCAAAATAATCATTGTCCCTAAGTGAGCTGTATAAACTCTTTAGACCGACTTTCTGCCACAACGTCAAGTTTACAACCATCTGCTCTGCTAACCAAAGTTCCATAGAGACCCAGGATAGCTCAGATGAGAGCTAACTGGACTACATAATCAGGACCACGTACCAGAAAGTTGAGAAACCTGGTTATGTTTCTCTCTGTTTCTTACGTTCTTTGTACAAGAACTTTTCACCTGAGGAATTGAAAAAAAAAAAAAAAAGAAAAAGAAAAGTTTAAATGAATACTGAACTAGCAATTCAATAATTCTAAATCTTAAGAAGGGACTGGAGAAAAGTTGAAAACATTTTTCAAAAGGGTTCTCTGGGACTTAACAAGAAAATGTTACTTTGGAGCAAACTAGGCACAATTATTATGAAGTGGGGATGGGGAGCTGGACGCATTGAATGAGAGACCCCAGGCTGGGATTACAGACTCTGTGGGGGCTGGGACAGGCCTTTTACCCAAGGCCTGGCCCACTGCAGGCTCTAAAGCAAACAAAATAATTCCAATTAGAAAGTAAGACATTATGCTGGAAAGAAAAAAAAAAAAAAGCAAATCTGAACATGAATAAGAATGCACTCCACGGTCAAGCCTTAATAAACTGTTAAGTAATCCTGGTGGGCAAATGAACCATGGTCACTAAGTGAGCCATACAAACTCTTTAGACTAAATTTAAAAAGACTAAATTAATAAGACTAAATCATTCACCACACACTTCTATGTTATTGAGACACACAAATACTGAAAGAATTCATCACCAGCAGACCCACGCTTTAAGAAATACTAAGGAAGTCCTTTAGGCAGAAGAAAAATGACACCAGATGGAAATATGGACCCAAAAAAGAAAGAAAGAGCACTGGAAATAGTAGCTAAGTGGTTTTTATATAAATTTTCCCATTATTTAAGTATTTTAAGTAATAATTGAATATTTAAACAAATATAATGTGTTATACTTAAAAACATATGTATAGTTAAAATTTTAAAAATAACAAATATATAATTACATGTATCACATTAAACTTTTTTAATAAAATAAAATGTATGATATCACTAGTGTAAAGACTAGGAAGGAAGAAATGAAAGTATATATTATATAAAATTAAAAAAAGTGAAGTGATACAATATCACTTGAAGATAGACTGTGAAAAGTTAAAAATGTATACTATAAACCTAAAGCAACCACAATAATAATAAAACAAGGAGTTATAGTTAAGAAGCCAATAATGGGGAGAAAATAAAATCATAGAAATACTCAAATTTTAAAATGTTAGGGAGAAAAGGGGACAAAGAACAAGTAAAACTAATAAAAAATAAATATCAAGATGATAGGCTTACATCAGCATGTCAATAATCTTCTTAAAACTAAATAATGTCAACATCCCCAAATGTTGACTGTTTGAAAGCAGAGACTGTCAGGTGGGTTTAAAAAATAACAACAAGAATCCTAGCAGTTTGGCTCAGTGGATAGCATGTTGGCCGCCAGACTGTAGGGTCCCGGGTTTGATTCCTGTCAAGGATACATACCTTGGTTGTGGCTGGATCTCCAATCCTGGTTGGGGTGGGTACAGGAGGCAGCCAATTGATATGTCTCTCTCACATTGATGTTTCTCTTTCTCTGTCTCTCCCTCTCCCTTCCACTCTCTCTGAAAACCAATAGGAGAATGTCCTGGGGTGAGGATTAACAACAACAAAAACCCAACAACACCAAAAAGCAAAAACACAGAACCAGTTCTATGGTGCCTATAACAAAATACTTCAAATATTACTAGGAAAAAAAGAAAGTCACTTTATAATGATAAATGCAATAGGACACACTATCATAAGTGTCTGTGCTCAATAACAGAGTTTCAAAATATACAAACTATATACTGATAGAACTGCATGGAGAAATAGAAAAATCCACAGTTACAGTCAGAGATTTCCATGTTCCTCTCTCAATAACTGATAATACAAGTAGATAGAAAAATCAATAAAGACATAGAATAAATGAACAGCACTTTCAACTTGATCTAATTGACATTTACAGAATACTTCACCCAACACCAGCAGAAAACATAATTTTTCAATTGCACATGGAACATTTACTAAAACAGACCATATTCTTGGCCACAAAATAAGTGTCAATAAGTTTAAAAGAATCCAAGTCACACAGAGTATGTCCTCTGACTACAACAGAATTGCTGTAAGTTAGAAATCAATAACAGAGATTTTTGGAAAATTACCAAATATTTAGAAGCAAAATAACACTTGTAAATAACTCATAGGTCAAAGAAGAAATTGGAAAATACTTTTAACTGGATGAAAATTAAAACATAATTTAGCGGGAAATTTATAGCACTAAATATTAGAAAAAAGAAAAGGTAACAAACCAATGATCCAGCTTCCACCTTAAGGAATTAGATAAAGAAAAGCAAATCAAAACCAACTAGAGTAAGTAGAAGAAGGAAATAATTAAATTATAGAGAAATAAAATAGAGAAAATCAATGAAATAAAATACAAAAATCAATTATATCTCTATATATTAGCAATAAGCAATTTGATATTGAATTTTTTAATGATTTATAGTAGCATCAAAACATACAAAGTACTTGGGGATAAATCTGACAAAATATGTGCAATGTCTCTATACCAAAAACTACAAAACACAGGTGAGAAAAGTTAAAGAAAAACTAAATAAATGGAGAGATACTTTGTCATAGGTCCAAATACTTGATATTGTTAAGATGCCAATTCTCCCCAAATTGATACATAAATTCAATGCAATACCACTCAAAATCTCAGCAGATGATACATGCTACAACATGGATAAACCTTGAACATATTATTCCAAGTGGAAGAAGACAGAAATATAAGGGCAAATATTGCATGATTTCATTTACATGAAATGTTCAGAAGAGGCAAACTCATAGGATGGAGGTGGTGGGAGGGTAATAGGAAGTGATTACTAAAGGATGCAAGGTTTCTTTTGGGGGTGATGAAAAAATCTGGCATTAAAGAGTGGTGATGGTTGTTGTGAAACATTGCAAATATACCAAACCCACCATTAAAATGGCTAAAATTGTAAATGTTATGTGATGTGAATTTTATCTTACTTAAAAAAAATTACAGCAGGATTATTTTTAGTAATTGACAGTTGATTTTAAAATTTATAGGGATGCAAAAGACATGACATAGCCAAAACAAACTTTAAAACAGCAGAATAAAGTTGGAGGGTGAACTCTACCTAATTTCAATGCTTACTATAAAGGTACAGTATTCAAGTCAGTGTGGTAATGAAGTAAATAAACAAACAATCAATGGAACAGAATAGAGAATGCAGAAATAGACCAATACATAAATGTTCAACTGGTTTTCAACAAAGGTACAAAGGCAATTTAATAGAGAAAGGATCATCTCTCAACAAACCATGCTGGACTAGTCAGATATCCTAATAACCCTATAAAATAAAAGCATAGTATACAAATTGTCCCCTAGGCCGGAAGTTGTCCAGGAGTTCAACCAGGGGGCAGGGCTGGCTGGGAGGAGGGAGAGAGGGAGGCCCCAGCTAGCAGCCAACAGCCACTAGGGACCCTACCAGTGCACAAATTTCATGCACTGGGCCTCAAGTAGTAATACTAATACATTTCCATGCATACATTGCACCATATACAAAAATTAACTCAAAATTGATCATTGACTTAAAGGTAAAACCCAAAACTACAAACCTTCTAGAAGTTAACATAGGATAAAATTTTTGTGATCGTCTGTTGGGCCAAGATTTCTAATCTAGCAACACCAAAATTCACAATTCACAGAAGAAAAATATTATTAAGTTGCCTTTAAAATGTAAAACTTCTGCTCTTTGGAGAATATAGTTAAGAGAATTAAAAACAAGCCATGGATTGCGAAAGATATTTGCAAAGCATGAATTCTGATAAAAGACTTGTGTCTGAATACAAAGACCTCCCAGAGAAAGCTGTGCTGCTGCCAATGAGAGAAACTGAGAAGCAAAATGAGTCCTGGCAGTTCTGCCCTCAAGGGCTTGTGTCCTGAGATGCAGCGAGCCTGGGGCCTTCCCCACAGTCTGGTTACATAAGCCAAAAAGTTACCCTTTCTGTCTAAGCTGGTTCAATTAAGTTTTCTGTTGCTGGCAACCAAAAATATGTCTTTAATCTTAGAGGAATGGAAGTATCAGAGAGAGGAAGTGAAAGAGGGAATGTAAAAGTGATTTTCTGTAAGAGTAATGTTGAGAAACAGAACCTTGGTGTGATCACAGGAACTGGTGGTATATGACCATGTAGTTGGCTATAGATTCATTTCTTTTTTTACCATCTATGAAAATTGTCAAGCACAAGAAATTGACTGCTAGATATATCTGTCCTAGAGAAATACTGGCAGATATGCACAAGGAGACTGTACAATAGCCAGTGCAGCTTCATTGTGGTAGCAAACGATTACAAACAACTGAAATGTCCATCAGAAGAGAAACAGTTAAGTAACCCATTGTCGATGATCACATCATGGAATGCCCGGCGGCAGCAGTCTAAAAATGGAGGGATGCGTTTGTACGGACGTGGAAAAGAGCTCAACGCCATGTTGTCATGAGAAAGTCACTTTCATCCATTAGCATCTTTTAAGTTTTTAAAAATAACACACACACCACAACCCTCTTTGTAAGTGAAAGTATAGAAAAGAAATGGAAGGCTCCACTTCTAACTGATGATTGAGTTCAGTTCCCGGGAAGGATGGGAACTGGGAGGAGGAAAAGGGGGCCTTTCACTTTGCCTGGTTGCTTGAAGTTTTTACACATAAGCACACTCACTAGAACTTGTTTAAAACAAATGGAGGAGTATGAAGGACTTTTACTAAGCATATACAGTGAACGAGCTGTTATGTAAAATAGGTGAGGTCCCTGCCAAATGGAGATGGCTACCTGTACACAATTTTAGGGTCAAGATAGTATCCTAAAGTACCAAGTAGTCCGAAGAAGGAGACCTTTTTTATATTTATTTTTTAATACATTTTATTGATTTTTCACAGGGGGGAAGGGAGGGGGACAGAGAGCTAGAAACATCAATGAGAGAGAAACACTGATCAGCTGCCTCCTGCACACCCCCTACCGGGGATGTACCCGCAACCAAGGTACATGTCCTTGACCAGAATCGAACCTGGGACCTTTCAGTCCTAAGCAAACTAGTCAGGGCAAGAAGGAGACCTTTTTGAAAAGGTCAATTAAGATAGAAGGAATAACATTTTTTTTTAATATTTATGAATACAGTATCTGACTTTCTAATGGATTGTTTTTAAGAAGCTCTAGTCTATAGGTTTCTTGTTGGGGGGAAAAATGTTGAGATTTCCTAATTATGTCCCAGATCTGTTGTTATCAAGTGTTCTTTGATAGGAAGCATTAGAAATACTCTGGAAATTAGGAAGACACGTATTGAATGCTTCAGAGGGGCTCACAGAATCCAAGGAGACATGCAATTTCCGTCCCCAGGAAGAATCAGAACCGAGGTGGCTCTCAGATCCAGGGTACTGATGATAGCTGAGCCATCCGTCTTTCCTGGAAGGCAGGATCTTGACTCACATGATACAAGGACAGAAGAGCACTGGCATGCCCTGGAATCTTTCTGTTCCTGCCTCCTAGATACCCCACCCTGCCAATACAGGGCCAGAAAGTTCTGAAGTTTTGAAGACTTTGAAAGTTCACATTCCAGCTGTGCTACTGACTAGCATGTGACTGAGCAAGTTCCTTAACCACAGCGATCTTCAGCTGTAAACATGGGGATAAAACTGTACCTCGCTCCTGGAGTTTTTAAGAGGATTAAATTACATAATACCCTTAAAATTACTGGCCTAGGGTACGTATTCCATTAACACGGGCTGTTATTTATTTACTATTCATAAACAGAAATACATCGAAATGCTAAGAATTTGTCATAGTAAATGTATTAGGGGGTCTTCTCTTGTTTTACAAAGTTACTCTGAGAGCCTTTTATTCTAAAAGTAGAAAGAAATCTTTTTAAAGCTCCTAGTTGCAATTATATGATGATTACAATTATAGTAGGATCTGCCACTCCAATTAGATATTTTAATCACCAATCATGTTTAGCTGCCTTTAAGAATTTTAAGAATTTAAAGTTTAATAATTTGAGAGTTTAAGGATTTTAGCCACGTAAAAGAACAAAATGTTTGCCTCCAAAGAACGGCATTACATTTTTTAATAGAAATTGACTATGTTCAATAGACTCAAGTGAATTTCAAAAGTGTGTATCTTACTGTTTGGCTCTGTTTTCACATAGTCATTATTCATGATTTTTCTGACTTGGTCTTGAACAAATAAACACCAGAATATTTAAAAATACTGGACTGTCTGTCCTGGCAAGATATCCGTCCCCAGTGACTAAAACCGAAAGGTCACAAGATGTTTCCCTTCATTCTGTCATTTGATCTTAGATATGCTGCTTTCAAAACACAAGCTACAATAAGTAGCTATTTAGAGACAAGACAGCCCAAATCTATCATTTTAAAGAGAAAATAAGCGGTGAGAAGATTGCATTCTGAAACTAGAACTTCTGAACTGAAAACTTTTTTTTGCCTGTTAAAAACAATTCCACATGACAAGCAATCAGAAAACTTCCCAGTCAGTGGTGGCCCATCTCGTAAACTGGCTCCCTCACCACACATCCCTCCATCTTCCCACCCTGCTCCTCCCCTAAAAGGCAGGTTGGGAAGTGAGATGTTTGCTCTCCTAGGCTCCTTGGATGGAAGAGGGGTGGCCAGGTGATCCAGTTCTGGCCAACACAGTGTCAACGGAAGTCTCTGCTAGAGGCTTCCAGAAAAGCTTTTTGCTTTTCCTTAAATAATTTTATTGATTTCAGGAAGGATGGGAAAGGGAGAGAGAAACATTAATGATGAGAGAGAAATCATTTCTCAGCTGCCTCCAGCTCACCCCCTAAAGGGGATGCAACCTGCAACCTGGGCATGTTCTCTGACCAAAAATCAAACCATGACCTCCTGGGTCATAGGTGGATGCTCAACCACTGAGCCACATGGGCCGAGCTCCAGAAGAGCTTTTATAAAGACCCAGCAAGCCGGGACCGGTTTGGCTCAATGGATAGAGTGTCGGCTTGGGGACTGAAGGGTCCCCGGTTCGATTCCGGTCGGGGGCATGTACCTTGGTTGCGGGCATATCCCCAATAGGGAGTGTGCAAGAGGCAGCTGATTGATGACTCTCTCTCATCAATGTTTCTAACTCTCTATCTCTCTCCCTTCTTCTCTGTATAAAATCAATAAAATATATTAAAAAAAAAAAAAAAAGACCCGGCAAGCAATGTCCTTTACACTTTGTGCTTCCTTCTCCCTCCTTCTCTCCACTAGTAACTCTGCTATGATGCCTGAAGTGAATCTACCACGAAGAGAAGAGCCACAGGAAGATGTAGCTGAGCCACCACCCCAGCTCTGGGGGCTTCCCTCAGATACCATGTTGCTAAAAGCAAATTCATGCCTCACTTGTTGAAGCCTTTCTGGCTTTTCAGTTGCTTGGAGGTAAAGACGTTTACAACTTATAACGATAACACATCAGCGAAAATAGATTGCTCCCTGAAATTAGAAATTTATTTATTTATTTTTTTTACTGTAAAAAGCTCCTAAGAAAAGGCATTTCATCAAATAGCACTAGGAATGCCTGAGAAACTTGATTTACATAATGTGTAACATGAATTTTGCTTTCCTTGCTTATTACCAGAGTCAAACTAATGAAAAGTAGACATTTTAAAAGTTTTATGAGAATGAACATATAATGTAAAGAATACCAATGTGATTCTGACCTGTGAGTGTATAACAGAGTCAGTCTTTTCAGTTCTCCTTCCTTAAAGAAGTTAAAAACATTCTTCATCACTAAGTTGAGATGTCACAAGGAAACAATTACATAATGTCCTTCATTCTGGGGGGGGGGGGGGGGGGGGCGGATGAAGTAAATGTGGGCAATTCACAGAACCCAATAGAGTGATTCCACCTCAGCCACTCCCTGCCCCAACCCCCCACCCATGAGATGATGTGAATTTTGGAGATATGTCTTGGTTCTTTCTTCTTGTTTTTTAAAAATTTTCATTGATTTCAGAGAGGAAGGGAGAGGGAGAGAGCGTTAGAAACATCAGTGAGATCCATCGATCAGCTGCCTCCTGCACACCCCTAATGGAGACCGAACCCACAACTCGGGGATATGCCCTTGACCAAAATCAAACCCTGGACCCTTCAGTCCGCAGGTCGATGCTCTATCCACAGAGTCAAACTGGTTAGGGCTGTCTTATCTAATTTTTATAATCAAATGACATGATTGGACATTAAACTGAAGAAAAGTTTCTACTATGCTGGAATCTCTCCAAAAGGAGAGACATACTTCTGAGCTACAGGCAAGGCTTTCTGCCAGGAAAGGGGTCGCCGTCCACCTGTGGCGGGTCCACTTCAAGATCTCCTTGGATCTATCTAGCTCAGAGTTCGCAGCCCCCTGGGGTTGAGTCAGTGGTCAGTCATCACATGTAGAACATAAGGCACACTTTGGGGTCACTGAGGGGCATACTTTGGGAGGGGGAATGGAAGAAGGAAAGATCGTACAAGTTCACCATCTCCCTCACACCGCTGCATTTGAGTCAGAGCCACTGTGCTTTAGGGGCTTCTATGAAAGGGGCTTTGGAGTAAGCTTTCATTTGCAGCAAGTTCACATTGCTTTTTTAAAAATGCAATAACTGGCCCTATCCGGCTTGGCTCAGAGGATAGAGCATCAACCTGTGGACTGATGGGTCCCAGTGGGGAGCGTGCAGGAAGCAGCCGATCAGTGATTCTCTCTCATCAATGATGTTTCTGTCTCTTTCTCCTTCTCCCTTCCTCTCTGAAATCAATAAAGAAATATATTTAAATAAATAAATAAATGCAGTAACTGGATTAAGATATATCCTAACACCAGTTATCAATGTAAATAAATTCCTCAGGAAATGTAGCATTAATTCATCCATCGAATTTAGCTGAGTTAGTAAATCATAACAGTGGAATAGTCTGGAACTATCCATTCGACCCTCAGGTTGTTAATTCTTCAATTGAATTAAATAAAAATGAGTGCAGCCCTAGCCGGTTTGACTCAGTGGATAGAGTGTCGATCCTTGAACTGAAGGGTCTGGGTTCGATTCCAGTCAAGGGCATGTACATCGGTTGCAGGGTCAATCCCTGGCTCTGAGGCAACCAATCAATGTGCCTCTCTCACATAGATGTTTCTCTCTCTGTGTCTCTATCCCTCCTCCCTTCCCCTCTCTCTAAAAATCAATGGAAAAATATCCATTGGATGAGGATTAACAAAAAAAACTTAGTGCAGCCCTAGCTTGTTTGACTCAGTGAATAGAATGTGCCTGCGGCAAACTAAAGGGTCCCAGGTTTGCCGAAACCGGTTTGGCTCAGTGGATAGAGCGTCGGTCTGAGGACTGAAAGGTCCCAGGTTCTATTCCGGTCAAGGGCATGTACATTGGTTGCGGGTACATCCCCGGTAGGGGGTGTGCAGGAGGCGGCTGGTCAATGTTTCTCTTTCATTGACATTTCTAGCTCTCTATTTCTCTCCCTTCCTCCCTGTAAAAAATCAGTAAAATATATTTAAAATAAAAAAATAAATAAAGGGTCCCAGGTTTGATTCTGGCCAAGGGCACATGCCCTGGTTGCGGGCTTGATCCTCCTCCCCTCATCAGGTAACATGCAGGAGGCAGCCAATCAATGATTCTCTCCTATCATTGATGTTTCTATTTCTCTATTCTCTCCCTTCCTCTCTGAAATCAATTTTCAAAAAATTAGTGCAATCCATGAACTTATATTCACATCCCAATAAGTGTTTAATTAATCAGTCACTTCATAGTTTCATAAATGTCAGCAAGTTAACTTCTCTAGTCTGTTGTAATGGAGCTGCCACCACACCAGGCATTTGTTCCCATGAACACGTGTGAAGCACCTGCAAGCACACACATCCCATCCCAGCCATCCCAGCACCGAGTCCTGTCAGCCTCCCCTGGAGCAGCCTGATATTTTCTCAAATGGTGAATGTAGCTCTGTGGAAGCTTCTGGGTCTCTCAACTTACCGCTATTCTTATAACAACTCTTTTAGGGAAAATGTTTACTCACAAATCTGAGCTCTCTTTTTAAATTCCTGTACGCACTGCCTCAGCTGGTATAGGATCTCTAGAGAAATGTCAGAGCTCTTGCGAGGGAAATGCCTGCTTGCTATTCCTAAGGCCAGAGTTTCTGCCTGATCTTTATCTCCTACTCTGTGAGTCGGGCCGGACAAGGCAGAAACCACAAGTATGTCTCTCCGTGAGGCACCGAGCAGAGCCAGGCCCGCGTTTCTCGTTTCTCGTAAGCTCGGGGATCTGAGGGTGAAGTCATGGACCAAGAAGAAGGTTTTTCAGGGGAGAGGGAAGGTGACTCAGCACAGGAGAAAGAGTCTGTTGATGCCTTTGTTTTTCCAGAATGATGGCCCCATTGTGCTCCTCACATCTTTGATGTGTCCTTTTATGCAGGCCAGAGCACGATGTTAGGTTGGGGGTGGAGGACCCGTGATCAACACTGGTTTTCAAGGCCTGCTTTAGTCTCCACTCCCTGAGAACCAGAGTCCGCGCTCATCCTTCCACCTACGAAGCCTTATAACACTTACCGTTCTCACTGGACAGCCTTTATTTTCGTGTGAGTCACTTGTCACCTGAGGTAGATTATGAATTCTTTGAGACCACGATGGATGGATAAGCAGCAGATGGTAAAGACAATGGACACGAGCTAGATGTTTACGATTGATCAAGAGGAGGACCTTCCTATTTGGGATAAGTATTTGATGAAGAGATAATTCTGCCTAATTTAGAAGGAATTTGGATGCCTTCTTTTAAATAAGAGATTGTGCTGCATGTGAATATCAGATCACCTTTCATCCAGAAAGATTTGTCCTTCAACCTCACCAGGAGAGATAACAAGTTTTTTCCCCTCTCACATTTGTAATTCCTCACCACCCAAAGTATCATTAAAACACAATCATCCCATAATACAAATATAGTAATTAATTTTTATATTTATGCATGTTTTTGTTTTCTTCTGTGGCCATCAAAGCAATTACAAAAACTTGTAATATGTGTAATCTTTAGCTATCCAAAAAAAGTGAATTATAATGATCTAAAACAGAATAACAGCTAGGCCTTTAATCTGAAAAAAAAAATAATCAGATTTTCTATGTAACTGTTGTGTCAGAACCGTCCCCAGTGAGCATAGGACCAGAATTTCTATCCATCATTGATTATGGCGCTGCTGGAATTCCTGACTGAGATAGCATCCTTGCTAAAGGGATCACTAACAAATGATTGAAAACCTGGGAGTTCCGTTTGTACTTCACACACTTTTGTATTATTTGGATGTCTTTCAACAACAAGAATACGTCAACTCAGCTTGATTGGGGTTCCTTTACCTGTTACTTGATATCGGTCAAGTGCTTTTTATGCCTAAGCGTTGTTAATTTTTGAAGTTGAGTGATGCGTATGTGTGGGTTTGTTATACTAGTCTCTCCAACCTATGGAGTATGGATTAGTGGACACTATCCATAATATAAAGTTTATTTAACAAGGTATCATTTTGGCAACTTAAATTATGTATAGCTAGGAAAGTAAGTTTCCCTCAACCTGAATAAGTTTATAATTTTATAGTATACAAACTGTTCATCACAATTCCTGATTTCTAGCCGAAACCGGTTTGGCTCAGTGGATAGAGCATCGGCCTGCGGATTGGAAGGTCCTGGGTTTGATTCCAATCAAGGGCATGTACCATGGGCGCATCCTCGGTAAAGGGGTGTGCAGGAGGCAGCTGATAGATGTTTCTCTCTCATCAATGTTTCTAACTCTCTTTCTCTCTCCTTTCCTCTCTGTAAAAAATTAATAAAATATATTTATAAAAAAAAAACAAAAACAAAAAACAATTCCTAACTTCTAAAACCTGAAACGTGTATGAAATGCTTCCTTTCAAAAGCCCCTATGAAAGGAATGATCAATAATGCAGTAATGAAAAGTAAACCCCAAATTAAGTTGTTTACAAAAAGTAAAATGAAGAAATGTCACAGAATAGCGTCTGGAGGTTTCACCAGATTAGGAAAATGGGCCTAGATTAAGGATGAGAAACAAGCTACCACCCGAAGAGGAAGTGGATTTAGAGGCCAGGGAGAAGGTCACGCAGCAGACGCTGCAGACACAGCCACAAGAGCAAGAAAAAATTCCAGCCAGGAGATGGCCACGTGTCCACTCAGGCCCCGGCTGGAGGCGCATCTAGTGGATAGATCCACATTTGAATCATTTTGGCGACCTCTGATGTGGCATTGGGGAATACCCACTGTAGGACTTTGGACCACTCTGACTTGTCTATTGCAAAACATCTGTACAGAGTTATTGTTTGTTTATCTCTAAATAAAACTTGGTTTTCCTACTCTGCAGTTATTGAACTTGCAAGTGGAATTCATGCCAGTTTACTGCATTATCAAATGAACAGTTTTCTTGGGTTTTGGCTCATGCTAAAGATTTCGGGGTCAAAAGGCAGTCACAAACTTTCTGAGTCTACTTTCTGAAATGAGAGTGTTTCTCATCTCAACAAGTTTTTGCTTCTAGCACCTTACCAGGCATAGAGTAGACACTTCATAAATATGAATTTCCTTTCTTTCTTTACGCCAGAAGTATATCTGGCAAGATGATTTTAACTTGAGACATTAGTGCATGTTTAAACTATAATAAATGTTTCCTGTAAGAAAGCAAAAAAAAATAGCCTACATTTTCAGGATAACTGAAAAAGGCCCAGAAAGCATTTAGTTGCTTTAGTCTTGCTCTTCTCCTAAGTATAGATGACCTATCATAAAAGCAAACTGCCTTTCTATTAAATTCTTTCTGTTTTATAATCTATTCAGTTTTCATAAAATCAACTCTTGAAATTAATTTACTTCCTTCTAAGAAGAATATACTCTTTCAGAAAGCACTTTTTTTCATTACCTTTTCCATGCATTATTATCCTTTTATATCATATATAATTTTAATTTTTAATGCTTTTTAAAAGTTATTTTAAGTGCATTTACATTGGTTGATATTTATAAACTTGAAAGTTAGTAGATTCTGCCTATGTTGATACATATTTCTAACTACCTATTTAGATTTTCTTCTAAGGACTATTAGAAGATTATGTAAATAAATAACCTTAAAAACAGATCTAAAAAGGAAAAGCAAACAACAATTAGTCCAAAAAAGAGTGAACACATACTTAATGCTTTTCTATGTTTCATATTATAAACACCTTTTTGGTGTAACAGACACTAATGAAGTTGAAGGATATTGATTATAGATACATTTTAAGGTATCGAATATATTAAAAAAGAAGATGTCTGTTAAGGTACAAGTTACCACCTGTGGATCAGTAATAAACATTAGTGAATAAAGAAATGTACTTCAGTGGACCAGTATTTATTAAGCACACATCATATGCCCAGCACTGTGTTAGAGCTATTAAACTGGCAGTGAGTGAGACCTATATCTCTTACGTGTTCCTTTGTATATTTAAGTATACAACTAATGACACAATCATTTACATTTTTGTTTTTAACTGCATTTAAAAACAAAATTAACGCTAATTTTATTTTAAAACATTTTAAAATATTTTATTATTTTAAAATGTTTGGTGTGGTTCATTTGATTGGATTGTCCAGTGTACTGGAAGGTCACAGGTTTGATTTCTGGTCAGTACACATACCCAGGTTGTGGGTTTGATCCCTGTTGGGGCACTATGGAATTCAACTGATTATTGTTCTCTCACATCAGTGTTTCTCTCTCCCTCTCCTTCTCCCACTCCGTCTCCCTCTCCCTCTCCTTCTCCCTCTCCCTCTCCCTCTCCCTCTCCCTCTCCCTCTTCCTCTCCCTCTCCCTCTCCCTCTCCTTCCCTCCCCTTCCCTCCCCTCCCCTCCCCTCCCTCTCCTCTCCTTTCCTCTCCCCCTTCCTACCTCTCTAAAATCAACCAAAAAATAATAAAATATATATTATTATAAAAATAAATCAACAAAGAAGCCAGAAGTTTGAGTAAAAATGGAAACTCAGCTGTAACAGCTATTGAATTTATGGCCATTAAACTATCTGGAAACTATTCTCTTTCTTTAAAATTAAAAATAGCTATTTAGAAAGCCCTCTCCCTCCCACAGGGCATATTAGCAATAGAAATTGAGATCTGTAGTTGGAGGAGCAGAGACAGAGTTCATACAAAGTAAAGCCATATGTACTGGATGGGATTAGTCACAATCTCTCCATCCCCAGCATGTAAACCTACAGCATGCTGGATTGGGTGGCTGTCTTCCCGCTTTGTATGGATATTGCACCAGGAGACTTATTTTAGTAAATGGAAACCAATGAACATGGCATGCACAAAGGACTTCAATGACCTTGCATCCTCTGGCCCAATCTTTAGCACTCTTGTGATTGCCAGGAAGAGAGAGTGCAGTGCACCAGCTAGCTCCGCCCCCTTCAGCCTGGGCCCCAGGGTAAGACACACAGGCAGTCCTACACCAGACCGACAGCCAAGAGCCAAGTTGTGCTGACCAGCAGCCAGAAGCAGAGCTACCCTGCTAACCTGCAGCCCTGTGAGCAGGAATCTAGATGCCTCATGTTATAAGCCAGTGTTTTTGAGGTCTCTTTGCTAGATTAGAGCAACAGGTGATTAATTAACCATTCCTGGTTAAAATAAGCAGTACATGTACAGAATATAATACTCCAACTAAAAGACAGTATGAACACTTTATATACAATTATAGACAAAGAGACGAAAAAATTGTACAGTTATTTAAAAAAAAAATTTTTTAATCCTCACCTGAGGATATTTTTCCATTCATTTTTAGAGACAGTGGAGGAGACAGGGAAAGACAGAGAGAAATATCAATGTGAGAGAAACACATCAATTGGTTGCCTCCTGCACACCAGGGCCGGGGAGAAGCCTGCAACCGAGGTATGTGCCCTTGACTGGAATTGAACCCAGGACCCTTCGTTCTGAAGGCCAAGACTATCCACTGAGCCACACTGGCCAGGGCTAAAATTTCTAATAGAAGCAACAGACCACACCAATGAGCAGAATTATGGGACACTGGTGGGAGTCAGTGGAAGGTGCAGAGGCAGGGCCAAAAATGAATGCTGCAGCTTTAGATATCACAGGCTTCCCAGTCACTGAGAAGTGGCATGTCCCAACGGCAACCTGGAACAGTCACCACAGTTGAATTTATTTCCTGTTAAAAGCACAAAGCTTCTCTCTTCAGTTGATAATTGAAACATATTTTCACAGATCAGAGACTTTAGCTTAAGTAACTTCATAAAATGGGACTTAAATTTGGTATCAATATAATTTGAAAGGCAAGCACAATAATGTTCTCCTTTGTTTCAGTAACTAAGGAGAGTACAAAGGCAGACTTATGTAAATTCAATAGTTGTACCAAGAGACGGCTGAAGGTTGTCACAGCAAGCTCTGTGAATAAAGGTTTTGCAATAGTTCAAACAGGGAAACGCGATGAAGCATAGCACTCGCCATGTGTGTAGGACACAAAGGTATGCAAGAGCTCAGCACAACCCACGCGGATTAGCCAATGCCATGTCCCCATTGGGAGCAGGGATTTACCGTAGTTCCAACAAAACAAAACAAAACAACACAAAACAAAAAACACTGTTCATTTGAACTTGCCTGGATTAGTGATTACATTGGCATCTAATTTTGCACTTTCTGTTTTACAGTTTTAACAAATGTGAGAGGGAACGAGTTTTGCCTCAGTTAGTGTCCTGTTGTGAGCCCAAACTCAAACTAACTTAAATAGGAAAGAAAACGTATATATTTATGTAGCAGAAAGGCCTTGGAGTAGTCTAGTATTATGAGTGGCTTGATCCAGGAGCTCCAAAAATGAAATCAAAATTCAGTGTCCTTCATTTATGGATAATAAAGGACATTACAAACTGATGAACTAAAAGATAGATACAGAGACAGTAAAGCAACAGACTGTCAAATTACAGCGGGGTGGTTAGGGATATGTGGGGGAGATAAGAGATCAATCGAAGGACTTCTTTGCATGCATATAAGCATAACCAATGGATGCAAAACTCTGGGGGGTAAGGGCATGTATGGGAGTTGGGGGGGTGGTAAATGGTAAGATACGTACACATATAATACCTTAATAAAAAAAAATGGGGGGAAAATCAGCATTTTATATAGTTTCTTAGCTTGGCCTTCTGCTGTGTCAGCTTCATTCTTAAGGTTCATGTGGTGGCCTCTGGTCTCTCCAGGCTCACATCTTCCTTGCTGCTAAAAGTTCCTATAGAAGGAGAGAGCGTGGACCTCAATTTCATGCCAATGGAACCAGTCACTGGAGCCAAGGCTAAGATGTGCTCCTATAGCACAAGCTGAAGCATATGACCGATGGATAGTCTTCAATGAGAGGTCCAAGTAGAAAAAGCTTTCTCAAATGAAATCAGATCCTATTAGCAAAATAAGGGGTGACTTTGGGTGGACAAGAGCATCCAGCATCTCCTATGGCAGGACCTGCAAACTATGGCTCATAGGCCAAACATGTTCCACTGCCTGTATCTATACAGCCCACGGGCAAAGAATGGAAGGGGAATCAAATGAAGAATATCTCCTGATGTCAAAACTACATGAAATTCAAATTCCAGGGTCCCCAAATGATAATGAGGCACGGCCACAGCATTTGTTTATATATTGTCCATAGATGTTGTGCTCATGCTACCATAGTCACAGCAGAAACTCTATGCCTCTCAAACCCTAAAATATTAGAAAACTTTTGCCAAAATCACCCCTTATTTTGCTCTTCTTTAAAAAATATTTTTTATTGATTTCAGAGAGGAAGGGAGAGGGAGAGATGGAAACATAAATGATGAGAGATAATCATTAATTAGCTGCCGCCTACATGCCCCACACTAAGAATCAGGCCTGCAACTTGGGCATGTGCCCTGACTGGGAATCGAACCCGTGGCTTCCTGGTTCATAGACTGACACACAACCACTGAGCCAAGCTGGCCAGGCCCTTATTTTGCTCTTTTCCAGATGATGTACACTTTATGAAAGCACATTGAAAACTATAAAATAATATGTACTTTATATTTCGTCATGTATATATCACTATAAAAATGATAATTATCATCATTATCTAGCATGCATGAAGAACTGTGCTAGGCAATTATATTTATACTAGAGACCTGGTGTGTGAAATTTGTGGGTGGGCTTTGGGGGTTGTCCCTCAGTCTGGCCTGCACACTCTCCAATCCAGGACTCCTTGGGGAATGTCTTTCTGTTGGCAGTCAGACATCACTCTTGCAATCAGAAACTGCTGGCTCCTAATTGCTCCCCTGCCTGCCTGCCTGATCACCCCTAACAGCCTCTGCTTGCCAATCTGATGCTCCTAACTGCTCCCCTGCCAGCCTGATCACTTCTAACCACCTCTGCCTGCTGACCTGATCACTCCCTAACTATTCCCCTGCCTGCTGACCTGATTGTCCCCTAACTGCCCTCCCTGCCAGCCTGATCACCCCCTAACTGCCCTCCCCTGCTGGCCTGATTGCCTCCCACTGCTCCCCTGCCAGCCTGATCGCTTCTAACCATCTCTGCCTTGGCCTCCACCACCATGGCTTTGCATGGAAGACCTTTGGTCTAATTAGCATATTACCTTCTTATTAGTATAGATAATTGTTCCTCTAAGAAACTTAAAACCAACAGGAGTACTTGCTTTTGTAGCATACATATTATTTTTTAAGTATTAATATATATTTAAAACAGCAATAGATGAACTAACCAATGGAAAATCCCAGAAACAGTATTATATCTACACACACACACACATGCTGTGCATGCACACACACACACAAGAATTTGATATATGAAAAAAAATCGGTATTTTAAATCAGCATGAAGAGAGTGAATTATTAAATAATCATTGATAAGTAACTAACCATTTTTTAAAGTTAGGTCCTTATCTGATAATTTGTCCTTAAATAGATTCCAGGTGAATAAAAAAGAAACAACAATGTTGGAAGAAAATGTAAAACGTGTGTCAATATAATTGTGGGGTTAGAGAAAGATTTTCTCCACATTACACCAAAGATAGAAATCATACGGTTTTAATAGATTTGATTGATGTAGTGCATACCTCAAAATGTGGTCCCCACCAAAAGGGAGCCTACTTACCTCATGAGCCAACAACCCTGCCCCTTTCCCACCCATAAAACTGCTTTCTCAGCAACTATGCTGGAACCACATGATCCTGCCCCACTGGCTCAAACATGCCAGATCAGCACAGAGGCCTGACCCAGGCTTACTCGATCACATTTACTTTTCAGGGAATTTGGACTTGGTTATTTCCCACCCGCCCCATACTTGTGAAGTAAAGAAAGCTAGGCTGCCAGGAGCTGGGAATAGAGCAAACGTACAGAGAAAAGCAGACCAGGAGACAGTAGTTGATGGGAGGTTTGAGCTCTTGACTTCAGATACTTTTGATACCAGGCTGACTGTTACCCTTGAGGCTCATGAGCTACTACCCCAGTATATGCGCTGGAAGCCTTTTGTGTACATCCCCGTCCTCCCCTCTCTCACCATGATTCCACATGGCTCCAACCCTTTTCCTCTCACTAGCATCTCACTCAGGAGTGGGCCACACACACCTGCTTCCTGCTCAGGGCTTCTCTGTGCCGTGGTGAAGGGCAACGGAACACCACACTTCTCGTCTGACAGAGTTTGCAGGTCTCAGAAGTAACAAGCACTAGTCTCCGAACAAGGCAAGAGTTAAGTGCTTTCTAATGCAGCATCTCAACAGAACAGCATCAGAAGATCGGCAGATATGCTGTCTGCCTAAATTAAAGTACGCACCCAAAAATGTCCCCTCGGATAAACAGCAAAAAGTGATGGAAAGTGAATTTTTAACAGAACCACCCATAGAAAAGTCAAAACATTTGATGATTAAATGATATCTATTTTATATCTTATTATACAAAATAACATTTAAAATTATATATATTTTTTATTTTTTTGTTAATCCTCACCCAAGGATATTTTTTCTCATTTAATTTTAGAGAGAGTGGAAGGCAGGGGAAAGAGAAAGAGAGGGAGAGAGAGAGAGAGGGAGAGAGGAAGAGGGAGAGAGAGAGAGAGAGAGAGAGAGAGAGAGAGAGAGAGAGAGAGAGAGAGAGAGAGAGAGAGAGAGAGAGAAACATCGTTGAGAGAGAAACACATTGATTGGTTGCCTCTTGCACATGCTCTGACCGTCTGGAAGAACGTACCACCCGGATACATGCCCTTGATGGAGAATTGAACCTGTGATCCTTCGGTGTGAGGAACGACACTCCAACCGCTGAGTCACACTGGCCAGGACAATGTAGAAATGTTTTTAAGTGAGAAGGGGCTCCTTTTCCCCCAGTCATATCGCTACTTGATTTAAGTAATAATATTGTAGGTCAGGTCTTCATAGCTGCATCGCATGCACTCCTTCATTCTACTCTCACTGCTGTATAGCATAAAAGCTACATTTCACAATGTGCGGCATAGCAAGGCGAGTACTGCATATTTTGCAATATTCAGGTACTTTTGAAATAGGCTGTTTCAAAAAAAAAATCACTGATATTTTTATAGTTCACCTCCCAATTCTTAATTTCAGTGTTTATTGTGTAAGTATGTCTAATATTTATGGTGGGGGAAAAAGAAAAGAAAGAAAGAAATTCTAACTGTACCAAAGGTCAAGAGTGAGCAGCCACTCCCACATCCCACCCTCAAGCCGCGCCAGCAGAGGCTCCCCACCCAGAGGCCCTCTGCTCTGTCTCCAGGGTCCTTGCAGAGCACCCAGGCAGCAGCACACTCCCAGCTTCTCAGAAATTGCTGGTGCCATTGTTCAGGCACATTTTGTTTTGGATTCAGAAAGTGTGAGAAGCCCAAGAAAGTTTTTTGTTTTTTTTTTTAATTGGCTTCTTTTAGCCTTAGATTCATGGGGAATGAGTATGGTTAGAAAAGTTTAATTTAAAAAGAAATGGAATGTCGTAATTATGTGTGGCAGATGGGAGAGGAAACCAAACCACCACCACCATCAATGACAACAAATCAGAAGAAAACCAGTGACCCAAGATGCAGCCTATGGGGGTGGGAAAAACCCCTGGCACTAGAGGGAAAACCCTGAGAGAAAAAATGCAAGAGGCAGCCGACCTAATAGTGAAGAGTCTGCTGGTTGGCTTGGGTTTGAATCAGCACACCACCATTCACTGATCTGGAATGAGTTGTCCTCTTGTGACTCACTTCCCTCACCTACGAAATGGGGCTAAATACCTTAAGAAGATGTCAGATGACTGTGTTGGGTAACAAAATAGACATAAAGCTTAAGGTGGTACCAGGTATGATTGTGAGTGCTCCATGTTTGCCCCGTGGACTAGAGCAGTGGTCATCAAAGTGTGCTCTGGCCTACCGGGCTCTAGGCACCTGCCACCCCTCCCACACCCCCTACCCCATCCCCACCAATGCTGTTTCTAAATAGTCAGGAGTCCTGCATCAAGGCATTAGTTCCCCCTTGTGCCTCTTTCCCCGATCCCCCCTCCCTGCCTCAAATGCTCCTCCCAGATGTCTGCATGGCTCGCTCCCTCACTCATGGGCTTGCACAGCGGGATCTTTGTGACCACCCAAGAGCTCCCCACTTCCTCAGCTCATTCTCTGCTTTTTCTCCATAACATATCTCTCCTCCTCTTCCAGGTCCTATTTTCCTCTGTGTGTGTGTGTGTGTGTGTGTGTGTGTGTGTGTGCGCGCGCGCCCTTCTATCTCTTCTCCTCACCCCACATTCCCTCTTAGTAAAAAGGTAAGCTCTGTGAAAGCAGGTATTTTTGTTGTTTACTGTTATATCTCTGATACCCAAAATAGCACTGCCACTGCAGGTGCTCAATACATTTTTTTTTGTCGAATCTATGAGTTAAGCACATCTTTAATTTACTATATACTAGTATATTGCCAATCAACTTTCCCAAGTGGTACTTCTGCATCTTCCCACCTGCACTGCATGCAACTCCTGTTTCACATTCTTGACACCACTCAATATTGTCAGGCTTTTAGTTTTTTTGCCAATCTGAATAGAAAATGTTATTTTATTTTAGTTTTAATTTATAGTCACATAATTACTAGGGAATTTGAACAACTTTTCATGTGTTTACTGGTCATTTTTATTTTCTCCTCAGTGAATTATATATTCATCTTTGGCCCACATTTTAAATTATATTCCAAGTATCAATCTTTTGTCAATTATATGTGTAGAGTCTAACTTCTCCAATCTGTAGTGTCTTTTAACTTTTCCAAAATGATCTTTGATGCATAGAAGTTGGCACTACATTTCTTAAAAGCAAATTATCCTATATTAATAATTTCTTAAAAGTACTTAGAATTTTTGCCAGGCCAATGTTGCTCAGTGGTTTGAGTGTCAACCCATGAACCAGCAGGTCACAGTTTGATTGACTGGGTTTTGGGCTGGATCCCCAGTAGAGGGTGTCCATGAGGCAACCAATCAATGACTCTCTCTCATCACTGATGGTTCTATCTCTATCTCCCTCTTCCTTCCTCTCTCTGAAATAAATAAAAACACATTAAAATTTTTTCAAAGTACTTAGAATTTTTCTTTATATGTAGATTTTAAAATGCATTTTAGAAAAAAGTTTTCCTCTGACATCTATTTTTCACAAGTTCTATTAATCTTTTTAAAAAATATATATTTTATTGAATTTTTACAGAGAGGAAGAGAGAGGGATAGAGAGTTAGAAACATCAATGAGAGAGAATCATCAATAAGCTGCCTCTTGCACACCCCCCACTGGGGATGTGTCCACAACCCAGGTAACATGCCCTTAACCGAATCGAACCTTTCAGTCCGCAGGCGGATGCTCTATCCACTGAGCCAAACCGGTTTCGGCTATTAATGTCTTACAGTAAATCCCAAGTGTTTCATGGTATAGATTTGGGGAGATGCTTCTCTAAGAAATAGAGAAGGACAGAGGCTCTTGAGCTACATAGAAACATGATGGGAACAGAGCACAGAGAATAAGACCAGTTGTCCCCTCATTGTGTTGGGTGGGAACGTCTGCCTCTGCCCTCTTAAGCTTGCAGAGTTATTAAAAAAAACTTCGAGTGACTCAAACAATGGCTGAATTTATCATCCCATCAGAAGGTCTTGTTTTATCAGGACATTTAACCACGCTGACATCATCCTGCATGCTTCTCTGCCATGGAGCTAGCACAGGCCTGGGAAGCTTCTTTCCGGAAACACAGTTCTGGGAATTCTCTCTCCTAACTTCACAGATGCAATGTTCTGGCTGTTCTAAGTTTGACCATTCTGGGATTGAAGTGAGGGGATTCGGTCAGGTGTGTTTATTTTAGTTTACCTAAATGACTAAGGATTATCAACTGATCGCCAAATGCCTACATTCTAGTGTGACAGAGGAGGCTTTGAGCCCAAACTTCCTTTCCTCAGATTGTCAAGCAAACATTCCAGAGTCCTTGTCAGGTTTCATACTTTAAAGATAGAAACAGGAAGAGGCCCCTTCTTATAACTCAATTCTGATCCCCTTCCTTCTCTCAATTACAGTCTCAGGTGGCCGACATTGATCATTTAAGTGATCTTTACTTTTCTCATTGTTTCCCACGACTATTCTTTTAACTTCTATTCATCTTCACACAATTCTAAATTCTAGATTAATCGAGTTAATAGTAAGGTTTTCTAGGCATTGTTAGCTCAATGATAAGTACAACATTTATAGCAATAAAAGAGTTATTAAAACAAACTAATTTAATTTAGAGATTATTATCTTTTCAAATATCATAATTATTGAAAATGTTTTAATGAAAGGAAATATTGAATAATTAAACCAAAACAATGAAGAGAAATTACTAAGTAATCAGACCAACACAATTAATAAGACAAATTACTAAGGACATGAAATAAAACCAAGGCATAATTTTAAAGCATCAAATTAAATGCCTGTAGCTTCACATGTACATAAAGAAAAAAAAATTAATAATAAATTAATAAATAAACAAGAGCAGTGATTTGGCTTGTTTCACTATAACATACTTATTTTAATGTTTTATCACCACCTTATAAGCCCCTTTCTCTTTTATTTTATTTTACTTTATTTTATTTTTATTTTATTATTACTAGAGGCCCAGTAATTCATGCACTGCTGCGGGGGGGAGGGGGGGGTTGGTGCTTTCAAAGAAGTACCTTCACCCCCTGAGCCTCATTTCCCACACCCACAAAATGGGAATGTGCCTCCCAGGGTTGTGAGGATTAAGTGGAATCACAGTTAATATTTGCCAGGTGCTTACATCACGAGGTGGGTAATATCATCTCCATTTTCACAGCTTAGGAAACAGAGGCCAAAGGTTAGAGAACTAATTAGGTGGCAGGGTCAGAACTCTGCTCCCCAAACATTAAGTCCAGAATTCTTTTTCCTCCACCCTCACTACCTCTTCTCTCTGTGGAGAAGAGAAAGGGAGGACAGAGGATCTAAAGACAACTAATTGGGGAAGGGGATTTGACGCTTCCTTTGGCGCAAGAGAGGCTGTCACCTTGAGAAGGGGCCTTTGGAAAGTCGGCTATTGCCACCACTGGGTGGTACATGAAGCACCTTGGGTTCTCACCAATCTGAGCAAGTTAAATAAGATTAATAATATTCCTCTCACTTCTACTTTCCTATTCATGTAGGTAATTATGGAAAGTCAAACTGTCCTCTCTTTGATTTTTCTTTTTAGGTATCAGCTCAGTTATTTCCACTCCAGAAATCTCTTTCTCATACCCCACACACATGCCCTCTTTAACCCACTGCCATCTTTCATTAATTCTTATCCAGTCACATCTCGATAAATCTTTCTTCCTCTTTCTGACATCCTTTGTTCCACTTACAAACTCCAAAACAGTTCTGTTCTGGTCAGGAAGCACAAAAGTAGTATTCATAATACAGCTAAACTAAGGGAAAGACCAACCATCCACTTTGAACTCTTCTAGGCTCAGTGCAATACCTTGGACAGTGAGCAGCTGTTCCCTCAGAATCTCCTCAGACCGTTCACTTCCCTCTTTATTCTAAAGGAAGGTGACCGTGGGACACAGTGGTTAATGCAGCTGTGGGCTGGCTCAGAGCCCAGTTCTCCCATTTAGAAGCTGTAGAGCTATGGGCAGCCATTTGACTTTTGCCCCAGTTTTCTCATCTGTCAGGTGGGATCAGAATTATAGGGTTATAATGAGGGTTATAATGAGGATTAAATGGGTTAATTCACTTAGAGTGCTGAGAACGGTTTCTGGCACAGACAGAGAAGAGCAAAATAAGCATGGGTTATTGATATGTCTTCAAACCTGAATATTCAATATTCAAAAATTTTTACTCTTTAAAAGACTACTATTAAAATAACCTTTTTAAAAATAATGATTTTTGACTATAAATACAGTGGTTCAGTCATATGATCAATTAAATACACTCTCACCAGGAAACCTGAAGATGCGATTACCATTCATAATATTATTTCTATGAAAAGCTTACTTTGGATTCAGAAATATTTACAGCCCAGCCGGTGGCTCAGTGGCTGGGTGTAGACCTATGAACCAGGAGGTCACAGTTGGTTCCTGGTCAGGGCACATGACTGGGTTTCAGGTTGGGGGTATGCAGGAGGGAGTGTGCAGGAGGCAGCCGGTCAGTGATTCTTTCTCATCATTGGTTTTTTTGTCTCTCTTTTCCTCTCCCTTCCTCTCTGAAATCAATAAAAATATATATTAAAAATATTTACAAATGAAAAATTTTTTAAATATATTTTATTGATTTTTACAGAGAGGAAGGGAGAGGGATAGAGAGTTAGAAACATCCATGAGAGAGAAACATCAATCAGCTGCCTCCTGCACACCCCCTACTGGGGATGTGCCCACAACCAAGGTACATGCCCTTGACTGGAATTGAACCAGGGACCGTTGAGTCCACAAGCCAACGCTCTATCCACTGAGCCAAACCGGTTTCGGCTACAAATGAAATTTTGAAGTGCATTTTATTTGAAAGATAGGGGTTGCTTATATTAAAATGCAAATGTACATAAAACTGTGCTATATAATTTACCAGAAAAATTTTTTTAAATAGGACTTACATCATAAGCAATTCGTCTATTTCCATTGGCATAGCTGGTATAGATCAGGTCCCTCTGAGAAGTGTAAATCAGAGGTGAAAAGGGTCTGGGATCTCCTTCCTTATTCACTAGTTCTATAACACAGTGTTATAGATATGTCTATAGGAGAGCTTAGGAGAGCTACTTCAGGCTACAACATTGGCACTTGCCTGAATGGTCAGTGTCTTAAAGATGAATTACTTAGCTAAGGAACTCTGATCTGCAGGGGGAAAGTACCAAGAGTGTTAAAATTAGGTTCAGGAAGAAGAAGGTACCTCCACCAGCCGTTTCCCTTTTCTCTCTTCAGACTTGGTAAAGTTCTGTTTATTTGGAATTTAGCAACACCAAAATATTATATATACAAAAGCCTAGAGTGAGCACCAAAGCCCTAATGGAACAAGTCCTGCCCCATAAATGTGTCTCCAGCACAGCAATTCTTCCATTGTAGACACAGCGGGTCCTCACAGCCAATTGGCCTGGAGGTGAATTCCTCCCAGTGAAACCAACAACAATCAAGACTTAACTACAACAAAGCTGTACACACAGTCCGCAAAGGGGTGCACCAAGAGTGTCCACATCAGGTAACTGGAAGGCTGACCCATTGAACCATATAGGACACCCAGCACACAAAGCTACCCTACCAACTCAGGGAAGCAGAGAAAATGAGGAGAAAAGGAAACAGATCACAAACGAAAGAAATGGAGGAGAACAAATGACTGGACATAGAGTTCAAAACCACGGTTACAAGGTTTTTCAAGAATTTTCTGGGAAAGGCCAAAAATTTAACAAGACCCTCGAGGATATGAAAAAGGACCAACTAGAAATTAAACATACACTGATTGAAATGAAAAATATTATACAGAGACCCAACAGCAGACTAGAGGAACACAAGAACCAAGTCAAAGATTTGGAATACAAAGAGGCAAAGGACATTCCTCTGGAGAAGCAAGAAGAGAATCCAGAAAGTTGAAGATAGTGTAAGGAGCCTCTGGGACAGCTTCAAGCATACCAACATCAGAATTATGGGGATGCCAGAAGAAGAGAGAGAGCAAGACACTGAAAACCTATGTAAAGAAATAATGACTGAAAACTTCCCCCACCGGGTGAAAGAAATAGACTTACAGGAAGTGCACAGAACCCCAAACAAAAGGAATCCAAAGAGGTCCACACCAATACATATGATAATTAAAATGCAAAGGGCAAAAGACAAAGAGAGAATCTTACAAGCAGCAAGAGAAAAATAGTTACTTATAAGAGAGCACCCATATGATTATCAGTTGATTTCTCAACAGAAACTATGCAAGCCAGAAGGGAGAGACAAGAAATATTCAAAGTGATGAATAGCAAGAACCTACAACCAAGATTACTCTACCCAGAAAAGTTATCATTCAGAATTGAAGGTCAGATAAAGAGCTTCACAGATCAAAAAAAGCTAAAGGGTTTCATCACCACCAAACCAGTATTATATAAAATGCTAAAAGGTGTTCTTTAAAAAGAGGAAAAAGAAGAAAAAAGTAAAGATAAAAATTATGAACAACAAATACATATCTAGCAACAAGTGAATCTAAAAATCAAGTGAATTAAAAATCTGAGGAACAGAATACACTGGTGAATATAATAGAATCAAGGGCATAAAATGGGAGGGGATTGATAATTCTCAGGGGGAAAGGGGTGTCTGAGTGGGGGGTACGGGAAGAGACTGGATAAAAGTCATACACCTATGGATAAGGACAGCGGGGAGGGGGGGCGTGGTGTGGGGGAGAGGTAAGGGCAGAGGGTGGGGTGGGCACTGGGGGGAGGGGAGCAATGGGGGGGAGGGGGAGAGGAGAAACAATTGTAATAATCTGAACAATAAAGATTTATTAAATTAAAAAATAAGCCTAAGCGACCGAATGACTGAATGACTGGTTGATGGGTCGCTATGACCCTCACTGACCACCAGAGGCAGACACTTGTAGATGGCCCCCTGGGAAGGCACATGGGCATTCCTTAACTATTGTCTGCTGAACCCAATGGCGTCAGCAAGTCATGCCCTGGGAACACGCCTTGCCAAAAGGTCAGCTTGACCATTTCAGTCCATGGTGTGGGGAAGTAGTTTTGATATCTAAATCCTGCCTAGCATCAGGAATGCTCAGGGCCTACTCAAGAATGCAAATAATCTCCTTTTGTCTTGACTTCTTGGTGAAATTTCCTGATATTTGGTATATAAAATAAACTCGCTGGATTGGCTCTGGGTCACTGTGCCTGTCTCTCCATCAGAAGAGGACTGTGGTCCCATCCGGTTCCAGCTTTTTCCTTCTATCTCTGTGTCTTGTCTCTTTCTTTTAATTCTCAATCTCCAGTCATCCCTACTCAGGAACTGGACCCACTCTCTAGCTGCGCTGGACACAGAGAAATACCTATAGACGCTCAACACAGGAGGTGCCCCCTGGTGGTCAGTGCACTCCCATAGCCAACCTCCCATGGCTGGCCAACCTTCCACAGTCCCACCCCCAACCAGCTAGGGTCGGCTGGCAAACCTCCTGCAGTCCCTTCCCCTGGCCACCAGCCCCGATGGTCCCGATCAGAACCTCCTGTGGCCTCTTCCCCTGGCTGGCCAACACCCCATGGTCCCTCTCCCTGGCCAGCCAGCAGGCCAACCTACCTCAGCCTCTCCTCCCACCAGCTAACCTCCCATGGCTCCTCCCCAGCCAGCCAACCTCTTACAGCCCGGATTGGCCCAGATCACCAGCCAGGCTGAGGGTCCCCACCCATGCACAAATTCATACACTGGGCCTCTAGTTTTTTTTAGTAAGATTGCCAGATTTAGGTTAAAAAACAGATACTAATTAAATTTGCTTTTCAGATACATAAGAATTAACTTTTTTTGGCACAAGTATGTCCCAAATATTGTATGACACACACACACACACATACATACTATATACTATATATATATACTATATAGACACTCCATATATATATATATATATACATACTGTATATATATATATACTATATATTGTACTGTATATATATAGTATCCTTTGTGGGTACTGAAATTCTAATTTAATTGACTGTCTTGTATTTACTCTAGTCATCCTATATGTTGGGAGATGGCTTACTTTTAGACATTTTACTTCTCTCTTTTGCTCTCTCTCTCTCTCTCTCACATTTTCATACTCTGAAAAAGTACACGTGTTTTGTAAGCAAAGTACACCAATTTGTATTTTCCTTTAAGCTTTGGAAATGACTAGAATTAGAGAACTACCAGTAGTTTTCATTTGTGTTTAAGTTGGGGAGGAAATCCATAATATCATGTAATTATATTTTGTTTCTTAGTTGGCTCTGCACAGTTCAGAAATAAGCCACAGAATTGTTTTGAATTCATACTTGTTCTCAAAAGTTAAGTGGAATCTGGTCTTGAAACAATTTAACATGAGATGATACTGCCACCTAAAGATCAGAGGCAGGTATGACTAAGAATCAGCCTCATTTCTAATTCCTGAATAAAACATGTGAGTTATGGTAACACTTGATCTAATTAATAATGCCATTCTGCCACTTACCATCATGAGTCTAACTGTCCCTCACTTATTCACTTACTTAATGAACATCTTCCTACATTTCTACTATGTGCCAGACACTATGCTAGGCTTTGAAAAATTAAAGATGTTTAAAGCCTACTTCCCTTGCCCTGACCAGTTTGGCTCAGTGGATAGAGCATAGGCCTACAGATTGGGAGGGTCCCAAGTTCGATTCCAGTCAAGGGCATGTACCTTGATTGTGGGCTCATCAAAAGCCCCGTCATTCTCACTACTGTTTATAATACACAGTAACAGTGACAAGTATACAAAACCTAGATTAGCAAGATGCATATCAAATTTAAGATGGTGGCTGCCTTTTGAAAGGGAAGTAGAGTGGCACCAGGTAGAGGTGGCTCCTGCTTTATCGGTAATGTGCCACTTATTTCATAAAAAAATATAAAACAACAAAACGTAACACCCATTCATTCTGGAGAGAGGGCACATGAATGTTTACTCTGTTTTTCTTTTAAAACATTTCAGAACTTGTAAATACGGATAATTTGGGTCGTCTTTGCTCTGGTCCCCTGGCACTGACATACTCTCTAGATTCGGTTTCCCATTTCCTCGCCAGCAAAGGCGGGAGAAGTGTGTGGAGCTCTCCCAGTCTCTTCAACCAAACGGTCTACGAGTCTAAAACCTCCCCACTCCCATCTCCACGCGGAGAGGCAATGAATGAAGCATGATGCCTCCCTTCATTTAGACTGCCTCCATCCCTCTCAACGCGCAATTCGTTCTCCAGAGGCAGGATGTGCAGTGGAAGAACTGATTTATCAATCCTTCTGAGTGTTAGATCCCTCTTTTCTGAAAGAGTCAAGTTTAGAGAAAAGAGAAAACGTCTGTCTCGTGCCTGAACAGAATAGCTATTATCAGTAATAGAGTCGCATTTCCGATCCAATGGGGCTCAGCATCGCGATTGTTACGCTGCCTTCCAAATGGTTCACCTCGCCAAATGCAGGCAACGCATCGGAAACAATCCCGGAATGGTTGCTATGGCGACACTTTGGCCCCGCCCCGGGCTTACCAAATAGCATGCTGGGAATTGTAGTGCGTAAAAGCGGACACTAGCCTAGGGGGCGGGGCAGCTTCCGGAAAGAGTGCCTCCAGCGCCAGCCTACCTTTCTCTGCTTTTGGGCCACAGAAACGCCAATGAACACCCTATGGGTTCTCCTTCCCACGCCCACAGAAGGCACAGCGGAAGGCAGGCCAATTGAATCAATACGATTCTCAAGAGCGGGGACCCACACGAGACCGGAAGAGGAGAGGCTTCCGGCTGCGGCGCGAGGCCCCGCCCCCTGACGTCACTTCCATAAACAAAGGGCGCTGTGGCGGCGCGGGGTCTGGGATGTGACCCCTGCCGAAGGTGCTGCAGCTGCGGCGGTGCTTCCGAGGCGTCGGGGTATTTGCCAGGTGAGGACGAGGACGCGATCCCCTCTTTCCTCGGGTATGAAGCGTAAGCCGAGGCACCCCCGCAATGTCCCCCTTTAGGCCCCTCCCACCGCCCACTGGCCACAGCTGGATTCCGGGCAGCGAAGGGTTGGCCGACTGGGGAGGTGAATGGGGCGAAATCGGGAGGGACTCCCAGTGGTCCCGCTCGGAGGCTGTGCGTTCCTGATCTAAAACCAGTGTGAGTAGACAACGAGCTGCTTCTAAAGGCCTTTCCTAAATGGCTCCTTGCTTCTTGGTATACAAGGAAGGATTTCAGTGCTCTTGTGCCAGAGATCTTACCTTCCTTAACGGATATACTTTTCCAGCCCCTTAGAACATCTTAGTTTAGACCACTGTTGGTCTGTTTGCATTGCTTTGGTTCCTAAATTGTTCTTCTTTTCCTGGTATCATCAAATATGTAGTAGCACTGAATTCAAAGGCCAATGTGTTTATATGTATCATAATTTTATACAGATCTTGCCACTTTGGAGTACTTATATCCCATTGCCTCTATTCAGTTGTGTGTGTGTGTATTGATTTCAGAGAGAGGAAGTGAGATGGGGAGAGAGGAACATCAGTGATGAGAGAATCACTCACGGGCTGCCTCCTGCACGCCCCCTGCTGGGAATCGAGCCTGCAGCCCTGAGCTCTGCTCTTGGATCAGTGCTCAACCACTGACCCCCACCAGCTGAGCACTATTCAGTTTTTTTGTTTTTTGTTTTTCATTTCATTTGTGTTGCATGTGAAACAGCCCCAAAATGGCTGTTCCGTTACTAAAAATGTTTCCTTCAAGGGAAAATTGTTAGCCGCGATTTCAGGGAATTTTTCACTTAGTATCTGCGATTAGACACTGGGTATTGGAGCCTTTCCTTTAAAACCTCTCATATGGAGGTGTCATAGTTCCAGATATGATTGTCAGCCTGAGCCATCTGAGCTCAATGGTTTAAATTCCAGTGAGAGGCGCACCAATTTCAGACAGTGGCAAAATACTTGTTTTTGTTATAATGCTGAATTAATTATTTAAGAGTGACATCAGTAGACCTGAATCTTTCTGAACAGTCATAGCATGATTAAATCCAACTCAACATACAAAAAAAGGCCTAATTATCCTAAGGCACTTTAGGATCTGGTGAGGTAAATAACCATGTAAATTTCTCATGACACGAAGCAATATAATTGAGAATAACTTAATATTATGCATAAATACAAAGGAAATGTCTGGGGTATTTTTAGATGGATGACTTAGGAAAATAAAGCTGGTTAATATGGAAAGTATTGAATAAACACAAGACCTTACATTTGTACTCTATGGAAGGGCCAGCTGTAACTTCATAGTGTAACAATTTTGATATTAGCAAAATTAAACATATATAGTGAAGTTCCATGTTTCTGTGGAAATAGGTAGAGAAAGTATATTAAAAATAGTTACGGAATAAGTATAATTGTACATAACTTCACTTGATCAAGGAACTAGAATCAATATTATCCCTAGGCAGACACTCACTGAGTTTTTGCTTGGTAGTTGAAATAAGGTTTCTAGTTACTAGTTAAAATTCAGATACCCTGTCAAGTACACATCTGTTTGAATCTACTTGGTTCTTCTAAGAATATATATATTTTTATTGATTTTAGAGAGGAAGGGAGAGGGAGAGAGAGATAGAAACATCAATGATGAGAATCATTAATCAGCTGTCTCCTGCTCTCCCTCTACTGGGGATGGAGCCTGCAACCTGGGCATATTCCTTTGACAAAAATTGAATCTGAGACCCTTTAATCTGCAGGCTGATGCTCTCTCTATCCACCGAGCAAAACCAGCTAGGGCTAAGAATATATTTTTGAAGGGACATCTAAAAGCCATTTGAAGCTTGAGTCAGGCTGGGAATATCAAGTGGCTGTTTTGTTTATGTTTTTTTTATGTATTGTTCCCCTTCAGTAATGTAGGTTTTTGCAGGGCAGGGGCTCTGCCTTGTTCACTGCCATCTCCTCAATGCCCAGAGTAGTGCTAGGAAATTGAGAGAGAGTTCATATTTATGGGATGAGTGAATAAAGAAAGTGGTGAAACTTTTTTTTGTCACTTTGGCTTAGGGCTTCTGTGTAAAAATCTGGTAGATTAAATTTAAGGCACCCCGTTGTAACTTTTTTTTTTTTTTTTTTTTTTTTTTAACAATCTCTGAATTTCTTGATTGGCTTTAGCCTATGAAGTGGTTGTCGAACCTTTTTCATTTTGGCGTATAAAGCATACATGTGTAATTTTGCCTATTTCCTTAGATCATAAGAAGCTGGCCTTGGTGTAATAAGGAACTTACAATGGAGGAGCGGAAAGTGAAGAGGAGAAGTCCTAAGTCTTTTAGTGCCCACTCTACTCAGGTTGTTAATGCCAAAAAAAATGCCATTCCAGTTAGTAAAAGCACAGGGTTTTCAAATCCTGCATCACAGTCAACTTCACAGCGACCAAAGTTAAAAAGGTGACTATTTTTTTTCTTCATATTATCACAACACAATGCTATTGAAGTAAATACTAAATCCTATAATTCTTATAATATTTTTTCTCTTGACTTTTAAAAACAATTGAAGCATATATTATTTGTGTTTTTGAAAAAAATTATGAAGTTTAAAGTGCATGTATATAGTTTAGAAAGTGCAAAATGAATGATGGGTTTGAAGGTCCTTACTTTGTCTCAGATTAAAATAAACAGAGCAAGAAAACTTGTAGAAAAAAGCTGATGAGCTAGCCAGAACTGAAATTAAAGGAGGTATGGGATTCTTTGTTCTTTTTATTTTTTATTATTTTTTTTTTTTAACTAAGATGAGTGTGCTTTGGTAGTTTTTAAGTTTTAAAAAGTGTGGTTTCATTGTTTTTGTAGAAATGATTTGTATGGATTGTAAAAATTGGGACACAGGAAGAATTCAAAGCAGAAATTTAAAGCACTAAGTAATCATTACTGTTTGGTGATCATCCTTTGTCTTCAGGCTCCAAAGGAAACAGGAATGGTGTTTAAATGTGTAACCTATTACTGGTGTATATGTGTGAATATTTTGTAGTATTAAAGGGGGGGTGGTAATGGGGGAATAAGGACACATATATAACACCTTAATCAATAAAGAAATTTTTAAAAAATAAAGAAACTTACTTCCAATTGCAAGCACCTGGTGGAGAGTCGGTTAAGGAAGTAATGCGTGTAATACTCTGTAGCCATTGGGTTTCCACTAAAGAAAAGATTCTTGCCTTGATGATGGTCTCTCACTCTGAGGAAACAAAAGGAACATTCCAATAGGAATTAAATGATAAAACAACAAGAGTTATGAGGGTTTCATAAATTATCATACTGGAAAAGAGTTTTCCTTCTGGAGGAGTTTAACTTAGAGTCAGATTTTGAATATGGTTATGGTTGGTGGGAAAAGAAAGCTAAGAGATTTTAAAGGCAATCACTCCTTTCCCTAAATTCTTACAGCAGTTTATTTATATCTCATCGTCATTTTCTACCTTGTACTTTTATTTCTCTACCTTCCTGTGGAGTTTAGGCTTCCTGAGGACACGGGCTCTCTTGATAATCCTTATGTGGCAGACAGTGCTTACAATATGGCTTTGCACCTAGTATAATTTCAATGAGTGCTTTTTTATTGTTGAATTATTTTAATATAAAATGAGACAGTGTAACAGATCAAAAACACTGAAGGGAATCACAGATAATAAAGCTACTGAAGGACCGGGACCGGTTTGGCTCAGTGGATAGAGTGTCGGCCTGCGGACTGGAGGGTTCGATTCCGGTCAAGGGCATGTACCTTGATTGCGGGCACACCCCCAGAGGGGGTTTGTGCAAGAGGCAGCTGGTCGATGTTTCTCTCTCATCGACATTTCTAACTCTCTGTCCCTCTCAATTCCTCTCTGTGTAAAATCAATAAAATATATTAAAAAAAACAAATAAAGCTACTGAAGGGATTGAATTAAATAAATTTATATGATCTGATTTTAGTTTTTAAAAAATAAATTTCCAATTGAAAGAAAATGTAAGCATTTGACATACTAAAACCTTATAGTTAAAAATAGTTTATCTCAGATTTTTTAAAAAATATGTTTTTATTGAATTTAGAGAGGAAAGGAGAGGGAGAGAAACATCAATGATGAGAGAAAATCATTAATTGGCTGCCTCCTGCACACTCCCCCACTGGGGATTGAACCCGAAACCCAGCATGCACCCCTGATTGGAATCGAACCTGGGACCCTTCAGTCTGTAGTCCGGCGCTCCATCCACTGAGCCAAACCAGCTAAAGCTATCTCAGATTTTAGTGTGAAAATGGGTCTCTTGGGAATCTTTTTAAAATGCAGATTCCAAATCAGTCTGGGGTAGGGCCCCAGCTAAGCATTTCTAATAAGCTCACAGGTGAAGTTGATGCCATGGGTCTTAGCACTTTGAGTAGCAAGGTCCTAAGTAATGGATTAAACATGTATGTAAGACACATGTATGTCTAACATGTATGTAAGACACAGATTTTGCTTTGTGAAGAGCTGTTACTAACCTATTGTCTGCAGCTTATTTTTTCTAAGTTGATTTCTTGTAAAGAGTATTAGTTTCTTTCTTGCTACCCCCTCTGCCACACCCACCATCTTCATCTTATCCTTATTGTGGTGAGTACAGTTGTAGAAAAGATGTCTTCATGCAACATTACAAAGAAACTAACTGAGTGCTGAATATGTGTGTGTGTGTGTCAGGATTGTAGTATGTATTGAGTTTCACAGATAATATACAACCCCGTCTTCCTTTTTTGACTGGTGAACTCCTACTTATTCTTTCTGGCTTCACTCACATGTCACCGTTAGGAAGTTTTCCCTGGCTGTGCCTCGGCTGAGTGAACTGCTCTGTCTCTGTTCCCGTATCACGGGGTGCATAGCACCATTACTCTAGTGTAGGAGAGCCTGGTATGGGCTAGATACATGCAGTCTAGGAGTTCTAAAAAGGCCTTCCTGAGGAAGTGGCATCTGAACTGAGATAAAGATGGGAGTGAGGAGAAGGATGCTGTTGCAGACAGAGTTAGCATGTAGTTAGGTAAAAGAATAGAATTATAGGAAGCCAACAAGATTCAGAATGTCGCAGGGGTCCTCAAACTTTTTAAAGTGGGGGCCAGATCACGGTCCCTTAGAGAGCTGGAGGGCCGGACTATATGAACTACTAATTCCTACTGTAACACCTCGGCTGCGCTCACTGCCCAAAAAACCTGGCGGGCCGGATCAGACTCCTCTGCGGGCCACATGTGGCCCGCGGGCCGTAGTTTGAAGACGCCTGGTAGAGCATACATAGACAAGAGAAGATAGGGTTTCTTAAGGATATCGGGCTTTATCCAGCAGGCGGTGCAAAGCTACTGAAGGGGTTGACTTAATATGATCTGATTTTACTTTTAAAAAAATTGACTTGGCCGAAACCTGTTTGGCTCAGTGGATGAAGCGTCGGCCTGTGGACTGAAGGGTCCCAGGCTCGATTCCGGTTAAAGGCATGTACCTTGATTGTGGGCACATCCCCAGTGGGAGGTGTGCAGGAGGAAGCTGATCGGTGTTTCTCTCTCATCAATGTTTCTAACTCTCTCTCTAACTCTCCCTTCTTCTCTGTAAAAAAATCAATAAAATATATTTTTTAAAAATTGACTTGGCTGGTCTATGGGGAGACTTCATAAGGGGCTCAGAGACAACACATAGAGACAGGAAGACCAGTTAGGAAGTGTTAGAGGGTTCACTCAAGAGACAGGGTAGTCTCAGTGGAGAGAGAAGTAGGAAGATTAGAGAAGTATCGGTGGTTATGATCAATAGGACTTCATGATTGTATGTGGAGGCCTTAGGAAGTTGGAGTCGAGGTTAATAACAGGCTTTAGCACTCCATCATATAGTGATTTGTAATTTATGTGACTTCCTTTCTCCTTAGACTGGGCACTCTTCCGTGCAAGGACTGATGCAGTGTGCATCTTTATATATCCAGTATCTGGCATAGTGTCAGCTACGGAGTAGGGACTCCATAACCACTTGTTGAACAACGGATAGTTCAAGAAACAAATAGAGTAAAGTTTAAAAGGAAAAGGTGTATGTTTTACTGAGAAATAAAATATGAAACATGGCCTTGGCTGGTTTGGCTCAATTGATTGGAGCATCATGCACACCAAAGAGTTGTGTGTTTGATCCATGGTCGTGGTTTGTAGGGGAGGCAACCAACTTACGTGTCTCTCTCATATTGATGTTCCTGTCTCTCCTTCGCTCTCTAAAAACAAATCTATTAAAAATATATGAAACATAAGATAGTAAAAACACGAATTTTTAGTCTTTTGTCATCCAAAGGATGTGCATATTATATAAATGTACTAACCAAACTTTTTATATACCTTAGTAGTTATGTTTTATATATTTATGTGAGATTTTTCACAACTTGTTCTTTTAATTTCTAGCTTGATTTTATTTAATACTGAATTTGTTCTGATTTCTTGTTTTTAAGGGAAAATTTAATTCAGAAATTTTGCTTAACCGAGAACCGTCTGAAAATATAAAGACAGGTATACGCAACCAGTTTTTATTTGTATCTTATTTGCAGAGTGATGAAAGAAAAGACAAAACCTCAGGGTGGAGAGGGAAAAGGTGCTCAGTCAACCCCGATTCAGCATTCCTTTCTCACCGATGTCTCAGACGTGCAGGAGATGGAGAAGGGGCTTCTCAGCCTTTTGAATGACTTCCATTCTGGGAAACTTCAAGCATTCGGTAAGCAATGGATGTTTGTACTTACCACTTTTCAACTGGCTTACATCCTATTTTCTGTATGTATTTTGTTATTCCTTTTAACAGTGTCATTTTCTTTTGCTTTTTTAAAAAAAAAGAGTCCAGAAGCATAAAATGCAGTCATTTGAGATTTCATTTATCAATTAAATTGTACTACTGTGTATATAATTGAAAATATTGCGTTGTGTGCTTCATAACGTTCTACATGCTTCATGAATATTTTCATATTTTTTTAAAGGAGGAATAACTAATTGGTTGACAAGGGATTTGTGGTTGAAGTATTTATATGACTCTTAATTTCATCGAGATTATTATAAAATGTTTGAATACTTGATTCAAATGAGAGTTGTCAAATTGGAGATAATTATACCTGAGGAATAGTTGTTGTTGTTGTTGTTGTTGTTTTAAATCTTTCCTATCTGATTTGTTTAGTGCTCATTTCTTAGGTTGTCATTGTTTTTCGGTCAGAAATTTGACTTTCTGTATCCAGAAAATATTCAATCATTAACAGAGCAATTTACAAAAGACAATGATAATCAATTTCTTTTGCAGCACCTAGAGTTTAAGAGTATTTTCTCTATCTTAATCTTTATTAATGTTTTGGAATGTTCCCCCAGGAAATGAATGTTCCATTGAACAGATGGAGCATGTTCGGGGAATGCAGGAGAAATTAGCTCGCTTGAATTTGGAGCTGTATGGGGAGTTAGAGGAACTTCCTGAGGATAAGAGGAAGACAGCTAGCGATTCTAATCTGGATAGGCTTCTTTCTGATGTGAGTATAGTTCTTTCTCTTAATTCTTTTTTTTTTTTTTTTTTTTTTTAGATTTTTATTGATTTCAGAGAGGAAGGGAAAGGGAAAGAGATAGAAGACTCAATGATGAGAGAGGATCATTGATTGGCTGTCTCCTATACACCCTGGGGATCAAATCTGCAACCCAGGCCTGTGCCCCAACGGAGAATTAAACTGTGACCTCCAGGTTCATAGGTCAACACTTAACCTCTAAGCCAGTGTTTTTCAACCTTTTTTGGGCAAAGGCACACTTGTTTCATGAAAAAAATCACGAGGCACACCACCATTAGAAAATGTTAAAAAATTTAACTCTGTGCCTATATTGACTATATATAAAGTAATTCTCTTGAATAGGAATCAAATAAACACAAAGAAAGTATTTTATAATTACTTTATTATGAAATATTAAGTAAACAAAATAGTGAAAAATTATAAAATTCTTGTCTTGTCTGCACCTACGGCACACCAGGCAACATCTCGCGGCACACTGGAACAGTGGTTGAAAAACGCTGCTCTAAGCCACACCTGCTGGGCTCTCTTTATTCTTAAATATTTTATTGAGATAAAATTTAGTGTTTTAACTACCGTATTTTCCGGCGTATAAGACGACCCCCCTAATTTTTACAGTTAAAACATAGGTTTAGGCCTATATTTGCTGTATAAGACTACCTCCCACTTCCGAGGCAACACCTCTCTGACTCTGGCCAATCTGAGCAGGCTTTTTTTCGTTTCAAAAGTCGTCTTATACGCTGGAAAATACGGTATTGTAAAGTATACTGCAGACATCACCACCAATTTCAGAAGGTCTTCATCACTCCAAAAAGAAACCGTATAAGTCTCAGTTCTCCCCTTACCCTCCCCCTAGCAACCATGAATCTACTTTCTGTCCCTATGAATTTACCTATTCTGGATATCTTATAATATTTTATAATAATTTTATAAAATTAATATTTTATAATAATAAAAGCATAATATGCTAATTAGACTGGATGTCCTTCCGGACGAAGCCAGGACTGCGAGGGAAGCCCGGGTCCTGGGTGCCTGCCAGTGGTCAGAGGGAAGCCCGGGTCCCGGGTGCTAGAGGGAAGCCGGTGTCAGCAGCCAGGGGAAGGAAGGCCTACTCTTGCATGAATTTCGTGCATCAGGCCTCTAGTATATATGTAAAAGCCTAAGCGACTGTTACAACCAAATGACCGGAATGACTGGTTGACTAGTTGTTGTGATGCGCACTGACCACCAGGGGGCAGACACACAACGCAGGAGCTTCCCCCTGGTGGTCAGTGCACTCTCACAGCCAACTTACCAAGGCCAGTCAGCCTTCCCTGGTCCCTCCCCTCTTGGCCAGCAAACCTCCCCTGATTCCTCTCTTTGTCCCTTCCCCTGTCCGGCAGGCCTCAGACCCTGGCCAGCAGCCAGCAGGCCCCGGTCGGCCTGACCCCGATTGGGACTGGGTGAGATAGCCCCGATAGGCCCTGATCACCGGCCAGGCCTAGGGACTCTACTGTGCATGAATTTTGTGTACCAGGCCTCTAGTTGCATATAAGTTGAATCATGCAACATGTGGCTTTTTGTTGGTATTCTTTCACTTAGTGTAATTTTTTCAGGTTTCATCCATGCTATACTTTACTCTTTTTTTTTAAGAAACATAATCCAAAGAAATTATGCATATATTCTGAGAATGCTGGCTAATCTTCAAGCAAAATATTACCTTCTATACATATATGATAATATCTTAAGATGCAGAAGGTAGTATGTCAAAAAATCCTAACATGATTAATACATATTGCCTTATTTATTCAGGGTAGTTACTTATTTTTAAATATAGAACTACATTTGGTAATTATGGTAATTTAACACATTTCCATGTGTACTAGCTTGCTAGAGTTGCCATAACAAAGTACTGGGTGGCCTAAACCACAGAAATATATTTCCTCATAGTTCTGGAGGCTAAGAATTGAAGATAAGGTACTGGCAGGGTAGTTTCTTCTGAGGCCTCTTTCCTTGGCTTGTAGATGGCCATTTTCAAGTTCTCCCTCTGGGCATGGGTACCTGTGTCCAAATTTCCTCTTCTTGTCATATCGGATTAGGGCCCAACTCATTTTAACTGAATTACCTCTTTAAAGACCCTGTCTCCAAATACTGTCACATTCTAAGGTATTTGGGATAGGACTCAAAAATGAATTTTGGGAGGACGTAAGTCAGCCCCATAACACCATCTATGATTCTTACACTGAGAAGTGTGAACTAAATTTGCCTCATTAAATCTTTTTTTGAACAAAGATAGATAAAAATTGAATTCAATGTACTTCAGTTTAAAAATAGTTTCCTAGTCACCAGTGACATTTTATTGTTTTTTTCTATCTTTTGAATAGGTCAAAGTGAGGGAAATTATATGCCCATTCTTTAAAAATTTCATGCTTATACTTCTATTTCAAGTCTACTGTTTGTTTTTTTAATATACTTTATTGATTTTTTACAGAGAGGGATAGAGAATTAGAAACATTGCTGAGAGAGAAATATCAATCATTTGCCTCCTACACACCCTCTACTGGGTATGTGCCGGTAACCAAGCTACATGCCCTTGACTGGAATTGAACCTGGGAACCTTGAGTCCACAGGCCGACACTCTATCCACTGAGCCAAACCAGTTAGAGCTCAAGTATACTGTTTTCAGTGTTGCATCTATTTCCTTTTACAAATATAAGCTTAATTTGTAATACATTTAAGAGAGTGACTATGGTGTGCTGAAAATAACACCAAATTTGAAACCAGAAAGCCTTTGCTTAGTCCAGGGTCTGCATTTATAACTCTGAGCAGTTTAACATTTCTGTAAGTCAGATTTTTCCCTGTGGGGATGATTAATTCTACCTCATACTGAAAATTGAATGTCATGTGAAATCTTTTTGTAATCCATAAAGGTTTTAAAGATTTTGATTATTAAAATGGCAACTTTTGTCTTTTAAAAACTATTATTAGAAAAGACTATAATTGTGCATAATTTTAAGCATACTTAGGAATCTCCAGTTGTATCATCTGATTTAATTCCCTCCACATATTCTTATTTAACAAATGCTAAAGCTACTTCATAATTATTTTGCATAACTTCCCAATCTGGAAATTTTAGTATTTTGCTTTTTCATTTAAAGAAAGCTTACATGAAAAATAATTTATTTTAAAATTATATTTATAATATTTATTATGTTTATATTATAAAAGTTAAAATATGTGTTTCTTTATGTTACAGTTAGAAGAATTGAATTCTTCCATGTATCCTTTGTCTGATATCAACAGTGAAAAGTCTACAAATTGTAATTTCTGATGAATAATCCCAATCATGTATTAGAAAGATGTGATTTTTAGATCTATTGAACAAAGGCACCTATTATTATTTAGTAGGGCCATCTCTCTTCCCCTTTAGTTTCCAAATGGAATTTTCTAGTTGTTTTGTTTTTGGTTTGTTCTGCTTTACTTTGTTTTGTTTTGTGTTTTTAAAACAAAATAAAAATACTTTTTCATTAAGAGAATTGAGGATTAGACTAGTTGTCATATAAATTATTTTGAATCTTATATTCTAAATGGCAGTTGGATATCCCAATATATATGCTTAATTTAATATTATTACATAGAATATTATAAATGCATAAAATTGAGAATTAGACATTTAAGTGATACATAGCTTGTAAAGTGACATTTTTAAATTAAGTTTACAATGTGTATTATAAGATTTACTTAAAGGAAAGCACCAAGGTACATGTAAAATATTCATGTTTTGACATTTTATTAATAATTTAGAGCAACTATTTGAGGAACTTAAAAAATTTTTTTTACATAGTGATAGGTATAATGTGAGGCCCATAAGAACAGTAAAAAATAATTCTACCTTCAAAATAATTCCATTTGGGAAGACATCCCCTTTGAACCAAAAATGAAATATTGGAAAAGGATACTGTAGAGTCAAGAGATTTAATTTTTGAAATTTGCTTCCACATTTTGATAATGTAACCTTGGTCAAATTGTATAACATCTCAGTATCCTCTGTAATATGAGGTGATTACTACATATAATAATGTGTATGAAATTTTCCAAACCACATTATGTATGTAAAATGTATAAATATATATATTTACATATGTATGTAATAAATTACTCTTAGTACTGTAACATATACTGATACTAATTGCTGAACTTCAGTTTTGAGTCAGTGATTATTTTTTAAGTCTTCAAATTCTAGGAATAGTATAATTACTTCACTACATTTAAAAATTGTCTTATCACTTCTAAGTTCCTCAAAAGCAACATAGGCACTTTCCCTTTAGACATATTTCTTTTTTCTTTTCTTTTTTTAATGCCTCTGTTTCTTAGCTCCTGCGTGTAATTTCCAGAAATTTAAAAGAATTACTTATTGTAGAATGAAAATCTTAACTCATGAATTCAGACAAAAACTGCATTTGACAGAAGCACAAGATGTTCCAAATACTTCTACCAGCTAAAATGAAATGCAGTTGCTTCCTTGTGGTTTGAAGAAAAGCAGCTTTCTTTACTTTTCCAGCTGAATCCAGTAGCAGAAGAATCCTCCACATTAAGGAATTAAAAGTAATTAAAGTGCAACTGTCATGATTTCCTCATAACTGCTTGTGGTCAATTTGACGTGCTGTAATTCACCATAACTGGAGGCTAGGCCTTGTGGAAGGCTTAATCAGGAAACGATACACAGGTTGTGCTGCTATGCTTATTGTTGTTGCCTTCTGGGTTATACTTGAAATGCATTGTGCTAAATGTTGTTGCTAGGGCTGAGGGCTTCTCCTTCCTGAGCTCACCAGACTCACTCCCCTGGTGATCTGAGTTGATGATGCACAGGCTTTTTGTGGCAGTCCCGCTTCCGTTTACGTCAGACAATCGTACGCACACCGGTGTGTTTGCCAATGGCCAGTGGTAACAAATAGTGAAATGAGTATTTGTGAAATTTGCTATTTTTAATAAAGTGGTTATTTTAAATTTGTCTCTGTGGTCTATTTGGAAGAAACCCGTAGTTTTCAGTCAGGGAATTAAAAGAGTTCAATTCTCAAAAGCAAACTGTTCTCATAAAATTGGAGGTTCTGTAACTTCCTTGCAAATTTCGCATCTTGTGCCCATTGAAATGTGGATATAATGAGAGGAGCATGAGCTGTAAAGTCAGACCTTCATCTGAATCCCCATTCTGCTCCTTAGCTTTGTGCTCGTGTACATTTATTCGGTTTATCTAAGTTTCATGTTTGTTTTTATCCAGAAAAAGAGATTAATAACCAACTCCTAGAGGTTGTTATGAAGAAGTAAAAAAGTGTGCACTAAAATGCTGAGCACAGTAGCTGACATTGGCCTCATGACCAATTGGCCTCATTTTATACAATTTGATTGAAATAACCCATAACCATATACCATAAAATTTACCATTTGGGGGTATATAATCCAGTGGTTTTTAGTATATTAAGAGGGTTGTGCACCCACCACCATAATCTGATTCATCACCTCAAAAAGAAGCCCATTAGCAGTCACACCCCGGTCTCCAAACCCCCAGCACTTGGTAACCAGTAATCTACTTCTTGTCTGAATTTGCCTGTTCAGGATATCCTCTACAAAGGGAGTCATTTCTCTTAGTGTAATGTTTTTAGAGTTCATTCATGTGGCAGCATGTATCAGTACTTCATCTCCTTTCACAGCTAAATCATATTCCATCATACAGATAAGTCACATTTTGTTTATCGATTCATACAGCTCAGTTGCCTTCACCGTAGACAAGAGACCTCCACGATTCTGCCTCATTTTCAGACCTCAGACACAAGCACTTAATTGGGGGTGGGGAGAATGGAAACCCATTAAATGACCATTTTTATAAGTGATGGTTTCAGTCATTTGGGGGTTTCTGAGTCAAAAGGATTTTGACCAACTTATCTAATCGGTCCTTTGAATATCCCTTTTAAAAACAGGAAATCACGAGAGCATCAGCTACAACCCGGGAAATGTTTCTGTTGGGTTGAGAAAATCGGGATTCGAGGCGGGGAACCAGCCCTCTGGGGTCTGACAGAATAAAAGGAAGCTGGCATGAGACGTGTTTTTCTTGGATGGGTGCTGGGACAGGAGAGCCGAAGCTGTTTCCTGTGGATTAGTGACAGCGCAGCACATCGACCCTGTTTACATTTGTCCTTTTTGCCAGGGGACCCGATGTGGGCCCCAGGTAACAAAATTTCAGCTTGTCCAATAACTTATCTGTTTACACAACTTAAACATGTTAAAGGCAACCAGGAAAATAATGAGGTGCCTGGCTTAGAATAAAATGTATAGATAAAAAATACTACCAGAGCACACCAGCGTCCAGGCATCTTACACTTGTTTATTTACAAAAATCAGGTCATACTATGTATATGGTTTTCTAACCTGCTCTTCATATTATGGATCTCTTTCCATGGTGATAACTATTTATCTCCATAGGAAAGAAAAAAAAAACAAACAAACTTGGAGGCTGCACAATAACTATTTAAAGACATTTTGGCCAGAATCATTAGAAACCAGTTAGGAAGGGTGCTTTTTGGTTTTGGTTTTGGTGCCTTCTGTATCATTCTAAAATGGACAGTAAGAAGTATTAGAATACTCTGAGGATTTACCGAAGATAAGAAACCCCGCCTTCCCTACACGTGGCCTTCGAATCGCTAGCTTTCTTTGGGGTCAAGCAAACGTGGGTTTGGCATCCAGGTCTCCTGCTGGAGCCGGGGCGGCTTACCCTGCCTCTGGGCGCCCAGGCCAGGCGTGCCCAGTGGTTGTGCAGATCCGGCTGCAGCCCTGGCGCTGGCGCTGGGGAACGGTGACCTCCTGGTGGGAAGGGGGCGGAGCAGGTGGCTCCCCTGTTGTCAGGTCTCTATGGAGACAGCGTGGGGCTGTCTTTTCCACCCTCCACCCCAAGCTGCAGCGGAGGTCTTGCATTCTTGCATGGGATTTTCACTACAAGATCCAACAGGAGGCAGCCGCTGGGTGCCATCTCTCTCTTGGCCACTTTCCGGAGGTAAAGCCCTTGGCTGTGGCCGCGTTTTTGCGTGGGGACCTCACAGGCACAGGCCCGGGCTGGGTCAGTTTCCCCTGCAGCCTCAGGACCATCTCTCGCAGCGCAGAGGTGACCTTGGAGAGCCTGAGCAGCTGCAGAGTTATCCGAGGCGGACGTGGCGCCAGGGAGGAGCTGAGCCGTGGTCTCTGAGGAGGGCAGGTGTGAGCTGGGCTGTGGCAGTCAGCGCTAACCTCCAGCAGCACTCATTGGGGATGGAAATAAAGTCCTGGTATGGGCCCTCTGGAAAACACTGATTTCCTTAGGCTCCCAGAGTGGTTACACCATCCAACGCCCTCCCTCTGCCAGTTCTCACCCTCTCTCCTACCATGGAGTCCAAAATGTGGGGGCTGGGGAGGTGGGGAGGGGAATGCCTCCACCGATAGGGGTGGGGAGATGAGAGTTTACTTGTCACAGCCCAGCCCTGACCTGGCTGGGGAGATGAGAGTTTACTTGTCACAGCCCAGCCCTGACCTGGCCCTTGGGGAGATGAGAGTTTACTTGTCACAGCCCAGCCCTGACCTGGCCCTTGGGGAGATGAGAGTTTACTTGTCACAGCCCAGCCCTGACCTGGCCCAACGCAGAGACTGTTTCGTTTCTCCCCATGCCACTTCAGTCTGTTGAAAAATTATGAGGCTGCTCAGGTTCTCCAAGGTCCTGGGTGGGGAGCCCAGGGCCCTGCCTGGGATGGCAGTGAAGGAGAAATGGAATCTGCAGCGAATACAGTTTGTGGTTATAATTGTATAGCTCGGAGTTAATATGCGAAGATTTGGAGAATAGGACACATTAATTAAACCGTGGTAGGAATTTTATCTTTCAAAGTGCGTACCCTGCCGAAACCAGTTTGGCTCAGTGGATAGAGTGTCGGCCTGTGGACTGAAAGGTCCCGGATTCGATTCCGGTCAAGGGCATGTACTTGGTTGCCGGCACATCCCCGGTAGGGGGTGTGCAAGAGGCAGCTGATCGATGATTCTCTCTCATCGATGTTTCTGAGTCTCTGTCTCTTTCTCTTCCTCTCTATAAAAAATCAATAAAATATTAAAAAAAATAAATAAAGTGCATACCCTGTGCTTATTAACAAATCTTGCCATAAGTATCGGAACAGAATGTGCAGACCTCATCTGTATTAGAGTTTGCACAACCCATCCTGTTTGCAGGCCCATCTCAGCATTGGTGCACCTCAGGAACCTCAAACATTGCACTCTAAAAACGATTTCAGTGAGAGCAAGGAGGGTTAGAAATGTGAAAGTTTTAGAGCAATGTAACTGGTTACTCTTCCCGAATGAATTTAGACAGGACAGTTGCTTCTTGTGATAGCTTTGATTTGACAGCTTTAAATTGAGCAAATCCAGCTTGGGCTCACAGGCGTGGCATTTCCCATCTCCTCCTGTGCTACCCAAGAGCACAAATTTCCTCAAAACCTGCTATTGCTTTCATTATGTGTGTGTGTTTAATAAAAAATGATATACTAATTATGCTCAAAACAAGCCATGCCCTGAGTAGGACATTTTATTTCACTGGAATAGTCTTTATGTTTGTTTGTTTGTTTACTATCACATGTACTTTTCTTTTACTCTGGTTATTATTATTATTTTTTTCCTCCTGTGATCTTTAGAACCAGATTACTTCTTAGGAAGCATATTTAAGGGATTAATTTTTTTTCCCATCCTTAGTAGTTTATGTCTTCTTCATGCTTCAGGAGGAAGACCTGCTAATAGATGCTTTTCCCCAATGCATAGAATCTAAAAGTTTCTTAAGGAAGAAATGCCAGGTACATGTTTCTAAAGGTATTAGAAGATATTGACAACTATCATATAGTAAGCATAATTCAGTCAGTGTTCTTGCCCAGAGTGAATTCTCAAGTAAGTACCCTCAAATATTTCACTTCCAATTCACTAATGTCATGAAAGAATAATCTGTCAGTCCTACCTAATACTTCAATTCTAACCTCATTTTACCATATAACTCATTTATCATAATGATGGAAATTTTACTAATAAGAAGATCACATAAGTTTGATAAAATGCCACTGTGGCGACAGATGTTAAGTCCTAATAATCAGTGAAGGAATTTTTCTTAGCTAGTAACTTGCTTTTCAGCCCTGGAATTTGGAAAATTGATATAATGTGAATAATTATTCAATTACTCATCAGATACTCATCAAATGCCTACTCATGGACAGGCACTATGTAGGAGGCAGCTTCTGAAATGACTACCAGTGGCCTTAGCTGGTTTGGCTCCGTGGTTTGAGCACTGGCCTGTGGAACGAAGGGTCCTGGGTTCAATTCCAGTCAAAGGCACATGCCCGGGTTGCAGGCTCGAGCCTCAGTATGGGGCATGCAGAAGGCAGCCGATTGATGATTCTCTCTCATCAATATTTCTAACTATCCCTCTCCCTTCCTCTCTAAAGTCAATAAAAACATTAATCCTATATATAAAAAGGCTAATATGCAAATTGACCAAACGATTGGTGGCTATGACGTGTACTGACCACCAGGGGGTAGACACTCAAGGCAGGAACTGCCCCCTGGTGGTAGGTGCACTCCCACAAGGGGAGCACTGCTCAGCCAGAAGCCCTGAGCCAGGCTCAAGGTTGGCAAGTGAGGCCGTGGCGGGAGCCTCTTCTGCCTCTGCAACTGCACTAAGAATGTCCAACTGTCGTGGGGAGCAGGACTAAGGCATCATTCGAACATCCCCGGAGGGCACGATTTCATGCACCGGGCCTCTAGTGTAAAATAAAATAAAATTAGTCCAATGATCCCAACTTCCTGGTGTCCATGCCCTTGTGAGTCCTTCCCCTTAAGTATGGGCTGGACTTGCTTCTAATGCAGGAGAGCCAAAGTCTTCTGTAAAGGGCCAGGTAGTACATCTTTTTGGCTTTGTGGGTCCTATTGTTGCTCCTCCAATCACTCAACTATGCTGTTGTAGTTACATTAGCTATGTCCAATAAAACTTTTTTAAAAAATGAGTGGCAGGCAATTATGGCCTGCTGACCACATTTGCTGATCTCTGTTGTGACTAATCCAAAGTAATGTACATCACTTCTGAGACTGTGCTGCACAATGGCTCTGGCTTGCTTCTTGCCTACCCTCTCTTGCTCTTTCACTCGCTCACTTGGCCAGATAGCATTTGTGAGCTAACCTGTGGAGAAGCCTCCATGGGAGGGGAGCCTCCAGCCAACAGCCAGCAAGGAACTGCGGTCCTGGTTCCAAAAAACCACTTTCATGAGATCATTCTCCCTCCTGGCTTTGGGATGACTTCAGCCCCAGTGGGCACGCGGAGCATGAGAAACCCTGAGCCAGAAGATCCAGTTAAGCCCGGCCTGACTCCTGACAAAGCTGAGATAATAGTGTTTGTTTGTTTGAAGACACTAAGATTTGGGGCTATTTGTTACACAGTGTTAGATTTGTTACACACAAGATAACCAATCCCATTTCCTCCTCTTGAAAATGTTAAAGTTTCTAAAACATCCTACAAAATGAGACATATTTAATTTTGTTTAATCAAGTCTTCCCCAAGCATATTGAACTATGGGTCCTGTTTTTCCTGGGAAACACCTATTAATATCTTAAGGAGCTACTATCTGGAGAGATATAAAATGCTTGAATATGAACAGAAATCATTCCATTTAAAGAAGTAGTGATTGTCAGCATTCCATTTCTTCCTGGGTTGAGAGTCAGCAAAGTTGATATCTTAGAGCAGTGGTCAGCAAACTCACTAGTCAACAGAGCCAAATATCAACAGTACAATGATTGAGATTTCTTTTGAGAGCCAAATTTTTAAAACTTAAACTTCTTCTAACACCACTTCTTCAAAATAGACTCGTCCAGGCTGTGATATTTTGTGGAAGAGCCACACTCAAGGGGCCAAAGAGTCGAATGTGGCTCGAGAGCCACAGTTTGCCAACCACTGTCTTAGAGAATAAAGATAATCCTGTGGAAATTTATCTCTCTGTCCATATCTACATTAATAATATCTATATCTATATCTCTATATATATACATGATGTAGTGTATAGCAGCAATGTTTGGCTCAGTAAGCTGTTAACATAAGGATAATAACTCTGAGAACTTGCTAAATAAAAATCTCTTGTATTGGCTCTTAGAGGGATTTCACATAACAACAGCTGGGCCTCTTATGAAGCTAAGGATTTGTTTTGATTAAGAAGTAAGTATTCCCATATTGCCATGAGATTTTCCTCTGAACCACATATTATTACACTATAGTTCACCAAAACACATTACTGCCTTGATTTACACATGAGGAAACTGAGGCTCAGAGACTAAATTACTTGTAAAGCTTCAATTGGGGGTGGGGGGGAGGGGGGTCAGAGCAGGGATCCAAATTTGGTGCTGTCATACTGCTCTTATAGTATTTCTAAAATTGTTCCTAATATGGTATATGCATTTCTAATATATTCAACTTCAAAATGTGCTTCTGTCTTATTGAAATGTAGTAAGAGTAGAGGCACTGCAAATGTTTGGCTTTTTCTTGAAGTCTTCTGGCTCTCCAATAAAGTTTTCTCAGCTACTCCAGGCCCCATTGTTCTCTCCTTCTTGGAATTTATAGCAACAGATGGTTGCTTAGAAACAGACATTTCTGATGCTTGAATCCCAGCTAGAGTTTCCCTGACAAGTGGCCAGTGGATTTGTGTTTTAATGTCTCCAATAATGGCCATAACCTCCTGAGACAGCTAAAGCTGCTGCAGAGGTTGTTTTCCCACTTAGATTGATCCAAAATCTGTTTCTCTGACATCATCCATTGTTTCTAATTTTGTCTTCTGGGAATTTACAAACCATATGTAATTGATTACATATATAAAAAAGCCTTCAGATAATTGGTGTGTGTGTGCATGCACGCGCATGTGTGTTGTGTGCGTGTTGTGTGTGTTGTGTGTGTGTATGTGTGTGTGTGTGTGTGTGTGTGTGTGTGTGAGAGAGAGAGAGAGAGAGAGAGAGAGAGAGAGAGAGAGAAAGGGGTTATATTTAAAAAAACAAAAACAGATACTCTGCTTTCTATAAATGTAAGAATCCATCTTTTCCTCTTTGATTTATCATCTTACCAGTGTCTGTCTCCATACTAATACATGTCATCCTATTACACTAGCTTGGCATTGAGTCTTGATATCTGAAACACATCTCCCTCCCTTGCTCTCCCAGACTGTCTTGACTATTTTGGGCCCTTTAAACCCCATAAATATTTTAGAATCAGCTTTTTACTCACACACACCCCACAGTATTTCTTGGGATTTTAAAAATCGAGGTTGCATTGAATCTGTAGATCACTTTGAAGAGAATTAAACTCTTCATTCTTCTGAGTCTCTAATTCATGAATAAATATATATCTCCAGTTATTTAGGTCTTTGAAAATGTTTTTCAATAAAGTGTTATAATTCATAAAATTTGTACTTTTATTTTTTTAGGTACTTCTTAATGTTTAATGATATCGTTTTTAAAACACCTTGGTTGAAAGAGGAGACGTAGAAAAACATGCCACTCATTAGCGTAGGACCCAATGAAGGATAAAATGACTAACCCGGCCTCCCACCACTAGATCGGTACCAGCACCTCAGAATCACCTTTCACGACCCTCCCTGTCTTGACCATCTTTTTCCTCCCCAAATGTAACTGCCATCCTGACTTCTAACACTACAGCGTAGAACTTTGTATAAATTAAACCATAGAAGATGGACTATTTTGTTTTCAGCTTGCTTTGTTTAATGTCTTATGTATGTGAGTCCTACATATTTTTGTGTGTAGCAGCATCCTGTTACATGAATATATGACAACATGGTTATCCATTCAACTGTAGATGGGTGCCTGGGCCTTTTCCAGCTTGGAGCTGTCTGGCGCAGCTGTGAATATTGTGGCTGTATCTGGTCCACATGTTCATGCTTTTCTGTTGTTTCAAGTGTATGCACATGTTCAACTTGAGGAAACCATGCCAAACAGTTTTTCAAAGTGCTGGTATCACACCAGCTGTATGTGAGAGTCCTGGGTGCACACCAACACATGGCTTTGTCAGCCTGTGCTGGATAACAAACCATCCTGACAGTTAGTAGCTGGAAACAGGAGCCTATACAGAGGTAATGAAAGTTAATGAGGCTGTAAGGGTGAGACCTTAAACTAATAGGACTTATAATGAGAAGAAGAGACAGTAGGTCTATCTGTCTGTCTGTCTCTCCCATCCCCTTCCCTGTGTGTGCACAGGAGAAAGGCCTTATGAGGAGGTGGCATTTACAAGCCAGAAGAGAGGTCTCACCAGAAACCAGCCCTGATAGCACCTTGATCTTGGGCGTCTAGCTTTCAGAACTGTAACAAAATAAAACCACCCAGTCTATGGTATGTTGTTATGGCAGCCCGAGCAAACTAAGAGGTATTCCCCTAAGCTCTGCCTAGATTCTTGACCAATAGAAACTTTGAGTTTTAGGTAATTTGTTATATAACAATGGAAAACTAATACATTAGCCTATTTTTTCTCTCTCTACATTCTGTTTGACGTGTGTCCTCAAAAGATAGACAGGTGGAGTGGTGTCTTGGGGCCCTTCAGATTCTTGATTTCCGGGGTGGGGATAGGGTGTGTGTGTGGAGGGGGAGTCAAGTCCACATCTCTGTCTGATACAGAATCACTCCAATTTCTGAGTCATTTCCCAGCAAAGGGAAAAACAACTGGCTCAGATTCACATTTGGGTGCCATCAGAGGAGGACAGAATAAATTATATAATAATTACTTGAAGTACATGAACTTCCTGTGTATTATTTGTATGGATTCTCTTCCATGGATATATATGTACATGCATTGCTGTAATTATTTAATTCCTATAAGGACAATATTAATATGGTGGATGTTTCTAGGTGATTTTAATGAAACATCATTTGAAAGGAACCTATAGTTTCCAGGACTGCAAAGAAAATAATTTTCTGGGATGTCAGCTGGGGATTCTTCCAGGGAAACCCTGGAAATGGAGAGCTTCCACACACGATTCAGTGCCTGGACCCCGTGTAGCAACAAGGCCTTAAACAGACAGGTGAGTTCCACACTCTAGGATAGAACAAGTTTGATTTGTAAGGCTCATTTTACTGTGACATTTTGGGTCTCACGTTGCCATATATTTTCCAAAAACACCCCTAAAGGACTAGTTTTTGAGTCACTTTCAATAAAAATCAACCTACATTTGTCTCACCCCAGGCTCCAACTCCTACCTTATGGAAGGACTCCAGATCTGTTTCCCTTTCCTCTGGACCTCCAGGGACAAAACAGAAACCTCCAGAATACACACTGTGACAGGAAAGGGAAAAACGAGGTGCTTTTGGTGTGGAGTGTCAATATTTCAGGGTGGGACATAGGAGGTTTACAACCCTGGCCAGGTGGCTCAGTTGGTTGGAGCATCTTCCTGTGCACCAGAAAGGCTGTGGGTCCATTTCCCGTCAGGGCACGTACTTAGGTTGCAGGTTCAATCCCCAGTTGGTGTATGTATGGGAGGCAACTGAGCGATATTTCACTTTTACTAGTACATGGATCTTTCTCTCCCTTTCTCTCTCTCTCTCTCTCTCTCTCTCTCTCTCTCTCTCTCTCTCTCTCTCTCTCTCTCTCTCTCTTCTTCTCTCTGAAATCCATAAAAACATATCCTTGGGTGAGGATTAAAAAAAAAAAGTGGGTATATAATTATGAGTACGTGAAACAGAGTTTATTCTTGTATTATTTATTTGTATTATTAATATTAGTTATTATTTCATATCCTTATTTATTTATTATGATTTATCTTTTAGGTAATGATAGCTGGTAATTTAAGCCACCCTTGGATATTTCTCTGTGTATTTCTTTTTATTAAATATTTTATTGGTTTTTTACAGAGAGGAAGGGAGAGGGTTAGAAAGTTAGAAACATTGATGAGAGAGAAACATTGATGAGAGAGGAACATCAATCAGCTGCCTCCTGCACACTCTCTACTGGGGACGTGCCCACAACCAAGGTACATGCCCTTGACTGGAATTGAACCAGGGACTGTTGAGTCTACAAGCCGATGCTCTATCCACTGAGCCAAACCGGTTAGGGCTGTGTATTTCTTTAATCCTCTCTTCCCTCCTGTGCCAGCTGTGGGGCCTGATGGCCTGGGGATATACCCTGTGAAAGGTAGCACAGGAAGCTGTCCTTGAATGGCTCTGTCAGACCCTGATGGGTTCAGGCCCGCCCACAAGGGAGGGAGACCACCTGAGCTGAGACCAAGGCCTGACTGAGTAATACATCAGTGAGTTTGTATATGTCATTTGAGCAAAGCTGGGCTGACACCCAGGTTTTTTTTGGGGGAGGGTGGGGGAGGAGATGCTGGTTCTTGGTGTTTGTCCTTTCTAGAGACACGTCTAACAATGGCTATTTAGCAGTATTTATTAACTTTTCTTCTGGTGGATGCCATGAAGCTGTAGAAATGTGGGTTAGTATGAATCATACCTACTTCAAATGGCCTCGTTTTCAGTTTAACAAGGGTAGTAGCTTGCTTGTGTTTTTCAAGATGAAATATTTGGAATCTGTTTCCCCGGGCTATCTCAGTCAAAGTAGAAACAAGAGCCAGGATTCCTTACCTCTGTGTGCTGAAAGAGGCCTCGTGGGCCCCTCTGTGATTATCTCCCCACCAGCCCGTGCACAGGCCTGGGCTTGTCTGTGCCCCGGATACAAGCAGGTGAAGCTGGAGGGAGAGACCTCCACCGCGCATGTGCTCTGTGAACTGTGCTCTGCTGTGGGGTGGCTAAATTGCTTAGCAACTAAGAATATGTTAAACTGTACAGAAAAATGTAATCCCCTCTCCCCCTTACAGCTCTTTCAGGAAAGAGTTGCTCTTATAAGTCATTGGTTTGACCTCTGGACTAACAAGCAACGCCAAGAGTTCCTATTCACGATACTTTTACGCTGCACTAAATCGCAACTAAGGTAAACGTAGCTGATTGATGTAGTTACCATTGGTTCTTCATGAAAACAAAATGTTTATATAACCTTTAAGGGTGTGTTTTTTTCCTGCCTAGAAAAAAACAAAGCCCTTGGTGTTTTGACGTTTGAAGGTTTATGAACACTCTTCTGCCGCCGATTCCTTGAGAGTGACATGGAACCTCTGGGGCTTTAACATCTTCGTAGGGGGGGGAGGGGGGGGGAGATGTTGAATGGTGGTATCTGAAACATATCTGAGCAGTAACCATGGCAGCAACAAAGGAACATGGGCAAGACTAGCCCAGCACGGCCACTGATGACCAGTGTGTCCTTGTTCTCGTCCGTAACCTCCTCTCCTACCATGTCTACCATCTCCTTTGAAATCCTGCAGCAAAGATGGTGTGATATTGGAAGGTGTTAGTTGAAATACCAGGGGTTGCTATTATTCCGATCAGGAATTAATACTCTGGAGGTAGTTAGCTAACATTGAATGGGAAAGGTCACAGTCTCAGTCATTACCAAGTATTTCACTAATTAACATAGCAAATATTAGCTATTATCAGAGCAACCAGTGGCTGGTTGACTAGATTTCTGGGAGTCTGAGGCCAACCACGAGGGTGACGATAGACTTCTGTTTCTGGAACGTGCACTGCTTCTTGTCCTTTCTCATTGAAGTGAACCTTTCACCCAAAGGACAGCGCGGGGACGTCAGCCTGCAGGAGAGGCCGGCTTGGGCTTATTCGCCCAGGTTTGCTTCTGAGAACTCTAAGTATGGTATCGCTCGGTGTGAGTGGCTTTCACTGCAACCTGGTGGGAAGGTTGGGGGGACTTTGAACTTCTTAGGTAGCTGCTGAAAAGTACTGGAGACTTGTGTGCAAGACCCAATTGGTTTTTTCAGTTTGTAATGCCCGCCTCCCACTTTTTCTTGCACTTTTTCTTGCCCATCTATTTTGCTAAGCCATTTCCTGTCTCCTACCCACTCGCTCACCTTCTCCGTTGCCAGCTTTCTCCTGCATCCTGGGCACATAGTGGATTGTTAATCGACTGTCCCTTATGAAGCCACTGAGTCACCAGAGGGAGACAGACACCTTCCTGGTTGTGTTTAAAGAAACTGCCAACACAAGCCACAGAGAAACAGTTCTCGAGTCAGTGCTTAAAAATCAGGGAAGGGAACTTTTTATGGCAGTCATGGCTAGGTTTTCTTCTACTCCAACTTGACAGCTTTCAAGATAAGAAAATGACAGGCCAAACCCCATATACATAATTACTTTGTGGTGTAGTCCCACGTGTCATAGACCAAGCAATTTTAGTTGTAACCGCTAGAGGTCACTAGAGAACTTCTGGTATATTTTGAGGCTTATTACCATTAGGCCTGACATTTTGTCGCTGGAAATTGCATCCTTTGTCTGGTACCTGAATTCTTCTTTCTGTGGGACAAGGGTATGGAACTAATCTGTTGAGTGAGATTACTTTCCTTTGTTCCCTAGCAGCTGTGCTTCCGCAGGGCGCCGTTTGCATTTCATCATTCCACAAATCTGTTACTACATTCTCTGAGCTGCTGATTTTAGGGGAAGCTGTATATCAATTTCTGGTCTCTAGATTTGGCATCCTGAACCCATCTTTAATTAGGAGTGGTGGTTTTTCTTGTTTAACATCCATCAGTTCGCTCCCTGAAGTCTGGATTCAGTTTTTCTTGTACCACTTCCTCCCCATCTCTTTCAACTACCCATTTCTTCTCTCCCATCAGCATCTGCAGATCCCATGTGCTCATAGTGTTTGTTATCCAATCTGAATGGTGCTAAATGTTAATTAAATCTTAAAAGCCCAACTCATTTTATTTTTTAGATTACAGTTAGAGAAGTCACCTTTCTTTGAAACACCTTTATTGAGAGAGAATTCACATACAACAAAATGCATCTATTTAAAGGGTTAAAGGTCAGTGGTTTTAGGAAATTCCGAGTTGTTCAATCATTACCACAACCGAAGCTTAGAATGTTCTCATCACCCCCCAAAAAACCCATACCTATTAGCAGTCACCCCTTATCCCCACCTTCCAGCACTGGGAAACCAATAATCTACCTTCTGCTTCTATAACTTTGCCTTTTCTGGACTTTTCTTATAAATGGGATCATACAATTTGTGATGCTACTTTCATGAATTATAATATTCTTACCATTCACCCATTTTGTAGCGTGTATCAGCACTACATTCCTTTTTATTGTCAAATAATATTCCATATAGCACATTTTATTTGCCCAGTCATTAGCTGATAGACATTTGGGTTGTTTATGCATTTTGGCCACTGCAAATAATGCTGCTATAAACATGTGTGTACAAGTTTTTCTATATCGATGTGTTTGTTTCTTTGAGGTATATACCTAGGAATGGAATTGCTGGGTCAAAAGGTGGCAGGGCAATTGACTTTTAACTATTAAGCATTTCTTTTGAATCACATTTATTCCTATAGTCCTTGTTCCCTGATAACTGTGAATAAGCCTGTGAATAAACAGGAGAATTTAGCATTTTTTATACATAAGCCAAGCGAAATTTATGCAAATTACCCTTTTTTCAAGGCAGAGAAGCCAAGCTTTAGGTGTTTTGTTTTGTAATTTTTGAGTAAGATTTAAAATTTTAAATTGTTGACAGTATTACAGATGTTCCCCATTTCCCTCCTTTGCCTCCCTCCACTAGCCCCACCCCTCCCAGACCTTCCCCACACTATTGTCTGTGTCCGCAGGTTATACATATTAATGTTTTAATTCAGGCAGTTACAGCTATAATGAGTAAACAAGATATGCAGTATTGGTCAGAAACATGCTATCACCTTTAAAAGTTTCCTTCAGCTGAAGCTGGTTTGGCTCAGTGAATAGAGTATCGGTCTGCAGACTGAAAGGTCCCGGGTTTGATCCCGCTCAAGGGCACGTACCTCAAGGGCATGTACCTGGGTTGCGGGCACATCCCCAGTAGGGGGTATGCAAGAGGCAGCTGATGGATGTTTCTCTCTCATCCAGTTTCTAACTCTCTATCCCTCTCTCTTCCTCTCTGTAAAAAATCAATAAAATATATTTCTAAAAATATTTAAAAAAAAATTTTCCTTCAAAAGTTTTTCCTTAATCTCTGTGAGATGTAGTCAAACATCTAATGTTTTTTCTTTCCTAATAAATATCCCGCATTGTTATGATTTAAAAAGACTTCTTAAATGGAGTTTTATGATAGTTAAGACACTTTTCAAAGGTTCAGCTTCTGAAATTATCCTCCTGGCAGAGATTGTCCCTCTCATCTTGATTTAAAGGTCACCTCTCCCGGGAGGCCTTCCCTGCTCATTGCTCACCACCAGCAATTGTCACACACCTCTCCCACGGCACCTCCCCAGGACATTATGCTTCTGTGGCCCTGTGTCTAATGGTTTCCAGTGGTGTCGGCCCCCTGCTGCTGGCCTGGGCTGACCTGTCCCGGGACCGCTTAAAGGAAACGGGGCTGCCGTGTCTGTCACACTGGAGAAAACTAGAGGAGTCTGCTTCTGTCTCCTGGCCACACTGGTGAGACCGGTTCCAAACTGCCTCTGCATGGCACCAGGCAGCGCCCTGCGCCAAGGCCTTGCTGGAGCTGTTCACACTTGTCGCTCTCCCTGGTAGGTGGGGCCACATTCATGCAAATTCATTCCCCAGAGATGGATGGCATTTCTGTGGGTGGGTGTTTCTCAGGGATGAGGGAGATAGCGATCAGTGAAGGACTCTAATTATTGGTCTCCCTCAGAGCCACTGGAAATGGGATTGGAGGGCAGAATGCCCACCAACCAACATACAGATGAGAGACCCCCCTCCCCCCCACACACACCACTACCTCCCACTTCAGGACACCTGCCCCTCTTCCCAGCTCCCCCCTCACCCCCAGGGCTCAGTGCAGGGTGTGTATCTCAATTGTGAACTGTGAGGGAATCTAGTATATAAATTTTTCAGAGACAACGTGCTTCTAGGCTAATCTTGAATACAGATCAGCTACATCACTGTGAGTCACTGCACACCCATTAGAGAGATTATTTCTGTGAGGAGGCAGTAGGGAGAAGAGAGTGTTAGGAGACACACTGGGTTTCTGAATGTCTAACACAGTCTTGACATGAGAGTCATCCTGACTCTTCCCTCCCCTCAGCTCTTGGTCTGGACATGTTGTTGTCCTTTCATATAGACCAGATGGTCATAGGCAACTGTATGAAAGACTGTATGTCAAACTCATGGCCTGTGGGCCGCATGCCTCGTTAAATTGGCCCATGTTAGCCTTTGAGTTTAACATGCTTGCTGTATGTATTAATATTCATTGTTAGAGTGGTTTTTAGGGGTGGATGAAGCTAAGAAAGAAAACCTTTGAGTTTAAAAAAAAAAAAAAAAAAAAAAAAAGGAGAAACCCAATTAAAAACCCTAAGCTGTTTAATTGGGTGGGAATAGACATAAAAGGAGAGCAGATGGCAAACCTGTGCATTGATGTTCTCACTTCCCATTATGTAAATGGTGTCTTTACTTGACTTAATAATGTTTCACTTATCTTTGTAGCATTAAGCACCACCTGACATCATGTTATATCCAGTGTTTGTTGGCTTATTTCCTGTCTACATGTCCATGGGAATGTAAGAGCTTTTTCTGGTGACTCTTTCTGTCCCTAGCACTTAGAGCAATCAATACCAGCTACATACATAGCAGCCACTCAATAAATGCTTGTTGAATGATTGAGATGTTTAAAACACTCCCATTACAACAATAACCAAAAGGTGATCAGAAAAAAAATTTTTTTTTCATTTGATAGTTTGTAGGAGGAAAACATTTTAAAGATATTACAAGTTTTTTCGCCCGGCTGGCATGGCTCAGTGGTTGAGCATCGACCTTTGAACCAGGAGGTCACGGTTCGATTCCTGGTCAGGGCGCATGCCTGGGTTGCAGGATCCATCCCCAGTGTGAGGTGTACAGGAGGCAGCCGACCAATGATTCTCTATATTGATGTTTCTACCTCTCTCTCCATCTCCCTTCCTCTCTGAAATCAACAAAAAAATATTTTTTAAAAAGACATTACAAATTTTTGAATAGAGGCAATTACTAATACTTTGCTTCATTCAAAACTTTTCATATTGAATTAATTCCAGACATGTCTAGAGCAATCCAAAGGAATTGTGCACAACAATACAACCTAAGGGGCCCTGCCACACAACTCCACGGGCTGCTATTCCACGCTGTCAGCTGTGTGAATGGCGTCTCTCAAAATTCATTGCACAGCTTCCCAAATGCAGCAGCCCAGAGAGTACTAACAGCCTTTTGTAAAGTACACAATATTAGCTTCCAGCTCCACCACGTGTCCTCTTAACCTTTGTGTAAGAGGAGTCAAATTCACAGATAACGGGGGGAAATGGAGACCAGGTTTTGAGAGACTGTTTGTGCTCTGTATTTAAGAATCTCTGTAAGAAATGCCCAGAGCCAGTGTAGAAGTGGCTGCCCGGGAGACCTGTGTGGCCTCGCAGGTCTGAGAAGCAGAGGTAGCATGCCATGGCGCGTCAGTGAGCGTCAGTGACACATGCCATCACTCCTCCTACTCTCTCTATTAATTCTTTTATTTCATGGTCAGAATGCTTTCAAGTAAAAACAGCAGAAATGGAATTCAAACCAGTTTAAGAAGAAATGTGAACTTATTGACCTAAGATTGGTCTAGCTGTCTGGCCAGTGTTGCCCAGTGGTGAGTGTTGACCCATGAGGAGGTCACAGTTAGATTTCCAGTCAGAGTACAGGCCCAAATAGTACTACCAGCCATTTATAAAGTACATGTTCCATCCCCAGTAGGGGGTGTGCAGGAGGTAGCCGATCAATGATTCTCTCTCATTATTGATGTTTCTATCACTCTCTCCCTCTTCTTCCTCTCTCTGAAACCAATTAAAAAAAAAAAAAAAGATTGGCCTAGCTTCAGGCTGGGCTAGATCCTTGGAATCAAATGATGTTACTAGATCTCTTTCTTGTGGGTGTCTGTCTTTCCTTCCCATCCTCTCCCTCTCTCCCTCTCCTCCCTCTTTCTCTCCCTTCTCCCTGCTCTGCTTTCCTATCTGTGTTGTATACAACTAAAAAGATAAGTGCAAGGCCATTAATCAGGAAATTATAAATTAGTATTAAATAATAATAAGAAATAATCCTGGATAAACAGACACATGTACCATGTTTAAATATGTCAATTTTCTCTAAATTAACCTTTAGGTTTAATTAAATCTCAGTAAAAATCCCCAAATAGTATTTCCTTATGAACCTTGAGAAACTTATTCTAAAACTAATCCAGAAAAGAAAATGGACAATAGTTAAGAAACATTTGAATATAAAAGAAAAAACGTGCAAGAATTGTACTGCCAGATAATAAAACTTTTATCCATTTAATAAATACTTCTTGCAACCCAGCAATTTTGCTTCTGGGTACTTACCTGAAGAAAACAAAAACACTGATTTGAAAAGATATACACATCCCCATATTCATTGCAGAATTATTTAAAATTCTCTAAAATTATTTAAAATAAGATATGGATGCAACCTATTTGTCCATCAATAGATGAATAGATAAATAAAGCTGTGGTACATATATACAATGCACTATTACTCAGCATTATAAAGGAGTGAAGTATTGCCATTTGCAACAACATGGATGAATCTAGATAGTATTAAGCTAATGGAAATAAGTCAGACAGAGAAAGACAAATACCATATAATTTCATTTATATGTGGAATCTAAAACAACAACAAACAAAACAGGAACAGACTAAGATACAAAGAACAAACTTATGGTTGCTCCCTTAATTGCTGAAGACTTTGGCACTTGGTTCTTCATTTCCTCTGTACCCCAATCCCAGTCATTATTCTATGTGTTCCTGGAACGCACATGGAAACCCATCTCCTACAGACTCTCACCATGCCAAAGAGTGTTTGTAAAGTCACCAGACAAGTCTCCAGAGGTGCTACCTTGGCAACTAGAAGGCGGATACCTCTACCTAACCCATTCGCCCCTCTCCAGGCCACCTCCCCAAGCTGTTCCCCCAGTCACTTTCATCACAATTTTGGCAGCTTCTTTCCATTTCTTATCAGGAATTTAAGAGCAGAGAATTCGATTCAAGCCCCATATTACTAAAGCCTTGTTATTTTTGCAAAGTACACATTGTACATCTAGTAGCACACTGCAGAGCATTAGCATGAATTATTTAAAAGAAGCTATCCTTGTCAGAATAAATGAGCAAAGCACATTTTGTTCATTGTCTCCTTATGTGTTGTTATTTCTCTTCACAGATTTATTACTTTGCCACGCAAACTAAATTGCAACAAGCTACGGTGTCATTGCTGCAAACTCGCCCTGTTCTGCTGCTCATGCACTGGTTTCTTAAATGTGACTGAAGCATTTTCTTTCCTTCTTGCTTAAGATTCATTCACTATGCTTGAATGTGTCCTTGTAGCAGAAGCACAGACTGGGAAACATCAATAAAACATGTGTAATTGGGATTTTCTTTAAAAAGTAACTCAATTCTTCCCATTTACTCTGCTGGTATGAATTGGGAGAGGCTGTGGGGGTGAAGGGGATGGGAACAAAAACTCCAAAGGTACTGAGTCCCTCTTTGAAAAGGAGGCTGAAGACATTATGTTTTGCATCGTATTGGATGGATGAGTTTTGTAATTCCAAATGAGAGCAAATTGTCTGTCAAGAGCCAGTGAAGTGACAGAGAAGCCTGCCTCAAACAGTGATGCGTTAGATCAGTGATCCATTGAGGTTAACTGTTCTTGGTGCGGGCATAGTCTTGTTCAGCCTGAATGTTAATCTCTATCAATACTGTGAAGATTCCCCAAGTGACATTTCTGTCTGTGGACACTATATGCTGCAGGACATGCACCACTCCATTCTTTGCCCTCCTGCTTACATGACACGTACATGCACATGCATGCACGTGCTTTCCCCAGACTGACATGCCAACAGGTTCATTTTAAAGCCACTGTTTTGTCTCAGGTTGTGACAAAGCTGCACGGACAGGAATGGAGAGAGAGCAGGGACTAAAAATAAAGCCAGGGGAGAAACACACACAATAATTGGCAATCACTAAACCTTGGAACTAAAACAGGTAGCTTCTTCCCTTTTTTTTTTTTAAAGTCCTTTTTGTCTTGCAATAACTTTTAACTTACAGAAACATTGCACAAATGGTATAAATAATTTATTTACACTGTTCATCTGGATTCCTCAATTGTTAACATTTTACTTTTTTTTGGCCATATTATTCCAAATCATTTGAGAGTAGGTTGTAAACATGTTCCTTACTAACCCTATGCATTTCAGTAAGTCCTGAAACCAAGGACAGTGTGTGAAAATCAAGAACATCCTCCACTACCAGGAAATCAGCATTTATTAAGCACGACCATGCAACTCATAGATTCCATTCAGTATTCCTGATTTTTCCAGCAATGTCCCTTATAATCATCCTTTCCTTCTCATTCCAGAATCCAATCCACGGCCACTGATGGTATTTAATTTTTATGTCTCTATAGCCACCTTTCACTGCTCAGTGTTTCCTTGTTTGTTTCTTAACACTTGAAGAGCACAGACGTGTGACTTTGTTGAATGACCTTTAGTTTGTGGTTGGCTGACTTTTCCTCAAGATCAGATCCAGGGCATTACATTCTTGGCAGGAAGAACACAGAAGCAATGCTGTGTTTTCAGTGAACCACATCGGGGCCAACCATGTCCATTTGTCCTTTCCTAAATAAATTATTTATACTATTTTTTACAATATTTATTAGTTTAGATGACTAATTATGAAGTATTTTGTACTAATTAGTTAATAACTAAAAAGTAGTGGAGTGATTACTTTGAAATGAATTAAAAATATTTGAATCTATGCAAATATCCTATTTCTCATCAAACTTACTTGCTGCATCCACTGGTGATTCTTATCTGGAGCATTTATTACTACGATAGCTACCAAGTGGTGATTTTCTAATCTAGTTCCTTCTACATGTATGAGCTGGTGTTCTGTTGCAAGGTAGAATTTGCCCTCCTCTTACGACTTGTATGTAGATGAGGCTCTAGCTAAGCCAGCAGTTTGGGTCAATTCCTGGTCAAGACTCTCTCTGGACTAGTGGATGTTCAGCAAGTTGTTCATGAATGTAGCCAAGGTCTTTTTGTCCCTAACTGGAGGCACCATTTTCATTTCACTTGGAAACTTTCTGAGGCTTGACCCTCTCTGTGGGAATGTAGGTCAGAGAAGACCCATGGCAGAATGAGATCTGTTCAGAGTCATGACTTTTCTTGCAGTGAGTTCATCTGTCTGTTAGGACCCAGTAACAGGGCAGCAGTAACACCTTAGCAGAGAGAAAATGTTCTAGTGTCAATGGCCTGAGGTAAATGAGTTTTGGCGGGTTCTTATTGCCAAAGTTTCCAATCAGCTGTGAGACTGGTCACAAATGTCTGTAATTCCACAAAGTTTGGAGGAGATGAGAAGTCCCCATGAAGAGTTTGATTTACTGGTATCTAGATTGCTCCCAAACTTTCTTACTCTAGAGATTCTTCTGCTACAGTCCCCATCTGGTAGCTTGGGACTGTAGCAGAAGTTTATGCTAATATCTAAAAAGGACAGTCATTTTTGTTGTTTTTATAGTTGGTGGCTGCAGGGCCAGCCACAATGCATCTTTCATAGGCTGTCAAATGTCTCTTTGGCCTCTACAGTCCCAAGATGATCACTTTGATAGGGCCTTAGGTTTTGTCTTCTTTATTCAAGATCTGTGCTTAGGGAGCTTGAAATGCAGTGTAAGAAGTTTTTCTTGACAGATGTCATATATAAAAAGTTTTCTTTATAGATGTCACATTAAGAAATTTCTGAATTTCTTTACGTATGATAATATTAGATAATATGTTTTTTATGTTCTCATTATTTAGTATACACACTGAAATGTTTATAGATAAAATATGATGTCTTGGACTTTATTTTCAAATAACACGGAAGTGAAGAAATGAGGAGAAGGAGGAGAAAAAGGACAAAGAGGAAGAGGGAGAAGAAGTTTAAAAAGCTGTGTTATCTGTCTCGTTATGAATACCTTAAAATAGGGGAGCACCATAACTGACACAATTCTATTTGAGAAGGGTCTGTTGCCCACATTAGGATTAATCACACAGTTGGATCATGATCATATGGAGTCTCTTAAAGTACCCTAGAAATTGTCAGTGGTTTACATGAAGTGGCCGTGGGTATGCGGAGTGTCCTTGAACTATATCAAAGTAGTACATATTTCCAAACATTTTTAAATGAAAAGGCCCTCGTGTTCTCACTCTGTGCACTTTGCTGTTGATGTGATAATGCATTTAAAGATGTTTCTGGCATTTTCTTTCTTTCTTTTTTTTTTTAATCTGAAAGATGGTGCTAGCTATTTGGTTATTGGCTAGAATTTCTGAGTTATCTAAATCCATAGTTTGTAAAAAGAACAAAACAACCGAGACAAGCTCTTGATGCTCTTTGCGTGGCATCGAGGCTGTGGGGAAGGTGCTGTGAAGAGTGGACCAGGGACACTGCAGTGGGCATCGTTTAACTTCAGGCTGTCCTGTTTTTGTTCATAGTGACACAGCACTGCTCTTCCAGCTCTGAAAAAGGGGGTCAGCTGGCGTGAGAAGAGTTTGGGTCTTTTTTAGTTAAGTGTGGTAGTTTTAAACTGTTTGTTCTTAAACAAACTGTACAATTCTTCATTTTCAGCAAAGTCAAGACTCACTGCATCAATGAAAGTTCAAGAACCTTCTGTACTAAAACACAATTAGGAATGTTTTTTTTTTCTTCACTTTTACATACTTTTTTTAAAAAAACTTTTATATACTTAAGAGTGCTGAAATATTTTTGAACCTAAATAAACAGTATTACATTAAAAAAAAAAAAACATTAGAAAAAATAACAAATTTTACCCAAAGCAAGTAGAAGGGAAAAAATAATGATTAGTAAAAATAAATAAAATAGAAAATGAATAGTTTTTAAAAATCTACAAAAACAAAAGCTGTTTTTTTTTAAAAAAAATAACAAAGTTGACACACTGAGTAGCAAAGAAAAAAGAGAGAAAACAAAAATTATCCAATATCAGGAATAAAAAAGAGGGTATTGCTATAAGTCATACAAACCTAAAAGGTAATAATATAAGAAAAGTATCAATAATTTTACACTCATAAGTTCAACAACTTAAATCGTTGTTCTGTTTTGTACAGTTCATGGATATTAGTGTTCTGAACTAAATTTCTGCCTCTTTCTTCTTAGGTTTGTCCATGATCAGTTTTCAGAAAGGATGCAAGTGGCCAAAGTGGACTTCTCCACAGTGTTACCACGCTTCATTTCTCTCTACATCTTTTCCTTTCTGAGTCCGAAAGATTTGTGTGCAGCCGCACAAGTCAGCTGGCCCTGGAAGTTTTTAACTGAACAGGTGGACTACTTGTTACTTCCTAGTTAGGGTTCAAATACAACAATCATCTCTAATGAGGCTCCTGGGAAACTTTCTTCTCAGAGAAAGATAGGGGTATCTGACACATACTTAACTTATCCGTAAGAAAAAAAAAAAAAAGGAATAAGTACATTACTTTATTTTGTAAGTAACAGCTATACATTATTCTAATAATTCATGTGATTATAATAATTTTGAAGTACTCAAATATTTAGAAAATATTTTACCTTGGCTAAACAAGTCCATTCTTTCCTAAAATTATTTAAGCTTTGGTTTTTATATAGGACTAGAGGCTTGATGAATGAAATTCGTGCACTTGTGGGTAAAGGGGAGGGAGGTCCCTTAGCCCGGCCTGTGCCCTCTTATAGTCTGGGAGCCCAGCAATCAATTGCCCCACAGAGGGAGGCCCTGTCCATCTGGCCGGTGCCCCACCCATCTGCCACAGCCTGCCAGTTGATGGCCTGGGTCTCCCTCTGTCTACGGGGTGATCATGGGGTGATGGCGGGGGGCCCCTCAACCAGTCACATCACACACACCTTGGCTGGCCTGGCGCCAGTGAGTGTCGTAGTGTGGTCATCCCGACAGTCATTCTGCTCTTCAGCCATTCGGTTGATTTGCATATTACGCTTTTATTATTATAGATTATTTTATTCATAATAATTCACAACTTCAACTGAGCTCTCTTTGGCTACTATCTATAAAGAAGATAAGCTTGCCTCCGGCCTATTTGTTCCTTCATTTTTTTAAAAAAGGCTTAAGCCGGGACCGGTTTGGCTCAGTGGATAGAGCGTCGGCTTGGGGACTGAAGGGTCCCGGGTTCGATTCCGGTCAAGGGCATGTGCCTTGGTTGCGGGCATGTCCCCGGTGGGGGGTGTGCAGGAGGCAGCTGGTCGATGACTCTCTCTCATCGATGTTTCTGACTCTGTATCTCTCTCCCTTCCTCTCTGTACAAAGTCAATAAAATATATTTAAAAAAAAAAAATAAAAAAAAGGCTTAATAGGATGTAATGGGGACATACTTTAAAAACAAGTCAATAACTTACTTCTTGAACCTGTACACACTTCCCAGGTGGTGTGTGCTAGATTCTGATCCCAGAGAACACCTTGCTCTCTGTGATGGGGCCACATGCAAGAGCCACTGTGAGCCCTGGACTTAGTGCTACAAAAAAGTCCAGGCTTTGTGTTTGCATAGCAAATTGTTCTCTGTCTTTCTATTTTCAACCTTTCTGTGTCCTTATGTCTAAAAAAATATGTCTTATAAACAGAATATGGTGGTTGTGGTTGTTTTTTAACATTTAGTGGTCTTTGACTTTTAGTGGGGGTGATTTGGTCTATTTATATTTATGTAAATACTGATATATTTGGGCCTAACTTTACCATTTTACTATTTATTTTTTGTTTATTCCATGTGTTTTCTACTTCATTTTTCTCCTTGTCTTCTTTTGGAGTACTTAAATATTTATTTATTTTTATTGTTAATTATGAATTCTTCAGGAGTTCTTTCATGGCTACCATAGCGGTTACAGCACTCATGCTAGGATTATTTACCCACTTATGAGAGAATGCAAAGAGCTTAGAATCCTTTAATGCCATCCTCCTCCCCCGCCCCTTTGTTTCTATGCTTTTGTTGTCAGATATTCTAATGTCATCTATGATTACATATATATTTAAACATATGTAAAAGATACAAACACTTGAATATATGTTAACCTCACAAGACTTTATTTAATTATTATTTGTCAATTACAGTTATATTCAATGTTATTGAGTATCAGTTACACGTGTACAGCATAGTGTTTAGACAATCATGGACTTTACAGAGTGGCCCCCCTGTAATTCTAATATCTACCTGGCACCATACATAGTTATTATTGACTAATTCCTTATGTTTTAATGTACATGTCTGTGTCTGTTCTGTAACTACCAATTTGTACTTCTTAATCCCTTCACCTTTTTCACCAACCCCTGCCCCCGTTATCACTATTTTTTATATAGTCAATATTTATGGGTGACAACATATTCACTTTTTGTTGTTGTTGTTGCTCTTCCTAACGTCCTACATCTCCGAATTTCCACGTGGGGTCATTTTCCTTCCGAATTCTCTTTAATATTTCATTTTATGCAACTTGCTGATGACAAATTCTCTGTTTTTATAAAAAAAAAAAGTCTCTTTTCATATTCATAATTAAAGGCTAGTGTTATTGGAAATTTGAACTCTAGGTTGGCAGTGAATTGTTTGTAGTATATGATATTTTGCCATTGTTCTCTGGCTTCTACAACTATTTTTTGGAGTAGGAAATTTTATAGTTGTTCCTTTAAAAGTAATATTTCTATTTTCTCTAGCTGCTGTATCTCTTTCTCTCTTTTGTTTTGTGTAATTTTATCATAATGTACCTAGAGTTTGTGTCTGTGTGTGTGTTTGTACATTTATCCTGTTTTGTGTTTTGCAGTGATTTTTGAATCTGAGATTTAATGTCCTTTATCCATTTTGAAAAGTTCTCAGATGCTATCTCTTTATATATTGCTTCTGCCCCATTTTCTCTCTTTTCCTTGTGGTATTCCAATACTTATCCCATAAGTTTCACATTTTATCATATGTCTTTTCCTTCCTTTTGGCTGTCGGTGTTTCAGTCTGGACTTTTCTTCTGGCCTGTCATTTAGTTGACGAATTACCTCTTTAACTGGATTCTAATTTGCTCTTAAACTGGTCCATCGAGTTCCAAATTTTAGTTATACTTTTCAGGTCTAGAATGTTGATTTGATTATCTTGCCAAAATTTTCCACCTAGCTATTTCATTTCTTAGACATATTAAGTATAGGTTATTTTTTTTAAAGTTTATATCTGATAATTATAACATCTGGATCTCCTGAGGGTCTCTTTCTATTTACTTAAATACAAAAGAAAAATGAATAATTGTCTTTTTGTGTGCCTGCTATTTTTGATTGAATACCACATACTGAGTATAAGTAGTTAATGTGATAATTTGAGTCTCTGGATGATGTTATCTACCTCCAGAAAGAATTTGCTGTTGGCTCTGGCATTTGGTTTGGCTAGGAACAGATGCCTGAAATCAATCAGAGAATAGGCTGTTTCAAAGCCAGCTTCGGTCCAGGTGATAGTTTACCCAATTCCTCATTGTCTTTGCTGAAAAGAATCTCAACTGAAAGCCTGGTGTGGTTATCGGGGTTCCTCCCCTTAGTGGGCTCTAAATTTAAATTTGTTTCCTCTCCTCCCTGTGAGAATGTCTAGAAGTCTTTCACTCGTAGCTTTCTGCTCAGCTTGTCAGCCTGAACTTCACCGTGGAGCTGCCAAACATCCTGAGGTGAGAGTGATGCTCAAGATCAGGCTTCTCTCTGGCTGCCCAGGTCCTCATTGCACTGGTAGCTCTACAATGTCTTCAAATAATTGTTGTATAGTATTTTGTCAAGATACTTAATAAGATTCAACCACATGAAATCTGCTGTTTTCATATATCAAAACTGGTTGCACACTGGCAATATCACATGTTGTTCTCTGTGGGAGGATTGGTCTGAAACAAACAACTATATCATTGCTAGAGGCAGAAGTCCCAGAATCTAGCCTTAAAGTAACCAAATGCTATGGGGCACTAGATGTGTGGACCAAGATAACTAATACATATACTCGAGTGGCCAGATTATTATGATATCCTATATGATAAAAGGCTAATATGCAAATTGTCCCCTTGATCAGGAGTTCCACCAGCAGGCAGGCTGGCCAACCTCCTATGTTCCTTGCCCCTGGCCAGGCTGGCTGGACCACACTGCTATTTATTTTTTGGAGGAGTTATTCCGAGTTTGACCCCCTAGGGTGAATTCATGCACCGGGCCTCTAAAATATATATACTGAGCAGCCAGATTATTATGCGTTCAGAGATCATAATAATCTGGCCACTCAGTGTATATTCATACATAATCAAAGGATGTTTTGCTATGAATGTTTCTTATTTCTCAGCATCAAGATTAGATGGCAAATAAACTGCACTGGAAATCTGAAAGTACTAAAAAAATATTATTTGTGTACCTGAAAGCATTATTACTAGGAAACTGACCTTTAAAAAAACTCACAACTCATCGTTCTCGTTCTCGTTTTTTTCTCCGAAGGATTGCATATGGATGCCCAAATGCATCAAGCTGGGGTGGTTTTTGCCCTATTCGCCAACAGATCATGAGTACGGAGCTTGGAAGCACCATTACATTGCTTGTGTGTGCAGCTTAGACTGGCTGACACCTAGGGAAGCTGCTGCTGTTTATGGGACCCTGAATGAACCCAAAGCAGGTGACGAGGAGCTACAGGAGAGACACAGAGAAAAGTGCCTAAGGAAACTAATTTGGGGGGAGATTGCACTGCGTAAGAGTGAGTAGCGTTTAAAACTTCACAACATAACCAAGTGTTGTAGAAACCAATGGGCTTACATACAACTTGCCACAGAGGAGGATAGCGCTGTCTTTCTGGAACAGCATGTGGATGGCATTCTCTGAAGTATGTTCAGAACAAGCTCTTTTTCTCCTCACTCTATTTCAAGTTCATGAATAAGCCAAAAAGATTTCAGATGGATTATATAAGGTCAGTTATCAGCACCTCGATTGCTATCCTAGTTTTTCTTTTAGTTAATAAGACCAAAGATAAGGAGGAGAGAGAAGTACAAACACAGGCAAAAGCAAATAAATAGTTTCAGGACAGATCAGAAGAATTTGGATTGTTGAAAAGGGCGAAGAAATGAAAAGGGAATGAACAAAGGAAGAATGATAGAATGGTTTTTTTTTGTTTGTTTTTTTTTTAAGTGGAAAGGGAGCTGGGACAGGACACACGTTCAGCTAAGCCTTCTGATTTCTGTGTAAAGTTAATGGACAAAGCTGACTTGAGTTCTGCTGTTTTTTGCTTTTTCTTGATTCACCCTCTGTGAGATTGTCACAAATGAGAAATTGCTGGAAGCTCAGAAGAAAGGCAGAAATGGATAGAGGCCTATAAATTAACTGGCTTCCACAAGAAAAAGAGTTGCTTGTTCTCTGAGCTTTGTTTCTTGACCTCAAACGACTGGGAACTTGCAGCCACAGTGCTGACAGGATAAGAAATCCAAACAGAGTCCATAAAAGTGGTTATAATGATTGCCGTTTGGAACACTGCCCTGGGACGGCTTTATTTTTGATGCCTTTATCTATGGAGCCTTGGCTGGGAGAAGCGTGCAATCAACAGCCAAGCCGGCTGCTGTTTGTTTTTCAGAGGAGTTATTCCGAGTGCGACCCCCCTGGGTGAGCGGAACACGCTGCTCCAGATCGTTCAAATCCCGATGCCAACCCCGTCTCCCCCACACTGTGAGGGGCCGAGTGGGATTACAGGAAGCTTTGGAGAAACAGCTTGCTTTGCCCAAGCGGTAAGCAAACCTCCACCTACTCGAGCTGCTCAGGACCATCCCCTGATACCAGTTCTAGAATAATCTAGCTAACATGCAGGATCTCTCACCATTATATGGCTCTTATCCTTTGATATAGCAAGAACAGTTGTCTTTTGTTGTTGTTGTTAATTCTCACCTGATGTTTTCCCATTGATTTTTAGAGAGTGGAAGGGAGGGGGAGAGACACAAAGAGAGAAACATTGATACTAGAGAAACACACCCATTGGTTGCCTCCGGCACACGCCCTGATGGGGGCCTGGGATCGAGCCTGCAACTCGGGTACATGCCTTTGTCTGGATTTGAACCCAGGACCATTCAGTCCAGGGGCCGCTCTATTCACTGAGCCAAATTGGCTAGGGTAACAGTGGTCTTTAGCATGCTTTCTATAAAGAGGCCACATGGTGGATATAGTATATTTTCTGTGTATGTGTGTGTGTGTGTGTGTGTGTGTGTGTGTGTGTGTGTGTGTGTGTGTTGTAGGGCTGAAGCATATTCCGGTGGTAATGTAGGGGTGGGAGTGACTGGAGAGAAGGGAGACATCACTGGGAACACCATGAGGCCTGGATGATTAAGGAAATATAAAATCTCCCAGATGCCCCTTTTCAAAATGTCCCCTCGAACCTCTAAGTAAGTCCCCACCTTCGCTTTCAGAGCCCCACGGAAGCTAAGCTGCAGGAGAGCTTCCTGGTCTCCCACAGACGGAGGAGGGGCGGCCTAGAGAGCAGCTCTGGCCCTGCCTGCCCAGGAGACATATTTGCTTTTGTTCCCAAACTACAGGGAGAAACGGAAGCACTGAGGCCACTTGCCCTGTATGCAATAGAGCTGGCGACCACAGAGAACATACTATCAAAATCACACTAAGAGAAAAGGAGCCCTGGCCAGGGTGGCTTAGCTGGTTGGAGCATCATTCCCACCCCAAGGGATGGCAGGTTCAAGTTCCCGGCGTGGCACACACCTAGAGTTGCGGATTCAACCCCGGACAGGGCTCATGCAATGTTTCTCTCTCTCCCTTCCTCTCTCTAGAAATCAATAAACATTAAAAAATATATATATTTTTTAAGAGAGAGAAAATGAGAACTTCCCTTTTTCCCCCTTCCCCCTACAGAAGTAATGCTTTTGGAAGACATTCCTACCCTTCATTCTCAAGGGAAAATTGGCGTGGGGTTTTAAAAAACGACGACAGCCCTTCGGATGCTTTCCAGACACACTTCATATTAATATCATCTCAGATTCCTGCGTATGAGGTACAGGGCTGGAAGGCCAGGTCTTTCCGGAATTAAGGGTTTTCACTGACGTTAGAAATTGTATGGCAATCCTTTGGCCACCATGTGTGTGATAATGATTCATCTAAAAGAAAATTGGTCTGATCTAAGTGGGAATTTACGGGCCCAAAACAGTTTTAAAAATGAGAAGCAGTAAAGATAACCATAAATTAAAATTATTTTTTAAAGAGCCTAAACTGCCTGTGTTAGTAGATATCCAATAAATTCTTATTGAATTGAGTTTGTTGCACTTAAACCACAAAAGAGCAAGGTTATTACAGATTATTTTAAAACTTCTTTGGAATACCAAGGAATTTAATAATATCATGTACCTACCATCTCTCAAAAAAAAAAAAATGTCAGAAATCCAATTTTGCAATCTATTTGATGAGGGTGTCCTTAAATTAAATATGCTCTTCCTATAATGAAGTGATATATTTTAATTTTAATATGAATAAGAAAAATAAAGGAAGTACACATATACAATACATTAATACACACACAGGACATATGTAAGCAATAACATTTAGTAGGTTATATCCATTGGCCTACTTAAAGTTTTTCAACAAAATTTCTATTTACAACAAAATGTTTGTTTTAAAGATATGAAATCAGTTCTATCTCTGGGCATCTGAGCATCTAGATCAAATTGACCTCGATCATTCACAGTGGCTCGCTTAGCGTGTTCACATGGGAACAAGGTCAGAGTTTTGAGCTCCACATGGGCCACAGATAGTTTCCTTAATTGTTTAAAAGTGCATCATGCTGGGCACAGAGGATTAATGGTGACAGGGTATGGGTGAATAAGTGGGAATAAAGTAAGTCCATTCTCCTATTTGTCTTCTTTATAAAAGACTGTCATAATTACTTATTTGATTATCAATATAAAGGGGGGAGGTTTGGATTAAAAAATAGACGTTACCATGAAGTAATTCTCTATTCTGTTGAATTGTGACCTCCAGAAAGTGGCATGAGGTTTGAGAAAGAAAAATCAATGACTTCAATGACTTTTTGGCCTGCCTGCTCCTAATAAAACTTAATCACAATGAAAAGGTTATTCATTTGTTGAATTCAAAGAACAGCGTTTTAAATTTTTATTTAAATAGCAAATATTTATAATTAAAAAATTCAGCCTGGCCAGTGTGGCTCAATTGTTGAGCGTTGACCTAGGATCAAAGAGGTCACTGTTCCATACCTGGTCAGGGCACATGCTCAGGTTACCTGCTTGATCTCCAGTAGGGGGCGTGCAGGAGGCAGCTGATCAATATTTCTCACTCATCCACATTTCTATCTATCCCTCTCCCTTCCTCTCTGTTTTTTTTTTTTTTAATTCATAACTTAGAAGAAAACAAAAACTTAAGAGGTCCGTTGCAAAATTGAATGATCTCAATTTTATTATTTTTTAAAAGTTATATATATATGTCTCTGTGTATGCGTGGAAGAAAATAACTTAATAGAATTTATTTCTGAGTGCTAGAGCTACAAATGTATATAATTTTCTTTTATAGTTAGAAAAAAATGATTTTTTAAAACTGCAGTGAAGGAGAAAGCCTATCCTTCTCTTTCCATAATTTCTAAAAAAATGTCTTTACAAATCACAGATTACAAATTCATTCAATTCCTTGCATTAGCTATAAAGTGATGGGCTTTGGTTCCTACAGCTTCAGTTTTATTTTCTAGATGGTGGTGGACAGTGTTAGGGCAGGTGTCATTTCTGTGGTGTACGAACACAATGGCATGACCTTGGAGAGCTTGCTGTATCTCACAGATAAAGCCCTGGGTGGGCAGAAGGCACAGAGCATGGGGATATTCAGCGATGGAGATAGCAGGGAAATCAATTTACTCCAAGGTAAGATGGGCTGGAAAGAACAACCCACTTTACACTGGTGTGGTATTTGTCCCAGGCAGCATATGACCTGCAGAGTACCATTGAAATTCCAATTTGTAGAGAAGGTTGATAACCCAGCTCAGAGCAATCAGGCCTTCCCCTGATTTAATGAGGCCCACTAGGGAATCTGCTTTACTCAGTCTGTCTATTCAGATGTTAATGTCACCCCAAATCACCCTCACAAACACACCCAGATTAATGCGTGGCCGAATTTCTGGGGAAAGTGACAGGTAAACTTAACCATTACACCATTAAACAACACTCCCTTTCCCTCCCCCGGGCATTACTATCCAACTTCCTGTTCCTATGAGCATTTCAGATATCTCATATAATTGGAATCATATATTGATAATATATGACTTCTTATGTCTGGCTGTTTCATTTAACATAATGTCCTCAAGATTCATCCATACTGTTGCATGTAACAAGATTTTCTTTCTTTTTTAAAGGCTGAATAATATTCTACTGTAACTATATACCACATTTTGTTTATTCTTGCATTGATGAACACTTGGGTTGCATCCACCTTTTGGCTGTAGTGAATAGTGCTGTTAAGAATATAAGTACGCAAATATACCTTAGAGATCCTGTTTTTGATTCCTTTATATATACCCAGAAGAGTTTGTTGGATTATATGGTAGTTTTATTTTATAATTTTTTGAGAAAACGTTATGCTGTTTTTCATAGTGGCTACACCGCTTTACAATTCCATCATCAGTGTACAAGGGTTTGAATTTCTTTACAGCCTCACCAACACTTGTTATTTTCTGTGTTTTTTTAATTTTAATTTTTTTTCCTTCATAGTAGCCATCCTCATGGGAATGAGATAATATCTATTGTGGCTTTGATTTGCATTTCTCTGCTGATGTTGAGCATCTTTTCATATGCTTATTGATCACTTGTATAACTTCTTTAGAGAAATGTCTATTCAAGCCTTTGCCCATTTTTTAATTTGGTTTTTGATTTTTTATTATTGACTTGTAGGCATTCTTAAATAGTCTGAATATTAACCTCTTATCAGATATATAACTTGCAAATATTTTCTCCCATTTTGTAAGTCACCTTTTACTCTGTTCTTTATATCACTTGATGAACAAAAGTTTTAAGTTTGATAAAAGTTAAGCAATTTATTTTTTATTTTTAAATGTTTTATTGATTTTTTACAGAAAGGAAGAGAGAGGGATAGAAAGTTAGAAACATGGATGAGAGAGAAACATCCACCAGCTGTCTCCTGCACACCCCCTACTGGGGATGTTCCCGCAACCAAGGTACATGCCCTTGACCAGAATTGAACCTGGGGCCTTTCAGTCTGCAGGCTGACGCTCTAGCCTAGGGGTGTCAAACTCAATCAGAGAAGGGGCCAAAATCTAAAATCCAGCCTAAATCGCGGGCCGAATGGTTTACTGAACAGTCATAAACTGTCATTGTGATGGAAACGCAGCGGAGTGCAGTGATGACAGCGCGGTGCGGGCCACATTGCAAGGCCTGGCGGGACAGATTTGGCCCGCGGGCCTTGTGTTTGACACATGTGCGTCTAGCCACTGACCCAAACTGGTTTCGGCTAAGCAATTTTAATAATAGCAAATACCAAGACCTATGCATTGGTGTGCACTCACAATATTCATTATACTTCCAATGGCTATGTCACAAAGGAAAGGATTGGCTGATATCATTAACTTGTTATGGGCCATCTTTTAAAAACTTCAATGGTTACCATTTTTTGGGGGGGAAGGAGATGATAAATGTTTTAGAAATAAACTTTTAGTTCTCCCTCATACTATAACTTGCATCCTTCCTTGTTTATACCTAAAATAGAATTGTTTTAAGTTTTGCTAACTTGGAATCTTCCATCTTTGTGGGATGAGGGGAGAGAGATGGCCAAGGATTCAGTTGGCAAGGATCTCACTAAATGGCAGAGTCCCTGAATCACCCATCAAACTACCATCTCTGTGGCTGGAAGTCTACAACTTGGAATAGTTTCAGTGAATTTTATTATTAGCAAAAACTAACTGCTTTTGGATCAGTTTCGCCTTATTTTTGGCTTTTCTTGTTTAGTTTACCTGTGCCTGAAGCAAGTCGTGTTCCACATGAAGTTTTTACATCCCCCAAAGTAGAGCACAGCTGCTATTTGGCGTTTAAATTTATGATTAATTACACGGTGGCTCCTCTCTAAATGGTGGAGAAGAAGCAAGTGCCAGTTTACACTGTGGTAGCTGGTCCACCTCCTCTGGAGCAAAAGAGGCTGGTGGGGTTTCCTGATCTGAGCTCTTTTGTTCTCCAGACGAGAAAAGCTTCCAAACTCTGCCTTTTCTTTGTTTTCTTTTATTAAAGCAATAGTAACAATAACAAAAATACCTCAGAAAACTAAAGTTTCCTTCTATATAACTGTGGTGTTTTCCCAAATGCCTTTGCCTTAACAACAACAGAATGAAGTCTCTTAGTCCAGTCACCTGAAGAGGACCTTTCCTTATGTATTTAGACGGCAGGATTCCTGTGAGTGACTTGACTTGCATTATGTTTCTGGGGTTCAGGAATGCAGAGTCTCCAGGACTGGCTCAGAAATGGGTCCAGACACACTCACTTTAGCTGAGTCATCACACAGATTCCCAGGGAGGGGGCTCCACCTCCAGGAACACTACTTCTGCTTGGAACAATTTTTTTTTTTTAATTAAGTTTTTAAATCCTCATCTGAGGATATTTTTCCATTGACTTTTAGAGAGAGTGGAAAAGAGAGGGAAAGACAGAAATATAGATATGAGAGAAACACATTGATTGGTTGCCTCCTGCATGCCTCCCAACCAGAGTCCGGGCCAGGGAGGAGCCTGCAACCAAGGTGCGTGTCCTTGACGAAATCGAACTCAGGACCCTTGGGTCCATAGGCCAATGTTCTATTCTATTCATTGAGCCAAACTGGCTAGGGCTGAACAAGTTATTTTTTGATTGACAACTGTGGGAAACATTTCTATTGGAACTTGGTTGTAAAATTCCAGGACTTGACTGGCCATCCATTCTCAACCCTGTTGTGAGCCTGGTAACTCACGTGGCTACACAGTGGAGGCAGAAACACAACATCCTAAACTGAGTGCACAGTGTCCAATAAATCCAGAATGGGAAGGAGGCCGGGCCACGCTGAAGTCCAGCGGGACCTTTGGTGGCCTTAACATGGCATGGCGTTGGAGCAGAGGTGCCATACAAATATTGGTCTTGGGAGCAGAGGTTGGCTTTTTGAATTGTGGTTCCATTTTTCCAAACTGCTAGGAGTTTCTTTCTGTTCATGATAGCGTTACAAATTGATGTGGCTTTTCAATTTCCCCCCCTCAGGCTATAGAATTGGTATTAAAAATTTATTGAGGCCTGAGGTGAGAGACTTCTGGGAGAAATTAGGAAGCTTCGTGGCCCCTGAAGAAGAAGGGGGTCACGTGGACCTCTTCGTACCACTGGGAGCATCAGGTCAGTTCTGAAAGGTCGTGGTCATGCCTCCTTTATGATGTTTGCTGAATTTGTGACATACCCTCAAATGATTCTGTCACACTTACTCTTTATTTCTTTGTTTTTGCTTTATACTTCATATACTCAGGGATGTAGAGGAAATGGGCATTGGGGTTAGTAGTCAGAGTAACCTGTTCCTGTAGAAATATAGCCAGTAGGGACAAGAGACAGCCAGGAACATTATTTTTATTTCTTCTGGAAAACACAGTAAAATCAGCATGCACACGATAGGGGAAAGGGCCTGACCAGCACAGGAACCGTAATCAGTCAACCTGAGAAAGCTTTCCTTGCTGTGTCTGAACCTGGGATGCGTGAGCCTGAACTTGGTGACAAGGGCCTGGACTGGAACCCCACTCAGGGCACTGCAGCTGTGTAGCCTTAGGCAAGTTTGCGAGCCTCCATGAGTGTTAGGGTAGTAGCATCTTACCTTATTGGACTTGTGCAATACCCAACTAACAAAAATTCCAATTACACAAATACATACCAATATAAATACCTACTATTAGAACACTGGACACAGTGAAATGCTTTGTGACGGTGAGTGTGGTTGCTGATATAAGTTTAAGTGCCTGCTTATCTAGTATCAAAGTTGATTTCAGTACCTGAAGGGAAATTTTAAAACATTAAATCAAATTTACTTTCGGGTTATCTGTTAAATAAAAGCTCTACATTCATGGGCACTGGGTTTGTTTATTTACCAAGCAGAATAGGGAAGAGGGAATGTGAAATTAAATTTTCTCATACTGTTTATTACCCATTCTTTAGAGAACTGTGTGTTTTTAAAATTTTCAAATTTCACTGTCAAGCTTCAACCAGGGGAAAGGATAAAAACCAAAGGATGGGAAGGGGTTTAAAAAAATGAAATATAAATTATTGTACAAAATGTTTACAGTTATTAGAAATATATAATTTCAACTATGCATAGAAAAATCTATGTGGAAATATAGCAAAATATTAATAGACTCTACATCTTTTCTTTTATCTTATTTGCCTATACTTTCTGTAATAAACTAGTATTACCTTTTTTTTATAAAGAGAACAAAGCCAATTTTCTCATTGGAGTAGAAGGAGAAAAAAGGGTGCAGGAAAATATACTATTGAAAGGCAGACAACAAAGGCAAAAGAGGAAAAGAACAATAGTTTTGTGACATAAAAACTGTCTCAAATGAAATTTAATGGCACTCAAACACTAGATTTTCCATCACTATGCTGGGCCCTAAAACTATCCCTAAACTTCTTGTCAAATGTAATTTCCACTTGGATGAACCATTAAGATCCTGGTTCAATCAGAAGACCCTGGCTTCTCAGTCCAAAAACATCTTTCCCACCAATCCCTCGTAGCTGTGTCACCTGTGATATCTTGGAGTTTAAGCATATGTCTCTCTGAGTCCCACTTCCAAATCATATTCCCACATTTTCACTCTCCAAGTATTCCCACTCTATCAATTTTTTTGCCTGAAGACCTCCAATCCACACTCCCACACTTTCACTCTCCATCACTATGCTTCCATGCTTGGACCTAATGGTTTATTATTATATTACTCTCTTGCAAAGACTCTGAACCCCTTTGTCTTTTTCCTGGCGAAATCCCCACCATTTGGCTAAATCCCAGTGCTGTTAAAACACAGCCATCTGCAAAATCTATGCCTGCTTGCACTGAGACAGCTGAAGATTGTTGGATAAAGGGACACAACTGTTCATATAGATCTAACTTTACTTAATGACAAAAATATCCAATGGGATTGCTGCACTGAAAAGCAATCCTACCACATTTCCTGGTAAATTCATTTTTCTGCTCTTGGAGATGACTATTTATTACATCCCTTCTCCTCCCTAGTCAAGCTTTCCAACACGCTCTCAGTTGCTGACCTCACCTTTGAATTCCCTAAGAAAACCCCCTAATTTCCCTCCCAACACCAAATCCACCGCCACTTCCCTCTTACCTTCATTCTCTGTCTTGCCCTCTGTTGACAATGGAATAAGCACCCCTGTTCATATCAAAGTTCCACTCTTCCGTTTAGACTCTGTATCCCACCGCCTTTCACCTTCTGACTTCTCTTCCAAGCTTCAATCTTCTCACGTAACCTCATTAGATCATTATTAGATCATTCATTTTAAATCAGCAACACCTGTAGTAGCTCCTGTCGCCCCCCCCCTCAAAAAAAAAAAAAAAAAAGAAAGAAAGAAAAAGGAAGGAGAGATCATAAACTTTTCCTCACCACATTTTGAATTGAGTATACCAGTGGTTCTCAAACGTTAGTGCGTTTTTTTAACCTTTTAAAGGTCTTGTTAAAATACACATTGCTGGGCCCACCCTACCATGTCTGATTCTGTAGGTCTGGGTCGGGGCCTGAGAATTTTCAGGTGCTGCTGCTGCTGCTGCTGATCCAAGCCACACTTTGAGAATCATTGTTCTATGCTGATTGCCTCTACCTTCCTTACCTGTCACTCACTCCTCAAGCTCCTACAAGTGGTCTCTCTCTATCTCTACTGAAATTGCTTTAGAAAGAAAATAAATGACTTCCACATGCCCAAATCCAGTGGTTCCTTCTCCATCCTCACTTTGCTTTGACTTCTTAGCAGCACTTGATGCAGATGGACATTCCTGAAACTCTCCTTCTCTTGATTTCCCTAGTACCACACTCTGCTTGTTGTCCCCCTGCCTGCCTCAGCCACACCTTCTCATTCTCCTCAGCAAGACCCTTACATGTGCCCAGGCTGGATCCGGGCTCTCCTTTTCCATGACTACACCTGTTTCCTAGGCAGTCTCATCTATTCCCAGGACTCTAAACTCAGTATATATGCTGGACACTCCCAAATATATGCTTCCAGATCCAATATCTCTGAGCTGTAGACTCATATCTAGCTCCCACTTGACATCTTCATATTGTGCATTTCTACTAGCTTTTCAAAGTTAGCACATCTAAAACAAACTCTTGGTTACCTGTTTAGACCAGACCTCCTCCTCCCCAGGATTCCTCAATTAAGATATTGTCATTCGCCCAGTTACCCAAACACCAAATTTCATTTTTTGGGAGCATTGTTAAAATTTTAAAACAGCTTTGTTAAGGTATAATTGATATACAGTATTTAAATGTACAATTAGATAAATTTTGATATGTGTAATAAACCCTGTCGAACCATAAAGCAATGAAGATAATGAGCATACTTCAGTCTATACAGGGCACTGAAGGAGTGAAATTAATGCGGTGCTAAATTTTAATCATTGTATCCATTCTGTGTTTAACAGTTTTAAATCTGTCCCTTTACAATGAGACTTTTCCCTGGTGTCACACTATTTTAGAAAATACACTCGGACTTTCTGTCTGTGGCCTGAGTATTCCAGATTGAAAATAAGCCCCAGATCAGACCCCATGCCCTCTTTTCCACCCTGTTGTGCAGTCCTCATATATGAAGTGTTTGGACTTCAGCTATTCGGGGTGGACTGTAATAGGCTGATAAACTATTCCGCAAGGGATCTGAATTGAGAACAAGAGCTGCTATAGCTTTTCCTGGCCAGCTCATTAGCGCTCTTCGGTAACACTTAACTGTTGCCTGGCAAAACCTGTGAGTAAACTAATGGAAGTGTTTCTGTGCAGAGGCAGGAATAGAAGTTCTTTCCCAGCTGTCTCAGCTAACCGGCACGTGCTTTACCGCCCCAGCTGGGATTGCAACTGGCTCCTACCAGCACAGTGAGTGTATTTGGGAACGGGCCATCATGCCCACACACTAACTTGGGGATCACCAAAGATGAAGCACTTCTGACGGACACTCGTTCTGGCTGAAGCCAACCACTGTCTTGCATTCCTTCTCTGACACTGTCATTTCCCAGCACTCAGTCATTTGCTTAGAAGAGGATTATTTTTTGCAAATATTTGCTTCAAGCCATCATTTATAAAACTCAGTTGAAAACATCATCTTTAACAGTGAAGCAAGCATGTTTAGTTGCTGATCTAGAGAAATAACAAGTACAAAGAATAGTTTTTTAGTAAATACAATTGATATGGTTTCATTTGAAAAAATGAACAGAGATAATTAAGAAGGGGCTTGCTCAGGTTTCATTGGTGTAACATTATCTGAGAAGAAAAACAGTCAATGATATTATACACACAAAAATGTGTAATATTCATTTAGATATGAAAGCTGAAGATATTGGATCAAAACATATCATTGGCTGACCAACAGGAGAACCAAATTGCTTTGCTTGCTTATCATTCTCCCCTTTTACATTCCCTGCCTCTTATCAAAGAAGGCTTGGGGTGATGCAGAAACTATATATAAAGCATTTGCACTCTGGTCCCAAATGCCTGGGGCCTTTGAAGATGGGAAAGCTGCCATAATTGGGGAACTTGTACGGGAAATGATGTAACAGAAAGCACATTGACTTGGTAGAGTTTTGTAATAGAAGTCACTTGTTAACTGTAGTTTATATTATGATAACATATTTGGCCCCGGGGAGAGAGGAATCTGCCTAGCAGAGCAGAGCAGGGTGCAGACACTGTCGTTCACAGAACAAGTTTTCTTCTTTTCTGCTCCTCGGTCTCCTCTTCCTCCTGTTCATCTTCTTTCCCCTACTATTTCTATTCTCCATCTAGAACTGTGGTCAGCAAACACATGTGGCTCTTTGGCCCCTTGAGTGTGGCTCTTCCACAAAATACCACGGTCTGGGTGAGTCTATTTTGAAGAAGTGGCTTTAGAAGAAGTTTAAGTTTAAAAAATTTGACTCTCAAAAAGAAATGTCAATCATTGTACTGTTGATATTTGGCTCTGTTGACTAATGAGTTTGTCGACTAGAAGAACTGTTATATAGATTTTTCACATGTTTATCAATAAACATAATGGGAGGAGAGTCAAACAAGTCTATTCAGGAAAGAAAATAAAATTTAACATGGCATTGTATCCTTCGACTCTGGTTTTCAAGGAGAGAAACGTGTATAAGCACCCACTAGAGTCGTGCAGAGATAGAGATAGAGCTTGAAAGAAAGATACAGGGTTGGCTATGACACAGAGGACTTTGGATGGCATGATGGGGAAGCCAGGCAGAGTAGATTTCTCTGTATTTTCATTTTGAGGATATAAACATAAAACAGTATATTCTTACTTAGATGCCTACTTCACTTCCCGATGCACAAATCCAGCAGCTATTTAATTTTTAATGTCAAACGTAATGACAACCTTATCTATCAAAGAATAGATAGGTGTTCGCTATTATTCATTGTAGTCTTTAAAAAATATATATTTTATTGATTTTTTTACAGAGGGGAAGGAAGAGGGATAGAGAGTTAGAAACATCAATCAAAGAGAAATATCAATCAGCTGCCTCTTGCACACCCCTTCTCAGGGATGTGCCTGCAACCAAGGTACATGCCCTTGACCAGAATCGAACCCAGGACCCTCAGTCCGAAGGCTGATGCTCTATCCACTGAGCCAAACTGATTAGGGCTCATTGTAGTCTTTTTGAGTTTCTAATTGTATCTCTGAAAGCAGACTATCTTAGTTTTGTAATGAGGAAGGGTAATAAACTTGATATAAACACGGTTATAAACAAGAAGTAGGATTGTTTCACCCAAGCTTACGTCTGCAATAATAACAGGAGAAAATAATGTCAGTTCTCAGTGACTGGCTGGGGCGACAGCGGGAAAGGGCGCCCCCCTCCATCTACTTCAGCGAACCAAAGCTGCAGGCGTGGTCCAGCCTCACGGACTTCCTGGAAGACACCGTAAAGTCAGTGCGGAAACAGTTCAGACCTCTCTTCAAGGAGCTGCAGAAGAACGTCAGTGGCAGGATAATAGGTGAGAGTTCTTGCTACTCCTGTTGCTGATGTTTAGTTGACTCCTAAGCATCTTCAGTACTGCTTTATTCCATTGTTTTTCATATCTTCCTTCAAATATAACAAATATCCACTAAGAATAAGTATTAAATACTATTTACTAAGTACTAAATAGTATTTAATAAACATTAAATATTATTTAACAAACATTAAATATTCTCTGATAAACATAAATAAATATTAAACCTTAATAAATATTAAATATAAAGATGAATATAGTCATCTTCAAAATGCTGAAGCTAGTTGCTGGTTTCAGATTTTACCGTGTTATTAATCCTGTGTCAGTCAATTATTTACCTAGACACAATTCTCTATTTGCTCAGCCATCCAACTCTGTCCTATTCCTATTGCTATTTGCTCTCAAAGCTAAACAACTCTTAAACCACAGCACTCATTACTTAAATTGTCCTGTAATTGTGTTCTATTTTTTTTTTTTTTTTACTTAAAATGTATAATTGGGTGATGGGTTCCATGGCCTTCTGTGGAACTTATTGGGCATTATTGAATCTCTCATTTCTGTCCCATATCCATGAACAAATGATCACAATAGAGGCTTTTGGAAACAATGTCCTATGTCAACTGGATCTTCACTTAAATCAATCCATTCTTTAAATTACTTTTTTAAAAAGATATATTTTTATTGATTCTTTACAGAGAGAAAGAGAGAGGGAGAGAGAATTAGAAACATCGATGAGAGAGAAACATCGATCAGCTGCCTCCTGCACATCCCCCATTGGGGATGTGCCCACAACCAAGGTACATGATCGAAATCGAACCTGGGACCTTTCAGTCTGCAGGCTGACCTTCTATCCACTGAGCCAAACTGGTTTTGGCTTTAAATAACTTATCGGCTGCCTCCTGCACGCCTTTCTCTAGGGGATCAAGCCCACAACCTGGGCATGTGCACTGACCAGGAATTGAACCGTGATCTCCTGGTTCATAGGTCGATGCTCAACCACTGAGAAACACTGGCTGGGCAAAATTGGTCCATTCTCTAAAATAGTTTTTTATCATATGGGTAAATGAATTTTCCTCCATCTTTACCTATTTTGCTTTCCCTTGTCTTCCCATCTGACTAAATAAAACACCCTATAAATCAAGTCTTAGACATATGTATCCTATTTTCTTTCTTCCCTTCCCTAGCACTCCTCCTTATTTAACATCTATTTATATAGTTACTGTCTATGCCAGAGAAGGAAACACAAGTAAGTATACAGATATTTTATGTCAATATACAACATATTTTCAGTATATATCTTTACATAAATGCCTCCAAAACAGGGATTTGTCTTCTTGGCTCTAACTACCACATTTAGTAGATGTTCAACCAATATTTTCAAATAGTTATTAAATAATAAATAGGGAGAAATTATTTTTCCTGGTATTTCCTTGATATAAAAACTATACATAAAGATAGAAAGATTACCTCTTTAAATATAGAAGTATTTTTGATGATATATGTAAGCAATAAGAAGTAGAATAGAAGGTAACTCTTTTCATATTAAATTCAAGTTGTCTAAAATATTTTTAAATGTAAAAGATATTTGTGTATGTATGTTAGTATATTATTTTCTGTGAGCTTAAAATCTTTATGTATTTGAGTGCAAAGATAAAGGGGAAGATGGAGGAATCTTTGGTGGGATTATGATTCTACATTTTAAACTTTTTCCTGGCTGGTGTGGTTCAGTGGTTGAGTGTTGACCTATGAATCACAGTTCAGTTCCAGGTCAGAGCACATGCCTGGGTTGCAGGCTTGTTCCCCAGTGGGCGCCCACAGAAGGCAGGCAATCAATGATTCTCTCTCACATTGATGTTTCTATCTCTCCCTCTTCCTTTCTCTCTGAAATCAATAAAAAAAATTTAAACTTACAAGGTTCATTTTTATGTGTTCTTTCCTTATTGTTTAATTTATAGATTTTATTCAAGATCAGCTTTGTCAGGGTGTGTACTTTTTTTTTATTATTATATATTTTATTGATTTTTTACAGAGAGGAAGAGAGAGGAATAGAGAGTTAGAAACATCGATGAGAGAGAATCATCGATCAGCTGCCTCTTGCACACTCCCTACTGGGGATGTGCCCGCAACCCAGGTACATGCTCTTGACCAGAATCGAACCTGGGACCTTTCAGTCCGCAGGCCGAAGCTCTACCATTGAGCCAAACTGGTTTTGGCAGGGTGGGTACTTTTTATGGGCTGGACATTTAGTTGCTTTTACTTGTTTTATATTTTATCATGGAAGATAATCCTCATGGCATAATAGAATTTTAATTTTTATTCTTTGCATTTTTATCCACTATAAAACAACTGTATGTTCTTCTTGATCACATCTCTTACATAAATTAATTACAGTGCAGATGGCTTTATATTTACAGGACAGTTTATGTTTGACACCATGAGTATGACTGACATTCTGAATAACGAAGAAATTGCACAAGTTCTGGCAGATGGATTGGTGGAGCTTTCAAAAGAAAATCCTGTAAGTTTAGTGTTTTTTGTTGTTGTTGTTGTTGTTTTTAAAGAAAGCATACTACAAAAACCCTAACACTTAAATAAATTTTTAGTTTGTGTTTATTTATTGTTTAATTTGTATATCCACCCAGGGGTGCAATTCCTTAGAAAAATTACATCTGTTTGTAAAAACAGCTACTGAGAGATTCTGGGCCCAAGATCTATTAGGTACACAAAATAGGCAAATAGTAAAATCTAGATTATTTACAAGTTGACTCCGTGGTGCACTGTTTTCTGTCTTGTGATTAATTTCAGTCAGAAATGACTTATTTAAAAAACACATGAGTGGCTTTATATTTCACACAAACATTATTCAATAGTTAAAACAATTAAGAATATGAAAGAGTAAAAAGGCTAGATAAGAAGGAACACGAACACAAAAGAACAGATCTTCCAAGTGACAGGAAAGTGCAGTAAGCAGCCCGGCTGGGGAAGTGGAGAGTATGATGGGGACTAGGGATGACAGTAACACACCGGATGCTCTTTCAGGTCTTTAGTTTTCAAAGGAGAGATTCTCAGATCTTCTCTTCCACTGCAGTAAATCAACTTTGTGGGTAGACTTAAGGTTGTCTTTGCGTGTTTTCATTATCTCTCATGTGTCTGTTTTGGTTTTTCACTTTGGCTTCCTGGGTAGCCACCAGGTGTCCCCAGGTTAGCTGTCCACCATGAAGTCTGAGAGGCTGCAGGCGGCCATGATTTGCCTCCTCAGCAGTCCCACCTCCCAGCACTCTAGCCAACCCAGGGGCAGCCCAGTGCTGAAGGCCTCGGTGAGCTTTGTCAATAAAATGATCAGGGATAGTCACAGGGATAACCCTGAGGCTTTGAGAGATCCTGCACTGTCTCCCGAAATAACAATTTACTAAATGCGTGTGGTGTAGGTTCAGTGTACTTACTGCCACCTCATTCTTTAAAAGTAACCTGGTATGATATCATTTCGATGGTGCTCAAACTATAGCCTGAGAGGGAACCAAACTTGAGTGTTTTTCCCAGTAATTCAGCCGCTGTAGCTCCTCTCTCAAGCCTTCTTTCTCCTGAAAGACAAGATCCCTCCTGTCCCTTCCTCATCTGGCCAAGAAGCCGTTAGGGGCCACTTTGGTTCTGACGATATTAAGACCCATATCATGAGACCTAGGCAACCTAACTGAATGGTGACAACTGGTTGAGAACCAACAGTATACATGGTAACTGGAATATGTGATGAACTCAGAAGTCCCATTTACTGACTCTATGTGAATAACCATTACTTTGTTTTCTGGACTTACACATTACAAAAACTGAAAACGCTACTAAAAAAAATATGTCCCCTTTTCTACTGTACTTTTGTTGACCTATATTTCCAATGAATGCATTAAATATGAATTTTGGGGGGATGGGGTGTGGATTTTTCAGGACAAACCTCTGGAATTTTTGTCGTATTTTCTGTTGAAGAAATGTAGTGAAAAGAGCAAAGATTTGGAAGAGAATGTTATTCTGACAAAATCTGACCCAAAGGCAGCCTTCAATTTATTCATGAAGGTAAAGTTATTGCTGCATTTTTATGCCATTGCTTTGCTGTAGAGTTAGACACATGTGCTTGAGAAATTCATAGACAATAATAATAATTATTGTCTTCCAATTGGGCATTTCCTCGAAGAACTTTATTTTCTTGAAAAGGTATTTGTAGGATCATGAGTGACATTTAAGCCACTTACTAGTACAAGCATCAGCTGCACCACATTAACTGGAATATCCTTTGGTCAGGGAGGAAAAGTCAAACATTTGCATTTTGCCTCTTTTTCAGTTGAGTCCCAAGATAACATAAATATTTTTTTTTTCATTTGCAGCCCAGGACAGTGTGTGTGTGTGTGTGTGTGTGTGTGTGTGTGTGTGTATGAAACTAAGAATTGTTCTTCTTTTCTTAGTTGAGATTCAATTCCATAAGAGAAAAGTGGGGTTGAAGCTAGTACTTCAGGCAAAAAGCAATAATTCTGTCAGTACAATATTCAGAACCCATACTTTCTTGATTAAGTGAAATAATCAGGATTCAGAAAACACTGAAAATTGCATTGCCAAAGAGCTGATTTCTGTAAAAATGTCATTTTAGAACCATTTTATGCCCAGAGAAAATCATCTACCTATCTTGCATGATCACAGCCCCCCCATGGAGCCTGGTACTGGAGTAGACTTTGGGCATCTTAATAAAAGTCTGGTACCCGTGTGCCTTGGACTGACAGGGGACAGAGCAGAGCTGAGGCAGAGGCCTGCCGGACCATGTGGGACCCCCTGCCTGTGAGGAGCTTCTGAGCAGCAGTCTCTCTCCACCAGCTCTCGGAGGGGGGGAGGGGGTGGGGGGGGGAAGGGAGCTGCCCGGAATTTACTCTCATGTGTAATGCAGTGCAAAGGAACAAAGGAAGCTAAAGGGTTTTTATTTTTTACATCACATTTGCTCTAAGAGAGGCACCGATTTTGTCCAGTGCCGCCGATTCACTGACTCAGAACGCTGCAGTTAGGGCTGAAGGCAGGGCCACAGTGCCAACGTTCAGACCTGTCTCCGTGTAATCAAGTCTGCATTGAATCCTCAGGAAAGAAATGTTCTGGAAGACAGTCCTCAGGACACAAAACCAAGTCTCGGCAAAAATGATCCCAATTTTGAGGTGCTGGTTCAGCTGGTAAGCCAATTATTACATAATAAAATTTTTCCACCTGTTTTTCTCCTGAGGCTCTCCCCCCCCCCCCAAACACACACACACACACACACACACACACACACACACACAAACACACACACACACCCTACAACAACAACACTCAACTACTTTCACCTTTATTCTGGTTAGTTCTTTTTTCTTGGAAGTTTCAAGAACAAAGTAAAAATATGTCAAGGGGGTTGTGGGGGTGGAGGGAAAGCTCTCAAATGTAATTGGGGGAATCCAGTCAGTAGATTTTTCTTTTCTTTTTTACATTTTTACTTATTTGTTAGTGAGAGAGAAACATTGATATGAGAGGTATACATTGATTGGTTGCCTCTCACACAGGTCCCACAAATGGGGATCAAGCCTGCAACTGAGGTATGTGTCCTTAACCGGATTGAACTGGGACCCTTCAGTCCCAGGACCAATGCTCTATCCATTGAGCCAAGCCGGTTAGGGCAGTAGTTTTTCTTTGAATATTTTCTGGTCTGAAATGAAGTCGAGTCGAGGAGATGGAGGTATCACATCTTGGGAGCAAAAGCCACCTCTGCCACTCTTTGCGTTTCTAACTAACATGACACAGGAACGGCAGTTAAAGGAACAACACAGGCACAAAAAGGTTTAGTTTATCCTACCCACCAATTCACGGTCTGACTTTAAATGCTGAGTAGCATCAGTACAGCGTTTAGGGCTTCGTCTCTCAGGCCAGAACGGTAGTGCTCAGAGGAGGCTGCAGTACAGCAGAGCCTTAGTCTGTCCTGTCCCAGTACACAGCTATGCGTGCTGTTTTGCTTTTCTTCAACACATGTCCACACGTACCATCCTATTTCATTCTCGAGATCCTCTAACACAGATATTAGTAACCACATTTTTGTAAACGAGGAACTGAAGTTAGAAGACTTAAATGACTTCACTGAGATTAAATAATTGGCAGACATTTGCCAACCATATCCAAGGACAGATGAAGTTAAGAGAATAAGCCTCATTTTGGTACATGAGCACAAAGCTGATGAATATTCTATTGAGATCCTCCCCTAAATACCCAGCCTTTAAAACCTCCCAAAACAAAGGTCCCTGAGCATGCCCTCCCTCCCAGGAGTAGACCCACGTTTCCCCCTGCCCCCCGCCCCCAACTTCTTTCCCCACAGGCACGCATCTCCTAAACTCTCAGGGACCCCTGAAGTTTGCAACCAGGACAGCAACAGAAGCAGCAGTTCATCCCAGGAACCCCCCGGAGCCTGTCCCCAAGTCTGCTTTTCCCTCTGACTTCTTGGTGCACCAAAGCAGCACAGTCGAGGCTCATGTTCCCGGCCCTTTCTGGTTTCTCTGTCCCCAGCTTTAACAAACGTCCTCTAAAACTAAAAAAACAACAGCAGCTGGCAGAGAGAAACTTGAATCTCATGGCCTTGACCTCAGCCCCAAGGCTGTTTTTCAGCGGACATCACCTGGGTGGGTACACCTACAGCAGTGCAGACCGCAGCCCTCACTTGCCCTCAGAGAGTATGACTGGGAAATAGATACCTGACAACAGTCTTAAGACAACAAAAAGTTGGACACCTGAAACCTTAAGTCAAAATCATTATAAACGTTGGATGGCCCCAATGAATAAAAAATATGCAAAGACACATAAAAATATAATATGGGCTGCAAGCCAATCCTCAAGTGGGAAGCAGTTGTATTTTTTAACTCATTAGATAGATCTATATAAATAGGCATTATTTACAGACCATGTGTTTGAAAGATAAAATTAGCTAAGAACTGTGTGTTTATAGTATTGCAAACAGAGAGTTTTCTAATTTTTCTCTTGTTACTTTTCCATTTTGATTTTAGTTTATAAACATCTGGTTGACTTGTTTTGAGTGAACCTCGTGTGGCACTAGGCTTTACTCCTGTCATTTGATTTGGGGCTTGGGGTATACTTAGGGTTGGAGGGGAAAGAAGAAACTGTGTTCTAAGAGAATTAATCACTCTAGGCTCAAATACATGCCCACCACATTTTTAAAATTTAAATATTATAATTATTTTCTTTTGTAAAGGTGCGGCTCATTTTGAAACTTTTGAAAAGTACAGATAAAAGGAAAAGAATGACCTATTCTCAGGAATGCAAACTAATTTCTCCAAATACAAACATAGCACACATAATAATAGGGTGTGGAATTTCTTTACACCAGTGTATGACTCTTCCCTCTGCATTAAGAAAATAAAACAAGACGTTGAAATAGAGGAAACAGGACATTTGGCAACCTAGCTACCCAGGGGAGATGGGCTCACAGTTCCCAGGGTAGGTGCTTTTCCCTAAATACTGAAAGAAGAGCATGAGTGTCCATATTTCATTACGTGCCCATAGATAGTAAATTATTTGTTAATGAGAGGGCTAGCTCATTTCAGGACTCCTGTCTGCAGGATAATCAATAAAAAAAACACTACGGGGTGGGGGTGGGGGGGAAACACACACAAATAAAAACGGGCAACCCAAAGACCTCCTCACCCACCACGGTGCCTTCTCATCCTGTACAGCCAGCAGCCAGCACAGGACACACCATGTATTCAAAGGACAGACTGAGAAAAGTAAAGTCTCCCTCTGCCCTCTCAGGATCCAAGAGTCAAGTCCCATCTCTACCACAGCATCACACTGGCCCAGTGTGAGGGGCTATTTGGCGATACTAGGGACAAGCGATGTTCGGCGAGGTCCTCCATAGTCCCCTATAAAGATTCCCTTCAACCAACCCAGCGTGTCACAGAGCAGCCAGGGCCATCTCAGAGTGACTGCCCGCCTGCTGGTACTTCCATTGCTCTGTCTCCCTCCACTTTCAGGCTTTTGGGGGCTATACTCCTGGAAAGAATCACTCTGCTTTCTCTGAGTTCTTAATGCTTTTCTTCAGGAAAGAAAGCGCCAGACGGACTGGTCTGCCAAGCGAACTAGAGTTGCAGGGGAACTCTTACAGAGTGAGAGAAAATACGTGCAGATGCTGGAAATTGTGAGAGATGTTTACGTCGCACCACTAAAAGCAGCGCTGGCCTCAAACAGAGCAATTCTGAGTGCTGCAAACCTCCAGATCATTTTCTCTGATATCCTGCAGGTTTTAAGTCTCAACAGGTAATTCCTGAATACATATTTTCTGAAATACTATGCGGTGGGAGCAACCCACACTTACCTGCACAGAGGCTCAGGCAGTCTCTGCCTCTCCTGGGGACCCTGATCATTGCACAGAAGAGAGAGGATTTTTGCCACCTGGCTGCAACCGGTAGTGATGATTCCCAGGGGCTGATCCCTGCCTCAGTTCAAACCCTTGGTACTAGGAGTGCAGGTCAGTGCCAGGCAGTTCTGTCTTCAACATATTGTTCATGCAAAAGACAAGACAGCATGTTTAGTTGAGCAATGGGAAAGGAACCGAAGGATGTGAAGGGACTAAGTTACTAGGATTCTTTGCTTAGAGAACCCATGGTCAGGTTAACAACAGTAGATGTTTTGAAGTATGAAATAGGACACAGAGGAAGTGATCATTTGATCTGTGGTAAAGACAAACTAAGCTTGTGGTTCTCTGCCAGTAACCTTCCAGATCAAGCATGTCAACCTCAAAGGCTAACACGGGCAGATAACCAAGGTTTAAGTCTATGTGGGCCGCAAAAAAACAAAAGCTTCAATTTTCATAGAAACATAGGTGTATTTCGATAGAGACATGCTGAATACAAAGGACTAAAATAAATGAGTAATCAATAACATAAAATAATAGAACATTTTAATAAAAATTAATATATTTTTTGATCATTAACTTACCAGACACTGAATAACTGCACAAATTAATAAGTGTAACACAAATAAACCTATTTTTCTCATTCTCCAAAAATAAAATATTTCCTATTGTGCACACCAAACAAGTCAGTATAAGACTAATGATGTGGCAATCGGTTGCTAAAATATTTGCTACTTGTATTAGTAGAGAGAAATGGTGCGCCTGTGCATAAGGCACATAGGGAAATGAATGCAACATGATGATAGTAACCAGTCATTAGCGAACATTGTAGCTCGTTATTAATAATTATGTATAACAGGATATTGTAAAAGTTAAGTTATGAAAATTTTATTAAAACGTTTCTTACATACTGTTATACTAGTATAGGTTGGGCTGCGAGTTTGACATGCTTGTTCCAGGTGACTGGGACCAAGTTCCTTGCCTTCCCTCAACCCAACTCCTACAAAATAAAGAGGTTGAATGAGGCTTGTTCTGTTTTCAAGGCCTGTGATGGCTGAATGAAGGACAACCTTAGATCCAGGGGAAATGGCCTGAGGGAAGGTTATGTCCATTTAAAATGAATCGAGCACTCTGCTCTGGGGACTGTAAGAAACCTTCTTGCCTGCATGGCTGGCCATGTGGGAATGGGAGAGTCAGGGGCAGCCTATGGAGGCCAGCATGGGGTTCAGCCTCAAGGGATTAAGGTGAGGAGGTGTGATCCCCCCACAGACAACCTAGTTCCTCACTTCCCAGCTCCCCTTGTCCTGTCCAATCTGTATTATCACAAAAGTATGCCCAGCCATACATGAGTAGGCTGAAGCAGGCTGCACTAATGACATCTGATTCATTTGTTAAGTTTATAGGTTATCACTGGCCAATATTTCATGGTCATGCTTTTCCGTCTTACAGGCAGTTTCTAGATAACCTGAGAGACAGACTACAGGAATGGGGCCCAGCTCACTGTGTGGGAGAAATATTCTTAAAGTTTGGGAGCCAGCTGAACACATATACCAATTTCTTCAACAATTACCCCGTTGTTCTGAAAACCATTGAAAAGGTAAATGATTGAGTTACCATCCAGGCCTTTATGAGACCTGAACTTGAAAGGTAGTGTTGTGTGCAATCCAAAGAACAAAGACTTGGTTTCCGGACCCACGCTGAGGACAAGGACCGGACATTTAATTTTGTATCACGAGAGGCTAGCACAGTGCTTCACACAGCAGGACCCAGAAACTAGTTGTTGGACTGAACTAATCCTCATGCAGATTGCCAGACTTTTGTTAGCTGCAGCTATCCTGTGGGTCACTTACAGGGAAATGTTTACCTGTTAGAGACAGTGGAGCCTGTGAGCTCCAGTCCCACTCTGCCCCCACAGACCTGTGTGACCTTGACAAAGGTGGCTGTCTTATGAAGAAAAGGAATTAATGGTCCGTGTTTCTTAGGGTAAGGCTACTCAATTTGTGAAATTTCACTATGCATAAGGAATTTCTTTGTCGTACATTTCTTAGAAAGTGCATTGTGACTTGTGCCGTATGTAGCTGAGCAGGAATATTCACTTCCCTCTGCATCAATAGCTGTTCTGGTTGGGATCTTTTCTAATGGCAGTAAGACCCCTTTCTTCCCTCCTCAATTTGTATCAGAAGTGCAGCCGAAGAGGCTACCTTGTGACATGGGGCATACTTCCACCAGTGGCCGCTTCGGCTGTGTCCCCCTGGCTGCACTGAGCCCCCGGGGGCCGTTTCCTGACCTTGGGCACCTCCCTTTATGGTACCCCTCCACCCTGCCCAGAGAGTTTAACACTGCTAGACATACTAATTATGTATTGGGTGAAAATTGCACGAATAAGGCAATTTCATAGAACTGACTACAAAGACAAGAATTGCCAATTTTTTATAGTGAATAATAATGATATCTGGCTCATTAAAATAGGGTGTGCATTTAAGTACTCAATAACTGTTAGCTACTACTATTACTGAAATCAGTCAGTATTTATTTAATTTCTAGGAATTAGCATTACTGGCATCTTTTAGGCATGTCCCCACTGAGAAAAATGGGTACTTCCTGGGCACCTTGCTGATGATGAATGAATACACTTTAAAGCAGATGTTAAATACAATGGAACACCTTTATAATGATTAGCAGCAGGTATTATAGGTGAATACCACCAACTGTCTTTTATGACAAGGAAATAACATTTACTGTGCAACAGGCATTTTATGGACAAGATTTATTTTTCCTTCACAAGTGTCAGGTATGATATCTATGAGGAAACTGAGGCTCGGGGAGTTAGGTAACTTAACTAGTTCACAAAGAATGAGGATGGAAAGTCTGTTTTCATTTGTCAATACTGGTTAAGTTCAATGAACAGGGTTAGGGTTAGTTCTATGGTATGAATAAATCACTATACTTAGTACATTATATTACTAAGTACTAATAGCACTTGGACCAGAGGTAGATGTTGCCCTCTTGCTTTGAGGGCTTCATAGATCATGTCTGCCCGGGGTAACAGAATGTTTTACAACTGTCACACCGAGCGAAGTTTTGACAATATTATGCTCACCTTTAGTGCAGAGAGATGGTACCAGCATTCCGAGCTTTCCTGAAGAGGCACGATAAAACCATTGTCACCAAAATGCTGAGGTAAGTTCTGAGGGAGAGCACAGCTGAGGCACCTGAAGACCGGGCCTTCTTTGACCTTTGGAAAGAGACCAGGTTCCCTTCTCTGTGCCCTCACAGCCTGCAGGAGCTGCTCCTGTGCCCATCCCGAAGATTTGATGAGTATATTCATCTTCTCTATGCTCTGAGGCTTCATACTTCTGCAGAACATGCTGACCGTGGGGATTTGACCACTGCAATTGACCAAATGAAAGCATACAAAGGTTATATAGATCAGGTTGGTTGCTCACAAGAGTCCGTGTCCTTTAAAAATGCTACAATGCTTTTTCAGTAGTCTCACTCAAATTCTTCAGCCTTTGAATGTGAAATCGTTGTGTTCAGAGACTTGGAGCACTACAGGCATCTATTTTAAGCCAAACAACATGAGACAGAATGTTTTCAGAAAACTATACAGGTACAACAAAAGCTTTATTAATATGAAAGTTTGAAGAATGGAGAGTATTGGGATTGATTTTTCTAGAAGACTAAAGGAAAAAAAAATAAAATCTTTTTTTGCGGAAAGAACTTAATGTATGAGGTTTTCTGAATTAAGTCAGCATCTCAGAGTGTGGTACTATCATTCTGAACAATCCTGGTGATGAGCACTCTGCACGGGTCCAAGCTGAATGTAAAATTATGACATATTTTGCCCAGAAGATGCTTTTTGAATAGTTTTGTCATTTGCCTCTTTGTTTTAAAACAATGGGTCCATGAAATTAGATTCTTATTATAATGTATAGAAATCGCAAGTCCTGTATCAAGTGCCATGAAATATTTTAAATCTATTTTTATGTATACACGTTTCACAATTTTATTTCCCTTAAAATCACTTTGTTTTCTAGATGAAGCAAAACTCCAATAAGAAAGATCAGCTGTCAGACATACAGAGAAGCATCTTGGGGTGTCCTGTACGTATTCTGATGTACTTGCTGCATCTCCTGCTCATAGATAAAACCTCATATCATTGGCAAAAGAGACATACAGATGTCCAATCAGCTAACATCTGTTGAACGCCTGCTGTGTGCCTGGTGCTGCCAAGCCCTCACATTTCACATCCTTCTATAATATCTGCAAGGATGCTAAGTGGGCTTGAGCCCATCCCTTAACTTTCATGCAATCTTACCTCCTTTCTTGGTACTACTGTGATCACAACCCCCTCTGAGAAAAGGGCCATGTATTTCATTGCTTCATATTCCTCTATGCATAGTACCTGGTTAGGATCTTGCACACTGAGGATACCTGAAAAATCTTAGAAGCCCTCTGTTGGATGCTACCTATAGAATAACATCTAGTCCCATTCTACCTTTTCTTTTACTGCCCTGCCTACCACTCTATGAGCCAACATACAGATCTACTCACAGTTCTCCAGTAATGTCAGCCTCCCCTCACACAGTTGTGCTTTGCCCATACTCTTTCTTGAAAATGACCTTCCATTCATACCCTGCTGGGCAAACTTCTATTCATCCTTTACAAGTCCAGTTCAATCATCATCTTCCTGTAGTTGCTCCCACCATCTCCTGCTGGGAATTGCCCCTTTCTGGTCTCCTGCAGCACCTTGAATATCTGTCACATTTTATTACAATCCTATACTCACAAGACTGGGAACTCAATCAGGGGTGAGCTATGTTTTACTTGTCTTCTAGAGTTTGGCATATAACAGGAGCTAGATACATGAATCATATTGAATTAAATTATTGATTGGAGATGTTATTTTTATTTGGTCAAATTAGGGAAGCAAGATGGAGTTATTTTGTCATAACTTAGATCTGCATATTTTGGTAGGGAAAATGAAGTGGAGTCGATTGAGTTACAAAAAGTTCAAAATCTTAGAACTTCTTCTCTAGATGATTGTTCACACTAAGTGACCATCTCTATCTCCATCAGTGCAAGGGCCCAACTTCTTAATTTGTAATAATTCATTCTCTTCCTTTTCTTGATAGTTTACTTCTTATTCACCCCACTTCCTCTTTATTTTTGATGCTAAGAAAATGTTTATAAATAAAACAATTTCAGTAACTTAAGAAATTAGACAACACCCTAAAATAAAGTTTTCATTGTTAATTCTGTGGTCTTTATATAAAGAATGCCTATTTTATAAACAAAATCATTGGCTTTTTTTTTCTTTCTTTTTTTTTTAAAATACATTTTTATTGTTCATATTATTACAAATGTTCCTTTTTTTTTTCTTCCTCTCTCCATTGCTCCCCTCCACCAGGTTCCCACCCCACCCTCTGCCCTTTCCCCACCCCCCATTGTCCTCATCCATAGGTGCACAGTTTATGTTCAGTCTCTTCCCACATCCCCCTCTCCCCTTTTTCCCAAGAATCGTCAGTTCACTCCCCTTCCATACCTCTGATTCTATTATATTCAACAGTTAATATTGTTCATCAGATTTCTTTTTTTTAAATTTCCTTGGTTTTTAGATTCACTTGTTGATATTTACGTATTTATTGTTCATAATTTTTATCTTTATTTACTTTCTCTTCTGAAAAAACCCCCTTCAGCAATTCATATAATTCTAGTTTGGTGGTGATGAACTCCTTTAGCTTTTTTTTTTTTATTAGTGAAGCTCTTTATCTGACCTTTGATTCTGAATGATAGCTTTGCTGGATAGATTATCTTTGGCTGTAGGTTCTTACTATTCATCACTTTGAATATTTCTTGCCATTCCCATCTGGCCTGCATGGTTTCTGTTGAGAAATCAGCTGACAATTGTATAGGTGCTCCTTGCTTTGCTCTTGCTGCTTTTAATATTCTCTCTTTGTCTTTTGCTCTTGGAATTTTAATTATGATTTGTCTTGGTGTGGTCCTCTTTGGATTCCTTTTGTTTGGAGTTTTGTGCTTTTCCTGGACTTATAAGTCTAATTCTTTCACCAGGTGGCGGAAGTTTTCTGTCACTATTTCTTTCAGTATGTTTTTGATATCTTGCTCTCTCTCATCTTCTGGGACCCCCATAATTCTGATGTTGGTTCGCTTGAAGTTGTCCCAGAGGTTTCTTACATTATCTTCAATTTTCTGGGTTCTCTTGCCTTCTAGCTTCTGCAGAGGAGTGTCTTCTGGCTCTTTATGTTCCAAATCTTTGACTTGATTCTTGCGATCTTCCATTCTGTTTTTAAGACTCTGTATAATATTTTTTATTTCAGACAATGTATTCTTTATTTCTTGTTGATCCATTATCATTTCTTGTTGATTCCTTATTAATTCTAGTTGATCCATTTCCATATCCTCATAGGTCTTATCGATCTTTTCTAGGAAATTCTTGAAAAACCTTATAAGCGTAGATTTGAACTCTATATCCAGTTGCTTTTTGTCCTCCATTTCTTTTGTTTGTGATCTATTTCGTCTTGGCATTTTCACAGCTTCCCTGATGGGGCGGGGTTTCAAGGTAGAGCCTACAGCTTTGGCTTCCGTTAGTCCCTGCCCTATGCTGCTCCTGAGTCTCAGTGTCCTTCAGTACTCATTGCAAGCGCCTCTGAGAGAAAGGTGCCCTCGATTCTTGCCTGCTACCAAACAGTCTAGGCTCTCCCCCAATGAGCCCGGTATTGGGGTTCAGTTCAGCTGGAAGTGGAGTTGGAGGTGGCGTTCAGAGCAGTCTGGAGCCCCTGTCTCCTTCCCGTGAGGGCAATCCTGTGGCACAGCCAACCGTCCCTTCTCTGCGCACAATGTGCGCGCCTCTGGGACCTCCTTTTCCCATTCCCCTGGGTTCCGCCTTACAGCCCAGCTCCCTATGGATGAGCCTGGGTCTCCGGGGTCTGGCCTAGAACTGGGGTTCAGAGCAGTTGGAACTGGGGCCCAGCACAGTCAGAGCTTTTATCTCCTTCCTGCTAGGGAACACCAGCCAGGCACTCAGCCTCCCTCCTCTCCGGCTCCATTCTCTCCGCATGCCGCATGTCTCCATACCTTGGGCTTTTACAGCTCCTCCGCTCTTCCTTCTGGTTTTCTCCTTGCTTCATGTTGTAGACTTTCCAGTCAGTCGACTTTCCTGTAGTTCTGGGCAATGTCCATTTATATTTTAGTTGTATTTTATTGAAATTGTTGTGTGCGGCTGCGGGTAGGTGTTTACCTGTGCAGCCATCTTGGATTCTCCCCCTCATTGGCTTTTTTTATAATCGAACTGAGTTCTACTCAACACTTGTGTATTCTGGGATACAAAATGATTCTGCAGAAGTGGGGCCTTTTATTTTCTAAAAAATGTGTCTGATTTTGTGTTTTATTTCTTAGATTCTATCAGAAGTAAACAGATATCTGATTAGAGTCCAAGATGTAGTCCAGCTTCACTGCTGCAATGAGGAAATAAGTTTCTTTTTAAGGTAAATATCTAACTACCTTGCAGCTGTCACTGTGTCTTACTCACACCCTGTATCCTGTACAATGTCTGACATAGTAGTTTACGATAATCTGTGTGTTGAACTGAAAAGTTACACACACCCCTCTGAGGTGCTTTATCACCTATGTCAATTCCAGGCAGCTACTGGGCAAATGGGAGAAAATAAATAGTTTTTGCCAGGACCATGAACTACACAGAAACAGGAATTCTGAAGTTAGTCACTTCCCTACTGAGAGATGATCCAAGTGTTGTGGGATATCACATGTGTGATCTGCTCAACTATAAGAAAGAGCACACCAGTTTATCCTCAGATACTTACTGTGGTCAGTAGTTAAAAGGTCTCACCATAAGATCACCATGATATTGAGGTCTCACCATATCTAGTTTGCATACTGCTTCAGAGTCATGTAAGAACAAAAGATAGGAGGGTGTCAATTTCCATAAACTAGCATCCAATTTTCTCTGTGGAACAAAGATGGGCAATTTCTGTAAAAGGTCAGCTAGTAAACATTTAGGTCTTGCTGGCCAAATAATCTCTGTGGCAACTACCTAACTTAGTCTTTGAAGCACAAAGGCAGTTATATAACCAATATAACACATAACAGATACCATCTTTATAAACAATATAATACACAAATGAGTGTGGCTGGGTTCCAATAAAACTTCATTTACAAAAACAAGTGGTGAGGGTGCCTGGCTGGCGTGTCAGAGTGGTTGAGCCTTGACCTATGAACTGGGAGGTCGTAGTTCAATTCCTGGTCAGGGAACATGCCTGGGTTTTGGGCTTGGTCCCCAGTAGGGAGTGTGCAAGAGGCAGCCTATCAATGATTCTCTCTCATCATTTATGTTTCTATCTCTCTCACCATCTCCCTTCCTCTCTGAAATCAATAAAAAATATATTAAAAAAAAACAAACCCACACACAAACAAGTGGTGGGGCCAGTCTCTGCTTTAGGAAATTGTTTGCCAAACTGTGTTCTCAGTATTGATGGCAATGATGATAACTCAACAAATAGCAACCAATGGAGAGGGAATTAACTTCTTTTATTTGTCCAACTCCAATAAAAAAAAAAAAGGTTTAACTGTTATTTTAATGAATATTTCAATTAACGTTTCCCAAAATCACAGGGTTGAGGTGGGGGATGATTGGAAATCAGTTCTCTGTCCTAATCCCCACCTAGAGTGACTCTTAAGTGAAAATCAAATCACACAATTGTGTCACTTTTCTCATTGACACAGTTTTTGTCTTGTTTTGATGTTGTTTTTGGTCAGCGGCAACAGAAGAGATACAATGATGGAAGGAGACTATCTGCCAAACCAGCAATTCTAAACACACCCGTGTAGTAGGAATGTGCTAGGAGTTGCTCCGTTTATTTCTTTTCTTAAATTGTCTAAAATTGATTTCAGAGAGGAAGGAAGAGTGAAATAGAAACATCAATGATGAGAGAGACTCATTGGTTGGCTGCCTCCTGCACACTCTCTACTGAAGATTGAGCTGGAAACCCCAGGTATGTACCCTGATTGGGAATCGAACTGTGCCATCCTGATTTATAGATCAATGCTTAACCACTGAGCCACACCAGCCAGGTTGCTCTAGTTTCTGATTATTAGAATTTATTTTACCTCCCGAGGATATATTTGACCTTAAACACTCTTCCTCTTTTTATGTAATTCCAAGTATCTGACTTATACAATTTTCCTTCTCTCTGAAGAACTTTTAACATTTCTTGCTAGGCAGGTCAATGAAGTCCTTCAATTTTTGTCTGAGAGTCTTTTGAAGGATAATTTTACTGGTTACAGAATTCTAGCTTAGTGGGCTTTTTCTTTCAACACTTATGTCACTCCACTGTCTTCTTCCTTGCATGTTTTTTCAACAGGAATCCAGTATAATTCTTATACTTGCTCTTCTATAAGTAGGGCATTTTACAATTCTCTAGGTCCTTTCAAGTTTTTATTTTTGTCTTTGACATTTTGTCTTTGGAATTAAAATATGATATGCCTAAGTGTAGATTTTAAGTTTTTCTTTCTTCCTAGACCTGTGATTTGGTGTCTGTCAATGATTTTGGAAAATTCTCAGCCATTATTACTTCAAATATTCCTTCTGCTCCTCTTCTCCAGCTGATATTCCTTGTGGACAGTGTTACATCTTTTGTAATTGCCCCACACTTTTTGGATATTCTGTTTCTTTCTTTCCAATCTTTTTTCTCTGTTTTTCAGTTTGGTAAGTTTTATTAATGTATCTTGGCTCACTGATTCTTTCCTTAGCTATGTCCAGTCTGCTGATAAGGCTATCAAAGGAATTATTCTTCTGTTGTTTCTGATTCCTAGAATTTCTTTTTAATTTCTCAGCATTTCATTTATATTTATATTACTCATCTGTTCTCGCATGCTACCCACTTTTTCAATGGAGTCCTTATTTATCATACTTATCTTAAATTCAAAATCTCTACCATAGCTGAGTCTGGGGATTGAGCCGGCAGCCCAGCCATGTGCCCTGACTGGGAATCGAACCAGTGGCTTCTTGGTGCATGGGTCAATACTCAACCACTGAGCAACACCTTCTGGGCTAAACCTGTGTTTCTATTCGTCTATTTGCTGTAACTGTGTTGTTAGAGGCTTCAAATTTCTTTGATGTCCTTGTTTTTGTCTCCTTTGTAGTCCTGGGTTTTCTAGAGATCCTTTAAATGGAGTCTGAGCCTTGCTGTTCTTTGCAGCCGTAATCCCTTGTTATTATAAAGAATCCCATGATGGCGATTTAGTCTGTTTTTCAGTGAGCCTGTGCACCTGGGCGATGCTTCTCAAGTGTTGTTTTTTTCCCCCTCTCAGGTAAGACAGAAAAGCATTTCCCTTCCTACGTTGTTTAGGTTTTGGAAAAAGTTTCCCTTGAGGCAGTCTTTCTTTGTTAAGGAGAATAGCACTTTCTGGGGTTGTTTAAAAATGATTACTTTTCTCCTCCCTATTGGGAGCAATGAGATTTTCCTTAGATTTTCACAGTAGAAACCTCATGGGGCTCCTGGAGGTAAACTGATGCAGCTAGGCCTCCAGGAGTTTTTAATTTCTGAACTAGTTCAGAGTCTATAGCAATTAGTCAATTTCCCTTAAACTATTACCCAGTGCTGGCTCCAGAGTGCAGTTTCTGCGTCCAGTGAACTATAACTCTCAGTATACATGGTCTCTCCAGCTTTTAGGGCAATGGTTTACCTTGTGACCTCAACTCTGATGGCTCTACAGAGAGCTGTTGATCAGAGTTTTTCAGCTTCTTTTTTGTTGTGAGGACGGACATGAGGACTTTCAATCTCTTTACATAGACAGCCAGAAACTGGAAATCTCAATTGTTAGAATTTAAACGTCTGTCTTTAGTGTTTCTACAACAGAGGTCACTTGAGAATTTCAGGATAGTGAGATAATACTAATTATTTCAGAATCTAATTATAAGCTACATATATCTTTAAATAGGCACTATATCAGTGATTTTCCAAACAATAAACATACAGTACATGTACTTTTACATATTTGAAATTAAAAGTAAATGCAAAATAGGATTACATTCCAAAAGATATCATATAATAAGTAGTCTGCAATCTTGTTTTCTGCCACTTTAGAAAACTACATGAAACTCAAGAAATGGCATTCCTGATTTCCATTAGGGCTTTCTACTTAGTGGAAACTCTGCTTATATTTATAGATATAATACCAACTCACATAAGTAGAAGGCTTTGCAGTTTACCATATATTTTAACTTCTCTCACTTGATAAAATCTTTAAAATTTTTTTAAAAAAATCTATTTGATTTTTTACAGAGAAGAAGGGAGAAGGATAGAGAGCTAGAAACATTGACCAGCTGCCTCCTGCACACCCCCTACCGGGGATGTGCCCACAACCAATGTACATGACCTTGACCGGAATCAAAATTGTGACCTTTCAGTCCGCAGGCCGACACTCTATCCACTGAGCCAAACTGGTTTCAGCTGATATAATCTTTACAACCACTTGGTAAGGAACCATATTTGTGGATGGGGAATCTGTACTTAAGCAAGTTGTCTGATATCACAGAACTAACAAATGCTGGTTTGTTAACAAAAAAACGAGTCCCAGTGCTCTAACCATTGATTAGACCAGCAGGTGAAAAGCTGAACTAAACCTTCCTCATAATAAACTCACCAATATAGCAGCAGTTGCTAAACAAATTACTAATAAAATCTGCCAAAGAGAAAATAATATTTGCACTATAAATAAAAAATTTTGCTATGAATAGAGATGAAGTCAGAGTATTTTTAGAGCTAGGAAAATTGGAGGTATTTGTCTTTCTGTGGTCATAGCCCACAGAGTTGGGGGTATATTAAGCTTTCAGAATGCATTATGCATTATTGTGTTGTTGTTTTCCCCCCAGAAACACTGATTTTCATTTATGTGACTTTAAGCTTGCTGATTTTTATTGTTTCCCCCTTCCCATCGGGTCTCCCCAAAGTTATAATAGTTACAAAAATGGAGTTCTAGGACTAGTGAATAGAGTTTTAAATAACCACTCCTGAGATCCAGAGTTTTCTTAAGGAAAAACCCTACTACAATGCCAAAAATGCATGGTTCTTCCTTTTTAGTTTTACCCAAAGGGACCAACAGTCATTTCCCAGGGCAACCATGCATTGACGAACCTAGACGTCTCAGGGATACTTAACTCTGGCTCTGTATTTCTTTTCTTGGGGACCCAAAAAGTGACTATGATTCACCGGAGTGTGGATGATGGGTGAGGTGATAGTATTGGCTCAGGTTAGTTTATAGAACCAATGGTCTACTGATGTCTGTTCATGCTAAAGGTTATGTCCTGAAAATTCCTTTTAAAGTTTTATGTATTTATAGAAGTTGGGTACTTTGTCTATAAAAGTCGGGTACATTGTCTTTCGGGTTGGCTAATGCAATAAACAACAAAATGCTTCTAGGATGGTATTACAAATTTAAACTATAGTAGACCTGTTTCATCTTGCTGAGACATTGAACCTATTTGTGAACAAGCAAAAAAAAAAAAAAAAAAAATCCTATTCAAGTTTAGGGAAAATACTCTACCTTTAGAGTTGATTCTTTTGAATATGAGTAGAAGTTTTCTGAAACTCTACTAGGATCCATAGTTTCCATTTCAGCAGGTCCATTATGTCAATGAGAAAGGTGAAATTATTTGCTTTTGCATATGGAATTAAGATTTTTTTTTTTTTTTAGAAAAGATTGATTTTTTTTGGGTCTTTGGATAAAAATTATTGGAGATAATTATTTACCTTAATTTAGCAAATTGCTTTTTAAAAGCTTTTTTCCCCTAGATAAAACTCAGATTTATATGTATTTTAAATAGCACTCTAAAAATCAGATTGAAATAAAAACTAATTTGGATATTTATCTTTTCCTGCTCATGTTCTCAGGTTACAAGAGACTTCAACTCCCAACTCAGTTAATGTGGAATTTTATTAATTAAAAGAAGCCTGCTCCTTCTCTTCCTTCCCTAAGCCATCCACCCACGGGGTCCAAGTGGTCACAAAATTGAATTCTCATTCACTTACCTCTATTCTTGATGTTGTTCCTTCCAAGGGAAAAAAATGAAACAACCATTTACCACAGCAACATCCCTTTCAGAACCACTTCTTTTAAGCACCCTTGTAGGACCTTCTTGGCTAATTCACATAAAACAGCAAACTTTTATTATAACTTACAACATTTTTCTAAGTTGGTATAATAGAAGAAATAATTGTTCTTATCAATTATATGGTAAAAGTATTGCCACCAAGGAGCAAGAATACAGATGGAGTTCTTTTGCCTATTTGAAGTGGCCTTTCACTGCATATCACCCATCACACATACTTGAAATGCAGCCTGTCTTTCTTGCTTCCTTTCTTTCTTTCTCAATTCTATTTGATCCATTATTGTCAATTGTCTAGATCAACTTGATCTAGAACATTATTTCTTGCAAATTATCAGTATATGTGCAGCATCCCACCCCTTCCAGCTGGAGTCATAACCAGAGATGGGAAGGAAATATATGAGAGTTGGCTCTAGGGACTAGATGACCATATCTACCTATGCATGCAACCAACATGACCTGAACTTCCTAACACTTGTTAAATATCTGAAACCGAGGTATAGTACTCTTTAGAAATGTTGAACTCCCTGACCCAGTCCTCTGCCCAGATTACAGAATGGTTGTAACTGGTAAGTGCCTCACTACTCAGTATGGCCTGCTTACCAACATACCCAGGGCACTTTAGAAATAGTCTCTCAGGCTACTCTAACTCTATTAAATCAGAATTTGCATTTAAAAAAAAAATCTCCAAGTAACTCAAATGCACATTAAAATTTGTACTATGTACAAGTCAGAGACATTTGTCACATGAAGTAGACTCTAAATATAAAATATGGCAGCTTCTATGGAGAACAATCTGGAAGTTTTTGATTAAAATGAATACACCCTTTCACCAATGAATCCTTCCCTTGGTAATCCTATGATAGAACAGCACATGTCAGAAATTTATTTCTATATAAGAATCAGTTTATTCCAACACTAGATGCCTGGTGCACGAATTCGTGCATGGGTGGGGTCCCTCAGCCTGGCTGGCAATCTGGGTTCATCTGGCCAGTCTCACCCAGTTGGAGAACCAGGGGAGGTTGGCCAACTACAGGAGCACACTGATCACCAGGGGGCAGCTCCTGCATTGAGCATCTGTCCCCTGGTGGACAGTGCACATCATAGCAATTAGTTGACTGGTCGTTTGGTCATTCGGTCATAATGGTCACTTAGGGATATATATATAATCAGAGTGGCGATAAAGAACAAGTGAAATGAGAGGAAGGGAAGAGACCCAAACCTGTAAACAAAGCAAATGTCCATCAAAAAGGGACTGCCCATCAAAAGTCAATGAGTTGAATAAATAATGGTCTATCTATACCATAAAGTTATTATTTACCTACTAAAATGAATTAATTAAAGCCAAACCAGCTCACTTGATTTCCATTGCCAGGTGAGAAAAGCAGGAAAAAGTGTGAATAATACCATTTTTGTAAAATACTGGCAAACTTCCTAGATTACTTGGACAGATAAAAAAATAGGAAATACGTGTACTAGCTTGGTATATAGGGTAATCTAAGTGGAGGGATGTGATGTCACTTTACATTTATTAAAACTGTATGTAGATCTAAATTAACAAATTAAAAATTAAACAGAAAGGAGTGAAAGTAAAAATAAGGTTTCCTCTGAACAAGCTAGTAAATTGATTCTCTTCCTCAGAGTAACCAAGGGTTGCTTGATACTTGTAAGACAAAATAAATTTTTTTGGTAACCCTACATCAAAACACTGAGCTTGCTTTACTTAGCCACTCCTGGTGGGGTGGGCCTCCCCCAAGCTCCTCCCTGATGTCACTTTGGTGCTCAGTTGAGTACTTACACTACCCATTTAGTATACAGTGACACCTACTTGACCTGGCTCCAACAACAGAACAGCAAAGAGGGTAATAACCAGATGGAGGCTGTGGACACATTTTGCCTCTTGATACATATATATGTCTACATTTGACCCTGATGGCAACCTCAGTGAAAATCAAGAGCTATTTAATTCTAACCTATCATACTCATGACGTTACACATCCATTTCCCTCCTTCCAATCAAAATTAGAAATTAGTATTTCCTACCGGCAGTTCAATGCTTTCTACGTAAGACACCTTGAGCCTCACTAATTCTTCACCCCAACCTGCTATCATTAAACATGAAACCAAAAAATTATTTTCCCCAGGTCACCCAAATATATCATCCACAAAATATCAAACTTGACAAAAGTTTAAAAACACAGCTTTAGCATGATGCATGTTATAAAGGAGGGAAAGATGAATGTTCACTTTCCCCACATTGCATATGGAATGCTTCTGAAAAGGCCCCTTCTGCATTTTAACACAGGCTCTATGAACACACCCGAGACCTCAGTCTTTTCCTCTTCAACGATGCGCTGCTTGTTGCTAGTCGGGGCACATCTCACACTCCATTTGAAAGGACTTCAAAATCAACCTACCAGTTCATTGCATCAGTGGCCCTTCACAGGTTACTCATAGAAGATATTCCAGACTCCAAATGTATGTATTCTTTTCCTCCCAAGTCCTTACTACCTTTGGAAAGCTATATTATGAAGTAAAGTTCTTTAACTATTACAATAGAAAAGTGGGAAAAAGACTGGATATACTTTGCAGTTTGCAAATAATTCCCCAAATATTTTTAGGATTTCATTCATGTAAATTTTCATCTACTTGAAAGAGCAAAAGAAGGGAATCCTGGCATTGTCAGACATGCACTCTAGACATTAGATGTTTCAAAATTCACAAAGGGGCATGACTCCACATCAACACAAGGGATTCTTGGAAGTAGTCTAAGGGTGGGAGCCCCTAACCACTACCCTACTACCATTACTGCCTGTGGATGTTATAATTGTAGACTTTCATCTATTATTTTTCCATTCTACTAGAAATGTGATTACTACATATTTGATTGTACCTTTTCTTAAATTCACATTGAAATTGCGAGTAAAGAATTAACAGATTTGCAAAGGATGTTCAGTAACAAACATTTCATTCATAATAACCTTAATAGAAACAGCATCTATAATAAAAGCGTAAAATGCTAATCAGACTGGACGTCCTTCCAGACGACCATCCTGATGAAGCCGGGGCTGCAAGGGAAGCCCAGGTCTCTGCCAGTGGCTAGAGGGAAGCCTGGGTCCTGGGTGCCTGAGGGAAGCTGGTGCCAGTAGCCAGGGAAAGGAAGGCCTACTCTTGCACAAACTTCATGCATCGGGCCCCTAGTTTTTTATTAAAAACAATTTTGACTTAAACCTAAACCAACTGTGCCTATTTTTTTAGTTTTCCTACCCTCTACTTCCCACACCTGAAAGGACCAGTCTCTTTCTTATATTTCTGTAGGCCAGACAACCTGAATGGAGCACTCTCATTCCAGTATTTTTCATTGCATGTAAAGGTAGGACTCAAAGTTAAAGTGGAACCAAGATCTGAGAGAAAAAATTACCTAAAAAGAATTGCTTTTCATTAACTTCAGTCTCATTTTAAATATGAGCCTGAGAAAAAAAGAAAACCAAGTATGGGAATAAATATTTCCACCTACAAGACACACTCAGATAAAATGGGTTACCTATAACCACTGGGTATGTTTAAAAGTGTATGACTCCCCTTAATTAGCTATGCCCTATGTTAAAGTACCATCTTGTACCCTAATAGATTGTGGCCATTCAGCTAAGTAGTTGCCTTAATTCTGTCATCAGCTCTCATACCAAAGTTGTCTAGGTTAGCTCTCCACATCTCCATCTCTAACTATCAGTGAAGATCTTTACAAGTTCCAGTTCTTTCTGGAGTGGCTAAAGCAAGGATTTAAATAACATTAAATATCTATCACTTAGTAGTCTTCAGGTATAATTGCTAATTAAAATCAGTTATAATATAAAGACAATATTATTTTAGATGTCATATATTTGAGTTATTCTAAATTTAAGTTATATCCTAACCTGTATTTGTTTGAATTCCTTTTATTATTCAAAATATTCTTATAGATAGAAGACATTGGTCGATTTTTGAATTTTAAACAATTTCTCCTTTTGATTGTTACCTGCAAAGATTAATTAGTGAACCTCAAATATTTTTACAGATATCAAGAATGCCTTTATTCTTCAAGGTCCAAAACATGAGTGGATTTGTGCCACAGAAGCTGAAGATGACAAGTTCCTATGGCTGTCAGTACTCCTAAATACAATAAAAAGTACCATGGAGAAGTGAGACTGCACTTTAAGAAAACATCAGGGCTGCCAATTCTCCTGGCAAAGATAGACATTATTTTTGTTCCATGCGAGGATGGTCCTTAAGTTTCCTCCAAACTTTTAAACTTTAGCATCTGTGTTCAAGAGTGTGAAATGCACAATAATAAGTTGAGCCCAAGATTTTGAACCACCTCTTTTGGTAGTTATTTTTCGTGGACACTATTAGAGTTACTTAACTGGCAAAACCTAAGACAGAACAAGTATATTGTATATTTAATGTTTTCTTTTATGATCTAGTAAAAAATAAAATCAGAATGAAACTTCTTAAATGATCAGTCTAGAGAAATATTTCAATTTGTAGGTTATTTTTCAATCATCTTTAACATTTTAATGAATTATTAATTTAAAAATATGTACAGGAAATATAAATGGCAATTTACTCAGTAACTTGTCACATATATCCTTAATATGAACATATTCTTCCAGAGAGCATTAAAAATATACCACTACAAAGTACTAAAAAGTTTTCTGTAATTTTTAAATGTTCTTCGATTTCTAAGTAAAATTCTTAGATCTTCCAAATGAAAAGCTTTAACATTTTGTGAAATTAAATTGAAAAGCTGTTGGAAAAAAACACTTTTAAAAAAAGAAAAATAAATGGAAACCTACCAAAACTTACCTGTAATGGAATTTAGTTGAATAAAAATAAAGAAATGAAGACAAGTCTATTTCAAAACAGAGAAATAGCAAAATAGGTGTTGAGCAGTTTTCTGGGCCATTCTTTAAAGTCTTCATTTATGTATTTAACAATCTGAAGCCATAACCTTTTGGGTACTTTGAAACTTTAGCTGATATATGTAGTAAAAGTATTTTTATTTAGTTAATGGTAGATAAAAGGTATACTAATCTAGAAAGCTTTTGGCTGTCAGCTTCCTTTTAGTTTCATATTCTCCTGTAAGGTACTACAATCTACTAGTACACTATAGGATTGTGAACGAGGCTATTTGAAACATTTTTTTTTTCAACAATGAAAATATAAATTTCTTCTAATTATTAAAAATTTAAATTCTTGTTAAAAATGTATAAAACTTTAAAATATTGTTTCATTAGTGTAAAACCACACTTTTGTTTCAGTTATGATATATCCATGCAGCTTAATATGTATGATCCCACAGACAGAATAAACCATTAAAGCAGTGGTTCTCAACCTTTCTAATGCCACGACCCTTTAATACAGTTCCCCATGTTGTGGTGACCCCCAATCATAAAATTATTTTCGTTGCTACTACATAACTGTAATTTTGTTATTGTGAATGAATCATAATGTAAATATCTGTGTTTTCTGATGGTCTTAGGCAACCCTGCAAGTGGTTCTCAACCTGTGGGTTGCAACCTACAGGTTGAGAACCACTGCTGTAGAGATTCTGATGGCTGAAGATAGAGATTCTAAGATATTTCTAATTTTTGTGTGTGAATAATTAATGTCCTTAGAAGTTTTAAAACATATTACTTGAAAATAATCTCTGTGGAGACTGACTAGTATAAGCTTTTAATTGAGAGTTAAGTGTATAAGTCATGCAAAAAGCAGTGATGTTTGCAAGTGTTTAGGTTGTTTGTGAAAGTGTTGGTTCAACACTTTCCCTTCAACTTTTAGGGTGTAATTAAGAAAGGTCTATCTTCATAGCTATTTCATATGTTTGAATGCAGCTGAATTAAAATCTCACACAAAACAATTTTAAGTTACTGGTGAAACTGATCAAATTTTCATAAATAAAATAATATAGAACCTGAGCCCCAAGTTGACACGGAGAACGCTGAAAATACTAAGGACTCCAGAGAACGCCGATTACTGCAGAGCTTATGGTTAAAGAAGGTCTTATCCAACACAGTTCTTCAAATAAAAAATTTAAAAAGGAAACTAATTTTAAAGGATTTTACAGAACAAATATAGATGCTTTATGTAAAACATTTAACTTAAGAGAAGACAAATTTACTTAACTTTGACTCCTTTTGCAAATATGCTTGAGATGTAAAAAGAAACCCATTCTTTTTAAATCAAATCAGTGTGAAGTTTTGGCCACATAAGTCTAATGGACCAACGTTATGTATTACTGATGCTTTGGAATAACAAGGGTGGGCTGTGCCAACAAACACAATATACCCTCAAGAAAAAGTCATCCTGACCCTTTTATTGTTGAAATTAAAAAATAAAAGATACTTAAATACAATGGTGAACATATAGGGCAAAACAGAATCATAAAATTTAATGTTGAGTTAAGCAGTGAGCTGAATGTTTGGGCCTCCAAATTGGCTTGAACTCAAAACTGCTTAAAAATGGGCATGTTCACAGTTAACGGCAATTGGCTTAGAGGTGAGAGAATGGTCGAAGTTGTTCCAGTTGAACTTCCAGGGAAATTCTCTCCTCAAGAACATCCTGAAAAAGATGCAAAGCCAAGTTATGTTCCAACATCTATAAAAATTAAGGCACATCTAACAACAGCTCTGCATAAAAAAAAAAATAAAAAAAAACAATTTAAATTTGTTAAGAAAACAAAGGGATAGCTGTTCATTTTTTAAAAAGACACCTTAGAAATGTTTCTTTATGTATGTAATTTTAAAATATGCTATTAAAATATTTTTATTATATAAATCAGGGTAATAAAATGTGGTTTTCTTTGTTGTTTACTTATTAGAAAAGACAATATTTGCAAATGATGGTGAAAAGGTAAATGGGGGGCTTACAACCTAGTTCAGTATCCGGTTAAAACTGTAGTCTTACTTCCCCGTTCTGACTTGAGCAGAGCTGCAGAGCATAACCCCAGGCCCTGCCACGGCTGACTAGGGCGGAGCTGCAGAGCAGGCCCGCAGGCCCGCCAAGGCCCTGTGGAGCTGCGGGGACCCTCAGGGGCCAGCCACGAAGGAGTTACATAGGTCAGAGACTCCCCATCTGTTCAGATTAGGCTTTGTATCCGGAATTCCCCTGGGCTGGCAGATCTGCGAAATAAATGTTAAACTTTCCTCTCAGAGTGCTGGCTGACCATGTGTTCTGCCACAACAATGGCTATTATGTGTGAATCCTATTCCCTGCAATAACTGTAGATAAATTAACTAAAAGACTTTCCCCTGGTGATTACAATGGTTATAGCAATGCCTGAACCTCGTTTTGAATTTCAGTTTCACAAAGAATAAACTTATTTTGCAATAGAATTTCTAATCACTGTTGATTTTGAGCAGTCTTTGCAGATGGCCAGTAAATTTTAATTTATCTACTTTCCTTCCCTCCCCTCCCCCATAATACTGATAGTATCGTATTTCAATCAGAACTACCTTTCCCTATTTGGTACCATACTTCCTATTTTCTGTTCTCTGAAATAATGAGAAGGGTGATTCTTAAAATGGCTCCTATATACATGTTTCTATGGTTTTCTTTCGTTCTTCAGAAAAACACCTATGAACAAAATTTTCGTCTTCAGTTTGGTATTAGCAAGCTTGTCCTTAGTTTTATACTCTTTCTTTACAACAAACCAAATTTATAATCATAGACCAACTATGTCTTCTTGATCAAATAATTTTGCAAAAATATTCATTCAACAGACATTTATCTAAGGCCTAAAGCGATATTATGATTTATAAGAAATAATACATTTGTCATTCAGATACCCAAACTCTGTATATCTAATAAATATTTGGTCTTCATCCACAATTCCTGGCTTAAGGCTCCTAAAAGCCCTCGGAATTTCCCAAACATTTGGGGTGGGGGAAACGTATCTTGTTAAACTAATGAAAATGACTTTTGGAAAGCACCTAAGGCTGGTTGCCAGGAGAACCAACCAAGCGATTAGAAAGCTGGAACTTTCAGTCCCATCCTGACTGAAGGTTGAATCAACAGGCCCCTCCAATGATTTAATCAATAATGCCTAATAATGAAGCTTCTGTAAAAACCCTCAGGACAGTATATGGAGAGCTTCTGGATTGGTGAGAATATGGAGGTGTGGGAGAGTGCAGCCTGCTGAAGGCATGGAAGCTCTTTGCTCCCATATACCTTGCCATATAAAATCAGTGTTCTTAATAAGGAACACATTTCTCTGTACTAGCAAATTAATGGAACCCCAGGAGGGGGCTATGTGAACCTCTAATTTGTAGGCAGTTGGTCAGAAGTACCACTAACAACCTGTACTTGTGAGATTAGCATTCTTAGTTGGAGGAGGTGGGGAGTGGTGCTATTGGAACTTCCATCTATAGCCAGTTGGTCAGAAGCTCTTAGCCTCTAGAATCTAGCATTATCTCCAGGAAGACAGTGTCAGAATTGAGCTGAATTCTCAGAGACCCTGCCAGTGTCAGAACTCTTTATTGGCATGGGGGACTGCCTCCTAATATTGGAAGTGGGTCTGGGAACCCTAAAAACCTAACATGTGCTAGGTTTAGGGGTTGGAGACAAGACGGTTCCAAGTTTATCTAGGACAATTCCAGTTTACCTCTGATGTCCTGGCCTAAGTACTAACAACACCTCACTCCTTCTTTGTAATAAAAAAATCTTTTTAATAAAAAGTTTAGGCATACATTATATAGTTATCCTAAATAGAAATAATTATAATTTATCCTTGGTGAGTTCAGTTTAGTAGAGCACAGACAAATGTGCCACAGATAATAACTCCAGGACAGTGTGACAAATGCTGGATGAGGATATGAACACAATGGTATGGAAATGAACAAACTCTGTATTCATTTTACATTTCTGAAAACTCTTTTTTTATTCATTTTTGTGGTTTACAACCTTGCTACCCAAAGCTGGTCAACAGCCCAGCAACATCTCTAATATCTGAAGCTTATGGGAAATGCAGAATTCTCAGGGTCTACTCCATACCTAATATGAATCAGAATTTGCATTTATCATGACCCCAGATTAACTAGACACATGTTAAGGTTTGAGAAACACTGGTTTATAAAACATGAATGCTTAATAATGTTAAGCCATAAATAATTCTGGTTGTTAATTTTTATTCACAGGGATTGAAAAAAATTTTGACTAGAGTAAGTAAGAAAAACAAAACTATTTCTCTCAAGTACAGATGACAGGAACACACACTGGTCCCTAAGCACTTCTATTTAAGCTTTTTTCCACATGCAAGATGATCTAAATTACCTCCATCCCTCTTCTTCTTTAGACCTGTTTAGCCTCTTTAAGAGAATCTGAGTTATCTTTAATAAAAGGATAAGTTGACAACACTGAAATCAGAATTAAATAAGAGAGTAGAGAGAGCCATGTATGTGATCTTAGAGGTACCTAAGGTCACCATATTTCCTCTCCGGTGTTTCATTATGAAAAGTAAAGGAACATTATAAAAATATCGATGCCTTTATAAGGTAATCGTATCAGCATTTAATATAAAATATTCTTTTTAATATTAAAAGTCTCAAAGGCATATAAAACATTTTAGATACATATTTCTCTTGCTACACGGCAAGTTTCATACTAATATAAGCATTGCTGGATCACCTCTAATTTCCAGTTCAACCCTGAGATGCTCTGTGCCCAAGGAACTTCCCAAACATTCAGAAACCACATTACCTTTAATTGTTGCTGCAATTCACTATTCAATCTGGCCAAAACTGTGTTGGTTTCCTTATTGCGTCTAATTGATGCCTGAATAGCTTTTTTATCTTTCCCAACAGACCTGAGGAGATAAAGTGGGCAAAATAAGTAAACAACCTTGTCATTTCTTATCTTTAAATTCTCTCCATTCTTTCATGATCTACCTGTAAACCAGAAAAATAGTATTTTTTGCCTTATCAATCTAGCTTAACCTCACTTAGTTTCAATGGCAACCAAAAGTATCTACATTTCAGAAGCTTACTTTTTGTTATTGTTTTAATTCTTCTTCTTCTGTAAAATAACTTGTTAGTCTAGAGCAGGCATCAGCAAACTTTTTCTATAAATGGCCAGACAGTAAATACTTTTTTGAGGGCCATATTTCTGTGTTTTCTCTCCCTCTCTCCCTCCCCCACCCCCCCGTGTGTCTGTCTGTCTGTCTGTCTGTCTGTCTGTCTGTCTGTCTCTCTCTCTCTCTCTCTCTCTCTCTCTCTCTCTCTTTCTCTCTCTTTTTACAAAAATGTAAAAGCCATACCTCATGGCACTTATAAACACAGAGCATGTGCTGATCTTGGCCCATAAGACCTAGCCTGCAAAGTCCTGGTCTAAAAGAACTAGAGTTAAAATATCAAAAGTCCTGGTCTAAAAGAACTAGAGTTAAAATATCAGTGTTACCCTACACTATTAATTTTTAAAAGTGTGCAATAGAGTACTAAAATGAAATTGGAAAAAGAACTTAATAATAGAAAAGTGGAAAGAATACTCTATGTATTCATAAATGAGAAAACTCTCAAAGAGCAACAATTAAGAAGCTTTCTTCAACTACAGAACTAGTCTGACCATAATTTCTTTCTGTTTGATATTTTTAATTGCTGTACTTTTTGTTCCTAGTAATTAACTGTATTTAGGATAGCTTTGATTACCTAGGAATAGAAGGCTGTGATGCAAGAACACCAGCTAAGACACCTGTCTTTTGTGTATGTTCATCAACTTCAGGCCTTAACTCATCTTCTGATTTTAATCTTCTTCGAACAGGTTTGGGTGGTGGAGCAAGAGGTGTTGTACCTTTGCCCTGGAAGACAAGAATTCCATTAATAATGAAGCATTTCCTGAAGACATTCATGGTTAATCAGAATTTTGTCAACGTCATTTGCTTTCTGTAAAAGCCACTTATTCTCCAAAAATTAAATCACTCTTCCTACTTTAAAACAATTTTTAATTTGTAGCAACACCTGACGTAAGTTATAATAGGAGATGTTTCTACTTGACATCACAATTGTGAATGTACTGACTAGACAATTTTTAAAGGCTAACATCAGACCTGAATCTGACTCAAGACTGTAATAATCACAGATTTAACATGATCATAACGTGCTCAATATATATCTGTTCAAAAAATATAAAAGAAAGTGTCCAGGAATGTACACCCATTATCACCATAAAGTTTCCTATTCAAAATACTAAAATACATCATCTTAATAAATAAAGCCATTTATAAAGTGGTAAGTTAGACACTGTTAAAAAAAACGCTTCACTAAGGTGCATAATAATTATAACTAATGAAAATAAATAGATATTTTGTTGGAAACTGTGAATCTGTCTTCAACAGAATCAAATATGGTATTTTAAAATTTCCATAGCCTGACTTGACTTGTTAACAAATGAAAAGACTCAACTGCCATCTCTTTGGTTAACTGCTATATTTAATTTGTTAATAAGTGCTGAGAAAAATTAACTATTAAAAAACACCACAGAAAATTACTAATGTAGTAAATAATAAAGTATTCAAAAAGTAGAACTTAAGTACTTTCAGAAACAAATGCTACTTTAATAACTATCAGAAATGTCAGGATGAAAATAGGGGGGGAAATGAGCAAAATTTTTCTTTCAAGGGGAAAGTATGCAAATAGCAGTTAAGGATTGACATAGATCAGTAATTTCCAACCAGAGTGCTGCAAAAACTTTTAAAACATGCAATTCTTGAGTTCAGTTAGAGTCAATGTCCTCTTTTCCCTTACACTTCAAGTAGAAAAATAACAACAGCAAAACACAATAGGCATTTGGTTTGAATGAATCAAAAGTATATCTATTTTTTTGCAAAAAAACATATTTTTTGGTGTGCTACAGATTTTTAGGAATTAGTTTATATGTGCCATAGATAAAAAAGGTTAGAAATTGCTGATATAGATAAGATACAAGAATAGAAAGATATGTGATAAAGTATGATAAAATATTGATATTCAATGTAAAATTCTTTCAATTTTTCTGTATGCTTAAAAATTTTTCATAAAATACTGGAGAAAAAAGTTATCTCTAAAACAGTTGTAGAAAAGAACACAGAATATAACATTAACCCTAGAGGGTCAATATAATTTTCCCTATTATACTTAAAAATACACATACCTAAATATGATGAAGTTCTACCTTATGTACTTAGAAGACTGTAATACCACATAACTTTTAAAAACTGTGGCATGTATTCATATGGATGATAGACTATTATCTAGAATAGTTTACAGGAAGATCATATGCTGAGACAGATTAAAGATGCTACAGTGACAGGAATGGGTTAGATGTTCTGTAACTTTATTTCTAAGATTTTTGTCATCTTTAGAATCTTAAAAAGTATAAATTATCTCTTTTTTATGTACAAAATGATCCTATCTCATAAGAGTAATATGCAAATAACCATTGTTATACCCACAAGCCACGCCCACCAGCCAACCAGGAGCAAGTATGCAAATTAATCCAACCAAGATGGCTGTGGCCACAGAGCAAGCAGGAGGCTTGGGTTTCCCTGACAATGGAGGAAGCCAAGCTTTCCGCACACCCTAGTGGGCCTAGGCCTCCACTCAAGGCTACAAAGTTTCAATTATAGAAGATAAGTAAATACCAACAAAAATGGCAGCAGCAGCGGAGTGATAGAGGAAGCCAAGCTCTTGCAGCCCTGGCCTGCCTTGGCCTCTGCTACAAAGTTTTAATTATAGAAAATAAATAATTCCTAACAAAAATGGCTGCATCCATGGAACAAGCAGGAGGCTTGGCTCTGCTCAAGGCTACAAAGTTTCAATTATAAAAGATAAATAAATCCCAGATATAGGGCCTCCCCCTTTGGGTTGCCAGGGGCGTGGCCAGCCTGCAAACCACCACAGTCCCCTCAACAGGCAGCCCCACGGGAACCCCCACCCTGATCCAGGTCATCCTTCAGGGCAAACCAGCTGTCTCCCACCCCCACTCATGCACCAGGCCTCTATCATAACTAATAAAAAAAAGTAATATGCAAATTGACCATCTCTCCAACACACAAGATGGCTGCCCCCATGTGGTCAAAGATTGCTACTCCCATGTGAACACAAGATGGCTGCCACAAGATGGCCAGCAGGAGAGGGCAGTTGGGAGGGACCAGGCCTGCAAGAAAGGGCAGTTAGGGGCAAACAGGCTGGCAGGAGAACAGTTAGGCATCAATCAGTCTGTCAGGGGAGTGGTTAGGGGTCTATCAGGTTGGAAGGCAGAAGCTGTTAGGGGCAATCAGGAAGGCAGACAGGCAAATATTTGGGAGCCAGCAGTCCTGGATTGCAAGAGGGCAGCTAGACATCTCTCAAGGGGTCCCAGATTGAAGAGGGTGCAGACTGGGCTGAGAGACACACACCCCCATGCACGAATTTCAATATTATAAAAGACTCTAGTCAATATTATAAAAAAACTTCTTGCATACCACATTGGCAGGAGCATTAGCAGCTGTCTTTTCTTCAATTTTACTATCTGTTTTGGCAACTCGAAGAGAACTTGCAGGATCAGAAACTTTTTCAACCTAGAAATGAATATATTATTACTAATTATGTATAAGCAATATATAATTATGCACAAAAATATACATAAAGCACCAGAGTAAAATGTGAAGAAGATATTATGACAATAAGGAATCTGAAATGAAAATGAGAAGGAATTTGAGAAAACCCTGTAAAATAACCATTCTCTATGACTGAAGAGCAGAGAGGAGGGAAGGTAATAGATCTGAGGGGGAAGAGAAGGGCTGAGGAGAAGCCAGAGGGAATTTAGGCATTTCTTGAGCTTGGGAGGGATGCACCCACCCAGGGGCCTGACGACCAGCACCTTGTGCACACTGGTACTTCCCTTCAGGTTCTCCCCTGGAGGTCCAGGCCATACCCTGTGATTCCACTGTGAGACAGGTTACAGGCTTGAAGAAGTGGCTAGAAAATTTTTTACGGATCAGATCTATGAGAAACCTTTGTCTAAATGATGCCTGTCAAATGAACATGGATTTTGGGATCTGTCAGAGAGGCTCAATTTGGGTTGAGACAATCAGAACCAAGGTTTTAGAATTCATGTGGTCCCTCCAATCCCACATTTATAGTTAGTGAAGTCAGGGACCCCTAGAGAAGGTCTTGCAACTAGAAGTAAAAGAGTCTCCAGGAGCATTGTACCAGAGATTATGGTACATTTTGGCATCCTGTAGTCTGTAAGTCTAACTAAAGTGACTTATTCTCATACAAGCTATGGCAACCACAGCCTACTGCTACATGGATATCTTCACCACATCACACAATCAGAAGCTTAGCATTAAGATGCAACCCCAGTCCCAGCTGGTTTGGCTCAGCGGATAGAGCGTTGGCCTGGGGACTGGAGGGTCCCAAGTTCGATTCTGGTCAAGGACATGTTGCAGGCTCCTCCCTGTCCCAGGCCCGGGCCATAGTTGGGCATGTGCAGGAGGCAACCAATCAATGTGTTTCTCTCACATCAATGTTTCTTTGTCTGTCCCTCTCTCTAAAAATCAATGGAAAAATATCCTCGGGTGAGGATTAAAAAAAAAAAAAAAAAAAAAAGCAACCCCAGAACAGTGTTTTTCACACAACAGCTACTCCCACTCAGATTCTGATTCTTTTTTTTTTATTAAAAATTTATTTATTTAAAAATATTTTCTTCCAATTCTGATGACATATCAAATTAAAGAGGTTACAAAGCAATATACTGAGCTGACTGTTTATACAGAGGGTGATAATGACCTTGTTAGCTCTTTTGTACATTCTACAAAATAGTGGAATACAAATTCAATTCATTCACTTAACAAAAGGTAGACATAATTGATATACTTCATAACAAAAATCTTTTATAAAGCTTGTCTTTAAGTTAAAAATGCAGCCAATATAAAATGATAGACTTAAAAGAGCATCCAAGCAATGCTTGTTTTCCTGTATTTTTTCAAAATTGAGTCTAGTTTCTACAATGCTCACCGAAGATTCTGATTCTTATTAAAGCAATACACTGCAATTAGCAGGAGTCTAAGGACAAGGGAAAAACTGAGAAGTACTGGCCTAGGGAATATAAATAATCTCCAACCAGCAGCAGCCCCAGATATTTTGCTCACTGATGTTCACTCTAATATCTGCTCTTTTAGAGGCTCCTCTGTTTACAGACCAGCTCTAAAGATATGGAAAGAGTCCCCGTGGAAAATTAGATAAGCCCTTAAAAACTGACCGGCAAGACTTCTGGATGTTTCTCAGCTTCATCATCTTGTTCTTCATTTACATTTGATGCAGCAAATACTTCAAATTGGCTGAAATCTGCAAAATTTGGTTGCTCTGGTATCTGCTGAGGTGAGGTACTAGTGTGAGCTATCATGCCATCGGCATCCACTGCGCGATGCACTGTGGGACCAGGCGCCTGCACAATGGTTCAGAATAGAAGAACAAACAGTTCATTGGTGTACCAGTCACCAAGTGGCCTCTTTTAACATATTATTAAAAAGATGCTCTGTTATATCTGTAAATTCAGGGAGGTGACCTACAGGAACATTTAGCTCTAAAAAACCCAGAAGAGAAACGCTAAGACACTAAAAAAAAAAAAAAAAAAAGATGCAAAACCCCAATAAAACAAATAGCTTTACAAAATTCTTATTGCAAAGAAAGAGCATAAGCATAAGGAGAAGGAAAAGTTAGGTTCTATTCCCACTTGCATCTTTTTTTTTTCTTAATTGGGCTACTGCGCAATTGTTTGTTCTTCAAACAAGTTATTTTTTTTTAAAATGTTTATGTTTATAAAAAGATTATTTTTTAAAGTGTAAAAACTAGTGTGCTAATTATCCTTCCAACACTTCCATGGGCTTTCCTTCAATTTATCCTCTACTTCAGTGTTTTTCAACCTTTTTTGGGCAAAGGCACACTTGTTTCATGAAAAAAATCACGAGGCACACCACCATTAGAAAATGTTAAAAAATTTAACTCTGTGCCTATATTGACTATATATAAAGTAATTCTCTTGAATAGGAATCAAATAAACACAAAGAAAGTATTTTATAATTACTTTATTATGAAATATTAAGTAAACAAAATAGTGAAAAATTATAAAATTCTTGTCTTGTCTGCACCTACGGCACACCAGGCAACATCTCGCGGCACACTAGTGTGCCGCGGAACAGCGGTTGAAAAACGCTGCTCTACTTCTTTGCCAGACCAATCCTTCTACAATCTTCAATCAAAAATATATTTTTTTGACTATCTACTTTTGGCAAAGCATTCTGGTTATAATAATGAACAAAACAAATAAAATCCATGCTCAATAAAGCTGACAGTCTACTGCAGGTTGAGATGTAGGTTTACAAGGAATTAAAATAAAGCATGAAAGTTTTATGACAAAGGAAGTACAGGACGCTTCTGGAATGTATCAGAAATCTGTTCCTTGCTTTAACTGTTAAAAAGTTTCCATCTCCTCTAAAAAAAAGTGTATCCTTCTTATGATATAGGAGATGCTCTGCCCCTTTCAGACCTCTTCAGTTTCCTTTCCCATCATTCCAACTGTTCTAAACTCATTTTCCTTTAAGTCTTACCCCACACGTGTATGACTTTGTGGATGCCATTTTGTCTGGTTGGAAAGCCTTCTCCCAAAGCAGTACTACTTTATCTTTCAAGTCTCTACTTAATTGTTACTTCCTTCACTTTTATCTTTTCAATGTGATCCCTGACTTTACTAATAAGTAAAGATATAGCAAAACATCTCATAAACGCATCTACTGTTGCCCTTACAATTCTTTATAGTTGTCTTCCCCACTAGACAGGTTCTTGATTCAAGAGATCAACTCATTGGGTTTCACAGCTTAACCCCAGTAAGAATATTTTTGCTGGCACTTTAGATAAAATAAATACTGGAATATTCAAATTTCAGCATCTTTAATGATTAAGAAACCCTCTTTTTAACTGCAAATACTCAACTTCATTTTAAGACTCTAACTCAAAAAAGTCAACCAAATTCACTCATGTAAATTCAGTACTCAGGTAGTCAGTCAGTGACATAAAACTAACAGCTATAATCCAGAATCTACCCTGGAACATAATAGTTTTGTGCATATCAAAACAATTTCAACCTGGCAGGGATGCAGATGTCATCTGACACTTCCTTTACTGACGCAGTAACCATCCAGAACAACACAGTGAGGTCTCTGAGTCACTGCTAGATCCAAGACACAGACGGACATCTCCTATCTCCCAATCCAGTTCTTTCAACTAAACTCTCCTTTGTCAAAACACTATCATTTGGTTTACTAGCAGCTTCTTTAAAAAAATAACTGAAATTATTATTGGAATTTTCTTTCAAAATAAAGATTTATTTTCCCTGAATTAAATGCTCAGCACGAATGAAAATTTGGTAATTCTGGATCTTAAAAATAATTCTAGAATAGAATCAAATACGTAACAGTTAATCATGGTGTTTATGAATACGTTGCAGAATACCTGTGAAGGCTGTGGTCTTGGAGGCACGGCAGGAGGATGGGCAACAACTCCAGCCTGTTGTTGTCCTGTGTGAATACACAAGTCTTCTTTTTATTAAGTCTACAATTACTTTGCTAGTAGAACAGATTGAATGAATATGATCAAATGATAAAGATTTCTAAAAGATTGCTTTGTCACGTACAGGAAGGCACTGATGTGATCTAATGGCCAAATATCATGGTCTTTTCTCAGAATCCATTTCTCTTGTTCAACTGCACAGGGAACTCTTGACATGTTCCTCCTTGTTTCCATAATACTACACAGTCTTGGTTTTCCTTCCACATTTTGACTGATCTTTAGCTATCGACTATGAGGACTTCCAATTTTCTCTTTTAATTAATACTTCACTCTATTGTTTCTATGAAAATGATTCTCAAATAATGGATTCATCTTTCTTAGCCCACAAATCCAGTGACCTGTTGATTATTTCTTTTTCCTCATAATTCCAAACGCACAATGTCCAAACAGGACATCGTTACCCACTGTCTTAACTTTTTATTTTAATCAACAATAATAACAGATTATATAAAAATTAAAATATTGGAGTAAGCTGTGGGTTCTCTCTCTATTTTGTTGCTAACTTAAGACCTATTAGCTTTTCCTTTTTGATATCACCATATCGTACTTTTACAATCTCTGTGGCATCTCTCAGGTTCCCATCTTTATCACTTGAATTCAACACAGTTTAGACAGACATTAAGAAAAAAATTCCCTCTCTGATACTTTTTAAATTTTTTCTTTGGATAAATATGAAAACAGACTTGTTGAGAAAATAAGGTGTTGTGTGCCCTTAATGACTTTAAATCAGATGCTAATTTGATTCACGGCTCTAACCCCTACCTGTGGTGACTGTAAAGGTCCGATTCATGTCTAAAGATGACGATCTAGAATGCGAGGGCTGTGGCCTTGGAGGGGGGGGTGGTGGTGCAGTGGTATCAGGGGATGTTCCTGAATGAGACCTGCAAAAAGTCACCACATTGCAGTTGGTCATGCTACTGATACTGGAGCTTTTTCTTTGTAAGCATTCAAACTTGGCTAAGCAGCAAAGGATATTTTCTCAAGTAGGTATACACATATTACAATGAGTAAAGCCAGTACTATTTGTGATGTGCATTCCACAAGTAGTTATTTAATATGGCAAGTAATCTTTTTTATAAAGTATAATTTTACATTTAACAATATTTCAAAAAAAACTGAAAAGTTATTAACAAGAATTTGAGGTAAACTGCAAAACTAGTGTAATGTTTCCCCATTCAATTATAAATATTTGTTTAAAATATTTATTTTTAAAAAAACAAAAACTCTAACCCTGACCAATGTGGTTCAGGGTTCTGCAAATACCATCCCATGCACAGAAAAGTAGCTGGTTAGATTCCCAGTCAAGGCATATACTTGGGTTGTGGGTTTGATCCATGGTAAGGGGCATGCAGGAGGTAGCCAATCAATGTTTCTCTCTTATGATGTTTCTCTTTTTCTCCCTCCCCTTCCTCTCTCTCTAAAAATCAATGAAAAAATCTTAAAAAAACAAACAAACTCTACTTTCAAACATGGACAGTTTTCAGCTTAAAGTCTGGAGTTTGGCAAGTTGAGGTACAATCTGGCTCACTATCTGCAGTTCCCATTCTGTGTTACCACAGGCCATCCCATTTTAGAGGTGGCTGTACTCATGCTCACCTCACCTGGAGATGCACTTCTTTCCCACCAACTTTTTCTATATTCTGAAAAGAGTCTCATGGACTCTGGAAATCTAATCTTCACTTATAGGGATAAAAAGCAGAATAAAAACCAAGATGACTGAGAATTTTAAGAAACACAGGAAGAACTATAAAGAAGCAGCCTCTGGCTCTAAGATCTTTGGTGATTCTATATTACCAGCCTCTCTCTACATCCTCTAGGCCAGTGTTTCCCAAACTTCTCTCATGATGAGAATCACCTGGTGGAGTTGTTAAAATACAGATTCCTGAATCCCAACTAAGAAGTGCTAAACTAGAATTTTTGGGAACATATAGGTAAAATTGTATACTTATAGTTAAGTAACTTATAAAGATTTCTAAAAGATTGCTTTGTTACGTACAGGAAGGCACTGATGTGATCTAAAGACCAAATCTCATGATCTTTTCTCAGAATCCATTTCTCTTGTTCTAAACTAGAATTTTTGGAAACATATAGGTAAAATTGTATACTTATATTGTAGTTAGTTGGGATTCAGGAATCTGTATTTTAACAACTCACCAGGTGATTCTCATCATGAGAGAAGTTTGGGAAACACTGTTCTAGGCGTATATCAGAACGATACTTACCACACCTCAGAAGTGAGAGGAGAAAGATGCTTCTGTCCTGCAGACAGTGTTCTGTGGATGGCAAAGCCCTTGAAGACAAACCCTTTCCACCCTCACCTTTTTAGTTTATGCCTGAAAAGTTATATGGAACACAGATCTTCAGGGTAGATAGGTAGCCCAACACCGGGCTGGGATTCTGGATAGCATTTTAAACATAGAATTCTTTTGGTATTTGCCATCTACACTAATAAAATAAAAATATGAAAATTGACTCTACCTCCACTAGCCAATCAGGAGTGAGTATACAAATTAACCCAACAAAGATGGCGGGTTAATATGCATATGCAGGTGAAGACTAAAGACTGAAGATGACTGAGGACTAAAGACTGAAGAGGCTTGGCTTCTCCACTGCGGTGGAGCAGAGAAGCCAAGCCTCGCTCTAGCTGGAGTGAAGGCCTGGGTCCCGGGTGCCAGAGGAAAACCAGTGATGGCAGCCAGGGGAAGGAAGGCCCATTGCACAAGTCCTTGTGCAATGAGCCTCTAGTAAGGCTATAAAAGGAAATCTGCACATTTATTACTTAAAGAGACTCAGTTTACCTAAAAAAGGACTGTATTAAATTGCTACTGTCAAGAAGTTATCAGTCCTTCTTAAACCTTCCACAGAATACCATGAGACCATAAGGGTTTCATCTGTTTTATATTCAAGAAGGGAAAAAAATCAAAAGTACTTCCCTTTTACATAAATCAATAGATAACCTGACAGCCTTCAGAGAAGTGAAGAACTAAATATGTAGTTTATACTTGGTCCTATATAATTTTAAATATTAAAATGTAACAAGATATTTTTTTAATATGCTTTTTTATTGACAGAAATACTGACCTTTGACGAGTTACATTATTCCCGATCTGTTCTGGGTCTGAAGTAAAAGAGTCTGAACTACTGTAACCATCTGCTGATAAATGGAATATAGTCTACTTAATAATAATCATTTTTTCACTTTAACTCTATGTGCCCCAAATATAACTGAATTATTGTTTCAAATCAATATTCAGACTGGCTAACAGGTTAACAGTTCATACCAGTTTTATTATAAAAAATTAAATATATTTTGTATATTATAAAAAATATGTATAAATCAAATAAATAATTGCTTATTTATACAACAAAATACTATGCATATAGTGTACGTTATAATCTAGAAAAGTTAACACTTAATACCATAAATATTCAAAATAAGTCACATAAAAGAAATCACAAACAGTACATACGTTACAATTTCATTCTATATAACAATATGGCATATGCACAGAATGTTGATTAAGCTGGACAATGAATGCTAATCATGGTCATTTGTGAAACAGTTAGATTATAAACATTCTTATTTTTATTACACTTCTATAGTTAAGTGTGAACTACTTTTGTAATAAAAATCATTTTTAAAGAACAAATTAGAAGTATTTTAAATAAAGAAAACATTTAAAAATTGTTAATGTGAAAAATTAAAAATTTCACAAGAAAATAAAATGTGCTTAGGCAATAATAAAATTTATGAAATTAGCTAGAGGTTCCTAATTTTTCTCCTGAGGAAATATCATTTTCAACTTCTTCAAAGTCCTATGAAGGAGTAGAGACTCCAGAAGCAGACTGAAAGTTGTGACATAATAAAGGCATTTTAAAATAGGAGGAACTCTAGGAACAAAGGAAAACATATCTATTCACTTTCAAGAATTATAACTTAAAGGGACTGGTTGTTTGGACATATTTAAAAATGTATCCCTTTTTCAGTTAAATCACTGATTTAGTTGGTAAAAGAATAAGGCTAACATATTTCTATTTGGATGTTATAATGGGTATTTCAAACTTAAGATGTCTAAAACTGAACTCCTGTTATTCTCCCACAAACCTACTCCTACCACAGTCATCCTCAATTCCCAGTTGCACAGGCCAAAAATCCCATGAGTCACCCCGAGTCCTCTCTCACACATCCTATATCATATAGATAAGCAAATCCTGTGGTCTTATCCTACAAAATACAGCCAGAACTCGACCATTTCTCAGCATTTCTACTGCCACCACCATAGACCAAGCCACCATCTTCACTTGTCTGCATTATTATACTAACTATCTCCTAAATAGTCTTTCCCTATTTTGGCTCTTGCCTTTTGGCCCATTACCAGTATAGCAGCCAGAGTAATCCTGTTAAAGAAGGAAGGTCAGACCATGCCACTTCTCCACTCAGAATCCTCTAACATCTCACTCAGTAAGAGACTGTCTTAACCTGCTCCCAGGTTACTATTCTATGTTTGCTACCTCTACCTGCTAAATTTGCTAAGTAGTTCTATTCTAGGTGTTTGCTCGCTGTTCCCAGCAGAAGTATGGCATGTTTCCTAAATGAGGGCCTCACATTTGCTATTTCTATGCCTTAAATGCCTTTGCTTCAGAAATTCACCCAGCCAAATCCCTCCACTCAAATGTCATCTTTTGGTAAGGCCTTCTTTAACCAGCTAATTGAACATGTAACTCCCTTTCCCTTTTCCCAACTTAATTTTTATCCAGGTGTTAATCACCCCCTAGAACATGAGTTATTCTCCCTCCCCTTTTCATCTTATTTCCCCTACAAAATATAAGCTCCATAAAGGCAAAGATTTTTGTTTATTTTACTGCTAAATCCCGTGTCTAGAACAGAGCCTGGCACCCAGTATTCAATCAACACTGGCTGAATGACTGAATATACATACTATTTCTTGTGAGAGAAAGAAAGGATCTAATAGTGGGAAAGAGCCAATGGACTAAATCTGGCTAACTGAGAGGTAAACAGGAGGCCTGTCTTGGAGCAGGTTCAGGTGACAATGGGGACCCATTTACTGATACAGTGGGCAGGGTTTTTAAAAGGGTTGACTATTGCCGAAACCGGTTTGGCTCAGTGGTAGAGCGTCGGTCAACCCAGTTACATTCCGGTCAAGGGCATGTACCTGGGTTGCGGGCACATCCCCAGTAGGAGGTGTGCAAGAGGCAGCTGGTCGATGTTTCTCTCTCATCGACATTTCTAGCTCTCTCTCTCTCTCCCTTCCTCTCTGTAAAAAATCAATAAAATACATATTTTTAAAAATAAAATAAAAGGGTTGACTATTCTCTACTTTATTCAGTAAAGATAATATTAAATGGCTACACATTTGTAACATTCAGGCTCTAAATCCAGACTTAATATACTTCTAGTGGGAGATGTAGTGGTATCTTTCACTTACCTACAGTATTTCCAGAAGCAAATTTCACTGATGAATTTATCGTATTTTCTTCTGAAAGGTCAGATGTTTTCACAAGTAATGGGCTAGTGGGATTAGTATGATCTAGAAGAAAAAAAAAATTAATAAGTAAAAATATAAGATATAGGCATTTGAATTAATAAATTCATAATGCTCAGAGTATATGAGACTTCATTTAGATATTACAAAGAAGTAGCCAATAAATCCATAGGAAATAATACAAAATAATATTTTTAATAAAAACAAATATAAACCTATTTATAGAATTTTGTTTTCTGCCATATAGAAGACATTTTACAATTAAAAAGTCAATTTGCATGTTAATATTTTAATTTTATCCCTTTAGATAAGCAATTATTTGAACAAAACATCACACAAATGGTTATAAGTAATTTATGATGTTGACTAATATAGGAAATAAGTTTGTCTTTGAGAAACTCTAATTATAAAACATTTAATCTAAAATGAGGAGAAAATTGCCCTGACTGGGTGGCTCAGTTGGTTGGAGTGTCCTCCTGTACACCAAAAAGTTGTGGATTTGATTCCTGGTCAGGACACATAGCCAGGTTGTGGGTTCAATCCTCAGTCGGAGCTCATACGAGAAGCAACTGGTAGATGTTTCTCACATTAATGTTTCTCTCCCTCTCAAAAAATAATAATAATAAAAAAAGAATAAATATACTCTTGTGTGAGGATATAAAAACTAAAATGAGGAGAAAATTCAAGAACTTAAGCACAAGAATTTCAAAGCCAAAACTCACAATATGCCTCTTCAGTTACAATTTCAACATACTTCAAATGTAAATTCACAAAAATGGTCATAAAAACACAGAATATCAGAAAATTCATATTTTCAATGTCCTTATTTAAGTTTTATAATTTAAATTCAATAATTTCCTTTTAAAAATTAAGTTAAAATAGACACACAAGCACACACATATATGTATAACTGTAGAAAGTACTATGTTAAAAAATAAGCAATTATGAAAGAAATCTGAAGCCTGATAGAATAATTACTTCTGTATTTATGTAGTTGAAGCTAACCTAATACAGACAAGCCACAGATTCCTTACCACTGCCAGTTCTTTTAAGTTCCATTTCCTGCATGTGGATTTTGCTTGGAGTCATACGAATAGGAACTGGATGAACAATAGCAGTATCCTAGGAACAAATGAGAGGAAATACAGAATTTGTATTAACAATGCCAAACTGACACCAAAATATAATCAAAATTAACAGTATTTTAAAAAATTGGTGGACACTGTCTCATTCACACCAAAGCAAGCATGAAAATGAATTTTTAAATGGAAAGTTCTGGAATTATATGTAAAATAATCAAGTTTACAGTACATGCCTAATAATCTGATTTTTTGATAAAAAATACATTTTAACTTTTGAGTGATTAAAGTTTTGAATAAAAACAATGACCTTATGAAAATATAGTTTAAGATAGTATTTAAAGGCCAAGTGTGAAATTATCTGATGAAATCATACAAATTTGAACCTCTCAGGTTAAAGTGAAACAAACTACTTCATTATAATCCAAAATTAAATAATAGACAAAACTTATTTTCAGAAAACTGCCCAAGAAAACTTGAAACTTTTCTTTTTCATCTATAAAACAGAGTTAAAGAAATGCCTGCTATATTATAATAGTAGGCACAATGCGTACTTTACAGATTAGTTCTATAGAACTTTAAAATTTAGCCGAAACTGATTTGGCTCAGTGGTAGAGCGTCGGTCTGCGGACTGAAAGGTCCCAGGTTCGATTCCGGTCAAGGGCATGTACATTGGTTGCGGGCACATCCCCAATAGAGGGTTTGCAAGAGGTAGCTGGTCGATGTTTCTCTCTCATCGACGTTTCCAGCTCTCTATCTCTCTCCCTTCCTCCTCTGTAAAATATCAATAATATATATATATATTTTTTAAAATTTAGCCTAACATTTCCTCCAAGGGATCCAGTTTTTAAGAGGGATAAGTAAGGCTCCTACTCTAAGATTCTAATATTTTCTTAAACCATTCAATATTATAACATATCTGATATTCCTAAACTTAATGAGTGGCAAGTCTAGTTAGAAGGAAAAGAACTGATAGAAGAGGCTTTTCAGAGTGAAAGAGTAAGGCCAGGAAGAGAAGGTGAAGACAGATGGTAGCGTCTCTGAAAGGAAAGGAGGATAAAGGTACACCTGGGTACACAGGAAAGCCCGACGGTGGGAGCTGCCACACCAATGGAAGAACCGGAATAGGATTGAGCATTTGGCTTAATAATTACAGATTAGATGGAAAACACTGGGGAGGAGGCTCAGCTCCTTGTATGAGTCAGTTCGCATTTTATGTGTGCTGCTGCTAAGGACTGAATATTAGATCTTTAAATTTTGAATATCTTAGTTGAGTTTATAATTTAGTGTAAAGGATAATGATATTTTAGTTTAAATCCAACACTATTTTGGTGACAGTACTAACACCAAGCCTCTGCTAGAGAAAGTTCCAGTATACCATTTCTTGTTTGCAGCTCTCTTTGGCTTATTCTTTTAATCTCTAAATTCAAACAATTTATAACAAACAAATTCTTTATTGCAATTAAACTGATAAATCCATTCATAGCAATTTCCTGCCTCTACATCAGTGAAATGCTAGACAGAGTTAATGTATTATCCAATTGAAATGAACTCACATTTCCCTTACAACTCCACAATCCTATATATTAAAGAGGTAATATGCAAATTGACCATCACTCCATCACATAAGATGGCTGCCCCCATGTGGTCAAATATGGCCACCCCCATGTGGACACAAGATGGCTGCCACAAGGATGACTAGAAAGGAAGGACAGTAGGGGGCGACCAGGCCTGCAGGGGAGGGTAGTTGGGGGGGGGGGGGGGGGGGGAGGCGAGAACCAGGTCTGCAGAGGAGGGCAGTTGGAGGCTTGCAGGGGAGGGCAGTAAGGGGTGACCAAGCAGGCGGGCATGCGAGTGGTTGGGAGCCAGCAGTCCTGGATTGTGAGAAGGATCCCAGATTGTAGAGAGTGCTGGGCTGAGGGATACACACACTCCTGTGCACGAATTTTGTGTACCAGGTCTCTAGTTACAATTATAAAGGGGAACATTACAAATGGATAGAAGCTTAGATTTTTCACATAATAATGAGTCACTCACAGGAAAATATTTATAACAATACACTTAAGATGTTGTTATGGTTATAAAAACATGGCTTTAGAAATAAATACTATTTTCTTAACTTACAATTTTAATAGCAGAAATAGCTATGAAAATCAGAATTTAATATAATAAGGCAAGATTAAAGGAGAAAGAAATGATAGTTTGTGACACAATAAATTCTTTTTAAAAAAAAATATTTTATTGACTTTTTTTACAGAGAGGAAGGGAGAGGGATAGAGAGCTAGAAACATCGATGCAAGAGAAACAGCTGCCTCTTGCATACTCCCTACCGGGGAAATGCCTGCAACCCATGTACATGCCCTTGACCAGAATCAAACCTGGGACCTTTCAGTCTGCAGACCAACGCTCTATCCTTTGGGCCAAACAGGTTTTGGTGACACAATAAATTCTTATTACAAACCCCCCAAAACTAGGAAAAAACAAGCAAGGAAAATTTATTAGATGCTTTAGCCGAAACTGGTCGATGTTTCTCTCTCATCGACGTTTCTAGCTCTCTATCCCTCTCCCTTCCTCTCTGTAAAAAAATCAATAAAATATATTTAAAAAAAAATTATTAGATGCTTTAAACTCATAGTATTTATCTATCGGGTCTAGTAATAATTAATGTCGTTTTTAAACATTTGTTTAAAATCTTGCTTGGCGTTGACTTGTATTGACATAACCTTCAAACACGTGGTATCTACAGAACGTGTGAAGTGCAATTAACAAGTTTTGCTTGAAAAAGTTTGTGTTTGGTTTGGTTTTTGTTGCAAAACTAGGGCTAAGAAGATGGCGGATGAAGAGCATATTCGGCACTGCATGCTTTACGAGTTCCAATCAGGAAGAAAAGCAAGTGAGGCTGCAAAAAACATCTGTAGTGCTCTTGGTCAAGATGCAGTTAGCGCCAGAAAATGCCAGCGTTGGTTTGAGAAATTTCACGAGGGAAATTTTTCGTTAGATGACAAGAGTGGTCGAGGCCATGTGTCCAATTTTGATCAAGAAGCTCTTCAAGCTCTTTTGGTGCAAAATCCTCAAATTACCCAACAAGAGCTTGCGACAACTTTAAATTGTTCACAAAAAACAATTTCCAATCAATTGTGTGCACTTGGCAAAGTCCAAAAGTTTGGAAAATGGATTCCTCATGAGTTGACCGACAACAACCGTAATCAAAGAGTCACAATTTGCAGTTCGCTCCTCTCTCGTCAAAACCATTTGCTGTTTTTAGAGCAAATTGTTACCGGAGATGAAAAATGGGTGCTGTATGTTAATTTGAAAAGGCAGCCTCAATGGTTGGACAAAAATGAGGCTCCGCAGCCCATGCCAAAACCTGATTTGCATGCGAAAAAAGTGATGTTGTGTGTTTGGTGGAATTTTAAAGGAATTCTTCATTATGAACTTTTACCATCTAACCAAACCATTACAAGTGCAGTGTATAGTGCCCAATTGGAAAGGTTAGCCCAAGCTTTAAGAGAAAAAGAACCCGCGCTGATTAATCGGTAGGGCGTAATTCTTCACCACGATAATGCACGACCGCATACTGCAAGAATCACTGCTGAAAAACTGCGCCAGTTGGAATGGGAAGTTCTCCCTCAACCTGCATATTCTCCTGATATTGCCCCTTCTGATTACCATTTGTTTCGTTCTTTGCAAAACTTTCTTCTTGGAAAAAAATTTAATAATGAAGAATGCCTCAAAAATGCATCAACAGAATTTTTTGCATCAAAATCACAAGAATTTTACAACAGAGGGATTAAAATGCTTCCTGAGCGTTGGGCACAAGTAGTAGAAAACAACGGTAACTATATTGTTGATTAAATTTTGTGGTATTGTTTAAATAAATTTGATTTAAAAAAGTATTAGAAAACGACATTATTACTAGACCTAATAATACCGTATATATTCTATGTGTATGTTTATAAAATGAAATTTATAAAGCTTTTAATAACTAGAAACATTAATTAGTCTTTTCATATATTTCCAGTACAATAAATGAAAGTGCATTAATGACTACAAGAAAAGAAAATTATGAGTGTCCTATTCATTATCCAAATAAATTAAGGTTCTATACCAGCAAAGCATTTTGTATAGCATACTTCAGCCATACACTGACTGATTGCTAAGAGCCTGCAATAGCTTTCATCCAGTGGGTCTTAGCTACTAGCAGGGCAAGGTAATTCCTTGAAAACAGGAGACCATATATCAGAGGCTTCATTTATGACTATGATGTTACAAATGAGGCAGAGCATAAGACGGCTCTGACTTTAAACATTTGAGCATCCCAGATGAAGAATTATGAATGCCCACTAGCCTCTGAGTCCTGAGTTACAAGATGTCAAAATAACACTTCTTCTGTTCCAAACTAGCATCCCCAAATGTAAAAATAGAGAAAAAAAGTGTCAGACTGATTGGCAGGTTCCCCCTATTCAAATCACCCAAAGTCTTTAGAAAACATATTTGTAATTACTCATGGCACATTTGCATCATTTATTTGGGTATTTGATTTTGTACAACTCAGCATTTTATTGAATATAATATTAATGCTCACATAATCTATATTTTCTACTTGATTTAAATCCTATTATCTTGTTTATCTGAACCCAGTCCTGCCTACTTTCTGTTTCTTAGTTCAGGTGCTTATCATCTCTCTCTTGATCCCATCAATCCTTCATATTATAGCTCTTCCTTGACCCCATTTTATCATGGTACTTCTTCTTTAAAAATATATATATATTTTTTTATTGATTTCAGAGGAAGGGAGAGGGAGAGAGAAATAGAAACATCAATGATGAGAGAGAACCACTGACTGGCTGACTACTGCATGCCCCCTACTGGGGATTGAGCCAGAAACCCAGGCATGTGCCCTTGATCAGAATCAAACCCAGGACCTTACAGTCCCCAGGTTGATGCTCCATCCACGGAGTCAAAGCAGCTAGCGCTCATGGTACTCTTGTTAGCCAACAGTGTGTATGAGATTTAGTTCAGATCCTTGGTCTAACATACAAAGATCCTCCCAGTTCCTATCATTACTCCATACACATGTCTATTCTATATTCTCACTACACTGAATTAATCCTGTTCATGATATTTGCTCTGCTTGGAATGCTCTTGTCCAAATCTGGAAATTCATAGTTCCATTCAAAACTCAGCATAATAAATAAATAAATAAATAAATAACAATAAAAAAAATTCAGCATAAAAGCTCCTTTATGGAAACTTTTTGGGGTAAGTTGGCCCATGATTCTCTGTCCAGTTTTATACATAGCCATGGATGATAATTATCACAATCAGATGAATTACAATCATCTTACCTAATAATAGACAAACATGTAAATTGCCCGTACCTCCGCTACACCACCAGCCAATCAGGAGTGATATGCAAATTAACCCAACAAAGAGGGCAGTTAATTTGCATACACAGGCACCAAGTGATGAGGGCGGGATGCTTGTGTTGTTATCATGGCCATGATGCATGTGCTCTGCCCCACCCCCGGTCTCTCAGAGCCTCTGGGCAGCATGGAAAGGCGGGGCTGAAGCGGAAAGAGGTGGCTCCAGGGCCTGGGATGAAAAGGGCTGGAGTGGAAAGGCAGTACTGGTAGCCAGGGAAAGGAAAGCTCATTCTAGCATGAATCTTCGTGCATCAGGCTTCTAGTCAAGCTTATAATAATTGAACTGTGGTGTGGACTACTTAAGACTGGAATTTTGTACTTGACATTTTTGTATTCCTAGAAAATATCACAGGAACCTAGAGAGGAGCTCCATCAAATCAGGTGAGTTGGCTGGGCATAATCAGTGATCAAACTCACTTCCCTTGTGTTCTCTAAATTACTCAGAAGTTCAATAGCACTCAAGATCAGGCATATCATGGAGAAGACAAGTGCACGACACTTCTCATCAGCCTAAAATTTCCTTGCAGAAGCAGATTCTACCTGAGTCTATTAGCTGATAAGAAGTTCAACAAAAATAATCAAGTTTCTGGAAATGAAATGTCAGAAACTCAATTTCATCACTATTCCGGGAGCCTAATAATTAACCATTGTAGTTTGCATGTGAGGTCAGTGCACTGTCGCTAAGCACTACAGAGCAGTTTGGAGCCTTCATAGATTTTCACTTTCTTAAGCTAATGGATAATTATTAAATTCAAGCTTTTAAAAAATATTCCATTAAATATTTCCAACACTGTAATATATGTCAAATTCACATTAGAACTGTGGTGGATTTTTTTTTCTCTTAAGTGATTCTGTTCTAATCTGAACCTTATTTGCTTAAAATCCTTTATATAAACCTTGCAAAGGATCATTTGGGATTGTAGTTACTATCAGTGCATGTATAGGAAATATGTCAGTAGGTATTAAATGAGGGTTAAGAAAGTCAGATCTTCAGTGAGAACAGTATATTCTCCTAATTCAAAATTTAAAGAGAAATCCCCATTTGGGGAGCAAAGTTCAGATTTAAGTTTGCCACCATAAAAGAAAATAGATGTTTCTAGGTATCAGATTATAAATACTTAAGACTGGCAACTCTGTCAAATTCAGAAGTCTAAATTGAAGTTTAAAAATATAAATTAATATATATATTTTTTATTTTTCTAGAGCCTCTAGCCACCCTAGAGATAACAAAAGAAAGCACTAAGCCGTATTAAACCCTAGAGCAAGAATTCACAAATTTGGATTATTATTTCCAATAGGTTACAAGAACATCACTGTTATTAAGCCAAATATTTCCCTGCATTTCTTGTAAATCGTGAGTTAATTTATTTTGCCCTGAAATTCTAAGTTTTTATATGTAATGTTCTGTCCTGGCCCAACAAATAATCATAATACCATGAATAATTATTTTCATGGTCTCTTAAGGGTTAGAGACTAGAGAGTTTCTTTATTGCTACGGCAAACCTTCGTTCCCAAAAAAAGTACTTTTATGAAGTACCTTAAATAAACTAACTTGACGTTGTAAGTAGGAGATAAGAATAATATGGAAAAATAATAAACAGCAAAAATTGTGTTTCCTTTTTATCTCTCCTTCACTTTTCAGAGACTAAAATAAAAATTAATAAATGCCTTCAATGTAGCAAGAGAAGCAGATGATCTACATATTAACTGACTCTTATTAATAAATAATAAAATACTTCCATACATTACCTATTTAAATTCAATTTAACAACATCCTCTGTATTTCAAATAGAGACAGTCTTTAAAATTATAAAACACACCAAAGATTCATTAAACTGTTGATGTACCATTATCTTTAAATAAAACTCTCTAAAATCCACATTAAATGACAAGACCATTTTTACATTTAATTCACGAATGCTGGCTGTCTTTGATCAAACATCTAAAAAGAATGCCTTTTCTGTATCTTTCCACTGAGCTCATTTTCTAATCCTAACTTTACAACTCTTCTTCCCTTCCTAATTATTTCCTCTTTTCTTTTTGAAAAGTGGTTATTAGCATGTCCTTCTTTTTAAAAGAAAAAAGAAAAAGCAGGAGTGAACAGTGAGAAGAATGATTAGCAACTAAGGTTTTGAAATGTTCAAATAACTTGAGGGACAGGTGTGTCATATATGAAATTAAATCTAAGGTATTATAATTTATTTTTTAAATCATAATGTGAACTTTGTAGCATTTTTCAGAGCAACACAGTAAACCACAGGAAGACAAGACAAGCTCCTTTGCACAATGGGAATCTTTGACTAACAACTCTGTTGTTTCGCTGAACTTGATTCTCTTGTAACAGAACTCAACATACTATTTAAGTCAAAGCCATACCATCTGACATTGCTTATTTACATATGTAGTACATATTACATGATATGTACGCATACAAATAAAACAGTATTTACTAAGTGTAACTACACTAAAATAAACAGTATGTTTAATAGAACATACACTCAATTAGCAAATGAAAACACATCAACCAAATCAATTGTCACAAAATGCTTCTTTAGACACATGTACCAGATTTTTAAAACATACAGTTTCACCAAAATAACTAGAAAATAAAAACAATGGTAAAAAAAAAAAAAAAAAAAAAAAAGAAAGAAAAAGTTCTTTCCACTATTAGGCACACAAAAGTTGAAAAGCTCACTATCATTTCCCTCTAAGCACTCCACTGAAACATGCATATCTGCTAAAAACCATAATGAATGGAATTTGGGTTAATAAAATTAATTTCAAACAAGCAAGCTAAGTGATTGACTTACAGGATCAGCTGGTGCAATGTTAGAATCAAATTGGGTCAGAGTTTGTGAGCTTGAAGAGCGTTCACTAAATGTCTCCCACTGCTGAACAGACAGAGGAGAGACAAGTCAGCATGATGAGAAAGATGGAGTAAAAAGATCATTGGAGAAGATTTAGCAAAGTCATTCAGAGGTTGCACTGCAAGTTGTGTTTCATAGGCCTGACAAAATTCCATAATTTCCAATTTTGCATAAACATTTTATACTCATCTATGCTGGGTCATCTTGTAATGTAAGGTGAGCGCACCTTTACAATTAAATGTATAGTAACAAAAAATTAACAATTTACTTCAATCTCTATGAAGAGATTCAAAGCCTTACAGAATTCAACCTCAAAGAGAGATAGGAACAAACAGAGTCTAAGTGGTATAAATGCAACGAGGTAAACATGTAAAGGGGTTTGTCTTGTCTAGAGAAATAATAACTTCAAATCCTCCTTTTAAAATTAAAATGCTAATGCATTGATTTGGTGATGTTAGTGAATCTTGACTACCAAACTTTTGGTCAAAACAAAGCAAGTCAGTCTCACTTGCCAGTGCCACCCCTGAAAGATAATTTTGTTATGTACGTGCACATTTTGTACATATGTATACTTAATAAAATATAATTTAGATAAAGTGCAAAGAATTCTGGAATTATATGTTTGAGCTTTTGTCAATCTGTAGCAAGTCAGCCCCTGAAATCAGCACTATGAACAGGACCATGCCAGATCAAAAGACAGAGCTGCCAATCAGGCACCGACCCCCTCCCCAGTTCCCCGCCCCCATGCTAGAAAAATCAGAGTGAGGCCACAATGAGAGCAAATCAAGCATCTGGGTATGTGTTATATATAGACGATGTATTTTGATATGAAATACTACTCTTCTAAAAGAGGCACACAAATATTATACCTCTTAAAATAGGTGGAGTGATAAAGCCAATAATAATTAAGTAAATTCCATTTGTTTTAAAGATCTTGGTAATAAAATAGTATAGAATTTTTATATCAAAATTACATTAAAATTTGATTCTTAAGAATTACCAGATATTCTCTAAAGAGGGAAAAACATCTACACATATACAATATATACAAACGAATGTTTACACACAGACACAACTATACCATTAACCAAAATCCTCTTTTTGTAATTCAGCATGAAAAAGTATACATTTTTATGCTTCAAAGTTCGACTTATTTAAAATAGTGATATTCCATTTGAGAAGACTTGTAGGAATAAAATATTAGCAAATTAATACATTGATGAAAATTCTCTACAAAAATAGCTAGCACAATCATTCAACAACTCTGCCTACAAATTTTAAAGTCATGAAAATTAAGACATATTGATATATTCAAAGTGATTCTTGAATAACAAAAATTCATTCTTATCATGGAACATCACTTCAAGGAAGTGATTTACCATTATTTGTTGTTATATTGTAGTTTCTTCAACAATTATTGTTGCATGTGTACAGAGGAATTTTCAAAACCCTAATGATCTAACTGTGGAGAAAAGTTTAGATGTAGATTTTTGCCAAAAAGAGGCATTTATTTACCTATTTGGTTGTATGAAATTTTACTTGGTTTCACAAGACTGTATGCAAGCTACCTGGAGAGCAGAGACACTTTTATCTTCATATCTTTAGAATAATGGTTAGGAGCACAGCTTTGGATCCAGACTACTGGAATCCTAGTCATACTGTACAACCTTAGGCAAGTTATTTAACCTCTCTGTAATTCAGTTTCACCATCTGTAATGTGAGATTAATAATACTATAAGATTGTTATGAGGAAGTAGAGTTCATATATGTAAAAAGCTTTGAACAGAATTGGCACATCCCAGGTGCTCAACACATATAAGGCTTATTATTAGTGTTGTTGTTGTTAGTAGTGTTATTCCTTGCAATAACTCATCCATTTTTAGATGCCAAATAATTACCTATTGAAAGGATCATTAGTGCTTTGTGGTAGAGATTTATTAAAATGTCTCAAAATCAATGTTAGTTTTATTAACATATTGATTTTCCATAGAGTTAAAAGAAAAATAACATAACATTCATAACTGAATTATTACTGAATACTACAAAATGAAACTTGCTCTAAATAGTGCAACTGCTTAAATCAGAATGTGGAAGGGACTTCTATTCCTAGTCTTTAATGATCACACACAATTTTATTTAGAATGAATATGGGCTTTAGAATTGAGTATCAATGAAAAAACTACTCTTAATCTGATATTGCTTTTTAAAAAAATGAGCAAGTGGTTTCAAGAGTAATGACCCTACTCTTTATAAAGCCTATTTACTAGTGAATTATATCAAGGCTTAATTCTTCCCTCTAGACTTATATACATGACTTTACATCTGATGGTATGACAAGTGCTCTGGGTCAGGTACAGTATCTGTGATTGTCATAAAGCAGCATCAAGTACTTTAAACCTACAGTTACTTCTGTTTTTCAACTCTCCAAAATTAATGAGTGTCTCTTTCAGTATTTTATTACTGACTTTAAAAGATATGAAAAGTCCAGAAGTTTAGAATTTTTTCCTGAAAGTCAACAAACTTTTAAATTTGTAAGCACTACCTAAAAGTTATATATATATATATATATATATATATATATATATATATATATATAATTTAAGGCAAAAAAAGTTACTTGTCCATAAAGAAAACTGCTCTAACAGGCTAGAACAGGCATTTTTTAGCTGCTGTTTTACAGAGCACTAAGGTTTAACACAGGGGCCTCTGGCCTACTTCTCTTATTCTAATCAGAGTGGCCCAACTTTTATAGTTTTATATAATGGAGTCCCCAAGTAATGAGGAGAAGAGGGAGTGCATTTGTCTGAAATTCTGTTTTACATGTTATCCTTGGTCTTATATATAATATCATTTAACCAGTGCATTTAATAGGGTTTAATTCCATATTGTATTAAATAAAACTAAATTATTATCAATAGCCTGGGTTGAAGAAAATACTTTGTTCATGTAGAAGGCAGGATTAGTGACTTCTCATATCACTTCCAATACTAAGATTCCAAATATATTATCACATACCTTGTTTACAAGAATGAGAAGAAATGTGCCATGGTGGGTGTGGTAGTTGGCTACATGTCAAAGGACTTGTGTTCAAATCTAAGCTCTTGTTCCTCAATGGCTATGACAAGACATTCAACCTTTTGACTATAACCTGCAAGCTCCTGCCCAGTCTAACTCACAAGGTTTTAGCAGGAATGAGTGGTGGAAACCAAATGACTGTGTATATATATGAAAAAGTACTTTGAAAACCTCAGAGTCACATAATTACAAACACTTATCATAGCCCTACTTTATATGCTCTCTTAACTATGCATACATGCTAAAAGAGCTAGATGCTGAAATTACTATTTGGAACGTCTTACCTTAACAAAATTAATGTTAATGAAAGGAAAGGGAAGCTTTGCTAACCTCACTGCTCTGATTCATCTCTGGCCAAGTCTGGTTTAGTGACGGCATTGATGGTGACTTGCTTGGAGGTGCTTCTGCAGGCGAGCCTGAATAACCTACCTCACCTGTCTGATCCCCAACATCTGAAATTGAAAAACAGAAATTCTCCATAAATAATATATTTTAGTTTAGGGATATTACTTGAAACAAAATCCTGAAGACTTTGAGAAGTAGTAATTTTATAATCTGAATTTCCTTTCCTCATGTTCCTAAAATAAACATTTTTATATTAAATGTCAACTGTAATTGAAAAATAAACATTTTACCAATCAGACAATTAGGCAGTACTTATTTTTGCTACTTATTGTCTATCCAAAACCAAAGCTTCCCATGAAATAAATTTTAGTTAGGAATAGAAAAAAGAGTGTTATATATAATAATACGTCTAACACATGTTTTGCATCATTTTCCGATAATAGGGCTGAATTTGTAGCAGTTCCCAAAGTGTATTTTATGGAATATTAATGTGAGGTTCTTTAAAAAATTAGGTTCAAGAAATTTTTTCTATTCAAATTTGGGAATACTGTAACTCCCTGTTGGAGCAACTCCATGAGCATTTGTATATCAAAGACTTGTAATGTCTCAGAGCAAATTAACTATTTAAATCCTTTACCCCAAATAAAATCCCTCAATATTCTCTTGGAATATACTTTGGGAAATGCTAATTTACACTAAGTCACTCACATTTTCTCTGCAAGTCTCCTCTGTTACCAAAAAGCAGCATATATGTGCAGGGCATAGAGTAAAAGGAGAGGAAGAGTCCCAGGCATGAGAGAAAAGCAGTTCAAAAGCCCACACCAAAGAAAGTTTTATCATTAGGCCACTGGCACTTAACCTTCATTGAGAAAGCTACAAATTCACAATACCATTGCAAAGTATTTTTTAAAGTATTATGTGGTAGCACATTCTGCTTGTGAGTAGTTAAGCCCTAATTTAAAATATCCTTTAATTTCAATTTGAGAACAGAAGAAATTTCAATGGTAACTTAATTCTCATTCCAATCTTCCCAAGTTTTACATATCTTTGAATACCAGTCTGAAAATCAAATAAGTGCCAAATTAATGGGGAGTACCTAATCTATTTAGAACCTGTATCAAAACATTATTCCAGCATCTGTCACTATCTCACTGCCTGACCATGAGCAAGCTGAATAAAACAGCTCCTGAGTTTCTCCATCAGAAAGAAAAACATTTGCCATTAAATGTTAGCACTGCGTTTCAAATTCCCAAATAAAGTCATACAATAACTTAGCAATGTATAGGTTTTAACCTTTCAATCTATTCAAAAGTAAATCCTTCACATTTTGGTGCCAAATACAGAACCTAATACATATTGTGTATACAAATTTTTATTGAATGAGTTGCTTTTTGTGTTCTTCATTACTGTTATTTCGCAGAGCCAAAGCTAATTACCAGTATTTTGAAAAAGTACTCAATTCCTCTTTGTCCTTTGTTACATGACTACTATCTCGAAATACTTCTGCTTTTTTTTTTGTAGTCATATCACACTGCAAGTTCTAATTTGCAGTCCAGCAGCAGATTTTGATAAACTTTCGTTTTGTAAGATTGGAAATTGTTGCTATTTCTTTCTTAATGCTATCTTTTCTTGATAAAGATGTCGGAGTAATATAGAAACAATAAGAGGCAGACAGGCTTCCAATAATGTTCTATGAAGACCTCTTAAATCAAAGCTCTTAGAGAAAAACTAATGAAATAATATTTATAATGAATAGTAACAGCAAATTCCTCATGGGAATAGCTTGTGGTTTTACTGTGAACAAAAATTATGAATTTTTTCCCTTTGATAACAAAGAGAAAGAAAGTTAAGGAAAGGATTAATGGCTATAAATCTGAGTTTAATGAAAATGAAACTCTGTTTAGGAGGATGGTGTATGGAGAAGTGTCTTTAAGCGATCCAGCAAAGCAGGTGTTGAAGAAAAATAAATAGAATTAAAACAGTATTAACTATAAGGTAATTAATTTTCAAAAGAACCTATCTATAGTCAGACTATATTATTTCAGTTTCAAATATCATCTTAGGGTATGCTGGGGCCCTGACCTGGCTTTCTCATGTGAGTCTCCTTCTAGCAAATTTAGGTCCAGACTGTACCCTACCCCCACCTCAGGGCAGTTATAATTTGGGATTCTGGGAACCTCTTAATTCACTGGTAAAAGTTGTAGTGGATGGAGCCTCTTAAAGGATACTATTCATTCAAATAATTATACTTGATAAGTATTCCAACATAGTCATTTTCCTAGAGTAGCAGTTCTCACACTATGGACCATGAACTGCAGGGAATCCCCACGACTCTTACAGGGCATCTGAAAAGTCAAAGAGATTTTGTAATCATCATATTATTATTTTTCTCCTGAGTTGGCATTTTACTTTTCCTCATAGGAATAACTGTAAACCAAATTTTGCCCCATTCTGTACTAGTCATTGTATTCTTCACTCACACACATTCCAGTTTAAATAAAAGGCATGGCAATGTCACTGAAGAACATTCACAATTAAGCGGTAAAAATTATTTTTATTAAACCTCAGCCCCGGATACACATATTTTTAATAGTCTTTTTGGGAAAGGGGGAAATATATATTTGCAATTCTTTATAATAGAGTCCCAAAGTAATGGGGAGGCGCAATGTATATTGTGCTATTGTTCTTTATCAGAGCACAGGGATGATCATCTCCAGGAAGTGTTCTTGAGTGATTCAGCTATGAGCTGAACAGGCCACTTTTCTCATGGAAGAAGGAGAGGGAGTGCATTTTTCTTTAAAGAATAGCTGACAAACGAATTATTCAGACTTTTATGCATTTTCTCAAAAATGAGTTAAGTGAGCCTGTCACTTCAGGAAAACACTGTCTTCAGTATTGTTACTAATGACAAACTTTGCGCTTTCAAGCAAAAATTAGAATTTTGGAAAATGTATACCCATATCTGTATAACTCAATTAACCAATATTTTACAAATAATCAATTATGTTATAAAATCATGCACGGGCAAAATATTAATCCAAAGTATATTCAAAGTGCAAAACAGATCTGTGGAATTTAATGTAACAGTACAAATAATTCATTAATATGGTTTCAGCTTTCACATTGCAATTAACCTTTAAGAAATTACCATTTGTTGACATTTGGTGTGGTACCAAAGAATATCCATAATTATCTAAAAACACTCCTTCCTTTCACTTTGCCAGACAAAATTTTCTTTCTGTACTTGGGATTGGCAACGTTTTTCTACCAAGGACCAGATAGTACATATGTTAGGCTTTGCAGGCTATATGGTCTCTAGTGCAACTATTCAATTTTGCTGTTGCAGTGCAAAAGCAGCCATGATAATTAGTAAAAAATGAGCTTGGCTTTATTTTATTAATAGACATGAAATTTGAATTTCATATAATTTTACAAATGTGAATTTCATGTGCCATGAAATATTGTTCTCTTTATTCTCCAATGATTAAAAAGAAAAAGAATAACAAACACTTTTTGTTGTGGGCTATAGAAAAACAGTCAGCTGACCAGATTTGGCACTCAGTGCTTTGTCTGCAGACACCTGATACCTCAAACATAATGTCTAACTGCCTGAACGCAGAAGCAAATATGAAAATCCAGCTATTTTCTACTAAAATTGATATTAAAGAGATTTACAAAATGTAAAGCAATGCCACCCTTTTCATAATTTTTAATTTTATTTGGGGTAATATAGTTATTTTCCTAAAAATATGTATGCTAATATTTAGGGAGCTTATAATTATAATTTTTAAAAAGCTGCAAATTTTTTTTTTAATTTATCATTTTTAATTTCTAATAGGGCAACTATTGATAGATCTAAGTCACATAAACATAAGTTTTTTTTGGTCCACAATAATTTTTAAGAATGTAAAGGGGTTCTAAGACTAAAATGTTATAAAAAAATGTTATAAAAAAAAGTCTGTCTTCGAAAATCCCTAAATTATTTCTGGATTAATTAACAGAATTACACACTGTTTATTTCCTATTTCACATATAGAACAACAAATGGCAGTAGGAAAAGAGAAAATTACCTATGTTCTAGAAACTAACAGTCACGGGCATTAAGTCTGTAAATAAGCTATATCTTCTTCTACGAACCGGGCTCCCTATGAACACTCCAACAGAGAGCTGCAGGCCCGCCCACAAAAGTTAGTCTGTAGGCGTGTCCTCACGGAGGCAGGGGTGTAGTTTTACTCTTACCTGGTGCAGTGTTCCAACCTAGCCTCCTGCTGGAACACTGTGTCAACCCTGCCTCCCTCCTGAGGGTTCTGCTCTGCCCCTGACATCATCAGAGCATCAGGGCTGAAAAAGAAGAGCATGAGCCTAAATTATTTGTTAAAGCCAACCCCAAAAGGGCTTTATGCAAAAAGTATTTCCATGTAAAAAGAGTGTGCCTGGAAGACACAACACTGTGAGATCCTATTGACTGACATACTGTCAGGCTACATTTAAAAGTTAGCAACAAGTGCAAATTAAATGAGTGCAAACCATATTTTCTGTATTGCACTAGAAAATAAAAATGCTCTCAATAGTTTCATCCTTCTTTCTTCCAAAGACTCTGAAAAGTCTGCAGATTCAATTCAGTGCAGTGTACCTGCCAAACCACCTTTCTCAAAGACCTTCAGTTTTTACCTACGTTTTTCACCTACCCACCTGAACTTCTGTTATTTTCTTAGTATTATATTCAACATACTAAAAAAATTGTTATTCCCAAAAGTCTTATGGTTTTAAAACAAAAAGTAGCAAAACTTGTTGGAAGAATTCTTCAATCACAAAGATTCAAGGTTCCAATTTTATGTAATAGCTTCTTCAAAGCAAAAGTAAACTATAACTTTTATTTATTTCAAATGTCAATGTTATTCTTATGAGAAAAAATATTTAAAAGATACAAAGGTTTTGATAAATTTTAAGTCTTTAAGAAAAACTAGAAATGGGACCTTTTTCATTTATTCTTAAAAGACAGGCAAAGAAATTAAAGAATTTCAGATATGCTTTGTTTTAAAAATATATGTACTACTATGTGTAATACTTTAAACAATAAAAAAAAATTTCTGGCTTTTAAAAACATTCATTTTAGAAGTACTTCTAGGATTTTGAGGATCTATGTTATGCACCATATCAACAGTAATGAAAATTTGCTCAAATTTACTGTATAAAGCAGTGGTTATAAAAGAGGAGACAGAATGGAGAGCACATTGCTTTCCCTCTTTGAGCATTTAGTCAGCTATTATTGAGTTGCTCACATGAGCATTGTCTGTGAAGACAGAAAACAGACTTAAAAAGAAGTAGTTCATCCATTTAGTCATTTAAAAAACAACTACTTATATGCTGAATTTGCATCCTCTTAGGTGCTGAAATATAATGAACAAGACCAATGTAGTTACTATCCAACCAAGAGCCTCTAGTGTAGCTTAAGAAATATCTATCTACCTAATAAAAGAACAACATGCTAACTGTACCTTCATGACACCCACCAGCCAATCAGGAGTGGGTATGCAAATTAACCCAACAAATATGGTAGGTTAATTTGCATATTTGGGTGCTGAGCAGCGGGGGCAGGGTGGGATGCTTGTGTCATCACCATGGCAACGATGCAGACATTCTGCACTGCCCCAGCTGCTCCAGGCCTCCAAGCAGCTCCCGACTGAAGGGGAAAGGTGGCTCTTTCCCCTCCGGGCCAGAGCAGAAAGGTGGCTCCGGGCCGAAGGGGAAAGACAGCTCTGCCAGCAGCCAAGGGGAGGAAGGCCCATTCTGGCATGCATCGGGGCTCTAGTCTATATATATAAAAGGCTAAACGACCATCTGACTAATAGCTACGATGCGCAATGACCACCAGGGGACTCAACACAGGAGCTGCTGAGCTGCAGTGACTAGGAGCGGGGGTTCTTGGGTGATGCACCACAGAACCAGAGAGGAGGGAGCCCAATACTGGAGTGGGTCACCTGAGAACTGCCCTCTCGTAATCCGGGACTCCTATGGGGATGTCGGAGAGCTGATTTCGGCCCAATCTCCATAAGCTAGGCCGAGGGACCCCACTTGCTAGAGAGACCCTGCTCACTTCACAGACGCCCTTCGAGCCACTGCTCCAGAGGCAGCCAGGGAGGAACTGGCTCCAGGTCATGTCCAGCCCGCCTCACCCAGTCCCGCCCCGCTGGCCACCTTCTAATTAATTTCCTTTCAATGTACACGAATCTGTGCACCAAAGCACTAGTTTTATCAAATCTTTATACATAAAAGCCTAAGCAACCATTCAATTGTTTGACTGTTAGCTATGACACGCACTGACCACCAGGGGGCAGATGCTCAATGCACAGGCATGGAAACATGGAACAGACGGATGAATCTCAGAGGGAAGGGGGAAAGGGAGAGGGTGGGAAGAGATTAACCAAAGATCTCATTTGCATACTAGAGGCCCAGGGCATAAATTTGTGCACCAGTGGGGTCCCTCAGCCTGGTCTGAAGGGACTGGACTAAAATTGGCAGTCTGACATCCTCCGAGAGATCCCAGATTCTGAGAGGGCGCAGGCCAGGCCGAAGGACCCCATGAGTGCACAAAAAATGTGTGCACTGGACCTCAAGTAATCACATAAAATACAATATATGTAAAGCTGTGACTGTGCTACAACAAAGAAGATTCTTTGGAGACTGAGTTTAAGATGCTTTTTTCCCTTTAAGATACACTACTGTGATAGGCTAGGAGGTCAGTTTAACCTTTTTTTATAAATAAGATAACCACTCTTGGAAGATAAACATTCTTTCTTGAATTCAGCTTCAGAAGTTGTTTCCACAGATGAATTTTTATATGCTTTCTTTTGTAAGGTAACAAAAATCAAGTTTCCTTTTTATTTACTTTAGTTGCCATATTTAGTGCTGATGTTAAATATTTTAATTAAGGTCTGTGTACGTACTTATACCTATGATCCTTAGCAATTTTATTTTGTCTGCTATTTAATACCATAAACTTGTTCAAGTAACTTTGGAAAATATATATCTATCCCATCCATGTTTGTATGTCTTTAGAAAGCCTCGCTTGTTTCTCCAAAAAACTGTAACTCAAGTCATCACTTTCACCATCTATTTTTCTGAGTTATTAAATTGTAAATACAAAATACTTGTAGAGTTAATATTTTAGTATATCCCAACATCACAAACATATAACAAAAGCCTATATTTTCAAAGACAGAAATATATTAAGAAAAATATCCTACTTTAAAAATAGCACACATTTAGTATTAATTTCTCAGCAGTTATTTACTGAGCAACTTAGCACATGCCTGCAAAGTGCTAAATCCTGGGAATACCAAAATTGCCAGTCTGACTAGGGCAATCAGGCCTAGTGAATATGACACATTTCCTTTCCTTCCCTTCCCCTTTCCCCTTTCCCTTTTCCCCTTTCCCCTTTCCTTTCCTTTCCTTTCTTTTTTCTTTTTTTTTTTTTTTTAAAGAAACTCAGAGTGTAGTGGTGGAAAGAGAAAAAAAAAAGAAAAAAAAAAGAAGAGTGTGATAGGTGCCACAAATAAACAGCACATAGGAGATACTATGAGAGATCAGAGAAGATAGTAGCTACTTTTGTCTGAAAGTCAGAAGAGCTCCAGAGAAGAAATATTTATGATAAATTTTTAGGTCAGCCAAAAGGAACTGGTTTCCCTTTCAACTGTGAACTTCTAAAAACACAGCTATTTAAAAAGATTTTTACAAATCTTGATTGATCCACAGTGTCACATAACAATATCTATATTCAAAGAACTTGTGGCATATGAATCTCAGGCTTATGATAGCTGGGAGGAAAAAAAAAAGGTTAATCATTCCCTCAACCCCAAATGAACAAAATTCCAAATTTATCACTTAGTGATTAAGCGAAGAAGATTTGAATTTAATACTGTATGGTCAAATGTTTACAATAAATTTCATCAGAAAATTACACAGATTATGTGCAAATGGTAAAAAACAAAACAAAAAACCAACAAGGTTTTTTTGATACCTTTAAAATTATAATTAGAACAAGAGTGTAGAGGTATATGCAGGGGAAACAATCAGAGTGACTGCTAAACAGATCTAATAGGAGTAAAAAGAAAAATGCCCAAAAAAACTTCTACTTAAATCATTAGCCTTAAAATTCAGGCAGTAGATCAAGTTTACAAAGAATCCCAGATTTTATTTAAATTAAATAGAAAAGGGGGGAAAAAACTACATGCAAAAGCCAGATTCACCCATCTATATGCAACAGATAACAGAATCAGACAAGTCTCAAGAAAATGACATATAACAGAATAAGCTTGATTTAAAGTATACTATGCTGTCAGTTTTTAAAGGATTAAAGTCATAGAAAAATTCTAAACACAAGGCCTAATTTTAAAATCAATGGCACAATAAGTCTGTAGCAACCACAATTTCTTCCTTTTTGGCTACTATGAAATAAACCAAATGAAGTTCTTTTTGTTTATTTTTTAATTAGGTAAATCAAAGTACTTTGAGGCAAAATTACCTAACAAAAATACTAAGCTTTTAGCTCAAGTCAGAGGTTAATGATACTTAATAATTGCCTAAATGATCAAAAAAAAACTCTAGGATTCTCATAGGATAATGCTTTTATGAAACTAAAAAACAACCCTAAAACTTTAAATAGACTTATTGGTTGATAAAAGGTCAACGTGTTCAGGCCGTGAAATGTGAGTAGCATCGAATACACATTTCAGGTGAAAAAACAAAAAGAACTTGCCCATGGTCACAGGAATAATTAGCAAAATTAGAAGTACACAGATTCTTGAATATAAGGAGATAGACCTCTTTTTGACAATAAGAGTAAAAAGAAAAATGCAATAGGAGTAAAAAGAATAATATGCATATTATTCCTACTGCATAATTTATACAATAAAGTGAGATCAGATGCAATTCTGGGTTAAACAGAAGCTTTCCAATAGGTAGATACCCTTTTGAGAGCCAAATTCTGTTTTAATTTCTCTTTTAAAAAGTATAAAATTCCTTCCATCATAATATGTAAAAAAGAATTTAGATAGAAAAAACAAAGACATTGACTTAGTTTTAATTAGACTCACTAATTTAACATTAGATTTCCTTTTATTCTTTTAGAATTTAAGAAAAATGTACTCATTTTTTACCCCCTATATTCTATTTCTTTTTAAACTATCTGTAAATATTAGCATCTATAAAAGCATTCTAGTAAACATGATAACAATGTAGTATTATCTACATCACACACAAAATTTCCAAATTTCTTTAGCATCTAAAGGAATTGGTTTTTTAAAAGGAAAATGCTTGCAGACTGCAAAGGTCTAATGATAAACTAGGTATTTCCCTTCAACAAATTAAGATGAATTAAATGGAAAAATGTTGATAATAAAGAGAGGCTACTTTCCCCACTTCAGACAATATAAAATGTAATTTAAGGATGACAAAATAACAAGACACTGTGAAATGCACTTCAGATCTCAGCAGGTCACAAGTGTAAAGTAAAATAGTGGCATATATTCTTTATCTTTGTTTACAGTTGACTAAACAGACAAAATATTGATTCAAGTTCAGGCTATACATCTTATTCTAATGGCAAATGTACATGCCCTTGATGAAATGTCTATGCTTTTAAGCTAAGTTTTAACATCTAGATTTTGCTTTGAGAACCAAGTGTTATTTTTCAAGGCATGCAATCAGTTCTCTTTAGCTCCTGGATTTTACCTGCTGAGTCTTCCAAATCAATCAGCTTGGGCATTAAACTTTCAGGGAGTTTTTCTGGTAAGTCATAGCCATTCTTCCTAGCAACTACCAGATGAAAAGCAGCACAAAACTCATCCAGTGTTAATGCTCCATCTTTATCAAAGTCTGAGAGTTCCCTAAAAGAAAAACATCAGAAATAGAATCACATTCTACTTTGGATCCCTTTATGTCTCAGAAAAGAGAAATCCTTTTCCAGAAAAAGTGCAAGCAAACAATAATTTACAAAATCCCATAGATGGGAAGATGTATAGCAAATGGTTATCTGTGATTACAGGCAATGGCCACATGGGTGGTTTAAGGCAGTGATCAGCAAACTGCAGCTCGTGAGCCGCAGTTTGCCGCTCTGTTGACTAATGACTTTGCCGAGGACTGGTTTAAGGTACAATTCTTTCAACTTTTCTAAGTGCTTGAAATTTTCATAATAAAATGCTGAAAAAAGAGCCCCCCAAAAATAAGGTCACCAAAGAAATGGCCTTTAACACATATGTATCTTTAGATATAAGACTTAGTTGAAATCAGGCTTATTGAATAAGTTACTAAAAATTTTTAAAACTTAAAAGACAGCAGCCCCACCCTGCTATCCTTCCATTTCCTAGATTTAGGAACAACCATTTTTTAAAAATTTATCACCTTAAACTATAAATAGCATGTGTATATTGCTAATTCTTAACTTTTTGGTTTTAGGCATTATCTACCTATCTCCTACTATAGCACTCTATGCTACTAAAAACCCTATTAATAAAATTTAGAATACAGAGAAATATCATATCTAATAAAAGAGTAATATGCAAATTGACTGTCACTCTAACACACAACATAGCCACCCCCATGTGTGCCACAAGATGGCCTACAGGGGAGTGCAGTTGTGGGCAATCAGGCAAGCAGGGGAAGGCAGTTAGGGGTGACCGGGCTGGCAGAGGAGAGCATTTGGGGGAGACCAGGCCAATAGGGGAGGTCAGTTGGAAGGGACCAGGCCTACAAGGGAGGGGAGCTGGGGGGGACCCAGGCCTACAGGGAAGGACAGTTGGGGGAACCAGGCCTGTAGGGGAGGGCAGTTTAGGATGACCAGGCCTGTAGGGGAGGGCAGTTTAGGATGACCAGGCCAGTAGGGGAGGGCAGTTGGAAGGAACCAGGTCTGCAGGGGAGGGCAGTTGAGCAGGACCAGGCCTGCAGGGGAGAGTACTTGGGGGGGGGGGGGGGTCCAGGGCTGCAGGGGAGGGCAGTTGAGGAGGACCAGGCTGGCAGAGGAGAGCAGTTGGGGGAGACCATGCCTGCAGGGAAGGGCAGTTGGGAGGGACCAGGCCTGCAGGGGAGGACAGTTAGGGGAGACCAGGCTTGCTGGGTAGGACAGTGAGGGGCAATCGGGCCATCAGGGGAGCAGTTAGGCATCAATCAGGCTGGCAGAGGAGTGGTTAGGTGATGATCAGGCTGGCAGGCAGAAGTGGTTAAGGGCAATCAGGCAGGCAGGCAGGCAGGCAGGCAGGCGAGCAGTTGGGAACCAGCAGTCCTAGATTGTGAGAAGGATGTCCCAGATTGGAGAGAATGCAGGCTGAGCTGAGGAACACAGCTTCCCCTGTGCATAAATTTCATGCACCGAGTTTCTAGTGTAGATATAAAGTGAAAACAACACTTACATCTGACAATTGTTTTTAAAAAGCAGTTTGTGATTGTAATTTAATGACTCATTCCAACTACACAGCAACCATCCTGAGTCTTCAGTTGGTATTTAAATGGGTGCTAAGCACTGGTCTTAAGCTCATGGCTGGTATAGGACTTATAAATTTGTTTAAAACCAAATGAAATAAACACAGCCATGTATGAACAAACTGCACCAAGAAAGCCAAGCAAATATATTCCATGTATTATACTAGCAATGAGAAACAGCTACTATATAGCTTAAAGACTTTTAGCACATTTTAAAGAACTATTCTATTGGTATCACTTTATTTCTTTTCTAGAGAGTGAGAGAGAAGCTGACTATTTTAAGGCAATACTGAGTCATAAGAACATTCTTTAAAAGGTTATTCTAATAGTTTATTTTTAAGGTTAAAAAAATCTACCTGATGGAAACTACTTTGAAATAATTCACATTACCCAAGTAGTATACACCACACTTACCAAATATGAGAAAGTTCAAGAATAGGAAGCTTTGATTTTGTAAAAAACTCTTTAGCTGCAGATCCTGAAATATAAAACAGTGTTGTTTAGCATTATTCTGAACCTACAGACCCAAGAGTTAAATGTGGTCTGAAGAGGTTTTTCATTGAAAAAAAGGTAACCTTAACATATGCATATGTCATATTTTTGGTCTCTCGTAACTATAAACTCTTTTTAGACAATTTGAGAATTATCTTTTATAATCGCTGACCAATAAAACAATTTCTTTGAGATTATGAAACTGAGGCTTTGAACTGTCCCATCTAGAAAAATTTGTTTTTTAACAACTCACCTGGAATAAATCCGTTTAGATCAGGCTGAATGGTTTTAAACTGATTTACATAATACTGTCTTTGTTCATCTGTTATTTTCCAGGGATCATCATAGCTACTGGATTGCCTACGAATTTCATTGGCAGTTGTAGCTGAAGCTACAGTTCGTACTGTTGTCTGGTCCTGTAATGAAACATTTTTTCCTCAGTACAGTATTTACCTGTATGATTACATGGACCAAGATTGCTAGGTTACTTATCTTTGAAACTTACTTTTTGTGGATGTTTAAAATATAAGAAGTCTTCACAAACTCATCAGAAAATCACATACTTATAATCAGGTTACTGAATGTTTTTGGACAATGATTATATAAATGTATAGAAAGACAGCAATGTGTAAGCAACAAAAAGTTATGGAAATGTGCCAAGAAAGCCAAGCAAATATATTCCTAAGTGCCAAAACCTTTCAAAAGTTCACTAAGAAATTAGAAAGAAAGAAAATCAGCCAAAATTTTTAGTAAAAAATTTCAATGATAACAGACTTAAAGAAAAGGCAGAGCAGAGATCTGGTTTTTGTTTGTTTTGTGGTTTTTAAATAAAAGTGAACTTGCATTCATAAAATTTGCAACAGCAAAATATAAAAATAATGACTGCAGCAGTATTCTGAATGAAGCAAATAAAAATGCAATACCAATAAAATGTCACACCTGGACAGAAGCAGGATGCATGGTTAAAAGAGTACTGGTTGGTGGAGTATCTGCAAAACTGACCCAGTTTTCTTGAGGTGGAGGTGGAGGTGGAGAATGCCCTGACCACATTGTATCACCAGCAGCAGGACCTACAAGCAGAATGGGCAAACAAGTTGACTCACTTTTAAAGAATATAAAATTACCAGGTTTTTTATTGTAACACTTCACCATACTTATATGTTTTCTTTCGAGTTCTAACTTTGTAGAAATGCTAATTTCCAAAATGAAATATTTTCTGTCAATTTAAAATTATCTCATTTAAATCTTTAAAATTGTTACTGAAACTAACCTAATATATACAGTATTCTAGGAAATAATCATTTTACCTTCAGAGAATGTGGAATCTATAAACTTTTATCTAAGCATCATAGATATAAATAAATTAAGGTAACCAGATGTCCTGATTTTGGCAAGACAGTCCCGATTTTTAACCATTTGTCCCACGTCCCACGATGTTTTAAAAAAGTCCCGATTTTTGGAAAGAATTCATGACAAGTAAGAGAATGGGAAGAGAATATATGGTTTTCGGCGGCCATGTGGCTATTTAGCCAGGATATCAGTTTTATATTATTTTTGTTAATTTTATAATGTTAAACTTTAATAATAAAAATGTAATTGTTGAGAACTGATTATTGAGAACTGCTTATCAAAGTTCACATTGTTGATCAGTTGTTAGAATTCGACCACCATTGTTTGGACTTAATGCACAATGGCATTTTTTGGGATTGGCAACGACGAAAGCATTTTGTAACTAACTATCTTTCAGACTATACACATCATACTGCATGCTAGTGAACTAGTTAAACAAGTGATGTCATTAGGTAAGAAATTTATTTATTTCATAAATACATAAATTTTCTTGAATTTAGCAGACAGTACTCGTATTATTTATATTTTATAGTGGCGGCAAAAAGTCTAGCGCCGGCCTTGAAAGTGACACGACTATACATAATTTTTATTTATTTATTATATTTGTAAATTGTACTTACGTTGAAAATTTAAAAAATATATTACAATACTATATTTTTGCATTCTATGAAAATTTTTGTTGCTCCATATAGACCAAATTTTTAATCAAGGAACACCCCCCCACCCTCACACCCCCTGGTCAATGGTGTCCCACTTTACCAATGTTAAAACCTGGTCACCTTAAAATAAATGCAATTACCAATGTTCAAATTGATATATCTACTTAACAAATTTTCACAGTTAGCATTTGCTTCCATTTAAGGCACTTAACTTACAATTAAAAATTTTCTTGGAGGCAACTCTTAAAGGAATGTTATCAAGTTTCCTTCAATTTACACCTTTAATAAATGACCGTTACATCTAGAACTTCTAAATACCTGATTGTGAGTCACCAAAAGGAGACCAAAATGGCCCAGGTCCTGCAAGAGGCCTCTCGCCATTTCCTCCACTGGGGTGACGGTTGTGTTTCCTCCATGTGTGTGGAGACGTTGGTGGGGACTGCTGTGGTGAAACTACTGGAGATGCAGGCTCCTAGAAAGAGTATCATTATTTTTAAATTTCAATTTTAAGATAACATTTTCACTGTTAAGGCATTCAGTACAAGTTTTAGTGTAAATATCTACACAGGATGTCAACTAATAACAATGACATGCATGTGACTACCTGTTGATCTGTAGATGTACGAGGCTGGACAGCATCATGGCTTACGGACCCCTTTTTCACTTGCCCCCTTCCAGGTGGTGGAGGAATAACACCAGAATAAGACCCTTGATTTTCAGAATCTGAAGAATACGAGGCTGCATGGCGAGATTCCTGTTCATTCTTTGAAGCAACAAATCTTGGCAGAGGAAGGTCCTTTACTATCAATGGCAGAAATAATTATTACTTTAAAATAAAAAATGATGCACACATTAAAACCTGAAGAGGTGAATTAGATATTAGAAAGAATTTTTGCAAAACTGATACTGAAACAAAATGTCTATCACTGCTAAATTTTATTCGTTCTCTTCCTTAAACTGTTTAGGGAGACCCTAACCTAGAAAGAAATAGTAATACCAAATTGTCCTTCCAAGGGGTTATAAAAATAGCTGTATTAAATGTCCATTGCATGTTTGGTCCTATGTTTGCACTCATTACCATATCAACCCTGCAAAGTCCCTATTTTACAGGTAAGCAAACTGAGGCTCATTGACAGTAGGTGACAAAATCTAAACCCAGGTCAGTCTGACCCCAAAGTCTACGATGTTTCTACTCACACTAATTCTCTAAAGTATGATGTTCGAGTTCTAAGTATAACAAAATGTCACTAAGTTTGAGACTAGATTAATCCAAACATTTTCATGACAGAAATTCCTGAAAATATCTTACTGTTCACCTACCAAAGACAGTACATGCAGCTCGATCTATCAGCTTTAGTCTGGCTTACTTCACTCCTACAGGCAGATACTCTATATTCTATTTTAAATAAAGAAGAAAAATAAAAAACTAAGAATTCCACAGGCAATCTGGACAGAATAACATAGCAGAATCATTTTCAGAAGAAAATGTACTTCCTTCCACTATAATTCCCTGAATCTCCCTTAGAATTTCCTCACTAAGGAGGGGATGACGTTTATTCAGTGTGTACGCAAAGTACTCAAAATTACCTGAAAAGAATGTAAACTCTTAACACGAAGAGAAGGATGTGCGTTACACTAGAGGCCCACAATGAAAACCTCCAACTAAGCTGGCAATGAACACTGAGCACTTAAAACTAAACTGTACTTAAAACTAAACTGTAACACTACTGTATAAAAATCCTAACATTACAGAAAGTGCAGCTCTTTCCTCTTTTCCCTATGAAAAGCACAAAACTCTCTGCTTTTAAGTGCCTATCTTATAAAATTTCGATCTACTTCATTATCAACACACCTTCAAATAATAGAAAAACAAATTTTCCTAGGTGATATGTATAAGACAGTCAGATCCTTATAACTAGGTTTTCATCTGCCAATATTTTAACAATATTTTTATCAACCAGAAAGTTTTGGTTAATTAATGCTTTCTAATTTTATATGGAGCGTTCAGTCTTCACAAACAAGAAAACAAAGTATAATGTTGCTTTTATACTTAGAAAAACATATAAAGAAAGCATATATGAGGATCACTGCAATGCACCCTTTACTTTGATAAAATTACCTAAATTCTAAGCAAGTCTTAGTAAATTTGTTATAACAAACACCATTTTAATAGTTTTATACAATGAAATATGCAGAAAGTACATATATGCCATAACATTTAAAATAGATGTATTCTAATATTCACAAATTTTAAATAGCAAGGTGGTGAGAATAAAGTCATGACATTTTTCTCAAGATCACAAATTCCACTGTAATATCAGAAAGACTCAATTTCATTTGTGACTTGAAGTCTGTTTTCATTTCAATTGCTTATGTATCCCATATTTACCTGTATTAATACTTTCCACTCTTAAAGGGAAACCAGACTGGGCAACAGCTACAAGTTTCAAAGCAATATAGAACTGACTTCTTCCAAAATAGCCAAGTCTTGTTGCACCACAAAGTTCCATAATCTACAAAAGAACACAATGTAACGTAAGATTTATGACAATAATTCTTTGAATACGCAATAGCTTCTGTTGATAACTTCTCCAAAATACATACTCTCACCTGACGACCAACTTCCTCAAGTTTCAGGTTCATATGTTTGAAAACAAAAAGGCACTGACCTTAAATAAGAAGGTTATCGTTTGCCTACTTATTAAAATCCATGTGCTAAACAATTTTATTTTATTAGAATAACTATTTTTTCTTAAGTCATATATATGTGTGTATGTGTGTGTGTATATATATATGTGTACACACACACATACATGTATATATGTGTATATATATATTTAGAAACTATTCTACATAAACATTGTGCATACAACACGGTCATGCAACTAACAGATTAGTATGCAGCCATTTTAAATAATAGTCATAAAATGACATATTCAGTGGGGGAAAAGCAGGACACATTTAAACTACATAAACACAAATTTGAAAACAACCAAATATATAAAAATTCCATGAGCAATTTTGTTAAGTGAAATTAAGAGCAGGACTTTTGCCTCTTATTTTCCAGATTGTATTTAATGTGGTTATACTCTTTCCTTTACAACAACAATTTTTGTTTGCTTAAAGCAGTTAGGCTTTCAAAGATCTACATTGACATTCTAGTCATTCAATAAACATTTCTAGACTGGCTATAGCAATTACATATCAGACTACAAAAGAAAATTTTATGTTATAAGATTAAATTATAACTCCAAAAGCTACAGTAGATGTCTATAATACAGACACTAGAGGTCCAGTGCATGAAATTCATGCACTTGGGAAGGGGGTCCCCTCAGCCTGGCCTGTGCCTTCTCGCAATCTGGAAGCCTTTGGAGGATGTCTGACTGATGGCTCAATAGGGAGTGGGCCTAAGCCGTCAGTCAGACATCCTTAGCACTGCTGCAGGTGGGAGAGGCTCCGACCACCGCAGCTGCACTTGCTAGCTGTGAGCCTGGCTCAGGGCTTCTTGCTGAGCAGTGTTCCCCCTTGTGGGAGCACACTGACCACCAAGGGGGCAGCTCCTACATTGAGGGTCTGCCTGCTGGTGGTCAGTGCGTGTCACAGCAACTGGTTGTTCTGCTATTTGGTCAATTTGCATATTAGCCTTTTATTATATAGGATTATAATCTTAAAGTAAAATAAGCACTAAGTATCCTTATATCAGTTTCTCAAAATATATAAATTCCTGTAAAAGAAAGCATATTTAGTCCGTTTTCTTCCCTAAAACATTCAAAGGAAGATTAAGATACCTTGGATATTGTGATAGTAAGTCAGAAGTAAAGTTCATATTTACTAGAATTCAGAAAAACATCTGTGGTTAAGTAATATATAACAATGATCATTTGTTTACATGCACAAGAAAATACAGAATTTTGGCTGTGATTGATCAACACTGGAAGAATTTCCTGTTTCTCCCAACAAGGGTTATCATTTTTGTGTAAATTTAAGAGTAAGAAAGATAAAAAGGCAGGTTTACATTAAGGAAACTAGGAGGAAAAGGAAGGCTAGAGAGTTAAGAAAGGAAGGGCACACAGGCTTGCAGGCTGCACAGGATTTCATTAGGATTATTGTCCTTATCCACCACCCTTTTCTGCCCACTTGACACCCCTTAAGGGAAACATATAGTTTATTTATCCTTGTTACATCTGTTTCAGGTACCTGTGGGACACTCAGGGGCAGTGAAAGGAAAATAAGGGAGACCACCACAACTTAAAGGGGAGGTATAAAAAGAAACCTAAGAAAGAGGCAGGGGAAAGGTACAAAAAGGAGAAGCAGCCGAAACCGGTTTGGCTCAGTGGATAGAGCGTCGGTCTGCAGACTGAAGGGTCCCAGGTTCGATTCCAGTCAAGGACATGTACCCTGTTTCCCCGAAAATAAAACAGTGTCTTATATTAATTTTTGCTCCCAAAGATGCGCTAGGTCTTATTTTCAGGGGATGTCTTATTTTTCCATGAAGAAGAATACGGTACACATTTATTGTTAAATGAAAATAAAAGGAAATTTATTATCTGTATATGGTACGGTAGTATGGTAGTTGTCAACACAACCCAGACAAACTGTGAATCCTATAGTATCAAGAATTTACTCATTTATTCAATGACAATCATGTCATCATCTTCTGGAACATCATCATAACAATCCAATTCTTGAAATTCCTTGTGAATTTCTTGTGACTCCATTTCTTTCAGAATCAGTGGACCAAATCTCTCATGTTTCGCCTAGGGGGGCCTTATTTTCGGGGATGCCTTATATTTCACTCAGAAGGAAACCTGTAAGTAGGTCTTATTTTAGGAGGACGACTTATTTTCGGGGAAACACGGTACATTGGTTGTGGGCATATCCCTGGCAGGGGGTGTGCAGGAGGCAGCTGGCCAATGTTTCTCTCTCATTGATGTTTCTGGCTCTCTATCCCTCTTCCTTCCTCTCTGTGGAAAATCAATAAAATATATTAAAAAAAAGGAGAAGCAAACTAAAATTATCCGAAAAACCAATAAAATGAATTATGGAATAACCATATAATAAGAAAACTATACAGCCTTTAAAATTCACTGCTTACAATATTAATGTTATTAAAACAAAAAGCAGGATACAAAGCAGTGTATAAATATAATCCCAACTTTACTAGACATCTATACTAATAAAAAGGTGATATGCTCATTTGACCGGGTCAACCGGCCATCTTCCAGATGTCTGCCTTCCTTCTGCACAAAGCCATGTGGCGGGGGCCCAGGCAGAGGCAGTTAGGGGTGAGGTCAGGTTGGCAGGGGAGAGCAGTTAGAGGTGACCAGGCTGACAGGGGAGGCCAGTTGGAGGCGACCAGGCTGGCAGGGGAGAACAGTTGGGGGTGACTAGGCCTGCACAGGAGGGCAGTTGGATGACCAGGTCTGCAGGGGAGAGCAGTTGGGGGAGACCAGGCCTGCAGGGGAGGGCCTTTGGGAGCGACAAGGCCTGCAGGGGAGCAAACAGGCTAGCAGAGGAGGGCTGTTGGGGCGAGATCAGGCTGGCAGGGGAGGGCAGTGGGGGCATTAGGCAGGCAAACAGGTGAGTGGTTAGGAGCCAGTGGTCTTGGATTGCGAGAGAGATGTCTGACTGGCCGTTTAGGGCTGTTCCCTGCAGAATTAGGCCTAATCCGGTAGCTGGATCCCCCAACGGGTTCCAGATTGGTAAGGGTACAGGCTGGGCTGAGGGACCCGCCCATGCATGAATTTTGTGCACCAAGCCTCTAGTCTATAATAAAAGCATAATATGCTAATTAGACTGGATATCCTTCCAGATGTCCTTCCAGGTGACCTTCTAAAAAAAGCCTGGGCTGCAAAGGAAGCCAGGTCCCGGGTGCCAGAGGGAAGCCAGTGCCGGCAGCAGGAAGAAGGAAGGACGATTTTTTCTTGCATGAATTTCATGCATCAGGCATCTAGTGTACATACAAATGGCAGTGAATATGCCAGTGTTTATTTCTGGGTGCTGAAATGAAGGAACACTTCTATGTTTTCATTATACAAGTCTGTATTTACTACCAAATATATATATATATATATAATTTACTCAGAAAATTAATAAATAATTTTTTAAAAGGGAGAAAGAGCAGCGCCAAATAAAAAAGGGAGGAAAATGTACTCTATGTTTTGAAGTTAGGAGGTGTTTGCTGCTTGAGTAGAGATGCAGCAGGATAAAATCTAGTTTGCAATGGATTAAGGAATGAACTGGAGGAACTGAAGTAGAAAGACAGATACTAAACAGGTTAAGATGCTTGGCTCCGAAACAAAGTTTACAAGGGTAAATTTGCTTCACCCTAAATCTCAGAGCTGGTCTGTGGAAGAACTGGCACTAGAAACAAGGTTTTTTAATTCCAAACCTAAAGGATACTATCTTTTTACTGTATTAAACATAACAAAATTTTAAGTTTGCATGCCAAAAATTTCACCCCAGGAAGCATGAAAAGGGGGAGAAAAATGGCTCAAAGGCAACATTTGCAGTTATTTCTCTACAACTGATCTTGGTTGTGCCACCTAAAAAAAATCACTTTATCACTAATTATCTCTTCAAGCTATCCCAATTTTAGGGGCCACAAGCTCTTGAAAGCAGGAGAAAGGAGGGAAGGGGCTGTGACATACAATTTACAAAAATAATTCCTAATAAAACAGTATCAAAAAGTCTGATTTATCATCACTATTTGTGTATTAAACAAAATGTATCATTAAAGAAATATTTGCTACCAATTCCTAAAGGCAAAACTGCTAGGCCAAAGTATTCTTATATTTGAAATGTAATAGCTATCAAATTGCCTTTCAAAAAAATTACTAAAATTCTCCCACTATCAATATGAGATTGCTTGTTTCTCATTTTTTCTCCAGTAACTTGAAAAACCACTCACACACTTGTATTATTTACTAAAGGCCCGTGCACTGGTGGGGTCCCTTGGCCCCTGTGTCCTCTTTGCAATACAGGACCCTGGGGAGATGTTGGAGAGCCGGTTTTGGCCCGATCTCCACATGCCAGGCCGAGGGACCCCACAGGCACACCGGGTCTCTAATATGCATATAAAATCTTTGGCTGATCTCTTTCCACCCCACCCCCCTTTACCTTCTTCCCTCTTTGAGTCATCAGTCTGTCCCATGTTTCCATGTCTGTGCATTGAGTGTCTGCCCCCTGTTGGTCATTGCACATCATAGCTGTTGGCCAGTGGGCTGGTTGCTTAGGCTTTTATATATATAGATTTTTGGTTCCCTATGTCACACAGTTTTGTATATCTAATCCTAGACCTCTTTTTTAATTACTTTAGATTTATAATATTTAAATATCCACAATAAGGTTAGTGCAGCCCTCAATTTTTTTCCCTTATTTAAAAATCTCTGGGCTATTCTCATATGACTTATTCTTCCAAGTAAATATTTAGAACCACTTATCAAAATAAATTGAGATTTTAATTAGGATAGCATTTATTTATAGACATAGTCCTAACTTTTACAGGATGACATCTAGTGTTTTATCATTAAGGATGATACTGGCTAACACCCTGCAACACCTTTGTTATATTAAGAAACTATTCAGCTAATTCCACATTTCTAGGAGTTTTGTCTTTGAGTTTCAGAATTTCAAAAATCACAAGTAGGTATTAATTTTATTTTATGCATGTCTGGGCAAAAAACCAAGAAATCCTATTTTTTCTCTTTGGTCTATTAAGATTAATAATTCTAGTAATAGAGTTCTTAAACATCAAACTATCCTTTGATTTCTAGAATGAATTCTATTTAGTAATGGTATATTACTTGAAAAACATAATACTTATAAAATTTTAACCACAGTCTTAAAATGATTAAGCTTAACAACAACCCTATAGGTGAAAGGGTTGGCTTTACTTTTTTCCTCTCTGGTCTGAAATTCTTTCAATAGATTAGGAATTATGTACTCCTTAGAAATTTAGAAGAATTCACCTATGACACAGGGTAGACTTGTGTATCTTTGACATGTGTCTCCATATTATTTCTTATATTTGTTATAAACAAGGTTTTCTATCTTTAAAATACATAATTTCCTAGGAAATCATTTATTGCCTCCAAAATTTGAAATTTATTAATTTAGCATATTATTCAAAGTAGTTTCATTAATTTAATGCACTCTCTATGGTAATTTTCCCTTAATGTAAATTTGGCATATTTGTGTACATGCAACTCTTTCTCTAGCCAAGTGAAACCACTTAATTGTTAGGATACAGACCCCTTCCATTAGATTCTAACTCAACTAGGAAATCGAGTGGGCTTTTTCACATGATCCACACATATTATGTTCACCACTGCAATAAATTATGACAAGGAGTAAAGGTCAAAAAAAAAAAAAATCAATGGCAGAGAAGATAGGGGCATACATCAAAGCCCACTCATTCCAACATGACTTAATTTTCTTTCAAACACTGCTGTCAATACAAGCCATGAGGACACAATAACCTCTAAAACTTTCCTTTGTTACAAAAATAATTTAAATACTGAGCACATTCCAACAAACAAGTAGGTAACTAATATCCATTACTGTATTAATGAAGCATGTTTGCAGATGACTAGCTATCACCACTAACTTCACTGCCAAATTTCCTTACTGAACTCAGGTCTAAAGTGAAATGAAATCTTACCAACCCTTTCGAGATCCTTAATTGTACTAGAGCAAATATCTCAACTCACTTTCACTATAATACTTTCTTATCCAAAATCTTTAATGCTTATTTCTTGGCTTAAACAACTCAAAGGATCTTTTATTTCAAGCCTGCTGCTCAAGACCACATTGCTTCTTTGCTTTCTTCTGCTAGGATTTTATCTCAATTTTTTGGGTTCTTTTCTTCCTTCCACTTATACGTTTATGTATAACCTCCATTTCACATATTAACCACTGTCCTATCTCAGTTAAGGGTGAGTTCTCCATGTCTTTCCCCAATGGTATTCTTAGGTAAAATAAGAAACTGTATACATTATTGGCAATGGCATACATTAATTTACAAACCATAAAAAAATAAGAAATATGTAAAATCTGTCATAACTAATATAGCAAAATAGACGTATCATATTTTTCTTGAGCCCTTACTAACTATATCAGACACTGAAATATTAGGTAAGTATTGGATAAGTACTATATAAGCAAGCATTTGTTAGAGGTGAGTTTTTCAATATAATAACTTTTCAGCAGAAACATTTCATATATATTACATATCTTCTTATCCCCCTGCTAATAATACCATAGAAATTTATCATATGAACTCATTATAACAATATAGATTACTGATATAAAACCTAGAAGCTTAATATTTGAAAGGCAGATTTTATTCTACCTGCTAAAGAAAGGAGCCATAAGAAATGTGTTAAGTAATCAACATTCAAGAGGATCAAAGTAGATTTTAAGTTTATGAAGTTAGTTGTAGCCAGTTTGCTCAGTAGATAGAGCATCGGCCCTACAGACCAAAGGGTCACTGGTTAGATTCTGGTCAAGGACACATATCTTGGTTGCAGGCTCCTCCCTGGCCCGGGCCCTGATCGGGGTGTGTGCAGGAGACAACCAATCCACGTGTTTCTCTCACATCAACATTTCTCTCTGCATTTCCCTCTCTCTTCCACTCTTCTCTAATTAAAGAGATTCCTCTTAACAATATCTGACTCTTAATTCTTAAAAAAAAATTTTTTTTTATCTATTGACTTTAGCGGGAAAGAGAGAGAAACACTGATTTGTTGTTCCCCTTATTCATGCATTCATTGGTTGGTTCTTGTACTTGTACGTGCCCTGACCAAGATCGAACCTACAACCTTGAAATACCGTGAAGATGCTCTAAACAACTGAGCCACCCAGCTAGGGCTGACTCAGTTCTTTACATTGCTTTAGGCAATATAAACTGCCATTGACAGTTTACTATGATAAGACTAGTACATATAAACCAATAAATATTTTATTGCTTATAATCAGTATGTCATTAGTTACCTAAACAAATAAAATACTTCTGATAGCCTCAAAATGTAAGGAATGTCTGATATGAAAAGTAATATGACTGCCTATAATGTTTATTGGTAGTTCAATTCAATTCCCAAATAGCCAATTACAGTAATTTTTCATATTACCTATTATATTGTACTTTAACAACAACAAAAAAACTTTAAAACAGACTGAAATACAGACTAAAGGTAAAGAGAAAAATAACAAAAAATGCAAAAGTGATTTCAAGAATACCACAAACCATCTAAAACTTAAGGTTAAAATAGTAGAATTTGTCTTTAGAAAATATTGGAGCATGGGGATAGTTTAGTAAAATAAATCTGGCCAGTAAACTATACTTCGGGTGACCGCAAAATTTACATCTAATCTGAGACATATGCAAGAACGAAAGGAAGCACTATTTATATTGATAGTTATGACTGGACAAAAGGTATAAGCTGGTATTGTCTCAAGCACAACCAGACTTATAAGTATCCTTCTAAACACCTTTCAAGATAAATGATCCCATTAAACCAATAAGATACATAAGATAACATGAAAAGCCAACAGTTACAACCTGTTTCCTTATAATATGCCATTCTATATAATAAAAGCATAATATGCAAATTGTCCCCGAAACCGGGAGTTCTTTGGGGAGTTTGACCAGGGGGTGGGGTTGGCCAGGGGAAGGCAGGGAGGCCCTAGCTGGCAGTGGTGGGGAGCATGGCAGGGGTCGTTGGCAATGCAGCATGAGCAGCAGTGGAGGTGCTGCCAGGCTCGATGGGCCCTGATGATAGATAGCAGGATCACGGCAGGATGGTGGAGCAGGTAAGCCGGCAGCGCCAGGCCAAGGCAGGTGCAAGTGGGGACCCAATCGCCCTGCAGACTATGACCAGTGGTGGCAGCGAGGTGCAGGGTGAGTGGGTGGCACCAGGCCAAGGCAGGATGCCAGGAAGGGCTGCGGGGCTGCAAAGCTGAGGCGAGAGCTAGGGCCCAATCTCTGCAGGCCACTCTGAGGGACCCCACCCGTGCATGAATTTCGTGCACCGGGCCTCTAGTATTAAATTATAATTTTTGATTAAGGAATACTGTTTTTCAGGAATCAGTTAAAAGTAAATCAAACTTTTCTTCTGTTTTTTTTTTTAAACATATTTTTGTTAATTTTTAAAGATAGGGAGAGGGAGGGAAAAACATTGATGTAAGAGCAAACAATTAGCTTCCCCTGTACACCCTCTATCCTTGCATGCCCCTTACTGGGGATGGAGCCCACAACTGAGGCATGTGTTGTGGGAATCCAATCAGCAACATGGGATGACACCCAACCAACTGAGCCACACTGGTCAGGTCAAACCTCGCTGTTTTCTTACATGGAGGCTTAACTGACTATTATAGAGTCTCAGCAATGCCTACTTAATAAAAAAAATGTTAAAAAAAATAATAGAAGTTAAATATTTAAACATTGTGGACCAAACATCATTTTAAGCACTTATAAATTAGCTCATTCAGTCTTCATAAGAGGAATTTTTCTTCCTGAAAGACAGGGACCTTTATCCCACTGTCACAGAAGAGAAAACCAAAGCTAAGAGAAGATAATAGCCCACCCATGGTCAGAGTAAGTGGGGGAGCTGAGGATTCCAAAATGTGTTTTTACCTACTGTACTATGTAACCACTACTGCTCCTGTAGTGAGAGGAATTGGGAGCCCACGATTTCTCATAAACACATACAACAAGTGGAGCTCTGAAGTGTGTGTAGTCAGTGAGTAGAATCAGACTGAACAGGTTTAAGTAACTGTGATATAATTTCTGGTACATATTCTTTACCAGTGGTCAGGCAGCAGTAAACCTTGGCCTGGGAAATTTCCAATATTTGTGACAAAGAGACACCTATTTATTCCACTGTTACTATGATATTGCTTTAATCTGTGCTATGGGCTATTGCAGGCTATTATAGGGTAAGAATGGTGATAATGATGATTATGATAAAAGCTAATATAAATGGTGTATATGTGTTAGTTACTGTCCAAGCTCAGTAACATATTAACTAATATAATCATTCTAACAACCCTAAAAGGTACTGTTTCACACTACTAAGCTTGCTCAAGGATACACAGCAAGTAACGGACATGGATTGAAACTCATGATCTGAACAACTAATTTATCTTATAAGGAATCCTATTTGTCCAGAGTTAGATTCATATAAATTGTATTATGAATAGTTCTGTTATATTATAAAACAAGAATTGTTAGTTCTTAGTGGATAGGCCACAGAATCAAGTTTTGATAACTGCTTACTATGTAAATACAGGTAACTCAGATATCTCAAGTTTCCTAAACAACATGAAAAGATAGGGTTCTATCTCTTAAAATCTTTTCTAGTGCAAATATTATTTATCTGAGTGTAAATTTTATATTGTCTATTACATATAATACATGTAATTATAACACAAACTACTCTCTGAAAACTATTTCTGCCAAAGTACCAGTCATATATTATGTGTTCCATTTTTAAAAAATGAACACTATGTACATGTAAATATGAATTAATAGAGGCCCAATACATGAAATTCGTACATTGGTAGGGTTCCTAGGCCTGGCTGGCGATCAGGGCCGATCTGTGGGGTGACTGGCAGGGCGATCGGGGGCACCTGCTGACACCCACCTTGGCTGGCTTGGGGCCTGCGGGCTGGGGCAGCTCCTGCATTGAGCATCTGCCCCCTGGTGGTCAGTGCACAACCTAGTGAGCAGTTATTCTGCCGTTCAGTCAATTTGCATATTAGGCTTATATTAAATAGGCTGACAAACAAAAGTATAAGGAGTAAATTGTATTGGGAATTTAAGTGGGAATAATAAAAACCACTTCTAAATCCTATAAATCTAGCTTCAAAGGAACAAGATCTGTGTAAAATTCAAGTATCAGTACAGTATTTTATTGTGTTTTATCATGGTTTTGTATTTGATAACAAAAAACTTTATGTAATCCATCTAGTTTGTTATTGTCTCAGGGTCAATTTTCCTCTTTGTAGGAAGAGTGCCAATTTAATAATTTAAAAAATAGAGAAATAACTTGGCTTACCATGTTTGTTTCATAACCAACATTTTAGAAACATAACTAACAATAATAATAGCTAATAGCTATATAGTACTACTGCAAGTACCAAGGACTATTCCAGGTATTTTATGAATTAATTTAGTCCTCAAAACAATCCTATGAGGCTGGTGCTATGTTATTCTCAATATGCAGATGAAAAAAACGAATGCCCAGGGAAACTAAGGCCCAGAACAGTTAAGCACTAAAGTGAGAGTAAGAAATCCTAAGAATTAAACTGCATCTTTAAAATTATATGAAATATTTTTTTGTTGACTAAATGAGGAAAGAAACAAAGTAACAAATTTGATAATGAAGAAAAATTTATCATTTATAGAGTGGTGTGCTAGTACTTATCTAAAATAATCCTCAAATAATCCCAAACAGCAAGCATTGTTACATTTATTTTACAAATTAAAATTATGAGGCAAAGAGAAAGTTTTTGCCCAAGATGAAAGAAAAGATATTAACATGGCCAAAATATAATCCTAGCTTTGTGAAACCTCAAAGCCTGGCTTTTTCCATCATGCCAGTGTTTCCCAAACTTCAGACACTGGCATATCACCTTCACAAATTCTGCCATGTCCATGGGCCACTTGTGCTACTATGTTCTTTTTTTTTTACTGTTTGTTTTTTGTTTTTTTAATGTATTTTATTGATATTTTACAGAGAGGAAGAGAGAGGGATAGAGAGTTTGAAACATCGATGAGAAAGAACCATCTGATGATCAGCTGCCTTTTGCACACCCCCTACTGGGGATGTGCCCGCAATCCAGGTACATGCCCTTGACTGGAATGGAACCTGGGACCCTTCAGTCCGCAGGCCGACGCTCTATCCACTGAGCCAAACCGGTTTCGGTGCTACTATGTTCTTAATATTTCTTCTTTAGATAAAAATTTTTCATATAGTTAATGGATTTATTTTAAAAGGAAGTTATATCACAATATAAATGGAAAATAAATATCACTTGAAATAAATAGAAGATAAAAACAGTAATAAATTCAATAAAAACAAAACTGTTATTTAATTTCTGCCAAATACCATAGTCTGCAAAACATGCTTGTGACTACATCAAGGCCTACCTATTCTTTATTAAAAGACTAACACAAGTAACAAACTTAAAGACTTATAAGATGCTAAAGACATAATAATTTAACATTATGGTGAACAAAAAAAAGATGAGATAATTTCCATCGAGAAGTAATTCAGTGTTAATTGCAAAGGAGGTGGTACCAGAATAAGACCTAAGAAAAGATGACTGGATTTGCTGACTAAGATAAATGGAAACTTTGAGAGCATCTTTTAAAAATGGGGGTAGGGTTAAGGGAAATAAAAACATTAGAATAGTGATGCTTAGTGGGGTACAGGCAGCAGAGAAAAATTTGGGTCATCTGTTGTTTGGCAATAAAAAGAAAAAGAAAAAGAAGAAGACAGCAAATGGGTCTGCAGGGTCAAATGAATAACACAGGAAGCAAAAGAGAACACTAAGCAGAAAATAACCATGATACAATGCAATTAGTAACTATGACAATTCTATTTTTGCCATTTGTTAGTAAAATGGAAGTGGAAAACACCATGTCTGCATTTGCTCCAGTACCAAGTCTTGGGGGAATCAGCAGAAATGTGATTAGGGAAGTAAACGATTTCTGTCTAGAGTCTAGAGGTTCAAAACTGTAGGTAGCAATAGAAATTCTAACTATAAACACTCTTCCTCTGGTTATTAAATCCTTAGCTTTTTTTTAAAGGCAGGCACAGAATACAGTAGGCTCTTAGATTTCAAGGTTTAACAACTGCAGTTTTCACTATTCTTATGAGATTTATATGGACCATGATAAGTAGTAGAATATGTAATTTTGATGTGGCACAGTATAGTGGCCTGTGCTAGGGAATGTGCTATCCCTATGTAGTACTATTGTGAGCGTGACCAGCAAGCTCATCTCTACATGGATTTGTGGTCTTCCACATTCAGCCAGGAACACTGGAAGTCAACCAAAATTGTGCTTTATTATGTTTTGTAGAAGAATGTAGAATGTGCCAAGATATCCAAATTCTGCCACAATTTTTTCTTTAGTTGCCAATAAATTTCCAGTTTTATTTTTTTTAAACTTACAATTACTATGCTATAAAATAAAAAAATAAGGGGGAAGGGTTCTAAAAGGGAAGGAGGGGAACTGACAATGTTGGTCAGCAAAGCAGCAAAATCAGAGCTCAGAATGCTACTTGTTCCTGTTCTTGCAGCCTCCTTGTCTCTTCTCAAGCCCAGAATGTTGACAGGACAAGGAGAGAGTAATCAAGACTGCAAGTTTCAGCACCCCCCTTTTTACTTCCCTGGGTGAGAAGCCCAGAGTTGCTTGAATTCATCATCCCAATCACATTTATGAATGCAGAGAACAGCAAGGCTAAGCAAGTGGCTTGTCCTAAAAAGTGAGCTGTTTCCTAAACATCTACTATACACTTTTGCTGCTATAGACCTCATGAGGTCATGAAAGAAAACAGACCTGAATTTTATTCAGTTTGCTTACAATATTGTTGGGATGTAAATATACTGAAAAAGCAGCTAAGCAATGACATAAACAAAAAGCAATACATAGTGCAAAATTCCTACAAAAGGATGGGCAAATGGAAGTCTCAGAGTGAGGGTGAGGTTGTTCAAATTAAATTTCCAAAGCCTACAAAAGCTAAATCACATTTTGAAAAATGGGGAGGATGGAAGCATGGAAGTTACAAGGGGAGGCTACTGCACATGGAAAAAGTAGCATAATGAAAATAAACTGATACAGAGCAAGTAACTGTGAGAAACACAAACGAATTTGCTAGGTTGGAACACAAAGTCCATATTAGGAGAATAATAGGAAACAAGATAGTGAGACGTGAGGGTGAGTAGGCAGATAATTTTTAAGGCTGGTTAGGCATGACCACTTAGAGTTGATATGCTTTCCTATTGTTATGCATTTTATGAGAATGCTATGCTTTCCCTCCAAGAGTCAACTAAATTAAATGAGAAACTACTGACCTGTTTCCTTATTTAAATTAGTTGTCTACCACTACTTGTTCATTGTCAAGTTCAAGAACTGGAAATTATACTTCAAGAAAGGCAAAAATGCTCATGTGAGTTTACTACTGAAGTGAACCTGAAATCTTAAAAAAAACTAATAGGAGAATATTATAAGGTACAGCACCTTAAAGTTATTAATATGTATGCTCATTATATTTGACTGGAGTTACCTGACTGAAAACTTCAAAAGTTTTCAAAAACATACAGTCTAACTGAAAGATCTATACAATCTGGTCTCAGAGGTTCCATATTGTTTAAAAAGTGAAGAGGTTAGGTTAGGACTCACCAATGTACTGATGAGAAATGAAGCCTTGAAGTGCCAAATTAACCAGTCCAATGTGTTTTGGGTGCTTATCATGAACAGAATAATATAAGCAAAACAAATAAGGATAAGCTAACACTTCCAAGCTAACACTTCCAAGTTGCTTGCCACATTTAAGAAAAATTATATATACCTGAATAGGAGGCTAAAAGTATAAGATGTATATAAGTGCAAACTTATAAAACAATGTGGAAAGGTTACAGGAGGGTTATCTGGTTGAGAAGATCAGGAAAAAGTTCAAAGAAGTAGGATATCATATAAAAACAAAAAAATATGTATGGTATTTTATAGGTATTTCAAGTAACTTTCTAATTCCATAAAAGACAATACAATCTTTTTAAAAAATGTTTTTATTAATTTTAGTGAGAGAAAGGAGTGGAAGACAGGAAGAGGAACGTAGATCAGCAACCACCTGCATGATCCCTACTGGGGATCAAGCCCACAACCCCGGTGTGTACCCTGACCTGGACTGGAACCTGGGACCTCTCGGTCCATGGGACAATGCTCAACCAACTAATCCAGTGGTCATCAACCTTTCAGATCTCACGAACCATCAGTGGTCCATGGACCATTGGTTGGCAACCGATGAACTAAGCCACATGGGCCAGAAAAGATGATAAAATCTTATAAAGATGTTTCTTGATGATTTAGATTAGATAAATATTATGCCTGGGATAAAAATTATGAAGAAAACAAAAAAATTATAAAAAGTGGACTGCAAATATCTCAATCTAGAAAAGAAACTCATCATGACAGCAAACACAGTATGTATTCCTTTGTGTTTAGCTTTTGCCACTTATGTGTTTGCATTTACCTTTGTTGAGCATTTATAAGTGAGTTGTTCCTTTTTACTTCAGAACAGAATTTCATTGCATTGATATAACATATTGTTTATCCATTCATCATATGATGGACATTTTTATTGTTTTTCAATTCTGATTTGTGAATAATGTTGCTAAACAGACATTTACATTTTTTTACACTTTTTTTATGCACATTTTCATTTCCTTTGGGTAGATTCCTAAGAGTGGAATTGCTGGTTCATATGATGAGCATATATTTAAGTTTTTAAGAAACAGCCAAACCATTTTCCAAGAGCAGTGTATAAAGATTCCAATTCCTCCACAATACCAATACTATGTCATGTTAGTTTTTTTAATGATAGCCACTCGAGTATGTAACAGCATATCACTGTGGTTTAATTTGCATTTCCCTAATGATGAATACTAAACATCTTTTCATGTGGGTTGGCCATTCACATTAACTTCTTTGGTGAAATATCTATTAAAGTCTTTTCCCCATTTTTAATACAATTTTTTATAATTGAATTATATGATTTCTTTATGTAGTCGAGATTAAAGAACTTTATCATGTTTTTAACATGCTAATATTTTCTGCTATTCTGTGGCTTAACTTTTTATATTAAGTATCCTTGTATCCTTTAAACTGTAAAAGTTTAAAAATGCTAATGAAGTCCAATTTATCAGCTTTTCTTTTAAGATTCATGCTTTTGGTGTCACATCTAAGAATTCTGCCTAACACAGGTCACAAAGATTTTCTTCTGTTATCATCTAGAATTTTTATAGTTTTAGGTTTTACAGTTGAGTATGTGATCTATTTTGAGATAATTTTTGTGTACTGTCAAGTATATAGCACAAAAATATGCCTAAGGCCATTTTTTAAACATACATATATCCAATTGTCCCAGCACCATTTGTTTAAAGACTATTCTTTCCCAATTGAACTGTCCTGGCATTTTTTAAAAAAACCAAATGATCATAAATGTAAAAATTATTTCTGGATCTCAATCCTGTTCCACTAACCTACATGCTCATCCTTATACCATTCTTGATTATTTGAGATTAATTAAATTTTAAAATTAGCTAGGGTAAGTCTCTTATTTTGTTTGTTTTCAAAATTGTTTTGGCTATTCTTGGTCCTTTGCATTTCCTTATAAATTTTAGGATCAGCTTGACAATTTCTTCTGGGATTTTGGTAGAGAGATTTTGTTGACTCAGTAGATCAATTTGGGGAAAACCATCACTTTAACAACATTCAATCTTCCAATCTATGAACACAGACTGTCTCTCCATTTATTTAAATCTTTTTAATTTCTTTCAGCAATGTTTCTGTAGTAAAAACATCTTGGTGCTTCTTTGGTTAAATTTCTTCCTAAATTTTTGATGACACAGTGAATAGTTTTTCTTACTTTCATATTTAGATAATTTCTCACTTCTGAATTGTTAAACTCTCCTCAGTTTGTAGAAAAAGTAAAAGCCATTAGGCTAGAATATTCTAATTTCCCTCCACTAAATCTATATACCTACTTCTCTCTATATTTATGTTTTTACTTCTTCCTTCCTTTTAAAATTGATGATCCATTTCCTATCAAAGAACTGACTCCATAAACCACGTGTCAAACACAAGGCCCGCGGGCCAAATCCGTCCCGCCAGGCCTTGCAATGTGGCCCGCACCGCTGCGCTGTCATCACTGCACTCCGCTGCATTTCCATCACAATGACAGTTTATGACTGTTCAGTAAACCATTCGGCCCGCAATTTAGGCTGGATTTTAGATTTTGGCCCCTTCTCTGATTGAGTTCGACACCCCTACCATAAACAGTCAGGATCCTGAACTTTCTTGTTTTCTTGAGGATTTCTCTCATTTTCCTTCTTTCTTTTATTAATCCTAACAACTAAAATCATGCTGCAGTATTTCTTACACTCAACAAAGACTTCCTTTATATCCTCATACATCTCTATCTTCTACCCCATATCTGTTTCCTTTCATAGGCAAACTTCTTTATAATTTCTAGGCCTGAGCTATCATGTATCCCCTCAAGTCACTTAAATCTGGCTTCCATCTCTACCAAGCCATGAAACTGGCTCATCTCAGTTACTGATGACCTCTAGTTGTCAAAGCTAATGGCCCACATCTTCTCAACCTTTAAGCCAAACTCTATACAGTTAACTATCCTTTCCTTGAAAACTTGAATTACTTGGTATCCATGACATGATCCAATATACATTCCAATTTCCCTACAACCACTCTGGCTGTCCTTCTCATGCCTTCTTCCCAGTGACCTTCTATCCAACTTTAAAACAGAGATCATCAGGGTTCTATTTCTATTCTTACAGTCTCTTCCTCAGAGATTTCACCTATTTTCATGGTTTTAAATATCACTAATACATTGATAATCTTCAAATTGATATTTCCAAGCCAAATATCTGAATTTCTTAAGATTCACTGGTTCTCTCTGATAGAGGCCTACTTGATCATCTGAGGCTTTTGAGAACTCAAGACTGACTAAAGGAAACTCCTGAATTCACATTATCCCTCCTCCAAAATAAAACAAGCAATAAACTAAAACATTAAAAAAAAATAATACAAATAAGCCACTCTTTCCCCAGCAATCCAAAATGACATCTAGCAATACTCGAGTTCTTCCCTCTTCCTTAAGTTCCACATCCAATCCATTCTCATGACCTCCTATTTCTACCACCTAAAATATCTCAAAAATGTCCACTCCTCTCCATTCCACTAATGTAAGTTATTGTCCCCTACCTAAATTACTGCTATCCACTGGCCAATCTATTTCTGCTTTTCCCAGTATTTTCTTCTCTATACAGCAGGGTAGGTTTTTGTTGTTGTTGTTTTTGTTTGTTTGTTTTAATATAATTCATATGAGACTACCTGCTGAACAAAGTCTTTTTGCATTTTTAAAAAAACTTTATTGTTGAAAGTATTACATATGTTCCCATTTTCTCCCCATTGACTCTTTCTAGCCCATCCCCACCCCGTCCCAGGCCTTCACCACCCCATTGTCTGTGCCCATGGGTTATGCATATATGCAAACAAGTTCCTTTGTTTATCTTATCTCAACCACCCTCCCACCCCACCCCTGCCTTCCCTCTGAGATTCAACAGTCTGTCCCATGCTTCTATGTCTTTGGATTTATTTTGTTCATTAGATTCCATATGAGTGAGATCGTGTTATACTTGTCTTTCTTTGACTGGCTTTGCTTGCTTAGCATAATACTCTCTAGGTCCCTCCATGCCGTCTCAAAAGGTAAGAAAGCCTTCTTTTTTTACTGCTGCATAGTATTCTGAGGTATAAATGGAATACTGGGTCAAATGGCAGTTTCATATTTAATTTTCTGATGAAACTTCATACTGTTTTCCATAATGGCTGCACCAATCTGCATTCCCACCAGCATCCACATTCTCACCAGCACTTGTCATTTGTAGATGGTGACCATTCTAACAGGTGTGAGGTGATACCTCCTTATCGTTTTAATTTGCATCGCTCTGATGATCAGTGACTTTGGGCATTTTTTTATATGTCCGTCTGTATGTCCACTTTGGAGAAGTGTCTATTTAGGTCCTTTGCCCATTTTTAAAATTGTATTGTTTTGTCTTCCTTTTAAGTTGTATGAGTTCCTTATATATTTTGCATATTAACCCTTTATCAGATGTATCATTGCCAAACATCTTCTCCCATACAGTGGGCTCCCTTTTTGTTTTGTTGATGGTTTCTTTTGCTGTGCGGCTTTTTATTTTGATATAGTCCCATTTGTTTACTTTCTCCTTTGTTTTCTTTGCCCTACGAGATGTATCTGCAAACATATTGCTATGAAAGGTGTCTTGAGATTTTTTTCTTTCTTTTTTATTGTTTAAAAGTATTACATCTCCTTTTCCCCCAATTGACACTCCCCACCCCCCTGCCAATATGTCTGAGATTTTAATGCCTATGGTTTCTTCTAGGATTTTTATGGTTTCATAACTTACATTTAAGTCTTTTATCCATTTTGAATTTATTCTTGTGTATAGTGTAAGTTGGTGGTGTAGTTTCATCTTTTTGCATGTATCTGTTCAATTTTCCCAGCACCATTCATTGAAGAGTCTGTATTGACTCCATTGTATATTCTTGCCTCCTCTGTCAAATATTGAGCATAATGACTTAGGTTGATTTCTGGGTTCTCTGTTCTGTTCCATTGGTCTATATGTCTGTTCCTGTGCACATACCAGGGTGTTTTGATAACAGTGACTTTGTAGTAAAACTTGACGTTGGTATTGTGATTCCTCCAACTTTGTTCTTCTTTCTCAATATTGCTGAGGCTATTCACGGTGTGTGTTTGTGTTTGTTGTTGTTGTTTCCATATAAATTTTTGGAGTATTTGTTCTAGATCTGTGAAAATATGTCATTGGTATTTTAATAGGGATTGCATTGAATCTGTAGATTGCTTTGGGCAGTATAGACATTTTAATAATGTTAATTCTACCAATCCATAAACATGGTATATTCTTCCACTTGTTTATACTTCCTCTAGCTCTTTTTTCAATGTCCTGTAGTTTTCTGGGTACAAGTTTTTTATCTCCGTGGTTAAGTTTATTCCTAAGTATCTTACTTTTTTTGTTGCAGTGGTAAATGGGATTGTTTGGTTTTACTTTCTAAGAATTCATTCTTGGTGTATAAAAATGCCATCGATTTCTGGGTGTTAATTTTGTATCCTGCTACACTGCTGCATTCATTTATTAAATATAGTAGTTTTTTTGTGGCGTCTTTAGGATTTTTCTATGTACAATATCATATCATCTGCAAATAATGAGTATTTTACTTCCTCCTTTCCAATTTAGATGCCTTTTATGTTCTCTTCTTATATGATCACTGTGGCTAGGAATTCCAGTACCATGTTGAATAACAGTGGTGAAAGTGGAGATCCCTGTCTTGTTCCTGTTCTTAGGGAAAATGATTTTGGTTTTTGCCCATTGAGTATAATGTTGGTTATAGCTTTGTCATATATGGCATTTATTATGTTGAAGTATGTTCCCTGTATATCCATTTCGCTGAGTTTTTATTAAAAATGGGTTTACGCTTTGTCAAATGCTTTCTCTGCATCTATTGATATGATCATGTGATTTTTGTCTTTCAATTTGTTTGTGACATATCATATTTATTGATTTGTGAATACTGTACCTTGCATCCCTGGAATAAATCCCACTTGGTCATGGTGTATGATCTTTTTAATATATTGCTAGATTCAATTTGCTACTATTTTGTTAAAGATTTTAGCATCTTTTGTTCATCAGGGATATTGGTTCTTTTAATATTTTGTAATCCAAACTCCTTATCACTATGTATAAGACCTGTAGCCATTCTCCGCTCTTGCTCATATTATTCCAACTTTTCATTTTCTCAAACATATTAAGCTATTCACAGGATCAGGCCCTCACATGCTGCTCCCTCTCTGTGAAACATCTCATTCTCTCTCCCTTACTTTATGCCCATGTCTCTTCAGTGAAGCCTTCCTTTACACGGAAGTAGGTCCCCACAGTCTCCCATGATACTCTTAGTACATAGTTCTTTTCCATTTTTACTTTAACACAAGCATAATCCAAGAAAGCAGGGGAAGATTTCTGGTTTTTCACCACTGCATATACACCCCAAATATAAACAGTAACCATGAGAAGTATTTATTAAAAATATTCAAAGCTTTAAGAAAGACATGTCCATTCAGCATTTCACAGATTCGTCTGCTCTTCCTTAAAATTTTCTTACTGTAGTAGTCCATGGGATGAGCTTGACTAGGTTGGAGGAAGGTTGACAATCTCAAATTATACACAAAATTTTGCTTAACTATATTTCTAAACAGATGTCCAATGTGTATGCCAGAATCTCAAAGGAATCCACAACCTAAGAGGTTAGAAGGAGATATATGATAAATTCTGGTTTCATCATTTAATAAGATAAATTCAAACTCAATATACAGTCAATTCTTAAACAAAATGAAGAAGAAATGTAATTTTAAAAAAAATCTAAGTTCTATAATTTATCAAGTCCCAATGAAATCTGGTATATGGTATGAACTTAAAAAAGATCTGAGTCAAGCTTACTATATTCTGATTTTTTAGGTCATGCCTATACATATGCAACCCATCAGACATAAATTCTTTACATAGAGGTAAAGTAGAGAAAAGAAAAATGAAAATGCATCTATCACAGAAAAGACTATGTAGAACAAAACATATATGAGGGGAAACACTGGAAATGCAAAGTCTGTCACCCATTTAAAATTCTCAATGGCCATCTAGATATCTTAAAGAACTAAAAATGATGGACCTCAAATCTCCCGAAATATAAAAGAAATCAATTCCAATGTCAAAATGATGAAGCAACTAATTTCAAGTCTGTGTGCTAGTTTTTTAAGGTTGTGATTAGAGTCTGAAAATCCAATCCAATCACTTCATATAGTGAGAACATCCAGGTAGTAAGTGATTTGTTCAAGGTCACAAAGCTAGCGAGAGATGGGACTGGAACTTGCCCCCCATAGTTAGTGCTCCTTATACAAACCTCTCATGTTCTTTTATTGCTCCATCAAAATACTTAGCATGAATTCCCAAAATACTAAGATTCTAACTGTGGGGTTTGGTAAGGGAAAAAAAATGATCAAACCTAGCACTATGTGATATAAAAAAGTGACATTTTTAAAGTAAATATTACACTACATAAAGTCATTAAGTGTGACTTTTTTCACAATGTATGGTTTTTCAACTGTGTATAAGAAAGTGTCTAAGGCAAGATTATTTTTATAGTTTCTTATAATTCTTCAGTGATTTAGGAATTACTACAAATGAAAATAATCCCTACTCCAGAATAACAAAGCTGACATTTATTTGTATTAAGTTTATAATTTCTAGTGCATAATGAGGCTCTGTTTCCTATTTTAATCCTATCACTAATGAGTAGTTCTTATAATTGAACAAATTTTAAGAGAAAGACAAAATGGTTTATGTTTAATTCTTGTCACTTTTCCCCCATTAACTTAATATGTTATTCAAATAGTCTAACAAGATATTGCTCAACACAAATGATCTAAAAGATTTTTTCAGTCTTATTAATAGGGTACATTGTTTATAGCCTTCAACAAAGGAACAGTTAGTACTAGAACCTTTTATCAAATTATTACACATTCAAAGTTTGTAAGAAGCTTTAAAACATTTCCCAGCACAGAGGTTTTAAGCAAAAGCTAAGAAACATACTTATTAGTGTAGTAAAGTACCTTCCCTAATCTTTAAAAAATAAAATACATTTCTTCTGAAAAAAAATATATTTTTAAACCTCTGAATATTTTCTTGCACAGTAGACAGCAAAATTTCTTACAATTAAATCCTATAAAGACAGATTTTTCTTCCTCTGAGTTCTGCTCCTTTCTGGTGTGGAGCATAATTCTATAAAGTGTTAGCTATTCATATTTGCTTTGTGTGTTGCCATACTGTCTCCATAAACAAACCCTTAAAGTCAGAACATACCTTAAGATGTCTGACAGTTGTAGTAATGTAAAATTGTGTGCCTGTGTGTCCATGATACCAACTTCAAGAATCTTCCTATTTCTCTTAAGTGGCTGTGTCTTAGGACATTATTATACATAAAACTATGTGAAGGAGAAAATCCATATATATCTCAAAACAAATAATTTAGAATATCCAGTCTTTATAAGAACTATGAGCAAAACAATCACATGAGCTGGGAAAGAAAGAGCTGAGCATTGACCCATGAACCAGGTGGTCACGGTTCAATTCTGGGCCAGGGTGCATGCCTGGGTTGCTCTTTCACTGATTCCCAGTGTGGGGAGTGCAGGAGGCAGCCAATCAATGGTTTTCTCTCTTCATTGATGTTTCCATCTCTCTCTCCCTCTCGCTTCTTCTCTGAAATCAATAATATATATATATTTTTAAAAAGAAATAGTTGAGAGGTGCCAAGGAATAATGATAAGGAAGAGAGACTCTATTCACTAACAAGTTATTTAATTTCTCTGCTTACCAAGTTCCTAGTTAAAAAACAAAAACAATATCCACTTCAGAGTTGTTGCAAGGATCAAATGAATTCCCCATGAAAATTACTTGCCTGGTAAATGAAACATAATAAGCACTCAATAAATGCCAGCTCATTCCTCCTTCAGTTTTGGGCCCTCTGTTCTTTGTTCCTAGCCTCATTCCCCAAGATGACTCAGCCTTCTCCCGACTTTTATTAACAAATGCTGAAAATGACTCCATCAATCAAAGCTCTGATGTGTAGATGCATGCTCACAGTGTGAAGAGCTATCTGTCCCTTGCCTCCAAGCAAGACACTTAGGTGATGAAAATGAGACCCCAGATGCCTGAACTTCACTGTAAGAGCCAGCACTTAGGTGGACAAATATCTACCTGTTTCCAACCATCTCCTGGAGATTTGCATTGCTATCTCAAAATGCCGACATCAAACTCATTATCTCTTAAGAATTGGGCCCTCTTCCAGCCCCTTTTCTAATTGTGAGTGAGACTAATCCTTGTCCTAGTCTTCTTTCATCTTTTTTTTAAAAATATATATTTTATTGATTTTTTATAGAGAGGAAGAGAGAGGGATAGAGAGTCGGAAACATCGATGAGAGAGAAACATCGATCAGCTGCCCCTGGCACACCCCCCACTGGGGATGTGCCCGCAACCAAGGTACATGCCCTGGACCAGAATCGAACCTGGGACCCTTCAGTCCACAGGCCAATGCTCTATCCACTGAGCCAAACCGGTTTCGGCTCTTCTTTCATCTTAATATCATCTAAATATCACCAAGTCTACCTTCATAATCTACTCTATCTCTTGCTTCATTTTCTGTCCTTCTGCCACTATAAATCCAATCTCAGCACTAGTGATATTTTGGGCCAGGTAAATTATTTGCTGGGGATTGTCCTATGTATTGCAGGAAGTTTAGCAGCATCTCTCCCTTTTATCCACCAGATGCCAGTACAACTGCTCCCTCTCCCTAGTTGTGGCAACTGCCCCATCCCCCGCCCCCCATCCCCCAGGATAAAATAATTGTCCTCACCAATACCTCCTCACCTCCTATATTTAAGTACCATGGTCTAGATCACCATTTCATACATGCACTTAGAATCAGTTCCCAAATCATCTCCAGTTTCTTACCTCTATCTCCCGCCCTACTGACCTTCTAAAGACTTCCCAAAGCACTGCTTTTATGTGTCATTTCTCTTATATCTACAACTATCTGTTTCTTTCACAGTTTAAGGCTCTCCACCCAGCCTTGATAATCTGGCCTCAATTAAACAGTATCCCACAAAGCATCTCCCCTAGTGACTACTCAGAAGCCCTTCAATAAAAGACCTGTTTGTTCATCCAGCCCCTCCTGTTCTGTTCCTCTGTTGTCACCCTAGTTTGGATGCCCATTACCTAGCACCCATTCCAGACCACTGCGCCAACTTCCAAGCCCAGCCTCTACTCTCTTTTCCTCACTCAAAGTAAAAGACTACCAGTGAGCTCCACTGCCTACTGAAACATGGAATCTTCCATCTGTTCTTATAATCTTTCCTACTATGGTCTAATTCTATGTTCCATTACCTGGAAAACATACTCTAGCTTGGGTACAAGCTATCTGCTAGTCCTTGGACAGGCTCCTACACTTTCCACCTTTGGTCGTGTTTTTTTCTCTGCCTGGAAGTCCTCTTAATCCCACTGCCCTTCCTCCTCACTAAACTCCCATCAGAACTAAGAAGCCTTTCCTGATCATGCTTCCTTTGCACCTCTCCTATGGTGTTCATATTTGCTTTTTGTTACACATGTATTTTCCTGTAATTTACAAGGTCACCAAGAGCTTCTTATCCTAGTGATACCGTGCAATGCCCAACCAGTGTTAGGGAGGTAACTCAACAGAATGTGAGCTTCCCCAAATGCTTTCCATTTAGAAAGCAATGGAGAGCTATGTTTTCAATCTCAAACTCCCTTAAGCCAATTAAGTTCACATTCCCTCGCTTTTGTCTCAAATTTTATGTCTTAAGCCAATTTTTAGATAAACTGCCTTCAAGATACCCAGAATGCCACTGCAGTATATGTTACTGCGAGGATTCCGCTGTAGGGATTTCTTATAGCTTCCAACTTGTAATTAAATCCTGAATATTTATACTATTTAAGCTCTCTCTTTATACAAAAAGGCAATAGATATTTTTCAACGTTAATAAAATTAAGCAAATCCACATGAAAATAAGTGGACTGAATTAAACATGTATTTTAAGCAAAGGTTAATTAACAAATTTACCTATCAGAAATAATACATTTAAAGTCTTAAATAAATGAGTTAGTTTATTTTAGCTGCCCTCAGCCCAAAGACATAACCATGGATGGGGAATAGCCGGCCCCTGGGTCATGTAAGGCCCGAGAAATCATTTGGTCTGGCCCTGCCTGCCAAGGCAACCATAGGTGGGATTCGAAATTCAATAAACCTAGGAGCTTCTTTCATAGCAACATAAATTTCTATTCAGTTAATTATATTAAGCGAATGATGTTACCAATATCCAAATGGCCCTTTGCAGAAAAAAGGTTCCCCACCCAGGACATAAACCAAAATATAACATGGGAAGTTTCTCCTTAATTTTAGTTCCTGAGTTGAAAGTGTGTTTTATTTCTACAAAAGGACCATGTTCTGACCAGACCATAGCCATATGAAGAGTGTACACACCCCACCCTGCAACTAACAGTCTTTGGCAGGGTCAGCAAACTATAGGCCCTGTTTTGTGTGCCCCTGAGGTAAGACTGGTTTTTACTTTTTTTTAAAGGGTTGTAAAAAACAAAGAAGAATAGGGGACAGAGACTGTGGCAGCCAAAGCCTAAAACTTCCTGTTCAGCAACATGAATTTGAGACTCCCAGCTGCTGGTATGTAAGACACCCAACCTTTCCTTCCAAGATTTTAAAAAAGCAATATAAAACATACAAGAGTATGCAAGAAAGACAGAATGCATTCATCTTAGTCACAGTTACTGCACAGGTAACTTCTAAAAGAGAGGCCTGCGTGAATTGTTATACTTCCCAGAATCTTTGTTTGGAAGAGCTCGCCTCTCCTTGTCTATGCTGTGAAGAGAGAAAGTGCCTGGCCCGAAGGCACAGCGTCAGTGAACAACAGAATGGTGTCCAAGCCCCAGGCCTCAAACCTCTGGATCCAGTGCTCTGAGGTACGCTGCCCGTAACTATGCATTTGGGCTTTAAGTTCTGGAGATTTTGATAACTAGTTTCAACCATCATAAAGATGAAAGCTTAAAACCTGTTCCTGATTTGCTACTTAGACAGACTCTACTTACTAGCAGGTATGAACCATGAAACAGTAACATCAATGCCCACCACGTACATTAGTTAAGAACTTCTAGGAAGCCTTTTATTTTAAAAAACGGATGTGATAGAAGGCTTAACACTTGCTCTGCTTGCCCCTCTAGGACTACAGAGGGAGGCAAACAAACGCCTCTGACTCCCAGCTGCTCAGTGCTTATCTCCCCACCCAAACGCACACGTCTCACCCAATGCCCAAGGGAAACCTGTCCCGTGTACGCCAGCCGCACGTCCTATTGTTAATTTCTAAGTTCTTTCCCGGATCTTCTTGTGAACTACTCGCCACGAGTAGTTCACATTTTTTTTTTAAATCTCCCTAAGAATGTAACTTTTTTGGAAACACTGCTCTTCCCTTTCCAGATCTATAAGATCCAACTTCCCCGTGTCTGCTCGGTTCATTCCAGAATTAAAAAAACAACAACAAAACACATTGTACCTCTATGGATGACATGACTACTCTGTACGACCCCACGACTTAACGACTCAGAGACACGGTAACCACCCAAGATTCTTCAGCTCAAGTTGCTCTTCCAAGGGCTGGACACGGACAGATTCTGGGGGGGTAGTCGAAGAGATCCAGGTCCCAGGCTCATCAGAGATAACAAACAGATCGCTGCCTGACGTTTCTCTTCCGAGAGCCAGCGACCCCCTCCCGCTGGCCCGCGGCCGGCGGGGTGCGGGGCCCGGGCACCTGCGGCCCCGGCGGAGGACGGTGCACCGGGGCGGGGGCCGGGGTGAGGGGTGCGGGGTGTGTGTGTGTGTTGTGGGAGGGGAGGAGGGTAACCTGCCCATCGCCGTCCGTCCAGGAAACAGCACCCACTCCCACCCCCGGGGGCGCCGGCGGGAGGCCCGGGCGGCCGGGAAGGAGGACCCCCCCCCCCTCCCCCCGCGGCGGCCGGCAGGCCCGGGCGCGGCGGGGACGGGCGCCCCGGCGACCTCACCTGGAGGACCACGTCGTTGGGCAGCTGCGCGGCCCGGAACAGCTCGAGCACCCGCCCGTTGGCCGCCACCTTCTTGGTGCTCTCGATGTCGCAGTAGGAGAAGAGATCCGAGTAGTATTTCTGCTCCGCATCGCTCAGCGTCAAGCCTTCCATCTTCGCCGCCGGCTCGCGGCCGCCCCGGCCGCATGCAGCGCGCGGGGCCCGGCGCCGGCTTCCTCCGCGGCCCGGAGCCCCCGGGAGCCCGGCCTGGCGCGCGCGGGGGGCGCCCGAGCCGCAGGGCCCGCCGGTCCGCCCGGCCGCCGCCGCCGCCGCCGCCGCCTGCGAGGCCCGCGCAGCCCCGGGCTCAGCGCGCGCAGCTCCGCTCCGGGGGCCGCGGGGAGGAGGCGGGGGCGCGGCGGCGCGAGGCTCGGGCGGGCGGACTCCGCACGCCTTCGCCGCGGGTTCGAGTCTCTCCCCGGCTCCCGCGCCGCTTCCCTCCTGGACTTTCCGCCTCGGCTTCCCCTTCCGCCCACGCCGGGCCCCGGAGTGGCAGCACTTTTCCCAGAAAGTTGTTGTTGGGGGGGGGAGGGTCGCCGAGCCTAAAGTTTGGGGGTCTCCGGGCTGAGCGCGGCCGCCGCCCCGCCTCCCCGCGCCGCCATTGACTGCGCCCGGCCCGGCCCCCGACGCGCCGCACCGACACTGACAGCGGCCGCGCTCCAGACCCGGATGTGAGGCCGCGAGGAGAGAGCGCGAGAGGCGGAGGGAACACCCACCGGGCGGCCGGCCGCTGCGGGAGAGGGGGGCGCAGCGCCCCCTGGTGGCCGGAGCCCGCGGCGGCGCCCGCCCTCCCTCGGCGGGACGAGCCGGGACCCCGGGGCAGGCGGGCTGGGGCGGGAGCAGCGGGCGGCTCCTAAAGAGCAGGGGAACCTGGAGATCAGGGTAGCCTGGTCCATTGTTTCGAGACTCCTGGCACTCCGCGTTGGATAAGGATGTGATCGGAAGGGAACGTTGTTCAGGTTGCGGTAACCCTTCGTACCTTTTTGATGTCAGGAGTTTCTGAGAATAAATGCAGCGGCTGTGTGCGCTCCGAAAGGCTGTGCACCCCCAATCCAATCCCTTTGGGAACCCTCCTAGGCAGACACAGCGCTGGGATGTCACCCCGCTCTGGGTTTGAGCCACGTTTGCCTGAGAACATCTGCTGGCTTGGGGGGAAACGCACCAGGTTTCTTTGCACCAGGTCGTTTCTGCACCGGAATTTGGTGCCCCCGGTTTATGCCATCAGCTCTCCACACCCCGCTTCTCCCTCTGGGCCCCTGACACAGGGAATGCTGAAGGCACCTCAGGTAGAAGATCCTAACAGGAGTTTATACATCACAGATAGGAAGCATCTCGAAAACAGCAGCTAAGGCAGAGAGGGATCCGGATTTTCCAGTTTGGGTTTTTATTTTGTTTTCTACATGTTGCTCCCCAGAGGGCTGATCCTGCAAATTATGACAGGGCCACAATCTTTTTATCTGGAATTCCAAAATAAAAAAGCAGTGTAGAGCCTAAGCTTTTATTTTTTTTTAATTATTTATTTTTTTGTAATTCTCTGGCAGCAAAACCCCATGTGCCTCATTTGAAGGCAAAAATCCTAACTCACATGAGACTATTTATAGTCTTTATATATGCCCCTTAGCGTCAACATTTATTCATTTTACTACAGGCTTTAATAGGATACACACACACACACACACACACACACACACTGTTACAGGCATTGTGTTACCATTCTTTGTTTAACCCTACCAGACCTGAGGCCCTGGACCTAATTGTCCCCTATGCCTGGGCTCCTGAGCATTAAAAAACATGAGGGACTGTGGAGCTGGGATTATTTTCTAACGGCATAGGAGCATTTTATGTAGATACAAATATGACATGCCATTAAGCACACATTTCCCGATCTCTAAAATTTTCACTTTGCTCCAGAGACACCTGCACACCCCAGCAGGGCGCCTGCCACCGGTGACCAGAGCCCCCTAGGTGACCTGTCTCCCGCAGGTATCAATGGGAGGAGCACAGGGGAGGAGGGGCTGCTGGTTCGCAGTTGTCTTCAGCACCGTTTTCTCCACCTCCTTTCCCAGGCGCTGAAGGTCTTCCTTCCTGCCACCTAAAGCAGTGGCCGGCTCTTTGGCCCCTGTAGTGTTCTAATGCCACTTCTTCAAAATAGACTCACCCAGGCCGAAAACCGACTTCTGCGCATGGGCCAGGATTGAAGTTTCCATCATACTGTACGTGCGTGCCTGCACGTGGTATTTTGTAGAAGAGCCACGCTCCAGGGGCCAAAGAGCCGCATGTGGCTCTCGAGCCACGGTTTGCTGACCACTGACCTAACCTACTCTTCCCCACGGACCTTTGTGTGGCTTGTTCTCTCCCACCACTCAGATGCCTGTTCACCTGTCACTCCTCAAAGAGACGACCCCCCCCTCCCAACTCACCACTTAATCTAAAATAACCCCACTACCGTACGCTAGTCCCTATCTGAATTATTTTCCTGTTTAGCACTTTTTACTACCTGGCATTAAAGTGTGCATCCATTTATATTTTTAACAGCTAATAATTATGGAGTACTTACTGTGTTTTAGGCACTGTTCTAAAACGATACACTAATTACTGCATTCGTCACAACAACCCTATGAAGTAGATGCTATTAGTATTTTTATTTGACGAATGAGGGAACCGAGGCACACATGGGACAAGTAACTTATAAGTCACACTGTTATGAAGTGTCTGGATCTGGGATTCAATACCCAGACAGTCTCAACTCCAAAAATCACTTATGGTGCCTTTGTTACTTGTGTTAAGTCTCCCCAGCTACCATCCCTGCATTTACCAGGAAATATTTGTTCATTGCCTGCCATAACTCTGAGGCCCAGTATGTGGCATATAGTACTCATCAAGAGTTTGTTGAATGAATAAATGAACAAATGGTGTGACGAGCCAGTCCATACCATCATCTCCTAGTGTGGCTCCTTAACTCTGCAAGCTCCAGCTCCATTCCTCTGTGGCAATCTGAAATAGTTATAGGATTGCTTTGCTTCCAAGTTCTGGAACTCTGAAATTCCCTTCTCCGTCTATATGTGCTCTCCTTTTACTCTCGTCTCCCAGTCCTCAAAGAAGCCTGCTCATTATAGCTTTCAGGTTCTCCCTATCCAACACATCCTTCACGTGTGGAAAATACCATTGGAGCCAAAACCGGTTTGGCTCAGTGGATAGAGCATCGGCCTGTGGGATGAAAGGTCCCAGGTTCGATTCCAGTCAAGGGCATGCACCTTGGTTGCGGGCACATCCCCAGTGGGGGGTGTGCAGGAGGCAGCTGATCGATGTTTCTAATTCTCTATATCTCTCCCCTCCTCTCTGTAAAAAAATCAATAAACTATATTAAAAAATAAAAAAGGAAGAAAATACCCTTGGAGCATCATGTGCCAGTGTGAAAGGAACTGCATGGTCTTCTCCTCAGGGAGCACTCACTCCCTGGCCTCCCTGTCAGCCATGCCAAGAACCTTTTGCAGCATCCCGAATCCTCCTTGTACTGTCCCCCCACTCCCTCCCAATTCCGTGCCAAAGGCTAACACTGAACTGGCCACATGTGTTACAGGATGCTGAGCGGTTCTCTTCCTGTGGTCTTACTGCTGTGAGGCTTTCCTAGGACATAGAGTGGGAGTTTTCCTGTTGATGGCCAGGACCAACTGGAGGACAAAAAGTATCACATGTTCTAATCTAAAGAAAAACAGTCAAATCCGACTCCCCCGCCCCCTCAACACACACTCTAAGTAAGCGCTTATTAAGAAGCAACCGGAGGGCCCTACAGCTGGCAGCCACAGCCTCAGCCCCACTGACCCACTCCCCTAGGTGGGGAGGAGCCCGGGTCTGTGTGAGAGCCCTCCCAGACAGACACATCCTCCTGGAGGCAGGAGCTCAAACACTCAGGGGGGCCTGGGTGAAGGGGAGACCTTCTCGGCCCCTGGCTGGATCCTGGGTGGGCTTGGTGCTGCAGAGTTTGACAGTTACACAAGTGAAAGAGATTTTTTCCCCCTACGTCTGTCACTTACATTGATATTTCCAGGTTTGAAGGGAAAGAAATGATTTAACACATGGGCTCTTTGAGGTCAAGTCTATTTTCTTTCCTTTACATTTCTAGACATGTCAATTTTAAAAAGTGACACCACGAGAAAGCTATTTTAAAACACATGTTCTATATGGTATAGCTACACATTTAAAGAGGTTGGCTTTCAGGTAAGATCAAGCAGTTGGTCACTGCCCACAAATATCAACTGTTTTTAAATTGGAAATCTTTAAGTTTTAAAAATAAACTACATACAGTAAAATGTAATGTTTCTGATATACACTTCTACGAGTGTTGACAAACGTATATAGTCATGTAAGCACCACTAAAAACAAGATGGGGAACCATTCCGTGCCCCCCAGATTCCTTTCTGCCGCCCCTTGTACTAACTCTGCCCTCTACTCCCAGCCGGGAGCAACCACTTTTTTCTTTCTCAATATCTTTTGCCTTTTCCAAAATGTACTTGTAAGTGAATTTAAAAACTTTTTTTTTGTTTTTGAGATGTAATCAACTTATAACATTGTGTTAGTTTCAGGTGTACAACATAATGATTTAATATTTGTATATATTGCAAAATGATCACCACACTAAGTCTAGTTAATATCACCACATAGCTACAATTTTTTTTCTTATGATGAGAACTTTTTAAGATTTATTCTGTTAGCAATTTTCAGTTATGCAACTTAATATGTATCTTATTTCTTTTCCTCATTTGGAGTCATCCTAGCGGGCATAATCAATTAAGTTTTTAAAAATACTGTGTAGAGGCAAAAAATATATGAGGCAATCTTTATACTACACTACCAATGGAATCCATTTTCATTACCTGTGTCAGAGAGAATCATAAAATTATTATTTTTGTGGATGCTGCAGTTGTAAATTGGTGGTTTAATAATGAGATAGAAAATGCCAGGTAATTTTAAGATCCCATAAGATACCATGAAGTTCATCAGGAGCAAAGGCATAGCAATCTTAAGGAGACTGTTGGCACAGTAAAAGTAAACCAACTCTTTGTATAAATAGAATTCTGAGCAGAGATGAACCAAAATGAAAAGCACTCTTCCCTAAATAAAAATCAAACCAACAGATATTTATTACTTACACTATGTAAGGCAGTTTTTCCTCTAAGTTTCCTTTGTAAACACTTTTACTTTAGTGTGCTTCTACTATTCTGAATTTTTAACACGGAAAAAGTCAAATGGTTTCCCTACTCTTCATTACCCTAAAGCATGCAGAGGTGGTTGTAGAAAATGCTGAAGCACGCTGCTTGCCATCGGCACTGTTTTCTAAGGCAAAACCTTCGCACGTGGGCAGAGTCATCTCCAAACATTTCAACTTCTTAAACTATTAATTTAACAAAAATAATGCAAAGTAATATGTCCTTTATTCTACTTCTACAACCTATATTAGGATTCGTTATTCCCCCATCATTTGGCCATGAAAATATTTTAGTGTCATGGATTCTATAAGCTTCCATGGTGCTTAAGAGCTATTGTAGAAGTTTTCTGCTTTGTGAAGTATTTTTCGATTTTAATCCTAAATCATACTTATTATTTTGACACATGCTGTTGTCAATATTTCACTTTTCAAGGATACTTAGAGGTTATCTCTGTACAATCTTAAAAACTAAAAATGTGTAAAGTAAAAATGAATATAAACCAATCTTAATGGCTACAGTAATAGAAAGGTATCCAGTTGTAATGGAAACAGAATAGTTCTAGTTTGAGGTCAAATACACTTGGGTTGAAGCCTAATTCTGGCAATTATTAGCCAAGTAATCTAGGGCTAGTTAACACTCCCAAGCTCAGTGCCTTCTTCTGTAAAATGGGATACTTTATTTGGCCAGTGCAAGTACCAGAGAAAATGAGTAATGAATGAAAAAGATTTCTATTGAATTGGTGTTTTACTAATGGCAGCTATTATCAATGACAAACATGACCAGTTAAAATCTAGATTTTTTATATTTGTTCCTGTTCTTTGTTCAAATAATTCAAATAATCAGGGAGATATAAATAATTATTTTAAATATACATTACTAGTTATCACGTCCATTCCCCCCTAGGATTTTAAGCTGTTACCATTCAGTAAATTCTATGGACAAAGAAAGCCTGGCCTGTGTCTAGTGATTTTGGATACGTACAGCAAGTATAACAACCAATACCAATTCAGTGCTTAAAATCAACTTATTTATTTAAAAAATAATGAAAATATAAATATATGATGTTATTGATTTCAGAGAGGAAGAGGGAGAAACATCAATGATGAGAGAGAATCATTGATTGGCTGCCTCCTGCATGCCCCCTACCAGGGATCAAGCCTGAAACCTGGGCATGTGCCCTGATAGGGAATTAAGCCATGATCTCCTGAGCCACACTGGCCAAGCAATTTATCTATTTTTTTATTTTTTTAAATATATTTTATTGATTTTTTACAGCAAGGAAAGGAGAGGGATAGAAAGTTAGAAACGTTGATCAGCTGCTTCCTGCACACTCCCTACTGTGGATGTGCCCCCCACCAAGGTACTTGCCCTTGATCAGAATCGAACCTGGGACCCTTCGTACGCAGGCCGACCCTCTATCCACTGAGCCAAACCAGATAGGGTGATCTTTAAAAAAAAAAACAAAAAAACAAAACAAAACACACAATTATTTCAATACAGGTATGTGAGTAATTGGATCAAACTTTTTAAACATTATAAGTGGCTTTTTAATTTTCTCTAATGAATATAATCTTCCTCAGTAGCAGCATGGGTTGAATTTAATCTTGTCAATTATCTTAGGCTCTTTCTGGTAAAGTGTAATCATTTAAGTAATTTAGTCTCCCACTTAAATGCTCAGCCTTTCATATTGCATACTCCTTTCTCTGGTCCTCTCCCAGATGTCATGGAGAGGTTTATGGGGGGCTGGGAGATAGAGACAGCTTGCATGATTTCTTGACTGTGAGAGAGAAGGGGCCTCAAATCTACAGGATTCCTTGTACTGTCCTCTGGTTTCACTGTGAGGGGACTGGTATAGTGTACGTCTATGATGAGGCATCCTTAGAGTTAGCTGATCCCATTTGCCCTTTAAAAAGATCAGGCTGGTATCACAAAATCACTTGTAGCCTTCAACCTCTAATCATTAAGCCTGCATTTGGTGGACTGTCATTCACTAGTCTTTCCATTAGCAGTTCCACTGGTCCATATAGGAACTTGCAGGGGTGATGGTGGGGTTTGCTTCTTAGAATTGAGATTTTTGGTCTAGGCAGGTGGTTTGGTTATCTATCATTGCATAACATATTATCTCAAAATGGAGTGACACAAAACATGATTTTGTGGGTCAGGGATGTGGGAAGGGCTTGACTAGGCAGTTATCTTTTATGTGCGGATATCTGAAGGCTTGACCGGACTGCATGTCCAAGGTGACTCCCTCAGTGATCTAGGAGCTCCTCTGGGGTATCTCCTGCGGCGCCTCATGGCATGTCCATGTGTTCAGGCTTCTTACAGGGTGATAGCTGCATTTTTAAAGGAAGCATCTGGAAAGCAAGCATTCCAAGCCATCAAGGAGAAATTATGCATTATCATTTCAATGCATTCTATTGAATATAGACATTATAAGGCCAGACTGGATTTAATGAGAGCAGAATTATTTATATTCCATCTCCTAATGGAAGTGTCCACTGTTTTTCTTCATAATGAATAAACTATATAAAATGACTTGTCTTTTTAAGCCATATGTACTATAACTGACAAAAAAAATGAGTACAACTAACTAGAGATTTATTTTAGATTGGGTTTCTCTTTGTCACTTAATCTCACATCTTGCTGTTATTGGCATTTTACTATTGCTGAGGTGATAGTTAAGTCTTCAAATTAACCTTTTCTTTTTATCATGGGAGTGATTCATTTATAAAACTATTTGATGTATTTGGGCTGTGGTTTTTATTTATTTTTTACTTTTTGGTCAGCTTTATCAGTTTCTTCCTAGATTGTTGGTGTAGTCAGATTTTTTCTTGTTGAATGAATTTTTTCCCCTCAGAAATGTATGCGTTGCATTGATAGTTTAAAATTGACATCAATCTTCTTTAATGCGCTTTATGTAACTATTTTAAAGACAGACCACAATTAAGTTTCAAGATAGAAGACAAGTTTAATTACTTTCTTGGATTATTTAAAAATAGATTTATACTGCCTTTAATTAAAAAAAAATCTCAATGTTCTGCTTGAACAGTAGCAAAGCTGGTTTTACCAAGATAAGTTATTTCAGCTAACAGCTATAAAATTTACTGTATGCTACTTTCTGTGGCATATAATAAAGAAACTCATAAAGGTCAATTCAACAAGAAGTCAATAAGCACACTCAGATTCAGTCTCCATGGGCCCAGGATCCACACTACCCTTGTTTCCTAGAACAATATTTTGATTTTTGATTTAAAGACACAAAGTGATTTTACCAAAGTAACTCAATAAACCAGGTAAGTTACTCAAAGTGAATAATTTTCAAAGGGTTACTTATGAGAAAGATAGTAATTAAAATAAGTATTATCTGTACAAAGAGAAATAAGAAAAATAAAGAAATGTAGCTAAGGAGTCAAAACCACAAGTTTCCCTGAAATTGCCTGAAAACAAAAATGAAGTTGATTGTTTGGTTAGTTTGACTTAGTATTTGTTGTGAGTGGCTTTATTTATAGAACTTGGGACCCTTAAAAAACAAGTAGTTGCTTTAATTTTTCCCTTCATCTGCAGACTGGCACATATCTTGCATGTGAGGTTAACTTAAGACATGCTCCCGAATGAGCCAGGTCATTTCACGTGAGCAGACTGAGGAATAGTTACAGTGACTTTGTTGTAAGAGTGCCTATGAATAATTGTCTTCCCCACAAAGTTAGTATCCTATTTTCTTTTATGAGTACAATTCACTAACTTCCTTCATCCTCCTTCCTTTTTTGTTTTGTTCCCTTCTGATCTCTCCCTTCCCTTCCTTTCGTTTGTCAGTTTCTAAATAGTTACTATGTCAGGTTCTCTGCTCAGTCTGAGGATTTGAAGAAAAGATGTCTTGCCTTTCAAGAGGTAAAAAGCTTGTGAGGGTGACATTCACTACGAATGCTATACAGTGTGGTACGTGGTTTAAGAGAGAAACAGAATACGCCCAGAATATATAGAAAAGTTGCCCTACAAGACCTGCAATGGTAAGAAATAAGGTCAGTTTTGCTGAAAATGGTTTGGCTCAGTGGATAGAGCATCAGCCTGGGGACTGAAAGGTCCCAGGTTCAATTGTGGTCAAGGGCATGCATCTTGGTTGCGGGCACATCCCCAGTGCGGGGTGTGCAAGAGGAAGCTGGTTGATGATTCTCTCTCATCGATGTTTCTAACTCTCTATCCTTCTCTCTTCCTCTCTGTAAAAAAATCAGTAAAATATATATATATATATATATATATATATATATATATATATATATTTTTTTTTTTTTTTTTAAGAAAGAAAGGAGGTCAGTTTAATTGTTGGAGGGAACTGTATTATGATTATCAATACTTTGGCAGATAGAACAGGACAGTTAACGATATTACAGTGATGGCATTTTGCATTAGGTCATTGGAGATGGGGAAATGGAGAATGGAACTAGAAGTGATGCGAAGGCTAAAGTAAAGACAGTGAGGAAAAGGAGGGGAAGGTAAAAGGAAAGTTACCAAAGATGAATAAGTTCCAGTGATCTGCCATACAACATACTTAAAATGCTATATTATGCACCTAAACATTTTAAATGGTAGAAACTCATGTTCAGTGTGCTTACCATAATAAATTAGAAACAACAACAACAGCAACAATATTCCCACGATACAAATCCTTGTGCTGGTCTGGCTGAGCAGTGGCCGAGAGCGATGCCTGGTTCTCTTTGGCCCCTTGAGTGTGGCTCTTCCACAAAATACCATGGCCTGGGTGAGTCTATTTTGAAGAATTGGCATTAGAAGAAGTTTAAGTTTTAAAAATTTAGCTCTCAAAAGAAATTTCAGCCGAAGCCGGTTTGGCTCAGTGGTAGAGCGTCGGTCTGTGGACTGAAAGGTCCCAGGTTCAATTCCGGTCAAGGGCATGTACAATACATTGGTTGCGGGCACATCCCTGGTAAGGGGTGTGCAAGAGGCAGCTGGTCGATGTTTCTCTCTCATCGATGTCCTGGCTCTCTGTCTCTCTCCCTTCCTCTCTGTAAAATATCAATAAAATATATTTAAAAAAAAAAGAAAGAAAGAAATTTCAATTGTTGTACTGTTGATATTTGGCTCTGTTGACTAATGAGTTTGCCGACCACTAAACTAGTTAGTGTTAACGGGATTGTTTAGCTTTGGAATAGGAGAGTCACCGTTTATTTTTTACAGCCAGGTACTTTCCCGCCTATTTTCTTTCTATTTGTCTTCCTCTCAGTCTAGGACACTCATCAATGTGCACTTATTTATGTTTTAATATGTCTCTAATCCTTTAAATTGACCTTTTTCATCTCCTGGCACAAATATTAATTACTAAAATTTTGTGGCCCACCAAAAAAAAAAAAATATATATATATATATATATATATATTGGCCTGTCTGACAAAAAATAAGTATAATATTTTATTCATTCATGCCAAACAGCTATTGTTGTGTTGGCTGTTGTTATTATTTTATTTGGCAATCTAAGGGAAAGAGGTCAATATTCCTGACTAAACAGCCGGGTATTGCATGTTTTCAACATTCTTGTGGCCCACCAGTTAAAAAATCACTGTTCTAAAGATTTAAGAGTAATCTGAGATGTGTAGGGCTTTTAAGACATCCTGGGGGCACCGTACATAACTACAATCTTGTCATGAAAACAGTTTGGTAAGTTTAGTTCATTTCAAGTAAACATGTATTGATCACCTTACTATGTATTAATAACTGTACTAGATGCTGAGAACAGAAAGTTAAAGAGCATGATCACCATATTTGAGGAATTTATTGTTTCATAGAGGAGACTAATACACAGGGTATCCCACAAAAAATGTATACACACTTTGACAGCTGATAGCTCAATCTTGAAAATGAAATATATTTTAATAAGCACTGCCTTTATATTTATTCAAAGTGCGTGTGTACATTTGTGGGGGACACCCTACATACTGTTTAGTGTCTTTCCTTTTCTGTGTTGAACTTTATAACTATGTACCTACCCACCCCCAGCCCCCACCTCTGAGTTCCAGCTTGGTGCTGTTCCTGATGTGAGGATGTCTGGTTCTCCTCTAACGGCCTTTGATCCCCTTTTATGTGAACATTTTGCAGTAGCTTGTGAGTTTTCAAACTGCTTACTACGCAAGTTTTGTTTTTCCTTGCTTGTCTGCACAAAAGGATGGAAAGCAAACATTTCACCTCACTTCCAGGGAGAATTTGGAATTAAGTTCTTCATGCTCTCAAGGAGAATTACATTTTCAGTTTTTAATTAGCAAGTCAGTTTCTAAATGATGAAAGTCTATTGTGAAAATGGCACAAGAGAAGAAGCCCTAAAGGGGACAGGACTTCAGAGGGAAACAAGACAGTGGTGACAGAGGGAGATTTTCTGATGAGCGGAGCTTACCAGAGGGCCCCTTGGGAGTCTGGGAGTTGACTCTTAGAGAAGCAGCCTAGAAAGTTTTGGACCATTGCTCCTAAAAAGCAGGGTGCGTAGACCAAGAAGGTCACTGTTTGAGGTCCCAATTGTCACAAGTCTCAGGACCCCTGACTTCACCAGAGAAGCATCTTGTCTAGACACAGGGACCAAACCAGCCATTTCCCTATCTATACCCAGTACTGCCCAGCACCGCAAAGCCCACTCAAGTTTACTCCCCATGTGATTACCCAAGCAGAACCCCCTCCACTCTTTCAATGACCCAGAATACTTACTTACATATTCAAGAGAAAATGGCAAGGACTCTACTCTTAGTTGTGGGGAGCTGTAGGGGTAGTTCTCCCATACTTGAAGAGCTGAACCAAAGAAGTTGAAAATCATCCTGGGCTTAAATAATAATGACTTCCCTATCACCTGTTTGCTTTCCTCAGGCTGTTTAAGCTCTGCTCATCCGCATGCCCATTTGCCACCAATGCCTTGTCAGTCCTCATAGCAGAACATTAGATGTAAAATATGAATGTAAATTGACATTCCAAAACCTTTTTGGAAAACCTTGATTCATTCCTTTATCTACCCCTTTACCACATTTAAAAACATTTTTATTTGTTGAAAGAGAAACATGGATTTGTTCCACTTATTTATGCATTCTGGTTGATATTTGGTTGTGCCCTGATTGAATTGAACCTGCAACCTTAAGTATCAATACAATGCTCTATACAACGGAGGTACCTGGCCAAAGCCCTTCTACCGTATTTGATTTTACCTTTCTTATATTATCTGCCTTTTCTCTGAACTTGACCTTGATACTAGACCCAGAGCTTTGGTGCTTCTCTTACTTCTGACCTTTGGAATTTGGCTATTCTGTGTGATTTTGACTTTTCCTACTTTTACAGCCTTGGTGTCCCCTGCCCTACATAGAGCCCAGTCCAACACCCACCCCTTGGCCCATGTTCTAATCAGGCTGTGTTCTCCTTTCTCTTCACCAAACGAAAGGGTGAGATTCTGACCCTGTTCCTGAGCCTCAGGACAAAGTCCAGGTGATGACAACACTGTCCTGTTTCCAATGAAACCTACCTGAAAGGGATATCAGTCAAGTTCCTTAGTTACCATGCAAATTAGTTTCCTGACTCATCCCAGTTTTCTGGCAATTTCAGAGGAAAAACTTTGTATTCTGTCCTAAAGATAGAAAACCAGGCCTTGGGTGAGCTGATGTGCCAGGTAACTGTGAGAGCGCAGACTTGTGGCTTTCATACACACCTTTACTTGTTCTCTTGAACACTTGATATGTTTGGAAGGGAACTCATTTGCAAGTCCCGAAATGTCACATTCAGCTGATGGGAAGGAGGCTCAGAGGGATCCTATGCACTTACACAAGGTTACATTACAGATTAACTTTAATATTACCATACAGCAAATTTGGGGTGTTTTCAGGAGTATGTGTCATTTGGCAATGGTATTAAAAAATGATGGGCCCAAATTAAAACTGATGCAAACATATGATATATGCTAAATTAACAATGATATATTCAACTAAAAGTCATTTATAATTATACATAAACATACTTAACAATACATTTATGATCATTAAAAGCTATATAACAGCAACCAAAAATAAGTACCATCTCAGGATAATATGGATGCTTAATTGATAGTAAAGTGTTTTACTTGATATGGACAAACTCCAAATCTTTGTTTGTGGAAGTGCAAGTAGATGTTTTGAAACATAGCATGGCAACCATTATTCTTAGTAGCAGGCCTTTTTAATCTCAAATTTTCTACACTAATGGCTGCCTTACCCATGTTTACTGAGGTCTCTCTACCCTTAATTTGTTTGAGAATAAGCCTGGATTTAGCTAGCTATCAGAGGCTCTCTACTGATGAGGGACAGAACAATAGTTTAACAACTACAAACAGAAGATCATTGTAAGGTACCAAACAGGGAGAGTTTAATAAGAGACACACAATCTGTTGATGCATCATCGTAGATTCCCCATCGGAGTAAATTGTCCTCCCATGGCCTGAATATCAGATCAAAAGCCCTAGTTAAAGAAGTCACCTATTAAGTTCATAGTAGGTACTCAATAAGTATCTTACCTAATAATAGACAAACATGTAAATTGACCATACCTCTGCTATGCTCACAGCCAATCAGGAGTGAGCATGCAAATTAGCCTGACAACTATGGCAGGTTAATTTGCATATGCAGGCACAGAGAGGCTGGGAGGGGCAGAATACCTGCTATGAGGGGAAGGAGGAAGGTGGAGGGAGCTATAGGAGAAGTGCTCTGGCCAGGAGGAAAGACTTGCAAGCTCTTGGGTGACGGGGAGCAATGCCAGGGAAGGAAGGCCTATTCTTACATGAATATTGTGCAACAGGCCTCTAGTTTGTTTAATAAATGTTTTTAATGGTTATAATCATCAATGACCAATATAACTGTTGGAACTGACAAAATATTAGTATCAAACTCTTATATTACTATAGCATATCTAGTCATCTTTCTTTTCTCTTATATGTTGAATTTCTATTAATATGAAAGCATTAGATAACCTCGAGAATAATCCAAGTTGTGAAAAATCAATCTGATTTTGCAAGTACAGTAAATTATTGGTGACCCTCAGTAGATAAAACGAATCTAACTTCTTATATAGTTACTGTCTTACTGTATAATAATAATATTGATGTTTCAAAGAAAAAATATCTGTTCGTCAAACACTTTAATCGGCACTGCCAAGACCAAGAAGTAAGAAAATGTGGTATACGTGCCTTCCCCATGTATTTTTGTTGTTTCACCCCTTAGTTAAATGTATATAGAACAACTGCCCCAAAGACTTGAGAGGTTTACTCTTATAGATAGATCTTTTAAATTTATGTTGACAAAACATCAAACCATGTTTCTGCTGTCTTTCTCTGAAATTTCTCTCAGGAAGAGTTAATAAATGTGTTCGATGTTTGAACATTTATGAATCACTGACAGCTAAAAGGCAGTTGTTATGAAGAATTTTACATGCATTTAGTAATATTTAAGATTCACACCATGTTAAGGGGATGGGTGGAGGTGGAAGAGGGCATAGAGGGGATAAATGGTGATGGAAAAAAATAAGACCTACGAATTCTTAAAAAAAAATAAAAGAAAATAGAAATATTAAATATAAAAATAAAATAAAATTCACATCATATCGTAAATGATAATATCAATGAAACTTTGGCACCAAGTATGGCAGGAGGCAGATGTTCAGTAATAGACTTGTTGCATGCACATGAGGGTTGACTCTCTTATTTCTTGGCTCTTCCCAGAGCTATTTAAAATGAAAGATGAAATATGTAAGCCAGCTATTTTAGCCTGTGTAGACTGAATATCTTTTTAAAAATATATTTTTTTTATTGATTTTTTTTTTTTACAGAGAGGACGGGAGAGGGATAGAGAGTTAGAAACATCTATGAGAAAGATACATCGATCAGCTGCCTTCTGCACACCCCCGCCCTCCCACTGGGGATGTGCCCGCAACCAAGATACATGCCCTTGACCTGAATCGAACCTGGGACCCTTCATTCCACATTCTGATGCTCTATGACTGAGCCAAACCGGTTAGGGTAGTATCACTAATTTTTAAGTTAGAAAACTGAGGCTGGTCAAAGACTCATACAGTCAGGTCTGGTGCCAGCTAGGGTGCCTGGTTCATCTCTGCTTTAAATGTAAGTAACACCTGGAGCTTTGTGCAAGAGCTGGCATTTGGGTTTGCCCTTGGATTTTGGGAGGCAAAGATACTATATGTTGGAGGGGAGGACTCATCAGGCAACAGGAACAATCAGAGCAAAGGCCAGAAAATGGGGATTTGGTGGTTTCAGGCCTGTGCGAGGAGGAGGAACAGGTTGTATGCTGAGCACACAGAAAGTGCTAACTCAACATTTATAGAACAAAACTAATTTCCACCTCATCTCCACACTGCACCATGGGCCAGATGCAGAAACAGGATATGGTTCAACTTCACTGACTCATGGTTTTCACAGATGGTTTTGGGTGGTCAGGAATCTGGAAGGTAATAGGGGCCAAGAGGTAGAAGATTTTTGAAGGCACGGTGAAACATGTACAGTACTCGATTTAATAGACCATGAAGAGACACTGAGGGTTTTGAGCAGGGGTATAACATTGTTAAGGCTGTACTTTCAGAAAATTGCCCTGGCAGTAGGCGAAGGATGTCCCTGAGCAGGATATCTCAGGCTTGAATGCAATGCTGACTCTGCGGTTCTGCATTTCTAACAAGCTCTCTGCATTAGAGACTGACGCAGGGAGGTGGGTGGGCTTGAGAACCTGAGAACCCCACAGAAAAAAAAGGAAGAAATGGCCATAGGGGGAACCTCAAGAGAGCTCTTTGTCCATCCCCTGATACAGGAAAGGATCTGACCTCATGCACTGTTCTGTCTCTTCCCGGGCTTTCTGTGTATACATGAGGGCATTTTCCGGTCGGTCGTCACTCTTCTCCCTCAGCTGATTAAAGGAAATTGACTGATTCCAGCTTCTCCTAGAATCCTCTGCAAAGGGGAGGCTGCCTACCAGTGTGCAGTGGTTATTCACCAACCTCCTACCAAGAGCTTTTGGGGATCTGACCCATGATTTCCTCTGCCTGGACCCTGGCTTAGGGCTCTTTTTCTCCCATCCATTCCCAGCCAGGACCCATTGGCAAGATCTCTGCTTCTGTTCCTGCATCTGATCCAGGGTATAGAGAGGGGATGGGTGGAGATCAGTTCTGTTCCGTAAATGTTTATTTAGTGTGTGTGTGTGTGTGTGTGTGTGTGTGTTTTCTGTGTGTTAGGCATACAACCTTGTAGCCTTTCTCCCAAGCCTGAAACTTCCAGATCAGAACCTCAACTATGAACTGCTTCTGCCGTGTATCTTTTGAACTCAGCCTTAGAATATCACTTCCTCCCAAGAGACTGTGCTTGCCCTGGTTTCCCATATTCCCCTGCCTCCAGCTCTCTCCCTCCTCTCGAAAGGTCCCACTTCTTCCTGGTCTCTAGCAGCCGAGAGCCACGTACTCTCCCTTACTGGGTAATGGTCATTAGCCTGGGGAGTGGACACAATGCCAAGTGTTACAGAGAGCCACAGGACAATCAGAACTGGAAACAGGCCATTGTGTTTGCCAATCGGGAGTCGTTAGTGACCGTAGACTGGAGAAAGTAGCTTTAATAAAAAGGTGAAGGCAGAAACCAGATTACAAATAGTGCAATATATGGTGGATAGTGAGGGTTAGAAGCAGCTAATGTAAAGTGTTTGAAGATGTTGGTTGATAAAGTAGAAGCTCAAATTAGAGGCAAGTTGAGGGAAGGAATTGTGAATATGGATTTACCAGGATTGTAGAAAGAGGAAAATGCTCCAATGGAGACAAGAGAGAATGGAAATCTGTTGCTACTTCCAGGGACATTTGCATTTTGAGAAGGGACTTTTCCGGCTTGTAGGTAATTTTCATTTTGCCAGGACAGTCTTTTAAAAGTATTTCAATCACCTCATTAAAAAAATGAGAACTGTATATAATTTTTAAAAATCCAGATTTCTATTTTTTTTTTCTTGAAAAATGGTAAGAGCTAGCAATTTTGGGTGCACATTGCCACAGCTGTCATTTATATTATCTGGCTGTCTCTGAGGGCATTTGAATTTGCAATGTCTGTGTTAAAGTAATCTACACTGATTGAAATTCCAGGCGTAAATTATGGTGGTAGGTGAGAAATGAAACCTTCCTGATCGCCTCTCAAATCTTATAATGACTCCCTACTTTGCCTACGTATCAGACTGTCCTTTACTCATCCTGAAAAGTTCTCTGCCCAGAGATACTATGAGTGAGGGAGCCTGGGCGGAGACCAGAACAGATCCTTCACATTCTGTGGAATGGACGAAAAAGACAAGCTCCTTTACATTCTGTGGAATGGACGAAAAAGTCATTCATGAGCAATTATAGCTGAAAAGCAGCAGAAGTCCCTTGGATTTCCTTGGAGCAATTGCTGCCTAAGCTTGCCCTGGCTGGTGGCTTTACAGGTTATCTAGATCTGTGGTCCTCAACCTAGCTGAAAGTTAGAAATATTTTGGGACTTTAAAATACAGATGGTATGCATGCATATAAACTACAGATGGCCCAGAGATTATGATTGAATTAAGTTTAGTAGGTTCAGGGCCCTGCTTCTTAAAATTTGGCAAGTGGTTTAGCCAGATTAGCTACCAGTGTCATGCTTGGTGGAATTAACCTCTTTCACTCCAGGCCTTCTGTAACCCCAGACAACACCCTGGACATCTGGACTAGACATTGTATTTCTTAGCCCACCTTGACACTCGACTCTGGTGTCATCATACAGCTCCAGTGTGGCTGCACTTTGCACTCAGCATTTACCCTCTCATGATTGAGTTCAATGATCTAGAAATTTTAACTCTCAGCTGGCAATGCTGACCGTCTGGCCCAGGTTCAATAAAGGATAATGTAGCCTCTCTCTTACTGGAGCTACAAAAAAGACTCAGGAAAAAGAAAGTGGAAGAATTGAAAACTAAAGAAGCAAATTTACAAAAGAGAAGGGTGAAATATGGGTTGGGCGACCAGTTGTCCTAAATTGACTGGGTCTGTCCCAGATTTTACCTTTCTGAGTAATCATTTTGAGGTAATAATTTAGATTTCCTGCCAGAAAAGTAGAAAGCCTGGAACATAGGTAATTTATAATTATTTTACTCGGTGGGTTAGGAGTGGGAGAAGAAATGCAAAAACTAAATAGTGTTTATCAAATTATTAAGGTTCTTAACAATTTTCCAAATGTTGTTGCATTATTTATTTATTTATTTTACCATCCATAACAGCTTTATTCAATAGAACTTTTGGGGAAAATAGAAATGCTCTGTGCTATAAAAAACAGGAGCAATTGAATAACAGTAGTTGAAATTAGGCTACTGTGACTAAGGATCTGAATTTTTAGTATTATTCCATTTCAATTAATTTAAATGTAAATTAAAATGTCCATATGGGTCTAGTAGCTACTTAGTGTACAAGGCAGATCTATAGAAATGCTGCTGTCTACGGTAAACATATTTTGGTTTGGTTCCTCTCTCATACCTTCTTTACAGAGAAATTATCTCATTTACAGTTTTTGGAAAGAACAGCCCTATGGATTGGACATAAAAGCTTTAACTTGGCCATTCTGAACTGGGTCAATCCAAACTGAGTCAATCAGTTTCTCTCTTTTGTGACTCTGGAACTGAGATACTGAAATGCTGCATCCACTTGCTAATGGTGAGCTGAACAAGTAGGGTTGGCACTGGAGACTGTGCCATGGAAAACCAAGACCCTGCGCAAACTGAAGTTATGTTGGAGTGGAGACTAGAAACTACGTAGTGAAAACAGAGGAATTGGGGGTGATTGGAGAGGAGGAGGGAGAGAGAATAAATCATGTGTGAGTGGTGCACACAATACTCGAGCTTTATTAAAAATATTGTTTCTAATTTGGGGGTTAGAGAAGAGAAAAAAATATTTAAGATTATATGGAGGCAAGAAGAAAAAAACAAAACATAGAATAATGTAAATTCTAGAGATAATGGTGTTTATAAAATTATATACCTGTATATCATCTAATAAGTCAGCTTTGAAGAGCCCCATTCTCAGGTGAGAAAAAAATGTTTCTCTTCCACATGGGAAAGTTGTTCTCTCTGACCACTCTATAAGAGACACACAAGGCTTGGCTTTAATGGTCTGCAATAAATATTTGTTGAAGGAAGGAAAGAAAGAAGGAGCAGTGGGGAAATACAGTAAATAGAGTGTTGGGAGCCAGCAGAGTTGAGGCAAGCAACTCAGTCTTAAGGAAATAGAATTAAGTTCCTTCTAGCAGAAGTTATGCGATGCCCTGAGGGCTTGGCCAGAAGATAAGATTAACCTGGGGCTTAGCATCTCCTGTCTTCCTGCCTCTTCCCCTTCCTGACCCTCCCCCCCTAGATAGCCCAGCCTTGGAATGTTGCACCTTGGAATGTTAACATCTTTGCAACTTCCCCTTCCTGATCCTCCACCGTGGACACGGCCAGGGACCCCTCTGCATGGGCGGCCCTGCCCCCCTTTGTCTCTGCTGTATAAATACAGCCATTTCAGAGAATAAAATTGAGGCTTGATCAGAACCTCGTCTTGCCTTCATTCTTTCGTGTTCCTTGTTTGTTTCATTCTCTTAGGTGGTTCCTGCGTGCCCCCGTTGTTGTCCTGCGGGTCGGGACAATAGAGCACCTTTCTAAGGTAGTCAGATTAATCCTTTTGTTCAGCCAAATCATTTTTATTTGTTCTCTGGTTTGGTTCTTAGTTGTTAATTGTCTATTAGTCTTAACTTTCTGTAACCGGTGAGAAGACAAGACCTCAGTTCTTGTCTTCTTGAAAGGAAGATTTCAGTCAAGAGACAGAGTGTAGCAAACTAAGTAAGAATTTATTGGACATGGCAAAAATACACTTAGGACAGTGAAACAAGGAGAGCCTAGGCTGGGCTGCTTCGGCTCACTGGGAGTCAGAGAAAAGGGGGCCTTGGAGACAGGTTCAGGGGGTTAGCCCAGGACGAGTTGCTGCTGCCCAATGCTCCCCTAGTTGCAAGTCTCCATGGGTCCCTTGGAGGGAAGAAGAGGAAAAGGAAGGGCTCTGGGGTGCTCCCCTGGGGAAAAGCATGAACTGAGTCCTCCATCCTGGGTTTATTTATCTCTCTCTTGCAGGTGGAAAATCTTAGGGGAGGTCTCCGGGGAGGGTCTCAATAGAATATTCATCAGCTTTGCAGGCTTTGGTCTCCACTGATTGGTCAGCACCAGGAGAGGTTAACTAGTCAAAGCAGCTGGTCCCCAGGCAGCCCCTCACTTGTCTGGTTTTGCTGCTTTTCTGGGCCTGGAGCTAAAATACAACAGGAGGCCTAGATGTTATCTTTAGGGAGGAAAAGGTCAAGGGGTTCTAAACTGCATAACCAGCAGTATGCTAGGGAAGGAAAGGTTACTCTGGGAGCTGGGGAGTTCTTGTTTTCCCGGTTTTCCCCCTTGCTAGGCATCTGGGGCTTTTTGCCCCAGTGAGTTTCTGTACTTGGCTCATTGTCCTTGCTCTGCTCGTGTCTATCTAATTGCCTAATATATTTTCATTGTTTCTTATTCAAAAAACATGTAAATTGATATGTAATCCATATACCATAAACCTCATCATTTTGAGTGTATAATTCAGCGTCTTTTAGAGTATTATAAGATTGTGCACACTTCACGACTAATTTCTGAAATGTAAGTATAAAACACAATAGATTTCAATGGCTCAGTATAAAAGAATGTATACTGTCTCAGTAATAACTTTTAAATAGCCATTACAGGTTGTAATCATAGTATTTTGGATATATTGGATTAAAACAAACATTAAATCAATTTCACATGTGTGGGGGTTTTTTTTAATGTGGCTACCAGAAAATTTTACAGATGTGGATCACAATTATATTTCTATTGGACAATGATTGTCTACACTGTGCAATTAAATGGGTAAAGATTGTTTTAATATTTTAAATGTACATTACCAAAAGTTCTTTTTGACAAAGATCATGCTGTAAGCTGCTTTGTATCCTCTAGGACTAGTACATGCTTGCTAGTTGATGAATACTTCTCAACTGTTTGATAAACGATTTTTTTTTTTTGCTTTTTACATTAAAATTCCACATTGTTTAGCTACATGGTGATAATATCCTATAATATCAAGAAAAGATGGCAAATGTAAGCATGGGAACTGAAAGAGTAGGAATTAGGTATGAAAAATATTAGTTGGAAAAATCTATAACATTTTTTATAAAAAACAACTTTCCTCAATTGTAATTCCTTATAGATGAAGTTTATGTTATGTTTAGGGTAGCATATGTATAAACAAAGTATTTTAAAAGAGTGAATCCATTTCTATATTAACAGACTTTTACTTGTGTAGGTAATCTATTTCTTTTTCTTTTTGCTTGCTGGCAGAATACTGTGAAACACTAGTTACTTAGTCATAACAGAAGCGTCACACAATAGATTAATTATTCATTTCATTGGATGAATGAAGAATTGTGATCATGGACACTGGCCAAAATAGCCAGGCCCTGCTTGGAGGATTGCTTACTACAATCTTTTTCTTAAATTATCAATTTTGTATTATGTAGATTTTTAAAGATATAAAGTATAACTTCTCAGATTTCTTTTTAGTGAGAAAAAAAATAGGCCTCAAAGGATCCTGGAGTCACCTTAAGTGTCATGTGACGCATCAGGCCTAGGTTACAGAGGAATCTTTCGGCCCCAGGGAACAGAGGCTCATTCAGTCACGCCCAGGTGGTTAGGTGTTCACTGTGAAAGGGTCCTTAGACACAGTTTGAGAAGTGATGGATCCAGTGCCCCTCCACGGAACTGGATACTCATAGGGAAGCAGGTATTTGTTGATTTTATTCCATCACTGAGTCTCAGCTTCTACCACTCCCACCCCACCTGCCCCTACTTCATCCTCACGTTTCTGCTCACTCAAATATTTTGCTTTCTGGAGGCCCATTTTTCACTCCCTCTTTCCCAAGCCCTCTTTCAGCTTCAGCCTTCCTGTCCAATGGCTCACTGTCAGTATTCTCACCTTTCAGTTTCCAAGGGAGAATCTGAATGGCTTGCAGAATTACCAGAGTCACTCACTATTGGGGGAGAACTTTGTTCCAGGTGACCTCAGAAGATGAGGGCCAGTTTATGGACTATGTTCTTGGACCACGTGCTCATTCTGAATCCAATCGGTAATTGGAGAAGGGGGTGCTTTCTGGGTGGTTGTGGGTGCAACCTCTGCCCTAGGAATGGTTTGGGTCACCTCAGCAGAGCCTCGATTTCCTTTCCAAAGGGGACTCCAGCAAGCATCTCTCTCTCTCTCTCTCTCTCTCTCTCTCTCTCTCTCTCTCTCTCCCCCACCCAAACACACACAAACACACACACACAAAAAAAAAAAAAAAAAAAAACAAAACAAAACAAAAAAAAACCCCACAAAAACCAAACAAACATTGATTGAAATGTATGAATAAGTGGGCTGCAGTTGAATGTACGAAGTCAGACACCTCTATCCACCCAGAATCAAGAACTAGCTTTGTCCATGTAAAATTTCTTTGCAGTAAAACGAGCAAAGTTTTGTTTGCAAACCACACCATCCTGCTGTCTTGCTGATTTCTGGAGACTCCTGCTCCTGGCATAGAGAGCCAAAGTCCCGTTTCTCCTGGGAGACCTCAGCATTCAGCAGGTTGGGGCGCTTCACTTCTGCTGGAAGAGAGACCTGGGCAGGAGGAAATCACGCGTCCGATGCAGGGGGCTGGGGACTCCTGGCTCTGGGCGGCGCGAAGGAAAGGTGGCGGCCAGGGAAAAGGTGAAGATCTGGGTCCCTTTCCCAGTTGTCTGGAACCGGTCCCCTTATCGGGCGCCTCCACTCCCGAGTTTCTTCCTCGCTGGCTTGTCCCCGGGAGTGTGGGCGGCCCACTTCCTGAGCGCAGAAACTCTCACCACGCCGTTTCCTCCTCTTCCTCCTCCCCTCCCCGGCTCGCCAGCTGTCTCTGTGCCTCAGTCACTTCCTACCTCTGCCTCTTCCTCCTCGGAGCGTAGGATCCGATCCCCCGCCCCCGTGACGCTGCACCAGGCTTTGCACCGTCCGGCAGTGGAGGCGGAGAGGTGAGCGCGTCCCCGGGGAAGAGGTGGCCAGGTACCGGGGAGGCCAAGCTGCGGGGAAATCGTGGGCTGCGGGTGGAGAGCCAGGGCGCGGGGAGGCTGCTCCAGGAACTGGGCTGAGTTGGAGCCGGGGGGCGGGATGGGCGCGCCCCGCACCCCCACCTTCCCGCAGAGGTACCCATTCCGCTCGCGAGGTGCTCAGCGGGCCGGGCTGCGGTGCGGGGTTTCAGGAACCCGATCTGCAGAGCAGGGAGGGGGAGGGATGGGGGTGCGGGGCGAGACACCCACGAGCACTGGGATAGCCTCAAGGCAGCGGGTTCTGCGGAGCGGCGGGCGGGGGTACGGCTCTGGGGTCTCCTGCTTGTATGTGGGGTGCAGGGGGTGGGAGGTAGGGAGGAGACACGGGGGGTTCGTGGAGCAGAGCAGGTCCGTTTTCCGTGCCTGGTGTGGGCGCTCGGGGCTCGGGGCGCGCGGAGACAAAGGCTTCCGGGACGCGGCCCTTCCCGGGGAGGCCGCCCAGCCCGCGGTGCTGCCCCGGAGCAGGGGGTCGAGTCCCGCGTTCCCCAGCTCTGCGCCAGTGCGGGGGTGATCCTGGGACGGCCTCTGGGGACGGGATCTGGGGACACCTTCCGGGCCGGCTCCCCAACTTGGAGCCGAGATGACCAAATAAGGAGTGTGCGCGCCCGGGAGCCGGCGGGAAGGAGCCCGGCCGCCACCCTCTGACCCGCACCGGCTGCTGGGCTGGATGGCTTGGAGAGGCTGGAAGAGTGGCCCGCCCTAGCACATGGAGTTGGCTTCCGATTCCCCGGAGGCTGCAGTCCTTCAACATTGGGAAATGTCCAAGCAATGCTTCCAAACTTAAAAAAAAGGGCCCTACATAGATGCGCATTAATGGTAGAGCATCTTATCCCACGCCGAGTCCTCCGACATTCCGCTTTCTTTGTGAGTCCCACGCACGCTGCCCAATTACAGTCTCTGTCACAATCAGAGGGCCGCCTAGCATCTGCCACCGCCTTCCCTGAATCACTCGCCCCCACCCCCCTTTCCCTCCTCCTTTTCTCTCCCTTCCCCGCCCACTGGCCCACTGAGGGGCTCTTTCTTCCCTCTGCGCTGGCCGCTTCTGGCCTCATTGTTTTTGATCTTGCTGCTCACCCCAGTCCCAAGCCTGACAAAATGCCCTGGGCTTTCTAAGGATGGTGTAACAATGGATATTTCTGCCCCCTTGTCCCCGCTATATAATAAAATAAATAAATCATGCCAAGTTGTGTATGCTAGCAATAGTTCCTAGGCCTATTATTTCCCTACTTGGAGGGGTCTGGGCAGGGAGCCCTTCTTGCCCAGTAAGTGTTCTGCCTTAGAAAATACTCAGTTTGTAATATTTCACACAAATGCAACTCGATTGCATTTACTGCACTTTGCATAATAACTAGCAAAGAAAAAGAGGAACAAAAGGAGGGGGAGATGGAAGAGGATGAGGATGTGGTAGCAACAGCATTTAGTTGTGCTAGCGCCCCCTCACTACCCCCACCCACACTCCCAGGGGCAACAGCCGGTTTCATCATTCGTAAAATGAGGATAAATAATAAATACTCAGCAAGGCTCTTAGGATTACATGAATTAACAGATAAAGAGCCTCGCATGTAATTAATTATAAAGAAATGCTGGTTGCCTTCCCTTCTTAAAATTGGATGAGGATACATCTGTTTAACACGGTGCAGGTATTCACACTGTACAAAATAGAGGGATTTCCACTTTGAGTCTCATTATCAAAGCTTTGTCTGAAGTGTGTGGCTAGAGGTAGGTGGAAGGAGTGGCGAATGTGAAATTTTCAGAATGGGGGGAAATCATAGGACCTGAGAATTAGGACTGTAATTCTTTTGGACATTGCGCTCTCCCTTCTAACCAATGTGGGCTAATTTCCTCAACAACCTTCACAGATCCACACTACTCCTGCATTAATGCTTTCTAGGACAGGGTGTCACCTTTATTCATTGTCAAGCAGTATTGATTGTTAGGGAAATTTTTTCTTATATGGCTCCCAAATCTGCCTTTCTATTACATTTATCCATCTCATCTGATAGAGCAACATAAACAAACCTACTCACATAGGTACATAGAAGGAGCTTTAATTAAAAAAAAAAAAAATTGTGGTAGGTCTTCTCTAGGCTAACTTTATGAGACAAGAGTCTTTAGAATGCAAAGGACAGAAACTCATTCAAAAACACAAGCAAAACCAGGAAAGTTGGTTGGTTTATGTAACTGGAAAGTCCAGGGCCCTGTACTGGCTCAATCATTGTTATGTGGTTGGACTTTTCTTTGTGCCAGCTTTATTCCTGTCAGATTCTTCCCAGTGGTAGCTGTTTACATCAGGGATTGTAAACTTACATCTTAGAACCAGTGGGACAGTACCTCATTGTTTAGGATGAAATCACCTACCTATGCCCCCAATCACTTATTCTGGCTCTGAACCATTCCTGGAGTTTAGGGTGAGGCTCTATCCAAGATACATGAGTTTAGGGTTAGGAAAGACTTGAGCCAAACAAGAATTAGACTAATGATACCAACATGGGGAATGGGTGCTGGGTAGGTAAAAACAGCAGCTGTCCCCCATGTTGACATTTACAGATATGTGTTTTTTTTCTACTATAATTCTCATGGTATGTCTTTCAGTGTTGTCTTTTGGGTTTATTTCAGCTTATGAGGATCTCTCTTAAACTATATCTTGAATTGAGTATATAATGTTATAGATAAAATTCACCAACACAATGTTTCTGATATTTGGATGCTATAATTTTTATAGTTTTATGTAAATGCATGAATCTAAAATGTTGCATTTTATTGCAATACAAGCTTCTTAAATTGTAATAGTCTTACGTGTAATGTAGCAGATGGCAGTTGTGCTTTTAATTATTAGCTGATGGAAAATCTGAGGTCCCAATCAGTATAGTCTAAACATAGAAGTCATTCTTGTTTTAAAAAACTACAATCTGTCTGGATAATGTTTTTTTCCAAATTGTCACCCCAAAGTAGACTATTCACACAACCTCACCTTTTTAGTCTCTTATTTGATTTAGAGAATTTAGGATTGGAAAACAGACTGATGACTGACTGATGCATACTTCCTGACCCTCCTGTTGTCCTTTTCACTGTAGATTACTGCCTTCTTATGGAAACTCTTACTTATTTGACCCAACATGATCAGGGTTCTCTCTTCCACCTCCATCTGCTTTCCCCTCTTCTTGCTGGTATTTCTCTCCTCTCTAGCTGTTTGCCAGGCCCCTTTACTTTTCCGTTACTGTCTCTGTGGGCTCTTCCTCCGAGAGCTCCTCTCGATTCTCCACTTAGATCAGAAGCTTTATGGTGACAAGCCCATAGTTGTAGTTCCTTCCTCTCTCAAGCCTTTGCTATTTCTTTCAGCCCACGAGACCGATATTTATTGAACCTGTGCTCTTGGTGCCAGACAATCAAGCAGACAGCATTACAGTCAGATCCCTGCCTAGAGGAGCTTACTACCTTGCAGCGAAAGCTAAGAAATCGGTAATTCCTGTCAAATGAAATGATGAGGGTGGACAATGCTTTGGGGACACTCAGTGGGGAACTCTCCTACTCCAGGCTTCATGGAAGGCTTCAGAGGAAGTTGTATCTAAGCTGGAGCTGAATGTGGTGGGAGTTGGCCCAAGAAAGAAGAATAGTCATAGTCTGAGTTGAAGGAACAGTTGGATGTGAGAGATTGAGAGACATTTGAAGGACAAAAAGAAGCCCCATGTAACTGTAGCTAGAGTTCAAGAGGGTTGAGTAGAGGAAGCTGGAATGGTGGGCAGAACCCAGCCTGTGGAGGACCTAGTAGGCCAAAGTAAGTTAGTAGCTCCCATTATCTGAAGATGAATGGTCTTCACCACTACTTTATTGTAGTCAGGTATACTGTGCACTGTCCAGGGAAGGACATGTCCCTGTGTGTGACCCAGGAGTCATCGTTGCACTGACATGACATTAAAATTGCCTTGTATCAATCTTCCTTCCCCACTAGACTGCAGGCTCCCAGCTTAGGGCCTGCCTTTTCATCTTTTTTCTGTGCTTTTGTACATGCTTTTCCCCATGCATTGAACACCTGTCCGCCTGGCCTACACCTCCCCAGTTACCTCCATGAAGCCTGTGGCTTCTTTCTCTGTACTCCCATAATGCCTTGGACCCATCAGTCAAGGAGTACAGTCACACTGCTATGCATTCCAGGCCTTTCTTCCTTTCAGGAGGGTCAATTGCCCTGGGAGCAGGTCTTTGTGTCACTCACCTTTGTATTTATTATTTTTAAAATATTTATTGTTGGAAGTATTACATATATTCCCCCTTTTCCCCATGGACCTCCCCGCCCCACTCCGCCTTCGCCACCCTATTGTCTGTGTCCATGGAAGAGATCAACCAATGAACTCACCTTTGTATTTTTGATGGCCTGCAGCTGCACCATGAAGAAGATGGACTTAGAATTAAGAGTGGGTGCAAGGAAAATGGCTGCATTCTTCCCAACAGAATGTGTGGACTAAGAGTGGGATCAGCCCAGAGGGAAGTTATGCAGATGGAGGGAAAGAGGAAGTGCTCTAGTACTTCCATTACATTGCACAAGTAGTTTTAGGAAGAGGAGCATGGAAAATTAATACTGACAATTGCTACATAAAAGAAAGGGCCCTTGGATTTGGCAAGAAGTGCTTAATGGAATGTAGAAATGGCAATAATATAGATTTTTTTGTTTTCTCCCTCAGGCAGCAATGAATGTGGACCACGAGGTTAACCTCTTGGTGGAGGAAATTCACCGTTTGGGTTCAAAAAGTAAGTATTATAACACAGATATAGTATTTCTATTGAGCTTGCTTCAGAGCAAGAGGACCAGCATTTCTGTCATCTCCCCTTTTTGGTCTTCTTTTTTTTTTTTTTTTTTAATATATTTTATTATTTTGTACAGAGAGGAAGGGAGAGAGATAGAGAGCTAGAAACATCGATGAGAGAGAGAATCATCGACCAGCTGCCTCTTGCACACCCCCTACTGGGGATATGCCCGCAACCAAGGTACATGCCCTTGACCGGAATCGAACCTGGGACCTTTCAGTCCCCAAGCCGATGCTCTATCCATTGAGCCAAACCGGTCTCAGCTCCCCTTTTTGGTCTTCTCTAGTCATTTTATTTCTTCATTAAATTTGGTATGAGCAGAAGCTCCGGCCAGGGTCATCATCACTGAAATATACAAAGAAAAAATAAACTAGGCATATAAAAGTTAGTATGGGCTCAACAACTGAGTTTAATCATATGGTCAGTTACTATTTGTTGGAAATCTGTGCATGCAAGCACTGTGTTAGGTACAAGTGACATAAAGTGTGTTCCTGCCCCTCAAAGATCTTACTACTACTTAGTTGCGAAAAATAGATAAAAAATGCATGAGCTAATTGTCAGAAAAAATGGTATGCTAAGCTGTGAAGTGCTGTCATCCAATTTATTATAGTATGGTCTCAGAGAAAAAGGTCCTTTAAAACTGTAGTAGTTGGGGGCACTCAATGGATCTTTGGCTATTAGGTAAGACTCTGGAGTGTAGGACAGGTCAGTTCTGAAAGAAATGCATGAGCTGCATTTGGGATATTTGTGGAGAACAGGAGGAGACTGCGGAGGTTGCCATTTATTTAGTTCCTCAATCATACCAATGAATAATCTTTCCTAACCCCATTTTTCTCCCACCCACTTCACCATGCCCACTTGGTGGGAGTTTGGTGAGTCTTCTTTTCAACAATGATCCCTCTACCTGTGGTCCGCCTTATACATTCCCAGTTTCTCCGGAACTCTGTGAGGTCATGTTACTCTAGGGCACATGTGTCAAACACAAGGCCCGCGGGCCAAATCTGTCCCTCCAGGCCTTGCAATGTGGCCCGCACCATGCTGTCATCACTGCACTCCGCTGCGTTTCCATCACAATGACAGTTTATGACTGTTCAGTAAACCATTCGGCCCGCGATTTAGGCTGGATTTTAGATTTTGGCCCCTTCTCTGATTGAGTTCAACACCCCTACTCTAGGGAGTAGAGTAGTACTATTGTTTGATTGGTTAAAAGTACTAAAGATGTATTTCCAAAGATTCATAGAATTCTTTTTTTTTTTTTTTTTTTTTTTAGATCTTTCTGCGTGTCAGCTGAATGTTATTTGGTCAGATTCATCGCATTTAAAAGATTAGCTCTAGCCGGTTAGACTTACAGGATCTTTGGTTCGATTCTGGTTAACCCTGGTTTCAGGCTCCATCCCTGGCCCTGGTCAGGGTTTGTATGAGAGGCAAACAATTGATATGTCTCTCTCATACCAATGTTTCTCTCTCTCTCTGTCTCTCCTGCTCCCTTTCACTCTCTCTAAAAATAAATAGAAAAATATCTTCAGGTGAGGATTAACCAAAAAAAAGATAATAATAAAAAAGTAGTTTGAAAGTCTAACCTCTATTGCTTCTCAGCCTTTTGGCTAAGATGGAGTGTAAAAGTCTAGCCTCTATATCCCTAGCAGTGTTACTGTTCTGCAAGGGTAAACTGAGCCCACACTTTAAAATTGGCAGCTTTACAAACTAGAAGACAACAAGGTAATTATCATAACTTCTATAAGGATGAAAATACTTTGAAGATTGCAGTTTCACCAGGCCTTCTTGACTTAACCTGTTTCTGGTAATGAGTGACTTATGAATTGGAAAGTATCTGTGGAGATGTGTTATCTACTGACATGCTATGGTAAATTATTTAAGTTGTGGAATAAGTTATGATATAGATTAATCATAGTTAGATTAATCTCAATATAATATATTAGCTGAAGCTGGAAATTGATTAAGTTTTATCTGTTCCTTTAAAAATAAAATTCTATTCTCATTTTCCATTCAGTAGAAAAAAATTAAGTGGATAAAGATTATCTGGAGATTTAAATTCTTTCATTCAACAAATATTTCTTGAGTGCTGCTTTTGTGCTTAAGTGCTGGAGATGTAAAAATAAACGAAATTCCGTTTCAGCCCTTGTGGGTCTCTTGAAGAAAGACAGGCAAACTGAAAGCATGTATTGGGAAGCCTAGCCTGCTCATCTCTCCCCTCCCCAACTCATGCAAACCACTGATCATTTTACTTAGTTTTGTCTTTTTTTTTCTTTTCATAGTTTTTCCTTTTCTAGAATGTTCTTTAGTTAGAATCATTCAGAATGGAGTTTTTGCATCAGGGGTAGGTAACTGCAATAAAAGTTATCTTAATTTGAAAAAAAGTTCTCTTAAAACTACAGAATAGTTTAAAAATTAAACTGGTTTGGCTCAGTGGATAGAGCGCCAGCCTGCAGACTGAAAGGTCCCAGATTTGATTCCGGTCAAGGGCATGTACCTTGGTTGCAGGCACATCCCCAGTGGTGGTGGTGGTGTGGGGGGGCGGTGTGCAGGAGGCAGCTGGTCGATGCTTCTCTCTCATCGATGTTTCTAACTCTGTATCCCTCTCCCTTCCTCTCTGTAAAAAACCAATAAAATATATTTTAAAAAATTAAACACATTACCTTCTTTCACTTCGTAATATGTATTTAAGGCTCCTCTATGTCTTTATGGCTTGGTAACTCATTTCTTTTTATTATATACTTTAATTTAAGCATATATATATATATATATATATATATATATATATATATTGATTTCAGAGAGGAAAGGAGAGGAAGAGAGATAGAAACATCAGTGATAAGACAGAATCATTGATCGGCTTCCTCCTGCACGGCCCCTACCGGGGATCGGGCCTGCAACCCAGGCATATGCCCTTGACCGGAATCAAACCAGTGAATCTTTAGTCTGCAGGCCAATACTCCATCCACTGAGCCAAACCAGCCAGGGCTATATCTTAATTTTTAACATCTGTATTAAGATCTGGTCTCCAATCTAGATAATCTAGGTATCTCAGTAAATACAGATTTCTTAATTTTTAAAATCATCACTCTCTCCTGGGGGTTCTGAGTACATTTATAACACACTGAGAGAAGCATTGCTCCTGACTAGGTTATTTTTATTGATTCAACAGCTAACACAATTAAAAACATCAAAATTCAGAGAGAGAGAGAGAGAGAGAGATTGGTCCATAGTATTAATAGTAGCACTGTAGCACATCCACCTTTAGCAAATGTTGCTTGGTTTCTTCCAGTCTTTTTCCAGAGGATACTAAAGCTAAGACGTGTGCAACATGTTGATTTATTTCATCACTTTTTGGACCTGGCAAGAGGTTATACTGGATTTATGACTGTTCAGTGTTAAATTGTAATTTTGGTTAACCTATAGCTAGATGTGTATTAAAGATTATGTAGTTCTTCTATACATAGGGACAAGAAACAGACTTTGCATTGACTCACATTGTATTTTTTTTCAAACTAGATGCTGATGGGAAGTTAAGTGTGAAATTTGGGGTCCTCTTCCGAGATGACAAATGTGCCAATCTCTTTGAAGCCTTGGTAGGAACTCTCAAAGCTGCAAAACGAAGGAAGATTGTTACATACCCAGGAGAGCTACTTTTGCAAGGTGTTCACGATGATGTTGACATTATATTGCTGCAAGATTAATGTAGTTTGCTATCATTGTTCATTGTTATTTTCTGGTAAACTGGAATATTTTCAAGTCAGAGGAAAAACATGAGCATACTTAATGTATTTTTATAGAACTTTGTAAACAAAAGGAGACTCATTTTAGAAGTCCATCCTTTTCATATCTTGGAAGTAAATTTATGTATTACACTGTAAAATAAACAAAACCGATTATTTTTCTCAGGAGGCTGGTTGAAAAATGTAGGCATTGAGGCTTTTGTGGTGGGCGTGTGAGAGTGTTTCATAAATCATCCTTAGGCAATTTCCATAGATAATTGATATTCTGTGAAAGCAAGAAGCAAACTAAAGACCAGCTTCCACAAGGAATATTTTAATGTTTATGTAATAAAAACATGTTACTATCTTAAAAGTGTGTTGTCTTATTTTGTCATTGAAGATTTATGTGCCTCTCAGAATCGAGTTTTTGCATCAAGAGTAGGTAACTAATGAGTTATCTTAATTTGAAGAAAAATTGTCTTAAAACCTCAGAATAGTTTAAAAATTAAAAAGTAGAGGTGGTTAATGTTATGATTGGGTCCTATGAAAAATATACTGACTTTGATGCCTGTTGTATGCTTATCATTGAGTTAGGGAACACACCAAAACATGGGGACAAAATTTCACCTTCTAATTGGATTAGTAAGACCCACCTGACACAATACAGGATTGTCTGTAATTGCATGTTGCAGCCTGTAGTACAGGATTGAAAGTGATATAGAATCTCAAGGAGGGTAAAATCAGAGAAAGCATGACAGTTGGCAAAGGTATCCTAGAGGAGGCAGAATTCACATGATCCGAGTTGATCATCCAGAGGGGGAAAATGAGACTGGTGAGGGTGATGACTCAAGGTAAGACAGAGGGACACAAATTAGCAAGGCATGATCTTGTGGAAGGTCAGAGGACACCAGGTTGACAGGAATATTAGGGAGAGGGGTGATTCAGATTGGGTAACTGAGGTGGAACCTGGGAATCAGGGAGAAGAGTCTGAACAGAAATTGGAGCAGTGAAGTTCCATGATGACAATGATGTTCAATGCAGGTCGCTCTGACACTGGTAACTAGGGTGGATTGTAGAGAGTCAAGATGCAGTCAGACAAGCCAGCTAAAACATTGCCCAAGAATCTCAAGGGGGTGGTGATAAATGCAAAGATTTCCCTTTAGATTCGAGAGTCCTTTGCAATGGCTTCATATAGGGAAGTAGTTTCTCTTAATTGGATCCTGGCCTTAAAAATTCAAAATCATCAATTTGATTTCTTTTTGAGCCAAATTCACAGTGCAAATAATCCTTTTGGCCATAAACTGAATTCCAGTTAATCATCTCAGTAATGAGTGCCATAGGCTAAAGGTGGGTGGGAGTTAAATATTGTAAAAGGTGTACACAAACATTGTCATTCATGAAATGAAAACTTATAGCATCTACTTCGGACAGGTCACTGTGCTAGGCAATAGGGATTATTAAAGCAAAGCAAAACAAGAATACAATTTGATTCCAATTTTCAAAGAAAAACAAACCATTTGTGCAATATGTATTAAATATAGAAACTTTGTGTAAATGATATAGGGATACATATGCACAAATCATGAATTATTCTAGGGGGGAACAGAGAGGAAGTGAAGTTTGTCTTAAAGCAGCACAATGATTGGGAAGGACTTTATCGATGGTTGTTACTGCCTACAAAGGGAGAGGCAGCTAAGAAGGAAAGAAAGGGGAGTATTGAGAGTTGTGGTTGGAAAGGTTGGTTGAGGCATTATATTGTACTCAAGATAGAAAAAATAATTTTAAGTGTATGTCTTAATAATGATGAACTGTGAAATAATTTGATAAGTACTGCTGTTTATGACATAACTTTAATCGCAGGTCCCATAACAGTGCTATTTTGTATACTGAAATTATGTAAGACAATCAGTTAGTATAGCTCATCATTTTATAGTGAATGACTGCTAATTAAAAAATTGAAGTTACCACCTTTGCACTCAAGTTTCCTTAAGTTCCCATCACAGAAAATCCAAGCACCCTTTTGTGTCTGGGAGGCACATCTAAAAATAAGTTACAGAAAAGTTGACTTGAGGAATTTGTTTTAATTGAACACTAACAACTCAGATATTTCTGGTGTCTAAGCTGCTTCCTGTGGTTCCAGACAATAAAGGAAAAAAGGCCTATGGACTGATAGACAAAATACAAACATATGTGATGGCCAAGGGACAAGCCTTCTTTTCTCTGTGGTATGCAGTATTGGCCTCATTCATTTATAGCCTCGTATATCTAGGAAAAGCCAAGAGAAAGGCATGTGCTGTTAAGTTATTTATGATCAAATAATCTTGGAGTTCCCTCTTCCTTAGAAATAGAGAAATAGCTCTTCAAAGAAAAATCACTCCTCCAAAGCTTTTTTATGATGAGAAATCAGAAACGATCCTATTTTTCTGGAAGAAGAGTCTATATGAAGACCCATATCTTGTAGTTTTTATTCAGCTGCCTCAACAAAAGGTCTCATTAAAAACACACACACACACATACACACAAAACCCCCACTTATTTTTCTGCAGTTCTCCTTCTAAGAAGACACTTTGGGTTGGAAGGAATGGAGCCTCACTTAGCTAGGTATCTGGGATTAACAATTAGATCTATATGTGGCAGTAAGGAAGGTAAGGTAACTAGCTCACTGTATTTCAAGTTGGGGAAATGTGCCATGGTGGAGTTTCAGGAGATTTGGGACAACAAACCAGAGAGTATCAGGATAGCTTTGGTGATGCAAAAACTTTCTCAACATCTAAGTGCTCCGGAGATTCTGACTGAGTACAACTGGTAAGGCCCAAGCATTCCCCTGAGAAAGCATCTCCTGGGCTGGTTCCCCCAGGCCCTTTCTGATGCACAGCCCTGGGAGAGAACCATCCTGCAGGGCACAGAGCTCCCCTGTTAATAACACCTCTTGCTATTTTTATGGATCCAATTCTACTGATCTGCTTCTCTTTTTGCTTCTGGTAAGATTCCTCATCCTTTACCTTTCTCTAATTTAGGGGTGTCGAACTCAATCAGAGAAGGGGCCAAAATCTAAAATCCAGCCTAAATCGCGGGCCGAATGGTTTACTGAACAGTCATAAACTGTCATTGTGATGGAACGCAGCAGAGTGCAGTGATGACAGCGCGGTGCGGGCCACATTGCAAGGCCTGGCGGGAAGGATTTGGCCCGCGGGCCTTGTGTTTGACACATGTGCTCTAATTCATAGCTTCTATGTAAACTTTAGTTTGCCCCCTTATTACTTTATTAGTGTCCCTTGCTTCTAGCTGTCTCATATGCTGTATGTCTGGATTAAAATGCTTAGCATAAAGAGCCTGAGTAGCTTGGTTTGTGCATAGTTGACAGATCTCTTTGTGCCAGGCCACTCCATTGGTCATTGCCAGTTTAAGGATGGACAGGGTCAGCTGCTGTCCCCTGGACCAACCAGTTATGACTGAAAACAGGGGATGGGCAAAGCATGAAGCCTACAGCTACTGCACAGGGCTCAGCTGCCTTAGATGTGCCTGTGGGCATGACAGGCAGTATGATTGCAATCTAACAAAACTTTCCTCAGAGACCTCTGTGATTTATGGTAGACCATAAAGACAGCAACTTCCAATTTAGAGAATATACATTTAGAAATTTCCCTTTTAAGCATAAAAAATATTCCCTCCATATGTATACTTTCAGTATCTATGATTAAGAAAATACATAATACAAAATACATACTAAAAAAAAATAGAAAATATGAAAAGCCACTATGACTTCAGCAAAGATTTTGAATGTGTGCATCTTATTAACCATAAGATCAGTCTGTGTACTTTAAAGATAATAGCATATTTATTTATGTATACAAGGCACATCATTTATCCACAGAAAGTACTTGGTGCACATATGGTTTCCTGGATTCCTTGCTATAACTCTGTGGTTCCTTTGGGTTACTAGGTCCACAGGTTAGGCATGGTGTGTGGTACAATAACCACAGATCCTATATCAGGAAAGCCTGCATTTGAGCCTCAGGGCTTACCACTCACTAACTTCATTTCTCAGAGTCAGTGGTAGTTCTGCAGTTCCTCCTCTCCAACCTGGGGAGGTTGTGACTGCTTTAGCCCATGGAATGCAGTGGAAGTGATGTTAGTGGTTTCAGAGGGTAGATCCTAGAGATCTTTGTCTCTCTATAATGTTTCATAGTAACTCAACAAGCTGCTAGGAGGCTCTGGATTGGTGGACGGTATTTCCCAACTTGTACTAGTGAGCTTTGCTATATGGTAATCAGATGGCAAGCAAGTTTTTCATTGTGAAAATCCCCAACATCAACATTGTGTTTGGTTTTATGTTGTTGTTGGTTTTTTCTCCTCTGAAGCCATTAATTTTCTCTTGAGGAGAATCCAGCTGTCTTCTGCCAGGGTATATCTCATGATGCTGGCATTCTGGAAACAGAGTCCAGGAGAGGCTGGTCCTACTCTTCAGCCAGATTCTCTGTTTTCAGATCTTCCCACCACCCTTGCTCTGCACCTTTTCTGGGTTCTCTGGTGTGAAACTACTTGCTCTCCATTTTCCAGAGATTTTAGTCTCTGTAGTGAACAGGAGGGATAGTTGTCTGGATTCATGGGAAGGGAGAAGGGACCTGAGGAAGTTCCATCAGTTCAGTGTGCAGATGATCAACCAACCCCCCTGACTTCAGTCACACATCTCCTTTCTGCCTTTAGGGTTCCCCGGAAGTGCCATGTTCTGAGCCTTCCCAGGGCTCTGTGGGTTGGGTGGGCTTAGTTCCTGCTGGTATCCCTAACCATGGTGTTTAAGTGTCAGCTTTCTCAGGTCTATTGTTATCCTTCCAATTGCTTTGTAAACTCCAAAGATTATTGATATTGCATATCAGCTATTGTCTCCTCTCACATTCTCATTGTCCTTGTGAAATTTTGACTTCCTTTATTTGTTTGTTGCAGTTAAGAACAGGTTCAGAACTAAAAGAATATTAAAAAGCTGACCAATTTATCAAATTTAGTTGGAAAATCTCTTATTTTTTCTTACACCTGTTTGCTCTACTCTTTTTGCTCTAAGATTCCTGGAAATCTTAAATGCAGGAAATCCAGAGTTCATTTTTAGTTCTGCTTCTTCATCACCTGTGTTGGAGATCACTGCCATGCCAGCTCCCCAATGTATGATACAACTGTAACCCTCTCAAGACCAACTTTGCCTGATTCTTGCTGTCTCTGAATGCTTCAGCTTTTGGGTCATCCAGACAGAGATGAGGATGAGGATGAGGAAAGTAGGCATGGGTGCCAGGAGAAGCCCAGAAAGATTTCGTCTCTGGACCATGTGGGACTTAGGTCATCAGCTAACACAATCTAGGATCATTATGCTTTACTTCGTGTGCATGTGTTCTGCAGAAACTAAGGAGGAAGTGGGAAAAGAATTAGCATATCACATCAGGAAATAGTATATATTGCAAAATTTTAAAAAATGGGAGCAGAAAACGTAAGAGAATTATTTGGGAGCAGAATTTATTGGGACAACTTTATTTAATTGCCATATAATTCAATAACAGATATGTATCTCATTAAATAGGTGCCAAATTAATTTTGTGGAATGCACTACTTGATTAAAGTAGTAAATAGTCTAAACATATATTCAATATTTATTGTGTGTTGATGTTGTCATCAACAAAGAAGGAGCTTGCTGACATCTGACTGCACAGAAAGGCCAAGGTATTAGCACCAAAAGCACAGAATAAAGGTGAGGTATTTTTGGAGCCGGAGTTAACCACAGAGTTCAGTACTTTACCATTATAGACAGGAAGCAGTCAGCAAATCAAAGAACTAAATCCATGGCTTAGAGTCGTGGACAAATCTAATAACCTCTAAGGCTTGATTTCTCCTTATCTGTAGTATGGGGAAATAATAATAATACTAACTTTTAGGATTAATGTGAGGATCAACTGAAACACTAATTGCTCAATAATTATTAGTTGTTACTATTATTTGTCTTGTCAGGGACATTGTTGGTGGGGTTGTAATTGTTATCATTATGTTTTTCATGCAATACTGAAAGTAACCTGAGCCTCAAGGGTGACTTATGGCAAGCAGGGGATGTGTCACGGTCAAGATTTCACTATATCATACTTCCAGGGAAGGAGAGAAGGCTCACTGCAAGTCCTAGGACTAAATTCAGAGACACACTTACAAAAGTTAGTTTTCTTTTGGTAGATTTTTGTTTGAAGGTTAACTCTCCTCTTCCCATCATGCTACATACCATTGTCCACCCTATGGAGACTTTGTCTTTTTGTTCACTGAGGAGCTCCACTCCCTAGAACAGTGATAGCACTTAACAGATGCTTCATAAATCAATGTTGAGTGAGTGGATGGATGAAAGAGTGGACGGATGAATTTGTTTAGAAGAAGAGCTTGGTTGCTGTTCTGCGCATCAGAAGTATGCTCATGTATCATGGTCACTTACAACTTAAAATAACAAGAAAGAATATGAATTGACAGTGAAGGTTCTTTGATTTGGCGGTGTGCTATAGTTTTTTAAAATCTCTTTTGGCAGTTTTCATTATACAGTGTTCCGATGACAAATGAGTACTTTCTTACAGAAAGGTAACACATGGCTCCTGTATTTTATGAAATGACAAACCCGTCGTTTCATTGCCAGGTTTTTAGAATATGTTTCATAATTAGAGAAATAAAAACGAGCCTCTTCAAGACTGTGCCAAAATGAAAGAGTTTGGGGATGAATCCAGAACCATCTAGTCTTAGGTAGTGCATATTTAGGAACTGGAGTCCCACGTTCACAGGAGCTTGTGATGCAGAAGGAGAAGGGATGGCAGCTGCCTTCCCAGAGAGCTGTGGCCAGAGAAGTGTCCACAATGATAGGTCCGGCTGGCGAGGTGGTTGTTGAGTAGGGCGTTCCAATGTCATTAAAGAACAAGAGAAGGGGATGCTAGAGCTGGATAAAGAGAGAACTTTTATTTTATGACAATGGGTTTGGAAATTTGGAGAGGCTTCAAACTCTTGGTTTAGAGCACATGTGTCAAACACAAGGCCCGCGGGCCAAATCCGTCCTGCCAGGCCTTGCAATGTGGCCCGCACCACGTTGTCATCACTGCACTCCGCTGCATTTCCATCACAATGACAGTTTATGACTGTTCAGTAAACCATTCGGCCCGCGATTTAGGCTGGATTTTAGATTTTGGCCCCTTCTCTGATTGAGTTTGACACCCCTAGTTTAGAGAGAGGAAATGACAAAGATAAGACTAGACTATAAAATTAAAAAAAGGGAGAGTACTTAGGGGGTCTGGGGCAAAGATACCAGTGGAGGAGGTACAGGGCAGCAAATGGCCTTAAGGAAAGGTTATTTGCTTATTCCACCTTAGTACCATGGTTTGCAAAATGGGGTTCATTGTAAGGTCTTCAGGAGGAGTCCACAACTGATCCACACATGCTAGGTATTTCTTGGGTGCTTAGGGGAAAGTTATTTTCATTTTACATAGGGCTAAGAGATGCTAACTAGTAACCTATAAAGGAAGCTAAGGGTTGATAAACTTAGTTGTTTGTAAGCTGAAATTAAGATTAACTTTTAGAGTTGACAAAGCAACTGATTCAGTAGCCTATTGACAAAGCTGGTTGGACTAGCACCACGATATTGTAGAGCACACGTCATGACGGTTGAAATTCCCACACTTTCTTTGAATGAGTTCTTTGTTAATGGTGTGTCATCAGTGTTTTATTGACTTGATTCTGATTTCCAATCGCTACCATTCTGGTTACTTAATGACTAACTGTGGATTTACTTTCATTCTTTTAAATTTGCTGGTTGTTCAATTAGAACATTGCAAGTGGTGACACATGTTTGAGGCAATGGTATTTTTGGGGCTACAATTTCTCCAAAAACTAGACTTTGAGATATGAATAACCAATACTACTCTATTGCTAGAGTAGATGAATATATAAAAACCAGAATAAGTGCTTATAGAGCAATAGTTTGTTTTTATTACTCAATTTTTTTCTCCTACAGGAAAATGAAACTTTTTGGTGGTGCTTAGTCATTTTCCTCACTTAAATGTACTATGGTCCAAAAAGTTTGAGATACAATGTCCAAACAAAGTTTGATAAAACCTTTAACAATGGGCAGCTACTTTTTGTATGTTGGTGACATTAAAAAAATGTCCTGAAAAGCTGAAATTCCCATGAAAGAACCTTCACTTCTATTATCAAGTACTTGGAAGTCTAGCAATACTTGATTGCAAAAGATGTTGATAGGCCAGTGTCAGGCAGAAGAGAAGAGGAGCAAGCCAGGAGCAATGGAGAAAATACATCTGTAGCCCTAGATGGTTTGGCTCACTAGATAGAGCATCGGCCTGGGGACTGAAGGGTCCCAGTTCAATTCCAGTCAAGAGCATGTACCTTGGTTGCAGGCACATCCCCAGTAGGGGATGTGCAGGAGGCAGCTGATCGATGCTTCTTTCTCATCCATGTTTCTAACTCTCTATCCCTCTCCCTTCCTCTCTTTAAAATAAATCAATAAAATATATTAAAAGAAAATACATTTGTAGCACTGGGTTTCCAAAAAGTGGTCATGGTATCTGGGTATGAGGAAAACTCCACATTGACCAGATGATGTTGAAGGCATCGATCCCTGTAATTCAGAGATGTTGACATTGGTAGCTACTTGAATGCAGAATTCTAGTCCAGAATCCTAGATCTTCAACTAGACAAAAACACAGATGCTTCTGGATTATTTGCATCCCAGGCCTAACTACTCCCAGTTAGAGTGATTACAAGACTCAACTCAACCCAAATATCAATGGGACAACATGATAAGGGAGGGACAGGAAGGCTGAGAATAAAGGTTTGGGCTCAGGATGATCTGAATGGGTTCAGGTATTTTCAGTGGCTTTGTATGCAGTGACTCCTATTATGAAAGAAGGGGAAAAAAAAGGCAAGAATAGATTAAGGTTCCCCATAGCAACTTACTAGCCTCTCCTTTAGAATCTGCCAAAATCCAAGATGACTCCATTTTGGGCTAGATTAGGGTTTCTATTAAGTACAATAAGGCAAAAACTGAAGAACACCAAGAGAGAACTGTGAGAGGGTTTCTTCTTCATCAAATCAAACGCTAAATGTTCATGTATAATCTGCATGGTTTTCAGTCCTCTGCCAAAAGTGGAGTGCTTTGAGAGGTTGATCCAGGGCAGTTGTGGCTCATTCATAGAGTGGACCTTTACGGGGTGGACACATTGTAGTTTTACATCTGGGTAACTGTTCCAGCTGTGAGGGGAGGATTGTGACTTCTGCTATCACCTCCCCTGGAGCAGACATCATGGACCCATGTGGCAGCCTTTCATAATTTTCTTTATTTGATATGCAAATTAATTTCCAATTTATTTATAGAGGCACAAATATCAAAAGAACTAGAAGGATTTCTCTTAACAGAGTTTTTAAGCAGGAGATTTGCAGGTGCTAGCTTTTCCCTTTCATTGGTGCAAGCTGTCTCCAGGGAAGGTGTGAAAAGATCTTGGCATCCCTCTTTTACAGTGGTCTCAGCCCATCTGGGAGGAAAAATCAGTACAACTGTGATGCCAGATATCCCTGGATTCAATTAGGAGATTTCATATGTCAGTTTCCTACGGTCTGTCTTAACATTCTCATCTGCTACACCTTCGCACTAGAACAGAAATCCCAACCAAGCAGGGATTTTTTTGGGGTCTGTTTTGTTCAGAGTTGTGTCCTAACTATGTATATAGTTACATACATGCATATTTATATACACATCTATACAACATAGTGCTTGAGGGTGCTGGACATTTTGTGTTTCTCGGTCTAGATGCTGGCTACACACGTGTGCTCAAATTGTAAAAATTCATCAAGCTGAACATATTTGGTATGTGCTCCAGAGATGCTTTCCTTCTCTGTAAAAGTGGGAATAATAACGAAAATAAGGCCTACTTAAGACATCTGTTTATGAAGTATAAAAAAAATCCGCTCCATAAATATTAGTTTTTTTGCTCTTATTTTCCCATTGACTAAAGAGATGCAGCCAAAGGTAGAATTAGAACTTGTGATGCAACATGAAAACAGCCCCATCACAAAGTATTAACTTTATCACACTCACACTTTATCAGAGATAAATCCCTTACACCAAAGAAAGAATGCTTCAGGGTAGAACTGGTGAACAGGAGAGAGAGACTGGCTGAAGAAGCATATTTTCCAGACTCATAGGTGGGCATCCTACCAGGCAGCGTGCTCCAGAGAAACAGAACCAATAGGATATACATGCATGTGCTGCATAGCGACATTACAGTCAACATCCGGCCACATATACTATGGCGGTCCCAAAACATTATAATGGAGCTGGAAAATTCCTATTGCCTACCGTAGTTACGTCTGTGAATGAAAAAGGAAAGCTGTTATAAGTCTAACCAAAAGTAACCTTATAAGGTCATTGGATCATAGATTCCTAACTAGGCAGGTCTTGGTGAGTAGTCAAGCCTCAGGCCTATAACTTTCCTAGTAAAAAGTTTATCTTTGACTTAAGCAAGCCCTGGCCATGGTGTGTGTGTGCACATGTGTGCGCTCCCTAACACACCTTCGAAATGCCTCTTTTTAAGTGGCACTACCTTCTCTAGAGAGTACATAACTTTTTAACTACCATGTGATCCAATCCCTACCTTGCTCCCCTGCCCCACTTTCATGTAATTTTCTTTACAGCCCCTCCTTAATTCCAAATGCATTGTAAAGAACCCCTACAAAACTGACATTGCTCAGATCATTTGAGATCTTGCTTCCCAGCCATTGTCATCAGTTTGGCTCAACTAAACTCTTTATAAAAATTCTTCACAGATTTGGACATTTCTTACATCAATATAATTTGTAGAGCATTACTCATGTGTTTGTGGTGATGCTGGTATAAACAAACCTGTGCTGCCAGTCATATAGAAGTATAGCGCATACTATTATGGACAGTACATAATACTTGATAATGATAATAAATGACTATACTACCCTTTTAATAATTACTTTAGGGTGTATTCTCTCTATTTATAAAAAAAAGAAGTTTGTAGTAAAACAATATGCTGTGTTACACCAGCAGCAGCCTTGTGTTTACCACTTCTTTTAATTGTATAATTTTTCTCTTGCAATTAATTTAATCTCATGTTGTTTTGTGCAGTAACAAGCCATGAAGTTTTAGTATCACCTAGGTTTCTGTAAATGCACTCTGTGATGCTGGATCAACTGTGAGATCACATTAAGGATGCATTTTTCAGTACACATTGCCATTGTTAAGCAGCAGAGAGATTTATTGTAACAAACTGGCTTTTGTGATTATAGGGACTAGTTAAGTCTGACATTTGTTGGGCATAAGGACAGCCTGGCTGGTTGGAAACGGAGACAGGATTTCTATGTTATTGTCTCAAGACAGAATTTCTTCTTCTCAGGGTAATATCAGTCTTTGCTCTTCAAGACTTCAACTGATTAGATGAGGCCCATCTGAATTCCAAAGAATAATTTCCTTTGCTTAAAGCCAGCTAATTATAAATGTTTATCACATCTAAAAAATGGCTTCAGAGCAATCTCTAAGCCAATGTTTGGGCACCACCGGCTGGTCATAATTTTATCCAACATAAAATTAATCATCACAGCATCTATAAATCCTGTTTAAAGTTAAGACAGACAGTTATGCAACCTGCTTAAATGGCCCTGTCTATACATTTAGTCAGAGCACATTAATCTTCTGGTAGATATTTACATTCTGTTCCAAGTGCTATTATGATTTTATAGTTTAATGTTGCATGGGCTGCAGGCAATGATACTATTCTTGCCTAAGGTATCTTTGTTGTAAAGGAGATTAGATGTCCATATTATATAAAAAAACATCAGATAGCTTGAGAAACCTTCAGGAATTCTCCAAAATATGGTCAGATCATATTTCATAGAAAACTCTCTCCAATTTACTGAACACAATGACATCCTTCAATGAATGAAAGGGTTGAGTTCCAAAAGTTTATTTGTTTTTGATGTTGTTGGAACTTGAAACATGATTTCCCCCAAAATCAGGTTATAAAACATTCTGTGACACCTTGTTGGGGCCTCTGTCACACATCCAGGCTCCGAGCAAAACCTAGATAGATAGTATCTCCATTTGTGTTGTCAATGTAAAAAGTGTCCAAACCTGCAGAGAATTTTTATGAGGTTATTTGAGCCAAAACTGATGACATGGCTGGGAAGCAAGATCGTACATGCTTTGAAGAATGACAGTTTTGTAGTTTCTTTTATTCATTTGGAATTAAAGAGGGAACATAAGGAAGATTACATGAAGGTGAAAGAAAACAAGGCGTGGATTGGATTATAAGATAGTTAGCAAGATGATGTGGTCTCTTGAGGGTGGTTGCATTTTCTAGGGGTCTGGAAAAGAGGATTACTTTTGACATTTCAAAGGTGTGTTACCTTAGATGCACAAAAACACTGGACTGAGCTTACTTAAATCTTTTACTAAAGAAGTTATAAGCCTGGGGTGTGACTATCCACCATGACCAGCCCTGTTGGGAATTTGTGATCAGGTCATAGTGTGAGGGTATTTGCAGTTAGATTTATTGCAGTGCTCCTTTTCTGGTCCAGTGTAATTTTTAAATATATATATAATTATTAATTTTAATTTTTATTTTTTTTTTTACAGAGAAGAAGGTAGAGGGATAGAGAGCTAGAAATATCGATGAGAGAGAAACATCGATCAGCTGCCTCCTGCATACCCCCCACTGGCGATGTGCCCGCAATCAAGGCACATGCCCCTGACCAGAATCAGACCCGGGACCCCCCAGTCCACAAGCTGATGCTCCATCCACTGAGCTAAACTGGCTGGGGCTGGTCCTGTGTAATTTTAACAATTTCTTTAGATAATTAGTTGCACAATTAATCTTCAGATTGTCTATTTCCCCTTTTCTGACTTCCTGAAAATATTAGAAATGACTGATCAGGTGTTTCTATCACAGTTATATGAAGAAGTTCACTGAACAGAAAAGAATGTTTGACAAATGGCCCTATAGATTATATCTCGTTCACAGAAGTACTTCATTTTGATCCATATGTTTAAAAACAATTAAAATTCATTATTGACATTTAAAAGTTAGGAGAGCTCTCAAACCAAACCGAACCAGATTCCCTGGATTCTCTTGGCAAACACACACACACACACACACACACACACACACACACAAACAAACAAACAACAACAACAACAACAACAACAACAACAAAACACACACACACCCAAAAAAACCAGGAGATCTGGTTATACGAGGCCAGGATCAGCTCATAGTAAATACCGGAGGGAGCAAAGTAATGGAAGTCCCTGGTTTATGAGCCCTAGATCACCAACCCCTGGCCGGCTTCACTGCTATGTTACTAGCAGGTCCCTGTAGGCACTTGAGTTGTGACCTCTGTCATCCAGACACTCTGTGGCACCTTGTTAGGGGCTCTGTCACACATCCACCACCTGCCAGTGCACTCAATACAGATGGAAAGCAGGGGATGGTGCTTGGTGGGGAGAAGAAGTGGCAAAGGGGACACTATGAGCTCTGGCGATGATTAGAAGGAAGGAGAGTAAAGGGACATTGGGTATAGCACACTGGAAGGGAGAGCTCTTTCTAAGCAAGCTCACACTGTTTGTGGGGAGGGGTAAATGAAGGGGCCTTCACTTTGTACATTTTGGACAATCTTCCTGGAGCACTGTGCCCTGTCACTTTTTGCAGGTGTGTTTCAAGTGAGTATATTATATGGTCATTAAAAATAAATCCCCAAACAAAGCTAAGAAAACACATTTTTATGTGCATATCATGCTAGATTTCCAGCATTGCAGTAAGGACCTTTAAAATGGCAACTAATCACTGTATATTCTAAGGAAACAAAGGCTAGCCAGATGTTTGAAACTCAGTGTTTATCTTAATACAGTCAAATTGAAATCTCTTCTCAACTCTGAGTACATACTCAACACACAAAGCATGATGGTGTCTGTATTATGATGATTAAATGGGCAATTCATGTTGTTAGTATTCAGTTATCCCCAAATGTTTATTAAATGCTGGCATATTCATGGGACTGTGAGAAGACTCTACATAAGCCAGATAGGTAACCACCCAGGTATCATTCATTATTCCAAATAAACAACAATGCTAATAAGACACAAAATAATGATACCAGTCTGATAGACATGGGCTGATTACCTCTAGCTTTGTGCAAATATTAACTTCATAAAAGTTATGAAATCCACAAACAATTAGATCAGAATGAGGGTACAGTTTGAGTTATAATTCATGTATATGAATTTTTACATGTACAATATTCATATTTAGTCAAAAGCAATTTTTGTATACAGAGATTGTAGCATTTTAAATTTTCATTTTTCAGAACATAGTATTATTATTATTAAATCAATTCTTATTAATCCTTTAATTGTCTTTCTCTGTGTATTTCAGCAAGGGAGGGTTGGAATCAGGAAAGCCTTCAGGAGAAATATAAATTGACTATTAAAAGAAGAGTAGTTGTCTATAATGATGAAGTGAAGGATGAAGGTTATTTTAAGGGGCACAGAGAGAGAGAAAAGGTCTGAAAACAACAGACAACTTCAGTGTAGCTCAGTTTGTCTGGAATGAAGGGTGGGAGAAGCATGGTCAGAAGTTAATCTAGCAAGGCAAGCAGGATTAAGTTCATATTCTGGGACCTAGTGCTTCATTTGAAGAAGTTGGCACATCATTCTACAGCCAATAGAGGCCATTTAAAGCTTTAGTGGTAAGCTGAGGCTCCATGGAAACAACCATCAGAGAAATGGACAAACAGAAAGGCGCAAACTAAGACCGTGGTTGTAGGACAGACAAAATGTGCATGACGGTGGTGATGTTAGGGAAATAAAATCATCAGGCCATGTCAACCAACCAAGTGGATGGGGAGAGTGAGACAAAGGAGAATGATCTGGGTTTCTGGGTTGGTTAGGATGTCAGGATTGTCTTTGGCTAGCAAAGCTGGCAATGCAATCTACTGCTGTTCTTCAGATTATGATGTGGGCAAGGTGCCTCTTAGCTTTCTGCTCAGCCTTCTTTCATGTGGGCCTTCATCCTCACAATGCCATCTTGTTATAGGAGGAAGCATGTGCCATTTTCAGCAGCACATCTGCTCTGGTCCAGGTGGGATGAGGAGAAGGATGGACAAAAGGCTGAGTCTACCCCTTTTATTTATTTATTTTTTAAACTTATTGGGGTAATATTTATTAACAACATTATATAAATTTCAGGTGCACAACTTGATAAGATAGCATCTGTATACTTTATTGTGTGTTACCACCGAAGTCTAGTCTCCTTCATCACCTTGTAATGGATCCCCTTTATCCTTTTCACTCACCCCTACCTCCTTTGCCCTGTTAACCACTATTCTGTTGTTTGTATTTATGAGGTTTTAAAAAATATATTATTTCTATGAGTTTAAAAAAAATATTGTTTGTTCACTTGTTTTTTGTTTTATATCCTATGTATGAAATTACAGTTCTTGTCCTTTACCATCTGACCTTTTTCACTTAGCATAATATGGGTCTCAAGTCTGCTCTTTTAAAAAGAGCTTTCCTCAAAGTCCCATCCTTGTCATAGTAGCATACATTATTAGCCAGAACTAGTTTATATAGCTACCCTTAGTTGCAAGGGAGCTTTTATGCTGAGTATATTGCCTCTCTGAACTAAATAGTAGTTCTGTTGGTGCAGAATGGATACTGGATAGACAATAGAAGCATTTTCCACAGGTCATTAGGTGGCTGTTGACTTCACGCTCTGAGACAGGAAATATAGGCAGAGCAACAAGTCTGGGTGGAAAGACAATGTGTTGTTATGGATGTGTGTGTTTATGGTGGCTGTGACATCCAACTGTGACATGCAGCTGGCATCTGAAAATTATGAAGAAGCTTAACTGATGATAATTTTGGGAGTCCTTGGCTTATACCTGGCAGTTGGCCTTTCTTAGCATAATAATAGTTGTTACTGATTATATGCCTGGTTCAATCGAAGTAGGTTGATTATTCAGTTCTCAACAGCAGTAGTGTTCAAATTATGGGGTATCTCTGAGCATAGAAGACTTTCCAAAGGGCATATGAGCATAAATAGTTTTAAGGAAATCAATTTCTAGGTTCTCAATTCCCATGATACTTTTACATGAAATTGGTCTGCCTGAGAACTGGTTGGCAGGTTTATGAAGGTTCTTCATTCATACATCTCCTTTTCCAGATTCTCACTCCCAATTTAAAGAGAAAGACAGGATGCTCTTTAGCCAGAATTTCATATTCCATCACTTAATTACAGATTTGCAATGAGAAAGAGCATTATTTTCTGGTTTTATAATTTACTGTAAAAATTGGAAAATTCTATTACCTCTAAGTACATAATTTTAATCTTGACTTTAACTTTACTACTTTTAGCAATTTATAAGATATGATACATATTTATTTATTGAGTTTTCATAATATTCCTTAAATCATATTTCATATATTTATTTGAATTGAAGTCACAGTTTTTCTGAAGAAAGTAATTGGAATGTGACTGGCCTTGCCAGTTAGATTAGATGGTGAACATTTTCACAAACTCAGTGAGCTAAATCTCTTGTTTATCAGTTTTGAAAAAAATATTTAAAATATGTGGTAAAATAAAGTAATTTTAGACAAATGAAATTTTATTGAAAATTATGACAATGCAAAAATATATAAAAATAATGTTTTCAACACCTTTTGGATATATCTTATTTTAGAAAGTACCTTAAATTCAAAACTAAAATACATAATTAGCAGTCATTTCATAAGTCTTGACAAAAACTTTCTTGGCAAAAGACCTAACTACATAAAAATTTGATTGCAAGCCAGGTAGTTTCCAAATCTTTTCTTCTAGCAAAAGTCAAGGCAAGCCTAATCAAGTTGTCATCTCATAGAACATGAAAATAATTTCAAGACAAATCAGGTGATCTTTGACACGAGAGCTGAGTGACTTTGTTTTATCAAAACCTTTTATGTCCCCATATAGAGGGGTAGGCAAAAGTAGGTCTATAGTTGTTCAGACATAAAAAGACATGCAGCTTATGATTATTATAATAGTTTCATTAACTCTGTTTTGCATATTCACAACTGTAAGCCTCCTCTGCCTATCCCTATACTTATTTATCTTAGCAAGATTTTTTTGAATTTACATTTATAAAAATAAAAAATAAAGGAGAGGAAGATACCAAATCATTCTCATATTACTAAATAATATTCATGATTCAATATATGAACTATTTTTTAAATGCAACCTCACTCGTCTCATTAAGAGATGCATTTCTAACAAAAATTTCTTTTATGCTTAGTAATTATCTATAAAAAGTGTCAGCATATTGATGTTATTTTGATCAACTGTGTGCTAGTAATTTTAATGATAGAACATTTTAACATTTAAAGCATAATGGGTGCATAAAGTAAAATTTTTTTCAATTTACATATTGAAAAATATATTACATATTGACAATATATACATGTTTTATTGCAGATAATTTAATATGGTTCTCTATAAAAGGCTTTCAAGCATAGAATGATATTACATTTGGATGCATTTATGTGGAGAAGATCGAATGGATTTAGTATTGGGGAAATTTCCCAGGGGCTGAGCGACCATAGGAAGAGGCTGATAACTCTATTACATTAAAAGTTTATTAAGGGAATTTACATACCAGACACTATGAATATCCTCCCCTCTCTCGCTCTCTCTCAATCCCAAAACATGTTTTCCCCACACAATAATACTCACCTATACCATGTGCAATGCACACTGATATTTTTATTTTTTGGTATACTCTGTTATATTTTGTTTATTTTTGGCTAATATTGGGCTATGAATATATTGCTTTCATTAGGATATCATGCTCCCTTCAATAAATCTGCAGTACGAAAAGCACTGAACTAGATATTCCTAATGGAAAGATAATATATAATACGTTAGCAAAATACCCAGAGTGCTTAATAATTAATGCAAGAAAAAAAAAAAAAGCCACCAGAGTCATATGCATTATATTGGCATCCTTATTACATTAATTAAAATCGCCAGAAGGAGTTAAAAATCTTAATGTAATGGGTGAATATTTCTGTTCCATGACTCAGTGGCTTTACACAGAACACAAACAGGAATTCTATTCAACTTAGAGACACCTGGAATTACACTAATAGAACTGTGTATAACTGTAAATCTTCAAGTTTTAGTGAGAGGGACTGATTTTTACACACTTATTAGAAAAGTGACTTTAAGAGAAGATAATAAATATTTCTGAACTGTACTTTTCTCCTCTGAGAATTAATAATGATAATACTGTCTACCTCACATCATATATAGTGTTAGGCATAGGCAAAGTGATCAGTATATATGAGTTGTCTTTTATTTCCCATTTCTTCTAATGGGTTCAGAGAAGGGGTCAATGGAAGGATAATGAGGACACCAGAATCTGGAAAGAGAGGAGGAGATGGAAATGAAGATGCACTGGGGACCACCACAGATACCACAGAAATGGAAGATCCCAAAGGTTACAATGGTAACAACTGGTAATTATCATATGGCATTCTATTGTAATTTTAATTTCTAGGTTGGCCAGATTTTGCCACCAGTTCAGCTAAGCCATTGCCTTTTGTATTTCTTTCTACATTAGTATAGGAAACCACAAATGTCAGAGTACAAGATGAGCTTTTGGAACAAAGCAAGCCCAATATATAGTGGCTTGAACAGGACAATGGCATGCAATTCTGTCATGTAACAGTCCAGAATTAATTATGTCAGGGCCAGGGGGAAACTCTACCATCTTTAATAAGTGTCTCCTCTTTGCTAAAGTTCCTCATCTTCCAGCCAGTGGAGAGGGGGAAAGGGCAGGAGAACACAATATAACCCCTTTCTCTCTCTCTCTCTCTCTCTCTCTCTCTCTCTCTCTCTCTCTCTCTCACACACACACACACACACACACACACACACACACACACACACACACACACTTTTTATCTCTACTTAGTTTGGGGAGGTAATGTTACTTGATAGTTAAAGTTTGGATTTTGGAGTCAAGCTTCACTGTGGCCCAGTTCTGGGATTCTGCTAAAGTTATGTAACCCCCCTGAGCTTCATCTTGCTCATTGGATATTATTATCATTCCAGCCTCTTAGAGTTGTTGAGGAAGTAAATGAGATAATGTCCATAAGGTGCTCAGTGCAGAGTTTGGCACGTAGTAAATTCTCATTAAGTGTATGCTATTTCTTTCATTCTCAGAGAATGATTACAAGCCACCTTGTGAAATTTTAATGCACTGGAATTGTGCTTAGAATTTAAAGGGTACATTTTTGGAGGAAGTAGCATTAAGAACAATAATATACCAATATGTTATCAGAACACTTGTAAAAGTCTCATGATAAAATAACAACAACAAAAAGATGTTTACTCTCAGCCCCAAAGTTCAAGTCTACTATATTTTATAAATTAACTTAGATGCTTAAAGAGCAGCATCAGTTCTTGGAATACACTGCAATTATAGAAAAAGATATTAAAAGGTCATTAAATTGTTTATAAAGTTGTTGCAATAAAAATGTGTAAGCCACATTCAAGGAGGCAGAGCATGAAGAAGTACAAGAAATTTTTAAGTATTAAATAGGGCTTTCTGCAGCAATAGCAGTTGGAAGGCTGATTTACAAGGCTGGTTGCAAGGTCTGCATATTAAGTAAAGTTCTCTTTGTCTCTTGCCCTGAAGCTGTGGAAGAAGAGAAAACTTTTCAAAGGGGATCCAGGAAGCAACTATAGAGAAAGAAGTAATCTATTTCCAAGGAACTTAAGCCTCATCACCAAAAACTACAGGAAAGGTAGAAACAGTTCTTCCCAGGAAGGTGTGAGCAGGGATCCAAGATTCTAGAAGATAAGAGGAAGGTTGAGGGTTGGGAAGTCCAGAGAGCCATAGACAAATGCAGAGAAAGATCAGCCCACTGAGACTGATGATAAGAGTGAACCAGTAGCCCTGACTGGTTTGGCTCAGTGGATAGAGCATCGGCCTGTGGACTGAAGGGTCCCAGATTTGATTCTGGTCAAGGTCATGTACCTTGGTTGTGGGCACATCCCCAGTGGCTGGTGTGCAGGAGGCAACTGATCGATGTCTCTCTCTCATCAGTTTCTAACTCTCTATCCCTCTCCCTTCCTCTCAGTAAAATAATCAATCATATATATATGAACCAACCAGCAGGTAAAGAAGTCCATAAAGAGGTTATGACCTTGTGGTCGGGTGCCAAGATGCATTCCATTGGGAGAGTGTCTTTGAGGCCTGGTGAGCAGAAAGAAATCACAGTTTTGAGAAGGAAGGAAAACCAATCAGATAAAGCAGAAGTCCTACCTTTGGGATCACAGAGAGGGCAGGACACTAAGTGCTGGGTTTTGTATTGTGTATGAATGGAGATGAATACCAACAGTGAGTGATAGGAGGTACAAGGTAAAAACACTGAAGTAACTGTGGTTGCCTGAGGAAAGGCAAAAAGCCTAAGAAAATTTGGGGAAAATCTTGCAAATCCGTGACTACTATGAAAGACAGAGCAATCCAGCCTGGTCAGGCCTGGAATCCAGGAGAGTACAAGGCTGAGGACCACGACAAGGAACGAGGCTGCGCCCCACTCAAAGTTGGCTGAAAAAGCTCACCAATCCTTTAATTAATGGGAAAGCATGTGGTGACTGCAGGAAAACCAGTCCCATATTTTCCTCCTTATTGACAGCAGGACACAAATAGATGGCAGAGTTAAGAGGTTGGCAAATCCCTAGTATAGCTTGGATTCTTCTCAACTCATCTCTTTAAATTTTCAATCCCCATAATACAAAATCCTATCTAGATGTTTCAATAACATCTGAACTTTTAATAACTTGTTTGGTTTTTCCAGAGGAAACTCAATGAAAGTAAACAACTAAACCACAATGGCTCCAGGTAACCATCTGCTTGAAAAAGTAGTAAGGTGCGATTATAATCATAATGAGGGCATATTTTGGAGTCAGCAGACCTATGTCCGAGACCTAGCTCTAGCACTAGTTAGAGCTGTGGGCACATTTTAAACCTGCGTGTGCAACATGGGGACAATGATGGCAACCTTGTTGGGTTGCTTGTTTGTTTTTTAAAATTAAATGACCTTAGATTTGAAAAGTTGTTGGAATGGAGTAGGAGCTCAGTTAATATGAATCCCATTTGTCATAATTGGACATTGCCAAGAAACAGACCCAGGCAGGCATTCTGACGGGTATGACCCTGGGTCATGCACTGCAGAGTTGTGTGCAGGCTTCTAAAGGAGCTGTGTAAGGTACCTGGTCATATTGCCTGAGCCCAGAGCCACTGTAGTAGTGGAATGACCTAGGAGGAGTCACTTATCCTCTCTGTGCATTGCATTTCTTATCTATCAATGAAGACAGGAGCACCCACCTTCCAGGGCTGTTTTGAGTGCTCAATTAAATAATTCCAATCGGTACCTATAATGATCTGAGAAGGGAAGAACTGAGGTGAAGTCCATGGTGACAAAATTCCCAGAATATCAATATCTGATGTAGCAATCTCTGGAATTGCCTAGTTAGGCCTTGATCAAAGGCAGCCCAAGGAAGCTAGCGTGGCCCTTACTAGTCCCTGTGGATGATTGATTGATTGACTGATTGATTTCAGTTTTCATCTGCTTTATTTACTTATTTTTAAGTTCACAGAGTAGTTTGTTTGCTTATTTATTTATTATTTATTTATTTGTTGTTTAAAGTTTTACAAATAGTGGACTACGGATGATTTTAAAAATATATATATTATTGATTTTTTACAGAGAGGAAGAGAGAGGGACCGAGAGCCAGAAACATCGATGAGAGAGAATCATTGATCAGCTGCCACTTGCACACCCCCCACTGGGGATGTGCCCGCAACCAAGGTACATGCCCTTGACAGGAATCGAACCTGGGACCTTTCAGTCCACTGGCCGACGCTCTATCCACTGAGCCAGACCAGTTTCAACTACGGATGATTTTTTAATAGGCCCTAGTTAACATAATTGTCTCCATGTTGCACAATGCCCTCCAGAGAGACATTGTGGCAAAGGTACAGAACCTGGGGATGGCCTCTTATACTCAAATATAATGCCATCCAATCTGGGAGAGCCACTCTCTGTGGAACTCCAGTTCCCCAGGGCCAACTCAGGGAAGGTATCTTTGACTTAAAATTCTACTCTGTTAATTTTCTTACTTGTTTATTTTCTTTTCTCCCCACTAAAATGTAAGTCTCTGAGAACAGGGACATTGAATCATGTACTTCTGTGTAGCCAGTGCCTGGCACAAAGTAGATGGGTAGATAGATGCTCCGTAATACCTAAATGAATGTACAGAAATTCCTCTGCGATTCTGATACTTGTAACTGAGGTGTTATCATTAGTCACATCTCTTTTGTTGAAAGTGACGGGAAGCTAAAACTAAACAGCATAAGTAGCAAAATGAAATTTATTGGTTCTTATAACCAAGAGTTCCATGGCCTCAAACAAGGTTATATGGATCCTAAAATACTGCTTCCCTCTGTTTTGGTTTCATAGGTTTGAGATAAAGATTGGTTTGCAGGAAGTGTGTTGGGAGTGTTCTTGATATCAACATGTGTGAAGAGTGTGAGGAAAGCAGGACTGGGCAGAGGGACACAGCTGATTCTGGGAGAAGTTCTGGAGTTGGCAATCCCTTTAAAGTTGTATTGCTTGGAGAAAAGGGGTCTGGGCATTTATAAGACTTTACCTCCACATTATTCAGTCACCAAGCCAAGTGGCTCTTTTTGGCTGAGAGTCATCAGCAACCAATATTCCAAGTAACAGGGAATATAAGAGCTCCGATTCTGAAGGAAATGTGCCACACATACAGTTGGTTGGCTTTATGCTCAGGCACTGCCTTTTCACATGCCACTAAAAATGGGCTTACATGATCCTTAGCATCTGTAATCTTTCTTGGTAGTTACAGTAAAAGTCGCAATGAGGACTTCGATTGGCTTGATTTGAGTCATGTGCTCATTCTAAACCAATCATAATGTCAGAGAAGTGGTTTTTTTAAAATTTTTATTTATTTTTATTTTAATTAATTAATTAATTAATTAATTAATTTTTAATTGTTGAAGTCTGGATAATATGCCTACCTCTAAAAGTAGTGGTGATTCATTAAAAAAAAAGAGAAAGAAATAAAAAGAAAAAGATTACTGACAGGAGAATTTCAGTTAAAGAAGAAAGTGTAATGGATGCTGACCAGGCACAATTAGCAGTTGTTTTTCACAACCTTGTTATGGGCTGAATTGTGTCCCTCCAAATTAAGATGTTTTAGTTGTAACTCCCAGTCCCTCAGAATGTGACCTTACTTTGAGACAGGGTTTTTACAGAGATAATCAAGTTCAAATGAGGTCACTGGAATGAGACCTTATTTAACATGGCCAGTGTCCTTACAAAGAGGTGAAATTTTTGGACACTGATAACCACACAAACATGCCAGGTAAACACGAAGATGGCCATCTACAAGCCAACAAAAAACAGTTCTCTCCCTCACAGCCCTGAGGAGGAAATGACCAATTTTCAGACTTCTAAGCCTCCACAACTGTGAGACAACACATTTCTGTTGTTTATGCCTCTCAGTTTGTGGCACTTGGTTATGGAAACTCTATCAAATAGATACAAACCTGGGCCGCTAAGATTTAAGTTACAAGGTTTCCTGAGGTCATAACCCAGAAGATAAAATATATTGTCTTATAAGTTTTGCTGTTCAGTACTTTGCATATTAAACATCAAATTGCTCAAAGAAAGTGGCCATTTTGCTTGGTATAAATTTAGCTATTCTCCTCAAGCCCTTCTCAACTAAAACTTCACCAGAGAAGTAGCTTTAAGACATTCAATATATTCAATGACTTAACTTTGCTCCTCTGTGCTTGTAATGGCACTAGTAATGTATCATTGAGGGATAATTGAGAAAAATAGTCATTCCAATCACTTTCTGCAGGGTTTCATTTTGCTAAGGACTCCAATTGAGAAAGACCACTGGACCATAGTAGTCTAGGTGTTCTATTTTGTGCTATAGAACTCATCTAAGTCAGACATCTGCACTGTGATTGACACTCGTTCTCATATATGCACATGGAAGTTGTTTTGGTTTCATAAGCCAACATCATTAAGAAGCGGCACAGAAGGGGTCCCTCTGTCTTCTTAAGGCGACTATGACACTCATCTCATGTTGGGAGCCTCAATTCTGATAGTATAGAGCTGCATCCAGCCAGAAAAATCGAGGACCCAGACCAAACAAAAGTAAACAAAACATTCGAAGCCTTGATATTCTTCTATTCCTTGAATAGGTCATTCTGGTAAAGTTAAACCAAGTGTAGAAAATGCACAAGTTAAAATTATGACAATCTTGGATGGAAGAATTATCAGATTCAGTTTTGGTGCTTAGGAACTTGAATTTTAATATTTATATACCAGTAAGTCCAATAATATTCTTGGCTATTGTTTTGTACCTGTATCTGTCACTTTGTAAGGGATAATTTCTCACCCATTTCTTCCTCTAGATTAGGGGTGTCGAACTCAATCAGAGAAGGGGCCAAAATCTAAAATCCAGCCTAAATCGCGGGCCGAATGGTTTACTGAACAGTCATAAACTGTCATTGTGATGGAAACGCAGCGGAGTGCAGTGATGACAGCGAGGTGCGGGCCACACTGCAAGGCCTGGTGGGACGGATTTGGCCCGCGGGCCTTGTGTTTGACACATGTGCTCTAGATTAAAAAAACCTACCCCCCCCAAATGATTGTTGAAATGCTTTATTATCCTGAGGGTCTCTTCATCTAGAATTTTGATGCACTTTCTGGCAACATAAAATATTTTTTTACATCTTTGATTTTATACAATTTCATGCCTAGTTTTTCTTGGTCTAAGAATTTTCTTTCATTATTAACAACTCTGTGTAAACATAATTTTTAATGGCTTAATAACATAGTTTCTAGGAATATGTTAAGTTCTTTAAAAATAATTTCTCTATAATTGGATATCTAAGTTATTTTCAATATTTCATGCTTATAAATAAATGATGCATAAGTCTGTTCACATTTTAAATTATTTCTTGGGATAGATTCCAGTAAAATAACTGGATCATAGAATATGGACATTTTAATCCTCATTATTTATAATAAATGCAAATGTAATAATTGCTTATTATAAAGTATTTATGAAACACAGGATATTTAGCTTATACTTTTCTATTAAGAAGTAATTAATATACACAACTCCCTCCTGAACAAATTCTTACTGCAATCATCTGGACTTTTATTTCCCAAGGATCATTATTTTGCTTTTTTATCTTAGACATTTTTTCTTTGTAATGACATCATCGTCACTCATTCGAACTAAGTTTCACAAATTTCTTTGCACTCAGTTTTACTTCTTTTTGTTTTTCTGGAGATGTCTATTCTCTTCTTGCTCAGTCTTCAAAGTCACAGAGGGAACAGCCATGTTCTATACATGATTTGGCCATTCAAGTTACAGTTGATTATATCAGGGGTGAACCTCTGGCCCAAATTGGGGTATGAGCTCCTTTCCATGAGAAAGGAAGATTTTACCTCAGTTTGGCTTCTCTCTTGAGATAATAGCTTATAAATTAACTTCTCATCTGAATGGATACAGGTAAACAAAGTTTTTAATGCTTTCTGTGTTCATAAGGAAGAATTTGAAATTCCTGAATTCCAGAGACTGAGAGTAATAAAAGCACAAGTTAAAACTATGACAGCCCCAGATAGAGTTTATTATCAGATTCACTATCAGCTTAACAACTTGAATTTTAATGTCTGTGTAATGACCAGAGACATCTTAACTATTTCTTTTGTACATTGATCTATCATGATCTGTTTATTCTTATGCCAAGCCAAGTATAATTAGATATATTTTAATAGCTAGAAATTATAGTTTCTTCAGATTGTCATTTATTTTCATTTTTAAAAGTTAATGTCATTCATTTCTTTCCCCAGCTAATTTTAAGAGCCTACTCTAAATTCCATTACAATGGAGACTAGGATTATAATAAATCTAGAAATTAATTTGAAATCACTGACTCCAATATATTTATATGATATGTTCCTTCTATTAATAGTTATTTCTTTCTTTCTTTTTTTTTAACTTAGGTTCATGTTTGGTTTGTTCGAGGCTATTCTCTGAGGTATTTTTAATTTCCCTTCATTTCCGAGAAAGTCCATCTGAAGCTTTAGAGAACAAAGCTGACTTACAGAGAAAAGCAAAAAGAGAAATGAAAATAAGGGCAGCTGTGCTCTTCCTGGGTCCCAATCACTGTTTTTAGTTTATTCCAGAGATCCAACCACACCCCTTTTCCTGGACTCTACCAGCAAATCTCTAAAAGTGCATCTAAAATCTTTTCAACCCCACTTATCTCCAGACAGGCGTCTTCAAACTACAGCCCGAGGGCCACATGAGGCCCGCAGAGGAGTCTGATCCGGCCCGCCAGGTTTTTTGGGCAGTGAGCGCAGCCGAGGTGTTACAGTAGGAATTAGTAGTTCATATAGTCCGGCCCTCCAGCTCTCTGAGGGACCGTGATCTGGCCCCCACTGTAAAAAGTTTGAGGACCCCTGCTCCAGAGTCTCCGGCCAATTGTTGTCTGATCAGAGAAATCCACTCTGTTCTGTAGCTTTAGGTGGGTTCTAACTTCCCATAGGTAGAGCTAGTTGGGATTGCTGCAAGCCTACATTGCTTAACTCTCACCTCCCTCTTCTCACCCGACTTCTTGGAGCTTCTCTTTTGATACTAAAGCATAAGAAATTTCAGAATCTGTGGTGCTCATTTATGATGGTGCAACCAAGTACTTTGTGAGGCAAACCCTTGTCTTCCAATGGAGTCAGGAGCTGTTGGACAGACAAACTGTCCTGACATTCAACCATTCATACAACTTCCTGGAAAATATACTCGAGTTAGATCACTCTTGGGATGCCAAGTGGCGACCAGCTTGCTAACATACTCTTCTTGTATTAGTTTTCCCTCACTCTTCTTTAGGTTTGCATGCTCCAGTATAATAATAGCACATAAGCTATCGCTTCAGGCTTTGTTTTCTAGGGGACTGAATCTAAAACAGATTTTATAAAATAGGTTTGCATCCTTATAATTTGCCCTTTTGCCCAAGCTAGTTCACACAGATTCCTGTTACTTGTAAATAAAATAAATGTAAGTAATTGCATTTTTTCCTATTATTTATTTTAAAAATTTTTTTCTGGAGGAAAATCTTTAAGACTATTTTTCAAAACATGTATGTGGCAGGCAAGCTTTTTTTTATGTATATGTATAATTTTTTTCCTTTGCACTATGTAGTTTGAATATAGAACTATGGTTTCTGCTATCCTTAAATGTTTGTGAAAATTTACTCATTATTTCAACACTCTGTTTAGCAGCTAAGTATGATACCAATATGATTCTCATTATTTTGTTTTGTATGTTTTTAGAATGAAAAATAATAGAAAATAAAAAATTTCATAGTTATATGTATAGCTGTGCCAGTTATGTCCTCTGGGAGAAGCAGACCTGAGAAGGTGTTTGAATATGAGATTTATTTGGGGTAATGCTTGTGAAAAGTAAAGTGAAAAGAAAGAAGGATTTGTCAGGGAGAACATTTGGATCATGATACAGAGCTAATTCTTATGAAGCTAAAGCAGTGAGGTTGATATCTGACAGATCTAACCAAATCTTGTCCAACCCAACAAGGAGCTCTGAAACAAAGTTATCTTTTAGAGGAATCCCGCCTTGGACAGAAATGGCCAACACTAGTACCTGCCATTGGCTGAACAATCTCTATAAAAAGAGCAAGGCCTCTACTTAAAGTTGATGTAGATCCTAAAGGCACCACTAGCTGGAGGCTGTTAGCTAACTGCACTCTACACACTGGACAGGCAATCCCTTCTATAAGTAAGACTGAAGCAGTTGGGTACCTCCTGTGTCTTTTTTCATTCATCCTGCTTGAACTTAGCCAGCCCTCCCTCCTTTTTAAAAAATATATATTTTATTGATTTTCACAGAGAGGAAGGGAGAGGGGTAGAAAGTTAAAAACACTGAAGATAGAGAAACACCAATCAGCTGCGTCCTGCACACCCCTTCCTGGGATGTGCCTGCAACCAAGGTACATGCCCTTGACCGGAATCGAACCTGGGACCCTTCAGTCTGCAGATCGATGCTCTATCCACTAGCCAAACTGGTTAAGGGTAGCCAGCCCTTTTGACATGATGGCTCAATATTTTAGTTCTGGGAAGAAATCACTCTATATTATTTATTTTATTGCACATATCTTTCTATTCTTGATGTTTATTACTTCTGATATACCTTTTCTCTACTAAACATATTATCTATGTTGCTTTACTTTTCTATAATTTTCATTAACCTTTTAAATCTACATTTTTAAAAAATGTCCTCAATCTTATCTTCTTTTCCATATGTTATCCTCTGGTATTTCTGGGATAAGCATTTCTGTTTGTTCATTTTGACCTCTCCTTTGCATACCTGAAATGTCTGGTTATCTTTAAAAAACTGTTTATAAAAGAGGGACGTGGCTCATAGCTTGGAGTGTCTGCTTGGGTTTACTCAGCAATTATAAATGCCTGTTTCTATAACAGACTGCCCCCTGAATGGATGGACCAATTGCAGGGCTCTATGCAGGTTACACCTGCACGAGCCTTTTCTTCTCGAATCATGAAGAGCCTTTGGTGGGACAGGATGGAGCAGACAGTTGGATTTAGCACAACATCAACTGTCAAATGAAGCAGGTTTAATTTAGAGGCCAAGATAGGGTGTGAAGTGCTCAGTGAATTTCTCACCTGAGTGTAAAAATCTTCCATGTCAGTTGTATGGGTTAAAAACAGGCTTGTTCTGTCAAAACCATTTTGGCTCAGTGGTAGAGCGTCGGTCTGCAGACTGAAAGGTCCCGGGTTTGATTCCGGTCAGGGGCATGTATGTTGGTTGCGGGCACATGTGCAAGAGGCAGCTGGTTGATATTTCTCTCTCATCGACATTTCTAGCTCTCTATCTCTCTCCCTTCCTCTCTGTAAAAAAATCAATAAAATATATTTTAAAAAAAAGGCTTGTTCCATGTTTCTCTTTGGTTAGCAAGACAAAATCATACTTAACTTAGAAAGTTGTAATTCAAGGGGAAAATATCCTAGGGAAGAAGATTATGAAAGGAAGAGAGATGTTAATTACCCTGATGGTTGTCTCATGATTTATTTGGGATCACTGCCTTTTCTTACTACAAGATTGGAGACAATTAGTTTCCATTAGGTTCTTAAGTAGCATACATGATTGCACTCTTTGTGGATCCAGAGCTACTTAAAAAAAATAATTCTTTTCCTCACATCAAATTGGTAAGACTTTCCTTATCATATGTTAAAGCCTTATGTCTACTATTATCTGCATCTTTGCTCACTCTCTGTATTATACATACACCTCCTAATGTAGAAATTAACATAAAAGTCTGTCTCAAGTCAGAGAAAAACACAAAACTTCCTCGGAGGAACGGAATCAACACAGGATAAAACCTGTTAAAACAAGTTCAAGATAAATACAAAGTCACAAAATAAACAGGGAAAAATCTACCACAGGCAAGAGTCAGCAAACATGAAGATTCATGCCCCCAGGAATTAGAAATGCAAGATGAAAAGTAGATAAAATGATAAAATAAGTCTGAAAAACAAATAATAATGTCTATTTTTTTTTGTGGAGTTAAAAACATGGTAAAACTAAATACCAAAATACGGTTACATGTAAGATGAAAGAATTTCTTTAGAATATTAGTATTCCAGTCCTTGAACTGTCAAAGATGAGGTCCAAGTGATTAATTTAGATTTTGTTAAATACCCAGGCAAAGTAGTTCTATAAAAGGTTGATTCTAGGTCTTAATGAAAATGAGCACTTTGACAAATAAATTGTGTACCAGTTACATTTTTCTGTGAGGAGCTCTGAGCCTAACAGAGAACATCAGGCAGATATTCAATGAGCAAGGCTTCTTGAGTCTCCCCAAAGGGTCAAGGACATGCCTGAATTGGTCATGTTCTGGCTGTTTAAGGTAAAGCCATGCTTACCAAGCCTCTTGTACTCCAGTTCTCAAATTTCAACATAATGTAGCTTTCATGTTTTTAAAAGCTGCCTTTATATAGATAGGTCACTGAACATCTGGTTCAGGGTATAGAAGTTGTGTAATAATATCTAGGCAATCAATTGTCCCCTGGGTTTCAAAGTTGAAGAGCATTTAAATATAGCAAGCTTGACCAGAACCTTCGACAGCATGTTAAATCTTAAGAAAAAGTAAAATACAAATATTGAGTAAGACTTCCAAACTGGTTGAAGAATAAAAGGAAATGTAAAAAAGCTAAATTCATTCCAAAGAAGGCAGGAAGTGAGCGAGACAGACAGACAGACACACACACACACACACACACACACACACACACACACACACAGAGAGAGAGAGAGAGAGAGAGAGAGAGAGAGAGAGAGAGAGAGAGAGAGAGAAAGAGACAGAGAGAGAGAGAGAGTGAGTGAGAGTTAGTAGTTTTAAAACTCTCTGTAAACAAAACTAAACATATTAAGGCCAAAGTAGATTTATAAGCAATTTCTACTGAATCTTCAAGCAACAAAACAGGTAATTTCCATCTCCTACATAATAATCCAGATAACAGTTAAGTAAGGACAGCCCCCCATTCGTGTTATGAGAATAATAAAACCTTGATTCTAAGAACTGAACAAGATAGGCTAATTTTACATGAAGACACAGGTGTAAATGCAGTTAAGAGTGGTTTAAATACATCATTGACTCTTCCAGCAGGGGGAGCCCAGTGACAATATCCTATGGAAGCTTCCTTATAATGGTTAAGTAGTTGGGCCTGCTGGATCAGGTCCTCCTCTTACCTTACTGATGTTCTTTAGTCTCTCATAGTATGGAAAATCATGTATCCAGGCAAAGTAGTTCTACAGCAGGTTGATTCTAGGTCTTGATGAAAATGGTATCAGCTGTGCATAGAATTGTGTTCCCCTCCCCCCACAAATATGTTGAAGTCCTAACTCCCCATATTTGTAAATATGACCTTATTTGGAGATAGTGGCTAGCATCTGGCACATAGTGTAGCCTCAGTGTTTGCTGATGAATGAATGGGTGAATGAATAAATTTGATTGAGGTATAGTGGCATCAAAAACACATTCTGACTGTTTAAATATTTCAAGTTCAGATATTACACTATTTCTACAGATCCTACTAATGGATTCAGCATATCTGATGCCTTATTACCACCTAAAGATCATAAGAATGCTTTGTTTAATTCTATCATGTCTTGCTACTGTGGATGATGGCTACTGGTACAATTGTATTTGATACTGGGGCTACAGTTGCTAATCTTTTTTAAAAATATTTTTATTGATTTCAGAGAGGAAGAAAGAGGGAGAGATAGAAACATCAATGATGAAAAAGAATCATTGATTGGCTGCCTCCTGCAAGCCCACAACCTGGGCATGTGCCCTGACTGGGAATTGAACCAGTGACCTTTTGATTCCTGGGTCAATGCTCAACCACTGAACCACACCAGCTGGGCCAGTTGCTAATCTTTAAGTGATTATTGCACAGTCCCTAAGAAAGATATTACAGGGAGGTCATGTTTGATTTTCAAGAAAATCTCATTAAAATTTCACTCTCAATTAATTATTCAGTGAATAGTTTCTTTTTATATCTCACAAACTATGCATATTTGACTCAACTCTCTCTAGGAAACAAAAGTGACATTTTAAAAAGGATGAGAAGTATTTTACAATTTTTAAAAAGGAACTAGGTATAAGGTATTATTAGATTGTATAATTCAGTGGAAATGTTTTATTAACATATAACTTTTCCCCCATGGTAATGGGACCATCATCATCATAGGACCATTAAGAGCTATTCACTATATTTCTGGATATTGGGAAATTTTACAAGATCTCAAAATTGTCTTTCATTGATGGGGTCAAGGTAACATTTGGTCTGTGAAAATAAGGAGTGGAAGTTACCAATAAAAGTATTTTAATAACTCCCATTCATTGTGTTGCAGGAAAGATTAATATGTGCTGGAAAGGGAGAATGAAGAGAATGATTCTTAGGTTGTAATATTTCTAAATCTTGGAGAGCAGAGTCAGGATTAAATGGATACAATGGTAAATACAAAACTTATTCTGAGTATTTAAGAGTTTTCTATTATAATTATTTTAATTCATCACAATGAAATGTAATTACTATTTATTGTGTGCCTAGAGGAAACAAAGTTTTGTTCATGGGTTTTTGGTATTCTTTAATTGTTCTCAGTTAAAAGCTCTGTTTCAGCTCTGAACATAATTTACTCTTCCTCTTCCAAGTCCCTGACCTAATCTTGGCTCCTCTATTTTTACAATAATGTTATACTCTGTTCTCTTTCAAAAAAGCTTCATCTTCTTTAAAAGCCTTCCCAAACCCAAACTAGTGGATGACAGTTATGGTATTTATCCCCATAATCTCCTTAACACAAGCAGAAATAGAGATTCTCAGGAACAGAAAGTTATTGAACTGTCTTCTGCCCACTTTCCATTCTCCCAACTTTCCATAGACACCCTGATACACCTCAAATCAATGGCTCTCAGTCCTGACTGCACCTTAGAATCACCCGGGGAACTTTAAAAAAGTAAAGTTTAAGAAAAACTTTCAATTTGGAAGCTCTCTGCCTGGCTGGTTAAATCATATTCTCTGAGGGTGAGGTGCTCACCGTTTTTGTTATTGTTGTTGTTTATTTTGTTTTGTTTTTAATTTCCAGGTGATTTTAATATTTGTTCAAGGGTACAGTTCTCTGTCTTGCACATGTCTATATTTAAGTGTATGGTTTTATTCCCTGTTACTTTTTATGTGTAACTTCACAGAATTATGAGTTTTAAACATGTCTTAGAGGTCATCTTGTCCAACTTATTTTTGGAAACTCCTGCCCATAGATAGAGAACCATTTAAAAAATTTCAAGATTTATTAGGTTGAAGATGTTTGGAAGATAACTACCTAGAAAGCTAATGCAAGGGTCTTTTTTATTTGGAATTATTAGAAACTTCTTTTGCTGACTTCAGAAAATAAAGAGAATTAACTATTTTGCATTTGAATTGGTGTTTCTTACTTCGAATTAACTTCTAATGATTTAAAAATATCTCAAAGATTCCCTGCATAACCTGGCTTAATTTCACCATTTGGATTTAAAATAAAATGTATCTGGCATGCTCCTTGCAGTTCATTCTCTTCTATTCTTTGACATGTGAAGGAAATATAAGCACCATTGCTGTTCAAAAGGAATTTGGCATACCAGGAACCTATGAGAGAACTAACCTATAATGTTTAAAATATATTCTTTTCCAAATTTGTTTACAGTAAGAAAAAGAAAAAGAATTACTTGAAATGAACAAAACTTTTTCATGAATTTATGGATACAAAAATGCAAAGCAAATAGAGGAGAGACATGATGATGTATTCATTTTAGAGATGAGGCAGGAGAGTTAAAAATCCTGTAGCAATGTGAGCCTCAGGCCCTGGGAAGACTAATAGAGTAATGCAGAGATGGTGTGTGTGTGTGTGTGTGTGTGTGTGTGTGTGTGTGTGTGTGTCTACCTGTTCCTAATAGTTTTCTTTCAGTTTAAGCCTGGAGGAAAGCAAATATCAAAGCACTCTTCTATTCTGCCCAGGAGGAGAAGTACCAGATCAGCCTATCAGAGAAAGAAAAACAAGAGTTGATAAGATCTTAACTAGAGTAAGGAGGGCAAGCACTTGCTTTTAACCTCAGAATCAGGGGGAAGTGGCAGAGTTTGTTTGCAAAGTCTGAAGTTCTGTGGGAGGCTGGAGCAATGCAAAAGGTTTCCCAAGGCCTCTGATTATAAATGACAAATTCAACATCAAGTTTATTGGGTTAAAAATAAAACAAAAAGAAATACCATCTTTTAATATTTTCAGGGAAAAATCCTACTCCGAAAGCCTTTAACATGTTCTATCTGAGACTGGGAGATTACAGAAATTATAACATTAGAAAGTGAATGGTGACAGTTGAGTCTAGTTAGAAAAAGCATCACATTGTACTTAGAGTTACATACCTTCGAGTCTTGTCTATATATAATAACTGTTTAATTGTATATTGAATATAAATTAGAATAATGAGTTACATTACTTACTTGATCCAAAAAGCATTGTTGGATATAAGTATCTTGTATACTTTTAGTGCTATATCTTATTTCACCTTCTCTCAATTCCTTACCTTTTTGACCTAGGATATGTTATTTTAAATCTCTTTTTATTATTTCAGTAAAGTTCAGTTGACATAATATTACATAAATTTCAAGTGTACAACATAGTGACCGTACATTTATATATTTTACAGTGTGATCACCACCACAAGTCTAGTAACCACTTGTTCTCATATAAACTTATTATGATATTATATTCCATATGTGGTTGATTATATTTCTGTCTAATTTATTTTATAATTGGAATTTTGTATCTCTTAATCCCCTTCATCATTTTTGCCCATCTTGCCAACTCCCCTCTCCTCTGGCAACCATTGTTTGTTCTTTGAGTCTGTATCTGTTTTGTTGTTTTTTTTAGATTCCACACATACAGTATTTATCTTTCTCTGACTTATTTCACTTAGCATAATTCCCTCTAGGTCTATTCATGCTGCTGCAAGTGCTAAGATTTAATTCTTTTTTAATGGCTGAGTAATAATCCTATATAATAAAAAGCTAATATGCAAATTGACCAAATGGTGGAACCACCGGTCGCTATGATGTGCACTGACCACTAGGGGGCAGATGCTCAATGCAGGAGTGCTGCTCAGCTAGAAGCCTCCCCCACCTCCATGGCAGCACTGAGGACATTCCCCAAAGGCTCCTGGACTGCAAGAGAGTGCAGGCTGGGCTGAGGGTCCCCTCACCTCAAATGCATGGATTTCATGCACTGAGCTTCTAGTCCATTATATAGATCTACCACATTTTCCTTATCCATTCATCTATAAATGGACACCTAGTTGTTTTTATATCTTGGCTATTGTAGATAATGCTGCAATGAACATAGGGGTGTATATATCTTTTCAAATTAGTGTTTTTGTTTTCTTTGAATAGATGTCCAGAAGTGGAATTGCTGGGTCATAAGTTAGTTCTGTTTTTCATTTTTTGAGAGACCTCCATACTGTTTCCATAGTTACAACACCAATTTATAATCTCACCAATAGTGCACGAAGGTTCCCTTTTCTCTATATCCTTGCCAACATGTTTTATTTGTTGTCTTTTTTATAACAGCTATTCTGACAGGTGGGAGTTGATATCCTTTTGTGGTTTTGAGTTGCATTCCCCTGGTGATTAGTGATGTTGAGCATCTTTTCAGGTTTCTGTTGGCCACCTGTATGACTGCCTTAGAAAAACGTCTAGTCAGAGGCTCTTCCCATTTTTAAATTTAAATTGTTTGCTTTTTTTATGTTAACTTTATGAGCTCTTCATATTTTTTGCATATTAACTCTTTATTGAATATATCATTTCAACATGTGATCCTATCATTTACTATATGCCCATTCAGTTTTGTTGATGCCCTTTTTGTTTTGTTGATGATTTTCTTTGCTGTGCAATAGCTTTTTAATTTGATGTAGTCCATTCATTATTTTTGTTTTTGCTGCCCTTGCTTAAGGATATACATTAAAGTAATACTGCTAAGACTTATATCAAAGCCTAATATTCTTCTAGGAATTTCATGTTTTCAGGTCTTACATTTAAATCTAATCCATTTTGAGAGTTTGTTTATTTATATTTTGGTATATGGTGTAATCAACTGGTCTATCTTCATTTTTTTGTATGTATCTGTCCAGTTTTCCCAACATCATTTATTGAATTGATTGTCATTTCCCATTGTATACTCCTGCCTCCTTTATTATAAATTAATTGCCATCGCAAGTGTAGTTTATTTCTGGGCTCTTTATTCTGTTCCATTCATCTGTATGTTTTTGTGCCAGTACCATCCTGTTTTGACTATTATAGCCTTGTAGTATAGTATGAATTCAGGGAGCATGATATCTCCAACTTTGTTCTTCTTTCTCAAGATTGCTTTGATTATTTGTGGCCTTTTGTGGTTCTATATAAATATTTGGTTTATTTGTTCCAATTCTGTGAAAAATGCCAATCATATTTTGTAGGAATTGCATTGGATATGTTGATCACTTTGGGTAGTATAGACATTTTAACAATTTTAATTTTTCCAATCCTTGATCATGGTATATCCTTCATTTATTTGTGTCGTCTTCAATCTCTTTCTTCAATGTCTTATAGTTTTCAGAATATAAGTCTTTCACCTTGGTTAAATTTATTCCTAAGTATTTATTCTTTCTGATCCAACTAGAAATGGGATTGTTTTCTTAATTTATCTTTCTGATTGTTATTAGTGTACAGAAATACAACAGATTCTGCATATTAATTTGCTATCCTGCAACTTTACTGAATTTATTAGTTGTGTCCACTTATTTATCAGTTGTGTCCACTTATTCTCCCATAACACTTGATGCATATATCTATCACTGTATTTATCATAGTTCAATGAAATTTTCTGCATAAGTGAATCCCTGTAAAATTACTTCCACTGAATTTGACTTTGATGATAAGCCATCAGCCCACCCTGAGATGTGTTGTAAGAAACAGCCCCACTCCATTTGCTATAAGGATATTACCAAGAATGTTCTTCAGTATATCACATGGGTATTGCATTTTCAGGATCCTTGTGGAATTGTTTGTTTGTTTGTTTGGCCTTATATCCAGACTAGTTATCCTGAGCAACTGGTCTGCTTTTGTCTGCTTTCATCTGTAGGCTTAGAGTCAAATTCCTGGTGGGTCCTTAGGAAATACGTGCAGGCCTCCATCATATTTATTTTGTGCATTAGCCTACCTCTATTGTATGACTCGTTGGTTTCCCTTTGCCTTATCTTTCTCACATGCTTCTAATAAACTTTATTATTATTATTATTATTATTTAAAAAATATTTTTATTGATTTCAGAGAGGAAGGGAGAGGGAAATAGAAACATCAATGATGAGAGAGAATCATTGATTGGCTGCCTCCTGTACACTCCCTGCTGGGGATCAAGTCCTGCAAACCAGGCATGTGCCCTTGACCAGAATCAAACCTGGAACCCTTCAGTCCACAGGCCGATGCTCTATCCACTGAGCAAAACCAGGTAGGGCTATCATATTATTTTTTAAAATGTCTAGTAACTTGCAATAATTTCTTATATCCACACAAATGGACTTAGTACTGTTGGGCAAAGCATTGCTTCTCATTATCTCCTCCCATCCTGGCTTCCCACTGTGTACACCAGAGTGCGCTCTGTTGCAGTCTTGGCATCCTGTGTGGGCGCCTGGTTTTGACTGTCTCTTTAAGGTACCTGTATTTGCATGCCACAGGAAGTAGGTGCGGTTTGTTCCTGGGGGAGAAGAAAGTTGTGTGCAAAAAACAGTTTATCCTCGATCAAGAACTATCATTACTTTTAGAAAAAAAAAAGTCTTGCTTACAATTAAAATTAGGAAAATTAAATAGCAATAATGCATATAAACTTTAAAGGCTTCTAATAATGATAATAGCTACTACTTATTGACAGCTAACTATGTAATAAGCACTACACAAACATTACCTATCTTAGTTCTGAAGTAGACACCATTTCTATCCTTATTTCACAAATATGCTGCCCAAGGTCACACAGCTAGCAAGCCAAGACTGAAAACCCAGGATGTTTGGCTTCATGCAGGCTCCTAACCACAAAACTGCAATAACCAAACCTAAATCCAGTGTCCACCCTGACCCTGGAGAAATGGCTGGTCTAGGAAATAAGAATGTTTTGGGCTTATGTGCTAGAAGAAATTCCCTCTATCTTCAAAGAAAACATTTCTGTTTTCTTTTTTTCTGAAACACGCTCTAACACGAGCCCAAACCTGGCATAGGTAGACTGTCCCCTCACCACCCCTACTTTCACTTTGGCTTAGCTCCTTCAGTTATTGTTCCGATGTTTCATTTCACAAATAAAACCCACAGTTTAGTGAGGGCAATGTTCTATTCCCAATCAGAATGTTTGCCTCAGTACTAACATGTGAGAGTGTTGTGGGTGTTGTGGGATTACTTAAGAGTGGAGTCCATGCTGTGATCCACTGTGGGAGCCTTGTAACTAGACCCAATTTGACAATTTTTATGGTGCAAAAAAAAAATAACACAAGACATAAAGACGGCAGAATTAGCATCTTGCCATTTAAAAGAGAAGTTCGCAATAGCAATGTGACCACAATACACAAGTAAAGAACCCCACTAGGTGGTCAACTGAACATAAGGAAGCCATGCCCAGAATTCAGATGTAAAAATATGGTGTACGAGGGATATTGCCGCAATGGCTTGGTGCAGTGTAACCAAGTCCTATAGGCTCACAGAGCCAATTGTGCATGCCTCTTTCCAGCCTTGAGCTCAGTGGCTTATGTTGGTAGCCTGAAATTGACTATGGTGGGAATAGTTATACCATGGGCAAATGTAAACACTACAAATCAGGGCTCCCTCCCTTCTCCTGTGGTTTAACAATAGCATGCCATTGAAACTATCCCAACAGATGCTTAAAACAGCAGCTATGTATTATTTCTCACAATTCTGGGCTCATTTGGATAATCTGCTCCATATGGTGACATTGTGGTAACTCATCTGGCTGCATTCAGCTAGGATAGGACTTTTCAACCTTGACACTACATTTGCTGCTGAATAATATATAGGATATCCCCCAAAATGTATACACACACTTGGAATAATTATAAAGGCAGTGTTTATTAAAATACATTTCATTTTCAAAATTGAGTTATTATCAGTTTAAGTGTCTATAAATTTTTGGGGGGACACCCTGTATTGTTGGGGAGGCAGTTCTGAGCATTGTATGATTTTAGCAACATCCATGACCTCAACTTACTAGATGCTAGAAGTGACAACCAAAAATGTCCCCAGGGGGCAAAATTGCTCAGGTTGAGAAACACTGAGCTAGGAGCTTGGCTGAGACTAGAACATCGGAGATGGCTTCTCATCTTCCAGAAGTTTGTAGTTCTTTGTTAAAAATATTTTATTCTGTAAAAAAACTGAATATGCTTATGATGTACAAATGTTTTGATACATTGGGAAATGACACTTGTTAATGATAGTAAGACAGATTTTGTTAGGAAACTACTAATGAGGTTTGTAATAGGGGAGAAAGATCAGGAACAACTCTAAAAACAACAAGGAAAAGTGGGAATTTATAGCCAGGGAGCAGGATAGGGGTCAGTGGATGGAAAATGACTAAGAGGAAACATCAGGAGTAGAGAGATTTTGGTTAAACTGACTTGACAGGATTCTTGCTGAAGGCAGACCAGGGTGGGAAGGTATCAAGAATGATCTGATGCCAAGAGTGTGTATTTTTTATAAAATGACTTAGAATTCCTGCTAAAATTGGACTACGCAGGCCAAGGTGAGGACCACATCAAAAAGAGGACTCAGCCTGGTCAGCATGGCTCAGTGGTTGAGTGTTGACCTGTGAAGCAGGAGGTCATGGTTCGATTCCCTGTCAGAGCACACGCCTGGGTTGTGGGCTCAATCCCCAGTGTGGGGCATGCAGGAGGTAGCCAATCAATGATTCTCTCTCATCATTAATGTTTCTCTTTCTCTTTCTCCCTCTCCATTCCTCACTGAAATCAATAAAATATATATTTTTAAAAAGAGGACTCAGAAGAGCCTCATTCATGTTTGATCAAGGAGAGAGTCTCTGTCACCTTCTCCAGATGTTCTCTCATCGTTCCAAAGCCTAATTCATGGTCCTTCACAGCATAGTGACTGGATTTAAGGGAGTAAAAGTATGCAACTGAAGCAATGCCCCTTTTGCTGCACTTCTGATTGGTCAAAGCAAATCACAAAGCCAGGTCAGATTCAAGGGGAGGAGGAAACCATTTGTCTTAAAGAGAATAGTAGCAAGTTTGTAGCCATCTTTAATCTACGCAGTACCATATTTGCATACGAGGACTCAAGATCAGTATTTTGCAGAAGGAAAGAAAATCTTGAGAGAGAATTCTATTCACAATCAATCAAAATTACCTCCAGAAACTGACATAACAGTCCCTATTACTAGACTTAAAGGTGAAACTGATTATTTATGTGATGTAAAGAATCACATCATATTGAAAGCATACAAGGCAATATATTTCTAGATTCTATAATATTTATTATAACAAAGGTTCTAAAGAAGAGATGGAAGTTGTTTCTAGTTATAATGTTGGTAAAGATGTCTTCACATTTAAAAAAAAGTAGTACTATGTTGTTGACACTAATTTTTGTTCTTCAACGGAACAATGATAGCATAATTGATGTTTCTGCAATTGGAAGCAGTGTTGTGACTGTTTTACTGTTTTACCTTATTTAGAGTTAGTATTTATATCATTATAACAATTGGAGTTTGTAGAGTTTTAAAGATATTTCCCAATGCATTTTTTCTTCTTTATATATATATATATATATATATATATATATATATATATATATGAAATTTAATATTGATTTCAGAGAGGAAGGGAGGGAGAGAAACATCAGTGATAAGAGATAATAATTGATCAGCTGCCTCCTGCATACACCCACTGGGATTGAGCCCACAACCAGGGTATGTGCCTTGACAGGGAATCTAACCATGATCTTCAGGTTCACAGGTTGAAAGTCAACCACTGAACCACACTGGCTAGGCCCCAAGGCATTTTATAAAAAAACTGGTTGTTTACAAGAGGGACCCACTGTCTGCCTTTTCACTTGAGTTTTCACCAATGCATCAACTCACTTGAATGCTAATACTAAAAGTAGGTTTTGGGGTTTGTTTGTTTTTTGCATCAGGCACTATCTCCACCCCTTCCCAATATTTAGCAGAACTCTAGTTTCACAGATTTACATGTAAAGGAATTCACAGATTGTATATACTTGGGAAATTCTAAGTTGGGAGTAAGCAGGTTTCTTGGGATCTTTACTATACTAATGTAAATTATGACTCATAAAAAACAGTGTTTTCTAGACTCACTTAACCACAGAAATAGAGGCATGTCTTATATAACAAGTGTTCCTCAGGATACTCTTGGTAGAAATTGTTCTAAGTGGAAATAAAGGCAGAGGAGGAATTTTGAGAGAGAATTTTGTTCAAGATCAATCAAAATTAACTCCAGAAATGTCGAGAGCGGCTACAACGTTTGGACAGGTTCAAGCCTCGGACTGATGAGAGGGCACGGTCCTTTTGGGGCAAAGCCACATACAAGTCCCAGCTTGGAGGGCAAAGCCCATCCAGAGCAGTTATAGCCAAAGGCTATGGTTGTAAGTTTGACCTTATTGTCTGAGCCTGTAGTGGTAAGTAGCTGAGGGAGGTGGACTGCAGGAGGTGCAGCAAGTGCTGCCAAAACAAAGCTTGATAGAGTTTTCAGGTGCATGTAATTTCAAAAAGTAGATTTGAAACATGGAAGAAAATGGTAAACATCTTAACCACTTCCTTGTTTTGCTTTGTGTGATCTGACTATAAAATAAAGACTCCACTTACAGGCTGTGTCACTGTTTCTTCTTCCAAGTACAGTGATCCATCTGGCCCCAACTATATTCTCTTGCCAGTTTTTTTTAAATCCTTCACCGCCCCTCCTCAGGTTCACCACTGGCTGTGCTGGATGCGTTTCATAGTAACAGGCACAGCAGCCGAAACCGGTTTGGCTCAGTGGATAGATCGTTGGCCTGCGGACTGACAGGTCCCAGGTTCGATTCAGGTCAAGGGCATGTACCTTGGTTGAGGACACATCCCCAGTAGGGGGTGTGCAAGACGCAGCTGATCGATGTCTCTCTCCCATCGATGTTTCTAACTCTTCATCCTTCTCTCTTCTCTCTGTAAAAAAATCAATAAAATATATTAAAAAATACAAATAAAAAAGGAAACAGGCACAGCAGTACCTTCGCACTTAAAAAAAAGTTGTCCTGGAAGCAGGTCATTGGATCCAATAATGTTTTATACTGTTGTGTTGGTTTTAAATGCCAATAGTTGTTTTTGTTTCTTAACATTGAGGACTGAAACCATTTAAATACAAATAATTTTGCTAAAGTTATTTTAAATTCATGTAATTTAATTACCCAACATCAGCAAAAGTTTAGTTTAAACCATAACTTAGAAAACATTGCTGTAGCCAGTTGGTGAGCATGTGCCAGTGTGAAGTAAAAGTGAGAGAATTGAGTAGAATGAATGCAGGGAAGTCTTTCTTGAAAAAGACTATACTTGATCTGTTTCTTAAAATAAACATCCTGTTAGATTACTGGGGTCCAGAACAGTGTTGTTGGGGAATGAGACAGCAGTCTGAGCAAAGAAGACACGGAGATTGGAGTAAGCAGCAAATTCAGGGGTCACTGAGGACAGGATTTTTTAAATGACTGCTTTTGTAGATTAGGGAAATAATGTAAAAGTCAAACTAAAAGCCTGAAGAAAAAAAAAGTTCCTAAGGGTACACAATATTACATGTAATATTGATTATTGGGAATAGTGAAATGGCAGAGTAGATCTGTGACATTTAATAAAACCTATTGTTTTTGCATAAGTATTCCACTTTTGTCAAATTTACTTATAATCACAATTATTGCTATTTTTCAAAGTAAACCTGTGGGCACAAGAAAGACTATTTCCAGAAAAAACAACAACAACACACACAAAAAACACTGTACATAGAGATAACATACATTCTTCAAGCTGTATTTACCAAAAGTGACTTTAGCAGGTCAGGCTAACTGTGGCCCAAATGACTAGCTGACCCTCCCACAGTTTAGAAGACAGGCACCCATGTCAAGCAAAAAAATGAACAGAACAAGAATGCTGGGACAACGGCCACTTATTCTACCCATCCCTGAGGATTGGCTTGTCCCTTTTCTCAAGGGTATAAATTATTTAACTTTGATGACCTATTTGTAGCTGTGTTTTATTCAATTCTGTAAAGACCTCTGTGATGGAGTGGGTGACAAATTCTGGGGAAGGAAACCAAAACAATTGTTTTGAAGTTCATTTCAGAACACACCAGTTGACCAGGGAAATGACAGAAAGAGAAGCCAAGTGTGGATACATAGACTATAGTGGTGTCCTTGGGTTCCTACAGCTCATCACGTTTTCCTTCTGGAAGTATGCGAAGGGAGGGCTTTCTGTCATTTTCCATCTTTCTCTTTCTAAAAAAAAAAAAAAAAATTAAAATATATATATTATTATTATTATTAGTTTTTACAGAGAGAAAGGGAGAGAGAGTTAGAAACATCAATGAGAGAGAAACATCGATCAGCTGCCTCCTGCACACCTTCCACTGGGGATGTGCCCACAACTAATGTACATGCCCTTGACCGGAATTGAACCTGGGACCCTTCAGTTCATAGGCTGATGCTTTATCCACTGAGCCAAACTAGTTTCAGCTCCATCTTTCTCTTTAGGTAGTTCGTTCTCTCTCTCTCTCTCTCTCTCTCTCTCTCTCTCTCTCTCTCTCTCTGTCTCTCTCTCTCTCTTCCCTCCCACCCCTTTAGAATTGGGAGAGGGGCGGAAAGGAGGAAGATAAAGGGTGAAATTCCACATGGTGTATAAAAGTAGGAAGTGGAATCCTTTAACCCCACCTAATTCTTGTTTTTTACATCCTGATTTTAGGATTTATTTTATTTTATTTTATTTTATTGATTTTGTACAGAGAGGAAGGGAGAGAGATAGAGAGTTAGAAACATCGATGAGAGAGAGTCATCGATCAGCTGCCTCTTGCACACCCCCTACTGGGGATATGCCCGCAACCAAGGTACATGCCCTTGACCGGAATCGAACCCGGGCCCTTCAGTCCCCAAGCCGACGCTTTATCCACTGAGCCAAATCGGTCTCGGCAGGATTTTTTTTTTTTTTTTTTTACAATAAATTGGAACTTTTGACTAAGGCTAAAAATAGAATACATGGTTGAGCATGAAGAAGTGACCCAGCTTCTCCTTCTCCTTTTCATTTTGCTTCAGTTTGAATGAGAAGGGGATAGTTCACACAATGAACAAGAACAGCAACTGTCTGTGTGTCTGTGAGCTTTGAGCCAATTATGATATTTTTGTGGGAAAGTTTCCAATTCGTAAGTCTCAGTTATGTAGAGGTGGGAGGCAGCTGGTGTGAATGCCTGTCTGCAGGCTACATGCACAATTACTCTGATCCAATATGGCATGGCATGACAGCAATGTGCTTATTCAAGAAAATAATTATCTCAGTTTTCTTAACCTAAGCTTTTTCATCCTTATCACTTTAAAAAAAGACAAGTAAAACAAGAAAAAGGCCAAAGCCAAATATTCAAAAGATTTTAAGATCGCTCAGCTACCTCTAGTGAGGGATAGCAGTAATGAAATTAAGCTAAGTCTGAACTCATCTTTCTCCACAGTTCCTATTCATACTGTCCCTCCCCTCCACCAAGTCTCCATTTAATTAACAACCATCATTTTCTTCAGTTTTCAAAATTTCCTGACTTCACTCTCTCCTTCATCTTTCATATTCAAGTGGCCACCAAATTCTGCTGCATCTACCTTCAAAGCATTGCCCATTTATTTATTGATGTATTTATTTATTTTTATTTATTTATTTTTAAAAAAATATATTTTATTGATTTTATACAGAGAGGAAGGGAGAGAGATAGAGAGTTAGAAACATCGATGAGAGAGTCATCGATCAGCTGCCTCTTGCACACCCCCTACCGGGGATATGCCCGCAACCAAGGTGTTAGGTCTAGTAATAATTAATGTCGTTTTCTAATACTTTTTAAAATCGAATTTATTTAAACACTACAACAAAATTTATTTAAACAATACAACAATATAGTTGCCGTTGTTTTCTACTACTTGTGCCCAACGCTCAGGAAGCATTTTAATCCCTCTGTTGTAAAATTCTTGTGATTTTGATGCAAAAAATTCGGTCAATGCATTTTTGAGGCATTCTTCATTATTAAATTTTTTTCCAAGAAGAAAGTTTTGCAAAGAACGAAACAAATGGTAATCGTAAGGGGCAATATTAGGAGAATATGCAGGTTGAGGGAGAACTTCCCATTCCAACTGGCGCAGTTTTTCAGCAGTGATTCTTGCAGTATGCGGTCGTGCGTTATCGTGGTGAAGAATTACGCCCTTCCGATTAATCAGCGCGGGTTCTTTTTCTCTTAAAGCTTGGGCTAACCTTTCCAATTGGGCACTATACACTGCACTTGTAATGGTTTGGTTAGATGGTAAAAGTTCATAATGAAGAATTCCTTTAAAATTCCACCAAACACACAACATCACTTTTTTCGCATGCAAGTCAGGTTTTGGCATGGGCTGCGGAGCCTCATTTTTGTCCAACCATTGAGGCCGCCTTTTCAAATTAACATACAGCACCCATTCTTCATCTCCGGTAACAATTTGCTCTAAAAACGGCAAACGGTTTTGACGAGAGAGGAGCGAACTGCAAATTGTGACTCTTTGATTACGGTTGTTGTCGGTCAACTCATGAGGAACCCATTTTCCAAACTTTTGGACTTTGCCAAGTGCACGCAATTGATTGGAAATTGTTTTTTGTGAACAATTTAAAGTTGTCGCAAGCTCTTGTTGGGTAATTTGAGGATTTTGCACCAAAAGAGCTTAAAGAGCTTCTTGATCAAAATTGGACACACGGCCTCGACCACTCTTGTCATCTAACGAAAAATTTCTCTCGCGGAATTTCTCAAACCAACGCTGGCATTTTCTGGCGCTAACTGCATCTTGACCAAGAGCACTACAGATGTTTTTTGCAGCCTTACTTGCTTTTCTTCCTAATTGGAACTCGTAAAGCATGCAGTGCCGAATATGCTCTTCATCTGCCATCTTCTTAGCCCTAGTTTTGCAACAAAAACCAAGCCAAACACAAACTTTTTCAAGCAAAACTTGTTAATTGCACTTCACACGTTCTGTAGATACCACGTGTTTGAAGGTTATGTCAATACAAGTCAACGCCAAGCAAGATTTTAAACGAATGTTTAAAAACAACATTAATTATTACTAGACCCGATACATACCCTTGACCGAAATCGAACCCGGGACCCTTCAATCCCCAAGCCGACGCTCTATCCATTGGGCCAAACCGGTCCCAGCTATTTGATGTATTTATTGATGTATTTAGTGATACCTACTGTGTACCATGTGTGCTCTCATTGTATCCTACGTACCAAGGATACAATGGCAACTGAGACAGACAGTTTCTGCCATCACCAAACTCATATTCTAATGGGAGCCCAGAGACAGGTAAATAGGCAATTTCAATACCATGTATGCAAGCTTGTGGGGAAGGTATAGGGTGCACATAGGGACAAATCTAGCTTTGGGATTTCAGAGAAGACGTCCTAGAGAATCAATGACTTAGCTGAGGTTTAAAGGCTTCTAAACCTTAAGATTTAGAAAAATGTAGCCAGAAGAAGAATGCTGCAAGCATTCCCCATTAAACAAAATTTCATTGGACACTTATTGTGGGGTCAGGCTTTACTCTAGGTTCCACAGTTGGTTAGATGAATAGATATCACCCTGGCTCTCCTACTGCTTAGAGGATGTCAGGGGGCGGGAGGGAATAGACTTGAAAATATAGGCACAAAATATCCAACCAGCAATTGCTCCTGAGTATCCAGCACTCCTCCCTGCAGCTCCAGGCTCTGCCTTGGACTGCGCTGCATGCCTAGAGTTCCCTATCAGAATGCCCAGAGTTTCCTGCTTAGCTGAGCATGGGTATTCTTCCCTGTACTCCCTGCCTGTCTCTATATGCTTTGGAATGCAGTCGCCGAGAGCCTTTACTGAAAAGCTGGGTTAATTAAAAATCCCACTATAGGTGGGGAAAACTGCAAACTGTCAGCTAGCATAGTTTTTCCTCCACGGTTCATGGGGAAAGAAATCTAAGGTACACATTCAACAAATATATGCTAGCTGTTTCATGAGGTGCTCAAGACAGGAAAAAAATCTCCTACACCATGGAGCTTTCATTTGAGCGAGGAGATAGACAATAAGTAAACATATAAAGTGACAGAATAATTAGAGATGGACGAGGGAAATAAAGAAGGTGATACTTCTGATAGCTCTTCTCAGAAGGCTCCTCAGTGATATCACCCTGAAGGAAGTGACATGTTGGAGTTGGGACCCTGGGGGTGGGAAGGAACTGATATGCAAAAAGCTAGAAAAGAGTTGCAGAAAAAGACCATATGCAAGTCTTCCCAAGGGTCTCCTGCCCTTAGGTCATTGCCTCTCATCACAGGTGTCACCTTCTAATCTCTGCTTGCTCACAACGTGGCCACCTATCTCTCAGGACAACTCAGTCCTATCCGCTTATTGGGTATCCCCCAAGCAGGGCCTGCTTCTAGGTCACAGGCAACATTTAGTTCCATCCTTGGATGTTGAGTCCTATGTGAATGACTATCACCGCTAGTCTGTGATGGCTTTCAGGGACCCTGCAGGCAGTAAGTTCACTGCCATTGTCTAGAAATTCAACCCTATTTCTGCAAGTATTGAATCTAAGGCTGCTCCCGAATGGCAACAACGCTTTTTAGTGGATGATTAATCCCAAATCTGAAATCCTTTGTGTTCCTTTCCTGTTCTACCCACCCGCCTATTTTTCCCAACCATGGGTGTGTGCTCAGCTTCCATCACATGAAAGCCAGAAGGCCACCCAATCCCTCCAGATGCCAGCAGGCTGGAGATGCGGGCCTTTTCAGGAAGGGCGGCGGCTCCCCGGGTTCCCCGGGAGCTGCAGGGGGGCCAGGGCGGAGAGCGCCAGGATGACGTCACTCGAAGGTGGCCGACTCCGCGCGGGGGGCGTGATGTCACGCGGGCGGCGGGCCGGGCCGCCGTGAGGTCACCTGCTGGGCGCGGCCGGGCCCAGTCCCCGGTGACGTCACGGGCGGGGCGGGGCCAGAGCGTGTCAGCGGAGCCGAATCAAAACAAGCCGGAGACCCGCCTTTTCCCTCCGGCCCCCGAGCGCGTCCCGCTCCTCGCGCCCCGAACCCGCGGCTGCGAGCCCCGGGGCGGCGCGCCGGCTGCGGGAAGCCGGGCAGGGCGCGGCGGCGGCGGGATGGCGGGTTAGACGGGTGCCGGCCCGCGCCCTCCATTCTCTCCGCCCCGGAGCCGTCCGCGCTCCGGGTCCCGAGCGCCCGCGCCGCGAGGGGAGCCGCCTTCGCCGGCCCCGGGCACCCCCCGGACGCCTCCCTTCCCCCCCACCCCCCGAGATGCCCAACCCCAAAAACAGTAAAGGCGGACGCAAAAACAGACGCGCCAACAGCAGCGGCGACGAGCAGGAAAATGGAGCCGGAGCCCTGGCGGCGGCGGGCGCGGCGGGCGCGGCGGCGGCCGGGGGGGCCCTGGCGGCGGCGGCGGGCTGCGGGGCGGCAGCGGCGGGCGCGCCGGGCACCGGGGGAGCGGCGGGCACCGGGGGCGCGGGGACCGGCGCCGCCAACAACGCCGCTGCCAACGCCGCCGCCGCCGGCAACAACGCCGCCGCGGGAGCTGCCGCCGCGGGCGACGGTAAGAACGGTAAGAAGACGGGGCGACCGGGCGGGCGCCCACTTCCTCCCCGACGGGCACGGCGCGGGGGGCGCGGGCGGCGCGCGGACAATGCGAGCCAGGAAGGGCGCACCCCGCCCTCCGCCCCGCCGCGGCGGCCCCGGCCCGGACCCCTGCGCCTGGCGGCCGGCCGCGGCGGCGGATCCGCGGCCCCGGCAGCCCGCGCCCCGGACAACGCGGGGCGCCCGGGTGCCCGCCCGCGGCCGCGCTGCCCTCGGGCCCCGCGCCGTGGTGCCCGCGCGGGCCAAGCCTGGTGTGTGCGCCCCGGGCCGGAGGGGGAGAGGGAAGGGGGGAAGAGCCGCCCAAGTTGAGAAGAATGATCCGATTGAAAACTTGGGCACCGGTTCATCCTCCCCTCTGCCCGAGCGAAGAGCCCTCCGTCCCAGCAAGTCCGGGCTGGCTGTGCCCGTGGCCACAGGTGGAGCGGCCGCAGAGACATTTGTGCGGTGTTGGGCGTATGCGTGTGTGTGTGTGTGTGTGTGTGTGTGTGCGTGTGCGCGCGCGCGCTCTTTAATCCTGCAGCTCGCTTGAGGAAGGAAGAGAATCTGAACTTGACTTCCGTTGTTCTCAGCCCGGACTTTAAAAAAATAAAAAAAATCCACTATGCATTGAATTTAGAAGGAAGCTTGCTGCTCTTAGGGGAGTGCCTAAGAGCGCAGCTTTGGAGGGGCACCTACGGAACAGTGGAGATGTGGCAGGACTGCTGATGTCCCTGCACAGACCAGGCTTTGCCCGAGGCTGCAAGCGAGCACTTCGCTCACCTGGACAGTTCCGTTGAATGCCCGTGGTCAGCCAGATTTTCGGGGAAGGGAATATAGGTAGCCTGGAATGGGAGAAGATTTAAGATCTTTAATTCTAGCTTTTGACTTGCAGCTTTCAGGTTTTTTTTTTTTTTTTTTTTTTTTTAATAAATCCATTCTTGATGTACATCAGTCACTCTTTTAAATCGGGGCACCTGCACTTAGAAGAAACCCACAGCGACGTGTTGCGGGTTAGAAACAGAACGGTAGGCCTCTATGGGCTGTGTCTCTGCAGTATGGACATAGGAAGTTTCCCAAATTTAATTCGCCTATGTGAGTGTTTATAGATAGGACAGCATGTGGCCAGACTGTCTTCTCCGTGTCCTGTTGTTTTCCTGGCTCTAAACTTCATTTTGGTTTTGATGTGACAGAGGGGGAGGGAGACAGACTCCTCCTGGCTCAGCCACTTAGAACTTCGTCATCTTGGGGAAGGTCAGTCTTTCTGAACCTCAATTTCCTTGCCTGTAACATTAGAAAAAAAAGAAGTATACTGATTATTGTCCCCCTCAGAGGCTTCTTGTGAGGCTCAAAGTGTCCTTTCTCCACCCCACCCCTAGTTCTTGTCGTTTTAAAGGCTTGCTACTTTGGTAAGAGCTTTAGTAAAGTTCCTCAAGAAAAGTAAGTGATAAACAATGATCTCGCAGCCATTCATTCATTCATTCAGAAAATACTACGCCCTTGAGTGACAAGTACCAAGTTAAGTGTTGAAGGAGATAGTGGTAATCAAGAGAGAGGGCCTCCTGGTTAACCCCTCCCTCATGGAGTTTGCATTCCTATTCTGGGGGTGGTTGTGGCTTGCCTTTTTGCAAGCTTCAAATTAGCTATTTTCTTTTCTTCTTTGTCCAAAAGGTTTAGACCACTTTGTGGTGGTGTGAGGGAATTTTCTTCTTAGGCTGGTGGTATCTCCTCATTTGAAAACAACCTGGTTGTGATGTCCCTATTCACTCTCCTCTGAAATGGCAGAAGCAGGTATATTCAGCAGTTCTGTACCTATTTATGCAAAGTTACATATTTCTGATTTGGAACTTGTTTTTATTAATTGAGTAGGGGGAAAAACAGTGCCACACTCAGGGTTCGAGAAACTACAAACTTAAGTTGTGTTAGAACTGAAGCTGGATTTTATGACCCCAGATTCTTGGTGCTGACACGGTGTGAGATCTCAGTGAGTGATCCACTTTCATTCGGAGAACTCTTACTGATAATAACTGAACTTGGATGCTGAGACCTGTGTGCAAAATGGATAAATGAGGAAATTGCAGATGCTTTTCATTTTGCCATTTAAAGCTGTGCATTACAACGTAGGGGTGGGAGAAGTAGCATTGGTGAATTTTTAAAGGAAGGGGCAAAGAGGTATGTGCCAACTCTCAAAATCAATTGTAAAGGCCCAATTATTTTGATTTTTAAGATGATATTAATGGGGCTATTTTAAAAAGGATAATTTTTATTGATTTCAGAGAGGAAGGAAGAGAGCAAGAAACTTTCATTAATCGGCAGCTCCCCCAGTGGGGATCGAGTTGGCAACCTGTGCCCGTGCCCTGATAGGGAATTGGAGCATGATCTCCTGGTTCTTATGTTGACACTCAACCACTGAGCAATACTAGCCAGGCTAATGGGACTATTATGGAATATCTAAGTATCTTTTTTTTTTTTTTTTTTTTTTTTACTTAACTGTGATTTATATTAGATTTTGTGATTATGAATATTACAAATCAAATAATTTTTCCAAGGATGTAGTAAATGTACATTCTATTAAACTTTAGAAGGTTTATTCTCACTGTTTGAGTCAGTTGTGATCTACATTGCAAGCATACAAACTTAATGACTTCACTAGAAGTTAATAATATTTATTTGTAGTTGTTTAGAGTATATAGAATGGTTTCATGTCTTCTTGGGCAGTGCGGCCACCAGGGCAGGGTAATATTAGTTGCTCACTGTTTGTCAGTAGGTATAAATAACTACTTATCCTAGAAAAGCAGATTATTAGCTAGGGAAAGCTTAGGGAAGTTTGGTCTGGTTGTTGTTGAAGAAGTTGAACTGTTGCAATTTTCCATCTTGGGTAAGTTGAATATTAATAGTAAGGATTTTGTATCCCAATAAGAAATGTATTAATACACTTGTATATTGATTTATTTTAATCCTCACGGGATGATATGTTTTCATTGATTCCAGAGGCATAAAAAGGGAGAGAGAAAACGTCGATATGAGAGAGAAACGCTGCCTTCCTTATGTACCCCAACTGGAGATAGAGCCCACAACCTGGGTATGTGCCCTAACGGGGAATTGAACCCTCAACCCTTTGGTGTACTGGGCAAGACTTCAACCAACTGAGCCATAGAGGGCAGGGCTATTAGAACATTTTTAGATACTGTTCATTTATGTTTATGAAGCTTTTTGCAGGGATTGTAGTAAAAGCTGTGGAACCACTATCCTCCTCCTACATGGTAAACATCTGTCTGCACATACTTTGATTGTAGGTGGACAAGATTTGCCTGCAGTCATCATTTTTAGGATGTCGTAATCACACAGTTGATTATGACTATGCAGTTTCTTTCTGGAATTCTATTTCCATTAGATCTTTTTTTTTTTTTTTCTTCTTTTTTTGCTTCAGGCCTAAAATTATATGAACCCTTGATCATAATATCCCATTTTCAGTGGGCCTGGATCCCAAGTCCTTTTAGAAGTTTCTGCTTTCTGAATGGCCATGGTTTACCATTCACTCCTGACTGCCACCATAACCCTTGGCCTGCTGAGTCTGCCTCAACTCATTTAACCACTCTTTCTAGGAAATGGAATTAGTTTATATAGTGATTGGCTTTGACCTAGATTCACATTGGGTAGACCTAGATTCACATCCCGGCTCCGCAAATTACTTACCACATGGTCTGGAATAAGTCATTTGACTTCTGTGAGCCTCAGTTTCTGCATGTTTAAACTGGGATTATAGTACCTATCCATTCTTATGCAGTAAGATACCTATCTCTACTTCCCTATGATGTACATAATACATATTACATACTTACATGCAAGTATGTATGTTTATAAACAGTGTCTGAGTTATAAAAACGAGCTTACTAAATGTTAGCCGTTTGTCTTAGGTCCTGGAAATAGTCTCTGAGACAGGGATTGACGTGCGGGAGGCTTCCTGTGGCTGCTCTTGGCATCTTCACTAATGGCGGAGCGAGGGGAGCAGGGCAGGGGGAGGCGTTGGACTGTGATGCAGTGATGATGGAGCTCTGGTGCTGGATGGCCCTGCAGAGCTATCTAACCAGGCAGCATGGGGGCAGGGCCTTCAAACCTCCCCTCCCCCTCTGACTGGCTCTTTGGACCCGGTCATCCCCGGGGAAGAGGGTCTGGAGCGCCTCTGTGGAGAGGGGCTGAACTGAGAGCCTTTGGGTCCAAGAGAAGGAGAGCCTCTTCCTCCCCTAGCACTATGGGTCTCCTCACTTAGCGCCGTTCACCGGGAACACGGGCCTGGCGTGGTTCCCAGGACTCCATAGGCTCCAAGGGCCAGGTTGGGAGTTAGCAGCCGTCATAACATTGTTCCGATGGGAATATGTGTTCTGAATTCCATGTATCTGTTTACAAATAGGTGTTTAGAGCACCACCTATTCCCTACAGACAGTATTTGTGTTTTTGGCCTACCCAGGCCTATCTCTATTGAAAGGAAAATGAAGAGTGTTTGCTTTCTGTTCATTTTCTAATCAAGGAATATTTGTTGAGGGTGTAAAGTATGTAGCCACCATGGTGGACTTGGAAGACATTTTCTTGCCTTATCTGGAATTTATTTCTGTTGGAGCTTGAAAAATATCTGCTAATTTTAGATCTTGTCTTAGAAATCTACCTTTGTAATGGGCATTGGTAGAAAATATTGCCCAATTCATCAAAGATTCATCTTGTGTGCTTTGTTGATTGTAGTAAGAACTATTCTGTGCTTTGCTAATGGTGTTTTATGCACAGCCCTCACTCTTTCTCTCTTTACTTGTTGCAGGACCTGAGCTTAAATTCTAGATACTAAATCTTTGATGTTAGCTTTCCTTCAAGTCCAAGAATATATATTATCTGTGAAAAACTGAAAAACAGGATATAAAACTGGGAACTCTCTGCAGCTTAATCCTCCTCTGAGCAATTTAAAGGACTTGAGGGTACCAAAAGGAAAATTTTAGGGGAATAACACTGTCCTTATTGATTTTGATCAACAGCTCTTTAATATTTTTAAGGGATTGATTCAATTAAAGATTTTTGTCATTTCATTATTTTATAAAATGGGCATTATGGAAGAAAATTAAAAAAAAAAAAAAAAAAAAGAGGATAGGCAAAGTTCTTTTTTACTTTCTAGTCAAACACATAATCCCACCAGTTAGATCACCATTGTTAACATTTTGATACATATTCTTGTAGCCTTAACATTTTTGTTCTTAACAGTTTTTGAAAACAGAGGATCATATATTTTACTAGAGGCCTGGTGCACAGAACTCGTGCACTGGTAAGGGTGTGTGGCCTGTGGGGATCAGCCCACTGCAGCTGCTCATCCTGGTTAGCTGAGCAGTGCTCCCACTGTGGGAGCACACTGACCATCAGGGGCAGCTCCTGTGTTGAGCGTCTGCCCCCTGGTGGTCAGTGTGTGTCATGGTGACTAGTTGACTGGTTGTTCTGGTCATTCTGCTCTTCAGTCACCGGGCTTTTATTATATAGGATAATCTACTTTTTACACATACAGTATTTTGTGGGCATTTCAGCAGAGCCACAAATTTACTTGTGTTTTACCACTTTTTTTTCTTGTTAATTCTCACCCGAGGATTTTTTTCCCCCCATTGATTTTTAGAGCGAGTGGAAGGGAGGGGGAGAGACACACAGAGAGAAACATCGATGCGAGAGAAGCACATCGATTGGTTGCCTCTTGAACTCACCCCAATGGAGCCTACAACCGAGGTGCATGCATAATGTGTCATCATATGTCTGCATTTGATCATTCTACTATTGTTTGATCTTTAGGTTCTGCTGTTGTTGGATCTCTGGGCATTATCCAGTTACTTTCTTAGGATAAATTCTTACCTGTGGACTTGCTATGTCAAAGGATATGCATATTATTATGACTTTTAATACACGCTGTCAGATTGCCCTATGGAAAGGTTGTACCAGTTTGGCCCTGCTGTGGTCAGAGTGCCCTTTGCTCATGGCCTCACTGACCCCTGGTTCTTACTGTTTTAAAGGCATGCTGGAGAATTGCTGGTACCCCAGAATGTCTCAGCAATAGGCGGGCTTCTTTGGACCAATAGCCTGGAGCAGCTGCTGCCACACTTAGCGGGATTTTCCAAGCCTTTATTGATTTCTGCTGGGGACTTATGTGCTTTTTAGTGATTTGGTGGTTAACAGATTCAACAGAATATTTAATAATGCTGAAGGATATTTTAGTTAGTGAAGATAAAAGCATAGGCCTTGAAATCCTGTTTGTACCATTATTCTATTCTTCAGAAGTAAGACTGAGAGCATTTTTAAAGTTTTAGTCAAAAAGAATGTGTCTTTTTTAAAGTTTTAGTCAAAAGGCATGTGACCTGGGTGTAAAGCTTATTTATAAGTGCTACAACTTACTAGCAATGTTACTTTGGGGCAAGTTACTTGATCTTTTTTGGTTTCCATTTTCAAATGCAGCCTTTTGGAGTGCTTTTGAAGATTAAGAAAAATATATGTGAAAAATCTTGGCACAGGGCCTGAAAGATATGATTACTGTCAACGATAGCTTTATAAATTTTATGACTTTCTTCAACCTTCTTCAGTAACAAAAGCTGCTAAGCTGTGATGCTCTTGAGAACTGTCCCTGAGACAATAAGGTGGTGGTGAAGTGTCTGTGAGTATTAGAGAAAAGGACTGGTATATACAGGTTTTTATTCAAGTACTGATTTAACTCCAAATGATCTGTTCTTTCCTCACTATCTTTCTCTGATCATAGTTAACCTGGAAAAATCAAACTATTTAGTTAAATAGTAAAACGCAAAGTGTGAGAACTGTTACATCTTCATTTCTTCATTCGGTCACTTATCCATATTGTCTAAGGTGAGTGCCTGCTATTTGTCAGGCACGTGCTGGGCTCTGGGGTTACAAGGACAAAAGAACAGGGCTTGGGGTCTTTGGCATTGTTGGGAGCCTTTGTAGCAACAAGTGCAAGTAGGTAGTTACATGTACTACAGAAGGGCAGTTACGAAACAAAGACAGGATCTTCTGAGGTGGTAAAACATTGGATTTAAATGTGGGAATTGGATAAAGTGTGAAGATGTGGAGAGGTGAAATGAGCATGTGGAGTTGGAAAGTAGCTGAGAGGAGTCAAGGAGCTCTGTGTGTTCTTTAGGGATCCTCCAGTGCTTAGTAATGCCCTCTCTTCTCCTGGCAACAGTTAGAATAATTCACTCACTAATTTACTTGTTCATTTGTTTGCTTAGTATTCATGGTTTTATTCATCTATTCACTCATCCACTTACTAAACATTTATTATGTGCTTACTACTTCTGTGACTGGAAGGATAATGTTGAATTGCACTTGTGCGTATCAGAATCTGCACCCCCCACAGGCTGAAGCTGGGTAGAGACATGTATGTAAACACTGGGGCCACGATAATGGCGCTACGGAAGCCCAGTGGGGGGAAAAAAATTCATTTCCTGGTGGAGGGACAGTTGAGCTGAGTCTTGCAGGAAGAGAAGCAGTTAGCTCTGAAAACAGAGGAAGGATATTTCAATCAGAAGGAGGTGGGAAAGAGCCTTGAGTTCTGGTTGCTGCCAGGAGTTTGTGGTTGGTTCAAGGTAGGACCAGAGGATGGAAAGGGAGGGAGCTAGGCAGTCAGCTCTGGATGTTCTGTAGCCAGTGCAGAACTACCCCCGAAGTATGTCAGCAGGGACAAGGTCAGTGGAATCCGCAAAAGGAAATAAACATAGATTGTTGGCAAGCCAGCCAAGGATCGGCAGTCCAGCCTGCCATGGGCCCTTGATTGCGGTTTTTCAGTAAAGCAGTAGGCAGACTGCACACCCTGCAGTTTTTGCACAGCAGGTGATGGTGTCTCCCAAGGCTGCTTTGTGCAAAAAGTGTGTCTTAATTGTGGGCACCAGCATCCCTGTGCTTCCCAGCCATAGGAGGTTAGCTAATTGAGGTTAACTTCAGAGAACCAAATGCCAAGGGCGGGACTGGGGCCGTGGGAGCACAGAAAGACTTTTCCCTGGGGGCGAGTGGGGCTGTGCCTGTGGTTTATTTTTCAGACTTTGGTACAAAGTGCCAGGTTGGACTAATTATCTTGGTTTGTCATTTTGCGTTTATCATCATCAAATCAGTTTTAAAACAATAAACTCTTATGAGGTGGAGTGTGTGTGGGGTGTTGTTTTGTACAAAGTGATTGTGTGTATGTTTTAATTCTGTGTTTCAGAACGCTTCCCGTTTTTAGTAATTGGTGAAATAGCAACTTACTTTATTTAATCAACATGATGTTTTAGCTTGATTGTACTTGAGAGGTTTTTATCAACTGACAAAAAGTGAGTAGCATTTGTATTACTTAATAATTGTATGTTCTGATTTATCAGAAGTAGAAAGGGAAAACAAATTATTTCTGCTAAATTATACTTACGAGGATAATATTTGAAAACTGTTGTAGAAATTCAAGTTAGAAGCAAGAAAGATTAAGGGGAAGTTTAAAGAAAAGCGAGGAAAGAGGAAGACATAAAGAGGAAGTGTTCAGTGTTAATCATGTAATTGTTTAGACTGCAATCAATAAGAAAGTCAGTATCATTCTCATATATACACATAATGCAGTGTATTTCACAGATTTAAATCGTCAGAGAAGAAGAACTTTTCCCCTACCCTTTTAGGTTCAGTATTTGGAGGCCTGCAAATACAACTGACAAAAGATAGATTGCAGAGAGAAAAGTCAGATTTAATCACAGAAAAAAATGTGACTCATAGGGGCTAGGGGTTAGGATATGCGACTTATATACCATCTTCGTAGGAGAAGGGCACTTAATGGGGGAAAACAAATGACCTCCTGATAGAAGGGGACAGAGAGAAAGGACATCTTTAGGAAAACAAATAACTTTCTGGAAAGACAAATGGTTCTAAGAGAATAGCTGGGAGATATGACAGTTCTGTGACAATGTGCGTTTCAGTGTGGTGTGGAGACTTACCTCTGGTGATAGAGTCTCTTCCCTGGTTGCTTCTAGGGAGGGGATTTAGGATGATTGAGTTCTTTTGAGAGGCCTTTCTTTTTGGCAGATAGAAGATTTCAGGAACTTAAAAGCCTTCAGCTCACAATAGTTTTTAGGCCACAGTGGCATACTCTGGACCCCATCAAAATATATTGCAACTCAAATCATGTTACCCCTATAATAGCAATTATAGATAGTCAGATAGCAAAAGATAGTGTCATAGTTCAGGATTTCTATTTTTCATTTCATTGGAAATTTATTAGAAATAGAGAGCCTTAAGGCATATGACTGTGTAAAGCTGATAAAGAGGATGAATTTAGACAAAAGTTAGTAGGATATCAAATTGCTCATATGAGTCAGGGAGATATTTGCTAAATTTAAAATGTCTGTTTTGCCCTAAGGGTAAGCCCAAGTTTGTTGATGCTTTACCTCATGTCTCTTCAAGTTAGAGCACTCAGGAGAATCTTTTGACATTGATGCTGAAACTGAATCACCATCTATTTTAGGTTTCTAAATCAGCACTCCTGAATGTAATGGTTATTTCAGTATAATTTTTAGTAGAATTCTGTTACAACACAATTTCTTATTAAAGTCACAGTCTCCTTGTTATGCCCGACAAAACTCAAATGTCTGGGCAGACGTGGAAACAAACTGGGGAATGCACAGAAGCAAGTTCTGGCTATTTTTGATTGGCAGCAGGTGCAGTTTGTAACCTGAGAGGCTGAGCTGGGATGGTTGGTGGCTGTTGTTAGTGAACACACACAATGTGCCAGAAGCCATGGAGAGAGCCTGGCACTGAGAGTAGGAAGTGTCCTCCAGTGGCCGAGGCAAGAACGTGCACGCCTAACATGAGGCAGCTCCAAGAATTCTTCCAGTTGGTTTCCAGCTCCTCAGGCCTCCTCTTACCCGGCAGCACTTCCACACTGCCGTTAGCCCTGTAGTGATGTGGTCTGACTCTATCAGGCCTTCAGTTTTAGAGGCCCAGGTGAGGCTTTGCAGTACAGAAGGCAAAGAGGTTAGATTCCTGGGTGGTAGGTGTGTTGGCGCTTCAAAACCCACAGAATCAAAAGAAAGGAGAAGTGACCGTTCCCAGTGATAGGAACGATGCTGGTACTGCCATTGCCCTTCATCTGAGAGCTTACTAAGACCAGGCGTGACACCTCGCAGTCTGCGGTCTAGGTTTGAGGACGAGGACACTAAGCTCCCCAGACGGCCGCCTCTTCGGCAGTGAAGGCGCTATGGGTCAGGGAGATGTGGGCCCCATGCCACAGTTGGATCCTCTTTGATGTTGGATTCATCTTGACGGGCACGCACATGTGCGTAAAATATGGAGTTGTTAAGTAGAGGACTTACATTCAGTATAAAACAACCAAGGAAGCAATAGAGCCAGGTAAAGTACTTTTAAAAGGTCTCATGCTTATCATTTTGACACTTGACCTGAAATTTAAATTTGTAAAACAAGAAAGCACCGGAGCAAGGAAGCACTTTGCCCACACCTTGTGTACTCGTGATCAGATTCCTTCTCATGATAGGACTTCTGCTCTTGTAATGGGCACTCTCTGTTCTGCATGGGTCACGTTTCATAGTTGAGCACTGATGATCTTCCTTAGGCTAACATCCTCCAAGTAGGATCGCTGGTCACAGGCTTTGGTTTTTCAGGCTCTGGTGCACCTGGCCGACCCATTCTCCGGAGGAGGTTTAACCTCCTTATGCTAGCACTGGCCCAGCATGGAGTGCTCCTTTCTCCACACTGCTCAGCATGGATCTTAACCACTTTTGGATGGATGACAAAAATCCCCCTCCCACGGTTAATTTTATTTGTATCTGTTGGACTTTATGTGTACTGCTCGTTTGCATTTTTTTCTGTTTGTGTTTTTTTTTTTGCCCATTTCACTAATGGGATATTTGGGTTTTTACTGATCTGCATCGGTCTTTGTATAATCAGGATTCTTTTTGAGGTACATTTCCCCCTGTTTTATGGCTTGTCTTTTTGCTGTTTAAAAGGTTTTCATTCGTTAGAAATGTTACAGTTTCATTTGATCACAGAACATCCACATAGAGAGAGAACTTCAAGAGGAGGATAGGGGAGAGGGCTGCAAGCTGTCTGTGAAATTGTTTGTAGGGAAAGTGGTCGGGCGTGGCATACCACTTGTGACTGCGTTCCCTTGGGCATCAGTGCACAGTAATGCTGTTACACTCGTGAGGGTCTGTTTCCTTTTCGTATTTAATTTTAGAGGCTCTCTCACAGAGTTGGTTGCAACTCCTGCCACCCTCTCTGACCTCTTGACCCTCAGCTTCCCTGACCACTGCTGACCAATTGACAGCCGAGCTTCAGTGCTCAACACCTATCACTTTCTGTACTTTTCTAAAATCCCTTGAAGTTTTTATTCCAACCAGTTCCAAGGACTTTGAAACGTCTACATAAAGGCCCATTATTTCCTTATCACGTCTTCTCAACAACCAAGCTGCAAACGGGGAGGCCTCTGGTAGGCTAACTTGCCCGTGACCTCCTTTTGATAGCAAACTTAAATGCTGAATCATAAGCAAGTTCAAGTTTTTATCATTCTGGCGTTTGGATTGAAATTACATTTGTATGTTAATAAACTGAGAACATAGCACTCAATTGAAACAAGCATGTATTCCCACCCCAGACATCATGTTGATTTGATAGCCCTTGTGCTTTTTCAGATGACTGAGATTTGGAGATTCCACAGAGTGAGATTTGAGGTTTGGTTATAGCTTGAGATCTGCCATTTTGCAAGGCCAAGGAACCTTTCTGAGTTTCAGTGTTCTTATCTTTAGAAAGGGGAGAGGGTGGGGGTAGTAACATGACATCGTTTGTGACTAAATCTTTACAAAAACTGTAGAGATGTTTGAAAAAGGAGAGTTGTGTCAAGATTTGGGGTTTTTCGTGTTTTCTGGTTGGGATTTTGATTTCCAGTTTGTCATGTGGCAGTGTGGCTGCTTCCCAATTTGTAATGAACTGCACACTCCGATGAGTTGGAAGAACCCAGGCCGCCCTTTGCTTTCCCCAGTGGAGTTTGCAGCAAACGCTCTCCTAAAACCCTTATTCAGCTTCCTTGGGGTGGCTTTAGTTTCTCTTTAAGTTCAGATCTGGGAGTTCTTGCTGTGTGGATTTTCCCAGAGACTTCAGTGCTCGCCTGCTGGCCTCAGGGTAAGTCCAGCTCCTTGAATGAGTTGAGCTTTTCTGGAGTTCCTGAAAAAGACCTTTCTGTCCCCAGCAAACGGAAGGACTGTGGCAGCTGAAGCCTTAGGGAGGGTTCTTTTTGCCAGCGTAAGTATAGCTGACTTGGGGATTTTTGTTGTTGTTGTGATCTGTGAATCATTCTGTACCCAGGTTTCATAATAACAGCAGATTCCACTGTGATTTTAACCACTCGATTAACAGAGCCTTGCTTTTGGTCTATTGTACTACACGGTTTTTGAGTAGGTGCCTGCCTGTATATGTAATCATGACTCAACATAGTTCACGTTTTGATTCACTTCAGGCCTTTCTGCCTTCTGCTCTTTACCTGCCACTAGGGCCTTATGGAGTGGGAGTTTAAGTATTATTGTAAAAGCATTAAAACGCTTACATATGACTTTAATTTGTTTCCTTACTTCCCTTTTAGATTTTGCATTTTAAATTAGGTTAAAGAAAAATGAAAACGAAACGAAGAAGAAAGAAAACAGAACAAAACTAATTTATAGAGGCATACAACAGATTGGTGGTTACCAGAGGGGAAGCGGGTGGAGGAGGGTGAAGTGAGCAAAGGGGGTCAATTGTATGGTGACAGATGGAAACTAGACTTGGTAGCAGCATGACCTAGTTCATGCAGATGTCAGTTTATAATTCTGTACACCTGAAACTTTCATAATGTTATAAACCAATGGTTACCTCAAAAAAATAAGTTAACAGAATTGTGAATATGTCATACTATGTTGGATTTATACATAGTAATTTGTATAGGCATGTGATACTTGGCATGTGTATATATCAATGTGTTTATATTGAATCTTTGTTTTTCTTGGATTTGGTTGATTAAAAACAATTCGTAAGCTTCACCTTTAAGATACTCATATTTGCAAAATTTGAGTTTGGAATAAATCAGTTTTCCTCATAACTTCTTTTTTTTTTTAAATATTCTATGAAATATATAATCTAAGGAATACTTGAAAGAAGTTTTAAAGTATTCCTTAGATTATATATTTTAGAGAGGGAGAGAGAGGAATAGAGAGATAGAAACATCTATGAGAGAGAAACATAAAATGACTACATGCACATTGCTGGGAATCAAGCACAAAACCAAGGCATGTGTCCTGACTGGGAATCGAACTGGAGACCTCCTGATTCATGGGTCAATGCTCAACTGCTGAGCCACATCAGGAAGAATTTTGGAAGAATTTTTAAAGAATCAATTTGAAATGTTTTTCTCTTGACAGATATGGAAATATTATTCAGAATTCATTTGAAATATAATCATATGTACATTGTATATATTTACATATGTTAATAGAGTTTTATGTAATACTAGTAGCTCATCGCATGATACCGTGCACAGTTGGCCACCCACCGCTTCCATTGGGAGCAAGCTGGAACTGCAGCGCACCACCAGGAGCCGTGCTGCTTTCATGGGACCCAGGGGGGACCCCCGCTGATTCCACAGGAGGTGGGAGGGACCTGTGCTTCGCTCGGTCGTGGAGGCTTCAGGCTGGCCCCCCTGTCCCTGTCCACGTCTGCTCTGGCTCCGGTGGGCCGGCCCGAGCCAGGCGCAGTGAGGAAGCGAGCATTCTCCCAGGCCGCTCATGCTGCCCCCTCTCAGCGGCCACCCCTCTGGGACTGCTGAGACTGGGTGGCACTATCTTGTGAATATGGTGCCACTTTCTTTGTGATAGAGTGATGGTTAATTTGCATACTACCCTTTTATTAGATAGGATGTCAAATTCTCTTGTGGCCAAATTTCTAGGGATTTTTGCCGTTTTATAAATGATATATTACTTTTCCCCTTTAGTTTAGAAATGAATAGTTTTAAGTCTTTGGTGATCATACTGTAAAATTATATCGGTGTTGTGTAAGAGTTAGTAATTAGGAAAGGAGTGAAGGTCTAGTTACAAGGACCATACCGGCACGTTGGCCGTTGTTGCTCAGTTGTTAGAGTGTTGGCCTGCACATGATAGGTCAAAGGCTTGCAGGTTTGGATCTTGGTCAAGGGCAAGTACCTGGGTTGCAGGTTCCAGCCTGGTTAGGTGTATTTGGGAGGCAACCAATCACTGTGTCTCTGTCACATGGATGTTTCTCTCTTTCCCTTCATCCTCCCTTCCCTTCCATCTCTCTAAAAATCAGTGGGAAAAACATCCTGTGATGAGGATTAACAAAAAACCCCCACAAAAACAAAAAGCAAACCAAACAAACCAACCCACGACATCGCTGTCTGAATAATTGATCAGTGGGATCTAAACTTTTCAATAGGAAATGTTATGAAATGCTCTCTTGGAAACAAGTCATATCATAACATGCTGTGTGAGTGTCCTTAGATGATGCACTGCTAGGCCAGGACTTAAGACATGACTGATTTGTGAGTCTAGTTTTCATTTTTCCTGAGGTATGTATAACACTTAGACATGCCTTCTCCTTTGACAAGTCTTTTCCTGTTGCAACAGATTCTGTAACTTGCTTGGTTGCCGAAGCACTGGCCTGCAGTGTGGCCCGCAGGCAAAAGCTTTGTTTTTCTGTCTAATCCCAGCAGAGTGACTCCTAGGGTGGGAGGGATCGCTATATAGCATTTTCTCAGGTTTATTTTGTAGGGAGGGCAGGGGAGCAGAAAGGGACATGGAAAACAAAGATAGGGAAATGAATTGAGCACTTTGCGCTGGGGTTTTTATTGGTTTAAGTACAGTAGTCTTAAAAATCATCCTGAGATTTGGTACATTGACCCAGTTCGTTGACCAAACAGGGTCCAGGAAAGGCAGGCTGAAATTTTGTTTCTCAGTGTCAGTGATTTTTCTGCTGTTCAATTTGACAGTCTCTGTACTGGTAGAAGGCTTTTTCTTAATATTTTTAAAAGGAAATTGCTTTATTTTTATTGATTGACAAGTAGACCTTTGCTCATGAGTTATTTTTCTTTAGTTTAGCAATTCTATTAGCTTGAGTAGGTTTACCTCATTGTCTATCTTTGTTTTTAAAAAGTGCAAAGATTGAGGTCAGGAAATCTTTATATTGTAGTTGGGTTTAAGCACTTGCTTCTTTAACTTGGTTTTCCTTATATGTAGTTTTTAAGTGATTCTGAGGATTCATATGGTATTGAACATTTTGAATAAACTTACTGGTTGAATGACCTTAGGCAGACCACTAAAGGAAGTGGCTCAGGAAGAGTTTGTAGAATCTGAACCAAGGGATTGCCTTATTTCTACTTGTGGAACTTCGGTATTTTTAAGAAACATTCAGGAATAACTATAAACATTATCTTCATCCTGACTTTCAGCCTAAATTAGGTTTATTTTGAGTCCATGTCACTTTGGGTCCTGACATGGCCTCTGTTAGTTAAGAAAAATGTGAATTTCTACTCTATAGTCAACAATGATACATTTATATATCGATACTGATATATCATTATCAGGGTATTGAGGCCAGAATGGAAATAAAAATTAGGTAAAATAGAAACATAAGCTTTCTGCTTAGTTTGAATTTGAGGCTTGGTAGGCTGTGAGTTTTAATTGAAAGTAAGGAAAGAGTGGGTCTAGGAGAATAAACTAAATATATTGAGTGGATGTTAAAAGCCCAAGTTGTTAAATATAATTGAAGGGCTTTTTAAAATTTATCTATTTTTATTTTATTTTATGTGAAGCTTCCATGTTTATTTGGACAGGGTGGTTTGTCTGAGTAAAAGTCTTGTGTTTAAACCCTTCTCTAAGCATAAAAACATGTTTAATTGATTGTAATCGCCATGTACTCAACTTGCTACCCATTTTGGAGCAGTCTTACATTACAATAACATAAGGGAGGATAAACTAAATCAGAGGTTAAGATAGATATGCTTAAGTGAGCTTACTATAGTTCCTATGCTAATTGAAGCAAGTTGAAAAAATATTTTTTGTTTTAACTTCCCTTTATATATCAGCTTTAGTGTCGTTTAAAAGGTTTTAGCAGCAGAAGGTGTCTCAAAATATTTGACAAAATTTATTTAAAAGCCTCTTTAGTTTTCAGTTTAAAATTGTTCACCAGTTAATTAAAAAATGATTTTTAGGCACCTAGTAAATAGTGGTGTGGGGCACTGGTGGGATGCAGTTAGTCTTCTGACCAGTCTGCCCACTTCTGACCCGCGTTGGATCACTGCTGAACAAAGGTTTTGCTTCTGGGTCTGGTGGGCCACCAGGTGGAAGGGAGGAGGCCCGATTGTGGAGATCCTTGGACGTATCCAGATGATTTGGGACTTTAGTCTGGGGGGTTCCTGAAGTACCTGAATGTGTATGTGAGATAATCATAGTGTAATTTTCAGGAGGCTGATATGAAGGTGGTAGTCAGACATTTTTTTTTTTTATTCCCTAAAAGAATTTGAAAACAGAGTCCTTCTTGCACATTTGAGTTGTAAACTGTTGAAGCACTGAAGGCGTGCCCCAACCTACACACAGAGCCCCTTGGTGAAGTTGGGAGACTTACTGGGGTGGAGGCCTGGCTAATCAGAGTCCTTGATGCACCTAAAAGGCATTTGGATTTACATTTCATGACCACAAACCTTGTGCTGGTTTAATAAGACACACTGCAGGCCAAACCTCCCCACTGGAATCTGATCTAGAGGAGTGTGTGGACATCATCTATGAAATCTTTCTTAAAACTTGTTTCCCACAGTAGAAATTTTGGAAAGTATTGAACAGCAGTGAATTATGGCTTGTATTCTGTGACAGATACCTGGTCTGCACATGTCCCATGCTGCCAGCTAATCATGCGGCCATATGTTTTACCTGTTGGACAGATCAGGGAGGAGGTAAAGTCATTTGTCTTTTGAGCTGAGGCCATTGGGAATCAGAGGGCAGGGGGGGTTGCTGCTCCACCATGGCCTTTGGTCTGCAGGTACCATTTGGGCCTACCAAGAGAGAGGAAGCAGGCCAGTGTTTGGGAGATGCCGTGCTGTAACTCAGGTGGCAAATAGGGATCACATATAAAAATATGATTTAGGAGTTTTTATTATAGCCAAGGCGAGGACGCTGACAAGGGTAATAAATCAAATTCTGTCTTTTTTTGGAGTCTTTAAAAATGGGAGAATTTAACAATTGTCTAGACGGTATCTCTGCACTTATATATATGCACACATTCATGCACACACGCATGCACATACACATATATTTAATCTGGAGTACTTTTCCCCATTTTAAGACTCTGAGTTGGTTCTGAGAACTCTGGGTCCTACCCTTCCTTCAGGGTGAGTGCTGTATAGTTCTCTGTGATCCAGCACTCGCACTAAGTTGAGTAGACACTTCAATGGTTGCCCAAGGCTAAATAATACAGACTTTGCAGTATTAGTCTAGTTCCATTATTACATAAACAACAGTACCAATAGTATATACAGTGAGTAGAAGGAACTGATTTCCAGAGTTGCCATCTTATGTTATTAAAGTATCTAGCTTTCAACAAAATGTATAAGATACTCAAGGAAATAGGAACAAGTATGGCTTATGATCTTTGCCACCATTTCCATCCCCTATGCCAAACTCTGCACTTGAGCACATAACAGATGTTCAAAAACATCATTTGAATAATCTCACATTGATTGCTGGTTGTAATTGGCTGATTTTCAGATCCCATGTATTTATTTCTTCTGTAGTAAGTGTTGACAAACCCTGGTGTTTTTTATTTATTTATTTTTAAAATTCTCACCCAAGGACATGTTTTTATTGGTTTGAGAGAGAGAGAGAGAGAGAGAGAGAGAGAGAGAGAGAGAGAAACAGCAGTGTGAGAGTGAAACATTGATTGATTGTCTCCTGCACAGGCTCTGAATGGATAGAATCCGCAACCTAAAGCCTGGTGTCCTTATGTCTCCTGGAACAAGGTTCTGATTAAATGATAGCTTTTTTAAAAAGTCAAACGTTTGCCCAAATAAGTTTATTAGAATACTGGAAAATTCAAAGGCTTTTATTTTTTTAAGGCAATAATCTATAATAATAAAAGCATAATATGCTAATTAGACCGGACAGCCCAGTGACCTTCTGGCCATCCTTCCGGATGAGGCCAGGACTGCAAGGGCCAAGGACAGCCATGGGGAGCAGGCCTAAGCTCCCCTGAGGACATCCCCTGAGGGCTCCTGGACTGTGGGAGGGCGCAGGCTGGGCTGAGGAAACCCCCCTTCCCAAGTGCATGAATCTCGTGCACCAGTCCTCTAGATTCAATAAACCCGCTAAGAAAACTGACTTATTCAGAGACTGGGTCACTTTGAAATACTTCATGGGTAAAATTTATAGTTTAAATTTTGAGAATGTAACTAGTATATTTTTTGCAGGTGTCCAAATCTCTAGTGACCTGTAGTCAAGTACTACTCACATTATCCCATATATGACTTTTTTATTGTAACAATTCAGAGGATTTTGGTGTCTCATACCTAATAAATTGGTGTTAAGTCTATCAGCACATGCTGATTTAAAAAATCTGGCTCAACTCTATAATATTTGCAGATGACAAACTTTTACTATTTTCATTATCAGCTGTGGTGATGGAAGAAATTTGGGGTTCTAAGGTACCGTATTGATGTTTCCTGATTCATTCCAGGAGCAGAAAAGAGGAAACTGGGAATGCTGGTATCATCACATTTATGCGTAGAATATTACCAATATTTTCTGTTTCCAAATACTCATTTGTGCATATTCTTTTATATTTTTCATCATTCTGTTTACTCCAGTGTTTGAAAAAAGATGAAGCAAATCTGCTAGACTGGCAGGCTTCAGAACCCTGTGTCGCTGCCAGGAGAAGATGCCCTGAATTGGCATTGATGCCAAGCAGGGAGGCAAGGGCTGACTAGTGTCTTAGAGAATGTGGTCAGAATTCCAAATAGCACCGAGCTAGTCAACATTCAAAGAGTGACATGAGAAAGGGCAACCCACAAAGTAAACAGTTGTTTACTGGCCATTGTAATCAAGGCAAAAAACGACTGGGGTTCACAAAGGATCGTGAGATTAAAATTTAACTGTTAACCTGGTTAGTGAAACCATAACTTGCTTTTGAGGACTAGTTTGGGTTTAAAATAAATTCAAGTCCTTGTCTTTTCTTTTTTCATGGTTTTCTGTTTGCAAAAAGTATAAGAAGATAATAAGCAATTTTCCTAAGAAAGAGCATTTTGGATTTTCTGTATTAAAGCAAATGAAAGTAAAAGCTAGGGTTTTCTTTATTCACTGTGGAAATAATATTGCATCTAGAGTAGTGCATATTATGTACACATGTACATGTGTATAAAATTTCAGGGATAAGGCTATATCTAGTTATTCATAGACAATAGCCTCATGTACATAAATGAATATGTGTGCCTTATTTCAATTGACATCTGTTACAAACTTATTTTTCTTACAATTCTTATATACGAGTATATGTATATAATTTTCCTAATTCTTTATTTAAGAATTATATTATTTACTTGTAATTCTTATATATGACTACATTATAGGATTTATTTACCAATGAATATGACTTTTTTTTGTATTATTAACCATTTGTACGCTATAAGCATCCATAGATGCAAGTGAGCGGACCTATTTAAATTAAATTCAAAATATCCTTTTCATATTTGTTGGAAATGAACTCCAAGATTTGATAGGTGAGGGAGGAGGATGACTTAGAGCCAAGGAGAGGGGACCCCTTGGAAGAAGACAAGGTGGGGTAGATTTGGGAAGAATCCAAGTCTATTTCACTATGTCTTAGTATCACCAGTGAGGCTGGGAGCAGGTGGGGGTTGGGAGGACCTACATGGACAAGGTGGGCCAAGAAGTTCTGGAGTGGGGGATTCAGTTGGCTGGCAGAGCACTGAGTGACAGGAGCCAGACTGAGAGAAGAGCTGAGACAGAAAGCAGGTGAGATGGAAATAGTGGAGGCCCAGGCATGAAGGGCAGAGTGAAGCTGAGGGTGCTGAGCCAAGGGGAGATGAGAGAGGTGTGGGGTGGGTGAGGTGAGCACCTTCAGGACCCAGAGCTTGTGCCACAGGTGCTTCTCTGAGGAGCCAGCACGGGGCATGGCCATTCAGGAAAGATGCTGTGTTTGTGGGGCTCCTGACACCTGTGGGTCAGCATTGGCCTCCCCTTTCACTTCTCTCCGCCTTCTCTACAGACTTTGGAAAGGGATGAGGGAGAGGAGAACCTTGGTGCATGTCAAGCACAGGTTAATATGTAGTAGGCAAAACTGATTGAAAGTTATGGGAAGAGGTGGCAAATGGATTTTTGTTTTGATCATTTGTACCTTCCTTCTTCCAAAAATAAAATGGCTTTCAAAAATACATGTAATGCTGTATGATGAATAATAAATGTGAGAATATTAGTAATAGTGGCCATACTAGTAGGAAAACAACTGGATGTCCTGAGTCAATACAAGAGGTAGGTCACAAATATGGTTTTCAGATTTCTAGCACACAGAGGGACGAGGCAAACAGAAGCAGTGGTATGTAACGCATTGCCCATCTGATTAAAAAAGCAACACTCGTCACTCAGCCATTTCTAAGACATTGTAAAATACTGAGCGGTGTCCATGACGATACCCTTTCATAAATAAAACAAATGTATTGGGTTTTCCCATGTCACGAAAAGCAGTCTGTCCAGGGAATGGAACATTGTGATCCGTAACCAGCACTGTGGCACTTGGCTTCCCTGAGGGACAGACCTTTCCTAGCACAGGAGTCACATACCCAAGTACCTCCATGGTCCTGGCACAAAAATAAATATATGGATGGGACTCAGGGAGCGGGAAAGCCTGGATGATCAGAGAGTCCTTGATGCACCTAAAAGGCATTTGGATTTACATTTCATGACAAAAAAAACACACACAACCTTTTTACTGGTTTAATAAGACACACTGCAGATTTCAAATCTTTCCCACTGGAATCTGATCTAGAGGAGTGTGTGGACATCATCTATGAAATCTTTCTTAAAACCTGTTTCCCTCAGTAGAGTCTTTGGAAAGTACTGAACAGCAGTGAACTATGGCTTGTATTCTGTGACCTGTTCTGCACATGACCCATGCTGCCAGCTAATCATGCGGCCATATGTTTTACCTGTTGGACAGACCATGGAGGAGGTAAAGTCGTTTGTCTTTTGAGCTGAGGCCATTGGGAATCAGAGGGCAGGGGGGGCGGGCTGCTCCACCGTGGCCTTTAGTCTCCAGGTACCATTTGGGCCCACCAACAGAGAGGAAGCAGGCTGACGTTTCGGGAATGCTGGGCTGTATAACTCAGGTGGTAAGTAGGGATCACATATAAAAATAAGATTTAGAACTTTTTATTATGGCCATATCTTGAATATTTGTGCTGGCAGAGGGGAGGGTGTTGACAAGGGTAACAAATCAAGTTCTGTAGTGTTTCAGAGGAAGCAAAAAAAAAAAAATCCTTTAACATCAGAAAATAATACTGAAAGATGGCGTGAGTGTTTTTTTGTTGTTTTTGGAGTCTTTGGAAATAGGATGTATCTGAAGTTTTGTTAGGAGATTATGATTTGGTTCTGAGAGCCTCTGCACCTACCTTTCCTTCAGGGTGAGGGCATGCAGTCCATGGAATGCTAGGGTGCGGCGAGTTCTCCCTGGTCCCGCACCCTCCAGATCATGCTTTGACAAGAGGAAAGGCAGCCTGCTAATTTATTTCCTAGTACAGTGTGAGCCCATTTTTTTTTTTTTTGCAAATTGAATTATGCAAATTTTAACTAATGACATAAATAATATTAATAGAAGCTTCACATTATGTGTATCATTTCAGTGGACACATTTCTCCAAATTATGCATTAAGCCATCTCATATTTTCAAAGCTTGCAGGTTGACTGAATTATAAAAATGCTCTCTTACCCAGTGGCATCACCTTTTCTTAGGAAAAAAACTACTAACCCTTGGCAGTATGTGAACACCTGTTTTTGTTTTGTTCTTTTAGAACTTCAAGGATTTTGGTGGCATTTGTGTTATTTTAAAAAGAACTGTTATAATTTAGATCATTATTATAACTTTCAAAATATCCAAACGTGCTAATACTGGTGCTGAAAATCAGTATGATATGCCAGGCTGTCAGTTTATGAGATGCAACTGAGAACTATTTGAACTAATGCTGCTAATACAAGCATCAGTAAAGCACCAGACAGCACGGTGACTGCAGATTTATGTGTTCGGAGGATGCCTTCCCCGCATCTCACCCCTAGACTGTGGGATAATGTCTTGAATTATGTTAAGTTTTTCAGGAACACGTCCCATGAATCAAATGCAACCATGCTTTATGAATTCCTGTTACCTAGGCTTGGAAAAGATCATGTAGGTTGAAAAATACATATAATAACGTACTTATTTGTCTGACTTTTTTTTTTTTTGCCTTGTTATTAAATTCTTTTATTTTAATGGTTTTTATTACAAGAGTAGTATGTTTGGTGAATCCTTCCAGAATGTTTCCCTAGTCCTATACCACATATATAATACTTTAAAATAAATCAAGATCATATTCTTCACTCCCCGCATCCCCCCTTCCTTTAACTTAATATATCATTCCCGGTCAGTTTGGATAGATTTGCCTTGTTGTTTTTCACATTCTAAGCCTTTTTAAAAAAATTTAATTTCTTTATTGATTAAGGCATTACATATGTGTCTTTATTTCCCTGTTACCCCCCACCTCCCCATTCATGCCCTTACTCCCCTGTTGTCTGTGTCCATTGATTAGGCTTATAAGAATGCCTATAAGTCCTTTGGTTGATCTCTCCCCCTTATCCGCACCGTCCCCTACCTTTCCTGAGGTTTGACATTCTGATCAATGTTTCTCTGTCTCTGGATCTGTTTTTGTTCATCAGTTTATGTTATTCATTATATTCCATAAATGAGCGAGATCATGTGATATTTATCTTTCTCTGCCTGGCTTATTTCACTTAGCATAATGCTCTCCAGCTCCATACATGTTGTTGCAAATGGTAAGAACTCCTTTTTTACTGCAGTGTAGTATTCTATTGTGTAGATGTATCACAGTTTGTTTTTTTTAATCCACTCATCTGCTGATGGGCATATTTGTCTGAAATTAAGGAGAACATATTTAAGGGGTTAAAAGAAGAGAATTCTGCTTCTGTGTTTTTAAAACATCTCAGTGAATATTTATTGAATTGTTTTGTGCATGCTTGTTGTGGGGAAGAAATGTATTTCTTTCGCCTATTTATTTATGTGTGGAGATAGGATGGTCATTTCCTGATTGTAGCTATACTCTAAAATGCATTCAGCCTTATTTGGTTTTAACATCAGGTGATAGGGCTTTTAATAATTGCTTATTTTAGCCGAAACCGGTTTGGCTCAGTGGATAAGAGCGTCAGGCTTTGTACTTAAAGGTCCCAGGTTTGATTCCGGTCAGGGGCATTTACCTTGGTTGTGGGCACGTCCCCAGTAGGGGGTGTGCAGGAGGTAGCTGATCGATGTTTCTCTCTCTCTCCCTTCCTCTCTGTAAAAAATCAATAAAATATATTTTAAAAAACTGCTTATTTTATGCCAGGCACTGTTCAAACGGCCGTAACTCCTTTAATCCTCACGGGGACCCTTTGAGGTAGATACTGTTCTTCTGCCTTTTACACGTTAGACAACAGAAGTACAGGGAGGTTGACTTGCCAAAATCTGAGAACAAGTAAGTTGCAGAGCTGAGAGTCAGGTCCAGTTTGGCTCGCTCCAGAGTCTGTGTCCTCAGTGCCCAAGCTCTGTGGCCTCTCTGGAAGCTAGAGGTGAAGTTCCTCTTGCTGAACTTCATACCCTGAGCAGAACTTGTTCAGCAAGTGAGGAAATGTGTCCCCATGTAGCAGGAATTAAAATATGGAAAAGATCCGTGTAATAACACAGGTGTTCAGGACCCCTAATATTTGCAGTTGGTGATTTACTACCAACGGAGGATGGAATAGGTTAGGTTAAGTTTGTGGAAGTGAGGATGAGGGCTGGGCTCTGCCCCCAAAAGAATTTCAGGGTTGAGTGTAGAAGATCCGTTGAGAGCTCATCTGGACCTAGTCAGGCTGTGCTCTCCGGCATGTGGCCCCTGGGAATACTGACTCAGATGGGGCCATACTTTTCTTCCACAGGACATTTATGAAACACTAATACAATTTTCACAGCAGTGGGTTTACAAGGATGAATAGGACCAAGTCCCTACCTCACCCCTCGTCCCCATCAAACTCCCTACCTGATGCTTGCAACCGTTTAAAGAGGGGTGAAACATTTAATTTCACAGGTGAAAAGCTGAAGATGGCCACGCCTGGTGTACAGGGAGCCTGTTAGTGTGAACACGTTTGCCAAGGGGATCATGTTTGTTGGGCAGCCAGGGTAAATGACTGCTGTCAGATACTCCCCTTTTAGAAGTAGGTGGCAATGCCTTATGCGTGTTGTTAGGCTGAGAGCCTCTTCCATCCTTGTCAAGGGGAGTGCTAACCTTCTCTCCTTTCATACAACACAGATACTCCCCTTTCAATAGGTGGGGGCAGAGGTGGAGGATGTGAAGGCTGGGGAGAGTGACAGGCTGCCCTCGTGACCTAGGCCTAGTCATTCTGTTGTCCGGACTTTAAACTCTGTGAGATTGTTGCCCAGGATGTGGTGAGCCCTGATCATTTTTACTTGGGCAGAGATAAATAGATACTGGATACTGAATATTGGATGATGAAGCTGTAAAAACTGGCACTGGGGGCTTATATACATTTTTAAAAACTGCTGACACTGCATAAAGGAGCGTTTTCCCATATTGCTTGTTGTTCAAGCTATCACAGCTTATACCAATATCCCAAGGGATCTATGTGGCACCAGCCCTTGCTAACGTGGGATCCCCTTCTCCTCTTTCCCCAGTTAAAGGTTTAGTTGTATCATACCAACCTGTATTCCATTTATGGGACAGCTATTCTTAAGAGCTGGGGGTTTTGCAGTTAGAGACAGCTTTCAGGAAGCAATCCAATGTTTCGGTAATACTGCTAGTATCTCGTGTCATTTTGAATGCCACCACTGCTGTTTCTTACAGTTCCAAAGTCTTTTTCTATATGTTTTGGTTATTTAGGAAGTTTTTAAAAAGGCTTGGCATTATTCATTCATTTATTGACTTTCTAAACACCTATTGAGTATCTATCTAAAACATTAGATAGAAAAAGTAGAACTATATTGGAGCAATCTGCATTTAGTAGGGCAGCCAGGTACACAGGTATAAACTTATCCTGAAGATAACATAGAAAAGTTTTTATGCAAGTTTACAGTTTACAGCATGTTTCCACATATACAGGAGTGGGCAAAAGTAGGTTTACAGTTGTGAGGACAGGAAACGGTGTTTGATCTTATATTATTATTTATCACTTATTGTATTATTTGTATCACAACTAGGCACCTTCTAGATGCCTCTGCAGTGTAGACAGGGGGAGGAGGAGGGGGACCAGGTGTAGGGAGTTAAGAACCAAACCCCAAAGGAAACCTTGCCTTTGAGGGTAGAGGCCAGCCTACCCCTCGGAAGGCTGTGTGAGATGTAGAAGCCTCTTCAGGAGTTCTCTGCTGTTCCCAAGGCCCACCCTGTGACTCACCTAATCCGAGGAGCCTTGCCCTTAGCCTGGAGGTGTGTACCAGGGGGAGGTGTCTGTTGCACATAATATTTGGTATTAAAACAAGCCCTTGGCTCTGTCTTTGTTTTTGAGGTCTAGCCACAAGGCCACATCAAAGTGGCTGAGCTGTAAACAAGCCGGGCTGGCAGGGTGGGTGGGGACTCATCATTGTGAGTCTTGGAGAGTAGAAAGCAGGTGAGGATGGCTGTGGTGATCACAGACCAGGCTGCAGGGACAGGGACTTGGAGCTCTGCCTCCTCCGTGAGCCAGGCATATACTTCTGTTAGAGTTCTCAGCGGGATTTGCCATCTTTCCTGCTTCTGAGACCTGGTACGCAGGAAGTGCTCAGTATTGGTTTAGTGATACATATGCAGCTTTTTGGGAAAGATATAAATAGGATTTCCCCCCTTATTAGTCAACCTTTTTTAAAATGTGAAAATACCTTTTAAAGAAATATCAAGTCGATCTAAACATTTAAATTTTGGATATTATGAATGTAAAGTATAGTTAGGGCCTTTTAAAATTTGATTTCACTAGTCTTGGGTTAATATCACTGATTACTGCCATTCTGTTTTAGAGACATCTCTTCGAAGTCTCTTCCTTTGAAGGACAGAAATTAAAAGCAACTGAACTTTGTTTAACTGACTCATTAACATTTTAAACGACACTAAAGGTCTCAGACCTGGAGACTCGTTAATTTACTCAGTTTGCAAACCACTCTCCTACTTCTTTTCTGTACGGTCAGGTCTTTTCTCTTTGTCTAGGATTGCAGAGCTCTCTTCCTGTGCTTTGCTTATCACATAGGTTTGTCAATGTTATTTTAATGCAACTGTATTCGGCACCGGATGTGTGTATGGCCTGGCCAGTGGTACCAGGAGCCTAAAGGCGAGTCAGAGATGTCCACTCTCCTGAGTCATCACCTGGTGGGCACCAGAATGGGGACTCAAATAAGGTTCAGACTGGACTGTGCTGCTCAGGATGTAGGGGTAGAGGGGAGTCCTGGTGACACTCGTGTCTAGAGGTGGACCTTGAAGATTGGAAAGCAGGGCATGAGGCTTATTTGTTCCAGGCCCTGCTCTAAGCACTGCCTGTGAATGGGGATATTTCATTTTTATGACCACCATGGAAAGTCCATGCATTTTTACACAGAAAAGTAACACAAAGAAAAGTTAAGTAACTTTTCCGTGAGCTCACAGCACATCAGTGGTGCTGTTGGGATTCCAGCTCAGGCAGTCTGGCTGCAGAGCCCATACTGTGAATTGATACACTAGGGGAATGGGATTTGGACGAATGGAGATTAAGGATTGTGGATTTCCAGGAGGTAGACAGGGAGGCCACAGTGGTCACAGGCATGGATGGAAACAAGTTGTTGAGGGCTGTTTTGCTGAAGTTCCAGAATCCCACACTGAAGGGGATGATTGGTGATTTTGCTCCCAGGGGATATCTGGCAACGACTGGAGACCTTTTGGGGTGTCACAGTTGCGGGGGGTGGTGTGACTAGCATCTAGCAGGGGTGCTGATAAACATCAGCAGTGCACAGGACATTCCCACAACAAAGAATTGTCCAGCCCCAAATGTCCAGAGTGGTGCAGAGTGAGAAACACTGGTCTTCCCTGGCACCCTCAGACAGCCCAGGTCCCCTGTTCTTACCCCCTTTCCAACTGCCTTGATAGAATTCTCTCCCGATTTGTCAGTGAATTCTGTTTATTCCTTACTAGTCTCTGTGCAGAACTCTTCTCCAGCCTTTTAATGTCGCTTCCCAGGATTCTTTCCCACTCTTCACATTCCAGGGATTGCACCTCCCTGGCTGGTTGTGTGGCTTCACATCTGTATCCACAGCTCCAGCTCTCTGGGGCTCCACTCACCTCTCTCTCCACCTCGGGTGGTGCACAGGCACTTCCAATTCAGCAGGCCCAGCCCAGGCCTGCCCCAAGTCTTCTTCCAAACATGTCCCTCGCCGTCCATCAGCATCTGCCCAGCTTCAACCACGGGAGTTGTCTTTCTGCTGTCTAGCCCAGACCCCTGTCATTTCTCACCTGGGTTACTGCATGCTCTACTCCCTTCCCCTGGCCTCTCTGCCTCCAGCCTCATGTCCCACTCTGCCACCCGGATGAGGTTTCTAAAACAATTCCGCCTGAGGGGCTCTGTGGCTCACAGCCCTCATTTAGCTTCTCAGCTACAACAGGTAACTCTTACCCACGCATGGCATGTAGAACCTTTGTGATCAAGCTCCGTGGTTCCCAACTGGGAGCAGAACGAGCCCTCAGAGGGGCCTGTAGAAAACATTATGGACAATGAAATACTAGGAACCCAGTGGAACTCCAGTCTCCGTAAATCCTGGTGGAAATCTGACACCAGAAAAATGGTACCTTTGGCATGAATGGGCTACTGCGGGATTTGGTCTCTGACCTGGTGTCGGCTGGGAACCCCTCATCCTATGGGCTGACTGTCTCTCCCTTTGTGTCTCTCCCCAGAAGCCCCCTGCGCCACGCCCCTGATCTGCAGCTTTGGGAGGCCCGTGGACCTGGAGAAGGACGACTACCAGAAGGTGGTGTGCAACAACGAGCACTGCCCCCACAGCAGCTGGATGCACCTGCAGTGCTTCTACGAGTGGGAGAGCAGCATCCTGGTCCAGTTCAACTGCATCGGGCGGGCCCGCAGCTGGAACGAGAAGCAGTGCCGCCAGAACATGTGGACCAAGAAGGGCTATGACCTGGCCTTCCGCTTCTGCTCCTGCCGCTGCGGGCAGGGCCACCTGAAGAAGGACACGGACTGGTACCAGGTGAAGCGGATGCAGGACGAGAAGAAGAAGAAGTCAGGGTCGGAGAAGAACACGGGGAGGCCGCCCGGCGAGGTGGTGGAGGAGGCCAAAAAGTGCAGGCCCCCGAACAAGCCCCAGAAAGGTCTGAGCCACGACCTCCCCCGCCGGCACTCCATGGACCGGCAGAACTCCCAAGAGAAGGCGGTGGGCGCCGGGGCCTACGGGGGCCGCTCCCCCTGCGGCTCCCCCGGCCAGTCCCCACCCACCGGCTACTCCATCCTCTCCCCTGCCCACTTCAGCGGCCCCCGCTCCTCCAGATACCTGGGGGAGTTCTTAAAGAACGCCATCCACCTGGAGCCTCACAAGAAGGCCATGGCCGGGGGCCACGTGTTCCGAAACACCCACTTTGATTACAGTCCGGCCGGGCTGTCCGTGCACAGGGGCGGCCACTTTGACACTCCCGTGCAGTTCCTGCGGCGGCTGGACCTCTCTGAGCTCCTCACCCACATCCCCAGGCACAAGCTGAACACTTTCCACGTGCGGATGGAAGACGACGCCCAGATGGGCCAGGGCGAGGATCTGCGCAAGTTCATCCTCGCGGCCCTCAGCGCCAGCCACAGGAACGTTGTAAACTGTGCCCTGTGCCACCGGGCGCTCCCGGTGTTCGAACAGTTCCCACTGGTGGACGGGACCCTGTTCCTAAGCCCATCGAGGCACGATGAGATCGAATACGATGTTCCTTGTCACCTTCAAGGTACAGGTGTTCACTCACCTTGCCTGCTTTCTGTTTGTGGAGAGCCGGAAGGCCACCGCGATGGGCCGCCTGTGTTCTGGCTCAGTGTTAACTGATGGTGCTTTCCTGTTCTAGCCAGGGGCCGGGTCACACGTGGACATTTCCGCTTTGCAGGGAGGTGTAGGAGGTGGGGGAGGTCTGCTTACTCCAGTATCACTGTGCCCCTAGCTCAGTTGTCCTGGTGGGTAACTGCATCTGTTTGTTCTGTTGCAGTTTGAAGAGAGGATCCCTGGTGTATAGTTTTTTATAATTGGGAGGAAACTTAGGGAAGAGATTGCATAAAAAACGTTACTCACTGTAAAATAGTCGCCTTTGAAACCCGTGTTAATGTGCCCAGCAAGCTGTGTGTTCTCTTTGATCCTTGTAAGCATATAAAAGTAGGAGTCGGAGAGGGTCAGGGTGTTTTTAGATTATTTGAATTATTCTTGACATTTATGAAAGATGAGACTTTCTTGATAGCAACAAAAGGAATGTGGAGGATTATTGGAGACTCAGATATTATCTTAGTGGTGAAGGGTGGGAGCTTATTAATGCTGTGGATGACATAAAAAGACTTAGTGACATTTCAACCGTATGTTGAATGGCACAGGTGAGCAGTCGGTCAATGCATGTAACACTATTGAATTTATGTAAAGATGGGATGCATGTCACCTATCTTTATAATTTTAAAAGTGTGTAAAAAGGCCTGTAGTGAAAATGACATTCCCACCTGTCTTCTTCCTACCAATCCCTGCTATCCGAGTTCCCAGAGACTTAAATCTTATATGATTCTTTAGGTTTTTACCATCATATTTTAAAACTGTTATCTTCATTCTCCCAATTTTAGATACTACCTATTGACTCTTAAGGTGGATGACTATGCTTTCATGATCTTCCTCTTTCTCTCAGGATAATATACAACAACTAGAGGCCCAGTGCACAAAATTTGTGCACTCGGGAAGGTCCCTCAACCTGGCCTGTGCCCTCTTGCAGTCCAGGAGCCCTCGGGGGATGTCTGACTGATGGCTTAATCTGGCAGTGGGATGTCCTTAGCACTGCTGTGGAGGCAGGAGAGGCTCCTGCCACCATGCTGCACTTGCCAGTCATGAGCCTGGCTTCTGGCTGAGCGACACACCCCTGTGGAGCACACTGACCACCAGGGGGCCACTCCTGCGTTGAGCATCTGCCTCCTGGTGGTTAGTGTGCATCATAGCGACTGGTTGTTCCACCTTAGGTTGATTTGCATATTAGGGTTTTATTATATAGGATTCTTGGATAATCCTTAATATATATATATATTTTTAACCATTTGTATGGATATATTTAGTATTAAGCCAAGAAGTAGTATGGGGTACTTATATTTTCTATATGGAAATACCTCTTGTTTTTGTTGAAGTTAATAATTGCTTCATGTTCCATTTGCTTAGCCTTCTTTGAATCTTTGGCTGATTGTTCTCATTCTCCAGCAGCAATGCAAACCACCTTTCAAAAACATTGCCACATACCTCTGACATTTTATGGATTTTTTAAAAAAAAATATTTCCCTCATGGAACCTTTCATCTTCTTGCTCCTGTCTGTCCTTATGCACTCAGTACCTGTTATACTACATAGTTGCCCTCCTAGGAATTTCTTTAATTCTTTCTTATTTTTTATCTTCTGTTTTCTGGATGCCACATTTTCTTTTTCCTTGATTTATTCCCTCAACTTGCTAAACATCCCCTGTGGGCTTTCTGAGAAAGGAAGCATGAAATAGATGTTTTAAGACTTTGAAAGTCTCATAATATCTTGAGTCTATCTTCACAATTGCTGTTTGGCAGGTTACAATTTTCCAAGTTACAATTATTTTTCCCTTAGAATTTCTAAGGCATTTCTTCTCTGTCTCCTGTTTTCGAGTGTTGCTATTGCAAAGTCTAATATTACTTAATATTACTCTTTTTCCTTTATTCCCCTGAGGGTTTTAAGATTTTTCTCTTTCTCCCTAACATTCTGCAGTTTCACCATGATATGGGTCTTCCTATTTTTCATTCATTGGACAGGGTGCTTTCTTGACTTTGTAAACTTACGTTCTTAAGTATGGGGAAATTATTTTTGGTTTATTTTTATTATATATATTTTGGCCCTATTGTTCATCTCTTTTTTAATTCTGCTTTCTGGAAGATTCCTATGACTTTATATTCCAGGATTTTTACTGATTTTTAAAGATTTTGTTCTCATATTTGTAATATTTAAGAGCTCTTTTTAATAGTATTCTGTTCTTGTTTCATGGATGCAATTTCTTTTCCTTCTCAGTGGGGTGAGGAGCTAACATTGCAGGGATTGTTCTCAGGCAATTTTTAGAGTTTCACCTAATCCCGTGTGTTGTCTGGCCTTTGTTATAAGGCAAACCGCTCCAAAACCTTAGTGGTTTAAGACAGGTTTATGGATGGTTTGGTTAAGATGGCTTCTTCCACACTTCTAACAGTTGGCAGCTAGTTTGCCTCGGGAGCCTCAGCTGGAATTGCTCGTCCCTGTTCTGCAATGCCTTTCACCTCCCAGTGGGCTTGCCTGGGTTTTCCCATGGCATTTCACCAGGAGGGTGAAAGTTAAGTGAGGACCTGAGTAACATTACATTTTGTTCATCAAAACAAGTTGTAAGACTAGCCCAGGTTCAGGGGATGACGAAATAGACCCTGCTTCTTGATGGAAAAAACTGTATGGACTATTGATTACTTGTATACCCCACTCGTTCCCTTTCAGCACTTCTTCTCACTCTCCCTGTGCTTGCTGTCCAGTTTGACGGTAAACCATGTACATTTTCTCCTCCCAACTTCTGGCCTCATAGTCAGGTTTAGTTTCACAGAAGATGGAGTTTTTGTGTTTTTCTTGTTCTTCATACTGTTTGGGGAGAATCTGAGAGGGTAGTAAGTTGAAACACCTTTAGTCTCCATTTTCAGGCTGGAAACTCTTTATGAAGATGAACGAGGGTACATATGAGACGAGTAGTGTTCTTTTTCCATTCGTGATGATGACAAATTCTTTTCATTTAATTCATTCATCAGCCAACCAAACCTAAGAATTTTATGAGCTGGGTACTCTTGGTCCTTACCTTTTATTGGTTTATAGCCTTAGGATGTATGATGCTTTGATAAAAATATAACTAATTCCCAGGCCTATGGCTCTAGTGCCACAAGGGGACCTAGTAACATCTGGATATTATGAACATTAAGGGTATAAGGGGCCCATTTGGCCTGCGTAGTGAGAGGCAGTGTGAAGGCATATGTCAAAAGGTGGACTAATTTGAAGTAAAGGTTCTAGCCACACCAGGTGTTTGTTGCTAGGGAGATGAAGCCATATGCAAAGCAATAGAGGTTTAAAAAAATTAGGAGGAGAAAGCTGGAGAGAATCATTTGGTTGAGCAGAGGTTCTAGAGTGGAGAATGAGTAGCGTAGATGGAGAACAGGTTGTAGAATCACTTTGAAGCTATAATAAAGAGCTCTGTCATGTCTGTCGTGTTCTTTGTGGGGCCTTGACATGTTCCTGTGTTGTTATTGTCACATCTCGGAGAAGCCCATGCAGTCCTTTCTACAGCAAACTAGTGTAAATAATTTCTGCCATCAGCGTCTGGCCATGTATTCCTCACAGCATCTTCCACTCCAATAGAAAGGCCACGTTCCAGCCACAGATTCCCGGCTGCAGCTGATTATATGCTGCTGAAATAACTTATTTTCAGTGCTGGCTGAATGGATGGTCACCCCTCTCCATGCCCTCTACCTCTCACTGCCCTCCCCAGCCTCCAGCTCCAGCCTTCGTTCACTGACTCTTCCTCTGATTAGATATTTTTGTTTGACTTGAATATTTATTAAGATTGTTCTAATGAGGAAGTTTTTATTGTACTTCTTTTCCACTTAGAACCACAGGTCACTATTCTCTGAGGAATCTCCACTTTCTGCTTGATCTCACAACCCTAGAGTTCAGAAATGTAAACCTCTCTGAATCTAGGACTATGTATAATATAGTAACTGAAACAAATCCAGAGGCTGTCCACATCAGGAGTTTGTCTAGAAGTTAAGAGTCCGGCAGATATGAACTGAAGTCTGGACTTTGCTGCTCATTATCTTTATGAACATGGGCAAGCAACTCAAACTCTCTCAGTTTCACTTCCTCCTCTCTGAATGGGAATAACAATAGTAGCTTCTTTCTAGTGTTGCTGTGAGGGTTAAGTGTAGTGCTTCAGGTAGCCTCATAGCACAGTGTCAGACCCTTGGTAAGCCCTCAGCAAAAGCTCGCTGTCAACTTCTTCATTAGGGCCATTGCTACCAACACCTGACCTTTATCTGTCCCTGCCCCAAGCTGCCTGCATGTCTGAATAGTTGAGAATTACGTAAGCCCAGGAGGGAAATGAGGAATGAAGTGTTATCTAGTATCCTTTGGATGCTTGAATTAACATTGTGAAATGTTCCCAGGCTGGTCTGAGTGGGGATGGTATGTGTGACCTTTTCTTTTCAGTGCCCTAGAGCAGAGGTGGACAATATTGCCAGAAGCTTACACCATCCTTCCTATTTCTGACATGGAGGCTCCCAACATTATATTGTCTTTGGCTATTGATAAGCCCCATCCATTCATTCAACATACAATTGTGGAGTGCTTTCCACATTTTAGGCAGGATGCTAGACTCAGCCTACAAGGATGAGTAAGACCTAGTCCTCAAAGAGGCGACAAAATGCTGTAAAAGATACCTCTGAAGAACTGTATACCCTTCTCCACTTTAAGGAGCACCGAGGAGTGATTGGCCAAGGTCTGGCTGAAGGCAGCGAACAGCACTTCTATACTAATAAAAGGGTAACATGCTAATTAGAGCGGATGTCTTCCAAACGTCCTTTCGGACATAGCCCCAGCAGCCGCCCAAGGCTCAAGCAAGCTGTGGAAGGTGGCTGCAGGATGGCAGCTGCCACTGCGAGGGCCGTAGTGGCTACAAGGGCTGAGGCTTAGGCAGCGGTGGTGTGATGGGAGCGTTGCCTTCCTCTGATCACCCAGTCGCCTCCCGTAGAGGGAGGCCAGACTGTGGCTTGGGCCTGCTCCCAGCAGGACATTCCCTGATGGCTCCAGGACTCTGAGTGTGGGGCAGGCTGGTCTTAGGGCGCCCCCCCCCCCCCCCCCCCCCCCCCCCCGCCCTGTGCATGAATTTTTGTGCACCGGGCCTCTAGTTTTGAATAAGAAGCCACTTAGGAGCTGGTGTGCTCCTGATGGGAGTTTCTAGCACAGTGGAACTTCCTGACCACCACACAGAGAGCAGCATTGTTGCTGATACCATTCCAGCAGATCCTGTACATTCTGACTCTTTCCCAGTGATTGAACCCTAACCTAAGCCTTCATATAAACTGAGTGGCATTGTTTCTTAGGTGTTAATAACTAATGGAGGAATGGGGGTGTGACTTTTAAGAGCCCAGTAAATAACAAGACATTGAACTCATTTTAAAACACCACTTACAAGTAAGATATAATTCTGGTTCCTAAATTAGATGTGGTGGTGGTTGAGTAATTTTGGGGACAAGGACAGTTAACATAGCAATTTTGGCTGTGGTATAATTCTGGGCTCCCAATGCTAGGACGGACTTTTGACTTTATCATGGGACTTGTTAATGGATGAGAGGGCCCATGACTATACCAGTGTTTCCCAAACTTTTGACATATGTGTACCCCTTCTATAGTTTTCGTAACACTGAGTACCCCTCATACTCATGAGAATGTAGAATTAGGCGCAGCTTAGTACGGTGCAGTGCATATCCCTACCGAACTCCGGTGCAACGCATACCCCCACCAAACTCTCAAACTCTTCCCGTCCCCCTGGGGGTATGCATACCACACTTTGGGAAACACTGCATGAGCCAGTGTAGCTGGCCCAGTCTCTGTGTGCCAGCTGTAGGCTTCTGTGCAGAAAGTCCTGGAGGCCACAGGCTGGTTCTGAGCACCCAAGGCTTGGTCATTTGAGTTTGGATGTCTGTATTGGCAATCTGGCAGCATTTTTTGGAAAAGTGATTTGAAGCAATATTTAAACTTAAATATTGAAATTAAAGTACATGTTCCATTGACAAGAGTTGGAATTTATCATTATTCTAAAAGGACAACTTTGGGGACATGTGATATCTACTTTGCTTTTTATATTTATCCAAATGATAAAATGTTTGCTTATAATTAGTAGATGCACCAGTGTTTAACCCCCTTTGGAGACAAAAGGGGAATTCCTTGACGGCCACCTCAGCATTGTGTCTCTGTGCACAGGGAGACTCATGCACCTGTACGCGGTGTGCGTGGACTGCCTGGAAGGGGTGCACAAGATCATCTGCATCAAGTGCAAGTCGCGGTGGGACGGCAGCTGGCACCAGCTGGGCACCATGTATACCTACGACATCCTGGCCGCCTCTCCGTGCTGTCAGGTTGGTATTGACCCCTACAGAACGAGCACTGGTGGCATCAGCTTCTGTCCCCAGGTGAACGTGGAGGAGTTAGAGTCAGCATGGCCTTTACAGTGGGGAGGCCAACGGCCTGGGGAAGGTGCTTTAGTAGTGAGCGTTTGAGACTTCCCCGAAGTCCAGCAGTGGTGGTGGGTTTGCTGCAGTGTGCTGCAGTGGTCGCTGGACTACGCAGTCACGGAAAGGGATACTGCAGAGCAGTGATTGAGTATGTGGAGAATGTTTTCAGTATTTTAAGTTAAAAAATTCTAAGGATTATAAATGTTCCCGTTGGCCAAAAATGAACATAAAAAGGAATCTGCTATTCAGTGATCATCTGGTTTCTGGATGTGGGATGCTGAGCGGTTCTTTAGTTTTCTTTTTGCTTACTTATATTTTCTAATGTTTTATATAGTTAACATGTACTGAGTTTCTAATAAGCAAAGTTTCATTTAAAAGGAAGAAGAGAGCTTTGCTTTTTGTAATAGACAGGATTTCCTTTTGGTTTCCTTCCTGTGAGACCAGTACAGTTACCCAGGACCTGCCTGCCTTGTAAAGTGTTTGAGGTTGACATGAAAGAGGCAGTTAGCATTGCTCAGAGAGCATCTGACATTTAGCTGTCACCAGCAAAATGGGGAAATAGTAACACGTGAAAACATTAAACAAGTCCATAGAGACAACAAAATCCTTGGAAATACCTTCGTTTATTTCTAGGTGCTTGAAAAAAACAAGCTCTTGTATAATTCCTCAATCTTCGTGGGTCGGAAAGATATTTTCTATCACTCTTCATTGGCCACACCTGGATTTTAATAAAGTGATAAACACTTTATTAGTGTACTACACATTTTTTTCATCATTAGCATGCTTTAATTTTTATGAAGAGAATATCCTGACTATTCACAGTTTATTCAGAAGGTACCCTGTATCGGTTGAATTAAAATGTTGGCAGAGTCAGTATTTCACCTGTACTTTGTTTATTATACTAGTGATCTTAAAGGTGAACTAGGGTGACGAGAGACCTAAATGGCCATCCATAGCCTGCCATTTAATTCCACAATTGACTACTTCTATGCTATTCTATTCTGTTTAAAACTTGGCCTTAGACATGAGATATTACAATCTATCGGTTGTTCACGGTAGCATTTTATAATACTGTGCCGTAATGCCAGCTCATGAGGTGAGAGAAACAAAAGGAAGTGGCTCCCCTCTCTTCACACACACACACCAGAGAGAAACACCTTATCTCTGTCTTATAGAGAAACAAGGAAATAAAAGCATGGCTGGGCCTGTAAATCATAGCATGTTATCGCTTGGAAGGACCCAGGGAATCTTGTCCAGCCTCCATGTTTTCCACACATAATGGAGGCCTGGGAAAGGAGGAGGCTTTGCACAAATGTGTCACCGTGATGAGTAAAACCCACAGCTCCCAGGCTGGCTGGCGCTCTTTCTGACAGGCAGTGGGACTGTTTCCTTACCTTGGAGAAAAGCAGGATGGCCTTCTGCACACCCAACCTGTTGGACTTACTATATCTTTCTTCCTTTAAACAATGTAAGCCCAGACTTTTATTTTCTGCCCCCCCCCCCCCGTGTACTGAAATGGAAAACACATTTGATTGCTGTTTGGCTTTAAAAAAAACCAAGTAACAGTAGTCACTGTGAGGGTGTAAGTGTTAGACATGACTAAGGAATCAAGGGAAGTCTTCCAGTCAGACTTTGAGCCAAACATAAGCAATGATTAGTTACTAGAAAAGAATAGCAAGTTAAAGAAAGATGTGCCCTATACCTCATGTACTTACTGTTGCTCAACGAGATTAATCAGTTAAAAGGGAGGTTATCTCAGGGGAGAGAAGGGTAGTCCACATAGTGGCTCAGAGCGTGGGCTATGATTGAAGCTGCTTAGGTTCAAATCTCAGCCTTTCTGCCTCCTAACGGTATGGTCTTGGGCATGTCACTTTACCCCTGCATACCTCAGTTTCATCTAAAAATTCACAGAATTCTACCCACCTCACCAGGAGTGTTTCAGGGACAAAATGAGGTAATACTTTTCTATTACATTTTTGGGATGAATCTAAATTGAGAGCCTGTTTGTATTTATCAATTCTGGTTATTCACTTAAGGCCTGGTATTTGCCGTGAGTGAGGCCTGGGCGTGAATGAAGATGCACTGTGCCTGGTGGGTTCTGGAAGCCTCAGGATAAATATAGCACTGCTTCCTGGATTATTCCTTCTACTTTAGCATTTTAGGGAAATTTTATTTTTATACAGAGAAAATGCAAATATAGCCACGAGTAGAATGAAACGTGTATATGAATGTTAAAAATAAACTTAGAATCTTCAAAGAAGTTTATGCAGTTTCGAGTGAGGGAAGTCAGGCTCAGCCACCCTTTGAAATCGCGGGGGACAAAGGCATGTCCTGTGGTTGGAGACTTTAGTGGAGAAATTTAGGGCAGTACAAGTTTTTTTTTTTTTTAATGTATATATTTTATTGATTTTTTACGGAGAGAAAGAGAGAGGGACAGAGAGTTAGAAACATCGATGACAGAGAAACATCGATCAGCTGCCTCTTGCACACCTCCTACGAGGGATATGCCCGCAACCAAGGTACATGCCCTTGACCGGAATCGAACCTGGGACCTTTCAGTCCACAGGCCGATGCTCTATCCACTGAGCCAAACCGGTTTCGGCTAAGGCAGTACAACTTTACATTTTCTTGTAAACATATGAGGACATATGAGGAGAGAAATCAATAGTTAATCGTTCAGACTAACGAATACCTGAATACACGTAGGTCTTATGCTTATCTCATGCATTGCCTAACCTGGTTTTGGTAATAGAAAGGATACGGCACTAAACTCCTGGGTCACTTTCGCGGCTGTAACAGTCTTGCCTTTGGGGTCAGGTGACTCGGGCAGGTGTGGGAGGCCAAAGGCTGTGGCGGCTCACGTGCCTGTGCTTCTCCCCAGGCCCGGCTGAACTGCAAGCACTGCGGGAAGCCCGTGATCGACGTGCGGATCGGGATGCAGTACTTCTCCGAGTACAGCAACGTCCAGCAGTGTCCACACTGTGGCAACCTGGACTACCATTTTGTGAAGCCATTTTCCTCCTTTAAAGTTCTGGAAGCTTATTGATGAAAGCTTTGCTTTGGTAATAGCTCTTTTATCGACACTCTTACTTTATTACATATCTTTTCTAGGGAAACATTGTGAGGTTCATTTCTTTTCTAACCTAAAGGAAAGTTCCTTTGTGTAGGGGGTCACTAAAATGGGCTGCCCCTGCCCTCCCCTGACTCCTGAGTGTTCGTCTGTGGTCCTGGCCAGAGCCCCGTGCACAGTCCTGTGAGCTGGGGTGTTGGTTCCCTATCACAAAGAGTCTCCCTTGCAGCTTTTAAGGTGGTGGGGAGGATGGGCTGAGTTTAAGAAAGGAATTAGAGTTTGGAAGGACTTGGGAGCCCCCTCTCACTCAAAGACAGCCGTTTTAGACCCGCTTTAGATCTTCTCTGGGCCACGGGAAAACATGTGACAGGTGAATGTAAGTCTGTGCCTGGAGCTGATGGTGTGTCAGCCCTCTTGTTTAGCTGCTGCAGCGCACTTTGGCGTGCAGTTTACACTCATTGACAAACTATTTGAAAGTTAACGTGAGGGCTATTTCCATCACTCTCCTAGTTTCGTAGTCAGTTTTCATACTGAGAATAATATCCAAATTATGAGACATATGAGAGCTATTGGTATTGCCCATATTTTTAGGTAAGCTGACTTATAGCAGTGAGAATATACTAAATTAATTTGATTCACACGGATTTAAGAGGGCAAAAAGGTAGAAAATTGTAATTTGAATTTGGTCACATTAGCTTCCAAGGAGAATGCAGGGATAATAACATGATTTGGGCAGCACTGGTATATGAAGGTTGCACTGTGGAAGTGCCATTTCATGCCAGACCCTTTTCACAGGGAAATCTCACAGCCACAGACCTCACGTGATTCTGGAGCCACTCACGGCCACATTTCTCTCCTCCCAAATTGCTGTCAGTGACATTTTACCCATTTAATGCTGTGTTTGCAAAATAAAAAAATTTAGCCCTAGAAGGAAAGGAAAACATTATTTGTGAGGGTATGAGGAAAAGAATAAATTTAACATCTCTGTTTTAAGAGTATTTCATTTTGGAAAATCATTGAATTTAAGGGATAACAATATGTTTGAAAATAGATCATTCGGAAGCTTTCTATGATACCTTAACCATTGGTTAAAAATAGGTGATACTCTGTTAGTATGTCTTTATTTTGTCAGAGCATTGGGCTTTCAACATGCTGCTATCTGTTCATTAGATATTGGTGATTTAATTAGACATACATCCTATGCCCTTATAGGATTGGAATATCATTGCCCCAAAATGATAGGCAAATTGAAAGCTTAAAATAAAATTATTTTACAAGTAACCGAATTTGGAGTTACGTGAGCATTTACATTTCTCACTTGGTTTATACCATTTTTGTCCCCTCAGATAAACAGTTGTTTTACCTCCCAGAAGTGTTCAGGCATTATTGCAAGTGAGCTTCAGTTCTACATGCAACAGTTGATGTTTTGTTTGAAACAGCGCAGTCTTAAAAAGAACCCACATTTTTCAGGTTGGATGATTGTAATTCAGTTTCCCGCATCTGGTTTGGTGTTTGATGATCTGAAAAGTGTTTCATAGCTGGGGAACTGCCCAGTGCCAATAAGAAGCAGAAAATCATCGCTGGTCTGAGAGCATTTGATGCAACTGAAACAGGTCTATAGGACATAACCTTTGCAAATTTGTCTGTAACACACAGACCTGCAATTGTGGGTTATCTATTACCCTGTCGATTCTCTCATGTACCCAAGTACAAAAGTTTCTTTTGTCTTTCGAGCACCATTTATTTGGCTTTTACCTCTGAATTTAAAATTAGCAAAGTATTTGTAATGCTGTTCTAAATTTTTTTTAGAGAAATCTGCTAGTATTGTTCTCAAACTTAATGTCTATGTATAGATTCCATTAAGCAAGTTCATCAGTCTAAAACTGCTCTGAGCGTAGTGTCTACTGCTTTCGTTATTTTCTCCTTAAATTGTCTTCTATTCCCTAAAAAATAAGTATGACATAATTAGGTAAAACTTGCTTTTAACCTTTATTTTGATGAAAAAGTTAGGACCCTATGGATGCTGCAATTACACAAAAGGAGAGGCATAGATGGGTATCCTATCTGAGGATATATTTGGCCTTTAAGGCATTCCTGTCTAAAATGGAAAATTTTGTTGATTTGAGAATAAAATATAATTAATTATACAATAATATAGAGACTAAAACTTATTTTGGAATCCTGCTGACCATAATATTTCCCCCATGCTTTCTCAAACTACTTTGCTCTGAGTTCCTTGATGGAAATTGGAATATGTCAAAAAGATGATTATTTTTGTTGTGGTTTGGATATTAAAAGGTATTAATCACCCAAGAGATCCATCTTCTGTTTTTCTGATGAATAGTGCTCTATAATCTGAATCACTCATAGTGATCTATAATTTCAAATCCATTTGTCATCTGCTCTAACTTTTTTTTATCACTTATATTTAAGAGTTATACACCTTGAACAAACACAATTATCTACTTTAGTAAGAAAACTATTTCTGATGATCTCATCATTTTCTCTTCAGACCAGCTCAGTTCTCCACTTTCTTCTGGTTCTATCTGAAGAACTTAAAATACTGGGTTTTTACCTAAAAAGAGACATTGGCGTGAACCTGGAGATTGGGGTCAGTTATTTCATTCTAATTAAGAAAGAGCTTTCCCAAGTCTTTATTTTATACTTTTTATTTTTTAAAAAAGTTCATTTTCAGAGTAAAAAGTATTTTCATATCTACTTTGGGGAAGTTAATTAATCAGAAAAGAATATTATTAGTTGTTTAAACCCTAAAACTAATAGATGAACTGATACATAACTGACTAGACCACCAAAACTAACCTGCTGAAATCTTTCATTTTTTTCCTATAAGACCACTTCTTAACTTGCCCTCTGTTCTCCTGTGCCAGGTCAGTAACTCTAGCTTGCTTTTTTCATTAGTCTCATGGTAGCAGCTGTTGAGTAATTTTAGTTGGAGATTTGGTTCCTATAACCCCATGCTGCCTAACTCAGCTCATCTCCATGTCCTGTTGACTTTATTACCCTTCCAGGTAATTGAAAGAAAACATATGGGATGGACATCTTTAAAACCAGCTAAAATGTATTCTTGTCATTAAAGATTTCTTGTCAAGATGTCTTGGATTGCACTTTTGTGGAGGGAAGACAGTGTAAATAGTTCAAGAAAGTTGGTAAAATTGAAACATTTGGCTATGGAATTGTATGTGATGGTAGAAGGTTTCTGTTTGTGAAATGTATGTAATAAAAATAATAAAGCTTTAGAAACTTACACTGTGTCACTTTATTTTTTGAGCTTGGAATTGTTAACAGAAAAAGTAGTGGAGAAGACTTTCTGAGGTTTTGTTTACCATTCAGGTAACCATTTCACAGTCACTACTGTGGCTAATAAAAACTGACCTTTTTATGCTGTTTGAAAGTGGTTTGTCACAACACAACGTGGTAAACTCCCTTTGCAACAAAATAAGCATTCAATCAATAACAGTTGATTCCCTATGAATACACTAAAATTATTGTTCTGGTTATAGGGAATTCTATTGCATAGATAGGTAATCCTATTCTACAGATGTTTCCCTTGGTTCCTAGGCTTGTAATATTTTTCGTAGTGAAAAAATTTGGTCATATGCTTTTTCATGATAAGAAAATGGAAACTGAATTGTAATTAAACTTCGTGCTGACTTTATGCACTTTGATCAAGCGTACTTATCTTTCAAATCTCCTTGATCCCTCACTTCTTTTTTGAGCCCTAACCAATTACTGAAACATTCAATAACATTCAGCAAATATATTTTAAAGCCTCGATATATGCTCAGAAAGTTTTTATTTTTTTTCCTTTTCAGACAACCCTCTATCCCCATCCCCTTTGCAACCATTAGTCTTATATCTGTATCTGTGGATCTGTTTCATTTTCTTTTTTCATTTGTTGTTGTGGGTGGTGGTGGTGGTGGTGGTGGTGTGTGTGTGTGTATGTTTTAGGTTCCACATATAAATGAAATCATATATTATTTGTCTTTCTCTGGCTGAATTATTTCACTTCCACAATAATATCTAGGTTCATCCATGTTGTTGTCCTTCATTTAAAATATTCTCAGTCAATGGGTTGAAATGCACACAATCATTAGAACCCAGGATAAGATGTGGAAATGTGGGTGAGGAAAGAGCCCAGTCTGCCAGAGAATTCAAAGCCTGTCTTAGTACTTATCTGCTTCTGACATCAGAGACATGCATCTTGTTTTGTTTAAGGGATCATGGACTTGGGATGTTGTGATTCTTGCTATATAATTTATGTCAACAAAATTTCTTTGCAGTTGCAAGGAAAGTATAATTGTTACTGTAATAGAGAGAAAAAAACAAAGTTAAACAGTAATTGTTAAGAATTAAGTTTAATGGAAGAAAAATCTGATTTGTTGTTAGTAGTTTCCATTTCTTAAAATCTTGCTAATACTGTTTTGACTTAAATTTGGCAGCAATTAGATTGCTAATTATGCAGACCTCACTGTTTCTTTAGTAATAAGGAGTTAATTTTGGAAGGAAAAAAGCTTACCTTGAGCTTTGGTTTGTTTCATGTTCTCTCAGCTCTCCATACCTGAGGTAAACCTTATCTAATAAGTGTGAAATATCTTTGAGGATAGTAAAGTGCTATACAGTGGTACTGTACAGTGGAAATAATGTATTTTAAGGCATATTTTTCTTCTAATGACAGCTTGGAGCATTGTAATTACTTCATATAAGCTTGATCTACTATTGGTATGCCTTAGGGAGAGCAAAAATGAGCAAAAAAGTTAACAGAGCATTTTGGCTCACGGAGTTCAGTTTAACAACACTGACTACATTTGTCAGGTTTCAAATGGGATTGGCCACCACAGCATCATTTCCTGGTGATGGATCCCATGCCAAGTGGGTCTGATACACTTGATTGAACATGTAGATCATATCTTAAATTTAGAACAACCTAATTACATTCCTCATAAACCTAATAATGGAAAAGTCATAGCCACAATCTTCACATAATTGAGAGATGCCAGAATTTAGAGTAACAGCTATGGTTTTTGTTATATTCAGAATAATATATGTTTGTTAAATTTCATTAACTAACTCATTTTAGAGAGAAACTGAGGCCCAGAGAACTTAAACCTAAATAATTTCATGTAGTTAATGGCTAGCTGGGAATTAAGTCTGGATTTCCTCTCCTAGTCCTTCCTCAAAATGAGATCAGCGAATGGGTACATTGTTTTTAATTGAGAATGACTTTGGGCTTGTTTTGACAAGGTAGTAAACTTAAATGGTATAGCAGCCCAGGTGCTAAAATGGAAGTAATTCTGACAATGCTTGCTGGGGCCCCTGCATAAGGATGACATGCACATTTGAAAGCAACCCTTAAGAAGAACAAACAACAAAACAACTAAAAGAAAAATAATATTTGAAATCAATAATAGTGTCTTCTATACTCCTTTTTCACACATTAATTTGTTGACATCTCTTCCCTTTTGTTAAGATCATTGTTTGAGAACTGTGGGTGCAAGGTGACATTTCAATAGTCTACATTAAGAATCCAAAATTTTCACCTTGGGATCTGACTTTGAGATGTTTTTAGATTCAGACATGTCAAGCCATCATATTTGATAGCATTAATCTATCTAATTTGTACAGGGTTTTCCTTTTTGACTAACTTTTCAAATAGTTTGGAATGTTTCATTTGCAGTTTCTTACTATCTTGTCTGAAGGTCTGGTATCCAGACTTTTTTGAGTTGTTAAACCTGGTTAATGCTTATTTGAAATTCCACATAACCTTAGGGGGAAAAAGTGCTGGTTACAGGTTTCTTTTAGAGAATTAAATTTTTTTTCATGGTTTTTAGGGGCTATCTTTTGGGCTAATGATTGATGATATTCTGAGCTATTTCAAAACCATGGATTGGCAATCAGTGCTTTATATCTTATTGTCATCATATTAACAATTCATGTATTTTTCTGAAGTTCTGATGACACAGCAAGTGGTTGACGAAGGAAGAAAAGTCAGGTGAGGCCCCTAGGCTCCTGTTTATCTCCCATGGCTCTAAAAAGAGAGTGTGGGTTGGGCAGGAGCGGATGGTGGGAGTCGTGGGGGCTGAGTGAATATTTCAAAAAGCTTAATAGAGATCACATAACATTGCCGACCACAAGGCTGCATAGGATATCTAAAAGGTCAGTTTATTTTTGGCAGGAGTTAAAGCAACCTTGGTTATCTCATACTGCTCAGAAACACTGGCAGTAGCATATGCCTTTGATGAATAATATATGAGAAGACAAATGAATTATGACCTAATAAATGCTATTTATTTTATAGACATAACCTTTCAAAACTGGTTAGGGTCATATTAGGTGGGGGTGGTGGTCTTTAGTGATGACCGAGTTGGGAAATGCCATTTTTTTTTTAAAGTGCTAACTTTTTCTAATCCTTTTCCTGTGTGATACTTTTGCTTTCTCTTTTCTGTAACTGGCCATCTCTCTTTTCTACCTTGTCCTCTTGCTTTTCCTGTTTCATCAAGTTTCTTAACCACTAGAACGCAGTAAAAGTTTCCTGACAAACTGAGGCATGAGTTGGTCAGTAAATTTAAAAAGTTAGTTAAAAGAATAGATGCCAACAGTTGGCCCAGAGATGGATAAGTTGATCAACAGCAAGACAGAGACCAGAAGTAGATCCACATTTACATATATGGCCAATTGATATTTGACAAAAGTGTAAAGAGAATTCATAAGAGAACAAATGACCTGCTTAAAAAATGGGCAAAATATTTGAAGAGATTTCACCACCACCCCAGAATAAGACAAGTGAATACATGATAAGATACTCAACATCTTTAGTCATTAGGGAAATGTAAATTAAAACCACAATGCAATACCACTACACACCTGTTAGAAGGACTAACGTTTAAAAAAGACAATACCAGTTGCTAGCAAAGATGTGAAGTAACGAACTCTCATACATTGCCACTGGAAATCAGGTGGCAGCTTCACACAAACATATATCTATCAGATGACCCAGCCATTCCACTTCCCTGTATTTACCTGGGAAGAAACAAAAGCATGTTTCAGGAAGACTTGTTCATGAATGTTTGTAGCAGCATCATTTTGTTATAGCCCAAAATAGAAACAACCCTCTTGTCCACCAACAGGACAATGGATGAACAAAAAAGAAAGGAATATCTGTACACTAGAATACTACTGAGCAATAAAAAAGGAACAAGCTATTGATACTGGCAACAACATGGATGAATCTCAAAACAATGACACCGAAGTCAAAGGAGCCCGAGGGAAAAAATAGCACATACTATATGATTCCACTTAGGTGAAATGCTTATGAATCTATTGTGACACCCTCCCCCCGGGATGATTTATATACCATAAACACTTCATTTAAATTTAACTTAGGAATTCACATATATTGGACAGTTTGGTTCTTTTGTTTGTTTTAATGTGTGATACCTGCAGTTGCAGGACTGTGTACCTTTATTACAAACTTTCTTTTGTAATGCATTCTTTAACAATACTTTCCACTGATTCTCTTTAAAACAAACAGAACTTAAAGACACATAAGAAATTGCATATATATATATATATATATATATATATATATAATATTAAAAGGTTAATATGTAAATTGACCAAATGGCAGAATGACCAGTTGCTATGACACACACTGACCACCAGGGGGCAGATGCTCAACACAGGAGTAGTGCACTCCCATATGGGGTGCTGTTTAGCTAGAAGCTGGGCTCGCCAGTGGGATCACGGCTGGTAAGCACAGTGGTGGTGGTGGGAACCTCTCTTGCCTCTGCAACAGTGCTAAAAATCAGACTGCGAGAGGGTGCAGGCCAGGCCGAGGGACCTTTCCCCACCAGTGTACAAATATTGTGCGCTAGACCTCGTGTGTGTGTGTGTGTGTGTGTGTGTGTATACACAAACTCTAGAATTTTGGGAGAAACAATATGCATATAAAATATTTCTATAATTTTGGGATTTTTGTCTCCTAATTGTTTACTCTTTTATCCCCTATGTTTCAGCAAACAATATTTTTATGTGTGTATAATTTGCCTTATCTTTTGAAAATATCTTCCTGAATTTTTGAAATAGTGTTTTCTTTTTATAATTATATTTTATTGCCTTAATGTGCTATTCTTATTAAATTTCCTCATTGCAGTGACAAGTGTAACTGTCATAAACAAGTTGGGGAACAAACACAATTAATTTTGGTAAGCGCACAAACTTTGGGGAAAACCGAATGCAGACAGACCCTGCCCAATAATGAGGCCACCAGCCACCAGAATTCACAAACTGAGGTCATTCATCACACTGCAGTTTTACAAAATGAATTAGTCAGTGCATGTGCTGGATTGGGTTCACAAAGGTCAGTTAAGGGAGATTGTCACTGCTTGAGCTCTCTAATGATCACTTTCCTCATCTGTAACTATTAAGACTATCTACCTGTGGGTATTGGTATTATTAAGGAATAGGTGAAGCAATGTAGTTAAAGTGCTTAGCACAGTCCCTGCCATGGAGTAGGTACTGAAAATGTGCCTGGTTTTGATCATGTATTTTATTTCAGAAAGCACTCTTACAATGTTAGGGCAGGAAGGACCTTAGATGCTGAGAGCATCTTCTAAAACCATTTGTTTTACCGATGGGGAGGGGAAAGTGGCTTGACGGCACACACATCAGCAGCTAGGGCTTAAGGTCTGGAGCCTCACCCAGTGGGTAACCCTGAGGCGGCTCTCCTGGGGGCTCCTTACTAAAGGCTCCTGAAAACCTGCAGCGTCTCTAGTACTAGGGGAGGAATTGTGGGTCTTATGTCAGTCTTCAGAAAGCTGACCACCTCATAGCTGTGGACACTTCAAAAAAATACTGTTATTGATTTTTAGAGAGAAAGAAGGGGGGTGGGGGGAGGAGAGGGAGAGGGAGAAGGAGAGAGAGAAATGCCCTGACCAGGAATCGAACAGGCAACCAGTGGTGCACAGGACGACACCCAATCAACAGCCACACTGGCCAGGGCCATTATTTTTTTATAAAGGAGAAATCGGTGCTTTTTTTTTTTTTTTTTTTTTTTTTTTTTTGGCTATTTGAGGGGATGAAGCAGAAGGAGCAGGCTGGCTCTGCTGGCTGGCCAAGCTTCACCAGCTTGCTGTAGGTGATGGAGAAGTCGCCAAGGTAGTGGCCACTCATCTCAGACTTGATTGCCACCTGGTCCATTTAGATGCCTCCATCAATCGGCCCACCATCTCTGGCAGGGAGTTCCTGAACCGCAGGTGCACCTTCCCCACCTGGACTGATCCCTGGCTGTGCACGCGCGCACGCGCGCGCGCACACACACACACACACACACACACACACACACACACACACACACACACACACACACCCCGGCCTCGCGCAGGCGCTGAGCAGCCAGTGCGGCTTCCTCCACAGGCCCAGGCCCAGTTCGGTTCGGTTCGGATCGGTCCCACCACCGACCCATGGACCAGCCCAGCAGCGGGGGAGACCCATGCTCGGCAGGTGAGCATGCTGCTTCTCCAGTCCCACAGTCGGTTCGTGAGCACAACCCATCTGTGCAATTCTGGGCCCGCGGAGCCAGGTGAAACCAGGACGCGGTGCGCGCTCAGGTGAGAAGGGCTGAAGAGGCCGGGACAAGACCAAGCAGGTGAAACCTCACTCAGGAGGGCGGCTCAGACATTTTGTGAAGGACGATCCATCTCTTCCCCTGGGTGGCGAGATCAAGCGGCTGCCCACAAGTTGCACGATAGTGGCTGGCTTTTTGTTTTTTGTGTTTGTGTTGTTGTTGTTGTAGTTGTTGTGTTTTTAACCTGAAGAATGCATATGAAGGGTGGCATTTGCCTTCCTGACACAGTGCAGTGAATTCACAAATGCTAACATGGAATGCGATGGAAATGCCGCCTCACTCTGCGGGCCAGGAGGAGGCCTGGAGTTGGAGTGTGCTGCTTCTGGCCGGGATCTGGGTGGCCAGCTGCACCTGCTGAAATGCTTTAGGGCCAGGAAGCCCTGGAAGGCATCTGAACCCAACAGCCAACCAGGGCCAGGAACCTGGCAAGGGTACTGGCCTCAGGCAGGAGGCCTGGGTTTCTCCTGTGCCTCTGACACACTCAGGGAAATCAATCTGTTGGTCATGCGTTTGTTACGGCATGAAAACACAAATACAACTTTCTAATCATCTTACGTGAGATTGAATGAATTAACAGGCTAAGTGTATTTATAAATTGTTCAGTGAGAAATAGACTCTCCAGTTGATTCAAGTGAGCAAATCAGTGATAATTCCATTTATTTCCAATTTTAAAAAACAGCAGCTATCCCAGATGCCTTAGCTCTTTGGTGTGAGGCAGCTGTGACTGTCTCACTGTCACATGTCATGCTTGATGTGCTAAATGCTCTTCATTTTAGCATTTATTGAGGATATACTATGTGCAGGGATAGGAGCTAAAGGGGGCCATTATATTTTGTTCCAAAGGCTGATCATCTTCAATCGCTGAGAACATCTTTTAAAATGTTGCCAGATTCTACTTTTGAAGTGTCAGCATTCCATGAGAGGTGGCAAGTCTGCTTGAGGTATATGCACCTAAAATAGTTCTTGCTGAGAATTACTGTGCTCATCTGTGATCTTCTAGCCTAGCACTGAAATGAAATTTTAAATGTAGATTCTTTTTTAAAGGAACTAATTGGAATTATAACAAAGACTTTGACAATAAGGTTTGCATTTTTAGGTTAAGAAGAATTGTATTTGAAAAAGTTCAGAAGAGAAATTTCACTCCTGGCATGGCTCTCATTTACATTTTTGTCAGGTTTACTCATGCATATGTGGTACTTGTGCAGGGGAGCGAGCTTTTAGAAGAATTGAGTTGGAATCTCCATTTTCTAGATGTCTTTAATCTGGTGTTTATGTAGGTGGGATATGGGCTGTGGTTCTGACTCTTTTGAAATTGGGATTTTTGACATTAAGCATTTACAGTGTTGCTTATTGTAAGATGTACTAATGTTTTATTATAACTTTTGAGGTAAAAACACTGCAAAGGAGGTAATAGGCATACTCTGTTTCTGTTGCTAAAAACTATGATTGCTCTTCAAGCTGATGTGCAAATTTTAAGAAAATATCTCTAGCCAAAACTGGTTTGGCTCAGTGGATAGAGTGTCGGCCTGCGGACTGAAAGGTCCTGGGTTCGATTCAATCAAGGGCATGTACCTTGGTTGTGGGCACATCCCCAGTATGGGGTGTGCAAGAGGCAGCTGATCGATGATTCTCTCTCTCATCGATGTTTCTAACTCTCTATCCCTCTCTCTTCCTCTCTGTTAAAAAAAAAAAAAATCAATAAAATATTTTTAAAAAAAGAAAGAAAATATCTCTAGAAAATCATCTAAGCTGTGCAAGAAAGCTTATTTAGAATTGCTAAGTTCAAAAATTCAAGAGATGATTTTATCTAAGAAGAATTTTGTTTAAAATAGTCAAGTTGAAGGCGTTTGTTATTAGAATTGCCTCTGTTAAGGTTGGAGCAAGTACTTTGGCACTTAGTTTTCTTGCTTTATACATAATTTTAGTTAACAAGGTATTAATTATGAGTCTAAAGATTTGAAAATTTATTATTAAATCTCAAAGAAAGGAAATCAGGTCTTGAAGTACGCTTCCTTTGCTTTGGAGATGTACGCAGTTTAAAGTATATACTTCTGAGTCAGATTTCTAGTTGTCCAAGGAAGTAAGCGCTCAACTCTTCAAAAATAATACTGACTTTGCAGTTGTGGGAGGTGCAGGAGATGAAAACAGAGGTTTCCAGGATTGCAATGTCAGCATTTAGGAAGGATGATCTTATTGGTCACGAAGTTGCTCAGATATGAGGTACTCAGAAGTTGCTAGGCTGTTGTGCTCTGGAAGCCACATGATCAGATTCCATGCAAACATCACTGATTATCCTCTCCTCAAGGGCAGGGACTATGTTTTTGACATCCTGTATTCATTATGCCGAATACAGGGCCTTACCCATTAGAAACTCATTCAGTGAATGGACGGGCAGCTCTGTACACCAGAGACTCAAATAAGCCAGTTATGGGAGAATTCGGAGAGTTGTTCTTGTCACCTCTGGTGCTATGTGTACATTATACTGTGCTTCCTGGTTTTACTCTCCGATGCCTGCTTCTCTGGGGATTCCTTTCAGAATGTCAACAACCAAAATATTAAAAGTAAAGAAGATACCTGGGTTATAAGAACAGAGGTTACTCTGTTCTGGGACTTTGGTAAAAACCATGTTATCTCTCACTTGTTTAGCATAAAAGTGATTATGTTTAAGATTGTTTAAGTAATTGAGATTAAAACATTAGAACGAGAGGATGTCAGAAATAGAAGGCACCTTAAAAATCCTTTTTTCTCAGTCCCCTTAGAGAAAGGGAAACAGACACAAGGATTGCTTAGAACTGAGGTCTCTAGAGCTGGTCCATCCAATACAGTAGCCGGTCCATCCAATACTATAGCCGCTGGCCAAATGTGGCCCTTCAAATTAAATTTTAAACATTTAAATTAAAAGCCACATTTCTAGTTTTAAGTAGCTGAACATTAATAGGATTAAGATACCAGAGAAAATCAAATGCCTCCTATTCAGCACAAGCCAACCTTTTTGGTGTGTGACGGCCTACCACCTCCCTTAGTACACAAGCCATAACCACTGCTTTCTCTCCCAATAGTGAACATATTCTTAACTTAATTATTTTCTGTTAATTGAAATAACACTATATAAAATGTTTATTTCAAGGTTTCTTAATTGTATGTGGTTACATTAGCTCAGTTTAGAAACCTGTTTGAGACTGACTTTATCAGTAATCTAACCAACAAAGATCATATCCGTATGTCTGTGGTTATACATTCTATTTTATTGAATTAACCCAGGGCCATTTAAATGATGCAAATTGTTTGGCCTCTGGTTTAGTGGATACAGTCCTAGACTTCTCAGAAACCTTGTTGAAGTCTTCCACAGTTGCACACTAGTAAATCAGATATTTTGGGAATTTCAAATTCTAACTGATCAATTGGTTCCTTTTCTATTTTATTTTACTTTTTTTTTTTTTTTTTTTTTTGTTAAGCAGGACTTGAACAAATTAACTTTGACCTTTGTTTTAAAGATTATTTAAAAAATTATGTGTATATTCATATAGTACTTCAAGACCCATTGTTTCACTACACTCCAGGATATGGTCTCCATGTAGTACATATAGAGCTGCAAGTTTATTTTCCTTAAGCATTTTAACTGTTGACTTAAAATCTTCAACTTTCTTCTCTGGAACTTACATTTAATTTCAGGGACTTGTCTTTCTCTTTCTCCCATTTCACAGCCTAATTTGAAGAATTGTCTGGATTTTCTGGCTGATATTTTGCCTATTGCAATCTCATTTTTACCCTTATTACTCTAAAGAATTTGCTCTAGTCAAAGAAGCCAATGTCCCATTATTGCTAAGTATAATAAATGATTTCATTTCTTAGCTTAACCTCTCAGCAGCACTTGAGAAAGCTGCCCACTCCCTTTTTTTTCTTAAAACACTTCCCTTAGTTTCCATGACAATGCACTCTCCTGGTTTTCTTTCTATCTCTCTGGATGCTTAGCAGTCATTCTCTCTCCTTCCTTTAGTCTTCTCTTACTATATACCCTCTAGTAGAGAGGAGACAGGAATTGTACAGCAGTCTGACAGTTCCCTGCAAAGACATCCTCACCCACCAATGTGTCCTAATGTGTCCTTTATCATTCTAATTTCTCTAATATAGGCTCTAGATAGTTGACAGATGGTGGTGTGAGGCCACCTCCTGAGCAAGTTCTGCAAAGACAGTCCAGCCTCACCCTTTAGAATGTGAGGGTGCTTTGTCACGTGTATTCCATCTTGGGACTTGAGTTTAAGTTGGGGCAACAGACAAAAAAAATCCTGTTAGCATGTGTATCTTTAAAAAATGTTCTCATTTGAAGTCTCACTTTTTATTACAAACTGTGCTTTGTTCTCAATGTTAAATGCATATCTCTACCCTGTTTGACAAGCTAGACAGCCTGTTGAAATAACATTTTTGTTAATGTTTAGTTTTTTACATTTTTCTTGATGGACATGTGAATGTGCCCTTGACCAACTGAATTACTAAGCAAGGAATACATATTGAATATTTCCAATAGTCAGAAGGAATTCAAGAACAAATCAGGGTAAATTGATCTAATTATATTTCTGAAATTGTACTGGCATTGGGAGTCTTGGGTTCCCCAAAATAGAAATTGAGAGGAAGCCCCAGAGAAATTTCCAGGCAGATTTTATTAAGCTTATGCTCGAGCGCAAGGGAAGCAGCACAGAGGAAAGGAAGGTCCTCTTGGCTGCTTTTATAAGCTGGGAACAAAGTGGGTGAGCTTTTTGAAAAAGGAAGGCTTGTGGAATTTTCCATTTAGGGCTTGGGTGACTTCCTTTTCCAGCTGTGTTGCTTGATAACTATACTCATGTGCCTGGGCTGTGGCTGTAAGATGAAGGCTGCTCATACCACCACCCTAGGAAGATCTTAGAGCAGTAAAACATTGGTCAACTGTGACTGCAGGTCAGTAGTTTCAACATAGGCCATTTGAAGGGAAATGGTATCAGCTACCTCTGTATTTTTGAGTAGTGAGTGGAAGGGTCCCTCCATTCTTGAGGTCAATTTATCTGACATTCCTTCTGGCTACCTAGTCTTAACTTGGCTTCTTGGAATTCTCCTTTTCCAGGCCTAAGTTCCTATGCTGTCTCCAAAAGGTTCTTATGTAGTTCATGGTAGTGCTTAGAGACATTCTGAATATGTGCTTCAATAAGATATTCGATGAAGATTCTCAATAAATTTTTATGAATGTGATAATATTATCTTGGATGCAAGGAAATTGTGATTGAATGATGGTGTGCAATATGTAGATTAATATCTGATGTCTATGTGGAAGAAAGTTTCTAGTGTTATTCTCTCTCTGTGTGATGTGTATGTAAGCATGTGCATGCATGGATGTTTCCTCATTGTGGAAGGCAGCCTCATTGGTAGGTATGAATGTGAGTGGTGAAGCCAGCCCATCCTGGGTTTAGATGAGGAGATGTATATAGAGTATGTAGCACAGCTCCGAACTCTAATAAATGTCTCATACATTTATTACTATTACATCATTAACTGTATTCTGTAAAGATGTATCAATGTACTTAGGCAACTTGTAGGTGGCCTATAAAATATGAAAGATCCTAAATACATTGAATGACAAAATCACATTGGGAATGATCTTAATAGGTTGGAATGATCATGAGGTGGCACTTGTCAAAGATAAATGTAAAATATGCTCAGAGGTCCCCAAAGCCAGCTCCATGTTATAGGATGAGGATGACATACTTATTGAGAACTTTTCATTCAACAAGGATCAAGATGTGATATAGAAATATAGGATCTAAAAGGACACTTTCCACTATGTAGCCACCAAACATGTGGCTCTATAAAATGAAATTCGGTAAATAAAATAAAAATTTAGTTCCCTAGTTTCATAGTCACATTTTGAGCAATAACTAGTCAAGAGTGGCCCATGGCTACTGAGTAGGACAACATAACCATTTTCATTATAGCAGAAAGTTGTATTGGACAGTGCCAATCTAGAATGCAGGTGGCTGTCATATCTTTCTACTCTGCACTGGCAGGGCATATGGTTATGTTAGAATTTGAATAATACATTTTTAAAAATTAATCTTTATTGTTCATATTATTACAAATGTTCCTCATTTCCCCCCCCCCCATTACTCCCCTCCACCAGGTTCCCACCACACCCTCTGCCCTGCCCTTTCCCCACCTCCTATTGTCCTCATCCATAGGTGCACAGTTTATGTTCAGTCTCTTCCCGCACCCTCCATTCCCCTTTTCCCTGAGAATCATCAGTTCACTTCCCTTCCATACCTCTGATTCTATTATATTCACCAGTTAATATTATTTATCAGATTTTTAAAATTCCCTTGGTTTTTAGATTCACTTGTTGATAGTTACATATTTGTTGTTCATAATTTTTATCTTCATTTTCTTCCTCTTTCTAAAGAACCCCCTTCAGCAATTCATATAATTCTGGATTGGCGGTGATGAACTCCTTTAGCTTTTTTTTATTTGTGAAGCTCTTTATCTGACCTTTGATTCTGAGTGATAGCTTTGCTGGGTAGAGTATTTTTGGCTGTAGGTTCTTGCTGTTCATCACCTTGAATATTTCTTGCCATTCCTGTCTGGCTTGCATGGTTTCTGTTGAGAAATCAGCTGACAATCGTATGGGTGCTCCTTTATAGGTAACTACCTGCTTTTCTCTTGCTGCTTTTAATATTCTTTCTTTGTATTTTGCTCTTGGAATTTTAATTATGATGTGTCTTGGTGTGGTCCTCTTTGGATTCCTTTTGTTTGGGGTTCTGTGAGCTTCCTGAACTTGTAAGTCAATTTCTTTCACCAGGTAGAGGAAGTTTTCTTTCAGTATTTCTTCCATTATGTTTTCGGTATCTTGCTCTCTCTCTTCTTCTGGGACCCCCATAATTCTGATGTTGGTTCGCTTGAAGTTGTCCCAGAGGTTTCTTACATTATCTTCAACTTTCTGGATTCTCTTGTCTTCTTGCTTTTGCAGAGGGGTGTTTTCTGGCTCTTTATGTTCCAAATCTTTGACTTGATTCTTGCAATCTCCCATTCTGTTTTTAGGACTCTATATAATATTTTTTATTTCAGACAGTGTATTCTTTATTTCTAGTTGATCCCTTTTCATATCCTCATAGGTCTCGTTTATTTTATTGGCCTTTTCTAGCAAATTCTTGAAAAACCTTATAAGTATAGATTTGAACTCTATATCTAGTTTCTTTTTGTCCTCCATTTCTTTTGTTTGTGATCTCTTTCTTTGTCTCGGCATTTTCACTGCTTCCCTGAGTTGGTAGGATGGCTTTGTGTGCTAAGGTGTCCTATATGGTTCAGTGGGTCAGCCTTTCAGTAACCTGAGGTGGACACTCTTGGTTCACCCCTTTGTGGACTGTGTGTACAGCCTTGTTGTAATTAAGTCTTGATTATTGTTAGTATCACTGGGAGGAACTGATCTCCAGATCAATTGGCTGTGAGGATCAGCTGTGTCTATGCCAGGAGACAGCCTTATTCGACTAGACTTGGAAAAATGCCAAAGCCTCTGTGCTCAGTTTGGATGGGGTGGAGTTTCAGGGTGGAGCCTGCAGCCTTGTCTACTGTCAGCCCCACCCTATGAGGTTCCTGAATCTCAGTGTTCCTCAGTGTCCTTGGGTACTTGCTGCAAGTACCTCTGAGAGAAAGGTGCCTTCGAGTTTTGCCCGCTACCATCCAGTCTAGTCTCTCCCCCAATGAGCCCGGAACTGGGGTTCAGTGCAGTCAGAACTGGGGCTCAGCACAGTCCTGAGCTTTTGTCTCCTTCCCGCTAGGGCAATCCAGTGGCACAGTCAACAATCCCTCCTCTGTGCGCAATGTGCGCGCCTCTCAGACTGCCATTTGCCACTCCACCTTACAGCCTAGATTCCCTCTGTATGAGCCTGGGTCCCCAGGGTCTCGCCCAGAACTGGGGTTCAATGCTGTCAGAACTGGGGTTCACCACAGTCCGGAGCTTTTATCTCCTTCCCGCTAGCCAGGCACTCAGCCACCCCTCCTCTCCAGCTCAGTCCTCTCCCCACTCGCACACCGTGTCTCCGTACCTTAGGCTTTTCCAGCTCCTCTGATTTTCCTTCTGGTTTTCTCTTTCTTTCTAGTTATAGAATTTCCAGTCAGTCAACTTTCCTGTAGTTCTGGATAATGTCCAATTTGTATTTTAGTTGTATTTTTTGAAATTGTTGTGTGAGGCTGCAGTTAGGTGTTTACCTATGCCGCCGTCTTGGTTTCTCTCCAGATCAAATCTTCTGAATAACTCATTTTAGAGGGCAAATGGAACATGTCAGAGTAGAGGGCCTGGAAAGTGAGAGAACTAAAAATCATGTCATATAACACATGTTGAAGGACCAGGGTGATTAGCTAGAAGAAGAGATAACACCTCCTATCTGCTGAATACTAAGGCTATCTAACAGAAGAGGAATTAGAGGCCCTCGTGGCCTGTGGGGTTGACCAAAGACTAATCCATGGATGGTAGAGGACACAGGAATCATTATGCTATGTAAACCCAGTATTTTAGAGAGGGTCTGGAGTCAGACAGCCTGGGCTCAAATTCCACACTGTCTCCCATCTGTTGGATGACCCTGTGAAAGTTTATCTCTAAGCCTCACCTCCCTCATCTGTAGAACAGAATAATATTAGTATCTTCCCACAGCATTTTGAGGAGAATAAACAATATTACGTATAAAACATAGAATGTCTAACAAATGAGAGCTATTATTATTATCTCATATTCTGGCTGATATGGAAAAGAATCATCAGAGTATCAAATGTGCTGTTGGGGAGTTAGTAATTCCCATCGCTAGAGGTGTTTAATGTGCTGATGACTCTTGGGCAGGAAGTGTAGAGGGCACTGAAGCTCTGAGTAAGAGGTTGAATTGGAGGGGTTTATTTGTGTGGGTATTTTTGTTTTTGTTATAGTTGTTTAGTGTTTTGGTGTCTGCACTTCTGTAAACTTAACAATTTTAACTTTTAAAAATATTTGGTTCTCTTATTATCTTATATGATACTTCTTTGCCCATTTCCCATTATTTATTCTTACCTGGTCTCCTCTGAGAGGAGAAGGGACCCTTGTACAGCTCATTAGAACATGCTTGGGTGGTGGCCATGCACAGTGGCTAAAGCACCAGGGTTTCTTAGTAGCGAAGGGGCCCCCTCGGGGTGTTGAGGTGAGCACATTACCGTGTGCTGGGGTCTTGACTTGATAGGATGTTTACTTACCAACTCCTATAAGGATGTGTGTACATATTGTGAGATTTTCTCATGTCATCCGACACTAAAAATACTTTAGAAGGTAATTTATTGGTCATGGTCAGAAATTTGCTATTTGCACTGTAGAGGAGTTGTGAATCCAGGGAAAGCACTTCTTTGAGAGTTGTCCAGGCAACATTTTCTGAGAGGCAAGTTGAAAGGATGCTTTGGGCACCTGCAAAGCAGCTATTTTGAGCACAAAATTCCATATGTTACTTGTTAATTGGTGACTCAAAAATAATTACAGAATCCACCATGACTTCTTAAGGTAAGTTTAGTGACAGTGGTGATAGAACCCAGGGAAAAATGGAAAATCCAGATCCCCAGTTCTATACTTGGAGACACGTTTTCCTGTGCAATAAATAGTGGCTGGGTTCCTTGAGTGTATTTTTTCAATTGTGGAATACAGATAGAGATGTATCATTTTTCTGTTGTTTTTCTATCCCATTCCCACTCTTAGCTCTACCCGGTGTCTGATACAGGGTAAGTACTTAATAACTGTGCTCTATGTTAAGTTGCATTTGCTGCTTGCCCAGTTCTTCCTTGAGTGGAATACAGCTAGGATCCCAATTGCAATTGGATTTCATTTGTTCAGAGCTGAATTAACTTCCTTGAGACTTTTCCAGCCTATCCGTGGTAAACAATCACCGAAGTTGGCAGAAGACGAGGCCTACTTAATTGCTACACAAAGGTGGTTTTCAGTCCTGTTGCTGGGTGACAGGCAGGCCTGGGCTGGCCGAGACGCTGGCTGCACCTCTAGTGCTTCAGTAGGTGGCACTCCTGTTCCGTGCTGAAGCTGTTCTGTGATGACTAGGCTGTGGGTTTGGGCAGGCGGGAAAGCAAATCGTCAATTCACAGCAGCTTCTGGGGGCAAGCAGCAGCACAAGCCCATTATCCGTGTGGTGACAGCTGCTGCTGTCTGTCCCTCCTTGCAGGCAGTTTCAGATTAGAGGCTTTTGGGTTCTGACTGTGAGAGTGGAAATGTTGAGAAGTGAAGCTGCTGGTCCAAAATAAACTGGTTAGAAGTTAGTTATCTGGCTCCCTGTAGACACGTCTGGGAGCAGAGAGCAGGCTGGTCCTTCCCTTCTGTTACTCTGGTTTGAAACGATCTTATCAAAAAGCCTAACTCTCTGAAGCCCCACTCTGGAATCAAATTATTATATATCTTGAACTAGTGACAGAATTGGATTTATTTATGCCTGAATACCGGCTTCCCCTGGTCAGTCTTACCCTCCATCTCTTGACAGCTGAGTCTCAACCAATGCTATGGCCTGAATGCTTATGTCTTCCCACAAGTCACATGTGAAATCCTAACCTCCAGTATGATGGTATCAGGAGATGGGGCCTTTGGGAGATGATAAGGTCATGAGGGTAGAGCTCCCATGGATGGGATTAGGGCCCTATAAAAGAATTGCCCCAAAAGCTTTCTTGCCCCTTTTGACATGTGAGGACAAGTGAGAAGATGGCCATGTATGAAGCAGGGCGCAGGTTCTCATCAAACATTGAATCTGTAGGTGCCTTGCTCTTGGACTTCCCAGCCTCCAGAACTGTGAGAAATAAATTTCTGTTGTTTATAAACCATCTAGTCTATGGTACGTGTTGTAGCTGCCCAAATACACCAAGACAACCAACAGTGTGCCTCCTCTCTCTATCTAATTCAAACTCATAAACTTTTATATAAAATGATGGAAAACCTTCAGCCACTGGGGTTTAGTTTTGCTAGTCTTTTATTTTATGGGATGACTATCTGACATGTTAGCAAATTTGTCCACATTTTTTGAGGCAATAGCCTGTCTTTCTAAAATTTAAGGCGATAGAAAGGAACTCCTCAGAGAGATGAATTCCCCTGTGGGTCATCTCATACGTGTCTGATAAACACCTGACAAGGATGCTGCGCCACCCCTCTTGCGAAGGTAGGACTATTAATTTATCTCAGCACATTCTCCTGCTTGGGCCACCAGGCTTGGCACATGGATAAAACTTATTTGTCTGGTTTGAACCACGGTTGATCTTTAATGTTTTTATTATATCGGGTGATAATAAAGGCCAAAGTATTAGCTGAAACAACAAAACAGGTCCTCTGTAGTTGATTCTTAAAAGAAACAGCAACTTTAAGGAGACCGGGTCACAGGGGGTCATTTAATTTTAGAGCTCCAGGGAAACGTGAAGAGTCTCTGGAGTCTTAAAACGATGGGGTTGATGCCCCTCATCACCTGCACCTGGGTGGGTGGCTCCCCCTGCCCCTCCCCACTTTCTTTTGAATTGTTTGTCTTACTGCTTTGTAGGATTTCTGTTTGTATTATGAACATTTAGGCTTTGTTGTGTTTATTGTGGCTATCTTCTCCCTTCTGGCCTTGTCTTTTAATTTTATGTTTAGTTGTTTTGTTCCCTTTAACTTTCTAAGATCATCAGTTTACTTGTATGGCAGGCAATTAATTTGCTATAAAAAGCTCTCACTCTCCTTCTTTTTGCGTATTGCTTTAAATTACTCCCAGAATGAATCAGAGGACTTCTGATCAGTTTCCTAATACCAGGCAAGGCAGCAGCCAGATGGTCCAGCTATGACAGCACAGCTAGTCAATAGTAGATATTTTTGGGAGATGAATTGTATCACAGAAACAAAAATCTCTCTGGGCAAAGAATGAGTCACGGGCATGCTGGTTGGCTGGTAGCATCTGCAATCGACTCTCGTTTGCTATCTCCGACTTACCAATTAAACCATAAATGGATTGGACGCTTTCTCTTTGGCTTTTTAAATAATGTATCTTTATTGTTGAAAGTATTACAGATGTCCCTTTTTTCCTTTTCTAGCTTACACCTGCCCCTCCTCCCCAGGCCTTCACCACACAGTGTCTATGGGTTATGCATTTTATATATACTCTCTTCCCACCCATTCCCACTGGCCTAATTCAGGGAAATGTTCTCAATATTCAGGGGTTTGATTTCAGCTGGGTGATAGCAGTGGAGATAAAGCAGACTATAACTCCGCCTCCACGGATGCCAACTTTGCTAGAAATAGTGGCCACCTGAGGAGCTCTTCTCATTGAGAGTAACCGGAATCAAGTTAGCCTGGCTGCTGCCACTTCTTGTATTCCCTGCTTAAGCCACGGCTGGTCCGTGTGAAGAAAAGCACTGAGAGTTTCTCCAGACACACCCGCAGCCTTGCCTGAGGGTGGGAGCTGTGAGCCAGTGGTGGCTGTCACCTGGGACCGGTGGTAGGAGAAATTATTTCATGAGTTGCTGCCACTACACTTGTAGCCTCACCCACCTGCCTGTTCGTTCAGAAGCCAGATTGTCAGCCAAAAGGGAATGAGCCCTGTGACACTGTGAGCGAAAAAGGATTAGTTGTGCAAACAAAAGTCTGTAACAAGACATGATCCTATAAAAAAACAAGCTAGTCACAGGACTGAAACCACATCTGTAGTTCCCAGCCTCATCACGAACACGCCATAAACTCTCACACAACTATACACACATAGGCTCGTGCCAAGTTATTCTGCATAAATACAGTCACATATGATAATAAACATTCACACAGAACTACAGGCATAGAACACACTTTCACAAAACTATATAAATATATATGCACATATTACACTCAAGTACTCATACATACTCTCACATACAAGCATGCCCTCACACACATTTATGGTCACAGACACATTTTATAAAAGAATGCAAACTTTTCCACTTACGACAATAGGGAGGTGGGAGCTTGAGTGGAGGGGTAGGGGATTGGAATGGGGAGGACAAATATGTGATCAATAAAGAAAAAAAAAAACTTTTCCACTTAGAGATCTGAATATCATTTGTAATAAAGTGTTCATAGAAGTTTCCTTTCTGCTTTTTGGTTGTAATTTAGTGGAACCTCTTGGCATCTCTTGCAGCCCCTTTCCTTGGTAATGAGTTCCTGTTGCATGTAGTGGGAGGAACTCTCAGGCCCCAGTCACATGACCAGGTGCTCTGTTTCTGAGCAGATAGAGCTCAAGGTATGGTTGGTCCTAAAATCCTTCCTTTAGCCTGGTCATCCAAGAACCTCACACATTGAAGGTTTTCAGTGTTTGTTGAATAGACCCAAGAACTTGTGATTGCCCCTTAATGCTGCCTTTATCTAATTTTTAAAATTAACTTTAAAAAATTTTGAGTAATTTCTTCTGCTTACTGACTCTTAATAAAGGTGACCAAGGTGATGTGTAGATCTTTTAGAATAAAACCTTCCCTGGAGAGTAAAAAGCCTTACATCATTTAACAAGTCTCTTAAGGATTTTAATCAGAGACTCCAAAACCCTCAGACATCTGGCTCAAGGCTCTCCTTTTATAGATGAGTGAACTGAGGCCCAGAGATAGTAAGTAATTTCTCCAAATTTACCCAGCTACTTGGTAGCAGAACAGAAACTAGGGCTCTACAATCAATGAAAGAGAAACACCACATGACCTCACTCATTTGTGGATAATAAAGATCATTATAAACTGATGAACCAAAAGATAGATACAGAGACAGTAAAGCAACAAGCAGATTGTCAAATTTCAGTGGGGAGGGGAGGAAGATCTGGGGGAGATAATAGATCAACTGAAGGACTTGTATACATGCATATAAGGACAACCAATGGACATAAAGCTCTGGGGAGGGAGGGGATGGGTGGAAGGGAGGGAGGGGGGGAAATAAAATAAAATTAAAATTAAAAAAAAAAAAGAAATGGCACCATTCCCAAGATGTTATTTGGCATTTATATTGCATTCCCTAAATGGGTTTCCATAAGTTTGTTTTAAGAATGCTTTGAACCTGGAGAAATAAAGAATGATAGCTTTTGACCTTAAAAAAATAAATAAATAAATAAAATAAAACATTCCAATATTTAAAAATAAAAAATAAAAAATAAAAGTGATATTTGAATACAAAAAAAAAAGAAAAGAAAAAGAAACTAGGGCTCTAGTAACCTGATTCCTGTTCTAGTGCTTTCTTATACTTTTTACCTTGGTTAGACTTAACTAGTTTTTCCAGGGGATTAATTCCTGGATAAGAATGGTAAGAACACAAGTGAATTAAATCATGAATTTTTGTACTAAGAGCATTACAACAATCTGTGGGGAATTACACTAGAGTAGTTGCTATATTCTAATCTAGTCTACAACACTGGAGCACTCCCATCTGACATTGTTTACCCTAAATTTGAACTCTTAGACATAGAATCATGAAGGTGAAATAAAGACTCACCTACAGAAGCAGAATTAAATCCAGGTCAAATTTTATACATATATGTGCATTCACACACACACACACACACACACACACACACACACACAACCACAACAAGCACTATCAGGAGATGCCCCCAATGAGACTTAACTTCAGTTATTGAGGCCATAACTTGCCAGGGTCTAGAAAAATCTTTCTTATCAACATTTATATCAGCCAGCCATGAGGGCACTAATAGAGTGCCCTCATGGCTGATATAATGATAACTTTAATTTTCAGATTCTAAAGTACAGAAAAGGAAATGATTTAAATCTTGTGCACATGTAACCCAGATAGGCAATGTGCCTCCTAAATCCTACTTGTCAGTTTATGATGGAACAAATTTTAGAGACTAAGATTATCATTTTAATTTCATACTAGAGGCCCAGTGCACAAAATTCCTGCACTGGTAGTCTCCCTAGCGGCTGCCAGCTGCTGGCGAGGGCCTCCCTTCCTTTCCCCCCACCAGTCCTGCCCCTTGGTCAAACTCCTGAATGAACTCCCTGTCAAGGGGACAATTTGCATACTATGCTTTTATTTTATAGGATTTTTAGTGAATTCTCTACATTTTAAATTACTTTGGTTTTTCCTAAATACAAGATTTAACTAGTTAGAGTTGGAGGGACTAAGGAAATCTTCCTGAAATGATTTCTCTTGTAATAATCTCTTTGCCTTACTGAAAAGCAGCCTCAGTTTTGCAATGAACACATAATACTTTTATTATCTCAAAACAGAGAGAGCTATTTAAAAATGTGTATCTATAACAGGCAAAAAGGAGGAAAAATAGCCTTAAGGGGAGGGTTGAATATTTTTTCCATTCTAGCTAAACAATCCTTATTCAAGTATGCTAGGAAATGCCATACTTAGGAAGCCCCTCCCAGATCAGGATGGTCTGGGGTGAGAAATTAAGCAGAAGACAGAATAACTGGGTCTTTTAGGGTCTTGCTAGAGAAAATTCTTAGAGTAGTTAGAGGGACAATAGATAGAGGCAAAATGAGCTGACACCTTCCACACACCTTCCCTTGATCTTCAGAGTATTTCTGAAACACACATGACAGAACAACCTGTGGAAAGATAAATCTCATGGGAGACTGGTACTGGAGAGAAACATCAGCCACGTGATATCTGTCTTCTTTTGTTAGCCCTGGGCATCATGTTCTATTTTCTTTCCCTCCTCCTCCTCCTCCTTCACCTCTTCTCTCTCTCTCTCTCTCTCTCTCTCTCTCTCTCTCTCTCTCTCTCTCTCTCTTTTGTGCACGCGCGCGCGCACACACACACACACCAAGAGATTTTGCAGTGTTCATTCCACTACATTCTACTCAGAGTTAAAACAAAAACAAAACAAAACAAAACAAACAAAACAAAAAACAACAACCAACAGCAGAATAAAACCATAATCTTTGTTAGGTGTTGCTGAGACATGGAAGTAACAAAAGTTAACATAAACATAAATTAAAATTAAAAGATAAAACCACTGCTAGAGCATTAGGGGTGAGAAATACCTTTTTATTAGATAAATTATAGTTATTTAATTTAGAAAACACCAAACAAATTGTGTTTCTGGAGAGTAGACTTGGTATCTCTAGAAATAGTTACATAAAGTTGATAAGGACCTTATTCTTTCAGTTCTTATGAGTTACTAGTAGCCCGGTGCAAGAATTCATGCACATTGAAAGGAAAATAATTAGAAGAAATATTTTAATATTGCTATTCACTCTTTCTCTATAATAGAAATGTCAACCAAACTCATGATCGATAATGACAGATTGAAACACACACATGCGATTTGTGCCAGTGAGAGCTTTATATGTATTGCACATGCATAAGCCAACTTAGCCTTTTATAGATATAGAATAAACTTGCTTAATTAGACGTGCTTTCTGATTTAGCTAAACTTTTTTTCTAGCCCTGTAAAGCACCCCAACTTCTCTTTCAGGTATTTGCCATCAATATAGCAGTAAATATCAACACAAAGCAGATTATTATTGTAGATTACGCAGGGAGAACAAAGTGTACCGTAAAATATTTAACTGCAGCAGTGTAGCCATCTATATTCTGTGCAGTGAGAAAACCTGAAGTCATTTTCATAATGCCCACCTCTTCTTACTTCTTTTCTGTCATATCAAGTTTCTAAGCTTTCTAAATCTCCATTTTCCAGCTAATGAAAAGAAAATAGAAATCTACTGAGTCTTTTATCTACTTACTCCAGGACTTTGGTGAGGATCAAATGAGATGAGGCATGGGAAAACACTTCACAGACATTTTGTTAAAGTGTAAAATGTTTGCACCTGGCTATAAAGCAAACCGTGTTCCTGGGCTGAAGAAACTCCAAGGAGGCTAGTTGCTAGGGAGAGGAAGCCAGGCATTGCTACATGATGTCATTACCTGGTGCCCACAGTGATTGTTTCCAGACTGGGCTGGGCTGTGGGCCACATTTTGTGCCATGGCTTTGATTTGGTGGGGTGTTGTTCCAGAATGGTGGTAGGGCCTGTGTCCCACTTGGGGAAAGCTGAGTGTTGCTTTGTGGGTGCCAGGTGCATGGTGCCATTTCTCTGTAAATGGACAGAGCATATCACAGCAGTACCTGTGTTGAGCATCTGACCCCTGGTGGTCAGTGTGCATCATAGCGACTGGTCAGACGGTTGGACACTTCGCATATATTAGCTCTATATATATATCCGGTGCATGAAATTCATGCGCAGGGGGAGGGTGTCCCTCAGGCCAGCCTGTACTCTCTCCAATCTGGGACCCCTCGGGGGATGTCTGACTGCTGCCAGTAACCAGCAGTCGGATATCCCTCTCACAATCTGGGAACGTTGGCTCTTAATGACTCACTTGCCTGTCTGCCTGATTGCCCCTAACCATTCTGCCTACTAGCCTGCTCGCCCCCAACTTCTCCCCCTTGCCAGCCTGCTTGCCCCCAACTGCCCCCCCCCAGCCTGATCACCCCCAACTCCCCTCCCCTCCTGGCCTGATGGCATCTCTAACCATCTCTGCCTCAACCCTGCCACCATGGCTTTGTCCAGAAGAACGTCCAGAGGATCTCCTGGTCTAATTAGTATATTACCCTTTTATTAGTATAATACATCCTATATAATAAAAGCCTAATATGCTAAGTATCTGGCCGTCCATTTAATCAATCAAAGGGTAATATGCTAATGATATGCTAAGGCCACTCAACTGCTCACTATGACCTGCACTGACCATCAGGGAGCAGAAACCTCAACTGGTAGGTTAGCTTGCTGCTGGGGTCCAGCTGATGGGGACTGAGTGCCCCGGAGCCCTACTGAGGTCCCTCCCAGGCTGGCCAACCTCCCCAGCCCCAATCATGCACCAGTGGGGTCTCTCGGCCTGACCTGAGCCCTCTCACAATCTGGGACACCTTAGGGGATGTCTTACTAATAGTTATAATTCGTAAAGCCAGATTTTAATACAAAGGACTCTAATAAAACATTCTTTGAATATTAAAATAATTCTTCCAAAGCCTAAAGTTTTGCAAATTTCAGGCAAGTTATTATATCTGAAACTCTGCCCAAGACATATAGTGAGTAATGTGTTGCTATAAAAGCCTTTTGGATGGAAAAAAAAAAAAAAAAAAAGCTTTGGGTATTAGAATATTTGATTTACTGGATTTTGGCTCCTCTCTTGCCTGTTTCTCTTGCTAAACCTTCAAACTGAGGCTTTACTATGTTTATCAAATCTTAGTCCATTCTTAAGTAGTGGAAAAGGGGACCCTCCAGGATTGTTATGGTGAACATTTGGCTCTGAATTAAATGAATCTTTAAATTTCTAAGATTTCATGTAGTGTTGAATTTGGCTGGATACCCTGTGGCTGTAATATGTTAAGTCTTTAAAAATACACGGGTTCTTAAATAGCGATATAACCCTCTCCTCGTTCCCCGCTCTGACCAGCATTTTGTTATTATCCTCACTGTCTACTTCAAACAAATTTTATGCAGTTTACAATTCTTGTAGCATATGGTTACTGCCTACAAGCACTTTGTGTGCCTTGGCAGACAGCCACGTGTGACACTAAAGAATGATTTCCTGCATGAATAATTGAGGATCTTGCTTTTATTCATTTTTCTACTTGAGTTCAACTTTTAAGGTAGGGCTGAGTTAGATATTTTTTTTCTTTCTTCTTTTCTCCTTCCCTCCCTCTCTTTTACCTGCCCCCCTCTTCCTTCTTATTGTTTTTATTTTGTTGTTGTTGTTGAAGTTTTCCTTTACCCTAGACAGAGTAACTTATGCTGTTTTTATTATTAGAGGTTCTTGCCAAGCAACGATAATAACACTCATGTAGACAACCCCAGGTGTTTCTAGCTTTTGCCTTATTTTGGACCCTCACTTATTTTTCAAGTCATTTTGAGTAGGACCCCATTTTTCCTTCGCTTTGTACTTCTTGGCAGTAGAGAATTCCTAAAAATAGAAACTGTGTTGGTTTGTAAGCCTCATCACTCATGTTGAGACCCTGTACTGGAAAAATAATAGCTTTTACTTAACAATAATTGAAATGAGAATTGGGTGTAATTTCCTGATGAAGTAAGGAGCAGATGCTTTGAGATTCTACACTGAGGCAGCGACAGCAGAAGGTGGTGGGAAACCCTCCGGCGGGAGAGGTAAGTGGCAGGGAGGGAACTGAGGAGCTGGCAGGGCAGGTGAATATTCTGTCTCAAGACCTCGGTATCACAAGAGGCTAGGGGTGAGGACAGCCTCTCCTCATAGCTTCTTGCAACCCTTTCTTTGCAGGAAGCTGTGAATAGGCTGGGCTGCAAGGCAATGGGCTGAACTGAGTAGAAGGAGCAGCTAGAAAAAGTGAGCAGTTTACAACTGTGATTTTTCCCCTTTTCTGTTTAGACCCCATTTTGATCATCTTTGTGTCTATGTACTTTACACAAACTTATAGTCTAACCCAACTGCTGTTGTATCATTTGATCAATTGGTTGAATTTATTGACCTACCACGGGGTTACTTATTTTTGCCCAACATTACATGGCCTAACTACTTGTGTTCTGAGCCCACTACTGATTTATAGATCATTAGTCCCAAGTGCAAGTAAGAGCTAATTTTTTGACTAGCTTCTAAATATTTTGCATGAAAGAAATTTTTAAAAGTAGGAAAGAAATGTATGTAAATATAAACGTATACTAGTATATGATACACACGTGTGTATATGAGCATAACTATACATATACATTGTATGCATTTACATATATGTACACGTGTACATATATGCATCTGTTACAGGTATCATGTTTAAATAGAATCTGGACATCCATTACTTATTATATAATTTATTAAACTACATATGGAAATAAACAGAACATCACATTTTCAGTATTAATATATTGTAGTGAAGTCTTTAAATACCAAATCTTACTGTTGATTAACAAATTGAATTAAGTACCATCTTAATGGCAAATTAATATAAATTTTCTGTTAGCATGTTTTGTTGCCATTTGGGAAAATTATACTATCAACCAGTGATAAATAGAAAAGCTCCAAATTGAGAACAAATAGCAAAGGCTGAGTGAGCTCTGCGTAACATTTAAAAATGTGATTCTAATTAAGTCTCTTCCATTGCACATCCCTAGCCCTTATGCCTCTTTCAGAAGAGTCTGTTACGATGAAGATGTGAAGTCAGGAAGAACAGCCTCTGGAGGCACCATGAGGCTTAGTCTACTTCCTCCACGTTGGTGTCAGCCACTTTGGGCAGCTGGAGTCCAGCTGAGTCCCCTCCTGGCAGGCCCTCAGCTGCTGCTGCTGCTGCTGGCAGAGGCTGCCTACTGGGCTCACATGCAGGCCTCCCAGCTGGAATGCTCTCACCTGCTGGGGGTGGTGGAGCAGGACCATTGGCCTCCATCCTCCCCAGGGAGGCCTCTACAGGGGACTGTACGGTCTGACCAGAAGCTTCTGGCTCCAGAAGGGGCTCCTGATCAGCCAGTACTGCAGTGGGGAGACCCTGGCCTTGGGGCTCTGCCCTGGACCCCACAGGGAGATTACTCGCCTTGGGGGAAGGTTCTACCTCATTGCCTCCTTCAGCCCCAGCCTGAGAAGCTGAGGGAGGCGGGGAACTCTCTGAATGGCGGGAAGGGCTCAGAGCCAGCTGTTCAGGCTCATTGAGGGCCATGTCATCGCCCCCTTGAGGACTGCTGCATTCTGGTTGGAATTCTTTGGACTGGTCAAGGGTCACCTCTGAATGGTGAATAACCATAAAGGCTGCGGCCAGATTTTTCACAGCATTGTGAACACTATTGGCCTTCTCAGCGTCGGCCTCTTCACCCACGGAAACCGTTGACTCAGGCTCTTCGTCGGAGGTGTGCTGACCTTGGTCATCCTTCTCAGGCATTTTTGCTTCTCTGATCTTTTTGTAGAGTTCATTCCTCTCTTCTTGTAAAGCTCGGCAGAGATTCTCTAGTCTCCCAATCTTCATCACAAAGCACTCATACTCTTTGGCTCTTAATGCTTTCTGTGATTTGAAAATACACACGCACAAACACGAACACACAAAAAAGTAAAAAAAGCAAAATTGTCAGAATGTTCTCTGGAGATACGCAAAACCACTTGTCTAGGAATTAGCCTACTGATCTCTGGGGTTTGACCACAGAGTGGTGGCTGGACAGACACTTGGTCAGAGGTATCTATTATTATTATTATTATTATTATTATTAATATATATATATTTTAATTTACATTGTATGCTAGGTTCTGGTAGAATTTAGGAAAGAAAGTTGGCAAAGCCTCTCTCTACTTCATTCCAGGATATCTAGAATTGTACATGAATTTTCTGTCTGAAAGACTTTGAGGGTGTAAGCAAATGCATATGGCAAAATGAATGAGGTAGATTGGGTCTTGGCAATCAGCAGTGCCTTATCTATTTTATAGATAAACTGCTTATATGCTAATCCAGCAACAGTTTGATTTATGTTGATGGATAATAAACTCATGCTTTGGAATTGGTTGTAATTTGGGATGAATTTTTAGAACAATAATTATAACCAGAGAAACTCACCACATACTAATTCAGGATGCTGACTGCTCAAACTGTTCAATTTTCCTTTTTCCTAGAAATGTCAATGTGTTTGTACATGAAATGGTTCCTACTTATTTTACTCCTTATCCCATCTTTGTGTTACTCTGTACACTTTAAGATTTTTTTTTTTTAACTTGTTTACATGGAAAGACCTTTACCTATAAGTCCTGCCTCTCGGGTCAAAGAGCCATGTATCAATATAGTCTCTAAACCTCCTCAGAGTCTAACATAACATCAGTGTTTAAATGCCTGTTGGAGGAATTAAACAATGTATCTCCATATCTGTTTATAATACAGCACGTACCCTGGGTGCTTGGGCTGGTGTCTTCTCTCAGTATGTTCAAATCAATGAATTAATTCATGCTGTGCCTGTTATATGCCAAGCACCAGGGAAATTCAAAGACAAGTAGGACACTCATCAAGCCTTTAAGGAATTCACAGTCCTGAAGGCTTGCTGCTGCTTGGGGGAACAGTAGGCATCTGACTGCTCCTTAGGAGTCTGGATAGGATTCTGAATTACTTTGCTCTAATTACTCTATTACAATTTCATATATCACATCCCAGAAGAAATCAGTCCTTTTCAAAGGTAAATATTAGGATATAATGTTGTAAGTATGAATCCTTTGGCCAAGGGGAAGTGAGCTCAGGGAAAAGCTCCCTCACCTCTTCAATCATGTCCAGCAGAGCTTTGTTGCAGTTCTCGAACCTGCCCTTCCACGTGGCCGTGTCCTTTTCCAGCTTCTTCATCTTCTTAGTTGTCTGCAGAAATTAGAGTGTGTTAATATTCATCCTGAAAAGTTAACCGACCAAAGAAGCTAGTAGTTCCACAGGCAATGTCAAGGAAAGTCCTTTTGTTCCAGCTGTTGAAGCAAACACGAGTTCCATGTGTAGGAAGGAGGAGTGAGTGGGGAAGTCACCATTTATTCCTACGCCGTCGAGGTCAGAGGCAGACAAATGTATTTGCACAGGAGCCAGTTCAGGAAAAAGGAAAGTACTTAGGGCCATGCTGTTTTGTCACTGGTTTTTCTCTCTTTTAAAATAAAATTTAAAAATATTGGGTCGGCAACTAAGTAAGTGCGGATTTTTTAAAGAAAATCAAAGACAATTTTTTCATGAAACTAAATAACTTTATTCTGTAATGTATTGCCCATTTTGATCAATGACCTTTTGCCATCTTTCAGGCAGCATCATAATCCCATGTTCAAAAAACTTCTGGTTTTTATTAGCAAAAAACTGAATCAGGTACGATTTGACATCATCATCATTATTGAAATTTTTACCATTCAAGGAGTTTTGTAAAGATCGAAACAAAAAGTAATCAGATGGTGCAAGGTCAGGACTATATGGTGGATGTGGCAAAACATCCCAACCAAGCTCCATTAATTTTTGCCAAGTGACCAAAGATGTGTGTGGCCTTGCATTGTCATGATGGAATACAACACCTTTTCGATTTGTCAATTCGGGCCGCTTTTCTTCAACTGCATTGTTTAATTTTGTTAGTTGTTCAATGTAGACATCAGAATTGATCGTTCTGTTGGGTGGTAAGAGTTCAAAGTAGACAATTCCTTTGTAATCCCACCAAACTGATAACAAAACCTTCTTTTGATGAACATCAGCTTTTGATGTTGTTTGAGTTGGTTCACCTGACCTGCTCCACGATCTTTTCCGCTTGATATTGTTGTAAACAACCCATTTTTCATCGCCAGTTATCATTCGTTTTAAAAATGGATCATTTTCATTACGTTTCTTTAGCAAATCGCAGCTGCTAATGCGTTGCGTTAACTGTGATTCTTTCAGTTCGTGAGGAACCCATGTATCGAGTTTTTGAACATAGCCAAATTGTTTTAAGTGATTTTCAATGCATGTATGTGATACATGAAGCTTCTCTGCAATCTCACATGTTGTACTGTGACAGTCCGAATTGATTATTGCTTTGATTAGGGCGTCATCAACTTTAACTGGACGACCAGAGCGTTTTTCATCTTTGAGTGAAAAATCACCAGAACGAAATTTGGCAAACCAATTTTGACACTGCCGTTCTTTTAAGGCTTTGTCACAATAAACAGCACATAACTTTTTATGAGCTTGCGATGCGTTTTTCCCTTTGCGGAAATAAAAAAGCAAAATATGACGAAAATGTTCCTTTTGATTTTCCATTTTTCAACGAATGCTAAACGAAAACTACAAAACAGATCAAAAAACTTTTTTTACTGATTAACAGCTGAATAGCCAACTATCAAATAACAAAATGTGTTTTACATTTGTACTACGTCTGCAAACCTAAAAATTCAACTGAAGCCATATATGTGTGAAACCAGCAATTACTTAGTTGCCGACCCAATATATATCATCCTTCTCAGGCATATTCGCTTCTCTGATCTTTTTGTGGAGTTTGTTATTCTCTTCTTGGAAAGCTGTCTTTTTGAACCTGAAACTGCTCATGATCCTGGTTGTAGGATTTCCTCTCTGCTTAAATGAAGGAAAAGATAAGGCACATAATGCAGGGGCAGTGACCTGGATTTACCACAGCTGGCACTTGCTATATGTGCCAATCTGCCTGAGTCTGTGTGCCCTCAGAGGCCAGAGGCTGAGCCCAGCCCTGGGCCACTGGCCTCAACAGAGGAGCCTCAAATGTTTTTTGTTTGCTTGTTTTTATTTCTTAAAAGTTAGTAGTTTATGAACTTTGTAAGGTAATTGAGTTCTTTAGGAATTTGATGAAGTCTATGGGACCACACTCAGAGAAATGCAAATATGCATATCAAATTTTTTGGCTATAAATGAACTCCAGATTAAGAACTCCTACTTTTAATCTTTATGATTTAGATTTCTCTTTAAGATTTATTCCAATCTTAAAAGCTATATAATTTTAAATTAAAACAAATTCTAATGCTTTAATATTCATCTTAAAACTCTATAATTAAGTTCTTTTTAAATGGACAAATCCCTTCAGGAGTAGAAAAACTGTAATTATTAACAAGTGCTAGTCTCCTTTTGTTTGCTCACTGAATTGTGAAATTTATCTTATTATTTTATGAAAATATTTTGTATTTTAAAATATTTCTACACTTAAAAATGGTTAATGCCAGTGTTTTAGAAAACAATTGTGATGCTGATTTTATTTTGGGAAAACACTGAATTAAATAAGATTTAAGTGTTATATCCCACAATAATATGAGCACCTTTTATTTGTAAAAAAAAAATTTTTTTTTAAGTTGAAAGCCCTTTTAAAATATGTTAATTTATTTGAACTCCATATTCTTATGAAGGAAGCAAAGGGGGCATTGCCTTGAATTGTGTTAAAAATAAAACTGAAGTGTTCGCCTCTCCCTCACCATGTCTTCCCACAAGACTTTCAGGATCAAGAGGTTTCTGGCCAAGAAACAAAAGCAGAATCGGCCCATTCCCCAATGGATTCGGATGAAAACTGGTAATAAAATCAGGTACAACTCGAAGAGGAGACATTGGAGAAGAACCAATCTGGGCCTATGAGAACTCACTCATGACAGATGACTCACATATTTATGCTGTATCGAAGTTGCCTACACCTTTAGATGATTGAAAAGATGCTACTGTCTGGACAGTTGGAGCTTTTTAATTGGAGAATTAATGGACTTCTGATTTTGCTCTGTTGATTTTTCCCCCCCTCCTGCAATAGTAGGATGGTTCAGTAATAAATGTGTGAGATCTTTTACAAAAAATAAATAAATAAATAAATAAATAAATAAATAAAATAAAAATAAAACTGAGTGAGGGAAGTTGAGTGAATTGTTCAATGCTACTTGAGGTGTAAGAACAAATCAGAATTTTAATTCATCTTCTTATTCAAATACTCGTCAGTTATATCATACTACATATCTTCTCTTTTAGGAAGGATCTTATAAAATGGCATTTTCTGCTTTAAAATTCTACTCTTTGCATATTTATATGAAAGCTTTTAAAAATATATATTTTTATTGATTTTAAAGAGAGGAAGGGAAAGGGATAGAGAGGTAGAAATATCAAAACATGGATGAGGAACATCATTGATCAGCTGCCTTCTGCACATCCTTTACTGGGATCAAACTCACAACCCGGGTGTGTGCCCTCACTGGGAATCGAACTGGTGATCTCTTGGTTCCTGGGTCGGTGTTCAACTGCTGAGCCACACTAGCTGGGCTGGAAGCTTAAAAAATTTTTTTTTAGAATATATATATATATATATATATATATATATATATAATCAGTATGAACAAAATAATGTTAAATTGCTAAACTGCTAGCTCTTGTCTTTTTTTTTTTTTTTTTTTTTTTAAGCCATCCAAGTACTAGAAAAAAAAAAATCTTCCTCAGAATGAAAATGTGTTCTAGTGTTTTGGGGCTCTTTTTAGGATTAATACACAGATATTTACCAATGAAAAAAATACAATCCAAATCCCATTGGCACCTATAAATGTTTCATTACTTCATGAAATGCACTGGAACATCTTAGCAAGAGAAAAATGAACCCATTGGAGAATTGCCCGTCAAAATAGAAAATGTCAATATCTTGTGTGGGGTAAGCAGTACTCACTTTATCCATTTCCTGTTTGAAAGTGGCAAACACCTCATTGCTTTTTGTCAGTGTGCTCTGGAACTCTTCAAACCGCCCAGAGTAGAGGGTGAGCTGTAAGTGGGAGAAAGAGAATCTATTTTAGGGCTCCTTTCTGAATGCTTCCAGAACAAAACAACATGTCATTGTTCATTATTTGTTAAGATAAATGATTTAAGGGAATTCTAATGCAGTGTTAGTAATAAGTTTAGTTCTTTTATTTACTATGAGATCAACCGAGGTCAGTGACTATGATTGAAGTACGTCTTTAAAGAAAAATGAAATAATAAAATAGGTCATTACCACTTCATTGTATCATACATTTTTACCAACAAGCATTAATTGAGCTCTGAACATATGCATGGATTGTATATACAAAATTATTTGACATGTGGCTCCCACTTTTGAGGGATCTGCAATCTTGACGGAAAGACAATCTAACTAGTGTTCAGTGAACATAAAGTGCCAATGCAGATAGAGAAGGAGCCATGTTTCTGTGGGGAAGGTGAGCCTTGAACTTGGTCTTGGAGGAAGTGGGAATGTAGACAAGTGAAAAGAAGTGATAAAGGAAATGTGGACCTAACATGGACTGGGGCTGCTGCCATTTTGCAGGCTGTGCCACTGTAAGCAATTTCCATTTCCATTTTAGACACTGAGGTTTTGTGTATTTATGAATATAGTGTTCTAGCCAATGGCTGTTAAATGTCTCTTCTCATCAACATCAGTTTCTTATATCAGTTTCCTACAGATGGAAATAATGAGTCTGGAAGAAGGAAGGCCTTTTTCTGATTTGCACAAGACAACATTTTTGTGCAAATGTTGGGATAGCATTGGCAAGTGTGCGGCTTGCCCCAGGAGTATAGGGAGGAGCCTTTGTGTCTCTATTAGAGGTGTCGAACTCAATCAGAGAAGGGGCCAAAATCTAAAATCCAGCCTAAATCTCGGGCCGAATGGTTTACTGAACAGTCATAAACTGTCATTGTGATGGAAACGCAGTGGAGTGCAGTGATGACAGCGCGGTGCGGGCCACATTGCAAGGCCTGGCGGGACGGATTTGGCCCGCGGGCCTTGTGTTTGACACATGTTTGACACATGTAGAGTCTACATCCTTAATTCCAAAGCTTACCTTTGGGTGGGATTAGAACAGGACAGAAAAGGAAGGAGTGTAAGTACTTGACTGTTATGACAGTGATACAATAATAAAATTTTGTGTTTGAAAATAATTTTAGGATAGCATATTTTGGGTGATTAATTTAATATGGCCGATTTAAGTGATAAAGTCAGCATTTTAAAATGAGTCTTTGGTAGGTACCCTTGAGTGCCTGGAACAGCCCCAAGTCCTCAAATGGGTGCAGAAATGTCTTTTATATGAAGAATCAAGCTTACAACACCCAGCAACAAGCAAGAAACCAAGATTGCTGTTGGTAGACTGGGATGGTTGGATTATTGGGCAGATGGTAGAAACCAACTTTAGCCAGCTGGTGGTACTTGTGATATTTTCCTTTCAAAAGCAGAGAAGAGTGGATCAATTGAAAGACTGTACAGGGGTCTTCAAACTTCTCTCATTATGAGAATCACCTGGTGGAGGTGTTAAAACACAGATTCCTGATAGCACTTCTTATAGTTGGGATCCGGGAATCTGTGTTTTAACAACTCCACCAGGTGATTCTCATAATGAGAGAAGTTTGAAGACCCCTGCAGAATGTAGACTTCTTAGTCTTGGAGGTGGCAGTGAGAGGGAGTATGTGGGAATCAATCCCTAGAACTCATAAAGTATGCTTATCTAGAATAGTTCATTCTCAAATGATTCAGAACAACAGAGTTCTTACTGCAGTAAAGATGAACAAAATGATAACATAAAACCTTTTCCTTGGGTATAACATTTCCAAAGAAAAACCAGACAACAGCTGACCATCATTTAAAATCATTCGTTAGCACTGTGAGTATGTGACAGAATTTGGGTTAGCTCTGCTGGTCTAAAATTGATTCCATGCATACAGATTAGGGAAGACTGGGAAAAGGGGCATTGGGGAATTCATGGCCAGGGAAGTTTTGCGTGCGAGCGAGCACCCACACTCACATCCAGACACACATACAATGTGTAAGACATTAATTTTATTACCTGTAATGCATTCTCAAAACAGATTTAATTCTGTGGTTTTTTTTTTTTCAAAGTCCTGGCTGGGATCCAATTAATTTAATTCAGGGCCCGTGAATAGGTCACGCCTCTCAATTTGGGGTTGGCTACTAATATTGCACACGATCTGATGGCCTCCGGTGGGCGTAACTGATCCTCTTCACCCTCTATCACAAAATCCATTTATTTGCATTCTTGGCCAAGCATTCCTATTCACTTCTTTTTCTTGCTTCCTCTCTTTTCTTTTCCAACTTTTCAGTAATCCCAGCAGAATTACATGGGTGTCTCAGATACTGTGGTCTCCCAAGCCCTCTTGCAACCCCTTAGTTGCAGGTTGCAGAGTGGAGAGTGAGTACAGGAGTGATTGAATGCATGGTCCATCTCACAGGCAACTGTGACAGTTCTAGTGGGAGTAACCACATCCCCCCTTTATTTAGGCATAATGTTATTTTTATTGTGTTAATTGGGCTGATTGAGATGACAGACATATCCAGAGTGCCAGGAAATAATGTTTTCCTTCATGACCACCTTTTCTGGCCTTTTTCTAATGATTTTTTTTCCAGCTTTTCCCTTTAAAAATTTTTTAAGTTTTGGTAAAATGTACATATCATCAACTTGACCATCTTAACCATTTTTAAGTGTATAGTTCAGGATATTCATATTATTGTGCAATCAATCTCCAGAACTTTTTCACCTTGCAAAACTGAAACTCTATACCCATTAAACAACTCCCCATTATCCCCTTCGGGTGACTGTTTTTAATATTCTGCTTTTCTTCCTATTTGACCCCATTACCATATGCGGCAAAACCTCTGTGGATTATACCTTTCTCAGGTAACCAACTCTAACCCTCCACTTATGCTACCTAAAGATGTATACTTCCTGTTTGCTATATAGATATTTGTTTGGTCGTATTTTTCCTCTCACTGCCAATCATGGTGCATGTTTGTTTGGATGTGTCATATTCCTGCACTCACTTTAGTATTTCAGAGAAGGGTAGAAGGAACATCCTGAGGTCATCCACAGTACCTCTCTCTGCTGCCAGCGGCAGAAATAGAAACAAACTGTTCTCAGGTTAGTAAACAATAATTGTCTCAACATTTCTATTTTAAACGGGCTGACACACACATTCTTTTAACTGAGCACCAAATTTAATTACAGACATTCATAGCATACAGGGAACAGAACTGTGCCCAGGAATTTTCTTAGCAAACTTGTGAGATTTGATTTGGGAATAAATCCAAATATAATATAGTTGCAGAGGACTCTTCTCCCATCGTCTATTGATAAGGTGAGGACTTTGGGGTTGAAGGATGATGGTTACCCATCTCTAACTGTTTATGCGCTGATCTGTCCCCTCGGGCAGTATTTTGTGTCTGCCTTGCCAGGGGTTGCTGACTTTTCCACCTCTACTACCATCTTCATCCTGATCGATCCAATGAACACTCTATTTGTAGCGATGATTGCATCCCATTGATCATCTCTGACATTTAGTCTATTGCTTTGGTTTGTATAATTGAAAGCCAGACATCTCTCCCCTAAGTGAGAACCATGCCCCAAACTGGCAAGCTGTTTGACTGAAAAGTGACTTCCGTCCAGGAAAACAGAATCCATCTTTGACATTTCCCTTGCTCAGATGGAAGAAATGAGAATGAAGGCCTCCCTCCTCTTTCTATCAACCACCGGTTTAAAGACATTGTAAACCAGAGGAAGTGTTTGAGTGCTGTGCGAAATAATCTGTGACAGACTTTGCTTCTCAAGGTTTAAAAGTTTTACGAGTATAATATTGATACTTGTCAAGGGGAACTTGTCTAAACCTGATTATACACAGGGATTCAGGGCCTCTATATTCTTGACAATTAAGTAGTTATTGGAGTTTGAAAGTGCCTCAAAGACTAAAGAGATAGACAAAGGTGGGTCCTTGTAGAGAGAGCCCATGGGACAAAAGAGAAGAAGGCAGAGTTAACTCAGTTTACGGCTACACTTCTTCAGATCTGGAAGTTCTTTACATTCATGAACTAGAGCTGAACAGGTTCTTGATATCATATTTCCAGTAGTTTCTTAAACTTTTGTGCAAAGACTCCCTTAGACTCATGTATCTCTATGTGGGTCCTCACCTATGAAATAGTACTGGTATTAGCTCATATACTAATTGTTAGCATTTTTTATTAACATTACTAGAAGCCCGATGCACAAATATTAGTGTTAGAATGGACTTTCCTTTCCCTGGCTGCTGGCACCTCCTTTCCACTCCGGTCCAGCTCAAACCCAGGAGCCACCTCTTTCTGCTCCCACCCTTCCTTCCCACACTGCCCAGAAGCCCTGAGAGATGGGGGTGAGGCAGAAGACCTGCATCTTCATGCAAACATCCCACCCCCATCACTCAGTGCCTTTGTATGCAAATTAACTGCCATCTTTGTTGGGTTAATTTGCATATCACTCCTGATCGGCTGGTGGCATGGGAGAGGTATGGTCGATTTACATGTTTGTCTATTATTAGGTAAGATTGTTATAACTAGAGTGTAAATTTAATTAGGGAGGGATTTTTGTCTTTTATTGATTATATCTCCAAAACCTAGAAGCATGCCTAGCACTTTGTAGGTCCTCAATAAATATAAGTTGTATTAATTATGTTTATTATGATCTAGGCACTGAGCTAAGTGCTTTCATGCACAATATGAAAAAAATTGCATATATTTACATATTCATGAACTAATTTTTCTTTAAAACATTTAATCAAATATATGAGTAATTGCCATTCCTAGGTGCATGATTGAGAACTGTTATAATGTCAAAAACAACTACATTTTGGATAGCAGCTGCTGCCTTGTGTGCTGTTATGTTTTGGAAATATTGAAAACTAATGGGCCTCCCAGAGGACTCCAGCTTGGGATTATTAATCCATTACACCATCCTATTTTACAGACAAAGAAATTTAGGTCCCGGGAGGCTTAGGTGCATTGCACAGGGTCACCCAGTTTTTCAGCAGAAGAGCCAGGACTCTGACCCTGGTCCCTGGACTCAGGTCAGTATTGAGAGATGAATGAGAAACATTGGCAAGTTTAGAACCCCAGATAAATGCTTTTTCAAGTTTTAGGGAGATATTGGTGGAAAATTAAGGCACACTTATGTTTTTTATTTTATAGGTCATGTCATTTGAATGAATCACTCTTAGTCCAGAGTCATATGATATTAATATACTCTTCTCAAGTTCATTCTCTTTATTTAGCAAAGAGGAGTAGAGATTGCTTGTAACATGATGTGAATAGTTGCAAGTATTGTCTATTGTACCATTCAAGACTCTCTGTTGAATAGGGAAGAGATAGGGCCAGAAGCCCTGGCTTGATTCTCTCATGCCATCAGTTGGTGAGGTCACACCTCCTCCCCCTGCCTGGCTTTGGTTAGAGTGCCACCTCTGCCTGTCATCAACCCCCCATAGTGATGTGATGGGATTTTTGACTGCCTGAAGGATGATCTGGAGTTTATGACTCTAGACTTTTTTTTAACTCCGAGTTCCTTCATTCTATTAATAGTCAAAAACTTTATGGCTCTAATGTTGATGTAATTAGTATTTTAAAACTATTTTGATAAATTACTGGGGGAAAAGAATTCATTCTACATTCAGTACACACATTGTAAAAGTGTGCTTTAGGAAAGTTAGCTTTCCAAATGTTATCTATGCTTTTGTCTACGTGTGGAGAGCAGCTACAACGTTCAGACAGGATCAAACCTCGGACTGAGTTGTGGCAAAGTCACATACAAGTCCCAGCTTGGAGGGCAAAGTCCTCCCAGCACTATTATAGACAAAGGCTATGGTTGTAAGCTTGACCTTATAGTCTGACCCTGCAGTCCTAGGTAACTAAAGGATGTATGGGCTACAGAAGGTGCAGCAAGTGCTGCCTAAACAAGACTTAATAGAGTTCAGAGAATGGCAACAACAGGAAAGAAGCAGATTTGAAATTCATGAGAACATTGTGAACATCTTGCCCTAGTTTTGCTTTGTGTGATCTGACTATAAAATAAAGCTTCAGTTTACAGGCTGTGTCACTGTGTCCTTATCCAGGTGCAGTGATCCACTTGGCCCCAACTGTATTCTCTTGTCTGTTTTCTTTAATCCTTCACCACCTGTCCTCAGGTTCATCCCTGGAGATGCTGGATGTGGTTCATTTATGTAGTGGTATAATTTGTGATTTTAACTTTCTTATTTTCCTTATTTGCCTTTTCTTTTATAATGAACAAGTATTCAACAGTTAGTACATAAACATGGACAAGTGAATTGCTAATATCTTTAATAAGAGTCAGCACCCAATTAATGCTGTCCAGTTTGGAAGGCTTCTAGAAGATTTCAGCACCTTGTGTGAATTTGTTCTATGTGATTTCACAGTTCTGGAAGGAGAGCCAGAGCCCCTGTGTGGGCCAGAGCAGAATGGCTCCCCTGGAATCTGACAGGGAAGGTTTTCCAGGAGGGGCAGAAGTCCCAAGGCCCAGGAATGATGGACAGGTTTTGCTTCCCCGCCAGAGTCAGATGCTGCATGAGGCTTTATTTTTGATTCTGAAATATAAATGCCCTTAATCTAGTCAAAACACACACATGACATCATAAAGCCAAATGAGAATAGTTCCTGACTTGTCTATCATTTAGCCATTTGCCACTGATAGAACCAACCTCAGATAGCACAAAAGCTTAGGTGCTGACTCTTATTTTTCTAATTTCCTTTTATTATGAACTAACATACTGGTGCATGAAAGTCATGCATGGGGGTGGGGAGGTTGTCCCTCAGCCTGGCCTGTGCCCTCTTGCAATCCAGGACCCCTTGGGTAGGGTCCCCGGGCCTGGCTGGTGATCAGGGCCTATTGGGCTTTCCTTCCCCCAGCTGCTGGCAGCTGGCCCCGCCCCCACCACTGTCACTGCTTGCCATCTGTGTGGCGCTACCCCCTCCTCCCCTCCACTGGTCACTTACCTCCGTGGGAAACAGTCATGGGGTGTGATCACTTGGCTGGCCTTGGCCTCCCTCTGTGGGACAATCAATCACAGGGTCTCTAGATTGATTGCCTCACAGAGAGAGGTCCCATCCACCTGGCCTAGGCCTCCCTCTTTGGGGTGATTGATTTTAGAGCCCTACCCTCCCCCACCCCCCCAGTCAATTGCCCTGCAGAGGGTGGCCTGGGCCTCCCTCCGCAGTGTGATTTTGGAGTGATGGTGGGACCCCCTGACCAACTGCGTAGCACCTGCTTTGACAGGCCTGGCACCAGTGCATGTCATAGTGTGGGTTGTTCAGAAAGTTATACAGATGATTATTCTGCTGTTTGGTCATTTGGCCAGTTTGCATATTATGCTTTTATCATTAAAGTTAATATCAAGTTTTATTATTAAATAAAAAATTATTATTATTAAATAAAACAATGTTATTATTAAATTATTATTATTAAATTATTATTATTAAATAAAATTATTATTATTATTAAATAAAAATTATTATTAAATGAAATTATTATTATTATTAAATAAAAAACAATATTAAAGTTAATATCAAGGAAACAAAGACATTTTCAGTATTGACAGTATAGATGGTGCATTTTAATGGTTTACATTTTATTCTTACCTTAGCAGGGTGATGGGGGAAGAGAGAGAGAGGACATATGTATGGACAGGTAGGTGGGAACCTGGACACCAGCTTATTCTCATTGACCATGTTGGTGCCCTTATTTGCATGGATGTTGTTGGTGCAAAGCATTTATTTTTTTTTAATAGATGTTAGACAGTTATTCTTTGTTTCTTAATAGACATTAATAGACAAAGTTATTCTTTATTTGCAACTCCTGGTCCCCTCTCCCTGCCACCAGCAAGCCCTCTGCAGACCACCTTTGGTTCACAGCCTCACACTTGGGGACAGAAGAGCACACCCCACGCATGTTTCCCCTCACTTCACCTGAGCCTGCAGGACTGTCTCTTGTTCCTTCAGCACTTTGGCCTGAAGCTTCCACTCTGCTGCCTGGTTCAGCAACTGTGAGAAGAGAGAATGCAGGAAAAGACGGTCAGATTGTCTTTCAAATTACCATTTGGTTGTAATTTGCGTATAAAACATAATAACTTGCTAATTCACCCACTCAAGTAATTTTGGGGGAACTTTGTAAAGACTCTAAGATATATAAGAAAACAACTAGTCTCAGTGGTTGGATTCTGAACTAAAAATTAGTGGTTTTATTGGGGGGGGGGGGAATCATTGTCAAGTCAAGCATGAGTTACACAAAATTCAACCTCCCACTAAATTTTGTCAATCCTGCCCACCCATCATTTGACCTCTGCTTGAACATCCTCAGAACATCCCCACCTGGGACACTTTTGTGAATAACTGTTTCTTCATATTAAACCCAAAGTTTGTCTCCTAACTAACCAGTGTTCTCCACCATAGCAGGTATTAGAATCTCTTAGGGAACATGTCTAAATTCTGATTCCTCTCAGAGAACGTGAGTAAGGAAGTTTAGGATGTGCGATTGGAATCCATACTTAGAGCAAATACCCAAAATGATTTGGATGTTGGTCCATAGATTACATTTTGAAAAACACTGGGTTAGAATTTGACCTATTGCCCCAAATCCTGTGTTAGGTTTAGAAAATAAGTCCTGTATAAGTTTACAAAATAAGATCCCTCTTCCATAAAGTAGCTTTTCAAATACAATCAAGGCTCTCATAGTAAATAGGATCAGAACTCTGAACTGTGGCGTTAAATTGAAGAACTTGTTTTAGGCATAAAAACGACACAGACATGTTATTTTTAACTTAAGAGACTTGTTCACTTATTTATCCATTTTGATGTAGGGTTTTGGTCTTTTTTTGGGGGTATGGGTTTTCATAATGGAACTTAGAAAAGTTTATTTTGTTTTACAAAAATGATATCCATGATGTATTATATAAGATTTAGAATTTTTTTCTTTTTTAAACAAAGGTGCTAGAGTGCTATAAAGACAGATACTTGTGAAACAGCTTGATTTTATTTATTCTATAGAGTTTTACAACACTCTTCCAGTCTTTTATAGCTACTAACATGTAATTTGACAATTTCTTCTTGCTGTTTGCTTATATCTAGTCTTTCAAAAGGAGCATTATTCATAATTTCATAGAAACAACTTTCTTTTCACACTCCTATTTCTTCAGTTAATGTGTGATTCTGTTGATTTACAGAATAGAAACACAAGGATAACCAGACAGAAAGGGTTTGGGAGCAAAGGGCTGATTCTTGGTCAACTCCATCTTACTTATTGGGGGCAACCATGTGTAGTCAGTCCAGAGCAGCTTACTAGCCACAGGACTCAACATGTTGTGGGCTTCTGTCAGCAGTGCGTTTACAGAGAGGATGGTGAACATCATGAGTTAATCTGGTTAGTTAGGTGGCTGTCAGTTAAGAAGATTCTCATGTATCTGAAGAAAGGCCGATTTAAATTTTTTTCTTTGTATTTGTCTCTACTGTAAAAAAGTGTCTGTGAGGTCCATGTATTACATTTGTAATCAGAACAACAACAAACCAATGAAACCATTTTCTAAAACTTCAAAATATCTTTTTTCTTATCTTAGTCTTTTTTCTTGTGGCTCAATCTCTCCACTTATAAGATGAGTTTTATACATTTCTCTAATCCTCCCAGCACGCAGCGAAGATGGATTATTATAGAGGTAAAGTATTGTAATTTGCGTGCTCTGGGGCAGCTGTGAGGGGAAGGCCCCTCTGGCCAGCTGAGTGGCATGGTGGCTGTGTATATGCTTCCTAAGTGGGTTAAGCCCTGCTGTGTTGGGTGGTCCCTGGCCGAGGGGAGGCAGGTGGCTTCCATTTCTACCTGGAGTGAGGGAACCCCCCAGCTCTGAAGTGACTTCTTCACTTTCAGAGAAAAGTATCAGAGCTAGCAATGGGGTCAGTGGCCGGCCAGCTCTGAAGAACCGAGGGGGGCTACTTTTCTTTGACTCAAAACCTGCTATGTTTCACTAAACTGGGATAGGAAAATAGATAGCATGAATGTTTCTTGCTAAGGCTGGGTCAGTCACCCCACGTCTGCCCCCCAGTCTCCTTCACTGAACCTTTGCCTAGATGTCCCTCTGTCATGTCTCACACATTATAGACCACAGGTACTGATCCTCTAGGAAGCATATTTTACCGAATGGGGTAATTATGCCAATAGTAGAGTATTTGCTTTCTTATATGTATTTCTTTCTTTGAGAGCTAGGTTATAGATGGATTAATAACTTAATCTTTTTATTAAGAGCACATGGACTTCTGATTTGAAATTATTTCATGAGCACTAGGTTGGTTATGGACTCCAAAATTATTAAATGGCCAAATTCCAATGAATGGCCCATTGACTATGCCTTAAATCCCAGCAATAGACACACACTTCAACTTTTGCCTCTGACACATACCCCCGAGTGTGATGTAATGTACTATCACAGAGCTTGGGCTTGGGGGCAGATACACTTAGGTGTATTATACATCTTGGTCCCCTAACCATATGTGACCTTAATTATAAAATTGCATATCGTCTTTGAGCCTCTCATCTGTAGAATGGCCCCACAGCTGTCCTGGGTATTAGGGTGAATGAGATGTCAGTAAAAGCCACCACTCAGTTTCTTAAGCCAGAAACTCAGGAGCCAAGGATGACTCCTTTCCTCACTATTACCTTCAGTTCACTGCATTGCCTGCTGGATTTGCGTTGAAAACACAACTTTCATCCATGCCCAGCCCTCCTTCACCGCTGCCCCCCTCCCTAATTCACATCATCATCATAGCTCAGCCAGATTGCTGCAGTAGCCTTTTAACAGTCTTCTTGCTTTCTGGCCCCTCTTTAGTTCATTTTCCACCCGGGAGCCAAATTCATCTTTTACAGATGCTACGCAGATCATGCCACTTCTTTTGCTAAAGCTACCCAGTCCTTTCTTGTTATTTTTTTTAGAATAAAACCCAAACTGCTTTCCAAGCCTACAAAGCTATCCAACGTGGCTCCTGCTTCCTCCTCCCACTTCATTTTGAAACTTTTTCCCATGGGGTCAACATGTTCTTGCTACCTTAACCTTTTTCCTATTTCTAGAGGATGCCGAGCTGGTTCTAGCCTCAGGGCCTTTGTCCCTTCTACAGACATTGCTACGGGAGACATCCTTCTCAGGTAGGACTCAGCTCAAGCCGTCTCCCCTGCAGGAGGCCTTCCTGGTCATCCCGTCTAAAGTAGGCCTCCTCCTTTTCCCCTTTCTCAGTTCCTCCTTATTTCCCTGGTCACACTTATTATCTGAAATGACTCTTCCTTGTGTGTTTGCTCATTATTTGCTTGTCTCTTTCCAATTAGACTCTAGTCTCCAAGGCGGGTCATGACCTTCTCCATCTCGTTCACCACTGTACCCCTGGAGCCAGGATGGTGCATGGCATAGGACAGGCACTGGGAAAAGATTTGTTGAATGGATGCATGATTGTTTTATGTAGAAAGTTGTTTAGTGCCTCCTACCAGGCTGGCCAATTTAGTCTCCAGGGGAGCTCAGGCTCTTTTTCTATCAGTTTATGACCCTGAGGCCATTCTCAAAAAACAAACAAACAAACAAAAAAACCCAACTTTCTCAGGGCCCTGTGACCCCTTGGCAGACCAGGCAAGCACACTGACTCAGATGATAAGTACATATTCCTTCTCGCGTTTGTGTCGCTCCTCTGCTTCCTTCATCATTTCCTGCGCCTGCTCCAGTTTCGCATCCACCAGCTTCTGCTGTAGTTCTCTGTGCTTAAATATTTTATCCAGATGCTAAGGAGAAAACAAAGTGCACATTGTCAAGCATGACTTGTTATTGATGCCAAAAATATAAAATAAAAAGTAATATTTTTATAAACACGCATTCTCCAGGTTTTAAGATTTTTAAAAAGAGGGGAATCCTAAATGCATTAGCATCACTATAGCTTTGCAGGAGAGCCATGCATTGGTGAAGTCCCCTGCATTTAGCATTCGCAAATGTGGTGGCAAAGGTGGAGGTGCCAGAACTCAGCAATCATAACTCCAAAAGGTCCCAACATTATTTTTCTAGAATTGGTGACTATTAGATATGATGCTGGTAATATGCCAGGCAGCACGGACTGTGGTGTATATCATAACAGCACCATCACTTGGTATTTTGGCACTTTCTATGAATATAAAACTAATTTAAGCACAACATTAATATAGTTTAATCATGGTCAATTCTCCTCCACATTCTCTATGTTCTTGCTTCAAGGATTATAAGGAAATTCTGGGGTTCCAGCAGGTGGCCCTGGATCAGGGACGAAGGCAGGAACCCCTTGCCTTCAAGTCTGTTGCTCTGGTGGGCAAGACAAGGCCAAGAGCCTTGAGTTGATATGCAAATGTGTAACTGTGTGCCTCCACCCCTTTTGGCCTCTCTGCTAGCTTGATCAAGAGATGCTTCCAGCCGAGACCGGTTTGGCTCAATGGATAGAGCCTCGGCTTGGGGACTGGAGGGTCCCGGGTTCGATTCCAGTCAGGGGCATGTACCTTGGTTGCGGGCATATCCCCGGTAGGGGATGTGCAAGAGGCAGCTGATCAATGACTCTCTCATCGATGTTTCTAACTCTCTATCTCTCTCCCTTCCTCTCTGTACAAAATCAATAAATTATATATTAAAAAAAAAAAAAAGAAAGAAAAAAAGAGATGCTTCCAATTCTACCACAGGGAGGAGAGTTTCTTGCTCATTAGGAGGCTCCACTGGCAAGTGGACATGTAGAATTCTATCCTTTGGCCTTACTTAGAACCAGTCCCAGGAATTTACAGCCAATCTACCAGGCCATTCCAATTGAGATCTTTCTGACGAGTATGGCTCTTTTCTTTTTAGCCCCTTTCTTTTCGCTTTCACCTGCTCCTCCACTCTAAAGCAGCGTTAATCTTCCTGACAAGATGAAATGGTCGCATGGCATTTGGTTTATTCTGAGGTGTTGCTTGATTTACCTCAGTGTGCTACCATGTGCCTTTGGCTCAGTTGATTCCTTAGCATCTTGCCAGCAGAACCAACTTTGACTAAGTTATGTTTAAAGTTTGGGTGGGATGAGAAGAGAAATATGATCAACAAAATCCTGATGGGACTTCAGGAGTCTTAAAAGCATATTACATATTAAAATATAATTTTGGAATAATTAAGGATCCTCATAGGCCCCTTAAGGTAAACTATAAGCAAACCTCTTTTTTGTGGCTGTGGGTGATTTGATCTCATAGCCTCTGCTTCCCATCTATAAAATGTGGATAATCTATTATTATCTACATTTAATCTATGTAGATAATCTATAATTATCTACATTTAAACTACAATCTAGTGCATAAGATTGCTGAGACAATTAAGTGACATTGTATGTATAGTTCTTAGCACATGACCCAAACTAAACTCTGAATCAATAATACTATGATGGCTATAATTACTACATTATTAACACTGGTATTGGCTTGTGGGTATTTAGAATACAGATTTTTAATGACACGGTGATTCTTCAGAGGGAATGTGTGCAAGATTTCTTGGCTCTGTAGACTGCATTTAAAAGGCTAAGGATAACTGTACTCACAGCCCATCACTTTCTATTTATTGCCTTTGCTTCACAGTGATTCCAGTGTTGAAGAGATTCCATATGACTTTCAGCCAGGTATTTCGCAATACCATTTGTTTTTATTTGGCTAGTAGCAGAAATCCAATCCTAAATATTAATCAATTGAGAAGGCTGGTCATAACTTTCTTATTAACCACGTTCCCTCCTTCACAACCCAGATCGGGATCTGTGTCCAGTGCTTCCACGCTGTTTGATGTGGTTCTTACCTCCTCTCGGAGCTCGTACTGATCAATGATGCTTTTCAGTTTCTCTGCGAGCTCCGTGTTCTCCTGACACAGCTTCATGTTCCGCTCACTCTGCTGCTCGATCTGGGCCTGGATGTCTGTCAGGGTGCTCTGGAAGTGATTCGTGATCTCCTTCCTCTTCTCTTCCTCCTCCCGTGCCCGCTGAAGGGTTTCCTCCTGTGGATGAAAATCTTCCATTATACCAGTTTACATGCACCCGGGTTTATAGGATTCAAGGTCAATGAAAGGAGATTCATGTGCAGGGAAAGCAGGATGTTTCTTCTCTGTTCCCTAGAGCCATGTTGCTCAGCCCCAACATAAATGTCTGAGCAAAGGTTTCGTTGTGAATACACAGTCACTGAGAGCAGGTGCAGTGAGAGCCCTGACTTTGATTGCTGGTGATGAATAGGCTTGTTTTAAAGATGACAGGTATCCTGCTGAGTGAATGAACTGCAGCGATTTCTAACAAACATATAGTCACCTGGTTTTGATCTCTTGGTTGTGGCCTGGGGAAAAAAGACCACTTGGTTTTATTGATATATGAGACAGATCATATATATGTGCCTTTGGTTGGTACAAAAAGAACAATAGATCTTATAGTCCTCTATAAAAAATTATGGGATGTGAACTACATGCTTGTATGACCCAAGTTTTGTAAATATAAGTGATCGCAATGTATACTTTTCCTTGGTAATCATCAAAAAGCTGAGAAGGAAACTTAAGATAGCTAGAGATCAATTACAGAAATCAAAAATGTAAAAGGAAATCTTAAAAAAAAATACGTTGGCTATTTTATTTCTGAAGACCCATCATCCCACATGCTATGTAGGGTAATTGCAACATTCCATTGTTCATTGTAAATTTTGAATCTGAAAGGATTATTAAGTTTCAAATATACTTTAACTCTAAAATGAAACCTCTAATTTCCCCTCTTCTGCTTTGTTAACATTTACATATTGGAAATTAACTTTTATGTTATTTCTGTTCTCTTTGCTCTTAAAAACCACAACTCTCCTTTCATTGCTAGCTACTAAAATGTACCCATATTTCCCCCATATCTGTATTGAAAATTGTTTGCTTTGTAATTATTCCTCTCATTCTTTTAGAATAAAAGGGTTTAATCTAGCTCCATCATACCAAAGATAGAGACACTGCTGACAAGTGATATAGACTTTGTAGGATTCCTTTCAGTTCGGATTAATTGTTATTATGAAAGCTTGCTTCATTGTTTGCAAGTAAAATTACTCTGTATTTAGTTGCCTATTATAATCAAATTATGTAACAAGATTTAAAAAAATAAAACTATAATTTAAACAGAAGTAATTGTGCAAATCTTTATTATGATAGTAGAATAATGTGATCAAAATAAAAATTGATGCTGAAAGTATATGCTCTGGAAATATTTTAATTCATCACCAGGTGTCCTCTTTCCTTTACAATTATAATATAGTTTCTAACTTTAGCATGACTCCTGATATCAGAATCATAATTTATTCGTGATATCAACATTTGTTGAGTGACAATATCTTAGGGATATTGTAGAAGATACCTGCACTTCCGAACCTGGAGAAATTAACTATCAGAGATCTTATTTCCCTGAATTTTGTACGCTAACCAACAGTTGCTCTACACATTTCACTAAAAATGATTATGGCCATTTGTTAAGAAAAATAGAATATATGTGTGGTAGTAGTTGTTTCCTCATTACTTCTAATTAGTTTAGAAATCAACAAGTTCCTAGTCATGTACTTACAGACCATGACCTGAATGACATTTGCATTTATAAATAATTCCATCCATGAATGAAAAAGTCAGTGGAAGAAGCCCCCCATATTACTCAGTAAGTACAAGTTTTTCATTGTCAACTGGATACTGATAGAAGGCATGGGTGTTATGAGGGCATTAATCACACATCAAATCATCATAGCACTCATTTCTGGCCCACAAAGTGGCATCTTGTTTTTTTACATTGAATTGTTTTTAGTAAGAGAAAAATCTGAAATTATCTTATACATTTTGAATCAATTGATAAAGAAAATGCAATCATTTGAATGGTGTCTGAGATAAAATTTTCTTTATCAAGCATGTTAATCAAAGTGCAAATTAAGGCAAAGAAGATTGAGGGTCACAGTCTGAATATTAAGAAAATAAACTCTGCAAACCTCATTATCCTCCTTAGAACCCGTGCTGTGCCTGGCACGTGATCTGTAGGTGTTCAATAAGTATTTATTTAATGAATCAATGAATTATTAATATGAGTAGCTTGAACTAGATGATTCCTATAATCCTTTCTACATTAACATTTTGTGAAATTCAGTTATAACAAATCATGCTTTCTCCTTTACCAAAATAATGTTGCCTAAGACACTTAGCTATTCCTTATAGGGCAGTTCTTTTCCAGTATAATTCGAGGCTCAGATTTATTGCTTTGAATATATGTAGTACTTTCTTGAAATGAGTCCATATTTCAGACTTTCACTGGTCTTTTTCCAAATTAAGCTGAATTGTGAGTTTTTTTGTGGGGTTTTGATTCACTGAAGAATCAATTTTCATAAATACCAATAAGCGCTAAACGTTATAATATGTTGATGGAAAGAGCTATGCATTCTCTTTCTGTATCTTCCCAAGTTTCTATCATAATAATGATACTAAACTTCACTGTCTGTTAACTGGAAGCCATTATTGAGGGTGTGGGAGTATCCCCACAGGGTCCCCTGCCATTGCCACTTCCATCATTCCATCTTTGGATGTCGCCCAAACAGACCTTGGCACATTGTTCCACTTTTACATCTCTTGGTTGATAAATCTTCCCACTGTGCCTGGTTAATGTCTCTCCTTTCTATAGAGCACTAGTGAAAGTCAGGAGATTTGTGTAAACACAGAGCGCTATTCTTGGAGCCCATATCTTGAGTTGTGGATGATCCTCCCCTCCCCAGGCCCCCATCTAATCTCATTGTCCTTAGAGCCCTGATTGAAGAGATGCCAGAAGCTTATCTCCTACAACCCAGGCTTTTGGGCCTTAGAATTCATCACGATGGCTTCCCATTTCCCAGATATCAAAGAGCATTTTTTGAATATGAGGAGACATTATCCCCTTCTATCTTTTTTCCTAATTTCATTGTACAAACTCATTAGTGATTTTAACCTCTCTGTTTCTTTAAGTATTTCCTTTTAAACACATCTAATAATAACTCTCTTCCAGGAATATTGGCATCTAATTAACACTTGTTTGTCAGAAGTTTTAGGATCTTCCGCTAGAAGGGGGATTGTGGACACATGAAGTATTATCTCGGAGAGGCCTGCATCTTGCTTCATTGAATGGAACTAGTGTCTGTGTGTAATCAAATTAAGCACACTGCTAGAGGCTTGCGCTGTAATTAATGAAGCCCATGCAGGCTGAATGAAGTGGTCAGTCCATTATTTTGAGATTGAATAATTAAGTCTGAAGAGCTTCAGTGTTTTCTCAACTAACTTCTGTTTTCAGATGACTATTGACATTTTGGCTCTCCATTTTGCTTTACCCTGTCAGTTAATTTAATTCATGTCATGCAGATTTCATTATCATATAAAAATGTCGTATTTTTACAAGTTTGTATTTTAAAGGGTAGAATGAAAGCCTACCTAAGAAACAAAACTAAACAAGCTCAACCTAAGAAAAAGGCAAGGGGAATGGCATGCATTTTACTAAGGGCCTGTTCAGTGTCAGGCACTGTATGGACAACGTATATATGTGCCCTCATTTCATTTCCCCCCAACCACACAGTGAAGTTCCTATAATCCCCCTTTTATGGATGAGGAAACAGGCCTGGGGAGGTAAAATAATTCATAGAAGGTCACAAGTGAGCAAGTGGCAGGGCTAGTATCTGAACCCAAGTCTCTCTGATTCTGAAACTCGGGCTCTTTCCAGGAGTACAGAGGCCTGTGTCTATGCAGCAGCCGGAAGGTGCTACGCAGGGCCTTGACCACCCTTACCTTCAGTGTCTTGTTGTGTCTCTGCAGCTCCCGGCACAGACTCTCCAGTTTGCTCCGAGCGAGGATAGCTCTGCTGTGTTCGCTTTGTAACTGGTCCTTTTCCTTTTGGATCTGGGTCTGTTTCTTTTGTAGGAGCTTTAAAGTCTTTTGCTCAGTGCGATGTTCATCCAGCTAGACAGGGGCGTGCGGGATGCAAAAGGAAATGGCAAGAGTCTCTTTTGAGTTAATAAAAAAGAGGAGATGCCTAAAGATCACTCTGTGGTTGTTTGGAAATATTTTCTTGGTTATGATCACTGTCCCTCTGGAATCAAATGATCCTCACCAATGTTACCTCTGTAGTAGATATTGTTTTCACAGCTCAACATTCACAGGTTTTTCCTTATCATCACTATTATTAGTGACCTCTTCTTACTTTTATCTTCTTTTTCATGGTCTAGGGTTAGCTCCCTTGAGTCTCTCTAATGATGCCAGTCCATATTAGAAAGGCATGTATCAGAATCTGTAAATTAATTAGTATGCCAGAAGTCATACTAATTAGTGCCCAGCATTGGGGCTATGGTCAATGTGTGTATGCTTGGTTTACCTGTAGTTCTCAATACTTTCTCAAAATAAGCTTATTGAAACTATTTTAAAGCGTAAGGGAAAAAAGCAGCCTCCTGGTAGAAAGAAGATGAAGTTTGTGGGATGTGATATAGGGGGAGAAGGCACCCCTTGACTAAGCATTGGCAATTTCAAAAATTTCACAAATGGCCACTGCACAACTCAGCATGATGACTAGTATCTGTAATGTGCCCTGCCCTGCTGGAAACCGGTCATTGTCCTCAGGAGTAGAAAGATGTGGACAGGGAATCAAGAAGGTTGATCAACAACCTTAATTGCTCTAATCACTTATTGTTCAGTTGAGACATTGTTAGCTGCAGCAGCTTCCACCTCTATTTGTCTTATGTAAATTCCTGTATTGACATTTCCTGCCTAAGGCCTATGGGTGTATCCCATAGTCTCAATAAAAGGGATAGCAAGGCCAGAGCAGTGTGTAGTGCTCCCACTAGAGGTGGGTTCCTGCCTGACCCCAATATTCCCAAATTAATACTTTTCAAGTCTCTTCATTTGTGTGCGGCCTTCTCCAGAACCAGAACCCTAAACCAGAAGACTGAACCACGCAGGCCTGAAAGGGGTTCCCACACTGCTCTCTGCCCATTCATACACCCCTCGTGCTTATGCCGAATAAATCATGTCTGCTGTTTCTGCTGAGCACTGTGGGGCCTCCCTCCCCTCCTCCAGGAGCCATAACAAGCATCAGGGACGGCGTGGAAAGTGGAGCCAGTGCACTCCGGACCTTCCATCTCAGAATCCTCAAGATCTGGGTAGGTTGCCAGATAAAACATGGGACCACTTAAAATTGAATTTCAAATAAATAAGGAATAATTTTTTTAAGTAAAGATATTAATATATCCAACGTATTGCATGGGACATACTTTTACTAAATAAATTTGTTGTTTGTTTACCTGAAGTGAAAAGTTAACTGACTGTTCTGTATTTTTATTTGATAAATTTGGCAACATTTTTAAAAAGCCTCACCCAAGGATATATTTTTTATTGAGTTTAGAGAGAGAGGAAGGGAGAAAAACAGAGAGAATAAAGAACACCTAAGTGAGAATCATTGTTTGGTTACCTCATCTATGTGCCCAACTAGGGATGGCACTCGAAACTTAGGTATGTTCCCTGACCAGAATCAAACCCACAACCTTTTGGTGTATGGGATGATGCTCCAACTGACTAAGCCAACTGGCCAGGGCAAATTTGGCAACATTTTTATGGAATTCTCATTGAGTTGGGGCAGTTTGAGTATCAGCCTTCAGCAGCCCTCAGAGACTAGCGCACGCTAGAGTGGATCTCAGATTGACATTCAGTGTGACCACAAGTAAGTGCAGTCCTTTGTCCAGAGCCATGCCCTCTGCTGGACTCAGTCTGATTACTTGAATCACGCTGGTTAAGCCAGGTACATACTTATCTTAATAATGACCTTGTTGCCCAAGGAAGAGGGAAAGCTCTGGGAAGCCCCTTTATGCTTTAGGACCTGGGTGTTCCTGGTGCCTCACAGAGCCCAAGGCCAATGAATACACCCGGGGCATGAGTCCTGATGGGTATCTCAGTTACCTTATCTTGAGGAAGCACTTGCTCTTTCTGAACTAGATGAACAGGACTGTCCCACTTTCTTCAATTCACAAATGGTTTTACTGTTGCCACACAGAAATGATCATGATACACCCTCGCCACATTTAGGTGAGGATAGTCATACACAATAGTTTATCTTCATACTTTTGGGAAATATTTACTTATTAGTGAGAATTAACATCAGAAAAAAAACGAGGCCCATATTACTATAAATATTGATATCCTTCTTGAATTTCAATTGGAAAAATCAGTTATATTTTATTTCATGCTCACCTCCTGTTTACAGGATATATGAGGTCATTTCACTTTGCATATGTTCATTAGATAGGGGTGAAACGTCTCATACTTATGTATAGACTGAAAATGATTTGTTGTTCTTTCTTGAAATTTATATATTGTTGCCTTTATGCTTTAGACTTTACCCTTTGAATATTAAACCATATATTAGCATTTCTCAGCCTTAGCACTATTGATCTTTTGGGCCAGATCATTTTCTTGTTTTGGGGGCTGTCCTGTGCACTGTTCAGCAGCATTTCTGACCCCTACCCACCAGATGCTGGTAGCATACCCCCTAACCCCGATTGTGACATCCAAAATATCTCCAGATAGATATTTCCTGCTGTCCCATGGTGTGCTAAACTGCCCCCTCCGGGGGAACCTGCCCTCTGTGATTGATCTGAGTGTCAGGAGGAGGATACCGACATGTGTTTCATAAATTAGAAGTGATAATCTGTGCTTGCTCATCAACCATTTAATGTTGTAGTTTATACAAGATCATGCACATCTGCAATTTAGCTAGGTCAGTCTTGCTTTGCTTTAAATAAAAACCCTTAACTCTGATAATTTTTATTTTTATTTTAGAGTGTGGCTTATTTTGTATAATTAGTTCAGATTTACGTGAATGCATATGAAGTGACTTGGTTAATGAAAACAAACATATTGTAACTGAGTCAACTTCAGTCTGTTGCTGGCTTTGTGGTTCAACAATGCACTTAGACACAGTTCTATACACTTGTAACAGGCATATAGGATTTTTATCTGAAAGTTCTCTTGTTCTCTCTTTTGTGTTATTAAATTAAAAAAGTAAAATTGGTGCCAAGAACTAAATCACAATAGTGTTAGCGAAGTTTTTGTAACTACATTACTATTGAGGAAATTTGCAAAAATATTTCTCCTAGCTCATTTCTTAATTTAGTCATGAGATGTTCTTATTTATTTATGAACTTATCCTAATTTATAAATGAATACCATACTAGATACTATTACAAAACTCCAAATCTAAAAGGATGAGTGAGCTGGAGTGGCATTCTGATTCACAGCTTTGAATTTGATGATTTATTCTATACTAACACTTATATTTCAGACACTTTCTGTATTAATATTCAAACCAGTGAGCAGGAAAATAGGTTTTAGTCTCCAAGTAAAAGATTAAGACTTCTCATAATTTTTTTTCTTTCTAAAAAGTAAAGTTAATGGTTTTTTTGGGGGGATTCATTTTCTCCTGTGATTTCTAGAATGCTCTTTAGGGTTTTAACATTTATTAGACATGATACAAATGTCAAGGTATAGTAAGTAAGGTTTGAATTGAGGAGGATCTCTGGAAGAGTAACCTCCATGGGGATAACTGCTTGGCTAGATGGTGAGCAGATGCTGGGAGTTCCCTGGGGCCACGGTGAGCAGCCCTGGCTTATGAAGGAAATATTGGGTAGAGTGGAGAAGTGCTTCTTCAGTGTGATGCTGTGTGAGTCTGGGATGCCACACAGTCCAGTCAAGTATGGAGCATGGTGCTAGAAACTAAACATGGCGTTGGTATGAATAGCTACATGGAAGGGGCAAAGGAAAAAACCATGTGAAAAATATTGAAAAGAGCAGGATGGACAGATGAGAGTGGGAGCCATATTTTTTGGAAAAATATTTTTGACACCTAATTTATTTTAGGATATTGAAGTTGTTCATAAATGGTTAATAGCCAATGTTAAAGAAGTTGCAATAAAATTGATACACTAATAGTTACTTTATACATTTCTACCATTCCTTTGGAAAGCAATATGGCCATTAACACACAAAAACAAAAGGCATTCATACTGTTTGATTTAGTGATCCCAATTCTGGAAATTTTTCCTAATATAAAAAAGAGAGAGCAGGAACAAATCGAATGTGTGATAATGTTCACTGCAGCAAACACTGGAAGGAATTTTAAATGTTCCAAAATTAAAGAACCAGTAGGTATGTCTACTTTATGGAAAATGACAATGTTTTTACAAAATATAATTATGAAGACTATAAACTAAATGATAAAATATATGCCATATGAGTCAAAATACCAGATTCCGAATTACAGTTGACCCTTGAAAAACATGGGTTTGAATTACATGGGTCCACTAACGCATGGAGTTTTTTCAGTAAATACGTATAGTATTGTAAATGTGTATTTTACTGATTTGAGAGAAGAAGAGAGAGAGAGAAAGAGAGAGAGAGAGAAAGATAGATTCGTTATTTCACTTATTTATGCATTCACTGATTGCTTCTTGTATATGCCCTGACTGGGGATTGAATCCAAAACCGTGATGAATCAGCATGATGCTCTAACCAACTGAGCTACTAGGACAGGGAATTGTATTTTTCTTGTCCTTATGATTTTTAAATAATGTTTTTTGTTCTTATTCTTTTTAAGAATACAGTACTATATAATACATATAACATACAAAAATGTGTGCTAATTGACTGTTATCAGTAAGGCTCTGGTCAACAGTTGGCTATTAGCAGTTAAAATTGGGGGGAATCTAAGGTTATACTCAGATATTTTATTATGCAGGTGGTCAGTGCTCTAACCCTCTTGTTGTTCAAGACTATATTACCTCATGATAGTAGTTATAATAAAAGGTATCTCTGCATATATAGCAGGACTGGAAAGGAAGATATATAAATCAAAGTTTGTTTTTAAAAATATGGAATTAGAGATATTTTTACTTGAATTATGTATTTAGCATTTTTCTTATCATAATGATATGGATTATATAATGAAAAATAATTAAAAACCCATTGTTGGCAGAGTTAGGCAATAAGCTAGTCTCTCAGGATTTTAGAAGTTCTGTGAGTCCACTGCAAGTCCCTGACTCATAACTGGGATTACAGGACTAAAGTTAGAGTGAAAAGGAAAGAAAATAGGTCACTCAAATTCTACTCCATCAGGTACCGAAGGGGTTTGTGGGCCTGAAGCTCAATCAGTTCTGGGGTTTCTCTTTTTAAAACCAAAAACCAAAAATACATAATAAAGAAAAGAGGAGTATGTGCAGGGCCTGTGTATACAGAGGGGCCCGTGCAAGGGAGAGTCCCTGACTCCTAGCTGCTTTGGCTGCCTGGTGAACCTGCCCTTGGGGGAAGGCAGCCTGCTGCCTGGAGGAATTGTTCTGCTGTGTGAGTGGACAGAAGTTTCATTCTGTCACCACTTCTCTAACAGAAATAAGTAAGTTAAATATATATATATATTTTTTTAAAGAAAACAAGCAAAAGTGAGAGAGAAGCACATTGCCTTGTTTCTCTTACGAGGGTGCCACCACTCAGCTTTGCACACCCCAGCATAGTACACGGGCTGCTGATGTCACTCCTTCAGCAAGTTTGGGGAGGGTTCATGGAAACCAGGCGGGCTGGCTTCACTGCATGCTCCCCCTGCCCACTGCAGGAGTACTGGTGAGGAAACAACACACATCCTGGCTTCTCTGAGGTCTGGGAGGGGCTGCCTTTCCTCCAATAGCCTTGACTTTTTGTGAGGGAGACTGAATGGGGAGGACCTAGAACTGGGCTCAATATGGTTCACACCAAACACTATGTCATAAGCGGGGGGGGGGGGGGGGGGGGGGGGGGGGGAAGGGGCGGGGGGGTGGGGGGTGGGGGGGGCGGGGGGGGCGGGGGGGGAGGGGGAAGGGGGGAGGAAGACGGGTTGGAGAATGTAGATCAAAGAGAATAAATGAGTGAATAACTAATTAGTTAACTGAAACTGAAAAGTCATCAAGACTAAATGAGAATGTGTCACAAACTGAGGGGGTGTATTAACTCAACCCTCTTCCTGAGGGAAGTCCCTCCAAAAACCTGAACACAGAATGGAAAGTTTGCCTTTTGTTTTACTGCAAAGCCAAAAAGAACTTTAAAATATCCAGAATTTTCAGTTATCTGTAATTTTCTGTTCCATCCCCCAAATTACACATGTACTCAAAGGTGGAATAGACTCCAGCACTATCTTCTTTCCCCACTCGGCTGCTATTCCTTGGATTTTTTATTTTTTTCCTATAGAAATTTTTGCTTTTATAAATTTTAGCTTTGGCTTATTTGAGCTAACCAGTCATGGTGGTAATGATGTACCTAAAAAATGAACAGCCCCCTTTTCTCAGCTCTTTTGGACAAAAAGAGTTAATCAAAGATCTTACCAATTCGGCATACTTCTTGAATAAAAAATCAAGCTTTTCTTCAGGTGTCTGCAACTTGTTTAGATTTTGCATTAGCAGGTTGGCTTCTTTGCCTTAAGAGAAAACAAGAACAGTGAAGATGTTTTTAAAAGTAAGTGTTGAGCTTGAATTCAGATCATATGGGCTAGAATCACATCTATCATGTCATTTGCTAGTTACTATCCAGCTCGGACCAAGCCACTTAACCTGAGCCTCAGATATCATTTTCTTCTCCTATAAGAAAGGTAGGCATTTTGGATGACACCTACCTTACAGAGTAAGTGAGGATTAGTTGAGAAGTTGGTGAAAGTGTGTGCTACAACATCAGGCTCATGATAGATTCTCAATATAACAGTAGTTCCCAAGGATCCATTCTTGTTACTCCCCACCCCCATATTCTAAATGTTCAATAGAATTTTAAATATTTAAAAATATTCAAAAGAATAAAATAAATTGACTTTATGAAAGAATAGATCACCAAACTTCCCACATTAATTAATTTTAAAAAAGAAAGAAACAAAAGTCCATCAAAATTTCTGACTACTATGAAACAGCCATCATTGAGTTGCTATAATTCCAGCCCAAAACAGAGAAACTAGACAGTTTTGTCTTTTGTGTGTGTGTGTGTGTGTGTGTGTGTGTGTGTGTGTTGCTATTCTTTTAGTACCTTTCTTTCTCTCTTTTGGGGGAATCATATTCTCTTGTTTCTGTGCATGAGCCCATCCATGAGTTTTGGGTGGAAATAACTCTGATCATATTTCCTATCAAGCAGGGAGTAAAATCAACAGATAAAGAAAATGGACCCATAACATGCAAGGTCTTTTCCAGGCCTTTGTGTGTCTCTTTGGTTAGTAGGGGTGTCGAACTCAATCAGAGAAGGGGCCAAAATCTAAAATCCAGCCTAAATCGCGGGCCGAATGGTTTACTGAACAGTCATAAACTGTCATTGTGATGGAAACGCAGCGGAGTGCAGTGATGACAGCGCGGTGCGGGCCACATTGCAAGGCCTGGCGGGACGAATTTGGCCCGCGGGCCTTGTGTTTTACACTTGTGGAGAGGTTAAGCCTTCCTAGGCCTTCCCTTCTCGCTCCCAGGACTTAACCTCTGTTGGCAGTTTCATTTTCCGCTCCCAGTATGGGTTTATGCTATACTAAAAACTCATCTGTTCATGATTATTGGATGGTAATCCTCAGATTCTTTCCACCTCCGCTCCATAGTTCCTCCTTTTGTGTTCAGCTCAAACTGTCCAGTTTGCCTTCCTGTGGTGCCCAGAAATCTTGTCTTTAAGTACCCATTAGGAGGAGAGGGACCCCGAGGCCTACTTGTACCACTGAGTGTACATTTTCAAAAGTCCAATCAGGGTGGAACAGAATGACAACCACTCAGTCTAATCAGAATAGGTCAAGCCCCACACTGGAGCCCATGTTTCTCAATATAAATATATTTAAGAATATTAACAACTGGAGGCCCGATGCACGAAATTCATGCAAGGGCTGCCGCTGCCTCTGCCTTGGCCCCCGCCTGCTGTGGCTTTGTCCTAAAGGAAGGACGTCCGGAAGGACGTTCCGTATAATTAGCATATTATGTTTTTATTATTATAGATTTGGACAACCTTTCCCTCATGAACAAGCATTTCCTGTTTGCTGGACTTTTTGCTTTCATCCCGGATAAGAAGAGAAATAATGAAATTAGGGTTGCCAGGTTAAATACAGGACATGGAATATAGTTGTTCTAAAAAAAATATGTATCATTTATCTAGAATTAAAATGTTCCTGGCCATCCTTTGTTTTTATTTGATAAATCTGTTAACTCGAATGGCTTCAGAGAACTTGAGGTCTAGAAAGAACTTCAAAGAGCACACAGACAACTGATTCTTAGACAAGAACCTAAGGCCCAGGGAGTCCGAAGTTACATGATTAGTACTGGCAGAGCCAAGGCCCAAATCCAAGGTTTGTCTACTTGCTCTAAATCACTTCACTCCCTTGTGGAATTTTGATGCCAGGGAAGCCAAGAGAAATGAAAGGAAACTATTTTTGAAAAAATAAAAAATAAAAAATGACCTCATTCCTAACAGCTGGTTTTGTCTATCTTTGTCCAGTGAGTCAGTTCAGATTAGAGATGTGGGCTAAGATAGGGGAGAAGGTGGGTGTGAGAGGTGCCCCATCAGCTCCCCAGTCATGGCCTGGGATAACATGCACCTTTAAACTGACAATCACTGCTCTTCCCCTCCCCTCCCCTCCCTTCTCCTCCCCTTCCCTTCCTCAGGGGCTTTGAGTTATTTCTCTAGCAGCAGGGATGAGTTTGCATGGTACAGGTCAGGCCGTCCCTTCACTCTTGTCTTCAGTTTGGGGAAGGTGCCCACGTAAAGACTGCTGTCCTGAGTTAGTGTCATCTCTGAAAGGCAAGACCCTGCACTGCCAGCACAGTGCTTGCTCCGTGACAGTGCTCATCGAATGTAGGTAACAACGGGACAAAACAAAGCCAGCCAGTGCACACTAGCGTCAAATGAATACTGTGTGACTGACTAGAGCTGTGGTCGGCAAACTATGACTCGTGAGCAACATGTGGCTCTTTGGCCTCTTAGAGTGTGGCTCTTCCACAAACTACCACGGCCTGGGCGAGTCTATAATATTTTGAAGAAGTGGCATTGGAAGAAGTTTAAGTTAAAAAAATTTGGCTCTTAAAAGAAATTCCAATCATTGTACTGTTGATATTTGGCTCTGTTGACTAATGAGTTTGCTGACCACTGGACTAAAGGAAAGATAGGTCTTACTGTCACCGGTGACATTTAGTGTACACTAGTGTGAGTATGGACACATAAAACCATTATGTATCTCATTTGTGGGGGGGGAAATAGAAACACTTGAGTTGAGCCAATGGCTCTCTTCCCCCCACATTTAATATCTTTCTCCTTTTTGTTTTCTTTAAATGTGAGAAAAGGGTTGCTCTCTTTTTTTGATCATCACACTCACTGAGGTCTCTTCCCATATGCTGTTATTTTGTATAGAAGAATGACATTCAGAAACATCACCAACTCTTCAAAAGTGATTTCTCCCTTCAACAACAACAAAAATCCAAGAAATCAGAATCAGGCATGTGTAGAATTCATAAATTAGCAACACCAGAGAACTTATGTTTAAGCTTTCATTGATTTTGCTGGGCTGGAGTGGTGTATGGGATTATCATGGAGGAGGGGAATACTCAAAGAGATTTGCTCATCTTTTAAGAAAGGCTATAATTATAGTTCCATAGAAATGGGGTCATTTGGTGGCAGTGTTGGTCACAAGAGGAAACATTACTTTATTCAGGGTCATTTATTGGGAGGAGATGATCTGTCTTCTCCTCAGTGTGTCATTCAAAAGCAACATGGTTGTGAAATTAGTCATAAAGAAAGCACAGGATTGACCTGAAGCCCTCATTAAAACTGGGCAAGGCATATGGTGGCACATGGCCATTACCCTACAGAATGCTCAGTTTGGTTGAAATCTACACAAAAGAAGAGCCACCTGTGCTGCAAGAACAGCCATGTCACATGGCTCTGGCCATCGATGATATTGTAGACTGCAGGAGTATTGGAATATAAAGGAATTATTTCTACATCAAAGAAACTAAAAGCCTTAAATTAAGACAATGAAGTTATCTATAGAAATGTGGACTGGGATTTTTCTTAAACTTTTAGCAGCATGATAACTATGTATGCAAATTTTGTGATAAATTGTATAGGTTTAATGAGTGTTCAAAACTGCTTTTTCTCTTGTAAAATGGTCTTTTAGAACTTTGGTGCTAAAATTTGGTCTTGAATACACATGTGCGCCTATCTTCTCTCTGATTTCCAAAAGTGGTGGAAGAAGCTTAAAGCAAGAAAAAAACTGTGAATGTTCTTTTCAAATGTTAGACCCAGAATATTTTAATGTTAGCTTTGTTTGCCCTCTAACATAATTTAAAGATAATGAGTGTAATACAAATAATTCCTGAACACCTATAGATACCTTTTAAGGGAAATATGTATGTATTGATGTATGTATACAGGAAGAATAGTAGAGTTAAATTCACACTGGACTCAGGTTGGGGGACGTGGGTTCTAGAACTGACTGCATTGTTCACCAATTAGTTGAGTGACCTTTTTACAGACTCTTAAACTTTCTGTGCCCAATTTTTCCTGCCTATAAAATTAGTGGGTTCACTAAATGGATTATGAGTTCAACCTTTAAAATTTGATGATTGCATAACTGAAATAGCTTTAACTATTTTTAGCTTGATACAGATAATAACAAAAAACAACATTGTTTGGTTGACATATTGGTTTACTTCAAATGTTCTGGTCCACTTTTAAAATTTATAAAGATTCTCTTCCCCCTTCACTGTTACCTCATATAGTCATGGTTTTGTTTGCTTTGCTTGTTTTTACTAATTACATCAATTCTGAAAATACTATCTTTCCTCTGTTTTCTAGTCACATTGTTTTCCATTCAGCTGACATTTTATTTCTCTTGTATTTTAGTGACCTTATTACATGTAATTGGAATTTTGGCTTCTCACTCATTTGGAGAGTGATTTTGGACTTCTTATTAGTTCTGTTAATGTGTTTAAACTACTAGCAATTCCTTGGCTATAACTATAAAGAAAAACTTCTTTAAAAGAAAAAAAATCTCCAAGTCTAGTAATGAGGAAATTATTCTAGGAAAAATAAAACAAAGCAAATCTTAAAATAAAATAAAAATATTAGAAAGAACAGGAAGAGAGTACTGATTATTTTGCTTGAGAGAAATTTTTTTTCTCTTCTTCCACCTTCTTCTTCAGATTCTCCTCTCCTTTCAGGATCTGGCCTAAGTTTTATCTTCCCTGTGAATCTATTGTGAACCTTTCAGTCTCTGCTGATCTTTCTTCCCCATGAATTTATCTGGTCTCCTGCCATCTCTTCCAGAAAATTGAGAATTTGTTTCAAAGCAGCATTTTGTTTCCATCTCACAGTGAAACTAGAAATCAAGCTAAAGTGGATGAAACAGATCATCAGGGCAAGTGGCCATTCTAAGGCAAAGTAAGTAAATGGCTGAAGACACTTTAGAAAGGGAATGTCTTCATCAAGGTACCCTTCAGAAAGTAGAACTGAAACTCACCTGTAACTAAAAGATGAAAACACATTAAGTGAGCTAAATGAATGCTCCTCAACCAATATACGGATTTTTTTTATGTCTATGTATATTTGGTTCTGCAATATTAATAACTTTAGATCTTCCCTTTGCTTTCATTATGAGTAATCTCACAATCACATCAATTAGTTGAATATCCTCCCTCCCACTCCTCTTCCCCTCTCTTTCCTTCCAGTCTTTAAAACTATCTGGTCTTCCATTTCCCTGTCTATAAAATTAGTGGGTTGACTAGATGGAGTTTGAACTCAAAATGGACCTGCATATCAGTTCTGTTTTTCTCTTGGGCTTATGCTTCAAACTGATTTCCTATATGATCAGTTATCAACTTAAATACCAGAAGGTATATTACATTTTATCATTGTTTTGTGCTTGTTATTATGTGGTGCTTGTGCAGCCCACATTATGTTATCAAAAAAATGATTAATAAGACACTTATGAGTCTGGAGGATGGTGTGAGGGAGCAAGGGGGATACTTTAGATGCTAACAAGGTAAGTCATGGTGCTCTCTAATGTGGAATCTCTGTGTGTGTTTTTTTCAGTTCAGATGCTTAGGAAAAAGTGCCTCTAAAAACTAAGGAGGTTTAAAATGTTCCCCCAACTGTTCCAGTGTACAGGGTGTTGACTGTGGGAGGATATGCAGCCTCTATAGGACAAATAAGTCTTAAGTGCTTGGGTTGTAGGGACATGTACAAATGTTCCATGAAAGAAGGGTATTGTGGTCCAATACGTTTAGGAAATGTTGTAAACTATGCTCATCACTGTTGGAGATTTTCATTGTTGTATGCTATATTAAAGGTCAGAGAATTCTGGCAGTTAGGGAAATTTTAACTTAGTCTGAAATTATCAATATCCCTAAGTTGGAAGGTTTTGGGAGAGTCAGAACATTTCAAAACCTTAAAAATACTAATAAAGCAAATATTGCTTGATAAACATGTAATAATTAAAAACTCATCTTTGATCAAGTACATAAATGAAGTCTAAGCATATATCTTCAGGTATGGGTAGAATCCTATCTAATAAAGAGGGAATATGCTAATTGGCACTCACACCATCGCAAAGATGGTGGCTCCCACAGCCAGCAAGGAGGGATATGCTAATTGACTACCCCTCCCTCAAAGATGGCTGTGCCCATAGCCAATAAAGAGGGAATAAGCTAATTGACTGCCTGCCCTCAAAGATGGTGGTGCCTACAGCCAATAAGGAGGGAATATGCTAATTGACTGCCACACCCTCAAATATGGCAGCACCCAGTCCCCTCAGTCCCACCAAGGCAGCAAGTGCACAGCTCCCCATGCCTGCCTTTGGAGTCCCCCAGTTCCCTCAGCCCCCCAGCCGCCCAAGGCCACCCAAGGCTCAGGCAAGGCACAGGCAAGCCTCGGATGGTGGCTACCCAGCTGCCCAGGGCCACCCGAGGCTCAGGTAACTAGGGTTGGCTGAGGCTTGTGCTGCCAACAGTGACAGTAGCAGAGGTGTTATGGGGCATCTCTTTCCCCTGATCGCCAGGTCACCTCCTGCCCTTGAAGGCTCCCAGACTGTGAGAGAGGGCAGGCTGGGTTGAGGGGCCCCCTCCCCTCCAGTGCATGAATTTTCATGCACTGGGCCTCTAGTCCTATATAATGAAATCCCAGCGACCGAATGGCAGAACAACCAGAATAACCTGTTGGCCAGTTGCTATGATGAGCACTAACCACCAAGGGGCAGATGCTAAACACAGGAGCTGCCCCTTGGTGGTCAGTGTGCTACCACAGTGGGAGCACTGCTTGGCTGTCTGGGATGAGTGGCTGCTCCCACTGTGAACCCTGGGCTGATGGGTAGGAATCCAGACTACGATCATTGCTTCCTTGCCCCAGGCTCCTGCTCTTTGCTCCCTGCCACCTCCTCCGGATGTCTACAGGTCACACAGTGCTGCCGCTGGGCTTGCAGAGCTGACCCAGAGGCTGGGAGGCAGGTTTATGGCCACCCTGGGACTGAGGCCTACTCTGCCACCTCTCAGTGCCATTGTCTCTGGGCCCAGCTCCAACTGGGTCCCATGAAGAGGTGAGTGCTCCAGCTCCATGGAAGATCCCGGATCAGGAAGCAGCCACTTAGAGGGTGGTTCACAGCCACTCAGCTGACAGGGATGAGTAGTGAACCAGCAGTGGGCTGATCCCCGAGGGCCACATCCCCCACCAGTGCCTGAATCCCATGTACCAGGTCTCTAGTGATTTAATAAAATTCCCCAAAGAGCTAGATAGATTTTCAAAGAGGATCATAGCTGGCACTTTATATTTCCCAAAAGGTGGAAGAAGCATTTTCAGAAGCATCAGAACCATTGCTTCTACAATCCATTTGTGTCAAAATTACCTAGGGTGCCATGGACCTACTAATTCTGAATCTTTGTGCTAAGGAGCGGCATTTTTGACAAATTCTGTATTTGATTCTAATACACAGTTAAGTTGAAAAACCATTGATCTAGATGATATGCAGTGCCATTTAATTGATAAATGGCCAAGAAGCCTATTAAAATCTTTTGCAGGCAACTGAAATAATATTTAGAATAGTGGTTACTGCATATTAAGATTAGCCTAAAATGTTGTCTTAACTCATACTGTAGTTGAAATAGTACAGTGATTGGAAGAATATTCGGATGGTGTCCAGAGGAATGGCATGGAAGGGTCAGCAGCTTGGACCCAGTAATTAGAGTGGACCCACCTGGGCACTCTGGTTCACAAACATTGGTTCTGATCAAACACATTCAACTGAAATTTGGGAACTTTTGCGTAGTGGCAGAATTAGAGTTGTGGAATTTATTTTCTCTTAATTTTTAAAATTATTTGGTAATTATGAGGTTAATACAGATTTTGAAATAATTCATGAACAGAATAGAAACCAAAATTGGCCATCTTTAACTTTACTCCTACGTTCTTCATATCCCCCTCAGTACAACATATGCAAATTCCTATGTGGAGGTAGTTTTAGAGTGAGAAAGCAAAATAACTTTTCTGGTTAGAAACACCTAAAATCATTCACCTCTGCATGGGATTTTTCTCTTGTCTTATGGAACATTTAACAATTACTAATGCTAAGAGACTTTTTTTGAGATGTCCTGGATAGAGGGGGAAAAAATAGCTTGTAACACACTGCCATTTTATTCTCCTTCCCCAAGTTCTCAAACACTAGAGAATTTGCACATTGGAACTTGGTATTATCTGGGTTAATCTTGTGCTGGGTGGGTCAAGTAGGCTATTTGAATGTGTCTTTTAGCCCTTTTTGAAGGCATTGCCAGGAATGGGCTTTAAGCATCACAGTGATGTCCTATGCCAGCACAGACATACTTTTGGGTTGACAGATAATCTGTTACTGGAGTACAAATCGAGTTCTAGTTACAATAGCTCACAACCTTTCACTCTGCGACATTGTCTTTCAGAAATGAATAAGATGTGATCACTGCCTTTGATAGATTCTCCATCCAGCTTGGGAGGCTGCTATATAAACAAATGATTGCTGCAGGAAATGTAATAATGAACTAAGAAACGTGATGCTAACTCTACCTGGGCATGACAGGAAATGTCTCACATAGGAGGTGGCATTTATAGTGAGTGTTTCAGTAAAATTCACCAAGGAGGACAAGCAAAGGAACATTCATATGCAAAGTAACATGCTTTCATTCCTAGCTAAAGCATTAATTCTCTCACCCTTCTTTCACAGCCATTTTTGATGTTACCAATCCCACATGGCACTCCTAACAATTTCCTGCACCTTCTCTAGCTCTTACCCTATGTAATATAATTAGTTTACATTTTTTTTCCTCTTCACACCTAGACTCCTTGACTAAAAGGCCAAGACAATTTAATTATCTTTGTGCACTTAAGCACAGTATCTCATATAGTGGAAACATTAATAAGTATTTGCTGAACCAATGAAATAACGAGAGTAAAAATATTTTCTGAAGTTGTTGACATTCTGAAATTGACACATTTCTGAAGAGTTTTGTTAAATAAAAAACATTTTATACAGTAATGGGATATATTACTAAGTGATCTGACAGTCAATTTATATGGACAAATCCCAACATTTATATTTTGTTTAAATCCAAATTCCACTTGCTTTGATTTAAACAACTTCCATTTCTTCATCCATTCATCCTTACAACAAATATTTATTGACCACCTAGCATGTGCTATCCATTGTCCTGGACCCTAGGCCTCTGATGATGTGCAAATATGTACACAATCCCTGTCCCACTCTTGAAGAAGGAGCTAGTGGAGAAGATGAATGGAATAATTAATGAAATAATCACAGAATAAATGTACTCGCTTAAATGCCTATCTATGCTAGGAAGGAAAGATACATAGTAAGAAAAAAGTAAGACTTCATCTATAGGTCAGCTAAGAAAATGCCGTCTGAGTTGTAAGCCAGATGATGAGGTAAGTGTCCTAATGGCTGAACTGGGGAATGGGGACCCACTTCTAGGTAGAAACATAGGATGTAGGCAGGCCCTGCGGCAGGTTTAAAAAACTGCAGGAGAAGATCAGAATGACTAGTTATTAGGCAGCTGTGGAAGTGGTGATGATAGGGGCAGAGTGTTCAGGAAGGGGATGTTGTGGGGTAGAGCGATGTGAGATAAAGCTGGGGAAAAAATGGTTGGGGTTAGACCATTAGGGCTGAAAGACTATGTTAAGAATTTTGCTCTTTGTTCTAAGAATTAAATCATTAAGGACAGGGCGGAGGTGGATAACACATTGAAAGTTCACTTCAACTCTATTGAGGGAAAGCAGCTGGAAGCAAGTATAGCAAGAGAAGTGTAGGGAAACCCTGTAGTAATTCAAATATGAGATGGTCTTTTAGTAAAGGTTGGAGGAAGTTCCCCTTTGGAAATAATTCAAAGAAAAAGCATAATATAGAATGTGACTACTTGCCTAATCCTTTTAGGATTTTCTTTTCCAGTTTTTGCTCTTTATTGCTGGCAGGCTCTTTGGTTGCAGGTGGCTCTCCAGAAGCCACTGGATCTCTCTCGGTCTCTTCAGTGGCTTCCTCACAGTCTCTGTCCCCGTTGTCAGCTGGTTCTGTGTTCTCAGGCTGTTCCTTGGCCATGGGAGAGGTCTCTTTCCCTGCTGTGCAGGCAGCAGACCCATACGTGTTAATGATGTCTTCCAGTTGCCTATTCAGCTCTTCAGAGATGTCATGAGCCCTCGTTTCAGGCTTCATGTCTGCCTCCCTCAGTGGTGCTTGGAGTGGGGTTGAGGAATCCTGCTCACCTGGCTTCCCCAGGCCATTTTGACTGGGTAACGATGAGCTGCCCTCAGGAGGTGCTGACTGGGGTTCTCCTGAGAGCTGTACAGAGTGGTTGGTCTCCATACGGGAGTGGTACCTAGTGGCAAGAACAGTCAGGTTTAATGGAGCGAATCCAGTTGCATGTAAATGAGCACCTACTAATTACAGTTTCTAACATAGAATGAAGGTACTTTCACAAACCATAAATATTTTGATTAGGTAGGTAGGAACAGTGGGAAGCTATTTTTCCAAACCAAGTCATACTATTAGCATATTTTTGGTTTTGGTCTTTAAAAATCCAGTAGCAACTCCTATTATTGGCATTAACTCAAGATATTGTTTCTCATAGCCATACTTGTTATTTTGTTTAGAATAGTTAATATGTGTTACCATTCTCTTAAATAATTCTATGTAGACTTACAATTATTAGGAATACTTGGATATATACATTTAAAATAATTACATTTTATTTTATTATTTTTTAAATTTATTTTAAAAAATATATTTTATTGATTTTTTACAGAGAGGAAGGGAGAGAGATAGAGAGCTAGAAACGTCGATGAGAGAGAAACATTGACCAGCTGCCTCCTGCACACCCCCCACCGGGGATGTGCCCGCAACCAACGTACATGCCCCTGACCAGAATCAAACCTGGGACTTTTCAATCTGCAGACCAATGCTCTAACATGAGCCAAACCGGTTTCGGCTAAAATAATTACATTTTAAATGGTGTTACTTTTTCAGAGTAAAGATATTTAATACAAGAGCCACTGAACTTACTTAAAAACCTTCATAATAATAATAATGTTTCTTAACTCTATTAATGAAGATTTGTTTGATATGAGTACATTAATATAAACCATTATATTGGATACAGAACATACTTTCTTGCTTTTCTGGTATTTTCCTTTGCCCAGATGAGCAACACATAATTACCAAAGATGAAAACACTGTTTTTTGAAGTTCAAACTACTATCATTTTCTGAATAAGATAGAAAATGAGAAAATATATAAATTAAACAAACAAACTGGTATCAAAACATGGTGATGCTCATAATAATAATTCTTTGAATTCCTATAATATTTTGTTCTAATACAAAAATTGACTATCTTATAGAAAAAAAGAAGAGAGTACAACATTCTCAGTCAAGAAGTGTTAGGGTAAGAAATATCAATATTTAATGAAGTGTGGGGTAATGAACTAGAGAAATAATCAAGATACAACATGGGCTCTTTGGAAATAGGGGTAAGGAGTGAGCTGGGTCAAAGATTCCAGGGTTTCTGGCTATTACCAATCTGAGCTTTCAGTAGGTTTGGCTTAAGCCTTTAAGTTATGGTGCATTTTATTTATAAAAGATAGCTTATGGTGCTGCAGCTTATTAGCAGGATAAAAATATGACAGGATCCCCATAATGCACAGGCTTTGCTGTGGTGGTGGCATGAGGCAAAAACAGAAACATACTGCTCTACACATTGCACGGTTTCCTGCTCCCTTTCTCAGGGGCAGGAGATGGCAAGTGCTCAAACACCAACAAGAACGGAAAATTCGACATACAGACATCGCCACCCACTTGTGGCCCTCACCAAGTGCTCGTTAACTTGGAAGGAAGTACCTTTATTTTTTTTTTCTCTCACCCATTTTATTCTACTTTTTATTTTTTTATCGATTTTATTGGGGTGACATTGGTCAATAAAATGATAGATTTCAGGTATATAATTATATAACACATCATCTGTCTATGATATGATGTGCTCACCATCCCAAGTGATGGTGAACACATCATATCCTTCCATCTCCATGTATCCTCTTTTACCTCCTCCATCCCTTTCTCTCTGGTAATTGCCATACTGTTGTTTGTGTCTATGAGGGTGTTTGTTTTTCTTTCTTAATCATTTCACCTTCACCCAGCCCCGAAATCCTCACTCACCCATTCTAATCCACCAACTTTATTATCTAATGATACAGTAAACAGTTCCATTCCCTTCATCACTAACATTTCCTTATCCCAACCCCTACTTGTTGGGCACATGCATCTATATATAACTGTGCCACCCCTGAACTTGGAGAAAGAAGGGCAGCACCTGCTGTCCAGCCAGAAGCTATTTTAAGCTCTTCTAAAAGGGGCCGTGGCATTTAGTGCTTTATCCTTGGGAACCAAGGGAAGAGAATACTTTTAATACAAATTGAAAACAGTAAACATTTCCTGGCTTAAATCCACATGCAGGTTTTTAAGGATGTAATAAAATCTAGAGTAAACCAAAATTCAAAGCAATGAAGTTAAAATGGACTCTCTCAAAGAGTGTTAGTGTGGTTAGTACACATACAAGTGTTTTGTCTGGACTAGTTTTATTCTTCATTCACCAGAGGCCATAATGAATGATATTTTTATTTTAATCCCATGAGTACTTTTTAAACTCATGTACCATATTTACTTTAAAACGGAATTAACTTAGTCATTGTAAACCACAAAACAACTCAACTCCTAAAAGTAGCCTCAAGATAAATCTATAGGGGGAGAACAAGGTCAAAGTACTGTTACTTTTAAATGGTCTCTTTCTAGATTAATTTATTTTACAGCAAAACATTGGTAAATCTTAGCTTCTATAAACTTCATTGCCTGCCCTTTTCCTCCCCTGGGAGAGAATTTTTCACTTGTACTAGCAGTCCCAGCAGATCCTTACACACACATCCTTTCCTGAGCAACACATTTTAATTATAAATACAACAATGGAAAGTTCTTCAACAGTTCACTGGCAATCTGCAAGTTCCAAACACCACAAACCACACCCCATTTCTTCTCATACTGCTTGGGTGGGGGGAGTGTTTGTCATACTTACCAACAGGCCAGGAATTAAGCAGAAAGAGGAAAGGAGAGGAAAAGAGCAGCAAAAAGCTAGTCAGAACAGCAGTGACAGCAGGAGACAGGCAGGCAGCTGGGTTCTTGCAAGGGAGAGAGAATCCACACACACACACACACACACACACACACACACACACACACACACACGGCAACGGGGCAACAGGAGAGCAGGAGGGGGAAGGGGAAGGGACAGGGGAAAGGAACACTGTATGACATAGTAAGAGATAAAAACACTTAAGCTTTGGTAGCTGCCTGTTGGGCAGATGTCTTAGAAAAGAGACACAGCTGGTAGATCTTATCCGATTCTATGTTTTATCCTTCAGACAATTGAAACTCTCAGCATGTAGCCCTTTTGCTAGCATACTTTTTCACCATTGTTCTTCTGGGCAGAGATCCGTTTTTCTTATTCCTTGGTTTATTTCCAGTGTGGTCTATGAATCATCTCCTTTTTTTTTTTTTTCCTCTTCTTATGCTAGCCTAATTGGGATCAGGTTTCTTACAGGAATCATGGGAAAAGAGACAATGCCTAACAAAAAGGAGGTGGTACAACTGCTTTAATTCTGATGTCATTGTTTGGTGTGTTTGAAAAATATGAAATTAAAATTTAGAGAGCTATCTTGGCAGTGGGTTTGGGTTTGGGGTCATCTTCACGTGCTCGGAGTCGGTGTGACCCAGATCCCATGCCTTACTTGGGTAACTGCTTCACGTCTCAGATTAGCCCCTGTGAAGCAGGTGCTTTTCCTTCCTTATCGGAGGCCTCCCCACCTTCCCAACAGCCTTGCCAGGTCTGTTCCACCCTTTCCACACCCTCAACCCGCTCCTTAATTCATTTGGAAAAGAACCCCTCCTCCTCATTCACCATACAATGCTTCTCTTAAGCCTACATCCATTCCCTTTTACTTTTTGTTTCTGGAGAATGTGCTCTCACACTTTCCCAAAGTGGATTCCTCCATCAGAGTTTCTGCTCCTGGGACAGGTGGGATTTAGGGACATCCTTTGTAGCAGGTAGAATAATGCCACCTGAGTAACACCCAAATCCTACTTCCAAGAACCTGTGAATATTTTGCTTACCTTATGTAGTGAAAGGGACTTTATAGATATGATTGAATTAGGAATTTTGAGATGGGGAAAATTATCCATAACTAGAATGCATGGCATTTGTGCGTGGGTGCAGTCCCTAGGCCTGGCTGGTGATCGAAGCGCAGGAGTCTGGCATGGAAGACAGGCGCCGGCTGATCTCTGGGCAGCACCTGGGCCGCCGGACCTCTGTGAACCTCCCTTCACCTGAGTCATCAGGCCCCCTACGCAACTCCCTCAGTGCCTGGGAGCCAGGCAGTGGCCCTGCCCCCTGCCCCCACCACTGGTCACCATCTTCAGGGCAATTGGCAGGATGATTGGGCCCCACTTGCACTTGCCTTGGCCTGGTACTGCCCACTCACCTGCTCCACCATTCCAGTGCAGTCCTGCTCTCATTGAGGCCCACTGGGGCCGGCAGTGCCTCCACCGCCACTGGCTTCTAGAGTCACTTCGCAGACACCAACCTTATTCCATACCACCCCCTGGAGGTCAGCACACATCATTGCGAGTGGTCAAACTCCAAGCAGACACCAACCTTGTTCCACACCACCCCCTGGTGGTCAGCACACATCATTGCGAGTGATCAAACTCCAAGTGGAGGGGACAGTTTGCATATTATGCTTTTAGTATATAGGACTAGAGGCCCAATGCATGAAATTCATGCAAGGAGCTCCACCCACGCCTGCAGCAGCTTCATCTGGAAGGTCGTCCAGAAGGACATCTAGTCTAATTAGCATATTATGCTTTTATTATTATAGATTGTATGGATGAGCCCAATGCAACTATAGGAGTCCTTGTAAATGAAGGATCAGGGTAGGAGGGACAGAATCAGAAAAGAAGATTTGATGATTCAAACAGAGATCAGAGTGAAGGGTGTGTGTGCAAACCAAGGAATGTTTAAAGTCCAGGAAGCTTGGAAAGACAAGGAAATGAATTTTCTCTACATCCCCTAAGAGGAATGTAATTTTGTTGACACCCGATTTAAGCTGTGAAACCCACTTGGGATTTTTAACCTCCAGAACTGTAAACTAATAAATCTGTGTTGTTCTTAAAACACTAGATAGATGTGTGGTAAATTATTATCAAAGCAAGTAAAATATCCTAAACCTTCTATTTTCCACCCCTTTCTTCAAGCTCAGGGGAGGTATGCATTACATATACCGTATTTTTCGGACCATAAGACACACTTTTTTCCCCCCAGAAGTGGGGGAAAAAAGTCCCTGCGTCTTATGGTCCAAATATAGCCTACACATATATTGATACTTTAAAAAAAAAGTTTTTTTACTTGCCCGGCTCTGTGTGGTCTCTGTGTGCTTGCCCGGCTCTAAAATGGTTCTAAATGCTGCTGTTTACTTTACAGGGTTGATTACATGTGTTTATGACTGTGATGTTGGGTTTTAATGCACATAAAATATTTTAGGACACTATTTGTTTCAGAATCTTTTTTTCTTCATTTCCCTTCTCTAAAAACTGGTGCATCTTATGGTCCGGAGCGCCTTATGGTCCGAAAAATACGGTATATAATGTAAATTTTTGACATTACCTATTGTCTTCCTATATGAGTGTACCCAACAAGTAGAGATCGGGATGAAGAAATTCCAGTGAGAAAGGCAATGAAACTGTATCATTTAATAATAAAGTTGGTGAATTAAAATGGGTGAGATGCCGAAACCGGTTTGGCTCAGTGGATAGAGCATCGGCCTGCGGACTGAAAGGTCTTGGTTCGATTCCGTTCAAGGGCATGTACCTTGGTTGCAGCTGATCAATGACTCTCTCTCATCGGTATTTCTAACTCTCTACTCTGTATCTCTCTCCCTTCCTCTCCGTAAAAAAATCAATAAAATATATTTTTAAAATGGGTGAGAGATAAAAGTACTTCCGTGTAAGTACTGAATAGTCAGTGAGGGCCACAAGTGGGTGGTATTCCATATTGAATTCTAGCAAACTGAAGCAGTCAGATCTCATAAATACAAACAATAAATGAATGGTTCGCACATTTAAATGATGTACAGAATATTTTAATAGAATAACTTAGTTGAAATTCATTTAAAGGGGAAAAAGGAACTCACCATAGTTGATCCAAATTTTTATATTATTATTAGTACCAGTATGCACTCCTATAAAATAGGTATAAACTTCTGATGCTTATTGTTATTGTATGAGATAAACTTTAAAAAATATTGTTAAAAAATACTGCAAAATCAATAAATATGATTCAAATTACAACATTGATTTTATGTAACAGATAATATTTTGCTGAACCCCAACTGCAACTTCAAACATGAATATGGTACTGAATGTTGGTCCTTTGAATTCATGGACCTCTTTACAGTGTGTTTTGTGAAATGATTCAATTTCTTCAACACTCAGTCCATTCAAATTATTATATAAGCTTCATTTATATGACTTGCCATAACTTCTTTAGGTCTTCCTTTGATACTAATGCATCACTTATTCTTTCTCATTTTCTTGCAATTATTAAAATAGTGCTACTTGGTGCTCACTAACTTGATTAGATAAATTCATGGTAGTGGAGGCACCAAAGTGACTGATATACATACTGATATCAAAATGACAGCTACCCAGATGATGCAGGATGGACTTAGACATTTTTAACTATAAATGAAATTAATACTAACAATATACTGTGGCTCCCAAGAATCCATCTATGGCATGCTAAAGACCCAAAGATCTGGAGTAGAGAAATTTAGAAGACAAATTAATAGAGCTTCATTGTTATTATAAAATCAACCTTTGAGTTACTATAAGGAATAATTCTTTTATTTTATGTAAATATTACAAAAGTTAGTTTAAAAACCAAATGATGCTAAAAAGCTCATCACAAGAAACAATAATCTTGGCCTTTCTTTGACATGCTCCCCAGACATGACAGAAACTTTTGCAGATATTTCTTCTGTTGTTTACTTTCTCATTTGGAAATAAAACACTTATCTTGCTGTGTGTCAACTCATCCATTTTGACATTACTTATTATCTTCCCATAATGATAGATGAAGATTTAAATTATTGACATTATGTTTTCATTATTGAAATAAAGTTTACTGCTAAATCAGGTAGAACACCATTACTGCAGTTTCATTCTTTTGAAACTTTGTTTTTTTCCTGGAGTTAATAATTACCTTTTTAAAAAACATTTATTATTAAGAACTAGAGGCCTGATGCATGAAATTTGTGGACGGTGGGGGGGGGGGGTGGTCTCTCAGCCCAGCCTGTACCCTCTTCAATGTGGATGAGGGTCACCTTGGGGGATGTCCGACTGCTGATTTAGGCCTGATCACTGCGGGATTGGGCCTAAACCGGCAGTCAGACATCCCTCTCACAATCTGGGACTGCTGGCTCCTAAGCATTTGCCTACCTGCCAGCCTGATAGCCCCCTAACCACTCCCCTGCTGGCCTGATTGATGCCTAACTGCTCTCTGCTGGCATGATCATCCCCAACTGCCCTCCCTACCAGTCTGATTGCTTCTAATTGTCCTCCCTTGCTGGCCTGATAGCCCCCAACTGCCTTTCCCTGCTGGGCTGAGGGGACTGGGGGACTCTGGCTCGATGAGGCTGAATGTTTTGGGGACTGAGTGAGGTGGGGCTAAGGGGACTGGGGGACTTTGGCTAGATGAGGTGGGGCTGAGGGTACTCAGTGCCACCATCTTGTGGCTATGGGTGCTGCCAACTTATGAGGGTGTGGTGGTCAATTATCATATTTCCTCTTTATTAGATGGTATATTTTGTTTTTTAAATACCTTTCTATGCAATTTTTCTCAAAATCAAATCTACTAGATAATTTATACATTATAGTATTTTCTGGCGATAACACCCACATAAAATACCCTCAGAACCTTCACTTCCTACTCCAGTCTGTTTTGGTAACGCTCAGCCTGCTGCACAGCTGTGCTCCTAGCACTTCCCCTGCTGTCGTCCTGAGAATTCCCTTTTCCTCTCTCCTATTTCCTGATTCCCATTCTTCCTCTTTCTTTGCTTCCTCATTTAGTGAAACATACTGTCTTTTGGCTTCCTGAAAGAGCATTTATGGGAGATTTTGTATGTCTCAAATGCCTTTTTGCTGTCCTTATATTTACTTGATTGATAGTTTGGCTGTATATAAACTTTTAAAAAATGTAAAAAAAACATTTTTTGATAACTTTTTTATATTTCTATCAAACATGTTAAGATATTATTCCCTTGTCTTTTAATTTTCATTCCCCCCTCCCCTAAAAATGCAAGATCATTCTTATTTCTGGTCCTTTGCATGATCTATTTCTTTTTTCTTCTCTGGAATTTTTTAGGATCTTTTTATCTCTGATACTATGAAGTTTCACAATGATAAAATTCAATATCCCCCCCCCCCCATATATTGTATTGGATTCTTAATGGGTTCTTAATATGGAGATTTATATGTTTAACTTCCTTTTCCTTTGATCATTGTTTTTCACCCTTCTCCTCCACTGGACCTCACATCTCTGAGTCCAGAACTTTCTGGTTAAACTTCACCAGACAACAATCCTCCGGTACCATGAAAGGATAGAGATAATTTATTTGACTTTGTGAGTGAGATTTGGGACCTTTAGGTCTAACTGTTCATTCTAATTTGAAAACAAACAAGCAAACAAACAAACAAACCTAACCATCAAATTATTCTACTATTGTCCCCCAGCCTTACTGCTACTTTCGATATTATCTCCACTTGCTGAGTACTAACCACAAATTTTGTTGTCTTTTCAGAATCTATCAGGCAAATTAGCTAGCTTCTCAATTTCTTGCTGCCTTTCCTGTAGTCACCCAAGCCCATTTCTGCAAGCACACTTTTACTGTTGGATCATTTCCATTATATCTTGTGTTCTTGTCCTCATTCACTGTGATTTGGGGTATTCAGTTCTTCTGGTTTCACTGATGTAGGAGTTTCTATTTCTGTTTCTCTTTCTTTTTGTTTGCTAGTGAATTTTAAAGGAGGAAGAGATTAGAAAGATTTTTACAATGCTATCTTGGAGTCAGGAAGATCTGTTTAACCATTATAGCAGTCCAGTATTAAAATGAATTATTCTCCAAATAAGAAATATCCAATAGACCCTGGTTGCTCTTTTAGGGAGACTAAAGAAGAAATTTCCAAATGGTGGGGTTGGGTGTGTGTGTGTGTGTGTGTGTGTGTGTGTGTGTGTGTGGTGGGGGGGAGGGGGGTCAGATTAAATGACTTACTTAAGGTCTCTTTCAAATGCAAGAATTTATGACTTCTCTACTTTTCTGGCTATGGGTTTAAGGGAAACAAATCACATAACAATTGAGATTATATGCCTAAAAATCAGGCAGCTTCCATATGAATTCCAGATCTATCTTTTATTTAGGCTTTATTTTAATTTCATTAGCTTCAATTTCCTACACTGTTTCACATGATTGTTATGACACTAACATAGTCAATGTAGTCTCTCTAATGAACACATAATCTATGTTGCAATTCCGAATATAATGGGTTTGAGTGGAGACTGTGAAATGAGAATTTATATTTTCTATACCAATAACATTTTGAAATTGTGACTGTCTAGAAACAAGTTCGAGTTTGTGAATCTATTGTATCATCTCCTGGTTGTGGTATGCATACACTTGATCTGGGTTAGATCTGGCTTGGGGTGAAGAGGAAATCTTTGTATACTCGGTTGCTACTCAGCAATCACCCCTATATGTCTAGAATAGAGGAAAATGTGGGCTTGTGGCTGAGCAGAGATTATTTTTAGTTAGTTTAAATACAAAACCAGGCAGCAAGTTACACTGTTAGATTCCTAACTAGCACATCTTTAATCTGTATCAATCACAGGATTCACATCCTATGAAAATAACTTGGTGTTATTTTTTTAAATCAAAATTAGGTAAACAAAGGTGGTCTAGCTTTACTAGGTGGTCTACTAAAGGGCAACATGGACTAGCTTTCTGGCATAAAATGATTTGAAATTTATATAAACATTGGATGCTACACTTGTGCTTGAAAAGTGCTCCACTTTTTAAGTAAATACTTTTTGCATGATAACAAGATCATGAATTTCTTCTTATAAATAATGCAGATAAATTTTAGGTTATGACCTTTACCCTGATTCTCTATTTCATCTGAATTAATAAAATTTGGTTATATGCATTTTATAAGAGATTTAGTTCATGTTTATAGTTTGTTCAAGTAAGGTCAGATGAAAGTTCATCATATTGTAGTAATATTGGACCCTTCATCTTGAAACCCCTCTTCCTATCACATTGCTGAACGTAGTAGAGATCCAAGCCCATGGGACTGTTTATCTAGAATATGTCCACTGAAGATAGAGCTGAGTTTTTGTTTTTGTTTTTTAAATATATTTTATTGATTTTTGACAGAGAGGAAGGCAGAGGGAGAGAGTTAGACACATTGATGAGAGAGAAATATCCATCAGCTGCCTCCTGCACACCCCCTATTGGGGATGTGCCCACAACCAAGGTACATGCCCTTGACTGGAATCGAACCTCCTGGGACCCTGGAATCCACAGGCCAACACTCTATCCACTGAGTCAAACTGGTGAGGGCAGAGCTGAGTTTTAATGGCTGCCAATGGCTGTAACCAAGTCATTCCCCTGGAACAGGCTTCACTGTTCCAACCTCTGAGAGCCAGCAAGTAGGCATGAAGGCCACATGGCTGAAGCATGGAGATGTTTCTCCCTCTGGTCCTGTCTAAAACTGGTGTCATCAGTGGTTTTCCAGTGGAATACCAGGACAGTCCTTTGGGTAAGTGTCTGCTTGTTGCTACAGATGGACAGGAAAATCCTGATGGAATTTGAATAATCATAACATACCCTTAGGGCAGAAGCTCCTGAGCTACAGGAGTATAGCCACTTTGTGGTGTCCCACTTCCTCTGTCTCATGTTCGCTACAGGAAACTTGGGAAATATGTCTCATTTGAAAGAACTCTGCTCACAAGATACCAAAATTAATGGCAACCAGAAGGCAATGATATAGATTGACTAAAATGTCAATTGCTGGTGGCCCCAACTTTGAAGTTATCAAGCCATCAAGGGCTTTAGACTGGGACAGGCTGTTAGTAGGTATATTTTGCCCTCTTTCCCCTCTTCTCATTCCTCCTTGTTTGGTGAATACTGTGGGATCTGAGGAATCTTGGTGAGGGAAGGAGCCTCACAGATCATCTTCTCACCTTCCTTGCAGTTTGAGGTCTTGTCCAGAGCCATCCTGACCTGTTCTCAATAGATGACTTTGATGAAAAAAATCAGCCCTTCCTAATAAGGTAGCACTACTTGCCAAGAGTTAAATAAAAATAAATGTACCAAAATGATAGATCCATGTGTTTTACTACACAAACACTGGGCCTCCTTTCAAAGTTTTGACAAAGTCATTTCCCCCCCAGTCTTTCTGAGGTTTGCTAAGCAATGACTACCAGATCCATCTTTCTCTTCTCTGATTAGTGTCAGAAGTTCTGATTCTCCTCCCTAAGGAGTTCTTCTTTCCCCTACTTGACTGTCATGAGGCTAACTTCCCTGCTGATCACAAAGCAATTCTCAGAAGGGGCCTAAGGTTGAACTTAGGTTTAAAGGAAAAAATATCTTTGATGTGTTAGAAAACAGGGGTGTGGTGGTCACCTAGTTTCGATCTGATGAGTACTCTTCTCCTTCCTTCTTGCAATGCAGTTCTTATCAAAGAGTATGGATCTATTTTTAAATTCTAAGTGTGTGGTCTTTTTCTCCACAGTAATTTGATGTGGTTTTGATATGATCTGTAACAACACAGACCCTGAGAATAGCAGAGATGATCAGCAGTTCAGGACTCAGTAAATGCCTGGACCTCTGATACCTTATTTTAAAAATCCTTCTTAGTTCCCTCCTTACCTCTCTTCTGTGGTGCACAGACGCCTGGGTTCCCTTGTTTAGGAGAGAGACCATTCATTTCAACTTGTCTATATGTCTGTCCAGTCTTTAGGAGCCTTCTCTGCTCTGAATATCACTTATGTGACTGTTTGTCCCTAGACCAGATTATTTTACCATGTGTGCTCCTAAATTTAAGTTCAAGGACTGGGAAAGAAGCACCTCTTCACTTCTATTCATCTTTTGACCATTGTATGGGTTTCATTTTGTATCCATCTGAAATTGTACCAAATTGATCTTGTTAATCAATTAATCTTAGTATCCCAAATTGTAGTTGGATCTTAGCAGAGCTGCTTTGTTGCCTAACTCCAGGGGTCACCAGTCAAACAAAATAAATGTGAGGCCCCCTTGGCTTTGTGTAACATGGTTGTCCTAGAATCAACCTAGAACTACAGCCAGATGGAATCATGGTATCTGTGAGAAGGATAAATTTCTAATTGCCTTCTTCACAGTTACCCAAGACAGACTGCAAAATCATTAGACATGAAGGAAAAATACAGGAAAAATCCTCTTAGGTTTCTGTATAGTGCCATCAAGTACAAAAGATGACACCTTCAAAGACTTAGTGCAAGAAAATGTAACCATCATTAAAAAATAATGATAGCCTGGCTGTTGGGGACATGGGTGCCCAAGTAAACTTCTGCAACTTCTTCTGTTACTCTTAGCCCCAAATCTACCTTTCTAAGATGTCCCCATAAACTGCCATATATTCCTTCTCTAAGGATACCAAGAAGTCTTCTATAGATTGTCTGGAAATACAATTAGTCCCATGACATGATCACTACATCCCCACAGATTGGAGATACAGTCTAGAAATAATAGGTCTGGGTCCTCACTCAAGGAAGTGCTGTCCTGCAGCATCCCACACTGAATGGGGAAAAGGGCCCTCACCAGGAGAAGTCTGTTCACAGAAATCAATGCTTCCCCTGTCTGAACCTTACTTTCAAGTCACTGGATGATGGACTTGTTTCCCCCAGAGTACATATTTAAATACATATGTATAATGGTAAAAACTCTGAGTGCATTAACATAAAAGAGGTTTCCTCCTGCCTTAAAACAAACAAACAAAAGTAAAACAAAACAAAGAACCCTTAGCAGGCTACTCACATATTGAAAATCAGAGATTTTAGATTCTAAAGAATAGAGTTTTTTGGGGGAAGGTAACAGCAAAGAAACAATTTAAAAAACACACAACCACTTAATTGCCATAATTGGTTTGGCTCAGTGGCTAGAGCGTTAGCCTGCGGACTGAAGGTTCCCAGGTTTGATTCCCATCAAGGGCACATGCTTGGGTTGCAGGCTCCATCCCCAGTAGGGGATATGCCAGAGTCAGATGGTCAATGATTCTCTCTCATCATTGATGTTTCTCTCTCTCTCACTTTCCCTTCTTCTCTAAAATCAATAAAAATATATTTTAAAAAAACAACCACTTAATTAAAACTATAGTTTTATTGGTTAAAAGCATATATGAAAATTTATATTTGAATAGTTTCCTGGAGTGGATTGATGCATATTTAGCTAAAAAACAAAATGGCTATATGAGTGTCTGTATAGAGTGAAATATTATATGAATTAAGTTATTTTAAATGAATACTTTTAAATCAAAGATTTAAGCTCAGCCCTACCTGGTTTGGCTCAGTGGATTGAGTGTTAACCTGAGGACTGAAGGGTCACTGGTTTGAGTCCGGTCAAGGGCACGTGCCTGGGTTGTGGTCTTGATCCTCAGTAGGGTGTGTGCAGGAGGCAGCCGATCAATGATTCTCTCTCATCATTGATGTTTCTCTCTTTGTCCCTCTCCCTTCCTCTCTAAAATCAATAAAAATATTTTTTTAAAGGATTTAAGCTCAAAAGAGAAATTCAACTTTGTGTTAATAAGAAAAAAGTAAGACTAAGGAAGATATAGGAAGCTAGGGTCTGAGTAAAAGTCTGAGAGGGATAAAATGGCCATTGAAATCTGTCCTAATAACAAAAACCCCCGTTCTGGAAAGATAAGGGTTGGACAATAGCAACAACCAAATTAATTTGGCGGATTTTCTAAAATATTTTTCTATAAGTCATTTTGTATGAAAAAACCTGTTAAATTTCAAAGGGTAACCATATCTATATAGAATAATGAAACTTGGAAATTTAATCTTGGAGCAATTTAAAGTGTCTCTTCTGCTACTAACAGACGATTGATGTCATGTTTCTGTGATCCACTCACTGTGTGAAGAATTCACCTCATACCTTAGCAGACGTCCTCTCCTAATATTTACCTTGTATTTAATAAAAATGTTATGGTGAAAAGATGAAAAAAAATGTGATTTTGTTTTTTCTCTATAAGGATAAGTGATACAAGTTTAGATTTCTGCATAAAAACTGAAGTGAAAATGTGCTATTACCTTATGTCAATGTATATAATATTTCTACTGAGTTGTTTTATTTTGATACATTCTTCTTATTTTCTGATAAAACTCTTAAGTAGTTTTTGGAAATTTGAATTCATAAAATATTAAGTAATTGATATTTTTATTTATACAAAGACCCATGAGAAAATGGAGTTCTATACTGTTGTCACTGTAATTAAATTCAAGACATACGTGTTTTTGAAAAATAAAAACATGTCAGATGATATAATCAAAATATATGAATTTTGGGTCCAAGGAGAGACTTTTAGTCTAACGCTCACAAACCTGAATTTGCATGTATGTTATTTGCATATAAAGTCTTTCTTTGATCTTTCTGCAGAAAATGAAACGTCTTGAACTGGCCTGGTGCTGGGTTGAAAGTGTACTAACTGGGTGAATCACTTAGGTGTATAAAATGCAAATAAAACATTTCATGATACATTGGGTTGCTAAGGGAATGAGGAAGTCTTAAATGGTATTTATAAGAAAGTGCTTGTGGGTCAGGAAAGGGAGAGACATTTAAAGAGTTTTAAGATAAGAGCAAAATTTAGGAGTGCTAACGTTTAATTGACTGCGTGATAGAAAATGTAAAGAGGAATGGGAAGAATCAGTTTGACCAGCACCTACTTGGATAAATAAATTTGTACTTTTCTTTGTATAGTAAGTCATAGTAGACATGATCTGAAACTCTTCCCATCCTCTCAGAGGAGACTTGACTAGCTCTTAGCTTCTCTTCTAAAACTGCATGAATATCTGTAGCAAGAAAGGAAGAGCGACCCAAAACTTCCACTTCTGAGAATGCGGAACTGGCAGCTGGGACCAAGACCTCAGACTCAAAACCAATGGAAATAAGTGAAAAAACCCATCTGTCAAACAAGCACCAACATAGCCGAAAAGAATGTGGATGAAAAATGAACCTGAAAGCAAGTAGCTGGAATCCACATCCTTTTCTGGGATCCTGTCTCAGAACAAAAGCAATGGCATAGAAAATACTGAGCTTCATTTAGCACTTCATTGCTTGTAATGATCTTGGGGTGGGCAGTTTGGAAATCTATGTCAAGTAAACAAGAGATTATTCTTGCTTGTGCAGCACTTATAGAATTCCCCAAATTAAGAAGGAACATTGCAATTTTAGGACAGAATTAAGAATATCAATGTAAAGTTTCAATGGACTTTCATAGCTTTGATGCTGAAATAACTTAAGGATAATGTGTTTTGACACCCTATTATCCAGTTCTTATTCTCTATATTTTTTCACTAAAATAACCTTGGATTCTTGGATAAACATCTCAATCTATGCTTGACCTAGAAATATATATGATAGCTTGGATCATTTTGTGCCTGAAAGCAAGAAAGTTTTAAAAGATTAATAAAGTCTTGTCAAAAAGACATAGGAACCTATTGTACATATAAAAAGCTACCACTGGTCCAGCTGGCATGGCTCAGTTGTTGAGCATCCACCTATGAACCAGGAGGTCACGGTTTGATTCCCAGTCAAGGCACATGTAGGGGCGTGGGCTTGTTCCCCAGTGTGAGGCGCGCAGGAGGCAACTGATCAATAGTTCTCACTCATCATTGATGTCTTTCTTTCTTTCTTTCTTTCTTTCTTTCTTTCTTTCTTTCTTTCTTTCTTTCTTTCTTTCTTTTTAAAATATATTTTATTGATTTTTCTTTCAGAGAGGAAGGGAGAGAGACAGAGAGCTAGAAACGTCTATGAGAGAGAAACATCAACCAGCTACCTTTTGCACACCCCTACCGGGGATGTGCCCGCAACCAATATACATGCCCTTGACTGGAATTGAACCTGGGACCTTTCAGTCCGCAGACCGAGGCTCTACCGCTGAGCCAAACCGGTTTTGGCTCATCATTGATGTTTCTATCTCTCTCCCCCTCTCCCTTCCACCCTAAAATTAACAAAAATATATTTAAAAAAACTAAAAAGTTACCACTGGCAAAAGTTATGACATTAAAAATTATAATAAGACCTCCAGTTAACTGAAACACATTTAATCTACTTAAAAAGGTCAAGGGATTAAGCAAAACAAAACTGAACAAAACAAAACAAAAAAACCCTCAAAATTCATAGACAGTGATTACATAAGGAAAGGGAAATGGGAAAAGGAAGAGAGTATAGGGGGAACAAATAATAATGGAAGGAGACTTGACTTAGGGTATATCACAATACAATATAAAGGTGATATATTATAGTATTGTATACCTGAAACCTATATAATTTTATTAAGCAATGTCAACCCAATAAATTAAATAAAAAGCCATGATTCCCTAAAGATGAACAAAAATAAAATGCATGAAGTATTTGAAAAGAAGATGAAGGGACTAGAATTTATTATTGCTAAGCCTTGTTATTTATTTGGCGTTATTGGCTCATTTATTGTGCCTATAAAGAATATAGAAATTAGGTAATGTGAAATAAATCGTTTAGAAGGCATTTTTCTGACACACGGTGGGAATGTCAGTGGAAAGACTCCATAACATGTGACTACAAGTCAGACAAACGTCAAAGGAAGTATCTAAAATTCATTTGTATCAGTGTTTAAATGATGTCAAGAAGGGGAAAAAATGCATCACATACAACTGTCTATAAAGGTACGTGGAAAGGGCGAATTCTATCACAAAGTACAAAAGGAGGTCAACTCAAGTCAAGGAGCAAAAACAAGAGTTCAAGAGGTGATGTCCTGGATGTCAATCAAGCCCCCTTGTGCCTTTAAAACAAAGCCACAAAACGCAGCCGGACTGAACACGTCTTCAGACAAAAGGAAATGCAGACAAAAGAGAAAAGGCCAGGTAGCTAACTAAGAAACCATAGAAGACTCCCCTGCAGAAACCAGAGAAATAAAAAATGAAGAGAGACCAGCCACTGATGAAGAAAGTGAGAAAGAAGTCAAGTCCAATTAGTGTCCTATACCAAGTCTCACCAGTGCTCCTTCCATGTCTCTTCTAGCTGGTTCAGAGTATTTGTGTCAATTCTCTTATAAAGGCAAGTTGTTGGTAGCTCTAGGAGTACATTTTAAAGGAAATAACCTCAGCCCTCATTTTATTCCCCCCCCCCTTTTTTTTAAAGTATATTTAGTTGGGTACCTTTTAAAAAAACAAAAACAAATGTTGTTTTAAAAGTGAGTACTGTCTTATGTGTCAACTTAACCTTCCATAAGCTGCGGAAGGGCAGTTTTAATATCCTCTAATATGAAGTATAACTAAATAGCAATTTGAAGTCACAACCATGCATTCCGCATGACGAATACTTTAAATGACTAACATTTAAACCCGTTTTAAAGTAGAATGGTACCCACTAATGCTTGCTCCCTGTTCTGAGTTCTTCCATTAGAACTGTGAGATATTTGGTAATGGTAGTCTAGTTTTCCTATTGTGTTATTTTTGTTATTGTGTTGTGAGAATTGGACATTTTTTAGCATATGGTGTGTATGAACTAAATTATATATTGGAAGGAAATTAGGTCTGACAGCTTATCAATATTTAATAATACTGGTATTTGAGATCCTCTATAAAAAATGGTTTGCCTACAGATTTTATGCTAGAAAGTCACTGGAAAAATTGCTGTGGATTATAACTCATGAATTTTTTTAAAATATATTTTTATTGATTTTTTACAAAGAGGAAGGGGAGAGAGATAGAGAGTTATAAACATCAATGAGAGAGAAACACTGACCAGCTGCCTCTTGCACACCCCCCACCGGGCATGTGCCCACAACCAATGTACATGCCCCTGACCAGAATCGAACCTGGGACCTTTCAGTCCGCAGAAACCAAACCGGTTTCGGCAATAACTCATGAATTTTTAAAGTTTTAGTATTTGTATTAAGAATTGTTTGCAAAGTTTCATGACATCTGTGGACTGATTATGAAACAAAAATTTCAATTTTGAAATAAGTAAAAAGGCATCTATCTACTTACGATATAATCAATATTTATGTATTGAGAGTCAAAGAGATATTTACATAGTTAAAAAACAAAACAAAACACCAAACCCCTATGTGAATAGCAGCACAATTTACAATAGCTGAAATCTGGAAATAGCTTTAAGTGCCCATCAGCAGATGAGTGGATTAGAAAACTGTGGTACATCTATATAGTGGCATACTACACTGCTGTAAAGAAGAAGGAATTCTTACCATTTGCAACAGCATGGATGGGACTGGAGAGCATTATGCTAAGTTAAATAAGCCAGTCAGAGAAAGATAAATATCACATGATCTCACTCATTTGTGGAAAATAGTGAACCACATAAACGGATGAACAAAAATATAACCAGAGACACAGAAGCATTGAATGGACTGTCAAACCTATTAAGGAAGACAGGGAGTGATGGAGTAAGAGACCAACCAAAGGACTTACATGCATGCATATGAGCATAAACAATGGACACAGACAGTAGAGGGGTGAGGGCATGAGTGGCCGGGGAGAGGTCAATGGGAGAGTGGTGGTGGTGGTGGTGGAGGTAGGCCGGGAGGAGACTCATGTAATTCTTTAAATAATAAAGAATTTAAATTAAAAACAAAATAAAACAAAACCCCCAAACACATCACATGGGTTAATTGGGATAGAGATGTAGATTTCTAGAAGTAGATGAAAGAATTGGATCTTGTATTTAATGTACATCCAGGAAAGTGAGCTTGCTAATAATTTATATCAGGTTTGTGGAACTATTAACATAATCACCATAAGAAGAGTTTTGCATATATCCTAGGTCTTGAGAAGATCCAGGTTCTACATCGTCTCTAATATTTAAAAAAAAAACCTCAATTAATTAAGAAGGGAACTATCTTTCCTAATAAGTATGCATCTTTTAAGCCCCAGAAGATTTAGAATTAAATATAGAAACATTTTAAAAATAAAAAAAAAAAAATAAAAATGATTAATTGATATTAGTGTCAAATATGAAACTCTAAAATCTACCTAGGAAAATAGCTATTATTGTCGCATTTCATCCAGTTTTATTACAGTTACCTATTTGCCTATATGGCCACTAGACAGTGAGTTCCTTGTGAATAAGGGTGATGTTTTTATCTCAATATTCCCAACACAATGCCTGGCCAAGAGTCAGTTGTTAGTAAATTTTTATAAATGGACTAGAGACCTGGTGTATGAAATTTGTGCATACAGTAGGTAGGGTCCCTAGGCCTGCCTGGTGATTAGGGACAATCTGTGGGGCAACCTGCTGAGTGATTGGGGGGCCCCTGCTGGCACCCACTGTGGCCAGCCTGGTACTGCTTGCTCGCCGGCCCTGCCCCCCCACCGCAGCTGGGTTGCCTCCCTCTATGGTAGGGGTGTCGAACTCAATCAGAGAAGGGGCCAAAATCTAAAATCTAGCCTAAATCGCGGGCCGAATGGTTTACTGAACAGTCATAAACTGTCATTGTGATGGAAACGCAGCGGAGTGCAGTGATGACAGCGCAGTGCGGGCCACATTGCAAGGCCTGGCAGGACGGATTTGGCCCGCGGGCCTTGAGTTTGACACATGTGCTCTATGGGGCGACCAGAGGGGTGATGTGGGGGAGGGGCACTGGCACCCGCCTTACTGGCCTGGGTCCTGCAGGCTGGGAGCAGCTCCTGCATTGTGCGTCTGCCTCCTGGTGGTGAGTGCGTGTCATAGTGACCAGTCGTTCTGGTTCCACCATTTGATAAATTTGCATATTAGGCTTTGATTATATAGGATAAGTGAGGTCCTTAGGCTGGAGTAAGATTTGCTTCTTGGCAGTATCTTTTCCCAAAGTGATCAGGCAAAGTCTGTCTCATTACAGGACTATGAGCTGCCATTTTGAAGGCTCCCTCCTGCATCAATTCAGAGTATAGTAGAAATAGAGGAAAAGATTTTTCTGGCATTTTTTATGTTAGGCCAGGGCATGTTTACAGATGAGAAAGGTCAAACTTCAAGGATGCTCCAGGGGCCTCACCTCTGACATTCTCTGTGAAAAAGATGTGCTGTACAAAGATCTGCCTGCTAGAAGCTATGCTTGAAAGCTGCATGGCTGAGCATGGAGACAGTTTTCCCTTCAGACCCCAACTTAAGCATTTGCTACCAGGAGAGATAGATAATAAATTTCAAACCACTTCATTATGACAACTTTTTAATGCTTGAAAACTATATTTCTTCTAATGATTCCTGCTTTGTTTGATTATTCTTTTTATGACACATCTCTAGACCTTTCCTCCACCAGGTTTTCCTCTTCTCATTCTCTATGTTTCCCCTACATATTGTCTTGAAGTCCAGAAATGAACCCAATATTGCAGGTTGTAGCCCGACCACCGCAGAGAGCAGGGGACCATTGCTGTAATTCTTCCGGGCACTGCACATCCAAGATGCCATCTTCTTGGCAGCTTTGTCATATTCTTGACTCACTTGCAGCCAGCCCAAGTCTCTCTGTTTTGTTTCATGTTGTTGTTTTTCAATGTGATAGATTTTAAATATGAACCTCCAATTAGGTACTTGGGTATTTTGAATTAAGTTGCGATTTGGAATATAAGACTTCTACTTGAATCTCTATTAAACTGAAAGGTTTGACTCATTATGCCAACTGATTTAGACACTTTGGAATAACAATTCTACCATTAAATGCTTTAAATTTTAAGCTTTGTCATCTATACTATTGATAAATTTACTGCCACATCTTCTTCCAAGTTACTGATAAAAAATATTGAATAATACAGGTTGAGGGAATAGCCCATAGCACAACACTATTGTTTAACAAATATTTGTGAGTTAGATAATGAATTTGACAGAGGGGAAAGGAGTAGATTGTAGTTATTGTCTCTACTGCTAATGAATAGTCTCCTGAATAACCACATTCAGGTGAGATTGTGCTCTTTCAAATATTCTCATAAAATAATGAAACATCCTTTTCTAAGGGATAATTTTCTGTCTTTCTAAAGGTTGCCAGGACAATCTTATTATTCTTATTTATTCTTTTACCCTTTGATTCATTCTTGAGCAATATTAATAACAATATTAATAAGGGTTCAATCTTAATAACACAATATATATGTAGCATACTATATCAGATGTCTAATGTGACATGAGAAACCACCCCAAAACTTTGGGATCTAAAAAAATGACAATTTATTTATCATAGTTCTGTTGGTAGACTAGACTCCTGCTGGTCACCTAGACTCACTCATGTGGTTGCATGTAGCTGATGGATCATCAAGGTGCTAGGCTCAACTAGAACAACTCCAGTAGTTTTGTTTCTCCCTCCATGTGGTCTTTCATCTTCAGGGAGGCCAATTTAAATTTCTTCACATCAAATGGAGTGGTGTCATTTCAGTAGGAGAAAGCCCTTTGCATAAGTTTGATCGAGCCTCTGCATCATGTTTGCTGATATCCCATTGGTCAAAACAAGTCTCGTGACCACACCAAGAGTCAGGAAGGAATGGACCCAAGGGTGGAATAACAGGAAGTGAGATTTACTGGGGGACATTAATGTAACAATTGCCACAAATGTCTGTAGCACTTTCAGAATTTAGTAATTTGTTTCCTTATAATTAGCTTTAGTGATAATCTCTATTGCTAGGAAAATTTTACTTAGTATGTATTATGATGGGGCTTTTATGAAAAATAAGTGGATATTGGGTAAATATAAAAAAACAAACAACAACAACAACAAAAAACACTAAAATGAGCCCAGCCTGTGTGGCTCAGTTGAGTATCCCATACACCAGGTAGTTGTTCAATTCCTGGTCAGGGCATATGCCTATATTGCGGGCTTGATCCTTTGCTGATGGCATGAAGGAGGCAGCCATTTAATGCTTCTCTCTCATCAATGTTTCTATCTCTTTTTCTCCCTCACTCCCTCTCTCTGAAATCAATAAAAACATGTTTAAAAAACTGAAATTTAAAATTTTCAGCTTAAATAGGATTTATAGGATCTTCTAATGTTTAAAAAATATTTTCTATTAGTTTATTATCTTAATGATGAATATCTCAAAATGTCCACTCTGATGTACCCAAGCTCTATTCATAGAAGGTTAAATAAAATGGATGATACATTCTTTTATTCTCTGATAATCTGAACACGTGGGTTTTTAAAAGTATGTTTTTATTACTTTCAGAAAAGAAGGGAGAGGGATAGAAACATAAATGATGAGAGAGAATCACTAATTGGTTGCTTCCTGCACACCTCACACTGGGGATCAAACCCGCAACCCAGGCATACGCTCTGACTGCGAATGGAACTGTTACCTCCTACTTCATAGGTGGATGCTCAACCATTGAACAACACTGGCTAGGGTTAATGGCAATATTGAATTTATTCAATATTGTTTTAATATATCAAAGCCTAAGAAATAATTATTTTATTTTATCTGTATAAAAGTCTTAACAATATTTTATATAAATTGATTGTGTCCAGACATGTGCTCTAAGACAAACTTGCTCCTGATTAAACAGAACACATTTGTCTGAGAACCAAGAGTGAAAGTGGGGGTGCCCGTTGACTTTTGGGCTCTGTTGTACTCAGGACCTTAGAATCCAAATGAGCAATGGTACCACAGGCTACAATTGTTCTATGAAAAAGTTGAGGATACCTGGATACTTGGAGTTCTAGATGCTATTGAACCAAGAGGCAAATAGGCAGGGGGATGGTGCTGGTAGTTATTAAGAAGTTGTTTTGAGTCACAGATTCTGGCTAGGAGGGGCATGTAAACTTGTCACTATATAATTGGAACAGGAGGAAGTATGGATGGAACCCAAGTGATGACACCTGCTCAGCTGCAAAAATTAATGAGGACCATTGTCTCACTATATTGAAAGAACGCCAGAGTCAACCCTGATCAACCAATATGCTGACTGAGAGCAAAGAGAAAGTGAAGTAGGTAGTGGACAGGGAAGTCATACAGACCACATCTCATAAACATCTTGTGAAAAGTTACAAATATGACTACCATAGCCTCGGCTTTTACTTCTTTGCTTTTGCCATGTTTTTCAAGTAATTTTTTTATGTCTCTCTTTCCCACCACACTTTTTGCGTGTGAATTATGTTGGTGATTTACTTTACAACTTAGTCCATAGTTATGTCATATAAAGACAGAGCTATATTACCACTGGAGAAGGAATAAATATTGCCAAGAGGCCTTAGATTTTGAGTTGAATGCAGAAACTATTGAGTGTGGGTCATTTTCTTTTGAGGTGAGTACATTTCCTACTTTGTAAGGGATCAATGTACTTATATTAGGCAAGAACACTTATTTTACCAGGTAAATGTTTATTTTAATATGAAGAACAAGTGGTGCATATAGATCTAGGAAGCTAAAGTAGTAAATAGTAGTGAATACTTGCCTAGTGAATTTGACCTCATTTTGTTGGCTGCCCAGCATTAGAATATTCTTTCCATTTCAAACCACATTCACCAATGAATCAGTCTTGTTGTGGGCAAGGTTCTGCCTAACCCTGTTAAGATAAAGGAAACATACATTCCATTTCTTGCTCCACAGCGAGGAGCATGTGACCTAGCCTTGTCCAAACACACTCCCAGCTGAAGGTTTGCATGTGGGGAGTAAAGAGTGATGCAGGGAACAATGGTTATTTCCTGGGGTTTTGGTAAGTATCCAGTGAGGGGGATAGTTTCCAGCAGTCTCAGTACTACTGCCAGAGGTTTTAGCAGCATAGTCCTAATCAGAGTATTTCTGAACCAAGTCTTTCCTTGATTCCTTTCCACTTCTAAAACCTGGTTCTCCATTTTCCTTGTATTCAGTGGGCTAGCTGTAAAGTTCCTCTCTGTTAAATATGCCAGAATCCGTGTCTAATGTATGCAACAGGATTTCTGAAGCACAAAGTACAAAATACAGGGTTTTGTAGACGTACATTAAGTGGTGATTTCTTTTTTTTTTTTTTTTTTAATATATTTTATTGATTTTGTACAGAGAGAAAGGGAGAGAGACAGAGAGTTAAAAACATTGATGAGAGAGAGTCATCGATCAGTTGCCTCTTGCACACCCCCTACTGGGGATATGCCCGCAACCAAGGTACATGCCCTATACCGGAATCAAACCCGGGTCCCGTCAGTCCCCAAGCCGACGCTCTATCCATTGAGCTAAACCGGTCTTGGCAAAGTGGTGATTTCTTTTCCTCTTGGTGGACGAGGTGGCCCTGATAGTTTTAAAGTCTTGATCAGCAGAAGCTGGAATGATTGAGACTGAGTCTTTTTCTTTTATGATGAGTACATTTCCTACTCTGTAAGGGATCTATGTATTTATATTAGACATGAATATTTATTTTAACATTGTAAAAGGCAGCAAGACTTTCTCTTTCCTAAAATGTGTTTCCCCCCAAATTTTACATAGGATCCTGGGAACTAATAATTAAGTTATACAAACATAAATCAAGTGTCTGTGGTCAGATCTGCATGCAGATCGACAATGTTGCAGAATGCAGCTGGTGATGCAAACTGGACCGTGTCCTCAAGCCCAGGCCATGCCTCTGAGGCTCTGCCTTGTGATATTTGAGGGGTCGGAGGGTGGCTAGCGTTATTAATTAAGTATGTTGCTGAAATTTCTTTTGCACAACTTTATGAAGCTGCATATACTCTTCCTCAAGTAGTTTATGGTGGTTGGTTTTATTTTTACATGGGATACACTGAGCTGGAATAAACTGAAGGAAGGATATCCAAAAAGAATCTTGACCTCATCCTGGAGAAAAACAACAACAAAGAGAACAGAACTGGGTTTGAGGCAGCTCCATCTGGACTGCTTGCATTCTATATGTCATGTGAGTCAAGACATAATCCCAGTTGACTAACACTGCACCATTATGTTTTGGTTGAGTCTGATGCAAGATCACACTCCTGTGACCGAGGGCCAGATTTTTGTGTGAAGGAGCCATTTCTTCTTCAGTCACCTTTGTGCAAGAGGAGATAATAGACGTTAGACTTGAAGAAAGGTAAAAATCTCTCTCTCAGTTTGTCTTAAGTGATCTGGACTCTTGGGCACAGCTATACTCAGATTATCCCTAGGACTGGAATACCCTGACCCTTACTGTGTTCAGGCTGACTCAGAACATCCTCCAAGGACCCTGAAGGCAGGTTGAGACTCCATTGTGAGGGTAGTCACCATTGATTGATAGGGCACCCTACCATTGGATACCTTGCATAAGAGAAGCCATAGTACAGTTTTGTTAGATGCTGTGGCCTAAACTTAGCTGCATCATGGAGAGGGAAGGGAAGGATCTGTCTCCTAGGTTGGTTGGCTGCTAGCAATGCCATTGTTTATAGACGGTAGCTGCTCCTGTATCATGGTGATCTCAGAACACGTACCAGCAGAAAGGGAAGGAAAGAGTGCCTTGATCTAGTGTTTGGGGCAGAACAACCACATGTATTGTAGGATCTGTTGTTGAGCCCTGTGAGAAAGAGCTCAGTGGTGCTTTCAGAAACAACTTAGGGAGTACGATATGGGAAAGTTCATGATGGGAAGGTTCATTTTGGATATCAATAGGGTACAACCTTATTTTCTAAGATACCTGTGTGGCAGACAGCTCTAGTATTCATTTATTTATTGGATTTTCCCCAAACATAATGGGATTTCAAACTTTACAATATTTTTTATCTAGGACAATACTAAGGAGTTTTGTTTTTTTAACTTGTGACTGGCATGAAAGGGACTACATTATGAGTAAAAGTCATGATTTTTACATTCTTTGGCTAAAATCTGCTTTCATGTAATTATTTGTTTGTTGTACCTCTCACTGAAATTATTACTCATATGAATGATTTAATAAAGAAGCAATTATTTGAATATAATTTTTTTTTTACAATTAGAATATTTATACCATCCCAGCAACATTCCAAGTTTCATATTCTCTTTTAGTAGAATATATTATTCAAACTGTAAAAAGTAAGAATGCAGATTGTAGCCAGGGAGTTTGAAACTCTTTGTGAGAATAAAGTGATAGAAGAAAAAGAATTCATACTGACATGAATCAGAATAAAATGCATGTGGGCCAGTTTTTATAAAATTGCAATTCCTTTCTTCTAACTTTAGAAATAAGCCATTTACTAGAGAATTACAATAGCTGTCCTTTTGGACACAAAATTTGAATTATCATATTAAGGTTATAGATGGAAAAAAAGCAGAAAGTATAAATAGTATGGGTTTAAATAAATTGAAAAAATGGAAAACTAAATTACATAATGCAGTGATAATAGTAAAATCTCTTTCAGCTGAAATAAGTGGAAAATGACAGGAAGAAAATAAATGTGGTAAGAATATATAGAGAAGAATGCAAAAATCTTCACAGGAAAAGAATTCTACTTCTAGCTATGACAGAGTAGCTTGTATTATATCAATACCCTTTCTCTGAAAAGAATAATGAAAAAGGATAGTAAAATGTATTAAAGTTTAAAAACAACAATCAGCTTTTGGAGGCACTAGAGAACAACTAAGGCTGGTAGGATTAATGGGATAAGATCCTGGAGACAAGGGCAATGCATTGATGTAAACCTAACATTCTTTTTTTTTTTTTCTTTTTTTTTTTTTTAAATATAGGGGTCTCTACTCTTAAAAAATATTTGTATTGATTTCAGAAAGGCAGGAGAGAAACATCACTGATGAGAGAGAATCATTGATGGGCTTCCTGGATCGAGCCTGCAAACCCATGTATGTGCTCTGACTGGGAACGGAACCATGACCTGGTTCATAGGTCAATGCTCAACCACTGAGCCACACTGGCTGGGCAAACCTGACATTCTTTATTGATTGTCTTCTCAAGCCATTTTCTAGTATGTAAGTGGCACAGATGAGAGGATAAGCAGAAATAAAAGGCTCACAAAACTGGGGAGGCAAAAGTTGGGGTTCAGCATGACTAAGGTAGCTAAGGTTTCGGTGGTCAAGACCTGGGAGAAAAGGGAATTGCAGAGAACTCAGCCTGATGTCCTACAATTTTTTCCCTTAGAGGTATTTGATAACCTGCAATTTCCCCCCCCCCCCCCCATGGGTATTTGATAAGCTGCACAGGGTAAAAATATAAGCAGCAAAGGAGAAAGTAGAAGCTAAGATGTTAAACAGAACTTTAGGCAGTTTTATAGTGTTTAACAAAAGCTAAAGACCACTTGAATTTTAATCTCTGTTGGATCAAAGTGATCTATAACTTCTCTGTCTTAGGGAAGATAGAAAAGTCCTCTTTATAGGACAGTATCTTCAGGAAGCCTTTTAATTCATCATGTACAATGACTAGCATTTAATTTAAAAAAATCAACATTCATTCTAGGGGACGGGGGAAATGGTCATAAACAAAAACAAAAGCAATAAAAACAAACCCTTGAGTGATCTCCATATTGAAGTTATCAGACAGAGGCTTTTAAATAATTATGATTAGTAGAATTAAGAAAATAGATGAAAAAGATAGAGCATTTTACCAGAGGATTGGAACCTATAAAAACATTGTCCAATGGAAACTTCAGAGCTGATGAACACAAATACTGAGATCTCATTAGCAGATTAAACAGAGCAGAAGAGAGGACTGCTAAATTGCTGAATAGAAAGTATGAATTGAAAAATACAAAAGAGAACTATATATATATATATTAGTAAGAAGTTGTCACATATGTGCTATTGGAGCCCCAAAAGAAGCATGAGAGAATGGGGGGGAGGAAGGAGGGAATATACACAATAATTGAAGTGATACTGGTTGTGAATTTTCTAAAGCTGAAGTAAGTCATGGAGCCAAAGATTCAAGAATATAAAACCCAAGGCACATCTGGGCACATCCTAGTAAATTTAAAAACAAAGACAAAGAGAAACTATTAAAAGCACCCAGAGGACAAAACAAAATGATAAATGCTATATGCTAATGATGATATTTTTAATGTGCTTTAAGAATGTAAGTGCTAACTTAAGAATTCTATGAGCACTGAAAATAATTTTCAAAAATCAGGGTATAATAAAGACTTTTTTTTTCAGGCACAAAATCTGAGAGCATTTGTTGCTACATTAAAAACTGATTGCTATAGAGATACCTCAAATATTAATTTACTTAAATGAATAGACTGAAACAGTGAATTCACAAAAGGCAGTTAACTTTTTTTTGAGCTTAAGAAAGTGCAGCTTGGGTCAGGACTGGGTTACCTTTTTTTTTTTTTCCTTTTCAAAAGGAATAATAGTAGAACAAATAAGTCCTTTGAATGAGTACCTCACATTAATTAATTAGTGACAATGTAAGCCATTTAAAAACATTATAGAATATGACAAACAATTATAACAGGAAATGATGGGCAAATTTAGAATAGGCTTAGTAATATACAACATACTAAAATGGTAGGTAAAAACTCAAAAGCTTATCAGTTTAAAAATACATGTCTACTTCTTTATAAATATTTTGCACTTATTTATCTTTCCTTTAAGTTTCTGCTCCCAAATAATTTCTGGTAACCAAAAAGAATATTTATTGCTAGCTTGTTAGAAACCGCTAGTTTACTCTACTGCAGCCATACTCTGCTCTGCGCTGTTACACCAGCACTCCAACTCGGTGCCTCGGGGCTTTTGCATTTGCTGCTTACTCTGCCTTCAAAGCTGTTTTCCCTGATATCGGTAAGGGCAGATCCTTTACCTTTTTATTTCTTTACACAAAAATTCTCAATTTCAAGGGTCTTCCTGTCACTCTTCTAAAATATCAGTGCTCCCACCCCCAACTTTATACTTCCATCATTTGATTTGGTTTCCTCTTTAGAACTTACCTAAAATACTGTATATTTTGCTTGTTTTCTTTTTTGTTTTGTTTTGTTCCACTAGGACAGGAATTTTGAAAGATTGAAAGATTCAGGATGGGGCAGGGGGTGGAGGAAAACTCAACATTCATTCCAGAGGACAGGGGCGAATGGCTAAAAACAAAAGCAAAAGCAATAAAAACAGACCCTTGAGTGATCTCCATATTGAAGATCCTCCCTCTTCTTTTTCAACCCCCAATCCTGAATCTTTCATTGAACAGTGAGTGTCTCAGGCCAGAGACTATTGGGGGCAATCACTGTTTTGATGTTGGTTTTCCTAAATTACTTGATATCCTCTGGACCTTTCTTGATTTTCAAATACTAAGGTAGGATTTCTATAAGAGATCAGGAATAATTTCTATAGTCTTTTCAGTAAGAAGCTTCATATGAGTCAGTTACTCTGCTTTTCCTGCCTTTAAAGACATGGGAATTTTTTTTTCTTTTCACTATTGATGTTTTTGATCAACACAAGATGAAGTAGGGATTTGAATGGTGTGTGGTTAGGGACTTTCTGTTTGCAAGAAACATCTAGATATTTACCATAGCAATCCCAAGAAATAGTGTTTGCTTACTTTTTTACTTCCATATATAACAATGACACATGTGGACTTGAGTTGGGGCGTGATGGCCTAGTTACCAAGAATCATGAGGCACATGGTTTGTCTCTCAGCATCCCTCTTCAGTGTGCTCCATTTTCCTCTCTAGGCTCACTCACAGACTTCCGCTGCTTACTCATAATTTCTGTTTCCTCTTCAGTTTGCAAGGGCATTAGTGTACTTCAGGGCTTCCTTTCAACGTCTGCTCCCATCCCCCCACTTCTAACTGGTTCAACCTCTGTACATCAAAATTGGTTTACTCCAGTTTGCAAAAAGAGATAGTTCATGGGTTGCTCTGGTTAGTGCCCACCCAGTGTCCAGTCTGGCACCTTCAGGGTTTGGAGAGGGTCCCATGAACCAAAATATGCTCTCAGGAGCTTTGAGCAGAGAAGGTAAATGGAGGTCACCCCTCCCCCCACCCATGGTCATCTCCAAACAAATGGGTTCTATTCAAATTGTTTAACTCTTACATCTCCACTTTGGACCTCAGAAAGTACTCTGGGACATTGACATTGAGGATGATTTCCATTTTTGATCAAGCTATCCTAGAACCAAATGTAAACATGCAGCCTTAATGCTGGAGCATAGCTTTGTTTTGGGAACCCTGACCCACATTTTTAGTAGGTTGTCCTTCAGCTTTCTTCTAAGCTAGGGACAGAGGCACGGAGCAGTGTGAATACTGAATAGTGTACATTTATTTTTATACTGTGGCTAGCTCAGAACCACAGTTTACTAAATGCCTTTCGTTATATGTCATTGCTTCTGGGTAAAAAAAAATAAAAGTTTTACTAAAATAGTTTTAATTTGAATATAGATTTTTTTAAAGATTAGGGCTTATTTGGAAAAAAATTCTGAGTATAGTTCAATATATGCCAATACTTTTCAGAGTCAGGAAATATTAAGAGACTTTTGTTCTCAATCAGATGGCAGAGAGAAAGCTCTATATGTGCATATCCCCAATCACACAGATGTATTATTGCTGGAGTCTTGTCTTCTGCTGCTGTAAAGACACAGATGTGGAGAAGAAATATGTGGGAGCAGAGCCCCACTGATTTGAATATCTGACTATTAGTCACATGTCATTTTGATTCTGAGCATCAACTGTGACTAGAAGATAAAATTAGTTCCTTTTTTTCTATGCTTTCATGATCCTGTGTTTGACTCCTAATGTTCTGAAAAATGCTAATCTGTGTTTTTCATAGTACAAAGCAAAATATATTTCCTTTAAGAAAACAACAGGATGAAGCCAACTGTAGAAATTATATTTACTTTGTAAATCAAATTTGTTGCTAGCCTCTGCTTCTGTGGTCAGAGACCAAAACAATTTAACTGCAAGAGTCACTTCCTCATTCTTCAAGGGGTGTTGAGTTGTATGCCTGCTTATAACCACAATTTCCCTCAAATGCAAACACATAGAGTCACATAATTTGACATTTTATTTTCAAGTATTTTGTCATATTATAAAACATTGTTTTCTTAAGAAAATCCAAACTCTAAGCTGCATGATTTTGGAAATCAGTAGTACCTCCATTTTATGAGGGAAATAAAATGAAGCCTCCTAAATTATCAAGAGCTAGGAAGAGATTTGCTCTGGGCAACCCTGGCATCCTCCACACCTGTCAGTCCATGTCTCATGGCTGGGAAATATTGCCTTTGCCCACTGGAGCCTTGGGCTCTTAGCTAATCTTTACAATTGCTTCACCCACATAACTGTGGCCATTGTTCACCACTGCTTTCTCCTCTTCCTCCAGCACTGTTGATCTGTGACAAAGCTCCAGGCATTTGCCTGCTTGTTTGCTTTTATCTTCCCGAGACTGCAAGCTGCATGAGGGCAGGAGAGGTGTCTATTATATTCTCCTTTGTATAACCAGTCCTACTGCAATTATTATTGGTTGACTAATGATAGAACAACTCAGTATCAATTAGCAGCAAGCAGTCATACACTTCCTGACTCTCTTTTTTTTAAATTGAATTTATTGGGGTGACATCCTATATAATAAAAGGCTAACATGCAAATCGACCAAATGGTGGAACAACCATTCACTATGACACGCACTGACCACCAGGGGCCAGATGCTCAGCACAAGAGCTGCTCCACAGGGAGAGCACCACTCAGCCAGAAGCCCTAAGCCAGGCTCATAGCTGGCAAGCACAGCAGCAGTGGTGGGAGCCTCTCCCACCTCTGTGGCAGCGGTAAGGATGAGCAGGGGTGCGAGCCTAAGCCATCAGTTAGTCATCCCCCAAGGGCTCCTGGACTGTGAGAGGGCACAGGCCTGGCTGAGGCACCCCCTCCCCTGAGTGCATAATTTTGTGCACTGGGCCGTTAGTTGGTTAATAAAATGATATAGGTGCTTTAGGTTTCAGGTGTACAATTCTAGAATATATCAACTGTATGTTGTATCGTGTGTTCACCACCCCTTGTCATGTCTCCTTCCATATTTATGGGGAATAAATATTCCCCATACCCTTTTTGATTTCCCCACCCCCCTTCCCCTCTGGTAATCACCATGCTATTGTCTATGAATTTTACTTCAATCCCCTCACCTTTGAAAAACACACTTTGTTCAAAATCAGTACCATATACACATGTAGTAATCTTGAATTCAGTTGTGTGACAGTAAGAATCTGAGAGCTATCTGCACACCATATCTATAGCTTTCTGTTCCATCATTAGCTTTGTTTGATCCGGCGGTTTAAACAGGTGTTCATTTCTGTACCACCTGTCTGTACTCCTCAGTGTTTGAGCTGCAGCCATACTGGTCTTCAGTTCCTCAAATGTGCCAGCCTCTTCTTTCCTCCAGTCCTTCTGTCCCATTTTTTCTCTCTGCTAGGAATGCTCTCCCTCTTGCACTCCTTGACTTGGCTAACTACTAATGTTTTTTCAGAGTCCATAAAATATGCCCTTTTGTCAGAGCTGCTTTCCCTGGTCCCTGATATAAGTTTTCTCCCTGTGTAATTCCTCTTAACACTGTGTTCTTGAATTTGCATAGCATTTCCCATTTTGCAATGATATATTTATCTGGCCTTTTTGTTATGTCTGTCCAATACCTGTTTCCCTCATTTGGTTGTAAGTTCCATAACAATAGGGTTGAAAATTTCATGCCTAGCCACATAGTGAATGCTCCATAAATTTTTGTTGAAAGAATAAATAAATGACCAACTGAAGAGTATCCCATTCGTTTCTCACTACTCCATGTATGTGAAAAGGGTTGAAACTTCCCTGAGAGAAAGAAGGAATCAATTTTTTTTTGAGTTGGCAGTGTATATAAAATATAAATCAAGCAATGAAAGTTAGAGCAAAGTTTAGATGGCCAATATCAAGATGTGTGTGGTATTTTATCTTAGGTTACCTCATTTGCTATTAATCATCTCTAAGTAGAAGTTGTTTCCTCATCTGTTTTCTGGAAAAACCTTAAGCTGATGCCTTATGGTTAATGACCCTCCACAATACTCTCCATTTCCATAATGCTTTTGGCTTTAGTAGCAAAAAGTTCTCACACATAACATCTTTTTCCATTTTAATTGTATGTACATTAGGAAGGTACCATGTATTTAAAATACGTTGTTGTTTTTTTGCTTACTTTCAAGTAAAATTTGAGGCCCCTTCATACTATTAAGATATTTCCAGATACCAGACAAGGCAGTTAATATGAGACAAAAAGAATGGTCAAATTTTAAGAGACAAATTGTATTCCAAAATCTAATATTGTGTCGTTAATGTAAATTTAATATATAAATATAATTTAGTTATATATAAATATAATTTAGTTATATATATAATTTAGCTATATATATAATTTAGTTATATATATATAATTTGGCTATATATATATAATTTAGTTATATAGATATAGATATAGATATAGATATAGATATAGATATAGATATATATAGTTTTCTGGGAGCCATGACCAAAAATGGCTTCCAAAGTTTCCTTTAGTTATTATAAAAGAAGTAAACGTTCAGTAAGCAAACAAGCAAACAGTATTCTTAACATTGTATTCCAGGCAGTGATGTTCCAGGAGAAATTCTTTCATGGGTCCAAACGAAGGAACAACTGAGAACACAGTGGGCAATGGGATCATTACATATTATTTTATATAGGACATCAAAGGTCCAGGAGTGATCACTCTTTATATCATCCTTTGACAGGCACTGAGAGGATATATTAAACTTTCTTAATGGCTTTTAAGAGAGGAATTAAGATAATACAGTATGTATGTTGCTTTGCTTTTTTTAAAAATATATTTTATTGTTTTTTTTTACAGAGAGGAAGTGAGAGAGATAGAGAGCTAGAAACGTCGATGAGAGAGAAACATCAACCAGCTGCCTGCTGCACACCCCCTACCGGGGATATGCCCGCAACCAATGTACACGCCCTTGACCGGAATCGAACTTGGGACCTTTCAGTCCGCAGACCCATGCTCTACCACTAAGCCAAACTGGTTTTGGCTGTTGCTTTGCTTTTTGGTGAACTAACAAGAGAAAGGAAAATTTATTAAGACATCCTCCTTGAATATGACTTATGAAAATAGAACCCTAAAATAAAGGAAAAAAACTTGTCACCCTCTCTACCTCTCACCCAACTTTCCACTCTGAGTTCCTTAGGTAGGGCGTTATGTTAACCATTATTTTGGTTAGAATTACATTCGGAGAATTGTTTGCAAAATATACCATTACCTGCAAGGTAAACTGACCAGTTATGTGGAGTTTTCTTTATAATTGTCATGTGGATTTAAAAAAACGTCCCGTGTATTTTAGTATAGTTCATCCTAAGCTGACTCTTCTGACCCTCATAGGTAAGTTCAACTGCTTTCTAAATGTTCTTATAAAGTTTTATACAAATATTTGAAAAATGAAAGAGAATTCTTGTCTTCTGTAACTAAGTTAGTTGGTTTTTGGCTTTCTATAATCCTTTACCATATGGTTAACAGGAATTTGTGGAGTCAAACTAGACCTCACATTCCCTGATTTGTTCAGAGAGTATCCAGCCACCTAATCAGAATCGAGGCAGTTCAGTGATATTTACTGCCTTGTGGGCTATCTTCCCAGCTGGACAAGAAGCCTCACTGATTGGAGGTCCAATAGCTTCAGCCTCTATCAAGCCATCAGTGTGAAACTGGGTAGAGGGGTGGCTTGATGACATCTTTGGAGCTCTGAGTCTAGGCAGGTTTGAAGGAATATCTTTTTTATTTAGGCTCAATTTTTGTTGGATGCAACCAAATATATCTAACGAAAACACCTTCCTATCCAGATAGTTAGAATACTTCTATTGAATTAAGATCTAAATGATTTCTTATATATACATGTATATATATATATATGTATATGAATTGGGAGGATTAAAATATATTCAAGTTTAAAAACATAAAAATTAAATTCAGGTCTGTCAGAATGGTAATCTTGCCCATTCTCATTCTGCCAGAATGTTCAGAGACTGAAAAAAAAATTCAAACGCTGGTTTTTACACCAAGATCATATACATGGGGGAAAAACACACAGTTAAAATGATTAATGCATGTCAACACAATTCTGACATTAATTTGATGAGACTAAAAGGAGAATAATGGTTGTGTTCTGTGGTCAAATAGTTTTTGTGTGTTTTTGTTTTGTTTTGTTTTTTTCTTTTCATTTTGCAGAAGACTGAGAACCCTAGACCTGACATCTGAAATCTGTCCTATTTGGTTAATCCTTGCTTGAGGATCTTTTTTCCACTTATTTTTAGAGGGAGAGAGAGGGAGGAAGGGAGGGAGGAAGAGAGTGAGGGATGGAGGGTAAGGAGGGGAAGAGAGAGAGAGAGAGAGAGAGAGAGAGAGAGAGAGAGAGAAAGAGAGAATTATCAATGTGAGAGAGACACATTGATTGGTTGTCTCCCACATGTGCCTCAACTGGGGCCTGAGATCAAACCTCCAATGCAAGTACATGCCTTTGACTGGGAATCAAACCTGAGACCCTTTGGTTGGCAGTCTGACATTCTAACTAGACTCAAACTGGCCAGGGCTCTACACTTTTCAAGTGAAGGAATGCACTGAAGAATTTGCCATTTGGATTGACAGCAGAATTATCTTTTGCATAGAAGATTAATTTCTCACAGAGTCCATTCTGAGGAAATTATAGCTGAGATTTTAATGAGAGTACAGAATTGACAAGGATTGAGACTCATTACTTAAGATAGTTTCTAAAGATTCTATAGCAAAAAAAATTTTTCTTTGAGTCTCTTCTCCCCTTGAGGTGATTGAATAGATATAATCATCCAACTATAAATGTTTGTTCAAATAAATTACTGAACAGGAGAAATCCTTGGAGCTATAGAGTGAGGAGAGGAAAGATTGCTATAAGCCTATAAAGCTGAGTAAAATAGCTCAGTTGGTCAGAATTAGAATGTAGGCTTTTGTGATGCTCTTGTGAAAGTCATAGCATGGACAACTATGTCCCTAAATTGACTTATTATTGATCATATGGGCCAATTCAAGGTTCCTTAGTATAATTTTTAAGTAAAATGTAAAATAAATATTTGAGTTTAAAACATTGCAACATAAGTATAAAATTGATAGCTTTGTACACAATTTATAAATTACATACATAGCTATTTATACTTTTAAGTTGTTTTATTGACTCTCAGATAAATGAAAGTTCCTTTTGAAAACTTGTCTCTAATAATGACTTAATTAAGATATAAAAGGAACGTGATGAATCTTGAGTGGTGGAAAAGCTCAGATGATAATTAGGATATTTTATTACATATATTTGAAGATTAAACTCTGACCTAGCATTTGATGTTTCTTTTGATAAAAAGGAGCCAATTTTAAGTCCTGCTTGATTTTATGCTCAAAACAATATCACTGGGGTGTGTTTCTAGTCCCATGGCAAATTCAAATTCATATCATTTTACTTTTAAGTTCTGCAGAGGGAAAATCCCTTCTTCATAATTCTAGAGAGTCACACACACTCTTTCTCTGGCCCAGACTGGAGGTAGGCAGCGGGGAATGTAGCAAAACTAGCAACTTGATGTTGTCCCCACATGTTTTCTCACATGTGATCTAACAATGGTACTGTGCGACCCAATCTGTGTCTGTGGACAAACGCAAAGCACTTTGATTTGGAAATATATACACCATATAGTCATATTGTCATTATCTAATCACTTAAAACATATTTTATAAGGAAACTAAAGGTCTCACATTTCAGCCATTTTGTCAACAAAGTTTCTGATTCAGCTCACTAATGAGAGGAGAGGGATTTATATTTCCTTATTTAGTTTATTATGTGAGACATTTGTTTCACAGTCAGTATTTCCTTCTGGAGTTTTAAAAAATTCCTCACCCTAGAATATGTTTTTTAAATTGACTGTTTTTGAGGGAGAGGAAGAAAGAGAGAGAGAGAGAGGGAAACATTGATGTGCGAGGGAAACATCAATTGGTTGCCTCCCCTATGCACTCCTACCAGAGATCGAACCCACAACCTAGGTATGTTCCCTGACTAGGAATTGAGCCCACAATCTTTTAGTGTATGGGATGACACTCCAACCAACTCAGCCACCCAGCCGGGGCCCTGTGGCCTTTTTTTTTCTTTTTTTTTTTTTCCTTCTGTCTTTAATTCCCAAATCCAGACATGAAGGGCAAAGTGAATATCACAGTTAAATGAACTGATTATGCTTAAGCCCAAGGAGAAGAGTTCTATTTTAGAAAAATAATTTAACTCTAAATCTGTGTCTGAAGAAATGTCATGTAAAGGTTTTAGCTGTAAAACTGTTCTAAGCACAGAGAGGTATTCCCTATGGTTTTGCGTGTGTTTGTCCTGAAAAGTTTCAATTTAATCGCAGAAAGGTTTGGGTCTTTTGAAAACAGCTAGAAAATCAGTTATCAGGCTTTCAATTTTCTCTGGGCAATTTTCACCACTTCAGCATGCCCGAGAGAGAAAAGGCCGATAATTCTGTTATGCTGAAGAATTTGGCAAGCCAGCTAATGGTCTCACTAAAAGTAAAGAAATCCCTTCAGTGGCAAATGTAGGAAGTTATGTCTGAATCATTTGGAGCCATTGCAGAGAAGGTTTTGTTCTTGAAGAGATCCATGGGGATTTTCTTGGGAAGAAAAGGTGTCTGAATATTCTTAAACCTTGGACAGATTTATCAAACTTGCTGTTTCATTCGACTCAACTTCCATCAAACAGACCTCTACCTAGACAACTTCATCTTCAAAAAGTCAACACCGAAAATCATCTTATGTTTCTTTCACTGCTGCAATGATGAAATCTGTCTCAAAAGAAAAATGTTTTTTATTGATTTCATCATCTTGGAGACTATAACCTGTGGGTAAGGCTGTTATTTAGAAACATACTCTTAGAAAGTTGTTTTGGAGTTTGTTTTTTGGAGGGAGAGAGGGGATGTTTGGATGGAGAAAAGCTGGATGGTGAATGGAATGGTCTGAAAGTGTGAATCAAGGTAAAACACAAGACTAAGTGAGATCATTGAACATCGGTGAATATAAAAAATAAATTGATGCAGATGATGTTTTATTAGTTGTACATTTGAAACCTGTATGGTTTTGGGAAGTATTGCCACCCCAATAAATTCAATTAGAAAATTAAAAGAAATTGAATCAGAACTACCGAAGAAAAAGTGAATTTAGTACCCAGAAATAGTCTTTTTATAAAATAATATATTTTGTTGATTTATTACAGAGAGGAAGGGAGAGGGATAAAGAGTTAGAAACATTAATGAGAGGGAAACATCAATCAGCTGCCTCTTGCACGCCTGCTACTGGGGATGTGCCCTCAACCAAGGTACATGCCCTTGACTGGAATCAAACCTGGGATCCTTCAGTCCGCAGGCCGACACTCTATCCACTGAGCCAAACCAGTCAGGGCCAGAAATACTCTTATTATTAGTTCTAATATTAGTTTGTCTCCCAACAGTAGTGGGAGTAATAATTTCCAAAGGGTGGGGCCGTCAGCTCTACAGGCATTTAGAACTTGTCTGAACAAAGCGCCTGCAAGCTCTTTCTGGGCAATAACACTGTGGACAGGCCCTGAGAAAGAAGTGTTAATACTCTTCTGATTCCCTCTGACTCCCACCTAATCACATACAGGATGGCCTGAAATTCTGCTGCCTCTTTCCTGCCCATTTGAATACAAATCCTTTTTGGCCAGAAAAGTTATCATTAGGTATGTAAGCCTCTCTTGCTATTGGCTGCTCAGGTTCTCCACATATCACCTGGTGTTCTGCTAGTCATAATTTTAAATAAAATGTACTAGCACTTACTAATGGCAAGCATTTATAGATGCTACCTCATACTTGAAGATCACTATAATATCCTATTTAAGTAAGAGGCCGTGATGCCCAGACACCAAGCTGATGAATCGGGTTTTAAACTGTGTTACCTGGTGAGAGAGAGAAAGAGAGCCTGGGCTTAGATTCACATAAACAAGTGTGAATCTAGCTTAGATTCCTATTTATGTCCCAGAGCCTTCAACCAATTTGTCACATAACTCCCTTTATCCTTGCAATGAAATTATCTCACATTCTAGCTTGAGACCCTTGTCTAAGAGCTGGTACGATCCACTCCATCCGCTCCATATGAGAAAACTCAGGAGACTGGTTTCTCCTCCTAATAGGAATTGATACTTTTTCTAGTGGATGCAAACATATTAATCTGTGACATAAGTGTGCATAAAATATAGCTTTAAATTTTTAAAATTTAATTAATATATAAATGTAATTTTCATCTACAATAGTAATGGGTAATTTGATTTTAGTTTTGCTGATTCACAATAGACCTAGACAAATTTGGGATTTAAAAAAAAATTATTTCAGAGTAAGCTCATTCAACTTAAACTTCTTACTTTAAATTTTAATTTTGTGGCTGAAACCGATTTGGCTCAGTGGATAGAGCATCTGCCTGCAGACTGAAAGGACCCAGGTTTGATCTGGTCAAGGGCATGTACCTTAGTTGTGGGCACATCCCCAGTAGGGGTTGTGCAGGAGGTAGCTGATAGATATTTCTCTCTCGTCAATGTTTCTAACTCTCTATCCTTCTCCTTCCTCTCTGTTAAAAAAATCAATATAATATATTTAAAAATTAACTTCAATTTTGCCCAAGCAATGTCTAATTTTAGGGAAGGGTCATGGATTATATAATTCCAGATTTTCTGCCTTTTCTCCTTTTTCTGAGAAAGGAGGTAGCAAGGTATAAAGTGTTATAACAATAGCTAGTAATTGTCAAAGGTGTAAGAGTATCTTATAGGATGTAAGCTTGCCGGAAATGTGTGTTTTTCAGTTAAGTGCCAAAATAGTATAGCATTAACTCCAAGGAAGACCCTGAATCTGTGCCAGCAGAAGCCACTATACATTTGGTAGAGGCAGCTATTGCCTCAAGGCAAGGCAGGTCTTTGCTACTGGATCAAAAGAGAGACTGTAATAAGCTATGGGCTTTTGGTGCTTTCCTTGTAATTAAAGCTATCAGAGAATCAAAACGTCGTTGCAAAGCTTCTCCATACCAATAAAAAAGACAGCACACTCAACAGTAAGAATTTGACTTCCCACTTGCTCTAAGATTACTCTGAGATGGACAATTTGGAAATATCTAGAGTTCATCCAAAGTGGCCACTGTGATTCCAAATTATTATTGGTGAACTAGTGCCATTTTGTGAGATGTGTGCAAGAATTTAACAATGATACTACATAAAGGAAGCAGGTATCTGGCTTGGCTGAAGTGCAGACCTGGCCTGAGACTACCTCTGAAGAAATTATCGTGGTCATTCTAATGTGTTGATTCTATTGCTCATGTCCCAAGCCCCAAGCCAGTGGTTGGTCCTCTCTGACATCAGACTTGATAATATGTGGCCCTCAACAGACAGAATTTGTGGAGGTTTATCTCTTAAACTAATGGCTCAGTACATGAAATTTGTGTATGGGGGGTGGGTGTGTATCTCAGCCTGCCTTGCACCCTCTCCAATCTGGGACCCTTCGGTGGATGTTTGACTGCCGGTCTTGAAATCCGGGACTGCTGGTTCCAAACCGCTCACCTGCCTGATTGCCTCAAACCACTCTGCCTGCCAGCCTTCTCACCTCCAACTGCCCCCACACCAGCCTGCTCATCCCCAACTGCTCCCCCCACTGCTAGCCTGCTTGTGCCCAGTGCGCCCCCTTTCCCCCTGATGGCCTGATCATCCCCAACTGACCCCCATTGCCAGGCTCCTTGCCCCCAACTGCTCCCCTGCCAGCCTGCATACCCTCAACTGCCCCCCACCCCCTGCTGGCCTGCTCAGCCCCAACTGCACCCGCCCCCCCCTGGCCTGATCACCCCCAGCTGCCCTCCCCTCTTGGCCTGATTACCCCTAACCACCTCTGCCTTGGCCCTACCACAATGGCTTTGTCTGGAAGATCTCCTGGTTTAATTAGCATATTACTCTTTTATTAGTATAAATAGAGGCCTGATACACAATTGGGGAGGGATGGTCTGCCCTAAAGGGTGTCCTGGATCAGGGTGGGGGTTCCCTTAGGGAGCAGGATTGGCCTAGGTGAAAGGCCTGGGGCAGTTTGCAGGCCGGCTATGCCCCCATCAGGATTGGGGGTCTCTGCAGGAGCTGTGGCCAGCCTGGGAGAGGGGCTGAGGGCCATTTTCAGAATGGCCACACCCCCTTCAGGGTGGAGGTCCCCATGGGAGGACATGGCCAGCCTGGGTGAGAAGCTGATGGCTGTTTTCACGTCCCCATTGGGGTGAGGGTCGCTGAGGGGGCGTGGCCTGCCTGGGCGAGGGACTGAGGGCCTTTTGGGGGAAGTTTGCAGGCTGGCCGAGACTCCAGCTTGGTCCAGAAGGTGTCCAGAAGGTCTCCTGGTCTAATTAGCGTACCTTCTTTTATTAGTATAGACTAGGGGCCTGGTGTATGAAATTTGTGCATGGGGGGCGGGTGAAGTTCCTCAGCCCAACCTGCACCCTCTCAAATTGGGGACCCGTTAGAGGATGTCCAACTGCCAGTTTAGGCCCAATCTCTGTGGCATGGCGCAACAGAGGTGTGGCTGCTGGCGAAGCCTGGAGAGAAAGAGAGAGGCAAGGGCTGATCAACAGCTGCCATGGAGGCTAGGGATCAGACCGGACCCTGCTTCTTTCTCTGCAGGCTTCTCTCGGGGCCTGATCCACAGCCCCCTTGGCAGTCAGTGCACAGCAACCCAGCACTGGCTTCCGATGTTTGGTTGAGCCTTGGTTGTTATGGACCCAAGTCAACACAAAACAGAGAAAAATAGACATTGGAAGGTTTTTGGATGGTGACTCAAAGTAAATTTCATCCAAGTCCCCCTTGTGTAAAATTTTTATTAACAGCTTTATCGAGGTATAACTGACATACAATAAAATGCACATAATTGAAGTATAAAATTGATATCTATATACCCATGAACCAATCCACAATCAAGATAATGAAAATATCCATCACTCCAGAAGGTTCCTCACACCCCTTGGTAATACATCCTCTTTTGTTCCTCTATGTTCTTCTCTATCTCTGAGTCTGCAAATAACCTTTGATCACTTCCTATCACTATAGATTAGTAGATATCTTCTAAAATTTTGATAAATGGAATATAGTATGTATTCTTTTCTCTGATTCTTTCACTCAACACAATTATTTTGAGAGTCATCCATATTGTTGTGTGTACCAACAGCTCATTTGTTTTTATTGTTGATGTATAGTCATCATATGAATATACCACAAGTTGTTGATCTACTCATATGTACATGGACAGACACTGAAGTGCTTTCCAGGTGTTCGCTATTACAAATAAGCTGCTATACCCATTCAGATACAAGTCTTCATGTGAACATATGCTTTGTTTTCCTTTGATTAAATATCTAGTTATAATAGAGCTGCAGCATATGTTAGGCATATATTTAGTTTCAGAAACTTTCAAGCTGTTTTCCAAAGTTGTGGTACCATTTTATATTTTTATTAGCACTGTATACAGTTCTAATTCTTCCATTTCCTCACCAACACTTGTATTGCCAATGTTTTAAATTTTGGTCACTTTGTTAGATGTGTGGTGGCATCTCATTGTGGTTTTAGTTGGCATTTCTCTAATGACTAATGATATTGAATATCTTTTGTGCTTATTTACCATCTGAATATTTTCTCTGGTGAAGTATTTGTTTAATCAAGTCATTTGCTCATTTTTAAGTTGGATTCTTATGGAAATTCTTTATATAATCTCAACACTAGTATTTTTTCAGATATATAATTTACTTTCAGTCTGTGGCTTCCCATTTTCTTATTGTCTTCCAAAAAGCAGAATTTTTTTTTTACTTAAAAAGTATATTTTACTTTTAGGTTTCTATCTAAGAAATTTTTGCCCAACCTAAGATCACGAAAATATTGTTCTATATTTTCTTCTAGAAATTACATAGCTGTAAGATTTACACTTAGAGCTATGATCTCATTTTTATATATGGTGAGATGTATGGATTGAAGTTCATATTTTTGCATATAGTATCCAATTATTTCAGGCTGTATGTTGAAAAGATCCTTATTCTTTTGCATCTGTTTTGAAAATCAAATTTTCATATATAATATTTGTAGGTCTACTTCTGGGCTGTCTATTCTGTTTTGTTAACGTATGTGTCTATATTTATGCAAACACACCATTTTGATTTCTGTAATTTTATATTAGGTCTTAAAATATGGTTGTGAGAGTCCTCCAACTTCTTCTTTTTTGTCAAATTTATTTGGTTATTCTAGTTCCTTTGCACTTCCTCTAAACTTTGTATTTGAACTCTAAAATCAACTTGTCTATTTCTACAAAAATGCCTGCTGGGATTTTGATAGGGATTGCATTGCATCTATAGATCAATTGAGGAGATTAGCATCTTAACAATATTGAGTTTTCCAAATCAAGGACATGGTAATATCTCTTTATATACTTAGGAGTTATATTATATTTCTCAGCATTATTTTATAGTTTTTGTTGTATGTTTATGTTTTCCCCATCTTTTATTAGACTTATCCTTCTTTTACATTTTTATACTATTGTAAATGGCTTTTTAAACTTTCTGGTTGTTTGTTGCTAGTTTATAGAACCTCAACTGATTTTTGTGTATTGATCTTATATTCTGAACCTGGCTAAACATACTTATTAGTTCTAGTAGCTTTTTAATTGATCCCACAGGATATTCTCATAGACAATCAGATATCATGTTTTTTAAAAATATATTTTTTTATTGATTTCAGAGAGGAGGGGAAAGAGAGAGAGAGACGGAAACACCAATGAAGAGAGAGAATCATTGATTGGATGCCTCCTGCATGCTCCCCACAGAGGACTGAGCCAGAAACCCAGATATCTGCCCTGACCCAGAATCAAACTGGGACCTCTTGGTTCATAGGTTGACTCAACCATTGAGCCATACTGGCTGGGCAACAATTATGTAATATGTAAAGGGAGTTTTTCTCCTTCCTCTGCAATCTGAATGCCTTTTATTTATCTGTTTTTCTGTTTGCCTTTTGCACTGGCTGGACCTTCTGGTAAAATGGTGGATAAAAGTGGTGAAGTAAATATTCTTGCCCTGTTTCTGACCTCAGGAAGGAAGCATTAATTTTTTATTATTAAAAATGATGTCAGTTATAGGTTTTTCACAGAATCTCTTTCCCCTTAATACAGTTGTGAAAGTTCCCTTGCTGAAGACTTTTACTGAGAATGAAAATTGGATTTTGTTAAACAAATTTTTTCTGTATTCCTTTAGGTGATTATGTGTCTTTTTCTTTTTAGTTGATATGGTAAGTTATATTAATTAGTATTTGAATATTAAACCAAGTACCAGAAATTGTGTTTAGGTTTCTATTGCTTTCTTGATTTGATCTTTTTGTTAATTGAATTTCACTTTCTAATATTATAAATTTCTCCTATGTACTGCTTTGGGCATAAATTTTGGCCACATATTTGAAAATAGTTTTTAACTTTTACTCAGTTTAGAATGCTTTGCAATTTTTTTCTTGATTTCTTGATTCATGGGTTATTTAGAAATATGTCATTTAATTTCCAAATATTTGAAGATTTTCTAGAAATCTTCCAGTCATTAATTTCTAATAATTCTATTATGGTCAGGGATCACCCTTTGTGTGACTTGAATTCTTTCAAATTTATTGAGACATATTTTTCATAATTCAGAATGTGGACTATCTTAATAAATGTTTAATGTTTAATTAAAAAGAATGCTCATTCTCATTTTGTTGGGTGGAGTGTCCCATAAATATTAAGTCAAGTTGGTTGATTATGTTGTTAATACTTCTGTCTTTACAGATTTCTGTCTATTTGTTCTATCAGCTATTAAGAGAGGAAAATTCAAATCTCCTACTATTGTGGATTTGTCTAATTCTCTTGAAATTCCACCAGTATTTGCTTCATGTTTTTTTTTGTTGTTGTTGTTATCAAGTACATGCATATTTAGTTTTTTGATGCCTCTGAATTTATTTCTTAGCCTTAATAAATTTCTGATAATATTCTTTGCTTTGATATCTACTGTGTCTGATACTACAATAATATAGTCACTCCAGCTTTTTTTTTTTAAATGAGGGTTTGTATGGCATATTTTTTCTATCTGTTTACTTTACATATGCTGCATTTCTTCTATGCAGTTTATAGTTGAAGCTGGTAATTTTCGCTTCCAGGGCTTCTCTTTATGTGGTGTATTTTGTGCTTGGCAAATAGAGTTGATGACAGGGTTTGAGAAAAGTGAAGCAAAGAATCCACCTTCTTTGCATTCAAATTCAAGTTTTACATTGACTGGAGGAGTCTTCAAAGAAATTACAGAAACAGATAGTTGGGGATTGGTGACAGTCTTTGGGAAGTATCCTCGAAACATACCTCCAACTGGGGAGAAGTGACCAGAAATTTTTTTAAAGGGGGCTGGGAAAATCAGGTTCCATTGGCATGTCATAGGGAGATTTGAGAACAGTAGAATGAGTCCCAACTTAAAATGCTGGGTATGCATGGCCATGGGACTATATTGTCATGATGTCTGCCATAGCATGTAATTAATTAACACTCTATCAGGCATCTTCAAACTACGGCCCGCGGGCCACATGCGGCCCGCAGAGGAGTCTGATCCGGCCCGCCAGGTTTTTTGGGCAGTGAGTGCAGCCAAGGTGTTACAGTAGGAATTAGTAGTTCATATAGTCCGGCCCTCCAGCTCTCTGAGGGACCGTGATCTGGCCCCCACTTTAAAAAGTTTGAGGACCCCTGTGACTAGATTGTACATGCCTTCTACCAAACAAAGTGCGTTTACTTGATTCAGCACTCTGTTTTGACCTTTAAACTTCCTGTTATACTGGAAATTAATAAACACATATATTTTGTAGCTGAACACAATATTTATTTCTTGTCAATGAAGTCTACTGTGGACTCGGGTGACTCTCCAGGGTCATTGCTATCCATTCCGTGATGTGATCAAAGCATGATCCTGTAAGCTGTACCCTCTGGAACATCTGGCTTCCTCAGTTAAAGACCCATGGAGTGTTGCAGGTCACTGCTGCTCAGATCATAGTGAACAGAATTTTCATATGGCTCTGTCCAATTTCAAGGGGACTGAGAAGTAGAGCAGGCAAGGGAAGGAGAGGGAATGTTGGAGAACACTAGATATTCTCCTTCTTGCCTTAAGAGCTGTTACATGTACTGTTTCTGCCTGACTTAGCCCTCAACTTGGCTTCATTGCCACACACTAGTCTTTCTGGCTCCAGGTTAAATCGTTATTTGTTTCATTTACCCCTCCTATTAGACTGCAAATTCTATTACTTTTTCTGTCTTATTTCCTTAGCCCCTAACACCTGCAATTCCGAGTGCCTGGAAATTTCCTTGTTGATATTGTTTGTAATTTCTGTTTTACTGGCTATAGAAACATTCAAAAGTCATGGACAGCCTGATTTCAAAAGTAATGGATAAGAAGCTTGGAGACATTGACACACCTGTAGGGTATAGTTCCTGAAATGATTATCCTAGTTTCTGACATTGGGGTGGTATCTCATTTATTCAAGGCACATCATACCTCCAGGTGAAATTGATAATTTTTAGAAAGCTAGATTATCTTTAAATTTTCTTTATTTCTCCCCTGACTGTAAATGTCATACAATTACATTATATAAAAACTGGAAAGTACATTAGACATAAAAAAGTTTTTATTCCAGTGTTAAAAAAAAACACGACACATTGTATTATCATTTTGATGTATTTATTTTCAGACTATTATGAATGTATTTATTTTCAGACCTTTATGAATACATGGCTTACACAGTAGAGATAGAATAGTAAAATGGACTTTTACTCTGAATTTCTTAACATTGTGTCACAGCATTTACACTTTTCATTAGTCTGTTAAATCATCATTTTAAATGACTTCATCATTTTCTTTTCATGTTTAAACCATAATTTACTGAACTATCCCCTAAAAGTGAGCATTTAGATGGCTTCCAAAATATTATCATTACATAAAATTCTGCAATAAATATTGTATTGCACAAACATTTTTAATATTTAGGACAACTTTCTTATATGAGGTTCATAGAAGAAATACCAATAAATTAAAAGCTAAGAATATTAATACAGTGTTAGGGGCAACTTTAAAGTAGTCAATAATTTTAAACAAACACTTAGGAATCATCCAACCTGCTTACTATTTTCCCAATCAAAAGTATGGAGTAGCAATTCTAGGGGCCTTAAAATACTTATTCATTTTATGTAGCAGTAAAAAAATATTTAAAAATAACTTTTATATGATGAACACTGTCTCATTGGCTAGGATAATAATAACATGCCCACATTTCCACATTTTCTTACAGAGCAGGCTTGTAACATTCAAGAGAAATACTTCAGAAGTCATCTGGAATCCTTCAAGTTACAAACTACTTTAACATATAGTTTTACCCTGCAAATTTCCATATTTGCATTGGGTAAAGCACTTGCTGAAATAGTTTGTTCAACCACTTTCGCTTCCTTTAATACTGAATAAATATGCCAGAATCATCCACAAAATAGGGTTGCTAGTCACAGCAAAATTTAACATTCTGTTCTCCATCCCACCCAATGATGTTGAAGGGGCAGGACCCACATCCAAACACACCCAATGGTTGTGGAGGGGCCAGTCCCACTTCCCACCTCAGCCAATGGTTGTGGAAGGGTGAGACCCTCTTCCAACCACAGCCAATGGTGGTGGAGGGGTGGGACCTACTTCCAACCTCACCCAATGGTAGTTGAGGGGCGGGACTAACTTCCAACATCACCCAATGGTTGTTGAGGTGTGGGACTAACTTCCAACATCACCCAATGATTGGTGAGGGGTGGGACCCACTTACAACCTCAGCCAATGGCTATTGAGGGATACCCCTCAACAAACCAGCCTTTGGGCATACCCCTGAACTTAGTTGGCCAGAGCTGGTAATGACCCATTTAAAAAGAAACTTTTTATTTTGCAATAATTTCAGATTTGCCCCACAATTGCATAGTGAGTACAGGGTTTCTGGCACAGGTCTGCATAGGTAGTCTCTCCTGTTGTTCAGAGCTTTCATGACTCCGGCGCCGACACAGCCCAACCAGTGAATGCTGCTGCCCTGCTTGAACCGGACTATAGACTTGTGTTTCCTTAGTCTGTCACTAATAGCCCTTTTCCGTTGGACGATCTACTTAGAACCCCACACTGGGGCATTTAGCCCTGTCTGTGCAGTGTCTCTCAGTCCTTGTTTTCAACGACCTTGACAAGCTTGGAGGGTGCTGTGTGGAGAGGGTCTACAGCATTTGGACAGAATCAAGACTGGGACTAATGAGAGGACCCAGTCCTCTCATGGCTATGTGCAAATCCCAGCTTGGAGGGCACAGCCTCCCAGCACAATTATACCCAACAGCTAGAGTCGTAATCTTAACCGAAGGTCTGAACTCGTGGCCCCGCTTGCCTGCGTGATATAGGCTGCAAGTAATCCAAGTTTGATCAGGTGCATGCAATGGAGTAGGATGGAAACCCTTGAGAAGGCTGTAGACTTCTCGACCAAGTCCTTACTGTACCTTGTGGCATCTGCTATAAAATAAAGACTCGGCTTGTGGGCTTGGGCGCTGTCTTTCTGGAAGCAGCATCCCACCGAGACCCAGCTTCCATTCTCTTGTCTGTCTTTTCCAAGCCTTTCAGCCGACCTCTCTCAGGGCTACGTTTGGCCATGCCCAGCCACACAGTGCGGGTCCTGTGTTTTGAAGGATGCCTCTTGGATTCTCTGATGTTTTCCTCCTAATAGACTGGGATTTGGGGAAGAGCACCACAGGTGTGTGTGGAGCATGCTCATTGCACAGAGTCAGGGTGCGTGATACCAACACAATCACCCCACAAGGAATATGCCAAACTAGACATTCAAAGTAAGTGTATCTCAATTAAGAACACAATGTTATACTGCATAGGTGAATGGGAAAGGAAAGAGGTTTTTCATAGAATCTTGTTTTTATCTCCTGGAGAATTGTTTAATTGTAATACTATGTAAATAGGAATTAGAGATATTTATTTTCTAGTATATAATACATACCTCGATCTGTTTAAATATGGAATAATTAGAAAAACTTCTATTTATTTTTCTAATTCAAGGCTTATATTCAAATGTATTGATTCTTAGTGATATATATAATAGTACAAATTCTGCTTGGCTAAACTTGACTTTTACTGAGTCCAAAATTAATTATGCTACTAGAACTAAAAATATTAATTTTCTTATTACTAACATAAACTGTAAATCTTAATTGGCAGCCTTCAGAGACAGAATCTCATAAATATACTATGAAAAATCTAAGAAATTATAAGGATGCAATAAGTGTATTAAGATTTCATTTAAATCCCAAGTCTAACATTTATAATCTCTGGACCTCAGTTTCTCCATTTGTGAAAGAGAAATACAATGATATTTATCCTTCCTACTTTCCAGGGTGACATAAAGATGAAATAAGGTGAGGTTCAGGTCCATGAAACACGGTAGTGATGTAAGATGTTGTCAGTGTTGGTACCATCATCAACCATGAAGTGGAAATGCTGTTCGTCTAAGTGAGCCATTCAGGGTGTGTGAGAGATTAGATTCTGGCACCTGGGAAAGGAACAAAGTCTTTTCCCAAGAATTGTCTCAAATTAAAGCAGACTTCCTGGCAGCATCTTATATTTTTGTTTTGGTTGATTCTATATTTGGATGTGAAAATGAAGAGATGGTAAGGTGGGTTAATGAATTAAAAACAGGTGGTAGTAGTATGTGGTTTGACCTCAGGTAAATATTATGGTCTATCCCAGTTCATGTATATTTCTTCCGATCCATTCACTCACTCACTCATTCATTAATTCATTCATTCAATAAATGTTTATGAATGGTATCCTATGAGGCAATTTTGGTTTCCTTTTATTCTTCTTCAATTGAGCACACTGCTGAGCCACATGAAGATGACTGCTTAGGTTGTATGTCTCCAATGAGACTGTGAGCTTCTTAAGGGCAGAGGATATGACATATATTTTTATTGTATCCTCTACTATAATACTTCTCACTGTGCTAGGAACATTTAAGGAGCCATTAAATAGCTATTGAATTTTTCTTTAAGGGCCACATAATATTTTATGGTTTGATGATTTTAGAAAAGTATTGTAGGTTGGGTTTCTCAGGAGGTGGCCTCTAAGATGGGAGTTGATTGGGGCATGCTACTGGAAGCAATGCCTGTGGGAGAAAGAGGGAGGCAGTGAGTAGGGCAGAAGAAGATGAGCTGAGTCAGCCTGGATAACCTGAGGCCAGAATGGCCTTTCAGAGTTGTCTTAAGTTGGGCTGAGGGAGCCAGGTCTCTATCTCTGACACTGAACAGTCATTGGAGTCAGACTGCTTGGGGAAAGGAATGTGACCTTGGACAAGGTGACATGGTAATTCTGCAAGAGTATTGTCAGCTGTGGGCTGTTTTCTGGCAGCATTCCCAGAAATTGAGGGAATAAGCTCTTTGGTCCTGAAGGGGAATCACAGAGTCCATTGCTTATTGTAATTATCCGAGGAGGAAAGAAAGGAATGTTAATTTGGACACTTTAATTCCTCATATTGTTCATGGAAAAGATCATTTTTAAATGACGCACTAATGTAGCATAAAATGCAAGTTCCCCTCAATCATATATTTCAAAGAAACTAAAAAACAATGAAGATGAAGTTTGTGTTAGTATGTTCTCTAAGGATAGTTTTGTTTTACATGATTGAAACTAACTCAAATTAGTTCAGGAACAGGACATTTTCTTGTCTCGTGGAACCAAACTTTAGGAAAAGCAAAGTTGCAACTAGACCTCAGGGACCCAGATAGTTGTAGATTATTTTTGTTTTTGTTGTTTCTGCTTATCCTATATAATAAAGAGGTAATGTGCAAATTAACTCTCATGGCCTCTCACAAGATGGCTACCCACATGTGGTCAAAATGGCTGCCACAAGATGGCTGGCAGGGGAGGGTAGTTGTGGGAAATCAGGCTAGCAGAGAAGAGCAGTTAGGGGTGATTGGGCTGGCAAGGGAGGGAAATTGGGGACAATTGGGCCAGCAGGGGAGCAGTTAGTCATTGATCAGGCTGGCAGGGGAGTGGTTAGGGGTTATCAGGCTAGTAGGCAGGCGAGCAGTTGGGAGCCAACAGTCCCGGATTATGAGAGGGATATCCCTGTGGTATCAGGCCTAAACTGGCAGTCAGACATTCCCCCAAGGAGTCCCAGATTGGAGAGGGAGCAGGCTGGGCTGAGGGACACACACACACGCGCACACACACACACACACACACACACACACATCACCCCCCTCCCTTCTTCCCTCAGTGCATGAATTTCATGCACCAGGTCTCTAGTCTCTTTATATTGTCTTTCTTTTTTCAGAACACCTTCTTTAACAGAGCTGGAAATATGGCTAAGCAGTTTCTAAGCTCATGGTTTTATATCTAGAGAGGGATTAAAACTTGATTGTCAAAGTAAAAACTCCCTGCAGAAAGAGTTTTATTAGGTCAGGTGTTATTCATTGGGCCAATCAGCTGTGGCTAGGAAGACGAAGTATGATGATTAGTTCACCAATTCTATCCAAGCAGCAATTATTGTTGTCAAGTAAGATGACGAGGGTTCTTATGTGGATACAGACTGAAATGGAGAAAGGAATTTTTTTTTTTTTTTTTTTTTTGGAAGGGTAGGGAAGCAATGAGTGGGGAGAACAAAATATGTCATATATTATAGTTTTCTTACTTCCCCTGTTTCAGTCTTATGAGACTAATTTTATGTTCCTTTTTGGCTCCAGTATATGGACCAGAGCATTTTATCATGGAAACAAACCATGTAGCTATGAGTAATTTGTTCACAAATGTTAGGTTTTGTTCATTTTGCACTGAGATTAATCACCTGCCAACATGTACATGATTTTCTTGGTTCAGAGAAATTGTTTATTAATCATATTAACAGGGGAATTTTTGAAGGGCTAGAAATGAAGACATAATGATTATATACTTTTTAAAAGGATATTTATTTATATTAGCAAATGTCATTTATAGAAGACATTTTAACCTTTCTCAAGAAAACCTGCTCTGAGTGATTTATAATATAATTTTGTTGGTTATACATCTTTATTATGTGAAGACTTATTTGAAAATATAAAACTTTAAAAATAGTTTGTCTCAGTTCTAGCAAAAAATCTATGCCTGGAAACAAAATTTCAGAAAGAGTCAGCTAAGCTTTTTAACTCTTGTAGTGATGAAGTTGCTGGTCCAATATCTACCTAGTCCACCCCTAGGTGATTAGTTCAAGTCAATTGTGCTAATTCTATCCCATGGTAAAACAAATTCCAGGGGTTGGTTCAGAAAGGGGTATGTGACATACTACATGAGGGAAGAAGTGCCTCCATGAAATTTTTCTATCCCCTTTAACAAAAGAAGGCACAAAAAGGGACAACCTTTCTTTTGAACATTGTTGTTTCTATGTGTCATATAAGCTTTGCTAATGTCACCGATCACTAGTCCAAGGTAAAACCAATACTGAGGTTAGCCCAGTGGAGCAATAAGAATCTGGGACCCTATTGACATTATTAACTTGTAAATTAACCAGCCTCAGAGCCTTCCCATCCATTGACTTAGGATGGATAATACCTCTCCTTATGATTTAAGCCAAAATCAGGGCTCTGTTACTTGTAGCTACACATTTCTTAATAGATATAATTACAAAGTATAAGAGAAGAGTTTTTTACTAAATAATTGTAGTACTGAGTGATAAATACATATAAATAACAATATATATGATGTATAGATTTGCCACGAAGGAGCAAGTCATATGAGGTCTTTCCGAGAAGACGGATTTTGAAGGATATTTCAATAAGAGCATGAAAATGAGAAAGGCCTGCCAGGCAGAGGCAACACATATGCAAGATCATATGATCTTAAATTCACTCACATTAGAGCAAATAAAGAAAAGTCTGGGGATCTATCACAGGAACTATGTACATCTAGATATGATGGATACTGAATCGGGGAACTAGAAAACGCTATCAAGGACAGTTGTGTCTTCTCTGCATCTGTATTTGGGGTCATATGGTTTTTTAGTATTGCTTTGTTCTGACCAGGTCTTCTACCCTCCTGTTGACTTCTGCAAGCTAGTTCCTCTGGTCTACAGTATGGCCCCAAAAGACTTTCTGAGTTCAACTAAAAATGATTTCAGTTTAAGCATCACTGTGATCTGACTATAATTTATTTGTCTCTTGGTTAGAATTTTCCTCACCAGCCAATGTGCTAGCTTTCACATTGCCCATAGTCTAATCCATTGTGTCATTGGAAACAAGGTCATTATGATATAAACATGACTACCTATATGAACCAATTCAGCTGGCCTAAGCAATAGGATCAAATCTGTATTTTCAAATAACTTTCCTGAAGCATGAAGCATGATGGTAGGGGGTAAATGCGAGGGAGACCAGATGGGAAGTTACTGCAGTGTAGGTAGGAAATAGTATCTGAACTAAGAGAATGAGAAGGGGATGGAAAGAAAAATTAGAAAATAATGGTGAATTAATTTATTCACTCACAGATTCATCATTTATTCAACAAACTAGAAGCCCAGTGCACAAAATTAGTGAATGAAGGGGGAGGTGTGTTCCTTAGTTCAGTGTTTTTCAACCTTTTTTGGGCAAAGGCACACTTGTTTCATAAAAAAAATCACGAGGCACACCACCATTAGAAAATGTTAAAAAATTTAACTCTGTGCCTATATTGACTATATATAAAGTAATTCTCTTGAATAGGAATCAAATAAACACAAAGAAAGTATTTTATAATTACTTTACTTGTATTATGAAATATTAAGAAAACAAAATAGTGAAAAATTATAAAATTCTTGTCTTGTCTGCACTTACGGCACCCCAGGCAACATCTCGTGGCACACTAGTGTGCCGCGGAACAGCAGTTGAAAAACGCTGCCTTAGTTGGCCTGCACTGTCTCCAATCTGGGACCCTTTGGGGAATGTCTGACTGCTGGTTTAGGCCTGATCACTGTCGGATCGGGCCTAAACCTGCAGTCAGTCATCCCTCTCACAATCTGGGACTGCTGGCTTCTAACTGTTCGCCTGCCTGCCTGCTTGATTGCTCCTAACCACTTCTGCCTGCCAGCCAGATCACCCCTAACTATCCTCTCCTGCTGGCCTGATGGCCCCCAACTGCCCTCCCCTGTTGGCCATCTTGTGATGACCATCTTGTGACAACATGAAGGTTGTCATCTTGTGATGACATTGTGTGACACCACCTAGTCTTTTATTATGTAGGATGTTTTTTGAGCACCACTTACCATATATCAATATTATTCTAAGTACAATGAACAAAGTAGACAAAAATTTGTATCCCCATCGAGCATATATTTTAAAGTAGGGACAGAAATAAAAAATAATAACTCAAATAAGTAAAATATGTATCTTGTGAGATGGTGAAAGTGCTATTCAGCTATTTATCAAATCAGCCCCAAACTTACCTTTATGATGCTCATGGATTCTGTGGGACAGGAATTCAGAAAGGGTACCATGACCCTCATTTTTCTTTGTTTTATCATGTCTAAGGTCTGGGGCCTCAGCTGGAAAAACAAAACAGCTAAAAACAGCTTAATAGCTGGGGAATTAAAGCAAATGGAGGCATATTTACTCATGTAACCAAAACCTGAGGTCAGCTGCTGACCATCTCGAAAGCCAAACTCCTGAGTCAGGTGTGGTGAAAAGGAAAGCGGTTTATTTAGGTGTCACTTACCTGAGAAGATCGGGGACTCTTGTTGCAAAGCTCTTCTCTCCACTTCAGTATAGGCAGAGGTTTTTATAAGGAAGGTAGTAGAAAGCAGAACAAAGAAATCAAGGGGAAAGGGTTGAAAAGTTCTTTATGTGCAGACTAGCACAGTCCATTCTGATAAGAACTTTGATACTGGTCAAGTGATGGTCTTGTCTTCATCATCTTGGTTTGATGTCATCCTGGTTCTACATAACTGAAGGTAAGCAGGTCTCCCAGAACTGGGATGATTGAAGGTTGGAATCTTCATCTTCTGAAGTTAGCTCCTAGGATTCTTATACAGGCTATATATTAGATTCAGCATTTACAGAAACAATGTCAAGAGAATGCTAGGGTGGCCTACAATTCTTCACTGTTATACTCACATGGGACTTTGTTACTGGCAGAGAACTGGGAACGTCAGCTGGTGCTGTTGGTGGAAGCATCTACCTTGGCCTTTCCATGTGGTGTTGCTACCTCACAGCATAGCAGCCTCAGGGTGGTTAGACTCTTATATTGCCCTTCATGGCTCCAGAGGGGAGTCCCAAGAAAACCAGGAGGAAGCTGCATGGTCTTTCTTGACTCAGTCTCCAAAGTTACCTGACAGATTTAAGGAAGAGACCTAGATGCAACCATTTGAAATGATGAGTTTCTAAGACTTTACCTGCATTCAGTAGCAGGCAGTGCTTGGGGCTGGAGGTGGGGTTTTGGAATCCTTATGACCTGCATTCTACCAGAACCCTTAAGAAATTGATGGAATTAACTAGTGAGATGAGGTAAGAAGTCTGATGAACACCAATCCTATATAATAAAAGGCTAATATGCAAATTGACTGAACTGGTTGCTCAACTCAGGAGCTGCCCCTTGGTGGTCAGTGCGCTCCCATAGGAGGGAGTGCTGCTCAGCCAGAAGCCAGACTCATGACTGGTAGCAGGAGTCTTTCCTGCCTTCGTGGCAGCGCTAAGGATGTCTGACAGCTTAGGCCTACTCCCTGAGGGTTCTTGGACTGCGAGGGAGTGCAGACTGTGATGAGCCTCCCCCCCTAAGTGCAGGAATCTCATGCACCGGGCCTCTAGTATTTAAAATAAGAGCAAAGGACTGGCTTGAGAGGTAACAGAAACAGGACAGATGCATGACTTAAGAATCAGAGAAAGGTTGAAAAAACCTAGCAAACTTCTAATCTCTTCCTTATTGATGCATAAATTCTATCATTCAAAACTCATTTTTTTTTAAGCTTAAATGTAGTATTCTCTTTAGTTTCTCTCTTAAGATATAATTATTTCCATCCTGGACAGTTTAATTCAATTAGTTGGAGTATTGTCCCATGCACCAAAATGTGGGAGGTTTGATTCCCAGTCAGGATGCGTGTGGAAGGCAATGAATTTATGTTTCTCTCTCATCTCTCTCTCTCTCTCTCTCTCTCTCTCTCTCTCTCTCTCCTCTCTCTCTCTCTCCCTCCCTCTGTATGAAATTAATTTTACAGTGAGCCAATGGTATCTGAATGGAAGACAGGATGAATACACTTCAAAAAGGGAAGAGGATAAAGGAAAAAATAGTGGAGAGTTGCTCAGGGTTGCTTAGGGTTAGGGTTAGGGTTAGGGTTAGGTTAGGGTTAGGGCTAGGTTAGGGTTAGGGCTAGGGTTAGGGTTAGGGTTAGGGTTAGGGTTAGGGTTAGGGTCGATTTCTTATTTTTAGTCAATTTCTTATTTTTCTTAGGGTGTAGAAAGGGATGGTGTATTGACAAAATGTGTTAAGGTGTTCTTGGCTTATCTTCAATTTAAGGGGTTATAATAGGTCACAGGACATATTTTATGTTTCAGTAAAAGAAATGGAAGGGGTGGGGTGGTGGGCAAGTTCTTTAAACTTATAACAATCTAATCTCCTAGGTTACTAAGTGCAAATACAAATTTACAGAACTTTAGCTACACCTAGTGGCCAAGAACTGGAAGAAACATTTTATTGTAATGGTTCTTTAGTTGTATTACTTTTATATGTCAGTCAATGTTATTTCTTGAGTGGTTATGTATTATAATATACAGTTCCCTCTGTATAACTATTTTCAATTAATCTGTTAGTTTTTCACCTAGCTAAATCACTGATACCCTAGACTTGAAGAATGTGGGGTTGTAAAACAAAAAGACTGTGTTGGGAAGTTGGGAAAAAGGAAATAAATGGCATAGACCTGTGCCTCTTACCTGTGGCTTGGCAACTCTGTACCAACTTACAGTGTTTAACACCTGCTAGCCTCCTCAGCATTATATATAGGATTGTATTTTTGAGAAAATAAGCAATGATAGGAATGATGATGATGATATTGATTGTGGTCCAGAAAGAGATGTTTGAAGAAAAGAGAACCCAAATACTTGCTGAGTGTTTGATATATATGAAGTTGGAAAGATAAAATTAATGTGTAAGAAAGTAAAGTAGAACTTGAAATGAAGAACTGACCAAATTATTAATACGTAATATATATATATATTATGTATTTTATATATATATATATATATATGAACCACTGCATCAGCAAAGAATGTTAGTTCATCTCCTGAAGTTTTGCAAATGGCATGTACTAGAAATATGTCATGGGTGGTAATTCTTTTGTACTTGCTTATAGATTGAGGAATCTCTGTAGCCAACACTGGTGGTCATTATGGCAGTGAAGGGGACTATTTACAGAGTTGATTCCAACCCTTGGAGAGTTGGCTTGGCTGGGTCAGGTCTGGGGCTCATCTCCAGGCTCACAGTTGGCTGGGAAAAAGAACAAGAAATGGTGTACAGGTTTCAAAGGCGTTTTTATAACACTGCACTCCAACTTTCCAAGGGAAGAAAATAATGGGATTGGGCTTATGTTTCCTTCATGAGAATTTGAACACACAATTAATTAAACATACATGTTCATTTTACTGATGGAGAAACACGAGCCAACAGTGATTAAATTACCCAGCTATTTGGTTGCAGAGCTACACCTACAACCCATGGTTTTCACTCCTGATCTATATTCTTTGTGCTACCACTATTCATGGAAAAGTTCTCCATTTCAGTAGAAGACCAAAGAAAGAGGATGTGGGCTTACACCAACATCAAGGAAGTTTAGATAGATTGAGAAAGATTAAGTGTAAAGTAACTAAATATTATACTTCCTTTATTCTTTGATGTACATTTTTTCACCCATTAATATTCTTCAATTACCCTGAATCTTATTATCAATGCTAAGCCATAGTTGTTTCCAGGCACTGTGTCAAATTGCGACGTGGACATCCTTACGTGGGAGAATTGGGCTATTAAGATTCGCATTTACTAGGTCATAGAAGTCACAAACCTAAGGAGTTGAACTTAACTCCTGATAAAAACTATATACTTTCCAGCAATATGTAATCCAATTAAGGGGGTAAAAAACACCCCAAAGTTACAATTTACATCACTAGTATTCATTTGACTTGACGTGTTAACAGGATGAACGTGCTAAGATGGGGTTAGGCAGACTCACCCCCCAATGCTGCCCCTGCACTGTCAGGGGCCAAACTTAATTTGAAAGAATCTTAAAATAGCTTTAAAAATGTGTAGACCCAAACCTTGTGAATCTCAATAGGCTGTGGTATGTGATTGTGAGTAGATGCATGTCATCTTTGTGTTGGTATACTTTATAATTTGCATACATATAATACATATAATGTAGTGGGTCCCTCTTTCCCCCAATTACCCTTACTAAATTGACCATCTTAAAATCAGTAACATCTACAAATAGGACTAATTTAGTTTAGAAAGAACACTGTCTTAGAAGCAAGGTCTAGGAAACCACTCAGCCTCCGCTAGCTGTGTTGTGAGCAACTTATTTCCTCTGTACATACCAGTTTCCTCACCTGAAATTGGAATATTGATATGTAATTTGCAAGGATATTGTGAGGATTAAATATGAGTATGGTTATAAAGTGCCTACCACATAGTAGATGCTCAGCAAAATCAGTTCAGCCTCAGGAAAACGGAGTCAACAAAATGATGTATTAAGTAATGCTGGCTGACTAAATTGCTCTGATTTAGTCCCATGTAGACTTGACAGTGTTTCTCACCATTTTTAAATCCATGCCTCATTAGTCAAAATGATTTTAAGAAGTCTTCTACCTTATGTTTTACTGAAATAATATGTATTTAAACGCTTTCTCAACTATATAGTAGCATGGAGTAAATTTTTTTCATACTGGCTTATCCTACCCTCTCCCATTCTGACCCACCTCCTAGAAGGGTGGCCCCACCCAGCTCAGGATCAGTGACCTAAGACATGGTGTCAGACAGGGATCTATGAAATATTTAGATATTTATTTCAGGCTCATATTAGAACTGTAGCAGTTCCATCAATTTTCACTGACTGGCCCCATTGTCCACATATTTGCTGAACACTTTAGGTAAAAGAAGACATATGGAACTAGATCATTCTGATTATCCTCCTTCATAGAGTTATCCAAAATAAATGTAATGAGACAATATTTACAAAGTCACCTAAGAATTTTTTATGCATAATTTAAGTACTATGCGTTTGTCAGATGGAGATATCAAGGGGAAAAAATAGGTGAGTTACCAGAAAAAGCTCTGTGGCCAAGTTACTTAAATCACAAGGCCACACTTTGTGTCATTCCCTAAGGAGACAAAGAGAGAAAAGGCTTCGTGGCCCCAATAGCCTTTCCTTCACTCTAGGCTGTCATCCCTGACAGTGTTCATACAATGATATCACCACCTGAGGTTGGCCGCCCTTGGGTAATTTTTTCTGAAATTTTGTTACTTTGACTTTCACTCAAGCCTAAAATCTCGATCCCCACCCTGATTTCAAGGATGGACGGCAGGATTCTTCTCCCACGTTTAACTTTCCAAAAGCCACCCGTCTATTTGCCTGTCTCCTGCCATGCCCACTGCACTAACCTCGCCTTATCACAGGCTCCTTAGGAACTGGAATCCCTTTTTCTGCTTTGCCCAGCAGCCCAGGATTTAATCAAAGAGCCACTCCTTGAAGAGGGTGAAAAGGGAATGATTTCAGGGCTGAGCACCTTAGCAATGCCACAGGAGAATTTCAAGAATGCCGAGAACTGTCCTCACCGCACATTGTGCTTCTGCCTCACTGATCTTCAAATTAGTTCAGCCTAATGAACGCCAACAACATTTAAAGCAAATAACAATAGTCATTGTGCACCTCGTCTCTGCCTTCGTTCCTTCTGCATGTCCTGAGTTAGCCACGCTCAGTTTCCAAAAAGCGGTACCCCTGAGTCCTGGGGCTGGGGCTGAGAACCTTGGAGAAAGAAGTCACTGATAAGGATCTAGCCACTGAAAAGCCATAATTTGTTCACAGGAAGTACAGAACTTGTTGGTTGGTATTCTCTCTTTCCCAGCAATCATGGATTCAGTTCCTCAACAGAGCATGAACCGGTTTCTCTTTGCTTTGCTTTTATTGTGCTATTAATAGCAAAATTCTATAAAAATTTATATCAGCAGCTCTTATAATATTTTCAGTCCACTATGTAACATTTCTTATGAGTTTAAATCCTCTTGTGAGGGGGGATTTAAAAAAATTTTTTTTAGGTGTCTTAAAATTTTTTTCACTGAGATGGGTCTTATTTACTACAAGGCAAACGAAAATTATTTACGAACAGTACATCATTTGATAGAAAACGTCCTTATGTTTCTCTTTCTAATGTAAATTGTAAGTATGGCTGCCAGGAAAAAAAAAGAATGATTTCTCTCCTTGCTGGATAAAAATAGGTCAAGTAATTTAAGCCAGTCCATTGCAATTAAAATTCTGACACTGCCATTGTCCCTTCTGTTCTAGGGGGAAAAGACAAACAGAATACATGATAATAGGGGTTCATTGGCTAAGTCACCTTATGTGCTACCTATTGTTCTCTCGCTTCCATCTGCCTGGGAGCTCCGATTGGGTGATGGCAGTGCAGTACCCAAGTGACAAACACGGTCTCCGAAGCTGTGTGTCACACCTCCTCTGTTCCGTTGGAGAGGAGAAAGTTGGCAATGGCTTGGGTCCTAAATTCCTTGAATTCTGAACTGATTTATTTATCGGAGACAATGTTATCGGCCAAGTTTATTTTAAAGTAAATTCTACCCACTCCATTAGACAGGAACACTCATTCTCATTAGACATCCTGTGGCCCTTTTCACAAGGTTAGAGCCGGTGGTGGCTCAGTCACATTCCAAGAGATAATGCCTCCTGCATTCCTACACACTTCCCTCCACCTTCCCTGCCTCGTGCCCTCAAATATGTTATTATTTGTGCTTAGCCCAAATCAACAGTTCTGTTGTGAGAGGGCAGAGTGTCAACTTGAACAGACAGGCCAGGGCATTGCCGGTTAGACTTTTAAAAAGAACAGCCTTAGCCAATGCATGTTTTTAAAATAGGACGCAAATCTCAATTATGCACAATTCATCATAGGTTAAGGGCTTTGGTGAGTAAAATACTCTCATTTTAATAAAGGGTGTTTATTTTGGAATTGCCTTTAATAAAAGGTTTGTTGCTCAAATATATGCTGTTCCTGTCAAGAAAGAAAATGAAGTCTTCAGAAATGATAAAAAAAAACAAACAACAACAACAACAACGAAACAATAAAACATAAAACAACCCCCCTTGAGCAAACAGCTTTCCTTTGACCTTCTAAATAAATGCCACCAGGGGGCGAACACACCTAATGGTCCAGGACGGCAAAGTTTATATTTCAAAACCAGCCACTCATAATAGATTAGAGGATTAATATTTTTGTCTAAAGGATCTGGCCTTTAATGTTGACATCAATTTATAGCTATCCCAGGAGCTTACAGTAGTAAAAGTCACGGAGACCATAAACTTCACAATAGATGTCAGCCTTCTGGTACCAGTGCTCTAGGCTAGCACCCCATAAACAGAGGTGATTAGGTAACTGTTCTTCAAAGAGCCATCCGTAGCTGTAACATCTTTATCAGCCCCAGCAAAGATACTGCCACCAGGATTTTAGCAGCCACGAGGCAGAGGCGCGCGTTTTTATGAATGTGTATTTATTTTTCTGTCACGTTTCTATGATGTTGCACTGGTTGCTTATCACTGATCTCTTCTTGAAAACCAAGCGTGGGGGTGTCTATTTGTGGGCACCGCTAAAAGAACAGAAGCACTCTTGTATCGTATTAGAACTTTTTGAAAAACAGCCAAGGTACAGAGGTCAAATTTCCCCATATGCTCTAAGTAACTTAGTAGGAAGCAAGACCACAAAAGGTTTTGCAAATGTCTGCCAGAAGCCCAGTGATCTAGGTCGCTGTACAGGTTTCATTAATCAGGGTGTTCAAACAAGGAGTTATTTTTCTCTGCCTGAGAGACCTGCAGATATATCACACAGAATCTGCTCAATTGTTGATCAAGAAAGAGTTTTAATGAAATAGAGATCATTCAAGTGAATGGGAGGGCGGGGCGGGGGTCATATCTGTACTGAAGAGAAATTGTGCTTTCAACCCAGCTCCTCTGTTTGAGTCCTCTGTTCTGGCAGAGATGGGCTCAGGATCTAATAATAGTTCCTTGAGCTCTGCATCGCCACATACGTGTTCGGGTTAGAGCAGCAGGAGGAATTTAGTGACAGAGCAGGTGTTGTGGCTTATTCCCTGGCAGAATAAATGGTGGAGGGTGGTGGCCAGACAATTTTTTTGCTCCTTTCTTTATGTAAAAGAACAATGCCTCCAATAGGCTTCCTTTTTTTTTTTTTTTTTTTTTCCTGGCACAAGTGAAAAAGAACTAGAATTGCTATATTAAAATGTATGCAAACATATTTTTTCACTTGAGCCTCTGGGAAAAAAAAAGAAAAGAAAAACTTATGGTGAAAATGCTTAGCCAGGAAGATTTACTGCTGATTGCAGATTTAGTATTGACATGTCTTCGCTGAAGAAAACTTCAGCTTTAACTATTAATGTGGGAAACCTGGATGAGCTTTTAAAACGGGGTGGGAAGAGTTTTCAATGGCAGTGTATTTTCAGAGAAATTATTGAGAACATCGTTTTTAATAGGAGTGTCAATTATAGTGGCGTGTGCATCTTAATTTTAATGGTCTGCCTTGGCTACCAAATTATGGAATGTAGGTGATCTGAATTATACTGGAGTCAGTCTTTATGCAAGACCCACTGTTACTTAATGCTTCTACATACCCTTCTCTCCTTTTTAATTATAAAATAGGCTTAACGAATGGGATCTGTCTAAATGAAATGCCCTTTTAAAATACTGAGCTTTTCTTCAATCCACATTTCTTTACTCCTCTAGTAGGTTAAATACAAAAGACCTTTCCCCCCCTCTCATTAATGTAGGTGTGTTACCCTTAGAAGATAAGCTTGGAAAACAAAAATTTTTTTCTCCTGCCAACAGAGACAATTGGAGGTTTTAACAATATTACTTTTTCATTTGATTATTTTATATAAGGTAAAACCTGACATCTATTTACTTAACTGTAGTTATATATTCTCGATAACCCATTTAGGTGAAATTAAAATGATCTTATCCTTATGTCCTTTGCACCCAATGCCTATGACAGAAAATGCTCAGTATTCTGGAAAACAGGGCATACTTCAGAGGGAACATCTTGTCAAGACTGTAATTTGACCTTTGACTCAACCTCTTTTGAGTAAATTTTAAATATTATAGGAGAACAAATAGAAAGCCTCAAGGTATAATTCTGCTCCCTCTTCCTCTTAGAACTCTAAGCCAGTCAGAAGCTATTTCAGATATTCAGCTAGCTGTGTGCATGCCTGTCCTTCATACTTTGGCTGAAAAATAAGATTCATCGCTAGAGATAAAGATTTCTATATAATGCCATCCTCATCCATCTCCCAGAATATTACTCCCTTCTACCTCGTTTGAAGTAGTTGAATCAGTTATAGCCAGAAACATTTAATTTTCCCTCCTCCATTCTATGAGAAAAAATATCTATAATGTTTAGTATAATAAACCTTTCTAACTCTAGAGCCTACTTGAATTTGATGGCAATTAAGGGGAAGAAAAGCTTTGACAACTTTGTAGCTTTTGATTAAACCACACCAAGAGACATGTTCCAGTGATAACAACTAAGCATTATGCCAATTATGTTAAATCCTGCTCCCCGCTTGCTTAAGCTCATCATGACCTGTTTTAGTGTCCAGTAATTTACCCTTTGGAAGGCTTTACTCTCATCAATAAAGTGTTCAACTTACAGAGGAAAATAAAAGGAAATCCACCAAAGGGAACAACCAACCCCCAAATGACTTCTAGAAAACAAGTATTTCTTAACTTTTTATTGACATTGGCAAATTAAAATAGAATAAATTAACAAGTATTTTTTCAAAAAAATGTTTTGTACAAAAATACTGTCAAAATTTCCTAAAAAGCTTTCAACACAGTAGTATCTTTTCATGTACTGAATATAACTATTAGCACAGTGTCAAAAATGTTGAAGACAGAAACAAAATAAAAATCTGTGAAATGTTTGCCACTGTCGACATTCCACACACCCTATTATTGTCTGTACATATGGGGGAGGGGGGGGGCAGCCAACTTGAAAGTGAACAGTATGACTTTTTCCTGATCCAGAACGGCTTGGCCCGCATCTGTTTAATCTTCCAGTTTAGCATATTTTAAAAATTAAGTCTGTACTCGAATGCATAGTTTAAAAAAAAAATGAAGCGAGGTGGCAGAGTTTGTGCATCTGCCCTTCAGAGTTCATGCAACCCACTAATGCAATTTTTCCTTTCACTCATAAATTTGAATGCAGTTCAGTCATTTGAAACCATCTACAGAATCCACAAGATTAAGCAGTTTGCCAAGATTAATATCTAACAGTTGAGCACTGGAGAAAGTGAGGAAATCAAGGAGTAAAAAACAAACAACAACAACATCAACAAAAAAAGAGACCAAGTTAGCTAGATATTTCAAACTACATAAGGGAGGTGAATGTCAAGGCTACAAAAACGAAACAAAAACAGGAGGAGAAAAAAAAAAGTGGCAGCAATTTTTTTTTTAAACCAATTTGTACAAGTGTATAGTTTACTTTGTTTCCAAGTTCTCAGACCTTTCAAGGATTTGAAAAGTTGAGATACTGTGTCTAAGGGAATGCTTTTTGTGTTTGTTTTTTTTTTTTTAATTCACACCGAAGAAGAAGTTGGGAGGGTTTGATTTCTTTTTTTTTCCTTTTCGCCTGGTGTTTTGATCGGAGTCAACAGCTGACTCGACTGGGCTGCTGTTTGCACACGAAGTCCGTCATGAAATCGAACTCATTCTGCCCCAGCCAGAGTTCAGGCAGCTCCTTGATGCGGTCCAAGCCCATCTCTATCACTAAGGACATGAGCACTTCCTCATCGATGAAATCAGTGTCTATGACATTGGGCGGCAGCATTGCAGCGGGGACGTGGGCCACGGAGGCGGGCATGGTGCTGCCGCCGCTGCCGCTATTGCCGCCGCTGCCCGCGCCGCCGGAGGTGCCGCCGGAGCCGCCAGGGGTGCTGCTGCCCCCCGAGCCCGGGGTGGTGCTGCCGCCGCCGCTGTGCTTGGGGGTGCAATCTCGGAAGTGCTGGCTTGTCCCGTTCATCTGGTGGCCTGCAGCGGCGGCGGCGGCGGCGGCAGCAGCAGAGTGCAAATCCGGCATGTAGTGGTTGTGGGGGTAGGGGTGGTGGTTGAAATACTGGTTGTTGAGCTTCTGCAGCTGCATGCTGGCCGGCAGGGAGCCTCCCTGGCTGGCCACCGGGGGGCCCAGGAACTGCGAGTTGTTGAACCGGGCCGCGGGGGCCAGCGCGCTCGCCGGGTGCCCTCCGTTCACAGTCCCCGGCCCCATCGCGTGCCGGATGCCGCCGCCCGCGGCGCTCATGCTGCCCGCGCCGTAGTGTATGTGCTCGCCCATGAGGGCGTTGAAGGCGTGCTGGGGCTGCGGCTGCGGCTGCTGCTGCTGCTGCTGGTGGTGGTGCGGGCTCGGGAACTGCCCCATGCCCATGCGGTGGGCAGGGTGGTGGTGCAGCCCGTTGGTACCGTCGGGGAAGCGCCCGTGGTTCATGGCCATCATATGGTCTGCCATGTCCAGTCCTGCAAGGGAAGAGGGCAGACGGACGGTCAGACCCGCACGCCACACGTGACGCCCACCAGAGCGCACCCCACTTTTTCTTGCCACTGCTTCCCCCCCACCCCCCCAAAAAAAAGACCCCGGGGCGCACGTCGGCTGCAAAAATCACCATCCCCAGGATCCACCCCCCTGGTAGCTAGCGCACCGGGACTCGCCAACACGGCGGACCTCCTGCCACCCACAACGGAGGAGCCGGGCGCGCTGGCACACACAGCCCCTTCCCCGGCGATCGGGCGGGAGGCGCGGAGCCCACACCCCCCTCTGCTCTCGCTCTCCCTAAGTCGCCTCATAAAGGAAGTGCCCCGCAGCCCCGCCGCGAACTTAAGGCTTTCAACCAGCCCTCCTCGTCCTGTGGGTTGCACATCCTGTTGTTATTCCCCAGCTCCGCCTCGCGCGCTTCCTCCGGGGCAGACCCAGCCCTCGGAGGGACCGGGCTGGCAGGCAGGAGCTCCGGCCAGCTCCGCCGGGCGCCGGGCGCGCTTACCTTCCGTCTCAGCGGCGATTTCAGCTCCGAAGACCGGGGGCGGGATCGTCGGGTCCAGGACCGGCTTCAGCAGCACATAGAGGGGGCCTTCCTTCCTGGGCGTGCAGGGCGCTAGCTGGGTGGCGTGGTGGTCGGCGCTGAGGTCTTGCAGCGGCGGCCGCGGGGGCAGGATCGGAGCCGCTCTCCTTTATTTTCCCTCCGCTGCCCTCCCTCCCAGCTCAGCGAGACTCAGCCCGGCCACTGCCAACAATGAGCTGTGTTTCTTAGGGCTTTGGCCACAGTTAATATAAGGAGCTCAGGAAGGGCGGAGCGAGGGCCTCCCGGCCGGGAGGCGGGAAAAAGCGGATTCTGGAACGCCGGGCACGCCGGACTGGGTCGTGGAGCTGCGTCGGGCCCCCCCCCCCCTTACTCCGCCCCCCTCCCACGGCCAGAGGCAAGTGCACCGAGGCTGCAACGGGGCCGGGGTCCTGCCCCGTTGCACCCCCAGACTCTGGTTTCTTCCCAACCCGCAAATGTGGGGGTTGGCCCTGCACGCCGGGTACAAGGAGAAAATGCTCCTCGGACTCCTAGCCCGCAGGTATCGCCTTCCCGGAGAGGAGAGAGGAAAACTCACCGCGCCCCAGCCCCCCCGTACGGCCGGATCCCCCATCCCAACCTCTTCCACCGGGTTCGCCTAGCGGTGTGGGCTACCTCCTATGGGAAAAGGGGGTTCTCTCGCGCCCTAGCCCTCCATAGTGCCCTTCCGCCTCCCCGGTTTTGCAAAAGCTTCCTTGGAAAAGGCTGAGAGGGACGGCTGTGTTTTTCCCCCGAGTGGGGTTTTAAAGCCCGGGACAAATAATGCCACCGCCGCCCCCGAGCGCGCTTTCCTGGGCTGTGCCTTTGTGGGTTTTTTTTGTAGGGGCAGCAGTAAGCTGATTTAGATATACTCCTTGTAGATGCATTTTTTTATTTTTATTTTCCTCCTTTCAAGGACAGGAGCTGGGGGCGGGGAGCGGCACGGGCTGCAGGTGGACCGGGCGCGCTCGGCGGCCTGGCCGCCTCCATTCCTTGCGATGGGGAATCCGGACCGCGCTTTGGGGCCCACCCGCCGCTCCCGGGGTACGTGTGCTTCAGCTAAGTTTGCTTTGCAGCTCGCTCTTGGTAGCTTTGGCATCCGAGCTGAGGCGTCTCTGCTCTGTAAACAAACTCAGCGATCCTCGTCCCCAGATCCACCTTTTTGCACATACGCAGTTTCTTGCTTCTGCTGTTGCCCTTGATCCGGGAGGGAGGTGGGGGTGTGTGTGTGCAAACTTGCACAGCCTCCCTCTGGCCTCTGCCTGAGGGTTTGGGGTTGATTCAGAAGCGAATGGGTTTGTAATTAAGAAACGCGAAGGCTGCGTAAGGCTGCTGCTGCTGGAAAAGGAAAACAAATAGCACGGTAATCGTTTGGTAAATAAAGTTGTTCTGGAGGTGGACGCGTAGCTGCACGTCCCATATGGCACCGCGCGCGCGCACACACACACATACACACACACACACACACACACACACACACACACACACACTCCTGGGACTCTTGCTTTGCAGGGAAATTGTTCGGCGGAGCAATGGGCGATTATAATAACCGTGCTTCCCATAACGTGACACGACTAGCCTGGTCTCCTCTTCGGCTCACTGACTTGCAAATAAAAGCCTTAACTCGGGTCTGGGCCACAACCTCTCTCTCTTGCTAAGTCGGGAAGCAGAATTGTTTCTCCACCGCCACGAGGAGGCTGCTGCTCCAAGCCTTTCTATTGCTCTTTATGTGGTAACAGCGAGTTTAGCATGTAGCGCTCCGAATAAGGACTTCTGTTCAGAGTTGTTTCTTCATAACTCTATAGCCATTGAAGACTTCCTGCTGCCAAGAGCCGGTTCCCCGCATCCCCTGCTCCCTCCACCCCCCCTTTTTTTCTCCCTTCGCCTTCACAAGACTTATAGGCCTTATGTCTTGAGAACTGGAAATCCTGATACATTTTTTCCTTTTCAGGAATTTGCAAGTGAGACTGAACGCTGTTTATTTTCTATAACCCCTCCATCTTCCATATATCACTGTTCTCTTTTTCCTTTTCCAGGCTCTCCAACATGGATGACAGTATATGCAATAATTTTTAAACCTCAAAGATCCTTACTTTTTGTTAATCAGCTTAACAATAACCCACAACCTTCGGACCAACTATAGATCCTTACTTTTTGGAGACTTGTGCACAGAACACATTGCATCGTTGGTTGCAACCATCCCCTATTATCCTCTCCACCCACTACCTTTTACCTGTAGGTCTTGGATATGAAGTTGCAGAATCAGAGTCTTGGAAGAGACCTATGAAAAATAGACTCCAAAATATCAACAATTGCCAGATACATGGCTTTCTACCCCGTTGTCAGACAGCAGTGTCTTCAAGGACCAGCTCTTGAATGTCTCCTGGAAAGAAAGGTGTAGCTCCATCCGTTCCATTGCTTCCACGTAATATTGGGCAATGCCTTAAAAGGTCACTTCCTCCTCCCCCACCTCACAGAGGGGGAAACATTTGTTCTGGGACTTGCTGGTTAGACTGTGGCACTCCTTGTCCATTTATTCATCCATCCAATGAACGTTTCCCAAGCGCCAGGCACTTTTCCCAGTGCCCGGAGAGACAACTAAGATAGGAACTCATGGTCTGAAGGAGGAGGTGAACAAACAGCCTTGGACACACTGTGATCAGTGCCACAACAGCATTCGACACAAGGACTGCTGGGAGCACATAGGCAGGACACCCATTCAGGGCCTTGGGAAGGCTTCCCTGTGACTCAGTTGAGGCCTGAGGATGTGTAAAAGTGGGGCCGCCCCAGGAGGGGGCACAGAGGAAACAGGTCGGAGAACTAAACTGGGCTGGATCCTGTGGGCTTTGGTCCTCAATTGAGAACTTTAGATTGTATCTTGAAGACAACGAGAAGCTGGTGAAGGCTTGTGGATCAGTTAGATGATCAAATTTTTGTTTTAGGGAGATCAGGACAATACTGTGGAAAATGGATTGAGAAAGTAAGATTGGAAGCAGGGAGTCCAGTGACAGTCATCCGGGGGTTTATCCTGTAAACCTGGGTAATATAACCATCAAGCAGTATGACCAGCAAACTGTCACACTTCATTTTCCGAGGGCTTTCATAACCAAGTACCCATGAACTTTGTTTATGCCGCTCAGAATTTTATTTTCTCACATCTCTGGAGGCTAGAAGGCCAAAATCAAAGTGTTGGGAGGGTTGGTTCTGAAGATTGTGAGTGAAAATCTGTTCTATGTCTCTCTCTCCTAGATTGGGTAGTTTGCTGATCATCTTTGGTGTTCCTTGGCTTATACATGCATCACCCCAATCTCTGGCTTTACCTTCACATGATGTTTTTCCCTGTGTGATTGTATCTTTGTGTCCAAATTTTCTTCTCCTTCTCCTTCTCCTCCTCCCCCTTCCACCCCTATTCTCCTCCTCCTTCCTTTTCTCCCCCTCTCCACTACCCCTGCTCTCTCCCCCTCTGCCCCTCCCCCTCTTCCTCTTCCTCCTCCTTCTTCTTTCTTATTGGATTAGGGCCTATCCTAATGACTTCATTTTAATGTGATGACCTCTATAAAGATCCTCTCTCTAAATAAGAAATAAGGTCACATTCTGATCTACTGGGGGTTGAGATTCCAACATCTTTTTTTAAAAGGACACACTTCACCCCATAACAGTGGTAGAGAAACTGAATAACACAAGATCCCTGCCATTATGGAAGAGAGATGCTGCCTGAAACTCTCTTCCCAGTGATCCTGCTGGCCACACTCTCACTTCTTCCTGTCTTGCTTAGATACACCGCAGTGAGGTCTTCCTGGCCATCAACTTGCATGGCAAGATCCTTTGTTTTCTTACTCTGTCTGTTTTCCTCCTTTATCCCCACCTGGCATGCTGCACGTTGGATATCGTTGTCTTCCCCAGTAAGATGGCAGCTCCAGGAGAGCAGAGATCTTACTCATTCAGTGTCTTAAGAAGTCGTGGTGTATCAGTCTTTGACTGATTAGATTAATGTGTGAATGAATGAGTGGAATATAACAGAGGTGTTAAGGGAAGCCAAATGAAAAGCTTGGGGAAGGAGGGCAGGGAAGATTTTTCTGGAGAAGGTTACTTCCAGGGCTGGAGGAAGAAACAGCGAGTAGAAAGGAGAGCAGCAGCTGGCCCCTGTGGGCATTGTGGCCTCTCATGCGTGTGGGGAAAACTGTGATCTGTTTGGGAAGATGGCTCACCTCTGGGTCAGGATTGCTGGCTGCTGGTCCTCATTGATGTAAGTATTTGATTGAAACACATCTTTGAGAAGTAAGCCTCCAGCTTCAGCTAATTCCCGAGTTGAAGAAAGCTGACTGAACTTCAAAAAATATGTGAAAGAGTCTATACATGTGTGGTGGGGTGGGGGTAGGGTGGGGTCTCAGTCTGAGTTTTGTGCTTTACATAAAGGACTTCACGTAATACGCACCCCAAGGATGACTTTCATCAGTCTAGAAAGGAGAATTTTGAGTCTCAGAGGGTTTTAAACAAACAAACAAACAAACAAACAAAACATGTCCACTTTCTCAGAGGGATGAGTTAAAACGGGAGAGAAAGAAAGTCAAAGGCAGACACTGGTTGGATCCCTTCTCTCTCCCTCCTCTCAACACCTTGACTCTGGGCCTTAGCTGGTGAGGAAACACTGCTGCCCATGGTCCCACCATTCACTCAGCCATCACAGTGAGTCAGTATTAGAGTGAGTCAATGTGACAATGGTCTCTATTTCTGCCTTTTTCCTATTTCCTTGTCTCCCTCATTTATGGGGTCTGTGATGAAAAGTCCCATATTTTACTGATCTGTGGAATAACTCCAGATGGGAAATATTGGTGGATTCATAGTTTCTGATCTAGAAACTATGGATGGCCTTTAATGTCAGGGTGATAACATCTATAATAATAAAAGTGTAACATGCTAATTGGACTGGATGTCCTACCAGACCAAGGTCGGGTCCCAGGTGCCAGAGGGAAGCCTGTGTTGGCAGTCAGGGGAAGGAAGGCCTACTCTTGCATGAATTTTGTGCATCAGGCCTCTAGTAGTTAATAAAACAATTGAAAGCCATATATATAACATTGCATTATTTTTGAGTTGAATACATTATTTTTTACATGTATGTGTATATGTCAAAATCATATATATATATACACACACATATATATACATATATATATACATATATACATATATATACACATACTTTCATTACAGTATATTGTTGTATATTCTTATTTGTTACTAGTGGCCTGGTGCATGGATTCATGCACACTGAAAGGAAATTAATTAGAAAAAATATTTTAATATCGCTATTCGCCCCTTCTCTGTAATAGAAGTTTCAACCAAACTCACAGTCAATAATGACAGATCAAAAAACATGTGTGCGATTGGCACCAGTGAGAGCTTTATATGTATCATGCTTGCTTGAGTCAACTTAGCCTTTTATAGATATAGAATAAACTTGCTTAATTAGACCCACTTTCTGATTCAGCTAAGCTTTTTCCATCCCAGTGAAGCACCCCAACTTCTCTTTCAGGTAATTGTTAGCAACACAGCAGTAAATATCAACATGAAGCAGATTATTATTGTAGATCCCACAGGGAGAACAAAGGGTAAAGTACTTAACTGCAGAAATGTTTGACTATATTCTGTGCAGTGAGAAAACCTGAAGTCATTTTCAAGGTCCACCATTTCTTACTTATTTTCAGTCAGGTCAAGTTTCTAAACTTTTTAAATCTCTGTTTTCTGGCTAATGAAAAAAAATAAAATAAAAATAAAGGATTCCACTGAGTCTCCTGTCTACCTACTCTAGGACATCTGTGAGGATCAAATGAGATGAGGCATGGGAAAACACTTCACAGGCATTTGGCTTACACCTGGCTATAAAGCAAGTCGTGTTCCTGGGCTGAAGAAACAACAAAGAGACTAGTTGCTAGGGAGAGGAAGCCAGGTGTTGCTATGTGACATCATTACCTGGCACCTACAGTGACTGTTTCTAGGCTGGGCTGTGGGCCGCATTTTGCACCATAGGGTTTTGGCCGCATTCCCTGTGTTTTGATGGGCTGTTGCTCCGGGGTGGTGGCAGGGCCTGTGTCCCACTTGGGTAAGGTGACCAGATTTTAACATTGGTAAAGCGGGACACCATTGACCTGGGGGGAAGGGGGTGCTCTTGATTAAAAATTTGGTCTACATGGAACAACAAAAATTTTCATAGAACGCAAAAATAGAATTGTAATGTATTTTTTTAAATTTCAACATAAGTACAATTTACAAATATGATAAATAAATAAAAATTATGTATAGTATTTTATTCTTTGGCATATTTCTCATTTGAATGATTTTTTTTTAGTAGATTTCTGTCATTGTTTAAAAGGTCATGAAAATTTTCACAAGAATTTGTTAAATTATATTTTACACATAAAATGGCTTTCAAAGTCTCAACATTTAATTGTAATGTAAGTGTCACTTTCAAGGTTGGCGCTAGACTTTTTGCCGCCACTAAAAAATATAAATAATAAATAATATGAGTACTGTCTGCTAAATTCAAGAAAATTTATGTACTTATGAAATAAATAAATAAATTACTTACCTAAATTATCTGAATAGCTGATTTGTAATGACATCACTTGTTTAACTAGCTTACTAGCACGCACTACGATGTGTATCATCTGAGAGACAGTTACAAAATGTTTTTGTTGTTGCAAACTTTGATAAGCAGTTGTCGATAATCAGTTCTCAACAATTATTTGTTATTATTAAAGTTTAACATTATAAAATTAACAAAAATTATATAAAACTCATATCCTGGATAAATAGCCACATGGCCACTAAAAACCATATATTCCCTTTCCATTCTCCCGCCATTCCCTAGCTTGTCATGAATTCTTTCCAAAAATTGGGACTTTTTTAAAACGCCTGGGACGTGGGACAAATTGTTAAAAATCGGGACTGTCCAGCCAAAAGCGGGACGTCTGGTCACCTTACATTTGGGGGAAGCCGAGTGTTGGTCTTGTCATAGCAACAGGTAGGATGGTTGGAGGGACACTTAGCATATTAACCATATATATATATATATATATATATATATATAGAGAGAGAGAGAGAGAGAGAGAGAGAGAGAGAGATTATTAATTTCTTACTGTGCCTAAAATCTAAAATCTAAGTTAAACTTTATCATAGGTATGAATGTATAGGAAAAAATATACATAGGGTTAGGTACAACCCATGATTTCAGGCATTTACTAGGGGTCTTGGAATGCATCCCCCTGTTGATGAAGGGGGCTACAGTAACTGGCATTTTATTAGTGTACAGCTTTAACAATGCATTAGACAATATTCACATTGATATTGAAGGTGTGGATAGGGTATGTTGGAAGGCAGAAGACAAATTCAATGACCTTAACTAATTAGAGAAATGCTCCATCTAAAACAGGATTATATTCAATAGGAAAAATTTCAAAGGCCCCATGAGAACAATAACAAATTACATGGGTACTGGATGGGAAATTCTTGGCTAGATATAATAAGTCCAGCCCCCCCCCCCCCCCCCCCCAAAAAAAAAATTTTTGGGTCCAACTGAGCTGTTATTGGTTGAATGAGAGGCAGCAGTGGAATGCTGTCCTTAAAAAGGAAACAAATTGTAGAGTATTAGGAGGGAGAGTATCACATGGTAGAGCCGAAGTAATCCTTTTGCTACACTTGGCTCTTCTCAGAGATTGTGGTTGGTGTGTAACATTACATTTTAATAAAGTGTTACAGAAACTAAAGAAGGTTCATTTCAAAAAAGGAAATATGTTTTAAGGGGATGGGAAATGGGAATTATAATGGCTATTTAATCTGGAGAAGAAAAGGCTGACAGGTGACTTAATACATATGTTCTGTTGTACACACAGGGAAACTAATATGGTGGATCCTTTCCAGATGTTTCCCTTTTCCACTGAGACAAAGAAAAAAGAAAGTGTTTTTTAAAAGAGAGCTTTAGATCAGTGGTTTTCAAATTGTGTCCTGCAGACTTTGAGTGTTCTTATCTTGACTTTTATGTGCTTTATGTGTTAAGGATTTCTTATTTGAATTTGTTTTAAAACCTTGTTCTTATGTTAAACAGTTGTGAAAAGAAAAGCTTTTGGTAAGTAATACAAAAAATCATAGAATTCTAATTCAGGGTGGGACTTTAAAGAGAGTCTTTCCCCACACTCCCTCAATTTCTAGATGAGAAATCCGAGGTCCTGAGAGGTTAAGTGACTTGCTCATAAAGGATTTCCTAAACATCAGGATTTTAAAGCATCAGAGCAGATTACCAGAGGGACCTAAGTCTTTATGAAGACTTCTAGAGATGTGTTGAATGGTTTAGATCGGGATTTCCCAACTGGCTGGCAGGTTGTAAAATTCAGTAACAATATCTGCATCAATTCCTACTTGTTCAAAAATGAGAAATAAAATCATTTAAAAATATTTTTGCAGGTCAAAATGAAAGTTCAAGAGTCTCTGAGTGTGCATGTGCCGAGTGAGCCTACTGGGCTGGTCATAGACATTCAACAACATTCTATGAGCAGACACTTGGCTCGTTACCCTCTTGCTAAATACCTTCTTCAGAGGGGCGGGTGGTTTTTACTGTTTATAACTTTTGGTATTTGAATTCTCATTTATATATGGTGTTTTTTTTTTTTTTTAAGATAGAAGACAAATGGTCCTGAATAAAATAGATCAATGAGAAATGTAATCATGGTTATTATTTTGCAAATGACTTATGATGATGCTCACCCCACCCAGAGGATGCATTCATATAAAGAAAATTCTTATATAGTACAAATACATAATCCTCTGTATGTATTTATAACTTTTATATAAACATAATTGTGTATGTATATTTGCAAATACTATAATTGCTTGAAACTATTTCTTTTTTCTCATTAACTACAAACAAAATTATAATTATTTTTCAACCCCCCAGCTGGTTTTTAAATAGAAAGTATAAGAACTACAAACATAAAAAAATGAAAGTATTTTGTGTCAATTTCTGATATGTAGTAATATTTCAGTCTATGTAGCATGGTTCAGTGGTTGAACATTGACCTATGAACCAGGAGGTCATGGTTCGGCTCAATCCCTGGTGTGGGGTGTGCAGAAGCAGCCAATCAATGATTCTCTCTCATCATTGATGTTTCTCTCTCTCTTTCTCCCTCTCCCTTCCTCTCTGAAATCAATAAAAATATATTTTAAAATGAAAATATTAAAATTAAAATTTCTTGAATAAAATAACAACAAAAATAGAGAAGCCAAAAGAATTATTTAAAGACTATGGAGGTTCCATGAACTCAAGTTGAATAAAAACTGGTTTGGGTGGTATCTGGTCTTCATTATTGTTAATACTTTGGATCATATAATTATTTTTTATAATAAATAATTTGAACCAATGGCTGAGGCCAGCATCGAGAATTTAAACTACTGGAAAGTCTGAATGTTAGCCAATCTTTTTTAAAAATATGGGGTTCTTTCCTATATCAAATAAGTATATGAGCCCCAAAGTGGTTTACTTGTTTGTTCTTTAGTTCCTTCTCCCTTTCATTCAAAGTCCTGTGTAATCACTAGATAATAATGATATGTACTAGTGTGACAATTGTTTGTGTTTTGAATGGTGTTTTCTGGGGTGCTTGTAAGTGCTTCAGTACTTTTAAGTATTTTAAACAAGCTTGTTTACACTACTAACAGTAGTGAGGGAGGGAATCTAAGATAATTTGACATGCAGCCCAGCTTCTGGAATCAGTAGGTAGAGGCACCAGAGAAACACCCTCAAAACTTTGGGATAATATTATTTTTTTGGAGTGAAATAAAGATGCATAAACATGTATAAGATAAGGTCAGCAGACTTAGGTGCCCTGAGTACCTTGACAGTTAGTGGCCACAAGAATTCCAGCAGTAGAAGGGCATACTCCTGTTGTAAATAATAAATGCCTCTTCATCAGTCTACTGTGGTTTGATGAGTGTGAGGGCCAGTTCAGCTCTGGATGGATGGACCGGTGAAACTGAAGACCAGGCATTGGCTTGTGGTGGCATCAAAGGTAAAGACATAGGTGTGCTGACTGATTCTTCTGCTTCCCTCCCTTTCTATTATTTCTGTGCCATAGTATGGTGGGCCTGTTGAAATAATTTGAAATTCTGAATCATCAGATTCCTACTGACTGATACCTTTTAGTGCATTGCCATCCTAAAAAAAACTTAACTACAATTTTTCTCCAGACAGGTTAGGCCCCTGCATTATTGCATCTATTGTATATGATGCCTTGAGATGCTCCCTCATAGTCCTTCTCACAATGTGTAGTTACACATTTATTTTGTGACTCATTTACTATTGTCGCCAGAGTAGCAGGGACCACACTTCTATCTTATCTCCATTTCACAGCATCATATCAGTGCAAAGCACTACCTAACTTAGAGTCAGTGATCATGAAACTAACAGTTCTAATTCCTTCCACCTTTACAGTTAAGCAACTGAGATTAAGTTTCAAGCTTCCTTTACAAAATAAAACTTGAAAATGTTTCCCAGTCATCTGGGTTGCCACTTTGTAGACCCTCAAAAATTTCTTCTCTATTAAGTAACAAATAATTTACAAAGATCACTTATAAAATTAGTTTGTTTTCAATTTCTTTTAGTCCTTCTTTCCTTCACCACCTTCTCAAGATTCAAAACTCTCCCCAGTAATGTAGATGCTAAGCCACTGTTTCCTGTCTTCTTTATTGACTTTGTGAATCCTTCATAATACATCAGCAGGAGGAAGAGAACTGAAAATAAAAGGCAGTTCTCTACCTGGCAGCAGAGGCTCCTCATTCCCATTTTTTTCCACATGTCCAAGGGTTTTACAGAAGCGGCCCAGCAGAAGACAAACCCACATGCAATGTGTCCATGTGTTCCCATATTATTGGCACCATAAGGGAGCATAACAATGTTTTTTACAAAATATTATTTTTAAAAATAACTTACCTTTTATTGAAATTGTTGAATACTTTATATTACAGTAAATTTGATTTAAAAATTAGGAAAGAAGTCAATTTCAAAAAAATATTCTCATGTTGAAATCATGAAGGACCACCCCCACCCCCCCGGGGCAAAAATTTTGTGCACTGGGCCTCTAGTAAAAAAAAAAATAATTTTTTTTTTTAAAAGCAAAACCAAAATAAAAATAAAACAGAAAACAGATTGGTGGTTGCCAGAGGCAGGGGTTGGGGGTGGGGGGTGGGTGAAATGGGTAAAGATGGTCAAAAGGTATGAATTTCCAGTTATAAAATAAATAAGTTATGGGGGTGTAGCAAGGTTACTATAGTTAATGATGCTGCACTTTATATTTGAAAGTTGATAAGAAAGAAGGTCTTAAAAGTTCACATCACACACACACAAATTATAACTATGTGTGGTAATGGATGTTAACTAGACTTAGCGTGGTGATCATTTGCAATATATACAGATATAAAATCGTTATGTTGTATATGTCAATTATATTTCAACAAAAATATCTTTGGGGAGTTTACTAGTAGTTGGTGCACAAGGTATGATTATAAAATAATGGGAAGGATTTCATAAGCCACAGGCAAAAATGTGCCTGATCCCAGTCACACTGTGAATGCTGATGATGAAGTGTTTGAGGTAGACTCATAAGAATCATGGAATTATAGTCAGTTACATATGGGAAGGCCCATAAAACCATCTAATCCAACCCGTTTCATTTAGAGAAGACAAATTCAGGTGAACTGTCTTGCCTAAGGACACAGGGAATCAAGAGCGAGCCAGGAAGAATTGCACAAATTTACTTATGTGAACTGTCTTGCAGTGTGCATGCCCTGTTGCATATGCCTTGCTGACAAGCCTGAAGGGATCAGCTGTGCACCAGCTAGCACTTGGGAAAACCCTCATGTAGCTGAAGAGTTCCCTCACTGCTCTCATGAGACTGTCAGGGTTATTAGTTCTCTGGAATCTCTAGAAAGCCAGGACCCTATTAGAGCTTGAGCTGATGTGAGGCCCATTGGGTGATAGTGGTGTACTCTGAGGCAGATGAAAGATCAGGATCCTCCAATTCAGACAAAGTTGCAGGACCAGTTCACTGATAACATCTTTATATTCTGCTCTCAGATTATTTCATGAGAACTGTTTATGACAGGCAGACGCACTGGTTCCAATACCGGGGCAGGGGTTAGGGGGGCAAACATAGAGCTTTATTAGTTGGAAATCAGGTTCAAAACTGAAATACTTGCAGACAAAATTATAGTTCTGACTTAGGTAAACAAATGAAATCTGAAAAAGAAAAGGGCCTGATATGGATTATACTGGCAAAGTAGGCATTTGTCTTCACCTATTGTGTCACTTATCATTGGGTCAACTTTCTTTTCTTTTCTTTTTTAATATATTTTATTGATTTTTCACAGAGAAGAAGAGAGAGGGATAGAGAGTTAGAAACATCGATGAGAGAGAATCATCGATCAGCTGCCTCTTGCACACTCCCTACTGGGGATGTGCCCGCAACCAAGGTACATGCCCTTGACCGGAATCAAACCCGGGACCTTTCAGTCCGCAGGCCGACTCTCTATCCACTGAGCCAAACCGGTTTTGGCTGGTCAACTTTCTTTTCACTCCCCTATTTATTACAAGGTTCTTTTAACATAGAAGTCAGGTAAGGCACCACTGGAATTTTGAAGTGTAACTGGACATTAGGATTTACACTCTGAAAGTGAGTGAAATTAGGAATGACCACACATAATGTATGAAATTAGCTATCGAGAGAAATAACTTAAGGCCACAAAGCAACATAAATGATTAGAATCAACTATGAAAGCTGAAGTGTAATGAGTTGTCTAAAGGAAGAGGTATCAACTGAAGGCAGGTAGCCAGCATGGAATCTAGGTGGAATGGAATCTAATGAGCAAGAAATTGTGTTCATCTGCCCCGGACAAAAAAACCCACAGGTTTTGGTTCCTAGAGAAGTGTTCTTTACTGTGTGGGAGTGTTTGCTCAGTGGCTTTACCTTGATCATTCTTCTCTCTGCTCTGATTTCAAGTCCACCAAGGGAATTTTTGATAAATAATTCAACTTGTAAGAATGAGGATAGGGTAATAAATGCTCATCCTACTAGGTAGACATGAGTAGTTCAGCCACTTAAAAAGCATGTTTTCCCCCCCAGTAAATATTATTAAATCTAGGGATGAATATATACTTTATCTTAATTCTGGTTAGAACATGGCAGCCCTAGCAGGTTTGGCTCAGTGGATCAAGCATCAGCCTGTGGACCGAAGGGTCCCAGGTTTGATTCTGGTCAAGAGCAAGTTCCTTGGTTGCAGGCTCCTCTTCAGCCAGGCCCTGGTCCGAATACTTGCAGGAGGCAACCAATGGAGGTGTTTCTCTTACATTGATATTTCTCTCTGTCTTTTCCTCTCTCTGAAAATCAATGGAAAAATATCCTCAGATGAGGATTAAAAACAAGCAAACAAACAAATACCATGTCAGCACTTTAAAAGTTGAGTTTCTGTACCTGAAAGTTAAGAGTCCATTCTGTAACATGGTGACTCCCACCCACATATTGCCATCCGAAGACTAACTGGACCCTCTCTAGCACATAGAGAGGCAGCTCATTCTCTATGAAGACTACATCTTTGTTTCTTATATCCTTACTGGATATAAGGATACTTATATCCTTATCTCATCATCAGCAATGCCTACCCCATTAGCCACCATACTAGCAATGCTCTTTTGGGAGCTTTGAGACCCCTTACTAGTTCGCCAAGGTAGTGAGCTCAGCTTTCTAGTGCCTTTCAATACTTCTGAAGCCTAGAGGCCATAAGGTTGCTCAGGGTATTTAAAATGTTCAGTTGCTTTTACTTCTGACTTTAATTATTTCAACCATATTGATAACAGTGGGAACCTCAAGTAGATCAGAAACTCTATTTATTTAATAAGTAGAGGTCCATTGCATGAAGAGATTTGTGCAATAGGCCTTCCTTACCTTGGCTTCCAGCAACAGTTTTCTTCCTGGCACCTGGGACCCAGGCCTTTGCTCCAGCTAGAGTCTGACTTCTTCCCCTATGCTGCAGGCTCCTGCCAGAGTCTGCCACCTTCCCTGTGGTACTCCACTCCTGTGGATCCCTTCACATCCTCCCCCACCTCCCATAGCAGGCATCCTGCCCCACTCAGCCACTCTGTGCCTGGAGAAGCTGGCCGGCCACCATCTTTCTCCTAATTTGCATACTCCCTCCTGATTGGCTGGTGGGCATAGTGAAGTGACAGTTAATTTGCATGTTTCTCTTTTATTAGGGTAGATAGAAGAGTTCATTATAAATTTTTCCTATTGACTAGGAATCTCCCCCTTACTCCCTTCCCCAAAATAGGCTCTAAGAGAGAGAGAGAGAGAAAAAAGAAAGAGATTTTGGTAGTGTCTTTTGCTATTATCAGCTGACACACTGAATTCTCCTCTTTAGACCACACTGAACCCAATGACTTAGAAAAAGAGTATGCCTTTGAGGGAGAAAGAATGAAGAGAGAGGGGCTGTAAGTGCTTAGTATCTGTTATAAGCTATATAGTATGCCATTTGCATTGTCTTCTTTAATTTTAATATCAATTCTATTAAAAAAGAAGGAATTATCTGAAGCTCACAGAGTTAGGTGATTAACTGAAGTCACTATCTGAGCTAGGGTTTCAAATGAAGTCTGCCTGATTCCAGAGTTGAAAGGCTTTCTATTATTGCTTATGACCTTTAAAAGACAGTGGGGTGGAATATTAATGACTCCAGACTAAAGTTAAGCTTTGCAGGGCAAAATTCAGGAAAACCATCCAAGAGTCTTTATCCATTGGCAAAAGGCAGTTTGCAATATGTACTTTCTCCATCTGTATTAGTCTAGATGGAAAGGAGGCAGATATTCCCCTTCTTCCTTCTACCCTCCACTTTCTAACTTTAAATGAAAGAATAGCTTTTCAAAAGATACACTAAGACAGAAAAATCTGAACACAAGAATAAACGGTGAAACAAACACAGAATGAGGAAAGACAATAGATAATTGTAACAGTAAACCCTGGGGGAAGCAAATTTTCTCAGAGCTTCCTGGTAACCAAGGCAAAAAGAGAAACATGTTGTGTTCCATGGTTTTCACTGTCAAATAAGGAAAGGACTATTAGTTCATTATGAAATGCAAGTGTTTTTGTTGTTGTGCTACTCTTAGCTGTGAAAGGAATTTATCAGCTGAGTTATTCTAAAAGAGATATTGAATGATAAAGGTGAGAACATACTAGAGAATAGTTTTATTTCTAAAAAATTAAACTAAGATAGTTTTCTGTACACACAGATGCCTCTTTGACAGATAACTTTGGCAGACCAGTGAATTTTTATGTTCTGGGTGTTGATTCAGTTAGGCACAATAACTTTTGATATGTTGACCAAAGAAAGTCTTCCCTTGAGAGTCTTCAGAAGCCTCCTCCCATGGAATCACTCAGAATCTTTCTCCTGTAAGTTTTAAGTGTCCTGCTACTGAGATGCTTGTTTCTCGCCTTAGTTCAGGTTGAACCATTCATGAGCATTTCTCTATCTGCTTTCTTTCTTGTCAACACATGTCAGAAATTGAAACTGAACTTGGACTTGAATAATCCATTTCTTCTTTGTGACATTTGTTAGAATCGTGACTATTTTTAGTTATTTTCCCAGTTTTTTTTCCCTTTTAATAACAGTTATGCAGTAATATTTCTGCTCTTTGAGGACAGCTTCTGCAGCCATCAATTTTGTGTACCTCTGACATTATACAGGCATATTTTCTTTTCATTTAAAGTAAGCTTTACTGAAGTTTGCAGGAAGACCAAGGTGGAGCGATTATATTGTAACTGCACAATAAACTTACAGCTGATTTCTAATAATTTTTTCATGATTGAGATGAAAATAACCTAAGCAAACACCTTATGGAAGAGTAAAAATTATAGAAAAATTAACTTGCCATTCATTATAGAAAAATAACCCCCGTTGAAAATACAAAAGTATTTTTTAAAAATGAAATAGAACTTGCCAGTTGTTTTTTTTTTTTTTTTTTTAGGTTGACACTTTAGGATTTTTTTCTTCTGGTACTTTACAGAAGGACTTTCCAAGGACTGCAGAGGAGGTTGGAGTGAAAATACACCACTCCCTTCATTAGCGTTGCTTGCAAAGCCATGTGCCTTGAACTTGCATTCGACGGGAATTGCTCTGTGGGTTTCTTCTAATTCCCTGGGCTGTGGGCAGCTGCCTTCACGCAAGCCGGTAAGATGAGCCCAACACAAAATGATCACATCTGGGTGGTCTTCAGTGTGGGAAAGAGCCTCAGCTGTTAGCTAACAGGCTGTGAAAAAACCATTTGGGCGAAACACACTGTCTTCAAATATGGCACTTTGATTTTCGCTCTAAGTGTCCTTTCCCCATCACTGGGTACTTCTTCATTTCTCCACCCCTTTGCCTGAGAGCTGTTGGGGCTTCCCCTTTCAAGGTACCTATTTGGTTCAAAAACATTTTTTTTTTTAAATGATCCGTCCTTTTAGAGGGAGAGAGGACTGATGAATGAGTTGTATTCCTGGTGGGCAGAATTCGTTTTGCATCATCCCCTCAAGATTCCTTAGCTTTGGTCATCTCCTTTTCCCGGTTTACATCACCCAAGCTTCCTATCTCCCTTGGAGGCCTTGTGTTAGTCTGAAGTCAGGGATTTCTGGCAAAAGGCAGCTTGCAATATGTACTTTTCTCAAAGCCCAGCTGCTGGGGTGGAGACCATGCTGTGAAGAGGCTGCTCTGTTGGTGTTCTTGCCTAGGCTGGAAGACGTATCTTCTGCCACGCCCCAAGCTGGGACTGGGACACTGTTTTTCAAGATGCTTGTGCATATCAAATAGGACTTCCCAGAGGCTCCTTCCAAGCTGCTTCTGCATTTCAAAGAGGGTTTACTGACCCCATTAGTGAAGTCGAAGAGGCTTTGTACAGGTGTGGGGCTCTTTAGGAAGGACTTTCTATAGGTTCCCCTGTGTTGAGCAGACAAAGAAACCCCTGCATTGGTTGCTAAGCTATTAAAAAAAAATGCTTTGTTGCTCTAAGGAGGAAAACAGACACTGTAGAAAGAGGAGTTTTCACAGAATATTGTAGACCTGGTGCGAGTGAATGAAGCTAATATTTTTCTTTCCTTAGCAGATCCATCTTGGCAATTACAGTTATATCTGTTATCCTTTGGTGACATTAAGCTTGTTAGTGCCATTGTCATCGCCTTATAGTTAGACCTATCCCTCCAGTGTCCCATTTCTCCAGTCCCTCCTACACGTTACAGAGAAATAGCTCTTTCTAACATAAAAATCATATCATGTTTCCCACTTAAAAATTTTTCAAGAAACCACAGGAGGCATGGCAGGGAAATCCTTTCTGCCCTGGCCCCTGCCTTCCAGTCCAACTATACCGTCTCACGGTTAGCATACTTTCTTAGAGCAGAAGAGGACCAACATTGATCAGCATGCGTTACCAAGTACCACTCTTTTATAGTGCACTTTGATCCTCTTAATGACGCCAAGAAGTAGAGGTTTCCGTTTTATATATGGGAATATAGTTATTTAACTCCTTTAAGTCTTCATCTTCTAAGTGGTAAGACCTAGAGTCCCTCCCAGGTGGTCTAATGGCAGTCTGTGGGTTTAACAGCTACAGAACACTGCCTCTTCTGCTGACTTGCTAGTTGTTTCTGATGTACTGTACCAGCACAACCTCTCATGTCCTGTTTCCCCTTTCTGGGAAGGTCTATTTCATTTGCTCAACTGGCTGGCTCCTTTTCCACCATAAGGTCTGGGCCCCATTATTAACTCCTTTGGAAGTCTTCCCCGCCACCCCAAGGCGGAGTTATTATAGGAAATGACATCTCTCCAGCCATGGCTTTGGATTAGTGTGTGCAGTTAGCCCTTATGAAATTGTGTAGGATTCTTTACATCTTTATTTTTTTTTCCTGACTAGACTGTGAGTTATTTTGAAGGAAAGGATTTTATCTTTGTATTCCCAATGTCTACTTCAGTGCCTAACACCACAGGACTAGCTGGTGCTCAATGAATTCTTGTCAAATGGAATGAATGTACTACTAAGAATGAATGGATGAGAGTTGGGGGAATATAATTCATACAAGATTTGCTTATTCTTAACCACCCTTTGAAAGTCCATTCTCTGGTGCAAAAATTCCCTGTGAAAGGTCTCTACATTCCTTAGGATTGTAATGGACTCCTTGAGCCATTTTCAATATTCAAAAAAACGATAATGAAAACCTTAACTGGAGGTAAGTTTATATAGGCTAAATAAAGCGTCAAATTTCTTTGCTTTGGGCTAAAACTGTATCAATTTAGGGTGGTAACAGAGAATTTCTCGTATTAATTAGAAACCCCAATTGGCAGGAAAAGCTATATGTGATTAATAAAGCAATAGGAAGTAAATTATCTGCTACTTCAATACTGCTTGATTAAGGGAAGTCATTTCTCAAAGATTGGAATCACAGGGCAAACTCCCAACAAAAGTAATACTTACGGTACAAATATGGGAAGGTCTCTGCCTTCATTAAAAGTAATACTTACGGTACAAATATGGGAAGGTCTCGTCTCGTCCACAAAATTCTTATCTGCACCAAATCTGCTTCTCAGAAAGCTGGGGAAATTATATTATCATTGGGCAAATGCAGCTTTTCCATTAAATATTTTTTTGAACATTTCCATTGACATTTAATTGGATGTAAGAGTGATCTGGTTTCTTTATCTGCCATCCATTGATCATCAAATTTATAGCTTATTGAGTTAAATTTATGTTCTTTTCAAACATTTTATTGTTGCCATCTTCCAAAATAAGAGAAAGGAAAAACAAACAAACAATTAGAGAGCAAAGGAGACAAATGAATTTTTCTATGGCTTCTGGCCAGTCTGTTTTGGTTATGAAAACAGCCAGCTTCTTTATTGAAATAATATACAAACCTCCAATTTGTTAAATTTTTATTGACGTGGTCCGGAATATACCATATTGTACATTATTTCATCCCTGTCAATGAAAGCAAAAAAGAGCCTTCATTAGTAGTTCTGGCCCTATCTCAAACCTTTCTGTGATCTAATTTGGTCTTATGATTTATTATAAAATTTATAGTGTGAAACATTGCCATAACCTTTGGAGAAGTAAACTCATCAAACCTTTTGTAATATCTCCTCCATTCCTTGTTTGGTTGGCTCACGCATCTTCTTATATTGTAAATATTCTTCCCTTTCTTGCTTACCATCTTTATAGATAAGACTACTCTTTTTTTTAAAATTTTATTTTACTTCTGACTTCCAAAGTCGTCATCAACAAGCCTCAGGAAAGTTAGCTCTGACATCTGCAACACCCGATTCCATTCCATCTGAGGCACAGCCATTATCTATCTCCTCCCTCTGGTCCACCATCCACAGAGAAGCTGAACTTTTTTTATCCAAAAGCCAAATTGGATCCTGCTCATCCCCTATTAGAAATCTTCTAAGGCTCCTCATTGCTGACATCTCTGACTCCAATGTGGTGTTCAAGACCCTTGGCAATTTGTCTTCAAGGCTATTTTTTTTTTTTTTTTTTTGCTTCAATTGCCACCAAAACCACTGAGGTCTTTCCCTCTCCAACAAACTTGGATGCTTGCCTTTTCCAACATGGTGTGACCTTTCATGCCTAGAATGGTCTTGCATTCCTCTTTCATTCTCACTTATTCTCCAAAGCTCTGTTCAAATATCATCGCATTGTGGGAGTGTTTACTCATTCTTATTTTATATCAGATGTTGTCTTTTCATTTGTATTATAATTATGTCTGCCTCTTTCATTCCTGTGAGCTCTTTGAGGGCAGGGGTTGGGTTTCATTTACATTGTACCCCCAGGTCCAATAGCCTCCAGTCACTAGAAAGACCTTAAAACTTACCCATCAATGTGGGACACTTTTGAGAGTGCACGTGGGCACTGTTATTAATTAAACCAGGGCCACAGGTATAAAGCAGATTTTCTTAGGCAATATAGGATCTATTTTCATCCTATCAAATCACTCCAAGCCTTTCGATGTCCCTATTTTCACCTACTTTTCAGGTTTCTCTTTACCCAGTCTCCTTCCCTGCCATCCACCCAGTGTGGAGGCTTCCCTCTGGCCTCACCACACTGCCTTCAGTTCCATGATGGTTTCTGCTGTTGCTGTTTCTCTGCCATGTTCACCTGGAGACTCTTCTTCACTTTTCAAGATTCTCTTGTGCATAATTCCTGAGAGAAGCTTCCCCTGACTTCCCCCAGATTGGATTATCATTCTGGGATGCATGCCACTAAAAGCACACACTGCTTTGTATTACACAAATTTGCTAACTTTGTTGCCTTGCTCAACTTGAGTAAGTTGGAGCTTGGTAAGGCAAGGACTGCATCTTACTCGTCTCTGATTTTTAATCACACAATACTGTTTTAATAAATGTCACTTGAATTAAGCATCACTTTGGAATTACCATAGCTTTTCAGATGGCAAACTCATTAAATTTATTGTAACATCCCCCTTTACCAGGTGTACTGGTTAATCGAATTTTTTTCCCCATAGATGGAGTTACACATATGTTGATATATATGCTATTTGACATGTTTGCTATTTTATTGTATTGATAGCAAGCTTCAAAACTTCATATGTCAAATTTGCCGAAGGTGTTAACATCATAGATATTTTTACGCTTAAAAATGTCAAATTTTGTGCCAAAAAAAAAGAAAAGACTATTTGTGGGAAGTTTTAATTCATTATTTTGAAGAAAAATGCTGCTGAATATTTCAGGGAGCTTATGGTGAACATGCTCCATCTCAAGATACTGGTATTTAACACATATTTCTGGGATTGAAATTATTTGTCCATTTTAATAAATATTATATTGCTATGATTTTATGATTTTACTTGACATGTCACAGGTCTTTGGTTCTTTTGCACTATTTAAAAAAAAAAAATAGCTCCTAGACCAATAATCCTCTAACTAGCATTCTCACTTTGAAAAAATTTGAGAGCATGTCTAGCATCAATTTGTTTGATGAATATCAATTCCACATTAAATACCTTGGAAAATTCTGGGGAAATTCTGTGTTTTACGTGACTCAACAAAGTGAATTTCTCCTTACCTTATAATTCATCATATCACCTTGGCTTAATTTCAGCCAGCTTTCTGAAATCCTGAGCATTTGAGTGATTGATGTTTCCGAATGAGCCTTGAAAGTGGGATGACAGAGGAGCAACCTGTTTCTCTGCAGAACTTAGGAACCACATTCATGCACCTTTGTTAGAAAAAAAACACACTCTTCTCTCATTTCAATGCCCCATGGCCAGGAAGTGACACCTTTGGCATAGCCCCGGTCCAGAAAAGGGGTATTTAGACAACGGATGATGGGCTTGTCCCATTTCCTCCTCAGGCCCCTTAACTTCTCCCATCCATGGGAACACTCCTACTGGATGAGAGAGGAGAATTCCTGAAATCGGGCATAGTCTTTGGGCATCTTGCTCTGTCTGTTGCACTCTAACGTGCCCACAACCAACCATTGCATGAAACAGGAATGAAAGCATATTTGGCAATATTTGTAATGAATTACATCCAATTGAGATTTTTGAAGTTCACAGATCTTGGCAAAAAAAAAAAATAATAAATAAATAAATTAAAAAAATGAAAAAAAAGAATGAGGAGAGTAGGAGAGAGAAGAAAACATCTCAGAAGATAGCACCCAAAGAGAATGATTATTCACTTTCAAATAAATTCCTAGAACTTTAGTTTGTAATTGCTCTAATATAGTCCCTTAGATTCCTCAAGGTGTTGCTTCTGCTCCTACCCCTTGTGTCTGTTCTTGCGTTCAATTTATTCACGAAAGACTTGAAAAGTGCTCATTGTGCCTAGGGCACCACCAGAGGCACCAGGGGAACAGAGGAAAGACAGGCCCCTGCACTGGAGAGCCTCCGTCCTGTTTGTCCAGACTGGGGAGTCATTTCCTCCGGACAAGCCTGCCTCAGGGGGAGCGGCTCCTGGGCAGGTTAGTCTGGCTGCCCTGGGTGTGTGATGAGCTCCTTTTCCCCAATAACAGTGATGATCCCACAAGGCCCAATTAGTTGGGAGATTAGTATGTCCTAGGTGCTGTGCTTAATACTGTACAAATATTCTTTCGTATAATCCTCCCATCCACCTGAGGTAAAGGTTATTTTTAGACGAAGAAACTACGGTTGAGAGAGGATAAATGACGCGTGGAAAGCCACCTGAGTAGTCAGTGTGCTGATGGCAGAGCTGGGATCCGTCGGGCTCTGCAGCCAGCTTCTCAGCCCTTACCCAACTCAGTCCTGCATCGTCTCCTGTCTCCCTTTAGCAGGAAGTATTTAAAGCCTTCCCCATGCCCCTGCCTCTGAATGTGTAACTTGCCCCTTATTGAACATCTCCAACAAGGACCCGAGAAAGTGGAGACCCCTTTCTGAACACTCTGAGTAGGTGATGTGCCAATGATCAAAAGACTTTGAGAGTACTGTTGCTCACCGGCCCATTCTGTTCCCAGGTCCTTACGCTCTCCCTTCTTCTGTCCTGCTATCGTTGGCTTAATGGAGGCATTCCATTATACAACTGACTGCCCTGGTCAGAGTCCTAAAGAGAGTCAAAAACATAGTTCCCCCCAGGAAACTGGACAAACATACATGAGTGAATTACAGGGGATGGTAGTCGGCCTTCAACGGAAGAGTTAGTGTAGAAACAGACTTCTATTATACAGTCTCAGATAGAAACAAAGTAATGTAGATCTTGGCAGGAAATTATTTTTTTTGACTGATTCTCAAACCCACAGTTTATGCCAGAATTCATTTCCCTGCTCCCAATCTACTCCAATTGCTTTTACAAGAACTTTTGATATTCGGAATTATTTTGGAAATTTGGGGGATATTCTGTGTTATTATGTGCAACAAATTCCTAGGAAATTATTCCAAAGTGTAACACAAGCAAAGAACAAGTTTTACTTGGATGTCAAACAACCTCCTCCACCAGTGCTCATCATAATGCTTGCTTGGTATTTTTCAAAGATCGGAACATCTAACCACCTAAAGTATTTAGATAACAAACAACTGAATAGTGCTTACGATCGCAGTATGTGCTCATTCCCAGACAATGCTTGACAGTGAGATGTTTGAGAACGTGCTGTAAACAGAGAGCTTTTAGGTTCTGGGTCACAGGTTCAAGTGCCATCCAAATAGTGACTATCAATAATCTTTGTAAGATGAACCAGTGTTTTAACTTGAAAAGCAGGGGGTTGAGGGAGAAGGGATCCTAATATAAGGTGAGAGGATAAGATTTGACTTTGGGTGGTGGGCACATGGTACAGTATACAGAACTTATAACATAGAAACCCATACCTGAAACCTATGTGTTCATGTTGACCAATGTCACCCCAATCAATTTAATTTTTAAAAGGGCAAAAAAATCAGTATTTGATGCAAAAAAAGAAAAAAGAAACTTAAGATGTGGTTAGATTCAATTTAAATATGGCCTCACTTCTGATACCTATTGAAGGTCACAGAAGAAATTCTATTTGTGAACATAAAACAGTAATTTAAAAAAGAGAGAAGTGGTTAAATTTCATTAAAAGAAACATACATACACATGTGCATACACACACATTGTTTTTTTTTCTCTTATAATTGCATGTGCAGATAATAAATGTTTCACTCAGATGAAACTAACAATTGGATAATTTTTATAATCTATACCATTTTGAAAACTAATTTAATATTGTCTATATTAAAGCACTGTGATGTTCTTTTTTTAGGTTTTATGGTGTTAATGTTTACTTTTCTCACTAAGAATTTATAAAATCTTGCTTTCCTCCCTTAATTGGTTTTTATGAAATAATCTCTCCTTAGAAATAATTTTGTAAGGCAGAAAGCAACTTTCTAGGTGAAAATCAAGCTTTCTTTAAACATTCCTCTTAACCATTTCTTCATTCATTAAGCTAATATTAATTTAGCCCCTACTATGAGCATAATAGTTGCTCAACTGAGAGCTATAGGAGTATACAAAACAATTTAACAAATATTTTCAAAGAGCTTACAGCCTACTGCAGACACACAGGAAATGTTACATGGTGATTCAACAGAACCTGAGATGTCACAAGGGCTGTGTGTGACTACGTACCAAGGGAATGCCTTTGAGAGAACATAAAGGCTCTGAGTTCCTGCGAAGGAGAAATTGCTGTGGCAAGGAGAAGTCAGACAAGCTCTGTGAGAAGTGGGACAGTATCCGGCCTTGATAGGGAGTTCCTGGGAGGTTGATGAAAGAGCATATTATGCATTCCAGCCTGGGGATCAGGCTTTGACCAGAAGCCCGGTGATGGGAATGAGCAAAGTGTCATTACAGGGAATCTGGCTGCACCCCCCTCAGGGGTGGTATGTTGTAGTTTCTTCAGAATTCAACATTACCTGAAGAGACCATCCCTGAAAAAAGCATCACAAAGAATCTGAACGACACAGTCTTTAGACCTGGGAAAGCATGAGTGGTGATAGGGCTTGAGTTGCACGTAATCCTACTAGTTGTACATGAAGAAGTGAGGGTCCCAAAGCATGGTGAACATTTCTTCCCCTTTCTTCCCTCCCACCACTTTCCTTTTAAATAAATGAGGTGAAAAACCAGATAAACAGGAAACACAGAGCATTTGCTTTTGTTTCTACTTTCACATGTGTAGTCTAATATTTCTAAATTTGGAAAAACACCCATTCTTTGAACTTTCCTGTGAAGAGTGTCTGTTTCAGTTGCAATGTACTTTGGCTTTCCACGACCCTTTTTGCAAGGAAGATTTTCTAATATCATTGAAACAAATTTTCTCCCATCTTTCTCCCTCTTTCTAGGCTTTAAAATGGTTAAGAACCTCAGTCAACCTTCTCTAGGCCAAATAGCTTGATCATTATCATTGTTTCCTTTAAGGGCTATTTCTTAAACCTGTAATCAATAAGAAAAAAAGATTTATTTCTTCTTAAATGCTCTATAGCCCTGGCCAGGTAGCTCAGTTGGTTGAAAACTGCTGCTATAGAGAGTAAGACCATTGGAAAACACATATATTTACATTACGATTCATTAACAGGAGCAAATTACAGTTATGAAGTAGCAACGAAAATAATTTTATGGTTGGGGTCACCACAACATGACGAACTTTATTAAAGGGTCACAGGATTAGAAAGGTTGAGAATCACTGGGTTAAAGCATTATCCTGATATGCTAAAGTTGTAGATTTGATCTCTGGTCAGGGTCCATATAAGAATCAACCAATGAATGCATTAATAAGTGGAACAACAAACCGATCAATCTTTCTCAAATCAATAAATTAAAAAGTGCTTAAATACCTCTATGTTCTCTATATCCCACTTTAAAAGGTGGAGCTAAAGACAGTACAGAGTATTCTAGGACAGCCTGTATCTGTACTGAGCATCAAGAAAAGCCTGCCCGTTTTCCTTTTACTAAATCAATCACACTTTTAAGGCTAAAGCAGGAATACCAATAGTTTGTGTTGATTATGACCTCTAGCTAGTTTTACTTATCACATCACTAAATTAGTCCTGCAATTGTGTGGTTTTGCTTCCCATGCGAATTACACTACAGAACCTCAGTCTGTTTATATCCACCCACTTCTCCAACTCATCAAGATCATTTGCACTTCTGTCCAGTTTTCCAAAGTGGAATGTACCACACCCAGTTTGAGGTCATCTTCAGATTTAATAACCATATTCTCTACAATCATCTAAATCACCACTAAAAATAGCAACAGGTTAAGACCAAGCACGCGGGAATCCCATGAGATATGCATCTCTGGGCTGACACTGGACCATTAATAATTACTTACTGAGAAAGGCCTTCTACTTATGAATCTGCCTAATGAGAAGATGATTTCAGGAAGTAATTCTTTAATTGCCCAATGTCAAGGAAGACAAAATGTAAAGCTGTATAATAGTCAGAAATACTTCATATTTTTGCCTTTTGCTTGGTTTTACAACACTTGTCATGCTTCTGAGGGATAGCATTTGACTAATTGTGATAGGCTTTTTAAACACAATTGCCTTGATTTTATCCAGTGTGTGTGTGTGAATAAGACTGTGATATATTTCTAGATCTGAATGTTATGGTGTTGAGTCTAATATTTTTTGTTTCCTGATTTCTTGTTTTTAAAATACAAATGTGCATTTCTCTCTTTTGATCCATAGACACCTCACCTCAAGTTTGCAAAGATAATTGCTAGTGATTCTGTGATGATTTCATTGAAATGCCATACCATGGTGTTTGCCAGTAATTGTTTATTCATTCTGCCACCTGAGCTTTCAGGTCATGCATTAGCATATGCATTTGTATATTATAATGATTTTCAATTTATTGAGTGGAGTCATCATCTGAAGCACTGTGAAAACACAAGAACAAAAGCAATGCCTACCTCATATGTCACTTCACTGGGATAGACATGACAATTAAGGAATAAAAACATATAGGAAGGAAAGGTCAATCATACTGCCAAGACATGCTGGCTGGAAGCTAGCTGAATTTCTCTTTAGCAAAACCTTTGGACTGCAGCCACTTTGATTTAGAGGAGACCCATTGTAGGAAAAGCTTTCCTGGAATGTGAGGATTTGGAGATGAGGTCTGGAAAAGAAAAGGGAGCTAGCTAGCTGGAGGGTGAACATAGATGGATTCGTATTAAAACCAATGGATTGTTCTCACCCCTCTGTTCAAAAGGAAGTCTGTGCATGAAGGGTATGTAGAGGAAGGGAGATGATTTAAAGGAGTCAGCCCTTGTTTTACCTGGCTGCCAAATAAAAGAACCTTCCAGACACATAGAAATTGGTTGTGCGACTCATAGTGTCTTGGTTATGATATGGGCTGTTCCCAGAGGCAGGTGATCCTGGTGCTTGAATTCGAAAGGTTTTCTACAAGCCATCCACTTTGTTGGGTGTTGTGACTCAACTGTTGATTGTGGTAAATGCACACAGAAGTGGGAATGGAAATGATTCCCTGAGGGAAGGCTGGCTGGATTTCTGGTTGACTATCTGCATACTGTTAACCATTGTCATACCCACGAGGCCAGGCGATCTTCCCTCACCCCTTCTTACTGCAGTTATCTCAACCTTGTGGCTAAGGACAAGCCTGACATGGTGTTTTCCTTTCTTACAGCCTGGGCTGGGATCCTCACCCCTGGGCTCACTCTTGGGGTGAGTCAGTAAGCGAGCAGCTGCCACCTCCTGGGAGCCGGAGGCAGCAGTTTGGATGCACCTGTAAGGGCAGAGGAATGAGTGATGCAGTCTACTCTACTCCTTTCCTATGAACGTAAAGGACTAGTTATTCTATTTCCTAGCAACAAAAAGCCTGGCCCTGAGGACACAAAACTCCACATAGCTAACCTGCAAAGTGGAGCATGTGAGAACTGGAGGGAAGATGAAAAGAGCATTGGCATGATGAAGGTTGGCTTAGAGTGCTGTGATGCCCAGGAAAGCAGTCCTAGTTACTAACGGGCCTTCCACAGGTGTACATGGTGCCAATGATGTAGGCATTGGACGGGGAGGCTGCAGGGAGGCACGGAAACTTCACCTATCACTGCTCTCTTGTCTTTTCTCCTTTTATTCTTGTACATGCCCACTACTAATCCTTTAGTAAGGACAATATTAAGTGTCAAAGGATTCTGCTTTGCACCAAAGATCTCTGAATGGGGCTACTGTTTATTGTATTCTTTGTTGGGTGGAAGGTAAAAAAAAAAAAAAAGTGCAACATATTTTCTTTTTAATCCAGTTCATTCATGTTTTAATATAGATCAGAGCAGTATACAATGAAGAATATTATACATTAACATCCTCAGTTTCTTAAAGATATCGAGGGATTGTAGCTTTATGCTCTTGCCATAAGTTAAAAGTAGCCCTTCCAAAGCATCTTTGGATATCTTTCTTAAGTTTTTCATAGTATTGAAGACTTTTGGCCATTGATACCTGGTGCGGTTGACGCCTGGCTGGTAGAGAGATAATTTCCAAAGCTTGTTTGCTGAATTACGGATCCTACTTACCTAATAGACACACAGTAGCAGCTTCCATGATAGAGTAATATATTCCATGGAGGGTGCCAGGGAGGGAAAAGGGAACGTGTTATCCTGTGGTATATCACCCACCTCTTTGACACTGGCTAGAAACATACGTTGAAACTTGCCACTGATTTCATAAGCGATTCCTTCCATATACTTTGTCTAATTACTGTTTTTTAAGTAGAGTGATCATTAGCTTCTGGGTGGAAAATCTGGCATTTTATTTGAATAGACTCCTGCTAATGTCCAATCCCAAGATATACTTACTTTTTCCCCAAATAGTGTGGTTAGGTGTTGCCTCAGTTTTTGGTGCGCAGTGAAAATGTATGCTGAAAGGGAATTTCCCGCAATCTGCCCTTAGGATGTTCGGTGAGGTGTCTTCATGAACCGACTGCACATGTGAACACACCAGCGGGACATGTGGGACTGGGATGCCCGATGTGACACTGGAAAGGACCATCTCTCATTACTCAGAGCCACTTCCCACACTGCCTGGGGGCTGGGAACCTCTGCTTGCAAATTCCTGCTTAACTTTGGTTTATGGCTGAACAAGGCTCTGCCAACTAATTTCCAGAGAAGCTGTAGGTGGCCGTTTCTGAAGTTAATACCTACGTATCATACCTCACTTTCCCATCAATGTCAAGGCTGATGGATTAAAATTTCAAAATATTAATTGAGTTTTCCATAGAAGTGTCTTTGAGCCCAAATTAACAATAGTTTTTGACTTTTAAAAATGTTATTGACTTAGTGTACCAGGAAGAAGAGTCTTTGGGAAGCCCGGAATGGTGCTTCCTGTCTGTGTCTCTCTGGGAAAATGTATAAAGACTTTCTGAGCCTCGGTTTGTGGGGTGAATATACTTTTTCTTCTTTAAGGCTGTTGAGAGCAGTCAATGAAGTAATTCTTGTAAAGAGACTGACACCATGACTGGGTTTTATCAAGCTGTGCTGTGTCCAAGCTGGCTTCTACCGGCCTGAGCCAGTCCTTAAAATTTTAGGAAGGCCTGGTGCTGGTTAACATCATTTTGGTAGCTTGAGATCAGCAATGGAAGAACAAATCAGATAGTTTCTTTTTTCTGCTTGTTAAACATTTAAGAGCATGCCGTTGATAACAAGTGTTAATCCTCATTCATCACAGGTCCAAATTAGATTTTAAACCTGCCAGCCCTTGTAAACAGTCCATATAGAAAGTGGTCCTGTAAGAGGATGTAAGTCTACCACAGTAGATTTCAGTCATTTTCCATATTGCAGCATGGATGCAGCCAGGCCCATTGAAGCTGTCCTCCCCTTCCCATAGGACTGAAGAATGTTCTACATTTTTGAAGTTTTCTGTGCATTTTTTATATACTTTTTTTCTTCTGTTATATCAGGCGAGTTGGCACCTCTGTCATAGCTCCTCCACACATTATTTGCTATCTCATTAGTTGTTAGCTTAAAAACCAGCTGATAAAATAACGTGCAATGTACAGGTAAACTGGCTCCCTATTAAAAAATGTTCAAAGAATCTGAATTGGTATTTCTCTGAGGAAGATATAAAAATGGCCAATAAGTAAGCATGGAAATCATGTTCAGCATCATTCATCATCAGGAAAATAGAAATCAAAACCATAATGAGATAGCATGTTGTACCTTTTGCAATGGCCATAATGAAAAAGCCCAGTAATCACAAGTGTTGGTGAGAAATTGGAACCCTCATCCACTTGTTGGGAATGTGAAATGGTACAGCTACTTTGGAAAAACAGTCTAGTAGTTTGTCAAATGATTAAATGTAGACCCAGGCCAAATGACACAGCTGTTCGACTCTTCATATATATTCAAGAAAAATGAAAACGTATCTCCACACAGACTTATACTGGGATGTTTACAGCAGCATTAATTCATAATGGCCAAAAAGTGGAAACAACCTAAATGTTAATCAACTGACAAATGGATAAATAAACTGTGGTATATCCATACAATAGAATATTATTTGGCCATGCAAAGGGATGAAGTGCTGATACATGCTATAATATGGATAAACCTTAAAAACATTATGCTAAATGAAAGAAACCAGTCACAAAGACCATATATTATGTGATTCCATTTATATGAAGACCCAGAATGGAGAAATCTATGGACCCAGAAAGTAGATTAGTGACTGCTCAGGGCTGGGGTAGGGGGGCGACAGGGGAATAGGGGAGTGATAGCTAAATGCTTTGGTGTTTCTTTCTGAAGTGATGAAAATGTAAAATGGATAGTGGTGATGACTGTGCATACATGTGAATGTACTAAAAAAAACATTGAATTGTACACTTTAAATGGATGAATTGCATGCTATGTGGAATTCTATCTCCATAAAGCTGTTAACATTAAAAAACAAAACAAAAATCCCCACCATAATTCTGAAGTAATGTTTGAAGATTATGATAAAAGTAAGAAAATATTATTATTCTACTAATACATTAATTAACTTTTTTATTAAAGCAAACTGGCTTTGAGAGACAACTTGAAGGGCTCAGGGAAGTACATGGGTTTTCAACATCCATTTGGCTGTTTAGGAACACTTTTGTTGATGTTGTTATATTCTAAAGAGTTACTGTCTTAAATAAGAAATGAATGAGTTCTCTGAATGAGTTGTTTACCATACAAGAGCTTTCGTTGCCCTTTCAAATGTCCAATAAATACTGAGGGGACTGAATAAGGCTCTCTCTGTTCAGTTGTGTGTATGTTTAAGTTTAATATATTGGATGACAATGGTGATGATATTGCGGTTCAGAAAAGATAGTTTAATCTCTGGCCTCTGTAGAGATAGGGGAGGGTCAAGTGAGAGATGGGAATAGCCATATTAATATCCACCCATCATCATTGGTAGAACAAAGATAAATGAATAGTACATGGAGCCTAAAAATATCAAGCTGTTCAACAGCTGTGTGTGTGTGTGTGTGTGTGTGTGTGTGTGTAACTCCTTTTGAAAAAAAGCTTGTAAGATATTTTGGTGCAAAGAGTATAGAAGTGAAAATACATATGTAAACATCATGCCAATAACTTCCCATTTAATTTTATGCTCTTGTGTTATGCCAGCACCCAGCAAAATGTTCTGTTTTTCATATTTTGAAAATGTGAAATGTTATCTTATGTCCTCTTTTAGAAAGATCTATGTATTTGAAGAGGAAAATATCTGTCATTTGAAATTGTTTTATTAAGCATTCAAATGCCTGTCTGAAAACACACACAAAAATACCATTCCTTAATAGTAAGCCCATCCCTTACAGAATACTTGCATTCTGCTTGGAAGATTAAAATATATACTTGGTATTTGCTGTGAATCTTCTGTGGTGAAATTCAGTTTTTCACTTCTAGTAATGATATTTTTTTACATTAATATTTGGATTGTTCTTGCTCAGGTTTTATTGCTAATCACTCTTAGTATATTTTTGTTTACCATAGTGCTTAGGGATTAGATTCAGGAAGAAAAACAAACAAGGAAAAGTACTTCTGAAGTTCCACACGATGTAATTGCCTCAATATTGTAAATACAGGCTCAGAAATAGTAAGACTCCAATAGCTCAGCAGCAATCTTCTGGTGAGATCTAAATGCTGGGGGAAGGAAATTAGCCAATAACCATCCCCCACCTCTCTTCATGGTCCTCTGCCCTCCAGGCATCTGCCCAATTGTGCAAACCTTAGTTTAAGTGTGAGGATGTCATTTTCTCAACTAGCACTGAGTCAATTATAAAGTCCTTGGGATTATGAGAGAGCATTTCTTTCCCACCTTCACCAGCAGATCCTTCATCTCTAGAAGCCTGGAAATTGATTACCTTCCAGTAACCACAGTTGCCAGTCTCAGTTAAACATTTGAAGAGAGTGAGAGAGCAGAGGGAAGGTTAGTCTTACTCGTCTTGATGGTCAAATTCATGGGTAAATTACCTCCTGGGGAAGAAGGAGACAGGAGAGCATGCAATGATTTGTGTATCTGGGAACATACAGGGTCAGGTTAATGAAATGACTTAACTGTTAGGAATACCTGGCACTTGCTTTTATGTTGTTGGGCATGATCCACAATGTAAATATGAAATCTTTGTGCGTTTTTTGGGGGCTTGAAAGAAAAGATAAATAATTTGTAGCCCTGACCAGTTTGGCTCAGTGGATAGAGCGTCAGCCTGCGGACTGAAGGGGTCCCAGGTTCGATTCCAATCAAGGGCATGTACCTTGGTTGCGGGCACATCCCCAGTGGAGGGTGTGCGGAGACAGCTGAGGGATGTTTCTCTCTCATTGATGTTTCTGGCTCTCTATCCCTCTCCCTTTCTCTCTGAAAAAAAAAAATCAATAAAATATATTTTTAAAAAGAATTTGTAAATAATATTTTAAATAGTACTTATGAAACTTTATGATATTGTATCTGTTATTTCCATCTTAGAACAAATGAAAAATGGACTAATGGGTAGGAAGATAGTCATCAGCTCCTAGCATCTCATATCCTTCCCCTCTCTCTAAAACCTGCAAGTCATATCCTTGTGTGAGAATTAAAATAAAAAAAGACAACTTAGTTTATCTGTGATGCCATTTAAGGACAGTTTCTAGCTTATTTATAAGTTGCAAAAATATTAGGTTTTTATATTTATGAAAACCTATATTCATTTATGTTCATCTTTCCTTCACTCAAATTATTAACTAAATTTAAAGATTTCCCCTATGCAATTGTGCCTATCTTTCCCACTGCTTCTAATGACTTTCCTGGTGTTATTAGATGTTTCTTTGTATTTTTTTTTTTTACCATCTTTCTTTGGAAATAAGGTGATTTTAACTGAATGTAGAACAAGTGTGTGCCATTGACTTCTGTAATTGCTTTGGAATATACTCTCTCTCATTCTTACAGCAATTTAGCAGTGTATTTTCTTTCTTTCTTTTTTTAAAAACTGCTGAGCATCCTGCATACATCTTCATTAAGATGTCTTCCATGACCCTAAATCTTTTCCCTGTGAGTTTAGAACTAATTCAGAACTCACCCAAGTGGATGACTAATTTAAATTGCTATTTCCAACATGCATTACTTTGCACTTGTCTGCTCTGAGTTTCATCTGCCACTATTTTGCCCAATTACCGAGTTTGGATTCTGTATTTCTCACATCCATCTGCATAGACTTAGGGAACCAATATAGTTTTGTTTACTCAGCAAATTTCAGCAACTCATTATTTAGTCCATTCTCAAGGGTGTTAATAAATATCCTGGAGGACACTACTCTAGTACTGATTGCTGACACCCTACTATTAACTCTATTCTACCCTGAGAGCTGGTCATTTATTCTTTCATTCCCCCTCAATCTCTGAACTCACTTTTAACTGATTGACAGCCCTTTACCTCTTGCCCAGTGGTTGGCAAGTTTCCTTAATAGTCTCTTGTGTAGGCCTTCATCCAAAGCCCTTTGAGAGTCTAAATAAATTGCATCCTCTGGTCTTCCTTTACTCACCATTTTGTTGCCCAAATTTCTGCATTAAACATGTCAAAGGCACATAAACAAAATAACAACTTTCAAATGTTCTAAAAATCTCTTTCCCCTCTTTTGGATATGTAGTGCTGCTTTTTTTTTCTCTCCCTTAATATTAATTTTCTGTTTGTATCATCTTCACTGAACCTCTGCAAACCAAATATATGTTCTCCTCCTCATGTTAATGCTATGACATATCCAACAAGATTCTGACTTTCTGATGTAAATAAATTCCACTCATTGGCCCTGTCAGCACTATGAAACATGCCTAGCTAACTTACTTCACTCATTCACCAGCTTGTCAGAAATTCCAAGAAAGTAAGTTTTCTCTTTGGCAGTTAATCCAACATTTTGACTTCAGGGGCATGACACCTTGTGAGCACATTTTGCTGTAAAGATATTTATTTGAGTCATCTCCATTGTACTTCAGTAATTCCTCTCTTTACAGAAAATTATCTGGAATTAAAAAAAGGAAATTTAAAAATGTGTAATAAGTAATCCAGCAAAAGCTCTCTTTTTTACAATTTAATTTTACGTTTATTTATGTATTCATGTGATTATTATCTTTCTGACCAACTAAACTGCAAAGACCACCAGAGCAAGGATGTTGTCTGCTTTTTCATCCTTGCTCCTCATCTTGATGAGGAAATTGTGCTGGTGCTGTGTGGCATTTCCATTTATAGACCTTTAGAGCCTCACAATAACCATATGAGGCCTGTAAGCAATAAATATTATTATTATTGTTATTATTATTATTATTATTATTATTATTAAATGTAGAGTAAACTAACACATAAGAGGTACATTATTGGCTCAAGGCCATCGGGCACATTAATGACCTGGTCTACTACCCAAGGTTTCAGATCCTTCATGCAATGTCTCCTTTATGCTGCTATGGTGAGCACTTCTATAAAAGATTAAAGCCATTTGAAAAATTACTTGTAGCTCCTCATATTCTATTATTTCAAAGTCTTGTCAGGAGACGTGCAGTTCTAAATGTGGAGGGGACATATCCTTGCCCTCTTACATCACCTACCTGCCAAATCTTACCCTTTAGAAATGAAGGACATTTTCCTTTTGAATTAATATTAGGATTACATAAGAAACATTTTGCTCTCTGAGGTAAGCTTTTCTCCCATGTTTCTACAAACCATTTATACTTTTATCATTTTTTTTTTACCTAAAAAAAGTCTCCCACATTTAAATTCTCACAGCTTGGGAGCCCTGCCGAGAATACATAATAACTGCCTGTAACACTTAAAATAAAAACAAATTTACCAAGGATGGTGGAATGACAACAAAGAGCAGGAAAAATATAAGTACCTAGAAAATAGTCTCTCCTACGCATATATTTTCAGCACCAAGTGTTTTTATTGGAAATACCTGTTTCCGGTTATTCTGCTTACCTTCTCTTCAGCTGGATTCTTTGGGGGGAAGGAGAGGAAAGTTCAAATTCTAAAGATCTGAGGAAAAAGAGATGAGCCTTTAGAATTGTTATTTGACTTATTGGGCTTAGAGGAGAGTATTTGTTGAAATAATACTGAATCTGAGCAGAACACTGATTGGCAGGTAGCAGTTAGAACAAGCCTTCTCAGCTTTGGTACTATTGACATTTGGGGCTGGGTCCTTATTTGTAGAATTGAAGTCTGTCCTGCGTATTGTAAGATGTTTGGCAGCATTCTTGGTCTCTATGCATTAGTTGCCAGTTGTGACAACCAACAATACCTTCAGACCTTGTCCGAAGTCTCTGGGTTTAGAACCCTGACGTAGAGGCCAGATGCTTGAAAATATGCCGTGGGACTCTGGTAGGGGCTTTGGCAAACCTCCCACTTCCTCCCGTGGGCAGTCTCTCCCCATCCAGGGCAGCCTGGCCTTGATCCCTGGAAATAAATTCACTTCCAACGAGGCCTGCTGGCTTACCCAGCCTTTGTTTATGGTCTTTGTCTAGAGAACCTGAAAGTTCCCTTTATTCTCTTTTGCCAGAACTAGCTAGGCTTGACAAAAACACGTTGAGAACATCCCTATTGGTGGGGAGGAACTGGTGCCATTTCCTGAAAATTCCATGCTCCTCTCTGGCCTTACCCTATTACTCTTCTCTCTCTCCACTCAGCACGAAAGCTATGATAAAATGAGAACCCGACTGAGAAGCAGCAGACCTCAGTGACCTTGGGGGAGCCAGTCCCTGCTCCGGGCTTTTGTTTTCTTATCCACTCTTGGAAACAGTTGGACTAGATAATACGTCTTCATGACCTTTCAGCTCTAGAGTATTATGGTCTGAATGTTCTTATTTTTCTTGGCTCCTTTAATCTGCCCATTTGGACTTTAGAATACCTATTTCCTTTAATGATACCAACATATAAACCAATTTTTGCAAAAGTGTTTGTTTGGATTTGAGTTTATCCACTTGCTTTATTTCATCTATATATTTTTTTCCTCCCCCAGAGCCTGACTTTATTAACCCATTTGGAAAATTTAGGAAAAATTAGTCATGTCTTTTGAAGTAGATATAATGTGATCATTATAGTTAATATAATGAGTGACAACTTATAAGACTACACTGTGTATTAAGTTTATAGCAGCAAAGTGTGTGAGTGAAAACCATATTTCACATACATTAGGGAGAACTGGCCATTTAAGGCAAACTGCTGGGAAAGCCTTTTGAAAAAAAAAAAGAGAGAGAGAGAGAGAGTACTTTAAAAATGTATAAATCAAGTAAATGGACATTTCTGGATATAGGCATTTCAAAAATTATTAAAATCTGATTCATTCCTACAAACGCATGCAAACGTTTGCTGCTGCTGTGTCTGATTTTGAGGATAAGGCATGATTGAGGTGGGAAAGTGTTCCCTACTTCTTGACTGGCTGGTCATGTGACCCTTAGGCAAGTCAGTGTTCCTCTCCGGGCTTCCATTTCTCCCTTTCTAATTGGGGGTTAAGTTTTATTTCTAAGGTCTCTTATAGCTCTAACATTGTAAGAGTTCCATCAGGAATGTTGATTAGGAACAAGGCTTTGGGACACAAAACCTCTTCATCAGGGCTGGGGCGCTAGATTCCAGTGAAAACTGGCTAGCTCTGAATGGGCAGACCTTGAGCTCTTCTTCCCACCAGGAACGAAGAGGTGGGCAGGGAGGGATTCCTTCCCTTTACGGAGGCTGACGTGTGAGGGGCTGCACTCGACAGCCTGCTCCCCATCCCCCTGCTCTGTGCTGTTGAGAAAAGGCAGCCATTCTAGGCAAACAGGTGGGAGCCTGCTAAGGAAAATGGATTAACAGAGGTGAAGGACTACAGAGGAAGAGGACAGGGAACATCAAACATTCTTCTGAGCAGCGAGCACAGAGGGGGTGTTATCAGCATGCTCTTTGAATGGGAAAAGAGCAGGTGGGGTGATCAGGGGTGACTAAAGTTCCTGACATTCACAAGGAATCAAGGGGTGGCGTTATCCAGAAAGCAACATCTTCTGAAGATCTGCCCAGGTCCAGAGTAGCCCAAAATACCACCATGATCACAACGCTCTGCCTGGGGGGAGCTGCCACGGGTTTTCCTGTGACTGCGTGTTAGGGAGCTGGCCCAAAGAAATGGGTTCCATTGGTCTTCCCGGAAGGTGCACTGGGAGCTTGTATCACATTACACATTCGTTTGTGAAAATGTGTTTACAGAGTCACTATTATGTATTGGAAACTGTGCTGGATGCTTGAGATACATCAGTGAACAAACTACCCAACATCCCTGCTCTCAGGGAGTATGCAGTGGAGACAGACAATGTGAAATAAAGATAACAAGCAGCTTAAACAGCATGTTAGAAGGTTGATGGAGCCAGGGAATAAAAAGAAGAGAATGGGTGCCATTATTTCCGGATTCCTTCTTTACTTTCCCTCTGGCTTCCACATTCAGAACACCCACAAATAACTTTTCCTTCTTATAATTTCTTATCCTTCCAGTGTTTCATTACTGACCTATTATTTGAGACTAAATTTCATATTATATTATAACTGGGTTTCATATCCTATATAATAAAAGGCTAATATGCAAATTGACCAAATGGCAAAATGACCAGTCACTATGATGTGCACTGACCACCAGGGGGCAAATGCTCAATGCAAGAGCTGCCCCCTGGTGGTCAGTGTGCTCCTACAGGGGAAGTGCCACTCAGCCAGAAGCTGGGCTCACGGCTGGCAAGTACAGTGGTGGTGGGAGCCTCTCCTGCCTCTGTGACAGCACTAAGGATGTCCCCCAAGGGCTCCCAGAGGCAAAAGACGATAGGCCAGGCTGAGGGACTGAATCTCTACCATAACTAGAGTTTTATGCATTCAGAGAGGGGGTTCCCCTCAGCCCAGCCTACACCCTCTTCAATCCGGGACTCGTCAGGGGATGTCAGACTGCCGGTTTAGGCCCAATCTCATAGGCAGTCGGACATCCCTCTCACAATCTGGGACCACTGGCTCGTAACTGCTTATCTGCCTGCCTGCCTGCCTGATCACCCCTAACTGCCTCATCTGATGGCCTGGTCACCCCCTACAGCCCCCCTGCCAGCCTGGTTGCCCCATGCAGCCCACTGCTCAGTCGTTTGATTGGCCTTCACTAACGCCCCTGCTGGCCTGGTCACCCCACACAGCCTGTTCGGTTATCCCTTTGGTTGTTTCGGTTGCAATAGTTGCTTAAGCTCTTATATAGACAGTTTTATAAGTTGATGTTAATATGCCTTCTGTCTTTTCAGTGACATATTTCCTTTCAATACTTGTGTGAGGTGGGCAGAGAGGCATTTTACAGATTAGAAGCCCATAGGTTAAAGAATCTTCATGAAGCTTAGCAACTTGATTTTTTTTTCTTGGTATTCTTTCATAAGTCTTTATAGAAAATATGTTGGGCATTTTTCTCTGTGGGGAAACGTGTTAGAAGTGTCAAACAATTGAGTTCGAACAAATACTTGGAACAAATATTTGGCTATTCCTTGGGAACTTCTAATATGATAATTACTTTAGGCAGATGCATATGTTGTGGGATAGTTGCTGTTCTTAGAAAATGATGGTTGAAAAGAAATTTATTTCCATGTGTACTTGATGGTCACCAGTGTGGTCCCTGACACCAGGCTTATCCTTAGTGAGCTGGTGGCCTGCAGCACTCATGACGGCAGGGGAATGCTATTTTCCCATAGCCTAAAATTGGCGAGGTACAAAACTTTTTTCATTCTCCTGAGTATTAGCATATCACCTCCACTCTTGTTGCCTGCCTTCTGGGACTTACTGTCAACCACATCTCCTGGACATGAGTGTAATCTTTAGAGGACAAATGGGACATATACATATCTAATTTCCTGAAGTCCCTGAGGAGTGTGTGTGTGTGTGTGTGTGTGTGTGTAAAATGGGGGAAAAAAATACTTCTTACAAGTTTTTTTTTTTTTTAGTGATGAAAGGGGATAAGGGAGAAAGTGCCTTGCCTGCCATTTAAATAGCAGGTACTTGGAAAATACTGGTTTCCATTTCTCTCTTCTTCCCTCTCCCCCTTAGATTGGCAATAAAGCTTTCTTGGGAATGAAGTTTTTATGTGACAGGTTTATTTCTCTGCTAAGACTCGTGCAGCATGAACAGTCTGTGGTGTGCTCTGGAGGTGTTGGCTCCCCATGTGTGGCGTGGTGGGAAATATGTTCTCCTCCCCGCCGTGCTGATGAAAAGACTCCTCTCCACCCGTGGCTGAGAATGACAGAGCCTGCCTGGGGCTCATCTCTTTCAGTATTGCTGGGTGACTGTTTACCCTTGAAAATCCATGCGTTTGGGGATTCAGAGATCAGCGATGCTCATCTGAGTTTGAAAGTGTGGGGAGAAATAACCGGTACTCTTCTGGCTTCGGCTCTGGTCATTCTCTCCTTCCATCTCAAATGCTGTGCCAGAACTTTCTTTGCCAAGGGACAAGTTTCCAGCCAGTGACCCATCCCCTGGTCAACTGCTTCTTCCTTAGTTTGATGGCCGGGAAGAGCAGAGAGACTTCAGCACTGAGGAGAGAAAGAACGGTTTGGAGAACCAGGGGCACTTTGGGAAAATATAACCATCTCACCAAGATCCCCCGCCAGTGCTCTGAACCCCGTGGAAAGGATAGTACTTGACAATGATGGAGAGGAGCTTCTCCAAGTGACAAGTATAAATTAGGCTGCTTATTGGTGTAATCTGAGCGGCCAGCACCTGGCCCAGAACAAGGGCTCCAGCCGGAGAGAACATTCCAGAGCCCTAGCCACATCTCACACTGCACACATTGCCTCCCTAATGAAATGAAAAACGGCTCTGCGAGAGAAACAAAACAGAGGTGAGGAAAGCTTACAAATAACCGGGAAAAGGAAGATGTAAGGTGGGAGTCAGAGTCAACAATGCCGTCTATCAAACACATTGTGGGAAACAGCTCTATTAGCTTTGTGTAAATAACTAGATGGATATACTCTCAGGACTTAAATCACAAGCACAGTGGAAATTGCCCAAAGAAGTAAATAATTTCTTGATAGAGCCTTTCATAAATAATCATGGTTTGTCTCTGCTGGATAGTTCATGTTTAAATTGTCATCAGAAATTTCCATTTTAGCTATGAGGCTAAACACAGGATTGTGTTTTTATGGTATATAAAAAAGCTAAGTACTTAATAACATCCCCTTAGAATTAGTTATTAAATTCTATTTGCAGCCAGGATGCACCGAGGGAACGCCCGCATGCAGCAAGGCAAGCAAAAGCAAAACAGAAACAAAATCAGAAATGACTGTGAGGGCTTGTGTCTTTGCAGTGACAATAAGGACCCCTTTGCCTTGAAGGTTCCCTTCCCTTTGTCCTGAACTCAGAGAGATAAGATCTCTGAGACAAAAGCTGAGCTGGTCTGAGAGGGGCCTACTGAGCAGGAGAAGGTTTTTGTTTCCATCACCTTTATCACATCACCCTTTTCATCTTATTGGAAGGTCTCTCTCTACTCCACACTCGGTGGGCTGGACACAGCCAGGAGCATGAGGTGCCTTGGATTGGAGGTGAGAGAACTCCAGAGGGGTGAGTTCCCTTGGATACAGAGATGCCACCCTTGGCCACTGAGTCTAGTGGAATGAGTACATCAGGGCCGAAGGGATGCCCTCAGTGGAGAATCAAGGCTGCGGAGAGTAAACGTATGTTCAGGAATAAGCACTTGCTGAATGCAGTGACTGGCCAGTTGTTGATTTGCAGGTGTGATCGCTTTTTCAAACAGCAGAAAAGGAAAAACACATATGCTAAGATAAGCATTTCAACTCTTTCCCTGACTGCAAACCATTCTTGATACTCATGACTGAACTGAAGCTTTTCTTCCCAAAGCAGATCTGAAATATTCAAAAGGCCAGGGAGTCAAGGCCAATCTTTCTGGATGTTCAAGGCCGTGCCCGATCCCCACCCCCACTGGGCTCAGCTGCTGCCACAGCCAACCTGAGCCCAGTTCCTTGCCACACCCCAGTCCTTCCTGGTCTGAGCTGCCTCTGTACACACTGCTCCCTCTGCCTGGAGATCTCTCCTCTCAAAATCCTGTCCCTTTCAGACCCAGATGGGATGACCCCTCATCTGGGAGGAACCTCACACACCCCTGGAAATGGGAGCTATCCTGCAGCTCTTTGCCTTTATTCAGCCTTTGGCACTTTCTGTACTAAGACTTGCAGTTTTGTTTCTTGCCAGCTTCCCAAGCAGGTACAAAACCCTCAAGGGCCAGGGCTTGTCTTATTTATCTTTGTAAGGGAGTGCCCCAGGCACTAGGAGAGTTTTTCATTAGGCGAGGTGAATGCTGGTGGATACACCTTTTCTGCTCTCTTTAGATTTTGGTGATTTGCTGTGTGAAAATTGGAGTTAGTCTTTTTTCTTTTCTTTTCTTCTTTAATATATTTTTATTGATTTCAGAGAGCAAGGGAGAGGGGGAGAGAGAGATAGAAACATCAATGATGAGAGAGAATCATTGATCGACTGCCTCCAGCACGCTCTCCACTGGGGATCGAGCCCACAACCTAGCGTATGCCCTTGACCAGGATCCTTCAATCCACGGAGCCAAACAAGCTGGGGCTGGAGTTAGTCTTTTAATGTTCAAACCCCTACCTACTCTGAGTGTTTGTTGTGATGTCATGTTGTATCCTGGTCTAAGCTTCTAAAAGAGTGTTTATGCTTCTGCCCTGTAGGAGTGTAGGGCCTGGAAACTTGGGCCTTATTGTGTTTTTCCTTGCAAATCCTGTCCATCAGATTATATTCGCCACATTGGCTTTTCCCTCTCAGCCAAAACTAATTCTCAGTGTGTTCAGACTCAGAGCTAAGTTAGTAGAAGGGCCTCCTTTGTGCAGTAGGCCCTGGACTGGTGTCTGCCAGAGGATTCCAGATTGGTCACCGCTCAGGACTGGCCTTTTGGTTGGTGCCTAGTGAGGGCGGTTGCCCCTGCCAGCCCAGGACCCTGCTGGAGACCTTGTCAGGGGAAGTGTTTGTTCTTCTTAGGATTTTTACGAATGGATTTTTGTATAGTTCAATGTGGACCAGTAATTTTCCATAGTCAGAGTGCCTCTGCCAGATGGGTAGTTTCCCTCAGCTTGGTAGGACACCTTCTGATAAGAGTTAGACTCAAATAAATAGCTTACCTTTTATGGACCTTTGGCCACCAGCCGTAGAAGAGGGGAGGGGTCCAGGGTTCAGCAGAAGACCTTGAGAGGACTACATAACCAGGAGAGATTGATAAAATCAGTGTTCCAAATAATGAGATACTTAATCAATACCCAGGGACCACTGTTAGGGAGATCTTGTTGGTATACTTCAGCAGAGCAATATATCTTAAAGGAAGATAACATACATACATACATACATACATACATAATTATAGCTGTGTTTATTGAGCTATTTCTAGGTAAGATGATTCATGCTTTATATTAGGTTTGCTGTTCGGTCTTCGCAGCAACCCTAAGAGATAAATATAATTATTTCTACTCTATAAATAATCAAAACGAGGCTTAGGATGTTACCTATCTTACCTTATTTACATAATAAAATTTTAACTGATGGCTTTTCCAAGTTGTTCTTGTTCCCTTGTTTTCTTAAAAACTCGAAGAAATGAGGCAGCTCCAAAGTTTTTATTTCTATTGCTGACCAAGGACAAGGATGTTTAAGAGTTTTGCTAGAGAAAAACATGCCAGTTGGGAGGACTGAGACCCTGTGGTTGAGATGTGGGTGTGTGAGCAACAAATACTTTCTTTACGCAAGAGCTGATATTTTGGGATGCAATAACTAAGATTAGGAGGGCTCCATGGCCAACAGTAGTTTCCCCAGTGTTCACATCTATATTAAGCCTTTGCTTTTGACCAGTAGCTGACTGGTCCAGGAATTCTTGACCCAAGTCTGGTAATTAAGCCTTTCTTGCTTGTCAGGGAGGCATCCAGAGATATGAGACTAGAATAAATTCAGCACTGGAAGGGGTTGGTGCTAAACTGCCTGCTCCTTGACCTTCTGATTGATAAATATCCCTCTACCTATGTGGATGCCTCCTGCTTCTGGAATTCAACAAATCCTGAGCTGGGCTGGGAGTACACTGACAGGCATCTGTATGTCATCTGGGCAGGGCATATGCAGCCCTGCTGTTCTGATCTTTGTTCTGCCTTGAACTTCATGTCTGCAGGAAGAGGCACAAATCCATTCCTTCTTTGTGGGTTCTAAAGTGGGCTCAATGGCCTGTAAGACTCTCCTAAACTTGTCTATGTTACTACTGTATTTGCTGAGCAACCACTGGTTCCCATTCCCATCTGCTATTTTCAAGCCCCGAGGTTGACAAAGGGGTGAGTAGTGAGGCTGAAAGCAGTAGAAGGCTCCGACCAAAGGTTGCAGGGTGGGGTTGTTCTCCTCACTCCTCCCTGTTGGATATGAAAGGAGGAAGAGAAAGGCCTGTGTACTTCAGGAGAGGTATGCACGGAGGGGGAGGGGTGCTTGCTCGAAGTACAGGAAGACCCTTCTCTGTCTTGAAAAACTGAATAAGCACCTGAGAAAAAAAAGAGGAGATGATTAGAAGAAACATCCTGCAAAAATACCTGCTCATAAAAGATAGGTCTAAGAAATGTAAATGCCCTGAAAATCTGTAAGGCTGGGAGATAAACTTCCTGAGTTTATCATCCTTAAAAGTGTGGAGTAGAGCTAGGAGGAGGTTCAGGAGTAAGTTTGCAAAAGCTGGAAAAAGAGTGGAAATGACCTCCTGGTAAATTAGATAAGAGGATTTCAGAAGAGAATATAAGAAAATTGAGAAAAACATCAATAGCAGAGAACACCTGTGATAATGTAATCAAGGGCAATAAATAATATAGGTTCTGAAATGATAAATTATGACAAGTCAAATTGGTATATTTGAGTTGACTTACAAAGACTAGGAATTAGGTTCAGCCAAGCAGATGTTAAATGTTTAAATTTAGGAAAGCACTTGGGGTGAGCTCTCAAAACATTTTACTTGCAAAATTAGTTCAGATTGATTTGGATATGAACATGCTGAAACCAAACCATAAGCATGAGCCCTGGAGAGACACAGGTCTCCCACAGGAAGGGAGATATGAGGAAAAAATAAACTTTAATGTATTTTTTTCTATAGGAAATTATTTTTTAATATATCTTTTTTGATACCTATAAGGTGATCAGTTTTTCCTAAGTTGTGAGGACACAAAATAAAACAGAAACCAAGGTATGCCAAGAAAAAGAAATAAGTATTAGATTCTATTTTTTTTAAGCAACCTAAATCTGTATCTGTTCTGTTTTGAAGAAAATTCTGGAATACAGTAATGCAGTTCTAACCATCCATTCATTCCGCAGCACATGCCCTGCCTCCTGTGAGCTGGGAACAGCTCTAGTGCTGACACATACCAACTAAACTTGGTGTTGAGGGAACCTCAGAAAGGGACTGCTAGAGTTGGTGGGAACTGAGTTGTCTTAAGTTATCATCATACCTGCTCATGTTATATAATATTTTATATATTAGGAAACACCTTCACATACAGAACCTTATTTGGTCTTTGACACACAGCTCTGGGGATGGTGCAAAGAGTATTAACACTATTGGGGTCTATTTCACATGACCTCTTTACTATGTTTAACACGAATGTCCACACCTCCCTTTTGGACATTCGCTCTTCTCCTGGCTTATGAGACTTTGCATTAGTAGTTTTCCTTTCATCTCCTTGGATGCTCCTCAGGATCTAACTCCACTCTTTTCTTTCTGCTCATCCCTTAAATGTTAGTGTCCCTAAGGGTGTTGTCTTCTGCTGCTCTTCTCTCCTTCACTTCATACACCAGTGGTAATGGTTTAATCCCTCACAGCTGACACGCTCAAGAATTGGATTGGAGCATAGTTAGGGGTGAGGAGGAAAGGCATTATGAGTTTCAAGGGGATGATATGTGCAGTTGAGAAAAGCTTTCTGGGTAATTCTGACAGCCCTCTCATCTCTCTGTTTTGATTGCCAATTACCTATAACATGCTGATGTTTACATCCCCAGTCAAATTCCCTGTGCACCTCTGTCCGGATCTACTGCCTAGTTTTTTATAGGAAAATTTTTCTGCTTTTTTTTTTTTTTTTTTTTTTTTTTTTTTTTTTTTTTTTTTTTACCAGAACCTTATTCAGATGTCCCAGACCACACCTACTAGGGCCCACTCCCGCTGTTACCTGTCAAAACCCAGTGTGCCTGACACTGAAAGGCCAAAACTCAAAACATCAGAGGTTGGAGTAAGAAGAGGTTAATTGATTGAGAAGGCACCCACCAAGAAGGTGGGAGACCTAATCCTCAAATCCATCTTCAGAAAGTACAGAGTTCAGGCTTCTTTTATGTCGGGGAAGGGTAAATGGGAGAGACTGTTTTTGTAAGAACTCAAGCCCCAAGCAGAATTCCTGTAATGATTAGCAGTCTAAAGCAGGAGCTGTTTACTGAAGGTCATGGGCACAATGCAGGCTAAAACAAAATGGAAGCAGAGGGTTGGAGCATTTTACTCTGTGATACCCCCATCCAAGTGAGGATGGCTGTCTCCTCTCTTCTCACATCCCTCACTCCCCATTGATAGCACTCAGTGACAGCAGGGAATAGAAATGTGAAAAGGAAGAAGTTGGGTCCCCACTGTGAACTCTTCATATGAGTTTTTCTTAGCACTTAGCTTCTCTCTGTCTCCATCTCCATAGTATACGTGAGTAGATTAGATGGTCTTTAAAATTCTAACTCTGTAACTCTGTGTGTCACATTGAGCTACTTCCCTCTTAAAAGTCTCAGTGAGCAACACATGAAATGTACTAGAAAGTATGGTGTGTCTTGAAGCTTGTCACAAAAAATCACAGTTACCCCGGATGGCATACCTGGCTGCTCTCAGATCCAGATGTTTTCCCCAATCAATAGTGAGGACTTCTATTGCCCTTTAACCCCTTTCTAAACATACACCCATTAATGGTGTGGTGGACCTGGTTGGAAGTCTGGAAAGTTGCATTGGTGTCTCCCAGAGCCAGCCCATCTCAAGGGTCTACACCAGATAGTGCATCGCCGTACCTCTCCACAGTGAAATTCCCAGGCCCACATTTAGCATCTAGTGAGGAATGCATGCCCAGTGATTCTCTACCCTCTCTGCTATCAGCTGCATCTGATTGGATTGAGGTGGCAGCCTTCACAAGCACAACCAAACCATAGGCTGCTTAAAAACCTGCAGAATGGCATCATACAAAACACATTGGCTCCATGAGGCTCTGCAACTGGGAAATTCCTAAAGAATGGGCAACTAACCCCATTCATTCCAGTGGTGGAAACAGTAGCTGAATAAAAGAAGACACGAGAAGCTCCACGGTAGTCATAACCATGAAGTGTCATTGTAACCTGAAGTTCTGAGGAAACAAACTGAGGTTTGCAAAACTTAAGAGTTTATTCTTACATATGGGAGTCCCTGAGGGATAAGATATGCTATCTGGAACACAGAATACACAGGTCAGAAAGAAGGGAATGGAGTGGACAAGGAGAGAAAGACACCTGGGGGAAAGGTGGTGGTGGTGAGGGAGGATCAAACCCACATGTTTCTATGCTGTGATCTGGACGGATGTCTTGGATCTTCTGGTTTCATATCATGTTTAGAAAGGTCTGGCCCTATATCAGTTCTTGTTCTTATTTCTGTGAGGTTCTTTCTCCAGTGTGTATTCTTACAATGACCACCCCTCCCTTCATCATTTCTTTCTGGGAACTGGAAGAGCCTAACATAGATACCCTTAGGGCAGGACTCCTTATTTCTGACTCACTGCTCTAGCCATTGTCTGTTGTGTGAGCATTGGGTGTCTGAATATATTGGTCACTCTTCCTGTACATTCACGCAACATTTTCATTCGCACAGCACAACTCCTTAAATAGACAACAACCAAATCCCACATGCTGATACTTCAGGGAACATTTAAATTAGAATTCCATGATTTGGGGCTTATGAACCCAAGGAAACTCTGGATGGTCTGTAAGGAGGTCTAGAAGCCCTCTGAAATTGTAAGTAGTGAAAGTTTGTGTGTATGTGGTGGGGTGGGGTGCATTTTTCTGAGGAGGGGTTCCATAACTTTAATTAGATGACTAGTTTAATCCCTAGCAGAGCTGGGTTGCCAAGAGCTCAGACACTGGAAGCAGAAGTGTGACTAAAATCCCAGCTGAACCACTTACCATTGGGGGAGCCTTGACTATTTTCTTACCTCCACATTTGATGTTATTCATGCATTAAATGTATCTAATGCCAATAGCACTTACATAAAGGAGTGCTATGAGGATTAAAAGATCTAACAGACATAATGTGCACAGTTTCTGGCATAGAGCAAATGCATTATACTTTTGGTATATGTAATAGATATAAATGTGATCATTGCTTCATTGTCATACATTTTCAAATTCCAAATGTGCATGTTTTACTATTGAGGACAATATTTTTGACAGAGAATTATGAGACTAGAATAAAGGACAAATAAACAAATATTATTTTTCAATAATGGAGACTTTTTACTCTCTAGTGCAGCATAGTAGGAAATGCTATTAAATGAGTGCAATCAATCTATTTTATACTGATGAGCATGATTTTTATACCACCATAATCATTAATAAAAATGAGATAAATTTGAAAGTCAGCTGCTTATGGGTTAGTGAAATGTTGCAATAACTGGAATTTTACTCAACTTGAGAATTGTTACCAATTATATCCATACTTAATACCTATTGGTTTGCCATGCCTCCAAATAACCCGAGAGACCAAATGCACTGACTCTAGTTCATGTGATTGTCTCAATAGAGCTGTGTCCACTTGATTATATTTCTTTAACACCCAGTAAAAATCCTCTGTTAGGCACATATTTTTTTTTTTTCCATAACCAATTAACTCGCATAGAACAAGGCATTGTCCATAGCGAGTTAAGCCTCTTACTAACAATTTTAGAATAAAAGCAGATACAGTAAAATAAACCTTCCTGAAATGAATAGGACAGATGTTATTGTGACACTCTATATCCAAATGGGTGTGTTACTTACTTCAACTAAATATCACGCAATGGGACCCATCTTCCTAGGAACTTGCCTGGACTCTGAGAAGTAGTGGAAAGGACTGTTGGGTAATCGTGTGCATGCAATCAGCTGAGGTCGTCCAGCTGGTTCAAACAGGTAATTCCCGATGAGGCCTTCCTGGTAGGGAAAACAAATCCTCAAAATTCCTGATGGGAGGCTCTTGCTTTCAATTTGACAGGTAGTTAGTCAGGTATATGTGAATAATCATTATACAGGAGGACTCAGCCCCAGCCAAACAAAACCCAACCCAACTCATGAATGTGAAAAATGTCCTGTTTTCAAAATAATGATGCTCAGCCTGTCCTTTGGAAAGGCAAGAGCACAGCAGTGGTCTTTACCAATGCAGCACAGTGTTCTTGTCCTCCTGAGTGGAAGAAATAAAAGTGGAGTGTTTTCTGGCCCTCATCCAGCTACTCACCCTCTACTGACTGGAGCTATGACCTGCCATGGCTCTAGCCCACACAGATATTTGGCTGGACTCCATGTCGGAGTATGTAAAAAGTCCTGCTACTTGCAGAATGTGCAGATAGTAGTAGCCATGAAAATGATAATGAGGGAGATGATGATGTTGGTGATGATGCCATTGGTGATGGAGTTGGTGTTCTAACTTTTTGGTGGATATTTGTAAATCATTTTTAATCTAAAGGTGTCAGGTATGACTTGGTGGTGGGGCTTCTGCAGGGATTGTTTTACCCCTAAGAGACTGCTTACTCCTTGTGTTAATTGCCTGTGCCCTTGCCCATGCCCAGGCTCAGGGACAGTGGCCAGCATTTTGCTTAGGTATGAGGCTGTTACATAGAAGCAATCTGTTCAAACACATTGAGAATTAATTGTGACAATTCCTAATTCTCCCTTAAGACATCTCCATGTATCAGTACAGTATCTAGCCCATCCGAGGAACTAGTCAGGCACTCTGTAAATTTTCTGCTGCTGCTTCATGTAATCCTATATAATAAAGTCTAATATGCAAATTGAACAAAATGCAGACCGACCAGTGGAACAACGGGTTGCTATGACACACACTGACCACCAGGCAGCAGATGCTCAATGCAGGAGCTGCCCCCAGCCTGCAGGCCCTAGGTCAGCCAAGATGAGTGCCAGTGGGAGCCCCCCTGATTGCCCTGTTGGTCACCCCACAGATTGGCCCTGATTGCCAGCCAGGCCTAGGGACTCTACCCATGCACAAATTTCATGCACCAGGGCCCTAGTGATTACATAAAATGGCTTAATGCAAAGAGCAATTTTCTCCCTATTTTGACTCTCTCTCTCTCTCTCTCTCTCTCTCTCTCTCTCTCTCTCTCTGTGTGTGTGTGTGTGTGTGTGTGTGTGTGTGTGTGTGTGTAGAAAGGGAGAAAGGCTGATTAAGGCATTTGGAAAATTCCTTAGTACATTGCTGGTATATTATTTGCTTTTTATGCAATAGAAGACATGACCATTAGTATAATTTCAGATAATTCCCAGTTTGAATCCTTGATTTCTATTTATTTTCTATAAGGATCTTCCATTGTGTTGACTCCCCCATCTCCAAATTTAGGCAGGAGAATGAAACTTTTAAGTGGGTCTTCTAAAAATTCCAGGGCCTCAAGACTGGTGTCAAGCTTAGGACTTAGGTGAATTATAGCAGTTGTTTGTACAAACTCATTCTAGGGAGGGAAGTGGAGAGGTCTCTTTTGTAGCTTTGTTCAATTTGCTGAACTGGAACGATGTTTCCCGTAGTCCCTTTCCCTTATGGCTCCTGGTTACTATTAAACACTAGACACATTTAAAGAAGATTTGAAAGGTGAGCATGAAGCAGCAGCTCACCCACTAATGGAGACTGAGGAACTCCAGGCCCAGTGGTAAATCATGAAAGTTGGTGCTGACCTGCTAGCTCACTTGTGGACCACACATGGCCACAGCCCCTCCAGCAACCACCAGATGATCTTCCAGCTTCTCTGAGTTCAGATGTGTATTCAACTCTGTGGTAAATCATGTTGGCTTTATTGTGCACATCACCTCCTCATTGAGACTGAGGTGATCAGAGGCAGATGTGAGTTCCAGTTTGTTCTCATGGGTTCCAGTTCATTGTCCCAGGTTCCAGTTCATTCTTGTTCTTCCTACATAATGTTTAGCTTTCTTTCCTGCTGCTGGCTTAGTCCCACAGCAACTTCATGGCCAACACCAGTCACAAGGCAACTTGCATAGAGTTACTTTTCCACCAGCTTCTACTCTTACGTAAAGTTTAGTTCCTATAATAAATCTCTTTTCTACATTGCTCATAGTAGTTCTGCTTCTCTAACTTGATGGGTACACTATTCTTATCCTAAATGAATACCAGTATGCCTTTTAAATAGTGGCCCTGGAGTTCAGATGTTCTTTATACTATCTTAGGGAAATTATTGGATTTTTTTTTTTTTCTGTAATTCATCTGGTATGTTAGCTGAAGTTGTAAACTTGAACTTATTTTATGTGACTCAAATATTAGACTATTCATAGGAGAGGAGTGCAGGAGGTTTACAGCGGGGGGGGGGGGGGGGGGGGAAGACAATTGCTTGCCATCCAAGTGCCTGGTTGACTAGGTCAAGCCTAACTATGCCAAACACAGATATTAAAAATGTATCAAACACCTGAGGACATAAGAAAAATGAAGAAAAGATGAGGATGGGGTGGAGTAAACAAGGTTAAACACAAACTATGTGTACAATAAATGTTTTTGAATGAATGTATGAGAGGTGTTTTGGTATTTTTAATGAAAAACAAATATAACAATACCAGTCAAAAGCACACAGTTATTTTTAAGTCTCCCATTTTCAAAATACCTCTAAATATTTTCATTTTCAGGTATTATTCTTCACATCTATGTGTGGTTGTTATAGTTGAAATCACAGGGCAACAGCTTTTTGTGTATTTTTGTGTTTCCCCTCCCACACACACACTATGTTTTATAGACAGAATGAGCCAAAAGTAGTTTACAATTATTTGTATGGAAAATAATACAATAATCCTATATGTAAAAGGGTAATATGCAAATTGACCCTAACGGCAGAAGGACCAGAATAACTGCTCACTATGAGGTGCACTGACCACCTCTCGATCCCTTTCCTTGGCCAGCAGGTTCTGATTACCCAATGGCAAACAAGGAACCAGGGTGAGTGGCAGGAGATGCGGGTGGTGCCAAGCCAAGGCTCCACATCACCAATCACCCCACACACAGAGGGCAGCCCTCAACAAGGGCACGAATGGGCTGATGTTTCAGTTCCTTCCCCTGGCTGGCAGGATCCAATCACTGGATGGCGAATGGGGACCTAGGGGTGGGGGATGGCGGCGGGGGGCCAGGGCCAGCTGTGGGGGGCAGGGCCAGGTCTAGGGACCATACCCGCTCATGAATTTTGTGTGCTGGGCCTCTAGTTAATAAATAATAATACATGAATAAATTCTTTCCCATATTCACAATTGTAAATTTACTTTTGCCCACCTGTGTATATATTCTTCATTGACCTGGATCTCAATGGAGGCTCTTTTAAAGAGACTCTAGACCTGTGTTCAAGAATACGTTACTTTCAAGAATATTTTAAACTTCTGTACAAAAATACAAAACATTCTACTTCAATTCCTGCTTATAATGTGTGGTTCTAAGAGGGATATGAGCTATTTTGGAAATCAGTCTAACAAATGATTGCTAAAGCAGTGTGTAGCCAAGGTGAGTCCTAAAAAGTAAGAGCTGTTGCTAAGGGAACCAGGAGAGAGACGTTTAGGGTATAAACTTTGCTATGGTATTTAAATTTCTCGCTATGGTCCTTGCTTATTGGACTTGAAAATTTAAACAGCTCTGATCAAGACAGAACTGTCCTGGGGGGCATAGAGACAATGCAGGTTGGAGAAAGAGAAGGGAGCTGACCAATTAGAGAACTTTTTGGACTCAGGGATCCGGGAATTTGAGTGGGACCCTGCTTAGCTTACTACTGAGGATGATCATCCCGGTGCAGCTGCCAACATCCCTATCTATCAGGGGGCAAGTGTTTTGTTAGCTGGCTGGACACCACCTGTATATATTTAATGACAGGAACAATTCAAACGAAACCTTACATTAATATTCAATGCCTTTATTGATAAAAATGGAGCTGCTTTGGTTGACTTTTAAATTAGGTGACTGAGCATTTCACTTGCTTGGCCTTGACTTTGCCCTTAACCCCACCTATACTTCTTTTCTATTGCAGTCCCTCAGGTCATGGGTTATAAGAAAAATAGCTTGAAAAATACTAGTTTAGATCCACTTCCGTTCATACTTATTTTTAGGAGGAAATTTAAACATTGGATTTTTTTTATTTTCATTCATCTCTTTGTAATAATAATGATACTATAATAAATAAAAATCTATAATTGCTACATTTTAAAATTTCTTAATGGCACATAAAATAAGGGTGTGTTGTACATAGAGAAGAGCTTAGATTCCGTAAAATACAATATTACTATCCTTTTTTGATAAATGAAGAACTAAGGCATTGAGAGATCAGATAACTTGCCCAATATCACAAACCTTGGCATGCTGGTTCAGGTATATGTGCTTTCAGCTACCTTGTGCCCTTGCTGGCATTCAGCATGGCTATCCTGTCTCTCCTTGCACTGCCACTGAGGGATGCACCCTCGGCCCAAGAGCCCCACCAATACTGACTGTGGATTCGTCCATTAGGTTGAGACCCTCATCCAGGAGGCCTCCCAGAGGGTTCACACAGAGAGCCTTCTTCATTCAACCATTGACATCCTACTGGCATTCACTCATTATATTGCCTTTCCAAATGAAAGACAATTCTGAAGCAGTGTTTTAGAGATGAGGCACAGAGCAAGTTTTGATAAGGGAAAAGATTAGAAAGTCAAGTGGTATGAAAGAACTGATTTCAACCAGCTTGCATGAGTTCTTCAGTGCTGTTGTTAGTTAAATCATTGGTAACTTGAAATTGACCATCTAAAAGGGTTTATATCACAGAAACCAGCAAACACCAGGAATAAGGGCTTTTGTTTGTCCTTTTGATAAAACTAATTTATGACCATATCATTACATAGATGCTCAATGATTACATTAGAACAGAAAGCCCTCATTAGTCAAAACACAACAGTAGGAGGGGATGAGGTAGGGGGAGTATGAGGAAATGAGCTGATATTCTAACGCTTTCAAAATAGTCTCAATGTCAAATAATTCATCTATTATTAGAATTACATTGTATGTATGTGCATATTTTAATTTGTTATGATCTTAATATCTTTATGATCTTAATATCTCTATGATCTTAATTGGTAGAAGACCAATGATACATCTACTACCCATCTGCAGAGCTACAGAGGGATACAAATTACCCAGGGAGAGAGCACTGACCGCTTTTCATTTTGCTCTCCTTGTCCAGAGGAGAGGTTAGTGTGCTAGTTACTAAGAAAGCAACTCCCATATCAAGATCATCTCAGAAGCATAGTTCAGAAGTGATAACTATGAGATCCCAGAGGGCACCGCTCAATGTGTGGGAAGTGATCAATGGAAACTGCTGAGTGAAGCAGTTATATGAGTTCTAATATTGTCACATCTCTTCCCTGTGGGTTCTTTGTTACTTTCTCTTTTTTCTCCTTGGTGACTCTCAGTAAAACCCACAAAACAGAAAGGGCGTGTGGGCTTATCATTAGGAGGAGGAAGGAAGTGAGCTGCATGGACAGAGCCTCCGCCTGAATAGAGATATCTCCAGGGAATAAAGTAGATTGTAGCATGGTTACAAAGAAACCCTGAGCGGGCCAACACCTCAACTGCTTGTCAAAGAGGGAAAGATCATGGGAGCAGGCTCGGGTCTGAGGAGAACTCTGGGGACCAAGAGGGAGGGGGGAAGGCAATTTGAGTCCCCAAACAGGGCCTCTTTCAACAACTTGGGGCCACAGAAAGCCCCGGACACTGATTGGCAGGAAGGGGAAGAGAAGAAAGAATGATTCTCAAGGCCTACTGAAGGTGGAGGTGGCATGATAGCTGCTTTACATGTTGCAAAGCCCATTTCTCATTTCCATATTAGGCTATTTTATACAACAACAACAGAACCTTTGTGATTCTCCTCTCTTTTGAGCTGCCAAGGATTACAGACAGGAAAAGTATCTTCATAATCATATGATAGAAATTTTAGCAGTAGGACTTTTGGTTAATTCAGAGGGAGGGGCTGGACTTCCTGAGGGTATGATACGAAGGCCAAATAGAAACTTCTAGAACGACCTTCCTTGTATCTTCCCCCACTCACAGAAAAGGGCTGCTCACAACCTATTAACAGATTTAGTTCTCATTAATAATTCTTTGAACTGGCAGAGCAATTCTACCTGATTGAAAATAATTATCAGCCTCTCCAAATGATTAAACAGCGTGTTTGGATTTTCATTTATATCATCATTTTGATTGAATGATGTGTATGTGTGTGGGACTGTGTATTAACAAGGTATCTCTTCAAAGTAATAATAAATACTTGATGAGAAAGAGTTGCATATTGCTTTGTATAAAAGGCAAAACAAGAAGTCTAGGGCAGGTGAATAAAAGAACAAAATTAGTACCTAAAATAAATGATGAGAGACAGACTGTGGCAGAGACAAAGTTTCATGGGACATAAGTGATAAACACATAACAGAATGCTTACGACGTTCCAAGCATAGCACCAGAAGATTGAGAATTCTGGTCAGCATCAACAAACAAGCAGTGTAATTAATCTGGAACAGAAAGAAGGAACAGAAAGAATACCACAGATGTTTAAAATTATTTTTTTTTCCTACTGACTCAGTCTCCTGCATATTTACAAATTGAACGTTGTGGATTAATGCCCCTGAGCTTCATGCCCACTGGGCCCCGCTCCAGGTCTGTGTTTGCACTCAATGACATTCTTCTGGATGCAAACGATTTCTCCGAATCAGAATACAAGAAAAATTAAAGCCCAAACCCGCTTTGTCTTACACAGGTCTCCCAAGTGTATTCTGTTAAGGATCCACTCAACAAGAATAACAAACAAAAACTCCCACCAGAAACGGCTGCATCTCACAGAGGTGGTGCACGTGGCTGTTCGCTGCTAATGCAGCTCAGTGCGGTGCAGCCTCATCCATAACACAATAACAGCAACTGGCTTCCACCTGGTTCATTTAAATTCTGATTTTGCTGCATGTCCCCATCTGGACTAGCTCAACACACTTTAAATGCTGGAGAGAAGATTCTGCAGACATGGGAATTTACAACACTCTGAGGACATTTTTTTTCTTTCACAACACCCAGAAGTAGGCAGCTGTTTCACAGGGAGGTAAACTAAGTCATTGAGATGTTTTGCGGGTGGCTTACGGTGTCCCAGCAAGCCAAAGCAAACACCAGAATCGCAGCCAGAATGTTAAATTCTGCAGGTTAGTGTTAGCGCAGGCCCTCTTCTGGGTGTGTGTTTTTTATTTGGGGGTAGGGGCGGTGGGGAGGGGTGGGGGGGGGAGGGGAATGAAGGTGCTTGTTAAACATAAAATGTTTCTGAAAGGGCAGAGAAAGGCAGAGTAGCCCAAATGGTTTAGAAAGAGCCATCTCTCCAGCAGAGGATCCATCTCACACCTGGGAGTCTTTCCTTTAAGTTGCTGGCTGAGGGGATGCCAAGAGAACCCTAACCACGGCGAGTGGTGGTCCCTGCCTGTCTCAGTGGTTTCATGGGTGGCAGGAGTATGGCAGCCCCTGTCAAATGCTTTTAAGTTGCAGCGTTCATTCCAGTGCTCTGCTTTGAAACGCCTAGTCTCCTGCAGGGTCTGCGCATGTCCCAGCCATCCCATAAACACTGCAATCAGGTATTAACTGGCCAAATTGTGAGTGCCTACCTAAGGCCTTCTCCTATATGATGGGGTCGATCAGAGGCCAAGTCCTTAGTTTTGTTTCTATGAGGCAGCAAATTAGAATACGAAGAGAATAGATTGAAATGCACTAAAAATAAAATACTCTCACCTCTAAAAATTATGCATTCCCAATTTAAATGTTATCACATCGATCTGAGTTTTGTCCACACGGACTTTCAAGATACAAAGGGTATGCTGACACACATGCTCGCATACACGAAGAAAGAAGCAGCCAGAGAGATCCCGAGAAGTCAGCTGTCTTCTTAGGAACCAGAATAGAAAAAGCAATAGAAACCAGGTAGTACAATTTCTCACAGCCTCTGGCCTACAAAAGATACAGTTGGTTGTTATAAGAAAGCTAGCCCCCCCCCCCCCCCCGCCGCCCCGGCCCCCCCGCCACCATTGCCTCTGTACTCTCTCATTAATTTCCATCTCTTTTTTACTCTTCCTTAAGTTACTAGGTTAAGAGAATATTAGCAATTATCTTTAAAAGACCCACTTAGGTTATGTTTACATAACAACAAGAAAACGTTTCTGGAAGGAATTCACTATTGCACTGGGGTGTAGGCATTAATTTCTTCATGTAAGAACCAGTTCTTCTCCGCAGAATGTCTCATCAAAATGTTTGTTTCAAACCAGGAGGCTAGCCTAGTGAAGGGGTGTTTTCCACATAAAGGCCTCCCGATTGGATAAGAACGGGCCTCACCCAGGGTGCCCTAAAACCGTCTTATCTTTTCACACATTTTCTAACTTCTTTCAGACAAAAGAAGGAAACCAAAACAAAATTGGGGCTAACAATATGGTTAGGAAGATAGGGCATCAGCTTTGTACCAAGGACACATGTTCCTGTGAAAATGAAAGAAAAGCAAAGGAGAGAATCATTCCATTTCACCATGTTCAGGGTCGGAGGGACTTAAAACGAATATCTTCTTTAGTCTACAGATGTGGGTGGGAACTGTGAGCCGCACAGAGCAAAGAGATGGATCGCATTTTCTAAAAACATGTGGCCTCTGTGTACGATCCAAGAGCTAATTGAAACGTTCCAAGGCAGATTTCTCTAGACATTCCAGAAAAATACCATCCCATATTCTATTTCATTCCAAAATGCAACCATTCATATTGTCTGGCAGTCCTTTCCTGTATTTTTCTCAAATTTCTCATGCTGGCCTGTTCAGGACAGGTTTACCTTTGGCACTCTGCCCTAAAGGGACAAATAATCCAAGAGAGGGCCTGGAGCACCACCCTGGCCAAAGGGGACCCTCACTCAAGCTGGAGACAAGCCTCTGTAGCTGCCAACCTAGGCCTTCAGGGTTGGCAGTTTTTGCCTAAGAACCGAGGACCATTTGGCCCACAGGAGTCAGAATTCTAACCAGGACCCTACTCTCTGAAGCTGCCTTTCTCTCCCTGACTCCATCTGAGTGAGAGAGAGGACTGCTTTTTTGTTTTGATCACTTCTTTGTAGCAGTTTAAGTTCACCTCTTGCCCTTTCAACAAATCCATAGGATTGTCCTTCCTCTCCCTCCTTTGTTCCTCTTGTAGAATCTTAATTTCCTAGTCATTTGAAGTTTTGGTTTTCAACTTTCTACCCCACCCCCACCCTTGTCCCAATCTCCTAATCCCATTTAAGCAAAATATTGGATTTTTTTTTTCTTCTTTATTTTCTCCCTTTAGTTCTTTGGATGCTTTGGGAAGTTTACCTGCTCTCCCCCCTCCCCCTTTTTTTTTTTCTTTAACCAAATGTGAATTTTGCTTATTTGGATTTTAAAAATTAATGCCTTCTAGTTTCTATGAAACTATTTTCTCTCATTTTTTAAATAACTAAACTCTTGGAAAAGGTCTATACTTAGTCAATACTTAGTGTCTTCACATCTTATTAATTCCTCAGCTCATTAGAGTCTGGCTTCCACCAACACCACACAATTAAAAATGCTCTCTCACCAGCCTCCTCCTAATCGGCCAGTTCAATGGCCTCACTTTTCCTGCCACCCTACTTAACATCTATGCAACATTTGACATGGTTGACTAGTCGCTCCTTATTGAAAGTCTTGCCCTTCTCAGCCTCTTTTATTTCATCAGCTCTGCTTCTCTAAGCTTTATTTTTATGCTTCCTTCCCCACCTTTTGATGTTGCTTTTCTAGGAGATCTATTTACTATCTGTCATCCCACACACACCCTTGCTCTGTTCTAATTTTGTCAATAACCCCAAATGTATTGATAAAGTTTTCTGGTTTATAATTTTTCTGTTCAACCACAGTTTATATATCCTAAAGCCTATAGGACATGTTTATCCATTTTCTTTGACGATGCTACATCATCATCATTATTATTATTATTATTGTTATTATCAGAATTAAATTCTCTCTGCCTTCACTCCTGCTGTTTTCTTGGCCTGCCATGGTCTTCCTTCATATTCCTGCTTGGAATACTCCTGCTATTTGAGACCAGCCCTCTTTAAAATTTTTATTTATTTATTTTTAAATCCTCACCTGAGGACTTGCTTAGAGAGAGGAAGGGAACGAGAGAGAGAAACACAAAGACAGACACACTCATACATACACACACACACACACACACACACACACACACACAGACATACACACACACACACACAGAGAAAGAGAGGAGAGAGAGAGAGAGAGAGAGAGAGAGAGAGAGAGAGAGAGAGAGAGAGAAAGACACATCAATGTGAGAGAGTGAGAAACATTGATTGGTTGCCTTTTGAATGTGTACCAACTGGGGCTTGAACCTGAAACCCAGGTATGTGCCCTGATCAGGAATTGAACCAGCAAGCTTTTAATGCATAGGACAACTCTCAACCAACTGAGCCAATCCGGCTGGGTGTGACCAGCCCTTCTGATGCCACATCTTCTTCAGAACATTCTCTGTCTCCTTAAAGAGGAGTTTTTAGTTACTTCCTTTTAGTTATTATCATTCTGAGAGTGATAATGAAGAACATTAGTCAAATTTTTAGGTGCCAGTCTCTGATCTAAAGCCTTCTCACGGATGACCTCATTCAATCTGCGGAGCGACTCTGACTCAGGTTCTCATCATCCACAGATTTGGGATGAGAAACTTAAGACTCAACATAATCACTTGTAGGTTCTCATAATACAGCTTTAAACCCAGAGTCCTTATCTGGCCTCCCCAAATAATAGTAGCTCCCTTTGACTTTGACAAACTGCTTCCTTTGTGTGTGGACTTCTGTGTGTTATCTCATTTGGTTCCCAGAATGATCTTACGAGGTAGTACATGTGTCATAAGATCTATTTTATGAATGAGAAAACGGAGGCACAAATAGATTAAGCAACTTGCTCAAAACGACATAATAGCTCCCAAAGGAGGACGGATGCACCTTTCTTTACCTCTTAATATAGAACTTGCCCCATGGCTCTATAACTAACTACTTCGGACATTGTTCGCTCTTCCATCAACTCCTTGAGGGCCCAGATAATGTCCTTTTAAACTTTGGATCCTCTCTATATAGTCACAAAATGGAAGTAAATATGGAGAGAGAGAGAGACTGATAAACATATTGGCCACTGCTATCTTAGGGTGTTTTTTTTTTTGGGGGGGGAGACAACATTTAACATTTATCCACCAACTTTGTTATATGTTTTCCCAGCAAATAAATTTTTTTTGTATGTGAAGCATATATGAAGCCAATTGTGAAAATGCTGTCTCTGCAAACTTTCTTTTTTTTGAGTAAAAATAGTTTCAGTTCCCAAAGGTAAAATAATTGCTGCCCTGACCATCTGTATCTGCTTCCCTCCCCCTTCCCTCCCCCCAATAGCTAAGGAGTGCTTAGCTATTGCGTCCAGATGGGAGGTTTAGTTAAAGAGACCCGTAATCTATTCAGAGATAAATACCACATTTCACAGAATATAAGCCAACAACATATTTTAAGTCACATCAAGATTGGAAAGAGGTTCTTTCCTATTGAGTGAGGCAGTGTCTGCCCATCTCAGGTGTTTGCTGGCACTTTTCCTTCCTCTCTCCTTCACTTTCTTTACTCTCCTCCCTCCCTCCTTCCCTCTCTCCCTTCTACCTTCCAATGGCCAGATTTCACGGCTTGCTGCTGATGTCACATAAAATCAAATATGCATCCCATGTCTAATAATAGAATTTTCATTTCTCCATTCTTTCTAAAACAGGTTGGTTTTGTAGTTTTTAAACCATAAAATATATTATTTTACATCAATAAAAGCATAATATATGTACTCATTTTTCTTTGCTTATAAAATTACAAAATATGTGTTTATTGTAGAAAATATCCAGAATACAAAGTTACATATAGTAAAATTTAAAAATCCTTTTTTGCCATATAGTTGTGATTCTATTCCTCTACTTATTTTGCTCATTACATTTTTTCTATGCATTATAAATATAAATGTGTATAAATACACACACACACACACTGAATTTTAACTTTTATAATCTAAGATTGCATCATACATACTATCTTCAGTACTTTTTTTGTAAAAGAATATATTTTCCCAGGTCTGTGTAATAAATCTACTTCAATCTTTATAATGGCCATATAGTATTCCATATTAAGGAGTACATACCTTATAAACCAATTTCTCTTAGAAGAACATGTGGATTGGGCTCTGCCATGTTAATATGCACATATCTCTGTGTCATGTATAACAATCCTGTCATTAAGTTCTTAGGAAAGAAATAGAGTTGCTGTGTCATTATCATTCTGATAGATTTTCCCATGGAAGCTGGTCTCCAGTGAGGGTGCCCAATGAACCACACCATCTATATTCACATCCTTAGATAGAACCTCTCACTTTAAACCTGGACTATCCATCCTTACAATTTTAATAAACATAGTTAAGTCTATATATTTTAATCAACATTGAGAATTAATCTTTCTATCCCTGAACATGAAAGACTGGTAGCAAGAAAGCATTTACTTTTCCCTCTTCTTCCCTACCTTTAAATTATTGATTAGCTAGACTTTCTAATTTTTCAAATGCTATTCCTCAGTTTCTTATGACATTTCCTAAGAATTGCATTGAGCTTCATAGTTACATTGTCAAAAATAACTTAGGCTTGACTGTGGTGCTAATGTTGTTTTTTTGTTTGTTTGTTTGTTTTTGTTTTTTTCCTATTGCTATTGTAACATGTGTACTTTAAAAAAAAATCCTTTTTTTGTTTTTAAATTCCTCTTTTGTATGTGGTATATTATTCTACCCAGAGATTCCTGGGTGGTAAGGTTTATAAATCATTGCATGTGTAACAATATCTTCATTTTTCCTCAGACTGAATTGATAGTCTATCTGGTAATGGGAATCTAGGCTCAAGATAATTTTTTTCTTAGTTTCTTGAGAACATTTCTCTGTTATCCTTTCTCTATTATCACTTGTTGATATAAAATATGATGGCAAATTGACTTTCGTTCTTTTAAGTAACCCTTTTTTTTTCTCCTTGGAAAATTTTTGGAGTTTCTCTTTGTATTTGACATTTGATAATCTCACTAGGATTCCTTTGTATTTTTATTTGTTTTTTAAATTTTTCTGACTCAGCACTTTTCAGCCATTTTCAGAAGGGACATTTGGTTCTTAAAACTCTCATAGACAGAGATGCTGCATTATTTTAATCATTATTTCTTGTTGGATACCCTTTAAAAGAAAAGAAATAAGGCTGTGAGAAAAACCAGGATAATATGCAGATAAGCAGAAATAACATTTGCAGGTCCATAATTTAAAAACACACACACGAAACTTCTTAATAACTATTGATATTTGATTATAGTTTTAGCATGGCCAGTTATTCTGTTTTCCACTGAATAGATTTGAATACTTAAAGACAGTGCTATCAATCATTGCTTTTGGTCCTGAGGCTACATAGTTGTTTATAGACAAACAAAAGAAACTTAGATTATAGAATTTATGTATTCCTGGAGGGAAAAATCTGCTTTTTGTATTTTTTTTCACTCATTTTCTTAGTAAAATTGGAGATGGGCATGTCCTGAATAATAATTTGATCCCACTCATTATAAAATCATTTTCCGTTTAACAAGTGAATTTAGATTACATATTTAGATTATACAAATTTCAGAGGGAGAAACGTATCAATATAAAGCATAACATGCAAAATATCAACAAAAATTTCCTAGCTTCAATAGCTAACTTTAATGTATTAAAGGGAAAATTGGGTCTGACTGAATATCCAAGGGCTAATCTTTATTGAACGTTGCTGTGTGCCAGGCTCCCCTCTACATTTTCACTACCCTTACTCTCCATAGCAGGAAACTGAAGTTGACTCAGTTAGCCCATGACCAAGCCAGGATCTGAATCCTCGATTCTTCAGGAGTGTTTGCTTTCGGTGCATTGTGTAAAGAAAGTCTCGGGGAGCCTGATCTCTGCACCTCACAATCAGAGAAGACATTCTGGAGGTGGTGGTGCCTGAAGGGGTTAGCCAGGCAAAGAAGAGAAGGGCATGTCCGGAGAGGACACATTTTTCCAATGACACCGAAGAATGAAGAATGTGAGCCCTGGGGGAGAATTGTAGGCTGTTGTGTATGGATGTGAAGTGTCTCTCTGTGGCCATCAGCTTTTCTGCGGCACTTTTTACTTGGTGCTTTTGGCTTTATCAACATGAGATGTCTACATATTCATCCCCTCAGCCATCCGCATCAGTGGTCAAGGTGGTTGAAATGATAGAGCTGATGAAGATCTGATTATTTCAATTATGTAAACATAGCTTTGCGATTTGGTTTCATCAATTTAGAAGTGGGGCCTAAATTACCATGGATTTCAGATGAAATTTATCATAAAAGCACACTGAGGCCCAATCATATTTACTTATCAAAATAATTGACACTGAAGTTCTGAAAAACAGTATCCGGTCTGCAGGATTTGGGCTCAGGAGAATTTCAAGTAGGCTGTCCTCTTATGACCAGTCCCATGTCAAGGAAGAGTGAAAAATAAATGGCCAAGAACAAATATTAGTAAGTAGAGTACTTTCAATTTTAAGCTTTCAGAGCATTTCTATGTACATAAATGAATCAAGAGCCAGTTAACGAAATGCTTTTCACAGAACTCTTTAAAATTTAACAGGTTCAAAGACCTTCCACCAAGGAAGCTGAAGCACACTTGGAGCGTGCTGTGTGTTCAGTGTTAGCCAGACAAAAGGATGAAAGCGAGACCAAGAGTCTTCAACTCTGGGCTTGACTTCATCACGTGCTAGAAATGAAGTGTCACGTTCCATGATTAAATTAAATCCCTGTAAAATCACGCATCAATTCCCGTCACTCTCCTTCCCATATGACACAATGCAAAACTTGCTGTAATGAGTTATATTGTGATTTTCTTAAGTCAACCCACTCTGATTGCTAAGTCATGTTTATCTGTGGGAACCAATGCAGTTGTGTGTTGGGGGCTGAATTCCTTCTGTAATCTGAACCCATCTCCACTGGAGTGATCTCTGACCACTTTAAGACCTTGGTATCCCTTCAAAAACAAAGGCCTTATCTCTTCAGATCTCACCGTGAATTCCATTTGCCTCTAAATTCCAATAAAAGAAAACTGAATAATCCAATTCGCTTTGAAATTTTTGATGCAATCTGATGTTGACATCGATCTTGAGAGGAGGCTATGTAAAAAGCATGCTCTCCTGCTGGATCACTGCCCATATTGGTTTTCTGTATCTGATTCAGAGCTGTTTAAAACAAGGTTTCTCTCGAGTCTCTTAGATTATCACAGCTTGGATAAATTGACTTTAGTGGAAAACATCTTGGCATATCAGCTTTACAATTTAGAAAAAAATAAGGGTTTTGTCAGAGAAAAGTGGTATGAATTAAGCCTTGATATGATTTAAAAAATGTGACTCAAAAAAAAAAATCTATTGTTTAAGAGGTGGGCTACATTTCTAAGGACTGACTAACAGTCTGGAGACAGACTGGCCCGTGGGACTTGTGATTCTTGTGCAACATCAAAGAGGGAATGGAGGATGCAAGGATGAATGTACACGTCACAACATGTTTCCTGGGGCATGAAAATTTTCTTTTCCTGCTCTGGCCCCTGCATTTTATCCTTCAGTGGCCTCCTATTGCACCAATTCTCTGAACCTTCTCATATGGGCACTTATTTATTCTTTGTCTTGTTTTCACGTTGTTCATGTGTCGTGACTTCATAACCAGATTGAAAGGTCGAGATCAAGGGCTATGCTTTGCACTGCCCTTGTGACCATCACAGTATCTAATAGTCCTTGAGTGCACAGGAGTCTTCCGTCAATCCTTGTAAAGTGAAACCAAATTCAGTAAGTAGCCTTGATAATCTTGACCCAGGGCCAGGGCAGAATCCACAAAATCTATTTGTCCTCATTGGCAGCCACTTTACATCTCATTTCTCTGCCAGGTTACTCTCCTAGCCCAACTACCCACATACTTCTTCTCTTCAAAGGCATCTTCACTTTTCTCATGGGTAGTCCCTTTTCTTCTTCTTGAATGCCAAACCTAGGTATGTGGCATTAAATAGGGTTTTATTTGCCAATAATTAAGAAGTTAATAAATTATACCTGTGTGGTTTCCTAGTCTCAGTGCAGGAATTAATAATAGGTATATGCTTACAGGTCTTGCAAATGGCTTTGCAGTATATTGAGTCAGTTTTTTGTGTTTTTTTTTTTGAGCTTGACAGAATTATCATTTTTGTTGGCATTCATCCTTGCTCCCAAAGCCCAAGCTATTTTTTTTCCATTTTTACTTTTCTCTTAATATATATATATATTTCTTCTCAGTCTAAAACCAGTAAGTAGTTATTGTAAAGATTTTTGCAAATATAGAAGGACAACAAGAAAATTAAATCCATCCATAATCCTACCGCCCAGAGGTAAGCATCTTAAAAGTAATCTCCTTCCAAATTTTTTCTATGCATAGTATGTGCATGACCCTTACTCCAAGCTTAGATATGGGAGATGTTTTCTTATTTTCTTAAATCTAAATGAAATCTGACCTTATCCATCAGCCTTCCTCCCAGAGCATATTGCATTTACCTTGCCAAGCTTGAGAAAACTTCACTGACATTTTTACTATAATTACCTGAAAATTATACATCAATTCATGGAAACTAGGTATTTTTTAAAATAATATTCAGTCTCCCATCTACGAATATGGGATATGATCTTTATTCAAACGTTCTTTGTCTCTTGGTTAAATAAATGTTAAAGCTTTTTGGGTAGGAGGGGCATCCAAGTTCTACCCTTTTCTAAGTTATTTCTAGGTATTTAACTTTTTTCATTGCAATTGTGAAAAAAAATATTTTTATCCTTAACACTTACGGTTGTTAATGGCATTACTTAAGGAAATTACTGGGGTGTTTTATTTTGTTTTTTTTTTTTGTATTTATTTGTCTTCAACCATATAAGTAATTTTTTTAAATTAGTTATGTTAGTCTTCAGTTCGTCCCTTGGAAACTAGTCCACAGCACATCAGGAAATGATAATAGCTATACATTTTCTTTCCATTTCATGTCTTACTATATTGACTAGAGTATCAAGAACAAAATTAACAGTGCTAACACCTCTGTTTTAAAGAGATTATCCCAATGTTTTATATATATTAGTGTTAGCTGCTGTTTTGAGATATATGTTACTTTTTATGATGTGATTAATAATAGGTTTTAAAAAGATTCTTTGAATGAGACTTTCTTAAGAATGTTGTAGCTACCTGTTTAAAAACTACTGTGTCAAGAGTAAAAGTATCAACATGGGCATAATTTACTAACTAATAGATCATTAATGGGTAATTATAATGATAATTAGCATGTATAATATTTATTTGCATTATTCCACTTAGCCTAGTTTGATCATATCATGCCATTTATATTTTTATTATCACTTATATTTGCACTTTTTCCTTCTTCCACTGCATCATAATCTTCTTAAAGAATCATATTGTTTCTTTGTAACATATCAGTATCTTCTAAAGTGTCACATTTCATGAATATTTGTTGTTGATGACCTAGTAATCTAGCACTGATAATAATAACAATAATAGTGACCTAATATTTATTGAGTATTTATGCGCAGGCAGTTCCAATAACCATTATATGTACCTTTCTAATCTACACAACAATACGTTAAGGTTGATGTTATTATTATAGCTGTCTTTTCATGTGAGGCACCAAGCTAGATTAAGTAAGTTGTCCCAGGAGCATACCTAGGAAATGATAGAGCCTAGATTGGAATCCAAGCCTCCTAATTCCAGAGCTATGTTCCTTCCACAGATGGTCAGGTTAGCGTATAAATCATGCTGGTAAACTTCTTTAAATGAAATCTTAATCCTACTTTATAACTGTGAGGCCTGGTACAAACAATAGGGTGGGGTAAGACTCAAAATGTGTTTCTCTAAAATAGCATTTCATTTTTGGTTTTGTTTTTACTTCTCAAGATAGATCTTTTTATTTTTCTATATGAAATGGCACTAAAAATGTTTTATTCTGTAATCTTCCTAGCTTTGCCTAACCAGCAAAGCTTTGGTTATCACTTAAATCTTTGTTTTGCAGAATTCTTTACTTTTGTTGAAAGCAAAAAAATATTTTATCCCTTGTGGCAGAATAAATATTCAACATTAGTAAAGTCATGATAGTGATGCCCATGCAAGTTGGATAGTCCGTCATCCGATAGTTTCCCTAGGGTTTGCTGGTTAACTGGTTAACCTGTCTGTGCTTTGTTGAGTTTAAGGTGGACTCATAAGAGCCTGAGGGAAGAGCAGGGGACTAGCATGTGAGACCACTGGAAAACCAGAGGAGTGTTCTTATCTCTGAAAAGAGTGAATAAAACTAACTAAAATGCAATTAAGCTTTCTTCTAGGGCTAGAAGTTTATTATCAACATCATAATGAGCAACTTAACTCAGAAATTGCAAAAATATATTTTTGGTAAACACTAAACGATCAAGACTATTTTTGGCATTTGAAAACTCTCAATATCTTATATACAATATTTTAAAATCTTAAACATGATAAGTTTAATATATAAATTAAACATCAATTTAAATGCTATAATTATCACTTTTATGTTTTAGAAAATAAACTTAATTGGTTTTTCTAGATATATTTTAACTGCAATCACTTTTATGTTTCCAGTCTTTAACCCATTTGTCTACAAATAAGTAAATAATACAATAGCCACCTCCAATTCCACTATAAAAATAGCGCTTTAGAAAGAGCAAATTTCCACACATTTCCACAGTTTCCTGTCTACCAATGAAAAGCTAACTTTTCATAACTTGATTTGCTAATAGCTTAGATTATAAATAGTTCTTGGAGTGGATTTCTCTTTCAAAACTGTCATGCTTCTTAATTGAAAAATAACTTTTTCCCACATTCATTTTGTATCTCCCAGTTATATCTACCTTTAGTGTTTTAATTACAGGTTATTTTGGGATCTCTGCATAAAGATGAATGAGTTTGGAAGCCAAATTTAATTACTCCCACTACAAAGATAGGTTCAATAACAGATGCAACAAATGTTAACCATCATTTCCATCAGGATCACAGATGGTATCGATGTGGAAGACATCTGTGGCACAGGCCAGAGGAGGGATAGTTGGCTTCCTGTCAGAGTCAGGGCAAAGAATGTGGCAAAAAAGATCTAAGGATGCCACGAGGAATTCCAGCATTACTCTCGTGCATGCGCAGGTCATGGCAAATTAGTTATAACAGATTCAGAGGCTGACTATGGGGAACGGCACCCAGAGGCTCACTGGGTATTTACCGAGTGTCCCAGGGTTTTTCTACTCTGTTTTTGGCAGAAGGTAGAGCAAAGAAGAGATGAGACAAATTGTTTGCATTTAAAAACTTGATAGAAAAGACTTCTAGATGCTTTATCCAGTAGGAATATGCAGGTTCGAATCCCCTTGCCTTATTACTGAGAAAATATATGTCAGATAAATGAAGCAGCAAGGTAAATAGATAAAACCTATATTGGAAAATGAAAAAAAAAGATATGGGGCAGCACTTACTATTGAGTGTATTGACAGTAGGCTATAAACATGGGCTTAGACTATCCATTGATTAATTTAACAAGATTATTGAGTACCTATTAAGTACTAGAAACTGTGACAGTTGCCAGGAGACAATGATACGGAATTTAAACATGGTCCCTGACTTCCCAGATCATAAGGTCTTGTGGGGGGCCTTTATGCACATTAAAATACTAGCAGAAGTGTAAAAGATAAATGCATAATTGAAACAATGTTTTTCTTTTTACCATTTTTCCATGTTTGCACTCTCCATCCTTCCCACTCTTGTAAGTTATCAATATTAATATAACAGTAGGCATCTTACATATGTTAACTCATTTAGCGTTCACACCACTCTGCGGAAGGTTCACTACCTATATACCATTTTACAAGTGAAAAACTGGAGGCAGAGAGAGATGGGAGTGATTTACTGAGGATTAAACAGCTTCTAAGCCAGAGAGTTGGGACTGAGCCCTGGCAGTGGAAGTCTGTGCTCTTCATCTCCACTCCGAGGCCATGATGGAATGCTTCCTGTTAGTCTTCCTGTAAAACTTTCACTTTCTCTGGCTCATAATGTCCCCATGGGCCATCCCATTGATGTTTCCTGAAGTGCTGTGCATACAATGGACCTTTGGAATGTGTTATTGATAATTGACCTCACTGGCCAGGCAGAGAGGGTTCACCTTGTATAAATGATGTTGGCAAACGTCCCCAAAGGCAGTTTTAATTCTGCTTTATTGCTTTCAGGTAATAAATTCGCAGGGTTTTAAGGAAGGGTTAACCCTGGGGAAGTATGAAGGATGCCAGATTATCTTAGCTTGCACACAGATCAGAGAGTTCCTGGCATGGGGGATATAGCGATGCTCCAGGGAGGCTGTGGTCCAACAGCATCTCCCAGAAGAGGCTGTTATGGGGGCAGAACTCCTCTGCCTGCCTTTTCTCCATAGCTCAGTTCTCTCTCTCTATCCCCATTTTAAAAAATATATTTATTTTTAAATATATTCCATTGATTTTTTATAGATAGGAAGGGAAGAGAGGGATAGAGAGTTAGAAACATTGATCAGCTGCCTCCTGCACACTCCTCACTGGGGATGTGCCCGCAACCAAGGCACATGCCCTTGACCGGAATCGAACCTGGGACCCTTCAGTCCACAAGCCGATGCTCTATCCACTGAGCCAAACGGGTCAGGGCTTCATTTTTATTCTTGATTGGACACACCATATTATTACACCCCGCTTCCATTGCTTCATGATAGCTCCTGCACATTTCTTTCCATAGTGCACCGTTTGCTGCCATAGTTGCCTATATCAGATTTACACTCCCTGTGAGATGGTATCGAGTGGGACCTGGTTTAAGGCTGTTGGTGTAGGGCAGAGGTTTGGTGTTGGTCCCTCATGAACTGATGGCCAGTGTGAAACACTTTCCCTTGACTCAGGAGCTGAAGGCTGTCCATTAGTTCACGGCCAGGTTGTGGTGATAATAGCATTTGCTGTATTGGGAGCTTTCTGCAGGAAGCTCTGGGTGTGTCAGGCACTGTGAGAATTTGAAAAGGGTGTAGTGAAACTGTCACACAAGTTGCATTGCTTTTCCAGCATAAACATATTCTTGATTTATTTCTACCTTAAATGTCCAGATAATCTAAGTCAGTAATTTGGGTGGCTGATGGGCCAGAGAACAGAGAAAGAATCTGTTAGAATAGGAAAAGCATGAGGCGACAAGGACCATGAAGCTGTTAGAATTTCATAAATATTAAGTTTTGAAGAAATTAACACAGAGCTGTTAATTATGTGGTTAATCGTGAAGTTGTTGATAGCAAAGTGATAGGGCAGAAAGGAACCTCAAGAGATGGTGTAGAACATTTTCCTACTGTAAGAGACTAAAAGAGACACTTGTCAACCATTTAAACATTTGCCATCTAAAATCTGTAAAGCAACATGCTCTTCAGAAAGCATTAAAAGAAGGTCTGCCCTGTCCTCTTCCCGATTGTCTTACTTCTTAGCTTCTATTATATGTAATTATTGACTCACCCTCTGGACAAAACAGAAAAATATTGATACCAATTTAAAAAATAAATATGTCTTCAAACAGTCTTTCATTGGGTACTCAGAAAGGTAATAGAATTGCTGGTAAGAATACCTTGAACTATTTAAGAAGCAGTTGACCATAAGCAATTAATAGAATCATTTTATAAGGGTAAAAAGTATGTCCACACACATAATGGCATTTAAAAAAAGACTATAACATTGAAAAATTAAAGATGAAGAGTATATTAGGGTACAGTCAGGAAAACAGAGCCTGTATGAGATATATTTCCGGGAACACATTTCTTATTGGGAAATAATTACAAAGGTGTTGGTACAGCTTAAAGATTAGATAAGGGAAGGAAGGCAACCCAGAGATTAGCAGTGTCAGAATGCCTCCATCACCTTTATTGCTGGAGGAACCAAAGCAGATGCAGTGATACCAGAAAACTTTGGCCAGCCAACTTCACTAGTAGGAACTGGAACTGCCCAGAATCCCATAACTATCCATGGGGAGCTAGAACTATAAAGGATGAGGCTCCCGGATGGCAATTTATCTTAAATAGAGAAATAGTCATTACTCAAAATAAAAAAGAGGGGAAGAAATATTCTGGTTTTTCCAGGCTCTTAACCCCCAAATCTCCTACTAGTGCCTCCTATTGGCTTACCTAATAGGAAGACAGCTTGAAAGGGATCCTGGGAAATGTAGTTTGCAGAATTTGCTCTGTGAGATACATTAGAGATTGGGGAAGAAAAGGGAATGATTCTGAAAGCAGACAGGCAAATAATCTGAATAAATAGTCTAATAAATGAAAAATTGTGCTCTATTCATGTAATAGTCAAGTTTTAGATAAAATATTTTAGGTATATTTAGTTATATTAATTATTTTACACAACATTTATTCACAAATAAGAATATCAGTGTGGCCTAACCTGCATGGCTCAGCAGTTAGGCATCAACCTATGAACCTAAGGAGGTCATGGTTTGATTTCCTGTCAGGGCATATGCCTGGATTGTGGGCTCAATTCCAGTATGGGGCATGCAGAAGACAGCCAATCAATGATTTTTCTTCCATCTTTGATGTTTCTATCTCTCTCTCCCTCTCTTTTCCTCTCTGAAATCAATACAAAATAAAATTTTTAAAAAAATTAAAGAATATCAGTGTGAATTGAAGAATAGCATCAATCATTTTCCAACCTTTTTAGACTCAAGAATGCTGTTTACATGAATAGATAATATTGTCAGTCACCTTATTGAATCTTTATTCCTTTATTATTTTAATGTTGTGTTATTGCAGAAAAAATGAACACACTTTTTCCCTCATTTAATGTTAGGAATTGTTGTAATTGTGACAAAATATTCAATGTTTTAAAAAATATTTTTTTCTGTCTTGTTTCTAAGCAAACTAAGAGAGACATTGAGGCTAAATTTATAAGTATTACTCATGAAAAATCTTTCTCTCTTCCAATAAGTTAAAAGCCAAAGTAGAGATAACTTCCATTATATTTTCTCTTTTTAACTTTGGCTTTTGAAATATTGGAGATATTTCAGTGTGCTGTGTAGGAATTTAAATTAAGTGAATGCACCTTATGGGCCTTTTGAGGATAATTTTGTGGTGAATTTGCAGAATTATTGCTTTCATCAACTATATAATTGAGAAGATTCTTCCAGGGATTTATACCACCATAAAATAGTTGGTCTTATTGCTATTAATTATGATCTGGAAGATGTAGTAAGTACAATGTTAATGAATGTGGTGAATGATGTTCGATTAATTGGAATGATAACAACGCCTTAAGCAATGAGTGATAGTTTGAGAGTATTGGCAAATCCAAAGATAAAACTGTTATTTACTTCATGTCCTACCCTGTCCTTAGAAATATGACTGGTCCAGAGCAAGAAATGAAGTCCAGTAAGTAAGCTTTCCATTGTCATTCCTTGTATTTTTTTAAAAAGCTTTTCATTATGGAAGTTTCAAACGTATAAGAATAACTCCAAGTACTGCTCACCCAGCTTAGGGAATTATCAACTCATGACCAGTTTTGTTTTCATATATGCAGGGTGGGGGAAAACTGGGTTTACAGTTGTTCCTGTGGAAAATAATGATTAATAAATAATAATACATGAATAAACTCTGTGTTTCACGTACTCACAACTATAAACCAATTTTGCCCCTCCCTGTTATTCTTTGCCCTCTCTCCTTCACCTCCACTGAATTATTTTAAAGATAATCTCAGACTGATTATATCACCTCCTTCTGGGTTTTAATAAGCATTTTATCGAGAGGATCCTGGTAGCTTTTCATTTAGTAGTGTAGTAGGAAAATCAACACAAAATTCATCTGTTTCTCAAGAATGCCTATTATGGGTGGGGTATGGTGTTGGAAGTTAACAGGGAATCACATATCCTTTGGCATATGGTTCTAAATTTAGGCACTAGGTAAACAATCTTATAAAATTTACATATACTTCTTAAGATAGAGAACACATTAATTTTCAGAAATCATTAGTATGCATTTTAAAACCAGACTCATATGCAGTTATTTGATTCAACAGAGAACCATAATAAAATGGGAATTTGGACAGAAATATTTAGGGATGTCACAACAAAATTCTCAAACCCCAAACTTGCTCTTCACCAGTAATGGCAACAGTGCCCTGGAACTTTTGTGGAGAAATAAGCAGAGGAATTTCTCACTTCATACAACCTCCTTGGAAAACAGTATTTCTGTCCCTGGCATCAGTAGTCCTCTGTGACAATGACTTCCAGATCCATATTTCTGTCTCTCCCCTTAGTTCAGGTTCAAATATAAAACTCCTAGTAGATATTTCTGCACACTTTTGCACAAAGCTCCTCATACTTCACATGCCTAGAAGAGATGGTTCTGACCTCTCAACCTACTTTCCGTCATCTTCATCTACAAGGCATCATCATCCAATTAGATGTCTAAGTCACAATCATCAGCTTTCGTCTTGTCTGCCTCTGCAGAGCCTCTCAGTGTCTCTCTATCATCTGATTTGCCTTACTTCAGACTCTTTTTTTTTTTTTTGTCCCAGAACTGCTAGTGAACTGATCTTAGATCCAACCCATTCTCTGTGCTACTATTAGAGATATACTAAGCCTGCATACCTAACGTCTCTCCAGTATCAAGTTCTTAAAGTTGCCATTTGTATGGCAAACATGACCCTTTCTGAGCTAGTCCTGCAGTGCTTTAAAAAAAAAAAATTTTTTTTTTTTATTGACTTCAGAGAGGAAGGGTTAGGGAGAGAGAGAGAAACATCAATGATGAGAATCATTGATTGGCTGCCTCCTGCACGCCCCCCACTGGGGTTCGAGCCCAGAACCTGGGCATGTGCCCTTCACCATAATCAAATCTGGGACCCTTCAGTCCTAAGGCTGATGCTCTATCCACTGAGCCAAACCAGCTAGGGCAGACCTGCAGTACTTTTTAAGACTCATCTTCCGTTATTCTTTAATGACTTTACCTTCTATCCATATGGAAATACATGTAGTTCTCTAAACATGCCAGAATGCGAAGTGTGATTCAGAAGATCCATTTCAGATGGGGCCTGAGATCCCGTATGTCTAATCAGATCCCCTCTGGTCCTGCTGGTCCACGGAGCATACAGTAGCATGGCTATCAGCCCTATTCTTATCCCATTCCTTGATTACCAACCGAGTCAGAGCTGTTCCTTCTCTTTGCTATTAATTCAGCCATTTTATTCTGCAGGACCACTCAGTTTCTCTTTCTGAATGTCCCACTCGGCCAAGTCCTTCTTACCTTTCAAGTCTTGGCTCATAAACAACTTTCATTTAGAAAACTGCCCTGAGCCCCCTAGGGAGATTTAGGCACCTCTTCTGCTGTGTGTACTGCATTTCTTGCATTCTTCTATTATGGCACCTACACATTACATTGTAGATTCTTGTTTGTCTATTTCCCAATTCAGAGTGCTCCTGGCATTACTCACAGTGCCAGACACATGAGAAAAACACAGAAAATATTTGTTAAAGAACAGACAGATTAACCCCTCCTTGACAACTTTATGATTGTCTTGCTATCTCCAGGACATTTCCAGCACTGTCTAAAGGAGCAAATAGTTCTAAGGTATCCCAAAAGTTTCAAGAATCACAAGCTTTAGAGATTAATTGCAGTCCCATGTAAATAATAATGTAGTCGCCAGAGTCTAAGGGCTGCCTCTGGACAAGCTTTGGGAGCGGCCATATGAGCCTTGATTAAGTTATCATGGTCTGTCTTTAGCCCCAGGTTTGTAGGCCCAGAAAGCTGATTTGATAGCATCTTGACGGAGTGTCCCTTTCTCATGGGGAGACTCACATTAACCCAGGTTTAAGATTGATGTATAATTTACAAAGTTGGCCCAAAGTCAGTTATAGCGTTAAGAACCAGAATAGTGGAATTCTCACATGACTAGCCCTTTCTTTGCTGCAATGAACCTTTAGGGGAAAATCCAATCTTAATTCAATCTTTTTTTTTTTTTTTTTTTTTTGGTAGTGAAGAATCTGAAAAGTACGATTTAGATAAGTTGGATGGGTAGTAGCATCAGATTAAGTTATCTTGACACCCAAATCATAACAGAGATGATCTTATGAATGGGGCCAGAAACAGTCCGTGGTCACACAGTCTGCATCCATCTCTATGGAAAGGATGAATGCTCATTGGGACTGGAGATGCTCACACTCAAAGTCTGATGATGAAGAGTGCCCTGCCACTGATTGCCTTTGCGACTCTTCCTTTCCTAGGCCTCTATGGCAATGACCCTTTTCTGATTGACTTGTCTTTCCATAGAGCAATTCTTGCTTTTTAAGGTGACTTTTCATAACTGTCCTGACCCTTCACTTATTATTTTCTATCACTTCTAAGTCCTAGAATGCACTTTCCAATAAAATGCCAAGTGATGAAAACAAATAACCAAGCAAAAAAAACCCCCCCAAAACCCAACCTCCCTTCCCCTCTGTAGTAAGTATAGGACTGGCCTTATGAAAAAGATTGATGCCAATAGTTGTGATATAGGGGTTCATATATGTCCTCCAGCACAACTTTGTAGCATAAAAAGAAAAAAGAATAAATGTTCACCTCCTTTATCAAATGTTCTGTCATCTCCTTTTAGTTCAGTGAAAATGCCTTTGGGAGGAGTCACACTTCTCCCTCTCGTGAGTTCCTTTCGCTGGGAGTGGGATGGTGGAGTGCCCATCACAGTAGTAAATGTCTGATGCGGCTTTTGGTCTCTGTCCCAAAGCCCACATTTTAGACTGATGTTTTCTTACAGTGCCATGAAGTTGTTGGGAGAAAGAGAATCTGCGTTTAGGGCAAAGAGAATCCTAGGAAACAATGAGAAGGGTGATAAAGGAAAGGGTAAGGAGCTATATGACTGCATCTTGATTGCTAAGGCTAATAGTTCTTCAAATACATTTCAAGGGAAGTTACAATTTCCCCCCTATTGGATATAAATGTTTACATTATCTACAACTTTCTTTTAGTTTCCTGGTGGTAGGGGACTGACATGTGGAGTGTTTATTCTTTATGTGTCTCTGGATCCTGTAGGGATCTTGTTAAATGCAGATTCTGGTTCAGAGTGGGCCTTGATGCACATTTCTGACAAGATCCCAGCTGATGCTGCTGGTCCACATGTCTCAGGGGAGGAGCAAGGGCTGCAAGATCCCTTGGGGCCTCTTCCCACCCCCTCACTTAATTATCAGCTGAGTCAGAGCACTTCCCTTCCCTTGCTATTTGCTCCCTTTTACCTGCTCTCTGGATGCAGCTATTTCATTTTGCAGATACAACCATGTGACGTGATAGGAAACCTTTCTTAGTCCTGTGGGTTTGCATAGCCTTGGAAACATTCAATAATTGGGAAGTGTTAAACAAGGAAATCTGAGTGGAGGGAGAGGGCACTGTGTGGGTGGAGAGGGAGAGGGGTGTGTGGGGGTGAGAGTAGGGAGGGAGGAAAATAATATAATAGTTCTCATTGGAATGTGGAAATGTGTGTATATAAGAGACCTGTTAACTCATGTCTAAAGCATCATAACACCTTAGCGTGGTTGGGCAAGTATAATAACAAAACAGAAAAAAAACAAAACAAAACAAAAAAAATGTCTAGGGAATGTCAAAGAATATTTTGGATTGCGGTAACATCCACATTCATGGTTTCTTTCCTCTTTGCTGGTGCATGTTGGGCATAGTTCTATGATGCTCAGAGTTCACTCTGTTCCCTGTTCTGTCTTGCAAAGATGAGGTGGAAGGCATTACAAAGGGGGAAATTTCTACTGTTTTGGCCAAACAGTGTTCAAGATGTAATTTATTCTAGTTCAATCTGAGTCTTCTTTTCAACGTGTTACTGTATAATTTCTCCGCAGAAATCCACTTAATACCCCGACCTTCCTGACTTTGCTCGTTTACCCTTTTAAACCTGGTCTTTGTACAAATTACACATTGATTGGGGGAGAGTTCATTTTTCCCCTTAAAAAATAAAACCGTGCCAAATTTCAGTCATTAACTTTTCATTTTGATCCCCCCTTTCCCATTCAGTTCTTCTCGGACAGGGATTCCACATATATTTTACATTGTCACTTGTTTTCTCTTGTTTATCAAAATATCTCCCACAATTGCAACTTCCTATTACCAGGCTTTAGAAAATGAAGACATTCAAAAATAATGTAAATAACCAAAATCTCCAATGATCAAAAGGCAATAATAATACTTCAAAGCTTATCTTTCACATGAAGATTCAGAAAGTGTTTAGAAAGTACTTGGTGGGCCTTTTTTATAAAACATTTCCTATGTGATTTTTTTTATCACTATGGAAGAAAAACAATATGCAGTAATGGGGGAAAACTTAGATGTATTGTGATAAAATTTCAGTGTTAGTTACTGGTACATTTTTCTCTGTTTCGTATTGCTTGTACACTCAGGGTCTACCTGCACAGTGCTTTAAGTTAGGCAACTCTGTGGAAAGTTTGTACTTGTTCAGAAGAAAGTGGTTTTCAGGGAGATGTCCCTGGGAAATGTTACTGTTTATTGCTTGGACTATTTGGAATTTTATATGTGTAACATACTACATAATTCCATCAGTGATTATTTCCATAAATAATTTCATGACTTGGCTTATTATTGCTATATCCATTTTATAGATGCTGATACAGAGGAATGGACTACAGGAGAGTTGAAATGAGAATCTACAATCACAAAATTTTCTCAGACTGCTGTTTAAACTGTAGGCATGCAATGATGTCGCTGGGTGTCAAGCATGAACTATCTGGGGACTTGGCATCTCTGGGGCTGTGTCTGGGTTTATAAAGAAAAAGATGAGGATATGTGAGTCACTTATATAATATTATGGAGAGAAAAATCCTGTAGTAAGAGAACTTTTGGTCCTGCTGTCTCAGTGGTCTTCCCAGCAAGATAAAATCTGCTGGATCATGCCCCACTTGAGTTTGTTTTTATAAACATTGCTATCCTGTCCTTTACACTGCCAGGAACAGCTGCCTTCCACATTCTCCTTGTAATTATCGATATAATTCCAATCCAGAAAATGTGTCTGTCAGATTGGAGAGGTCATCTTAAGATCATATGGCTGTGACTTCAGAGAACCAGGCTTAAAACAAGAGCCTATCTGTAGAAAACTTCCAGTGGACTGAGGGGATCCTGTTCCATTTACCTATGACCACTGGCATTAGCTATAGAAAGCTTACTCTAAAGCGAATGAGCCAGTAGGACCTGTTGTGTAACCATGGGCAAAAAGTGGGAGGGATTCCTCGAACCCCTCCCTTAGAGGGTATAGTCCCAGAGGTTTTCAGGAAGAGTAGGCCTTGAACTTAGACAGGGATCTCCCAGGTCCTAATAGGATGTAGGACCCTCCACTCTTCTTCTATAGGTAACAAGCAACCTGCGATGTTAGCCCTGTGATCTTAGAAAATTTTTTTTATAATATACTTATGTGAACTATTAATAGTAAGTGATTTTAATTTTAGGCAAGTTATTTGCCATTTATAACACTAAGAAAGAATAACTTATATATCCAACTTTTGTCACTTTACAATGTGGCCTGCACTCTCCCAGGGAGGCAGAAAAGCAAATCAAAATTGGTACTCCTTAGTCATATATATTCCTTTCCACACCATGCCTCTGTGAAAAGTGATCCATTTCAAGCTTATGACTATAAGTGTTAATGCTATGAATTGGAAATTACAACACACCTCATTAACTGTTTCCACTTCTCTGACAATTAGAAGCCAGAAAGGCATAATTTCTATCTATGAAGCAAAGCCAGGTTGCGAGAAGTTCAGAGACGTGACCAAGGAGCCTGTAACCACAGGGTCTTGCTGCTTCCAGAGCCCACCAGGGCAAAAATAACCATGTTCCTGAATTCCGATCCTAATGCAGGATTTGCAGAGCCTATTCTAATTTGGCACCATCTGGAAAAGGCTACATGGAAAAGGATTTGTTTCAAGGGATTTTCAGGAAAATAGCCAATTCAAACTGCTCAGCTCTGTGAGATCATTCCTGGCTGGTAGCAAGTTCTTTCTGTCATCGTGGGGCTTGCTGGAGAGTGAGGAAGAATAGCTTCATTTTCACTGCATTCGTGTGTGTGTGTGTGTGTGTGTGTGTGTGTGTGTGTGTATGCTCTCCATGTGTGTTTGTGTTCACACCTACACGCCAGCATCCAGGTCTTCCTCCAGGCCCGTCACACCAGTTGTGTGAACTTACTCGTAAGCCTTCAAGTGTCCCAGTCAGACCTGTTTAGTCCAACTCTGGGAAAACAGAGAGGAGCAGTAGATGGATACCTTCCATCAAACGGATCCTTCATTTCACAATGTAAGTTTTTGACAGGATGTCTGGTCTCAGAGTGCAAGGAGGTCTTCTCCCCTCTTCAAGGGCAACCAAAGGAAGCTGCCAATTTTGCCCTGAAGAAAGGTGAGCTGCCCTTCAGAGGTCCTCCCTTCCACTGTCCTTCCCTCTGGAGTCCTTCTTCACCTGCCTGTGGTGAGACAGGTACCATTAAAAAGTTGTCCTCATGCAGGTTACACCCTGTCACACCTTACAGGCCCCAGGACGCTTTTGTGTGCGTTCCCAGCGTCCAGCAGCCTTGCCAGCAGCAGATGGAGGAATCCCTGGGTGGAGAGAAAGCCTGGCATTATGCAACACTGACCCACTTGGCACAGGCGCAGAGCCGCCCGGATGGGCTCCAAGGACTCCTCCTCCCAGTCCCCTGGGGTCACCCCCTAGAGAACTCCCCAAACTCTCACCCCGCCACAGCTGAGGGCCATCAGCAGGAACCCAAGGAAACAGGGCCCTGCCCTGTAGCATGTAGTGTCATTTACCAGCCGTCTAAAAAAAGAAAATACTGCTAGGACCTGGGCTGGGACCCTGGGGTGTCAAGGTGTCATGTCGGGAAAACAAAGGTGGGTTTACATCTCCTTCTACCCTGCCCCCCCTCCTGCCCTGAGAAAAATGATCGCCGTGTACACATTTCTTTTTTAAATTTAGTACATCTTTGTGCAAGAAAAACGAGTTTGTTACTCAACATTAATAACCCTCGCTTTGAACCTTAATTCTAAAAAAACCACAGAATTTAAAAAATGCTGAAATAGCTGACATGGGTGTTCTCCTGCTTTCAAAGGAATTGTTTTTATAATTACCGAGCGGGGTGAAGTGGAATCGTCCCTCTCGCAGCAAACAGGGGAGTGTAATGAGATAGCTCCACTGAAAACATTCATCTTATTCAGATTAATTAATAATGGAAAGTTTCAGTGCATTCCTAATGCGTTCATTTTAATCTTTTATTTTTTAAGTTGTTCGGTCTCTCTGCTAGCTCGGAGTACAAATAAAGGCCCGACATATGGCCTAAGCCAAATTCCAAAAATGCAGCAAAAACAGGGCTTGAGTATTAGGCAAAAATTTCCACCAGTTCAGGTCAGTGTCTATTTCTGCCCAAACAAGGGTTTCTGCGTGGACCCTGGACTAGGAAACTGACACAGGAAAACATGGGGGACGGCAAGCAATAGTGTGAGCTCCAGGTGCCTGGCTGGCCAAAGTGTGGTGTTTACAGCAACTTGGGAATTACCACCCCAGATGCAGCTGGGTTTGCAGTAGCATTTGGGGGGGTGGGGTGGGGGGGGGGGAGTTGGGGGAGTGGGAGGGACAGTGAGCAAGAGAAACAGGAGAAACAGTATGGATGGCATTGTTGAGGCTAAATGGCCTTCTCCCTTCTAAGCCTCTCACCTTGCAAATCACCCTCTCAGCAAAAGCACATCTTACTTGTTAACTCCTCCCCTGCTCCCTAACCTTTTCAATCATCCCCCTTCTTCATTTCAGAATGGCCTTCAGAACAAAGCAGTGCTTTAAAGCCTTTCCCACTAAAAGTTCACCCCTCCCCCCTTTAAAGAGGCAGTGTGGGGGTAATTTCCTTTCTTAAAATTTGTTTTTCTGCAGTCCGCTCTTGTGTAAGCTGTCATTGTTTGGGGGCTGATGGATATTTCTTGGGAGATACCATCATATCGCTTGTTATTGTAACACTTATTGGTAATAAAGTTCAGACTAAAAATTAAGCAGCTGCAATGTAGCAGCACAAATTAGTTTAATGTAAGCAGTCAGGAGCAGCTGGCTGGCTCAGGACTCGAATTTAGCTGTGGGGGGAAGGGGTCTGTGACGCTGACTGTTTTTCCCCCTCTACATAAACATTTTTGGCTGTTGGAGCTTTTGTGCTGATCATGTGACAGTGTCCCTAGGCAGATAATTTATTTCTGTGGCTTTCATGAGCAATCATTAACCTTCAGACAACGAGTTTGCTTTTTGCTATGTGGCATTTGTTATGATTGTTGTTATTATTTTTTTGTATACTAACTAGTTTAATTCAGAAAGTGTCAGGAGGAAATTACAACCAATTTTTAATAGACTGCAATACATAATACTTAGGTTTCAGTTAAAGCAGACCTTACTTCCAGGAGCATTCTCAGAGCTGAGCTGGTATTTGTGGGTTCGAATAATTATTTTCAGGGTGGCTGTTGTGGGGATGCTTCCTCAGTGTCCCCTCCTGGTTGCAAGGCCAGTTCCTTGCAGAGACGCGATTTGGAGATCCATCTTTGGCAGTCTTCAGTTTACTGCCTACGAGCTGGAATCCCAAGAGCCATCAGCAGGGCTGAGCATTGGGTTTCTGGAGGTGGGATCCTGCTTGGACCCCCTCTTCCTTCAGTAATGGACACACCAGCCTTTAGCAAACAGAATGGCCATTTGCAGTAAATAACCAAAGCTAGACTATACTGGGATTGAAAAACAAAGGAAACCAGAAATGTATTAATATGTGTCCTGCATACATCAGAAAGGGGACAGAGAAGTATCATTTCTGACATGTGCTAATCATGCCGACCCTGTTTGCTGAATTCATCTGTTGTGTCTTCCTCAGATCTGTTTGTATTGCTCAGCCCTTTCTGCCAACCAGTAATTCAGGGGTAAAATGCACAGGGTCATTCTTTGGTGTCTATCATACATGATATCTTCAGACACTGTCAGAATGCTGATTATCTCGTGGGTATTGTGTGGGTCCTGTTAGATATTCATGTATTCATTCTCTCATGGTGCAGGGTGGAGTGGGGGGAACACTCAGGACTACTCGCGCAGAGGGATTTGATAAAGTGTATTTATAAGCCCCAGTGGACTGTGTTGAGTGCCAAATAAGGAAGAAACAACCCCTTTTCTTCCTTACTCATTTAAAACATTCCACTGATGAGAGCTGTTCTTAACTGATCCTAATATTTCTTAAGATTCCATGTGTGGGTTATAGACTGCAGCATGAACATTTCATTCTTCTAAATTTATGATTCAAGAGCTGAAAATATAGGGGAGATTGATACTGTTGTTCTTTAAACATTTTGAGGCACCATCAATGGGTGAGGTATTGTATAGGCTACAGCGTTAGGAAGAGCTTGACCTACTGATGGGCATGAGAATGCCCAAGTGTTTGGGTGATCTCTGATGTTGCATGCAAATGAGTGAATGGGTCCCAGAGGTGCAATTAATGTGGTGGGACACAGAGAGTTCTAGGAGTTGCATTGTTGCTGTGGTAGGGGTGGGGGAGTGGACAGATATGGGACCTCACCTAAAGAGAGATGTCTTCCTCATAGGGCCCTAGTGTTCTGGACTTTCTCTACTGCTTCCTAATGTTTTCCTTGCTCATTGATTCTCTCTCACATGATTGGCAGAGCTGCATTATGACTTTGTGTTTTACCTAGAAATTGGTTCGCTCACTTAGCTGAAGACTTTTGCCTTCAAGGGCCCCTTCCTCCATATTGATAATCATACTTTATGACTGTGTTGGCATAATGATGGATATAATCCAGGCTGAATTATTTTCATTCATTCATTATTATTATGTCACCCTTTCCTTCTGATTTTAAAAGAAAGGAAAATGAAAGTATTTTTTGTGGGTCATTTGTGGGTCAACTGACCCTGGGGAGTAACTTAGGTGAACAAACCAAGGATGAATGAGGAACACGACACATGTAGTTTCCTTTCCTCGGGTTAAAGCGTTTACACTTCATTTCAGACACTCCTTCGTCATGGGCCCTTCTGCTGGGTTCAGCTGTTTTGGGAGAACCTGCTTGGGAAAGACCACCCTTATCTTGCCCTCTACCCTCAGTTTTCCATACTCTTGTATTCTTTTCTAGCCCTTCTTGGCCTCTGTCCTTAGCCCAGTGTGCCTTATCTGAGGCAATAGTTCCTGAGACCCTGTTCTAGAATGCTCTCTTCTCTTTTGCACTGCTTATCTCTTAGCCTTAACCCTTGCACACTCAGGATCACTGCATTCTAAAGGCCTCTTTTTTGCACCTTTCCTCCTGGTGCCGATAAGATCTGACTGGGCTCTCTCTGAGACTCTCTTCTTTGAGTCAGCACATCCATGTTACTCCCAATTCAGCTTTGTCATTTACCATTTGAAATCCCCTTACTTCACTCTACTTCAACCCCACCTCTCAATTTCTCTCTAAGTGATCTTAGATAATTTATCTTTTAAAATAAAACATTTTTATTGACTGATTTTTTATTAGGAGAGAGAATGAGATTGACTGATTTGCTGTTCCATTTATTTATGCATTTATTGGTTGCTTTTTGTATGTGCCCTGACGGGAGAGGAGATTGAACCCAAAACCTTCACGTATTGAGACAATGCTCTAGTAACCAACTGAGTACATGGCCAGGGCTGGATAATTTATTCTTTAGCACCAATTTCTTTTTATCTATATAAGATGTATTAATATTAGCCAACTATTAAGTATGCACCGTCGGCCAGTTGTTGTGCTAAGGAACTTGCTAAGTGATTAATATGCCTTGTCTCTTCATCATGGCAAAACTCTGTGAGGTATGTACTATCATGAATCCCATTTTACAGATTGGGAAGGTGAGGCACAAAGATACTGACTAACTTAACGTTTCTTACATAAATGTGAGCAGGTTTACAACCAAGTCAGTTGGATTGTAATGCATTGGTTCTCAACCATTATTCTGTACTGTTCCTATGCCATTATCACACCTACCTCATAGAGTTGTTGTGATGCACTTAGCAAACATCTGCTTCCCATCTGCTGTGTGCCAGGTCTGAATCAATACCTGCTCTCAAGAACCTTCTCTGATTGCTCTAGAGACAAGTCAGGAGTAATAAAGGCTAACTAAGAGCACCTAGTAACCTCTCTCAAGGAGCTCAGAACATGAGGCAGTCAGAGGGTGGTTGGGAAGGCTTTTAGAAAGGAAGAATTTAGAGTTCAAAGGAACGATAAATTGTACTTATTGGGAAAATGGGGGAAGGAGTTTTCAGACTAAAGCAAAGTTTAGGCAGGAGGACAGGTATTTTTCTGGTTTCAACCATAAGCTTTAAAATAGTCAACACCTGGCAGTTACAGTCTTGCCTAGAAACCGATGCTGCTGCTTTGAATGGGTAGTTAACAAATCATAATTACTTTAAGCAGGTAGAAAGTTAAGACCAAGATGAGATTCACATAAGATCCAAGAGCATAAATCAACATGAGATTGTGGGACTAACATAATTTATTTACTCATTCATTTTTCATCATTATTTAGTGAATGCCATATTCTGAGCAGCGTAGGAAACTTCCTATGGAATAAAAAAAATGAAAAGATAACTCCCATCTTCCAGGAGCTCAGTCTAGTGAGGCAAAGGAATAGGTAAATCTAAACAATTGGCATTGAGCACATCGAGGCAGTTAGAAGCATCTGTACCAGATGTAGAAGTAACCCTGAGCATGGAGCCTCTACCTGTATTTATTTGGAGCACTTGAGTGTGTCTCAGAAGTTAAGTAAGTGTTCACCAACTTGAAAAGGTAAGGAAAGGATCCCAGGCAGGGAGATCAACATGAGCAAAGGAGAAGAGGTGGGAGTGTGACAAATGCAGAGCAGTTCACAGGAGCTTCAAGGACTCAGCTGGAATTTGGGGTTGAGGTGTGGTTTCAGGTGTGGCGAGGTCTCTAAAGTAGGGTAAGCAGGGGAGAGTCAGTCAGTTCTCATGGGCAGGGCATGCATTGTATGGGAAAAGTAGGAAGAAAAGTTAGGAGCCCATTGTGAAAAGTTTGGTGCTAGATGACTATGACCTGATCCAAAATACTGGAACTGAGAAGGAGAGAACTAATTTCCTCTGATATTGGGAAATTAGGGTGTCCCCCTCCCCACTGAATGCTATGGATGGGGTCCTTACAATATTTCAAGAAAAATAATATTCTGAGACTGGCATGGAAGGATGTGTGAGCTCTATTTAAATGGAATTGCATCTCCGTGTTTTCAAAGTCCCATTTCCCTTGGTCCAATCATAGAAGTGTAGCTGGGATTTCAGTAGAGCTAGAAGCAGCAAAGCCAGTGTCCCGAATTTCTGCTCCATGTTGCAGTCTGGGTCAGTTCAGCATCAGGCTAGTTTCAGTCCATTAGTCCATTATGTGGGTCCACATGGCCATGGGCCACATGTGCAAATACAAAAGAGCAATTATGCCTGAGCAATAAGAATCCCAAGAGCATAAGAAGAACCAAGAGAAACCAAGAGAGCAAATTCCTTTGTTCTGGGGATTAAATATCCCAAATCTTCTTGCTTATAGTGGGCACACCCATTCTGGCCCACCATCTCTGTCCCCAGGTGTGATTGACATCAGACACCTTCCTTAGTCTCCCCAACTTTACTGGATATGTGTTTATCTTCCCTTTGCTCCTTTCCTGTTATTAATAACTGGGTCAATTATAATGATATGAAATGCATATATTTAGGCAGAGGACTAATTGGGTGTGGATGGTATACATGTAAGAAGGTCCAAACCTGCAGTAGTTTTTTATGAGATTTTATTTGAGCCTAACTGCTGAGAAGCAAGATATCAAATGCTCTATAGAATAACAGTTTTGCAGAGTTATTTTTTTTTTTATGCATTTGAATTTAAGGAGGGAACCTAAGGAAGTTTACGTGGAGGTGGGAGAAAGTGAGGCAGGGATTAGATTACAGGAAATTTAACAAGATCATGTGGATCAGTTAGAAAAAGAGTTATGCCCAAGGTGTGCACAGAAACAATGGATAGGACTTGCTTAACGCAAAGATAAGCCTCTTAGTGAAGAAGTTACATTGCCTAGGGCATGACTACCCACCATGACCTGCCCAGTTAGGAATTTATGATCAGATTACCCTGTGAGGTAGAACCCCTTATTCATCTATAGAGGAGAGGGGGAGAAAAATAACTACCAGGTTTCTGGGACATTTACTGAGCTTTTGGATAAGGTGAAAATTTAAGATGAAATGAAGAGATAATTACAGCCTATTTCTTTATTCATGGTAGTTATGTTCTAGGAAGTCACTATAAACACAGAATTAGTGAATCTTGAATGATGCTTCTAGGGGAAATACAAAGGCTCCTGTGAGCCTCTAGTCACAACATTTTCATCAACTGATAAATACATAGCCTTGTTTTATGTATATTTCTGTTTAAAGACACTGGATTAGACAGAGTTATCCAATGAAACTTGACTGATAAGGAAACACACACACACACACACACACACACACACACACACACGAAATCCATTATGAGGAATTAGTTTACGCGATTATGGAGGCTGAGAAGTCTCACAATTTTCCATTTGCGAACTGGAGACCCAGGAAAGTGGGTGGTGTAATTCCAGTCTGAATCTGAAGGCCCGAGACCCTATGAAGCAGATGGCGTAACTCCTAGTCCAAGAGCAGGAGATTTAGCTCAAACATGCAAGCAGGAGAAAAAAAGTGGCAAATCACTTCTTCTACCTTTTGTTCTATTTGGACCCTCAAAGGATCGGATGGTGCCCACCCACACTGGGAAAGACAATCAACTTTACTGAGTCAAGTGATTCAAATGCTAATCTCACCAGAAGACACCCTCAGATACCTCCAAATAATGTTAATCTGGGCACCCCAAGAACCAGTAAAATTGACAGGTAGAATGAGCCATTACAGATACCTTAAGTGTATATTGTTGACTCATTAACAGTAAACTCAGAGATAATAACACTAGTACATGCCTAAATCAAGCTTACCTAACACAAGGATTTTCTCTGTCAGGCACCTCAGTCTTCTTATGTTAGGAACACGTCTAGACACCACTTCAGCAGTACACTTAGGGTGAAATCCCCCCAAAAACACACAAAAAATGTGGAAAAGGTGGCACTAACTAGGCTACTGAGAGACTACTTGTTTATCATAGGAGAGCTTGAATAGGAAGGCAGAACATTGCCTATTCCACCTCTCTGGGGCATGTGGATCTAACATCTCAAGTTCCCTCCATTCCCATGAGTGTCTGTGAATGACCATAAAAATATTCTGTGTGTTGATTTGAGGGTTACAAATTAATTTTAGTGAGCAGGGAAATTTGTAATTTGAAATCTGTGCATAAGAAAGATCAATTGCCTTCAGTTAAGATTTGAAAATTTTGCTTTGAGGTGTCTTTAAGACACCCTGTTGAAAGGCAGGAGAGATGTTGAACCAGAAAATAGATACTTGAGATACATTAATATTCAAATGGCTGAACCATGCTGCCGTGTAAGAGATTATTATGGGGCAAAAGAGGTTATGTACGTAGTAGAAATACACACATGGCGTCAGGATGGAGAAGGAGGGATGTAGCTGCTGTGATGCCAGTGGTGGGGCTGGCAGAGTGTGGCAGAGCATTGGAGGAGCCCTGGATGCTCATGAGGTGAGCTCCTACCTGCAATGCTTCCCTCCACATCCTGCAGTAGAATTGGATGTAAGTCAGATATCGAGTAACATCCCAGAGGGATTGAATTCAAGAGCATCACTGTACATGTCCCTTTTAGAGCTAATGCCTCAAGGAGGCCAAAAAGGCTGGGTCTGAAGAGGGCAGAGCTATGATAAGAATCCATACCCCAACTTTGGGCTGCTCTCTTGGTAGGAAAAGGAGTGTGTCGGCTGCACCGTCCTGGGTTCTTTGTACCCCCTTCACACCCACACCACAAATCTCCTTTGAGACATATGACTTCAGAGAGCGACAACTTGGGGTATTCATCCTACTAATGTTTTTTTCTTCAATTATAAGCCTCTGCTATTTCCACCTAATTCTATCTTCTGCAAACCTCTTAATCTACTACCCATGTTTATGGTGATCCTTTGGTATGATTCTATCTTTTCTCCCCACAGACCCAGCTACAAAAACTACATGAGTTAAAACTTAAAAAAAAATTAGTTAGATTCAGGACTCAACCATTAACTGTTTCTTTCTTTCCTTCCCCCTCTGTGCTATGTGCCAGGCACTGTGCTAGAAGCTGGATAAGTAGTGACAAATGAGCACTCCAGTAGCTTATAGTGTAGGAAATGGAATGTAGTGAGAGGCTGCTGAAGCCAGGATACCAGGGTTCAATTCCTGGTTGTGTCACCACTTGTCTAGGGAACACTGGACAAGTCACATAGCTATTAGAAATTCTTCCCTTATTTATAAAACATTGGATTTTAATTTCTAAAATCTTTTCTGGCCCTTTACATTGAACGATTCTTTAAAGTAAAATACTCATACATTTGCTACAGGGTGGAGGCAGATGGTATTAAACTTGATTGTTGTAGGGAAGCAAGATCTCATAGAGGTTGTGTTAGTTGCTGACAGCTTCGAGCCATCTATGCTATGTATGTATATGCCCCGCAGAAAGTATAGGGTGATTGTTAATGCTCACCATGCAATCCTAGAGTATTAAACCCTAGAGTATTTGGGTTCTGTGGAGGGATTTACTCAGTGGAAGGGAAGATGCCAGCCTTGGGAAAGGATTTGATAATACCTTGCATGATTTAGCAGCAGCTGGAGAGTGCATCCTCCACTTCCCATTGTTATTCTCAGATTTAAGGGAATGACTCCATTTGAAAGCCACTGCTATGAGGCTGTGTCTTTGTGAGCAGTAGCAGGAGCTTATGTATTGTTCAGGGTCCCCTAGAACATCTTTGAGAGAACAGAGACCACATTTGAAATACAAAAGTTGATTTCTTTTACCAGGGGCAAACACAGCACAGAAATTTGTTGCATGTGCCGTAATTTGTGCAAATCAGTTTCCTGCCTTCTCAGATACAGATCTATTGAAAGCGTAAGTGAAGCATGAATCCAAATAAAAATTATTTTTCAGGTAAATATTAGCTAACACACCAGTGGAGGCTGATGGTTCTACTGTGCAATGCACCTGTGTATTAACAGAAGGAAGCTCAGAGGGATGTTATAAATGTTTTACTACATCCCATTATGTTAGGTAAAGTAGATACTTTCTCAGAGGGTGTTTTTTGTTTTTTTGTTTTATTTTTAAGAAAACAATATATCTATCACAAAAGAACCCTCTTATATTTGTTTTATGGCTAAAGGATGGCTCTATTTAATTAAATAACCCATTGTGATACAGGGAGGAAGGCAGATTGAATCCACAAGCCAACGCACGGTACCTGGTTTTGGCATTGTCCTTGATTGGTTGTATGACCTAAGACATTAGAATACTTTTCTCTGGCACTTTCTCTAGTTGCAAAGTGAAGATAGCAGTAATTTCTATCCCTTTTTCTTACCTTGTGTGTTGATTAATCATGGTTAGGTATATGGAGTTTTGTTGTTGTTAGTTTTTTTTATTTGTTTTTTTTGTTTGTTTTTGTTTTAGAAAGGTTGTTTGCTTTTACGCAAGCTCACTGTGTAAAATTTATCAAGTCCACAAGTATATTTGGAACTATGCTTGGAACTGAGTTGAGTTACCAAAACATCAAGACATTTAAATTCCTGGGGATACCTGATCATTATAACATGCAGCCAAAGTTTTAAAGAAATAGCTGCTAAAGCTTTTCTGAATTTAAAACTGGGGTAACCTACTATGTGAAAGAGAGGACATCGAAGTTCTGGGCACTGTCTTCTGACTGTTTTCTGTAGCAAACCATTCTTTCTTTCTAGTCTTTTTGCTTTCTCCCCCTGTTTTCTGCTTGTTCCCCCTCCTGCTGCTGCTGCCGCTGCTGCTGCTGCTGCTGCTGCTGCTGCTGCTTCTTCTTCTTCTTCTTCTTCTTCTTCTTCTTCTTCTTCTTCTTCTTCTTCTTCTTCTTCTCTCACTGTTCCTCTCTTATGAGTGTGCAGAATCAGTATTTGAACTCAAACAGTTGGCCTGCAGAGGTTGTGGGAGTCAGGTGACAGTCTTTGTTGGGAATGGCAGAAAGATTATATAACAATGCTGTAGTTCCCCAAGGAAAAGAGACTTTTGCAGTCCAACAGTTGAGCTGATTAAAGAAGAACCAGTACTGAGGTTCATGTCTGAAGTGATAACAACACCCCTCCCCCTTCAAATAATGCCATCTAGAATGCCAAGACATTGTAGAGTCTGCTGTTAAAGCCACAGCACTCAGGAAATGCGGAGATAGTGTGGTTTCCATTATTAGTATTCATAGTATTTTTAAAATATATGGCATACATAGGATAAGGTCCACATGTAAAATGTGCTCTCTTGTGATTGGGCAGATGAGATTAAAGACGTTGGACAATGGAGTAAATGTAAAGAAAACACACCACCACTGAGTTGAGAAAACCAGTGAATTGTAAACAATTAAATGAAATCATTCTGAATCTCTTGGATTTTCCTTTAAAGTAGTATGGAATTGTTTTTTGATGTGTTAATTTAATTATAATTCAATTTAGGTCACTTTTCAAACACCTTTTAAAATTTAAATGGCCATGTGCTTTCTAGCCCCTTCAAAGGTCCCCTCATATTCTGTCCTCTTTCAAAGCTCCTCTCCAGGGTCAGGACCTCCTCTCAGACATCCCAGCGTTTGCAGGCAAGCTAATCCTCTCCTGTGAGGCGGCCTGAGCTTTTTGCTCAGCCTACTATTGTAACAGTGAGTATAGAGCACATCTCCATTTCTGTGCTGCTTCCTGTTAGGAGGCCCTCTGTGAACTTAATGGCCCTTTCTGGGTTGTCTTATCTCCCCGTACTACCCCCTTTCCCAGCATTTGCTCCTCTTCGGATAACTTTCTGTTGACTTTCCGTTCTGGTTGAAGTGTAAGCTCCTGGGGGACTAACATTATTTTGTTCACCCTGTAGCCTTACCATTTACCTTAGTGGAATAAGTGTTTCACTGTCAAACTAAAATTGTGTTTTCTTATCATTGTTTTTGAAGTAAGCAAATTTTGTAAAACTTGTGTGTTAAGCTTTCTATACAATTTACCTCTGATTTGCTTCTTAATTTGCAAATGGTCTTGTCCATTTGTCAGTGGGAGCATTGAAGAGTCCTCCATTTATTTTGACAAGATATACCCTCTGCCTGGAGTCTCCACCATCAGTTTTGCTGGCTAACTTCTATTCAAACTTTCGATCTCATCTTGGCATCTCCCTTTCTCCTCCCGCCCACCCAATCTGAAACAACATCCCCTAAAATAATGACTCATCACACCCTTAATTTTTTCCTTTACATCATTTATCAGAAGTATAAATGATAGATTTGTAGAGAATATATATATTTAGTTCAACATTTTATTTCTAACACCCAGCACAGTGTCTGGCATAAACCAAGCAGGCAATAAATATCTGTAAAATAATAATTATTTTTTTCTTTATCTACTGTATAAAAGTTACTATAGAAACACGCAGGTAAATAGGATATTGTCTCTAGCCTTAAGGGGAAATCTGGTGTCCCTGATGCCTTCAGGCTGAAAAAGACATTGTGTTGGGGATGAGGAAGAATGCATAGGTCCAGTGATTAAGTATGGGAATGTTCACTTATCATAAAATGCATAATAGCTATAAATTTATTAAACATAGTTTGAGAAAGTTTATCATGATAGAAAACTATAAATTTGTTCATCAATTCTATTAAATAACTTTACACACTATAAATCTAACTATTATATTATTTTGAGGGTTAGTGGTATACACAGTGAGATCTATAACCTGTCAATTTTTGTTAAAGTTTTGTAGCTTCATATTTATATCAGACTCCTTGCAACAATGGACACAGGGTCTCCAAACCTTAGTGGCTGGGTATCTAGGATTTAGAATGAGGAAATGAGTGCCTTGGGAATATTGCCAAGAGAATAGAGAGTCCCAGTGTGTGGCTGGAAGGGTGTCCATTCAGGCACTTACCAAGTTGTAGTCCTCATGGCATTTAAGTATGCCCTTGAGTTTGGTATTGTTTTTAAAATTTCTCTTTTCTCTTCAAGACTACCTGTGCTAATTCATTCTTTAAGTAACCTGCAGTTGCTCTCATGTGTTTAGTGATGATCATGTTTAGTTAAAAGACACTGTTTTCCTCTATTTGCTGTATGCGGTGATAGACAGTATGGAAATAAACACTTGAGAGTACAGCCAGCCAAGGCATTATGTAATAGGTAGAAGCAAACTCATAAATAATCAAATGAATGCATAAATATTTACAGAGTTTAGCTGCTTAGGGTAGTGAAATGAAAAGAAATACTGTCACCATCCTTTTTAAAAATTTTAGTCAGGAAGCCTTTAGGTAAAGCAAAAAGACATTCTAGGCAATGAAACTGTTGTAATAGCTAATACTTATCTTGGGCTATGCTATGCCATATACCATCCTAAGTGATTTATAGGTAATAATTCATACTTATTTGTTTAACCTTTATACAAACTCTATTGGATGCCATGGTTGTCACACAGATTCCCCCCTACAAGAACCAAGGTATTTGTTCCTTCATTTTCTGAAATGTTGTCTGCTGACAGCTTTTAGCTAAATCCCTCTCTAGATATTGCCCTTGGCAGGAAGGAGCTGCCTTGCCTAAGGTTGTGCACCTTTCCAGGGACAGTTTGCAGCCACTGATTGGTCTTTTTTTTTTTTGGGGGGGGGGAGGAGGATGAGGGGTGTGTTTCAAAGTCCTGGTTGGCTTGTCTCAATTCAGGATATTTCTGCAGGAACATTCCAACTTTAGAGCTCTATGGGGGAGCAAATGAGGCTCTATTGCAACTGTTCACAGTCCAATTTCATCCTTTCCTCCAACTGGCTTTGCTCACTATTTTTCTGATGTTTTTTGGGAAAGAATTCCTTATATGAATTTCTATCTCAGGATCTATTTCCCAGGGAATCAGATAATCACAACAACTTAAGGAAGCTGAGGCATAGAGGACGAGGACCAGTAATCAGCCCACAGTTATACAGACGGGATTCAAACTTCACTAGCCCAGCTCCAGAATGAATATTTTTAGGCATTATGCTCTCTTAAAATAGGACAGGGAAAACAGATGGGCTCTGCCTGTTCTGGCTCTGCCTTCCTCTGGGGCTTAATCTTGCTGTGTCCTCTCACCTTCTCCTGTTTCAGCACACTGGCCTTCCTTCAGTCCCTTTCACTGGTCATGAATGAGTGAGTGAATTACTAGGGGTACAGTTAGTATGGCCGGGGTATTAGGATCTAGGCTGGAGACGATTAGAATCTAGAGGAGGAATTTGACCACAGCAGAGAGAAGAAAGAATGAAATGTAACTGATATTATGGTTAGTAAATAAAAATTTATGAAATGCAAATCTGAGATTCTCAGCTTGGGGGCAAAATATTTTATGCTCAGCATAATATTAAATTCTTATTGCAAAGCAGACAGGAAATAATGTCTGCATCTTTTGGAAATTTGTAATCATTTTTCAAAGAGAGGAACACCATAGAAGGAAAAACAAAGAAATAACAGAAGGTGATGTGTCATCAAGAGCAAGATATTGTGACATATTGTAAGTATATCTGTGAGACTTATGAAACTGAAATTAGGGAACAGAAAATATTATGGTGATGAAATTAATTACTGAAGGGTTAGTTTTGCATTTGTGTTGCATCTTCCTAAATTGAAAGGAGAAGGACGATCATTCTTGACAGAAGAAACAGATGGAAATCACGTGAAGAGAGGCATTGTCTCATTTAATCTCACAACATCTCTCTGAGATGTGTAAATTTATCATTGTCAGAAGTTATGCGAAAGTGGAGGTGCAGAGAAGTAAAGGAAATTGCTGGGTGGAGCCAAATTGGTGAGCCCTGAAGCCAGGCCTGAACCCAGGCAAGCTGCTTCCGGAGTGTATGACCTTGTCCACCATCCTTTAGAGCACAAGATTTGTGGTGATGCAATAGATCAGTGGGCTAGGTGATAAAGTTGTTAAACTTGCAGGCTGGAAGAGTTTAGATACACTCATCAGGCAATTGGTGATCTTCATAATCAGGAAAAAGCATAGATTTGGAAGTCAAACTGATGAGCATTCTAATTCAGCTCTCATTGTTGCTGGAAGAGTTGCTTATTTTCATTGTAAGGCTCAGCTTCCTCTATTATAAAAATGGGACTAACAAAATTTAACTTTTAGATTTGTAGCGTGGATTATATATAATGTATGGAAAGCAATTTGTATAGCATTTAGTATAACTGTTACAGGGACTTAGCTAATGGCTGATGCTGTTGTTTCAGTGTAGATTATCAAATTTGGGTGGAAACTCCTGAAAAAGAAAGGAACAGAGGGTGAAATACTAAAAGTGGAATTTTTGGAAATTAGAGATGGCTGAATGGGGTATGATGGACTATAAAAAGATGGGATGGAGGGGCTGGATGCAGTTAAATTGAGTACCACTAATTAGGATTTTCCAGTTCAAGGGTATGTGATACAGACTGTCCTAGAGTTGGGCATTAGCTTTGGAAACACAGAGGAATAATTGACAAAAGCCTGTACAGAGAAGATAAGAAAAGAGGTAGTGAAAAACAGCCAGATGATCTAAAGAGCAAAAGCTAAGAGAAAGATAATACTATTGAGGAAAAAATGGCAGAGCTGAGGGTGATGCTATATTGGGGCACATGATGATAAATTCTGATGTTAAAGTTAAAGTAAGTAAAGGAAGGATATAAAAATGACTGAGAGTAATCTGAACAGTGAAATAAATAAAGAAATAAATAAAGAAAAGAATTTAAAAAGCTAATGGTTCCATTAATTTTTTTTTATCTTGAGAAGGTAAAATTTCTACTTATAGATTTTCTGGCTAAAATTTTGAGGGAAAGAGAGCCAAAAATATGGCTGCCCAGACCTGTTGTCCTCCTTGCATAAAAGGGAGCTGAAGCTGTAAGAATGGGTGAGATTGGGTTTACAAAGAAGAGGGTCAATATAGATTCACACATGGATATCACACGAGAGGCAGATCCCATCTGCGTGTAGACCCAACCCTTCCTCTGTAGGTTCAGTGGTATTCCTTCTCTGAAACCTATCAAGTCCAAGAATCAGAGATTTTTTTTCAATTTCTCTTTTGGAGGTGGTTTTAGAATAAAAAAATTCAAAACCGTAGTGTTTCTTCTGTTCTTTTGCTTTAAGAGCAACACAGTAGAATGCTTTGCCAACACCAGGAGGACTATTTCTGTTTCTCCAAAGAGCTTACTAAGGAAGCAGCTTAATCTCTCTGAGGAAAATGACACTTCTCAGAGGCCAAATATATTTCTGAAAGTTGTGAAGGATAATAATATTGTTCCAATTAAGAGCTTTATGCTCACAGTAGGGAGGCCAGTCTGACCTTATACAAATAGGACAGTAGGAGAAAAAAGATGCTGTTGCCCAAAATGTTCTCACCTGGAAGATAAATGTCATAAATAAGAAGTAAACAACAACAACAACAACAAAAAAAAGAGTACCTCCAGAGAAGCTAGAAGCATTATTTTATTTTCTCAGAGACAAATAGATGAATTTGTAAATGAGAAATTATAGGGAGCTGGAATCAGGGAATTTGAAAGTATCAGCCATGCTGAACCAAGTGTCCTTTCTCAGGGTCTAGAATTTCTTATTTTCTAATAACAAAACCTAAATCCCCCAGGCAGTCCTAGAAAAAAAATTCATTATTGGCTCATTAGAAGTTAATTCTGAGCTCCCAAAATGCATTTGTTTTACTGAGTATTCGTGATACCTTCTAGAAGTTTTCCCTGGAAGATACCTGCCCCAAACAAAGTTAAGGCCAGGTTTTTATCAAGGCCCAACTCTTTCCTTTCTTGTAGGCTTTTAAAAAAAGATGGAAAACAAAAACCTAGGAAAAGCCTTTCCTTAGCCTTTTATGAGCCATAATATTATCTATTTATGCATTTAAAAAATATGCAGCAAAAACATTATTTCCACATTCAGTGAAACACCTCAGAGTGGGAAGGAGGCACTCACCACACACTTAATGAACCTTCAGTCAGATTGGCTGCAGGCTTCCCCTTAGACTAGATGGCCTAGGGATTTTTTTTTTTTTTTTTCCTTTTCATTCCTTAAATATTTAAATTTGATTCTTAACCATTAGTATCAGTATTTATGCTGAAGGATCAATAAATGCCTTGGAAACTTTTTTTTTCTTTAATTAAAAGAAATTTGCCTGTTTAAGAAAAAAAAAAAAAATGTACTTGGGAAAGAAATAGTATAATTTCATGTCCATTGACCAGGCATATATTCATTCTATTAGATACCTGTGGCTCTTTTGGAAAAATCTCTCATTTGAATATTTCTAATTTTTATTCTGTGACATATTATACAGTGCTTGACTCTGGAGGACAAATTTTAGCTGTATAGCAGTTTTAGTTGATGATCACAACGAATACCAGTCTAGTCTATGGTGGTTCAAAAACATTGACGCCGCATCAGACAGGGCCACCTTCCCGAGTGACAGCCTCACACCGCAGTGCTTTCTCATGAAGATGCACCCCTCTGGCTTCCCTTTTCCTGGCAGGGGAGAAGCTCCTCTTTTGATTGTCTCAATTTTCTTGCATCTGGAGTAATTGGGGATCTACCGTATTTTCCGGCGAATAAGACTACCCCCTAATTTTGGTTAAAACATAGGTTTAGGCCTATATTCGCTGTATAAGACTACCCCCCACTTTCCAGGCAACACCAGTTCTTTTTTTAATAGACCGCCTCTCGCCAAACCCGGTTTGGCTCAGTGGTAGAGCGTTGGTCTGCGGACTGAAAGGTCCCAGGTTCGATCCCGGTCAGGGGCATCCCGGTCAGGGGCATGTACGTTGGTTGCGGGCACATCCCCAGTAGGGGGTGTGCAAGAGGCAGCTGGTCGATGTTTCTCTCTCATCAACGTTTCTAGCTCTCTCTCTCTCTCTCTCCCTTCCTCTCTGTAAAAAATCAATAAAATATATTAAAAAAAATAATAATAATAGCCGAAACCGGTTTGGCTCAATGGATGGAGCGTCGGCTTGGGGATTGAGGGGTCCCGGGTTCGATTCCGGTCGGGGGCATGTGCCTTGGTTGCGGGCATACCCCCGGTGGGGGGTGTGCGGGAGGCAGCTGATCGGTGACTCTCTCTCATAGATGTTTCTAACTCTCTATCTCTCTCCCTTCCTCGCTGTACAAAATCAATAAATAATATTTAAAAAATAAAAATAAAAAATAATAGACCGCCTCTCTGACTCTGGCCAATCTGAGCAGGCTTTTTACTAGAACACAGTGCAGCTTTGCTTTGGGTACAGAATATGTCGTCTTATACGCCGGAAAAAATGGTATCATTCCAAATGTTTAATCCACAGACTTTTTTAAAAAGTGAAATCTTACAAGAGACATGGAAGCATGGAACAGACTGATATATCTCAGAGGGGTGGGGGGAAGACAGGAAGAGACTAACCAAAGAACTTATATACATAAATGCATAACCAGTGGGCACAGACAATAGTGTGGTGAAGACCTGCATGGGGCAGGGGCTGGGAGGAGGGAGGTATAGGAGGGAAAATTGGGGGTTATCTGTAGTACTGTCAGCAATAAAAAATAAACTCTTAAAAAAATTGGCAATTAATTTTTTGTTTACTTAAAATGTTGAACATCAAACAAGCATTTGAAGTAAATTATTTTGTAAAAGAAAAGATAACGTTCAATTAAAAGAGTGTTGACAGTAAAAATAAAGTGACAGTGACATCTTACAGGGAGCATGGGGAAAAGAGAGCCATGGAGGTGGTGGTGGAGAGGTGATGGAGGGGTGAGAACGGTTTTAAACTTGCTGATTCTAAGGCCCAGGTGGTGCTATTCTGTGTTGCTGCAGTCTATGGGAGAAGAAACCTCACCCCAGTTCTTCTTACCTCATGAGTTCCTATTCATGAAATAAGGAGAATGATTTTGACTCTGAGAGCAGCCTTTACCTCTCATGAATTAGACTTGGATGGGTGCTAAGTCTTATTTCTCCATCTACCTCTCCGGGCATGCTCCAAGTCTTTTATGCCTAGAATAAATTAGCAATAATTCTCAATTTTACTCATTGCCCAGCACACACACAGAAAATAATCTGCTCTTGTAAAGAATAACTAAGCTAATGTGGACACTGTATTCCTTTTTTGGGGGAAATAAAAATCATACTTTTATGCCAATATTTTTGAGAAGGTTGAATAGGGTATTACTGAAAAGAAATTCTAGCTGCTGAAATGTAGGATTCTGGGAAGATTCAAATCCAAGAAGATTCCTTTGCTTTCCACCTATTTATTTTCATGGTATTGTGATTAGACGGTTTTGTTTATTTTGTGATTATTTTGTGTTTTTGTTTTTACTTGGTTCTCTGACATCAGTTATGTCAAACCTGAGGACTCTCCTCTTCCCTTGCATGTTCTGTTTCACCTGCATCACGCTGACTTAAAAGTGGTCTCCTTCTCACAGATATTTGTTATTTAGCTAAATACTTATTTAATTAGCAATTTGGTTACAAAATGTTGATATGTTTATACCATTTTGCCTCTTCTATCACATATCTGGTCTATTTTTATTTTATTTCTTCATAGGCCTGCACTTTCTTGTTGATGTTTCTTTTAAAATATAAATATCCAAAGATTATATGAGCTTTTATTCTAGTTATTACTTGAGTTTATGAGTGCTTTAAAATAAGGATTTATTGTTTTACTTTGTTTAAAAAAACACACACACACACACATTGGTTTGAAAGTTCAGCCACATAATAATAACTTGTTGAAAAATTGTCAAAAGTACAAAAATGTAAAAGGGCACAAAAGAAACTTTTTATATTCCCTTAATTCTACTCTCTAAAGGCCAGCAGTGTTAACAGTTTGGTATATATACATCCAGCTATTTTTCTATCATAGCTCTCTATATTTCTATAACTATCTTATTTTTTAAACAAATGGAATATAGAGGATGGGCAAAAAAAAAAAGGTTTATAGTTGTGAGTGTGTGAAACCCAGAGTTTATTCTTGTAGTATTATTTATTAACTAGTGGCCCAGTGCATGAAATTTGTGCACATTAAAAGGTAATTAATTAGCCGAAACCGGTTTGGCTCAGTGGTAGAGCATTGGTCTGTGGACTGAAAGGTCCCAGGTTTGATTCTGGTCAAGGGCATGTACATTGGTTGCAGGCAATTCTCCAGTGGGGGGTGTGCAGGAGGCAGCTGGTCAATGTTTCTCTCTCATTGACGTTTCTAGCTCTCTATCTCTCTTCCTTTCTTCCTGTAAAAAAATCAATAAAATATATGTTTTTTTAAAAAGGTAATTAATTAGAAGAAATATTTCAATATTGCTATTTGCCCTTTCTCTATAATAGAAGTGTCAGAGATGAAAGAAAATTGGTAAAATGTATATGAAAATCTCCCTCCTGTCAGAGTCTAGGGTGCTCAGCGGGACCCAGAGTCAAGTCCCTGCCCACTGTGTGGGCCTCAAAATTGCACAAGACCCAGATCCGGCCAGCCCCCCTGCCAAGCCCCACAGGGAGTGGAGGGTGCAGCCTCAGGTCCCCATCAAGCCCTGCTGAGTTGGGAATGTGGCCTCAGATCCCCTGGTGCAGCTTCAGGTCCCCAGGTTCTGGTGTGAGGGCTCAAGAGCACGAGGGTGTGACAACCATTTGCATATTTGCTCTTTATTACATAGAATTACCATGTTATTTTTCCATACGAACAACTGTAAACTTACTTTTGCCCACCCCTATACTGTATGCAGTGGATTCTCATTATTTGTGATAGTTATTAAGTTGCTATGAACACTGAGTTAGTGACTGAACCATTGTTCTAGGGGGAAGTATAGGGTTAGGTTCCTATGAGCCTCAGGTCAGAACGTTGTCAACATGTCAATAAATAACCTTATTTGATATGTATTTCTGTTTAAAGACACCTTATTCAAAATATATTGTTAATTCATTAATTTTGAACTCACAGCCAACATCACTAAAACTTATGTCTGAACAAAGCTCATTTAACACACATATTTCCTCTATAATGCACATTACAGATTTCTTGTGCTTAACACTAGCCAGCAGGTTAGCACTATATTTGGGGGCCACTTGAAACAGCCAAATCAAATGCAAAAACAAAACAAAACGTGGCACTAAATAGACCACAAAATGAAGACTTGCTTACAGTATAAGAGCTAAAATAAGAAGGCAGAGAGTCACCTTGTACAGACACAGCTGGGAACATGCACACTGGGCGACTCACATTTTTTGCTGCTCTATGCATTTCTGTGAATGATTGTCAAAGTGCTGTGCATATTGATTTTGGGGTTACAAATAAATTTTAATGAGTAGGAAAATTCAAAAATAAAGGATCTGTGAATAATGTGATTGACTGAGTATCTTTCTTCAATGTGTTTTTCTTTCCCTATTTAACAACAATTTATAGCCATCCTTCCATGTCATTGTATATGGTCTTTAGTTTATTCACCCCATGTTTATTGAGCAACTACCAGTCACTGTGCTTAGTGCTGGGATGCACTGGACAAAACAGAATAGAATCTATGTTCATAGAGGTTAACTTCATTATAAATAGATTAGATGCCTGGTGCATAAAATTTGTGCATGTGGTGTGTGTCCCTCAGCTCAGCCTGCACCCTCTCCAATCTGATCCCCTGCTGGCTTTCCTGATTGCCCCTAACTGCTTCTGCCTGCCAGCTTGATTACCCCCTAACTACTCCCCTGCCAGCCTGATTGCCCCTGCCCTCTCCTGCAGGCCTGGTCCCCCCCAACTGCTCTTCTCTGAAGGCTTGGTTGCCCCCACCTTCCCTCCTTTGCCAGCCTGGTCCCTCCCAATAGCCCTCCTCTGCTGGCCTGATCACTCACTACTGCCCTCCCTTGCAGGCCTAGTCCCTCCCAACTGCCCTTCCCTGCTGGCCATCTTGTGGTGGCCATCTTGTGTCCATTTGGGGGCAGCCATCTTTGACCACATGGGGGTAGCCATCTTGTGTGTGGGAGTGATGGTCAACTTGCATATTACTCTTTTATTAGATAGGATCATATAATGCTAAGTAGTGCTCTAATATTAGGGATAGAAAATGACAAGAGAATGACTAGCTAGGGTGATTAGAGATAGCCTTTCTGATGTGGTGCCATTTGAGCAAAACTTAATGACCTAAAAGAATCAACTAAACAGATCAAGAAAATAATAACAAATATGTCATAGGGCTCCTCACCCTGTGCCTTGGAAAGAGTTCTAACAGTGACTCTATGTTTTTGTAAAGTTGCAAAGTAAGATATTTTAATTGCAATCAGGTAAGACCACTGCCTCTCCTTTTTAACTTCCTGTCTGGCATTCAGTAAGTGGTCCTCCCTTATCCACAGTATTGTTTTCTGAGCTTTCAGTTACCTGAGGTCAACATAGACCCAAAAATATTAAGTGGAAAATTCCAGAAATAAACAATTCAGAAGTTTTAAATTGCATACCATTCTGAGAAGTATGATGAAATCTCTCACTGTTCTGCTCCATCCTGCCCAGGATGTGAATCATTCCTTTGTCCACTGTATCTGTACTGTACGTACTCCCCATCTGTTAGTCACTTAGTAGCCATTTCGGTTATCAGATTGACTGTGGTAGTATCTCAGTGTTTGTGTTCAATTGACCCTTATTTTACTTAACAATGGCCCCACAATGCAAGAAAATTGATTTGGACATGGCATAGAGAAACCATAAAGTCCTTCCTTTAGGTGAAAAGGTGTGTATACTACAATAGATATTCAGAGAGAGAGAGAGAGAGAGAGAGAGAGAGAGAGAGAGAGAGAGAGAGAGAGAGAGAGAGAGAGAGAGAGACTCTCAAAGGCCACATTAACATAAATTTTATTATAAGACATTCTAATTGTTCTAATTTATTATCAGTCATTGTTATTCATCTATTACTGTTCTTAATTTATAAATGAAATACTATTGTAGGTATGTATGTATTGGAAAAAACTTACTATGTATAGGGTTCTGAACTATCTGCAGTTTCTGACATCCCCTGGGGGTCCTGGAGCATATCCTTGTGCATAGAGGAGGACTACTGTACTTCTCCTTGCATCGGGTATTGCTGGCCATAGACATTTCTGTGAATAGGCTGAAGCAGTGGTGTGCTGATAAATGCTTGACAAAGTGACTCTCGGGAAATCAAAGCCCCCATTTGTAACACTTGTCATTTGCCATGGCCAATTTCAAGTCCTCAGCCTGAGGTCACAGAAAGTGGTGGCACATCACTGTGCAGTATTTCCAGTGCAGTAGGTATAACTTCAGGAACACACACCAAAGTGTTCCTCTGAACTTGGAATTTCCTATTAAGTAGTAGTTAGATCCAGAGCCTTGACCAGATTAAGATTTGATTCTTTTTTTTTTCCCCCTTTGACCAGACTGTAATACCACAAACATACATCAGCAGATTCATCAAGGTATAATAGTTTTGCCCAAGTAATTTTGTTATTTACCAGCCTGAAAGTCAAAGGAAAGCGGTACATGATTTATTGAACATTCTCTGGAACAATAACTCTATAAAAACAGGTTAGCCTAGTTTGCATTTGTAGGGATGTGATATGATGTCCACAATCTCTTTAAGGAGCAGAATCACCGACCTTGGTGATTCTGGTTCTGAAGTTTTGGTAATAAGAACAGAGAAGACTGTCATTTCTAGTCATTGAGGAGCTAGTGGAACAACCTGGAATCTTTTGTGCTGTCAGTGTTGAGGTTAAGAGATTAAAGCTATTGATATTACTTCTAGATGTCCCAATTTTTAAGGTAAAAGGAAACAGGACTGCAGTTCCCTGTTGCTCTGGGGCAAGAAGCACTGATAAGGCTATGAGGAGTGTTTTTGAGCAGTGTTTCCACCCTTTTGACTGTCTATCAGTTGGCCTTGGTGTCTCCATGTGTATAATTTTTGGCCCCTGTCTTTTCTGTCTCTGGAGTCTCTCTCGCCCACAGCATGTGCACTCCTGAGGTATTGTCGCCCAGGCCATCAGTGGCTCTGCTCTGGTTGATAACTAAAATAGACAAGCTCTCTACCTCTCAACAAATACACACAAAACAGCATTTCCTTTTTCTTTTGCTATCACAGATTACCCCAAGTTCTATGGGTCTCTTATGAGGGAGCTCTGGTATAGATAATATGGAACAGCAGGAACAGCATTTAGCTACAAGGGATGAATCTGAAGGGAGTGAGAAGAGACCTAAGTGTCTGGGGAGCAGGTGTGCAATCATCCAACACCCATGACTGGGCTTATTAATAACAAGCACTAATACTTACATGTGTCACTATGTACCTGGGAGAGTCCTGAGCACCTTACTTAGAAATAATTCATTGTTTAGCCCTCAGTACAATGCAAGAGGTAGGTAATATAATTGTCCTCACCATTTCAGAGGTAAGGATATAGAGGCTAATTGGCTCCACAGGTGGTTGCAAGAAGGAGAGTTGAACCTGGGAAGTCTGACACCAGAGGATGTGTGTTTAATTCTGCCAGGCCTACTGTGTGAGGATTAAATGGATAACCAAGTAAAAAAGTCTTTACAAGGAGGTGTCCATTGTAGGAGTTCAATAAATTTATGCAAAAAAAGCAGAGCACCTGCCTCCTTTCCCTCCCCCACCCCTAAGGCTGTTTTCATTTAATTTTTTCAATTATTCTTTCATTTAAAAATTTAAGTATCTGATTGTTTTCAAAGGTAAAACCATTAGTATAATGAACCCCCATGTATTCTTCACCTAGCTTCAACAAATATCAACTCCCAGCCACTCTTGTTTTTTCTACACCTCTTTCTACATTATTTTGAAATAAATCTCAAGTATCATATTATTTATCCATAGGTAATATTTAAAAACATAATCAAAATGCAAATATTATGTCTAACAATAACGAGAAATAATTCCTTAATATCATTGAATATCTTAGCAAGGTTCACATTTCCCAATCGTTTGTCAGGCACATTTCCCCCTACGAGTTTGTATGATTTAGGGTTATGAATAAGGTCCATAAATTGCAATAGGTTGCTGTGTCTTTCACGTTTCTTTTCATCTGTAGCTCTCTTCCGCCGCGTTTCTTCTAGTAATTCAATTAAGAAAGTGCTGGGTTGTTTGTCTTGAGGTTTCCCAGGAAACTCTTCCCAGATGTGAATGATTGCATCTCCACAGTGATGTTTACCTTGTTCCTCTGTCCCGTTTTTTCCTGTGTATTGAAAGATCAGGAAGCACAGGCAAATTCATGTTTCATTTTGGTTGTTGCTGTTGTGTTGTGAGCCAAGACTGCTTTATAGATGGAACTTCTACTTTCCTCAGGAGGTACACACTTTCTGATATTTCTCTCTTCAGTATATTGGCAGGCACTGATAACTGTGCCTGGATCCATTAATTCATTAGGGGTTAGAAACGGTGCTACTCTATCCTACTCTATCTCATTTATTATACAGAAGACTTCAATGTAGAGAAACTCCTCTAATTAATAATTTGGTTATCCTGAGTCATAGTTCACTTAAGGCAGGCAGAGCAAATTTGCTAGATTTCTTCCCTTTATCAGTTTTTAAATAATGTATTGGTTCCCAATCGACTCATGGAATCAAACAAGTTATTTTTTCCCCTCCACTTTTTAAAAAATGAAACACTTGAAATTTGTAGAAAAATTGACAGCTATGATCCTTACCTAAAGGCATGAGTTGTTAAAATGGTGCCACAATTACTTGCTCTCTTTCTATATATATTTGTAAAAACTCCTGAAAGTAAGTTGCAGACAGCATGACAGTTCATTCTAAATATTTCAACATATATTTCTTAAGAACAAGGACACTGTCCTACATCACCACAATACTATTATCGTAATTTATTATTATAATTTAACATAAATATAGTTTGTAATAATTCATATTCAAATTGCCTTTTTACTGCCAAAAGAATTGTTTTAAAAGTAATACTAAGAAATCCAGGAACCAATGTAATGCATAATATTTCATCATGTTTCTTTAGCCTGTTTTGTTCTTTTGGTTATTGCCTCTTGTTGGGATAGGAAGCAAAGTTTTCCTGACCCAGAGCTCTTTATCCTGCCGGATGCTGCCTGAGGGGTCATGCACATATGTTACATAGGAGATGCTGCTTACTTCCCATTGCAACACATAGCAACACCCAATGCTGGCGATGGAAAGCTTGATTCTTGGGTTAAGTTGAAGTTTGCCAGATTTCATACTAGCAGAGGGAATTTTTTCCTTTTGCAACTATTAAGGACTGTATGGGGGGTAGAATTTTGAGATTGTTTGGAACTTCTATGCTCTCCAAAGGTATTAGCATCTACTTCTCATCTGGCCTGAGACAGTTATTACATTGGTGGCTGCAGAATGGCGATTTTTCTAATGTTCTATCTTCTGTGACAATGAGCCTTTGCTACTCCCACATGTATTCTGAGTAACACTGTGGACCTGTGGACTCAGATTCTTTTCTGATTCTGTAATCCATTTTCATCATTATTGTTTTTATGTACAAATCGTTCCAAATGTGGCCTATCTGAGCTCCTTCAAGATACTCTCCTCTTCCTACCCCCACCCTTTTAAAAAATATATCCTCATTGGTCTTTGAGCATTTATTTGCTTTCTGGCACAGCTCTATAGTCTGGCTCACCTTGTTCTTCAGTCTTCAAGCCAGCAGCTTCTTCAAGGAGCCCTGGTCCTTTTCTGTGGAAAATGGTTCTTAAGAAACTGTGATCTGGGTGCCAGGTGTGTTCACTGCTACTGAGATGTCATTACTTCAGGCCCTTTCAGTGGGAAGGTGAGGAGATAACATTTTTCCTTTTTGTTAAATCAGGAGCTCAACCTCAGCAATCATAGGGCTCCTCAGCGTCCCCTCCTTCATATTTCTATCTTCCGTCTACCACAACAAGACCCTCTCAACAATATAAACAAACTTATTCATTCCCTCTATTCCATGATAGTCACAAAATTTTCAGAATTATTACATCAATATTTTCCCCAACAAAATGTCTATTGTAAAATTCAAAATTTTTTCATGATATTTTTGTTGTTTTTTTTTGTTTTTTTGGTTCTTAGACTATCTCCCACTAAATTAGGATTTCTCAACCTCGATAATATTGACATTTTGCATTGTTAGTTCTTTGTTGTGGCTGTCTGTGTTTTGTAGGCCATTTAGCACCATCCCTGGCCTCTAGATGGTGGATTCCAGTACTCCCTCCCTAACCCCCAGTGGTGACTGCCAAAAATGCCTACAGACATAAAGAAATGTTCCCTGGAGGCAAAATCACCCTCTGTTGAAAACTACTTCACAAAGAGGTGCATACAGCCTGGGTACTGTTTTCTTTTATTTAAATGATTTTATTATGCTGTTAGTTTTATTATCAATTTGATATTGATTTTTTTTCTATTTGCATTTAATCTGAGAATTTGCTTTTCTTTGTATCAATTTTTAAATTAATTTTTTTAAATGAAGTGATCTAGGTCCTTTTTTTTTTAAAATATATTTTATTGATTTTGTACAGAGAGGAAGGGAGAGAGATAGAGAGTTAGAAACATCGATGAGAGAGAATCATCGATCAGCTGCCTCTTGCACACCCCCTCCTGGGGATATGCCCACAACCAAGGCACATGCTCTTGACCGGAATCGAACCCGGGACCTTTCAGTCCCCAAGCCAACGCTCTATCCATTGAGCCAAACCGGTTTCGGCTAAATTTTATTTTCTAAATAAAACATCTGCACGTTCCAACTTATAAAAACTTATTTAAAAGACATACTGAGGTTAAGTCTTCTTTCCACCCCTATTCCTATCGCTTTGTTCCTACCCAACATCTACAGGTAACCATTTTCATTAATTTCTGGTTTATCTTTCTTACGCAAAATGTACCTTACTATATATTCTTTTTGGACCTTGAATCTCCACTTAAGCATATATTTTACATATCACTCCAAAACAATTCAGAGAGCTCTTCCTCACATTTTTACAGCTGCTTAGTACTTCATTGTGGTGCTGTTTCCTAGTATATTCCACTGTTTCTTAGAGAAGGGCAGTCAGGTTGTTTATAATGTTTTGATAATACAAATAACTCCATATTAAATTACTTTGTGCATGTTTTGTTTTGGGCTCATGAGGATGTCTCTGAGGTACTAGAATTGTGGTTTCAAAGGGGAATGCATGTGTTGTTTAGTTAGATATTGTCAAATTCTCCTCCATGGGGTTTGTACCATTTTGCATGTGAAATAATGTGTTGTCAAGTTTTAAAATTTGTTCCAAATTTTGATGACTGAGAAAGTTTCTCAGTATAAAGTTAGTGAAGTGTTGACTTGTATTTCTTTTATTATGAGTGAAGTTAACCATTTTTATGTTTGTGTTTTTTTAAGACCTTGTGTGTGTGTGATTTTGTGTGTGTGTGTGTGTGTGTGTGTGTGTGTGTGTGCGCGCGCGCATGTGCGCGCGCGCGAGTGTGTGTATGTGTGAACTGTCTACATCTTTTGCTCATTCCGATTAGGCTTTTGGTTTTTTCTTTCCTGACATTTTCATAAATTTTAATATGTTATATTTTTTATCTGTTATACATGTTTTAAATATCTTCTCTCAATCTGTCATTTGTCTTTAATACTTATAACTCTTTTTCTTTGCCATGTCAATTTTTAAATATTTAGATTTGCTTTTCAATATTTTTTATGTCTAGATTTGAATGATAATCATAAGCTTGTCCCTCATCGAAGTTGTCATCTTCACTTCTAAATCAGGTCTTCCACTGCATTTCTAAGTATTTCCTGAGTGTTCCCAAACCTTGGATTTTTCTCTGATATTTCCTTTTCCTTCCACCTTTACATCAACTCATCTGCCAATTCATGAAGATTTCACTTCAGCAAACTTTTTTTTTTCCTTCCTACATCTGATGTCTGGTCCTCCTGTGGGTATAAAGGCCCAGACCCATTGCTTCAAATGAAGGGTCATCCCAGGTTCAGAAACTCATCTGGGTTGGCTCAGTTCTCTGCTGCAACTGCATTTCAGTTTAATTTCTCTCTCTGCCTGATCTTAGCATTCTCATAGCCTACAAGGTGTTTCTGAGAGCACTCCTCAATAAACTTCCTTCATAATCATCTTAGAGTCGCAATATATTTCTTGGGGAATTCCATCTATGATGTCTCCTTTCTATACCCACGGTACCCCTAGTTGTATACCACCATTATTTCTTGCTTGGAATATTGTGAATGCATTATAACTGGGCCCTCTCCTCACTGGCTCCCCATCTATATTCAACACAACTATTGACAAATTATTTATCCTAAAGCATAATTCATTTCACGCTGTTTCCTTGCTCAAAAGCCTTGATGGTCCTTAATCCATTTTATTATCCTTCTTGTGACATTCAAGACCTTTTCTAATTTAGTTTCCACTGTTTTTATCTATCATCCACTACTCCAGTTTGTATCCCATTTAAACTTAGCTACATGCTTTCCCCCGAATCTACGACAAACATTTCTCCTTCCTGTTTTTGCCTTAATTTTCTCTCTTCTATTGTATCTTCTTTATCAAATTCTAACCATATTTCAAAGTACATTTCAAAACACATTCTCCATGAAGATTTCCCTTATACCTCAATCAAATGTCATCTCTTCTTCACTAGTCATCTCAATGAAATTTGTACTTCTTCATAGGGTCTGCTTGATTACATTTATTTGTATATTTATTTTACCTTTTTATCTCTCCTTCCCATTTTGCCACCTGCACTGATAGAATATAATGTTCAGAGTATGGTTTTTCCTAAATTATCTTTATATTGCTTGAAGCGACAATCACAATTCTTAATACTATACTTTAACAAATTATTAATAAATTCAATGAAATGTGAGTTGCCATGATACAATTCAAAGCACATCTGTGGGGCAGGAATCTGGAACCAAGTGTACATTTCTTTCTCTTCTGTTCTTATCCTGCAATTGAGGGCATATGGGTTTTTATTTTCTCATTCTGTTATTCAGACTGTTTAATCCTTATCAAGATATAGCTTTTCCTTTTCTGTGCACTTTGTTTATTTTCTATGTACTCATTTTATTCACTAACACTTCTTTTTCTGCCAAGTGAGAATAGTGATATTTTCCAAAGACCCTCTTGATTGATATTTGATATTACCCATAACATTACAATTAGAGACAATAAAAGCAGGACACTAATTAAAAATAAGCTTTTGTTGTTAAGAATAATAGGTAGGCAATCTGTAGAGAGAAATAAATAAAAAATTGAATGGGATATCAAAATACATTTTTAATTTTATCCATCTACTTATGTTCTACTACTCAGAATCAGCTACTTACAAATAGTATTGTACTAGAAATGTTAATTTCTCCTTGGGGACAGAGATTGAGTTTTCAAGAAGCAGAGTATGGTATGGTTGGATAGAACAGTATAGGTTGTATTTATATAGAATCTTTTTTGAAAGAATTTTAAGTGCTTCATAACCATTGCATCATGCATCCTTCCATCATCCTTCGGAGATGAATGGAGTTATTGTTCCCATTTAACTAATTAAAATTAGAAAAGGAGATTAAACTTCATATTCACCTGTCACCCTACAAATTCACCTGTCACTCTATAGGAACTATATAGACTTGATTTTTAATGCTAAAACTATACATATATAAATTATATATCTCTGTTCTGATTTAGGCTATTGTTTTTTTGTTTTGTTTTGTTTTTTGCCTTTGCATTAGACTTTTAAAAAGTATCACATAGATACTTTTATGAACATTTTGTGTTATGAGACATCACCCTTAAACTTCTGCTGCTGTAATAATTCTATGATAACAGGGCTTTGTTTTACCCTATAGGTTACATTTCAGTTGTCTTAGCCACAATCCCAGGTTTGAATTAAGGCTGCCCTCGATGGGGAATTGCTGTCACAAAGCCCATGAACCCTGCTCAGTAGAAGACAGAACTAGTTCAATCACCCAAACACTATGTGAAGAGTAAAACAAAGGGTAAAAAGACACCTGTCCACTGATGTCAGTAAAAAATGACAACTGAAACAGGAGGGAGAGTTCTAAAAAACAGTTTGCTATGGATGATGAGATTATGTAGGAGATTTTAAATAGTCTCAGGGAAAAAAAGCTGTTTAAATAACAATAGCCTAGTTATTGAAACTTGTTTATAATCACTTCTTACAGTAATTTGGGAGTGTTCTGGGCCTTGTATATCACTGAGAAAGAAACAAAATGGCAGTGGTAAATATGCAAGGTTAATTTTATGTATTGCTAGATCTTAGAACAGTATAGGTTGTATTTATATAGAATTTCAATTAGAATTAAGATATATTCTGTGTATCTACAAGACATTTGTAATTCTATTTTAAAGATTAATATCACACATAATTAAAAGTGAGAAGTCCCAGAAGTAATATATATCTGAAGATTGAGCCATTCTTCTCCCAAATAAGAATGAGTTGTCTTTTGTCTAATATAAGTCTGGAGCCTTAGCCAATCAGTAAGTTATGTGCTGGCCTATGACAGTTGTCAGAAAGCCTTGACATTGCTGCTAATGATCTGCTAACAGGAACACCTGGTGATGGCAGCAGAGGTGAATGTTATCAGAGAAGGTATGGGGGCCTCACTGAGCTAGTGCAAGACTGTCAGAGAACAATAGGAATGGTGTCAGGCAGACCCACCCCCCTCCCCTCCATTAATTGACTCTTGGTTAGTTCCAGTCTCTAGATTTTATGGACTCTACTTGGCATGGAATAAAGATGAATGGGGATTCAGTTTGCTTATCTCCTTATACCCATCCATAAGTATATTCCAAGGAGAAAACCTAATTGTACTTTCCTCAATCTTGCACCTGAGTCTTTCAAATCACAGAATATTTTGGACCGGTGTTCATCATTTCATTTGTCATTATACCAAATAATTTTGGCTCTCAGAGTACTTGAAAAACATGTTTTGGAGATGCTGTGTAACATTCTGGGTGGGGTGGTTTCTAAAAGGCTCCATCTTAAAAACAAAGCAGAGTTGTCAAACCAGTGATTAGTGGTGATGCAACTGCTTCTTCACAGCTATGCTGACTGTGCATGGTGTTGGGGACGCGTTAAACCCAGGCTGGGCTGACATGTCTTTCACCATACGTTGACAGAAGAAGGCTAAAGAGTGTGTGGTAGACATTTTCCATCTTTATCCTAATAAACTGAGTTCCTGCAAAAGTAATTTGATAATGAGAATTTACTTATATGTATTTCTTTTTTTAAAAATTATAAATATTTCTTACACATAATAATAAATATAAAGTGAGAATAAATGATAGCAATAAAATGTATACCCTTGTGTTTACCAGCCACCTAGTTTAAGGAAAAAACCATTTATAATCTTCATGAAAGTCCCTATAATTGTTTCTCATTCTCCATCTCTGTAAAAGTAATCGGTATCTTGACTTTTTCTTTATTATTCTCATTTTCCCTTATTTTTTAGTTTCTAAATATGTATAAATATGTAACATGTTAATATATAAATACAAATACATGTAGTGTATATATTTATTATATGCAAATAAATATAGTGTATGTATTTACTATAAGCAAAAGTATATATATATATATATGTATCTCCCTAACAAAATGTTAGTAGATAAGTTTTCTAACTTGATATGAAAGGTATAATATTTTATGTCTTCTTCCATGATTTGCTTATTCAGAATTTTATTTGTGAGATTCATTAATTTGCATATTAATTAATTTTCTTTGTTACAGAGTATTCAATTGTATAAATATACCACAAGTCATCTATTTACTCTGCTTTGATTGACACCTGGTTGTGTCCAGCCTATCAAGAACATTCTTACAAAAAAAAAAAAGAACATTCTTACATACTTCTCCTGGTGTTCATAGGACAGATTTTCTCTAGGTTATAAAAAGTGGAATTGCTGACTAGTGAGTATGCACATCTGCTACTTACTTGCATGATGCCAAATTGTGATCCACAATCAGTGAATCAATTCACACGCCCACTATAGGTGGCTGATAGTTGCCATTGCTCCACATGCTCTCCAATCTTTGGGACAGTTAGACTTTCAAATTCTTGCCAATTCAGTGGGTGTGAAATAGTATCTTGTATTGGACTTAGTATTATTTTCCCTTGTTTCTAAAAAGGTTGAACTTCTGATGATATGTTTCTGCTTTGGTTAAAGCATTTTGCATGCCCATTTTACTATTGGGTTGTTGACTGTTCCTGTCTGTTTTTAGCAGTTCTTTATGTATTCTGGACACAAGTCACAAGTGCTTTTTTTCTTTTCTTTTTCTTATTATGTATGCATGTTGCAAACACCTTCTTTTCATTTTTTTTTGTGTTTTTTTGTGTTTTTTGTTTTTTGTTTTACACAGTCTGTGATTTCTTTAAAATTTGTACCAAAGTAAACAAATCTTTTTGCTTAACATATAATGAGGTAAAACTGGGTGGCGAAGGCTTGGGGTAGAGGGCAGAAGCAGGCAGGGAGAGGTCAATGGGGGAAAAGGGGGACATATGTAATACTTTCGACGATAAAGATTTAAAGCTAGCTAGCTAGATAAATAAATAGGAGGTAAAACTGAATTAATTATAATACTCAGAATTTTTATGCAAACATAAGAATAAAAATTGGTGCAAATACATTTATGTTTATTATTTGAAAAGCCAAAATGGCATAGATGTTTCCTGACAAACTTTTCAAAGCAATCTATAGAGACAATGATATCTAGTCTTAACCAAATGGATTCCTTTATTTATCTAACTGAGTCCCGTCATCATTTTGGGCATATCCAAGAAGTCTGTCAAAAAATAAAATAGCAACACATCTCTCTTTCCTTCCAGCATCCAATTTCTGGGGAAAGCAGTTTATACTTGTCTCCCCTTCCTTGTAATCACACACTCCTCTTCTGGGTGATCTGGCTTCCCGGTGTGACTTGCTTGGAAACTGATCCTTCAAAGATTGCAGTGACCTTGTAATTTCCAAATTGAATGGCCTCTTATTTAGAATGGCTAGATTTAGCAAATAAAAATACAGAACTTGCAGTTAAATCTGAATTTCAGATAAACAAATCATAACCTCCTTGTATAAGTATATCCCTGATGTCCTACTCTATGTCCCAAATATAGGCCCTCATCTCTCTCCTTTGAACACATTCAGTTGAGCACAGGGTACTATTAATGCTTTAAGAATTTATATGAATAATTCCTATGTAGTGTTTGGGATTCTGGAGTGAAACAAAGATATGGAAATTTTGGTATTTGGTTTGTGTGATACATTTATAGAACAGTGAGCTCTGGTCACATTTCTTTCCAATCACATACTATTCCACCAGTTTCCAGGCCTGAGGTCCCCCTCTTTCTGCAGGATTCTCTCGAGACACTATGATTGGAAAGCAAGATTCAGGCTATCATACATTATCCTAGTGGGAAGAGAGAGAACTTTGGAGAATGGCTCTGACCAAGAGAACCTAAGTCTGAAGAAAAAAGAGGTTCGGCTGGGGAGGAGGGGTAAGGAGGGTAGGGAAAACTTGTGACTGGGCCTGGGTCTTACCTCTCTCCCCTACCCTAATTCTTCATCATACACTTTTACATTATCCCTAACTGCTATCCTCTGCAAAGATATGCAAAAGACAAATATAAACCCAAGATATAGAAATTAAAGCAACAATAAAATATATTGGAAGGGTTTCAAATAGGTGAGGAAATATGGTCAAAAGCCTTCTAAAATAAATATACTTTTATTTTATGTGAACTTTTAACTACAGTAATAATTTCAAGAATAAATGAATTGAATTATAGGTTTTCAATAACTTGGAAATAAGAGTAGTATACTATAAACAATACCACTAAAAATTGCCCATTATGACCAAAAACAAAACAAAAATACACACCAGAATTTCTAAAACCAGGAATCATTCCTTCCTTCAAGGTTCTAACTCTCTAGTCATTGCTGTAGATGTTAAAATTCAGTTCTTCATGCAAGATCCACCTCAATAGTCAATATCTTCTGGAAGCCTTCACCAGTCTCAGCAGTCTCAATCCCTGGTTCAGAGTGAGTTTGCATTTCAATTCAGTCCTTACTTTCGGGAGCTGCTTTGTAAGTCCCTGTCCTCTCCTGAATCATCAGCTCCTTAAGGGAAGAGCAGATGCTTGATTTGTAGTTATTTTCCCACTGTTTTTGGCACTGGATTATGCTTGAAAACTGTTCGCTTGAACCTTGGTTAGCCTCAAAGCAAAGAATAAAGAATTCCTTTTGCTCAGCTTGACAAGCATGCTTCTTGTAGGACAATTTAGATCTGCATTAGTCAAATAAATTGATTATGTATTCTATCTCCAAAGTTATGCATTGATAATCTGTAAGTATACATATATCCAACTTTCAGAAAATACTGAAATATTTCAAAGGAGACAGTTGTGTACATGAGAGAGAAAAACATTTAAAAATGTTTTTTAAAGGGTCTAAAAACATGTTTGACCCACAAAGCAAGGAAAGGTCACTTTTAAATGATGGGTCTTTCTCTTGTCTGAAATGTCAGAAGACTTTTAATTTGTCTGCAAGGAGAAAGTTTAAGAAACAAGGAGTGTGGCCTTTCCTCCAAAGACTTCAGCTATATATTATCATGGATCCCAATTTATACATGTGGAAACTGGCGACATTAAGCAACTTGCCTAAAGGGACTCATTGACTAGAGCTGGGAAAAAAATCTCCCATCTTGTGATGTAATCCTTGGACTGTGTTGACAGAAGTCAGGCACTGCACACTGTTTTGTAAGTATAATACTAACATAATGTTAGCAAACAATAAAGCAACATCGGCTGCAGACACGGCCAGAGAAATCAGTTTTTTAAAAGCACAAAATGACCTAGGTGAAAGGAGATAAATCTGAGAAAGATGAGCCCTGTGGTTGCTAACATTTTTCATTGTAGACTTCCAGAGAAATGAATGCTCATCCCCCAAAAGTAACTTGGGGGAACATCTGAGCAACCACAATGATTCCTGCACAAAACCTTTCTATTCCTTGCTCCTAAATAGCCTACTTGTTATCTGACATGGACACAGCTTTACTAAAATGATGAGGGGAGAAAGAAGGTGCTGTGTTTCACGTGGGGAAAAGATGTATTGAAATACACGGAGTGGCCAGATTATTATGATCTCTGAATGAATAATAATCTGGCCACTCAGTGTATACCCTATATAATAAAAGGCTAATATGCAAATTGTCCCCTTGACTAGGAGTTCAACCAGCAGGCAGGCTGGCCAACCGCCCATGTCCCCTCCCCCTGCCCAGGCTGGTTGGACCCCACCCATGCACAAATTCATGCACCAGGTCTGAATTATATATACTGAGTGACCATATTATTATGTGTGCAGAGATCATAATACATAATAATCTGGCCACTCAGTATAAATGCTTAAATAAGAAATAAGCCTGGCATCAAAAGAGTGGCTGAAAAAGTGTTCCCCCATAATGTTTCTATGCAAAAAGTAAGCCTATCATTTAGATCATTGCTAGAATATTAAATGGGCACCATTGGCTTTTCACAGTTTGGATAAAATATGTAACCAAATCTCTCATCTCAATCTCTTAAGACTCATTATGAAAACAAATATAGAAACTCTTTTTCATTTAGGGCAGACAACCTGGAAGCACTGATTTAGTCACAAGAATGTGTCCCTATGAATATGACACCTGAGCCCCAGACTGCAATGATGCTTCCCTTTGTCACACAAGAGCTAGGATTTGTATTTTGCTTCAAATTCCCCACAAGGCTCTATTTTAAAGCTCTTAGGCAAGAGGTAATATGGGGACACCATTGTATTCATAAAGATTTCAAAAAATGTGGAGGTTCCACTGTTTGTTTGACCTATTTTACCACTCATGCCTTATATATTGCAGAAAGTTTGATTCATACAGCAAGTTCATTAACTCTTGAGATGTCTTATGTCTATGCATTATATGTGTGGGTACATTTATACGTATAAACATTTTTTTTTTTGGTGCAAATGCATACCTTTTCTAAACAACAGAATGAATAATCTGAATATCATCAATTATTTATGCACTTTGATATACAATTATGGTCAGATATCTTAAGAATTTACTTCTCAAATCCAGAATTTGTTAGACAAAGAGAATTAGGTTTAAAATCTAAGAAAGACAACAGCAGTTAATTGTATAAAATACAATGTGCCAGATTCTATCATCATCAACTTGCTAGCCATGAATGAGAAATTCAATTACTATGGAAGTACTTTGGAAGCTTTGTCAATTCTTTAAGGCCACTTATATATTAGTGTATTAATAGTACCAAGACTCCACCTACTAAACTAAAGAGTTAATTTACAATTTAAAGAAAGTTTTCTGGTTGCTGAATCAGACTCAATAGGGTGTCATTGTCTGAATCTCAAAAGAATCTGATAGTCGTTTTCCTAATCATCTCCTGGTCATTTATATTTATTCTTTTATTTGACACATTTTTTTCTCTCGTGCCTTCCTCTGAGATAGGAACTGTTTTAGGTGCTGGTATAGAATGTTGAGTAAGTTGGCCAAGTCCATTCTTTCCTATATTTTAGTGAGGGAGACAGAACAATAAACAGTTACATAGAAAAGTAGAAGATGATTTCCACTAATAATGAGTCATACAAAGAAAATTAAATGGGTGAACTTTTTGTGAAAAGAGTCAGGGAAACCTGAGGAACTAATATTTGAGCCGAGCTCTGAATGGTAAATATAAACCAACTTCCTAAGGGTCCTAGAAGGCAAATATTCCAGGCAGTGGGAATGGTAACTTTCAGGCTTAGAGAGATTGCCAGGCCTGAGTGATGAGCTGGAAGGGGGAAGAGGGCAAGGGCAGAGAGGTGGGCAGGACTTGGCTTTATAGGTTATGGTGAGGAGTATGGCCTTCTTTAAAGCAAAGCAAAACAAAACAAAACGAAACAAAACAAAACAAAACAAAACAAAACAAAACAAAAAAACATTGGAGGGTTTTAAGTAGGCCATGAGCTCGATTTATGTTTTGAAAGATCACCCTGATTATTGGGTGGAGAACATAGTTAAGGGACAGAAGTAGAAAGGAGAATTTTAGATGAGAGTCTATTAAGGTTTACATTAGAGAGATAACCATGGCGATGGAGAGAAGGATCAATAGATTAAATGGGTATGTGTTTGGGAGGTGATACTGGGTTAAAGGAAAAAGCAGAATCTCAGATGGCTGGAACATCTCAGTGAATGATGGTGCCATTCACTAACATGGTAAGTTGGAGAAAGACTTGGGGGAGGGGGGGTAGTGAGAGTTGCAGGTGATGATGGGCTAGAGTTCTGTTAAGTTACATTTGAGATGGTGAAACATTGAGGTTGAAGTTAGTGATCAGGGTGAGAAAGCTAGGCTATTTGTTGATCATCTGACCAATAAATAGAGCACTGGGGGAAAAAAACAGTGGCCAAAGCTTTGAAAGCCTGAAGTCAGAATTCCTAAAGCAACTTCCTCCTTGGACTTATCTTTAACAACCTTCTCCTTATCTTTAAAATCCTCTCCTTGCTTTTAAAATCCACTTGGTGCTCCAAATGGGCTGAGAGCCTAGGGCTATTAAATTAAGGACAATTTGGAAATGTTCATAGACTCCATACAATTTCAGCACAATATCCCCACCCATCCCTTCCAGTGCGCCTCCCCACTAGTCTGGTTTTCTTTAATCCATTCTGAACTACATTCTGGTGACAAATATGCAAGGAAGAGAGCTGGTTGTACTTGTATTGCTCATTCCACTCATCTTTCCAGGAGAACAGGCTATGTTTATTACAAACCAGTAGAACTTTGGGTGAGAAATACCTCCCTCCCTTCCCCCCTGTTATCAGAATGTAGCCATACTTAAAGAGGACTGGTTATCTGTTAGTCATTTGGTATTCTAAACACGTGGGTGTGGACTCCCAACCTGGCTCTGGCTTGCCTGAATTGTAACCAACTTTGTCCCAATTATGTTGCTTAATGTTGGAGAGATTATGTTTTTTGGCAGTTCAACCAACAGCCCAGTGCTTAGGCCAGAATATTAATAGTATTATAAATTCATAAAGATCAGACCCGGCATTTTCTAAGAATGTAACAATAAAGTGAGTGCTTTAAAATGAAATATAACAAAAAAATATAAACTCAAAAATGAGCTTGGTCTTTTAAAGAATCATCAGAGAAACAAGGTTAATCCAAAGCATTACAATTTTTTCTCTCTTTTAAAAAGACCTTCAGAAATAGTTTTGGTTGCATAGATGTACATTCTTTTCTAAAACTGACATTTCTCATTTTTTATCAAAATGTGTTTATTCTCTTGGGGGAAAATTTTCACAGGCTTTAGGGAATCACAGACCTGGGTCATATCCAGTATCTGCTGCATTCTGGGGTTATGACATTGGAAAGTATTTCTTTGAGCTTTTGTGTGCTCATTTAAAAATTAGGGAAATTATAACAGCCTCTGAAAATGTGCTTGCCTGAATCCAGCAACTCTACTTCTAGGAATTTAACTGAAGGAAATGATCACTGAAAACCACAAAGACTTATCTGTGAAGAATGCTGACTTGGAGCATTGACATACTGACATTCTTTGAGTAGTTTATGACACATCCACATACAGGAATAACAAACAATGAGTAAAGATTATTTTGTAGAAGACATTTAGTGACATGAAAAGTTGTTTAGAATATAATAAGTGAAAAATTATGAAGATATGCAGACTGTGATTAATTTTGGGGGAAAAGAGCATATTTAGATACTTACTCATAGAAGAAAGACTAGACTTGACCAATAACCAATGTAATGTCAATAGAGGTTGTTTATGAGTGGCAAGACCCAAAGAAGATTCAGTTTCTTCCTTTTACTCTTCTAGATTTTTCAAACTTCCTTTAATGAACAAATACTAATTTTATAATTATATATATAAGTAAATGGGAGAATTAATATGCACCTTAAATATTTGGATGAGAATTAATTTAGGTGAGATGGTTTATAAAATAAACTTAGTTTAGAGCCAGGCATGTGGTTGGATTTTCAATTATTTTTACCCAATTTAGTCACTCATCATGGCTTTGTCTCAAAATGACCTTCAACTTAGAACAAAACACAAAATATTATGCTTTAACTGGTGAAGATGAAGGATATTGCAAAATAGGTGTACTTGAAATGCTTTGAGCAATGGGAGAGACACTGAAATCTGCATTTAAACTTAGAGTGACTAACTTCTTTGGAGCATTTATCTGGACATAGAAGCTTTGGATTGTTTGTTTAAAAACCTGTCATTACGGTATAGCCACATAGGGCACATAAACAGATGGAACAATATCTGACTCAAAGTGAGCAATTAGTCTGTCATGATAAATGCCCCCTGTTGTTCAGGCTGATAAAAAGTGTCTAGTCAGAGCCTCCTGTGTCATCCAGAAACACTGCACATGAACCCTGCTGCTCTCTCTTAGTAACATTTTTATCCTGCAGAAATGTAGAGGGAAGCTTTTGTGGGAGCGGTTGAAAGACAGCCCATATTATTACTTTCTCTCTTCCTGGACTGTTTATTCTTCTCTCTCTCTCTCTCTCTCTCTCTCTCTCTCTCTCTCTCTCTCTCTCTCACTCTCTCTCTCTCTCTCACACACACACACACATACACACACACACACACACACACACACTGTTTCCTATCTTTCTCTATCCCTTTCTATCTCCTTTTCCATATGCTGAGTTAGGAGCTCCTCCTCTATTTTTGAAATCTGTTTAGCATTTACTATAGAATGTTGTAAACATTATTTGATTATCTCGCTCCTGCACTGGAGTTCATTGAGAGATCTGCTGCCTTTAATCTCTCAAGAGTATTTCTTTCTTCATTTTAGTTTTTCATTGGCTAACTGGGAACATAATGCCTCATTTAAAGGTTTGTTGGTGGCATTCCATTGCATAATGGAAGTAGAGTTCTTGGCACATATTAGGCACCCAATAATGGAAGCTATTATAATGATCAATTATATTATTTATTTGTTTTTGTATCCTCAGGGCTTGGCATAGTGCCTGATGTGTGATTGGGGAGAAATAAATTTCTGGTGAATGAATGAATGAATTTATAGGTTTACAGACTATTGCTTTAAAATAGAAGAATAATATTTTTTGTAGTGTTTATAGATGTAAGCAACGATCCCACATGCTTCCTCTTCTCATTCCTTTCCCAAAATAACCTGTCTGGTACATATCCATGGGCACTCTCTTTCCTTGGGAAAAAATCAATAGCTACCATATATGTAGAGAGTCTTTTGACTATGGTTTCACAGAGATAAGAAGCTTGGTCATTGCCACCTTAATCTACCTGGTTTAATGTCCAGGGACCAGTTTTCCTTAGTTTCCTTCGCCTCTTGCCCTCTCTCTAAATCCAACAAGTAGCTCAATGATCTGACCAAGATGAAATCAACTGTACTAATGACTCCAGACTCCAGCCTGTGAGTTCCAATCTAGTCACCTCTCCTAGTGTTGACAAAACCTGTCAGCTCGTTGTCATTCTACCTCCTATCTTCCCCCTACTTCCTTTGAGGAATTATTTTAAGCCAGTTGAATCACTGTGAGAGTTTAGTGTTATTTTTAAGTCTTTGAGGAGCCACTGAAAAGGGATGGTTTAGGGATGTGAACCATTTCACCATACTATGCCACAGAAACTATGAGTCTGCATTAAGTTACAGCCTATTAAGATACTACATGCAATTGGGTCACTGTTGTCAGATACTAAATACCAAGGCACTTAGTAGCAGAATGCCTTCCTATGGCTCAGGTGAGACACAGCAGAAGCCATCTGCTATTAAGAATATGCTGACCTTCCCAAGATCTCCTAACCGTTCCATCTTCTCTCTATGCTGTTCTCTGCCTGGGTATAGGACTTGGTCTTCCTTTGGCAGGACCACTGTTTCCATGTAGTCACCAGACTTCTTGCCTCTTATCAGTCCTTGCCAACAGTAGTCAGCTGCTGAGGCTTCCTCTCCTCCAGAGTTTGTGTGGTAGGTCCAGGGCCTGAAGGAGAGCAGGCCTACAGAAGCAGATTACAAGGTGAGAGCCCAAGAGGTTGATTATCCCACTTGTTTTTGAGCCTTTCCTGAGCCCCCAGCTCACTAATCAAAGGAAGCTTTCCAGTCAAAACTCCTGCTGGTTCCAAAAGGTCTTCCCACATTGTAGAACATGGACTTAAAAAAATAAAAGATCTTAACTCTTCTAGAACTTTGTGTTGATTGTTCCCTTCTAATACTGCCTGCCCCTGCTCCCTCTTTTCTTACTCGTGTGTAGAAGCCTGCACCTCCTTCATAAACTGTGCTGCTCGCCACCTCTATGTCCCTATCTCCTTGGTTCAGGGCACTATTCCAGCAATAAACTTCTAAAGTTAAAATGGAAAGACTTCCTCCCTCCCTCCCTCCTTAGCTCCCTCCCTCCCTCCTTCTCTCCCTTTCTTCTTTCTTCCTTTCTCACTTTCTTGGCAATCAGTGAAGCGCCATGTATAATTATCACTTAGTAAATGCTTTTCTGTTGATAATGAAATGTTCTTTCGTAATTATAGACTGTACCTTCCTGTAATCCAGGTACGATAGGTCAGGGGAAACAACAGTGGGGTGTTAAAGTGGATGAAGCCTGGAGTCCCATCTTTATTATTAACAAACTGAAAACTTGGATACGATTTTAAACAATCCCTTTATAGACACCGAACCAGCTACTATTAAGGGCTGGAAGAAAAAATAATTCCACAATCTTCATCATGGATTCTGGAGTTTGGATAAAGACAAATAACTTTCTAAAATGCCAAGTTTTCTTCAACCCCCAGGGAAATCACTACTTCACAATAAGGTAACACTGATTTCTCTTCCCAGTGAGGACAACAGGTCTTTCTCTGTTTATGTGTTTTCTATTGACATAAAATATTGAGAAAATCTACAAGTAAATTTTTGAGATGATGCCATAATCACTAATTTCACAGGGAAAAGGATGACTCCATTTTGTTGTTTTCATCCTGGTAAAATTCACGGCACTATTGAAGTAGGGGTTGATGTTTTATCCAGACTTAGCAGTAGGAATATAAACATGAGGTACTTTAAAATAAGTGCTAGAAGGCAATGAAGAGTACTTTTGCTTTTTTAGGTAAGGAAACAGAGTCTTAAAGAGCTGACACTCCTCAGATGACTGACCTATTGCAAACCCAGACCACTGGGTCCCAGTCTAGTGACCTTTCCCATAAACCGTGCTGCCTCTAGGACCTCATGGCACTGAAAGTGGGGCAAAACTTATGGGTGTTGCCTATTTTTTAAAAGTTTTCAGATTGCTTCACGTTTTTTCAGAGCTATTGTGGACATGGTTGGTATGTTCTTGGTGTGTATCTAAAGAAATGAGACGTTGTAATGCAAATTGTGTTCCAAATAATGTTGAACCCTCATTCACCTAGCCCGTAGGTGTCTGTGGGTAAAGAAAATTAAACAGGATGGCAGTAGATATTTGATATGGGGAAGAAGGACCGCATTGGAGAAAAGTGGTGGAAGGACAGGTTCTGAACTTTCTGCTCCATGTTAGGCCATGTGATTCCAAATAGCTGTGCTCTGGGCACCTGGCAGAGAGGCTGCCTCTCTTTTATTCTCTTCTTCCCATCCCCCTGCTCCTCAAGAGGGTTCCAGAAGTCCCTGCCTTCAGTCCAGTGGAGGAGATAATAACTCTCTTCCTGAAAGGAAAATTTAAAAGAAAAAGAATATTGTGCATAATCTTTTATTGACCAATTTCCTATTTCTTGAAGGTGGTTGACCGTCTATTAAAACCAAAAAATGTCTCTAAACCTTTTGTAAACTCTTTCTCTTTTGAGTAAATCCCAGGAGGCCCTGGTGGTGCCCCCGAGGCAGTGTGGTTTCTGGCACATCACCTGGAGCCACTGCAGGGAGGCTGTTCCTAGTTCCTCGCAGGTCCTCTCCTTTGTGCCACTTGATGGAGCAATTCATGTTTTCCTTTCCCAAGAGACTAAATGCACGTCTCTTCCAAAATTATGGGAACCTTAATTTGTAATAAAATGACATGAATGAGTTGTGGTAAGTTTTTGGCAGGATCTAAGAAATAATGGTTTCATTTAAGCATGAATCACTAAAACACAGCTTTCTTAATGTAATTAACTCAGAGCAGCCCTTATTGTTAGAATTAAGAGATTTCCTCCACAAATCTCTTTGCCTTTTGCTGACTTCTAGTATGGAGGTCTAGGGACCACAGCACAGAAAATCGTTTTAACAAATCTGCTGCTTTTCTCTCAGACATAGAATAAAGACTCATTCCTTCCAATTATCTTCCCTAGGAGAACTTCTTAGGTTTCCAGAGTATTAATGGACTGATTAAGATATGCATAGATAGCCCTAACTGGTTTGACTTAGTGGATAGAGCATCATCCTGTGGACAGAAGAGTCCTGGGTTCGATTCTGGTCAAGGGCACATGCCCGGGTTGCAGGCTCAATCCCTAGTGAGAGGTGTGCAGGTGGCAGCCAATCAATAATTCTCATCATTGATGTTTCTATCTCTCTGATGTCAGTGAATGTATATATATATATAAAAAAGACATGCATAAGTAAATGTATCAAAGGTAAAAGAAAAGAAAAGAAAAAAGAAAAGAAAAGAAAAGAAAGGAAAAGTTAAAAAATGTAATTCCAGTGAGGGAGATTTCAGTAATCATGAGAGGAGCTGCGGGAGGGTGGGGCGGGGGGGGGGGTAGTAAAGGGACACTGCTCTTGTTTGGAGTAGAGAGCACTGGGGTTGGGAATTTTGCTAGGATGGAACTTAATGTGCACTCTGATCCTTTGGCTCTAAACAGGATGGCCATTGGGTGCAGATGGGGTGGTGAGCCTAGAGACCCTTTGAGAGTGCTAGGGTGTAATGATACATCATTTGGAGCTTTGCTTTGCTAATGCAATCAGTTGTTACACAAAATTGCTTCTAAGCCACATAAGAATAAGTAACACTTTTTTTAAACAATATTTATTTTTAAACATAGGTAGACTTGACAGTGTTTGAGAAGCTGAAGAAAGGGAAATTGCTCTCCCCTCTGAAAACTTTAAATTTAAAAGATAATATGATTGGCAGCCTGATTAGTAGCTTTTATTTTTCTTTCCCAAAATAAAGGAAAGGAAAAGACTTTTCCTTTCTATTCTCAGCCCCCCTGATACTGACTCTTTCTTTCTGTCGCAAGTTAGTGTTTGGAAATGAGGAAAAGTAAGGCGGTGTATGACTGCTTTCATTGTAGAGAAAAACAGGCAGCCGATTACATGGAGTGGCCAGATTATTATGATCTCTGAATGCATAATTATCTGGCCACTCAGTGTATATCCTATATAATAAAAGGCTAATATGCAAGTTGTCCCCTCGACCAGGAGTTTGACCAGCAGGCAGGCCAGCCAACCACCCATGTCTCCTCCCCCTGGCCAGGCTGGCCGGACCCCACCCATGCACAAATTCATGAACTGGGCCCCACATATATATATATATATATATATATATATATATATATATATATATACTGAGTGGACAGATTATTATGCATTCAGAGATCATCATAATCAGGCCACTCAGTGTAGATAAAACAAGACTGATTGAAGAAGGAGGAAGAGTAAGTTCATATGTTAAATATTGAATATTTATATATTTTTTTAGGGTAGGATAGATCAATTATAAAAATATCAGGATTTCACATGTTAACACATTTCATGTTTCCTATTAAGAAATATGGTAATGATTATTGGGTTTCATTCCATCTTTCAAGTAGGAACCTATGATCTTCTAAACTTCATATGGAATGCCTTTCATACTGAATAATGTCCAAGGAGCAGAGGGAAGCTCCAATCACTATTACTCCCATATAAAGATAAATGCACGAAGTGGAATTGGTTTCAGAGGATACTTTAAGAAATCGTTTTATTTTTCTTTGATTAGGTTAAACATACACATAGCACATAATTCAGAAGATGCACAGTGAGAAGTCAGTTTTCCTAGCCTTGCACCCCAGAGACAATACTCATTACTGTTTTCTTTTGTTGTCCTGGGGTTAGTCTATTAGCGGCTTCTTTTAAAAAACACCCTTTTAATCCTCTAATAACATCAGGCCATTATGTTCAAACATTTGCTACCTAAGAAGGTTGTTTGGCCCCTTTTTAGCAAGAAGAGGGAGTGTAACTTCAGATTTTCTTTAGAAAATGGTAGCGCCTCAGAACAATCCTGAAAGTTAGGTCCAGCCAACCCCAATGCCCAGATGAGGAAACCTGTGAGTGTAGGACCGCTGTCAGCAAACTGTGACTCATGAGCCACATGGGGCTCTTTGGCCCCTTGAGTGTGGCTCTTTCACAAATACCATGGCCTGGGTGAGTCTATTATGAAGAAGTGGCTTTAGAAGATGTTGAAATTTAAAAAATTTGGCTCTCAAAAGAAATTTCAATCATTGTACTGTTGATATTTGGCTCTGTTGACTAATGAGTTTGCAGACCACTGGTATAGGCTATTGTGTGATTTTTTTTCCCCATTCAAACAGGCTGTTACTGGTAGCACCAAGTGTACCACCCTGGTGGTCTGGAACACCCCATTTTATTCTTCCCACCATGTAGTCATACTTGGCCAACACAGAGACTCCTCCTCAGTGGGTGTGCAAATTGGTTTTCCTCTTTTGAAATCATGCTTCAAATTGGCTTGTCAGAAAACTTCACTATTATACTACCAATATGCAGAGTCCCAACAAAATATTAGGTACATGAATAAAGATACGCACAGATCTACAGCCCATCATGTCCTTCTCACATCACCCTGCCCCATTCTGAAGACAAGTTTAATCGTTGCGATGATTCAGAGATACCCTCACGAAGAGAAGCTGGGCTTGTCTCTTCCATTTGGCCACAGTGAAACATGATAATGAAGCAGACTTTCTCTAAGTGCCAGGCAATTGCTCATCATTATTGGTAGTTTATATCTGCAAACTTGCCATCCTCGCCTCCAACCTCAGTGCATCCCACTCCTGCCTTGGGGTAGTACTTCTGGTAGCAATAACCATGAGGCATCTGAGGTTGTTAGGGGCTCTTTCAGTTTCCAGTTGGGTTTCACTTTGAGAATTCTTATTTCTGCACATCCTGGTCTGATTATACATGGCCCAGTATTTTTTAGGCCTTCTGAAAATTTGGCCATGATGGACAATGCAACATTTATTTTAGAATCACTTTTTTTAAAAATTTTTTAATATTTTTAAAATTGTTTAAAGTTTTACAAGTAGTAGTGCATCTATTCCTCCCTTTCCCCCCCTTGACCTTCCCCCAGCCTCCCCTAGCCCCTGTCACAAGCCCTCACTTTTAAATAGTGATCATAATTAGTTTCTGAAGCATTAACAGGCGGACATGTTCCCTGTGTGTGTGTGTGTGTGTGTGTGTGTGTGTGTGTGTGTGTGTTTATCATGCCACTTTGAATTGTCATTAATAATTGCTTTGTATTATCTGTATCCTACTACCCTTACTCTCCAAGGATAATAATGTTGGCATTATTTTTAGTCTGTGTACATATTTTTGAAAATGACCAAAGAAAGAAAGAGAACTTTTTTAAAAAAAGGAGCTTGTTTGTACACGTGGGCTTATCATCTGTTTTTACAAAGAATTAAGTGTTCTGCTGTTTATCCCTGATCTTGCAACATTCCTCAGAGCTCTAAATGGGCACCTAAAATCAAAGCCCTCAATTATCAATGTATATAAGATGTTCTCTTCCCCCCTGTTATATTAAAAGCACAGAAACACATCTGACCCAGATTAGTATTTATTAGAATTAGAATAAATAGACTTTTAAATTGCTTTGTAACTATATTAAAGTTTATTGAAAACACTATTAATTTTTTTGTTCCTTTTCTCAGTCATGTAAGAAAGAAGGTTCTTGAGAGTAATATTCTTCATTTGTGATCTGAAAAGAAAAATTGTATATAGCATCTCAATTCTCCCCCAAGGAGGAATTTACAAGGTGACAAGAAATTTATCATAGAAACTCGGGACCACAGTGCATTGGTAGGTGAGGCTGAGCAACACTGGAGTCCCTTCTGCAGGCTACCACAGAAGAGGAGTCCTGGGACAGAGGCCTAGCCTGCCTTTACTATCAGAGTCAGAGCATTGATTTGTGGTATGAAAGCTCTGATTTTCACATACAGTACAAATCATTTTCAAATATTCTCTGGTAGGATGTTCACATTTGATGCTATAGACTGTATGTGTCTCCCCAGAATTGATATGTGGAAGCCCTAACCTCCAATGTGATGGTATTGCAAGTGGGGACATTGGAGGGTAATTACATTTAGAAGAGGTCATAGGATGGGGCCTCTTATAATAGGATTAGTGCCCTCATAAGAAGAGAAAGAGAGACTAAAGTGCACTTTCTCTTTCATGAGGATCCAGTGAGATGTTTGTCTGCAAGCCAGGAAGATGGCCCTCAGGGGAACCAAATCAACTAGCATCTTGATCTTAGACTTCCCAGTCTTCAGAACTAAACCAAATAAACTAACTCAGTGAGTTCCTATTGTTTTAGTGACCCAGCATATGGCATTCAGATTATGGCAGCCAGAGCTGACTAAGACAATCACATATTTTAATGGCAGCCAGAGCTGACTAAGACAATCACATATTTTAATGCTTCTCAGACAGTGAAATGTTGACTTACCATTTTAGTCCTTTACTCAGCTTGCTGTTTGCTTTAATCTGGGCCAGTTCTTGTTTGTGACCTCGAGAGCCTGTCAGGTCAAAAGTTCTCATGTTATTCAGTGGAGACAGTTATTCTAACATCTCCAAATTTATAGGCTGGTGGTAGACTTACCTAACTGGGGATGTTTAGCTTTCTTTATTGCATTTCTCTTATAACTAATTCATAGCACTTGATCACCAATAGTGTCTTCAATTATATTTAGTTTCTTCTCCACTATCTGTGCTTATCTATGCTCCTCCACTAGCATCTTAGCTCTGTGAAGGTCAGGACTTGTTCTCTTTGGTTCCTCTCTGCATCTTCAGCAGCTAGCACAGTTCCCAGCCCCAACAGGAGCTGACTGGAGGCCTGAGTAAAGCACATTGCTGGGATGTGATGAGGCTCTCTAGGTAAGAGCATCTCTCAGGCATTATTCTCTTGGTCCTTAAAAAACAAAACAAAACAAAACAAAACAAAACAAAACAAAACAAAAACAAAAAACACACAAAAAAAAAACCCTAAGGAATTCTTTGGATGATGTTTTCCCCAGAATGTCTCTTTCCATCACTCTCTCTGTTCCTTATTTGGATGTTGTCAAGCTCATTTTCTTGGTTTGCTTTATTTTTAAATATGTTTTTATTGATTTCATAAAGGAAAGGAGAGGGAGAGAGAGAGATAGAAACATCAACAAAGAGAGAGAATTATTGATTGGCTGCCTCCTGCATGCCCCACGCTGGGAATTGAGCCTGCAACCTGGGTATGTGCCCTGATTGGGAATCAAACCATGACCTCTTGGTTCATGGGTTGATGCTCAACTGCTGTGCCACACTGGCTGGGCTTTTGCTTTGCTTTAAACGGACCACTCTAAACTGATCTGTGTCAAAAAACAAACACTGAGCTAGCAAAAAGGGATTCCCTAGAGCCCCAAAGGAGCTAATGGAGCAAATTGAGAAACTGCTTGGCCACAACTGTAATATCAAATAGATTATAATTTATACTCAGAACCAAGAAGAATTCTAACACAGACCCAGAGGGTAATGACTCTGACTCCCCACTAGTTTAGGTAGGCCTTAAAGCTAGGCTCATTGAACACTTACATTTAGAAAAGGGGAGAAAAGATTCTTTAGTAAGCAATTAGAAGCCCTAATTGCCTTGTAGTATGATACAAATTTGCATACAGATAAGGAGAAAACTGTGGGTGGACTATATGTAGATTTTCATAATGTATTTGATAATTCAATTTCCAGTGGAATACCCCATTGGTTTCCTAACTGGGGGAAAGGTGATTAGTCACAGTTGCAGAACCAACTTGCAAACAGGCAGTGAAAAGTATGGTAAACAAGTTTAGATGGGGAAATGGAAAGGGAACAGTGTACAAGTCCCTGTTATAAAAATTGTACTTATAAAGGAGTTTTAGTTTCTGTATCTGTGAATGACACAAAACTTCCTTTGGAAAAAGATTCAGAGTCCTTAAAAAAATAAACAAAATAATAGTTTAGGACTAACCTAACTATTTTAGATACCGAGAACAGAGAGACATTTCTTCCCCAGTACTCACATAGAAAATATATAATATATTATATCCTCAATAGCATTTTTACAGTAAAAAAAATGTTTTATGGGATTATGTGGGATTATGTTTATATTATCCTTCAACAGATAAATACTTCCAATGCCAAAGTTCAATGCTTACCATTTATTCTTAGATTTCACGGAGCACAAGAAGAATCATACTCATCATCAAATGTATCAGATTTGTTGAAAAAAATTTTGTTGGTTGGGAGGCAAGCTAAAAAAGAGGTAAGTGCAGAACGTTGATAAATCTGTGAAAGTGGAGATAAAATCGGCAACTAGAGGTTTTCAGTCATAGCAAAAACTAATATTTATCAAGAGCTCACCATGTACTGGCTACTCTTCTAAGCGCTTGATATTTTTTTTTTTCTACTTCATCTCTTAACTGCTATATAAAGTTGGTGCTATTCTTATCCTCATTTCATTAGTGATGGAGCTCAGATAATTAACTGACTCAAGATTATGCAAATAGTAAATGGTGGAGGTAGGTTAAACCTAGGGAGCCTCATTCAGAACTGTGTGCCTTAGCAACACTCTAGGGGACCTCAATCAAATACATAAAAGATGAAGGGAATAGAAACCAGGAAAGATATGAAAGATCCAGAATATTGTTTGTTGAGAAAACTCTTCCATGAAGAAAGAAAAAAGCAAAGAAAAACAAAACAAAACAAAAAACAGAGCATTAGGAAAAGGGCTGAAAAAAACGAACCAAATGTCATTCTGCTGGTTTGTAGTTAGGGTGCATTTACACCTGCATTTTTGTGGGCAATTCTGATCAACTTAATTTCAGAGGGACTCACTAGAAGAAGATTGGCAATAAGAATGGCCAAAGAGATGACAAGGGAAGTTTGGAGAAAGACTTTATAATAAAGATTGAGAAAAGGCTGAGATTAATATCTATGGAATCATAACTGGCATGACTGAAGTGCATACAAAATTAATCATGAAAATAGCTGGCAAAGTAAATATAGGACACAAACAGGATGTGCTGCACTTATTTAGTAGCCAACCCATGGCACCATCACCCCAAGTCTTAGTGTGGGGCAGAATATGTAACATCTATTGCTGTGCTTTAGCTGTACCAATATTAGAATAATTATAAACAGCCCCTGACATTAACGAGAGATGGATTCAGCCTATGAAAGTGATGCCTGGGAAGGTCATCACGGGCCTTCCCCAGCCAAGTGTTTCTCAAAACAATGAAAGAGAGACAGGGAACTGAAGTGGTCAAATGAGGCTTTGAAGTCACACAGAACTAGGTTTACGTTCTGACTCTACGGTCCGCCAAGAAGTTATTTAATCCCTCTAAGTCGTAGTTTCATCACCTGCCAACTGCATATAATCATACTTCACTGGGCAATTGGGCTTGGCACATAATTGGCACTGAAAAATGTTGGCTGTTATTATGATTAAGATGACCCATGTATGTCTGTGTGATGTGCTAAAAAAAAAAAATAAATAAATAAGAAAGCCTTTCTCTTCCGTTAGGCTGAGGATGTTGAGGATTTCAATTTTTTTTTTTTCCTACCTTGAGCTGAGATCCTCAAGCTCAGCTCTGAATTTCTGTTTGCATCTCTAATGCACTGTGGGAAGTTGCTGCAGCCTCCTTTCATCTTAGGAAAAGTATACCCTTGTGGCATTCTCTTATAAGTAATGGCAGCTTACATATTTATTTCTTGATTACCTTTCCTTAGTAGCTTAACATTATATATTGATTTTCTATATATCTTTTTTTTTTGTTTGTTTTTCGGTTACTTGGTTTGTTTCTGATGATCCTTCCATGCCTATAGGGTGAAAGGAGAATACCACTGTGTGTTTGCCTTTCTTGTGAAACTGGATTTTTTTGTTTTGTTTACCATTTCTGTTATCTCCTAGAGTGAGAACCCTTGAGTCTAAGGGCCAAACATACTGTAAGTAAGAGCAACAACAATCCTCAAACAAGCTTTCTGCAATGGAAATGACAAGCTGAATCAAAGGCAAAGTAGTGTGTGTTTGTTATGACTCACATGTTGTCCAGAACTTCAGTCCCTGCCCTATTTTGTTTAAATCAAGCATGTCAGATGATCTGGCCACAAGACTGTGTGTGACACTGATGTATATTTTGCTGAAGCAAGGTCAGCAGTCAGAGCTGGAGAGCTACACTCTGGGGACTTGAGCTGTGACAGTTGCCAGAAAATTATCATTTATTCAATTATTTCCTAAATTTTAACATTTCTCATTTCTGGGGAATGTCTTTTATTTGGGAGGGGATGGGAGGGGGCACTTATTTTTTTTTTTTCTTTTCTGTATGCAGTTAGGATTGGCCTAAGAGAGAAACAGGAAGAAAGAAATTGTCCAGAACTTTGAAATTATGTATTTCCACTTCCATAAAATATATAGTTTCAAGGAAATAAGTGGAGAAATGATTTTAAAAAGGGTACAGTGACCAAAAATAATTGACGGTGGAAAACAGATAGTTGATTACAATTGAGATTATGACTACTGCTTTGTTATTTTTATAAACTGACATCTGTCTTAAAGCATATAACTGAAAAAAAATGTATAAAATTGAAAACACATTGAGGATAAATGTGTTCACCCCATCCTCTATCTTTACTTCAGCTTCAAATTTTCTGGATACAGACATAAAAAGGAATGAAAGGTCAATGAAGAAGAACATAGTTTCCTTTAAGCTTTAAAATTTCTTCATATACATTAGCTGGCATGTACCTGGAGCCCAGGGCCCGTCACCTACTTTGGCATGGTATGCAAGTTAAGTTTCAAATTCCAAGTTCCTTGTTCCACTTGAACAACAATCAAAAGTCTACCATGAAGTCTCTCTCTCCCCTCCTTTTTTGTTTTGTTTTGCCTTGTTTTTAACCATCTAATTAAAGAATTCTTGGTATGATTAACTTCTCTCCCTCTTCATCACCCCTACCCCCATCCCCAACTCTTTTGATTGCCAGGGACTAAGCACTACAGTGCTTTAATGGATTTCCTACTTTGATGATACAATCCTTGTTTTTCTTACAAAAAAGATTTTCTCAGCTTCTAACAAATCTCTTCTCCTGCCCTCTGACTTCTGTTTCCCTGAATCCCCTCCCTACATGTTTCAGGAAGGAGCAATTAAGCAATCCTGCTATGTTTCTTCTGAAAGTAGGAAAAAAAAAAAAAGTGGCTTTGAGATCCCTTATGCTGAGTCATGACTTAGATACTTTTTCTACACCACCCAGACTATTTAGAATTAAGACAGGACGCCTTATTCTAAGTCACTGTTGAACCAAACCTAGGAAAGACACAAGTATGAAAGAAAGGATGACTGCTGAAGGAAAACCTCCCATTTTGAGTAAAAAGTCTGGTCTCTCTTCCAGTAGTGTATCGATAGTTTTGAAGTGCTGACTTGTCAGAACAAATTTAAGGTTCTGGTTAGAATTTTCTTCTAGCAGCTTTTGTGATTAAACTCATTGAATAAATCCCTTTTAACCTGTTGCATGATATATACATAGAGTTTAAATTCTGCACCTTCTCCAATCTCTGCTCCCCGCCCCCTTCTGAGTTTATCAAAACCATTACTGTCCCTATTTTTTGTAAAGGGCCCCTGGAAACACATTTTCCTTGGAGTCCCAGCATTTGGGGATCGGTGGAGGCCACGTAGTTCTGTGCCCTTAAATTCCCTGGGATTTATTCAGGGGAAGCGCATTGTTTGCCTGGAAGACCCATACCCAGGCCGCACCTTCAGAGTCCTGTGAGACTGGAGGGCGACAAAGATAAGGTTCACAAAGAAAACAAATGATCCCCTTCTCTCCATTTACCAAGCACCTCCTTCCTCTGGTGGAGAGTCCAGAGCCTTGCCATTATTTCTTCTGATGAAAGCAATGTGGCACTTGGCCTGCTCCACTCTTCTTCAAGACTCAGTAAAAGGTTAAGAGCCATTTCTTTCCAGAGCGGTTTCCTTATACCCACTCCTACCCATTTCTGACTTCCAGATCTCTCCCCCTCCTAACCCCACCCCGAGTCAGTTGTTTTGTGTCCTTCCCTCTGTAGCTGGCCAATACATTATTGTATCACTTTCTTGTTTATCTCTCTCCAAACTGGGGAGCATTCCTTCTAGAAGTGGGATTCCAGGAGTCTTAGTAAATCTTTGTAGCCTCCTGTCTACATTTCGTTGATGCACAATTGTTCACTGAATGAGCAAACAAACTGTGGGAGCCCACAAAGCTCTTCTGACTTCCTGAACCACACCAGTAAGCCACATTTATGTTGAGCCAGACAGACCAAGCCTAATACTTCTTAAAATAGGAAATGCTTTGGAGGCGGGGGAGGAGGAAAACCATTATAGAAGTGGTCTCCTGGTAAACAAAGTAGGAGCCTTTAAAAAGATCAACAAATAAAAATGAGCTGGGAATCTCTGTTTTACTGCAAGTTGAGTATTCTGAACCCTGCCTTGCTTAATCATCGTGGGCCAATCACAAATTCAGTTGTCTTGGGTGGTGCATATGTGTTTTCCTTCCAGTTCTGTGGTATAGTTGAAATCATCAAAATGCTGGCATGATCTATACCAATTGTCTTCAGTGTTTTAAACTGTGTACTTTATAGGTGGAAAAAATGTATGAGCTCACATCTTCTCTTTCTACATAAATTACACACATGCACTACTACCATTAGAATGCATCCTGCACATTGTAAAACATCATATAATTAAATTAAAAGATGAGAAAAAACTATAAACAGGAATTCCAGGACTTTCTTCCTAGGCCTGGATGGATCATTGTTGTCCCCTATGTGGAAAGCACACTCTCGTGAGGAGGTCAGTGCTGCAGCGTGACCTCTCCCACTTCTCCTACCCATAACTTGAGAACTTGGACAAAGTTGGGAACCACAGGAATGGGCTATTCACTTTGTGTCTCCCTGCCTAAGTTTACTTTTGCTCATCACATAGCTTTGTTTATTTCCCAGAAAGGTAGAGGTCAATGGGTGGTGCACTTTAAGAACAGGTCATTCATTTGATATATTGTATATTAAATTCTTCTAATGTCTAATGTTTTTCAGGAATATCTGATTTTATTAAATCATGTTGATTCTTCAGTGCAGTAGGGTTTTAGAGTTATCTTCATCTTTGAAGTATGGAATTTTTGCAGTTGGAGGAATTTTAGTGATGACTCCTAGTGTAGTCATTACTCAGTGACACGAGACTACTGAATAAAGAAGACAGGAGGTTCCTCAATATGGCAGATAGTCCTTGTTGCCTGCAAAATTGACCTTTTCTCCTCTTCCTTAATTTTGTTTACCTTCCACTGAGTGGTCACATACTTGAAGGCAGGCAGACACCCGTCTCCACCCTTGAGAGTGCATCTTGATTAAGATAAGTCAGTTGTGGAGATTCTACTCATGAGCCTTGCTTAGGTTTGGGCTTATGCTTAGGTCTGTGGCATAGGTTCACTAAGCTGCTCTTTCATTTTAGCACTAGCCAGTTTGGTTCAGGGGATAGAGTATCAGCCTGTAGACTGAAGGGTCCCAGGTTCAATTCCCGGTCAGAGCACATGCCTGGGTTGTGGGCTCAATCGCCAGAAGGGGGTGTGTAGGAGGCAACTGATATATGATTCTCTCTCATCATTTATGTTTCTATCTCTCTCTCCCTCTCCCTCTCTAAAATCAATTAAAAAATGTTTTAAAAAAAAGAGTTTCTTTCACTTTAAAAAAGGGACACAATTAGTAGACATTCCCTTGCTCCCTCTGGACCTCATGTATCCATGTATGCAACATGGATACTTCAGCAGCCACTTGAGGACCGTGGAGGGATCTAGCCTGCAAGGACAGCCTGTCCAGAATGTGTGACAGAGTAGAGAGATGGACACAGTTATGGAGCTGTCAACTGAAGCATACTGGGGCTTCCATAACCCTGGGCTTTGTGATATAAAAAATAATAAATGTCCTCATTGTTTAAGCCATTGTCATTGCATTTTCTGTTATTTGTAGCCAAACACATCCTAACTGATACACTTATCTAAGGGAGTTAGAGATGTCAGAAATGGACCAAGAATCCAAAACTCTAAAATAGCAAGCACTATATACTGCTTGGTTTTTATTTACAAGTAATAACTTAAAATAATTCATTCATCCTGCAAAGTAATTTTGTTCCTTTCACTTCAGGAATATTAGTGCCTGTAAACTTACAAGGTTCTGAGAGAATAAAAAATATTTAATTATAAGGATGCTCAGCTTCTTCGCTTCTATTGAATGTCTGTCTAATTCTGGTGACCTCTTGATGGGCTTCTTGTGGGAATACATACTTATTTTTCAATATTGAGATCCTCATGCAGGGATATCCAGGTACACTATAAATTTCATCTATTGGCAAATATAATTTGCCTACAGAGGCCTGGGCCAACAAATTTGTCAGTGAATAAGAGGCAAAATGCCTGAGTGTGCAATCAGGGTTTTTATATGTTCAAACTAAAACTCCATTCAATGCCCGTCCAGGCTGCTTTTTCAGCTGCCAATTAGCTGGAACACTCAGAAATAACCCAGGAGTTTAGAAAGGTAGTGAGTGGTTTCAAATCACCCATAGACACCCATAGTAAATGGAAAAGCTTTTGTCAACATCTTTAATGGTTTGAGTTGGTAAATTATTAACAGAATCTATGTGGAGTTCTCAGCATTTTAGATATACTTACTTTAGGAACAAGAACATTAGAGAATAGTCTCTGCTGCCAACTCCCAGGCTGCAGGTGTCCACTCTGCCGCCCCTGCCTCTGTCGCTCCCCCAGGTTATGTTGAGTCTTCCTTCTATTACAGAAGGGGGCTTCCTTTTCTCTACTTGGCTATGGGCTCTTAGCTTCTCGTGCAAGCTTACCCTTGTCCAGGCCTAGTCATGTGACTAGTTTCATTCCATTCAACTCCTCCTCTGCTGGTATGTGGGGGAAAGATCACAATTTGAAAAAAAAAAAAAAAAAAAAAAAAAAAAAAAGCAAAACTTGGAGTCTAGTGAAGGCTTTTCCACTTACTAACTTTCAGCAAATCACTTAAATTCTCAGGCTCAATTCCTTGTCTGGTAAATTGGGGACAGTCATACTGTGTGGATAGGTTGTGAACCTTATGGTTCTCAATATTTACAAACTGTATTGTTTGTATTGATGTTTTTCCTTCTTAGGAGGTTGACTGACACACATTCGCTCAAATGTTCCCATTCTGACTGACTCAGGAGACAGGAATAGCAAGTCCACGGGCCAGTGAGTAGAATGACCAGTATGACACATATGCTGGGAAATACAGAGCGTGGTGTTGTTTTTACACGGACAAACACTAAGAAGCAGATCCTGTTATTATTTTCACCACAGCATTTCCTGACTTATACCTAGCATGCTAGGCAATGTCCATAAGCTGGGGAAATTCATTATTCACAGGAAAAGGAGAAAGGTTCAGATGAATGAAGCAAGGGTGGGTGGAAGAGACAGGTTATACTTTATCAAGATTTTTTTTTTTTAAGAGCACTAGCTAATATGTTGTTATGATGACATCTGTGGGACAGTAGACACTGTCCTGAATCAGAAGGCATTAAAATGTATTGTCTATTGCCCCACTGGTGTGGCTCAGTGATTGAGCTTCGGCCTATGAACCAGGAGGTCATGATTCTATTCCCAGTCAGGGCACATGCCTGGGTTTTGGGCTCAATCTCCAGTGTTTTGCATGCAGGAGGCAGACAATCAATGATTCTCTCTCATCATGGATGTTTCCCTCTCCTTCATTCTCAGAAATCAATTAAAATATATATAGATTTTAAAGTTAAAAAATAAAATAAAATTTATTACCTATTACTGTCACTAACTTGATGATGTTGGGCAAAATATGTAACTTCCCTGAGCTAAAATTTCCCCATTAATGAAATGGAAATGGAAATGGTACCTACCTCAGAGGATTGCTGTGCATATTAAATGGGATAACACACAAAGTAAGTAGCGCCCAATGTGTGTGTGTGTGTGTGTGTGTGTGTGTGTGTGTGTGTGTGTATTGTGTATGTGTGTTTCTGATTCATTGTGGAGCTGCAGATTCCACTGATGACTTATTGATCACTTGTAAATTACAGTACTATGCTGTGAGGTAATGAATTCTGAAGGTGCTTAGAATCTAAACATAAATATTAAAAAAATATTTTTATGTAGAAGCAACAAGAACAAAGGAACAGCGTGGCTAGAATGGCTAGCCAGTGGGAACTGGTTAGATAGCAAGGTAGTGTCAGGCAACCTTTTCAGGAATGCTGCCATTGGCTTCAAACCCATTGAATTGACATGACCATTGCTCATGAATTCTTGTTTCTTAAGTGAGCAATGCCCAGGGACACCTCACTAACACGAGATGCACAGTATGGGCTGGCCTTTCTCTCTGTAAAGAATTTCCTGTTGATCAAACAACTTCTACTAGGTGGTTTCAGTATTAGCCATCAAAGAAAGTTATCAAGATACCTGACCAGAAGAAGATAATTCTAATTATAGGATAAAACACACATGTAAAAAGAGAATTAATCTACAGAATATAGGTGAGCTGCATGTTTTAGGAAAGAACACCTTTAAAAAAAAATGGTGACATTCTGTGTTGTTGAAAAGGTAGGGTTGTTGTGAGGGTGGTGTATGTGCAGAGTAACGTTTGGAAAACCTGAAACCATGATTTGACTGTGCTTTCCTGATGCGTCAGAGGCCCACTCAGCCCGAGGAGCAGTAGGCATGCCACAGGGTTTCCTGTTTGCCTGCTGGTTACCCATCCTATTTTGATCTTGCTCCATCAAAGCAAGAACGAAGTGTTCAATGATTTTTTTTTTTTAAATCCTCTTGCTCATCTCCTTTTCTATTTATGGATGCTGCATCTCCAGTTATTCCTCCTCAACCAGACTCCTGGTGAAAGATTAACAACCCCTCCCCTCAGTTGCCCAGGACTCTTTCTCCTCCTCACAAAGTTCATGACTCCTGGGTGTCCTCTGCCCCTTGCTAAGTGTTAGGGCAAACAAAACTCTGACAGGTAAGTTGGCTGCATCTGCAATTTAGAATTAAAATGAGAGAAAATATCAAAAAATGGTGGTGTTTTTGGAAAATGAGGTTATATCACAGCTATATAAGGTTTTTATATGTTCACTAGAGGCCCAGTGCACGAAATTGGTGCATGGGGTAGAGGGGTGTCCCTCAGCCTAACCTGCACCCTCTCCAATCTGGGACCCCTATAGGGATGTCCAACTGCCCGTTTGAGCTCAAACGGGCAGTTGGACATCCTTCTCACAATCCAGGACTGCTGGCTCCCAACTGCTCACCTGCCTGCCTTCCTGATTGCCCCTAACCACTCTGCCTGCCAGTCTGATCACCCCCTAACCACTCCCATGCCAGCCTGATTGATGCCTAACTGCTCCTCTACAGTCCTGGTCCCCCCCAACTGCTCTTCCCTGCAGGGCTGGTCACCTCTAACTGTCCTCCCCTACAGGCCTTGTCACCCCTAGCTGCCCTCCCCTGCAGGCCTGGCCCCCCCAAACTGCCCTTCCCTTCAGGCCTGGGTCCCCCCTAACTGCCCTTTCCTTCAGGCCTGATTGCCCTCAACTTCCCTCCTCTGCCGTCTGGTCACTCCTAACTGCCCTCCTTTGCAGGCTTGATCACCCACTACTACCCTCCCTTGCAGGCCTGGTCCCTCCCAACTGCCTTCTACTGCTGGCCATCTTGTGTCTACATGGGGGCAGGATCTTTGACCACATAGGACAGCCATCTTGTGTGTTGCAGTGATGGTCAATTTGCATATTACTCTTTTATTAGGTAGGATAGAAACCTGGTGCACAGATGGGGCCAGCTGGTTTTCCCTGAAGAGTGTCCCAGATCAGGGTGGGGGTTCTCTTGGGGTATGGGGCAGCCTGGGCGAGGGGCTTGTGATGGTTTGCAGGCTGGCCACACCCCCTGGTGACCCAAGTGGAGGCCCTGGTATCTTGGATTTATTTATCTTCCTTAAATGAAACTTTGTAGCCTTGAATGGAATCCACTGCTGGCCAAGGCTGCAGAAGTTTGGCTTCCTCCATTGCGGGGGGGGGAAACTCTAGCCTCCTGATCTCTCCAGCTCTGTGGCTGCCGCCATTTTTGTCGGGACTTGCTTATTTTCTATAATTGAAACTTTGTAGCCTTGAGTGGAGGCCTGGGTGGTCAGGGTGTGCAGAAAGCTTGGCTTCCTCCATTGCCAGAGAAACCCAAGCCTCTTTCTCTCTCCGTGGCTGCAACCATCTTGGTTGGGTTAATTTGCATACTGATTGGCTGATAGGCATGGCTTATGGTTGTAGCAGAGTGATGGTTAATTTGCATATTACTCTTTTATTAGATAGGATAATAGATCTGATAGAAACAAAGAGTCAACTGCTTCCCATCAGATACCTGCCAACTCTTCAGGAAAATGAGGAAGACAATGAGGGTGGCCCAGGCAAGAGCTTCCACCAGTTGGAGCTCCCTGGAGGTAGGGACTGTGCAGTGCTGGACACATAGGAGATGCTCATTCAGAGCTTTATGAGCATGAATAAGTGAAACAACTCCAAAAAGGTTTCACAGATTATAGGCCACTTACAGTAGATGCACTGTTTTGAGCCCAACTTCTGGATTTAGCAGAGAATCCTTGTGGCTCTGTAATGTCCCTGGACTTGTCAAAGTTTTGGTAATTTGGTGTTTCCTTTGGAATGAAACCCTTAGTTGAGGCCTGAGGCCAGAAGGTACCAGTACAGCCTTTGTTCAAGAAATAGTATTGGTGGTTGTAAGGTCTTTTTATTCTCAGGCTTTTCTTCTTTCCAGTCCCTTGCCATTATACATTAAATGTAATTTTAAAATACCTTCAGAATTTTAACATTTATATTTTATATATAAATTATAGCATCTAGCATGTGAGCTACAAATATATACTTGTTTACTTTCTAAATAAAATATATGTGTAATTTCTCACAGAGATAATTAGAGGACAGCATTACATTTAAAAAATACACATCTTACCTTTGTCATAGTAATGTCCTTGGGGCTAGCATTGTTTCTAAGAAAAAAAAAAATCTGTTTCTCACTCAGTCTAAGTAAGAATGGGTGGAGGAAGTAGGCACCTTCTTTGGTTACAAAGGATTCACAGATGGTATCACTCAAGCATTTTTCTCTCTTTCATTTCTTACCAAACCAAGAAAACAAAACAAAAGTTCTAAAACAAAACAATTCACAACAATAGCAAAAGCAATAACAAAAACAACAATAACCAAAAGGATATAGGTAAAATGCTACCAATATTAGATCCACAAAAGGAATTTTGGAATCTCATGTAGCTTGTATAAGTCTAGGAAAAAGAAGCTTTAGTATGTTTTGTTATTAAAAGGGAAGTGGGAGACAGGGGGGGGAAAAGGAGAGGAAAAAAACAAGGAAAGAAAAAGTTTGTGTCTGAGCCTGTGTTTTTCAGTAGGGACATTTGGAGTGAGGGGTCAATCCTGTTTTACAAATACAATGCAGAGTTCCGATAGGGACTTAAAAATGGGATGGGCTCCTCTTGGTTGATTGTACATTTTATTCCCACTTCCAAAATCCCTAATGTTTTAAACTTTGTGAAAGAGGATTTCTTCCTGTTACAGTTTATAAATGTCTTCAAGTGTGGGTGTATGGAAAACCATTCCAAATTTACCCTCAGAGAAATATTCTTTGATTTTAACTGTTCTGGTTCTCCATTTGATTTCTGTATGAGAATCCTCATCTCACTCTGCATGCCCTTGACCAGGAATGGAACCCTTGACCCTTACTTCTGTAGGCTGACGCTCTAACCACTAAGCAATTCACTCTCTTTGGGTGAGCTCATTGACTGCTGTTTATGACCTGGTTTTTACTGACATTTCAACTATGCTTTGGTCCTGTGTCTTAATCTGCATTTAGGTCTATTTTTCTCATTTAAGAAAACTAGAATAAAAATCATACTTGGTTCCCTTGATAAAATCAATGATGCCATCATTTGTTAAGTTTCTTAATTTCATAAATATTTACTTGCCAATTATATACCTATTATGCTAAGGTCCGGTGACCAAACAGGCACAGTCCCGGATCTCATTATACAAATACATGACTAATAAAGATAATGACCATGGTAAAACTACAGATTCCTGCAAGTGGATAATATGAAGACCCCAGTTCCTCTGAACATCTAAAATGACTTTCCAGGTAGCACTTCCTTTACTTCCATTGGCTGCATCCCCACGCTTAGTCTCAGTCCTATTGGGGACCCTTTAATTCTGACCTTTGGCTTACTCCAATTGGATCCTCAGTGGACTCTATTACAGACCATCAGCATATGGCTTCCACGTTATTTATTTTTTTAAAATTTCTTTTTAGAGATAGAGGAAGGAAGAGGGGGGAGAAAGTGAAACATTGATGTGAGAGGGAAACATAGATTGGCTGCCTCCTGCACACCTCCTACTGGGGATAGAGCCTACCACCCGGACATGTGCCCTGACTGGGAATCAAATTAGAGACCTTATGGGGAATGGCACAATGCTCAACCAACTGAGCCACACCAGCGAAGGGAATATTCTTTCTTTTTTATTTTAATTCTTTACCAAAGGATATTTTTCCATTGATTTTTTTTTTTTTTTTTTTAGAGAATAGAAAGGAGGAGGGGGTGAGAGCAAGAGAGAGATGTCCAGAAACAACGATGTGATGGACACATTGACTGATTGCCTCCTACGCAGGCCCAGACAAGGTCTGGGGAGTGAACCTACAACCCAGGTGCATGCCCTTGACCAGGAATTGAACCCACAAACCTTTAGTCCTCAGGCTGATGCTCTAACTACTGAGTAACACAAGCCAGGGCCAGGGCAATATTCTTAAATGTCCATTTTTATCACTCACTGCCTAATAAGAATCTTCAGTGATTCAGGTAGATTACTTTGCCTAAATGCTTTCACTGTGCTAATCCAAAGCACCTCCTTATTCGGCATTACCTGGCACCCTCCATGCCCACAGTGCAGCCTCCTTTCTGTTCTGTACCTTGCACTTCCTAGATTTCAATGATTTTCAAACTGTGAACCCTTATTAAAGAGAGGGAAATAAGAGGGGAGGAATATTTAAAGTGGAGAGAGGTGAGAGGTGGGCTCTGTTTTTATTTCTGTGTATACTGGATTTCTGGATATGATTGCATTTGAAGACAGGGGTCTAAAGTGAAAGCACACTTGAAATTCTCTGTATCACTCAAGTTTCCAGTTAAGATTCATTTTCCCTCAGATGTTGTTCCCTATGAAGCCCCTGCCCTCCACACTGACTTTCCCCTTTGCCTTCAACACTGTCCTCCTAGGTGTGATGTGCTTGCTTAGCTATTGCCTTGCATTCTACTCTTCATAAATTTGACTCCTAGAACCCTACTTTAAGAAAAAAATCTCTTTTGTGTTCCCTTAAATGCTTTACTTTGGTGTAAATGAATGAATAAATTGATAGACACACCATGAATACTCTATGGTTCCTTCAGCTAGTGGAAAATTTCTGTTTATAAAATTCTGTTTTTAATCTGTTACAGAAAACCGGAGAAGAACCAAGCAATACTTAGAGAGATGGAGTTACATTTATTATTATTATTATTACACACAGGCCAGAGGAAAATGTTTCTCAAATTCTGGACCCCAACATGGAGGAACTTTCCCTATTTTTATGTTTTTACCTTCTTTGTCTCCCAAATGTAGGGTGTTTCCGGCCCCCTTTGCAAGTTCTTAAAGAGTCCCTATGTGCTGGGGCCTTGAGACCTCAACCAAAGGCCTGGCCAGGTGCCAGCACTGATAATTTCATCCAGGAAAGGTTTAATGGCCTCTTGGAATTGGGAGTAGTCTTATTCTCCTTATTATTTAAGCAAACAAGCAAGCATTTACAGAAGCCAAATAGCAGGGTTAAAATCTCAAATAGCAGTTTTTATATAAGATGTATGCTTTAAATCTAGTCTCCATTTTCAGCAACACAGTATATCGAAATAATCAGTATACCTTAGGTGACATTCTGTTTGGGTATCCCTGCCACATGAGAGTGAGTCCACGTAGATGACTGAAAACTAGGAGAGAGGGTGTGCAAGGCGAATGTTTTTTTTAAGCTTCTTATTCACTGGGACTACCTGCTGTTTTGCTCTGTCCTTTTCATTCCCTGGAAGGTTTACATGGGCCTATTCACTAATCTGTGTCAGATAGGTTCAAACGATGTCTCTTATATCTCTTAAGACAGAGTGGAAATCTCTTGTAGGACCAATGTCTGCTTTGGTAAGCTGGAGTAATGTGAGTTTAATTGGATCATAAATATTGTTAGCACTTATTATTCAAGGCAGTCCCTGGGAAGAGGACCCTGACACATCCCAAGTTCCCACTGGGAACCAACAACAAAGAGAACAAGTCCCTGCAGTGGCTTTGCCACTGAGCCCAAAAACACCCACATCTGATAAGCTATATAATTTGCTATAGCAATTTGTGCCAAAAATAAAGGCACACTTTTGCAGAGTCTCACATTTCTAAGGAAAAAAAAACAAAACTGAATCCCACCTCATGCTAATCCGACTCTTTTTCTTTATCAAACTTGATGTGCATGGATAGAAAACACCAGGTTGCATCTTAGGTCCCGTACCATTGACGTCTTTTGGCTCAATGGCTGTGTCCATCCTTCTCTAGTCACCCCGAGCCACTCTTGCTGTCACACTGAAACCCGAAAGGGTGAGCAAAGGCAACAGCAGTGGTCTGTTTTACAACACCCCAGTAACATGATGTTTTTAAGAGCAGAGCAGATTCTTGGCCGATGGCCCTGGTTGAAGGAAGAGAGGCACAGAATCTTCGAAGTCATCAATTTTAATGAGCACTGCAACTATTCCAGTAAACTAGATCCCTTTGTTTTTGTTTGCCTGACAAAGAAACCTAATACATCCAAGACATTTATTCCCCTTTAGTTCAGCTCCAGGACAGGAACACACTTTTGCGCCACTAGTATTAGGCACCCATTGGTGATCCAAATCCTTCAGCAGTCTTTTGGAGAAGAATAAGAGGCTACAGGGAAAAAAAAAAAAACAACAACAACCACCACCACAGTAATACATACAAACGTCTGAAAAATTCAGGCTCTTTTTGGCTCAGAGGTTAAGCATGAATTGTTAGATTCCTTTTCAAAGTTGGAGTCTGCCAACGTATCACATAGACTTGGATAGCTTTGTGGAAGTTATAACATAAATAAGGAATTTCACCTGCAGTTTCAAAGACAGGGAATACTTAGTGGTGTGTGTGTGTGTGTGAGAGAGAGAGAGAGAGAGAGAGAGAGAGAGAGAGAGAGAGAGAGAGAGAGAGAGAGAGAGAGAGAGAGAGAGAGAGAGAGAGAGAGAGAGAGAGAGAAGAAGATGAGAGTTTAACTAATTTATTTATAACAATGAATATTATGTTATAAATATTTGGAAGGAATAGTTCTGCATTTTCTGGGAAGTCACACTAATTTCCAAGGTTCATGCTGAGATGAGCAGACAGGTAAATTGCTCAAGGGGAGATGCTTGTGTATCAGAGAATACAACCCAGTCTTTGCTTCTAATCTTTTTTTTTTCATCTTTGTGCAAACTCACTGAACTCTTTCTCCAGATCTGAGGGCAACAGGTAGGTATTTGTTTTCAACTCCTCAGATAAACTAAAGTGGAAAGTTCTTGTACAATTTGCTAAATTACCCTTCTCATTAGTATAGGGTTCCTAGGAAGGGCAAACTGCCCTTCTTATGAATTTTTCTATCAAAAGAAATTCCTTCTCTTTCTTCTATTTTTGTCTGTTAATTTATTTTTTAATAGAAGGGGGCGGGGGGAAGCCAACCCAGAAAAAAAAAATTACACAAATGGCAAGGTAGTGACAGGGCATCTATCAAAGTGGCTCTGGAAATTCCAATTTTTAAAGTGCTATAAAAATATCATTATTAATGATGATTGACTGGCTTTTCAGAGCCAAGATATTTCAATGCTGCTAAGTTAGAGTTCAGTGCAAAAGTGGGGGTGCTGGAACGGCCTCAGGGTTCCCTCACTTTGTTTCTTCATTGATTTTTAAGTAACATGTGAGTACAGTCAAATTGATGATTTTCATTTGGAATTAGTTTGGCCTCTGTCATGAAGAGCCTTCCATCTTTTTCCGACTGTCATTGTCTAATTCATCTTCATCAAGTCCCCGGCAGGAAGATTTGGATGTTATTACTTTTTGTTTTACAGTTTTATCATTACAGGAAATTGGGGCACCAAAAAATAGAACGGAATCTACCCATGTTTTCAATAGAATTGTTCAATGGAAGAAGATACACCTTCATTTGTGGGCCTAGCAGAAGCTCCTGGATTGTGGCAGTTCTAGGAGGTAGGATAGACAGGTGGGACTATAATCCAATTTTTGAATTGTTTTGTTGTTGTTGTTGTTGTTGTTACAGATTTTTGAAAAAGCTTAGCTCCCAGTCTGTGTAAAACTGATATTTTGTACGTATTGTCCTTATAAACCTTGCTGTCCTTTCCATTTTACTTATGCGAAACCTAAGGTTAAAGAAAACCATGCACCAGATTGACAAAAAACTGTATTAGATTTCAGTATGGTCAATTATTTCCCTGAAAGTCCTGTATTTTGCTCTGTTTTCAATCCTTGCCAAGACTGGGAAAAATGACAAGTATGTTTTTTTTTTTAAAGAGTAACTAAAATGTGTTTGAAAAAGATCAAAAAAAAAAAATTGTCCTGTTTAGTTAAAGCTCAATCAAGGCTCAAGTTAGAGGACTTCTTTAAGGGACATGGAAAAAAAACATGAACACCAACAAAACCACTCATTTACTGAGCAAATGGTCCCTTTTCTACCCCCTGAAACCCCTTGATTCTCACCCTCTGCTTTTCACAGCTGGCATTGCCACATTCCCTCTGAACACTCACTCTGTCTCCAGCCCTCTGGGAGGACCAGCGTGTCCTCTGACAGTGAGCCAAAAGTGGAAAAAGGAAGAGTTTAAAAACTGTCAACCAGGAAAATTTTTGTTTGTTTGTTTTTAAAAAAAGAGAATTTGCCAACCTAGCCAAGAAATTTGGTCCAAGTTACAGACTGTCAGTCTTTATAATCACTCTTTGTTCCCTTTCTTTTCTGAACCCCACGTTTTCACCGAGGGTAGATCATCTTTGGCATTATCCTCCCTGGCTCAGCTTAGCTTTCACTCCCATGGGGTCCTGCTGACTCTCTAAACTTTCAACTCCTAAATCCAGAGCTGGCTCCCCCAGGAAAGAAAAAAGCAAATTGAACAATAAAATTCAAGCTGTAGCTTCCGTTGTGACTCAAGAGCAGAAAATGTTTTCAGTGGCCAAAAGCGCATAAGTGCCATTAATCACCAAGAATTTATTATTTCTCACTGGGGGCCCCAAACAAACACCATTTTGCCCAACTCCATTACCATCTGGGATTTGCAAAGCTTTTCTGATTGAATATTTACCTAGGATTGAAGATTTCAGAAATTCTTTCACAGAAATTATATATGCCAACAAGGAGAAAGTAACACTTTCTCTTCCTTTCTTTTCCTTTTCATTCCTCCCTCATATTTCTCTTGCTTTCCTTAGCAACCCTTTTGCTGTGTCAGCCTTTCTATGCATGATCAGTTTGCTGTGAGCTATGGAAAACCCCCACCTCAGGAATCTGAAGCCTAGGGTTAAGTCTCTTTATTTGTTGAGTCCAGGCTACAGATTTTTGTTTAGAGAAAGCCACCAATTTTTATTCTTTGAGCTGCAGAGATAAATCAGAACATTTCTGGGGAGGGATTTTTTTTGGGGGCATATTGTCAGGAACACTTTTTTAGTGTGCCCCTAAAACATTAATTATTTGCATGTTCAACAAGTTGCAGAGATGCCTTCTTTTTCCTTTTTCTTTTTCCCCTGATGTTTCTAGAGCAATAAATAAGTGGGTCAAAGAAGTGGTTATAAATTCATTTGTTGGGGATTCTTGGAATAAATTAGAAAAATTGATTTGGGGAACCTGGTTAAATGTTTATTGTAACAAACCCACATTTCTAATTTTATGTGAAAGAGAGCTGTGTTTTCCTCCATGCACAGAGATCAGATCAAAAGCTTAGGTTGAGCAATAGGGAATCTAAATCGATTCTCTGGTATTGGGGGCATATAGCTTCTTGGAATAGTTGGACTATAGTTTAACTAGAATATTCAGAATGCAAGTAAAAATTAAAAATAATGATTCTTGTTTTTCTGGATTGAGATGAGCACTTTAATAGTGCAGAGCATTGTAATTTTATATGGTCCATTCAAATAGATAACTACAAATGGAGGACAACTGCATTTGTTGAACCCTATGGTGTGCTAGGTACCATATATATTCTCCCCATATCCCTGTGGGGTCAGCCATTGGGGCATCATTATCCTATTTCAAAGAAGAAGAAACAGAGTCTTAGAGGGGTTAGGTGACCTAACCTATATGAAAACATAACAGTAGCAGTGCTCAGGTTTATGTGACTCCAAACCCATATTCTTTTCTGTTATGATATATTACCTCCAATATCTAGGAAGGCTAATTTGATATCTACCATAACTGCCTACCTAGACAGATGTATTTCACAGAGGATACTACCTCTTCTAATGATCTGTCAATCAGGGTTGGGGGACCATTGGCTTTGGCTAACCTGACTCTTCAGGAATCTTGAGGATGAACAAAGTGTCTTCTTCTAACTCTCTATATTGCTCATGAGAAATGGGCAGCTCAGAGAGGCCACTCCAGAATTTCAGCTAATGTCAAAGTTTTCAGGGTGAGGAGAAGATGAAGTAATACAAGCACAAATGTAGTCTAATAAGCCCACATCAGCCTGGGGTTTTTCTGTGATCTCCAGTTTGTGGCGCTCTCATAGACTATTGAGTAATACAAACTCAATGGACAAGATCAGAACAAGTTCTCGGCAGCATGATAGTGATTCTGGCCCTAAGTGCAATTATAAAATAAGTAGGTTTATTTTCTTTCATTTCTGTTATGCAAACTGGACTTTCAAACTCTTTCCACTTTCCCTTGAACACAATCTGCTTTGATGAGCTATCACTTGGAAAGAATCTAATCAATTACATCACTTGCAGGAATGACTATCATGATGGAATTTTCAGGAATCAAGGCAGGCCAGTGCAGATGAAATTTCAGAGCAACTAAGGTTTCCTAACACCCTTCAATGTATAGGACATAGGTGATTATACATTCTTGGGTCATTCATGGGTAAAGCTAATCATGAAGGGAGATGGAAAAAGACTAACGTAGATGGTGAAAGGTGCTTGACTAGAGTGTGGTTCTGGAAAAAACAAGTGTTCTCTTGCTGGCATGTTGTCACCCTGTGATCTTCCAAGTCTCTCTATTATGAACTCTGTCCTATTTATTGAGGTCGGGGAGCGGGGAACATTTTCTTTCCTGTGGCTGGGTTCTCAGCCTCAAGGTAGCTCTTTTAACAATTGTTAACTTGATCAACATTTTTTTTCTAGAAATGAAAGAGTAATTTTGAAAACCAACAGCCTAGGCAATACAGTGTAAAAATCCAGCATGTTTTTTTTTTTTAAATTAGTCTGTTCATTGGCTGTAGTGCCAAGAGAACCTGATGAAGTTTTCCTAAAGCTGTTTCCTTGTCTGTTTTTTAACCTTTTAGAATGGTAAAACTTTTACAATTAATTTTGGAGTTGAGGAAGTTTTCCTAGAGTGTTAGTAGCTATAATGAATTTTAAAACTCTTTTCTATGTGAAGAAATTAGGAAAATTCATAATTACTTTTGTTTTAGTTGTATCACTCTAGTAGAGCTTTGTTCTCTAAGATTGCCTACCATTATTCAGTTATGAACTACAGAAGGGCAAGCATCTTCTTTATTTTTGTGTCACTACCATCAAACATTGCAGCTGGACACAGAACAACCTTTCAAAAAGTGACTATTAAGTAACTTAATTTAATTTTATATTATAGCATTTTTATTCTAAAACAATAACTTCTTGTGAAATTGGACACTCTTATGAGTCATCTCAGAGAATTTTGGGTAAGCAGAACCAACAGCCTGAGCTACGTAGGACTACATTATTGACTAGTAAAGAGATGTCAACCTTGCTTACTATAAATTGACTGAATCTGAGACATGAATATGGTGGAGCCAGAGGGGATGCCTTGAAGCAAGATTGAAAACTCTCACAATAACAAGGTTCCAGAAAGACATGTTTTAGTTTAGCTAACTTTGTGAGATTGCAACCTATGCAATTGCATAGACTCCTGTACTCAAAGGGTCATGCATTTGGTTTAATGCTTTCCTTTTCTGAAATTTTGGAATTTTTAGTATCTTTTGAACAAGGCACCTACAATTTCATTTTGTTTTAGGCCCTACAAATTAGGTAGCTGATCCTGGCTCCTAGTATGATAATGGGAGCTACAAGAGCCAAGATCAGAGAAGCTGTACCCAGATAGTATCTAAGAACAACAGGTAAAGCAAGAATTGGCAGTTAAGTAGAACTCAACTTTTACCTGGCTATTGAGTATGCTGCAAGCACTATACAGGGCAGATTTCCCATAATGGTGAATGATAGACTGCTGGTCAGAAAGGACTGGCATCCTCATGGAGAAATTAAGGAAGTCTCCCTTTCCCCTTGAGTGGTAGAAAAGACAAAAAGGAGAACTTACAGAGTTGGAAGACTAGGATAGTCTCAGAAGAGTGAGGACCTACCTGCAAATTCAGAGGGAAATAGCCTGAAATACAGAGAAGACATCTTTAGGAATTCCTAATCTTTGTCCCAAAATAAGGCCCTCTTTGGAAAGCCAGACTGGTCAGCTTGGGAAGCCCCATACAGGGACAGATTTTAGAGTTAGTTGTAGAAGACACTAAAATCTCATAAAACCTCACCTTGCTTTCTGAATATTCTAGATTAGGGGTGTCGAACTCAATCAGAGAAGGGGCCAAAATCTAAAATCCAGCCTAAATCGCGGGCCGAATGGTTTACTGAACAGTCATAAACTGTCACTGTGATGGAAATGCAGCGGAGTGCAGTGATGACAGCGCGGTGCGGGCCACATTGCAAGGCCTGGCGGGACGGATTTGGCCCACGGGCCTTGTGTTTGACACATGTGTTCTAGATGAAAGCCAGTAATTATACTGAGTGGCCAGATTATTATGACCACCTGATGTTTGTAGGCAAATTAGTTGTACACTGCATCATATAGGATATTAAAGCCAAAGGCCTGTTAGAACGCCTTTGCTGTCTGCAGTTACCAAGATAAAACGTCTCCAATTCGCACAGGAACACAAATATTGGACAGTTGGAAAAAAGTAATGTGGTCCGATGAATCACGTTTCCAGTTGCATCATGCAGATGGCAGAGTGAGAATTTGGTGGAAACAGCATGAAAGCATGCACCCCTCATGCATGAGTACAATGCTTCAAGCTGGTGGGAGCAGTGTTATGATTTGGGGCATGTGTTCCTGGCATGATTTGGGCCCTTTAATTTGCGTGGAACAACGTCTGAATAGCACAACATAGCTAAGAATCATTGCTGATCAAGTTCATCCTATCATGTTGATGGAGTATCCCAATGGAGATGGCTTCTTCCAACAAGACAATGTGCCATGCCACGGTGCTCATATTGTTCAGGAGTGGTTTCAAGAACCACTTGAAACCACTTGAGGGAGACTTTATCTTGCTTAGGTGGCCCCCACAATCACCAGATCTCAACCCAATTGAGCATTTGTGGGACAAAGTTAAAAGAGCCATCGGGCAGCTGGTTCCACAGCCATCAAATCTCACACAACTGGACAGTGTTATTCATCAGGCATGGTGTCAGATTCCTCGTATCACCTTTCAACATTTCATAGAGTCAATGCCAAGAAGAATTGCTGCAGTATTGAAGGCAAAAGGTGGCCCAACGAAGTACTGAAGGGGTGGCCATAAATAATCTGGCCACTCCAGGTATATGCCAAGGAAAACAGCTAGGACACCTCTTAAACCTGTTGATTTTTTTTAGGTAATTTTTTTTTTAATATTTGTTGTCATTATCTCCATCTAATTCTTCATAGTGATTGAACACACTGACTTAAAATGGACAGTCCTGTGTGCTTATTCTGAGGTGTAACAAGAAAGGGAGGAGGTGGGAGAATAACTTTGTACTCTGTTGTCTACCTTAGGGAGATCCTACCTCCGAGAGAAGCAAGTCATAGGACATTGTTTGTATGTTTGTTTTATAAGAGAAGATTACATATCTGCTGCCCATAAGAGGAAGATGTTTGGGATTGTAGCGTGACTTTGGGGTTGTCACTTGGAGTAGTTTGGAGGACTGTGACAGCTGAGGATGAGCCAGAATAAATTAGTCTGCAAAGGAGCTTTATGAGTTCTTCTCCTGGAGGGCAATTTCAGGCATATTCAAGAAGAGGCATTATCTCAGCCTCCAAGAGATTCCCAGGCATTCAAAAAATGATGAAACTGTGTTATCTTAATCAAATAAAAACATACATGTCATAATAATTTGATAATGTACTCCCTGCTGGCTGGAAGGAGGTGGCCTTTTATGAACTTGGCATGGTCATGGGTCTGCGTGCTGGCCTTCTTGGAGCAGGGTTTTAGAGAGCCTGCCAAGATCACCAAACTTACCAATCCCCTTTATTTTGATGATTTATATAGGAACAAATGCTGCAGCTATAATATATCTTTGGACTAGGTAGGAAAGTGAAAAAATTTAGTGGTTGAGTGAAAATTTCCCTCTTCTTTGACTCTGGAAGAGAAAGTGGGTAATAGTTGATTACATAGAAGGCATATTAAAAAAAGAATTTGTCTTCGGGATCATGACAGGAATGTCAAGAAGATATACTATTGAAAATGGAAAAGGGCACTGGATCAAAGTGGAGAAAATATTTAACAAGCATAAATGGATGCAGGGGAAGGAGAAAAATTAAAACCAACTACCAAGTAGGTATAAACAGTGGGTGTGACAGAGAAAGAATTTGTGTAGTGGATGTGGTCCCTAGTAATTATCATTCTTTCATTCATTCAACAAAACAGAGAAGTTCAAAGAATAATATTTATGACCTTAAGAACTATACATGTTAATACAAAGTATGGAGTGATAAAATAACTCAAAGTTTTAAAGCAAAAAAGTAAATGTAATGTTATTGAGAACTCTGAGAATTGATGGGATAAAGCACCCTAAAAATATTGAAACTTATCTAGGAGAAGGAAAATAGGATAGTATTATGTATAACTGAGGTATACATCCAGATATAAACAAAGCTAAAGCAAAGAAGGTATATGAGGAATGAACCAACTCTACTACCGTGAGAATACAATTCAAACCTCTTAGGAAGAGGAAAGATAAGGATATTATATTTTTGGTGTTAAATCTTGGCATGAAGTAGACTTTTGCAGTAATGGAGAATTTTATTCTATTTTGGAAAATTAATTTTGATAAAATTAAAGTATTTGATCAGCACTTAATTTTTAACATTGATATTTCTAATCTATAAAAAAGAGAGAAAATGCAAGAGAAGTATATATCAACTGATATATATTTCAATTATCTTATTTAATCTGTACCCTTCAGATAAGTGATATTATTGTATATTTTATTGAAGGGAATATGAGGCTCAGTGACCCTAGTGGGTTACATGGTGAGCCTCAAAGAGATATGTCCACATCCTAATCCCTAGAACCTGTGAATATTACCTTATTTGGCAAAAGATGAGATTAAGCTAAAGATACTGAGAGGAGGAGCTTATCCTAACTGGGTTCTACCTGCATAACACTTTGCCTTATAAGATACACACTCAAAGGAGAAGATGAATGGATAGAAGAGGTAACATGGCCAAGGAAGCAGAAACAGGAGTGATGTGTCTACAATGCCTGAAGCAAAAAAAGACCAGGAAGGGATTGAGTCTTTGGAGGTATTGTGGCCCTGTTGACACTTGCTTTTGGCTTCTAGCCTCCAGAAATGTGACAGAATACAATGCTGTTGTTTTAAGCCTCCCAGTTTGTGAAAATTTGTTAAGTAGCCTTAGGAATCTAATACAGTGACCTAAAGTAAATTCTAGAAAATGAAAAATTTGACATTTATCCTTAGCCTCTAACTCCAAAACCTTTTGCTATGAGCTATCACTTAGCACTCTTCCAGACTTTATAATGCCTGGATGAAACAATTAGAATATGAAAGGATAGGGAGAGCACAGTGAAATAGAGATAGAGTCCCATGTCAGGGGGCTAAATCCTGGTTCCTCTATTTTCTGTACTTGTCTTCTTGAAGTCTCAGTGTCATAAACCAAATTAACAATGTTACAGTGAGGGTTGAGTAAAATTTCTTTGCAAATTATAGAGCACTATTCAAATGCTAATTACTGAGGGTGTTTTTTTTTGTTTTGTTTTTTTTTTCTAAGAGAGACTGAAGAGATGATGTTAGTAGTACCCTTCCCATCAATTTCTAACTATTTGTGCAGGTGCAGTGGCACTGGTTGCCCACCTTTCTGCCATAGCAGAGAGCAAGGTGAGCACCCTGGTCTGCTTAGATACATGGTCCTAATATCATGTGCTTACAGGACCAACACGAAGCCACCTGAACCTGTTGAGCAATTTCTATTTGAAAGAAAACCTCAGCAGCTACCATGCCAAAAAAAAAATAGTTGTTTTTGGCAGATAATTTTTTTTTCAGTATTCAGATGGACAATACTAAATAACTCTATTCAATAGACCAGTTCATTTTTACTTGTTTACTTACACCCTGCCTTTGGTCAAGAAAGGATTTAAGGTGGATTACCTATTAATACCACAGAAGATAAAGTGAAAAATAAGTGGTGAGGAAAGTAGGACAACAGGAAAACGAACTCAGTAAATAAATAAAACAAGGAGAGTATTAGACTATTGTGCTTTTCTCCCCTCACCAGGCTTGGCCACTGAGGTTGTCTCCAGGCTTTCTTACTGTGAATATAATAAAGAGCTCTAAGTCAAGGTCCCAACAACATCCCCTTTAGGAAGTTACTAGAGTCTGCCCAGAACACCAACTTTGGGAGATGAAGGCCTCAAAGATCTTGACACTGAGCATAATCACAGTCATTTTAGCTTAGATTAAAAAAAAAGTTAGTAAAGCATCCATGAAATTTGTATCTTGGAGGAACACAATTTCCTGATGTACTGTCTAATAGAAATTAACTCTAAAATCCTTATTTGCAGAACTGTTGAGTTAACTATACAAGATGATTAACTGTAAATCATGTAAGCAAAAGGAAACATCTAGCAAAAGGAATGACTTTGGTTTCAGATCCATTCATCTGGAACCATTTTTTTTTTTTCCACCAATCAACTGGTCAAGCTTGATCAGTAGCCACTCTCTAATCTCAGTGTCTTCTTGTTAGAGAATGTCTATTTTTCTATTCTCTAGAACCAGGGGGAATTCATCCAGTTTATAGCAAAGTGTCATTATATTATGAAGATTCAAATTAAAAGGAAAAGATCAGTCAGAGCATATGTCTCTGTTTTTACTCCACTGAAATCACTACTTGAAGATGAATTCAATTAACTTTTTAGAAGTGAATTGTGCAGCAAATTCATAGGGGTAAGACCTTCACGATTTTGCGGTGCTAAAATGAAAGAGTTTACAAGACTGATATTAAATTATTTTATAGTGAGACCTGAGGATGGGCCCTCAAGTCCCTTTACCAGGATTCTCTCTTTTTGTTCTCTGGTAGGGGTTGGCAAACTTCTTCTGTAGAAGGCCAGATGGTAAAGATTTTAGACTTTAGGAACCCTATGTCTCTGTTGTGACTATTCAACTCTGCCGTTGTAGTGCATAAGCTGCCTTAACCATTCCATATGTGAATGCGTGGAGCTAAGTTCCATTGAAACTATTTATAAAAACATGGCACAGGAGATTGCTTAGCGGTAGTTTGCTGACCCTCCTCTATGGGAACTGTGGGGTTTTAAGTCCTCATTTAACATTCTCGCTGTATTCTAAACTAGTTTCCAAGAGAATACTTTGGTTTGACAGCCGATGTCCCTGTAAATGAAAGAAAGAGCCCTCCTTTCAGGCAAGAAAACCTTAATTTTTGACATAAATTATTGCTACCTACATACTATTGTAGTTTTCTAAAGCATGGAGCTCTCCGTTTCATCAATAAGACAGGAAAACTATGTTCTCAGCTTTTAGTCTAGCCTCAGCCTCTATATATTGTATTAGCAGCCTAGCCCCTTGACATAGTCTGGTTAAGACACAGATAAAGGAGATAATTTAATGGGCACAATAATAATTCATTACTCTTGATTTTAAACATTTAAGCCTTGTATAAGACAGGTATAAAACTATTTGTATGTGTACAGTGTTATCTACCTTTTCTAGAAGTACCTTCACAGAATGACAGTTTCATGTCAGTCCTTCATCTTCTATTAAGGACTGCATATTAAAGTAACCATTTTGAGAACGTATTTCCTTCTTTGTAAAATTGCTGTTGAAGACATTTTCCATTAGATTACTTTGTGTTCTTTATGTAAATTTCTATCTGTGATATCGCTTAGCCTTTAGAGGGAGAGACAAGTGTGTTTCTTGTTATACTTCCTGTTACCAACCAGAGAATGCCGTCGTGTAACTCCTCTTGTACCACACTCCAGTCCAGTGTTGTTGTTTTTCAATCTGTTTCCAAAAAAGTACAGATAAGTATATGTTCCATTGCACAGATGTTTAACTGAGGTTTTCTTACCCACCCATCTCTTCCTTTTAGTCCTGGTCTTTTCATCTTTTATTGGTTTTGCTGCAACTGATTGTATCTTTTTTAAAAAAAAAAATCATCACCTGAGGATATCTTTCCATTGATATTTATTTATTTATTTATTTAAAAAATATTTTTATTGATTTTTCACAGAGAGGAAGGGAGAGGGATAGATAGTTAGAAACATCAATGAGAGAGAATCATCGACCAGCTGCCTCCTGCACAACCCCCCTGGGAATGTGCCCGCAACCAATGTACATGCCTTTGACCAGAATCGAACCTGGGACCTTTCAGTCCGCAGACCGACGCTCTATCCACTGAGCCAAACCGGTTTTGGCTTCCATTGATTTTTAGAGAGAATGGAAGGGAGAGGGAAAGATAGAAACACCGATGTGGGAGAGATACATCAATTGGTTGCCTCATGCATGCCCCTGATCAGGGCTGGGAGTCTGAGATCAAGTGACTGCCCTTGACTGAAATCAAACCTGGGACCCTTCAGTCCATAGGCCAACACTCTCTCCACTGAGCCAAACCAGCCAGGGCTGTATTTGTATCTTAATATAAAATACCATTGGGGTATAAATAACAAATGAAAAATAAGGTTTGAGCTTGTTGAATATGTTTAGGACCACAAAAGGAACTTTTCTTTTGTATTAGAAACTGGAAGAACAAGAAAGTGATCACCCAGCTGCCTGGGGGACAGATGGTATAATGATAAAAGATAACAAAACTTATTAAATTCGTTTTTTTATTTTAAATTCTGCAGCAAGGAAAGTGGTCTTCAGGAAGGACAAAAATAAAATAACACCTTTAGTTATTTTGGGTGGTTCTTTGTCTGTTGGCATGTGTTTTTTGTTTTGTTTTCTAACACCTGTCTCATTGTACTTTCACCCTGTGAGGTAGTCACAATAGTTATTAACCTACTTTACTAAGGAGGAAATCATGACTCAGCTTTAAAGGCAAAAAGGAGTTGACTGCAACTCTAAGTAAATGAGCGAACAATAAGACAAAGTCTGCTTACTTTAATGAATTCTAGTTGCCAGCACTGGCTGTAAATTATGCCAGGTTACTGAGAAAACTGAAGAGTGGGACAAATAGTAGGTGCTCAAAATGTTCCTTTTTAATGAGTTAATGTAAGTTTAGGGTTAATCTTAACAATTACTGAGATTTTGCAGAGACCAAAAGATAAATAACTAACTAAAATGTCACTATATATTTAAAAAAAAAGAGATTCCACAGTCCATAAACAAGTCTGCTATTCTCAGAGATGACCCCAGAAAAAGTCAAGAGTAAATTTCTAAGCTAATGGTTTGGAAGTATTAAAAGAATGTAGTGGTTTGATGTAGTCCCATTTGTTTATTTTTTTTTCCTTGTTTCTCTTGCCTTAGGCAATGTATCTGTGAAAATTTTGCTACGTGAGATGTCTGACATTTTGCTGCCTGTTTTCTTTTAGGGTTTGTATGGTTTCATGGCTTATGTTTAATTCTTTTATCCATTTTGAGTTTATTCTTGTGTATTATGTAAGTTGGTGGTCTAGTTGCATTTTTTGGTATGTACCTATTCAATTTTTCCAACATAGTTTATTGTCTTTACTCCATTGTATGCTCCTGTCTCCTCTGTCAAATATTAATTGAGCATAATGATTTGTGTTTATTTCTGGATTCCCTGTTCTGTTCCATTGACCTATTATATATGCTTATTCTTGTGCCAGTCTCAGGCTGTTTTGATTATAGTGGCTTTTTAGTATAACTTAATATTGTGATCCCTCCAACTTTGTTCTTCTTTAGCAAAATTGCTGTGGCTACTGGGAGTCCTTTTTGGATCCATATATATTTTTGGAATATTTATTCTAGATCTGGGAAATATGCTGTTAGTATTTTATAAGGGATTGCATTTAGTCTATAGATTGCTTTGGTAGTATGGACATTTTAATGATTTAAGAGACGAAGGGAGAAGGAGAAAGAAACATCAGTAATGAGAGAGAATCATTGATCAGCAGCCTCCTGCAAGCCCCCAACTGGGGACTGAGCCCATAAACCAGGCATGTGCCCTGACTAGGGATCAAACCATGACCTTCTGGTTCATAGTTTGACATTCAACAACTGAGCCATATTGGCTGGGCCATATATGGCCTTTCTTATTTTAAGGTATGTTTCTTCTATACCTACTTTGTTGAGAGTTTTTAACATAAATGGATGTTGAATTTTGCCAAATGCCTTTCTATAACTATTGTGATGATCATATGATTTTTATCCTTTATATTATTAATGCAATGTATCATATTGATTGGTTTATAGATGTTAAATCATTCTTACATCCCTGGAATAAATCTCAATTGATTATGGTGTATGATCCTTTCAATGTGTTGTTGATTTCAGTTTGCTAACATGGTTGAATATTTTTGTATCTATGTTATTAGGAATATTGGCTTGTCATTTTTTTGTGATGTCCTTGTTTGGTTTTGGTATGAAAATACTACTGGCCTGGAAAAAATGAGATTGGAAGATTTTCCTCCTCTCATATTTTTTGAAGAAAAGGCTTTGCATTCATTCTTCATTAAATGTTTGGTAGAATTCACCCGCAAAGCAATATGATCTTGAATGTTTCTTTACTGGGAGGTTTCTGACTATTGATTCAATCTCCATATTAGTAATCAGCCAGATTAGATTTTCTATTTCCTCATGTTTGAGTTTTGGTAGATTGTATGTTTTTGGGAATTTATCCATTTCTTTAAGATTGTCCAATTTGTTAGTTCATAATAGTCTTCTATGATCCTTTGTATTTCTGTGGTATCACTTATAAGATCTCCTCTTTAATTTCTGATTTTATTTATTTGAGCTCTCTCTTTTTTTCTTGGTGAGTCTAGCTAAAAGTTTGTCAATATTGTTTATTTTGTCAAAGAACCAGCTCTTAGTTTCGTTAATCTTTTGTCTTTTTAGTCTTTATTTCTACTCTAATCTTTGTCATTTGTTTCCTTCTACTAACTATGGGCTTCATTTGTTCTTATTTTTTTAGTTGCTTGAGGTTTAAAGTTAGGTTATTTATTTAAGACTTCTCTTTTTTTAATTTATCTTTATTCTTGAAAGAATTATAGATGCTTTCCTCTCCCATTATTCCTCACTGATCCTCTCCTCCCCATTCTTGCCCCCTCCCCAGGGCCTTATTGCACTGTTTATGGGTTATGCATCTTGATTCTTAAGGCATTTATTGCTATGAACTTCCCTCTTAGAACTGCTTTTGCTGCATCCTATAAATTTTGATACATTGCATTTTCATTTTCACTTGTCTCAAGGTATGTTTAGATTATTTTTATTCTTCTTTGATCTGTTAATTGTTCAGTAGCATGTTGTTTAATTGCCACATATTTATAAATTTTATAGTTTTCTCTATATAATTAATTTCTAGTTTTATTTAATTAATTTTTAAAAAGATGCTTGGTAGGATTTTAATTTTCTTAAATTTACTAAGACTTGTTTTGTGGTCTAATATGATCTACCATGGAAAATGTTCCATGTGCACTTAAGAAGAATGTGCATCTGTGACTTTTGAATGAGATGCTCTATAAATATCTGTTAAGTTCATCTTGTTTAACATGTTGTTTAAGGCCAGTGTTTTCTTACTGATTTTCTTTTTATTTATTTTTCAATTACAGTTGATATACAATATTATATTAGTTTCAGGTATACAAAATAGTGATTAGACATCTATATGCTTGTGAAGTGATCACTCAGATAAATTTAGTTTTAACTCATTTTCTGTCTGGACAATATATTCATAGATTGTAAGTAGAATATTAAAGTACCCTACTATTATTGTATTTCTCTCTTAAGGTCTGTTAATATTTGTTGTATATCTAGATGCACTGTTGTAAAGTTATAATGCCTTGTGGAAGGAAGAATTCCCAGGGGAATTCTGAGAAGTTATTCTTACAAGTCAGGTAAAAAATGAAATTATAATGAGTTATCAAGGTTATTCAAAATGTAATATTATTTATAAACGTAAAATGTAATATTATTTATAAGCGTACTTTAGATTATTCCTGTTTGGATTTTCATTTAGCTACATGTCTAGAGTATAATAGATGCTAGATAACTATTTATTTAAATTAATCCTCAAAAGGGAGAAAAAAGGATTAGGAGCTGGTAGTTAAATATCTACCGGAATATGTCACTCCAGACATAACACTCCCGGGATCATTTTGCAATCAGAGGCATTAGTGAGAGGTTTTCCTCTGCAGTGTTTGTACTCACTGTGCCCTTTGCTTGGAACATGTTTCCTCTTGGATTTTCACCAGATTCAGCCTCTTACTTTAGTCAGGTCTACTTAAACGGCACTTCATCAGAGAGATGTGTATCTGAAGTAGCAATTCCTTAAACTTCATAACTGCACTATAACCTATTCTGCTTTCTTACTTTCTGACATTTTTAACTGCCTTACACACACACACACACACACACACTCACACGCACACACACACCCCACAATGTCTTCTGTTATTTGAACATTTGAAGGTAAGCTTCTTGGTTATAGGGATTTTGTTTTATTCTTATTTGTTATGAATTGAATTGTGTCCCCTCAAAATTTATATGGTGAAATCCTAACCGCCAGTACCTCAGCATGTGACCTTATTTAGAAATTAGAGGTCTGATGCACAAAATTCATGCACGGGTAGGCCTTCCTTCTCCCAGCTGTCGGCACTGGCTTCCCTCTGGCACACAGGACCCAGGCTTCCCTCACAGCCCTGGCTTTATCTGGAAGGTCACCTGGAAGGACAGGATGTCCAGTTTAATTAATATATTATGTTTCTATTATTTAGAAATAAGGTTTTTTGCAGGTGTAAGTGGTTAAGGTGATGTTATACTAAAGTAAGGTGGGTCTTAATCCAATATGACTGGTGATATTATAAAAGGGGAAATTTGGACAGAGACATGCACATAGCAATAATGCAATGCTTCTACAAACCAAGGAATGCCAAAGATTGCAAACCACCAGAAGCTAGGAGAGAGGCATAGAACAGTTTCTCCATCACAGCTCTCAGAAGGAGCCAATCCCGCTGATATGTTGATCTTGGACTTCTAGCCTCCAGAACTGTGAAATGATACATTTCTCTTGTTTAAGAATGGTGCTTTGTTATGGCAGCCCTAGCAAACCAATAAACTATATCTCTAAAACTGTGACTAGATATAGTAGACATTTGATAAATACTTTTCAAATGAATGTTGAATGAATGAATAAATGGGTGAAGGAATGAATATATGTTATATCAGGAAAGTAATCTATCATTTCTTGATGGAAAATGACATCCACTACAGTTTAGAAGCTTTATTTAGTTCCTATCTGTTCTCCTACATTTGGAAAAAAAGAACTCTTATGACAGAAAAATTGATCATATGTTAGGAGTCATCAAGAAATCCTATTTAATCTGCATCTCTATTTAAAAATACAGAGAGACATGGGTTTTAGGGATTATTGAAAATTTAATTTGCCCTGAGGCAAAGTCTAAAATGAATAATTTCCTGAGTTTGCTTTTAGATTTTGATTCTGTGTTTTTCCTTGACGAATTTATCTATTTATAGAAATCAGGTCAGTGAGACTGTGTGAGTTATAGGCAATGTGATTTCATTGCACTCCAGGCTCAAGTATGTTTCAGAGCAGAATTTTCCTCATGGAGAAATTGGGCCATCAGCAAAATAATGGTATAGGAAGCAAACCAGAGCAGAATGCAGAAAATTCTCTTCATGGTTCAAATGTTTGGATTTGTTATTACCCGAGATGAAATTATATTTATCCATGGGCCTTCAGATAATAGGCTTTGAAGGAGCTGAATGAACAAACAAATAATTAGAACTTCAGAGAGTGATCTAGATATGGACTAGATTCATTAGTCTGGATTCTATCTGGAAAGCTCCATCTGGCCAGAGTGAGTTTATGTTTTCAGTGGGTCAATACTGGCCTAGGGGAGCTCTCCTGGGCTAACCAACAGAAGTGGTATATGGAAAACCATTTTACAGAGTCCTTTTCGGGTTCCTCACCTTCCAAAGAAACTGTAGGGTCATAGTCTTTGTTTCCTGTCATTCAGAGCCCTTCACCTCCCCTGTATGAAACTTCTTTTTTTTTTTTTTTTTTTTAATTTATTATTATTTTTTTAATATATTTTTTATTGATTTTTTTTGCCCCCCTCCCTCCCTCCCACACATCCCCTCCCTCCCCAGAGTTTTGTGTCCATTGGTTGTACTTATATGCATGTATAAAAGTCCTTCGGTTGACCTATTATAAATGTACTATTATTTTGAGTTAACAGCCTCCATTAACAGCCTCCATTAACAGCCTGTACTATTATTGTGAGTTAATTTTACTCTGTCTCCTTCTTCTCTTTAGAAACTCAAATTTCTAAGATAGATCTTCACTCCAATAAAAGACATTGTTAACCTGCTGTGCAAAACTCATGCATTCATAGGGGATGGGTAAGGTAGGTACATAATTTACAGCTCCAAAGAGAGGAGTTAGATTCTTCTCCCATTCATGCTCTGCTGAGCCCTATGGGGAGAATATTTTGAGCTGGAATTTGGGTCCTCTTGGCTTCCACAACTCTTGGGTTCCTCTAGCTATCTTTGCTTAGCTTAAGTTCAGAAAATCCACCACACTGTTAAATATATGAAATCAAAATCAGCAAAGAGCAGAACATGGCTTCTACTTTCTCACCCCTACCCCAGTTTTACAAATGGGTCAATAAAAATAGTGTCCTTGATGTGGGCAGTGGTGCAAATTAATACAGTGAAATCTCAAATAGAAAACAAATTCCCAGAACAGAAGCTATTTATATTTAAAAATTGTGGAGAATAGTTAGAGAAAAAAATCTTAAATGTCATCTAATTTAATTCACTTATTTTACAATGCCTGGGTATATATATATATTTTTTAAGTTCCGACATTCTTCATGCATTTCTTTATTTTTATATCTTTAAGATAAAACACACACACACACACACACACACACACACACACACACACACTCACACTCACAACTATTCCAGCCCTTGCCAGGTTTAAGTTGGTTGGAGTAACCTGTATAAAGTCCCATGTATCAAAGTGATGTGGGTTGATTCCCTGTCAGGGAACATGCCTAGGGGGGGAGGGGGTGTTTCTCTCTCTCTCTCTCTCTCTCTCTCTCTCTCTCTCTCTCTCTCTCTCTCTGTTTCTCATATCAACAACATATCCTTGGGTGAGGATTTAATTTTTTAAAAAAAGTTATTCCTCCTTGCATTATCTCTGCCTTATATAGGGAAAAAAAGTTTATAAAAAAAGAGTATGGGTGAAATAACCAAGATCATAGAGCAAAATGAAAGTAGAAGTACTTGAATGAGAGCCGGTGTCCACTGGATCTTAGTTCAGTGCTCTGTAACTTGAGCATTAAAGCACATTAGAACTGCACGAAGATTAGAATTAGTAGTCCCTATACTCAGGTAAAATGGGATGCTGTGATATTCTCTATAGTTTAATATTTACTGTTAGTCTCTATGCGCAATGATTGTCAATTTCTTTTGGAGGATGGAGAAATGGTCTCCAATGAGAGTCTGAATATTAGGGTCTTCTTTTCAAAAAATATACACTCACAATTTTCACAGAAGTTCAGGTGATTCACATAACTGCTTAATTTGAAGGCAGGCCCCTAGGCTATGAACTAATATTTTAAATATTAATGTCATGTCAGCTAATGTTTATTGATTGTTAGCTATGTTCCAGGCATTATTCTGAGTACTTCATGTGTGCTATGATCATTTAATTCCTACAACATTTAAAGCAAGTTTCAGCCTTATCTCTATTTTACAGAAAAATTAGAGATATTTAAAGAATATTATTACTTAACAATATTCTTCAAAGACTGACTGATGCCAGCCAGGTACAATGCTAAATGCTAAGAATTAAATGGTGAAAAAAAAAAAAAAAAAAAAAAAAAAAAAGATTGTGCTGTGCCTGCCCCCAGTAAGCTTGAAATCCAGTGAAATAGACTAACTGCATGTTTACATAGAAATGTGTCATGAAGCAAACAGACATAGTGAATATATTGTACACCTTAATAACACATATACATGGAGTGTTGGAGAAATGTAAAGAAGGAAATCATGTCTGGACCACCAAAAAAGAACCTCAAAACAAACAAAAACAACAGGTGCAAAGGGTACATGATGAGGGGTTGCAGAAGAGGTGAGTGTGCAAACAAGGTTCCCTAGCTGTGTCTATATCTGGATGGGCTCTAAGTAGGGGTGCAGAGAATCCTGGGTAATCATAGGTTCATGTCTAGCCATTTCCTGCCTCATCCTAAATTATTTCTAAAAATTTAACTAAAAGTTTTTAGCTCTCACCATTGCCTCTACATCTGCAGAGATCTTACCCAAACAACCAGGCCTTTATTTCTTCTTTCTAGAACAATAGCTTGCTGACATACATGCATCCCAGGCCATGGTCTGGAGCCCTGCCCAGAGTGGCAGGGATAGGTACCCAGGCTACATATGACATAGAGTCTGCTGTTCAGCTGATATATTTGGCATGCCACCACTGGTGAGCAGGTCAACACGACAAACAGGAAAACACTGCTAATTTCAAGATCTATTAGAATCCCAGGCAGTAGAAGAAATGGTTGATAGTAGAATTGGACAGAATTGGCAGGTTAAGAAATCCTATTCTAACAGCTTCTAGGGCGTGCTGGCAAACACTGGGAAATAAATAAGTACACTTTAGGATAATAAAAAATGTACTTGACAATGTGCTTCTGAGCGAGCACAGTGAGGGAATGAAGGGACAATCTGTGACCATGGTTTTCGCCTCTCACTATTCAGAAACCCATCAAGTTGGGCTGAGAACAAGCATCTGTGCATTCATGTAGAAGCTATCGGAATGCAGAGTGTTCCCAACTAATACATTAATAACTTTCAGCAACCTTCACTTCTGGACATGATGTAATTAACTTTTGAATCGGGGAAGCAAGATGGTCTGTGGTCTGATATTTTCATTTGAAAGTAAGTGGGAAGACAAAAGCAAAGAGGCTTTTTGGCTAGGAGAGAATGAAATGACCTTCCAAGTAAGGAATTTAAACTGGAGCTTTCAACTTTTCAGGGGAATGAGCCTGGAGAACCTTTTCGGAGCTGAAATTTAAGGTGGAAAAGTGGTTGTGGGTTACATTGTCTCCCAAACCCCCTGAACACGCACACCCTTTCCCATGACACATACCACTCTCAAGGGCCCTGGCGTCTCTGAACCACTTTTGAACAGGAAAAACATTATTGCGAACAGTTTTTGTATTTTTTACTTTTTTAAACAGAGGGCTGGCATGCCAGCACATGCTTGAATGCTCTCACGGTTACATATAAACTTTAAAAAGAGGCCCCTTTCCCCCTCGCCTGACTCATACTCCATGCATCGTATAACCAGTGTTTGCAAAGGCGAGGAAGAATGCTTGTGGCAATTGGATATGTTTTGTCCGATTGTGGGAGAGATAAAAACGTGATGGAGCAGGGGGTGGGGAGAATTAAGTTGAGGGGATGTATGAAGGGTGGGGAGAGGTCATGAAAGGCAGAATGAAAGTTTCTCACCTGTCTTGACTATTCTGTAGGACAAGTAGGAGAACCATTGTATTTTTAAACATTTATTGTTGACACTATTACATCCCTCCCCTCCCGCCCCTTTAGAACCATTGTATTTTAAAGATGGAGGAGACCTTTGAAATCTGAAATGAAAATTCAGAAGGTTTAACTTCCAGTGCAAACCATGCCCCTGGGAGAAGTTGCAGGAGCCGGCCTATGAACACCCTCTGATCAGGGCAGTCCCCATTTCACAGCACAAAGCCCATCTGAGAACCTGTAAAGCCTGCAGGCACTTTCCCCTGGAAAACAAAACTGCACATAATGTTTCCTGTACAGTTTCAAAGGATTTATGGACTGCTTTCATTTGTCTGTGAATGCCAGGGTCTGATGAATTCTCGAACAGGGTTATTGCCTGAGCACGTAAATAATATTCAGCCACAGAGGGGTTAAGTCCTCCTTCCTACTTACTAGCTGTTTGAGCACAAGCAAGCATGGGATGCTTCCTAAGCCTCAGTTTCCTGACATGTGAAATAGGTATAATCGTATGAGTGTAGCACTTATTCATAGGGGATCATGAATATGAAGTATGATCGTAGGTTTAAGGAACTTGGATGTTAGAGAGCCTGGTAGGTGGGAAGGACAATTATTCCAGTTGATTCCAACCATTTTCACTGAGATCATGGCCTCTGTGGTTAGCTTGGTGATGGGCTACTCCAGACCCGGGTCTCTGAATTTCTTCCTACTCCTTTGCCTTTTGCTTTCTTCTGACCTAAATCTATTTGCTTCCTGGCCATTTTCCTCTCCTTAAGGGTCTCTCCATCTCTCCACATGAAAGGTAGCCTGTGTTCAAATGTCTTGATAAATTTGTGGTGCAGAAATCCATTAGACGGAAGTACTAGGAAAACACGTTTGCTTGAGGAAAAAAGCACGCTGGTAAAGTACTTCCGTTCTGTAATGGATACCGAACAGCAGAACAAGTGGAAATAATAAGTCTGTAAGAACAGTTTTGAGCCTGTGTTATTATTTCATCTTCCCTTTAATAATAGCAGGGCGAAAGTGGCTCGTTTCCTTTATAGAGTTTATTTTTTTTAAAGTCTAAACCTTCAGTGTGGAAAACGTCTGTTTGATATCAATTATCTTTGGTTTTGGCTCTTAAATTACTTGTAACTTCTAATGAGTTCCACTCACCCCTGCCTAGATCTCCTCAAATCCATGTTGAGAAGCAAAAAGGTAGTTCCAAGAGGAGGAAGGATAACTTAGCAGAGAGAACCTGCTCACTCCACCCTCCTTCTAACTCAAATTGTCCATTTTTTAGAGGGTTGGAAGTTCTGGGAACTGGTAACAGGGTGAGTTACACGCAGTCTTAAAAACGGAGCCTCCAAAGCTAGTTCGGTGTAAACCTCGCAACTTCCCTTCTCCCTGACAAAGGTGGATTGGAAGAGGGATAAACTCTCTTGGCTTTTCCTGCCAGTTTGACTCCCACACACTTACCCTTGAAAGTAAAACTTCAAGATACTTTACCACAAAAAAACAGAGAGGAAGCTTTAAATAGTTCCAGAGCAGAAAAAGCCTGCATTCTCATTAGGCTAACAAGTTTAACTACCCAAATAGGGATTATAGGAGAGCCAGGAGAGAGTGTTTCTGGCTTTCTGAAGCTCTGAGAATGAAAGTGAAGTGCAAGTGATGATCTTAGAAACCAAGTCTTCCTCTTGGTTAGGATAGAGGTCATATGACAGTTCTCTAAAGAGCTGCAATTTCACGGGGCATAAAATGGAGCTGCTTAGCTATGGGAAGCAACCTGTGTTAGAGGGGCAATTCCAACATTCTTTCTGCTGCTAACACAGACTTGGGTTCAAAGCATTTCTTTGCTATATCCAAACTAAGGAGCCTGGGCAAAGTCCTTATGTATAGCTTTGTAACCTTTGTTTCTTTCTCTGTAATTGATGTAGAGCCATTGGTTGAACCAGTCCATCTATAGTACATGACACATGGCATGTACTTTCTCATCTTGGGACAAGAATTTCATCTTGGCTAGCGGCTAAGTATATGGAAGGGTGAGAAAATGCATTTTCAATAGTGACTTAAACTCCAGAGTTGGAGGAGATGGTAGGTTTAGAACTGGAGTGTGTGTATATTGAGAGGTAGTGTTTATACTCATTGAAGATAATAAACATTTTCTCTAACCTGTTGAAAATATGCTATACTCTTTTTTTTTATTCTATTTTTCTCAATGTCTAATAAGAGTGTATACAAAAAAAATCAATTAGGCTGATACGATGACAGCTCACCTTTGTCATCCAGGTGATTAGTTAACAGAGTCATCATCAACTTACTACCCACTTCAGCATGATATGCTGGAAAGAAAAATGAACTGGGCACTACATGGAGAAGCATCTATTCCACAAATACATATTAACCCCTATTCTGTTGCAGGGTGTGGGTGAGGTGCTAGAAGCACAAAGATGAGGGAATCCAACATCACACTGCTGCATGAGTCTTGGTGTAGAATTCTCAGGAATTGAAAAAAGGAACTCATTTTGTGTGTGAGTTTTTATTTTTTATTTTTTTTTGCTTTTGTTTCATTAACAAAATTTAATAGTCATTTTACTAATTATAAAGGCAAAACTTATTTCCCAGCTATATTGAGATATAATTGACATTTAACATTATGTAAATTTATAGTGTATATTGTGTTGATTTGATGCACTTATTTAAAATAGCAAATTACCACCATAATATTAACTAACACTTCTGTCACAGTCACATAATTACTTTTTTTTTTTTTTTTTTTTTTTTGGTGTGTAGTGAGAACATTTAAGATCTTCTTACTCTCTTAGCAACTTTCAAATACGTGGTGCAGTCCTATTATCTGTCATCACAATGCTGGGTATTAGATCCCCAGAATTTACTCATCTTTTATCTGTCAGCTTGTATCCTTGACTAACAGCTCACCATTTCCTTCACCACCCAGGCTCTGGTAATCACCATTCTACTCTTCGTTTAGACAAGGTTGACTATTTTAGATTCCGCATATGAGTGATACCATGCAGTATCTGTCTTTCTCTGTCTGGCTTATTTCACTAAGCATAATGTCATCAAGGTACATCCATGTTGGTACAAATGGCAGAATTGCTTTTTTTTTTCTTCATGGCTGATAATATGGGTATATATATCCCACATTTTTAATCCATTCATCCATTTATAGATACTTAGTTTGTTTCCATATCTTGGCTATTGTGAATAATGCTGTAATAAACAAAGGATATTAAAGAGATATTAAACATATCTCTTTAATATTCTGTTTTCATTTTATTTTCTTTGAATATATATATATGGAATTGCTGGATCATATGATAGTTCTACTTTCAATTTTTTGAGGCACCTCCATACTGTTTTCCAGAGTGGCTGCCCCTATTTACATTCCCACCAACAGTGCACAGATTTCCTTTTCTCCATTTATTCACCAACATTTATCACTTGTCATTTTGATAACAGTCATTCTAAAAAGTGAGGTGATAACTCATTATTATGGTTTTGATTTCCATTTCTCTGATGATGAGTCATGTTGAACACCTGTACTTGTTGGCCATTTGTATGTGTACTTTAGAAAAATGCCTATTTTAATTTGATTTTTTTTTTTTTTTGCCATTGAACTATATGTGTTCCTTATATATTTTGGATATTAACCCCTTATCAGATATATGGTTTGAAAATATTTTCTCCCTTTCCATAAGTTGCCTTTTCATCGTATTTATTTTTATTTTATTTTATTTAAATTTATTTTTTTTGCCTTTGTTGCTTGTGCTTTTGGTATTAAATTGAAAAAAAAAATCATTGCCAAGATTTATGTCAAGGAGATTTTTCCCTGTTTATTCTAGGAGTTTTATGGTTTCAGGTCTTACATTTAAGTCTTTAATCCATTTCAGCTTTTCCTTGTGAATGGTATAGGACAGGTGTCCAATTTTATGTTTCTGTAAATGGTTATCCAGTTTTGGATTAAATTTATTAATTTGATAACTAAGAATATGCTTGCCTGTTCTCAGAATCCTCAAGAAGTTTCTTTTAATGTAGGGTACATACATTACCAAAGGAAAACACTGGCATGAGGGAGCTAAGTTTTTGTATTCTGCAGTCTCTACCTAGGTTGTGTGTGGTCTCAGCCAAGATATTCATTTAAACCATTTAGGCCTTGGAACCTTCCTCTTAAGACAAACTGCCTGATGGTGAGCTCTGATGCCTTTCTAGCCTAAATAGTCCATGCCTCTATGATTGTCCCTCTCAGTGGATTGTGACCTGTATTTCTTTGTAATTTCTGGTTCAGAGGAGGGAACACTGACTGGACCACAGAACTATTCTAATTCTGCCTTTAGAAATGATTGCTAAAAAAACACTGATGGTTTTTCTTCTTCTTCTTCTTTATGTCTAGGCTTTCCATCTGAGGTTTGAAAATGGTAAACTCACAAAAAAATACTTGAAAATAATTGATAAAACATACTTGGAATGCAGTAGCAATGCTAGTATGAAAATGAGCCCTGCAGTGACGCTAAGTAAAAGGACAAACTGCTATCTCTAAGTTAATTAGTCAAGTTGATAGAGGTTTGCTGTGGCAACAGAACTCCCAAAAATTTACTTGTGCTGCAAGTCAGTGCAAGTTGGTGGGGGCTTTGCTCCTTATAATCACTGACTGTTTCCAGCTCCATGTAGACTTGCCCCCAAACACCACCAGAGGAAGGAACATGCAAAGTACACATTGTCTCTTATTCATCTCATTGGCTAATACAAGTCACATGATTATTCTTAAGTTTACAGGGGTGAAGAACTGAAACTCTAGTTGTGACCAAAAGGAGCATTTTTTGAATACTTGTGAAATTATTATGATACTAGATTTTCACAAAGAAAATATTAGCATTCTCATTTTTAAATTTGAAGACTAAAATCCATGTTAGAATTCCAGGCAGTGATCATTTTAACATGCAAAACAATGAACAAACTCAAGTTGATTTTGGATTTGACCACATGAATTTCTCAGAAGAGGAAGCTTTCCTAAGGAGAGTGCAGGAAGGAGGATATTTGGCAGCTGCTGATTGGTGGGTTGCCCATGATAGGAGAACTGGCAGGTAAGAATTCTTAGCAATGAAAATGTGCAAAAGGAACAAAGCAAAATTAAATGACGTTAAAGTTCATGGAGCATGAAAGAACACAGGTAGAACTATGATCAAAGGAACAAGTGGTTTATGACAGAACTTCTTTATTAAGGACTCTGAAGTGGAAGTCACGTTTGTGTTTAATGTGGAATAGTCCTATATGAGGCTTGGGGTGACAGGTTTGGAATAAAAGAAATGTGTTCAAATTGGAAGAGTTGTAACAAACAATAGGAAAGTCAATAGAAAAAGTAGAGTGAATATTTGAATGTCTATGTTGGTTCATACGGATTGGTTTTGCTGGTGACATATGGTAACATTTAGTACTTACTGAGATTGTCACTATACAGACCACACTAACCCAGAAGAAAAAATGAAAATTCTAAAAGAGAGGGATAATTTAATCAAAACTTATAATTAGTTGATTGCCTGCTTTATAGAGGTAAAAACAGCTTTGCTTTAATGTGGTATTCTGTCATTGGGAGGTGAGGGGTTCTAAATAAAGTGGTTTTATGGGTCCCTTGAATACAAAGTTTTAAAATGACATCATGATTTAAGGTAAACTGTTATTAATTCCCAAATCACTAAAAACATATATTCTGATATAAGTATAAAAACATTTTTTAAATTTTAATTGCAACTTAATATATATATATATACACACACACATATATGCTATATATATATATATGTGTGTTGATAGCTAGCTAGCTAAATATAATAGAAGCCTGGTGCATGAAAATTCATGCACTAGAGGGGGGGTGTCTGTCAGCCTGGGCTGGCATTTCACAGTCCAGGAGCTCTCAGGGGCTGGAGATGAACCCGCCGTCAGGGAACAGCAATGCCCCCATCACACCTTTTCTGCTGTCACTGCCAGCAGTTCAAGCCTTGGCCAGCCCTGGTTACCTGAGCCTTGGGTGGCCCTAAGCAGCTGGGCAGTTTCCATCTGAGGCTTGCCTGCACCTCAAGTGGGTCCTGGGAGGCTTGGGGGCAGAGGGGTCTGGGGGACTCTGGAGGCAGGTGTGCAGAGTGGCTGGCCCACCTGGGGATGGGCCCAGCCTTGCTGCACACCTGCCACCCCAGTGAAGCTGAGGGGACTAGGCATCACCATCTTGTGGCCATCTTTGAAGGTGTGGCAGTAAATTAGCATATTCCCTCTTATTGGCTATGGGCACTGCCATATTTGCGATGGTGTGAGCATCAATTAGCATATTTCCTCTTTATTAGGTAGGATATATATACTAGAGACCCAGTGCACTGGTAGGGTCCCTAGTGGCTGCTGGTTGCTGTATAGGACCTCCCTCCCTTCCCCTGGCTGCCTGCTGCCACTGCTGACTGGAACCACTCTCCCTTCCCCCAGCTAGCCCCACCCCATGGTCAAACTCCTGGATGAACTCCTAGTCAAGAGGAAAATTTGCATATTATGCTTTTATTATATAGGATATATACTAGTATATGCTGTCCAGTTCTGGCTGACTAGTGGTGTTTGCATTTATTCACATTTTGGCTTATTTATCACTGTTGGCTGTGAATAGAGAATGTACTAGCATGGATATACAGTAAAAAGGAAACCCTATAGAGGGGAAGAGACAACACATATTGGTGTCAAAGTTTTTTTTGAAAAATACAAAGAGCCTAGGCAGAAGGAAGAAGAAAATTCCTTAAGTGTGATATGATTATTTCTGCCTTCATGATTTGGGGGCAGAAAAATGAGAAGAAAAACTTCATATTTAAAAATTCCTGTAGTGATGCTTAAATTTTTAGCAGATATTGGGGATGTAGGTATAAATGCACTTGGTTTGGCAAAACAGCACCCGAAAAGAGTTGATTCACAAGTCCATGCATGCCAGTTGCCATCATGTGTCATTTTGTAAATCACTTTCATACTTGAGAAATACAGTATACACATACATAATATTAATGCTAATAGCAATGCTAATAAGTTCCTGGTCTTGCGTGCACTGATGTTTCTCTTCTCCAAAGGCTGTTATAGGATAACAAAGCAGTAAAGGACTAGAATAATGACTGGAAAGAATGTCCTCCAGATGTTTGTCTAAAGTCCTGCTGCAGCCCATCTATGGAATCATAGGTAGTGATAAAAAGCCAACCAAAACATAGGTACTAATAGTGGTTATGATCACGAGGGTCTAATGACATTTTGAAATGGCAGAGAGCAAGTTCAGAGAAGAAAAAGGCCCTATAATGACAGAGAGTAGGAATAACATTCAGTTATTCTCCCACTTTTGCTTGCTGCCCCCACATTCTGATCTTGAGGGCTTGTAATTATTTTATGATGCCCAAAGTAGGTATGACACCTGCATTCTTCATGGGCCAGTCTTCATTAGAACATGTTCTTATGTTTGATAAATGATTGTTCTTAGAGAGACAGTGGCCTTGTCAAGAAAAGGAGTGAAACACGTAGAGAGCCAGCCAGGTTTGCCTGGTGTGCATGTGTGTGCACATGTGCTCATTGCCGACCCAGATTGGGAAACCTAAAAAGGCATGAAAAGACTCAGAGTGACACTAGTTTCTGGGACTGGTAGGACCAGGGCAATGACTCAGGAATGGGCCTTTCCTCCTGGAGCCTCTAAGGGCCTATGGTTATTGCATGTCAAGTTCTAGACAAGAATTCGGGTTATTATATAACTTGTTTTCGAAACATTCTTGTGGGGTAGGAAGGCTGCAGCTATTCATGACCCCTCTTGCCAGGGAAGCACGGCAGCACCTGTGGATTTGATCCCACTGTGGTGGGGCAGGCTTATCAGGTTGGCCAACCTGGTAGATCCTGTTGTGCAGAGAATATTTTCTCCTCTCTCCACTTTTGTTGTTTACTTAGCCAAAAGCACTCCACCCTCCCTGCAAGTTTTGACACTCTCTGATACACTGTATGGCTACTGTACCTTGACTTTCAATTACATTAAATCCTATTATGATCATTTTCTTATAACAAATCCTCTTTAACACCTGAAAAGCTCAGCTCCCATGGGTGCAATGTTATGCTGTCAAAATAAAAAAAAAAACAACAGAGAAATCTTATTGGCAATGCAGTAGTTGTCCAATATGTTTGAAAATAAGATCTGCATAAGGGCCTTACATATTTTGCATTCAATTCCGGTAGCAAAAGAGGAAAAAAAGTTATTCTAAGCCATTCAAATATGGCTTGACCTATAAACCAGTCGTCTTAATTCAATGATTTTAAATCCATATGATAGCACGTAAAAATACTTTCTGTGGGAAAGCATTTCTTTTAGAAGCAAGGTCCAGAATTCCTAATTATTTCCATTATAGTGATTAATGTAAGCAAAACATTCTTCACTAATGCATTATAAGAATACACTGCAAGGGAAGGTGTTTGCTTGTTTGCTTGCTCTGTTCCTTTTAACACTTCTGATGCAAGGACTAAACCATACTCAAGTTTTAAATTGTTTTTGGCAGCCGGGACCGGTTTGGCTTAATGGATAGAGCGTCGGCTTGGGGACTGAAGGGTCCCGGGTTCGATTCCAGTCAAGGGCATGTACCTTGGTTGCAGGCAGATCCCCAGTAGGGGGTGTGCAAGATGCAGCTGATGGATGACTCTCTCTCATTGATGTTTCTAACTCTCTATCTCTCTCCCTTCCTCTCTGTACAAAATCAATAAAATATATTTAAATTGTTTTTGGCAAATGGACATGATGGTTCATCTTTTCTGCCTTGATTATTTTTGGCCAACATCAATAAGTATAGCTCAGAAGTCTGTTTTATTATTCCAGTTACAGTATTGAGATTTTATTCCATGTTACTTTAGGGTAACTCATTTTGAGGAAAGGAATGGATACCTGAGAAAAGTAACAGATTTTGTCAGCAGTGTCTTTTCAGTTTTAGTTATGCCTGTTGATTTGACAGACTGACACTCTGCGTCCCATCCTGGGCCATGAGGGCTTTTTGTGAACTACCTAGTGGGAGGATGTCTTTTCAGTTAATCAAACCCACCCTATATCTCCATTTCATATATAACAAAAGAGATATCTCTACTTTTATTACTTTACCACCATGTTAGGAAGATGAATAGCTTGATAATTTTGTATCAGTCAGAATAATCAAATATCCTTTTTTTTTTTTTTTTTCGTTTTGAGCCATTATTTCCAATTGTCAAGTTGGTAAATTCCTACCCTTTCTGGCAATAAACTTGTGCCATGTTTTTATTCATTTCCATATATATATATATATATATATATATATATATATATATATATATATATTTCAGAGAGAAAGGGAGAGGGAGAGAGAGAGAGAGACTGAAACATTAATGATGAGAATCATTGATTGGCTACCTTCTACACACCCCCTACTGGGGATCAAACCTGCAACCTGGGCATGTGCCCTTGACCAGAAGTGAACCCGGGACCCTTCAGTTCACAGCCCAAACCAGTTAGGGATTATTCATTTTCTTGGGGAACAAAAGTAAATTGCCTATGACTGGTCACTATATATGGCAACCAGGTCTTATGCTATAACCTAGGAGAGGTAGTCTTCTCTGCTTGCATAATGTAGCTTTGGTTCAGGCCCATCTTCCTAGCCAAGGGTAACGTGAGCTGAAATTGGTCGCAGAGGCTCTGGCAGCTGGCTCAACCTGTTTATATAAGGACAGAACACAGCCACTCATTAAGAGAGCCACCTCCTCCTGGTTGGTTTTGGAAGGGAGCCCAGGATTTTCCATGGAGATAGCTTTTAAAAGTTAGGTCAGCATCTCAATGGAAGATAAGGGCACACAAGAAAGCCCTTGTGGGTTTCCCTGTCTTCAGAAACCTCACTGTTCAGCTCAAGTTTGAATAGATATAACTGACCAATAAAATGCCTTTACTAGGTTAGCTCCAGGAAAGGATCGCTCTTCCTTAAGTAGGTCATTTTGAGCCATGTTTAACATTTAGCAACTTACGCATTGTCCTGGCTATTCAGGGTGGGCTGGTCAGTGGTAAGATCAAGTTGATGTCAAGATATGTTATATGGGGGATATAGTAGGGAGAACATTGTAAATAATGAAAGACTACTGTTTCTAGGATTAGTCAGGGACTAAAGACAAGGGAAGCAAATGAGGTATGGGCAGGAAGCTGAATGGAGGGACAAGAACTTTATAGAAGAGTTCCATGGGGAATCCGTGGAGAAACTATAAGCTTCAGTGATCCCATAGATTTTACAGCCTCTCACTCATTAAAACATACTTGAGCCCTAGCCAGTTTGGTTCAGTAGATAGAGTGTAGGCCTGTGGACTGAAGGGTCCCAGGTTCTATTCTGGTCAAGGGCACATGCTTGGGTTGTGGGCTGGATCCCCAGTGAGGGGCATGCAGGAGGCAGCCAATCAATGATTCTCTCTCATCATTGATGTTTCTATCTCTCCCTCCCTCTTCCTTTCTCTCTGAAATCAACAAAAATATATTTAAAATACTTGAAAAAAATAGAAATAGTATTCTTGAAAAACTGAGAAAAATGATCTCAGGTTTTGGTGTGATTTGTGAACGCAAAGGAATCCTTAAAGTGGATTGGATTTTTACTTTATATTTTTATTTTTTAGTAGGCACTGACTGTTCCTTGAGTTTTCTGTGTACTTATAAATGAAGACATGTGTGGTAATGCCAAAACACTACCTGAATAGGAGTTTTTAGTAGCAGGAGTGTGTGTAACTAAAACTGGTGATTGGAGGATATTTCTGTCCTCTAGTCTGCAAGTTCCAGAGGTTAAAAAAAAGAACATCCCACTCTTATAAAAGAGAAAAAAATCTTTTGCATAAATTATTATATAAATAAATCTTCTTAACAAGCACTGCAGGTTTTTTTTTTTTTTAACAAAGCACAAAGAGTTATTGTGTGATTTATGTGAAAAGGTTATATAACTGTACTCTGTTACTTTAAATAGTGTTTTTTATTTAAACTGCCAACCTCTTCATCACTAGCAAAAAAAAAATGCATATTTGCAAAGCACAAAGGTAATTTTTGAGGACTGTAATGAGCTTATGATAACTTTATCTTTTCTATGTCTTGGCTGTGGAACTAGAAAAGAAATGGACTTTTTTTTTTTTTCATTGTTGAATCTAAACTGTGGCACCTGCAGTGTGTCAGTTCAGTGAGAACCGGGGAAGGAGAAAGTCTGAAGTATTACACTTGGTCAGGGGGAGAGTATGGATGGATAGAAAGAACAGAGCCTACGATGTGTATTTGGTTTCATCTTTTCTTTCTACAAACATGACAATGCTCCATTTTCCCTGTTCCTGTTCTCCAGCAGACACTTATTTCCAAGATATTAAAAGAGCTACTTTAAACGCAAACTGAATACATGATGTGGAAGATAAAAAGAGGATGAGATTATATTATAGTAAAAAAGGTAGGAGAACAAAAGAAAGTCTCCGCGTCTTAAAAATAAGTATTAGGGCAGAACTCTGGCAAGACAAATCGATGAAGAAAACATTTGAGGAATAGGATGGTAATTAATTCAATGCATTGTAGTTATATTGATTACTAAGGAAAAAAATTATTTCCATGAAAAATTCTAGCTTTCAGGAGCCGTCAGAGTAAATGCACACATAGGGTGTGTGTGTGTGTGTGTGTGTGTGTGTGTGTGTGTGTGGTGGTGGTGGTGGTGGTGGTATCAAATGTATTTTTGTGTTTGACTGAGGCAATGTTATAGAGGAATTCAGGAGGTCAGAGTAAAGGATGTTTGCAAAGACAAGCTAGGAAGGTTCCTTCCTCGGAAAAGGAAAGCAGGCGAATTCCCTGGAGGTCATCATTGAACGATATTCTGAGATTTGGATGCGGATTTCTTCTGAGGTGTCAACCCTGCCTTCGTAGGCTAGGATCTGGAATCCTTGAGCTTGTTTTCTCACCAGTGGATGGTAACCACAAGAACAACAGGAAAATCTGTGAAACACTTGAAGTCAAGGCATTGCAGTGTGGCAATCTGAGTGCTGGGCGTGTTTTCTGTGGGACTGTGAGAACATTGTCACCTGTTTGGTCACCGACCTGGTTGCCCAGGTGTCAGTTTGGCAAACCACCAGCACAAACATCAACAGCCTCTCGCAATGGACTGTGAAATATTTGGGCACAGTTGTCCTCAGACATTATTAATTTGTCTCAGTTCAAACATTAAGTGTCAATCTTAATAGGAATAAAGAACAACTGATAGGAGACTGAAAAAAGGCACTTTTAGCAACTCTGCACAGGAAGCAGGAAATTGATTTTTAAAGAGTGACTTGTTACTGGCAGAGAAAAATGAGACAATAGCTGGCTGTTTCAATATATTATAGATGACGATGCCAGTCAATATGCTTTGCTGTAGAATTCAATTGTAGGTTTGATTGCTACATCTTTAAAAGTTACATGGGAAAGTGGAGCCTCCTCTATCAGGTGCAGTCAAAAGCAGTTAGGATCTCATTAAATCTTGTTGTCTGGGAAGGTGTCACACGCTGTTTAACAGATCAAATAAGAGAAGGCTGCGAGTTAATTTCCTAGCCAGGAAGGAGGAGGTCAATTAAAAACATACAGTTGAAGAGTGATCAATTTCCTTCACTCTAGAACCCAAAAGGAAGTGTTTTGTAATGTGTGTTTAAACTAAGAAGTAGAGTACATCTCAAAGAGGAAAAGTTAAACTGTAAAAGGCAAGCCCTGGCAGCAACGATGATATATACAATTACAGGTGCAGGTTTTTCTAAATCCACAACCACACTTTCTGGCTGACACGTGGTAGAGAAATCTCTTTAAACAGGAGCTACTTTCTCCAAGACTTAAAGGCTATCTTCGTCTTCTCTCAAAGGCTGGTGAGTAATGTAAATTCCTCCATGGGCTCCAAATGAGGATCAGCCTAAAATTAACTTCACTTGTAGACAGAAGGTAGCCAAGATGACACTGTTATCCATTATGCTGAAAACGAAATGTTTCTCTTTAAACTGAGAGGAAATATGCAGGGACAAAAAGTCTTTCAAATGAATTGTGTGCCCAATTTTATCCAGGCTGGGTCACTTGGACAGACACCTCCCTATTTTTGTCTTTTTCTGTGGACTACATTTAGACTTTAAACAATTAGCCCTCTTTAAGGTTTTTTTTTTTTCTTCTTCTTCTTCAAGTCACCTGCTCTAGAAATTCCAGCATTTTGTATTTTTAGATGCTGGGGTCAGGGCCAGTGCAAAAATGATGCCATTTTCTGCCTTTACAAGTGATTCCTTTGACTTCAGAAGGATTCAGTAAAATGAGGAATAAAAAGTTGCTGCATTCCATTTTAACCCCTTAGGTCAGAAGCACAAAGCGTAAGTACCAGGCTGTGCTTAGGAGGCTTAACCCCATTAGAGTGAATCCCATTTAGGAAGACAAGTGCTCCCTGTCATGAAACCCCTCCAGGTCCTACCAACTATACAATTAGGCACATTTATTTTCTTGGTCTGTTGTTATTTAATTGTAACCATAAAAGTAAAGCAAAGAAGTGACTTTCTAATCTGATTCTCTTCCCACCCCTTCCTCCCCTGACAATTCCAAGTTGAGTGGCCTGTGAACAGTTTAGCTTATTGGAGGACATAACCTCCTGTCTTCTCAGTTCTACTGAAGATATAGTCCAAGCCTCTTAGAATAAATCACATGTGAAAGGAAAGGAGGATGGCTTGAGAGAAAGAATGGAAAAGCATACTGAATTGCATAAACATTTTAATTTTCAAATGAATATAGGCAAATTCTTCACTTGTGGTCACCCTTATTTATGAACAGCTGGGTATACACATAAACATTGTCCCTCTTTGCCTTCCTCTCCTTAATCAGGGAGGGCTAACCCCGAAAATCCCTAGTCTCAAGCCTGAGAACTGTCTCTTCCTGATTGCATTTCATTCATTTACTTCTGCATTCATTCCATACATATTTAGTGAATACCTATCATGTGCCACTAGACTAGGCATTAAGACCACAGTGGTGAGAGAAACAGACCCTGGAAATAGGCCTCTTGAAGTGTACAGTCTAGATTCAAGAGAGGAAAATACCATTAATCAGGCAATTACATGAAAGACATAAAATCACAGAGGGAAAAGTACATGCTATGAGTAAGAAATAGAAAAAAAAAATGGAACCTAATCCAGGGTTCAAGGAGGATTTTCTTGAGCAAGAGATACAAGCTGAATATGAAGTTTGAATAGGGGATAATTCATCCCAAAAGGAAATGATAAAAGTTCCAGGTTAATTAAGTAGCATATTTGAAGATCTGAGATGGGATGGGACATGGGAATGACAGAGAGAGGATCAGTGTCGCTGAGGAGAAAGGTGAAGGGCAGCTTCAGGTGACTCAAATTAATTTTGAGGTCAAAGTAGGATTTTTGTTTTTATTTTAAAACAACTGGGAAGCCATAAGCCATGTAAGGGTTTTTTCACATTGCTGGGTGGTGGTGAGAGAGGGGGTGGGGTCATAGCAGTTTGACCACAGTTTGATAATAAAGAGGGAAAGCAGCCCAGCCAACATGGCTCAGTGGTTGAACATCGATCCAAGAATCAGGAGGTCACTGTTTGATTCCTGGTCAGGGTACATGCCTGGGTTGTGGGCTCAACTCCCAGGAGGGGGCTTGGATGAGGCAGCCAATCAATGATTCTCATCATTGATGCTTCTCTCTCACTCTTTCTCTTCCCCACTCCTTTTGTCTCTGAAATCAATAAAAATATTTAAAGGGGAAAAGCATGTTCCATTTCATTCCTTCATTACTTCTCCCCCCACCATCTCCACCACTGTCCTTTCACCCCAGCATCTCCCAGATGCCCTACTTCTGCTTTTTGCCCCCTGTTCATCCTGTTCCTTACTCTAGAGCCCTGGCTACTTCTGCACTCTGGGTCTCTGCATCTACTTCTCTTGGTTTCTCCCCTTCTGGACCTCTCTAAGGCTACCAAACCCATATCAGTACTTCAGAGTTAAGGAAATCAGTGATGGATAGGTGAGGCATCTATGCAAGGACTCCAAATTAGAACTTTGAATGTATTTCCCCATAGAATTAGTGGTATACCCAGGCTAAAGCGACTCCCTCAACTATGGGCTGGATGACATTAGCTATGGAAGGCTGCTCTTGGAGCCTCACATTATAGGACATTGTTGCTATGGGAAAGATTGTTTTAACAAACAACTTACAGTCCACTCCTGAAGCCAGGTGCATTTTCTCATTACAGACTGCCTTCATAAGAAGAAATTCCTGTGTGATGGGTACCTTAGTGATATCTCCCCCACTTTCTTGTATTTTATCCTTTGCATATTGAAGTCAAGCAAGTGTTGGATTAATGAAGACCTAACTACCGAACTCTTTATCCCAATAATACATTTGTTTTCTTTTGCTTAAAACTTTTGCTATGAGCTTGTTAGGTCAATAATTTGAACTCCTGGTTTTTATAAAGTAGCCAGATTTGAAAAAAAAATTTTTTTTTATATGTAAGTGCTGGATGGAGGTTTCATTCACTGTGAGCATTAATTCTTTTTAGTTACTAAATAGGGGCACACTTGTGTTTATCTTATGGCTGTTCTTCCTGCCACATTTATCAGCTGCCATGTTTAGGTAGGCTGTCATTTCTTTTCCAACGATGCATTCTTTTGATTGCCCCATGCTCTGTCTTCCCCCATTGGATTATTTATAAAACAAATCTTGCCATGTGCTTACTATATGCTAAATTCTCAAGGTCTTGTGCTACCATGCGACCAACAGATATAGTTTCTGTCCTTATGAATCATACAGACTACAGCAATGCTGTCCAGTAGAACTTTCTGTGATCACAGAAATGTATTATGGCTACCCTGTCCAGTACAGTAGCCACTAACCACATGTGGCTATTGAGCACTTAAAATGTGGCCAGTGTAATTGAAGACCTTAAATAGTCACTGTATGGGATAGCAGAGGTTTAGGAGTGCTGGCGAGATATAAAGAAGGTAAATAGATGAAACCTGGAAAGGAACTTACCCCATTTTAGAACTAAAGAAAGAAATTCCTGGGTTCCAGAAAATTGCCATGTAAGTAGCAGAAATGTGGGATAAATGAGAGTCACACAATTTTCTAGGGAAATAAGTTTTAAAATCTTTATAAAGCTAACATCCACTAAAAAAGACATTTGACCACTCACTGGCTCTTCTCCAAATCTACACAGATGCCCCTACCTATCGCCTTACCTCTTAAAAAAGGCTGTGTGAGGATTTCTAATACCAAATGCACAAGCACTTTGAGTTTTGGGAAGCCATAGAAGACCCTTACACTACACTGGGCTAGAAGTCCTTATTTAACTGAGCTGTGCAACAGGAAAGGAGTTGAGCTTTTAAGGATAAATGGGTCATCCAATGATTTAAATCACTATAAAAAAAAAAACTAGCATAAAATGAAATGTTTTGTTCTGGAAGAATATCTCTCATTTTAGAAATCAGTTTAGAGAAACTTTTTGGCTAGAACAATTTGTATCAGACGGAGCTGTTTAAAAGTTGTATGTTGTGTTACTGGTAGCAACAGGCTTCCGAGATGTTTTGTAGTTGAAAGTCATTATACCTAGCTTGCAGCTGCTAATCACAGAAGGAACTGGGGGAAGGAGAAAAAACTTTTCCCCTCATGTTCTGAAAAGAACAATGCCGGGAGAGAGCTCTCTGGGATTTGGAAGAAATTGGGAATGGGGAGGGGGTGTCTGCAGAGATTGAGGGACACCTTAAATGTCAGCGATCAACTTGTCTTCCTCCATCTGGGGAGAGACATTTTAAGACAGAACAGAGCCCTGTAGCTAATGCACAGGGGCTGAAAAGGAAATGAAAGCTGTGTATTTAATTGTTTCTAGAAAGCTAATAAGGGAAAAGAGACCACATACAGATAGAATGAGAGGTGCACCTGGGGTTAAGCCGAGGAGGAATCTGGCTTTGAGGTAATGGACACAGCAGAGTGGATTTAAATAGCAGCCTAATGAACTCTCCGGGAAGATGAAAGTTAAACAGTGATAAATAGACACAGATTTCTGAGAAAGGCACCTATGAAAAATTCACCTCCATATTATTTAAAAGTTGTTCAAAATGCACTGTAGCTGAAATAATGAAGTCTATATTTTAAGTTTCATTAACTTCGGCCTATTGGTATCCATCACAGGAATCCTAGTTTAAAACAAAACAGAACATCATCTTGTTGCCTTCCCTGCCTAATGACAGTTTACTTCAAATATATTTCCCTGAGACTTTTCACCTCTATATTGGTCTTCTGATCACAGGAATAAAGGCAATATTATCTACCTCTGCCTGCTTCACACAAGTGGCAATCCAACAAGATAACCAGTGCAAAACACATGGGAAACTCTAGGACATGCAAATAGAAGCAATTTCATTTATTATTTGAATGGCAAATGATCTCCCTGAAAGTTAAATCTGTGCATATAAACAGAGAGTGAGTCCAACAAGGATTGTGGGCAATGAAGAAGACATGTGTGTGCCTAGGGGTGTAACTGTGCTTGGTAATTGGATTTCTCTGTATTTCAGGACTGTGAAAGAAAAGGCTAGAATAGAAACATTAACTAAAGCCCAAGTTATTTTATGCCCATTAGAATGGAAATCTAAATTATGGATATGCTTTTAATTATGGCAGAACTTCTTACGTGTGAATCCTATTAGTTCCAGACACATGTGTAAGTTCTTGTCTGTTCACCAAGCACCTCTAACCACTTTAGAGAGTGAGCTAACAAAATCATCCTGCTCTCGGAGTCACACAGTAAGAGCCAGGCAGTCTTCTGGTTATGAGCCTTGGAACCATTTACTTAGTACTCCTTCTGGGGTGCAGTATGCTCAGCTTTAGAATTAAGTCTTGGGTTTGAGGATCCTGAGATTCAGGGCATAGCAAATTTCACTGTAGAGGGCTTAACTCAAGTAAGTGGCTGGCCTGGGTTGGATTCATCAACTCCTTTTCAGCTTACCCTTCTTTGTCTCAGGCATTGTAGGTTTCAGGATGGAAGATGAAGCAACGGAAGGTGCTTGGAGGAAGGAAGGAGCCCTGCAGAGCTCCAGGGAGCACCACAGGCATGGAAAGGGGTCTGGAGCCAAGGATCTCAAAAAAAATTTGCCTAACTGGAGAGGAACAAACCCCCATTTATTAAATGCCAACCCAGTGCAGGAACTCTACCAGTCACTTTATGTGTTATCATTTTGCCTAATTAACAGGGAATGGAAGGAGTTGAATAATGTCTTTGTTTATGCAATTTGGCTATAAAGTGAAGTAAAATTCTGCCGGGTGAATCCAATACCCTATTGACTTTCACATTGCATTAGACACCATCCCCCTGGCTATGGCTGCTCTGCTGATCTCTTTCCTGGAAGTATCACTTTTCACACGCTCGATTATCCTAGCAAATTTGTGTCATCTCAGTCACCGTGAGGCCCACTTAAAGGGATGTTGTCATCATTAGTTTTGTTCCAAAATACATTTTTCCCCTCCAAAGTATGATGGGATGAAGATAATGTCATCATTTCCAGAGCCAAATACAAGAAGGCCCCATTTGTGTTTTCCGTCTTCAGATCCTAATTTCTTAATTCCATACATTCGATCCTTGCTGTGCGAGTTTCCAGAGGGAGAGAGGCTCAGGGCTTAGGGAAGACATAGGAGCCAAGGGAGCAGTCAGGCTGGTCCAAAGTCCAGAGCAACACGCAGGCGTGCCTTGCAGGCTTTTTTTTTGCAAAGTCACTGGAATACTTGATTGTTATTTTTTATTATTATTATTATTTCAGCAACTCCCACTACAGAAGCCCTTTTCAAACATTACTGAGAAGACTGATAGGAAGAAAAAGCAGCCACTGATGGATTCTCAGAAAGAAAGCATTCGATTTAACTACAGGGCAAGACGGCTCTGATTACCACAGGCCCAGCTGACAGCAAGGTTGCCAGGCAACACTTGCTCTGCCAAGAGAGTGGTGGTGGAATGAAGCAACCATGTGGTTTGTATTACCATTTCCCAACTTTTTAGGGTTTAGAGAGGAGAACGTCACCAGCGATGATAATTCAGTTTGGAATGAATGCGTTTTCAACGCAGTGTTCCATGTTCCTTTACTGCTGATTTGTGTTAAATCCTAAAGTCCACAGTTAGACACATTTTACAATGTGGACAAGATAAGGCACAGGGGGATGTCAAGATCCTGCTATAGGCAAATATCAAAGTTTTTGGCCACATTTTCTTTAAAAAATAAAAAAGAGAGAAAAAGAAAAATCTCTCTAGCTCTTCTAAGCTGCTAGTTACAGCCCTTATAAAAGATAGTACAGGAAGAAGAAACCGGAGCCAAACAATAAGCAAAATTCTGCCTTCTATTTACTTACATACACCATCTTCTTTAGAGTTGGAGTTGAAATTTTAAGTGTCTCGAGTCAGAAAACTTGCCACAAGCCAATCAATTTGTGTAAGCTTGTGTTAAACCATAAAATGCAAATGTTTTCATTTGTTATTTATCTAAAGTTTTTTTGGTTTAAAAAGAGAGAGAGAGAAGTCTGGCATTATTCACTTGGAAGTCTCTTGGGTATTCTTGGAAATATTATTCTCAGAAAGTCTGAAACACTAAATTGGAACAAATGATTCCATTCATAGACAAATTTGCAGAGTCACATGGTTTGCTTGCATGGAGTTTAGTGAAACACCTTATGAATTAAGCCCTTCCACAGGGAAGCCTCCCTCTCCGTGGTGCACCCTAGGGTCCAAATGGCATTGCTTCCAGTCCTATCCCTTTAAGAACATGTATTTGAAAACTCAGATTGTTCAAAATAATTTTAGCAGAATTCCCATCCTCTTGCTTTCTTGGAACATTTGAAGGATCCTGGGAAGCCCAGTAAGACATTGTGTTTCTGGAGGCCAGGCCTTCCCGCCAGAGGATACAAAGCAGCTAAAACCAGGAGGAAGCCATAGCTGGTAGTCATATGTTTCTGCAAAAACTTTCCAATAAAGAAAAAAATTAGCTTGTCAGTCACGATGCCCTCCTCTAAACAAAATGCAGTTTGACTTAAAGAGATGTCAAACATAGTCATTTGGGTTCCAAAATTATGCTTTGCAAAATGCTAAATTAGTTTTATCAAAACTTAACCTTGGCTCTCAAAACATTGTCAGAACTTTCAAAGTTCAAAAAAAAGAAGGCAGCATTTGTGGTTAGGATGAACATTATTCTTTGTATTTATTCTGTGTAACATCCATCAAGCCATTAATCATCTGTCTGTCTATCCATTCATTCAGGAAGCATTGAATTATTATTATGTGCTGTACCTTGGACACAAAGATAAAAATACACATCTGTGGTTTCAAGGCTTGTAGTCCTAGTGAGAAGACTGACATGAATAAATTGTAGAGTCAAATAAAATGACCACTGAAATGGACAGGCAGAGAAAGCAGGTGGAAAGTAAGGGCTGTAATGTAGCACTAGTTCAGGATACTCTGGGAGCTGAGCTAAAGATAGACCATTCTTTTTTAAACAGCCATAGACGAGTTAGTGTTTGAGATCACCTTATTTTTTCTCTTGAGATGTACATGATTGATGGCACATCACAGGGAACTTTCTTGAAAAGAATGCAGGAAGGGAAGGAGAATATTTGGCAACTATTGAATGGTGGGTTGTCCACCACTAGCTGTATTGACACTTTTTTCTCATCTTTCAAGAAAATCTAAGAAGATGCAAGTGAGTGACAGTGACATTATTGCATGAATAATCTAAATCTGATCTAATTTGCTTAGAAGCAAATATTTTGAAAATTCTTATACTTAATTACATCTTATGCATGACAGATTTCAAATAGATTGTGAATTGGATTGTTTCATTGCAGTTGACAATGACTTGTTTAAAAAACCTGCCAAAGACATCCTTAAGGAGTTTACATTCTTCTAGGTTAGAAAGTTGGCTTTTTTAAGTACATCATTCTGGAAACAAATGATAAAAAATAAATTTGACTTTATAATTTCATTTTTGATAATTCTGTGTGTCATCAGCCACATAAACTGTGACAAGCAGACCTGCCCTCCTAATTTCCCAGGAATAATAAGGAAAAAAGTAAGTTGGACTCCACATTTCTTTATATCAGCAAAAGTGCTTACTCTCTCTGCCATAGCACTTTAAGAGAGCCACAGAAGGAAATTCTGAAGGCAAACCTGGTGGTCTTGTGGTACCTCTTCTGAAGGGTTTTTAGTTCCAATATAAGATGTTAAAGAATGTAGCTGAGTAACTTATTCATTAGGCCCAGAGGAGTGGTGGCTAATGAATGTTCCTTATCTTAAAATCTGTAAAGATGAAAGAATATGCTGAACAAGGCAATATTCTCTTTATGTAATAGGTTTAATGGGTTGGTTCTGTACATACAACCAAACAAACATTTGTAAAACCAACTAATAACTTAGATGTTCTCATTTTTACATTTGCACAATCAGTCCAATAAACTATTAATGAGGAGGCCACTTTTTGATCTTTTCTGTCACTAGGTCTGAAAATTAAAAATCCTAGATTAGTGGTACCTTGGTCTACTCCTTTTTGTCACCGAGATTGTACCATATTTCTGTTAAACAGAATAGCTATACTAAAAACATCACGAGGCTTTAGACTTGACTAAATTAAAGGCAGAGAATGAGGTTTTTGTGAATCAAAAATGTGATTCTTTCAATCTACCTGCTATCTATCTCAGAATTTTCACTGAACATTGTTTGATGTTGGCCACAGTCCCACTTACCAGGGAGTGCTCAGTGGCTTGGCACATGATGGCACTCAGAGCTATCCAAGGAAGGTAGTTTCTTCCTGGGAAGTAACAGCAAGTATTTCTGGGCCCACAGGTGTTCCTAATGCCTGCTGCAATGTTCTTCTTGGCTCCTTTGTTTAGAAGTCTATAATAAGTGTCTATTTATTTAACTTTATATATATTAGAGGCCCAATGCAAAAAATTTGTGCACAGAGGGAGTGTGTGTCTCTCAGACCAGCCTGCACCCTCTCCAATCTGGGTCTCCTTGAGGGATATCTGATTTCCCTGTCACAATCCAGGATTGCTGGCTCCCAACAGCTCACCTACCAACCTGCCTGATTGCCCCTAACTGCTTCTTCCTTCCAGCCTGATCACCCCCTAACCACTCCCCTGCCAGCCTGATTGATATCTAACTGCTCCCCTGCCAGCCCAATTGCCCCTAACTTCCCTCCCCTGCTGGCCTATTTACCCCTAACTTCCCTCCCCTGCAGGTCTAGTACCCCCCAAGTGCCCTCCCCTGCAGGCATGGTCACTCCCAACTGCCCTTCCCTGCAGGCCAGCTTGCCCCTAACTGCACTCCCCTTCTGGCCTGGTCTCCCACAACTGCTCTCCCCTGCAGGCCTGGTCTTCCCCAACTGCCCTCCCCTGTAGGTCTGATCACCCCCAATTGCCCTCCCCTGCAGGCCATCTTATGGCAGTCATCTTGTGTCCACATGGGGGCAGCCATCTTTGACCTCATGGAGGTAGCCATCTTGTGTGTTGGAGTGATGGTCAATTTGCATATTACCTCTTTATTATATAGGATATATTTGTTGTTGTTGTTGTTGTTAATCCTCAGTTGAGGCTATTTTTCCTTTGATCTTTAGGAAAGAGTGGAATAGAGAGGAAAAGACAGAGAGAAAGATCAATGTGAGAGAAACACATCAATTGGTATCCCCCTGCCCGGTGGGGAGGAGCCTGCAACCAAAGGTGCATGACCTTGAATGGAATCTAACCTAGAACCGTTTGATCTACAGGCCAATACTCTATCCACTGTGTCAAACTAGCTAGGTCAAAAATGTTTTCAAGTAAAAACAAAAAACAAAACCTTTTTAGCCTTTTCAGAGAATCTATCTATGTGCCTCAGTCCACCAATGGTAAGTGAATACTTAACCATCTATGATTGCCCCAGGAGCCCAGTGAAGACATTGGACAGGACCACCAGTGCTACCCCTGGCCCAGTGGTGCTGCACACAGCCTCCTGTGCCTTCTGAGACTCCTGTAAATGAGGAGTCTGGATTACAGTGCCCTAGACGCAAAAGCCTGCTTTCCTAATGCCTGGTGCCTACTAAAACTTGCAATTTGATGGCTTTTCTGTCCTGCCTAATTCTGTAGGCCTCTTTCCTCAACACTTGACCTTGTCCCCTATTCCTTAGCTCATTCATGGCACACAGGCATTCCCACACAGTACCTAGTTCTGCCGTGGGCACTTCAGATTTTATCCAATAGCTTGGAAACTGATCCCCTTCTTAGATTAGATTCCTTGGGCTTAGGAGTGCTGCAGCTAGCCCCACCGTTCTCTCCTATCCTCTCACCCCTCCCTTGGCCACAATTGAGATTGACTCTAGTGTTGCCAGCTCTTCCCTGGCCTCCCTTCTGTCTTGGAGTTTGCCCACTCATTTCCTCTTCCTCTGCTTCCCTCCAGTGCCCTCTAGTACAATAGGGTTTACTGCAGACAATCAGCAACTTAATGTGAATTATTTTATTTGACCCTTTGTTGACAGAGAAATAGAGGTAGGAGTTTTGGAAACTTCTAAGGTGAAGCAAGAAGAAAGGGAAAGGACAACTTCTAAGAAAAAGAAATAGAAAGACAGAGGAAGCAGAAATTGTGGACATAAAAGGCAATTTGACAATCTGTCACTAATTTATTCGCCTAGCCTTCCAGCTCTGGTCACTCTGGACCTGCCAAGTTTTGCCTTGTACTATTGTTCCTGTGCACATTTGTGTTCATTCATCTAGTTCTTCAGTTATTTTCTTTGATTACCAATCTTGTGCCAGTTATATTATAATTGTTCTACCATGATCCACAAACTGAATTCTCATGAAGTCTAGTGGGGAAGAGATAGGAATCAAACTATATCATGGTAAATATGTATATAGGATGGGAAAATATATGACACAGAAAAATGTTATATAATAGGTGAGTTTGACCAGATCAGTGATGCATAGAAAAATGTACCCAGGGAATTGGCAAAGTTGCTGAGAATTTATGGAAATATAGGACATAGCTCAATGACTATAGAAAGAACTACCTTCCCTGGAAAAGAGAGGAGTAGTAGAAAGAGCATCGTGTATTTAAGGAACTGATAAAAGGCTTGAAGGTCCATCTGGGAAGAAGAGTGGTGAGATATTTTATAAGATGGTGCTGGAAAGCTGGGTAGAGAATATTATAAGTATATGAAACATTTTGTTCTTTGTCCTAAGAGCAATGGATACTTATTTATTATGTTAGTGGCTTAAAAAATAATAAACATTCAGTATATCACAGTTTCTGTGCATCAAGAATCCAAAAACAGCTTAGTTGGGCAGTTCTGGCTTGAGATCTTTTATGAGTTGTATTGTAGTTAAGATGTTGGCCAAAACTCTGCTGTCATCTAGCGTCTTGATGGGAACGAGGGTCTACACCAAAGTGGCTCACTGATGAAGCTGGCAAATTGGTACTGGTCGTTAGTAAGATGTCTCAGCTGCTCTTCATGTCAACCTCTCTACAGGGCTGCTTAGCTATCCCACATACCATAACAGCCATCTTTATCAGGAGCAAATGATGAAAGAGAGAGAGAGATCCTTTAAAACACCTACCCTCAAAAGTCACTTAGCACTTCCACCACATTTTGTTAAAAACAAGTCACTAATTCCTATGAACATTCAAAGGGAGGGGAATTAGGTTCTACCTTTGAAGAGTAGTGTCAAAGAGTTTGGGACATATTTTAAAACAAGCAAACCATTAATGAGTGTTAAGCAGGAACAGTGACATGATCAGACTTGCTTTTCAAAAATATTACTTTAAATGGAAAGCAAATTAAATAGGACCAGTATTGGTTAACATATATTAGAGTGACCCAGGAGTGAATTACCGATGGGGTGCTAGAATAGGATGCTGGTGAAGATAAGAGAACTGAAGGGTTTAATATGCATTTAGAAGGCGAAATGAGTCTTAGAGATAAATTGAACTTGGCAGTTGAAGAAAAGGTAATATTGTAGTTTCCTAGTTTTCTGGTTTGCCATAGACGAATATTGCAGCATTCAGTGACATGCAGGATACCAATTTTGGTCTATCAATGGGGTTATTATTAGTTTTATTTAAGACATATTATGTTTGTAATGTTTGAAATATCTAGGTACGGTTACCAAGTGGTTCTTTGGTCATAAAACTCTAGAACTAAGAATTCTGACTTAAGGATATATAAATTGGTGAATTATCCAGGAATAGATAAAAATGAAATCTCTGGGTTTGATGAGATCTCCTAGGGAAATAAAAAAATAATAATAAGAAAATAAAAATTAGTTTGGGGCCAAAACCGGTTTGGCTCAGGGGATAGAGCATCAGCCTGCGAACTGAAAGGTCCCAGGTTCGATTTCAGTCAGGGGCTTATACCTTGGTTGTGGGCACATCCAAAGTAGGGGGTGTGCAAGAGGCAGCTGATGGATGTTTCTCTCACATAGATGTTTCTCACTCTCTATCCTTCTCCCTTCCTCTCCATAAAAAATCAATAAAAATATATTTTTAAAAATATTTTTTGGGGAGATTGTGTTTTTGTTTTGTTTTGTTTTGTTTTGTTTTTGTCAGCAAGTATTTCCTTCCTTCCCTCCCTCCCTCCTTCACTCCCTCTCCCCCTCCTTTTCTTTCTCCCTTTCTATGGGACCAGTATACTCCCTGTCCCATCAAAGATTGCCTTGGCCATGTGATTTAGATTAGCCAATTAGGTGTCAGTGGGTGTGACAGGAGCAGATGTATGAAGATATAGTAGCTCTTGGGTTTGTGCTTCTTCCTTTTGCTTTGAAAAGAGAATGCCTTAGATTGCCACAGGTACATGAAGGGGTTGGCTGATCTGGACCCAATCCAGCTGAGCCTGGCCTACATGAGTTGAGCCCAATTTACAGATGTAAGAGCATTAAAAAAATGGTTGTTTTTATAAGCCACTAAAATATTAAGGTTTATATTTGTTATTGTTATGCAGCATTGTTTCCATAATAGTTGACTGATACAAGGGCCTAGGATCTATAGCAAGGAATACTATTCTTTAAAGTCCTTATTGGACCACATGTATTTTAAGAACAGTATTTATGTCTGATACATGATCGTAAGAGCAAAACACAAAATAAAGACTTAGTCAAGTTTTTCTTGAGTGTATGCATGGACCCAAGTCTGATTTATGCATTGCTGTTTATCTAGCATGAATGTCTATATTCTACACTGATAAGTTCTTAGAATAGTTCTTCTGAGCAGGGTTTTCCTCCGTGTAACAAGAGGTCCCACCTCACCTAGATTCAGCAGTCACCAAGGTCAACAACTGCATTTTCCTCCTTTCTCTGAGTACATTTTTCTTATATATAGTAAAGAAATGCTTAAGAAAATTGATACTCTATCTCCTATGTTTATATTTTAATGCATATGTTATTGTGGTTAAAGCAGATTTCAAGAGAACAATTTATTAAAAAAAAAGAAAAAAAAAAAGAAAAAGATTATTAGTGGCCACAAACAAGCCTGTAAATAGTGTGCCAGTGAATGAAAGCAATCAAAGTGGTTCTTTGGCTACTAACGTTTTTATAAAAGCTTTGATTAGTTATGAGGTAATTGTGAAAGATGATGAGTTGGACTCAAAGAAAGAAAAATAGTTTCTCTAGTTTAACAGCTGTGGAATCTTTTGGTAATTGCTGGAATATTCCTTTTCAGTAAAATTAAAACTTGCTTATATCTTAACTCTCTCTCTCTCTTTTTTTTTTTATCACTTCCTTCTTCAGTGTAACTCTAAATTATATTTGAGAAGGACAGCACTTAGATTTATATGTTACCCCTGTTGAATATATATATATATATTTTTTTCAAAGAAATATATATATATAAATATATATTTTTTAAACCTCTATAGGAAAAGCAAAAAAAAAAAAGTGGCTGCACTTAAAACATTTGACTCTTATGTTTTGGATATTAAAATGTTATTCCCCTCCCAGGTACTCATCTTAAAGGTCCATAAAAATTGTGTGCAAGTTTACACATAGGACAAGTGTAGTTGTCCAGTGTTTATGCGCGACATGTGAAATTATACCTTGCCTAGTTTGACCACAGTGTGAAAATTTAAAGTATAAACATGATCAAAAAGAAGAGTGGTTTCAGAAATGGAGAAACAACATTCCATTCTCCCAGAACCTTTTCAGTCTCTCAGTCAGACAGCTGCCCCCACTCCTTCCTCCCAGCAGTCGCTAGAAACAACATCCCATTCCCCACACCATCCCCCACCTGAAAGGAGAGGGCACCATCAATTCTGAGAAGAAATTGCCAAAATAACACAATTTATTGGATTTGATACTTTCTCACAGAAACTGCCAATCAGCTTCAGATGCAAATCTACCTTCCTATCCCTCACCCCAGCCCTTAGCTAGAAAAAACAACCTAAAACTCAGGAGAAACTTTGCCTTAAACCAAAGAATAATACAAAAAAACATTGTCATCTTGGTATATTTTGCCTTTTTGGGTACACATCTCTTTCTCTCTCTCTCTCTCTCTCTCTCTCTCTCTCTCTCTCTCTCTCTCTCTCTCTCTCTCGTCTTTTCATTTAGTTCAGGGATCCAAAAAGTTATTTTAACTGAAAATATCACATGAACATGGTTTAAAAACAGCAAACAGGACAGAAATGTAAGAAATAAAAATTAAATGTCTCCTCCACCCTAACCCTTTTCCCAATTCTCTTAGACTTCAAAACAACAGAAGTTCTGTGAGGGGAAGAGGGTGTGTGTGTGTGTGTGTGTGTGTGTGTGTGTGTGGTGTGAGGGGAGGTAGAATAGAGATAAAATATTGATATTGATTTATTTTTAATTAAAAAATGTAATTGCACACATTCTTCTCTCTTCATCTCCCATACACACAAAAGAACTCCCAAACAAACAAAAGCCAAATCCAACCCCAAACAAACAAAAAAACCCTACAAACCTTTGCTATTTGGAAGTCTAAGAGAATTGCTGTTTAAAGGTCTTTCAGATTAAGCTCCTTCCAAAGCCATTTCCAGTATAACCAAACAAAGAGAAACACTGGTACCCAGCCAGCTACAGTCCCCGCCATCTCTGATTTAGTGCAATTTGTTGATGATGAAATCAAAGTGAAGATGGAGATGGGTTCATGGAATAGAAAAACAAACAACTAGAAATTCAAACCCCCCCATTTATTTATATTTAAAATACTTTGTAACTATTATTTTAGATTATCAATTCATGTACATTTAGGATGATTTTATTGGTAGGAAAAGTCTCGTTGAGTTTTCTTCTTAATTATAAAGGTTTGTATTTAGAATGTTTTCTGAGATCAGAAATTCTTCCTCATGGAGTCATTTTTCCTAGACTGTTAGGAGGGTCTCCTCTTGGTAAACAATGATGTCAGTTAAAATGTTTTTAGTACTTTCCTTTCCCATCCAAGTTGGCTTAATATGTTTTGGTTCTCTATTACTTACTGTTTTAAAAACAGATTGAAAAATTTGCTCACCAGGAGAACAATGATTAACTAAATCTGTATGGTGCCAGTTGACTTGCTATCAATAGCTTAAAAGAAAATCTAAATCCATGACTAATGGCCCAGGAGTTTACTACTTGCTTCCAGAAGCCTCTTTAGATCAAAGCACTATTTTTGAAACCTTTAATTTATTTCTTCCTTTCCCGTGTCTTTCCACATTTTAAAAAACTTACACACTCTATTAATAATAAAGATGTATATTCCCAGGCTACCTTCCTTTTTTAACTAGTCTTTGCAGTCAGTTGTTCCTCTGAGTATCCATTCCTGGATTTGTCATGAGATATTGGAGTATTGGTTAAGAACTTGGGCCTTTGAAACAGCCTGGGGATTGTATATGTAAAATCTTTGCCTAGCCCAAATTCACAGGGAAATTCTGCTATAATTTCTTCTGAAGGATTTTTACTTTTAGATTTTATATTTAGATCTCTAATCAATTTTGAATTAATTTTTGATAAGAGGAACATTTTGCATATAGATGCTCAATTATCCCAGCACATTTGTTGAAAGAACACCTTTTGCTAACTAATTGCCTTTGAAACTTGATTAAAAATCAGTAGTTACTATATTTATAGCTGTATTTCTTAATTCTCTATTCCATGTTACTGATTTATTTGTCTATTTTCACATAGCTATCATATAATCTTAACTACTATAGTTTTATAACAAGTTTCAAAGTGAGATAGAATTAGTTTTCCAACTTTATTCTTTATTTTCCAAATTGTCTTGACTATTCTAGGTCCTTTACATTTTCATGTGAATTTTGGAGTCAGCTTGTCAATATTTACAAAAACTGCCTACAGAAATTTTTATTGTGATTGCATTTAGTCTATAGATCAATTTGGGGAAAATTGACATCTTAATGAAGGATTGCTATCTATTCATTTCCTTCAGTCTTCTTCAATTTCTTGTAATAATGTTTAGTAGATATTCACTTATCAGGCTTGCATACCTATTGTCAGGTTTATTCCTAAGAAGTTTGTAGTTTTAAATTATTTTGAATGTTATTTTAAAAATTTTAATTTTCGTTGGCCAGCATGGCTCAGTGGTTGAGCGTTGACCTATGAACCAGAAGGTCAGGGGCATATGTCCAGATTGCAGGCTGGATCCTTAGTTTGGGGTGTGCAGGAGGCAATAAAGATTCTCTTTCATATTGATGCCCCCCTTCCCCTCAGTCTCTTCCTTCCTCTCTGAAATTAATAAAAAAAACTATTTAAAAATTTTAAATTTTCAATAGGTTTTTGCTAGTATATAGAAACAAAATTATTAAAATTATTTTTTTTATTCTATACCCTTGATAAGTTCACTATTACGTCTAGCTGCCTTTTATAGGTTCCATGGGATATATATATATATATATATATATATATATATATATATATATATAAAAATATATATATATATATATTTTTTTTACATATCTAGTTGTTTGACAATAAAGAGACAGCTTACTTCTTTCTTTCCAATCTGGTGCCCTATATTTCTTTTTCAATTCTAATTGCACTAGCTATAACCTTCAGTACAATGTTAAATAGATATGATTAGTTCAGACATCCCTGTATTTTCCTGATCTAAAGGGAAAAATATTTAATCATTTATCATTACGTATGATGTAGCCGTAGGTTTTCATAGGTCCCTTTTATTCCTAGTTTGCTGAGTTTTTATCAGAAATGTATATTGAATTTTGCCAAATAAACAAGATTTAAGTTTATGTAGACTGCAAAGAAACAAAACAAAAGCTTCAGCTGAAACCGGTTTGGCTCAATAGATAGAGCATCAGCCTGTGACTGAAGGGTCCCGGGTTCGATTCCGGTCAAGGGCATGTACCTTGGTTACGGGCATATCCGCAGTGGGGGACGTGCAAGAGGCAGCTGATTAATGACTCTCTCTCGTCGATGTTTCTAGCTCTCTATCTCTCTCCCTTCCTCTCTGTAAAAAATCAATAAAATATATTTAAAAAAACAAACAAAAAAACCTCAAAAGCTTCAATTTTCATCATTGAAACATAGGTTTATTTTGATAGAGACATGCTGAATACAAAGAACTGAAATAAATAAGTAATCATTAACATAAAATAATAAAACATTTTAATAAAAATTAATGTTTTCTTGAACATTAAGTTACCAGACTCTGAATAACTGCACAAGTTAATAAGCATAACACAAATAAACGTATTTTTCTTGTTATCCGAAAGTGAAATATCTCCTTTTGTGCACACCAAACAAGTCAGTCCAAAACTAATGACATGGCAATCGGCTTCTAAAATATTCTTTCCTAGTATTAGTGGAGAGAAATGGTGCTTCTGTGCATAAGGTCCTTAAGAGAAAGGAATGCAACACTATTATAAATAATCAGTATTTAGCGAACATTGTAGTTCATTATTAATAATTATGTATAACAGGATATTGTAAAAATTAAGTTACGAATTAAATTTTTTAAAAAAATATTTTTATTCATTTCAGAGAGGAAGGAAGAAGGAAAGAGATATAGAAACATCAATGATGAGAGAGAATCATTGATCAGCTGCCTCCGGCACTGCCCACATGGGGGATTGAGCCCACAACCTAGACATGTACCCTTTACTGAAATCGAACCCAGGACCCTTCAGGTCCCAGGCCAACACTCTATCCACTGAGCCAAACCAGCCAGGACAAATTACGAATATTTTATTAAAACGTATCTTACATACTGTTATATTGGGTGGGCCGCAAAAATATTCGTTGTGGTATGCGTGCAGCCAGTGGGCCAAGAGTTTGGCATGCTTGGTCTAGAGAGTCCCTGGGCTAAAAGTGAAGTGATAAGAATGAATTGCTAGAAAGAACCATTGATGTTTTGAACCATGCCAGGGAAACTGTGTAATGTGAAGATTTGTAACTGAGATTTTCTACATTTTATGTATGTTGATTATTCAACTGAACTAAAATTTATTTGTATGTTTGGAGATACTGTTTATGATGGTTGGCAAGAAACAAAATTGGAGGAATATCTTATATTATATATAGAAAGAATAAGGCAGGCATATGATATATCGATAAGTGGAAGTGCTGCCATTAACCTATACAATATCCATGCTAAGTTGACCCAGGAAGAGGTAATATAAAGTAGGGGCTTATCTAAGTGCAGGGTGAGGATCTTTCTTGAGACTGTTTGTTGGTTTGAAGGCAAGAATTCCACATTTTTGGTAAAGGAATACAAGTTTCTATTATGGCTACATCTGAGAAAGCCAAGTTTACAGAATTAGGTGTTTGGAGTACCCTAGGTTTCAGCAGAGGCCAGAGTACTCTTTTAAGGAATAACAAAGCTTCCTTTTCTTTTCTTAGGTGTCATCCAATTCCTTTTCATTTTTGCTTTTTAATCACTTCTTTTTGTTTCTTCATTTCTGTGCCCAACAATTTTAATATTTCACATCACTTATTTTTTTCTTTCTTTCAAAAAAGTGCTTTAATGTTTTATTACCTGTGCCATGCATCTCCTAGAAACATGCTACTTGCCACTCTTGCAGGGAAGGCCTTTATGGGAGCAAAGAGAATTTTAGACAGGCAGAAGGAGAAGAGGAAATTGGCCAGGAACAAAAATGCTTTATCTGCAGCAACCAAAATTCATTGCATGAATGGGGAGACGTTGCTGTAGTGGACAGTTAGGCCTAATCAAGATGGGGCTTTGGAAAGAATAGTAAACAGGAGCTATACCCATTGCCTTCAGAGATGTTTCTCCTTTTGACTCATGCAGCAGAAATATGACACCACAGTGATAACTCAGTGATCTGATATTTTGAGTCACGGTATCCACCACCTTAGGGAGTTTTCCTTCCCATATGGGGCACAACAAACTTCTCCAGCCCTCTGTGGATTTACACAGACACAAGTGGCAAATATAAGATATTGTTATCCAACACAGAGTCTAACATACTTCCAATCCAATAAACACCTGTTGAACACCTATTGTGTGCAAGGCACTGTAAAGAATGGTTGAGTTTAAAGTTGCACAAGCCATGGTCTTTAATTTTTTAGGAGTTGTTATTCAGAAAGCACACAAAAAGCTATACTGAGGGTAGAAAAAAATGAAAACAAAGATTGTAAGAGAGGAATAACATACAGTGGGAGTCTAGGGGAGTGAGAAGTTATTTCTTGCTATATAATAGAGGGAGACTTCATGGAGGATTTGGAATTTCATCTGGATTCTAAATAGGGACAAAAATGAAGGAAGGAAATATAATGTAAAAACATAGAGATAAGAAAATGCAGAGGGCATGTGTAAAGTGAATGATGGGAAGACAGTAGAACTGAAAGTACATTTCAGATGAGAATATGAAACCTGCTGGGATCCATACTAAGCAGGCTGGACTTTGTTCTGTAGGCAAAAAGGAAATCCTTGATGGGCTTTAAAGAGGCATGGTGATATGATATCATTTTACAGATGGGTAATTACATTGGTAGCTGTGTAATAATGGAATAGAGGGAGTGGAGGCAGGGAGAATGACCAGGAGAGAGAAGGAATAAGAGCCAATTCTTAGCAAGAGGTGCAGAAAGGTACAGGGGATGCTAGATGATCTGACTTAGAGTCCTGGCCTTAGAAGCCATGACGTTGGGGGGAAGTTTCTCACTTTTTCTTTTCTTTAGTTTCCTCCTTTGTAAACCAAGAATGAGAATAGTAGTTATTTTATAAGGTTATAAAGATTAAGTGAATTAATATGTGTAAAGCCCCCAGATCTCTATCTATAAAATAGTCAGAACACAATAATGTTATGTATAATATTATTGGTAAGGCAGTAGTAAGAAGAGACAATAGGAGTGAATTTAAAAGTTATTATACTATACTAGAGGCCTGGTACACAAAATTCATGCATGGGGTGGTATGTGTGTGTGTATGTCCCCTCAGCCCAGCCTGCACCCTCTCCAATCTGGGCTGCATTCATTGTACTGGGATCGGGCCTAAATGAGCAGTTAGACAATCCAGAACTACTGATTCCCAACTGCTTGCCTGCCTGTCTGCCTGTCTTCCCCTAACCGTTTCTGCCTGCCAGCCTGATCACCCATCACCCCCTAACCACTCCCTTGCCAGCCTAATCAACACCTAACTGCTCCTAATTGCTCCCCTGCTGGCCCGATTGCCCCTAACTGCCCTCCCCTTCAAGATGGTACAGCCCAACTGCCCTCCCCTGTAGGGATGGTACCTGCCAACTGCCCTCCCATACAGGCCTGGATCCCCCCAACTAAATTCCCTGCAGGCTTAGTTTCCTCCAATTGCCCTCCCCTGCAGGGATGGTACCTCCCAACTACCCTCCTCTGCCAGTTTGGTCCCCCCAACTGCCCTCCCCTGCAGGGCTGATCATCCACAGCTGACACTCCCCCCCCCCCCTACCCCTTGCTGGCATTCTTGTGGCTGCTATCTTGTGTCCACATGAGAGTGGCCATCTTTGACCACATGGGGTGGCCATCCCGTGTGTTGGAGTGATGGTCAATTTATATTATATCTTTATTATATAGGGTGATTATGTCATTATTTATATTGGAATTATTTTCAGCTTTTTCCTTTAGTAAACATAATTCTGCCATTTAGTAAGCAAAACAAAAAAATCAAGTTATTGCTATAGCACTTATGTTTTATCTATTTTCTGTAACTGATTATTTCAAGAATATATCTCAGACTTTGAGATGGTCTCAGAAGTTGCTCCTATTAGTTTTAAAAAGTAGCTTGAAAAATATAATAGAGCTACTTGAGCTATGGTGGTCAGAGATAGTTGTAATCAATGTGTTATCATATCTACCTGTCTATCCATCTACTAGTATCTATAATAAATCTATTTGTTAATTTATTTTTTCTTACATTGCACCTAACCTCTGAGAAGTTAAAGACCCGAAGTTCCTTTGCAGATTTAAATATGTAGGCTTCATACCCCTTTCATGGCAGGGAAGGCTGCATTCATTAAAGTTTAGAATGATAATCCACCACTCCCTGCACTGCTTTTCTTTTCTTTTTCTTTTTTTAAATATATTTTATTGATTTTTTTTTTTTTATAGAGAGGAAGAGAAAGGGATAGAGAGCTAGAAACATCGATGAGAGAGAATTATCAATCAGCTGCCTTTAGCACGCCCCCCACCAGGGATGTGTCTGCAACCAAGGTACATGCCCTTGATCAGAATCAAACCCGGGACCTTTCAGTCCGCAGGCTGATGCTCTATCCATTGAGCCAAACCGGTTTCAGCACTGCTTTGCTTTCCTTGCTTTTTTCTACCTCCGCCATGGAAGCCATTGCTGCAGAACAAAGGGAGTGCCTCTCCTGGAGACATTGCCTAGAAGCAGTGGGAGGGCTGGAGAAGGCCATCTTCAGCTGCCCTGCATGCCACCGTTGGTCCCCTCCCCCTGGGACCTTGGCAAAAAGGCATAAGGCAAAATAAGTCTCACAAGAGAAAATAAAGAGACCGGTCTCTTTGCTACAGACCAAGAAAAAAGGAAAGTGGGGAGGGGGTAGGAGATAAGCCATTCTCTTTTACTGTTTCCTGTGCAGTCTCATGTGGACTTATCTATGCGGCAGACCACACTGAAAATGTGAAGGTCATGATAACTGAGACATCTGCTGTCAACATCTAACTGTAAAATGTTTATCTTGATCTACTTTGGGCTTTAATAATAATCAATGTCCCAAGAAAGACAACATAGGTAAGTGTCAGTGGGATGGCAAAATAGTCAAAACACCTCTAAGGGACGAACAGGAATGTGAGTGTTCCAGTGACGAATGTCTCCTCAGCTAGTTCTCTGGGCGCCATCTGACCTTCCTGTTTTAGGAGGTCTCTACTCAGCAATAGACACCTGGCTGTCTCCTTTCCCACTTCTGACAGAGGCTGAGGTTGAAGGAGCAGAGACCCATGTGCCTAAGTTCTCTAAATACACTGGACTCAGATGAGTCAACAGAACAGGCAGGGTGATTCTGGGATTTCAGACCCCCTGCTGATGCTGTCTTCTCAACTCTGCTGAGCAGTTATCTGGCTTCAGGAAGAGATTAACTCACATGCAGCCGCCTTTCAAAATAAACACCAAGGACTATTTACAGGCAGGAAAATTTGTTCATGAAGTACTAAGTGCAAAAGCCTGTAATAAACATTGTGTACAGTATGATCTGTACTTGTGAGCCTAACCAAATTAACTGGACACATCAACATGTGCCTCAGGAGACTTAGCCAAATTCAACCATGGCCAGTGCCTCAGCTGGGGAGAGAGTGTGGGGATTGCTATATATATAAATGGGAGTGTTTATTTCTCTCTATTTCCTATCACAAATGTCATTTTCAATTTTCAAAGTAAGAAAGAGACTAACCCAACACTTCACAGCAAGGAAGTGCTGGAGCCTCCACAGATGTCCCTTAGAAGCTGGTCTACCTAAGTGCGAATATACCTTGGAAATAATGTAGTCCTCTTTCCCCTTTGCTTTCATTAGTGTTGTCTTCATTTTTTGTACAGACAGCATGGAGTGGCAATCTTCTTCTCTAATAAGGATTCTGGAGTGTGGGGGGCTGAAGAATCTAGAAAGGGAGAAATTCCTCTTCCACACAATTTCATGTGCCAATCAGCTTCCTGCATAAACCACCCCTCCCCGCAACTTCATGCCTACATCCCATTAGCAGAAAAAGAAAAAAAAACAGCCAAACTCCAGCTACTCAGAGAAACATCCCAGTCCCTCCCAGGCTGCCCATCATCTCAGTGAAGTGCTGAGTGTAGTGAGGGGGCATGTGCTGGAAGAATCTGTCCTTAGTTCTAGCCTAACCACTTGCAATCAATAATGTCACAAGGTCAGGTCAGCTCCCAGGCTTTTCCCTTGCTTGTCTTTCTAGAACTGACAGCCTGTGTACTCACTGTGATAACTTTTTCTCTTTGGAAAGCTGACTTTTAAACCGACAACAAAAGTAACAGTTGCACTTACACAAGAGAAAGTGAGGAAACTTCTGGCGGGTTCCTGTGTTTGCTCATCAACTGACATTATTTGGGCCCCTTCTGAAGGAGGAGAGAAACAGCAGGCCATAGTATAATTTAAACAACAGTGACAAGGAACTGGTCAAAGCCAGAAAAATCCTAAGCGAAGTGGAGCGAAGTGTGGGAAACTCTTTCTAGAATTTCAGTGATCAAGCATTGATAAAATAACAGAAGTCTATTTTTCCCTCTCTCAGGGCCCCCTTTATTCACAATCTGAATGTGAAAAGTAAGAAATCCAGCTTACCTACACTTTACACTGTGCTAATTGTGTGTGGGGTGCTGTTATTTGAGAGTGGAGCCTCTCATCTCTTTTCTGAAGGACTTGGTGCAGGGCAAGTGCCTTGTCACCTTCTCTGTCCTTTGAGGAATTTGTGAAGAGCACCACAGTGGAATCTTTCATTCTGACTGTTTGAGTTAGGGAGGTTTATAGCATCTGTTGTTTGGTCTCATCTTCCTCAACTGCACCAGCAGGATTCTGCCCCTCCCCATTATCTTTAGAGGCACATTTCCATGTCAAAGACCTCCCTGGAGAGCAAGCCTCTTTTCTTCCACCCCCTGCCTTCTCTGTGGCTGCCTTACCTTAACTCCAACCTGCCCAGCCCTCCTTCACTGTGGCAATTGCAAGGAGCAGAACTTTATTTAGAAATCAAAACCAGAGAAATAGCTTCTCTCTGTGAAGGATAAGAGCAGTTTAATTGCCCTTGAAAATACCAACTTGTAAGAAAGATCACTATCTCTTGCAGTAAAATAAACATAAAAATAAGAATCATTCTTCAGTGAAATTGTAGATTTTCCTTAAGAAAAATGGAAATGCTAAAACCTTTATATGCTGCTAGGAAAATCCATAGTAGGCTAATTAAGAAGAATTTATAAGGGAGTTGTGAGTAGAGTTTAATTTGTTTTGCATCTAGATGCTACTGATGATATGGGCTCTTAGTTCTAGAGTTCGGCAAAGAAAGAATACAGAACCAAGAACTCTAATGCAAGAGGATGCTTATATAGTATGCAAAACAAAAGTACCCGGAAGAGAAGAATTAAGTGGCTGCTCAGAGAGCTATCTTGGCCTAGAAGCAGAAGAGGTGAGCCAGCTGGGCTGCATGGGCTCAGGAAACAAGTTACAGAGGCAAAAGAAGGGCCCTTGAAGACAGGTGCAGGGGGTTAGCCCAGGACAAGCTGCTGCCCACGGCACCACTGGTTGCAGGTCTGGGGGTGACGGGGAATCCTTAGCAGTTAGGAGAAAAAAAGCAAAAATACAGGCCTAAGGAAAGAAGGTGCTCTAGAGAGATAGTATGCCCTGGGTCCTTTGCATTAAGGGTTTTTATCTGTTTTCTAAAGGCAGAAATTTTAGGAGAGATCTGAGAGGAGGATCTCAATAGAATATTTAACAGTTTTCCAGGTGTGTCCTTCAATATGCTGATTCATTAAAACAAACATATAGTGTCAGGGTCTTGGTCTCTACTGACTGGCAGCCACTAAGATGGGGGGTTATTAGTCAGCGTTGCTGATCCCGATATCAGCCATAGTATTGATTAGTCTGATTTTGCTGTTTTTCTGGGCCTGGAGCTGAAACACAACTGAGGCCTAGCTGCTATCTCTAATTTGATCAAAACTCTGTTCTGTGGTCAACTGACCCAATATTTTTGCTCCTAAGATCATTTGATGCTGATCAGAACCGAATTTTCCTGAGGGCTTACTGCTTAAAGAAATGGTCAAGCAAGGGAGAAGGAGGCAAACTGAGTCAGAATGCTGAAGGAGGCCAGTTTGAATCATCTATGGGTCTCAGTTTCCCCGTTCCACTTGCCAAGGAATTTTCCTAGCTTCTTCCTATCCTGCCTCATATAGACTGTCTCCTGACAAATTCAATTCAATGGATACAAAAAAGGTTCTCCATGTTCATTCCATGTTCTTATTCTTCTAAGATTGGGGGAATCTTCAAACCCATCACTGCTTTTGCACTTCTGGCAGATCTTGGGAATTTAAATCCATTTATTTCCTTTCAATTTTCAAGATTAGAAGGCCCTCAAGATGGAGCTACACTTGAGAATAGTTTTCGGGCGTTTTGATAAATGCTATTTAGATTCAGGTAAGATATTTTCCTGAAGCCACCAAAAGCCTAAGAAAGATCCCACACTAAACATTCACCCATGAGGAACAAAGGCTCAGTCGCTCTTATTTGGTATACTGTAACAGAATGAAATGTCTGTCCCTCCGACTCCATCTTGTTCTAGCCTGTATTGTGCCCATGGCTTTTAGGCTAATAGCTCCTGCTTTAGACATGCTAATCATTAGGGGAATTCTGCTTGGGGCTTGAGTGTTTTTTTTTTACTAAAGCAGCCTCTCCCATTTTTCCTTTCCTTGACATAAAACAAGCCTGAACTCTGTACTTTCTTTAGATGGATTTGAAGATTAGGTCTTCCATCTTTTCCGTTGGCACCTACTCAATCAATAAACCTTACCTTACTCCAAACTCTAATGTTTTGAGTTTTAGCCTTTCTAAACATCGGGTACACAGACTTTGGATAGTAACAATACAGAGTAGACACCCCATTGGACTTCGGATGGCAGTCTCCCCCCCCCCCCCCCCCCCCTGGGTTCCTCACTAAAAGGTGGTCTTAGACCCAGAGGAAAAGCCAAAGCCTTCGGGTTCCTGTTTATTTCTCCTGCTCAGAATTCACCCCTCCCCCCCACCGCCCCATTCTAGAATGAGTCATACTGAAATACTAGAAGTTCTTGAACAGGCCTGTTCTTTTCTTTCTCCAGATATTTCACAAAATATCTCTTTCTTTGAAATGTTCTTCCTCCTCTTTGCTCCTAACTTCTACTTGGCTAACTGTTATGTCCAATTGACTCCCAGTCTTCAAAATATGTTAGATTTTTCTCCTATATAATGTCATAACTGGTAGGAGGAACAAATAAAGCAAAACTAGGGAAGAAATAAAAGTTTCAGAAAAATGTCTAGTGCCTCGCCTCTTACCTCTGTTTTTTTTGTTTTTGTTTTTTGGTTTTTTTTTTGTTGTTGTTTTTTAATGTGGTACTTGGAAGCACTAATTACCTTTTCTCTGATTCTTAAAAATGTTGATTCATGTCTCGCTAAAACCAGAACAAATTTCTAGGCTTGAAAGTAATAAGTCTATGCTAGTAGAACTTTTAAGAGTTTCATATATAAGATGGTTAAAACAATTTAGGAAGTGATTCTCATGGGAAAGGTTAAAAGGGGCCAAATTTTTGCTACTCCAAAATTTGCCTTTTGGGATACTGAGTTTACAGTGGTTATTAAGAAATAAAATACTCAGAAATAACTGTTGACCCTCCACCTTTACCTGCCTAAAGGAATTCAGATTTGCTGTATGACAGTATATGTTTATAGAAAGGGGACATTCCCTTAGCATCATAATAAACTAAATGTGACAGGCAGGCAGAAACTAGCGGAAGCTGCTTGTTGAACTTCATTCTGTGTCCCATTGTTTCTTGGTGGGCAAAAAAGAATTTAAAAAAAAATATATATATTTTTATCGATTTCAAAGAGGAAGGGAGAGAGGGAGAGAGAGATAGAAACATCAACGATGGGAGAGAATCATTGATCAGATGCCTCCTGCACAGCCCACACTGGGGATCGAGCCCCCAACCCAGGCATGTGCCCTGACTAGGAAACAAACCATGAGCTCCTGGTTTTTAGGTTGATGCTCAGCCACTGAACCACACCAGCCAGGCCTAGCAGGAATTTTGTTTTTTTATGTTTGTTCTTTTTCACCTACCTGTAAATTGTCTGCTTTACCTTTGAAATTCCAGACCCCTGCCTGTTTCTCCTTTGTACAAAATGGTACATAAACCTCAACTGCCCAATGCATCTTGGGCTCTTATATTCTTATGGAACACTTGCATGTACTTCTAGAATACATTTTGGATGTTTTACCTAGATAATCTGTCTCATGTTAATTTTATTATTAGTACAATTAGAAGAACTTAGAAGGTGGGAGGAAAAATATTTTTTGTGTCCCAACAAGGTCAAATTAGGACATTTATTTTCAAAAGTACCTAGGAGATTTTCGGAAGTGTATAAATCTTTGGTTTTCAGATAGTTTACAATATACCGTGTTTCCCCGAAAATAAGACATCCTCCGAAAATAAGACCTACTTACAGGTTTCCTTCTGGGTGAAATATAAGGCATCCCCCCCGAAAATAAGGCCTATCTCCAGACTCTTGATATTGCAATAAATAAGCCATTCGAAGACAATTGGCGCATGGAAATTAATGACTACATTGAAAATAGAATGGAGAGAAATCAGTGTGGAAACTTTGTGAAACCTAAACTGCAAGAAGTTGTGACTTGGGTGAAGAATTCATGGGAGAAAATCACTGACAGTTGCTTGCAAATGCACTGCGAGCAGGCTACCTTGACAAGAAGTACTCATTTAAAGACAGTGCTAGTGCTATTGCTAAACATGAGAGATTTGGTCCACTGATACTGAAAGAATGGAGTCACAAGAAATTCACCAGGAAATTCAGGAATTGGATTGTTATGATAATGTTCCAGAAGATGATGACATGATTGTCATTGAATAAATGAGTAAATTCTTGATACTGTAGGATTCAATTTTCTGGTTTGTGTTGACATCTACTGTACTACCATACCGTAAATTTCTTTTATTTTCATTTAACAATAAATGTGTACCGTATTCTTCTTCATGGAAAAATAAGACATCCCCTGAAAATAAGACCTAGCGCATCTTTGGGAGCAAAAATTAATATAAGACACTGTCTTATTTTGAGGGAAACAGGGTAGCAGTGGATATAGCACTTGTATTAATTTTCTATTACTGTGTAAAAAATGACCACACATTTAGTGGTTTAAAACAAAACTCATTTATCAGTACCAGTTCTGTAAGTCTGCAGTCTGCATATGACTCAACTGTGTTCTCTCCTCAGGGCTACATACTCCATGTGTTGGCTGAGTTTTTATTTGAAGACTTGGAGTCCTTTACTAAGTTCTCTCAGTTGTAGGCCATGGTAGATCTAAAGTCTCCCTTTTTTTGGTGGCTGCCAGGGACTGTTTTCTGCTTCTTGAGACCACTCTCAGATCTTTGCCATGTGCCCTTCTCCATCTTCAAAACCAGCATCAGAGAATTTCTTTTGTGTCAAATCCTTATCACCTTTCAAATCTTTTGCCAGGAAGAGCCTCATCCCTTTTATGGTCTCACTGATGAGATCAGATTAGGTCAACTGTGACATATAATATGGCCTATGCATGGGAGTCATATCCGGACCTATTCCTAGGTCCTTCCCACACTCAGGGGGAAGGGATTATATAAATCGTGGGTCATCCTGGGCCATTTTAGCATTCTGCCTATCCCAGCACTCAACAAATAAGATAAATCCACTTGAAAGCTATAAAATATTACATGGATGCTTAGTGAGAAGATAAATTTGCTTTATAATAATATGTGCTTAATATATGGTAGATGCTAAATCAGTATTTTTTTTAATATGTGGGAAATACAACATATAAACTGAGAGCACACTAGTACAGTGGTTGGCAAACTCATTAGTCAATAGAATCAAATATCAATGATTGAAATTTTTTTTGAGAGCCAAATTTTTAAAACTTAAACTTCTTCTAATGCCAATTCTTCAAAATAGACTTGCCCAGGCCATGGTACTTTGTGGAAGAGCCACACTCAAGGGGCCAAAGAGCCGAATGTGGCTCCAGAGCTGCAGTTTGCTGACCACGGCACTGGTATATTGAACTGTGTTAATCAAAACTTCATTAGTTAAATAAGAAAACACTTTGATCCACAATTTTCATAGTTTGATTATCAAGTTTCTGGGTCATTTTTTACACAGTAATAGAAAATCAATATGTGTTATATCCACTGCTAGACTGTTAACTATCTGAAAACCAAGGATTTATACACTTCCAAAAATATCCTGGGTATCTTTGAAAATAAATGTCCTAATTTGACCTTATTGGGGCACAAGGGGAAAGTAAACTCTATAAGGCAGCATTAGGGAGAGTTGGGGTAGATAAAGGGGCTTCACACATCTAGGCATTTTGAGACAGTCTTGAAGGACAAGTCAGAAGACCTGAATTATGGGATAAATCCCAATCAGTAACCACAGCAAGTAGCTTGGGATCAAAGGCAAGAACATAGGATCCATCAAAAGAACAACCCAGTGTTTTGCTTATTCACTGAGTTTCTTGAAAGAATCCACGTACAAGGTTACTAATTTTCCATTTAGTATATCGCTGTCTTTGAAAGGGTTGATGAAGTTCCATAAGTAATGTGCTAATAACTTGGCAGCTAATGAGAAAGACCTACCAAAGTACCATGGATTCAACCACCAGCCAGTCAGGTTGACAGTGTCTTCTAGTGTCTAATAGTAAATTGAATGGTGTTAATTGAAAGTACTTCTCTGGAATCACTTAATAAAAACAAAAACAGAGACCCTTCCTGGTTACATAACTCCTTAATTTGAAGCAACTTCAGCGCTTTATGGGCTGACCTGTTTAGAGCTGTTCCCATTCCTGTTTCACAAATGGAAAGAAGCTGAGGTATACTGAAGGAAATGAACTTGCCCAAGGTCTTAGTAAATCAGTTGAAACACAGGAAAGTTAATGCAACATCCCCAAATAGTTTATAAATTTCTAAAATGGAGGTAAAAAAAGCTATGTTGACAATGTAAATTGATGTCTGCTTTTCTAAATTGGATATTAATTCTATACATTTCATTACAAATTCTGACATTGCTCTCAAAATTTTCTAGCCCTAGCACTGAAATGGTTGGATACATGCCCTATGTGGAAAATCTGGATATTTTATATAGGAAGCAACTTAGTTGCTAAAGATTCACATAAAGCCTGACTGACTAAGGATGTAAGTTTGGAGATTTTTATATTCAAGCATTTTTATTTAATTGGTAAGTACACAGTTTAATTGTTTGACTGGAGTTACCAGACTGGTTCTTTTAATGTTATGCAAGTATTATGAATGTCTTCTAAAGTTACTGGGAAAGGGTATTCAAGACATTGTTACTACTTATAGAAAGTCCAGTTCTAAGTACTTTTAGAAACTCGTGGCTACTGTTTACCACACTCTTAGCTGTTAAAGGAGAAGTCAGAGAGTCACAGAAGTAGAGAGGGACAACTTATATAACTGAAGGAAATGAAAGTGAAATCTTTGTAAAATTTCAGCTCACTATGATTGAAATTCTAATAAAGAGTAAACGAAGTCATATCTTGTGTAAGAGTAGAAGTTGAATGTAAGGAAGAACTTGGAAGTCAATGGCCTGTATCTGATAACAGAGTTTCACAATGTTCTTCTCATTGTAACTGAGAAAAACATTGGTGCCTAATTTCTACTGAAATATCACTTCTGTAGATGTTTGGATAAGGTGAATTCCATCACACATTAATGCAACAGGAATGTATTTGGGGGAATAATGTCCTAAAAACTGAGTACAAGTGACGTGGATGTTGAATGTTTGTGAGGTAAGCTCCAAAACTATGAGTGTGCATGTTTTTATAACAAATTGTTATTCAACTAGAACGTTTTGGGTATTTTCCTACATTAAGAAGGAAAACAGAGCATTTTAAAATGGTGAGTTTTAAACTAGGAAACAACAGCAAAATATCTAGTGAGACAGAATATGCCAGAGGAAAACCACAAACCACATTGTTACTTTGTGGATTGACTATGACAAAATGCTCCCTCCCTTTCCTCTCGCAAGAGCTGCTTTCAGCTCAATACTAAATATCCTATATAATAAGAGAGGAATATGCTAATTGTCCATTATGCTGTAACTTCACGACCAATCTACAAGTGATGGAGAGCTACAGGAGGGTGGGGCAGTGGGTGGAGAGCTACAGGAGGGCAGGGCAGCAAGCTATGAGCAGCAGAGAGCTACCAGTGGTGGTGGGTGGGTGGCCGGCTGAGCCAAGCGGATTCCTGTGCAGGGCTACTAGTTGTTGACGTAAAAAAATCTCAGGGCACTAAAAAGGCATCTACTCCATCTTTCTAGTTTTTGTTTTTCTTCCTTGTCTACTGCAATTCCACTTGAGAAATGAGAACTAAATATGACCCTAATTATTGAAGATCAGAGCTACACTCTGAATAAAGACTACCTATTAAAAGATGATGCCAAAACCTGGTGGCTTTTGCTGTCTTTTTGGTGCTGTCATGAGGAGTAAGGGTTAATGAAAGAACGCAAATCTGCCCAAGCAAATCGCTCTTTGCTCAGAAAATGAAATGCAAATATGGATGTATAGATGGTCAATATTGCCACTTAGAGGCTTTGAAACTGTGCTGGCATCATGCCAGGCTTTTTTAGACTATTGGTGGGGGAAAGGAGTTGAGCAGCAGGAAAACAGCTAAACCACATGCAGTTCCCTTTTTTTGTTCTATTCACCTACCACCTGTATAACTGTGAATGAAGTAAGAAAATTCTATCTCATTAGTTATAAGTTCCCTGGATGGTATCCTGGAACCAACAAGCATCTAAAACTTAGGCTTTATCTTTTAAATGTTCTAGAGAATATCTACAATGCAATTGGTGACTACAGAAAGCTTTATGAAATTCTCAAGTCAGAAATGTTTAGCATAACAGATAGATGTATGGCTTGTACCAGATGTACCCTGTGTGTGGAATGCTTCTCCCAGATTTACATGCAGTTATTACCTTCTTGATAGCTAGGTCTTCTTTTAAATGACATTACCCAGAAAGGACTTTTCTGACCCCCCTACCCAGCAGATCCATAAGATATGTTTTGTTTTTATCAGACTACTGGCCACTGCCTGCTATTTTCTCTTGTATGTGTTCTATCTGCCCACCTCTCACTTGAATGCAAGGCTCCATAGAGTGGCAATTCATTATTGTTTCCCTGTTTCTAGAACTTGTCAAGCCAAGGGTAGGTTCTCAATAAATACTGTTAGAATGAAAAAACGAGTAAATGAATGAGCAATACAATATATTCTGCCAGTATTGAAAGCCTTGTTTGCCAGAGAAAGTGATTTGGTCTTAATAGTCTTAATATTCTGCATCTCATACTCTTATCTGTTTACCAATGATACTAAAATGAGGATTATTGCTGTTATGTGTGGGCTTTTACATCAGACTTTTACCAGTATATAAGCTTGAAAAAGGCTTTGTCTGGCCACACCGACGTGGCTCAAGGGATGAGCATTGACCATAAGGCAGGGGCCATAGTTCCATCCCCAGTCAGAGCACATGCCCAGGTTGGAGGCTCAGTCCCCAGTGTGGGGCATGCAGGAGGCAGCTGATCATTGATCCTCTCTTATTATTGATGTTTTTTTTTCTCTCTCTCTGAAACAAACAAACAAACAAATATATATATATATATATTAAAAAAGGCTTTCTCTGAAAGAAAAATAAGATTATCAGAGAATTTCCTTTGAAGATAAACAATAATAGATCAAAACTGAGAAAGGAAGTTACCATAAAAAGACAGAATAGATAGAATGGGTCTTAGGCCAATAAAATTTGATAGATAACACTTAATGTTTTATCATATCTAAAAAAAAAAAAAAAAAGAAAGACAAGTATAAGCATCCATTAGCCATGAAAACGTAAAAAAAAAAAAAAAAAAAAAAAGTTTCAGAGGCTAACTTGCCAGTAACTGTCTGCACATGGAAGTATAGGTCTCCCTTGCGTTTCCCACGCTGCCTGTAGGCTGCGGTTGCTTTTAGGACGAGATCAGCACCTGATCTCGCTGAGCTGCGCAACCTGCTGACGTTCTGCTTTTGCGACAAAAGGCGAAAAGCGGCGCCTAGCATGCATTTTGCAGCAGCTGTTACCGGGGCAGGGGGGCGCCCGGGGGCGCCCAGCAGTAAACGTGTCCCCGCCAAGCTGCCTCCCCAGACCTCGCTGGCCACCTGCGCACCAGGCCGTGGCACTTTGAACTGTGTGGCGAGTACCTGCGCTTCATCCCGATTTGCTTCATGTGCCTAGTTAGCAAGATGCACATTAACGTACCAGCAAACCCTTGGAGCGCTCGTAAGGGTGTTATGCTTGGTGCGAAACTGGACATCACTAAGCCTACTTGGTAGGTTATTTTGGGGTCTGGGAAGGCACACAATTAATTATAAATGAATGGCATTTGCTCTTTGCTTATGGAAGGTTTCATAGGAATGCGGTACTTGCTGACAGTGGGGAACCACCTGTCCTGTGCGTCTTGGAAGAGGGAACCATAGTCAACAGGCTTCACCTCTGCAAGATGGTGGCATCTCACCACGACAGCCTGGTGCCAGTAAGTATTTTCTGCTTCCCAGGACTCCAAGTAAAGTTTCGGTGTGAGTTGGCTTTCCCGAGAGGTGTGCCTGGCCCCAAAAGAGACTAGTAATAAGGACTTAACGTAGCTTAGTCCCTGGGATAGCCGTTGCTCATCACACATAATTAATAAATTGGCATTGGGTTTATATAGCTACCCTGGAGTTGTCCGTAAAAGAGATGTGCTGAGCCCTAGCCAGTTTGGTTCAGTGGATAGAGCGTCGGCCTGTGGACTGAAGGGTCCAGGGTTCGATTTTGGTCAAGGGCATGTACCTCCGTTGCAGGCTCCTTCCTGGCTGGGCTCTGGTCAGGACTCGTGCAGAAGGCAACCAATTGATCAATTGATGTATGTTCTCTCTATCTTTCCCTCTCTCTTCCACTCTCTAAAAATCAATGGAAAAATATTCTCAGGTGAGGAGATATATATATGCTGACAATTCACATAGCTGAGGCAGCTGGGTTCCTGGCAATGATCTGGACCCTGGTAAATTCACTAGAGTGATGAATAAATGAAGACGTTTTGAGGGAGGCACAAATACTGGCCAAAAACTTTGTTTGGATTTCTGAATTAATGTCTATTTCCTGTCAATGAAATACATTGATTACTTGACTGAGTACAATGTTCTGTACAAGTCACCATTGTCATCTCTCAGGTGGAAGGAATTTGGGTGATGAGTATTTAGAAATTCAGATCTCAGGCTCATTAGTGATTTTACAGCCTCTCCCTGGGACAGGTCTTAACAGGAGCATAAAGGAAAAGGGGTGGTTCTTTTTCATGGGATGCCTCCCTTAGCTGTAAAGCTGAGTTGGAGCTCTTGCTGCCCACCTTGATGTTCACAGCCAAGTTCCTCTGCAGGGGCTCTGTGCCCAGGAGCCCAGATGGAGCAACCTCTCCCTCCAGCTTCTATTGCCTGCATTTGGCTGCAAATAAAAATATGACCAGACTTTGCAAAAGGGTCGGCTCAGTGATGTGTGTCTTTGACCCAATCTCTGCTTTCCCTTTTACCAGAGACGGTAGCCCTACTGTTTTCAACTACCTCTCATATTGCCATTTATATTTTGATCAAATCTCATTCACACTGATGCCTTAACTTCTCCCAGACTGCTTTTATTTGAAAGTAGTTTTTCTTCAATTTTGTTACAGAAACAAGATAGCAAGTGATAAGGAAGGGAAAAGGGATGCCATTTGTTTGTGTCTAACATCATGCTATGGTTTGGTGTGAGAGAAGGCCTGGATGTCTTTCATGAGGTAGTTAAGAATATTGACTTGAATTCAGGAAAAGCTGGTTTCAATACCTTGTTTCACCCCTCATTAGCTGTTTAATTTAGGGCATGTTTTTAGCCTCAATTTTTTCACCTGCTAAATGGTACTAATAACTACTTCAGGGTGTGGTTGGGAAGAATAAACAAAATAATGAATTTAGGGATTAACATGATCCCTGGCATTTAGCAATCTCTTAATACTTGTTTTTATCTTTTATTATTATTATTATTATTATTATTATTATTTTATCATCTCTGTCCTCACCTTTAGATTCCTTTCAGTTTTTCTCAGAAGGAAGAACCCTGCTAATCCTTGCTCAATGTAGACAGCTCTTCAGCCCAGAGGGACTTGCCAAAATCTACAACTGCATGATTAACTGACCTTCTACCTTTTTGTCCTTATTCTTTGCTATTCTCATAGCTTTCCTCATCTCACCCAGCCTCTAAGGATCTGAAGCCCATTTCACTGCGCCTTGTCTCTCCTTTTGTGTGTCAATTCCATCCTGAGACCAATAGAGTAACTATCCTTCTGTTACTCACTTGAGTCAACAGAGAAGCCAAGGGCTTATGGACTTGAGGCCTTAAGCTGAAGTTTGAGGACAGGCCAGGAGGTACCTGGCGAGGACTATTGTGGTGAAGGGCAGTGTCTGGCAATGTGAGAAGTGGGGAGACACAAGAGCAGGAGTGTCAGTACTGGATGATGGTGGCTGCGAGTGAGAATTAGAGAACCCAGGTTGCTTGATGGTGGAGACCATGCTGCCGTTTTCCCCATGTCACCAGCTCCTGGCACAGTGTTCAGCATAAAGCGAGCCCTCAACTGTAGTTGGATAAAAATTACAAAAGGGAGGAGTAAACTTTAGGAACTTTGTTGTCTAAATTGTGTTTGGGAAACCATTGGTTTGCCTGAATACCGATGACAGCCTTTCTAAAAGGAGCTTCAGAACTACATATTTACTTTGCCTATGTAAAAATTAGGTATTAAATGGCATTTATGGGAGCTGCTTGAGTTTTATTAATATACTAGAGGCCCAGTGCATGAACTTTGTATATGGGTAGGGTCCCTAAGCCAGGCTGGTGATCAGGGCTGATCTGTGGGGTGATCGGCAGAGCAAGTGGGGAGCTTCCACTGGCTCTTCCCTGGTCAGCTTGAGCTGACACCCCCCCCCACCCCCCCCACCCCCCACCTTCCTCTGTGGGAGGTGACTGGCAGGGCAATTGTGGGGAGGGGGGAGTGGGGGGGAGCTGCTGGCACCCTCCTTGGCTGGCCTGGGTCCTGTGGGCTGGGGCAGCTCCTGCATTGAGCATCTGTCCCCTAGTGGTCAATGTGCATCACAGTGACCAGTCGTTCCAAAGTTTGGTTGATTTGCATATCAGGCTTTTATTATATAGGATAGCAACATTACTCATTATACTTGTAATTACATTGCTGTAAGATTAACTTTGTTTTGTTTTATTTGATTGCATCAGCAGGCACTATATATGCTGAAGATATATTTACAGAATATGAGGCTTAATCCAGAAGTAACAACAGAAGCCCTTGTCTTTGCTTTATAATCATACCTCACGAGCTCAGACATCATAGGATGTAGTGCATGTGCCACATTTGTTCATTCATAAATTTAAAAAGGAAATAAAGAAGGGAAAGCACATTGCTCAGAGTTGAAGGTAGGGCAAGAGGGGCCAGAATGAGGGCAGTCAGTGCAGAACATTCTGCAGAATGTATTCCTAGGGAGTGAATAACATGAGACATTTGGGGAAACCCATTGGTCACATGGAAGGGGAGAAGTAGCGAGAAGGGGTGATGGGAAGTGGGTGCAGCACCATGATACCCGGTAGGCATTGCAGCCATTCTTCCCTTCTTGATAACAGAGGCAATTACATAAAAATCTTACTAAAGAGAGATATTTGTGTCTTATGTTTCTATATTAGGAGAAACACGAGCAATTTAATGATCAATACTTTCCTGAGAGCCAAAGAAAGAGTAAAAATTAGACATATAAAATTTTATTTTCTACTTTAATAGCACTTGTCCTTTTGGTTCCCAAGCTTTTGTTTGTAAACATAGTTTGATTTTCACTGAATATTTTTCTTTGAGTTAATATCAAATCTTCTTACATCTAATCACTTACCAAGCTCTGAACATTCAGATTTTTTAAATAGCTCTCAAATCTTCTGTCTTTGGACATTACCAGAAGGACATCTCAAGGAAAGAATTCATGTCTGAGATAATTACTAAAGAAGTGCTTCCAGAAGAAGCATGTAAAGGAGTAAGAGATCTGAGACCAGGAAGGATGTGGTTTCAGCTTGATCAAATAGGGAACTTTTAAGTATAACTTATACTATGGGATATGTCCCAGTCAGAATAAAAGAAGCTAGGCTTTTATACTTGTATTTCATAATCAATGGCCAAGGACTGAGGAATTTGAGGAGTTAGTGGTATGTGTGTATGGCAGGGGTGAGGGGTGGGCGATACAGGGAGGGTTGGTGTGTAAAGAGTGAACTTTTAGTCACTTTGAGCTCTTTGTGGGCAAAGCACCATCAGCGGCCCAGCAGTGTCTCCAAAGGAGAAACAGGTGTGAGGAATGTGGGCATTCAAGTCAAAGCCCAGCTGAAGGGAGTGCACAGAAAATGTTAACTCAGATGCCTGGCGGTCTGCGTGGACATAGGAGTGTCCACCATGATCTCTTCTTGACTCTCTCTGTCTGACTTTAGTTCATGTCCCATTATTATTTATCTTCAGAGTTATGTAGTGGGTTCCTAACCTATATTCTCTGATCCATGCAGGCCTGCTCTAGTAAATTCCTGTTGCAGTAAGCATTCTTTCTAAATTGCAAATCTGGTAGTGCTAGTCCAGTGCTTAAAAGTTTTTTGCTTGAAGTCCAAAACCTCTCAGCATGAGTTGTCTGACACTTTTGACCTGACCCCTGATCCCAGACTCGTAGGGTTATAACCATATAGCCCATTGATTTTACTTGCCATTCTCTGACCTCTGGGATTTTGTAAAGCTATACCCATTACCTGGAAAGACCTTCTCCCACCTTGTCGCTTGGCTCACTGTTACTCTCCTTGGAAGATCCAGCCAAATCTTCATGGCCTCTGGCTTCCCATTACATCTTGGGCTCACACTGTTGTAATATTTGCCACATGCTATTTTCTCACAGCCTCTTAAAAAAAGCCCTGTGCCCTGCTCATTTCTGCATGTCATTATTCTTGGAAGCTAATAGAAGATAATGTGAAATGGAGGAGCAGGGATCTGTCTTTGTAGGTATCTGCAGAATGAATGTGGTCTGCAGGCTTCTTGGACCTCATTCTTTATGTGTTAGGCCATGGGGGCCATGTAGAGGGATGGTTACCTCTAAGTTCCATAAAATGTGCTTGGCATATATTATCACATGTAGTCCTCTTGGATGAGGATTGAAATGGGTGTTACTACACAAGCCACAGGTGATTACATTGAGGTCTCTTGAGATCAGAGGTCGCGTTGTATTTCCAGAGATTTTTCTGGCTTCCTGATGATTCTGTCTTTCAGAAAAAAAATATAGCTTCCATGTTCACTTTGGCCTGCATCTAAACTGAAAATGGCAGAGATATTTATTTAAGGCAATTAAACATATATTACTGAAGACCTTAGACTTCAAGCAAAGACCTGACACTGTGCTAGGTGCTAGGCATGTGAAAATGAATACATCATAGAACCTGATTATTATGGGCTTATGGGCCAAATTGTGCCCCTGCCCCCATTCTCCCTCTCCCCATACATATGTTGAAGTCCTAATCTTTAATACTTTAATATGTAACCTAATTTGGAAATAGAGTCATTGCAGTAATTAGTTACAATGAGGTCATACTTGAATAGGGTGAGCTTCTAATCCAATATGACTGGTGTCCTTATAAAAAGGGTGCCATATGAAAAGACAGACATGCACACAGGTAGAGTGCCACATGAACATGAAGGCAGAGATAGGGGTGAAACATTTACAAGCCAAGGAACTACATTATTATTTACTAGAGGCCTGGTGCATGAATTCATGCATGGGTGGAGTCTGGTCAGCCTGCCCCAATTGGGGCTGTTCAGAAGGTGGGGCTGGCCAGGGGGAGGGGCTGCAGGAGGTGGGGGGGGGGAGGAGCGATTAGGCTCTGATCAGGCTGGTTGGCCGCAGTGTGTATTATAAGTGACTGGCTGTTCCAGTCATTCTGTCATTCTGGTCACTTGGCTTTTATATATATGGATGAGTATCAACCTATCAGAAGAAACATTATCTTTATGACCAGAAAACAAGAAAGTTTTGACTCTCTCTCTCTCCTCCCTCCTTTTTCTCATTAAGGTGCAAAAATGGGAAATGAGGGTCAAGTCCTTTTTTTTTTTAATCTTCACCGGAGGGTATTTTTCCATTGATTTTTAGAGAGAGTGAAAGAGGAAGGGAAAGACAGAAAGAAATATCAATGTGAGAGAAACACATGGATCCATTGCCTCTGGCAGGAACCTCAACCAGGGCCCAGGCCAGGGAGGAGCCTACAACCATGGTATGTGCCCTTGACCCTTCAGTCCACAGGCTGACGCTCTATCCACTGAGCCAAACTGGCTAGGCATCCCTTTTGTCTCTTAATAATTTTTGGTGGGAGCAGTGCAAAGAGGCTGTAGTAGATTTAGAAGCAAACATGTGGGTTTGGGGACTGATAGATGTCTGGAGTAAGCAGCCTCTTATCGTTTACCAATGGGTGCCATTCCATTTCCACCCCCCACCTTTTGTAGCAAACCCTTTGTTCCCTCCTTTTTTTCTCTGAGTAAATATGTTTACTACCTAGAAGAGAACAGGGAAGAAACAGACCAGTTGCCTGGGGCAGATGGTGCCCTGTTAACAGATGATACACAGAAAGCAGAACTCCTCAGCTCTTAACTTCCTTTTACGTTCTACAGCAAGGCTTTCCAACGAAATAACCTAAAATAAATATCATTAAGAGGAAACTGAAACACAAGTCAATGGAAGACATAGTAAGAAAATCCCTGGCAGATTTAAATGATTTCATGCCTTTAGGTTCAAGTGAACTTGCAAAATGACCAATGAATCATTGAGGAGAAATCATTTTCAGGTTTTCTGTTTGTTTAGTTCTTAGAAATTCTGGAGAATATAAAATGTGCCTGATGCTTGGAGAAGAGCAAATATTGCATTCATAGTCCAAACAATATAAAAGATAATCTCAAAGAAAATACAAGTTCCTATTGATTCCCTAATTTTTTTTTAACCTATCTACATATGAATATACAAAGAGGAAAGGAGGAAGGAAGAGGCAGAGAGAAAGAGGAAGGAAGAACAGAGCAGGAAAGACAGAGAAGGGAGAATAGAAATTCATTAGATTTATGAAAATTACCTTAAGTTTACAGAGTACACACAACTCAATTTGCTTACAGTTGTGACCTCAATAGTCCTGCAAAATTCGAGGACAGGCTATTAAATCAACATGATGTATGCCTTGACAAAATAATGGAGATGACTAATAAGAACCAGAGAAGGTTAATTAAGAAAAAAAAAAATCATTTTAAACTTGGAGCTTCCTTCCTTTCCAATTTCCTTTGCCTAGTGTTTTCTCATTTTCCAGAGTGGAATTCATTCTCATTTCACCCAAAGATGCAGTCTACCCTCTCTGAACAGAATGTGGTCCCAAACTTCTGCACATATTCCCCAGAAGTGCCTCATGCCAGAACAGACGGTGGTGGTGGTCTCTTGCCCCCAGATTGTTTCCTATTCACCAAGTTTCTCATCCTAGTGCTTCCTTCCCTTCCTTGGTTTCTGTCTGCTCAGTACCCACAAATCCTAGACTTCTGAGTTAGCTACTTTCCATTTTTTTCTCAGTCTGAGAATCTTCCTAGTGCTTTTGACCATCCAAGAACTGGCTTTTCTCTTGTTTTTATCAGTTGGTTCGCCTTAGGTTCTGTATCCTTGATGGATGTTGGGTCCAAGCAACGTCTGAGCAACCCACCATCAGATGTATATTGTCTTCATGGACTACACCTGTTTTTGGATTCTCATTCTTTTCTCCTGAATTGGGAGCATTCCTGCTTCTTGAACTGTGTCATTGTTATTGCTTTAATTCTATACTAACTAGACACCAGTTCTTGGAAACACATTATTGCCCCAAGATTAAGAGCAATGGCTTCAGAGTAGGACTGGCTGAGATATTTATCTCTGAAAAATGTAAATCAGATTATATCTCCCTATGGCTTCAAAACTTCCAAGTTTTTCATCATACTTTGAATAAAATCTCAAGTCGTTACCATCGCCTGCAAAGATCAACATCATTTGGCCACTGCCTACACTGTTCTTAAGCCAAATTTAGTCTGTCTCAAGACTTTTATACCTGCTTGTTCTCCTCCCTCAGATCTTCACATTTCTGGATCTTTCTCTTCAAGTAGGTTTCAGCTTAAAGTTTACCTTTGGGGCAAAGCTTTCCTGACTATACACTTCTGCCACTCATTCTGTCAATATCATGCTTTTTTTTTTTTGTTTTCTTGGCACTTAGTGTTTTCTATAATTACCTTGTGTATTTATTTGGTTTCCTTGTTTATTTTGCTCTCCTCGACCCCCAGAATGTAAGCTTTGTAAGAGCAGGGACGCTAACCCTAGCATTTGGTCAATACTTGGTATATGGTAGGTGCTCAATAAATGTTTGAATAAATGAATGAATGAATGAATAGCTGCTTTATACTTATTGGCTACATGGCTATGTACTAATTGCTTTTATGAGCTTTAGTCTCTTATCTTTACAATGTGGCTAACAATTCCCATTTCATTGGGATTTTGTGTGAGATGAGTGGGAGTACATAGGTAAGGTGTCTAGGGCAGAGCAAAAAGTAGACAAAGCACAACATGATGCCCTGTTGGGGTTATTATATTATGCTAGTCTCTGGGAAAGGTCCTGGGCACACACATATGATTCTAACCCAGACCTTTCTCCCCAAGTGCTCAACTGCTTTGTCTGAAGGAGGATTAGAGATGTTGCATGTTTTGATGCAACATCTCGCCTCCTTTGCCCTCTGAACCTCTTCTGAGAGCCAGACTCTCCCCAGGGCCTGTCACACGCAGAGGTTGGGCCACGATCTTGGGCCTGATTATCCACATTGCCTTGTCTTATTGTGAATAAACAGCCCAGGTGCATTGACAATCCCTGAGATTACAAAACTAACCCAATTCCCTTTTATGGATGGAGCTATTAAACAATTATTTCTAACTGTATCATAGAGACCTAGTATCTTTGGAATCTCGGCAGAGAATATGTCAGACATACATATGGAAATATGATTCTTTAACATTAATGACTAATTAGATTAGGGGTGTCGAACTCAATCAGAGAAGGGCCAAAATCTAAAATCCAGCCTAAATCGCGGGCCGAATGGTTTACTGAACAGTCATAAACTGTCATTGTGATGGAAACACAGAGGAGTGCAGTGATGACGCGCGGTGCGGGCCACATTGCAAGGCCTGGCGGGACGGATTTGGCCCACGGGCCTTGTGTTTGACACATGTGAATTAGATAAACGTGAACATTTTTCTAAGATCCAAAAGCACTTTTAAGATCACAAATTATAATGAAGATTCATAGTCAGAAGACAGAAATTTCAAATTAAGAGGTCTACATAGTCATATTTGATCATGCAGGGGGTGTCTAAATTCATTGGCTTCCCTATCAGACTCTTACATTATCCTGGAGGGTGATGAGTCCCTGGGCTCTGATTTCTCTATCTTCTAATTAATTAAATAGAGTAATAAGGCTACAAAATGATGTGTGTAGCATGATACCATTTTAATGAAAACTCTATAGTCATGCATAGGAAGAAAAAAATATAGACAGACACATCAACATGTTAATTGGTGGAATTGAAATTTTAGTCTTTTTTCCCTATGATTTTCAAACTGTGCTGCTTTGATTACACCTGACTTTTTCAAGTAGAAAACAAAGTTATACAAATCAGGTCCACACTTGCCATGGAGATGCCAGTAAGGTTTTCACATTAGGAAAGACTCAGGCTGAGCTGATTTCGAGTTACAGTGTAATAGTATCTGGGACGCTGACCCCGCCTTCAGAGCAGGTGGGAGGTGGGCCCCTGGGCACACTGGGCACAGGTCTCAGAGCCCATCCTGCATGTGCTTTAGCCCAGCTGTCCAAGTCCTCACATTTTAAGAAGCTTCTTTTGAAGTTAGGAGGCAGTACACTTTGGCTTACTTTTAAGAATACATTTCTAATAAGTATAGCCAAGAAATGAATGGCCATTTTGTTAGATTGTAAGCTCCCCATTCACAGGCTGGCTGTTCTCAGAAGGAAGTGCTGGAGAAAGGATTCCTACACTGGGTGGGGTGTTGGATGAGATGATGTCTAGGGTTTCATTCCAGGCTAGAAGCTATAATTATCAAACCTGTCACTTTTACTTGTTCATTACTCACAATATCTCCATGAGATGCATATATTACTATTTTTTTTTTTTATCTATGAAGAAACTAATGCTCAGACAGATTAAATAATTTGCTAAATGACCCAGGTCTTATAAATTTCTGAGCTGGCATTTGAGGTTAGGTCTACTTAGTCTTAAACTTTCTATTATATCATGCTACTCTCTACTACTGTAATGCTCTACTTGTTTCCTTGCTTTTTCTCTTCTTCCTTCTACATATTTCCTCACATCTTTCCTTTGATTTCCATGGCTTAGGCAACAATGGCATTGGATAATATATTTGTATTTTATTTAATTGTTAATATTGACATTTAAGGGCAAAGAAATAGATGGCTGACTCCTAGATAGCACTACTATTACTTACTATAACAAAACTTTCAGTCATACGTGTCTACAGAAACCTTAAAATTAAATATTTAAAGATCACTTTTAAATATTAAACATATAGCATGAGGGTTTCAGTCAGAAACTAATGGGAAACAATTGAACAACAAATTGGAAGTAAAATCACATGCTTCAGTGCTGTTCTAATTTTAGGTTCTCCAAATTTTATTTATTTGCAGTGCACACTTTCTCCTTTTTGTGTGGATTTCTCAACTGTTTGGCATTGATTAATCCTTAGTAGTAGTTTCCCTGTGTATTATTCACAAGGCAGTAGCTCTTAATTAGGATGCCTTGATCTTCTGGTGTGTTATAAGTTACACATAGCTCCCTGGGACTGCACAAGCAGAGTTCATCTGTCACATGCTTCAGCCCAACTGTCCTCCGAGTGGGAGCTCCCCCATATTTCAGTTGCTGGAATAACTAGCTCACTAAGGGCCACTGCAAGGGAACAGAGGTAAAGAGAATGTGAAGACATGGGTGAACTGATCCCTTGACAAGTTAGTATGGCAGCCTTTATCTTTAATTTGACACATTGGTCCACGTGACAGTAAGCCTGGGCTGCAGATTCTTGTCCTCCTGAGACTCCAAGCCCCTGCAGAAAGAGCCTGGACATGGAAGTCAAACTGAGGGCTGGGATCTTATTTTGCCCTGACTGCAACTCTTATCATCTATAAAATGAGGTCATAATAACTATTCATAGGAGCTGAGAGGACCGAGTAGTTAATGATTTAATGATGCAGAAACAAGGATGTAGGAGTAAACAGGGAAATAGAACAAAAACAACAGGTGAAAATCCTCAGATGAAAGCTCTGCTTCACAAATATTTGTGCTTATTTTTTGTGTTGATCAGACATTTATGAACAATTCTGGAGATACCATTCTAGCCTCAGCTATCTTGCCAGGCTCACAAAGTCTCTTTTTAAAACTGAGTAGCATTCTATAACAGCCAAAAAAAAAAAAAAAAAAAAAAAAAAAAGCCTATGGGATTACACATGAAAATTAAAGCCAATAGAAACAAACAAAGCTCATTAACAAATTGTAATGACTATTTAATCACAATCCGGGAAACATATTTTTGTGCTTTATTGTAGCCATTCTATTGGATTAAACTATTGGATTTTAAAAGAGCATGGCACTGAAAACTCTTTAGATTAAAATATAACACTTTTTTTCAAGTATTCACCATGTCAGTGTCAGATGGGCAATGAGAGTAGTTATTAAAAAAACCTTAGCTGTGCTTTGAAACAACAAATGAAGCAAAACATAAATTACCTCATGAACTAAAGCTTGCTACAGCGATTAATGGTCAGTAGTATGTATTGTTTATTTTATCCCTGGAGCAGGGAGCAGAGATGCTCGAAAACGGCTGATTAAATACCAGTCCATCTTATTTAATAAGCGATCATTATTTCCTGCGTTAAATAAAACTGTCTGCTTATCCAGAATTCACATTTAAGTCTCAAATTCTGCTTTGGCTGGATAATCAGAAGCCATCACTGTGAACGAAAGCAGGGAGATTTTGGTCAGGGTCTCAGTGACACGGTTATATAGAAGACCAGATGGATTGGGTTGAGGCTGGATTACTTACACAAAGTCCAAAGATAAATTTAGTTGAAAATTGGTCACAGGTAGCCTTGCAGTCTCAAAGGGCATTTCTGACTAGACAAACAGTGTCTCCCAACATCCCCTCCACTGAAATAAACAGCCAAGTGTTCCCTCGCCACAGGCTGGGTAAATACTAACTAAACTGTCTGCCTCTATGCCAGTAGGAGCAACACTCCCTATTTTTTAGCAAAATATTTTTCCACTCTGGCCATCCAAGAAACTCTCCAAATCCAATACGTTTCAATAGACTTTTAAGGCTTCTCTATTTTTCACACTATTTATAGCTTTCAGATGTTGGCAGGTAGAGGACTCCATTTTCTTCAGAATAAACTTAACAAACGGCAGTGATGCAGTTTCATCATATGCCACATGGCACCGAGTATTAGCCCAATCCTTTTTTCTCATGAATGTAAACATTGACGAAGGCTAGAAAACAAAATAAACCTTTTACAGATATTGTTTCAAAGGTCATATTTATAATTTGCAGAGTTTTGTTGGGTGAGGACATGGTAACATGTGGGAACAGTTTTTACAAGGCTAAAGGACAAACATCCAGAATGCGATGATCTGCCTCCTCAATGAAGCCAAGGCTGAGGAGGGCACAAAGGAAACATTAGATGGCCCCAATGCGTCGGATTTAATACATTACAAAACATTCGCCAAGACAACACTTTATTGGTCTTTCTGAGAACCCCGAGCAATAGACAGGTTATTATTCACTCTGTTTTAGAGACGAGATATCTCAGTTTCAAGGAGATGACTTAATCCGGAGGCTTCATGGCTTGAATGTGCGGAGCTGGAAGCAGAAGCTAGATCTTCTGCCGGCTAACCCTGTTTTCCTTCCTGGACTGCACACAGCTCCTCTAAGGATTTAGCCCACAGAGCTTTACAGTGTCCCTGGGAAGACATTCTATTCCCATGAAAGCCAATGAATAACAAGAAAGAGAAGTGAAAGGGACTTGCTTAAAGAATGGTAGCTAGTATTCCAGTTGCTAGTAAAGGATTCCATTTGGTTATTAGGAAGTGAAGTCTGATAGAAATAAAAAGCTGAGTTTAAAATACCCAGTTCTGTCTCTGGCCAGATGGAGTGGGTTGAGGCTAGTTGATCTCCAGAGTACTCATCCATAGAGCTATAAGCACCCTACCCCGCCCCAGCTGGGGAAATTTCAAGGATGAAGCCTCTCTGGGGACACTTGAGAGGGAGCCTCTAGGATTTTTTCCCTAAAGAGTCTGCACCAGGATTCACCAAGGAGGCATTACTTGAATGGGGAGACTATAGCTAGATAGAGGAAAAGTGGAGTAAATCCTGACAGGGAAAAATAGCCTGAGCGAAGTAATTGTGGCAAGGGCAGTGTGCTGTCTATGTGATACAGTGAGGAGACATTACAAAAATTCAACAGTATTTAAAGCATTCTTATCCATGAAGTCAATCTGGATATTTCAGGTTAAAATCTCCAATTATCAAAAGTCCATCCTAAGACTTTTCTCCTTCCCTCCCTCCTTCCTTCTACCTTGCTGTTTGTAGATGGACACTTTGGAGTGTTTGTCAGGAGGGGTGGATTTATTTGTCCAAGGCAGGAAGGGTTGTCAAATATAGGTTTTGCATACCGCCACACCCCTGCCATGACAGACAATGCTAATCAATCACTGCTCTCTGGGCACAATCTCGGTTTCAAGGTGCACAGGTTGGCTAAAGTTGGCACAAGTGATGAGAGCTGTTTGCCAAAACAAATCTAGGACACAAATGGATCAGATGTGGCTTTTCATTAAAAAAAGTTTAAATGAATAATAGGAAATGCACTTCCTTTATCCTTCTGAAACATTTCCCCCTTCCTGTTTTGATCTCAGCAAAAGCTTCGAGCAGAAATAGACAAATGTTATTTGAAGTCATAGTCTTGTGCATTGCGAGTCTCAAAGAATATTTAGAGGCTTAAATCTGTCTCATGAATGGATATCATCTTTTGAATATTTTGTCATACAAATTTACTTCTGGATATTCTGATATTTGTCCCCTTATACATTTGAATTTCCCTTGTGCTAAAATTTGGTTTCCTAGTTCTAATGCAAATATATTATGCATGTACATATATGTAGAGGTTATGAGCTCAGTTTCTGAAGCTGGAGTTAAAAATCCAGCTCTGTCTCTTTCCAGTTGAGTGCCTTTGAACAAGTTAACTTGACCTTTCTTAGCTCTAGTTTTATCATATTGAAAAGAGACATAATAATCATTTCTATCTCATAGGGTCATGGTGAAGGGTAAATGAGATAATTCATGTATAGCATTTAACATAGTATTTGGCACATAATAATATATGAGTCTGTGTGTATTGCATGTAGCTAATTCAGGGTGAATTAAGGACTCGGATGCTCACTCAATTGTTTGGTGAAACGCTACATTACTTTGCTTTTGTGGGTTTATGTTAGAGTTTTAATGCTACTTAAATTCTGTTTTGTGGTGCCATCAAGATTTTTTTTATGTGTGTTTGAACTTCAAGAAAAATGTCCCCTCTTTTGGTAGTTGATATATTCAAACCGCTACTGCTGGAAGAAAAATAATCTATCATTGAAGTAGATGAGAGTTGACAAGTCAGACTGTGCACTCTATCTTAAACATTCATAACATGCATAATATGGTCTCCATGGAATGAAATCACTGCTTTAGAGTCTTTGCAGTCCCTTGTATCATGGCTCTCATAGAGCAGAGACATTATAATTCAAAAATAGCTATGCCTGTTTAGGGAATAAAACCTCAAGAAGAAAAGGCATTTCTCATACATGACAACTGACATAAATTGTTTAGATATGTGTGCATCCATGTACACAAACGTATGTGGATGGGACATGTACATATTCATGTTCACTTAAGTGTGTGTGATGTTTTAAGGTCTAGAGCTTTGCTAAATTATAGTTTATTGGATAGAAGTAAGTTATTCAGAATCCAAAACACTTGAATTTCAATCCTGGCTTTACTATTTTACTGTTCATATAGTTTTAGACACCCTGCTCCCAAAATGAGGTAATATATGTACAATGGGAATGAACATGCCTTTGTCATTTTTCATAGGGTGATTAATGCATATGAAGTAGTATATATAAAATACATAATAAAGTGTTTTACATATCAGTATCTTGATTAATAATTATTAAAATAGCAATCCTATATAATAACCCTATATAATAAAAGGGTGACATGTAAATAGACCAAACAGAACAACCAAGCAACCAATCAAAGCGTATTATGCTAATGATATGCTAAGGCTGCTCAACAGCTCACTATGATGTGCACTGACCACCATGGGGCAGTAAACTGGTCAACCAGTCACTAAGACGTGCACTTACCACCAGGGGGCAGATGCTCCAACCTGTAGGTTAGCTTGCTGCTGGGGTCCAGCAGATTGGACTGAGTGAGATGGGCCAGACATGCCTTGGAGCTCTCCTGTGGACCCCCCCCACCCCAGCCTGATTTTGTACCAGTGGGGTCCCTCAGCCTGGCCTGGACATCTCGAAATCTGGGACCCCTTGGGGGATATTGGAGAGCTGGTTTCAGCCTGATCCTGCAGACCACTCTCCTTGGGAAGGTGCCAGACTGTGCATCAGGCCTCTCCCAATCAGGACTGATTGGGCACAAGCATGTGGCAGGCACAGTGGGGCCGGGATGAGCAGGATTGGCAGGTAGGAGCTGTAGGTGACATTGGACTGTGGGTTTCAGCCTGATCCCTGTGGGCCACCCAGAGGGACCCCGCCTGTGCATGGATTTGTGCACTGGGCCTCTAGTAAATATATAAAACAATTAATTAAAATAATAGCAAGGAAAACTAGTTTTCAGCTTCATTATTCAGTGTCCTGCTTTGATTTTTATTTTACAGAATAATCATTTGGTAGCTTGAGTAAGACATCATTTCTTAATTATAACCGTCATGTGAAAACTTTACCAACCTATGCCTCTTCTGAGAAATATAAGCAGTTGAGCAAATAATGAACTTTCTGATCCAGAGTTTCCTAATCTAAGGAGAAAGTCTACTTCTCTGTCTGTGTTCTGGCATGGCTATTCCTATTGAAAGGCTGAAATCATGTAATGGATTTTACAGTTGCTTGCAAAGGGCAAATTGACCATACAACTGGAGAAGAGATATAAAATTAGACATACTTTTAAATAATTATGTGTGTAGACTGATAGGCAGCATTTCTAAAGAGGATTATAATTTATATAAACAAATAATTAGCCCCATAGCAGGTTGTGACTATTTAAATTAGATAATTATTCTCAGTTGGAAGAGTTAACATATTTTTAAAATAATTTTTAAAAAATTTTTCAGTTACACTGGACATACAATATTATATTAGTTTCAACTGTACAACATAGTGATTTAGACATTTATATAACTTATGAAGTGATCACTGAAATAAATCTAGTATACATCTAACACTTAAACTTCTTATTCCTGCCATCTGTAAAAGTTGACTAATAATACCTACTTTATAGGACTCTTATGAAAAAATGATACCATTGCTTTGTGAAGAACAAAGTATTGTCATTATGGAAATTAGTAAACTATTTCCTGGTCTTTCTTAATCCTCACTTAAAGTTGTGATCAATTTGTGATGTATGCAAGTTACCTTGAATCAGTAATTCATTCACACAGTTTAAAATTTGGCCTTGAGTGAAACAACTCAACTTGATACTTCACTTGTGTTAAAAAATAAGAGCTTGGAGGTGTTCTGTACTATTTGTAGGTCCTGAATCTATATATCTCTTGAGTTTCTAAATAAACATTTCATCTTTCATCTCCCTTGTGACATAAGAAAATATAAGGGAGATATTTGATAAAATATGGGAAGAAGGAAGCTGAGTGAAGTATATGATATATTAGTTAAAGTTAAGAAATATATAGTCAGCTAGACTTGGCTTTTGGAATAACCTCTGGTTCTCAATAACTGTTATTGGTTATAGATTAGATTAGGTAACACTTCTTAAGGATTTTATCAAATCTGTGATAACATGATACAACTGTACATATGTCAGAAATACTTGAGAAATATTAACACTTAAATTGGCACAGCTATTAGGGCAATCTCCTTTTATCATCTGCAAAAGGAAATGTCTCAACTTTAAAATGTATGAACTGGACCAGCCAGTAGAGATATGAAATATATGATATTGTCATGTTTCTTTTCCTGGTGTTTGAGACAGAGTTATAGTGCTGTGGGCAATGTTAAAAATGGGAGGAGCTGGGAGAGAATTTCTTTGACCTTGAGAAGATGTGATGATAGAAAAGTTAGTGGAAAATTATGAATATTTTATATGTATATGTACATATAATATTATTGAGGCATAATTTTATTATCATACAATTTAACCAATGTAGCATATTTAATTATTTTAAAGAATTTTAAAAATTGTACAATAATCATAACAATCCAGTTTCAAAACACTTCTACCATCACAAACAAAAAGTTCCCTTGGGCACCTTAGTAGTCAATTCCCATAACAGAATTTAGCCCTAGTCAACTACCATCAGCTCTCTGTCTCTATAATTTTGCCTTTTTGAGAAAGTTCATATAAAAGGAATTTTACAATCCTATATAATAAAGGCCTAATATGCTAAGTGTCCAGTTGACTGGTCGGCTGTTTAACCAATCAAAGCGTAATATACTAATGATGTGCTAAGGCTGCTCAACCGAGTGCACTGAACACCAGGGGCAGACGCTCCGACCTGTAGGTTAGCTTGCTGCTGGGGTCTGGCCAATTGGGACTGAGCAAGGTGGGGTGGACACACCCTGGAGCCCTCCTGAAGTCCCTCCCTGGCTGGCCAACCTCCCAAGTCCCCCGATCATACACCAGTGTGGCCCCTCAGCTTGGCCTGCAACCTCTCACAATTCTGGACCCCTTGGGGGATGTTGGAAAGCTGATTTCAGCCAATCCTGCAGACCAGGCCGAGGGACCTCACTGGTGCATGAATTCGTGAGGCCAGGTACATGAAATTCCTGCACTGGGAGAAGGGAGTATCTCAGCCTGGCCTGCACCCTGTCCAATCTGGGACTCCTGGAGGGATGTCCATCTGCTGGTGTAGGTCTGAACCAGGCCTGGTGGGATCTGGTCTAAACTGTGAGTCAGACATCCCTCTGGCAGTCTGGGACCACTGACTCCTAACCACAGCCATCTTGGTTGGGTTAATTTGCATACTTGCTCCTGATTGGCTGGAGGGCATGGCTTGTGGGTGTAGCAGGGTGATGGTTAATTTGTATTTTACTCTTTCATTAGAAAGGATTCTGCATTTTTTTTTGTCCATTCACTAGATATGAGCATTCGTATTGTTTCCAGGATTGGGCTATTATCAACAGTGCTACTATGAACATCCATGTGCAAGTATTTGTATGGATATATGTTTTTGTTTTATTTTTAATTTCTTTATTGATTAAGGTATTACATATGTGTCCTTATCCCCTTATTGCCCCCCCCCCCCCCCCCCCCCCCCCCGCCCTTACCCGCCCTGTTGTCTGTGTCCATTGGTTAGGCTTATATGCATGCATGCAAGTCCTTTGGTTGATCTTTTCCCTTTACCTCCATTCTCCCCTACCTTCCCTCTGAGGTTTGATGGTCTGATTGATGCTTCTCTGTCTCTGGATCTATTTATGCTCATTGGTTTATGTTGTTCATTATATTCCATAAATGAGTGAGATTATGTGATGTTTATTTTTCTCCAGCTGGCTTATTTCACTTAGCATAATGCCTTCCAGTTCCATCCATGCTGTTGTAAATGGTAAGAATTCCTTCTTTTTTACTAAAGTGTAGTATTCATTGTGTAGAAGTACCACAGTTTTTTAATCCACTCATCTGCTTATGGGCACTTAGGCTGTTTCCAAACCTTAGCTATGGTGAATTGTGCTGCTATGTATATAGGGGTGCACATATCCTCTCTGATTGGTGTTTCTAGTTTCTTTGGATATATTTCTAGAAGTGGGATTACTGGATCTAATGGGAGTTGCATTTTTAGTTTTTTGAGGAAACTCCATACTGTTCTTTATAGTGACTGCACCAATCTGCATTCCCACCAGTAGTACAAAAGGGTTCCTTTTTCTGTGCATCCTTGCCAACACTTGTTATTTGTTGATAATAGCCATTCGGACAGGTGTGAGATGGTACTCATTGTTGTTTTGATTTGCATCTTTTGGATAATTTGTGACTTTGAGCATGTTTTCATATGTCTCTTGACCATCTGTCTTCTTTCAAAAAGTATCTATGTAGGTCCATTGCCCATTTTTTGATTGGGTTGTTTTTCTTTCTTTTGTTAAGTTGTATGAATTCCCTCTAAATATTGGAGTTTAAACCCTTATCAGGGATAACATTGGCAAATATGTTCTCCCATGCAATGTGCTTTCTTGTTGTTTTGTTGATGGTTTATTTTGCTGTGCAAAACTTTTTATTTTGATGTAGTCCCATTCATTTATTATTTTAGTTTCCATTGCCCTAGGAGAGGTATGGGTGAAGAAATTGCTTCGGCATATGTCTGAGATTTCTCTGCCTGTGGATTCCTCTAGTATTTTTTTGGTTTTCCCATTTAATGTTTAAGTCCTTTATCCATTTTATTTCTGTGTATGGTGTAAGTTGGTGATCTAGTTTCAATTTTTGCATGTATTTGTCCAATGGACATATGTTTTCAATACTCTTTGATAGACATCTAGAAGTAGAATTGTTGCATTATATGTTAAGTGTGTTTAACTATTTAAGAAATTATATTTCAAAATGTCTGTGCCATTTTACATTTTGATCAGCAATATATGAGGGATCTTGTTTTTTCACATCCTCATTGATGCCAGATATTATCAGTCTATTGGATTGTAGCCAGTCTAGAAAATGTGTGTAATCCATTGTGGTTTTAATTTACATTTCCCTAATGACTAATGATGTTGAGCATCTTTTTATGAGCTAATTAGCCATTTGAATGTCTTCTTTGTTAAAATATCTATTGAAACTTTTTGCATCTTCTTTATAAATCTTATTTCTCTTTGTACAATTGCATCGGAGGGGTTCTCTATGTGTTCTATGTGCAAATCTTTTATAAGATATGATTGCTAGTTTGTGGCTTTTATTTTCATTTTTGTAATGATATCTTTAAAAATACTTTTTATTATTAATATCACAATTTATTATGTTTTCTTTTATTGATTGTACTTTTGGTGTCATAGCTAAGAAATCTTTGCATAACAAAAGTTACAAAAATTATTTTCTGTGTTTTATTCTACAAGATTTATAGCTTTGTTTTGAGGTAATTTTTGTATATGGTGTTAGTGAAGAGTCTAAGTTCATTTTTGTATATGGTGTGAGTAAAGGGCCTAAGTTCATTTTTAGCATATGGATATCCATTCGTTTCAGCACCATCTGCTGAAAAGACTGCCCCTTTTATCTTAGTATCTGTCAAAAGTCAATTGACTGTAAAAGTAACTTTTTATTTTTGGACTCTCTGTTTGCATTGATTGATATCTCTGAATTTAGGACAATACCACATAGTCTTAATTATTGTAATTTTATTGAAACTTTAAAAAAATTAGTATAAGTTTTCCAATTTTGTTTTTAAAAAATTGATTTGGTTATTCTAGGTTCTTAGCAATTGCCTATGATATTTTAAAATCAGCTTATATATTTCTTCAATAAACCAGCTATGATTTTGATAGGGATCTCTACCTCCTTCTTTCTCTCTATGCTGCTAATAATGTCATTACATGAATATTATTGTTGGCATTACTAATTAGCATTTAAGGCTCTATTCATTTTTCTATAGTGTTTTTTTTTCTAGCTGTTCCTATCTTCAAGTTTATTGATTCTTTTTCCTTTCATTTCCAATCTGATATTGAGCCCATTTTAAGCATTTTTGCTTTTAATTATTATGTTTTCTATTAGGTCTAGTAACAATTAATGTCGTTTTCTAATACTTTTTAAAATCGAATTTATTTAAACAATACAACAAAATTTAATCAACAATATAGTTGCCGTTGTTTTCTACTACTTGTGCCGAACGCTCAGGAAGCATTTTAATCCCTCTGTTGTAAAATTTTTGTGATTTTGATGTAAAAAATTCGGTCAATGCATTTTTGAGGCATTCTTCATTATTAAATTTTTTTCCAAGTAGAAAGTTTTGCAAAGAACGAAACAAATGGTAATTGGAAGGGGCAATATCAGGAGAATATGCAGGTTGAGGGAGAACTTCCCATTCCAACTGGCGCAGTTTTTTAGCAGTGATTCTTGCAGTATGTGGTTGTGCGTTATCGTGGTGAAGAATTACGCCCTTCCGATTAATCAGCACGGGTTCTTTTTCTCTTAAAGCTTGGGCTAACCTTTCCAATTGGGCACTATACACTGCACTTGTAATGGTTTGGTTAGATGGTAAAAGTTCATAATGAAGAATTCCTTTAAAATTCCACCAAACACACAACATCACTTTTTTCGCATGCAAGTCAGGTTTTGGCGTGGGCTGCGGAGCCTCATTTTTGTCCAACCATTGAGGCCGCCTTTTCAAATTAACATACAGCACCCATTGTTCATCTCCTGTAACAATTTGCTCTAAAAACGGCAAACGGTTTTGACGAGAGAGGAGCGAACTGAAAATTGTGACTCTTTGATTACGGTTGTTGTCGGTCAACTCACGAGGAACCCATTTTCCAAACTTTTGGACTTTGCCAAGTGCACGCAATTGATTGGAAATTGTTTTTCGTGAACAATTGAAAGTTGTCGCAAGCTCTTGTTGGGTAATTTGAGGATTTTGCACCAAAAGAGCTTGAAGAGCTTCTTGATCAAAATTGGACACACGGCCTCGACCACTCTTGTCATCTAACGAAAAATTTCCCTCGCGAAATTTCTCAAACCAACGCTGGCATTTTCTGGTGCTAACTGCATCTTGACCAAGAGCACTACAGATGTTTTTTGCAGCCTCACTTACTTTTCTTCCTAATTGGAACTCGTAAAGCATGCAGTGCCGAATATGCTCTTCATCTGCCATCTTCTTAGCCCTAGTTTTGCAACAAAAACCAAACCAAACACAAACTTTTTCAAGCAAAACTTGTTAATTGCACTTCACACGTTCTGTAGATACCACGTGTTTGAAGGTTATGTCAATACAAGTCAACGCCAAGCAAGATTTTAAACGAATGTTTAAAAACGACATTAAGTATTACTAGACCCAATATTCTCAAATTTATAATTGCCTCCTTTTTGGCAGTGCACATTTTAAACTAAGATTCTGTCATTATTGTGATATATTTTTATTTTACATGAATTAAACTCAATGTTTGTGTCAACTCAGAGCTAAGTCCTGTTTACTGCATTCCCTTGCCTCCCCCTTCCCTACTCAGGGCACACTGTCTTTGTCTTGTAATTTTTGGCTGAAAATTGGGCATTTATATTCTGTAAGTGATAATATCTTGTAGCAACACTAGGTTTTAATTTACTTTTCTGCTTTTTTATTTTTTGTTCCTAGTCAGGGCTAAAAATGTAACTCTCCTCCCATAAGCAGTGCTGGTGTCTCTGGTTACTATTTATTTATTTATTTATTTATTTATTTATTTACTTACTTACTTATAGCCTGGATTAATAGGGGTTGCTCTTTATCTGCATAATTTATGGGCCAGCCAATGATTTGGCTAGAGGTTGTACTCAAACACTGCCAGCCCATAAGGTATCTACCATCTGGCAATCAATATGTATGAGGCTTAGGGATCATGTTCAAAACTCAGCTGGTTCTTAAGTCATCCTTGGTTTTTTAATTTGTCACTGGGCTCTCTCAGTTTTCCCCTTTGTATACCCACAGTTTCCCAGTCAACCATGAGTGTGCAGAGAGACCTTATCTAGCCTCTAAATAGTGCTGCATTTTCCATAATCTCCCTATATAATTTCTGTCTCTTCACTGCTTGTCCCAAATAGGACCACAACCTCAAGTTAGACAATCTGTGGGTTTTTCTCATTCATTCTTTATGGTGTTTGCCAGTGTCATGAGTTTTTCAAATCCTGTCTCACAGCAAGTTTCCTTCCTCTGGTAAGCAGAGCTGCTGATTTTCTGTCTAGCTCTGCTTTAGTCACCAAATGAGCAAGGGAGGAGGGCATGAAAGGGAATATCCCTAGGCAAGAAAGTCACAGACCTCAGCTGCTTTTGTACAAAGTCCGAGCACATTTCTCAGACCCTTGACCTGGTTGTTTATGATAATGTTGTCCAGTTTGTACTTGCTTTATGAAGTGAGAATTCTCTATTTTCCTTCGGCCTGAAGATATATTTTTAATTTATAAAACATCTGCATTTTAAGATGAGCCTTCTACTTTCCCTCTTCCCTTTTCACATATGCATATTTATGTGTATAACCTAGTACCCTTTTAAAGATCATCGGTGGATTATTTACTTTATGCATGGCCCACAGTGACTCCATTCCCAGTGGTATTGCATAATTAGAGCACTTGATTCCTCAAAAAGTGCACTGCAATTAGAGACACTGCATTTAATATGTATTAATTTATGCCTGTATATAAATTTAATAGAAAATTTATATGGATATTTTTATGTTTGTCATCTGTCATACTCTTGCCAACATTTACTTTTCCTGTCATACAACTTTCTTTGCTTCGTTTCTGACTTGGAAGAGCATTATTGGGAAAGTACACTTGGTGGTCCTATTTCAAGGAATATATTATACCTAAAGGAAATGTTTTTCAGGCTATCTCCTGGTATGTCACAACATTACCACCACCTTTTATCACTTCTATTCAAAGTGAATTAAGTTCTAAACATATGACTTGAAACTATAAACATCCTAGAAGAAAATGTAGAGGAAAGCTTTATGATGGATTTGGCAATGATTTCTTGAAAATGACATCAAACTTTAAAGCCTCTGTGTACCAAAGAAAATAATCTATGGAATGAAAAAGCAACATATGAAATGGGAGGACATATTTTCAAATCCTATATCTGGTAAGAGGTTAATATCTAGAAAATATAAAGAACTCCTTCATGCTGACAACAATAACAAATCCCACAAAATACAATTAAGAAATGGGCAAAATATTTGAATAGACATTTCTCCAAGGAAGATACACAAATGGCCAACAAACATAAAAGATGCGCAGCGGACTAGTCATCAGGGAAATGCAAACCAAAACCATAATGAGATATCATCTCAAATCTGTTGGCATGACCAGTATCCTAAAAATAGAACATAACAATTGTTAGGATAATGTGGAAAAATTGGAACTCTTGGTAGGAATGTGGAAATGATGCAGCCACTGTGGAAAATGGTATGGAGGTTCCTCAAAAAATTAAAAATTAAATAACTTATGATTCAGTAATCCCACTTCTGGGCATAACACCAAAAGAATTAAAAAGAAGATCTTGAAGAGAGATTTGCATGCCCATGTTTATTGAAGCATTATTCACAATAGCCAAGAGATGGAAGCAACCTAAATATAAATTAATGAGTGAATGAATAAATAAAATGTGGTATATATATATATATATGCAGTGGAGCATTATTCAATTTAAAAAAAGAAAATCCTGTCATTTGTTACAATAAGGTGAACCTTGGGGATACTATGATAAGTGAAATAAGCAGGTTATAAAGAGACAAATATTTCATGAATCTACTTAGATGAGATATCTACTGTAGTCAAACTCTTAGAAATAGAAAGTAGAATGATGGTTGTTAGAGGCTGGGTGGGTGAGAAAAGGGGAATTCAATGAATTCAATGAATAGGGAGTTTTAATGTTACAAAATTAAAAGAAAAGTCCTAGAAATCTGTTTGTATGACAATGTGCATATAGTGAACATTACTGCACTGCACAGTTAAAATGGTAAGTTTTATGTTTTTTTAATTTTTATTTATTTATTTATTTTTTTTTTTTTGTCACAATAAAAACAAATCTATGGCAGTCTTCTGGTTACAGCTCTGACTTATAGAACACTTGGAAGTCGACATTGACATTCTTAGAACAAGAAAGCACTAGACAAAATGAAAAATCAAAGACTTTTTTTTTGGATGGATCAGAGAACTGAGATTGTAGGGCAGACAACCAACCTTGAAAACTGGAGACACAGATGTATCCAAAGAAATATAGTCATTGAGATCTGATGACCTGGAGCAAGAGTCAAGGGAACCGTGAGCTGGTAGGAATGCTTAATGGTAAATTTGATGAATTGCTGGAAGCTGAATATATACTACATAGACTGTCTTGGAAGTGAAAACCCTCTGTGGGGTTGCAGTCTTGGGGGGAGGGGCAAGCTTTTGCTGTAGGCTTTTTCTTCTAAAACTCCACAAGTTTCTCACAGGATTCATCTAAGAAGGATCGATCCTTCTTAGGAAAAGAAGAAAGAATATTATAAAAGATGCCTAAGCCTTTTTCATACCGAAGGCCAACTCTCCAGATGAAAGGACATTTTTAGAGCATAATTCTGAAAACATATCCCAGATGGAGGAAAGAATTCCTCCCCATCCTAACCTTGCAGTCTCCTTGTATTGCCTATGAGGAAAAAATTAAAACATAGTCAACAAGGGACAGTGTTTCAAGGAAAGGGATTGGGAATACTGCAGCCAGAGAAGGGACTAGGGGGCTGGTTGAAAGCTTTGGAAGCGGAGGAGAGGCAGAAGCACTGTGAAGGCTTCAGGCTTGAGACATAGGGCTCTAAATGACTGAGACTTCATCAGAAGATTATAGAACTCTCCTCCTCCTTCACACTCTGTAATAACTGGTGGATAATATAAACCAAGAGGGGGAAACTACAAAGGAGAATCAAAAGGAAATCCAAGCCAAGGAAATTAGAAGTAGACTTGAAGATAGGTTAATAGAACTTCCCAAGTGGTATGCCGGGAGAGAAAATAATGAGGAAACACTCTCCATCCCCCAAATCCCCCTAAACCTAAAGAACTGTGGGACATAAAACTTAAAACACAATGAGATAACATGCCATACCCACAAGATTGGTAAGTTAAAAATTGGATAAATACAAAATGTCTCGAAGTCTAGTGTAAATGTGAAGTGGTACAAGCATTTAGAAAATCAATTTGGTAGTACCTAAAAATGCTGACAAATGTGCACTCCCTGCAATACAGTTATTCCACTTCTGGGTATAAACCTCTTGCACCGTATACATGCAGGCAACATATATAGGAATATTTATTAAAGCATTATTTATAAAAGCATAGAATTGGACATAGTTAAATGGCTATTAATAGGTATTAGAATGGATGAATTATTGTTTGTTCACATGTAGAAAATGAACAAACCAGAAGCTTCACTATGGATGTATTTAAAAAATAATTTTAAGTGATAAAAGCCAATCTCAAAAGACTTCATACAATATGATTCCATTTATATAATGTTGGTAAACATACCAAAGCAAACAAATATTTTGTTTGAATATTGTATGAATGATGGAACACTGAAAAACTCAAATGTAAAATAAACATACATTTTTGGGTTAAATTTTTGAGGACTTGTAGCTTAGTTTTATAGTTAGTTTGTTTTCATCTCTTTCTCTGGATATTGGATGGCAGCTTTCATTTTTTATTATGTTGAGTACTAGAGGCCTGATGCATGAAGTTCGGGCAAGAGTAGGCCTTCCTTTCCCCAGCTCCTAGCACCGGCTTCACTCTGGCACCCAGGACCCAGGCCTTGGGACCCGGCTTCCCTCCAGCCACTGGCAACTGGGACCTGGGATTCCCTCACAGAGGGAGGCCACCCCCACCTGCCACAGCCCGCCAGTTAGTGGCCTGGGCTTCCCTCTTTGGGGCAATCGTAGAGGCCCCCCCTCCCCCCAATTGATCACACTGTCCTATTGGTAGCCTGGACCTCCATCTGTGGGGTGATCATGGGGCGATGGCCAATCCCCCAACCAATCACACCACAGCCGCCTTGGCTGGCCTGGTGCTAGTGAGTGTCATAATGTGATCTCGGATGATCACCTGGATGGTTGTCTGGATGGTGGTTCTGCTGTTCAGCCATTCAGCCAATTTGCATATTATGCTTTTATTATATAGAGTGTTTCTAGTAGTACATCCCCATTCCCCCGGTAATTTGCTGTTTTTACTTTTGGTTACCTGGGAAACTAGAAAACTAAGCTTGCTAGAATTTTGCATAAGACAAGCAGTCTCCAGATTTAGGCTTAGGGCACTCTCTTATGGACAACAGCATGATCTTTTGTGCATAGGCAATGCAACATTCATTTATTTAATGAGCAGCAATTTCCTACCACATGCCAGACTCTATTATGAGTTCTAGAAATACAGCAATGAACAAAATCCTTGAACTTCTATAACACTTTAATGTCATCTTTTGGGCTCTTAACTCTACTTAGACAAGCCTGCTTCATAGGATCAGTTTGGCTGAGGCAATTCTGTAAACACAAACACACACATATTCCAGTGTGTACATGTAGAAATACGAAGTCTATAGCCATGTAGGCTTCAGCCCTTTGGGCATGCCTATAGACAATGAGTAATTAATTGCTGATATACCTGATAATGATGCTATGTGAAAGTACAGTGCTATTTTACCATTGGGCATATTCTGTATCTTAGATTTTATTCTCTACAGCCTAACCAAACAAACAATGATTACAAGTAAAGCATAAAACTTAAACTAACTTTCATTGATGGCATTAACTTACCTTCTAGGTTTTCTAGGGAAATATCTATTATTGGTATACAAAATGGGCAATGATTCTAATTTTGACTTGCAAATAGGAGGTTGACACCCAGAACTTCAGGTCATAAACTTTTCATTGAAGAATGTGTGACATTGTATTAATAAGGACCTCATAAAACTTTCTTCTTCAAACATATTTATCAGTAATCACTGGTATCGGTTAAAGTAGGATACTTTACTCGCTTTACAGCTTTTATTCTATTTCCTTTAACTAGTTCTTTATTTCTGAAAAAGTTTTTTTTTTTTCATCTACCTCTAAATTTAATATAAAGAAACAAAGAAATAAACTGTCCATTCATCTAGAGTGGTGTATTATAATCTATACTGGTAGTATTTATTAATTTGTCTAATAGTCTTATCAAGTTATTATTATTTTTTTTAATTCAGTGTCCCCCTTCTTGGAGTTTTGTTCTAACTTCATTATCTGGTTCAGAGACCTAAGCTGATTTCAAATATTTATTTCAGTTGCCTTTTGAAAACAAGTCTTTTTTTTACAATGTTCTGACACAAATGGTAGCCAGGAAAGCATTTAAGAACAAGAAGACACTTGAATTTTCTCAGAGTAGGAAAGTGCTTGACCTTTGGACCCATATTTTCATTTCATTGGATGAAAATAATGACTGATCAGTAGGAGGGGCTAGGAGGCATCATAGGTTAATTCACTAGGAGTTGGCTTCTCCACCTGGGAGTTTACATAAACATCTGTCTCAAAATGAGTTCACTGCATTAGATGTTTATTGGAGGACGGTTTTGTTCCCTCCCCTGGTTTAAAACAACACATAGTTTAAATAGTTTGGTTCCAGTCACATGGTGGTTGTTTGTCTTGAGGAAAATCCCAGCAGCAGATCAGCAGGTGGGTTACAGATTAGTGATGCTTCAGGCATCCTGGCATCCTTTCACACAGGGGACTTACCAGTCACTCCTGGCCATTGCTGCTGTAATTACTAACTCACTCAAATTGTAGTTTTGAGAAGTGAAACAGAGTCAGTACAAACATGGCAGGTATATATATTAATAATATATAAGACCTATGGATAAAAAGATTTTTTAGTTTTTATAGTTCTAAGTGAATAGTTTTATTCTGCTTTTAAAAGTAAACTCAATGTGGAGATTAAAATGAATGAGTCCCTAGATGTTTACTAAACCCCCAAACTAAATTGCATTCTGAATTACTTTGCAAATACATTGGCTTATCTAATTAAATTGGAATGATCCTATGCTGCTACAAATAATATAATATTGAAGCCTTTAAGAATCATTGCCAAATTAGCAATTGCTAGTATGCTTGATTAATTAATTTGGCCCATTTAGGTTTTTGGTGCTGTGGAGTCATACTATACTGTAAGGGACTATTGAAACAAATGTTTTTCAAAAAATGCAAAATGTAATTATTACTTTAGAGAGTTATAAATAAAGAAACAAAATATACATATTTACTTAGTTTATTTGTAATTTTAAAATTATATTTTTAATTCTTATACATTTTGAAGAAATAAGTAAAAATAACTTTAAAAATACTTTTCTAGCCTTGCTGATGCACTGAGAGACCCTGGTTTGATTCCCATCCAGGGCACATACTTAGGTTGGAGGCTCCATTCCCTGTAGGGGGCATGAAGGAGGCAGCTGATTTGTTTCACTCGTATCAATGTTTCTCTTTCTCATCCCCTCTCCCTTCCTTTCTCTCTAAAAATTCATTGAAACATATTTTAAAATGCATTTCTATGTAGAAAAATAAAGTTTTAAAAAATACTGTTCTACATAAAAAATATGAAAATGATGCATTTATGTTTAAAGTACATTTCACAATGGAATACTATGCGACTGTAAAACAGAAGGATCTCTTATGCTTTGGGGGACCTGGAGAGTATTATGCTAAATGAAATAAATCATTAAAAAAAAAAAAAAAAAGACAAGTATCACATTATCTCACTTATCTGTGGAATGTAATGAACAAAAGAAACTGAAAAACAAAATAGATCCAGAGACATGGAAGCATGCAACAGACTGACCATTCTCAGAGGGAAGGGGCAGGGGGAGTAGAGATTAACCAAAGAATTTATATGCATATATGCATATATGCATAACCCATGAATGTAGACAATAGTGTAATGAAGGCCTAGGGAGGGGGCATGAGAGGAAAGTAGGGGGTTAGTGGGGGGAAAATAGGGGACATCTGTTATACTTTCAACAGTAAAGATAAATTAAAAAGGACAACAAAATAAAGTACAGTAATAAAAATAGTATCAGCAGAGCCAGCCAGAGAAAGATAAATATCACATGATCTCACTCATTTGTGGAATATAATGAACACAATAAACTGATGAACAGAAATAGAACCAGAGACATAGAAGCATCGAACAGAGTATAAAACCTATGAGGGAAGGGGGTGATGAGGGGGTAAGAGATCAGCCAAAGGACTGTATGCATGCATATGAGCAAAACCAGTGGACATAGACAGTTGGGTGGTGGTGAGGGCTTGTGCTTGGGGGGGAGGGTACCAGGGGAGAGGTCAATGGGGGAAAAAAGAAGACTCATGTAATACTTTAAACAATAAAGAATTTTAAAAAACAGTATTAGCAGAAGCACACAACAGAATGTATGTCTTAAAATTTCAATAATCTTGAAATAAGACAAAATAGGCCACACATATGTAGTCCAACGTAAAATTCTATTCTATAAGAAGGTAAAGTATAAACATGTCTTATTCTTACCTTCATTGATTATTAATATTTGTTCATTTTCACTTATCTATTATTATCCTTGAAAACATTTTGAAAAACAAACAAAAAACAAAACAAAACAAATAAAGGCCTAAAATAAGAACTGTGAAATTTAGAAAAATTGCTAACTTTTTGTAGGTACTATCTATTTTATTCTCTATTCTTACTAGCATTTATGAGAGCAGATTCTTACACTGAAAAGTATTCTAACATATTGTTTACTTGTAAGATATTTTTCCCTTGGAGTTTCATTAAGAACTTTCTGGATGGCCTGCTATCACTAGTGAGGGTTTGGTCACCAGTAGGCATCTTGTTATGAGACAAAGGAAGCTGTCATTTGTGTAGTTGACAAAGAGAGGTATTAGGTCATTGTTAATAACCTGATTCTATTCAATAAGAAGGTAAAAGCATGTTAAAGGAACGAGAAGTGAATCTATTTCTATGTTCCAGACACTGCTTGTCTATACTTTCAACTCTTATGGTCATTCCCTACTGCTAAAATTTCTGGAAGGGAGGTTGCTTTTTTGTATTGCAATTATGAGGTCTGATGAAATTTTTTTCAAGGACACTAGGAATTGAAGGCCTGGTAAAAACAAAAAAAGGAGTGGATAGAAGATGGGGTGGATTGTTGTTATTTTTTATTTTCTGAGGAATTTTTAAATATTTCAAATTTTTACTTAATAACAAAATTACCATAAGAAACCCCTTTATGATATCAGCAGGTCCTAAGAGGAATCAGTTCAAATCACTATAGGAGAGGTTTTATTGTTTCACTCCTATAATAATAGGATGGGGAAATTTTCAGATGCCAGAATTTGTCCAGGGGAGAATTAGGTATGTGTTTGTGAAAAAGAAAAGAAAACACACACACAAACACACACACATACACCCCCCCCCCCCCCACACACACACACATGCAGGCTGTAAATGTCTTTCTAAACAGAAGTCCCTTTGCTTTGTGGAGTCCATTGAGAGGTGAATATGAAGTTTAAAGGTGGTAGCTCGGTCACAGATACATTGCTTTGGAAAGAAAAGGGGATGGACTGATGGGAAAGGAATAGGCATTCCCAAGGAAAGGGAAATTGGGAAGGGAGAAGAGGAAAAGTAAGTATATACATCATAAATGGGAAAAGAAAACAAACCTTGGCTGAGGAGGTACTTGGAGGGAGTAGAAATTTCTGATAAGTTTTTGAAGTTCTTTGATAAGATTAGTGAAAATTAATGTCACCTTCTTACTTCCTCTTATTGTCAATAAAGGCTGGCTCATTAACATTAGAGTGGATGCCTTCTTCTGGGTGAAAGGAAATGGGTATTGAATTCTGCATCTGGATGTAGATGAAAACAGATACGGAAACTGGACTTGGTGGGTGTACAGTTGACCTTGGGGTCACATGGAACTTCCCCTTTTCATAGTGGTAGAGCATTCTTATTTAAGGTGGAAGGCTTTTTTTTTTTTGAAAGTGACTCATATAAATAATTTTGAAGTGTCTTTTTCTTCATGTATAGAATTACATAGCAGAGCTAGTTTCTAAGCATAGACTGTATTACATAACAATAAAGATGAATGTCATTTATATGAAATTCCGGCCTGGAAAAAATTCACATTCAAGGTGGCTTTGTGATGGTGGGCTATGAAAAGTTAGGACCCTCAGTTTTAATAGGATTGGGGTTGCTTTAATATATGTTAGCTTCATGGGACCCAAATAAAAATAGATCCAGGGCTTGCCTTGGCTACATGACCTTATGGAAGTCCAGGCTTAGCTTTATTGTGTATGAAATAAGGAATGTGGGTAAATGACTTCTAAGGTCTCATCCAAGTCTAATATGATGAGTTTATCATTAGAAAAGGTTACTTCTCAAGTGGCTGTAAATGTTACTTTGATCTTTCTCAAGGCCTTAATTTTCTAAATGGCATGTACCTCCTGGAAGTACTAATAAAGTAGATCCATAGGCAACACTTAGTTCTAAAATGACTCTCTAGCCATAATGTGGTAACTTCTGTAATATTAGTATATTCTTTTTTCAATGCCATTTGGCTTTCACATAAAACATTTTTATAAATAATAGAACTATAAAATCTAATAAATGTAATAGTAGTTATAAAATGCTGAGCTATGATGGCAATGATATTGACAATAAACCAGTTATGATGATGATGATAATAGTAATAAACCTAATCATAACAAAGCTTTGTACCAACAGCATCCCTCATTTGTAATAGAGCTTTAAAACATGGCTATTTGAAAAGGACCGTAGTCAATCTGAGTGAGAGTTTTTTAATTTCCAAGGTACAGGAAAAATGTTCATTCACTCATTCAACAAAGGAATACATTGCTAAAAAAAAATTCAAACATAATCTCATCTTCATGAAGGCTACAGGAGGGTCAGATATTTATCAGATAAAAAGCCAAACAAATGCAAAATTGCAACTGTAGTATTTGATCCTTCAAGGAGAATAGGGAGGGCTTCCCTGAGAAACTGATATCTGAGCTAACTCCTGAAGGAAAAGGAGGAGTTGATGAGGGAAAGCTGGAAGGAAGAGTGCTCCTAGCAGAGGGACCTGTGGCAGGCTGAAGCTCCATGAATCAAAGTGATTGAACAAGGGCCTCCATAGTTGAATGCACCAGAGGGAAGCATGATGGTAGAGAGGTAGGTGAAGGCTAGACTGCCATAGGCTTGTGTGCCGTGTTGTGGTGATTTGTCTTTATCGGATGAAGAATACTAAGTAACTGAAATTTTTAAGCATTGTGGGTAGGGGCTGACATAACCATAGTTAAGATTTTCAAAGGTCACACAGGTTATGGTTTAGATCACATGTGTCAAACACAAGGCCCGCGGGCCAAATCCGTCCCGCCAGGCCTTGCAATGTGGCCCGCACCACGCTGTCATCACTGCACTCCGCTGCGTTTCCATCACAATGACAGTTTATGACTGTTCAGTAAACCATTCGGCCCGCGATTTAGGCTGGATTTTAGATTTTGGCCCCTTCTCTGATTGAGTTTGACACCCCTATAATCTAAACTAGGGGTGTCAAACTCAATCAGAGAAGAGGCCAAAATCTAAAATCCAGCCTAAATCGCGGGCCGAATGGTTTACTGAACAGTCATAAACTGTCATTGTGATGGAAACGCAGCGGAGTGCAGTGATGACAGCGTGGTGCGGGCCACATTGCAAGGCCTGGCGGGCCGGATTTGGCCCGCGGGCCTTGTGTTTGACACATGTGGTTTAGAAAGATGTGAGGGAAGCCCGTTTGGATATGAGGAACATTAGATAAAAGATGATTATAGAACTCTAGGAATAAGGTCATAAAACAGAATAGGAAGGCTATGGTGAATGTGAAAAGAAGTGGCCCATTTTTCAGGACTGAAGGAGTGATCAGATCTCAGCAAATATGTGGCAAGGTTTTGGTATATTTCATGATGGTAACTTTAATGGCAACTCCTATACTTGAATGGAAGCTTCCCCTTCCCCATGTCAAAACTCTGATAGGGTAAGAAATAAAGTGAGTTCTCCATACTTTCCTTACTAATCACTTTTACCTTCTCCACTTTGCCTTTTAGTTTGAGCCAGTGGACTCCTGAGTCTGTGTAACTGTCTCTTTCTGAAGCTGCATAGCAAAGCAGGATGCTACTGTTGTAGGGATACTTGATGGTTTCTTACATTTCCTGAGATCTATAGCAGTCTTTTCTGCTTAGGGCTTAAGTTTGTGTATCTTTATCACCTAAAGGGTTGGAGTGTATGGAGGTAATGAAAATCCTTGGAGAACATTTCATTTTCTGTGGAAAAAGTCAGCTAATGGAAACATTCAACTCCTTCCTGCCAATGATGTTTTCCCTTGGTAGAAATGCCTGATTGTAACCCTTCTACCTAAATCTCATAATAGCAACCTATTGCTCTAAATTGTATGAAGTAGGAAGAAGCTCTTTTTCTTTTGCTTAGTAGCTCCTTTTTTGAGCTGTTTGTTCCAGAATTCCCCTTAGGGAACTGTCTGTCTAGATGGGAGAGCATAAAATAGCCAATTGCTCTAATATGGCAGGAATTTAGGGTTTCTCTGCAAAAGATGAAGGGAGAGTGAAGTCCAAGCATGTTTTGGATGAAAGAATTTTAGATTAGAACTCAACTTTTCATAGTCGGTGAAAAATTTTTATGAACTGAGGTGAGACAAGTGAATCTCTCAAAAAAGTAACATCTGAAATTCAATATGCAGATGTTTTTAGCCCTGTGCTGTAATTATTCTTATTAGGCCCAAAGTTTTGGTCAAGTCTGTTTTGCAAAACAGCTTTGTGTTATTGGTTCTTGAAGGACAGCAAAAGAGTAGAGACCATGCCCATATTAATGAGAATCAGACTTTAAGAAGAGAGATGGGGAGCTGAGCACAGGTATTTGGTTAAGAAGCTGAAATTCTGAGTGAGCAGCAGTGGAAAACATGTATGCACCCCTTATTTCATGCAGTAGAAATCCTAAGACATCAATGAGGACACCAGAATTTCACAGTACTAGGAATGGGGACTTGGGTCACTTCATTTGGATATTAAAGAGTTAACAGTAGATGCTGGAGAACTTGTGGCCACAGCTTGACTATAATTAGTTCAGAGCTGTTTCTCAGGGTGGTGGTGAATCAGCCAGGTGGTGTTTCCTGTACCCTAGACTGCCTTAAATCAGATGGATTGGTGATGGCTTAGGACGATGTTGGGTAGTGACATGGGACTTGGTACTTGTGAGCCTGAATGTATATTTTGGCTGGTAAACTGACTCCTTTTCCTGCTCCATCACTATATACGATAGTAAACTTCCCCAAGATCACTGCAGAGTGCATATCCCTTTTCTCTGCTTGTTTTATTAAAGGAAGTTGTTGTTTTAAAAACAAAATAAAAAATAACTAATTTTCAACAACACTCAACATTGAGTACCTTCTCCGCCAGGCACATTTACACATGAACTTAAAGTTATTGCAATAACTTTTTATCTTAGCATTACCTTTGTTTTGCAGATGAAGGAAATTAAGTTTAGAGAGGTTGTGTCTTACCCAAAGTGACACTTTTGTGTGTTATGAAGCCACAACTTGAACATGAGAATTTTGATTCCAAATCCAGTACTCTTTTTATTGTGCCAGTTTTCCCAAATTTATTTTCATACAAAAGTATTGAAGATAAGGTGTCCCTCCCCACCCCTTCACCCCCTCATTGGGGTTTTCCCCAAGTCCCAAATCTCATTACATTCTGGGAACAGAAGCATGATAGGAGGCTATTTTGTTGACATTTGTATTTCATACTAATATCTTTACAACTATAGAGTAACAAAAGATGAAATATAAAACTAAGAATAAGTTGGAGTTCTTATTTTCATGTCCAGTTAATTTTTCATCCACTCGGTAAATAATACATCATTGTAGAGAACTGGAAGAACATTCTCATCATAAGTAGTTCTTAGGGTTTATAAGAGGTTGGGGGAATGACTTTCCAATCTGGTAATTGTTTTTATGTGTGCTCACTTCCTGTTGCCCCAGGAACTCAGTGAAATGCTATTTGTTCCCTGGAGAAATTATTTTAGATATCTATATTGATAAGATACCACATATATGCAGGTTTTCACTTACTTAACTTATTAATTCCAGGAAAACAGGAGAAAAGCAGTATGAGATTTCATTAAAACTTGGCTCTATTCCTAGCTTTATGGGCTACTGAATGACCTGAAAGATCACCTCCTCTACCCCTTGCCTCTAATGTGAGCATTTCTGCTATTTTTAAAATTCCATAACTTATATTAGTAACACAAATCTTTCTAAGACCGTACTTTCTACTCCAAAACAAATCTTTTTATCCAACTTAGTCAATCTTGTCCATACTCATCTGGCACTTCTGTGCAAAGACCACTCATATATTCAATACATGCACAATGTCAGCTATAAACTAGATCAAATAATCTAATTAAAAGTAATAGTCTTCTGGGCCTAGTTTTCCATTCTTATAATCACATAAATGGATCACTTTTAGATTTTTGTCTCCTGTTCATTCTTCTTAAAATTGTGGATTCGAAGACTGTGTGTGGCCATGAGTTGACCTGAATGCTGTTGGGCCAAACATATTGATTGCCTTTGTGTTCTAATTTTAGAATGAGCTGGAAAGACAGACCTTTTATTTCTAAGACATTATTAAGAAATTACTTTGTCTAGTGCTTTAGGTATTGCCTTTTACCTGGGGATATGTATGAAAAAGAGCAAATTTTTCATTTACTTAAAAATATTTATTGAGTGCCTATTATGTTCAAGGGATTTGGGACATATTAGTCAACAAATAAAGAATCTCTGTCCTCTTGAAGTTTAGGTGACAGGTATCTGTGTCATATGCATTGCATGACATGGACTGGTATTTATGGCTTTTGTCAGCATGTATTTATGGTCTGTTATAGTGTGGAATATCTGAAAAGTTTCATAGCCTCACAAGCTGGGGAAATCAGGGAATGATGGGAACCCCATCTCCTGGCTCAGAAGAAAAGAAAACGAGGAATACACTTCCAAAAGAAACATTACATATATGGTGACTACTTGCATTCTGATACTTTGTGAATTCAGCCGGCAGTTAGTAGGTTCATGTGATGTCTTACCTTCTTTGTATGACATTGGTTTTATAGAAAAAGTATTTTTAATCTCAAGTAACTGACCTATGACCATGTTTGGGACATGTCCAGTTTGTAAATTGATGTATAGTCACTTAAATATAGTGAAAGCAAGGTAAGTTATGTATTAAACACATTTATTGCATATCTATTCTCTAAAAACCATGCTGCTGGTCTCTTTCTTTAAGTGAGATTACTGAGTGAGTGGTAGTTGAGATAAGAGCCTGTTTCCAAATTTGGCACTTAATGCTTAGTATTCCTGCTAGTTGTATAATCTTGGAGAAGTCATTTAATGTTTTGAGCTTCAATTTGCCCATCTGAATATTTAGATAATAGCTTCTAAGTTACAGTACCAGCTGTTGTTAGGATTAAATGAGATGGTATATGTGAATGATAGCAGGGGTTTGCTAAATGTCTATTTTTTTTAAAGTAGAGACAGACCCTGCTCTAAAACAGAATCAAACACGTGCATGTATCACTTGTGTAAGAGGCAGAAAATGATACAGATAAATGGATTGGGCAGAGTCCAGGGAGAGATTGTATTTAGGATGTGTGACAGGCAGGGAAAGAAGAAACTTGCCAGAGGAGCTGGCATTTGAGCAGGATGGGATTTACACATGAGGAAATTGTTAAGGGTAACCTAAATAGTAGTAAGATTATGAGTGTAGTGAAATCACCTGTAGCAAATGCAGAGAACTTAGCTACCCATACCTCTTATGTGGAGGAGGATGTTATAAGTGCATTGTTTCCTATGACTTCTCAGTGTCTGATTTAAGACAATAACTTTTGATCTGAGACCACAATCAGTTCACCCAATATCCAGAGTCTTAACAGATCTCGTTTTCCTATCTCACTCTCTACCTTATAATCTAATGCAGATTTAAAATCAGAAGTGTTAATTGCCAAGTATTCCTTGTCTTTGTTTACCTTGCTATTGGCATACTTTTTCTCTCACACAAATGGTTGAAAATGAAACGAATTTCAAAATATTCACCAGAATGCTAGATATTCATCAACAATCCAGTTTCTTAAAAATCAATAAACTTGCATAATAACCTCGTGAACTGACACCAGGCCCATTTCATCTTAAATGCATGGAGTACTCTTCCACCTTCCTTCTTCTCCAAACTCATGTGCCACAAGTCCCACCCCCAACACACACACACACACACACACACACACACACACACACACACACAGCACTCCAGCCTCTCCAAACCAATTAGGGCTCCTGAGACTTGTTCATGCTTCCTTGTCCTCACAGAGATTTCCTGTCTGCCTGGAATGCCACTCCACTGCCCTCTCTGTTTGCTTACGGCACCTACTACACTTTCTCGACCAACTCAAATGCAGTTTTTCTGTAAAGCTGTCTTTGATGCTTACAAGAAAAATAAGTTTTTTTTTATGCCCCCCTACCCCTGCACCTCAGTTTCACCATTTGTCACTGAGTCCTGTCATTAATATTGTTCCTGATCATCTTCCATATTATGGTGCAAGATCTCTCATGGAAAGGCTTACGCTTTAACAAATTCTTATAAAGCCTGGACAAGACTTGACAGTAGATATGTAGAAAATAGTTATTGAATATGTGAACAAAAATCTAAACAATAGTGAACCTTTTCTCTTTCAAGACTCTTGGACACCTAATGTGACTGGCTTCATGAGAGGGTAAACCAACCAAAGGGGGAAAACTGGGAGTGAGGGTGAGGAGGAAAAGTTGGGTGCTTCCAATGTGTCATTTTCAGGCTATTTTAATTTTGCAGAAAAATTATCCACCTCCTAAAACAGTGGCTCTCATCCTTCACTGTACATTGGGTTCACCATGGGATTTTTACAAACATGATGCTTGGGTTCCAGTCGGGGAGACTTGGATGTGATTGGTGTTCAGGGGAGCTGGAGCCTCAGCTCCCTTGTTATTCTAATGTACAGACCAACATCGAGACTTACAGTCTTGCACAGTGCAGATTGTTGTCTGTTTCTCTCTGTGAGTGAGACAAAGGGAGGAGAAGGATGGGGGTGGGTGGTAAGGGGAGAGAGAGAGAGAGAGAGAGAGAGAAAGAGAGAGAGAGAGAGAGAGAGAGAGAGAGAGAGAGAGAGAGAGAGAGAGAGAGAGAGAGAGGTGTCGGGGTGGGGGTAGGGGGTGGAGATCAGTCAAGGAAATGAATTTCTGAATTCCTGACAGGCAGGTTAGGAAGGTCTTTTGAATTTAATAATATTCTTAAATTTTGAAGTGCAAAGCTAAAGTAAACAAAACCAAAGTTTTATTAAGTATATTGACAAATAGGCCACCAAAAAAGGTCATTTTAAAATCAAAGTCTTCTGAAGTGAGTTTTCCAAGTGGTTTAGTTTTCACTTGAATGTTGATTCCTTTAAAAATATATATATTTTTTTGGTTTTTTTACAGAGAGGAAGAGAGAGGGATAGGGAGCTAGAAACACCGATGAGAGAGGAACAACGACCAGCTGCCTCCTGCACACCTCCCACTGGGGATGTGCCCGCAACCAAGGTACATGTCCTTGACCAGAATTGAACCTGGGACCTTTCAGTCTGCAGGCTGACACTCTATCCATTGAGCCAAACCGGTTTCAGCTTGATTCATTTTTAAGCTTCTAATTTCAGACTAAATAAACACACAAGTAGATAATCTAGATAATTGAAGCCAAACCTATTTTAGGCTCTAAGTAGTCCCTCTCCTTTAGGTGAAAGTGAGTCTTTATTTTGTATTATTTAGCTAATTGAGGACAAAGCACAGTTTTTGTCTGTTTTCCTCTGGATATATTACAAAGGTCATTGCAGCTTTATATCTTTGATTGCTGAGGAAATAATGCAGGCATGCTAACTCTTGTGCTGCAGGACCTAGAGTTTTTCTGAAATATAAGAAGGAAATGTGTACAATTAATTTTTAAAAAATGTTGCTTTGAAGCACAATATTGGCTGCATAATCCTATATTCCAACACTAGATCCAATTGAATACTTGGAACTCACCCATAACTAGCCAGATTACCCAGAGCCAATGGTAGGTCTAATTCTCTCCCTTCCATAGGTGCCTGAAAGCTCTTGGCACCAGTAGTAGGTTTAAACTGAGTCAAGGACTGAAGACTGAAATGCCCTGGCAGCACAGGATTATTTTTAGTTCTGTTGTATTGATATGGAATGTATGAGAAAACTATTTTCTTTATTTAAACTTTAGAAAAGGCTTTTTGGAACAACAGTCCTCATTTCAAAGGGCACTTGTGTGAGAAAAGTATTTCCTTTCTTTATTCCATGTTCCATAAAGGGAGAAAAAGCTATGAGCACTTACTATAATATATGCTCTGCTCTCCTTCGAGTATGGCACTATTCTTAGATCCTGTGTATGGTAGAAACACTAGAAGATTCTTACTATTATAATGATAAGAATCTGAGGAGTATGGTAATATTTGGCTGGATATTTTAAATAAATAGAGAAAGTAGATATTTGTGGGAATAATTCACTTCATGGCACAAAAATGCTAACTATGTACTTGGTACTGATGATACTTTAATAAAAGTCTAGTAATATAATCTGAAACTTTATTTTTAAATACCATTTTTCTTTAAATAACCAACCTCCATATGTCTCCTTTAAATTCAGTATAAAAATATGGAGTGATGTAGGTTCCTTTCTATTGCATAGAGTTATCTTCAGAATTAGCTATTTTCATCCGCAATTTACTAAAGAATAATGACTCACCAAGAATTGTTCAGTTCTTTTTACACATTATCTTCAGCTTATTGAGGTCATGAATTATATGAACACATACTCTTGTTATTTCAATCCTTTTAGTCCCATTGGTGTTCACGTTTTGCTGAGGTGGGCCTGCTTGTTCTGAGAAATAAATGGGGGCAGTCTTGGTTTCTCTGATATTCAGTTGGATTCTGGTGACCTTCCTGAGCATTACCCCCCCACCCCCAAATAAAACAAAAACTCCACAAATTAACAAATTAATCCATCCTAATAAATAACTCAACTCTGGAGATGTGAGATCTAGGAGGATGAGGTACAGGAAATTAAAACAACGAAAATTCCCTTTTAATGTCCTTTAATCATACCATTTAATTTCATTTTAAAGTTGAAAAAAACCCAGGCTATATAGTCTAATCATCATACTGCTGGTGCACATTGGTTGCCTTAAATAAAAACCTCCTGTTAGTATTTCCAATTCTATTTTTAAGGAAATGGGTCGTTGGAAATAGTGACTCCAGATAAGTCCATGGCAGCTTGCAGCAGAGTGATGAGTGAGTGATGGGCAGTGAGTATGATAAGAGCAAATTTACTGAGTAAATGATGTGGTAGACACTTTTTAAAGCACTGTATATGCATTAACTCTTTAATCCTCAGAACAACTTTATGAGGTACTACTTTAATGCTTATAATACATATGAAGAAAAGGGAGGTTAAATAAATAGTCCAAGGTCAACAGTTAGTAAGTAGAAGAGATGGCTTTTAAACCAAAGCATCTGCTTCTAACACTTGGCATCTTTGCTATGATGTCATGCTATCCTTTTTTTTAGAAAAAGAGAGACAACTGTAGTCCCTGGAAAAAAGACTATTTCTTGGTGACTTTATTTATGATGGAGATATGTGTATTGTGTAAAATCTGATAACCTGCCTGAAGGATTTTTGCAGAGACTTCTCTATGATTATCTGATACCCAAAAATTCTAATGCCATAGAGACTTTAAAGTTTGGGGAACTGCATTGAAAAATTAAAACCTGTATGTAACAAAAGAAAGGTTCTTACTTTATTAAAATTAAATTGACTAATATTCAAAATTATAATCTAACTGCTAACTTCCTATAGATCATGAAAACTTAATTCTGAAACTGAGCAATAGCACATAGGACAAGTTAGAGAACAAACTTTAGGTTGAATAGCAATGCTTATGTTTGTATTTTATTTTCTAAATAAATAGCACCTTCTCCAGGAAGAAAAATCCTGTTAACTCAAGAAAATACATTTTGGAGCATGAAAGTGCAGTCTGATATATTTTGTTCAAATCTAAGAGAACTGCTCTTATTCAACCATAAAACCGTAAAGCAGAGAGTTCAACTGAAAATGTGGAATCATGATAAATAATTAGGTTGTAAAGGAGAGAAATATGACAGCAGGCATTTTAAAGCTTTTTTTTTCTTCTTTATAGAGGTTTAGGAAAACAAAATACGTTTTGAGAAATATTAGGAATGATTTAAAATCATCGTTGTTAACAAAGGCAGGGGGTTTTATTGTCCAGATCAATTGTTGTATCATAACATTCATGAAATAGATGAACTGCATATATAATAATTAAAGCACTTTATTTTTTAATGTTTTTCTGTTTTTTGTTTGTCTTTGATGTAAAGGTTTTATTTTCTGGTTTATATGGATAGGTGATATCTTACTGATACCAAGTTGAAAATTTGAGCTGCTATTTATTATATTTTGATCGTGACATACGGAAAAATGGATCCCTTGTGAATTTACTGATGTTAAAATCATAATTAAAAATGTTAATTGTTTATGCCAAAACCGGTTTGTGGATAGAGCAGTGGATAGAGCATCGGCCTGAGGACTGAAAGGTCCCGGGTTCGTTTCCCGTCAAGGGCATGTACCTTGGTCGCGGACACATCCCCAGTAGGGGGTGTGCAAGAGGCAGCTGATCGGTGATTCTCTCTCATCGATGTTTCTAACTCTCTATCCTTCTCTCTTCCTCTCTGTAAAAAATAAAAAAAAAAATTAAAAAATGTTAATTGTTTAGTTATTTTGCTTTCTTTTGTTTTGATTTGCTCTTTCTTAATTGGACAGTTTCAGAAATACCCAATTCAGAAAACTGAACTGGTAGAAATATGTGAGCTGAAGTTTCTAGTGTTCAACATGTTAAGAAATTCAGCTTTGAAGTGTGACATTTTTGTTGCTCTCACCTTTATAACCTAAAATGTAGCATTTTTTTTCTGCTTTTACTTAAACAAGTATAACAGTTTCCACCCTGGAGTCGTTCCCATACCACTTTCATAAGTTTTTGCTCTCTACCACCCATACTCTTATTTATTAAATCTCTATTAAGTTGACATACTTTATATTTAACCTTACCTTAAGCACCAGTGTTCATGAAGTGACAGGTTTGGTGTACTGATTTTATATTTTTTCATTACATGGGAAAATAAGCACTAATGTATTGAAATACAAAATGCTTTATCCCTGTACTGCCTAAAATCAACCATAGTACCAATACTTGGATAAAAACTGTCCCATTATAACAACTGAACATTTAAAGAAGTATTTTTAATTTTTCTCTATTTTTCCTTCTGTAAACCGACTTGTCAGGTTACCACTCAAGCAGTGCTTCTCAATTTCTTTTCCTCTGTATTGCAATGATGGATGCTCTATACCCCTGTGTTCAGAGCAAATCCCCGAGCCCACTCAGGCTTTTGGTTATTCTGAGCAGGTATGCAATACCACCACCACTTGCTCTCCTGCTGAAGAAAGGGAAGTGTAACAGAATGCCAGTGAGGTAACCTGGATTTTCTATGTTTTTAAGAGTAAATCATTTACAAACTCAGTTCTTTTATTCTGAGTAGTTAAAAATAATTCCCTTGCAACACGCCCCTCTGCTGATTGCAACACCATGCTTGAGAGCCTCTGCTCTTACAGATTAAAAGGCACTGCCAGAATTTTTGTTTCTGTTTTAAATTTGCATTCAAGCAACAGTGTGCTTTTTTTAAACCACAAAGTGATTGTTTTAATTCTGTTCTCTTTAACACTTTTTTTCACTTGAAGGTTCTTTTAGTCTCATAATCTTTTTTTTTCAAAAAGAATACTATATCGAGAACTCTGTGTGACCCGATGGATTCTAATGGAAATTATTCTTGGTAATTGTAGGGTGGCCAGTTAGTCCCAGTTTTGTCTTTAGTACTGAAGTCCCACATCCTGGTGGCATTTCTGTGATAACAGTGGGAAATCCCTTGGTTCTGGGCAAATGAGATAGTTGATCACCCTAAATAAAGCCAGCTGACATAAATTGAGAATGCAGCTATATAGGATTTTAGTTGGGTATGCAATTTAGTAATCCCGGTATTTAAAAATGCTGAAATCTTGGACTTCAACCTAATGATCATAGCTAAAAATGGGCAGAGAGATCTGTCTGTTGCTCAACTTGTCTATTCTCTAAATTGGTTCTATAAAGAACTGTCAAAAACACACATCTTAATCATGTCATTGCATTGCATAACAAGGCTTCCCATTTATTTTAGGCTTAACCCAGACTCTTGAAATTGACTCATAGGCCTTGCTTGATTTAATCCAGTGGTTCTCAAACTTTGCCCTAATAAGTAAGAACCACTTAAAAAAATCAATTAAAATGGACATGCCCACACCCCTGGTTCAAAGAGAATGAATCTGGAGAGTAGCTAAAAAATTTATTTTTAAAACAATTATAGTAGGTGCTTCTCTTTCAGGTTGTCCTTGGACCACATTAGAGGAAAATAAACCTAGTTTATACTTCCTTTCTAGATTTATCTCTCAACCCCCCCCCCCCCCCCCCTTACTCTTTATTCTCTGATCTTACTGTAATTCATTTCAAGTTTTCAGTGTTCCAGGCCTTCACACTCATGCAGGACTTTTATCTGAAACCCTCTCTGATTTTTGTTGATCAATGAGATTTCTACCTAGACATCCTCTTCTCCTGGAAGCCTCTGTTGCAGCCCCTTCCCATTACCCTTCACGAGGACCCACCTTTTCCAGCCAAGTGCATGTAACAGTATTGTAATTGCCTCTTCCTTGTGTGTATCTCCATTTTAACTAAGTTCAGTGCCCACAGACACCTCTCATTTATCTTATTTATGACTGTTTTCTCAATTTCTAGCTCATTGTTGAGCATATGTTAAGAGTCCAAGATTATTTATTGAGGAATTAAGTTATTTTATTAATGAATAGATTGATATAGCAGGAGGTCTTAACTGAGCCAGAACTAAGACAGATGCATTTAATATTGAGTGATCCCTTTCCACAGCCCTCCTATCTATTGATATGTTTGGGGGCTTTTGTTTTTTGGCTAAAGTAGGATTGAGATTTGATTGTGGAAGGGCGCAGGGCCTGTGAGTGGGAGGAACAGGAATGAGAATTTAAAGGGTTAGAGAAATGTTACTGCATTTCTTCCAGTTGTACATGAGGGATGGGTCTGGAGCATGTCTAGAGAGAGGGTCAGTGACAGTAAAATCTAAGTCTGAGAAGTTCAAGGGACAGATGGGATGCAGCTGGGGACACACACACACACACACCACACACACACACACACACACACACACACACACACACACACACACACAATGGCTTCTACCACCACCACCACCACCACCACCACCACCACCACCAAGGATACAGCTTTGTCCACTGAGGGCTCTGGGCAGCCATCATCATGGGCTGGTTGTGTTTTCTCATAATCATGAACCCCTGGTTCCCCTGGAAATTCCATGAAAAAAAATCCAAAACTGATTTGGTTATGGTGTTGAAGGAAAAGTCATGAGCTGAGGTCTTATATAAACAAATGGGGCCTGGGTTCTGTTGTAGTTTGGACTTCAACATGTGTAAAAATTGGACATTTGAAAGAGACTGAGAATGAGTTTAATGCAGCTGGGAGGAACAGGAATGAGAATTTAAAGGGTTAGAGAAATGTTACTGCATTTCTTACTCATATATAAGGCCGATCGTGAAACTTCAGTTAAAAGACTTTCTGATAGGACTGGCCTGAGATATTATGAAATGGGCTAGCTAAATTTTTACATCTTGTTGCTTTCTGGACTTTTTATATGTCACTAAACATACAAGATGTCACCATTCTTGACAGTTGGTGGTACTGTGGAGTTCTTTTCTAGTCTTTTGAAAAATTTCTATTGAGCAGCTCCTACATCAAATCTGGTTTTAAACAACTACAATTGATCTTACCGTTGGTGATGCATTGAGGTGCTGCTAAATTAGACTGTGCTCTGTTCATCTCACAAGCTTGGGAAATGGCCAGTTGTGAACACAGCTGGTTTCTGCCTAGGAGGGTTTCTAATTGTGTAGATGGTGACAGAGATTCAATGTGAACACTATGTACGTAAAACAGGATTGACATTCCCTGGTGAATTATCTTAGTATTCTACTAGGCAATGTGCATATGTACTCCCTGAGCAATTCCTTGAACAATTGGTTAGAAGAAGGGGAATTTAGTATTTATTAAATCTAGGAAGGATAAAAATTAATATATAAATAAGTAACTACAGTGGGCATTTTTTAATGAAATAACACATAGTAGACTGAAATTTTGAGTTTCCCATTAATGGGTATTAGGTCAACTTAGATAACTTTAATTTTCATAGCAAAGTTACATAATTATAAATTCTTATTGATATTGCTATTCAAAATAGGAGTGTAATATTGAATATTTCTGAGGGGAAAATTTTAATGTAATGAAGAAGGGGTAGAGGCCAACTGATGACAAAGTGACATATATACACTGAATGGCCAGATTATTATGATATCTCAACGCATAATAATATGGCCACTCAGTGTGTGTGAGTGTGTGTGTGTGTGTGAGTGTGTGTGTGTGTGTGTGTGTGTGTGTGTGTGTATTAGAGGTCTGGTGCATGAATTTGTGCATGGGTGGGGTCCAGCCATCCTGGCCAGGGGGAAGGGGACATGAGAGCTTGGCTAGCTTGACTGCTGGTCGAACTCCTGGTTGAGGGACAATTTGCATATTAGCCTTTTATTATATAAATTATACACTGAGTGACCAGATTATTATGTGTTCAGAGATCATAATAATCTGGCCACTCAGTGTATATTACATCCATATACTTATTTTAAAGATCACACATTTAAATTATTTTAAAGAAAAAGGGAAGTGTTAATATAAATTTACATAAACTTCACAATTTTAACACCAATTAAATGGAATGTTTGAAAGATATTAGAACTCTCATAAATATATAAGACTGGAGAAAGCTTATACTTAACTTTCAACTGGGAAGCAGAAAAGGATGCCGAATGTGGTGAATGGAAGTGCCAAACAACAAAGAGAATTAGATGGCTTCAAACTCTGGTTAGCAATGGAGAGAGGGGGCCCAGCCAGCATGGCTCAGTGATTGAGTGTCGACTCATGGTTTGATTCCTGGTCAGGTTGTATGCCTGGCTTGCTGGCTCGATCCCTAGTGTGGGAAATGCAGGAGACAGATGAAAATGATTCTTCTCATTGATGTTTCTATCTCTCTCCTCCCTTCCTCTCTGAAATAAATAAAAATATATTTTAAAAAAGAAATGGAGTGAGGCAACTGTCTGGTATGCTCTCTAGTGGAAAGGACAGCAGAAAATGACCACAAAGTAAATGAATCACAGGAGCAAGCTCACAAAGACACTGAGTATAAGTTTTTATGTGTAAGTCAGTTAGTGAAATGGATAATCAGAAGCTTCTGAGACAAGGCCATTTGGCTGAGTTCTACCTCTAAACCTAATATACCCCATCATTATGTAATCCAGTTCAATGGGAGAAAATATGTGGCTACATCCAAGCTGAAGGCAAAAATTGGGGCATGTAGGCAAGATTTGGAGGCAAAAATGAATTACCCTATTAAAACTTGAACATGGAAAATAACTCAAACTGTAGGCACATTTAATGAATCACATTAGAAATATGTAAATTTAATTTACACTGGAATTCTTGAAATGGTGATGGCAGTAAGTTTGCCTTCTTATCATGGCCATAATAGAATCATCTTGACTTTGTAAATGATATCTATGCACTTCTTCATTTACTTAAATTTAGAATAATATGCCAGAAAAGTTTGGATCACTGTCTCATATGATGCCAAGAAACACCACTATTGTAATGGAATATATTTTCTTTTAAAGAACTGATTAACTTGACATTTACTTGCGGATTAAAGACTCATCCATCATTATCATCATCACAAAAAAGTGAGTAGTAATAATGACAAACATTTACTGAGGGCTTGCCATATCAGGTACTTTGCTAAATACTTTTCAGATGATTGTAATTTATTCTATATAACAACCATATGATGCAGATAATATTATCATTTTCAATTTTTAGATGAGGAAATTGAAGTTCAAAGAGTTAAATTGAGTGATTCAAGGTCACACGGTATTTAAGTCAGGTATTTCTGACTATACTAGTAAAACTTGTATGCCTAACAATAAGCTGTGTTCTTCTTATTTGAAAATTTTGCTGGAGGGAGACCTTGAATTTAAAATATAAAACATAGATTCTAACTGTCCAGGGTCAAGTAAGAGTCAACTTCCAGGGAAATTGAAGCTGACTATGTAAAATGTTTCATTACATGAGCTAGTTTTATTTTAAAATCTTCAATGTTAGTTTATATAATGGGAATCACATGGATCACACTCTGGTAGTTATACAGGAAGATAAATGAGATGACTACATTGTACAACTAATGACTTCTGGGCTTTGATTTCCTGCTTGCATTTCCTAACAGAAGACACTGGGATTGCAGGCTGTCATTGAAGTTAAACAAAATAAATCATGGGTTGTAAAATTAAAAACAATAACCCAATTTTATGGCTGTTTTGTTCAGACTGTAAGAGCATTGAGGATAATGGTCATGGCTGAAACAAGCTTAGATATTGCTAAGGCCAATTTTATGCCTTGTCATGCTTTTCATTTTCCCTTGCTTCAAGCTAATGGTAAAACAATTGGAAAATTGCTTTGAATGAAACATACAGCAGTAGAAACTTTAAAGAAGAGAATATATTAGCTTAATAGCTCAATAAAGCAAAATTCAAATGTTCCTTTTGGCAAAAGTTTCACTTAATTTCAGCTTAAATTTTCCAGGAAATTCTTCAAAAGGTAATGAAATTGCAAATCATTTTCCATTTCTAGTTGCATGTCTAAGTGAAGATAAGTCTTTATAGTTTTCTTATTGAGAAGTTATGGGTGACTATTTCCTTTTATTGAAAGTTTAAAATCCCTTTATCATCTGGAAGCAAAATGTTATAGATGTATCTACTCATGCCTGTGTGTGGAGGGCAAGAAGGCGGAGGGTGGAGGTGGGATCAGGAAGGGAAGGGGTACAAAGTAGGACTGGAAATTACTATGACAGCTAAAAGGAACTCAGGTGGAGAAGAACTGTCACATGTCTATAAATCAAATTAAATCACTCTTCACCTTGGCAAAGAGGTCCTATTTCAATCACTTTGGGGCTCCAAGGTCATCAAAAAACTAAAATAGTGCCTAAAAGTGGGAATGAGCCTTATGGCTGCTACTGAGATGGTCTGTCCTCTCCTGGTTCTTGAATATAGACAGCCTTTAAGCTCCACCAGGCAGCTATTCTTTAGAAAGTTTTGCTACTTTTAAAGTACTCAGAAAATGAGGCATGTACCATCACCATCAACAGGATGCTCCAATCTATTCCCTTCCCACTGCTGCTTCTACATCTTTCCTATCAAAAGCCATTACCTCTCTCCCACTCCACAACTATCCCCTAGCTTAGTGGTCGGCAAACTCCTTAGTCAACAGAGCCAAATATCAACAGTACAAAGATTGAAATTTCTTTTGAGAGCCAAAAATTTTAAACTTCTTCTACCGCCACTTCTTCAAAATAGACTCGCCCAGGCTGTGGTATTTTGTGGAAGAGCTACACTCAAGTGACCAAAGAGCCGCATGTGGCTCATGAGCCACAGTTTGCCAACCACAGTTCTAGCTTAATTTCCTTAAGGAACACAGGCTTCTGGGTATAAAACTCAAGAAAAGTGCAGGGATGTTTTCAGACAACTTCTAAAACAAAAAAGTTTCCTCTGAGGCCAGTAGAAAAAAGGACCTGACTGCTTTTTTGGAACAAGGGAGAGGTGAATAAAAAAAAAAAAATGCAGGCATAAACAAAACCTAAATTAATATCTCAATATATTAACCTGACTTCCTGTAATATTAACGATTCCTCCTGGCAAGGAGATGTGAGATGACTAACAGCTCACTAGTCATATTAAGAATGGTTCCAGTCCAGTGGCTGTTCAGTTGGTAGAGTATGCATAAATTATAAATACTGTTTGACCGCACCCCTTAACGCTAGGCAAGAGGTGTTTTTTTTGTTTTTGTTTTTGTTTTTATGGAAAACCAACCAGTGCTTTCTTTGCACTAAACATTAGAGAGGATGAGGGTTGGTGGTAGCACTTCAGGGGATTTCCCAAAGGGCTTGGAGTGAGTGCCAAGAGGCAATTATATACTCTAATCTCCTCTGAGAAGAGCTTCCTGGGATAAATGTCAAATCTGCATCAGAAGAGTGTACAGTTCTTGTCACTGTTTGGTCTCTGGGTCTATGGCTGGAAAATTATTTTTGCCCAGTGTTATCAAGTAAGCAGGCTAAACTCTGTAGAAAGTTGCTCATAAAACTGATAAGAGCCCTTTCCTAAACAGCCTGATTTGAACTTTATTCCAGAGTCCTTGAGGAACTGAATCTGCACTTTTATAATCTAAGAGTTAACCATGGTCTTGCACAGTTGGGGAACATATGACCTTGAAACGTTTTTCCAAAATCATGTCTCCCTGCTCCCCCCACCCCTTTTTTTTTGTGGGCTTTGACTTTATCTGTGCATCAGTGAACACTTTATCATGGTAACACTTCAGGAATGTGCAGAATAGTTAAGGAGCTTGAATGCCATGGCAGTTTCAAGTTTTCTGGGCTCTTGTAACCAGCTCACTGGGACAGTCGTTAGAAGACTGTTATACTACATATGCTATGGGAGAACTGAAGTTCGTGACCAAAGTACTTGCAAGAGCAATTCAAGGTTAGCTAAGTTCTGGTTAGCTGATACTTTCCTCTATGAGTGTATTATTTTAGTGCTACTGATAGATGCCACAGAAAATGCCTATATTCTTATTTTGCTTTCAGGGAAGCTACTTACAAGTTGTTAGCCAGTAAGTACTCGAATTTGACTTTTAAAAAACGGGATGCTATATTGTAATGGTTACAGTCTTGGGTTAGAATCCAGTCTTGTCATTTACTAGTTGTGTGGACCTGGGGTCATCACAACTTCATCCGTTCTCAGACTCAGTTTCCTAATGTGTACTTAGCTTTCCAGACTTTTACATGTTATGTTAAAAGAGATAGTCATGCTCTTGGTACACTAATAAGTAGGAAGAACTCAATAACTATTCTCACCCTGTTTGTTCTATTTGTCCAAAGGGACTGCATATTTATCGAAAGTAGAAATCAGAGCTTATATTGCTTTACTTTTCTCAGGCCAAGAAGAATGCCAAGTAGATAGCAAGCAGTCAATAAATATTAACTACTTCTGTTTCTTTTGGAATTATCCCACTCTCTGCCCAGTTACACTACATCTAATGTGAGTCTTCATTTGGTGGAAAGGGATAGGATGTAAAACAATACTAGAAGGCTTTTGTTTTAGTGTCTGCATCTGGTGGGTTTACTTAAAAAATTGGATTCTGTGTATCATAAGAACTTGACAGTAGTCATTAAAAAAAGTACTTAAGTGCATGTAGGCATAGAGTTATCTTAACTGGTGTTCTTTGTGTTTTCATAGTTAAGATGGGCACTTCTTGTCTTAATTTGCATGAGGGAAACGTGCACTTCTAGACTCTGTCTTCACAGCTTCATAGTTATCAATAAAATCTTGACTGAAACTGAGCCATGTGTGTACACAATCAACATTTTGGCAGCAATATTCATGGTGTGGAGTGGAAACAAGGAAGGGGGTTAAAGTAAGGGCAAGCTTCAGGGCAAATGTTCTATAGCAGCTCTATGGTTGCCATAAAGCAGGTGTTTCTTTTTGCTCTCACACTGGAGAGGAGAGACTGCATGGGGTTCCTCGTTCAATTTTAGGCTGTCCAAAGGAACAAAAGAAGGCTCCTTAGTTAAATGGATAGCTGAGACTAGTTAGTTTTCCAGTTCCCCTAAGTTTCTTAGGCAAAATGGCAGGTACTTATTGGGGAAAAGAGTGGGGTCAATCTGTGTCATATTTCCCCCCTAGAATTGAACTAAATGTATGTATATAACACTGCCCGTGTCTTTAAAGAAAGTCTAGCCTTTAAAGGGGTTACCATTGAAAAGGAAAGCAAAGAAAGTGGATACTAGGGTTTTGTTTTTGTTCTTTACATTTAAAAAATATATATTTTATTAATTTGTTAACAGAGAGGAAGGGAGAAGAATAGAGAGTTAGAAACATCAATGAGAGAGAAACATTGATCAGCTGCCTCCCGCACACCCCCTACTGGGGATGTGCCAACAACCAAGGTACATGCTCTTGACCAGAATCGAATCTGGGACCCTTCAGTCCACAGGCCTATGCTCTATCCACTGAGCCAAACCAGTTTCGGCTGTCCTTTACATTTAAATACACTTTTTATTTTAGAATAGACTCAGATTTACATAAAACCTGCACCCAGTTTCCCCCATTTTTAACATCTGACATTATTAGTATTCATGTTTGTCATAATTAATGAACCAATATGAATACATTATTACTAACCAGAGTCCATACTTCTTCTCAAATTCCTTTATATTTTACCTTTTAAAACAACCCATTCAATATCAGATGCATTCTGTCACTTTTTTTGTTTCTTTGTTTCACTTAATTTTCATACATAATATGTAGGTAGGCACTATTTTCTGATATTAAGGATAAGATAACTTATATCAGAGAGGATAATTGACTTTATTAGAGTAACTAAAGAAGTAGTAAAGCAGTAATTCAAACCTAAGCCGTCTGGCCCCAATCCCATTTTTTCCCTTCTCATATCATGTGATCTTTCTCACTTGCAGGGCAGTAACAAATTTATATTTGAAAAATGTACTATACATATAGTGTTACACTCACATTTTGGGAAATATTTTTAAAGAACTTTTTGACAAGTTGTTCTTATAGAGGTAGAATTTTATGTATGGATCTTCATGATTTCTTGAAACCAGAGAAACTTATTTGAGTCCCAGAAGTCTAAGTTAGAGCTGCCGAAGTATAATTGATCTTTGAATGATAGATTACTTCTTGCTATAATATGTTTAGTAAAGCCTTATTTCTTTATTGAAGGTTCTATGTCACAGAAGATGCATTTCAACTCCAATTTTACTCAGAGGTGATATAAAAGAATGTGAGCAAGGTTTCAGGTTGAATCATATATTGGAGGTTTCCTAACAAGGTTACTCACAAATAATTCACATCTGAAACAAAACACATGAACATTGGAAAGTGAATTCATGGGACTGTTCACAGTCCTTAGTTATTTATATCATATTTCATTGCAATTGACTTATATGAAATCCCTATTCTAGGTTTTAGCTCCTCTCAGATGCATAATATCAGTGGCAGTGTGGTTGACAGAAGTATGGTGCCTTCAAAACATTAGAATGTGCTATAAAAAGGGGCAAAAAAAACCCCCAAAACAAAAACAAAAAACACACACAAAAAAACCCCCTAAGCAATAGCATAAGCAATTAGGCATTATTTTAAGCAGGTACCTTTTCTCTTACAGCTGTATTTCACCTGCTTAACAAAATGATTACAAGAATCTAAAAATAGTTCAGTATGAACCAAAAGTTTCGATAACAGATTAGAATCAGCAGATAGCCATTTCTTGTGGTTAATAACAGGTCTACTGTGTTGACTTAAAACATAAAAGGGTAGTTATTCCTAACAGATATTTTTTTTTTCATTCACATGAAACAAGGAAGTATACTGAAAAGAAAAAAAAATACTGACTGTTCTTAGTAAGTAGACTTTAATTTGTATCTACACTGTGTTCTTCTCACTTCATTAGGTTTAAAATTTGTGACTGAACAGCACTGTCTGGGCAGCCTGCAGCATAGTTGGAGATGTCAGAAGCAATTACTTTCACAGATTTAAGGTTTTATTATTTCACATATCCTGTCTTTCACTATCTAGTGGACAGCCCAATCAAGGACAATATGTATTTCATCATCTTTTCCTTGTTGATGTGTAATTTTAATACAGTTTCAGTAGCATCCTACTTTGCACAAGAATGCAGCAGCTGGATGATGGTTAAATGGAGCCATCCAAAGTTAGAATACTTCTTTTTCTAATTTCAAATTTTTTTCTGCAGAGTAAATGTGCTCCCTTAGACTCAGTGGTAAAGAATCTCCAAAAATCACAACTCGTTTTCAGTTATGTTGAAAATTCTCCAAAAAAAAAAAAAATGTATTTAAGGGTAGGTTGTGAAATAGCAACTTCACTCAGTTTTAACAAAATTTCCCAGCTTTTCATATTTTTTGGAAGAGGCCTGAGTTAGGATCATTTACTTAAGGGTTTATGGTCCCTAAAAGAAAGGGGGATATGACAAATGTATAACCACATTCTGAACTTCCTCATTCAATCAGAGACCAAGTCTTGTGGAGTTTCCTCTGTGATTCATATCATTTCCCTATTTCCCTTCTATCTCCACTTGTAGTCTCTCTCTCTTTTTTTCTTGCTTGAGCTATTACAATAAGTTTCTAGTTGTTTTGCCTAATTTCTTCTTTCTTAGAGTCACCACAACGCATTTGCAAAATGCAAATTTGATCACAGTTTCACTCAATTAAAATCCCTTTACTGGCCTGTTATTGCTCTTAGATAAAACTACAAGTTGCCTGGCAAGGGAGGTCCTTCCTGATGTCTCTTCTCTGATGGTATATACACTTAGGTAGCTGTAGTCAATTCACACTTGCCTCTACTGAATCTGCTGCTTCTATTTAGAGACTTTCTATGCTTTACTCTTTTGAAGAACAAATAATATATCTTTTAGGACTCAATATAATGTCACATACTCTCAGAACACTTTCCTGAGCATTGAGGGAATATATAACCACTCTCTTTGCCTCACTGTGCACACATCTTTTGTGTACCATTGTTATTTATGGAACAAATTGTTTATAGACTATCGGCTCCCCACAGGTTTAGTTCTTCATATTTAATATGTGAATACAGTGTTTTTTTCTTTGTATATACTCTGGTGCTTGAGAATTACCAACAGTCTTGGAGATCAATAAATGCCTGAACTTCTCTTATTGTGGTCGATCACAGCTCGATTCAGGGCAGTGGTGCTCAAACTTATATTTAAGTTATATGTATAAATGTTAGATAATGTTCAAATTCCTGATCCCAAAAGTAAATCAAATTCCTGGCTTAAAAGTAAGGAGGAAGGATCCAGAAATCTGCCATTCCTACAAGTACTTTATATTAACTTTGATGGAGGTGTATAGGAAACAAACTTTGAAGAAACTAACTCTTCCAGTTATCTACTGTTGCATAACCAACTACCCTAAGTGGCATAAACAAATCCCTTAGAAACATGCAAAACAACTGTTTTATTATGGCCCCCAGATCCTGAAGGTCAAGAATTTGTACAGGACATAGCAGGAATGACTTGGCTCTACTCCACAATGTCTGGCTGGGGTCTCAGCATCGAAGACTCAGATATCTGTGGGTGACTTGAATGACTAAGGGCTGGAAGAGATAAGCTGTAAGATCTCTCACATACTTGTCTCCTGGGCCAGGATGACTTGGGGCTTACCTTCAGTTGAGACTGTCAATAAGAACACCTACATGTGGCTTGGACTTCTCACAGAGTGGCTCTTGAGTTTGGAGAGGAAACCTTCAAAGAGAACAAGCAAGAAGCTGCCTGGACTTCTATGACCCAGATTCACTTTCCTAATGTTCCTATGGCCTAGGCCAGTGGTAGGCAAACTGCAGCTCGTGAGCTACATTCGGTTCTTTTGGCCCCTTGAATGTGGCTCTTCCACAAAATACCACATGCTGGCGTACAGGTACAGGGCGATTAAAACTTCGTGGCCCATGCGCAGAAGTCCCTTTTCAGCTCTCAAAAGAAATTTCAATTGTTGTACTATTGATATTTGGCTCTGTTGACTAATGAGTTTGCCAACCACTGGCCTAGGCATTCATAAGCCTACTCAAATTCAAGGAGTGGGGGCATAGACTCTACTTCTTAGGACAACTGTCAAGAAATGGGAGGCGTCATGTTTTAAAACTGTCACACTGATTTGAACTTTCTCATTGTCTGTTAGCTATTGGAGAATAAAGATGGTGTCTTATTTAGTTTTGAGCTCTTGGGACCTCAGGCAAGCCTTGGTACTTAATATAAACCCAGTAAATACTTGTTGCTTTTAACTTATCTAAAGGTCAACAACTATAACCCTTCAATTACTGGGTATTATGGTGTATTGATCTGAAGACACTTTTTCAGCAAGAAGTTCTTTGTACAAGACAAGGGACTTGACTCATAAAAGTTGAGAGATTGATTTTTCATTGCTGCCTGGATCCTAGTTTTACCACTTCATGACTGTGATCATGGGCAAATTACATAAACTTTCTATACTTATGTTTATTGTTACACATGTAATACCTTAATCAATAAAAAAATGGAAAAAAATATAAAAAGGAGCACAGAGATCTCACACTTGGTAATATATTTTTCCTCTTTCCCAAGTGGTGCAGAGAGAAAAACAAGTGGGCATGATCAGGACATACACCAGGAGATGTAGCTGAGAGCGCAGTGGCTTTATTTATGGTCATACTAACCTGTATTTCAGTCCTGCCCCTTCTCCTAACAGTTATGTGACTTTGGAAAACATACTTAGTTGTTCAGGCCTCTGTTTTCACATTTGTAAAGTCACAAGACTTTCATGAGGATTATGTGAGAGACCTATAAAAAGAAAAGAGCACAATGTATAGCAAAGTAGGCGCTTGATGAGTATTAATTATCCACTCTCTTCCATTCTATAAGTGTACCTTGGTGAAAAGTGAACCTAGTAAACATACATGTGTCACTGCAGCCTGTTTGATGCATAGTTAGTTAGAACTATGTGATAACAAGGCCTGGATCATGGGTTAAAAAATCCTCTTGAGCCAGACTGTCCTTCACCCCTTGTCCAGAGTCTCCACCCCTATCTTCTGAAATGGCCTTTATATCATAGTTGTAAGGTATTAGAGAAAAAACAAACAAACAAAAAAGAAAAAACAGGCACAAGGACCACTGAATACCCACCTCCACTGCAAGGAAAACTGACTTAAAACTGCCTGGAAGGTGGGTTAGTACAGTTACCTTCCTATGTGAGGTGCAGGGTGGGACATTGTACAATGCTGTCTGAAACTTTTTTCAAGCCTGACTGTGCCACGGCCTTAAGGTTAAAGGAAAAAGTCTGACAAGGTGGCCTCTTGTTGGTACAACCCACATTAACTGCACAGTATTTTTAAAGCTTATTCTGAGAGCTAAGAGGCTGAGCGAGCTCTTGCTGAGCAGTTAATAGTACCATATTTGCCTCCCAAATCTGTGTACTTCTGGTGCATGACTCATTGCTTTTGGGTGCAATAACTTGAACTACATAAAACCAATTTTAATTCTAAATATAATTTTGACTCTTAGGAAAAAATATACAGCCTGCACCACTTGAATTACAAAGTAGATCAAAATAGTTGGAATTAGGTTATCATCTGTACGTCAAACAGGGTGATTTCTCAGCTGCATTTTAAAGTGTGGCATGCAGTGATTTTATAAGGAAAGCTAATTTAAATACGGCATACTGCCCCCTCTAAGGTATTCAGTTAATTGGGGAATCATGCCAGTTTTGTTCTAAGAGTTCATTTTGCTCTTTGATTTTAATAAGCTTTTATATTTTATTTCTTGAGCGAAACGTATTTACTGTCCTCTAGTATATATCTTATGTGATTTAAGTTGATGCTTGAAATTGGCAGCATTCACAATGTTAGGAAGAGTGACTGTTGGTTGATGGATCATTAGATTTGTTTTTAGGGTTTTCCTCTCCCGTTTACATTAATCAGTTTTATGTACCCTGTGCCGTGGTGCTTTTTCCCAGTTCACATAAATATTAATGTCATCTTCAATTGGAAGTTTCAGAAAAGAAGTTAGAATGAGAAAGCTGGCTCCAGTAGCTATCAGCTGTAAAACCTATTCTAGTCATATCTATCAAAATTAGCTACTTTTTTCCCCCAGTACATAAAATCCATTTATGCAAAAAGAAAATCAAATAAAATCTCATTAAAAAAATCTGTATTATGTTTTCCATTTACATCATTAAATAATGACCTTCCACTGCTACCAATCAAATTATAGTATTTTTATAATATCTTATATGAGTAATCTATCAGTTTATAAGATAAATAATCTTTCTATGAAATTAACTATTTACTTTCTCCATTTATTTTGGACTTTTAGTGTCAAGGTAACTTAGTTTAAAATCAGGTCATACCATAGATTTGTTAACTAGGTTGAGATTTTTACAAATATCTGTTTCATAAAGACAGGCTTGGTAGAGCTCTTGCAGGATGGTAGGTGGGAATAAAAACAGTCTCCTGAGAGCAAAGCTCTCTGGTTGGAGCCCTGGAGCTCGGTAGCTGAAATGGCTAACGCATAAGCCTGGATAAGGAGGGAAATTGGAGGACAGTCACTTTTACTGCCTAGAATTTTCTAATTATCTTCCCCGCAATGAACAGCTTTCTGTCCTGTCCTGCTAAGGAACTCTAGAAATATCCTGTGTAATATAGTAACTAACCTGAGACTATTTTTTTTTAAATAGACTTTATTTTTAAGAGCAGTTTCAGGTTCACAGCAAAACTGAAGGGAAGGTACAGAGATTCCCCATATACTCCCTGGCCCCATATATGCATAGCTTTCTCCAGGGTCAACACCCCTCGGTAGAGCTGTACATTTGTTACAAGTGATAAACCTGCGTTGATTAATGATACATCATTGGGACCCAGAGTTTGTAGTTTGCAATACAGTTTTCTCTTGGTGATTCTATATTCTTATATATTTTGGTGGTTTGGAAAAAATTTATAATGACATGTATGCACCGTTATGCCATCATACAGAATCGTTTCACTGTTCTAAAAATCCTTTGTACCTACTTGCCGATTCATCTCACCATCCTCCTGATCTCTGGCAACTACTGATCTTTTTACTGTCTTTTCTGGAGTGTTTGCCTTTCCTAGAATATTGTATTGTTGGAATATGTAGCCTTTTCAGATTGGCTTCTTTCATTTAGCAACATGCATTTAAGTTTTCTTTACATCTTTTCATGGCTCAATATCTCACTTCTTTTTTCATTGTCAGGATGTATTACACTTTATTTACCCATCCCCCTACTGAAGGGCATCTTTGTTACTTCAAAATCTTGGAGATTTTGAATTAAACTGCTCTAAACATCCATGTGCAGGCTTTCATATGTATTTAAGTTTTTAACTCCTTTGAGTAAATGCCACCAGGCAAACTTGCTAAATCATATGGTTAAGTGTGTGCTTAGTTTTATAGTAAACTGTCTGTCTTCCAAAGTGGCTGTCTATAGGTTTGCATTTCTACTAACAATGAATGAGCATTCCAGTTGCTCCACTTCCTCAGCAGCATTTGGTATTCTCAACCTTCTGGATTTTGGCCACTCTTATAGGTGTGTAGTTAAGTCTCATTGTTGCTCATATTTTGTATTTCCTCGATGACATATTGCATGGCGCATTTTTTTGACATGCATATTTGTCATTTGTTTATGTTCTCTGATGTGGTGTCTGTTCACATCTTTGGCCATTTTTTTTTAAGTGGGTTGTTTGTTTTCTTAAGGTCTAACAGTGCAGCTATAGAACATTTTCATCATCACTGGAATTTCTGTGGTATTCCCCTGGTCTATAATATCTTTTCCTTGGCGTAGGAGATACTACAGCTAAATGAAATTCTATAGCTAAAGCATTGTCTTTATTCAGAGTATTATTCTGATTTCCTGAGATTCTCGAATTCAGCCAGCTAAATCCTGAACCATGAATTTGGCTTCCACTGTCAATATTTTATTAATAATGGATATACTCATGATTTTCCCTCCTTGAGTTATATTCTGAAAAGACTTTGCTTGTAGTCTCTGACTTGTTTAATGAATGACTGCTAACATTCTTTGGCTTGTCATTATATTTTCCATTTATGATATACTGCGACTTTTCAGCACACCAGGATATTCACTCAAAATTTTAAAGTGCTTTTCAACTACCATTCTGTTGCAATTTCTCTTCTTCTTCTTCTTCTTTTTTTTTTTTTCCAAAATTGAGAAGAGGGTGCCTTTTTAGCTCAGTTGATTATCAGTTTCTAGTTCAACTGGAGAACCACAATTGAGATAGTACTTGAAAGCAAGGACTGTGATTCCTAAGGATAATGATCTTTCTGCAGCCTTCTCAGGGAGTAGCGTTTTTCTTTACTACACCCTTACACTGTGGGAGTTGGTAGGTGGGATAGGTGTTCTCCTTGTTCCTTGCTTCACTTTCCAAGTTATTAATGCTCCTTTTGCTCCCTAAAATCCAATTTTTGAATTTCAAGTTCATTGACCTCCTGCCCTTCCTTATTGCAATCATGCACAGTAACCCTGCTCACTTTTCCATTTTCTTTGATATGAGAGTTTTAGCTTTCTCTTATATTCTTTCAAGCATTGCTCCCATATTAATTTCTTGTGATTTCATTACCACATAGATGATCCTTCAGTTCCTGGGTCCTTAGTTCTCCTTCCTGTTTACCTTCCAACTTCAATAACGAACCTCCTTAGTTATACTCGGGCGTCTTCAAACTACGGCCCGCGGGCCACATGCGGCCCGCAGAGGAGTCTGATCCGGCCTGCCAGGTTTTTTGGGCAGTGAGCGCAGCCGAGGTGTTACAGTAGGAATTAGTAGTTCATATAGTCCGGCCCTCCAGCTCTCTGAGGGACCGTGATCTGGCCCCCACTTTAAAAAGTTTGAAGACGCCTGCTAGACCTTGTCATATGCTATTTCAAGCATCTTCTTCTCCAAGTACTACCTCCTATCTTTCTTCTTACTTTCTCTAATATTTTTACTTCAGCAGTACTGCTAGAACCTATAATCCATTTTTTTTATTGTCCATTACTTCCTCACATTCTCACTTCTCCCCTTTTGCCACTCTTTGCCTTTTTCATCCTTCCTTCGACTCTTTTGGTAAAAGTAATCCTATTGCCATCGACTCTTTTGTCTACTCTCCTCTGACTTCTTTACAGCCTTGAAAAAGCAATCATCTCATCAATTCAAGTCTAAAAATTTCAGGTGGTCCCTCAGTTTTACCAGGCAATCAGGCTACATTTCCCCAGTATATTTTTCTCTCTTGGCTGAATGCTTCGTGTAGTCTTTTTATCCTCACTCTCATTTGATAATTTTGCTTTCTACTTTACTGAGAAAATAGTAGCAATCAAAAGAAAATCCAGAACTTGTACCATTTTATCATTTTATCTACCCACCTGGTGCATTTATGCCTCTTTTTTCTACCTTTCCTTTTGTTGCTTTGGATGATGACCCTTTGTGCTCCAATCAAAGAGCATTCCTTTTCTTTCAGGACTTGAGCAATCCCATTCACTCTTCCTAGCCCATGACACTGCTCCAGCGTATCTCCCAGCATAGCTCACTGACTGTCTCAGGTTGTCAGTGTTAAGTCATCTCCTGGGATATGACTATCAGCATAAAAATATGCTATTATTTTTGCATCCTTAGAAAACAATATTTCCTTTCCCTCGTATTCCGACCCTCCTCCCCCGCCCCCACGGGCCACTTCTCCATTTTCCTTCACCCTTTTCTAGACAAATTATTCAAAAGTATTTTCTGCATTCACAAGACCAGTTTATCTTTTTTCATTTACTCTTAAACTCAGATCAGTCAGGACTTTGACCCCGCTGTTCTATGGGAATGGTGAAAATTATCAATGTGGTCATGTTGTAAAATGAAATGTTCAATTCCCAGTCCCCACCTCGCTGAACCTCTCAGTAATGTTTTGACGTTCTTGGTCACTCATTGTTCTTGAAAAACTTGCTTTCACTCAGTTACCAGGAGAATTACTCTCCTCCTTTCACTCAACTTCATATGTCTTTCCTTAGTCACTTTTATTGGTTCTATTACATCTCCTTGATACAGCAATGTTGAACTGCTTCAGGCTTCAGATCTTGATTATTCCCTCTTCCTTACCTACACTCACTTGTGTGGAAATCTCATCCAGTCTAATCCACTAAATACTTTTAAATGTCGATCATTTCCCCAAAGTATATCTCTAGTCCAGATCATTTTGACTGAGCTCCAGACACATATCCATTTGCCTCTTCATGGATAGACAATCTCATATTTACATGTGTAAAACTCAACTCCTGATTGTCTCACTCTCTTCTCCCCACCATATCTCCATTTTATCTTTTCTTCCTCAAGGGGAAATTTCTCAATACTAGCCTTGCATATAGCATCATGTCCCTATCCTTTAAACATTCATTACGCCTGTAATCCTGAGTTTGTGTGACTGTGATTAATGTCTATCTCACAAAAAGACTGTCATCCCTTCAAGGACCAGCACTTTGGCTACTGTTTCTCTTTATTTTATCTATCTCAGGCAATGATGATCAAAAATAAATATTTAAAAATAACAAATTGGGGTAAAGATTTATGGGATGTAGATGATGCAATGGGTCAAATCCAATGGAAGGAAACCAGCAATAATTACTTGAGATACACTTTGGTTTTGGAGGTGCTGCTTATCTCTTCTAAGTGCCAAAATATCAAGTTTAAGGTGGTAAGAAGAATTACAAGCCCTTAGCATTGTGGTTATAAGCAAAGGATTTGAAGTTAGGGTATTTAAACTCTGAGTGTCACTTACTCATTTTTTTTTAAATGGGAGACAATGACAGTATCTGATTCATTGGTCTTCTCTGAGGATTTTATAAAATGGATATAAGAGAGTAGAACCTTAATAAATGCTTAATGTGTGTGATGGTAATGATGACGATGCTGCCTTATATTAACTGTAAAGCAAGCAGAATACTCTGGAGCAGAGCAGCAGAAAGGACTGATACTAATTAGGGAAGTTTAAAATTGCTTCACAGAGGAGATGACGTTCAGCTGGCTTTAAAGGATGAGCAGGGGGTTTCCAGAGGAGGATGAAGAGAAAGATACAGAAGAATAAATTAGCATGTTCAGAAAATACTCAGTAAGGAAAATGTGGTTAGAATGGAAAGGGAAATTATCTGAAGTAGAAAATTTTTTAAAAAATTTTGTGTGCTAATTTTAAAGTCTAAATTGTTGAACAGAAATAATTATTTAAATGTTTATAAAACCTTTTTATTCTTATTATAGAAGAGCTTAATATTATTTAAGGAAAATTTGGAAAAGAATACATATATATATACACACATATATACATATATGCTCATGTACACAAACACACATACAAAAGTGTTCTTTCTGGAAAAAGAATCTCTATTTCCTTTTGCTATTTTAATATATCCTTTTAGGTTTTTTTCTATATTCATGTGCATTTTTTTACATAAGTAGATTATAATATATAAATGGTTTTGCATTCTTTTCTTTACTCCTTTATAGTCTATAGTAAATACACTTTTCTGAGTGCTTGCAATGTGTCAGACATTGTACTTGTTATGTAGCTTACTTCTAAATGAATATGCATATAATTACAAGTTAGAAAGCTGAGATTAGTTTTATATCACTTAAGTTACAATTAGGATTCAAATTCCAGTGTTTCTGACTCCAAAGTATATCCTTCAAAATATTTAATAGCTAAATGAAAATATTTTACTGTTTTGAATATGCCATACTTTACCTAAGTATTTATCTGTTATTGGATGACTTGGCTTTTGTAAGTTGTCACTATTATATATAACTAGTGGCTAGGTACATGAAATTCATGCACTAGGGGGGAGGGGAAGGTGGGGGGGGGGGAAAGGGGTGTCCTTCAGCCCTGCCTGCACCTTCTCCAATCTGGAACCCCTTGGGGGATGTCTGATTGCCAGTTTAGGCCCGATCCCTGAGGGTTCGGGACTAAATCGGCAGTTGGATATCCCTCTCTAAATCTGGGACTGCTGGCCCCGAACTGCTCGCCTGCCTACCTGATTGTCCCTAACTGCCTCTGCCTGCTGGCTTTATCACCCCCAACTCCCCCCTCCCCTTGCCGGCGTGCTTACCCCCAACTGCACCCCTGCCAACCTGTTTGCCCCCACTGCCCCCCCACACCAGCCTGCTTGCCCCAACTGCCCCCACCCCTGTTGGCCTGATCACCCCCAACTGCCTCTACTTGCTGGCCTGTGGCCTGCTTGCTCCCAACTGCCCTCCCCAGCTGGCCTGATTACATCCAACTCCGGGCTCCCTGCTGGCCTGCTCACCCCTAACTGCCTTGGCCTCGGCCTCACCACCATGGCTTTGTCCAAAAGGATGTCCAGAAGGTCTCCTGGAAGGTCTTCTAGTCTAATTAGCATATTACCCTTTTATTAGATGCTAGTTATTAACATCTTTGGAGTCTATGTTATGTCCTGTATTTAGGGGTAATGTATTACAAGAGATTTCTAGAATTCGTTATTGGGTCAAAAGGCATGATCTCTCAGCATATTGACATTTTGCTTTCCAGAAAAACCCATGGTATTTCTGGTATTCTATAAACAGCTTACTTAAATGAAAAGATTTCCTACCTTTGATTGATGGGCCCCTGACGCAGTACTTTATTGATTACCGTATAATGAATTCACTACCATAAATGATTCAGTGCAGTACACAAAACAGTTACTTACTATCATAAAAATAATTTTTAAAAATTGATGTGCCTGTGGGTATAGGTAAAACCCCAGGATAATATAAATTATTATTTTTTAAAACCTAAATTACAAAAACTATAACAGTGACAACAAAATGAAGCAAAAATTCCTCTTCCTAACCCATCTAAATGTGTTTTGATTTCTGAATAAAGAATGTGTTATCATTTTTCAACAAAGTGAAGTTTACCCTTGTGCATTTTATGAGGGATTGGTATTATCCGGAGGTGAGACTTTGATCACCCTTTCTGTTTCTAGGACATGCTTTACATTGGCAGTAACTGAAATGTATCCAAATAGACTTTCAAAGCTCCCAAGTGTTCTAAATTTATCTCACTCCATTTCTTTGGTTTAGAAACTAGTTTGGAAATCTCACAAGGCCAACTTGTCTTCAGCAATTTCTAGTGCTTCTTGTTTGGGGTAGGCTAGAAAAAGCTCTGAGAAGCTGCTAAATTTGGTGCTTGGCAGAAACCATAACACACGGGGAGAAATACATGAAGTGTAAAACTAAAATATCAAAACTCTTTGACATTTTAAACTAACTTCAAATGTACGAGATTATAAAATCACAACATCTGCATAAATCAGCTGTGTGGACAACCTACATTAGTGAAAGCAAAAAAGGGAAGTATTAATTGGAGAATAGATTTCTTTAATATACACCAATGATTTTATAAATTTAATGTTTGCATATAAATGGGGTGGTTTAGCCCAAGGGGGATAAAATCTATATTTTTTTTGTACTGATGAAAAACAGTTTTAGATTTTGAAAAAATAAATTGCATTTTTAATGCATGGGCCTAGAAGAAAGACTATTATTATGATAAAATAATTGTTCCTAGAAGACCTGGGCTTAATCCTGTCTTCACACATGCTGCTATGTACTTTGGGGATAATTTACTCAAATATCTTGCATCTTCATTGCTTCATCTGTAAAATGGAAATAACAATATCCACCCCCCTGAGTTGATCTGAAGATCAAAAAAATAATGTTCATAAAAGCAATGTGAAAGCCCTAAAGCTGTACAAATATGAGGTGTTACAGTCATTTTATTTTTGTTGCTTGCAAATTAAATAAAAACTTTCTAGGATTTACTGAGTATGAGGTGTTCAAAGTTTAAGAAAAATTTTACCTTCTAAATTTGGCAAAGAGACACTGTTAATTAGATTGGAATATTGTGTATGATGATCTCAGGTGTAGAAGCTTAGTCAGCTGTTAATGAATTGTAATTGTCTGCCCTCTTCAGTCCCCCTTCTCTCACAGAGGAAATACGGTTTTATTATCCAACTGCTATTTTCAAGTGACAGTTAAGGGGGCAGTGAAAAATGAATTTTCATAAATAACATGGACCTATCCATGGATTTAACTATCAAAATGACATGTCAATAGGTAAGAAAATGGCTGAATTTTAGGGATATATTTAGACTTTCTACTGCCTTCCCCACATTAACAAAGTGATGTCACTTTGAACAGAGTTTGACAGATATGATGCAATAAAAAAAGTGAATGTTTAGTGTTTGGGGAAATTCCAGGCAAATTGGATGTTAAGGGAAAACCCATTTGATAGGTATTTGAATCCAGTCCCATTGCTGGTCCTTTGGCTCCTAAGCCAAGTTTCTTGGAAGGATAAGTCAACTGTGTCCTCTGATATGCAGATGTCCTTTCAGAGGCAATGTGTAAATGGCCTCCAGGACATTTTGACCAAGGTTCTGCTGGATTTGGCTCTTGAGCTCAAGTTACTACTAGTAATAGGCTTTTATTCAAGTATCTGTCTGTGAGTAATTACAGTCAATGGAAATTGCTGGTGAGTAACAGGGAGATGAATTTGGCATTGCATTTTGAAGAATGGAACAACTGCTTAGTATTTATTTGGCTTATAAATCTGTAGTACAGATATTTTTAGTCATCTGGATAAGTTCACCTTTGTAAATATATTTATGAAACCAACTTTTTTTTTAATTTAATTTTTTGTCTGTCAAGATTTTTAATATTTTAAGGTATTTATTTCAGTATTAAAATTTCCATGCAAATATGAATTAAATGCTGTCCTCTTCTACCCTGTGAATATAAATTTCCCTTTGGTATTTTTTTGTGATAAAAATATATCTTAATTGTTGAATATTCTAGTCATACAAGTGCTGATGGAATAGTTATTATTTAAAGTATATAGAGTTCCAGTTTTCCAAGATGAAAAATTTTCTGGTGATTGGTTGCACAACAATGTGAATGTGCTTAACACTACTCAACTGTATACTTAAAAATGATTAAGATGTGAAATTTTTGTTTTGTGTATTTTATCAAAATTAAAAAGTAAAATAAAAATTTGAAGTCAATAGAATAAAAACAAGTCTCAATCTTACTTTCTGTTTTTATTAATTTTTAAAAATTATTTTTATTTTTTTATTGATTGGGTATTACATATGTGTTCTTATCCCCCCCATTGCCTTCCCACTACCCTGCACGTACCCTCACCTCTTAGTGTCTGTATCCATTGGTTAGGCCTATATGCATGCACACAAGCTCTTTGGTTGATTTCTCCCCCTTCCTCCCACCCTCTCCTGCCTTTCCTCTGAAGTTTGACAATCTGATCGCTGCTTCTCTCTCTGGTTCTGTTTTTGTTCATTAGTTTATGTTGTTCATTATATTCCACAAAGGAGTGAGATCATGTGATATTTATTTTTCTCTGACTATTTCATTTAGCATAATGCTCTGTAGGTCCATCCATGCTGTTGCAAATGGTAGGAGTTCCTTCCTTTTTATAGCAGCGTAGTATTCCATTATATAGATATACCACTATTCTTTAATCTACTCATCTGTTGATGGGTACTTAGGCTGTTTCCAAATCTTAGCTATGGTAAATTATGCTGCATGTATCCTTTTTGATGGATGTTTCTAGTTTCTTGGTATATATTCCAAGAAGTGGGATCACTGGGTCAAATGAGAGTTCCATTTTTAGTTTTTGAGGAGACTGCATATTGTTCTCCACAGTGGCTACACCAGTCTGCATTCCCACCAGCAGTGCACGAGGGTTCCTTTTTTTCTGCATCCTGGGCAGCACTTGTCATTTGTTGATTTGCTGATGATGGCCATTATGAAAGGTGTGAGATGGTACCTCATTGTCATTTTGATTTATATCTTTTGGATGATTAGTGACTTTTAGCATGTTTTCATATGTCTCTTAGACTTCTATCGAAAAGTATTTATTTACATCTGTTACCCATTTTTTGATTGGATTGTTTATTTTCCCTTTAGTAAGTTGTATGAGTTCCCTATAAATTTTGAAGATTAAACCCTTATCAGAGATAACATTGGCAAATATGTTCTCCCATGCAGTGGAATTTCTTGTTGATTTGTTGATTGTTTCTTTTTTTGTGAAAAAAGCTTTTTATTTTGATGAAGTCCCATTTGTTTATTTTCTCTTTAGTTTCCATTGCCCTAGGAGAGTGTTTCCCAAATTTTTGACATATGTGTACTCCTTCTATAATCTTCATAACGCTGAGTACCCCTCATACTCATGAGAACGTAGAATTAGGCACAGCTAAGCACGGTGCAGTGCATATCCCCACCAAACTCTGGTGCAACGCGTACCCCCACCAAACTCTGGTGCAACGCGTACCCCCACCAAACTCTTACCATACCCCTGGGGGTACTCGTACCACACTTTGGGAAACACTGCCCTAGAAGATGCATAGGTGAAGATATTGCTTCAGCATATGTCAGATTTTTCTGCCTTTTGATTCCTATAAGATTTTTATGGTGTCCCATTTTACATTTAAGTCCTTTATCCATTTTGAGTTTATTTTTGTGTATGGTGTAAGTTAGTGGTCTAGTTTCATTTTTTTGCATGCATCTGTCCACTTTTCCCCACCCCCATTTATTGAAGAGACTGTCTTGACTCTATTGCTTGCTCTTGCCTCCTTTGTCAAATATTAATTGACTATAGTGTTTTGGGTCAATTTCTGGGCTCTATAGTCAATTCCATTATTCTATATGTGGGTTCTTGTACCATACTAGGCAGTTTTGAGAACAGTAGCTTTGTAATATAGCTTGATATCTGATATTGAGATCCTCCTACTTTGTTCATCTTTCTCAGGATTGCTGCAGCTATTCTGGGTCTTTTTTTTTTTTTCCAGATGAATTTTTGGAGAGTTTGTTAGGGATCTGTGAAATATAGTGATGGTATTGTAATGGTAAGTGCATTGAATCTATAGACTACTTTAAGTAGTATGGACATTTTAATTATGTTGATTCTACCAATCTGTGAATGTGGTATGTTTTTCCATCTGTTTATATCTTCTTCTATCTCTTTTTTTCAGTGTCTTGTAGTTTTTCAAGTCTTTTACCTTTTTGGTTAAGTTTATTCCTAGGTATCTTAATTTTTTTTGGTTCAATGGTAAATGGAATTGTTTTTTTAAATCTCTTTCTGTAAGTTCACTCTCCTATAAAATAAAAGCCTAATATGCCCAGTGTCTGGTTGTCCAGACATCTATTCAACCAATCAAAGTGTAATATGCTAATGATATGCTAAGACTGCTCAACCACTTGCTATGATGAGCACTGACCGCCAGAGGCCAGACAGTTGGCTGGTAAACTGGTTGCTATGAGGTGGACTTACCACCTGGGAGAAAATGCTCTGACTGGTAGGTTAGCTTGCTGTTAGGGTCTGGCCAACCTGGACTGAGCGAGAAGGGCCAGACCGCCTTGGAGCCCTCCCACAGTTCTTCTCTTGCTGGCCAGCCTCCTGCATCCCTTCCTGACCCCGATCATGCACCAGTGGGGTCTCTCAGCATGGCCTGCACCCTCTCTCAATCTAGGTCTCCTCAGGAAATGTCAGAGAGCTGGATTCGGTCCGATCCTGCAGACCAGGCCGAATTTGTGCCCTGAGCCTCTAGTTGGTGTATAAAATGCCATAGATTTCTGGGTGTTAATTTTATATCCTACTACATTGCTGAGTTCATTTATTAAATCTAATAATTTTTTGAATGAGTTTTTAGGGTTTTTTATGTACAGTATCATATCATCTGCAAATAATGACAGTTTTAATTCTTCCTTTTCAACTTGGATACCTTTTACTTCTTCTTATCTGATCACTATTGTTAGTACTTTCAGTGCTATGTCAAACAGGAGTGATAAAAGTGGACATCCCTGTCTTATTCCTGTTCTTAGGGGAAATGACTTTAGTTTTAGCCATTGAGTATGATGTTGGCTGTAGGTTTGTCATATAAGACTTTTTTTTATGTTGAGGTATGATCCCTCTATTCCCACTTTGCTGAGTAATATCAAGAAAGGGTGCTGGATTTTGTCAGAGCTTTTCTGCATCAATTGATATGACTATGATATTTATTTTTCAATTTGATTATGTGATGTATAATGTTTATTGATTGATTTGCAGATATTGTACTATCCTTGCATTCCTGGGATAAATACAACTTGGTAACGGTGTGTGATCTTTCTGATGTGATGCTTGATCCAATTGGATAGATTTTTTTTTTTTTTGAGGATTTTGGCATCTATGTTCATGAGGGATATTGACCTTTCATTGTATGGTCTTAATTTTTCTTTCATTGTATGGTCTTTATCTGGTTTTGGCATTAAGGTAATGCTGGCTTCATAGAATGAGCTTGGAAGTGTTCCTTCCTCTTGAATTTTTCAATAGTCTGAGGAGTTTAGGTTTTAGTTCTTTGAATGTTTGGTAAAACTCTCCATGTGAAGCCATCTGGTCCCAGAATTTTGTTTGCTGAAAGCTTTTTGAAGACTGTTTCAATTTCCTCCATAGTTATCAGTCTATTGATATTTTTAGATTCTTCCTGATTCAGTTTTATAATGTATTTTCCTAGGAATATGTCATTTCCTCTAGGTTGTCTAGTTTGTTGGAATAGAATTGTTCATAGTATTTTTTACAATTCTTTAATTTTTGTAGGGCTTGTTATTTTGCCTTTTTCATTTATGATTTTGTTTATTTGGGTCCTTTCTCTTCGCTTCTTGGTGAGTCTGGCTAGAGGTTCATCAATCTTTTTATACTTTCAAAGAATCAGCTCTTGGTTTCATTGATCTTTTGTATTATTTTTATTTATTTATATATTTGTTTATTTGTTTGTTTGTTTGTTTGTTTCTGTGTCATTTATTTCTGCTCTGATCTGTAATATATTCTTCCTTCTGCTCACCCTGGGCTTTTCTTGATGCTCTCTTTCTAATTTTTTAAGTTGTAGAGTTAGATGATTTATTATAAAATTTTTCTTGTTTTTTGGAGGAAGGCCTAAAGAACTATAAACTTCCCTCTCAGGACTGCTTTCACTGTGTGCCATAGGTTTTGGATTGTTGTGTTTTCATTGTCATTTGTTTCCTTGATGTTTTAAATTTCTTCTTTGATCTTTTTGGTAACCCAATCATTGTTTAATAGCATGCTATTTATCCTCTAAGTGTTTGAATTTTTTTTTATTGTAGTTGATTTATAATATTATGCCATTGTGGTCTGAGAGGGTGCTTGATATGATTTAAATAATTTTGAATTTGGAGAGACTTTGCCCCTGACCCACTATGTGGTCTATCTTTGAAAATGTCCCATGTGCACTTGAGAAAATTGTAGATTCATGGCTTTGGTGTGAAATGTTCTGAAAATGTCAATTAAGTCAATCTGATCTAAGTGAGTCACTTAGGATTGCTGTTTCTTTGCTGATTTTTTGTTTAGAGGATTTTTCCAGTGATGTCAGTGTGGTATTCAAGTCCCCTAATATGATTGTATTGTGTCTGAAGGCACCCTGGCTGGAGGTGAATCTCCCCACACCTGTTTTTTGTTTTGTTTTGTTTGTTTGTTTTTTTACATAATTGTTTTTTACATAGTTTTTAGCAGAACTAGGGCAGCACTATAACCTTGAATGCAGCTATAGACTTTAGGGGAATAGGCAGTACCATTTTGATCAAAACAAAAAATCTTCACAAAGAATCCCGTTAGCAGATTCATTTTTTATGATGTAATCTCACAAATATTTTAATAGTCACATAACTTTAGTGTCTCATTTTTTCAAGTGGAGATATTTCAAGATCATGTGAAAGACAGAGCTACAGGCACATCACTGGTGTTTCCCCTTCTATGACACTTACTCAGGGACTCAGAGATTCTGACAAAGGAGGAGGTGACTGATTTTTGTCACTGAATTTGTGCATATTTTCTTTTATACAGTGGACTCATCCTAATATACCTCTTCATTCCACATTATTGACAAAATCCTAGTGACTTGGATGCTCATCTGCTTGCCTGGGGTGGATCTGCCTAAATAACTGTTGCATGTTCTGTTCCTTGTTCTCTGAGTCATGCCTTCCCCAACTGTGTGTTTTTGCCAAGAGGGTGCACAAACAAGTTGTTCATTGTTTAATCTGTCAGTGGAGCCAGGACTTGAAGCTTCTACAAGCTTCAGGTGTTATTTGATTCTACTCTGTCTTTCTCACCCTTTCTTTTTAAGTGTTTTTGACCTTGGAGAGAATGGCTTTCATATAATTTTTTTTAAAAGGAAATGATCACTCTGTGTGTAAATTTCCCCTTAAAATAATATATGTTTTCAGATGTCGCCATTCGTGGTTAGAGGGAATAAATATTAATTGGTAACTCTGGTTCATACTTGCTTTACAGCAGTGTATTCATTAGATGCTTGGTGTGAGTGAGAAGTGCAATGTGGCTGCTAGACATGTCATTTGAATTTAGATGGCATAATAGAGAGCTGCAAGGGGAAAGAAGAGGGGGGAAGGGCTATATCTGGCTAGATCATGCTTGGAGCATGGTGGTCTTTCTGGGGCATCACTTTTATTTCAGAGTGGGAAGCTTGGAATTTCAGCAGCTGGATGAGGAAACCTGAAACCATTGCCTTTATTAATATAAACAAATGTATTGAACTCCTAAATGGACTAAGGTCTGGGAGAGCTGGGATTATGTTCTCTGTCTTGGATGCTATCTGAGTGGATGAGGTTGGGTAAAGGTAAGTCACTTCACCACATCTAAAATAAACGAGAAAAATAACATTTACCTACTGGTAATATGGTTTTGTATAATAGTAATTGAAGAGCATGTGAGAGGAACTAGCACAGTGAAAGTCATGCACAAAAGCTGAGTAAATGTTAGTTGAATTAAGACATATGAATAGTTTGATAGAATATATTTCCCCAAGAAGTCGTTTTGTGAGCAGCCCACCAGAGAAGCACAGAGTGAGACATTGTTGAATGAAACTGCAAATAGATTCTTTTGCCACAACTAATTTTTCCCAAGTAGTATATATTATGTAGCTCTGAGATAAAAATCTTACACTGTATATGAATTTTTAAGACGTTAGGATATAAACTAAGATGTATCACAACTAGACAAAACTCAGGAAGTCAAATGAAAGTCTATACTAGTTATAGCACACACTGGCAAGAGGAATTTCTGTTTGCTGATTATCTCATGTCCTGAGCAGCAGCACAGAGATTATTGCTTTTTTGTCTAATGATTAGGAAGGTCAAGCTAAACTTACAGATAGAGAGGCGGGCATTCAATGTGCCCAAACAACTCTTCTAGGAAGGACAGAGTATTCTGAGCAGTGGACACTTGATTATAGGGTATGTATGAATGGGAAGTAGGGGAGAGGGAGGAACTCAGGGCATCAGCCTGCCTGGAGATGCTCCTTCTGTTGCTGAATTTTTTCACACTAACACCAAGTTGGATGAATAGAGGAAGTCTGCTGTCTCCCAGGTTGTGCAGTGTGCAGTAGGGACATAACAGGGAATAAGATTGCCAAGTTCTGGGTTTCATGGAACATGGAATCTAGCAGGAAAAACACCTATTAAATATATACAGAGATGACTCTGATGGAAGTGGAAGTCTAGGAAACAGGTGTGAATACACACGAGCCCAAACCTGGGATACCTGTCCGTGAGTGCTTTCCAAACATGGTGTGAGCTCTGAGAAATATTCTTACTGTAAATGTGTGGTCAAGGAGATTATTTTAGTTTTCACAACGAGTGGTGATGTATCAATTGGCAGAATTCCAGAAGCCTTCTTGCTGCTCTGGATATGTATGATCTGAGATACTGATTTTTGACATAATGTCTATCCAGCGTTAGGTCACCAAAATAAATACAACCAAGTGACAAAGGGGAAAATGTCCAACTTCATAGTAATCCAATAGATGCAAATTTGAACAACTTTTAAAAATCTATCAAATTAAAGATTTATGTGATGTAGTCAGTGCCAATAACAGTCATAGAATACTCTCATGGTTGTTAGGAGTGAAAATTGGTATTACCTTTTTAAAAAATCATTTAGCAATATGTATTAAGAACATTAATAACTTCATGCCCTTTGATCCACTCATTCCAAGACTGAATACTAAAATATAATCCAAAATGTAGAGACCCACCTTCTTATATCATACACAAGAATAAACTAAAAATAGATTAAAACTTATTGTTAGACTTGGACCCATAAACATTCTAGAAGAAAACACAGGCAGTAAAATCTCAGACATTTCTTGTAGCAATATTTTTCCCCAGATATATTGCCTTGGGTGAAGAAAACAAAAGAAACATAAACAAATGGGACTACATCAAACTAAAAAGTTTTTGCATAGCAAAGGAAACCATCAACAAAATGAAAAGACAACCCTCTGAATGGGAGAACATATTTGCCAATGGCATATCCGATAAGGGGTTATCAGATATATCCAAAATTTATACAGAACTCATAAAACTCAACACCAAAAAAACAAAAAACAAAACAAAAAAACACTCCAATTAAAAAAATAGGCAAAGGACCTGAACAGATACTTATTTAAAGAGGACATACAGATGGTCAATATACATATGAAAAGATGCTCAGTGTCACTAATTATTAGAGAGATGCAAATTAAAACAATGAGATATCACCTCACATTTGTCACAATAAATAAAAAAGCAGGGGTTATCAAGGATGTAAAGAAAAGAGAATTCTTGTGCACTCTTGATGGGAATGTAGATTGGCCAACCACTGTGGAAAACAGTATGGAGTTTCCTCAAAAAATTAAAAAAAAAAAAAATCTTCCTTATGGCCCAGTGATTCCACCTTGGGAATATTGCCAAAGGAATCTGAAACACTAATTTGAAATAATATATGCACCCCTCTATTCATTGCAGAATTATTTAAAACAACTAAGATTTGGAAGCTGCCAGTGTCTTATCAGTAGATGAGTAGATAAAAATGCTGTAGTACATTTACACTTAGCCATAAAAAAGAAAATATTACCCTTTGAGACAACACGAATGTTCCAAGAGAAAGCATTATGCTAAGTGAAATAAGCCAGTCATAGAAAGACAAGTACCACATGATTTCACACATGTGGAATCTAATGAATCAAATAAGCTAACAAATAAAATAGATACCGACTCATAGATAGATAACAGGCTGATGGCTGCCAGAGGAAAGAGTGAGGGGTTGCAGAGCTAGGTGAAAAAGGTGAAAGGATTAAGAAAAACAAAACTAAATAAAACATTAGGAAAATATCATTGTATATAAGCAAGATCATTGCAAAATTATTTTGAACACTGAAATCATGGATGTAACCTAAATAACAAAGAATTGTTGATTAAAATATGTGAATCTTATTAAATCTCCATGAGATATGGAATCAATAAAAATGATAACTAAATAATTCTTTGTTATAATGTTAATATAAAAGCTTAATTTTGGTTTTCAATTAAAGAAATAACTCCTAAAGCATTAATAATGTGCTATCATTTTTTAATTTGGCACATGGTGTCATGTGCCATGTAGAACTATGGGTTTAAGTTTTTAAGTATGAACTATTCATATGATTACAACTATGTCAAACAAAACAATAAACCAAAAGTTTTGAAAAGAAATGACTGGCAAGAACTGCACCATTTTATTAACAATAGTTGATACTCAGTGGTGGGATGAGTGATTATTTTCTTCCTTTCATTTTTCTTCATTTTCCAAATATGCCAAAATAAGTGTAAATTACTTTTAGAATAGACTTGTAAAAATCAAGCCTCAGATTTCTTTTTTCTCCCTTTTCTTAAAAAGCAGTCCGTTTTTTTGTTCTGTTGTCCTGGGTGAAAAGAAAGCCTAAAGCATTAACCTAATAAATAGGCCTCTCATGGCTTAAAAAAGTCAGAGACCCATAGAATGTTAGGGTTGAGAGGTCACTAATTTCAAGTCAGTACTAGTTTTTCCAGAACAAGAAGACAATTACTTATTGAGTGCCTAGTACCCATTAAACCCCCTTGATATCAATTGCTCACCTGTTTCCCACTGGGAAATTCCTACTTATTTATCCTAGAGAAGAGTCTAGTATCAATCACCACCTTTACATGGATTTTCTCAACTTTTATCAGTTTCCCCCTCTCCTTCTCCAGATGACCTGGGGTAGGACCTCTTCTGTCTGTTTGAGAGGAGATTACTTATTGTGAGCTTTCTGAGAGCAGGGACAATATTCCCAGCTGCTGGCATGTGGTGAACACAAATACCGTTGAATTAATAAGTAAATGAGTAATTATTGAAAGCACTATTTTAGGTTCTCTGGAAAGACAGAAAAATAGTATACTCTAGGGATATAATATCGAATAGAACGTGATTATTGCCCTCAATGGATATATAGCCTACAGAGGGGAGGCAGGCAAGCAGTTCAATTATTTCAGTGTGATGAATGCTACGATTAATATTCCATAGAATACACACCATGCTATGAAAAACAGTGGAGAGGTATCACCATACAAAGGTACATGGGGACAAGTATTTGCCCTTAAAGATTTTATGAGTAATTATAGTATAAAAATCTAATTAACAATGCATACTTAAAAAGGAAAAAGACAGCAATGGGTGTCAGATGATTCAGTGTGCTTGTTAAATAAAGGGTAGAGTGTGACTAATGACTTAGGGGTTGCTTCCTTTAATGGAAATCAAAAGAGATTAGAAAAATAAGATATCACATTAAAAAATTTTTCCCATGACTAATCTCCCAGTTGTCTTATAGCTGAACAAGTGTCAAACATCTAATGTCTTCCTTAAAAATACACATTTCTTTTTTGTGGGATTGTATGGTTGTTAGTCTTTATTAGTCATTGAACTATCTACCACATCATTAATAAGGCCAGCTCAGATGACTTATGACTGGTAGAAAAGAATTCTCCTCAAATTAGTAAGTGTATGGGTCTTCTCCCCATTCCCCGGCCAAATCTGGGACTTGTATGTACTCCTGGATGGGTAGAAATAGGCTTTTTGTCTTCTCTATGAGAGTATGTATTTCTGCACTTTTCATTGAGTGGATGACTTGGCAAATTTTCTAGATTATGTCAGTTTGACTTTCTTTCTCCTTCACCACACAGGCAGGGATATTAAGATGATACTTTCTAATCATATCCAGCATTACATTAGAAAGATCATACACCATGACCAAGTAGGATTTATTCCAGTGATGCAAGGATGGTACAATAACCACAAATCAATAAATGTGATACATCACATAAAGTGAGAGACAAAAATCACATAATCATATCAATGGATGCAGTAAAGGCATTTAACAAAATGCAACACCCTTTTCTGATAAACACTCTCAGTAAAGTGGGAATTGAGGGATCATACCTCAACATAATAAAAGTCTTATATGACCAACCTATAGCCAACATCATACTCAATGGGCAAAAACTAAAACCGTTTCCTCTAAGAACAGCAATAAGACAGCGATACCCACTTCTCACATTTCCTGTTTGACATAGTACTGGAAGTGCTAGCCATAGTGATCAGACAAGAATAAGAAACAAAAGGCATCCAAATTCAAAAAGAAGAAGTAAAACTGTCATTATTCGCAGATGACATGATACTGTACATAGAAAACCCTAAAGACTCCATTCAAAAATTAATTCGGCAAGTATACACCAATAATGAACTCACAGAAAGACAAACTAAAAAAATAATTTACCATTGTAATGAAAAAATTAAAATACTTAAGAATAAATGTAACCAAGGAGGTAAAGGAACTGTATTCAGAAAATTACAGGACATTGAAAATAAGATAGAGGGAGACATAAACAAATGGAAGACTATCATGTCCATGGATTGATAGAATCAACATCATTAAAATGTCCATACTACCCAAAGCAATCTATAGATTCAATGCAATCCCCATTAAATACCAATGGAATACTTCAAAGACCTAGAACAAACTCTCCAAAAATTCATCTGGAATAAAAAAAAGACCCATAATAGCTGCAGCAATCTTGAGAAAGAAGGACGAAGTTGGAGGGATCACAATACCAGATAACAAGCTATACTACAAAGGCACTGTCTCAAAACAGCCTGGTACTGGCATAAGAACAGATATATAGACCAATGGAATAGAGCAGAGAACCCAGAAATTGGCCCAAACCACTATGCTCAATTAATATTTGACAAAGGAGGCAAGAACATATAATGGAGTCAAGACACTCTCTTCAATAAATGGGGTTGAGTAAATTGGACAGATAGATGCAAAAAATGAAACTAGATCACCAACTTACACCATACACAAAAATAAACTCAAAATGGATAAAGGAATTAAATGTAAGATGGGAAACTAAAAATCTTAGAAGAAGCCATAGGCAGCAAAATAGCAGATATTTGTTGTAGCAATGTCTTTACTAATATAGATCCTTGGGCAATGGATACTAAGAAGAAAATAAGGAAATGGGACTTCATCAAAATAAGCTTCTGCATAGCAAAAGAAACCGTCAAAAAAACAAAAACAAAAACAAAAAACAACAACAAAAAAAAAACCAAGAAAGCCCACTGCATGAAAGAACATATTTGCTAATGTTATCTCAGATAAGGGTTTAATCTCCAAAATTTATAGGGTACTTTTACAACTTAACAAAAGGAAGATAAATGATCCAATAAAAAAAAGGGCAAAGGACCTAAATAAATACTTTTTGAAAGAGGACATACAGAAGGCTGAGGGACATATGAAGACATGCTCAAAGTTACTAATCATCCCAGAGATGCAAATCAAAACAACAATGAGGTAGCATGTCATACCTCTCAGATTGGCTATCATCAGCAAATCAACAAATGACTAGTGCTGGAGAGGGTGTGGAGAAAAGGGAACTCTCTTGTACTGCTGGTGGGAATGTAGACTGGTGGAGTGTAGCCACTGTGGAGAACAGTATGGCGTTTCTTCAAAAAATTAAAAATGGAACTTCCATTTGACCCAGTAATTCCACTTCTAGGAATATATCCCAAGAAAACAGAAACACAAATCAGAAAGGATATATGCACCCCTATGTTCATAGCAGCACAGTTTAAAATAGCTAAGCTTTGGAAACAGATTAAGTTCCCATCAGCAGATGAGTGGATTAAAAAAATGTGGTACATCTACATAATGGAATACTACGCTGCTGTAAAAAAGAAGGAATTCTTACCATTTGCAACAGCATGGATGGAACTGGAGAGCATTATGCTAAGTGAAATAAGCCAGTTAGGGAAAGGTAAATAGCACATGACCTCACTCATTTGTGGAATATAATGAACAACATAAACTGATAAACAACAAAAATAGATCCAGAGACAGAGAAGCATTGTTCAGACCATCAAAACTCAAAGGGAAGGCAGGGGAGGGTGGGAAGAAGGGTAAGAGATCAACCAAAGACTTATATGTATACATATGAGCACAACCAATGGACACACAGGGGATGGAGTGAGACCATGTGCTGGGAGGTAGGGGGCGGCAGGGGAGAGATCAGTGGGGGAAAAGGAGACATATAGTATTTTTAGCAATAAAAAATTTAACTTAAAAAGATCATACTTTCCAATATTTATATTTCTCCTCAATATAAATGGTGTCAGTTTTTAAAATGACATAATTCTTATTTGTAGTAAAATAAGTATCACACATGCCCTTTAGTCTGTATATAGACCACCACCTCTGAGAGCCCTAGTCAATGGTAGTGGAGTTAAGCTATGTGGAATCTATAACATGGGCTTGTTATTAGGATGGATAGGACATGGCTTTAGTTGACGGTTGACTAAATTTACTATAAATATCCTCAAGTAATATAGATGTTGACATTTTTAATCATGCAAAAATAATATAACGTGATGTATCAGAAATTTAAATTCTAACTCTAAACTAAGAGGGACATAAAAATTATTTCAGTGCTGCTTAGGAAAATGTGTCATATGGTTTGAGCAATTAGGGAGAGATCAATAAAGAGAAATTATTTCTAGTGGAAAATTGCAAATAATGAATTTTATTCAAAGAAGCAAGACCCTGAATTTCTATAAAGTAATGATTAATTATTCAGACAGTTTAATATTTTATCATAGCAGTTACATTAGGATGGCAGCAAGCTGGTCTCCAGGGAATTAATTCACATGGCCCGTTAAACTATGGGGTGCCTTGTCCACCACTTCAGTTGCTGATGATGAAATTGTGTCTTTTGTCAAATTTTTGGAAAATGGGGAGCTGTTGAGCATGCAGGAGTCCTGAGAACTCAGAAGAGCACATAGTATAGTGAGAATCATTTTTATTGGCAATAAGAACATCTGGAATGGTGGGACATTGGCAAACTAGATTTCCCAGTGGAGGAATGCCAGGTTGATGAGGAGATTGGACATTGGACTACCTGATGTCAAGATGAAGAAGATTCAGTGGAGTCTTTGATAGGTATTTTCTCCTGTCTCTGAGGAGCTGCCATATGGTAGGAAAAGTAGTTCACCATGAACAGTATTTTTTTCAAAAGACAGAAATCAGACCACTAGATGAAAAATTAAGGTGGAAAAATTTAAAAATAATTATATAACCTATGTTTTGCCATGTTATTTCAAGACACAGTATGATGTTGTGAAGAATCAGATATATTTTTAAATCCTAGTTTCATATCTTACTAGCCATGGATTTGGGCCATGCTGCTTAGGCACTCTAAGACTTATTTTTCTCAACTGTAAAGTAATTAATACTATTATTCACTTCACATTTTGTGTGATCAGCATTAAGGGTGAAAACACAAAAAGACCTAGTATAGTTATTATAAATGCTCATATTTTGGCGGATATTGTTGTTATCATTCAGCCTCATTGAAACAGGACCACAGTGGCATTATTGAATATTTTCCCATTTCACTTCCCTCCTGTTCTTCACAACTTCTGGTATCAAGTTCTCAAATAGCTCTGAGAATCTTCTGGACAGACTTTCATGTGTGGAAGAGGTGGGTTTAATCGTTTACTGTCCACCATATTATCTCCTCTTTAGGTCTGATTCACTAACATAATATTTACTGTTGAAGCCACTGGTTGGGCAGAAACCTGGAACAGCTTAATGATCATATATCCTTCTTTTCCATTCCAGGTATAGTTTGGTCCTGTTCTCTCTCAAGAAAAAAATCCCAACCCTGATGGGCTGCCTTACCCTCAATGCAAGCTATTAATGGATCACAGGATAACAGTCAATGTTGCCCTATGCTCCTAATGTCTTATACAGAGATTTGTTTTTCTTTTCTTTTGTGCACTTGCTGCTTCAAAAAACTCAGTCTATTGAGTCTTCTGAACCCACATGGGGGGCAGACCAATGGAAGACAATAATGTGGTCTATTCAAAATGGCCTCATCATCTGACATCAGTTTTCCTCTTTGGGTCAAATTTATGTTTCTTGAATCACTCTTTCATGTGGTTAGACATCTAAATACTAAGGTTACCATAGCTTAATTTCTCAAGTTTAGAATCCTAGGGTTACAATAGCTTTAGTTCTCCAGCTACATAATGAAAGTGGTTTAATAATTAGAGTTTCTCAAGTGGAATGAGGTAGCTCAAGTAAGAATAATGTCCTTCCAATGAAGATTTGCAATCAGAGACTTAACACCCTATGAGTGATATGAGGGAAATATATCTGTATAAAGGAAGGGCAGAGTGTGGGCTTAGTATCCAATCATTATGTTTTATGATCTCTGACTATTCATTTATGTTCGTGTCCATGACAGGATAAATAAGATACATATGTGCCAGCATTGTGAGTGGGAAGGGAACAAATACATACAGGTGCATACACAGGCCAGTGGAACCCTTATATAATGCTTCTTTGTCAAGAATGTATTTGGTTATGTCTTTAGTTTTCTAGGGATTCTTTAATACTGTTAATAGATATTCAGCACATTTTAGTATACTCAGACCTGAAATATAGGAGATAAAAAAATACATGAACTTGGAAGATTGCCATTTCTATTCATATACTGCCTTGCACTACAAGGCATCTTTTTAAAGAGTTCATTTGCCTTACCTTTCCAAATGGAGGACAGGGCTCCTGGCTTACTTTTCTTGTGGCTCTCAGGGATTCTAGCTCTTTGCCCAGCTACAGAAGATGCTCAGTTATTGATTGAAGTCCACTGTTTCATGTGATACCGTGCCATATCTAAAATGGCTCCGTTATGATCTCAGATACTTAGAAAGTTTGAATGTATAAGAGAAAGGACTATGAGTTATTCAGAATTTTGATTTTTTTAAAATCTGTACCATTTTTCAGCTTATAAGCAAAATGCTTTAGATTAAAATAAATTGAATGAGAATAAAAAAGACCCTGGCATTCTAGTTCCCACTCTACTAAAATCTAGCCATATGGTCTTGGACTAATTAATTAACTTCTTTTGAATCTCTGTTTCTTCAACTGTAAATACCATTCAAATTGACTATGGTAGTAATATTTGCTTACTGAAGGACAAAGATGTTTATATACTGCACTCAAAAGGTCAAGCAGATGGGACTATTTTAGATTGAAAGTGCACGTGTAGGAGTCATGCCTTTTGTGAGCCACATAAATTCCCATGGGGTCTGGTAACTTGCTGTGTACCCAGCAGGAACCGAAAAAGTCTTGGGATGGTGATAAATATGACACCATGAAATAAGACCAAATTTAACACAATGAGAAAGCTGGGAAAGAAAACACAAACATATACTTCACCTCTGGATACTTTGTGTGACTTTGGATGTGTCCCTTTACCATTTTTCAGCTTTTTAGTTGACTTATAAAAATAATCAAATGCAAATAAAGACAAGGAAGACATGTAATTGGAACAATAGAAAAGATTATTGAGCCCATGAGGTGGGAAGTACAGTAATCTGAAATGCATGACATTCTGACATCCCTAGCTACCTACATCTATTCTCTTGAAAGGGATAGATTTTCCATAAAAGTTAGTGCTTGTCAAGGCATTTATGGGAGTTGTTTAGGATGCATACTGTGTTTGAATTGGGAAATAACTTATATTTTAGGTGAAGCTATTGATTTTCTAGATGGGAAAAATAAGTCTCAAATAAGTTATGCGAATTCTTCAAAATTATGTAATTTATGAGAGAGCTAGAACCATATTCGTAAGGCGGTGAGTTATTGGGGAATTCATATTTCTCTCTTTTAACCTGTTTTGCTTATTTTTGAGTTTAAGTGACAGAAGTGATCTCATTTTCTTGATATCTTAGTTTTAGAAGGCCTTGTTAATAACCCCTCACTTACTGTTTGCAGAAACAAAATCAATCTAAAAAAGAATTTAATTTCATAAACATACTACTAGCCAGGCACTGTGCACTGTTGGGCATTGGTAATACAAACTTGCTACAAGGTACTTGCTGCACTTGGTTAGATTTCCTTTTCATTCTTTCACATTGTTGGTGTTTAGCAAACTGCTTAGTCAAGAAAAGACAACATATTGTAAAGATATATGCACATACAAAAGAGAAGAGTTCAGTCCCAAAACAGTTTACTCTGTTAGACATTAATTGCTATCAATTTCTTCTCTTGTGAAATAAATAGATTTTGTCACAGAAATAGATATTTCCTTTGCTAATGAACTTTTTACTCCTTGGGAGTCCTCTGTTTAAATGTGAGATTGAAGGATAGAAGGAGAGGCTTCATAGAGAGGAGTGGATGGAAATGACATCATACCTTATTTCACTCTCCATCTGTATATAGATGTGGGAAAGATTTTAGGGAAAAAGTATTTCTTGTAATAGCACAGCCCAGGAAACTGGGTGTCAAAGTCAATGCCCATGTCAGGAGGACTGTGGTAATGTCTTGAATGCTCTTAATCCTTTTGCAAATACTTGCTTGGTTGTAAGACAAGTTAAAGCAGAGCTGATGGTGTTTTAGCTGAGAAAGAACTTGTAGTTGCTTGGATAAAGTAGAGCAAAGAGAACCTTCTCTTAATAACAGTAAAAAATAATTTTTCATTTAGATCTGATCTAGGAAATGTGTCCTCTTGATTTTTTTTCCCCAAAAAGCAAAGTGACCTAAGAAAGATTAAATAAGCAAAAACAATAGATTTTGGGGTGTAAAACTACTGAATTTCTACTGATCTTTTATTTTGAAATTTCCACATAGATCCTGCACAAGAGAGGGAAGATTAATGAATCCCATATAACACAGGACAATGCAGGACAGATGATTGAAAATTATCTCAGGGGAGCAAATAATCTCTCCAGCCCTGCAAATGATTTGCTTCTGCTCTATAGTTTGACTCTCCCCAAGTCTGATTTCCAAAACAAATTAGTCCATCCCTCAAAAAAAGAAAAAAAAAAAAAAAAGAATACCAAATTTCCAATTGGCAATTACAAAAATGCCCAGACTAAGTGCATTTGATGAGTAAGTGTCTAGGTTAAAGAAACAGAGATACCCTCTTCCCACTGTAATGTTTGTGTTGATAGGCTGTGTTTGGAAGATTAATTTTCAATGTCATCATTCATGAATTACAGGGAATGAAAAACAGGAGTAAGGAAAGCAGTGAAAGATGTGCTAATATTATAATGTGTTAGTAATATTTTCAAACCCTAAATTCTTCTACCAATCAGACCGTGTCATTTAAATTTAAGACTGTAATAACACCGGCTTACAGAAATATTTTCACTTGTGTGACTTCACCCATCCTTGATGCCAGAGTTCAAGAGGGTGTGTAAATAATATGGGAGGAGGGATACAGTATCACTGACCAACAACAACAATACAAGGAGCTCAAAACTGTGAACAAGGCTAAGTTGAGAATGAGCAGAGGTTTGTGAAAAATACTAATTAATAAAAAAATGACTTTAAAAGTAGTATTCAGAGGAAGGAGATGAATGGATACCAATCATGTCACAGACAGTGTATCCTTAACAAATGTCACAGAGAAGGCAGAACTACTGATGGTTCTATTTATATATTCTCTATATAGGATCTTAACATTGGAAAGGAATGAACAAACATTACCATTGCTTTAGAACTGAAGCCTTAACTTGGCAAAGTGCTGGTAATCAAGTTAAGGATCTTAAACTCAGAAAACTGCATTTTTAGAACATACAATTTTTGTATATTTGCTCACAAAATATGTCTAACAGGGAAAACTGTGGAAAAATGAGAACAAGTGTCTCTTCTTCTTCTTCTGGCAAAAAAAAATTAGATGTATACTAATATTGTCCAAGTTTTAAATTTTTTAAGGTAGACTTCAAGAAATAAAAATAAGCTGGTGACATTAAAGTACTTTTCTAAATACTTTCTATAAAATCATACTAAGCTCATCAACTTGTTTTCATGACTTGTAAGTATTGAAAACAGTGATAATTAGAAATCAGATTGTCTTATTGAAGCAATTCATGCCATGTTCAATGAAATTCATTGCATTTTTATAACCTTAGTCCTAAGCTCAAAATTCAATGGAATATTAGGTTATATATGTAGAAATATGTGAAAATAAAGTCAGAGGAGAGAGTGTTTATATAAATTATAACTGGTTGAGGAGCTACATTCAAGAAGTACCATAAAATAACTCATGCACAGTGGAAAGAGCCTCAGATGGTGTGCAGTGAGAGTCTGTACTCAGCCGCCACTAATGGGTGTCTTTATTAGCCAGTCCAATGATGAAGTAGGAGTTAAGTCACACTTAGAAGTTCCATGTCAGTTACCACACTGGGCAAATATGCAGAGGCCACACTGTAGAACTGAAAGGGTGCAAGGCTTAGGACTGAGAGGTGAGTTGGAATTCCACCTCCACTTCTACGAACTGTCTGGCTTTTGATAGCCAGTTTCCTGCTTTGCTTAGTAGTAACCTCACAAGCCTGTGGAGATCACTTGAGTTAATGTATATAAAGTGCATGGGCAAGGCACGATTTCTTTCCTTATCTTTCTTCTCTTCTCTTGCCTGGAACATAGGTTTGTTAGAATGAATTAAAGCGATTCACATGGTGGTTTGGGTCATATAGAATTAGAATCTTAAACAATAATTGATTTCAATGCATAGATATCTACCTCAATTATATGTACCGCCAAAGGTCAAAGAGGGCTTTATTTTTTGTGGAGGATGAGTTCAAATATCACTGCTGGTAGTTTTGGCTTATTCTCTCAGTGTTTCTACTTAGTAGAAATACACATTTGTTATGTGTTATTTTTCCTGCTTTCTATAACAAAGAGGACATAATAGCATTCTTTCACTGAAGGTGCCACATGCACTTTAAGCACCTTGCTCTTCTCACCTAACAGTACATCTGGTGATTGAAACAGTACAGTGAAGTTACTCATTCTCTGTAATGAGCCTAGCCTCTTGGTCCAGGTTTTGCAGGGTCAGTAGGAGTCTGCTGGGGAGAGAGTAGAGGGGGCAGCTTTCAATATGAGGTCATGGATGTGTCAGAGCCCACTTATTCAATTTTTAAAACAAATGTTTACTAGTGCTAAATATGTGCCAGGTCAAAGGCAACATATTTTTGGTTCATGATGTCATTTAGTCCTCCCTAAAACTTTATGAGGTAAATAGTGTTATTATCATGATTTTACAGATGAGGAAATTGAAGTTTGCATGACTAAATATGCCCTCCAAGGTCAAAAAGTTACTTGATTGAGAAAGTCAGATTCTGAGCAACATGTTGAATTCCAGAGTCATGCTGTTAATCACACATCCGGCTTCCAGATAAAGGGCAGGAATGAACCAGGGAGGTTTCTAGATGCGGGGACTGTAATGAAAATGCCCAGAGGTGAAGGAACATGAAGTGGAGGAACTGAAACCGTCCTCTGTTGAAGGAACTTGGAGTACTAGTAGTTTAATTGCAGAAGAAAATAGGAAATGTGACAGAAGACAGAGCCGAAAGTATGAGCATGCGGAGAGATTGAGAGTCTAGGGGTGGAAGGCTTAACTTCTGTTTCTTGCTATTGGGACAAAGGGCAATGCGAGTGTCCTGATCCTTCAGGAATAATCCTGAGAAACCTGACTTTTCAGGCCCTGAGGCTGGGAATGGGAGACAACATGGAGGCTGCAAGGCTGCAGAGTACATAGGGTAATTTGCCCAGGAAAACTGTACATTTAACTGTGAGTTGTGAGACAGTTTGGGGGTGACTGGAATTCCTGACACTCCTGTAAACCAAGGCCCTGTATCTTGCCTGGATTAGGGCAGCATACTACCTTAGGTGGACTGTCCTTTCCGCTAAAGGCCAATTTGATTGTAATGTAATCGCCAAATCCCTTTATATTGGCCCATCACCACCCCTGTCAATTAATTCACTGGGAAGCTCTTCCCTTTGCAGTAATTGGCAGCCTCCAGGAAATCTTGTGGTCATATTTGGGTAATAAAGAGACACATTTAAGTCATCAGGCACTGTTATATTGGAATCATGAAGATGCCCATATATAAGTTCTTCCCTATTATTAGGGAAGGAAAGTAAGGTTGGCTTCTTCAGTCTTTTCTCACATGATTTCTACTTCTCTCCCCTCATTTGGCTAACTTTGAGGTTCTGAATCCCTGGCACATTGGGGATGAGGGGACATGGATAAGAAAGTCCTCACTCGCCTGACAGTCTCCCGGTACTCAGGCATCACCCTCTCTCTGGACTTGGCAGGTTGGTGAAGCAGGCTCATTCTGCTATGGATACTCTCAAAGAAGAACCTCCTCCCCATCCCCAAACTCAAATCAGTGAGACTCTCTTCTGCACAAATGCTGTCCTGCTTAGTCTGAACATGTACTCTTCCCTTAAGTCCAATGCATCCAGTTGAAGCTTCAGCTTCCACCAAGGTGTGAGTAATCCCCTAGACACTTCTTTGCTGAGTCAGCTCTGTTCTGGCCTCTCATGCATGGACTTCCCCAGGTTCTTGACCCACACACACATATTCTTGGTGCTAGGATTCCAGGCCTGCTGCCCCATCTCAGTACCGCTCATCTCCTTCACATCCATGTAGAATAACTCATCAGCCTATCTCCTGACCCCTGGTCTTCAGGTTGGAGTCACATAAGATCTAAACTGTAGAGGACAAACATTAAGTTAGTGGAGTTGTCCTACTGCAGTAGCTCTTCTTCAGTGTTAGTTGAGGGCCAGCGCCTTCCACTACTCTCTCCAGAAGATTCTTCCTTGAACTACCTTAAAGTTCTCTGACTAGGTCTGAGGTTAGGACTATCTCTTGCTACCCTGGACCAGAGATGGAGTAGTTGTGAGTCAGAGCCAAGGCCTCTTCAAATAAATCTTCTCTCCAAAAATTCTCTTCTAATCTCCAACTCTAGACTTTTATACTTTGATATGCTTGTGGCATTTTAAGATCATCTAAAGCAAATCATAGCCACTTACACAGAACATGTTTGCTTCTTGGTCTATTTTCTCACCTTGGAATGTGCCTGTGCTGAAACTTTTATATTAATACTAGAGGCCTGGTGCACAAAATTCATGTGGGAGGGTGGGATCCCCTCAGCCCAGCCTTCACTCTCTCCAGTCTGGGACCCATCAGGGGATGTCCGACTGCCAGTTTAGAAGATTGGGTCTAAACCAGCAATCAGACATCCCTCTCACAATTCAGAACTGCTGGCTCCTCACTGCTCACCTGCCTGATTGCCCCTAACTGCTCTCCCCACCCCCGCCAGCCTGATCACCCCTTACTGTCTCCCCCCGCCCCCACCAGCCTGGTTGCTCCCAACTGCTCCCACGCTGGCCTGGTCACCCCTAACTGCCCTCCTGCACTGGCCTGGTCACTCCAAACTGCCTCTCCTGCCAGATTGGTTGCCCCCAACTGCCCCATCCCACCAGCTTGATAACACCTCACTGCCTCCCCGCCAGCCTGGTTGCTGCCAACTGACCCCCCCTTACAGCCTGGCCACCCCTTACTGCCCCCCTCTGCCAGCCTGGTCGCCCCAAGGTGGGGTGCCAGGCGTTCTCTTCGGGGTGAGCTTCTGGTGGTTACTGAAAATTCTTTGCTCCCACATGCCCTGGTCCTAGCCGGCACTTGCACCTGCTGCCGGAGCCAGTCCCACTTGCACCTGCAGCAGGTGCCAGAGCTACTGCTCACACCTGCTGCCGGTGCCTGGTGCAGGTCCCGATCACTTGGCACCATGAGCAGGTGCGAGCCATGGCTGCTGGCCCTGATTGCCCCTGGGGGCTTCTCCACCTCCCCCTGCTCCTGAGGGGAGATCGCGGCAGTAGCTGCCACTCGCACCCACTGCTGGTGCCGGCCCCAATCGCTCTGTGCCATCAGTGGGTGTGAGTGGGCTCAGCACTGTCAGCATGAGGGAGTGGTGGTGACAGGAGTGGGGCTACCAGTAGACAGGGGACCGGGGGCCGTGGTGGGAGGGGCTATGGGGGTATGGAGGATGGGTTGAGACCTGTCCCTGTGCCTACTGCAGCCTTGCAGCCCACAATTCTTTTCAAGGTGCACGAATTCATGCACTGGGCCCCTAGGATAATATAATCTCTTCTGAGAAGTTTCAAATTATCTAAACATTCATGCAAGTGTCCTTATTATGAGCTATCAATGTATTGTATAATATGTCAATATCACCAAGTTATCCCATTCAATTATAATTTGATGTTTTCTCATATAGAATAGAAATCCCTTTTGAAAGGAGGGACCCTTTTTAATTCACAGTTGTATAACCAGAATGTCTGATACTCATTAACTATATGATGAAAAAATAAATGACTGACTGACTGATAGAAATTCTAACATAGATAAGCATAAATTACATATTAAGATTTGATCTTTTTCTTTCTTTCAAGACAAGGAGAGTCTTTTTCACTTGGTTAGATATTTCACAGGTTCAACCTGAAGTCACAGGCTTCCAACTTACTTATAAGAGAATGAAGTTTGGAGAACCATCTAAAATTTAGATTTACCAAAAGCTAAGTTGAGTTTGACTGATCCCTCCATCTTAATATTTACTATTTTCACCCAATATGTTGAAAATAGGATTCAAGTCAACAAATATTTATTGGATGCTTTTCTGGGCAAATCAGTGTGGAAGATATAAACGTGAATAAAATATGGGCCTTGCTATGTAGGAGCTTATAGTCTAGTAGAGACGACAGACACAGATAAACTTGTAAAACAAGGTGGAATATAACAGAAGTAAAAAACTGGGAATTCCTAAGAAGAGGGGTTTTGTTACCATTTCCTTGTAAAATTTTGTTTTGAAAAGTGAAGTCCAAACAGTGTGGTGATTGCAGCAATGGGGGGGGTGGGAGTGAACTGGTGGAGAAGGTGAGTGGAATTGGAAGAGGAGGATGAATGATGATGAAAAGAAATAAAATGTAGAGATGGTAAAAAGTGTAGTTTAATGTCTAATTACTTTGTCTCTTTTTGATTTGTTATTAATTCTTTCACCTTTCAAATACTGTACTATGCCAGAAGAACAATTTCCTAATTATGTAATTCACACAGAAATTCAAAGGCTGTTTTACAACAGCCCTTCTTTTCTTTTCTCTGAATTCTGTTTTCTTATGTTTTGAATGAGCCTAGACTAACTTGTATAACATTTGGGTGGCAGTGTTCCCTCTATAGGATATCCCTGAAACTCTCTTTCCTCCTCTCTTCTTCTTCTCCTCCTTTTTTATGTTTTGTTTTGTTTTACAAAATCAGGAGGTGGCAAAACTTGATAGCAAAACTAATAACTAGAACAGACAGAAGAAAACGCTGCCATCCTGACGCACAATTCTTTTTTCCATTACACCATGCTGCTTCTAGAATAATTTTAGACGATAGGAAGTGCAGTCCTGGGGAAGATATTTATAACAAGTCTCTGGCTCATTTAGCATGCCGTTGTTTGGAATATCCAGCTGCACACTTTGTTCTTGTCAGTAATAAATTATTTCCTGACAATTTGGTTGACAAACGGGATTCCAGCCCCAGTGATTTGCACACATCTTTTAAAAAATGATCAGGTTAACTGTTCTAAATAGCCTTTTTGTCCTTCACTCATCTTCTAGCATGGAGAGAAAGAAGATTCAAGATCTTCCATAAGAGAGTAAATCACACGCACACAGACAGAACTCTGTTTATATAACATTTAGGGTGAAGGTATTCTTTTATAAGCTTTTGGAATCCAATGGAGATTCTCTGGAAGCCACAAAATCTCTCCTCCGCTCTGAAACTAGTTAAGTTTGCTTTTCTAACTTCCCAGGGGGCTAGGATATAAAGTATGTGGACCTTTCAAATGTTTGAAAAGCAAAACAGAATCAGGAGGTAGGGTGGGGAGGGGAATGTAGGGGTGGCCAATAAGGATTCTTTTACAACTCATATTTCTCTATTGAAAACTGAGATTTCTGGTCACAACAGGGCAGAATAATTGATAGCAGCTGCAGATGGGAAGGTTTGAGCATGCATCTCCCCAGGCAGTATTTTCTTTGGTATTCTCTATGGTATGTTGTAAGTATAGCAGTTCAATATTGGGCCATAATTTCTTTCGTTAGCTAAGTGGACTAAACCAATTTATTTATTCACATTTCTTCACAAAACAGGCCTTGTTCTAGGGTCTTCCTTAGCCCACCTCTGGTGGCCATGACATTGGCCTGTTGTTAACATAGTGATGTTAGGAATACCCTCCAGCAGTTTGCAGAGAGGAGCAGAAAGCAAATGTACACAGATGGAGACACACTGGCACCATCTCACAGCAAACTGGCCTCCTGAAGTCCAGGATCCTAGGCCTGATTACAGAGGAGAAATCTGACTTGAAGGAATGGCTTCTTTTTTCAGCTCTCATTGATAATAACAGCAAGAAAGTGATCTCTGAGGTGTTTGGTGGTCTTAGAACAGGCAATAAACAAATTGAAATTTAAGACATAGTAATAACTCACGATGGTGAGAAAGAGTCCAATATATTTCCAAACCGATGAGTTAAAAGGAGAAATAGGTGAGGTTTTCCAATATGAATCCTCTTACAGAACAGGGCTCTGAGTTTTTAAATAAAATGTTTAATAGCTTTGCCTCCCTTTCTTTTATTGAAACGTTCTCATTTTAAACGATCCTGTTAGAGTGAATAGAATGGAAAGGATATGAAAAGGCTATTAAAATAATTACAGAAGTTTAGGTCATAAATTATCTGCTGATTCAGTCTGTCAGCAGGTAAGTCAATTGCTTCAATGTTAAGACTAATTGGCTGGACTAGAACATCGGCTGTAAATGACTTCAGACATCTGGATCAGATGTAAGTCATCAGCTTGGCCAGTGGGATCCACTCTGCACTGAGTATTCCTCTCATTTGAGCAGTAGACATTAGATGTTAATTGTGTTACTAGAATTCTGTGACATCAGTTTGCCACTATGCCACAAAGCATGAAGGGATACAACACATGCAATATTACCAGCATGGGATAATGGTGTCCCAGGAGTTTGGAGTCTGGGTGTCTCATTAAATAGCTAGTGAACGTTTACCATAAGCAGGGTTCATCAGCTAATTAAATTGCTTTCTGGTTGTTTTGTTCAAGAAAACGCATATCTCACCAGTTTTGCATGCTTCCTAAATTGCTTAATCTAGAAACTATCAACTTGCACAATGTCCTTCTGCCCTGCCCCTGGCAAAGACATACATCAGGAGTGGTTTATATTTTGATATTGGCATGTATATATTTATATATGAGTGGATTGTTTGAAAAGAGTCAATAGGTTTTTAAAAAATAAAGATTCTCCTAGGACCAGAAAAATGCAGAGGTTAGCCAAATGGGGAAATGAAGTCAGTAGCAAGGCACCCTGGTCTGATTTAACTGCCGTAGCTTTTAATTCACTCAGTTATCGTCCTCTCTGTGAAAACACTGCTAATTGGTTGAAAAACAAACAAACAAAAACCCAACATCACATCTTACTCATTTCATGTGTCTTGTGACCAGCAAAACATTTTCAATGTGACAGCAGGCTTAGTTTCTTCTAGAATCTAGAAAAAACTTGTCCTAGTCTTTCACTTGAACTCTTGGCTAACTTTTTACTTCAACAAAATAATAATTTGAACTTTAAAATCATATCAGTGCCAAATATCTTACTCAACCCTGTGGTTGCCAGAAAATGAGGTGTTCTGCAAAAGTAAATTACCTAAAAATCTAAAACTTACTCTGTTTTAACTTGAAAATTTAAAAATATGTTTTTTTATTATGAACATTTATAATTATATTTTAAACATCTCTGATTTTGCAAACATATTAAAGAATATGCTCAACATATCTATTTTTTATGACTCAGATATAACTATAAATATAAATGTACCAATGCACTTATGACCCATTAAATGTATGGATAAGTTTTGGCTTTCAATAAATCTCTATAGTATCTCAAATTACCATATTTACCTGATTTTGGTAAATTTTCTATTAGCTATTTAGCTTTGTCATTGTTGGCGTGCTTGCTCTTACTCAGGCCTATCCTATCCCTTTCCCTTTTACAGCTTCTAATCTGCCACGGTCTAGGAAGTACATAGCTAACATTCTTAGAGTTTTGTGAAAACAGGAGAAAAATGTCTTATGAAGTGAATGGGCTATGCCACCTGGATGTCAGGAAAACTATTTCTGTTGCCCAGAGGCCTTCATTTCTTATGTATTTGAGGAACAAAAATGATTTGTTTTCAGATGACATTAGCCTTTTATTATAGGAAAGTTCTTTGATATCTGCATAACTGCCACTGATATTCCAGGTGCTCTGATACTCTGGTGAGTGTAGAATGAAGGTACTCATAATGATAAAGGTTTTATGTGCAGGTAACAGGTACACCAAACCTATATTCTCAAGTGGCTGCACTGTGAGGAAAATGTGTGGATGTCATGAAAATGACTGCTCACAATGTTGACACATAAATATTGTGGTACATATATTTTGTTTTAATACTAACTTAGCTATTTTTAGTGAGAGTTGATCCAGTAAAAATCATCTGCTTATGTTTCTGTTTACACATTCTAAAATGGAGCATTAAGCCAAAATTCATTGGCAGAGAAAATAATAAGCTAAATGAAATTTGAGATGGACAGCTTATTGCCACATACAGGAATGTAAAAATCTGAAGATCTTTATAAAGTGTAAGAGGATGCGAAGAGATACCTTGCTGAGGTGTTTTTTTTTTTTTTTTTTAAAATTTTTCGTCATTTGATTGAAAGTTTCTCTCAGGGAGCAAATGAAACATTTAATGTTTGTTTCTGACTTATTCACAGTTAATATAACATAGTCTTTTTACTGTAAAAGAGCTTTCCATCCTAAAATCTTAGGATATTCCTAGGATACTCTAGTGTCTAAGGCATATTACAGACCCATTAACAAGTGTTTCTATTCTCTTATATACAATCTAGAAGGCTTCTTTAGTAGGTCATAAATTAACTTTAATTGTATTTTGAAATTAAGGACATGTTAAAATGGTTACTAAAGTTGAAAAATGATTGTTGAAGTATACCATTTCCCTTTTCAAACAAATTTTGCAAACTCAAAAAATAGTAGAAAAATATATGTGAATTTGTATTCCTTTTAATTATTTTGTCCAAATGTCAAAGTGGTTCCTTTTTCACCTTTTCTACATTTTTTAAAGTTGTTAACGTGTACCAATGTTGTTGAAATAGTTGATGATTCTATCTGTCATGTGTGGTGCGGGGATGGGGGGGGGTTGGGGTGGAGGGGGAGAGAGAGAAGGGGTGGGATGGGTGGGACGATTGGAATGTGAAGGGTGGGTAGTGAAGAGAAAACTGCGATTTGGAGGGATGTACCTGGTGATGTGGTTCTGTGTTTGGGGAGCTGGTGTCAATCTTAGAAGCTGATTGCTTTCAGCTTGACTGACAACAGTTATTTTTCTTTTCCTTTTTCCCTTTCTTTTAAAAATATTACTAACAGCCGAAACCAGTTTGGCTCAGTGGATAGAGCATCGGCCTGCAGACTGAAAGGTCCCAGGTTTGATTCTGGTCAGGGGCACATACCTTGGTTGCGGGCACATCCCCAGTGGGGGTTGTGCAAGAGGCAGCTGGTCTATGTTTCTCTCTCATTGACGTTTCTAACTCTCTATCCCTCTCAATTCCTCTCCATGTAAAGTCAATAAAATATATTAAAAAAATATTACTAACAAGTCAAGAGGTCATAGGATCAAATTAAGTATACTTGGTGGGAATTACATTCATGTTGGAATGAACTGTGAGAACAGTTGATGTAGCCAGGTTTGGAGTTAGGTCTCAATTCCTGCTTTGTCATCACATACTGTGTAGTATGTTTACCTCTTTCCCGTGGCTAAATATGAAAAACAGTAAATACAGAGCCCATTTGCTCTGCCTTTTGCCATCTTTCTATGTATTATGCAATAATTTGGCCAATCAGGCAGAAAGTAATGGAGTTTGACTCCCAGAAGGGATGCCAATTATGAGTACCTTATTATAATGTTCAACTTTAAATATTAAAGAAGTGCCCTTCGAAGGCATTTTTTCTGACCTCTAATGCAACTCATTTCACAGAACATGAAAAACAAATCATCAGAATAAACTTCCTGAATAGTATTTGTGAGCTAATTCTCAATCTACTTATAAATATTATTAGGAGTAGTGGTTAAATGCTACCATATGTTAGGGCAGACTTTGTAGAAACAAAATACCATACACATCACAAAATTATGGAGTTAGCTACTTTTATCATTCTTAGTTATTTCAAACTTATCCTTGTGGTGCACTGTGAAGGCTATTCCTCCCTAAGGAACATGTGCTGTGTGTAAATTATTAACTAATTAATTCCTGAGGTCCTTATGCCCCAAGAACACAACAGTTTATTTTTTCTAGCTTTCTAGTTTCATAAATGTGGAAACTGAAAGACTTATAGCAGGAAATCAGTGCTAGAGCTTAAAATAGAATTCAGGTCTTTTAGTTCTTAGCACAGGGTTAAAGAGCTTTAGCATAGAAATAAATTATTGCTCTTTGTGGGCATGATATCAATTACAATTAGGAAAATTGCTTTTGAACTACCATTACGTTTAATTCTTTTAAATTGCTTTAAAGCATAAATATAAATTTTGGTTTTGGGAAACACACCACCCTGAAAGCAATGTCACTCAATTGGAATTCATTCAATGAATTTAGTAATAGATTGGGAGAAAGGCAGTCAACACAACCAAGTGTAACCCTCTGGTCACATGTATACCCAAATCCAATGAGAAACTACTATGTGATGCTTAGTGAAAGAGGGGTCAGGATCTGAGTAGAATCAAGAGGAACTAGTCTTGAAAGGAAAATAACAAGTTTATAATGGCTTTTGATTATATTATTATTCTCCAGAGGCTCTGAAGCTACTTGACACTTTCTGAAAATAATTTTCAGAATGCTACACTAATATGCTTAATGACAGCATGTTTTAGGTTCTTCTCTGAAGAATATATTGCAACTACTCTTTGAACATGACTATAATAATAACAAAACTGAAGTTTACTGAATCTAACAATAAATTGACAAATTCTAATGAACTTTACCAAAGAAACATTGATTTAAAGGGTACAGATAGAGCTAAAGAAATAATAGGAGAAAGATGCCCCAAATAGGTACAATTTGTGTCTAAAATAGAATATCTTAGTTTTTACATGCTAGGCAGTATTTTACATGTAGACATTTTCTAAAAGGTGAAATAATTATTTTACAAGTTTCTCAGTCTTTTCTTTCTCTAATATGTTTTAAACAACCCAATTGCTGTGAAAATAAGTGTCATTGAAATCATGCTATATAAATATGTTCCCAGTCACATGAATTCACAAATTAAAGGACTGAGACAGATGACTAATGGGCAAGGCATAAAGAGAACTCAGTGATTGTATATTGGGGAGAAGAAGTGGGGGAAAATAGCAAACTGTATTTTTATTATAGGATGTTTTTCTTTTATGTGTATAGATCTTTACATGTATGAGATGCTGAGCATCTTAACTATGGAAAATAATGGATAGTCATAATTATAACAGAATGAGATTCAACACCAGCCATTTTCGTAGTAGAACATTATTTCCTGGAGACACTATATTCAGTTAGAGCATATTTTGGGATGGATGGCAGAAATAGGGAGAAATGGGTAGTGAGGGCTATATTGAAGGATTAATGAGAAATGCTGTTCATTCCAGTGGTACTCCATCCTGGCTATTCATGAGAAAAAATTGAGGAGCTTTAAACAAATATCTGCCATACTGATATCTGCCATACTCTCCCCACTATTCCTCCCCAACCAAACACACTCACTTTTTATATTCAGGTTTAATTGAGAGTAGAGGATATAAATAAAATAAAATTGGCCCTTCCTATACATGGACTCCAATTTAACCATTCATGGGGGGAAAATGTTACATTGTCATTGATCTGTATTATGTATTAATAGTTAAGCCTATAATGCTTGTGCCTATACTTAATATGTATAGACAGGCTTCTTTTTATGTCATAATTCCCTAAATATATGGAATAACTATTTATATAGCATGAACAATGTATTACATATGATAAGTAATCTACAGATGATTTAAAGTATATGAGAGAATGTTTATATGTTATATAAAAATACTACACATGAGCATCTCCAAATTTTGTTTTTTTGTCGGGGGCAGGAGCTTCCTGAAAGTAATCCCCTATCAATACTGAGAGAAGACTATATAGTCTTTGGGCAAGATTGGAAGAGCAGATTTTCAGTTTGCAAACTAATACTGAAGATTGCTTTGAAAACTAGGGGAAAAATAATGAAGAGATTTATAATATAGAAGACATAAAGATAGGAGAGGTAATGAATTGACAGGATCAATGAGAAAAGAGGCATATTATTCCTGGGCAAACATATCCAGGGAATTTAATTGTGATGAATAGAAAGTAAGTGGCTTTTCCCGGTAGACATATCTTTTTCTATGTATGGATATATAGATAATTGGCATTTCTGGGTTAATCTCCCCAAAGCCAGCTGTTTCACACTAAACTTCCATCAACTGCTAACAACTTCCACCATGCATTCGTAAGTGAATGGTAATAGAGTTTATGAGAGTCCTAGCCAGAAACAAACAGTTCAAGAGTTATGCAATTTGTGCGAGGTTTCTGAGGAATTTTATTTTGCAAGATTTGTAACACTATGTTATTTTGGCTGAGCCTACCATAACAACAAAGTCATTTCAAACAGTGCAATGAAAATCTTTGTACTTTATCTGTGTTCTAAGCTCAGGGCACTACCCATTATTCTACAAATATGTTAGGCCAAATTATCTTTGCTCTTGTTTCTCTTCTTGGAATGTCGTTGCTTTTTAATACCATCTTGAAACTCTCACTCCAAAAGGCACATTCCCTGTAAAAGTTCCTGCACTTGATGAAAAAAGCATCTAAGTATACTGTCATCCAGAATGCACACATCTTCAATGTCACTATTGATGTTGTTCTGTTTACTTAACCAATCTCTCCTTCTGGATAGACTGGGAGAAATTCAAAGAGAATTTATAGCCTGTGCCTTGCAGAGTGTTTTTAATTGCACTGAAAAGCTAACCTTTTTTCCTGATAACTAGATTCCATAATGAAAGCTCAACAAATGACTGTTGCATTAAGCTGACACCCTTTGCCTACTTGGAAATTTTCCCTTTGGCCAGTCCTGTTGAAACAACTTTAGTTATGTCAGTCGAGCCTATCCTGTAGTGTGTGTGTGTGTGGGGGGGGTGGTGGTGGTGGTGGTGGTGGTGTATGAATCAAAACTGAAAACACATGAAAATTTGCTTGTTTATACAACACATGTATTTGAATGAAGGAAAAAGGGGGTCTATAACTTTTATTAGCTTCTCAAGTGGTCTGAGTACCCAAATAGATGATAAACACTATAAAATGAAAAGAAAAAAGAAAAAAAAACCCAACACACCATCCTAATGTCTTTCTCATTAAATTCTGAAATAAGATAAGGATGATCATTATCATTACTGAATAAATATTGGAAAATAAAAGTCAAAATGCATTAACTGTATTTAGCATTATAACAGTCTATCTAAGAACAGAGCCAAAAAACTGAAACCAACTAAAAATTTACTAAAACTAATAGAATGTAGGAAAGTGACTAGAAATAACATACAAGTTTATCAATAGGTTTTGTTTATATTAGTAAAATCAATTGAAAATATAAAAAGTCCCAGTTCATCAGCAATAACAATATATAATATATATAATTTAATAACAAATTTGCACGATATCTATCAGGAAAATTATATAACTTTATTGGAAGACAAATACAAAACTATGTCATATTCCTTGGTGAATTGACTCAATGTTGTAAAGAATCCAATATGTGCTAATAACCTCAGTGTAGCAAGAAATGCAAATTTAAACAATAATAAGATATATTTTATTTTTCAGATTAGCAAAGTTTAAAAATATGTGGGGTGGCATATTTCCTCATACATTGTTAATAGAAATGTAAATCACTACAACATTTTTAGCAGTAACTGGGAAATATGTAGCAAAATTTTAACATTTAATACCTTCGTTTTGTTTTTAGAAACTGCCTTAAAAAATATTTACCCAAATGATTGTAGTATTGATGTTTATGTTATATGCAATATATATATATACATCATAAATATTTGTCAGTGGGAATTGCTTAAGAAAATTTTTTTCATCCATTAAGTGAAATACTGTACAGGCATTAAAAGACTGGCAGTTCTACACATCAAATAAAAATATTATCCTTGATTAGTTAATAAGTATACCAAGTTAGTTGAAACACACTATTTGACATGACTCTGTTTTGTTTTTAAAATTGTGTGTGTGTGTGTGTGTGTGTGTCTTTGTAGCAGTGCATGTAAAAAAGTCCAGAAGAGAAAAGTCCCAAGAGTGGTTACCTCTGGTAGTAGAATTTCAGATAATTTTTCATTATTTACTTGTCCATTGCCACAACTCTTTAAGATTTTTGCAACAATAATATATTTATTTCTTTAGTCAGAAATAAATATGAAGATATTTTTTTCACTTCTTTAGATTTTCATCTCATGATTATTATGGCTTCATCTTTGTTTTCCCCCTGCTTAAACTTTAGGACACAACCTTTTTAGGGGAAGTGACTAGATAGTTCCTTGGGAAGACACAGATAACATTATTTCAAATGTGAGCAAAGTTACTGATGGAATTGACAGTGGTAATGATGAGAGGGCTGACACATCACTGAGTTTTTCATCAACTTTGACTACTCTCTCTTCACTTCCTTTTTATCTTCTGCCCTAAGTGGGAGTTTTATAATGTGTGCTATTATAGTTCATTGAGTTCAAAGGACATATACGTAAAAGGGAAAAGTCATAAAGATACTTCTGCTTCACTGAAAGAGAGACATCTTCCTCAGAGGGTCAATGCTAGGCAGAGCTTCTTTTGGATTGAATTTGAAATTAGTTTTTCTTGATAAGGAAAAAACAAACCCTTCCAGATTGAGGAAAAGTTAAATGGAAAACATTAGAGGTATATAAAGAGGGTTAGTTGTTGGTTTTCAAAATAGTTACTGCCTCCCCAAGTCTCTAGAGTTTTTATTAAAATGCTTTTTCAGAACTCTTTCATCAACACGTAACCTATTGGGCACAAAGAAAATGCTCTTGTCATTATCCAGTACTCAAGAACCTTGAACAAATCCATCGTTTCTTTAATCTTATTGCCTTTTTGATTGCATGATTATTTATTTCAGCATTAAAGAATATTTCTGCTTTTAAACTCTCTACCGAACAAGCTCACAATGAGTTATTTTAAAACACGTTCCAAATATTTTATTTCGCCCAGCTTCATGTTGACAGGTACAATAGTCCCATCTTAGCTTCTGTTCACACAAAAACGCATTTTGAACCCAATTAATAAAAGGTAGAGCTACCGGTATGTAAGCTTTGCAGAGCCCAGCACCTGCTGAGCAAACTGTCAAATGTTTGCCACGGTACTTAGAGCTGTATTATGGCAAAATGAAAAAAAACAAAACAAAACAAAAAAACCCCACACACACACCAGGCATGGGAATGAAATTAAAAACTCACAATGAAATAGTTGATTAAGAAAATTAAACCATTTAGCACAGAGCCATGCCTCTGCCTCCTGGAGGAAGCCTTGGGAGGTTGCTGTGGAGCAGAGCCAGTGAAAACGTTCATCCTCTCTGGCGATGACTGCTTCATTTTCTCCACAAAGGACTCCTCTGGCATTTATCTAAATTTTCAGACCCCCTTTCAAATTTATTCATAAGTCTCCTCTTTCCCAGTGACCCCAACATACTTGGTTCTGGGAAAGGGTCTGTCAACGAATGGCAGATCTGCATCTAACCCAGAGGGAAGCCGTAGGGGTCCCGAGCCCAAGCTTCTTCAGGGGCTGAGGCTGAACTCACAGTCTCCCTGGGCCAGATATTTTAATTACTAGATTTTTTTTTTTAAAGTTTAAGGGAGGAGGGCAGGAAAGTGTGATAGGGGAGCTTTGAAGAAATGGTGATGAATAGACCTGCCTCAACCTTTTCCTCCTCCAGAAAGCTTCTTCCAATTAATTTTATTCTTACACGACCATCGGTTTGTTCTCAGTCCCTCCAGAGTAATTTTTTCTATCCTGAGTTATTTTGGTTTGTTGCTTTAATCACAGAATTGAACTCACCAGCTAGACTATGAAAACTTCCAGAATTCTAGGAATATACCTTCCATTCATTCATGTGATTTAATAGTGCCCAGTATTTTGCTCATTAAGAAGAGAGGGATCAATTAAATAAAAATATTAGATGAATCCATTAATTATTTAAAAGAATAACACTGCCTATCATGAACCCCAAAGGTATTCGGGAAAGAAAAACAACAACTACGAGAGCAAATACAACCAGTAGAACTGTTTTTCCTCAAGGAAGAACCTTTTCTGTTTGACTTGGCTATGAAATATTCAGTGCCCAGATTCAAGGGAACTTTTTCTAATTATTGATTTAGTGGGACTAAAATTTTGATATTAATTAGCAGCAATTTTGGTGACATGACATTTACTTGTCTAGAAAGAAGCAATTATATGGTAATGACACTGCTCTATGTTTATTTATTTATACTACCACATTGTTTTTAAAGAACTTGAAAAAGTTAAGAAGATTATATAATATATACCAATTAGAAATTGTAGTGAAAATTCAACACACGATTAGTTGTATAAAATAAAGTTAAAATTAAGTCTAAATAAACAATGGATCCTTTAAAGACTTGCATATTTGCCAAAAATTTGGCTCTAAGCTTCCTGACAACCAACTTAAAAATTATTAACTTTATAATTATTAACTTTTATAATTAACTTTATAATTCTGTGAATAAGTAATACACAGGATTTAAAAACAGAAGTAGTTCAGTTTGCTCAGAAGAACAATAATGATTCTTAACACAAAGCCCAGGCAGAGACTTCTTTTGAGGATATTTGTTGGGCTACATTGACAAAATGCTCCTAATTCATGGCAACAGCCTTAAGTATGAACCCAGGTGAGTTTCATGAGGTGTGTTTATAGTGCCCTTCAATACAAATGTTCTTCACATCAATTGCTCTTCAGTAAAAGCAGTTCTACTGATACCTATAAAGTGAGTTCCCCTGGTCTGGCTGATTTGAGAAGAAATTTGAGAGGATCTGCCTAATTGAAGGAATACTCTATCAAGTAAGTGGAGCTAGTTGGTACTGTGATAACAAGTAACCAGAAAAAATTTAGCAGCTTAAAACTCCAACGTTTATTTCTTGTCTATGCTACACATTCATCATAGGTTGGCAGAGGGGTTCTCTTCATTGCAGTCACTCAGTTACCCAGGTGAATACAGGCCACAGAGATTGGGGGAAAGAATGTTCTCCTGACATTTTACTGGCCAAAGCAATTGAGCCACTGAGTAGACCAAACTTCCACATGATGGGCATGTACAGTCTTTCCATGGAGAGGTGCGTGGGGTATTGTAAATAATAATGCATGTTATGACAACTCTTAATCCTTAACAAAAGCTCTAAAGAATAATTTTTTCAGCTGACATTTTCTACGACCTTTGAGTGACAAACCCTTCCAAACTGCATTATTTCCTTCTGACTCCTTAACATGCCATGTTCTCTGCTGGTAAAGATGAGAACTGTCTTCTTTGAGGAATAGACCAACTTGGAGAAGGATTGATATTTTAATGTAAAAATGCAGCAGCCTATCAGAACTCCATGACAGAATACTCTCTAAACTTAATACTTTTTTTTTTTAATTATTATTTTGACCACATGCACCTTGTTTTTATTCCTTCTCTAGTTACAACATATGCTAACTAGACACATATGCAATCACAGATAGATATAATGGTGGTGTCTTTTATGATTCACCTTTGCCATTCTTTACTGACTCCTCCCATCAAAAACATTTAGTGACTCCCAGTGGCATTGCTAGCATATTTGAGCCTTGATTAGATTATTTTTTATAACACCCATCCCTGCCTCCTACTATGTGATGAAATTATTTTCATGTAATAATTGGTAATCAACATAATTTTAAAATCTTTTTTAAAAAACAAGTAAAAAGGATGATTGTAATTTTAAAGATTACTCAAGCTCGTAGACTATTTTATGTACTGAACTAAAATTAAAAATTTTCAAATAAAACTATTATACTTGCATTTAAAAAATGTAGAAAACTTATAGACTGATAGAAGCGAAGCAACTCAAGTTCTGATGCTTTGACTTAAATCACAGCTCTGTCTGCCCGAGGCATGCTTAAGGTTTCACAATTACTGTTGGATGTATGTAGTTAAGTGTGGGTGTGTTGGGGCCAACTGTATAACTGGGAGTTGGCTGAATTAACTTCCATGTAGAACACAGTGTTTAGTAAAGGATACATAATAAAAATACGATAATTCAAACCTTATAATGTATTATTAAAAATCAACATTAATGGCAGCAATCATTTAAGAGTAAGGATTGCAAAATATTTTTGGGAAGTATTTTGTCACTTTATTATTTAGAATTATAGGCACAAGGCAATGATAAAATCAGAATGGCTCGGTTTTATTATTGCTTTAAAATTCCCTATATACAGGGCACCCCCTTATTTCCTATACCCCCATTTGGACAACCATTGGTAAACTCCCTATTGTTGACATAATTAAGTACAAAGTAATCACCCTAACACAGTTCTTCATCAGGTGGCCTCCTCTACAACACGCCTCCTGTGAAAATACCCCATCATTTAAAATAGCGAAAATATTGTACTCCCCAAGCCCTCTTCCTTTTAAAAAAAAAACACACCTCTATGTATTTATTAATATTCCTCCCTCTGACAATTACAATGTAAAGAGCACAGACTTTAGACCCAGGATTTTCTGGGTTTGAACTTTCTCTCTGCACTCAAAAATTGTGTAACCTTGGGCAAGTGATTGAACATATTTGGGGCTTAGCCCCCTCGCCTGGAAAAATATTGTAGCAATAAAAGCCTCAGTTATAGATACTACCATCAGAACATAAAATATATGTGAGATTTTCCATCATAATAACTACCTTTTTAATCTTTTATCTTCCTTAATTTTATGTATCCAACACTTTCAGAGCTTTGTTCAAAATAGGTCCTTATAAAGCTTGAACGACTGAATTGAGCTGGTTAAACTTGAATGGTATACAAGTTACAAAGGGACATGGTAGAGGCTCAGGTTCCAGCCCTTTCTGCAATTGCTTCAGCTGTGAGCTCTGAGCATCGTCATGAGAAGAAAATCTAGGATATTTCTCATTTGGCCTCAGTTCCTCTTCAGCTGTCAAAACAAGGTGCCGCAGAAGCGTGCCCGGGAATGGTGACTGCCCGGGAATCTGGATGAGGTATCCATTTCACCTTCAGAATTGTCTCAGCATTTTCAGCAGCTCAGAGATCAAGAATGCAATTGTCACCAGGGTTAGTGCTGAGTCCTGAACAAATACCAAGTTAGGAGGAAGATGAGTCAGCCCTCAGAGCTGCACAAACCTCGTACTCCTCCGATATTTTAAGCAACAGAGAGTGGTAAGCAGCTGTTAGATATCTTTGCTTCTTTGTTCAGGCAAGGCTTAGCCTGGAAAGAAAATGGTCATAGTTTCCAGCCCATTTAAAACTCTTCTTTCTTTCTGAGAGTTGCTACAGCACACATACCTTGGATCATACAACTGAGTTTCCTATAGTCTCATCTCATTATTTCCTGATCCCAAATGGGTATTACATTTGTTGTCCAAGGAGCCCATGCCTTGTATTCCTCTTATATTCGCTCCAAACTTAAATATCAGTCTTGGGCCCATTGTAGGTAATGCAGTTAAACATTAATTTTGCATAGGACTTTAAAATGGACAGTTACTTCTGCTTCCATTCTTTCTTTTGAAATTCACCACAACCCCACAAAGTAAGGTAAAAAAGTTAAGGTTCTGAGAGAATCTTAGGGAATTCTAAAAAATTATTTGGATCTAATAACAAATTACATAAATCCTGTCTTAAATTTTATGGTTTAATGAAAGCTTAATTTAAAAAAATATTTAATTTCTTCATAGGTTTTGCATTTCTACTCCCCATATTTTCCTTCTGGTTCTGTAATTAGACTACCTTTTATAATTTGTGAAGATGTAGCTCTAGGACATAATTATTTTATTTGTTCATAGAAAAGTTTATTTGTACATATGTAAGGAAAAAGGGCACAGGGAAATTCCCAAGTAATAAGAAAACAAAATTTTATTTGTATTTTAGTTATTATCTGTATAACAGACATCCAGAAAAGTCACAATATTTTGGAGTATTATTATTCATCTTAAAGACAAAGAGAGGTAAGTAAGGGTTTGTGGTTAAGGAGAGCACAAGTGGTGTAAATAATTTAAATTGTTAGACTCATTTGATCAATCAGTAGATAATTTGCTGTCATGGCTGGAGTGTGGTTTTGAGCACATTTCAATCTGGGGAAGGTCAGATGCTCTGGGAGTTAAATCCAGATAACCCGGTTTGTACACTAAAATGACGCAAGAGGAGCTGGAGAGCTACCTAGATTTTTCATTTTGGTCTTGTGCTGCCAATAACCAACAAGTCTGAGATTGCTGGAAGACACTTGTCTCAATTATTATGTTATGATTCATAGATTCCTGGTACACAATGTAATTGAGTATTTTGTCTTGAGAGGCTTCCTCTTTCAGTTACTGCTAGGCTAGGGCAAATACACATCTTCTTTATATCAATAAATTAATAATTTAAGCAAATTAAGTGTCAAAGCCTGCTAAAACTATAAAACAACTTGAGTTTCAATATGGGTGAGTGTAAGCACAATAATTTACTCCTTACTTGAGAAATTATTGAATATGATGAGCAAACATTTTATGTTGCTTTCATAATTAATGTTCTCTATAATTTACTACATCTTTTTTTAAAAATATATATATTTTATTGATTTTTTACAGAGGGGAAGGAAGAGGGATAAAGAGTCAGAAACATCGATGAGAGAGAAACATCAATCAGCTGCCGCCTGCACACCCTCTACTGGGGATATGCCCGCAACCAAGGTACATGCCCTTGACCAGAATCGAACCTGGGACCTTTCAGTCTGCAGGTCAACACTCTATCCACTGAGCCAAACCAGTCGGGCAATTTACTACATCTTTTTCATTTCATTCATGAAAATTTTAAAGGATTAACTGTAAAAGGGTATTTGAGGAAGTTGGCTTAATGAATCACCAAAAAGGAAAAGAGTGGTCCAGGGTTTGGTGGGCATATCGTTATTGTAGCTACAGAGAAATCTCTATTTTTATCTTCCAGTTTAATCCCTCCATGATACTCAATGTGCATTAACCTGAAATAGATCATCATGCTTCTCAGTTAAAATAATGCACAGACATTTAGATTGATGATTACTGCTGCATTCAAGGTTCTATAAATAATGATAACATTACTGTCTAGCACATTATATAAGATCCCCTAAATTATAAGTAGAAGATGTATCATGTCATGGTCAAGTCTAATATATATAATTTACAGGCTCAATTCTCACTGTCATAGTGTCTATTGAAAAGGACAAGAATAATCACCCTTCTCCAGAAAAATATGTGAAGTCTGTGTCTTTTTGTAAATCTAGAGTTTAAGAAATTGTGCAATTCAAAGGAATATCCCTTTCAAGGGGAAAAATGAAATCATTTATGATCACTTCCTCCTACAAATTTTATTAAACACATTTTATGAACTTAGTATATAATGGACACAATGCTGAGTATGATGGTGGTAGTAGTAGGAGTTGAAAAAAAGTGTTAGACATCAGCCTTGCTTGACACTTACTACTAGTTCATTGAGGAAAGTAGAACAGTCTCTTTGGGCTGGTAAGGAAGTACCCTGAAGTGTTACTAAAAATTATTTTATTTATCTTTAATTTTGTCCTCAAAGTCCTATGCTTTGATGTTTTTATTGTTCTCTAAAACCATATTTAGCTAATGTTCCCCTTTCTTATACTTATGACTATCCATCTTTTAAATATTTATCTCCCAAGACAGCTTTATCATTTCTTATCTCATCTGTCTTTTTTTTTTTTTTTTTTTTTTTTTTGCTGGTTTTTTTTTTTTTTTTTTTTTACTTAATAACTTTGGGCTCCATCTTATTTTTCTATTCAATATTTGCTGTTATTTTATATCTCTAGAAATCTTTCACCATCATTACCTCTTGGTGCATAGAACCGAGTTTTCCTACTTTTCAGTTAATAGCTTATCACACATCCAGAAAAGACTCTTTTTTGTTTTATTATAATCTTTAATTTATTCAGTGTTTCCCAAACTTTTGACATATGTGTACCCCTTTTATAATTTTCATAATGCTGAGTACCCTCATACTCATGAGAATATAGAATTAGGCACAGCTAAGCACGGTGCAGTGCATATCCCCACCAAACTCTTCCCCTACCCCTGGGGGTACATGTTCCACACTTTGGGAAACACTGATCTCCTTTTATAAATAACCATTAGTTGTCTAGTAAATTAGGTTTAACTTTATAAAACTGATATTTATATAAGTAAAAAAAAATTGAATATCAGCAATTTCATATAATTCAAACAAATGTGTTTTGCCAATTAACATTTGTTACTAATTACTAGAGGCCCAAAATATGAAATTCGTGCAAGAGTAGGCCTTCCTAGGATGCAGAGATAAAGGAACCCTTGTGCACTGCTGGTAGGAATGCAGACTGATCCAGCCAGTGTGGAGAACAGTATGGAGTTTCCTCAAAAAACTAAAAATGGAACTCCCATTTGACCCAGTGATCCCACTTGTAGGAATATATCCCAAGAAACAAGAAACACCAACCAGAAAGGATATATGCACCCATATTTTCATAGCAGTACAGTTTAAAATAGCTAAGATTTGGAAACAGCCTACATGCCCATCAGCAGATGAGTGGATTAGAAAACTGTTACATCTACACAATAGAATACTACGCTGCCATAAAAAGGAAGGAACTCCTACCATTTGCAATAGCATGGATGGACCAGGAAAGCATTATGCTAAGTGAAATCAGCCAGTCAGAGAAAGATAAATATCACATGATCTCACTCATTTGTGGAATATAATGAACAACATAAACTGATGAACAAAAACAGATCCAGAGACAGAGCAGCATAGATCAGATGGTCAAACCTCAGAGGGAAGGTAGGGGAAGGTGGGGGGAAAGGGGGCCAGATCAACCAAAGGATATGTGCATGCTTATAAGCCTAACCAATGGACACAGACACCAGGGGTAGAGGACATGAATGGGGGTGTGTGTGGGGCAATGGGGACAAGGACACACACGTATCACCTTAATCAATAAAGGAAGGAAGGAAGATAGGAAGGAAGGAAGGAAAGGAAGGAAAGGAAGGAAGGAAGGAAGGAAGGAAGGAAGGAAGGAAGGAAGGAAGGAAGGAAGGAAGGAAGTGACCAAGCAAGTAAATACATACATACATACACACACACACACACACACACACACACACACACACACACACAGAGGAAAAAAAACACACCAGAGTATGCCTTACTTCCCTCAGCTGGTGGCACTGGCTTTCCTCTTGCACCCAGGACCTGAGCTTTCCTCTGGCCACTGGCAGACACCCGGGACCTGGGCTTCCCTCATAGCCCCAGTTTTGTCTGAAAGATTGTCCAGAAGGGTGTCTAGCCTAATTAGCATATTATGCTTTTATTATTATAGATATGTATACTAATGACCTGTTACATATATTTGTGCACATTGAAAGGAAATTAATTAGAAGGTGGCTGGCAGGGTGGGACTGGGTGAGATGGGCCAGATATGCCCAGAAGCAAAGCTCCCACAATCCCTCCTGGCATCTGTAGAGTGAATGGGGTCCCTCCAACAGGTGTGTATCTTATGCCTCTCCTCTTGGGTTCATCAGTTTTTTCCAGAAAAGTGTCTTCTAAATTCAAACCTCATAAAACTGGCTATTAGCATCTTGGGATCTGAGTGAGGAAGACAAATGGAAATCTCATATTTAGTATGTGAGCTTATACTTAATTCCACTATTTTCAGTATGGCATTTTTTTTAAATCACTAGGTTTGGTGTCCTCCAACTTCAAGGAATCTTTGTTTTATTTTCTCTCGAGAATAAGCTTCCAGTTCTTCTGTTGGGTGGAGTAGGAATTCTTACACTGAGTGGATGATAGTATCTGGACATCTGTTTCATAAACAGTTTTTTTTTTAATCAGTCCTCTTTTGTTTTTGCTTACTTCTACCTTTACCAGCTCTTAGAGGTGCACGATGCTGAAAAAAATTTTAGTGTTAGAAAGGTTTTTGAGACAAATGAGATAGTTTCTGAGGTTTCTCTGCTACCAGTTTAGGAAGTCTCTGTCTTAGTTTGCTAAGTCTAATATTCATTTTTCTGTTTTTCATCATCTGGATTTTTATTGCTATTCTTTCATCCTCTGTTCCCCTTGTTCTTATAGATTTATACCTCAAAAGATTCCTTCATCATTGCTTTATATAATTTATGGAAAGGGTGGATTAAAAGATACACATCTAATCCCCATTTTTAACTGGAATTCCTGCTATTATCTTTTATTATTTCCTTATTGTTTCCTTGTTATTGTTTCCTTGGCCACACTCTTACTAGTGCTTTGAGTAACCATTTAGTTCATTAATTTAAATGTTTTCTGATAAATGTATTTAAAAATAAAGAAAAAAAATTATCTCAATATTATTTTGTTTTCAGAATTTTACCTGGAAGTTTTCGTTGTTATTTAACTGTAAGTGTTTCACAGTATTTCTCATGTGTTTCTGTTTAACCAAAACATGTTTTCATAAAAAGTTCTATAGTTTCTTGTAAAATGGAAATTTGAAAGCTATCACTTACTGATTTTTTATTTCATTGCATTGTGATCAAATCAGTAAGTCTATATAATATTGATTCTTTGGGACCTATTGAAGTTATTTTGTGGCCTAATTGTATGGTGAATTTTTTTCATAATGCATGTATCGATATATTTGGAAGAAAAATGTGCCCTCTCTATTTATTGAGTGAAATAATTTCCAGATAGCTATAAGTCAAGTTTATTCATCCTCAAATATTTTTTATCCTTCGTTATTCTTTATAACTTATTGGTCCTTCTTCATAGTTTCTTTTTTCTTCCTGAAATAACAAAGCCTCCCTTTCTTGTTTGGCATCTGTAGGATTCATAGAAAGACCTCACAACTTATGCAAATAGTGATTATCATCCTGTGAGTTTGTCTGATTCTGCTTCCATTTTATTAACACAATGAGTTTTTGGCTATTTACATTTTTCTGTCTAGCAAACACAGGAGGTCTCTGTTCTTTGTCTTTATTCTTTATTTTGTCTGTTCTTATTTTTGTGTTATGTTTTCAGAACAGCCTCAGTTTCATACATAGTAGCACCTTAGTGTCCATGTCAGTATTTTTATAAATTAGAGGCCTGGTGCACAAAATTTGTCCAGAGGTGTGGTCCCTAGGCTTGGCTGGCAATCTAAGAGCGAGCATCTGGCATCGAAGGGCAGATCCCAGCTGACCTCTGGGCCCTAGGCAGCACTTGGGCCCCAAGGACCCCACACGCCCCCCTCCACCTGAGTCCCTATGTGGAGATACAGTGAATGTGGCCTGATGCTGCAAGTTACCTCACTTCCATCCCCATCACCACTGTCCCCAGGTAGCTGTTGGCGAGAGCTTGCAGTCCTCTGCTCTGGTGCTTTGGGAGGTTAGTGGCTGCCACTCACCCCCAGTTCCCCATCCCAGCTCAGGGCCTGGCCCCAGTCGGGCGATCAGAGCCACTGGTCACTGTCTGGGAGAGTAGTCGGGGCCAGGCATCCCTCCAGAATCCGTCAGCTTGCTAGGGAGCCCAATGGTGGCCCTACTCCTCTCCTCCTCCCCCCTCCTTCCCCCCACTCTGCTGCTGGTCACCATGTGGGGGGAGATCAGCCGGGCATGATTGGGCCCCCACTCACCCTTGGCCTGGTGCCACCTGCTCATCTGCTCCACCATCCCATCGCGGTACTGCTCTTGTTGTTGTCCTTTGGGGCTGGCAGCACTTCCACTGCTGCCCACTGCCAGCATGTGTCACCAACATGCACCATGCTCCACGCCATCCTCTGGTGGTCATTGCACATCATAGTGAGTCGTGGAACTCCTGGTTGAACAACGTGCATTTTAGGCTTTTATTATATATGATTGGATTATAAGATAGTCCTATCCAAATGAATCTTACATTATAAAATCAAGTAATCACAGAGAGGTAAAGGGTACTTTATAGAAACTCACATCAAATATTTTTACTTTACAAGTAGAATAAGCAAGGCATAGAGGAGTTAAGTGACCTTTCTAAAATTCTGTATCTAGTTCATCTGGTTATTTAATGTGATCTATTAACACTTCTCTCAACTTGAAATTGAGGATAGACATGTCTTCCCAGACCTAAGGATAAAATATGATAATATTTGTGAAAGTGCATTTTAAGCAATGAAGTGTTTTACAAACATATATAAAAACCATTATTATAGTTTAGGATATGTTTCATGATAGCAGAATGCCAATAAAATGTTGAAATTCTGAGTTCCTAATGCATGTATTAACCAATATTTCTATTTATATGTGTCATACTCATTGTGAGGGCTTCCTGATTCAGAGATGATTAAATGTCCTAGCTCTCTCAGTACTTCCTGTTTAGAAGAGAAGTTAAAGATATAGAATAGAAATCCAATAGAGTATTTTATGAGAAGAAAGCTAAAGGCCAGAGGTTTTCTAGTGAAGTAGTGTTCACCTCTCCCAGGAGGTCAAGGGAGGCTCCACAGAGGACAGATATTCCCTGACTCCTCTGAGTTAACATTGTATCCCTTGCTTGAAATGACTATCTCTCCTTGGTTTTCTAGTGAGCATGCATGAAATTGTTAGTCCTATGGTATTTCTACAGAATATTGTGGGAGTGGTGGTATAATAAAAAAGGAGGTTTCAGAGTTACACTGTTTTTTTGACAGCTTATAAATCATATATTTTGCAGAAAACAAGGAGCCATTGGAAGGAAATATTTATGTGTAGTAACTATATGCCTTAGTGTATTGAAACATCATTGGTGTATTCCTGCATAGACTGGGTACATTTGTTTGTTGAACATTTTTAGGAAAACATTTTGCTATTGTTTGGCTTAGGGTAGCCATATATTTTTATTCATAGTTATTCTACCTCCTTATGATATCATCGTAGTAAAACTGTTTTTAGAGTAAGATCCCAAGAATCCAGAAAGGGAAGAAAAGTGAGGAAGTTTGTGAATAGCCTGAGAGAAATTGAAGTGAGTCACTTATGTATTCCAGACTTGTCAACCTCTCGATTTTCTTCTAGAAATTTTATTTTATATGTTATTTTTCTTCTTTAATCTTCCCTTCTGTATCTCTCTCTCTGCCCCACATTATTTCCCTCCTTCCTTTCTTTCATCCTCCCTCCCTCCCTTTTACCCTCCTTCCTTTTTCTTCTTCTTCTTCTTCTTTTTTCTTTCCTTCCTTCAACACAGAGCATGGTTCTTCATTCTTGTTCACTTCTAGTATTTCTGTTTGGTTGAAGATGGGCTTATAGCAGCTCATACTCTATATCTCCTTTTTACTGGTAAACCCTGAACTATCTGGGTTGGGACAGAGTCTAAACTATGTGACTTTAATCAGAAATTTCAGTAATTTATTTAATGGGAATAGAGGTCATTTTTTAAACAATGAAATCATTTTGACTCAAATAATTGCTTTTCTCATTTACTAAGCCAAAGATATTTCATAAGCAATAAAATGTTGAAAAGCCAATGATTTTTCATATTGGTTCGAAATTGCTTGGATTTTCATTTTTGTATATTCACCCAGAAGAACAGCTCTTATTTGTTTTATTATTACTCCACTAGTGGCCTGGTGCATGAAATTCATGCACAGAGTGGGTGGTTCCCTCTGCTCTGCCTGTACCCTCTCCAATCGGGGACCCCTTAGGGGATGTCCGATTGGGCCTAAACCAGCAGTCGGACATCCCTTTCACAATCTGGTACTGCTGGTTCCTAACTGCTCACTTGCCTGCCTGCCTGCCTGATCGCCCCTAACTGCCTCTGCCTGATCACCCCTAACTGCCCTCCCTTGCTGGCCTGATCTCACCCCCATCTGTTCTCTCCTACCAGCCTGATCTCAGCCCCAGCTGCCATCCTCTGCCAGCCTGAATGCCCCCCAACTGCTCTCCCCTGCCAGTCTGATCTTGCCCCCAACTGCCCTTTCCTGCCAGCCTGGTTGCCCCCAACTACCCTCCCTGCTGACCTGATCTTGCCCCCAGTGACTCTCCCTTGCTGACCTGATCTTTTCCCTAACTGCTCTCCCCTTTCTGACCTAATTGCACCCAAATGCTCTCCCTTGCTGGCCAATTTAGTTCTGATTGGCCAGTTTCTAGGCCAGTCAGCATCTCTGGGCCTATTAACTGGGCCTGATCAGAAAGGCAGGGCTGATCACCAGCCCTGGTGGAGACCTGGAAAGAAATGAATGCAGGGTTTCTGGCCAGGCTCTGAGGGAAAGAGAGAGGCAAGTGCTGGTCAAATGCTGCCTCAAATGCTACAGATCACCCCCTGCTTCTCTCTTCAGGTCTCTTTCCGGGGCCTGATTCAAAGCTCCCTCAGAAGTCACTGCTGGGTCACCAGGCCTGCAGCTGCAGTAGTCAGAGCTGGGTCTTCATGACTTCTGGTTGGTCAGCCTTTGGTCTTGATCCATCTTTACACCCTGGCTCTTTATTACAGAGATGTGCTTCTGTAGTTGCATTCAAGTGAAAGTGGCGACTTAGTTATTGTTCTTAGTGTATTACATTTTATACTGCTCTTTTGTATTGAAGTTTGTATTATGGTTCTTATTTCTAATTTTACATCATTTATTTTCTTTGAATTAATCACATTTGCATTACAATACCAAAGGGGCAGACATTTTTATTTATCTCTAAAATAATATGAAATTACATATCATACAGTTTAAAATTGTGAATAAATGTATTAGCTTCAATTTGTTCCCTTTAATAATTCTAAAGCTATTCTTCTATTTCTCCTTTTAAAGTTTAGAAAGTCCAGCAATATAGCTTTGTATGTGTGTATGGAGGGGGCCACCTCAGAATGATTTATAGTTATTAAGTGATTACTGTTCCCTGCCCCCATTTTTTTTTAACCAACTTGTGAGTGAGCAAAACCAAAACTGGAACTCAGATCTCATGAGTACCAATATATTGATCTTTCTACTCTACAGTTCTGCCCTTCATATAATTAACATCATAAATTGCCATTGTCCCTGAAGATTAAATAAAAATAATTTCAAGGTGTGAATCTAGTCCAACATGAAAGTTGAAAAACATGGATCAAAGCCAGGAGAGAGCATTAAAATTTTTGTAGTCACAAAGTGGATTTGTGCATTGGATTAGGCAACAAGGTAAACTTTATAGTAATATAACTTATCAACACAAATTTTCAAGCAAAATTATAAAATATTTCGTCTGGTCAAAATAATTTTCAGATAATTTGTAGGGCTGGTTTGCACATCCCACTTCTCTCGTGAATTAACTATAATATTGAAACTCATTTTCTTTAGGTTAGAAAGTGATGGAGATGGAAGTGTCTGGGGGCATTCATTTATTTCATTCCCTGAACATAAAATAGCACAAAAACTTTTTTAAATAGATAGATATGTACTCTGTTTTTGAGAAGACTCCATATTCCTATAAAATAAACTTTTACTTAAATTGTGGTAGATACATAAACTGTTATAAAGGTTAGTAAGATATGGTCTCTGAATTTTTATAGGGACTTTAAAATCAGAAGAAATGATAAACATCTGATTTTTACAGGAAGATTATGATAATGGTCATAAAGCATGTATGAAAAAACAGGTTCTGAGAAATCAGAGTGATAAGGGCATTTGCAGTTTAGGCAAATCAGGAAGGGCTCCCTGGTAGAGGCATTAAGATGAAACTGAGGGATGTGTAAGAGTTCATGAAGGATGTGAGGTGGAAGGGATTTGGGGTGAAAGATGTGAGCAAAGGTCTGGAGTCTCTGGAGTCTGAGACTTGGGGCATTTAGTTCAGATGTAAAGCAACCTTTTATTCCACAAGGGGACACAGGTCATAGGTATGCAAGTTCTAAGAGGTGAATCTTCACAAGGAACAGAGCCAGAATGGAGACAACCATACTGGCAAAGTGAGAATTTATCGGTGAGTCTATAGGACAGATCTGGGTGATCCAGGCATGCTTTGGAACCAGAGGAATCATATGAGAACCATGCTTTAGAAAGGCGAATCAAGGGAGTGTGTATCAGAGATTGAAAGGAGAGTGACTGGAGACAAGGAGGGCAAAGCAAGGAGATGTGATGAGGGAAGTGATAGAAGGGGGTTTGGAAGGAACCAGTTGATGGCAAGAGAGCTTCCGGACTATGCAATTGAATTGATAAAGGGGATAAAGGGGCTCAAATAAAGAAAAAAAAGATCCCTGCTCTGGTTGACTGGTAGGTTGCATGGTGACTCTATAAGAACAAATAAGTCAGGGTAGGAGGTTTTGGGGTACATGGTGAGGGTGGTGGATGGTGAATGAAAGGTTGCTTTATATCTGAACTAACTGCCCCATATCAGCTTAAACCATTGGGCACATAAAAGATTTTACACCTGGAATCTGTTTTTCACTGGGCCTATGTGATTTTTTTATTATTTATTTATTTATTTATTTATTTATTTATTTATTTTGTGCTGCCTTCTGTTTATAGACTGTGCATGTGCTCACTGAAAAAATCACTTGGCCTGTCTGGCAGTTGGAACAATATTAAAACTTCCCAAACTCTAAAATAGCATCCACAACAGTGGCAATAACAGCAGTAGCAATCAATGGTAACAAGAGCAGGGATTTCTCAGTCTTGTGTTGCTCACCATCTCATGAAACACTACTCATTACATTGCTTCCCGCATGGTAACTCCATGCCAAACGCCAGCCTGCTCAGGGTCAGGGCTTGCTGGGGGTGCTGCCTGTTTCATTGTGTGTGCTGCACTGGGATCAAAGCATTCTTTCTCCCTCCTCATCCACCTCTTCTCCCTACTGCCTGTCTGCCTTCTCCTGCAGGGGGTCAGGCTGGCCACATTTGCACGTCTCAGTGCATAGCCCTTTTATACAAAGTTTTCTTTGTTAATCAGGAGAAGTGAATGCAAATCCTCTCTCTGGACAATGCACTGCATTGAGAAGAAGGTGTGACAGTGATATAATGACCTGGTGAATTTTCAAGCAAGGAGGATCAAAATATCTTGGTTTTATTTTCCAGAGATTAGTTAGTATTGAGAGGGGTATGTGTGTGTGTGTGTGTGTGTATATATGTATGTATGGGTGTGGAGAAGTGCATCTTTTTGTTCACATTCTTCCTCTGGAAAACAATGTCACTGTGTAACAGAGCTCTCGAATTTTCTTCTTTTCCAGGTTCATACAAACATCACCTTTATATTTGGTTGTCATGCAAGTAAGTTTTGTTGTTGAAACCACAGGATATGTAATCTGTGTGCCTTTGACTGGTTAATGTGCTTTAATACCTAACCTTAGTGTGTCCTTCTCCAAGTCCTTGGCTAGGGTCAACACAAGTATGGGGGCCATCTCCTCGTCACAGTTAGCCATGAAGCCAGAATGAACTGAAACATAAGCACTGCCCTCCATAATATTCCTCTGCAAGATGTTAATGAAAACACAGTAGCTGTGCTCTGCATTCTGTTGCTCACTTTGACTTGTCATTACTTCTTGCACCAATCAAGCACACAGTTGGTAATCACTTAATTGAAGTACAGGAATATCATGAGGTGGTCTTGGAATATCCCTGAAATCCTTGGGCATGGCTTATCCTTGAAGACCTTCCTGCAGGTCTTTATGAGGTAGTTATTAAACATTTAAGAAAAAAAGATGTAAAATGAAGAGGTCTATGTTGTGTTTTATTTAATCTTCCCTTTTGTTGGCACAGTAGCACCAAGAGGATGGTCGCTTTATGTGACCTCCTCTCTATGGGAATAGTAACTGTAATGGGTTTAATTAACTATGTAGTATTGACGTGATTAGTTATCCTGGTGATTATACTTTAATAAAAGCACTTCATTGGAGATGCATGGGTGTTCTGCAGTGGCTGAGCTCTACACCGATATTTCATAACTGTCTAGACATTGGCACCGTATGCATATTTTACCAACAACCCTTGAGAGAGGTTATCTTGTATGGCTTAAGGTAATTGAGAACTAATGATTTTGCCCCCTGGTTTCAGACTTGAGGCAGAGAGCAGAGAAACTGTGGGGGAGGGGTAGCAGCCCATTTATGTAAACTGAAAGGGAGGGGGAAGGGCTGTGTTTTGGAAACCATATGCTCTTAGGAACTGTTTCTCTTTCAGCTAGCAATCAGAGAGACAGTCACACCAGAGGGAATTGAGGGTGTATAATCTATGGGTGGACTGTATAAATACATTAAAATAAATGTACACAGTGTATGGAGACATATGTTCATATTAACTGGAATCCTGGCCATGCACATGTCTAGTAACATACACTTAGTCCATTTCGGTATGAAAAAGTAGATCGTCGCTTATATTTGGTCAGCAGGTGACTGGCAGTGTCCCTTTCACACAGCACAGTGGATAATGAAATCAGACTGTTTGAAAAAAATAAAGGGAAAATATAAAAGAAGAAACATATAATGCAAAAATTTCCATATGAAAATGTCAATAATAATATCACACACACACAAAAAAAGAAAAAAAAAACAAAGAAGAAGAGAACAAAAGCAAAAAGATTATCTAGCTGTGCCTGGACCCTTCCACAACAAAACATCCCGCCTGGACCCCCTCAGCCCCCTGACTATTCAAACTTGGGTAATGGAGGAGGAGGGGGAGGAAGGGGAAGAGACGAGGGTGGGGAAGCGAATGGTGTGGATGGGGAGAAGGGTTTAGAAACCCAGCTGAAATAGACTCTGCTAAGAAATAATAGTTTTGGCACACAGTCTCTTTTACAGCAAGAAGTGCTATTTCTTGCCCATTCTGTTTTATTCAGCTCTTCTTTTTTCAAAAGATGTGTTTTCCTGTCACCTCTCCCTGAAGCTCTTTATTCTGCAGAGCCATGCTGCTTGTCCTCCACACTCCCCGTCTAGAGACACACACTGAAACCACTGCAGGCATTTGACTGCTTCATGCAGCCTGGGAAGGAACACTGTGGGTCATCCTAACAGCCAAACCCATAAACCAGCACCACTGCAAACCCAAAAACATGGAAGAGAAGTGCCTCTGCGGAGGTACCTGCCAGCAGGACTTGCTCCTTTGCCACCAGGGATGCTCCTCCCGCAAAAGCCCCCATCCCTCCCCTCATTAAATCAATAAAATCAAGTGTCCTTTATTTTAAGCCTCTGTACTGCAATCCAGTCGCAAGGAGAGGGGGCCCAGGCATCGCATCTCATTGTTTCAAAACAGATCATTTGGTTGGAATTGACAAAAGGTTCATTCCTTTACTTTTGTGGAAATGTCAGTAAAAAGGCAGGTGCTAGGCATTCGGACTCTCTTGCTCAGTGAAAGATAAAAAGGGGAGAGCGTGTGTGGGGAGGAGGATCTGTGACAGGCTAACTACATGTACTGAAGCTTTCTAAGACATTTTGTTTAGCTTGATATTGTGCAGCCGTGAGGAGAGCGGTGGAATCTATTGTGTGCCAGCTGCATGAATCACCGGATTGAAGTCTAACAGCCTCAGATCCTCTTTTATACAGTAGAAGGGAGATTAAAGCAGGGAGCTCATATGTCACAAAATAGAGGTACAATGCAGTTCTGGCTTGCTTAGTGCACTCAGGCAGCATTTGATCCAAATTTAGCCAAAGGGAAGGAACAACCGTGTGCTGCTATCAGCCAGGGAGGTGACAAATGTTGGGCTGCAATATCCAGAATTCCTTTTCTGTTTCCAAAATGTCATCTCTCCTTTGTCAGCTTCATTATGATTGAATCTATGTATAGTCACATACCAAATGGAAACAAACAAAAACACCCAAAGGCTAGCTGAATTATTCTACACCTGCTTCTTCCTAAGCTGTGTAATTGATATATAGAGTTTTCTGCCTAGGACTTGCAACTGAATTTATTTAACAAGTATTTGCTGAAGGTTGCAGTGTATTCTAGAAGTTGAAAGTCATTTTGTTTAATGACTAAATGTGGGAGCATAAGCAAGAATTGTTCTAGGAATTCAGAAAATAAAAAAAGGTAAGTTTTAAGCTAAAATTTTTGAAAACAGAATAGAGAAAGATAACAATATATTGGGAGTACTAAGCCCTTTTAGATATTTTACCTGTGATATATCATGTAACACAGAGTGTGGTATAGGCTTGTATTATTATTATTATATCATCTCCACTTAATAGACAAGGAAACAGAAGCCCAGAGAGATATTTGTCCAGAGTCACTTAGTTTATAAGAGGCAGGGCAGGAATTTAAACTCCCCAACTACTCACTCTTCCCCACATTCCCGACCTGCTTGGCAAAAGAATGAAAGCAAGGAACTGAATGAATGAGCAATCAACCTGGTCCCTCTCCGCTTCCCCTTTGCCTAGTGAATTCTCCATTTGTCCTCACTGCAACTTCCAGGCCCTTATCTGTTTCCACTGAATAAATAGCCCTGTTCTCTGTATTTAGATTTCCTTCTCTGAAAAGACTTCATGATCAAACCAGTTATAATTTTTTTTTAAGAGACCTTAGTGGTGGCTTGTCTAAGGTCAAATAGGTTATATTCTGCACACAAGAGATTATATTTGTCTTTTGAAACCCAGCCAGTGTGTTCTTTCTGACAGCTCCCCCCACTGCCCTTCCCGACTCCATGCTGCCCTTCAGCATTGATGCTGAAGACCACATTCTTCTGTGTTCCCCACACCCCTGCTATTTGCTTTTCTCTTTGCTGTATAGAGAAAACCTCAGTGAAGATGGAAACCCATGCAGCTCCAGCCATCTGCAACGTCAGGGACTCCAATTCCAACTGAGCAATCACATCTGCTCTCTGACAGTGCTAGTCATCTTTTTCTGAGACTCCCATGAGCCATTCCAGGCATTTTGTCTTTTCAAGTCAATACAATTGGCATATGATCTCATCTTATACCTTAATGAGAACATTGAACTCCTCAGACAAAAATTGTTTATACCTCAATAATTTCCATCTCCCCTTTCCTTACTGTCCCACTCCTACACACACAGGGGTTTTTAAAGAAAAGTCTCTCCCACTTTCACCTTATCACTTTCATTTATCTTCATTAATATAGAGAGTGTATATATATATATATATATATATATATATATATATATATACATATACACACACACACACACACACACACACACACACATATATATATATATATATATATATATATACACACACACACACATATGAGAGTTACTTTAAATTCACAGACTGTTAATTTTATTACCCCTATTATATCTGTGTTTGTTTCTATTAACCCCCCTCCCCTTACGGGTTATGGATCGTTATTTTTCTGCTTTTTTATCTCACAATTTTTGATTGAATATTAAATATTGTGAACATTATGTTGCTGAATGCTGGATATTGTTTGTTGTTTTGGATTTTTTTCTGATGCACCTTAACTGGAATCAATTAGATCGTTTTAGACTTCATTTGGAGCTTTCTGAGAGGTGGGTGGGGTAAAATCTAGAGCAGCCTTTAGTCTAAGACCAATATACTAAAAATCTAAGGCTGTTACTAAGTTCTAAGAACTTCCCCCAGTCTTCTGTGCCTTTTTATGTTAGCTAGGGGGAATATGAACCATTCCCAGTTTTGTGAGAGCTCTGGGAGTTGTTTAGTCTACTGACTTCCAGTAGATGTTTTTAGCCTTTAGTAGTTTCTGCTCCCATTTGTGCTGATCAGTACTTAGATAAAAACTTGAGGGCCTTTTGCTGTAGCCTCTCTTAAATTCTGCCCCATAGAGTCTAGCCACGTTGACCTACTTGAACTACAGGCAGAAATGTGAGGGAGATTATGGGGCTCACATCACTTGTTTTCTTTCTTTCAGGGATCATAATTTTGAAATGTGTGCTATCAAATATTTCAAAATTCTTGTTTATTGTATTTATTTATTTATTTTTAGTTGTTTAAAATAGGAGTGTGAATCTGATCCCTATTAACCGATTATGGTCAGAAGGAAAATTCTCGACTGTTGTTAAGGGACCCATCACTTACACAAATATAATATTTTTATGAGGCTATCTCCCAAAGATGAACCTCAATCTGTGACCTCTCACTCAGGTATAGTGCTAGCTTCCCAACTGTACATTGGTCTATTCCACATAAATTTCCTCCTTTCTTGTCAAAATTGAGAACCTCTTTCCTTTTTCCTATGGTCTACCAAAGGCACTACTATATTTTTACCAGCTACATGTGCTCTTAGTTTTGAAGTTATTTTTGAATTCTTAGACTTCCTCACTTCCCATATATCATCTGTTACTACATCCTGCAGATTTTCACTTTTGTCTCATTCTCCCTATACCCAGTGACACCACTGTATTCAAGATCTTTGTTATTTCATGCTTCAGTGAACAGGTATTTTGTAATTGATTTTTCCTTCTACACTAATTCAACTTGCATAAAATATCATTCCTTGCCTAGGTATGCTTACAAAATAAAGTGTAAATACTTACATTGGAATATTTGAGAATAAATAATTCAGCTATAACCTTTTTTTTTCACAATTTATCTAGCTTTATAAAATATAAATATAAAACCCCAGGATATTTTAATATATGGTTTCTCCTCAGAGTCTTATTAACATATTATGCTAATCCAGGCCTCCATGCTTTTGTTTATGGTTAGAACTCTTCCTGCTTAGAATTCCCACCTTCACTTTCTCTTCTTTTCCTAATGTACCCCATTGGTGTAAAATCCAGTTTAATTTCCACTTATAATAGAGTCTCACATTGATCTTTCTCTAAACTCTGGACTGATTTTTTTTCTTTTCTGAGTATATCACAGTTTAATTAAATGATGCTGCATAATGTTAGTCCCTGACTTAGTATGATTCTTCCAGATATTTCCATTCATTATACATGTAACCAGTAATATCCATGTTGTGATAACTTTCCTATTTCCAGCCATGAATTAATCTCTTTATCCTGTATTACCTTTTCCTCCTACATTTTTTCATTTGACTCTTTATTATGGAGGTAAGTGAAACTAATTGAGAAAGGAAAGAAAAGGGAACTCAGTTGGACATCCCTTTCAGAATCCAAGACTGCTACCACCCAACTGCTAGCCTGCCTGCCTTCCTGACTGCCCGTAACTGCTTCTTCTTGCCAACCTGATCACCCCTAACCAACTCCCTGCCAGCCTGATTGATGCCTAACTGCTCCCTTGCCAGCCTGATTGCCCCTAACTGCCCTCCCCTGCAGGCCTGGTTCCCCCCAGCTGCTCTCCCCTGCAGGCCAAGGCCTCCTTCAACTGCCCTTTCCTGCAGGCCTGGTCACTCCCAACTTCCCTCCTTTGCCAAACTGGTCATCCCTAACTGCCCGCCCCTGAAGACTTGATTGTTCCCAACTGCCCTCCCTTGTTGGCCATCTTGTGTCCACATGGGGGTAGTCATCTTTGACCACATGGGGAACTCATCTTGTGTGTTGGAGTGATGGTCATTTTGCATATTACTCTTTTATTAGATAGGATAGAGGCCTGGTGCACGGGTGGGAGCCAGCTGGTTTGCACTGAAGGTTGTCCTGGATCAGGGTGGGGATTCCCTTGGGGTGTGGGGCAGCCTGGGAAAGGGGCCTGTGGTGGTTTGCAGACCAGCCACACATCCCTGGCAACCCAAGTGGAGGGCCTGGTATATAGAATTTATCTTCTATAATTGAAACTTGGTAGTCTTAAGGGGAGGCCAGGGCCAGCCGGGAAGCTTGGCTTCCTCCATTGCTGGGGAAGCCCAAGCCTCCTGCTTGCTCCATAGTTACAGCCATCTTGGTTGCGTTAATTTGCATACTTCCTCTTGATTGGCTTGTGGGATTGGCTTATTTCTCTTTTATTAGTGTGTGTGTGTGTGTGTGTGTGTGTGTGTGTGTGTGTATCAGGTGTACCAGTTAATAATGCGGATTTTGTAATCAAAGAAAGCATAGTAATTTTCAAGAGAAACAATGAAAGTGCTTTATTCAAAGTAATTTTCATTGCTGGCTACAACCATGATAAATAAATCTACTTTTCTTCACCAGTCACAATTTGATGCAAAAAGGACTATCTTTCATAATTGAAGCAACATTTTACTGATGACTTTTTGGTTTTTCATTTGTCTTTCATTCAGTTGATATGGCACCCATTTTCCTCTTTAAAATCTTTCCCATTGCTTGTAGATGATTGGAAATTGTTTGCTGAGCAACGTTTAATCTTTCTGTAAGTTGTTTTTGAGTTTGACATACATCTTCATCCAATAATGCTTGTAATTGTTGGTTCTCAAACTTTTTCTGTTGACCTGGACATTCTTTGTCTTTCACATCGAAATCATCACTTTTAAAGCATTTAAATCAACGTTCACAAGTTTCTTGATATGGAGCATGTTCACCATAAGCTTCCCAAAATATACGATAACTTTCAGTAGCAGTTTTCTTCAAAAGAAAGTAATGAATTAAAACTTCCCGCAAATGCTTATTTTTGGCACGAAATTCAACATTTTTAAGCGTAAAAATATCTATGATGTTAATACCTGCAGAAAATTTGACATATGAAGTTTTGAAGCTTGATATCAATACAACAAAATAGCATACATATCAAATCGCATATATATCAACATATGTATAACTCCCATCTATTGAAAAAAATCCGCATTATCATTAACTGGTACCTGATATTTTTTGAATCTTACTCAATGACATATAGAGAATTGATTTGAAAAAATTTAATCAAAATAGTTATTTAGTCAGAATGATAGATTCATTCTCCCATGACGCTCTCCTTGGTTTTCCTCTTTTTACTTTTGACTGCATGCTTGTGGAGATGTAAGAATGTATATTTGATTCTACAGTCTATGGCATCTTCAGACTGGTTTCTGCCTATCTCATATTTATCATAATCTCCTGTTATGAGAATGAGTATTCAGCTAAGTAAGCATCTGGCCATTGATCCACTTAGCAGGTACCTTGACAACATAATCATAATTCTAACCAGGATGAGTTTTAAGTGGAGGATGTTTCAATCAAGAATTGAAAATTTTAGGGAAGCATAATGCTTACCAGAGAAGACATCTAGGTCAGAATTCATCACCTCTAATTTTCAGGTTTCTAATTTTGTCCTCACCTCACATTGTTCCATCAAACCATCATCAAGTGATTCTGATTAAGTATTCCCTTGCCTACAGCTGTGTTACGATTTTGATGATTTTAATTAATTGGCTATGGTTCCAGTCATTTGGAAACATTCTGAAAGATATTTCTTCCAAGCCTTTTCATATTTTAAATTTAAATTTAACCATGTTAAATTTAAAATATGTGGTAAACTCCCATTTAACAATAGTGTTGTTCTTATTTATTTAGTCTACAGATAAAACTTAGACCACATTTTAATAATTTCATAGTTGTTTCATCAGTTAGAAACTTATAAGTTAGGGACTACTCACTGTTTACAGTCAGTATATGAAACTGGTGTATACAAGTTATTAAGAGATGCATTTGGAAGTGATATTTTTAAAGAATAGTTAAAGTGCCAAATATGGGGCTGACCCAATGAAAACTAAATCAGGATTTAATGTTATATTAAAAAAATTACTCTCACTTTTATTGTGGTGTTTTCTTTTGTGGGCAGGAGAGAATGGATGGAGTTACAAGAAGAGTGTTTAGAATTAAGGTAGTAATCAAACATCCACCAGTCATTATCATGGGCCGATTACTATGTTTTATATGTATTATTTCACTTATTATTCACTAAAATTTATGCATTAAATGGTATTATTTCTCCATGCTTTAGATGGAATGAAATGCAATGATAACTAAGTTGAGTTAAATTTATGTTGGAGCCAGGATTCTAATGCAGTTCTGCCTAATCCTGGAGCCTGAACACGGGAGTGCATTGTGTATGTGAACATCATCCGTCTCTAATGGTGCAGCAGAAAGGTCAGGAATGGCAGTACTATGGTCTAGGATACATAACACCAACATCCGTAAGGTGCTTTATAGTTAATGTGACATAGTCACATTTTTCATTTCCTTCAAACCTCTCAGTATTTCTGTGAGATAGTGTTGTACTATTACATCCACGTTACAAATGAAGAAATTGGGAATCTGGGGTGCTGAGTATATTGCTTAAGTTTACAGAGCTGATAAGACATAGACCCAACATGAAACTCTGGCCTCTGATGCAAGGTCCAATTAGTATTTCTACTGTATTTCATTGCTTCCAAATGTAAACACAGTCAAACACCTGTGTGCCTATGTGTGGCAAGTACAAATTTGAATTGCCACTGTTTATTTCCCTTTTGCAAATAAATAGACCAAAAGACAAACTTTGGGATACATTGCACCTGAAATATTCCATGACAAGATAAAACAAATCTTTGATTCATGAAAAAAATTATTTTTACACATCAAGCATGGCATAGTAAGGATCAGCACCTGTATCTTGGTCTGGCAAGGATGTCTTAGTAGGAAATTAAAATGGGGAGAGATTATATTTAAAGAGAAATGCCACTGCAGAATCCTTGACATGCATTCCACAAAAGAGTTAGGAGAAAAATGTAACTGAAAGGAAACACTATCAGATTTCCCAGGCATAGGATTTAGCTGTGACAGATTTATCCAGAGGTAGACTAGATATTTTTCCTCTATCGTGATTTATGAGGTACAAGAAATAGCTTCTCAAAAATTACTTCTCTGTCTGGATTATCTTTGCCATTTTCAGTGACTGCTATCCTCATTAAACTTTATTTTTATGGAGGGGAAGTAATAGCTACATGCAACTCCCTACTAAAAGTACCTTATTTCCACCACAGATATCAAAGTCTATATTCTGTATTAATCATTATCACATTATGTTTAGTAATAACTAATATAGGAGAAGAGCACATTGGAATAATGTGGAGAAAGGTAGAGAGAAAAGCCAGAAAGTTGTGCCATTTTCTTGGAAGGGAAGGCTCAGTTTTGATGCTGGTAGACCATCATTCATTCACATAGCCATTCAGTAAACATCCAAGAATGTTTGCAAGTGCTACCATGTGCAAGATGTTGTCCTCAGCACTGAACTATAATGAGCTTGTGATCTATAGCCAAGTGACAAAAGTTGGTAGCAGCACATGCTAATCTCTCTCACTTCTCCAATCCTCCATAGCTTTCTGAAATGATGTGGTCAAGGTATGCAAACCTAAAGTATATTGGATCAAATGAATTTCACCTGGTTCAATGAGCAAAATAATCCTGGGGACAATAAATGTTTGGAAAAGCTGTTTGCTTCTTGAGGGGGTGGGGGTTGCAGATTGGAGGTTTCCTGCATGGGGGAGTAGCAAATAGTGATGGAGTAGACTCAAAACAGGGGAGTAGAGAATGTGTTTGAGAAACATATCAGACAACCTGGCATATTATCCTGGGAACTGGTGAAGGATTAAGCCCAGCAATGTGAAAGGATGCATCCTTTCCTTGAGAAATATTCCCCAAGGTAACTCAGGTTCCTGTTGTGCCAGAATGATTTCTTATATAGTGGTTGCAGAGGTGACAATGTCTTCTCCTAACAAGATTGATGGCATAATGAAAATTTTACTCTTGGAGGGATATTTCTCCTGTTTTCCTGATATGTCCAATGACATAGGAAGAACCTGACATAAGATCAGAAGGGGAAGACACAGAACCTGAGTTTCAAGAATGGAATTTTATATCCTGGGAAACAAGTATATGGTATAATATGGCAGCTGGATTTCGACAGGCATTGCAATGAATCCCTATTGGTGATTTTGTTCTGTTGTGCCTTCATTTTTATTTACCTCAAAGTATTTTCTCATTTTCATTATAATTTCCTCTTTGAACAGTTGGTTTCCCTTATGTGTTGTTTAATTTCCACATATTTGTGAATTTCCCAAGTTTCCTTCTGTTATTACTATTTTTTTATTTTTATTAATTTTTTTTTATTAATTAAGGTATTACATGTGTCCTTGTTCTCTCATTACTTCCCCAACCCTCATTCATGCCCTTACCCCCTGTTGTCTGTGTCCATTGGTTAGGCCTATATCCATTCATACAAGTCCTTTGATTGATCTTTCCTCCTTACCCCTACCATCTCCTACCTTCCTTGAGGTTTGATGATCTGATTGATGTTTTTCTGTCTCTGGATCGGTTTTAACTTTATCCCATTTTGGTTGAAGAACTTTTTTTTCAATATTTTTACATTTATTATCTTGTTTTTTGGACTAACCTATGGCCTGTCCTAGAAAATGTTCTATAAGCATTGAAGAAGAATATGTATTCAGTTATTTTTATTTTATTTAAAAAATATATATTTTATTGATTTTTTTACAGAGAGGAAGGGAGTGGGATAGAAAGTTAGAAACATTGATGAGAGAAACATCAATCAGCTGCCTCCTGCACACTCCCCACTGGGGACGTGCCTGCATCCCAGGTACATGCCCTTGACTGGAATCGAACCTGGGACCCTTGAGTCCGCAGGCTGATGCTCTATCCACTGAGCCAAGCCGGCTTCAGCTGTATTCAGTTATTTTTAGATGGAGTGTTCTATTGATGTCTATTAGACTTTTGATTTATAGTATTGTTCAAGTCTTATTGATCTTCAATCTCATCTTTCTATTATTTTTTAAAGTGAGCTGTTGAGACTTTCAAATAGTATTGTGGCATTGTCTATTTTTCTTTATAAGTCTGTCAATTTTTACTTCCATTTCTGGACTCTGTTAGGTGAATATATGTTTATGATCGTCATATCTATTGACATATTGACCCTTTTATTATTATAAAGTGTTCTTTTTTGTTTCTAGCCATCATTTTGTATTACATTTTATTTTATTTGACATTCATATATTGACTCCACATAGTTTTTTGTTATTGTTTACATGATGTATCTTTTCCCACCTCTGTACTTTTAATAATTTTTTGTGTGTATTTGAATCTAAAGTATGTATCTTTGAATCTAAATTTTATCTCCTTTAGACAGCATATAGTTGAATCTTGTTTTAGTCTATTTTGCCAATCTTTGCCTTTAGGTTATAGTATTTAATCCATTTATATTTAGTTTAACTATTGGTAAGGTATAATTTACATCTGCTAATTTTCTATTTGTTTACTATGTGTATTTTTATTCTTCCTTTACATCATTACTGGAATATAAATTCTATCTTTCTATTGGTATTCTGTATTTGAGTTATTTAAATCTCAGGTACTTTATTTCTTTACTTTTTTTTAAAGATATTCAAAATACTTGATTTAAGTCTTAGTCTAGTAGGTCCAAGTTAATGTGGTAAGACTTGCTCAGAGACAGTTTATATTGACCTTTTATTTTTTCTGCTTATGGGCCATACTTGCTTATGTCTCACAACTTTTGCTAAAAACAAATATTTAAAATAATTTAATGCTTAACTATAGAGATAAGATTCTCTTCTCCCTACCCCCATCCCTTTGTGGTTTGTTGCTTTGTTTTCTGAATGGCTCAACTGCTCTAACTCTATAAAGTCTCTATTCTCTGTCAGTTGTGGCTACTAAAGTCTGCTTGGTTACCTTAGTAATAATCAAATATTCAGATAAAAATTTCTTTACATAGGAATAAATTTGAGAAATATGTAACATTTATATTAAAAAAAAACTAGTGCAATCTTGTGTGATGTACAATTAAAGAGGACTTTGTAATATTTTTGTATAAGAAAGGAAAATATAAATATCCACTTTGCTTAAGTAAATGTTTTACCACAATAGTAATAAAAATGCCAAGATAATTTTGGAGGAGTTTAGATAACCTGAATCTTGAGTTCATATGGAAAAATAAAAAGGCAAATAAAATTTTGAATAAATGAATAATATAGTATATAGTTACATAAATCAAAAAGTGTGATAATGGATGGGATAGATCAGTGGAACAGAAATAAAAGTCCAGTACACATAGGTAGCATGACATATCAGTGGAGTAAAGATGCATAAAATGAATAAAATTTTCAATTATTGAATAAATTGTATTTGAAAGAAAATGTTAGCTATATGTAAAGAAACTATAATAATGGAATGACAAGAGTTTTAGTAAGATAAATTTCAATAATCATAAAACGATAAAAATAGAAAGATTATTTTGCATAAAAAGTATGCTTAGAAAAAATCACCATTAGCCAAATTAAAAGGTGATTAGCCAAATTAAAAGGTGAACCAGAAACTTGTAAAAAAATTTGATGTTTTTTATGTCTATAATATATTTGGAAAATAAAAGATCAATAACCCCCCCAAAAAAGTGCAAGGAAAAGGAAATGTAAATGGCTCTTACATAGGTAGGTAGGTACTCATCTCACTCACAATAAGAGATATACAAATAAATATAACAATAAATACCATATTTTACCTATCAGATTGGCAAAGAGCAAACATTTCATCATAGACAGTGGGTGTGGGAAAACTGGTATGTTACTGGTGGGAGTGTGAATTAGGACAGCTCTTACTGATCACAACTTGGCAATATTTATACAAATTACTAAAGCAAATACCTTTTAGTTCAGCAATTACACCTTTAAGAATGTACTTAACAAATAAATGTACATGCACATATGTGAAATAACATACCTACCAAGTCATTCAGTATAGCATTGTTAAAAATAGAAGAAAAAAAAATTAATACCTTCCTATAGGAGCCTGAGCAAATTATAAATAAAAGCATGCTATACAACCATAAAAAGAGAGGAATAACTAAAAAAAAAAAAAAAAAGAAGTAAAAAGGTTAAAAAAAGGAAAGATAAATAAAAGAAGCACTTTTTATTAATAAAGATCTCCAATAAATATTAATAATGCTAAAAAATCAAAGTGCAGAATAATCGTGTGTATAGGTTGTGCCACCATATGTGTAAAAGGGAAAACAATAAATATTTTTATTGCCTGTACATCTGAGAAGATGCAGAAGAGCATTCATTGTCTGTAGGGAGGGTAACTAGAACTGTGTTCTGAAGTACAGAGCATATGCAGCCTCAGTTTTGAACATAAAACTGAATTACCTAATGAAAAAAATAAAAATAAAAATCATAAACAAGTACATTCACCACCAAAACAAAAATTGGAGCAAAAATTAAAACTTCCATTGAAATAAAGTATGTTTTGGAAGCAGGTAAAAGTACAGACATGGCAAAAAATAACCAGAGGTAGGCAACATTTGATTTAAAAATTAGCAAAAATAAGTAGAAAAATAAAGTTTCAAAGAATTAGTAGGAAAACATGAAACATTTTGAAGTACCAGCATATATAAAACTATTATTCAGTAAAAGACAACATTTTCACAAATACATTCAGAGAAAAATTTCTTGGAATAGCTGAAGACATTGTAACAGTTAAGAACAGAACATGTAATAGGAAAAATTGATGCTGACTGATCAGCTACAAGTCTTTCCTAAGAAAAGTTATTGAATGTAATCATATCAGAACTCTCCTGTGAGCCTCTGGCAAAGTGAAAAAAAATATAGTCATATTTAAGGAGGAAAAACAGTACATCTGGATTCAAACTTCACCAGAATCACATCCAATGCTAGCAACTGTGGAGCAATATCTACAAAGTTATAATGGAAAGAAACACCATCATCATATTTTATGTCCAGCTATACCACTGTGCTATATAATAAAAACGAAGGAAAATATTTTCAAACATACAAGAAATCAAGAAATATTGTTTTCATAAACATTCTTATAAAAACTACCAGAGGAAAGACTTAAGCCAATCAAAATATGAATTTAGAAGTCTGGATAAATGAAGTCGTGGTGAGCAGTGAATCCATTTAAACATTTAACAAATGCTAACAACCTTGGAAATTATGCTTATGGAACTGAGTATGAAAATTTTACACCACAAAATTGTAGAAATGTTATAACTAATAAAAGAAGAGTGAGAAAATGTAGGAAGCAGGATATGTAGTTAAAATGCCTTGAAGGAGGTCACATTTTATAGTGTTTTTAAAAGTGGACTATATAAATATGGTGAACTTGGTGCAGAAAAATAAGCCTGGGACAGGACTTGTTCTAATATTGGCTGTGTTCTAATGTTAGCATATTGGGAAGGCTTATTCTCCCTCGCTTTGGTGCACAGTTTAAAATTTTTGCATGTGAATTCCTAACAGTTTCCACAGGGTCTGTTTATAATAGAAGCCAAATAACCAAGGCTTCTGCCTTTATCAGAAGTCTACTGACCAGGCTTTAACTAAATAGAGATTTATCTCAGGCAGAAAATTCAGAGTTAGAATGATCCAGTAATTTCACTTCTGGGTATAAACTCAAGAGAATTAAAATCAGAGTTCTGAAGACAGTTTTACATCTGTGTTCACAGCAGCATTATTTATAATAGCTAAAATGTGGAAGCAACCCAAGTGTTCATAGATGGGTGACTGAATTTTAAAAATATGGTATATAGATATAGTAAAATATTATTCAGCTTTAGAAAGAAATTTATCACACATGCTACAAGATGTAGCATGATACATCTTGAGAACATTATGCTGAGTAAAATAAGCCAGTCACAAAAAGACAAATATTATATGATTCCACCTATATGAGTTACTTCGAGTAGTCAAAATTATAGAGACAGAACATAAAATGTTGGTTGTCAGGGACCAGGGACAGGAAGGGACAATGGGGAATTGTTTAATCTATGTAGAGTTTGACTTTTACAAAATGCAAGAGTTAAGCCGACGGATGATGATGCTTATACAGTAGTCTGAATATCACTATTTTTAATATCATTGAAATGTACATTTAAAAATGGTTAAGATGGTAAATTTTATGTTATTTATATTTTACCATAATAAAAATATTGGAAAGAAAAAATTCAGAGTTAGGCTATTATATAGGTGGGGCAAAAATAAGTTTACAGTTGCTTGTATGGAAAAGTATGCAATTAAATAATACAAGAATAAACTTTTTTTTTTGCATACTCCCAACTGTAAAGCTACTTTTGCCCCAGCCTGTATTTGATAAGATTTCTAGATGGAAACAGCAAAATCCTCTTTATGTAGTTATACAAGGATTGCTGAAAAAAATCATTGGAAAGACTGAAGTTACAAAGATAAGTCTTTTTTTAAAAATATATATTTTATTGATTTTTTACAGAGTGGAAGAGAGAGGGATAGAGAGAAACATCGATCAGCTGCCTCTTGCACATCCCCTACTGGGGATGTGCCTGCAACCAAGGTACATGCCCTTGATTGGAATCGAACCCATGGCTCCTCCTCCCTGCCAGTCCAGCTCTAATTGGCCCCCTTTGGGGCAGGCCAGCCAGACCCTACCCATGCTCAAATTGGTACACTGGGCCTCTAATTTAGACTATAAAAAGTGATTTGTCAAGTCTTATATGTAAGTCACATTACCTCAGCACTTTTCTAACTCAAGGACATTCCTCTGCTTCTATAAAAAATACAAATAAAAAAATACATGACATATCCTCATTTTAAGGAAACCCCATTAAGAATGTTCTATGCCATCACCTTCAATTTGGTTAATATCTCCATTGAAGAATGAGTCACTGGGATGTTTCTAGCGTCTGGCAAAATACAGCATGTGCTGTAAGGATGGGTGGACACTAGACAGAAATGGAGAAAACTGCAAACCACCCGCTCTGTGTTTCAATGGACATAGTTCTTGTGGATGGCAAACAAAAATTCTGCAATGAATCAGGATGATTCTTCATATACTGGTATTGAGAATGAAATCTGTTTGAATTCTGACAGTAAAGAGGTATTACTGCTGTGCCTATATAACCTGGTACGTTTATGTAACCTGGCACATTTATGTAACCTGTATATTTTTCTTTCTGAAGATGTTAACAGACAGCTGACAAGCTTTCATTTCAGTCAGCTACTCTTTCAATTAGGGTAGAGAAAAACTACCATACCAGAATAGCCCGAAATTCAGTGATTTAAAAATGATAAAAGTCTATTTTGCTTTTAGGTAAGATGTGACCAGATTTAAAAATGATAAAAGTCTATTTTGCTTTTAGGTAAGATGTGACCAGTCTGAGCATTTTCCATGGCTGCATAACCAAATCCAAGATTTAGCCACGTCCTGAGTTCCAGCCAGCAGGTAGGAGGAAGAATTATACCCCGTGTTTTGAAATTCAGAACTAGAAATTGTAGACATCTTTCCCCCTAAGAATCCATTTGTGAGAAATAGATCTTAGGCTCATTTCTAACTGCAAGGCAGCCTGGGAAATAGAGTGAAGAAGTACAGTATATTTTGGCGAGCAATTTGCAGTTTCCTCCATAATCTCTGAATCACTACAATATAAGAACGAGTGGTTTGCTTGTCATACCTTCATGCATGTGGAAAGGCCATTACAGAATTGCGACAAGATAAAGCTACATCTTTCATCCTATCCCCAGTGTCCCCTAAAAGCTCTTGTAAAGTAAATGAACACTATTAATGCGCTAGTACTAACAATATAAGTGGACTTGTGAAGCCATGCTGATTCTCAGATGATGCCACATGAAGCTCACGAGGAGGTGCTGCCTGTGGCAGAATAAACTCAGAAAAATCACACACACACACAAAAATCCCTTCTAATGGGACTTCATTGATTTCATTTTGAATAGACATTGAACTCTCAAAGTCCTTAAGGCCATGCCTATCAATATGCAGGCCAATGAATATTGTATTTTCCTGTGCAAAAGAACAGGTAGAAAATTACTGTCAACTTTATCTTATTTATATTATTGTTTACGCTGGTATTTATAAGATATTTTAGGGACTTCAAAGAAATGTTGGAAAATAATTTTGCTGGAAATCTTATGGCTCTGTGAATTGCATTTCTGGCAGACAAACTATATGTTGGCTGTGAAAATAGCCTAACTACCTTTTTGCTCCCTAAAACTGATCTTGAGAAGGAAACTGTGACTTTCAGTGATTTGTGGCATGGAATACTACAGATGGCCTGGTTCTACAGCAAACATCAAAACCAGTACATATTGGTTTGGTAGCCTAGGAATGGATCACCGTGGAGTGATCAAGAATCCGACCAGAAGATAATCCTTCAGCTCCTTTCAATTTTCCCCCCTATTATAGAGTCCATAAGATTTTATTCTGGAACCAACAAATGGAAGTATTCATTCGAATAATCATACATAGATAAAATCAGTATCAACTGTAAAACAAATACATATGGTATTAAACATAGAAGTGACATCTTTTTTATTAATAATTTTTGACTCAGAATTTCTATAAGGAGTCAAAAATCTATTTTTACATGCAATTTTATACCAAGCAGACAAAATGGTCTTCAAAGGAGCAAATACTGTATTTGTGGAATAAAATAAATGTAGTGGAAAAGCAATATCACTAGACAGTCTCAATTTATGGACATCGGTGAGTCATTCATGCTTCTGAAGCCCAGTTCCCTTTTTGGTAAAATGGGAGACAGCTATGCTTAGTTTCCACAGATTTCATGACAATCCAGTGAGGTAATGCAAGTGAATATGTTTCTGTAAAGCATAAAATGCTGCACACATATGAAGCTTGATATTTGTTATTTTACAGGGATTCTAGGGCCAATGATTTCTTAATATTTCATTGCTGGTCTCTGAGTTGCTATTACTCTGAAAGTGACTTTCAGACATATCCCTTGCTTCAACCAGCTCCTTACTTTTCTCTCATCTCACCTGATATTCCTGTTCTGTCCATATTACCCCCCCCCCAAAAAAAAAAATTTCCCATTTCCCTTATTCCCCAAATGAAAATGCTGTCACCATCTCTGTGCCCACCAGATAAGGAACACTATGTGTGTTCCCTTGTTAATCTATTGACCTTTAAGCACAGTTGTGTTTCATTAAGAGGGCATGTACTTTGAAGCAAAAATTTCCACTGGTTTAATTTTAGCTGTCAGAGAGAGAGGGGAGGCGTATCACCAAAACAGGTCACATACACAGAGGGAGAGAGCAAGACACTCCACAGCACATTCCTCTGGTATCATCTGGTATTTAATTTTCGCAGGAAAGAGCTGCGGTTGTACTGATTTTATGGAAAGTACAGAAAGAGGTAAAACAATAGAGCATTTCAGCACTCCTCCCAGGAGGGCACATGGCTGGGGGCCATAGGAATCAGCTTGAATAGATTAGTTTCATGGGGTATTTATTAGGATCCCAGTTCCACCAGTTTTTAAGTAAGTAACTTTGGGTACATCAAAAGCTTTTGGAACCTCATCTTCTTCCATTTGAAGGGGATAATAGTGACATTCTCAAGGGATTATTATGAGGATTAAATATAGTGCTACCCATGAAGATCTCTGGTATAAAGATGGTGCTTAATAAATGTTATTTACTCATCTTTATAAACAGTAAATGTTATTTATTAATCTATACCTAGCTCTAAATGGAATTTGGCCATTTTCTGAGATACAGAAAGCCTTTTCTGAGATACAGAAAGCTCAAAGAAAATGTGCACTATTCATTTGCTGAAGACTTAAGCTATGGATACATAGAGTCTTAAGTGTACTGGAGTTCACATTCCCAGGAAAGCAAGATTTCCTTCTATATCATCCATGACTGGCAGATATCCAGCCTCTGAACTAAAAAAGGGACAGGATATTCATTAGCTATCAAAGCAGTTCATTCCTTTTAACCATAGTACTATTATCTAGAGCTTGCTTCAATCCATTGAAATCTACCTTTCCACAAATTCTACCCATAGATCCTGTGTCTACTTATGACATTGTTAAAAATAAAGCTGAATCACCATTATTTCATAAAATGCCTATTAAAAGAATGAAGACAATATTATGTCAGACTTAAGAGTTCTCTTGTTCCAGTTCTTAAATTGATTCTCTGATTATGTAATTTGCAGCCCTTTCCTAGCCTAGGTTACTCTTATTTGTTAGTCTTTAAAAAAATATGTAGAAATCAGGTTTGTACATATATGTGGCTCAAATACAATGAGCCTCTTTTTTCTTAATTGGTATTCTGTGCATTTATAAATGTGATCTGAGTTTGCAGCCTATATTTACTTTCCACTTAGGTGCACTGCATGCTTTTTATTCAAACCTGGACACTTTAGAGAGTGGAAGATGTGCTATTAGCAATTATACTTGGAAAACAGACATAAAGTGGGATTGTTAAGGCTAACAAGGACAAACTTGTTCTATATCAAAATGGTCCTCCTATTCCATTATATCCTTCCTCTCTTTCTTTGTTTTAATCCTCATATAAACAGACTCTTCTCTAGTTTAATCTGCTATTTCATGGAATTTCTTTTTTTCTATTGATAATACAGGTGTAAGGTGTACCGGTGTTTAGGGAAGGGGTCCTCTATGATAGGGTGACACCATTGATAATACCTGGGGAGGCAGTTTGAGGGCTTCTCTTGGCATCTGCACCCCGGCCCTACATATTCCAGAGGTCTTAAATTTCCTAATGCCATCCACCACTTAATACTAGTATCATGTCCCATAGAATTTTATGTAACAAGATAAATTTTATTCTGTTGCACTATACACTAACTCAGTGGTTCCCAACCTTTTTTTTTGGCCACGCCCCACCTAAACATCTCTAAAATCCTGATGCCCTTGCCCCCCATGAGATATAATTCTTATTATTCAAATAGTGAACTCCTATTCACATAGAGGAAGCCTAAAAGGCCATGAACTTGGTCTAAACAAATTTCCAAAGAACATGGCACCCATGGAAGAGAAAAATAAAATAATGAAAGGAGAGTTGAAGTACTGAGGAAGAAATTGTCTTAAAAAATCAATAATATGAAGTGATATGAAAAAAAAATAGCAAGTAAAGTTTCAAAACATATAATAGAGATCTGAAATATATAAATATGCTGCAATATATATTTATATACTATATATGAGGCTCCTAGAACCATAAGAAATGCAAAAAATTAACTGTTAACTCACTCTCAAATTGCCCCTCTTAAAAATCTAATTGCCCCTTTGAGGGGCATGTGCCCCACCCATGTTGAGAACCACTACTATAACCACTTCTAATAGATACCTTTTTGGTAAACATAATGTTCATTTCTCTATTTCAAATCTTATTAACACACTAGCTTTGTGTACTCTCTTGTAGAAGTTTCAAGCCTTCTTTACTATAGCATTCTTTATATATCAGAAAATAATCATCTGAGACTGTTGCTATTACCCTGGTGTTATTCCTTGATACTTTTCCTTTGAATTCATACTTCCCATATACTAGCATATGTACTGCTTTTGGTTATTCTCAGCTGTATTAATTTATCTGAGTAACTTACTCTGTTTTTCAAATTTAAAGTTAATACTTTCATATTAGGTCATCATGTTTGCAAATTATTACACCAAATTGGATTTGTTTAATAGTTTACATATTGCCAAATTGTTGACATATTAGGATTTGAGTGTTCCAACAACTCTTCAGAAAGGCTGAAGAAGTGAAATTACCAATTCTTTACAGAGGAAGAAATGGATGACTTGAAAGCAAAATTTTTATTCCTGTTTCTGTGCTCCTTCAACTATTACACAATGCCTTTTTTCTTTATCGCCATTCAGTACACCCCATTTCTGACATGCTGAGTGACATGTTTCTGAAAAATCAAGTAGTTATTCAACATCATCTAAATATTTAATTATTTTATTTAAGTCTTTATTGTTGAAAGTATTGCATGTCCTTCTCCCCCCACCCCTTGCTTCTCCCATTGACCTCTTCTAGCCTGCCTCCACCCCCAACCCTAAGCCACAAGATTCAATTAAGTTTCAAATGGTATCCATCTTTGTGCTTTCGTCCTCTGTCTCTGGAATTATAATCATCAGATATTCACTTTCCCTATGTGTTTTTTGCCTTATTATCTGTCCCCCGTATGATTTGGTTCATGTGCATAAGTAAAATGGATAGAGGTTGATGGATTCAGGAAGGATAAGTGAGTTCTCCATCAGAGGTTGTACTTCCTATTGTACTTCCACACTGTTGTTATATCAGATCAGCATGTGAACAACTCTAAACTCCTTTTCTGAGGGTTACCTGTCACTACTAGACAATGAACACACCTTGATTCATTTCAAGGAAAGCCTGAGCCTGTTTAAGCATTCTTAATGTTCTATGAAGCAAGCAACGTATTTCTTCAGAAGATCCTGATTCACCTTATTTGGAAGGTTCATCCTGCCTGTAATATGGATTGAATGATGTTTTATTTCCTTCTCTTTATTACATTACTCTGTTATGGAAAGTCTTTAGGTTAGGTTCACTCCTTTGAGCTCACATTTTTTTTTTCCTGCTTTCTCAGTAACAGCCCTTTATATTTTCTAATACATCAAAAAAAGGAAACTTTCCCCTTAAATTTTTTTATCTTTGCATCAGCAGATATTTTATCTATAATGCAAGTTATAATGTAACTCCTCCCTTTCCTTCCTGCTGGCCAACACTACATGTTTGTAATGAGGACAAGTACTAGAGATAACGTGGTCTTCCTCAAAGAAGACATGCAATCTGAATGTTCCGAATCCTCTTCTTACTTATACTTTTCCATTACTTTTCTGTCACTATTTGATTTTGGTCTCTGGAAAGATTGGAGCTCCATGGGGAGAAATAATATCACTTTATCTCAGGCATAATACATCAGTGATTACTCTTTGTATGGCACCAGGGCTAATTCTGATCCAGAAAAGTGAATAGTGTCCTTGGATCAAGAGTTTAAATCACAGGTCTTACAAATTAGCCACGTGGCCTTGGGCTTGTCACTTAATCCTCCAGATCATCAGATTCTTCATCCATTTAAAGTGAAGGGGTTGATTTAGCAGTTCCCTAATATTTTATTGTCCTATTTTGACATTAGCTTTTTCCACCCGTGAATAAGGTATTTCCTGTGTGGCTTTGAGTATCACACAGTAGGCCTCTCTTTGGTCAGAAATTCTGGGATTGAGGACTAGGAGTTGGTTGGTAACTGATTTTCAGTGGTGTTGCTTATAAGAGAATAACTTATGTTCTTTCACCTCTTAACACCTGCTCATGAATATCTTTAATTTTATCTTAACATTCATTTTGCACATTCCTTTCTAAGATATTAAATGCATAGAAAAATCACTTATCTTGAAGAGATTTTAAAAAATGGTTTAAATTTATAACTTATTGTCTAGATTCTAGAACTTCAGATTTGTGGATTTTAGTGTTCATACTGTTCAGAGTCTGTGTGTGTGAATATCTTTGTTCATGATGGACTCTGCAGGGTAAGAAATATACAGCTCTCACAGGTAAAAGTCTGCATCTAATTTTAGGTGGTTCTGTCTCCAATTTATCACAAGTTTATTCTCCTCCCCCTCCCCAAATGTCCAATACTTACTAGGGTCCACTATTTCTCAAGTCCTACAACATTGCTGTGAGATGGGTAACAAACCAATTTATATTTTATAGATACTAAAACTGAGGCCCAGAGAAAGTATATGATTCACTCCAACACTCCAACAGCTCAGTAAGGAACAGCTAGATAAAAAGGAAGACAAGAAAGGAAATAATTTCTCTGTGATTCTCTTTCTCTCTGAGGATCAGAGCACCATAGGGTTGAAAGATTCTCTGAGAAAATAGCAGCCTCTTTGTAGGGAAGCCTACATGTGAGTTTATTCTGACTATAATCCATACCAATGTTTAATATTCTTCATTACTAGAATGTTCTTCCTTATACTTTACCATCATCCACATTATATTCTAACATTCATCATGTCATGCCTGGATCCCTGTAACAGCCTTCTGACTAGGCTGTTAACAATAATTTATTTCCCATAATTCCTCCCTTCAACTATCCCTCTCCCCTACAGTCTGTGTTCAGTGATATTCATATTGGCACTTGATTACATGAAATGTGTAAAGACTTCCTATTTTCTAGTTTCTCAACACATAAGATCTATGTTATTCAGCCTGGCTTTTAAGGCCACCCACAATTGGTTCCTGTTCCATTATTCAGCCATCATTGCTCTATCTGATCCCCATTCCATATATACAGATCTCTTTTTGCTTTCATCAGGATGTAGCTTTGCTTTTGCACTTTCTGATTTCCATCCGGAGTTTGATTTCTGCTTCTTCATCCATTTATCTCAATCCTGCTCCTCTCATACCTTCCTCAAAACCTTTGTTGACTGCTGTAGCTGTGGCAATCAATTTACTGTGTTAACACTAATTGTCCTTGTGGTTACTATTACCTACAATCATTCTTTCATTGTATTATGTGTCACTTTACCCCATCTAGACTATTAAGCTTCCTACAGTGCTGTGATTGTATCTTCTTTTGTCCTTACCTGTAGTATAAAGCACACTAAATAAAGATTATAAAAAAATTAACAAAATCAACTTCTCAATATATACTCATTAATTCTTTAAAAATTTTAGTTAATTGGATTTGTTAATTGTGTGTGTGTGTGTGTGTGTGTGTGTGTGTGTATTTATGGGTGGACTTTTTACTTTGGGGAAAAATAGTTTATAAGTAAGGAGAGAAGTGTATTTGTGCTAGGGATTTTTAAAGAATAATCTATCTTCAATCATCACCTAAATTGGAAGTGCCTCTCAAAGTATGCTTTGTTTTAACTGGAAGTTGTTTTGCTACCTAAGTGTGGTATCTTCCATGTTGTGGTGATATAACATTTGATTTTTACTTTGATTACCTCTCATGCTCTGAACACCCTAGCCTGAATCTTTCATTCTCTACAATACAGGTCTACTATTAAATCTTAAATTTGGATAGTGTATGAACTTAAATGGCATATGACCCATGTTCAGATTTTATAAATGTCTGGAATTTGTTTGAAAACATTATGTAATAATACAACTTTTAAAAATTTTGAAGGTCAATAAGTTATGAATAGACCTTACAAGAGAGGAAAATTAATCAGTCTTCATTTTACAAAAATTATTTTTATTTGGAAGTATGTAATATTTAAAATGTCTCACTTTTAAAATATGAATGTTTCCTTTGATTCCTTGGAGTTGTGTTTAAAAATCATGAAAATTATATTACATAAAATTTATAAAATTATAAAATTTCACACATAGGCACTTTTGAGTCTGAATTAGAGGATTCTGTTCATCCAACATAGCAATCTACTGAGCAAAAAAAAAAAAAAATGCTTTCTTGGCATCTGCTCAAAATTGTTTATGCTCTTTGAGATGATAATTGTTATATTCTAATTCTGTAATGTTCTTTATTGCATTAAATTGAAACTTATCTCACAGTACCTTCCACCCATTGCCTCTGCACTCTAAGCAGCACATTTTTTCCACAATTGTAATGTTTCTACCTGTACTGTCCAATATGGTAGTTATAGCCACATATGGCTTTGCACACTAGCAACTTGAGGATCCAAACTTTAATTTAAGCTTAAATAATCACATGTAACTAATGGCTGCTGTATTGCACAATGCAACTCTAGTATTATGCAGATAAGCCAGCAACCATGTTCAAAAGCCCACTCTTCAAAAAATTTAAAAGGAGTTGGTATTTGTATATTCTTTTTAGGGACACTGTTTCATTATTAATAGATTTGATGTAATAATTTATTTTGTTTTTGTGGCTGCTGCTCTTGTTATAATTCTCCCCCCCCCCCCAAGGTCCCTTTTCACTCATAAATTCTATGATTGTTTCTAGATGGTCCCTGGAGTTGTTTAATATTTGCAGTTTTGATATGCATAAGTATTCTGAACTTGGAAAGAAATTGCAGAATTTGGAGGCATTTGAAGACAGGGGAACAAGATTAAATAAGTAATTCTCAAGCAGGGGCAATTGTTTTCCCACAGGGGACATTTGGCCATGTTTGAAAATATGTTTTCATTGTCATGTCTAGGGGGGAGATGCTTCTGGTATCCAGTGGATAGCGGGCAGGGGTGTTGCCACACATGCATAGAATTATCTAGCCCCCACAACAAAGAATTATCCAGCCCAAAATATCATGGTGCTGAGGTTGAGAAAGTGATTTCCATGTCAACAAAGGAAGAAGTAGCATTTAAGTAGGCACATAAATACTTGATACATTTGAAAAGAAGTAAAGAGAATTGCACACAATCGCTTGCCTAGGTGCACTAAATTTGTAAAGTCTTATAACTTTATACAGGCATGTCTGCCTTTGAATTCTCTTTATCACATCGAGGCCTCCAAGTGGTCAGTGAAAACACTGATACATTTATTGATTTACAAACATCTTATGAGGTTTTTACTCCTTTCTTCTTTTCTCTCTGAAACTACCATTGTGCATTTTGTTATTATCATTATTAGATGGTCATGATTTTAATCCCAACATGTGTTCTCATCTCCACAGAGCACTATCTGTATTGTAACAAAGCCACTGGTCAAATAATGAGTCTAGAGGGAACTTACATGATATTGTGAAGTCAGCTTCTTCAGATAATATGCGATCAGACTCCTTTTTTTTCCTTGGAAATATTTTATTTGGTAGTGTGAGGTCAGTTAATCCTTCTCCCTCATCTGGAGGCAGGAAATAATTAATACAACCTGGAGGGAGAGCCTGGTGAGCTGGTCAGAATGAAATCTGACACCTAGTAAAATGTGCTTTGTTTCCGGTTTCAGCCCTAGCATGAAATTTTCCGAGGTTCATAGAAAGGTTCATCAAATCTTGGCAAAGCTCTTAGTATACTGACCAGTGTCAGATTCCAATTGGAAATGTGAAAGTTTTACCTGGCTTCAAATTTCAAGTGCTATCAGCAATCCAGGCAAGAAGGCTCCTTGCAATATTGAGAAAAATTATACTTTTTTTAATTTTGGATAACGTCTTAGAAGAGAAAATCAACTGAGAATAAAACCTCCGGGAGACACATTTCATAGTAACACATCCAGCCTCATTCAGAACATGCAGGAGTTTTCAATGGCCCTGGATGCTATCACTGCACCAACAATTTCACATTGTTCACTATCACATTGTATCATAAAGTTCCCACATTCAAAGCCAAGCTAGGGATAAAATACTCTCCTAGGGGATTATACAAAGTTCAGATGAGAGAGAAGAATGCATGGGACATTTCCTATCAGGTTCCAACGAGTGGAGAAGAAAGTACAATGATAAAAATCAAGAGAAAATCCCTCAAATATTGTTCATGGAATGAGTTCTAACAGGCTGTGAAGGTGAAGGGAGAAGTCACATTTTCAAGTTCCAATAGTAGTGGTAGACTTTGAAATAAGAAAGGTAGAAAACTTTGTCCTAGTTTGAGCAGATTCAAGGTGCATTTTTAAAACATCCTTGTAGCCCTGGCTGGTTTTGCTCAGTGGATAGAGCATTGGCCTCCATACTGAAGGATCCCAGGTTTGATTCTGGTCAAGGGCACATGCCTGGTTGCAGGCTCGATCCCCAGTGGTGGGCATGCAGGAGGCAGCCAATTGATGGTTCTCTCTCATCATTGATGTTTCTATCTTTCTCACCTTCTCCCTTCCTCTCTGAAATCAATATAAACATAATTATAAATAAATAAACAAATAAATATCTTTGCAAAACCTTTGCACATTAACTAAGTCCCAAAGGGCTGCTTCACCCAATTCCCAGGGGCTCTAGCAGGCAGTAGCCCTGCTAGGTCAGTGATGGGGAGCTGCCTTTCCAGCATTGCTGCTCCTTTTAAAGGAGTTGTATTCTGCCAGGGCACTGAAATCATTACAGCCCTCATGATAAAATTTCCAACTTAATTAACACAAAGGCATTTGAATAGTTTCTAGTGTTTTGTAATCTCCTTCGGTCTGAGTACCATATAATCAAGGACATTCAACTGAAACAGAATTAGTCTACTTTAAAGAAACCCCAAACAAATTCAAACATGCCGAAGTTATTTAATCATTGGTGCTGAGAAATGGATGTGGTTAAGATGATGAACAGAGTTTCTCCATAGTGTTTTTGATTGAAAAGAGTGCTCCTATGGAGATATTGATCTCTTGAGATAAATAAATACACTGGGGATTAAAATCACATTGATTATTACTAACTACTCCTCCTTTTTTATTGAAAGCAATCCAGGGCCCATCAAATAAGGCCTATAGTCACAAATCAAAGGCCTTTATTCTACATCCAGGATGGAAAAAAAACGTTGTTACCAAATCTGTCTTTTCAATCACCCCGTATCACAAGTAGCAACCTCTGTCAGCAATGACACATGCTAACATGAAGAGTGATGATAGCTTATTCTTTCTAGGTCTTTTTGGTAATCATGCACTCTGAAATTATAATTGATTGTTGGCTCTAAGTGATTTTTTTTTTTTGAGAGTGATGTTCTGAAAGATTTCCTAAGGCCAAAATCTAAAATAGCACAATAAAAAAAAATTATAAATTTACTCCAATCATTGATGCTAAATGAACATTCAAAATACTCCTGAGGAAATCATATCTTTTGATACAAATGACTAGGAAATAGTTCCAATTATTTCATTAAGAGAATTGATTTTAAAAAATAGCATGTAGTGTTCTATTTTGGGTAGTGGTGAATGGGATTTAATACCTGTAAAAATTCAAAATCCATCCTACAGTGCACTAGCTTTAGTATCTTCCTTTGGAATGAAAGAAAGCTGTGATTCAGAGCTTGAATTGATTTGTAACACAAATACTAGGATCAGTTCCCAGCAAACAATGATGCTTTCCTTTGGCCACATGCAGACAATTGGTGGCCCAATTGGATGAAATGATTCTTGAACTTGGGAGAAGAAAGTACAGTTAGATGCACCTACGTAGAGCTGAGTTATGTCAGCACAGGAACCAGTGATGTAACCAAGTCTGAATCACAATGGGATTTTATTTAACTCCAGGTCCCTGGTCCAGCAGAGAGAAAGATGCATTTTTTTCCCCTTAAGGAAGACAGAGAGCAAAAAACTCAGTATTTTCCTAGAGGGGATAGTTCAGTATCCTGCTAAGCTGAGACTAAAATGAACATGCCAACTCCTCCTGCTTAAACCATCCATGGCATGGGACTAAAGAATTGCTCAAGGAAATTAATGGCAGACACTTTAACAAAAACAAAGTGAAAAGAAAATTCTGCACTGAGGAACAGTCCGCCTGAAATTTGTGGCAATAGAAAGTACTTTAATCAAATTGTGTAGCTGTGTTTTTAAAAGATTGGCTAGCTTTATGATCAATAACAATATTTGTAAGCCTGTATGTTAAGATGAGGAAAGCCAATCTCATGTCTCCAAGCCCAAGCTAGTTGCTGCAGGTGTCTGGGAGGAATGTTTCCATTACACACATCATTATAAACCAGCCCAGGCAAATTACCATCTATTTCTGCTTTTATGTGAAGCATGAGGAATCGGTCACTGCAAGTGGCCTAACACTAAGTTGAATGTCTGACAGGGGGATTGGGCTCTTTTCCCATTATTTATTCAAGAATAGAAGGGCTATGCTTGTGTAGGGCTGGGTGGGGCTCGAATGGAGAAGGCAGACTTAGTTTTTGAGGAGTTAGTTTCCTTATATTTGAATAATTTGAAGTTGACAACTGTATTTCCATTACCCATTTGGTAAAAGGGTGAGAGAAGAAAGGCAAATGCCAAAGAGTGATGTCAGCTGAATGCCTGAGGTTTAACAAGTGATGGAGAGCCCCAGGGCTCATTCTATTTTCAATATGTATTGGTGTGAGCACACAACTCACTAAAATCCCCAGCACTTCAGTATATAATGCCAATTTTCTGCAGTAGAATTTTGGAGTTTATTTTTAAAACCTCTTATAAAAATTTTGAAGGAAATTTAATGTAAAAAGAATATACAAATAGCAAGAGGAATGTTATTAACCCTTGAATACTTCAGTCTAACCATGTCCATTTGGAGTCCAATTCCAAGAAACTTTATTATGAAGAGCCCACAGAACTCATATTATCATTTCCTATATCAAGGACAGCACAAAACTGAAGCTGAATATGATGTAACTATTGCTTCCCCATTTGCAGAAAAGGGATGTCTGATTTATAGAATAGTTTTACAATCTATAGTTGAGTTGCTTTTAAGCAGGCTGATACAGTAATAACAAAACCAAACGACTTAGCCTTCAAATGAGGAGGTTCTAGGCAAAAACATTCTGACTCTTAGCCAGTGATTTCTTATCTATTTATTCATCGCTTATAATTTGGAATATTTTGACTACCAAATGGTGTCCAATAAGCACCAATGTGTCAGGCATTTTGAAATTAATCAATAGAATATTTTGACTACCAAATGGTGTCCAATAAGCACCAATATGTCAGGCATTTTAAAATTAATCAATAGAACATATGTATATATGTTGAGAGAGAGAGAGAGAAAGAGAGAGAGAAAGAGAGAGACCTCTTGTTCACTCAGTTTAGATTACTGAAGGGGAAAGAAAGGAGTGGATGCTTCCTTTAGTTGACCTCTGCAGCCAAAGCATGGCTAAAAAAAAAAAAAAATAGGAACACCATTAGGCTTCTTAATATATTTATGTGGCTTAATTCTCTTGTCACTACAGTGAGTACAGTGAGACACTTAAGGAAAACCAGACTGGATCCCACTCTTCCCAGCAGCATTTCCCATGCCTTGGTGGAGAACAGTGAAGCAGGCTTAGAATCTTGCATAAAGAATGTTGGTAAGTGCTCACATTACAGGTTGTGTGGGAGTGCAAAAGTGTGGCCTTAATGTCTCCCATCTGGAAACAGGTAACACTCGGTAGTCTTTCTCATCCGTCTTGCACTGAGTTTTACACTAATAAGGTAATGCCTTAAAGTTCTCTGAGGCTTCAGGGAGAAATGCACAGAGACCTCCTGTCTCCAGCCAGCTTCAAGGCTGAGGGTCCCGAGGAGGTGCTGTAATAGCAGCACTAATAACGCGCAGTTACAGCGCATCTCACATGAGGCACGCCTAAGGCATTATACGCGTTTGTTCATTACACTTGAACACACCCTGGAGATAGGTTAACTGCAATGATACCCCTTTATGTCAAAGTAAATGAAAACAAAGTAGGGGGAGGCACGTTGATTCAGACCATCTGATGAATCTATGGAACACTGGAGTGAAAACGGTGTCCCATCAAGTGATTCAGTGAAAAGCCTGGCCTCATTTGGCATAAACATATGCATGTGAGTATATGTTATTTATTTTTACACCATCTTGTTCTAGAAATAACTGGAGAACACTTATAATCATATTGAGTGCAGTCAGATAACGTAAATTGAAAATAAGTGCTTGGAGGAAAAGACCCAGGAAATATAAGGATGTAAAAATAAGATGAAGCTAAGATGAAGTAGTTTATGTTTTATTCAAACAATGTTTTAGCAAGTGGTCTTATGACAAAGAGATTGTAAGCCTCAGTTTCCCCTATCCATGTGTCTTAAGGAAGGAATATTTTGTGCCCTAGGAAAAAAGAGACTACAGAAAACATTGAAAATTTATAAAAAACTAGACTTCAAGCAAGATTGCTAAGCAGTAAATCAGAACAGTGTCTTTAGGGCCTGATAGACTCAAATCTAATGGCACTTCTTTTAAAATGGAAATTATAAGAAGAACATGACATTTTCCACCAACTGGAGAGGTGGACAGAAAAAAGCAATGTGATAAACTAAGAAAGACATCAGGAAGTGGCAGCAAGGACTTAATGCTTTATTCCCACAGGTTGGAGGTCATTGGTGAATTTGTGACACTTAAAGGGCAGTGGCTCCTGGTCTGGGCAAAGTTTATTGAGGAATTTTGCAACAGTGTGGACCAGAGCTGATGGACAAGCATATAGTGCCTACAGCACAGTGCTGCCTGCATGTGTGGGCAGCATTAACACAGGTGAGCAATGCAACCACCTTAATGAGGGCTGCAAACTTGCAATCATAGGTGAGATGACTCTTCCGCATCCTGTCCATCACTCAGACCTTAGTTTGGGGGATTCCCAAAGGGACAGAAAAAAGCAAGAATGATGAAGGTCATAGTGTCTGGTAAATGTGACTATTCTTTTGGTGGAGACAAAAGAATTGACTTGAGGTATCTGAATACCATGGAATATCCAACTAGAAAACAAAACAAAACTTTATTTTTGTAAGGCTTTAAAAAGACACAATATATTCTCATTGGACTAGGCTTATATATAATACTTTCTTGGGATAAAGGACTTAAATCTAATACTTTCTTGGGATAATACACTTCCAAGCCTTTTTTTAAGTTGCTACCATAACTTTATCATAGTGTGTGTGTGTGTGTGTGTGTGTGTGTGTGTGTGTCCCTGTTGTTGTTTTTTGGATATCAGGTGGGGACTTCAGGTCCCTTAATATATAGAAAAGATCATCCTAAAGCCTCATTCTTGACTCTACCAAACCTTTCCTCACTCTTTCTGTACATGTATAGATTTTTACTTCTCACTGCTACCTTGGGCCCAGTGTTCTTGCCTTCACTAAATTAGTTAGTTTGGTTAAGGGATTATCCTCCTCTCTCATACATGCTATCTCTGTTCTGTACCATTTCACTAGATGTGAAATTCAGCCTCATTCTCCTTAGAAAATCCTGTAACTCATGAGAAGCATTGGAATATAGCAATTTTGATTGTATTTATTTATTTATTTTTGATTGAGGAGGTATTTACATTCCAACAACAAAACTAATTTGAGTTAAACACTGAAAAGTTCTAATCGTTGTTCATTCATTCATTCCTACAGCAAACATTTACTAAGTTCCCACATTGTTCTAGGCACAGTTTAAGTTGCTTGGGGGTTTATCAATGAACAAAACTTACAAAAATCCATGCCTTCAAGGATATTAACTTCTAGTAGATATTAACATGCTACTGTATAGCCCCAGAAGGTTTTTCTTGGCTGTACCCTCTGTGACAAACTCCAATCTCCTCATATTTTTTTCTGGCTCTCCTTTCCCACACCTCTCCAGTACAAAAATAGAAGAAACATCTTCCTTACGGTGCCAATACATAGTTTTGAACATTGTTTAGAGAACAGTTGCTCATCAATAAAGTGCTCACTTTCTAGTCTCCTTGTTTCATGCACCACAACTCGGACAGTAGACACATTGCCTAAGAGCCACTTCAGGGACTAAAACGTGGGGAAAATAAGTGCTCTGGTTTTATTCCATGGGTTATTACTCAGCACCACTAGTTTCTTGTTCATAAATAATTTTAGGAATTTTAAAAATGTTGCCATAATATATTGGTCTTTAAAAGGTTGTTCATGGAAAAATAATTCATCCACTTTTCAATGGCCCTAGAAGTTAACCATATAAACCAACAGCCATTTTGGAGTTTATATCCAAGAATTACTAACTGTTATAGATACATAGGATAAATGAATGTTAAACAACAATCCTGTGTTCACATATAGTGAGCCTTGACTTGGGAATGTGCATATGAAAATAAACATAAATGGTAAGACAAATCTACCAGAAGAAATCAATGATCCAGAAATGGTAGATATGATTTATGGATGCTTTAAATTCAGTCCCCTTCAAAAAGACATATTTTTACCACAGTATAGAATTCTGTAAGCTCCCAGGCACTGAGTCCCAAGAGAGAAAAAACATAATAAAACAAACCAAACCAAAACAAATACCACTTTACTTTTGAGATAAAAATTCAACAGAAATTTACTAAAACTAAAAGATGTTACTCAATATTCTTAGATAGATATCATCATTTTATCAAATTAAGGATCATTTAGAGCCCTGACTGTCCAAATATACAGGGTAGTACCTTCTGGAAATGGAGAATGCAAATTTTAAGAGCAAGTCATCTGTGTTGAGGTAGAGTTTATTGGTGAGTCAGCCAAGGAAGATATTTGTTGCTAGAGAGTGATGGACAATGGTTGAGGAAGACCCGATGATTCAATTTTCATGCAGAAAAATATAGAAATATCTATTCCCAAAAGTTTGGGAAGGGGGCACCCATTAATACTGTGACAAAAGTCCTTAAAAAGAGAGAATTCCTTTTGGATGAGGACATTGTAATAATACTCCTCTGGAGCTCTGAAGGGAGAAAATTTCATGTAGGAAGAATCTAATCAGTCCAATCTCTTAGGTCAACATCCCTATGAAAATATATATGGTCATTAATTCTTCAGATTATTTCTTTTTTTTCTTTTTTTTAATATATTTTTTTTATTAAATTATTATTTTTGTACATATACCAATCAGATTATTTCTTTAGTTACTGGCTTCACCTGTCCCTTGAGGAGATGGGGAGACTCTTTAAATAAGCAAGACTTGGGCACATTTGCCCAAGATAAAGAAGATGGAAAAGACAGTAATGCCTGATTTGAACCATATGGGTTCTGAAAAGCTATGAAGCCTGTCCAGAAAAGCCAGATGATTTCAGTCCATTAAAAAACCAAAGCAAATAACAAGAAACCTCTTAAGTAACTCTTGCTTTAATTAGCTTTTTCTTAATTCTCAAAATGAGGAAATGGAACTTGGGTTCACTGACCCACAAGAAGATTCAACTTTGATACCAATAAATGTGAGAAAACTCAGAAATAAATACATTTTAAATTTAATTGACACATAGTAGTTATCATATGCTTGGTATAGTTCTGACACTTTTACTAACATCAACTTAGCCCTCATAAAATTTTAGGAGGTTGACACAACTATTTTTAAGGACTGGCTGTTGTTCATATAGAGGCAGAAACTCAGCTATGGATCACTGAGTGTCTTTCCTTGTGTAACTATATGATAGTTCAGTGCTCATCAACTGTTTATAAGAAGCTTAGGCCAGAGTTATAGAACAGTTGATGTCCTTCAGAAGTCATTCCCTCCTGCCTGTCAAAGTCTACATAATGGCCAAAACCAACATGATGTAAGATCTCAGGAAGTGAAAATATCTCAACTAGTGAGCTATTCTTTCTATGTAGGGAAAATAGTAATTTTGGGGGTATTGACTAAGGATTTTTCCAATCTCCTAAATGAGTGTTGTTGTTTTTTTGTTTTGTTTTGTTTTGTTTTGTTTTGGTGTGTGTGTGTATGTGTGTGTGTGTGTGTGTGTGTGTGTGTGTTTTAACTGGGGTGGGAGAGATAACTTTGAAAGGGACTTAGGAACTCAATTGGGAGAAAAGGTAGAGTCCCAAAGAGCCATTTAGACAAATAAATGCTTCAACCTTTCTCCTTGTTTTTATTATTATCCTATATAATAAAGAAGTAATATGCAAATTGACTCTTACACCCTTGTGTTAAAAGATGGTCACCATAAGACAGCAGTCCCCACATTGCCACAAGATGGCTGCCCCATTGTCATAAGATGGCTGGCAGGGAAGAAAAGGTGGGGGCAACTGGGCCTGCAGGGAAGGGTAATTGGGGATGGTAATGCCAGCAGGGGAGCAGTTAGGTGTCAATCAGGCCAGCAGGGGAGTGGTTAGGAAAATTAGGCAGGCAGGCAAGTGTTTAGGAGCCAGCAGACCTACCATAGATTGTGAAAAAGATGTCCGACTGCCAGTTTAAGCCCAATCCCACAGGGGTTGGGCTTAAACTGGCAGTTTGACATTTCCTGAAGGGTCCCAGATTGGAGAGGGTGCAGGCTGGGCTGAAGGGACCCTTATGCCCCAGTGCATGAATTTCGTGCATCAGGCCTCTAGTTATTATTATAATAATCAGTTTCATCATAATAATCATCATCATTGGGGCACTCATCTTGTCAGCTGTAAAAAATATTTTTAAAAAGAAATAGAGAAGGTAGAATAAGAAAAAAAATTTAAAAACTATGTTCAAGCAGTTTTTATAGGAGAAAATAAAGGAAAGAGAATAAAGTAAAAATGTGTATGAAAATTAAAATTCTAGTAGAATAAAATATTGAATTCAAAAATAAGATTAAGCAAAAGGATATTAAAATAAAAGATAAAAGGAAGGATCATGAAAACTATAAAACTATTTAAAGAATAACATAAAATACTTGAACCCATAAAATAAAATGTTAAATTGTAAAAATAGATAAAACCAGAGATTAGTTAGAATTAATCACTAAGTAAGAAAAAAGTAAGATATTGAAACTAAAAATAAAGAAGCTTAGAGAGAAATATGTTGAGAAGGAATTAGAGCTATGGAAGAAAATAAGAAAAAGGCCTCTGAGCTGTTAAGAAACCAGTCTTGTTTAAAATGTTCATATATTGGGTCCTTCTTATGCTGATAGAAAGGCAGAGTCCTTTGTGAGTTGCAGCTGAGGGAGGAAGACAGTACATACAACAGATTAACTGTTCCATGGCTAGAAGCTCAAACCCTACCGAGCTCTTTCTAGAGGCACCCAAATATGCCAAAAAACAAGTCTCCCTAACACAAATAAATAGAGATCCGGGGCCCTCCTGAGCTTTCCTTGCCTAATTCTAAGACTTTTCATTTTTGTGTGCATCATACATTAACGTGGTCTCTTCCTCTTTGAAGGCAGGGGTCCTTAATTTTCATGATCAGAGCTCCTAGACTGCTAGAGTATCCATTGATGAACACTAGGAAAACTCAATTATGAGCAACAGCTACAACCATCACAAATTGGTTTCTATTAAATCATTCTACAATTTGCAATGTTATCTTAATGAAAATATGTTTTCAATGGTTACATGATTAGGAATTTTTCCCCATCTCAAACATGATTAGGGTAGCAGAGATGACCACAGTAGATTTTTTTTATTCACCATTTAACCATGTTATCATCTATGGAGTTCTTTCCCATCATCATAATTAAAACAAAAATTCTGTTGTTATTCTCATGGACAATGATTGGTCTTCTTTTACAGCAGGTGATATCTGTGCTTCCTCCCCTCTTCCCATACCTGAGGTTTGAATGGGAGTTTCACCATCCTTCCTGCCTAGTAATGCTATTGGTTTAAAACTGTGTGACCTCTGTAGGTCAGTCTGAAAATCTCACCTCCTTACCTGCAAATTGGTCTAAAAAGTGAAAAGGTGACCTCAACCAGACAAGTGAGACTTTCTCTGAGGTTTTCCTAATCTGAGCCACAGGGAAGAAGGACCTCAAAGCTTAGAAAGTATTTCAAATCTTGAGCAGTGAATGTTGGGAAAGTGAAACCAAACAAAAAAAAAAAATCATACCTGAGGTGTCCTGAGAGTGGGCAAGCCCCCCCTTTTTTTTTTGCTTTCCCTGTTCTTGTTATGGTTCAGTCATGCGAGCCAATACATTTACTTTTTTATGTAAGAGGTTTCTCTCACATGTAATCAGAAGAGTCCTAAATAATGTATGTAGCTTATATTTGAAAATCATGTCTTTCATTTGTCTGTTTTCACAGTGTCTTTGGCTTTTTTTGTTTGTTTGTTTTTGTTTGTTTGTTTTTTGGCTGTGAAGTGCAGATTTTTATTTTGGTCCATCCTCTGAGCTCTCCATTATGTGTTTGTGACTGCTCTACTGCCTTTTGCAATCAATAAAGGCAATTACTCCCTGTCTCTGGTGCTCTACCTGGAGATAGTGTCCATTGGCAGGGTAGCTTGGGCCTTCATTTAAAGAGAATATTCCTTTAGTTTAGTTTAAAAAAATACTTTCTATTGAATTCAGAATGGAAGGAAGAGGAAGAGAGACATAGAAACATCAATTATGAGAGAGAATCATTGGTTGGCTGCCTCCTGCACGCCCCACACTGGAGATCAAGCCCTCATCTTGGGCATGTGCCCTGACCAGGAATTGAACCGTGACCTCCTGGTTCATAGGTCGATGTTCAACCACTGAGCCATACTGGTAGGGCTCCTTTAGTTTATTGTTTATTATCTTAGTAAGCTACAGTAAAATCATCTGGGTTGGTATGGATTAAGTTGGCATACTAATCTTATAATTTGCATTCTTCCCCAAATTCCAGGGCCCATTGCAGAAATGAGTTCCTTATGGCAGATTTCTTTTATATGAAATACTTTTACCCAGGGCTCCCAGTATTGCCACTTAGGTACTAGAAAATATGAAATATTTGTCTATGTGTATTGAACCTCAATTGCCAACTTGGAGATTTGTACCCAGTTATAAAGACTAGTCTTGAAATCCTTACATAAACAGTTACTTTAAAGAGCTATCAGGGGTGACAAGTTGTTGCCAATCTTCACCACTCCTGGAGTTTTTTTTTTAGTCTGACTACAAGCTCTGTTCAATACACACAGATTCTCCATAGTGACTAAATATTGACAAAGTAGCAAGAAAGAAGTCATAGAAAATACATTAATAAATGGGCATGGCTGTGTTTCAATAAAACTTTATTTATGAACAATGAAATTTGAATTTCATACAACTTTCACATGACATGCAATATTATTTTTCTTTTGAAATTAAAAAATATATTTAAAAGTGACCATATTTTATTTCTAGAGCCATATAAAAGCAGGTGATGGGTTGGATTAGACATACAGGACATTATGTTTTCGTATGGCATAATACAAGATGTGTCTAGATTTCAGAGATGTTAGAATATAGAAATATAAGCATCTTATATTGAAATGTGATAGCTCAGCATTTTATTGTGCTAGGTATTTTGGATTTCCTTGAGTTTTAGCATAAGTAATATAACTCTAAAAACTTTATCATTTAGCTTTTGGCAATCAACAACAACTACTGGTGAATATAGAGAAATATATATTTCTCAACAACTTCTGAGAAATGGTGAGAGCTGGATGTGAAATGGAGAAAGGTGAGAAGAAAATTAGTGAGGGTCAAAAAGTATGGGGCAGTCTCCTAGAATCAAAGTGTTCAGGAGAATAACAATACATGATGTTTTAATATAACTTTACAGTCTATAAAGTACTTACACACACATTGTCTTATTGATTTTTTTTCACTATAAGTCATAGTAGAAATGAGTTGCAGATCAGAAAAACATATGTAATATTGAAGTGAATTAGTTACATAACTGGTAAAAAATAGACCCTGACCTTGTCTTTTGACTATACAGTTATTATCCCTAATGCAAAAAGCTCATATTCACTGATTGTTTCTGAGGGTGAAAACTAAACAGGCATATTTTAATGCATTGGGAAACAGGGTTGAGAAAAAGAATTAAGAGCCAGTGAGTATGTTGTGAGTAATCTCTACCACTTAAGCAAATTGGAGGAGGGAGAGTTTTCTCACTCAAGATCATGGTTACAGGGTCTCTTTCTTCCTTGCAATATTGACTGCTATTGCTTAGCCAGTTTTAGTTATAGCTGTTTTCAAGACACTATATGTACATTGCTAAGCCCAAAAGTAGCTGGTTCATTAATTAAATGTAAGCGTTTGACAGTTATCTCTAATTTCACTTCCTAGTTCTGTTTTGCTTCACTTCCTCATTTAAGCCAAGTAACCTGATATGGTAGAAAAAGCATGGACTATGGACTCAGGGAGTTGAATCCCAGATGTGCTGTTAATACATTTGTGACTCTCTGCAAATTACTCAACCTCACTGAATTCTTTCCTAGAAAGGGAGTAAGATTACCAGCAGTGTAAAAATGGCATCAATGAGTGAATATGTATAAAGCCCATGGAAATGTAGTTGGTATAGAGTAATATAGTATATTAGATGTAATGGTAAGCATTTAATAAGAATCGTACATCATATATATATATATATATATATATATATATATATATATATATATATTTTTTTTTTTTTTAAAGATTGTGGTACATGATAGATAATCCCTGAATGACCTAGAAAGCAAAAGCTTCTCAGAACAGGATTCTCCATGTTCACTTAAAAAAAAAAAATCTAGCTTAAACGTACTTTTCTCTCCACAATGCAGAAAACATCCTATATAATAAAGATATAATTTGCAAATTGACCCTCACACCCTCACAAGATGGTGGCCTATGACCAGGCCAGCAGGGGGTTAGTGAGGGATGAGCAAATGCTGAACAAGCAGGCTGTGTGGGGTGACCAGTTAAGCAGGGGGGTTGGTGAGGGACAACCAAATGACTGAACAAGCAGGCTGCGGAGGGTGACCAGGCCGGCAAGGGTGTTAATGAGAGATAACCAAAAGACTGAATAGCAGGCTGTGTGGGGCAACCAGGTCAGGAGAGGGGGAAGTTTTGGGTGACCAAGCCAGCAGGGGGGCAGTTAGGGGTGACCAGGCAGGTGAGCGATTAGGAGCCAGTGGTTCAGGATTGTGAGAGGGATGTCTGACTGCCGGTTTAGGTCTGGCCCCTGTGGGATCAGGCCTACACCAGCAGACAGACATCCCCTGAGGGGTTCTGGATTGGAGAGGGTGCAGGCTGGGCTGAGGGAGACCCGCCTTATGAATTTCACACACCGGGCCTCTAGTCTATATATAAAAGACTAATATGCAAAGTTTCCCCGTGGGAGTTTGGGAGACTGGCAGTTCTGTTGCTTGCTATGATATTCACTGACCACCAGGGGAGGCATGAAATGAAAGAAGGCCCTGGCTAGCAGCCAGCAATTGTCATCTGGGTAAGGGAGGCCCTGGCCAGTAGCTGGAAGGCCCCCTTTGGCCCAGATTGCTGGCCAGGCTTAGAGACCCTACCTGTGTATGAGTTTCGTGCACGAGGCCTCTAGTGACTAAATAACAGTCCTGATAACGCCAGTTGATCTTTGTTGAGTTTCTTTACCCTCATTATCTCGTGTTTTCATCAAGGACTGTGCGATAGAGCAATTACTTACCTCATAACTACTCTTATCAAATTAATAAATTACTTATCCCCATTCTCTCTGATAGAACTTTTTTCCTCTAGATTTCTAACTTTATTAGCCCCCTCTTAAATATTGAAAATTTGAGTGATTATTTTCTCACATCTTATACACTTTGACTCCTGAAGACCCAATGTGTATTTTTCTCTGCCGCTCATCTCACCACATCGCTCAGTAGCATTGGACACTATTAACATCTTCCTGCGCCTTGAAGTACTCTTTTTCTGTGACTTCCAAAGCACCTCCCTTTTCACCCCTCCTTTTTGGCTCTCCTGTCTGTTTCTCTTGAAAGCTTCTCCTCCTCCTCTTCCACCAAAGTATTGAATATTGGATTACCTAAAGGTCCTACTTAGCTCTTTCTTTCTCATAAAGTACTTTTTGCAGATAATGTGTTTTATTTTTTCAATTTGATATTTCTGTTGTTGTTTTCCTCATCCTCCCAGTAATCCCAGCTTAAAAATAAATATCAGCCCTAGCCGGTTTGGATCACTGAATAGAGCATTGGACTGTGGACAAAAGGGCTCTGGGTTTGATTCTGGTCAAAGGCACATACCTATGGGTTGCAGGCTCTTCCCCAGCCTGCATCCTGGTCAGGGCGTATGATGGTGGCAACCAATAGATGTGTTTCTCTCACACTGATATTTCTGTCCGTCTGCCACTCTCTCTGAAAATCAATGGGAAAAGATCCACAGGTGAGGACTAAAAACAAGCATACAAACAAAAAATCAACCTAATCTGTCTCCTTCTTCCCAATCCTTCTAGTTCTTTGCCATTGTGCCCTTAATAGATATTTGTAGGATGAATATATGATCTAACTTTTCACAAAACAGTTTCATTTGCATACTTATAAAATCTGTATAATTTATTTCCTACCAACTTTGTTTTCTCTCAGCAATGCTATTCCAAAGCTAATGTCTACTCATCATTCTCAGAAAATCAAAAATCTATGAGAATAGAGCAACCTCTTTTTCCTTGAATGAATTCTTAGTGAGAATTTCAAAGAGCCATTACTAGAATGCGCATTTGACTGACCTTTATGTCAATGAGGAAACATTCAATAAGCGATAAATTGGTTCTATCCTTCATCTGGTTTGCTCCAAGAAGCAAAGAAAAAAAAAAAAAAAAAAAAAAAAAAAAAAAGGAGAAAAAAACAAAAGCCAAAAATCTCATCTCCATCATTTAGCTATTGCTGCATTTATAACCCACCACCAAATCTCAGTGGCATATAACAACAGCACTATTTCTCCCTACCTGTAGCTTGGCCAGGGCTTGGCTGAGTCTGTGGGGAGCTCTGCATCAAGCTGGCCTTGGCTCCTTGCCATGGTTTGACCTTTGGTTGGCTGCACATGCGTTCATGCTAGGGCCCAGGCCGAGTGGCCAGCAGCTACTCAGGGAAAGCTCTTCTCATGGCATTGCCGTTGGTGCAGGGAGCTGGCTGAAACACAGAGGTTTCTTATACTTAAAACTGGCTCTCTGCTTCTTGTGCCCACATTCTGTGGACCAAAGCAAGTCACACTGAGGAGCCTGGAGGAAATGGCCAGGCAAGGGCACTTACCTGCTTTCATGGTAAGAACTGCACAGTTAAATGGCAAAAGGATGCAGGAAGCGTGAAGAATTGGAGTTGAATCAATTTACCTAGTCTACAATAGTAGGATGCTGAGTTCGGTGCCAGCTGAACAGAGAAGTGTTATCATCTTCACTGGATTCAATCTGCTGTTCCCTTTCTCCTTTTCCCTACCTCCCCGTGTTTACCTTGAGGGGTGGCTTTCAGTATCAGGAGACAAAGAAACAGAAAGTCTTGCCTTCAGCATACACTCCTGGAAATACAGCTCCTCCAATGAAGACAGTGGGCCCTGAGGTGGGAATTGTGTACTCCTGGACACTGGGCACCCTTTATCCTACTGCAGACCTAAGATGGGATTCAGATGGAATGATGGATAAAGATGGGAGAAAACTGGCTTGAGAAAGAGGGGTTAGATTACTGCATTGGATGGGACTGAGGCTTCTTTACAGGAAAGTGAAGTTTCCCTGCAAGTTTTATAATAAACAGTGTTTGGTGGAGATTGAGGTCAACCTCAATGATTATGAACTGTAAAGGGCGGCTTCTTTTGTTCCCCAGAGATGTTCCGCACATAGTTGGCTTTCAATATATGGTAGAATGCAAATTAAAATAATACAGATCTCTGATTTACCATGGTTAATATAGGAGATTAATGCAATTTGTTGAAAGTAAGTTTTAACAATGAAGGGTCTAATGTACAAAAATTCTATTTGGTGAACAGTTTTTTGGGGGGTAAAAATGCCAATTCAAGTAAAACTTTATCATTGCCAAGTACCAACCTTACTGTGAGTTTCTAAGTCATTTAATAGGCTATTTTTTAATCATTATAAATTCTGGACAACCCTATTCAGAAGGACCATGGTTGCAGGCAAGGAGAAAACGTGACTAGGATTCCAGGAGCATTGTTTTTTCTTGCTAGGTCTGCACCTGATTTGTTGTGTGACTTTGAGTAGGTCATTCAGCCTCTAAGCCTCATTATTTCTATCTGTAAAATGGGTACTTTGAAGCATCTGATTGATTGCTCTAATTTTTAGATTTTAAATAGATTTCACAAGTAGTTATTATAATATAAACTTTCATGTGAAAGCGAACTAAGTTTGATAGAACTAGCAAGACATTTTTTTTCCCTGAGGTAATGACATATACTTAACAACTTTATCTTTTAGCTTTTATGGCTCACTGTTGGGCACAGGCATTTTATGACTTGAAACAGCTTAATGGACTTGCTGGGTTAAGTCCTCCTGCAGGTTAACTTTCTCTTCCTTGAAATACATGACATACCTTAAGTGTGCTAAGAAGGTCAGATGTAAAAGCAATACCTGTGAGAATAGCGTTGTCATGTATGATATGCAGAGCACTGGGGAGAGCCTTCCTTTTCCAGTACCTTCTCTCTCTCTTCATCCATGCTGCCACTGCAAAATGCAAAAACAGTTATGTCCCCCGTGCCATGGAGACAGAAGTACAGAAAATTAACAGTGACTGATTAAGAAAAGTGGCTTTATTACAGGATTTAAAAAAAAAAGTAGTATCATCAGCAATAGCAAAATGGAGAAAATGATAATGAATAGTTAAGCATAATAATGCAGTCTCTATAATAATAAAAGCCAGTGAGTAATGAACTTTTATTTGTAACAATAAGACTGTCCATTTTGATGAAGTGTCCCCATTTTGACTGTTTACCGCAGGGGTGTAAGCACAGTGTGGCTTTTCATTTCCCCTCAGAGTGCATCTGAGAGAGCTATGACTCTGTTGTCTTCCCGCTTTCTGAGAATTCTGTCTTCACTCCTTTCCTTTTCAATTATATAAGCTGCTCACTCACTTTTAGCCTCCTCTGATGTTTCTAGCCCAGGATTAGTTCCAACAATGCAGCTGAATCCTCAAGAATGTTCTTGTTGTGATAGAAGGTCCAAGCAGTCAGGTGATTTCATGCTGGCTGGTAATCCCTTGGGTATTCGGGTATCTCCTCACCCCCTTTTTCCTGCAGAAATTTACTGGAGCAATAAATCTAGTGCAATTATGGAAGAAAATTAAGGCAGATGATCTTGAATAGAGAGAGATTGATGAACTCCTAGAAATCCCAACATAGCAACCCTCCTACATGAGAGCTCGGCTGATTTCACCAGACTGTGGTCTTCAGTAATTAGCATGCAGTTTCAGTCACGGAAAGGTTTAGCCTGAGAAATCAGTGCCAAGGACTGACAGCATCTTTGGAGGGTCCAGATTGCTCAACTGGTTAGGAAGCATAAGTAGGTTATCTGATTCTCTAAGAACTACAAAGGTGGCAGAGAAAATGATATCTTCTCCCGAGGCTCACAATGAGGCAGCCATGGAGCTGCCAGCAGAGCCCCTCCTGCTCCTTCTGCAGACAATGTGTGCCACACTGAAACAGAAATAATAATAATAGAAAAACTACTCAGACACCTCCAGGCATATCAAAGATAAGACTTGGTGCTTTTGTTTCTGACAGATTTTGTGCGCTTGAGTATTATTAACCCAACCCACACGTACACGTGATGACTGGAAAAAAAAAGCCCATGTCTTTGTGTTTCAGGCTGCCCTTCTTATTGGTCGGAAAAGAAAGGTGTGTTTCATCTTGCATAGTAATTCAGAGAATGGAAGAGGACCTAGAATTCAAAGGTGAGTACTCATTTGAGAAGATAATACGTTTTGGATAGACTCAAGGGAAGAGTAAAAGCCCCCTCCCATTTTCAGGGAAACTTAGATTCCTTTGAAACAAGGAGCCATTTTTTTTTTTTTTTTTTTTCAGGAAAAGGAGGTTTATGTTGCAGATGTACCACTGCATAAAATTATAGCTTATGTAAAAATCAAACACGTAAATAATTTTTGTCAAGTTTTGCTATGAGAGCACCAAAGTGAGTGGATATGATGAATAAAAAGGTTTTGGGAATAGCTGGGCCACAGACAAAGTTATGTTACCAACATTAGTTACTTCTTTTTAAATTAAAAGACAAATGCATGTACCTTCTCATTTTCTTTTCCCAACAATCATATGAGTTAGGTGGTATTCTCATTCTCATTTTATATATTAAGTATACATTTGTGGCCATGTCATCTAGTTGAAAGAATCTGAGATTTCTATTCAGAGGGACCTAGGTTTAATCTTGATTTTTACTACTTACTTGTGTGTTTTCTTGTCCAGTTACTTAAGCATGTGTCTCACAGAGTAAATTTAGAAGATTTCCTGTTTTTCTTCTGTACAAGTTTTCCAGTAGGCAGCTCCCAACATTCGTATGCTCTTACATCCACACTACCATTACCTTGATTTAATCACTTGTTTCTTGTTGAACTTTTATAACTGTCCATGTCTCCTCTCTCAGGCCTCTGTATTCACTCCTCATAAAATTATCTGAGATACTTTTTCAAAGTGGAAATCTGTTACGTTTTTTCCTTGCCCTAAATCTGCTGACAACTCCCTACTCTCTACAGAAAAAAAGTCCAAAAGGATTACAGGATTCCAACATTCATTTGGACCTAATCCCACCTCCCTCATTTTAGGCCACTGGAATTGGTGCTTCTTTTCTTTAAAAAAAATATATATATTTTATTGATTTTTTACAGAGAGGAAGAGAGAGGAATAGAGAGTTAGAAACATTGATGAGAGAGAATCACTGATCAACTGCCTCTTGCACACCCCCCACTGGGGATGTGCCAGCAACCAAGGTACATGCCCTTGACCGGAATCGAACCTGGGACCCTTCAGTCCATAGGCCGATGCTCTATCCATTGAGCCAAACTGGTTTCGGCTGGTGTCCCCTTTCTATGATTGGTTCATATTACCTATAGTTTCTTGAATGTGGTTTGCCCTTTCCTGCCTCTATATCTCTGTATAGGCTGTGCCATCTGCCAGGTATGTCTATCTTAATTATTTCTCCTTGGTAATATACTTTTCTATAAAAATACAACTTAACAATAGTCTCATGGATAAATCACCCCAAAAAGAAAATAGCTGGATGTACCAAACTTTATTATAGTACTTACTCTTTCAACTCTTCTTTTTTTTTCAATTAAAATGAAAAGTAATTTTTTAGTTACCCATTCACGAGGTTTTCAAAGTCAAATGGTCTTGTGAGACTAAACAAAAATACAAGTTCCTTGACTCATGCTTCTCTACCTTCAGTTCCCACTTCTCAGAAGCTGGCGCTTTCAACTTTTAATGGTTTCATCTAGTTACTTCCATCTTTCTAAATGATATGCTTACGGTATTATTTCTCGATTTTTTTTTTTTTTTTTTTTTTTTAGTTTTAGATCTTCTTATTTTGAATTCTTCTACAACTCCCTACCCTTAGTGCCATCCAAAGTCCAATGTTCTGCTCCCCATCCCAATAAAATGAATATTTTAGTTAAACCAATATTCAGTAATTACATTGTCTTACCTATGTGAACTATGAATAAAAGGCAAACAGTGAAATAAATATAAGACTGTATTTCTTTTTCTTACAGCTTTTGTTCACCAAGAAACTAATAAGTAAGAATGTATATGTAAATACCACTAATTTCCTTTCAAATTCTTTGCTAAGAGTATCATTCAAACCCCCCAAATAAGTTCTCATATCTTTTTTCTTTTTTTTTCTTTTTTTTCTGGGAGATACCCTTTCTGGAAAGCTCCATCCTACTGCTTCAATCTGGAGCAGTTTTCCCCTAGGTCTACACCTTACCTGTTGTACTGGGATGTCCCTTCATCCTCATGAAGAAAATCCTTTTAGTCTCCCTTTTTTTGGTTTGGTGCCCTGTTTGCTGAATCCCAAATGCTCATTTGCCTTGGCTCACATATACATTTTGTTGGATCATCTTTATTAGTAGGTCACTAATAAAGGACACAAGAGAGTTAGATTTTTTTAGACTTTGCATGTCTTAAAATACCTTCATCCTATTCTCAGAATTATTTGATAGTTTGCTGGGTACAGAATTATGGATTAGAAATAACTATCATTTAGAATTTTTAAGGCATTTTATCTTTCAATGGTGCAGTTGAGAAAATGGATAGCACTCTATTTTCTAGTTGTTTGCTGTCTGTAGTCTGTATCTTGGTTTGTTTAGAATTAAGTAATTTAAAAATATGGAATTTTTTAGAATTTTCACTGTATCTCCAGTGATGCAAAATTTCACATTAATGTGCCTTAGTGTAAGTAATTTCATTCAGTACACTGGCCTTTGGTGGGGCCTTTTAATCTAGAAGCCCATATACTTTAATTCTGAAAAATCTACTGAATAATTTATTGTGTTATTTTTCCTCTCTGTTTTCTCTCTTTTCTCTTTCAATAATTCCTATTATTCAGATGTTGGATTTCTTTGACTGGTCTTCTATCATCATTTTCTTTTTCTCCTATTGTCTATCACCGTCTTTTCCTTTTCCCTCCTTTCCCCTTCCTTTCTTTATTTTTATTTCTTCTTTACTTTCTATTTTGTTGTTGTTGTTAATCATTACCAAGGGTATTTTTCCATTGATTCTTAGGGAGAGTGGAAGAGAGAGGGAAAGACAGAGAGAAACATATCAATTGGTTGCCTCCTGCACACATGCTGACAAGGACCTGGGCTGAGGAGGAGTTTGCAACCAAGGTAAATGCCCTTGACCAGAATTGAACCTGGGACCCTTTGGTCCACAGGCTGATGCTCTATCCACTGAGCCAAACCAGCTATGGCATTTTTTTCTATCTTATAGAGATTTCTCAAATTATCTTCTAGCTCTTCTACCATTTTTAAAAAATTTTTATATTATGATTATTTTTAAAATTTATCTTTATTATTAAAAGTTTTACAGATGTCCCTCTTTTTCCCCCTTGACCACTTCCATTTCCTTGCACCTCCCTAGGTCTTTCTTCTATGCTTCTATGTCTCTGGATCTATTGTGTTCTTCAATTTATTTTGTTTATTAGATTTTATATATGAATGAGATCATTTGTGATACTTGTCTTTCTCTGACTGACTTATTTCCCTTAATACTTTCCAGTTCTCTCCATGCTGTTTCAAAGGTTAAGAGATCCTTCTTTTTTATAGGTGCATAGTATTCCATTTTGCAAATGTACCACATCTTTTTTATCCACTCTTCTATTGATGGTCACTTGAGCTGTTTCCAGATTTGTAAACAGCCCTGCTATGAACATAGGGATGCATATATTCTTTCTGACTGTTGTGCCAGGATTCTTTATTTTAAATTGATCTTTTGTTTTGATATTTTAAAGCATTATGTTTTTATTTCTTTAATGTAAAGTTTTCTTAATATAAATATACTGATTATAGGTTTTATAAATTTCTTTCTTCCTTGTCTTCATGACTTTCAATTTCCTTTATTCTATTTATTTTTGTCCATGTCTTTCATCAAATATCTTTGAATATTTAGTGGTCTATTTATATTTATTAATGAAGCACTAACAAGTTGACTAGAAGCTCTGTATTCATGGGTGGAACTTGTTAAATGCTAGGTTTCCTAGTAGGGTGACAAGGTTGAAATTTGTCATTGGAAGTCCCAAAATGGCAGTGTTTGTAGAGCTCTCCCCAGAGTAACTGCCTCATCTTTGCTTGCCAGCCAAAAGCCTGAGTGCCATTCTTTTCTTTCTAGAACTTTGCCAAGCAAAGAAGCTGGCATAGTGTTCAGAATATAGACATTTACTTAATCCTCCTCTTTAAGTAATGAATCCCAGAACATATCTGGGCCTCCTTTTTTTTTTTTTTTTTTTTTTTTTTTTTTTTTTTTTTTGCATTTGGGGCTTCTATTCATCAGAATCTCTAGAAAGTAAAATTCTAGTCTTAAGTATGGGGAAGGGGCTATTTCTGAGCAGCCAGGGTAAAGTTTCCTATTTGTTTTCCAAACAAATGTTTAGCTTAGTCCTATAGACTTTTGGTTATATTCTTTATTTTCACCTGTCCTTGATGCATGCATATCCTAAGACTCTCCAGAATGCTAGTTGATTTGGTTCACTTCTAGGTTTCCCTTAAAACAGGCTGAGGTTTCTGCTGTGTCAGTTATTAGATATCCTTCCTTTGTGGTTTCCTTATTTATTTTTTTCCTTCCCTTTTATATTAGCCTCTTGAGTGTATGCTTTTTTTTAAAAAAAATCTTTTTGCATTGGATGGAATATATAATATATATATTATTTCCCATCTATCCTGAATTCCCCTTATGTCTCATTTTGATTCAGTCTATACCCTCATATACCGAGGCTAGATCTAAAGATAAAATCCATTGCTTCTACACAGTTTTGGTCAGCAATTTTATTTCTATGTTTTCCTGACATAAGCAGCTGTCAGATAAACCAAGGAGGTTGATCACTGTAATGTTCTGTGATTATAATGGTTTTTGCATCCTATTACAGGATAAAAAATTTAGTTATGAATCTATACAATTTTACAGAGACTAAAAACCAAGCAAAGTACTTTTAGGTGATGGCAGTAAAAACAGTGTATATGAACTTTTATCATCTCTTTTCCTTACATACCTGCAGGCTAATAATAGTCACACCCAAGGATTCACATTCCTCCGCATTTACAACCTATTGACCAGCAAACCCTGACTACTAAACAGAGGCAGCCTGATGTGACTGTGGTTTTATGGGCTTGTGGGAGACTTTGTCTCACATTCTGGCTATCCTTTTAGAGGAGCTCATTCTTGACTATTTCATGATCTGGGGAGACACATTGCTGATTTTATTGTTTAGCGCCTTTCTTCTCCTCTTTCTTGTGGAATGAGTGATGTTCCACGTGGAGGATTAAGATATATAATAACAAAACAGAAACGCTCACATTTAGCTGTAGCTAGATTTATGGCTACGTTTATGGAGATTACTCAGGGTTGGGAACACATGTCCAAGAACGTCTCTGCAGTTACAATTGCGTGTGGAGTGAGATGCTATTACAGGTCGAGGACAGTAAACACCTCTGAGGTTGTGTGTCACTTCCTGCAAGCCCATGAGTCTTTGTGATTTAAGAAGAAAGGTGTCTGTTAGTAATCCAAACAAAACCCAGTTTAACCCCTGAATTCCAACATCTGGAATCCTTATCCCCCGGGGCAACTTGGCAGTTTGCTGAACACTCACTATTCTAATGGTCCAAGCACAGGGTTGGCTTGAAAAGGGTTTGACTTGGGAAAAGGTTTGATGCAGAGGTGTTACCGCTAAGAATGCCAAAAGGATTTGTGGTACCAATGTCACCACTGACGCCACCCCTGGGCTACATGAACCCTGCTCCAGCGAGAGCCTGCTTTCCTGATGCCATGTGAAACCGCAGAGAAAGTCTTCCTTTGGAACTTGTTGCAAATACAAGACTTTTCTTGTCCCCTCTAAAGACTCTTTAATCCACATACTTAGTTTCCTATTTTTATTTCTCTATATGCATCTGAATGGAGTCCAGATAATTTAATGTTGATTCTTTTCAGAAATGGTTGAGTCACTCTAGTAAACCCTTTTGATGTCCTGTCCCTCATCTTTTCATGTTTCTATGCCTCAGCTAAACATAAATCAAAGTGCCACAATAGACAGACAGTTGGTTACTGGCAACAGAAACCTGGATATTTCCCCAAAGCTCCTGAAGACGTAGTATTTCTGAAATGCTGAAGTAGAATACAAAGTGTAGTTATTGCAGACCTGAGAACCGAAGGGTGGAGCAATTTCGTAATGCTGTGAGGGATCATGGTTAGGAAAGTAGCAAGACCTTTACCCAGCACAGTTAACTATAAGCCATAAAAATATCTAGGAGCAGGTCTGAGTGAATCATGTATTCAGTTAGTTATTGAAACAAAAGTATGTGGCTTGCTTCAAGTTCTTGGAATGACTTTAGGCCTGATTGGCTTGGTATTTCTTGATATTTCTCTGACTGGGTGATTGCTTTTCTCATTTAAAGGTAAACTACAAGGAACAGATACTCTACAGTTTCTGGGTGATTATTCCTTCTAGCTTGTGGCAATTTAGACCTTTTTTTTTTTTTTTTTTTTTTATTGAAGCCCTTGGGTAAGTTTCAAAATATTGCCTTGTAAAAATGTTATAAGCATGCTAGAAGCTCTAGTGTCCTAACTCAGTTCTTTGCACCCTGAGATTTCTTTTATATGTACCTCCCTCCAAACTGGAAACTTTTTTTTTTAACTTCTCATTGGATAATAGTAATAACCACTAGTTGTACAACAATCTCCAAATAAGGACCTCATTGTGAAGCAGGTGTAATTCTGCTGTTTTACAAGTGACAAAAGAGATACTGAAAAAACTGATTTGGGCAAGGTCACAGAGTAAATGAGCAGTAGAGGTGAATTCAAAATTCAAGACTTTATAATCCAAAATACTATCATTATATATTTTTTTTTTTAGCATTCTGCTAATATCTTTTAGTTTTTTCCTTATCAGAGAAGAAGAGTCAGAGAGAAAAATAGCAAAATAATTTCAGAGAACTAAATGAATTCATTACTGAGTATTATTACCTGTACTATGTCCGTCACTGTGTTAAGAATTATGCAGTGGCAGTTTGCAAGAGCTTTTTCTCGTCAATTTATGAGAAAGTGTTCAGCTGTCTTCAGCAAAATGAGGTCAGAACTCTATTCACACATATACACATTCTTCCCTGACATACATCTGCACTGTAAGATTTTTAATCTTCTTATTCTGTTTTAGCTTTTCCCCTTTGTACTATCACTACTTGACACACTATATTTTAACCTATTTATATTTTTTATTATCTGTGACTCCCAATAAAATGTAAGCTCCAATTAGAGCAGGGCTTCTGTCTGTTATGTTTACTCTGTATAACCTAGTCCATAGTAGGCACTCAATAAATGCTTGTGGAATGAATGGGTGAATGACAAGGCTAATATGCATAATTCAAAATAATCAAGTCCTAAGTAGAGCAGTACAAAATCTAGCTGCCAAAAGGATTCAGAAAAGGGAGACAACTTGAAGTTGTCATTTTCAAAGATTTCTAAGGAAACAAAAGGGCAGCACTAATGCAGGGTTGTGAAATCTGCATTGGATTTAGTTGGTTGGAGCAGAGAAGGGAGATAGAAGAGCTGAGAAACACAAGGAGGCAATCACAAGCAGATGTAAGTGGATAACAGTGAAGACACAACTAATCTCAGGATAAACTAAGTCATTCTCTGTCTCCTACTTTCTAATTCACACCCTCTATGTTTAGCTCATAATTTATTTTTTAAAGTGACACTTAAAAGTGCACGTGTTTTCACATTTGGGGAAGGAAATTTTATTGGAGTGTATTTTTTTCTTTCATTCTGAACACAATAGTCAAAACAGAGAGCAGAAATCAATGATTTAATATAGTAGGAAGAAAAATGCCTTTTGCGAGTGGGTCAAAGGAATAGATCTGCAGAACAGAAAAGAACTGGAAGTGAATTACATGTTTTCCTATTGACTGCTGTGCTGGCTGACAAGTGAACAAACACCTTCATAAAGTAATAGCCTCTAATTGTAGCTTAAAAGGCAAATAAATGGATGGTTTGGATTTTTGTTCCATTTCATTTTGAATGTTATGAAATATGACCCTTAGTGAGTTTTCCTACTTGGAAACACTGACTGAGCTAAAATTCAGTTGTTTTTCCAGTTATTTTGGCTGTTAGTCCCTTACATCTAACTCCTCATGGTTTAATAGAAATAGCATTCATGTTTATTAATAGCTTGTGTATTTATTATATTATTTATAGTGACCTGATTTTGATAGGTCACATATTTTTGAAATGTGACCTGCTTCTGGATTACAAAGAGTATCCTAAAGTGACTTCTCCCTGCATCTCTTGGGCTGAGGCTAACATCTCTGGTTATTACTAGAATGTTCTTTTTATATTCTAAGGAATTTTTGTCTCTACTTATTTTCAGATTTTATAGAGCTTCTTTTCTCTAAGGAGTCTAAGACAAATTTTGCAAATGTGAATAATCTTCTTTTATCAAAACTCTAGAGGCCCAGTGCATGACATTTAGCCCAGCCTGCACCCTCTCCAACAGGGGATGAGGCCTAAACCAGCAATTGGACATCCCTCTCATAATCCTGGACTGCTGGCTCCTAATCGCTCACCTGCCTCCCTACCTGGTCATCCCTAACTGCCCGCCCCCCTGCCAGCCTGGTCGCCTCTCATGCCCTCTCCCTGCCCCTCCACCCCAGTGTAGCCTGCTGTTCAGTCATTTGGTTGTCCCTCACTAACTTAAGGTGACCAGACACCCCGCTTTTGGCGGGACAGTCCCGGTTTTTAACAGTTTGTCCTGCATCCCACGGCATTTTAAAAAAGTCCTGATTTTTTGAAAGAATCTTTCAAAAAATCGGGACTTTTTAAAATCTTTAAAAAAATCGGGACTTTTTAAAAACGCCGCAGGATGCGGAACAGATTGTTAAAAATTGGGACCGTCCCGCCAAAAGCGGGACGTCTGGTCACCTTACTAACCCCCCTGCCTGCCTGGTCATAGGCAGCCACCTTGTGAGGGTATAAGGATTAATTTGCATATTATATCTTTATTATATAGGATATTGATTTAGAGAGGAAAAAGAGTGTAATACTAATTTCCTGCTTTGTCTGTCCCATGAAAAATCAACCTGGACACCTTTCTCACCTGTCTTTTACTCTGGCTAATGGAATTTTATTTTATATAAATGCTTAACAGAAAGAGCTTAGACTTTGAATCACCAACCAGAAAGCTGAACCATTAAACAAATGTAATAGAGAGAGCCTTCAGGAAAGACAGTGCTTAGCCCAAGGCAGATTGTCAGAAAATGCTGTAGGTGGTTGCAAAAACCTCTGTGAGGCTATTTAGTCAACATAAGTGGGTCACTTAATTTTTTCAAGTGAATACCCTAATGGGGTAGTCTCTTCAGTTGTAGTTTCAATAGCCAGGGCTGTCTCATTAGAGAGGTGGCCTTGTCTGTGAAATGTTTATTTTGTAACTAATCCCTTAGGCAGTGGAGGGAACTGTTTACTATTCCTTCTTGTTCCCTCCTGTTTTTTTCCCCTCTTAATTAAAGAAATCACTGTTGAACTTCAGAAACCTCTCCAGGAAAAAAAATAGAAAGAAAGAATGAAAGGGAGAAAGAAAGGACAGAAGGAGAGAAGGAGGTAAGGAGGTAGGGAGGGAGGGAAGGAGGGAAGGAGCTATGGAAGGAGGGAGGGAGGATGAGAGGAAGGAAGGAAGGAAGGAAGGAAGGAAGGAAGGAAGGAAGGAAGGAAGGAAGGAAGGAAGGAAGGAAGGAAAGGGAAAAACAAGAAAAAATAGACTTGATGAAATATATTTGTAGTTTACTTATTCCTAAGGATTATTTCCAGAAGAACAATTGTAATATTTGATGACCTGTTTAGGATTATGCATGCATGAACATCTGTGTGAATACATGTGTGCAGGCTGGGTTATAAAACAGTGATACACTCATAAGTATCCTTGTGTAAGTGACGTCAGAAGAAGTTCGCTGTTCACTCTCTTAACTTACTCCCTGGGACAGCCGTGTGTGGACAGCTGAGATCTAGGGAGGGGAGTACAAATGGAGGGGTGAATACAATTATTGATTTTAAACAGTGGTTGGCCAAAGAAGAATAAGAAAAATGACATCTGATGGATTCACACACACACAAAAGGATTATAAGCTATTAGAAATTTAAAAGCTATTAGAAATTTTGAAATTTGATTTGGATTTCATTTTTAGTTTGCATTGACTTTTCATTCTAGTCAGCAACAAATTATTTCAGAGGAGATAAATACCTCAAAGAAAAAGAAAACTGCATGGGGTAACTCTGTGATCTGAAAACATACACACAAGCCACATTTAAAACACATGACTCAAACCCATTTCCATCTATACCAGAGCTACCAGCTGTCTTAAATATTCAAAGTAGATGGATGATGAAAGCAGATTCTTAACTTTACAGAGAGTTTAAAATGACAGGAATGCAGGGGATCTAAAAATTGAGGATTTGATTTAAAAAATACTAGTTATCAGGTTTCTGAAGTAGATAGGAGATAGAAACAATCATAGCCTTTGCTTTATGTCATAGCTATGTTCCTGATGAGTTCTACCAGAGTGAAATTAGGTCTTCTATATGGATGTGGTGTTAGGAGGCCTTCAGGTAGGGAACGCTTTGCCCCTTACATTCCGGATTTGTCATTTCACATAATATTTGGAGAGCTTTCATAGTTTGTTCCTGAGTCATTTACTCGGTCCCAACATATTGGAAACAGGCTTTCTGTGTGGCTCTTTAGTGAACACAAGTCAGGACTGTCTTGTGTGGTTGGGCAGCTGGACGGGGCACAACTCCATGAGTCACCGTTCACACAGGCTACAGTGCGAATAAGAACACCTAGGATAGTCCAGTGCTTGGGAGTCAGGAATCACACTAAGAGGACACTCATATGTCTTTTAAGTGGAACACAGTGGTAAAAAACTCATGGTGGTAATAAATTGAGTGCTATTTCCTAATATAATTGGAATAATTCAAAAAAGGCTTCTAGTAAACATCTTATTCCAGGAAACAAGAAATTGAGTAATAATTTATCCCCAGAGATACCCAGAATAATCAGACTTTCCTTTTTTCTTTTTTTTTTCTTTTCTCTTTTATACACTTCCCTTACATGAAAATAGTAACCCTATGGCAAATTTGTATATAAAGCAAATGATCATTTTGAAATGCCAATAATGAGGTCTTAATTGATGATCTCCTTAATAAGCATTGTATATCATTTCAAAATGGTTTTTAATGAATGAGTTGTATGAGTTCCCCGTAAATGTTGGAGATTAAACCCTTATTGGAGATAACATTGGCAAATATGTTCTCCCATGCAGTGGGCTTTCTTGTTGTTTTGTTGATGGTTTCTTTTGCTGTGTAGAAGCCTCTTATTTTGATGTAGTCCCATTTGTTTATTTTTTCTTTAGTTTCCATTGCCCTAGAAGCTGTATTGGTGAAGATATTGCTTCAGCATATGTCTGAGATTTTATGGCCTGTGGATTCCTCTAAGATTTTTATGGTTTCCAATCTTATTTTTAAGTTCTTTATCCCCATTTTGAGTTTATTTTTGAGTATGGTGTACCAGTTGTATTGTTAATAATGCAGATTGTTTTCAATAGGAGGAGTTACATATATATTGATAGATATGCGATTTGATATGCATGCTATTTAGTTGTATTGACAGCAAGCTTCAAAACTTCGTATGTCAAATTTGCTGAGGGTCGTTAACATCATAGATATTTTTATGCTTAAAGATGTCGAATTTCATGCCAAAAAAAAAAAAAAAAAAAGAACATTTGCAGGAAGTTTTAACTAATTACTTTATTTTGAAGAAAAGTGCTACTGAAAGTTATCCTATACTTTGGGAAGCTTATGGTGAGTGTGCTCCATCTCAAGATACTTGTGAACACTGGTTAAAATGATTTCAAAGTGATGATTTCAATGTAAAAGACAAAGAACATCAAGTCAACTGAAAAAGTTTGAAGACCAACAATTATAAGCCTTATTGGATGAAGATATGTGTCAAACTAAAAAACAACTTGCAGAAAGATTAAATGTTGCTCAGCAAACAATTTCTGATTATTTACAAGAAATAGGAACAATTTTAAAGGAAGGAAAATGGGTGCCACATCAACTGAATTAAAGACAAATGGAAAACCAAAAAGTCATTATTAAAATGTTGCTTCAACAGCACAAAAGGAAGTCTTTTCTGCATCGAATTGTGACCGGCAGTGAAAAGTGGATTTTGCCAAAACCAATTTGGCTCAGTGGATAGAGCATCAGGCTGTGGACTGAAAGGTCCCAGGTTCGATTCCAGTTAAGGGCACTTACCTTGTTTTTGGGCACATCCCCAGGAGGGGGCGTGTAGGAGTCAGCTGATCTATGCTTCTCTCTCATCTATGTTTCTAACTCTCTATCTCCCTCTCTTCCTCTCTGTAAAAAAAAAAAAAAAAAAAAAAAAAAAAAAAAAAAAAAAAAAAAAAAAAAAGAATAAAATATATTTTAAAAAGAAAAAAAGAAAAAGAAAAGAAGTGGATTTATTTTGAGAATCCCAAACACAAAAATCATGGGTTGATCCAGGTCAACCATTAACATCTACTGCAAAGTCAAATCACTTCGGAAAGAAGACAATGTTTTGCTTTTGGTAGGATCAGAAAGGTGTGGTGTATTATGAACTTCTAAAACCAGGTGAAACTGTTAATATGGATCACTACCAGCAACAAATAATTAATTTGAACCATGATTTGATCATAAAACGACCAGAATGTTCCAGAAGACACAGCAAAGTAATTTTGCTTCATGATCATGCACCATCACACACTTCAAAACCAGTTAAAGACATATTAAAAGATCTTGCCTGGGAAGTATTAACCCACCCTCCATATTCACCAGACCTTCTCCTTTAGATTATCACTTGTTCTGATCAATGGCACACACACTTTCTAAGCAGCCCTTCAAAGCATATGAAGAAGTGAAAAATTGGGTCTCTGAATGATTTGCCTCAAAACAAGGAAAGTTGTATTGGGACAGTACCCACAAATTACCTGAAAGATGGGGGAAATGTGCAGCTAGTGATGGACATTACTTTGAATAAAGCACTTTTGATGTTTCTTTTGAAACTGTTGTGCATTCTTTGATTATAAAAATCTGTATTACTAAGCAGTACACCTGGTAAGTTGGTGGTCTAATTTCATTTTTTCCCCAATTTTCCCAACACTATTTCTTGAAGAGACTGTCTTGAATCCATTGTATGTTCTTGCCTCCTTTGTCAAATATTAATTGAAGATAGTGGTTTGGGTCATTTTCTGGGTTCTCTATTCAATTCCATTTGTCTATAATGTCTTTTCTTGTGCCAGTACCAGGCAGTTTTGAAAACAATAGATACTGTTCGAAAGAGGACATAAGGAAGGCCAAAAGACATATGAAAAAAAAAATCCTCAAAATCACTAATCATCCAAGAGTTGTAAATCAAAAGGACAATGTGGTACCATCTCAGACCTGCCAGAATGGCTATCATCAACAAGTCAACAAATGGCAAGTGCTGGTGAGGATGTGGAGAAAAAGGAACCCTTGTGCACTGCTGGTAGGAATGCAGACTGGGGTAGCCACTGTGGAGAACAGGATGGAGTTTTCTCAAAACAACTAAAAATGGAACTCCTGTTTGACCCAGTGACCCCACTTTTAGGAATATATTCCAAGAAACTAGAAACATATTGAGAAAGGATATACGTACCCCTATATTCATAGCAGCACAATTTACCATAGCTAAGATTTGGAAACAGCTTAAATGCCCAACAGCAGATGAGTAGATTAGAAAATTGTGGTACATCTATCCAGTGGAATACTATGCTGCTGTAAAAAGGAAGGAACTCCTACCGTTTGTAACAGCATGGATGGAACTGGAGAACATTATGCTAAGCAAAATAAGCCAGTCAGAGAAAGATAAATATAACATGATCTCACTCATTTATAGAATATAATGAACAACATAAACTGATGAATAAAAATAGATCCAGCGGTAGAGAAGCAATGATCAGACAGATCATCAAATATCAGAGGGAAGGCAGGGAAAGGTGGGGGAAGGAGGAGAGATCAACCAAAGACTTGTATACATGCAAATAAGCATAACCAATGGGTACAAACAATGAGGGTCGAGGGTGAGGGCATGAATGTGGGGGGAGGGGATAATGGAGGGGATAAAACCACATATGTAATACCTTAAACAATAAAGAAAAAAGTATCTTATATAATAAAGAGCTAATATGCAAATGGTCATCACACCCTCAAGCGAATATACCTTAACTGCTCAAACACTCAACACTGGGGAGAGAGGAATGGGTACCAGCCAGACACAAATGAGCTCATGAGAGAGGAATGGAGACCAGCCAAGCTATGGCCCAGGAGAGGAACAAGCCACCCGCCCAGCAGTACTATACACTAATGGCTGCGCCTATGACCAGGGAGAGGGACAATCTGCCTGCCCCGCACTCCCAGGTGCCAGCAACTGTGCTTGCATCCTGGAAGAGGACAAGCAGCCTTCCAAGAGGTCCTGAGCAACAGTACCTGCAGCTGTGGTCCAGGAGAGGGACAAGCCACCTGTCCCATGGTCCCCAGCACCTGTGGCTGCGGCCCAGGCAAAGCCATCCACCCATGGTCCTCTGCGGCTGTGTGCCTACAGGTCATGGGTGCCTATGACCTGCTGGAGAAGGGAATTCTGGGTCCCAGGTGTGGGGCAAGGCAGAGGCAATTAGGGGTAATCAGGCCATCAGGAGAGCAGTTAGGGGCGATCAGATCTGTAGGGGAGCAGTTTGGGGCAATCAAGCAGGCAGGCAGTGATGGTTAGGGGTGATCAGACAGGCAGGCAGGTGAACAGTTAGGAGCCAGTGGTCCCAGATTGTGTGAGGCAGTCAGACATCCCCCAAGGGGAGCCATATTGAAGAAAGTGCAGGCCAGGCTGAGGGATCCTCTTGCCATGCATGAATTTTGTGCACCAGGCCTCTAGTTTGATATGAATCATTTTGTGTGTATTACAATATTGAAACGTGAGCACCATCATTCCCATTTTACAGACAAGAAAGTTATTGCTCATCAAAGGAACTGTCTTATTGAAAGACACCCAGAGATCCCTAGCTGGTTTGCCTCAGTGGATAGAGCCTCAGCCTAAGGACTGAAGGATCCCAGGTTCAATTCCAGTCAGGGTTCCAGGCCCAGGTTGTGGGCTCAATCCCTAGTAGGGGCCATGCAGGAGGCAGCCAATCAGCGATTCTCTCTCATCATTGATGTTTCTACCTCTCCTCCCTTCCTCTCTGAAATCAATAAAGAGGTCATACATAACTATATACATACAAGAGGCCCGGTGCATGAAATACGTGCATGTGAGAGGGGATGTCCCTCAGCCTGACCTGCACCCTCTCCAATCCGGGTCCCCTCAGGCAATGTCTGAGAAAAGAGCTAGGATGAAAATCCAGCTTCCCTGATTTCTATAGTCAGGCTAATTGTTTATATATTATATGAAATAACTAGAGGCCCGCTGCATGAAAATTCATGCACTGGAGGAGGGGTCCCTCAGCCCCGCCTGCCCCCTCTCACAGTCCAGGAGACCGTAGGGGCAGGAGGCGACCTGGGATCAGGGGAAGGTGATGGCCCCATCACACCTTTGCTGCTGCCACTGCAGGCAGTGCAAGCCTCGGACAGCCCTGGTTACCTTGCCTGCACCTCAGGCGTCGGCTGGGCAGACTACATCAGAGCCTTGCCTGCGCCTCGGGCTGGCCCTGGGAGGCTGGGGCTTGAGGGCAGGTCTGGCTGCACAATGCACCTGCCGCCCCCCTAGCAGGGCTGAGGGGATTGGGCATCCCATCTTTGTGAGGGTGTGACAGTCAATTTGCATATTCCCTCTTCATTAGATAGACTAGAAATGGAATGTGTATATATGTGTCTATGAGTATCTAGTAAACATATATATCTATGATTCTTTTTGTCCATTTTCCCCCTTTTATCCATTTCCTTTACGTTAGTGGAATGGTGAAATTGGAAATAAACCTATCACATACTGAAGACCAGGAAAACATCTTTCTGGGTTAAGAAAGAATGTTAAAAAGCCTAAAAATATTATATACTTGAGAATTAACGAAATAGTTATCAATGGTCTTGCTCATTTTTCTCAATGCTGTCTCAGATTATCTAGGACCATGTATATGAATTATCAAATGAAATCAATGCATAATCCCCAGACCCGGCCCCAAATCAGTGGATAACAGTAAAGCAAAACTGGCTGACTTTACTTTTTAACAGTTTTTCTAATGACCGGGAACATAGAGGTTTGGAAATCTTGTCTCTACTCAGGGATTGAAGTGCAGCAACACTGACTAAATCACTGTCATCTTTTTGTCTGATATTGACCCCAGTAAGCTAAAATTGCATGTGTTGGTAATAAGTGATCTTTAGAACTAGTGAAAATGAACCGTTTCCCAGTATCAGAACCAGTTTCTCAGGCTCTGCAGGACTGACCTACATTGCTCCTTAATGCATCTCTTTGTAAAAAGGTAATTCTAATATTACCACTGACCTACCTATTACTTAACCTCATTTGTTGAATACCTTCCATGTGCAGGATATTTTACTAGAGAAAGAACCTAAGAGGACTATGAACATAAAGTAAAAAGGAGGAAGGGCTGCTTTATATGAACATGGAATTTTATATTAGAGAAATAATCCCCTAATTTATGACTCAATGTATATTACCTGCTCTTTGGAGCTATAAATACCTTCCTGAAATAAATGCATTTATTGTATGTTATAACAAAATTATTGCTAACACATGATTGATTACCAAAAGCCTATTTTAAACATATATGAGAACAACATATTTTCTGGAAGTAAGTGAATATATGTAATTTTATAACATTGTGTCAGTAAAGATTTCAAGCATTTTTTACACCATCTTTGTACAAGATGGGTCAGCATAAAACTAAACAGTAAAAACTATATGCAACTACCATCTAGTTGTAAGTAAATAATGGACTATGAGAAAGTAGTAAATTTTAATTTTCAATATGCCAGTAATGAAGGTTATGCATGGACACATTGGCTCAATTGCCTTCCCATACTTTAGTCATAAAAGTCTCACTGTAGGAGCCTGCATGAATAAAAGCTGAGTCTCAGAAATCAGACATTTGGGACTTGGAATACTGTCCACACTCCGATTCTAATCTCTGCTTCAATCTGAACCACTCAGCTCTGAATGTTGGAATCCTCCTAAGACTGGAATTTCCTGGGAGATATCCAGTAATTTTCAGGTTGTAAACAGCAAAACAAACTGTTTTTCTTGGAATATGTTGTTATGTCTAGTGCAAACTGAATTCAAAGTTTATAGGTATGGGGACACTTTTTTTTTTTTTTTACAAACTTAAAATTTGACTCCATTTAATTTTTGGCCAAAGATTCATCTCAGTAATAAAGTTTTGTGAGGTTTTTTTTTTTTTTTTTGAATAATTTACTTTTGCTATTAGTGCAATGTATGGTAAATCTGTCTAAATAAGAAAATATTACTCTGTACAACAAATTATGACAAACAAATTCCCTGTGGTATTAGATTTCTTATCATAGTAAGGGCTCTTTTTCTCAGATGGGTTCTTAATGTCAGTTATATATAATATTTATGTCTGTAAATATATATACATATATGTTATATATATCAGTTGAATTTCAAAATAAGATTTGAATTTTCATATTTTTTCTCTAGTGTATAACTGTAAAACATTAGACAAATTATTTGTTAATGCTTTGATAACTAAACAAAGTTGATGGCAAACTTAGGCAAATAAGATTAATCTTCTATTAGAAATTCCTAAGACATCTGTGAGAAATAATATATGAGACACATCTCATAACATTGATGTTTTTATCTATGCTTGATAAAAAAAATCCTGACTTTTTAGGTAGGCACAAGCCACCCAGCTAAAAAGATGACATTTCTCAACCTCCTTTGCATCTTGTATGACCAAATGACTAGGTTATACAAAATGAAAATTAATTAGGAGTGTTGTATATAATATTTCTGAAATGTTTTATTATAGAATGTGCCTGTTTCTCCCTTTCTTTCTCTTGCTGCTCAGAATGGGGTATTGTACCTATAGCTCTCGCATCCATCTTCAGTCAGTGCATGATGGGCTTGAGAATGTAAGCAGTGCACGAAAAATGGCAAAATGATAGCTAGGAACAAGAGGCTGTGTACTTCATTGAATCATAAAGCTGCCGTTACTGCAGTGAATACTTTTCTTTTAAATTTATTTAATATGCAAGAGATATAAACTACCATTGTGTGTGTGTGTGTGTGTGTGTGTGTAATATCAGTTACATACAGCTGAACCATGTCATAATGAACTTAGCACCAGGAGTTGGGTCTTGTTTAACAGAACCTAAACTGTCATTGGCCAAATGAAATAAGTGGGAGGAAGATATTAAGTACTCAGATATCAAATGTTGCAAAACTGATGCCTATGATAAAAAAAAATTGCAAATGTTTAGTCAAGTTGATTCCTGCTACATCTTGGAGACCAGATGCTATCATAAGGTAGAGTCATTGGAGGAATAGCTCTTAGGGTTTTCACCAAGAACTATAGCCTTGGGCTAGAACCAATCCATCACAAAGCTGACAAGGAAGGGATGAAGGGAAGTGCCGTATTTTTCGGACCATAAGACGCACCAGTTTTTAGAGAAGGGAAATGAAGAAAAAAAGATTCTGAAACAAATAGTGTCCTAAAATATTTTATGTGCATTAAAACCCAACATCACAGTCATAAACACATGTAATCAACCCTGTAAAGTAAACAGCAGCATTTAGAACCATTTTAGAGCCGGGCAAGCACACAGAGACCACACAGAGCCGGGCAAGTAAAAAAACTTTTTTTAAAAAGTATATGTGTAGGCTATATTTGGACCATAAGACGCAGGGACTTTCCCCCCCCACTTCTGGGGGGGGGAAAAGTGTGTCTTATGGTCCGAAAAATACGGTACTTTCTGCCTTCAGCCAGCAATCTAAGTTTGATTTAGAGTTCTGTAATTTGGAACCTACTGGGGCTGGCAAAACAAAACCACATGTATACACCACGTTGAATTACTCTCCTTTAAGGTTACTCTACCGGAAGATGGGATCCAACCCACTGGCAAAAATCCCATGCAGGGTGTTGAATTATTCCTAAGTTGTTTCAAAGGGGTTCAGAGTAAATGACGATATTTGTGAAGACATGATCTTTATCTATGGGTACTGTAGCATGGAACTGAACACACACATACAAAACCCAGAAATGTTTCTGGGTGGGCCACAGTGGCACCTCCTAAGGTCTGGAGGCAGAAAAGAATACTAAGGTTCTCCAAAAGAGAGCTCCTACCCAAAGAGAAGGGGAGATTGGTTGCTAGTTTTGGGGGAGCTACATAAAGTCAAAGAAGACTGGGTCTTAGTAACTAGCCAATTGGCATGGTATAGTATTTTGGATAAAACGGCTGAACATGTGACTATGAACCTAGATTCCGGACACCTTTGATGTCCTGGTAGAACTCACTACTATGGCCCATCCAGGACTTGTAATCACTGTGGCAATCACAGGTTTATTATATTGTGCAAAGCCAGTCTTTGACATCAGCTCACTGTAGTAGCAAAAAATATCATCAATATCAGTGTAATGATTCATTTCTCTCGGCACTAAAGATGTGGGGGAAAATGGCAAATCCAATTTGGGCTGAATAAGATCCAGCATTCACAGGAAAAATACAGTTTGGGAGAGATACTGGATTTTCTATAAGTAAGGAGGTGGTAGTTTGAGACATTACTTGAAAATGTTTTTGAAATGGTTTTCTATTTCCACCTCATGTTGCTGAAGTTGGTTAGCCTGAGCATATTAAAAAACAGCTTCTACCACTAAGGAAGTTTAAAATGACTATTATACTATTAGGTCTTTTAAACTGCAACATATGTGTTCTTTTGTAAAAAACAAAAAGTGTGAAAGTAATATTTTAAACAAACTAATCTTATGCATTGTATGGTTAGAACTCTTTCCAAATTTTTAAGATTGCATTTCATCCATAAAAAATTACAGCCCACTGTGAAGGGCTACTCTTGTTTGAGGAATGATTGCCAGCTTGAGGGCCTTATAAGGCCAATATTTTGAACATAAGTGAATTCTTCCTGGAGTATGGGCCAGGGCATGCCAAATGGAGACATTTGGTTTAAGGGCTGGCAGATTTGGTGAAAAACAATATAAAAAGAACATGGAAATATATTTTTAGCTGCTACCCTTATAACTCAGGCAAGTTGTATCTAAAACAAGATGCATTCAGTTCTAAATAAGTTAATTTGAAGGGACTGGGGAACATATTGTATAAGAAGTAAAGTCTAGGCAGCTTGGTGAATGGTGAGAAGTAAAAACACTTTCCTAGGAAATATTTCTTTAATGCAAAGAGTTACTGCACTTACTAATGTAATGATGCAGTAATGATGTAATGACACTGCTGCCAACATTGTCTTCAATAATCTTTACTTGAAACTCTAAATGACCCCCATTTAAATCCCAGGCCCTACATTTGCTACTTGTATGACCTAGGGCACTATACAATACTACTATGTCCCTATTTTTTTTTTTAATTGAAAATAATAGTACTTACATTCTAAGACTATTGAGGGTTTTAATGTGATAAATTATGTAAAGAGGTTGGCAGGAACTTGGCAGTAAAAAGACTCTCAATATATGCTAGTTATCTCCAACTTTTTAATAAATTTAACCTCTAACAATTCAATGGCACTGTTATCATAGACTAGCTTTAAAATGAGATTGCAAGAAAAAATATGAAATAATCAACAATCTTTCTCCATTAGCTATCACTTCTCTTTGTTTCCATCTCTATTTTAGTTTCTTCTCATTCCCTCTTCCTACCCCCGGCCCGTTATTCAAATTTCAGGATTTTGGAAATTATTTAATACCTGAAATAAAATTACTCTGCTACCTACAAAGTATTTGACTATTAAAAAAAAGAATTTGTTAGCTTTTTTATTCCTTCATTGTTGATTTTCTCTTAACTTTATTTTCTTATTCATATCCCAAATGGAAACATAAATCTATGGTCTTTTATCCCCTTGACTGACTTCAAGTAGTCCCATCCACATTTTAAATCTTGTATCTAGTCTAGTTCCTAGAAGAATCATATATAATAAAAGGGCAATATGAAAATTGACCCTAAGGGCAGAACAACCAGAAGGACCACTGCATCAGTCACTATGAGGTGCACTGAACACCTCTCAATGCCTTCCCCTGGCTGTCAGGAACTGCGGTGCAGGAGAGTGGAGCTGGCTGCAGGCAGCTGGGGAAGATGGCTGATTGTAGGCCAGACCTAGGGACTGTACCCGCCCACGAATTTTGTACACCAGGCCTCTAATAGATTCTAATTCAATAGATTCATCGAGATAGATGACTCCAGTCATTCAAACATATCAGAGACTCAGTCATTCAAACATATCAGAGAGTGTGTGTATGCACACATACATACATATTGTACATGTCCTCCCCACCCACATACTTTGGCATTGATTTTCTCCAATAATTTCTGACCATATTTTCCTCATTTATTTCAAGTGTACACAAACCCTTAATCTTGCTGTCTCCAAGTCAAAGATCTCTAAATGCTTTCCTCCTGTAAACCTCATTCCAAAACTCTTATAGCTGCTGCTATTCTTTCCTATCCATCTGTCCTTCTTTAAGTTTGAGAGAAACAAACTCATTTTTCTAAGAACTATGAACACTTAGTGAGAAGCATTTTCCAAGTTCAAGGACTTTCTCTGTTTTACTTGTCAAATACATTACATGTGTATTAGAGTTTCTCCTGCAGGAGAATTTTCTTTAGTCATTTCACGTTAAATTTCTCTTAACTGAAGAGGATTGTAATCTTTCAGATAAGTGATTTACTGTCTATGCTTTGTGACTCCCAAGTGTCAAGAATGATCTCAGAGTGTCATGAAGTCCTTTAAAAATTTCAAAACATCAACATAAATCCACTTTGATGTTAATAAGAAATGTTTGCCAGGATGATTTTTAGGAAGTATCATAAAATAGGAAATGTATTTTTCCTTACCACAAGAAAACATTTAAAAATAATTTAAAATAATATATTTTTATTGATTTCAGAGAGGAAGGGAGAGGGAGAGATAGAAACATCAATAATGAGAGAAAATCATTGATTGGCTGCCTTCTGCACACCACATGCTACAGATAAGCCCACAGCCTGGGCATATGCCTTGAACAGGCTTCAAACCATGACCTCCTGGTTCATAGGTTGATGCTCAATCACTGAGCAACACCAGCCAGGCTAACAATAATTTTGATGTGTAACTTTGAAGTAGGTACTTTTGTAATCATTCTGAAATATTTTTAAAGGAAAATTTCTTTCTCATTCATTAGGGCATGTTAATCAAAATCTTATACTGGTTGTGCAATATTAAAGTTAGCATATTTACTTAGGATTATTAAGTCTTAGTGGGTTACATTTAAATGAAAAGATTTAAATCTTGAAACTATTTTCCCAAATATGTTTTTAGTAAAAATCTGATTACCACACAACCACATGGGATTTGTTTTCACATTGGTCTATTATGATTTGACTTTGGCCTAATTTGAAACCTATTTACTAATTTCCCTCAAAATCTGTCCACAATTTAAACTCTGATATCTGGGTGTAATTCTCAGAACAAATATGCAGTTTTTGTCCCAATAGAAGCACATTCGTTGAATTAAAGCCTCTTTGGAAAATAAGAGGGAAATGTTCTTTAGTGTTTTTTTGTTTTGTTTTGTTTTGTTTTTAAAGGAGAGAAACATCATTGATTGGCTGCCTCCTGCACACCCCCTACTGGGAATGAAACCTACAAACCAGGAACATGCCCTGAGAGGTCAAACTGATGACCTCTTGGTTCCTGAGTCGATGCTTAGGCACTGAGCCCACCACCAGGCCCAAGGATTTTTATGGGACAGAAAAACCAAAGCAATCATTACCTATTAAGTTTCTTTTTTTTTTTTTTCTCTTTTAATCTCATTTTAATTAATGCAGAACTTTGCACTTACTCATTTTTACTTCTGTTAACAGAGAATTTACTTACAAGTTGTGGGAAGGTTTAGTTATTAATATTTCCAACCTATATATATTCAATTTTATGTGCCATGGTATACATCTAATTATTGAAAATAAAAATATAGCTTTTTACAGAGATTGGTTTAAGATGATGACGTTAGATACCCTTGATAAAAATGTTTGCATTTACATTCTTTAATTTCTTTGTAACTCTAAGTACCTATTGATTTATTCTGGCTTTTCCCCAAGTGTTTCTGTTATCTCCACTTTGATATTTGCATTTCTGACTTTCCTTTGCTCCCACTATTTGTAGAAAGTAGCCACAGGGAAGGTACCTGTATTTCTTGTGAGGTTGAATAAATAAATCAGTTGCCTTTTTGAGAAGAAGAACAAGTAATTTCCTCACCTTCTGTGTGTCCCCTTTCTTCTGCTGCTTTGATATATCTAACAGCTCCTCTAGACTTCCTCCTCCTGTCCTGTTCAAATAATTTTTCATTAGCCAGGCACTCAACATTAAATTAATGCCACTGCAGCGTTAGCTAGAGCTGGGGGTGAGGATCTAGGAGACTGAGGACACCAGATTAAAACAACTGGAAATCAAAATCTTTACTCTCCAAGTAGGTTGAAATATTAGGACAACAAGGCACATAGGAAGTAATGAAACTGAACAATGTGTCATCAAGTGCAAATTGACGTAGAACAGAATGAGAAAACAATGCTCTTTGGGATAATGCAAGTAGGAGGAGATGTTGACCCTGAGGATGACTTTACTGATTCTCATCAAGAGAAATATTCCTACAGGTGATTGGAGAAGAAGGAGGGAGGCATGTAATTGAGGGGGACATATATGAGTCCCACATAAGTTCACTGAACTTGCCAGAAATACAATGGGGAATGATGCAAAGGCTGCCTTTTTTGGAAGGGGGAGTGGGTAATGAGGGAAAAGAATTCAAGTATGGAATGTGCCACAGCCTCTTAGTGCATCAGACTCTTTACACATCACTATATCAATTATGTCTTCATGACACAACCTGGGAGGCAGATGTTATTCTCACTTTGTAGAAGATCAAACTGAAGATCTGAGAGATTAAATAGTTTGACCAATGCTCACACAGTGCCATATGGTGGGACCAGGAGTTAGTCTCAGTCTCCATGGACTGCTGCTTCTAAATGCATCACCTTTAATGTGCTTATATAAAATTTTTATTGTCTACATATGATATTACCAATAGGTATATATATTTTTTATTTTGAAGAGAAATCTCTCCCACCCCCTCACCTTAGAATAAAACACTACTATCAACAAATTCATAGATCAAAGCAGAGAAATACAAAATCACTTAAAATATAAATTGTATTCAGATCAATATTTGACTATGTATTTTGAAGGTGTTGATGTATTTAAAGGAAAATGTAATAATCAGGATATTGGTTTCTTTCAAGAAAACAGGCATAAGCCATTACTAGAGCCAGTGTCCATTCTAGCACGGGTGTGAGAAATTGGCCTGTCCAGACTAAATGATAGATCCTACCTTGACACAGACTCCTCAGGTTCTACCATTAGACATTTTCCTCATCTTTAAAACCCTGTCTTTCCCTCTTTCTGATTCACTGCTCACCAAAGAATCTTTGACTAAATCCCCATAAAACTTTTACAGAGACAGAATGAGCTAATCTTATTAGCAGTTACATTTCTCACTGTAACTTTTTGTATTATAATGAATGGTTTGTTTTTTTTAGATTATGACATTCATCACCCTTAAATTGCATTTTAATTATTTATTGAATTTATTGGAGTCTCATTGGTTCACAAAATCATAGAGATTTCAAGTGTACAACTCAATAAAACATCATTTGCACACTGCATCATGTGCCCATCGCCTCAAGCAAAGTCTCTTTCCATCTCCCCTCCCCCTGCTTTGCTACCCACCTCCACCTACCCCCCTTTCCCTCTGGCTATCACCACACAGTTTTCTGTGCCTGAGTAAATTGGGATTGAGTTTATACAACTACTTGGAATTTGGCTGCTATCATTTTTCTCTTCAGAGGAGGCTTCACTGTGTGTGTTTGTGTTGGGGGGGTGGTGCAATGGTCATGTTCCTGGACCTGCACTTCAGGGAAATCCCCCTTTGGGGAACTTTTAGCCACTAATGGGGCATCACAAGATAGTGTTTGTTGAGAGTGACTTTTCCTCTTAGAACTTTTGCAGTGATATCACAACATTTAATCATATATAGTATTCACATTTCTGAGTTACAACTTATTATAATATATGTTCAGGTATCATTACAGAAAGGATTTAAATAATTATTGTCTGTGTAAAGAGGACGTAAGTGAAATATTACATGGACTGTGTATTAGGTCAGAATTTCATGTATAAAAACTGTATGTGGAAAATTATGCTGATATACGTACTGCAGTTTTGTGTATCCCCCCCCCCCGATATTTGGATAAATATCAAATAATAATACATGTAGATGTGCCCTAGTTATAGTTCTAAACAGCATGATATTTTGCTTATGGTTCTTTTTTATTGTGGTTAACTTATTTGGAAATGGAGTGACTTCACCAGCTGTGATTCTATCAGGATGTACTTTTCTGTGAAAAGGTTATTTCTATTTTTAAAGAATATATTTTTTGGGGGGGAGTAATGGAGATAGATTTGGAGAAGGAGGACATTTTAAAGTGTGGAAATATGAGTAAGCCTCAACATTTGTAAGTAATTCAAGGGGCCCCTTTGGGGAGAGGAAATAGATAGAAGAGGGGAGTGTCTTGCTAAGGAAAAGGAGAGAAGGAAAGGAAAAAAGAATGTTCTTTCTGTTAACTATATCATACATGATAAATATTTCTTGGGTATTTGAGTAGTTATTGAAACAACTGATTAACTTATTTATTGCTTTTTAGTGTTCTTGTTTCTCTCTGCCTATCCATACTTGCTAAAACATTGATTGTCCTTCCATCTGGGAAGTACATCTGGCAAGAAAATGTTTGATTCCTTTGCTGGTATTCAAAATAGAAATACTCAGCCTACTATCCAGCTGTTTTTGGAGGTGGACCTTCTCATTAAAGGGCCTTGTTGGTGATGTTTGGACTGACTCTGGGGCCCTACTTCCCCAGAGAAAACAGTAGTCTGTTTAAGCATTCCCTTGATTATAATTTACTCATGTACTTTTTTATTATCCCTTCAGCCATTTTATGTGGTCATTAATTACCACAAAATTGAACTTCAATTCATTTTGGAATCCTGTAGCTATGACTATTCATTGTGTCTCTTTGAAATATAAATGTCCCTTGTCCAATATTGCATTTGTTTCACCAGAGGCTGGGAATTCTGCTCTCAAATTAATGATCTGTTTATTTAAATGATGACCGTGGTCCTCAGAAGTAGAGGAACAACATTTGTTGAATCTGACAGCCTGATGTATTATTTGTGTGTAATCCTTGTTCATAAGGCTGCAGAGACTCTGATCCATACAGTTAGAGGAAACATCTGAGTCCTGATGGGCGGACCCTTCTGTTTTGGCTAGTGCTTCACCTTCCACATCAAGAGTGCTTGGGAATCCAGTCTCTGCATGAGCACCTGAACAAGCAAGATTCCCATTATTTTAGGAAGCAGTCAAGGCCATTGTTGGACAGTTTTTATTGCTGGGCAATTCTTCATGACAGTGGCCTAAAATTTGTCTTGCGCCATTTTCCTGGTCCCTTTTTTTCTGGAGCAAGATAAAAATTGAGCTATTCAGCTTCCATGTAATATTCCTGAGAGTAGAAGAGCCTCTTCAAAGTACCCCTCAATCCCTATTGGGGTAGAAGACACTTGAGCATTTTGGTTCCCTTGCCAAGATCATGCCAACCATGATGCAACCTTTGGGGGTTTGTTACATGCCATTTACTGTTTGAGCCTTTAAAATATTTTTTTCTAGTCTTCATCACAATTCTGTACTTTTTTCATTATGTTTGAGATAGAGACACCAAAAGGGACAATCAGAATGTTTAAATAACCACCTAAGGTAAGTGGTAGAAGTGGGAGATGCAGGTAGTTTTATCAAAATCAAAGCATATATATATTTTTCCCCCCACATCATGGTATCTCTCTGGTGTCTTGCACAAACTAGTATTTGCTAGAGGAATTATGTTCCTTGTGATATTATTTCTAGATTTCTGTTTTTCTGGTCATGGCTTTTCTTCACCTCTGGAATGCATTTCAGTTGTCAATGTCTCAATATTGAAATGCAGATGCAAGCATGATCTATGTGTGAGCTAACCAGCATATTGTCCATGAAACACAACTGTGCCACCTACTTCAATAAATGTAGCCTACTTTTAAAAGCAATATATCTAAGTTTTATAGAAGAGATTCCTAACTATTTTTGTACCACAGACCCCTATGTCAGTGGTTAAAAATGTCCATCTCTGAATAATGTTTTCAGTGCATAAAATTAAAATTAAAGGCATGGAATCAAAAAACAAAAAATTATATTTAAGTGTAGTCATCAAAGTATTTGGTTTACTCTTATACATGTGAAATATATATATATATATATATATATATATATATATATATATATATATTTACCAATATTTTATAATGGGTCCAGTAGTTACCTTAATTTCAAAATAGTGAAACATAAATACCACTTGATATATATATAATTGCCTGTGATAGGAAAATAACTATGACCACTACTGTTGACAAAGTTACTGATACTTTTATATTACTGTGGTATTTTGTCTACATTCATAATAAAAGAAATGCTAAATTTCAGTCAGAGGTTATTGAAAATAACTATTTTTTTCCCCACCTTAAAGTTCATGGATTCCCCCATAAATTCTATCCATGCACCACCAGATCACATTCTTCATCTGGAGTTAACTAAAATTACCAGGGATTTTTATAAAAGCAATATATTAATGTATTTACTGAACTTATTAGCAAGACTCAATCTTTATCCTTTTAAAGGTTGTTCTTATAACTAAGATTAACATTTTATTCTATTAATATAATTTTGAATTTTATTTGTTGCTATTTCTCCTAGCTTTTAGGACATCTCTTTGTCTTTATTTGTATTCTTGCTCCCTTCTGTTATGTATGGTCCCCAGGGAATTGCCAAAAGAATTAAAACCTAGATACTGTACATTAAATGTTCTGTAAAAGTACTAGCTGTGTTTATATAGCATTATCACCCTGGAGGGAATTTTCAACAATTGTCCCAAATCACAGTCTAGTAAGTATTCCCTTATTGTGTTCACAAGACAAAGTGATGTGAAGCATTAAACATTTATTGGATCAGTTAACAGGTACTTGATTTTGACTTTCAAGTAATTCATCATCTGTTATTCAAATCACTAGAGGCCCAGTGCCTGAATTCCTGAATGGGTGTGATCCCTCAACCTGGCCTGTGATCTGAGGCTAGTCGGGGCTATCTTGCCCAGTCCGGGGGTGGCAGTGGGGGGAGGGGGAGGGGGAGAGGTGAGGTGCTGGATCACAGGAGGTTGACTGTGGGAGCGCACTGACTACCAGAGGGCAGTTCCTGCATTGAACACCTGACCCCTGGTGGTCTTGGCTACCAGCCAGTCGGTCTGTCATAAGGCTTTTATATATATATACTAGAGGCCTAGTGCACAAAATTTGTGCATGGGGTGGGGGGGTGTTCCTCAGCCCAGCCTGCACCCTCTCCAATCTGGGACCCCTCGATGGATGTTCAACTACCTGCATCGGGTCTAAACAGGCAGTCGGACATCCCTCTCACAATCCAGGACTGTTGGCTCCCAGCTGCTCACCTGCCTGCCTTCCTGATTGCCCCTAACTGCTTCTGCCTGCCAGCCTGATCACCCCCTAACCATTCCCATTGATTAGCCTGATTGATGTCTAACTGCTCCCCTGTCAGTCTGTTTGTCACCAACTTCCCTCCTCTGCCGACCTGACCACCCCTAACTGCCCTCCCCTGCAGGGTTGGTCACTTCCAACTGTCCTCCCTTGTAGACCTGGTCTCTCTCAACTGCCCTCCCTTGCAGGTCTGGTGCCTCCCAACTGCCCTCTCCTGCTGGCCATCTTGTGGTGGCCATCTTGTGTCCACATGGGGGCAGGATCTTTAACCACATGGGGGCAGCCATCTTGTGTATTTGAGTGATGGTCAATTTGCATATTACTCTTTTATTAGATAGAATAGAGGCCTGGTGCATGGGAGGTGGCCGGCTGGTTTGCCATGTAGGGTGTCCCAGATCAGGGTGGGGGTTCCCTTGGGGTGTGGGTCGGTCTAGCAAGGGGCCTGTGGTGGTTTGCAGGACAGCCACACCCTGCGGCAACCCAAGTGGAGGCCCTGATATCTGGAATTTATTTACCTTCTACAATTGAAACTTTGTAGCCTGGAGTGAAGCCAAACCCCCAGCTTGCTTGTGGCTGCTGCCATGTCTGTTTGAATTTGTTTACCTTCTATAATTGAAATTTTGTAGTCTGGAGTGGAGGCCTAAGCTGGCAAGGCCTAAGCTGGCTGACCAGGGTGTGTGGAAAGCTTGGCTTCCTCTATTGCCCGGGAAACCCTAGCCTCTCAACTGCTCTCTGTGGCTATAGCCATCTTGGTTGGGGTTAATTTGCATACTTGCTCTGATTGGCTGTTTGGTGTGGCTGGTTGGCCTGGCTTGTGGGTGTAGTGGAGTGATGGTTAATTTGCATATTATTCTTTTATTAGGTAGGATATATAGATAAGAATCACTTTAGGTATAAGAACTGAGTTATCTGAGTCATTATGTATTTAGTTTCTATATTTAGTTGAACATTTTGTTAACTTCTGGGACATTATGTTTATTTTCCTCTAAAACAGTTTCATAGCAACTTATTTGCTTCCGTAGCCAAAAGAGCAGGAAGGGATTCTGCTTTCTTCACTTGGGTAATTTTATTGTTGAGCTTCATATGGAATCTTAAGCAGTTTTTTGTTTTGTTTTGTTTTTACCTACATTCATAATCAAAATTTCAGAGAGGAGTATGTTGGTCACCCACATAACATTATTTGAGAGGCTCTAAGAACACCCTTCCAATAATCAACAGCCCATAGCAAATACCATAATTTCGCCGTTAGTGTCATCCTTCTTTAAATTCATGTTTGAAGGAACACATTAAGGTATATAAATACCTAGTAGGAATTCATTTGATCAAATCTGTTTTTTTTATTTGTTTGTTTGTGTTTTTCTGTGAAGCAGGGATGTTGGGTCAGAAAGCAGGTCTTGGCAAATTAGGAGGTAAAAGAATGCTGGGAAAGTGTTAAGAAGAAAGGGCACGGATGAAGAACAAAGACAATGTTGGGCTATATAATGATTTCACTATCTGACAACTTCTTACACAATTCCTGAGTCTTCCAATAAAGGGCAACTTATGGGGGAAGCATGTTGAGGTGGCGCCCCAGGGATTAATAGAATGGTCATTTTTAAAGCTATGTGAGTGCAATAAGAAAAAGTTGGATAAATCTGGGCATATCTGTAACTGTATTTAAAAAAAATTTTTTTTGATGGCATAATTCTGAATTATTATAATCTTATAGAACATACAGATGAGGTTTGAGAGAAGAATGCTAGGACAGGCTAAGTCACACAGACTAATTTTGTTCTATGTCTACATGAATACATATTTAGCATCCATTGGATATAAAGTCCAAGTAAAGTTTATTTAGTATCTATATCACTCCTCTGTCATTAAGTCTCTCTTTGGGTCAGTTCTTCCTGTCATGTTTACAGCTATTGCTTCTCTTGCTCTTCATAAGCAGGAAATAGCTCATGTGCTGATGAGTTTCAGAATTCTACTGCCCACAGCAGCCAAATGAGATGCTTGTCTCAGCCTTAAGCATTGGTCTCCGGAAGGTTAGAGTGTACTTTGAATTAGAAAAAAAAGAAAAAAGAAAAAGAAAAAAAAAAGCTAGCCATGTGAAATGTGTTTCTCTTTGGAGAGGCATAAGATAGAATTCTGACTTGAAAGTAAGATCTTCTGATGGAGGTTTCATAGTTTTAGGAGGCAATGTTTGTTTGGTTTGTTTTTTTGTTTTTTGGACTATTTGGAATTACATTCCTGGCAAATTCAAAGTTTTACCCTTTTCCAATAAATAATGCAAATTAAAATTGCACTAAGTTCTTTTTCCCTTGTTTAAAGCCATTTTAAATAGATTATAATTGGTTTGGAAAGTTTGTTTAAAAAAATGACCTTATAACATTTGCTTAAAATTATGTTAAGGATGTTTTACAACACCCAGAGGCCCATGCATCACTTGAGAGTTGATTATATTTTTTTCATTTTGCATTTGTTGTCTCCTGCTATAAGAGGAGCAATGCAATGCAGGAATCCTTTTAGCCTCATATATTGTATCTATAAGTTATAAAATAGAATTGAGAACTAGTTGTTTGTCTAATTTGTTTGATCAAGCTTAGTTGGGAAATCGTTCTTCTCAAGTTATCCTGTTTATATGACTTGTGTGGTGTGCTCCCTTACATATAATAGGTTCTTGGTTGTTGCTTTAGTTACTTTGACTAATATAACAAAAAAAGTTACAAGATCACATTGTCTGTGGCATCTTTCATCTAATTCTGTGTGTTTCCATCTAAAATAGGATGGGTGATTATTCTTTCATTGAATGGAATGGTCAACTTGATAATGTTAGAAGATCTGCTGGGCTGAATTGGAAGACCTCAGGAGCACTGGAAGAGGCTGGGTAAGTCCCTGCACACAGAGAATCCACCCCTTAGTCACATTTACAGGATGGCTGCTTCTACTAGGTTTTTTTCTGTCTCTTTTCTAGGAAAATGCAAAAAGTGCTCTTTTCTCACACCATTGGACAAATTACCTCAGAACAAATTGAATCTTCTTTACAGTCCAGTGGTTTTATATAATCATTTTTTTTTTAAACCTGAGTTTCAAACTGGGATGCTTCAATAATATAAAAAAATCTGAGTAGTTCTAGGAGTTCTCTTTCTCTGACATGCCATGTGTAAAAAAACAACAACAGTGTACCGGTAACTAAAACTTAGACTTTTGGTCCATGTTCAGGCTCTATCTTTTACCCACAACATGGCCTTGAACAAGTCACTTATACGTTCAATGTCAATGCCTTCATCAGGCGTAATAATAATAATACCTTGGTTTGCTTTTTTGTGAATGTCAATGACATAATGTGAAAGTACTTTGTAAATTCTAAAGTGTTAACAAACATCAGGTTATGACTTCGGTGATTCTTGTTCTCTTCTCCATAAATTGGTCAACAGTCTCACCAATGAGCAATCCTCTTTTGTAAGCTTTATTGTGTGGACAATGGCTGGATGATGGGAATTGTAGGACAAAGCAGGGCTGTCAAATGAGACAAAGGGAACAGTGATGGCACAGGAAAAAGACTGGCATATGGTGATGTGGGGGAGGGGCAAGGCATAGAAAATACTGGTCAAAGGATGACACAACAGACACACGCGTGCGCAACACACACACACACACACACACACACACACACTCCCTAATGCATCTATAGAAGTAGCTCTTGCATGTAAAAGGTGGATGATAGGCTTGAAATGTCTCTGAATGATTTCTTTTGCCAAATCTTACCCTGTAAAACCAATTGTCCACTCTAAATTGGCAGCTAGAGCCATGAGTATTTAAACAAATTTAACCTGTCTCATTTTGTGGATAAACAGAAGCCTTTAAATAATGTATTCTAGATTTATTCTTAGGCCCTTATGTGTAATTACCCATTAAATAGGTGGGTCCTCGTGTCCATCAAATGCAGGGTTAAAGGTGGGTGCTTTGGCTTCCTAAGTGTGTAAGCAGTTCTGGAAACACCATCCAGGTGGCATTGTCAATAAATTTCTTAGCCTCCAGGTCTGGTTCTGGGGTTGAGGTTGTAATTTAGATCCTGGGACCTTCAACTTGATTGCATCAGTGTGCATTTGGGTAGAACCTGGGAATCTGCATGCTTAACAAGAATTTTAGGTGATCGCTGCCCACACACCAGGGTGAGAACCCATGATCCGGTCGGTGCGGGCACTCACTACAGGGTCCTGGGAACGGATCACCCTCAGGAGCAGCGGCTCCAGGCTGCGTAGGATACCCAGGGTCCCTGGCAATTGGCTCAGAGCCTTTTCCCTGCAGGAAAGGTAAAGGGTTCTCTGCTCTTCATTCCTCTCCAGTCCTTCCAGGTTAGAAATTTGGAGACATTCCATGGGCAGTATCCTTTTGGTTTCTTTGCCTTTTGTTTTCAATCTCACTCAACTCTCCCTGTTTCAGTTTGCTGCTTTAGTTCTGGTTAGGGTAGGAAAGCCACAGAAAGCACAAGGCGCTTTTATCTGCCCCTTTTGGTGTGTTCTAGGATTATTATCTGTGTATTTGGGCTAAAGGAGTCCCTTTTCACGATTTTGGAGAAATTCAGGAGAGAAAGAAACCATATTTGGCACAGGGGCTACTGTCACGCATCAATCTACATCAAAAGAACCAGTGGCTTCCGGCCCGCCCCCCTGCTCACTGCCTGAAGCTTCACAAGCCTCAGACCACTCTCAGCCAAAGGACATGTGCGGAAGTGTATTTTCACAGGAATTAACTCTTGCAGCTCAACAGGCACACCAGGTTGCTTTAGATACCTTTCCTTTCCACATCGGTGTCCTGTTTTATTACAGCTTTGCAAATTCAGCCGATGTTTCCTGGGTGAGGAAAAAAAAATAATTGCATGGGATCTTTGTTGCCTTATATATACATTTTAAAAATCGGTGGAGCAAGAAAGAATGCGACTGCACTTATATTTATGGTCAATAAGCCCAGATGAATATGTGGTAAACGTTGCTGAGACCGTCACCAAGCAAATCACCATGTCACAGGAAATATTATTAAATTCTGTAATTTCCTTCTCTGAAAGTAGTTTTTCTGTACGGAGTTGGAGAAAGAAAATTACATTCAATATTCACCTTAACTGAAAAGCAGCTGAGTGTGGTGGCTGATAGCCTATAAATAGCAGATGTGTGACCTCATTCTCTCGCTTGCCCTGCTGTTTCCAGTCTCAGGTTGAATAGAAAATTGTCAATCATCTGGGGAATCTGGGCATATAGGCCAACGTATTTGGATGGTTCTGGCCTGGTCCTTGTTTTTCTGTAGTCATTCAGGTAGGTAGCCTTCGATGAAGAGAAATCAGGCTGGGGTCTGTTGCTGTTTGCCTACACTGTGCAGGTAATTGCTGTCGTGTGGAAACAGCCTAAAGTGACCTTGGAACACTGCTTAACCTTTTGGAGCCTCAGGTTATCCATCTGTAGAGTGAATATTGTAGCCACCTCTCCCTCATTTCAATGGAATGCTTTGAGAATCGATTAGATAGTGTGCATGAAGCAAGTTGACCTCCCGAAGAAGGGATACAATGTATGATTTTATTTCTGGTCTCAAAGCTCTTAGGCCAGACCTCTCCAGTACAACGCAGTCATTATCTGTGCCTTTGGACTGCCTGGAGAGGAAATTCACACCATTCAGGGCAAAACAATCCTCTCCAGTTTCTAAATGGTGGGGATTGTCTATCTATGGAGCACAAAGTGCAACAGATGGTTGCCAACCTTCCACTTGATTTTGTGGCTCTTTAAACTGTGTTCATTATAACTTCAACTTGCAGACAGCTCTGCAGAGACGTGGAAGGATGTGTGAATGACAGTTTGTGATATAACGGATACAGCCTATATAAAACACGAGAGTCTTATGTCTCTGATTCTGAGAAGCAGTTGTTAAATTAACACATAAAATAACAACAGGATTACTCTATCAGTAATTAAAAGTGCTTAAGTTGTTTCCCACATGTTTGTGACTATCCAACTGATGCCAACATCTTAGAACTTGATTTATAAGTATCTTTTGCAGAATTTGAGCACAACATGCAACATGTTTTAACTATTAGATTTATGTTGACTCTATTTATTAAAGTAACAATAATAATATTAAATAAACCCTTATTATATTGAAAATTTTCAGAAGATGCAACATAAACCTGAATCAATTTTTCTGGGAAACAGAGACCATTCTGATTCTGTTTTTTCTTTATAATCTTTACAGAGATTTATAATGACATAGACTTTATCTTAAGGCTGCCATAACTTATTTATTTCTTTCTCCTTTTTATGGGCATGCATGCATTCACTATTTAGCTTGTGGAGTTTTCATTTATTTAGCAAAAGCATTGCTTTGTTGAACATTTTCACTATTTCTTTGGACCATTTTGTTGCAAGAAATAAATGTGTTCTTTAAATGATTTATTTCTTTTTCTGTCAACTTGGGAAACAAACTAAAATTGACATTCTCAGAAAAAGAGAGGTGCTGTAGAACTTGAAAACATTTACTATGAAATAAAAAAAAAAAATTGTGTTTACTTAGAGCTCAGTTTCTGTTGAAAAACAAACATCACAGACTCTGAGAAAAAGAAGAGAAGCCCCCTGCTGACACATTCTCTCCTTGATTGATGATGTTGTCTTGGCAGAGCTGCTTCAGAAATGGCAATCAGGGAACAAACGGGTTGGGTTATATTCAATAAAACACCTTTTAAAAGAGAAAAGCAATCTTAAATTTCAAGGAATGGCATTTGAAACAGGTGAAACATAATTATGTGAGTCAATTCTTTGAAAAACAGAGAAAATGGGGTTATGTCTTGGTCTTATCCATGTGACATCATTGTGATGTGAAAGACACCAGACCACACCATAATGTGTGACATTATGTATTGAGAGCTACTCATCAATGGGAGCATGGCTTCTCTGTTTTCTACTGGATCATATAAGCCTGCCACTGGCCTGGCCAAGAACTATATACTACTTAGGGGCACTGAGGTGGAAATGGGAGGTTAAGCATATGTAAGGTTATGAAACGTTTACTGTGGCCCAGGCACAGTGCATTACACATATTAATCCAGTTTAACTTCAGGTTGGCCCTAGGATAATCTCTATTATACAGATGATGAACTGGTCTTGAGTGGTTATGTCATTAGGCAAAGATCACACAGTTCTCAAGAGTTGAGCTGGGATTTAAACATAGATGGTTTGATTCTAGAATTCATCTCTTAACTCTTATGGTCTCTATCAAAATAACAACAACAATAATATATAAACTCTTATTACCTTGACAATTTAGTGCAAGCCTAGCTGGCGTGGCTCAGTGTTTGAGCATCAACCTATGGACCAGGGGGTTATGGTTTGATTCCAGTCAGGGCCTGCGTTGTGGGCTTGATTCTTAATAAGGTGCATGCTGGAGGCAGCCAACCAATGATTCTCTCTCATCATTGATGTTTCTATCTCTTTCTCCCTCTCTCTTCCTCTCTGAAATCAATTAACTTAGTACAAAGATAATTTCTGAATCATCACATCATTTTCATATTTCTATTCTTAACTTTCAGGCATTCTTAAATGTTTCCTGCTTTTCATTTAAGGCTTCTTTTATTTTACTGTCATAATTTTTAGCCATGTGAGATACAGTTAGACTTAGCTCATGGGCACTTTCTTTTAGGTTGCAGTAAGAGTCTATAAAATTACTTCAAACAATTCTCTTTTCCATTTAGTTTTAACTTTTTCCATAAATGAAAGTATATGACTTGTTTATTAAGTAGAGTTTTTAACTACTTATATCTGTTTTCTCAGGTCTAGTATTTCTCAAGATGTTGATGGGACATAGTGTTTGATGTGTCTTTTTGATATGGTGTCCCCTTTTCATCACTGCTCTCTTATTTAGGGGTTTATGTTTATTTATTTATTTATTTTTGCACTTTTATATCCATACATTAGCAGAATTGTTTGTAAAAGCTTTTTAACCATTTATAAAAACATTAGCATTAGAGCTCTGATATATAAAATAGCATGTGTTTGGAGATTAATGTTTATGGGGACCCTTCATTTAGGTCTTGACAAGATTTCATATATGCATGAAGTCTTATTGATTTTGATCTTATTCTCAAACAAAACAAAAAAAATTAGGGAATTTGGCTCTGCTCTACTATTAAGTATTTCTAATTCAATACTAAAATAATCTGAAGACCAACAAACTGATGACCTTGCAAAGCAGTAGTAGCAAAACTACAGGGCAGTGGGTTTGAAGGTGTTTTGCAATTGCAACACTTTTCCTGTGACCTCGCTTATAATTTTTTCCTGGCCCCATGCTGTTGAAGTGGAATCTTCCCTTAAATTTTGCCTACCAATCTGAGCTAAGAAATTGATCCACCCTTAGAAGATGCATTGGCATTAGTAGTCTTGACACTGTCATAGCACAGGATCATTAAATCAGAACAACAAAAAACTTAATTAAATGAGAAAATAAAATTGAGTTGCCCCCAGAGATTGAAATACATTTTATAAACCATCATTAGGAAGATATATTGTTAAAATTAATTAGAATTCATTAGAAAGCCAGAATAAATTTTAAAAATACAATAATTTCTCAATGAGGGTTTCTGGGAATTTGACTCTTCTGTATATGGCTTTTATGTTTTCTAATTTTGCTTATTTCTTTAAACAAAATACTAAAATTTATGATTAAATTATTTTTAAAAATTCTGTTTAGTGACTTGTTTTCAGTCTCTTACTTTCTACGTTGTAACCACAAGATTTGTTAAGCCTTCCAATTGTCTTAGATACTTCTAGTTGGAGATAGTAAACACAGATGTTGCTTGCAAAATGTTTGGCAGAAAAAGAAGGAAAAAAGGTAGAGGCTTGAAAAAGAATTATGGTCAAGAGAAGGTTTGATTTCATATGAGGTTTAAATGAGAAAATCTGGTCTCCTTCCTTGCTCTATATTTATTCACAAATTAGTTAATATAATGAAATGAGCTGTATATACGGCAGGCATTGTAGTAGTCTCTCAATGGTACAAAGACAACTTTTATTTATCTATATTCATACTAGTAGCCCTGTGCACAAATTCGTAAGCCAGTAGCTCTCTGTGGGGCCTGGCCACTCTGCGCCTGCTACCCATAGGCTTTCTGCCACCCAGAGGCCCATCCTCGACTGGGCGCTGAACACTTGCCTCATTGCCAGGGTGACAAAGCAAGTGTTCCCCACCCCCCACCTCCCATGGCAGCTCCGTGCCCCCAGCCCAGAGGCCCTTTTTGGTGGGGGTGGAATGCCTGCCTTGTTGCCGTGGTGATGAAGTAAGCATTCCGAAGGCTGTTCATGCTGCCCACTCTCAGCAGCCACTCTCCTGGGACTGGGGGACTCAGGCGGGGCTGAGAGGACTGGACACCGCCATTTTGTAGCTATGGGTGCCATCATCTTTGTAGCAGAGTGATTGTTAATTTGCATATTACCCTTTTATTAGATAGGATATATTTATAATTTGCTTAATTGCATAAATTATTTAAAGTAAGAGAAATGAAATCTACTTTTATGCTAGGTTTTCAATGGATGAAAGTTTACCAGCATCTAGTAAATTATAATTATAGTAAAATTATAATACAATATGAGTAAGTGCTGTTACAAAGAAATTAGCAAAGCACTGTGGGAGCCTATTAGATATACTAACTTTATCAACAAGCTTTTGATTTTCATTTGCTTTTTTCACTGATTCCTTAAAATCTAGGTGTCTCTATGACATGCTCAGGAGAGTCCTAGGTTATTGATGGAACACAAAATTTAAAGTAACCTTAGCATTATCTTAGATGCATAATTGGTCAAGTAAAGGGATCATGATATATTTACTAATTTCAGGGACAATTTCTAGTCTGTCTGAATCCCTATAGAGCAAAAGTGCAGTTGACCTAGAATCAGTCTCTAAAGATTTTGAGATCATATGTGAGAAGCAACTATGCCCCCAAATCTTGGGTGTTTAAACAATGACTGTTCTCAGATTCTACTATTATTAGCAGGGGAAGTATATTTAAAACCAATAGTGGCTCCAATAGTGATGTTTGTGTATTTATTTTATTTAGAGAAATAAAGAAAAAGAGGAAATATGGGGAGGGAATTGAGGTCCAATGAGTACAAATACTCCTTTGTGGTATGTGTTCTTTTGCCAGACAGAGTTGTAGTTTCTCTATTTTTGGATCCATATGTAGTTATATACAGTAGTTGTATGCATGTACAACTAGTTATGCGTGGTTGAGTTATATGTGGTTGTAGTTATATATGTGGTTTAGACCAAAAGATGAGGCAACATAGGTAATTATCTAATTGCCTTTCTGCTTTTGTCCCTAGCAAATGAATATGTTTGCTTAAAGTTGTGTGTGAGCAGCTTTACATAAACAGGTGAAATCAAATTTTGTAGTCTCAGGCAATAATATTTTGTGTTGTACTGGTACCTTTAAAATTATAATTAAGTACACTTCATATTACAGCTTTTCCTACAACTTCTGTTAAAAATAAATTCATGCTGAGTCTCGTCAAATTTTGTCTTATCTTTCATTCCTGCAAAAGTGTAAATGAGAAAATGTTTTAAAATAGGAAATCCAGAATCTTTCTCTATTCCCTTTTTAGGGCTCTATTGCAAAGGGATCCATTGTTAAATTCATATATTATCACAGTAATGCAGAGGTCACTATCTTCCCGACTGCCTGCTCTATCTCTTAATGCAAAGACTTAATTACAAGTTTTCTCAGGATGAAATGATGACAGATGTTACCAAAATATCCCTATTTGTTATAAATTAGCTCTTTTACACACACAGATGTGAGATACAGCAGAAACATGTCTCTTGTTTGGGAGGGAGCTCAAGGTGACTGAAATTCAGTAATTATCTAAGTACCAGCTAAGAATTGGGCAGCATTTTTCAAATTCCAGGAGGAGTCACTGAGCAGAGGGAGTGGAGAACTGGCAGGGAGAGTGAGACTTGTAACTTGGGGGAGGGGCAGTGAGAAGCAGGTTTTTTATATTCCCTTCTTTTATAGGAAAAAAGAGCAGCCAGCAGAAACTAGATGAGGATCAACATGGGGTGAGGGTGGAGGAGCTAGCAACTGCTGAGACAGTCAATAGGCAGATTGTTCATCACACATTGCCAGAAGATTAGCTGAGCAAATGCACAGACAATGCTGATTAGCAACATGAAATGCATCGGTTCTTACTGGGGAGAACAAAGACTGTCCAGATCACTGCCCTACAGCCTAAGTGCGATAATGGAATCCAGCTATGCTCAACATAATGTTTAGAGCTGAGAAATGTGAGCAACATGTCTATCTGTTTGTATTCGCTAAACTTCTCTCATCTCTGGAATGCCCTCAAGAGAAGCATATCTTATTTCTACCAGGTTCTCAAGGGATAGTAGTGTAATTACACACAACCTCCCCCCATATTTCAGTCCCTTGTGGGTTATATATTTCTTTTTACTGAACCTCAGAACGCAGATATCATTGAGTTGTCACAATATGGCCTCTTTTTACAATGACCTTGTAAGACGCATATTGGGAAAACATTTTTAATTAACCTGAAATTTATTATTCACTTATATAAAGGACTGGGTACCAACAGTTACAAATATTGTAAAGTGATGAAGTAAAGTGGAAAATATTGTTCAAACAAAGTCTGTGTATTATTTGTTTTATCTTGATCTCCTTTCTTCTAATGTGTCCAGAGACTTATAGCAATTTTATTCTATCCCCCTCCTTGGAAGTTTTGGTTTGAGCATCCAGAAAATACACCAGGACCTTGTGTTGGCACTAATTCTAAGATGCTAGGACTTTTCATAGATTTTTTTTTTATGTTGTACATTACTGTGTCCATCAAATGTAGCCTTTTCATTTGACTGATATTATAATTAAATTTGATAATAGGAACTCCCTCTACAATTTCTTTACACCTGTAAAAACAATCCTCATGTTATTTATAGGGTTGTGTTATTCCTTATTAGAAGCCTTTCTCTTCCCTATTTAAAACAGCTTTACTTCAGTCGTAATGCTCTTAACAGGATTCATCTGGGAGAAAAGCACTGTAAGGCTGATGTGTCTCTCTCAGCCAGCAGTGACATTTTATACCTTATTGTGTTTGCAGCTTCTCTTTCTTTTGTTCTTTCTTTGCATTTTTAATACCCAACCCTCTCTCATTTTATTCATTCATTTACTAACATCTGATTAATTCATAGACACTTCTCTAAATTATGGAAATGATGAAAAAATCATCAAATAATTTATAGGAATAAATTTTTCTTTTTTTCCTTGCAGTTAACCACGCCACCGTTAAAATATAAAACATTTTAGAAGAAATTATTGGCACAAAAATAAAAGACAACAGATGATTAAAAATAATATATAAAGGACTACCACCAATGGATATTTTAGAAAATACACATGCAAAAGCACGCAATGGCTAATAACAAACAATTCAGAGATACAACATTTCATCAGCCACAGACTTATAAAAATTCTAATTCATACTGATAAAGTACATTAAATACAGACTGAAAACCAGTCACCATTAAATTGACAAAAATGTTAAAAGATATGGAGAAAGGAGTAATAATTTAATTTGACAATACTTTAATTTTATGCAACTTAATAATATGTACAAAAATGTAAAATTAATTTTTTTTCATCCAGGAATGCTATTTCCAGAAACTCATTCTACACAGAATTCACATGTGAGCATCAGTGCCTTTTCCCCTCTTTCAAGAATGTTTATAGAGATGCAGTTAAGTGATACAAATGCTGTTACATTCACAACGTGGAATATTATATAGCTGTTGAAGAGAATGATGTGCTAACAGAAATATCTATGCAATATATTGAATCTCAGAATGAAAAACCACTGAGTCTCAGAAACATACACTTTGAATAATCTCATCATTGCAAAAGAAAAGGAAAAGCACCTATCTCTCCATGTATGTGAAATTAAATGAATGTCGAGAATGACATGAAGTTGTCACCCAGTGGGTTCTGGGAGAGAAATGGGATTTGCAGCAAAGAGACATGAACAAAGAATTTCTAAATTCTTCTAGAATCTTGCCATTATGTTGCATTTGGGTAACACACACCAATAAAATGAATACAGTTTCAAGTGCATTGATTAGTTCAAAATTAAGCTAATGATGATGTTAGTTAATAGAGGTCTGCAGAAAATATGCTTTGATGAATACATAAGGACAATGTACTATCTGTAAGAAGATTGTCATATAAAGTTAGCTCTGCTATAACTCTTTTCTTAAAAATGCAACAAATTTTCCCATTGAGATTGCTATATTAGGGAATAATTTGAGCATAATGCAAATGTTATGTTTCTTTATGTGTGATTTTATTTATGAGAAATACTTGGTGAATGCAAAGAATGGCACCCAGCTCAGCTGAGTCACAAGGAAAACACAAAATGCGTGAAACCGCACACATGCTTCAAACATCTACCATCTTTCCAGTTCACCATGTGTATTATGAGTCACCTCATGTATATCCGTTGTTGTAATTTTATATCTGATTTCAGGTATTCGCTTTTTACCACTTCACAGTAACTCAAAACTGAAACCTCCACTCTCACTTCCACAAGCAAACTTTAAATTTTTTTGAGGTAAAGTGTGATATTTATTGAAGTATTTGTAGATTAGATAACTATTTAATGTGAAGTTATGCTAATGTTTTTATAATATTCCTATTTGCATTATTTTTAATGTGTCATTGATGACGTTTTTGAGTATAGTACTTCCTAACACTATTGCTTGCCTAAGCCCTGTTATTTTTATTCCACTCTTTTACATACAGGGTTAGGGTTAGGCAAGAGTAAGTTTGCAGTTGTGAGTACCTGAAACAGTTTACTTTTTGTTTTCTTATTTATTAATTATTAATTACTATATTTCCCCATACAAACAACTGTAAACCTGTTACTACTGCAGTAAGGTAGATATTAATAAAAGAAAGGAGGCAAAGGGAATCAGACATTATTGAATATAATCACCTGGGGAGCATGAGCATATTGGTTGCATCAGGAAGCTACAGCTTCACACACATCCCAGGGAATCACAGCATTGCCTGCCAAGGGGATTAACACCCCTCCCTTCCCCCTTTGGTAAGGGATTGTGTGGGGGAGGGAGTAGAGGGAAGCAGAGGGAGGTAAGCACATACACAATAGAAGTCAAAATGGCACAGGGGGCAGTGCTTGACCCTAGAGCCTGTCAGTCTATCCTGGGAAAGAGATCATTGGCTAGGGGGTGGACCCATCAGAAACACCAAAAGCTAGGGAAGTTGATTGGTTATTTTAAAAAAGCTCCTGGTTAAAAGCTCAGGGGAACAAAGAAGTTCCTCTCTCCCCTCTTCAGGGACCTGCACTTGCCCATTTTTTTCCCCATGTTCTCTTGCCCAGGAACCTGTATGTGACCATGCAGGACCTGACCCAAAGCAGGCTGTGTGGGTTTCAAAGGATTAAGCTTTAATATGAAATAGAAATTCTGGACACTGGTCTTTGTTTTGGCCTTGCTGAAGACATGGTTGGAGTTTTTCCATGGTGGGATAGATGGAGATAGGACTTTCGGAACCCAGAAGGGGAACTCCTTTGATTTTGCATCACAAATAAATTATGCAACACCACAGTCCCCCAAGTATGGCTTCTTGGAATGCTTTCCTCATGATTCTATGGAAGAGCCACCATCTACAAACCTATTTTTGCCTCACCCTGTAGTATGGCACTTTTTAGAAGTAACTATGTTGCATTATTTGAGAATGGTTGTTTTTTCTACCTGACAGACCAGTGAATCTTGGAGCCTGGTACTTTGCTTTGATGTGAGCCAATGAATGGCATTTGTTGGAAGAAAATTATTGATAAGTTTGTCACTTTTCTGTCCATCTTCTGAATAAAGACACCAAGTGTCTTTCAGGTAATCTTTTCAAGATGTGGGTAGAGCAGACGACCTTGGCAGTTAGAAAAATGGTCTCCCTCTGAGGCAAGGGCACATTTGCTTACACTCTTGAAAGATAAAGAAAGTATTTTCCTTCCAGAGCAATGAAGAGGTGTGCTTACTGCCCAGTACAGAAGATTTAGGTCCCTAAGCCCAAGATTTTCTTTCTGCAACCAACTGTTTACTTGACCCTCTTTGTAACCCCCAGTGGGAATTGAGGCTTGGAAAACTAGTGCAGAAATGAGAATTCTCTGGTGGCTGCTATTGCCTTGAGTAATAAACTTTCCTTTGTTTTTGACACACGGGATTTCTGTCTCTTGTCAGCATCCATAGATTAACAAATTGATTTGTAAATATGAAATATCTTAGACTCTTCACAGTTCTTGACACTCTGTGGGATGTTGCAGGTTTACAGTTATCTTCATAAAGTTATTATTCAATATAGTTAAGGATCTTATTGCCAAGATAACAATCATTAAATACTGTGTTGTTGTTTCCTCCTGCCCCCCCCCCCACACTTTAAAAGATGATATATATCCCCTAACAGGAAATAAACGGTGTGTTGGAAAACTTTTGAACGAAGCACTTACGTCTTCAGTGGTCAAAAAGTGGGGTGGGGAATATTTCTTGTTTTCATTTTACTTGATTAAGTGACTAACTCTGTGATCACATTACCTAAAATGAGAATTGTGTAGGTTAATATTATTTTGCTACATGTAATTGATTATTTTTAAAATTCTTAGAAATAACTTATGATTCATTGAAATGTAAATATTGGTGCTACAGTTACCTTTATCTGATCAGGCAATGGATACTGAGTTTCTATCTTACAGAAAGTGCTGTGAGGGATACAAAAATAAATAATTGCTTTCTGTGCTTTCAGAAGTTGGCACTCTAGTACAGGAGATAAAACAAAAATAAACATTATGCAAGGCAAACAGTGTTAACTCCAACTTGAGGGAAATAAATACAGGATTACAGGTGTTCTGAAGTGAGAGGGATGGGAGAAATCTTCAAGGAGATGGTGGGATTTAATGAGGACGAGGGCACTTGAAGAGAGGGCAAGCATGTGTGGAGGCGGGAAGGTTAATGGACTAGTGGGAGAAAAGCTTGGAAAGAGGAATTGGTGCCAATTTACAGTCCTAAAAGGTCAAGAATGGTTAAGGATACTTATTTCATTGATTCTAGAGTAGACTTTTTTTTTTTTTAAATGAGAAAACCTCTCTAACACATTTAATAATCTATGGTGTTTTATAATCTTTGGCATTTTACAAGAGCTTTAAGTTAGGCAGCCATTACACAGCTGTATAAAATGGTTGCATGGGGTTTCCTTTTTCTTTTTTCTTTTTTCTTTCTTTCTTTTTTTTTTTTACTCTCTGATAAGATCAAGGAAAGTCCAGAGGGGAAAAATCCACTTTAGCCAGCACCGGTTTGGCTCAGTGGATAGAAGCGGCAGCCTGCAGACTGAAAGGTCCCGGGTTCGATTCCCGTCAAGGGCATATACCTTGGTTGTGGGCACATCCCCAGTAGGGGGTGTGCAAGAGGCAGCTGGTCGATGATTCTCTCTCATTGATGTTTCTAACTCTCTATCCCTCTCTCTTCCTCTCTGTGAAAAATCAATAAAATATATTTTTAAAAAATCCACTTTAAATGAACATAGATTAATATAAATATATTCGTGTGGTTTTGGGAAAGAAGCTTACAACCTTAAATATGTGACCTTTAGAATTTTGGGACCAATCTTTTGCTAATATACTTTTTTTTTTTTTTTAAACATACTATTTGCCAAGGTTTAATGACTACTCTTTGCTAGCTTACTGTTTAGGATTTAATTCATTGTTATACTTAATTACAAAATTTCTGGGACATGGACCTCTTGCATTTTATGAATAAGGAAAAAGGGTTAAGAAAAGTTTTGTAAGTATAAGGTCACAGAGGTAATAACTAAAATTAGAATTTAGCTAGTTTTGAGATTTAAATCCAATTCTCATTTACTCTCAGAACTATTCTATTAATTATGCAATTCCTTAGCACATCTTTGCTTAACCACACACAGGGATGGTGAACTTTCCTAGTCTCTTAGGGTTGTGCATTCTCCTAATAGAGAGAGTAGGTGATGGGGATCTCAGAGAGGAAGATTCTTTGAGAAAATAAGTCTTGAATCTAAGATTTATCTGCTATTTTGTTGTTCATAAAGATAAAAATATTGTTTTATGTACTTATATGTATAATATTGTTACATATTAATTAAAAATTTGACAAAGTTGATGCAGAGATGCACGATAAAGTTATCATGCAGTTAGCCTGAGGAAAAATTAACCATCACATGAAATTTCAGCAGCTTCTCCCTTCTTAAGAAATATTGGTAATTCAATTTAAACTTTAAAATAAGTAGCTTTATAACTACCTTATTTTTTTTTGGCGTTATTTTTAAGTAACATGTAAGAGAATTGAGGACCAGAGAGGTTGAATGATTTGCACAGTCACACAGCAAAGCAATGTAGAATATATAATACATGGTGCCTATCTATGCTTCACTGTCCAATGTCCAATGCTAAGTGATACACATGCCATCACTCCTATTACATACAAGTTTGACCATGCGTTGAAGTATTTAATTATTGAATTTTGACTAGAGTTCTTAGAAATATCTGCTTTAATTGTTGCAAAAGAAACATACTCCATCTTCAATTTTTTTCCACTCCCTCTAGTGTTTAAAATATATTGTGCATTTGCTTTTCCATTATCACTTTTGTTCTACATCAAAATCAACTCTGGGATTAGATTGTCCCAGATTGAGTTTACAGAAAATCTTAGTTTTTAATTTAGAACTTTTGTAACTTAAATGTAGGGTTGCTAAAATAATAATAATAATTTGAATGGAAAATGAGATGACCTATTTTAGGTATATCTAAAGGTAAGAAGTTATCAAGAGAGCCCACATTGAAATATTTGTCAAGATGTTGGATTAGGATGTTTCCAAGTGGGTGAAACAGCAAAAATAGGACAATGTGCTGGTAAGCACTTCCAATTTTATTTATTAAATCATTCTCTTGAAATTGGGCACTTTTAGCTTTTATTCATAAATATTACTTTTCTTGCTAAGTTTTTTTTTCATATTGTACTCAACAGTAAAATCGTGAAATTTGCAATATTATGAAAAATATTGATCTTTAGAACTGCTTCTGTTTTTTCTATGAATTTGAATATTAAATTACTATGCTGGATTATGCCTTGTATAAAAAGGATTGGTTTGAGGGGTTATAAACATTTAACAGTTCACCCTGAGCTTGAACCAGGTGTTATTTTCTGAACCTGTAAATTACGTGCGAGGTGAGGATATTCATTTGGGACATATTCAACATGAATAAATTAGGCTAGGAGATGAACTTTCCTCTGGAGACTTCAGAAGGATTGCAGCCCCACTGACACCTAGATTTTAGTTTAGCGGAATGCAGTTTGGACTTTTGACCTCCAGAACTGTAAGGTAATACATTTGTGTTCTTTCAAGCCACTAAGTTTGTGGCAATTTGTTACAGAAACAATAGGAAACTGTCTTAGTGACAGTCCAGTTCACCTGCTATTTTCTGCCTGGGTAATTTTCCCCACATTTTGGGCCTCTTGAAAAACAAGAAATAAAGATGATTTAAGAAAGAAGAAAATAGTCCAAGTTTATATTCAGTTTTAACTTAAATATAAAGTTTTAACTTAAACTGAGGCCCAAAGTTTGTCTTTGAATTAAATTATGTCATGATTATTATTTTTTTTGGGGGGGGGGCAGGGGAGGGGAGAAGATTGGGAAATTGGCAGGCCAAAAGACCCTTGTTGATATCAGAGGCTATACTGAAAAGAGATGTCCATTTACCAAGATAATAGTGCTTGCCCACTTTGTGGGTAATAGGCAAGAAACATTGTGTAACCAATCTAATTCCAGAAGACCACACAATGATATGTTTTTAGTCAAAATATCCTTATGTGGCTTTCAAATAGCATTATAATACATTGGTGCCACTCGTTAAGCACAGTTACCAGGTAATGCATTTATAATATAGAGATTATCTACCAAAAAATGTAGAGTACAGCCTAAGTGGAATGGTTTTTTTTGTAAGGTCTACAAACGTGAGATAGCTTCAATTTTGAAGTCTTGAAGATGGTGGCTGGCATGATGGAGGTGAGGGAGAGGAAGTGAGTGAGTGAGGGGATGAAAGGAGAGTGTGTCGATGTGTGTGATGTGTGTGTGTGTGTGAGTGAATAAGGGACAGTTAAATCCCTATAGGAGCAGCAGGGGCTGGCAGACCAGGCTCTCTTGGACAAGGAGAGAATGCTGCAGGCACTCCCCAGACTGCGGGACTCTAGCATGGGGCCAATGCCATCTTGAAGGGGAGAACAGACTTTTTTAGGAACTCATCAGCACCACCAACCAGACAGGCCTTGTAACTGCCCTGAGACCCAGAAGCCACTCCAGTCAAAATCCTGCAGCCCCACCCACAGACCCTCTGACCTCCGCCTCCAAAAGTACACCACTCGGCAGCAGTAAGTGCAATCTCCCCCTCCCCAGTGGCAGAACTCCTGATAAAATATTCACATGTTTCCAGCATGTGCACAGGCATCCAGGGCACACCACTCTGTAGGCCATGGGGAGCCCTGGCGGATGTGATTTTATACAGACAAGGGCACACAGCCGGCCCTGCAGTAGAATTCTGAACTCCCTATTTCTGAATAACTGCCCATGAACACCCCAGCTGTGTAACTTTAGTGCCAGGGCCCCTCAGAGTGTGTCAGAGCTCTGCGCCGGCAAACGGACCTCCACAGATACGAATTTCCAACAGGCAGGCCCCCTGAGCCCATCTATCCACAGCATGCTGGGAGAGCTGCTGTGAGACTCTGCTGGTTGTGATTCTGCACAGACAAATGTGCACTGCTCCACAGTAGAAATTCTGAATTCACTCATCCTGGATACCTGTCCACAGGTGCCTCAATTATGTGGCTACACTGCCAGGGCCCTTCAGAGTGCTTCGGTGTGCCTTGCAGGCAAACATACCATGGGTGCTTCTGTGAGCCACCACTGGGAGTGAGCACCCTAACCACCACAGGTGCAGGAGCAAAAGCTAAGTCTGACCACCCCATAACTACAGAACTCTTCACACCACAGTCGTTCCTTTCCAGAGTGCAGGCCTCCTGAGCCTCATCACCCCAATAAACAGTTCCTGGGTGCCACTGTGAGTCCCGTCTGGGCACATGTGATTTGAATTAAGGGTGTAAGCAAAAATTTGGGACACTCCCCTCCACAGCTGCTGACTTCTAGACACTGCAGTTGTGCCTCTCAAACTCACAGGCCTACATCAAGAGAACTCAAATTGCTCAAGTAGGGACCTACACTAGATTACCAAGCCCAGGAGAACTGAGAGATTACACCAGTTACACCATCCCCAAAAGAACCTAGTAGCAAAGCAATTGGATCTATAATTAAAACATTACAGAAAAACATGGGAAGACAAAAATGCAATCCCCAAAGGAAAGAAAGAGGAATCACCAGAAAGGGAGTTAAATGGAATTGAGGCTAACAGCATATTAGAGAAAGAATTCGGAGTAATAGTTATAAGGATGTTTGAATGGCTGGATGACAAATACACACAACTCTATGAGAATTATAAGGAGCTGAATGAGAATGTTGTCTACATGAAAAGGAACCAAGAGGAGATTAAGAACGACATAGCTGCAATAAAGAACACAATGGAAGGCGTAAACAGTAGACTAGAAGAGGCTGACGACTGCATCAGCGTATTAGAAGACAAGGTAGGAAAACACACACAAAAAGAGCAGCAACTTAAAAAGAAGACTTAAAAAGCAAGAGGAGAGCCTTAGGGAGCTTTGAGATAACACAAAATAAAATAAGATTTGCATAATAGGGGTACCAGAAGGAGAGGAAGAGAATCAAGCAATAGAAAATCTGTTTAAAGAAATACCTCATGATCTCACTCATTTATGGATAATAAAGAACATTATAAACTGATGAACAAAAAAATAGATACAGAGGCAGTAAAGCATCAAACACTGTCAAATTACAGCAGAAAGTTTGGGGAGAGGTTGGGGAGATAAGAAATCAACCAAAGCACTTGTATGAGTGCATATAAGCATAACTAATGGATGCAAGACACTGGGGGGCGAAGGCATGTATGGGAGTAGGATGGAGGAGCAATGGGGATATATGTACACATGTAATACCTTAATCAATAAAAAAAGTGAGATAGCTTCCGAATATACACTATTTGTACCCTATCTCTTTACAGAATATAGCTTTTATGCAGGTTATGCAAGGGATGTTTCTGTAGACATCTCTTTTTAGGTTTGACATGATAAAGAATTTTAAATTTTGATCTTTCTGGCCTGTATATTGTTTTTAATTTTAAAGTTGCTTAGTGGCTCAGCCCAATTACTAAGGAAACCAGTTAATTTACAAGTGACTCTTAAGAAAGGTATATGGTTGACACCTAGGAAAATGAGCACAAACTCAACAGTCACTTTGATTGTACGTTTTCTGACAAATCATAAGCAAATTGCAATCAGGCATTGGATTTCTACTAACAAGTGACTAGGAATGCCAAGGGCAATGTTAAGTATAGGAATCTTACAAATTTCAAAGTTAAGAGATAGCAAGTGTTAAAAATTCAGAACCTTAAAACAGCTAAGAGGAGAGAAAATAAAAAATAAAGCCTACAGACTGAGGTGTGACAGTCTGTGGCATTTGTTTGTGAGTCTTGCATAGAAGCTGTTGATAGCCATATTTGTAGGAAAGTTTTGAGTGAAGCTTTCTCTTCCCAAATGGCATCTGCTTTGGAGGATTCCTAAGAATGTTTCTGGTTGGAACATGCTTCAAAGAATATGTTTGTGTTTTCAATTGGGAAATGCGAATCTAAGAACCAACACCCTAGACTTTTACTGTTTGTTAGTTGTTAACAGTACTTGGTAGGACCCTTGTCAGTTAAGCAGAATGTTCTTGTTATGAAAATTCTACTTTTACAGTATACTATTTAATTTGTCTTCTGTTGTTCTTCATAAATCTTTGAATTAATCTTATATCTTTTTATGTATTTTCAGACATTATGCAACCATGCAAAGAGACAACATTGAAGCTTTTCATCTTTTAAATATAATTAACTTACTCACCTGTACATAATCAGTATGTAGGTATAATTTTAACATCATCATTTCAAAAAACTGGATCAATTTCCTTAAAAAAACAGATAAAGTATATTTATTGTCTTGTATACATTCTACTGTTTCACTGTAAACATTTCTACTAATTACAACCTTTAACTAAAGAAGGTAACATTTGTGAACAATAGAAAAATCTACAAGGTAGTACATCAGAAATGTTATAATCATTCCTTCTGAGCACATATTTTATACAGCTTTAACATATTTTAAGATTGCAAAATAAAGATGCATTATAGCATTTAAAATCATTTGTGCATCTTTTTGCATATATACCCAATCAGTATATAAATTAAGGAAAGAGGTTTAAAGTGATATTTTATGACCAACACGTTTATTATTTTTTTCTTATTTAGAACTTGGCCATCTATTAAAAAAAAGTAATTTAATATGCTAATTAGACCAGATAGACCAGACATCTTCTGGATGTCCTTCCAGACAAAGCCACGGCAGTGGGGGCTGAGGCAGAGGTAGTTATGGTGATCAGGCTGGCAGGGGAGAGTAGGTAAGGATAATCAGGCAGGCAGGGGAGAGCAGTTAGGGGCATCAGACAGGCAATTAGGGGTGGTTAGGGGCAATCAGACTGGCAGAAAGAGAGGTTAGGGTGATCAGGCTGGTAGGGGAGCAGTTAGGGGTGATCAAGCCAGCAAGGGAGAGCAGTTAGGGGTATCAGGCAGGCAGACAATGGTGGTTAGGGGCGATCAGGAAGCTAGGCAGGTAAGTGGTTAGCAGCCAGTGGTCCTGGATCCCTCAGGAGTCCTGGATTGTGAGAGGGTGCAAACTGGGCCGAGGAACCCCCCTCCCATGCATGAATTTCTTGCACCAGGCCTCTAGTAATTTAATATTATGCTAAGATCTTAAATTGACTATAAATATGGAAATTGTGGATTCAATCCTTGTGATTTATGGCATTATAAGAATATCCTAAAGCATAGCATACAAATTATTCTCTTGACCAGGAGTTCATCAGAGAGTATGGCCAGGGGACTGGGCTAGCTGGGGGAAGGGAGGGAGGTCCCAGTGGTGGCAGGCAGCTTGTGAAGGGAAGGAGTACCCATACCGCAGCCAGCAGCCACTAGGGACCCTACAAGTGCACAAATTTCGCACACTGGGCTTCTAGTATAACATTAAAATTCATTTATTTAAACATGTTTTATTAATTTATTTTTATTGATTTTTAGAGAGATAGGCAGGGAGATGTGGGGAGAGAAAGAAAGGATGTAAGAGGAAAACATCCATTGGCTGCCCCCTAACTTGGATTGAGTCTGCAACCTGGGCATATGTTCTGACTGGGATTCCAACTGATAGTCTTTCTGTGCAGGGGATGATGCCCAACCAACCAAGCCTCCTGGCCAGGGCAAGTTAAACATGTCTTAGTGTCTATTTATAATTTGAACTTTTTGTAAAAATAATGGTAACTTAATGGATTCATAGAACTAATCTAGGTAATTTAAATAAGTTTTAAACAGGAGAAATTAAACCCAAATCATATATTTATTAAAATACTGTGCTCATATTACTTTTTTTGGGTAGTGATATTAGAAAAAAAGGCTAAAAATTTTTAAGTTAAATTAATTATTCATTTGTCTAAGTAATCATCTTATATAATGAAAGGATAATATGCAAATCAATCCTAATGGCAGAACAGCCAGAATGACTGTTTGATCAGTTACTATGAGGTGCACTGACCACTTCTTGGTCCCTTTTCCTGGTTGGCAGGCTCTGATGTCGAATGGGAATCTGGGGTGGGTGGCTGGCAAGGACGCAGGTGGTGCCAGTCCAAGGTCCCCACCTGGCTGATCGCCCAACACACAGAGGTCAACCCGTGGCAGGGGCGGGGTCAGCAAGTGGGCAGGAATGGCTGACCTCTTGGTCCCTTCCTCTGGCCATCAGGCTCTAATTGACCGATGGCAAATGGGGAACCAGGGGTAGGTGTCAGCAGGGGGCAGGGAGTCTTTGGACAGTCAGGGAAGATAGCCCTGAACACAGGCCAGGCCTAGGGACCATACCCATGCATGAATATCATATGCCAGACCTCTAGTTTATAGAATATTCACTTAAGCGTATAAATTAACCTCTGTATTTATATACCACAGAAACTAATTAAGATTGTGAGTTCCTGTCAAAAGCTCTAAATGCCTAGTTTCGCTTTTTATCTAATAAGACAGGCTGACAGGCAGGCCTTTTCTTCTGATTTTAGTTTGGGCATGGAAAAACACACAACATAACAGCTATTTGTTTTTCTTTTTGGAAATCTCTGACTGTTTATTTGGACTAGGTATTCCTTGAGTGTGTACAAAATAACAAAACAATTAATTTTGATCAATTAATCTCTAAAATCACCGCATAAACAGAAAAAAAGGAGTCCGAGAGGAAAAAAGAAATTGTTAGACATTGCAGGTTTCAGACAGGCATTACATTTTCACTGTAATAGGCAAATTATCTTGCCCTCTGCATGGAGAGGAGGAGTAGCTTCAGGAAAGCCCATTGGCAGCACCCACACATGTGCACACACAACAGAAAAAGAGAGACTATTAATTATAGCTGATTTACACAGGAATACAGACTTTTTGGAGTTCCATCAAGCTGTGTGCCTTTTAACAGTACATCAAGCTGTGAAGTATGGTCATGACAGGGAGAATTTTCTAATGTTAAACAAACATATCTCTTTTTGAGTCGGGCAAGTCAGTCAGAGAATCTTTCAGTAATCTATTGGTTTTAATGACTCTTTCAATAAACAGTCTTGTTCATGCCAAGAGCTTCCCATTGCCCCCTGGAATTTCAGAACGTCCTGGGTGGAATTACATTAGAGAGAAGGAATTACATCTCCAAAGAGACCCTCACAACTGGTAAAAGTCAGAAAGAGATGGTCATTGATACTTTGTGTCTAGATCTGGCCAAAAATAAGTGGTCAATAGCTGGGACCTCAGGACCAGCAAAACTAAGTAAAGTATTTATAGGACACAAAGGCAAGTTTCAGGAAAGTTCATAAATGTTTATCTTAAAATATATATTTTATGACAATAAACTGAATCCATTAGAAGCATACTGCAAAATTTGTGCAAAGAATTCCAGTCTTACATGACCTCCAAATGCTTCAGTTCTGAGGTAGACTTATTGGGCCTACTCACCTCTTCTCCCTGTAGACTTTTCCTTACAGACTCTTAACAGGACAGACAGCTATGGACCAGACTGTTAATAAAAAAAAAGGGGGGGGGGGAGCTGTTTTCTACTCCATAATAAAAGAATTCCTACAATACTTTAATTCTCACTGAGAAAATACATTTAATCTTTATGAGTTGATGAAAGGAAATTGGAGCTTAGACCCAATTTAGGTCATGCCTCATTCTTGGGTCAAAAAGACATCCTCATTCCCAATTTAGAAGATTAAGAGCTTCTTGTATTTCTTTTGAATTGAAATAATTAATTTTGTGGTTCCACTGGGAATCAAACCCAGGATTTTCTGCTTGTCAAGCAGATGTGATGACCACTCCATCATGGATCTCAAAGATCCAGTTTAGAGAGTCTAGGAGCCTCAGGGAAATGTACTTCTCCAGGCATTGTACAGAGCAATGAAGGGAACTTCATTGGATCCTGATGGGACCTGTAGGTTTGTCAACCCTTTGCTCCTTAAAAGTCCACTGGAGATATCTGTTGCTCAAGGATAACTAAGTTTATTAGATGAGCAGAACATCACCTTGACAAAATCTTGACAATGTTTCAGAAGGGAAGGTCAAGGTAGGAGATCAAACAGGTTTTTAGAGCCTGGACTGGGAAAGTTTATAATCAGGTTTTATAAGATAGAATACTAGATAGGATTGAAGAAAGTGTATTACTTAACTAGTGGCCTGGTGCATGGCTCCATGCACATTGAAAGGAAATTAATTAGAAGATTTTGGTGGGGTGCAACTGGGCGAGACACGCTGGACACACCCTGGAACCAACCTTCTGCGGTCCCTCCCGGGCCAGCCACACCTGGGGTGGTGCTGGGGAGTGAAGGGCGTCTGTGGAGTGAGTGGGTCCCTCCAGCAGATGAGGTCCATCTGCCAGCCTGCAGGGATTGGGCAGAAACTATCAGGCCAGTAACCCTCAAGGGGTCCTGGAGTGCGAGCGAGAACTCTTCAAAGTTGCTGTAAATCGGCAACTCCTGCATTGAGCGTCTGACCCCTGGTGATCATGATCAGTGCACATCATAGCTGCCGGCGGCCAGTTGGCTGGTCCACTGGTCACTTAGGCTTTTATATATATATATAATATATATATGTATATATATATATACATACATAATATATATATGTATGTATGTGTGTGTATACATATATATATATATATATATATATATATATATATATATATATATATATTTAGATAGATAGATAGATAGTTTTGGGTTGATGGGCTCCAAGACACCAGGATATAGAAGTTACTATCCATTTCGTTGATTCACAATTTATCCTCAAGGACTAAGTTCTTCTGGAGCAAGTAACTAATTTAAATTCGCTTTGCTTTCAGTAATGTTTTATGTTGGGACAGAAAATGAATTATATTTCTTTCAGTTTCCATTCTTCCACACCACCCCTGCCCACCCTAGGAACTTGCTTCAGGTTTCCAGACAATAGGACTGCTAGACTAGTCCAATAAAAAAGTTGTAAAACTGGCCTGTTATAAGGACTCTGAACTCAAAGCTACCCTATTTCGGAGGCCAATAACATGCTTTATTCCAGTGACTTCTAATTAAATTGGCTATAATTTTTTAGTACTTATTGATTGATACACATACAACTTTATGATGGACTATTTTGCATTCAGTAATGCTTTCTATGTACATTTTCATTTTATAAACATAATAACTTTGTGACCAAGTAGCAAATCATCTTGAATTTATTCTGTAGGTTCTTTTCTATTATTACCAAGTACACAAACTGGGATTATTTTCTGGAAGCTAAGTTGGAGGAGAAATGAAACGATGGTGGTGAGTGCAGCAAATATTAAAAGCCACACACTGCATCATGAACCCACACCATGAGAAGCAATAGGAAGGCAGAAAGATAAAGCAAGAAAGGGGACAAATTCCTCACCATGCAGGAAAATAACTGGAGGCCCCTATGTAGCACCTAGAATGTCAGTAAATATCTGGAAACCCCTAAGGACAGCATCCAAGGACATAAAGTAGGTTTCTTTGTGATATTGGCTTTAGATAAAGAAATAATCAATGACCACTGCAGGAAATCTGAGCCACACTGGGGCCATATGAAAAGAATATGGAGTGTGCTAGTAAAGCAACAAGTTACAGCGATTATACTGATATTGTCTCAGAAGTAGAGATGACAGTTATTGTCATTAAATTTTCCTCTTTAGTGCCAGTAAGGTGGAAGCTAATAGGACAAAGGTTACATTCATAGAAAAGAACAAAATACTGTGGAAGTCTAAGGGCAAGTCAAGTGCTTTAGGATCACAGTCACAATGCATTAAGAATAGACTAATGTGACTCATCAAAACAAGCACCATGACAAAAATCAAATACTGATGTCAGGAGCTCTTGAGCTCTGGAAGCAAACAAAAATTTATAAAGGAAATGTTATTTCCATGGGCTATTGTGAAATAAAAGACTTTTTAATTTTAATTTTGTCATTGGAACTTTGAAACACAATTACTTTACATCTCAATTTATGAAACCACAAAGATGATGGTACTATAAACTTTTAACTACTTTTTACATATGTCAGTGCATTCTGAATGAAATCACCAGACCTAGAAATGGCAGGACTTGTGACCAGGTGCTAGGGAGCAGGTGGCTTTATCAGTTTCAGGAGGTCTGTACTTGCGCAAATGTTAATGGCTGATTAGGTTTAGCCTAGTTTTCTTGGATAGAAGAAACAACGTGATACCATAGGCGATTCCTTTCCCGGGATTGGGATAGCATCTGCTGATGACACCAAGTCCTGGACATCTGGGTTCCAGGACCCAGAATCCATAATGATTCTTTATTGGAAACTGTTTGAATTTTATTTCATATAAGAAAATTTAGTGGCAGTTCACAGCTTTCTGGGGGGGAAAAAAAAACACCTTTGAGTATCATTTTTGAACCTGTTAGTTTATTCCCCTGGGCACCAGTGAATTCAAAGAAAAAAACTAGTCCGAAGTCATCCAGCCTGGGGCTCTACAGTTGTCAGATCTCATAAGCTAGGCATAGCATTTGGGTCTGGCCAGGACTTGGATTGGAGAACTCAAAAGAAAAAAAAAAAAATGTTGGTGGAACACACATCTGTTATGCACCAGATGGCAGCTGTTATTTCATCTCCTGTGGAACTTTTTCCTATAATTCTTGTTACATTTCTTCTACTGCAGTACTTAAGGGTTTTAAAGAAAAAAGCAAAATATTTTGGGGAAAAGAATGAGGTGAATGTAACTTTAAAACCAAGGCTTTAATTGTTCCAGAACTCAGGATTTGCAGAGTTAAGGTTCCCACAGCAATCCTCCAACAGTGCAGTGTGTGTTATAATAGGAGCCCTCATTACATAACCACCGATCCTCGGGTAATGTTACAGAGTGTTCAGCAGATAAAGGGCACACAATAATGGAAAGGAACTGCACTTTTTCTCTAATCTTAGATGTACAGAGCATATTCTGTTACTGCATAAATATTACATGATCATGTAACAAAATATACTAATGAAATACACAGATGCAAAGCAAGAGTGCAAGGGTTGAGATTGCACTGGGAACACTTAAATTGATTTTCTTATTCTTTGCTAATTAAAATGCAAACTTAATTTTGCATTTGTGTCTTTTTTATGAGAATATAATATGTCTTGGGAGACCTGACAGTTTTTAATGGTTTATAAAATGGTACTTAGAGTCATATAGACATCATACAATGTCGCTGTCTTTCATGTTCCAAATTTCTGTTCCTGACTATGTCTCAAGCATTTCATTATTGACCTGGAAGCTAATTTCTACACAATGACTTTTCTACCTTAATATTTGTATGCAAATTTGTCAGCCTAGTCTCATAGACACCTTCTGCCAATTGGTTAAAAAACACATTTGCATAGGACCTACTTGTTTAAAACGCTCTGTTCTAGATTCTGATGTGACAGGAAAAAAATAGTCATGGTTTTGCTTTTTAGGAAATTAAGACCTCCAGTTACTGATGACAATGCTAATTATATTTCTTTGAGTCAGATTGCGTTGTGCACCCTAAACATAGTTTTGACAGCTCTGGCATATTACATCTCATTACACTTTTTTACTTCATTTTACAAAAGCTGTATTTATGTAAACATCTCTTAATATTCCTGCTGCTGCTACATGCCCTTTTTTGTTGTTCTTTGGTGATTTTATTTTTAAAATTTTTATTAATACTTTATTTTCTTAGAGCATTTTTAGATTGAAAATAAAATTGTGGGGCAGGTACAGAGATTTCCCATATGCCTCTTGCTCCTATGCACTCTCAGCCTACTTAATTATCATCCTCCACCACATGTTTATAATTGATAAACCTACATTGAAATATCATAGTCCCCCAAAGTTCATAGTTTATATTAAAATTCACTTTTGGTGAAGTATAACATGTTCATGAACTTGGAGCAAATGTATAATGGTGTGTATCCATAATTGTAGTATCACACAGAGAGTTTTCATTGCCCTAAACATCTGTGATCTCTTAATTGATCCCTTGCCACGCATGTGCCTCTACCCACCCCCTGGCAACCACTGCTCTTTTTACTGACTCCATAGTTCTCTGTTTGGAGATTATCACATAGTTAGAATCATACTACAGGAAGCCTTTTCAGATTGTCTTCTTTCACTTAGAAATATGTATTTAAGATGCACCTATGCTTTTTTTAGTGCTAAATAATATTCCCTTGTCTGAACGTACTGCAGTTTACCCATTTTCCTACTAAAGGGCACCTTGGTTGCTTTTAAGTTTCGTCAATTATAAAGAAAACTGCTATAGACATCTGTGTGCAGGTTTTTGTGGACATAAGATTTCAGATCCTTTGGGTAGACATTAGTGGGAATGTGATTGCTGGATCATTTGGGAAGAGTATGTTAGTGTTGTAGAAAACTTCCAAACTGTCTTCCAGGCTGGCCTACCATTTTGCATTCCCATTAGCAATGAATGAGAATTAACTGTTGCTCCACATCATCCTAACTGGCATCGGGTGTTGTCACTGTTCCAGTTTTGGACCAGGTGTCTTCAAACTACGGCCCGCGGGCCACATGCGGCCCGCAGAGGAGTCTGATCCGGCCCGCCAGGTTTTTTGGGCAGTGAGTGCAGCCGAGGTGTTACAGTAGGAATTAGTAGTTCATGTAGTCTGGCCCTCCAGCTCTCTGAGGGACTGTGATCTGGCCCCCACTTTAAAAAGTTTGAGGACCCCTGTAGATGTGCAGTGGAATCTTGTTTTAATTTGCATTTCCCTGGTGATACACAATGTGGAGCATCTTTTTATATGCCTACTTATAATCTGCATATCTTCTTTGGTGAGCTATCTGCTAAAGTGGTTGGACCATTTGTTAATGGTCTGTTGGTTTACTTCTTATTAACTTTAAAATATATTTTATATATTTTGAATGACAGTTCATTATTAGATGTGTCTTTTGCAAATATTTTCTCCAAGTCCAGGGCTTTTCTTCTTGATACTATCTTTCACAGAGCAGAAGTTTTTATTTTTTATTTTAATTAAGTTCAGCTTATCAATTATTTTATTCACATGTATAGTGCCTTCACAGTTTTATCTACAATAAAATGTCATTACCAGCCCTGTACAGTGTGGCTCAGCATATGAGTGTCGATCCAGTAATCAAGAGGTCACTGGTTTGATTCCTAATAAGGACATATGTCCTGAGTTGTGGGCTTGATATCCAGTAGGAGGTGTGCAGGAAACAGCTGATCAACTATTCTCTCTCACCTTTGATTCTCTCTCCCTCTCTGTTCCTCTCTAAAATCAGTAACAATATATTTAAAAAATAAAACATCATTACTATATCCAAAATCATTTAACTTTCTCCTTTGTTATTTTCCAGTTTTGCATTTTATGTTTAGATCCACAATCCATTTTGAATTATTTTTTGTGACTTTTGTGTCTAGATTTATATTTTGCATGCATATGCTCAGTTTTTCCAGGACCACTTGTTAAAAGAATAATTTTTGTTTCATTGTATTGTATTTGACTCTGTAAAAGATCAGTTGACTATTTATATGTGGGTCTATTTCTGGGATCTTTATTCTGCTCCACTGATCTATTTGTCTATATCTTCACCAGCAATACCCTGCCTTAATTTCTGTAGCTTAATTGTAAATCTTGAAGTTGAGTAGTGTCAGACCTCCAACTTGTTCTCCTTCAATATTGTGCTGTCTGTTCTAGGTCTGTTGTCTCTTCCTGCAAAATTTATTCTTTTTAAAAAATATATATTTATTGATTTTTTTATAGAAAGGAAGGAGAGAGATAGAGAGCTAGAAACATTGATGAGAGAGAAACATTGACCAGCTGCATCTTGCACACCCCCAACCGGGGATGTGCCCACAACCAATGTACATGCCCTTGACCAGAATCGAACCTGAGACTCTTCAGTCCGCAGACCGACGCTCTACCACTGAGCCAACTGGTTTTGGCTCTTCCTGCAAAATTTAGAATTGGGTTGTCAATATTCATAACAGTAATTTATTGAGATTTTAATGGTATTGCTTTGAATCTATAGATCTAGTTGGGAAGAATTCAAGTCTTGACAATATGGAGACTCCCTGTCCATGGACATGGAATATTTATGTATTAATTTAGTTGTTTGGTCTCATTCATCAGTTTCATAGTTTTCCTGATATGGATTTTGCGCATATTTTGTTAGAATTCCACTTAATTACTTTATTTTTTTTTTTGGATGCCCATATAAATGATATTTTGCTTTTTGAAAACTTTCAAATGAAGGACAAAATGGAAATGAAAATTAAGGCAGTTTAAAATAGAAGTAAAGTGATTTAAAATAATTTTAATAAATTAACTTGATCCTATTTTGAGCAACTTACTACTAGATCAACAACTCCCCCTCTCACATTCATACAGAGTTCACTTGCCAAGCTACGCCTTTCTGTTTCTTTCAGCTACACCCCCAGGGAACCCATTAGCTCCTGGGAACAACCATCTCACCCGTTAAAAATAAAGTGAGAAAAACCAACTGATGTATTTATGTTTTAAGATTCTTAGCAAAAGCAATATTGTGTATTTATCTCACAGTTTTCAGTGCCCAGTAGATTATACATACTTAAAGACTTAATTTATATAGAAACTAGAGGCCCGATGCACAAAATTTGAGCAAGGGGTCAGGCCCTCACAGCTCTGGTTGCCTTATGGCCCTGTCCCCTGCCCACTGGTCATTCCAGAAGGTCTTTCCAGAAGGTCATTCTACCATCCAGTCTAATTAGTAAATTAGCTCTTTATTATATAGGATTAATTTTAATTTATTTTATTTTTAAAATATATTTTTATTGATTTCAGAGGAAAGGAGAGGGAGAGAGAGATAGAAACATCGGTGATGAGAGAAAATCATTGATTGGCTGCTTCCTGCACACCCCATACTGTGGATCGAGCTTGCAACCTGGGCATGTGCTTTGACCAGGAATCAAATGGTCAGTGACATCCAGGTTCAGAGGTTGGTGCTCAACAACTGAGCTACACTGGCTGGGCTAGAAATAACTTTTTATACCTTGAAAGGAAACATTGGTAATTTTTTCTCTTAAACATCAGATAGTTAACTGTTTTCCATCTGAACATAGGCTTTTTAATGTAAGGAATGAGACAATGATAATTTTCATTTATCAGTTTTATTGCCCCCAAAGTACTGACTACAGCACAAGGAAACAATGAACACAAGGAGTAACTGGAGGTAGAAAAAGACACCAGTTGAACTAAAATTTACTGCATTGGTGCTCAATGGAATAAATTAATTACTAGATACCTGAAAAAGTATTAATATTTACAACAAACAAGTGTGCTGTAATATATATAATAGGTAATAAAATAGTATTATAATTAAGATATTTACAAAGATATGAGTTACAATAATATGTTTCTGAGAAAAGTTAGAAAACTATAGGTCAATTAGTAAAAAAAAAAAAAAAAACTGAAAAAATTTATATGGAAATACATGCTGTGAAGCATTAAATGAAACAATAGAAAAGAGTGCTTCATAGTAGTTATTAATCTATTCTAACCATGAATAGAACAACATGTTTCCAAAGTGTTTTAATTTGTGCCAAAATACCTTTATTTTAGGCCAACCTCAGAGCCAGTCTTTCTCTCTTGACATTAAATCCCTTCCAATAATATTACATAATCTTTTTACAGCAACATTTAAACATTGCCTTGGTATAACCAGGATTAAAGGAGCCAGGATAGCTGTTAGTAGACTCTCCCATTTCATGCTTTAAAAAAAAAATTAATATCTGAAGTGTTCATTTTGTGGTGTGAAAGCAGCATCCCAGAGAATTTGCAGGCTTGGAGATTGGAATGGACTGGAATAGGAGTCAGCAAGCTATGGCCTGTAGGCCAGCTGCTGATTCCTGTAAATAGTTTCATCAGAACACAGCCACGCTCACTTGTTTACTTAATGTCTGTGGCTGTTTTCCAGCAACAGAGGCAGAGTTGAATAGTTGTGACTGGAAGCCTCAATTATTTACTATTTATGATTAAGATAATGTTATGAATTTACTGACTCATGATTTAAAGAAGCACTTTTTAATAAATAGAACTCTTTGTGATGCTAGAAGCAGTCTATATATGTGCTATCTAATATGGTAGCCACTAGCCACATGTACCTAAGAGGTACTTGAAATGGGACTAGTTTCACTGAGGAATTAAATTTTTAATTTTATTTCATTGTCATTAATTAGAATGTAAATTTGAACAGCTGCATGTGGCTGCTCTATTAGGACAGATATTGGGCATTTCCATCATCACTTAGTTGTGTTAGGTAGGCAGTGCTGCCCTACCAATCAGGAAACTGTTTCTTAAAGAGCCACAGCATAAAGCACATGACTCTGGAGCAATTTAAATGTGGCTAGTATAAATGAGAAACTAAAATTTTAATTTTTATGTCATTTTAATTAATTAAAATTTAAATAGCCACATGTGGCTCATGGCTACCGCAATAGATAGTGTGGGTTAGAGCAGTGGTTCCCAAAGTGTGGTACCCAGAAGTATCAACATCAACTGATCTACTGATTCAGGAACTCTGGGATAGGGTCCAGGAAAATGTATGTTAAAACACTTAGAAAGTGTTTCTCAATATTTAGCATTATCATTACTATGTAGCAGGCCTGTTAAAACCCAGATTGCTAGAATTTATACTGAGTGTCCTAGTAAGTTTCTGAGGACTAAAAAATGCTGCTAATCCAGACATTTTCAACCTTTTTCATTTCAAAGCACACATAAAATAATCACTAAGCAGTATACCAAAACATTTATTTTTGCTACTCGGACAAAAAAAAGTAAGTTTAATTTTGATTCATTCACACCAGATGGCTATTGTTGTATTAACAGGTGTTTTTGTTTGTTTGTTTGTTTGTTTGTTTTTAGTTTACTTATTGTTGGGTTTTGAAAATGGTATATAATGGTATATTCTGGATTCAAATCCTTTGTTGTATATATGATTTGTAAAAAATTTCTTTGTTGTTCTTAACCTCATTTGCTTTCAATACTGTGATACACTCAATTTCATTAATATATGGCTACACATTAGTTTGATTTATTTATTACATCATTTAGTATAGGTAATGGATAAAATAGACAAGTGCCTTAATACAATTCCTGTAAAGAAAACTCTGGCTGAAAAACTGCTAATAAGGCAGGCACAAGGAAACAATAAAATGGCCCAATTGATACTGGGGCCATCAAAGAATCTCTTGATCATACAAATTATGAGAGAATGCTGCCAGGGCTAAGTGATCTGGCATATATATTTGTAAATGTGTCATTTTTACCAGGATTGAGAAAACAGTGCCTTTTGAAAATTATTATTGCTATGGAGAAACTTTTTAAAAAATGGATGGTAGGAAAATTTGGAGTGATTTTGTTGCTAAAAACAATGCAAATGTGTCATCTTTTTAAAGTCTCATGCCTGAACACTTAAAGACTATGGAAAAAGAATTCCCAAACCTGTTTTAATATATTACAGCTGAGGAACATTAACTGTACCTATTTGTTACAAATATAAAATTAACACTCTCCATTTCCTAGAAGAAATGAGTGATATTAGGGAAGATGCAAATTTATAGAATCTTGTTCAAAATTATCAGGTAAGGTTGAAAAAATAGCATTATGATTTTGTAAGTGTAGCCATCATGGACTTCTTCCATGTGGATGTCTTTGAGAGGGTACGTCTTTTTCAGTTGTGACAGGCGTGGAAAATCAGGGATCAAAATAAATTCAAGTTATTACCATACTTTTTATGTTAATTTTAAACAAAGCCTCCATAGAAATGAATAGGTCAGAGTTTGAGAGCTTCCAGTTGGTGCATTCCTAGAGACTGGGTAGAATGTTGTCTTTGGAGAGTGCATGGAAGCTCCATGCCCTTTCCCAAAACCTTGACCTCTGCATGTCCTCATACGGGTATGTATGTAATAGCCTTTTATAGTAAGTCAGTAATCCAGTACGTAAATCATCCCCTGAGCTTTGTGAGCCCTTCTAGCAAATTAATCAAATCTGGGGAGGCTGTGGCACCCTCCTGGAAATCTCATTGGTTAGAAGCCCAGGCTACAACCTGGACTTGCTATTAGCATCTGAATTGGATGGCTTTGTATGACTGAGCACTTAACCAGTGGATTCTGATCATATCTCCAGGTATATATAGTGTCAGAATTGAGTTAATTGTTTGGTGTTGGGCAAAACCCCCACACATCAGTATGAGAATTGGGGGTAGAATTGTAATTGTATAGAATATATTAGTTTAGAAGATTTTATTGATTGTTGATGGGGTAATTCCCCATCAGCAACTTTGGAGAGCACCTCTAGGCAAGAACATGCTAATACCCTTGGGGAAAGCAAGTCTTCAGCAGGATTGTATTTGAATATTCTAGAGAGATAAGGATAAAAGAAAGAAAGCAAGAGTATTAGGAACTTCTTAGATAACTCCACTGAACAGAATCTGAGACTGAGGAGGAAAGGAAGAATTGCAAGGTTGCACAAAACATTGATTCTGCCCTCACAGATATTAAATTCTAGTGAGAAGGGCAGAGTTATACAACTTAAAACATCTCTTACTCTGAAATTTTGCCAAGAACTTGCTCTTTGGTTGGGTTTTCAGTGTTCCCTGGATGACTGTCTTGAAAAGAGTGATCTGTATAATTTTGAAAGCAGACAGCAGGATAAAGATACCTGTTAAGTCAACTCATTCAGAAATGCTGTGGCCACTAGACCAGATGGGCCCCAAGGTCAAGTCCAGGACATTCCCTTTTTTTCCCCTGTAAGGAGCAGCATGATGCTTTGGATCTTAATTTAATCAATGTACCAGAAACATGTGTGTGATCCTAATTATAGTTAAATGTACAAATACTTCAGAAATCTTAAATCCATATAGAGAATCATAGGTGCAATATATAAGTTAAGAAAATGATACCCTTTTAACTTGAAAAGCAGTAATTTTCCTAACTTAAGAAGTCTTTATTCTGAAATATAGGAAGTTAACTTACTTTGTCCCACATGGTTTTGGTTAGGCTTCAATAATACTTTTATATACAGTTTTTATAAAAGAAACAATCAAAACGGTAGGCCAAAAAATAAACAACTAAACGTCTACTTGAAATAGTAATATTAATAAATATTGAATGTAGAGGAAAAAAGAATGGAAGACTTAAAATCTGCCTAGAACTATAAAAAGAATATTAACAACCAGACATGGATTAATTGCTGTCATTAAGTAATAAGTATTTTTAATTGCACAGTAACATAACTTTATAACATTATTTAAAGCAAAATATTGTCAATTAGGAAAAATAAGACATCTATTGTAGTAAGCTGTCTGGACGGCTTTTGCAAGGACATATTCAGAAGATGATAACCTGTTTTCAAACCCTGCTGTTGTGTATATGGCTATAATAGCTACAAATATGAAATATTTAGTTCACATTATTTTCTTATCTCATGTGACAGCCAACCTGTTTCATAATACTTTAATTTGCTTGGAAAGATAAAGTATTCCATTGAAAATAGAGATAGCATTTTAAGGTGACTATTTCCAAAAGTTCTTAAAACCTATTTTACATATTTATTTGAGAAATGTTTTTCAAAATCTCATAGTTAAAATTTAATTGTTTTTTTGAAAAAAAATATATATACTGGTTCATATATATAATTGTATTGATTTTTTATAGAGACAAAGGGAGAGGGATAGAGAGAAACATCAATGGGAGGGAAACATCGTTCAACTGCCTCCTGCACACCTACTGGGATGTGCCTTCAACCAAGGTACATGCCCTTGACTAGAATCAAACCCAGGACCTTTCAGTCCACAGGCCAATGCTCTATCCACTGAGCCAAACCTGTTTGGTTAAAATTTGTTAATCCCATTTCATGGATGGGAAAAGAGATAAAACATCATGTTCAAGACTGAAGTGAAAGAAGGAAGGAAAGTGCAGCAGAGACATGAGAAAAATTGAATGAAACTTAAAACCAATTTGCCCTTCTCTCTTTCCACTGATCTTTGATTTATTAGAACTGTGCACTATAAAATTACCCTCGTTCAGGAAAGCATTACATTCCCAAACATATTAAAAATCATCCCCTTGTCCCCCTCTTCTTTTCTATTTCTTCCCAGTCCCACTCACACCTCCCATCGTCTGTGAACATGTTACTGTTCACGTGTTGGAGAACGAGGTCTCTCAGCATGTTTGTCACTGTCATGTTTTGATTGTTTGTCTACAGCACCCAGACTTTGTTCCATCTTTGGCACACAGACACTGAAATGACATGGTATGCCGGAAAATCCAGGTTGCCTTTATAACAAAGAGCATGTTGCCTCTTTAGGGAACAATGACTCACGATGAATGAGCTATTCAAGTGTTTGTCATACTTCCAGCACTGGATAAAGCAGAAATCTGGCCCAATGTTGAGAGTGGCCATCTCTTTTGTAGCCAGTACTGGAATGGTTAATTGCTTTGTGGCTCTCGGAGAAACAACAATGAGCCACTGCATCCCAACCAAAAACTAAACTGACAGATCACACTCAGCTGCTTGAAACAGATGGTTGCTTACGGGCTGACAAAGCGAACATAAACTGTAGAGGCTTTCTTCTCTATTGCAGCCCTGAAGAGGTGAAAAGAACACCTTCCTTGTGGTAGGACAGTCTCCCTCCCCCAACACACATGCACTTCACACCACAAAAGCTAAACTCCAGCATCTTGTCATCTCCATAAGCCATTGCTAGTCTTTGGCCATGCGAGATTGCATTCAGGGGAAACTGAAATGTGGCTCTGTGATTTTTCTACATACATGAAGACTGATGGACATTTAAAACATGAGAGTGGATGGGGGAGAGGGACAAATGCTTCTACCCTAAACCTGCCTCTGACTTATAGATGGCGGTCGTTCAAACCATTCCTTCTGAGAACCAAGGAAGGCAAAGGACTTACTAGGATGGTGAAAATTCACAAACCAGAGGAACGGTATTTTAAATTTTTGAAAAGCAAGTCTCTAAATAAAGATTAAAAACCCAGATGTATGCTCTTTGGCTCATCGGGGACTAACTAGACTATGGCAACTGGCAATGTATCTTTTCAAGTTGCTGATGAGGTGGAAGGCAGGGACAAGTTCTGGGATTTCTCTAATAGCTATCAAGATGAGAGCTGGAATGAGATGTGGAAAGGGCAAGGGAACTGAAAGTCAACTGCAACTCCTCTTTGGCACAGGCAGGATGTTGGAGGCACTTGCTAATGACCACAGAGTGCTGAGCCTTGGAGAATAGAAAGATGTGTGACTGCTTTCAGACCCTCAGATTATATCCCTCCTCCTCTGTGACTAAGAGCATTTCCCATCTGTTCAGGGGTAGAAATACTCTACAAACAGGAATTGTTTGCTTTGTGGAAGTGAGTATTGGAGGCCTGGGACAGAGAAAACCTTCAAACTTGGTCTTGTTAACATTTGTGCTACTGGACTGACCAAGATAATTGAATTGTCTCCAGTTTGTATAATTTTCGTGAAATCAGCTAAGTGTTATATTTTGCACTTGGGTCCATGTTCCTCATCAATTTTCTGTCTTACAGGCTTCCTCTTTTTCTTTCTACTAAATTTAATATGCCCTCTTTCTAATTCATTGTATAATACAATTCTTCATTTCATTACTTTGCCACTTATTTCAGCACCTGCCCCACCTTTCTGCTTTCCCATTTGGTTTCTTCATCTGCTATTTTACCTGGGGGATCTTATTAACTCAGTTGCCACCTGCCATGCATATTAATGACCCCTCAAGCTTCCCCCACCTTTGCTAACCCTGGCCTGTTGCACTTTTCTACCTTTCTCTTGCCTCTCAGAAGCCACCACTTGCACACCAAAATGAAGTCAATATGCCCCAGACACACAGTGGTGCTTCATAAAACAGTTTATCATTGGTATTTCTTCCCAAAGCATCTCCTTCTCACCAGTTTTGTGTTCAAATGGGCAGTGACTTTTTATTCCAACATCTCACTTAGAATTTGGGAGAGCATTTCAATTCTGCTGCTCCTTGCTCAGAAAGTCCCTTGATAAAGAGTCTTTGCTTTATTTTTTAACTTTGCACTGACCAGCCTCACAAGTCATCTCTTCCTTTGTACTGTTCTCTTGTGAGCCAATATGTTTATCACATCCTTTTGATAATATCCTTTCTAACTTTATCTGCATTGCTTCTGGTGTTTAGCCCCACAGAATTGCCTTATCATGGCATTGTTTGGGGAGACCTTGAGAATAATTCATCAAGTTTTATTTTTGTCTCTAGGAGCTGGAGGAACCAGGCAAAGAGGAAATTATAAAATGTAATTTTTTTAAAAGGGGGCCTGGCTATCTTCCTGTGCAAGTTCCTATGGTGTTCACACAATTTTCTTGTCTTCTGGGTTTTCCCATAGGCTCTCTTTGTGATGCCTGGTGAAATGTTCATAGCTGAAACATGTTTTCTCCCATGTAACCATGCATATCCTTTTTGTCTTTTGCCTGTCCATGTCAGGAAAATCAAGCTCTCTATGTTTAGAATGTAAACATTGTTTCTTGGTGTTCCAAATTATCAATTGTCATGCCTTTAGTTCTACATAAAATTTTGATTTCTCAACTTGGACTTTTCAACTTGAGTGCTTTAGATAAACATATCTATTTCTGGTGAATGATGTAGCTATCGTTGCATTTGATGCACTGCCCTGAAGGGATTGACTTGAAGTCTTATTTTCCTAGAATCTGCTGACTCATGACTTATACTATGGATTATATAAAAAAAAAAAGTGGGGATGTCAGGGGTAGAGTAGGACTCTATTCACTGCCAGGCTTCAGGGTCTCTGTTTTAATAATAGATAAAAGTTCTTAACAAATAGTTTTTGTTATCCTCAGCTCTTCAATAAAACAAAACAATACACACACACACACACACACACACACACACACACATATACACACCCCAAAAATCTCTGCAAATATTTACTCCAATTCTCTATTGAACTTCTCCTGCAAAGCCAGGCTCTAAAGGAAAAGCTGTACTTGGAGAAGCGAGCATCTAAAATTGCTTCTTCCAATATTCTATAATGAATCAATGTGCATAATTGGAAATTCTATCCCTACTTTATGGATGTGAAAAGTAAAGCAGGAATGATCTGTGCTCCGTTATGACAGGACTTGGCTCTCTACTATGATGGCTTATAAATAATCAACTATATTTTGCTTGTGTGAGCATATGTTCATGACCTAGCATATTAACCACAGGGTGACACATTTTTATTTATCCCAGATGTTCCAGAGGCAGTACCTTGCTCTATGACTGAGCATGAAACTTATTCTATTAGACTTGAAGGGAAGTTTTTGGAGATGCTACAGTGGAGAACTTGTGGGCATCCAAAGGGCTCCTGGTTGGCTCTGCTGACTACTTTCCAACTTATGGTAGAAACACAACTGGAACTCTTGGATTGTCACTCCTCTTCACTGTTGTGCTTTGAAAACATAACTGTTACTATAGTTACTTTGCTGATTTGGAATACTGTGGTGCAAGAATTGCTTTAAAGTGCTGAGCTCTTTTCTTGCTACTTAAAGCTCATTTGAAAATTGATAATAAGCAATGTTATCTTTACATTGTAAATCCTACAGTTTTCTTTTGCTGCTTGTTACTTAACAGCTATTTCAATACAATGAGGGAATATTTTTTTACCTATGGAACTTACTAAAGAAAAATAAAGTAAAATTTTATTTTATAATCTAGCTCTGTGATGAGTAATTTAATATGGTAACTTGGCTGGGCTATGGTACCAAGGCTGTTGTTGGTTTTTTAAATATATTTTTATTGATTTCAGAGAGGAAGGGAGAAGGAGAGAGGGAGAGATAGATACATCAATGATGAGAGAGACCCAAATATTCTCATTGATCAGCTACCTCCTTCACTGGGAATCAAGCCCACAGGTATCATGACCAGGATTGGAACCCTGACCTCCTAGTTCACTGGTCAATGATCAACTACTGAGCCACACCAACAGGCAGTACCCAATTTTGATAAGTGGTGGTCTAGATGTTGATGTGAAGGTATTTTTTTTTAGTGATTAACATTGAAACCAGTTTACTCCGAATAAAGCTGGTTACTTTCCATAAGGGGAGTGGGCCTTATTCACTCAGAAGTCCTTAGGCAAAAAGACTGACATTTACTGAGGAAGGAGGAATCCAGTCAGCAGCATACCTTCAGGCATGAATGATAACATTAACTCTACCTGGGGTCTCCAGTAGATTTCAGACTTGCCCCACCCCCACCCCAACATACACACAAAAAGCCAATTTCCTAAAATAAATCTCCCACTCTATATACACATCCCATTGGTTCTGTTGCTCTAAAGGGTTATATTACAAGTTCCATCATTTATTAGTGAATTTGTATTATTTAATGCTCTACTCCTCAGTATCTTCATTTCTAAAATGGATATCACAGTAATACCCACATCAGTGGGGGTCTCATGAGGATTAAGTGAATTAATGTAAATAAGATTCTTAGAACAATGCCTGACACATAGTTAATATATATATAAGTTAAGATATAATTGTGGTTTATATCATATATTGTATATTATATAATATCTACACTAATAAAAGGGTAATATGCTAATTAGACTGGCTGACTGACCATTTTCTGGATGCCCAACTTCCTTTTGGACAAAGCCACGGTGGTGGGGCCAAGGCAGAGGTGGTTAAAGGCCATCAGGCTGGCAGGGCAGGACAGTTGGGGGCCATTATGCTGGCAGGGGAGTAGTGAGGTGGCGATCAAGCCAGCAGAGGTCGTTAGGCAGTCAGGCAGGCGCGTGGTCAGGAGCCCATGGTCCCAGTTTGTGAGAGGAATATCAGACTGCCAGTATAGGCCCATTCCCTATGGAATCAGGCCTAAACCAGCAGTTGGACATCCTCAGAGGGTCCAAGACTGACAAGCTGACTGATAAGACTGACAAGAGAGTGCAGGACAAGCTGAGGGACACCACCCCTTGTGCACGAATTTCATGCACTAGACCTCTAGTAATAATAATAATAATAATAATAATAATAATAATAAGATCATCATCATCATCGTCGTTGTTATCATCATTTTTAGTCACAGATAGAAAAATGCTGCTTTACTTGCTTCTTAAAATTTGAATATTTGCTTCTGCCAATTTTCCAACTCACCCAAGCATATGAGAGAATTTGGGGGTGATGTCTATTAATTCACCATTTATTCTGTGTCAGGTTTTCTGCTAGAAACTCGATATCACAGAGGTGAGCAAAACAGGCAAGTCCTTGCCCACAGGGAGCTCACAGTGCATTGGGGGTGATAAATACACACAGAAATAAATATGTAACTGCAAATCGAATTATGTGATGTGCAAGAAAACTCATGACTTTGACAAGAAAATAATCTAGAGCTTTTATAGTAAACACGAGAAGGGAGGTTGAAATTGGCATTTCTGAGATTTTGAGTCTGAGGCTGGAAGGTTGAGTGTGATTTAGCTGGAGGGAAGAGTTGAAAAGAACTAAAACAGCAGAAGAACTCTGGGATCTGGACTGAAACAGGAAGGAATTTTGACTTGAGGGGAAGAAAGCAAGAGGGAGTTCGGGCAGATAAGTGATTGCAGTTGGATGAACTTCAACTTCAATTTGAAGTAAATACCCCAAACCAATCAGACACTGCAAAAGATCATAACCTCATTCTATCCTAAAATGAGCTATTCTGAAATCTGTTCTTGTTCTGAAATTTGCTACTACCTTTTCTTTTTTTCTTTAATAACTGTACCTATCTTTCTTTTTATCATTTATTATGAAATTATGACTCATACCTTGTAGAAGATCTTAGTTTTCTTTCCTTCTTTAAAAAAATATATTTCTACATATCAAAACTTGTTCTCATCACTGTGATCTGGTTTATGTTCTCATCTAACAGTGCCCTGCTCTTTCCCTTTGACTCTATCATTCTTTGGCAGGGGATGTCCTTGAAGAGTATTCTCTTAAGGCATTTTTTAAGTCAATTTTGAATATCTATATAGATACACACATATAGATATGTAGAGATGATAGATAGATAGATAGATAGATAGATAGATAGATAGATGATAGATAGTTTGAGCCCTAGACAAAAACTAAGAGATTTTTGGGGCCCTTATTTTGTTTATTTTTATTATTATTATAAACAGTCCAGTGTCAAACAGCTTTGAAATTAGTCCCAGTGAGTAAGATTGCTGCTAATGGATTTTGCTTTTAGGGGAAGTTGTGAGTCTCAGTTTCCCACCCTGATTACTAATTATTATTGCCTTTGTCTTTCAAATTCAGTTTTGAGAGCAAGAGCTTTATTTAGCTGCAACCTGATGACTGATAATTTTGAGGAATATTTTACATGATCCCACTCTCCCATGCTTTCTATTTGAAGTGAGTTTATGAATGGAAATGCTCAGTTCATTCTAATCTATGGCTCATTACAAACGTGGAACATGTGTATGCATTGATCTTTCTGCCTTCTTCGCAGTGCATCTTCTTCGTGATTCATCTGTGAACAGGCGCCTGTTTCTCCTCAGCCTTTCCCTTAAATCTCGTCTCATGTGCCTCTCAATTAGAGTCAGTTGAGGAGGTGAGCAAGATTGAGACCACGGAGTGATTTTACATGCCGAGGGCTGCCAGCACATTGTGAATCCCTAGGGATCCCGGCCCATTACCAACCCAGTGAATCACTGTTTGCTTTTCCACACACAAAAAAAGAAATGTGCAGCTGCTTACTTCTGCCACTGACTTTGGAATTTTTTTCCCGTTTCCATCTGCCTTTTGTGTAAAGAAATTCTGCCTGAATAATTACTTGTCTGTCCCCTTTGCTCATTCCCAGCATCATCATTCTTCAACCTTCTGTTTCCAATTAGTTCTTATCTCGAATGGCTTATTGGTATCAATCTGTTCTCAGCATCACCAAAGTGCACAAAACTACCCTGAAACATGGGAGGGGGTGGGGTGTGTGGGGGAGATAAGGCTGAAATTTACTGAACAGTCCAGCAGAGTCTCCACGTTTCACCCCAACTCTTTCCTTTTCTCATGAAATCTGAGATAGGAGATGATGTCCAGACATGTTATTGATATAGCACATTTTGGAGCAAAATGACATGCGTGAGCATTGCAGGGATGTGTAAGGCCTGTGAAAATAGCCATTGTTAGACATCTGGTGTCAAAGAGAGCTGTTTCAAAACAAGTTCACAGTGTTAAATCATGGTGTAGACAGCTTCCGAGCAGCTGTCCACTGCTGGAGAGGGTGTCCTGAGACCTGTTTGTCAGTGGCTGCACTTTAAGCCTTGTGGGTCACTTTGATCCTTGAACTGCTGTGCCACAGGAAGATGGCTAACATTGGGCAAAAAGAACCCTCTGTCATTATTTGCAAACTAGCCATAAGGAGAGAGTAGCAACAAGATCAAGCAAGGAAAATAGCACCCTGTAGAGAGCGATTGAGCTTGGTTGGTTGAAGTATGGAAAGCACAAGTCCAAGGACATGTGTTTGATAAATATGTAGTTACTTATGCTCTGGTAAAAAGGGGGCTTTAGAGCTTATCTTTTCAAATATATTTTTTTCTATAGAAACTGACTTCTAGGAATATTGCATGGCTTTTCCAAAGTCATAGCTAATTAATGATAGAACTAGAACCTTCCCCCCCCCCCTTTTTTCCCCCCTCTTTTATCTACTAGTGAAGTGTTCTTTCTTATAAACCACACTGTCAAGAACATGTCTGGAAAAAATAATTTAAGAATAGTGCAAAGCCAGACTTACATTCCAGGAGGGTCTGGATTTGCTTGTTTTGGTCACTGCTTAGCCCCAGAATCAAGTCCAATGCTTGGCACAGGGGAATCATGCAATGATTATATATATTTATTTATAAGACGGGAGAAATGAAACCAACTACAGTAAGGAACCAGCATGTATTCAGTGCCTCCTATGGGCCAGACACTTTCACATGCTATTTTATTTGCCCTTCATCATGATCAGAAGAGTCTGGGACAGTCCCTCTTCCTTGGGTCTGGACTCTTCCAAGGAGAAGCCACTTTGTAAAGAGATTTTATCTGGTCACAGAACCAGCCCTTAAGGAATTTAAAAGTTATAGACTTTAGATAGAAAAACATCTGAGGCATTGGACTAACATCACAGTTTGATTTGGGAACCACATGGGATTGGATGTTAGCTATTGTTTTTAAAGATTTGTTTGACTGGAATTGCCTGGAAAATCATAGGCCCCATCTTTCTGGCCACTCTGTGCAAACTCCATTCAGTAACCTTTCCTCACTTTAAATATAATTAGGCTGCCTCCTATTCTGCTTATTTCTCCTTGCCATAAGAGACCCTGACTCTACCAAGTCCTATAAGAATAGGTGTTATTTATGACCTTATTCTGGGACAGTCTGGGGTCATTGACATGAATTTGACCTGACATATTCGGCTCATGTCCTTCCTGGGATCTCTTGACAAAAGTCCTGCTATTCCTTTGCATTGTCAGAAAAGAACAAGGTTTCTAAGGGTAAGTGGCTGTCAAGATAACACCCTGTTTTTCCTTGCTCTTAGTGTGTTTCATGCCTGCTTGGAGTGGTAAAGATGTGTAACCCTTAATATCCCATGCTGACAGGCATTCCATTCCTTTCTTTATCTACTCAATGTTGGAGGATAAAGATGGCATTACAGCTTATTTGAGCTTTCATGTATAGTCGGTATCAGCCTCTATTTAATGGTACATTCAACTAAAAAGTTCTTTTACTTCCCCTAGAATAGAAAAGTTGGCTTTAAACAATGAGGCAGTTGTTATCAACCCCATTTACACATGACAAAACCAAGGTTTAAAGAGGTTTGTGTGTTTTCAAGGTTCCTCAACTAGTACATAGGAGAAGCCAGAATGAAAATACAGGTTGGTCTAACTCAGAAAGCCACATTTTTTTCTGCTGTATCACTTTCCATGAGAAAAGATAAACAGATGTAAGAATAAATGCCATCTGCTTCTTGTAGATATTAAACAAGATAAAAGTAATAGCTGATTTGCAGAATAATAGTCCTTTTCATTTTTTGTAGTTTTGACACACACACACACACCCACACACACACACAGGTGTAAAATCATTGTTCATTTATATTTATATATAGTTATATATTCACACAGTCAAAATCAGCAAAATTTCACGAAAAACTCATGCAAAGCACTATATTCCTAGGACATCCGCAGTGTTTTGAGATGGTTTTTTTGTTTTGTTTTGTTTTGTTTTTTCATTTTAAATTGTGAGATTCCACCTGCCAGTGCTAGGAAGTGAACTGATATTGTCAAGTGGTCGTCTATTAAGAAGTTCTTGGTAGCAAAGCATGCCAGAGAGAGATTAATAGATTTCATCTACTAAATGAGCTCCTGAATAAATTGTTTCACCAGATTTTAGTTTAAGTAAAAATTTAACTACACAAAATGATTAGAAAAATATTAGCAATGATGTTTTTTCCCAGGAAATTTCTATGGAATTGCTATAGATAACCTTTGTGAAATCCCTTTTTTTTAAAAATCCACTTGGAATTTTTTTTAAAAAATTGTTGGTCCTCTAAGGTTCTGGACAGAAAAAAAAGCAACACATATTTTTTTATGGTTCACATATATCTATGCATTGAGAGATATGCCTGCAACCTAAGGCACTTCCTTCCTTATTTAGGTGTGTATTTATTTTTATATAGCTTTTGGCCTTTAGAAACCATACGCCTTTAGCAAACTGTGTCAAATGAACTGGAGTCCCTGCTTCTCTGAAAAGAAAGAACTCAGTTCTGAAGCTGAGATTGTAATCCTCAAAATGCTTTTAGCTATGGCTGATTGATCAGTTGGTTGACTGATTTAATACTATAGACATTGTGTTTAGGCATGGTGCATTCACCAGATGACCTCTCATCTTCCAAACAACCTCTAAGAGAGGTATTGCCATCATCACTTTACAGATGAAGAAACTGAAGCCAGCAAAACTTATGCTACTTGCCAAAACTCACTTACCTAATAACTGTTAGAGCTGAGATTGAAATCTGGATCTTAACAGAAAGCTCATCCAATGTATAGTTACATTTATTACTATAAAGAGCATGTTTAAATCTTAAACTAATAGCTTCTTTTATAAGTGATAGGGAAACAACTCATTTTTATGGGTTGCATATCTAACATTTGTCTTTCTTCTAGGCAAATTATAGACCTTGAAATACAATTTTGATGTTCTAAAAGCTCCATGAACCCAGTAAAGTAGAAGTTTAAGTGTCCACATAAACTACATGTGCATCAGTGGGAAAGCTCTTTGATGCTTCCATTGAGCCCTTATTCAAAATACAGAACTATTTTCTGGAGGAACATGAGACAAAACAAAATAGATGGTGTCTACAAACCACTTCATGTGTATGTAATTGGGCTATCTGATATGATAAACACATAATAATATATACTCAATTGTCATAAATAATAAGCCATTTTTGTTACCTTTGCATCTGGTAACATGAGTGACAATTTAGTATGTACACCTAAATGATCTGGTATATCACCTTCACCAGGAGCATAAGAAGACATTCTAAGAAAGTATTAGCTATTCAGTTTTCAATATTGTTTAAAGCATAAATTTGTGTGAAGCCATGTAGCGGAGACATGCATATCTGTACCTCTTCTTTCGGGCAGCTTCTCCCTTTTCTCTCCATTCCCCAGTTGCACCTCCCACACTGCCTTTATAAAAGCCCAACTTTTAACACGCACCTGGCTTCAGTGTCACAGCATTATAAGGAATAGCCACATGGAACATTTCTATATTGCCTGTAAAATTGCTATCGGGGACATTATAGAGCTCACTGTCCCTTACATAAAGATCTTTTTGACAAATTCATCTTTGAACTCAGAGATAGGAAAGTTTGCCTCTGTCGATGAACTGGTGTGCTTTCTTTTCACAGAAAATGTCAGCCCTATGGTCCATCATGTTGTCTCTTAGCTTAGGCTCTTAGGAAATGATGCACTAACTTGGCCCAAAAATGGCAGTGTTCCTCAGGTAAGGTTTCCGGTCTATATTCTTCCTCTGATTTTCCTCTTCAGTAATAATTTTTTTAAGAGTTACATTATTAAAATGTATTATCTCTTTTACCTATACATATTTTTACAAGGTCTTCACACATCAGATCAAGTTGAGAATTGAATGTACAAAAATTTGGTTCAACTGTGTAAGACAAAACCTCCTGGTCAGTACAATGTTTTTAACAGGCAAAACCAAGTTGTTTACAAACTAACTGTCCCAACAACCCTATACAGATTTAAAACGGAGGCATACAGAGAATAAGTAATCTGCCTAAAATCCATGCAGCTACTACCCGTTTCCCCGAAAATAAGACCTAGCGCATGGAAAGATAAGACATCCCCTGAAAATAAGACCTAGAGCAACTTTGGGAGAAAAAGTTAATATGAGACACTGTCTTATTTTTGGGGAAACAGGGTAGTAAAAAGGTGTGAGCAGCAGGAATGGCAATTTGGAATTTAACACTTTGAACCCTGCCCTTCCACTTTATTGCAACAGTTTTTGATCTTTCTATGCATTATAAAATAACATATCTATGCATTTTTAAATAACACATCATTATTTCTTTTTTGGATTAGGTTAGGGTGTAAATGAGTTAACAGAATTATGTATTTGCTGCATGTGCATGTGTGTGTGTGTGTGTGTGTGTGTGTGTGTGTGTGTATGTGTGTATGTATGTATGTGTGAAAGTGAGAGAAACAGATACATTTTCCCAAGATTTATGAACTGCATTTTATTGCTTATTCCCATGTAATTATCACAAAATTATCCAGACTCCATGAGGAGCATGACATTTTGCTAGATAAACATACACAGAAGAAAATATAATGAACATCTAAATTTTTGAGATGGAGGACCATGAGAATACATTTACACTGGGAATTGTACAAGTTCACTTAAGAATTTTCAAGGCCTTTCATAGGTTACTTAAGAAAGTGATTGGAGAGTTCAGCCAGTCTCTTATTCTAATACATAGATCATATTTTTCTGAGTGATCCTTCAATTTAATTTTGTATAGCAAAATGTATTTACTTTTATTCCTCTTGGTTTCAAAAAGGATTTGAGGCAGTTATGTGAATACTGAATATCTAAGTGACATATAATAGATTATAATAAAGTTCATGTTAACATGGATAGGGCTAAGAGATTAATGGAGCCTTAACCTATTGGTATTATTAGTTCTAGGAACCACCTCTTCTAATTCAATGTAAACATATATTTATAGATGTTTAGTATGGCTTTAGTTATAAATAACTTGTTTTTGTAAGTGTGGTATATGGTTTTTGGTAAGAGTCTCCACAATTTAATCTCTGGAATCTAAAATGCTTTTTAAAAGGAAGAGAATCCAAAGAGTCGATAGGATTAGGCGGGGCAGTACTGGATTAACAGGCATGGTTGAGGGATCCAGGCTTCTGGTTTGTGCCATTTTATGATTAACTGAGGGTCAACTCTGTTTGCTGTGAAAGGAGGCACTGCAAGAAGGGAAGAGGAGATGGCATTTCAGGAATGCACTTTCATGTGTGTGCAAGGTCATTAAACACTGTGAAGTTTGTCTGTGTCTGCTGTACCCCTCCACTTACCTTTTGTTTAATTTTAGATGAGATACCTACACATCCTCTACCTTCAACTTTGCAACTGGCTTTGAATGAATGGGTGCTAAAATATCCCAGCTGACATGGGTTTAAAAAAGGATTACATTTTGGAGAGTACTTCCATTTGAATAGGAAACCCCAATATATGGGAACTCTTCATGAGCCAAGGGAATGATCTTTCATGATTAGTATTCAGTCTGCATGGGAGGCCAGAGGCTGAGTTGAACTCAGAGAGATTTCTATGATGGAGTCATCAAAATCACATCACAGAAGTGTCCAAACCTGCTCTCAGGGATGTCCTCCTGGAAATATTCATTTTTACTAATCTTTAACCTTGTGAAGGAAAACCATTAATATTAGAAATACTATATTTTAGAAAACAAATCACAAAGTATGTAATAGCAGTTTTAATAATTAATGTATTTCTATAAACACTATATACTTTATTTAAAAAAATACTTTATAATCAGACTTACCAATAAACATTTTGCACAATTGCATATTTTTCCTCCTCTAAAATTAGGCTCTTTATTTTCACCAAAATGGCAAATGTATTTCCTCTTCATAGAGTTGGAGTAACATGTGAAGGCATTTAAAAAATTCACCCATCAATTTTCCTTTTTTATTTAGAAAACCATTAACCTATTTTTCATTGATTTTCCTGCCTCACAGTCATATCAACATACCTGTATTTATTTTTCATGGTTCAGTGTGCAGAAATGAGCAATGATTTTCTTCATCAACCATCCACCTAAAATTGTTTTGCTTTTTAGTCTGTATAAATTGTTTTCCTACCAAAACATAACAAATCAGAGTGGAAGGATTTATTGCCCAATTTCATTCTACTGGGTGTTCCCCTGTCTAATACAGGAGTATAAGATATTTGTGTCTGATGTCTTATAGAATGAGAACAGACTGTGTTAATACAGAGTTCTTACTTCTCTTCAGCTTAGCAGCATTCACCTTTGGTAGCCTTAACTCTTGTTTGTCCCCAATAAGAATCATCTCCTCTAGCTCATCTGGACTTCTGCTTCACTATGCTTTTAAATCTTATATACCCTTGATAAACACATTTCTCCAGCTACTGTCTTCTAAATAGTGTTATATGTAAACTTTTTATAATTGTGTTCCTATAACCTTTCGTCTGAACCACTCATATGACTTCTATCACTTGAAACCTTGATGGTAGATTTTTGTACAGTTGTATGATGTGTTATATATGTAAATAGTTACAAATCCACTCTATTACACCATTAATATGGAGCATCTACCATATGCCAGGTAATGTATTATGAACAAAGGATATTAAGAACAGTAAGACATAATTCCTGTCCTTGAAAGGTTATAGTTAAGTTATAGTGACAAACATATAAGCAAATAGTTAAAGTGCAATGCCACAATACAATAAGAGAAGGATTCACAGATTACTAATGAGACCCAGAAATATATCTTGGATATCATAGAGTATCTCCATAGTATGGTGAAGGCCTGGGGCAAGGAGTGGGGTGGGTTAAAGAGGACAATGAGGGGGAAAAGGGAACATCTGTAATACGTTGAAAAATAAAGATACATTTAAAAATGATTATGTTGAGTTGGGCCTTGAAGGATAAATTATTTGGAAGCAGAGGTACATTAGTAAGAAAAATTTTACAGAGTGTTAATGCAAAAACATTGAAACCTGTAAAGAATTTTTGTGAGTTTATTTGAACCAAACTGTCCACAGTTGCCTGGAAGCAGTATGTCAAGGGGTTGGGATAGTCCTCCAGATGGCAGGTTTTAATCTATTTTTATATATTGCAATCAAAAGAAGGGACATAGGTGGGTTACATGAAATCTATTGGTGATAGATTAGAGAGGTGGGAAAAAAAACAAAGCAGTGGTGGGTGGGGGGACCCCTGGGATTGGATAAAAAGTAAAATGATATTCACATATTTAGGTGGGTAAAGGATAGTCAACAGTCAACAATTAACATGATAATAATAACAATGATGGAACCTAAGGTAAGTTACAAGTTACCCAGACATTTCAAAGATATGTTATAGATGCAAAAAGACAGATAGGCTCAGTTAAGGTAAAGGTTGACATTGTCAGTGCGCCTAGGACTTAACTACTCACCATAACTGCTTTGAGTTAAAATTTAATTTCAGACCGAAACCGGTTTGGCTCAGTGGATAGAGCGTTGGCCTGCAGACTGAAAGGTCCCAGGTTCAATTCCAGTCAAGGGCATGTACCTTGGTTGCAGGCACATCCCCAGTAGGGGGTGTGCAGGAGGCAGCTGATCAATGTTTCTCTCTCATTAATGTTTCTAACTCTCTATCCCTCTCCCTTCCTCTCTGTAAAAAAAAAAATCAATAAAATATTAAAAAATATATATTTAATTTCAGCCCATCCTTTGTGGTTACTTTAGGTCTCTGAGTTTGCAAGACTGGCATAAAGGTCCTCCCTGAGTTTGTCAGGTTAGCATGTGGCCCCTTTTGTTCACAAGAGGAAAAAAAGAGTATGGCATAGTTGAGCCTCAGAAATCAGCAATTCCTTATTTACAGTTCCAAAGTCCAAAATATTCCATAAACCATGTGTTCTTCTTAGCTCTTTTGTTTTTTATCCTGATCTCATCTGAGCTCAGTTGTCTGAGAATCTCACCTGAAGTTGCTTGAGATGAATAATTTTGCTTTGTTACAGAAATATACATATGTTTTATTATGTGGTGTTATTTCAAAAATTTGATAACCTAAGGATGGGTATTGAATTTCCTTCATAAAATCTGAAAAACTCTGAATTCTAAGACACATCTGTCTCTACCCCTGTTGGATAAGAGATTATGGGGACAGAAGACGAAATTCTATTGGTTGTTAAGATGGAATGAAAAGATGAAACTGGAAAGATAATTTGGATCCAACCAAGAAGGATATTTTATTTGAAGGCTGATCAATTTGGACTTAAACCTATAAACATGGGAAGAAGCATGCATGAAAAGGTCTGGCTTAACATGATTTTTAAAGCTCGTGTCTTATATTCTTATTTTAGACTTTAGCAAGAATGACATGCTTTTTGAAACTTTCTCTGCAGTAGGAAGGTAGAATTGATAACTTGCTTCTATTTCCACATGGCTTCATTCACAGGATTACTGTAAGGCAGCACATTGCATCACACACACATAGCTTGCTTCATTTATTTCTCCATTTAATTAGAACATAAAGTAGAATCAAGAGACTATTACAATTCCTTCAGCTGCTCTTTTTTTTAGTTATTTGTTTATTTATAACTAGAGGCCCTGTGCATGAAAATTTATGCACTGAAGGAGGGGACCCTCAGCCCAGCCTGCCCCCACCCCCTCTCACAGTCCAGGAGCCCTCAGGGGCAGGAGGCAACCCAGTGATCAGGAGAAGGCAACACCCCCATCACACCTCTGCTGCTGCCACTGCTGATAGGGCAAGCCTAGGCCAGCCCTGGTTATTTGAGCCTTGGCCAGCCCTGGTTATCTGAGCCTCTGGTGGCCCTGGGAGGCTGTGCAGCTGCCATCTGAGGCTTGCCCTGAGTTGCCATCTGAGGCCAGCCCTGAGTTGCTGGGGGGCTGAGGAGACTAGGGCTCTCTGGAGGCAGACATGTGGAGCTGAGGGGACTAGGCGCCACCATCTTGTAACTGTGGGTGCCGCCATCTTTGAGGGCATGACAGTCACTTAGCATATTCCCTCCTTATTGGCTGCGGGCACTGCCATCTTTGTGAGAGTGTGTTGGTCAATTAACATATTCCCTCTTTATTAGCTAGGATATTTTCTTTGTTTATTGGCCTGCTGTTGTCCATTTGGGCTGCTATAACAGAACACTATACTAGACTGGGTGGCTTAAAAATAACAGAAGTTTATTTCTCAGTTCTGGAGGCTGGAGGTCCAAGATGATGTCAGCAGATTCAATGTCCAATGAGGGTCTGCTTTCTGTTTCATAGATGGCTGTTTTCTGTCTGTATCTTCATATGGGGGAATGTGTAACAGAGCTCTCTGGGGTCTTTTTTAAGGGCACTAATCCCATTCATGAGGTGTTCACCCTCATGGCCTAATCTTGTCCCACAGGCCCCACCTCTAAATGCTAGGAATTAGGTTTCATCATATAAATTTGGGGAGGACACAGGTATTCAGTCTATAATATTTACTTCCAACTCTCCCTGTTTCTAAAGGATTTAAGACAGCTGGAACTATCTCCTAACTTTGTACTGAATTCATTGATTAAAGTAAATGTTAGTTGAAAGTTCTCTTAGTGCCAGGCACTTTTCTAAGAGTTTCACACAAATTACCTCATTTAATCCTCACAACAATTCTGTGAAATAGGTACTATGATGCTGCTCATTTGTAAGCTGAGGAGACTTATGCCCAGAGATGTCAATTAATTTGCTTAAGGCCACTGAACTAATAGGTGTTACAGCTACAGACTTTCATCCTGAACACTAAGCCACAATGCCTCCCGATGAATGAACTCTGCATCCCATGTACTGCCCAGCAAAATGTGTCACATATCATAAATTCTCCAGATAGATTTGTTGATAGACTGAGTAAAGAAAATTTGATGTTTTAAAATTATAATTTGCTTGAACTTGCAAAAGTTACCTCTTTCTTTCAGTTACTTCATGCTACATGATTCTTAGTTCCCATTTAGGATGGTGAAGGAAGATCATGCAGGTATGTTCTATAATGTATAAGGATAGATTTAAGGTTTTATTATATTAATACAAGTATGTTGTGCTTGCTGTAAAAATTGTTAAAATTACCCCCAAAAAAGTGAGTAAAAATCCTTTCCAATTCCATGCCTCAAGTTCATTCCTCTGAGCAGTTGAGTATTTGCATTGACACATGACATTGATTCATACATTTATTCATATATGTATATTTAAAATAGTTTTACATATGTATAATTGTTTATTTAAATGTCATTAGTAAGTTTAGTGAGGTTAATTGCATATGACTTATATAAAATTATGGCTGCCATACTGTTACAAAATTTAGTAGTCTCCTAGCCAAAATGCTCAGGGTTGTTTCCACTGGCAAAAAAGGAATACTTGCATGACTCATGTGTTTTGTAAAGTAGTGTAGGTAATCTTGGTTCTTTGTGAGGTAAAGTGTTTTGCATGACAAGTAGGCATCTGCCATGGTTTAATTTAGCATACTTTTTAATGATCTACAAGAAGGGACATATAAAACAATTAAATTTACAGATGATGCTACATGGGAAGATGTTAAGAAAATCCACGAGGACAGATATTTATAGCACTTAGAAATATGTTAAAAAAATAGCAAAATGGTATTTATATTGCAAAATATTTAATTGACTATGTTAAAGGCTTATTAGTCAGCCACCATTTACTCATAGGAAGTGGAAGAAGGTAAACAACTTTTGCTTTTATAATTTTGGATGGCTACAAAACTATGATCACTCCAAAAACAAGAAAACTTGGTTCATCTCTATATCAGTGTATTTCATGAGTCTCAGAGTAATTAAAAGTTACCTACTTTAAAAATGCCATTTTAAGTTGTTTCATTCTAGAACAAAACTAGAAGAAAATTAATGTTTACTGTAAACCAGTGGGTGGTCATTTCATTTAAATCTATTATTGCTTAATTTTTTTAAAAATATTTTATTGATTTTTTTTTCAGAGAGGAAAAGAGAGATATAGAGAATTAGAAATATCTATGAGAGAGAAACATCGATTAGCTGCCTCTTGCACACCTCCCACTGAGGATGTGCCCGCAACTAAGGTATATGCCCTTGACCAGAATCGAACCTGGCACCTTTCAGTCTGCAAGCCAACACCCTGTCCACTGAGTCAAACCGGTTAGGGCTATTGCTTAATTCTTATTGTAAGGGTGTGAAAGAAAATATGTTGTAAATATTTTGGCTTGTTCATTTTTGCAGTTTATATCTGAATTTGACAATTTGTTTTCTGATGCAATATTTTCTTCTAAAATCAGACTTGTGTATGAACTCACATTAAAGTACCTATAGATATTAAATATGTAAAAATGAACAACTTTTTATCTTAATTGAACTATTTAAATTAAAATGCAATGCTACACTAGTTAACCACTCATAAGCAAATGTGTAATTCCTAAATGAGGCCAATTATTCAGAGAGAACTATGGAGAGTTGTGCTGATGAACTACAATAATAATGACATGTGCCTATAGTTGTTTGTTGTGTCTATGCCAGGCATTTGTACAATATCTATTCATCAGGCAATACTTAGTGAGAATGTGTTTAGCCATTATTACAAGGTATATGCAAATGAGGTTCCCATGAGACTTTGCAACAAACATTTAATTAGCTGTACAAAGAAACAGTTAAACAAACAAACACACGTTACAGAAAATTGGCTAGTGTGTATTGTTAATTTTGTGCACATAATTCCTTAATAGCACCATTTAATAACATGTCTTTATTACATGATAATTATTGAAAATGTGTAATTTTACTTGAAAATTAATTTTGTTACAGTTCTCATGTCCTCCTTTCTTACTATAAAAATAATAAATATGGTGAGTAACATTATTGGGATATTTTTTGTATTTCTTTTGTAAATTAGGATAATAGGATGTCAAAATTGAAATAATTATTCATCAGGTTGATACAGAAAGAAGAAATTCATAGAATAGTATATATTGGGAGATAGATGACAAACATTAGCTTTCATTTATCATGCAAAGAATAATACTGAAATATATTTTTAAAATTACTATATTCAAAAATTTCCATTAAACTTTTTATGTTTTTATTTTTATTCACTAAAATATCATTTCTTTTCTTAAAAATCAAATCTCATTAATGACATTTGTAGTTTGTATTTAAATGTCAAGAAAATTCTCTTTTATCAACCTGGGTCCTTTAACTATTATGTTTTCTTGCTTTAATTTAAAAAGGCATGTAAATATATTTAGGAATATATTTAGAATGAAATCAAATTTAATTTTCTGTTATCACACATTTCCATATGTTTTTAAGAATATATATTATTTTTCATTATTATAGTCTGTTATTTGCATAATGATTGACACAGAGAGTTAACAAACATTATTGTGTATCTCATAATATTGTAATAAGATACTTAGAAAAATACATTAAGAGTAGTCTTTTTAAGGGATTTAAAGAGTAATCACAAGTTATAACAAGGATGGTAGTTCACAATATCAAGCAAGTCTTTCAATTTTGAATATTAACTACTATTCATTGTGATTCAGAAATGCCTACTTTAAAGAGTCATTTCATTTTGGATGATCAAGAGGGGTTACTAGGTGTACAGCTGACCAGCCAGTCTTCCCAATATTATTTGCATCTCTGAGGTCCCCAAGGACAGAAAGGAGTCTTTTAATTGGTGATTCAATTTTAGTGGAAACCTGCATTTAGGAAATGAGGCCTACACTGTTGTCTCCACCAGGCGAACCTGCTCCTGTTGTCATGGTGATTTCTATAGCATGTGAGAGCCAGTGATGTGAAAAACAAGTAAGGCTTCTTCATTTATTTAGCCTTAAAGAAAGTTGCAGATATTAGCGAATGATTATTGAATATATATCTATATATTTTTAAGATATGTGAAAACTCACATTTGTGGACATTTTTGCTTTGGATAAAATTTAACTGTCTCCAAAACTTCAAAAAGTATCTATGTTTTTTTTTTTAAGGTAAAATAATCATCTTCTTTGTTTTAAATGAAAATGTCTTAGAACACCGCCTTTCCATGGAGCTATGCTTCAAGAAACAGGTCAGATTTCAGTTCATATATGATTTTTCTTTTATTTTGGATTAGCACAAAAGTGAGAGAATGACACAAGTTATATAGATTTTATTGTGTAGGATTAAGCTGCTTCAGCAATTTCAATGCTTGCAAAGGAGCCCTCCATCTGAAAGAAATCCCTAGCTTTTAGAGTAAAGTAGGAAAATGCATTTCAGTCATCAAACATGAGCAGGAAGCTCCTTCTCATTCATGGGGTGATTTTTCAATCTCCAGTTTCAAATGGTACAGGCAATAATCTGAGCTGCTTCTTAATAAATATTTGGACACAAGACAGTCCTTCCATTTTGAGCCACTCTATCCTTTCACTGAACTGAGGAAAATCTCTAAAATATTTTGTAAGTATTAGGAGAATGGAAAGATAAGCAGCAAAGGCTTTATAGTTAATACATTCATTGTTCACACTACATTTTGTTATGAAAATAAGCACATGGGAAGAAATAAAGACAAATCGTCCCCTAAAGTACAATGCAAATTTTAAAAATTAGTATGATTTTAAAAATATTATAGAATTCATGTGCAAAGTGACAGATTGGTACTCTGATTATTTGATTATACATTACTTTAAGGAAAGTCATGGTTAAATTATTTTTTTTATATAGGTAGCTACTCATATTAATTCATCATTGTGATGAATAGCCACAGTGTTTAATAAAGACCTTGATTTCAAGGGTTTTTAGATTGAAATACAGCATTTTCTAAATTGTTCTTTGGTGAAGATCATGAAGGGATTAAGAAGTACAAATTGGTTGTTACAGAATAGCCATGAGAATGTAAAGTACAGCATAGGGCCCTAGCCAGCTTGGCTAAATGGCTAGAGCATTGGCTGGCCTCTGACCAAAGAGTCTTAGGTAGATTCTGGTCAAGGGCATGTGCCATGGTTGTAGGTTCCTTGGTCCCTGGCCCTGGTCGGAGGCAACCAATCAATGTGTTTCTCTCACATTGATATTTCTCTATGTCGTTCCTTCTCTCTTCAACTCTCCCTAAAATAAAAAAATTAATGGAAAAATATTCTCGGGTGAGGATTAGCAACAACAACAAAAAAAGTACAGCATAGAGAATATAGTCAATAATAATTTCATTATTATGTATGATATCATATGGCTGTGAGATTTATCAGGATGATCACTTAGTAAGTTATGTAATGTCAAACACTCCAGTGTACACCTGAAGCTAATATAATAATGTAATTAAAATAAATAAATAAAAATAAAATTGTAATTATAATTGAAAATAAATAAATAAAATAAAAACATAAATAATTGGCAGAAATTTAAAGTCCAAAAAGATGCTTTTTGAGGTAGAAGTGCTCTTTAAATTTTTATTATTATTATTTTTAACTTTTTAATTATAGTTGCAGAAGTGTCCTTTTTTAAGAACATGTGACCATCTCTGTAGGTTGCTTCCTCTTGTTTTTATACCCGATCCTCTTCTCTCTTGCCTAATATAGAGGCTGCTAAAGTTTAAATTTTTTTTTGCTTTTGCACAATAAGAGTTTTGAGCAATGTTGATGTTTTCTATGATCAAAGAGTTTTACAGTCCAATTAGATGGGTAAAAGTTGCATTTTTATCACTGTTGGGTGATTCAAAATGGGTTTACATATTAAGGGCACAAAGGAGTTCTACTGTAGAGATCTGTTTAACTATGTGTTTCCAAACTCTTTGACCATCACATTTTTCTCCTTTGCCACAGAATATTTAAATTGCACCCTAGGGCACACTGTTGGTTTTGGAAACACAATTGGGAGCCATAATTTTAATAGAAGGAATTCTGACATTGTCAGGGCTGATTTTCTTTTCCTCAGGACTCTGGTAATCTTCATGTGTTTACATTTGGTATGTACCCTTAACATGCATAATCCTGATCGCTGAGGTTCCTAGAGACTGTTTATACTGCAAGTATGAATAAAAGTTCTCCCCTGGTCTGAAGTCCCTCATCTCTGTATTCCCCCCTCTCTCATCACCTTTTCCTCACAACTCCTTGGCAGAAGTGGTGGCAATGTTTTGTTAAGGGGGGAAAAGGCTTGGGGATATTTTAGCCCAAGGTAACTTTTATTTTAGCATTGCTGGTTATAATTACTATGTTGCTGCGTGGCAAAGTAACATACATAGAGTTAGAAGGTTATATTAGGAGACAAAGCTAGGGAAAACCCTTTTGAATGAGTTGAGCATTAATTGGCAATAATTACATGTGTGCATTGGCAATGCTACAATAAGCTAATGTAAAGGTCCATAGCATGGAAGCTGTAAATTTTGTCTGAAGTTTACCAACATATAATACCCTAAACCAAAACTGACATTTGTAATTGTGGAGAATGGAAGTAGCAGTTCTTCTATAACATAAGATTTCACTATCCTAGTATTTTTGTGTTGTTATTGATTACTGGGTATAGATGAGGAGTAGTTAAATGACTTCAATGACTATAGAAATGACTTCAACTATAACTATGACTCTTTCTGATATACACATTTTAAAAAAATTCTCTTTCAACTAGTATTGTTTTAGAATGTATGAAATAGTAGACTCCTCAGATGCAGTTGCCTCGGCTCATCCTCCCTGATTTGGGAGGCATGTAATTCTACCAGTGTTAGGGGCCACTGAACATGTCATTTAGTTCAGGGAAGACGAGAGGTACCGAGTTAGATTACTTGGTATGTCCCAGGACTCTCCTCCTCCTCATGTTACTTGTAAGCACTGAAACATTTATAGAGCACAAAGTGCACGGGCAGGATGGAAAGCCTAAGAGAAAGAGATACATAAAAAGGACTAGAAAAACAGTCAGTGGAAGTAGAGGAAAAGGCCAAACTAAAATAAGCAAGCAGGTGGGTGACAGGGCCGAAGTGTGAAGGAAGAGGGATGGGGGATAGCTATAATGGTTCACAGACAGAAAGATAAATGTTTGCAGAAACAAACGTGGGCTTGCACGTGTAAACGTCCCGGGATGCTCAGCGATTTTCCTCTGAATGCGATCAGCAGAGGCCTGGCCCGAAGGTCAGTTTATTCTGCATAAAACCATGTAACTTTCTGGCTTTCACTCTGCCATTTGCCACCTTCCCAGTGGGAGTTGTCAGCTCAGGTAATTCCTGTTGAATATCCTAATTACTGTCATTTACTTATGTAGCTGGATTCATTTAGGAGTGCAGGAAAAGGAACGACATGTCTACCGAGAGAGATTATTTCCTGTGTTAGCAGAATCCGTCTTTCTATACATAAAAGTCACCCAAGCAATCAGTACTGTATTCTTTAGAAACTTGCTGTTCCTCTGATTTCAGCTTCAAGTTCTCTTGTCTCCTGCAGCCCGACTGCCTTTGTAATTTTCTAAATATTTATAGTCTCTCCAATATTTCATCTCTCAGATTCCTGTATGAAGACAGTAGTCTTTTAAAGTGATGCTTACCACAGCAATTAGCAAATTTTCTCCTTTTCTGTGACATGAATGCGAACAAAGGAGAAAGAAAATTTAATTTTTTTTTCATTTTCTTTTAACATATGATCTTGCAGCAGACTGACAATTGAGGTTTTTTTTGTTGTTGTTGTTGTGTTTTTTTTTTAAAGAGCAGCTCCCCCTTCCTCAAGCAACTCATGTTTTCCCAGCAGTGAAGAAAATGAGTTATGAACACAACTGTTCAAAGTTACCTCATCACATTAGAATCAGATGGGGGCAGGGAAAGGAATCGTTTTGCTAGGAATAACTAGGAAGTGAGTTTTTGCAGGCACCAGTTCAGAATGAAAACTCAAACTGCAAATTAATTGGTTTTAGAAAAAAAATGGAAAAGAGATGTTGAATTTCTTGTGGAGATAAGGTTGCAACTATGCCAGATCTATTTAAGACAAAGTGAATATATTGCTGCTTCTAACATTTGGTTTCCCCAGATTATTACAAATTATTTCTTGACTCAAGTACATAGGAAAAAACTGACCACTGACTTTTGTGAGGCATACCAAACAAAATATTTAATTACCTTTTCTTTTCCCTCCTCCTGATTTTGGAAAAAAACACACACATTTATTTTGCCTTTTAAATCCACTTCTAGTTTAACTGGTTGCTTCTTATGCCCCAACAGACTTGAAGTGTGACTGTTGACTCAGCTTCACCTGAACTGAACATCCAACTATGGGTCTAATTTAAAAGGTTGAATGGCATCAAGTCAAATTGGGGAAAATCACTCAATTTATGACAGAGGGAAGTCAAAGTCCTTTAGGAAAGTAGGCATACTTCAAAACCAATCCCTTAGACTTTAATTCAGAGAAGGGTATTTTTCAAACCTTTTAATTTAACTCACATGCCTTGTATGTAAATGAAATGTGATATTCTCTTTAAGAGCATTAGGCTGAATAGAGAGAAACTTTTAAAATCTCCAGGGAGACCTTTCATTAGTGGTTCTTTTTACAACATCTGGCTAGTGACTTCTAACAGGCTGAAATTAGTGTCTTTTTCTTTTCAATTTTCTATGCTAAAACTATTATGAAGATTACCTGTGGTCTAGAAAACCAAACAAAACCATTCTGCATGTACCTCTTAATATGTCTTTTGTATTACATGTAGAATATAAAATCAGATTTTATGGTCTGACGGCATTTGAATTTGAATTCAGTCTGTAAGTAGCCTTCTCTGGCTGGCCAGGATGCTGGGGCATAGACTGGACTGACAGCTTTGCCTAGCTGGGGCATTCAGTGTAGAGTGTGGTAATTATATAACACAGTCAAAATCTATATTCTTAGAGAGTTCCAATCAGGCATATGAGGAAAAGTATTGAAGCAAGATGGACATACAGAGCTAGAGTGGAAAGGTAGCAAACAAAAATCGTGAGGCAATAGATACCTGAGGTATTCAGCAGCAATAGCTGACAGAAATAGTGGAAAAGGAAGTAGGATGAAAAGGAGGATAGATGTAACATAATACCGTAGTAGATCATGGGGTTAAGGGTAATAATTACCATATTGGAAGTACTAGAACATAAATGCTTACTACATCTCCCAAGCTCCTTTGCAGTAGGGTATGGCCAGATGTATAAGTTTTGGCTGTTGAGATCTAAGCAAAAATGTCATGTGGCAGCTTCTGGGAAGTTTCCCTATGAGATGACATGTGTGAAATATTAGCTTTTCTTTAACCTAAATGCCTTGGCTGTAGATGCCACTAATTGGACCATTGAGGTTATGCTTCATAGAAAGATAAGAAATAAGGAGATTGAGTCCTTCATACTGTGGACCACCTACCCAGATATTTATTTGAATGAAGACTTCAAATTCTCTTTTGTTTATGCTACTGCCTCCTCCTGCATCCCCTGCTATGATTCTTTCACTCAACCAAACCTAATTGTAAGTAATGCATGTGGTTGGAGGAGAGCCTAGGAAAAACTACATATTTGGATAAGAGAGGACACATGCAGATTTTGGAATTATTTAATGAATGTTTTTCTTCTAACATAAAGGTACAAAAATAAAATGTAGCTTCTTATCCCTAAAAGTGCTCAAGTGAAGCTTTCATGTTGATTTATGAAAGATGTTGGGGAGGAAAGGTTAGCATTTTATGAGGATGCTGGACTAGATGATTTCTCTGTGAATTTTATTAATACAAATAATTGTAATGGATGGATAAGTTGAAGAATCTGTATTCTTATAATTTATAAGAATAGTAAAGGCCCAGTACACAAATTTGTGCACACTGAAAGGAAATTAATTAGAAGAAATATTTTAGAGGCAGAGGGAGGTTGGCTCCAGGGCATGTCTAGCCTGTCTCACCCAGTCCAGATTGGAGCCAACTGGGGCTGGGAGGGACCACAGGAGGGCTCCAGGGCCCTGTCTGACGGCATTTGAATTTGAATTCAGTCTGTAAGTAGCCTTCTCTGGCTGGCCAGGATGCTGGGGCATAGACTGGACTGACAGCTTTGTTTGGTTTTGTTTGGTTTTCTAGACCACAGGTAATCTTCATAATAGTTTTAGCATAGAAAATTGAAAAGAAAAAGACACTAATTTCAGCCTGTTAGAAGTCACTAGCCAGATGTTGTAAAAAGATGTTGTCTCACCCAGTCCCAACCAGGGCTGATCAGAGTTATCTTGCCCACTCCACATCAGAGCTAATTAGGGCCAGTCTGCCAGGGAGGGACACAGGAAGCCCCAGGGCATGTCAGGACCATCTTGCCCAGTTTTGATGGGCCAGACCCCAACAACAAGCAAACCTACCAGTCATAGCATCTGCCCCCTGATGGTCATTGAGCATTGTAGCAACTGGTTGAGCAGTTGACCAATGGTCAACCAAACAGACAACCTAATGGTTGGTCATTTAGCATATTAGGCTTTTATATATATAGATTATTCCTAAGGTTTTGTTGTTGTTGTTGTTGTTGTTTTTTAATAAGGAAATATATTCTTAGTTATTTCTTATAAATGTACTAGAGGCCTGGTGCATGAATTTGTGCACAGATGCCTCAATTGGCTGCCCACGGGAGCTGATGGAGACATCTTGCCCATTCAGTGGGGAGGGACCATAAGAGGTTGGCCTGCTCAAGAGGTTGGTTGTGGGAGCACACTGACCACCAGGGGGCAGCTCCTGCATTGAGCATCTGCCCCTTGCTGGTCAGTGTGCATCATAGTAACTGGTCAAGTGGTTGAAATGGCCACTTAGTCTTTTATATATATAGATCATTGGCCATGTCTTTATCACATGACCCTGTCTCATTGTCTCTCTGGTCATGGGGAATCTAAAAGCAGCTTTTATTGTTAGAAGAATTTTAATTAGAATTCAATTATAAGAATATGAAAAGGCAAAGCACATAGAGGGGAACTCTACTTGGAATACTTATATCCAAGAAAGCACTTACATGCCTAACATATTAAGAAATCCAAATAAATAAATAAATAAAACAGATAATCCAATTAAAAATCAGTAAAATATTTAGGAACATACAGTTGACTAGTAGCATAGAAGATGCTCTTCAACATTATTAGTGTAAATAATAAGCATTTTGAATCTACTACCTATCCAATGAAATGGCTGAAATTGCAACAATCAAAAAACAAAAGTCCTGAGATACCAAATATAAGCAAAGATATAGAGAAACTGTAATTCTAATAAATAATGGCAATTGAAGTTGCTATAACTACTTTGGACAAGTCCTTAACAATATTTAGCAAAGCTGATTATACTCACATCACCAACTTAACATTTTCACCTCCTGGTATATTTCTAAGAGAAGTGCATTCATGGCTATATTAACCCTAGTAGCTGAAAACTGGGGTCAACACCAATATACACTTATCAGTTGAATGGATAAATATTTTTAGTATAATCTTACAATGAAAAATGCTATCTAGATTTATCTCATGCACATAATCATATAAGTCAGATACACATGAATGCACACTGTATGATTCCATTCATAGAAAAATCAATAGCAAACCTAAATTCTCATGATATACATCAGAATAGTGTTACATGTTAGAGGCATGAGGAAGACTTCTTTGGTTCTTGAACTATTCTTTTGCTTGATCTTGAAGGTGGTTACTGTGGTATGTTAATTGATAAACATTATTCACGCTATATATGTAAGATTTATAGACTTATACTTCTATAAAAATGTTTACAAAAATATAGTTCACATATTAGACATATACACAAAATTATATAGGAGTTAATCTGTGGAAGGAGTGGAAGAAGAGAGAGGGGCCTGGGGATAGAATTATGATTCCAGACTGAAATCTGAAGATTTCATAATGTCTATTTCAATTAATACTGATTTCTGGTAGGGAGGATTCATTTAAAAATCCTCACACTCAATAAATGGTCACTGTTGGAAATAATTGTGTATCACAGAATTGTGATATTTTCAGAGAGGTGCTTGCAGTGAATTTTTTTGCATGATCTTGGTCATCCATGATGGTTCAGAAATTGTGCTATTATAGCTGCAGTTTGGACTAGTTCCTTTGAGAAATGCCTGAAATGTGCCCGCCAAAGCCTATAAGTCAAGTTTATATTCACTAACATAATCTAAGCAAATATCTTACTTATCCCAACATCTTTGCTTTTATCTATCTCAAAAGAATTAGCATAGTTCCCAGGTTTGAGACTGTGTATATGCTACCTTTCAAATTAATGGCATAATATTTGTCAACGTTTTTTTTTTATTTTTTTTTTTATTAAAGCAAATCAATATACTTAGATCAATACCCATATTCCTATTTATTTACAACATGCTTACCTCTAAAATAAGACATGATTTGTTCCTCTTCCATGTTTTATTTCTCCTGACTGCTTCAACTCATTTAAAACCGTGGTTTGAAGGAAAAGGACTATGGAGTATTAGGGCTCATATTTAGATGTTAACAGGTATCAATCTTTTAAAAACTTTTATAGTAGTTATAATTTTCACCTTATGGAATAGCATTCAGGGTATTTAATTCTGGCTGTGTTAGAAAAGTAAACAATAAAATACCTCAGTGCCTTCATACAAAACATTTTTCTTTCTACTCACTTCACAATCAAATTTAGATTAAGGACTTTCCTTCAGAATTGTGTGTGTGTGTGTGTGTGTGTGTGTGTGTGTATATATATATATATATATATATATATATATACACATACATACACATATATATATATAATTTTGTTCTTCTCAAAGAATTCCTGACTGGTCATACCTGATAAAATATGTTTTCATTTTTCTATGTGAGACTGGTCCAACACTTTAATAATGGCTGAGTATGTTAAATAAATAATATGTGAATGTATCTTTTCTCCCTCTTTTTTATGCCTTTCCCGTGTTTTAATTATTTTTTTCATATTCAAGTTTTACATGATCAATTATTTTTAAAGACCTCTTGCTTATTGGTGCAGACAATTGTAAACAAAATTCATTTATTTAAACAACAGACAGGAGATAATTAGCTAATGTGTACAGGTGGTAATAACAGATTTTTGGAAGAATATAGCAAATAACAGTTTGTGGAAATTAGTTCTCTTTCAGCTAGGATGATTTGACAGCCTTTGCCAGAATATGCAAAAATGTTATAATGAAGAGCTAAGCAAAATGCTAGCCAATTCTTGAGCATTTGCATATCTGACAGTCCCTATTTTCAAGATTTTATTGATGAGATTGAATGTACTAAGTAAGAATCCAAGATGGCTACACAGGTAAACACCTAGCTGCAGCCGCACCCAACAATTTCAATAAAATACAACTAAAATATAAAATGGACATTACCCAGAACTACAGGAAAGTCCACTGACTGGAAATTCTACAACGAGAAGCAAGGAGAAAACCAGAAGGAAGCGTGGAGGAGCTGTAAAAGCCTAAGGTACAGAGACATGCAGCGCGCGTGCGCGCGCAGATTATGGTTGCTGGAGAGGAGGGCGGCTGAGTGCCTGGCTGGGGTTCCCTAGCGGGAAGGAGATAAAAGCTCTGACTGTGCTGGGCCCCACTTCCGACTTCTCTGAACCCCAGTTCTAGGTCAGACCCCGGGGACCCAGGCTCATCCATAGGGAGCTGGGCTGTAAGGCGGAACCCGGGGGAGCGGGGAAAGGAGGTCCCAGAGGCGCGCACATTACGTGCAGAGAAGGGATGGTTGACTGTCGCGCGGAATTGCCCTGGCAGGAAGGAGACAGGGGCTCCAGACTGCTCTGAACGCCACCTCCAACTCCACTTCCAACTGAACCGAACCCCAATACCGGGCTCAGTGGGGGAGAGCCTAGACTGTTTGGTAGCAGGCGAAAATTGAGGGCACCTTTCTCTCAGAGGCCCTTGCAAAGAGTACTGAAGGACCCTGAGATGCAGGAGCCGCATAGGGCGGGGCTGATGGAAGCCAAAGCTGTAGGCTCCACCTTGAAACCCCGCCCCATCAGGGAAGTTGCGAAAATGCAGAGATGAAATAGATCACAAACGAAAGAAATGGAGGACAAAAAGAGACTGGATATAGAGTTCAAATCTATGCTTATAAGGTTTTTCAAGAATTTCCTAGAAAAGATCAATAAGACCTATGAGGATATGAAAAGGGATCAACTAGAATTAATAAGGAATCAACGAGAAATGATAAGGGATCAACAAGAAATAAAGAATACATTGTCTGAAATAAAAAATATTATACAGAGTCCTAAAAACAGAATGGAAGATCGCAAAAATCAAGTCAAAGATTTGGAACATAAAGAACCAGAAGACACTCCTCCGCAGAAGCTAGAAGGCAAGAGAATCCAGAAAATTGAAGATAATATAAGAAACCTCTGGGACAACTTCAAGCGAACCAACATCAGAATAATGGGGATCCCAGAAGATGAGGGAGAGCATGATATCGAAAACATACTGAAAGAAATAGTGACAGAAAACTTCCCCCACCTGGTGAAAGAATTAGACTTACAAGTCCAGGAAGTGCACAGAACTCCAAACAAAAGGAATCCAAAGAGGACCACACCAAGACAAATCATAATTAAAATTCCAAGAGCAAAAGACAAAGAATATTAAAAGCAGCAAGAGCAAAGCAGGTAGTTACCTATAAAAGAGCACCTATACGATTGTCAGCTGATTTCTCATCAGAAACCATGCAGGCCAGACGGGAATGGCAAGAAATATTCAAGGTGATGAATAGTAAGAACCTACAGCCAAAGATAATCTATCCAGCAAAACTGTCACTCAGAATCGAAGGTCAGATAAAGAGCTTCACTAATAAAAAAAAAAAAAGCTAAAGGAGTTCATCACCACCAAACCAGAATTATATGAATTGCTGAAGGGGGTTCTTTCAGAAGAGAAAGTAAATAAAGATAAAAATTATGAACAACAAATACGTAACTATCAACAAGTGAATCTAAAAACCAAGGAAATTCAAAAAAGAAATCTGATGAACAATATTAACTGTTGAATATAATAGAATCAGAGGTATGGAAGGGGAGTGAACTGACGATTCTTGGGGAAAAGGGGAGTAAGGGGTGTGGGAAGAGACTGAACGTAAACTGTGCACCTACGGATGAGGACAATGGTGGGTGGGGAAAGGGCATAGGGTGGGGTGGGAACCTGGTGGAGGAGAGCAATGAGGGGGGGGAAGGAACATTTATATGAACAATAAAAATTTATTTTAAAAAATAAAATAAATGTACTAAGTAATAAAGTACTTTGGGAACTCTTTTCTAATTTTTATTTGATTTTGTTCTTCCATAGAATCATTCATGAGCAGGGAACATTTATAATAATTCTGAGACTGTACAAAAGTAGGGCTCAACCAGGGCGGTGCTTTTTTACCATATATCAGATAGGCTCACCTGTTTTTAAGTTTGCATGAAGAACATGGAAAATTCTGAACTATAGAGTGAAATGGGTAATGGGGAAAACTTGTGATTTTTTTTCTCAGCCAGTCTGTCTTAATGTACATTCATTATTCAGGGTCTGAATTTGTTATGTTTCAAAATATGTATGTATCAATGTCCAAGTATAGTCACCCAAACATTACAAAGGCAAATAAGAATAACTTTAAAACCAATTTATCTTAGCCTTATCAATTTATGCATTCTCCATTAATTGAATTACTTTATATCAGTATATGTAAAACTAAACTTCAATTTCGTATGTTGCTGAAGGACTAAAAATCTTCCCCCCTTAAAAAATCCTGTTTGTATTACACTCCAGGTCAAGAGCATGATCTTAAGGGATGGTATTTGGAACAACTAGGGCAGTCATAATGACCTCATGTTATTTTCCTTAAATCTAATAAAAACCTTATTGATTAATAAAGATTTATAACCTTCATGGCATTTTTCACATCCATTTTTTTATTATATAGGAAAGGAAACAGATTTATAAACACTATGTTTCTCAAGGTCACTTAACTATTAAAGTTTAAAACACAAGTCTTTTGGCTCCTAGTCCAGTGTTTATTCTAGTACATTAAACAGTAGTTTGAAGAAATAGACCGTGGAAGAGTGAGAAGAAAAAGGGAAACAATAAAATGGAGAGATTAAAGGAAAGCAGAAACTATGCGTTCAGTTTCCACTTTGAGGACATTTATTGAGTAGGACCTCAAATTAGTACTGAGTCTTTTTTCTGAATAGACTATGCTTTTTCACTCGTCTTATCATTTTAGCCTCACACCAAATCTATAAATTAAATCACTTATATAAAAAAATTGGAGACTTAGATAGGTAAGTAACTTAGCTAAATTATATGGCTAGTGATTGTCAGAGCCTAACTAAAACTTAAGGTATTTTAATTAAGATTAACACATTAAATGCTGCTTTGTTAGAATAGCATAGCAAAATATGTATGGGTGGATATTGGTACATAGATTCTTCTAGACATCTGTAAGTGGGAGAACAGTAAGAAAATTAATGCTTATATGAAAGGCTTGTATATATCAATGTAAATATTATATTAGAAATGATGTCCTAAAAATGGACACTGGTTATTTTTAGTACATTACCTAATATTTAACCTTGCATATAATTAGAATGCCATTTGTTATTTTGGCACCCATAATTATCCATTCATCAATGAAACAAATTTTTACTCTATAGCTACCATGTGCAATTCATTGCAAATGAATAATTCAGTATTCTTTCCACGGGTTTATATTCTAATAGGGGATATGAAATGTGCATAAAATTAATATACCGTAAGCAGGAAGACATGATGACCATAAAAGAAGTATGAATAAAGTACTACATTTTAGGAGATCAGAAGGGTGAGTGCTGTTTGAGGGTTAAGTGAAGTCAAATGATTGGATATTCTTTCTGTTGGAGAAGTAAGAATGGAGAGAAATGGGCACATATAAAACGTTGTTGAGATAGAATCAAGAGAATTCAGATATTGGATATGATGCAAAAAAGGGGACCTAATTGAAGATGACAGTAGCATGCTCAGGAGAATAGAGGGAAGGGCAAAGAAAGCATAGATCTTAGATGGAAGATTCGGATATTAGTTTTGAAATGTGTTCTATGTTATTTACCAAAACAAAAAAACAAATGATATTGAAATCTATAAGTACTTATATTTATTTTTAATATTATTTGTTATAAAAATAATTTTCCTCATTTCAGATTTAGGTCATCACTATTATCTTTCACTATTCCTTCTTTTCTCCATTCTCTTTTGCCTTCCTGAGTCCTTTGCAATTCAACTGTCATGATTTCCCCTACCTGTTCTCTCGGAATACTCACTCCCATTCCTTTCTTGGTTGTAGGTACTGTGGGGCATGGATATGCATATCCAGCTTTTCCTATCTGGCTATTTCTCACATGTGTAAGTACCAGGACTGGGGCTCTACCTACCCATAACTTTTGCTCCCTTCTCCATCTTGTAGTCTAGTCTGCTGTGCAAGCAGCTACCACTCACATTGCTGTCCCTTTGTCACAGATTTAGGGTGATGTTCTATTATTTCCCAGGGATGCTGTGATCACGAGGCATGCTACTCAAGGCTGAATGTTAGGTGCTTAGCTTGGGTCTCTACTCAAAGAAGTGCTCCTGTGACCTGCTTAGGGTGGAAAAGGAGTAGGGAAATGGGTCTGCTGTAGGCTCTTTCAAAAGGTCTCCATTACAGTATAGCTTGAGCCTCAATTTGTTATTTTATTTGTTAAGCTTTATCCATATGTAATCTTTCTCCTCACCTGGCCTTATACGATACAGGTGTATCAGGGTTCTTCTAACAGCTATTTGTAGCCTATACTTCTACCGTCCTCAGTCCTCGTTCCAGAATCTAACTCAATGCGATAGGCCTCCTCATGGTGAATATTCTCCTTGGAGCCTCAGAAAAACGCCTGCTCCATCCTCCTTTAACTTTCACCTTTGGCATTTGGCCAAGTTAAGCTCCTTCTAGTCAAACAAACATGTCTGAACTCTAATCATCAGTATCATTCGAGTTCTTTTCTAAGGATGGTGTTTAGCCTTCACCAAAAAAGTCAATGCTAGTGGTAAAATTTGGTTGGAGTTAGATATTATAGTATCGATATCCCATACTCAATCTTCTTAAGTTCAATAGGGATGACATATAATATACAAATACTAACTAAATCAGAAAGAAAAATATCACTTAAAATGCTGCCACTCTGAATGGATTTTAACACTTGCTTTCTGTTACATGACAACGTTTACATTTAGAACAATGACATTAACTTGCTTTCTAAATATATATATATATATATATATATATATATATATATATATATATGGCTAAGAAACAGACACATCTCAGTTATATATATATATAGTTATATATATATATATATATATAGTTATATAGTTGTTATATAGTTATATAGTTATATATAGTTATATATATATAAAACTTAGATGTGTCTGTTTCTTAGTTATCTCTGATAAAAGTCAAAAGGCCATGGCTGGTCTACTCTAATGAGGTCCCATTAAAAAGCTGGTAGCAGCTACCAGAGAGAAGTCTAAGTACCTGGGAAGATTTAAGAGACTTCTTGAATTTACTCTAAAGCCTCATTCCCTTTTCAATGGCTGGAATTTAATTACCATTCGGTGCTATTCAAAATACCAACTATATGGGGGTGAGGACGGGAGACTTCAAAGCATAAAGTAAAACCTTGCAAGTCTAAATTTATTTTAATTTTAAAAATCACATGTTGTGCTCTCCATAACCTTAGCCCATATTTATTTTAAAAAATATAAAAAAGTTAAATAATGTTAAGCTCTTCCACCTCTAAGCAAAATTTATGATTCAAATAGGTTGGCCTGTACTGACACAAAGGCTTTGGATATCCTTTAGGGTACAGAGATTCTGGATGGAAATTAATTTTAGTTAAGCCGAAGGAGGAGGTCTAAAGATAGAATAACCAGGGAGAAACTATAAATATTTCCACATTTACCTATTCTGATAATTTTCCTCCAGATTTTTCTTTCTTGCTTCTTGTGTTTGACCTTTTTATTTGAATTTCTATTACCTTTGACCCTATAGAAACATATTTCTGTTTCTTAATGGGCATTTTCTATTCTTGTCTTCAGCTTTTGCTGCTCCTTAGTCAAAGCTTTCCTTCTCTAACAGTTTGACTTCCTCCTTGCTCTAGCCATTACCTTTTGCTGACTCCTGAGTTTTCAGTTTTCTTTTCTGCCACTCATGAAACCTATTGTGTGCAAACTCTGTTTTAATAAAACTCCTGTGGTTTTTGTTCCATGTTAAATTTAAGAAGACAATAGAAAGCCTACAAATACCTTATCTAGGACCCCTTTAATAATATTCAATAGTAAAAGCTTCTACTTGAACATTAGGGTTGAGGGAAGATAGTTAATCTAAGTACTTTTGTACAGGTCACATTTGACATTACACCATTTGTTATCTTTTCTAGAATTGGAAGACTTTGCTTCATGGACACTTTTCTAAAAAATATTTAGACATTCCAACATTCACACTGATTAATTGTCCTTATGGCTTCACCAGTTAATGAGAGACATCTCCTTCAGCACGTAACCCATAAAGGGACTTTGATGTAAGTTTCCTAGTACATTTCACAAGAAATAACCAGATTGAACAGATTTTGCCCAGTGAGAAGGCCTCAGAGAAAGACTGGCTATAGAAGAGTAGTGAATTGGTATCTAGAGAACATTGCTCTTATTCTGTGTGCAGTGTTTGTAAAAAATATTATCAGCAATGCACATTTTCAATCTATTGTAAATTTGGCAGCACCACTGATGTCCTTTCTAGCAGAGCATTCAGAATGACTTTAAATAAACAGAGCCAGCAGCCAGGAAGTGCAAACTGCAGCAGATTTACTGCAGTAAGTGATAGCTACCAAAGGCTCTTATCCCTGGTTAGAGTTAAATAATTTACTCTTCACTACCATTACATGTTTTAACATTATCTCTGTTCATTTGTGTGTGTGTGTGTGTGTGTGTGTGTGTGTGTGTGTAAGTGCTTGTGTGTTTATTTCAGTATAATTATTCCTTCTTGCCACTCTTGATGTTAAATCCTGAAAATGGATCATGTTCTCCCTAGGTTATTAGTATATAATTTGCCCTGCAGTTAACTGCCCCCTCCTGAATGTACAGAGTCACAGCTGTGAATGACTCCCAGAGTGTCTTTAACTAATTACTAGCAACCAGACACCACTAAATAAAAGAAGTCAGAATAGAGCCTTTAACTGGAAGGCTCCTATAATCATATATTATGCTTTGTTATATTTTCAGGTTAAGTTTAATAACATTTCTAGCAGCAATATGTTTCACATTATTTATCAGTAGCCTTTTATCCTGTTTCTTTTCTACATACTTTTGTTAATTCTTTCCCCCCCAAAGAGTATTAGAAGGGTAAAACAACCTTTCACATATATTCTACCTGTACAGACATTTTATTGTACTTCCTCTTTTTTACCTTTCTTGTAAATTAAGAAAATTTACCTATTTATACTCACATAGCAATAATGCCAAAGTCTTACATTTTAAATTATTTTTTCCATTTTCTTTATCCAACTTTTATTCAACAGAGTGCTTTATATATGTCTGAAATTGTACTAGGCTTTGAGGATATAGCTTTTACATGCATTTAGGAGATTTAATAGATTAATTAATTTAAAACACACACAATAATGCCTGGCATGTAGTTAGTGACATACACATCTCTGATAATATTATTGCTCTCATTATCTCATAATTGATGTCCAAAGAGATGGAATTATTTGCCCAGCATGATATATCTTATTGGGAGCATCTACTTAATATTTGTCTCCGAGTTTTTACTCATAACACAATTGTATTATGTTTTCCTGTCTTCTTGTGGGCCGAACAGGGGAAGTATAATTACACCCATTGCACAGATTGAAGACACATTGGCTCCGAAGAGTTAAGGACTAGCCAGAATTCTAGAGCTAAAAAATGTAGAATATCCTCATATAATATCTAGCCCAGTTTTCTCAGTATGATACCACAAATAGATGTAAAAAGATGAATCTCAATGTGTGCACTTTCTGAAATAGGATTGAGTTTAACACTTCATGTGTAGAGAAAAAGTAAAGATAAAAATTATGAACAACAAAGTGACAACAAATACATCTCTATCAACAAGTGAATCTAAAAATCAAGTGAATAAAAAAATCTAATGGACAGAATAAACTGATGAATATAATAAAATCAGGGGCATTGAAAGGGAGTGGACTGACAGTTCTCAGGGGGAAGGAGGTGTGGGGAGTGTGGGAAGAGATTGGACAAAAATCTTCAATCTATGGATGAGGACAGTGGGCGGGTAAGAGCATGGGATGGGATCCCGGTGGAGGGGAACTATGGGAGGAAAAAAGGGGAGCAACTGTAATAATATGAACAATAAAGATTTATTAAAAGTAAGACTTCATGTGTACATATGAATTACCTTTATTCTTTTTAAAAATCCAAAGTTCAAAAATAAAAATAAGCACGATGGACCATTGTTGCCTTTTGCCCATATTAGCAGTGAAGATTTATGTTCAATAATGTCTTGTCCCAGAAATACTCATCTATGAATCCAAGGACCCTGGTTAATCTCTTTTATATTGATAAAATGCAGTTATACTTGCCCTCAAAGTGTATCAACTCAATAAGTGGTAATAGATTTATACTAAATGATAGTAGTTTAAGTTTCAAGAAAGGAGATGTTATTTATCTAATAATTAAACTCCATAATTGCAGAACTCATAATCTGTGCATATTTTGCTAAGTGTTAGAAACCAGATTTACTTAGTGCTACTGCGTAAAATATACCTCAATGCAGATTAGAAATTACATACTTATAGGTGTTACATTTTTTAATAATGAAAAATATAAACTATGGTTTTATTTTCATGATTTTTAAATAACCAATTTTCTTCCTCCAAGAACTGAAACTCAGACCTTTTACTCGTTTAATCAAATTTATTTTCAGGGTGCACATGCTGGCAGAGAGTTGTAAAAATTTATTATTGCCTACCACTATGATAGACATCCTGATTTCTGTTCGTTATGTCCTTCCTAAATTCCTATGCTAGCCTGTGAAAAGTAAAGTTCTATGTTTTGGCATTAAATTAAGCTGTCACAATTCTTCTTTCATGGGTGACATTACAGTGGGTTGCTTTGTCTTTTTAATTAAGTATTACTTGATGGGCTTTTAATGTATTTCTCTGAAGGTAGGAACGTAACTGCTTATCCTGAAAACACTATTTTTAATGATTGAATCTGGCCATGTTTTATTACACCCTGGATTTGCATCGATGTGAGCAACCCAATATGTTTTATTAGATCATTTCTACAGGAAATGGTGATTCAATCTCCTGAAAAAATAGTTTATTTTCATAATACCAAGCAACCAGTGAATGATGATTTTTCTTCAGATAGTAGAGTCCTTTTATTGAGTTTGTTAAATTAGTGTTTATCTGTCATCATTCAAACATAACCCTGTATGTTTTAAAAACAGATTGCTAATGCAAGAATGTACATTTGGGTTATATTTTAGCAACTATAATGCCAAAGATCAAGATCATCTTCTCTCTGCATCTATTACTTATATCTACTCATAAAACCTCCTAAGTTATTGCTACTTTACTCTCTTATGTTACATGTAGCTTCTCCCTTCCCAGAGATAAACTTTTCAGTTATACGCTGGTTGGTCTTCATTGTAATTATAGTTTACCCTTTAACAACATGATTTGGAACTATGCAGGTCCACTTATAGGTGGTTCCCCCCCCACACACACACACAAATATTGTAAATGTTTTCCCTCTTCCTTAAGGTATTCTTAATAACATTTTCTTTTTTCTTCAGCTTATTTTATTGTTAATCAACTGTTGATATTATTAGTAAGGCTTATGATCAACAGTAGGCTATTATAGTTAAGTTTTGGGGGAGTAAAAAAAGTTACACATGGATTTTTCACTTTGTGGAGGTTGGTGTCACTAACCCCATATTGTTAAAGGATCAACTGTACTATTTTTTTTAAACTACCATGTTAGCTTCTGATTTTTCAGTCATCTACTCTTTCAAAGAGCTCCTGCTACCTTGGGCTTCTTCCTGATTGTTTTATTATGACTTCAAGTTTAGTTCCTTTTAATTTTTAATTCAACTCAAAATACTTTCAGTAATATTTTTGTTGGATCTCACCTTGCAAGTGTTCTTTCAACAAACTTGTATATATTCAAAGAAGCAAAATAACTCTATTTATTTTAACTAGTAACATAGATTTTTTTAAAAAATGAGAATCTATTAGATGAGTTTTCATTTTTTAATAGATTCATTGTTTTATTTAGGTAGAACAAATATATATAAGATGTGAACTTTCTGAAGGCAAAGGATTTGGCATATTTAATGTCCATACTCAATATCTAGTCCCAATTTGGCCCATTAAGTATATTTAATAAATGACTAAATGTATAATAAATGGGGAAAGGGAAAATGGGGAAAATTAGTATTACAGATCCCAGTAAAGGCTGGGATCCCATAAATATCTATAATAATAAAAGCATAATATGCTAATGAGTCCAGACAACCGAATAACTTTCCAGATGTCCTTCCAGACATCCTTCCAGATGAAGCCGTGGCAGGGGGGGCCAAGGCAGAAGCAGTTAGGGGCAATCAGGCAGGCAGGTGAGCAGTTAGGGATGATTAGGCAGGCAGGTGAGTAGTAGGGCTGATCAGGCAGTCAGGAGACCAGTTAGGGACAATCAGGCAGGCAGTTTGGAGAGCAGTTAGGAGCCAGTACTCTCAGATTGCAAGAGGAATGTCCAACTGCCAGTTTACGCCTGATCCCACAGGGAGAATCCTTCAAGGGGTCCCGGGTTGCAAGAGGGTACAGGCGGGGCTGAGGGATCCTCTGCCCCCATGCACGATTTTGTGCACTGGGCCTCTAGTATTAAGATGTTTTTTGTGGGTTCTATTCAGATTTTTTATGAAGTTTTTTTTTCTTCTTTTTTTTTAATCAATGGTTTTCAAGTTAATTTTTACTTAATAAAGCTTAATAAAGCATAGGTTGCTGAGCCCCACACCCAGAATTTCAGACCTGATTCAGTATGTGTGAAATGGTTAATTTCTAACAAGTATCCAGTTGATGCTGCTAATCTGGGGACTTCACTTTGATAACTGCTGCTTTAAATGCAATGTCACAAAAAGACATGGAGAAAGGGAGGGGAACTGACCTTAAAGAAGGGCTATATTTTTCTTCTGCAATTTGGCTCTCCACTCTAGTTAGTCTGCTGCATATCTCCTCTTCATTTGATTTACTGATTTTAATAGACATCTCATTCTTGGATAGGACTAGGGTTTAGAGAGATTAACATTTGCATATTTAAAATTCAAAATACATAAACATAGGAGATGAAATTTTTCTCAGCTTTAACTTCTTTCTACACAGGTGAAATAATTGATAACCCTGAGCCTTTTAGGAATGTGGGAAGAAGTGGTTACAATAATGTACATATTAAGTAAAATAAAATAGTATGTGTAAAGTAATTTTATGAGGTAATACATCAAGTCAATGAGGGCCAGATGCTTACTTAATAAACGTAATGAAAAAAATGGGTAACTATGTTATCTCATATAATATATCAACATACATTCTAAGTATCATATTGATATCCTATATAATAAAAGATTAATATGCAAATCGACCAAACAACAGAACAACTGGTCACTATGACATGCACTGACCACCAGGGGACAGACGCTCAGCATAGGAGCTGTCCCCTCGTGGTCAGTGCGCTTCCAAATGGGGAGCACTACTCAGCCAGAAGCTGGCTCATGGCTGGGAAAGCACTGGTAGTGGCGGGAGCCTCTCCTGCCTCTGTGGCAGTCAGACATCCCCCGAGGGCTCCTAGTCTGTGAGATGGTGCAAGCCAGCTGAGTAACCACCCTCATCCCCTGAGTGCAAGAATTTCATGCAACGGGCCTCTAGAAGATGTATAAAATTGTATAAGGTGATTTGAAGAAAATATAAAGTTTCACCTTATAAATTCCTGTTTATTTTTAGGATGTATTTATTCCAAAGTATTTAAATAATCTTGGATGGGGAAAGCCTTTCTAAACATTAACCCATGAAAGCATCCATAAAAAAAGATTGACAGGTTTGAGTAAGCAAAAAATCAAAACAAATACACAATGAGTACTCTGTCAAAAACCACAATAAACAAACTCTCCGGTGGAAAGAAAAATTATTACAAACTTCTTGAAGGATCTCTTAACTGTTTACATCACAAAGTATTATAGATTTTTAAAATCTTTTGACAGATTTTAAGTAAATTATTCTAGGGAGTTATTTATGGATGTCAATAAATGGGTAACGTAAGGGTATGCATCACATCCTGTTAATAAGAGCAAACATTTGGAAAGAACAATAGAGGATTGGATAAGTGAATGGAAAAATGCTGAAGTAGAGTATCACATAGCAATTGAAAGGGTATTATAGAAAAATACTTTCTGCCATGAAATACTTTGGCAAATACAGTATGTAATGAAAAACAGAATGCAAAATTATATGTAAAAATGATTCTATTTCTTAAAAATATATATTTTATTGATTTTTTACAGAGAGAAAGGGAGATGGATAGAGAGTTAGAAACATTGATGAGAGAGAAACATAGATCAGCTGCCTCCTACACATGCCCTACTGGGGATGTGCCCGCAACCAAGGTACATGCCCTTGGCCAGAATCAGGTCAACAGTTTATCCACTGAGCCAAACAGGTTAGGGCAATGATTGTATTTTTGGTTTTACAATATGTTTTCAGGATATAGATTGAAAAAATATAAATCAGAATATAAATCAAGTAATGTACATTGATTTCTTCATATGTGATTTTTTTTCCTTTTGATTTACCCATGTTTTCTGAATATTTTACAAAAATTGTGTTATTTTAAAAATTAAACAGTGTGAAACAATTTGTATAATTCTATTATTTTTTTCACAAATAGTTACATAAAGCCCATCTTGGCTCTATCCTGGTCCTCCCTTTGAATTGTTTCATTATGTAGAGGGGACAAGTTGAGAATTTATCTCTGGGGTCATTCTCTTCATACAATTTGTATAGAGAAAATGGTGGGTGTCCAATATAAACATCACTCCTAGTCTAGTTTCTATGTGAAGACAAGAATGTGACTCTCCAGAATTATTTTGGCCAAAAGAAATGGTTTCAGTGGAGCTATCTAAACAAAGTTCTCATATCTGTCTTGCTTAATAATCCTCTTTCCCCTAATTGAAAAAGGAAAAATAAAAACTAAAAAAAGAACTGTACTGGTTTGGAAAATACTTTTACAGATCATTGTCTCCAACTGTGCTTGTTCTCGCTGTCTGTTATGGTCCATTAGATAAACATGGTGTTCAGCAGCCAGGAGGTTGTTGATATATTTGGCAACACTGATAATGTGATCTGTTTAGGAGGAAGTGGATACGTCATTCTGTGGGGGCATAGGTTTTCTGAATGTGATTGTTCTTTTCTCAAGGAAAAGTTAGGTCATTGAACTTTAAGTTCTTAGTGAGAGTTTGAACATTTTAATTTGTTGTCTGTACTTTTCTCTGTTGCATTTATTGGGATTTTAGATTAATTGTTGGGTTTATTTTATTCTCAGAGGCAGCAAGTACTGATTGAAAAAATGTCTCCCTGGTAGCTGTGACACTTGAGGATATTATTAGTGTAGTAAGAACAATGGAGGGGCTTGTTATTTTAGTATACTTTTTTAATATCTATCAATCACAGTTTTTAGTGTTTTCATTTGTGAACTGAAAGTTTAAAAACATACTTAAAACCGGGCCAGTGTGGCTCAGTAGTTGAGCGTCAACCCATGAACCATGAGGTTGCAGTTTGATTACTGGTCAGGGCACATGCCCAGGTTGTGGGCTCCATCCTCAGTGGGGGCCGTGCAGGAGACAGCTGATCAATGATTCTCTCTCATTATTGATGTTTCTCTCTCTGTCTCTCCCTTCCTGTCTGAAATCAATAAAAAATAAAACCAGACTTGTCAAAGCACCTTAAATCTCAATGTTGTTTCTCTATCATATACATATGTATTTGTGCGTATGATGTATACAAACACACATATGTACTGCAAACAGATTATATATGCATATATATGTGACATATGCACATAAAATATATAACACATATATACACACATGAACTAAATGTAGTTTCTATGTTTGTATATATATATACCATATACACACATGAACTCTATAACATACAGGGTGGGGCAAATGCAGGTTTACAGTTGTTCATATGGGAAGTAATACAGTCATTAATAAAAAATACAACAATAAATTTTGTTCTACATACAACTGTAAAGCTATTTTTGCCTCATCATGTATATTTATGTATATAAGACATCTAAAACACATATATGCTCAAAGAATATATAGACTATATATTTCTATGTATGTATGATGGATGTATTTGCAAACACACGTGTGTGTGTATATATATATTGATATATATATACATACATACATACATGCATGCATACATACTAGAGGCCCAGTGCACAAAATTTGTACATGGAGGTGGGGTTCCCTCAGCCCAGCCTGTACCCACTCCAATCTGAGACCCCTAGGGGACTGTTCGACCAACTGTCTAGGCCTGAACCAACAAGGCATCCCACCTGCGGTCAGACACCCCCCTCACAATCTGGGACCACTGGCTCCTAATGACTCACCTACCTGCCTGCCAGATTACCCATAACCCCTCTGCCTGCCTGCCTGATGACCCTAATTGCCTGATTGCCCCTAACCTCTCTTTCTGCCTGCCTGATTGCCCCTGTCTGCCTCTGCCTGCCTGCTTGATGACCCTAACTGCCATCCTTTGCTGGATTTATCTCGCTCCCAACTGCCCTTCCCGCCAGCCTGGTTGCCCCCATCTCCCCTCTGCTGGCCCAAGCCTTTGGTCATAAAGGTCGTTACAATCCTGGCTCTTTATTATATAGATAGTGTCTGCATATGTAGAAGGGATTTGAACATAAAGGGATTTCATCACATAAAACATGTTGGATATAAAAGGGCATAAAGTCTGGGACAATGGAATGTCTTGTGGTGTCCAGCTGAATTCTAAATGTTCTTAGTAATAGGATTTCTATCATTTATCTTGGGAGGTGTTTTCATCATCTAATAGATTTCATTGGGAGGACATTTTCCAAACATGTTCCTCTTCTCTACTAATTCCATTAAACCAAGTTATCCCTTCCCAAAGCCCAAATTCCCAAAGTCATCTCTTCCCAAAGCCTTCCAAAATCCTTTTGGCATTTACACTGTTTCAGTGGTAGAAGGCAACAGTCAGTTCTTTTGTCATTGTCAGGCTATTTTTAGCTCATTTGATCTTTCTTTTAAGTGGCATACATACATGCATACATATATACATATCACTTGTACACAGTCACCAGAATTACATTGTTTAGTGTTTATGTAATACTCACATTCTGTCACTACTTTATATTTGCTGTCATCTAAATTACATGATAACACATTTTTGGCTGCCTTTTCTTGGATAAATTCTTTATGTCTATAAGTGGCCATTAACAGTACACTAGCCTTCACTCACATGTGAAAAGTAGGTTATAGGGGACAAAACAGTCTCACAATTCCTAGCCTCTGTCAAAGGTTTGTAGTTTGGGGAGGGGAAGATTAAAAGAAGGTAGAATGCACAATAATAGTCTTCAACCCTATTCAGTTTCATTAGATTGAATTTTTTTTTCACATGGGAAGATAAATATTTTCACTCCCTTTCTAAAAAGAGACATTTGAAATTACTTAAGATAGCTGAGAACTATCACCTCTGCTACCATGGCAGGAAGCTGTTATTGTTTTTAAATTACTTATAAGTTTGTTCCTCATTTCTTGCAGTTTTTATCTTTAAAGTGTTCAGTTTAGGGTTTTAAAGCTCACTGTAAGTAAGAAAATGAAGCTATGTTTTGCTCTCTCACCTTCTTCCTTTTCTCTTCCTTTGGACCTTTCCCTTCCCTTTGGTCACTCCCTTTTCCCACCTCCTCCTCCTACCTCAAACCCCACTCCTAATTTTCACCCTCCCTTGCCCTTTTCCTTCTCCCTCTCTCTGATTGTGTCTTGTTCCCCCTTAAGGAGATTTATGCCTGACCCTTCAGCAGCTTGCTGCTGTTCAGTTTTTGAGTTTCCTTCACCTTGCAGACACCTTACTGGGTTCTTCCATGGTGAGTGAACTCAAGGTCTGAAAGAAGAGTCTTTTTTCTTACCCTCAGATCAGTTACATATCATAGCATCATCTGACTACTACATAAATCCTTACTAAATGGAAAAGGTTTCATGGAAGTGTTTTCTTAAGTGCGAAAGATAAGGCTTCATTTTTTGGTCATGGTTTTATTAATCCCAATGGATCTCTACTTCCATATTTAAAAAAAAATGGAACATCTCTCTCAGTAGAAAAACATTAAAATGTACAGTGAAATCTTAAGAAAGAATATTTGTTTTGAGTGAAATTGATTTGCTTTGTTTTTCTATTTTTAATTATAAAATATTCATCTTTTGCCTAGTCATCCTGTACTAATAACTGTGAATGTGGTGCAACATATTATTAGTTATGACATATGAAATTGAGACTACAGGCAGAAATTACTAAAATATACACATATTTTCCTGCTATCTTTATTTACTCACTCAAGTATTAGCAGTCTTTTTTATTATCGAGAAGAGAACCTATTGCTAAGAACTAATTAAATTATTTAAACCCATACTGCTTGGTAAGTATTTTGAACGTTAGTAGTTACCAGGTTAGCTAGGGAAATGGATTTATTTCCACTTTGTAATTCAATGGATACTTTTATATATGCAATTCATATTGTGGGGCATTACATTTGGCTCTCTATTGTCATAAAACGTGTTTGTGTCTGTGGTTTTATCTGCACCTTGTCCATGCTCTTCTTAACTGAATGTTCTTGGGAAAGTCATTTAGCCTTTTTGTGTCTGTCTCCTCATTAAAAAATGGAAAAAGTCATGGTTATCAAATTTATAGGGTGTGTTTCAATGATGACCTGAGATAATACATGAAAGCACTCTGAATACTACTTGGCACATAGTAAATGCTAAGATGATGATGATGATGATGATGATGATGATGATGACGACAATGACAACAAATTCATTTGGGAATTCAGGTATTTTTTTTCATCCCAAATAACTGAGCTTTACAGAAGAAAGACCCTATAAGTGTTAAATATTAAGATTTCTTAGTTTAAGTTCCAAGAATTTGTTTACAAGGTATGCAGGGGAAAAAAAGAATAAGAACAAAACACAGTTTATATGAGGACTATTAAACACAATCTTAATTTCTCAATTTCAAGTTCAACCCCTTTCAACAGTTTCCATGACACAAACTTCAGCTGATATCCACGCAAGGTGACTCACCTTATTCCAATTAAAGTAGATTAGGATTAAGAACAAACAAGTAAACAGCTGGATTGTGACTTGTGGATCAGACTCTTCCAAGTCCAGTGGGACAACTCAGCAAAGATCAGAGTGCTCTTCAAAAACCAACAACCAATTGGCACATTTCTCTAGGTATGTGTGGCGTCTATAAGGCCAAATGGTGGAGTGTCTTGACAGTGCCAAAAATTCTTCTTTGATGACACAGAAAAGAAAACTTCTTTCAAAGTAGTTACACAACCCAAGAGAACACAATGCATTCACTGTGTGTATCCTAGGACTATCTATGAACACATTATTTCTATATTTTTCTCTTTTTGTAAATTTCAACATTGAAGACCAACAGTATTTCAAGTAAAGATTTCAAAGAAAATGCAGGTTTTTTCCTATTAATTTTTCTGAGAAGAGAGGGCCTTTGTATATTAAGGGTCAATTTAATTCTGAACTTGTCACAAAAATATCATTTTTATAGTTAAACACTCTTCACACTGTTATATTTTTAATATTTAGGATGAATGTAAAAATAAAGATTAGAAATATACAAAACTAATGTCCATCCTTAAGAAACCTCATTAGGGAAGCAGGATTTTTTTAAAATGTATTCCATAGTGTTAACATTTTTCCACTTCAGTAATCATTAATATTTTTAAAAGCTTCCAGCAGATGCTTGTAGTATTTCTTTTAGATACTGTTTCCATCAATAATGATCTCTTTAACTTTTAGAGTCTTTTCTGTGTTGTTTTTAAAGTATTACTAATTCCTCCAAGTTCATATGTGTTCTGTAAGATTCCTCTTGTATCTAAGAAGCTCGTTCTGAAAAGTAATCAGAGTGTGTGTGTGTGTGTGAGTGTGTGTGTGTGTGTATATATATATGTGTGTATATATATATATATATATATATATATATATATATATATATATGATTTTCATGAAACTCATCAAAAAGGGATCTGAACTTTGGGAACAAACAGCTCTGTCCTTTGGAAATTCTGTAGTCTATGTCATTATGGTTATCTAAACAGTTTAGACATCCTTCTCTTGACTAAACTTTTTAAAAAATGTTGATTGTTTTCTCTTTTTAGAAGTTATACAAGTCGTCAAGATTATTTGTAAACCAGGAAATATAAAAGAAGAAAACAAAATCTTCCTCAAATAACCATGGGATAACCAAGGCAGTAAGCGCCAAATCAATAAATACACACTTGCAGAATACTTCAGTATTAGGCAGGAGGCCAAAGAATCACTGAGACAATTTGATAATGCAAATGGAACATCTGAATGACTCTTTATATCTATCTTTATTAAGAAAACCATTAGGGATTATTTCGCTTCCACTTTTCCTTATGAAGTATATCTTTGAGAGTGACACATGCAGATATTCAAATATATATACAATCCTTCTATGAAACCAACTGCAGCTAAGGCTTTAAAGAAGGGGAGGAATGTGTGACTTAGAGCATGTCTCTATCAAAATAAACCCACGTTTCTATGAAAACTGAAGCTTTTACTTGCTACTCACATAAGCTTAAACCTTGTTTGTTAGGCCCCCGTTTACCTTTGAGTTTGACATGCTTGCAGTAGGGCAATGGATGGGCACACAAGTTCTAGCCAAGTGTTGGCTCTGATACTTTTCAGTTGTACTATTGTTCAGAGTCAGGTACTTTAACCTTTCTTTGCTGAAGTCTTATTATCAAAAGGGGACAGTAGTATTAATATCCTTCTCATAAGGTTGTTATGATAATTAAATAAATTAACCTCCATAAAATATATAAAGTGCTTTGACCAGTGTCTGATGTTCATGTTCTATCCAAGCCTTTTTTTTTTTAATAGGCTTTCTGTTGTAGAGAATTTTTTGGTTCACAGGGAGATTGAGTGGAAAGTATAGAGAGTTCTCATATACCCTCCAACCCCCAGCAATGCCCCAATGCACAGCTTCCTGCATTGGAGTGGTGCCTTTGTTACAATTGATGAACCAACACTGACATGTCATAATCACCCAAAGTCCATAGTTTATGTTAGGGTTCACTGGTCTGTACAATATGTGGCTTTTGGTATATGAGGTATAATGGCATGAATTTTGATAATAAAATGTGGTCTGGGTCTTAGGGATCAAATCATGACACATTTCTTAAAAATAGAAGGAAATTAGGGGGATTGTTAGTGAAATTCCTCTCTGTAAGACCACTGGTAGTTCTCCCTCAAGTCCTCTACCACCTGGTGGAAGTAATTATGAGGAGTCACTTTGTGGTTAAACATGCATGACCTAATGGGGAAAAATGTGTATCTGTAAGAGGAAATTATGATGACTAGACTATCATGGTTCTCTGTAAGGTCATGGAAAAGGTAAAAGAAGTAGATAAAATGTAATTTTTAGGAAAAAAACATTTATGTTAATGAAGATAACATTTTGATGTTATGGTAATTTGTAGAAAAAGATGATGACATTTTGCTGAATTGCTTGTGGTGAATATATTATTTTGGAGAAAAGTGAATATGGCACAGAACTCATTTCCTAGAAGAATGAAATGATGAAAACATAAATTAGTATAAGATCAATTTAGGCAAAGTCATAAGTTACTGATCTATACTGATAAATAGAAAATGGAAATTTGCTCACTTATACCGTAGTATAGATACCTGTACAAATGTAACCAATATCTGTATGACTCTTTTATATACCACTCAACAGGCTACCACATCAACTTACAAAATGCACATTGCCTGAGTCAGCTCAGGCAAAGCCATATAGAAATATGCCTGATTAAGATGGGCACTAAAAAGGGAACAAATAATAAAAAAGGTTTGGGTTGCTCTGGATAACAAAATATTGATGCAAATGACTAAGAAAAGCTGATTATATATTCACTTAAATCAAAACTTAAAAGACATATTTAATTAATGGCTATGGAAAACCACAAAAAGATTAAATGCAGTATGGAATATTACAATGCTTCCTTATTCTTGATCTGATAGTATTCCATGAATCTTTTGGCCTAGGAAGCTAGATATTAGTAAAGAAAAAGAGCCAAGGGGATCAGACATAATTAAGAATAATCAACTAAGAAGCATAAGTCTGCTTTGCTAGGAAGTTGCATAGGTACCCAGAGGATTGTAGAATCACTCCACCAAGGAGAGTAATCCCCCTTATTCTTTTCCCCTGCACATACTGTGTAAGGATGAAGGACCGCTTTTCAGTCTCCCCAGGGTACAACCTATTCATTCTCCCAGTCTAAGGGGAGAAGGAATAAACAATTAAGGGTACGTTTCTCTGCTGGGGACATGCACAGTGAAGTCATGATGTCGCAGGGAGTGGGGCTTCTGTTCAGGGGCATGCACAGTAGCAACCATGATGGCTACCTTTAGTCAGACCTGTCTGCCTCACCTTGGAAACAGACACAGAACCCAGAATATCTAGGATATAGATTGGTTAGGGGGCGGGCTCAGCGCAAGCCCTCAAGAGATTGAGAAGTTGATTGGTTAGTTTGAAAAACAAACAAACAAACAAACAAACAAACAAAAAACTGGCCCTTCCCAAACCTAGGTTAATATAACGCAAGCTTCACAAAGAGCTTTCTTTCTTTCTCCAAGTCTCTCTCTGTCTCTGTCTCTCTCTTGCAATTGCTCTCATTCTTGTTCAGTAACGTTTGCCCCGTTTGTTCACATGGTTTCTCTCTATAGCAGCCATGTGGCTCCAGCAGCTGCCCAGAGTGCATTGGGAACACAACCTAAACTAGCTGGAGGGACAGAGACGTGGACTGAACCAGTGGCACAAAGTATCTGGACACTGTTTCTGGGCCTGATGACGACAATGTTGAACTTCTTTCACAGCGGGACTGACGGCGATGAGACCAGGGGTCTGGGGGCAGTGTTCTATTTCTACCCAAATCTTACAAGTAGACCACACCCTCCCATACAGGAGTCTCCTGGAATACTTTCCTTGCAACTACGTGAAAGAGCCCCATTTCTACCATAAGTCCACTCTCATCTCAATTAACATACTGTATTATAATTGCTTATCTAAAATGGCAGTTTTATTTAGACCTGGAAAAGTTCATTAATTAATTCAGAAAATAATTATGAGCAACTACTACATACCAAGCAGTCATAAGTCCACAAGTGAGCTATAAAGACAAAGTCCATGTCCTCCCTCTAGCTAAGAGAAAATAAATCCTGGTTGAAAGACTAAAAGAGAGGGGTTGGGGGGTGGGGGCTTGCTAGAAGAGGTTAATGGGGGTAAAAAGGGGACATATGTAATACTTCCAATAATAAAGATTAAAAAAAAGAGAGAATAAAAGAGAATTCATGTGTGTTATAAACTTGACAAGCATACATATATGTATCAGATTTAGAATGTTATGTAAAGAAGTTATGTATACCGATCTACATATCTCCACTAAGTTTATGGTGAAGACACTTAATCCTGTTTGTGTTCTGATATAGTTAGTCTAAGCTTCTTTTTTTGTCTTGTGCAATAGATGTATCATCGTGATACAAGGGCAAGAAAAGAGTGCAAGTGTGCTTTTGCATAATTCTTTAAGTATTTCATAGTGTGAACTGGAAGTGTGCAGGTATTGGAGGTTTTTTATTGCTACTTGTGCCACTTTCTTGGTCTTTCCATCTGCAGGTGCTCAAGGCTTAATATAAGTTGATTTCTTTTAATGCTATGTGTTGAGGAGGCTTTGCTTCCTTCCAGGATGCTGTGTGACATGTGGCTCATTTGCTTTCCATATTATCCAGAGAAATCATGTTCTATTTCTCGTGAACCTTCTGTGTCCTTGGTTTCCTACTGTGCAGTAGGGCAAGTGAAAATTCTTTGGATTGAGAAAAATCACTTCCTGGCCTTGTGGAGTCTGAGAGGAAACACCACAGAGCTTCCCACAGCACCAGACTCTCTGCCTGTGTGACACTATTAAACCCTCTATGTATCCTCCCCCTTCCACCACTCTCCACTTAGCTGGAAAAGTGGTGCTCCCACTTAACTCTTCCATGCCTGGTCGTATGTAGAGTGGAGTACAGTATCTGCAATGAATATTTGCTTTATGGATAATTGTTTTGGTCAATTATGTCATTTCTTATTTTAAAAAAATGTACATATAGCCCTTAAAGAGAAAAGAGAAGGGAAAAGGGGGAAGAAAGACACATTGCAGATGTCTTATGCTAGTTGCTTTACTTCCTCCCCCCCCTCCTTTTATTGAATCATCACACTGTAGTATTTCCTTGTAATTCTCACTTAAAGAAAATAAAACTGAAGCTCAAAGTGGCTAATTTGCACACACTGCATGGCTAGGAAGTAGAATGAAGGCCTTTCTGACCCAGAGCCAGTGATCTTTCTACTTGAATTATATGCTTCACTGCCACATATTTTTTTTTTTTTTACTTTGTGTGGAGGCATTAGGATTTATTAACCTCTATATCAAAGACTGAAGACCAGCCATTAAAAAAAAAGCAAAATGATAACTTTTAATTTCATGAATGTGTAAATATTTGTTTTAAAATATACCGAGATAGTATTTTTACCTAACCTTTCTCCACATCTTAATTGCACTATTTTTTTTTTTAATTGAGGCAACAAATTCCTTCCTTCTTAGATCTGTGCCCCACAACAACCCAGAGCCCAGAACATAAACAAAGACACATTTGGAAGCTCCTGCAGAGACCTATATCCAGATCAGCAGATCCTGCAATTTGCTGCTTCCTTCTCCCCGCCTCTCCCCAGATGCAGGCTTATGTAAGTCTCCCTGAGGCAATGCTTCTATGGTTTCACAGAGGACTGAGAACTGTACTTGGTGCTGTTTGTATTAGACCGCTGTAAAGGAGTAAATGGGTAATGCTTAAAGATAAGCAGGGTCATTTATAGAATTACAAATATTAATAAATGAGTGCAATCAACACAATTTGACACCAACACTTTGGAATTTATGACAAACTATTGTAAAAGGAGAGGGAATGAATCTACCAGAGTATCTTTTCAACTTTTGCATATAATTGAGAAGCTGGTGGTCATTAAATCATCTATGAATTTCCTGTATTTGCCCTGATTTGCTCTTGAATGCCCACAAAACCTGGGACTTCCTATAAAACTTTAGGAAGGGGTTTGGTCCTGTAGGTTTTCTTTTAATATCTGAAACGTGCTGTAGCATGTACTGCTATTTCCAGACCGTTTAGTATCATTAAAGCAAAAGCCACATAAATCCAACTTCCTATTTTCACATGGCAGGCATCTATATTAAATGCCATGCACAAAGAAACACACACCCGACAAGTACTTTTTTCATTAAAGTGAAAAGCTCCCTTAAACAGGACGTCCAGAACCTTCCCAAAATGGACTTGTTTTCAGCTTGTTCATCTTTTCCACATCCCAACTGTTTTTTGAAATGTTCCATGGCCATTTTTGGTGTTAATTTATTATTTGAAGGCACCTTCTAAGAGCAGGAAATTTCTTTCTGAAAAGTTTCTGAGACAAACTTCATATGCAAAACAAACCTATTCCAGGCCAGTAGAGACAGTTCCTAGCAGACTGTGTTCTAAGTGTTTGCCTGAAAGAATGCTGTTCAAAGCCTGGAACATATTTTTTTTCACAGAAACATTATAAATGATTGTTAAGTTCTAAGGTCAGTGCTTTGAGGCCATGTGGCTTGTGAAGTAACTGGACTGTAGAACCGTATTAGTCATAGTGTTTTGTGGTAATTTAGGACACAATTATGGTTACATCACGGAATAGGACATTAGCTATAGGGCTACTGGGTAGCATCACAAACATGATAGTATAACCCAGCCAACTGCAATGAAAACTTCTCATTATTTCTCATATAAGGAGTAAGGACTGTGACATGGCCATATGAATTAGGGTGGTATCTGATTGTAATAATGAACATAGTCTGCTCAAGTATCAAGTCTTGTGGTTTGGGATAACTTCCTCACTTTTTTTTTTTTAATGAACAGATTTAAATAAGAGCCTTTCAGAGTTAAGATTTTTTTGTTTGGTCTATGTTGCCATTGTTCAGCCATGTGATACTGGGCAGTGACTGTCTCCATGAAAGTATTGCTGGGCTCATGCATTCATTGTCTACCTGCAACTGCACTCTGTTTTTCTAGGCTCCTCATAGCTGCCTTTTCCCCAACTTGCCTCTCACTCAATGTTAGGGTCTAGGATTGTGCAATACACTGGGCAATTAATTGTGGCTTAGGTAGACCACTTAGGTGGTTCTAATGCTCACGCCAGTGGAATCCCCGGACTGGAACTTCTGTACATAAAGGGCATCCTGTCCCTTATTGCTTCACCGGCAACCACCTAACTGGCTGTCACCTATCTCTCATTCTATATTCCCACTGTCATAAGTCCTTCTTGTGCTGCTGTGAGTGATCACAATGGGATATTGAACTTTCTTCTCTTAGACATGCTTCTAGAGGCTTAGAGTTGGTTTAGAGATTGTGCTTTGTCTTCCTTTCACAACATATAGATTCTATGTGGAAAAACCTTCCTTTCTTTGCCATCTTCACCATTTTAACATATGATGGTAGTGGGGATCAGAGGGCAAAACACCATTAATGAGAAAAAAATGTGTCTTTTGTTGATAGGCTAAAAGCTAAAACAATTTGGTTAAGCCATATACAGTAATCAGTAAGTCTCAGTTCTTGAGTAGGCCAAGGTTTAATTACCCACATAAGAAAAAGCAGGATGCTGAGTTCTGCTCTTGAACATGAGGAATGGAGACTGATCATATTTCAGAGGGGGATAGTATGAGCATTGGAATTTGTGTAAGAAAGGGCAAAGGAAAGATATGTTACTGCTAGTTTTCCAGCTGCCTTTGACAAGTTTTCCAAAGGTCTCTTTTGAAGATCCAAGCCTTCTTGCCCTTGTCATGCCTCAGTTATTCTTAAAACCTTTGGACTTAGCTCATCACCACAGGAAATTTAGTGCCATTTTACCAATCATAGATACAATTTAGACAAAGAGGAGTACATTAAGCATTTCATTTGTAATATGTGCTTTTTCAGCTGTGAGAGGGAAATCATTTTAGTGGATAAAAATTAGCATTAAAAATGGAATAGAAAAATTAAAATAGAACAGAATATAATATGTCAAAGTGAATCATGTTTTCTAATGATTAGATTTATTTTGTGGACATTTGTTTCAGTGATATTGATGTGTATTATGGGTCAATAATGGAAAACGTATCTCTAATTGAGGATCTTAGTCCAAAGTATAGGCTTATACAAATGGTTTATGTAAGATGTATCAAATTAGTCATTTTTTTTGTAGACTTAGATTAGAGGAATAGGAAGAAATGGGGATCTCTCATGATGGTCTTTTTCTAATCAAGAGTAATTTCCTTCTATATAACTATTTCTTTTCTCTCAGCACCCTTTGAAGCCTGAAGCGAGTATAAAAGTTAATTTGAAATTAGTATACAATTGGGTTCCTTATTAGCCTCAATAGGCACCCCCCCAATCCCCCCCCCCCCCCCAGATGTATAGCTTGGCCTGAGTCACAGGTCCCTGGCAGAATATTGCTTCTTTTTTTAAAGGGCCCAAGCACCTGTTATTTTAGAATATGCTATATAATAAAGAGGTATTATGCAAATTGACCCTCATGTCCTCACAAGATGGCTGCCCATAGGCCAGCAGGGGGGTTAATGAGGGGTGACCAAACAACTGAACAGTAGGCTGTGTTGGGTGACCAGGCTGGAAGAGGGGGGCAGTTGAGGATGACCAGGACAGCAATGGGGGCAGTTATGTGCAAGCAGGCCTATGGGGGTGGGGACAGTTAGGAGCAATTAGCCAGCAGAGCAGGCATGGGGCAGCTGGGGGCGACCAGGCAGGCTGGCGAGGGGGGCAGTTGGGGTTATTAGGCTGGCACAGGGGGGGCATTAAGGGGTAACCAGGCTGGCAAGGATGGGGCAGTTGGGGGCAACTTGACAGGCAGTTGGGGAAGTTAGGGGCGATCAGGCCAGCATGCAGAGGTAGTAAGGGGCGACCAGGCCAGTAGGAGGGGGCAGTTTGGGGCAACCAGACAGGCAAGCAGGTGAGTAATTAGGAGTCAGTGATCCAGGATTGTGAGAGGGATGTCCGACTGCCAGTTTAGGCCCAATCCCACAGCAGTCTGACATCCCCCAAAGGGTCCCGGATTGGAGATGGAGCAGACTGGGTTGAGGGGACTCCCCATGCACGAATTTCTTGCACCTGGCCTCTAGTATGCAAGGATATTCTGTTTAATATTGCTTAATAAAATATTAAGCAGGTATGAATTGATTTCTTCTTCATTAGTGCACTTAACAGCCTTCCTTTTAACTGACCATGCCTTTCCAAGGAAATAGTAAATGACTCCAAAATCCATGCCTTTCAAAATTAATGGTAAAGTAAAGATTGATAATATGTCCTGATCAAGTACAACCTTCTATTTTGACTATCTGTGGGAAAGGCATGTCAAAATAGAATTGATACATAGAAAATGTCTGAGAATTGGATCAAACTTTTTCTCTAGAAGATTCCACCTGAATTATCTATTTACACATTTTAACAGCAACATTTAAAGTAGCTAATTGTCACTAGTTCCTATATCAGGAAATTTTGCCCTGGGGTCCATTTACCATCTGAAGCCTTATGCAAAATGTATGGATATCTAGAGAAAGTGTCTACAGTTTTTAATGGCTTACTTTTTTTACAGATCTTAAAATTTCATTTCTATGAGTTGTGGGTATTGATTGTACATACTTGTGTAGCTACCACTTAAACAACACACAAAAAATTTTCATGTCCAGAGTTCTCTTGTGGTTTTTCAGTCAATTTCCCATCTACCACTCACTCATCGCAACTATTTACTGATTTTTAATGCTATATCTTACTTTTACCCATTCTTGAAAGTCACTTTAAAGGAATTATACAGTATATACTAGTAGTCATTTGTGTCTTAATTTTTAATGTTTTTGATAATCATCATGTAATTGCATCTATCAATAGTTATCTTCTCATCACTATTAAACAGTATTCTATGACTAGATCACACTTTGAGTGTCTTTATTTCTATTAATGAGTCTTGGACTTGTTTTTGGCTATTATGAATAAGGTTGCTATGAACTTTCTTGGTACATGTTTTTCTGTCTTGGAGACGAAATTCCATGAACAGGTTTTGGATGGTGATGCTTTTATTTTCATAACTTAACTGGATTTTCTTTCGAATTATATTCTACTTTAATTTATAATAGGAATTGAGGGCCTACTTCATTTTTGTTATACATGAAAGAAATAAAAGTCCACAGATACAATTCTTAGCTACTTTTGTTTCCTATTATTTCATTTTTCTCTCACACCAGATAGGACTGAACATTTTGGTGTTTCTCATATGGGTGTTTCTTTTGCTATTTCTTATGTCAGAAAGAGAATTTAATCCAAACTTTATGTTTGGTGTCATAAAGGCTGCTCTTCGTGAGCTATTGTATAGCTCTTTGTGATGTCATATGGATTATAGGACATTGTAATAGGATAATATCATTTTTATAATTCATAACCATTCCTCATTAATAAGTTTTTAGTAATACAAGTCATCTCCTTTTTTTTTTTTTTTAATCCTCATCCAACAGTATTTTTCCATAGATTTTTAGAGAGGAGGAAAAAGAGAGGGAAAGACAGAGAGAATTATCTATGTGAGAGAAACATTGATCGATTGCCTCCTGTACTCACCCTGGAGCCTGCAACAGAGGTACATGCCCTTGACCTGAATTGAACCCGGAACCCTTCAGTCTGCAGGCTGATGCTCTATCCCCTGAGCCAAACTGACCAGGGCTCCTCTATCTTTTCATGGTGACTGTGGTTGCCCCCTACCTGCCAGGGAGGTTAAAAATAGGCTAGTGTGTTCTAATGAACTGTTTTGGCAACAAGAGCCTCCATTTGGTTACTGTTTAAAAAAATCATTCCTTGCTATCGCTGCAAAACTTCCTCATTACTGACTTATGCCTCTGCTTATCTTGATAGGAATATCTCATAAGTGGATCCTGATTAGTATTTATCTCTGTGTGGCTAAACCAAGGCCAGATAGGTCTCAAAATGATGCCTGTTAATGAAATTGCTCCTCAATTATTATACTTGGGCCCCCTTGCTAAGTCTCATTTTATTTAGTACTCTCAAATGCCAAACAAGTTGACAATACCTTGCCTAGGATCTCCTAATTCTAACCAGTAATTCTAACCGGTCCTGTGAATGCACAGACCTGTTTGGCATTTCATGTTTTCTGCTGCTTCCTCATCAAGGCCAAGCCCTTTGCTGCAGCCTCTTATGATATTCACAGCACATACATCTCTCCACAACCTCATTTTCAGTCTTTTCAAGAGAGGCCTCTAGTCTTGTGATTCTCAGATGCCATGCTAAATTTAGCTTTTGCTGACACTTCCCTGAATTTCTAGGATTTAAAACATTTTGAAATGAAGTTTTGAAGCAAATGATGACAATGTGTTTTTATGCTTATGTAACCCACGGCAGAGTTATTCCAGACTCAAGATGGAATCCTAGCCCTGTATCACATGGAAACAAAATAAAACAGTAATTATTCTAGTGGTCAGAGTAGTACTGTTTTTCAGGTATTCAGGGCCATTCTAGCATTAAAAAAGAAAAAAACAGTAGGACAGTGCTAATGTTGATGTATTTAAAGATGAGGCATGCAAATGCTGATTTTGCTTGAATTTTTTTTAATGTGTGACTTAATAGACTGAATTTCTGTGCAGTGAAATGAAGGGACTTGAGGGGGTACTCTTGTCAGATTTAGCCTAGGGGTGGAGATGTGACAAGGTGTACTTTTCTCAGGTGACTGTCCACACAGGGGGAATACTGTGTCTTAAGAAATACCAATAACTGGGGACTGTGGTCTGGGCTGGAGGAGTTGTCTATGGGTGACTCTATATATGCAAACAAAAATAATATTTCACCAAGTATTTCTGCCTCACACAAACTTTAAAATAATTGAAAAATAAATAAAAACAAAACAACCTTAATGTACTGGGTTATTTAACTTTGCATATGTAGCTACCAGCTGTATATCTTCAATTTGTTAAATTTGTGGAATATGAGGTGATACTTTCAATAGGGTTCTTTGCAGTGCAAATAAAACTGAGCAAAGGTTCAATAGACACATTTATATAGCAATGTAAAAGTAATGGGCATTTTCATTTGCTTTGTCTTTTCTATCTTTTCCATGAGGCATTGTGGTATAAGTTATTATTACCAATTTACAACTAAGAACACTGAGGTTCAATTGCTCAGAATTATGAAGCCAAAATATGTGGCATCAGTGTCCCTTGTTAAGTTCACTCTTGGTCATGGATTGAATCTCTTCATCATATCTTCCAATTTCTTTCTTTCTTTCTTTTTTTTTTTTTTTTTTTCCTGATTCTTAAGTTCCTTTCATTTTAAAAACATTTTTCTTTCAACTCTCCTAAAACCAACTGAAGACTAGATTTTGCTCCTAACAAGTTTGTGGATATGCATGTGTATAAACATGCCATATGTGATGCCAGTAGTTGGGGGTATGAGACAAAACATATTTGTTTCTGCATTTTTTTTGTTGTTGTTGTTAATCATCACCTGAGGATTTCCCCCCATTGCTTTTTAAAGAGAGTGGAAGGGAGGAAGAGGGAGAGAGAGAGAGAGAGAAAGAGAGGGGGAGAGAGAGAGAGAGAGAGAGAGAGAGAGAGACATCAATGTGAGAGAAACTCATCCATTGTTGCCTCCCTCATGTGCCCCAACAAGGGCTATGGATCAAACCTGCAACCCAGGCACTTGCCCTAGACCGAGAATCAAACCTGTGACCCCTTGGTGCATGGGCCAATATTCTAACCACTGAGAAATACCTGCCAGGCTATTACTTAGTGTGGGCATTCCCTATAATAGATAGAACATAAAATGACACTATAACTTTTTATATAGAGATGATGGACTGAGGTTATGGTTGCTACCGTGATTACTTATTCTTATTTTCATTAGTTTTGAAAAATAATCACCAAATAATCACTTACTTCATACTCAGTATTTCTAATGTATATTACATTAGGTTGAATAAACAGGTTTTAATTAGATTTTACCTTTTTATGTCATGAGGTAAAAAGCTGAACTCTGCCATGGAGCTATTCAATTGGGTTTGCCAGACACTGAGGCCTAACCCTGTCATAGGGGCTACCTTCAATGGTAGAGCCTGTGCATGAGGCCCAAGTTTGGCATCAAGGATTTTAAGCTGGGAAAGATGAAGTAAGCTAGGCTTTAATCATGCATTCAGTCCAACCTGATAAAGCTGATCACCTTTCAGGGATTCCTTTGATGGGTATGAAGTAGCACATCTTTCAATTCTGGAGTAATGCTGAGAGGACAAGCTGTGGAGATAGTTTGCCTTTTGCTTTGCATTCTGTCCTGGATTACTCCCTTACTAGCTATGTGACCCGGACAAAGTTAATACCTATTCTTTGTAGATTCAGTTGCCACTTAAAAAGTTTCATAAGATTGTTGTGAAGATTAAAAGAGGTAAATCATGGAAAATTCTTAGAATAGATCCTAAAACAAGGTGAGCACTTACCAGAGGTTATTATTTATTTATTTATTTATTTATTTATTTATTTATTTTTAATTTGGGAAAGCATAACTGGCAAGACCAGCAAAGAAACCAAGGGCAGAAGTTTATACGTAAGACAGGTAGATTTCAAGCAGACTTTGAATGCAGGGATTTTCTAAATGTAAGGTAGACATTTGATTTTTTATATTGGACCAACATTAGGGAACAGAGGGAACAGATAAAATGAAAATCCATGGACATCCAGAGTGAACCTTGGAAACAAACTCATTGGGTAACTTAGAAATTTAAGAGGTTGTACTGGTCTGGGTGCTAAGGCCAGAGGGATCTTGTGCTGGGCCACAATGCATATCAACCTAGTTTTGTGGCAGAATTACCATTTGTCCACTCTGTGACTTTAGCCAATGCACATAATTTTCTTAAAGAATATCAGTTTCCCTATCTATAATAAGTATGAGAGTAAGATACAATGCATGAGATTATGGGGAGGAAGGGTGCCAAGTATAATATGTCAGGCAAAGTGCTTAGATCATAATGGAGGAATCTCAAATTTAGCTGTCTTCCCCTTTAAATGAATTTAATTATTAAGTATTTCAAAGAGTATCTCATAGAAGAATGGAAGTACACGAAGAAAATAATAAAAAATTAAGTCCATTAATAAAAATGCAAGTAAATAAGGAGAAGACATTGATTGATGATCACTCTAAAAATCATGGGTAATGATGCTTTGTCCAAAAACTATATATATATTAGCCTTTAGGCATAGCCTCAGTTCATAACCTGTACATTTATTAAATCTGAAATAGGCAAATGGATTGCACTCAAGAATCAATAGACTGAATAAAATCACTTCTTAAGGAACACTTTCTATTTATTATTGGCCCATTTGGACTTCAAGGATAAAGGATACTACTTATTAGCTAATTTATACAATAATGAAAATGAGATATAATATAATGGATGAGAGAATCAAGATGAAAAATTATTTCAATAGGCTTAATTAATGGATCCCAATGAACAAGATAAAATTTAAAAGGAATCAAAGCTGAGACCTGCATTTAGGTCCATGCTATTAACTTCATATTACAGGAGAGAAGAGACATATCTAGAAGAAAATGCATATGAATATGAAATCTGTCTCAGAATTTTAGTTGACCCAAATTAAACGAGCTTATAATGTGAAGGGACTATGGGAAATAATTAGAGCAAGAGATAGAGGGCTAAAAAAGGAATTGGGAGCAGTAAGTGATTTTAAATGATTTTGCACTTTTTTTTCCTAGTAGGAGTCATTTATCATCATTCATTTGAGCACCTAAACCAATTCAAGTGTATTTTCTTTTAATGTTTACCAATGTTCCCAAACTTTTTGAGCTGACTGATATGTTCTCTCTCTGAGCCAAAATCCCCACTAGCTGTGTTTTAGTTAATATGTCTCCTCAGTTGTCCAATGAAGACACAGAAATTTGGGCTGTGAGATGGAGAGCTGATATTTGGTGGTGGTTATGTGCGCAGTCATGTGTGTACACATCCAAAAGAGATTCTTGGAAATCCCAATCAACTCTTAGTTTGACATTTTCCTACCCACTCAAGTCCCTGGGCTTTCTGTTGCCCTTCGGAGACCTCATGTGCTTAGCACTGTAGGTCTAGGGAGTACAGCTGTGAATGTTCACTGCCGCCATGGTCACCTAGTGTTGTAGTTAGGTAAGCAGTGCTGAGCTGTATCTATATAATTGTGATCGCAACCAACCACCATCTCTACCTGTTTTGGTGCTCAATGTGAGTCACCTTCTACCAACTAGTTTTTAACCCTATTCAGTGACATGCTGCCATCTAGAGTTTTCTGTTTGGCTAAGGAATGCCTACTAGTTGGCTGAGCTACCTATCCCCATTGCCCCACCTCATGGACAGGTGGCTTAGAAACACACACACAGACAAACAAAATTACACAAATGGCTTTTGATTTTTTTCAACATTCAGTAAAGAAATAGTCAGATTTTGTGAAGCTCATTGACTCTTCCCATCTCTTGGCTAACTTGTAGGGTGAGTGAAAGAAAGTCTTAGTTTTGTAGATTTTTTTCTTCTCTACAGGTGAGAATATTTTAAATATTTTAGAAGGCTGATTGAGAAAGGGAATATTGGCATAGAAACCATTAATAGCAAATGTTTCCTGTTGGATTTTTGTACGTGTGTGTGTGTGTGTGTGTGTGTGTGTGTGTGTGTGTGTAGAGGGGGTAGGAGTTAGGAATCCCCAAATGTCACCAATGGCACCAGTGTACCTGTCCTTATAGATTTGTTTCCAGTATCAGAGTGCCTGCCATACTCTTAAAATCATGTACTTTCACAGTGAAACAGGCAGGACTGCAGGTGATGTCACCATTCTTGGAAATTATGGGATGATGTTCTTTAACATGGGAAGCAGAAAGACAGACAGTAGCTTCTAAGACAAAAGTATAATATTCAAAATATCTCAGTAATTGGATTCATTAATTATAATTTGAGAGTTACGAGTCAACATTCATGTATTCATCTACCACAGTTCAGAGAATTGCAGCTATCCATGGCTTTAGAGTTTAGGTTAATGTAATATTACAAAATTTATACTGTGACAAGTTATAGTTTTCTTGTTTTTTTTTTTTCACAGTTTCCTTGTTTTTTTTAAATCTATATAAATAACTTAAATGGATATTACATACTATATGAGTATTTCTAACCTATTGCCTATATATTTATATATACACTAAGTGGCCAGATTATTATGATCTCTGAATGCATAATAATCTGGCCACTCAGTGTGTGTGTGTGTGTGTGTGTGTGTGTGTGTGTGTGTATGTGTGTATTAGAAGCCCAGTGCATGAATTCATGCATGGGTGGGGATGGTCAGCCTGGCCAGGTGGAGGGGACATGAGCCATGAACAGTTGGCGGGCTTGCCTGCTGGTCAAACTCCAGGTTGAGGGGACGATTTGCATATTAGCCTTTTATTATATAGATGTACACTGATTGGCCAGATTATTATGCATTCAGAGATCATAATAATCTGGCAACTCAGTGTATATTACTTGAATGGAATATAAAAAATAGGTGGCCTGCCACATTTATTTTAAGATAATTGTTGTTTAGAATAAATAGAATATTGCTTTTTATACTGTGAAATTATAAATGCATTAAGTAATAAATTTTGACCAGTAGTCCAAATCTTGCTCAGACTTCGCAATAACTGAACTAAGGCAGCAAGATTATGTATAATGCTTGAAATGTGCAGTTGGCAAGGTACCTTGATCAAATTCAGAAAACATGTACAACTCAGGGGAATGAATGTGCAAAATTCTAGAAAGCTGAACAGAATTACAATCGTAAATTCACATGGGTAATATAATCTTGTTTTAAGAAACTATGCAGGTAGACAATTAACTGAGCTTACATGTGGGATTGACTACAACCTAAATTTCTTCTAGTAATAAAGCCATATTCTATGTATTTTAAGGCAGAAAACATTTTAAATAAGGAGGTACAAATACAGAAAATAGCATTTTACACACACACTGCAACAATATATTGAGGTAAGATATTGTGATACCTACTATTTTCTTGCATTTTTATTTACCACTCTTGTGTATTCAGAGGTCATTCTTAGAAAATACCCTTGTAGTAGTTAATTTTGATTAACGAATTAATAGATTGTTGATTGAGGACAAGAGCACATATCATTAAGACATCTATTCTGAATTTTAAAAAAATGTATTTCTTTTCATCATTTGCTGTTAATCCCTAAAGCTTTACATTTAAAATAGTTTTGAGCACAGTTTAATTAAAAAACATCTGTGCTGTTGCAATAGAAATGATACAGAAAGTTTTCCGGGACACACTCAAGGAAGTAGGAGAGAAAATAGAGCAACACAGAAGAGAACTTAGCAGTCTGTTTTCTCTTGTGTATTAATTTGAGGGTCTTGGAGGAGGGTTGGGAAAAAGAATGCAGTTACATTAACTTATGGGCTGGAACTTCTGCTGCATATCCATTGAGATAAAAAAAAAAAAAAGCCTTACAAATATTTTTCAAATGATTTAGAGTTGGCTAAATCCAATGCATGTTTTTTACCATGCATTCTCCATTAAAATGTTTTTTAAAAAAATCAGATTTTTAAAAAGAAAATGTAATCCATATGTTACTGATTCATTCACACTTATCATATTGTTTTTGTGAGCAAGTCGGTATCCAAAAACTTTTCGTTTTTTTCAACCAGGAGGTCACATTTTTATAGCACCAAGAAGGACCTTGAATCTGGGAAGTTTCAAATTTCATTTTAAACTCAGAACCCAAGGAATTTGAGTGGGTATTAAACTTGGCAATGTGCCTTCACCCTAGTTAACATATTGATGGAGTTATATATTCACAAACACATGGATAAAAAATGGAGCTGTTAATTCTGTTTTGATATTGATGCTAGATATATTCATTTTAACTTCCTAGTTTGTTTGCGAGGAGGAAACAATCAGCCACTTGTTTTATTATTTTTTAAAGTTGTATACATTGACCCATACCCTTAAATATACAATAAGTGTTATCAAATATATAACAAAGTTGGTGTATGGAAAATGCATAATTTCCCCTAAGGGTTATTTGCTAATATGGAACACAGGCCTCTCAAATGTGATGAAAGGAAAGACTGTGGAACAATGGGTCATGATGGCTAATTTTATGGGGAACACATGCATACAATATAATTTAAAACACATGCCACAGCAGTTATAGTAAAAGGCTCAGAGAATTAGAAAGGAATTCTGCTTCATAAAAAAAAAAGAAAACAGTTCCCTCTTTCTCCTGAAAAATTGCATTTCTCCTCTAGGAAAAAAGATCCATTCACTAATGCTTTAACAATTGCAAGGCCCACCCACAAGTCTCATATCTATTCCCTCAAATCTCCTCCAGGTATGGCCCATCTACTGCGGTTGACTGTTCAGAGTTGTGATATGAAATTAAAAGTAATCAGTCTAATATGCACTTGGAATCTTTCTAATGCTTTATTTATTAACTGTTTTGAAAGACTAAAATCTTGTGTGTTATTTATTTAAACTCTCTTTTACACAATGTGTTATATGTATTAACATACAAATTCTAAGGCAGAGGACAAGTCATCTGTTTACTCCTTTGTTTCTAGGCAGAAGCTTTAGGCTTAAGGTGAAAACCTTAAGCAAATCAGACCATTGAATGTATTATTTTGAAGATCTTTAGTGGTGGCAAGACAATAAACTCCTAAGCAATTGGTTGCAAGTAATTAATCTCATATTCTTTTCAATACTTTTCCCACCCTTGAAAAGAGAGGTAAAAAAAACACAAAAAACAAAAAACTTTTCTACTGTGATTTAAACTTATTTCCTCTTTTTTTCTTTAATTCTTTATTAAGATAAAGAATAATTTGTTGATAACTTCATTATAACTCTTTATACCTTTTAATATAAATGTTAACTATCAAAATTCAAGCACATGTTAAACATTTTAATAAAATTCGTATAGAAATGTTGAGAAAGTATAATTTCATATAACAAAATTCAGAATTTTTCATATCAATAACCTATTCCAGTTCATTTCACCTTTTACTTTTTTTTTTTTTTTTTTAGGAATTCAATGATAATGTGTACACTGTTTTTACACAGAAACTTCCAAACTAGAACAGTTAATAAGATAAGAGTTTTACTGATATTTAAAATGCTAGCAACCAATGTGGAAAACAGTATGGAGTTTCCTCAAAAACTTAAAAATGGAACTGTAGTTTGACCCAGTGATCATACTTCTAAGAATATATCCCAAGTAATCAGAAAAATCAGAAAGGGTATATGCATCACTATGTTCATTTCAGCATTACTTATAATAGCCAAGATCTGGAAACAGCCCAAATGCACAAGAGTAGATAAGTGAATAAAAAAGCTGGTATACATGTGGTGCATTTATACAGTGGAATACTACTTGGCCATAAAAATGAAGGAGATCTGCCAAAACCGGTTTGGCTCAGTAGATAGAGCGTCAGCCTGCAGACTGAAAGGTCCTGGGTTCAACTTGGTTGCGGGCACATCCCCAGTAGGGGGTGTGCAAGAGGCAGCTGATTGATGATTCTCTCTCACCGATGTTTCTAACTCTCTGTCCCTCTCCCTGCCTCTCTGTAAAAAAATCAATAAAATATATATATTTTTTAAAATGGAGATCTTAGCTTTTGGGGCAGCATGGATGGACCTGAAGAGTATTATGCTAAGTGAAATAAGCCAGTCAGAGTAAGACAAGTATCACATGATCTCACATATGTGTGGAATCTAATGTACAAAATAAACTGAGGAATAAAATAGAAACAGAGGCATGTATTTGGTATGGAATACTTTCCAAAATATATTATTGAATACAAATGCAAGGTAAGGCATAATATATAGCCATGATTCCATCAGTGTTTTTTTAAAAGATGGATAAACAGACATCTATAATTAGGTTTTGTGTCATACAGACTAACTCTGAAAGGGCATATATTAATCTTGTAATGGTGAGTGGGGGAAGGGGTAGGAGGAAGATTTTCTTTTTACCTATGTACCTTTTATCATCATTTTGAATTTTTATCATTTATGAGTACTACCTATTCTAAACAATGTGAACATTTCACCATGCATATTTTTGAAATAATATAATAATAATAATGCTCCTTCCATCTGGTTCTTTCAATTCCATTCATTCTGTTCTACCTTTTCTTTTGTTCATAGAATTGGTCACACCTAACTTATAGAACTTGTTTCTATATTATATTCTTATTTATTCCTTATATTCCCCTGGCTAAATGCCATGAGAACAGATATTTAGTACTGGTTTGCTCTGCAAGCATAACACCTAGAGGAACATGTGGCTCACCTGGGATCATCTATATTTGTTTTGTGAATAATATATTTTTTAAATTATCAAAAATGCAGATATACAGTCTTCCAATCTCATCAAATCATGGAGAAACCAAACTTATTATAACTTGTGAGCATTTTGTTTTAGGAACACACAGGTTTATCTCTACAGTGACTTTAATTGGCTAGCTTAGAAACTAAAAAACAGTTTTTGCAATGCTTGTATTATATAGGTAGTGATAATGACTCCTAGAGGAAGAGTTTTGTGTAAGGATGAGATGGGAAAGAAGAAGTCTATATGCCTATAGTAGGTGCAAAGTTTAGAGAGGAAATACGTTATTTAATTAAGTGCCTTATTCTTTAGAAAAAGAAATGGAGAGTTTGCCAGAAAGAAGTGGTCACTTAGCAGAGAGTCTTCCCCAGACACTTAAAGCAAACATGGAAGCCACCTATAATAATGAGCTCAATCAATGAATGGATAAAAGTAAACATGAAACAAATTAATAAACATAAAGCAAATTAATAGACACATGGTGTAATTTAGCATTAAAAGGATGTAATGAGAAACTATATAACAATATGCAATACTAGAGGCCCAGTGCAAGAAATTTGTGCACGGTGGGGGGTGGGAGGGAGTCCCTCAGCCCAGCTTGCACCCTCTCCAATCTGGGACATCCCTCTCACAATCCAGGACTGCTGGCTCCCAACTGATCGCCTGCCTCTGCCTGATTACCCCTAACCACTTCTGCCTGCCAGCCTGATCACCCCCTAACCATTCTCCTGCCAGCCTGATTGATGCCTAACTGCTCCCTGGCCAGCTGAATTGCCCCTACCTGCCCTCCCCTGTCACCCTGGTCCCCCCTAACTGTCCTCCCCTGCTGACCTGGGTCCCTCCCAACTGTCTTCCACTGCAAGCCTGGGCCCCCCCCCCCAACTGTCCTCCACTGCAGGCCTGCTTCCCCCCCCCCCTCAACTGCCCTCTACCTAAGACCTGGGTTCCTCTCAATTGTCCTCCACTGCAGACCTGGTTCCCCCCTTCCCCCCAACTGCCCTCCCCTGCAATCCTGGTGTTCCCAACTGTCCTCCCCTGCAGACCTGAGTCCTCCCCTCGCCAACAGACCTCCCTTCTGGCCTAGTCTCCCCCAACTGCCCTCCTCTGCTGTCCTAGTCAACCCTAACTGCCCTCCCCTGAAGGCCATCTTGTGTCCACATGTGGGCAGCCATCTTGTCTCTTGGAGTGATGGTCGATTTGTATATTACTTTTTATTAGATAGGATGTTCTTTATAGATTACAAGCATATAACAAAATAGAATATTTTGTCATTCAAAAATTTTTTTTAATTCCAGTTCTATAAATATAGTCATCTGTATAAAAAAAATAAATTTTATACCCACTAAAAATAATAGCAGTAGTTATATCAAAGTAATAAGATAATTTTAATTTTCTTTATGTGATAGTATTTTAAATATGAGTAAATGATTGTAAAAAATGGATCATCTATTCCTATAACATAGGTATGATGAATGTTTAAATTTATTTTAAAAATAGATTTGACTACCTTTTTCAGTAATCATCATTTAGTTTTTGCCTTATATTTTAACTATATCAGTACAAAACATACTTAAAAACCTATGTTTTTATTTGAAAGTTGCTAGAATGGCACAATATAGATGCATGGTGTTTGAGGAGTGTCAAGGAATTATTTTATCAAAGGAAATTTTAGTCTGGCCAGGAAGACAAGACACATGTGAAATAACAATTAAAAATACTAGATTTTAGTTGTATGAGACAGTGAAATTGTGTAGATATATCAGATTTTATAGGAGAGAAAGATCACTGTTGCTTAGAAAAGCATAGTCACTTAAAGGAATGGGTATGATTTAGTTGCAGGAAAAGAAAAGAACCTTCCAAGTAGAAAGACTGCTGTGAGCAAAGGAACAGAGTAACAAAGTTAAGAGACACTTTCACTCCTAGATCACAGTCTTGGATAACTGTAGAATAGCTTCCAATTTTCAAAGTAATTTTGCAGATACAGACAGATAGAAGTAGATATAGCTAGAGGCAGGCTGAAGATGGAGAGTATAGAGTCTATACCTTAAGGGTCATGCATCGGGCCTCTAGTTTATTATAAAAATACTAGAAGCCCAACACACAAAAATTTCTGCAAGAATGGGATTTCCTTTTCCTGGCTGTTGGCACTACCTTTCCACTCTGGCCTTGCCACTTTCTGCTCAGGCCCCAGAGCCACCTCTTTCCCCTCCGGCCCCACCTTCCCTTATAGTCCAGAGGCCCTGAGAGACCAGCAGTAAGGCAGAACGCCTGCATTGTCACAATGGCAATGACACAAGCATCCCATCCCCATCACTTGGTGCCAGTGTATGCAAATTAACTGCCTTCTTTATTGGGTTTATTTGCATATAACTCCTGATTGGCTGGTGCATAGTGGAGGTACGGTCAATTTTACATGTTTGTCTATTATTATATAAGATAAATGTCAGAAATCTTGATTTTATAATCTCTGAAAAGAGAAAAAAGAAACATGTGAAATGAAACAAGATTCAGAAGGACACTCTCTGAGCATGCCATTCCGACATGACATTGAGCAATTCAGGTATTTATTGGCTTCAGGCCTGATGCACTCAACCCCATAAGAGAGGTGCCCAGACCTTTTATCAGTACTTGACCCCACAGGTTTTCTAATTCTTAAGAATTATTTTTCATCTCTGATCATTGCTGCTTTGTATTGATTTTCTAGTTAAACTTTCAATGACACCTTGCTTCCAGTATCCGTGGGGGTTATTTTGCTATCTCTGCCCTTCGTCTGCTGAAGTAGTTTCAACATTTTTACCTATGAAAGCAAACAGTGGGTGACATTCCATCACTAGCATCCTGATTATAAAGCCTCCCCTCCCCTCCCACTCAGAGAAGAAGATCAGAATGCCCCTAAATAAGACTGACATTTCAGGATAACCTTGACTTCTCTGTAACTTATAAACAAAAGTAAATCATTTGCAAACTTTGAACTATGAATAGTAACAAGTTGCTTGCAACAGAGCTCACAACAGATTGTGACACACCATTGGATCTTGACCTCTGTGTCTAGTGGAGAAAATAGGTGGTTGTTTTGATCTCTTGAATTTATAACATTAAGAGGATGGTAACACACTTAGGGAATACAGAGTTTTAATTCGACTTATCTGACATAGTAAATTTTGTATCACAGGAAAACTTTCCTTAAATTTTTAAAGGAAGGAGAAACTGTATCAACTGTTTATCAGTGGGCTATTTTTTCCTATGTCGAGAAAAAAGAGGAGGAAAGAAAAAGACACGATTATTTTGAAAGTGTATGAGTCTGAATTATATTTATAAAAGAGAGAGAGAGAGAGAGAGAGAGAGAGAGAGAGAGAGAGAGAGAGAGAGAGAGAGAGAGAAAGAAAGAAAGAAAGAAAGAAAGAAAGAAAGAAAGAAAGAAAGAAAGAAAGAAAGAAAGAAAGAAAGAAAGAAAGAAAGAAAAAGAAGATAAACAAACTCTGTCTTCCGGGGCTCTTTAGGCTCTCAGAACACTAAATATAAACCCTCCTCTCAGAGCTCTCCTTTTTTCCATGAAGTAAGGAGCTTCTAATTCCAGCAGAAGGTTGAGCTCTGATGATCTGACTTTGAGCAGCACTTGTATTTTCTCATCCTCTCCATGTATTTGTGGGTCAAAAGAGAAATCATTAGGGACTTGTATTTCCTGTCTCATCTTTTTCTTCCTCCTTTCTTAAAACTTGGTGGGAAATCAACTTTATATAACACTGAAGAAAGCTATGTGTACTAACTTCTGAAAAACCTCCATAGTTCTTATGTATTTCCAACTAGCCTTTTCTCCCAGGGCAAGACCAGAATGAATCTTAATATGGAAGAGAAACCACATTCTACGCAATGCTTTATAATCCTCCTCCTGATTGAATAAGGATTATATTGCTTTAATTTTCTTACCTATTTATAACCATTGCTTTGAAAACTGCCTATTCTCTGCATTCCCTACTCCATTGATAATTCCTTGGAGAAGAAATGTAAATGAATTTATTTACCAAACATCATCACTTCAGGTATTTGCACCTATAGTCTTTGCAGTTTCATTTTTCTTTCCAAACTGTAAAAATGTTTCATTTTTATTTTATTTTTTATTAAATGTGACATTGGTGAATAAAGCCATAAGGTTTCAAGTGCACAACTCTATAACACATCATCTGTATACTGCATTGTGCATTCAACATCCAAAGTCAAGTCTCTTTCTGCCACAATTTACCCCTACTTTGCTTTCTTTCATTTCCCCCTACTTCCCCGTCTTTCCCTCTGGCAATCACCTGTGTCTGTTTTTTTCTTCGTCTTAATCCCTTAACCTTTTTATTCACCCAGTCCCCAAACACCCTTCTCTCTGACAGCTGTCAGTCTCTCTGTATCTATGAGTCTGTTTTTATATTTTGTTTGTTAGTTTATTTTGTTCATTGGATTCCTCATATAAATTAAATCATATGGTATTTGTCTTTCTCTGACTGGCTTATTTCACTTAGCATAATAGTCTCCAGGCCCATTCATGCTTTCACATGTGGGGAAGCATGGGACTTGGTTGGAAGGTCTGTAAGGAGGATTCTCTGAAAGATCAGGGGCCTCTGAGGGGACCTTGCTGAAGGCAGCAGCCCCTACCTTGACTTTTCAAAAAAAAGTCCCATCCCCTGGGTGTTCTGCTACAAATTTCTGTTTACTCTTTAAAGACTGACCTTGTAGAAGCATATACTTTCTCAAGAATACTTGCCATGCTGATTATATCTAGAGGCTAATTTGATTTCAAGCTGTTTTTACAATAAAAAGCCAACTAGGCAGGCAAACAGGATTGCTTTTACTACTGAAGTAAAAGAGTCCCTTAGCCCTCTCTTTCACAGAAACCTGTGTTGGAGTAATCTGTTCATTCGTTGTTCAGGGTCTGCTGGTCAGCCCTGGCAGTCACAAAAGGCAAGATTCCTTTTTTTTTTTTTTTTTTTTTTATGGCCAAATAGTATTACATGGTGTAAATGTACCACAGCTTTTTATCCATTCATATACTGATGGGCACCTGGGATTCTCCAGATCTTGGCTATTATATAATAAATAACACTGCAAAATGAACATAAGGATGCAATAGTCTTTCAAATTAATAATTAGGGTTTCTTTGGATATAGTCCCAGAAGTGGAACCACTGGGTCATAAGGCAGTTTCATTTTCAATTTTCTGAAGGAACTCCATGCTGTTTTCTACAGTGGTTGCACCAATCTACATTCCTACCAGTATTGTATAAGGGTTCCCTTTTCTTCACATCCTTACCAACACTTGTTATGGACATATAGTCATTCTGACAGGTGTGAAGTGATATCTCATTTCTCTTATGATTACTGAACTTTTTTTCCCCCAATATGTCTATGGTCTTCTGTATATCCTCTTTAGAGAAGTCTCTATTCAGGGCTTTGTCTATTTTTAATTGGATTGTTTGTCTTTTAGTGTTGTGCTATTTGATTTCTTTATAAATTTTATAAATTAAAACCTTATCAGATGTATCATTAGCAAATATGTTCTCCCACTCAGTATGCTGTCTTTTCATTTAGTTGATGGTTTCCATTGCAATGCAAAAGCTTTTTCATTTGATGTAGTCCCATTTAACTTTTCTTTTGTTTCTCTTGCCTAAGGGGATATATCAGAAAAACTATTACTGCAAGAAATATCCTAGATATTACTGACTATGTTTTCTTCTAGGATTTTTAAGGTTTCATGACTTATATTTAAGCCTTTAATCCATTTTGAGTTTATTATTGTATATGCTGTAAGGAATAGGTCCAGTTTTTTGTTTTTTGTTTTTGGTGTTTTTTTTTTGTTGTTGTTGTTTTGCATGTATCTGTCCAATGTTAAATCTTTCATTTTGAATAAAGAATCATCTTCAGCCGAAACCAGTTTGGCTCAGTGGATAGAGCATTGGCCTGCGGACTGAAAGGTCCTGGGTTCGATTCCAGTCAAGGGCATATACCTTGGTTGCTGGCACATCCCCAGTAGGGGGTGTACAAGAGGCAGCTGATAGATGATTCTCTCTCATCGATGTTTCTAACTCTATCCTTTCTCTTCCTCTCTGTAAAAAAATCAATAAAATATATTTTAAAAAAAGAATCATCTTCAGCCAAGAATGAGGACATTAAGTGTCTTTTCATCTTAAGCAGTCAGTGTAAGTCTGCCTAGTAAGTAGTTCAGAGCTTTGGTCTTTTTTTCCTCTTCAAGTTGTTTCCTCTATTGCAGTGTCTGGGCAGATGTGGCGAGGGGGTGGTATTTCCTTATGGCTATACCTAACAGATAATGAAATAGAAATATAACTTTATAGGGTTTTCTGAGACAAACACAAAAGCATAGTAGGCATGAATATTCCATTATGTAAGACCAAAAAATGTTTCTCATTGTTACAGTGAAAACAGTAATAATAGAGATTGAGAAGGCTGAGTATTTTAATGACATTTTTGCATTCATTATATTCCCTATTTTCTTTTTTTAATTAGATAAGTGACTCCTGGGAGAAAAAGGACAGGAAATTAAGGAACAAATATGAGAAAAGTAGAGAAAGGCACATGGAGTTCAAAGACACAGGGGGAGAAGTCCTGTGTCTCCAGGCCCATGGGGACAGTGCTTTTCCATATGCAAAGCCCCCGTCAAGGTGCTCAGTGAACAAAATGGGGAATGCATTCCTTAGAAGCAGAAAGAACGGGAAGAATCCTGAGATTACAGCTTTCTTTTAAGGCAGTTGTAGTCTCAGATGACTTTTTTTCCTTCTCTATTTCTAAAGATATTAGAAACACATGATCTTAGATTTCCAAGCAACCACAGACACTGTTTCGGTGAGCCAGTTCAGTGCTTCTCCCCAGGGTTCCCCTGGCAGAGACCTCACCATGACCCTGATTTAGCCTCAAGGTAGTTCTAATTAACTTAGACAGATTTGTAGGCGGCATCTGAGGAGACAAAATTTAAAATGACACAAACCCTAACCTCCCCACAATTTATTCTAACACCACGGAAACTTTAGAAGAAAGGTGGGAACTCTGTGGCCAGCCAGTCTCATCTGTGATGCTCATCCTAGTCAACCTCATTCATTAACAAAAATGAAATATCTCTGAATACTAACCTGGTTTATTCAGTTATCTTTATCCTGTTGTAGGCCCACTTCTCCTTAACTTTCCATGTAATTACTTTTAACTGTGCAAGTCAATTAAATTTAGTCAATTTATAAAGCTGTGAAACCCTTCACAGTCTAGTTTTAGAAAAATTTCTTTATCCTAAATAGGTCTTTCCTACTTGTTTCCAGTTAATCCACAGGCAACCGCTCAGCTGCTTTCTGTATCTAGAGATTCAAGTAGGATTTGGGGGAAATTTCATATAAATTGAATGATATGATATTTAGTCTTTTGTGCCTGGATTCTTTCCATTAGCATAATTTTAGATGTAATTCATATTGTAGATATTTCAGTAATTCATTCATTTTTATGCAGTATTCATTGAATAGATATTTGCTGCATTTTCTTTGTCCATTCACCATTTGGATTGCTTCAAGTTTTTGCTATAAAAATAGTGCTGCTATAAACATTTATTTACATGTATTTGCATGAGTGTATGTTTTTACTTCTCTTGGGTAAATACTTAGGAACTATTGACTAACAATATGTTTAATTTTTTTTCAAAAGTTAGTAATCTGTTTTTTGCTAGTAATGCCTGAGTCTTCTAGTTGTTTTTTATACCCTTGTCCACACTCGATACTGACAATTGTTTAGGTTATAACCATTCTAGTAGGAATGTAGTAGTGTCTTCTAGCATTTCCAAAATGCTTTCTGGTATTTACTATCTTTATTGGTTTATGTGGTTAATATTCATCCATTTGATATGTTGCTGTATTAATTTGTTAAAGAGGTATTGGTCTGCTGTTTTCTTGTGATGTTTCTACTCTTTCTTCTCCTCTGAAATCAATAAAAATATGTTTTAAAAATAAAGGCAGTTGGAGTATATCCTTTATTTTAATCTCACCAGTGTCACTGCCATTTCTGACATTCAAAGCTGGTACCTGTGTGTCTTGGTCTCATTTTCATGATCACCTACTTCCCTCAACAATTTTATTTTTAGTTGTTTGAAATATGTTTTATTGATTTCAAGAGAGGAAAGGAGTGGAAGAGAAGGATAGAATCATCAATGATGAGAGAGAATCAATGATTGGCTGCCTCCTACAAGCCCCATACTAGGGATCAAGCCCACAAACCCAGGCATGTGCCCTGAATCAAACCCTGACCTCCTGGTTCTAAGGTCCACTGAGCCACACCATTCTAGTACCTTTTGTTTCTGTTGAGAGGTTACCAGTCTTATTGTTGTTCTGTGTATGTGATGAGTCTTCTCCTTTGGCTTTCAAAATTTTATTTTCTTCTTTTGCTTTCTACAATTGGACTATGATGTGTCTAACTGAGGCTTTCATTGTACTAATCCTTATTGGGAATTTTTGAACTTCTTGCATATGAAGATTTATATTTTAAAATAAAGTTTGGGAATTTTTTATCCATTATTTCTTTAAGTATTTTTAATGCCTTATATCTTCTCTACTCTTATCAGAGAAAAATGTGCCTTGTTTTCCCCTATTTCTAGTGGGAGCAGGGCTCCTGGGCACTACTGGAAGAAGCATTACCAGTGGCCCCCATCGGAAGATGAGATATTATGGAAAACTTTACATGCAATTATACCCCTGGGTTTCCAAAGCTCCATTTTCCTTAGTTCAGCCATGGCAGAAGTATAGTTGAGGTTTCAGTAAAGCTAAAAGCAAGGCCAGTGTCCAGAGTTTTCTCTCCATGGTGAAGTTGGGTCCAGTTCAGCATCAGGCTAGTTACAGTCCATGAGTCCACATGGCCATCGCCCAAGTGGGCAAAGGCAAGGAAGCAGGATGAAAAGAGCCCCACAAAACAGGAGTCAAGAGGAACAAGATCAAAAGAGAGCAAGTGTCTTTGTTTAGGGGATTATATATTCCAAAATTCTACATGCTTGCACTGGCCACGCCCATTCTGGCCAATCATATCTGTCCCCGGTTTTATTGATAGGCAAGTATCTTCCCTGTGTCATCCCAGCTTTATTGGGCATGCTATTGTCTTCCCTTTGTCCAGTTCCCTTCCCCCAAAGTTTTGCAGAGAACATGCCTATAATGTTCAGCCTTCCCTTTGTTCCTTTTCTATTATTAATAATTAGTTGATTACAATGATATCATTTATGGTACTCCCACTAGAAATACTTTGATATTTTTTATTTTGTGCTACATGTCTCTGAGGCTTTGTTAAATTTTCTTAAATCTTTTTTTCTCTTTATTATTCACAATGGGTACTTTCTATTTAGCTATCATCAAGTTCACTGGTTATTTCTTATTTGTGTCAACTCTCAAATTTAGGTTTTGCTTATTTTTTAATAGTGTCTATTTTTCCATTGAATTTTATTATTTGCTGAGTCATTGTCATCATATTTTCTTGAGTTGTTTAAACAAGAGTTCTTTCAATTTTTTTCAATATACTTATAATAAATAGCTGCTTTAATCATTCTGTTTGCCAAATTCAATATTTGGGCTCACTCGGAGTTAGTTTCTTTTTAATTCCTGCATATGGGTTACATTTTTCTGGTTTTTTTTTGCAAGTTTTAATCCTTTTAGTTTGAAACTGGACATTTTAGATGATATTCAAGAAATTATGGATTTCAATTTTCCATAGTCCCTCTCTGATTCTCTCATTTCTAGGGTCTCCATGTTAAATTTCTAGTCCTTTGAACTACTGCCTTCAACAAGTGGAATCATGGCTCAGGTGAACAGATCTGTGTGCTTTTCCTGTTCATTTTCTACCACATTTGATAATTTTAAGAATAGTGTGACTGGGAATGGAGTTATTGCCCTCTGTTTAAAAACAAGTCAATCCCTGCCAGCAGTGAAGTTCTTGGTTTTCACGGCCAACTTTGCCCTGATATTACACCATTACAGCTATGAGAAGGGGATGAGAGCAACTCTAGGCAAAAATGCTAGAGATTCCCAATCTTAATGGCCAGTAGTTTTCAATAAACAGTTCTTAATATTTTGTGCCTTGGTTGATATGAATAACCCTTAGTCTTATTGTTCTTGAAAATTTTGTTAGTTTTATTTTATTTTTTTAATTGAGAGAGAGAAAGCTTACCTTTTTATTTTACTATCCCTAAAAGACCTGACACCTGACTTGCTTTTAAACAGTAACTAACTTCAAAAGCCTAAGAATGATAATTATCTAAAAATTAATGAATTAAGTATGGTTGGTTAACAGTTGCCACAGATTATTTGAATTTTGGTATAACAGGAGATGGAGTCTTTGTCACTTTCCCACCCTCTCCTCACTTCCTTCTCTGCCAAGTCCCTTAAATTTAGAAGGCTCTCTGAGTTATAGAATACAACTGAAGTGACTCTCAGGCAAGTTCAGGGCCTCGGACTTAATATATTAGCAGATCTCACTTTCTTGTTTGAAACACAGCTGCTATTCTGTGAAGGAAAAGTAGCACTGTGGAGAGACCTGTTGGAAAAGCACTAAAACACCTGGCCAACAGCCTCAGAAGAGCATCAACTTGCCAGCCAACTGAGTAAGACATCTTGGAAGTGCATTATCTCAGCCCAGCTGAGCTACCCCAGTTAACTCAGTCTGTAGCAAAGATGAACCCTTGCTGCCAAATTCTTCCAAATCTGTAAATTTGTGACCAACATAAATGATGATTGTTGTTTTAAATCACTAAGTGTTTGAATGGTTTGTTACATAGCCATAAATAACTGGAACATTAATTTTCTGCCTTCTTGAGAAATGAGAGTTGGGGCTTAAAGCTAAGATCAGTTATTATAATATCCATTTATCATCTATCTAGCAAGTGAGATTTTCATAGCCACAAAATTGAATTGCAAAAATATAACCTAAAAATAAGTCGTGTAAGTTAAACTTGTTATCTTGAGAAGAAAGTTGATATGATATTGAGGAATGAAAATGTTCATTCTGGGGATACTAGAGCAAAAAGGGGGAGGGTTGTAATGATAGGAGAGAAAAGTGATCAGATGTTAGTTCCAATTATTCTTGAATGGTTTGGCTAAGTAATAAGGGGGCATAGATCTGAGCACATGGATGGCAGTTTTTGTTCTACTATTAGTTTGATGCCTTGTTAATAAGGCCCTGGACATATTTCACTTCAGCACTGGGGTTAAGAGAGTATACTATTAGAGTAAAAGAGAAAGAGAGGATCTAATTTAAACTTATATTTCACCTTCTTTTCTGTAGAGCCTGACCACTGAAGCTAGAATCAGCAGGACTCATCTGGAGTCCACAATGGTCACAGCAAGACAATACCAGAGTAGTGCTTATGGGTGACCCACCTAGACTAGGTTTACAGCCAAAGTTTTCTAACTTTGAAAGATGGTCAGGACCTGTTGGAAGGAGTGGAATAATTCGAATATGGCTCACTTGTGAGATTATGGCTCCCTGGTTGTGAGGAGTAAAGAGGGTGGAGAGTATGTAAACATGGTCTATTCATGTTTCCCTAGCAAGGCTATTTTGATGGTAGGACTTTGATATGGGTGGAGGACTGACCTGAAACAATCTCCCAGTGACACTGCTTTAGGAAGTGGCAATGCTCCCAGGGTCAATATGGCTCTGAAAAGAACAGAAGTTGTGAATGTTGGAGCTGCCAGCATAGCCCTAGATCACAATGGCAAAAGTGGGGGGACTAGTATATAGGTGCACATATATGCCTCCCCCAAATGACAGGTTTTTATTTTTTATTTTTATTTTTTTGCTATCCAGGCTGGTGGGCACAGAACTGGATATAATTTTTTTTTTATAAATCAAAACATGCATTTCCCCCCTTAATATCAATTATCAATGAGAAAATTATTAACCACTGCTTATAATACAGGTCAAAACTAGAATATATTTGATAAAACTTGATGCTTTTGAGAGACCACTGAGCAGTTCTATTTTTAGAAATATTTATTTGATATTGTTAATGTTTTCTTCTAAATAGTTAAAAAATAGATTATAACATACTGTGACTGCATCTCTTCTTAAAATTAGCTAATAGGAACAAAAAAATGAATGAAAATTCCTGCTTTAAGAATGTAAATGTAGCTCTTATGCTGAGACTCTAGAAGATATCTGAGTCTGAAACCAAAATGACATTTGTGAAGTTGGATTAAAGAAATACAATGCAAGAGCTATAGGGCAAATTTCACGAGGTAGGAGAAAATTAGTGTATATTAGAAATTCTTAGAGCTAATAAGTCTATACTATTGGAAAAGTTCAATAACATGCTCATTAAGCTGCCTTATGCTTTCATTTCCTGACTGGGAGTGGAAATTTTTCTCATCAAACTAAGTCATCTGGGGAACACAGTCCCAGGGAATAGAAATCCAGATCCTTAGCAGCAATTTCTGCACAACGTAAGAAAAATATGAGAAGCAGATTGACTGAAATATGCTCCCAGAGGAAATTGTGAGCACTGTGATAACAACTTAATTTTTACTTCATTAAACTGTAAGAACATGTTTATTTGTTTTGAAATACAGGAGAAAAGTTTCTTTTTCATGGTCTGAGATCCTTTGACTAGACCTCTTTCTATTTTTGAATGTGTTTTTTTTTTTTTATTTCAAACTGTAGCTGGTAGCAAAACCTTTTATAACTGAAATAATATCCAAAGGAAAAATGGTCACAGTTTAAATTAATGGAAGTGAAAGCTCAATCATTTCTGTAGTGCTATTGATAATATACATTTACAATATTATTACATGATGTGATAAATTATAAGTCCCACTAATTACACACACACACGCACACACACTCCACACTCACTCATATACTCACACATGACACAGGTGGTAAAAAAAAAGTTTTTAGGAACTTGGTAACAGCTACACCATCTACCTTCAATATCTATTACTATTGATAATATTTATTAATTCCAGAGTTTTAACTCCAGAGATTTATATCAAACTGAGAACATAAGTTTAGTGGGAGAATGTGATGTCACAGAATGCTAGAATGCTACTGAACTTTGCTAATATGTATATCAAAAACGTTTTGATGGTAGAGCAACATTGAACATCTAAGTCAAACCCTTATATAAAAGAAAACCTTGAAAAGAGTACTTAATAAAGGTGTGTCTATAAGCATGTGAGAGGCATGATACTTTTACAAGGGTAGATAAGATTCAGAATTGTCTTATTCTATTTTAATGTAGAAGTAGATGGCAAATCATTGTGAATGAGTCAAGTTTGGCAAGAAAGATATCAAATTATTTTATATGAAATATAAAGAGGGCTGGTGCAAGAAATTTTGTGCACTGGAGGTGGGAGGATCCCTCAGCCTGGCCTGCGCCCTCTCACAGTCCAGGACCCTTCAGGGATATCCACCTAAGCCAGCAGTCAGACATCCCCTTTGCAGTCCAGAACTCCTCGCTCCTTACCTCTGCCTGCAGCAGAGGCAGGAGAGTCTCCTGCCATCACCACCGCGCTCACCAATTGTGAGCCCGGCTTTTGGTTGAGTAGCACTCCTGCTGTGGGAGTGCACTGAGCTCCAGGAAGCAGCTTCTGAGTTGAGCATCTGTCCCCTTGTGGTCAGTGGGCATCATAGTGACCAGTCAACCAATCTTTTGGTTGTTTGGTCATTCATTTGCTTAGGCTTATATATATATAGGTTGATGACCCTGTAAAAGGACCACATTCTCCAGTTTTCCTTGTAGCTACAAGTGGCCATATGATCAAGTTCTGGACTATGGGATTTGACCATAAATGAGTATAACTTCTTAGTCATGTCCTTACAGTATGGGATGTTTCCTCCTCTGCCCTTTTCTTTCTTTCTGCTAAGATGGTTAGAGCTGAAAGAGTTATCTTGGGCCATGAGATGAAACCAAGTGTTGAAGATGGCAGAGCAACAAGTTAGCAGATTGGATCCAAGGGGTCTCAGATTGGAGAGTGTGCAGGCTGGACTGAGGGACACCCCCCAATCTATGTATGAATTTCATGCACCAGGCCTCTAGATATAGATAATAGTGAAGGATAGTGAAGTTTCTATGGCATATTTCTGGTCACAGAAACTATATTAAACATCTAAATAAAGATCCAAAACACTACTACTATTAAATGTTGAAATAAATGTGAACTATACGTATGTTTAAGAAAGATGGATAGCCCTGCTGGTGTGGCTCAGTGGTTGAGCTTATGAGCCAGGAGTTCCTGGTTCCATTTCCAGCCAGGGTAGATGCCCGGGTTACAAGATTGATCCCCAATGGGAGGCCTGCAGGAGGTAGCCAGTCAATGGTTCTCTCTCATCATTGATGTTTTGTCTTTCTCTCTTCCTCTCTGAAATAAAAAAATATATATATCAGAAATTTTAAAAAGAGAAAGATGAATAAAAACAAGTAAGATCATTCTTTTCCAACCCACTGATTCCAGTTCCCAGTCAAGGGTGACAGGAACATCTTTCTGAGGCTCAGATGCCCTTCCAGCACAGGGCCTCTCACACACACATTTACACTTACTCAGACATAGATAATATAGACATACCAGTTCACCTCATGTGCACAGCTTTGGAAGGTGGGAGGAACCCAGAGTACCCAGAGGAAAAACCTGTGCAGACATGGGGAGGACAGGAGAGAAGATGCAAACTCCACCTAGACACCCCACCCAGGAATTCAATTTGTTTTTCTCATGAACATTTTAAGTAAACAACATTGAAGGAAACAACATTATTTGAGGACCTGTTGTACATTATCACTCTGTGACCTTATCTCTTCTGGCTGGAGGCACTGGTAAGAAAGCAGCAAGCGGCTAGAGCTGGCAGCAGGGTCAATCCCAGAAGTACATAGAAGTGTGTGGATGGCTTCTTAGAGAGGTGGGCTTGGTTACTTGTGCTGTCCCTCCTTGCTTGTGCTGTCCCTCCAATGTGGACATTTATAAGTGGTATGGGTGGCTTTTCATCTGATAACTTTTTATATCTAGAAACCTGATGCCTAAGGAAAGTTCATTTTTTTTCTTTTTGAATAGGAAGAGAAATTTAAGGCTTTCTTTTTTCCCCTAGGCAACCCACTTCCAGTGCAAAGGGCAGAAACAGGTCTAGTGACTTGATAGGACTACTTTGTATCATTACCTTATATATTATACACACCACCATTGATATAATGAATTTGTAGAGTTATCTTACATATGAAAAAAATGCACTAACAAATTTATTTCCCAAACCTGGTCATTTCTGAACTTGGATTTGGAACATTTTATTTTATTTTTATTTTTAAAAAAATATATTTTATTGATTTTTCACAGAGAGGAAGAGAGAGGGATAGAGAGTTAGAAACATCAATGAGAGAGAAACATCAATTAGCTACCTCTTGCACGCCCCCTACTGGGGACGTGCCCACAACCAAGGTACATGCCATTGACTGGAATCCAACCAAAGACCTTTCAGTCCGTAGGCAGATGATCTATCCACTGAGCCAAACTGGTTTCAGCAGATTTGGAACATTTTAATCATAGCAACATTATTTCATTTATTCTCTAAGAACAATAGCAAATAATTTTAAAATTATAATCTATTAATGTTGTGCTTTTGTTTTAAATCTATTTTGCCCTGTAAACAAATCTATGTTTCAGAATCAGATTTTTTTTTCCTGATTATATGATCTGTACCTACTTGTAAGCTTTGCTTTTTAAAATCTGAAATTGAGAAGGGGATTGTTATAATCCTTTGTAACCACAACTAAAATGAAGCTATAATTGTTCCTTAATGGTGGGAATGCTTCCATATAATGTAGAACATTAATTATTAAAATAGCACATTTAAATATCTAATATCCAAGAGATGTATATTGACAAATTTTTATTCCTTACTAGAGGATATGTTTTTTTATTAATTTCACAGAGGGATGAAGGAAAAGAGACAGAGAGAATGAGGTAGATGATAGATAGGTAGATAAATAGAGAAGGAGAGAGATACATTGATCAACTGCCTCCCATACACAGCCCAATCAGGGATTGAACCTGCAACCCTTTGGTTTATGGGGCAACACTCCAACCAACTGAGCCACCCAGCCAGGGTTGTAGAGACAATTTTTATTTAGGCATTTAAATCTTAGTCTTCCATTGTCTTCATATCAGAACATAAAGTGGCATAAAAAAGTGTAGTTACTGCACTATACAAAATACTAATAGATTGTTTACTGATGGTGCTTTGGTTAGACTTATACCAACAGAGCAGCAAATAAAGGAAGCCTTGGGGACACAGAATTACTCATGTAAAATAAGGTTTTCCATCTCTCTCTCTATATATACTATGTCTGAGATGCATTGGTTTCTTATATTTTTACCTGAAACAGCACAGGAATGTGTGTGTTCCTGTCAATATGAGTTTGTGTATGTTAACACTGCACACATGTGTTAAGTTTACGGTGGGAGTGGAAAGGAAGAAGCAAATATCTTTTTCTTGGCATGTGAATATAAATGCAATCAAGAGCTTTAAATCATTTCCTTATTTTCTCAGTGTCAAGTACTTTTTTGCCTCCTTTCCTCCTCCATTGACACAATTGTCTCACGGGATTTTTCTATAGATGTTATTCCTTTTCATGTCTAAAGGGCAAGGCTGATGTATTATATATAATCAGCAAAGTCATGGGAGGTCTGGTCAGAACTAGGAACCTGTTGCAGGCCCTCTATTTGCAGTAGTTTTTCAATCTTTGAGAGGGGAGGCAGGAAGAGAAGCGAGAGGCTGAAGGGGGGAAAATCTGTGCATGCACAAAAACTTCCATTTGCTTTATTTGAACTAATATATTCCAAATTTAAACTGTCCCTGGAGAGAAAGATTGAAAGAGATAGAATTTGCCATCAGTGTATTCTGTTCTTCACCTATCATGTTAATATAAGCCCGTTTGCTCTAAAGGAGGTTGACAGAATTTTTTTCTGAACTAGAAATCATTTACTGAAAATCCTGACATTCTTCATTCTTCAAAAAAACAAACAGCCTCTTTTAGAGAGTGACAAAAACACTATGGCAATCTCATTTGTGGTTGCTTTGAGTGTTTGGTTTTTAAAATTATACAGAGTGCCCCAAAAATGTATACACACTTTAACAGCTAATAGCTGTAGATTCTATTACATTTTGAAAATGAAATGTATTTTAATAAACACTACTGTGTAATGTGTATACATTTTTGGAAGTGCGCCCTGTGCTTATTAACTTTATAAAAGTGGCGTGAGTTGAATAAATGTCAAAGAACAAATACATCTAGCTTATATTTGCTGCATTTCTCCCAACTTGATTTTCATTTATTGAGGAATGACAATATTAGGAAGCTACTGGCAAATATAATCAGACTTTGAGAGCTTTGGCTTCTCTGAGAGACAGAGGTTTTGTATATGTGGCAGAGTCAATTTTGTTGTTTTAAACTCGCTGGAACATTGTTTACTGATTTTTCACAAGGAATTAGCTTCATTTGGTGGCAGAATTTCTGTTCACCCACTCTGGACTGCTTCATGCCTATCACCGTGCTGGTCTACTGAGAATGTGGGATCAGCTGCATATCTTTGGCCCTCTATCGACCCCTGACAACATATTGGCCCCGTTCTGTATTTAATTCACAGTGTCTGGTATGTCTCTAGTAGTTTAACAGATGGATCTTAGTCAGCCTCCTCTCAAAATATTTATTAAATATTTATAGAGACAGATTGCAAATAGACCCAGTTTTTCCCCTTGAGGTATGTGCACAGACCTCTGGACCATAGAGGATAACATCTTGGTCAGTTCAGGGAAGAGAGACAATATTTTTTTTTTTCTTCATGGCAGTTTTCAGAAGCACATCAAGTAGTTGCTTTACTCATAGTGGTGAGAGACTGTGTATTGCAGCAGTATTCTACCTAGTAAACAGGATGTTATCTCAAAAATAATAAACTATTATTAATTGTGATGGTAAAGATGTTCCCCAAGTTCATGAGTAAATCTGAGTATTTGGGAATAGGTTTTATCACTCCATGAAAAAAATGTGAAAATGAATAATGGTGCCTTTTGCTAAAGTAGTACATGTACCGTATTTTTCGGACCATAAGACGCTCCAGACCATAAGACGCACCAGTTTTTAGAGAAGGGAAATGAAGAAAAAAAGATTCTGAAACAAATAGTGTCCTAAAATATTTTATGTGCATTAAAACCCAACATCACAGTCATAAACACATGTAATCAACCCTGTAAAGTAAACAGCAGCATTTAGAACCATTTTAGAGCCGGGCAAGCACACAGAGACCACACAGAGCCGGGCAAGTAAAAAAACTTTTTTTTAAAAATAAACTTTTTTTTTTAAAGTATATGTGTAGGCTATATTTGGACCATAAGACGCAGGGACTTTTTCCCCCCACTTCTGGGGGGAAAAAGGTGCGTCTTATGGTCCGAAAAATATGGTATATACGGAGAGTTGTCAGAAGAAAGTGTTAATGAGATGACTTTGTGAAATACAAGTAGACTCGGAGATTTAAAAACACTTAAAATAAAATATCATGCAGTGGCCATGTAAAGGAAGGTGCTAAAGTGGAAATGCCAAAGTCATTCTAATGTTTCACTGCATCAAGGAAGGGGCATGGGAAGGGGTGCTGGTGATGCTCTCGAGGTGGCCAGTCTCTGCAGACCTGAGGGAAGAGCTAAGGTAATGGCCAGTGGGCTGTGGATCTGTGAGAGAAGACTTTTGAAGTCAAAGCTCTGCTGGAGTACTTCTAGGAAAAAATGCCAAGACCACAATCTTTATACAGTATTTGCAAATTGCATAGTCATTAGGCTAGATGAGCTGCCAGTCCAGTGTGTCTTTGGGCAGTCCCCTTTGAAATTGTCCCACAAAGGTAGAGACTAATCCAGGATAATATCATTGAGCCAGATTGTGACCATGGATGTCAAGTTTTTAATGCCACAAGATAAATTACTAATTCTGTCCTTAAATCCTTTAAAGGTATTTCATGGTTTCAGGACATTTCGCAAGACTTTAGTTAAATTTTTTAGTGATAGAACTAATTTGGCAGTATACACAGCTATAAATGTCCTTTCGCTTACTAACTTTTGAATTAAATCGTTATATTATGACAATAAATGCACTTTATGGTAAATAATCTTTACTATTATAAATGCTGAATTTATTACTTCTCCCTGAGCCAAGAAAGTACTAGCTGTTCTTGCTGAAAAGAATCTTCTTTTGTTTTTATTTCTGTTGATTTAGCTGTCTGCCATCAGCATTCTAAACCATATATGGCACTATATTAAAGGCCATAGAAGGTTATAAGAGAAATAGATTCTGGCCAATCCTTTCATATGGGGGATTTTATAATCTAGTAGTGGGCCTGCGGAGAGGAAATATAAATGAGAAGCCTTAAGAACATGTCTATGGAAATCTGAATTTAATCTTATAGTTGGGTGTATGTTCCTATAATATTCCAAATGATGTCTGAGTTTAGTGTTTGTCATAATTTTGGAATGAATATTTGTTGTTGATGATAAATGTAAGGTGGTGTTATGATATGAATGTTTATATTCTCCCCAAAATTTGTATGTTGAAATTCTAATCCTGATCCAAGATGAGAATATTAGGAGGTGGAGCCTTTGAGTCAGGAAGGCTGAGTCTTCATGCATAGGATTAATACCCTTATAAAAGGCACCCACAGAGCTCCCTAGCCCTTGCTTCCATGTGAGGATACCAAGAGAAGTCTCAGACCCAGAAGAGAGCCTGGCACCCTGATCTCAGACCTTCAACCTTCAGACCTATGAGAAATACATTTCTGTTATTGGTAAGCCACCCAGTCTATGGTATTTTGTTGAATAATCATGAATGGACTAAGTCATAAGGGTCCCTGAAAATATCCTTCTCTTAGGGTATTGTGGTAACATGCAGCTGTGGGGCTTGTTGGGTCAGAGTAGATGCTCGCTCTTGCTATTACTTTGGAGATAATGTAAGTGGATACACACATAAGAATCGAAACATCCTCACTCAAGCACATCCAAAGGAAGTACTATATTTTTAGGAAAAGTGGGTGTGACATCAGCAATGCAGCACCACACCTCTATTACAACACACAGTTCAGATGGCCCAGGAACTCATGTGGCTTGAAGAACACCTGTAGATGTTCAAGGCTGCTTTACGGAAGTGTTGGGCAGGTGCATGCTGCCCTACATCTCTCTCCCCAAAGTGAAAACTATAGTAAGACCAGCTGCAACTTGTATCGTCAGGGCACTTGCCCCTTCTGCAATTTGCCTCTGATGATTCCTAGCTTTATTTGTGAATCTGAGGGAATGGCTTTGAAGATAACACAGCAATGGGGTGCTTTGGGGTCCTAACTTTGGGCCTTGTTTGAAGTCCTCATCCAGTCTCTCAAAGGATGTCAATAGCCATCCTTATAATAAATGAGAATTTATAATAAAATTATATAACACTAGAGGACCAGTGCACGAAATTCGTGCCCTTGGGGGTGCCCCTCAGCCCAGGCTGTGCCCTCTTGCAGTCTGGAATCCCTCAGGGGATCTGACTGATGGCTTAGGCCCACTCCACACAATCAGGACATCCTTAGTGCTGCTGCAAAGGCAGGAGAGGCTCCCACCACCATTGCTCTGCTCACCAGCCATGAGCCCAGCTCAGGGCTTCTGGCTGAGTGGCATTTTACCTTGGAAGTGCATTGACCACTAGGGGAAAGCTCCTGCCTGCATTGAACGTCTGCCTCAGGGTGGTCAGTGCACATCATAGAGACCAGTCTTTCCACTGTTTGGTTGATTTGCATATTAGCCTTTTATTATATAAGATTTGTTTAATTTTATTATAAATTCTCAAAGATTGAATAATTGTTTATCACATGTGTCACACTCTTCAGGTGTATGAGTAACAATGGAATAAAATACAGAGTATCTATTAAAGTATTTAGAAAGAAAAACAATGGAAACTATGGTCATATTTTAGGATTTGTTTTGGAATTTCTTTGGGTTTTTATTTGTCTTTTTACAAACATAACTTCATCACAGAAGAAACTTTTGGACATAATTTTTGAAACAGAGATATTTGTCTGTTACCTAGTTAGAAGACCACTTTGGGAAGTCAACTTTATTGTCCATAAAATCAGAACAATAAAATGTAAGAAGTGTTTTCTTTTCTTGAATTGTTAAAACTCTTAACTTGCAAAATGGCATATTTTTTATTTTTCTTGTTTCAGAGTTCACTAACTAAGACAGACTGAGCTGGACCATTACCATTCTCATCAATTTAGATTTATATGATGCATGCATTGAAATGAACATCTGGACGGTTAGAAAATGCATTTCATTTGGAGGCCCTTGTAGATTTTTTTTTTCATATTTGAAATGTCCCTTTGGAAAATAACATAAGTAGGAAAAAGTATTCACTAAAAGAGAAATATTTTTAAAGCCAAAATTATTAGAAGTAGGTTTATCAATGAGAATTTTTATTGCACACAATAAAGATAAAAGTGGTCTCATAAAGCATCATAAAAAAAATAACATCCACTGTCTATTTGGGCTTAATCTTGCATCCAGAGAGCCAATGAACTTCAACTCTTATGTGATGTCCAAGACAACTAGCTGTAACCACAGTTTCCGCAATCTATTGGGCCTAAGTGGAGATTTTCAGCCTGAATAAGTATTTCATGGAGACATTTGATCCAGGTGTTTTATGTAGTAAGATTGGTGATTCAGTATGTGGCATTTAACAATGTGAGTCAGAATTAAATGAATGTCTCCGTTTATAGTTGGGGAACTAATGGAAAGACCACTTCTTGAATGAGTCATTGAACACAGATCCTGCTCCAGGCCACTTGCTATAGATCGTGCAATCATTTTCACAAGCAGATAAGAAGATAACCTTGATGTTCTGCCCTTTCTAAGTTCAGGTGGTCAAGCTTCTCATCTCTGTTTCCCCAAAATAGGTGTGAGCTACAAAACTGCTTTTCATCTTCATTCATTATTTTTATTTTCTGCATGTGTGCTCGATCTTATTCATTACATGTGAATAATGCAGATATTTTTAACTCTTAATGTATTCTGCTAGGATAAACTACACTTGTTATTTATAACCCTCTTTCCTCCAAAAATATTTGAGGCAGCTTAGAATAAAAGACAGATGTACACTAAAAGTATTCAAGCAAGGGCAGATGAATGTGATGATGGGCTAAGCTAGGTCAAGATAGCTGTACCAGAATTTATAGGCTAAAGATAGCTCCTGAAACTGAGCATCAAATTTAGCTTTCAGCTTCCTGAATATTATTTTAAACACGTATCATTTTGGCTTCTTTGTAAATGTCAATGTCTGCATTAGTTCATCTATTTTAGCATATAAGCTCAGGAGGAGGTTTGGTTTAGCCTGCTTATCAATCAGATGACAAGTGTTATTGAGGATCAAATTGTAGTCAGACTATTTTGTGAAGAGTGGGCAAGGCATAAAAGAAAAAGAGAAGCAATCACTTGTCTCTGTCCTCAATGAGGTCACCGGTCAAAACAAATCATACATTTGAGAAGTCTCTTACCACAGAGCACACAAGTTAATTAATGTTAAACATATCCTAACTGGGGATATGAGTGTGGGAAACTATAGCTCTTGATGTATGTGTGACCTGGTATTGTCTGAGCAGGTGCAAGTGAAAAGCAAGAGGCTAGTTTTCAAGGGGAGGCTTTCATTCTGATTCCAGGCTGAACATTGCTGTCCCAGAAAAGCTACACAGAGATATCCCAGGACAGCCTCTATGTGATTGGGATAGTTGTCACTCTCTAGTCAGATAGTAGGATGAGGCTCTATTTAACCCATGCCTCCCTATATAATCTAAGAATTTAAAAATTATGAGAAAAAGAAAAGAAAGAGAGATAAAGAAAGGAAGGGAGAAAGGGGAAAAGGGAAATTGGAGGGAGGGAAGAAGGAAAAGAGAGAGAGAGAGAGGAAGAGAGAGAGGGGAGGGAGGGAGAGAGAGAGAGAGAGAGAGAGAGAGAGAGAGAGAGAGAGAGAGAGAGAGAGAGAGAGAGAGAGGAAGGAAAGAAGGAAAGGAAATTTTGGGCAACTCTATTGACTTCTCATGCCAATGTGAAAATCATTTAGGTATAGTGTTGTGTCCCTTTTTAAAAAAAGACACATTTTCTTGGCACAGGGGAGTTAGAGATTGTTGGTGTTTTACGGAATGATAATCACATATATCCTATGTTTTAGGAAGCAATTTTTGCAAGTAGATAAAGGAAACTGACAAATAGAGATGAATTATTAGATTTCTTACTGTCAAAGCTGAGTTGAAGAATAACTTTCAACTGTTTTCCCCAATCCTGATCTTGATATGACCCAACTAAGGGATAGATTTGATTCTTTCGAAGATACATACCGTATTTTTTGGACCATAAGACACACTTTTTTCCCCCCAGAAGTGGGGAGGAAAAGTCCCTGCGTCTTATGGTCCAAATATAGCCTACACATATACTTTAAAAAAAACGTTTTTTTACTTGCCCGGCTCTGTGTGGTCTCTGTGTGCTTGCCCGGCTCTAAAATGGTTCTAAATGCTGCTGTTTACTTTACAGGGTTGATTACATGTGTTTATGACTGTGATGTTGGGTTTTAATGCTCATAAAATATTTTAGGACACTATTTGTTTCAGAATCTTTTTTTCTTCATTTCCCTTCTCTAAAAACTGGTGTGTCTTATGGTCTGGAGCGTCTTATGGTCCGAAAAATACGGTACTTACCCAGATTTGCTGCCTTATAACTATGACAAATTTGGGCCAAAGACACTAGTATCTAGATGTATCCTTAGGGGACATGCTTCACCCTGAACCAGATGTGCTTACTATTGGAAGCATGAGCTTCATGGGAGGAAAAATCCAAAATAAGAGAAAGAATGAGGTTGTATCACAGATGTTCTAAAATTTCTGATCTCCCTCATCTCAAATCACACTGTCATAAATAAATTACAATGTGGTGAGGGGTGAGTAAGGGTGAGGAGAGAGACCATATCATATACTGCCCAGGTTGGCTGGGTCTCATCTCTGCTTGCCCAGTAGGATCAATTGGGGGACTAAATACACAACACACACACACACACACACACACACACACACACACACACATCATGCATGAGCCCCACATGTGTATCCAGAATTGAGTAACAGAAGAACAGGGAAATGAAGACCAATAAATAGAGGCCTGTACTAAATTTGTGGTAATTGGCTTGGTATACAGTAGAGGTTCAATTTATATTTATTGAATGAATTACTAAAGAATGTATTGGGTATTAACCACAGAAGTTCTTCACATTTACCTTTGTGCTACATTAGAGGAAAAATGATATTTTCCTCTCTGGTCCCCGAGAAATCTTTGAGAATCCACCTTTGTAACAATATGTTTTGATTAACATTTCTCAGGGCTGGATTTGGCTCACTGGTTGGCTCCAGTGTTCAAAGTGAGTCCCTCTATATAAAGCATAGGGTAAAGATTGGGGATCTATGGGAAAGAGTACGATAGAAGAGAATGGCAGAGAGGTGATCAAGAGAAAGGAATATTTAGGTTGTAACATGTGACACCCTCCCATGATCATCCAGTTCTTTGATGAAGCCTACAGTGCTGAGAAATACTTTTGTATGAATAACTTTCCCAAAGAATTAGTGACAGGACTGAATTTTGCATTCTGGGTCAAGGACTAAAGCAGCCTTACAGCATCAAGGCAGCTGTGGTTGAAGTTAGGTTGTAGAAGGATCCTGAATGCATTAGTCAGGGCCTTATTGATGTTCAAACACTGAATCCATAGACTTTTATGAAAGTAAGTTTTTCTACAGAGACTGTTAAAGTACCTATTTATCCGATACAAAACTAGGCTAATTCCTAAGGGGCCTGGTTATTATGGCATTATATTAGAAATACAATAATTAGGCAATAAAGTTAACAGAATTTCCATTCTAAAATATGCAAGTTTAAACCTTGAAGCATAAATAGATATGGAATAATACTCAAACTTTTCTAAAAATCAATGTTCTCAGTTTGTAATAGATATTCCAATTAGTTTGTATAAATTACATTACCAATTCTAAAAGTTGCATAAATTTTTAGATTTCTAGAAGGAAAAAGTGTTATAATTTGACTTGCAAATATTTTAGGAAACAAAACAAGCTTTAGGAAATGACAAAAATAAGAATAGAATGTATACAAATATCAAGTGTATTTAACATACTGGGATAGCTAAATCTTCTTTGAAACGGAGAAATGTGTGCATGAAAGAAAATTCCAGTTTAGCTGCTATTGTTTGCAAACTTTGTAGCTATACACATAACTGTGTCTCTTCCCTTCCATTTTATTGCCATCAGAATAGAGTGCCTCCATTTTATCCATTATTCTTATTACAACCAACTTCTCTCTGGTTCTTCAACTCAATTTAATCTCAGTCTCTTAAAATAATGTCCTATTAAAAAATGACAAAAATACAGTGGACTCCAATGGCTTACTGTACAATAGCTACTATTCATTAGTTATTCAGATACTGAGTTTTTGTATGGTTCTGAATACCCTTTTTATTACCTTTGTATCTGAAACTTGGCTGGATACACATTTCATTTGACACATTTTTCTCTTTCATCAGAACTCTATAGACCTTTCCCTCTAATCTTCTAGCTTTAAATGTCCCTGTGGAGAAGTTTCAGGGGGCACTGCTTTTTATCTCTTGGTGTGTGACTTGAGTCATCTGGAGGTAGCCTTGAGTGTTCTGAATTAATGTTGCTTGGACCAGAATATTTTCTCTTTCTCTTTAGTTTTTTCCTCCCATCACTTTATAAAAACTTTTTTTGTTGTTTTATATCCTCTAATATGTTTTTGATCATATGGTTGGACTTTATACTTCAAGGAAGCTAGTTACCTCATCTTTATCTGTCTTGAACATTGTCTTCCTCCCTCCTTTCTTGTCTCCTCCTCCTTTCACTCTCCCTCCTCCCTCTTCTCTCCCTCTTTTCTTCCTTTCTTCCTTCTTCTATTCCTTCCATCCATCCATTCATTTTTTTACTCATTTCTCCCTCCCTCCATCTTTATGTATTTTTCTGCATTCTCTATGTTTGTTACGATTATTAAAAAAAACCAAAAAACCTCTTAATTTAGGGTAGTAATTTGATATTTAGTCTCATGTATTCTATTTATTTTTGTCTAAAATCTATTAATGTGTTACATATTGTTTTGGATACCAATTTTTCTTAATGCTGGATGTTTTATTTTTATGTCTTTCGTTTTTCTTTTAAAATCACAATTGGCCGAAACCGGTTAAGCTCAGTGGATAGAGCGTCGGCTTGGGGACTGAAGGGTCCCAGGTTTGATTCAGGTCAAGGGCATGTACCTTGGTTGCGGGCACATCCCCAATAGAGGATGTGCAAGAGGCAGCTGATCGATGTTTCTAACTTGCTATCTCTCTCCCTTCCTCTCTGTACAAAATCAATAAAATATATTAAAATAAATAAATAAATAAAATAAAATAAAATCACAATTGCCCTAACTGGTGTGGCTGAGTGAATAGAGCATTGGCCTGCAGACTAAAGGGTCCCATATTTGATTCCAGTCAAGGGCATGTACCTTGGTTGTGGGCACATCCCCAGTGGGAAGTGTGCAGGAGGCAGCTGATTGATGTTTCTCTGCCATCGATGTTTCTATCCTCCCTTCCTCACTGTAAAAAAAAAAATCAATAAAATACATTTTTAAAAATCACAATAATTTTAATACTTGGTTCTGTAATACCACTGCATCTATGATGATTTTTTTTCATTCTGCTATGCTTTCATTTGTACACATTTTTTTTCTTGACTTGTGCATTCCCCCCACACACTTTTTTTTTAACTTACTGCTTATTGATTTATTATCCTCCATGAATGTTTTTGAGTCATTGTACACAGGCTCATTTAATTTTGCTTATATTTAATGTGAACTATCTGGTGCAAATCTGATTTGTTGATAAAATGCACACTTTTTTATTTTTATATTTTGCTCTTTCCCCACCATAGTTGACATCTATTCTGGCTCCTTTTCATTGGAGCTACATTTTGCGAGTGTGGGGGATGGGAATGAGCTAAGCCATGGTTGTGTTGAATACCTTAAATCATGGTTTTCTCTACACAGTAGGGTTTTCATCTTTTTTTTTTTTTTTAAGACCTGGATTTATTTATTTTTTAAATATATTTTATTTATTTTTTACAGAGAGGAAGAGAGAGGGATAGACAGAAACATCGATGAAAGAGAATCATCGATCAGCTGCCTCTTGCACACCCACTACTGAGGATGTGCCTGCAACCAAGGTATATGCCCTTGACCAGAATCAAATCCGGACCCTTCTGTCCGCAAGCTGATGCTCTATCCACTGAGCAAACCGGTTTTGGTGGGTTTTCATCTTATTCCCAGTTAGATTATCCTCTATTCATTGTGAAGCATGCAAATTTAACTATCCTCATTTTATACATGTCCTTTTTTATCCTCCCTCCCAGGTTCTATTTCCGCTACTTGTCAGTTAAAAAAATGAAAAGTTCAAGGGTACAGTATTAATTATTCCTCCAAAATTTGGCAGTGTTATTGAATATCATCAGTATGCTATTGACTTGAGCACTATTATTTTAAAAATATTAATGAAAGTTTAGAAGCCAACTAAGTTGCCCACACTGTTCTTCTCTATTGTAGAACTTTTGTTGCTTCATTCTAGTTTCATTTCAATGTTTATTGCTTTCAATTGTACATCGTTTATTTTCTTATTGCTGCTACTATTCAATTTCATTAAAATTGGTTTTATTAATTTTTTTTCATTTCATTTAAGAAGGAGGAATAGAAAATGGGAGTGATGTGATCTGGCTTCTCTCTGCCATCTGCCACCTTTATCCAAACTTTCAGTAATCCACTTTTACTTTATAATTTACAAATATATCTAAACATGAACTTATTTTTGAAACTTCAGCCAAATATACCACTTATACAACAAGTCACCTGTTGTTGAAGAAAGTAACTTTTCCTTTATACTTATTCTTGTGTTATAGCTTTCTAATTTTATGTGAGCTACATTGTTATATCCAGGGTGTATTTATATGTCTGTATAGTTTGTTTTTTGTTTTTCCAAATTTTATCATAGACACTGTTATTCTCTATTGTTTTAAAAGCCCTACACTTTTTCATTTGCTGCTTTCATATGCCAATTTCATATCATGATTCACACTCTCTCATTTTGTTATAAAGGTTTTTCTATTATTCTGTGAAATAATAGAAATGGAAATGTTGTAGACAGAGAGGAGATGTGGTTTTATTTAAACAAAAATAATGATTTAAACCAAGCTATTGAAAGGCAGAGAAGGATTTTGTGGGAAGTGGTAATATAAAAAGAAATGCTAAGCATTGATTTAAGAAGAAAAGATAAAGTTAATGTTAGAATGTTAATTTTAAATGATATTAGTAAATGAAAAAAATTAAGAGAATCTGTTATTTTTCATAAAACATGTTGAGGATGTGTTTTTGTTGATTTTAAAGAGAAAGGAAGGGGGAGAGCAAGAGAGCGAGAGAGCGGGAGAGCGAGAGAGCGAGAGAGCGAGCGAGAGAGAGAGAGAGAGAGAGAGAGAGAGAGAGAGAGGAGAGATAAAGAGAGAGAGAAACATTGACCAATTGCCTCCTGTTCATGCCCTGACTGGGGATTGAACCCACAACATAGGTATGTGCCCTGACTGGGGATGGAACCAGCAACCTTTTGATGCACTGACAATGCTCTAACAAACTGAGCCACCCAGCAAGGCAGGTTGCCATAGTTTTTAGCTTCTCAAACAAAGCCTTGGCTGTGTTTGCACCCTCATCATCAGCCTTGCCTCCCTATGGCAAGGGCTACAGGCAGGGTCCAGGAAAATCCTCACCATGGCCAGGGCACAGAGATGTAGTGAGGTTCTTCACAGGTAGTGAAATACCCCTCAAGTCTGGGAATAATTATGACCTAAAAAGTTATTTGTGCTTTTTTCTTTATTTTTCTGAGATTCATTGTTGAATACAAGTTTTTTCTGTGGTATAGCTAGTTATATATATATATATATATATATATATATATATATATATATATATATATATATATATATATTTTTAAACTCAGCTTTGTAGCTTCTGTTTTTAAGAGGAAAAACACTAGGAAATGTGGTCTCCTTGAGTGAATAGTTTGAATTGTAGAAAGGATCCACTGGCTTCTTTCTCAGCAGTGATTTTCCATCTGAGTGGCTCCTGAGTAGTTAGTGCATAAAGCCATGTTGATGCTGGCTGGGGGCAAATTGCCTTCTTCTGAAGATGCCTGCTAGGTACCATTACCTGCCTCCAGCAAAACAAGGCCCCTCCAGTAGGGAAGTTTTTAACCAAATATCAAACAAATCAACCTTTTAGCATGTTCCTAGGAGCCTCTTAAGAGAAGGAACACTCCAATGACGTCATGGATGGCAAAGGTTAGCCTAAAAGTGAAATGAAATCATCTGGCCAGGCAGGCACAGCAGGGGAATCAGCCTTGTAATTAGATTGAAGGCTCCTAGGAAACAGAGGCCTGTTGCAGGAAGAGCGTTTGGTTTGCAGAAGCTAACTGGGGAAAGCTTTTGCATCAGCGCAGATGCACCACATCACTTACAGCCTTGAAAATAGCTGTAATGCTGTATGAGCATTGAGTCATTCCCTAATTTTAGCAACCTGGGCGGAACATGAGTTATATAGTGAGTGGGCACTTGGGTTTGTCCTATCTGTGTCTTGTCTTCAGATTCCGGGAAGATGCCAGTTGTCAGACCGGCTGAGATTGGAGGTATCTTATGAGGGTTGCAGAGATGGGGGTGGCCCTGTATAAGCAGGTACTGAGAGCTTTGCTGACTTCAAACTGGTGCTTTTTCTGTCTTGTCATTGGGTTGATGTCTCCCCACTTTTTACTCCTGCCGCCCCCTCTGCTTTCCCCCCATCCCCCCACCAAAGTGGAAAGTCTGTAATCGAGTTTAGTAATTTATTCAAATAATGTCTGTAGTGAATTAATGAAAAACAAGTCCAGTTATTAGGCAAATAAACTGTCCTTGTACATGGCTTATTTATCACAGTTCTGGAGACTGAGAAGTCCCACATCAAGGTGCTGGCAGATTCAGTGTCTGATGAGGGCCCACTTCATATAAGACCGTATTTTCTTTTCTTTCATAACCAAATATGGTGGGAGGGACTAGGCAACTGTGTAGACTCTTTTATAAGGCCACTAATTCCATTTATGAGGGTGGAGCCCTCCTGACCTGATCACCCCCTAAAGGCTCCACTTCTCAATACTGCCCATCTTTGGGAGTTAGGATTGCAACATATAAATTCTGGGGACACAGCCATTCAGACCATAGCATGTGCTGAGAATCTATATATATAAAACCCTAATATGCAAATAGAATGAATGGTGGAACAACCAAACAACCAGTTGCTATGATGTGTGCTGACCATCAGGGGGCACATATGGAACATGGCGGGCATTGGCCATGGTGGGTTGGTTGAGCAGGTGAGCATAGCTGCCAGACCAAGTTAGGGCACTGGTCACTGTCATCGGGGTGAGCCTCTGGTGGTGACTGAGAATTTTTTGCTCCCATGTGCCATGGTCCTGCCCAGCACTCACACTTGCTGCCTCGACTGACCAGTGCTGCTGCTTGCACCCACTGCTGGCACTGGCCCCACTCACACCACAGCCAGTGCCAAAGCCACTGCTTGCATCTGCTGTTGGTGCCTGGTGCAGGTCCCCATTGCTTGGTGCTATCAGTGGGTGCTAGTGGCAACTGCCAGTCCCAATTGCCCCTGAGAGCTTCTCCACCTCACCCTGCTCCTGAGGGACAATCAGGGCAGCAGCCTCAGCTCACACCTGCTGACAGCACTGGCCCTGCTCGCATCTGCTGCTGGCATCAGTCCTAATCTCTCCACGCAGTCAGATGGTGTGAGTGGGGCTGGCACTGTCAGTATGTGGGAGTTGTGGCAGTGGGAGTAGGGCAGCCAGCAGACAGGGGATCAGGGGCCCTGGTGGGAATAGCTGGGCAGGGGTGCAGAGGATGTGCCAATACCCACTCCTGTGCCCATCACAACCTAGTGGTCCACAGTTCCTTTCAAGGTGCATGAATTCATTCACTGGGCCCATAGTACCTTTTATAGAGATAAAAAGCAGAAGCAAACTGTTTTAGAGGAGTGTGATAAAGCAAACATCCAACCCTTTACAATTCTACATTATCTCCAGAAAATCACCTCAACTTTGATATACACAGTGTTCTTCTGGCAAGTTCAAGGATAACTCAACTAAAGTTTCATTTATTTGGGTTTTAAGCAGCTGTACACAGTGTCAAGGTCATTAAGCATCCAGGATCTGCCCCTTACTATCTGTGTGACAAAGGCATGGTATTTAAACTCTCAGAGCCTCCAATTCTTTACCTGTAAAATAAAAATTGTGGGATAACTCCTGACACATAATCAACAACTCATAAGCATTAGCTATTTATCTTGGACAAAAACATAAGAGTGTGTGGGGATATGTGTAAGGGTTATTATTTTGGTTGTCATAACAACACTACCCAAAAACAGTTAAAACTTTTGATTACTTACTGTTTTCCAAGTACTGTGCTAAACACATTGGAGTTGACCCTCTGATAAGATGGACTTGAACTACACCGTCCCATTTATACACAGATTTGTATTTGTAATTTTGATCTGCTGCTGGAAATATGTGCAGATGAACCGTCAACTTAAGTGTCCCCTAATTCTTAGGTTGTTCAAGGATCAACTATATATGGTGATGAGATGTTATTAAAAGCTCTCACTAACCTGCTCTATGCTCTTTGCTCAGGTGAGGAGACTGACACATCTGGGTAGTCCCAATTATACTAGAACAATAAATAATCCTCCTTCAAATAATCACAGAAAGAAAAAACTCCAAGAACAGGCTCATCACATGGAAACCTGCATAATGATAATGAGTCATCTGTTTTAATCACATCACCAAAGCCATCCTAAACCAAAACCCTCCTCTTGAGCTCACATTAACTCTGTTTATTTCTCATATCTGGATTGCTTTTATATTCTGCACCAGCTAATCTCTGGTCCTATTTCAAGTCAGAATCTGGATATTATTTACCATCTGCCTCCAAGGGATGCACTTGCCAAGTCCCTTAATTTGGTATAATTGGCAGGTTTTCAGTGTACATAATTTATATCAATAAAAGCTATCCTGGAAAAGAAGATTAATTAAACCATTTCTTCTGAGTCCCTAAAAGTGCAGTGGTTTCCAAGAGGATGGCTTGAAGGCCGTAAGGTCTTCTGTGTGTATATGCTGCCACAGCTGAGCACATTAAAAATGTATGTTGGGTTGGTCCCTGGTGCCTCTGAGCTGGTCAAAAAGATGTCATTGGCACCTGGGTAACATCACAAATACTCACTGAATTAAGCAGCTCGCATTTGCATTAGAGTCTTTTGTTCATTGCTTCCCAGACACCAGAAATGCTAGACTTCACTATAATTTATGAATACCTCTGTGTTGGCAATTCTGTCACTGATATGATAGGAAACACTGGAAAAAATACACCCATATGTACAGAATTCTAAATAGAGTAAGTGAGAGACCACAAACTGATTCAGACAAGCAGCACATGTGGCTAGTAAACAAACAATTTACAGTGTTTTTCTCTTTCTCTTGGTCTTCCACTCAGCTCATGTCCAAAATAAGGCATGCCATAGGCTTTGTGGGCACTTCTTGGTCCTTCTGGATAATGCCACTCTGTGAATTTATTCCTTAACCCTTTTATTCTGAATTCTCAGGAGGAGGAGGACCAAACAACTTCTGTGTGTTCTACTATCCAAAAAGGCTTTGTGATACAGTGGTCTGTGAGTAAATTACATAGAGTAACACTGGAATGAACATAAAATTGTCATGTTTTTCTCTTTCCTAGAATGTAGTTAGTTCACCTCATTGTTTATTCTTAATGAAAAGTTTCTGGCAATGTGAGGTTGCACATTAGCTAGCTTTTTTCATAGTAGAGGTGCAAATAATTTCTTCCAGGTGGAACAGGCAACTCCAAAGGCTTATGGCTCTATTGTACATGAACCAGTTTATATCTACCCATCCATCTTATCCTGAGATTGCTTCTAGCTAACTAGCTTCAGAAATGCTCTTTGATCTGGTCATGACATCTGACTCACTACTGAATAAAAGATGTTGGTTTTGTACGTGGGTGAGATTCATGGTTTTGAACTCTAGTAGAACACAGTATTCTCTGTACTCTTGTAGATTGACTTGTCTCTCTTTGCTGCATGAAGGCAGGCTTGAAGGAGGGTTCCTGATTTTGAACCCTCAGTGCATAGTGTAGTGCCTGACCCCTGAGTCATTTAGCAAGTGTAGTTTAATTCTGAGTCACTCAATGTGTCCCTGTATCATGGTTCCAGGTCAGTGAAAGAACAGCTTCTATTTTAGGAGAACATAGATATGGAGTGAGAAATGTTGTGAAAGTCTTTTGCATGAGTTGATCAACACTGTGTAGTAGCTTTAGTCTTAATCCTTCTTTATTACTTTTATTTTGCTTTGTGGTGTCCTTGGATTAAGAATAGAGGAAGTTGCTCAATACACCCCTGAGCCAGGGCACTTTGCAAGGACAAGTAGAAGTTTGAAAAATAGGTTTCAAACTAGTCTTTCAAAGAAATGTTGCCTCTAACTGTTGTAGCAGGCTAAGAGGAGGAGGGAAGTTCGTTCTCTCTCTCTCTCTCTCTCTCTCTCTCTCTCTCTCTCTCTCTCTCTCTCTCTCTCTTTCTTTTTGGTTTGGTTTTATTAAGAATACTTTGACCCTTGTAAAAAATTAATGTGAACTCATGGACATCAACAATAGTAGGATAGGCCTGGGATGTGTGTGGGGTGGAGAGGGTCAATGGGGCAAAAAGAGGGACATCTGTAATACTTAAAATAATAAAGATGCATTTTTTAAAAAAATTAAAAATAAAGCAGTATCGTGCCAAATTGCCAATTTTGATTTTATAAGCTTTTACTATGTGACCTTAGGCTTTAAAGTTAATATTTACCTAAAAACATTGACATGTAATTTGCAATTATCTATATTAATTTCTGATCTAAAAACACCAAATCAGGACTAGAAGTGATATGATTTCATATATGATATATATATATATATATACACACACATATATATATATATGTGTGTATATATATATATATATTATATATAAAATCGTATTGTTTCTGACTCTGATTTGATCTTTCAGATTTTATATATATATATTACTTAAAAACTTGGAGCCATTTTCTGTGCATTGCCTTATTGTCCTTTTATTTTCTTATAACTACTACTTCAATAATACATTTTCTATCAAAGTACTACTTTTAATGCCTATTTTTTAATTTTTGTCTATATTTGGAAGTGTGCTCAAAGAGGTATTAAGAGGTATGACTGCCATATTAATTTTCAGAAAACTATTTCAAAATCATATGCTATAAATAATTAAATATGTTTTGAGTAGAAATCTGACATTAAGAAAACAAAATTAAGGTAATATCTCATACTTAAAACCATATGCATAACCAGATTGGTTAAACTCCACTCACTGTCCAGGGATTGCCAACAAGTGAAAATTTGTAGAAGACCACATACTAGGCCTTTACAATTCTTTTAGGGTTGTTCTCTAGGCCAGAAGCTGGCAAAGTTGTTTTTGCAAAGGGACAGATAATAAATATTGTTGGTTTTGTGGATTATAAACGTCTGTCACAACTACTCAAAAGCAACCATGGATATTACCTAAGCACATGGCTGTGCTTCAATCAATATACTTTATTTAAAGAAACAGGTGGTGAGCTGGATTTGGCTCATGGGCCAGAGTTTGTTGACCTCTGCTCTAGACTGTTTTCATAGCTCAATTTTATCTAGTTGGTCCCAAAATTAAAAAGTCACTATTTTTTTTTACTGTATTTTGCAGAGTTATGAGAGAGAGAAAACACACACCAAAAACTCCACTTAAATTGCTTTCATGAGTAGAAGATAAGAAATAAATATATACCTAGATATTTTGACCGAAGTATCTAAATGCTCTTTTAAATAAAATAGACATGTATTTTGAAAGTATGTATTTGAAATGCTCTAAAGATCTCATTAATTCACAAAACTCTAAGGTAAGTTTCTCCAGGATCCTAGGCTGTAAACCAATTCTGTAATTTTATCCTTTACCTCAGGGCAGTAGCACCTAAGACACAGAAACTACTCACATGTTAATTCCAGGGCTAGGTGATAACTTGATTGGTACTTTATTCATATTACAGGAGGATTAAAACCTTCAGGCATTTGCTGTAGGACATAGTGAAACTTGCCACTGCTCTTTGGCAATTGAAACTCAGCACTAAACTCATTAATGATTGAGTAACTTGGGATGTCCTTTATGTCAGGGCTATGTAATGCATTTCTTTTATGCCAGGGATACTTAGTGCATGAATTTTGTATGCATTTTATGCCCAATTCATAATGGAAAGTTAAACAAATAAATTAAACAAGTAAACAAACTGGAAGTTCAAGCCCTCAGCCTCAGTCCCAGAAACTGAGATAATGGAAAACTACCAATGAGTAGGCTCTAATATATGGTGATTATTATCATGTTTTTTGATATGATGTTTTTATATTTATAAAGAAATAAATGTTTTTTTCTCACCTTGAATTTCATCATTTGGTACTAACCAAAGGGATTTTATTGTACATTTAAAGATCTCTTTAATGAGATATCCTTGTTTCTGACAACTTCCCCACTCTATGCCCCAAAGAGAAGAAATCCAGGAACTTCAACTTGTTCAAATCATCTTGCCTTTATTCTTATCTTAAACTTCAGCTTTTATCCTGGGGTTGCAGATGAGAACCTGGAGCAAACCCCACCCTCATGGACTTCATTCAAAGTGCAAGGATTGCATGGGTTCCTGGGACAATAAAGGAAATGAGACCAATGTGTTTATAGAAATTATACCCTTTTGGATATATTTTTATTGTCATTTATTAAACACTGTAATTATGGGTACTTTTCATATACTCTTGTTACTCTAAATATTTCTGGAAACTATAAATTATTATCTCCTTTTGCCAGGCTCAGAAAGATCATATGACTTGTCCTAGGCCACAAAGGCAGCACATAGCAGACCTGGGTTTCAAGCGGAGGTCTATCCAGTAGAAATGCCTGTCTCAGAGATACTCAGTGTCATTCTTCACCACTATTCAAATGAAACTCATGTACAAATGTTATTAAGGGAATATGGTGAGATCCTAATTACTACCTGAATGGTATTCCCACCATTAGAGTCTCTGGCTCAGGTGACATAACTTCTTCCAGTGTTGCTGGAAACAGCCATCAGAAGGCCTTTAGGGAGATATATCTCTGTGAATGTGGAACTTCTTCCAGCACTCTCCCACTAGCCTGAGATATCCAGATTACATGATATTTGGGAGGAGGAAAGGGCATAGGAGGGTATGTTGGAACACAGGAGGAAGGAGGGGCATCTGGCAGTTTCCAGTAAAGTATGATGCGAGACAGTGTTTCTCCATTTGAGGTTTTTAGATATTCTGAAGCAGGGTCATCTGGAGTATATTTTTTAATGCACGTTTCCAAGCCTTGCCATTCAATAATCTGAGTTCAGTAGATTTTACTGGGATCTTCGTATTTGCCATTCAAGTTTAAGCACTACTGATGGGGAGTATTGGGCAAATCTGTGATTGTCTAAAGAAGGATATAATTCCCAACAAGAGGAACTTGAGGAGAAATTCTAAAAACTGATGACAAAATATAGCAAGTGCATTAAGTTATTTCTATGCCCCAGAAGTGGTGGGTACATCAAACCGCTGAGAACTGCCTCTATTGAAAACTGTTATAGGTTCAGTCCAGTATCCTTAAGCATGTCCTGCATTCTCTTTTACTTAGTTTTATTTTTTTCCTTACACATATAATATCCATAGGCAAAAATATTAATTTTATCAAAGTAAGGGCCCCACTTTCATTATGTAATGATTATAATATGAAATTGCACAAATTGAGAGAAGATACAAATCAATCTGAATTAGGCAAAATTGCCTAGTTTAACCAGGTAACATTTACATGGATGTAAACAAATATATTATGGATAATGAGTTGAAAGAATTGGTATAAAATTGAATTAAAAGCCTTAATTTAAACAAACTATGTTCTCTAGTTTATAACAGATCAATATACATGGCATATGAAATTCCATAAAATACGATGCACTACATTGCTTCCTCTACAAACCATTGGCTATTTTTCTAAGAGCAGAATATTTTTAGATGATAAATATAATTAAATAGAGCAAAGCCATACGAATTAAAGCCATGACGATTTAAAAAATAGAATTACAGGCTTGCTACCAAGCTTAAAGGCATTAGTAGTATAACATCAGAGAAATGTATTTGCCCCCAGGGGATGCATTCTTATTATCAGTTATGGATTTTGTGAGCTTTAAATTAGAAAGAGAAATGCTATGATATTTTTCTTTGAAAGCAAGGGAAGAAAGCTACTGAAAAATTTAAGCAAAGAATTGTTAACTTTGAACGTACAATGTTTGAGTTTATACAGAGCTTGCTCCCTAGTTAGAGCCAAGATCTACATTGCATGCACAATTGCATGCAAATTGGATTTAATTTACTGCATGCTTTGCCTCTTCAATTAAATAAAATGAGAAGATGATTTTTACTTTAGAAGAGTAAAACTTCAATGTGTTAAAATCTTTTACCTCTGAATTTTCCATACACGACTAGTGTATCCACATGTTTATTTGAAATAATTTATTTAGCAAGTTCTTATTGAGTTCAGCCTTTCATGGAAGGTACAGATTCTGCCTTGAAGGAGCTATGGACTCAGTAGAAACAGAAAATACATTCACATGGTAAACATTCACATGGTAAACTCAGTAGAAACAGGAAATACATTCACATAGTAAACATGCATATCTGTTGAAATGCATCTTCTTGTTCAAATCCTGTCTTCCAAATCAGTCAGTATCATTACCTGAGATATACAATCAAAGCACTTTTACAACATGTAGTAATTTTATAGGACCACCATAGAAATTACCACAGACTGGGTGGCTCAAACAACAAATATGTATTGTCTCACAGTTATGGAGCTAGATGTTCTGGAACCTGTCAGTGAAAATCCTTCCTTTTTTACCTCTTCCCAGCTTCTGGTGGTTTGTCAATAATCTTTAGAATTGCTTGGCTTTCAGCTACACATTTCAATCACTGCCTCTTTTATCACATGGTATTCTCTCCTCTATCTGTGTCCAAATCTACCTATTCTAATAAAGGAACCAGTCAAATTAGATGAAATGTCTACTGCACTCCACTATGATCTTATCTTAACAGCTAATTTCATCTATTTTTACCTTGTTTTCAAATAAGATTACATTCTGAAGAACTGGGAGTTAGGACTTCAATACAGCTTTTGGAGGAAACAAGTCAACATTTCCATGGGATTTTAAGTCCTTTCATAATTCTGCCAGTTCAACCTGTCTCCATTTCCCATTCATTGTGGGAGAAAGAACAGGCCAATTGTTGATTTCCTTCCCTGTGGCAGGCACTTTACATTTGTTAACTAACTAATCCTTGGGAGGATCCTATAGAGAAAGCCTTATTAATATTCTCTTTTCACTGGTGTGGGATCTGAGGCTTAGAGAGGTTAAATACATTTCTCAAGATTTACTTGTTTTGGGTCTTAGCTCAAGTCATACCAGAACAAAGAAGCCTTCTGGAGAATCCAGAAATATATATATATATATATTCAGGAAAACCCATGGGACCCTATATTTTCTCTTTATATAATTCTTATTATTTGTGTTTGTCTCTCTGTCTAGTGATCATAAACTTTGTAAGATAGAGTTCCTGCATTTCCATTGTTGGGCACATGGGCACTCAGTAATATTCATTGAGCAAATGTTTGAATAAATGAATCCTATAACTAATGAGTAGTTGAATTCATATTTGAAAATTTCACTCCAAAATCTAAATGATAACATGGTATTTTTGCTGAGATGTAGGTGAGGGAGAAGGGTTGTTGAGTCAGATGAGCTTCCTCTAAAAGAACTCTTGGCCAAGCCAAATTAGTCTACTTATGATCTCATCAATGTATCCCACACATTTCTGACTCATTCAATGAAACGTAGAACTTTCTAATTGTAAGACATTTCCAAATCTGGAAAAGGCTCTCTTTGGAGGTAGACAGTTCCCTGTCCTTTGGGGGTTTTTAACCATTGTGTGCATGACTAATTTAGTCCAATGTTACAGCAATGCTATCTATCCTTTTTTTGTGCCTAGGCATGCTTTGAAAACATTACTATTTCAATGGCATTTGAGGTAACAACCAGACACACTGTTCTCAGGGCTGCAGGAATCAGTATCTGATTCTCTCTTAACTTTTTTGGAGGGGAAGGGGGCACAACATGTGGAATGTTCTATGATTGGAAATTCAACCCCACCAGACTTTTTAGGTATAGGAAAAATTAAGATATCCTCTAATCTTGAGGTTCTTTAAACAGAAAAACTCCTTTTCTACATTCTTTATAGAGAACCTAGAGTAATGTAGTAATGGTGCAAATTATATCATATCACTCCTCTTCATAAATTATTTTACTTGCTTTTTAAAATGTTTTAAAGAAAATCCAGAATTTTTCTTGAAGTAACAAGCTCTAAACTAGGGGTGTCGAACTCAATCAGAGAAGGGGCCAAAATCTAAAATCCAGCCTAAATCGCGGGCCAAATGGTTTACTGAACAGTCATAAACTGTCATTGTGATGGAAACGCAGTGGAGTGCAGTGATGACAGCGCGGTGTGGGCCACGTTGCAAGGCCTGGCGGGACGGATTTGGCTCGCGGGCCTTGTGTTTGACACATGTGCTCTAAACAGTTGAATCCCTACTTACCTCTCCCAATAATTTCCTATGACTTTCCACTTTGACCACTATAAGCCAGCCCCAGGAATTTATTTCAAGTCTTCAAATAAGCCAAAATTAGTCTTGTCTCAGGGTCTTTGTACAGTTACCTCCGAAGGCAAAGATACAATCATGACTCTTTTTCATACTTCAGTCTTCTGTTTAAATATTAAAACTCAGTACAGCTTTCCCTGATTGCCTTATATTAGGAGTTTGTATGTGTTATAGTCTCTTGCACCATATGTTTGTTAAGAAACATCGTAGAAATTCTTAAATAGCATTTATTTTATTTAAATTGTCATTTATTAGTCCCTTATCCCATTCATTATACCTATGTACCACCTTTCTCTTGACCTGTGAGTTTCACAAAGCAGATAACTTGCTTTATGTATGATTTTAGTCCCAGTACACACAACCATGCCTGGCACATTGTAGAGTACACTACTTGTAAATTGAATGAATTAATTAAAACATTTTAAGGATGACTCCACAAATAAACAAACAGAAATAGTGTAAGCCCAAAAAGGATGGATGTGTAATGAATGAGATGGCCAAAAAGGAGAGATTTGAAGGAGTGGTCACATCAGGATGTAGGAATTGAGAAAGATTTCATGGAGGAAGTTCTAGATAGCTCCTGGTGTATCAACACACAAAACAAAGGCATGTTTGTGTGTATGGTACTTGTGCTTCTGGAAGTATTTTAGGAGAAATGATGATCAATTAAAATATATTGTTAGGAGAACAGTCTGGTTTTGGAACAATAAGTAATGCAATTTGATTTGATTACATCAGTGGTTTTTAACCAGGTGTGATTTTGCCTCTTCCTTCTCTGGCCCCCCAGGGACATTTGGTAATGTCAGTTTTGCTTGCTTCAACGTAGGGGTGTTACTGACATCTATTGGAAAGAGGCCAGGGATGCCATTAAACATTCCTCAGTGCAAAGTACAATCCATCTGGGGGGAAAAATGTCTGGACCCATATGTTAATAGTTATGAGTATGATAAACTATCTATTAATAGAATATAGTATAGAAAGATTATATATAAGACTGAAAAATAAGGCAAGGCATAACTATAGAAATATTTATATGTCAGTGTCAGTCATTTACTTAGTAGGTAGTTTTTGCAAATTTATGACAGGATTACAATAGGCTTAGTGAGGACTGACCTGGTGATTGTCTAAAGACAGCCTAGAGCACTATTGGAAAAGATCTATTTGGAGGCTATATTCATGGTCTAGAATAGAGATTAAAAGTCCCTGCACCAGAGGAATGCCAAGGGAGATGGAAAGGACTGGATAGATTTATGTTATTTATGGGCCACAGTATTCAGCGATTGCCAACAACAGAATGCATCAATTTTGGTTAAGAAGTTTTAAATACAAATTCTTACGTCTCTTTGATTCAGTTCACATGAATTTTGAAGGAAAATACCACAAGTCTTGACTTTTTTGTCCATAAATGCTTGGAATGTCCCTGAGGTTTCTTCAGTATTTCATATCACATATTTTTGTCACTGAGTGGAGAATTGAAAAACATGTATTGAAATCACTAACAACTCTTACTTTGGTGAAGACATTTGTTTTTGCACCATATTTGGGGATAAAATGGGTACTAAAAAAAGAGTAAAGGGAGAGAGAGGAAGAGAGATGCAAACAAATCCACAATTGTTTTAAAATTTCTCTTGTATAATATTTGTTTATAGAATACATGGAAGATGAGGTATTTGAAAAATAGAGTCAAAGAATCTTAAAGTTGGAAGGTTATCTAGTCAAGTCTTCTTTATTCAAGCACAAAATTAAAACATTAAATGGGATGGCTGACTACTCTTGCCTTAAAAGATCTTCAGTGTTTGGCCAGCTGCCAGGTTGTTCAAAATCTGTGCTCATATTTGCAGTAGGTTTCTAAGATTTCAAGATATTGGCAACTGACAAAAGTCTATTTCAAAAGTAACTGGTATCTTTATTAAGGTATGACAAATGACATATGAGTAAATACTGTGTGGAAGTGCCAAAGTAAAAGTATGAGATAATTTTATTTGGATTTTATCTTTTATTAGGTGTTTCACAGACCTCAGCAAAAAGAAGTCCTTTTGACTGAATTTTATTTCTCAATTTCTCTAGTCTAGGAAGAGCCAATTACTGTCACAAACAGAATTCATTTGTTTATCAGCAGTAGCCCCATCATGATCCTGATGCCAGCCTTAGAAATTCTGTTCTCTAGGAAGAAACATTTTCTATCCCTCCGTGGTCAGTAGGCCACACCTGGCAGGTGTTTCCTGCTCACAGATTGGGGTAGGGAAGCTGAGCTCTGTAGCCTCCTACTGTTTTTTTCAGAGCTCCAAAACACATTTACTTAATTCACATTATCACATATTATTGATAGAATATATTTTAAATTGCCCAGGCATTTTGATCACAGAAGTCAAGAGCATATAATATCCTTGTCTTTTATAGAAGGAACAATAGACATGGAAGCTTTAACATTCCTAAGAGAGCAGATGTCTGGTCAGAGTGATACAATCTGTACATATAAAAAGCCAGTGACCAGAACACCATAAGGACTAGAACAATCAGTCGCTATGACACCCATTGTAGCCAGAGAAGTGGCCTGATTGGGGGGTGGGACCACGGAGTGGCCAACCTCCCATGGTCTTTCTCCCTGGCTGGCTCTGCCCCTGATCACACCCCCCATCCCAATAGGGGGTGAGGCCATCCGGTCAACCTCCTGCAGCTCCTCCCCCAGCTGGCCCCTCCCCTGATGGGCCCCCACCACCCATCAGCCCACAGCCTTTCCCTGACCCAGCTCTACCCCTTATTGGCTCCCTCATTCGAATCAGGGGCAAAGCCAGCTATCCAACCACCCATGACCCCTCCCCCAGACCCCTGGTCCTCAGTCAGCCCCCTCACCCCATTTGGTGGCAGGGCCAGCCAGCCCACTGCCCACAGCCCCTCCCCAGAGCCAGCTCCACCCCTGATCAGCCTCCCTCACTCCACTTGGGATGGGGGCCATCTGGCCCACCATGTATGGCCCTTCCCAACAGCTGGCCCCACCCCCAATCTCCTCATCCTAATTGGGGGTGGGGGGCCCACCAGCCAATTGTCCACAGCCCCTCCCCTCAGCTGGCCCAGCCCTGATCAGGTTCATTGGGGCAGGCCAGCAAGCAACCTCCTACAATCTCTTTCTCCTGACAGGCCCAGTCCTGATCCACCCTGATTGGGTCTGGGCGGGGCGGGCAGACCCCACCCATGCACCAATTCATTTACTGAGCTTCTAGTTTATAATAAATGGAGTCCAGGAGAAGGAATTACTAATGAGAACTGGGAATGAGTGAAGAGGAGGAGGAAGTATTCTGTCAGTTATTAGGAGAGAGGGTCAATTAAGACAAGGGTGATGAATAATGCAAACTTAAGTTCCAGATTTTTAGATATGGATTGAAGAGATGGGTAGAAGGTGGAGAATTCCTTTATATGCCTGGGTGGTAATGAGTGCAGGTCTATAAAAAGGCTGACTTAGGTCATCCTCTGTTGTGTTCTCATTCCTGGGCCTGCCTCCTCTGACATTTATCCCAGTATTTCCACAGCAATTTTTAGAATACACAGTTGCTATACCACAATCTGCCCTGATTTTGCTAACATGATTTATATCCTCTTTTCCTTTCGCCAAGTAAAACTAGAGATTCTTTTTTGCATGTCTGGTAAAAATACTAGAAAGTGCAATAAAAATAATACAATTAGAAATGTTTTATTGACAAAAATAAAATAATTTCTCTAAAATAAAAGATCTATCCAGATTCCTTGATTCTTTAAGGGGATAAACTGACTCTTGTTAGAGTTGTGCAGATGTTTTTTTAAAGAATCTCAGATGATATTATAGCCTCTTGTCAAAAGTTCAGTGATAATACCATGAAAAACAGAGTAAGACATATAAGACCCTTCTAAACTTTATAGGTTCTCTATTTTGTACCTTTGGAAATATATGTCAAAAAATAAAATTAAAAATTATTGAATGAGTTAAATCACTACTCTTATGATTTTTGTCTTATATGCATACCTCGAATTATTATTTATCCATGATTTTTTTCTTAATGAAAGCTATCTGAACAGGAAAGCAATGCTATGTCTAAAATCATGGCATAGGAACCATGCTTTAGAAACAGTCTGAATATTACATGATCAAAATTGCATTTCACTTTTTATGTAAAAGAATGTGTGTTGGCAATTCTTATTCCCTGGGGCGTGTATGTCTTTGTGTGTGTATGTGTGTGTAAAGTTCAGTGTTTATCACGAGTGTGAAATATGGACCTATAGTTGTTAGTACATATAACAACAGCAGAAATTGTAAAGCCAATTACCATGAAGCTGTGAAGAATGTGTTGTTACAACAAAGCACGTGGGATCTTGGTTCTGAGTGAAAAACAACTGCTGCTATTCACTTCATCAGTGAGTGACTTTAAGAAAGGAAAAGGCCAAGAGACAGCACTGAAGAGAGAAATAGGCAGTGGCCTTTCCTGTTTACTGATCAGAGTGTGCTTGTGTTTTCAAAAAGAACGAAATTCATCCCTTTAACAATCCCTTAGATGGCACAGCTAAGCCAAGTTGGCTCTCCAGCTGGCTCCTGTTTGTGAAGTGTAATTCTGTGGTAATGAGCTGGTGACAATGTGAGGAAAATAGTCTAAACATTCTGAAAAACAATTCCAAACATGACTTCAGACAAGAAAGAATGGAGGAAAGTTAGAAAGAAAGAAACAAAGGAGAGAGTGAGGGAAAAAGGATGGAGATTATGAAGAGGGAACAAGGAAGAAAAGAAGGGAGGGAGGAAGGGACTTCTAATAACCACTTCAGGGGAACTAAGAGCAGAAGAGACATGCACAATGACCTATCAATATGGGTCTTAACCTATGGGTAGTGTTTTCTAATGCCTCTTTTTTTTTTTTTTTTTTTTTTTTTTTTTACCATGTAAATGAATGAGCCTCAATCACCTCAGATTTTTTTTATATATATTTTATTGATTTTACACAGAGAGGAATTGAGAGGCATAGAGAGTTAGAAACGTTGATGAGAGAGAAACATCTACCAGCTGCCTTTTGCACACCCCCCACTGGGGATGTGCCCGCAACCAAGGTACATGACCTTGACTGGAATCAAACCCGGGACCTTTCAGTCTGCAAGCCAAAGCTCTATTCACTGATCCAAACCAGTTTCAGCTCACCTCAGATTTTAATGTATTTGTTTAATATTGGCTAACTAATATTTTTGGAATAGTTGATCACTTTCCATCTGTAAAAAAGTCCAAGAATATGCAATTTTAATTTTCTATCTGTGAATAACTCCACAATGATGAAATAAGCATAGGTTTACTAACTCAAAATTTTTCTTGCTCCTTTCCATTTATCAACAGGTAATCTTAAATTTTATAAATTCTAATTGCTGGGAAGAAGTTGTAGTATCGAGTTAATTGTGAATGTGTTTCCCATAAGGAAAGAAATGGAAATTTTCTTAATTGTAGAAAACAGATATGGGATATTGGGTTTTCCAGGAGAAGAAAGATGTGTGGTCAAAGACAAAATGCATTGGTCAAGTAGCTCAGGGGAAAAGAAGGCAAGGCTTTGTATGGTTGGTGCTGGATAGAGTAATGAGTTGATTTTTCACTATATGGTGCATTTTATTTTATTTTTAAAAAATATATTGTTATTGATTTCAGAGAGGAAAGGAGAAGGAGAGAGGAATATGGTGCATTTTACATTGCACCTAACAATATGTACTGTTCTGGTATATTTGGGATTCTTATTTCATACAATGCAATGTGAATTCTCTTCTCCCATTCTTCCTGAGCTGAAGCAGGCAAAGTGATTTCTAAACACACTTAAGTTGGAAATTTGAATTTTGCACTAAATAGAACTAACTACTTGCTACTGCTTGCTTTTCCTATAAGTTCCAAATTGAGCTCTTTAATTTGTTAGTGAACTTGTCAACATCTAAATATAAATATTTGAAATTCTACCATGGCAAAGCTTGTTAGTATGCTCAGGAAAAAGGATTATGTTCTCTCCTGCTCATCCTTCTCTCTCTCCTCTTTTATCTCTTTAGTCTTTTTTTTTTCCTTAGAGGATAGAAGAAGATCCAAGGTTTCAGCATGAGGCTTTTTTACTGGGGATTTCAGAAGATACATGTTTTTGATAAAGTTTTAAAGATAGAAGTGACATATTTCTTTTATTAGTCAGACTATAACAACTGTGAGGCATGCTCACACTAGATACCAAGCTCTTGGTTTATACATGTACCCTTCTCTGTAGTATCTTTTGCTGCCTAGAAGCTCTAAACTATAGGCTCTCTGATACATATTATAGACGACATTTCTTGCAAGCAGTGAATGACATCTAGCATTAATAAGAATCTGAGAGGTTCAGGTTTCAAACCCTTATTTTTGACAAAAGATGATCTGCAGGCCTTGGACACCTATGGGAAAGCACATTGATGAAGCCATGGTCAATGTCTGTGTACTCAATTTTCTCTTTCTCCAGAGCAAGCTCAGAAGCCTTGGAGCTTGATTTGCAGACATGTGGCACTGATCATTAACTATGTATATCATATTCCTTGAGAACTTTCAAAGTCTTTCTAAGTTCAAAGTTAAAATTATACCTGTTAGAATACTAGCTAACTTGCATATGACATTTTATTTTATTTTATTTTATTTTATTTTATTTTATTTTATTTTATTTTATTTTATTTTATTATTTATTTTATTTTATTTTATTTTATTTTATTTTATTTTATTTTATTTTATTTTATTTTATTTTATTTTATTTTATTTTATTTTATTTTATTTTATTTTATTTTATTTATTTTATTTTATTTTATTTTATTTTATTTTATTTTATTTTATTTTATTTTATTTTATTTTATTTTATTTTATTTTATTTTTTCTGTTGTGAACTGTGAGTAAACTATAACTGAAACGTAACTCCAGAATCTGGCTGTCAGCAGAAATTCTCTCCATTCTTAATATGTAACCTTTTCCCTACAGCAAGGTTAGTTTATATGTTTTAAACATGAAGGTGATTCTACATCTTCATTTATAGACTTTTATTTTAGCTTGGATGTGATACTTGGACATTTTATACACATGACAAATTGGGAACTGAAGGGCAGGCTAATTAGAAATTGCAGAATTATGGAATGATATACAACAATATCTGAAGTACTCTCTTATATTTCAAAATTTATTGCTTCAAAATTGTTTCCAAAACTATAATTAAGAACACTTTGAAGTACAAATACCAATATGTCTGCTTTTGCTCTGGGGAGATGTTTAGAAATCTCAAACTGCTTCACAGTTGGTGCAGCTCAACAATAAAGCAGGAGATAAATGAGATCACATAGTAAGGTTAGAGTAGAAATCTAATGGAATGTAACTGAGATGTCTATAGCACGTTTGATTGCTTGAGTCCCCAGGTTATAGACACAGGCAGCTGAGGCCCCAGTCTAGCAGTTCTCATCATTTAAGAATCACCAGGTAACAAGGTGGAAGGGCAAACACAGCTGTGATGTCCAGACTCTTGGTAGTTCACAATGTGGCGTTCATATTAGCACTTACTAAATTTTAGTACGTACACTCATATTGTTAAACTTAAATTATGATTAATATGCAATATCATGTTAGTGTTTCATATATAACATAGTTATTCAAAAGTTATATTTCTAATAAAGTGATCACCATAATATCTAGTAACCCTCTCACATTGTATAAGTTTATTATGATATTATTGCCTATGCTCGTGCTGTGCATTATATTCCTGTGACTTATTTATTTTATAACTGAAAGTTTATAAATCTTATTCACCTTCACCTTTTATTGCCCTCCCCTCCACCCTCTTCCCATCTGGCAACCATCCGTTTGTTTCCTATGTCCATGAGTCTGTTTCTGTCTTGTTTTGTTTATCCTTCTGGTCTGTTTTTTAAATTCTACAGATAAGTGAAATCATATAGTATTTCTCCTTCTATGTCTGACATAGAACATAGCACAATGCTATGGGTCTATTCATAATGTTTCAAATAGCCAGATTTCATTAGGTTTTTTTTAAGGCTTATTAATATTCTCTTATATGTGTGTGTGTGTGTGTGTGTGTGTGTGTGTGTGTGTGTGTGTGTGTATATATATATATATATATATATATATATATATATATATATATATCTCCCACATCTTCTTGATTCATTCATCCTTGGATGCTTTGGTTGCCTCTTGGCTGTTGTAAATAACACTGAAATAAACATAAAGGTGTATCTATCTTTTCAAATTAGTGTTTTGTGGGTTTTTTGTTTTGTTTTGTTTTTGTAGATACAAAGAAGTGAAAGTGTTGGGCTATATTTTAAAGTTTTTGAGGAATCTCCATACTGTTTTTCATAGTGGCTGTACCAGTTTGCAATTCATTTGTCATATTTCTGCTATGAGCTTCATAAATATTAACAAAATTAACTTCATAGCAATGCTTCTAAGAAGATTCAATTCTACTCCATTGTCCAGATGTAGAAATTAAAGGATAGCTGACCCTTGAGCAACACAGGTTTGAACTACAGGGGTTCATTTATAAGCAAAATTTTTAAAAAATAAATACAGTCAGCCCTTTATCACAGAGGGTTTCTGCATTTTCAGAGTCAACCAATTCTGGATCAAAAACAGTATTTTCACATGCCCAACTGCAGTTTTCTTACCAGGTGTTCCCAGCAGAGGATCAAAAACTGTTTCCAATCTGTAATTGGTTGGAATCATGTATTTGAAGGGCCAACTGTAGTGTCAAAATTGTTTACTGTACTGGGGTACTCGCTGTAAAGAAAGGTGAAGAAATTTGTCAAAGTCTCACTGCTAATAAGTGAATTTTCAACCCAGGTGGTCAGAACGCAGAATCAATAGTACACTTAGCCAATACTCCAATCTGTGTTTTAGGTGAACTAATAAAAAGGATCTAAGGTGATATTTTATACGCACAGGACCAAGCCAGGAAGCCAGAATATGAAGCAATGATATAAGAACAGGTTTTCCTAAAGGATGAGAGACTTGTGTTTATTTTTGTTGTTTTAATTTATCTTTATTGTTGAATGTATTGCAGATACCCCTTTCTTCACCCTCACCCCCACCCCCATTGAACCCTTCCAACCTGCTCCCATTCCCTCCGCAGGCCTGTCCCATAATATTGCCTGCCTATGGGCTATGCATATATGCATATAAATTAATTGGTTAAACTCTTCCTGTCTTCCCCTACCCCCTTCCCTTCAAAATATGTCAGTCAGTTGCATGCTTCCATGTTTCTGGATCTTTGTTTGTTTGTTTCAACAAAGAACAGTTGTTTTGATAACAGCAAAAGCTTTTGCTCCTTTTATAGACGGAAGTAGTAGATTGCCTATTTAGAGGCCCAGATTATATTTGGGCCACCTGTGGTCTGGGAAAACACACTCATTTGTGTCAGGGGCAGGATTTTGTCTTTGAAAAAAAAAATGTACTACTTGGAGCCTCAATAGTTTTCACTGAAGGCCCAGACCTAGAACTCAGACTCCAATCTTCCTTATCCTTTCTCCCTCAGAGGTTTGGACAGGGATCCTACTGAGGTAACACCAACAATAGTACATTAATTATCTAATTGCTTTTATCCTAACCCCAGGTCCTAGTCTCTGTGATAAAGCTGGTCAGCACTGTGACAGTCTGATTTACTGAAAAACAAAATTGTTAGGACTACTTGTGCAGAATGTCCACTCAGAGTTCCAGTGATAACTTAGTAGGGTGTTACTTACTGCAAAGTGAATCTCCAAGCACCTAATTCTATTTTTGTATTTCTTCCATGATAACATGGGATCAGTGTTCACATGGAGAAAACATGCAATAAATTTAGCAATCAGCTATGATTTGGGAGAAAGAGACTAAATCTGTGGGGTCATGAGGGTATGCACAGCATGGCATGGAATTTTACAAACTATGCTTGCTAGTCATTATAGTATCCCACGAATGGTTTTTTTTGGAAGATATTTTGGCACTATTTTTCTTACTTCTTCTCGTCTCTGATTTTATTCCTTGGAATTTTTCCACATTTAAACTTTCCTTATTGCTACATATAGCTCATGGAATGTTATTTTTTTTTTACACTCCCTTAACTGCTGACATATTCCAAAGAACTGCATTTTCTTCCAATACCAACTTTGATTCTATTGCATTTGTAAACTGCTAATATGGCTGGGTTGAAACAGTGACCAGTTCTACCAAATATTCTTTGTATAGCAGTGAACACTTAGAAATGCTATAAATTCAGGACATTAAATTGTTAATTTTCATCCCAAATTTATAACATAAGAATGATGTGAATTGACAATAAAATTCATTTAGGAATAAGTATAAATGAGAGTTTGAGTCTCAAAATCATTATAAATCAATATAATTTTCCTGTTTCCTTTACTAGAGAAAAACAATATATCTCCATCATGCTGAGCATTTGAATATAGAATTTGGCAATCCTAAAACAGCTGGAAATAGTAAAATATGCCATGTACACAAGTCACCAGTAAAAATTTTACTTACATTTTATCTGGATATTTTGCTATTGTATAACCTTATTAACCTCAAAATAATATTCTCACTTTTATTCTTTAAATACATTTTCTGTTTTATATCTTGATTTTTATTTTGTGTTAGTACGTGCCCTGTAACTAAAAATATTGCAAGAAAATTATATAAAAGAATTAAAACAATGTGAATACTCATATAAAGGAAACTTTATGATTTTTAAAATTGAGAACATTTTACTTAATTTGCTTCTTTTCTTTATAGGAATTAAACACGGTGCCAATCTGGTTCTCATTTTTCTTGCCTTATCACCACATAAACCTCCATTTAATAGCCTCACTAAGTAAATAAATATTGAAGAAAAGCTCTTTCTTCAGTAGGATTTCTTACACAGAAGCAGCAGAGGTATAGGAAAGTGATGGAGTAGCATAGTTTGGTGGATGTCAGTAGAAAATGGCAGCTTGACATAAACTGTCAAATTCGGCGACTGCTTTGTTTACATGATCTCCCATGAACCCATGTGACTGAGCAGATATATAGATCCTGATGGCATCCCTGCCTTGTTTTCTAAGCCCTCTCCAACCTTTATTTTTTTTCTCTGTTGCCTAACTCTTGTCTACTCATAAAAAATAGACAAAGGAGGGAGTTTTAAGTTATAAGTATTATCTAAAAAGGTAACAAGTCCTGAAATTTTTTTTTTTTGTATATTTCACTTAACTTCAGATACACTGGGTTGTCTTTTCAAGAATTCAGGAATTATCTCTGTGAATCAGAACAGCTGAAGGTCACTTCTTACCAAATATAGTGTTGTGTTAATGTAAGTGTGTATGTAACGCACACACAGCTATCCAGGAATACTTCTAGCACCTTCCTTATATGTAGTAATATTCATCTCTCTGCCAAGTTATTGTATAGAACTCCTTTTCCTAAAAAAATGTCTACTTACATTCCAGTGGCTCAACTATATTTGTCTCTTATTCAAAATGTAGCTACAAATTCTTGATCTTCATGGATCTTTTGTAGCTTAGCCCAGCTGGCTTGGCCACTGCAAGCCAGGCACTGTTCCATCACAATGCACACTTCTGTTCTCCCTTTGACTTGATAGTAATGTTTTTTAAGTTTCTGAAGGATAAGCAGTATGTTTTTTGTGTGCTACATACTAACCAGATGTCCCTTACTAAACAAAAATCTTTGCCAGGGGAAAGGGGAAGAAAATGTGTAGAAATCTTTAGCCAACTGGACAAGAGTGATTTTCTATACTGATCGCAGTAACACCGGAGGGAATTCATTTTGATGGCCCTGGAGCCTCAGCAAAGGGTCAACTCCTGATCCCAGTAAAGTTCCTGACAATTTTCTTTGCAGTGAAAGTGGCTTTGGAGATTGAACCAAATTTGGCATTAGAATTGCAGATGCACATGAGAACTTGTATGTGTAGAACAAACAATTTCTTGCTGCCTATTGCTTGTGGGACTTTTGCCAAGAAAAAACAATTTGCTTTGCTGCAAGAGCCCAGCTAGCTATTACTGGAGAATGTTTTTCCAAGATTGCTTATCAGTGATTTTTATAGGGCTGAGAGGTTTGTGTGTCTGCACAAAATGTTAGTTACTTTTAAAAGCCTAAATTTCTCTCCATAAGTTTGAACTCCTTTCTAATTGTAATGCAATCAGCAAGATTAGCACCTCCCTAAATAAGTAGATAGTAATGGATAATAACATGCTTATGATAAAATAGATTTAACTATTACATTGCTGTTTCATGTAGAAGGCTGCTTTATTCAAAGAAGTTCCTTGGTTTTATGTAGGAGTTCAAGCTGTTAGCTATTAATTTGTTGTTGCAATTGTGTACTTTGTTCAGGAGAGAATTCTGTGGGGAAGACTTTTCTTCAGTGATTCTTCAGTGATTGATTGATTGATTCATTCATTCATTTAACAGGCATTTCTTGGCAGTAATTATTCATTTAACAAGCCTTATTGGGCCATACTGAGCTACAGAGAGAGAAATGAGCAAAGGACTGTTGTTATCTTCATTGAAGTTAAAGTCTAGATGTAGGTGATTGACATACACAAAAAGAAACCCCACCATTCTTCAGGGTTATAAGTAAACATAATAGAGTTATACACCAGGTTCAGCGTTTTACTTGAATCAAAAGCCCATGGAAATGATCTTCCTGTGAATCATAAACTTGGCATTATGTAAATATTTACACATCTAGAGTTTGAGAAGAGAGAACATAGAGAGCTGGGCAGCTTAACTCAAGTTGGTAGGCCCCATGGTATTATAGGCCAAAATCATGACTTGGACTTCTAAACCAGAGAATCTGCTTTAAATTTTGAAAAATTCCACTGGGTTTTTAAGCTGATCCTATAATTCTACTCAATGATCAAAGTGACTTAGGCTGGAAGTGCCTACTTCAGGATCAATCCAAGAAATTCTTAAAAAAATTTTTTTTTCTTTATTGATTAAGGTATTACATATGCAGCCTTATCTCCCCATTGCGCACCCTCCCCCCCCCCCCCCCCTCCACACACACACACACTCATGCTCTCACTCCCCTGGTGTCTGTGTCCATTGTAATTGAATTTGGATAATAGTTGTTTTCTCAACTCATAAGGACAGATGCTATATAGAATTTTGCTTGGAGGTAAATTAACATTTATAAATAATATGTATGTCTTTAAAATATCAGTTATTTGATGTTAGATATTCCTCAGTGAACCCATTTCTGATCTAGGACTCAGAAACCAATGGACAATGATTTATGGGAAATTGGCAATGAAAAGATAGATGAGGAGGTTGCTAAAAGAGATTTAAATTCTTAGCTCTAGGAAGTCTTTGAAAGATAGTTCACTATAAAAGCAGTTTGCTTTATAGACATTTTGGAATCAGCTCTGTTTCTTGCAGCAAATTAAAATGGGAATATTCTCTTATGGCACCCAGAATACCCAGCTAGTTTTAGGGTGGCTATCGCCTGCCTGTAGTGGTGGATCTAAAAAAGCTGACAGAAAACTGTGTCATCTCTTAGACTCCAGTGGCAGGAAGTGTAAATACTTGCTTTTTTATTTATTTTCTAAGGACTTACTAGGTTAGAGAAAAAGACTCTGCTGTTACTTTTACCTTTAAATATAGAATATTAGTCATTAATTATACTGAAAGGCAGGCATTACTTCTAAATTTGTCTGTGTTTTTCTGTTCTCATTAGTGCTATTCTGTACTACATGATAATGAGCATAACATAATTAAAGAGTAAACATTAGGCAGCTAGAAAACCAGAGTCAGGATTTTTGAGTATCAGATGGTAACAATCAGAGAATGAGTAATTTCTGTTCAATGAGGGTGGTCTTTCTCTAGCTTGAACTCAATGCGTTCTCTTTTCCTTGTGGCCGGGGGTTTTCAGAAAAAGCTCTTCTTATAATATAGAAGGAGTATATTAGAGAGAGGAGAGGTACACTGAAAGGAGAGGTACAGAGATGCTCATGAGAAATTGTTTATATTGTAACCAGAAAGCTGAAGTGCTATGCAAATTAATGCCAGGAAAGAATTGGCAGCTCTGTTTATGGTGAAGGAAAACTGGGTTAGAAATGTAAAAGGTGATGACTCTTTATTTAAAGCATCAGTTTGATAAATTAATACTGAGAGTACAGGAACTGAAACAATTCCTAATAAAGATTTGACACCTACTACATAAAAACTGCTAGGTTTAGATTGCATGGGATGCCCTTATTTTTATTTTTTTGGGGGGATACCCATTTAAAATGAAGGTCTAAAAGAGATAAATTCATTAGCAATCAGTTTACCAAATTCCCCAGTTAGGAGAGAGATAGTAAGTGAGAATAGCAAAATTTATGCAAAGTGTTTCATAATCTGTTTAAACTCTTGTCTGGCATTAAAAGATTCAACATGTATTTGATTTTTCATGAGCAAAATCAAATCCATGTTAGACAGTACTTTTCATGATATGCATGTTACTGAGGCATGAATGTATTCACCTTGGCGATGTAATCAAAATGTACACCTGAAACCTATATGGTTTTATTAACCAACTAGAGGCCTGGTGCACAAAATTCGTGCATGGGAGGGTCCTCTCAGCCCAGCCTGTACCTTCCCAATCCGGGACTCCTCAGGGATGTCCGACTGCCAGTTTAGGCCGATCCAAGGGACATCCCTCTTACAATCAGGGACCACTGGCTCCTAACCACTCACCTGCCTGCCTGCTTGATCACTGCTAACTTACCCCCTGCCAGCCTGATCACTCCTAACTGCCTCTGCCTGCTGGCCTGATTGCTATCAGCCTGATCACCCCTAGCTGCCCTCCCTCCTCCCACCAGCCTGGTTGCCCCTAACTGCTACCCCTGCTGGCCTAGTCACCCACAACCTTTCCCCCACCCTACTGGACTGGTCACCCCTCATTGTCCCCTCCCCCACCTGCCAGCCTGGTGTCCCCTTACTGCCCCCCTCTGCTGGCCTGTTCTCCACTCTCTGCTCACTGCCCTATGCAGCCTACTGTTTAGTCATTTGGTTGCCTGTCACTGGGCCCCCTTCCGGCCTGGTTGCCCTACTCAGCCTGCTGTTTGGTTGCTGTGTGAGGGTGTCCTGACCAATTTGCATATTACCCTTTTATTAGTATAGATGACATTGCAATAAATTTAATTTAAAGAAGACTTTTTTACAAAGTATCTCTGACCAGACTTGGCTCTCACCAGGCATCCTCTTTCCCTCCATATTGTTTGAAACACTACTCTAACTAGACTGAAATGTTAAGCATTAGAATTCTTAGTTAAATTTTCCCAGATCAGACATGGGAGTAGGAATAGAAAGATAATGCTAGAGAATTAAAGAGAAGAGAAAATGAAAAAAGTCTTTGTGATCATTTTTAGTTAGGAAAAAATATGTATTTTATTAGTCTTATATTCTTAGACTCATTAAGAGTTTGAAGGGCTTGCTTAAATTTCTTTAGTTGAACTCCATTCTATTTTATAAAGGGATTAGTTATAAAATAGAACTTATGAAATTAGAAAATTATAGATGTTTCAAGATGTATTTGTCATAAATGGCAAGAGTCCACTATCTCTCTCTTTTTTCCATAAACTGTGATATCCTAACTGGAAAGAAAAACTGAGCAATTGTCTAATTATGACATAATGGCACTTCAACAAGACTTAGATATCATTTTGGGAGGCCAAGATATTATGGTGCTGGTCTTGTAAAAAACTGTTAAGTGAGTGATGAGTGTTTATTCTCTCTCTCCAACCACATCCTCATCCCCTGTTTCATTCTCAGTTATCCTGAATTATATTTGATTCCCTCATTCTTGTCTCTCATTCTGTCAGGCCAATTATTGCTATCTTCCTGTGTCCTCATTACTTCTGTCTTCAATCAGCTCCTGTCTTCAATCAAAATTTGTAGTTTTTATTTTTAGGGCCAGTATTGAACCAAAGTGAATATTAGTCAATTTATTACTTTAATCTGCATCTTTAAACTAATGAGATAAGGCTAGCAGAGACTTCCAGAAATGTTATTCCCTTCCAGATCATAAAGAATGTTTTCATATGAATATTCATAGGAAATAGACCCTTTGACAACTCTGTTTAAACCAAAGAGTACCTGTATCCATGACAGGTTATGTTAAGAGAGAAGACTATTTTAGAGAAAGTAGGGATTTTATAACTCCCTTCCATCAAAGCATCATAAATATGAATAAACAATATCAATATCATTGTTTTAAGGATTTTCTTTTAACGAGTTTATAATTGTGTAGTCTTAGAAAGCATGGGAGATAATGTCAATTTACTTTCCTCAGCATGCATTGTCTGTGGATATCAAGGTAACTGATAGCAAAGGGAAGAAATCTAGAATTCATGACTTCAAATAATTTGTTACCTAAGAGAGTCTTTAGGTCATATTGTAGATCTCCTATGATTTTCCATCACAGGAAAAAGGGCAGTTTGTTTTGATCTGTGAAGATTTAGTGGATGTGATATATGTTACAATGAATTTTTTAAGAGAGATTATTTCTAGACTAGAAGCCAGGTGCATGAATTTGTGCACCACTGGGGTCCCTTGTCCTGGCCTACAGGATCAGGCCAAAACCAGCTCTCTAACATCCCCCCAAGGGATCCTGCATTGTGAGAGGGTACAGACCAGGCCGAGGGACCCCACTAGTGCACAGTTGGGGCTGGGGAGGAATGCCAGAGGTTGGCCAGCCTTGGAGGGACTACAGGAGGGCTCCAGGGCATATCCTGCCCATCTCACTCAGTCCTGATCAGCTGGACCCCAGCAGCAAGCTAACCTACTGGCAGAGTGTCTGCCCCCTAGTGGTCAGTGCACATCATAGCGAGCAGTTGAGTGGCATTAGCATATCATTAGCATATTATGCTTTGATTGGTTGATCGCCAAATGAGATGACGAGACACCTAACACCTAACGTATTAGGCTTTTATTATATAGGATTAACATTTCTTGAATCAATGCCTAAACTTTTTCAAAATCTTTTCCATTTGTTCCTTGCTGACCATGTATTCAGTTTTCATATTTTGTATTTCTGTCATTTTAACAAATAATATTTAATGTTACTCCTTGGCATCATATTTCTACTAATTATTCTCTAGCTGCTGCCTGTATTTGCCCCCTGGCGTGCCGAAAAGCAAATGTTTGTAATTCTAAGTCTCTAGAATATTTGATTTTGATCAGTAGCAAAAATATGTTTCTCGTTTATAAACATTATGCCTCTCAAACTAATCATGGTTCAGTGACATGGACAGCTTTGATTGCCACCTGTCTTTTTCATAGCTATTTGTTTCTATTTTTTTTATTAGTTAGATATTATTCATTTGCTTTTTTTGAGACTATTTTAAAGGGCAGAGAAAGAAACATTTACTTGTCACCAGTATTTTTTAAATGACATAGCAGGATAATATTTATTTCATGAAAACTTAAAGACTAGGCATGAAAATCTTTTTTAAAAAAATCTACATGTCCTCATTTGAAGTTGTAAAGTGGACAGAAATATCCAGCTGGGTATTATCAAGACCCTAATAAACATTGGAACTTGTGTTGTTTGGCTTTTTTTTTTTTTTTTTTTTTTTTTTTTTAAGAGTCAAAACCGAAATTTATTTTAGAATAAAGGTTGTGCTAGTATAATCAAATTGTACAGAGAGATGAAAAAAATCAATACAGATGGGAAATTTTAAATGAATAGAGTTAACCTTTACTGAAACATGAGTATTTAAAATAACTTCTTTACTTTTTTTTTTTTTTTTTTTTTTTTTTTTAATGCTAAACTTCAAGAAAGGGGAAATGACCTAAACTTACTACTAAATCTGATAAACTTTGCATGTTGGAGAATTTCTCAGACTAAAGAGATAAATATATTCATAGCAAGTTTGTATGATCTATACAACAAGAACATCTGTTTTGTTTGTTTGTTTATTTGTTTGTTTTGATGGGTATGATGTCAATCCCCTTTTCTTTATAATAATGAGATGTAAAGAAACCACTTGTAAAGGTTTTTTTCTTAATAGGATACATATGTCTTAGTTAAGAGAGATGATCTTTTCATAAGTATGTATTTGATAACTGTCTATATGGTAGGGTTTTACATATATTATTACCTCCCCTTACTGCTTTGAAGCTATTGTAGCATTTCTAAGAAAGTATGAAGAACTTACTTGGAATATATTTAAGGATCTTCTTTTCAAATCTGAATATTAATGAAGGCTTTATTATAGGAAAATATATTATTATGGGTTTTTCCTCTACTATTAAAATTAGATTAAATTTACAAAGCTGTTAAGTGGTTAAGAAATATTTGCAGAATTTACTTGTGAAGAATTATACATAAATGAGAAGTTAATCTTTTGGAAAAATTTTAGTATTTCAATGTCATGAGCCAGTTTATGACAATAATAAAATAAATTTCTGTTTATAAAGCACTGTTAAATGCATACACTCATTGACTCACAACATTGTGACATTGCCAATATCATCATCCTTGTTTAGAGGTGAGGTAACAGAGACTCAGATACATACTCCTTAGGTTTCTGATTTCCCCCCTTGCATTACATAATTCTCTCACTATATCCACATATATTCCCTTTGCCTTGGTGCTCATTTCCAAGACAACCAAGGGTTTGTACATTTTCAAGGTAGTTTGCTAATATCAACTTCTTGTTTTTGAATAGTTTGATTTATTATTTTTAAATAAAATAAGCAGATTGCAATAAGTTATAACCTTTTCAGATATTATTTATAACAATATCTGGCACATAGTAGGAACTCAGATATTCATTGAATTAATGGATAAAGTATATAAGAAGTAAGTAGAAATTTTTAAAGGGAGAATTCCATGTTTGCACATAAGGAAGGGTCATTTGAAAGGTTGATAAAGCAGAAATGGAAACGGAAGGTGTATACTGCCTGTTACTTGAGGTGTGGTTCCTGAAACTGAAACATCATCATCATCACGTAGAGATCTTGTTAAAATGAAGGTTCTGACTCAGGTGGTCTGGAATGGGAACTAAATTCAAGCTCCTAAACCATACCAACACTACTGGTCCATGAAACAGACCTGATTAGCAAAATTCTAGCTCATTATTTGTCCCTACTTCACATGCTTATTATTACAATGAAATAAAGGCATATAAATACAATATTTGCAAATTGTGAAGCAAAATGTAAATGTAAGGTGATAGTAATAGATTATTAGTGAGGAGATATGGAAGAGACAACTCAAGAGTTTTGAGATGATTAGCCAGGAGAATTTTGCACACTTATAGAAATCAGGAAAAATGGTTTAAGATAAATGTTGATTTGGGGAGAAAGAGGTAAGGAAGTGAAAAAAGTAAAATGGAAATAAGATTGAAGAAAAATTTAGTCTTGAGATACCAATTTAGGAGTTGTTCAGATATGATTAAATGATATTTTTGAATATGTGGGTTGCAAAAAAGAAAAGAAGTTAGATATAGAATCTAGGGAAAATATAGCATTTAGAATATCTGAGAAGGAAGAGTTATCATCAAAAGATGCACTATATTTTAGCACCTTGTCATAGAGACCTTACTTATTCAATCCCGTGCTATATCAACAGATTTTATATTATTACTAGAGGCCCAGTGCACAAAATTCATACAAACGGCCTGGCCCTCACAGCCATGGCGGCTTGCTTCAGCCCTCGCAGCCCTGGCTTCATATGGAAAGTCATCTGGAAGGATGTCTGGAAGGTAGTTTGGCTGTCTGGTATAATTAGCATATTATGCTTTCATTATTATAGATTGAGTATAGGAGTTGGTTGAATTTTCTAGCATTCCTTTCCTTGGATATTATGGAAGCATCCATTTTGTGTGTAGGGTTTATAAGTAGCTGTTTCATGATTGGCGGAAGATACACATCCAGGATTTATTAGTGTCTATAGGCACTGATAAAAATAGAGCAATTGAGGGAGATCATAAATTTCTAAAAGATATAAGGAAGAAGAAATGAGGGATTCTTTAGCTAGATATAAAAAAAGTTGATTACTTGCCTTTTCAATCTGTTCAGATATTTGGACATCTATGAAACTCAAGAGAAAAATGCAGTTTAGTAGTTTATGGAAAATAGCAGAGATAATAAAATCATTGGTAAATGAGTTTGCCTGACTTTTAATAATTGCATAATTTTATTAAAAAGCATGATTAGTTTAAGACACTAGTGTATTTGACTGTGTCATGGTGATGTTATGATGTTCTTAAGGATGTTTCAGAATAATGGCCTTGGATAATAAGAAAGGTTAATAAGAGTCCTCCTATATTTCCTCATAAATCATTGGCTCTTTTGCTTTTTGGGCACTTTTGTTTTTCCTCTTATATTTTGATGTACACAATGTTAAAAGCTGGACATTTTAAAGCTTGATTTGCAATCATCTGAACTGCAAATCAACAGAGGTCTCTTTCTAACATTGATTTACTCTCAGAGGGTCATTCATAAACATATTCATTACAGAAACAATCCACACATATTCAATAATACATCAATCACTGAGCTGTTTACATTAAGAGACACAATTGAAATTGAACAATATAATTCAATAAAATTACTGGTCTTTTTATTTATTCATCTAAACCCTAGTTGCTCAGTTACTGTAAACAGATCCATTGAAAACAATTCACTTTTCTGTTATTTCACGATTGATCTTCTCAAACACATGATTATTCTTAATTCAGACAAAATATTTCATTTCTTTAAGTACATGAAAAGGAATTAGAGCCATCTGAATGCAATAAACAATGAGGAAGGAAGACGCTCAATAAAAGGAAATCAAACCTGTTTACAAGTCTGGGATCTAAACATTTGTGAAGTTTGTGGTTTTTGGAAACTATATTCACATGTTAGAAAAGAAAATGATGAAGGCTGGGTAAATATGAGTTTAAAATGCCCTGGTACAGATTTTTATTCCTCCTTGCAACCTAAATACCTCTTTTAAACAAAGTGTCCTCCTTAATTTAAAAGAAATCCCATTCAGACAAAGCACCAACGAACAGTGGAGAGAGAGAAATAATTTTTCCCCATCAGAACATCAAGACATATCTATTATTTAGAAGACAGAAGTTAAAACATGGATGTATTCATAAAAATAATTAATGTACAGTGTATTAGTGATGATGATATGCAACAAATTATCATCTCCTCTAAGTGATAAATCTTGGTTTTCTAAATCTGTTTTTTGTTTCTATTTCTTCCACTATAAATATATGATACTGAAAATATGCTAAATGAGGCCCTTGGGCAAATTAGAAGCGGAGATTGGTAAAATATTAGGAATGTGTATATATATATATATATATATATATATATATATATATATATATTCTTATTTCAGTTAAAATGTGTTTATTTAGAGGGTAAGAAAGTTAATAGAGGCTAAGAGATCATAAGGATGACCATCTGCTGATCAATTACTATCCTAGAGTTTCACTGCCCCTTAGACATTTTATTGACATTTTAAACTTGATGAATTCTTTAAGGGAATAAGAACAGCCAGTTTGAAACCACTGTATACACAGCATATTGCATACTGTATATGGAGTCATTTTAAATCAGTGTAACTTCAAGTGATAGGTCATCAAAAAGATACCAGACTGCAGGAGCTTTTTAATTTGTGGGCTTTCAAATTCTGATGACTGGGAGAAAAAAAAGAAAAGAAAAAGAAAGAAAGGCTAAAGGGAACTGGCATTTAAATTTCATGTGGCTGAGCTATTCAGTTGCATTTAGACACTTCTATTTTTATTTCTTCAAGCTGGGCCCATTTCCAAGTAGGAAGCTGTGGAATTATTGCTCTCACTCCCACATTTAGTGCAATCCTCTATAATACTAAGGTTAGGTCAGCCTTTTCCCTGTGCCCTGCATTAAACCTACAAATAGATCAGATTTCATGATAAGGGACAAGCGAAAAAGGACAAAAGATTATAAGTGAAACATTGAACCAGTTTGACTTGAATTAGAATTGAATCAACTGCATAATCTAATGTTCACATAGAGCTTCGGCCTCAGATCCTGGTTGGTTTCACCCCATAGCATCTGTTATTCTTTCTTTTCTTCTTCTTTTTTTTCCTCTCTCATTGGCCTGCTGTGTTCTGATACATTTAAAAGGATAGTTCTTTGTGTTTTAGGCAATGGAAAAATGCTGTTGAAGTCAGCTTTGAAAGGCACTGACTGTACCTAAAAAGAGAGGGGGGGAAAAGAAAAAACTCCTTTTCCCCGCCTCCCATTGGTTGGAAACAGCTGTTTGAGGCCAAGTTTATACTTTACTTTTATCAGTCCATTTGGTGAGATCAGAATGTGCTTGAATAACTCTGAAGGATAAAAATATGTTGAGTGAATTTTCTGCTGCTGCCATTCCAGAAGGCCAGCTAATACCATCAGTGACTGTCAACAGCAGCCAAGCTTTGCCTTCCTCAGGATCATGACACATAGTAGAAATATTCCTGGCTTCTATACATCATAATCTCTGCATGGTATGTGTCACACTGAGGATAAGCACAGCAGGATAGTCTGCCTATGGCCTGACAAATCTGGTCTACCAACATATGGAATTGCCCTCCAATATAAAGCACACTATTGCATTGACTTGTCATGATTCTAGGACCAAGTTTTTATTTTTATCATTTTTTTCCTGAGTCATGGTTGTCTTATTTATGACACCTATAGCATTTGTCTGAGAAAACTAGGCATGCTGATTTTCATATTCCATCTCAATCATTTTAGCATTCCAACAATGATTCTCCACTGGTCTTGACTGCTATTGAGTTTTAGGTGATTTTTTTTCTTCTAGTTTTTATTTACAGGGAAACCTAATTTTTTTTTCATAACACAAGTAGAAGAGTCTTTGATTCTGATAATTATTTAATTAGTCTTACAGAATTGAATCATGCCATATTATTATTGTTATGTAGAAATTATAAAATAGTCACTGACGAACAAGAACTTTTAAATAATATAAAATCCTTCTCCACAAGCTCATGTTGATGATATATTCTTCTTAGCTTATGAGCATCATCTAAAAGATGCTAAGTATTAATCTTGTGATTCGTGGTGTGCTTACATTTATTTTCAAATAATTCGGAGTGTTTTGTCAGTTAGCTATTTTTATTTTTTCTTTATTGATTAAGGTATTACATATGCATCCTTAATCCCACCACCCTCTTACCCCCAACTTATGCTCTCACCCCCCTGTTGTCTGTGTCCATTGGTTAGGTTTATATGCATGCATACAAGTCCTTTGGTTGATCTCTCCCCTTTATCCCCACCCTCCCCTACCTTCCTTCTGAGGTTTGACTGTCTGATTGATACTTCTCTGTCTCTGGATGTGTTTTTGTTCATCAGTTTATGTTGTTCATTATATTCCACAAATGAGTCAGATCATTTGATATTTACCTTTCTCTTGACTGGCTTGTTTTGCTTTGCATATTGCTATATCTAGTTATTTTTATGTTTCCATTATGCCTATTGTTGTAATACTCAGGGACTTTGACAATTGTGGTGTGTTAGCAAAAAATAATGCTTAAGAGAGAAAAAATATTATTTTTCAATTGACTATTTCAATACAGTAACCATAGTAATTACTCTGTGACTTATTGAGCACCATTAGGAAGAAAGAGGAAAAAATAGATTGCCAATAACCCAAGTTATAGATTCTGAGTATCCACTCTGGGGATTTCTGACCATGATATCATGAGAGTATGGTAGAAAAGGGTATTATTATCCAAAAGGTAAAATGATGAGTTTAGGGTAAACATAATTTTTTTAAAAAGGGAACTTACTTTGCTTCTCTGTGCCTCAACTCCCTCCTCTAAATTCAGGGCTTTTCTTGACCTTAAAGGAATTCCATTTGGGCAAAAGACCAATTAGTTATGTGGAGAATTATTAATGAACAAAAAGCTTGTCAGCAGGTTTAGATGGTTTGATATGCAGTTATTCTAAGACCAATTAAATATCATAACTAATGGTCGTGAAGCATATTAACTTATATTATTATATGAATAATATATCTTAGTTTATCTTCTCTGTTTTATATTTTTACTAGAAGCCCAATGCACAAAGATTTGTGCAAGAATGGCCTTCCTGACAGCACCTCCTTCTCTCTAGCCCAGAGCCACCATTTTGCCTTTGCTTTGGCGGAGCCGCCTTTCCACCTTCTTATGCTGCCATCTTTGCTGAGTTAATTTGCATACTCACTCCTGATTGGCTGGTGAGCATCGTGAAGGTACAGTCAATTTGCATCTTTCTCTTTTAGTATTGTAGATTCCACTTCAAATCTATTTATAATGTGCTATGTTAGTGAACTAAGATTGATATAGCTATTCAACTATATTTCAGCCACAGATGTCTCAAAATCTTTGGAACAGACCTTTGTTATTAGGCTCTATTAGACTTTAATGTTTATACTATTTTAAGAAAAATTTCACAAAGTTTTTGTCTATTGAGAAATATTGTCAAAACTTTTTTCAGTAATACAGTAATTTGAAGGGTTTGGTGTTAACACATGAACTTTCAATCAAGCTCATTAGGAAGTGTTGCTCTTGATCCCTTTGGAAAGAGTGGAATTCCCTTTTGGGGAAGTAGGATAATATTTTTCTAAGATGAAAAATAGATAATTGTTTTTTCTCCCAACTTCTGCTAAACTCAGATTGCTCAGTACAGACACTATTTTTCATCTACTGAAATACATTTTTTTCCTCTTTTTTCTAAAATTGGGTTTAACCTTGGGAAATTTTCCCATCTACCAGGCTTGCTTCCATTCAAGACTTATTAAGATGTTTAAATATCTGTTTTACTCTACCCAGAGCAATCATTCAAAAACCTTAGGGTAGAATTAAACTTTGTGTATGCATGTGTCTATTTTGGGGAGAGAAGTGTATTGAGAAGAACAAGCTAAAAAGTACAGTGAAGTTTAGAAAGTATTGTGAAGGTAAAGCAATGCACTTATGTTTAAAACTCAACTAATATAGAAATAACAATTTCTAACTAAATGGATTATGCCTAAAATAAATCTAGTACTTTAGTTTTTTCCTAAACACAATAAAAAGTTAAATTTTACAAATGTAAGTATTTGATATAAGCATTGAAGATTCTGCATACATATGTATATTGCAACTCTGTACTCTTAAGTAAGTTAATGAACTCTGATTGTAATTTCCTCTTTTGCAAAATCAGGGGGCTGGGCTAGGTATCTCTTAGGTTTCTTCAGGTTCCCATAGTGAATACTTTTGTGACTCATTTTAAGAAATTTATCACATCTTAATTTTTCAACTGGAAGTAACATATCTCTTTTACTTTTTTTTTTTTTAATAACTTCAGACAACAACGGAAGGAGGGAGGGGGAAGAGGGAGGGAGGGAGGGAGAATGAATGAGAATCATTGATTGGCTTCCTCCTGCATGCCCGCAACCCAGGCACGTTCCCTGACCAGGAATCAAACCGTGTTGCTCATCCACTGAGACATGCTGGCTGGGCTTAAAGTTACATATTTTTATAAAGGCTCTTTTAAAACTGATATTGCACCTTGAATTTGTTATGCTTTCTTAATATTCAGAGAGGAAAAAAGGCAGATGAGAATGGACAAGAGGCCAGAGTAACACATAGCCCTAACTGGTTTGTCTCAGTGGATAGAGCTTCGGCCTGTGGATTGAAAGTTTGATTCCAGACAAGGTCATGTACCTTGGTTGTGGGCACATCCCTAGTAGAAGGTGTGCAGGAGGCAGTTGATGGATGTTTTTCTATCAATGTTTCCAACTCTCTATCCCACTCCTTTCCTCTCTATAAATAAATATATATTAAAAAAATGAAAAAACAAAAGATATAGTTCCTGAAACCCAAAGGGTTAAAAGGTATTTTAGACAATACAATATTTGAGAGAGATTTGAGGAACAGAAATATTACTAAAAAATTTAGTGTCTATTTTATGGCATGCATTTTATGTGTGCTAAGTATTTAATTTTTGCAACTTAAAACAGGCATTAATATCCTATTTATACTGTTGATAAACTGTGGCTCAGTGGAATCTAAGTTCCACAGAGTTAGGAAGTAATGCAACTGGGGTATTTGGATTTGAGTGACTCCAAGATGCTGACATGCTATTACCAGATCTCAAAGGGATCATTGTTTATGAGTGCAGAAGAGCAGAAGAGAAGTTGAGGAGCACATACAATAAAGAGCTTTTATGTCCAGGCTACCAAGTAGTTTCAACAATGATACATTTTATTAACTTTTGAATTTTTATTTAAAAAAAGGATCTTTTCAGAACAAATTAAAATAAAATATATAAATTCATGTATGGTACCCAAAAGCCTTGTGTTAGTTATTTCTAAAATAGTAATTGACATAATAATGCTAATCATAATGCTAAAATATTTACTGAGTAAATAAGGATCCAAACTTTAAGCTAAGGACATCATTCTCTTTTCTCATTACACAGAAATGCTTCCACACAAATATGTACATAAAATTTACCCTCTACAAGACATTACCTAAATAAATATTGTTATTTTCTAGAATGTTTGTCTTGCACTTCAAATCCGTTAATGAATATTGAGGGCTTTGTATTCAGAACTATGAAATGATGGAGAGTTTATGCTTACTCTTATAATGACTAAGAAGCTATCAAATATTTATTATTGAATTGAGGCATTGAGAAGGGTGAGAAGAAAAAAATGAGCCTATTTTTAAAACAAGAAAAATACAATTATGTCTTTTTGGGACATAAGATTTTTCAGAATTATTATAAATAGAAGGGCCTAGATCAGCTTGATTACTTTAAAACAGCTTCCTGCAGCCTCCCACCAAGTAGATGAGCAATTAGTATAATCACAGCAATAAGTCAAAGACACTTGCTGTTCAAACTTGTGTTGTGGCTCTTCCTTTTGGCATTGCTCCGAGGCTGTTCCAATTGCACACACACAGACATGTATGCACATATTTAATCAAATTTTATTTGGTAAAAGGACAAATGCCTAAGAATGAGGTTTTTTTTAAAAAAAAATCAAGGTTAAATAAAGGGCAATGAACAAGTAAAACTGTACTGAAAAGAACAGTGGCCAAGTCAGGGATATTTTTATACCCCAAACAGTTGTACAGATGGAAGTCTGGCCAACAAAACCATAAAGCATCAAGTCTAACTGTGAGTCAATCTGTCAGTGCAAGTACAAGGTGACTCAGGAAAAGATTGCATTTTGTTTTCTGAGTAATACTCCAAGGTTCTGGTACATTTATGTGAGTTGGATATTGTTGCCAGAAAAGAATAAAAACTACTTCACAAATGGAAAGAGTGAACTTTAACAATTGATTTATCTGCTAAAAAATAAAGACGAAGAGTAACCAAGTGAATTAATTTAAAAAAAATATATTTCCAATAGTTACAGTATGTATTAAAAGTAACTACTCTGAGTCTACTCAGTTTTAGAGACCATCATAATATTTGTATAGCTCCTACTACTCAATTGATGTAATACAGGAGGAATTGTTTCTAAGAAGATTCAATATAATAAAATTTACCTTGCAATGCCAATCGCATGAGCTTTTCGCTCTGTTTTTTAGAATGCTTATTTTTAAGGGTTACTTTTAGGTTTCATCTACTATTTAATTAATTATTACATCTAACTCCCAGGTTATTGTTTTTTTGCTCCAGTTTTCCAGACAGACTTGATTTTTCGCTGCTTTCATTGAAGTTCTTCAATGTTCTCAGGGAATAGTATTTTATATCCTTGCAAGACTTTCCTTACTGAACACAGTTTAAAGAAGAGAGATTATTAGTAACAGTGATACATATTAAGGCATATGATCAAAATTGAAGAAAAAAAAAGAGAGAACAGAAGAAGAATGGTTGGTAATAGTGTAAATTATACTGAAAATAGATACATGGAAAGATGAGAACATCAGGAAGAAAGAAGCAACTTTAGAGGCAGAAATTCAAGGTCAAAGGTCATTACAATATAGGAATATGAATCAGCAAGCCATGATAATGCCAAATCTGTAATTCTTTTTAAAAGTCACAAAAGAAAAAGAATAGCACAAATGTTTAATATACAGTTGACCATAGATGCCACACCATCATGATGTATCTGACTGAAAGAATACAGTTGTTTGAAATATAAAGACAAATGTTTGATAATCTTGTGAAATCTAGATTAAATTTGAAGAATAGCTCAATTTCAAGTAATGTGGGTGTTATGGACTGAGTTGTGTCTTCCAAAATTCATATGTTCAATGTCTAACCCCAGTTCCTCAGAATGTGACCATATTTGGAGATAAGATCTATAAATAAGTAATTAAGGTAAAATGAAATAAGTAGGGTGTGTCTTAATCTAACATGATAGGACATGTGGACACAGATATGCACAGAGGGAAGTACATATGAAGTGCGAGGGAGAAGATGGCCAAGGAAAAAGTCTCAAAAGAAACCAACCCTGCCAAAACCTTGATCTTGATCTCTGTCCTCCAGAACTGTGAGAAAATAAATTTCTGTTGTTTCAGCCACCCAGTGTATGGTACTTTGTTATGACAGCCCTAGAAAACTAATGCACTGGGTCAGCATTTTATCCAAAGGACATTATAAGGGAAAAAAATCCCTATAGAACAGGAAAAGCTGTTAATTCCTTTGAAAGACATAAAGAACCAGTTAGGTTTCACTTGGCCTATGTGCCTTGGTGGTCACGAAACTCTAAAATGGTTCACATTGGTTTTCCCTTCCAAACCACCTCAAAGATTAATAGTAATAAGGCAGAATGCTGGATTGGGAATAAAAAAAAAATCACAAGGCTTTGGGTGAGGACAGGAGGAGGAGGAGGAGGAGGAGAACTCTTCAGTGAGAGTGTTTTGTGATTGATCTGTGATATCTACCAGCGTGAAGAGTAGCACGTGGCCAGACATTTGTGTATGTTGACCTTGAACTAAGTCACTTTTTTAATTCAAAAAATTATTTTGGGTATCAATCAAATTGTTCATGGGTTATTATTTGATAACCTTGGAAGTACAGTTATTTCATTGAATTCTCTTGTTCTTTATTTGACCAAACAGAGAAGTTTAGATATAAATGAAAATTATGAGGAAAATTAAAAAATATAGTTTTAAATTATATTTATATTTTTGGGGGGTGAGACACAGTAAAGGAGGCATCTACAATTACTGCTTTTTAGTAGATGAGTTCCTTTGATAAGATGATACAGCTAGATAAAATCACTGCTTAGACAGTACAGCTGCTTAAAGAATTAATATCCACATTTCATAGAATTTAGACCTCATGGAGCCATTTGATATTTAATGGACAGCAAAATATGATGGTTATTACAGTAATCATCTTTTTTGGAGCCCATGGGAGGGAGAATAGTAATATATTACCTCATATCACCTGAATTCTCAGAAGATTCTTTCCTCTTGGCTTTTGGAAATATAATGCAAAGACATGCCATTCTTTCTTTTTCTTTTTTTTCATTTTGGTGCACTTTAGTGGCTGGTTTTAATGCTGCTAAATCAAGCCCCAAAAGGCTTCAACTAATTCACCAAGGAAAAGCTCTGAATCTGAAAAGATTTTTCCCATTCATGTCTGTCAGAGACCTATTCCTCTCTCTTTCAGTGGGGAACCTGGATAATCTGAAACAGTTCTTGCTCTGGGTGAATGCTGTCAGCTTTGATACTGACCAGCATGGGATACTCAGGTACTGTTAGAGCAATTTTTTGAGGGGAGAAAGAAAGCTACATAAATGGATTAAGTATTAAGAACATCATTTTTGTAGGGATGTTCTCTTTTATACACAATTATCTTTCTGTTTAAAATGTATTTTTTTTATTATTGTTTTTCAGAGAGGAAGGGAGAGGGAGAGAGAGATAGAAACATCAATGATGAAAGAGAATCATTGATTGGCTGCCTCCTACACACCCTACAATGGGGATTGAGCCCGCAACCTGGGTATGTGTCCTAACTGGGAATCGAACCATGACCTGGTTCATATGTTGATGCTCCACCATTGAGCCACACCATCCCTGAAGTCATCTTCCTTTTTGGGTAAAACCTTCTCCCTTTGTCGGTTTTTGGCTAATCAATATTCTTAATACCACCCTCCAAATTTCTATAATACTCAATATTATTTTCAACATCTACAATAGGAGATCTATTATTCTGTTGAATATTCTGAAATAGAAACCAACAGATGACAGAAAAAGAAATTTAGAGAGGTATCAAGAAATATGGTAAAGTATTAAAGGGACTCCATGTTTTCTGTATATGATTTTTATATTTTCCTAAATATTGTGGGTTTTTATTTTTTGTTTTTGAATATTGAACTAAATGTGCTTGGTACTTTTCAAGCATGCGATTTTTTTCTGTCCTAAGGTCATTAGTCACAAAATAATCTATTACATTAATTTATTAATATATCTTTTCTTCTATGAGTCTTTGAGCAGTTTTCAGTGGTGCTTCAAGATAGTTATTCTTGTCCTCATTTTACAGATGTGATATAAGGCAGAAAATGGTAAGGTAATTTACTCACAGTTTCCCAGAAATCTATACTATGTCAACTTCAAATTACAAATCATAGTGCATGCTGGGGCATATGTTGGACTTCTCTTTGATTAATAGGGCAAAGCCAGAGCTTGATGACCTCTCGAAGAGGCTTTCAGCTCTGTAATACTAGGATCTTAATTCTGATGAATGGTCCTGACGGTAGCTAGAACCAATCTATTTCCCCACACTCTAGTTCAAAATTTTAAACAAGGCACAATCATACAAAATGACACTTTTCCTCCCTACTGATTTCTAGGGAAGAAAATCCATTTCTGACAAGCATTATTATATTTTAATTTATTTGTAAGTGTAGGTTGTTATAAGGGCTAATCTCATTTAGAGGGTTGTTTGGAAATTCTACAAATGATTTGAATCAGGGTTGGGGTGTAATGGGAAGTTTGGTTCCAGCTAAGTGAATGGCAGATTTGTACTGGACAAGGTAGGGTAGGTTCTGATTTTTACCAGGTCTAATTAAATAAGGTGCAGATTTCCCAGTAGGTCTCTAGACTAAGGTGAAAATTTTATTTGTTTTTACACTAAAAATTAATGTTGGGCAGTCTTCTCTATTACATTAATTTTTATTTTATTTCAAGTGTCCTGATTCTCAGTGCTTAGGAAGAATAATAATTTCATCTGATTGTGACTAGGGAAAGGGAACAAATAATTTCCTTTTTCTTTTAGTTGCCTTGGGACTCTAAAATGGCAGGTTTAAAATAAAGACAGAAACTTCCCTAAGTGGAAATATGAGAACAGTTTTTGTGCATTAACTTTTCCTAAACATACTTATGTTTAGAAACCTTGCTGAGGATTTAATGCAGATGTGGGAGACTGGCTGAGGTGTTAGAATTGAAAGAGATCCAACTTTCGGTTCCTTTTAAATTTTCCTTACTTAGCCTTGTTCATCTGACTGAAGTTTGGAATCTAGTGTTCATCTTAAGTCTCAAGAAGATAATGTGCATTTACATGCAAGTATATTTGAAATTTGGTAAATAAGTATGAGAAAAGAAATGTTTGCAACAAAACAACAAAAATAAGAAGAGAAGCCATTTATTATTGTTCAAAGAACTAAGGTTATAAAGTTAGACTGTCATATAATACGGGCTATGCAAATCTAGGAATAAAGGAAAAAAATCAATCTACAGATTATGAATGATTCATTGATAGACAATGAACTTTCTGCTCTATTCCATGTTTTCCCTCTAGATACCATGCCAGCAGGTGTAGATATATATATTAATCTGTCTGAGGCATAGTTATTTTAATGTGAGCTGAAGCAGAGAGAAACTATTGCCAGATACAGATGACATTTTCATCACAATGAGTTGCTTAGGGATCCACTGTTCCGCTGGGGAATCCTGCCCAAGTCAAGGCCTTGGTATTACAATCATAATTCCATCAGTCTGAACAGGAAAACACAATGGAAGAGCAAATTTCACAGTGAAATCTGAGACTTCCAGACTGTTTCATATTTTCTAGTTATCCACAATTCATGTTCTGATGCCTCCATTATTTGGTAGCCCAGATGGTACCAACAGAAGGCCCATGTTATAATTGTTCCATAACAAAGGGAATAAAGTAGGGGATATCATTAAAAAATAAAAGTTTAGAGCATTAAAGCTGAATAAATGGCCATAAATAAAATTTTGATATTTTTAGTAATTGAAATATATTTGGAAGTTTCTGGGACCATGAAGTAAAATATGACTGAAATAAATAAAGTGAAACTTCCTAATGATAGCTGATATTTCATTTTTTCCTATTTTTTAAAGATTCATTATTCTGTAGGTTTCAGTTAGTTAATATTGAACAGGCAAACAAGGAAGGACAGTTTCAAACTATATAAAGCAATCTATGTTATGCTTCTTCCTACACATACTTACCTTTTCACTTGTAGAAAGCACTTTATGGCTTCTCTTTGAATTGCCAGCATCACTATGATGCTTTGGAGCTATTATTAAGTAAAATAATGGTTACTTGAACTTAACCACTGCAACATCACTACAGTCAATCGGATAAGCAAGAAGGCTACTAAGTGACTAATGGGCAGGTAGCATATATAGCATAGATACTCTGGACAAAAGGGTGATTCACATCCTGGGTAGGATAGAGCTCAAATAAGGTGGAAGGCATGAGATTTCATCATGCCACTCAGAACAGCATGCAATTTAAACTTCTGAATTGTTTTTTTCTGGAATTTTCCATTTAAAATTTTTGAACCATGATTGACTGTAGGTTTCAGTTAGTTAATATTGAACAGGCAAGCAAGGAAGGACAGTTTCAAACTATATAAAGCAATCTATGTTATGCTTTCAAACTACTGAAAGGGAAACCATGGTAAGTGAAATTGTACCATAAATATGGTAAAATGCATTTCTGAGGGCTAGAATAATTTTTTCATATTGATATATTAAACTTTGGGTTTCTTCTTTTTCATTTCTTTGGCTATATCTTCTCATTTTTCTTTGGTTCCAGGAGAATTAAAAATTAGCAGGAAACCAAAGAGTGCGTATCAATCATTATTCTGTTGGTTAATTGGTTGATTTCCTCTTTTGTTTTCAAACTTCCAAATAGGCTCTTGAAGTAATTTTCCAGCGTATAAGATGACCCCCCAATTTTACAGTTAAAACATAGGTTTAGGCCTATATTCGCTGTATAAGACACCCCCCCCCACCACCACACACACACACACACTTCAAAGAAAAGACTTACTTTGCCGTCAAGATCTGCAGGTAATTTTTGTGCAATTTTGTTTTGTGCAACCGATTTTCGGTTGACTTTTTCATTTCAAAGGTTGTCTTATACGCCGGAGAATATGATACTTATTAGAGACCTTCAAGATTGGAAGTGGAGAGGAATAAATTCATTGACATGCTGTGAAGCAATCATTGCTAGAAGCAGAAAATAATGGAAAGCAGAGCCTATTCCTCATCATCTATTGACTTTTTTCACATTCAGTATTATTTTGTATTGGTTTCAGGAGCAAAATATAGTGATTAGAGATAATGATAGGCTTTACAAAGTGTCCCTTATGATATTTCCAGTGGCATCATACCTAGTTACCCTATATAATAAAAGACTAATATGAAAATAGACCAAATGGCAGAACAACAAGAACAACCAAACAATTGGTTGCTATGACTTGTGCTGACCACCAGGGGGTGTGTGCAGAACATGGTGGGCATTGGCTATGGTGGGATGTTGGAGCAGGTGAGCCAGGACAACAGGGCAAGGTGGGCACCAGTTGCTGTCATTGGGGAAAGCCTCTGGTAGTTACTGAAAATTCTTTGCTTCCAAATTCCACTGGCCCATCCAGCACTGGCACCTACAGCTGGCACCAGAGCCGCCACTCACACCCAGTGCCAGCACTAGCCCCACTTGCACCCATAGCCAGCACTGGAGCTGCCGCTCACACCTGCTGTCAGTGCCCAGCCCTGGTCCCTATCACTTGGCTCCATCAACGGGTGTGAGTGGCAGCTGTGGGCCCCAATCACCCCTGAAGGCTCCCCCTCTCCCTGCTCCTGAGGGGCAATAGGGGCAGTAGCTGCCACTCATACCCACTGACAGCACCAACCCCAGTCACTCCACACTACCAGCTGCTGCGTGCAGTGCCAGCATTGTCAATGTGTGGTGGTCGTGGTGGTGGTGGTGGAAGTGGGCTGCTGACAGACAGGGTACCATAGGAAACAACAGGAGGGGCTGGGTGGGGGTCCAGATGATTGGCCAAGACCGGCCCTTGTGCCTATGGCAGCCTCACAGCCCACAGTTCCTTTCAAGGTGCACGAATTTGTGCACTGGGCTCCTAGTTACAATAATAATGACTATATTTTGTATACTGTACTTTATACATCCTCAGGATTTATTTTGTAACTTCCAATCTGTACTTTTCAATCTCTTTATCTTTTTGACCCAGTTGCCCAACCCTCTCCCCTCTGGCTAGTCTGTGAAGGGAACACCTGTCACAGCACTGTTGTGGGTCTGTGCTGGCTCTTCTTTTCATAGCTGTGAGGAGTTGCCAACAGGAGCTCTTTGACCATTATCTGTGGGCTATCTGACAATATTTATGGCTTGCTTGTGTCCCAAGATTTTGTCTGCCCTGCTTGCAGTTTTCCCTTTCTATTGTGTAGCCTAGCACACTTACCTATTCCCCAGATTCAGGAGCAGGGTCCATGGAAGTCAAAGTGAGCACTTATCTTTTAAAAGCTTGGCAAGTTGTGACCCCCTAGTCACTCTATACAGTTATTCACTGGGGATGCATTCTGTGCCTTTTGGAAGAAAATATAAAAATGGCAAGACTTTATGTTTAGATAGTACCTTAGAGTTCTTAAAGTCCTTTAATACCTTCCTCAGTGTTCCAATTATGGCAAACAGGACTATCAAGGGTATAGCCTGACTTTTTGAGGCCTGGACTACATAGATTCTGAAGATCTTTGTTTTAAGAAAAAATAATAGCAATTTATGCTTTCAAAATAAGTTAACTGTTTCTTTAGAAGATGTTATAACAAATTATAAAATGTTAAAGGCTGAAAACATTTCAAAATCCTTAGAAATAACTTAGCATTTTTAAGAATCAGCTATCGCAAACATTTCCATATCTCTTATAGTTTGGCTGCATGTGTTTGATTATTTATGCATATAGTAGTAGTGTATAATATTTCCTGTTGAGACATTAGGAAGATAATTCATTCTTTCTTTTAGTGTGGTTAATTCTTTTTAAAAAATTAAACATTTAAATATTAAAAAAAATAAACTCAACAATGAAAAAAACAAATAACTGACTTAAAATATGGACCAAACACCATAACTAATATCTCACCAAAGGAGGTATATATAGGTGGAAATTAAACATATGAAAAGATGCTCCATGTCATATGTCATTAGGAAGATGATAATTAAAATACACCTTTGGGAATGTCCAAAATCCAGAACACTGACAACACCAAATTCTGGTGAAAGAGTAGAGTACCAGAACTCTCATTCATTGCTGGTGGAAATGAAAAATGGTGCAGCTACTTTGGTAGACAGTTTTATTTTATTTTTTTATAATCAAACATATTCTCAACATATGACCCAGGAATCACATTTTTTGGTACTTAAAGGATTGAAAATTTGTGTCCACACAAAAACATGTGCATGAATAATTAAAGCAGTTTTGTTCATAATTGCCAAATCTTGGAACCAACCAAGATTTCCTTCTGTAAATAGATAAATAAAAGGGTAGTGCATTAAGTAATGGGATATCAATCAGTGATAAAAAGAAATGAGCTACAAAAACACATGGAAGGAACATAAATGCATATCACTAACTTAATGATGCCCATCAGGCTACATATTGTATGATTCCAACCATATAACAATTTGAAATAGACAGGACAAGGAGACAGTAAAAAGATAAATGGTTGCTAATGGTTAGATTTGTGGGGATAAAGGTTGAACAGCAAAACACAGAGGATGTTTAGGACAGTGAACATACTCTGTCTAATTCTATAATGGTGGATATATGTCATTATACACTTGCCCATACTCACAGAGTGTACAACACCAGGAGTTAAAGTTAAAACTACAGACATTGGGTGATAATAATGTGTCAATGTAGATTAATTAATTGTAACAACTACAACACTCTGGTGAGTGATATGATAATGGTAGAGGCTATGCATATATGGGGCAGGGAGTACATGGGAAATCTCTGTACATTCTTCTCAATATTTCTGTGAACCTAAAATTACCCTGAAATATCAAAGTCTTTAAAATTACTCTAGTTTTAAATTTGTTTTTAAAATGTATTATAAATTTAAATGTATTATAGTTTAGAAAAGCTTATTTCAGCTTAACAATTGTCATTAATAATGTCAAATAAATTTTAAGAATTGTAAAAAAAAAAAGAATTGTGGTCACACTTAGAAATTATTATCCCAAAAAGAAAACTTGTATGAAGCTTGCTTAAAATTGTGAGACTTGTCCAGGTGGCATGGCTCACTCGTTGAGCATCAACCTCTGCCACACCCACAAGCCACACCTACCAGCCAATCCATAAGTGAGTATGCAAATTAACCCAACCAAGATGGCTGTGGCCACTGATTGAGCAGGAGACGTGTATTTCCCCAGCAATAGAGGAAGCCAAGCTCCCACAGCCTGTCCTCTGCTCAAGGCTACAAAGTTTCAATTATAGAACATAAATAAATCCCAGATACCGGGGCCTCCACTTGGGTTGCCAGGTGGCATGGTCAGCCAGCAAACTACCACAGGCTCCTCGCTCAGGCCGCCTCATGCCCCAAGGGAATCTCCACTCTGATCTGGGACACTCTTCAGGGCAAACCAGCTGGCTCTTACCCGTGCACCAGGCCTCTACCCTATCCAATAAAGAGTAATATGCAAATTGACCATCATTCCAACACATAAGATGGCTGCCCTCTGTGGACACAAAATGGCTGCCACAAGATGGCCAGCAGGGGAGGGCAGTTGGTGGCAATCAAGCCTGCAGGGGAGGACTGTTAGGAGTGACCAGGCCAGCAGAGGGGGAAAGTTGGGGGCAACCAGACCTGCAGGAAAGGGCAGTTAGGAGCAATCAGGCTGGCATGCCCAACATGTTCTGCACATACCCTCTGGTGGTCAGTGCACATCATAGTGACCAGTAGTTTGGTTGTTCTTGTTATTTCACTATTTGTGGTTAAGGGGTGATTAGGTTGGCAGGCAAAAGTAGTTAGGGGCAATCAGGAAGGCAAGCAGGTGAGCAGTTGGAAGCCTACCGAGATAGGGACTAAATGGGCAGTCAGACATCCCTAGAGGTGTCCTAGATTGGAGAGGGTGCAGGCTGGGCTGAGGGACACATACTCCCCCCATGCACTTATTTCATACTTCAGGCATCTAGTGTGTGTGTATGTATATATATGTGTGTGTGTGTGTATATATATATATATATATATGGCTAATATTCAAAGTGTTCCCTGAGGAGTTTGACTGGGAGATAGGGAATTTCATCACTCACTATGACATACGCAGGCCACCAGGAGCAGTGTGGAATGAAGGAAGGTCCTGGGTGGGAGCCAGAAGGCCCAGATTGGCCCTGATCACTGGCAAGGCCTAGTGACCCTACACCATGCATGAATTTCTTGCAATTTGCACCTAATGTGTACATAAAACTAGAGGCCTGGTGCACAAAATTCATGCACGGAGGGTTCCCCCAGCCTGGCCTATACCCTCTCACAGTGTGGGAGCCCTGCGATCAATCACCCCAAAGAGGTAGGCCCCATCCACCCATCCAGGGTTCCTCAAAGGATTGCTCCAAAGAGGTAAGCTAGAGCCAAGCGTCCTGCAGTGGGATCCCTGCGCTGTGCCTGCCACATGGAGTGGCCACCGTGCCCCAGCATCAAGACCTTTCCCACCCATGTGTGTCCACTGAGCATGCAGCCCCCTGGTGATGGATTGTGGGATTGTGACAGCGTGAGGACATCAAGGCATGGGGGCATCACAGTGTGACGGCATGATGGCCACCTATGCTATTATTAGTATAGATATGAGCCTTTGCAAATATACTTGGCTTTTGTATTTCTGATATAGGCTTGTACCCTGCAAACACAGAACTACAGATTTGTTACAGTGAAATTCTCACTGAAAAAGAAAAAATACATTTATAATGTACATGTTACATTTCTTAGGAACTTCCATTTTGATCTGATATTAGAACCTAGTACTCTACTAGAATGTTACACAATGGATGCTCTCACATTTATTCTGGCTCTGTAGATTTCAGCATTGTTTTTCTTCCAATGCTCATCTGGTTTGGGTGCCAGGCACCATAGGACAGTCATTGTGCAGTAGCATCTCTGGCCCTGTACATCGGTGTCATAATGCCAGGAGAGCCAGCACAGTGGGTGGCAGCAATATTCCTAGAGCCCAGTGCTGCACATGGAGAGAAAGTAATAACCTAACAATATATTCAAGTGACTGCAAACCTCAAAAATAAATTCTACTGAAACCAAACTAAGTTATTCTTATATCAGTTTTCTACTACTGTGTAGAGAAATACCTCATGATATAGTGCCTTAAAACAGTAACATTTTATTGTTTACAGTTATAAGTGGTGGATATTTGGGGTTTCCTTGGGATGGCTTGTCTCTGCTCCATGTAGTGTCTGTCTGGGGTGATTTGATTAGGGGGTTGGTTGATTCTGTTAAACTGGACACCTTGATTGTTCTTCCTGTGGTTTCTCTTTCCATATGATATCTCATTCATTTTGGTTTTGCTCTCCATGTGGTCTCAATCTGGCTACCAAGATCAAAAGTGGAAGCTCCAAGTCATCTAAAAGTTGGGCTTTAAGATTTCACTTCTTCAACATTCTTTTGGTGATACACCAGCGTGATTCAAGGGGTCTTAAGGGAAATAAACTCTACTTCTTGATGAGGATAGCAGTAGAGTCACATTGCAAAGGGGTGTAGACAAAGGGAGGAGCATTTGGGTTTTTATTTGGTTTTTTTTTTTTATTCCTTACAAGAGATAAAGGAAGAGAGAGAGAGAGAGAGAGAGAGAGAGAGAGAGAGAGAGAGAGAGAGAGAGAGAGAGAGAGAAGAGAGAGAATAATCAATTGAGAGAGAAACATTGATTGGTTGCTTTCTGTACTTGCCCCAACCAGGGATCAAACCTGCAACCTTTTGTTATATAGGATAGGTGGGAATATTTTATTGGGGGCAATGTTTAACAATCCATTACAATCCCCTACTCAACTTCCTTTTAGCTGGATTCCAGAAATGTTTATGACCACTGCCATGCCAACTGACCCAGGTTGTAAGGAGATAGTGGATTTATCCAATCACAGTTAATCTCTCAGTTTTGGAAACTATCTTATATAATAAAGAGATAATATGCAAATTGAACCTCACTCTGTCACACTGTCACAAGATGGCTGTGTCCACAGTAGAGGCAGGGTTCCCTTAAAGAGCTATAATGAGCAATCAGCAGGGACCTGATACTGTGTGGCACCAGTATGCCCCCTGCCCTAGTGCCAGGCCAGGGGACCTGAGGGTGCACCCTCCATCTGGCAGGACTTGACAGGGGGCCTGCTGGGTCTGGATCTAGCCCAATGTGGGTGGGGCCAGCCAGGTCTTGGTCTCATGCAATTTCGAGGTGTATGCGGGTGGGCAGGGACTTGACTCTGAGTCCTACGGCATGCTGCAGACTCTGAAAGGAGGAAGAATTTCATATACATTTTACTAATTTTCTTTCATTTCTGATACTTCTATTATGGAGAAAGGGCAAATAGCAGTATTAAAATATTTCTTCTAATTAATTCCTTTTTAATGTGCGTGAATTTCATTCACTGGGCCACTAGTAAACATATATGTGTCCATGTGAATACACTTTTAGACTAGAGCCTCACAGCATTGGAAAGGTTGTATGCAAGTGAGAAGCTTACGCCTCATTAGCATTAGTGGTTATTTGTATCTAGACATAAACATACACTCCCTTTATCAGGCCAAGAACGATAGCTTCTCTTTCTTTTCTATTCCACAGCTAATTAATCTGCAAACATCCTTGACTCAACCTTTAAAAACAGTTCACATTTTAGCACTAACACAGTAGTCCAAGGCACCAGCATATTTTGCTAGGACTCTTATAATAGACTCCCACATAATTCACCTATCTTATTTTTGCAAAGTAGAGTTGATTTTTCCAAAGGTAAATTAAATCATATGACTTTTCTGCTATTATTAACTTCAACTAACTCCCAATAGATTAAAATATATTTCAAAGCCACTCAACACTGATCTTTCACTGACTACCTGTATAGTGTGATTTTCTGCCAGCTTTTCTCTCTCTCTCTCTCTCTCTCTCTCTCTCTCTCTCTCTCTCTCTCTCTCTCTCTCTCTCTCCTTTATTTTTTTATCCACCTCTGGAATATAATTTTTGTAATAATATAAAATTTTTTGGATCACCTTATCCTCTGGGCCTTGCTTGATGTAGTGAGAATTTGTTAAATAAATAAATATTATATAATTGAATTTTAACAGCAATAAGATATATATTACCATTATTGCATTTCAGAGAAGAAAAAAATTCTAAGAGAGGAAATGACAAAAAACAACTTAAGGATATGGCAGAGCTAAGGTCCAGACATTGATCTAGTTAGTACTCTTTCTACTAAACACCTGCTAACATAATTTTAAGGCTTATTTCAATGAAGTATGAACTTAACTCATTTTGATACTATGATAGAGGAACACCACAAACATAAAAGTTGGCTTTATTTCTGAATTTTTTTGATATTTTCTTAAATAATAATATCAAAACATTTACAAAGAAACATTCATAGGCACTTGCATTTGGCATACCATATTATAGTTTTTATCAGTAGATAAAATTTTGGCATAGATTCTAATCTTACTGTTATCACTTCAGAATTTAACCTAATGAGACAATTTGAAAATGATATAGTAGTTATTTTTTCCCCCTCAGATGATTCTCTTTCAGAAATTGGTAATGAGTGACAGATCCAGAAAAGAAATCACAGACAATCTTTTAGGAAGTCAAAATCTCCTTCTTTATTTGACCTATTAGTTATAAGACTTAGAAGTTCACATTCAGCATTCAATAACAAAAAGAGAAGCTCTTGCAGATCTCCATATTGTATTGGATATTATATGGCTAAACTGTTTTTGTTTTTGTTTTTGTTTTTGTTTTGCAGAGGTCCTTTAGAAATAGAGTTTGTGGAGAGATGTGTGGAAGAAAGTAGAGTGGGAGCAATGGAAAGATAGTTTAAAGACTAAAGCCATGTCATAAACATCCTGGTTGTAGCCAGTGATGATTATACTCAATGTCAGTTTTTCTTCCTGTTGGGTATAAATGATGAAGTTTTTCAGCTATCCTAGGGAGTCAGAGCATAGATTAAAGCTAGCTGCCTCAGGCTCCAGGCAGGGGGAAGCAAAACAAGAACTAATTCCTTTGCCTTGAAAAAGATGTAATATAGCAAGCAAATAAGTTGTAGGTTTAATAAAGAACTGGTGAAAGCTTTAACATATTTTCATGAAGATATCTAGCCATATATCAGTCCTCTCCTCAAGATGCACTTACACCATCAAATGGTCTCTAGAGATCTATTAGGTATGCCGACTAATTCCTTAATAAGCTTTTGGAAATTAACTTTTTCCTTAATAAGTTCTTTAAAAATTGAGCAACCAACATATTTATGAGGGAAGCAGTGCATGCTGGGGAAACACTATATGTATATTACTTACTTATGGCATTGCTCTGGTGTTTTATAAAAACTGTCTGGGGCTGGGGAAGAAATATTTCTCTTCTTTTTTATATTTCTTAAGCCAAAGGCAGAAAATCCACTTCCATTAGTGATTTATTAAATTCAAAAATAAGGAAATGCCATGTAAAAAAATAAATAAAAGCTAAATTTCTCTTAAGGCCTTCCACATTAAAATAACATTTAAAAAGGATAAAAACAAAGCCAATTTAATTTGTTTCCCTGATTCCTAACTTCTTTACTCATACAGTGTCTTCTATTAATTTTCACCAGCGCTAGATTGAGTTGTCATTTAACTCTCAAATTCCCTCACTTTTGTTGGTTTAAGTGATACCCACAGGGGACATTTTTCAAAGTGGTATGCTAGGATTTAGCTGTGGGAGGCCCATTAATACACCACATAGAATTTTACTCCCCTTAATGACATTTAAAGCGAGCTATTTATTTTGACTGTGTTCTTTGTGTAGGCCTGAAGGTTACCATAGTAAAACCCCTTTGGCAAATGTGCAGTCAGAAATTTCTGGGTTAAAGTGGTAGGGGGTAAGGGAGAAGACAATTCCAAAACATTTCATGAGCAAAATCCTGATGAAAAGGAGAGTCTCTGGGGGCTGGTTTGTTCCCATTTCCTTCTCTGAGAAACAAGAGCAAATGATTCTCATTCCCTACTTCCTCTACTCTCAAATCTCTACACCCCGACAGCCTCCAAATCTAACCTTTTTGATTCTCTCTATACAGTGGATTTTATGAGATTATCAGATCCATTCTTATTTATGAATATTTAGGGTGGTGTTTTTTTTTGTTTGTTTTTTGTTTTGGTTTTTTTTTTGCCTGTGGTTAGAAATGATGATGAAACTGAAAGTTTCAGAGGTAGCAAACAAGGAAGGACTGGGGAGTCAGGCCTTCATTCAAACCCTTAATTTGCTACTATTAGTCAGTTGTGTAAACTTAGGTAGCCACCTTTCTTCTCTGAGCTTTATTTCCTCTCATCTATAAAAATGCATGGCTATTCCACATTCTAGAAGAGTTGCCATGAAAACTGCTTGAGATGAAATTTCCCCGCACAATTCTGGGCACATAGTGGTAAGCACAAATAAATGTGAGCGTCGATCACTAGTACATCATCTATATACTGTATTATGTGTTTATCACCCAAAATCAAATCTCCTGTGATCCAATCCTCAGCCTACCCTTATCTACCTCCCCAAACCCCTTTAACTTTGGTAATTACATTTTTTGTCTGTGTCTATGAGGGATTTTTTTCTTTCTTTTTTTAAAAAAAATATATTTTTATTGATTTCAGAGAAGAAAGAAGAGGGAGAGAGAGGTAGAAACATCGAGAAAGAATCATTGATAAGCTGTTTCCTACACACCCCACACTGGGGATGAAGCCTACAACCCATGCATGTGCCCTAACCAGGAATGGAACCTCAACCCTCCTGGTTCATAAGTTGATGTTCAACCACTGAGCCACATAGTTGAGCTATGAGGTTTTTTGTTTTTTGGGTGTTTTTTTTTTTTTTTTTTTTTTTTGGTTTTGTTTTTTTCTTAATCACATCCTCTTTTTCACTCAGACTCCCAAGCCCCATCCCTCTGAAGGCTGTCAGTCTGTTTTCCGTATTTATGAATCTGCTTCCATTTTATTTGTTAGTTCATTTTGTTCATTAGATTCCATATATAAGTGAAATCATACAGTATTAGTCTTTCTCTGACAAGAAATCAATAACTATCATGTTTGCTGTAGATAGGTAGTAGGTGAGTTTCATTTGACCCTGCTCAATCTGTTCTGTCTGAATTTTACCAGGTACATCCAAATAGTGTAACATCCTCTTCGATTGTAGCTGAATGTTCACATTATGTCTTGATGATTCATGCATTAGAAGGGAAATTGAATTAGCCAAGAAGGGGAATAAAAATTTAAAGAGTAAGTTTAACAAGATCAATTCTTTTATAATTGGGCCTCTTGCTCTCAGCCTTGAAAAATAGCATTTAAAAAGTTGTTCGTGGTCTATGAGTATCATTTGTAAAGTGAAAACCAAGTTTCTTGCCGTAAGGCTGAGCTGGAAATGGTGTTTTTGAAGACTTCATTTCTTAAGAATCCTACAGCATTATTGTAGCATATTTTCCCCTAGATTATTATTCTTGTCACTACTTTGCTTTAAAGAAAGAGTATGGGAAAGTATGATACACTCAACTTCTGACCCCTACCCTTCCTTGGCTTATTGCATTTATCCTATAAATTAGCATAGTGTGCTACAGCTTTAGGAATTTGGCAAGCCCTATACCACTACTGGATAGCTCTATGACTTTAGGCAAACCACTTAATATTCTCAGCTTCAGTTTTTTTCATCTGTCAAATGGGTAAAATTATTTACCCTTCATATGCTTTTGTGAAGCATTGAAATTTTAAAATTCATTATGTTGGAGATTTCCTATGTTCTGGTGTAATAGCTAGACTCCAAGGACAATTACCAATGAACAATGTCTCCTGAAATTAACACCCTTAGTCATTGAATGTGGAATGTCCCTCTAATGAATTTTGACACAACTAATATTTAAAAGTTGGGAGAAGGTTAAGAGGAAATTTTAGGAAAGATACAGTCCATCAGCAAGAGCCACAAAGGTAATTTTGACTATGCTTGTGGGACAGTAGGATGACCAACTGATAAGAGAAGAGAATGCATGCTGTAAAGTTAGGTAAATAAGATTTGAAAGGCAAATAAATCAGTAGTAATACCCTGCCTAAGACTTAGAAAACTCTGGAAGCATCATCTTTTGTCACTTTAGGAATCCTGAACTGCCATCTAAAAAGTCTGGCTACCTTGCTGGAGAGACCATATAGGGAGAAGATGGGGAGACATCACTGGGGGAAGAAATAGTAGGAAGAAGGAGGAGGGGGATAAAGAGAAAGAGAAAGAGGCCAACCCATGCCAATAGATGTTCAATGTTTCAGTTGAGCATAGACTTTTAGCCATTCCCACCAGGGTCTCAGATATGTGAGCCCCAGCTGACTGCAGTTTCATTGTGGACCCCAAGCAAGACCAGCTTAATAGTTCTGGGCATAGTGAATATACCGAATATTGCAAAATAATGAAATGGCTGTTGTTTTACTAGTAAGTGACTAAGAATTGTGAGAGTGTGTTATATAGCAGTAGATAACCAAAACAGCTGGGTCATTTGCATATATTTCTTCCTTTATTTTCATCCCTTTTCTCCCCTGCTTTTCAGATCCCTCACAATATAGTCCTTTCTCTTTTGTCTATGGGGACCTTGCTTGTTCACATAGCTTCAGGGTCTATGTTCATGATTCCCTGATCTATTTCTGCATTTGTGCCCTTTCACTTATGCTATATTATAGTCTTCCCAATGTGTCATAATAATATAGAAAAACATGCAAAAAAGAAAATGAAAGCAAAATATATCCCATCAGTTATTAAAGAAACTAGAGGCCCAGTGCACAAAATTCATGCATGGGTGAGGGTTGTCCTTCAGCCCAGCCTGCACCCTCTCCAATCTGAGACCCCTTTGGGGAATGTCTGACTGCCAGTTTAGGCCCAATCTTGGACTGCTGGCTCCTAACCACTTGCCTGCCTGCCTGCCTGATTGCCCCTAACTGCTTCTGCCTGCCAGCCTGATTGCCCCCAACTGCTTCCCTACCATCCTGATCACCTCCAACTGCCCTTCCCTGCCATCCTGATCTCCCACAACTGTCCTCCCCTGCCAGCCATCTTATGGTGGCTATCTTGTGGTGGCCATCTTATGGTAACATGAGGATGTCATGCCAGGGCATGAGGACCACTTAGATTTTTACTAATATAGATACTTTAAACTATGTTAATGCATATATGTATACATTTAAACTGTGAATGTTATTTCTATAACCAGTTTACTTTTCACTTAACATTTAATCTATAGGCTTTTATTTCCTGTCTAAGTATTGTTCTAAGGCAGCTATTTCTCTTTTTGTCTGTTTAAATGCTATTTAAAAATATTTCTTCCTAGCCCATTATTTAAAATTATAATTTTCCTCTATATTTGTAAAATTCTTAAACTTTATATATTTATTTTGTCTTTTATAAATTTATTGAATCAAATAATTTTAGGTAAAAACGTAATTGCTTTTGTGAATAATATGATGTATGATATTCTTTCTAGTTCTAAACATTTACCTTTTTTCCCTTTGACCCAAGGATATTATGTGAAAATTAAAAAAAAAAAAAAAATCTGCACTGTTGATTTTTTGTTATTGTTCCTTTGATTATTTTTAATTTGTTATTTTATTGTATTTAGGAGAAAGATTATTGTCAATATTATATTTGCTTTCCGTGTTTATGTTTGCATAATTCATTGTGCCTTAATGATAGATCAGCTTTTAAAAATATTGCAAAGGCTGCTTTTGGGGCTAATCTCTTAGGATGTAGGGTTTAATAAAAAGAAATTTATTAAATTACACATTAATTATTCAAATCATTATATTATTTCTTTTTTTTTAGACTTTCTCATGTCTGTTTCCCTATTAAATTTTACCTCTCATCCAGACACCTCATTTAAAAAATACAATATATATATTTTATTGATTTTACAGAGAAGAAGGGCGTGGGATAGAGAGTTAGAAACATCAATGAGAGAGAAACATCGATCAGCTGGCTCCTGCATGCTCCCTACTGGGGATGTGCCCTCAACCAAGGTACATGCCCTTGAAGGGAATTGAACCTGGGACCCTTCAGTCCGTAGGCCAATACTCTATCCACCGAGCCAAACCAGTTAGAACCAGACATCTCATTTTTATCCTCAATCCATATTCTTATCATTTCATTAATGATAAGGGTCTGTATTTTAGGGTCTGTATTTTAATAGGGTCTGTATTTTATTGAAAATAGGGTCTGTATTTTATTGAAAATTAGAAGGCTAATATCAGTTTATTTTTTTTAGAAAATTGTTTGGTGTATTATAGCCTCAGCTCAGCCTATTGAGAATGCCTTTTTCTCCTTTTCTGATTCACACAAGTATTTGTCTGTCTTCTCATTTGTATGCTAATACTTCCACTCTTTCCCTGGAGTTGCCGAAATTCTTCTTGAATTTACACATTTTACCTGGGTTACTTTGGAGTCACCCTCTTAGATTTCATGTAAGAGGGCTGGTTTATAATGCCAATACCAAATTCCATAACCTGAAGAAAATTGGTCAGGTCAGGCTTTCAGTCTTTGTTGTGATTCTTTTTTTTTTTTTTTTTTTAAGTTATATAATTCTTTCCTGTAGACAATTTGCTAGTCTAGTTTGTACAGGTACCTGTGGCTAGCGTTATGTGGCTTTCACAATGAGCCCTTTCAGAGCAGATTCTTCCTGTGGTGAATATCTCAGCTTGTGTGACCTTTTACTTAGGGTGATTTAACTTGAAGTTCACTAATTTGATTTTGTTAGACTCTTTTCAAATCTTCTACTTATGTTTATGCATATATATTAAAACTTCAGTTGCAGGAAAGTTTTAATTTTCCCCCCATGCAAATCCTATATTCCCCCACAGGAGATTTAGTTGTCTATGTGTTGTAATTATTTATCTAATAAAAAAAATAATATGCTAATTAACCATATCTTCATGATACTCACCAGCCAATCATGAATAAATATGCAAATTAACCCAACAAAGATGGTGGGTTAATTTGCATATGCAGGTGCTGAGCAACTGGGGGGCGGGGTGGAACCCAGGTATTCCGCACCACCCAGCCACTCCAGGCCTCTGGGCAGGGTGGGAAGGTGGAAAAGAGGCTCTAGCCAGAACCAAGGTGGTGCCTGTTGCCAGGGGAAGGAAGGCCCATTCTTGCATGAATCTTCGTGCATCAGGCCTCTAGTTTATAAATATTTTGTCATGGGTAACAAACTCTAAAGCTATTCAGACTTCAGTGTTGGCCCACTAGTAGTTGAATAAATCCTTTTATAGGATTTTTAAAATTTCAGAGTGCTTGAACTGCAAGAAAGTGAAGCAAAACTCTTTGAACCCAGTTGCTCTACATGTGGAGAAAGCTCTCTGCAGTATGACGGCAGGTGGACATTGGGTGTTCATGGTTAGCAAGCTTCTCTAATACTTACTCTGCCCTGCATGTATATACTTCAACCAGGACTTCTATGAGAGAGAGTGTCAGTTGGACTTTCCCCCACATATACGCCAACATTCTCATATGTGTAGTTATGAAATTTAATAGAATTTTATGTAAATTATGAGACATAATGTGTCATGGGGTCAAACTAAAGGGTATACTTAGTAATTTTTTCCCCCTGAAATTTTAACAATTACTCCTAATTATCTAAATGTAGCCACATTTAAGTTATTCTCTGTTTTCCTTGGCTAGAGTTATTTTTGCCTATCTTTTCTTGTATTATGCCAACTATATGGCAAACTCCAGCCCTACCCTTTAGTTTCATTGCTCTTAGAGATTTTTCTTAACACTTAAGCTTACTTGAGATGAGTTTTTGTGATGTGAACATAGAAATACATAACAAATGCACACAATATATTGGTAAAAGATTATGGATTACGTGTTTTATAATAAGTTAAGGTATATATTCCTTATGATTCTAAATATTAGCTAAGTTATTTTTATCTAAATCAGTTTTTGATACATTTTATAAAAACATCATTAACCTTGATAAAGTTCCATTAAATTGCTTAGTCTTTTTTTTTTTCTCACTTGGTTTTCTGTATTCCCTTATTCCCTTAGTGTTTTAATTTTCAAAATCTAGAAATAGACAAATTGTATTAGTGGATAGATTTTAAGCACCATGATTACCAATGCTTCTGTTACTGTTTAATATTATTACAGAGAAAGACTATTCCTTAGAAGAAACAGAGTAGTGCAGACTTTTTAGGAGAGGTACGGTAGAATGGGTCAAAGAATGTGCTGATACATAGATGGAGAGCAGGTAGACAGCTCTGGTAGGGGATGGAGAGAATGAGCAAAAACAAAAGGAGAATGAACTGGACATGGAAAGTGTGATGATTATGTTAGAAAGTGGAGGTGAAAGAGGGTATAGGGGAGATAAATGGTGATGGGAAAAATAATCCTATATGATAAAAGTGTAATATGCAAATTGACCATCACTCCAACACACAAGATGGCCACCTCCATATAGTCAAAGATGGCCACCCATGTGGATACAAGATGGCTGGTAGGGGATGGCAGTTGGTGGCAACTACACCTGCAGGGGAGGATAGTTGAGGGGACTAGGCCTGCAGGGGAGAGCAGTTAGGGGAAACCAGGTTGGCAGGGGAGGGCAGTTAGGGTCATCCAGACAGCAAGGGAGGGCAGTTGGGGGTGACCAGCCCTGCAGGGGAGGGCAGTTAGGTGTCAATGAGCCTGGCAGGGAAGTGGTTAAGGGGTGATCAGGCTGGCAGGCAGAAGCAGTTAGGGACAATCAGACAGGCAGGCAGGTGAGTGGTTGGGAGCCAGCAGTCCTGGATCGTGAGAGGGATTTCTGACTGCCCGTTTTGGCCCAATTCTACTGGAATTGGGCCTAAACAGGCAGGTGGACATCCCTCAAGGTGTCCCAGATTGGAGAGGGTGCAAGCTGAGCTAGGAACACACACCTCCCCCGTAAATGAATTTCATGCACCAAGGATCTAATAATAAAATAAAATATAAAGTTTTTGCGAATGTGTGCACTCAGAATTCAGCTATTTGGATTCAAAACCTAACCCTGCCATTTTCTTAGGTGAGTAGATTTTGGTCAATTTACAGTAGTTCTTTGCACCTCCGTTTTCCTTTGGAAAGTGTACCTACTTCATGTGGTTCTTGTGACTGTTATTATAGGTAAAAAGCTTTTGTAATACAACCTTGTTATCATTAGCCACCTGTAAATCTATACATGTCCTAGGACACTACTTCCATATATGTAATTAACACCTATGCTTTCAATAATATTTTGTTAATAATTTGTTAAAAGTCACAATGTGTGTGGTGGGTATGTGTTAAATATAGGCGCAAGATAACTAGAAATGAGTAATTTTATATGAGGAAAGCTGCATGGTATGCTGAAACAACATCTTCAGGAAAAAAGAAACTCAAGGGCTGGATTATCAAATGTAGCAGCTCAGTGGTTCAATTCATACCTGACAGGCTTCAATGACTCTCTATGCAAATTGATCTCCCAGCTGCAAGGGTAATTAACATTGGTTTGTTGCCAGGATCTGTTCTTCCATCCATTCTTCTTCATGATTATTTTAGAAGCTTAACAATGGTCTGTAACTACTTAATCCACTCTTAAAGCATATATAAAATTACCTTACTCTTGAGTGTAAAATAAGACTCTTACCCTCTTCAAAATGCATGCTGCCTATTTGATATGCTAAGATTGGCACACCAGATGGAGATGCAGGAAAGCTGGATGTAGCTTTCATTCAAATACTTATTTGAGCTAATCTCTTTTGATCTCCTTGGGGTTGCACACTTATTAGTGGATTTGCTCTTAATATTTGCTATTGGTTCTTTAGCAGTGAAGTGTGCGTGCGTGTGTGTGCCTGCGTGTGTGTGTGTGTGTGTGTGTGTACTTCTGTATTGCAGGGAGTTGGGTTGTTAGGGGAAGAGCATCAACAAAACCATTAAGCATAACAGTGGGTTCTTTCTAGCCAGAGAAAGCCACCCAAGTGCTTAATGTTGTATATCATCACATCACTGAGAATCACATTCACTGTTTCTCATACTCATCAAAGTTCCTTATGAGTTTACAGGATTTAATTTAAAGATCACTGCCAAACCATGTTGCCCATTCAATGCTTGAATTGGAGGCATTTCTCTGGAAAGGATTTGCAGTGGCTCAGTACTTCAAAAAAATTTTTAACCCATGGTTAGTTAAACATCTAATAAAATAAATTATTGATCACAATATTACATCTATTCAGAAATTAAACAATTTAAAAATCAGTGGATTACTACTCTCATATGTCACTGATCTAGTGTATTCCATTACATGACTCGACTATAGTTTATTTTTCTTTTTGATTCTTAATGGAGATTTAAGTGATTTCCGTTGTTTTTCATTATTTCAAAATAATGCTTCTGTGTCTCCTTGTGCATACACGAGATTTTGTTTCCTCTAGCATTAAATTGATAGGTTGATGGATGCATTTTTTGTTTTATTTTATTTTATTTATTTTCCTATAGTCAATTATTCCCCAAATAGTTGAACATATGTACACTACCACCAACTGTATTAATTCTTCTTGTTTTAAGTACTCACCATATCTTGACATTGTTTGATGTTTAAAATTTTGCCAATATAATTGTATAAGAAATAATACCTTGTCATTTTTTTATTGTAATTTTTTTTTATTACTAGGGTAGTTGAGCATCTTCTCTACATTTATTGGTTTTGTGGGCATCCTCTTCTGTGATTGCTATATCATTTGTCCTACTTTTAATGAAATTTATTTCATATTTGTATTAACTTCTATATTGGATATCAATTAGTTTTGACCTATAAAGTGTTATTTTCATGTTTTAAGTGTCTTTTGAAGTGTGACAGTTTTCATTTTTCACAGTAGATATATTTTTTCAACTCTTTATGAATTCTGTTTTTGGGGAGTTTATTAAAAAATACCTTCCATGCCACAATGTCATAAATATATTTTCTTTATTATTTTCTAAAGGTTTAAAGTTTTACTTTTAAAAACATACTTTCTTTAGAGTTGATTTTTGTGTATAGTGTGAGGTAGGGGCATGGTTTTATGTCCTATTTCCCCCATTATGAATAACCATTTTCCCTAGTAACTTTTATTGTATAAATATTCTAATCTGCAATATCATCTCTGTTTTAAATTAAGTTTACTTTCTTATGTAGTTATGTTTCAGTATATTATCCTGTAAAAGGCTTATAGTCATAACTACTACAACTATAAAATAAGTCTTGAAATCACATCACTGATGTTTAAAACAGTTAAAATTATTCTTGGCCTTTTTTACATAAAATTTGGAACCGGTTTTTCAATCTTTAGTCAAAGAGTTATTTGGAATTTGATTGAAATAGCATTGAATGTATAGATAATTTGGGAGAAAACTGATTTTTTTATATTAATTGGGTCTATATACCTATGAGCATAGTTTATTTCTCTATTTATAGGTTTGTTCATCTTTTAATATGTATATTATGGTATTGAATTATATAATACTGTTATATTTTAATATGGTCTATTTGTGTTCTATTGTAAATATTATATTTTCTAACATGTACTACTTGGGAGTACAACTTCATGAATTTATTTTCTATTTATTAATGTTCTTCAACCCTTGTGAATTTGTGTTATTTTACTGTAACCATCAAGTAATGGCAGTTTTATTATTTCTTTTCTAAATTCTTATTTATTTTATGCCTTTATTTAATCTGACTTCATCAGAGAGATTCTCATAGAAAATCTAGGATAATACTGATGGTTCGCTAAATTACTATTATTTTTTAAATTAAACTTCTTATTTAGAGATACTTGCAAGTTCACATGCAATTGTAAAAATAATATGGACAGAACTGTTTACCTTTTTGTCAGTTTCAAATCCCAATGGTAACATTTTGCAAAACCATAGTAAAATATCACAACCAGGATATTGTCATTGGCACAGTCCAGATAAGAAACATATTCTTCAAGCCAAGTATCTTTCATCTTGCTCTTTTATTGTTTCCCTACTTTCCTCCCCCTTCCTCTACCTCCTTAACCACTAATCTTTTCTACATATAATGTCTGCTTTAATGCTGATGTTAAAAACAATTTTCTGAGAACTCTTCTTTATGTATGTTTTTATCAATTAACTTTTAATAGATATACTTTATTACATTGCTGTGTTTCCATTTGTAGTTTCCTAGGATAGTTAATCATAAGTAGGTGCTGATTTTTTAAACAAGTAATTTTAAAATATCTGGTGAGATAATAGTTTTTCTCCTTTAATCTGCTAGTGTGGTGAATTATGTTGACATTCTTATATATAAAGCATTTTATATTCATTGAATAAACCCATTTTAGTCATGATGCATTTTAAAAATAAATTGATACATTATTTCTGTTTAAATTGGTCTAAATTTTTATGATTCTGTGTTCAGGAGTAAGGGGATGAACTATAATTTTCTTCTGTTACTTTCTATTATTAATATTTATATCATATTTATTATGCTTCTATAAAATGATTTTAGAACTATTTCTTATTTTTCTATTCACTGAAATAGTTTGTATAAGAATATAATTAGATGTTCTCATCAATTTTTGTAGAATATCTCCAATAGGTCCCTCTTCCCTGGTACTCTGAACCCTACTGTTTAACTCCTATATCTTATTAAGCTAAAATTGATGGTGATTTTCAGAAATCATTAAAATTTTTGATCCAGGGTATTTTCATGGTTCTATTATATAAATCTTTATTACTGCATACATATGTTATCAAACCTGATAATTTATTATTACTCTGCTCTTTACTTTTTATCTTATTCTAACTTAAGATCTCAGTTATCTATTATCTATCTATCTATCTATCTATCTATCTATCATCTATCATCTTCTATCTATCATCTATCTATCTATCTATCTATCTATCTATCTATCTATCTATCTATCTACCTACCTATCATCTATCTATCATCTATCATCATCATCATCATCTATCTATCATACATCTACGTACTACCTACCTACCTATATATCCATCTATTAATGCACAAGGGGCATTGTAGATATTTCTCAAAGATTTTCCTCCCATCAAAATTATTCACAATCTCAGTGGTACTTGAATGGCTTGGACTAGAGGAATCAGCCCAATGGAAATTTTAGTTGGGCACATTTAGTTGAGATTCATGAGCTATATCTATGGGGGGTTTGTAGTCAGTTTCATTATTGCTGGCCATCCTGGTATAAAATTAGCTGCTATTTATCATTGTGATCCAAAGTTGTAGGTACATAGTTCATGCTATAATATGAATGTGTCCTTTAACAGCTATTACTGGTGTCGTGTTGGCAAGGAGAGGGAAGCCATGTTTAAGGCCTCAGAGCAAGGAGTTGGCCTGTGGGAATTGCTTCCTATCATCAGTTGGTTAAATCATAAGTGTAATTGTAAATATAATTGTTTCTCCTGAATATCTAGGAATAACTGATGTGTTATTTTAGTTAGAAGCAGAGTAGTATACTTGATAAAACAATCTTTTATTTTCCATTGGGAATTACACAAAATATAATTTCTTAATTCTTATATTTTGGTACATAAATCTATAGTGGGACTACAAAGATAGTGTGTTTGTGTGGAAAAAAAAAGGGTATGTAGCCAGTGCAATGTTTTATATTATATTTTAGCTTATATAACATATCTTGTTTTATTGAAGACTGGTTGATCTGGATAAAATGGAATGCAAGTGTCACCAATACAGTCAACTGGACTGAAGTTAAAATATTTCCAAGTGACCCAAATCTCACATATCTCTATTAATGAATCAATGTAGTAAGAGTAATTTGATTACATATTTTTTCTAAATATTGTAGTAAATTCAAAATGTATTTAAAATGTCCTTTGGCCCTCATTCATTTGGCTCAGTGGATAGAGCATAGGCCTGCAGACTGAGATCAGGCACATACCTGGCACCATTCCCAGTAGAGGGCATGAAGGAGGCAGAGAATCAATGATTCTCCCTCATCATTGATGTCTTTAACTCTCTTCCTCTCTGAAATCAATAAGAATATATTTAAAATAATAAAATGTTATTCTGTATGTCTTATTTTTAGATTGTTTGCATATATTTTCTCAAAATTATTGATTATACCAAAATTTAAATGTTACAGAAAGCCGAAGTTCACTTTCCAAAATAAAACACTGTAGCATAAAGTATCAAAGATTTCTTGTAAAATTTTTTGACAATGGGTGCTAATTATTTACATCAAGTTTTGACAGTGAAAGAAACTATACTGTCAATTATTTTTAACAAAAGTATCAATATTATTAGAAAATAAATTTATGTCTGTATTATATATGAAAATTATAACAAGAATTCTTAGGTGAGGAGACAGTCTAAGAATATGAAGCAAAATTAGGTAGAAAAATATTACAGAGATTAATACAGTTAAATGTAAAACTTATGGTATTTTATGTATATCTTTAATAACTTGAATTAATTTTATACTGTAAATTTTTACTTTCATCATTTTTTTAATTTTTTTAAATTTTTCTTTTGAAAAGACTTAAATATATAGAAAGTTGAAATTAGAGCACAAATACATTATTTTTTTAATCATTTGAATTGCTGACATTATGCTATATTATTTCCAAATACTTTTTTAAAATATATTTGTTGATGATGAGAGAGAATCATTGACGGCTGCCTCTGCACTTCCACTTCTGGGATTCAGATCTGCAACCCACTCATATTCCCTTGACTGGAATCTAACCTGGGACGCCTCAGTCCACAGACTGCCGCTCTATCCACTGGAATCTAACCTGGGGACCCCACAATCCACAGACTGATGCTCTATCCACTGAGCCAAACCAGCAAGGGCTATTTCCAAATACTTTAATGACTATTTTTTACATAATACATCTCCTATGTAGTCACTATGCAATGATCAAAATCAACAAATTACCAAAAATGCATTCTAGCATTGAACCTTCAAACTTCATTCAATGTTTTCTAATGTCCCAATAATGACTTTTACAGCAAAAAGATCCAGTTCAGAGTAACAATTCATTTATTTTGTCTTGTGTCCTTCAGTCTCCTTCAATCAGGATCAGTTACATATCTTTCTTTTTTTTTTAATTTTTACTTTTAGGATCTTGATAATTTTGAAGAAGATAGGCCATTAATTTTTGTAAAGTGTCCCTCAGTTTAGTTTGTCTGATTTTTGTGTAAATAAATTATAGTTAAGACTCTTGAAGCAATGTCACAATAGTGATATTATTTTTACTGGATCCTGTCATGTGGACACAGCTGAGCTTTGTCTTCTTTTGATGTTAATGTTGATCACTTGGCATTTGACATGCTCCTTCATTGGACAGCTAATCTTTTCTCTTTATAATTAACTAGAGGAATGGTGCATGAAATTCCTGCACTCAGGGAGTCCCTCAGCCTGGCCTATGCCCTCTCACAGTGCATGAGTCCTCAGAGGATTGGAGTGTGCCTAAGCCAGTAGTCGGACATCCTTAGCGCTCCCTTGGAGGTAGGAGAGACTCCGGTCACTGTCACTCTGCTCACCAGCTGTGAGCCTGGCTCAGAGCTTCTGGCTGAGCAGCGCTCCCCCTGTGGGAGTGCACTGGCCACAAGGAAGCAGCTCCTGCATTGAGCGTCTGCCCCTTGGTGGTCAATGCGCATCATAGCAACTGGTCATTCCTATTGGGTCAATTTGTATATTAGCCTTTTATTATATAAGGTAAGTATTTCTTGAGGAGATAATTCAAGACCTCTTCCTAATCAGTACTTAAGAGTTTATTTATACTTATATGGACTCAATATTTGCTGATTTATAGAATTGGTTGTATTTGTTTATTAACATTGTTTATTTTGATGCTTAGATTGTCTAATTTTTGGCTAGTGAGAGCCTCTATCTACTCACTTCTTTATACCTTTTCTGAGTACTCATTCTTCTTTGAGGATTTGTTTAGTTTTTATTTTTCTTTCAATAAAATATTTCAGGCAGAGTTTCTATTTTTCTTTGATGCAACCTGGTCTAGCCATTTCTTTGAGAACCTCTGGTTCATTATAATGGAGAAAGGTACTTAGAGACCAAGATTATGTCCTAGGTGTGCTTATTGCTTTTAGGTATACTAGTATACTCCCCTCTCCTGTGCACATCCAATTTCCTCGCTCAGCTCTACTTAATGAATTTAAATTAACTTATTCGGGAATGGCAGGTAAGAATAAGAAGCAAAAGAGAAGGAGTCAGTTTGAATTCTCCAATATTATGTAACCCCCTAATTCATCCCTATATAACATCCAAGATCCCAAGAATTATTTGTTTGTTTTTTGTCTACTGATTTGTTCCAAAGTCTTAGGAAAGTTCCTCATATATAATAAGTAATAAAAAATTACTTATTGAATAGTGAATAAAATGTATTCCTTTGAATTTTATTTCTTCAGTATCTATCCTCTAAGTGTAGTGTTTTGGGAGTCATATGTTCTCTTGTACATAAGCTATGTGTTTTGAGGTATTTCTTATACTCAATATTTCAGGTCATTGCTTTATAAGAGTTAGTGACATATTTAAATATAAAATATATTTAGTTAGGAGGTGATAGTACTCCAGAATTGTGTGTGTGTGTGTGTGTGTGTGTGTGTGTGTGTGTGTGTAGTGCACTATAAATTATAGGGCGATGTTATCTTTTTTTTTTTTTTTTTTTTTTTTTTTTTGGTGTTGTTTATTAAATGGCCATCTAACTTAAGGACCACAGAGTGACCCATTAGTTCAAAAAAGTGCCTTTTTATAACTTAGTTAAAAGGACATTTCCTCCAGGTGGCTCAGTTTCATGGGTACATAAGTTGTCTAGCAGAGTGCTTTTTCTGTTAATTAAAAAAGTACACTTTCCTCTGGGTGTGTGTGGCCCCTAATTGGTTGCATTGCCTAGCAAACATATTGGGACTGGATTTCAGGTCCTGTGTGCTCGACTAATTAGGTGTCTTGTGCAGTGAGCAACCTGAATAACGTTACACGGTGGCCCTGTACATCTGTCCAGCAGCTATAACATATGAACCATGGGCTTGGTTTCTTTTAACCTAGTTTCTTATTTATAGCTGCTGTGCTCTCTTAGGTGGGTGGTTATGTTCCTCTGTGGGAGCTGCTCTAGTTGACTGCATTTCCGAAGTGGATTAGTTCTGAGCATATTGAAAGGCACAGCAGTCTTTACTGTTTTGGGCTGGAGGTACAGCTGCCATCAGAATGCCAGTTTTCTTAAGAGCCACCATGAAATGTTCTCTCTGCTCCCAGGTTTCCTTACACTCTTCCAGCTTTAACCACTGTAGGTGTATTCTGTCCCTGTCATTGGGTCCAGGAATGTTTGTTGATGTTGACTGCCCCCACTAGTTACCCTTGCATCTCTCAGGTTCAAGGTCTTTTAATGATTTATCAGAATCTTATTCTTACCTTGATACTTTTTCCGCTGGTCTCCTGAACATTTCCCAAATTATGAGAGAGAAAGGACTGTACAAATTCTCTCTGTTGAGGCATATATATTCTCACTGACATCCAGCAGTCTTTCTGCTGAACAGACATTTAGATACAAATTAGTCTATGTATTGGAAATGGGGGTGGATGAATGGAGTATCAGGATAGGTAAATGCTTGAAACAGTCCTAAAATGCCATATCTTACAAGTATAGCACAATAAGTGTATTTCTCATTTATATGAAAATGTATGTGATCACCAGGGACTGTGAGACCTTTGTGCAAAACAGTCATTGAGAGATATTTTCTTCTGTGATAACCACCAAACATAGAAGGCAACAAGAGTAGATGATTGTATAAGAGATTTTTAGGCCAATCTGGAAGTCACATGCATCATACTGACATATTTCATTGCCAGAAGTTACCCATGTGTCTTTTTAACTTAACCCTGCCTAGGCTGAGGCATGTGGCCTTCCTATCAACTCAGTAAATCAATTAATTAGGTTTTGTGGATCTAACTCTGTCTGCCAAAGGGAACAAATCATATTCAGTATACTGTCTTCTTAGAATCACACATCCCCTCCCCCAGGTAGTTTTATTGATGGAATAGAAAATATTGGCAATGTATAAAATATATACGATAGGTAGATTGATAGTAGATAGGTGGAATAAGGAAGCCTCAACTAGAGAAGTAAAGATGGGAATAAAATTGAGGGGGACGAAGGGGAAGTTACTATGCTGGTTCAATGAAAAGGTGAAAACTTATTCAACTCTCAGTTTGAGTAAAAAAGAGAAATGCCCTATTATTGTAAAGTTTGCTGATTGGTCAAATGATGGTATCAAATGCTGAGTTTAGGAACATGATAAGAAGAGAAGACTTCAGAGGAAAATGATGAGTGCCATTATGGGTATAATAGACTTGACTTTCCAGAAGGACTACAGAGGTGGTGTTGATCGGATACATAGAAATGTGGTATTGGGTTTTAGGTAAAGGGTCAGGACTAATGTTTTAATTGGCTATTGGAAGAGCACTATAGCCTAATTCATTCAAGTGAGAAGGGAGCTATTATAAAGTTACTAGAGGCCAGTGCACGGGTGGAGTCCCTCAACATGACTGGCGATTGGGGCCATCTCACCTAGTCCCAATAGGGGCCCATCAGGGCCAGATGGCCAGGGGGAGGGACTGTGGGAGGTTGGCCAGCTGTGAGAGGTTGGCTGTGGGAGCACACTGACAACCAGGAGTCAGCTTCTGTGTTGAGTATCTGTCCCCTGGTGGTTAGTACACATCATAATGACCAGTCAACCAGTCATTTGGTTGACCAGTCATAATGGTTGCTTAGGCTTTTATATATACTAGAGGCCCAGTGCATGAATTTCATGCACTAGGGGTTGGGGGTCCCTCAGCCCAGCTTGCACCCTCTGCAGCCTGGGACCCCTCGGGGATGTCCGACTGCCAGTTTAGGCCCAATCCCTCAGGGATCAGGACCGGGCCTAAACCAGCAGTCAGACATCCCTCTCACAATCCAGGACTACTAGCTCCTAACCACTCGCCTGTCTGCCTGCCTGATAACCCCCTAAATGCTCCCCTGCCAGCGTGATTGACACCTAACTGCTCCCCTGCTGGCCTGATCACCCCCAACTGCCATCCCCTGCAGGCCTGGTCGCTCCCAACTGTCCTACTCTCCTGGCCATCTTGTAACAACGTGGGAGCGGTCATCTTGTGACAATGTGGGGCGGCTATCTTGTGGCAGTCATGTTGTGACAACATGGAGGTGGCCATCTTGTGACAATATGAGGTGGCCATCTTGTGATGACATGGGGTGGTTATCATGTGATGACGTGGGGCGGCCATCTTGTGCCAGTGTGGGGTGGCCATCTTGTGAAATGAGGGTCAATTTGCATGTTACCTCTTTATTATATAGGCTATAATAAAAGAAGTCTAAAGATGATAATTTCACAGGGATAATTAGAAAAGGCAAAAAAAAAAAAATTAGAGAGACAGAACAGTATTTACTTCTTTGTTCTTTCCAATGAATAAGAGGTATTTATTCAGCCCATTGCTGTGGTGAAAGAAGTGAAAAAATATAAGATATTAATTCTCTTCAAGTAGAGAGTAGTTTGATCAAGATGAGAAAAAAAATGAATCTTTAATTTTGATTTGCTTAGCATTTTATTTCCTTTCTGCTGAAGAGATTCATGCTCTCTACTTTCTTCAATGGTTTTGTAAGATTTTCAGAAAAACAATTGTTACTTCATTGGGAAAACATCTTAATTTTATTATGAAATTATTTTCAACTTATACCTTAAAAAGGGATCACTGGAATTAGCAGATTTAATGAATTGTTCTTGGTGTCACATACCTAATTATCTTATACTAGGTAAATTACAGCATATGATCGATAAGCAGTTCCAGAAGAAAGACAGTGAAAAAATGGCAGATGAAAGGTAATTGATCATATGGAAATATTACATTTCAGCTACAGTTAACCACAAGAGAAACTAATTGTAATTTATTATTGTTATCAAATTAGTATGGTAGTTTGGCATTATTAGGATTATAATGTATATTCATTCAAGAAACATTTCTTGCAAATGTGGTTTGTTCTGAACATTGTTGTAAAATGGGATATGTATACAGAGAAGATACAGACTACAATGTATATGCAAGGAGCTCTAATTCACCAGGGAAATCAGCCCATATGTGAATAAATGCTTGTAGAAATATATCAGAAACCGAAGGAACTTGAGACTAATTCACTCTTTCAACATTTTGGAGTTTTTAGTTTGGAAGAAAGATATACAGATACCCAGAGCTTTATTTTGTCAGTATGGCCATTGAGTTGCAGGAAAGGATTCTTCTACGATATCACCAGTAGTGTAATGCTTATTGTTTATATCCAAATATTAGATTGCATATTGGGATGTGGTTAACTATTTCAACCAATATATGAGGATATGAAAGAGCCAAGAAGAAAAAGAACTACAAATCATAGTAAGCTTTGGAAAATTTTTTTTAGTCATAAACAGCTCATTCAGCATAAGAGCCTTAAAGCAGACTTTTTCCTCACCCATGCATGTATGAAAACCAGTCTCAATCACAGTATTCCTAATACAAGATACTACATATTAACATGGTGTTGCTTATGAGAACATTTTAGATGATATTCCTATTTTTAAATATTTTATTTTAGTTAAGTATATATAGAGAAATTGCTTCTTCATTTTTCTTTGATTCTAAAGGATAAAACATATTCTGGAAATAAATTCTTTCTAAATTTGGGCTCACAAATTTAGAAAGAAGTAGCTAAACAAAAGGAAGTTGCTAATCTTTGTCACTGCAATTTTTCAAATGATAACATCTTTCTATCCTACCAGTTTGTAGAATTACCTCAGTGAAAGAAAAGGTAGATATCAAATATTGTTCTGCAATCCAGACTAAGCATCTAAAATAAATTGGCAATATGGGAAACTGGAAATAGAGATGAAATAGCAAATCCTTGGCTATATTTATGCATATTTATCTTTCAGATCATTTAATGTATGAAGAAAATCACAAGTACCCACTTTTATGAAATCATTTTTAAGTTAACTCCAAAGTTATATACATATTTAATGCCAGGTATTCAGCTTTATTACAATTTTAAAAATTATTTTAAGTTAAAACTGGTGACTCGACTAAGAAGCCCAAATTAGTAGCTACAAAATAGTCATGTAGAAGTAAGGATACATAGAAATTATAGTCAATAATGTTGTGATAACTGTGGTGCCAGTTAGGATACTTAAAATATTGAGGGATACACTTTATAAAGTATATGATCTTCTACCCACTAAACTGTAAACCTGAAACCAATAGATGATAAAAATAATTAAAACTTTCTTTTAATTAATTTTTTTTCATCCACGGATTCATTCCTTCATCCATTCAATCATTCAGTGTTGAATTAAGCATTCTTACTATAGTTAGAACTAGAAATACGATAAAGAACTAGATAGACATGGTTATTTAAACATAGAGTTTAAACTCTAGCAAATAAGACAAGCAGTTAAAACTAAAATGGAGCCCAGCTGGCATGGTTCAGTGGTTGAGCATTGACCTATGGATCAGGAGGTCATGGTTTATCTTCCCATTCAGGACATACGCTTGGACTGTAGGCTTGATCCCTAGCATGCAGGAGGCAGACTATCAATGATTCTCCCTCATTATTTGTGCTTATATCCCGTTTTCCCTCTCCCTGCCTCTCTGAAATCAATAAAATAATATTTTAAAAAAATTAAAAATAAAATGGAAATAAATGTAATAAGTGTATTGATAAAAAATGAAACAGGTGCCATGGGAGCACATAGGAGAAGCATCAAATCTGGTATGTTTGTGTGTGTGTGTGTGTGTGTGTGTGTGTGTGCACATGCACCGGACTTTTCCTAGAAGAATATGTTTTGTTGGCATTTAAAAAATGAACAGGAAATGGAATGATTAGAATCTAGGCTTACTATCACCCATAGTTCCAGGGGATAGGGAGCATGGAACAATAAAAGAAACAATGACTTTGAATGTAATCATTGCTTGGGTGTCTTTAAGATAAGCAATTTAACATTTAGATTATTCATGATATGTATATCTTTTCAGCTTGAAACTCAATGACTTTATTTAATTAATCCTGTGTGGTTAAATCATTTTTCTGCTTTGCAAATTTTATGATTCCAAATTAACCAGACATCTCACAGCCACAATTTTTTTTTTATTAATTCTGAAGACTGTCCAACATTAAGAAAAAAAAAATTTCTATCTATTGGCAAGTTGAGAATTCTCATTGAACATAAAGCTAGAAATTGAGTACAAGGAGTTTTGATTTCAAAAGATGCTTTGGCTAGGAAAAAATATATATACTTTGCAGTTTATATTTCTTTTGTGCAGTGAAATAGAGGGCATGGATTCTAAGATGATAGATGAAATTCACTTTCTTTCAAGGTCTGAGGTGGAGAAGAATTCAGTAAGAGAGCAAGAAATGGTGATATTGTAGTGAATTCTGATCACTGAATTAAACCAACCATCTGGGGATTTACTTCTGTCATGTTATGAGAAGTATATCTAGGGAGATGAAAAAAATATTAGAATTTATACTTACATTCAATATTTGTTCCACAAATATTTACTGAGCATTTTCTGTTTAACAGATACCATTCTGGGCACTTCAGGAGTTCAGAGTCTGGTGGGACTGGCAGATGTGAAAAATCAATTATTTCATCAATAATAGTAATAGCCAATGCTAAGCAAGTGCTTCTTGGGTGCAAGCTCCTGTGTTAAGAAACTTTCACATGCCTTCTCTGATTTTGGCCTCACAAAAGTATTAGAGATGAGTACTATTCTTAATCTAATTTTACAAAGAAGTAAACTGAGGGTAGAGAAATGGGATCAGTACTGTATGTCAGGTTACTCAAACAGTGCAATAATTTCTATGAGAGAAGGAAATGATTCAGACATAGATTTTAGAATTATAAGACAGGATTATAAGACAACTATGATTAATAAAATAAGGATGTTAGTTGAAAGAGTAGACAACATGCAAGTTAAGATGGTTAATAAAAGAAAATATTTGAAAATGCTAAGAAAGAATAAAAAAATAGGTCAAAAATTTAAAAAAAAGCACACTGTAACAGAAATGAAGAATGCCTTTGATAGGCTCATCTGTAGATAAGACAAAAATCAGTGAGTATGAAGAGAGGATGTTAGAAACTTCTCAAATGAAATTCAAACAGAAAACTATTTTTTTTTTAAATAAGAGAGTATCCAAAAACTGGGCACTTTCAAAAGTTGCAATATATATATAATACATGTAATATAATAATTAATATATAATTTAAATATAAGAATTAGAAGAAACAGAAAAAGGAGCAGAAGAAATATTTCATATAAGAATGACTGAGAATTTTCCAAAATAACTAACATACACCAAACCATAAACCTTGGAAGTTCAGAAAGCATCACACAGGACAAATAACCACAATTCTATATATAGGCGCATTGTTGTAGGGAGTGGCTCTAGGGTCAAGCTTCGGATTGACCTGTGGCAAGGTCACAAACAAGTCCTAGTTTGGAGGACAGAGCCCTCTTAACATAATTAAGCTTAACCATATAGCCCTCCCTAGTTCCTTCCTAGATAGCTAACGGGCCTTGGGAGGTGCAGTAGGTGCTGCCAAAACAAGGTGAAAATCACAAGAACATTATAAACATCTTGACTACTACCCTTGTTTTGATCTGACTATAAAATAAGCCTTCGGCTTCCAGGCTGGGTCTTTCTGTGTCCTCATCCAGGCACTGGGGATCCACTGAGCCCCAGATGTATTCTCTTGTCTGTCTTCTTTAATCCTTAACCACCCCTCCTCAGGTTCACCCTTGGTCATGCTGGCACAGCACACATTATATTTAAACTATCAAAGTAAACACAAAATTTTGAAATAATATTGGGAAAGGAGACACCTTACAGATAATGGAACAAGGTTGTTTTTTGTTTGTTTGTTTGTTGTTGTTTTTTATCAGATCATGCAAGCAGGAAAATAATGGATTGAATTATTTAAATAGTGGAAAGGGAAAAAAATTCTACCAATCTAGAATTCTACTCCCAGAGAAATTAACTTTCCAAATTAAGGAGAGATAAAGGCTTTCTCAGACAAACAAAATTGAGGGATTTTATCACAGCGATTGTGCCCTGCAAGAAACGTTAAAAGTAATTCTTCATGAAGAAGAAAAGCAAATGATATGATCAGAAATTTTTATTACATCAAGAAAGATAGAACATTGAAGAAGAAATAAATAAAGGCAAAACAAGTATTTTTCTCATTCTGAATTCATCCAATAAATGTGAAAGGTAATAATAGTAACAAAATATTGGATGATTATAGCATGTGGACAAATTAAATGAATAACAACAGTCATAAGGGATAGGGGGGTGGGTGGGTATCTTATACCAGAGTATTCCCCATTCATACTGCTGTCCCCTGTTTCTTTATGGTGGAGGTGATTAGGCCAGTAGTAGAACCCTCATGAAGGAGATTAGTGCCCTTATAAAAGAGGTCCCAGAAAAACTCCTGAACCCTCTACCTTGTCCCAAAAAACTCCTGAAAGCAGCCATCAATGAGGAAGCAGGCCCTTGACCAGACACTGAATCTCACAGCACCTTGATCTAAAATTTCTGGTCTCCAGAACGGTGAGAAATAAATATTTGTCAACAAAAATTATAAATCATGCCTCCCAGTTCATGGCATTTTGCTATATCAGTCCAAATGGGCAAAGAGAAGCAATACCTAGCTATCCAGCTTAGTATCCAAAAGATATAGATGAGGAATTAGCTGGATAAGAGAGCTTTATAACTGATGAAAATAACAGCCTATTGGTGACAGTGTCAGAGCTTAAGTTCAGGAAGCCTCTACTTTAAGGTTTGTGCTCTTTGCTCTGTATGGGCTGGCCTCCAGGCCACTGGTTTGGGGCTGTGCTGATACCTTCTCAGATGGACTTGATTTTCAGCAATTGTGCCGTTTTTGACATATGTAAGAAATGCTTAGATATGAGTATTGCATATAAAAGTGAACATTCTAATTGAATGTCTACATCAAGTTTTTATTTCTATGTTTTAATGAGAAACGTAAACACATCTTCACATCTTTTGAAAGCTGGAAGGACTGATTGATTCAGTAAGACCATTCCTAGTATAAAAAGAAAATTAGCCTCTGGAATGAAAACAATTACTCTATAGAAATGTCCTCTTGGTTTTGGTGAAAGACCTTGTACTTTGGATATGAAGATAGCTCTTTCCATTCACTTCCCACATTCCAACTCCTCACTAAGTACCTGTCCAGTTCTGACTCTTCCCTCACATTACTTGTTCACTGTTCGTTCACTGTCCTTGCACACTATTCCCAGACCCATGGAAGGTGGGGACCACGTGGCTCTTTCTAAAGCTCACATCTCACTATGGAATGTTATCCTTGGCTCTCTGGCTCTGAAGCTGCTTTCTGTCCTAACAACAAAACCTACATTCAGCCACCCATCCCAAGAGTGGCCTTTGTATCTTCACACACTGCAGCACTCACTCCAAGACATTTAGCTGTTCTGTTTTCCATTTATGTGAAGTGACCTGAAGTACCTCTGGCAATGGTAAGGGCAAGGTCAGAGCACAGTGGGCATGATCAGTCAGGGTTTCCTTGAGAACACAGCTCTCCCTCTTATTGTTGCTTCCTTCTTCACTTCAGTGATCATCAGCAGGCACTCTTAATTCCTACTCTAAAGAGAATTGTTTTCTCTCAGTTCTTAATAAAAGTTTAATAGCAGATAGAGCACTTTAGTGAGAGCTCATGTTAGCGAGATTTTTATTTCACCCAGTATACTGGCATATTATGCACTTGAGTAATCTATGGACTGTTGTAAATAAAGTAAACAGCATATATTTACAGAAGTAAGCAAACTGCGTTTTTATGATACTACCCTTGAAACTTTTGCACTCTGATCAGTAATAGCTCTCCCTCTCATTAGTGTGCATCAGTGAGATGCTTCTCTAATTAGCTATAAACTTACTCGTGAACAGCAGTCATTTCAAGGACTGTTTATTATTAAAACAAATACCTGGGAATTATGCTATTAGTGCAAAAATCAATCCAACTTTAAGCTCACCATTTAAACTTAACACATACACTCCCACATGTAACACACTTTCTTTGCATTTGAGGAACTCTGATAAGCCAGAAACTGCCAGGAATATACTAGTATGTGGAGTCAATAACTGAAAACAGGCATTTCCTAAATATATAGTTCAAGTATTTATAGTTGCTTTGTAAGAGAGGCAGATTGATACCAATTTTGGGGTGAGTGAAAATGTTAGTCTCATTACCCCTGCTTGGACTCTGTTTATTGAATCAGTGAATATATTGGGACACTTACTCTGATCCAGGCATTAAAGCCATAGAGATGATGAAGATAGTTTCTTGACACTCAGGACATTTACCATATTGCAGGGAGTGGGTTGAGGAAAGTGGGTCGACTTATGTATACATATATGTACTACATCAAGTGGGGGGCAGCCGAGTAGGTGTACGAAATACTTTAAAGTAATTGGTGTATTTCACTTAAGATCAAAGGCTTTAGAAAGAGGATCATTATGTTTATTTGGATCAAATGTAAGTCATAGGATATATGACATTTTAGAGCTAGCATAGGCTCTCTGGCTCTGAGATAATCGGAGGCCTTCTGGAGTGGCTTAGTGGTTGAGCATCGACCTGTGAACCAGGAAGTCAAGGTTAGATTCCCAGTCAGGGCACAGACCCTGGTTGTAGACTTGATCCCCAGTAGGGGGCATGCAGGAGATATCTGATCAATGATTCTCTTTCATCATTGATGTTTCTATTTCTCCCTCTTCCTTGCTTTCTGAAACCAATAAAAAATCTATTTAAAAAATAAAAAATAAAGACAATTGGAGTAAATCCTCCATGTTAATCACACCACTATCATAGCCATTTCTGCCACGAAATCTGGTGACTGTGTGCCTTGGTCCATGTGTGTTATGAAATGACGTAAATAAAACTGAAACACAGTACCTGACAAGAAATAAGTTCTCTTTTCCTTTACTTTTTCTCCCTTGCTTTTCTACTTTCCTCTTCACTGAGACACCTTCACCTAGCATTCCTGGCCTTTTCACTGCCCTCTGGTCTATTCACTCAGTACTTTTCTTTCATGGTCAAGTCATATCTTCTGCCAGGAATGCACTCCGTTTCCTTACCTTGCCTGGCAGCTCAGATTTATTTATTTTTCCTTTAAGGTGTTCCATAAATACTGCTTCCTCATCCAGGTTTATCCTGATCCCTCCTTCTTCTGAATTCCCATTGCATTTGGCCTAACTTTGTTGGTCCTTGTTCTCATTACATTGTACATTATAGTTATTACTGTGCATATCTTATTTTTTAAAGCACTTTAACAGTGGGGTTACATTGTTTTAGAAATCTGTAAATCCAATGATTTGTCCAGCATCATTTATTATATAATATTGGGTCGGCAACTAAGTAATTGCGTGTTTCACACATATATGGCTTCAGTTGAATTTTTAGGTTTGCAGACGTAGTACAAATGTAAAACACATTTTGTTATTTGATAGTTGGCTATTCAGCTGTTAATCAGTAAAAAAAGTTTTTTGATCTGTTTTGTAGTTTTCGTTTGGCGTTCGTTGAAAAATGGAAAATCAAAAGGAACATTTTCGTCATATTTTGCTTTTTTATTTCCGCAAAGGGAAAAACGCATTGCAAGCTCATAAAAAGTTATGTGCTGTTTATGGTGACGAAGCCTTAAAAGAACGGCAGTGTCAAAATTGGTTTGCCAAATTTCGTTCTGGTGATTTTTCACTCAAAGATGAAAAACGCTCTGGTTGTCCAGTTTAGTTGATGACGCCCTAATCAAAGCAATAATCAATTCGGACTGTCACAGTACAACACGTGAGATTGCAGAGAAGCTTCATGTATCACATACATGCATTGAAAATCACTTAAAACAACTTGGCTATGTTCAAAAACTCGATACATGGGTTCCTCACGAACTGAAAGAATCACAGTTAACACAACGCATTAGCAGCTGCGATTTGCTAAAGAAACGTAATGAAAATGATCTATTTTTAAAACGACTGATAACTGGCGATGAAAAATGGGTTGTTTACAACAATATCAAGCGGAAAAGATTGTGGAGCAGGCCAGGTGAACCAACTCAAACAACATCAAAAGCTGATATTCATCAAAAGAAGGTTTTGTTATCAGTTTGGTGGGATTACAAAGGAATTGTCTACTTTGAACTCTTACCACCCAACCGAACGATCAATTCTGATGTCTGCATTGAACAACTAACGAAATTAAACAATGCAGTTGAAGAAAAGCAGCCCGAATTGACAAATCGAAAAGGTGTTGTATTCCATCATGAAATGCAAGGCCACACACATCTTTGGTCACTCGGCAAAAATTAATGGAGCTTGGTTGGGATGTTTTGCCACATCCACCATATAGTCCTGACCTTGCACCATCTGATTACTTTTTGTTTCGATCTTTACAAAACTCCTTGAATGGTAAAAATTTCAATAATGATGATGATGTCAAATTGTACCTGATTCAGTTTTTTGCTAATAAAAACCAGAAGTTTTTTGAACGTGGGATTATGATGCTGCCTGAAAGATGGCAAAAGGTCATTGATCAAAATGGGCAATACATTACAGAATAAAGTTATTTAGTTCCATGAAAAAATTGTCTTTGATTTTCTTTTAAAAATCCGCAATTACATAGTTGCCGACCCAATAGATAGTTAATATGCTAATTAGAACAGACAGCAGAACGACCTTCTGGAATGACCAGTAGGCAGGGCCTACTCTTGCATGATTTTTGTGCATTGGGCCACTAGTAAATATGTAAAATCTATGTCATAATTATTTTAAAACTAGTATTGGTTCTTCCATTAGTTAAATATAAATTTAGGTGTTCTTGGAGTTGAAATATTTTAACATGAAATTTTTACAAACTGTATAGTGCCAAAAATCAGAAAATTGAATTATGTATTGAATCACTACAGGACCAATTGCTTGATTCTGTATGTTCTTTACTAAACAAAGTGATGAAAGACCTTTGTTCAGAATCATTTTCTTAATAGACAAAGAACTCGTTATACCATCCCCTAACGTTTGACTTAGGCTCAGGAGAGTTTCCCCTAAATTAAACAAGAAGAAATAAAGAAATAAAAGAACCATACCAAGCAGTTGAATAATACATAGCCATTTAAACTACACTGTAAAAGAATATGACATGAGGAAATGCTTATATAGTATATTGAATGAAAATTGTAGGATACCAAATATCATAATATATGATTTAAATTAATACCAAACAAAAATAAATGTACTGAAATATAACCAAATATTTTAAGTGACTGTTGGAATAAAATAAAATGCTCATAATTTTTACTTTTCCCATATTTATTTTTTTATTTTTAATATTTCTCATCTATAATAATAAAAGGGTAATATGCTAATTTGACTGGTCAACTTGACATCTTCCAGACTTCTGACTTCCTTCCAGACAAAGTCATCGTGGTGGGGGCCAAGACGGAGGTGGTTAGCGGTAATCAGGCCGGCAAAAGAGCAAGCAGTTAGGGGCAATCAGGCTGTCAGAGGAGTATGCAGTTAGAGACAAGATCAAGCTGGCAAGGGAGGTTAGTTGGATGGATCAGGCCAGCAGGCAGAGGCAATTAGGGGTGATTAGTCAGGTAGGCAGAGGCAGTTAGGGGCAGTCAGGCAGACAGGCAGGCAGGCAGGAGAGTGGTTAGGAGCCAGCAGTCCTGGATTGTGAGAGGTAATATCCAATGGCCAGCAGTCAGACATACCCCAAGGGGTCCCAGATTAGAGATGGTGCAGGCCAGGCTGAGTGACCCGCCCCCCCCCCATGCACAAATTTCATGCACTGGGCCTCTAGTATGTTATATTTATTAGTTTTTAAAAAATATATAATCAGTAAAACAAATATATTTTTAATACAAAATGGGATAAAAGTAGGTTTATAATTGTGAGTTCGTGAAACACATAGTTTAATTTTGTAGTGTTATTATTATATTATTTTTCCATATGGAACAATTGTAAACCCACGTTTGCTCCACCCTGTAGAGCAGTGGTTCTTAATCACTGAAGATATTTTTGTCACAACTTGGGGGAGTATGTATGCTATTGATACTTTGTGGGGAGAGGCCAGCAATGCTGCTAAACCTCCTGCAGTCCACAAAACAGTCCCCCACACCAAAGTGTTATCTAGCACAAACTGTTAATCATGTTGACATTGAGAAACCCTGTAATAGAATGAAAGCATCCAAAATATCCTAAATGTGAAGTTGACTAATCAAATTATGATGTATTCATCAATATAATAGACTATTGTGTATAGCTTAAAATTTGTTCTGCCAAATTATCTATTGAGATGGCAGTGTTTTCACACCCTAAGCAATCTATGTTTCCTCACAGGAAAGCTCTTTGGTATGCTCTCAATTATATTCTCTTTTGTTACGTTCATGTTCTCCTTGTATTTCTGACTAGGAGAAGAATTCTTTGGTAGCCAGATCAGCACTTACCACTTCCTTCAACATATCTTCCAAAATCCTAGTACAGAGAAGGGAATTACTCATGGTTAAGTGTTTATATCCCCTGAATATTTCATTGGTCCATGTCTGAACTCCAACTCAGACAATGTTCCCCAATGTATGACAGACAGGTCTGTTTGCTCTCTGGGGTCACATTTTGTATAGTCATCATAATTGGTGGAAGAAAATATTTTTCATGCCTATTTAACATTCCAGCATAAAAGTTCTTGAACAAAGCCATTGGCTCAACTGTGTTATGTCCTTATCTTTGGACCAAACCATGAACAGGTTAAGGTTATTATAAATGGCTCAACCATGCCAATGCTTATGTTAAAGAAAGGTAAGGTCAGGTCTGTCATGAGGTGAAATAAGAAAATGGTGCTGATGGTCAAAGGCAATTGTCACCATGAAATTATATTAGAGGTATTTTGATTAGCATTATAATGGCTCTATGTATTCTAGGCTTCATACCCTTAAAGATAATATTTCATTTCTTAAAGGAAGCTTTTTGCTTTCATGCTTTCTATTAGTGTTTCTTTTTTTGGGTCGGGGGGAGGAGAAATAAACTTTTATGTCTTCTTGTTTTAGTTCTGTATAGATGAAACACCAAAAGGGCATTACACTTAATGTTTCAAGATTCTTTGTCATTGAACATTATGTATGATTACCAGTATAAAACTAATGTGAATGGGAATATTAAGTCCGATTATGCACTGCACATATAAAGGCAATTCCAGAAAGCTTATTTGTCCCTTGATATTTCAGTAGATTGTGTAAATGTGCCCTATAGCTCCAAAACAATTCAAGGATTTTGCTTACAGGAAGAGGCCATATAATCTTTGGCAAGCACAGACCATATCAAGATTGACATATAATTTCCTGAAATGTTCCACTGACATCATTACAATTTATACTTAGGGAAGAATAGCAACCAGAACAATCAACACAGCTGCTTTAAAAAAACATAGTAGAATTGAAGCAATATTCCTAATGCAGCTTGAGGGCAGCAACAATGACAAGAAATATAGATAATTGCTTTCTGAGGTAAGGGGCACTATACTTATCGTAGGAGGAGAAAAAATATATACAAACAAATAAGAGCAGGATTCAGGTGAATTTGAAGGAAATCAGAAAAAAAGCTGGTGAGAAGAAACTCCTTTAGTACTAGCATCAGGTAGTATATGTCCACGCTGAAACCCCAGTTTATTATCCCAGCACACCTATAACCGAAGTCTCCAGAGCCACTTAGGCAATGCCTCAGGAGTTGCTCCAGACCTCTGTCAAATGCTATATTTGCCTAACTGGTTCCATCATTCAGTTTTCTTTCTAGTCAGTGGTTTTAAGTATATTCACAGTATAAGCATATCATGTATATACTTGTAATAAGTATACTTCTACATAGTATAAATATATTAAATATATTGTATTATAGTGGAACTTTCACCTTAATCAAATTTTAGAATGTTTTCATTACCCCACAAAGAAAATGTATGGTCACTAGAATTCACTCCCCATTCCTCTCCACATTCTCAGTTCTATCTAAACACCAACCTACTTACTGTTGCCATTGATTGGCCTGGACATTTGATATGAGCCTTATCACATAATATGTGTACTTTGTGATGGACTTCTTTCACTTAGCATTATATTTTCAAGGTTCAACCTTATCTAGTGTGTATCAGTACTTCATTCATTTTTATGGCTGAATAATATTCCATTGTATTGATATGCTATATTTTACTTATCCATTTGTTAGTTATTCAATGTTCGGGTTATTTCTTCTTTTGGCAATTATTAAAAATGCTGTTTGAACATTCATGTACAAGTTTTAATGTGGACATATTTTTTCATGTCTCTTGAGTATATGTCTGGGAGTGGAATTGTTAGTTCACAGGTTATGTTTAATATTTTGAAGATATCCCAAATCGTTTTACAAATTGACTTCAACATTTTACATTATCTCCAGCAGTTATGAAACTTTCAATTTTTCCACATTCTTGCCAGAACTTTTTAATATATATATATATATATATATATATATATATATATATTTAATTTTATTCATCCTAGCAGGTATGAGTGGTATCTCATTGTGGTTTTAATTTGTATCTTCCTAATGACTAATGATATTTAGCCTCATTTCATATGCTTATCACCATTTCTATCTTTTTGCAAAAGAACTTTTTTTTAATATTTTAGTTGGGTTATCTTTTCATTATTGAGTTGCAAAAGTTCTTTATATATTCTGAGTACATTATTGGACATATGATTTCTAATATTACCCTATTCTGATTTTTTCCTCTCTTTCTTGAAATTAAACTTGATAGATTGATGTTTTTCGTCAAATTTGGGAAGTTTTTAGTCATGAAGTCTTCAACATTTTTCCTGCTTCTTTGTCTCTCTTCTCTCGTTCTTGTACTCTCATTATGTGTCTTACTCTATATAATGATCTACTTTTCTCAAATGCTTTCCTCATTTTTCTTCATTAACTTTTCTTTTTGTCTTCAAATTGAATAATCTTTATTGATCTATCTTTCAGATAGCTGACTCTTCCTTCTGACAACTCAAATCTGTTCTTAAATCTCTAGTGAATTTTTCATTTGTCAGACTTTTTTATTCCAGAATTTCCATTTTTTAAAATAATTTATATTTCTTTATTGCTTTTCTCTCTTTGCTAAGATTATTATTGCCCATTTCTGTCATTTTTAAAACATATTTCCCTTTGCTGTTTGAACATTCTTATAGTAGCTACTTACAAATCTTTGACTGCTAAACCTACTCCCTTAAAGGCAGTTTTTCCTGACTGCTACCCCCCAACTCTCCTACACACACTGTGTATAGGTCATGTGTTTCTATTTCTTTACATGTTTCATAATTATTTAGAGAAAATTGATATTTTAGATAACATCTTCAAGCAACTCTAGATATTGATCTCCACCTGGGGATTTTCGTTGTTCTTGTTTGTTTGCTTGTTAATTGCTTAGTGACTTCCTTGTATTTGTTCAGTAAAGTCTTTCTCCACAGTTTGCAGCCTCTGATGTCTCTTAGAGATTCCAGACTTGGGCACACACTATCAGGATGACTGTGGTTTTAGCCAGGCTCCTTATTTTTTAAAAAATACATTGTTATTGATTTCAGAGAGGAAGGAAGAGGAATAGATAGAAACATCAATGATGAGAGAAAATCATTGATCTGCTGCCTCCTGCACGCCCCCTATTGGGTATTGAGCCTGCAACCCAGGCATATTCCCTTGACCTGAATCAAACCCTGGATCCTTCAGTCTGCATGCCTGACACTCTATCCACTGAGCCAAACCAGCTAGGCTAGCCAGGCTCTTGAGCTGTCTCATTCTTTCATCTATCTGCTTCTGTTGGCAAGCTCTTTACATGTCGGGATTGAAAGCAGAAGTCCTAAATAATGTTTAAAGACATTTTAATAATCATTAGGTTCTGTTTTAAATCTATTAAAATGCATATCAAATTTTATACCTTGGTAATTCTTATTCTGTCCTCAAAAATTTTTAAACATTCAAGAAAATATTACTTAATAAAAATGTTTATTTCTCTGTATGCAATCTCCAGAGAACTATCCAACTCTTTTGTGAATATTGTACCCATGGTAACTCTTATTCTATTCTCAAAATCCTTAAGCATTCAAGAAAATGTTACTTAATTCTAACTTTTATTCCCCAATATGCATTCTCCAGAGAGTTATCAGCCTCTTTTTTTAATACAATTTTGATCACTGTTTATAAGCACGCAAAAATGGATAAACAGAATGTTCTCATTAGTTGAGATTTGAATCTTTCCATAACTGGAAGTGATTCTAAATAATAAAGCTTCCTAAAATAATTTGTTGCAGCCATAACTAGAGCAACTGCTATTCAACTTTATTTTGCAAATTATTATTAGATTACTGTTTTTGTTACTATTTTAGTTTCTCTTTCATGTAAAAAGGTGCATTTAAATAAGTCAATTGTAACTAAAACAAAAGGAGGTAGAAATTAAAAAAAATTTCTAAGGGAATTTGTTAATATTTATTATTATTTTTAAAATATATTTTATTGATATTTTACAGAGATGGAGAGAGATAGAGAGTTAGAAACATCGATCAGAGAGAAACATTGATCAGCTGCCTCCTGCTCACCCCCTACTGGGGATGTGCCCTCAACCAAGGTACATGCCCTTGACTGGAATTGAACCCGGAACCTTCAATCCACAGGCCAACACTCTATCCACTGAGCCAAACCAGTTTTGGCAAGATTTATTATTAATACATAAGATATTTTTGCAATTTACTCTGCCAATATTATTATTTGTATTTTTTATAATAAGTCTAAACATACAATATTTTTCCTATAATTTGTATGCAATAAGACTTTTCTGGCAACAGACTCATGTTAATTTTAATTTGTAGAACATTATGCAATATGTGGTTCTCTATAATTAATTGTTCAATAAATCCTAATACCATAATTATAATGTTATACTTCAACATGGAGCTCAACTGTTTATTTTTGCCATTGATTAACTTTTAACTATTTTCTTATCCTTTTCATGTAAGTAGCTCTGTTTTCCTAATACTGTGTGGCCTAAATTATCTTTGGTTCCTTTTCCCTTTTTCTGGAGGTCTGAGTGATACTATGAGGAGTCAAATATAACATTTATTTTATAAAGTTATGTTAGGTGAGAGAGGCTCTTGTTGGAAGTATGTGGAGCCTTAGAGGAGTGTGTTCTTCTTTCTCTTCTTAAATATTATTAAATTTCCTGTATCATGATTCATTTCATCTAGTGCAGCTAGAGCTTGGATTGGACAGTGATAAAATATTTCATAGTGTGGGGTACACTTTATTATTGCAATAATTTCTTTAATTCACCTTCACTCTCTGGGACTTGTGCTTCAGAGAAAATCATCTCTAGTAGCCACATGCTTAAAAGCCACTTACTTCCTATTAGTCTGGAATGGTGATTCATGAATATTCATGACAATTTTGAGGTCATTGAGAATGATCTCAGGAATTTAGAGGAAAGTGTAGACTTCAGAGTCATGCCATAGATAATTGATATATTTTCTGGCTTTCTCCTTTTCAGTTTATGGCAAAAAATTATGGATTTAAAAAAAAAAATTGGTAACATTTTTGTAGTTTTTTTTATTTTTTATTCTTACTGATGAAATGTTTTACTAGGCTTGACTTCATTTTTATTAGCCAAAAAGTGCAAAAAACTGTGTTTCAAGTTAAGTATATGTGATTTATTTAATTATCTAAGGGAACCTACCAGTATATCAATAACTATTGAGCCCACAACCCAGGCATGTGCCCTTTACCAGAATCCAACCCTTCAGTCCACAGGCCGATGCTCTATTCACTGAGCCAACATTCTAGGCCTAGGGCAACACACAATCATTTAAAAAAATTTATTTACCTTCTTGTCTCAGTAAGAGGGTTTCATTCCTCTGTTCTTTTTGGATAATTTGGGTGTTGGAATTTCTGATTCTTTGAGAATCCCTTCTCTGTAATTCCAAGTCAGGAGAAAGAGCCAAGAGTAGTGATCTTGAAATCAAGCTCTGAAGATTCTTTGAAGATTTCTTGCATCATCTTAAAATCAAAGAGGTCAAGTGGGAAGGAACCTTTGTTAACCAGAATAGTTGTTCCTATTGTTGTTATTGTTCTCATTCTGATACTGATTTAATTTTGATTCTTCTTCTCCTCCTCTTCCTCCTCCTTTTTTCTATCTCTCTATTTCTTTCTATATTGTGTTTCTAGGTTAAATTTAATAGCACAAAGCAGCTTGCTATTAAAAATTAAAAAAAAACTCACTGACTATACTATGTCTTGAAAAAAATTCATTACATTTGAGATAATTTGTTGTTGTTGTTGTTAATCTTTACCTGAGGATATTTTTCCTTTGATTATTTATTTATTTATTCATTTGCTTATTTATTTAATTAATTTTTAGAGAGAGTGGAAGAGGGAAGAAAATATAAGAGGGAATATCAATGTGAGAAATACATATCAATTGGTTGCTTCCTGCAGGAGCCCCAGCCAAGGAGGAGCCTGCAACCACGTACATAACCTTGACCAGAATTGATCTTGGTCCACAGCCGAAGCTCTATCCACTGAGCCAAGCCAGCTAGTACAAGATCAAATTTAGAGTGAACATGGATCTCACTGATCTTATTTCTATTCTGGAAGTACTAGATTTTAGCATTAATAACCTATATGAAAATAACTAATATATTTTGAAGTAGAGTATAAGAGGTGATGGTCATATGAATTGAATGCTATGAAGTCAGAAATATTCTAAAATAAAAAAAAAGAAGGCAGTATTGGAAACTTTTATGATTAATGATAGTGAATTACGAATGACTGTCAAGTGTTATCACAATCTAATCATCACAAAGAATGTTCTCTAAAGTTAGGGTCTTTACATTTAAGCATGATATATATAATCAAAATATAAAAATTAAGAATGAGCCAAAATTCAGTAGATCTTTCATAAATTACTAGAGGCCTGGTGCATGAAATTCGTGCTTGGGGGGGTGGGTTCCCTAAGCCCAGCCTGCACCCTCTCCAATCTGGGGTCCCTTGAGGGATGTCCCTCTCACAATCTAGGACTACTGGCTCCCAAATGCTCACCTGCCTGACTACCTGATTGCTCTTAACCATTCCCTTGCCAGCCTGATCAACACTTAACTGCTCCCTCCCCTCATGGCCTGTTCATCCTTAATTGCCCTCCCTTACTGGCCCAATTGCCCTAACTACCCTCCCTTGTCAGCCTGGTCACCCCTAACTGACCTCTCCTGCTGGCCTGATCAACGTTATCTGCCCTCCTCTACAGGCCTGGTTCCTCCCAACTGCCCTCCCCTGCTGGCCATCTATCTTTTTTTTTTAAATATATATTTTATTAATTTTTCACAGAGAGGAAGAGAGAGGGACAGAGAGTTAGAAACATCAATGAGAGAGAAACATCGATCAGCTGCCTCCTGCACACCCCCTACTGGGGATGTGCCCACAACCCATGGACATGCCCTTGACCAGAATCGAACCTGGGACCCTTCACTCCACAGGCTGACACTCCATCCACTGAGCCAAACCGGTTTTAGCTGACCATCTATCTTATGGTGGCCATCTTGTGTCCACAGAGAGGCTGCCATCTTTGACCACATGGGGGCAGCCACCTTGTGTGTTGGAGTGACAGTCAATTTGCATGATACCTCTTTATTATATAAGATGCTAATCGTTGATAAGTTGGTATGTTAGAATTTATGGGTATTAACGGTAATTTTTTAATTGCTTCCAGACACTTAATCAATTTTGCAGTCTCACAACTGATGATGAGTCTATACTTATATATGACTTATTGGATACCCACAGAGGTGACAGATAAGAAAAGAATATAAGAAGGAAATAGTGAAGTCTGAAGAATAATGTGTAAGTGAACTATACCTTTCAATGGCATGAAGTGCAAAAAATATGTAACATTTTGTTTTTCTAAAATTCATAAAAATTGGGTTAAATGTTTTTCTATGCTGAAAAAGTGGAGTAATCATGTATACTATTTCTTAAAATATTAATATTTCAAAGATATTTCTCATAAAGATCATTTTGGTGGGAAATAAGAATAGAGGGCTAAAAAGCAATATGTGAATAATTGGTGCAAATTCTTAGATTAGGAATTAGATGTGATTTTTATTGAGCATTTTGAGCATTGTTTTTGGTGTTGTTGGGCCCGAAGTTGTGCATCAGGGCTATCCTTCTCAGTTTAATATACTCATGGGCAATGGTGAGTTAGAGTCCTTCCTGGGGAAAAGAAGGCATTCCTTCTATGAGCACACATCTTATTTTTTTTTAAATAAGAATATAAATTAAGCTTTTATTAGTCAGCTACTTGGTGTTAGATACTATGCAAAATGCTTTATTTGTGTTTATTAAATATTTACTGCAATCCTAGAAGGTCCATCTAGTTATCCTTTTAGATGTGAATTTTCAGATGAGGTTTAGTCATTCCAAAATGCAGACTCCCTTAAAAGAAGCTTGTAAGTATCAGTCATTACTTAATATTTCATATTTGAAGCATTGCCTGGCACATAGTAAGAATCAATAAATAATTATTTAAAAATTATTGACAGAACTAAGGCTTATAAAACTTTAAAAATTTATTCACAATAAGCAGTAGAAGTGAAATTTTATTCAGAGCTGCCATTTAGATTCTGTATATTCTTGTCTTATATTAAAATAGATATTAATAATTCATATGCAAATAAAATAATGTTTCATAGGTAGTCATTGAAATGAGAAATGAATTATGTAAAAGGCCTATTGAAAGGATAAAAATTGCTAATTTGATAATATTTACGGTAGTCCAGCTAGATAATGGAGCTTGGATTCTGTGATTCTTTTGGAATAGAAAAGAAAATACAGATTTGAAAATGCAGAGTCAGAGTTGGAAAATTGGTGTTTATATGTATGAGTATATGTGCACATACAACAGAAGGAAATAGTTGGTGGGGTTCATATAGCAAATGATTCTAAGATTTTGACTTTGGGTGAGTGGAATATGGATGGCACTAGTTTACATGGAGCAGTATAGCCTACATAGGAAGTGGGGGTTCACATATGGTCTCATCTCTTCTTTATTTGATTAATCCCTTGAATATCCATAAGAATTCATAAGAAATTCATTGTCTCCCATTTGTGATCTTTTCTCTAATTCTTGTAAATCGTGCAAGAACTCTGCTATTTACTCCATCCCAGAAGGATGGGGTGATTAGTGGATAGCCCTGCTTCCAAGGGAACTGGGAATTATTCTATTTCATTCTCACTGCTTCTTGCTAACATATGTTCCTGTTTAGAAATTCTCCTCACTTCTGCCAAAACCGGTTTGGCTCAGTGGTAGAGCGTCGGTCTGCGGACTGAAAGGTCCCAGGTTCGATTCCGGTACATTGGTTGTGGGCACATCCCCAGTAGGAGGTGTGCAAGAGGCAGCTGGTCGATGTTTCTCTCTCGTCGATGTTTCTCACTCTCTATCCCTCTCTCCTACTCTGTAAAAAATCAATAAAATATATTACAAAAAAAAAAAAAGAAATTCTCCTCACTTCATGGGGACTTCCCTCCTCTAAAGCTATGTCCTTATTCTGGTCTCTCTCTACTGGTAGCAGCAGTGTCCTATACATGAGTTGCAAGATTAGAACTCTCTGACTTTAAGACTGCATGAGGTACATCTTTTTCTAAAAAGTAAATTGTTTGGCCAAATAATTTACCAGAATGAGTTTTCATCATATGCCCACCTGACCTCTCAAATATTTTGGATCTTGTGTTGAATAAGCAAATGATCTTCTTTTTCTGGGATTGTTTAATTTCAGGGCTTCCATGTTCTTTCTTATCATTGAGCCTTCATTGAGCTACCAACATTTACATAAATATATTAAGTATCTAAGAGTGAGAATTGGGATTTTTGTCTCTTCTGACACAGAAGATCTAGACACTTGTTTATCTTAAGGCATCTTTGGCTAAAGTACTAAGACAATACTAATATTTCCCCTAAAATAATAGATTTATCCATATAAGTTTCGGGAAAATGGTCTTTTATAGGAGGCCTACTGTAAAAGTTAGCCTGTGGCCTTTAACCTTAGATCTTGGATGGTATAATTTCAAAAGAAATGCTTAATTTCCTTAACTTTCTGCTTTATTAGACAGTCTACATGAATGCTGGTTTAGGCCTTAAGAGAGATAATAGAAAGTAATGCTCATTGAAGAGAGAGTGTGAGCTGATGTCCTTAGTTCCAACATGATAAAGAGAGTCCTCAGAAGTGACATGTGGAAAACCATTTCATAAGTCAAAATGATGAAACAGTATCCAGTATCCAGATTTTATTACTGGATACTGATTCTTGGAATTATCTTGATTATATTATCTCATGGTGGCTTTGATGAGATGACTTTTGAGGGCTCTTCTTAGTCTGTGAATATAAATTAAAAGAAAAAGAATTAGGAGGCAAAGGGAAAGTTGAGTGAGTTAAATTTATGCTCAGCTTGATCCACTTGCTAACTGATTATTATTTTCTATCACTACTAACTTATTTTCCCTTCCACATTTCCTCTTAAGAGTTTGTTCATATATTCACATGAAATAATGGCATGAAATACCCAGGACCTTCTAACAATGAAATGTATTTCCTCTTTTCTGAACTGTTAATATTAGACATTTGTGGGTGTGAATTATGGCATACCACTATTTTATTATTATAATGAATAGTTATTTTATAATGCCTTGATTTTTTATGCTAATTCTGCACCCGTGCATGTACAGAGTTTTTAATGAGTTTTAATTATCCTTCATTGTGACAAACTAATAAAAAGGTAAAAGGCAAAAAGCAGGGTCATTTACTTCAATCATATAATAAGCTTCAAAGCCTCAATAGTTGCAACTACTGATGATCAGCCTTGGTGGGATAATGTAGGGTATTTGGTATTTGGCACGCTCCAAATCTGCACCTACCCACCTTCCTCTGTACGTAAGTTATTTGTCTGGATAAATTAGGTTTTGAGGCTTTTGTTTATTTTCTTCTGTGAAAAACACTATCTTCCACTTCCAGTCATTGAAAAATCAGAATGTATTAGGTCATATCCTGTGTAGGAAATGAAACAAAAAAAAATTAATGGATGTTTGTAGACTAAATCATCTCATTTAGAATATGCCCTTGTTTTAGAAGTCAGTCTCTTCTCTCTCTCTCTCTTTCTCTCTCTCTCTCTCTCTCTCTCTCTCTCTCTCTCTCTCTCTCTCTCTTTCTCTCTCTCTCTCTCTCTCCCCCCTCCCTTTTTGTTTATTAATCCTTACCCAAGGATATTTCCCATTGCTTTTTTTTGTATGTGTCTATTCTTCCCTGAAGCTTTATTTTTTTAAATTATTTTCTTTATTGATTAAGGTATTACATAGATGTCCTTATTGCCTCATTACCCCAACCAGGGCCAGAGAACCTGAAACCAAGGTACGTGCCCTTGACTGAAAATTGAACCCAGGACCCTTCAGTCCACTGGCTATCTACTGAGCCAAATCAGTGAGGGCTCTCTCTCTTTTCATTTTAAAGGAAGAAATGTGGAATAGGATTTATAATGAGTAATTCCCAAGCATGAAAAAAAAGAAGAATTGTAATATATTGTAAATTGCAATCTCCTGTATAAATCTCTCACTGAGGAAAGTTATCAACCAAAATAGTAATACAATTGTTACCAAAAGCAGTAAAAACATGTGGTTGTTTTTAATCTTTCATTTGCTTCCCAAAAGCCCAATGTTCTTTACAAATCACAGTTTTAAATCTACATAATCAGGGGGGTTAATCAGCAGCAGGTATTAATCTTCATTTTATAAGCTGCAAAAACTCATGTGCTGAGATAAGGCTTCCCTGAGATCATATAGGTAGTCCACAGAGCTAAAAGGATTTAGGTTATGGGACTCCAAAACCATTCATTGCTCTTTAGATAATAAATCTATTTCAGCAAATGTAATTTGTGCCTTAACTAAAATTTGCTTAGTTTTAAACTTTTTATTCACTGAAATAACCAACAAAATGGAAAATGCATAATCGCTAATTTACAGAACATTTTATATCCTGTAATTAAGACTCCGTGAGTCAAGTTATATAGTGTCAGCTTTATTTCTTTTAGGAGATATTGGAAATGAGGCACCTTGTATCTGTAACTGACTTTGACTTAGGGGAAGCTAAATTCACTTTTTGCTTGTACAATTTTATTGGTCAAAATTTATTGGTGCTTTCACACAGAGTATAGATGTTTAACAAATATAACATATCGTCATGCATTTTTCTCATGCACAAGCTCTTTTGTGATTCTGTAATCAGTTAATGTATTTTCTTGGACTTACTTAAAAATATATAGTTTAGAATTGCTCAGTTCATTTTAGTTGCATTACTAATTTCCTGTACTTTATTAATTTTTGTCATTGTGGCAGTTGTGTTAAACTCATGAGTAAATTCTAAGCAAGATTCATGCCAGTATACATGTATGAATTAGATCTGGGAAAAAGACATATACAAAAGTGGGATTGGGCTGAGTTGAAGAGATCATGTCCCCAGTATCAGAAGTCCAATTCAAGCTTCAGTTAAACTCTTTGTCAATCTGACCAAGTACATGTAGACCATTATTTATAGGTGCCGAGTTTTAAGGGGAAGAAAATGCATCATTAATATGCAAAAGTCATTAATGTAGAAAAATCAATTGTTAAATAATTGCTATATATAAAAGTCCCAGGTGGTCTCTATAATCAATATGAAATGAATTTGTGGAATTTGAGTCAAGTGATTTAAGAAAAGCATTTCAGAAACAAAAATGCAAATCATAATTTCTCATTATTTTTATGAACCAAATTTTCTTCTTCCTTTGCTTATTTTACAAAGCTATAAATGTGCATCAGTGACATTGAGAATTGGTTGGTTCCTGGATTTTTGCCTAATGTCTCATTGATCCAGAGTCAATAATGACTGACTCCACAATGGCTAAAATGCTTCCCAAGATTGTGTATTACTATGTGGTTTATATCTAGTGCCAACATCTCTCCAAGGAAAAAAATAACTATTTATAAATTCCATAGATTAAGAAAAAAAAAGAAAATGTTTCATTCAGTTGTACAAATGATAAGTATAAACAAAAGGATACTAAGGTATTTATACAAAAACACACAATGAACATAAACTAAAATGGCAGACTTTGATGTCATGTTTTTTTTTTTTTAAGTCAACAAATAAGTGCTGGTAAGGATGTGGAGAAAAGGGAACCTAGCATACTGCTGGTGGGGATGCGGACTGGTGCAGCCACTATGGAAAACAGGATGGAGTTTCCTCCATAAGTTAAAAAATGAATTGCTATTTGACCCAGTGATTCCACTTACAGAAATCTAGCCTAAAAATTCTGAAACACCAATCACAAAGAATATATGCACCCCTATGTTCATAGCAGTACTATTTATAATTTAAAAATTGCATTTTAAAATAAAAAAATAGATTTTTTTAAAATTAATTTTATAATAGTGATTTCAGCTTCACTCTTTTATCCATATAATATTTAGCTAAAATGTGTATTGATAAGAATACCTTTCCTGACCCAATTTGTGTTTATTAGAAAATTACATTAGATCAGTTTGGCTAAGCTACTGATATTTTTAAAATGTACATTTTGTAAATTGTGGAAATGCAATGTCCTCACAGGATTTATGGTACCCTCTGGGTTTAGTCCTCTCCCAAAGGATCTGTAACTTCTGCAGGGTACATTGTTTTATGTTTTTATTGAAGCTTCACTAGAATCATAGGGCACAGTCAGGGTGATGCTGATTCAATAACTCCACTTTCCTTAGTACTTTAAAAGTCACTTTCTTTTATTACATTTGATTTCTCTGAACTTTTACCAATTCCTCTTGGGCTTTCCTGAATATATTAAGATGTATAAAACACCAAACTATGATGCCTGAAACCTGACAAATGAAAAAGCCATTCTGGCTTCCTACAAGAAATGTATTCTAGATTACTATAAGTGTTTAGTTTGGATATTCTAAAAGAAATTTAAACAGTGAAATACGTTAATGTGAATTATGTTCTGAAATCATCACCATGTATTCTTTGCAAATCATTCAGCAATTGCATAGTGAATTATTATTTTTTTAAAGTGTTGGGCACTTAATGAGTCACATGAAATTTATTGAGATTCTTTCTATATGTTATCTAATTTATTCATCACAACTCTGTGGAGTCAGTACTATTAATACCAGTATTTTATAAAAGAGGAAACTGATAGTGAGGTTGTTATCCTCCAAAATTGGTAGAAAGTGTAGAGCTGGCTTTGAACTTAGAAGTTTATTTTAAAGTTCAAGTCTTTATTCACATAGTACTCAAAATAGAGTTTGAGTAATCAATAAAATATATATATGGTTTACATAATGGTGAATCTTAACTCTGAACAACTACTTTCCAAATACTGAGAGTTTCCCAGTAAAGACTACGGTGGCTACAGTGTGGTATTGTGTGGTTTAGGATGAAACCACAGTAATGAGGAAATAGTTGGAACAAAGTAGATGATAGTGATAGCGGATAAATCGCAGAAATCATTTTATAATTAAGATAGTTCATTAATGTCCATATTTTGTTGTTGCAAATGAAAATGCTGACAGAAATTCAAAGTGGATGTAAAAGTAATAAGATTTGAAATATGGGCTCTGAGGTTATCTGGATTCAGATATTTCCACTTACTTTCGTCATTACTTAACTATCTACCCATCTTCCTCATCATGCAATATAATTTGCCTTACATATGGTTATGTATACCTTTTATTCTCTCTCTACATCAACTAAACTTATAGATGGCAGAATTATGTTAAAATGGCCCTAACCTGTTTGGCTCAGTGGATAGAGCGTTGGCCTGGGCACTGAAAGGCCCTGGGTTTGATTCTGGTCAAGGGCACATGGTTGCTCCATCCCCAGTAAGTGGTGCTCAAGAGGCAACTGATCAATGATTCTCTCCCATCATTGATGTTTTCTATTTTGTCTCCTCCCTTCCTCTCTAAAATAAATAATATACATAACAATAAAGATGTAATATGCAAATTGACCATCACTCCAACACACAAGATGGCTGCCCCCATGTGGTCAAAGATAGCTTGCCCCATATGGATATAAGATGGTTGCCACAAGATGGCCAGCAAGGGAGGTCAGTTGTGGGTAACCAGGCCTGCACAGGAGGGCAGTTTGGGGTGGCCAGGCCTGTAGGGGATGACAGTTAGGGGTTACCAGTCTGGCAGGGGAGGGCAGTTAGGGGTAACAAGACCTGCAGGGGAGGGCAGTTAGGTGAGACCAGGCTGGCAAGGGAGTGAAGTTAGGGGTGACCAGGCCTGCAAGGGAGGGCAGTTGGGGGCGACCAGGCTGCCTTGAGAGGGCAATTAGGAACGACCAGGCTGCCTTGAGAGGGCAATTAGGGGCAACCAGGCTGGCAGGGGAGGGCAGTTAGGGGCAATTGGGCCTGCAGGGGAGCAGTTTGACATTGATCCAGCAAAGGAGTGGTTAGGGGGTGATTGACTGGCAGGCAGAAGTCGTTAGGGGCAATCAGGAAGGCAGGCATATTTCATAGATCTAGAAAGAACTCTCCAAAAGTTCATCTGGAATAAAAAAGACCCCAAATAGCTTCATCAATCCTGAGAAAGAAGAACAAAGTAGGAGAGATATAAATACCAGATATCAAGCTATAATCCAAAGCCACTGTTCTCAAAATTGCCTGGTGTTGGCACAAGAACAGACATATAGACCAATGGAGAACCCGGAAATCATCCCAAACCTGTGTGCTCAATTAATATTTGACAAAGGAGGCAAGAACATACAAGGGAGTCAAGACAGTCTCTTTAATAAATGGCATTATGCCAAGCAAAATAAGCCAATCAGAGAAAGATAAATATTACATAATCTCACTTATTTATGAAATATAATGAATAACATAAACTGATGAACAAAAACAGATGCAGATACAGAAGCATCAATCAGACAGTCAAACCTCAGAGGGAAGGTGGGGGAGAGTGGGCGAAGGGGGGAAAATGAACCAAAGGACTTGTATGAATACATATAAGCCTAACCAATGGACACAGACAACAGGGATGGGAGAGGGGGGCATGGGAGGGTAAGGACACATTTGTAATACCTTAATCAATAAAGAAAAAAATAAAATACAAACAAAACAAACAAACAAAACACACACACACACACACACACACACACACACACACACACCAAAAACTCAATGGGAAATCTGGAAATAGAAAGAAAAATAATAATACAAGAATAAACTCTTTTGCATACTCACAAATGTAAACTACTTTTGCCCACCCCTGTATAATGGCTTATTTAGGATGGTTTTTATGAGGCTTGTCAAGATATAGCTATACGTTGCATAGCAAACTTAATATTAAATGACAAATATCATCAAAGAAGATACTTCGCAACCATTAAGGAAGAAGAAAATTACTATGCATCTATGCACTGCAAATAGTGTTAAAGCTAGGATAATAAATAAAATATAATTGAAATCCAGGGGGCTTTGAATATTAGTGTATAAAACCCTCTGATCTACAGTGTGTGTTAGAAGTGCTATAGGAAGATTGGCTGCAACTGTTGTGTGTTGGTCTCTTTGCACAGCAGGTGATGTGCTGAGCTTAATAAACTGCTGTTCAATTTTTTATTTAAAAAATAAGATGGGAGCTAAGTCACAATTGCTTTGGGCAAGTGTCTTATAAAAATGTTTGTTTTTGGAAGTAAGTTAATTTGATTAGAGAGCCATGAAATCTGCTCAACAGTGTAATGGAACATCAACTAAATTTGAACTGGCAAAAATCCAGGAACTTGAAAATTAATGAATATTTAGCACTGATATGCTCTGAAAATAGATATCTTAAATGTGAAGAAGAAAGAAGGGCAAGAGGGAAACATTGATAGACAGATAGATGGTGGATAAATAGATGATAGATAGATAGATAGATAGATAGAGATCCTATTGCTATTAATACATTTTTATTTCTTTCAAATAATATTGTGGCAAAATAATCACATAAGTGTGTCACCATATAATGTTATAACTGTGACATCAGGGATGATACTTTATTAATTATTTTTTTAATTTCCACCCTCAAAATTCATGCTTTTCATTTAGCACCATTTCAAATATTTGGTAAATTTTTGTTAAATAATAAATGAAAGACTTTATCAGCATGTACTTCATATTTATTGGATGTAGAGCAAGGAATTATGTTTTATGACAAATGAAGAGATTGCACTTCTTTTAAAAAATTAAAATGACTGTGAAAGACATTACTTTTATCTATAAAATCAATTGCTAAAGCATGAGAATGAATGAATAGCTAGAACAAACTGGCTTTATTAGAGATCAAATATTGATCTTAGTCATCAAGATGTTATGCATATATAACAATTTTCTCCATTTATCTTATTAAAAGAAAAAATAACATATTCTACCACCTCAAAAATGAATATAAAGGAGAGTACAAAAAGACAACATTTAATTATATAAAATGTAAGTTTCTAACCGCTATGTTGTATACTTGAAACTAATATAATATTTAATATCAACTGCAATTGAAAACAAAACACAAAACAAACAAAAAGATACATACATATATTATATATATATATATATTCAGTTGCCCAGATAAGACATCAGACTTGTATATACAATACAGTTAATTTATATTTATATTCTGCTTCATTTTCAAGCAACATATGCATTTTGCCTTAGCTCATTCCTTGGCTAGACATTGATTCTTAGACTATTCTCATCTCTAATCTGCAAACCAGTTTGAGTAACAGCAAGATTTGTTTGGTAATGGAAGAGATATGGCAGTGATAGTGGCAGCAGAGACATAGTAATAGATATGCTATGTGGCCTAAATAAAACAAGTCTTTAACTCAACAAACATTTATTTGTATCTCTAGATATACAACACTGTGTTAAGCCTGGTGACTTACAAAAGTGAATCAGAAGCAGGTCCTGCCCTTGAGGATCTTAGACTGCAGTGGAGGAAATAATTCACAGACATAAATAGTTAAGAGGAAAGGAATTTCTGTCACGGAAATTATCTCTTTGGTAGGACAGATTCATTCTTCATGTCAACAAGATTTAAATCTGTATTTGTCATCCTGTGTATTCTACTGACCATGAGTTTGGTCTGGGTATTTCCAAATCTATGTTAAAAAATGACCCACTATTTGTTACCTGCTCCCACATAATTGGCTTTATGGCTTAATTTCTTTGTCTCCACCCAACGCAATCAATTCCTAAAGTACTCAAGTTTGCTTTTAGATGCTTTGCTCTTTAGATGTTTTGTTTTTTCCTCCACTGATTATATTTCCTTGTTTTATGTGGGCGATCGTAGTATGTATCTATTTTCTTGTCTTAAGTATTGATGGAACTTTTATCACTTCCAGAGGTGTTCTTCTTTGCATACTTAATTATATGATTACTCTCTGTACTCCTTTTCTCATATTCCTTATTTAGTTCTCCATAATTGAAAGATTCTATGCGACCATCTTTCTTCACCTTTCCTCTTTAGCAACTCCATTGCCTAGACTTGAATTAGTCTTTGCCCAGGTGTCTTTAGGAGCCTTTAACATTTTTCTCTCTATCTTTAAGTCTTTCCCATTACTAATCCACCTTGAACAACAAAATAAATATAATAAAATTGTATTTTCAACATGCCCTCCTCATCTTCAAAAACATTTTCTAATTATTTTATTCTTGTCAACCTGAACCTAAAGTCCTCTGAATTTAGGGGCTCTATCATGTGGCCCTCTCCTGACTCAACTATATTTCTCACACTTCCTTAATGTTGATCTCTAGTCTAATCAGGCCATTCCTGCTTTTTCTGAGTACAACTTGGTCTTTCATATTTTAATCCCATATCTTAATGGATCCTGAATTCATTCATGGTCCTAGCAGGAAATGGATGGCATATTTTACCAGGTAAATTGGAGTGAGCTTAGTGGACTTTGTACAAAAATGTCTGCATGGCTTACTAAATCCTACAATCCAACTCTCAAACTAGTCATAGCAGAGGGAAGGTGTGGTTCCTGAAAGCAGAAACGATAGCTCTTTGGGAAAAGTTGCCTTAATAGGCTGTGGAATTGTCTAGATAAATACAACCAACACTATGGTGAGTTACTAGAGGAGAGAGTGCTGGGAAAAAATATTTCATGACATCCTTCTCCAACTCCCCACTTATTTCCTGCTGGTGCCTTTTAATAGCCAAGCCTAGCCAGAAATCAGAGGTGAGAGAAATATATGCAGTTCATACCACTTAAGTACTGGTGCACAAGCCAGGGTGAAGAAAGGTGGAACGTAAACCTGAAGACACAATTGGAGGATATCGAGCACAGTTCCAGCTTAGACTGTGACTTCTTTCTCGCCTAGTAGAGCCCTATCACATGATTTTGGTATGGAGAACCTCAGTCTACAAACATCTGAATGCCAGCTTAAATTTTCTATTTTCCATCTATTCACATGCTTTATTTGCCCACTAACTCATATTTGTATTCATGCTAGTTGGCTCAGGGGCCATAATAGAAAGCCATAGGACCTGCAATTGAGAAACTGAAGCCTGCAGGTTTCTTTGGAAAGATTAAACAATCGTGGAATATGATTTAATTAACAGAGAGGCTCTGTAAATTTTTACTTGAGACTGTTTGCATTTGGAGAGACAGTTTACATTTGTGGTTATTATTTAAGAACTAGACAGTGAAGTATATTATCAAAGGGATTTGGATTCAACAACTTCTTCAGTTTTTTTGTTTTTTGGTTTTTTTTCCCCCCCATGGATGTTGGAACATTATGAGATGGGAGATAACTTCTTAAAATAAACACATTTGATAATAGGGCTCTAGTTGGGAGGAAAGAGGATACTTGTCTTCCTCATTTTGTGGTCTCTGATCTTTACAAAAATGATTTTTCTATCAATTACTTAAAATCAAGAAGATTAGTGGAAAGGTAGAGATGCATGACACAAGTTTCATGTACATTATCTGTTGGTCGGCCAATATCCACTTCCCTTTTCTCCTGTTAAAAGTATATTCCTATTTTTGTTGAGGCTTTGTCATTCTTCCTTCAGCCTATGTATTTTGGAGGGTTGAACCCCCATCTCAGCCATGGAAGGGAAACCTCATTGGCCTACTCTCGTGGTCTGCAAACTGCAGCTTGCGAACCACATGCAGCTCTTTGGCCCCTTGAGTGTGGCTCTTCCACAAAATACCACAGCCTGGACAAGTCTATTTTGAAGAAGTGGCCTTAGAAGAAGTTTAAGTTTAAAAATGTGGCTCTCAAAAGAAATTTCAATTGTTGTACTGTTGATATTTGGCTCTGTTGATTAATGAGTTTGCCGACCACAGGCCTAGTTTATAAACCCATCCCTTTCTCTGGCCAGAGTCAGTGCCTATTTTATAAATGTATCCAAGGAATTGAGTGGTGCTCTTTTCTAAAATTTCTGGGGGAAAAAAGATCTTTCTTATTATTCTCTATTTGACATGTATGAGAATAAAAAGAGGTCTGGGAGGCACTGCAAGCCAGTGTAGGGTCACGAGGACAGAAAATTGCTAAGCGTGGAGCGAATGCCAAGGAGGCAGAAATGAGAACTAGGGAGAGGAAAGTGCTCTGATCAAAACATTTGAACTGTCAAAGTAAGCTTTTTGTGAAAGTAGAAAAGGAAGTTCTCAGAACATTTTGGTCCATGAACCAATACATTTTTTTTTATAGTTTGAGCTATTTTGACTTGAGTTTTATAGCAACCAAGAGATTATACACTGATATAAAGAAGTAGAACAAAAATAACAACTTGATTTTTAGTGTCTTCCTCTCTCAATTTGGTCTACTATTTATTTAATATGACTTTTTAGATGTCTGTAAACTAATTAATCATAGTCTGCCTATTAAAGTAGTGATATGTATCAGGTTCTAAATATAAGAAACATTTCAAATGTTGCCAAATATCGTATTAGTCTTTCACATATACACAGACAGCTGTAAAATCAATTATTATATTTCTATGACACATTATCTAGGACAAACTGTGCCTGTTTAGCTTATATTAAGTTAGTTCCATATATATAAAAAATGAAGGATAGGCGATGAGTGCTAAGAAAATTAGATGGAGTCAGCACAAATTATGTTGATTAACTAAAACTTTCACAGACCTGCCTTTCTTGACACATATTTTATAATGTTGTCCGAGCTATTAGCACTTCTAAATTGTAAGAATGACTTTGGTATTTCTTTAGTTAAGAGGTGATGCATTTTGACGAGAAGCTACTTATGAGAGAGAGTGTTTATTGATGTTGGTCATCATGTGGAGCTCATCACTCCTCACTGGGCTCTCTATTGTTTTGTAAGCTGGAAATAAAATCAGTGGATTTTCAGAAAAAAGCTCAACTCATTTGTATACACTAATTAAACTCTCTACAAGTCACCATAACCCACAATCAAGATGTATTCAGCTTATAGTTTGAGACTTGAATATTGTTATGGTGAATAATAATCAGTAAAATACCTTTTAAAATATTAATTTCCTCCAAATGGATGAGTAGTTTTATATCAACCATAAAAAATTAATCTTACAAAATCTTTTAGCAAATTCATATGTTTATTAATTTAAAAATGAATGATAAAAAATGTACTTCACAACAGAGATCACCTTAATTTATTACCCTTAATTAGGATTGCTAAATATGATAAATATATACTGCTCCAACTACCAACAATTAGGAAAAACTATTTCTATAATAACTGTTTGCTCAATTACTTGCTAATCTGCAAAGTTCAGTTATATGGCCTTCTGCCATAGTAAATTGTGATTTCAATGTGAAATAGATGATGCATTCTTTTGGAAATTCCTTTTATGACAATTAACCTTTTCACTTCTTAGAAAACACATTGTTAGCATATTGGGATGCTATTTAATTTGACATACTTTATATGGTACTGATCAGTGCCAAATAATACTTTAAATTTCCCTAAAATTTATTTCACATTTGTTAGTTAGGCTTTCATCTACTGATCATGACATATTTTAGTTTTCATGGAATGCTTTGATCCACCATATAATAGTAATATGTTAGCATTATCTGCAGGGTTATCTGGTGATGAAATCAGCATTATCAGATGTGAGAGGGCTTCTTAAGGAAAAAACAAAAGAAAGTCGCTAGGAATAACTATGGGACTTATCTTGGATGGAACTCCTATTACAAAAAAAGCATGCCAGGCTATTTCTGTTGTAGAAAATGTTCCATTCGGAAGTAATAAAAATGTTTCACAGCACACATGAATAATGAATAAAGAAAATCATAAGCAGGGGAAAAGCATTAATACAACAGCAAGCAAATGCTTTGAGAAGGGTTTTATTTTACAGCTTTAACTGTAAACTGTATTATTTTAGAGCTTATATTAAAATTGGAAGTGCTCTTAGAAATGATTCACTGCCGCCTTGTCCCCATGCATCAGTCCCTGTTATAACAGTGCCATTGAGTGGAAGGCCAGCATGTGCTTAACACTTCCAGGGAGAGAAAATTCATTACCTTGCAGAGCAGCTTATTACCTTGGCCACAGCATATTCTTTTATAACATAGTTAGCAGCATACATGTGTGTCTCCTTTCTTTGACTGTAAACTAAAGCTGGAGATTAAGTCTTATTTCCATATTGTTACTCAGTGATAATGTCTAGCACAAGGCTGTCCATATGAAAGCTGCTCAATTAATATGTCTGATTTGTTGATGAGCTAAAGATACCCTGTAGCTCTAAAAAAGACAGTCTTAGTTGTGATGTCTTTTAAAAGACTCTCAAAAATGATGATTCACTATCATCAGGCATACACATGAATAAAAATAATATAGAACCAACATGTGGTTTTATTTTTCTATACTGACAATGAAACTTTGTTTCTTGGATTGTCCTTTTGAGTATCCTTTTGCTAATGCTTATATGAAATGCAGATGAAATAGATGAATTATATCACAAAAACTTTATTTTATTGTGTTGAAGAGAAAAACACCAACTGAGATGCTGGTCATAAAAATTCATTGTCTCAGCAGCTGTTTGGTTATAAAATATGTACTAAAAGCTTATAAATATGCACTACACATTCATTTAGAGGCAAAATAGTACTTCATGGCTTTTTATCACTTTTTAAAAATTATTTTTCAGTGAATTAAAATAATTCTTAGAGAGACCTCGTCTTTTGTATTTTCTCCAGAATCACAAATCTCTGTCATAGTGGGGGAAGAAAGAAAGGAAATAAACCCACAAAAAAATCCTAGCCTGGAAGCCTAGTCACTGTCAGAGTTGGTGGACTGTTTCTAAAGTGATCAGCAGAAACAAGCCAGGAAGACAGAACAGTTATAATAATGCATCTACTGAACTGAATATGGCTTATTTCCAGAAATAGATTCAATTAGTTACAAGTTTCAAAAGATCCATATGTCCAACAAAATTCACATTTGTAAATTTTTTTTACGTTTAAGGGCTATAACTATCAGTAAAACGTTTTAAAGTTATGTCCAGAATTACTTCTCTAGTGACTATACTATTCATGAGGCTACAAAACCCCTATCTCACACTGCATGCAAAAATTCACTCAAAATGAATCAATAGCCTAAATGTCTGAGCTAACACTCTAAAATTCTTAGAAGAAAACATAAGGGTACATCTTCATGACCTTGGATTCTTAGATATAGAAGCAAAAGTAACAAAAAATAAGTAAATTGGATTTCACAAAATTAAAATCTATTGAGCATCAAAGAATAATGTTGCGAATAGAAAGAAAACCCAAAGCACCTCTAAACAGAGTAAAATATTTCAAACCATATATTCGATAAGTGCCTAGATCACAGAATATGTAAAGAACTCTTACAATCTAATAACAAAAAGATAATTAAATTTAAAATGGTTAAAAGACTTGATTGAACATTACTCTAAAGATGCGCAAATGATTAACAAGCACATGAAAAAATGTTCAACATCATTGTTCAAGACCACAACAAGATAGCACTTCACACCTACTAGAATAGGTGTAATCTTCATCATTACCATCATCATCAACAATATGTTGGTAAACGTGTGGAGAAATCGGAACCCTCGCCCTGTGCCGTGCAGCCTCAGGTCCCTGCTGATCACTTGTTATGGGAACCCCTCCTCTGCTGTGGGTGTAGCCATCTTGTGAAGGCTTGAGGGTAAATTTGCATATTACCTCTTTGTTATATAGAATGCTTCATATTCAGAGACAGAAAGGGGCAGAATGCCAAAATATTGAAATAAAGAATAAGTTATTTTTTAAGTAAAGCTCTATTTATGAAGTAAATGACTATTATTGGAAATATTTTCTCAATAAAAATAAAAAAGAAGTCCAGTGAATATACAATAGTATCAATATTTTAAAGTTTTATCTTCATTTGAAGTTAACATTTCATGTGCAAAATGTAAAACATTCTCTTAAAATTTTATACTGTATCTATTTTCTTCATAGGTTGACAGATGTTAAAAATATTCTTGAATTAAAATACTTTATTATTGGAGTGGGAGTAAATGAAGTCAAAACATGCCCATCTGCTAATAGAGTAGTTAAGGGTTTCCTTTTGCAATTCTTTTTAAAAAAATCTATTATCACCAGGATATCATGCAATAAATAATACTCTAATTCAAGTTCTCAGTTTTATTTATACTGTCATTTATGTTGGGAATATAATAAGACTTCTGAATTACACTCTGTTTTAAACCAGGTAATTCACAGAAGGCATTTCAGAATTTCCTCATATTTAGGAAAAAGTGACCTCAAATTTTTGTGGAAATAAACAAGTATAAATAAATATATCTATAAGTAATTAAACAACAAATTAGTTAACTAAATGCATAGTGACTACTAATCAGGGAGACCTGATTTGATTGGATTATATGATGTTGCAATTATGTATGTAAAAAACAGTCAAATACAATATAAGCTATTTTATCTATTTAATATTATCCTGTTTCTCAATTCACTTAAAAATATGGATCATAGTCATATATCTTTTTTCAATTTCTTCAAATGGAAACATTATAAGTGAAAGTAGAATATTATCAATATATTTATTCATTGTTATATTTATCAGAATCCTGGGATAAAGGTGTCAGATACTCAGCCCATATTAATTTAAACAAAACATAAGGAAACAAAGAGATTCATTGACTCAAGATGATGTTAGCCTGTTGATTAATTCTCTGGCCATCCCTCTCCATGTGATAAGAAGTTACAAATGTATGAACAAATGGTCAATGGTTATATATATATATGCACTTTTTAAAAAATGTTCCATATATTAATATCAGAAATAGATTGACCTATATAGGTCACATTGCTCAAGCCTAGATCAATCACTCTAAACAGGAGAATGCAGTTTTTCTCCTGGCCTGCCTAGGTCAGATACTGATGTTGGCAAGTGCGGACAAAGGCCCTATATAGACCATAGTAATTGGGGGCGGGGCCAGAATAATGCTCCCCTCCCCAATGTAGTTTGCTATTTAGTTTGCAGGTAACCATAAGGTAGAGAGCTCTAGTATTACACTCAGTTTTAAGTAACAGTATTTAAATATTTCATCTATAGGATAAAATATGTCAAGAAAGTGTAAAAGTCTCTGTAATAACTTTGATATAGTTACTTTAATCTAAAAGAGGAATTAGATTATTCAATAGCCTATGCAAAATGTGACATTCTGACCAAATTTTTTAAATACTTTTTAAATTTTGGAATGACCATAGATTTATAGGAAATTTAAAATAAAGCACAGAAAGGTCCCATGTACCCTTAATCCTTGACTCAGTTTTCCCCAATGGTTACATCTTACCTAATTATAGTAAAACATAAAATATAGGAATTTGACATGAGTGCAATGTGTGTATAAACATGTTCGGTCTTTTTATCACATGCTTTAGTTTTCTATAATGACTACACTGGTTGAATACAGAATTATTTGATTTCCACCAAGATCTCTCGAATGCTACCACATTATAGTCATACTAGTTCCTTTCCCCTCAACATTCTCAAGCTCTGGTAACCACTAATCTGTATTTCATCTCCATAATTTTACAATTCTAAAAATGTTGATGGAAACATATAGTATGTGACCTTTTGAGATTGTTTTCCTTTTCACTCAGCATAATGCCCTGAGAGCAATGCAAGTTGTTGTATCTATCAATAGTTCATTCCTTTTTATTGCTGGGTAGTATTGTATACTATGGATGTACAGCAGTTTGCTTAATCCTTCACCTCTTGAAGGATGTTTTGGTGGTTACCAGTTTTTTACTATTACAAATAAAACTGCAATCAACCACCATGTCCATGTTTAGCAGGGGGGACAAGTTTTCATTTCTCTGGGATAAATGCACTTAGTGTGATTGCTGGATTTTATGGTATATGTATATATGTTGGTTTTTTTGTAAGAAACTAACAGATTATTTTCTAGAGTATCTTTATTATTTTACATTTCCATCAGCAATAAAAGAGACATCCAATTTCTCTACATCCTGACCAGCATTTTGTGTTGTAATGTGGACAATTTTAGCTATTTTGGTAAATAGGTTGTGATATTTTATCCAGGATTTAATTTTTATCTTCTTAATGGTGATTGTTGTTGAATATTTTATCATGTGTTGGTTTCTATTTGTATCCCTTCCTTGGTGAACTGTTTCTTCGTGGGTTTTTTTTAATGTATTTTTTAATTGGATTATTATTTTAACATTGAATTTTAGGAGCTACTTATATATTCTAGATATGTTATTTGTCAGTTATGTGCTTTGCAAATATTTTCTCTCAGTCTGTAGCTTGTATTTCCATCTTCTTAATAGGGTCTCTTGGAGGGCCAACATTTTTAATTTTGATGAAGTTCAATTTATTGATTTTTTTTCTTTTATAGTTCATGCATTTAGTTTCTTGTCATAGATCTATTCACCAGACACTGAAACTCAAGCTAAATCTCACCTTGCACAAAAATCAACTCAAAATGGGTCATAGGCTTCAATGTAAAATTTTAACACTTTTAGAATATAATATGAAATGCTTATAATTTTAGTATAAAATTACTTTATTTCCTTTTTGGTTTAATGCTGACTTGAGAATGCGGGTATACAAGCATTTTTACTTGCTAAATATAAACTAAGCAGGCAACATTATTAAGTATGAATTATTTCAGATTTTTATGAAGGAGTAAATCATAATCTTTATTTAGCCAATATTTTTCCTAACACATTAGGAAATGTTAACAATATTCTTTGATTCAAAAGGACATTAAAACACAAAAGTGGTCACAGACATTCCCTTTATAATAACATGAGAATCTTGTTTATCATAATGTTTGTGCTTTTAGCAGGAATTGCCAACTGTGAACTAAAGATGTTGGCTGAGATCAGCTTGACTGAGATGGAAAGCCAGTTTTTGGATGCAGGGTGTTCCTCAGAAATATTGGTGGAGAAGTTGTGTTTTGGTATTCTTTAAAGGCAGCTGGGTATTTTTTAGTCGTAGTACTTCCTATGGATTGAGGCAGCAGAGTTATTTGTCATGATACCATCAGGAACAAATTGAGAGTGACTGAAAGGAAATGGTCTTCCTTCCTCCACAAGCTGCATTTATAATTTCCTATTCATTTTCAGTTTAGTAACACTGGTGTGGATATTTTCTTCTGACTGAGCAATAAAACAAGTAAAATTTACTTCTGACCAGCTGGTAGAAAAAATTGAAAGCACCAACTAAATGATAGCAGAAAGAGCTGGAATTTGAATGAGTTATCTTTGCACCCATACTCAATGAAGGTTTTGGATGAGTACTGATCTGGAAATTAATGCTTAGATTCACTTTTAACAATGCATATTTAAACCACAAAAATTTGCCTTATTATAAACAAAATATTATTTTACCTTTTCACAGCCTTCAGATGTACATTTATGGTAATACAAAGTTTAGTGTTAAATAACATGAAGTGATTAAACAAACAAATTTGGTAACTGACAGGAGACCAAAGTTCACTGCACTCATTAGAGACCAAAGTTCAGTTCTCTAGGCTGCAATAATGACAGGAATTCTCAGTGAATGATTCAGAAAATGCCTGGGTGTGGGGAGCCGGGTTATGGAAGAGTTGTTTTCAAGGCTAACCTTGGAGGCTATTTATGTTTTAAAGAGTAGAATGATAGCATTGGATAGTGGTGTTGAATAGGACTGCAGGAGAGAAGTACCATTTATTACTGCTGCCAGGCTGCTAGAGACAATTGGGAGACATGTTTTTGGTTACTGTGGGTATCTCCTGGGACAATAGTGACAATTATCACCATCCAATTTATTAAATCCCAATGGGAATGTTTCCATCATTTCTTTGCTAAAAATGTGTTAGATGTAACATTTTCCAGAAGTACTGGAAAATTTTCTTATGTGCCAAAAATAAGAGTGAAATTGACTAGAAACAGAAAGTTCCTGTCCAAGCTGAGGAAATGCAAAAAGTAAACAAATGGTATAAATAGCAAAAGAATGTAAGTCTGGATGTCCAGTTTAAAGTTTTCTGTTTTATCCCCAACCCTAGTTACAAACTGAATGAAATGCCAACAATATAAATAGCCAAATAATTTTTAGTTAAATGAGCATTCCATAAATATTTCATTCTGAAATGTTTTGAAATGGGAATCTTGAAAAATGATTGTCAAAAGCAACTCATTGTAATTGTCCTTTATAAGTTCTTAGGATAATAGTGTATATACTCTCTTGACCTAAATACACCTTTCACTGTGTGTCATGTATTTTAAACCCCTGAATTATGTTGGTTGGTGGAATTAATTACCATTTTAGCGTCTTTGATGGAAATACTTATGGATTTTGCAAGTGTTGTTTAACTTAATTTAACTTTGTTTTTATCTTAAATCTTCAAGATACTATTTTTAAATGCATATGTTCAGAACCTAACAAATATGAAATATTTTAAGGCTCCCACTTTCAAGTTCTTTGAGTTGAGATTGTCCCAAGTACTGTTTAATATATTTATATTGACTGTTTAATATATATATAAAGATTGTGGAAAAATAGATATTCCTTCCAATAAAAAAATAACTTAACATGTTGATCAGGCAATATTTTGAAGTACAACAATGAACTGTGGAAATACATCGATATTGTTTTGTTTTGTTTTTTTCTTTCTGATACTTTAGGAAGCAGGTTAGTGTCACTGAGGATTTAGTCATGTTTTCATAATAAAGATACCACTTAAAAGGTAGAGAAGTTTATTTCCTTCACATTCTGTATTTGAAATTTTAGAATTATATTGACTCATATTTTAAAGCATAATTTACAAAATTTTACAGTACATATGTTTAACGGCAAATCCTTATTACTTTAGGCTCGTGGAAATTATTAAACTATTGTGTTTTCTATACATGATGGTAAAAGACATGAGATTGAGACATGTGTTACATCTCACTCACACTGGGATCAGCATCTGCTATTTTGAGATGTTTTTCCTCCAAAGGAAAAATCCTAGAAGAAAGTCACTGTTATTCTAAAGTATGTTCTTTCTTTCCCTGACTATTACTCTAGCTTTTCTCCCTTCCTTTTTGTATAACTTATATTTATAACTATTTAAAACTAATTATTTTACTAGAATCTTACAACGTTATTAATTGGAAAGAACTTGCGTATTACTTTGGCCAAGCTCTATATTTTATAAACAAGGAAACCAAATTCTTAAAAAACTATGCTGTAGGGGAGAAAAACTTACATCTTTTCCCCTACCCTTTGGTTCTTAGCTGAATATCTGTGACAAAAGATAGATTAACAAGTGAAAAACATTAAAATATACTTAATATATTAGAGGTCCGGTGCACGAATTCATGCACCAGTGGGGTCTCAAAGGCCTGACCTACAGGATTGGGCCGAACTGGCTCTCTGATATCCCCTGAGGGGTCCCAGATTGTGAGAGGGTGCAGGCCAGGCCGGGGAATCCCACCAGTGCACCATCAGGGCTGGGGTGGGACACAGGAGGTTGGACAGCTAGGAAGAGAACATAGGAGGGCTCCAGGCCATGTCTGGCCCCTCTTGCTAACTACCAGTTGGAGAGTCTTCCCCCTAGTGGTCAGTGCAAGTCATAGTGAGCAGTTGAGCGGCCTTAGCATATCATTAGCATATTTTGCTTCGATTGGTTGAACGGACGGCCAGACACTTAGCAATATTAGGCTTTTATTATACAGGCCAGTGTTCGGCAAACTCATTAGTCAACAGAGCCAAATATCAACATTGAATGATTGGAATTTCTTTTGAGAGCAGAAAACCGACTTCTGAGCATGGTCTATGAAGTTCCAATGGCACTGTGTGTGCACACCCACATGTGGTATTTTATGGAAGAGTTACACTCAAGGGGCCAAAGAGCCACATGTGGCTCATGAGCTGCAATTTGCCAACCACTGATATAGGCTATGTTAAGTGACATGGGAGCCTTCATAAGGAAATGAAGATGTGAAGAAATACTTAACCCTGAGTGTAATTATGTAAAGTTTGATGAAGAGTGGAAAATCATGGAAAATGTGATAAAAACAAAGGATGTATGAGTTAAGTGTAGTAAACATGGGGAAATTTAATAAGAGCTGCTCACTCAGATACCTCTCTGCCTCCCTTATGTTCAGAGAGCCTTTGCTCTATCTACCTCTCACGTGAGGGTCTTGTGACTTATTTTTGGAGGTCAGAATATTCTTCCTGTATAGAAATAGAATGACTTTCTAACTGTTTAAATGTTCTGGTTAGTTCCTTATGGTCATGATGAAATGTCAATCCTATGCCTGTCATGTTAGTATGCCTTGTATTTTCCCTGCTATCCAGGTAATCAGCCTTTTTGTGGCCTTGATTACTGCCTCATATTTCTTACCAGAGTTTGTGGAATTGGTTAAGGGTCAAAAAAATATGCAATGAAGCCATCTCTCTAAGACACTCTAAAACCTTACTCTTATATCAAATCAGACCATTACAGAGGTCTACAGTGGAACCATATTGTTTTGACCAGTCATATAAGAGCATTCACTGATCCTTACTTTGGTCTAATGCTAATGTTCAAGGTAAAAATACCTTACAGCTAGGGTTCTTTGGAACACAGTCATGTACTGGAGAAATGCCTATGACATTTTCCTCTTTGAATAGTGTTTATCTCATAGGGACTAAAAGAGTAAATTCTGTATTTTCAGTAATAGCAGTGATGCTTGTCCTCAACTACTGTTCTTGTTCTAAGATTCAATCTTACCAATTCTACAACTTATGAAACATAATTTTTCTTATTCTCTCTTACTGATATTATTTTATAGTTATTATCATTTTAAGCATTAGTCTAGGCAAAAGCAAAGAAATTTACTGTTCAGATCCTTACACATTATTTTATGGCATTCATCGGTGTATTAACTTTCCCTGACTTCATGTCATTCTTTCTCTCCTTATTTTCTTCAGTTTTTTTGTGTTTGTTTTTGCTTGTCAGAATGCATGTAATTTTATAAAGAGCCTCAAATCATTTTTAGAAAAGATGTTTGAGTAAGTAGCATTTATTATTCAAATTGTGCATTCCTGGGGAAAGTGATTTGATGTATAATGTTTTGTTCTATATACAGCTACTGTTGTGGCTAAAATGCAATTTTTAAAAACATTCAAATAACTGACAAATCTATTCTAAATAATAATAAGGCACTGTGTCATAAAATGTGTAAATATGATGATGATACTAGTACTAGTAGATGAAGAGGAGGAGGAGGAAGAAATGAAAGAAAATATAAAAAAAGGAAGAGGAAGGAGAAGAGCTTAGTATGTGTTTGGTGCTGTGGGGAAAAATATCTACTACATGAATTTTACTTAGGAAGAAAGTGAATCTTAGATAAGTTCAATAACTTGCTGTGTAGACAACTTGTGAGTTACAAAAAAAATTAAACACTTCAATTTTGCTTCACAAACTTTTAAAATAAAAAACAACATGAATTCAAATTTAATTTTATGCTTTTCCTTTGGTCTAATTCATTACTCTCACCAGTAACTGGATTCAACTGAGATTTCTCATATAATCCATGCTACTACATCCTGAGAGAATTTAACTCTGTCCTAAAATGACATCTGAAGCCAATATTTATAACCCAGTCCTATGCTGTTGCCAAGTTTCCTGTGCTAATGATCTTAAGCTTCAATAACAGCTGTCATGTAGATGAATTGCAAGGTACTTTGGGAACTATATGAACGTATCACAAAGCTTATATCTCAAATATATTTTGTCCATCAGCCCTGGATTAAAATGTCACCTACTATAAGAATTCCTAGCAAAGCAGAAAGAAAAATGTGAGTACATATACCATAGCCAACTGAAAATTGAGAATGAGAATTAAGGTTGATAGAATGTCATTATCACACAAATTAGACTGGACATGCAAATTAATCTTTGGAATTTATAAAATGATAAAATTATCATTTTCTGCATGTTCATTCATTTCTTTTTTTAAAGAAAATGTAGGGGGGAACTAGTTATCAGCATTTTATGGTTAATTAATTTAAGGGTCATTCAATGGCATAAAATGGTTTGATATAATTCTGAAATAGCTAATTTAAAACTTGTCTTTACTATAGCATACTAAATATATTTCTCTCAAATGCATATAATAGTCTCAATCTTTTATGTAAAATAATATGTTTTTTAAAAGATTGAATTTTGACATGTTTTGTTTCTATGGAAATTGCTATTAAGGAAATCCATCACATGAATGGTTTCCTGTGCCCTCCCAAATTAGATTGTATTAGACTTCCAAACAGAGGGCCCTCATAACACAAATTTTTTTAACATCTCTGATTAATTCATTTTATCAAGAAAGTATGTGAAATAATGCTTAAGGTAATGCATAAGAAAGAAAAGCAATGAGTATATTAGATGTTTAGAAGTTTTCTTTTGTCATCTAGTACAATTCTAGGGTACAAGGGTAGCTTGGGGTCCAAGGTCTATAGATATCTGAACCCATCTTACTCATCAATTCTCATTTCTTATGATCTCTGGCTCACACTTTTTAATTGATTAACACATGGGAGCTTATAGTCCCCTGCACATAGCATGTTCCTTTTTAATCTTATGTTTTTATCCTGTTTCCTCTTTGATGGTATTTTACCTTCTTTCATCCCCTCAAATTCACCATCATTTTTCCTTGGGTAACCCTATTCATCAAGACTAATTTATTATATATCTTTATTGGTAAAGTCTTTTTTCTCCTCCGCCCTATAAGCTACATGGCCATATTTGAAGAAAAAATCCTGAGTATTATTCAACTATTATACTTATCTCATTGATTATAATTTTGTGTTTAATGTTCCTTTTTGCCTCAGTTGTAAATAATGTACTTATTTTGCTTCATTTGCCCTACCATATATACGACACATAGCAGGTTTTCAGTTCATGATAATTAGCTAAATGGATGTGCCTTTGGGTGGATGGATAGGGTAGATGGATGGATAAACTCAAGACTCAAATATCCACTGGAAACTCAAGGCAAGAGGTCCTGATACTGATATCACCCTTCCTCCCTCAGGGGTGTATGTGTGTGTGTGTGTGTGTGTGTGTGTTGTGTGTGTGTGTGTGTGTGTGTGTGTGTGTGTGTGTGAAACTTCTGCCAATGCTGAACCACACTTGCACAAGAAAGATGAGGCTTCAGTGTAGCCATTGGCCACACCTAAAAGATTTTTGAAAAGTCTGCACTGATTAATTTTAATACAATTGAGCCTTGCTCTTTTTTTTTTTTTTAATTATTATTATTTAGAGTAGGGGTGTCGAACTCAATCAGAGAAGGGGCCAAAATCTAAAATCCAGCCTAAATCGCGGGCCGAATGGTTTACTGAACAGTCATAAACTGTCATTGTGATGGAAACGCAGCGGAGTGCAGTGATGACAGCGCGGTGCGGGCCACATTGCAAGGCCTAGCGGGACGGATTTGGCCCGCGGGCCTTGTGTTTGACACATGTGATTTAGAGGGTAGAAATCTTGGAGGTTAGTGTATAATTTGCTTCCTATTTGAGAAACTTGGATAAAATCTACACATACAGTCCCAAAACAAATTAAGTTATAAATTTATCAGAGATGAACTTGATTCAGTGTTTTAAATAATGAAGAAGAGTGAGGTGGGTCAGAGGGTTCAGTTCTTCTCACATAGCCTGTGAGTGATATCACAACATGTGTCCTCTTGATTTGTAATGGAAATTAGACACAGTAAGGGCATCTTACCTTTTAAGCCATGACATTTTCAAAATTATACGTTCTAAGCAGACTGGATAATATTTAAAAAAAAAAAAAAACGCAATTGAAAACCCAGTTCATCAGAATCACTGCACATACTCAATTGCTGATTTTTATATTGCAATATTTGGGGCTCTAAAATTGTGATGAAATAACACCAAAAACAAATGGGCCATATTATGCACAAATTGTTTGCTAAATCTGAATTGCTAAATTGAGGCTTTTCCCAGCTGTGTCAGAACAAAAATATGTTCATATATATATATATATATATATATATATATATATATATATATAATCATTGGAATACTTTAAAGGTGGAAAAATATGCTTAAGGTTCTATTATAAAACAGTGAAAAAAGATCTCCTTCCTTTAAAATTTTATTTTAAACACAGGAAATTCATATTTCTGAACAAATCCTTCCACATTAACATTTCCTAGGACATGTGTCCCATTTGGTCTATAAACTCCTAAAATGGGATTATGAAAGAATAAATCTGCTTATTTCATAAGGAGGTTTGGATAGCTTGGTTATAAAATTAAAACTGGATGTCTATAACATAAAATACCTTGGGTTCTCTGGGATGTGCAATGACTTCAAATTTTAAAATTATTATCTACATCCTTAAGGTTCATGGAAAGGTCATTCTTGGTGAATTTATTTTAGAATTATTGTACTGTAAAAAGAAATGCTAAAAAATGTAAATTTGTTTCAAATTTAAATGCCTAAAAAAGCAAGCAATGCAACTGTTTGCAGACTCCTTGAAAGGACCTACCATTGCTTTTCTCCAGTCCATTTGTAATGTGTGAGACTGGGAAGCTTACTGCTATATCTTTTTTTTCCCCCTAAGATAAGTTCAAAATCCAGATTTTAAGTGGATTTTCTCGTTTTTGAATAACTGTGTGCACCAAGCAATTTTTATATATGAACTATTAATATATTTGGATTTTCAGTCACCCATATGTCATTGTGTTTCAGAAAAATGACTTTCCTTCCTAGTGGTAGCAGAGTGAAACCAGTCCACACAGAGGAAGTTTGTTCACTTAGGAATAAATACTTTTTGAAGAAATTATGTGTCTGTATTCTGGATAGACCCTTATGGGTGTTAAATTTTGTCAGGAGCTCTTTCTACATCAACATAATCATGTGTTTTTGGTCCTTCATTCTATTAATGTGGTGTATTATGCTGACTTATTTTCATATGTTGACTCATCCTTATAATCCTTGGATAAATCTCACTTGGTCATAATATATAATCCTTTTAATATGATACTTGGTTTATTTTGCTGAGAATTTTGCTTCTATATTCATAACAGATGTCTGTGTGTTTTTGTTTTGTTTTGATTTTCTCCTATGATGCCTTTGTCTGGCTTTGGTTCCAGGGTAACACTAGCCTCATACAACACATTAAGAAGAGTTCTTGTTTCTCCTTTTTTTTGTCTTTACTTGTTATTGATACATTCAGATTTTCTATTTCTTCTTGAGTCCATTTTATTATGCCTTTCTAAAAAGTTTTCCACTTCATTCAGGTTATCTGTTGGCATTATTTTAAATTATTTTCAGGTTTTCTTAATGATGGTAACTAACTAATAACTTCATTTTTCTTGTGAGTGGGATGAACTTTCTTATCTCTTTGCATGCCTCATTTTTTTGGTGGTGGTTGTTGAAAGGTAGATATTCTGAACATTGTAATGTGGTAATCAGAAACCTAGACGTCTGATTCTTCCCCAGAGTTTGTTACAACTCATTGTCATTGTTTGTATAGTTCCTTTTCTAAAGCTATGTCTGCATTCTTTCTCTTCTTGGCCACTAGCATCTGTATTTATGATTTGATAGAGATTTTCTTAAGCAATGCTAAGCAGGCAGTTGGTAATTGTTTATTAGCTTTCACTTTCTGCTCAAACAGAGTCTGCAGTTAAGCTAGAGGTGGGAGTGTAGGTTCTCAGGTGTTTCCTGAGAACGCAGCCAGACTTGGGCATTTGTATGATCTATATTTCCTAAAATATGTGAGAGCTTTTCAAAGCCCTTCCTTCCCATGTTTCCCCTCTGGCTTCTTCATCCACAAGCTTCTTGGTATTTTGTTTGTTACAACTATTATACTTTGATCCAAGTGATATTGGCAAATATATTTACCTTTAAAGACTTTCAATAAACACCACTGAGGAGGCTGCTTTCAGCCTGTGGAAGCTCTGAGGTAGATACAGCACATCAAGCCTTGGAGATGATTCTTCAGAGATCCACCAGACAGGTCAAAACACACAGCCACACTTCTTTAAGAATAGGTCTGCATTGCTCCTTCTGTTACCAATAAATAACCTGTACCAGTAAAGTGAGTTGCCATTTCAAGGCTGCTGCTAAACTAGGTTATGGAGGTGGCAACTATGTAAGTTAAAATGCCCCAGAGCTTTATTACCAAAATCCAATAGTTACTTTTCTTCAAACATTCTGTTAATTGTTGTAAGATTTTTATTTGATTTTAAAGCTTAAAAAAAGAGTTAAATCTAAGAGTTTTTTTGTTTGTTTGTTTATTTGTTTGCCAGCTTATTATTTGCTTTTGCAAGGTGACAAAGTTTTTAAATTCTTACTGTGCTATTTTTTTTCCTCATGTCACTCTAACTTACTTTTTAGTACAGAATTTAAGTTACAGGTAGAATGGATACTTCTATGTCTAGATTTTTATTTTTTATTATCTTTAATTATTTTCCACTATAAAGCCTCAAATTTTACAATATTTACAATTATTGTTAAATATTGAACAATAATTTTGATGAATGCAAAAATAAATTAGTAACACAATCAGCATTCCTCTAAAGAAATTTGGTTAGCTACCTGACTTATTCTGCAGTATAAAAATCCTGAATATAGGACAATTTTCCTTATTCTCTAAAATAAATTCTTTATGGTGGCATAAAGTTTTCCTGGCTTAACTATTAGTGAGATAGAGAAAATATGGTTATTATTTTATCTTTCTTTGTTACATAGAATAGTTTTTAAGTTGTAATCACCCCATCATCCCCAGCTCTAAGATAAACAAGCTTTCAGTCCTTCTTCATTATTTTTTTTTCTGTCTGAATTATCCAGATAAGGACTGGAAAATAAAGACCTATCTCATTTGGCTAAGTTAACAGTCATCAATTCACTTGGGAGTTGAGCAATCCTTTTGCAATGAACTTCAGTTTAGAATTTTTTAATTGAGTGTGATAATATAAAACTGTAACAGAAATATTACCCTTGGGGATGCTATTTCTTCCATAGTACTAGTGACTGGCCATAAATGTTTAATGGTTAATGGTTAATGCATCTGGATTAGGGTAATACCCAGCCCAAGTGAAGGCAGATCCAGAGTGAGACTGACAAACTTAGAATGATACAGTCTCAAAGAACTTTTCCATATTTTTATGTCCTAAAGCAGACAAATATTCCTTGAAATATAAAATATAAAATAATGAAAGTGATATTCTTTAATTCCCAACATTTATTTTTGTGGAAAAGTATTTCTAGAGTGTTTATTATGTACCAAGTAAATTCCTACTGTTGTCTAGTAATTATTTACTTGCAAACACAGGCTAACATCTCATAGTGGGTGGAGTGCTCTTAAGGTCATCACGGAGAATAAGGATCAGAGCTGCTAATGCACCTGATCATCCTTTGAGAGATTCTACAATATCTCAAACAATAATTTCTGATTGCAGTGCCTTTGCACTTCCTGTGGCAGTGTAGCCAGGGACATGCTCTCCCTGGGCAGTTTCAGTCAATGTCCACGCACAGTGGAGGAACAAAGCATAGCCATTTCTGCTCAATTCAGGACTCCTCTCTTGACGATCTTTGCCTTAGAAGTCCCCTCTGGGCTTCAGACCTTTTCAGATCCACACTACAGTCTGAGTCTCTTCCTTTCACAAGTGTCAGACCTACACCACAGTCTGAGGTGCCCTCTTCTGCTCCCTCTTTTGTTAACTTTCACACTCATTACCTAAAATAAATATTTTCTACTGTAAACTCTATTTTGGCATTTTCTTTCTAGAAGATCCAATTTTACTCAGGAAGGAAGAATGGTATATTGGGGGAAAAAACACAACCACACAAGTTATTTATTTATTTGGGGTGATTGTATTGCTAGAAACTGTTATGTAGGCCTATATTTTCATCCTATTTGTCCTGCTCAGCAATTCAGTATTTTCATACAATATTATTTCTATAAAAAGAGGACAATCTCATCTATCTTGCAAGATTGTTGTAAATCTATTGAAAGATGTACTAAAACTTTGCTCTTTGTAGGTTCTCACAAATGGAAGCTATCACTCTTGGTGTTGCTAATAAATAACAGCAATATTATGGGTTATATTTTACAAAAAAAATATAATTATATATCAAATATTTAATATTGGTTCTGGCACTAAAATTAAACATATTCCCCTGACTGTGAACTTTTTGTTCATAGATCTATCCTCAACCACTGAGTCATACTGGCTGGGTGGTTTTTTATTTCTTAACATTTAGTTATTTTTTAAAATAACACATTGATATTATCTCTAAATGTTTGGGCTGATGATATATTGTAACAATATACACTTATCTGCATATTAATTGATAGTACATGCTGAAAATCAGTAATGTAGGTCTAAATGCCTATAAATGACACCATATACATTATCTGGTCAATTATTTTTTAAACGGATTAGTCAAAGAAGCTACATTAATTAAGAATAAACTACTTAGATCTAAAGTGAAAAAGTCAGCATTCAATCCAGTTATCTTATTGACTAAGTATGATTTGGGACAGTCATTAACTCACATACACCTTTTGTTTCCTAACTTATAAAATGAAGGACTAGAGGAAATTTATTTCTAAAATCCCATTAGTCCGTAAAATCTAAAAATTGATTATAATCAGTTCCCTAGAATTTAAACTTTAAGATACAAGTTATAACATAATGTTCCCAGATTTTCATTATTATGTAATTGCTTTTACAATATATACCAAGAATGTATTATTAATTTTAAAAATGGTCATTTTTTGAATGATAGTTGATTAATAGTTTAATAAATTAGAAGAGATAATTAACCATTGGTTTTACATTTGATCTAATCCTATCTAATAAAATAGCAATATGCAAACTGACCATCACTCCAACACACAATATGGCAACCCCCATGTGGTCAAAGATGGCTACCCACATGTGGACACAAGATGGCTGGCAGAGGACACAATTGAAGGTGACCAGGACTGTAGAGGAGTACAGTTGGGGGGTACCCAGGCCTGCAGGGAAGGGCAGTTAGGGGTGGCCAGGCCAGCAGAGGAGGGCAGTTGGGGCAACCAGGTCTTCCGGGGTGGGCAGTTGGAGGGGACCAGGACTACAGGGGAGGGCAGTTGGGGGGGGGGGAACAGGCCAGCAGGAGAGGGGAGTTGGGGGGGAATGGGCCAGCAGGGGAGGACAGTTGGAGGACCAGGCCTGCAGGGAAGGGCAGTTCGGGGGACCAGGCCAGCAGAGGAGGGCAGTTGGGGCAACCAGGCTGGCAGGGGAGGGAAGTTAGGCATTGATCAGGCTGGGAGGGGACTAGTTAGGGGGTAATCAGGTTTTCAGGCAGAAGCAGTTAGGGGCAATCAGGCAGGCAGGCAGGCAAGCAGTTGGGAGCCAGCAATCCTGGATTGTGAGAGGTTTGTCCAGTGGAATTGGGCCTAAACAGGCAGTCAGATATTCCTCAAGGAGTCCCAGATTGGAGAGGATGCAGGCTGGGCTGAGGGACATACACTCTCCTCACCCCTGTATATGAATTTTGTGCACTAGGCCTCTAGTCTATATATATAAAAGCCTAAGCCACTGGCCAACTGTTCTACCTGTAGCTATGATACTCACTGACCACCAGGGAGCAGATGCTCAACACAAAGGCATGGAAACATGAAACAAACTGATGAATATCAGAGGGAAGCGGGGTGGGGGTTGGGCAGGAAGAGATTAAACAAAGATCTTATATGCATACTAGATGCCTCTTGCATGGATTCATGCACCAGTTGGGTCCCTCAGCCTGGCCTGTGGGTATTGGGCCAAAACTGACAGTCTGACATCTCCTGAGGGGTCCTGAATTGTGAGGAGGCACAAGCCAGGCCAAGAGGACTATGCACCAGGCCTCTAGTTTATTTATAAAAAAGAACTACATCAATGATACATATTAGAATTAATAGAATATTTATAAATTTCATCAGAAAATATTGTTTTAAAAGAAAACTAACAAAACTTTTCCACAATCCCTTTCCTGGAAAGAAGAAGAAAACATAGGAGGGTTATACTTAGAACATGAATTAGAAATATAACACTCAGTATGATGTTTTATCCTGCCTCTAAAACAGAATCTATGCTAGAGATTCTAGGCTATCAAGTTTGCATTATCATAAAAAGTATGTTCAAGATCCATGTGTGATAATGTCATCCAATACAATGTAGGTTCAGGCTTTTATCCAAACTGAAGGGATCACATTTGGCTTCTGGATCAATGTCATGCTTGACATTAAGATCTCAGAGTTTAACATGGATAGATAAGAATAGGTCACTGGTAATTAAGGTTGGAAATGCCATCCAATTACAACAATGAAAACCTCACTTCAAATTATCAGAATTCAATTAGAGAAACCAGAGGGGGTAGATATAAAAACAGTTGCCTAAAAAAAAATTTAAATGGTATGAATTAATTCAATATAATCATTAGTCATTTGGTTTCTGCTGTGAACCAGCATTATCATGGCAAGCTCGGAAGATGCAAAGATGAGTGAGATATGGCTCCTCCCATTATCAAGGAAGAATGATGTATAGAAACCATGAAGTTTACACAAGGGATACTAAAGGGCAGTTAATAAAAGGTGATATTTTGTGGTGCATACCTAGCACAAATTAAGTATTTACTTTGAGCAAAAATGATAAATGCCCAAAGACAAAGTAGAGAAGACAGATATTATAACATATGGATAATAACATATCAGACCCAAGCAATTGTATCTGCTTATCTAAGGATTTGTTCTGTGTGGCAATTATAATTTTGCATCTTGGCTGCCATATATTTTACAACACCAACAGGTGAATCATCTTAGGATGACAGAAGCAATAATATAATACACACAGTTTCTCCTTCCATCTATCTCTTTGTCTCAATCACACACACACACACACACACACACACACACACACACGCAGTGGTACTGATAGTTGATGACTTATCACTGTGGTAGTAAAAATCAATACAGAGCTATATTTAGAGGATGACTGTTTTCAATGACAATGCTATTTAATTAGAATGATATTCTTGCCAATGACTTCAGCATATCTGGGGTAATGGGGAAGCCGCTGCACTGGAATAAAATGAGAATAGATAATGACCAGCAGTATTTGATGCTCCAGTTGTAAATTTGACTTACACATCATGGAATATTGTGGATAATAAGGTAGTAAATGTTTCTGTCATCTTTCATAAATCCTATTTGTTTAAAGGCAGTTAATACAATAACAGGAATATGACACTTTTGAATGTCATTTAAGCATGACTACTCTCCAATGTGCTTTGGAAACAAGGAAGTGTTGTTTAAGAAGTATGAGCAATCTTTATTCATGTCCAAAGTACAGAGGTTCAATGTATCATGCTTTCATGCCTATGAGTTCACAGCAGCTGTTCCTTCCTGGGTCTGTAGTTGATTACTGGCAATGAGACTGTGTGGTTTGGTAATAATAGTTCACTAATGGTCACTGAGTGCTTTGTATATGCCAGGCTCTGCCTTATCTCATTTAGTTTTCACAACAATAAGTAAGCACTATTTTTATTCCCATTTTACATACAAGGCAGCTGAGACTGTCAAACCATTCTCAAGTCATTTTGATTATAGAATATGCCATTCTAGTTTTATAGCTCTCAGTTGTAATACAGTTAGGGGACTAAAATCAGGTATACAATGACTTTTTAAAATAAAATTACTATGCTGTTTTAAAATACTGCTTATTACTCCAAGGTGCACACGTAGAGCAGTTTTGCTTTTCTCTGGGGCTGTGTTAGAGGGTGGATATATTTTCCAAGCAGAATTGACCTCATTATTCTGCACCAATCATCTCCTACAACCTAAGGTAATTTGCTGCCAAGAAAAGTCTATATACTTTTACATTTCATAATGCTTTTTAAAAAATGTCATTTGTTAATGTTACTTCAAATAATGCCTACTTTGGCATGGCACAATTACACACTGATTCCTAGACAAATATACCATTTAATTATAGTTCCCTTTTCTTCTAGTCCTTTGTAGACAGCTTTCTAGAGATAAAATTTAAAAGCACTGACCAACCCAAGTGAAAAATATTTGAAAGGCAAATAATAAAGATGCTGTTAAAGACTGAATGTCTCCCAGTTATTTTATGATACTGTATTTAATTCCACCTGCAAAGACTGGGAATCAGTTATTTAAGGCAGAACATTTAAATCTAGTATTAGAATCTGGATGAGGATAAAAAGAAATTCTGAATATGTTTTCCACACAGATCACAGCAGCATTACAGTATGCTGGATGCTTTCCAATCCACCCATCACACTGTGAGCCTTTTTATGTGTCTGTGTACGGATCTCTATGGGTACCTAAAAAATATGTTCTTACTAGCAATCTGTGCCTGCTGTTTACCCACAACTTCATGTTGTGCGTGATCTTGAGCAAAGCGTCTAACCAATGTGTTTGTATCCCAGTTTCTTTATCTATAAAGTAAAAGGCTGGGTCAAATGACCCATGAGATCCATGCCAGAACTAAAGCATATTGATTCTGCAGCCAGGAATAATAATTTACTGGAACTACTGTGCAGTTTAAACCAACTGCTATCAAATTGAACATACTCATTTATTCTTCCATTTTCTACTATAAACTACTTTCATAGATACAGGGCTAGAAATATAATTGTCTTTTTATTAATAATAATAGTAATAATAATAAAAATGATCATCTTACTACTAATAGGAAATACTGAATTCCTAATTGCCCTGGAATTCTTAGCCTCTTCCTTTATGCTTGATAATTTTTAGCACACATTTTTAGTCACAGAAGTTTGTGGTTGATCGGTTCTGACCATAAGATATGATTTATGAGAATGAGAAGCTGACACATACACATTAAGGATACAGAGAAGAGAGGTGGAAAGAGGTTTTGATGGCAATATTGAACACTAAAAGCAAGGCAAGAAACTGCTTTCCTTTGTACATTCTGTTATATGAGAAAGGAATATATCTATTTGTGTATGCACAGTTGCTTAGGTTTTCCATTACTTGAATGGAAGGCACTTCAAACTAATCAAGGTTTAGAGTTACCCACATGTTAGGATCAGATGAAGTTTAAGAACTATGAAATCTCATCGCTACTGAGCCATCACATTATTTCAGCCTTTTAATACTTTCCTGTGATTGATAAGATGTTTGTGTTTTAGTTTCATACACTTATTTTATTATTTTTTTCACTTTATCATAGTCATTATAATGGATAAATTTCTGCATTTAGAATTTAATGGTAATCCTTTTCTATTGACATGCCTTCCTGATATTGTTCGGTATTTATTTTTATCGTCTTCCAGGTTTTTCTCTCTTACTGTGTGCAGATTATGATAAATGGTCAGTAACTCCACGTTAGTTATTAGATGTGAACATTTCCAAGAGTGAACTATTTCAAGAATACTGTGCTCCTGGATTATCAAATCAAAGGGTTGAAAGTGCTTCAAACAAAACAGAAGCATAGTTTACTGACATCTTTCAAGTCCCTGTTGAGTCCTAGAGGATAAAAATAAACCCTTTTTTATATAAGGATAATAACATTTGATCTGATTCCCATCAAGTCTTTTGAGAATAATATATTAGTCAACTGAGATACTTTTGAGATACTAGGAGCATTACTTAGCATTAAAAAAACAACAACACACAAACTTTCCTCCCACTCCCCACTAATGACTAACTTCACAAAAATTCTAGAAGGGACTTGTAAACAACAAGCTAGCTCACACCCACCAAACATGAGGCATAATAAGAAAATTCCAGATGTATAGATGTTCTTAATTATATTTCTTTCCCCAAGAATGAACTGATTCTATTATGAAGTGGTATAGTGTCCTGTTAGGATATGTGATCTCTGGCTAAAATGGCCTGTCTCTCCCACTCAGTAGCTGTGTATCCATGAGCAAGTTTTACAGCTGCGGAGACTGGAGAAGTCACTTGCTGCTCCAGTCTCCGCAGCTGTAAAATGAGAATAACAGTGATATCCATCTAATGTATAAAGTGAGGTTACATATGTAAAGTTATTAGGTCAAGGCCTAAAATTCAGTAAATACTCAATATACATTAACTACATTATAATTAGACTTTAAGATAGAATCCTATATAATAAAAGGCTAATATACAAATCAACCAAATGGCAGAATGACCAGTTGCTGTGATGCACACTGACCACCAGGGGGCAGATGCTCAATGCAGGAGCTTCCCTCTGGTGCTCAGTGTGCTCCCACAGGGAGAGCGCTGCTCAGCCAAAAGCTGGATTCATGGCTGACAATGGAGGTGGGAGCTTCTCTCACCTTCTCAGCAGCACTAAGGATATCCTAATCCATCAGTCAGATAACCCCAAGGGCTCCCGGACTGGGAGAGGGTGCAGGTTGGGCTGAGAGAGACCGCCCCCACCCCCTGCTTTTTCCCAAGTCCATGAATTTTGTGCACTGGCCCTCTAGTATAATATAATTGTGTCTATAACTTGAAAGCATACTCTGCCTACTGGATGGGATACTCAACTGTGTGAAATGACAGTTAAATATCTATCATGTCTCTTTAGGGAGGCACAGAGTGATGGTTCTTGAAATTAATCTCTAACAATAGATGCATCAGTTTTGGGAGATCAGTAGCGTGGCTAGAATTATAAATTTGAGATACAATGAAGCATTTCAGGAGATGTGGAGTAGGCTGATATGAAGACATGTACAGATCCTATAGAGGAGATCTAGGCTATAGTTACACATTTTTGAGTTACATAAAGATAGAATTGAAACCATGTGAGTGGATAATTCCCTTCAGCAGGTTGAAATATATCAGATAGATAAGAGATCTTGTTTGAGGAACATTTATGTTGAAAAATCATGTAGAAGTGTCAGAAAAAAGTGATTAAATATAGTGTTTATTATCCCCATTTCATTGATAAGAAAGCTGAAACTCACTGATAGATTTTAAGTAAGTTAGTTTGAGGTAATAGTTAATAATTCCCAGAGCTGAGATTCAACTCAGTTTATTCCTACCTAAGACTCTTGGTCCATATGCCATGACTTACAGCCTGCCACTATTAACTTCAGCCTTTTGATTAAATGAGATGTGTGTAATACTCAGTAATTGGTAGATTCTTTCTCCATTCCTTTCCTGCACCAAAAGATCCATCAGTGCACAAATGTATTTCTTACATGCAATATAGGAGAGAGATGGGAAAAGGGAGTGAAGGAGAAGGGGGAAGACAGAGAGAGAGAGTGGTGTTGGGAAAGGACTTATAAAAATCCTTTTCTACCTAAGTCATTTATTCATTGTCCTTAAAAAAAATATCCAAGGCCTCTGATGGACTGTGTTTTGTTTATGATGGCTCAGGGAGGAAAGATAACCTGTTTGGATACAATTGGTGCCAAGTGAGAAAGGAAACAGAACACACTATTAACCTCCAAATATGCAAATATGATCTGACCTGACTATGCATGTTTCAAATGGAGACCAATAAAAGAGGAAATGAGGTTAGAACTGAATAGCTGGGCAGGTCGACGGGAGGTATTCATTTCCTCTTACTGATGCTATACATGCCATTCAGCAATCAGAGCTCCACTTTCAAAAATGCCTGAACTCCAGCCAGAATTTAAAATGAAATGTTATAAAATAGTGTCTAAGGAATCACCAAACGTCCAATAATAGGTCAATAAAGTGTATATTTTTGAGTAATGTGTAGAAGGTAGGCATTACAATCAGTTTTAATAAAGAATGAGAAAAACAACTAAATGTTAAAGCTCATTTCAAAATAGCTCTCACAAACGTGAATAAACAAAGCTCCCAGGTGAATATAAAATGTTTAATTTTATAAGTGCTGCACAATTGAAAAAAACACATGAATTGCTCATTCTAACCCAAAGGCCATGATAGTTATAGGCCTTTTATAGTAGGTGGGGAGGACAACAACCTCAAAATTGTTTGTATTCAACTCAAGAGACACTCATCTAATGATGTTACTAAAGTGGTGAAACAGAACATTTTCATTTAGCATATAGGTATATTTCAGAGCATGCTGTGAAGGTAGATTAAATAAAAGGTAAGTAAGGGATAAACTTAATCCTGGAGCATTCATTATTTAGCATTTGTAGGAGATTTGTGATTTAAAAGAGAAATTAAATCTGTTTCAATACATTCATAGCCTGCCAGTTAATATACCAGTATTAGCCTCTGCTTATAAAAGATGAATATATATTATCTCATTTTTATTTTTATTTTTTAAAAATATATTTTATTGATTTTATTTTAATTATTTTTTACAGAGAGGAAGAGAGAGGGATAGAGAGTTAGAAACATCGATAAGAGAGAATCATCGATCAGCTGCCTCTTGCACACTCCCCACTGGGGATTGCCCGCAACCAAGGTACATGCCCTTGACCAGAATCGAACCTGGGACCTTTCAGTCCGCAGGCCAATGCTCTATCCATTGAGCCAAACCGGTTTCGGCTATTATCTCATTTTTAAATAAAGGAAACTGAGGCAGAAAGTTAAGTGGCAGCTTAAAATTTGCCAGTAGAAGCACTTTCCCTTTAGTTGAGGGTTCATTCATTTGAAGTGAATTACCTATTCTCAGGAGCCCCATGATGGTCCTAGCCAGGGTAATTTATTTCCAAGAAGGGAGTACTTTGCTTTTAAGAGGAAACATTTTACTTATTGTATTGTAGGATTGTGTCTGTTACTAATATAATAAGAAATATATATCCTTACTATGTTAGCATTAAGCCAAATAGTGTGTTCTGTTTTTCCTTACCAGATGTTTTACAGCATGTGTGTTAAAGAAGATTGATAAACCTAATAAACTTATATATAAACCTATCAGTAAGGGATTATAGAGAGGAAACTACTTCAGTTTGGAATACTTATGAGGTTTTGACCATTGCTTTTGCTGTACTTTAGCTTATTCCCATGTATAAGAGAACCGATTTTATCCTGTTTTGCACCACTTATGTTTACATGAAGAAAGATAAATATATGCAAAGCTTTAAATCAAATTCTGTCACTAACTTAGCTCTAACAAAAATATTCTGTGCCGCAGATGAAATGAAAGTATAATGTGGTTGGTTAGGTGCCAATCAGTTTTATTTAAACTGATTATATTCCTTGAGAGAAAGAATTTAATTTCTAGAAATATAAATGAGTGTTATTGAAGAGGGAAAAGGAGGTTTAAATAATTTTCCTATGTAGACATGTCATTAATTTAGCTGCTGAAAAATGACACATGATCTACAGGGCGAATATATAGTGAAAATAGTTATTTCCCAAATTATAAAAATTACACACTGCTTATATATAATATATAACTAAAATAGTAAAAAATTGTATAATGAATCCATTATAGTCACTTAAATGTTGACAATGAAAGCCACCTTTAAGATTTTGATGACAATCTTTCTAGACCTCTTTTAATGACATACTTAAGTAAACCTAACACAAGCCATATAGGGTAGGTTATCTTACTTCTATCAACATTTGGTATATGTCTTTTAGTGAACATTAGCAATTATTTCTGTTGGGTGTTTACCTAGGTGCAGAATACCTGGGTCAAGGGGCATTATTCAGATACTCACCTTTACTAAATACTGTCATGCAGGTTTTCAAGTTGATTGTAAAAAGTGTGTTGTTGCTTCAACTTTCTCTTTCATCTTTTTACCAATCCTTCATATTGGAATTGTTTTATATTTTATCCATTCATATGTATTAGTAGTGATACGGCATTGTGGAATTTTTGCCCTTCTGTTTGTTTGTTTTTGGGTTGTTGTTTTTTTTTGTAGTTTTTGTTTTGTTTTGTTTTGTTTTTGCATTTCTCAGAAGATTATTGATGTTGAGTAGATTTTCTAATGTGTTTGATATCCTTATATTTGCAATTTTTCACTTAACATCTTTTTGCTTTGGCAAAACCTGGATGCTAATCCATTAGCTACATCTACTAGCAAAGACCCCAGAGATGTCATTGACCACCAATATACTACATTTGCAGAATAATTATTGCTCCATAATAATTTACAACAAACTTTGAAACAAAAATGAGCATACTTGTATCATCTCCTAGTTTCTAAGAGTGAGGCATTTGGGACCAGCTTATTTAGGCCCTCTGTTTGGAATACCCAGGGCTACAGTCTTGCTGTTGGCTGGGCTATATTCCATTCTTGAGCTCAGGATTGTCTTGCAAATTGAGCTGGTTGCTGGGAGAATTCAGTGCACAGCATCAGCAGCACCCAATGACAACAGCTTCCCTTGCAGTTATTCTGGGTAGTTCTGTAGAAGAATTCCTTTAGCAAGACACTTCCTTAAAACAGCATTTCCTGTGATACAGAAGAAGGAATTTTAGTAATATCCCAGGGCAGATTTTCAACAAGTCTTCCAGTGGTTATGCCCAGGACTTCTCTTTCATTCAGGTAGCAGAGCCCTGCCCTCTTCAACATCTCTGATGCTTCTTTAAGGGTGTGGATCTCTCCTTTGGGTGCTCTATCTTAGTCTTGGGAGTAGTGGATGGTTCTCTTATCTGCTTTTCCTTTATTCCCTAGAAATCTCTATACTCCTTAGTAGCCAATTCTCATTACTCCAATACCCTGCTATAGTTAATAATTCTTTCAATTAAACCTTCCCTGTTTAAATTATTATTTGGTTTCTATGTCTGGTTTGGACTATGAATGTTACATTCTATATTTGTTTTTAATGACTGTTGTTCTGTCACTGCCAACTACTACTACATAATCTGTGATAGTTGTAGTAATGAAGAGTTATAGCAAATCTACAATTTATATAAAACATATTAAATGGTAATAGTACCAATATAAACTAATAAAGGAAAGTGAGAATTGGAGATGGAATATGAGAGGAAAGAGGTAATACAATATTTTAAAATCATAAAACTAAGAGTAGAAGAGAAAACAAGATAATTTATAAGTAGAAATAATTGTAGAAAATAAACTTAAATCCATAGAAGATAAGTAGAATATAACTAAATTTCTATTTTCAGCATGATGGCTAGGATAAACTAAGCACACAAATTAGCAACCAAAGCAAAACTCTCCAAATGAAGCATGTTACATGCTAGGTAAATAAACATACTTTAAAAAATCCATAGCCTAAATGTAAGGAAGTCAACAGGTCCAAATAAAACAAACAAAGCAAACTTGGGGGCTAGCAAGTATCAAAATATTTTTTCACCCCAAGGGCTTCTGCCACCCATGTAACCAGAACTGAAATGAATATACAGTGTTTTGAGAGTGTGATACACATGCAGGATTTATACAATTTTCATTTCCTAATAAAATGGAGCATGCATGTAGTCAATGACCCAGCAACCTTATGCCTACATATTCACCCATAGGTTGAGAACCGCTATCAGGGTGGCCTAAGACCATCAGAAAACACAGATATTTACATTATGATTCATAACAGTAGCAAAATTACCATTATGAAGTAGCAACGAAAATAATTTTATAGTTTTGGGGGCACCACAACATGAGGAACTGTATTAAAGGGTTGCGGCATTAGAAAGGTTGAGCACCACTGCCCTAGAGAATGTTTTGCACATATGTACCAGGAGACACTTCCAAAAGTTGTCATGGCAAAAAATTCAAAAGATCAGAAGTGAAGTGCCTGAAATGTCTATCAGTAGATGAATAGGTCAGTACATTGTGGTACATGAATGCAAAGAAACACTATTAAGCTGTGGAAAATGTGCTTGAGCTATATACAATTACATTAATAAATCTAATTAATAGAGTTTTATCTTGCTTAGGAAAAATGACAAAGCATTGGAAACAACTGTATAATATAAAAACAAAGACATGTTATTGAAGCAGAACATATATTTTTTGTCAACAGATTAAATTAATATTATTTGAAATCAATTTGATATAAGACTCTAGGGATGGTTATCTTAATTTAATATTTTCCTTAGCTTTGGTTTAACCTATGTGGGAATGGGGTAAAGAATAAGTAAGTATATCCATGTCTTGATTTACATAATAACAACTGCCTAAAATATGTATTTAAAAACACATTCATAATTGTAGAATTTGTCAATGTGGCTTGGGCTTTTTAAGAAGAGTCGGGAGAAAGGAATAATAATACTAAAACATGGATTTAGAACAATCTTTATTTCACTGGAGAATGCTACTCTGTTTTGTAGAATTCCAAGAAAGTGCAGTAATTTTCACACTCTGAAAAATTTGGTGTAGTTTAAATATCATTATGTATATAACAATCAAGTCCTCTTTTTAAAATAACATTTGAAAACAGTTCTTACCATTTTCCTTTAATAATTTGATTATATTAATATGTGTGCAATAAAATATTCTATGATCAACATAGTAGATGTGTGTGTGTGTGTGTACATGTGAATATTTGGGAAGAAAATAAAAGAGCAAGAAAAATAAGAAAACTGACATAGTGACTGAAGTATTCTAAAAATAAGGCTTGTAATTAGCGATGAGTATAATGGATAAACAATGTGAAGAATTTGATCTTGAACTAACAAACCATGTTTTATTATAGTAGACAAAATTAATTTTATTTTTTTCTGAGACTGTTCTTTTACAGAAGGAAAATATATTGCAATGTCACAATAAAAATTTTATGGCTTGTCTTAAAATTTGAGCTTAGATTGTGTTGATAGCCTCAAAATATTTTACTTTTTCCTATTTTGTAATATTTAGAATTCCTCAACATTTTTTCAAATTATCATTTTATTTGCTTGTCAAATGAACCATGTGTTAGGCACTGTTAGAAAGAGAGTCACAGAGACAGACAGGGAATCAGAAAACAATATTCAGGAAAAGCATATTTTGCTCAAGTCCAGATTTTAGATGGCAGGCCAGGAATTCAAGCCAAGATTTTTATTATTTTATTTTATATATTTATTTTTTTGCCTTTTAGTCCTTCATCACTTTGCCTAAATGGTAGAATGGCATACTTTTTTTCAAGACTAATCTGGAAACAGAGTTTTCACATAGAATTTGAGGGGAAAGACTAGAAAGAAAGAGACCTTTGGAGTGCTGTTAAAGAATTCTAGAGGGAGTTAACAAAGGCCTGAATTTAAATGGTAGCCCTGGAAATGAAGCCTGCGTCCAGCTTCTTAACTGTGTCCTATGTCCTTTTACACATTTTCTGTGAGAACTGGATTGATTGAGAGTCTTTACAATCCTTTTAAAGGTCTCTCTGGTGTTTTATACAATGAGCTGAATGCTTTTGGATAATCTCTCTGATTTATCTAAGCTTAGTAAAATGTTCAATAAAAGTGGACTATGAATTCAGTGAAAGAGCACAGACTGCTGTTAGATTTTTAGAATGTTTTCTAATTTCTCCATATAAAAGGATAACAAATTAAACATTCAGGGAAAAGAATATGCTCTATGGATTTCATCATGATGTAAAACACTGCAGTTTGAAGTTTGGCCAGAGAGCTTTTGTCTATTTACAGTCTCCACTGTCTCAGCTCCACATTTCTTCCTGTTGCCTTGGTTTATTTACACATAGGCAAGTCAGGCTGTAGTTAGGTGACTATTTCCTTGTGAATTATAATGTCCATTTGTGCACAGTAGAGTGGGAAGGGCACTGATAGAGAACACATAAGACCTGCATTCTCAGCCAGGCCCTGCTGTTTCCTTAAGTTAAATTACTAAGTGACTTAGGTTAAACTGTTCAGCAATTTCCTCAAAATAGAAATTCCAAACCCTTTGACTTATTTTCTTTTCCTTATATATATATTTAACATCATCAAGGAAGTAAATAAGCAGAAATTAAATAAATGTTTAAGTCCTTTGTACATGATAAATCAGGGCTAATATGTCTATCTTTTATTGGTTTGTTAAAAAAATATATGGCCTGATTGATGGATAGTATAATGTTACAACTACTGATACAAGGTTGTTTAGAATGGAAGGGTACTATATAAATAAATAAATAATCATATCTGTGTAACAAATTCTGTGTGGCAAATTCTATAGATAGATTCATTAAATATACTTTCCAATTCCTTTCTATAGCCTTTTCTTTTCTGTAGAGCTTGGGAAGCTAGTAGGTACTTCCCCCCCCCCTTGCTTTGCAGTTAGTTAAGCATGTAATCTAGAATCTTTTTAGGAGATAAGGCCTCTGCAATGTGAGATGACAGCTATACCTAGTATTTTACTTCCTCAGGGGTTCCCTGCAGAAAGAGAACCAATAGTATATATACTCACACAAACCACTGCAAGTCAGCAGCAGAGTAGAAATAATTTAAGAGTTGATATTGTACTCTTGAGCCAAAAATCTGCAGATCAGGTCAACATGCTGCAAACTCAGGTAGAATTTCTATAATATGGTCTTGAGTTAGAATTTCCTTTTCTTCTGGAAGTCTGTATTTGTTCTTAAGGCCTTTAACTAATTAGATGAGGTTCATCCACATTATCAAGGATAATCTGCTTTATTCATAGTCAACTGATTATAAATGTTAATCACATCTAAAATACTACACTACCTTCAAAGCATCATCTAGACTAGGGTTTGATCAAATAACTGGGCACCTTGGTCTAGCTAAGTTGGCACATAGGTGAGCACACAAGGAGACATGATTTTAGACAGCTTTGTTAGCATGTCTACTGTCCAAACTTAGTAGAATAGATATTGAACAATGGGTTCCATGACTCGTGTGGGATTTTCAATAATTTAGTTGTGTAGATATCAAATTGATTTTCCTGGTCTATTACTTTTTCTTTTTTTTTAACTTTCTAATGAACTCAAGCTAGTTTAAAAAAAGTCAAGGGTTCATACTTGTCTGCAACTAAGAACCCTAATCAACAAAGAAGCACTTTTAATTGCCATAATATAAAACATATAGGATCTAGAATTGGTTTTCAAATCTAGATTGTGTTTGAAACAGTAAGGTGATCCAGGTGGTATTAGAGAATGAGATACTGATAGTCCACTATGGATAAGATCGCATAGTTACTCAAATTATCCTCCTATCGCTTATAATTTCTTCATAAAGCCAAGACTTGAGAAGACTGAATGGATGCTGTTCAGTCATTTTAAAGATAGGAAGAATAAAAATATTGTGAGATAAGTTTGATGTTGCTAAGTGCAGTAGGGATCTTATGGGGGAAAATGACATGATTTAGGTATTAAGTGTCACATAATTTGACTGGATCAAATTTAAAAAAAAAAGGGGGGGGGGGAGAGAAATAAATATCCTATTTCCAAAAATTGCCACACTATCATAAGAAACAAGACATATGTTTTAATTTTGAAATTGCCAAATCATAATTGTTGGTTGGTTGAATTGGGAAAGTTAGAAAGTTAATTGGGGAAGATGGTGCAAAAATTTGTTGAGTATAAACTTAAATGGGTTCTGAAACAATAGAAGTACAATTGTTGAATAATTTGTTTATACAGAGAATTTGCCAAAGATTCTGGATTCAGCAAAGAGCCCTTGAGAGAGGTTCTGTTGGTGTAATTAGATGACCCATACCAAGCCTCAGAAGAGCTTTGTCTGGAATGAAATGTAAATAACAGAATCTCCTTGTAGAAGGAAACAGAAGGAATACAATAGCTTAGTGAAATCAAATTTCGCATGTGCATCCCACTGATCTATCTCAACTATAGTCCTCAGGACATCCCAAATGATTCATTTTGCCAGGGCACTTGAGTGAACACCAGTATTTTTGAAAAGTACTAGGCAGCTGTCTTGTGTAGACTGGCATGAAGGTGGGAGATGCTGCAACTGAAGTGGGTTTCTTATTTTGTAGTGGAAGAGGCTAAACATCAGTATTCTGCTGCCAGACAAGATGGCATGGTTATAATGATAGGCAGCAGAAAAGAATGGTAATCAAAATATTTTGGTCCACCTAGGTTTTTGTTGACTTCTAACTTATTATGGAGTCTTTGGTACAAAAATAAATGGTCAGGCCCCCAAGGTCCTACTGATTTTTCTAAGTGCCTCTTTCACTTAAAAATAAAATAAAATGAAAAGAAATAAAAAATAAACTAACTTAGGTCTTGCAAAAGACAGAGACCTGAATTAAGCTGCAAAAACGTCCATTTTACCACCTAGTTTATTGTGAGACCTGTGAAAGTTTGGAGGTACAGACAGCACTGTTTGAAGGAATTCAAAGCCATTGAGGAAGATGTTTAAAACACCATAAGTATTTAAAATAAGATTTCCTAGCATTCCTCAAAAAACCTATTGCCATTATTATGCAGAGGGAAAGAGATATAACTAAAATATTTTTTTATTATTAGAAAATGGGCATGGAGCTATTGCTAATTTCTGGGTACAAATAAAGTCATTTCCGCCTTTTTTTTTTCAGGGAGAGCTATTGAGTGTAAGGTAATAAATGATGTTCACTCCTGACTTAGAAGATTAATAAATCTTTATCTATTGTTTCCCATTCAAATCACCTGCTTGTCTGTGTAAGAAACAGATTGGTGCCCAGCTGGTATGACCCAGTGGTTGGGTGTAGACCTGTGAACCAGGAGGTCAGAGTTCCATTCCCTGTCAAGGTACATGCCAGGGTTTCGGGCTCAATCCACAGTGAGGGACATGCAGGAGGCAGCCGATCAATGATTCTCTCTCATCATTGATGTTTGTATCTCTCCCTCTCCCTTCTTCTCTGAAATCAATGAAAAAAAAAACCACAAAAAACATTGGTCTTACAGAATAATGTTAGATTATTATAAATGATGTATTTAATATCACATGTGTTATGTGACTCGAATGAAACAACCATTCACATGTCACTTTGGCACTTTATATACAGCTATTGCTTTGACTAACTTTCTATTCCAAGAAGTCTAGAACACTAGAAAGAATATATTTCACTTGGCTGGTCAAATAGTAAGTCTTCAAAGCATTTAAGTTTATGTATGTCATTTATCTAAACCTGTGCCATAATTTCACTGGCAGTTAAGTTCAGCATTTCAGTGTCCCCTAGAAGATCAAAATAGTTCTTTTCATTGATGACACCCATGACTAGAATCTAGGGAGTAAGAATTAGGTAACTAGATGCTTTTGTAAGAAACATGCATACAAGAGGATAGGAGGTAAACTCTAAGGAAATTCATATTCTCAAATTCATAGCAATTTTCCAATGATATAATAGTCTGGAGGGAGCATTTTGGCATTTTGTTTTCAAAGTAAACCTCTGTATAGAATTAGAAAAATAATTCAACTAACATTTTGGAGGCAACATGTTTGACATTTGGCCCATGTGTAATCTCAACCTATTTATTAATTAGGGTGTTAGCTTTTAATTGGGCTCAAAAACAGAAGAAGACGTTTTAGGTTGCAGTATAAGCAGTTTTACCACTTAGCCCTTATGACCCAACAGATTTCCTGATGTTTGACAGGTCTGTGACTGATTGTGCTGAAAGAAAGCAGTGAAAGGGCCAATAAAAGCATCATGCTGCTGGGCCCTAGATTTTAAAGCAAAGCTACCCTATTTTGAGAGAGATCTCTTGTCTTTGTGAGATACTCTAAAGACGTTTGTAAAATTACTATTAAGCATACGATCTGAGCTTCCCACTATGTTCTGTTATTTAATCTACACACAAACACACACACAAACAAACAAACAAACAAACCAAAAAAAAAACAAAACACCATAATTTTAGGAAAACTTGGAAAGGGCATATATAAGGACAAACTCAAAAAAATACAGAACATATTTGAAAGGCAGATGAACAGATGATTGCTTTCTCTATGTGGCAGTTCCTGCTGCATTGCCATTTCTTCTTCACCTATCCTAAACAGCTTCAGGAAGTTCCCTAATAACTGAGCATGTCTAATAATTGAGCACAATAAAGTTAAAAACTAGATGCTGCTAGCTCTTTATGATATTCTGGTACCAGTTAAGAGTAGAGTGCTTTATAAATACAATTCACTCTTGGCCCTGAAGGCCATGCATAAAGAAACTCTCCCAGTAGGCAAAACTTTGAGGAAAACAGGTGACTTTTTCCAGTTTGATTAGAACTCCTGAGGAGCAGGGTGTGGCTCCATTTAAATTCATGAGCTGTGGTTAGTTTTGGGCCAGATGATCAGGGATTTGGAAAGATTTATTTGAAAGATTCATGACAAGGTTTGAGAGAAATTTATGTAAATGGTCCCAAATTTAAAATATCCATGTCCCATGTGAATGATTAGCAGATGGCAGTGTCTGCAGAGGCATCTCTCAGTAATCATCTGAAAAAAATATTTCTTTTTCTCTCTCTCTCTCTCTCTCTCTCTCTCTCTCTCTCTCTCTCTCTCTCTCTCTCTCTCTCTCTCTCTCTCTCTCTCTCTCTCTCTTTTTCAAGCAATCTCTTTCTGTACTCATTCCAGTTTTTATTCTATGTGGTCATGGACAAATTTCCCTGATGACCAGGGCAAAGGATACAGATGGGCTTATGAACATGGGACTCACCTCCTGATGCGTGTCCTTGGGATTACTATTCTTGGCTGCCCAACCTGTCAAGAGCTGGGATATACACAGAACTCCTGCACCACAATTTGAAGAAACCAATCAAGAACTTGGGAGGTACATTATGTCAGATCATTCCGTTTTAAAAAGGCAATGATTGCCCTAACCAGTTTGACTCAGAGGACTAAAAGGCCCCAGGTTCAATTCTGGTCAAGGGCATGTACGCTGGTTGTGAGCATATCCACAGTGGGAGGTGTGCAGGAGGCAGCTGATTGATATTTCTCTCTATCCCTTTCCCTTCCTCTTTGCAAAAAAAAAATTATATATATATATATATATATATATATATATATATATATATATATTATATATATATATAGAATATATATGGCAATGATTTCTCTCCATTGGAATTGATCCTTATTCTGCATATTCATTTTTCCCTGTTTTCTTTACTTGTTCTTGTCAGCAATATTATTCAGAAACCTACTGATTTTTTTCATTCTCTCTCACCAGAAACAAAATTAAAAAAAAGAAAACATGTCTCTGACCAAGAAATGTATTTTGTAACAAAAGAAATTAACTATTTTTGTGTGTGTGTGTACTCATGGGATTCCTTTCCTTAAATTTCAGAAAAATGTATTTTATCACCATGTAACCAATTGTCTTACATGAAATAAAATGTTTATTTAAAATTCATTAAGGAGCAAGATAAGAAACTATGCATTAGAGTGTTTTTTTGCTACCCTCTAGAGTGCATAATTGGTTCTTAATAAGCAAACAATGCATCATATTTTCCCATAACCAGAATGTATGGGACTGGAAACCAAGGAGTAGAAGTGAGGGAGTGAGAGTGGTAATTTCACTATTGCACTAAAGTAACCCTTTCTGAAATATTAGCTTCCCATTTCTGTTACTTATTCAGTGCTGATTTAGAAGTCTTGGAAGACAAGGAATCAATACTTCTAGCAATGGATACTTTGATGCTATTGAAAAGGAAGTTGAGAAAATAAGCCACTTTTTTTTTCTTTTTCTTTTTCTTTTTCTTTTTTTCTTTTTTACACCTCTGACTGAATGGACCAATAGGCAAAAAGTCTTGGCATAATTATAGGAAATGATGTTGCCTAAGGACAAATGGAATATGAATGGATATTTGTAGTAGAAATGCATTACAAATATGAATCACTATCTCGTGAAAATTCCAAAAACGGCACCTATAGTAGATATTCATTATTTGTCTTTATTAATTATGTATAATACCTAGGTGTATGCATATTTCTAAACCTCTTTTCTTATTATTTTATATTATTTATGTGGGTAGTGGTTAAATATAATTTAGTACAATAGGCTAGGGGATATCAATTTAAGATTAGGACTGAAGTGTGGACAGAAAAGTACATTGCCCAACAATGGATGGTGTATATGGTAAGACTATATATAGATCTATCCCTTTGATGAGAGGTGAGCGTATTTCATTCATCTGATCAATAGTTATGACTATTATGTAGGATCACATGGTTTTTGCTAGAGTTGTTTTGTTTTTGAATATGGAGAGGTATGTTTGGGAGTTGGTAACCAAAGATTTGTTTTATGGTCAATATTGCAGATTGGCAGTGGATGCTCTATCAGAACAATTTCGGGAGGCATTTGTGTTTACTTTATGTCTGTATTGTTCCTAGTTGTGTAACCTTCAAACTCATTTCTCTGGTATTTCAGGAACTCTGTGACTTGCTTAATACTCTGTGGTAAATTCTATTCTGCAAGTGTGAATTCTGAAGACTGATTTATTCATTCATTGATTCATATTCTCTACAGTGGGGTTGGTGGATAAATACTTTTCTTTTTACCCAGAAATGGAAAATAAGATTCAATTGGGAGGAGCAGGAAGTGAAGAGTATGGTACTCTATTTTTTAAAACAGGGAAGATATCTCCTAAAATTGTGCTCTTCAAAATATCACTCCATCATTTTCCACTTTTTGCATCCTCTTATTTCTGCCTGTCTAAACAAGAAGACTGAGGGCATTTATAATTATAAGTGTATCAGTGTTCTCAGTTATTGATTGGAGTCACTGCTAGCAGTATGAAGAGGGATAAAGATACTGGCTTCTTCTATGGAAAATGATTTTAAGAGTAGGCAGGCTAATCATTTGTAAAGGTTATGTGTACATGCATGAAGGTAAGATTGGCATCACAGTCCTAATTATGCATGTAGCAAACCTGATAAATACCATGATCCTATATAAACACTGGGAAGATGAATGGCAAATAAGAGACAGGGAGTAAGAAACAGAGAAAATCAAAAGAGTCTGCCCTTCTCCACTTATACACTGTCATTTGGCATAACAAGCATACATAGGTTTCCCTGTGAAAAATCCTGGGGTTTGCTACCAGTATCCCCCTCAAGAAATCCAGGACCAGGCCAGAAGGAAGGGTGCAAGAGATCATGTTAGAAGAGGAATTCTCACCCATCAAAGAGGGATGATCTGCCTAAAAAAAGATATTATCAGTAAGTTGATGACAGTGGAGAAGCAACAAGAGCCAATGAAGGATTTCAACTGTAAAAGTTGATTAAACAGCTTTTTGGCCTTTTCATCGCAACCTTCTGGACAGATCTAAATTATAAAGGAACTATAAACTGAACAAGGAAAAGATGAATGAAAGAAGATCAAGCTCTGTAATCCACCTGAGTTCCCTTGAGTCAATATTTAGCTCAGAGATAGGGACTCAGGTGGCTATTAAATCACATATGAGTTTAAAGAATTGGACTGGACTAGATAGATTTTTTTTTAATTATAAAAGTGACCAGGAAAATGTCTGAGATATTGTTAAGACACAGGAAAGGAGCACATGACAATAGGAAGTCAATAATTAGAGAAAATGTATTATGTTTCTATCTTTTTCAAATTCACAGTATTTGATGATCCACTGACCTTTACCAAATGATGAAAAAAATAAATATTAGGAAAAGAACCAAAAAAAAAATATTAGTGAAAGAACAAAAATGATTTGAGCAACAAAATAAGACTAATTTGATTTTGTTGGATGGGTCCAAGGAATGGTCAGCAAAGGGTTGACACTGGAACTAAGTCCTGAAAGATGATCAGTAAATTCCAATGAAGAAGAATATGGACAAGAAAACCATGCAGCTGGGACCATTTTAACATTAAGGCTAAAATTTCGTGGTTTTGATAAAACACATTGGACAAAGGAAATAACAGAAACTAAGATGGAAAGGATGAGCAGGGTGATGTTAAGTTCTTAAAATCTTTGGTTTGGGAAATACCATGATCAGATGCATATTTTTCAACTGTGGTTACAGGATGGAATTTACCTTAGAAGAGAAGAGAGACTAAAAAAAGGGAGACCACTTAAGAGTGTTCAATAATCAATTATGAGAACTTAAACTGAGATAAATTGAAAAAATGTGAACGAAGGCAGTTATACAAGATTTCCAGTGATAGAAGTATTAGGACTTGAAGATAGAACTAGACATCTATATCAGTAGGTTTATCCAAAGATGATAATGAGATTTCTCATTTGAGCTGGGTTTATGGTGAAAAATATTTTGGATGTGAACCCATAAAATTTAGGAGGGAAAATCTTTCCTTTTCCATTTTACTTTTTTTCCTGACTCTTTTCTTTCCCACCTTCTCATGTGTATCATTCAGTCTTTCTTTTTGAATTTTATTTTACACCATATTTCACAAGATTTGAAGTGGTTAGCAGGTATGTTTTTCTCTTTGTGTTGTTGTAACATTTCTAATGCTGGATTATTACCCATCACTTTCAGTTTTGGAACTCCATGAAATGGTCCTGTGAACTATAAGCTGGATTTTACTCTATATTCACAAACAACATCATATGCCTGTTGGTGAAATTGTTATTGAAATATTCATTTGAGCAGTAGTTAATAATTAAAGGCCTTCTAAAAGTAGGCTCCAATAAACCTCAAATTACCCTATTAGAAATAATTTATAACAAATATCTATATTCATGGATAGTTTTAGATATAATCAAATATTTTAACTCATAAGTTTCAAAGAACCAAACAACTAAAATAAAAACAGATATAATCTTAGAAATAATGATGTGGTAAAGGAAAAAAAAACCTGTTTTGATCTTCTGAAATCATTGACAAAAACAAAAATAAATGGTTTGGCCGTGTTTCTTTTCTGGTCATATAAAATGTGATTTATTCTTCTAATCTATTAATACAAAAAGGGGGAATTTGATGTAATGTGGCCCAATGCCATGCAAAAGAGAGATGTACCAATAATTTAACTTATTTGATAGATACATGGTATTTAAACCAGATGAAAAAAATCAGTATGTTTATTTTTCATTAAGTTAAGGTTAGGAGAAATATTTATATGTAATGTAATATATTTCATGGATGTCATCTTCTGAAGTTCAGTTGAATTAAAGAAATGTGTGTAGCCTAGATAAAAACCACAGATTCAAAAATGTTAATGATTGCTTTCATTAGGTAATTTCAGGAATATGGCAACTCTAGCGTGATTTTGTGAGGGGACAAAGGGTTCTGTTTATTTTGGTCTGCATAGAAATAATGCCAGTCTCCCACAAGAGAAAAGCCCAATTAAAGGGACATAAACATGCTTTATGTGTCATCACATGTGTCCCTAGGCATGAGACTTTTTAGCCAAACCTTACCACAACCACAACCAGGGCTGGATTTGAAAGAAATATTGGAAAGTTTCCAGGTGACTGGTTTGCTAATTGGCCCTCCTGGGGGGATGTGGGAGAATTAGAGGAAGGAAGATCAGTTTCCTGATGTTCCTGAAAACTGTTTAGAAATATGGCATGATGGGAATTTACCAACTTCTTCCTCTGGGTGCTATTATGTTTAATAGATTGATCCAGGTTCTTATAGTGTCCAAGTGATGCCATAAAACAAATTTAGCAGCAGAAGGGACAGATAGTTTATTCTTTATATAACTTGGCACAATGCTTAAATCCATTAACACCCACAGAGTATAAAGCAGATGGAACAAAGAAACTTTTATAAATGCAATATCTTTAAAAGTGTAATACTTAGAAAACAATATTCAACAATTTACATGTATCCTGATGTATAATTTAAGGAAACCCTTCAGGGCTAACACGGTGCATTAAGAATTCTTCAGTGTCACTAAAAAATTAAAAGCCAAATCTTATATATTAATACTTCTCTCTCAAGCAGGTATCGGAGGTTTTAAGAATAAACAAAAACAAATATTATACAAAATCATTTTAGGAAATAAATGTATTTTATTTAGAAAAGATCTTTCTTCTTTGAAGATTTTAGTAGTTACAGTGGGGTAAAAAAGTGGTAGCTCTTTCCTACAAATGTTGCCTTATACTTTAAAGAGATTTTTTTTCAAGTAATCTATAAGCACCTTTCATATTTTTAACTTTGACGGTTTCAGTGATTTTTTTTGTTAAATATCCCCAGTTAGTTGTGTAGTTATTTGCAACGCAGATATCCCTAGATATTTATAAACCTCAAATACTATATAAAAATTTCCAGAAAATTAGTTGTTTTATCCCCCCAACAAATGTTCACTGAGTATCTACTCAGAGCCTGGTATGGTCAATATAAAACCAAATACTGGAGCTACAAAGGGGAAGAAAATGAGTAATACCTATTCTCTGTCATGGAGACACTCATATAATTCAAGACCTATAATATCTATTTTCACTAAATTCTAGTTCTAACAGAATATAATTATATATCAGACATTTTCATCTGGATGTCTTATGTTAATTCAAATGAAAAGACCCAAAATTAACCTCATTTTTTTTTGTCTCTGCCAACAGTAACTACCCTTCCTTGTTTAAAAAAAAAAAAAAAAAAAAAAAAAAAGTCCATGTTTTTATTTATTTAAAAATATATTTTTTATTAATTTCAGAGAGGAAGTGAGAGGCAGAGAGAGAGAGAAACATCAATGATGAGAGAGAATCCTTGGTTGGTTGCCTCTTGCATGCCCTACACTGGGGATCAAGCACACAACCCAGGCATATACCCTGACCAGGAATGGAAGGAGACATCCTGCTTGACACCCAACCAGTGAGCCATGCTGGCTGAGCAAAAATCTACAATATATTTTTAAAGAAAAATCTCAAACTGTAAATTTGAAAACTCCACATTCTTTTTATTTCTTCTCCTTTATTCTCTTTGGTCCTTTGATTCCTTTCCCTAACCTTTTGAGTTTACCTAATTTTTAAAAAAAAACACATTCTGACATTTTTATTTTTAAATTATTTATTTGCAATTCCTACATTATCATTCCCGTGGTTCCAGAAGTAGCTTGGGATATAGAATTGGATTCCAACCTCTGTTCAGCCACTTGCTAACTATGTGTCTTTAAGAAAGTTTTATAACACCTCTGTGAATCCAGGTTTCCTCAGAAGATTGTTTCAGGCATTAAGAAGGCAATGTATGTAATGCACTCAGCAGAGTGTCCACCAGTGGGAGGCGTGCAATGGATACCGGCTTTATTCTTCCAGTTCATGCCCTATCACTTGTGTGGACTTCTGCCAAACTCTCTGAACCTTTCATCCTAATTGCAGTCTCTCCTTACACTTCAATTTGCAGACTAGCAATTTACCCTTCTTGCTTGATTTTTTTTTTTTTTTAATCATGCCACTTGACCGCTCAGAATGGTGTCCTGATTCCCCATTTCAATTAGGATAAAGGCTATTTCAAATCTGAACTTTTTTTCTCCTTGATCATTTAACAATAATTTAAAAAAAAACAACTTTTGAATACAGCTTGTATTCAATATTATGTTAGTTTTTGTGTCCTAATAGTGACACCTCTGGCAAGGCCCCATTCCCTGAGTGTGGGGCATATGTATGTGCCTTCTTGACCTCGCATACTCTGCTCCTAAAAAATCTGATAGATTCAGCTAAAACATAGAATCTGTGTGTTGTGCGTTTCTGTGATTAAATTAATATTAAAAAATCTTGAAAAGACCTTTTTGTCCCGAATGAATCACTCTTGCAGGAAATAGAATAGGAAGGAAATTTATTTATATTTTATTTACTCATTTTAAGCCCTTGAGGAAATTTCCTGTTTGCTTTTGGTCTATTGCTTAAAAGGTCTCCATTCACTAGGAGAATTTATTAGTTATGAACTGATTCATCATAATCTGATAAGCAAATCCAATTCAGTTTCTTGCTCTGGCTATACTTTTTGTTCCCCTCCTTTGTGAAAGCCTATCTAAAAACCAGTTCTGATCTCTCTATCCACGTGTGGCCTACCACTATGCTCTGATCATCTTCATTAAAAGATCAATAGGACATGGCCCCAGGATAGCCAACTGTACTATTTCATTAACATCGTTTCAAGATGAGAGGCTAGAAATAATATTGCCTGGCTAATAGGTTTATTGGGAAAACTACTTAGTTAATATTTGCTATTTAAATAGCCCATTTTTTCCAATGAAATGTACACATAAAGGAAATGCAAACACTGTTTTTCCAAACCATTAGCTGATGCTGTGTTTAAAAGCTAAGATATTCAATCTGAAAGTTATCTATCATAATTTTTCTTTAATGAATAATTCACCATTTAATACATTGATATTAACCTTTTCAATTTAAATACAGTCTAATGTCAAATATATATTTTTAAAAACCCTGAGTGTTAGAACCTTTGACCAGAAATTCTGCTTCTAAATATATATTCTAACAAAATCATAATGTAAATGTGCAAAGGTCTAATGACAAAAATATAGAGCAAAAATAAACTTAGAAGAGGGAGAAATAAACAAGTGAAATGTTTGACAATAGAGAAAGGCTAAATAAATTCCATTACATTTTTAAGTGTAATTACCCTGATATTTTTTTATAGAAAAACTCAAAACCCACTTAATGTATTCAATAAAAGTCATTATAAAAATCTTATCCTTCTTACAGTTATGCTGAGTGATAATATATCTGGCATCCATTTGTAACTACACTACCCAAAAACGGCAAGGGTAGTGACAGATAATTCAGTACTGGAGATATGTTAAGATTTTGTGAGTGATGGACATCCTTGGGTTTATTACACTGTTTTTTCTTCTTTTGTGAGGGCTTAAAGAAAATTTACATAATAAAAAATTAAATTTAAGTGAGCCTTAATTTCCATTTAGGAACAATTGGAGGTGAGTTTGCAGATGAATGGATTAATTTTAGAAAAAAAAATTTAATGTTGCTTTAGTTTAGAGCATATATATGCATACATACACATAAACACATGTGTTTAGGCATAAGTATATATGTGATTTTACTTGGAATATGATAGGACCATTCACAAACTTTGTATTCTTTCATGATTTTTCTATATATTTAAAAAAAATTTCAGTCAACATTTGTTAAATTTATAATCATAAAAAATAGTTGTTATGAAGACATATAAGACCTAGTAACAAACTAGTTCTCCATTACATAGGGATTTTAAGTATGAAAATCTCAAATTTACCTATTACCAAAATAGTCAGAGATCACTGAATTTAGCTATAATAAAGATTTTAATAAATAAACCTTTCAGGAATTCATGAATATATTGCATTGATTGTGGAATCAATAGGTCATTTCTAATGAATCTGGCATATTTAATGAATACAGGTTTTATCCACATATTACATCTAAAGCAGTGAGACATTTATATTCTAGCAGGCAGGATCATTTAAACCCTGATTAGTTAACAGACTGTATTCATGAGAACAGTGTATTGATTTCAATGACTTTATTGATTTGAAGTCTGTTGAACCTAAGCACCTTGCAAATTTATGGGTTGGCTTCATTGACTGTGTTTTGAAATAATATATAGTTGTTTTTAGAAAGTGCTATAAAAAGTTTCTGGCATTTGACCTTCCTTATATAAGATCATTAACCTGTAATATTTTATTATTTTCCAAGGTCTTTCATAGAGTAATAGTAAAATCATTAATTTTAGCTTCTGTTATGTATGAAAGGAAAAACTAAAAGCCAGCTACTATTGAAAAAATCAAATATATTTTTAAATGTTCATAAAATTTAGTTTATTTAATATTTAACTTTCCAGATGAATGATTTTACTGAAAAAACATAAGTCAAGCTAGTCTTCCACACTGTTATCTGAGTCTATTGGCTTACATGGCAAAAACCAATAAAATGTTAGAATAACATGGATCCAATTAATGTTTTTCTTTGAATTCACAGCATTTCCTAATGGTGTCTTACAGAATTATTTAAACTCTCAAATCTAATTTGCTGAGTTTTCTATAAAGTTTAGATTCTGAACCTTTTGATACTGTGAATTCAATTTAATATGTCACATAGTTCAACAGAACAGAAACTAATTCTGCTTTTATTATATACTGTATTGTAAATCACATAAAATCTTTAAAGAATTGGAAAAATGTTTCTCTCATGAGTCACATTAATACCAAAGATGTCTAGAGTGAGTAATGAGATTATTTAAATTCCCTGTTGGGTTTCATTTAATCTTTCTGCCAAAGGTATATAAATAAAGTTGAAATCTGTTTTCAGTGACCTTGGGTTTAGATATGTCTGTTCAATTTAACCTATGATTTCTACCAAAATTGTATATCTATTTTCATTCATGACATAATACATTGGCTATACAGCAATATATTTTTTCTCATTCAAATAAACTTCCTCTCATTTCATGTCTTTAATATTTTCTGGTAAAATTAACTGTTCTTATCCAAACAGTTAATGCAAGTGCTAATTTGGAGAGTGCTGTGGTTTGTTGATAGATTTTCCTTTCTATATTGACATTGATCCATGAATCAATTCAGTCATGAAATAAAGACAGAGTAAACAAACAAACAAATGTCTATTGACAGTCCAACATATGCCAGAATTTTGCTTAATGATTATCTTCATAGCTGAGGACTTCAGTGTTGGATTTTACTACCTTGTTTAGAATTATTTATTTGCCAGTTACTAGCTATTTGACTTTGATCAATGATTTAACTTTTTTATGCTTTGTTCTTTCAGCTGTAAAATTATAACTACTCGTTACAAGTAATCACATTTAGAATTATTTTTACAATTAATAAAGTTAGGTATCTGAACCAATGGGATAGTGTTAATCATAGAAAACCTTGGGAAACACTGGCTATTACTATATCATACTTGTTAAAATTTACAGTGTCATTTTAATGTTTAAATATATCTGATTTAATTATTTTTAAAATTATTTGTATAATGTATGCATGATCAAAAGATAATTCAAGAGAGTATGCAATGAGCTCTGGCCAGCTGGCTATTGATTGGAGCATCATCCTAAACACCAAAAGGCCATGGATTTGATTCCTGACCAGGGCACATATCCAGGTTGCCTGTTAGATCCTTGGTTGGGGCACATATAGGAGGCAATCAGTTGATGTTTATTCTCTCACATCAATGGTCTGTCTCTCTCACTTCCTTCCTCTCTCTAAAAATCAATGAAAACATATTCTCATGTGAGGATTAAAAAAATAAGTAAATAAGGGTATGCAATGAAAAGAGACTTGCTCTCATCTCTGCCTGTAATTCTAGTCTCCAGAAATAAGGGCCATCTACATTTTCTTAGGCATAGTCTCAGATATAATCTATGTGTGTGTATATATACACAAATTATTTAATTTGTGTTAGAAATCCTTCTTTCTAACACAAATTAGAGTGTGTCAATAGAGACTGATATATACCTACCTTGTATTTCACTTAATATATCTTGACAATTTTATATTTCACAAGTGTAGGGGACCTTATTCTTTTTATAACAGTATTGTGTAAATTTAAGTGGCCTCCTTATTCATAGATTCTTAAATTGCTTCTTTCCATTATTTATCATAATAAATCCTTGGTAATATGTGTGCCTGTATTTGAATACATGGGTAATTATGTCTGTTGGTTGGACAAATTCATGCAATTATACTTTCTAGTTCACTGAAGGTGTCTTTAAATGTTTTATAGATATTGTTAACCTACTGTCCATACTAGTTGTGCCAATATAAATTTTCAACAATGGTGTATAATTATGTGTTTTACCACATAATCACTAACATGGATATTTAATGCCTATATCTACACATACTACTATTTGGTGTCCTACTGCAGCTTGGGAATTAACTTACTATATTTTTTGTTATTTTTCCCTCAGTTTTTCATTTATATATTGAAATTTACCATAATAGCCGAAACCGGTTTGGCTCAGTGGTAGAGCATTGGTCTGCGGACTGAGGGGCCCCAGGTTCCATTCTGGTCAAGGACATGTACATTGGTTGTGGGCACATCCCCGGTAAGGGGTGTGCAAGAGGCAGCTGGTCAATGCTTCTCTCTCATCAACGTTTCTAGCTCTCTATTTCTCTCCCTACCTCTCTGTAAAAAATCAATAATATATATATATATATTTTTTAAATGATCCTAAAAAAAATTTACCATAATATTTGGTTGCTTAAAGGGTTTTAAATTTTATGTAGACCAACTTATCTTTGTATGACTGCCTTTTGTGACTGACAAATTTTGATAATTGTTCATGTTTTTTCCTAGTTTTTTATTTTATTTCATTTTACATTAAATATTTTATACACTAGAAACTTATTTAAGTATAAATTATAGGTTAAGAACAAATGTTTTATTTTCCAAATAAAAAGCTTAGAGGACCAAAAAATTTATTGAATAATCCATATTTCCCCAGTGATTTAAAATGCCATTTTTATTTATTTATTAAATATTTTAATATTTACGCTTTTCTCTAATCTGTTCAAATGATCTGTCCATTCTTGAACCAGTTCCATGGTTTTAGAATTGCTATATTATAATGTATAATTGAGTTAGTCCTCATTCATTATTCATCTTTTTTTTTTTAATTTCTATTCTCACATAATAAGAGAAGTGTTAACTTCTCTTATCTTTCCACACTGGAGATCAAGTCAGCATATACCCTGACCGGAAATCAAATCATAACTTCCTAGTTTATAGGTCAATGCTCAACCACTGAGCCATGACAGATGGGTAGAATTATCTTATTCTTACAATTATTCTTACAAAATAATAAAATTCAGGTATCCTTTTGAATCAAACTTAAAAGTTGGAATTTTTACCAATACTATCTTTTAGTTTTACCGCATAATGTTAAAAATGTTTGTATTCAAGTTGTTCTTCTTTCTCTGAAATATAACAATAGTAATTATTTTAGCTTTGCAGTTTTGAAATTTCATCCTTTTGATGTCTTCTAAGATTATAAATATTTGTTACACTAAATGTCTTAAAGATCCATGTCTCATGTTCTCCTTTGTTCCATTTTTATGAGGCAGAACAAAGCTAATGTTGACTAGAAAAGGAGAGGATAGAAGCTGGATACTTCCGGAATTAGAGTAAGACAGCTCCTAGATAGATGTCTGGTTTTGATTAGGGAGATGATTGCTTCTACTGGCATAACCTTCTTTATAAAAATCCTGGCCAAGATATATTACTGTAATCTTTCAATTATCTTCCAACTGACATTCTGTCTTCTACTTCGACCTTTGTATTTCTCAGGGCAATGGTACTGAGGTATAATACTACATAGTTGATAAAGCAGAACCAAAAATAATTTGAAGGGGTTCCTGTTGGTTTCTGAGACCCACAACTTCAATTCTAGGTCTAGTTTGTCTCCATCACTCCTTTTACTATATATAGCATTGCTACTGCATGATGTAACTCTCCTATCATGTTACTTGTAACTACAATAAGCAAACATCCATGTTGAGCTTGGACAAATATTTGCTATTTTTCTAAATATAATATTTCACCAAATACTCTTACTGAAGTTAGTATGACCTTAGGATAACCAAAAATGTAGCATAGGAATTATATGAGTATAGAAAAGATATGTGCACAGGGATGCATGATAACAATCCACAAGCCTATACATTTTTTTGAGGTGGTAAGAAAAACAAAACTTTGTTCACTATATATAGCTAATCAAATTAATAGGTTCAAGTGCCAAAAGCAATGCTGAGGCTAATTTTAATCTTAATTCAGTTTGAAGAACACAATCTCTCTCCTTCTTCTAGCTTAGAAACATGCTAACTATGAGTTATCCTTAGGTAATTCAAAAAAGAAAAACCTTGATTTTCACTAGAACCCATGTTCTTATACCAATGTCAGAATAACATAGCAGCCACTTTCTTAAATCGTGCAAATCCCAGGCAATGTTATTAAAATTGGTGATTTTATAACTCAGCTTCCTTCTCTTCCTGTGTCCACACTTATCTATCTACCTATCTATTTATTTTATCTATCTATCTATCTATCTATCTATCTATCTATCTATCATCTATCTATCTATTTATCTATCAATCATCTATCTAGCTATCCAAAAGACTAAGCAACCAAATAACCAGTCAACATGTCGCTATGATGCACACTGACCACTAGGGGACAGATGCTCAACGCACAGGATCAGGCTCCCTACTGTCTGGATCTGGTCTGTGGGGATGGGGCCAAAACCGGCTATCCAACCGGATTGTGAAAGGGTGCAGGCCAAGCTGAGGGATCCCACTGATGCACGAATCTGTGTGCCAGACCTCTAATTTGTTAATTAATATGCTGGGAGAAAGTATACTTATAGCTAGTATCTACAGCTGGGGTGGGACCTTATTCCTTCATGGTTTGTAGTTAACAAATATCCTAGGACCTTATAAGATCCTTTCCTGTAAGGAGACAGCACTCATGAGTAACATATAATGTTTCTAGAGGATCTACAACTCTTACACCCCTGACTTCTTCCAAAATAAAACTGACTATTGATGAGTTGGGGAGGTAAAGAGTATGTGAGTAGATCAGTCTTTCCCCCCTACCTTCAGCTCAAGAACAGTTTCTGCACTGCTTCTCCATGCCATACTTTAGTAAGGTTTGTAAACAAAGAGAGTTAAGGAGGAACGAACGTTACAGCTTTGCTTATGACTCAGAGTATTGCGAGGACAATGCCTATCAAATTATGCCATTTGATATTAGAAAGCCCATTGTTGCAACATATAACTTGCTGGAAGTCAATTCCAGCATGTAAGCAGGGCTGAATCATCTGGGATGGCTAAAAAGCATCTCTCCCAAACCTGAATAGGATAATTGTTTGCTGCCAGACAGATCAAAGCATCTTAATCTGCATATTATTGCCTCCTATTGGCCAAACACCTGAACAACTGTAAGCTATTCCTTAACCTGACAATAATTCTGTAAACCCTACCCTTAGGAGTTTATTATCTCCATTTTGGCTTAGGACAAATTGTGTTAATAAAAGCAGCGTCCTGAGTCAAGGGTAGAAGCTCCTCTGACCGCCAGTGCCTTTCAAAACTACCTTTCGTCCTTGGACTCCTTATTGAATCTATGCATCAGCTCCTTTCTCCAGATTGCTGAATCCTTTGTAATGCTGGGACAAGAACCCCGGCAATACCTTTGTTAGGTTCTGCAATCTAGCCTTCATTGGTAATCAATAGGATATTTTGCTCTTAACTACTTTGGTTATTTCTCACATTTAACAAATTATTTAGAACTCACTCTGAGGGGAAAAGGTACTATTTATCAGGCCCTGAATTTCTTAGAATGAAAGTAAATTTGGGGATACTGAACAAATTATTTATAAGCCTCCACCAAGCACAGCATCATCCAGATAGATTTTACCCAACTATTGTTATCGATTTTTGAAGATACAAAGGGTATTGTTATCTTGATTTAATTTGATGCTTTTCAAAAGTAATTTTCAAGATCATTAGTGTCCAAATATATGTGAAGTTATCCTTGGTTATTACAATGTACACACCCTACACACACTACTGAATTTAATAATTAGGAATAAAGAATAGGGAGATAGTGAAAAATTCTTAAATAATTATGTGCTCAAATTTGTGTGTGAGATAGGGACAAGTACATAATATCTAACTACTTTTCTCTGATGCTCATTCCTGAAAGTCTGTGTTTAGACACTGGATACCGAGTGTGGACTATTGAGCTAGCCCTCCTATGCATACTGCTCTTGCCACATACTCGGTATTTGTTAATGTAATGCTAAGCTTTTGGGAAATTACAATGTGTATGTTCCTTGATGCTTTTTAAAGAAGTGATTCTCAACTTCTTTTCAGCAGAGTGAAGAATCTTTGCTCCAAGAAACAAAACAAATAAAACTCCAAAGGCATACACACATAGACACAAAAATCAAATTTATATACAATTTCAAGGAATGTATAAACCTTTAGAAATTCATGTATTGGAGGTTAAAATTAGGCACCTATATATAGTAAATTCAATAATATGGATCTTGTATTAGGAAATATTTGGCTTAACTATGCCATTGAGGCCATAAATTCTTGACATTACACTTGGAGTCTAACAAAAGATTGATTTCTTTGATATTTTATCCTTTGTCCTCCCATATTCAACCCTCTAAAATGATTACAACTTGCCTTCTGGTACAATTTCATAGAAAATATCCTCTTTGCATGGACAACGGAGATGTGCTTTGAAGGTGTGTAGGTGCACGTCTCATGTTGAAATGTAGAGTAGACAAAAGAATATGTTTGCTATATAGGAGAATATTCTAAAAATGTGATATGATTATCTCACTTGAAAAAGGAGATAGAAGAGTCATCATTAATGTTTATATTTAGTGAGATCAGTGCTTGTTGAATTTTATAAATAATCAGATCTTTATAGAACTTATTGAGTTTTGGCTATAAAAATGTCTTAACTTCTATGTATTCATTACATTTGTCTATCAGCATTACATGAAACCACAGATTTTCTCAGCTGATCTAAAGAGGAACCAAGCCTCTTTTTGTAAGATATAATATTAGGTCTAGTAATAATTAATGTTGTTTTCTAATACTTCTTTTAAATCGAATTTATTTAAACAATACAACAAAATTTAATCAACAATATAGTTGCTGTTGTTTTCTACTACTTGTGCCCAAAGCTCAGGAAGCATTTTAATGCCTCTGTTGTAAAATTCTTGTGATTTTGATGCAAAAAATTCGGTCAATGCATTTTTGAGGCATTCTTCATTATTAAATTTTTTTCCAAGAAGAAAGTTTTGCAAAGAAGGAAACAAATAGTAATCGGAAGGGGCAATATCAGGAGAATATGCAGGTTGAGGGAGAACTTCCCATTCCAACTGGCGCAGTTTTTCAGCAGTGATTCTTGCAGTATGCGGTCGTGCGTTATCGTGGTGAAGAATTACGCCCTTCCGATTAATCAGCGCGGGTTCTTTTTCTCTTAAAGCTTGGGCTAACCTTTCCAATTGGGCACTATACACTGCACTTGTAATGGTTTGGGTAGATGGTAAAAGTTCATAATGAAGAATTCCTTTAAAATTCCACCAAACACACAACATCACTTTTTTCGCATGCAAGTCAGGTTTTGGCGTGGGCTGCGGAGCCTCATTTTTGTCCAACCACTGAGGCCGCCTTTTCAAATTAACATACAGCACCCATTGTTCATCTCCGGTAACAATTTGCTCTAAAAACGGCAAACAGTTTTGACGAGAGAGGAGCGAACTGCAAATTGTGACTCTTTGATTACGGTTGTTGTCGGTCAACTCATGAGGAACCCATTTTCCAAACTTTTGGACTTTGCCAAGTGCACGCAATTGATTGGAAATTGTTTTTTGTGAACAATTTAAAGTTGTCGCAAGCTCTTGTTGGGTAATTTGAGGATTTTGCACCAAAAGAGCTTGAAGAGCTTCTTGATCAAAATTGGACACACGGCCTCGACCACTCTTGTCATCTAACGAAAAATTTCCCTCGCGAAATTTCTCAAACCAACGCTGGCATTTTCTGGCGCTAACTGCATCTTGACCAAGAGCACTACAGATGTTTTTTGCAGCCTCACTTGCTTTTCTTCCTAATTGGAACTCATAAAGCATGCAGTGCCGAATATGCTCTTCATCCGCCATCTTCTTAGCCCTAGTTTTGCAACAAAAACCAAACCAAACACAAACTTTTTCAAGCAAAACTTGTTAATTGCACTTCACACGTTCTGTAGATACCACGTGTTTGAAGGTTATGTCAATACAAGTCAACGCCAAGCAAGATTTTAAACGAATGTTAAAAAACAACATTAAGTATTACTAGACCCGATAGCTGAAGTCCTTTGACATAAGTGGTGCCTTACCCATTTTTTAACAACTGCAGAAAAGTAAGGTTTCCAAAGCAGTCATGTTTCAAGAGTGGTCATTAACATCTCCCTGCACCTGGATATATTCATCTCATTGTCTATTCTGATAACTTTTCTGCATTAACCAGAGGATATTGAGCTTATAGAACTAGTTTTAAAAATTAACCTACCACTGTGGCTGGCATAGTATTACATATCTATAACAAAGGCTTAAAAAAGTCAAATCTAACAATACAAGACCTGAGATGGTACAGAACAACTGGGACTTTAAGATATTATTGATGGAATTATAAAACAGTATAGCTACTTTGGAAAACAATTTGGTGATTTCTTATAAAGTTACACATACACTTACCATTTGAGTCAGGATTCCTATTAACCAACTAAAAAAATAAACCTACAAAAATGAATGGGTGTCTAAATAAATACAGAAAATTTATGCTTATATTAAAATATTCAGACAAATATTTATGTTATCTTTATTTCCAAACACTGGAAGCAATTAAAATGCTCCAGAATTGAAGAATAGATAAACAAACTGTAGATAATACATTGATACAATGGAATGTTACTCAGCAGTAAAAATAAGGAACTACTCATGCACCCAATAATATGGATAAACTTCAAGTCTATTATGCTAAGTGGCAGTTGCCAGACTTAAGTGGTTATATATACATATGCATTAGTCCATTTTTATAATATTGCAAAGGCAAAATTATCAGGAGAGAAAAATCAGGGGTTGCCAGTGCTAGGGCTTGGGGAAGGAATAAATAACAAGAAAGATGAAGATTGGGGAGTGATGGAACTATTTGATATTTTTACTTGTCAAAACATGCAAAACTGTACATTTAAAAGGGTGACTTTTAGTGTTTGTAAATTAATAAAGATAAATACACTGTATCCCTGTTACATGATTGAACTAAAGACTTGAGCCCTCACCATTTTGGCTCAGTTGATAGAGCATTGGCCTGAGAACCAAAGTGTCCTGGGTTTGATTCTGGTCAAGGGCAGATACCTCACTTATGGGCCCTGGTTGAAGTTCCTGCTGTAGACAACCAATTGATATAACCAATCAATGTGTTTCTCTCACATCGATATTTCTCTGTCTCTCCCTCCTTCTTCCACTCTCTCTAAAAATCAATGGAAAAATATCCTCAGGTGAGGATTAAAAAAAAAACAGACTTGACCCTCACTTTTCACCTTAATGGGAAAAAGGAAGAGAGAGAACAATTTTTCAAAGCTTTCTTGTTTTCTGGTGATAAAGATAATGTTTTTTTCTGATAGCTTGATACACATAAATTATAATGTAGTTTTCAAAAAATAACTCCTGAAGAGCATTAAGGCTAAGAATGTAATTTTGAAATTTTACAGTATCTGCATTTTCATTAATTGCTTACTATTATAAATTTAACATATTATAAAATTCATTTGCACAACATGTTTTAATCAGACTTCTCAAGCAGTAAAGAGCAGAGTTCAAAGGTCCATATCAAATTAGCTATAACCTTAGAAGAAGCCTATAATAATTTTCCTCTTGGTTTTTGAAGCAATAATAATAATTTGCTTTCTCTATAATTTTATATAGTGGTTGAAGAGCAGGTATTTCATTAATTTTATAGCTTAAGAACTGGATACCCTGGATTTTAAATAACTAGCTATAAATATAACTAAAGAATTATGAAAATAGTAATATATTTTAAAAATCCAGGCATTCTCTGACCAAATTCCATGTTTTACCCTATGTAAAAATACCAGCTTCTCCTTGTTATATATTAACTAAAAACAAACAAAACAAAACAAAACAAAACAAAAAAAACCACAAGATGCAAAGTACCTGGTTTAAATTTTAAGCTCTTTTTTTCTTTAAATAACTTTATTATTTGTTCTTCCATTCTCTCCTATTAGGCAGGCAGTTACAGTACCTAAATATTTACTCAGTAATTAACATTGATTATCTTACCTATATGCAGATATATTTCTTTTCATTTATTGTCTTTTGCCTTCAACTCTCAACGTGACTTATTTTGTAAGAATTCTAATCTTTTATTCATATCCCATTCCCACTTCTTTCAATAACTATTTCATATTTTTGCTTCTCATGAAAAGGCTTCTAAAATTACTTCTCTTCTTTGACCACTTGAATTTGCCTTTGATTTCTCAATAAAATGAACTGTCAAACTAAACCTCTTTAAAGTCATAGCCATTCCCTATTTATAATTTTCTGTTTATACTGCTCCTTTCTTCCTGGATAGTAGAGGAGTATTTATTTTCCTGTTCAAGTCTAATCATTCCAATAGATTTCTTTTTCCAAAATGTACTTATCTTTATTGTTGAAAGTATTACAGATGTCTTCCTACCCCCACTTGGAACCTTTTCACCTCACTCCCGCATCCTTTTTTCCAGACCTTCATCACATTATTGTCTGTGCATATAAGTACTTTGGTCAATCTCCACTGTATTTGGTTAATCTCCACATATATATATATGAAAAGAAATATCTATATATCTATATATCTATATATCTATATATCTATATATCTATATATCTATATATTTATATATCTATCTATATATCTATATATCTATATATCTATATATCTATATATCTATATATCTATATATCTATATATCTATATATCTATATATATAGATATATTCATCATTGATGCTTCTATCTCTTTCTCCCTTTCCATTCCCCTCTGAAATCAATATTGATTTCAGAGGGGAATGGAAAGGGAGAAAGAGATAGAAGCATCAATGATGAGAATCATTGATTGGCTGCATCTTACTGGAGACTGAGCCCGCAACCCAGGCATGTGCCCTGACCAGGAATCAAACCCTGACTTCCTTTTCATAGGTCAACATTCAACCATTGAGTCACACCAGCCAGGCTCCAGTGGATTCTTGATGCACTGCTGTTCATCTTCTCAGGTACATTGCCCCATCAATGAAACATGCTTTTCCTGTGTTTACCTTCTCTGTCCTTCCTGTTTAGCTAAAATCATGTCCAGTAAAATTTTCCTTTCTTATTAAAAAAAAAAATTATAAAAACGTTGACTTGTGGTGAAGTTGAAAGCTTTCCCCTCATGGCTTGTTTATTCATGAAATAAAAAATAAGTATAAAGAAAACAGAAAAAAAATTGTTCTTAATAGACAATGTCTTTTGACCTCTACTACAAAAAGAAAAGAAAATCACATTTTGAAAGTTGAAATAATGAAAATTGAAAGCATGATCCAAAATATTTATTTCAAAGCATTCATCAGTGAGAAAATGAGTAAATTGGAATGTGGATACTTGTTTGATCTTCCTTTGAAGGTAAAATTAGAACAACTTAGAAGAATTGCAAAGTTCAGGAGTGTTAGCTAAAGAAGGGCTTTGAGAAATGATTCCTGTGTTTGAAGATATATACATATGTAGAAAAGTCATTAAAGCTATTTTTCTTTTGAGCTACATCAAATGAGGTTTTGTTTTGTTTTTGACAGGCATAGTGGTGGTGGGTTATTATTATTATTTAAGTATAGTTGACATACACTATTATATTAATTTCAGGTGTACAACATTGTGATTCTACATTAACCTACCTTACAGTTTGATCATCACTTTAGTTTTGCTTTGCCAAATTAAGTTGAAGAAAGGAAATACAATTTTGTTAAGAATCACTGTAAACACTATCCTATTTTAAATTCTAAAGTATCTACCCAAGTAATTAAATAATTTCAGGGATATTTATTTGGTAGTCTTTGAAAGGCAGGATTAAGTGGAATACTTTCATTTCTCTCTCTCTTTGGATTCCTCCTTCCTTTGTTTGTTGCTTTGCATTTAATCTTTTTCCAAGAGCTTACATTTTTGCTCAATTGAAGATTATTCTGTAACTAAGCAATGTATAAAAATACCCAATATGGGAATTATATTTCTTTATGAAGAACAAGAGAAATTAAGTATTTATCATTTTGTAAAGTGTTTTGTTTCATTTGTACATGGTGATTATAAACCCCAACAATATGGAACATGTAATAGGTGCTTGAAGGCTTTATGCCTTAGTCAGTTTTAAAAATGTGTTACTAGATTTAAAAAATTAATTCTACCTTTTCAAACTAATTACTGGAATTTCATGATATATTGTTTACTCACACTTTTTGCCTGTGGCTTACCATTAATCTTTATCTCAGTAAGTGACTATATAATCAAAGTAAGTTGGATATACAAAGAAATCTATACCTGAGTTCTTTATATATCTTTATTTCTGGATAACATATTTGTATTGTGAGAGAAGCGTAGCTTTTCATCAACACTAAAGAGTTCAATATGGATATATTGGCCTTAATGCTTTAAAGAAATAGTTTAATATGTGAAATTCAGGCTAAATTTTTGGAATTATGTTTTCTGTAAATGGATTTTAATGATAATAGATAGCATTTGTGGAATGTTTACTATCCTGAATCTTCAATATATATTGTTCTATTAATCTTAATGAATCCAGTGATGGAGGTGATCTTATATCCAATTAATAGGTGAAAAGTACCACACTTTTGAGAGATTTGGTAACTTTCCAAATCCATCCAAGACATATGACTATTAAAGAATCTATTGACTTTTATATGAACCCAGGAAGCCTGCTCATCAACCGAAAGCTCTTACCCTAGCACAGTTCCATGTCATTCCTTTTTGGAATTATTTTCAGACTTTCTTGATCATCCTAAGCCCATAATGCAATTGCATTGAATGAGGCTAAGCTATAGGAATATTGCTGTATATAAATGCAAAAAATAAAGCAGATAAAATATTTTGTCTTGGAATAATGTTTTTGTATATCTTTGGATTTAGATTTATTTTCTGTGGTATTGACCAAAATAAAAGTAACTCATTCCATTAGCATAGACAGGTGTGTGTAAATAGGCTAGGACATGGATATACCATGAGGTCTTTATGCTAAGCAAAAATAAGTTAGACAAACCCTGTATGATCTTACTTACATGTGGATTCTCAAAAAGCCAAACTCATAGAAAAACAGAGTAGATTGGTGGATTTCAAAGGTTTGTGGGAGGGAGAAATGAGGAGATGTTGGTCAAAATTTACAAACTTCCAAGTTAATACTTCTAGGTATCTAATGTATAGCATAGTAACTATACTTAACAATACTGTATTATGTACTTGGAAATGCCTAAAGAAGTAGATCTTAAATATTTTCAACACACACACACACACACACACACACACACACACACAGCAATCATGCGAGATGATGTATTTGTTAACTAAACTTATTGTGGTAACCCATTTTACAATCTATAGGTGTATCAAATCATCATGTTCTACACCTTATACTTATACCTTGTTATATGTCAATTATATCTCAATAAAACTGGATGAGCCAAAACCAGTTTGGCTCAGTGGATAGAGCATTGGCCTGTGGACTCAAAGGTCCTGGGTTCTATTCTGGTCAAGAGCATGTACTTTGGCTGCTGGCACATCCCCAGTAGGGGGTGTGCAGGAGGCAGCTGATTGATGTTTCTAACTTTCTATCTCTTTCCCTTCCTCACTGTAAAAAATCAATAAAATATATACTTTAAAAAGTAAAAAAATAAAACTGGATGAAATTTATTCCTAGGTATTTAATTTTTTAATTGTAAATGGGATTGTTTTCTTAGTTGCCCTTTCTGATAATTTATTATTTGTGTATAAAAATTCAACTGATTTCTGGATGTTTATTTATTTTGTTTCCTGCTATTTTACTGAATTCATTTATCAGTTCTAGTATTTTGTTTGAGTCTTTTAGATTCTCTCTATATAATATCATGAAAATAATAACAATTTCACTTCTTTCTTTTCAATTTGTGTGCCCTTGTTTCTTTTTCTTGTCTATTTGCTATGGGAAGGACTTCTAGTCCTTGTTCCTTATGTTAAGATAAATACTTCTAGCTTTCCCTCATTGAGTATAATGTCAACTGTGGGTTTGTCATATGTGGCCTTTTTATGTTGAGATGTGTTCCCTCTATTTCCACTTTGCTGAGAGTTTTTATCATAAATGTGTGCTGGATTTCTGTATTTATTGATATGATCATATGATTTTTATCCTTGATTTTGTTTATGTAGTGTATTACATTAATTGATTTGTGGATATTGTACCAAATGGCATCCTAGGAATGAATCCCACAATGTATGATATTTTTAGTTATTTCTGGATTCCATTTAATAATACTTTGTTTATGATTTTATCACCTATATTCATCCAGGATATTCACCTATAATTTTCATTTTTTGTAATGTTTTTATGTGGTTTTGGAATTAGGATAATGCTGGTCAAAAGCAAACAATAAGGGTTGGTGAGACTATGGAATAAAGGGAGCCCTGTTGGGGGAATGCAGGTTAGTGCAGCCTCTATGGAAAGCAGTATGAAGATTTCTCAAAACTTAAAAATAGAACTGCCACTTCAGTTATATATCCTAACAAACCCAAAACAGTAATTCGAAAGAATATATGCACCTCTATATTCATTGCAGTATTATTTACTTTGGCCAAACTATGAAAGAAACCCCAGTGCCCATCAATAGATAAATGAATATTAAAGTGTGGTACATATGTACAACAGAATCTTACTCAGTCATAAAAAAGGAATGTAATCTTACCATTCACAACAGTATGGATGGACCTAGAGGGTATTATGCTCATGAAATAAGTCAGTCAGAGAGAAAAAAAAACCATATGATTTCATTTACATATGGAATCTAAAGAACAATATAAACCAACAAGCAAAAACAGAAGTGGACTCATGAATAAAGAGAACAGAATGATGGTTGCTAAAGGGGAGAGGACTTGGGGGACTGAGTAATAAAGCTCATTGGATTGAGAAGTACAGATTGGTAGTTACAAAATAGTCATGGGATGCAAAGTAAAATGTAGGAAATATAGTCAGTATATTATAATAACTATGTATGGTGCCAGTTTGAGTACTAGAATATCAAGCAAAGCACTTTGTAAAGTATATAATTGTCTAACCATTATGCTGCACACCTGAAACTAATACAAAATAGCATTGAATGCAAACTATAATTTTAAGAAATGGGTAAAAAGAAAAGAAAATTAAAACCAGAATTTGGGAATTTGGCTTTTAATCTTTGTTATATAAGTAACTGGCGGTATGACTTCAATAGTTTAAGATCTCTGATTTAAGATCTCTGATGCATTTTTTTTCTTTTTTATTATTTTTTTATTGATTATGGTCTCACATAATTGTCCTTATTGCCCCATTTCCATCCCAAACCCCTCTCCAGATATGCCCCCCCCCCAACCACCGTTGTCCATGGCCACTGGTTAGGCCCATATGTAAGCATACAAGTCTTTTGGTTGATCTCTTCCCCTTACCCCCATCCTCCCTTACTTTCCCTCCGAGGTTTAAGAGTCTGATCGCTGGTTCTCTTTCTCTGAGTCTGTTTATGTTGTTCATTATTTCCTCTAGATGTGTGAGATCATGTGATCCAAGAATGGATGGATTGTAGAGAAAATAGGTTCTGGAAAGTGTGGGGAATAGAATGAGGAAAAAATAATTGTGATACTACCTCCCTTCTGATGAATATAACAGAAAAAAAATAGGGTAAGATGCAGAGAACAAAGTGAATGTAATTGATTTGTATTTTAAATGGAAATGACATAATCGTTAAGATGTTTTATTCTAAAAAATGATATGATATTGGACTTTTGAACTTAGCAGGAAGAATCAACATATAGTGCTGATTATAGACGACATTTTTACAAATTCAAATTCCTCTAACATAAACTTGCCTGTGATATTCTCTGAGAGGAACAGCTTTTCCTGACAATTCTTAGCTCTATATGCATCTTACATAATGGAAGAAACATCATCTAGCAAGATTTTCTGTAATGCAAATGTACAGCAGAAAATGTTCTCTTTAATTAGCATGAAACATTTTTGCATCATCAAAAATATATAAGAAAAATGAACTTCATTTTATTCTTTGCACCATATACAAATATTAAAAATAACCATGAGCCTAGATATAAAATTAAATTTATAAAACTTGTAGAAGTAAACATATGATCTTGGGTTAGGTAAAGATTTCTTAGATATGATCCTACAGATATGATTTATAGAAGAACAAATTACTAAACCTGACCATTAAGACTCTGTTAAAAGAATAGGGAAAGAATCACATATTAGGATAAAATATTTACAAATAGTAAATCTGATAAATGACTTATATTAGCATATATAGAGGAAGCTCTCAAATTCAATAAGAAGAAAGCAAACAACTTGAGAAATGGGTAAAAAGATTTAAACAGACAATTGACTGAAGAAGACAGAGATGGCAAATACACAGAATAAAGTGCTCAACATCATTTTCATTAGGAAATGCAAATTAAAAATACAGAGACACAATTACACTTATTACAATGGTTGTAAGTTAATAGTGCTCTCATTTTAAGAGTTCTCTAGCAAGTGCAGTAATGAGTATTATGTACTTCTGGTGAAAATGAAAAATTTGAGGAAACTTATAATAATTACTTTAAGTGAATGAAGCCAATCAAAAAATATTACATACTGAATTATCTGATTTATATATATTTAATATATAAGGACAGAAAACAGATCATTGTTTGCCTAAGGATAGCTGGGGGGGGGGGGCGCAGAGAGAGGCAGGAATAATAAAAGGTATGAGAAAACTTTAAAGGGTGATGAATAAGTTTATTATCCATTTTGTGGTTGTAGTTTCATGTATGTGTACATACATCAAGACTTACCAAATTGTACATTTTAAATAAGTATAGTTTTTATAGATAATTTACAATACCTTGATTTTTATAAAATTAATTTTAAAATATGATACATTATTTTTTTTCCTTATGTATTTCAGCTCATCTTAATTTCACCTTGTGCCCCACATTACGAGAAATACTGTTAATAAACAGAACAAAATATACTTCCCTATTTCAAAGAGCTTAAATCAGTAGAGTACTTCATCTTCAGATGGCATAGTAAGCTACATTTTCTACAAATGTCCTCATGCTACAATATAAATATACACTGAATAAGACATTTTAATTCACTATTGAACCAGAAACAATATATTGATACTCAGTATAGACCAAATAAACAAGCAAGGATGCAAATAAGTAAATGATGAGGCAGATGAAAATAGAGCCGTGAACTCTAGATGGCTTGAAAAGCATGAAGAACTGGAGACCAAGCTTTGCAGCCCCTACAAAGTTGGGAATCTATGCCCACATATCCTCAAACGTTCCTGGATCCTCAGTGGGCTGTTCCATAGTGAAACAATGGGCTAGGAAAAATAAAAATTGCCAGTCAAAAAATAGATTTCACCAGGATGTTTGTCATTTCCTAGGTTGTTACAGGGGAAAATGTTGTTAATGATTCTCTTAAAGGCAGTTTGTAGTCATTAATCTGCTCTCATAGAAGTCTGGTTTTCAAATTTGCACTAACCATTTAGTCAGGGAAGCCTCAAGCTGAGATATTAAATTAACATGGTGTTAGATTGGGGACACTACCTGCCATTAAGCAGAGAGCAGTAGAAATCCTCTCTGGAGAACTCAGACTAATACAAAAGATAGCAAGTTATTGAAAGTCAGGTGGTCTGGTTGTTAGGTTCATGAATGCTGCAGTTTTTCTCTTTTCCTTATATTTTTGCATTATGTCATAATATGCTTTTCAATCTTTAAATTACAAATAAATGGTGTATGGTAAGTGTTACGATGGAAGTATATAAAAATGTTTCTTTTATTATGGAGGAGATTCTAGGTAAAGGGATCTTGCACAGCCATTGGATCATTTTAGAACGATTATTCTGGCAGAGCAGTTTGCAAGGTAATAAAAAAAATTATAGGTTAGGAGACAATCAAATATACTGGGGTTGAACCAATATAGTCAATGAAGATGAAGAAGTGACCTGGTCACAGATAGCTAGGAAGTAGAACTGAGATGATTTGATGATTCAGTGTTGGGGCAAGATGAGGGAGAGGGGAGGGATCATGGGAAGACTGGCTGTTTGCTTGAATTCAGGGTGAAAGCAGGTGGCCTTCACTAGTATATGGGATGTGAGGAAAGGACCACATTTGGAGTAATGAATGCAGAGCCCAGTTTTTAGACCCTTCACATGTGGGACTTCTGTGGGACATTCAGAAGGCAATGTGTGGTTTGCAGAGGCATCATAGGAAACACAGGGACTTCAGCGTGGAGCAAGCAATCTAGAAGGGAACTTTGAGAATGTCACTCTCCAAGACAGAATGGGAAAATGATTATTCAAACTACTTGTAAAATATACTGTACACCTGAAACTAGTACAAATTAATATTGAATGTTAAGAAAAAAATAAAAAAACAGAAAAATATTGTCTTGTAGGATATTTTTTTTAAAGTCCCTGTATATCCCTAGCCAGATTGGTTGGCTCAGTGGATAGAGAATTGGAGTGTTGGCTCACGGAACAAAAAAGTCACTGGTTTGATTTTGGTCAAGGATTTGATTTTGGTACCTTGGTTGCAGGCTCATCCCAGGCCCAGGTCCTGATTGGGGCTTCTGCAGGAGGCAACCAATCAATGTATTTCCCTCACATCAATGTTTCTCTCTGTCTGGCCCTTCTTCCACTCTCCCTAAAAATTAATGGAAGAAAACCAAGACACAGATTGGGTCCCTTCAATTCTGTTTTCAAGATATGTCAAATTCTCTGTGACACTGATAATGCTTTGTCTCACTTCTGGGAAATCGCATAGTTCACTTGCCCTTTCATTACTTGAACTCTCCCTTTCTTACATTGTTCCTCAGGGTGTGTTTGTCACCACCTTAAGGAAGACTCCTTTTGACTCATTACTCTCTCCCCTAAGGGTAAATCCACCAATGGGAAGGATTGCATTTTTCCTGTTGTCATAATCCCAGTGTCCAATATGATGCCTGATAATCAGTATTTAATAAATATTTGTTAAATATTAAATGTTGTTAATATTTAAGACATAGGCCATGCATATGAGGGGTTATCAAATGTTAGTGCAGCATGGTGTGGTTGGAATCATTCTCTGTTGTTTTATGCATGTGTCTTCTTCCAGTTAAGTATAAATAATTCAAAGTGGAAGACTATATCTTTTCCTTTTTTTGGCATTGCTCATCTTGTCTGACGTACTGCTCAGATAATTTTTATAGCATTCACTTGAACATTATTTTAGGCTACACATGAGATTATCCATTCTGCATTCTGTGTTCATAGTAAATATGGTACTGCAAACCTGATGATTTATTTATTTAACTGAGGACTGATTTCCCCCCAAGGTCCTATTAGCACCTCAACAAGGTTAGCTCAGTAAACCTAGTAAAACCTGATGATTATCAGCTATTAGTAATTTGTTAGATCCTTTATATAAAAGTTAAATAGAGGAGCAGAACATATCAAGTTAAAGGTTTTATCTGGCTACGAACCTAGAAAGAGGGCAAATTTTGCCATCATAACTTCTCATTGTTTTTTTATGTTGAAAGAAGGCTTTTGATTTCATCCTTCATTAATTTTGGAATTATTTCAAGTGCAATTTGGTTAAATAATAAAAAAAACTTTATCAAAAATACATGTGGAAGTTGAATTTTAAAGCCTCTAAAATGTTAATTCTCAATTTGTGTTTTGTTGTTAGAGCCAGGGAATGGGTTGGTTTATTGATTTAATTTATTTTTCTAATGTTTGCCTCTATGTCTGAGAAAGAGATGGAGAGAAATGAGAGCGAGAGAAAAAGAAACAGAACATTTGACTAATGACCTTTAAATGTATCAAAACAACAATCTATTTATATCCACTGGGAAATGTTCATCCCTTTGAAGGCATCTCAGCCTCTTTATCCTATGTGGCCTTTTAAGGTGTTCCATTTTAATCCTGATCTAAATAAAGAAAGTAAATGTTGCACAGGATCAAATTTACAGTCTAGCTAAATGAGAAATCCATTAGTTAGAAACTCTGTAGGAGTTGTTTTGCTGAGACGTTGATTCCTCTTTCCCTGTATCAACCCTTCTTTGTACCCATTGAGCACACCCTCCTGTCCATCTATCTGCCCATCTTTCTCACCAATCATCACCGCATGGAGAGCTCCAGGTGCCTTTGTAGAACCATTGCTTTAATGGCAAAAGCTTCTGTGTGACTCCAACAGTATCCTGAAAATTCCTATTTGCTCATTATTTGCAACCCCAATATAACTCTGTGGATTTAGAACATAAGACCATTGCAAAATGTAATCAATAGTAAACAGTGCTACATTTATATTATATCACCACCTTATACATATAAAGTTTATATTAGGAAAGTTCAGATCAAATAAAATCAAGCAGCTCTTCTTGTTAAATTCACTCATAAGGACCATCTCAGTTTGTGCTATTGTTAGAAGGACACACACACACACCACACACTTTTTTTTTTTTCAAATAAAGTCCTTGAAATGAAAAGCTTATAGAACAGCCTGTCAGCAAAGTTTCATCTTACAAAGCTACTATTTTTTAGAGCTCAGACATGTGATATAGCTGAGGAAAATATCTTTCTTTGGGTAGGTGAGGAAATATATAGATTTGTTAAGTCGTGGTCTTTTCATATGCTTGCTCATACTGTTCATAAAGAAGATGTTTAACTTTAATAGGCCTCAAAGAAATCAGGAATAATAAAAGCAGAGTTATGAGCATGTTGGCCACATGCCTGATCTTTCAAAACAAGACATTTGAGGAACTGGAGAGACTCTCTTAAAAATTTACCAGTGCGGAAAGCATAAACCAGGACTGTGACCATGCCTGGAGAACTGGGACCCACGGTCACCTTAATTATGAGGGGAGGGCAATTAAATGTGGAATGCTAATAGAATCCATTAGAACTAAAGGACTAGGGTTTAGTTTGGCAAATGGTGATATTTATTTGACAAATCTGATGAATAAATATGAAGTCAACCTCCCATATTAATGTGGAAGGTGAATAATTTGATTGGAGTTATTAAGACCATTAAAACTGATTGCTTTAAGATTTGTTGTTATTCTGTTAGATTAAAAGATAAATCAATGTCAGCTTTTTCCTGGGACCCTCCCCCCAAAAAAATCAATCACTGAATAAGTGAGTGTGTGCCCTCTGTTTCTAGTCATTCTGGGTTTTCATTTTCACAGGCTGATTTTTGTTCTTGAAGATAGCATTAGTTGTGTTTATGTAGAATGTGAACCATGTCACTTCTCTCATTATAGCTGTTGAAACTGTTCATTCAAAAATATGCAGTTAACTTTGCTTAGTGGAATTGAGACTTTGCAAATCTTTAAGCCACTTAGAAGAAATGTGGGCATGATTTATGGAATAAGCAAACAAAGCATGACCTTTCCTGAACTGATTAACAGTGTTATTCTTCAGAATGACACTTTTCTATAGCTTCCCTCACATTGAACAAGTTCATAAATGTGCATAAGGTATAATACAAATATGTAACATGAAAATATAATGAGGTTGAAATAAAAGTTGAACCAAACATTTATATTGTTCTAGTATAAGTTAGAAAGCTCAGATTATTTTTCCCTGAGGCCTCTTTTCTAGTCATAAAAAAAAAAACAAACCCAAAAAAACATAACACCTTACATAAAATTTTAGAATGGCTTGCAAGAAATTATTTCATTTTTATTTTAACATTACATTTTTTTAAATTTTTAGTTGCAGGTATTTTTACAACTATAAATTGATAGCTGCCTAAAATGGAATAGAATTTATTTTACATAAGGACAATTAAAATTAAATATTGATAGATAGTTAAGAATTGTTTTGACACATTTTGTTTCCCTTCCAGTGACCCAGAATATGTGTGAACACAAGAAGGATGTGAAATAAAGTCACTTGGAAATCAGTTGTAACAGCTTTTGCAAAAAAAAAACAAAAAACAAAAAAACACACTTTGAAACAGTATAAAATTACAGTTCTTTTCTATTTCACTTTGCAATGTCGGGCTCCTTCAAACTGAGTAAGATAAGTAAGAATGATTAGGTTACTACACTTTTATAAAGTAGATGCATGCTGGTTTCCCAAGATGGTAATACAAGCCTTAAAAAATGGATGATGAGCTCAGGTACCTGAAAATAACAGCCCTGTATTGCATTGCTGTTAGTATTGCTTACTCTAAATTCCCCGAGGGCAGGGACTATATCTGTATATCTCTTACTTCTGATTACATGTGTCAAACAACAGCATTGGAAAGTGTTTCCTATATAGAATATGTATATATGAAACCAAATTTTTAATATTCTGAAGTTAAGATAGTATTATTGCACTTGTATCATTTTGTTATCCTTTGGTTAAAATGCAGAATTTTTTGAGGTTCCTTTTTTCAAGGAAATTCTTCAGAAAACCATGCTAAATAAGTCCTTCCCTCTTTTCCCCACAGACAATATTTAACTTACCATGGCTTCGTGCTCTTGTGGACAGTGAACAAATATTTCTGGTCAATAGTCACAAACCAAGTATTTTAAAGTCAACTTGCTTCTCTCTAGCATCACTCACAGTCCCATTTCCTTTAATATAGAGTTAATTTTCAGGTTGAGCTTTGTTTTGACAATTCTTCATCACATGAAGCTCAATTTACATGCAAGTATATATGAAGAAGTGGTGTTAATGTGGGGAGAAATATTCCCAGGGAAAAAATGGAGAAGTAGGCAAAGTCTCTTTTTGTGTCTTCCCTCACATCCTTTGAGCACTTCCCTCTGTTTCCCAAGGAAGCCACTATTTCCTCAATGCCTTGGTTCTTTCCTATAAGGCAAGGATTTCAGGAAATGCATCTTGAAATTTTCTAAGGAATGCTTTGCATTTTAAACAAAACTTCAGGATCCCAATTACAAAACAATGAATACTATTTAAGCATGCATATGGATGGCCCCAAAATGTAAACACAATGGTCTCTTAAAATAACACAACTATTCAGACAAATAGACCAGCTGACCTTTGAAGAGGCTCAGTTAATATGATCATCTTTTATTTAAAGCCTTCCACAATGACCATCTGAAATAAGAAAGCAAAGGTTAAGCCAAGGCCATATTTTTAAGTTTTCATTGTTATCCTAAGGCTATTCAAGCAAAATGAAATTTTAAAAATGATCCAATTTTGTTTCAATATTCATATGTGAGGATGATTTATCTTCTCAATAATTTAATCCAGTTCTTCCCTGGGTGAGAGAGAAGAGAGATGCCTGGACTTTTGTGAATTAAAAGGACCAGAATGTGGAGGAAAAGTGGAGCTGTGGCAGCAGAAAGGGGGGAGATTTTCCCACCTAATCTGCCTATATGTCATTGCTACAGATTTATTTTATTCCCAATATCCTTAAAGGAGAAGCCATGGAAATGTGTTGTGGTCTCTCCTTATTTCCTCTAGGGCATAGCCCAGCTGGGTTTTTTTGGGAGTTCAAATAGTGGAATCCTATCTAATAAAAGATAATATGCAGATTGACCAACACTCCAGCACACAAGATGGCTGCCCCCATGTGGTCAAAGATCCTGCCCCCATGTGGACACAAGATGGCCACCACAAGATGGCCAGCAGGGGAGGGTAGTTGGGAGGCACCAGGCCTACAAGGAAGGGCAGTTGAGAGGGACCAGGTCTGCAAGGGAGGGCAGTTAGGGGTGTCCAGGCCAGCAGAGGATGGAAATTGGGGGCAAACAGGCTGGCAGGGGAGCGTTTAGACATCAATCAGGCTGGCATGGGAGTGGTTAAGGGCTGATCAGGCTGGCAGGCAAAAGTGGTTAGGGGCAATCAGGAAGGCAGACAGGTGAGCAGGTGGGAGCCAGCAGTCCTGGATTGTGAGAGGGATGTCCCAGATTGGAGAGGGTGCAGGCTGGGCTGAGGGACACCCCCTCACCCCGTGCTCAAATTTTGTGCACCAGGCCTCTAGTGTAATGATATGACAACAGGAGAAATAGTGTTTCTAATAAAGCAAAAGGGGAAAAATTAATTTGGCTGAGAATCACCCATACTTGAATGGCATAAACCTACTTTATTATAGATAAGAACTCCAAGAAGTAGGACAGAAGGAAGAAGTAGTGAGTAGTAATCCTTTTCAAATCACTGTGCCCTAAAATACTTCAAATAACTTAATACAAGATGAGTTCCTAAGAAGTTAAATACAAATAAAAGGGGGAAATATCTTTCAGACAACACACTATCAGATAACAAACTATCAAGGAAAAAATAACCAAGCCTTCTGTCCTTGATAACAATAACATATAGACTTTAAACTGTCATAAGCTCAGAAAAGAATGTGCTGGTTTTATTCCTATAAGCACAGAGAGAATTCTTCTTTCTTCATTTGTCTGGCTCTTTGATATTTTTCTGATGTGTCTCCTGTGAACATTCTTTCTTTTAGAAAATGTTATTCTGAGAACTAAGTTATTTTTTAAGTGAAATGACTGTAATAAAATGTGCAGAATTGATTGCTGAGGAGATTGCTGTTCTTATGATGGATGTCCTTTCTTTAGCCATACAGTATGATAACCAAAAAAAGACAGAAAAAAACACGCATGCTTTTCTACTAATATACTAGTCTTTACTAGAGGATTTGTCCTAGTACAATTTTAGGATTCCTTTAGTATTACTTGTTATATATTTTTTCTTCTGAATTAAGATATTCTATTTGTCCTCACTCCAAATAAAATAGCCCTGTTTTTCTAGAAACAGGAAGCCACATTTCTTATAAAAATTCAGAGGTGGCATGAATAAAGTTCTTTTGTTAGTTAGGGTAAGCTAGGTTCCACTGAGATAACAAACTACCCCTCTATCTCAGTGGCTAAATAGGGAAAGTCTTACTTTTTTCCAAATTCTACAATACATGTCCCACAAATATCAATTGGGGGACTTTGATCCAAAAGTTGCTCATAGACACAGGCTGGCAAAGATTCCACCATGTTGAAACTGAGCTTTAGAAAAAGGTAGAAAGGTATATTTTTAAGTCTCTGCAGAGAGAGAGAGGAAGGGTGGGAGGGAGGGAAGGAGGGAGAGAGATAGAGAGAGAGAGAGAGAGAGAGAGAGAGAGAGAGAGAGAGAGAGAGAGAGAGAGAACTGAAATGTATTGCTCTGGCAATGAAATGAGCCCATTGGCCACACTTGTTGCATTGAACCACATATTTGGAAGAGCACTGGGAAGTGTAATCCTTCAAGATGCCAAGAAAGAAAGGGTAACTGGATGTGGATATGTTCTAGAATTTTCTGACACATCCATTCTGTTGACTAGAGAGATGAGTCTGTACTATTTCATTATGAAGATATAAACCAGAAAGGTAAGACTATGGCTAGAGTGTGGTGAACACTGTTGGGTGAAGGACTTTTTACTTGATCTATTGTAGTAAACAATGAAGTTCATCTGTTTTTGAGCCTCAGATGCTTCTCTTGGTACCATTGTAACATCCCGAGGAAGGAAGCACTATCATATGAAGTAATAGTAGGGTTGGATATGGATGAATATTATTAGGTAACAAAATTAGATAAAATTTCCTCTAAAATGTCAACTTGTACAACTCTCTTTTCTGACATTTTCCTAGCCTCTGTTGAATTTGGTTTAAGTGTTTTCTTGATTTTCCCTGTACCTTTCTCTCTCAAATATGACTTTACTTCTCAACTAAAGCCCACTCCTGCCTTCTACACATAGTCCAAATTTGAAAAGCTATTTGTGACATTTAGAGGGAAATTTTCTGTTCAATAGCTGCTTTAATAAAATTAGTGTGTCTTAGAGGTATAATATGGATAGAGGTTGAATTTGAGACATTTTAATTATTTTCTTTTTTAAAGATAATAAGAGCTTCAGTGGTGTGACAACAGTGAGGTTAGAAGGATCTGGCCAGTGCAGGAAAGGAAGGGAATAAATATTGACTGGGAGAATATTTTAACATAGCATTTGAAAAGGATGAATTTGTAGTTTTTTAAAACTATGTAAGGAATATTTTAGATACTGTCCTTAATAACTTATATTTTGATATAATATTGAAGCCATTCTTCACGTTACTGTTTTTCTAAAACAAACAAACAACAACAACAAAAAACTCTATTATTGGCCCTTCCCTGCTGAAATGTCCATAAATCCTCATTATATAGAAAGACATTTCCAAAAATGTGCTAATAATATTACTTCACAATAAAGTATGATGACCAAAGACATGGGAAATGATAGGCTACGCAAAAATAAGTAGTGTCTTTTCTGGAACTAATTGATGGTAAAGCTCTAAGAAAGGAAATAGTATACAGTCTTCCTACAAAGCTATTTGATTACAAAGCTCTTGTTTCTCTTTGTAGGTACTCTTTGAAGGCAAATGACATATTGCAAATAAATTAAGATCACTTGAATGAAGTTTTGAAATTGAATTTTTCAGTTGGTTTCATAGTGAAGTGGAGACTAAATAGATTTATTTCCTCCAAAAGTATTCCTGGAAGCAAAATGAGAAATCTGGTCGGGCAATAATAGGGGGAGAATAAAGTGATTTACAATGCTTGTTTGTACTGATACAGAATACACTAGACACTTTTCAGAGCTTTAAAGGAGCTTAAACACTGAGAACTGGTGGTAGAATTAATATGGAAGTCAGTGATCAGTACATTTCAAGCATGACTCAGATTTATATCTCATAACTAGCTAAGTGGTTGTGAGAAAGGTAAGACAGGAAATAATAATAAGTAATGTGCATTAAATGTTTATTATGTCAGTAATGTTCAAAACTCTACTTAGATTAAGTCAATTAATTTTCAAAATGACTCTGAATGTTTTTCAGATAAAGAACCAGAGATTAAGAAAGTTATCTAACAATTTTATCTTTTAAGTGGTAGTTCTGGCACTTTTACTCAGATATTTGATCAAGAGCCCATGTTCTTACATACTATGATATAGTGTTTAATAAATACAAATTAAAAAAAATAAGATGGTAATAGAGTGAGTGGGAGATTCATTAGTTTGGATAGATGAAGTTTGTGACACCTTTTGAGCATCCAAAAAATAAATAAATAAAATAAAATAAAAGCAAGTAATTCAATAGATGGCTTTATAATTGAAGTGAGAATTCTGGAGATATGAATATCTGGTATAATATGGTCAAATAAGCCAAATGTGATAGTACAAAAGTCCAGGGAAGTGTATGCCAACAACACAGTATTTAAAAATATGTGTAAGGGAAAGAGCTCATTGGTTTTAAGAGACTTTGTGGCAATTGGTGATTTTAACAAGAGCCAATGGATGGGAGAAGAAAGCTTAGTTTGCGTAGGATGAATGATGGGACTTAAGGAAACAGAGAGATAAAAAATAGTCTTTAAAAATCTTAACAATGGATGAAAGGCGAAAAGTGAAAATAAAGATTGCTTTTAATAGGAAGAATTTAGTATTTTTAATGCTAAAGGGGAATGTATTTTTAAGAGGACGTGAAAGAAAGAAAAAAAATCTCCTGAGAATATAATGAGAGAACAGAATCTACTAAAAAGGGGGAGGAGAGTAACTTTGTGAAAGGAAGAGCAATCCCTATAATAGAAAAGGAGGATGTATGGAAGAATAAACAGGTGCCCATGAATATAGGCTAACAGGATGTGTTGATGGTATGGAGGGTTATCTGGTCTGAGAGCTTCCTTTTCTCTGTAAAGCAGAATAGAAAGCCATCTGCAGAGAAAGATGGATGAGATAGTCTTAAAGAAGCAGGATCCTTTCTGAGCCCTCTAGAAAATACTCTGCAAAAAAATGTTCAGAGATAAGGGATGTGCCATATTGTTATTAAGTCCATGAAAATAAATTACATTAAAAAGGCAAAGTGTTAATGTTTATTATACAATAAATACAATTTAAAACTTTCATATTTGTATGATATTTTATACTTTGTAAAGCACTTCCACTTATATTTAATTTGAGTATCACAATAACAATAAACTTCACAAGAACTTTCCAAGTTAACTACTTTTTTTAATGTAATACATGACACAAATAATTAAATCAGTAATGATCTTCCCATTAAGGAGAAAATCACCATTAATTATATATATTCTATAAAATAAAGAGTTAATATGCAAATTGACCATTACTCCAACACTCAGAATGTGGTCAAAGATGGCCGCCCCATGTGGACACAAGATGGATGCCACAAGATGGCCAGCAGGGGAAGGAAGTTGGAAGGCACCAGGCCTGCAAGGGAGGGCAGTTGGGGGCGATCAGGCCTGTAGGGGAGGGAAGTTAGGGGTGACCAGGCATACAGGGGATGGCAGTTGAGGGTGACTGGGCCAGCAGGGGAGGGCAATTGGGGGGACCAAGACTGCAGGGGATGGCAGTTAGGCATTGATCAAGCTGGCAGGTGAGTGATTAGGGATTGATCAGGCTGGGAGGCAGAAGCAGTTTAGGGCAATCAGGTAGGCAGGCAGGCAAGCAATTGAGAGCCAGAAGTCCTGGATTGTAAGAGGGGTCCCAGATTAGAGAGGGTGCAGGCTGGACTGAGGGACAACCACCCCCTAAACAGTGCATGAATTTCATGCACTGAACCTCTAGTATAAAAATAAATCTTCCAAAGAAAGCGCCAAATTGTACGTTTAGTTTTATAATCCCTTTTTTTCTTACAAATGCTCATCTTGTGCATTCTAATTATAATTGGAATTGTGTTATATCAATACTTGTATAGTAATGTAGGAAGAATTGATAGTTTTACAGTATTGATCATCCTCATATAATTTGCCTGTTTTTATTTAAGTATTTTATGCCTCTCGTTAAAGTTAAGTCTTGTGCAGAAGTTTGAACAGCCTCTTTTTAATGGTCAGTCTTACAGTTTAATTCCAGTATTGTTCACTGTTTTTACAAGCCTATTTGTTCTTCCTTTCTTCAACTTCTCTTTAAGCCACATTTATTTGAAAGATTTGGGAAGTAGGTAGAATATTTTTTTTATTCTGCAGAGGGCATTTAATTTTTGGTGAGCATATTTGTGTTTATTTGCAGGGTTATATTTGAGGTTGTCAGGATATATGTGAATATGGGTATGACTTTTAATATTTTATTTCAGAGGTATTTTGTGTTTAGCAGATCTTTTCTGCATAAAGCTTTCCATATTGAGAGTACAGAATAAGGTTGATTTGTCATCATTATCAAAATTGTTTCTATAGCCACTTTCTCAAGCTCTTTGGGAGGTATCACATGGTAGTGATATGGTATTAATGAAGAGTTACAAACTGTACTTCAGGTTATGAAAAGAAGACAATCTTGAATTCTTAATGTTTTCAAATAGTGATTTACTAGTTATCAAAAACAAAATTGTGACCTTTTTAGTATGGCTCAGTGGAGCATTGTCCTGTGCACCAAGAGGTCCCTGATTTGATTCCCTGAGGGCACATGCCTGGGTTGCAGGCTCAATCCCAAGTAGGGGGCATGCAAGAGGCAGACTGTCGATGTTTCTCACTCATTAATGTTTCTAGTTCTCTCTCCGTCTCCCTTCCTTTCTCTCTCTAAAATCAACAAAAACATTTTAAAAAAAAGAAACAAACACAAGGAAACTAAATGAATATTTTCTTTACATAATTCTAAGGAACTTTAATCTTGCTATCTTTAACATCATGATGTTGGAATAGGATAAAGAGAATGTGGAATAGGAGGGGAGAAAAAGGTCATGAAAGTAGAAATGACAAATTTAAACTTCTAGCAAATAAAATTGAAGTTGAGTTTTTGTTAGATTCAGCAAGCAACTTTATCAGATTCTGTGTTCCAAATATAGAAAAGTATATAAGCACTTTCTCCAGTGGGATATACTAGGGTTCTAGGGCAAACCTTTGATTTTAAAATCTTGGATATTATACATTTTCTTTGTTCTGACCTTTCCCTTTCATACTCCTGATAACCATCTTTCTCTATCTTCCTTTGATGTGACAGCCATATTTCCTATGTATTCTATTTCTTTAAGGAAACATAAGAGCAAGTAAATAAATATACACTTCAAAAATTACCATGGTTTTGTTTTGTAATTGAGAGGAATTGCTATTCTTTAGTTAATTTAAAAAAAATCACTGACTCAAGTGATTATTTCAAAATTGCCTCTACAAAAAGTTATATTTTTCTACTTTAATTATTTTACTAAATTAAAAATTTATAACTTAATTATGAGACAAGATATTGAATAACTTAATTATGAGATAAGAAATTACATAACATAAATTTCCATATGGTGTGAGAATAATGAGCTCTGAAGTAAAACAAGTCATAGTCTGTTTATGTAACTTTCATCAATTAATCTCCTAAAATCAGAAATCAGAACATTCTAGAATATATGTTCGGGTGTGTGTGTGTGTGTGTGTGTGTGTGTGTGTGTGTGTATATATATATATATATATATATATATATATATATATATATTGTATATATATAGTATATATATTGTATATATATATATATATATATATAGAGAGAGAGAGAGAGAGAGAGAGAGAGAGAGAGAGAGAGAGAGAGAAAGAGAGAGTGTGTGTGTAAGAATACCTCTGATTTCTGAAGTCAGGGAACTACTTCCTATCCATGTATACCACTGGAGGAAGCAAATTTTATGAAAAGCTTTGAATTTGACATTCTGAAAACTGATAGTATACTATGTAGGAAGCTGCTGAAAAGGGTAAGATCTTTAAGAGATACAGAGTATACTAAAGTTAGTCTTCCCTTATTTTAGGAGTTCCTATATATTCTTTGTGTTTCTTGTGCATATTCAGATGTTGTCTTCAATTTTTTATCCTTAAAATGTAAATGTACTTATATTGCTCCATCTACATTAACTGCTTAGTTTTTTTTTTCTGTAATCATTAAAAACTTTGTAAAATTAATGCACAGTGTCTAGGCATAGAATAATGTTGACTTACTCATATGCTCATTCATTTGAATAAGTTAACAAAATGTGTTGACAGTTTTTGTGTGTTGGATATTCTAAGGAAAGTCTTAAAAATGGAAAAATGAATAAGCCCTTCCCTTTATAATATCACAATCAGTAAATAGGAACATACAACTATATAAAAGTTACATGAAATAGATGTTATAATAATTTATTGGCAAAGTTCTTTCAGAATTCGTAGGAGGGTAAAAATTATTTATCCCAAGAAAGTCAGGGCTCCCAAAATGTGAAACTTAGCTCATCCTAGAAGTGAGAGAGAAAAAAGAGGTAGTTCAGAGTGTACCATGCTATTTCCTATCTCCAATTTGTCTAATGACCGGCATAGTGAGGGAGTTATTGACAGAAGAAGTGTGTTGTCCACCAGGAAGGAAGGAAGGAAAATGCTGAAATGGAATCCTGGGGATATTCTTTGTGAAGTTAAGAAAATTTTTATTTTGTTGTGTAAGTAATAAAAAGAGTCAACAATACATTTTTTGAACAGAAGGTAGCTTGATCTAAGGTTGGACTTAGGGAAGTAATGTATGTAGCAGTGTTAGGGGTAGACTTGAATAGAAGGAGACAATAGCAAAAGGCCAGTTTTGAAAGCACTTGTGAATACCCCTGTGAGATATAATGAGGACTTCAGCTGGGTGGGAGAGAGGTAGAAGGGGGTCTATAGGAAGTTACTAAAACAGGGAGTCAATGACTGATAGATAAAAATGACATTTCCTGTTGAAGGACAGAGAGAGTAGAACATGGATTTTGATTCTTTAGTGTGGATACAATTAGAGAAAATATACCAAATAGATAAAAGACTTTGGATAAAACTGTTGATAAAGAAAAAAATAGAAAAGTAATTTAAGCAAAATGGAAAAAGGGCATTAGAAAATTCATTTATGTTTTTGTTTACATAAAGAATTTGGCTGAGCCCAGCCTGCTTGGCTCAGTGGTTGAGCATCAGCCTAGGAACTGGGAGGTTAAGGTTCAGTTCCCAGTTGGGGCACATGCCTGAGTTGTGGGCTTGATCCCCAGTGGGGGGCTTGCAGAAGGCAGCCAATCAATGATTCTTTCTCATCATTGATGTTTCTATCTCCCTTTCCCTCTCCTTTCCTCTTCAAAATCAATAATATATATATATTTTTAAAAAGAATCTGGCTGTATAGAAGTGTTGACTCTCCATTCATCCTTGATGTAAGTGGCTGATGTAAAGTGTGAATGATGTCACATTTTGGACTGTGATCATTATTAAAAGACTATGTAAAATTAGTGCACAGCGTATAGGCCAAGATTAAAATTAGGCACAGAATATGGGCATTTGACCTTCTAAGACTGTTTTAGGAAGCCACCAAATAAAGTGAATGTTTATATTTCAAACTTCAGAAAAGAGGAATCTCCCATTAACAATTGAGGACCATTTTCTGGAGTATAAACAACATTTTATTTTGTTTTACTGCTGAGTTTTCTACAGGCAGAAAAACCTACAGGGACTCACTCCCACCTCCCTTGAATCTGGATGGTTGTTAAACAGGAAAGATGCTTAAGCACAAAGTAAAGTTGCATTTAAATGGCCTTAAAATTTCTTACTGAGGATGAAGTTTGCTAATGTTCTCTGCCTCACTATCCTTGAGAAAGTTGCAACTAGTCTGAGCCAGGAAAGAAACACCTGTTGAAGGAGCTTTGCTGTTGAAATGTAGGTGGATAATGACAAAGTTTGTGTGTGACAAGCCTGACCATGATATAATTAAATATTATTAATATTCAAGCAATTTATAATTTTTGTTAATTTAAGCACATGCCTAGATAAACCCTACTGAGAAATATATAAAGCTTTTCAATGCAAGGTACTACTGGAGTTATCATAGAATTTGTCGAGGGGAGATATGAAAATGAATTTATTTTTAAATCCTTATGGAACTCATTTAAACGTGGATATAAACCTATTATTTTTAAACACATTCTATCCCTATCCTTCCATCTTGTTACAGCTCTTCCTTTGTGTTGGGAGGTCTTGTTTCACAAATTGCTTATCCTGCTATTGAGTCCAGAGCCACTAAATGCCTGTAAGTACACATTTAACAGTCATGAGTGTCTTATTTTACCCTTCATGCCCTGAGAGTTCCTCCAGTACCAGGAAGAATTCAACACACGCTTAAAGGTAATGCATTCTTTAATATTTGCTCCCTTAAGGCTACCTTATTTCAAAGTGAACACGTTAATTTTTATCTACTATGTTTTTATTTTATTGCAGAATCTCAGAAACCCATTTTATTTCTTCCCTTGCTTGAGTATTTTGTACTGCATACCACTGAGGAATTGGACTTTGTTGTAATGTAGGGCTTTTTCTCCCTAAATGATATGATGGCTTAAAATTTTGCTTTAGAAGACTGTACAGTCAAGCTTTCTCTCACCCACATGTAATTGGATCTGGCACCCAGAGTTCTTAATGTGATTTCTTGCATTATTTTTCACCTTTTAAAATTTCCTCAATGACTCAAATCCTCTGGCATTTGAAATGTGTTTTGTTAACTAGAATTATCTAAACAGCTCATTTAACTTGACCTTCAAGTGTTCCTTCCTCTGTCATTTCTTGGGTGTGAATATTGCACAGACTGTTCGTATCCGCGTTAGCTGTGAAGTGCCATCCACCTTCCCCCAGCTCTTCCCCCTCATGATGCCAGTCATGCTTCGTCACTGCTGACAAGCAATTATTAGTCTTTGTTTCCTTTACGCTGTATATTGGCAAAACAATCATTAAGAGAAATTGTAGAAGTGGAAACCATTATCTTTGCACTATTGTAGTAACATAGCTTTTAGGCTTGTGGAGAATATCCATTAGTTTTGTCTTCTTATCTAAAAATGATTTCTTCTTTCTTTGTATTGTTCCATCTGTCGAATATTTCACCCAAAGTCTGCCACATTAAAAACGGATACCTTTATTTCCACAGTAGCTGAAATCTTATTCTTATTGGCCTTTGTTCCATGCTTAAAGGCGTTCCTGGATCATTTCAATTCCAGTTGTAATTTGGGTACTTTTAAAAAGTCCATTTGATTCTCAAGAGCTTTTTCATCTTTTTTTTTCTTTCTTTTAGTATTGGTCTGACCTCAGTCTACTGAGACAAATTCATTCTGAGAAGCATTCATATAAATTGTGCATGTAGATAAATGGACCAACAACACTTAGCTAGGTACTTTACTCCAATTACAGCTAAGAAAATTTTGCCTTTGAAGTTTTGATTATATCAGACCTTACAAGTGGGGCAAGTTTTTCTGAGAAAAACTATTCTTTCAAAATTTTTTATAGACTTTCAAGTTCAGTCATTTCTTAAATATTTTACCTTGTGGAAATAAATGACCACCCAAAAGAGAAAAACAAAGCCTAGTTTTTTAGAGCTTGCTATTTATTGAAAGTGAGTCAGCCACCACCACTTGGGTTTGGCGGACTCAAAGACAAGTCAGGGGGGTGGGGGGAGAAAAGCTTTACAGTGATAAAAAGAGAAGCCTTTATGTATGCTCCCATTGGTGGTTATTGGCATTGGAAAGTTCTGGTAGGCTGTCTAGAGAAGGGCCTCTTATATGATCATTTCAGGAGCACATCTGGCTTTCTCTAGTGAGTTCGGAGATAGGCCACAGAATAGATTTTGGGTTGGACTTTTGACCTTACTTGTGGTGAAGTTGTGGTTGTGTTTTATTGTAATATATATGGTCTTGCCATATCTATTCTCTCAAATTCTGGAAATTGATTTTAAAAAAAAAAATCAAGCTGAAACCGGTTTGGCTCAGTGGATAGAGTGGTGGCCTGCGGACTGAAAGGTCCTGGGTTTGATTCTGGTCAAGGGCATGTACCATGCTTGTGGGCACGTCCCCAGTAGGGGGCGTGCACGAGGCAGCTGATCGATGTTTCTCATTGATGTTTCTAACACTCTATCCCTCTCTTCCTCTCTGTAAAAAAATCAATGATATATATATATATATATATATATATATATATATATATATATATATATATATTTTAATCAAGCCTGGCCAGTGTTGCTCAGTGGTTGAGTCCACCTATGAACCAGGAAGTCACAGTTTTAGTCTCAGTTACAGCACATGTCTGGTTGTGGGCTAGATCCCCAGTAGGCCGGGTGCCCACTAGGAGGCAACTGATCAATGGTTCTCTTTCACCATTGATATTTACTTCTTTTTTTTGTTTTAATCCTCACCTGAGGATAATTTTCCAGTGTATTTTATTTTTGTCCTGCCCATGTATAGTGCCTTGAAGTTGATATAAAGGTATATTCAAGATCATCATACATTCATTAACTTCCTTAATTATAGCTTAGATATGACTTTTTTTAAAAGAATAGTTTATTGATTTTTAGAGAAGAGGAAAGGACAGGGAGAGAGAAAGAAACATTGATGTGAGAGGGCAACATCCAATAGCTGCCTCTTGCATGCCTCCTACTCAGAATCAAGCCCACACCCAGGTATATGCCCTTGACTGGGAATCAAACTGCCAACCTCCTGGTGCACCAGATGATGCCCAACCAAATGAGTCTACTAGCCATGGCATAGATATGACTACTGATTAAAGTGTTTCTAAGGGTTGAACTCCATGGCTGCTCTGAACTTCTTGTCACCATCCTCTCCCTTACGTAAGCAATTATATTACACTATTATAAAATAGCAGAAAGCATCAATAAAGATTTTTTTAAATTCAAATGATTATTGTATTTATCATTTCTGAGTTCTTTGTATATTTCCATGTGAAACAAATGTCAAGTGATTAGTTCATATTTCACAGGTGATGAGAATTGTTATACAAAAATTATTTTTTTCTACTAGAAAACAATGTATTCTCAACAGAGTATTAAACTTGGCATGAATTATGTATGTTATATAAACTTTAACTGAAATTTAAGCATAATAATAGATTTATTCTGCAGTTTTGAATATTAATATATAATTGCAGATGGCTATATATAAAGTTAGATTTCCTATTAGCAAACTGACTTTACTGAATAGACAATGATTAATATTAAGAAATGAATAGTTGAAGGTGAGTTGTGTTATAGAGACAAATTTTCAGTCACTATACTATCCCAAATCTCAAATAAAATATGAGTGAATCTTGGTCATAGTGGCCATTGTCACTTTTTCGATTGTGTTTGATTACAATGCTAGGCAGGAAAAAAAAGGTAACCTTTTTTGTTGACTGAAATGTCCTGCAGGTATAAAATATATGTGCCAAACTTAACGCTTTTAGAGTAGAAAGAGTTCCAGAGTTAATACTCCAAGGATGTATAGCCCATTGTACTCAGTATAAGGATCTAACATTCATGCTATTTTTGCACTTGGATTGGATTATTGATGAAAATGGGGGATTAAAGGAGAAAAAAGGAGGCTAGGCTTAGAATGAGAAAGATGGCCAAAAATGAACAAAATAACAGAAAAAGACCTGAATCTAAAACGCCCATAGCCACAGAATGAGTTATATTCATGTAGTGATACTCAATTTGGATCCTTTCTCTTTGTTCTCAGGTCCTTTCTGGTTCAGTCCTTTTGTTAAATGTTTTCACTTCTTTTACCTTCCATGAATTAATAACACCAGTTGCCAGAGCTAGACATGAGCAATAGGCATGCTTATTGTTGCTTTCAATTTAAGTAGGAGTAATTCTCACCTTGAACACAGAATATATGCCTTTTATTATAACCTCCAAAAAATACCCTGAGATTAATTGTACATGCTTTGGATTCTTAGACATTAAAGATTTAATCTCACTGTGTATATTTGATCTTCTCTTATTTTCAGTGTAAAAACCTGTAAGAGGTTGCAATCAGACCATATTAAATAGGGCAGCTTGCAAAAACTAAAACAAACTGGACATGGATTATTTAGGATATTATTTCAGTGTGGGTTTCTTTATTATTCACTAGTTAATCTTCTTGGCTAGACTGCCTCCTTCATCCAGTAGTGTACAAGTTCCAAATAAACATGGCCCCTAAGTTCCTTAAGTGAATACAGACTGAATAACATCTTGACCATGATATCCAATAGGTCCCTTCAGAAGTACCCTTTCTGTTCCTTACTGGCTTTTATATCTGTGATAAAAAAAACTGCATCTTTAAAGAGGAAATTCGGTCCCTTCACATTATGTGCTAGCTCCCTGCCTTCAGTTATTAATTTTTCATTCATTAACTGAGACAAGTTTCATTTATTGAGTGCCTTCTATGTGCTGGGCTCTATTCTAGATTTTTGAAGACATCAGTGAATAAAACAATGATATTTACTTGTATTTATGGATCTTATACTCCAGGTGTGTGTGTATTTGTGTGTGTGTGTGTGTGTGTGTGTGTGTTGTATGTGTGTGTAAGAAATAGATAATAAGCCATAGACACATGAAATAATCATAGAGAATGTCAGAAAATAATGTACATGATAAAAAAAAAAGTTGAGCAAGAGGAGTGAATAAGGATGTGTGATGAGGTGGTGCATGTTATTTCACTTAATAGTTTGACTCACACAGGCTTCAGTGAGAATGTGAGATTATAGGAAAGGTAAGGAGAATAGAATTGATAAGAGAGAAAAGAACATAGTAAAAACTCTAAGTTGGAAGCATGATTGGCATATCATGGGGAAATAACAAAGAAGCCTGATGGCATGGGCTAGGGAATTGACTCAAAAAAAAAAAAAAATTAAGAAATGAATGCAACCAGCTCATGGCCATTCTTGCAGGTTATTGTCTTGACCTTGGATTTTGCTCTGAAAGAAATGGGGAACCATTAGAGGATGTTGAACAGAGGGGGGGCATACTCTTAGATTTTAAAAGCATACTTTTGACTGTTGTTTGAGAATTGGTTCTGGTGAGACAATGAAAATGCAGGAGAGCTATGAGGAGGACACTCACTCTAGAGGTGAAATGAGATTTGGAACATGGTATTAAGATTCAAGATGGTGAAAGGTTTTAAGATTCTGGAATTATTTTAAAGTAGAGTTAGGAGGATTTCTTGACACATGGGCATGATGTGTGAGGGAAAGAAAGGTGTGAAAGGAGCATGGATATGTCTACTTCTCAGTAACTCTCAGCAGCTAGCCTAGATCATTCAATCTAGATCATATTTCAGGAATCCTGAAAAGCCTGCTACCCAGTTTTCCTGCTCCCTCTCCTACATTGCTACATGATATTCTTATTACAGCAACAAGAGATACTTTTTTAAACATAAACTATGAAAACTTGGCATTGAGTTATTTTATACTTGTAAAAATTATAAACCATTCACAGAAAGTTTCAGGTGTTAAAAGGACAAATACAATCTATTTGCCGATCCCATTGACCTTTTATCTAATCTTGCTCCTTGCTTGCTATGCTTCAGTCACCACATGCCTTCTTACTTTTCTTGAATAGCTTAAGCTAATGGATTCCTTATCATCAGAGCTCTTCTCTTTGATGGAAATTTCTTCCCTCAGAGTCTTCCATGGCTCATTTCTTCACAACCTTATTATTTTCTATATGACTTCCTCCTCTGAATCCAAGACAGCAACTTCCCAAAATTAATGTGTTCTTCTTCCTGTTGACAGAAAAAAGAAAAAAAAAAAACGCCTCTTTAAAAACATTTTTAAAAATAAAATTTTTATTGATTTAGGAGAGGAAAAAAGATGGAAAGAAAGAAACATCAATGATGTTAGAGAATCATTGATTGGTTGCCTCCTCCACACCCCCTATTGGGAATGGAACACAACCTGGGCATGCACCATGACCAGGAATCAAACCATAACCTTCTGGTCCATAGGTTGATACTCAATCACTGAATCATGCCAGCTGGGCAAGTCTCCTTTTTTTTATTTAATAGGGACATGGTTTCAGGTTAGTAGATGAGTAGAGTATTTCCCAAAATAATCCCACGTGGGGTTCTTCACAATGTTTCACTAGACAGAACTATGGTGAATTTGCAAGATGCATTGAAAATCTCTGAGTAACATGGAAGAGTACACGCTACCTAAGGATTTACCTGCTCGGTACTATTATGTTAGTAAGAAAAGCATTTTTATTGTGTTTGAGAAATTATACTAGTTAGGGTCTCCATTATCATTTTGGTGATATATTTGTTGCAATTAGCCTACCAGTGTAATGCATGATTCAAAACAGAATTTCTCTTGTTACATTACAAGAATACATTCTAGTTTATTCCTCTTGTTTTTCCTATTGTTTAAGTATTAGTTTCTGCATTCCTCTAGAAATGCAAGCTTCATAAAGGCAAAGATTAAAACATTGGGATTAAAACAGTCTGACTATATTACATGGCTCCCAGTAGTAATCAACACATGAAATAAATCCCGAGTTATCATTATTGGAAGGGAAACTTTCTTTTAGGAAAATTGTTAAAAGCTTAAGCATTTTTACTGATATTCCATGATGAAATATATTTCAGGGTACAATAGCCTCAATTGATGAAGAAAAGTATTTTACAGAAAATATATGTATGCAATAATACTATCAGGAAATATTCACTATGTAATCTTAGGGGGAAGAATTGATTCAGTAATCTTAAGGAAGATGGCTGCTGACTGGAAGGCAGGCTGTAAGATAGTGTGTGAATGAGAGAACAAAATGAGAGAGTGTGGATGTGCGGGAAGTATCTATTTGTGAGTGAGATAGATCTATATTCCAAGGGACCCTGGGGACTAGCAGACCAGGCTTTTGACCAGGCAGCCCCTAATGCTGCTAAAATCTCTCCTGGACAATTTGCATATAACTTCTTTAGATATATAGATATCAAGCTCTAACTACTTTAACCCTGTGACCAAAATAATCTTTATTTATCTTTCAGTGTAATGAGTTGTGAAAAATATAAAATAACTTATGAACTTTTCTTGCCAAACCATTTAATCTGATTCTAATAAAGGCTTTAGATATAACTTTACATAAAATATATTGGATTAATTAACTAAATAGATGCCATCAGAAGGAAATAATTGAATAATTCCATAATAAAACAACCACATATATAGAAGTTGGAACAGCTCTCTAGTCTCTTCAGTAAAGATATTTTCTTTATCATAAAGAAAAATATGTAACTACTAGAGGCCGGTGCATGAAATTCATACATGGGGGGAGGGAGGTGTCCCTCAACCCAGCCTACACCCTTTCCAATCTGGGACCACTCGAGAGATGTCTACTGACTGTTTAGGCCCAAACAAACAGGCAGTCGGACATCCCTCTCACAATCCAGGACTGCTGACTCCCAACTGCTCACTTGCCTGCCTTCTTGATGCAGCTTCTTGATACTTCTTAACCACTTCTGCCTGCCAGCCTGATCACCCCCTAACCACTCCTCTGCCATCCTGATTGCCCCTGGCTGCCCTCCCCTGAGGCCTGGTCACCCCCAATTGCCCTCCCCTGAAGGCCTGGTGCCCCCCAACTTCTCTCCCCTACAGGCCTGGGTCCCCCCAACTGCCCTTCTCTACAGGCCTGGTTGCCCCCAACTTCCCTCCTCTGCCAGCCTGGTCACCCCTAACTGCCCTACCCTGCAACTTGATCACCCACCACTGCCCTCCCTTGTAGGCCTGGTCCCTCCCAACTGACCTCCCCTGCTGGCCATCTTGTGGTGGCCATTTGTGTCTACCTGGGGGCAGCTATCTTTGGCCATATGGGGGCAGCCATCTTGTGTGTTAGAGTGACAGTCAATTTTCATATTGCTCTTTTATTAGATAGGATTAGACAATAAGATATTGAGGACAGAGGTTTTACTTGTATCAATGGAACCTATGGTTCATTAATATGTTTATTAATATATAGTTGACATACAATATTGGTTTTAAATGTACAATGTACAGCATATTGATATAACACTTTCATACTTATGCTGTAATTATCATAGTAATATTTTTTGCATGTATTTGTCCAGTTTTTTCATTTGTCACTGTATTACAATAGTATTGACTATATTTTCTCTGCTGAAAATTATATCCCTGTAACTTATTTAATTTATAATTGGAACTTTGAATCTTTTATTCCCATTACCTATTTGAACCTATTCCCCCACCTCTACCTCTCTAGAAACCATTAATTTGTTTTATGTATCTACAATTCTTTTATTTTTCAGGTTGTTTTTATTGTGTGTTTTTTTAATATTCCCATTTTTTTTAAATATATATTTTATTGATTTTGTACAGAGAAGAAGAGAGAGAGATAGAGAGTTAGAGGGAAACATCGATGAGAGAGAGTCATCGATCAGCTGCCTCTTGCACACCCCCTACTGGGGATATGCCCGCAACCAAGGTACATGCCCTTGACCGGAATCGAACCCGGGACCCTTCAGTCTCCAAGCCAATGCTCTATCCATTGAGCCAAACCAGTCTCGTCATAATATTCCCATTTTTTTATTATTCCATTTGTAAGTGGAGTCATACACTACTTGTCTTTCTCTGTATTACAGCATAATATTGTCTGGTTCCATCCATCTCGCCACAAATGGTGAAAGTTATCTTTTTAAATTGCTAAGTAATACCAATATATCGCATCCTTTTTGTCCATTCATCTACCAATGGATACCAAGGTTACAAAGTTGCTTTCATATCTTGGCTATTGTAAATAATCATACAATGAACATAGTGGTGCAGATGCCTTTTTAAATTAGTTTTTTATTTTCTTTGGATAAATACACAGAAGGGGAATTGCTGGGTCATGTTTCTAATTTTTTGAGGAATCGCTATCCTGTTTTCCAGGGTCTTCATCAATTTAAAATCCCACCAGCAGTGCATAAGGATTCCCTTTTTCCATATCCTTGCCAACACTTGTAATTTGTTGACTTTTTGACAATAGCTATTCTGACAGTTGTGAGGCAATATTTCACTGTAGTTGTGATGTGCATTTCCCTGAAGATTAGTTATGTTGAGCATCTTTTCATGTATCTGTGGCCATCTGTATGTCGTATTTGGAAAAGTATCTAATCAGATCTTCAGGCCATTTTTTTTTAACCAGATTGTGTTTTCCCTTGAGTTGAATGAGTTCTTCATATATTCTGTATTTTAAACCCTTATTGAACATATTGCTTGCAAATATCTTCTCTCATTCAGTAGCTTGTCTTTCCCTTTGTTGATGGTTTTCCTCATTGTGCAAAAGCTTTTCAGTTTAATTTAGCAAAATTTGTTTATTTTTGCTTGACTGGGGGGAATGTATTCAAAAAGATATTTCTATGACCAGCGTCAAAGAGTATACAGCCTGTGTTTACTTCCAGGAATTGTATGAGTTCGGGTCTTATGTATAAGTATAATTCCTCCAGTTTTGAATAACAAGACAAGTTTCTTTTTGTGACAAAAGAGTCTGGCCTAAGGCCAATTTGCCTGTAACTCTTATGAAAGCTCAGTGCAAGACAGACTTGCACTTGGTCTTCCAAAACTTACAGCTGTTACTATTATATAGCAGATACCTTGAAATCGATAATTGTAGTTCCCACTAGAGTTTAGAGATTGTTTTATATGGACATTAACCTCTTCCTCCACCAAAGATAAGTGTCCATTAGAATGTGATGTTTTCTGCAGGCTTTTGTTTCCAGCCACAAGGCTTTATACAATATTTACATTCAGCCCCTTTCTTGTAATTACACCTTTCCTTGAAGCCATTAGCATTATTGAGAAAATGATTCCTTTATTTGGAATTTATCTTCCAGCAAAGTCCCAAATTGTTACCACAAAATAGACTGCATGTTCTCCCCTCTACGGTAGCACATTTAGTGCTGAGAATTTAAAGCATAAGAAATTTCTAAGGCTACACCAAATAAACAGAATCCTCAATTTAGAAACTCTTAATTGTCTAATACTAATGGAGGTTTTCATAACCCAGATAACTTGAAGGCAGGGAAAACTGAAGCTTCACTGAGCATTTGATTTTAACCTTTTTTTTTTTTTTTTTTTTTCATCTTTCTTTCTCCCTCTGGCTAGATCTTAACAGTTCAAAATGAGCAGCCAAATTCAGCTGAATTGGCTTTCTCTGCCTTCCTTGCTTGCATCTTCCTTTTGTTTAGTTGAGAGTCATAATAAATTGGGTACAGTTACTTCATACAATGGATGATTTTATACTGGATGATGGAGATTTCCTTATTTAACATATATTAGCATAAAACAGTTTTTAAAAATATTTTCTACTGTGGTATAACCCACTGATCAATAACACTGACTCCTCACACATATTTGAAGTCATTTGCAGGATTGTGGACAAAGATAATTACTATTATAGCAATAGGTACACGTATTAATTGTTGTTTCTGGATTGTTTTCTTGTGCCATGCATAAGGCCATATGTGTCACTGGGGATACCTTAGTAAGCAATATAGAGAAGATCCCAGATTATATGGAGTCAGCTACATTTATAGAACACTTAACATGTGCCTGACATTGATCTGAATGCCTTAGATGTGTTAACTCATGCCATTCTTGGCCCAACCCTATGATGTGGGAATTAATATTTAGAGTTATCTTATCAAAGAAGAAATGAAGGCAGCAAATGGATACATATTGTGCCCTAGAGTTACACTGCATAGTCTGGATTCAAATCCTGCTAGAGTATATAGTCTGTTCTTCACTCTGCCATGCAGCCTCTCAGTGATAGCACTATGCAGTGTGCACATTCCAGCGTGGTGATGACAATAAATATGAAAATAAGAAGAAAATAGGTGTTTGAAAGAAAATATTCCAGATTATGATCCTTTATAATTTTACCAACCTTGTAAATCACTGTAAGAAGCAAAAGTAGTGACCACTTTGTGGGAAAACAAACCTTTAAGTATTATATGATATAATACAAAAGAACAAACCAGGTCATCTCAGGACACTCTGTAATCTGAGGAGGTGGTTTTCCTAACCTCTTGAAAGGGGGAGTTCTAGGTACATGGAAATGAGTATATTTTTATCTCTCCCTCTGTTTTTTGTTTGTTTGTTTGTTTTGTTTTTTTGTTTTTTTTAATCATGTTACATTGGTCAGTTTCTTGGGATGTGTAAACTTTGTGAATAAAGGTTTTTCTCTTTTAAAAAATCTGTGACCTGTGATAAATTGACTTCATCTTTATCTCATCTTATGTTTGTGGCCAACATGTTTGTAGTCCTAGAGTATTGGGCTACAAACATGTTGGGAAAATGCTGGGTTGGAAATATCTGAAAAACCTAGGCAAAATTCTAGGTGCCATGAGAGACATATTTTGTACTCCATTTGTGTTAGAAAAAAATATAGCCCAAGTATTACTGTGATAGCACCTAATTCTCCAAATCTCAGTGTATTAACAATGTAAGAAGTAAGCCTTTATATATTTCTTCAGAAACCCTGGCTGATTGAGGCTCCACTGTTACACAACTACACCACATAAAACAGAATTTACTACATCACCTCAGCGAGGGAGAAGAGATGAAGAGATAAAGTTCTGTTAAATTTTTGTCTTAGAGGTAACATGTGAGTCCCATCTATATGACATTGGCTAACCTCAGTTATACCGCCCGCTCAAAAGAGATAAAGAAACTCGGACATCAGGTGGCAGACTTGATGAGGACCACTGGCTCTGCCAACATACATTTCTTTAGCCATCAAATATTTTTTTTGCTCCTTTCCTTCTACACTTATTACATGAGTACAGTCAACCAAAGTCAATCAAGTCACCATACTTAGCTCAAAATCTAGGATCTCTAAGTATTGTGCATTATGTTGTACACCAGTTTGGAAGTGGCCTATCTAAGTTGGAGATTAATGAATTCTAAAGTCAAGTTATCTTCCCACCATAGTATAATGTATATTTTAATGTGGCAATCCAAGGAAAAGTTCCACAATATACATTATCACCTGGAATAAGAAGAATGAGTACCACAAAGCAGTCACTGGTACATATTTCCCAAGTCCTACTGGATGGATATGGTGAAGTCCTTACTCTGAGGGTGAGATATGTTCCTTAGAGGGGACCTAATCTTGCTCACTTTTCTACTCTCCTTAATGGTCTCTGATTCTACTGCAGGGACACTGTTTCTCCTCCCCCCACACACACTCCAGGCTCCAACTAAAATGAGCAGTGGGAAAAAGGAGCCAGCTGGGAGCTGAGCAGCATTTGGAGCTCGCTGCCTGTTGTATGAAGGTTAATATGAGCAGTTACAGGACTTTGTAGTCTAGACTTGTATTTGGTTTGGCAGGTCAATTCTTTCAAATATATAATAGGTTTCTTATTTTTATGATTCAAATTCATTCCAAGTGCTAAGAATAATGCTACAGCATTTTCCTAGCCATAATTCTTAGATCAATTCTATTCTTCTGCCTTTCTGCCTTTATTACTGTCTCTCTTGACATAAAGACAGTTGCCTTGAGAGTGTTAGGCTTTCTCTTAATCATACACTGAGTGGCCAGATTATTATGATCTCTGAATGCATAATAATCTTGTCACTCAGTGTACTTCTCTTGAGTACCTCATTTATTTGATATCAAAGATACTATAAATCTGCACCTGATCAGTTTTCCCCTTTGCACTGGCTGATAGAAAGCTCAGGGCAAAGAGGTGGTTGATCTCCAGCAAAAGTAGAATACTTTTGGCACCCATTTGAGATACAAATACACTGAGTGGCCATATTATTATGCATTCAGAGATCATAATAATCTGGCCACTCGGTGTATTTTGCCCTAAACTAGAAATTTAAAAACAAAACAAAACTATCTGTAATAATTTAAAATTAGGACAGTGGCTATTTTAGTGAGTAGGGGCACAGAAAACATAAGGATGATTTCTTGGGTTCAGGAAAAATTTTATTTCTTTATTTTCTCACTTTGTGATAATCAGGCTGTATTTGATATTGTATTATGCTTCATTAAAAACTGACTTTAAAAAAACAGTCAGTCTTACCCTGTTGATAGACTAGCTAATTCTGACCAATACTTCAGCTTAGAATAGCTAGAAGATTCCATCCTAACCACATTGGGAAGTGTGTGTTTTTTCTTCCTGCTTTATGAGAGTATTGAGAAGGGGCAGCTGAGGAGCCAGGAATGGATATATGCTTTCATTTTTCTTGTGTAAATACTTAGGAATGAAATGAGTAGAACCTATTCCTGTATGCTTAACTTTGTAAGAAACTTCAAACTGCTTTTCCAAAGTGACTATACATTTTACATTCCCCAAAAATAGTTTATGAGAGTTCTACATGACCCAAATTCATGCCAATACTTTATCAGTCTTTTTTAATGTTAGTTCTTCTAATTGAGTGTAGTGATATCTCATTGTGGTTTAAACTTGCATTTCCTTAATGACAAACAGTATTGAGCTTATTTTCATGTACTCAATTGACATCAATATATATATATATATATATATATATATATATATATATATATATATATATATATATATATTGTGTGAAATGTCTGTTTAAAATTTTGCCTTATTCTTTTTCTTGTTGAGTTTTTTATCTCATGAACCCTACTACCTATGCAGTAAAATTTGTAGTTGCCTCAGAAGAAGCCTGTTGTAACAGCTATAAGAAGAGTACAAACAAACACGGAAATAAAACAATATGAGTCATTTGGGTGATAGGAGGGACAAATAGAACACTAGTAAGGAATACTCACAATACCCTTGAAAGCTGCCCTTGAATACCTCATAGGTAATATGCAACCAGAGTTAGGCCGTATTAGATGAGTAAAATAGTTGGGAAAAATTAGTGCCCACATGCATTCATTTGTATTACTATGTCCTTCCTTCCTTCCTTCCTTCCTTCCTTCCTTCCTTCCTTCCTTCCTTCCTTCCTTCCTTCCTTCCTTCCTTCTTTTTTAAAAAACAAGCAAGAATTTATTGACCACAGCAAAAATAAACTTAGGACAGTGAAATAAGAAAGGACATATAATAGAAGAACCAATAGGAGAGCTTAGGCTGAACTGCTTTGGCTCACTAGGAAGTCAGAGCAAAGGGGGCCTTAGAGAAGGTTCAGGGGGTTAGGCTGGCATCAGCTATGGCTGCTCATTCCTCTCCTGGTTGCAAGTCTCATGGGGACCCTTGGAGTTTAGGAGATACATGCCTGTGGGGGAAAGAGAGGAGGGAGGGAATGGCATGGGTGTGCGCCCTGGAGGGAGAGCACCTGGGAACTTCCTTTTCAGGGGTTTTGAAGGCTAGGTATTTAATGGGATATTCCCACATTACTAGTTTCTTAAGGCCCCCAAGGATTATTTCCAAGGGGCAGGGAAAGATTCTGAACTGTTCCTTTTTGATGTTCAAAGCTATTACTGTATGGCTGATGGACTTAATAAATCCAGATCAAGGAACTTCTGGAAAAGACAGTGCTGGTCTCCAAGTGCCATCTCATCTTAAAGGATGGAAAGATGGCACTGAAGACTGAGCAGTGACACTAGAAATGACAACTGAAGAGACCCGGCTGTGGCACAGTTTGTGACTGACAGAGCCTTTCCATACTGCTATTCCTTTAGTCCTGGTGTTGGCAATGTTTTCTGTAAAAGGAGGCTTTCATGGCTGTATATGGTCTGTGTTATATTTTTTTTCATTTGCTTTTTTTTTATCTTTTAAAGACATAAACCAAAACATTTTTAGCTAATTATCCATTTAAAAATAAGCTTGAGACCACTGTGCAAACAGACTTTTATTTACCAACTCTGCTTTTGACTATCTCTGTTGAATCTGGTCTGACATGTTATCAGGAAACTTCTCTGTGTCTTAGTTTGCCCACATGTGAAATAACAACAACAACAATAACAAGTGTTTGTTTTAAGGACTAAGTAAGAAAATACATGTGAAGTGCTTAGAAATTGTCTAGCACACTGTAGGGCTTAGTGAACTTTAGATATTTTTTATAAGATAAAAAGAAAAAAACAATATATATATATATAGATATATATGTGTGTGTGTATATATATATCAAGATTTAACACTGGGTTTATTTGATTGGTGCATATTAAAATACATTATTTTTATCTGTGATCTCTTCAATATTTTCCAAATATCCTATAATATGCACATAAAAGGAGTGAGTGTCAATATTTTTAGGGGAGTACACTATCATCATGATTGTCTGTTTAAACTAGTTAAATATTTCTGAGTGTAGACATTTTGTGGTGTGTTAGGAGGTAAAGTGTCTAATACTGAATTATATACCTGAGGCTGCTGGAAAGTACTGATCTCAGCATCTCAGATTCCATCATGATGCAAGGAGGAGTCTTGAAAGTCCACATCTCCACGATGGAGGAAAATTTATCTTCCCTTAGTGTGAATTAGAAAATACATCTGGCATGTGGCTACTATAGCTCATCAATCAGTAAAGTGAGTTTGGGTACTTATTTATTAAACAATTCAAGTATCATTTCCAAACTCCAGTCTCCTCAGAAAGTCAGTAATGCATACTTCCCCGTCATGCTCAATGTTTGGAGCTGTTCTACAGCTAGGGCAGCTCTGCACCACTCCATTTTATTTGAAACAGAAGCGGCAGCCCTGTCTGATATAAGGCCACTTAATGATTAATTAGTGCCTCTCGCATGCAGCATCCTAGGAGAATGTTCTTGCCAGAGTCATCATTAACGTTAGAGCTGCAGATGTTGGAACAGTTACCTCATAGCAATGCCGTTGTCAGATGGTAAGTTTAGGTATCATGATGTTGAGTGACCTAATTGCACTGCTAGAAAGTGTTTGCTTCCTATTGTCCTTAAAACAACATCATTATGGAAATCCTATAGAAGCTCATGGAAAAAATAGATGTAAACTTGTGCAACATGAATGTATCAGTGTACAGTGGTATTTATATTCATGTGTATGTATATATGCATGCAATTTTCTATCTTTGGCTAGAGAGCCATTTGTGAAGTCTATTTGAGGAAATGCAAGACATATGCATATATATTATATCTCAGTATTTTTGTGACAATTATGTCCCAAAAGTATAGACAAATTAAAATAATCAGGGATTGCTTAAAATCTTGCCACCAAAGTCGCTGAGCATAGCTAAAAACACGACTAGTTATAGCTATAAATGATAAAGACCTTTCTTCACTCTCTCCTTGAATTATTTCCTTCAGTATGTTCTCAAATGTTTGGGTTGCTGCAGACAGAAATTCTAATAACCCATATGATATTGAAAAGCTGACATTGTGAAAATATATTACAATGAATATGGCTTCAGGGAATAGGTCAGGCAGAGGTTAGCTCATAAGTATAGACTGTAAAAAACATATGGTTCTTCATTTTCCATCTAGCTTTAGTCATGGCCTATGTCCCAAGTTTTAGTACTTGCCTAAGACAACATGACTAAATTTGGTGCTTTATAGCTATGACTCTGGTTTAATCAAAATGCAAAGATAGCTTTTATTCTTAATGCTTAGGTGCTTTTTCATTAGTTGTGCAGTGAGAGAATAAGACATATTGATACTATCAACTAATCCCATCCTTATTGCTGATATTACTACAAATCATTGTTGATAACATGATATTCTACTGGCTAATAAATTGCAGGGATATAAAATGGAAATAAAGCAGAGGAGGTAACTTGTTGACTTACAACAGAATCCTTTTAAAGCACAAATGATATAGATACATACACAACTTCTCAGAGGTGTTAGGAGTAAATGAGATAATAAAAATAAATTACTTTCAATATCATACAGTACACAGATAAAAGGTTGTGCTATTACTATAATTATTATTAGTTTTCATTATTATTATTTTGGTTTCACTTTATAAAATCATGTATTTGGAATTATAGTTACTATGTGTAAATTTCCATTTGCCTTTTCCAAAATGTCATAAAAAGGAAATCATAGAAGAGAGGAGGAATGAATGGACAGAGCACAGAGGATTTTTAGGGCAGGAAAAGTATTCTGTATGACACCCTAATGGTGGATACATGTAATTATACATTTTTAAAACCTTTATAATATATACATGTCAACATTCGTCTAAACTATAGACTTTAGGTGATTATGATATATTAATGTAAGTTCATTACAATTAATAGCAAAAAATGTACCATCCTGGTAGGGATGTGATCTTATGCACCTAGGGGTGGCAGGGGTTTTGCATGTGTGGGGGCAGAGAATATGTGGGAAAAATCATTGTATCTTTCTCTCAATTTTGTTATAAGCTAAAATCTGTTCTAAAAATAGTCTTAATTTTAAAGAGCATAATATAATAAAAATAATCTTAGAATATGTATCTTTCTGAGACTAGCTTCTTTCACTTAGAATGATGCATTTGAGAATCATCCTTGGTGGCGATGTGTGAATCACTTGTTCGTTCTTTTTGAGTGTTGAGTAGCATTCCATTGTTTGGATATACCATTGTTTATTAATTTGGGTTGTTTTCAGTTTGAAGATTACAAATAAAACCACTAGATACATCTGCATACAGGTTTTTCAGTACACATAAAGTTCCATTTCTACTCTTGTGTAATGCCAAGAGTCAGATTATTTAATTATATGGTAAACATGTTTACTTTCCTAAGAAACAGCCAAAATATTTTCCAAAGTGACTATCATTTTGCATTTTTTCCAGTAGTGTCTGTGATTTCCTTATCCATACTATTTACAATTTCTTTTATTTTATTGTTGACAGTTACAGATGTCCCCTATTTCCTCTCCCTCTTACCCACTTCTACCCAGCCTCAGCAGTTTCTTTGATTTTAGTCATTCTAATAGTTGTGTGATGTATGGTATATAATTATGGTTTTAATATTAATTATTTTAACTAAATAAATATGATGAGTACTATTCATGGGCATATTTGCCATTTTATATATCTATCTTCATTGAAGTTTAATTTTTATTTTAAATTAGACTTTTGCTTTCTCTCTCTCTCTCTCTCTCTCTGACTGTTTTCTTTCTACCATTGAGTTTTGACACTGTTTTTTATATAAATCCTAAATATAAAAACTTTACTATACTTATCTATATATATATAAAGAGCCAGGGGCCATCACATCTGAAATAACCAAACAGATGACCAAACAGGCTGAGTGGGGTGACAAGGCCGGCAAAGGGGGCAGAGAGGGGCAACTAGGCCAGCAGGTGGTGGCAGTTGGCATGACCAGGCCAGCAGGAGGGCAGCTGAGGGTGACCAGGCCAACGGGGGGGGGGGGGGGGGGGGGGAATTGGGAGTGACCAGGTTGGTGAGGGGCAACCAGGTTGGGGAGGGGGCAATTGAGGGTGACCAGGTCAGCAGGGAGTGGGGGGAGTTGGGAATGACTAGGCAAGCAGAGGGAGCTGTGAGGGGCAAACAGACCAGCAGGAAGGGGCACTTGGGGGCAACCAGGCTGGCAGGGGGACAGTTAGGGGCAACCAGGCTGGCAGAGGGGGGCACTGAGGGGTGATGAGGCTGGGAGGGGGGTCAGTTGGTGATGACCAGGTCAGCAAGGAGGGTTAGTTGAGGATGACCAGGTCAGCATGGGGGGCAGTTGGGGGCAACCAGGCTGGCGGTGAGGGTGGGGAGGGGGAGCAACCAGGCCAGTAGGTGGAGGCAGAAAGGGGAGACCAAGCTGTCAGGGGGGCCAGTTAGGGAAGATCAAACAGGCAGGCAGGCGAGCAGTTAGGAGCCAGCAGTCCCAGATTGTGAGAGGAATGTCCGACCATCACTTTAGGCCCAATCTTCAGGATTGGGCCTAAACTGACAGTCGGACATCACCCGAGAGGTCTCGGATTGGAGAGGGTGCAGGGTTGGCTGAAGGAACCCCCCTCCCCATGCACGAATTTCATGCACAGGGCCTCTAGTGTGTGTGTGTGTGTGTGTGTGTGTGTGTGTATGTATATATATATATATATATATATACACATATATAAAAGGCTAAGTGACCAGCCAACCGGCCAGTAGGTATGATGCACACTGACCACCAGGGGGCAGATACTCAATGCAGGAGCCGCTGAGGGACAGGAACTTTGCAGAGTTCCCTCTCCCACTCTGGGACCCCTTCGGGCATGTTGGAGAGCTAGTTTTAGCCTGATCCCCACAGGTCAGTCTGAGGGACCCCACTCACTCTGCAGACGCTTTTCAAGCCATGGCGCTGTCCCAGGTGTGGCAGGCTGGGAAAGGACCACAGGATGTTGGCTCCAGGGTATGTCCAGCCCTTGTCACCTAGTCCCCTCTAGCTGGCCACCTGCTAATTAATTTCCTTTCATGTGCACAAATCTGTGCACTGGGCCACTAGTTTATAAATATTCTCCTAAACTATGGCTTGTCTGTTAATTTTCTTACTTAGCAGTGTATTCCAAAGAGCAGAAATTTCTTTTCTTTTTTTTTAAACATATTTTATTGATTTTTTTTTACAGAGAGAAAGGGAGGGGGATAGAGAGCTAGAAACATTGATGGGAGAGAAACATTGATTAGCTGCCTCCTGCACACCCCCTACTGGGGATGTGCCCACAAACAAGATACAATGCCCTTGACCAGAATCGAACATGGGACTCTTGAATCTGCAGGCCAGTGCTCTATCCACTGAGCCAAACCAGTTTCAGCAAGAGCAGAAAGTCTTAATTTTTACAAAGATCAACTAATTTATTTGTTTTTATATAGACTATACTTTTTGGGTTGCATCTCAACAGTACCAAAATCATGTTTACAAAAGTTTATCCTGTATTTTCATCTATAAATTTTATAGTTTTAGATTTTATATTTAGGTCCAAGGTCAGTTTTGAGTTAATTATGCATGTGGTATGAGGAATGCTGATAATTCATTTTATTTGCATACTAGAGGCCTGGTGTACAAAATTCATGCATGGGGGGAGTTGTCCCTCAGCTCAGCCTGCACCCTCTCCATTCCAGGACCCCTCAGGGGTTGCAGTCTGGGTCTGTTGCCTCCTAACTGCTCACTTGCCTGTCTGCCTGATTGCCCCTAACCACTTTGCCTGCCTGCCTGGTCACCCCTAACTGCCCTCCGCTTCCAGCCTAATCACCTCTAACTGCCTTCCCCTGTTGGCCTGGTCAACCCTAACTGCCCTCTCCTTCTGGCCTGGTCACCCCTAACTGTCCTCTCCTGCTAGCCTGCTCACCTCTAACTGCCTCTGCCTTGACCCCTTCCACTGTGGCTTTGTCCAGAAGGACGTCTGAAAGGATGTCTGATCTAATTAGCATATTACCCTTTTATTTGTATAGATGAGTTTTCAATTGTACCACCATCATTTGATGATAAATCTACCTTTAAATAATTTTTCCATTACTAAGAAAGAGATGTAATTTTTTTTCATACTTCTCATTTGAGTACTGCCTGGAAAATGGCTTCTTAGCACTTGAAAAACACATTTTTAGTTATTATTTTCTATCTTTTACTAAATTCTTCTTTCATCGCAATTAAAATCTATATTCTATATAATAAAAGGGTAACGTCCAGATTTTCCCTATTGGCAGAATAAAGGGAATGATCAGTCACTATGATGTGCATTGACCACCAGGGGGTAGGTACTCAACGCAGGAGCTTCCCCCTGGTGGTCAGTGCATTCCCACAGGGTGAGCTTTGATCAGCCACAAGCCGGGCTGACAGCTGGGAGCACAGCAGCAGTGACTGGAGCCTCTCCTGCCTCCTTGGCAGTGCTAGGCTGTCCAACTGTGGCTTAGGCCCACTCCCCATGGAGAGCGGGCCTAAACTGTCAATTGTGCATCCCCTGAGGGCTTTCCCTGGGGAGTGGACCTAAGCTGGCAGGTGGAAATCCCCCAAGGGGTCCTGGACTTCGAGAGGGCACAGGCTAGGCTGAGCGACCCTCCCCCCTCCAAGGAACATGAATTTTCAGGCACCAGGCCTCTAGTATATATGAAAAAGGATAAGTGAACATCTGACTGTCCTACTGTCTGCACTTGATCTTAGCCAAAAGGCCGAGAAGCGATTGTCCTACTGTCTGACTAGCTGGTACATATGATGCATACTGATCACCAGGGGCAGACACTCAACACAGGAGTAGCTGAGCTGCAGTGACTTGGCAGTGGCAGTTCTTGGGCGATGCACCCAGGAACCAGAGAAGAGGGAGCCCGATTCCTTGTGGGGCCACATGATTCCACCTTTGGCAGTGGGTTATGTTATTGCTGGGGCACTGTTGGCCCCAAATCTGGTTTACTGCCGAGCTGCAGTGAATAGCAATATTAAATTATTTCTCCTAATTAATTTCCTTTCAATGTGCATGAATCCATGCACTGGGCCACTAGTATGTCTATAAAATAAAGTAAACCTTGCCTTACCAGAATTTTATAATTTATTTAACAGTCCCTGTGTATTATACCTATTGCAACACCAACTGTTGTACAACAGTTAAGTTCTGGTACTAACCATCAGGAGGTACTGCAAATATTAGGAAGTTCTACAGGTTAGTGGGCATGGTACCCAATAATACTGCACTCACTTTAGATGTCAGATATAAGTGCAGACTCCAACCCTACTTCTGACACAGTGGCTACAAATTCTGGAAGTTCGCATGATTTGTTTCAGGTCTGATAATTTGTTCAGAACTCTGGAAGTCACTCTATTCGTGATTACATTTAAAATACAAAGGATACAAATCGGCAGCTGACAAATGAAAAGACATTTAGAGTTAGGGCATATCACACTCCTGGGATATCAGTGTTCTCATCAGCTAGGAAGGTCCTATGAGCATTAATGACCAGAGTTGTAATTGGGGTTTTATTGCATAGGCATGATTGTTTGAATCATTAACTATGTGATAGGACTAAATCTCCAACTCCTCTTCTCTCCCTGGAGGTTAAGCTGGCTCAAAATCCCAACCCTCTAATTGCATGGTTGGTGTTTCTTGTGACCAGTCCCACCCTGAAACTCTAGAGGCCATCTAAAGTCACCTAGTTAGCATAACTCAGGTGTGATTTCAGGGTTTTATAAAAAACAAAAACTCTCCTATTATTCTGAAAATGCCAAGAGGTTAGAAGTCCCTTCCAGAACCAGAAAAAAAGGCCAGTCAAATTCTTTATTATACAATAACATCTTACTACCAGTATTTAAAAAAGCTCGCTCTGTTTCAATATTTAAATTATGAGAGCATTAACAAAATAAGTTTCTAAAAGATTTTCAGTAAGATTTTCAAAAATACATTGAAGTATAAAGCAATAAAATATTGGTTCTCTCTCTCTCATACCTGAGTTGAAGATTCCATTCTTTGTTAGGGCACATATAGAAGGCAACTGATTGATGTTTCTCTCTCTTTTTTTTAAAGCATGTCCTTTGATGAAGATTTATTTATTTTTTTAAAGAATAGGTTGTAGAGGGTTTGATTCCCTTAACTAGTTTCAAATTATCTAAAAATAAACAGATAATTCTGAATCTTTCAACTATCTCCTATTTTAAGATGTTAACTTCAATGTGTAGAAGCTGTGTATAGATTTTCAGAATTCCATGCAGTTTTCTACATCATGTCTTTCCTTTGAAAGTGGTATATATTCCAATCAAGAATAGTAAAAATTGAGGAGAAATTTTCAAATATAGTTAAATTGAAATCCAGTCTTTCAGAACTGTCATTCCTCATTTAAAAATGCAGTCTCTGCAAATTCTATTTTAGAAGTTTCACAAATAAATTATGATAGCTTAATATGTTCATTTGCTGGTAAGTGCTCATGGGAAGTTTTGAAAATAAAGCAGCTCTAATCGTATTGATTCTAAGACTCATCTTAAAATTTACAAGTTGTCTTCTCTAGTATAGCATGCAACGTTTGTTGAACATATGTTTGGTTTTCAAAATGCTATATCAATGTTTTCTTTTTTCTGTAAGCCTTCAACATATATTTTTTAAATATATTTTAATTGATTTTTTTACAGAGAGAAAGGGAGAGGGCCAGAGAACCAGAAACATCCATCACCTGCCGCCTAAACACCCCCCACTAAGGACATGCCCACAACTAAGGCACATGCCCTCGACCAGATTCTAATCTGAGACCCTTCAGTCCACAGGCCGATGCTCTATCCACTGAGCCAAACCAGTCAGGGCTGCCTTCAAAATATTTTAATTTTTCTCTAAATTCACAGATAAAGTTGCAGTAGTCTTAACATTGTAATCCACCCAGAAACAAAATCTTCCCAAGACATTTCTTCTTGAATGGTGTTTGATGTAGTAATAATGATGTTATTTCCCAGGACTTAACACTGTCAGAATCAAAATCATGTGAATCTGATTCCAAATCATACTGAACATGCACTTGCATAAATCAAATAATTATGAAAATACACAATGAATAGTGAAAATTATCAACTGATTTTTTTAATTTAATGGATTTGACTAGGAATTATGTAGTACCTACTATTGTAATGATCAAAAATCTTACTTGGATTACATCTTATTACTTTTAAAATGAATTAATCTCATTCTATTTCTACCCATAAAATGGATTCCATCAATACATCAAAAAAAGGTCATGCTAAACTTGGCTAATAGTTAATGTGCTGCAATACTGCAGATGTTAAACTAAAATACTGTGCTCAAAAGTAGGAATATTTTTCAGATCATAAAAGCAATGGATATTTCAGTCATTTGCGAAGGGTTCTGCTGTCGTCAACTAAATACAAAAGATAGTCGTTGCTCTTTTATGTAATTTTGCAGCTCCCATAAAAGAAAATATCTCTGTTAGATTTCTCAGTAACTGTTCATTCTGCTCTGTGCAAATTTAAATAAGGCCTACAAGATCAACATACATAAAACTTGCATGCACGTATGCCTATGTGCACGTACACACACACACTCAAAACAAATCATTTGGGGGGAAAAGTACAGAGATCATCCCCCCTCAACACTGTGCTCATAAACAAATGTTCTGAAATAGTTTCTCTCTAGAATCACATTTCTATTTTTAAAATCTTTGTACACACAGATCACATGATGTTCATGAACTCTAAGAATGTTCTAACTTACTGCCTCACTGATATTTTAATTGGAGCCACTTCTATTTTTAGGAAGTAGCTTAGTCACGTATTTGGGATTCTACTATGCTTCAGGAAAGGTTTTTGTTTCATAGTAAAATAATCCGAGCTATAAGTAATCCATTTTGACATTATGTGGGTGGGTTTGTCATTTATACAATTAGTATCTCCATTGTAAAAATCATGGAGTTTTCTAAACTTATCTTTAATGTTGTTTAAAAGTATTTATGTAATATCATAACATTTTTTTGTTTTCTAAAGTATATTTCAGTAAATAGAGAAATAGTTTAAAGATAATTGGAGGAAAAGAAGACATTATAGCTATTGAATTATAAAGATTTTTTTTCATTGTTACAAAAGCTGCAAGGACTATGGATTTTAAGATAGACTAAAATGTGTCTGTCATGCATTTTTCTTCTTAAAAGTTGGTTTTCCTGTGAAGGGAACTGAAACTATTTCTAACAGATCATGTATTTGAAAAAATTAGCTTTAACCATCTGATAGAATATTTTAATCCTCTGAAAACCAAGCATTTCCTGTTTGTTATGGGTAAAAGCTGATGATTTCATTGAGAGTGGTGTCTAACCAAGGACGGTGGAGAAAACCAAATTGAGAAACAAGATGACATCATTCAGATACACAGGGTACTTAGTCCTTGTTCTGAGTTTTCAGTCTGTGACATGGGCATGTATACTTCTTTTATGAGTGACAATTGTCACGTGAAATTTAATGGCAAATTGATAACAGGTTTAAAACTTCATGCAATAAATAAAGAGAACCGTATGTTCTGTTACCCACTTACAGCTAGAAATGTGCACATAGTAAGTTGAATTTTTGAAAACCTACATCCACTAGTCCAATCAACGTACAAAGAAGCAGTCAAATGTCAAAATTACCATGCATTTCCCACCCACATCTTGAAAGTTCCTTTACTTGAATACATTTGCAGAAACAGCTATTTTAATATTTTATAAGAAAACCATTTAACAGGTTTTCTGACCAGATTCATGGATCTTAAGTGTTTATTAGACATTACTGTTCTATAGGAATTAAAGATGAAGGAGATCAATGTTTTTTATTCTTCTATGGTATTTATAGATTCACTGTATGACATAAAACAAGACTGAATATATTGAAATATTTTGTAAAGAGAAGGAACAGAAATGGAAATAAATTATTTTGATATAATTTATTATTTCTATTCTAAACATTAATCATTGACTTGAAAAGTATAATGGGCCAATGGTCCCTTTTGTTTTCCTATATTAAGACTCGTGGTAACATTTTAGTGTAGTAAACAAATTAACTGAGTGCTCTTCGATTTAACCATATATCTGGAGACTTCAAAATTCTTTTGCCTGGGAACCTGTACTAATTTATTTTATGACTAGACGTCCTTCAATCTAGTGACTTTATTCCCTTTAATCAAAATAATTTTTTATTTAGCTCATGACTGCAATTTAATCAGCATGTTTGAGGTACAGTGGGATCTATTTTTTGGAGTTTGAGAATCTCACGAAGAGAATGTATTGCAATTGTTAGAACATTTGGTTCTCTTCATTATACCCACATTCTTCAGATCAAAATTCTTTTCCAGCTTGTAAAAATATAGCAGCCTTTATTATATATTCTGGCCAATCTTTGCATATTTCTTTTGTGAGTAGACTGTTTTTGCAACTATTCGATACGTTGTATAGAATAAGTACAGCTTGACCGATAGGAAGGAAAACATGCATGATTTGACACAGCATTGCCTTTGGATTCCAGGAAATAAGAGGGCTGGTGTCTAATCAGTTTGGGCCACTATAGACTTCACTGTCAGCTTGGGCTTCATAGACTGGGTGCCTTATAGACAATGGTTCTTCTCATTCTTGTTTTTAAACATTGCAACTTTAATGTGTATAATTAAATTAGTTGTTAAATTGTTTATATTCCTATTGTAGATATAAGTCCTTCATCTGTCTTCTGTATTCTGAATGTGGTTTTCAAATCAAAATTTTACCACACACTTGTTTGACATTTGTTTTCCACACATAATCTTCTGGATTTTCAGAATTAGTTAAAAATACATAAGCTTCCATGTCTCTGAAACTCTTTTTGTTTGTCAGTTTATTTTTTTCATTAGATTTCACATATAAATGAGATCATATGATATTTGTCTTTCCCTGACTGGCTTATTTTGCTTAGCATAATACTCTCCAGGTCCCTCCATGCTGTCTCAAAGGGTAAGAGATCCATCTTCTCCTTACTGCTGCAAAGTATTCCATTGTATAAATGTACCATAGTTTGTTTTTTATCCACTCATCTACTGATGGGTTTTGGGGCTGTTCCCAGATCTTAGCTATTATCAATAATGCTGCTATGAACATAGGATGCATATATTTGTTCTGGTTGGTGTTTCAGGTCAATTGGCAGTGCCATTTTTAATTTTTTGAGGAAACACCACAGTTTCCATAGTGTTTTACCAGCCTGTATTCCCACCAGCAGTGTATTACAATTTATTTAAAAGCTTCAGCCACCCCTGTCCCAGTTCTTATTGCAAGTCACAATCATTTCTCACAGGCTAACCACATAGCCTCATCCCTGTCTCCCTGCTTCCTCTCTTGCCATCCTTTATGTCCACATGCCTTAATCCTATTTAATAAAAGCTTAATATGCTAAGTGTCTGGTTGTCCAATTGGCCATTCAACCAATCAAAGTATAATATGCAAATTATATGCTAAGGCCACTCAACTGCTCAGTATGATGTGCTCTGACTGACCACCAAGGGGCAGACAGTCAACCAGTCAACCAGTCACTATGACCTGCACTGACCACCAGGGGGCATACACTCCAACTGTTAGGTTAGCTTGCTACTGGGATCTGGCCAATGGGGACTGAACTAGATGGGCCCAACATGCCCTGGAGCCCTTTCTCAATCCCTCCCCCCCATTTGGCCTGTCTCCCACATCCCTCCCTGGCCCTGATTGTGCACCAGTGGGTTTCCTCAGCCTGGCCTGCACCCTCTCATAATCCAGGACCCCTCAGAAGATGCCAGAGAGGTGGTTTCGGCCCAATCCCTCAGGCCAGGCCTGGGGACTCCACTGGTGCACGAATTTGTGCACTGGGCCTCTAGTATTTTAAAATGTAATATCTTGACATCATGGAGCTTTGCTGACTATGAAGGGATTCTCCCTTCCGGGATTAACTAGTGAATGGAAAAAAAATAATCAAACTATATCTAGATTATATATTCTTTTTGTAAAATGACTTGCAATTCTTTTTAAAATAAAAAGTTAGATTTTTAAGGTTGTTTCCAAAGTTTTCACTTATTATGCTGGTATATACATCTGAATAAATCATTAACATGTTTAGTCTTTGTTTCATCATTTGTAAAATAGAAAACATGATACTATGTTAGTGCTATTGTGGAAATCAGTTTTATTATAAAGGTCATATCTTATAATATCAATATATGTAAGCAAATCACAGGATAGACTATAAACACTACTGTATAAATGCCTGTTATTTTAATAATGTAATAGGAAGATAATCAGGAATCATAAATAAGCTACTTTCAAAATGTTTTTTTCCAATTTTTATGCAAAAGCTATTAAATTATAGTATAATTTCAGAAGGCAATTTAGTGCCTGATATATTTGCTGATCAACTTGGATATTGCTGCCTCAGAATTTATGTTTTGTTTGAGTTGTTCTAATAACTTTAAAATATAATTTACTTTATATGAATTTATGATCTCATTTAAAAATGTTCTAAGCCACTTCAGTGTTCTCAGGCAGTGGTGAATTTCATGAGTTAATGATACATTGGCTTGAGAAGAATTTCCTGTTTTCTGTTTTGGGTGCTTTGCTGTTTTTTCAGTATGCCTCTAATTTTATGAGAAAGTTGCATGGAAAAAAATGTGACAGTGTGAGGCTATGTACCAAAATACCTTTGGGATAAACTATCTAACTTGTAAATAATTAAAAAGAGTTTTTTTTTCTTCCGGAAGCAAATATTTAAGAGGGAAGAATAAATAAAGATCAATGCTTTTAGTCATGAAACCAGCCACACTTTTCTGCTACTGCTTAGACATCACTACATTCATGTTTTCTTCCTGAGTAATCAAACTCGGGGGGGAGGGGGGGGGGTAAAAATCTGCGAAAATGACCCCTGTTGTAAAAGTTCAGTCTCCTTGGAATGGTAGTTATAATTTGGTCTTAACCAATTCAGCCTACAACTACCTCTCTCTCTCCTTCCTGGAGTACCCAGGGGTCAAATTTCAACAGGGACTTTAAAAACACCCAGGCCATTTAATGGGCCTGGGATTCCTGCCCTTCTTAGCTTGAAAATTCCTTTTTTTTTTTCTTCTGATGCAATGTCGGCTTCTCTATGACATCTTCAGGATTTTCCTACTCTTAACCATGACTCATTCCTCTCTTTTCCATGCTTCTTTGCCTTTTATAGTTAGCTAAGTTACAACCTTTAGGTATGTCTGGTCTGGTGAATGCTTTCTTTTTTTTTTTTTTTTTTTTAAGTTTTAGAAGTAAAACTTATGCAGGCTACTTTTCTTTTCAGTGAGTTAATTGTATACAAACGCAGAGACACATATAGAATGAAATAACATAGATAAATCTTATTATCCTTTCATTTTCCCTCTGCAAACCGGTGGAATGAACAGGAGAAATCTCAAGCTGAAGTAGAGAGTTAAGATATCATTCTCTGATCCCTCTCTGCAGAGTAGGAAAATAAGACCTCTTGAGCAGGGGCGGCCATGCTGTTCTGACAGTGATTGTTCTGGAGAAAGATGGAATCTTATATTTAAGAACAAGAAATGTGGGAACTTCCCTATCTTTAGGGACCCACAATAGCAGCCACATGGTCAATGGTGAGATGTGCTTTTTTAGGCTGCCCTAGAAGGAAGCCTAAATCAACCTCTCTGCTCATAGAGTCTGGTTCTTAATTGAAAGTGATCAAACTGGCAGAGGCCTGACCTCCTGATTGCTTCTAGGGTGGCCAGAGGGGTGCTCAGAGATTTACATGTTGATACTTTCCAAGTAAAAATACCAGTTCTTATAAGAGTCAAATTAAAGCCAATACATATTTACATTTTAAACCATCAGCAAGGAAAACTACATCCAAGCTATATTAATATTACACGTGAGTTTCATGAGCTACTCAGACTTCATCTACTTTAGAAGACATTTAAGTGGTATTTCTTGGATTTATAAGGGTCTCAGGGAAAGAGGATATTCCAAGGGACTTTATAGCAAAACACCTTCTTGTGTTGTATTTTGAATTATTTATTTGGTTGTGCATTTCCTCCACTAAACTAAGAGCTCCTTGAGGTCGTGGAATGGAATGAAAAACACATGGACTTTGGTTTGATTTGACCATGTGTTTGACTACTGGCTGTGTGACCTTGGACAAGTATTTAACTTTCTGAGCTTTGTTTTTGTTTAATCTGTGACACCTTCTGGAAACTGTTCTGTTCAAACCTGCCACATATTAGACACATGGTACTTGTATGTGCAGTGAATCAATATAATAATTAATCCATTTATGTTTCCACGTATGAATGGATTTTTAGTGATATTTATTAGTATCAATGTGATGGTGAGTTTAAATGGGTTACATTTAACTCTAAGATATGGTTTAGATAAATCATATGATGGTAGAGCCGAAGGTTGTTTAGAAGTAACTTCAGACAGTTCATCTCAATAGTGCAGGTAAGAGGGCATTTCAGGTTCTATGTATGCTAGGTTTTCTCCAAAGGGATTCTAGAATTGTTTGAAATTTTGTTACAAGCCATACTATGGTACTTACTTATCTGTTCTTATACAGTATTAAACTATTATTATTTCTCTTCTAGTCACTACCCAAGTTAAGAACAATTTTTTTTTCAGCCAAATGATTCTATCAGCAAATGATGAAAGTTACCTTAGTTTCCATGACTTTTTTAAGGCCAACGGGGTCTAATACCAGGCCTGCAATGCACTGTGCTTTTTTAATATATTGATTTCAGAGAGGAAGGGAGGGAGAGAGAGAGATAGAAACATCAATGAGGAGAAATAATCATTGATTGGCTGCCTCCTGCACTTCCTACACTGGGGAGAGAGCTCACAACCCAGGTATGTGCCCTGACCAGAAATCGAACTGTGACCTCCTGGTTCATAGGTCCATGCTCAACCACTGAGGGCCATGCCAGCCAGGATGCACTGTACTTTTGAACTAAGCCTTATATGAGATGGGGCACAGTCACAAAAGGAATTAAAGTAGAATTGAGGAACAAAATGAAGAGAATTCGTTACTTTAGAAGAAATTTTTGTCTCATTTGAAATTACTATCTGTGATTATCCACTGTTTAATTACTTAAGGGGTCACCAGATAGAGGAATGAAGATATACAGGGTAACTTAAGACTCAGTGTTTTATAGTCAACTGCTGTCTTTATGGTGGTTAATTTAAAAAAAGAGGACTAACTTCAGCTGGAAGATATGTTTGCTGACAGAAGTTTGTGGAAAGGACTGACTTTAAAAAGAGCTACTTGTTTGAAGCAAGGAAAAGGAGCTCCACAGACAAATATTGTCAGAGTGCAAGGCCTGTGGTTAAGTTCAGATGAATGAACCCATCACAGGAAGAGTAAGCACAGGAAAACTAAGCAGTTTTGTCTGAGAAGTAGAAAAATATATTATTTGAGGAAGGTTTATGGAATAGAGTGAGCACTGTTAATGAAATTTTATTACAAAGATGGGTTTAACTTTTAAATGTAAAAATACAGAAAATGCTCCTTTCTACCAGTTCCATTCTATTTCATCAGCAGACCTGGGGAGGCAGTTTAATAGATGAGAAGTTGGTGCTGATTCCAGACTCCATCCATTAGGATAACTGCAGGGATCAAGACTTCACCTGGATTACATTATTTTCATGCACAGGGTCACATCTTGTTACTGGTTCTCATACATCTGTGACAGGCATAAATTGTCTTATACTTAGTTTTGTGATCTGTAAAATTGTATTGCGACAAAAAATAAAAACAAAAAGCCCATGCATGCATACACACACAAATCTATCTGAATATTCTCCAAAATGCCTCCCCTGCATACATCCTCCTATTTTAAAATTTGACCCATATTCATTTTTATATATGCAAAGTTGCCAAGGCAATTAATGGAACCCAATTTTATCTTTAAAACTTTTCCTGACATTACAGGAGGAGAGCTGCCTTATTATTAAACATAAAACTTCACTATTTCTTTACATCTGATGATAAATGATATATCACTGAGAAAAAGTGTCATGATTTTTTTAACATTACAAAATTGGATGGAATTTGAACCTTTATTCCTAAAAATAAAATGATTAGATTACAATAATTGTCTCATAAATTTTAGATAACATCCTCAAATGGCAAATCTGTCATTGTCTGATAGATAGTCCCCAAATCCTATTATAACAATTAGGAAGCTGGAACACCATCTATTTTATTTTCCATTATGTCATCTTGCCTGGCATGAAAATTGAAAGAGCACTGGATATCTGAATATAGTTCTCTATGTTGGAAAGTGTGCTGCAATGATAATTGGGAGTCATATTTTAGTCCTTCTAGGACTAGACAAAACAGCTGCAAGAACTTGGGCCAATCACTTAACATCTATATATTTTTATCACTTCTAAAATAAAGAGGCTGAACTAAATGATCCATTCTACATCTAAAATCAAGTCTTCCAGATTTATTATATCACCCAGATTCCAGGCATCAAACTCGGGAAACTGGGAGTCTTTCTAGATCATTATAATATATGACTATGATCTACATGTAAGCATCTCCTGGTTTCTAATTAATTGGTCTAGACTTTCTTCTCTCTCTCTCTCTCTCTCTCTCTCTCTCTCTCTCTCTCTCTCTCTCTCTCTCTCTTTAAAAATAGTTTTATTGATTTTAGAGAAGGGAGAAGGATAGAGAGATAAAAACATCAATGATGAGGATCATTGATTGGCTGCCTCCTGCATGCCTCACACTGGGGATCGAGCCTACAACCCAGGCATGTTCCCTGATTGAGAATTGGACCCTGACCTCCTGGTTCATAGCTGGCTGTTCAACCACTGAGCAATGCTGGCTGAGCTAGCCATCCTCTCTTGTCCACACTACTGGCACAGGCTTTTATCTGCTCTTACTCTGCTTCCTTAGTGTGGCTGATCTCCAAAAGCTCTTTGCCATACAGCTTGGGAAATCTTTCTAAAACTGAAAGCTAATGATGACACTACCCTATTTAAAACAATTTAGTAGTTCTACCTAAATCCTTAGCATTCAAAGCCCTTCATTTTCAGTCTTCCCTCTACCTCTTTCTAGCCTCAGTGCTCATTGTAATATTAGACCTGTGCTGGTTCACCTTGACCTCCTTCCCCGCTGACTATATTACTTAACATTTTTCTGAAGGCACCAGGCAGACTAAATCTTGATATTTTTGTTCAAGTTGCTTTCAATCTCTAGGCTACTCTGCTTCCTGTGGTGAATTCTAATGAACTATTTCCCTTCAGAGTTATCTTAAGCTTCATTCTACTCCAGGGACATTATTTTTTTTTCTTTATTATTTTTTTAATTTTTTAATTACAGTTTACATTCAATATCATTTTGTATCAGTTTCAGATGTATAGCATAGTGGTTAAACATCATAGACTTTACAAACTGTTTTCCCAAACATAGTCCTCACTGTCACTATCCATCAGAGAAATGTAAATTAAAGCCACAATGAGATAGCACTTCAAGGGCATTCTTGTTCCTTTTCTCATTCCACATTACCTCTTCAAGTTAGAATTGATTACTCTGCTTTGCCCACTGCCTTGTACTTATATCACAGCACCTATTTCATTTTATTGCTGAATATAATTATGTGCATTGTAAGTGCATTATCCCATTTTTATTTTTATTCTTAACTCTTTGAGAATTAGAGCTTCTGTGGTTAACATTGCCAATAGAATTAATGGGAACATCCTTTGTAAAGATAAACTACTTTCTAATTAATAGACAGCCTTTGAAGGCACCATGATTTTTAAAATATTTTCTTGGCTGCATTGAGAATATAGTTATGTGACTTTATTATCAGAATTGAAAACACTGGTTCAGAATGTACATGGAGATGTGTATCCAGTCATTTTAAGAATTAATGTTACTACTTTATTTATTTCAATGATCTGCTATAAAACTTGGGATAAATTTGGAGTTGTCTTAACTCAGGTTAAGAAAAAGGGCTGCTTTTCACATGAAAGCTTTAGAAACTTCTTCATTAGATGCTCATATAATAATATATTTAATGTCTCTCTGACTACTGCTATGTACTTTACAAGAACCAATTGTATATGTGCTAGTTTTACAATAACATTTATTTTTCACATGTTCTTTCTTATTATTGTAAATTCAAAATGTCTTACTGCATTTTTTAATTTCTTTTTTCCCCCTTTAACAATTTAATTAGCAACATCTCAGTCACTCATTGTATGTGGAACCTGATAATTAAATACACACACACACACACACACACACACCCTGAAAACACAAAGAAATTGAACTTTGTGGGTTTATATTCTAAGAAGAGGAAAATAATAAAGAAAAATTTATTGCAATATGGTATCAATTACAATATTAAAAGAAGATGTCAAAGTCTTCTTTTTGTGGTCATATTTTGGCAGGATTTTAAGACTAATGTAATTCAGCATGCAGACAAAAGGAAGACAGTATTTCTGGTAGAGGAAAGGATAGACCAAAAGACCTAAAGGTAAGAGAGTACCACCTTCAGCTTGTCCAAGGTACAGAGTTTGTTTGGGGAGTGGTAAGTAAACCACAAGGCAGAAGAGTTGATCATAGGTGAGTTTATGAAGACCTGGCTGCTATTCTAAGGAAGATTACAGCCTGATACAGTTTACAGAAAAAGGAAGCACTGAAAATATATTATTGTAATATGGAAGGGATATGTCAGAAATATCTTTTAAACTGGTTAACTCATCTGTAGCATGGTATGAAAAATGAAGCAATGAAGGACAATTATGGAACTTCTATAATATTTCAAGTGGAGTTTCAAGTTCACATTAAGATAGTACTTCTAACAAAAGAGAAGGAACCTAAGGAATTGTTAAAGAGGTAACAACAGGATTTAGTGACTCGGTAGATGTAGGAAATGGGACAGTATTAGATATCATACTCACTTTGGATTAGGGAGACTGGAGTTGAGGCCTTTAAAAGGCAAGAGTAAAAAGTGGGGGAAATGAAAGAAAAAGACTTTGGGTTTATTTATGTTGTTTGGAATGCCTTAAGACATGTGTTATTTTCTGAAGAAAAAAGGAAAATAGGAAATTTGTCTTCATTTAACAGAAAACCCATAATTGGACTTACCCACACTGGTTTATTTTTCTTATATAAGAGTAAATCCAAAGAGGAGAAGTGGCTGTTATTGTTCTGCTGCAAAATAATGTTAGGACCGCCATTCCTTTCATTATCTTGTTGTTGTTGGTTTTTTCTCATTCTGGTGACCTGTTGGTTATAGGTTGGCTGTTCTATCTCTATTCTATACCCACATTCTAGACAAGAAAGAAAAAGTAGAGAAAGAACTGATGGGCATGGACATCAGTGTGGTGGATTGCCAGTAAGAGGGGGGGTTGGGAGGCAGGGGGAGGATAGGATAGGGGGGATAAATGGTGATGGATGGAGACCTTCTTGGGGTATTGAACACATAATTCAGTGTACAGATGATACATTATGGAATTGTGTACTTTAAATCTATATAATTTTGCCAAAACTGGTTTGGCTCAATGGATAGAGCGTCGGCTTGGGGACTGAAAGGTCCCAGGTTCGATTCTGGTCAAGGGCATGTATTTTGGTTGCGGGCATATTCCTAAGTAGGGGTTGTGCAAGAGGCAGCTGATCGATGACTCCCTCTCATCGCTGTTTCTAACTCTCTATCTCTCTCCCTTCCTCTCTGTACAAAATCAATAAAATATTTTAAAAAATCTATATAATTTTATTAATAAATGTCATCTCAATAAGTTTAATAAAAACTTAAAAAAATGATAGGAAGACAATGATCAAATCAGAAGCAAAATAGTTTCAAATTCCCCAGAAAAAGGACAATTTTGGAAATAGTGGCGTGGTAAGTTTTGCAGGTTCACTCTCAAACAAAACAACACAAACTGATGGTATTTATTTGGTTTAAAAATCCTTAATCATTGAAAGGATCTGAAAGTTGTTGTAAGGATATGCTGCAAATACATTTTCTTGAATTACTTATTCAAGAAAATCAAATAAACCTGTAAAAAGAATAAGAGTGTCTGTCACGTGAGCTACAAAGATCCATCTCAGTTCCCAAACACCCAGCTCATTGTGATGGAAGATTCACTTTGGTGCATATGACCAAGAAGTGCATATGACTCACTACCTAGTCAGCTGCAGCCAAGAACTACAGCATCCCTGGAGAAGGGGCAAGCCATGAGCATTTCTCATCTGTCCTAGTGCTATGTTGCAGAAGCTAAATCCTGGTCAAGTTCATGGGTTCCCTTTTCCATTTACCCCCCAGGCCCTAATGCATGGTTGATAGACTGAGAAAAATGGGGCCCCCACTTTTGCCCCAGTTTACATTTAGATTTTAGGTCCTATCTTTGAAACTGTAAACTCAGAATATCAGAAACACTGTCCCAGCCCAGAGTGCTTCTTTTAAAACTGAGGTGTCGCCCAACAGAAATGAGACACTCTCCCCATTCTCAGTTCTGAAGCAATAACTCAGAGATGTTACTTAGAGAGAGAAGCAGGCTATACAGACAGAGATCTAAAAAAAACTCTCCCCACAAAACTGATTATATTGGGCATAATGTGCAGAAGTTGAAGCCTGAGTTGGTCCTTAACAAAGGGAGATTCTGAGGTAAACAATTAAGAGGAGGCCAGAATTTCTATGAGCAATAGGCTAAATTTTAGGCCAGCAACTTTAACAGAGAGGGCAAGGGAAAACAGCTAAGAGTCATCCTCGGGTTATAACAAACCTCAAAAACTGGCTAGGAAATATACCCTACAATTTATGTTCTAGGGCATTGTCAAAAACAAAAAAGCAATAATTGGCAGTTAGTAGAGGCTAACAGCTAGGTATTATACAAAAAAAAAAAAAAAAAAAAAAAAAAAAAGAAGAAGAAGAAGAAGAAGAACTCAGCTTAAAATAGTGAAAAGAGCATAAGAAAAGCAAAGAGAACACTGCTAAAACCATTGTCGTTGCAGGATTGCAGGGTGAAGATGTGCATCCTAGGAGTGACATTAGAAATTACACACTTTGAGGGAAATGGATTTCATTAAAATAGTCCCAACTAAATCACTGAGTAAGTAGATAAACAAACTATGATATAACAACATGTTCTGGAGAAAAGAAAAAGTGTGTGACTTGTGTACAGGAACAAAAATAGGCAATAGAAACTGCCTGTAAGAGGGCCTAGATGATAGTCTCACAAGATAAAGACTTTAAAGCAACTATTATAAATAATTCAGAAAACAAAAGCAAAAGTTGTTTCAAAAAATTAAGCACAAATATAATGTACCATCAAATAAAGAATATGAATAAAAATATAGGTAGTAGGAAATAATCAAAAGTAAATTCAGGAATTGAAAAGTACAATTACATAAATGCATAATTCATTACAAGGTCCCAAGAGTATATTTGAACCACAAGAAGAGTCAACAAACTTGAAGATAGATTGGCACCAATTAAGCAATACGAAGAACAGAAAGCTATGCAAAAGATCCATACAAAGATATATTGTATTAAAAGGTTGAATGACAAAGACAAATACAATATATTGAAAGTACAAGTGATTCAGTATGTACAAGGACCTCCAGTAAAATTAACAACTGACATCTGATCAGAACCCATGAAGACAAGAAACATATTTGCATTATTTAAGTACTAAAAGACAAAAAATGTCAACCAAATTTTTTATTTCCAGGAAAGCTACATTTCAAAAATGAGACTGAAAAAGACTTTGCCAGATAAATAAAATAGAGATGTTGAGAGTGATTTATTATCAACAGACCTGACTTCCTACCTTAAAAAAATTACAATAAATGTAAATTCTTCAGGATTAAATTAAATATTTCACATTCACACAGAGAAAACAGAGTGCAAGTAAAAATAATTACATAATTATAAAAGACAGTATAAATGCTTATTCTCCTTTCTTCCCTTTACTGGTCTATAAAGAAGTACTGTAAAACAAAATTTATATGACAGTATTACTGTTCCTTCAACAGTATCCTATCTAATAAAGAGGGAATATGCTAATTGACCCTTACCCTGTCACAAATATGGCAGTGCCCACAGACAATAAGGAGGGAATATGCTAAGTGACTATCCTGCCCTCAAAGATAGTGGTGCCCACAGCCACAAGATGGTGGCATCCATTCCCCTCAGTCCCACCAGGGTGGCAGATGCATCCAGTCCCTTTAGCAGGCCTGCTTCTGGAGTCCCCTAGTCCCCTCAGCCCTCCAGCTGCCCAGGGCTGGACTGAGGCGCAGGCAAGCCTCTGATGGCAGCTGCCTAGCCGCTGCCTGAAGCTCAGGTAACCAGGGCCTGCTGAGGCTTGTGCTGCTGGCAGTAAGAGAGGTGTGATGGGGTGTCACTTTCCCCTGATCACTGGGTCACCTCCCACCCCTGAGGGCTCCCAGACTGTGAGAGAGGGCAGACCAGGCTGATGGACTGCCCCCCTCCAGTTCATGAATTTTTATGCACCCGTCCTCTAGCAGAATAATAATAGGTTTAGGATGTTGTTTTGTTTGTTTGTTTTAAGTATTTTTTGCTGATTATTTTGAGCAAGAGGAAGGGAAAGGGAGAGAGAGAAACATCAATGATAGAGGAAGTTATCAATTGGCTGCCTCCTGCATGGCCCCCATTGGGATAAAGCCAGAAACCCAGATATGTGTCCTGAGTGGGAATTGAACCGGCAGCCTTTTGGTTCCTAGGTTGATGTTCAACCACAGAGTCACACCAGTCAGTAAGGTTAGGATATAAAACTCAGTTGTCTGAAAAAGAAAAAAAAAAGAAAGAAAAAAAAAAAAACCCAAAATAAAACAGAAGTTATGCATCTTATATATTTACCTGCTATTTTTTTTTATGTCAAATTATACCAGTACTTCTTAAATGTATGTGGAATCATATTCATTCCTCCCTTAAACCTTCATTCAACTTCTATTGGCTATTTAAATAATTGTGAATAATAATAAATTGTGTGGCATGCAATTTTTCTACTGCAGTATCTTTCTAACATTGCTTCCCAAGCTTATCTTCTGCTATTTGCTATTATCTCCCCATGTTTCAAAATTGTTACTTTTGCTGCTTCAATGGGTCTCTGATGAACTCCCACACCCTTTTTTCATGTTCTCTCTATCTAAAATTCCCTCCCTGTCTCCCAGTTTTCCATGTCAAAGTCAGCTCATTCAAGTTGCACTATTGATTATACTTCTGTCATGTTGTGTTTTCTTTTTTCTTTTTTTAATATATTTTACTGATTTTTTCAGAGAGGAGGAGAGAGGGATAGAGAGCTAGAAACGTGTGCTGCAACCAATATACTGTACATGCCTTTAACTGGAATCAAACCTGGGACCTTTCAGTCCACAGACCGACGCTCTACCACTGAGCCAAACTGGTTTCGGCATGTTGTGTTTTCTTAATCAGCCAATATTCCACCTTTGAATCTTGTTTTATTTGCATTTTTATGTGGCATTTATGTTAATTGGCCCCAGGTTATATTTGAGTAATTTCCTCTATGTAACTAAGGACGCAAATCTTTAGTTTTTTATCTCCAAAATCTAAAAATACATAAGGAAGGATTTTAAGACATCAGAACGAGTCTCAATAAACTATGATTGAGAGATATTATGCATAATTCTTGAATTTAATGATGCATGAACATTTTGTGATTTCTCAATATCCAGCAACAAAATATGTTTTAGTACAAGAGAAAACAGAATATATACAAGGAGAGGTCTGTGGGAACAACAAGAGTCTCAGGGGGGTCAGAGGGGCACTAAGACAATAAACATGTCACCAGTGAACGGGTACAACATATGAAAGTAATCGCATGAGAAACAGATTCAAAGTCTCATTACCCTATTTGAACTCATGAGGATTTTCAGAGCTCTGTTCATTTTCAAAATAAAAGGCTATTTCCACCTTTAAGGATTAAGTATTCATGCCAGTGAGAGGATAGAGCAGCTTTGAACAAATTCAACCCCTTGTGGTTAACGGAGAGGATGCCCAGGTCTTGACCTAGCTTGCTTTGGGTTCCGTGTTCATTTAGGCTTCCAAACATTAAAAAAAAACACCCAGGAAAATTGTCAATTTGTGTATGTTTTAAAAATTAATTGATATCTGCCTCCTGAGATCAAATATTACTTTCAGTATTTTTCCAATCGTTCAATGTTTCACAGTTTTATCTTCAATGGGCTGTTTTTTAAGTTCTGTTAAACTTAATAATGTTCATTGTTTACAACAGTGCCATAACTCACATCTGGAGAGCTACAGGATGATGGAAGTCTTTAGAAACTGGTTGTTCTTTTAAAAAATCAAAACATGCAGCTGTGGTACTTACAGCACTATATTGTTCTTCTGAAACATGGGGGAAAAAACTGTTTAAAGTCATATGACAGGTTATTATTTTGGTTAATGTGAAATGTTCATTTGACAAGCTTATTGAGTTTTATTTGTGTACATAACCCCATAGCCAATCTATGGTTTATTTCATCCCCTTTCCCCTTGCAAACTGAAATCAACAAATGTGCCATCTAAAAACAAACCAAAATAACAACAACCACAACCACAATAGAAAAACACCTGGAGTATTAAAGTGTTTTAACCGGCATGATTTACGTTAATGGTGCAGAAGAGAATTTTTTTGGTTCTCAAAAACATAACATGCAATTGATGTGCCATATTGCAGTATGGTTTTAGCTATCAACATGTCAAGATTCAGTTTTGCTGTTAACATTTTACAATTTAGAAGGCTGTAAGAATATGTGCAGTGTAGCAACAACACAGGCTTCATTCCCTCAGCTATATTTATTGGGCTCTCATTCTTCCCACTTTCCCAGAAGAAATTGAAAAAAATAAAGAGAGCAGAAGAGACAGACAGGCATCCACTCACTATATTTCATTTTCTTTATTATGTCAAGTAATGAGAAATAAAGAGACAGAAAACCGAGTTCTTAATAGCCTATGCTCAGACCAAAGAAGATTCCAGACAGAGGAATCACAGTCTATTTTTATTGGTTTATTACCTCCAACAGATAATTTAACCATGTCAAAGAATATACCACTTGATCCCAGACCCTCATCAATTACGAATGCCCCAAGGTTAAGGATGTACTGTGCATGCTACTGGATTGAGAGTTGACAGTGATGTCACATATACAAGTAACAGTGAGTAAGATGTAGGGGAATATCACCAGAAGTCTCTAATATTGTTCTTTAAGCTTATTTTTAATAGATAATGGCTTCACATGACAGGACTAGGCTGCAGGAAGCATGGCTAAGTTGATGTATAAAGAATAAATGAACGTAAAATATTAATTGTACACAATCTGGACAATCTGTAAAGAACAAGCCTCTTTTGGTCATTATTTTCTGGCTCTAATCAGATAATGTACATTCAATATTGGTGATACTGAGAGCATTGTCAGTATCAATATTCATGTAACCATCAAAATTCAAGTTCAATAGCAGACACAAAGATTGAAATTGATATTATGTACACATATGCACTTCATGATCAAGTAAAATACTTTAGACTGAGCATACAGTTTTAAATGATCCTGCACAATGAGCCAGATGGAGCTATTTTTAAAATACTTCTATTTTACAGCTTTTTGAAAGGAAGGATTTTCCTTTTAAAATTGAATCAACTATTCATCATAAAGAGAGAACATTATGTTCTTGGCTTAGTTTTTCCATAAAGAACTCAACATAAACAGAAGAAAGAAACTCTAGAAGGTGTGTTTTATTTCCTGTTCATGCAAGGTTGGAATCATATAGACTTAAGAGAGAAAGAATACTTTTTAAAATAATGGGTATATACTATTAAATGGATCCTCCAATATAAAATTAATACCTTTCTTATCAGTAAAACCACCCACATTTTTTTAGTTCTTTACATCTTACTCTTTTGTAACATCTGCAAAATGCATGTTAGAGCATTTATTTTCAGGTAATTAAGTGGTGGCTATGTCAGTAATAATCACATCAGTCTCAAAAATAATCTAACAATAAGTATAAAAACATGTGCGTGTGTGTGTGTGAGAGAGAGAGAGAGAGAGAGAGAGAGAGAGAGAGAGAGAGAGAGAGAGAGAGAGAGAGAGATAGTGCTCTAATCATAGGGGGGTTAGGGAAAGAGAAAGGAAAAAGGGAAAGGGGGAGGACAAAAGAACACTAGGAAATGTTTGGAAGTGATAGATATGTTTAGTACCTTGGTTGTAGTGATGGTATCATGGGTATTTGAATATGTCTAAATTCATCAAGATATAAACATTAAAAATGTGAAATTTTATATAATAATTATACAATATCTCAATAAAAGTGAATGAAATATTTTCTCCAACACAGTGATCAGGATAAACAGGAGAGTGTCCACCTTTGGGACTAGGTCTATATAAGATAATAATATGAGGCTGAAACCGGTTTGACTCAGTGGATAGAACATCGGCCTGCAGACTGAAGGGTCCGGGGTTCGATTTCAGGTAAAGGGCATGTACCTTGGTTGCGGGCACGTCCCCAGTAGGGAATGTGCAAGAGGCAGCTGACTGATGACTCTCTCTCATTGATGTTTCTAACACTCTATCTCTCTCCCTTCCTCTATGTAAATAATAATGATGATAATAATAATAATAATAATAATAATATGAAACTAGAGCCGAGTATACAAAATTCATGCATGGGTAGGGTTTCTAGGCCTGGCCAGTGATCAGGGCTTTCCTTCCCCTGACAATCAGGCAGGCAGGCAGGCAGGCAGGCAAGCAGTTGGGAACCAGCTGTCCTGGATTGTGAAACAGATGTCCTACTGCTTGTTTATTGGGCCTAAACGGGCAGTTGGACATCCCTCAAGGGTTCCCAGATTAGAGAGGGTGCAGGCTGGGCTGAGAAACACCCCCACATGCACGAATTTTGTGCACTGGGCCTCTAGTAAATAAATAGTACACTGATATTACATGTTGTGATCAATTAAACATGATGCCAAATTATATAAAGTCCGTAAATAGTGACCCCAGGTTTTAAGACTACACACATACATGTACATATATAAACTCATACACACACACACACACACACACACACACACACACACACATTTATTTATATACATATATAAGACAAACTATAAAGTACGGAGATTAAATATATACCTGGAAGGAACTAACAATTCTGCCAAATGTCTCATACTACAGTACATAAAGCAGCTCATTGTTAAATTATTTACAAATAATAAGCCATTAGAAAACCAATGTGGCATAAAAATATTATTTCAATGAAAAACAAAATTCTTCAAAGTGTTAATATGAAAGGCGTAGAAGTAGCCATTTCATAAAATGAATTCTATCTACCAGCACAGCAGCCCATAAAATGAAATTATGTTCTCTCTGTATATGTCAGCACTGATGATATCTAATCAATAACTCTGGCCTGTCAAGCTCAGGTTGAATTTGTAGGGAGAAAAAATCATGTTATATAGTACATCTATATTATTTCATTAATAAACATTCATCTATTTAAAACTAAATATACTTGCAAAAAAGGTAAAGAGAGAGAGTTATATATGCTTTTAGGTGAGTTATACTTTCAGTAACTTGAAATGTTTTTAATATATCTTGAAATAAGCTGAATGGAGGATTGAAATATTTGCATTTATATTACACAACAGTTTAACCATCTTCCATTTACCTGGTTTGTAGCATCTACATAATAATAAAGAAAAAGTGGAGGAAGAAGTTCCAGTAACTATATAGTGATTATAGTCAACTAGAAATATCAATTCTGATATTTTTTAAAATTTGAGAGCAGTAATATTTTTTAAATTCATTGTCTTTAACTATATAGAATCAAATATTGTTAATGTTAATAATAATATTGCTATGTAGAGCTTGACAGTTTACATTGTTTATATAATTATAGCACTTATTCAGTCTTGCTAGTATCATAGGTATGTACTATTGTATTAGGAAACTGAGATTTTAAGACTTTGAGAATCTTGTTCAAAATTTTTAAAAAATATGAAGTGAGCTTCATAATTTGTACTTGGGTGTACCTTATCTTAAGACCCAATGCCCCCAAAACTTAATGGTACATTCCATGAATATTATTTCATTAATTCTGATGAAAATGATTCCCTGTAACTAAGACACATGTCCAAGTTATTGTTCTCCATATATTTTTAACTATTTTTATCCTTGAAGACCCAACAGAGTAATTTTGTTTTGTTAAGAAAATGACATGATGTCCCCAAATTCAAATGCTTTCTGGCTCTTTATCCATTTTGTCATGTGTTTTTCTTTTGCAGAACTTTCATAAGTCCATTTTTCAATTTTGTTTTTTGAATTATTATTTTTTGTTAATATCTCCCTAAAAGGTAACAGAAAACATACTTGACACTTAATTGCCTTGATACTTCTCAATTATAATTTCCTACATCACACTTATTTGAAGCCTTCCTCAACCACATGACACACATCCAAACAATTGAAGATATGAAAATACGCTGTAGAATGTCTCTTGAATATTCCCTGTAATCCTTCACCTGTCACTGCTTTAGTTCTACCAAATTGGTCAACTCCTTTCTGTTCAACTGCTGAAAGATTGCTATGAGAGTTCTAGCCTCGTTTTAACCTTCAATGTATTGTCCAAATTGATGCCAGATATATCACTGATAAATATCACATCTTGCTACCAACATTCAGTTGCGCTCTACTATTCTAAACAACAACAACAACAAAAACAAACAAACAAACAAACAAACAAAAACCCTTTAAGATCTCTATCTGAAATTGCATAAGAGGTCCTGGCCAGGTAGCTCAATTGATTAGATTATCATCCCAATATACCAAGGGTGGAAGTTCGATTCCTGATCAGAGCACATACGAGAATTAACCAGTGAAAGCATAAGGAAGTGGAATAACAAATCTCTCCCTGTGTCTCTATCTCTATAAAAGCAATACATAAAAAAATAAAAATATAATGGCATATGAAACCCTCTATAATATGACTCCTGTGTTGTTCATAGTCTTCCTTCCCTTCTTCTCTATATTCCTTTCTCTCTGTAGTCTGTGTACATATTAGGTCAAACACATCTGTGGCTTTTTAAATTGAATAGTTGTTTTCCAGAAAGAGCAGAGAAATAAATATAGCAATTTGAAGTGGTGCAGTGTGTGTAGATGAGTGCTGTGAGAATGTAAAAATATGAGGGTTGCCATGATATTGAGCCTTTCCTGATATTGGTCTGATAAAATTATCTATTTATTTGTATCATTAAAGGTGTCATATGATTTTTCATTTATTTATCTAGTAAAACTGAGCTTCCAGGGCTCAATTTACTTTATATTTGTTTTTGAAAAGACTAATGTGTATGACTTATTATAGGCACTTACTTGCTTTGTTCAACTATTAAACAGTTGAGAGATGATTCAAAAAATGTATTAATCCACTTCAGTATCTCAGATCTTTGAAATATTTTAGAAAAAAAGTCTTGATAAACTTTTATATATCACAAGGTGGTGTGCCCTGACATTTCAGGCATCATGAAATATTTTTACTGAACTTTGTGAACCCAGGGGTCACAGGAACAGGGATTTCAATAAATATTAACTTTTTAAAAGGGAAATTAAAATTAATTGCAAGCATCTATTCTCAGGTTGCTGTAGGAAATAACTAGAGGAGGAATCAGAGTCACTGGGCAGTCACAAAGAGAGGTGGGCCATTCCTGGTCCAAGGGCATTGGAGGCAGGGTACTATTATTTAGCTTAAGGAAGTGGAGAGCTTGTCATGGTAGAACAGAACATACATTAAAACACACAAAAAAAATTTTTTTTTAAAACAAAAAGCCAAAAACATTTGCTAGACATAGGAGTGCCTTATGGGGAAATCCAGTTAGACAATGGTTAAGCAACATTAGGGATGAAGAATAAGTAGGCACAGAAACAAAATCAAGAAATAGGCAGGAGTCAGGAAGTATACAGATAGTATATATCAAATGAGATGGATTCCTATACTTACGCTATAACCAAAGATTATAATTTGGAATAGTTTGCTAATATTCAAAATTTATACTTACAAATTTAAAAAATGAGGTAGATTTACATCCACTTGTAGGACATATATTCAAATTATTTTAATAGAAAATTTTACATTCTTGAATAGTTTCTAATCATAATTTTGAATAGTAATAATAGCTTTGCTTTTTTTGGATCATACTAAATTATGGCAAGTATTTACTTTATAGTGTAAATTACCTTTCCTTTCCAACAACTATCAAATTGTGTTTCGCCATTGTAAATATTATTATTAAATTAACACATCTTTCTCACCAGGCTGAGTTTTCATGTGAATAGGGAAAATTTCTCTTCTTCCTTATTGTTTTGAGGCAAGTGTCTTGCCTAATGCCTAGGGCAAGGGGAAACACAGTGTTTGCTAAATGAATACAGTATACACATAGCAAAAACTGAAATGAATACATTATAACAAAATCATATTAAAATCAACTATTTAATAAAGCCTCATTTTTTATATTATGCATTTCATCATTGTAAAATTTCAACATGCCTTTTGCAATGAACAAGTTATCAGAGAAATGCCAAGTAAGACAATGAGAAAGCATATGATATGAAGCATCTTTTCACATGCTTGACATCTGTATATATATTTTTTGGTTACATGTCTCTTAAGACCTTTGGCTCATTTTTTTTTTTAAAGTAGGTTGTTTATTTTTTTAATGTTGAGTCTTAAGAGTTCTTTGTGTATTTTTGGAAAACAGACCTTTATCAGATCTGTTTTTGCAAATGTTTCCTTCCAGTCTGTGGTTTTTCTTCATTGCTTTCAGTTTATTTTAAAATATTTTATTTAATTAGTGTAATTTAAAAAAAATTACGCTAATCTCAATTATATTAGTATACTCTGTATCATAAAAGGCCTGTGGTCCTGACGCTGTAACAGTGTCATGACCAAATGAGCAGTGGCTCTTTTGGTGGGTGGGGTGGTGGGAGGGGTGAGGTGGTGGGCAGGGTGGGGCCCCAGCAGTGTCTTCAGAGTATGCAAGGTATCACGGGGTAGCAGACATGGTCAGATGTCAAGCTAGGCCTAGAAGACCCTATACACGCTGGGCCTCTAGTTTTAAATAAATCAACTGTTTTCTGCTTTACTGTATGTCTTTCTATTCCCAATTGTGTTTCTTGGAACATTTATCTGTTCTGTTTCTTTTGCTAATTAGTTCTATATTTCTAAAGAAAATATTTTTTAATCCCAATATTTTAATTTTTGAAATTATCTATATTCTTATTTTGATACTTAAATATATAACATTACCTACATTCAATCCAATTATTAAATTTTAGTGGCTGGTGCATGAAATTCGTGCACAAGGTGGTGGTGGCGGGGGAGGGGGGGGGGGTTTGTTCCTCAGCCTGGCCTGCACCCTCTCCAATTTGAGACCCATTGAAGGATGTCCTACAGCCAGTTTATAGGGATCGGGCCTAAACTGGCAGTCAGACATCCATCTCACAATTTGGGAATGCTGGCTCCAGGTGCTCAACTGCCTCCCTGTCTGCCTGATTGCCCCTAACCACTCTGCCTGCCAGCTTGTTTGACCCCAACTGCTTCCTGAGCCAGCCTGCTCACCCTCAATTGCCCCCCATGCTGGCCTGTGCATCCCCATCTTCCCTCTCCACAGCTGAGAAGTAGTGAATCTAAGACATGAATTATTTATCTTCTATAATTGAAACTTTGTAGCCTTGAGTGGAGGCCAGGGCCCGCCAGGGTGGGCGGGAAATTTAGCTTCCTACTTCACCAGGGAAACCCAAGCCTCCTGCTTGATCCAGCTCTATGGCCGACCAATATCTTGGTTGGATTATTTTGCATACTCTTTCCTTATTGGTTGGTGAGCATGGCTTGTGGGTGTAGTGGAGTGATGGTTAATTGCATGTTTCTCTTTTATTTGTGTAGATAGGTGCTTCTATCTCTTTCTAAAGTGTTTGTTTCTGGGGAAACTCAAACTAACAAGACTTAAATCTAAAACTTGGATTTTTTTTTTCTAAGTGTGTTAGGAAGCAATTGAAGACCTTTTAAGCAAAGGAATATCATTACCTGAGTTACTTTTTAAATAAAAATTTAGCTGCTTTTTAGGGAATTGAGTTGAAAGGAAGGAGGAAGACCTGCTAGAAGAACATTCCAATATAATAAGTCCCATATGCAGGTATATCAAATTTGTTTAATTTGAGGAAAAAATATGATGAATTTATATGTCTTGAGAGCAAGTTGACAATATTTAAGGCTTACATTGGATAAAAGGGAAAGGGAGGTATCAAAAATTAATTTTAGATTTTAGGTTATTTGTTGTTTAAATGGGATGAGGAAGGCTGGGAAAAGGGCAAGTTTGGAGGTAAAATCAATATTTTTTGCCTATGTTAAGATTAAGATGTCAAGTATTAAGTCAAATATATTTCAAAGTGCATCTGAATTCCAGAGAAGTTGGTACTAGAGATCTAGTTTTTAGAGTTACTGGCATAAAGAAGTTATTTACAGTCATGGGTCGAAATGAGATCATGTGAAAGTATCTAGAAAAGGAAAAGGGTGATCTCTATAGAATATTGAATCCTTCAGAGGATGACATACCTCAGTGGAGACCAGGAAGAAGGGCTGTTGAGGTAAGAACACCACCAATGAAGTGCCAGAGGAAAACAGCTTTCAGTAAGGAATCTTGTTCAAGGGACATAAGTAGATGCTGGTAGATATTAGTTATCTTTTCAAGATCTGGCTCAATAAAGTGGGGAAGCCTGACTAAAGAGGATTGACAGATAAATAATATATGTGAGGTGGGAAATGGAAATGGGAATTATAAATATTTCTTTCAAGAGGAATTTGTTGTGAAGCAGAGTTGGGAAATGGGAGTGTGTGGTATGATATGGGGCAATCAGACTTGGAAGATTGCTGAGTGTTTATAGAAAATATGCAGTTTTTAGAAGTTTCTTCCTTCCATTTATTATTTTTCTGATGTTATGGACTGAGTGTTTGTTTCTCCATAAAATTTGATATAGTGAAACTCTTATCTCCCAATGTTAAGGTATTTGGAGGTTGGGTCTTTCAGAGATACAGTTAGATGATGGGTCTTGTACCTTAATAAGAGTCAACAGAAAGTTTGCTTCCTCTCTGCTCTCTACCATGGGAGGTGTCCCACCACTACCACTAAGACTGACCTTATCCTTCAACTCCATAATGGCTTATTGACATACTCCACTTGCACCATTAGTAAGCAAAGTGAATATACCACTTAGGTTTCTGATAAATGAATGAGGTAATAATGCAAGTTAAGAAAAATGCTCCCCCCTGCTATTCTGTCTCTTTAAGACAAGCCTTCCCCCTAATGACCAAGGAGTAACAAAAGTATATTGAAAAAAATTAATTTCTATAAACCATAAAAGACTAAGCTGTCCAATATTTATCAGGACTCACTATCTGGGCAGTGACCAAAGTCCCACCTCCCTCCATTTCTCCTCACAATCTACATTCCTGTTCTGTGTTTCATTTCTTCTGTGTCAGCTTTTCAAAATAAAAACTATTAATCTGTATAATTAATTTCTACCGAAGTGGTAGCAGTATTAATTCTGCCAGCATATTTGGCATTTTGTTAAGGGTTTTCAGGAGTGACAAATCTTTAACAAAAAGGGAGGCATCGCTAATGATAATGAAAAATACATTGTTACAGATTGGCAGTAAAGACATTACAGCTCCTCCAAAAATATTTTCTGAACACATGGGAGTTGGGTCAGGAGGATTTCTCAGCTGACACTTGAAAAGCATGCCGCATGATAATTAATACTTACATGTAAGCAGGCCCTGATTGAAGTAGCTACAAGTTGAACATTGCTAATTCATGTCTTACTTTGTTGGGACACCTGCTCTCCTCCTATGTTAAAATAACAACCATAACAATGACAATAAGCTTTTAAAAAGACAATAAAACTACCAACCATTAATAGAAGCATTCCATGCTGATAAAAATATGTTGATGGCAGGAGTCATACTTTGGATCACATTGTGGAGCACCTATGTGTAATTTGTGAAACACATTCCAGAGACAATAAATTGTAATTATGATGTTGGTTTTGAATTTCAACCTCTGATATAGGCTACTGATACCAAAAGACTAGGCCAGAATGGATTTGGAAATTGATATTAATGCAAAGTGGTTAAAAACAGTATATTGCCTGGCTGGTGTTGTTCAGCGTTTGAGTGTTGACCTAGATACCAGGAGGTCAGGGGTCGATTCCTGGTCAGGCCACATGCCTGGCTTGCAGGCTGGATCCCCAGTAGGGAGCGTGCAGGAGGAGCTGATCAATGATTCTCTCTCATCATTAATGTTTCTTTCTCTCTCCCTCACCCTTTCTCTCTCTGCAATTACAAAAATAAATAAATAAATAAATAAATAAATAAATAAATAAATAAATAAATAAAATAAAATAAAATAAAATAAAATAAACAACAAAAACAGCATCTTTATTGGGCCCACAGAGCTACCCAAATTTCTGGCCGAGGAATGAGGATGCTGGAGGAGGAGATCCTGGTGAAATTGCTGTAGCTGTGGACCAGACTGCTGCTTCACACCTTCAAAGTGCGCCAGCCCATCAGTGACACTGTGTGTGAGAGGCAGTGTCCACGCCCCCCTCAGAGGCCTTTGGGGGTGTAAGTGACTGCTGGTTCACTTCTATTTCTCCATTCCACATCTTGCACAAATATTTTCTATGGCGATCTCTAACCAGGAATCCTGCAGGGAAGGAAATTCTGGGGAAATGTAGTTGCAGCTTAGCTAAGCTGAAACAGTACAAAGCCACCACAATTGGTGGTAATGGAAATTTGTAAAGCTGCCCAAGATGTGCATTCTCCCATGTTTATGGAGCTGCTGTGCTGAGCAGTTGCTGAGTAATTAAAATCTCACCATCAGAGGTGTCATTATTAGAACCCTGTTGGTGCTCTCAGATGTGAAGTCAGGCATGGGCCTTCACTGCCGAGCATCCCCTGGATGCTTGCAGCTTATCAGCAGCCAGTGATTCTTTTGATGGCACAGTAATACAAACATACATTTTATAGCTATAAAATGAATAACATGCTTATGTCTGTAAAAGCTAATAACTCCTCACTCCTCCCATTTCTTTTCTATGCATGTGCACACACACATACACACACACACACACACACACACGGATACACACAGAACATAGCCTGAGGTAAAACCATACATTCCCTCAACATTAAAGAGAAAAAAATTATTCTGGGTGAGTGTATTTAAGAACCTGTGAATGTGCATAGAGAAGACACATCTGCAAATAAAATGGAAAGGAATTTGGTTTTGATCTAATGGCTTCATCGATTTTTCCTAAGCAGGATTGTAATTACCTGCACGGGAGCTTAAAATAATATGTGCAGTAACTTTCGGGAGTTATCTGATTAAATGAATATGTTATTTGTATTCTATATGGAAATGAGCTTGTGTGTTTTGACTTTATGCATGAGGCTTGGACCCCCTGGGTATCCTGTGGGGACCAGGCACAGCTGATTTCTTCATCTGCAAGGCAGAAAGCCTGACAGCCACAGATGTGAGCTCTCCAGCTTTAGGTGTGAAAGCTGCTTTGTGAAGCCAGAATTCAGGCAATTAAGCAAGTTCCCCTCCTGGTAAGCTGGTGGTTAGCCAGGCCACTGTCAGTGCGGCCCACACTGCTCCAGGCAGAGGGCTTGGAGAGATGGAACACTTGAAACTTCTTGCTGGAAAAGAACAAAGACTCAAAAAAGAAAATGTTAAGGACCTCCTTTTTAAAATTTCTTTAGCCTTTGGCTCTGTATTCTACCGACAGAAACAAATAAAAATAGAAAGAACCCAAGAAAATATAATATCATCAGTAATCATGAATAACTCCTTAGAGTTGCCAAGCACACAAGTTATGAATTGCCTATGGTTATATATTAATTATATATTATATTGTATCTAATGTAATTCTTGCAACAACCCTGTAAAGCCCATATCAGTATTGCTGGTTAGAGATTAGGAAACGGGCTCAGGTTGGTTCAGTGCCTTATTATCAGATATACAGACTGCAAATGACCACACCAGAACTGAAACACAGATTTCCCTAATATCAGTCCCAGCCAGGGTCCACTTTAAATCCTTTCTAAGCAGACAGGACACACATGAGTTAGTAAAATAAATAGCCAATTTCACTTGGCTCTCCAGCGCAGCTGTCTTATATTATGCCATGGCTTTAATGCATCATTTATAAAACCAGTTCTACCTTGTCTTTATTTATTCATTACTTTAAAAGTTACTAATATTGTGAATTGGCACATAGCCCTTTGCCAACATTTTGAAATAAATATTTAAATTGTGAATAATTTGTATCCTAGATGAGGAAGATGGAAAGGGAAGACGAAATTATAAGCAGCCACATAATCAGGACTTCTGCTAGGGGTTTATACCTTTGGCCACCAACAAGGAGACTGTTTTCTCCAACAATGAGGCATATACTGCCTGAAGAGGCGACCCGCGTCAAAGTTAAAGAACTTTTCCGAGGGACAAGGAGAAATTAAGTGGCTCTCCTGGGATTCGAACACGGGCCTCTCTGATTCTAAGGCATGGGCTCACTCAGTACTTCTCAAGCATTGTTTTCTAACTTTATAACAGCTCCATAAAGTCAGAAGCTATTCACCTTATTTTGCAAATGAGGAAAATGATACAAAATAACTTAAATTGCTTGAAATCCCAAGGATATTAATTGGCAGAGAAGGAAACCAAATGTCTGACTTCCATGCTTGTGCTCCTTCCACTAACAGATTTCCTCCAACTTGCTGAGTAGGCAGGAGGTCCTGAAAGATGCAGCCACACTGTAATAGCTGATAGCTCAATGTTGAAAAGGGAATGTATTTTAGCTGAAACCGGTTTGGCTCAGTGGATAGAGCATCAGCCTGCGGACTGAAAGGTCCCGGGTTTGATTCCAGTCAGGGGCACGTACCTTAGTTGCGGGCACATCCCCAGTGCGGGTGTGCAAGAGGCAGCTGGTTGATGTTTCTCTCTCATCGACGTTTCTAACTCTCTATCCCTCTCAATTCCTCTCTGTGTAAAATTAATAAAATAAAAAGAAAGGAAAAGAAATGTATTTTAATAAGCACTGCCTTGATAATTATTCAGAGCGCATGTGTGCATTTCTTTGGGACAACTTATATACATGGGAATATAAACAAACCATAGAAAATAAATTACTTTTTTAAGACAATGGAGTAGAAATAACTCATAGAGCTGTTATAGACTGCTGAGCCCTCCAGTACCTGCCACTAAAGCCTGACACAGTGTGGAGAGTTCTTTTTCTATTAAGCTTCAAAAAATACTGCATTTTGAGAGTTTTCATCTTTTTTTGCCCATATCCTCATAAACACAAGCTTAACTTTTCATTAGAAAAAAAATTTTTTTTGTAGTAAACAGAAAATATAGCTAGATGCAATGTACTATAAATTGCATGCTGTGTTACTTTAAGTGGAAAGAAAAGAACCGCAAGGACCATGAAATGAAATATACACGTCACTATCAAGAAAAACAAACAAACAATGGAACAGTAAGTTTACTTAAAATGTGTTTCATTTGAAAAAGTCTACACCGAATTTTAACCTCACTTAATCTTACCTAGAATTATGTCAGTTAATGTTTACCCCTTCAATTACTCCATGAGGACCAAAAATTGAAAAAGCAATATTAATTTAATACATTAATACTATTTTGGGTAATAATCATGGGAATAAAGTATCCGATGCCACCCTTTTAGAACTGAGTTGCTTTAATTTTAGTTGTCTTTCAGAAGCACTTTATGTAGCCACTGACCCAGGCATACACACATGCGCCAGGAGGTGGAGCTTAATTTCCTGCTGAGACAAACCTCTGCATCCCAGGCCACTGTCATCAGACTTGAGGATGGACTAGGTTCTCAACTCCTCACTTCCAAAGACCAGAGTAGGGTGTAGAGGGCCCCCTGGGAAGGCACATGGGCATTACTTAATTATTGTCAGCTGAACCAAGTGGTGTCAGCAAAGCCACGCCCTGAGAACACGCCTTGCCAAAAGGGCAAGGGTGTTGTCAGCTTGACCTTCATTTCCGCCCTTGGTGTCGGGAAAATGGGTTTGATATCTAAATCTAGCCTAATGCCAAGAATGCTCAGGGCCTACTCAAGAATGCAAATAATCTCCTTTGTCTTGACCTTTTGGTGAAACTTCCTGGTATTTGGGGGTATAAAATAAACACACTGCATTGGCTCTGAGTCACTGTCTTTCCATCAGAAGAGCGCAGGGGTTAACCCAGCCCAGCTTTTCTTCCTATTTCTGTGTGTCTTTTTTTTCTTTCTCTGTCCTCCCCCACCACCCCACTCCCCCACACACATCCCCCACCCCTGCCTCTATTCAGGAATTGGACCAGCTCTCTAGCCACGCTGGACGCGGAAAAGAGAGAAAATAGTTACACCTGGTGCCCAACAGTAGGGAAAGCAAAGAGTAACTGTGTAGTGTAAAACCTGTGAAAAACTATCCTAACAAGAGATGAAAAAGAAAGATAGTAAAACAGTGCAGTGACATGTTTCATGTGTACCAAAATAATGTGAACAGGGGGCAGTTCATCTCTACACTACTTCTTCCAAAAATCCACAGCCCTGGCTTAACCATGGAGAAAATATCAGACAACCCACATTGCAGAACTTTGCAGAGGAGAGTACTTCTAGACTCTCAAGGTCATGAAACAAAGGCAAATTGATACCAGAGACCAGGGGAGATGACAACTGAAAACCAATCACAGCTACGTCAAACACCCTGAATTAGATCCTCAAACAGAAAGAGACCATTATGGGAAAACTGGTACATCCAAAATAAAATCTCGAGTTTAGTTAATAGTAATGTGTCAATGTCAGATTTTTTTTTTTTGAGACGCACATCTCGCTTTGTATATCAACAGTACAGTGAAGCACCACGTTTACAGTAGTACTCCCCAATTGCATCTTTATTCATTTCATAGTAGTAAATATTAAAATACAATCTATAATATTTGTATGCATATTTTTATGCCTTTATTGAAACTGTAAGATTTTAAATAGTTTTATATTTCATTTCTTACTCTATAAAAATGGTATAAATTTCTACAACTTTATTTTGCACGGGGTATAGTATTAAAGCTTCATCTATACTTACATGAAAGCTTTCATCCATTTATTAAACTGTTTGTAATATTCCAGTATAATAATGTATTTTATTTCTCTATTTACCTATAAATGAATATTTTGGGTGTCTCTAATTTCCCACTATTTATAAACAATAATGCTTAGGCACAATCCTGTATAGATTTCCTCAGTTATGAGAGTTTCCCTAGAATGGAAAAAAGGGAAATACTAAATGTTTTAGGTTTTCCTTTCCAAGAGGCAACATCAAGACTATTATATAGGGACTTGAATAATGATTTAAAATAGTTCCACAACAAACAAGCAGAAAGGCCATAAACAAAGTGGTTAGATTTGGACTGGGACCAGTTTTTCTATTCTAGAATTGAATTGTTTTCTAAAATACATGGTGGGGCCAAAACCGGTTTGGCTCAGTGGTAGAGCATAGGTCTGCGGACTGAAAGGTCCCAGGTTCGATTCAGGTCAGGGGCATGTACGTTGGTTGCGGGCACATCCCCAATACGGGGTGTGCAAGAGGCAGCTGGTCGATGTTTCTCTCTCATCGACATTTCTAGCGCTCTCTCTCTCTCTCTCTCTCTCTCTCTCTCTCTCTCTCTCTCTCTCTCTCTCTCTCTCTCTCCCTTCCTCTCTGTAAAAAAATCAATAAAATAGCTGGGACTGGTTTGGCTCAGTGGATAGAGCGTTGGCCTGCGGAGTGAAAGGTCCCAGGTTCAATTCCGGGCAAGGGCATGTACCTTGGTTGCGGGCACATCCCCAGTAGGGGGTGTGCAAGAGGCAGCTGATCAATGATTCTCTCTCATTGATGTTTCTAACTCTATCTCTCTCTTCCTCTTTGTGAAAAATCAATAAAATATATATTTTAAAAATCAATAAAATATATTTAAAAAAATAAAATAAAATACATAGTGGGCATAGAATTTCATAGGTTATTTAAATATTCAACTACATAAAATATTACAAAGTAGATTAATGAATTTCCTATCCTCTTAGTATCAGATATAATTGTAGGTTGCTCTATAGTCTCCCCAGCATTTAATAATAGGAAAGTTGTCACTATGATTTTAATTTGCACTTCCCTCATTGCTATTAAGTCTAATTGTATTTATATGGTTAGTTGCCTTTGTGTTTCTCTCTATTGAAATTGTCTGGTTATATCTCTTGTCCATTTTTTTTTTCCTAAGGAGATGTTTCTCTTTTTCTTATTTATATGGAATTCTTTACATATTCCATATACTAATCATCTTTTTAGTATGTGTATATGAGCAGCAAACATCTTATCCCTATTTTCATCTTCTTCTTACATTTTATGTAAACCTTTATGCAGTTTTCAATTTTTATGTAAGTTAATAATCTTTCCTTGCCAGTGTCTTAACATTATTCATTATATAGTTTCCTAAATGTTTAAAGATTTACTTTTCATGTTTAGGATTCATCTACTCTTAATTACTTTATATGTATGGGATGAGGAAGAATATCATTTTATTTAATTTTATAATAAGTATAACCACTTTTTCTAGCACCATTTACAAGTTCATATTTCCTCACTAATGTGCAATGCCCACTGTATAATATATCAAGTTCTATAAATATACAGATGTTTTATTTTATTTATTCTGAGTTGTGGTCTTTCTGTTTATTTCGTAGCCAGTTTTACTATTTTATAAAAGTATTTGAAAAAAGTTTATAATTTTTTTCATGAAAGCCTTACGTGTATCTTTTGTCAATTCTTTTGCTATCTTAAATGGTATTTTAAAAGGTGCACTTTATAATTGTGGTTAGTGTTTAATACTACAACTAATTTTTGTATACTTATTTAGTGCATTAAATACTAACATACTTGTATTGTATAGAATACTAACTTCATTCAAATAATTATTATGATTTATTAGTATAGTTTTTTAGAATTTTCATACAGGGAATCATATTGACAATATTATTTTTTTCAATACTTCTATTTCTTATTTATCATCATCAATATTATCTAAATGGTTCTCAACTGGTAAAAAATTTACACCCAGGAACATCTGGAAATGTTTGATGATATATTTGCTAGTTACAATTGGGAAGTGGGCTACACTAAAAGAGTGGGTAGATGCTAAGGATGCTGCTAAACATCCTGCAGTTCACAACTCTCTAGGACAAGATGTCAAACTTGCAGTCCATGGGCTGCATGCAGTTCACAACGAATATTTGCAGCCCAGCCAATATGACAGAATGTAAGAAACATTTTAATAAAAATGTCATAGCTTAATTTTTGCAATATTCTGTTATATATAAACCTATATAATAAAAGGCTAATATGCAAATTGTCTCCTTGGGAGTTCAACTGGGAGACCAAGATCACTCACTATGACATGTGCTGGCCACCAGGGTGACAGTACAGAACATGGTGGGTGACTAGCGGTGATGGCGGGGCACCAAGGGAGCAAGGGAAGGAGGAGGCAGGGAACCTGATCGGCCCTGATCACTGGCCAGACCCACGAACCTACCTGTGCACTAATTTTGTGCACCGGGCTTCTAGTTATTAATAAAGAACTACAACATTCACTAATGACTAAGTACTATGATTGGTTGCATTTATTTCCCTTACGCACCTTACTCACAGGTGTACCATCTATCTCCACTAATACTAGCAGCAAATATTTTAGCAGCAGATTGCCATGTCATTAATCTTTGACTGACTTGTTTGATGTGTGCAACAGGAAATATTTCACTTTTGGAGAACAAGAAAAATAGATTTATTTGTGTTACCCTTATTCGTTTGTGCAGTTGTTCAGTGTCTGGTAAGTTAATGTTTAAGAAAAATACTAATTTTTATTAAAATGTTCTATTATTTTATGTTAATGATTGCTCATTTATTTTATTCCTTTGTATTCAGCATTTCTCTATTGAAATAAATCTAAGTTTCTATAAAAATTAAAGCTTTTACTTTTTTGTAGCCCTCATAAACTTAAACCTCATTTATTTAACCTGTGTTAGCCTTTGAGTTTAACATGCTTGTTCTAGGACAAAGAATTATCTGACGCAAAATGTTGGTAGAGATGAGATTGAAAAACCCTGATCTAAAATTTCCAGTACACACTTGAATGCAATCATTTTATGAAAAGGAAATGGGTGTTTTTCAATATCTTACAGCTAAATGCCATGTTTCTTTGGGTTTTTAAAAGATGTCATTTATTAGGAATGGTTGTTGACTTTCACAAATATTTACTCTATATTTATGAGATGTCACTTTTTAATATATTTATGTGGTGAATTGCATTAACTGATTTTCTAGTGGCTAAACTCCCCTTGCATGCCTGGAATAAACTCAACGGGATTATGATGTATTACATATTTAGTATATTTCTGTATATAGTTTGGCATTATTTTGCAAATATTTAGTAAGCCCTGTATGTAAACTGTCTCCACCTTATTATGTGCATTAATTATATCCTGTCTTTAAATGCATATTGACCTGGTCTTTAGGCAAATCCACAACCATCTATTTAATTGTTAATGTCCTGAAATGCAATTCTCAGCCAAAAGCATTAATTAAAATGGTGTTGAAACAAAGTCCATACTGAAACTATTGCTTGTGTAATGAGTAATTATGTGACTGTGTATAACAAAGGAGTAATTAGGGACTATTCTTATTCCACTTTTTTGTGTCCCATAGGTTAGATTCTCTGGAAGCAGATGTTAAAACAGAGTTTGTATATACCTATTTTAGTAGTGGTCAATAGCTATGAAAAGAAGAGAGAAAAACAGAATCTGGCATAGGAACAAAATTCAATGCAGGCCCAATAAAGCCTTGGCCTACCTGGAGGAAAGTGAATCCCGTCCATCTCCTGTGGAGTTAACATGGTTGAAGGACAGGCTCTCAGGAGAAGGGATATTTGCAATTGAAACAAACTCCAGGAGCTAAGAGCTGAAGGCTCTGGGTCAAACAAATTCCCTGGAACTGGAATACAAAATCCTCTCTTAAAGAACATTCTGTGAGGCTAATCTTCTGGTCTACCATACCTTTTATCCCTGAGAAGGAATTCACACACACACACACACACACACACACACGTGTATATAATTTAAATTATTGTTGAAGGTATTACATATATCTTTTCCCCCCATTAACCTCTCCCCAGCTGCTCCCACCCTGCAGCACATGCCCTTGCTCCTCTACTGTCTTTGTCCATTGGTTATGCTTATATGCTTGCATACAAGTCTTTTAGTTCATCTCTACTCCACCCAACACTCCCCTACTCCCTCTAAGGTTTGATGGTCTGTTCAATGCATCTATGTCTCTGGTTTTATTTTTGTTCATCAATTTATGTTGCTCATTATATTCCACAAATGAGTGAGATCATGTAATATTTATCTTTCTCTGACAGGCTTATTTTTCTTAGCATAGTACTTCTCAGCAGATGAGTGGTATTAAAAAACTGTGGTACCTCTACACAGTGAAATACTATGTTGCTGTTAAAAAGAAAGAAGTCTTACCATTTGCAACAGCATGGATGGACCTAGAGAGATTATACTAAGTAAAATAAGAAATTCTTGATATAAACAAAGGTTATGGAGATATAACAAAGGAGTTAAGTAAAGATTTATGATCTCAAATTTGGATCAAGGTGTGTCATATAAACTTGAAGTGTTTTACCTCTGGGAAGTAAATACACCTCTTAGATTACTCTCAAAATATAAAACTAAGAAAAGATTTTCTGTGGAAAATTGGTATTTATGTGAGAGTTTTTGGTAATTTTCATTAGTGTTATTTGTTTTTAAACAAACTTACTTGAAAAAGCATTTTGGATTAAAATAATTGTTATAGGGATATGACAGTAAGTTTTCTTATTCTCCACATCTAGTATGATGGATTAAATCATGTCCTCTCCAAAAATGTGATTTAGTCCTAACCCCTGGTACCTTTGAATATGACCTTACTTAGAAAAAAAGGTTTTTGGGCGGTGACCACGCTATACAATATACAGATGATGTATATTAGAATTGTACACCTGGTTGAGGAATTCATGAAAATGTCCTGACTTTTACAACATGTTCCTCCTATCTGTTCTCTTCAGAGGAAGCATTTCTTAATGAATGGTTTTAAAAAGTTCAGGAAAACAAATAAGTAGAAGAAAACAAAGTCTGCCCTAAAAGTTGAAGGGTCTACAATGAGGTTTTGGATTTAAAGGAAGCAGCATGCTATGTGCTGTGAGGCTCATTCACTATCATATTTCAGCCAGTTGATGCGCAGCATCTGGTACGTGACCTCTAATAAACCCTCAGGGCTCTGGGGTTGAGTATCGAGAGCTGCCCCTGCACAAGGCCCTCATTGTGGAGAGCCTGGAATTTCTGGAGGAGGTTGGAGATTGAGAAAGTTAGTAAACACTGTGATATTTTTGTGCTTGAACCCCCGAGTTCAACCAAATTTGAGAAAATCAGACTCTATCAGAAGCAAATTCAACTTATTTACAGTGTCTGCTTGGGGAGGGGAGTACATTGTTTAACGATTGTCTTCATACGCACAATCTGTGCTAATGAACACTTCAGAGACAAGCGTGGAGGTAAAGGAAACAATTTCTGGGACAATCTCTAACCACCATCCCTGCCAGAGGAACTCAGTTAAGACGAAAGAAGTTGAAGAATGATAGGAGTTGAAGAATGTGACCATCTACCCCTGAGGTTCAATGACTTGCTCCCATCTTTATGACCTCAAAGTTGCAGCTCTGAATCTCAGAAACTGAACTCTTACTAGAGTTCAGAGGTAATAACAATGCTCAGGACACCGCAGGAGTTCAATTGATATACATTTAATTAAATTAATGACAGAGTAGAACACAATGAAAAAATTATAAAAAGTCTCCATGTTCTACATTCTAGAATATGTACATTGAGCAGAAAATCATCCAGAAGTGTGTCCAGTATGAAATGTCAAAAATGCTTTTCTCATACCACTACTTTTTTTTTGTTTTTTCAGAAATTATGATCTAAGACTGTCTCTCTGCTTTATTTTAATTCAAAATTTAGACCTAGAGAGATTATACTAAGTAAAATAAGACTTTTGTTTTATGGTATACTAATACATAGGACTGTAATTGCATGTGCAAAGCTTCATCTTGGTTTCATTACTCTTTTAATTCATAGCTACCCATTTATATGACTCTCAATTTTCATAAGCATATTTATATACCAGAATTTTTGTTTGCAAAGACATGTCACAGAAAGAAATATTTGCCCTTAATTTAAGACTCAAAAAAATGCCAGTGCATTCAAATCTCTTATTTTAATTTTTAAAATAATTTAACATTTGTGGAAATATGATAGTAGGAAATTAATTCAAGTAAAGGTAGTTGTGTATGGTAGTTTATAGATTACTTAACAGAATCAATAAAAACAAAAGAAAGGAGATTAGAAATTTAACAAAAATACCAGTTGTAATTGTTCAGTATTATAAAGATAGAACTAAATGATTATTATGACGAGTTCATAAATATAAACCTAAAGGGTAAATGTTTTAAAATTGTTTAATGCTCACAATCATGTGTTTGAGGTTTAGGATAAAATATGTCGAAGAATGTCATATTTTAATTAAAATTAGCATATCTTTAATAATATGGTGACAGTGAACATAGCATTCTCTCAGGTGACTCAATAAATGAGATAATGATGACACCAATTTTTAAAATGTGAAGTATGGATACTATATGTCAGAATTAATAAATTATTTTATACAGAATGTGATTATAAAATAGGTGCATGTACCTAAATTTAAAAAGTCAACATATATAAAATCTGTCATAATTCTATCTATATCCTAAAATGTACATATTTAAATTGATCATCTCACTAGAAAAATAATGAAAGTCTTATGTCCATATACTAAGTGTACTGGTTAATAATGGCAGATTTTGTAATCAATTTAAACATGGTAATTTCAAGAGAAACATCAAAGTAATGTCCATCGCTAGCTACACATTTCCCCTATCTTTCAGGTAATTTGTGGAAACCATCCCAATAGAACTTTTTTTGTTTTGAGGCAAACTATTCAGAGATCCACTTCTTACATTTTTAAGTGCTGCTCAGAAAGTGTGTGTGCCATCAATCAGAACCCTTGGTAATCTGAAGGAGCAAGATCTGGTGAATAAACCCATGATTTTGTGCATTTGGGATTCTCAAAATAAATCCACTTGTTATGGCCAGTCACAATTCGATGCAAAAAAGACTTGCTTTCTTGCCATTTTACTGATGACTTTTCGGTTTTCCATTTGTCTTTCATTCAGTTGATGTGGCACCCATTTTCCTTCCTTTAAATCTTTCCCATTGCTTGTAAATGACCAGAAATTGTTTGCTGAGCAATGTTTAATCTTTCTGCAAGTTGTTTTTGAGTTTGTCATGCATATTCATCCAAAAATGCTTGTAATTGTTGGGTCTTCAAACTTTTTCAGTTGATCTGAACATTCTTTGTCTTTCACATTGAAATCATCACTTTGAAAGCATTTAAACCAGCGTTCACAAGTATCTTGAGATGGAGCATCTTCACCATAAGCTTCCCGAAGTATACGATAACTTTTTCTTCAAAATAATGATTTAAAACTTCCAGCAAATGCTCCTTTTTTTGGCACTGAAATTTGACATTTTTAAGCATAAAAATATCTATGATGTTAACACTTTCAGCAAATTTGACATATGAAGTTTTGAAGCTTGCTGTCAATACAACAAATTAGCATACATGTCAAATCACATATATATCAACATATGTGTAACTCCATCTATTGAAAAAAAATCTATTTATTAATTAGTACACCTAGTATTTGGAATACATCTTTGATTCTTTGTATTCCACTTTATACTGGATTGGAATACAATAAATGATGACATATTAAAATAAATATGAAAATTTAACTATCAACATTGTAGACACTTTCATAATATATACTATACCTTAGTGTTATATTGCAAGTTACTTAAATATTTGATGTGCAACTATATTGTTCTTGAACCATAAATTATGTTAATTTTATATGACTAATGTCATGTTCCACTGGAATGAGACTGAAATTCTAGTTCAAAGGCCACATATTTTATTTTGTTATGTAGCTGTTAATTTGGTGCATGAGAGTCAGAAGATCAAGCAATATTAAAAAATAAACAGCTAGTTTCTATGCATTTTATAAGAAGAGTTCATTTTTAAATAATATAAAACATTAAACATTTTAACTTATTACACATCTGTTTCTATATATCTCACAAAAATTGTTTTTGCAATCACTATAACAGACAAGGGTCATGACTGGGTCTCTTTTTTCTTCTCCCTCCCTTTCTTCTTTCCTTTTCCCCTTCTTCCATTCCAATGATTCAATAGTTAGGTCTCTCTCATTTCCTTTTCCTAAAGCAATGACATCAGGCTAGTGAAAATGATATGTTACAGCCAAAAGCATTTACTAGTATTTGTTAACATTTTCATTTTTATCAAAACATTTAGATCATCACTGTAAGTTTTAAAAGACCTGCTGACATGCCAAGGAAAACTTTGAATAGCCATTCTGCTGTATTTTCTCTATATTACTCAAAATTCTTGTTTGAAAATCTTTCCTTATTCCTCAGGATATTAAAAAACAAAAACAAAAACACACAACCGCAGTTTTTTTTTTTGGTTTTGATTTTAAAGAGCTCATCAATTCCTGCTTATTTTCCACTTGAAGTTTTAATCCTGTTTCAAATCTCACAATTGGTTGCCCTGGGGGTGATTAAAATGTCACAAGTATAGGATTATTGTAATTCTGGGCAGAGAATACCCCATACATGATTTTCTAAGGAACAAAGGTGTCATTTTCATGTAAATCTATCAAAGATTTCAAAGCAAGAAAAATGGAATGAAAGACTTAAATATGAGATCTAATAGTACCAATTATAAAAGAAATTGCTAAAGATAAAAATCACATATAAAATATTAATAGCCCTGAAAAATTCATATATACTTTTTGGGATTTTTTTTTTATTTCTTTGAATATATTTGCATGTGAATCTTCAAATTTAATGTGTGTATATATGGATATACCTTCCTTCAAAGATATTGTTGAATGATTAGGGTTGTAAGGGTTGGAAAAAAAGGAAAAGGAGGATGATATTTATGTTCCAAAGTAGGAAAAATAAATAGATGTGGTTTAGTAGGAGCAGATGAAGAATTTGGAACATATTAACTGTGAGTAACCTGTAAGATAACAAAACTCAGTAGGACACAATTATACAAACTGGGTGAATATCAAGAGAAAGGTTAGAATACATGATTTTCTAAGGAACAAAGGTGTCATTTTCATGTAAATCTATCAAAGATTTACATGATTGCCAAAATTGACCTTGAGCAATGAAGACCAATTCCTTGTTTGGATTGTAGAAAACAATGTAATGTTATAATTGTACTTTATATCCTCCCTTTTATTTAAAAGAATGGTATTTCAAATATTAGAATGCTTATGAAGTTGTATGTCCTACGTTGATTACATATTAGATGGGAGATTCTATTGATTTTTTAGTAAATAATTTAAATATGGAAGATTATTGAGCAGGCTCTCTCTCTCATAGTGAGTACTGGAAGGTGTTGCATAAGGCACAGAGTAGGATTTCACTTAATACTTATTACTGTATAATAGAGAACACTTTTCTCTCTGTAGAAAAATGCTGCCTTGACAAACTTTTGGACTGTTTTATTTAAAGAGATATTTTCACACTTCATGCTGTACCATTTTATATCTCTCCTGATGAGCACACAGCTCCATCTGGGGGTGAGGCTGGCTGGGAACATTTTCTGGGTGCCTATGGTAACTTGACTACCTGGCTGTCATCTGCGTGCATCAATTAACTAGCTTTCTGATTCAACAATACGGAGGTGCTCATGGAAGAGACTTTGGTAAATCCACCAAAAGTATCTCCAGTGAGTGCATTTCATGGGATTCCTTTCAGGTCACTGGTGACATCCTCATGGCCAATTCTAAAGGACACTGCTTAGGAATCCTAGAACCCTAGACCTCACAATCTGCCTGTCTTTTCCTCCTGTGTCCTGTTCCTGGACCATTTCTCTCCTCTCTTTTTCATTCTAACTCTTATTTCACCTCAAAATTCTAATTTACACATCATTTTGTCAGCTATCCCCAAATGATATTTTTAGCTAATTTTTTACTATAATTTTGTTTATAAAATTATGTCCACACTCATATCTTCAAGTACCTGCACTACTTTGATGACTATTAAGTCTCTATATAAAACCCTAACCTTTCTCTTGATATTCACCCAGTTTGTATAATTGTGTTCTACTGAGTTTTGTTTTGTTATCTTACAGGTTACTCACAGTTAATATGTTCCAAATTCTTCATCTGCTCCTACTAAACCACATCTATTTATTTTTCTTACTTTGGAACTTAAATATCATCCTCCTTTTTCTTTTTTTTTCAACCCTTCCAACCCTAATCAATCAACAACTACTGCCAATTCTAAGTCCTCAAATAGTCTCAAATCTGCCCTTTATCTTCACCACCATTACCATAGTTATGTTCTTATGTTTGACTGCCTGGAATACTGCAGCAATAACCAGTTCCTGATATTTAATATATCTTTTCAAATGCAGAGTAATTGTTCCAAGTAGGTAAGTCAGTTATATTATCTTCCTAAAATTATAAAGTCTTCCCCATTTCTGTTCCTCTGATCTGATTGAGTGGTTAATGTTATAACTTGGCTTCAATACTGGATTCTCCAGTGATTGATTGGTAAATTTGGTCAATATACAATACTTAACCCCTCCATGCCTCATTTCTCTTAAAATGATATTAATATTAGACTTATAGTACTAGGGAATAAAATTAATTTATATAAATCTGCAGCACAACTGTTGGCATATGGTAGTACATGATAAACATTAATTGTGGCTACATTATCACCACCATAATCAATATCATTATCATAATCGTAGGGGGAAAAAACAAAGGCATGGCATTTAAGACATTTTATATCTACTCTTTTGCCTTTTCAGCATATTCCCCCATAAATAAATCTTTAAAACCCTTAAAATGCTTGTTAACTCTCTCTTGTACTTGAAGACATTTCATTCAGTTCAAATGGGATGTATAGTCTTCCTTCTAATCTTCTTCCCTTTATTTGCCTATAAAAACTACAATTTATCCTCCAAGCCACTATTCATATTCATTTTGGGAAACCTTTTCTCATGCACACACAGGTAGTAAAGCACTCTTTTTTCCTCTCACACATATGTATATGGCAATACATATTTCTAATATTGGATTGATTCATACTTATTCCTTCCCTATCTTTCTTCTAGGGTTATGAAGGTGTTAAAAAACAGAAATTGAGCTTTATTCAGATCTCCAGGGTTTTGTAGAGTGTCTGGAATATCATAGGCACTTAAAATTATTTTTAAATAAATGGTATACACTCACTAGTTTTACATTATGAATTAATTGTTTGAAATAAGCATATTTTTTATTATAGCAGAAAATCTAGGTGAGCTTTAGCAAGAGCTTTGATTTAATATATGCCTTCTAAAATGCTCTCTTTCTCTCTTATAGTCATGCTCTGCTGATATTCTTCTTTATGACTCATGTTTGTTCAGTTATTAAATGTAGAGTCTGTCTAAAGTGCCTTGAAAATCTAGCGTTTTTTTCTTCATCCCAACTCATCAGTTTTCCCCAGCTGCTAATGTTATGTTCTTAAAAGGAAATCTGACACTGTCCTTCTTCTGCTTATAAATTCTTTAGAACAGGTGAAAATATACACAATCTACTGTAGTTCTGAATGCAAAGCAATCTATCTCCAGAAACTTTTATAATCCATCTATAGCAATGTTCTTCAGTCTTATTTCATCATTTAGCCTAAGCTACTCTCAACTCTTTGCATCTGATACTACTGGCTAAAGCCAAAGTATGTTACTCTTCTTCATCTTTGTATGCACTCTTACATTTGCCTAATTTCCCCTTCATTCACTTTGGGTATACGAGTTGTCCACACATCTCCAGTTCAAATAGTACTCATTAGTCACTCTTTAAATGCATGCATTGCACAAGAACTATCTTCAGTTCCTTGTGTTGGTACACCTCTTCATTTCTCCACATTTTTACCCTATCCTTCTCATCACAATACCCTCCCCACCATCATACCCAGGCCTACCTCACTCAGAAAATCCTGAGCCCATCTCTGTTTCCATCCTTAATTCTTCCCTCTAATCTTTTGTTTTGAAATTCATTTTCTCCTGCTCATCATGGACCACTCTATCAGCTATACTTTTTCTTTCCCATATTTTCAACTATATATTTTTTCTATTAAATGTTTCCAGGCAAAATAAAATATACATGTCTCTTACACTCTTAAGAAAACAAAAATTTAAAACCAAAATCTTTCTTCAATCCACAATGATCTATGTCTTTTTTTTTTTACTACCATAGTTCTTGAACTATCAGTCAACCTCAAAGTCTTCATTTCTTTCAACCCACCTAGTTCTTAATCCAGTGAAAAAAATCCACCTTGTCACTAAATCAACTTTCATCAAGACTGTCAAAATGTGTTTATTGTAAATACAATGGTTACTTATTTATCTTTAAAAAATTCATTTTATTTAGTTTATTAATATTGATGATTCTCTGTTGAAACCATTCATTTTCTCTTCCCCTTGGCTTCCAGAACTCAAGGTTCTCTTGGCTCTGTGATTGTATTTTGTTGTTGTTGTTGTTTTATTTCCTGAAGTCACATTCTTAACTTCTCTTTTATTATGTACTTATTCCACCTTAACTCATCTACATAGGTAGCTATTTACAACTGATTTATAAAATTTTTGCAAACCTTATCTCCTGCAATGACTTTTAAATGACCTATTGAGACTTTTACTTGCATAAGTTAAAGTACTTAAAGTTTAACATGATTGAAACAGAACTTAATATCTTTTTAACCCAAGCTTGCTCCTTTTTTTTATACTTTCTATTTTGGTGATTGATCTAATTATTCATTCTTCCTCCCAAGAGACTACTTGGAATTCAGCCTATATCCTATCATTCTCAGTATCCATATCCTGCTAATTTCCACATTCTGCTTATTCTAATTCTGTGTTACAAGCTATTTCTCCCCCTCTCCCCCTTGTCTTTTCTTTCTTTTCACCTGAGTTTAGACAATCATCTTTCTTTCTGGATACCATCAACAACACTTCAACTCATTTATCTGTCTGCAATATTTTATTTTGTTTTTTTATTTACTAAACAGTCAAAAACAATTCTTTTGAAAATCATTGTGTCACTTTCTTGAAAAAAAAGTTATCCTGCACCATAATTTTGCTTTAATCCCCTTAAATCTTTTAAACATTTATGGAGAAAGTGGTTGCTTCATGCACCCTCCTAAATTGTCCCTGTCAATACTTTCTCTACATCAAGTGCTTCTTTTGTGTTGTTCCCACCTATTTCCTGGTTCCCTCTATCTCTTGGTTGTACTTTCCTCCAGTTGACCTTCAGCAATAAGTCCATGTTACCAATAAGATAGCTTCTAGCAGGTCCTAGTCTAGAATATAATAAATTCAAACCCAGATTCTTCTTGGTAACATTTGTGCAAATGTTGTGGATCTCTGTATATGAATTAATTTTGTTCCTATGCCCATCCCTGAATCAACTAGTATAACTGGGCTGCTGGGATTATAGACCTGGATAATATGGTCACTATTGAAAGTCAGTCACTGTAGGTCATAGGATTTAATGCAGTGATTAGCTTAGCTGAAGGCACTATATATTCCTTTGGAGTTCAGATGGAGTACTTCTTAGACCAATGGTCGGCAAACTCATTAGTCAACAGAGACAATTATCAACAGTACAAAGATTGAATTTTCTTTTGAGAGCCGAAAACTGACTTCTGCACCTGGGCCACAAAGTCTCAATCACACTGTATGTGCGTTCCTCCCCGTGGTATTGTGTGGAAGAGCCACACTCAAGGGTCTGAAGAGCCGTATGTGGCTCTAGAGTCGCAGTTTGCTGACCACTGGCTTACACCATGGATTTATAGGGCAGGGAAGTGGATAAATTGAAGTGTTATTATGAGAGGAAGTAGAAATCTCTCAAACTAATCCTAATCTTGGATTGGTAAAACACAATTAACACATGTTTCTGATGCCTTTTTTGATCTCTGACTTCTATCTTGGGTTGGATGATCCAAATCTATGTCTCTACAATCTGTGCTCAGTTAGATATAATATGTTGTTGTTAGTTGTAAGCCACACTATTAATGGCAGAGGCCTTCTTGCAATAAATTTTGTATCTCTAGCACATGGTCCAGTGCCTATCATAAGTTTGGCACTCAATAAATGCTTGAGTAAGGTATGGAATAAATAAATGAATACCATAGTCCAGGCCTTATGTTAAGCTTCAAAGTAGAAGCCTCTCTAACTGCTTTAAAATTAGTTGTTCTATCATTTGTACAGATTTTTAAAGGGATTTATCTATATACCTACTAGTATGTATCACTGGAAGGTATTTTATTAATCTTTGAGCAAATATGCTTTGCTTGATAATGTTTGGTGAAAAATGAATGAATTTGTGGGTTAGGGAATAAATGAATGATGAATGGAGAGTAATTTACTTCCTCAGCTCTCCTGTGCCTCATTACACCCAATGGATTCAGACAGGAAAGATTAAGCAAGAATTCCATCATTGTGCAGTTGAGAAACTAGAAACCCTGGAAAAGCCAAATTACATTTGTCATGGAACTTTCTTCCTGACCTTGACAATGACAGAATAGAATTCAGGCCTCGGACTCTTCATGCAGAGTTACTTTTGCTGAGTTGCATTGTCTGAATTCATACTCAAGCATCTCAATTTTCACTTACACACTGGAAAATTTTGGCTGTTTTAAGTAAGAGAATCAGGGTACATAGTTGATTTCTTTAAAGGACATACAGTGTCTAATAAACTTCCCTCTAATTTCCTATTACATACCCTCAATTTAAAGGTAGAAAGAGAATTTTATTTGCTAGGCTCCAGTAGGACACATTTAATTTTTAATTATTTAGGTTTTAAGTTATATAAAAACTATTGTCTATGTGTCATATACTGCTTATTAAAAAGAGACAAATCCATGTGCAGAAATAGAAGACATAAATCAATACACAAACATTTGTTTTTATTTAAATGTCAACTCCAAAATCATCCGTTTCCTCAAGTTCTCACATAGTGAGAAATCATGACTATTTCTGGTTCCTTCCAGTAACACTTGTAATATTCCTAAATTCAAAAGACCAGGCAGCAAACACATGGGCTTGCACGTAATAAACACTTAATAAAGATTTGCTGGAATGAACTAAATATTAAATACTAAAATCCCTCCATCCTTTTTCTTCTTCTTTTAAACCTCACTTTTAACATCTTGTTTTTATCTTCACTTTTGAACTTCTTTTACTTTTGCTAGTTTGTGACCTTGGATAGGACCTTCCTTAATTAGTTTTAGAGTTAACTCTGTTAAATGGGGAAAATAATTTATTCCACATATTTGCGTATATAACTATACAATTCATTATAGGCATTATGGGATATCCATTAATGAGACAAATATAGCTATAACTACATTACATCTATGTCTATATCATCTATAATCATCTATATATTGCTTGATAGAGCAATCAATACTTATACAGAGATATGTATTTGTCCATCCAAAAAAAACTTTTCAGCCCATTGAGAAACGCAACCATTAATAATGTTATTTTATAAATTTAATACATTTAAAAAGAAGTGTGAAGTTTAATAGGAATATTTAACAAGGATGAGTAAACTAGCCTATAGGAAGCAAAAGCTTCCTTAAGAAATTGGTGGAAATGGGTAGTTTTTATTTTTCTGGACAATACCCCCAAGCATAACATTATGTTAAATTTTTTACTATGGCTGAAAATTTGGAGACTGGTTCTCTAAATTATCTGGATATGATAGAGAAGGACCCTTTTTGCTTTAGTTTTCATTTGATATTCAGAGTGTTTGTGTATGTGTATGTTTCCCTAATGCATATCTGCTCAAGTAATTCATATTTAGATTTTTATTTAAGTACTAATAGTGCTTATCTAAGACAGTTAAGTGAAATCAGTAGCTTATATTATCTAATTTCTGCTGATTTATAATTCAGTTTTCTGTGAAAATATAATTTTAATAATGTAGAATATACTAAGAAACATCTGTTACCTTCCACCTTTATTCTGAAGGAGCACTACATTTTAATCTACATATCATACATATATCTTTTTTTTAATATATATATATATATATATTTTAATATATTTTATTGATTTTATACAGAGAGGAAGGGAGAGAGATAGAGAGTTAGAAACATCGATGAGAGAGAGTCATCGATCAGCTGCCTCTTGCACACCCCCTACTGGGGATATGCCCGCAACCAAGGTACATGCCCTTGACCGGAATCGAACCCGGGACCCTTCTGTCCCCAAGCCGACGCTCTATCCATTGAGCCAAACCGGTCCTGGCTCATACATATATCTTAAATCCTAGAGGTCTTTGAGATAGTCTGCCTTCATCATATTGCTGGTATTTTTTTTTCTAATATTTTCTTGTGATATCATTCAGGCTCTAAAATTAACTTTAAAAAACTGTGGTCAGTCTTTAAAAATCTTTTTGTTTTGAAAATTTAATTTCTAAAATCTATTTTCAGGCTTAGAGAGTTTATATGACTTCCGTAAAGCTCTAAAACCCAAATGGTGGCTGGGATTCCAAACTGTGTCTTGGCTATTCAGTTACTTCCAGCGTAGTGTGTCCACAGCAGTGTTTCGCCTCCCCAGGTCCTAGATTCCCCCTTTGAAATAATTTTAAACAAAACAAGCTATAAAAAAATATAGAGAGAGGTTGTATTTACCTCCCATCCAGTTTTTCTCCAATGATTACATTTTATATAATTATACTAAATTATCAAAACCAGAAATTGGGATTGGCAAAATGGATATGTATGCTTGTATGCTATGTCATGTTCTCACATCTGTATATTTGTGTAGCCACCACCTTGTCAAAACACAGAACTATCCCATCACCACAAAGAACTCTGTCATGCTATACCTTTTATAGTCATTCATGAACTCTGGCAACCACTAATCTGTTTTCCATTTCTAATAATTGTGCCATTTTTACAATATTATATAAATGGAATCACACAGTGTCTGACCTTTTGGCATTGGCTTTTTTCACTTATGGCCTTTGAGATCCATCCAGATTTTTGCATGTGTCAGTAATTTGTTCCTTTTTAATATTGACTAGTATTTTATGGTATTTATTTGCCACAGTTTGTTTAACCAGCTACCAATTGAGGGATTCTTTTGTTGTTTCAAGATTTGGGCCATACAAAAATAAAACTTCCCTAGCTCCCTGTTTTAACTTAAACGCTTTAAAGGCTTTATTTATAAATTCATTCACATTCTGAGGTACTCAGGGTTAGGACTTCAACATATAAATTTGGGGAGACACAACAGCCCACACAGTCCTGGTTCCTATTCTAGCTTTATCTGATACCACCCAGCACAGGGGAGAAATATGCCTATGAGAGCCTGGCATCTAAGCTTTCCACTTAGCCTTTGCTGGTGGCATTGGGGCTGGAGGCCACAGTTTGCTGACGATGTTACACCATATTTTTGTCTGTACTTGTTGTGTTTTGGTCACCGACTTTACCAAATCCAAGTCTGGAACATTTGGGCTAAAGGAAACCTCAGGGAACTCCCTTGTGTTTTTCCTCTGTCCCTGAAGTCTTGGTCCGTCTTCCTTTTTCTATCCAACTTCCCAACTTCAGGTTTCTATGGCAGTTAATAGGAATAATGGGGGGAGAATTACTTATTCCATGTTTTCAAAAGTGGAACTGCAGTACTATTTTTAAATTATTTTTTTTTAAATCCTCACCCAAGGATATTTTTCCATTGATTTTTAGAGAGAGTGCAAGGGACAGGAACACAGAGAGAGAAGCATCATCTCACATCGATTGGTTGCCTCCAGCCCAGGATCATGCAAATAAGGAACAGATACCTTTGACCAGGATGGAACCCGGAACCCTTCAGTCCACAGGCCAATGCTCTATCCATTGAGCCAAATCAGCTAAGGCTATATACAGTCTTTTCAATGATAATTTTCTACAAAAATGTTTATTTGCAACTGAAGTATTTACTTATTTTCTATTTTGACATTGGAAAATAATTACACTATATTATTTATAGATTATTTTCTTAATACTATATAATTTATTTCATTTTGCATAAATTATTTTTATTATATTATTAAAGTTTAATATTGTTGATATTTTTAACAAAATAAAGATAAATTATAATGATTAAAATAATCCAAAGTAGGGTTAATAAGATATTCTAAAATATTATCCTAATAATATTTTAATAAAAACTTAATATACTAACTGGTCATCCAGTTAGTCATTCAACCAATCCAAGCATAATATGCTAATGATATGCCAAGGCTGCTCAACTTGCTATGATGTACACTGACAACTAGGGGGCAGACAGTTGACCAGTCGCTATAGCATGCACTGAACACCAGGGTTCTTATGCTCCAACTGATAGGTTAACTTGCTGGTGGGGTCTGGCCAATCAGGACTAAGCAAAATGGGTCAGACATGCCCTTTAGCCCTCCCAGGGTCCCTCCTGGCTGGCCAACCTCCCGCATCCCTCCCTGGCCCAATTGTGCACTAGTGGGGTCCCTCTGCATGGCCTGCAATCTCTCACAATCCAAGCTGAGGGACCCCCCTCAACGCAAGTATATGAATTTCATGCACCAGGCCTCTAGTTTATTTTTTTATTTTTTTCTTTCATTTTCTTTTATTAACATATTATATGTGTATATATCTTACCAAATCCAATATATGCCCCCCCTCCCCAAAGTTTTGCATCCATTGGTTATGCTTATATGCATGTATACAAGTCCTTCAGTTGATCTCTTATCTCCGCAATATCTCCCTCTCCTCCCCACTGTAATTTGACAGTCTGTTTGTTGCTTTACTGTCTCTGTATCTATCTTTTTGTTCATCAGTTTATAATGTTCCTTATTATCCATAAAGGAATGAGATCATGTGGTGTTTTGTTTTGTTTTTTATTGACTGCCTTATTTCACTCAGCATAACGTTCTCCAATTCCATCCAGGTTGCTGCATATGATAAGAATTCCTTCTTTTTTATAGCAGCATAGTGTTCCATTGTGTAGATGTACCATAGTTTTTTGATCCAATCATCTCCTGATGGGCACCTAGGCTGTTTCCAAATCCTAGCTAATGTAAACTGTGATGCTATGAACATAGGAGTGCATATATTCTTTTTGATTGGTGTTTCTAGTTTATTTATAATTTATATTTTCTCTTATCGCATAATTCTCATTATACACAAAGTTATCAATAAATATAAACAGAACAAATTCAGTAGAGAAATACTATTTAGATGATATAAGGAAAAGTCAGCATGAATAATATTTTGCTAGAGACTCTTCTACTACAACTTTGTCTAAGTTATATTTACAATGTTTGACTCTAATTGTAAACTATCAAATCTCATATTTGAGTACTTGGAGTGCTTTTCACAGTAGGTGTTCCATAATTATTTCCTCTGTTCCTTTCTTGAATATATACGATATTGTAAAAAATATACAGCTTTATATTTCTTCACTGTGTTGAAGTTGATACCATACCAAACATGCCATGTGGAATACATCAAGATAATATCAATAATTTTAGTTAAAAAAAATACTAAAGAAGGATATGAAAAGTAACCAGATTTTCCTGGAAGAATTTTACACTAATTATTTTATTAAATACCCACATCACTCTAATGTTAACTAAGACTGGTAGAGTGTTTTGCTATGATCTATTTCATTAGTTTTTTAGTAGCTAACATTCTTATCCTGGGATCGTTTGCTACCTACCTTATGCTTGCTCTTCCAGATTGCTTCCGCACCTCTTCCATCCATCCTGCCCTAGTACAGGGAGGTGATCATTATAAGTACAAAATCTTGGAAAGGCCTTTGACAGGATATTAGCGGATGGGAAGAGAATGATGCTGCATATTTATTCCCTTCCCTATGTTGCTGCACGTTTTTTATATATCTGTACTCATAACACAGCTCTGGTTGATTGGGCTTTGGGGCTTTTCCATACAAGTACATGTGCTAGAGTCTAGGAGTTCTTCTTTCCCTTTCCCCTTGAAGACGAGTATATCAGGTGCTTCCTATTGTTGCTACCCCATTTCTTATTGGTTTCATGTATAACTATACAAGATTACCTCTTTAATAAAATGTCCTGAGTTACCTCATTTGAGTGTGTCATCTAGATCAAAGTTTTTAAATACAGATTAATTTATATTTGTAATTTTAATGTTAATCCCTTATATTTACAGTTTCCAAAGTAAATTTCAATGTATATAGTTTATATTTTACAACTCCATGTAGAGTACTTTGCATTTCTCTCAATGTTCTAGAGAATATTCCACTTTTAAAATATTGTTATTAAGAATATAGTTTCCAAACATGGTTCATAGTGCAAACAGCTTCCTTGCCTTAATTCAAAGAATAGTGCTTTGAAATTCTGGACTCTAACCTTTTCATAAGTTTAGCCAATTGAAGCCAGCCTACTATGTTAAATATGACAAAGGTTGATAGTTAAATACACACAAACAAAGCAAAAAAAAATTAGGCTATTATATTTTCCCTTTCATGCTACTAGCTTTAGAGTTCTATTTCTAATAATCAATCTTGACTGTAACCAGGAAGAATGTAAAGAACTTTGATAAATGTATCCACCTGCTTGATGAGTCTTCATTGACTTAATTTGTTCGATGTAGATGTAAGCATTTGCTTTCCTTTAAGTTAATAATGCCCTGTGTTTGATGCTTAATTGCATGTAACTTGGCTTGCACAGACTTCTGTGTAATTATTGTTCCAAAAATTAATTTGTTTTGCTCTTTCTGTTTTCCAGAAATCCAGAGTTAGGCTGCTAATTGTGCTTCAGGGTGTTCTTAGGGCAGGTCTTCTGTTTTTGACTAGACTTGTCTCAGTTTCCTATATGACCAGCTGCTCAAGTATACAACCACCATCCATCAACTCTGCATATCCAAACTAACAAAAGCGAATTGTTTTCAGGGTTGCTTCTAAACTGGTAGCTGGCTGACATCCAGCTGCTCTTTGATTATATTATATGCTAATATTCCATAGGTAAATGCCATTGAAACCAGTTAAAAACTATCCTCCTGGTTTTCTTCCCATGTGTTTTGTACTAAAGGAACATTAGAAAATTTAGACCTTTGATATGGTCAGTGCTGAGAAAATTCAAGCACTGTTGTTGCTAGTGAGAAACAAGGCCTTGTAAATAGCATAGCTTCCCAACATTTGAAATGGGATTAATAATTAAGTACCTCTTTTCATTATCACATATGTCTATATAATATGAACATCACAGGCAGCTTTCCCAATCCCTCAAATAACTCTTTGACCCTAGAGGAGACTCAGAATATAGCTTCTCAGTATTTCAGTATTTATTTTATTTGTCATCATTGTAACATTACAAAGATAACCTTGTAGTTTTGGGCATTGAAAAGAACAAAGGTAATCTATCTATATAAAAGTTTAAGTGACCATCACAACCAAGCAGATGACAAAACAGGCTGCATGGGACAACCAGGCTGGCAGGGGGATTAGTGAGGAGCAACCAAACAACCAAGCAGCAGGCTATGGGGAGACAAGGCTAGCAGCAGTGGGGAGCACTTGAGGGCCGCCAGGCTGGCGGGGATGGGGCAATTAGGGGTGATCAGGAAGGCAGGCAAGTGAGCAGTTAGGAACCAATGGATATCCAACCAGGATTGGGCCTAAACTGCCAGTTGGACATTCCCTGAGGGTTCCTGGATTGGAGAGGGTACAGATTGGGCTGAAGGGACCCTCCCTCCTACCCCATGCATGACTTTTGTACACTGAGCCTCTAGTTAATTTGTAAGTGATGGAGAGTGATTAGAGGTGTTAATGTCAAGTGTTTTTTTCTTCTGGATACATATTTTAGCTAAGCATTTGAAATGCGTTCTGTGATTTTGTATCATTGTTTATTTCAGAGGGAGGACACTCTATCCACTGAGCCAGTCTGGCTAGGGCTTCAGGTAGTTCTTTTTAAAATTGTTTTTTATTGATTAAGGTATTACATATGCATCCTTATCCCTCCATTGCCCCCCCCCACCCTACCCCTATTCATGCCCTCACCCCCCTGGTGTCTGTGTCCATTGATTATGCTTACATGCATGCATACAAGTCCTTTGGTTGATCTCTTCCTCTTACCCCTACCTTCCCTCTGAGGTTTGAGCATCTGATAGATACTAATTTGTCTCTGGATCAGTTTTTGTTCATCAGTTTATGCAGTTCTTAATGATGGTTTTTTCCATAGTTTAGTTGTAATTTTGAGATGATTGTGGAAAGATGTACTACATTTCTCTAAACCACCATCTTGACTGGAAGCTGCTATTTCCTATTTATTTATTTATTTATTTATTTATTTTTAAATAATATATTTTATTGATTTTTTACAGAGAGGAAGAGAGAGAGAGATAGAGAGTTGGAAACATCAATGTGAGAGAATCATCAATCAGGTGCCTCCTGCACACCCCCTACTGGGGATGTGCCCACAACCAAGGTACATGCCCCTGACTGGAATCAAACCCGGGACCTTTCAGTCCGCAAGCCAACACTCTATCCACTGAGCCAAACCAGTTTCGGCTGCTATTTCCTATTTAAAAGTTATTAAATTTGAATACCACATGTGTACCTCTTTCAAGCATTTATCATAACATCATTATCATGTTGAAAGACTAGCCACTGCAAGTATCTCCATTTTTCAAAAAGTAGCATTACACCACTTCCCTTTTAGGAAAGACCTGTATAAATACCCATTTTCACTAAGCAAAATACATCTAAAAAGGATTGTTCTTTTCATTAAAAAAAAAAAAAGATAAACTGTGAAAACAGCGTTCAGCTTTTGTTTTCTATTGAGCCATTACAGAGGCCGCACACACCAGGAGCAGTGAGAATAGCCTCCCTAAACGCCTTCCCAGGGAGGCACACTCAGGATCTCAGCATCAAGCCCAGTAGCTTTGAACTGTGTCTGTGAGCATCTGTGCTTTACCTCAATTTATCTTGTACATCTGTTAGCAAGATGAATCCTAGTGTATCAGAAAAAGAGCTCATAGTGGCGTTATGCTCAGTGCAAAGCTGGACAAAATTAGGTTTCTTGATCATGGCACACAAAATAAAGACATTATATTGTATGTGCATTGAATTTTGGATCTGGGAATGCTCAAAAAATTTTCCATATAAGTTCATGGTAATTGCTGCTTCACTTTTTGCCATTTGGGCTTACAACAGGTTTCATAGGAACACTCTACTTTTGTATATTGTGAGAGATTTGTATTCCTTCTTCATCTTTGAGTGCACCCAGACTGTTGTTGCTCTACTTTTAGTGGATTAATCCTTAGTTTTACATTCAAAGCAGGTAGCTGAGGAAAAGAAAAGTGAAATTTATTATTATTAGTCTTTTGTTGATGGCATCTCCATATTCAATCCCACCGTTTTTTCCTTAGTCATGATGATGAAAGCAGATCCTCAAATTTCTCTGCTCTTCAAGGTTAACTACATTGTTACTAACGGCTGGTGATTTGAGGAGCAATGGTAGTTCTCTTTGTATGTGATTAATGAATAAGTGGCTTCGTCATGCTTTGTGTAACAGGGTCCTAAATTTAATTATAAAACTGAATTTATGGAACATGATGTTGGAGGTGTCTGATATTGGAACCATGCGCCATCAAAGCACCAGTCTCCCAGAAACCCATCTTGATAGGCCTGATGCCAGAACCATAGATGACTAAGAGCAAGCAGTATAAATAGAAGGGTGGGGGTAAGTTCTGGGTGAGGCTGAACTCCCAACTCCCACATACTTTACTTTTGTCATTTGCATGGTATCCTGTTGAAAGACACCTCATTTTAGTAAAAATAGTATGCATCTTTTTGTGATTTTTGTAATGGATGTCTGTGATTATTGATTTTACATTGGCAAATCCATGAAGAGGGCAATTTGACTGAAATATTTAGGAGAGATGGAAAGACTAGGTAATAGTTCTTTTTGTAAGTAAGCAGGAATGAGGAGAACAAATCTGTCTGGGAACCACTGATAGATGCATCGAGATGAATTTTCAAATAATTGTGAAGTATTAAGAGGCAGCTTGATCAATCTTCCAGTTCTTTAGTGCATTGGCTTGAGTAGTTATGTGGGAAAATAATGAGCATGCATCAACTCAAAGGGGTAGATGCATATTTTAATCACATTCATATAATGGGCTCTACTGAGGCATACTTTCCCTGATAACTCATTAGGAGGGAACCTATTAGACACTATGATTTCCTCATAGAACTTACATTCTAATGATAGACAAATGAAATCCAATAATAAAAAGATTATATACACTGAATGGCCAGATTATTATGATCTCTAAATGCAGAGATCATAATCTGGCCACTCAGTGTATATCCTATATAATAAAAGGCTAATATACAAATTGTCTCCTCAACCAGGAATTAAACTAGCAAGCAGGCCAGCCAACCACCCATGTCCCCTCCCCCCGGCCAAGCTGGCAGACCCCACCCATGCACGAATTCATGCACCAATATATATATATTAGAGGCCTTTACACACATATACATATACACACACACAAACATTGAGTGGCCAGATTATTTATTATGTGTTCAGAGATCATAATACATAATAATCTGGCCACTCACTATGTCACTATATATTATCAGTTGGTGTTGACTTCTAGCAAGAAACAAACAAACAAAAAAAGCCAAGTCAGAGAGGGCAAAAAGAGATTTTTTTTTTAAAGTAGGGAAAGTTGGCTAGGGAAGCCTCTTTGAAGAAGTGGCCAAGTGGATATCTCAGGGAAAAGTAGTTTGTACCCATAGAGCAGCATGTTCAAATTCCCTGAGGCAGGAGTGTGGTTGGTGACTGCAAACAGCAAGGGGATCAGTATGATGACAGCACAGTCAGCAGGTGCTGAAGAGAAGGATCATCACTTTGTTAATGTACCAGGATTGAGATCACTATAGGGTTTTATGAGTCAGATTAAGGATGTTAGTCAAAAGGGGAAGAAAAAGCAGTTGATAGTTGATGGGAGGTTTTAAATAGTAGTTGGGAAGATCTATAGCAGGGGTGGGAAATATCCCATCATTGGCTATATAAGGCCCATGAAATCATTCGGTCTGACCCTGCCAAGGCAACTGTAGGTGGGGCTCAAAATTCAATAAATCTAGGAGACTTTTTTCATAGCGACATAAATTTATATTAAGTGAATTATATTAAGGAATGATGTTATAAATAGCCAATTGCCCTTGGCAGAAAAAAGGTTCCCTGTCCCTGATCTATAGACTCAATCTAACTACTAGGTGAACAATAGACTGTAGAAAAGTGAAAGTGAAGCAAAGAACAAGTTATGAGGAAATTCAGTAGTCTAAGCAAGATATTGTCCTGCCTTGGGCTAGAGGATCTGCTTCCGTTATTGGCCATACTAATGGCAGGTTTTGACAATCCTCAAAAGATAGTTAAGCACATTACAAAACGTTTATGCTTGCAATTTTAGAAACATCTGGGGATCTGGGTGTCAGTAGAAACTAGTTATGCCACCAAATATTAACGTTCTCTTGGGCAGAAAATGTAAACTTCCTCTAATTTAACATCCAATTTCAACTTTCAGGGCTTGAGCTAAATTATAACAACCTCCACCTATGATTTTCTGTGTTTCCCTGCAGAATAACATAAAAGATGCAAAACATGAAGAATGTATTATATGAACATTAGGCATCTAATACACATTGGAGTGTCTTATGTTAAACTCCTACTAAATCACCCCAAACTACAATTACATTGTAGAGTAAGGTTAGGAGACTCTTTTGTTAGCTCTTTTATTTATTTATTTTTTTACATTGGATAATAAATACATAAAATAACATTTTGTTCAAATCTATTCCAAGAATTTTTTTGTGACTTGTGTTTGATTATCTATCCAAAATCACCAAGTGAGTTAAGCATACCATAACCATTTTAATGATTCAGGAGAGGAAGGAAAAAAAATTGCAGTTTAAATTTTATTTTAATATGATGACTCTTGAGAATTTTATTGACCTTAGTGGACCTTTTGGAATTTGAATTCATTTATAATCAACATAGGGGGAAATATTTGGAAATATATTTAGAAGCTTAAAATACTAGTAATTATTGGACCCTGAATAACTTTACTTACATGACATTTTGATAAGGCCATTGTAAATGAGTCAGAAACACAGATTACATTTCCTTTTGCTTCATGACAGATTTGGACCAAATTCATTTTGGTTTTTGCTGAATCCCAAGCATTTTCCTTCTATTTTTTTTTTTTTTTTGTCTTTAAAATCTCCAATAAACTTGCTAAACCCTTAATCTAGGTGAGCTCACCTGCTTCTCGTCCCCATTGAGTTTAGCCGCAGGCTTTCTTTAATAGCATGTATCTTAGAGAAGGGAGTTTTATACTGAGAATCAGCAGAAGCACAGAGTCTAATAAAAGCACGGGAATACTTTTTTTTTTCTTTTAAACTGGCAGAGCTCTAAGAGAATGATATTCCTAGGTACTGAATCAAATCTATCCAGTATATGAACTCTGTGATTATGAAATTTCAATTAAAGCCATAAAAAGCAACTCTCACAGACACCAGAGCATGTCAAAGAAAAATCAGATGTTCTTTTTCTTTTCAATTGGGAAATACTTATCTAAGTTCAATGACTGCATCCAGGTAGCTGAGTTTACATTTGTTTCCACTCATTATAGAAACAGTTGAATTATGGTAACATTTCCCCAAGCAGCAAAGCTGTCATTCAAAGTGTGATTTTATTGGGGTGCAAATCCCTTTAGCTATTGCTTTAGTCCATTTTTAAAATGGATTTGAAGCCTGAGGGAAAAGTACAAATTAGGACGGATTTTTCTCTTTATGCAATGAACCCAGCCTGTCTTGTGTCTGCAGCCCACTGTAATACCTGCAGGGCACTCATCCACCATGAGAGTCCTCTGTTATCTCATTCTTTACAGAAGCTAGATATAAACACAGGTATCTTTCTTCTTTCTCAAAAATCATTATGCTTATTGGATTATGTCTATGGCAACAGCATGGATTTCCTTACACATTTATAATTTAGTGATTGAAATGTGAGGGTCAGTTTTGAGGCGAAGTTGAAAGGCACTCAGAGAAGCTAAGAATGCAGAAATGTAGCAATATCAATGCCTTCCCAGACCTTCACTTTGGAGGCAGAGGGGAGAATGAGCCCAACTTTTTCAAATTTGAGAACTTGAGAAGGAGACTGTTAGGTAATGATCTGAGTAAGTTTGTGCATAATGGGAGGGTTATATCGATTTCCTTCTGTGTACGTTTTGTTCATTCCTAAATTCTCCTCTGTTGTTGACCAATGGTGAAAAATTGCTGAATCACTTTCAAATCATGTCTTAGTCTGAATGCAAAGACTGCTTTTTGTTATATTTTACATAGAGAAGTTCATGATTTTCTATTATGCCTGAGGAAAATAGTATGAACTGCAATTGTATCAATTTGGGAAAATATTTAGGTCAAATCATGTCTATAGGTTCTATCCCTTTGGATATTACAAAGCTTTATCTCCAGTTTAATATTTTAAAATTATGCTTACTATTTTTTTTTACATAGCATATTTTTTATGGAGTCAGATTTATCCATTTTCCCCTTCGATATTTCTTCCAGTGTTCTGATCTGGGATCAAATATATTTCATCCTAGTTATTCTATGGATTTTTTTTTTCTTGTAGAAAACCCATGTTACTTTTGGCTATAGACACAAGACCCTGCTAACCACAGTTACTTAAGGTGTAGAATTTGAATTAGACTTAACCACTTACTACATTCCACTTGGTTCTCAGCAAGCCAAAGTAGGTAATGTACGGTGTTTCCTCGAAAATAAGACATCCTCTGAAAATAAGACCTAGTGCATGGAAAGATAAGACATCCCCTGAAAATAAGACCTAGGGCAACTTTGGGAGAAAAAATTAATATAAGACACTGTCTTATTTTTTGGGAAACAGGATATTTAAAGTGGGGTCTTCTCATTCAAGAACAGTTATTCTCTTGATTTGTTCATAACTCAATTTATGTCTTTTAGTTAAATTTTAGCACATGCAGCATGTAAGTCTTGCTCAGAAGATCTGATTTCGTCTCAACTTTTTTGCTTGGTGAATGAGACTCCACTAAAAATTTTTAAATTGTTATTCATAACTCTTGGAAATACTTTGTGGTATGCAGATATATTTTCCAGTTATATTTCTTAATTCAAATATTCTAATAATAATTTTTGGTAATGATTTTTAAAAGAGAAGAATGTTTTTCTCACCTGCAAATAATTATGAGTTTTGTCCTTTTCTTCCCAAGATATATCTATATACTTATTTATTTTATTAGTCTTAAGCTTTGGTTTAAACCTACACAACATTACTGATTATAAATATTATTAGTTGTTGTTTTTTTTTCCTATTATGGGAAAAGTTTCCAAAGTATCAATATTTAACATAATGTTTGCTGAAGTCCTACACCCCAATGATGAGGGTACTATAGAGATAATTCTTATTAGTAAGTTTATTTTTATTCAAAATGAGATTCTTTAAGAGAAATTTCTGTTCAATTTTATTTATCGAAATTATTTCAGCATTTTTGAGATGATCAAACAATTTTTTTTGTTTTCTTTCCTATGGTCCTTGATCAAAATCAAACCTGGGACCCTATGGTCTGCAGTCCGTTGCTTTATTCACTGAGCCATGTGGGCTAGGGTTTGTTTTCTTTCTTTAGTTTGAATTGCATTCACCGATTTCCAAATGTTGCTCCAGATAGACATTTCTGTGTAAATGCTCCTTATTCATTAAATATTATTTTAAAATAATGTTTAATGTAAATTATACTTCCAAAAAATAAGGGCTTTTTAATATTCACTAAAATATAAGCTCCAAAAGGGGAAAGAAATTTCTGGTTATGTTCATTGCTGTATTTATTGCTGTATTTCCAATATTTTGAGCTCTGTTACTATATCACATCAAAACATTTAAAGAAAATGAGACTTGAAAAATATTCTATTACATGAGATATTTAAATGTCTAATTCCTTCTAATCTGATCTTTACATCACACAAAACTACCTCACATTAGATACAAATTAAGGAATGTTATTGATCTTTCAGAAAGCAATTATGGATGGTCCTGAGCAGATATTTAAAAAACTACCTTTAATTGTACAGTGATTGCATTGGACAGTATGAAGTACTCTATAGCCTTCTGTTCAATAAAACTGGGACTCATAACATAGTCATTTCATTTGTCAAATTATAATATGGTACCCTATTAATATTGGCTAGATCTCAACCAAATGACTGTGTAGATGTAAAAGACTTAATAACCTATTAGCAATCCCATGATTCATCTAGTCCCCCAGGCTTGTTTCTAATCATAGCTTCTAATATTACATGTAATATTGGAAGTGCATATAAAAAATTTACCAAATTGAAACTGGAATGGCTGATATACATACTATAATAGATAATGCTCTCTTGCAGATTACAATTTATTGCATTTTATTTGTATATACCTATGAAATTCATGTATTACATTCAACTTAAAAATACACACACATATTTTATAGCTGTCAGATCAACCAGTGAACAATTATGTTTGCAAGAAAAATATGTTATTATAGAATAAACATAAATTGACTTCTAAAAATACAAAACTATTTAAGTCAAACTATTAGATAAATTTGCTTTAAGAAAAATATTATTTGCATATTTATATTATCTTTACATGCTAATACTTAATTTAGAGGAAATTACCCAAGTATAACAACCAAGAAGATAGGGAAGTAAAAAAAAATTGTGAAGGGTTTCCAACCTATCAGAGGCATATATTTATGAATAGCATATATCAAGGTAAAAAGACTCCAGGAACATTTGAATAACGTAATTTAACATTTTGAAGATACACTAAGAATAGCTTTAAAATGAAAAGTGTCCACATATCTAAAAAAATTCTTATAGTAGTTTCAGATACTGGAAATAAACTTTGAGAACCATAATAAAATAAAAATTTTCTATTCAACTATATTCTTCCACAGTCAATGGGTGGATCAAGAAAAGTTTCTGCTCTCCTTAACCCACCCACACTCTTGCTAAATGTAAAACATAGTAGGGAATATAGAAAGAAGGATTAGTGTATACGGCTTTTATAAGCTAAGAGAATAAAATACTACACTTAGACAAAGACAGTGATAGTATAAAATCATGCATTTTAATGAGATTTTGCAATTTTTTTTCTCTCACACCTGGAAATTAAAATGATTTATTATAAATATGTCAAATCAATTCAAAGCATTCTACAGTCTTGCTACTGAGATTACAGGAAAATACTCTTTTCTAATGAAAAGTACATACAATAATTTGTAAAAAAATATTTGCAAAATCATGCTTGAGTTGCACTCCAAAAAACCAATTTATCTTAATTATTACAGATTCAATGCTACATTCTCAGTAAAATTTTTGTTAAAATATTTATATGGTTTTGAATATCAAATAGAAAGTCTTTGTATATAAAATGTAAACTTGAAATTCAAACAGTCAGAAGAAGGGAAATCTAGAAACAATTAAGAAAAAAAGACTTCTGGAAATAGCAAGCAATATAATTCAATTTATTGAGGGAAATAATAAGTTGTCACTGTGTGCAGATGGGTACTGTAGTATGTGAGAGGGCCCACAATTTGAAAAGAATGTAGCTCATGATTTAAATATTGCGGGTGATTTTGAATTATGTAAATTATTACTGATGGTCAAATAGGATATGATCATAAATCTTAGCTAGGCTAGTAGTGAAGAAGGGAGTAGGAAAATACTTATCATTTTATGCCTTTTAATGGCTGATACTTACTTTGGAAGAAATTATCGAAATATAATAACCAAGAAGATAGGAAATTAAAATAAATTGTTAAGGGTTGCTTCAATTAAGTATGATTGGTCAAATCATACAGGTTTTATGGGACAATGAAATATGTATATAGTAAAATAAGGCTTGTGAACTCATAGATACGTGATTTTCAATACTTATTAGGGTCAAAATAGTATTCTAATTGGAGACACTTTTGAGATTATAATAAAGAACATATTTCCCATGGCCAAAAGTTATTGGTTGAAAAATATTTGCTCTTCAACACAATGTTTCTCTTGGGAGAAATGTGTTCAAAGTTTGAATAATGCAAATTGTTTGTAATACCCACATAAAAAAAAAAATCTCCCCCCAAATAGTCATAATACTTTGTCATTAAAGTATGTTGGTCAAGTCATTAACCAAGTGGTAATAGTATCCTAACTGCCTATTGTTAAGAAGACTAAATTTAATTTTTGTTTTTTGGTTTGTTTGTTTTTTGCTATATTGTAAATTATACTTATTTTGTGAAGCTTCTATAGAACCAAAGATGCCTTGTTTATAAATAGCATTACTTAATTTTTTTGTAATTAAATATAATATGAATATGTCAGTATACAAAACTGTGCAGAACAACAGAGAAACTAGCCAAGGAATAAATTAAAAATATACAAAATTAAACTATCTATATATATTAAAAACCCCACAACCAGAATGACCAAAATGACCAGAATGACTGGTCACAATGATGCCCTCTGTGACAGCCAACTGGCTCTACCAGGGCCCCAATTGCACCCCCTCCAAACCTCCCACGTTCCCTCCCTCTGCTAGCTTGGTCTGATCAGCCCCCCTTGGGATGGGATGGCTGTGTCCCACTTGTGCACAAATTTGTGTACTGGGCCTCTAGTGCAATATAATCATTAACTTGCAATACATGGAAATCTAACAATCATCATTTTCTATGGATAATGTTTTGTGGCTAAGATAGCTACAAGAATACCTTTCAGCTGAAACTGGTTTGGCTCAGTGGATAGAGTGTCAGCCTGCGGACTGAAAGATCCCAGGTTCAATTCCAGTCAAGGGCATGTACCTTGATTGTGTGCACATCCCAGTAGGGAGTGTGCAAGAGGCAGCTAAGTGATGTTTCTCTCTCTCTATCTCTCAGTGTTTCTAACTCTCTATCTCTCTCCCTTTTTTCTCTGTAAAAAATCAATAAAATATATTTTTAAATAACAGAAAATTATGAAGGCTTTCTAGCAAGACTGGTAGTTTATAAAAATCACCAATAAAGCCATTAAAAAGTAAGATACTGATCAATTCTACTGAATTGGAATTCCTATGTGAGAATCCTGAACACTTTTATTAAAAATAATAGTAATAAGTTATCTGAAGATTATAACATACAGAATTTAAAATGTATACCATGACAGATTGAAGATATATTACAAATGAAACTATAGAACAATTATAGAGTTTTATTTCAATGTCTCAACAGTGAGCCAATCTTGCCATTAGTATTCTCATTTGACACCACATCACATTGATTCCACCACTGTATTATCTGCAAGCTTGTCACTTATCTAAAATTTGTCACATAGATAGTAAATGTATTCCTTTTTGGGAAAGTCAGACATATTCAGATCATTTCTTTACCCTAAGGACCAATTTCCTCATTTTTAGATCAAACAGTATAATGTTTATAAGGATAGGATGTTTCTAAAGGAAAAAAAAATGACAGTGACTCCTCTCATGGTGAAGTTCCTTATTTCCAACTTGTCTCAGATATTCTACTTTGGCAACCAGTCACATTTTTCAAAAGTTCTGACATATAATATGATGTACCTGAAAAGGAGTCAGAAGACCTTCTCATGATTTATGGCAATAGAAAATATAAATTCAACTTAATAATTTGGGTGGTAACTAGAGAATTTTACATATATATATATATATATATATATATATATATATATATATATAGTGACTGAATGATTGAATGACTAGTGGACTGGTTGCTATGACACGTACTAGCCATTAGGGGATAGAAGCTCAATCACAGGATCGGGCTCCCACCTATCTGGATCAGGCCTGTGGGGATCGGGCAGAAACTGGCTATTTGACATCCCCTGAGGGGTCCCAGATTTGGAAAGAGCACAGGTCAGGCAGAGGGACCACGCTGGTGTACAAATCTATACACCAGGCCTCTAATGTTAAAATAATTTAATAGATATTGGAAATCTACTATCTCTAATCCTCATAAAAACATTAACTATGGTATTATATAAACATCAATAAAATAGCAAAACCTGAATTTGAATTCTTATCAAAGACTGAATGAATTTTATAATTTACTTATTATATATATATATATATATATATATATATAATATATATATATTATATATATATAATTTAATCTAGAACTAATACCATTATCCTGAGTGATCATAAAGTACAGAAGGCCTTACTTTGATAGTAATGGATTTTTAAATATATTTTTATTGATTTCAGAGAGGAAGAGAGAGAGAGAGAGAAACATCAATGATGAGAAAGAATCATTGATAGGCTGCTTCTTGCATGCTCCACACTGGGGATAGATCTTACAAACCATGCATGTGCCCAGACCAGAAATTGAACCGAGATCTCCTGGTTTAATGCTCAACCACTGAGCCATGCCAGCTGGGTGATAGTAATAATTTTGATATCAGTCTGTTTAGGCTAGGTCATGAGGTGGGAGTAATAATTATTCACCATCCACTCAGGTGTTTGTCATTAATACAACAAATGTTTATTTTTTGCTTATAGAAAGTCTACTGTGGGTCCATTCTATTATATTATGCAGTTATCATCTGTATTTTCAACATATCAGTGATAATGTCAACTCAGACTGGTAAAGTCTCCAACATTTTGTACTTGTATAATTTAAAAGTTATAGCCTCTTTATTTGGTATGATACAGGAAGAGCACTAGAGGGTCTCATTGAAAAAATCAAATATTATATTTCATAAGTTCTTATAAGAATTGAACTGTAGGCAGTCAAAAAGTTTGTAAAAATGAATATGGTAAAAAGATATGGTTACCAGTTGTAGCAAATAAAAATACATGGTGTATACCTATACTAACAAGTATTTGTTGTTTGTTTTCTCTGAAATTCAAATATAGGTGACAACCTATATTTTATCTGGAAACCTACAAAGCTCAATAATATTAAATGTGGATGCAGTTTTTTGTTTTCTTATTATATAATTTAAGTGGTAAAAAACAACAGCACATTTTATTCTGCTATGATCTCTTCCCATAATATGAACTTTTCTAATTTAGCTTTATCTTAGTGTATTTTTTAATCTAAAGACAATAAATTATGTTACTTTAATAACTAATGGACATAGACACCAGGGAGGTGAGGGCATGAGTGGGGGTGGGGTGGGGGGTGGGGGCAATTTGGGGATAAGAACACGTGTAAAAATAAAGAAGAAAACAAAACAGATGATTGTTGCTATTGCTTGGTTTTGTTTTTTCCTCTTAAAACTGCTCATTTTTAAGGGGAAAAGGGACTGGGGAAGGTTGGCCCCTTCATTCTGATCCTTTCTGGGTACCAGGAGGCCTGGGGCCCACACCTGCTGCTCTCTCCTTGCCTGGGCTCCAGCCACTCAAGCCTAGGCTGGGCAAGGAGGAGACTTGCTCTGCTTCTCAGCAGCAGTTCCTTCTCCTGGTCAAACCAGAACACAGAGAATGGGGAGTCCAAAAACTAAAGTGCAGAGAGTTCCACAGACACTGACCATTGTGAAGACAGCCTGCAGGGCATGGTCCCCTTTCCCTGGGGCCCTGTAGACACTTCTATCTGAGACTGTCTATTGTCAGCAGCTTCCTAAGAAAAGCAAGTTCTGGTTGGTAATGAATAGTGACCTCAGGGGCCGGAAGGGGGCAAAGGGTAAACAGTGCATGATCTAAAATCTGGGGACCCCAGGTTTCAAGAGCAGGGATGCATGAACAGTCCAAAAGGCAGAGTCTCTCCTGGGGAAAGTTGGGTGAGGCTCAGGACCTTACCAGTGAGGCCTCCTGGGGGAAGGCACTGGCTCCTCTGGGTGTGGGAGGAGTCCCGGGTAGGAGCAGGGAGGGAGAAAGCCCTACTGGTAGTAGGGTGTGTAGGCCAGGGCGGCTGGGATTGGCTGATAACCTCATATTCCGAGAGGTAGGTCTCCTCCATCTCAGACAGCAGCTTCAGGGCTTGCTCCTCCTCCTCTGTCGCTCAGTGGCCTGGTGCAGAAGGTTGGCTGCTGGGGCCAGGACTGAGGCTCCGCCAGCTCCTGCCACCAGGTGGAAACGAATAGCAAAAGGTGACAAATACACCTGAGAGCCATGGTACTTCTTATTGCTGCTGCTGGGCCAGGCTAAGCTCGGAAGCCCAGAAGAAAAGCCGATGACTTAGCACACTGCAGGGTTGTGAGAGTGGGTCCCAAAGGTGGGTCCCATACTGATGGGTGACCTGCAGGGCTGGATGCTGGGACCCAAAGACACCAGAAGGAACACCATGTACTACACAGGATGCACAGGAAGCGGACGGCAGCACTGAGCGCAGGAGCAGCACTGTCTGGGGGTTCATGCAGACATCTTTCATCAGGTCCGGGTGCATATGGTAGAATATAAGAATAGGCATGTGGTAGAATATAAGAATAGGCAGATTGGTTGGGAGAAGATCATCTTTACACACCCAAGTGTGAACACAGTAAATCTAAAAATGGGTTCTAGAATGTGTGTGACTCCAATGCAACTGGGAGTTTAAGAATCAATTAAAACTTGGAATTATGGACCACCCTCACAGGTAAAGGAAGTACAATATATAAACAGAGAATATGACCAAATAAGAATACTAATAAAGCATGATTCTTGCATTTAAAAGCCTCATATGGAATTCATTAAAATAAAATGTAAGTAAGCATATACAACTACCATGGGAAGAAGCAAGGAAGGAACCTAATTTTTCTGTAGTGAGTCACAGTAGTCTTCTGAGAGGAGACACATGATGTCAGTCCAGAGGATAAATAGAGACAAAAGTGAGGGACATGGTATTAAGTATTTGGACACAGAAGAAATGCAAGAAAAGGTACTGAGATATTTTGTAGGTGAGGTAGTATGCAGTAGAGTTTTATCATCGTGTAACAATTTAGTGACTGAAAACAACATACATTTATTATCTCAATAGTTTCCACGGTCAGAAGTACAGGCAACTTTTATGTGGGTCCTCTGCTCAGTGTCTTACAAGGCTTCAGTGTAACACATGGCTGGGCTGTCTTTGTCCAGGGGGTCCTCTTCTAAACATTCTTGGTTGTTGTTAGAATTTATTTTCTTTTTTTTTCTTTATTGATTAAAGTATTAGATATGTGTCTTTATCCCCCCCATAGCTCCCCCTCCCTCCACTCATGTCCTCACCTCCCCCCGCCCTAGTGTTTCTGTCTATTAGTTATGCTTATATACATGCACACAAGTCCTTTGGTTGATCTCTCCCCCTTCCCTCCATCTTCCCCTGCCTTCCCTCTGAGGTTTGAGGGTCTGATCAATGCTTTTCTGTCTCTGGATCTGTTTTTGTTCATCAGTGTCTGTTGTTCATTATATTCCACAAATGAGTGAGATCATGTGATATTTATCTTTCCTTGACTGGCTTCTTTCAATTAGCATAATGATCTCCAGACCCATCCATGATGTTCCAAACAGTAAGAATTTCTTCTTTTTTACAGCACCATAGTATTCCATTGTGTAGATGTACCACAGTTTTTTAATCCATTCATCTGCTGATGGACACTTAGGCTGTTTCTAAATCTTGGCTATGGTGAATTGTGAAGCTATGAACATAGGGGAGCATACATCCTTTCTGATTGGTGTTTCTAGTTTCTTGGGATATATTCCTAGAAGAGGGATATCTGGGTCAAATTCGAGTTCCAGTTTTAGTTTTTTGAGGAAACTCCATACTGTTCTCCACAGTGGCTTCACCAGTCTGCATTCCCACCAGCAGTGCATAAGGGTTCTTTTTCTTCCCCATTCTCTCCAGCGGTTATCCTTTGTTGATGATAGCCATTCTGACAGGTGTGAGATGGTACCACATCATTTTTATTTGCATCTCTTGGATGATTAGTGACTTTGAGCATGTTTTCATATGTATCTTGGCCTTCCTGGTGCCCTATTTTGAAAAGTATCTATTTAAGTTTGTTGCTAATTTTTTAAATTGGGTTGTTTGCCTTCCTTTTGTTAAGTTGTATGAGTTCCCTGTAAATGTTGGAGATTAAATTCTTATTGGTGATAATATTCTCTCATGCAGTAGGCTTTCTTGTTGTTTTGTTGATGGTTTCTTTTGCTATGCAGAAGCTTTTTATTTTTATATAATCCCATAGAATTTATTTTCTTCCCATTGTAATACTGAGGTCCCTATTTTCTTACTGAATGTCTTTGCAGTAAGAATGCTTTATATAGAAGCAAATGTAAAACAAAAGAGAGTAGGACATATCTTAGTCTATTCTGATGCATAAAGGATGGAGTTTATGCTCTATTATAATTTTTAGGCACAGAGCTAGTGGCATTCTGATTAAAAAGCTAATTTTGGTCTCTTCTTTCCACTCCCAGCAATTCTGTGACTGGTTGTTTGGATGTATGTTGTAACCACTGTCTGTAGGTATATTGCAAATGTTCTTTTTCTGTTGAATAGTCAAAGCATAAAAGATAGGTAATATTACTCATTAATGAAATATGGGTGTTACAAACCATGCTTAACACTGTACTTAATCTAAACTTATTATATTGACATTTTTCATATAGATTCACTATTCGCTGAGAGAATATGGAAAACATGTTCCTTTTGTTTGCAAAAAATCATTAGTGCAATGCAATGTAGATCAAAGGGGAGTGTTCAACAGAACAGATATAAGTTATTCAAAATGCAGTTAATAAGGAAGGACCACATTTTTCTTACAGAAATTTTTAAATCAATGTCCTAATAAAGCCATTAATAGCAAAATCTTCAAACAGGATGGGATTTTACTAAATAAAAACTACTATTAAGTTTTGGGCATTGGGCAAAACTTGAGATGAAAACCTACCATTTACTAAGTGAAAATGGGGAGAAAGTTTAAAATCAATAACTGTGAATTATACTGTTCCAAAGTTTTCCACTCTTTAATTGTATGTACCAATTATAAAATAGACAAAATTTTTAAGGTAAACATTTATTTCTAGTTTCTAGGCTTATATTTTTATCAATAATAGGTAATAACATCTTTCCACAGGGAGTTGATAGAGAAGAAACTTCTTTTAAATCATTTAAAAACCAGAGAATCTAGACACTTTGATCCTGGTGTAACTCATAGCAAACTTCCTCTTAATATTTTATATAGTAAATATTTTACATTTTCCTATAGAAACCGCACTCATTGATGTCTTTCTTAGAGTATGCTAGTGTAAGTATTGATCACAAGGAGGCTTAAGTCAGGTTAAGTTTCCCACCCCACTTACCCCCAAAATGCTCTTAATTATCTTTTTATAAAATATAAATGACCTGGGAGTGCATATAAGTATCAAATCATTTTTTAAAAACCCTCCCATTTTTCTGTGATAATAAAGCCCATGCTTTATTCCATTGCATCCTCCCAGTTCTCCCATGTTACAGACATTTTATCACTCCTCTCTACTAATCAAGAGCTTGAAGCACAAGATCTGCCATTTTATATCCTGCAAAGCAGGAACTTCACTCTAGGTCCATTTGATCCAAGAGCCTATTCTAATTACTTCCCAAACTCTATTCTTTACCTGAATAATTGATCTGAATAAATTATAAAAGTACCAAGATATTGATACTCAGCCGGAGGGCTGGCCAGGCATAGGTAGTGGTCTTAGGCCCCTTGAGCTGGTCACTTTGGTAGCAATCCCAGAGGTATGGCAGAAATCTTGTCATTCTTATGTTAGCCACCACATTAAAACTTGGGCAAGCATTATTCCTAGCTCAAAGAATACCACTGTGAGTTGCACAGATAAGAAATTGGATATTGTGGAATTTAGATCTTAGGATGGCATGGGATATTTTTTTAAGAAGTAAACAAAAATATGTCAGAAATATACAAAAGTAAATATTTTAAAAGTGCAAGCTCAAGTGTTGTTAATTATTAAGTAGTATCAGTTTCAGAAAATTTAAGATTAATAAAATAGCATTATCTACTATGGAGCCCATATTAAAATTTCCTCATTTATGTCATTGATGTCTTTTATAGACTTGTCTCAGTATATTACATATTGCATATTAATTGAGATGCCATTTAACTCTTGTTTAAAATGGAAAATGTTTACACTTTTTACTTTATTTTTTATAATAGCTTATTGATTTTTTAGAGAAAGAGGAAGGGAGAGGGAGAGAGAGAAAAACATTGATGTGAGAGCATAAAATCAATCAGTTGCCTCATGCCCCCTGCTAGGGATTGAGCTGATAACCCTGGCGTGTGAAAACTGAACCATCAATCTTTAGGTGCACTGGATGATGCCCAACCAACTGAGCCACACTGGCCATGGCCCTACTTTTTTATTTATATGACATCAACATTTTTTAGGAAACCAGACCAGTTGTTTGGGAGCATGTTTATCAATTTGAATTTGTCTGGTTAGTTTCTCATTATAAACTCAGATTAATGTTTTTAAATAAGGATACTGCTTAGGTTACATTGCCTATTGTATATCCTTTCCAGCGATTCACAGTTGGAGGTACAGAATGTCAGTTTATCTCAGTTTATCAAGATACCAGCCAGCTGCATCGAGAGACTTCAGCTTCCAAGCGCCCTCAAACCAGTTGGCAGAATTCATTTCCTTGGAGCTGTATTGCCACAGTTCATTTTTTAGAAAACTGTTAGTCTGAGATCACTCTTAGCTCCTTGAGAGTATGACATTGAAAACAAGGAGAAATGATGCCAGGGCAGAATGCGAGATTTTACCATGTCACTAAGAGTAAGTCACAGTCTTGACAGGTGTAGGTTACCTAATAATATTTCTCATGGGAGTCCAGTATATACCTAATGGTAAAACTGGTGTGTTATTCATCATCTTTAAAGGTATCAGTGTATATATCTGTGTACCTATATTTATACCTGTGTAGATCTGTTATTTTTATATCGCAAATGCACATGCATGCTGATAGAACATAATATAGTCATATAAATAAGAAAATATAAAGCCAGTTAATAATAATATCCAGGAAATAAAATAGTTAACTGCTCAGGATATATTCCAGTTACTTTGTTTTCTATTTATGTTGACACACATACTGATTTGATTGAGAATGTTATGATTCTAAGTTTTAGCCTCCTTTTTTTAAAAAAATCCTCAACTGAGGATATTTTTACATTGATTTTTTAGAGAGACTAGAAGGGAGGGGGAGAGACAGAGAGAGAAACATTGATGAGAAAGAGATACATCAATTGGTTGCCTCACCCAGGCACCCCAACCAGGACCAGAATTAAGTGTGCAACTGAGGTATGTGTTCTTGACCGGAATCAAACCTGGGACCCTTCAGTCTGCAGACTGACTCTATCCACTTAGCAACACTGGCTAGGGCATTTAATCTCCTTTTTAACAGCCTACGTTTTATATTGCAAATCTCTCCTGTGTCATGTGGTCTTATATTTCATTATATAAATGACTTCATGGTGACCCTCTAAAGCAGAGGGTGTTCACTATTCAAATTCGCTATTCTGGACATACAGGAAAATTACACTGTCCAGTCTTAAGTATGTGCCTAATTTTGAAATACTGCATATGCCACTAGGGTCGTGGAATAGGTAAACTGGAACTGATGTTTCGGCAAATGTCAAGGCCAGTAATGTAAACAGATTGAATAAAATTCTTGTTTGTGTACTGCTTGGTAAAAGAACCATCCTGATTTGTCATTGTTATTAACCAAGCAATAATATACAAACAAACCATGTGGCCTTCAGACAAGCGTTTATTAAAACGTAAGCTCTTCTTCTGGGAGGTGGAACTTGGGAAAAGTATAATTGGTGCTGTCATCTTTGTTCTAAACCAGTAGACTATTTGTGTTCTGTGGTCAATTATTTCTGAACTTCCCAATTCAGTCCTCACTATATGAACCATTGATAGGTCCAGAAATAGCAAGGTGAAAAGCTCTGGTGACAAATGAGGCAATATATAAGGACCATCCAGTGGAGTAATAAAATAACAACAAAGAAAAACCCTAAATCCCTCATGTTATTCTTGTGAAAAACATGAACTCACGCATGTGACACATTTTCCCAAAAATATCCTTCAACGAAAAAGTCAGGAAACTGGCAAGTTAGCACTTCTGTGTGCTTTAGAGAAATGACCTTACTAGCCTTTCATTTTCTTTCCTACAGTTTCACTCACTGTTTTCCAGCGATGGTGTTTTTTTAGTTGGCATGCCATGCAAACCAATGTTGTTCCTTTTGCTTATGATTTCTCCTTGACATTTACCTTTCCATCCATGATCTGTTTTCCCGAGCAGCAGGGCTTTCCTCTCCTTCTGTGTCACAATAATAAGATCAAAAGGGTGGACATGGGATGCTCAGAGCCTGGTCTTCTATACCGAGTTCAGCCGCCAAGGTTAGGTCTATTATTATTTTACATTTACCATCTTTTGAGTTGTGCCTGTGGAAAAAGAAATAAATGTCTTCTAAATTCACATTTTCCTTCTACCTTCCCTCGCCACCTTTCTGCAGCTATAATGGCCAGGAAAACAAATATTATTTTGACAGCATGTTCCCACTAATATACATAAGGCTGGGTTTTGTACACAACAATTATTCTCGAGTTAGCCAGTTTTAAAGGACAGTTAACAGAGAAAATCACACACCTTTAAAGTGATAGAGTTAAACCTTTTTTCTTCAGCTGTTTCTTTCTCTTGCTGTGAGCAAACACTTATTATAAATGTCAGAGAAAGAACATGTCCTAAGAGATTCTTGTCCTTTCAGTTTGAATGTTATGGCTGTTCTTCTGAGGAAGACTGTTGCAATGTTTTATATTCAGACTAAAATATGAATTTTATTTGACCTGAAATTCCCCAGAAGCCTTTTGTGTTTCATCTTGGAGAAGTACTTTATGTAGATAATATAGCTATTATTAACTTACTTTAACAAATGTAAGTTGCTCCCCTAAGAATTATCAGTTTATATTTTATAGTATATCCTCAATGGTCCAACATCCTCTTATGTTAGCTAGAACACTGTGTGGGCAGCTATGTTAGTCAGCAGAATTACTAATCCAGGGGGATGAGTAATATGTCTCAACATTTTCCAAAATCTATATACACATAAATAGCCTTAAAATTCTCTTGGATATTTTTCAGAAAAATGAGGAAAAAGTAAAATGTGGAGAACATTTAGAACTTGTGTTAATTCCAAACAGTTTAAAAATAACACAATGAGCTACATGGGAATTTCAATTTGGAAAAATATATAATAGTGGAGGAATTTATATATTTCAATGTATCATCAGTTTGTATTTCAACAATAATAGCTGAGGGCTAATTTGAGATGATTGTACAGCTAATTGAGGAGGATGCCAGGGTACATTTTATTTTATTTTTGTTTTTCATAGGATCAGGTACTTTGTAATTTTAAAATAATATTCTCAGGAATTTTGTTATAACTTAATTGACATATTTAGCTATCAATTTTATATTAAAACCTCTTGATTATGATTGATATACAAAGTTTTAGGAGATGAGAGTTACAATAAAATGGAAAGTTATAAAGATAAGGAGCACTATGATTTCCTGTTTCTTTGAAGTACTTTTCAAAATATATTGGCCCTTTTGAGCAAAATACTCTGTGTGTGTGTGTGTGTGTGTGTGTGTGTGTGTGTGTGTGTATGTGTGTGGGGTGTGTGTGTGTGTGTGTGTGTGTGTGTGTATGTTAGATTGCTTTACTGGCTTGATTCCTCAACCATCATTTCAACCATACATTTACTATAGCCTCGTGTTGAGTGAAGTATATTTTCTACCCTTGACTTTGAAATGGATTATGTGACTTGTTTTAAGAAGTTGAAGAGTCAGGAATGACTGTGTCATTTACAAATCACAGATTTAAGATGCCTTGCCTTGTTTTGTGTGTGCCTTTTTTTTTTTCTTTCATGTTTTCTCACTCTACCATTATCATAAGAACCTGGAGAGTGTGGATAGAGAGACATATGAAGCATAGCCACCCGATATTACCCATAGTTCTTTAGTAGGATGCATATCAGTTCTAGCCACTCCTTATGAAATGGATTCATCCAGTTGGTCCTTGCTTAAAACAGCCTAGCCCTACAAAGTTGTGTATATGTGAGAATAAATAATTCTCACTAGGATTGGATTTAACAGTTTTTATGAGGTATAATTGACATGCAAGAAACACCACATATTTAAAGTGCACATTTGGATAAGTTTTGACATATGTATACGTCCATAAAACCATCATCACAAATTGCCAATCCCAGATAATGAACATAATCACATTCACAATTACAGACTTTTCTCACACTCCTTTTGTTTATTTGCCCTTCTCACAGCTCATTGCCCACCTCATCTACAGGGAACTACACATCTGCATTTTATAACTATAGTAATATTTCCCACAGTTTTATCTAAATGAAATAATGGACTAGCTACTCTTTTTTATCTATCTTTTTTTTTGTCAGCAAAATTATTTTGATAATCATTGATGTAGTAGCATATAACAATAGTACTGAGTAATTTTATAGTAGTGTGTGGATATTCCATAACTGTCCTATTCATTAACCTTTAGATCCCTGTTTGTGTTGTTTCCAGTTTAGGGGCTATTAAAATTAAAGCTGCTACAAACCTTCAAGTACAGTATTTGTATAAATATATTATTTCCTTTCTCTCAAGTAAATGCCTAAGAGTAGAATGACTGAGGCATATGGTAAATGTATGTTTAACTTACTTTAAAAATTGCCAGACTGTTTGCCAAGGTGATTTTACCAATTTACATTCCCAACAGTAATGTAGGAGAGTTCTAGACTATCCATATGCTGGCTAAATTGACATGGTCAGTCTTTTTTAAAATTTTAGACACCCCTAGTATATAGTGATATATCTGTGAAATTTTAATTTACTTTTCACTAATGAACTGGGAAGTGTGCCTATTTGTCATCCATATATCTTCTTTGGTGAAGTGCCCAAAACTTTGTCCACTTTAAATTATTAGTGAGTTTTCTGAGTTCCTTGTATATTCTGGATACAAGTATTTTGCCAGGTATGAGATTTGCAAAATTTTCTCCCAGTGTCTGACTCATTTTTATATCCACTTAGTAGTGTTTTATGAAGAAGAGACATTTTTTAATATTATTGAAGTTAAATTTATCAATTTGTTCTTTCATGAATAGTACTTTTTTTTTTAATCTGTTAAATTATTCCAGAAGCCAAGGTTCCATTTTCCTCTGTTTTCAAGTATATTTTTTTTTGTTTGTTTGTTTGTTTTTTGTTTTAGGCATTAAATTTGAGGCTATGATTCAGCTGAGGTAAGTATTTTGTATGTTATAGGTTAAAGTTTTTTTGGTTTTTATTTGTTCGTTTTGCATATTGTTATACAGTAGTTTGACAGCATTTGTTGAAGATATTGTCTCTTCCTCATTGAATTGACCTAACATTTAGAAAAAAGTCAGCTTGGACTTTATTTGGTATTTTGGCATTAAATGAGACTTTAGTTGTATTGCCTGAAATCCCTTTGTCAGGTTTATACACTGCTTCTATTTTCAGTTTGCCGAGAGATTTAAACAGAATCAGGTCCTAAATTTTGTAAACTAATTTTTTTTCTGTCATCTCTTGAGATGAACAGTTTTCTCTCTTAAATGGTGAATTGTGTTAATTGACTATAGAATGTTAAACTTTATATTTTGGGAATAAATAATTTTATTTGTCAATGTGACAGGATCACAGGGTTCTCAGATATTTGGTCAAATCTTATTGTGGATGTTTTGATGACAGTGTTTTGGATGATATTAACATTTATTTTATTATTTATTTACTATTATTTATTATTTTTATTTAAATCACCTATAGTCTGAGTCAAGTAGGTTGCCCTCCCAACTTGATGGAACTTGTCCAATCCTTTAAGGGCTTGACTAAAACAAAAAGTCTGGCTCTTTCCCGAGAAAGAATTCCTTTTGCCTTATTGCATTTGAACTGAGACACTGGGTTTATCCTGCATTCCAACTTGAATTCAAACATTGGCTCCTCCTGGATCCCAATAATGCCAGCCTTTGGATAAGAACTATATCATTAGCTTTCCTGGTTCTTAGGCCTTCAGACTCAGACTGTAATTAAACATTACATTTCCTGGGTCTTCAGCTTGCTGACTCAGATACTGAAGCACCTCACAACATATGCTATTATTTTCATACATCCTATCTAATAAAAGAGTAATATGCAAATTGACTGTACCTCTGCTACTCCCACAAGCCGTGCCCACATGCCAATCAGAAGTGAATATGCAAATAAACCCAACCATTATGCATCCATGGAGAGCAGGAGGGAAGTTTGGGTTTCCCCAGCAATGGAGGAAGCCAAGCTTTCTGCCTGCCCTTGCTGGACTAGGCCTCCACTCAATGCTACAAAGTTTCAATGATAGAAGATAAATAAATCCCAACAGAAATGGCTGCCACCATGAAGAGAGCAGAAGACTTGGTTCTGCTCCAGGCTACAAAGTTTCAATTATAGAAGATAAATAAATCCCAGTTACCAGGGCCTCCACTTGGGTTACCAGAGGGTATGGCTGGCTTGCAAACAACAATAGGCCCCTTGCCCATTCCACCCCATTTTCCAAGTGAACCCTCACCATGATCCGGAACACCCTTAAGGGCAAACCAGCTGGCCCCCACTCACGCACCAGGCTTCTATCCTATCCAATAAAAGATTAATATTCAGATTGTCCATCACTCCAACACACAAGATGGTTGCCACCATATGATCAAAGATCCTGCCTCCACAAGATGGCCACCACAAGATGGCCAGCAGGGAGGGCAGTTGGGAGGCACCAAGCCTGTAAGGGAGGGCAGTTCTGGGTGATCAGGCCAGCAGGGGAGGGATATTGGGAGGGACCAGGCCTATAAGGGAGGGTAGTTGGGGGTGATCAAGCCTGAAGGGGAGGGTAGTTAGGGGTGACTAGGTCTGCAGGGCAGGGAAGTTAGGGGTGTCCAGGCCTGCAGGGAAGGGCAGTTATATTATTATATTTTTAAAACAATTATGTTAGAGGATTAAAAATATAAGAAATATTTTATATTTACTCACACATTTACATTTTTTGTGTTGATATAAACTTCCATCTGAAATTATTGTCCTTCTTCCTGAAGGATTTCTCCTTGATATTTATAGTATTGCAGATCTGCTAGTTATTATTTCAGCTTTTGTATATCTGAAAATGTCTTTATATTGATTCAAGTTTTTAAAGTTTATTGGTATAGAACATTAGATCACCAGAGGTGTGTGTGTGTGTGTGTGTGTGTTGCTTTAAAAATGTTCGTTTAAATCATGTGCTTAAGGAACAAGTAAATAGCAGTTCCAAGATTTAAAAAAAAAAGAAAAAAAAAGAAAGAAAGAAAAGAGATGCTGCTTCATTGTTTTCTTACTTGCATTGCTTGTGATGAGCAATCTGCTATTATCATTTTTGTTTCACTGTATGTAATGTATTTTTCTCTAATTTTAAGATGGATGTTTATCTCTAATTTTAAACAATAAGATTAATTGTACTTCTTGCATGAAATTCATTGAACATGTTGCATATGGGGGTTTATAGTTTTTAACAAATTTGGAAAATATAGCTAATATTTTTTCAAATATATTTTGTAGCCCTCCTTGTCCCTCAAAGACTCTAATCATACTTGTATCATCTCTTGATGCTGTATCACTGCTTACTGTGGTATTTCTCTAAACCATAGATTCACATGAGTACAAGTTAAGATATTGGATTGTGCCGAAACGGGTTTGGCTCAGCGATAGAGCGTTGGTCTGCGGACTGAAAGGTCCCAGGTTCGATTCCGGTCAAGGGCATGTACATTGGTTGCGGGCACATCCCCTGTAGGGGGTGTACAAGAGGCAGCTGGTCGATGTTTCTCTGTCATCGACGTTTCTAGCTCTCTATCTCTTTCCCTTCCTCTTCTCTGTAAAATATCAATAAAATATATTTTTTTAAAAAAAGATATTGGATTGCTTATGTCAACTCAGATTTTTGTTATTTCTCTTTACACTATTAAACAAAGCAGTAATTACTTAAATACATTGGGTTATGTTTATTTTAAGACTATATTTATTATGAATATCAGATCTTTTTATTTTCAAATAAATATTATTCTGAATAATAGTATTAATCAGTATGCATTTTATTGTCATGAATATACTTCAGTAAATGAGTAAACATATTTTTTTATTAAATGAATGATAATGTTACTGGCTTGGAAATCTGCTGTCGCAATAAAACACTAATACCATTAAGCTATATTGGCAATATTTTCAGATTATCAGGCTGTCACAAAGAGATAATATATGAAATGCACTGAAATATAAATTACTGAAGCTAAGAACTCCAATATTTTTTATTTTGTTAGGTCTGAATACAAGAGACTTATGATGCTAATTACACGCTTAGTGCTGGATGTTTGTGCTTACATTGTCACTCTCTATGCTCCTCAGTATTGTTTCTTTGTGTGTTTTTGTTATTGTTTGTTTGTTTGTTTTTTATCCTCAATGTCTTTATTCACCATGATCATTAGATATGTTCTTTCCATTCTGAGGCCAGAACCAAGTCACTGAATTCTATTCTATCTGTACATTTGAGAGAACTACACAATATAAACAATAAGTAAGGCAAAAATGGGAAGGTTGATTTATTTAATCAGATATATACTATTATTCCTCTGGAAAGAAATGATGTCTGTCTTGCCAAACAGTAAGTATGATTTTAAAACAAAACACTGACAAGGTTTCCACATTCAAATGCAACCATCAGAGTTTTCTGGACTAGAAAAATGTTTGTTGATATTGAATGAATTCTACTTATAGAAACAAATAGCATGGTATTGTTTTAGCTAGCTCTCTTGGTAATAGCTTTATTCTGTATTCTTCCTCAATGTAACAATACCCTGTAAGACAAGAAAGAGTATCAGCGTGTTCAATCTTTTGATTTCACCTGAAATGAAGTTGCTGTGGCCCTAATAAATATCTCTGTGTTGAGTTGATTACATGTTTGACATTTGTAAAGGGATGAAAGAAGCCTGAGATATTGTTCCTGTGATAAGTGGAAATGTGCAGAGAAAACCCAACTTATAACTATACAGAATTGTTATTTTTTCTTTTCTTGTCAGACTATGTTGTACTCAGAGCTGTTTTGGGAATCTGACTCCTGTTGTAAACTATAATTAGAGAAAAAGTCAAGAGAATTGAGAGGGCTTGGTTAGGTCAGAAAGAAGTAATAACAAAGGCTGTCTTCTCAAGAATGCAAATCAACACACAACATTAACTATCTTTTGACTCACTTATAATCCTGGGTTAGCTATCCAGAGGATTGCCAGCCCCTTTCTTCATGAAAGAAAAACATACTTTTATATTATTCTTGTCTATAGTTAGAATAGAGGGCAGTGTTGCTAAGGCAAGGGACAAGATGTGCTAACATTTATTAGTTAGCATTTATTGGCTATGGAGACATAGAAAAGTCTATGTCCTTCTTGAGGCTGAAGGATAGAAAATAACAGCTCTTATATACCCTGAGTGGCCAGATTATCATTATTATTATTATGATCTATGAACGCATAATAATCTGACCACTCAGTGTATTTGTATCTCAACTGGGTACCAAAAATATTCTAGACTTTTGCTGGAGATCAACCACTTATTTGCCCTGAGCTTTCTATCAGCCAGTGCAAAGGGGAAAACTGATCAGGTGCACAATTTATAGTATCTTTGATATCAAATAAATGAGGTACTCAGGCGTCCAGAGATCATAATAATCTGGTCACTCAGTGTAGATTAACTTGATAAAGGAAATCCTGTTCTCTTTTCTTCTGATACAATAAAACTTGACATGGCATAGTCTGGGGAACATATAACTAGATAGCAGAGTTGGGAGAACTCTGATATTTGGATATTTCTGACTCAATACATCCAAAGCGCCTCATGTTTTGGTAAGTTATCAAGAATATTGTCATATATGAAAGAAGGTTAAATAAGAATTTCCCAGACAGTCATTTAGAAGGATGTTCTCAAAGCCTCTCCAACTGATCTGCCTCTTCTAACCTTCAATGTATTGGGTCTAGTAATAATTAATGTCGTTTTTAAACATTCGTTTAAAATCTTGCTTGGCGTTGACTTGTATTGACATAACCTTCAAACACGTGGTATCTACAGAACGTGTGAAGTGCAATTAACAAGTTTTGCTTGAAAAAGTTTGTGTTTGGTTTGGTTTTTGTTGCAAAACTAGGGCTAAGAAGATGGCGGATGAAGAGCATATTCGGCACTGCATGCTTTACGAGTTCCAATTAGGAAGAAAAGCAAGTGAGGCTGCAAAAAACATCTGTAGTCCTCTTGGTCAAGATGCAGTTAGCGCCAGAAAATGCCAGCATTGGTTTGAGGAATTTCGCGAGGGAAATTTTTTGTTAGATGACTAGAGTGGTTGAGGCCGTGTGTCCAATTTTGATCAAGAAGCTCTTCAAGCTCTTTTGGTGCAAAATCCTCAAATTACCCAACAAGAGCTTGCGACAACTTTAAATTGTTCACAAAAAACAATTTCCAATCAATTGAGTGCACTTGGCAAAGTCCAAAAGTTTGGAAAATGGGTTCCTCATGAGTTGACAGACAACAACCGTAATCAAAGAGTCATAATTTGCAGTTCGCTCCTCTCTCGTCAAAACCGTTTGCTGTTTTTAGAGCAAATTGTTACCGGAGATGAAGAATGGGTGCTGTATGTTAATTTGAAAAGGCAGCCTCAGTGGTTGGACAAAAATGAGGCTCCGCAGCCCACGCCAAAACCTGACTTGCATGCGAAAAAAGTGATGTTGTGTGTTTGGTGGAATTTTAAAGGAATTCTTCATTATGAACTTTTACCATCTACCCAAACCATTACAAGTGCAGTGTATAGTGCCCAATTGGAAAGGTTAGCCCAAGCTTTAAGAGAAAAAGAACCCGCGCAGATTAATCGGAAGGGCGTAATTCTTCACCATGATAACGCACGACCACATACTGCAAGAATCACTGCTGAAAAACTGCGCCAGTTGGAATGGGAAGTTCTCCCTCAACCTGCATATTCTCCTGATATTGCCCCTTCCGATTACCATTTGTTTCCTTCTTTGCAAAACTTTCTTCTTGGAAAAAAATTTAATAATGAAGAATGCCTCAAAAATGCATTGACCGAATTTTTTGCATCAAAATCACAAGAATTTTACAACAGAGGGATTAAAATGCTTCCTGAGCGTTGGGCACAAGTAGTAGAAAACAACGGCAACTATACTGTTGATTAAATTTTGTTGTATTGTTTAAATAAATTTGATTTAAAAAAGTATTAGAAAATGACATTAATTATTACTAGACCTATATAATTGTTGATAAATATGATTTCTCTATAAGGTCACTATTAATTGTCCTTTTGAAACTTGGGAGCAGGGTATTTAAAATTTACTTCTAATTATGCATTATTTTTCATATTTTTTAGCTGAGTGATTTTCAAACTAATTCAACTGAGCTTAGTTGTTAAGACAAGGACAGCTATTGTAGGCAAGGTAGAAATCAATTGCTGGCCTTATACTTCTTACCTATTTTAATAACAGCTGTTCAACTCTTAACAATTTATGTTTTCTTATATCATTTTGACTGAAAACTCATCAGCTCATCCTGTTCTGTGATATATAGATCAGGTGCAGAGGAAATATTGAGAAGTGGAAGTAACTGTGCTTTCATTCCTTCTTGTACTCAACAAATCCTTTTTGAGTGCCAATGTAGCTTAAGATAGCAGCAAGCCACAAAAAGGTTTATCTGTTTTTTAGTGGAAATAAAATAAATAGACAGAAGTAAGGTTTCTACTGTGGTGATCTTGGTAGGGTAGTAAGGGATGCAAAAGAGCAAATGGAGCCATAAAATTAACCTAGTATCTGCCCTCACTAGAAAAAAATTAATGATTTCCAGTACATGAAAATGCATCCTAGAACTGTTTGTTTGGCTTCTGAGTTTTTTATTGGTATCGTTTATACCTTTAATATAATTAAGCAAAAACATTCTTGTGAGACCTCAATAACCCCCATCATTCAGCATTGAATCATATATATAATGGTGTTCATCAAAGTGTCAAATATGAAATATTTTACATAACAGTTTTGATCTCCTGAGACTTGTAACAAAACAAAGTCTGGCCTAATTTTCATAATAAACCATCTGCATTAATACTTAATTTGCATATAGTTCCCAAATTATGGGTATTAACTTCTTTAAGGCATATTAAAGGCTCATAAGTATAAATGCTTTATTTTTGGCATTATTACTTAAAAAGTGATGTTAATAATACTTTTTTGTTAATGAGGTTAATTATTAGAATAATTTTTTTGCAATTTCAATAGGATTTCCCACTTTAGGGGAAAATAAAAACAAGTTCAAACTTTAGTAAAATTTTTCAAGTCGAATATTTTGATTTTACAATAAAACTAATATACTTTCAATTTATTTTTAAAGGTTCTTTTATATTAAGCATTCAATGTCATGCAGAAATTAAATATTCTATTTAATAAAGAGGGAATATGCTAATTGACCACCATTCCGTCACAAAGATGGCTGCACCCACAGCTGAGGCCAAGTTCCCGTAAGGAGCCTTAAGGACAATCAGCAGGGACATGAGGCTACGCCCCCACCACCACCACCACCACCTGACAGAGCTTGACAGGGACCTCAGGCAGCGCCCCCCCCACCTGGTGGGGCTTGACAGGGAACCTCAAGGTGCACTTCCCATCCTGGTGCTGAGCTAGGGACCTCAGACTGCTTCCTCCACCAGGTGGGGCTTGACATGGAACTTCAGGCTGCGCCTCCTGCCAGGCAAGGCTGGATGGGGGACCTCAGGCTGCTTCCCGGAACCCCAGCACTGGGCCAGGTGGCCTGAGGCTGTGCCATCCTGCCTGCTGGGCTTGACAGGGGACCTCAGGCTATGCCCCCCACCCAGCAGTGTTTACCAGGGGACCTCAAGGTACACCCCCAGTGCTGGGTCAGGGAACTCAGGCCGTGCCCTCGCCCAGTGGGGCTTGACTGGGAACCTCAGGTTGTGCCCCTCTGCTGGTGGGGCTTGATGGGGGGCCTGAGGCTGCACCTCCCCACATAGCAAGGCTTGACAGGGGATCTCAGACCATGCTCCCAGTGGGGAGTGACAGGAGATCTTAAGCCATGTTCCACACTTGGCAGGGCTTGACAGAGGACCTAAATGCATGCCCATGGCCCTGGTCTGGCCTGGGGGACCTCAGGCTACACCCCCTGTCCTGGAGACAGGCTAGAGGATCTGAGGCTATGTCCCCTGCCTATTAGGGCTTAATAAGGGTAGGACTGGCCAGGTCTGCATCTAGTCCAATGTGGGGGGTTGGGGGGAGAGAAGCAGCTGGGTCTCAGGTGATTTTGAGGTGCATGTGGGTGGGAGGGGACTTGACTCTGGGTCCCATGGTGCACCCCAGACTCTGATAGGAGGATGGTTTTCATATACATTTTACTAATTTTCTTTTATCTCTCTAATACTTCTATTATAGAGAAAGGGCAAATAGCAATATTAAATTATTTCCTCTAATTAATCCCTTTTAATGTGCATGAATTTTGTGCACAGAGTCACTAGTATTCTTATAATACAGATTAATCATTCTGATTGCTGTTTTAGTAACTGTCTTCGAAAACTGTTAAATTAAACATAAGTCTATACTTGAAAAATAGAGAATTTATATATTAAACTAGATAATTTAAACCAGAAAATATCAATATTTTTTATATTTTGATATCAAAATATTTCTGACTCAATACATACCACTAATTAAGAACAATATTGTGTAGTGAAAAGGTTCACATGTCATGGTTTATAGCCCTCAAATCTAATTCATGACATTGAGAAGCTGACTGGACCTATGTAAGCCTCAGTTGCTACAAATTTATAATGAGGGGACTGTTTATGGATATAAATGCTATGTGTTGGGATAACTGCTGACTGTTTTCTTTTTATCTTTATGATAAAGTTAATGGTTATACAAAATGTGCTTAACTAAAGATATTTTCTTTTGCAGATACATGTCAAGCATATCCAGCTGAGAATGATTTTAAAATTATGTTGTGCTTACTGTGATGTCAAACAATAGTCCAGGGACTTTTAGAAGTTGTAACTTAGTTCATGAAAGCACCCCTTCCCTTCATTTTTACTTCAAACTCTCTTTTCTAATGGGTGTGAGCAATAAAACTTTGTATGTCTACAAAGACTTAAATAGATCTCTCTATTTTAAAGAGATCTCATTAGACAATAGATGATAGATAATAGATGGATAGATAGATAGACATATATGGAGATAGATACAGTGGTGCCTCGCATAAAGAACGCCTCGCACAGCGAACGCTGCACACAACGAACTTCATTTCATGATTCATACAACGAACTTCGTTTCACACAACGAAGTCGCCCGAGCTTCCACGACCGCTTTGCCTGAGCTTCCACGACTGCTTCACCCGAGCTTCCACGATCGCTGCCAATGTATTGCATCCTTCCGCGCAGGCACTGCAGGCAGTCGTTAGTCACTGCGCTTAACTTAAGCACGTATCGCGGCAATCGTTCTTCATTACGAATTAAATCATGCACGTATCACGGCAGTCGTCCTTTTAAGTTAAACTCAATATTTTTTTTATATCATGATGTATCTAAATAAAAATAATAACAAAAAATTTATCTTTTTTTATGTCATCTTAGCATATTTTATGCTACAGAACGAATTATTTTTTTTAACATGTATTGTTATGGGAAAACACGTTTCACATAACGAACTTTTCGCATAACAAACTTGCTCCTGGAACGAATTAAGTTCGTTGTGTGAGGCACCACTGTAAATGATTATCATGCATGATAACATAAACCATGGAACTTCATCAGAATGGCCTGGTAGTAAATCCTACCTGAAGCAATGAGGATCCAAAGATATGTTAACCAAAAATCCTATCTAATAAAAGAGTAATATGAAAATTAACCAGAACTCCACTATACCCACAAGCCACGCCCACCAGCCAATCAGGAGCAAATATGCAGATAAGCCCAACCAAGATGGCTACTGCCACAGAGAACAGGAGGAAGGTTTGGGTTTCCCCTGGCAATGGAGGAAGCCAAGCTTTCCACACACCCTGGCTAGCCCAGGCCTCTACTTAAGGCTACAAACTTTTACTTATAGAGGTTACACAAGTCCCAACAGAAATGGCTACTGCCATGGAGCAAGCAGAAGGTTTGGCACTGCTCCAGGCTACAAAGTTTCAATTGTAGAAGATAAATAAACCCAAATATCAGGGCCTCGGCTTGGGTTGTCAGGGGAGATGGCTGGCCTGCAAACCACCCCATGCCAAACTTGTGTGTATTACAAGATGTGAAGTTGCCAGAAATAAATGGTGACAGTGGAGAGATGGCAGGTTATAAAGTCTATTCAGGGTATCTGGTTAAGGTATGACAATTTCTGGCCTAGGGCTGTTAGTTTTGAGGAGAATTCACCAAGAATATTTGTATTGCCTGGCCAGCATGGCTCGTGGCTGAGTGTCTACCTTGGAACCAGGAGGTCATGGTTTGATACCCAGTCTGGGTGTCTGGGCACATGCCTGGGCTGTAGTTGGGGCAGATGAAGGCTCTCCATCTCTGAAATAAATTATATATATATATATATATATATATATATATATATATATAAACGTATATATATGTGTATATATATGTTAGGTATTCACTCTCAGAATACCTAATAATTTGTTGTAGTGTAGGAAAATATTAGTTTCTATATGTACATATTTCATTTAAAGTTCTAACATGCACTTCTTTAAAGTTTTATAATGCAGATGTATACCCCTTGATTTAGTAATATACCTATTTCCTTTACTTTTTAAAACATTAAATGTTCTTAAATGCCTTTAAATCTATAGGTATTCCTTCTGTCCTCTTTTCTGTACAACCTATATGGTAAGCATTATTATAGTTTCTTAAGGACTTGATATTTTTTCTTAAATGCCTTTAGTCCTACTTTACCAAGCATACTCATCTGCAACAAATGGGCAACATATTTTTTTGCTAATGAAGATATTAGACTTGGTAAGTAAGATTAGTTATTTGTAGATAAAAATAAAGTTATTAATATAAATTATTTAGAAGCATTAGTCACACAAATTGATGAAGTATTATTAGAGTATATTCATATCAGTCAAATTAATTTCATGCACTTTTCAGCCATTAGGAAAAGACATCTTTAATTTCTGTTCTATTTCTCAGCTTTAAAATTAGCATGCAAATTTCATATATTTCCGTATAAAGACACTAAGTTGTCATAAAAGCACGGAGGTCATAGCAGCATAATAATCTCAAGGGTATTAAAAAGAAGTAGACATTTCTGTCAAACATTTTTTCCCCGTTTTTTGTGGCCTGCTAATTACTTAATACAAAATGAGTGATACACTAACTGAATTAATTAGTCAGTAAGCCAAAAAAATAAACACAAAAAACCATGATAGCTAAAATGGCTAGATAAAATTTCTGTTATTTTTTTCTGTTCTTTTTAGTTTTAACTCATTATAATCCAATTTTAGGTATTTATTATTTGTTGAAGTAGAATGTTTAAGATATCAGAATGTTGAGTATTGAGTCATAATTTAAAGTTGTATTCATATTTTCTTGTTAGAGCTTATTTGTCTTTAAAATCTGTATTATTATATTATCATTATTAGTTCTTTTAGGCTACATGTATCTTTTAGACAAGAAATGATATTATTTCAAATATATTGGTCTAATACTTACCAAGATTTTACAATTATAGCCAAATTCATTGTGGTATTTTTTTCCCCTATTTATAACAGTTAAATGCTAAGTAATTTTAAGACTGAAAGTGTTGTCATTTCCTTCAGAAAAACACTATTATAATTCACCTCATCTGTGTTAAATGTTCTCCCTTTGCTTCTCATAGTAACCTGGTCTTGTTCTATTATAGCATATATGATACTGAGTTGAAAATTAGAGTATGAGTACCATGAAAATGTCATTCACCTTTATATCTGAAACATCTGTCACAGTTTATGCACAATAAATGTCAAATGAGTGAACTTATTACATTTTAGAAATTTTACTTTCCTCCTCATTTTTAAAGTGGGGGGGAAAAAATGGGCCCATTCCAGGTGTCATGATTTTTCCCCTAGGAATGTAAATATAAGTAGGAAGATTCAGAGTCATTGTCAAAATTCAGTTATCCCGATATCCACACATTGCACACCGAACTTTATTATTTTTGCAGAAAGCAGTACAATGCATTTGACCATACGGAGACCTATTTGCTTCATATCTACATTGATGCAGATTTTCTTCGGTGGTGGTAGAATATACCTCCAGGTGCAAATTTCCTTGCAAATAAGGAAAACTTATTTTCTAAGTGTCTGTGCTTTTGTCTAAATTGGTCAGCGTGCACATGAATGAATATGAATTCTACTTGGATTAGGAAACACACCAAGGAGAGATCAGATGGCTTTTTTTTTCCTGCTCAGTATTTGGTAGGCTCTCAGGATTATTAAGAAGATCAATTGACTGAATACATGTGAGGAGCTTAGAACAGTGCCTGGCACATAATAAGGCTAGGTAAATGTTAACTATTATCATTTTCTGTATCTGCAGTTAGGCATTTGTCTGTTTGCTATTATGGAAACAACTTTGAAGATGCATAAGAAGCACATGATGTATCTTTTAGCAAATGTATGCTATGTTGAGATGGGGAAAAGGTAATACATTAAGCTTCAGTAGTAAAATGATCATGATGAAGAATGAACAATGAAGCTTAAATTAACACCAATCTCTTATTGTCATTGTACTCAGGTGTGCCTGGCAAGTTGGAATGGATACAGCTTAGACTATAATGCCTCACTCAACTCCTCTTATGTTCTCTGCTCTGATTGTAAAGAAATTGTTACAATGCTTAGTTGTCATTGATTGCAAACAAGAGTGAGATTAATAAATCATAAAGTTGAAGGCTGAAATGGCTCTCTTTTAAAATGAAAGATTAAGAAGTGCCAATGTCTCTGAAAACTTTGAAATGTGCAGTTTTTATCATAAAGAGTGAAAATTAGCTGAGAAGTATTATATGCATGCAAACAATTTTCTATAAAAAACATAGGGAGTCTGATATCTACATCAAAGAACTCTTAAAAGGGGTAATTCTCTTCTCTTATAATTTTTCTGTAGAACTTTTAACATAACATGCATTAAAATCTTAATTTAAAAAAATGTTATGTATTGTACAAACCACAGCAACACAAATCCTATTTAAGCATGATATTGTGGTTTACTCTGGAAGAGGGCTGGATAATTTTCATTCAGCTTCCAATTTGCAACGAAATGCTAATTACTCTACCAAATAAAATAGGTTTAATGACACATTGATTTGTATTATTGACTAGATGAAATGTTTTTATTAAAAACCGTTTTCAGATGACCTATATTAATTAGTACTCTCCTATTAAAAATTGTTTCAGACAACCTATTTCTTTTATACTGCACACTGCAATTATTATAAATGTATTTTCCCAGTGGTTAATTTAAGTTTTTGTGATTGATAGAATTAATTTTATAATTTAATTTTGGAGCTAGACTGTATGCTATAACTTTATTCATTGCTAAATGTTATTTTGCAATACAGGTTATTAGTTTCCTAGGGCTGCTGAATAAAAATACCACAAGCTAGCTGACTTAAAATGACAGAAATTGACTGTCTTCCAGATTTGGAGGGTAGAAGTCTGAAACCTATAGTGCAGATCCTGCTTTTCTCTCCTGGCTTTGCCAGCAGCCAGCCTCTCTCTCTTTCCCAGAGGTCAGCAGTTCAGCTGCTGACCAGCAGCCTAGGGCAGCTGCTGATCAGCCCGACTCGAAGATCAGGCTCAGAGATAGGCCTGGAGATGCTGACTGGCAAAGACACCTACCAATCAGAACCAAATCTAGGTGAATTGTGAGGAGCCACTGGCTGCCTAGAAGCGGAGCTTTTGAGGCTGACTGGCATAGAAACCAACCAATCAGGACCAAATCTGGGTGAACTGAGAAAGCAGAACTGAAGGTGAGGGATGAGGAGGGGTTTTAAGGGAAACAGCTGTAAGATGTAAGAAAGTGATTCAATTTTTTAATGGCTGGCTATCAGTCCAGATATAGGGATTATGTGTTTTGTCTGCCAAGAGAATCTCCTCCTGCTGAAAAAGGCTCCTCACCACCATTTAAGCAATCCTATCCTATATAATCTATCTATACTAATAAAATGGTAATATGCTAATTAGACTGGGTCGACCAGCCATCTTTCAGACGTCCATCTTCTTTCCAGACAAAGCCATAGTGGTGGGGGCCAACACAGAGGCAGTTAGGGGCAATCAGGCTGGCAAGGGTATGCATTTGGTGGGGGAGATCTGGTCTGCAGGGATGGGCATTTGGAGATGAGATCAGGCAGGCAGATGCAGTAAGGGGTGATCAGGCTGGCAGGGGAGAGCAGTTAGGGGCAAGATCAGGCCATCAGAGGAGAGCAGTTAGGGGTGATCAGGCAGTCAGGCAGAGAGGTTAGAGGCAAATAGGCAGGCAGGGGGGCAAGGTAGGGGTGATCATATCAAACAAAAAAGTTTTTTTTCACAGCAAAAGAAGCTGACAACAAAACAAAGAGGCAGCCAACCAGTTGAGAAATGATATTTGCAAACAATAGCTCTGACAAGAGATTAATATTCAAACTATATAAAGAACTCAGACAACTCAGCACCAAACAAGCAATCCAATTAAAAAATGGACAGAGGACCTGAACAAACACTTCTCTCAAGAAGATAAACAGATGACCAACAGTCATATAAAAACATGTTCAATTTCACTAGCTATTAGGAAAATGAACACTAAATTATAATGAGATACTACCTAACACCTGTTAGAATGGCTATTAACAAAACAAGTAATACCAAATGTTGGAGAGGTTGGAGAGAAAAAGGGACCCTAATTAACTGCTGCTGGGAAGGTAAACTGGGATAGCCACTATGGAAAACAATTTGGAGGCTCCTCAAAAAATTAAGAATAGAGTTACCATATGACCCTCTTCTGGATACCCACACAAAAGAATTGAAAATATTTGCAAAAATATGTACATCTCTATGTTCATTACAGCATTATTTAGGGGGCCAAGACATGGAAACAACTGAAGTGTTCTTCGATAGATGAGTGGACAAAAAAGATTTGTTACATATATACAGTCAAATATTACTCAACCATAAAAAAATATGAAATACTGGCATTTGTGACAACATGGATAGAGCTTAAAATATCACGCTAAGTGAAATAAGTAATACAGAACAATTTAAGAACCATATAATTTAATTCATATGTGTGGTATGAAACTGAAAGCAACAAATGAACAAAGAAGAAAATCAAACAAATAAAAACTCATAGAAACAGACAATAGTATGGGGGTTACCAGAGGAAATGGAGATGGGGAGATAGTAATGGTTAATGGAAGATATGAATTTGTGTAGTGGGAACAAAATACAATAGGAAGATCATGCATTACAGAAAAGTACATTTGAAACCTACATAAGTTTATTAATAAAAAAAGAAAAGCAAAACATCTTCTAATTAATTTTATGTCATTCTTATCAAGACATAGAAGCATGAATAAGCTTGCTAGGTTTTCTTCAGTAGATATGTTTGATGACATAAAAATGAGCATAGATCATGAAAATATTATAATTCATACCAAAAGGTTACCCACTTTTTAATTGAATTTAATTTCTTGGTATAATATAGTGGCGTAAGCATTCTACTCTTTGAGATTTGTGTTTTATAGCTGGACATGTTAATTGTAAAAGCAATTGGTCAAATTGTAATATAATCCTTCTTAATCTGTTGACTCAAATTTACACATTTTTTGGTCAAAAGACATTTGGTATACAAGTATATATTCTCTAGCTATATACTAGAAAATGGTTATTAGATGATATTAAAGTTTTTAGGACAATACTCTGTTGAAGCTTTTTAATAGCCTTAATTAAAAACACTTTTTTTTATTGCTTTGGTGGTATTGCCTACAAAACAAGTTAACTCCATGCTACTATTCCAACACAGATGGAATCACTGTCATTAAAGAGCTATCTTCTAAAAGCATGTTGTTAAGCCCAGCCAGGGTTGCTCAGTGACTGAGCATAGACCTGTGAACCAGGAGGTCATAGTTTGATTCCAGTCAAGGCACATGCCCAAGTTGCAGGCTGGATCTCCAGTGAGGGGTGTGCAAGAAGGTGTGTCTCTCATCATTGATATATCTATAATTTTCTCTCCTTCCCCCTCTCTCTCTAAAATCACTACAAGTATACTTTTTAAAAGATGTAAAAGCATGTTGTTACAAAGTAAGAATGATTTAGAGAGGATTAGATGGGTACACATTTATAAAGGCCAGAAATGGGGGACCTCTGTAATAGTGTCAACAAAAAATAAATAAACATGTAAAGAAAGAAAGCATCTATAATAATATTTTATAAAATTTTAAGAGATTATACTTATGTGAAACATATTGATTTATCTGAACATGACTGATCAGTAAATTTTTTTAAAATATATTTTATTGATTTTGTACAGAGAGGAAGGGAGAGAGATACAGAGTTAGAAACATCAATGAGAGAGAGTCATCTATCAGCTGCCTCTTGCACACCCCATACTGGAGATATGCCCACAACCAAGGTATATGCCCTTGACCGGAATTGAACCTGGGACCCTTCAGTCCCCAAGCAGACGCTCTATCCGTTGAGCCAAACCTGTCTCGGCTGATCAGTAAATTTTTGAGATGATTTAACAGGTTTTAGTTTACAACAAACTCCATAGAAATAAAAATGATTTTGCTGCCTAAAAATTTCCAAATATGGTACACTAACATTAATTTAGTTTCTAGAATATTCACTTATTAGTACTCAACTACAATATGCCCTTTGAGTCTAATGAGCTATTATAATATATGAGGAATCTATTGTGTTGCAATTTTTCAAAACAGGATTCTTTCACTGCTGGGTTGCCAGCTAGTCATCCAGACCCATGTGGAGAAGGCCATTTCTCTCTTGGAGAACCTTTAATCCCCAAGGTATGTTTGATAGGGCTAAGAATTAAATAAAACTGTAACTTGTGTTGGCTTATATAATTTCTGGGCATCATGTCTTAAAAGTCTACTATTTGTTTTTCCTTAAATATATGAAAAAATGCAGTGTTTGTGTCATCTTGGTTTAATCTAGGATAAACCAAAATGCTGTTTTCAAAAGATATTTTCATTCTGACTTTTTCCTGTGGTTATCAAATTGGATTCAGATGCCCTATCCAGGCTTAGCCATATGTATGTCTTTGGTGAATATCTTTGGTTGCTGAGCTTGTAATAAGCAGAGTTGTAATGATCCTATTCCAAAGGAATTATGCATAATTAGGTCATAACAAGCCCTAAGTATCTGGCATGGAAAATTACTCAATGGCAGGAGAAACTTCAAGTTAAAGCCAAAGCCTTTATTAGTTCTCTTTGTTTATAGAATGCGGTCACTGTGGCTTTTATGTGAGGCCTAGCAGAGGCTGCTTAAAAGTTATGAACTGACAGCTGCAATGTAAGCTATCTTTTCATGTTTCATGTTTGTATGTGTGCATCTATGTATATATCTATCCACTGATCTGTCATTTAAGTCATTTTTTTTTTCTGGAAATGAACTCTAATTATTAACAATGGGTTATTGTTCAACAGGTCTTATGAAAAAACATGTAGTCTGATTTAAAGATATTTTCTGTTGTGTTCTAGAAATTAGAACTGCATCTTTGAATCTTGTCATCTTAAGCATTATAAAGTTGAAAGTTAATTGATATTTATGGGTTTGAAATTGAAAAAAACACACGATAAAACAATTACCTATCTCTCAACCTTAATTACTCTAAATTACTAGTCTTGACATCCCCATGTGGTCTTTTTTTAAGTGTTTAGAAACTTATTTTGTCAGGAACCTTTTCTAGAGGTCATTTTCTGTTTCTGGTGCATGAAGTCTATTCCTTCATTGTCTTTACGACCATCATATCCAGGGGAAGTCTGTTCACTGATTCTTTTGAATTGGTTACTGATTTGCTTTTAAAAATTCCAAACTAGATTAGGAGCTACTGTCAGACAGTGACAAAATTTTAATGATCTATTGTCTCTTGCATCTGACATAGTGCCATAGATGGAGTAGACATTAAATAAATGTTTGTTGAATACTATTTTTGTGTGCATGATTAGTATATTGGTTACATTTGGAAGAGAAAAGCAATAAAAACCATTAAAAATGTTTCTCTTTGGTGTTTTAAACAAAACATTGGCTGGCTAATCTTCAGATTTCATGGAATGAAAAAAGAGAATGCAATTTCTTAAAACTTTTTAAGACAGAAACATTTTGAAAGTAGAAAAATGTATCATATAGTTAGACATGTCATCCAAATCTTTTTCAACATTCCCCCCCAAATAAAACATTTTACAGAAAGCATGTGTCAATAATTTATATATAGAGGCCCAGTTCATGAAAATTCATGCACTTGAGTGAGAGGTCCCTCAGTCCAGCCTGCCCCCTCTCACAGTCCGGGAGCTCTCAGGGATGGGAGGCAATCCAGTGATCAGGGGAAGGTGATGCCCCATCCCGCCTCTGCTGCTTCCACTGCCCACAGCACAAGCCTCAGCTGGCTCTGGTTAACTGAGCCTCAGGTGGCCCTGCCACCATCTGAGGCTTGTCTGCCTTGGGCTGGCCCTGGGCAGCTGGGGTTTGAGGGGACTGGGGGACTCTGGAGACAGGTGCGTGGGGCTGAGGGGACTGGTACTGCCATCTTGTGGCTGTGGGTGCTACCATCTTTGGGGGGGGGGCAGTCAATTAGCTCATTCCCTCCTTATTGGCTGTGGGCACCACCATCTTTGTGATGGTGTGAGGGTCAATTAGCATATCCCCTCTTTATTAGATAGGATTATTCCTTCTTCTATGGGTATCTTCAGTTCATTAACATATCCCAACTAATGAATTCTAAGCTGGATAAAGATATATTCATCACTCAGGAAATATAATTCAGGTTTATAAAATTTTAAACTTTTCTTTATATATTATTTATTAGTTGATTTTTTTATTATTTATTACAAATAATAAAATATCCTAAAGTATATATTTTACCATATAAAAATAAAGAATACAAAATAAGAACTTATTAAAGATAAACATGTATGGAAATGTTGTCTTCATTCTGAATCTGCATAATATTACATATTATTTCAATTTTTATTAATTTTATAATAACATTTTTATATTAAAATACACTGTGTATTTTGTGTCTCATTAAATGACATGTTTTATAATGTATTAATATGGGTTTTTGTGTGTAGACATATTGGATTTATTAAGTCCTTTCTTCATGTAACACTTTCTAATTTGCTACAGCTTTTATGTGATAATATAAATAAGCTAAAACATACATAGCTATTATTCTAGTTATTTTATTAAACTATCTCAAACTTGGAGATATTGGCTTTTTAAAATTCCACATATTTAAAGAAGTTTAATAAGCATTTTCTGAGAATTCATGATTTATTTTTATGTGTCTTATAACTTTTTAAACTTAAAATGTGTACACATTTGAAGCATTGTGAATAACTGGTTATATCATAGATACTTGTAAAAATTCTACAAGTCACCTCCCAAATTGTTACAGAATTTACCAGGCGACCAAAAAATACACAGGAGTATCCAGAGACACAGGGGAAAACCCATTTATTTCCAGATGTTTTACATGTACTAGTACAGTGACTCAGGGGGTCAATTCTCCAAATCCTAAGCCAACCAATATGGAGGAAGCTTTCTCTTTATACCCTTTGGTTTCTTTGCCACCGCCCCTACCACCCCACCCCACCCCCCATGCATGGATCAGACTTCTGGACCTTTCCAGGGCTTTGCAAAAAGCCCCTGTGTGTTGGGATGGGGGCTGTGAGACCACACCTAAAGGCCTGGCCTGGCGCCAATGCTGATAACCCTCTCTAGGGCTTGTGTATTGTTCATGGTTTATGGCCTCTGTAAAATGTGAGTATTTAGGTAAACAGGTCTTGCAAGACCAGATAATTAAGAAGGGCAGTGACCAGACTATTGGCTAACAGGAGTGTGTAGTAGGCATACTAATTAACTAGGTTCAGAGTTAGGCTGCTGGTCTCCCCCCCCCCCCCCCCCCCAAAATTGTCTTCTCTTCCCCATCAAAATGACTATACTGTTGTCTCTGTTTGGAAAATCTCATACCTTCAGTAACAGTCTATTTTTGCAGTTATAAAACAGTTTGGCCACAACACAAGTAGGATGACTGAAGGCTTGGGTAATGGTCTATAAAATCTTTCCCATCTAGGTCAATGATTGATTTGAGGATGTCACCAAGGTAGGTAAAAAACAGTGATTGCTGCCATATAAGAACTGTCAAATCATGTGAAATAAGAATATGGTTTCAATTCTAGTAGACATATTTCCCATTCTAACCTATCTAACACACATTCACAAGTGCAGGACAAGCACACACATGTGTGCATTACCCCTTCACTCCCCCATATATACAAATGCTTAATGATTTCTTGGGTTGCTTTAGAGCAGAATAAAATTATAAAATTATTCTAGGGTGGTACCTCTGTTCTGAAACTGCAGGGCAGAACAGAAAACATTGTGCTTCGTGTGTGCAAGCAGTGTCATCAGGCAATTTCTTTGGTAGAATTAAGTGGTTCACTTTACCAGGGAAAAATCTGACTTTTATCTCTTTTGTAGTCTACAGTGAAGTGAAGTAAGTTCCTTTGTTCTTTTACTATATGGCTCTTCAACGCTGCTTAATATTTCAAGGAAGCAAATATGTTGTCTGAGTGTTTCTACCAAATAAAAATGAAAAAAGAATTTAGTTTGATCAGCAAAGAATGCAGAAATTTACTTAAGTAGTAAAGAATGTGGCAGTCTGACTATGGTATTATGTTACACCTCATGGCGCAGGCATCTTGTTTGCCTTAAATGGTTTCACAAGCAGGCGGGTTGACCCAGAGCAGATTCGCAGTGGCTGCACCCAGCACAGCTAAACAGCAGATTTAATGAGGTTGGAATTTCACACAATGCCTTATTCAAAGAATTCAGGCAGCAGGGAGAGCAGTTGTGATGAATTGCAGTTGCCTGTGGCTTTGCATCAAGAAGCAAAACCTTTTTCCACAAATAGTTTATAAAAGATCAAAAATAGATGCCAATTACATTTAGCTTTAAGATTTAAACATTGGGGGTGGGGAAATGGGTGAGAAATGGGACTTTCCTTTGTTAGAATGAAGAAAGTCAGTTCATGAGCTAAAGATATATAGCTCTCTTTACTTCTCTAAAGCCAGAAAGGATCAAACTATTTTTCTAAAACGTTTTGAAATGATGGAAGTTTTCTTTTTGTTTTCCCACTTTATGTTGTTGTAGCACCTACCAACTTTACTGCATTTCTTTATATGTTTGTCTGCCTCCCCTACTTAACTTTGAACTCTTTGAAAACAGACATTGGAGAATCTGTAAACACTTAATAAAAGACTGCAAAATGAGAGTTGAATGAACATAAATATAACCCATTCATGTACTCTGTGTTTAACTGAAACATAAAAAGCTCAGACATTTTCAGTCTCTTATTCCCTTAAGGAGCATCAATATAAAAGCTCAATTCAATGCTCATCTTTCTGTGAAGCTAATCACCAGATTTAATTTTGCAAATTCCATATCCACTTCTATAAAATCCCCCTTTTTTGGCCCTTTGGAATATAGTCTTAGGTGGGTAAGTTTTATAAAGCATTACTTTAGACGTAGGAATAAAACTACAATTACAGAAGGGGACCACCTCAGCTGTAAGGGATGAGAACATTCTCCCCTTACATTAGAACTGTGTAGCTCTGGACTGTTTTACATCACTAGGGTTTGATCTTGAACAATACACTCAAAAAGTCATATGAACTGAAGGAAGTTAAGGTTGGAGTACAATGATTATAAAATGTATCACTTAGATTTAGATGGTTTTGTCAGCAAAGTAATAATAATAATAATAATAACAACAACAACAACAACAAAGATGGGGAGGATAAGAAGAGGGAGAGAATGGAAAAGAGGAAGAGGAAGGGAGGGAGGGAGGGAGGGAGGGAGGAAGGAAGGAAGGAAGGAAGGAAGGAAGGAAGGAAGGAAGGAAGGAAGGAAGAAAGGAAGGAAAAGAAGGAAAGAAGGAAGGGTTATGATCACCAAAGGAGGAACACACCAAACCAAAGTGGTAAGGGATTATACATTTATTACGTCATCTGGATACTAGATGGGCTGAATCCCCAAATGTCGCCAATAGCCAGGGACAGGGAGTCAAAAATTTTAAAGGATTCTAGAAGACTTTTTTCTGGGCAAAGAATTCTTTGAGCTGGTGGGGATTCTGGGAAAGTCCTGAGGGGAGAGATATTGGTCTATAAGGGAGAGGACAGTCACTGAGGAGATTAGGTATTTAGGATCCAAGAAAAGGCTGGATTTTATGGGGTGGAAGTGAAACCAAGGTAGGTAACTGTGGTTCAGGACCACAAGGCTTTATGAGGGGATGTGCAGTAGCCCCGGTCAGGCACCAAGATAGAAAAGAGAAAAGAGTGGATAAAGGGGATATTTAGTATGAGGCAGTGTAGAGGTGAGGTGGATAATAGCTGTGAGATTAATCTGTCAACCCCCATAATAGAGACTGAGGAGGGGACAAGGTTCCCAACAAATTTGAGGAGGTCAGAATAAGTAGTCCCAGAGTCAGTTAAAGAGGAGATCAGCTTACCTGCCATCACAATCGTTACCGAGGCTCTGTCCTGGTGATGTAAGTCTGTGGAGCCTTGTCAGGGCCGGGACAACTTCTGTTTTCAGTGACTAGTATCAGGAGGTCTGGGAGCTCCAAAATGGATCCAGAGGGCAGTTTTGCTGCACTGACTGAGGTCTGAATTCCAGTAGCCTTCCCCTTTGCACCTTGGGCAGGGCCCAATAGTGAGTTGTGGGTTTGGGTAGGACTTGGCCTTCCTTGTTGCATTTGAAGCACGGGCCTAGAGGAGGCTTAGCCCCTGGCTCACCCTTGTTTGGAGTTCATGAGAGCAGTGGTCAGGAGCTAACAGGCCTCCTTCTGGACCTCAGATTTGGCCTGATCTTGCCTTTGTTTTTGGATTTGGACCTCCTCATCTCCATAATTGAAGACCTTAAAGGCCAGGTTAATAAGGTCTTCCTGAGGGGTTTGTGAGCCTTTGTCTATTTTTCAAAGTTTATAGTGTAGGCCAGGGGCTGATTGCAATATAAAATGGGTGTTCAGAAGAAAAGTTCCCTTTGGAAAAGAGGGTCTAAGGTGGTAAATCTCTGGACGGCCTCTGTGAGATGGGAGAAGAAGAGAGCTGGGTTTTGGTTAGGGCTGTGAGTGATTTTTATTGTTTGTCATATTTGACCACCTTAGGGGCAGACTTTTTGGGTCCAGAAATGAGACAGGTGATTATATAGCTTTGGAGTTGGTGCCCTGGAGAATTAACCTGATAGAGCCACCTCTGGTCAGTTCAGGACACCACGTTAGTGGTCACTGGGTTGGCGGCTGCCTCTACAGATGGAATGGGAATGGTCCTGAGCTGATAGCCCAATGTGATCCTTCTCCTGTGGGTGTGAGAGGACAGGATGACATAGATATTGTACCAGCTTAGCTCATAGGACTGGGTCAGGTACTCAACTTCCATAGTAAAGGTGGTTGGGTCAGTGGAAAAAGACCTGAAGCACCTCTAAATCTGTGTGAGGTTGTACATAGAAAATGGGATGTGTACCCAGACAATACCTTCAATAGAATGAGCATGGGAATGGAAGCGGCTATTGAGGAAGATGGTCTTTGGGTGGCCTCAGAGTGAGTGTGAAGTGGAAAAAGTCTTTATTAAAGCTTGAGTTCTCTGGATTTGGGCTCTCAGATGGGAAGAAGGTGGTTGCTGGTTATGAGGGTCTGGGTTTTGGGAATCTACTGCAGGTGAGGGAGGGATCACATAAGGAGGTGGAGGTTGGTGGTCTGCTGGGTCAAAAGTAGATTCAGAATCAGAAGTAATAAGGGTATGATGTTTTGTGTGAAGGAAAAGGATCTGATGGATAGAGCAGGACTGAAGGGTGGAAAAAGCTTGGATAGAGAATCTAAGATGGCTGCACAGATAAACACCTAGCCGCAGCCCCACACAACAAATTTAATAAAATACAACTAAAATATAAAATGGACATTACCCAGAACTACAGGAAAGTCGACTGACTGGAAATTCTACAACGAGAAGCAAGGAGAAGGCCAGAAGGAAGAGCGGAGGAGCTCTAAAAGCCTAAGGTACGGAGACACACGGTGCACGGAGAGGATGGAGCCGGAGAGGAGGGAAGCTGAGTGCCTGGCTAGCATTCCCTAGCAGGAGGGAGATAAAAGCTCCAACTGTGCTGGGCCCCAGTTTCGACTGCTCTGAACCCCAGTTCTAGGTCAGACCCTGGGGACCCAGGCTCAAACAGAGGGAGCTGGGCTGTAAGGTGGAACCCGGGGGAGTGGGGAAAGGAGGTCCTGGCAGCACGGACATTGCGTGCAGAAAAGGGACAGTTGGCTGTGCCTTGGGATTGCCCTGGCGGGAAGGAGACAGGGGCTCCAGACTGCTCTGAACGCCACCTCCAACTCCACTTCCAACTGAACTGAACCCCAATATGGGGCTCACTGGGGGAGAGCCTAGACTGTTTGGTAGCAGGTGAAAATCGAGGGCACCTTTCTCTCAGAGGTGCTTGCAACGAATACTGAAGGACCCTGAGACTCAGGAGCTGCATAGGGCGTGGCTGAAGCCAAACCTATAGGCTCCACCCCATCAGGGAAGCTGTGAAAATGCCAAGATGAAATAGATCACAAAGGCAAGAAATGGAGGACAAAAAGAGACTGGATATAGAGTTCAAATCTACGCTTATAAGGTTTTTCAAGAATTTCCTAGAAAAGATCGATAAGACCTATGAGGATATGAAAAGGGATCAACTAGAATTAATAAGGAATCAACAAGAAATGATAATGGATCAACAAGAAATAAAGAATACATTGTCTGAAATAAAAAATATTATACAGAGTCCTAAAAACAAAATGGAAGATCGCAAGAATCAAGTCAAAGATTTGGAACATAAAGAGCCAGAAGACACTCCTCCGCAGAAGCTAGAAGGCAAGAGAATCCAGAAAGTTGAAGATAATGTAAGAAAACTCTGGGACAACTTCAAGTGAACCAACATCAGAATTATGGGGATCCCAGAAGATGAGGGAGAGCATGATATCGAAAACATACTGAAAGAAATAGTGACAGAAAACTCCCCCCACCTGGTGAAAGAATTAGACTTTCAAGTCCAGGAAGCACACAGAACTCCAAACAAAAGGAATCCAAAGAGGACCACACCACGACAAATCATAATTAAAATTCCAAGAGCAAAAGACAAAGAGAGAATATTAAAAGCAGCAAGAGAAAAGAAGGTAGTTACCTATAAAGGAGCACCTATACGATTGTCAGCTGATTTCTCAAACCATGCAGGCCAAATGAGAATGGCAAGAAATATGCAAGGTGATGAATAGTAAGAACCTATAGCCAAAGATAATCTATCCAGCAAAGCTATCACTCAGAATCGAAGGTCAGATAAAGAGCTTCACTAAAAAAAAAGCTAAAGGAGTTAATCAACACCAAACCAGAATTATATGAATTGCTGAAGGGGGTTCTTTCAGAAGAGAAAGTAAATAAAGATAAAAATTATGAACAACAAATACGTAACTATCAACAAGTTAATCTAAAAACCAAGGAAATTAAAAAAAAATCTGATGAACAATATTAACTGTTGAACATAATAGAATCAGAGGTATGGAAGGGGAGTGAACTGACGATCCTTGGGGAAAAGGAGAGAGGGGGATGTGGGTAGAGACTGAACATAAACTGTGCACCTATGGATGAGGACAATGAGGGTGGGGAAAGGGCAGAGGGTGGGGTGGGAACCTGATGGAGGAGAGCAATGGAGAAGGGGGGGGGATATTTGTAATAATATGAACAATAAAAATTTATTATTAAAAAAAAAAGGCTTGGATATTGGGAATCTTTGACCATTTTCCATTGCGGTGACAGCAATTACCTAAATTGCACAATGTGTTAAAACTGAAAGTGTCATTTTTAGACCACTGAGACTTATTTTTTAGCTTATATTATAGCCAGTGTTACAAACGAAAATGAGATGCTTGGGCCTGATCTCCCCTATGAGTGTGCAGAGGAGTGTAGCATGGCCCACAAGAGAAGAATAATGAGTGACAGACCACAAATCCAAAGGTGACTAAATTAGGGCAGGCAACCCCACTACTAAAAAATTCACCATGAGAAACAAGGGGGTGACCCTCCTGACTGAACATCCCCAATCTATTGTAGAAGGACCCAAAGCTGAATGGCTGAGGAGTCTTCTGGACTAGTGATAGGACTTTTGAAGTGAGAAACTTTTGAGATGATGTTCTTAGCAAAGAGAAGGTAGTCTAAACAAAATGGAATGTGGTCTAAGCAAAAGGGAATGTCCATTGTGAAGTGGCCTAAAGGTCAGTTCCCAGGGAAGTGGTATTAATTCAATTATTTTATCTGACCTAACAGGAAGTAATGGGAAAAAAGATAGAGGAGAAAGGAAAGATATGCTGGGACAGTACGTAGGTATAACATACTTTCAGCAGGAAACAAAACCAGAGCATCAGGTCATCCTAGGTGGAAGAAATGATCTAGTGAACAACACTACCCTCAGTGTAGTTTAGTTTGAATTCCAACTTTTGCCATTTTAATGTTTATATAAAGCCTGATTCAGACTTGTGTAAGTACGGTATGCCTAGTTCACTTTTACCTGAGGATATATTTTCCATTGAATTTTAGAGAGAATGGAAGGGAAGGAGTAGAAGGAGAGTGAGCTATAGAAGAAAACATTGGTGTGAGAGAGCCCCAACCAGGTCTATAGATGAACCTGCAACCCAGATACATGCCCTTGACCTGAAATTAAACGTATGACCCTTTGGTGGATGGGCCAATGTGCTACCACTGAACCACACTGGATAGGGCTGCCTTGTTCACTTTTGATAGAAAGAAGTAGGATGATTTCTTCCAACTGTATCATTGAAGGTGGTCTTCAAATTGGGATTATTTTCAAGAACAAAATTGCATTGTTTTAATGGAGTCAATTCATAACTCCTCACTTTACTATAGTTACTCTTTTATAGCATGGCATAGATTTTTATTTAATTTTCCCTTAAAATCTTTTTTTAAAAATATATTTTTATTGATTCATAGAGAAAAGAGAGGGAGGAGAGAAACATCAGTGATGAGAGAGAAACATTGATCTGCTGCCTCCTGTATGCCCCCTTTTGGAGATGGAGCCTGCAACAGGGGCATGTGCACTTGACCAGAATTGAACCTTGGACCCTTCAGTCCAGAGGCAGATGTTCTACCTACTGAGCCAAACCAGCTAGGGCTAATTCATTTTCTTAATGTAAAAGTATGAACAGCACAAGAAAAAAGTTTTCCACTCATTCATCCAGTCAGATGTTGCAAATTACTATTGTTTTCATGGATACCTTCACTAAACTACCTTAATCCCACTATGGAAGCTTTTGATTTTCCCTGTCTTATATCTATTTCTGTTAAAAAAAGATGTGAGGGAGAAAAAATTCGTACATTTCCTTTTTTGCAGAATGGTCTAAATTAGATATACAGTAGATTGCTGGTGGTCAGGTTGATGGTAATTTTCATTTATTGTCCTCACCTTTGCCAAATCCCTACTATTTTAAAAGAATTCATTGCTCTTGAGAAAATATATGGCTAGAGTAAAGCAGTATGCTTCAGAAAGAAAATATAAACTCTTAAAAATGGCTTTCATTCATATACTTAATGCAATTTTTAAAAGTTATTTTCAATCCCTACCCCTAAGATTAATCATTAGAAAAGAATATAAAAATATCCAATGTAATATAGATTACTTTAACATCTTAATGTGATTAGAATGCTATTAAAGACAGAATATTTTTCCAATTATACTAGATAAAATTTGCAGAAAGGTATTTATTTTGGATGTGTTAAACCTTATCTAACAATGTAGTTAAATCTTACAAATGCTGTCTTGAAATATTTAATTCTAAGAAACCATCATTTTACTTTATTTGAATTATTACATGTTAAAATATTTTCTCCTTATTAACAAATAAAATTATGATGCTAATGTTGAACTGATTATTTTTCTGTGTATTTAATGAAGGAAACAGAATAGTAGCATATTCTGTTTCCTTTATTAAATACACAGAAAAATTTTGATCATGATGTCTAATTAAAATGACATAGTTATTCTCACTTTTAAGAAGCTAAATGTCAGAACTGAACACATGCATAAGCATATTTACTGAAAGAATATATTTCTCATCTCCTTTGTTTCCCAACTAATATATAATTTTTGCTTTTCATTACTTTAAGTAATTATAAGTTAATAGAGATATAGCATACAATTCACTTAAATTATGTTAAATTTCTATCACTTTAATTTCATATCACTTTTTAAAATTGTTTATTCTGGATTGTATTTTCTCTTTTTTTATATTCATCAAATGCATATTAACAGATGCATTTGAGTTGAAAAAAATAAAGTGCAACTTTTTCTAGTACAAAACATCTGGTTTGACTAATTAGTATACTAGCGAGAACAAGTATTACTTCTAAAGTTATGATGACAAAGACAATCCTTGAAATGAGCTAAATCAGGAAACTCTTAAGTTTGGCAAAACAAAGAAGCAGAAAGCTTAAAGCACATAAAAATATAAATATTTTTATCAGAAAAATAGGATTGTCAAAGGTGCTACTGTATTTTAATGACCCCAATCCGTCAGTTCTGAGAATCTTATATTAATAAAGGTGTCTATAAGGGGAAAGATTAATAGGTTTAATTAATGGCGATGTGATAATATTAGAAAGTAGGATTTCAACTTGGTGAAACCACCTAAGAAAAAGTTGGCATTGCCTAAGTCCTTTTAAATTTGAACATTCATGTGCCTTGTTTCAGAATTTGACTCCTAGGTATGCACCCTAGAGAGACATTTGCACATGAACTGCCAGAGACTTGTGTGAGAATATCATAACAGCAAAATTCTGTAAATAATGCGGATACCCACTGTGACAGACTAAATGAATAAACCCTGTGTTATTCACACATTGGCATATACCACAGTAGTAAAAATAAATGCAATATCACAATGTGCCATAATATGGATGAATCTTCTCAACAAACTCTCTGTAAAATTTTATAAAACTGTTTTACAGAAATTGAGAAAGCAAATGACATAAAAAAAAGCTGAACCATCAAAAAAGCCTGAAAAATAAACCTTGTACAAATCATTGGTTTCGAATTCCTGGATTGCAGAATAAATAAAGAGATTGTTAACTGAATTATCTGTTGGAATACATAATGAAAAATAATGTTTGATAATAGAACACTATGATATTCCTAGCATTGGTTGTATTAAAGAACTGAATGTCTTTGCTAAAAAACAAAGTAACTTACCTTGGAATCAGACTCTAATTGTGTCTATTAAGATCATTCCAGCTGATTCAGATCAATATGGAAAATATGACTATATTAATAATCATGTTTACCAGCTACGTGTATAATATTTTAGACTTGAGTCAGTTTCAAGGCATCCATTTGCCCAAATTAGGATGTTTTTATTGTAATGAGATTGCAAACATTCCAGAAACAGTTTACACATGACACAGTTCATAATACAGAGTAGTGGTTCAAAAATGTTTCTTCCTGGCAGAAATTTAAATATACCTACAAACTACACATTCATACCCAAAACACAGGTTTTTTTAAATTCAAATAAGCATGTTTATTAAACTCTAAAGCTATTGGTTATTAAGAGCAAAAATAATTTAGGCTATTTAAGAACTATTCAAACTTCATCTACTTGATCTGAGACCATATTTTTTTTTCAACACATGAGAATTAGCAGTAAAATTCAGAATGCTTTCAATTAATCTATATTTTATACTCTTTTTGAATGCATAGCAATATGAATTTTAGAAAAACAAACATATAATTTAGTTTCTCATTTTTCTCCAAAATTTTCTTTATTTTACCAAGGTGTAAAATAAAATGCTACAGCACTACAGATATGCCATACAGATGTCATCATATCTGCAGTGTTGGCAGAACCAGCCCCAGGCAAGATTGTGAAGGAAAAAATTGACATTGACATCACCAGACCTACTTTAGGCAGTTTTTCTTCCTCTTCAGGATACTTTTCTTTGTATCCTTACGGAGCTCCATATCTTTGTGAAATCCCTGACCCTTGCCAATTAAATCTTCTCTCAGCAAAGGGTTCAGTCTCACTTGTTCATCCCTCACTGTCAATTTAAGGAAAGGTATTTCTTTACCAGGGTCCTTGACATGTTAAGCCATCTTTCTAATTGTGGAATCAGTGGCGTGGTCCCCTGGAAAGCCAGATCAACTACTGAAGTAGACTGTCTTCTCTTGTAAAAGTCAAAGCTGCCCTGACATTGTGTGTGTGTGTGTGTGTGTGTGTGTGTGTGTGTGTGTGTGTGGAGGGAACTTACCAAAGAGTCATTTCTGTAAGCAAACATGGCTGTTTAAAAGATTAGTGCCTAATTAGTGATTCCGAAGTCACCAATTACACATCTGACCACTCATTCAACGATGATGACAGTTACTGTATACAGGGTTTGCCATTGTTTGCAGAGCTGTCTCTTAGCTTTATGACCAGAAAAACCCATTGCTCAAAGCAAGCCCTTGCCAACATTAATTGTTTCACATGGAAGTAGCTCATCTGCTGCTGTCATTCCTCAGGTATTAATATTGATTAAAGCTCACTCCATTGTCTTCTAGATGTCTTTCTTCTTCCCACATCTGATAGGATTTTTTTACTTTATTTCACTTTGTCATATAACAATGTTTTTAGCATTCAACAATTTTCTGTGCCCATCATGTCATCAATATTATATCTGAGATCCTATGTGGAAAGTTGGCCTTGGCTACACCAATACTTTAACAAATCCTTTCCTAAGTGGCTAGATTATAAACTTCATAGAAGCAAGATTTATGGCCCAGGATGGGCACTTAATGAGTGCACAATTTTTAAGTAGCCTAGGGGAATTTAGCAGTAGATTTTCCTGAAAATGAAAGGCAAGGAAATATACACCATTTGCTGATACTTTAATCTATAATAATAAAAGTGTAATATGCTAATTAGACCAGATGTCCTTCCAGATGAAGCCGGGGCTGTGAGGGAAGCCTGGGTCCCAGGTGCCAGAGGAAAGCCAATGCCTGCAGCCTAGGGAAGGAAGACCTATTCTTGCATGAATTTCCTGCATCAGGCCTCAAGTTTTAATATAAAATATGCCTGAAGAAGAGGAAAATCTACTTACTACCATAACTCATTCTACAAAAAGTAGGGGTAAAGTCTGGAGGTTGCAAAGGATTTTAGGAAATGCACATTTGGTAATCAAGGGAGGGTTAATTAAGCTTAGGAGGAACATATTTTTAAAAATCAATAGGAAGATATGCGTGATTTTCTGCTTTCATATTTGTATTATTCACAGGGAAAATATGTTCAAGTTTAATTATATATGAACATATCTTTGTGGAATGGATGTAAATTGCTATCATAATAAATACCTGTTTTCTTTTTTTAAGATATATTTTATTTTATTTTTTACAGAGAGGAAGGGAGAAGGATAGAGAGTTAGAAACATCAATGAGAGAGACATCGATCAGCTGCCTCCTGCACGCACCCAACTGGGGATGTACCTGCAACCAAGGTACATGCCCTTCACCAGAATCAAACCTGAGACCTTTCAGTCTGCAGGCTGACACTCTATCCACTGAGCCAAACAGGTTTCGGCATAAATACCTGTTTTCTATCTGTCTGTCTATTATCTGAAAGGTTCTGAGTGGGCTGGGGTTGTACACCTATACATGAGGCCATAATGTATCAAAAGAACTTTTATTTCAGACACCTGGATGCAGGTGGGCTGAGTCCAAAAAAGGGAATCAAATGGCCAGTGAAGTGGGCGTGGACAGGCTTTTATTAACTTCTGCTGGCTGCAAGCAGTTCTGCTGATGTACAGAGCTTGACTTAGCAGTCCAGTCCATCCTTGATTCCTCCTGACACCAGATGTCTAGTGGTTATCTAGGCTATGCCAAGCTCAAGTCTGCAAGCTTTCTGCAAGATATCTCCTAAGCACAATAAGCTTCCTCTGCCCAGTTTTATTCTCTTTAATCCTTTCATTATCTATCTTTATTTATCACCTATCTATCCATCTATCATCTATCTATCTATCTCTCTATCTATCTATCTATCTATCTATCTATCTCTAAATTATCTATCTATCTCTTCTGTCAGAGAATGCAGACTACAGTACTAGAGTACTACTTTTGGAAAAAAAATGTCAAAGATTTGAATAGATGTGCATTTCTGCATACTTTGCCTACTTCTTTTTATAGACACACATAAACAAAACTGTTGAGTCACATTATGAAGTTATTGTTACCACAGCTATTTATTTATTTTTTCTTGGTTTATAATATGAAGTTCATTTTGAACTCATGACCTAAAGGCAGGAAACTTTGCAATTTTATTATCAATCTCCTAAGCCATTCAAGTTTCTGAATATAATTATGTATACAATTTTATTAGAATGCGTAAAAATTAGTTTCATTTAAATTATTTATTTTAATATGCTTTCAACAATAAGATTAAGTCTAAAATGTTCTTACACATAGTGTCCAGTTATACTCAGTATAAAATTGATAAAGTAAGAACATAATTAAATATCTGTTCTTAAAAAAGATTACAGAGAGCAGTAGCAATGAAAATGATTGTATTAAATAAGGTCACATGAGTAAAATAAATAATAAGTCTAATGAAATTATGATTATAAGCACTGAATATGCAACAAACTTCTTTAACATGTCTATAGCAATCCATTTAAAGATTGCTATTTTGATGGAAAATTATACTCAGCTATTCACTGACCTCCTTCCCTGGGCCTGCCTCCAAGTTGAAGATTCATGACTGATGTGTCTGAACTTGTCAGTTTTGAGAGTAAGAAATTTTTATTTTTCTAGTGTAACCCAACTGGCTTTGGTAATTATAAAGCTCCACCAAGACTAGAGCATGATTTAGTGCATTTTTAATTACAGTGTGTTTTGACGTCCATATTTGTGCAACATATATTTCACTACATCAAGTAATCATCATTCTTTCTGAGAGTTACCACCATGTACAATGCCAACTGCCAAGTGAAAAATATAGCATGTCATCATCTCATTTGAAATTTATAAACAGAGTAGGTTTAAGAATACCCTTCTTTTCTCTAGGAAACTTAATGTCTGAAGAGCCCACCTTATGTACATGGATATGTACCATGACCCTTGCTGTCATAATCTTTTTTGTTTACATTTGCAGAATCTTTATTTTAAGAGGCTTTAGTAAATAGTATGTGGTAGAGCTGATCTCTTTATAGAGAAGATGTCAAGATGAGATACTTGCATAATAATTTTAGACTTTTAAAGAGTTAAAACAATATTTAATAATTTAGGTAATTCAGAGCTTTTAGCAAAACAAAAAAAGTATACCTGCAAAAATCTTACTAAAGAAAAAAATTTTGATATTCCAAAGATAATCCAATCAAAGGTGTTGAAACTAGTGAAGTAGACATAAATATAATAAATCAAATATTTTTCATTGTTCATGTATACATGCATACTGAAAGAGACATTCAGTTATGTACTCTCATGAAAATGGCTGCATTATAATGATCATTATTTTAATTTTTAAATTGTGGAGATACAAAAAATATAATTACTTTAAAGTCAGGCATATTAGTTTGCTAGGGTTGTCAACCCAAAGTACCACTATAATAAACAACAGAAATGTATCATGTCACAGTTCTGGAGATCAGAAGTCAAAAACTGAGCTGTTGGCAGGGTTGATTCCTTCTGAGGGTTGAAGAAAGAATCTGTTCCCTGCCTTTCTCTTCGGCTTATAGATAGCTGCCTTCTTCCTATCTCTTCATATCATCATGCTTTTATATGTCATTGTGAACAAATTTTCCTTTTTTATAAGAACACAAGTCATTGGATTAGGGTCCACCCCAATCACCACATTTTAATTTGATTGCCTCTGTAAAAACCCTATTTCTCTATATGATTACATTCTCTGAGGTACCTGGGATTAGGACGTTAACATAAAAATTTTGAAGTGTCACAATTCCACCTATTTATTGAGGTGTGATTTACATAAAGTAAAATGGACTAATTTTAGGTATATCAAAAAGTAATCACCACCACAATTTAGATATAGAAGATTTCCATGTGTTCAAAATATTTTTCTGACACCCATGATAGTCTACCCTTCCCATAATGTTAGTGCCTAGAAAACACTGATTTTTAATTGGTGAGATAATAAATTCTTGTTGTTTTAATCTTAGTTTGTGGCAATTTATTATAGCAACACTAGGAAACCAATAAACATAGTTAATTATATTTTAAGGTTATTAAATGGAAAAAGAAATCTTGTAAATATGGTAGCAGAAAATAATTAGTTCATAATACTAGCTAGAAACAAATGAAAAATTATGTTCTTGAGGTGTTTATAGATTTTTGACATGCCTAACTTTAATTACTTGATATTTACTATAACCTAAAGAACAAATAATAAAAATTCACATCAAATACTAACCAATCAAACAAAATCAATTCACTTGACCTAGAAAGAGTATTTTATTTGAAATATAAAGGTATTCAAAAAGGAAATCACATCAACTGAAAATAAATTGCAAAACAGTATAAATAAATTACAACTTTCAGTAAATTGCCTTAGTTTTTGTCTTAGAGAAAATTAAAAGTTATAGCAATAGTTTGATTATGTATATATTCTCACATATTGCTATTAATCACATACTATTTCTTTTCCACTGTCTTACCAGAATTTTTCCATTTCTAGTGCTAGTATAGATGGGCAATAGAAACTCAGGTCAAGAGTATTTATCCCCCAAATGGGCACCCAATTTCTTGCCAAGCCATTAATATGGAGAGTTGCCAATCTAATATGTAGTTGAGCTAGGTTTTGGATTTGTACTTAGTAGTTTTCATCTTTAATATAGTATAGGCTTCAAATTCCTTCTGTTGTTGGTTTTCTCTTCATGTCTGTCTGTACTCCAGTCTCACCTTTTAGTAGTTCCTGTGCTTTTGCTATAAAAGGGTCTTTATCTATACCACATGTGTCAAACACAAGGCCCGCGGGCCAAATCCGTCCCGCCAGGCCTTGCAATGTGGCCCGCACCGCGCTGTCATCACTGCACTCTGCTGCGTTTCCATCACAGTGACAGTTTATGACTGTTCAGTAAACCATTCGGCCCACGATTTAGGCTGGATTTTAGATTTTGGCCCCTTCTCTGATTGAGTTCAACACCCCTAATCTATACTCTTATCCTTTCTATCAGTAGCCTGCTGTTGCTTGTTATGCATTGCAAGGTTTATGATGAGGGCAATTATTTTGTCTTAATCTCATTCTAGGTCTTCTTAGCATTACTTCCCTTTCCCATTATGACATCCAAACTCCACTTTGTATTTCTAGTGTGTTTTAGAGAAGATAGAGCTTTCCAATTCATTCCTAGTGACAAAAGACCCATGTTTTGCGCTAGGTAAGGATAATGGGCTCAGTACTTCTTTCTAGTGATCCCCAATGGCAGGAACTTTTATTTCCCTCTCTCCCTTAGTAGCTCTTTCTCACTGACATGCAGACATAGTCCACAGAAAGGAGATTGACTATACATTTAAAATCTCTTTTTGTTCAGGGCTCCCAATTATTTGAAACTAATATATATATTAGCACACAGTCTGCTCAGATTTCATCATAATTTTAGCTAATTTTATTTTTACCTGTTTTTATGAAGGCTTTTTTTCCCCCCCATGGCTACCAATGGTGAAAGAGTTAACATATCTCATTCATCTTTGGAAAGACTTGTCACTCTTTGAAACTCAGTTAGCATGGTGTGACCTCGGTACTTTAAAAGGTTTAAAAGAAATAGCTTTCATAAATTATCATTTTCTTTGTAATAGTATTCTCTTGTGTCTTTCTACCTCTGAAGTAACAAAAGTTCAATAACTTTAATTACTTGATATTTACTATAACCTAAAGAACAAATAATAAAAATTCACATCAAATATTAACCAATCAATTAAAATCCATTCACTTGACCTAGAAAGAGTATTCTATTTGAAATATAAAGGTATTCAAAAAGGAAATCACATCAACTGAAAATAAATTGCAAAACAGTATAAATAAATTACAACTTTCAGTAAATTGCCTTAGTTTTTGTCTTAGAGAAAATTAAAAGTTATAGCAATAGTTTGATTATGTATATATTCTCACATATTGCTATTAATCACATACTATTTCTTTTCCACTGTATTACCAGAAAGATGTTTCTAAAATAAAAATATAATTATGTTATCTACTGGTTTCTCATTTTAAATAGTTCCTCACTGCTCTTAGAACAAAGGCCAATATCCTTATCATGATTTTTAAAACACTACAAAAGCCCTGGACATACTTAGCTCTTCAGAATTATTATCTCTTTCCATTTCTCTTCATGTTACACTTCATATTCTGACATACTGATCTTAGTTTAGTTCCTAAATTCTATCCAAATTTGTATCTCAACCATGGAGTATATCAGTTGAGAAGAAAGTCTAATTTGTGGTTCTATTTATCCTGTTGAAATGAAATATCAGACTATTCATTTTTAATGAAAATATCATATTTCACTGAAAATCTTGTAAATATGGCAGCAGAAAACAATTAGTTCATAATACTAGCTAGAAACAAATGAAAAATTATGTTCTTGAGGTGTTTATAGATTTTTGACATGCCTAAGTAAGATTTTACCTCTCTGGAACCACAAGAATTTTAAAAAGCTATAAAAAACAGAAGTTTTAAGATTATTTAGCTTTGAGAAAGGGGCACTGATACTACAAACTGATTCAAGGAAATCTGATTATGTGCAACACTTAACTTGTCTGTCATCTGTCTGTTTGTTTGTTTTTTAGTAGGGATGGGGTTTAGCTACACCCTAATGAGGGATGGGGTTTAGCTACACCCTCTAAAACTCATCTCACTACTAGTGAAAGCAAATCTTAGACTTATTTCTATCACACATGCAATCATTTACTAATAATATTAATTAACAAACCACTACAAAGGGGTCTATATAACCTGTCCTTTAATCTTAATACAATCCAGCTCTTTGTAGTTGTATGTGCTCTTTCAGCAGATTGCATAAATGATTCAGTTGAGTAAAATATGACAAGATACTAGGGGCAGGCTTAGATTTTCTTTCTATTCAGCATAAGGCAACCAGAAATCTTTCTGTGTTTGGATATAGAAATGTTAGCAATAAAACTTTGGCCACTATTCCTAAGAGTAAAGGTTCTAGGCCTAGATGAATTCTTGATTTACACCCTATTTATATACATTTTAATAGTGCCTGAAAGTAAATTATTGAATCCACATAACTTACTAGTATGTATCTTTAATTTTATATAAAAGCACATTTCTATTAATAAATATGTTAGTCAGTAGACCAGTTTACCAATAAAGCCTATTTTTGCTATAATTTTGATGATATTACTAGAGTAAGGATTCTCTGTTTGGGAAACCAACTACAATTGGACCTAGATCAGTAAAGAAAATAGCACAATAGCTTAATGAAATCCTTTTGATTAGTAGAATTGATTTGCACAAACCTTTGAGATAAATTCATAAGGGAGTTGAGAGAACTTCCCATTTTTTTCCATTTTTAGTTAATTATGTGTGTTTTATAAAGCACTTTTTATATCTTCCATTGACTTCAATAATTACCTTAAACTTTGTGCAGAAAGTCCCTGCTTAATTGCAGGCATTTTCATTGTCAAGAGAATGTGTGTAATCTTTTAGGGAGACATAACTGAGATTTATAGTGCTCTGCTTTGAAAGTGCAACAGCTAATTCTAGTTCTGCTTTATAGTCAAATGACCAAAGAAAGCTTAATTTTAGAGAATTTGATGTTAAGTATGTCAATTATGTCACTAGAAAGTTATATTTATAATATAAAAATTTTTGTAAGTGGAAATATGCAATATATGTTCCTGTTTGAATATGGTCATACTTACATTTTGGGAAGGCAGCTTAAAATTGGTACCTCATGTGAAAAGTACTTCTTTTTGAGCTTTTCACTTTTCTTATTTTTTAGGCTTAAACCTCCATTGTAATGGCTAATATTGAAGTCAGTATGACCCATCTATACTAATAAAAGGGTAATATGCTAATTAGACCAGTTTGACCAGACTTCTTCCAGATATCCAACATCCTTCTGGACAAAGCCATGGTGGTGGGGGCTGAGGCAGAGGTGGTTAGAGGTGATCAATTGGTCAGGGGAGAGCAGTTAGGGGTGCAATCAGGCTGGCGGGGGAGCAGTTAGTGGCAAGATCAGGCAGGCAGGCAGAATTGGTTAGGGATAATCAGGTTGGCAGGGGAGCAGTTGGGGGAATCAGGCCAGCAGTCCAGTGGTTAGGGGAGATCAGCCAGCCAGGCAGGTGAGTAGTTGGGAGCCAGTGGTTCCAGGTTGCGAGAGGGACGTCTGGCTGATGGTTCAGGCCTGATCCCTCAGGGGGATCAGACATCCCCTGAGGGGTTCCTGGATTTGAAGAGGGTGCAGGCCGGCTGAGGGACCCCTCCACGCCCCCCACTCCCACACTCACAAATTTCATGCACTGTGCCTCTAGTAAGGTGATAAGAAGGTATAATTACAAGTTAGAATGTGAAGTGACAGAAATAGCCTGGCTTTCTGAAACCTCTTTGTATCCCCATATCAGCTTTTTCATATATATACATGTATATATATATATATATATATATATATATATATATATATACACACACATGTATATATATGATTGATTTCAGAGAGGAAGGGAGAGGGGTAGGAGAGATAGAAACATTAATGATGAGACCAAAACATTTATGGGCCTCCTGCATGCACCTTACTGGGGATTGAGCCTGCAACCTGAGCATGTGCCTTGCCTGGGAACTGAACCTTGACTTCCTGGTTCATACTCAGTGCTCAACCACTAAGTCGTGCCAGCCAGGCTCAGCTTTTTTTCACTTAACCAGATTAATTCAGGAAGAAACTCTAATTTTTAAGGCTATTACAATATTTTTAAATTTTTATTTTAGAGAAAGAAAGGGAGAGAGGGGAAATAACACACATCCATTGTTGTTCCACTTATTTATGCACTCATTGGTTGCTTCTTATATGTGCCCTGCCTGACCAGAGAAGGAACCCACAATCTTGGTATGTCAGGATGATGCTCTGACCAACTGAGCTACCTGGCCAGGCCTAGCTACTACAATTCTTAACTTGTTAACAAGACTAGAAGAATTCAGGGATTTTCTAAAAGTTCACCAAATTCTCTCTCTCTCTCTCAATCTCTCTCTCTCTCTCTCTCTCTCTCTCTCTCTCTCTCTCTCTCTCTCTATATATATATATATATATATATATATATATATATATATTGTTTTCCTGCACAATAGAAAAATGTTTCCTTTTATGCGTAGAAATTTCAAATCTCATTAGGGCTTACCCTAATTGATCATACCTCAACTTAACTTAAATACATCTTCAAATATGGTATTTTCAATAAGGACACATTTAAAAGTTCCAGAGGGGAAACATTTCAACCCACAAGACTGACTGACACTATTTCAGACAAGAATGTCAGCTCTGGATCTGCCTAAAGTTTATCTGAGAGTAACAAGATTAATTTTTAATTGTTGTCAAGGATATATAGTAGTTAATGATTAATGGAGATGTTACCATATGACAGAAAATGTACTGAGCTCTTTCTAAGAATCATTCATTATCTGTCTAACATTTGTAAAAACCAATAAATCTTTCTGTAAAACATTGTAAATAAGTCTAAAATTAAAAAGTATGGAAATAAATCAAATGACTTTTTTTAAAAAAAAAACACAAATATTGAAATAAAAAATAATGAAGTGAGAACTTAAAATTAAATGAGACTAAGAAATATATTCGTCTACAGTTGTGTAGGGACCTTATTTGATTCTGATCAAATAAAATGTAAATAAAATTATTAAATAATTGATGATTTGAACATTCATTTATATTTGTTGGTATTAAAGTAATTATTGTTAACTTGATTTACTATAATAATGGTTAAATATAATTTTTACTAAAAATTTCTATTCTTTAGAATCACCTACTAAAATATCTACTGACGTTATGTTCTGACTAGAATCCTGTTGCATGAAATTAGTGCATGGGGGGGTGGGGGGGGGCGTGGGTTGCCTCAGCCAAGCCTGCACCTTCCATAGTCTGGGAGCCCTCAGAGGATGTCTGACTACATTTAAAAAAGAAAAAACACTCTGTACTTAATTTTCTTACTAACTCCTCCTTTGAAATTCCACTCTCACATTCTGTTCCTGGCCTCACCCCATTTTAGCATCCTTCCTTTTCCCGCTTTTTTCCCCTCCTTCCCTTTGAATCTCCCGAGGCCCCTCTCCCTCCCTTCCTCCTCCCTTCACTCCCTTCATTCCCCTACTTACTCCCCCCCCCCCCTCTCGTTCACCTTTCTCTTTTGAGCCTAAACCCTGCCTCCCTCCCTTCTTCCCCTAACCCCCGCCATCCCCCTGCCATGGTCACTGGTTTCTCTTTTAAACCTTCCCCTTTCCTCTCTGGGACCTGCTTCCAGCCCCACCTGAGTGCACTTTGATATTAAAGCTTCTGTTCAAGGGGCATTAAACCCCAGCCCAGGGCCCAGCCCTGGGCATGCCTACCTGCTCCCTCCTCCCCCGCCTTCTCCAGCCTCCCTGCCGCTGTCCTCCTCCCGTTCCCTGCCTGGAACACCCCAACTTCTAGTCAACAAAGTACACTTAACATGCCAACTTAACTCTGGCCAGTGCCTTTGGGGTCCAGCCCTTGGGGACGAAAGAGTGTCCGACTCTGCCCCAACTAACTTGCACCTCCCCTCCCAGCACAGGCCATCCGGCCCAGTGAGGGTGGCTGAGGCCCTCACAGCCTAGGCACTGCTGCTGTGAAGGAAGAGCGCCTCCACCCAGAAGGCCTTGGACCTTCCACCCCTCCATCCCCAATGCCTCTCACCAGGAGCCATCGCCCTCCTCCCACATCTGGGCGGGGCTCCCCACTCCATGCTGCTTATGCCCCACCGCTCGCATGGTGCAGCAGCTTTGCCCCTCCACAGTCGCCACCCCCTCCCACATGCAGCCCCTCGTTTCATTCCTGCATCTTTTTCTTATTCCCTTTCTGTATTTCTGTTTCTCCGCTCAGCCTGTCTGCATGCAGGCCTGCCTTCCTCTCCCTCTCTTTTCTTATCTCCTCCTATCATATCCTATCCTACCTACCCTGGGCCTGAGCACTACTACACAGCTGCCTGAGCAGGGGGTGGGATGCAGCCTGCCTATTGGTCCATACATGACAGACAGTGTCCCAGACAATTTGCATATTATCCTATTATTAGTGTAGATGACTGGGTTTTGCTTCAGACAATCTTGCCTGGGGAACTAAAGATGCAGAAAATTGACCATGAATTGATCATTGCAGACATTAAATGATGACTACATGGAGTTTCATTTTACTATTTTTCAAATTTCAATATATTTGAAATTTTCATAATGGATAGGAACATTGGTTAGAAAATAACTTTTGAGCCTGGTTTGTGTGGCTCAGTGGTTAAGCATCGACCTGTGAACCAGGAAGTCACTGTTTGATTCCAGGTCAGGGCACATACCATATTTTCCGGTGTATAAGATGAGTTTTCAAACGAAAAAAAGCCTGTTCAAATTGGCCAGAGTCAGAGAGGCGGTCTATTAAATAAAGAGCTGGTGTTGCCTCGGAAGTGGGGGGTAGTCTTATACAACAAATATAGGCCTAAACCTATGTTTTAACTGTAAAATTAGGGGGGCCGTTTTATACGCCGGAAAATATGGTACCCAGGTTGCAATCTCAATCCCCAGTATAGGGTGTGTAGGAGGCAGCCCATCAATAATTCTCTCTCATCATTGATGTTTTTATCTCTCTCCCTCTCCCTTCCTCTCTAAAATCAATAAAAATATATTTAAAAATATACAAAGGGAAACAACTTTTGATGAATAGTTAAAAAACTAAATGTTTTTATAAAATCTATTTTATTTACTTAAAAAAGAAGAATAAAAACATGTCACGATTATATAAAGTTTTATAACTTAAAAAGTTTTAACTTACTTTGCTGAAACCGGTTTGGCTCAGTGGTAGAGCATCGGTCTGCGGACTAAAAGGTCCCAGGTTCGATTTTGGTCAAGGGCATGTACATTGGTTGCAGACATATTCCCAGTAGGGGGTGTGCAAGAGGCAGCTGGTCGATGTTTCTCTCTCATCGACGTTTCTACCTCTCTATCTCCCTTCCTTCCCTCTGTAAAAAATCAATAAAAAATATATTTAAAAAATAAATAAATAAATAAAAAGTTTTAACTTACTTTAACTGATATTAGATTAAATCCACCTAACATTACAGGAAAAGAGGCAGTGTTGTACTGATTTTTTTAAAAGTATCAAAAACTAAGTTGATTTTCCCCATTGTATAATCAAGTTTCAAATTCTGTTCATCAGGATTACTAAATGGATCAGCAAGCCTTGAAACTATATTCCTAGCATCTAAACTCCCATTTTTCATTTCACTTCAAATAAATCAATATTTTTAACACCAATTGTGTGTGTGTGACTTGACCTATTGATATAAGAATACATGTTGGCATGGAATGCTCATTAATAACTTACCACTTACCCTTATCTCCAGATATCTAAGTGTTCTTTTCATACAATTAAGTGCTGCTTTCACAAGAAATATTTTAAAATTTAAGGAAAATTTAAAAATTACTTCAAATCAAGTGAAATAGTAACTTGTCAGGAAAAAAAATGTGATGTAATATTGGTTACTAGAAATTTGAAAATAATGACTATGAATTACTGAGAAGAAAATAGTTCAGAATAAGTGAAGGTTATGAGGGATGGAGGATGCCAAGGTCAGGTATAAGTGAATAGTCATACCCTAGGTAAGGTATGAAGTAGCCTAGTTAGACAGGGACATAACCTTCTGGCTTCTGTCACTCCCTGGGTTAGCCAAGAATACACAGACTTAAGGAGTAAACTATTTTTTTTTTTAAATCACAAACATTATTTTTGCCCTAGCTGGTTTGGCTTAGTGGATAGCAGAGCATCAGCCTGTGGACTGAAGAGTTCTGGGTTTGATTCTGGTCAAGGGCACATGCCTGGGTTGAGGGCTTGATCCCCAGTTGAGGGCATGCAGGAGACAGCCTATCAATGTTCCTCTCTAATCATTGATGTTTCTATTTCTCTCTCCCTGTTCCTTCCTCTCTGAAATAAATAAAAATATATTCAAACAAACAAACAAACAAGCCACAAACATTATTTCCTTAGGAACCAGAATAAATAAATACATATTAAAGAAGAGTTTGTATGTGATGTCTTGCTATCTGAAAATTTCATATGGAGAGTTCTGTAATCCTTTTCTCAAATCTTATTCATTTTCTCATAAAAAAAATTGTTGATATTTCAAGACCAAGAAACATAGTGCAAATGAAATTTGTTGTGTACTAAATTCACTAAGAATCAATTTGTAAGGCAAAAGTCTTTAAATAAACAAAAAGTACCTCTCTTTAAATAATAAAAAGAAGAAAAATCTTCACACATAAAAATAGGAGAATCATTCTCCCATTACCTTGGCAAGAAATATAAACTAAAAAACATTTTAAAATGGTAGATCTTAAAGGAAATTTTCAAATAGATATTTCTGACACTAGAGATGGAAACAAGAAAGGTTCTGAGGCCTAATATTCTTTATATTATATAAGGGAGTTATAAACATCAAAGAAGACAAATGGTCATGAGTTACTGTAAATAAAAGATCTACAAGAACTTCATCAATTACTCCCTTGTCTTAGAAGAAATTCTGGAAAGTCCACACATTTTGTGACTGTAAACAGTCCTTTTGTATAGAAAGGCTAAGATGCCATGATAAGCCACTGAAGAGTTCCATTCTGTCTTGTTAAAGAAAAAAGTGTGTGTGTGTGGTGGGGGGTGGGGGGGTGGGGATAAAAAAGTAAGTGAAAAGAAGCTTATACAAGTAGATACATTATTTTAAGGTTATAAGAAAACAGCTAAGAGATAATCTGATATAATGAATAGGTAAGAGTGTAGTATTTAGAATAAGATTAGCTAGCTTCAAATTCTATCTTGTGTTTCTAAGAATTGACCTTTTTAGTTCTGAAACTAAACTAATATGGCTTGTAAAGAAATTTAGCTGTGATAATACATATAACATACTTAGACTGGTTTCTATCATATATAAATTGTTCAATGCTTTATCATTATATTGTCTTACTGTTGTTTTTATGTGGCCCTTATAATAGATGTTAATAATCATGATAACAAAATTTGTAATGAAATTTTATTGTGATCAACTTAAAATGCCTTCTTTATTTCAGCAAGATACTCAGAATTTGGATATTTATTGAAGTGGTTATCAAAATGACTTATTTTTTACTGTACAATCAATGCCATCTAACATTTTACATGGCAAGAGCTCACTTCCCAGCCTCTCTGAGTTAGAGTTATGGCAGATATATATACAGAATTTTATAGGCTTACCACTTTTCCAAAATATAATTTGGAAAATGTCAGAATGCGTCTGGAATATGGATCCCTAATTGTCAATGATGGATGAGAAGCAGATTTATAGTCACAATCTCTGACCACGCCTTCTTTCTTGAAGATCACAAACCCTGGTGGTCTGGAGGTATCTCACTATGCATGGCTAGAACAAAGGTTAATAAAAGAAACTTCTATGTTTGAAATATTGGAAATCCTTTAACAAACAGAATCCCATGCTACTAAATTATCACTTTGTTCCCCATCCCTACCATTCCATAGTTACATTTCACTTTAAAGATATGAAAATTGGTGAGAAATACAATGACTCCTTCAACACCAATAGTTGGGTACCACTGGTATAGAGCGACCCATGAAAGAGATAAACTGTAAATTGAAAGCAGTCGAAATGACTTTTCCATGGATTATTCTGTTAAGTCAAGGTTTGTGCTAATTGCAGAAAGTAGTGTGAAGCCTCATAGGCACCATAAAGTCAGGGTTATTTTTCTATACAACAACGTCATCAGTTCTTAAATGGCTAAACCAAACAATCCTTACAGGATTCAGGATTCAGAAGGAACCTCAAGAGACCCACAAGTAGTTTATTGGTGTTTCTATGGATGTTCAGCGAGTTTGACAGTTTACCTGGGATATTTACAAAAAGTTGTCAGAGGTCTCTCAAGATCCATAAAACTCAAATTTGCATAGAACACTCCTTTGCAAATTAAAGGGTTAGAGTGGGTCCCTGTGACCTTTTGCAGTAGCCAGAACTTCGGCTAGCTGAGCAGTACAGAGGGGAGGGATTTCACTGGTCCTGGGAATTAATAGGTTTCCCCTGATTTGTATTTATTGCTCTCTTTGAAGAAGACACTGAAAGATTACACATAAGACAAGGATATGACTTTAAAATTGGTTTCACCTGAGGGAAAACCAAAGAACCATCGCTGAACTTAAAAGAAGGTTCAAGAACAAGATAATCTTTGAAAGAATCGGCGTTATTACTCTATATTGAAAAATAATGTTTCAGTTCCTCCCAGAAATAAATTAATATATTTAATTTTATTCATATGTCTATTATTTTTAAAAACTAGTATTATTAAGTTAATTAAATGCATTATTACTTTTAAAGTTAGTACTGTTTATTATTATATTTGAAATGCATTCAATTTAATCATAAATATTAAACTTTTAGAAAGCTTCATTAATAAAACCCACACAAATTATACTCAAGTAAATGCAGAATAATAACCCTATCTAATAAAGAGGGAATATGCAAATTGACCATCACACCATAGCAAGATGGTTGCACCCATAGCACAAGCAGGGATTCTATAACATGAGATGGCTGAGCCCACAGTGGACACCGAGGTCCCATAATGAGCCTTAATGAGCAATCAGCAGGGACCTGAGGCTGCACCCCCTCCAGGTGGGATTTGACAGAGGACCTGAGGCCATGTCCCCCACCCTGGTGCCAGGGCCAGGCTGGGGGACCTGAGGCCATGCCCTCCTGCCAGCTGTTAGGCTAGGGTACCTCAGGCTATGCCCGCCCCCCCCCCCCCCCCCTGCCCAGTAGGGCTTTACGGGGAATCTCAGGCCAAGTCCCCTGTTCCCAAGTCCCCTGTGGAGCTTGACGAGGGACCTCATATTGCATCCCTTGATCCAGCACTGGGCCAGGGGACCTTAGGTCGCACCCCTTGCCCTGGCACCTGGCCGTAGGACCTCAAGTTGCGCCGCCCACCTGGCAGGGCCTGAGAAGGGCCTCAGATCATGCCCCCCACCCAGCAGGGCTTGAAGGGGACCTCAGGCCATGTTCCCCACCCTGGTGCCATGCTGGGGGACCACAGGCCACACACCCTGCCCAGGAGCAAAGCCAAGGTACCTGAGGCTGCACCCCCCACCTAGTGGGGCTTAATGGGGGACCTCAGACTGTGCCCCCTGGCTGGGGCCAGGTTACCTCAAGGCATGCTCCCCTGGCCTGGGGCTGGGGACCTGAGGCCGCACACCCCTCCCTGGCACTAGGCCAGGTAACCTGAGGCCATGTCTCCGCACCAGGCAGGGCTTGATGGGGTTGGGGCTGGCCGGTTCTGGATCTCGAGTGATTTTGAGGCACACATGAGTGGGTGGGGACTTGACTCTGATTCCCATGGTGTGCCCCAGACTCTGACAGGAGGAAGATTTTCATATACAATACATTTTACTAATTTTCTTTCATCTCTGACACTTCTATTATAGAGAAAGGGCAAATGGCAATATTAAAATATTGCCTCTAATTCTCTTTTAATGTGCATGAATTTCTTGTACTGGGTCACTAGTAGACATATATTTCTATTCCAAACTCACATGGAATTTTTAATCTGAAGCACAGTTTAATAAATAAACCCTTGAATGGAAACTGTAAAAACACTAAATATCATAAATGTTTAGCACTTTCTGTCTGGACTATAAACTTCAGATGCAGAGATCATGTGTGATGTATCTACAATGCTATTTATGAGATATAGGACTGCTTTTTATCCAGAAACATTATGGACAATGCTTGATTTTGCATGAAAATCCTATTACATGAAATCATATTAATGAAGATTAATAAAAATCTTACAAATATAATTTTCCATCATATCACATTTTAGTTTTTTATCATTAATATTGTGCTTATGCCTTTAGCTAGAGTTGCAAGAGGGATTACTAATAACTTTTAACTTTTCTAACTTTCACATTGTTCTACATGGTCTCTTTAGATACCAGCACATTTGCCTTAAACATGAAGAGAGAAAAAAGAACCTTATGTAAGACTGTTTGACATAATATGCATGACTTGACTAAGTTGTCTAAATGGTCAACTGAGAGCTATAAAATGAAAATTAAAAAAAACAAACCATGTGATCTCATATAGTTAATGGCTGAGTATACCAATGAGATTAAGTAATGTATTATTTTCATTCTCTGGAATATATATTTAAAAATAAAAGTGTGATGTTTACAATTTCTTCCCCTTTCTCTCCTCTTTTTCCATATTCTTTCCTCTGTTGATTACCTGCCCATCCTTGTTTTTCAATGTCTTATTCTATTGGGTTTTAGTTGTAGTTTAATACTGTCCTTGTCCATTCAACACTATATATGTTATTGATTTTGTATGTCCTTTACCTATACTCCTTCATCCTAGCATTCTAACTAATTTCACTCATCTTAGTGGTAGTGACTTGCCTCACTGGGACAAAAAAGGCTCAATAACCCCAGCTTTTGACAATTCTGAGGAGGTGCTAGGGAACATGTGGATATTGTTCTCAGAAGTGAATGAGTCCATATGTTTTGTAGCCAACCCAAATATTCCAGGGTAGCATTTCTTGTCTTATTATGCAATAGCGTTAGCTAGTAATTTAGCATTATTTTGTTCATTTTTTAACTAGAAAAATATTACGTACCCAATATGATCAGAAATCATAGTAGTACTAAAGAAATCTACAGAAATGAAATGTATATCAACCCCACCCCGCACACATATCACAATGCTTCATTTCTAAGTTATTTCTTTTCATGTTCACTCATTTCAAAACAAAATACAATTTGACATAAGATTTTAAAATGTTCACCAAATTTTAATCTACCCAGTACAAGGAAAATAAATTTATCATTTATTTAGTCATTTTATTGTAATGATTTTAATAGGTATATGGTTAAGTAGAAGTTAAATTCTAATTTTGCTATGTACATAACAATACAATTAAGCTTATAAACACTATTTTTCATAGTAGAGAGATGAAGTGAGGCTTACTTCAATACTTACCTGTTGATTAGATCTCTGTCTTATCTCATCTATAAACCAGCAGTATCAGTATCTATTACATACATTTTTTTAAAGAGTGAATGAGTTACTGGACATTAGTCTTATAGAGCAATGCCTGATATATAACATATTCTCAATTAGTATTTCTTATATTATTGGCATTAATACATTTCATGAATTTTATTAATGTTGTTGTTAACAAATTAACTTATTTGAATCTTGAACACTTAAAAAATTGAGTTGACATAGAGATTAAAGTGTCATGTGAAAGAACAGAGAAACAAACAAAAAATAGTTCAGAATTCTTCGAATGAGGTTAACAGGGTGAACTAGTGTGTACAGTGAGATGATTGTAATTTAGTTATACTTCCTGATAGTAAATGCAAAAATGAAACTTACTATATTGTACTGTTTTTCCATCTGCAATGAAAAGAAAGCATTTCTTTCTAGTGACTGACAAGAAGATATTGAATGATATTTTAAACTATTTTATTCTTGATTTTCACAGAGCCATTTGCCATGGATCTCAGTTTTTATTTATGTCATTCAATCTTCAATCCTGGTGATGTTGGGAATGAGAAGAGAGCAAACTGCCTATGCCTCACTGGCACATCATTAGTATTAATTAATGAAATTCTTTGACCAGGGCCACTGTCACATCAGCCCTTTAAATGCAAAAGAATGGTAAACAACCACTCAATAATATATATGCTTCACCGAGCTGACAAGCCTCAGTGGTTGCGCATTTACCTATGAACCAGGAGGTCCCAGTTCAATTCCAGGTCAGGGCACATGCCCAGGTTGCTGGCTTGATCCCCAGTGGGAGGCATGGGGGAGGCAGCCCATCAATTATTCTTTCTCATCATTGATATTTCTCTCTCTCTCTCTCTCTCTCTCTCTCTCTCTCTCTCTCTCTCTCTCTCTCTCTCTCCTTTCATCTCTGAAACAAATAAAAATATATTTTAAAAAATAATCTATGTGCTTCATTGAATTTTTAATAATTGTTGAAGTTCTATTTTTAATCTTATTACCAAATAATCTGATTTGCCAGGGCAGAATCTTATTGATATTACTAGAGGGCCAGTGCATGAAATTCTTACACTGGGGAGCAGAGGTGTCCCTCAGCCCAGCCTGCACCTGTTATGCCTCGATTTCAAGATCCCCAAGGACCATCAGGGAGCCGAGTCCAATGCAAGAACAAAGAGCCTTTATTAGCTGGCTGGGTGAGTGACTAGCCGGGCTACTGCTCTGCAGGAAGACCAGAGAGCAGCAGTGACCCTTTGTGTAGGATCACTTTTAAGCCCATTAACCACATCCTGTTTTTGCAGAACAAGTAACCAAAGACAAACAGTTTTTCCCAAGCAGGGTCAGAGTCATGCCATTGATGACCATGTTGTTCACAGGGTCATCCTGTTCTTCAGAAAGTTGATAGTGATCTATGAAAAAAAGCCTATGTTCTGGGAAGGGGCCATGAGACTATATCTCAAGGCCTGACCTGGTGTCAGCACTGACAACTCCATCTGGGGCATAATCCACAGCCTCTCTGGTAGCATGCTCAAAAATTCCCACTCTCTAACACACCCTCTCCAATCTGGGACCCCTTGGGGGATGTCCAACTGCCGGTTTAGGCCCAATCTCTGCCGTATCTGGCCTAAAACAGCAGTCAGACATCCCTCTCACAATCTGATACTGCTGGCTCCTAACCACTCACCTGCCTGTCTGCCTTATTGCTTCTAACTGCTTCTGCCTGCCAGTCTAATCACCCCCTAACCCCATGGTTGGCAAACCGTGACTCACAAGCCACATGCAGCTCTTTGGCCCCTTGAGTTTGGCTTTTCCTCAAAATACCATGGCCTGGGTGAGTCTATTTTGAAGAAGTGGCATTAGAAGTTTAAGTTTTAAAAAAATGACTCTCAAAAGAAATTTCAGTCATTGTACTTTTGATATTTGGCTCTGTTGACTAATGAGTTTGCCGACCACTGCCCTAACCTAACCACTACTCTGCTGGTCTGGCTATGTGGGGTGACCAGGCTGGCTGGAGGGAGGGGACGGGCAGTTAGGGGTGACCAGGCCAGCAGGGGGAGAGGATGAGAGGCAACCAGGCCAGCATGGGGGGCAGTGAGGGGTGACCAGGCCATCAGGGGTTCAGTTAGGGGTGATCAAGCAGGCAGGCAGGTGAATAGTTAGGGGCCAGCAGTCCCGGTTTGTAAGAGAGATGTCCAAATTGCTGATTCAGGTCTAATCCCTGGGATCAGGCCTAAACAGGCAGTTGGACATTTGCCAAGGGGTCCTGGATTTGAGAGGGTGCAGGCTGGGATGAGGGAACCCACCCTTCACAAATTTCATGTACTGGGCCTCTAGTCAATATAATAAAAGCTCAGCAACCATTATGGTGGAACAGCCAGAACGACTGGTTGCTATGATGCATATTGACCACTGGGGCAGACACTCAATGCAGGAACTGTCCCCTGGTGGTCAGTGAGCTCCTACAGCTTCAGTGCTACTCAGTCAGAAGCCAGGCTCACTGCTGGTGAGCACAGCAGTGGTGGCAGGAGCCTCTCCCACCTCCATGGCAAGGACTTTCCCTCCAGTGCATGCATTTTCATGTATTGGGCCTCTAGTATGTTTATAAGAATCCTAGAATGAGTCATTATTCTCTGGAAACCAGATTCTCCCCAGTGGCTTCCTCATGGTTGGGTACATTTTTTTTTTTTTTTTTTTTTTTTTTTTGCTTTCATGTTAACCATTCTAGGACACTGATGAGTCATTCCCACAAATAACACTCACACTGAATCCCAGTTAAACTTTAAAATACAAAGAAAACATTAGGAAAAAAAAATTAAAAAGAGAAAAAAATACTGCAATTTGCATATTCTGGAAAGCTTCTGTTTAAAAACTCTTTAAATAGCCTCCAGGGCTTCACTTTCATGCCCATGAGTTACAGGATCCCTGAGAATGAGGCCACTTGTCTCTCAAATCACAACAGACTGGAGCAATTTGGACTTTTCATGCATGACAACCAACTTCTGCTTTTCGCCTTTGTTCCTGCTTGGAACACATACTGTCAAGGCCCATCTCTTAGTTCCCCCAGACATGGGTTTGACACTCTGGGTAGTGGCATCACAATAATTTAGTGATGGCAGTGATAAAGTCTATGTGCTATATTTTAAGAGATACAAGTGTGTGTGTTTTGTTTTTTTTTGGGGGGGGGGGCGGGAAACTTCTTTATTTCTCCCTCAAACCCATAGTTATTTTAGAGTTAATCTTAGTTGTACACAGAAAATTTCTCTGTGCTTGGCAAGAGCAGAACATTTCTATGTGAACTTCAAGTACACATATCAGCCGTCTACCTCACTCACTTTCTGATTCTCTTTCCCGCCCATAACAAAATAGAGCTGATGAGTGTGCTTGGAAAATCATCATGGGTAGGAGGCTTGCTTTTCTTTTCCAAAATACTCAACCCACAGTCTATCTTTGTGGGTGACAGGCAAACAAAATTGTCTATTGGTCAGAAGCTACTGCCAGGTGTTTCAGCTCAGAGATGGAGTGTCTATTGTCTAGGAGTTCTCTCTTGTTTCTAGACCATCACCCCCACCCACCCGCTGGAAACTCTAGCTGAGGATTTCCATCTTGATTCTGTCATTCTACAGTCCCTTCTACATTTGCTGAAAAGGAGGATGGAGCCAGCTGGCTGCATAACATTTGCTTCATAATAACCTATTAGTTGTAAAACTTCTTCTAAAATAATGCCATTATAATAGTGTTTACTATCTGATATGCATGTGTATAATGGATATATGGACTTGATTGGATTCATGCCAGGGGCATTAAGTCCATTCAGGAAATATAAGAGCAACATCATACATGAGGAGCCTGGATTGAGTAAATAGATTGGGAAGCTGAATTTTGCTAGAAATTGGTTGTACACTTTGGAGGCAGGTGCTGAAATGGAAATGTGTTTAATCAGATCAATGTCTTGTGAAGTTTTTGAAAGCATCATTGATTACTTTTTTGATAGTTATAACATTATGGATTTATGTGGGTAAGAATGTAGATGGGCATACACTCATAAAACCAAATATATATCTAGGTATACGTTATAATAATCATATTCAATAACAGCAGGATTTTCAACACAATAGCAATGAAGATAAAAAGAAATAATCTCTAAATTTGTATTATACATTTAGGATTCATCATTATATCATTTTGGTTACTTGCACAGGATTTATAACTAGGTCAAGTATTACAGATTCAACTGTTTCTAGAGACCAGAAATCTCACACCCCTGAGGTGGATTAACCAAGTGTAAATTTATCTTCAGGTGTAGAGAAAAGTGGTAATCTTCATGCTTGATAATTCATCAAAACATAGATGCTTTCTGTGAACCATCTATGTTTTAGTTGATTTGTCCTACTAGGAAGTATGGGCTATAGCTTGATATTCTGGTTTTTATTTTGTGTTTGTTTTGTTTGTTTTCAAGAAAAGTCAAAATATCTGAGTTTTTCCTGACATGTACTCAATTATAAAGTAAGCATTTATTCAAATATACAATTACCAATTTAACTTATAGCCTTAACCGAGATCTTCCACCTTCCCCCCCATTTCTATGTATGTAGAATGAATAACCTTAGCCAGATTGGCTCAGTAGATAGAACATCAGCCTGCAGACCTAAGAGTCCAGTGTTTGATTCAGGTCAAGGGCCCTGGTCAGGACTCATGCAGGAGGTAACCAGTCAATGTGTTTATCTCACATTGATACTTCTCTCTGTCTTTACCTCTCTCTTCCACTCTCTAAAAATCAATGGAAAAATATACTTGGGTGAAGTTTAAAAAAAAATAGAATTAATACAATAATGTTTAATTCATGGAATTTTTCTGAGGATTTTGTAAATCAGTTGAAAAGTGCTGGTCATCTACTAAGTGCTCATTAAAAATTAACAATTATTATCTTGACTAAAGTATCTATCATTCTCAAATTGTATTACTTATCCAAATATTTTGTGCCTTTTATTTTTCTTTCATGCAAATTTCTAGGTGAATAGAAGAGACTCTGAAACACTTTTCTCTGGTATTTAGTTGTTGCATATCAACTACAACCCTGATTTGTGTTTATTGTAACTTTCAAATGAAGTAAACTCTTTTAGGATTTGTAAACTGCAATTTCAGAGATATGTATTAGTAAGTGTTTGACAGTTGACTTTCCAAAAAGAGAGAGCAAGAGAGAAAGTAGTTGAAAGAGCCCTCATGTGTGGAATCTGCCAGTTTCCCTGGTATAAATACTCCTACTATTGGCTAATTTAAAGTCATTAGTTTGAGGTCACTGAACAAAGAGCTTACAAGTCAGTTTGAAATGGCTACAGTATAGTCCTGAATATAAAGAGTGTGGGTGAGGCTGTGTGGCAATTTGAAAGAGAGCAATTTTTATGTTCATGATAACTAACAGAATACTAACAGAAGTGTCTTTGTACCAAAAGTCAAACATAACTTTAATAGGACACACAACATAAATTATACCAGTTAGTTAAAACTATCTCATATGAAAACTAAAAATAAATAAAAAGGGCATTTGTTTTTTTTACCAGAAGGAGAAATAAAAACATATGTATAAAGATGACACAATTTTTGTGGTTTTATCAGACATTTATATATCACTTCCTATGTACCAGGCAAAATTCTAAGAACTTTATAAATGCTAACTGATGTAAATAATAACTTATTTTAAAAGTAACTCATTAAAATGAAGAGACTTGAAATATAATCATACTCTAATAAAAGTAGCCATGATCTGCAAAAGACTAGAAGTGATTTTTATTATATGTAGAGGTTAGAGACCAGATGATCCATAAAACAGAAGATACAATCATCCCCAAGAAGAGCAAGGGTCTGAATAAGAAAAATTATGAATACAGAAGGAAGTAAAATTGTGGGTTTTTTTGTAAATAAAATAATAAATAATAAAACTTACAAAATATATAACATCCTATAAAATAAAAGCCCAATATGCAAATTGTTCCCTCTGGTGGTCATTCCACAGAGAGATTGGGAGTTTCCCCCAAGGGGCAGCATGGGACATGGCAGGCATCAGCATTGCGGCACTAGTAGAGCTTGGCAGTGGAGGCACTGCTGGCCCCGATAGGCCTCCATGAGAGCAGGACCCTGGTGGAATGGTGGAGCAGGTGGTGCCAGGGCAAGGTGGGTGTGAACAGGTACCTGATTGCCCAGTTGATTACCCTGTAGACAGCGACCAGCAACAGCAGCAGGGGGCCATCAATCTTTGCCTTGTCATTCAGTACTGTATGAAAAATCTCTAAAATACTTTCTAAGAATGTGTAGAACTTGATTAAATATCCTGAAGACATTTTAAGCAGTTAATAGAAATAGCCAAGAATATTGTGAAAAGATCTATTTTATTTGTCTATTTAGTTTTATTAGAAAAATCTGAATTTATAGGATATATGCACATATACCAGGTGGTTATACATAGTGAAGTAATTTGCACTGTAATAATCAGATACTTTTATTAAGCTCTTATACTTACTGCCAATCTATTTTCTTGGTACTTCAAATGGACCTTTAAGTTTCTTTTCTTTTTTGATAAGATGGCAGTGGGCACTTTAGATCTCAGATCAATAGATGGAAACACTTATTTTACATAGAGACAAGCAAGGATATTTTTATTGTCTTGAAATTCATTTTGCTATGTCATATAAACTCATTTTGCAGTCTCTTTCTTATGATGGAAAGTATAATTTTAATTCAAACTGAAGCAGAACATGTTTCTTTTTTAAGGAAGCATCATAAAGAGAGCAAAGTTTCAAAACTGTAGGTCTGACTTCTTTCATCATTAAAATCTCAAATTTTTGAAAAAGGATAAAAAAGAAAAGAGACTTAAATGTCCGTGTGAATAAATTTTGTAGCTCAAGTTTCCTACAAAAACAACTAGCTGACTAATGATGGTACCATTGTCTAGAAATTAGCACTGGGAAGAATATAAGCAAGACCGGAGCATTCTAGTTCATACCTCTTTCTATTTAAAGGACTTCCAAGCCCTTGGCCCTCTGATGTTGTCAGGAAAGAAGGGAAAATCCAGTTCCAATTGCCTAGTAGGTCTATCATTATTCAGGTTGAAAACACCGTTTAGTCATTCACTAACTCAGAATTCTCTTTTTAGCAATTTAATACAGTACCATGAAGCAAGTGCTCCAGACAGTTTATAACAAGACTCTGTGCCAAAAATACATCACTTGTAAGGAAAACAGGAAACATCATAGAAAAAGTCAACTTTAACCAGTTTTCTGAGTCATCTCTTCCTGTGAATTCAACTTGTCACAAAACTTCCACTTATTTTTGAGAGTTGGAAGTATGAATTAGAGAAAAGGTTTAGAGCCTGACACTGCAATTAATTGGTCTAAGACATCAGCTCTTCTTAGGGCTAGTTCTTGGCCAAATGACAAAGTGGCAATTACCTCTTTAACATATCTCCTCTTCCCTTTCTTTGTTTAAATCCCTCCCTTCAATGTAATCAGGATTCTCTTGCTTATCTGACTTCTCAGGCCAAATTCTTTAAAAGCATAAAACAAAACAAAACAAAAACACTTTATTGAGAGTATTACAGATGTCCCCCTCTTACACACCCTCCCTTCTCCCCAGCCCCTGCCACCCTCCAGCTAGACCTGCCCCACCCCAGGCCTTCACTACCCTATTGTCCATGGGTTATGCATATATGCATATAAATTCTCTGCTTAATTTCTCCCAGCCCCCTCCCCACTTCCCTCTGAAATTCTGCAGTCTGTTCCATGTTTATATATCCATGGCTCTATTTTATTCATCAGTTTATTTTGTTCATTAGATTCCTTGTTTGTTTGTTTTTATTTTTAGATTTAATTGTTTATAGATTTGTATCAATTGACATTTTACAGTTCATATTTTAAATTTTTTTTCATTCTTCTTAAAAGCCCAGTTCTGTACTCACTAAAACCAGTGTAGTTAACATGATAATGTCATTACCATGATAATTTAGTCAATTAACAAGATAAAGCTAGTGTAAATGCAAATGCAAATGGAGGTTTTTTGAAAGATGTTTTGGAGTTACACAAACTGTGTTGGAACTTCTTCAAGGGGGAAGATGGCCAATTGGTAATAGTAACCAAAAATAACAATCAGAATTTGTTCAGTGTTTACCATGTTCAGGCAGTGGACTAATTGCCTTAGATTCTCTCTTTAAAATATTCCAAGAACCACAAAAGCAAAACTTTAAATAAATATCTATACGTATATTCCCCCCCCTCTCTCTCAAGAGAGAGAGAGAGAGAGAGAAAGAGAGAGAGAGAGAGAGAGAGAGAGAGAGAGAGAGAGAGAGAGAGCGAGCGGGGGGGGGGTGGATATACGTATAGATATTTATATATAGGTATATATATATATCAGTATAGAGGATATTAAGGCTTAAATAATAAGCAGTGTTCCCAAAGATCCCCTGGTAGAGCAGGGAGTCAGTTGCAGGCCTGTCGGAATGCAGCCTGTCATGCTGATCTGCATGGTTATTCTTCATGGGAATGTACTTGGAGATGAGAATAGGAGCACAGTGGTGTCAGAACTCCCAGAGAGTGCTCTCAAAATCTATATACATGAATGAGACTCTCCTAACTCATGTCATCAGCATGACAGTCATGCATGTCATAAAAATTCCCCAAATGATTCAAACTCATACCCTTATTATGACACACATTAATGGGGTCACTGGTATGTGAAGACATGGGTGAACAGCAGGGTTATTTGATGCTAACTGGAAACCACAAGTAAAAGAGTAACTGGAGCACAAGTCTTCTACTTCAAGGATTCTAGTCCCACCTCCTTCCTGCAGGCACAAGTCCACTGAGGGCAGTCTGGATATTTTGGGAGTTTCTCTGGATAATTTTCAGATGTGTAGGGGTAAAGACCATTCTGGTATCTTTTAGGACAGCTATTGAATGAGGATGAAAGGCTCTGTGCTCTGGGATGATTTGAACCAGTCATGCTCTTTTCAGAACCCACATTCCTGTCATAGTTCTTTCCTAACCACTCCTGTTAGCCACCTGGCTCTTTGAAAGGAGTCCTAAAGTGGGAAATTTGACTCTCAATCTTGTCCCACCATTGATTTCTCTCTCTTCCCCCTCCCCCTCTCCCTCCCCTTCCTCCTCCTCCTCCTCCTCCTCCTCCTCCTCCTCCTCCTCCTCCTCCTCCTCCTCCTCCTCCTCCTCCTCGTCTGCTCTTGAGGGGCAACTTGGGCCTTTAGAATTCTATTCTGGCAGTCCAAGTACTTATGGCTATCTCTGCCAGACTCATTCCAATTTGCAAACATAATTTTTGAGGAATCTTTCTGGCTCAGGACTCCAGTTCTTCTTCCCTGGCTATGCAATTCAAAAATTCTCTCATTTTTATTATTTTCCAAATGTTTTTTATTGCAGCTTTTATTTCCTCTCTGATAATTAGTGAGCCTTGGTGTTGGCCTCCTAAGATGATTGACTACTTTGCTTTATTTGTTCATTTGATACCTTGCCTAGGAGGCAGTGCAAAGAGCAGTGGGAAGTTCAATGAATTCTGTTCTAAGCTAGTTATAAAGCAACAAAAAAAGCCTAATTCTAACTGATTTAGGCTCCAGAGAAGGACACTATGACCTCTTACATTCTTAAGGACTCCAGGTTTCATGGAGTTAAGGGGACTTTGACCATGTCTTCAAATACTACTAAATATTTGTGAGCATAGATATGCTGCTTCAGACTGCTGTAGATCCTCTGAATGAGGGTAGAAAACAAGTAGCATTCAAAATGCTAAAAAAAATATGTAATTATGAAGTGATGGCTCATAACATTTATGTTGAATTGAACCACAACAATAAAGGATTGAATTTCCAGGAATAATAACAGTTTAAATTTTATACCCTCTTCTAATTGATTGCTTTTGCTTTGCTTATTCAGGCAGGAAGGGACAGAAGGCTAAGGATGTGACAGATAATGGAGTACTTCCTTTCTTCTAGACTGTCCCAGTGAGAGTCCTAGGTCAAAGTTAAAGATCTGAATACACTGTGTTTGCCATTACTCATCATTTTGGGAGCAGCAAATGCTTCCAAACACCTGAGAGCACTAGAGGTTTAGACACTTTAGAAAGCACTCTCTAGTAAAAAATAAGGATACTTCATGAACTGCCCACCCAGAATCAGATGATTGAATGTACACTGCAGATGATAATGCGGACAAAAGAGGACCTCAGACCTTGTGTACATCTGCCCATTCCTTGAATTATTCTCATAAAACATTTTCAGTAATTGGTTGATGAATAGTTTCCAATACCTAGTGGAATTAAATTCATTAAAGGCATTAAGAAGGGATATACAATTTAAGCTAGTTACTTTTTATACACAGTTGATTTTTGGATTAACATCATTAGAGAACTTTGCTGTTGATGATAATGACAAGAGATATACTCACACTCAAAGCCACATACTGTAAAACTGCAAAGAGGGGAGGATGAGCTTAAAGTACATCTAAGTTAGATTCAGACAAGCTCTTTGTATCTAGGAATAGCTTCAACTTTACCCAGGAATCTTTACCAGCACATTTGTTTTTGCTGCTGAACATTTTTCCATTAAGATAATACAATCCAGGATTTTCATGTATGCATTAAAATATTTCATTATATATTATCATATTCAGAATTTTTAAATACTTTAAAGTAATCATTTCATGTTTGTCATATTTGTGTAGAAAGGATGAATTTGTGCTCTAATATTCATGTATAAGTTGTGAACAAAAATTCAGACACATTAATAAGTATTTATAATTATAATAATAAAAGTCATCACATTATGCTGAAATGCAGAAGTAGACTACAGAGAATAAATATGAATGAGAATTTCAGTTACTTACAAGTCATTTAAATTACAAAATATCTTCTTTGTTACCAGAAACTTAATTTAATTATTTAAGAAATAGCCCACCATTCTATTTTTATTGTGATATTATTCCTCATAATGGGTTGAATGATTTTCTTTCAACTTTTTCCCCATATTAGTATGTGTGATTGGCTTTTATTAACTATTCATAAACTACACTTATTAACTTCAGATATATTACAGATTTCTAGTTAATTAAATATACATACAATGTAAATTGACTAGGAATATAAATATATCTTTGCAATTGTTTTTAGATTATCACTTTCATGGTATAATTAACATATTATTTCTAAAGAAATAATGAAGCAGAATAACATAGTGAAGGACACATTTGAATTTTTCCCTTACCTTAATTTGTAATGAAATATTTAGGTGACAAAAAGAACGTCCTCTACAAGTTTCTGCTCAGCTTTCAATGTACTCTATCATGCTACCTGCTTTTATTAATCTCTTTGTTACATTCCTTTTATTAGTGAGCTTTTCTAGAATAAGAACCACATCATATTAACATTGAAATTGCCAACATCTATTTTCAGTGCTTGGAACTTAGTAGGTATTCAATAATTAGAACTCTAATTTCTTCTATTTGTACTAGAAATAATACTTATAGTATATTGTAGTGCCATAGCAGGAGAAAGAAATAGAGCATTATATAAATTAAAAATATTTTAGCTTATAAAATAATTCAAATCTTATTATATATTTTTATGTATATTCTACTCTTTAAGATTTAGCTTAAATTACTTATTATTTCTGAAATGGTTCTCATTACCTCATCTTATAATTATTCCTTTCCCATTCTCCAATTGTTATCTTTAAATATAGGCTTATATAATCTTAGAAGAAAGAGAGACCTTAGTCCAATATATGTATAGTATGGGGCGAGAAGTTGCAGCCTCAAGAAACACAAGTAGGAAGCCCTGGCTGGTGCCTCAATTGGTTGGAACATCTTATATACCATAAGTTTGCAGTTTGATCCCTAGCCAGGGCACAACAGATCAATGTTTCTCTCTCTCCCTTCTTTTCTCTCCAAAATCAATTTAAAAAAAAAAAAAAAAAAAAAAAACATGCTTAGGTGAGGACTAAGGAACACAGTAGGATGAACTGGAACTTTGGATTCTCTGGTGATGGTTCTTTCTATGATGAGGAACTGATTGACAAGCCATGTTTAAAAAACATCTTAATCTGTTATCAATAAACTCAAAGGACTGCAGTTCCCTGGGGAAGCTGCCCAAATGACATGCTATAATGTCTGGCCTTCCCTTTTGCTCCTTTCCTATTATTAATATCTGATTGCAGTGATACCAAATGGATAATCTGGGACCCCTTGGGGGATGTCTGATTGCCAGTTTAGGCCCAACCCAGGCCTAAACTGACATTGGACATCTCTCTTGCAATCTGGGACCACTGACTCCTAACTATAGGTTGCCTGCCTGCCTGATTGTCCCCTAACCATTAGCTACCTGACTGATCACCCCTAACCACCTCACTCTCAGCCCCCACAGCCAGGGCTTCATCCAGAAGGACATCTGGAACGATGTCTGGAAGGTTCTTTTGCTGTCCAGTTTAATTAGCATATTCCACTTTTATTACTATAGATACCTTTAGCCCTCTATCTGCTATTCAACCCTCCACTTGTGGGGGGGGGGGGGGGGGGGGGGAGGGAGAGTTGTGAGATAATTTCAGCAAAAATGTAGTAGTTATCACAAGCATAAATTTTATATTATAATTTATATTACAAACATACAGAGTAAGCAAAAAAATAGTTCCACACAATTCATTTCAGACAATGTCCTTGATTCTCAAAAGCAAAAAATGAACTATTTTTATTAGGCAGTTAAAGAAACAGAACCAGAGACACCTGCACTTAAATGATGGAAATGATCTTTTTCTCAGATCTACAGCTCAGAAAGGTACATTAATAGACATAGTTACTGGTCTGATTTCCATTGGGTGTATATTCTTCTACAGATAAATTATTACAGATTCTTGTTTCTCTAACCCCTCCCACACATGCAGAAACTGCTTCACCACTTCTCCCTTCTACTTTCTGACACCCAAATTTTCTGGGAATGATAAGCCATTTATGAAAATGAAATGTAATGAAAATTAACAGCCCCGCTGGTGTAGCTTAGTAGTTGAGCAATGACTTATGAACTAGGAGGCCATGGTTCTATTCCCAGTCAAGGCATATGACTAGGTTGTGGTCTCAACCTCATGTGGGGTGCATGCAGGAGGCAGCTGATCAGTGGTTCTCTCCTATCATTGATGTTTCTCTCTCTCAATTTCCCTTCCTCTCTGAAATCAATACAAATATATTTTTTTTTAAAAAAGAAGAAAATTTAACAGATTTGGCTATTTTAAAATGACTGTAATAGAACAACATAAAATGATGAGCAAAAATAGATCTAGAGACATAGAAGCACCGAATAGACTGTCCAACCTCAGAGGGAAGACAGGGGAGGGAGGTGGGTAAGAGATCAATGCATGTAATGTAAGCATAACCTATGGACACAGACAGTAGCAGGGAGAGGGCATGTGCTGAGGATGGGAACAGCTGGGGAGAAGTCATTGTGGGGGGAAAAAAGGAGACATATGTAATACTTTAAACAATAAAGAATTAAAAATATTGTGATAGAATTCAGTGGAGTTCTAAAGTCTGGGTCTTAACACTAGAGGTTGGGCAAAAAGTTGGTGACAAACTGGCTTTCCATGGCTCTGCAATGTGGTGATTCTCAGAGACCACCGACAAGCCAGCACTCATTACCAATACAAATTGGCACTTCAGGTTTGTATATCTTACCAATAATGAAAATCCTCCCCAGATTCTGCTAGCAGTTTAGCTTCTATTATTGAGAGTCATTGTTAAAGGCTACATGTGGTTTTTACATCTGAAATATTTTAAGTGTATTTTGGAATGCTGAAAATGATATTCAGGCAGAAAACTGAATGCATGATTTTGCCATAGAACTTGAAGGATATCTATAGTTCCAACCTACAGGGATGGGAGAAGAGTGAGGATACCCCAGGCCATGGATGTCCTGTGAGCAGAGATTAAAACAAGTAGGTTTAGGAAGAAATCTGGTTAATTCTGTTTGACTGCGATGTAGACTGTATGTGGGTTTTAGTGGGAAATAGAATGAAACGTTGCTGCCATGTGAGAATATGGGTTGTGGAGCTGTGGTGTGTTTGTGTATGAGGTGGCAATAGGAAGTCATTAAGGGTTTGGAGATCCGGAATCATGGTCAGAGATGGGCTTTGGAAATCCAAATCTGATTATTGTATATATGCTAGACCAGGGAGAGGCTGCAGATAGGTAGTTCATAAGGTAAACAACGGTTTTGCTCTGAAGTTATTGTATAAAAAAGGATAATGTTTTGGAGAAAAAGATAATTGATTGATGCTTTATTTCCTGTAAATCTTTTTACCCTATAGGTTTTTACTTATTGAATAACTGCCATGCATGGTGTCAGAGGGCACACGGGTACTGTCTGCTTAGAATAAAGAGGTCATTATTCAATTTTGGGTTTTAAATTATAAAGATGCTTCAGATACAATTTAGAGTTATTGGTACCTCTGTTTTCTCTGAGAATTGATTGGACAGTTAGCAGTCATAAATAGGTGGGCATACATGCTCATCAGACTTTCTAAGGGTGTTTGTCTATAGGACATATGTTTAGAAGTTGCAGCCCTACGTACTTTTAAAGAAAGCTGTGGTATTTCTGTTGTTTTTCTATTCCGAATCTGACATTTTCTTTCAAAGGAAGTTTGTATTGGCTCACTCTCACCTTGTTATTCAGAAACAGAGCTTCTGAGAGCTCCACTCCCCAGAGAGCTATAGATCAATGCGGGAGCTCACGTTAGTTTGAATGTATGTCAGGTAATCATAGTACAGCCCCTGACTATTAACTGAGCAAAGAGAAAGTGAAAAATCCTGGTATATTTCATTGCAATCAGAAATTCTATGGCTATTTCTGCAATAAAATGAAAATATGAGGTTTTGGCTAATTTTGAAAACCAGCTTATTAATCCATGACCCATAAAAATGAATTGTGGTTTGGGTGATCATTAGACTTAAAAGGCTTTATTTGCACTGCACTACTTAATTTCTATATTGTAATTTTCCCATGGGAGGCCTAAAATTACTATTAAACGTTGCTCATTTCCACGCTGCCAAGTTCTCTAAATATGCATTACTTAAATATTTTTATATATACCAACACTACTGCTTTCATGTTTGTAGATATCCCAAAAGGAAACCTAAAAGATGACTAATAATAGGCCGTAAGAAAACAGAACAAAGTTAATAAAACATGGGATTTTGTACTGTGTCTGATTCCCAAGGCCAAATATAAAGGCTCAATTATCAGCGAGCTGGTTTCCTTTTGATATGAGATAATTATTAATAATATTTAACTACTATGTGAATAATGCTTTGTAACTTTCAAAACGCATTCGCATGCACTGTAATATCCTCCTGATAGCCCTTTGCAGTAGCTTTTGTTCATTTTCCTCTTTGTTCATTGCGCCCCTGGGAGATGGTTACTTTCCCCTGATTACAGTTAGAAAGATAGTGCTGGAACATTTTTCCATCTCTGTCTGGCTGCGTCTGGGCTCCTTCTATGTTGCCTCTCTTCATTCCTGACCTTTGGAGTCTTTCTGTCAAGTCTTTCTCTAGTCGCTTGCCTCCCATTGCACCTCCTGGGCACAGATGGGCTAGTAGTCAGGTGAGCATCCATAGAGGAGCCACCTCACAGCCATCTTTTAAATATTCTCTAGCAAGTCAGGAACGTCATGGAGGTGCACGGCATCCTGTCTGCTTATCTGTTTCCGGAGTGAAAGCATCTCCTCGGCTTTTATGCAAAATTGAAAGGATCATTAGGAACACCAATTTAAATTAGAGCAGGCAGAGTAAATCTGTAGAGGACCAAAAAAATTAATCACCTGTGGCAACTGTCATTTGAAGTTATCCTTCCCTCATTCCACTCCAGCTCATCCACATAAACACAAAGAGAGATCATATTGTTTACTGGTATCAAACTGCAGGATTTGGCTCGCCTGAGGCATTGCTCCAGCCCAGAATCCAAGCAGCCACAGATAGCAATTTGGAGTGCAGCTTCAGTGCCAGTGGAAAAGCTGTCACAGGCAGGTCTAAAACACTGAGAGCGCTGAGCTACTGACATTGCTAAAGATGATCATGAAGACATTTATCCAGCCTCTCCAGCCTTCCCTTCGCCCAGCCCTTCAGAAGCTTCTGTCAGGTGTGACAGGCGAGGTGATGAATGGGTAGAAAGTTGACAGGTGACGACAGGCGGCTGAGTAAGTGAAATCCTCCATCGTTAATACTCGCGATGTTACCTTCCTGACACAATGAACTGGTATTAGAATGTGTGGCTAAATAAACCACATTGAGGAAAGCCATTCACTAAAAAACTAGAGTCCAGAGCAGAAAGCCATGCCCTCATTTCTGTCAAGATCCCCTCCAATGGTTGGACTTTTGTTACATGCTACTTAATCAAGTCTGCATTATCCAGAGCTTAAGTGGGATGCTCCCCTGTGTTGATTTTCTCTGGAACTAGATCCAGAGAAAATACATCCAGAGAATGTAGCTTGAAGTCATGAGTCAGAATAATCCCATTTCTCATAAATCTCTTCTAGACTAGACTAAAAAAGAAATCAGCTCATTGGAATTTTGATTAATGAGAAAAAGGAGAAAGGTTTCAGGGTGAGTGCCTTGTTCTATTGATGTCCATGAAATGTTGGTGACTGCCTGACACATCCCAGTCCAAAGCAATTGAAAATCATCTTAATGTTGCTTTGTTTTTAGAGGCTTAGGGGTTATTGAGTTGAGAGAAATTGGACTGAAACAAGTAATTTTTTTGACACAGGCCACTAAACGGCTTGGAGAGCATGAGCTTGAAGGCCGCAAGCAGGGCATTTAGGATAGACTGGTGCCTTTCTCAGGGAGAGAGCTTACTTCTCACAAAAAATGTCCCGGAAAACAGAAGTCTCCCTGATCCGAATTTCCTCACGTGGGTTTATATTTGCAATTAGCAACCAATGACAATGAGGATTTTGCCTGCAACTCTACATCACAATTAGGATCAGAATGGGCAGAGGAGCTGATAAAGTTGTACCAAGAAAAATTTAAGGGAGAGAGAAGAATTGCATGACTCAAGTTTAGGATATAAATTCCTACTCTGGATAATATTTTATACTCTTTTAAAAAATTATATTTGACAGGGTTTCTTAATTTGGTAATATTGGTGGGAACTGAAAATGATTCTTACATATTTTTCTACTTTTAAATACAAGTTTATGGCTTCAGGAATTTTTTTATATTTTGAAAATTTCCATTCTATTTAAAATATATATTTCATTTGCTAAAATAAAAGTGACCCATTAAAACCAATTTAGTTTTTTTTCTGATACTATACTATGATTTAATCACTTGCTGATTCTTTCTGCTATGGAACATTTTATTTTTCTAGAACCACAGTAACATTATAAGCTGTTTATCTTATTCTTTTTATTTGGGGTTTCTTTAAAAATACAATTTGAAAAAGATTTGGTACTTATGAACTTACATTCCTCTATACTTAAAATTTTTTAAATCAGTTTTCTGTTTTTCTTATATTTTTGTGTCATCCTCTTAGGCCAACTATAATTATGTCCCAATAATTAATATGTTATAGTATATGTTATAATGATGAGACTTTTTTTTACAAACCAATTCATTAATACTCTTGAGTGTTGTTAATACTTAATTTTTTAATCACCAAAACTTATTTTCTACTTTGTCTTTTTAAATTTATTTCCAAATTCACATTGTCCTACCATTAAGGCAAAGTTTGTTATATAAAGTTTAAACGTGAAGAAATTGAATTTTAAGCATTCCTCTCAATTTATGCTTCCTAGAATCTCAGTGATTTTAATTTTATGATTCTTTTTATTCCAGCTTTAATCCTTACCGCTGGCCCCACAAACAAATTGTACATCTTAGAATTTGGCCAAGACTGTCAATGCTTCAGAACATCAAATTTCTCATGTGGCAAATGGGCTTAAATGAGATAATGCATACACAATGCTTAAGAAATCTCAGAGTGAGCCCTCAGTAAATAGCAGCTTTTACTTTTATTCTAGGCTCTAGGGATGATTTTTAGACCACACGATAAAATGTATTTTCTCAGTTAAGTTTTAGAAGTTTATTGTGAACCAATTCTGTTTCTGGTGTTTTGCATGGAATTTGGTTGTTGATAGTAAGGAAAATTAGGCACTCATAATCTCAAGGGGATTTCAGCTACAGGAGAGAGATGACACATTCTAATAAATAATAACTCCAAGTGATGTATACATGACAAAAGCATGTAGCATAAGGAAGTAATAATGAAAAAACAGTGATTCACTACTTTTGGGGAGGGGGACATTGGGAATAATGTAAGCTGTTCATCATGAACAAACTTGTCATGAGCAAGTTTGAGAACAAACATATGTTTACCAGCTATCAAGAGATGGAGAGAAAAAGAAAAATTCAGGTCAAGTAACATTATGTAGAAAGAATATGTATAAAGCCACATAATATAAATATTTTACATATAAAATACAGCATTATGATATTACAATAAAAATTTATGTCAGAAGAACATGTAGAGAAGTATTTGAAGGTAGATATTGTTGGGGTGGGTGTACAAGGTTTGAGTATTTTTTTTCTTAATCAACAATTTTATGAATATAGTGTCATAAAAACAGAGAAAAAAAGAAATGTCAATGTTTTATCATATTTGTTTTATCCTTTTTAGTATAATGATAAACATGCTCACAGTAAAAATAGCAAAACTGTTCAGAGGAGTGTAAGGTATAAAATTAAGGTCAGCTTTCACCATCTTAGCAATATTCCAAAATATTAATCTCTAAGAATTTCTCTTCTAGAAGTATTCAACGAATCAGAATGTTTCTATCAGTATTTATCCCTTAATAGTTTGATGCAAATCACTTTTGGTTTCATTTGGTCAATATGGTACTTTAAAATTTCTAAAACCAAATTTGAATGCGTTTAAATATAAAATGCATCCAACAGCTATCATACAACAGATGTTGATGATGTTTGCCTGGTCTTTGAAGGACAGTTCCTGAATTGTGACCTCTGAGGCAAACATACAAGATAAAAGCATAAGTGTGTGTGTGTGTGTGTGTTTACAAAGAATTATGTTACACTTCTTGCATTATATTTTGCTGTTTTTAATAATATCTAATTATCATCTTCATATCAGTACATAAAATTTATATTTATACTTTTAAAATAACTAATAGTGTCCTGTTTAAAAACACACAATAATATAACCAGTCAAGAAAAATAAATATTGTTTTATTTCCTTATTATTATAACAGTCTTGGAAGTAAGATTCTGTATATATACATTCAGGCAGTTATGTGAAGTATCTATTAATAAATATTTAATTGGAAATTTGGTTTATTAACCACTTTTCTCTTCCATGTGTTTTGATTGATGACAAAGAATAACACAGCGGTAAATACGTACAAATAAAAAGAAAGGGCTTATTGATGATGGGAAATGTCGCAAAACACACAAATTCAAGATTTTTTGGAAACAAGTACTAGGTTGGGATCTTAAGCCAAATAGGCATCTCCCTCTATTCATTACTATCTAGATCTCAATACCACTTGATAAGAGTTCAGTGTTACCAACTTTGACATGACTCAGCTAGATGCATGGTGTATGGCAAGCCTGTAGAGCTTACCAGCTTGCCTTTGGCCACTGGCCATAGGCAATAACCATAGACACACAGAGACTTGGGCAAGCCTTAGGCTAAAGAATTAGAGCAGATAAACTCTGGGGCCCGTGGTCTGTGCTTCTGACTGGTAAGGGAAAATATCTCTACCAGCTAAGAAAGAGATAGGTGCTAGCTATATCTTTGAGAGTTATCAATGAGTTTTTTTTTCAAACACTTTGCAGCAATATAGGGTCAATTTAAAAATTTCAGCTATATTTGTTATTATTCAAACCTAGAGGCCCGGTGCAAGAATTTGTGCCCTAGTGGAGTCCCTTGGCCTGGTCTGCGGGATCAGGCCAAAACTGGGTCTCCAACATTCCTCGAGGGGTCCTGGTTTGCAAGAGGTTGCAGGCATGGCAGAAACCGGTTTGGCTCAGTGATAGAGCATCGGTCTGCAGACTGAAAGGTCCTGGGTTCGATTCCGGTCAAGGGCATGTACTTTGACTGCGGGCACATCCCCAGTAAGGAGTGTGCAGGAGGCAGTTGATGGGTGTTTCTCTCTCATCAATGTTTCTGGCTCTTTATCTCTCTCCCTTCCTCTCTGTAAAAAATCAATAAAATATATTTATTTAAAAAAAAAAAAAAAAGGTGCAGGCCAGGCTAAGGGACCCCAACAGTGCATGATAGGTGTTGGGAAGAAACATAGGAGGTTGACCAGCTGGGCTGGGGTGGGGGAACCAAGAGAGGGCTCAAGGGTGTGTCAGCCATCTTGCTCAGTCCTAATTGGCCAGACCCCAGTAGCAAGCTAACCTACTGGTCTAAGTGTCTACCCCCTGGTGGTCAGTGTACATCATAGTGAGTGGTTGAGTGGCCTTAGCATATCTTTAGAATATTATGCTTTGATTAGTTGAACAGATGGCTAGATGACTAGACATTTAGCATATTAGGCTTTTATTATATACAATTTACCAATTTTATAGGCAACTGAGACTTTCTTAATTGTTTAAAATTAAATCACTTTAAATATAAATAAAGTTGAGGGTTCTTTTGAGTATTTTATTGTTTACCTCTACTTTTATATAAATGAATTGCCAATTTCTAGTGGTAAACATGAATGATATTTATCAAAGCAAGTATAGCTATTATTTATTGCACAATTACTCCATGCTAAAAAATTTTGCTTGGATTATTTCATCTAATCTACAAAACAACTCGAGTGAAAAACAGATACTTGAAAAGAAATTTGCAAGTGTTCACACATAACCTAGAGTAGGGATGAGGTTTGTATCTGTGCTCCCTGATCCATAGTCTCTGCCTTTACTGTTTTTTATATTTTTCTCATCATGGCTATTTAAAAATTTTATTTTATCTAATTTTTAAAAATGATCTATACTGAGTTATAATTTATTAAAGTTCAGCAGTTTTATACATACAGTTAGCTCAGTTTTGGCAAATGTATATAGTTACATAACCATTACCACACTCAAGATATAGCACAAGGAATACATTTAATTATTTGTGAACATCAAAAGAATATGATTATCATTAGTCAATCCTCTAGGTCACGTTTATCATGCACTAGGTTTGATTTCGTGCATTAACTCATTTTTTTACAGATAATTTAACTTGATATTATTGAGCATATTTTTAGTTTTCTACTTTTCACTAATTAATATGTTTTAAGCTTTTTCACACTAACAAAGATGGATTATGGGTTCACAATAATAAAAATTGTGTTTGGGTACATGATTTAAATGCTTTACAAAGCTCTATTTTAAATTGACTGCTCTGAGATCATTAGCTTTTATATAATACATCTAGCAAACTTTTTGAGAACATTGAATATTCTATTGTAAAATGATGTGGTAAAACTAAAGTTCTCACATTTGTACTAGAGAATAAGTTTTCCTTAGTAGGGTAATTAAGCTCTACTCATACACAACTACTATACATGACATAAAATGTTTAGTTTTAATTAAAGTATAGTTGACATACACTATTATACTAGTTTCAGGCTATACCACATAGTGATTTAACATGCATATACCTATGATGCGATCACCACAATGAGTCTAGCAACCATATATAAACATATTTCATAGCCTTTTTTTACAGATTCAGGTATTACAAATCAAGGAAAATTAAATTAAATTTCCCAAACCCTCCAGGACTTTATGAAAACATTCAGTGTCTGTCTTTCACTAGTTTTTTTTTCTTTCTTTTTTTTCTTCACATTCTGGATAAATTGAGACTTTATTTTTGGGCAAATTTCTCTTTTTCCTTGAAAAATAAATCACTCAATTACCTTATATAAATAGTTGTATTTTTCAATCACTGTTACTCCTAAAATATCCTCAACAATAATTACTTATAAAGTTTAGCCCAGGCTAGAGAATATAATAGACATAAAGCTTTGCCAGTCACATCTATCCCTTTTATAACTTCTGAAAATGACAAAAAATATACCAATTTATTAATAGCTTTCAAAGTTTTAGCCTCCTATATCACCTAAAAATAAGAAGCAAATGTTTATAAACTTTTTGCTTGAAATCTGCTTTTGTAAATAGTTTTATTTAATATAGCTACAGTCACTTATTTTCACACTGAATTGCCTGCTTTTGCAATGGAGATATTATCACCTTCAAAGCCATAAGCATTTACTATTTGGCCCTTCACAGAAAAAGTTTCCAAACACTTCATTTAGGTATCAAAGGATTTTGCATTTGTTAATTCATGTATCCTAAGGTTTATGTCATTACTTATGAATTTTAGAAATTACATCCAAGAGGATATGCAGTCAGTTCCTCTCCAATACTTGCTCTGAAAATATGGATTTATTCCAGTACATTTGCTGTATTAGGAAACAATTTGAGCATACTGCAAATTTTGCTTTTCTCATGCACAATTCCTTCTGCAACACTACCTGAAAACAGAAAAAGAACTGCATCCTGATGAGCAGAGCTGCATATGAATACTCAGAATAAATGCACATATGTCTCAAACATCTACCTGCTTCCTCTGTTCCCTGTGTGTGCTGTGAGCCACACTTCCCCAACTAGTGTTACAGCATTCAATAAATTTCATAGAACCCTTCTTAATCCAATCCTAATAACCACAAACTACAGTCTCTTTCATGCCCACTTCTCAATCAAACTTCTTGTTTTGTAAAGAAAAGTGCCAAATTTATTGTGATATTTACTTATTTATTATTCCATATGTGGAAAACAGTACTATAATTTTAATAGCTTCTTTAATAGGTTTCTCTCTTTCATTACCAACAAAATATTTGCGTGTTATGTCCCTAACTCCATTTTTCTCATAAATCTTTTTTTAGTGTGATTTTTGCATAGCACAGTGATTTTTAGGAATATATATGTTCTGTATATCAAACTGACTATCTATCTTTCTATCTATCTATCTATCTATCTATCTATCTACCTACCTACCTACCTACCTACCTACCTATCATCTATTATCTATCTATCTATCTATCTATCTATCTATCTATCTATCTATCTACCTTCCTACTTACCTATCATCTATCTACCCATTATTATATTTAGTTGTCATCTATCTCTCTAAGATTTCAATATTGAGCAAGTATTTCATGGAAGACTGTATCTAAAAGATGTATAAGATCATTCAATATCATAAGTAACTAGAAATACATACATTATAATTATAGGAAAATTCAATTACACAAGGTTTTATTTAAAAGCATAGCAATGCCTAGTGATGGCCAAATGTGGAGTTATAAGAATGCTTATATGTTGTTGGAAGGAGTATCAAATGAATAAAGCACCATTTCTGTATATGTACTGTATGACTCAGCAATTTTTGCTAGCTATATATTCAAGAGAAATGATTACTTACATCCATAAATATACTTGCATAGGAAAGTAATTGAAAATTTTTCAAAAATGTCCCAAACCAGAAACAAACCAAATGGCCTCCAATTTGAGGATATAATAAAAAACTATTTAGCAATCAGAAAGAATTGCTTATACATATGGTGACATGGAAGAACATTAGACATATTATGTCAAGTGAAGAAGTGAGATGACAAAGTATATGTACTGTATGTTTAATTGTACTTAGGCCAAGTTCAAGAGTAGGGAAAACTAATTAATAATTGAAGTGAAATAGTGATTTTCACTGTGAGTAGGAGACATTGGCTGGACAAAGGCATGAGGGTTATTTGTCCTAAACTTTGATCTGGCTAGTAATCACATGGAGTAGCATACATGTGGAAAAAGTCATTCAGTTTTACACTTAATATTTGTAAATTTTATTGCATATAAAATTCATAGGCAAACATTAGTAAAACATGTTCAAAATTAAATCAGGGTCAGATTAAATACAATTTTTAATGAAACCTTATGAAACTCTCACAGAAAATATTTTTCCTCCTCATTTTCTTTTTTTCAATTAGTTTAGACATATTTGCATTTCCTGTATTTATATTTTATTACATTTACATGGGAGGGCTTAGTGAGTTTTCCTCCCATATAAAATTACAAGCTCATTCAGTGGAAGATATTCTATATATTTAATAATTGTAGAGCAGAGTTTTGTCCAGTGTGTAAATGCAATACACATTATGAAACTGAAATGGATTGAATAGAGGAAGTTATAAGAACACTTTTTCATATGGTATGGTTGTGTTCCTCTAAAGATCTATGCAAGCAAATAGTAATGTAAGTATAATTGTAGCATAAAATTATTTTTTAAATATTCCATTTAAAAATATTGTGGTGAATATATAAATTTTATTGCAAAAATTTCTAATCCTTATTTTTAATGATGCAACATAAAAATGGGGCACACAAATGTGAATATTATAACACACCTGCATTCTTTTAATGTTGAAATTAATGCATTTTCAATTCACTAGGAATATTTTTCAATAATATTCAAGAATATTTTATATTAAAGGCACATTCCAAATAACAAGTAATTAAGAAAAACTGATATTCTAGACATTCTTGATAAAATTTCCCAAATGTCTTAAAATGAATTTAGCCTGAGATGGAGTCCCATAAGCCTCTAAATTTTACACATCCTTCTTCCTCTCCCAAGGCAATCAAAATCCCAAGTAGGCCAAAAACCACTTCATGATTTGAGGTTTCCAAAAAAATCCTAATAATACCTTAGTGAAATAACTCCAAGGATATCTTTATTATGATTATTTTTAATAAAAATGCTTATATCCCTAGTTGTATTACTGTGAAGATGGAAAATCAGTTTTCCTATGAGCTGTAACATGGAAGCCTACAACAGGTATTGATCAGTATCCTGGGAAAAGCCTACAAAAAATCTAAATACTGAGATTTTACAACCTTTGGTGAGACTCAAAGGTAACAATAGGTACAGAATATATTGGTTAAAGCATTTTTTACTGGAGCTAACTTGTATTGCATGATTTAAACAAGGAAAAATGGTTCCCTTCTTACAGAGCATATTTAAATTGATTATTTAATTAGTCCTCTCTTAGTTTTGTTTTTCTTTCTATGAATCAGAATAAAATCAGTTGGCCTTCTTATAAACATTCATTTAATTTTGTACTCAGAGCATAGAGTTAATGAATAAAAAGTAAAAAATGCATCAACAAAATCACTTTAATATCCCTATAAGAAAATAATTATCAAAATTACAGGTGTTATCTGATGTAACAATCATAAATGTAGATTGAATTAATTTGAAGATTTTGTAGAAAGAAACCTTGAGTTAGGTAATTTTTCAACTGATTAAAACATATGAAAACTTAAAATACAATATATAATGCTGTTTATTGATAGTGGATTTCTTAGTAACTTCTATTCAGAGGTGAGTGATTTCTATGTAATTGTGAATTCATGTACATGTAGTTAAGAAGAAAAATAGTTTCTCAAATAATTTTGGTATGTGTTTCTTGGAATCCCAAATACTGCACAGATACCAATGCACAGAATAAAAAATGAGATAGTTTCTTTATTCAAAATCCATCCCATTTTTATTTTTTAATTCTTTATTGTTCCAAATGTTACATATATCCTCTTTTCCCCCCATTGACTTTTCCCAGCCTGCTTCTGCTCTCCTAGGACAGGCCCCCTTACAGCCCATATTTAACAGAGTGAATAGACAAATATACCAACTATCAGAATTTAAAAACTTGCTGTTTCTAAAACCTATATGATTGTTCCATTTTAGTTTTGTACATTAATGAGAAACACAAACAAAAGAACAAATGATCTTGAGTTATAGCTTTTAATCATGTTATTCATATAATGGAGCCAAGGAGAGCTCAGATTGATTAGAATGTAATGACTTTATTTTTTCTGCGACTCAACAAATTATGCTCCTGGTAGTTGCATTTCCCATAGAAAGTTTAAATGTTAAGAATGATATTTAATATATTAAATACGGTATTTATACATAAAGTAAATAATTTTATCAAATATGTCTATAGAGTATGTAGGTTGGTTAATGAAGTACTAGTATGTTGCTTAAAAAATTGTTGCAGCAGAAACCAGTTTGGCTCAGTGGATAGAGCTTCGGTCTGCGGACTGAAAGGTTCGATTCCGGTCAAGGGCACATACCTTGGTTGCCGGCACATCCCCAGTAGGGGGTGTGCAAGAGGCAGCTGGTCCATGTATCTCTCTCATTGACGATTCTAACTCTCTATCCCTCTCAATTCCTCTCTGTGTAAAATCAATAAAATATATTTTAAAAAAATTGCTGCATATGCTATGTTGAGGTTGACTTTAAAATATTTAAATATGTGAGGGTTTTTTTACATTAAAATTATAGTGAAAATTTTGTACTTTATTTGATAAGTTAGAAGAATTGTTAAGTCATCATGTAATTTATGGGCACTTTTAGGAAAATAAAATATTAAGCATAAACCTATATTTTTAAAATGTTAGACAGTATTTCATGTTGAAGAACATTTTAAGATGCCACTGTTGGTAGAGGGTAGGATGAGGAGTTGCACTATATAATATGCATAATAAGTATTTCACAGAATTCAGAGGCATAAAAAGAACGAAAGGATCATTTGCGAGTAATCAATAATATAAACTAGAATGTCTATGATGTTCTTTCCTCACTGGATAATCGATATAGCTCAGATTAGATAAATTATTCTTTTACAATCCACTTCTTAACAAACTCGATAAAGCCAAAATAAAATATAGTAAAGCCTGCTTGCTTCATAAGCTTGAAATTCCATGTCTTCCTTAAACTATTTTTTCAACTTATTTTTTATTAAAGGCCAAAATAAATAAAAATAATCAAAGTTTTAAAACGCATGTGCTCTTATTGGCTCCAATAAATATTGGAAAAAAATATTTGTCTAAATAGTGTGATATGAAAAGTATAATACTTGCATTATTTGCCCTCATAAATGTTAATGAAAATTAAGAGGGAAGGGTATTTGACCAAAGGCTGTAGATAATAATCACTCTCAATTTTCAAAATAGAAACTTTTAAACGGAGAGTCAAACTCACATGTAGTGTTCTTAGGTAACTAATTTGTTAATGGCAGCATTTATAAAAGGAAATCAAATTTCTGAATATGAGACATGTGAATTAATGTAATTTGTTCCATGCAACAGATGGATGATATTTGAAAATAGAAAACAAATTTAATTTACTCAATGATCAAAGGACAATTTAGAAAACAATCCACCAAGAGCTAAAGAATAAACTCAAAGAAATAAAACATAATCTAGTAGCTGATGAACATTAAATGTAAGAACTAACCCTGGGAAAACCATTATCATAACTTTCTTGACCTCTGAAAGGCCTGTTGACACAGTGCTATATATATCACCCCTCAACATTCTTTAAGTGGTCCTGGATGCCTGGAACTGAGGAACAGAGCTTAAATATAAAAGCATTGTCCTCAGAAATTAGAATACAAATGATTTTTTAAAATTTTTTAATTGTTAAGAAGTTATTTTTACTGATTTGCAGAGCTATCTTCAATAAGAAATATAAATCCATGACTATGCTTCAGAAAAATATATTGAGTAAAAGGTCAGTAAAACTATGTTTTTTTCATTTAAACCAATAAACCTTTAATTTGTCTTTCTAGCTGAAAGGTAATGTACATATTTCAATAAGTCTGTTCATTTTCAGCATTGGAAACTTTAGTGAAGAAATGTTGACCACTTATCAACCAGTAGACATAGAAATTCTACTTAGTAATAGTAATTTTTTAAAAAGTTGAGGAACAGTGGTGTTGAGTATAGATAAAGTGTGTGTGTGTGTGTGTGTGTGTGCATGCGCGCGCACCCATGCACATGTGCATATTTGTATGTTCATTTATTTGACATAATGTGATGCTGCTTTCTAGTTATTTTGTAAAATTTTACAAATTTCAAAATTATTATGATGTCACAAAGTAACGTAAAATATATTTCAGTATTGAGAAGCCCACCAAGGTTTAAATATCTTAAAATTATCTTTTTTCATGAATTAGCTCTTCTACATGAAATGGCTGCTGCTAAATCCACATACACATCTTTATAAGGTTTCAGAATTTCTGATTGTCCTTTTTTCATCTCTGCCTTTGCCATTTCTACTAAATGACATTCTTGCCAACTTCTATGCACAATGAATGCCCCAATTACTTAGTAATTGAATGTTTATGATAAGTTGTAATACCATATGGTAGCAAAGATAAGTAGCTCTTGTTTTAATGAAGGCCAGTGTTCATGCCAGAGACTTGTGAGACAAATAGCAGCAGTATTGATTCACAACTCTAGAGCACTTTGGGTCCCTTACGAGTCCTATTTGATACCTAATTATGTATCCCCAAAACTGTTTTTAATTGGTATATTATCTTAAACTTTTGTCTGTCTCTACAATTGCTTTTGTTTTTTAAAGGTCCAGTCTGTTTTGCTCCCACTCTATTTTTGTAAAATATATTTTTATTGATTTGAGAGTGGAAGGGAGAGGGAGAGAGAGCCAGAAGCATCAATGATGAGAGACAATCGTTGATCAACTGTGTAATGCATGGCCCACCCTGGAGATTAAGCCACAACCCTTGCATGTGCCCTTGACCAGAATAGAACCTGGGACCTGTCCTTCAGTCTGCAATCCAGTTGCTTTATCCACTGAGCCAAACCAGCTATGGCTTTTACCACTTTAATTTTCCATCTGAATCTTTCTTGTATATTTACAAGTTGTGTTGATTGAGATGGAATGTGGGAAATAGAGATGCAATAATAACATGACAATTAAAGTGCGTCACTATTTTGACAAGGATTTAAGTAAATCTCTTAAGCTTCAGTTTATTATTAATATGTTTCCTTTTCCTATGGTGGGGCAATAAGTGGGGAAATTTTCTCTTCTCCATTTATTTGTGAACCTAGCCTTAAAGTTTTTTTTTTTCCTGATGACTCAAGGAAAGAATTCTGAATCTAAGAGAAACCACTGAGACACATTTTATTATAGATGATGGAATGTTAATCATTGTTTCTATATATTTAATAGTGTTATTGGAATCTTAGGATTTTTCTCCCAACAGATACTGGTTTATCCATCCAAAGTTTATAAAAGATTGATCTCTATCTATCATCTATTTTGATATATCTAGATCTGTATCATGTGTCTATTCTCTGAAATTAATTTTGATTGTCTTGTAAATGTTATGTGACTTTTATCTCATAAACTCTTATAGCAGCCACCAACTGAACTAGTACTGACTTTGAATGCTATTCAAAAATATTTTAGCATTTAGCAGAGACTTATATTTTAGTTCTTAGTAAACTCTTTTTGTCCATATTAAGTATGTTGAGATAGATATTGAACTGTGGTTAGCTTTATCAAGTCATAAGATCTTGAATATTTATGTCCTATAAGTATATATACATATACTTATATATATACATATACTTATATGGTGTGGACTATTTCTCACTCTAATTTTACAATTTAATGAGGCTAAATCATCACGGTCTAAAACAGAGTGAATCATAATTATACAATTTTCCAGACAATCATTAAACTTTAAAACATTATTACCATAAAAACATCTCATATTATAATATTTAAAATATGGGGTATTTAAAACAGAGATAGTTCAAAGAGAAAACAGATTGCAGTCATAATATTTTTAAACTAAGCATTATTGGTCATTGTAGACTCAAACTACAATAGGTTCATAATATGTGATTGAGTAGTGAAACGCTCTTCATCCCATTATCAACCCCTTGAGGCAAATTAAAACAATTGAGAGAAACCCTGGAGCTCTGTGCATGATGCGTGTATGTGTGTCCTGTGTAAGGACGGATCTAATGTGTCCTGTGGTCGTATATATTAGGGGTTTGTATGGGATATGGAGCAAGTTATAATTCGGTGGTACTCACAGATTGTGAACCTTCATAAAATCAGTGGTGCAGGCAGTAGGCACCTCAAACATTTCAAGGGAATTGGTGTACTTATCATAAAGCAGTCACAGATGATAATCTGAAAACTCTAATTACAGGCTTATTGCAGTGTGAAATTTCATACTGAGAATAATGCCACTGTATATATTTAGTCTGTATGCACAAAGATATCAATAATATCAGTAGATGGAGCCTGTCCTCTTAATATTTCATATGCATTAAATATTCAAAACCACAACTAACCTTTTGCCATAAACACTGAATATTTTTATTTGCATAAGTAGGTACAAAAATAGCTTGTTTTAATGAACATTTATACTTTTTTTTTTTTTTTGCCCCAGAAGTGGGTCAAACAGGCACTTCAATGTGAATATATATATATTTCTATGGATTCCCCCCCCCCCCCAACACGTGTTGCAACTCCTTGGCTACCATATGGGAGCCTGACATAAGCTCTATTCAAACAAAGTGCACCTGTGTGCCTCTCCAGGCTGCCTCTGCATGTCACATGTGTTTGTTTCCCAGAGATACAAACGCTGCATAGTGGAGAGCAGTGCCCCTGGGTATTTGTTATTCTGGGTGATCACCTGGGAGTGGCCAATTTGAAACCACCTTAGCCGTGAGGAATCAAGGAGATTTGTATGGAGAGTGAGGGCTCCAGGGCTTCATTTTCTCTGGATGTCATTTAACATGGATGAACTGTTAAGTGTCTAAAATGGGAGCTCTTATCATGGAGAAACACTGGGCTTGTACAGCCACACAGAATGCTCCGTACATTATTGTTCAGCATAAAAAAAAAAAAGGCAGAAGAGCAGCAAGCAATGCAGGAAGTGACAAACCATTAAGCTAATCCTATAAAGATCTGGCCTGTCAGGTGGCACATTTCCTGAATACTTAGAAAGCACGGGAGAGGCTTATTAATGGTTCATCACAATTCTTACACTGTTTACATGGCTCATATGCAAACACTGCCCTTTTATAGCTGGGATTTGCAGCACATCAGGACGTCACTTCCATGGCTACTGTATCTTTTTCTTCCTCCTGGGTAATTGAAGCATTACCATAGAAGACAATGATTGATGATGTCTTTAAAGGTCTAAAAAAGCACAGGCTATTTTTGAAACTGTGCCATGTCTATATAAGGCGAGAAGAAGGAACAATCTGAATTCTGCAGCTTGCTAGCACAACAGCCACAAAGCCCTGAGGCTTATGGAGAGATCAGGGCTACTTTCATTTTTTTGTTCCCACTCCCCGCACCCTTTCCTCTCCCTGCTTTGAATTACTGACTGCTGCCCAGTTAGTGCAGGAAGAGTCTGGAGTTTGTCAGATGCTCAGTGTAATTAGACCATTGTGCTAGAAAGGCTTGACTCCACACTTCATCCCTGGGAGCTGCAAAACTCTTCTGCCCTTTGAAAGCTGCTTGACTGAGTTGAAAACAAATGACTGTGATAGTGAGATTAGCATCGTTTTGTGCTTAGCACACCAGCTTTCTTCATGGTGTTTACAGTACTTGGGAACTATTATCTTATGCGCACATGTACTTTCCCCTGCAGAGTGTGATTTTTCTCTTCCTCAGCATCTTCTATCAACCTCCAAACCAGTAAACACTGAGGTTAAATCTACAGCCCCTTGTTAGGCACTAGGAATGCAAAGCTATCTATTTATTCATGTCTGTACTTATTTCCTTCCGGGAAAAAAGACACAGTCTTGTAAGATGTGTATTCATGTTAACAAATAAATTTAATTCTAAAATATCTCTTTTCTTCTCCCCCCTCCATCCCTGTGTAAATAATGTTTAAATATACAATAGAAAGAGATAACTTAATTTTTTGAGGAATAGGAGAGTTAAAGGTGGGAACTATGCATTGGTTTATATCAGTTTATCTCTATTAAAAATTATTTTTAAAATATCAAAAAGGACCAAAACCTGTTTGGCTCAGTGGATAGAGCTTCTGCCTGCGGACTGAAAGGTCCCAGGTTCGATTCTGGTCAAGGCCATGTACCTTGGTTGCGTTCACATCCCCAACGGGGGTGTGTGCAGGAGGCAGCTGGTCTATGTTTCTCTCTCATCGATGTTTCTAACTCTCTATCCCTCTCTCTTCCTCTCTGTGAAAAATCAATAAAATATATTAAAATAAATAAATAAATAAATAAATAAATAAATAAATAAAATATCGAAAAGATAGGTTATAGTTATTAAATCATTTAACTGATTTGCAATATTTGGTTTAATACATATTTAGTACTTGACCAATATGTAAGTAAAGTAATAATATCTAACCAAAGCAACAGGAAATGGGTTATCAAATGTGGGTGTTTATTGTTGTTGGTGGCGATGTTTTTTTTTTCCTGTTAGAGTAATTATGGCCATGTAAGCTTGGGCAAGCTTACTGAATTTTCTAGAATTCAGTTTCTCATTTATAAAATGAAAATAACAATGCCTGGCTTGCATGATTGTTCTGTGTATTAGAAGAGAAAACACAGAGCACAATGTATGACAGATAGTAAAGTGTCAAGTTTTTAACATGATATATAAACTGTGCAAAGAAAAACAAACCAATAAACATTGCTGGGGTTCTTGTCCCAGCCTTACAAAGGGTTCAGCATTCTGGAGAAAGGGGCTGCATGTAGATGATTAAGAAGGAGTCCAAGGCCAAAACCGGTTTGGCTCAGTGGATAGAGCATCAGTCTGCGGACTGAGGGGTCCCAGGTTTGATTCCAGTCAGGGGCATGTACATTGGTTGCGGGCACATCCCGGGTGGGGGTGTGTGCAGAAGGCAGCTAGTTGATGTTTCTCTCTCATGGACGTTTCCAGCTCTCTATCCCTCTTCCTTCCTCTCTGTGGAAAATCAATAAAATATATTAAAAAAAAAAAAAAAAAAAAAAAAGGAGTCCAAGGATGAAAGATATTTTTGAGAGGCATTGGGGATCAGAGGACCTTCAGCTAAAGGGTACTGAAAACTCTTCCTTGAGCAAGGACCCAGGCTTTTATTCAACAGGATTTATCCTAAGAAAAGGTGGAAGGCATCAAAGGGTACAAGGCATTGTCAGTTTGGGGAATAGCCTACAGCTGTTCATTTTGGCCAACAGGAGGCAATAAAATGCTCTGAGCTGTCTGGCAGCAGACAATCATCCTATTAAGGTTTTGGGGAAGTGCAGTTTAGCCTTTCCAACAAGTAAACTACATAGGTGGCTCACCCTTGTTGAGCCACCCAAGCTTCACCAACCTTTTGGCGAAACTCTTGTAATTATTACATGCTGGAATTGGTTCTCGGCACATATAAAAAACATCCCATTTGAAATTGGGTAGCAACTGTTTCTTCTCAGCATTGGAAGATTTTTATAATTAGTACAGATTTGTATCTTCCCTCTTTATAATTATAAGCTTCTTATAAACAGGAATGGTATACTTTACTAGATTTGTTGGCTTATGCTTCCATAATCTTCATGCATAATAGAATATGGATGTGCCTAATAATATTATAAGTGAAAATTAGGATGCAGTGGAAACTAATTAAGTCCTGTTTGGCAGAGAAATGGAGGTAAAGAAAGATTAAGTGAATTGCTTAGTCACACTGAAAAATAAGTGAGTAGAGGAGAGAATAATAAAAGAGAGGAGTAATAAGGAAGAGTAAAGGACCAGAAATAGGTTCCAATACCTTATGACATGATCAACATTTTTTTCTCAGGTTTCACTGATACTTGCACTAAAAAGAGAGAAAAAATATTTTTTTCCCCCCCTGAGTCCTAAAATCCTTGAGCATGGTTTCAAAACAAATTAATATCATTTTAACATGTAATGTATCTAAAAACACAACTTCCTATTTCCATTTTGCTTCCTCATAGTTGCCCTGAGCTAATAATATTCCTCCTCTTCTGACTTCTCTTACTCCTTAGTTGGTCTGGCCTTCTCTATTGGGTGCTTATTAAATGTTTCAAAAATGGATGTATAAATCTGTCATCCAGTGCATGAAGTCAGCCCAAATATCTTATCTTCAGGAAATCAAAGATAACTAGAAAAAAAGTCTTCTCAGGCTTATACTTCTGGATTCTAATACATTGTTAAGTGATTATTGCATATTAGATGCCTGGTGCACAAAATTCATGCATGGGGAGGGGGTCCCCTCAGCCCAGCCTGCACCCTCTCCAATCCAGGACATCCCTCTCATAACCTGGGATCACTGGCTCCTAACTGCTCACCTGGCTGCCTGCCTGATCACCCCTAACTGTGCCCCCTGCTGGCCTGGTCACTCCCAACTGCCCCTCCCCCCCCAGCCTGGTTGCCCCTTACTGCCCCATATGCCCATATGGCCTGGTTACCCTCTACTATCCTCCCGCCAGCCTGGTTGCCCCTCACTTCCCCCTTGGCCAGCCTGGTTGCCCCACCCAGCCTGCTGTTCAGTCATTTGATCACCCCTCACTAACACCCCTCCTGGCCAGGTCATCCCATGCAGCCCTCTGTTCAGTCATTTGGTCATCCCTCACTAACCCCCCCTACCAACTTGGTTGCCCCATGGAGCCCGCTGCTCAGTTGTTTGGTTGTCCCTCACTAACCCCCTTGCTGGCCTGGTTGCCCCACACAGCCTGTTCAGTTGTTTGTTGGGTTGTTTTGCTTGCAATGGTCATTTAGGCTTTTATATATATAGATTATTTGTCTCTGACAGTAGTGCCCATAAAAATACTGTCAGGTTCACATTATTCTGCAATTACATTTATTTTCCCATGAAGGCTCTAAACCTAAAATTATTTTTTATATAATACTAATCAAGCTGATATAGTGATTTATATAATACTTTGCATTAACAGTTTGTTCTACTGTCAGTATACTGTACTTGACATGGCAATGTGAAGTTAAATTTGATTCAGTGCGCTAGGTTCTGAACTTACAATGAATGGGAATAGAGTTTCTCTTCTGGTTTAATGTACTGCACTGCAGGATGATCCTCTGGGTACTTTAGGGCACCCATTAAGGATACTTTATTCATACACCTCACCCCAACACACACACACCCCAAATCATTCTTCAAACTTCAAGGTACGCGTTCATGGTACATGACAGGAGTCTCCTTGGTTCCTTGGAAAGGAGAAGAGCAGCAAGTATAAAATTACTATGCACATTCTTCAAACATCATGATATTTTGGTCATTTTGTGAGATGTGTTGGATACAGGATACTCCATTACAAGATCATTTCAGAGGTCTTTTTATGTCTATTAATCAAATTTTTCCAGTAATATGAATTGAATGACAGTTAAAAGCCATCAGAAATCAGAAAAAAATATGCCCCTGGAAGTTGCAAGCATTTTAGATTGATAGGATGGATTCCTGAATACCTAGCTAACTACAAGTTCTCTGGGAAATCTGGACATATCTGAAATATAATAATTGTTTTAGGCTAATTTGTGTCCCCTCCAAATTCATCTACTGAAATCTCAATCCCCAATAATTCAGAATGTGACTGCATTTGGAGGTAGGACCTTTAAGAAAGGAAATTAAAGTGAGATCCTTAGTCTGGACCTTTATCCAGTCTGATTGGTGTCCTTATAGGCAAAGGAAATGAGATCCAGAGAGAGATACCAAGAGTATGTGTGCACAGATGGATTATCATATGAAAAAGCAATAAGAAGATGGTCTCTTCAAGCCACAGAGAGAGGCTTCAGAAGAAGTCATATCTACAGATACCTGGACTTTGGACTTATGAACTTCAGAACAATGAGAAATATATTTCTGATGTTAAAGCACCCGGTCTGTTATGGAAACCTACCAAATTCATATAACCTTATATATGGAATTCTGTACCAACATCTTCAGGAGTTTTTTGAATTATTTACCACAATTCTTAAACTGAAAAACAAAACAAAACAAAACAAAAAAAACAAACAACAACAACAACAAAAAAAAAAACAACAACAGCTAATATGTCAAACAGCATACCTATTAATTGGTTAATCTACTGGCATTTTGTAAATGCTTCTCTCCATTTCATTTTGCAATGTTGATGACATTGTGTTTCTCTTCCCTTCACATAAAAATGTGATTTACACTGTTTTCCAGCTTTCTCACTGACTTCTTCACTATTGCTTTCTCTCTTTAATCATTGCAGACTTGCTATTTCTAGAACATTGTGTTCATCTTTCTTATGACCTTTACATTCTCTGTAAGGAAACTACATGCACTCCCATGTGTAAAACTGTCAACTATATGCTTAAATCTCCAAATTTATGCCTCCATTCTTACTATTTTCAATATGATAAAATATTCTTCTGTAAGTTTATGACATTATGTGATATTTTAACATATGTCAGAAAACATGTGATGGACATATAACTAATCCTATATAATAAAAGCGTAATATGCAAATCGACCAAATGCCAAACAGCCGAACAACCATCCAGACGACCATGCTATGACACACACGGGTGCCAGGTCAGCCAAGGCAGATGCAATTCGATTGGTCAGGGACATGGCCATGGCCCAGTGTTCGCCCCACAGAAGGAGGCCCAGGCCACTGGCTGGCAGGTCAATCAATCGAGGAGGGGGGGGCCTCCATGATTGCCCCAAAGAGGGAGGCCTAAGCCACTGGCCAGTGGGCTGCAGCTGGTGGGTCGGGCCTCCCTCTGCAAGGGAACCCCGTGTCCCAGGTGATAGAGGGAAGCCAGTGACAGTAGCTAGGGGAAGGAAGGCCTACTATTGCATGAATTTCGTGCATCAGGCCTCTCGTAAGTCATAATAATAAAACAAATACTCATGGAGCATACTCATTCTTAAGACATATAATTTTGCCAATTCTGTTGAAGTCATGCTTTTATTTAATCCTACCTTCCTACATTCTCACTGGAGATAGTCACCACCCTAGATTTTATGTTTATCTTTACCATGCAACCTAAAAAAACTTAAACCTTTTTAGGTATTCCTAAGTGACATGTAACTTTGTTTTATGTAGTATCATGTGTCTTTTTTTTCCACTCCAAACTGAGTTGTATTTGGATACACTGATGTTGTTTGTAACAGCAATTTTCTATTGTTAGAGCTTTATAATATTTTAAGCAATTCACCCAATGTTTGAGATTACATATCTTACAGAAACACAAGCCAAGAATGTTATAACAAAGTCTGCTGATTCTTAAACCTAAGACTAAAACATTATCTAAAATTATCTTTAACTTTTCCTATTTTCAACATATATTCAAATAGTCACAAACCTTGCTGGTTCAATCTATAAGCCATTATCTTCTCTTCACCCCCTACCATGCATGGTACAAGTCCAAGCCTTTAGAGTTTGTGTTTGATCATTACACTGGCTTTCTAACTGGTGCACCAGCCACCACCTTTACCCCCCAATAATTCAGGTCACTCTTAAACCTTAGTGATTTGCCTTTTCCTACCGAACTCATCTCAAACTACCTCATCTCGTGTTCAAGATTCTTGATAATTACATATTGATATTCTAGTTATCAGAGTGACAAATGCTTTTTCAGGATCACATATTCTATCTATGGGAGATATAGCACCACATATTGGTTGCTAGACCACAGCACATACATTCACATCATGAATTACAACACACTGAATTCTTAGTGTGATTTCCCCTAGATCAGTGTTCTGTAAACTCATTAGTCAACAGAGCCAAATATCAACAGCACAACGATTGAAATTTCTTTTGAGAGCCAAATTTTTAAACTTAAACTTCTTCTAACGCCACTTCAAAATAGAATCTCTCAGGCCGTGGTATTTTGTGGAAGAGCCACACTCAAGGGGCCAAAGAGCCACGTGTGGCTTGCGAGCTGCAGTTTGCCAACCATGGCCCTAGATGAATATGTGTCTTTGAGTACCAACAATCCATTCTATTATTCCACTAGACACTTGATGCACAAAATTTGTGCAAGAGTAGGCCTTTCTTCCCCTGGCTGCTGGCACTGGATTTCCTCTGGCACCCGGGACCCATGCTTTCTTTCAGCCGCCGCAGGCACCCGGGACCTGAGCTTCCCTTGTAGTCCCAGCTTCATTCGGAAGGTCATCCGGAAGGACGTCTGGTCTAATTAGCATATGATGCTTTTATATTATAGATAAGGCTGGTTCCTTTTGGGAACTCAAGTCCATTGTAAGACTAGTGAATCCCATGCGCATCAGTGCAGTGCCTTACTTCTTTTGTGGTAAAATTATTTTCCCAGTAAGGGATTCCATGACAGTATTTCACTATAGTGAAAAAGATATTCAAGGAAACCACTGTTCATGTTGCTGTCATTAGCTCTGTGCCGGGAAGAAATAGCATTATAGAACATTAAGTGTTTATTTCATTGAAGACAAGTTGCTGACCCTTCCAGGATGGAAATACACAATGAAATAAACCTGCCCTGCAGGCAGGATGGCTTCTGCTGGATTTTGGTATTGTATTGGAAGGTCAGGATTGGACCTGTTCTAAGCAGTGGTTAGTCTTAGAGAAGAAGGGTTCATAAGGCGGGGATTCTATGGCCATTTTGTTCATGTAAACCCATTTATAAGCCTAATATGACCTTCTACCGAAATCTCCAGCACTGCTGTGATTCTCTTATTGAGGAATCAACAGGCTTCATAAAACATTCAGAATAACCTCAGGCACTTTTAGCAACACTGGATCTATTGAGTTTTTAAGAGCAGGAGGTAGAGTCGTTCATGTTACTACCTGGACAAGCAGGAAAAATTGTCGTGTTCCCGAACTAGTTTGGTGAATATGGACTTGTTTATCAAGAACCGGGTCTCTTAATGGTGAGAGTTACCAGGTGTAGCCCTTTAACTTGTAATAGGAAGTATCCTACTATGACCCAGAAACTGAATCCTAGTGATGTCAGACACAAAATAGTACTAATAATACTACCAGTGTGATTCCATGAGTGTAAAGTTTAAAAACTGGCAAAACAAATTGGTGTTGAAATAAAGATAGTGTTTGGCTTTGGTAACAACCGGCAATAGTGAATGAGAGAGTATATAAGGGGGGGCTTTGAAATTCTTTTAATTTTCAATTTTTTATTTCATGTGATGAGTCCAGTGGTGTGTTTACTTTCTAAAAACCACATCAAGTGATTAACTAAAGGTTTGGTCTTTTCTTTAATTATGTCATACTTTGATTTTTAAAAATCTCTGAAAATACCAAGTAGATTTCCTGGAAGGACTAGTAAAGCACGAGCTCCAGGCTAAGCATAAACACCCTGAGACATTCTACCAGGATGGGTAAAAGGGAGATAGCACTGCTGCTGCCTGGCAGTACCCTGAATCATACTGCAAAAATGACTATTTTAGGGAATGCTCACCACAGCTTCTGCTGCCTCCCATCAGTAGACTAAGGCTCAGAAAGAGCCTCACTTAAAATCAGTCCTCCATGAGGTACGTTATTCTAGCTGCCTAAGAAACTGTAAAAGGTAGTCTTTTTGTTTTGCTTTTAATTCTTTCTTGATTTGTGATAAATGATCAGATGTATTAAGGGAATATGACAGATGTGGGCTGTCATGAATGACAGATAATACTGTTTTGTGCTATTCATATCAACATACTCTTCCATTTCTAGACTGACCTTAGACTTTTATAGTTCCAATTTTGGTAATCCTATTCCTTCTGATTGCATTGTGCTATCCTAACTTATTCCTAATTATTCTTATATCAGCTATTCTACAAATTCTACTCTGTCTTTAAAGATGGAATGAATTTCTTGTCCTTTTTACTGTCATAGCATGATACCCACACAGTTCATACTTCTCTTTGTGTGTTGCACAATGTTTTGTTTAATCCATGCTTATCTTCTCTCTACATCAGGAAGTCATTGAAGCAAGAAACTTTATTGCTATCTGATATATATATGTTATTTCAGAGAGAAAGGTAGAGGGCGAGAGAGATAAAAACATTAGTGATGAGGGGGAATCATTGATCAGCTGCCTTCTACATGCCCCAAACAGGATCAAACCCACAACCTGGGCATGTGCCCTGCCTCAGAATCAAACTGTGACCTTCTGGTTCATAGGTTGTTGCTAAACCACTGAGTCATGCCTGCCGGGCTATTATTTCTATGTTTGTGATCATACCTGGCTTTCCACATTTCTTTGATAATCATTTATTAAGTAAAAACATTCTAATTGCCAGTCACAGAGGTAGCTATGAAAATAAAATCATAAAAATTCAAACAAATGGGTCTTATATTCTAAATCAAGTCCCAGATACAAACAAGAAATTAAAGTATTGCAAAAAATATCAATATAGAAGTATAAACAAAAGTCTGTGGGAGCCCCAATAGGAAACATATTTGTCTTATATCAAGGAAGATTTTACAAAGGTACTCAACAAATATTTGTAGTAAATAATTGAAATTTCTCAAAACATTTTGTAATATTTTAAATGCAATTTATATCTCTGCTATTTTTTATTTTATTTTATTTAGAAAACTAGAGGCTCAGTACATGAATTTGTGCACTGGTAGGGCCTGCTGGCCTGCCCTGATTAGGGACAATTGGGAAGAGCCTACCAGGGGGAAGGGACATGGGAGATTGGCTGGCCCCACCTCCTGGTCGAACTTCTGGTAGAGGGGACAATTTGCATATTAGCCTTTTATTATATAGGATACTGATATATGTCACCTTGCTTACATAAGAAATGGAAGAGAAAAAATTGCGTCAAGCACTCCATAAGAAAATCTTTTGGTATTTACTTTATTACTCCTTTTTATATTACTCTTATCCTTATATCCTTTTTGTCCTTATATTATTCTATGCTGAGCTAAGTATAGTTATTATCAGTCAATAAATTAATATTAAATTTCAAACTGTCCTCATTTATTTATTAGTTTATTCATTAGTTTATTTATTCAAAACTATTCAGGTGTCAGCACCATTGTAGGTTTTGGGATATAATAAAAAATAACATTAAAAAAGTCTGCCTCTTGGATATTGCATTTTATTAAGAGAATATAGACAACATGCAATGAAATAAAATACAGAGTAAATAAAATACAGAGGATGTTAATTGTGACAAAAAGTAGCAAAAAAAGAGATATGTGTGTGTCAGAAGTGTATTTTATAAAGATAGGGGCCAAACCAGTCTTCACTGAGAATAAGACAGATGTCTCAATATATGAAGAAGATGACAGTGCACCATGAATGATCTAGACTCTCTAGATTCTAGAGAAAGATCTTACCTGAAAGAGTAAACAGGTTTTTTTTTATCGAGTGATGTTTGGTCCTTAAGGATCTGTTGGCACATCAGATTCCAAAGAAGTAGAAATAAAAATTTATTTTGAGTAAAGGAAAGTAGTTAAATTGCATGATTCCACTGATTATGTTGGAGAAATTTTAAATCATTTAAATATTACTTTTTTTTTTTTACAAGATTTAAAATTGTGTTGTGTTTTATTATCCTATCTAGTAAAAGAGTAATATACAAATTGACCATCACTCCAAGACACAAGATGGCCACCCCCATGTGGTCAAAAATGGCTGCCTCCATGTGGACACAAGATGGCCACCACAAGACGGCCAACAGGGCAGGGCAGTTAGGAGGAACCAGGCCTGCAAGGGAGGGCAGTTGGGGGAGACCAGGCCTGCAAGGTAGGGCAGTTACGGGGGACCCAGGTCTGCAGGGAAGGGCAGCTAGGCCTGCAGGGGAGGACAGTTAGGGCAATCAGGACAGCCAGGGAGCAGTTAGATGTTGATAAAGCTGGCAGGGGAGTGGTTAGGGGGTGATTAGGCAGGCAGACAGAAGCAATTAGGGACAATCAGGCAGGTAGGCAGGGGAGAAGTTGGGAGCCAGCAGTCCTGGATTGTGAGAGGAATGTCTGACTGCCCATTTTGGCCTGATCCCACTGGGTCCTAGATTGGAGAGAGTATAGGTTGGGCTGAGGGACACCCCCCCCCTCCATGCACAAATTTCATGCACTAGTGAGTGATAATGTATTAACATATAAAAAATAAGTTTTAGAACCATTCATTCAGCATAATTCTGAGAAAGCTATTTGAGAGTGGTATGATATGATATTTTCCCATAGCAATAGCACCATTGCTATGCAAGTAAAGAGATCCATTTAAAAATATTTTAAATATATTGTGCTACTTCTTTCAAAGTGTTATGTAATCAATGCATTATGTAATAATTAATTGATAGGGATTATCCAAGTAGATTAGTATTAGTATTTTTCATTTTTTGTATCATCCATTACAATTTAAAAAATGATCCTTCATATTAGCCTACTTGATCTTTATAATAATCCTACATGCTAAAAAGAGTAGCATCTGTATTTTACAGATCCTAAACAGAAATTCCAAAAGATTGAGCTTGGTCAATTTGCATGGAAAGAGTAAGTCTCAAAATCAGAGCTAAAAAGCTTTTGCATGCCTCTTATAGTGTTATTTCTACACGCCTTGTTGCTGACCTATTTTAGAAAGCCCAACTATGAAGATGCTTCATTGGAAAGTTAAATGAATCCAAAAGAAATATGTTCTTTCCAATTGTGAGATTTATGAGTTTTCATTACCTTTTCTAAAAACTTTGTCTTCATTAGAATTGTCCTAATCACTAGAACTAGAAAATATATTTTTTATGGAAATGGGATAGATTACATATATTGTGCTCAATGTTGCAGAAAACAATATACAAACTGTATAAAATAAATATTTATGATTGGATGTATACTTTTATAAAGCAAACATTTTAAATGCATGGTGTGGAATTTTAACCCCCCCCCCCCCCAATATTTAAGCGCAAAAAAGAGTGTGTTCACACATTTATGTTTATGCGTTAAACTTTTTCATTTTGAAATTGCTTTGTGAAATTGAATATACTTTTTTTTCCTCCCTTCAATATAAGGTGAGCACTTTTATGGTTTTCTTCCCTGCGGATGGATAATTTTAGATCTCAAATATTCAGTGATATTTTCAGGGCATTAGAACAAGAACTATTAAACTCAATACTTTATGGAAAGGTGAATGTGAGAAGTTATATTGAAGAAATGAATTAATATCTTCTGGAATCAAATTTAATTCAATAAATGGTAGATCAACTTGAATTTGTTCAAATGATTCCGAGTGACAGTAACTAGTGTTTTAGTTCTTTGTGGCTACAAATACCACAAACTTGGTGGCTTCAAACAACAAAACATTATTCCCTCACAGTTTCTGGAAGCCATAGCATATAGTGATTTCCACGGAGCCAAACTCAAGGTGCTAACAGGACAGTGCTCTCAGTCTGGAGGCTTAGAGGCAAACCTGACCCTTGAGTCTCAGCTTCTGGTGTCTGCCAGCATTGCTCGCCTTATGGTTGCATCACACCAATCTCTGCCTCCCTGGTCACATTACCTGCTCCTTGTCTGTGTGTCAAATCTCCCTCTGACTATATCGATTATATCTATAAGGATGCTGTGACTGGATAGAGAGCTGAGCTGGATAATCCAGGAAAATCAGCCACTGTTAATATTCGGAACTTAATCACATATGCAAAGACATTTTTTTCCCCTTTAAAATTACATTTACAGGTTCCAGGAATTAAGACCAGATATGGTTGATGGCAAGTATTCAACCTACTACAAGTAGTCATTTTAAAAAATTAAAAAAATTATATGTAAAGAAAATAGCAACAAATGATTTCAGTGCAATCCTACTGTTTCTTCTACAACTACTCGACTATGTTGCAGACTATAGAAATGCTGCTCTGCTCCACCGTAGCAGTGGCAAAGATATCTAAGAATGAAGTGTTCAGTGAAATGAAGATAATATCCCCCATATAATCATCAGTGGATAATATATTTTAATTTCATTAGTTTTATAGTTTAAAATGTCTTTGAGGATAAAAAAACAGACTCCTGTTTTCATCTTGCAACTTAACACTTAATGAGAAACATGATATTTTATGTTGCCTAGACTATGGCATAACTGTCACTTTCATACATTGCCATAAAACTTTTCAAAATAGCCGAGCTGTATGCATGGAGAAAAACATATATTTATAAGCTTCAACATGCAAATTCAGTCATAGAGAAATATCCTTATATACAGAAAATCTTAACCATATTCTTTTAATAATAAAACTTTGGAAATAATTAAATGCCTCTAAAATAATATATTAGTTATGTTATGGTATATAGTCAATTTTGTAAAACACATATTGAAATTATAGTTTTGATTATATTTAAATAGCTGAGTGAATTAATAGACAAATAGTTATTGCAGTAAAATGGTATAATCACTGATTTTAGCAATTCATTTTTATATTTATGTTTGCTTTTTTTTTTATAACAATAAAACATTTAAATTTGTTTTTTTTTCCTAGCACTTTAAACGTAACTCACAATTTTTCAGGATTTTCAATTACAGTGTTTCTGAATTCATTCTTATACATGCATTTTGTTCTGGCAAAGTCATTATTACACAGATAATTTTCTTGATTCCCGTGCTGGCACCCTTCCATGTAACTGGCAAGCTCATTTTTTTTTTTTTTTTTTTTTTTTTTTTAGCTCACATCTTGTCATTGAAAACAGAGAATACTTTTTGTGAAATCCAACACCTGTGTTTGGACAGGTAGTGAGAGCTCTAGCAAACCAAAGACATTTATAGACTTTCGTTGGAAATCTCAAGTTCACATTTAGCAACTGCATACATATTTATTGGGTTCACAAGTTATGAATAATAATTCTAAGTATATATTTTATACAATTGTGTATTTTATACAATCCTATACAAAACTATAAACTGTTCCTACTTTTTTTCCTGTGAGTAAATTTCATTAACCCAATGCTATTTTAAAAATAATTTAATTTATTGTTTAACCAATTTGAAAGCCTAAAATCATTAGTTTAGTTATAACTTAATCATCCTATCATTTTAATAATATATTTATTTGAAGGAGATTCTACCTGATAAAGTCATAATCTGGCTTGACATCAATATTTTTTTAAAGCTTCCATGATACGCAATATACAAATATCTGACACTCTTCCTTCTTTTTAATGGAATTTTTATCCTGACTACTATGGTATATCTGATATTATGAAAAACTGATATATAAAATTACTCTTCAGCCGAAACCAGTTTGGCTCAGCGGTAGAGCATTGGTCTGCGGACTGAAGGGTCCCAGGTTCGATTCTGGTCAAGAGCATGTACATTGGTTGCGGGCACATCTCCAGTGGGGGGTGTGCAAGAGGCAGCTGGTTGATGTTTCTCTCGCATCAACCTTTCTAGCTCACTATCTCTCTCCCTTCCTCTCTGTAAAAAAATCAATAAAATATTTTTAAAAAAATTTAAAAAAAGTCATTAAGTATTAAATGATGGAACTGAGTTTCAAACCCTCAGAGCTTCTGCCCTAGGCTTTCTTAAAAAAAAAAAAAAAAAAAAAAATCACGTATCTGGTGAGAACAGATCCCATGCATGGTACCCTTCTTGGATGCTCACAACATTAATGTTAGTTTTATGGTCTTTATAGTTTGTAGTCACTTTAAACTTTATCTCCAGTATTAGTTTTAAAATAAAAATACTAAATAGCATGAGATTGATAATTCTTTTTAAGTTGTTCTTCCTAGCCTGTTCTGACAATGTGAACTTGATATTTTACTATAACTTATCTTACATTTAGAGGAAATACTTGCACATTTTTAGAAAAACCTCCCAACGTTTTTCTAAATATAGAAATTGTTCTGTGACTAAAAGAGATCCTCAGAGCACTGGATCTTCCGTGGTCAGAGTGCAGGCCTGGCACTGGAGGGTTGTGGGTTACATTCCCAGGCAAGGGCATGTTCCTGGGTTGCAGGTCAGATCCCTGCCCCAGGTATTGGCATGGGTGGGAGGCACCCAATCAATGTGTCTCTGTCAAATCGATGCTTCTCTTCCATTCTTTCTAAAATCAATGGGAAAAATATCCTCACTCCTTGGATAAGGATTAAAAATATATTTTAAGAGAGAGAAAGAGAGATAGATAGATAGATAGAGAGAGAGAGAGAGAGAGAGAGAGAGAGAGAGAGAATATGATCCTCAAGACATATGATCCTCAAGACATTGTTTTATATGTCCTTCATATACTTTACAGTCCTTGGAAGACTCATTGTATGAGATTATATATTCAAATGAACAGAAAATTTGAAAAAATATAATTTCTTCTTTTTTCTTTTTTAAATCTTTATTGTTCATATTATTACAGATGTTTCTCTTTACCCCCCCCCCCCCCCACTCCGTTGCTCCCCTCCACCAGATTCCCACCCCACCCTCTGGCCTTTCCCCACCCATCATTGTCCTCATCCATAGGTGCACAGTTTATGTTCAGTCTCTTCCCACACCCCCCACTCCCCTTTTCCCCCGAGAATCGTCAGTTTACTCCCTTTCCATACCTCTGATTCTATTATATTCAACAGTTAATATTGTTCATCAGATTTAAAAAAATTTTTTTTTTTTTTTTTGGTTTTTACATTCACTTGTTGATAGTTACGTATTTGTTGTTCATAGTTTTTATGTTTATTTATTTTCTCTTCCAAAAGAACCCCCTTCAGCAATTCATATAATTCTGGTTTGGTGGTAATGAACGCCTTTAGCTTTTTTTTATTGGTGAAGCTCTTTATCTGGCCTTCGATTCTGAGTGATAGCTTTGTTGGATAGATTATCTTTGGCTGTAGGTTCTTACTATTCATCACCTTGAATATTTCTTGCCATTCCTGTCTGGCCTGCATGGTTTCTGTTGAGAAATCAGCTGACAATTGTATAGGTGATCCTTTATAGGTAACTAGCTTCTTTTCTCTTGCTGCTTTTAATATTCTCTCTTTGTCTTTTGCTCTTGGAATTTTAATTATGATTTGTCTTGGTGTGGTCTTCTTTGGATTCCTTTTGTTTGGAGTTCTGTGCACTTCCTGAACTTGTAAGTCTAATTCTTTCACCAGGTGGGGGGAGTTTTCTGTCACTATTTCTTTCAGTATGTTTTCGATATCTTGCTCTCTCTCATCTTCTGGGACCCCCATAATTCTGATGTTGGTTCGCTTGAAGTTGTCCCAGAGTTTTCTTACATTATCTTCAACTTTCTGGATTCTCTTGCCTTCTTGCCTCTGTGGAGGAGTGTCTTCTGGCTCTTTATGTTCCAAATCTTTGACTTGATTCTTGTGATCTTCCATTCTGTTTTTAGGACTCTGTATAATATTTTTTTATTTCAGACAATGTATTCTTTATTTCTTGTTGATCCTTTATTATTTCTTGTTGATCCCTTATTATTTCTAGTTGATCTCTTTTCATATCCTCATAGGTCTCCTTTATTTTATCGGCCTTTTCTAGGAGATTCTTGAACAACCTTATAAGTATGGTTTTGAACTCTATCCAGTTGCTTTTTGTCCTCCATTTCTTTTGTTTGTGATCTATTTCCTTGTCTCGGCACTTTCGCAGCTTCCCTGATGGGGCGGAGTTTCAGGATGGAGCCTACAGCTTTGGCTTTTGTCAGCCACGCCCTATGCAGTTCCTGAGTCTCAGTATTCCTCAGGGTCCTTCAGTACTTGCTGCAAGCACCTCTGAGAGTGAGGTGCCCTCAAGTTTCGCCTGCTACCAAACAGACTAGTCTCTCCCCCAATGGGATTCAGTTCAGTTGAAACTGGGATTGGAGATGGTGTTCAGAGCAGTCTGGAGCTTTGTCTCCTTCCCAACAGGGCAATCCCATGGCACAGCCAAACAGGACCTCCTTTGCCACTCCCCCGGGTTCTGCCTTACAGCCCAGTCTCCCTCTTTTTGAACCTGGGTCCCCGGGGTCTGGCCTAGAACTGGAGTTCAGAGCAGTCAGAACTGGGGCCCAGCACAGTCGAAGCTTTTGTCTCCTTCCGGCTATGGAACGCCAGCCAGGCACTCAGCCTCCCCCTCCTCTCCGGCTCCGTCCTCTCCGCGCACCGCGTGTCTCCGTACCTTAGGCTTTTACAGCTCCTCCGCTCTTCCTTCTGGTTTTCTCCTTTCTTCTCTTTGTAGAATTTTCTGTCAGTCAACTTTCCTGTAGTTCTGGGTAATGTCCATTTTATATTTTAGTTGTATTTTATTGAAATTGTTGTGTGCTGCTGCGGTTAGGTGTTTACCTGTGCAGCCATCTTGGATCCTTCCAAAAAAATATAATTTCTAATGTCAACATAGAAAAGAACATACAGAAGAATGCATGAAAATAAATTTTGTTATGAGAATGAAGGGGGATATGCAGATGACTTTGGGCCTTCTGAAACTAATAAATATCTGATGAATTATTTTATAAAAAAATGCATTTCCGCCCTGGCTCTGTGGATAGAGCGTCAGCTTGCAGACTGAAGGGTCCCAGGTTTGATTCCAGCCAAAGTCACATGCCTGGATTTTGGGCTCGGTTCCCAGTAGGGGGTGTGCAGAAGGCAGCCAATCAATGAGTCTCTCTCATCATTGATGTTTCTATCTTTCCCTTTCCCTTTCTCTCTGAAATCAATAAAAAAATTTTTTTTTAAAGAAAATGTATTTTTATTATCTATTATTTAACAAATTTTAACTGTGTCTTTTTTCCTTAGCTGTGATAATAATATTGTGAATGATTCAGTAATTAAATGTTCTTTAGCTAATTATGGACTATAGTCATTTTTTTTTTTAATTCTTGAGCTTCCTTCACCTTGATTTTAGAAAATTAGGTCTCTAATGATTAATTCTAACTTTATATCTCAGACTGTAAAGTTTATGCTAAAGATTAAAAACACAAAAGTTGTATTGTTCTGAGTATATTAAAACTTTTAGATTTTTTAAATATTGCATTTAAAGTTCAAAAAGTTTGAGGGTTTTTGTTAGAAAATAAGACTTACTTAAAAGGTTATTGTGGTAAAATATACATTTATAGGTAGGCAGGTACATAGATTGATAGATAAGCATATATGTAGTTACTATTAAAATACACTTTACTGTCAAGAGGCCCATGTTTAACAGTTACTAAGTTGTTTTCTCTTTATTCAGCTGTTTTGTAAAAATTTTGCATTACTAGAAAGGTAGATGGTTATTTCTAATTACACAAATACAGTAATTACAGTTTATATGTTATTATCCCGAATCTACAGTGGATGTGTTTAAACAGCCAAACAGCCATTAATTTTACTGTTCAAAGAAATGCTCATAATCTTTTTAAAATGTCATATAAAATATTCATTTCTAAATGCCCTACGGTGATTTCTGAATTTATTTAAAGTAGGCTGTTGATAGGTCTTTTTATAAATAAGCAATTCCTCTGAATATATCATGGTCCATCACATTATACATTCTATAATTTCATGGATGAAAGGCCTACAGCTGATGTGCAAAAACGCAGTGCATATCTCAGCAGGTGAAGGGTTTGATTACACAGGATAATCAGTTATTATTTATAACAACTATTTATGTCTGTTATTTATTAAATCCCTATGAATCTAGTATCTATTTCTCCAGGATATATATTCAATGGATATTTATAATAGAATATGGACCTTTTGAAAATTTTTATGGAACGGCCTGAATATGGCCTTTTACATTTAAATTCCCAGTTTCAATTGCTGCTAAACTAGTCAAAATTAAATTTTAAATTACATTGAGTTCCAAGGCATTTTGGAACCGAAATGTGTTTATATATTCAATAGTAAGGCGGATTTTTAAATTGAATATATTCATCTAATTCTAATGAGGTCAAATTAGATGCTGATGGAAACTACATTCCTACTTGTTATTAGTTAATTTTTTTGTCCACTTCCTTTAAGTTATTCACTTAATAATATTAATGGAGGCAGGAGCAGTTCTGCTTACTGAGGATATGATGATGTCAAAAAGACAAAAAAGCTCCCATTTTCTAATTGCTGTGAAAGTAATTTGAATGCTATGAAAGAAAAGATACAATGAGAATATACAGTGCTGGAACCTAATCTAATATAGGTAGTGAGAGCAATCTGAAAATATGGATAAGAACAACTCAATATTCAGTGGTATAAGGATGTATGTGTTTGCCTAAAGAAGAGATGGGAGATGTCAGGAGGAAGTTTAGAGGCTCAGGCTATTGCAGAAAGTACAAAAGGTGGAGTTCTTCAGAAACCATAATGTAGTCTCATTTACTCTGTGTGTATGTGCCTCTGTGTGTGCATTTTATGTGTATGTACCATTATGCCCAGACAGTATGGCAGACTAATGATCTGGAGGATACTTTATTTATAAATATATAAAGCATCTCTTCAATACATTGCTGGGTCTATAAGAAGTAAGGGACACACTTTTCTAAAACAAACAAAGAAAACATAAATGGACAGCAACTGAAAACCTTAAGCAAAAATATGTTGTTGGCTCTTAAAGCAAATTCCAATATCAGCATCAACCTGATGAACAAGGTCTTATAGCCATTTTCAGTAAACTTGAGACTTCAAAGGAGATTGGCAACTCATTCTAAAGTTCTATTTTTTATTTTTTTTTCTTTAAAGTATTACATAAGTCTTCTTTTTCCTTTATTGACCTCTCCCTGGCTACCCCAACCCCCAGCACATGCCCTCTTCCCCCTAATGTCTGTGTCCATTGGTTATGCTCATATGCATGCATACAAGTCCTTTGGTTGAACTCTTACTCCTGCACACACCACCTTCCTTCATAGGTTGGACAGTCTGATGCTTCTATGACTCTGGTTCTATTTTTATTCATCAGTTTATGTTGTTCATTATATTCCACAAATGAGTGAGAGCATGTGATCTTTATCTTTCTGACTGGCTTATTTCGCTTAGCATAATGCTTTCCAGTTCCATCCATGCTGTTACACATGGTAAGAATTCCTTCTTTTTTACAACAGCATAATATTCCATTGTACAGATGTAACACAGTTTTCTAATCCACTCATCTGCTGATGGGCACATATGGAAGGACATATTTGCTAATTTTATCTCTGATAAGGGTTTAATCTCCAAAATTTATGGGAAACTCATACAACTTAACAAAAGGAAGATAAACAATCCAATAAAAAAAAAAATGGGCAAAGGACCTAAATAGACCCTTTTTGAAAAAGGACATACAAAAGACGAAGAAACATATGAAAACATGCTCAAAGTCACTAATCATCCGAGAAATGCAAATCAAAACAATGAGATACCACCTCACATCTGTCAGAATGCCTATCATCAATAAATCAACAAAGGACAAGTGCTGGTGAGGATGCAAAGATAAAAGAACCCTCGTCCACTGCTGATGGGAACGCAGACTGGTGCAGCCACTGTGGAAAACAGTGTGGAGTTTCCAAAAATAAAAATAAAAAATGGAACTTCCATTTGACCCAGTAATCCCACATCTAGGACTATATCCCAAGAAATCAGAAATACCAGTGAGAAAGGATATATGCACTCCTATGTCCATAGCAGTACAATTTTCCATAGTTAAGATTTGGAAACAGCCTAAATACCCATCATTATACTCTTATTCCCCAATCCCCATCTGGCCACCCTCTGAAAAGAAACAGGTTCAATGAAACCTTCTGGTCTCCCACAGTTCAACAACAAGCTTATAAATAAATATATTTAAGTACATAGAAAATATATCACTTTGAATGAGAGTCAGTAGAAACAAATGAAACAGATTTAGACTTTTAACAAAATTAGAAATGAAGTTACAGAAATATGTCCTAAATGTGGATTAAATATTTAAAGCATTGAATGTCAAATTAAATAAATTAGCAATTACTTAGTCAGTTACCAAAAGGAAATTACTAAGTAAATAAGGCAGATTTAAAACATAACAATAAAGAATATAAAATAAAAATATAAGGATTTGAAATAAAAATAAAACCTTAGTAAATGAGATAAAAGCATATTAGCCCTAGGTGTAGAGGCAATAATGCTAGGGTATAAGAAATAGTCTGAATGCAGGATAATGAGTAGGAAAATGGTAGAATAATGGCAAAATGTATATAAGGTGAACTGAAACTTGCTATTTTTACTTAATTGGAATTCTCAAAGGAAGAGAAACAATATTTGAGGAGATATTTCTGAGATATTTTTCAGACATATATTCATAGATACAGAAAAATTAATGTATACCAAAGAGAAAAAACAAAGTTGGTTTCATTTTAGTAATAACAAAGTACATTAAAGACAAAAAAGCACCAAAAAACAAAAAGTTACAGAAATAAAAGCAAAAGATCAATTAAAAAAATTATATATCAAACATAAAAATAAATTCAAGTGGTTTACAGTAATTAGTTTAAGCCCAGAGAATGTCATATTTAAAAATCAATTTATATTTTATTCATTAAAGGTTTAAAACAAAAACACAGAATAATGAAAAGTAAAATGAAAAATAACATGATATGCAAGAAAATTTTAATCAAAATACATTACACAGAACATGTCATTACATAATGATAACATTAATATAAATTGAGCAACATTTCATAAAGTTACAGGAAAAATATTTAAAAGCCATTAATTACTAAATAATAAGCTTTCTTTTTCTTTTTCTTTATTTTGCTGTTGTTGTTAACCCTCACTTGATTCAACTGATAATATTTTTCCCATTGATTTTTAGAGAGTGGAAGAAAGAGAGAAAAACATCAACTGGTTGCCTCCTGCACATGCCCTGACCAGGACCTGGGTCAGGGAGAAGCCTGAAACCACGGGACATGTCCTTGATCAGAATTGAACCTGGGTCCCTTTGGTCTATAGACTGACACTCTATCCATTGAGCCAAACTGAGTAGGCCAAATAATAAGCTTTCAATATAATTGCTTTAACTCAAAAATTATCAACACTATATAAAAATTGAACAGCATGGTGAATTAGCTTCATTCAATAAAAATACAGAACCCAGTAACCAACAATTAGCAAATAGACATTATTTTTTAGGTCTACATGGTCATAGAAGTAATATTCTATGAAATAATATAAATCAGCCAATAAAATAAATTGAAAAAATTAAGTAGGATGCCAAGAAAAAATAATCCTTATAAAAAATGGTCCCATGTGTTTTAAAAATACATGCACAAATAACTGTGAAATAAAAAAAAACATAATAAAAATCCAATTTTACTTTAAAATTTAATAAAAACAATGTATAAAATTTTGAACTGAGTGAAAGTGGTTCTTCAAGAATTTTTTTTCATGTTAAATGTTTATGTTTAGGGAACAAGAGCAATTTTGTAAATATCCACAACGTACATTTTTAGCTAAACTTAGAAAAATAACTAAAACCAAAATGCAAAAGAAAGAAGATGCAGATACAATTTCCTTATGTTTATAAAGGCTTTCTCCAAAACCTACTCATTATGGTTAGTGTTGAAAATTAGACAAATTCCTTTTAAAACAGGAACCAAACAAGGGTTTGCACTACCACCACGATGAATCAACATTTTCATGTAGGTTCTGACTAGTTCAATACATAGATAATTAAAAGACAAAACAAAGGGGAAAATTAATTTACAAAGAATGTAGAATTGCACACTAAAGAGAAAAAAGAATCTATAGAAAGAACTAATCTAAGTCACTTTGTACAATTGACTCAGAAGACAGATTTCAATGAGTACTGAATAAAGTAAAAGGGCAATACGATAATCTCAATTATTATTTTTATTATTTTTTATTACAAAACCAGGATGTGAAACGAATGAGGAGAATTGGGAAGTACTTAGAGGAAGCTGAATTGTTAAATGAGGGTTTTGTGTTTTTCCTATTCATACTGTTCTTATTTTGTTATTGGTTTTGTTTTGATACTTGAACCCCCTTATATGCTGAGGGGAAAAGCTTGACTGAGATCATGATCAAGGTTATAGTTGATTACACCAGGCTACAAAGTATGACCAATGATTTCTAATCTAGTGCTTCCTCTAATACTATCTTGACCTATTTTTCCTTATTAGTCATGGTAGACACTTGTCTGTTAACACTGTTCATGTTTCTTTGACATTAAATCTTTTTTTTTCAATTCATTTTGTATTTTATTTTTTAATGTATTTATTTTTTGTTTAAAGTATTACAAGTAGTAGTATATATGTCTCCTTTTTTTCTTCCTCATTGACCTTCCCCCAGCCTTCCCTACCCCCCAGACATTAAATCTTACCCAATTATTCCATATATGATTAAAAGTCAGATAAATTTGGGTTGTTGTAGCTAATTTCACATAATAATACAAAGAATTACAACATTTCACATATCTTGTCAGTGAGTTTTTAAAAATCTGAGTAAATTTTCCCACTTTGTAGAAAGTAAATAAACTTTAAGCATAAAAATTGACTTAGTTTACAACAACCAGTTACTGAGATTATTGCAATCATTCACAGTTATACTCCTGTTGCTCAATTCTTTTCTACAGATAATCTCTCTTTGAAAAGTAAGAATCACTTGGGACTGACAGAGATAAATCCATCTGTTAAAATATTTCATTATAATTGTGTTTACAAACATGCAGCCTTGTCCAAGAGAGATTTCCAGCCAAACCGTAAATCTGCAGCTCTTGAGAGGGTGGACGCTGTCTATGGGTCTGGCTCTCCTCCATATTCACTGTTCTGATTGGCTCACAGTGGAACCTGTACTCAGTTTTTCTCAACTACTACCTGCCATCAGTTCAGTAGGCAACTAACTTTTTTTTACAACACTAAGATTCCTCAGATGAAGTATATAAATCATTTAAATTAAAAAAAGGGGGGGGAGAGATCAATCAAAGGTCTTGTGTGCATACATATGAGCCTAACCAGTGGTCAAGGACAATAGGGGAGTGGGGGCTTGAGTGGGGAGTGATGAGGGATTGGACTGGGGGGATGAGGACAAATATGTGATACCTTAATCAATAAAGAAATAAAAAATAAAAATATAAGACAAATTAGTCTCAAAATTTTAAAAATAAATATGCCATGTCTCTTTCCTTTCAGAGCAGGCCATTGCCCTCATAGAACAATATTGGAACACAAATTTAGTGACAAACTGAATTAAAAAATATTACCAAAGCTTAAAGATGATATGAGTGTTTTTAATACAGATTCTATAACCAGTAAAACTATTCTGTAGGTGTGAGGGAGAAATCAAGGCATTTTCAGCTGTAGGAAAACTAAGAAAATTTTATTGTCAACAAAAGTACCCTTAAATGGCTAAAAAAGTTCTCAATTTTGATATAATAGTGATTACTAACCTGATTTCTTTAAAAAATGTTTTTATTGATTTTAGAGAGAGAGTAAGAGAGAGGGAGAGAGAGAAATATACATATAAGAGAGATCAGGTAATTCCTGTATGTACCTTGACTTGGGATTGATTCCAAAACCTGTTATGTGCCCTGACTAGAATGGAGCCAAGGACCTTTTGGTACATGGGATGAAACTTGAGGGCTACCTGATTTTTTTTTTTAATAGAACATTTTATTACGGGTCAAATGAGGATATGGATTTTCATGTTGTTCATTTAAAATAGTAGGGAGCCAGGACCGGTTTGGCTCAGTGGGTAGAGCGTCGGCCTGCGGATTGAAAGGTCCTGGGTTCGATTCTGGTCAAGGGCATGTACTGTGATTGCGGGCACATCCCCAGTAGGGGGTGTGCAGGAGGCGGTTGATCAATGATTCTCTCTCACTGATATTTATAACTCTCTATCCCTCTCTCTTCCTCTCTGTGAAAAACCAATAAAATATATTTTTAAATAAATAAATAAATAAATAAAATAGTAGGGAAAGGAATACAATGGAAACACATTCAACTAAATAGATGCCTATCATTATCTAGGTTAGAAAACAGAGGTATAGCATATTGTGTATGTGAAAATTCTGAATTTAAATGACAATTTAGCTCTAAACACTTTAACAATATACAGATAAACAAATTGGAAGGATTGCCCTTAGCATCTCTTTCAATGTTCTCAAAAATCCTCCTGCAAATATTATCCAAGTACCAGAATGCTTTTATATATGAGCCATCACGTACACATGTTTAAAATATTTCACTGATTGTAAATATGAAAATAATGATGATACATAAAAACTTTCATTGAGTCAGTGTTTGCTTCCTTAACCATAAGCAATATCAATGTTGTTAGTATAATACCCATGCAGCCAAATGACAAATAAATACTTCTGGCTGTACATTTATTCAACATAAGTTGGATCACAATACTATCATTTGAAAAGTATACATATATAAACCATAGATCAAAATAATGTTCTGTTGACATTTTGGAATACAGCATTCCCTGAGGTAAAGTGATTTCATACAGCCATAGTCACATGAAAAGCCTTTGCTCCTCTTTTTGTATGTTCTGTTTACTATAATGAAATGTTTGTCAAAACTGACATAAAAAGTCTCAGAAATAGAAAGTGTGCCATGTACAATGAAATCTGGCTGAGATATTCCCTGGCTCACCTTTGACTATTCCAATCATTTGATATTCTCAGAATTTATACTGAACTCTCTGACACCATTTCCAGGAGCAAAATGAAAAATTATAATGACAACAACAAAAGAAAAAGCAAAGAGAATGGTTGATTTAATTTTAGATGCCAATAACCAAAAAAGTCAACTTGAAGCCATAAGCTATAAATATGTTTTATAAACTACATTTTCCAAATATTGTTGCTTTTCTGACTCCCAAGCAAATATTTTTCAAAGGAAAGGAAAGATTACAACATCATTCATTTTTAGGGAAAGCATTCAGGAGCCAAAACTTTTTACCTATTCTCATCAGACTAAAAACAAGTAAGAACATAAACAAAATAATGGACATTATATAAGACTCAGAATATTATTTTTATGCAGGAATATCACACACACACATATTCTAGTGATTAAAATTATCTGATCTAATCCATCTGAATGTTCTTGCTTACTCTTTGGACATTTACTATAAATTAGCTAAATCGAGGATACCTATGCTGGCCTACTTTTTATGCTTGTTATCTAGTGTAGAGATCATTTATAATCAATACATTCAAAAGGTGAATGCTGTTGAATATTATATTTTTTGTATTGATAGGTATACAGATAGAGATGTATAAATTGTCTTCTTTTACTTAAGCAGATTAACTTTTAAGTTTTAAGCTTTATATTTATCTATGATTAAGTTTTTAAAATTTTCTAAGATAGCAATATTAGGTAAACATTAATTAAACAAAGATTTATGTTGAACTCTGTTCCATATTCTATTCTATTCGCTAAAAAATAAAGTTATAAATAAGACTACGGCTTTGCCATCAGAGATATAATTTTTAGGTAGACAGTCCTCACAGAACAACTTAAAATAAAATGGGGTCAGTGTTATGATAAAGGAATGACTTTGGAGCTAAGGAAGCAGATAAATGAGAAAGGTTATTTCTACCTAGGTCTTCCACCAAAGGCTTTCCTCAGGAAAAAATGTGGGAGATTGAGTTAATCTAGGAGTATTGGTAGTAATCAGGCAAAGAACTGTGAATTCTTTCCAGACAGAAAAGCCTTGTTAGCAACGTGTGCTAGTTTCCTATTGCTGCTGTAACCAACGAATTGGCTTAAAACAACACACATATATCGTTTTGAAGTTTGAGATGTTAGAAATCCAAAATGAATTATCTGGGCTAAAGTCAAGGTATCAGAAGGATTGGCTCCTTCTGGAGGCCCTGACGGAGGATTCCTATTCCTTGCCATTTTCAGTATATAGAAGCCATCTGTTTTCCCTGGCTCAAGGCCACTTCTTCCATCTTCACAAAGTATCACTCAAATTTTGTGTTTATCATTATGTTAGCACTCGAACTTTCCCTCTCTCTTTCTGAATCTTCCTAAACTGTTATGATTACATCGGGGCCACACATTTATCCGGAATAACTTCCTCATCTCAAGATCCTTAACTCAATCACATCTGCAAACTCCCTTTGTCACATAAATTCATAGGATTAGGGGTGTAGACACATTGGGGGCCATTATTCAGCTTACCACATATAGTTTGGCAGGCGTAGGCACAGGGAATTCTAGTTCACTAGAAAATATGACAATTTGGAATGCAGTTTGATGAATCTGAAAAGATGGTTAAAGACTAGATGGAGTTTTTTCTCAAAATGACGATCAGTAAGCATTCCAAGTTCAAAGATACAGGTCTTTGATTTGTGGGAAAAGCACAGCTCAGAAGACAGGAGAAACCCACAGAAGATGACTTTTTCAAAAATGTCTTCACGGTCATAATGGACCAAAGTCCGAAATATGCAGTTTGAATTTTTTGCATTTCACGGAGCTATATAACTACACATTCATATGTTGAATTTCAGTGTCTCCTGTGCTTATCTTTTTTGCTTTGTGGAATCCTTTTAATTAAGAAGTTTTAATTGGACCTAAAACATAAATGATGCTCCTGCCAAAGGAAGGCTAAATTATATTATGGCTAGCTGCACAAAGGAACTCTTGCATAGAGAAATGTACCTGGAGGTTTGAGTCATCACATGGCATATGGGCTTTGTCATGCAGGCCTACTGAGCTCAAACAAAGCAGAACACAGTTATTTGGCTTATTGACTTCTGTATGTTTACTGTGAGTAGCTATTTCATTTAAGAAATACATCCTCACTTGTCAAACTAAGTTAATATATTTATTTAGACTTATTTTAACTTTGCCCATTTGTTTTAAATAAAGTTGCATAAAATATTTTTTAAAAACAATGTCACATTTTGTTTTTGTTTGTACCATTCAATAATGCTTTAGTGAAATAATTAGTCTCTATGTGGTGTTATATATTATTTAAGCTTGAGAAAACTGAAAATTACGTTATTAAGTGCTTATCTTAGAAAACAGAAAGTCCTCAAAACAATAATCTAATTATTCATTTTTAGAAACTTGAAAATCAGATCAAAATGTACCCAAAGCTAGCAGAAGGAAGAAAATGTAGAAGAAAACAGGAATTAAGAGAATAAAGTCCAAAACCTGACTGCCTGATCTTGATTTGCAGCTTCATCACTTCTAATCTCTAAGACCTTGAGCAAGGTATTATACTTAGCCTTCCCTTCTCTCAATGACTCCATCTGCAAAACAAAAAATAGTGTCTTTGCCAGAGGGCTATAAAGAGAATGAAAAGCTCTTAAAAACGTAAGAGACTGAGTAATGAAATGAAAACTACTTACAACAGTGCTTGGCGCATAGTAAACTGAATCAAAGTAGGGTGGTCAAATGTGTCAGTTTGTTCAGGGTAGTCCCAGTTTAAAAATTATTATGATATTTTAACAATGAAATAGTATTTATAATTGCATCAAAATAAGCTACTTCTGCCATGGCCTCATCTAGGAGTCTGAAAGACACACGTAGTGAAGAGAACTTCACTCTTCATGTGGAAGAACACCAATGATTCCTCTCTGTTTTTCTTTCAGTAAAAGTAAGTAACAATTTCCCCCTCAATGACAACATATGGTGTGCACTCTGATAGAACAAAGTGTTAGGCAATCCTGTATCTCTGAGCAACTTAATATTCTAGTTAAGAACCATAATAAACTTTTTGAGATCTAGTAAACTGCTAGACTGCAAGTTGGAAGGATCAATAAGAAACATTAAAAATATAGACAAGATATAATAAGATATGTGTGGGAAACAAGGGCTGAGCTATCCTGTTTTAAAACACATATAGTATAAACCCTCTTGCAGGGCCCTGGGTGGTTTGCAGGCCAGCCACACCCCCAATTGGAGTGGGGGTTCCCGCTGGGGTGTGGGGCCAGCCTAGGTGAGGGGCCATGGGTGATTTGCAGGCTGGCCATGCCCCTGGCTTTGGCAGGAAGGACATCCAGAAGACACTGAGTTTATTTGGTCTAATTAGCATATTAGCCTTTTATTAGCATAGATAATGTATTATGTTCAAAGTGTACAAGTTAGTTTAACATTTTACAGATAAATTAATGTTGTCATTCAATGACTATCTTTTTTAAAAAAAATTATTGATTTTTTTACAGAGAGGAAGAGAGAGGGATAGAGAGCTAGAAACATCAATGAAAGAGAAATATCAACCAGCTGCCTCCTGCACACCCCCTACCAGGGATGTGCCTGCAACCAATGTACATGCCCTTGACCGGGATCGAACCTGGGACCCTTCACTCCTCAGACCAATGCTCTATCCACTGAGATAAACAGTTTTTGGCAATGTGACTATCTTAATAGACATGAAAACTATTTGTCAAACTTTAAAATATAATAAAATCACTTACCAAACAGGAATAGAAGAAATTTCTTCAATGTTGCAAAGTTATTTATAAAAATGCATATAGCACACATCATTTGTAATGTGAAAGCATTGAAAGCATTCAGAAACTAGACAAAACTATTGAATTTCATCATTGTCTATACTACCTGATAAGGACTATTATATTAATGGCAAAATACTAAAGGCAAGAAAAAGAAAATTCAAATGGAATAAGATCATGATGTGATTATATGACTACCTATGTAGAAAATTCAAATGACATTACTGATTATGACAAGAAAATAGAAAATTTTAGCAAATTTTCAAAATAGTGGGATATAAAATCAAAATTCAAAAGTCAATTACATTTATTTCTCAATCAGGTAGGAATTTTTTTTAAAACAATGTATATAATATGATAAAAATGTGTAGTTATTATTTTATTCTGAAATTATTTATAGATCCAAATCAATTGCAGTCTCTATGGAATTACTTTCATTTATTTATTTTACTTTTTTTTGGAGAGGGAAGTTTGTATGTATGAAACTTAAAGGAATGATATTAAATTGATATAAAGGGACAGCCAAATACTATTAAAGAATAATAATATTGGGATGGTATGATATGACATTTTCCCTGACAGTGATCAAGAACTATTATAAAGCTATAAGTAATACCAATATGGTATTAATTTAGGTAGAAAATTTGAATAAGGAACAGATGTACAAACATATGGATACCTGATTTAAGTATTTCACTTAAAACCAATTATAAAGAATAGACTTTTCAAAGAATACTGTTGGCAGAATTGGTTATCTCTAAGGATAAAATATAAAATTATTCACTTAACTGACTATATTAATATACTGGAAGCCCAGTGCATAAAGTATGTGTTCTTGGGAGACCAGCCTGTGCCCTCTTACAGTCCAGGAGCCCTCGGGGGATGTCCAACTGATGTGGAAGTGGGAGAGGCTCCCGCCACCACTGCTGTGCTCCCCAGCCACGAGTCTGACTTCTGGCTGCGCAGCGCTTCCCCTGTGGGAGTGTGATGACCAAGGGGAAGCGCCTGCATTGAGCATCTGCTTCCTGGTGGTCAGTGTGCAACATAGCGGCTGGTTGTTCTGCCATCAGGTTGAAACTGGCTCTCCAATATCCTTCAAGGGATCCCAGATTGTAAGAGGGCACAGGCCAGGCTAAAGGACCCCATCAGTGCATGATTGGGACTGGGGAGGGACATGAGAGGTTGGCCAGTTGATGAGGGACTGCAAGAGGGCTCCAGGGCATGTGTGGCCCATCTCCTTCAGTTCCAATCAGCTGGACCCTAGCAGCAAGCTAACCTACAGGTCAGAGCGTCTGCTCTATGGCAATCAGTGCATGTCATAGCAACTGGTAGTCTGGCCAACTGTCTGCCCACTGGTGATTAGTGCATGTCAAAGTGAGCAGTTGAGAAGACTTAGCGTATCATTAGCATATCATGCTTTGATTGGTTGTATGGTCAACTGAACGACCAGACACTTAGTTTATTAAGCTTTTATTATATAGGATATCACAAGGTAAAAATAGCAATATTTAAATGGCAATTGAAGAAAATATCTTTATAAATTTAAATAGCAAATAAATTATGAAACCTAATAGCACTGATTATTTAAACTACATTAAGTACCAACCATTGTAGAGAAAAAGAGAAACCCCACCAGGGAGAAACTATATGCAATACATAGAAGTGATGAGTGTGAGTATCCAAAATGAATGAGTATTAGCTATAAACCAGGTAAAAAGACTCAATCTGATGAAAATGAAAAAAAATGAATAACCAAGTACTCAACATAATAGGAAACCCAAATAACCAATAAACTTGTGAGAAAATTTCTATTATGATTTGCAATCAGGAGCATGCAAATTCATAACATGAGGGATTTTTTGTGCCTATTAAGCTGGTAAACAAAAAGAGTCTTGCAGAATCACGTGTTGGTGAGGACATGCAAGCAATTAGAGCTTTGGAAAATGGGGACCAGTGGACACTTTGGGGGGAAAATGGCATCATACAGAACATTTGAAGATGTTCATAATCTATAATCTAAGAATTCCATATCTGCACATGTGTACCATTAGACAGGTGGAAGAATATTCCCAGTAGCACTTATAATGAAAAATATTAGAGCATGAATAAAAAATATTCATTAGTATTAGAATAAAAATGTGATAAAGTCATTAATTAGAGAAGTGGGTGTACATGAAAGCAATTGTATAGATGAATATTGGGAACAAAAGGATTAAGGAAAAAAAGCAAATTGTATACATTACACAAGCCAATTCTTTTTTTAAAAAAAATATATTTTATTGATTTTGTACAAAGAGGAAGGGAGAGAGATAGAGAGTTAGAAACATTGATGAGAGAGAGTCATCGATCAGCTGCCTCTTGCACACCCCCTACTGGGGATATGCCCGCAACCAAGGTACATGCCCTTGACCGGAATCAAACCCAGGACCTTTCAGTCCCAAGCCGATGCTCTATCCATTGAGCCAAACCAGTTTCGGCCACAAGCCAATTCTTTATAACTCAAAACAAGCTAAATAGCATTTTGCTTAGAAATGGCATTTTTGCTTAGAAATAAAACATGCAAAGAAATGAAATAATAAACCTAAAATTTAGGTTACTGGGTTAAGCAAAGGTGAGAGTGGTAAGGACACAGAACTATGGTAGTGATTTCCATGTACATAGAAGTTCACTTTATTATTAAAATTTTATGCCTTACAACATATAAAGTATGAATTTGAATTTATTCACTATTTAATGCATTTAAAATATGTATTCATCCACATCTATTTTAAGCATTAAAAGGACATAGTATGCCTTTCAATGGGCTGCCATAGAGAGATGCCAGCTTTTGTAATTTCTTGTCTGTTAGGTTTCTTGGATGTGTGAATCTCATTTGACTTTGCATAGCCCTGATGAAGCTCAGAGTCTACCCAAGGCATCCTGTTTATTTAACAATGTCAAATAATTAAAAAAAAAATATTCACCAACAAAGTTATTCTTTCATTTAGTAATTTATTCAGCTGTCAAGCAGGTACTATTTTTAAGTCCCTTCTGTGTGTTAGGCAGAGAAAGGCCATTGCCCTCACACTGTTTACAATTTTAGCAGCAGAGATAAGACCTGTCCAAAGACAGCTCTTTTGCAAGGCAATAGGAGGAGCAGGAATGCGAGTGCTCTAAGACTTGAAGGTGGAAGAACAATTGCTAGGGGAATCCTGCAGCTGTTTCAATACAATAGCTGCCCTGGGGAACTCAATAAGCAAGTTTCTAGGGTTGGGATCAAGAACTTGTAAGAAAGTCTCAGGAAGGAAATTGGAATTCCGTAATATGAAAATGACTGAAGTGAGGCTTCTTATAAATAACAGCTGTCAGTTTCTCTCTGGTAAAGCAAAACCTGTCTGAGACAGAAGGATAGTGTCCATCAGATCTTCTGTGAGTTTAATTTAGATGGATATTCTGACCCCAGCTAACCATGCAAGCTTTGGTCATGTGCTGTAAGTTCAGGCATGCAACTTGCTGCATATTGAGAAAAGGTGGTATAGTTGTGTGTGCATGTGCATGTCTGTGAGCGTGAGCACACATACATGTGTGTGGTGAGTGAAAGTATGGAAATATAAAGAAGTGTGGAATGGGAGTAGAGCTCTCTTCTCAGTAAGTAAATAAAAATGCATCAAGGAGCCTAGTTGGCGTGGCTCAGTGGTTGAGCATCAACCTATGGACCAGGAGGTCACTGTTTGATTCCTGGTCAGGGCACATGCCCCGGTTGCAGGCTCAGTTCCCAGTAGGGGGCATGTAGGAGGCAGCTCTCTCTCCCTCTCCCTTCCTCTCTCTAAATCAATATATACATTATATATATATATATATATATATATATGTATAGTCTATACCAATATATATATTAAAACTCAGCAATAAGTATTCAGTATGCTGGGCTAAAGAATATTCTATTGGTATCTAGGGGTGTCAAACTCAATCAGAGAAGGGGCCAAAATCTAAAATCCAGCCTAAATCGCGGGCCGAATGGTTTACTGAACAGTCATAAACTGTCATTGTGATGGAAACGCAGCGGAGTGCAGTGATGACAGCGCGGTGCGGGCCACATTGCAAGGCCTGGCGGGATGGATTTGGCCCGAGAGCCTTGTGTTTGACACATGTGGTATAGACTTTCCCTTGGGGAGGTTCAGCACTATCCCATCTTCAAGAATCATGTCTGAGTAATTGATTCCCTGATAGAATGATCAAATCCTAAATATTTGCCTGGTTTCTAATTTCCTGCTGGGCATCTCCACAAAGTTTACCAATAAACATTCACACTGAATATGTTCAAAAATAAATTTCTGAGCTGTCCTTCTATTCGACTCATCCTGTGTTTTTAAATTAACATCTGTATCATTTTCTCAGTTGCTCATCCTGAAGACTTAGAGACATCTTCACAGACTTCTTTGCACTGACCACTTAGTGCCAAGGGCTAAACTATGCAGTTTGTCTCTATGTAGATCCTTGTCATTCATCCAGTCCTTGGCATTTTCATTGACATTGCATAAATTTATGATCACAGGACTCTTCTTGATACATGTACACTTTTCTTTTCTTTTGTATAATTTCACTCTTCTCATCCAATCTCTTTTATATCCCCTCTAAGATATTATGTCTAAAAACTAAACCCAATTGTATTTTACCCCTGTAGAAAATCTTTCAAATCCTTCAGTAACAGTCTAATGTTTTTAATGTAAAGGCACTGCCAACCAAATATAGCCTAATCTAAGTTTCCTTTTGTCGGGTGTCCTATTCGCTAGTCCATATGGGCAATTTAGCAATATACAGTACAACAGAGTCCATATGTTGCCTTTTCTGATTTTACTATTGGCTGGGGTTACCGGCTCAGACTTCGGTTCTTTTTGGAGACACGGAAAAAATGTTAAGGTCAATGAAAATATAAGTAAAGCAAAATGGGATTTATTGAGGATGCATTCCAAATGAGGTGCCAGCAAGTCCCGAAGGAGCATGGGAGAAAAAAATGGTGAGAGCTACCCATGGCTGGGCTACATTAGCTCACTGAGAAGTCGAGAAAAGCGGACCTTGGAGACAGGTTAGCCTGGAATGAACTGCAGCTGCCCATCTTCCCTGTTTGCAAATTTTATGGGCTCCATTAGAGGTTGTGCCTGTGGGGGAAGGGAAGGGGAAAAGAAATGGCATGGCAGTGCTCCCTAGAGGGAGGGAGAAAGAGAGAGAGAAAGAGAGAGAAAGAGAGAGAGAGAGAGAGAGAGAGAGAGAGAGAGAGAGAGAGAGAGAGAGAGAGAGAGAGAGAGAAGAAGAAGAAGAAGAAGAAGAAGAAGAAGAAGAAGAAGAAGAAGAAGAGAAGAGAGAAGAAAAGAGAGAGAAGAAGAGGGAGAGGAGGCCTACGACGATTCTCCCAGACTCTCTCTTCTGAGAGATCTATCTACTCTCTCTCTCTCTCGCTCTAGATAGATAGATAGAGCAGGATCTCCAAGCGATCTCTCTCGCATGTTTCTAAACTCCTGGGTTTAAAAAAGGGATTTTCTGGGTGGAGCCTTTCATTTGCATTCAGGGATGAGTATCAGAAACTATATTTCTTGTGTGTATGCCCTTACCCATAATGCATACAGAAAATCACACAGAGGGGCAGGGTCAAAATCTAAATGCAAGTTTTATAATAATTAGTTCAGGGCCCAAGTAAGGTCACATTGAGGTCATATAATTTTCCCTGAGCTTCTGCCAAGTCAAGAACCAACTGCCCCTTAACCTGCCTGCTAGAGGGCCGCTGGCTGCTGGAGGCCCTACTGAGGTGGACTGAAGACAATATTGGCACAGCCCCTGTTCAGGACCCCAGAGCAGTCCTCACCCAGCTACTCACATCTTACTTCCTACCTAACATTTTTGTTCATGTTTCTTCTACATGCAGTTTCCTCACTCCATATTTATCTGTCAATGTCCATATCTATTTTTTAAAAAGACTTTGGAACTTCCTCAGCCATAAATCTGTTATCTCTTCAAAATGTTTTTTGTATGTTTTATTAGCCACTTAACTATTCTCACTATCTTGTCTCCACCATATAAGGGCTGTTCTTTCTGGTCTAAATTATAAGCTCCTTGTGGTCAGAAACTGTCATATATATCAAAATCATTCCAAAAACCTACTTATATCAGGCATAGAGATTAAACAAGTATATAAGAGAGAGTTTTACACACATGCCAGAAATCAGTATTATATGTATCATCTCAGCAGAGTAGCAGAAAGTCCGAGTAATAGAAATCCATAAAATATTTTATTTTGAATGGATAATAGTATCTGTCAGTGAGGTCATAATATGCTCTTTTAGTCTTTGATTCATTTCTCTAAATCATTCTTCCAAGAACATTCCAGTATTTCTTTACTCTATTTCCCTTGCATTTGTCTCTCTCTCTCTCCACATACACAGCCCCTTTAGAGCTTTATTATCATTAGATACAGTGTCGAATATTATATATAGTACAATTCTAAGAGAAGGTTGTATTTTAAGCTTCTATACTTATGCTAATTCAGTAAAATTATTATCTAACAATAGATAGTGAATTGAAACTGAGGTATAGGACCTAGAAAAGTTCCCTAGACTAGGATGAAATTTTGGTTCTTTGACATTTTGTGATATGTGTGTGTGTAAATGGAAATGAATAGGTAGCTGACAGAGGGAAAGCCATGAGAAAACAGGATGACAGAGGGAAAGCCATGAGAAAACATCTCTCCAATTGATGTTGGAGAGATGTCTATGAGCTACTGTGATTGGTCATGTCCTCTGCAAAGGAATTTACAGATGAACTTATCAATGTCCTGTCTTAGTCCCGCTCTGACTCAGTCACAACCGTTTATTGTGGCAGTCCCAATAACAAGGCCAGGAATACATGGAAGCTTTCCGCTGATTTCATTCTTAGGTACATGTTTCCATTACAAGTGGGGCATGTATCTGTACTTTTAATTTAAATAACACTAAGTCATTTGACTTGCTTCACTTCTCCTGATACCACCTGTCTTAATTACTTACTGGGTTCCCTTAAACCCCATGCAGAGAGAAGAAAGTGCTGTTTAATTTTCTCGGGTATCTGTGAAATGAACATTCACATGTTAAAAATCTTAATACTGTGGTAGGCTTGCTGGGGTGGGTGTGGGGTGGAGGGGTCACTGGGGGAAATACTTTAAATAATAAAGTTAAATTTTAAACGGTGTATTTATGGCATAAATATAGTATATAGTATTTTTTTATCACTACTAATTATGAAATAAAGAGAAAATATTAAAAATATCAAACATTCTTTTACAATGAAAGGAAAACATAATTAGGACTTTCTTAGTTTTTTTTCAACTTTTTAAATCTTTGGACCCTTTCTAAATGAAAAAATATAAAAACCAAATGCTCCTTAATTTCAAGTGTCATTAACTTTTATATTATTACTAAAATATGTATAGACAAAAATATTTTACTTGCAGTTCTGAAACTTCATTTAATCACATTTTCAAATAAAAATACTAAAATTTCTCACTAAATCAATAAAATTCAAATTAACATTCATTTAATAGGGCACACATTTTTGGAATTTAAAAATATTACCAATGAATTAAAAGTTTTTAAATGATCCTTTATAACTTTTCTTATATTTTTTGAGTATGCTGGACCGGTTTTTGGTTTATAATTTTTATTATTGACTTTTTTTTTGTCTTTAAAAAAAGTAATAATTTTAACAGAGAATTACTTTGAAGATCCAGATAATTCAATCATGGTCATAAAATACAATGAAAGCAATGTTGTGTGAAGTCTTATTTTATATTTAGTATCATAATTACTTGTATAACAATTAAATCTATGCAATGTATTTGTAGGTAAAATTATTATGAGATTGACTGCTACAGTACAGGTTCTGCTGAGTTCTGCAGAGCTCAGAGACCATGTGTTATTTGATGACTTAATTTCCCCACTGCTCTTCCTTATGTAAATGACTATAAAATCTTTATTTATACAGCTTGCTCTGAGGTAATTTGTCCTTTACTTGGGGCCAATTCGACTGCAAATTCCAGAACAGTAATAGGGAAACAGAATATGATCATAAATTGATCATACACACAATCTGTGATGCTTATATATTTAAGATTAGCAAAATAAATGCAGAAAAGTCAATAATAATTTTACAACTAACTCGTAAATCTTTAGGAATAATAAGTGTAGTCATTCCTTCCTTTATACCTACTCCTAGGCACTTCCTCATTTTCCTAGTCCTATTAGGGTAAGAAATACATACATAAAATATGAAGTCATTTAATATTTCTCCAAATTCAAATGTTATTTATAGCTCAAGGTAGATCTAACTTAAAATGAGAACTTTACTGTTTTACACAGGAAATATCTACTTAGGTCATTTCCCAATGGTGACATGATGCAAAGTAAATTAAACATGTTTTGAATATTTGAAGAAAGGATAGATTTGGGGAAGGAAATGAAGCATGAGACTTGTATAAGAGATGGGTTAATTAATTAACTGATTAAAAAACAACCCACTCATCCAATAAATATTGTTTGATTATTTATAATGATAAGACTTTCCTTGGGACAACTTTGTCACTATAGAGTTTTAACATATTTTGATGTCAATTCCTTGGAAATGTTACCACAAAAAGTAATCAGGGAAGGGTCTACTGTCCATAATTCTATTTATAGAAGCCTAACGCAAGAAGATTGTGCTAGAATGGGCTTTCCTTTCCCTGGCTGACGGCACTATTTTTCCACTCCAGCCTAGCCCCTTTCCACTCAGGCCCCAGAGCCACCTCTTTCCCCTCCAGGAGATGCCTCTTTCTGCTCCAGCCCCGCCTTTCTATGCTGCCCAGAGGCCCTGAGAGACGGGGGTAGGGCAGAACACCTGAGTAGTTGCAATGGCAAGGATTCAAGTGTCCAGCCACCCGCTGTCACTTGGCGCCTATGTATGCAAATTAACTGCCAACTTTGTTGGGTTAATTTGCATAACACTCCTGATTGGCTGGTGGCATAGCAGAGATATGATCAATTTACATGTTTGTCTATTATTAGATAAGATTATATTTGCATTGTTTCCCCTCTTCTCAATAAATTGTAAAGCTATATATATATATTTACATATTGCCAGTAAATAAATATAAAAATCATATATAAACCTATAAATATATGTTTTAGTCATAACAAAACTAAACAGCTAATTCCAATGAATTCTCAAATAAATGCTAGAATGATATCCACTTTATAAATTCTCAACAAAGACTTATTAACAAGATTGTATGGATGGCACAATGATATAACATGGTTTTCCAATCAAAATTAATGTAGAAAAGGATGCTCTAGTTTTGTTTTATTTAAAATTAATTTAATCTCTCTGGCATTTAGATTTCTTATTGGCTAAAAAAACTATCCCATCACAATAGTCCTATAGATTAAATAACAGATCATTTGGGTAAAAAATATAAACACTAATATTAATTTTAAAGAAATTTTAAATATATTATCTTCTATACCACAATGTGTTCAATCATCTCTTATTATATCAAAATTTAATTAACAAATTAGAGACTTAATTATCATCTAATATCTGTGTTCTTAGATTGTTGTCTAAAAGTGAAGTTTGGTATTATAATACATGATAGAAAAGACTCAAGTTCTGAGGCTATAGGAGAATATGTTTGTGAAAAAAGTGCATAAAAGAGCAATTCCAGATTTCAGAGCAAGGTAAAAAACAGAACTTTGGTAAAAAGAAAGTGCATGCATTATTATTTCTTCTATCAAGTAATCACCACAAACAAAGCCTTTTAAAACGAGCATTGGAAAAGAATGGCCACATTTACATCTTTCTTACAAATATTTCATATTCTTGGCAGTCTTTTGTTTGAAAAAAAAATAAACTTCTGATTTATATCTTCAATTTAACTCCACACTTATAAAGCAAATGGTAGTAAAAGTAAGATTTTAGTAGGATTGGTCAATATCTAATGGACATGAAAGCAATATATTTATTCAGTTCTGAAAAATAACCAACATCTAGATGATAAGAACAAATTTAATCTTAGGGTCCAGAAAATCTAGATTACTCACATATCCTATTTTAGTTCAACTGTTTTTTTATTCCTAACACAATGATATGGGGAAAAAAAATGTATTGTTGATATTTATAAACTTTACTGAGAAATGACTGACCTTATGGTATAGATTAAGTTCTTTAGCAAATGACTTCTTAAAAGCAAGATGTTGTTTTAAATTATGTTGAAAGTCTATCATTGGCAAGAGAGGTGAGGGAAATGATAGGCTGAATAATAAGAAATCAATCTGCTGCACTCAGGTGTTCGATCTCCAGATGAGTTTAATTGTTGATGCTTCCTTAATGACAACCATTTTCATACTTTGCTGCTTTCTATATATTATTATTTTTAAATTTGCTTGCCACCTTCCTTAGTTATACATCTTTCTTGAATTCATTGACTTATTGAAACTACTTCTCAGAATAAAATATGAACAGAAAGCATTATGGCATATGCAAATTCACAGGCATATATAACATTGAAGGTGAAAGACATTTTCACAGATATATGAAACTGTTAGAAATACTATTGAGTAATCAATTCAACTCATTGTTATAAAAGTATGATCTATTTTCTCCCATTTGCTCCAAAGCAATGTTACTTTTAGTAAAGAACTTTATTTAAAGGCATTTGACAAATTTGCACACTATTTTACACAGTCAATAGTATTTTCCTTTATCATAAATTGATTGTACCTCTGCCTTCAGGAAAAAATGTAGAGAGTTAAGCTAATAATAATAGTTATAGAAAGGAATGGGAACTTAGCAATTTTCAAATAAATTTGATCAAACAATAAAATCAGGCTTTATAACTCATGCCAATATCTGCTTTATAATAGATTGAAATTAAAGAGGTAACCAAAATCTCTAATTCTATTTTTTTCATACTGCAAAAAATCATAGCCCCATTCACTTCCCCCTACCCCCACAAAATGAACCAACACAATGATCTTTAAGGGCATAAATATATTATCAATAAATTTACATGCATTATGAGATTTTTATTTGCCAAGATCAACAAGCTCTATCATGAGGAGTCAATCATACTGTGAGCAATTAAACAGACAAATGTAAGCTATTAAAACTGCAAGTATTATGGTTGATAAGGTTGTCCATTTACCTAAAACAAATCCATTTTACTTCAAGCCAAAATATTGAAATAAACTGTCTCACTGTCTGTCTGTCTGTCTGTCTCTCTCTCTCTCTCTCTCTTTTTTCAATGATGAATTTTGAATATATAACAAACAAATAATCTTTTTTTTTTTAAATCCTCCCCTAGGATATTTTCCCATTGATGTTTTAGAGAGAGCAGAAGAGAGAGGGAAAGATAGAGAGAGGCATCTGTGTGAGAGAAACACATCGGTTGGTTGTCTCTTGCAGGAGCCCTGACCAGGGTCTGAGCCAGGCAGGAGCCTACAACCAAGGTACAAATGCTAGGTCAGAATCAAACCCTAGGTTCTTTGGTCTGCAGGCCAGTCCATTGAGCCAAATTGGCTAAGGCTAAACAACCTTATCTTTATATGGATCATTGCTTTAAAGAGATCAAAGGATTTTTTTAAAATATAATTTTAGCAATGCTTACAACACCTACTATTGTATATTATTTCCTAGTTGAAGGTTAGAAAATTCTAGTTGTATAGACAATGTTTTTTTTCTCTCTCTCTAACAAATATATCTGCCTCATATTTCATTTAATTAACTCTTTAGCACTCTGCTTTATTGGGCCTTAATATGAGGTCTGAGATATATTTTGAGAAAACTAAAATAACATAAACACAAAACAATTATTTTATTTTAAATACAATTTTATTGATTTCAGAGATGAAGAGAGAGATAGAAACACCAATGATAAGAGAATCATTGATCAACAGCCTTCTACATGCCCCATACTGGAAATGGAGCCCGCGACACAAGCATATGCCCTGACCTGGAATCAAAGCATGGCCTCCTGGTTCATTGGTCGATGCTCAACCACTGAGTGATGCCAGCCAGGCAACACAACTATTTTTAATGGCTATTGAACTTGGCCATTCCATGAACCTTCATGAGTCCAGGATGCAGATGAGAACCAGCTGTCCCTACCTTTAGTACCAGGTTTTGGGGCATCTGCATCTTGGTCGAAAGAGATGATGAAAGGGACTGAGCAGTTGGAGGAACAAGACACTTCACGTCTCTGTAAAAACAAAAAAAACATAAGAATCTTCTTTCTAGAATGATAAATCAATTAATTTAAAAAATGGTATTTTTGGGGGTAACAGTTGTATAAAAATTATTAGTAACACTAGAGGCACAGTGCATGAAATTTGTGCACGGGGGCTGTATGTTCCTCAGGCCAGCCTGCACCTTCTCCAATCTGGGACCCTCAAGGGATGTCCAACTGCCCATTTAAACAGGCAGTTTGACATCCCTATCACAATCCAGGACTGCTGGCTCCAAACTGCTCACCTACCTGCCTGCTCAATTGGCCCTAATTGCCCTTCCCTGCTGGCCTGGTCCCTCTCATCTTCCCTCCCCTGCTGGCCTGATCTCCCACAACTGCTCTCCCCTGCTGGCCATCTTGTGTCCACATGGAGGATGCCATCTTTGATCACATAGGGGCAGCCATCCTGTGTGTTGGAGTGGTGGTCAATTTGCATATTATCTCTTTATTAGATAGGATACTTATCTATCATCAGAGATAAAACAGCTAAAGACAATGAGAAACATGTCACTTCTTAAATGTAAGGTCTAATTGACTAATCCATTAATTTGATCATTTTAACTTTAAAATATTTTATACTTTGAAAAGTTAGATCAATATTCAAATTTGTTTTGCACTTCTAATAAATCATTGACACAAATGTGGCTTTATTAGTTTCCAGCTGCGTAATTATGGTTATGTGTCTTGTTTCAATTACATGAAACATAAAATAAAGGTTCAAAATACTTCTTTATTCACAAAAAAATACAGGTAAAATATAAGTACAGAAGAACATGTTAACAGTGGCTAACATCTAATTAATGCCAAGTAAATTGCAGATTACCAATAGTTAAATATATATGTATATATATTCATAGCCTATTTCACACTTTAAAACTGAGCCATCTCAAACATCACTTATATAAATTTTGTTAAATGAATGTGATACTACTGAAAGGTTTAGGGAACTACTATGCAAATGCAAGGTCCAACATTTTAAAATTATAGAAAGAGCTATCCTTAAAGGCAAGATTTATTTTCTAATTAATAGAAGTAAAAAAGTAAGTATAGCCATTCAACTGGGCTGACCAAAAAAAAAGGGGGGGGGAGGGGAAGAGAGAGGGAGAGAGAGAGAGAGAGAAAGCGAGAGGAAGAGAAAGAGAGAGAGAGAGAGAGAGAGAGAGAGAGAGAGAGAGAGAGAGAGAGAGAGAATGTACAAGTGAGCCATGCAGGTATGTGGGATCCTGCCAATGTGCTTTGCTCTAGGCTGATGACTATTTGGAAGCTTGAACCCCGACACTATTTTGCATAGGACTTATAAAATGTGCAAAACCAACAGATTTCCCAAGCACTTCAATTTGTAGTACAATCCAGTTACAAAAGCCTGGAGAGAAAAGAGTTGGAAATCGTCTTTATTAATACACTAAAAATAGTAACTAATAAAATATTAACAAGAACAAATCTATACTAAATGCAAACAGCAATCTTCAGTAAAACAGGCAGTTTTCCATGAAAAGGGAAGTCAAGCATAAAAGAAAAATTCATGAGAATCAACAATAGGTACTCCTGAGATCTGCTCTACCAACATTTTGTAAATTGACAGAAAAACTCCTTTTCCAAAGTTTAATTCATGAGTATGGAGTTTTAACAATATGTATGCAATGTAATAATAAATTGAAGGTCAAATATTTTTTAAAAGCAAATTGTTAGATTTGAGTATTTTTAAAGATGATGTACAAAGTAAAGGTGAGTCTCTCTTTTTAGGCCTGTGATGAACTAGGCCTTTTATCTATATTGTCTCAAATGCCCCTACCTCCATAAATCAGTTTTACAGCTGAGTGACCTGAGGCTCAGAAAGATTAAACAGTTTGCCTCAGAATCTTAACAAATAAAATGCGCAGGATTAGAACATAACATCTGAAACAATGAAATATTTATTAATTCCAAGATGCACATGTTGTCCATTATTGGTGAATAGTATAAACAAAATGAAGAAACAGACCCATAGATTGGCAAATATGCAGGAAATTGTATTTGTGGTATTGATGAAATACCAATTGGTGGAGAATCCAAAATTATTACTAACAATCACTAGAATTACCATAAATTTTTAATGTTAGACATTACTAACTTCCATTGATATAATCATTGTCATATAAATTAATTATCTAACACTCCCCTACCCCCCAAAAATTGAAGAATTTCTGCCTCTGTGATTTGCATCTTAAGTTCTCAAAATAATGCTTGACCAATCTTTAATATTATGACATCAGACATTATTCCTTGTATATTATTGACAATTGCTTCATAATTTAATTCATTATTTTTATTTGAAATGTATATTCTTTACTGTATATGTTATTCTTTACTGAAATGTATATGTTAAGAACTTTAATTTTTAATAATTACATTAAAAATTTATTGAACTTTATTTAAACTATATAAGAGAATTGGTGCATGAAAATTTATGTACTAGAGGGGGGGTCCCTAGGCCAGCCTGCCTCCTGTCACAGTCCAGGAGCCCTCAGTGGTGGGAGGTGACACAAAGATCAGGGGAAGGTGATGCAAGATCACACCTCTGCTGCTGCCACTGCTGGCAGCACAAGCCTTGGCTGGCCCTGCTTACCTGAGCCTCAGGTAGCCTTGGGTGGCTGGGCAGTCACCATCTGAGACTTGCCTGCTGCCATATTTGAGGGTGAGGCAGTCAATTTATATATATATATATATATATATATATATATATATATATATATATATATACACACACACACACACACACACACACACACACACACACACTATATATATACACATATATGTGTGTGTATATATCCTTCAGGGTATGTCAGAAAGCCAGTTTCGGCCAGATCCCCACATGCCAGGCCGAGGGACCCTACCATTGCACAAACCTGTGCACTGGGCCCCTAGTATGCATATAAGATTGTTGGTTAATCTCTTCCCACCCTTCCTCCTCTTTGCTTCCCTTTGAAATTCATAAGTCTGTTCCATGTTTCTATGCCTGTGCATTGAGCACCTGCCCCCTGGTGGTCAGTGTGCATCATAGCTATCAGTTGGACAGTCACTTAGGCTGTTATTTATATAAATGTGCTGACATTGTATAAAATTCAGTTATTACAGAAACCCTGAAACAAATGTTACTGGTTCAATAGATAGGTGTTAGGGCAGCATTTACAAATATCTATTTGGTTTAGGGCAGTGATTTTAGATATCTTACTATAATCAACTTGACACCAATTTATTGAATTCCATTGTGTTTCTATTCATAAAAAAATAGAGCTCTGCTATATTATTGTGTTTTGTTTGGGGTTTTGGCAGTGTTACATAAGCCTTGAAAATAAATGGGAGAGATTGCCTGTTCTGGGCATTATGAGGTAATAGGTATAATATTTGTCCTTCCAGTATAGGCAAGTAGACAACAAATAAAACAAGACAACAAACAAAACAAGACAATAAATAAATAAGCAAATATTTTTACATACTGGACTATCCTATCTAATAAAAAAGTAATATGCAAATTGACCATCACTCCAACACACAAGAGGGCTTCCTCCATGTGGTCAAAGATGGTTGCCCCCAATTGGACACAAGATGATCACCATAAGATGGCCAGAAGGGAAGGTCAGTTGGGAAGGACCAGGTCTGCAAGGCAAGGCAGTTAGGGGTGACCAGGTCTGCAGGGAGGGCAGTTAGGGGTGACTGGGACAGCAGAGGAGGGCAGTTGGGGGAGACCAGGTCTGTAGGGGAGGACAGTTTGGGGAAACCAGGCCTGCAGGGGAGTGCAGTTAGGGGTGACCAGGCAGGCAGAGGAGGGAAGTTGGTGGCTACCATGCCTGCAGGGAAGCACAGTTGGAGGGGACCCAGACATGCAGGGGAGAGCAGTTGGGGGGAAGCAGCCCTGCAGGGGAGGGCAGTTAGGGGCAATCAGGCTTAGGGGCAATCAGGCTGGCAGGGGAGCAGTTAGGCACCAATCAGTCTGGCAGGGGAGTGGTTAGGGGGTGATCAGGCTGGCAGGCAGAAGCAGTTAGGGGCAATCAGGAAGGCAGGAAGGCTAGCAGTTGGGAGCCAGTAGTCCTGGATTGTGAGAGGTTTGTCCAACTGTCTGTTTACCCCAATCACAGTGGGATTGGGCCTAAACGGGCAGTCAGACATCCCTCAAGGGGTCCCAGATTGGAGAGGGTGCAGGCTGGGTTGAGGGGCACACCCTTTTGTGCACCAGGTTTCTAGTAGGGAATAAAGGATTAATTCTTGAGGGGAAAGAAAAAAGCCTGATATTCTGCCTGGAGGATCTTTCTAGATCTTAAGACTTGAAAGGTGAACTCAGACAAAGCACAGTGGATTCACTAGTTTAGCAAAGATCAGATTTAAACTGCTGCCAGTGCTGGAAATTGTGGGCCAGTGTCTTAGAAAAAAGGGACATATACAGAGAAAATATTCTAGAAATCTGCACATGGTTTTCCTTGAATCTTTTGCTACATACCTGAGCTCCAAATGCCAGTAAAGCTACACCAGGCCAGGCAAGAAAGGGCTATTAGATTTACTGTGAGCTGATCAGTTCCTAGAGACAATACACTGCTGAGGGCAGGCTGAGATACCACCAGTCAAAGTGGAGAGATCTTGTTGTACACAAAGGGTCTCCAGTAAAGAACCCAGAAAGAAAAACTTTGTAGGTTTAAAACTAGCCATAGTATTGGCCACTTTATACTCACCATGATGAAAGTTAAAAACAGCCTCAAAAGGACCAAGCTGATTCTTTAGTATAGGGGTGTCGAACTCAATCAGAGAAGGGGCCAAAATCTAAAATCCAGCCTAAATCGCGGGCCGAATGGTTTACTGAACAGTCATAAACTGTCATTGTGATGGAAACGCAGTGGAGTGCAGTGATGACAGCGCGGTGCGGGCCACATTGCAAGGCCTGGCGGGACGGATTTGGCCCGCGGGCCTTGTGTTTGACACATGTGCTTTAGTAGCTTAACTGTCTACCTAAATAACGTGTACTAGGTTACAGGGCAGAATACAGATAGACATTAAACAATGTAAAAGTCAGTAGGTTGAGTATTCAACCAATAAATAAGTATATATGCCAAGAAGCAGGGAAATGCATCCTATAAACAGAAGAAAATAAATCTTAGGAATGTGAGACAATAGAATTAGCAGACAAGGACTTTAAAAAGATGCAATATTGAAAAAAATATACAAAGTAAGAGAAAGCTCAGTACATGATTTTAAGGTTTACAGTATGCAATACAGTGGCACTGACATAAGGATAAATAACTAATGAGATGGAACTGAGAATTTAGAATTTAGGTGGTAAAATAAATAATTGGAGAAAAGATATTCTTTGGGGAAAATGGTGATTGAGAAATATATTTTTATATGGTGAAAATATCACTCTTGATTCTTAAAAAAAATAACATAAGCCCTAATTATATATGCAAACATGGTGAAAAAATCTCCATAATTTCCTTAAGTTATCTTTCTTAAATAGGACAGCAATAGCACAAACCATAAAGATCAAATTGGATTTCATTAATATTAAACATCTCTGTTCTTTAAAATATATAATTAATTAAATAAAATGTCAAGTTATAAATTATATATATAGTATAGAAATATAGTATAGAAATATATATATATAAAGGCCATTTCAAATTAAATAGCAAGAGAACAAAGTATTTACTTTAAAAATAGGCAAAATATTAAACAGCTTATAAAATAAAATAAATGAATGATCAGTATGCAATTGTAATGGGAACATATAAAGTAAAAACAAAATGAGAAATACCACACATCTATTAGACTAAATAAAAATTAAAAAAAAAAAAAAACTTAGCTAGGATGTGATAAAATGAAACTCTTGAAACCAAAAGGGTAAACATTCTGGCCTTTTCTCATAAGGTTAATCATGCATAAGGTTATGCTATTCAATGAGCCTACTAGAAAGCATTTAGCAAGATTTTTTTTTTTAAACACACACAGTTCTACAAAATGATTTATATAGAAATGTTCTTAGCAACTTTATTCATAATAGCCTCAAACTAGAAAAACTAGTCAATGTTTTTCATTAATGGGAAACAAATTATGACATATGTAATAAATAAAATATCTCTCAGAATAAACAATAAGCAAATTACTGACAGACATCACACATAGATAGGTATCACAAATTACCTATACATATAAAAGGCTAATATGCAAATTGTACCCTAGGGTGTTCCACCTTGAGGCAGGGAGTTTGTTCCCTCATTATGATGTACATAGACCACCAGGGAGTGGTGAGGAAAATGGCAGGTGACCAGAGGTGGTAGCAGAGTGCTGAGGGAGTGAGGGGAGGGGGAGGCAGGGACGCAAGGAGGTGGGGAACCTAACTGGCCCTGATTTCTGGCCAGGCCTAAGGACCCTACTCATGCATGAATTTTGTGCACCAGGCCTCAAGTATATTGTATAAAATATATAAGACCTTAAATTATACATATTGTATAATTTAATTTCTATGAAGTTAAAGAAAGGAGAAAATAACCTATAGTGACAGAAAATTTATCAATATTTTTTTAACTATTCAATAAGTATGGAGTAAAAAAATTAACTTTAAAGAGTCAGCCATGAGGGTACATTTTGGTAATGCCAATATTATATATGTTAATTGTGGTAATTACATTGGTTTCAATTGTCAGTATTCACTGAACAGTGCACTTAGGATGAATGCAGTTTATTGTTGGTAAATTATACTTCAATATGTTTCTTTTTTTTAATAAATAAATAAATTAGATCCCTAGCCAGTTTGGCTCAGTGAATAGAGATTCAGCTTGTGGCCAAAGGGTCCTGGGTTTGATTCCAGTCAAGGGCACATACTATAATATGATTGCAGGCTCCTCCCCCGCCTGGGCCCTGGTTGGGGCTCCTGCAGAAGGCAACCAATCAATGTGTTTCTCTCACATCAATATTTCTCTTTGTCTTTTTCTCTCTGTCCCACAGTTGCATGGTGAAAAGTATAACACAGCCAGAATGATATAAAAAGAAAACAAAACAAACACACACACACACACACACACACACACACACACACACTGAAAAGAGCAGGTTTAAAGAGAATATAGAGATCAGAGATCTAATTCTCCCAGAGGATGACAACAGTGACTCCCTTTTGTGACACAGCCTTCCTCATACTCCCATGAGTCACATTGTTTAAAGATGACTTTTAGATGAAGGCAGACGAAAGTCAGAAATAATGAAATCTTGTGGTTGAACCAGAATTAAATATTGGCATTTTGACCTAAAGCTGGTACAAGATATTCTCCCTATGAAAATCTTGTTAGGCATGACTTTTAACTCAATTCAGTTCCTCCTTGTTCTCTGCTTTACTTCACTGTTTTAAAATGTGGAAGATACCTTCCTTCTGATCAAATATATATTTAACACCTACAAAATATGTAAAATTCTTCATATTAGAAATCTAGTCCAACTTCTAATTACAATTGTGTTGATTTAGGAAGACATAGTGAAAGATGCACAGTCTTTCTCTATACTATATTCTGCTCCATCTCTATTTCTTTTTCTGCTTCAAAGAGACAGGATACAAAAGCATTTCAGTAATTATAATATCTACAGTTAAATCAACACCTTGGGATTCTGACCTTTCATTCTTTAACATTTTAATTTTTTTTCTTGGGGACATTTCTTTGAAAAGTGGTGAACCGATACATTATAATATCAAGAAACCTTTTCCACATGAACTAAAAATACATCAATGATAGACTTATTTAGGTCATATTAAACTTACTTCTGATGCTAAAAACTGGTTATATATTTGGAAGTTTTTACCAGGGTGTTTCCTTACTTGGTAGTGGTTTAAAATATTATACGTTTCTAGATATATGAGATGGGTTAATAACTCTGCTTAGGAGCAAAAAATGGGTCTATATTATCCAAACTTTCTCACTCTTATCTCAATTACAATGGCAAATTTGTGTATGGAAAATATGAGTTTTTGCCATTATTTATTTATTATTAAGATCAATAATTACTAATTATGGCATATATCCAAAATAAGGGTTTGCAGAGGTCAACTAATCACACATTAGTCTTAGTTTATGTGTTATCTATTTAGTAAGTCAAAGTAATTTGATGTAGAAGCTTGTTTATCAGTTTGTGGATTTCCACATGTGCAATTTAATGTGTTTTTAAACTTAGAGTAATTGTTCTAATATGACAATAGAAATCTGTTCAGTTAACATACAAAATAATATTTTTAATTAATCATTTGATAATTAGGAGAATAAATAATGTTTGTTTCATTAACTTGAAATAGTTTAACCCACATTGTCACCAAGGCCGTTTTTGTTAACACTTGACATATTGCCAATGCAACCAATAATTAAGCAGTTTGTTGAAGATTCAATGAACATGTATAATCAACAAAAAATTTCAAGGAATTATCTCATTGTTATTTTTTCATATGTAACTTTTGGTTTTTTTCCTTCTTATTATCACATCTGTTTCAATTTCTTAGTCATTTGCTTAAGTCAATATTTACTCTCAACCACCATACATGTAGTACTATTATTGGAAAATGTATTCCATTTCTTCATGATTAAAGCTCTAAACATTAATTACATATTGTTTTATTCAATTGGTTTTAAACTCAATTAAGAGGACTAAGGAGGAAAATGTGGACTCACACTGTCTTTTATAATCACACAATTACCTTTTACTGTTGCTATTTGTTTTCCCATGTGGATTTGAAATACCATTTCTGGTGACTTACTTTCAGCCTGAAGAATTTCCTTTAGTATTTCTTTTAAGGTAGGTAGGTTAGCTAGTAACAAATCTTGACATTGTTGTTATTATTTTAGTTTTAACTCAAATAACCCACTGCTAACTAATCTTACTTTTTATGGTGAGTTGTACATTAATTTTATGGTTCCCTGTAAGTAATGAGTCATTTGTCACTTACTGCCTTCAAGATTTTCTTTGTCTTCAGCTTTTAGTATTTTCATTATGATGTGTATGTTTGTGGAACGCTTCATTTCTCTTTCTTAGAGTTCACTGACCTTTCTGAATGTGTAGATTATTTTTTATAATAAATTGTGGAATTTTTCAGCCATTATTTTAAAAAATATTTTTTCTGTTTATTTATTTCTGTTTCCTCCGTTTTTGATACTCCTAAGATGCTCATGTGAGTGTGTTTAGTGGTGTTTGCACTTCTCTGAAACTTTATTGTTACTTATTTTTTTCTATATATTCAGGTTGTTATGATCTTTATCAATCTATTTTCAAGTTCACTAATTTTTTTCTCTTGCCAGTTCAAATCTACTGTTGAGCTCTCATGTGTATTTTGTATTTTAGTTATTGTACTTTTAAATTATACAAATACCATTTGATTTTTTAAATAAATAATTTATATCACTTTATCGCATCAAACTTTCCTTCTTTAATGATATTTTTCTTTATTTCCTTGAATATGTTTATAATGTATACAGTGAAGTCTTATTTATGTTACTTGCTACATTGGTCACTCTCACAGAGAGTTTCAGTTGCATTCTGATGATTTTTTACTAATTACATAGTAGTCATAATTACATATTTATTTATATGTCTCAGAAATTTTGTGGGAACTGAATTTTTTAGAAAATGTGTTGTAGCAATTCTGGGTACTGACCTCCTCCAGTCACTCTATTCTTGCTATTTTTCTTTGCTTGTTTATTGGTTTAGACTCTGGCTGTGTTATTTTAGTGAGGTCTATCACACTCTCTTAGTACTAAGCTTTTGATATTGTACCTAAGAGGCACTCAGAGCTACCCTGAGATAATTGTGTTTTGTTGTTTGTTTGCAGAATTTTCTTTGGCTATCTGTTTCTTTGAACAGTAATTGAAATCCACCAATTACTGTTGAGATCCACTCTTGAGACCTACTAATTGCTGGCTGATTGTTTCATCATTTTCAACTATGTCCTGAGTCATGGATTGCTTACATCAAGCACGTCAAATTCAAAGGCTAACACAGGCCTTATGAGGCATGTGGCCCGCTGGCCTGTATTTGATATGCTTGCTCTACATACCTATCCAATCAATTTCTGCTTCCTTTGAAGGAATGGTTACAGAAATCAGTATTTGAGATTTTTTTCTAACCCAAGAAAGGCTTTTCATAGCTATCTCTTCCCACGTTATTCCTGGTAAACGAGGCAGCTAAGAGTTGAGCCAGTATCTTCAATGAATCTATTAATCTCCTTCCAAGTTCCATTCCATACTATTTTATGAGAACACCTTTAGGCTTGAAGTTCCCTACACCCTATTGCAAATGTAGTTAGTTACTTTTGAAAGAGATAGAGATATGTGAGTTTATGTTTTACAGTGCATGACATTCGTGCAGTGAGGGAGAGGTGGGGGGTTCCTCAGCCAGGCCTGCACCCTCTTGCAGTCCAGGACTGCTCGGGGGATGTTTGCCTGCCAGCTTGGAGCAGGCCTAAGCACTGCGGTGGAGGTGAGAGAGGCTCATGCCACTGCTGCTGTGCTCGCCAGCCATGAGCCCATCTTCTGGCTGAGCTGCGCTCCCCCTGTGGGAGCATACTGACCATAAGGTGCCACCCCTGTGTTGAGTGTCTGCCTCCTGATGGTCAGTGAACATCATAGTGACTGGTTATTTCCACTGTTCAATCAATTTGTATATTAGCCTTTTATTATATAGCACTAGGAGTACAGTGCATGAATTCATGCACCTTGAAAGGAACTGTGGGCTTTAAGGCTGCAGTGGGCATAGAGGCGGACTTCAGCCCATCCTCCGTGCCCCACCTGGCCCCTTCTGCCATGAACCCTGGTCCCTGTCTGCTGGCAGCCCTGCTCCTGCCGCTGCCACTCCCTCTCCCACACACTGACAGTCCAGGCCCCACTGGCACCCACTGACAGCATGGAGCAATTGAGGCTAGCACCAGCAGAGGGTGTGAGTGGCAGCTGCTGGCCAGATACCCCTCAGGAGCAGGGGGAGGTGGAGGAGCCCTCAGAGGAGATTGGGGCCAGAAGCCACTGCTTACACTGGCTAACAGCACAGTGCTGGGTGCTGGGAGTGGGTGTGAGTGGGGCTGGTGCTGGCAACAGGTGTAAGAGCCGGGCAGGACCACAGGGCACGAGGGCAAATAATTTTTAGTAACCACCAGAATTTTGCCCTGATGACAGCAACCAGTGCCCTGCCTTGGTCTGGCGCCCCTATTCACCTGCTCCACCATCCTGCTGTGGCTGCTGCCCGCCATGTTCCATGCGTGCCCCCTGGTGGTCAGAGCACATCATACTGACTGGTTGTCAGCTGTTCAGTTGTTCTGCAGTTTGGTCTATTTGCATATTAGGAAGATAGATGAGAGATAGAGAGATAGAGAGATGATAAATAGATAATAGATAGATAGATAGATAGATAGATAGATAGATAGATAGATAGATAGTTTTCTTTTTTTCCTCTCCTTACCCCTAGCAAAATATTTGAGCTGTATTTCTTGAGCTGGAGATAGAAACAATGGAGCATCTCTCTGAGTGGCATGCCTGCTCTAGAAACTGAGTTGTAGGTGGAGGAGGGGCAGTAACATCAGGTCTTTTTAGTTTGCCTCTCAATCAAGGAACCACTGCTTTATGGGCTTGTGGAGCACCAGAATCTTCAGGAGCACCAAAGTCAAGATAGAATCTCCTCCCACCAGTGGAGGTAAGTAAAACAGCTGGAGGCCTTACCTCTCTTCTGGAATTTAGGCTCAGCAAAGTATAGAGGAAGATGAGATATGCTGGCATCCTAATAATCGAAGGTAAGTATTATTCCAACTGGGAGATGGGAATCAAGAGAGTCCTGTGTTCTTGATTGCATTAATCTCTACTAGAGTTTCAATATGATTGAGCTGAAAAAAGAAATAGTGGTTGAAATATTACAGCCTCTCTCTGTTATTATTGAATTTTAGTATACATATTATTATATACTAAATATAAATATATATTGATATAAATATAAATAATAAATATATATTTAGTAAATATATTGAATTTATATATGTGTGTGTGTGTGTGTGTGTGTGTGTGTGTGTATACTGGCTATATGTTGTTAACACTATTTCCAGATACTTATATGGCTGTGTCTCGTTTTGTTTTAAATATATACATATAATTTTATTCTGCTGGGATGTGGATCCACGGAGTTCCTCATGCTGTTATGCCAGTGACTCCTTTAATAGATACATTTTCTGTTTTTAATTTTTTGAGCAATTGTCTTATTTATCTCTTTAACTTGGTCTTTTAAAAAATATTTGATAAGAGTTGTTTGTTATCACAAATACAGATGCATTATTAATTAAATCTTCTTTACATTTGGAATAGCATATTATATGATCATATTAATAAAAAACTTTAAATATCTTTATAAGTATCAAAAATTAATGACTAAAACATAAATGGTTAAAATGCAGTAATATTCTAGTTTTAGAGGTTCTCAGAGGCAAATATGTTTCTAATAAGTGTTTAATGGTCTTCATTAAGCTCTCATAGAACATAAAAATCATCTAAAATTGCTCCAATAATTAGTCTTCTTAACAGCAGAATGAATACAAGTAAAACTGATCATTTGCCCAGATTAAATATTGCAGCCCTGAACATTTTGATGACTCTCACTAAAGACAGAAGATGTAATCATATACACTTTTTTATGGAGAGAACAATAATCTCAAGAGAATATCAATTCTTGAATACTCTTCTTTTAGATAATATCATTTCAAGCATAATACTATAATTTCAACACAAGGACACATAAAGAATCAGCACACTAGAAAAATGTTTGCTTTGTTCTGCAGCTAACATACCATAAAAAGGCCAGAAATAAAATCACAATCTAAGCTGACATTGTTAGTATTGTAGTCACTTGGATGATTATGGCCTTTTGAAAGATGGACATATTTTGACCATTTTAATCAGAAGAGACACGGCCAATTGACTTGTAGAAGGGTTTGAAATGGAGTTTCTGATTCCTCTGTTCTATTTTTTACCAAATTATAGGAGGACAAAGACACTTATGACTTATTTCAGAGATGTGAAATTATTTTATGGGCATTTGAGTTGCAAATTGTCTATTACCATAGAACTTAACTGAGGCTGCTATTGCAAGAAAAGGTTTTGTATTTCATGTAGAAAAACAGATAAAGTTTCAATCAAAACTTGATATTGGCTATCTACTTCCTGAAGCAAAATGAATTTTAAAATAATTATTTTCTTAAACTGAACCAATGCCAATTAGTCAAAGTACAAATAATACATGTTCTTATTAGTTCTGAGGCTGAGGTAATTCAGAAGAAAACGTCAAAAGTTCAAAGGATGCTGATACATTCCTTCACGAATGACTTGGAAGTGCACCAATGAGGCTCTCAGGGAAATGGTGCAGGGCGGTTATCCGAACCTACAGTATATCATACAAAATAGTTTATATATCACCCAACCGTACTTTGCATTTCTTTTTGTATATTCAAAATTTTATTCATCTGAAAAAATCTGAGCATCCTTTCTAAGACACGATTTAGTCTTCTTTGGAAACTTTTATTTAGCATCTTAATTATGACCTTTAAAAATGAAAATAATTGTCTTGAGAAATTCTTCTTTCTAGTTGCTAAAAGACCTAGAGTTTTACCCCCTATCACGCACAAATTAACCATCTCTTGAAAACCAGGTAATGATTTTTTAAATGTGCAATTTAAAATTTCAAACCATATTACCATTTTCCTCCCAGAAGCTTCACTGTCAGTGACTTAGTAAAACCATCATTAATCACAAGATAAGCTACAGTCATGTGGTGATTGTAATTTGGTCCCACGAAACCAAAGACAAATGATATGGAATACTATTAGCAATGATAGCTTTAATGTAGACATTCATCATGGACTCAGGTTCACTTGATGTGACTTTGGGATAAAAACAGGGGAAATTGTCTAGCTGTTGAAAATTATATAGCTATTAAATCATAATTTTGACAAAATTGTACAAAATAAGTGGTAGAATTTGTGTTTTCCATTTTTCACTCTTAAAAGACAAAATTACAGGGGGTTTTGAATTACCCAGATGCAATGCAATTAGAATAGTGCATACTGATTAGTTGCTATCTATCTAATTACTAATAATATAATCTGAGGTTTTGGGAAGGTGCTTATTTATAGGAGTGCAAGGTGGCTCCAGTTCATTATAATATATAGGCTGATAACAGAGGCTTATGAGATACACACTCACACACATGTAATCACACATATGCATACAAATACTTTCATCAGCATAATATTTTATTGGTCATAGACTTCTTAAATATACTGCTTATGAATTTTTAAAGCAATACAATAGAATTTTTAGGAAGAGATCCTTGTTAAGTAATTAAACTGAAGTACTCTTCAGTGGTCACATTTAAGAAGCTATTTATGTTTTCAAGGACCTACACATTTATTTTAAAATATTTTCTCAGTAGGGAATCCATGATGTGAACTGAATGTAGTATCAAACGTTTGATTGCAATTCACAATTGAGTATAAATATTGACTATGGACTATAGCATTGTTCTAAAGAATATATGAGTTGAGCTTTAATTCAAATGGAAAAAAATAAACTATTGGTGCTATTTTAAAAATTAATTTTAAGCAATATAATTGTGTACTTTAATTCAATATTTTATTTCATTATTTTGATTGTTTCTACCACCCAGACTTACCTGTGTAGCTTGTTCAACTACATCTGCCTCTGTCCCTATAAATTTAGTTATTTTCTTTAGATAGGTTATCCAATTAGATAATATATGACCTCAGAGATTAAATTAATTCTATGTCCCAACTGGAGTAGATAGGCTGTTAAACCACAAGATTTCTGTAGTATCAGATTTGAGATCTGATCCACCAAATCATCTGGTATTTGACAGTTGAATTCAGTAAGAGGAATAAGAATGGGTCAAAAACTTATTCCCTTGAATATTTTTAAACTAGAGGCCCAGAGCATGAATTCATGCATCAGTGGGGTCTCTTGGCCTGCCCTGCACTAGTGCACAAATCTGTGCACCAGGTCTCTACTATGCATATAAGATCTTTGGTTAATCTCTTCCTACCATCCCGCCTTCTCTCTGAGATTCATCAGTCTCTTCCATTTCCATGCCTGTGCATTGAGTGTCTGCCCCCTGGTGGTCAGTGAACATCATAGTTACCGGTCAAATGGTTGCTTAGGCTTATAGATATAGATATAGATGATATAGATATAGATGATATAGATATAGATGATATAGATATAGATATAGATATAGAAATAGAAATAGAAATAGATATAGATATAGATATAGATATAGATATAGATATAGATATAGATATAGATATAGATATAGATATATAGATATAAATAGGTAGATGATATATAGATAGACAGATAGATAGATAGATGATAATAATTTTTTAGTTGAGAAAATGAGTCAATATTTCAGTTGTGTTGATGCTGTATAAAAACGTAGATAATCAACCTCTAATTTATTATGGATCTCTCTCTATATATATATTACATTTAGTTTAATTGTATCTATACTTTACCTGCTGATTTATTTGGTTGGAGAGAATAATCTCTACTTCTTAGGAACCTTTAAAAATAAATGCTACATTTGCTTGAACAAATGTCTTGCAATTTACCTTATGATCAGTGCTAAGCATCATGAAAAGGTGGTTTTAAAAAATTTAGACTACAAGAAGGTGAATATTTTATAAATTGTTGAAAAATATTCATGGCAAAAGCAACTGAAGTTACTTAATTTAGAATTATCTTAAAGAATCTGGCTGTTGCAGTAACATAATATTGATAGATTAGCTCCTATAATCAAGAATGTTCTAATGGTAAGTATAACAACTTGGAATCTCTGCAGACTGATTGCAGACATGCTATATTTTGTGAACTTGGACAAAATATTGGTGCCATAGGGTCTGTTTCTTTGACGGGCTCTTTCCTTGGCTTGTAGGTATCCAACTTCCCACTGTGTTTTCATAGACATCTCCCCCATGTGTATGTAAGTATTCTGTTGCAAGAGCACCTCTGGTGTTTCTGTATGAATCCAAATGTCCTTTTCTTAAAGAATACCAGTCCAATTGGACTAGGGCCCACCCTAATGACTTCATTTTAACCTATCGCCTTTTAAATGTCCCTATTTCCAAAATATAGTTGCTTTCTGAGATTCTAGGCCTTGGGGATTCAACATACACATTTGGAAGGATGGGTATAATTCAGCCTATAGCAGGTACCTCAATGTAGTGCCAAGGATCTAGCAGTGCAATGGACAGAATGTCTGTCATCCTGGAGTTTATTCTATTCTTTTTAATACCGGTATCTCTAAATTCTTAATTTTCTGTTAGATAACAGTGGAGAGCAATTAAGTTAGTTCCTAGCCCATAGCAAGTTTCAACAAATCAGCATGAGATTTGTGATAATAATACCTGATGATAAGCATGAGCAAGTCAGATTTAGAAATCTTCACATACCCTCTATTGCAATTTCAAGTGAGTTAGTTTCCTTCAGGCAATGACAAGGTTGCTGTCCAAGTGCTTTATTCATGGGGCATGTACATTATTTAACATAACCTTACTAAATTTGTTACCTTTACTAGTAACACAACTATTGGAGTCATTGAGTTATGTAAATGACATAGAAATATTTCTTCTGATGAGATATTTAAATTCCTTTTTGTTACTTCTTGAAGAAAATTTAAATTTCTAGTTGTTTATGTCTAGTAATTCATTATATTTGGGTCCAAGGTAGAATGGTACTGACCCCTTCTGGTTAACTGTATTATAAATTCCTGGAAAATGTATTTTCAATTTGTAATATCTCAGTTCAAACAATTTCTTCAACAATGGCATCTTTAGCAACAAATAGCATTCCTCTTAAGAGCATTTCCCCTAAATCATTGTGCATAAACATTTATTCAACAAAAACATAGCTTGTCCCTACTATGTACATGAAATGTATTCAGTGTTGTAGATACAGAAGTAAACAAAATAGACCCAAATCTTGAATTTCATGTAGCTGATATTTCAGTGTTGACAAGCAGAAGTTTTTATGTGGAAGATACACTATTTATACCCACTGCTCCACTTCCAACCAATATTAACCATCATTGCAATTTAGAAGAAGCTATAAAGTAAAGTATAACACCATGTTTATACATTTTGTATAAGCTGTTGTCTTTGAAGCATTATATTTTAAAAAGCACTGTTTTAAATGTAGTTTTGAACAGAATTATCTTTTTTTTTTTTTTAGACATTTGAACATGATAAATTTCCTTAAATATACTTTCAGGTTAAGTATCAAGCTGCTTTATGCTAAATCTTAGTAAGAGCACTTTGAAATATCACCTATTTCTACCTTCATTTAGAGTCATTCCTGACATTCCTAAGTTCATTCAACTGTATTTCTTATATGTATTACTGCAAGTTTTCAGTCTTATAATAGATCCAACAGAGAAAATATGTTTTCTGTTTCCAAATTGTCAACTGACTTTCACTTCTCACTACCCTCCATATTATAGTATAATTTTCAGTGGGATAAATAAGAGAAACTTTCAGTTCCTCAAACATGATGATCTGCACCCACAATTCTCAACTTTATTTCAAACAGAAAATCCCATTGGAATTTATTGGTGAACTTGTTTTTCATTTTTATTTTTGGTGGTGGTGGGAAGCAGTTTGTAGTTATCGGTCTTTCTCACTAGACTCACTAAACTGAGATACTAAAGTGGGGATAATCTCTTTCCTCTTTGAAAGCTCAGTTTCTACCATAGTTCCTTCCTCCTACCCCTCCTTTTATTTAAATAATAGTTGAGCCATATTCTGGGTTATAAAACACATCTGAACAAATTTTTAAAAATTGAGATTTTGATTGCAATGGAATTAAAGTAAAGATCAATAATAGAGTGATAGCTAGAAAATCCTTAAATATTTGAAAATCAAAATATACACTTCTAATGAGCACTGCAATTCCAAGTGAGTTAGTCTCAAGAGCTGTAAAAATGATTTGAAGTAAACAAAACTAAAATCACATGGTATTAAAAATTGTTGAATGCAAAACAATTCTTAGAGGGACATTTATAGCATTAAATGCATGCAGTAGAAAAAATAATAAAAATCAAGAACCCAAACTTCCACCTTAGGAATATAGAGAAAAACAAACAAACAAACAAACAACAAAAACAAAAACAAATTAGCCCTGCAACAAGCTAAGGAAAGAATATAATAAAAATTAGAGCTAAAATAAACAAATTGGAAATAAGAAAATAATGAAGAAAACCAACAAAATCAAAAGTAAATTATTTGGATTGATCAATAAAATTGGGAAACATGTAGACAGGTTAATTAAGATAAAATGAGAAAAGGCACAAATTACCAATATCAGAAATGGAGGGATGGACAGATTGATATCATAATCTTGGAATTCATTCTATGAAAAAGTCTACATGACTTTGGTAATAAGTTTTTAGATAAAATAGTAATATCAGGATACATAAAAAAAAATAAATTGTATTTTTATTAAAAGTAAAAATCCATAGCCCTAATCCTTTTGGCTTAGTGGATAGAGAATTGGCCTGTGGACTCATGGGTTCCAGGTTTGATTCTGGTCAAGGGCATGCACCTTGGTTGCGGGAATATCTGCAGTAGGGGGTGTGCAGGAGGCAGCTGATTAATGTTTCTCTCTCATCAATGTTTCTAACTCTCTCTCCCTCTCCCTTCCTCTCTGTAAAAAAATCAAAAAAATATATATATTTTTTAAAAAAAGTAAAAATTCACTGACATTACACTAAAAAGCACTGACCAGGAAAAATACCTATAAATCCCTATCTGATGAAGATACAAACAAACCTTAACAACAATAAGAAAATAAGTAAGCTGTGTGACTTTCTTGTCTTGGTTGTAACATATTACTGCAAACTCAGAGGCTTAAAACACAAACAATTAATGTTTTAAAGTTTTGTCTGAGAGCCCAAATACAATCAACAGACATGCATTCCTTTGGAGTATTTAGGGAGATTCTGTTTCTTTGCCTTTTCCACCTTCTAGACATTAATCCTTCTCCCATTTCACTTCAACCTTTCCTTATGTCATCACATTTCCTCTGAATCTGATTCTTTGTCTCACCCTATTAAGGTCCTAGTGATTCCATTGGCCCTACCTAGACAATCTAAGTTAATCTTCCCATCTCAAGATTTTTAACTAAATCACATCTACAATTTTTTTATTTTTTTTTATTTTTTGCCATTTAACAGAAAATTTGGATGTATAAAACATAAAATAGTGTGAGTGAAGGGGAGGCTTATTTTATCATACAGCTTAGTTAAAAATGGGCAAAATAACTGAACACTTTACATATATATATAAATTCTGTATAATAAAAGTTTAATATGCTAAATGTCTGGTCATCTGGCTGTCCACTTAACAAATCAAAGCATAATATGCTAATAATATGCTAACTATTGTATATACTAGGGGTGTCGAACTCAATCAGAGAAGGGGCCAAAATCTAAAATCCAGCCTAAATCGCGGGCCAAATGGTTTACTGAACAGTCATAAACTGTCATTGTGATGGAAACGCAGTGGAGTGCAGTGATGACAGCGCGGTGCGGGCCACATTGCAAGGCCTGGCGGGACGGATTTGGCCCGCGGGCCTTGTGTTTGACACATGTGGTATATACTAAGGCCAATCAACCACTCACTATGATGTGCACTGACCACCAGGGGGCAGATGCTCCAAGCTGTTTGCCTCTGGGGTCCAGCTGATTGGGACTGAGTAAGATGGCCGGACAGGCACTGGAGCCCTCCCACTGTCCCTCCCTGGCTTGTCAACCACCTGCATCCATCCCTGATCATGCACCTTGGGGTCCCTCAGCCTGGCTTGTGCCCTCTCGCAATCCAGAATCCCTCAGGGGATTTCGGAGAGCAAGTTTAGGCCCAATCCCACAGGCCAGGCCAAAGGACCTCACTGGTGTACAAATTCATGCATCAGGCCTCTAATATATATCAGGCCTCTAAATATATATATATCACATATATTATGTATGTATCTTATACATTATGTATATTTATATATATTATGCATCATTTATATTAATATATATTATGATAACATATGTATCAGTAGGGATTTTCACTCATTGCTGGTAGGGTACAAAATGGCCCAGCTATTTTGAAGACAGTTTGACAGTTTGCTACAGAGCTAAACACAATGTTATCATAGCAATTACACCCCTGGATATTTACCCAAATGATTGTAAAATGTATGTGCACATAAACACCTGTGCATGGGTGTTTATAGATGTTACATCCATAATTGTCAAACATAGAAGAACTGAAGTCTTCCTTTAATAACTAAATTGGAACAAACCATGGAAGGCCTGGCTGGGTGGCTCAGTTAGTTGGAGCATCATCCCATTTATAAATTGCTGGCTATTAAAAATAAAAATAATGTGACCCCTGAATTTATGGTTTTACTTGAAAGTGGTAAAAAGAACCAAACACATCTTTTTACATATATACTCTTCATTTTTTTAAACCTTTGAGATATAATTACTGGAATTTATTGTTTTACGTTTTGCTGAATCTACCATACAAAAATAGCCTGCTTTGTGAAGAAAACCTCTGCCAAAGACTTTATTTTTATGATGAATAGAGATTCACCATTAAAAAGCAAGTTTTTCATTTCAATTGCTGAATAAGATGATACTTAAAATAATTCACTTGGTTAAAATTAGGTGCCCAAGAAGGAAAGACACACATGTGAATATTTTCTGATTTGATAGCAGTTTCATTTGATTGCTAAATATGACTGTGCTAATCACTTAACATATAAAATGCCAAATAAGCTTTGATATACATGTTGATCTGAGTAATGCTGCTTTCTTCATATATGCAGAGTATTCAATACACTTTTAGAATAACATTAATATATATTAAATTAAGCCAGCCCTATTCTTAGGCAATAGAAAAAAAAATAGTACTATGACTTAATTTTTTCCCATTAAATTCTATTATTGTTTTATTTTAGTTCACATATCACTTGCCTTAAAAGACAGCCTTTATAAATTCATAGGGGAATTTCATCAGAGGAGAGTATAAGTCCCCCAAATATTACATATTAGGTTAAATTATGCCTATAACAGTACATTATCGGGCTCTTTCACTCAAGCTTTTTAGGCTTTCCACTCATTGGAGGAAAATTTTCCATAAAAACCAATATATAACTGCCAGCTGAAAATGTTGATTTATTCAAAAGCATTTATGTATACCCGATGCAGCCAAGTCTTTAATAAAGAACTGAGAACCTAGTGACAGGGTTGTTTAATGGGTGGAAAATAGATTTTTACCTTCAAACCAATTAGATGCTATGATAGTTAAATCAGTATAATTCAAAGTCTGATCCATGGGGGAGCCTCATTCAGAACCAGCTGGAGATGTTTGTTAAAAATGACTGCTGTGGCCCTATCCTGATTTAATATATCAGAGTGCCTACATTTACAACAGCTACCAAGGAAACTGTCGTATAAATGAAAATGTGACAAACACTGGGTTGGAAAGCAAGCTAGATGGTAGTGTCCTATATACACCAATTTCACTTTGGGGACATTTATAATTGATTTGATAATATTCTTTTTAAAATAAAACTCCATAAAAGGTTAATTGTGCTATATTAAGACATCCCAAAACTCCCTACACATTAGTAGACATCCCATTTCATTATACTATTCTCAAAGTAAAGTTGTTTGCAATTTATTATTGAAATATCTCAGAAAACATTCTAATTAGATTATTTTAAAGTATTTTTCTAAGAGCAAAATACTTGTTTATCGGTATACTAACCACCAAAACCAGTTTTATATAGCCAAGAGTTTATATATATGTTTAACCCAAATTCACCAGTCAAGACCAGGAACTGAATTTTCAAAGCCCAGTACAAAATATATATGTGAGACTCCTTGGTCATAAATTACTATCCATTTCTAAGTGACGGCAACAGAGAACTCAACATGGGAGCCAGTAAGATATCACTAGTTACATGTCCATGAAGCTATTTCTACCATGAGAATATTGATCTGCCTTCTACTATTGGATAGCCAAAATATTATGTTTTTTAAAATATATTTTTATTGATTTCAGAGAAAAAGGGAGAGAGAAAGAGAGAGAGAAACATCAATGACAAGAGAATTATTGATCAGCTGCTTCATGCAAGCCCCACACTGGGGATCAAGCTTACAACCAGGGCATGTGCCCTCAATGGAAATCAAACTTCTGGTTCACAGGTTAATGCTCAACCACTGAACCGACTAGCTGGGACCAAATATTGTTTAAGAAAATTTAAAAATATATGAAGAGAAGAAAACGATAAAGATTTTTTAAAAATGAGCTATTTATATACTTATTACTTACTAGAGGCCCAATGCACAAAATTTGTGCAAGAGTAGGCCTTCCTCCCCCTGGCTACCAGCACTGGCTTCCCTCTGGCACCCGGGACCCAGGATTCCCTCTGGAAGCTGGGACCCCAGATTCCCTCTGGCACCCAGGACTTGGGCTTCCCTCATAGCCCTGGCTTTGTCCGGTTTAATTAGCATATTATTCTTTTATTATTATAAATCATTAACATTTAAAATTTCTTTTAAAAAAATGTATGTCTGAAGCTATATAATGGTATCCTGAAATTGTTCTAACTTTAAAGAACTATTTTTTAAAATATATTTTTATTGATTTCAGAGAGGAAGGGAGAGGGAGAAACATAGAAACATCAGTGATGAGAGAGAATCATTGATAGGCTGACTCCTGCATGCCCCCCACTAGGAATAGAGCCCACAACCAGGCCGTGTGGCCTGACTGGAATCAGACCTGGAATCCTTCAGTCCACAGGCCGATGCTCTATTCACTGAGACAAACCAGCTAGGGCAAAGAACTATTTTTTAAATAAAGTAACTCATGAAGATATATTTTTTTAATTGTTTGCTATTTTAAGTGAATTCTCTAATTTCTAAATGTTTGTTTGTTTGTTTGTTTGTTTTTTACTCACTTCCCCATCTATTCTGGTCAAATAAACCTGCATTATAGTCAAATAAAAAAAATATATTTAGCATACATTCCCATGTAATAAATATCTAACTGACCTGAAAATAGAAACAAGAGGACATGTCCAGGTGGGTCTTCTGCCTGCATTTAAAATAGAGCCAAATCTTTCAGGCCTGACATCGAATCTGTTAAGGAAAATAGAGTAAATATTTGTGGAACATGAATACTGATGCAATACAGCCAAATAAAGTAGTATTTAGCTTCCTGCTTTTCAATTCCTTTGCCACTATAAACACATTTTTAAAATTCCAGTGTTTCTAAATACACACTCCTCACATATATTGCACATGGAGACACTTAAATAACTATGTAGTAAGGGCAAAATACAATAACCTGTAAGAACTCTGCCAGCTGGCACTGAAATGAACCTTCAAAATCATTGTTTTCCCTTTTCTGAAGGACTCCCCAAGGATTCCATTGAAAACAGTTCTGTCTTAGTGTCTAACATAGTTCATGCATCAACTCCAACCTACAGTGACACAGAATTCCTGCCGCGTGCTGCCCTGAACAACACACAGGGTACATTTGGAAGATAATTATAGCATTTATGTTCCACATATACAACATGTATGTCAAGATCGAGATCTTACTGACATTTAACAATGTAAGGTACAATGGAGAAAAGCTTAGGAAAATATATCTAGTGGACATGACTAAATATATGACTCCATGTAACAAAATCATTTCTCAATAGTTCAGTTGCATGAAAAACTGCACACTTAGAATCTGTATAATTATACTAATCAAAGTCACCTCAATAAATTCATAAGAATTTTTTTAAATGGTGCCAAATTAAGTGCTATTTTTAAAAGAAAAATGGACAATATCTTGAGGTATTTAAATGTTTCTACTCTCAAAAATATGTTTTCATCTGGCTGGGTTGCTCAGTTGGTTGGAACATCCATCCATGCACCATAAAGGTTATGAGTTCAATTCTGGTAAGGGCACATACCTAGGTTGTGTAAGGGGTTTGTAAGGGAGGCAACCAATTGATGTTTCTCTCTCACATTAATGTCTCCTTTCCTCTCTCTCTAAAATCAATAAATATATATATCCTCAGGTGAAGATTAAAAAAAAAACAAAAAACAAACTTGTTCCCTTTGCCTTATATGCTTGCACTTGATATATCCCCTTTCATTGTCTTTATTCCCATATTTTTGTCTGATATTATCTCATAAATTACCATTCATTCTTCAGACAAGTGACATTAAATTATTTTATTTGTTAGTAATAGTTTTATAACTATGTACTTTTTTGAACATATTTCGTTTCCATTTAAAACTGTTCATTATAAGTTTAAACAGGTGCAAAAATTCAATTTCAGCATATTGAAAATATTACTGTCTTCAAAACCATTACATTACTTTTTTAAATGAAGCCAACTAAATATAGTTACCAAAGTGTTTTGTAACATCGATTTTTACACAGACGTTAATGAAGTCTTCTTTACTAGACAGAATATTTACATTGTACATTTTCTTCCTAGTTTTACATTAAAGTTTTTCCACCCGATTGAATGCAAGGACAATATCACAGATGCTTTAAAATATATCATTTATCAGCCAAACATGCAGAAGTTTTAGTCAAAATGTTAAAATGTTTCATTTTTATGACTATCAGCCCCTAAGGTTAAAATTATTGCTCTTGATTGATTATAATTAATATGAGAATTAGTAGACAATTAATCAAAAGATCATTAGTGTAGTACAACTTTTGAAACAACAGTAATAGATGACTGTGTTTTTGTTATAATTTATCCATGTATTCACTGATGAGGTTGATTTCTTGTTTAAATTAACATTATTTATATTGTTAATTTAAAAATGTTATGTGTAGAAGCACCAAGTCGTCTAATATATTTATAAATTGTTACAGCGATGTCACTGTTATAAACCTTTGGATTATGTCAGAAAACTGTATAATGAAAAATCAGCAAAAATTATTTTTAATGATCTATCAACTGTCAACATGAATAGGTCCTCTAATTTTCAAGTTAAGACATTATCTAATTACAAAAGTAATCTCATTGTTCAATGTCAATTTAAATGCCACATCTTACTGGAAACTTTCTCTGATTTCCCAGACTTATCTATTCTTCCACACATTGCATTGCTCTCTCTTTATCAGCACATGTATGCTGTCTATTTATATAAATAATCTGGCCTCCTGTTCAATGATTGAACATCTTAAATAGAAGGACCATACCATAGATAATCCTTCTATGGTCATATTTATGTATGTTGAATAAATAAAATAATGAATGTACTTAAGCCTGTTTTACTATGCACATTTATAATATTGCATAAGTGATGTAAGTATTATAATTTGATGATGCTCAAAGTTATTTCTTGCTTTCTAAAATAAGGCTATTTATTGAATAACAAAATTTATCATAAGTTTTCTTGATTATATGTTGCTGAGTTGAGGCATAAAATTGGATTTTGGAGGATGTTTATTATAAATGGCTTCTAATTTTTTAAAAATATTTTTAATTGATTTTTTACAGAGAGAAAGGGAGAGGGATAGAGAGCTAGAAACATTGATGAGAGAGAAACATTGACCAGCTGCCTCCTGCACACCCCCTACTGGGGTGTGCCCTCAGCCAATGTACATACCCTTGACCGGAATCGAACTGGGACCTTTCAGTCCACAGGCCGACGCTCTATCCACTGAGCCAAACCAGTTTCGGCAAATGGCTTCTAATTTTAATCGAAAAGAAACATGGCACAAATTTATGGAATAGTTGCATGTCATGATGAGTAGAATAGGTCTGTGGTCAGACAGATTTTCTGCGACTGACTGTACATCCTTGGGCAAATTATTGAACCTCACTATGTTTCAGTTTCTCTGTCTGTAAAATAGCAATGATAACAGCACACACTATATAAGGTCATTTTAAAAATTAAATAGCATAATAAGAAATTGAATCATTATCTTGTGTCTGACCAGCATATTATAAGCCTCTAGTAATTGTCTTAGTCAGCTCCGGCACCCATAACAAGACAGCACGGACAGGATGACTTAAACAACAGACATTTATTTCTCAGTAAGGGGAGAGAGAGAGAGAGAGAGAGAGAGAGAGAGAGAGAGAGAGAGAGAGAGAGAGAGAGAGAGAGAGTTCTTTTTCATACAATGTCAGTATGTTAGTAATCCTATCATGGAGCCCCACCCTAGGGACTCTATATAAGTCTAATTACTCCCCAAAGGTTCCACCTCTAAATATCATCACATTACAGGCTAGAGCTTCAATATATGGATTTGAGAGGAACACAATCATTCAGTCCATAACAATAATGATACTTCTACTTTTTCCATCACTATCATCACCATGACTTGCACAATGGTACTTCATCATTTTACCTAATGTGCATGGCCGCCAATATTTTAAGCATAAAACAAATAGAGTTCAATGCAATGTATTCATGGCTAGAGAACACACATGCAAAAAGAAGCATAATAATAGAATTGCGCATGTGGTGCATGTGGTGAATACCAAATAGTATTATAAATCATAAGAGCATCTGCAGTCACAGGCAGGTTCAGCAAATGAAAACTTGAGCAAGATAATGAGGTAAGGTCTAAGATACATCTTGAAATAGGTTTAAGCCAGCACTGTTCTCTGTGCAGTCCCATCCTTTGAAATTTTAATGTAAATGGGTTTTAATGTTGCAACAACAGCATCCTTTGTGCAGGCTGGAAAAAGAGCCACAGGTAACTTTCTTTTTTCCTTTTGCTCTTTATCCTTCTCATTTTTAGTAACTAAGATTAATTAAACAAGTTCATGGGACTGAACCCAGAAAATGTCTGTGGCCACAAGCATCTGTGTGTGTGAGTAATGGTGTTGTATCTTGACTGCCCAAGTCTCAGTTCTTTCTCTCCTTATTTGAGATTCATCACTTCTTTACTGCAGAAAGAGCTCCAAAATGTTGAAAGAAGTATTAGTTCTATGAACTCTCCATTACAGCAGTTACTTATAATTTTTAATAATTTTTGATCATTAAAAAGTAGACAATTTTGTTCTTATTTTCTGCATTATTCTTCAAAATCTATGTTAAGATAATGAGTTGTCATATTTAAATTACATTTATCTAATATACTGCTATTTATTATATAAAACCAGTGACCTGGTGCATGGATTCATGCACACAGAAAGGAAATTAGTTAGAAGGTGACCAGTGAGGTGGGACTGGGCAAGATGGTCTGGACACACTCTAGAGCCAACCTTGGTCCCTCCCTGGCATCTGTGGAGTGAGCAGGGTCCCTCTGGCAGGTGGGGTCCCTTGACCTGGCTTTCAGGGATTGGGCCAAAACTGGCTCTCCAACATCCCTCAAGGGGTATCAGAGTGTGGGAGGGCACTTTGTGAAGTTGCTGTTGTACAGAGTGTGGAATGCAAATGCTAGTGTGCAATAAACTAGATTTGGGCTGACAGTGCCCAGCAACAACATAACCCATAGCCAAAGGTGGAATTGCATGGCCTCCTCGAGGAATTGGGCTTCCTCGTCTGGGATTTCAGGGAGTGTCACCCAAGAACCACCACTGCCAAGTCACTGCAGCTCAGCAGCTCCTGCATTGAGCATCTGCCCCCTGGTAGTCAGTGTGCATCATATCAACAGGTTGGATAGGTGGAGGCACACTTAGCATATTAACCTCATATATACAGTAGGTCCTCAGGTTAGGTCAGAGATCAGTTCCTTTGGCACACAAAACACGATTTTTGCCATAAGTCAGAACCCATCTACAAAGCACCTATGTCACTCACATGGAGCACATACACAGCAGTAATGAAGTGAAACAGTAAAAATAATTTAAACGAAAGATAACAATTCCTGACATTTACTTGTGGTAAAAAAATAATAAAAAACATAAAGTACATATGTACATACGTCAAAATGACGGAACTTTTTTTCTTTATAAATAAATGGGAGATGGCGATATAACCACAAAACAATGTACACTGAGTCTGACATAACCATAACCTGAGGATTGTCTGTATAGGTATGTTATGTACTATATACATGATAACTATCAAGTTTAAAATATAGGGAATAAATAGTTTTAAATTTAGACATATTTCTTATTTTTAGTGGCCTTAGTGACTTTCAACACAATAGACAAAGGGAATTAATTTTACTATTTCTATGTGTTTTTATTTAAGTACATTGTAAAAGAGCTTAAACAATACAAGTTAAATGTATTATGACTGATTTATACAATAGGATACGAAGTAAACTTAGTAAAGTTTATATAATTTGATTCCATACTCTTTAAGAAAAAGGAAATGTTACCTATAATTATTTTTATAAAGTTTGTAAGAGATTTGACCCTTTTACTCTTTGCTTTTTACATTGCCATGTCATTTGATATATTATATTATTGTGCTGTTTGCTTTTATTAATAATAATCACCATGCAATATACTTATAAAACATGTCTTCACCAATATGTAATTTATATATCTATGAAGGTACTAAAATTATAACACATGAGGGCAACCAAAATCCTTGGGGGAAAATAAATATTTTCTCATTGTCTTAAAGGCCTACCTCTGTACCTGAACAACAGTAGGTACTATAAAAACAATTGCTGCTCTCAGTACAGAGCATCTAGTCCTAGCTGGTTTGGCTCAGTGGATAGAGTATCAGCCTGGGAACCTAAAGGTTCTGGGTTTGATTCCAGTCAAGGGCATGTACCAGGGTTGCAGGCTTCTCCCTGGCTTTGGCCCTGGTTAGTGTGTGGGAGGCAACCAATCAATGTGTTTCTCTCACATCAGTTTTTCTCTCTGTCTTTCCCTCTCTTTTCTACTCTCTCTAAAAATAAATGGGAAAATATTCTCGGGTAAGGATTAATTTTTTTTTTTAAATACAGAGGATCTATGTTATGTTTTTTGACATCCTATTATGTCTATGCAGAGTAATAGAACTTATGTGAATTTATATGTAACTTTAGATATTATGTTCCCACAATGTTTTTAAAATACAGCATAAGAATTATAATAAAAGTATGGTTTCTTAACAAATAACTCTTAGAGAGAATATCTGAAGCCAGAAGTTGTCAATATATTATCATAGTTACAGTATATTATTTAAACTATAGATCCACCTAATAAAAGAGAAACATGCATATTGACTGCACCTTTGCTATGCCCACAAGCCCCGCCCATCAGCCAATCAGGGTGGATATGCAAATTAACCCAACCAAGATGGCAGTTAATTTGCATATCCAAGCCAGAGTGAAGACTAAAGATAATGTAGAAAGAAGCCAAATGCTGCAGAAGGGAGTGAAGCTGTGGAGAAGCAAACAAGCAGGGAGTGGGAAAAAGAAGGGAAGCTGGCGAGGTGGGGAGAAGGGAGGAAAGCATGTGGGGTAGGGAGAAGGGAGGGAAGCAGGTGGAGCAGAGACCGCATTAGGAAGCCCTATTGCAGGAATCTTCCTTCAAGGGACATCTAGTATTATATAATATAAAAGGAAATATGAAAATCAACCAAATAGCGGAATGACTGGTCACTGTGACATGCAATGACCACCAGGGGGCAGATGCTCAGTACAGGAGCTGCCCCCTGGTGGTCAGTGAGCTCCCACAGGGTAAGCTCCACTCAGCCACAAGCTGGGCTGACCGCTGCAAGTGCAGTAGTGGTGGCTGGAGCCTCTCCCACCTCCTCTGCAGCACTAAGATGTCCAACTGAGGTTCAGGCTTGCTCTCCCCTGGGAGCAGACCTAAGCTGACAGGTGGACATCCTCTGAGGGGTCCCAGATTGTAAGAGAGCTCAGTCTGTGTTGAGGGACTCTGACTCTGAGTGCACGAATTTTTGTGCACAGAGCCTCTCGTAATTCATATTACTAACTCATCAATTACTTACTACCCTTATGTATTGAGAACTAAAATTGCCTAAGTGACTTTGGCTCCAAAAGGAAGCAGATAAAAGTGAAATTTGTAGGACTGCATGGACTGAGCTCAGGCAAAACAATAAATATATAGAAAAAGGTGAAGGTTGTAAATAGTATCTAGAGTAAATGCTGGCATTGGGAGACTGGTTCATGTTGACAGAGCCTTGAAGTTATTTCTCTGTGATCATGGTAAAATCTGTGAGTGACATTGGCAGAGGTCACTTAGGTAGTCTAGAATTTCCCATGAAGATATAAGGCATAGAAAGCTGTTTACTACTCCACTGGCATAGTTTGAATAATGACATCTTTATTCAATTTCCAGACATGCTGTTTCCTTTTGGGAAGTTTTTGTTGAAGCATTGGACTGTTTGTTTACAAACAGTTAATGCTTTGATACTAATGGAAAATAAGAAAGGAAATTCATACTTACTTTAATTATTCCTACATGTTTAAGGCCTTGGTGATTCTTGAAAATATTATTGGTGCACATTTTTCCCTGTGACATTAGCATGGTTCACAGTCTCAAAGTTAATGCTTTTCTTTGCGGTGATCAGTATTGATTTTTTTTAAAAAAAGTATTTTCTTAAGATATACATTACTGTCTTACATGGGACTAAAATATTAATATAGTTTATATAAAAGTTTTATTTTCTTGTGCTTGGGAATCTTATCGAAGGAATTATATAGTCTCATGGGCAGATAATTTTCCTTATATTGACTTTTTTTATTCATTTGTTTTAATATAGCTGGGTTGTTAATTTTTAGCACACTGGTAGAAAAAGCCACAGCAGGAAGCTTTTGGCTCTCAGATATGTAAATTACAGTAATAATCTTTGCATTAAAAGTGATAAAATAAACTTAATAGTTTAACCCTACAGTTGTTATTCTGAACTACCAAAAAAAAAAAAAAAAGAAAGAAAAAAATTATTATAAAACCAGAAATATTAGAAATATTCGATTGAATTGTATAGGGCTAAATCCATAGATTGTAATCTTCAGTGATTCTTAGAAATCTCCTATGAAAACACAATGGAGAGATTAAAAACAAGCTGGCCTGTTTCTTAACTGAGGTTTGTGTTACCATTAAGAGGAATTATAATTGATTAAGAATCAGATGGATTTGGATGTATAATAAACTAGAAGTCTGTTTCCTCTTCACACATACACATGTACACACAAATGAAACAAGTGCAAGTGGGCCTTCTGTATTATGGGGGAGAATGAATGCCAAGATATTTATTTCTCTTATTACTCTCCACCCTGTCTGAAATTCTCTCTCTCTCTGAAATAAGTTTACAAATATAAGATCCTTGTGAAACTTTTTTTTTTTTTTGGGGGGGGGGGGTGTGGAGCAGAAATGCTGCTAATCATTATTGTCTACTAAAATAATTTCAAGTGATTTTATTCTCAACTGGGATCAGAGCCTTGAAGAAAGGATGGCTATGTATTATCAGTGCACAGTGAAGAAAAGAAAGGGAGACTTTAGGAGTTGAACTATTACCCAGATGTGGTCTATAATAGAGGGGAGAGCAATGTAGAAACACCCAGGGCAGGGAAGGGAAAATGATTAGTGTCATGAAATACAATTTCCCTATTGTACAATTTCATCTTTAGTTGATCCTGTTCCTGACACTTTGGTGTCAATTAGGAAAAGATAAACAACAAGAATAATAGCAGTAATGGAATTTTGAGAGTATTTACTATGTATTTTTTTAAATGTATGAAAATCTTCATATGTATCATTTCAAATTATAAGAACAGGTGGGGATATAAGAGGGAAATTATAGAGCCAATAGCATGGCACTAAATTTCCCAAAGAAGCGTTATTGTTTTATTTAACTAAAATTTCCTAGTAAATTAACCATTATTTTGTACCAAGGAAAATGGTCTTTGATGCTCAAAAAGTAGCATGCCTAGCAACTTTTCCAGTCTCAATTTCTGTCTTATATCTCCAATTAAGAATGGCTCTTCACAGACCATTGTGTTTAAAGAAAAAAAAAAAAAGAAGAGAAAGCCTAGAGTGAGTTTTCATTCCTTTTTGTTTAGAAAGGTATACTTTGAAGCTCAGTAAATGTTTTCTCCCTTTAATGAGAATTCCAGCATAGCCAGTGCTGATTCAATCCACATTGCTGTGCTGGTTGTTTATGGCTAGTGTCTGTTTTCAATGGGTCTCTGTGTGCTCTGATTGGTTGGGACTTATTGTACCAGTTGTTGTATACAGTATTTTGAATAACACCTTAGAGAATAACTGACAGAAAACTTGGAAGTAATTGTCACCTCTTCTAAAAATCCAATTATGTTGGAACTTGTATCATAGTTGTGGGAAAACTGTTATATGTATCCTTTATGAACAGCAGATGCCTGTTTTACTATTGGTCCCTGGAGAAATAATAGCATGAGGCTGCCCAAACTCTTAAGAGGATAAATCACAATATTTATCAAGCTTTCCCCACTTGCTTATAGTGGTCATGTTTTGACACACTGAGATATATGTGGAATTTTTCAATTTGTACTTTTTACATTTTCTTACAATGTGATGATTACTATTCATTTTAATGGATAGAAATCTCAGTCTCTGTTTGCATCAGACCAGAAAAATATTCTAAAGGGTTTCTCCATCCACCCTGATTATTCAAAATGTATTGAACATCTATAATATGCAAATTTCTGTAATAGTTGTTATGAATGGTTTTAGAAAGAAAAAAGTATTATGTTCTTGCTCTGTCGCAACCCTCAGTATATAAAGGGATGTGTACACTGTCTCCTGATTTAATTCTTCATTTCTTTAATGGGCAGGCTGCAAGGAAAGCATTTAATTTTATAAAAGAAATATTTAAACCTTTATCAGATATATGTTTGGCAACTATGTTCTCCCATATAGTGGGTTCCCTTTTTATTCTGATGATGGTTTCTTTTACTGTGCAGAAGCTTTTTAGTTTGATGTTGTCCCACTTGTTTACTTTTTCCTTTTTTGATGTATCATAGAAAATTCTACTACATGAGTTTTTATAGATTTTCCTGCCTATGCTTTCTTCTACAATACAATTTTTATGGCTTAATTTCTAAAATATATAAATAACCCATGCAACTCAATAAAAGGAAGACAAACAATCTGATTAAAAATGGGCCTGAATAGACACTTCTCCAAAGAGGACATAATGATAAGAGTCATTAAAAAAATGCTCAGTGTCACTAATCACCAGATAAATGCAAATTAAAACCAAAATGAAATATCATCTGACACATGTCAGAATGGCTATCATCAATAAATCAACATACAACAAGTGCTGGAGAAGATGTAGAGAAAAGGCAACCTTTGTGCACTGTTGGTAGGATTGTAAATTGCTGCAGCCACTATGGAAAAGAGTATGGAGGTCCCACTCCTGGGTATATATCTGAAGAAATGCAAAACAAAAATTTGAGAACATATTAGAGAACACTGTTATGTTCATTTGTCTATTGTTTAGAGTAGTGAAAATATAAAAGTAACCCAAGTACCCATCAGTAGAGGGGTGAATAAAGAAGATTTAGAACATCCTACTTAATAATAGACATGTAAATTGACTGTACCTCCACTACACCCACAGCCAATCAGAAGTGGATATGCAAATTAACCTGGAAACTATGACAGTTAATTTGCATTTGCAGGTGAAGAGTGGCCCAGAGTGGCAGGATACCTGCTATCACAGGGAGGGCGGGACAGTGGAGGGAGCTACAGGAGCGGTGCTCTGTCCATGAGTGAGGATTTACAGGCTCTTGGGTGGCTAGGAATAAAGCCAAGGAAAGGAAGTTGTATTCTTGCATGAATATCGTGCAATGGGCCTCTAGTACTGTATATAAAATGGAATATTACTTGGTCATAAAGAGGAACCCAATAATACAAATTTTGATAGCATGAATAAACCTAGATGGTACTCTGCTAAGTGAAATAAGGCAGACCGGTACCACATAATTTTACTTATATGTAGACTCTAAAGAGCAAAATAAATGAATAAAGCAGAAATAGACTCATAAAAACAGGAAGCAAATTGAGGGTTGATGAAGCAAGGGGCTCCAGAGTGATGGGTGAAAAGAAAAATGTAATAGGTACAGATTGGTAGTTACAAAACAGTCTTTAGGATGCAAAATACATTACAAGGAATATAGTCTATAATATTGTAATAATTGTATAGTGACAGGTGGGCACTAGAATTTTCAGGTGGATCACTTCATAAATTAAATAATCGACTAATTACTATGCTGCATACCTGAAACAAATCTAAAATAATATTGAGTGTCAACTGTAATTGAATTTTTAATGAAATGATTGGCCGTTACATTTAATTATTGATTCTGCTTTCTTTGCAGGTTGTGCCTTTCTACTGCCATGACAGGGGGTCCACAGTGAGAATTCTGCTGTTTATCAAGCAGTTGCCTTCCAAGTGGATTTTATTTCTCCCAATAGCCAATTATCTACTCAGCATTAAAGGAACATAATTCTTGTTGGTGCTTTTAAATAACAACCTTTAATTGGAAGTTGACAGCTTTTCCTATTTATTTAAGTGATATAGAAAAAGTGTTACCCAGATATTTTTTGGTTGTTCATTGCTAGGATAATAGGTCATTTTTGCTGAGCACTGCCCACATGTCAAAAACTCTCCTAACTACTTTATACATGTATTATCTCATTTAAACATCCCTGCCCCCCAAATTCTATTGGGTAAGTGATATTTGCATGCCCATTATATAGAGAGTAGAACTGATGTTTAGAGACCTAACTAAGGTCACACCAGTGTTTCTTCATGCATAGATTCTCCTCTTTGTGAGCCCTTACTTTCTTGGGACTTTAGACTCTAAATTCAAATTTCTCTCTTGAAATCATTGATGCATTGCAAGATTGGACCAGAAGTAAAAGCTAATGTATACTATATATATATATATATATATATATATATATATATATATATATCATAAAGCAGTAAAATAAAATAAAAAATAGAAACACAAAAATTAATTCATTCATCTCAGGAAGCAGTCACAGCTGTTTTGGATCAAACTGGATATATTTACCAGAACAAGCACAATTATTTAGAACAGAAAGCAGAAGTAGAGCCATTGACTGAAACTGCAGGGGGAATTTTGGTAGGCAGGATATAATTGCTCATTATTTTTATTTGTATCTTCCCGTTTCCTTGTTTCCTTTTCCTTTTGTTCTTTAATAATACTCAAGCCTTTGCATGAAAACACTTTTTTTTTTCATTGCTTACATAGTTATCCTGGTCCTGCATCGTGACTCATTCAGAAGTCATAATCAGTTTCTAATATCATTATAATGTCCACAGTAACCACTTGGGATATCATAATCACAGGAATATGACTTCAGTGGAAGTAGATGAACTAAGAAAGAAAACACTTATTTTCATGCAAATATTCTAAGCAATAAACTAGAAATAATAAGTACAAAAAGATAACCCTGTTGCTATTTTGGGCTTTTAAATTGAAATCTTCCAGGACTATTCAACTGCTCTACAACGGTTTTATTGAAACTTGGTTTCATTAGTGCATCCGGCAGTATTCCTTCTTATGCCAACAGTAGAGGCCCGGTGCATGATTGTGCACAGATGGGGTAAGGCCCACCTTGATTGAAGCTGATTGGAGCCGGGCCCGCCACGGGGAGGGTTGGAGGAGGTTGGCTGGCCAGCCCTGCCCCCGAAATGGGTAGAGGGGCTGATCAGGGCCAGGATGGCTGTGAGGAGGGACCATAGGAGGTTGGCTGGCTATCTCCACCCCTAGTTGGGCCAGTTGACCCACTGAAGTGCATGTCATACAGACAGGTCATTCTGGTCATTCCAGTAGTTCCAGTTGGTCTGGTCACTTGGCATTTATAAATATATAGATTTGTCCTCATTAATCTTGCTTATAATGTGAAGAAATTAAAAAGATTTTGAGTTATTAAAAATAAGTATTTTAAATTCATATTTGAAAGACTAGTTGAACATTAAAGATGTCTTCTATTCAAACCATTTAAAAAGGAAAAAAGAGATAATTATGTAAAGTTATTTTGTCACTTAATGTCCATCTGAGATACATTAATAAAGTGGCAACAGGCTCTTGATGGATTTTCTCAATGCTGCATATTTAATGACAACTCTGCTCTTAACCAAAATAGTAGAAACATAAGATTGTTTTACCAAATACAATCTGACAAGCACCTGGAATGTTCATGTGCTCCATTGTATTTGATTTTAAACAAATATGCGAATGCAATTACATTACCTTTTCTAAAATCATTGAATTCATTATCAGATATTGTTTAGACCAGGAATCAGCATACTTTTTTTTGTTCTGCAAAGAGCCTGGTAGTAAACATTTTGCTTTTGTGTTCTCTGTAGCAACTAAGTAACTGTTGTGGCAACATGAAAGCTGCCATTTATAAATAAAGTTTTATGGGAAAACAAACTTGCAATGTACTCCAAAGCCAGCAGTGGAGCACATTTGGCTTGAGGGTGCTGGTTTGCCACCCTGGGTTTAAAAATGTTCTGAACACAAAAACTGGCTCAAAAGAAACTTTTGTTGATATTCACTCCCTGCCCTGGATTGGGGCATATGTGTGAGGCTACTAATGTGTCTCTCTCACATCAGTGTTTCTCTCTCTCTCGCTCGCTCTCTCTCTCTCTCTCTCTCTCTCTCTCTCTCTCTCTCTCTCTCCTGAAAAGCAATGGAAAAAATATCCTTAGGTAAGGATTAACAAACAACCAAAAAAAGGAAAATATTATTGAGTAGCAAGACAATCAGCATAGGTCAATTATTACGATTGAATTAATCTATGAATTGAACAGATTGAGCATTTATAAGTAATATATATTCCTTTTTCTACAGATAACACTTTTTATTATTTTGCTGTTGTTACTTTGTGAATATATTTTTAAAATATATTTTATTGATTTTTTACGGAGAGGAAGAGAGAGGGATAGAGAGTTAGAAACATTGATGAGAGAGAATCAACGATCAGCTGCCTCCTGCACACCCCTACTGGGGATGTGCCCACAACCAAGGTACATGCACTTGACCGGAATCAAACCTGGGACCTTTCAGTCCGCTTGCCGACACTCTATCCATTGAGCCATACCGGTTTCGGCTACTTTGTGAATATTTACAACCTGTTTTCTACCTCAGCAAACCTGTTGATTTTGTGTAGGTGCCCTATTGTGAGATACTATACTGAATGGAAAGTTTGTCAATTTACTTCCATTGTATAAAGTAGTAGTCTTTATGTATATTGTATAAAATAGTAGCCTTTTAATCTTCCTACACTCTAGACCCTTTATTTTTATTTCATTCTAAATGCATGAAACATAAGTTTCAAAATTAATTAAAAAACTCATGATGTCAATAGATTGTATATTAGGATTGCTAATTTTAATAGATATTCTACTGACATTTATGATTTACTATAATTTTCTTTGCTTCAAGTAACTTTATTTTTAAATGAAATACCTATTTTTAACTTTAATAAATGTTTTAACAGAAATGTGCGTTGACTTTATCAAATTAAGTTGGTCAAATGGAGGATGTAATGTTTTGTTAACTTACTGATATAGTAAATAAGTTTGGTAGCTCACTTATATTGAATGTCTTTACATTTATTTTTTTTAAATTGCTAATAATTTTATATCATGCTTCTCTTTGTAAGCTAATTATCCTGGGTTGCATAAATTGTTTTTCATACTGTGATTTATGTAGTTTATCTCTTATGACCTGGAACAGTTTATAAAATATTGGTTAATTGGTTCTGTGAGAAATTAAATAATTCATCAATGACAATTAATAAACATTTTTAAGTTCCTCAGTGTTATTCTTATTGATTCCTTGACTCCTTTGTATGATAAGTAAAATTACACAATTCCTTAGAAAACAATTTTATTTAGGTTTTCAATTTTAGCACAAAGTAATTGTGAATACAATTTTGCACAATTTATTGTATTTATGATAATTTTTCTCTTTACAAGAGAGATTTTTCTGGTTTATATATTTTGCTAATTTCTTAAAGCAGCTAATATTAGGTGAATAAATATCATTTTATGGTGGAGTTATAATGAAAATAAAGCAAGTGAGTAATGAATACACTGCCTTAAAGAAGGCATAACTTAGAATTTGCACTCAGGAGTCACTGTCAAACATTTCTCCTGCTACTATAACATATTAATACAAATTTAGTGGCTTAAACAATACAAGTTTATTACCCTAAAATCCATAGATCTGGAGTATTACATGGATTTCACTTAAATGAAGTCAAGATGTAAGCATTGCTCCTTTTCTTTCTGTAGATTCTAGGAAAGACTTTGTTTCCTTGCCTTTTCCAGCTTCTAGAGGTCACCCACACTCCTTGGCTTGTGACCCCTTCTCTACTGTCAAAGCTGGCAATGATCACTCAAGTTCTCTCATTGTATCACTCTAACTTTCTTCTTCTACCATTCTTTTCCACATTTAAGGACCTTTTGTAATTAGAGTGAATCTATAAAGATTAACCTGTTAACCAAGCGGGACGTAAAATACATCAAACATAAACAATATTGGGTATGGGCAGGACATATGCATACTTCCTTGATATATATGTTGCGCCCTGAAACAGGTGGGACGTATATTTCCAAACAACAAAGGTATTAGTCATCCATACATGTCTCCACATGAATTTAAGACATGGAGGGAATCAGTATAATTTCGCTAGTGAGAGTGGTGGACATGTTCAACAAGAATTGTTTTGGAATTAACACATGACTTACTGAATAAAGGGTATAGGATTTACTTAGATAATTTCTATATGTCAATTCATTTGGCTGAACTCTTGTGTCAAAACAATACAGACATTGTTGGAACAATGAGGACAAACAGAGTAGTAATCCCCAGTGAAATAAAAACAAAAAAATTACAGAAAAATGAACATATAGTAAGATTCAAAGACAAATTTATGGTTTTAAAATGGAAGGATAAAAAAGACATATTGATGCTCAGTTCTATTCATAATGACGAGAAGACAATGATTGAAAAGAGAGGAAGAAGGCAAGAAAAACCGAATATTGTCCTGGATTATAACAAGAATATGGGCGGCGTAGATTTGGGAGATGGAGTTATGGTGGCCTGCACGGCTGCCCGTAATAGGGTAAAAAAGTTTTATAAAAATCTTTTTCTACGATTGATACGTGCTGCTTCAATGCATATATTATATACAAAAAAGATAAAGGTCATTTGGATCGATCACACTTTTTGATAGAGTGTGTAGAGAAATTGGTAGATAACAACATAGTGAAAACCCACCCAAAGATATCAACAAGCATCTCTACATCTAAACCATCACGCTTAGTTGAAAGGCGTTTTCCAGAACAAATGAAAAGCGATATAGGAAAAACTAAATCCAGGAAATGCTGAGTTTGCTACAAAAAAGGTGTTAGGAAAGAATCTACATACTGGTGTCCAGATTGTAAGGTAGCACTATGCATCAACAATTGTTTTAAAAATATATCACACGGAAGTTGAGTTTTGAATTTTTACATCTATATTTTAATTTTTTAAACTCAATATTTCTATTTTATTTGCGTGCTTTTGTTTATTGTTCTGTAATTGGTAACTTTTTTATATTTTTTATTGTGTATCAAAATAAAAAATATATACTTTTTGTAATCTTTATAATTGTAAAATGTATAAGTTTTTAATTCAATGTTTCCATTTTTTTTGTTGGTATTATTTTCTGTTTGTAATTTTGTATTTTCCTTTCTGCTTTATATATAAACGAAAAAATATATGTTTTGTAGTCTTTTAATTTATTTTAAGTATAAATTAAAAAAAAATATGAAATTACATCCTCCGGGCGTGATGTACTGACATGTCCTAGTGAAAGAGTACGCGCCCATTACATGTTGCATAATTAAAAAGGGAATTCCCTGGTTAACAGGTTAAACAAGCTTTCAACATGCTTAGATCTACAAAGTCCCTTTTGCCATGAAAGGTGACATATTCACAATTTTGAGGTGAGGGTTTACTTTCATGGGCCATTTTTCTGCCTACCACATGTTTTCTTTTATATTCATCTTTTTAAATTCAGGTTAAATTGCATATCTTTTCCAAAAGCAAATTATATACATTAATCTAATCCTTATCCATTAATTCTCTTTAATCTTTGTCAAATTTATCTTTTGATTAGTTCCAAAATGTAGTTTATTGAGGTGACATCCTATCTAATAAAAGAGTAATATGTAAATTGAGTATACCTCTGCTACACTCACAAGCCACGCCCACCAGCCAATCAGGAGCGAGTATGCAAATTAACCAAGATGACTGTGGCCATGGAGAGAGCTTGGGTTTCCTTGGCAATGGAGGAAGCCAAGCTTTTCAAACTCCCTGACGGGCCCAGGCCTCCACTGAAGGCTACAAAGTTTCAATTATAGAAGATAAATAAATCCAACAAAAACAGTTGCAGCCACAGAGCTGGAGAGAACAGGAGGCTTGAGTTGTCCCCAATGATGGAGAAAGCCAAGTCTCTGTTGTCCTGGCCTGCCTTGGCCTCTGCTTAAGGCTACAAAATTTCAATTAAAGAAGATAAATAAATCCCATATACCAGGGCCTCCACTTGGGTTGTCAGGGCTGTGGCCAGCCTGGAAACAACTAATGGTCCCTCTCCCAGGCCACCTCATACCCCAAAGGAACCACCACCATGATCCAGGACACCCTTCAGGGCAAACCAGCTGGCCCCCACTAATGCACCAGGCCTCTATCCTATCTAATACTAAGAAAAGAGTAATATGCAGATTGACCATCACTCCAACAGACAAAATGGCTGCCCTCATGTGGTCAAAAATCCTGCCCCCATATGGACACAAGATGGCTGCCACAAGATATCCAGCAGGGGAGGGCGGTTGGGAGGGATCAGGCCTACAAAGGAGAGCAGTTGGGGGTGATTAAGTTTGCAGGGGAGGGCTGTTAGAGGTGAGCAGGCTGGCAGAGGAAGGAAATTGGGGGTGGCTGAGCCTGCAGGGAAGGGCAATTGTGAGGGATCCAGGCCTGCAGGGAAGAGCAGTTGGCAGGGAACAGGCCTGCAGGGGAGAGCAGTTAGGGGTGACCAGACCTGTAAGAGAGGGCAGTTAGGGGCAAATAGGCTGGCAGGGGAGCAGTTACGCATAGGTTGGCAGGAGAGTGGTTAGGGGGTGATCAGGCTGGCAGGCAGAAGTAGTTAGGAGCAATCAGGAAGGCAGGCAGGTGAGCAGTTGGGAGCCAGCAGTAATGGATTGTGAGAGGGATGTCCAACTGCCCCTTTAAGCCCGACTTGGATCAGGCCTAAACGGGCAGTCGGACATCCCTCAATGAGTCCCAGATTGGAGAGGATGCAGGTGGGTCTGAGGGACACACTCCCTGCAAACAAATTTCATTAACCAGGCCTCTAGTTTGTTAATAAAATTATATAGGTTTCAGATGTACAGTTCTATAATACCAACTATATATTGTATTATGTGTTCACATACTACAAGTCAAATATATAAATTAAATAAAAAATTTAAAAAAGACATAAAAAATGTAGTTTAGCTCTTCATGGTTGGCCAGAGATTCATCTACATTAGTTATTTCATTTGGACACATTTGTGTTAAGTTATAAATATTCCCTATATTAATACACAGATTGTGTTGACAGAATTTGTTTGCCTGATTTGACCATCAGTTTAATTAGACTAATTACTTTATTAGCTTAGTAAACAATTTAAGGTTGAGAAAACATTTTATAATGTCCATTAAAGAGAAAAAATGAGCAGATATCTTATTATGAATAAAACAGTATATGATTTCATTATCAGGATAAATATTAAGAAAAATGCATTTATCAAAGCTTCTTTTAAAGGTTGCACTTAAATTAGTAGTTTACTAAAAACCATCTTTAAAGATATTGAACTTTTGGAAAAATGTTTTTTTGTTTTTTCTTAAATCCTGCCATCTAAACTGAACAAAGACATATTGTATATAGATGCAGCGCAAATCCAAATACCTTAGAAGTCTTAGAAAAATTATAGGAATGTTTCTATGAAATTTGGGCTGTTAAAGAGTCAGCTATCTGTGCAGATTAAAATAGTATTTTCTACAAATTTGCCTTAGAATATTTGACATAAAGGTAGCAGCCACTTAATATGCTTTTTAGTGAAGTTCCAGAAATGTTCTTAGTACAATATTATGTTACATGGGTTTTTAATAATATAAATATTTTGTATTAAAGCAAAGTTCTCATTACTATAGCTTTAAAAAGAACTTGTGTAGGTTGATAGGAAAATGGAAGATACATGATATATAAAATATAATCTGGGTGTGTTTAAACTGTACAATTTAAATCTATATTCTATGAGTCATATTTAAGATAATGATCACCTACTAGTATTAATTTTTCATAATCCTCCACACTTGGTTTACACAAATGCTTTCAATAATTTTCTTAAGGTTTTCCAACTGTTAAGAAAAATCTGATGTGAATGCATAATGGCTGAGCCACTGTAGAAAAGAGTTTGGTGATTCTTCAAAAAGTTAACATTGTCACAGAACCCTGAAATTTCACCCTTAGACATATACACAAAATAATAACAACAGGTACTCAAACACATGATCATTAGCATTATTCAGAACAGTCAAAAGTTATAAACAACCCAAATGGATCAACAGATCAATGGATAAACACATTATGATATACAATACAATGCAATATTATTCAGTCATAAAGTAAAACAAAGATGAACTTTCAAAACATCCAAGTAAAAACATCTAAACACCAAAAGTCGCAAATGTCAAAAGTTTGGGAAACACTGCACCACAGAAAATATTCTTAAATAAACAAAATATCAAGATGTATCTCTTCCTTTTATTTAAGAATTTTAATCTGCTCTGAGGCAATATGTGACATTACTATGAAAGAAATGTGGAATTAAAAAAAATACTCTTTTTCACACATATAAGACTGAAAAAAAACTGTATTCACAAATTAGTAAAGTTTTGTTGGATAGGTTTTTAACAATTTTAGTGCCATGGATGATTTCAAAACCACTATGTTATATAATCTTTTTTTCTGTACTATATGCTGAAAAAGACAACCAGGAAGTCAGAAGTTGGAAATAGAAACATTGTCATTCCTTGAAAAACTGTCAGAAAACAGCACATCTTTTTGTCTATCCCCCAAACTGAAGAATGTAATTAATATCCTATATAACAAAAGTCTACTATGCTAAAGTGTCCAGTCCTCCGGTAGGCTGTTCAGCCAATCAAAGCATAATATGCTAATGATATGCTAAGGCCACTCAACCACTTGCTATGACATGTACTGACCACCAGGGAGAAGATACTCTGACAGGCAGGTTAGCTTGCTGCTGGGGTCCAGCTGATAGAACTGAGTGAGATAGGACTGAGTGAGATGGGCCCTGGAGCCCTCCTTCTTGCAATCCAGAATCCCTCAGGGGATTTCAGAGAGCAGGTTTCAGCCCAATGGCAGAACAACCAGTTGCTATAATGTGCACTAACCACCAGAGGGCAAATGCTCAATGCAGGAGCTGCCCCCTAGTGATCAGTGTGCTCCCAGAGTGGGAGCGCCACTCAGCCAGAAGCCAGGCTAATGGCTGGTGAGTGCAGTGGTGGCAGTGGGAGCCTATCCTGCATCTATGGCAGTCGGGCATTCCCCGAGGGCTACTGAACTGTGACAGGGCACATGACGAGCTGTGGGATCACCCGCCCCCCCCGAGTGCACAAATTTTGTGCACTAGGCCTCTATTATTGATATAAGATCTATGATCTTGGCAAAGCAGCATTTGATCAATTTGGTTGATGATCACAGGCATTATGGTAATACCTCCATAACTATTGATTAACTTCTTTGCAACACATCATTTTAATTAACACCAAAACTTCCTCTCCCTTTCTTCACATATTTACATTGGAGCATTTGCAGATCCTCCTATCACATGGAACCTACTTTTTACATCTTGATTCTGTGTTTATCATGCTATTTATTTTTAACATAAAACATTAGCAATTGTGACATAAGAGGAGACTTGAAAATAACTTGCACATTAGGCAAGCTTTTTGCAAATTCTTGGCTAAGTTAGCTGAAGTCAACTAAGCCTGGGTGAGTATTGAACCAGCCAGCTGAATCCAGCTCAAGTAGCCAAACCATAAAATCTTGTATTAAATAAATACTTCATGCTACGAAGTTTTGTATTGCTTTCTTATGCACCAAAAACTCACAAACCTACTGATCCTTTTCTTTTACAACTTACTTATCACTGCATCCTAATTCACTAAGATAGAATATACATTATATCAATTTTCATTTGTTATATGAAATATAACAAATTTCATATATATATATATATATATATATATATATATATATATATATATATATGTGTGTGTGTGTGTGTGTGTGTGTGTGTGTGTGTGTGTATTGCTAATATTTTGCACATTTTCAAAAGCCTTTCAAAATTTGTGTGATTGACTGAATTGTGTCCACTTAAATCCATATGTTGCAACCCTAACCTCCAACATCTCTGTAATTGGAATAGGGCCTTAAAGGAGGTAATTAAGGTTACATGAGGTCATACGGGCCATTATCTAATAGGACTGGTGTGTTCAGAAGAAGAGTAAGAGACACCAGGAATGTACACACACAAAGAAAAAGCCACATGAGGATACAACCAGAAGGCAGGCATCCACAAGCCAAGGAGAGAGGCCTCAGGAGAAACCCAATCTGCCAACACCTTGATTGTGGGACTCTGTAGCATCCAGAATCATGAGAAAATACATTTCTGTTATTTAGGTCACCATGTCTGCAAGTTTGTGGTATTTTGTCCTGGAAGCTCTAGCAGACTAAAATAGTTTGTATTATTGTGTTTTGTTTGCAGAAGAGGCAAATAAGCCTGAGAGGTATTTATATAACTGCTCCACAATAACCAGCTAGTATTACACAGAGACAAGATCCTAGACTAGTCATTTTGATGATGAAAACCAAGTTTTTAAAACCATATAAAGAAAACAAAATCAGCTGTTATTTTCTGCCTTGACAACACCAATACTAGCATATATACAATCTGAACAACAACAACAACAAAACTTAAAGCAGCTATTTAAAAAAAAATTCTACTTTTATCAAATAAAATAAAATGAAATATTGATGAAACTCAAAACAAGCACAAAAATGACTAATAAAAAGAATAGTAAGAAAGAAAGTAAAAGGAGGAAGATTGTAACTCCTGATCCATTGAGAACAGACTCTGAGGACCTCTTTAATTTCCTTTCTTCATATGATGCTTTATAATAACAGTTTTTGTCTATTATGCTAACTTCCTACTGTTTTATTTTTGGTTATTAATTCATTATGTGAGTTTTTTTCTCCTAAATGCTTCTGCTTATTTTCTGTCAATGAAATGATTGATAGGAGGTGGGTCCATTCCACTTCCAGGCCTCTGTTGCAAGAGCTCCATATCCAGGTAGGCCAAAAAGAGTATGCTGTTTGCTGTTTTCTTAATTTGCTAAATAGATTATATTTTCTTGTCTTTTGTTAATTAATTTTCTGGCATGGGGACATCAAATAGAGCTCTGAAAGTACCTATCAGTGCCTGGCTCTCCCTGGAAAAATAATATCATAGACAAAAGGTAGATTAGCACACTGGTATGAAAATGAAAAGTCAAATGAGAGAACTATTCTGTTCCCCAAATTAAACATTTCTCAAAAGAGATTGGTGATTAAAGCCAGTAGAAACACATTTAATAATCTTTACTAGAAAGTTTGGACAAACATTTGGCTTAATTAAAAATTAAATAAGTAGTGAGCATGATTACAACTCTTTCATTTTGGGACACACAAGTCATTTTTACACCACCAAAGAAATCGGAGATTATAATCGGAGATTATAAACTGAAACCAAAATTGGGGTGGTTGAGTTTGAGGTCATTGTCTTGCAAAACTGAAGAATAGATTTGTGGACAAAAATGGTTAAGAGAAGCAAAGTTTATTGAGAGAAGCCAGTCCTGGGAAAGGTGTAGCTGGGGTTCTAGGAGCAGGCCAGTGACCAGCTGTTACAGTCCTTTCCATGTTACAGTCAGATGTTACAGTCCATTAGTCCACGTGTAGAGCCCACATGAGGGCAGGGGAGCATGTCTCCTGCCATCAACCCAAGAATCTAGAGAGAAAAATGCCAGCTTTTTTGTGTACATGCTTACTAGCTTCTGATTGGTTCTTTCAAAAAATTTTGCCTTAGTAACATCCTTGGGATTGGTTTATATGCCTCACTGCCTTGTGATTGGCTATCTGCAAGCTGCCTATCTTGGCAATATCCATACCTCTTTAAAGTTCATGCCTCTTGTCCAGTGCACACCCTTCCTACCCATCAGTTGGGGTCCTTAGTAACCCTGCTGAGTTGGGTTCCTGGTTTTACTTCCTTCCTCCCCTCCCCACATTTACTACCTTGCTTCCTTCTGTCTCCTCAAACTAGGGAACAGTTAGTATAATATTTTATATAGCCTACTTAAATAAAATGCTATGATAAATTAGTTATTACTTACATAAATAGGTAAACTATTTTAAAATAATTTTGTTTTTAAGGTTGTATCAGTATGCAAAATTTGTATTTAGTAGATTCTGATTTTTATGCGTTTTTACATTTTTGTTTTTAATTAAATTGAACTTGACTGTTTTGGTAAAATTATTAAAAACAATTTTATCAAGAGAAGAATACAAAATTCTTTTAAAAACTAAGATTCCTGCATGTAAATTTTTCACACTTTTATAAAACATTTATCTTAAAGCTTACAACACATTTTTGAAATAATTCAATCTTTGCCTCTCAACAGTAACTATTACTTTATATACTTTATGTAAAATATTATACTACATGTCCCATAATATCACAGGTTTTATACTCTCAAATTTCTTTTATGGGACAAAAATGGCTTATGTGCCCCATTAACTTCATGCATTGGCTAATGTTTTCATGTGCCTTATGTTCAGATAACCAGTATAGAAGATTATGATTCATCAACAGTTTTGAACCATGACTTGACCTTTTTGAGTGTGTCTTGATTTTCTTACTAATTTGTGATAATTGTTCTTTGATAATGATCTTGTTCATCACAATCTGATTATACAAAATATGCATTCTCTTAGTATATTCAAGACTTAAAGGGATTAAGAAATAAAAAAGTTTAAGTAACTTGTCAAAAAACCACAACACTAGTAAGAAGCAGAAAAAGGATTTGAAACTATGTAAGTCTGAATAAATAATGGTGTTCTTAATTAAAATTATACTCTCCTGGGGTTGCTTTTCATTCCACGGAATACTTTTTCACTTGTTCTTGGTTACCCAAAATTTTACTTTGTTCTAAAATTAATTTTAAACATATATTATAATAAAATGTGAACAATTGTTTTTAGAGTAAAATATAAATTCTAAATGCTATCCTCAAGTTTTAAAAATTGAATCAATGTTTCAAAAAGGACAATTTTTCAAGCTAACAGCATTTAGATGGCAGGATTATTAAAAGAATGAATTTCTTTTTAAGGATTTTCAGCAATAGAAACTTTCATTTTTTAAGTCATAGACACACTGGTATACATAAAATTGAATGTAGATGACATTATGCCCATTGAGTCAAATGTACTTTCTGGAACATCTGTGATTACATTGTGGTAGTGTCTTGAATTGTTCTCAGGAGACTAGCTCACATTTTCAGATCTAGGCTTAGCCAAAAATTTCTGTGAACTCAGACTGGACTCTGATTTTACAAATCTTCTGGACAATTACTGAAAAGGGATTAGTCCCAGAGTGCTTGAGCCTCCTCCTTAATTTGGGAAAGAACTTCTGAACACAATATATTTATGTTTCCCTGGAGGACAGGGAGGGGAAACATTATAAGAGATACGAAGTGGAACACTAAGATTCAAACTCTTGCAAATGTTTAGTGACAAAATGAGACAAGGAAACAGAAAAGAAAGACTAAAAAAATATGAATTTTAAAAAAATTCTACCCTGGCCCGTGGTTCTCTAGGTTAACGCATAGTATATAAAAGACTGAGGGTTCAATTCCAGTCAGGGCACATACCTAGGGTGTGTGTGTGTGTGTGTGTGTGTGCGTGTATGTGTGCGCGCGTGCACGCGCTTTGATGCATATACTATGAAAATTTTACTTCATGTAATAAAATTACATTTATGCTCATGCAATCACTCTCAAAATCAGGATATAGACTAACCTATCACTATAAAGAAACTTCCTTATGCTAATCCTTCTAAGCCCCATCCTTTATCCAAACCCTAATGCTTAGCCATTTCTGTCTGATCTTTTGTTCATCACTATATTTTGTCATTTCAATAATGTGATATAAATGGAATCATGCATACAGTATATGAACTTTTGTAATTTCCCCCCCACTAAGCATAATGCCCTTTTCTTGATCAAAATTGTTTTGTGTATCAGTAATCTGTTCTTTTTATTGCTGAGTCATTATCCATTGTATGGATGTATTGTGGCTTTTTAAAATCATGCACATCCACCCCTTGAAGGACATTTAGGTGGCTTCCAGTTTGGTATATTGCAAATAAAGTGTCTTTAACCATCATATAAGGATTTTCTTATGAAAAAGAGTTTATTTCTCTAGGATAAACCCTCAGGAGTGTGATTGTTGGGTTGTAGGGTCAAAGTATGTTTAGTTTTCACAAACTGCCAGGCTTGTTTTCCAGGGGGGCTGCCCCACTTTCCACCTCCAGCAGAATCCGATGGGAGAAGCCCTTGCAGAGACAGTTGCAGATAGCTGCTATTTTAAGAAATGTAAAGTATAAAATGATTTCCGATCTGACTTCTTGGACAAAGGGGAGTTAGTCATGAAATGTATCTGGGGAAAATTGTTTCACCAAACACTGAGGCTGTGAAAGAAGGAAGTATATGATTCATTCTTATGCAAAATCCTGTTTCAGTTGATTGGCTAAATTGACATGCAATTTGGCTGCTTAGAAATTTATACATTACTTTCTGTATTAATCAGACCATATTCTTGTTTCTATTCAAAATAGACAACACACTTTATTGTGTGAATTCACCCTAAAAAAGCCAAACTACTTAGTATCTTCAAAGAGTCTTTTAAATATGGCCATTCATTAGCAATACTGGGGCAGGGAGACTCAATGTAGTGGAAGAAGCATTAGCAAGATTTGGAATGTAACAGGATCCCAGCAGGCAATTAAGAGTTGCTTTAAAATAGTTTCTATTTAAAGAACCCAAGTGTAACACATCTTGCATTATCTTCACAGTGAATAAAGACAGCCCCTGGAAACATCTTCATGGCTGCAGCCATTCTTCAAGGGAGGCATCCTAAGGCATAAAACTAATTTATTCCTAAATCAACAGCAAAAACAAACAAAACAAACCCTCAAACATGTTAATGCAATATTCATTTTTTCTATTAGGTTAATTCCAAAATCATAGACAAAAAGGAATTGAAGAAAAATGAGATGTCCAACCAAATGTTAAATGAGCAAGTGCTGTTCTTTACAGTGTAGCATCATTTGTGATAGTTAATGGAATCAAAGATTTTAGTTATTTCCTTTTTCTTGTCATTAAAATACTTCAAGCAAGGGAAATCATCCCTTTATGAAAACCACTTATTGTAAAACTTCCTTTTTATAGCTCTATGTATTTTCCCACACTAACCTTGTTTTGCCAACTAAAAACCAAATGAGCAGAAAGAGAAATATCCTGCATCACAATAAACAACTATTCAAAATTATGGATTTTTCTCTTGTGAAATGATAACAGAGACTTTGAGAGTTATTGTAAATAGAGTAAGTTTCAAAGAGCCAACAAAGGGACTGAAAAATGAAGACATTACACATACTCTCGTGGACCATGGAGGGGAGGCATGGGTTGAGATGGGCCAGCAGCTCCGGGAGCACAAGGCCTCCATCTGCTTTTTCATCAGGTGAGAATGAGGGTGATTGTTTGCCCTCCACTCTTCTGACTTTGTATCTTCACTCATTTTTTTCCTTCATATTTCACTTTTAAAAAATGTTTCATTTTGTAGTCATGTTGTGCCAATAGCTTATTTCTTCTTTCTCTAAATTTCACTTGTATTTTGGGGAAACTGGAAGTAGGCGTTCTCCACCAGAAAGCAATAAGTTTCCGTGACACACTATGAATAGCGATAACCACCACAACAAATTCCACCAAGAAGGGAGAGGTTTTCTTCTATAAGGGCAAGGACACCAAGAATGTTTTCATTTACGTTGTGCACCTTCAAGGTAATCACAGAAATAAAATAAATGCATCCCTGTCACTGATTATATTTCCCAAGGTAAGTCTATTATTATATCTGAACAACTGTAACTTATCAGCTTAAAACCAAATATAGATATTCTTATGCACCAGGGCACCTTTCCATGAGGATTAGAAATTGCTTTGTGATAGAAATTTATACCTAAGTATTTTAGAAGCAACCGTAGTAAAAACAAAACAAAAACATTCCTTTCATTACTGCAATACTCAACGGAAACGAGATTGTTTAAGGAGCATTGTAAAACAGGCGCTGCAGGGCCAGGTGTTTATCTGCCTCACTCTGTGGACATGGAAAGCCCAAGTTAAGCACATTTGACTGCATACTGTAAAACACTTAAGATCAAACTCGGGATTGGATGAGCTAGACACAATTACCGGTGTCAGCACTTTAAATATAGTTCTTGCTGAGAACACCTTCAAGATAGCTGCTCAGACCCATTCATTTTGCCAAGTAGAGGCAATAATTGGTAACCATCAGTGCACCTACAAACACCAGCTCCTCCGAGAACAACCCAGCATGATTAGCTCTCAGCAACTGGCTGCACTTTTGCTGACTTCTTGTGAGTGGTTTTTCACCGTCACAGAGAAAGCCACTGTAACCGAACACAGCTGATGACTCATTTCATGGCTTTCTGTCTCTTTTTAAGCTGTGTACTGGTTCTGTTTGAGAGAGAACAAGCAGCTATTTTTAATAAGAGGGTGGGTTTAACTGCTTTATTCAGAAAAAAAGAGCAAGGAGCATCTTTCAATCTTAACCTGTTAAGTGCAGAACATTTCTGGGTTTTGGTCCATAAATATAACTAAGTTTTACTTAAAAAAAAAAAAGAAAAAACTTCAAAGTGACCTTCAAACCTGTCTATACACTTTTGAGTGTTGCTTCAGAGTAAATGGAGAATTCAAATTGAGTTTCTTTACAGAATGTATTTTGGGAGGAGACATTTCTAGAGATTATGGATGGTTCAGAGGCAATTTAATGCTGGGTACACTTGGGGTGCTGTCTGATAATGAATAATGAGGACACTTTCATGTTCACTTGATATATGGTATTCAAATACAACTCAGTGAATATTTCTTAAGGAGAAGTTGTCAGCTGGAGTGGCTATCTATATGTGCAGTAATTGCCACAAAAGAGTTCAGTTTAAAATAATGTAAAATGAGGCCAATTTTCTTTTCTTTTAAAAGAAATGTATTATTTTACCTTAGAACTTCAGAAATGAACACTTGTCAATGTTAAAAATTAAATGTAAAATTTTAAAGGAAACATTAGTCTTTACTGTATCATGGAAAAAATTTTTTTTCTGATCTATATTTTACCAAAACAATGCAAATTTTTGTTTTAATTTTTAAATTTAATGGCCTCATATATGAATAGAAAATCTGAACGAGAGTGTAAGTTTACCATGAGCCAAGTTAATGACCAAACCATCTTCACACTTTGCTCCCAGCTTAAATCAAAATCAGAATTTTTATTAACTGCAATTTTTAAAAATATATTTCTTTATTGGAAATATATGGAAGGGAGAAGGAGAGATAGAAACATCAATGATGAGAGATAATCACTGATCTTCTGCCTCCTGCACACCCCCTACTGGGGGTTGATTCCACAATCCAGTTATGTGCCTTCGCTGGAATCGAACCTGGGACCCTTCAGCGCGCAGTCTTACACTTTATCCACTAAGCCAAGCCGGCTAGGACATTAACTGCAATTTGAAGTAGTCATATAAATTGAAGACTTACTGCAAGTATGGGTGTGTGACTGTATCTGTGTGTGAATGTGTGTGTGTGTATGTCCGTGGGCATGCAAGTCAGAGTATATCAATTTTTGCTGTTTGTTTGATACATATCAAAGATAAAGTATTTTCTTTCAGTTTTTTTTACATATTTTGTTTTATATTTGATTGTTTATTTTATATTTCTATGAAGTAAGTAGTTATTTGAAAATAATAAAACATTATAAATATTTTATATTGTGTTTCCTGCTGCTGTTATTAAGTACTTATTTTTTAATGTGAAAGTTTCAAAGGAAGTCTGGGCCACTGATGTAATAACCAAGAGTTCAGATTTAATAACTGTAACACATGTTACCCCAGTCTGATTTCTTGGCTATTATAAATTTATAGTACAAATAAACCTTTTATTCAGAAATCATTACTTTTTCAATGATGACAAGTCATTTTACTTAAACTTCAATTCTCTTGTTTAGTCCTCTTCATTTCCCTTATTTGATTTATTTTCCCACAGCTCTTACTCCTCTACAAAGATGGTGTTGGAAAATATTTGCTCAATGAAAGGATAAAACAGGGGTTTGACATTAAAAATGTGATATACAGTGGTGCCTCGCATAAAGAACGCCTCGCACAGCGAACGCTGCACACAACGAACTTCGTTTCACACAACGAAGTCGCCCGAGCTTCCACGACCGCTTTGCCCGAGCTTCCACGACTGCTTCGCCCGAGCTTCCACGATCGCTGCCGATGTATTGCATCCTTCCGCGCAGGCACTGCAGGCAGTTGTTAGTCACTGCGCTTAACTTAAGTACGTATCGCGGCAATCGTTCTTCATTACGAATTAAATCACGCACGTATCACGGCAGTCGTCCTTTTAAGTTAAACTCAATATTTTTTTTATATCATGGCTTCTAAAAAAAGCAGGAAGGTGATTTCTGTTGAAATGAAACAGGAAATAATTAGAAGGAGTGAATGTGGGGTAAAACAGTGTGACCTTGTCAAAGAGTTTGGCCTCAGCAAGACCACCATTTTCACCATTTTGACAAATAAGGATGCAATCAAATCAGCCAAAGTAGCCAAAGGAGTACTATCAAAACCATTTCATGAAAAACATAGGTCTTCAATCCACGAGGAAATGGAGAGGCTATTAGCGATTTGGATTAAGGACAGGCAGGTGAAAGGTGACGTAACAACCCAAGATATTATCTGTCACAAAGCCAAGAGAATTTATGACAATCTAAAGACAAACGTCCCTGGAAGTAGCAGCAATCAAGATAATGAAGAAGAATTCAAAGCCAGCAGGGGGTGGTTTTTTAGATTTAAGAAAAGGTGTGGAATCCACAGCGTTACTATGCATGGTGAGGCTGGCAGTGCTGACAAGAAAGAAGCAGAAAAGTTCTCTATTAACTTTCAAAAATGTATTAAGGATGAAGGATACTGCCCACAACAAGTGTTCAATGCCGATGAAACGGGTCTTTTCTGGAAAAGAATGCCGAGCAGAACCTTCATTACAAAAGAGGAGAAGAAATTGCCAGGACACAAAGCCATGAAGGACAGACTTACCCTTATGTTTTCGTCTAATGCCAGCGGAGAACTCAAGATCAAACCTCTATTGGTTTATCACTCTGAAAATCCAAGAATTTTCAAGAAAAATAACGTTATTAAGTCCAAACTGCCCGTCCATTGGAAGTCCAATCAAAAAGCCTGGGTGACCCAAGTTATCTTCAACGAATGGATTCTGGAAACCTTTGCTCCTGCCGTGAAGAAATTCTTGCTGGAAAAAGAACTGCCGCTCAAAGCCCTTCTGATACTTGACAATGCCCCTTCTCACCCAAAAGACCTAGAGGAAATATTGCAGGAAAATTATCCTTTTATCAAGGTGCAGTATTTGCCACCAAACACCACATCCATTCTTCGGCCAATGGATCAGCAAGTTATTGCGAACTTTAAAAAACTTTACACTAGAGCCCTCTTTGATAAGGTGTTTGAAGAATGCGAGTTTGGTGGAGACAATATGACTGTCTGAAAGTTTTGGAAGGAGAAATTTGATGTCCTTATGGCAATACGACTTATACAGAAGGCCTGGGAAGAAGTGTCACAAAGGACCCTCATTTCTGCTTGGAAGATGCTTGTGCCTTCGTGGACCCAGGAAGAAGCAGTAGTTGATGACACAGAAGTGGTGAAGGACATCATCACAGTGGCCCAAAGGTTGGAATTAGAGGTAGAGGAAGAGGATGTAGAGGAGCTTATTGAGGAACACGAAGAAGAGCTGACAACTGAAGAGCTCCAAGCACTTCTGGTCCAGCAACAGGACAATGCTCAAAGGGAAGCGTCATCTGATAACGAGGAGCAACAATCAAACAATCAACCAATCCCAACTGCTGACATCAAGAACATCCTGGTCAAATGGAAAGCAGTTCAGGAGTTTACCAATGCCCACTATCTGGATTCAGCTGAAGCAAACAGGATCAACGATCTTTACTCCCATACTCTTGTCCATTATTTCTGGCAGATGTTGGAGAAAAGAGAAAAACAAACGACTTTGGACAGGTTTTTCATGAAACCATCGGCCAAAAAGCAGAAAATGGATGAAGATGTGCAAGATTCGGTAGACTCTACTTAGTCTGTCTTAAAATTAAAAAAAAATGTGTTTTTTTTTTAAATTATGTTTTTAGATGTATCTAAATAAAAATAATAACAAAAAATTTATCTTTTTTTATGTCATCTTAGCATATTTTATGCTACAGAACGAATTATTTTTTTTAATATGTATTGTTATGGGAAAACGCGTTTCACATAACAAACTTTTCACATAACAAACTTGCTCCTGGAACTAATTAAGTTCCTTGTGTGAGGCACCACTGTACATATAAGCATGTAAGTTCATATGCTATCTTTGGACCTTTTATTATAATACATTACTTTTAGAGACACAATCTATTTGTATTGCTATGAAGTAACTTTACAGATTTATAATACTCTAGCATTTATGTCTAAATAGTAAGAGGAACTATTTTTGTCAGAATTGTTTTTCATATACTCTCCTTAAAGCTTACATAATATGAATTTACTCTAGTTTTAAAATATAGATTTCCTGATGTGCATATGGTGTTTTGTTGAATTGTACACTTGGAAACTGTATGATTTTGTGAACAAATGTCACCCCAATACATTTAATTGAAAGATAAAATAAAAGTGAAGACAATAAATATAATGCAGATACCATTTAAATTTTCTTCATTCCTTAAATAAACCATAGATCCTCATTAACTTTGTAGGTATTATGAATCTGTGTAAATAATTGTGAGATTTAGAACTCTTCTTCTGGAATAAGAGAAGCTAATGAAGCCTATAATTAAAATAATTGAAAGGGAGATTAAAAAAAACGTATGCACAAAACAAGCATATATATATAAAAACCTTAACAGTAATAATAATAAAAAAAGCACACATGGCTTTATAAGGTTTATAGGTCACTTTTATTAAGCTTTCAAGGAATAGCCTCTCCTTCATGCTCAATGCTTAAGAGATTTAAGAGTAAGAAAATATCCCTAACAGTTTTTTTTTTTTAATATTTGATTTGTTGATTTCAGAGAAGAAGGGAGAGGGAGAGGGAGATAGAAAAATCATTGGTGAGTGAGAATCATTGAGTACAATTTTAGTGTCTATTCAAGACAATTCTTTTTACGGTTGCAATTGCATGTTGTAATATAATGAGTTGAACTTTTCATTGAAGTTCGGTGTGATAACCCTTAGATTGGGTTTTCACTAATGGTATACTATACAAGCATTTAGTCAAGCCAATATCAAGTCTTCAGAAAATAATTTTAAGGACATTAAACAATTATCTCTTTTAAAATATGTACTTTACTGTGATAAGAACACCTAAAGTAAGGTCTACCTATTTAAAGTGTGCAATACAATATTGTTAACTATAGCTACAATGTTGTAGAGCAGATGACTAGAATTTATACATCTTGCGTTACAAACTTTATACCTGTCGATTAGCACCTACTCTTCTCTTAGCTGCTATAACAACTATTTCAGATAAGTCATATAAGAGAAGTCATTTTAGAGACGAAAGTTAAGGATTGATCCTCTGCTAACCTAGTACAATGAAATAGCTCTCTTGACTTTTATGTGCATGGAGTGTCACCATAGTAGGGTGAGAAAAATCAGTGTCCATTAGAATTCCCTCATAGGTGCATCTTTCCTAAATGGTAAAGTTTCACTTTATGTAAATAGTCAACCTTTCTCTGGTTACCTGCTTGCATTTTCATGTTGCAATATTCTTATGGCAAAATCATTAAAAATTTGAAGTGTTCTGTTCTCTACTCAGTAGCCTTAGCTACTAAAACTTAACTACTAAAAATTCTTATCAGCCCAAAGAAAATGATGATATGATCCTTCCATACTCTGTACCTTATCCAAAATTGAAAGTAGGGGGAATTCACCCCTGACCTCCCTGGCTGCTTCACTGTGCTTTCTTTCTTTGGATACTTGGGTGATTTTATAATGTTTTCCTTCCCATCTTTACTAGTAACCTCTACTCTCAGATAAAAATATCTGAAGTTAATTTATGATACATTATGAAACACTCATTTAAACATTTTGTGTTATTCTCAGGGAGATTTGTATTTCATGAAGTTGAATTTCATCATGGAATACAGCTTTAAGAGTAGTGTCAGTGGTACGATAGATGAGGCATTGTTTGGAAGTAATAATGGCTTTCCTACGCCTTCAGAAATAGCAGTATGTCCAGCCCTGGTTGGTTTGGCTCATAGAGGTTTGCCCTTTGGACTGCAGGGTCCTGGGTTTGATTACAGTCAAGGGCACATGCCCGGGTTGTGGACTTGATCCTCAGTGGGGAGCGTGCAGGAGGCAGCTGATCAATGATTCTCTCTCATCATTGATGTTTCTCTTTATCCCTCTCCCTTACTCTCTGAAATCAATAAAGTACATTGAAAAAAAATAAATAGCAGTATGTCCATGCATGGAGTGTCTGTTCATGAGGTGAGTGCTCCTTAGTATCTATAAAGGTGTTGCATAGGGAAACACCTGTGGGAAAGGTAGAGGAAAGTGAAAGAGTACAGGCAGTCTATGACAGAAGCAAATATACTTTAAAAGTTGCAATAATATGTCATGAATCAAAATGCAAAATTTACAACTGCCAATTTAAAGCTCAACCATTTCTCTCTTGTCCACAATAACTCTCATATCAAACAATAACGTTTTGTTTCTTAATTTTTTAAAGCCGTGTTTAAATAAAATTTACTCAGAGGATTAGCATGCAAAACTGAATGCATGGAGAAGGTCCATGCATTCTCAGAATTTCAGAGTAAGTCTAACAAATCTACTGCTTCCCTGTTTTACAGGCTTTCCAGAGCTCTGCTCTGCAGATATTACACATCTGGCTTTTGGCCTGTGCACCTGATGCTATCTCAAGAAAAGTTATATAAATTAAAGACAGACCCCCAAATGCTCTTTTTTCATTCAAACCAACAGAATATATGTACATAAGACAACAAAAGGAGTTAGGGAAAAAGGTAAGGGACATTAATAGTATTAAGCTAGGAAACTAACAAAATAATGGCAATGTAAAATAAATGGTGTGAACAGAACAATGAAAATATAAATTAGAGTGGAAAAGATATTGTGTAGGCCAAGAAGAACTTTGAAGTCACCTTCTTCTATTTATATCTGTGACTCTGGTCATTAGTTCTTTCTATTTTGTTGTTTTTTAAATAGTGAGAACTTGGCACATTTGCCAAAATTGATATCACTTGCTTTATTTCTATTGTCTCTGTTGTAGAATCATGGCACCTGTTATCAATAAATACATAAAATCTATGAAATCCATTGGTGTATATAGACATCATAGTACAAATGAATTTGCAACATGTGACATACAAGATGAACAATTTAAACATCAACATGAATTATAACTACAACAGATTAGAACATATGAAATATAATTAAATTCATGACTTCAAAATGATACAATTTTTAAGTTACTTTTAAATGTATCCTCAATAATATCTCTTATTCCCCATTGATATCACTTGCAATATATATTATTGATTATTTTTACAGAGAGGAAGGGAGAGGGATAGAGAGTTGGAAACATCAATGAGAGAGAAACATTGATCAGCTGCCTCCTGCACAACTCACACTGGGGATGTGCCTGCAACCAAGGTACTTGCCCTTGACCGGAGTCAACCCTGAAAAATCAACTGAAGACTAGCCAGAGAGAACTTTGATAACCAAGGACAGAAAGTGGAAACCACATAGAGACTGGCTGTTCTTGATCCACCCAACACGCACCCTTCTGGAAAATTCCTTCTGAAAAGCCTCACTGTTGCCCTCTGCCCTCTTCAGCACCCCTGCGCTCAGCTCCTTAGCAGCTCAGGTCATGTCTCTGCCACTAGAATCTGTACTGGCTGTGACACCTCCTCCCTGCCTCGATGGGTAACAGTCCTTTTTAAGCACATCACGCTGCCACCACTAAGCACCCTGCCTGCCTCCTCTGCTTTCTCCATGGTGTTGTAAGAACAATTAAAAGTGCAGCTCTGGACCCATCGTTTTGATTCCAGACAACAAGCATTCTTGTCACCTGTGGCTGCCAGCCCCCACCCCTCCTTTCAAGTCACAGGAGGCAGTCACTTAAGATCTTAGCTTTCTCTCTGTTCATCCACTCATCCTGTCCCTAGCTTTCCCATTATTTCACAATCCAATCCCGCCTCCCAGTCCTGGGGCAAATGCTGCCTCCTCCATGAAGCCTGCCTGCATGCTTTGCACATTTCTGAGGCAGCGACTCCTTTCCCAGACCCAGGTGCTGGTTGTTTGTTCCTGCAGGAACCGCGCATGTGCACCAGAAGGGTGCTTGCGGAAGAGCTGGCTCTCAGTGCTGGCCGAGTGGCCACTCTAGGTTCAGCCCAGTTTAGAATGTCAAGTGCATTGTCTTATTCTGTTCAGTCTTTCTCTGATCTTTCCCTTCTTCTCCTGATAGTGGTAATTCAGTGTTTTCCTTCTCAGCTTTCTAGAGAGCCAGGAGTTCACCACCTTGCCTGAAGGACAACCTGGATCCTATACTCTTGATGAAACAAGGACTCCACCCACTGGCTTGGAGACAACAAAAAAGACACTCCACCTGCAGTCTCTGAGCAGGGACCACAGAGGATCCGCTGGTTTGTCTTTAAGAGGCTCTTTGTAATCCTGATGGAACAGAGGCGCTGGCACTAACCTTCAGGTCATGGCCAGTGTTCTGGGCCCATGAAGGAAAGAACCAGTGTTCTGATTTCTACCACCTGATACACTGGGGACAAGGCAGAGACATTTTCCAGGAGTACTATGCTGATGCTGTGAGAGTAAGTGAGGCAATGTTGTAAAGGCAAAGGAATAAAACCTCTAGGACACACACACACACACACACACACACAGCAAGATGTAAATAAAAGCAATGAATTAAACATGCACCCTGCCTTTTCTATACAAACTATAGTTCAGTGTAACCAAACACCTAATGATGAAAGTTTAATCTTAGAAAAATATTCTCCTAATAATTGAATAAATTATTGAATTTATAAATCTGTTTCAAAGCCCTCCTGTATTGATGTATCTAGGCAATGACTATCAATTGCTGATAACCAGTAAACCAAACAGCATGTACCTTCTGATGAATAATGCAATAAAAACTATAAAGGATTCTTATCAAAAACAAAAGCAAAACTTGTGTCTGATAAATCCTCTAGATATGACTGTACTTTACAGGAACTATAGTAGTGTCAGGATTATGCTAAGTGATACCACAGAGACATTAAGAGTATACTGAGACTCTTCAGGACAACCAACTTTGTTCTTTACAAAATAACAGCCAAAGAAACAGAAATGGAAAAGAACCTATAGATCAAAATATACAACAGGATTATCAACAGTGGATAGCTGACAAAATTTTTTTTTAAAAATTTAAGTTAATCATGAAAAATTGCCCACTGAATGTGTATTTGACAAATTGTAATTGTAATTCATGTTAATATTGTATTTTATTTTAAATAGAAGTTTTTTTATTTTATAAATGTATGCTGAAATATGTAAAGACTAATATTATATTTGGGATTTGCTCCCAAAAGTTTTGAGGGTGTGGTGAAAAAGAGTATTAGTAAAATTAGCCATAAGTTGATTATTGTTAAATTTAAGTAATAATACATAACAGTGTTTTATTATATTAGTCTCTGCACTTTTGTTTATATTTGAAAATTTTCATGTTAAAAAACAATGCTGGATGTACATTGTCCTTACAGGAAAGATTAACTTTCATTGTTGCCTATATTACATATGGTCATTGCTCATTGTTGTAAAGAATTATTGAAAGCATAAAAGAAGTCTGATATTACTTGGATATATTTATTTTTATTAGAAATAGAAAATAAATACAAATAAATAAGGAACTTTATGCACAAAATTATAGTTTTTGACCCAGTGCTAATTGGAAAAGGAGTTCATCTCTTTCTATAAGGTAATCCTATCTAATAAAAGAGTATATGCAAATTGACTGCCACTCCAACACACAAGATGGTTGCCCCCATCTGGTCAAAGATGACTTACCACATGTGGACATAAGATGGCTGCCACAAGATGGCTAGCAGAGGAGGGCAGTTGGGAGGGACCAACCTACAGGGGAGGGCAATTAGGGGCAAACAGGCTGGCAGGGGAGCAGTTAGACATCAATCAGGCTGGCAGGGGAGTGATTAGGGGGTGATCAGGCTGGCAGGCAGAAGTGGTTGGAGATAATCAAGATGGAAGGCAGGCGAGCAGTTGGGAGCTAGCAGTCCTGGATTATGAGAGGCATGTCCAACTGCCAGGTAGGATCAGGTCTAAACAGGCAGTCAGACATCCCTCCAGGGCTTCCAGATTGGAAAGGGTGAAGCTGGGCTGAGGAACACACCCTCTGTTCATGAACTTCATGCACAAGGCCTCTAGTTTTTATAATAAATATGCCCCACGTTTTTTTCTTCTAGGATTCAATGTCTATGGGGAATCAATATCTCAAATTCAGAACATAAACTCTGAAGAAGAAATTAACTTCATATATATATATATATATATATATATATATATATATATATATGTAATCTTGTCTTGGTGAGAATATACTTTAAATAAATATATACTTGTAGCCCAGCTCTATGTTTTATATTAAAAATTTGTCTTTATATGTTGTATTTTCTCAGTTTCATTGGTTTATGTCTTTCTGCCTTTATTAATTGTTTTACTCAAAATATTTTGATACAAGTAGACAGTTGGCATATAAAAACCATCACTTTCACTCCAAGCAGGGATTTATTTGTCTTTGCTACTTAAGGATAATCATCTGTCAACTTCTATACATCTCTTTTCTGTTTGTGACAATATATCAGACTTAAGAAAAATCACAGTTATAGTACTTTCCCCAAAGAAAATCTACATTTTTATCTTCATTACATATTATCTATAAACATGTTATTTGTTGCATATTAAAAAAAAAACTATTCAAACAGCAAAAATTGGAGACAAAAAAAATCTTTCTCCACTGCTACTTTATATGGATTCTGTTCATGAATGATGAAACCAACTTTTAGCCTACAGACTAGTTATTCTACTACCTGTACAATGTTTAGATTCAGTATTGCATCCCTGCCCTGGAAATGAGGCATCCCTCTGTCTAGAGAGATAGGCCCTCAGGAAAAAACTTGGGAGATTGGGTACTCTTTCTTTGGTATTTACCAGCCTGTCTCTAGGGACAGAAAGATATTCTGCACAAGTTAAACAGGTCATACAGAGATGAATAAAGCTCATGCAAAGATAAGTAGAGAAAATATCATCTGGAGTAAATTTAACCAAGGGATCTCCAATGAAAGTTGTATTGTGTCCAAATTGATGCCTATATATTAGGCCTATAATCAACTAGTGGTTTTCTTTTTAAACACTGAGTGGTTATATTTATATATATTCAAAATAATCTGGGTCAAATAAAGTTAATTGAAAATAAATTTAAACTTCTCCATTAAAATACAGAGTTTGCACATGTCTCTTATTCAAGAGGGAATTTTAGTTTCCTGATGGTAGAAATTATAGATGAGAGATCATTTTCAGTGAACACATTTCTAAAAATACCTTCCTTCCCAAGCACAAATATAGTCATTAATAAATGAATGGAACAAAATTGAGTATTGTGATGCAACTGGTAAATTCCTATACTATGCGGTTAATAGCAAGTTACTCCAGCTATATATTTAAATTTCAAGTATAATGAGATATGAAATAATAACCTACACTTACAGAGAATCCAAAAGTAATCATTATTGAGAAATTCTTAAAAAATTGTGTGCAAAAAATCTTATTAAATACAGTGAGATAATACTTAAATATCAATCTGATTTAATACAATTTCTGACATAATACTATTATAAGAATCTTATTATAATTCTGTATAGTGTTAAAATATTTAATTCTTTAAATACATTAATATTTTATTACATCACTAGTATATTAAAATGTTTTTAATATACTAGTTATCTTTATAGTTGATATGGTTTATATTTAGCAAAAACAAGTCAACATAACATAATTCTTACCTAAAGATATTAGTTATCTATGGATAAGTCAACTTGCATTCGGCCTATAAAGAATGCTTTGACCTGAAATTTTTTTTCTATTCAATCATTTGGCCCATCAACATCTAATATAATACCCACCATAGCAATTGGAAAGGCTGCTCTTGCTTCAGTCTCCTCTTGTGATCACTGACAGTGATGGAGGGAAATTCAGGAGTCTAAAGATATCCTTCCTTGATTTCCAGCTCCATTTTTGGTCATTAAATACGCTACCATACTCAAATTTACATGTCAATACCTTTTGAGAGGAAAAAGTAGCCCTTACATAACAACAATACAATCTAGGTACAGAGCAAATAAAAGTTTGTGTATAGCAAAGAGAATCAGAGGTTACTAGGATGACATACACATTCATTTTTAGTTCTTACAAGATTTCACTCTGCTTTTATTTTTGATCAAACAAGTAAAAACCAAAACACAACTCTATGAGTTTGATCATTTATACAGATTGTTTTGAGGCATTTTTATGTCTAGCTTGTTATCCATGTCTGCAAATAGACTGGCAAGTGATAAAACAAGTATAGCAAGATAAATTTATTTAAAGACTCTTTGCTCCTTCCCAGATATCTTTGTAAACAAAATCAATGCTGTAGAGAAAGACTGAACTCTCATGTGCTTAAGTTCAAGGACCTCAGAGACACTCTGTAAGGTATTCTGAACTCAATAAAAAGAAATTTTTAGCTAAAGCAGATGCATTTAGAATAGATAAAATGTAACATTTCCCTGAAAAATCCCTACAATTTCTATGGAAGTTGGAAAATAACACATTTATTTTCATCAACACATCAAATTTATGAACTCTATAAGATGTATACATCCTTTTTGAATACCAAAATCTGTTTTTGATGCCTAAGAATATTTATTTGTGACTTTTATCTTATTATGCCAATTTGTCTTTGTATTTGAGATATTTTATGAAATAAGAAAATAGCTTTCTATTGTGACACATAACTAGTGAGTATTGGCAAGACATATATTCAGTTCCCAGCATTCAACCAACATATTTGTGACGTTGCCCTAGCTGGTTTGGCTCAGTGGATAGAGCATCAGCTGGAGGACTGAAGGGCCCCAGGTTTGATTCTGGTTAAAGGCTTGTACCTTGGTTGTAGGCTTGATCCCTGGCCAACTCAGTGTGCATGTAGGAGACAACCAATCAATGAGTCTCTCTAACATTCATGTTTCTCTTTCCTCTTCTCTACCACTTCTCTAAAAATCAATGGGAAAATATCCATTAGGTGAGAATTAACAAAAAAACAAAATTAGTGATATACATCACACTTTTCATAAAGCAAGTCAGCTATTGAACCTAAAGTTAAAATGTCTATACTTTCTAAGAAATATAAAATGTTGCAATTTGGACTTTTGTTATTAAGATGCTTTCTTATTCAATTTCTTTAATTAATTGTTGACTTTTTTATTTAAATCACAAAGATATTTAGATTATTTAAGAGAAAATAATTTTGTGTTTTACTTTATTCTATGGTTTTATTCATTAGCACCTTGGCTGTCACATTATATTTTTGCAAGTATTAAAAATAAGTCTCTTTAGTTTACAGGGCTTTTGCTATCTATGTTTTGGGGTGCCATCTTTTTCTTTATAATTACTAATTAATCTGTTTGTTTTATATATTCAGTACATTCAAAACTTTATACTTATTAAGTTTTACACAAAAGAACTTTTGTGTATGATAAACTGTATGTTACATATTAATGTGACATATATCAGCAATAATTTTAAATATATTTTTAAAATTTAAATGTATTTCAGAACTAATGATAAGTAATTAATTTGCTAATAACCTGGAAACTAATCATTATAAAAATTAAATTATGTTCTATAACATATTTCATATTATCATTAGACATTTAAAAATTTCCTCAGGCTCATAATGACAGAATATCAAATCCTATATAATAAAAGACTAATATGCAAATTGACCAAATGGCAGAAAGAGAGGTTGCTATGATGCACACTGACCACCTGGGGGCAGATGCTCAAAGCAGGATCTGACCCCTGGTGGTCAGTGCGCTCCCATGAGGGAGAGTTGGTCAGCTAGAAGCCCTGAGCCAGGCTCTTGGCTGGTGAGCACAGCAGTGGTTGTGGGAACCTCTCCTCCTCCATTGTAGCTCTAAGGATGTCCCACTGATGGCTTAGGCCTGCTCCTTTCAGGGGGAGTGGGCCTAAGCCGTCAGTTAGACATCCCCGAAGGGCTCCAGAACTGTGAGAGGGTGCAGGCCAGGCTGAAGGACTGCTCCCGCCCCCCACCCCAGTGTACACATTTTGTGCAATGGGCCTCTAGTGTATTATCAGATGATTTAAAAATAATCAGGTTTAAAAAATGAGCAGCACAACAATGTAATGTGATATAAATTAGAATGCTAATTATGTAATAGCATATTAATTATAAACATTTATGTTACACTCTACATTGGCTGAGGGATTCTACATGGATTGTTTATTTAATATCTAAATAATAATTGTATACACACTCAAAATTTTTAAAAAAATATGTTGTATTGATTTTTTACAGAGAAGAAGGGAGAGAGATAGAGAGCTAGAAACATCGATGAGAGAGAAACATCGACCAGCTGCCTCTTGCACACCCCTACCAGGGATGTGCCCGCAACCAAGGTACATGCCCTTGACCGGAATCAAACCCAGGACCTTTCAGTCTACAGACCGACGCTCTACCACTGAGCCAAACCGGTTTTGGCCACATTCAAAGTTTTAAACTCTTTGTGTGTCTATGGACTATTTAATTTTGGTAGAATTCAATATTGTTATCAGTAATATTGAAAAAAAGTACATCACAAGATTGTTGACAATTAACTGATATCAAACATGTACTTAGTATATATCAATACATTCTAATTATGTTAATAAAATTATAACATTATTAGAATTTATGTTATTTTATGTCATTATCTAGACCTCATATTTTCAGAAGCCATTCTTGTTCTCTTAGTATCAAAATAGTAATCATAGATGCTTATATTTAAAAAATCTTCCATAAGCCAATATAAAAAATTTCAAACATAATTAGAATGCCATTGTATTCAATAATTGTGAAAACAGTCATAGGTGTAGGAAGAGCCAAAAATTAACTACATTGATGAAATCATCAACTCTGATTTTGCTTTCTGGCACTGATATGCTTGCTGCTCCATGCCTAGAACTTTCAAAGATTAATTAAATCTAGGCATTAAGATAACTATGTTGTTCTGTATTTTATTTTCCACCTTTTCTTTACCCAACTCCTCACTGTGCACCTCAACAATAACAATTATATTTTTGGGAGCAATTTAAAATGATGACAGCTGAGCCTAAAATGCACATAATGATATAGATGCACTGTTCTTTAAGTGTAAATAAATTTTCCTGGTTTTCTAGGTATTAGAAAAAGACAATTGACATTTTCAAACTTGTTTAAATGCTTTGAAATTATAATGTGTATAAAGGCAACCATAATGATTCATTTATGAATAGCTGTGGTGCACACTCAGCGAGATAGAACCTCCACTTCTCATGACTGCAACCAAAAATATTGAACTGCCTCTTCCTCAAGCTTCCAGGGAGAGGAATAGCTTCACAGGAGGTGCATGACATGAGCATTTTTATTCTGAACCCGGCTACACATGCTGAGGCTTAGTTACAGGTGACTGAGGTGGACAGGTGAAGACTCCCTTCTTTACCCATACTCAAATGGTGAGGTGGAATCTACCTTGTCTATGGTACCTGAGATTACTGGGACCCTGATCAGCCTTGCCCAACTCCTAAGATGGTGGTTCTATACATGGAGACTCAGAAAAGGCCTCAAGCTTTTGCCCTCCACATCTTCAACCATAGAGTACTCAGTCCTTAAAGCAATTGTGCCACTCAGAGAGAAGCACCCACTACCCCCATCTCCAGCTCCAGAGATGTGGTTCAGAGATTTTGCCGGAGGCCAAGGGGGTGGGGTAGAGGGGGGAAAGCAAGTCATAAAACAGCTCCTAATTTTGTCCCAAATAAACTCTATTGCAAGAAGTCGCTGAGAAAATCAAGCTAAGACAACAAAAACAAAGTTTTGGTGAAAGAGAATTGGGAGGAAATTAGTAGGTTCATTGGGCATAGAAATTAAATTATATGCCAACTGCTTTATATGAGAGAAATATAAACAAGTGGAGGGAACCCATTTAGGGTCAGAAAAGCCTCAAACACCCATCTCAGAAATTAATTCCTCAACAGAGTCTAAATCTGATTGGTTTGTCTGGGTATCTATTTATGCCCCGGCACATTTTTAATATTATAGAAGAATCAGCTGACAATTACTGAAACATAACAGCTGGATAAAGTCAGGAAAAGAGACAGTGGAAAACAGCCTGGCAAAACCACTGTCAAACCAGAGTGACTGTGGACAAACTCTGTATTCCTCTGCAAGGGCAGCCATCACAAAGTAACATAAACAGGTGGCCTTAAAGCACAGAATAAATTGTCTTATAGTTCTGGAGGCTAGAAGTCTAATATCAAGGTGCAGGTCCTGTTGATTCTTTTATAGGGCCCTAGAGAGAGAGGGTCTGTTCTATGTCTCTCATCTAGCTTCTGGTGATCTCACACATTTTTTAAAATATATTTTATAGATTTAAAAAAATATATTTTGTTGAGTTTTTACAGAGAGGAAGAGAGAGGGATAGAGAGTTAGAAACATTGATGAGAGAGAAACATCAATCAGCTGCCTCTTGCACATCCCCTACTGAGGATGTGCCCATAACCAAGGTACATGCCCTTGATGGGAATCGAACCTGGGACCTTTTAGTCCCCAGGCTGACGCTCTATCCACTGAGCCAAACCGGCTTTGGCATCTCACACATTTTGATGCTCCTGTCTTCTTGGGGAGCACATGAGATGGAAAATTTGTAAAGAGGACATTCTGAGAAAAGGGAAGTGTGTGAAAGGCCACCTGCCCTGTTTATTGGAATTCTGACTTAGGGGAGACTTAGGGGAGTGTCGAAAGTGGGGCCCCTAATTATTCTTTGACCTTTCCAAATAAGCCTGTGCATGTGCAGACCGCTGGTTGTTGTCAGGAATCCTTATGCTTAATCCCTGGATGCCCTTGCCTAGAGGACAATGTAAATATATGTGTCCTCCCAAGATTACTCACCCTACTGATTGTATCTGAAAGGTAAACTTTATCTCAAACTGCAATAAAAGCCTGGCTAGGCAGGCAGTTGAGGTTGCCTGGTCCCTCCCTTAGCCTCTCTTTCACAGCTAACAAGTCAGAGTAATCCATTCATCTATTGCTCAGGGTCTGCTGGTCATCCCTGGCATTGTTTTGTAGAAACATCATTCTTAATTTTTTTGCCTTCATCTTAATGTAACTCCTCCGCGCCCCCCCCCCCCCAATTTCTTCTTTTTTATAAGACACCTATTGAGTTAGGGAACCACCCTACTCCAGTTCAACCTCATTCTAACCTAAGTACATCTGCAACTACCTTATTTCCAAGTAAAATCACATTATGAGATACAGGGAATTAGGATTCCATCATAATGAATTTTGGAGGAAAAAAAAAATAGATTCATAACAGCCCCCAGAAGAGCAACACCAGAGGCCAAAAATAAAGGGAGATATAAAATTTCAAAAATAATAGTAAAAACTCCAATAATCTCCTTTTAATAATAGTACAACTAGGCAGAAGAACAACAAGGACATAGACTCGAACCACTGTAAACTAACCAGACCTAACAGACATCTATAGGCCCTTCCACTGAGCAATAGCAGGATAGATATTCTTCCCTAGAGCACATGGGACATTCTCCTGAGAGTTATAAAAGACAACTCAAGTATATATTTCTTCCTCAGTGATCTCTAACCATATGCCAGACTATAAAAAGTTCCCAATAAATTAAAAAAGTAAATAACTATATGTAGTATGCTTTCCAACCAATGGAATGAAATCAGAAATCAATAGCAGAAAAAATTTTAGGAAACTCACAAATATGTGCAAATTAAAAAATATATATATTTCTAGTTTAGCCCATGGGCTTGGTGGTTGATAGTCAACCTGTAAACCAGAAGGTCATGGTTGGGTTCTGATCAGGGCATATGTCCAATTTGTGGGCTCACTCCCCAGTGTGGGATGTGCAAGAGGCAGCTGATCAGTGATTCTCTCTCATTTCTGATTTATTTATTTATTAATTTATTTTTATTTATTTGTTTGTTTTACTTCTCTTTCCCTCTCCTTTCCTCTCTGAAGTCAATAAAAATATATGAAAAACAACAACATATTCCTAAATAACCATTGGGTCAAAAAGGGACTTACATGTTCAGATATCCAAGACAGAAATACCAACTGAAATTCTAGTTATATCTTGCCATTTATTATTTGTTGACTTTTGTATGTCATTGATTCTCCTTGACATAATTTATCTTAAAAAATAATATAAATATGCATCTTCATTGCTTTATTTTGGTGGCTCAATGAGACAATGTGTGTTTAATGCTTCACTTGGGCTGTTTCACATAATTAATACTTATTAGCTGTCTTCCCACATAATTCTTTCAATATCAGGGATGCCTTAGCCATCTTTAAGTATAGGTCTGATTGGGTAGGTAAGGATAGAAAGGGTTATCTTGTGCTAGATAAGTTCTTTTTTTCTGGTGTGAAGATAAAATGACTATGTTGTTTTATTCTTAACTGATCATTCATGAGATGTTATAACACCATTGACTATGAATTGTGACAGAAACAAATTTGGGGCTTGGGTTTCTTGGGTGGCAAAATTTGAATAAATGACTTGGCTTAATTCTATTTTTTATTATTAATCTGTTGCTAACATGATTAGTCATTAAAATTTAGCTTTTCTGAATATTGACCTCTGAGCCACCAAATATATTTGAAGATTAAAACAAAAACAAAAACACTGAAGTTGCCAAGGAATGCTGAGAAGATTATAATCAATGGGAATGAAGTTTCAGTTAAGCAAGATGAACAGCTACTGATATCTGCTCTATAGCATTGTATCTATCTATAGTCAACCATAATGTACTAAATGTACATTTCTTCACCTGTGTTTTCTAACCATATGCCATATGCACTTAAAACTTTAAGAGGGTAATTCTCATATTAAATATCATTGCCATAATGAAACAAAATTAAATATTATTTTTCAAATATTATATTTTTTGTTATGGGGAAATTATTTCCTTAAACTTTTTAGATGCTTGAGATTGATACTCAAGTGATTATTTTTTTCACCTTGGAAGATAAGTGTATGTGTATGAGCTCTTAATTTCCTTGACATAATTTATTTTATAAAATCACAGTCATTTATAGGCATTGGGGATTAAGTCAGAATTAGAGGGAGAAAATGCCAATTATTTTTAAGCCATATGAACCTGCTTTAATATATAAATCTGGAGTCATTAAAAATGAGTATATCTTCCTGGTTAACTATCTTCTTGACCTTGTAACTTGCTATTGATTGGCTTACTAAGGTTTATTTCTTCTTAGAACTTCATTCTAGCATAGGTCAAATAATTGCAAATTCTGAATTTCTAGAGTTTACATTTTAGTGCTCAATTTAATAAATATATTCTGTATCGTTCACCTGTATTTGGGTAACATTAGATTGACATTCCTTAGTTTGAAATATGTATATATAACTCTAATATGCAAATAGACTGAATGGCGGAACAACCAAACAACTGGTCATTATGACATGTTCTGACCACCAGGGTGTCTGTGCAGAACATGGTGAGTGTCAGTTGCAATGGGATGGTGGAGCAAGTGAACAGGGGTGCTAGATCAAGACAGGGCACCAGTCGTGTCATTGGGGCGAGCCTCTGCTGGTTGTTGACAAATTTTTGCTGCTTTGTGCAGTGGTCCCACCCAGCACTCCCACTCTCAGCCTGCACCTGACCTGCCACTTGCGCCTGCTGCTGGTGCCCAGCGCTGGTCCCAGTCACTTGGCTTCTGTCAGTGGGTGTGAGCAGGGCCAGCATCTTCAGCATCAGCACATGGGAGTGGTGGAGGCGGTGGGATCAGAGCTACCAGCAGACAGGGGACTGGGAGCAGGGCAGGAGGGGACATGCAGAGGCACAGAAGATGGGCCTAGACCTGCCCCTGTGTCCACCACAGCTTTGCAGCCCACAGTGCACGAATTTGTGCAGTGGGCCCCTAGTATATCTATAAATGGTTTCAACACAATAGGAGGGCAATTGTGTTTTATTATATCCCCTTTGACTTGTCTTAGTTGCCTCTCCTCCTTTCAAAAAATATTAGCTGATGGCAATTCCACTGTTAAAGAGCTTTCAAATGGCTACATTCTTTATCCTGTAATATTGATGGGTCCTGTAATATTGATGGGGCACATCAGAACTATGACAGATAATTCAGACTTTTTATTTCAGTAATTTTCTGTCCTATTTACTTTAACTGGCACCCCTAGAGTTACAGTACTTTATTGACTTAGTTTAAATGGGCTATAGTTACTTATGGGTTAAGCAGGTAGGCTGATTGAATTAATAAAATTGATAAGTAGGCGAGTTATCCTTCCTAATTTATTTCCATGGCAACAGGCAAGCAACCATGCCTTGTTTCTCAGGAGCAGAATGCTAATAATCAAATGTGCCTTACCCAGATGAACATATAACACAGTTTACTAATATAAATGTCTCAACATTGTGTATATTACTGAAGAGAAATACACATTAATTCTGCATCTAAGTTACATGATGGATATGCTCAGGAGAATGAAAAAAAAATGTGAAAGTTCCTTTGAAACATCAAAATTGTTCATTAAAGTAATGTATTTTAAATAGAGTATACAGTGAACAATTTAATTCTCTGACACTCATATTGTTTATTTCAGGAGGTGCTTATATTACAGGAAAATGTAGTAATACATAGTTATTTTGACATCTCAGAAAATAATGGGTCCTGCACAAGAGTTCAATTAAGCAATAATTCCTGGGAAAAATGGTCATTACTACCAGTTAATGATTGGTTTGTTAGTTAATGGCCCAAGGCAAAGCTGAGGGTGGTTAGGAGTCCAACAAACGAGTTGTGAATTGTAGCAATGAGAGATCGTAAGACATTTTCCCACTGGTTATAAACCACCTTTAATGGTTTGAAATAGCAATGATGTGCAAATTATAACATAGGACAGTCCCCGAAACAACTGATATTGAATACTTCTAGGAAATTGATGATTGATTATCTTATAATGCTTCCTGATATTATAAATTTGCAGTTATATTTTTTCTCCTTTAGAATATAGGCATCTATAGTATACACATATATTATTCATGTGGTAAAAATACATGCAATTTTGGCCACACTACAAAGAGCATTCTCTTTTGATAGTTTTGTTGGTTAAAAATATTAAGTGAATTCTTATTAGTGATAATTGAATATTTTCTTCACGTGTCTTGATTGACAAGTTTTGACTTGTATTAGTTTAACTTTATCTGGAAATGAGATCACCCACAGAGTTTTACTTAATAGGCTTTCAGATTACAGACTCTGCTTATGAATCCCTACATCCCCCAGCTCCCTCAGGAGGAAACTTCCCTGGGCTCTCCTGGCCCATAACCATGTCCACATGTGCTCATGAGTAATTTAACAGAATAAATGTGCTATATTCAGAATTTCTTTACCTAGCATCACCAATATCTTATTGCTTCTTCTTCTTTTTTTTTTTTTTTTTTTTTTTTTGCTTCTAGTTTTTAATACATAGGGAATTAGACTTCATTATCTGGGTGCTTGCCTCACAAAACTACTTGTAATGAAACTAATAACTTATGGGATACAGGAAGGCTTCATCTGCTCTTGGAAATAAGACTCTGTACTCAGCTTCAATGAAGTCTGACAACTACATCTGGTCAGCTGGTGAACTGAAAGGAGAGTCAGTGAAAATGGTAATTTGGCACTTGAGGTATGTTTTTTTTAAAAAAACAATTTCTTTTAAAAAGACAATTTTAATGAATTCAATCAATATTTTTAGGTATCAGCGAGAATATGGCTTTCGTTCAAGGAACAGCTCATTGAAGAATTAATTTTGCTCCAAAATCAAACAACAATCTCCTCTCTCTCTCTCTCTCTCTCTCTTCTTGCTTCCATCCCTCCCAACAACTATCACTTGATTACAAAGATGTTAACTTTACAAATGAATAAAATGAAATTTTCACAGGCTAAATGGCCTATTCAGTGCCACATAGGTAAAATTAGCTATGGGTGTTATGAATTCAAATCCTATATTTGTTTATAGTACATAAAACACTAGAGAAATTATACAGTGAACATGATCCTGAACACAATTAAAAAAGTCTTGTAAAAATATTATAATACTTTGAAGCTAATATTGAAGGACATAGAACAAGTGATTATATTACTAAAAGAATATTTGCCATCCTAAAATGTCATTATAAAAGCATTTTCCCTTTGAGAATAATTTTATTTTATGAATACTCTAAACACAGTAAGAATCTCTGCATTTTCCATTATACATTTTAACTTCAGCATCAAACTGAGCAATTAAGACCCAACAAATTTGGCTTTTATTTTAGATCAAAGTGAGCTCAGAAGGTCACTGGATTCATACAAAATGTTGACATCCCACTCAAATATGTCCCATTCACATAGATACATGGATACATATAGAGGTGAAGCTTTTGGTACTTAATGATTCATTAATTTACATTCCAACCTTATTCCTATTTACCAAACCAATCTATTATTCATTGGTACTTTTGCTTCTTAGCAATGCATATTTGTGTTCAGAAGAAACAAAATACTTGACATTAGATAAAGAATTTATGATACGTAAATAATGACTATTAGTCCAATAAAGACATGCTGTCAGCAGAATATCTTCTCTTTCTAAACTTAATTGAGAATGCAATGCAGTGTGTACATTATGTTGCTCCAATTAATTCAAATCATTCCTAATTGGGATCTCTTAAATAACTCCCTCCTGGGTCTTGAGAGGAAATTGAATCAAGCATTAAATCAGGAAGTCCTCTCTATCTTTAAATATACTGTTATTCATAGTCAGATACGCTGATGTTACTAAAGATTAAAGAAACATTCTTTTCTTGCACCTTATAAGTAAGAGGCTGTGGTTAGTTACAATTATGGTTAACTGAGTGGTTAAAAACCAATTACATAATTATTGCTGTGGACAACTGGAATTACCTGAAGTATTTATGATAGGGAATCTGAGATTGAAATACAAACCTAGAAACAACAGAAGCTAATTTAACTGAGTTAGAATAAAGCTCATTACTGATAAGATGTTGTAAAGCTAGTGGTAAGGAGGAGACAATGTTAGCTGCAAAATATATAATGAAAAGGGAGGTTTCATGTTGAAATAATAATAAGATAAAGAGAAAGAGCAATGGTGTTTCATGAGCAACCACACTAAGATAAGACAAACAATATAAACGGATGAACAAAAACAGATCCTGAGATGGAGAAGCATTGATGAGACTGTCAAACCTCAGATGGAAGGTAGGGGAGGTGGGGGTAAAAGGGAGAGATCATCCAAAGGACTTGTATGCATGCATATAAACCCAACCAATGGACACAGATGCCGGAGGGTGTGGGGAAGGCATGAGTGAGGATAAGGGGGCAATTGGGGGATAGGATGTAATACCTTAATCAATTAAGGGGGGAAAAAAGGAACTTGCAAATTCCATGGGAAGCATTCCTGAGCAGTTCAGAGCACACTTGGTACCTAGCAAATTTTTTTCTAGGTACCATATTTTCAGAAGTGATTGAAGAAGGTAAAGGGTTAGGAACTGGTGTCATAAGAGACTGGTAAAGGACCTATAATTGCTTAGTGTATATAAAATATAGATTTAAGATATAATAACCGTTTCCAAATATTTTAAAATTGAAGACTGGGGGGAAAAAATTACACTTACATTGTTCTTCCTGAGTTATTTCTCCCCACATTGCCTAGGGTACTGAGAGCTTGTCCTGCAGAACCACACTGAATAATTTTAGCCAGAGATATACAGGATGGTCATTATCCAAGCAGAGCTGTTGATGTCAATGGATATACTAAGATTATCCCCATCATCTTTGGCTAAGGAGGGGGGTGATAAACTGAGGCAGAGTAGATAATACTTTCACTAAATAGTAAGTTTATGAACACAGCCAAGGCACTTTTGCTTCTGTCAGTTAAACTTTGTTGCTAATCATTTCAGCTCCTGGACTTAACTTCAATGAGGATTGTCTTTATGCCACGCCATGCCTATTTCAATTGGCTTGATGAGCATACAATGAGATATGTTTGAAAGATTGTAGCTACAGACTGAATACCAGTGACTGCATTTACACATTTAAGGGTGCAGACATTCGCTAGCTTTTCATCAGAACTGTGTTTTCTTCTAACTACGCACACAGTCTTTATTTCCCATAATCTCTTAAAGTTAAATTTGACATGTTCCTAAATTTTAGTCAATAGAAAGATAGCAAAAGTGATGTGTGACATCCTAGGCCAGCATTATAGACTCTTGGCATGTAATCACCATTGCTTTTTTCCACTCTGGCTGGCTATGATGGAAAATGATCTCTGGGGAACGTTTGGAAACCAAATATCAAAGATAGTTGAGCCCCAATATGAAATGAGTCATTTTGGGGAAAAGGACTTATTGATTAGTAATGGCAACTTATGAAATTACAGGAGCAGGAACTGTATGAAGACACTGATGTTCTGTGGTATATTTATTACTGTAGCTGGTGTTATTCTAACTAATATGGGAATCAAAAAGAATGTGATGTTGCTAACTGAAAATTAAATTATAAATTGACTTGATTGTTGGGGTGTATGTAGATTATACACAAAGTGATATTGGAGGATGGAAAGATGGAGTTCCATATTATGTGGTGACAAAGTATTTGGTAAGTGTGTAACTTTAAATGACTTTTACATCAGACCAATTGTACTAGTATGTTTGTAGGTCTCAGTACTGAACACAGAGTTAGAAAAGAGTTATAATGAAATGTGCAACTACACATCATATGATGGAATCTTTAGCATACACATATAATAGAAGTTAACATCTAGAGCATAGTTAATAGCACAATGTAATAAAAGTTTTAGGCTGGGATGAGTTATGGTCATTGTTGCATTGTTTTCAATAGAATTTATTTAATTGTAAGTGTGTAATTATTTAACAGTGACTGCGACTAACAATTGGCTCACACAATTCACAAAAATTTGCTAGTTGACTCTTGTAATCTGATATAAGCCACTTCTGGCACATAGCTATAAATTTTAGACTTTGTTAGAACAAGAAATGAGTTTTATATGTTTTAAACCATTGACATTTGGGTGTTTATCTGAGACTACAAGTAGCACTGATCTAAAGAATATACGGGGCTACAGATTTAAATTCAGAAATGGCACGTGTCTTCAACTTATTCACTGTTCTTCCAGGTGATAGGGAGCCTTTATTCCTCCATTCTCTGAGATCCCAATATCTTGTCTGGCAGGTGGTATTGCCCTGGGTTCCAGTAGGACGTTTTTCTCCTGAATCAGTGGCTGTGTACTTTGAAGGTAGAAGAGAGGTTGACAAAATCCAACCTAGTAGTAAAATCAACACCCTATATGGCAGAGTTATAATGTTTTCATTATCTTAAGGCAACTGGACCATAACACTGAAATTCTGTGAAAACTGTGCACCTACATAAATCAGGGACATTGGGAGTAATCACTGAGCAACTATAAAGCAGAGAAGAAAACTGCTGATATATGTGCCAGACGTATGTCCCTGAATTATTCATGTTTAACACTAGGTGTACTATTACATTGAATAATCTACCTTGACATGATCATTGGATAGTTCTGTAATTTTATACAATTTGACACTAGAACTAAGTTTTACAAGTGGAAATTTGTCCTTCTGGCCCTGGCCCTTTAAGTCTTGACAAAGAACCCACTTATCTGTGAATTACAACCAATAAGATTATAAAACCAAGCCTTACATAGGAACAGAAACTCTATCTTGTTTTTCTTGTCCAATTTATTTCCCCCTTGCCTCTCTCTTCCTTTAGTTTAAAAATCCTCATTTGATTTTCCTACACCTCCCTAAGTAGAACAATCTTATACTTCCCTTTTTATTCTCTTCATGTCACTATTTATTGGGGCATAGCCTTGCAATGCAACTCCCACTTTCTTCCCGCCCTCCCATAGAATTGATGTCCAGGCCTATGCTCATTAGAAACCCACATGTTTTTCATTGCATGAAGCTAAAGACAACTCTGTTGACATTTTTGCTGGGGGGTGAGAAGTTCCAATATTCTGGTGTTAGTGACAGTCTCCTCTTCCCTGCTAGCTGTTTTGTTTCAGTGTTTTCAACACCAACATGCACATCTTGAGCATTTCTCCTGTTTTGTGTTCAGTAATAAACATGCAGATCTATATTACCAAATGTTTACCCAATTGCTTCTAAACAGGCAGCCACTCACTGAGACATTGATACAGCCTCATATACCCTTGCAGGGCAATGTTCCCAAGGTTTCATTTAAACCATTTTATAGAAATATACCTTTCTTAAAATAATTCTATAATTTCCAACCCCATTTTAAAGGACTTCTTAGATGAGCATCTATACATCTGAAAACATCTATTTGATGCTATGCCATATTTTGCATGAGCCTTAAAATTTATGCAATTTTCTCTCCCAGGTTAATGTACTGTTTCTTTCAGATATTTCATGTGGAGATCAGGGCACTTGGATAAAACATTTTAATTACTCAACCAAGTGTGCCCTTGTTGTTCCTTCAAGTTTGAGAAAGTCTCCCCCTCCAGGCTTTTGAAATTTAGTTTTTATAGGTAGTTGCTAACTTTCTCTTTGGTACATGCTAAATAACTTTTCCCTAAGAAATTACCATTTACCCAGTTGCAAGTAGATAATATTAAATCAGGTAAATCTTAATTCTTGTGTACTAAATTGAATATATTTTCCTTCCAGAACCTCTATGCCACTAGGAATACATTTTTGATAAATGCCATCTGCCTTTAACTCACATTTCTCATTTCAGCTGGCACATTAGCCATCACAGTGAAAATGCTGTTTTGGAGCAGAGAAAACTGAGCCATAGGAAGACCATCTAATTAAATAAGAATGTTTATAATTACTGAATATGGGGGCCCTCTCCCTTGCTCCAATTATATAAATATGTAGTCTGCCTGTGCAGCTATCATATTAGATAATTAAAATTCATTCTTTCCTGGAGATAAATGTCATGTGCCGATAGGTCTGTATTGTGATAGCGCTGCACCTCCTGCTTCTCAATGTATGTATTTAAACAAAATTGCTAAAAGGATTCATAAACTAGGTTCTCCCTGAAGCCACTTTGGGGCCATCTGCTTCTTAGTCACCATCCAAGCTCTTGTTAATTGATGGAACCTCTCTGGAGCTGGGCCCATGCCAAGGTTCCTAAGGCAAGGTCCTTCTCTATTGGGTTGCTGAGACAGTGATTCTGTGTCATGCTATTATACTTTCCATAGCAACACAACCTTCCCCATTTTTGCTTCTATTCCTCCCATGCAGACATCAGGGAAAGGGTTTCCCTAGTAACTGATCTATCCATCCCTTCTATCTCCTGGAGGCCAACTCTTCTCCCCGTCTCCCTAACACTGTCAGCCACTCCAATCCACATTCCCACATTTTTCAACTCAAGTCTTATGTTCCCTAGTGAAACTTTCAAAATAGGAAGGACATAATTTAAATTGTCAGTCGGTCAAGCTGAAGAGTTCATGTCTCTTTAGTTGGACTCTGGTATTTATTTGAGGTAGCTGTAGCTCTGTGACCGAAAATCAGGCTTTATTTTAAATATGTCCTTTGTTTAATGCTACAGAATTACATCTTCAATAATGGAAAGAGGTTTATAGAGAAGAAGAAGAACCATATCTAATGGGTATTAAAATGCAATTTCACAGACATTCTTGGAACAGTTCCTGTAATAATATTACTTTGCATTAAACCAATTTATTTGCTTAATGTGAAGTTATCAAGAAAACTAAAATCAGAGAAATAAAAAACATCCAGGCCATTTTTATATGTAAAATATCAACAACAAAGAAATGAATACACACAAAAATAGGCTTGCATCTTTGGACAAAAATAGAATTTTATCAACATTATTGCCACAAAGATAATCAGAGACATTATTTGCAAGTTTGTTTTGAAACTTAGGACAACATCACAACATTCCTGTAAAGACTTGTTTTATTACATCAGTAATTGCAAGAGAGACTAAATCATAGGAGACTACTTCCAATTATAAATAGGTCACATATTCATATACATAACCTTTTTCTCACAATTGGGAACTTAAGCAAATAACTTGGTATATTTTTAACTCTAGGAAAATATTCAGGCAGAAGCACAGGGAAATAAATATACGCTAGGATTCCCCTAAAATGGAAAAACAACCCAAAGCCTTTCTTTAGTTAAGTAAAATCTTTTAATTTTGCCCACTAGGTGACTAGGATTATTTATATTAATTTGAGTCAGGGAAAATACTAGGAAGATATCTAGACCTTGAGAATAATAGAAACTCTTTTTTTTTCTCCTTCTTCTTCTCTTATGACATCAATTAACTACACCCAAAAAAGTAAAGGGATGATATTATTGACAAATGAGTAAGAGAGGTATAGCTATTCTCACTTCAACTAAATATGCTTCATGGAATGAGTAGAGGAGCGGTCATAACCATGTCTCTTATTTTGATGAGTTCAATGAATATTTTGTGTTCTAACTCAGCCCATATTCCTAAGTGACCTGGATATTGCATTTAAAAAATGAATGTTTTGCACTACACAATACTCAGATGGAGGACAATTTTCTTTCATCATACTAGATTCATAAACATTTATCTTCAGCCTCGATTTTTATCTGATTTGGATGAATCTCATTGGTCTTCTAGTCCATATTTTGCTTGCATAACTTTTCTTTAAACATTGCTAATGGGATGTTATAGCATTTCATCTTGAAAATTGTTATTAACTACTCCACAAACTAAAGTATTTCATTTAAGAAAAATGTGAACAAATAAAAAGTCTGGCAGGATGTTGCACTAAAATCTATAACCATGTCTGTATTTCTTATGATATTTACCACCTACTACTCTGGTTATTTTAATTTCCTCCAGTTCTTTTAAGTTCGGAAGACTGGCACTCTATAAGATAAATGGTCTTTGGAAATTATCTCTTTTGCATAGAGAATAAAGGCTCTATTGTTTACATTAAACCAGCTATTGCAAAGTCACAAGTACACCTTAAGACTGTGTTTGTTCTTTTAGACTCATCACACCTTTAATGAGTATTGAACTTGTTTACTATAACTTCTAGCCCTTTGTAAATCATTTTTTGTTATCTATATTTTCCTTTCACCATAAGAAATTCATTATTGATTATGAATATGGTACTTTTCAATAGTGATTTTGATGAGAAGGCCACATAGATTCTTATTTCCAATATGTGATTTTTGTTTTTGTTTTTTGTTAACCAGGTTTTGTCTCTCTTGCCAATTTAATAATTATTCTATTCTTTTATTTTCATAAAATATGGCACATTTCATGGATTTGCATGTCAGCCTTATATAGGTGCCATGCTAATCTTATCTACATTGCCTAATTTTAGTATATGTGCTGCCAAAGTGAGCACAGTATCATTTTTATGTCTTCTTCCAAAAGAGTGAACAAATATCACTTCATTTAATCTAGAAATTTTGATCAACAGACCAAGAATTAACTGAATTGTACTACAATATAATCTGAATTTACTTATTTACAGAAATAGTTTATTAAAAGGAGAAAAAAACTAGAGATCATTTAAGCAGGCATCATCTTTTAAAATTATAGTAAGAGAACCTCATATAAATGAAATGGCTTTTTAATACAATTAAATATTTATTGAAAACAAGGTATATCTTATTTATTTGTAGTACCTCTATTTCAGAAAAAAAAATCCCATACTATTATACTAGATTCAAAAGCTATGAAAAGTAATTATGACTGGTTATTATAGTAAAATACATTAATTTATCTAGATTATAGACAATAGACATAAAGGGATTCTGTTACTATTATAGTATATTTGACAGAAGACATAAGTGACACAGATAACTTATTTTCCCTTGGTAATTATCATGATTATTTTTGATGGATATGTGCATGATATCCTGGTATTCAGTGTTAGCAGAGAGTGCAAGAATATCAGTTAAAATATTGTCTCACTTCTTACTTGAAAATAAATAAATGAACTCTGGGGTTTTTCTCAATCTCAGAACATTCTGACCTCAGAAACAATTTTATCACAATAGGGGCTGCTGGCTTAGTTGTTAGAATAATTGTTTTGCTAAAGTTGAAAGAAGAAGCAAAGAAAAGTTGGTGATTTATTGATCTGTTTTTCTGGCTGGCTTGAAATAAGTGAATTGGTATCAATTCTCTATGCATCTATTGATTATTATATAAAAGGACCTGTACAAGGGCTGTTGAATACTGTTGAAAGTGGCTAAGAATGTCTCCTGATAAACCTTATGAGATTTTCATGGGGTCAGTTTTATTTGAGCACTACATTCTTACTTTTGTTATTTTCAGAGAAAATAGAAAGCTAATTTAAGTCAGGTACAACTCTTTTTTACTTGTGAATCCAGAGGGATCAATGATTCTAATGGGTTGAAGGTAAAATTCCTAATTGAAAACTATAGTGGTTGATTCAAGTTTCATAAATCTAAATTAGCTCTCATAAATTCTTAAAATTAAATTAATTTTTTAATTAATGTTGTTTCACTGCAGAAAAATTGAAACAGCCATGCTGTTTTCTTCATCTTGAATCTTTTTCCCCCCACATTGTTTAAAAAGTAAACCTTGCAGCATTATTTTTGTACAAATGGGGATATGCAGAGTGATCATAATCTAATTTATTAAATGCTTACAGCAAAGTATTTTCAAGAACCAGTTTCAGAAAACATCCCTAACTAGTATAATAAAAATAAATGTAACTCAGATTTTCATTTCCATTTTTAAAATTAATAACATTTTATTTAACATATATTTCCCAAATTATAATTTTATCATGTGACCAATGAAAAACATTAATGAGATGTATTACTTATGTTCTTTTTCCATTGTACATCTTCAAAATTCAAGGTGTATTTTACAGTCCTAGCACATCTATTCAATAAATTCAGGTAGGGCGAACTATACATGCTCTATAGTTACATATGGCTAGCAGTTATCACATTAGATAGCATGGTTATAAATACTGCCAAAAAATAAATGATTTTTTACCACACATTGTGTCTTCATATTTTTTTCAAATAATTTAGAGAAAGGTAGCATGGTGGCTAAGAACTCAGATGTGGGACAAGACCACCTAAGTTCTAGAATATACTCTGTTTTTACTAGTTGTATGACCTTGGGAATGTTATTCTTTCTGATTATGTCCCTGTATTTTAAAAACTGGAATAATAACAACATTAAAATTTGATGTTATTGTTATGAAGGTAATTAGTGAGCTGGCACTGAGTGAGAGCTGTGCTACCTATTTTCATTGTTGAACAATATGTAATAGTTCTGCTGGTGTGGGTCAGTGGTTGAACATTGACCCATGAACCAAGAGGTCACTGGTTCAATTCCCAGTCAGAGCACATGCTAGGTTTGTAGGCTTGATCCCCAATAGAGGGTGTGCTGGAGGCATCCGAATGATGTTTCTCCTCTATGTTTCTATTCCTATCGATATATCCCTCTTTCTTTTTCTTTCTCTAAAAATTAGTAAAAACTTAATTTTAAAAACAATACAATGTAAGCTGAACACATTAAATGTAAATATGCTTGAACTTATTTTGAAATATATTTCTATTTCTTGGCAGCATTACAGATGTCCCCAAACCCCTCCCCACCCACTGTCTTCATTATATTATTGTTTGTGTTTATGGGTTATGCATATCCTATATAATAAAAGCCTATTATGTTAAGTGTCTGATTGTCCATTCAACAAATCAAAGTGTAATATGCTAATGATATGCTAAGGCCACTAAACCACTTGCTATGATGTGCACTGACAACCAAGGGGCAGACACTCAGACAAATGGGTTTGCTTGCTGCTGAGGTCCAGCAGATTGGGACTGAGCTAGACAGGCCAGGCATGCCCTGGAGCCCTCCCGTGTTCCCTCCCCAGTTGGCCAACCTCCCACATCCTTCCCCAGCCCCAACAATTATATGTGAAACAGTTTATTTTTATATTATTATTTATTAACTAGTGATCTGTTGCAGGAATATTCCTCCAAGACTTCTGGTGGCTTCCTTCCCACCACCGCCACTTCTCCTGATCCCCCACCTCTCCCACTGTGGTGGGCAAGGCAAGGCGGGCCCATCCCAGCTGCCCCACCACCCGCACAGCCACCACTGCCACAATCTCTAAGGCCGTGCACTGCCACCACCACTGCTGTGCATCTCATCCCGCATGCCCAACTCGCCACGTCTGCCGCAGCCACCTCTGCACTCACTGCCACAGCCTCTGCCATACACCCCAACCCGCCTTGCCCACTGCCTCCGCCTCTGGGGCCACGTGCATGCTGCCGCTGCATGCCTTGCCCCACCCACCTGACCTGAAGCTCCCATTGCCCCTGCTGTCTCCTGCCACCGCCTCTACCTCCACAGCCACACGTGATGCCAGTGCTTTCCCTCCAGCAGCAGCAGCCGCCTTGCTTTCCACTTTTCCTCCCTCTTCCTTCTATGCCATCTTCAACCTTCACTCCTCCCTCCTTCCACTTATGCAAATTAACCATCATCTTTGTTGGGTTAATTTGCATACTCACTCTGATTGGATGGTGGGCATGGCTGGTGGGTGTAGCAGAGTGAAGGTTAATTTGCATGTTACTCTATTATTAGGTAGGATTACTATATTTTTAGTACAAACAACTCATAACCTATTTTTGCCCTATCCTTTATATAAATATAGTTTGGTTATAGATTCAAATACTATAAACTCTCCACATTCCATCTTGAATGAATGACTGGCAATACAATAGGTCTTATAGGGATAAGAATTTTTTTATTCATTTATTTTTGTGGTACTCTGTTCATTGCTGGACATCTAATATTTCAGGCACTCTCCAATGTAATTTGTGTGGTATCCCAGAAAACATTTTATAATTAAAAATCCTATATAATAAAAGGCTAATATGCAAGTTGTCCCCATGGGTGGAAGCTTGACCAACCAGGAGTTAGACATGTGCTTACTACCAGGGAAATGTCTGGAACATGGAGGGCATCAGCAATGCAGCACTGGCAATGGGCAGCAGTGGAGGTGCTGCTGGCCCTGACGGGCCCTGACTGACAAGAACAGGATGATAGCGGGATGGTGGAACAGATGAGTGGGCTGTGCCAGGCTCCAATCTCCCCACTGGTCACTCCACAGATGGTGACCAGCAGCAGGGGGTAGGGCTGGTGAGTGGGTGGCACCAGGCCAAGGTGGGTGTAAGCAGGGGCTCATATTGCCCCACCAGTCATCCCACATGTTGGTCCTGATCACCAACCCTAGGGACCCTACCCATGTACCAATTTTGTGCACTGGGCCTCTAGTATCACATAAATTTATAAAATTTCTACTTCGTGTGATACTACACTTTATTAAAATATTATCTTTTATGCAATAGATTAAATACTATACTAGAGGCCCAGTACACAAAATTTGTGCACTGAGGAGGGGAAGGGGGGAGTCTCTCAGCCCAGCCGGCACCCTCTCTAATCCAGGACCCTTTGAGGGATGTTCGACTGCTCAGTGGGATTGGGCCTAAATGGGCAGTCAGACATCCCTCAAACAGTCCAGGAATTCTGGCTCCCAACTGCTTGCCTGACTGCCTTCCTGATTGCCCCTAAGTTTTGCCTGCCAGCCTGAACACCCCTAACCACTCCCATGCCAGCCTGCCAGCCTGTTTGCCCCAACTTCCCTCCTCTGCCCAGTAACCCCTAATCGCCCTCTCCTGCAGGGTTGATCGCCTCCAACTGCTCTCCCTTGCTGGCCATCTTATGGTGGCCATCTTGTCTCCACATGGGGACAGGATCTTTGACTACATGGGGGCAGCCATATTGTGTGTTAGAGTGTTGGTCAATCTGCATAATACTCTTTTATTGGATAGAAGCCTGGTGCATGGGTGGGGGCCAGCTGGTTTGCCCTGAATTGTGTCCTGGATCAGGGTGGAGGTTGCCTTGGTGAGCTAGGGGCCTTTGGTGGTTTGCAGGCCAGCCACGCCCCCTGGCGACCCAAGCGGAGGCCCTGGTATCTGGAATTTATTTACCTTCTACAATTGAAACCTTGTAGCCTAGAGTAGAGCCAAGCGTCCTGCTGGGTCCAAGGCTGTCAGCCATTTCTGTTTGGATTTGTTTACCTTTTATAATTGAAACTTTGTAGTCTCGAGTGGAAGTTTAGGCTGCAAGGGTATGCTGAAAGCTTGGCTTCCTCCATTGCCTGGGAAATCCAAGCCTCCCTCCTGCTCTCTGTGACTATAGTCATCTTGGTTGGGTTTATTTGCATACTCCTCTGATTGGCTGGTGCGTGTGACTGGTGGGTATGGCTTGTGGGTATGGCTTGATCACTTTAATGAATTTCTGGTGATTGTTAATTTGCATATCACTCTTTTATTAGGTAGGATACGATAACATATGAATGAAAAAAATAGATATAGTCACTGCCATCATATCATTATGAATATAATTTACTGTAGAACTCAGAACTGGGAATAGAACTCATAGTGACAAAGCTTTCAGCTTAAGAAAGCCTTAACACCCTTAGAATAATGTTCTTCTGGGAAACAGACAAGTAAAGCAAAAAATTAATTACCCAATAGCATTTGACAGAAAGCAATTCTTTCAATGGCTAATTAATTGTATGGTCAAAGTTCCAAGAATAAATTAGTTTAGTGGGATTTTTTCAATTTATCATTTTTTTTCCAGTTATAAATTCATACAAATATTTCTATAGCAATTTATACTTTTTCGCATCACCCAGCTGTCATTTTATTTGAAAAAGAAATGTCATGTATATTTTATATTGTAGATGTGGCTCACATAACAAGGTCAAATATTTTATAACTAGTAGAATGTGTTTCATTTTCATAATGTTTTCATTCTCACCTACATTCATTTTTTGAAGAATAAAATTGCCTTTACTTTTTAATTGAAAAACCTTATGACCCAATTTTGTGCAAAGCACTATACTACAGGTTAGACATACTATACATCAAAGAATGGTTTCTGCTACCTTAGAAAAGAAGACTAAACTTTAAATCACACCAGGGATTATAATAAGAAAAAGAGGTACATCTTCATTGAGTTCTTTTCATATTTGTTTTTGTGTTTTGGTTTTTTGCTCACTAGTAATGCCTTCACCATTTCACCCAACCCCATAACCCCACTTCCCTCTGACATCTGTCAGTCTGTTCTCTATTTATGAGTATATTTCTTAGTTTATTTTGTCCGTTAGGTTCCATATTTGAGTGAAATCATATGGTGCTTGTCTTTCTCAAACTGGGTTATTTCAGTTAGTCTAATGCTCTCCACATTCATTTTTTTTATTGTGTTCCTTTACAAATGTCTAAGCATACGCTTAATTATCTTCTCTCCGAACTATTCTAGATTGAATTCCTTAATTTAGCTGCCAAGTAGCTATATGACTAGTAACATTTCAACTAAATTTATCTTCTATTGAGTTTTTCCTTTCACTGTCCTTGGTAATTATTTATAAGCACTTGTTTGTTTCATCACCCTTCAGAATGATAACTGAGGAAATGGTCATGTCTAATTCATTTAATCTTTATATTTTCTGAAATCTGTAGCTTTTTACAATAGAACTTTTAAAGCACTCAATGGATAGGTCTTGCTTCACTCACTATTAACTGAAACTTGAGCCAGACTATGGCTATGCCAACCCATTAGGAAAATAACCAGTTGGGTCTGGCAAGTCATGCAGGGAAGGAAGTAGCACATTAAACTTCAAGTTCTATGATCACCATCATATACATAAGATAATCAGCCAATTGCTCTTTTACTTTAATTTTTCCATTACCTGTGTGATTGTCATGTCACTGGTTCACTCAATGGATCACTTCAATGAATTACTGGTCAATTTGAAAAATAAACTGATTCAAAATCTTTAAAAAAAATGATTTCCCAGAGTCCTGGTGGTGTGGCTCAGTAGTTGAGCATTGACCTATGAACAAGGAGGTCATGGTTTGATTCCCCATCAGGACATATGTTTGTGCTGTGGGCTTGATCCACAGGGTGGAGCATGTAGGAGATAGCCAATCAATGATTATCTCTCATCATTATCTCTCTCTCCCTCTCCCTTCCTCTCTGAAATCAATAAAAAATAATAATTTCCCAGATAATTCAGTGTTTGCTGGAACTGATCATATCATCAGATAAATTTATCCTGACCCACACATAGCCTGTTTCTCTGATGTAAGAAATTTTTTTTTCCTTTTTTTTTTTTTTTGGTCTTTTTTATTGAAATAAAATTGACATATAACATTGTGGAACTATAAGGGCATTAGAGGAACCAGAAGCCCAATAAAATGCCACTGGCTCCTTTCTTTCTTTGCTAATTCTTCCTTTCCCCTCATATTCCATTCATATTTCTCCTTTTTTCCCTTTCTGTTGTTGCTACATAAGATTGAGAGATAAGACTCTTTAGTACTATATTCAGAGAATGTGGAGAAAATAGATCTACTAATATAAGATGTGCCCACCACTGTTTCTGCATTAGATATACAACATGGGACAATCATGAAAAGCATCTATCACAGGAAGAGACTGTATGTAAGGGTGACCATTTGCCTGTCCATAAAGCACATCAGGTACACTTAAGGTTAAAATTGTATTTTATTTACTTTTATTTACTAAGAATAATAAAAATTAATTTTTACCTTCATAAGTTTCTATCATCTGAGAAAGTAAACAACTTTTTATTGTGCGTGCTATTAATATTACAATTATTCTCCTCCTCAGAAATCATTAAACAAATTTAAAAAATCTAGTATTATACTAAGGTTAAAGTAGCCCAAGGAGGGAAATGAAAGAAAATTGGTTATTTTCTTCTCTGCTTGCTTTTTTTGTCTGTTAAAATGCCGAAAAAAAGCAATTTTACTCTTTCCAATGTGGAAACAATGAATAAGCCCATCTTATTTCTGTCTCTCGCCTGAAGTTCCTGGAATTTTGTACATTCTAAATATAAGTAAAATACTGACGTGCCTGTTGAGAAAGTTTGCCTTCAGATTTTATTTCTACATAGTACGCCTAGAACACATGTGTTTGAGAAACTTAAGGCTATGTCATCCAAAAAAACATTTTTATAATCTCATTTTTTCATGAAGAAGCAAAACAGCAATCTTTGAGAAACAGCAATGTAATTTTAATTCACATTGCTCTAATGGCTGAAGACCAGAGGCAAAATAAACCAAACAGGAAGAGAAAATAGTATATATGACTTGGTTAATGTTACTAAGGAACCATAACTTTTGACTTTAATAACTTTAATATGATTCAATTTTCAATTTTAACATTATAATGACTTGCTCCTAATTATCACATTTTTCTGCATATCACATTTCTTATTCTTGGGATTATTGCTTGCACTATTTCCTGGTTAACACATCTATTTTATTTTTGTCTTTTAATAGCATTCAGACAACATTTCAGTATAATAATTCCCCAGTAGTATTTTGCATCATTTGCTTAAAAAATTATGTTTCTGGAAAAATTGCTAAAACTCCCAAACATTTTCTATCTTACAAATCTTTAGAGAATTTTATTTCCTCACTTTTATTCATATGCATTTATAATTTATTTAAAATGGCCAACATAATCAAAGTAATTAAACATATTAATGAATTATTTTCCACTCAGTTTCAGTTTTCCTAAGATTTATACAAAAATAAACTTTATCTGTGCCATATTAAATAATCATAATGGATTATTTTAAACCAGAAAAAATAATTTGATATCTTTTTTAAATTGATCCCTAAAGCACATTAAATAATGCCTCTGCATCATATTCTTCTTCTTAAAAAATTCTTAAGGCAGAAGTGGTAAAATATGCTTTTACTTAACTAGCAAAACATGCATTACATCCAAACCTCAGACAGAGCTCCATTTATGAGAAAAATCAAAGTTTCTCTGGATGAATCAGACCACGTTATTCTGTATATAATTTTCTACTTTTCTCTGTAACAGCTTGTGAAGGTACAAAGTTAACTGAATATTATACAAAACAATGTTAGAAAATCAAATTCTGTTCTCAAACTAAAACATAAACAAAAAACATCCAGGATTTTCTGTTTATAAACCAAGGAAAGAAGCATGGTTTTCCACTCTTGCTTCCCAACCCACCAAATCCATCCTATGCATCTACTCTACTTTGTATTTATTTCTTAACACTCTCTTCATAGTTTAGAGTTTTATTTTTATATGTTTATTTCCAGTTAGTTTGGCTTCTTCATAAATTTAGAGCCAGTAACTATCACGGGTCTCATATCCACACTTGCTAATACCGTATTGGATACAAAGTAAGTACTCAGAAAGTGTTTGTTAAATAAATGAAATGATGAATAAATTAATAATTGGCTAAATAAATGTTTAAATTAAAGAATAAATTAAATATATATAATCAGTGAAATAATTGGTATAAGAGAATATTCAGCAATACTCAGTTGCAATTAATAATATAATTGTGTACAATCAAACATATCAACATTTTTGCTGTTTATCTTTAGCCTTATTAAAACATCTTCCTTCCACATGTGTAAACAAATCCATCTATAATTTGGATTGACTAGTTTTATATGTTTGCAAGAACTTGTTTGTTATAGATTATTCTTCCCTTCTCTATTTTCAACATTTTCCTTCCCTTCATCATTTACCTCCAGAATAAAAATGTATTAAAGTTTGTCCAAAGTTAAGTACATGCACACACACACTCACACATGAAAACATGTTCTCTTAACAACATAACCAGTTATTTCTCATTATTCAGTCAAGCATGTAATAGTATTGTCTACTCTTTCCATTACCACTAACCCACTTTTCATTTACTCTTCACCCCATTGCCTATATCTTATCTATTATCAATACAATGTGTTACTATTGTCTAAATGAAAATATTATGGGTAATAACAAAACTTTTTGTGATAATGACAACAATAATACCATGTCACTGAGCACTTCCCATATACAAAGCATTGTTTTAAGTATGTGTTTAAGTTACATTTTAATTTGTAGTGTATTCTATGTCTGTATAATAGGAACTATTACTAGCTCCCTTTTATGGATGAACTGAAACACATATAGCTTAAACAGTCACACACTATTAATGAGGGATTCAATATTTAAATTTATTCTGTAGGTGGCAAAGCTCACAATTTTATCCACCAGAATATAATAACTGTCACCAAAGGCTAAAAAAGATCTCAAGTGACTTTTTTCCAGATCTAACATCTTGATTGAATGTTTTCTCCTATAGAAATTAGAAAGAACTTCACACTTGTATAAAGGCTAATACTTTTTTTATTAAATGAAATTATAGAGTTGTTTAGTTGTAGTTTGGAAATACATAATATCCAAAGGTTGTTTTTGCAAACTGGAGTCAAAAAGGTTAACTGTGCCCATTTTTAAAAATGCTTCTCATCTCCTAATTAATTCACCCTTCTTTCTTTGTGGTACTAGAACTAGATACCATAAACATTCCCCTTTGCCAGCTTTAAAAGGGTGACCTTGAAATACACTGTAAACCATAAATGTTGGAAGGCACTTTCTTCCTGTACCAGGTGTGCTATTTTTCAACATGACATTCCCAAACAGTAGCATCTGGGAAACCTAGCAGCACTCCCTTCAGGGGTCCACAGGGACCAGTTGGGACCAACATCTAGTGTAGTTTTCTGTGGCTCTGCAGGACACTCCTGGAGAACAACTAAGGCCATGTTCTCCAGACAGTTTTCCACTACCAAGACTTATGACCTCCAGCAAGTGTCTTTCCTCCTGATAATATGCATGTTCTTATGGTAGCTCTGCCCTTACCAAAAACATCAGAATCTTTGCATGAGCAGGGGACCACATCTAAGATCCTAGTTCCTTCGTAGTTCACTGGGTCTCTCAGCCCTAGAGGTCAGAGTTACTTTTTGTGTTTGCTACTTCAGAACCACTTAATATCCTTTCTCCCCTCTTTTAGTAGAGAACAAATATTTATAGAAAATTCTTCCTGCTTCAGTCACTAATAGGCTTTCTATTTCCTACCTGCTTCCTGACTGATTCAGATACTAAAGCATTTCCTCAGGAAGAAATAAATTGTCCCATAAGGATGTACAGGAACTCAGAAAGGCATTGGAAGTAATGAAAAGGTGAATACAGAGGAATACATAGCTGCAATGCCTTGTAAAGTTTCCAATATGATGCGATAAAATACATGGTAAATAATACCACAAAAGATAGAAGGAGGATTAATGCAGCTAAGAGATTCTTTACTCCTTGCATTTACACAGGCAATTAATACTATTCATACTAGATTTTTTTAAAAATCCTCACCCAAGATTGTTCCATGATTTTTAGAGAGAATGGAAAGAGTGAGAAAGAAAGAGAGAAATATCGATGTGAAGAAAACATATGGGTTAGCTGCCTCCTGCAAGAGCCAGGACCAGGGCCTAGGCCTGGGAGGAGCCTGCAAACAAGATCTGTGCCCTTTACTGGAATCACACCTGGTATCCTCTGGTTTGCAGGCCAACCATGTTCTATCCACTAAGCCAAACTATCAATAGCTAGAGCCATATTGGATATTAATAAAAAAAAATACAAATTGTATTACAGAGATTCATATTGCATCATATCAAAGCACAATTGGAGAAGAAACACTGATAATAAAAATATCAACAATACTTGGTAATTACAGAATAAGCTGATCAAGTAGATAAAAAGAAGCAAATAAAGTATTGAGATGATGTTAGACATAAACTCAGATCAAATAATCATTATATTAAAGTTAAGTTGTTTTTAACTCTGATAAAAAGACAAATATCATGAAGCTGGAGTAAACTAAAATCAAACTCCAACTCAATACAGATTTCTTCAAAAATCAGGATCCAGAATTATACATAAAGTAAATAAATAAAGAATAAATAAATAAGTAAATAGATAAGCAATGATATGTGAAATAAAGCTGAAAATATCAAATAATAAATAGGACATTTCAAAATGATGAAAGATTCAATTCTTCAGATTTAAAATTTTATGGGCCTATTTTCAGTCCCCAGTAGATTGATATAACTATAAAATAAGTACGCAAACCCTGCATAGCAGGATGATTTAATAAATCACTCTCAGTTTCTGATAGAAAAAAAAAAGAATCTGTAAGAATAACTTTTAAAATAAAGCATGGCCAAAAGTAGGTTTACATTAGGGAGTACATGAAATGGTTTATTCTTGTATTATTATTTATTAATTATTGTATTATCTTCAAAACCAACATTTGTAAGCCTATCTTTGCTTCACCTAACTTTTCTACTCCTATAAATATTGTTATCCTGTTCCTTAGTTAATAAATAAAATTTAATGATATTTGCTATTTTTTATTATATTTTTATTGAAGAATAAAATAATTTTTGTTTTTCCTAATTATCATTATTATATATTTTTCATTATATTCTGTTCTCATTTGCCCTTATCTTTAGTGCCCTATTTTTTAAAATTATTCTAAATATTTAATGTTATTGCATAGCTCACTAATTCTGAACTTTTCTTATTTTTATACATTTTTATCTAGTATATTTATTATATTCACTTATTAATATTTTCCAATTTTTATGAGTTTGTTTTTACTATAGAATAGTACTCCAATAGTGCTCTTGTCTTACGTGTACAACTTGATGGGATATTTGCAAATTTAAGTATCTATTTAACTACCAGATTTGTCATGAATTTCTATCATATAAGTTCTAAGAACATTATATGCTCTAAGATATATAAAACATGTTTCTTTTTTTCTTTACCCATTCTAAACCTAAAAAGGATTTTTTGACCAAACTTCCTTAAAAACAAAAAAAAATAAGTACTAATTTTAGTGTACTTTTCTTGACATTAAATTTTCTTTCCTCTTCATATATTTATAACTCACAAAACAAATATTTAAATAATTATTCTAATTTGATATTATTTGATGTTATTACAACATTAAATGAGTTATTATGGTTGAATGATAAGTCAACTAAACCCATAAACTAAAGCCATATGGTGAAAATTATAGCCTAAATATAATTTAATACAAGAGTTTAAAATAAAAACATCTTTTAAGTGATATGACAGGTTCAAAAATCAGTCAGAAAACTATTATGTACATGTGTTGGTTACATGATTTTTTTCATAATTCTACATACCATAACTTATTTTTAAATCAAATATAAATCATGAAATTTACCTAATAAGTGTAAAATGAGTGCTTGATTTCTTTGGTTCCACAATTACTCAGATTTACAATAAACACATGACTCATTTTCAACACTGCTATCCTTGAACTCAATGACAAACAAGCAGAAGTTTATGTAAACATGTAAAAAGTTAAAAAATGCAGCAACATGTTCAGTGCTTTATTCTGACAAGAAGAATATTCTGTCACAAAAATATAGAACTTGTCTAGAGGCAGATTTATTACTTTAATCTTCAGTATATGACCAGACTACAGAACACTTACTCTTTTTGTAAAATTAAATTTTCATGCTAAGCAGAAGTGACAGAAATAGGGTCTATCACTCTGTAATATATTCAAGGTGAATAGGAGGAAAAATACATATCTATCATCTATATATTAATCTATTTATCTATCTATTTTCCTAGCTAATAAAAGAGTAATATGAAAATTGACAGTCACTCCAACATATAAGATGGCCACTATAAGATGGCCAGCAGGGGAGGGCAGTTTGGAGGGGCCAGGCCTGCAAGGAAGGGCAGTTGTGGGCAATCAAGCCTGTAGGAAAGGGCATTTGGGGGGACCCGGGCCTGCATGGGATGGCAATTTTGGGAGACCAGACCAGCAGGGGAAAGCAGTTAGGGGTGATGAAGCTGGCAGGGGAGGGCAGTTAGGAGTGACTGAGTCAGCAAAGGGGAGTAGTTTGGGGGACCAGGCCTGCAGGGGAGGGCAGTTGGGGGAGAACAGGTTGGGAGGGGAGGGTAGTTAGTGGCAATTGGGCTGTCAGGGGAGCAGTAAGGCATCAATCAGGCTGGCAGGGAGTGGTTAAGAGGTGATCAGGCTGGCAGGCAGAAGTTGTTAGGGGCAATCAAGAAGGCAGGCAGGCGAGCAGTTGGGTACCAGCAGTCCTGGATTGTGAGTCCTACTTGGATCAGGCCTAAATGAGCAGTCAGATATCCCTCGAGGGGTTCCAAATTGGAGAGGGATATCTCAGCAGGATGGGCTGAGGAACACCACCTCCCATGCATGAATTTTGTGCACCGGGCCTCTAGTCTACTTATAAAAACCCAATGATTATTATAGCAGAACGACCAAGATGAATAAAATGACCAGTGGCTATGAAATGCACTGTGGCAGCCAACCAGCCTGATGTGGGCTGGATCGCCCCCAACACTCTGATCAGGGTGGGACCATCCAGCCAACCACCTTGGCTGGCAGAAATTTGTAGGTGCTTGGTCTTGGGTAGATGTGAGGGCAAAGCTCTTCTTTGGTGGAAGTGGACTTGGGATCAGGGCACCAGAGTCGGGGATGGAATGGTAAGGCTTTCCTGGAGGCCACAGCAGTCACTTCAGGCCATGCACATTACCCGGGAGTCTGGCCCTGGTTGGAGCAGCAGCAGGAAAAGGGGCTGAAGGGCTCAGGGGGCTTCGGCACACAGGAACCAGAAAATCCAAGTCCCGACCTGGCCTCCTACCCCATCTGCTGGGACCAGCAGCACCAGCAGGTGGGCCATGGTGTGCAGCAAGGCACTGGGCTGGCAACTGGAGAGAAAGTGAGCTACAAGGCCAAGGCTCCATGCCAGCCAGAGCCCAGAGCAGTGTGGGCAAGGATGGAGCTGGAAACCCTGGAGGAGTGGGCGGGGTTGCAGCCCCCTCCCTTTTTAGCTTTGCCCTTGGAATTCTGCAGGCTACCAGTATACTGACTACCAGCTTGTCAGAGGTCAGCCCCACTTCAAGAGAGAGGACGTGTTGTAAAGTGGCAAGAGCATAGGAGGGATTGGAAATGTTGTGGCCATCTTTGGGGAACACAGCTGCCACAGACTTCAGTAACTATGAACAGATAATTTTTGGTCTCTGTTCTGAAAAAAAGGAAGCTGAGGTTCAAAGAAGCATTTAAGTATGTCTCTCTTTACCGTGACCAGCACAGCTAGAGGTGATAGGAATTGAGAAAATGAAGGAGACAGACACAGAGACAGTAGGGAAAGATGAAACCAGGTGGGACAGCTGGCCCTGTGATGGAGAGACAGTGACCCAGAACCGGCATAGCACGTTTATTTTATTTAGTACTAGAGACCCAGTGCATAAAATTCATGCACAGGTGGGGAGTCCCCTCAGCCCAGCCTGATCCTCTCCAATCTGGGACTCCTCATGGGATGTCTGACTGATGGTTTAGGTCCAATCCTCAGGCCTAAAACTGGCAGTTGGAAATACCTCTCACAATCTGGGACCACTGGATCCTTACTGCTCACCTCCCTACCTTCTTGATTGCCCTTAACTTCCCTCCTGCTGACCTGCTTACCCCCAATTGCCTCCCCCATCCCCCCATGGCCTGGTTGCCCCCAAATGCTCCCTCCTGCCTGCCTGGTCTCCCCACACAGCCTGCTGTTCAGTAGTTTTGTCGTCCCTCACTAATCCCCCTGCCAGACTTGTCACCCCAGGCAGCCTGCTTGTTCAGTCATTTGGTCATCCTTCACTAACTCTCCTGCTGACCTGGTCACCCCACACAACCTGTTCAGTTGTCCTTCCAGTTGCTTTGGTTGCAACAGTCACTTAGGCTTTTATATATAGAGATAGATAATACCAGGAAGTTTTACTAAAGTTTAAGATAAAGAAAATTGTGTGAAATCATGGTTATAGATCAAGCTTAATTCTTCATTCTTGAGGCTTCATTGTAATAATCATATCTGGCTGGGCCCAGATAATTGCATCCATTCCTTGCACCTGGCTGAATTTAGATAATGAAACCCACCCCCTGACACCTGAGCTAAGGGTCAGGCTGACAACATACATGCCTTTGGCACTGTATGTTTCCAGGACGTGGCTCTGCCAACATCACTTGACTCAGTTGACAATAATTAAAGAAATGCTTATGTGCCTTCCAATTCACTTTCTACAAAAAGGAGCATTCCACAACACCGCACCCACTTCTCATACTTGACCCTGTGCAGCATTGTTTTTATTGAAAGTAGAGGATCCAAACTGTATTTATATTTTTGCTGTTTTAGGCAGGAAAAAAATTAGCACATGGAATTGGTGCTTGGGAAATCATTGGAAAGCTGGTGGAGTAGGTACTAGGCTGACACTCCCCCACCCCGGAAAGACTCCCTGGCCAGCAGGAGGAGTTCCCCCTCAGTCACAACTGAATTGTAGGACACTCTGGCATAGCAATGACCCAGGGACTGGGAAACTGCTGTCCCCTCAAGTGCCCTCTAGCTCACACAAAACAGGTCACTGAGCATTGCCTCTGACACAACTGCCTGTGCACAGCCTGGATTCCACTGCAGAAAACCTCCACATTTCTACAAACATTATCACCAGCAGCAAATAGTCCAAACTGTGGGAAAATGCCTCTGCCCACTTATGCCTTCCAAATATTGTGCAAGTACATCCAATTGGCACAGCGAATTCATATCCAGAAACTTAGCTCCAAAGAATTTGGGCAATTTCAGACTTAAATCTAGGAGTGAAATCTTGCCCATGTACCTCATGTGCCTGGTATTGATAAAAATGAGGCCCAGCTATTGGGGCTCAGTGGTTGAGCATCAAGCAATGAACCAGGAAGTCGCTATATGATTCCATCATGATCCTCAGTAGGGGGCGTGCAGGAGGCAGCAGATCAATGATTCTTTCTCATCAGTGATGTGTATATCTATCTCTTCCTCTCCCTTCCTCTGAAACCAATAAAAACTTTTTTTTTTAAATGGTATCATGATATATATATATATATATATATATATATATATATATATATATATGTGTGTGTGTGTGTGTGTGTGTGTGTGTGTGCGTGCGTGTGTGTGTGTTATAATGAGTTTTTCATTTTATAGATCACTAATGACTTTTAATGTTAAAATCATACTTGTAGAACATTATTTTCTTTTTCATTATAATTGATCTCAGAGAGAAGAAGGAAAAGAGAGAGAGAAATTATTCCATTGTTTCCTACACTTACTGGACTGGGTATTGAATCTGCAACCTGAGCATCTGCCCTGATTGGCAATTGATCCACCACTTTCTGGTATATGGGATGATACTGTGCTGGTACCCTGACCCCAAATTCCAGGCTCCAGAACTGTGAGAAAAATAGATTTCTGTTGTTTAAGCCACACAAATTTAAGATATTTTGTTACAGCTGTCTGAGCTGACTAATCATATATAATAAAAGCCCAGCAACCAAATGCCAGAATGACTGGAATGACTGGCACAACATTGACCCCTCACTTTGGCCACTCCTGCCCCCAAATGGGCTCCACCGGAATGGGCTGACTGGACCCCACCAGTGCACAAATTCATGCACCAGGTCTCTAGTTATTAAATATTATTGTGTAGTCCTCCAGATGTATTTCAATAAGCTTTGGATCCTGCTCACATCTTTTTTCCTTCCAAACCCAAGCAGCAGTGGAAGTATTTCAAGATTTCTTTTGTATTATGATATTTTAAAATAAAAATGATTTTTTTCTAAAGACATATAATTTTTCTAATTTCAATACAAAACTCTTGTCATTTGAAGTAAAAAATAAAAATTCTTCACCACTTCTTTAGCTGGATCATGTGATGAAAAGTGTTTGCCAATTAGGCCGGTTTCTACAGCCGTTTTTCATCTTCAAAGCACTTAGCAATATCTGGCCTACAATTTTCTTGAAAGTACCCTTATAATTTTCCTTTCAGCTCAAACATCCTGTTGGGAACTTTTTCTCCATCAAACCACTAGATTCCTTTGTGTAGCAGGGAGTGAGTGTACATACTGTTTGCCCAGGTTTTTATACCATTTTTAAAAGGTTCTTGTGTGAGTATTGAATAAAAAAGAATTCTGACATATTCTAGATTTCCTATCATTTCATTAACATTGGTTAGTTTTGTTTTGTTTTGCTTTTATATTAGAACCTATCTGTGAATGAAGACTTGTTTAAGACAATACTGGAACTAATGTTTTGTATGAGAGGTAAAATTCAAGGAGTCAATCATTGATGTGGCATCTTACTGCAGATGCTAATGCAATTCCTCAAAGACAGATTTTCGTTCAAGATGTAAATATGAAACACTAAATTCATAGTTCTTTGCTGGTTTCAGACCACTCTTTGTATAGGAAAAGTAACTGTGAATTTCATCATTTACAAATATCACAAATATGACAGAATGGCACTTATTGGTGGCATCCGTTGATTCATTAACCTGAGTTGTGAACATCTTGTTTTTCAGTTTATTACACAAAAAATTTTCAAAATGCTGTGACTTATCATCAATACACTGCTGAGCATACACCTTGAGAATGGAACCTTTTCAAATTCTCATTCAGCATCTTGTCTTAGCAATTTACTCACTATACTTTTACATGCTGGCATTAGTAGTTTTTTTTTTTTTTTTTTTTAACATCTATGTGATTTATTCTTTTCTGGAAAATTTTACTTTCTACTAAATAACCTGATCCCTTTATACAGAATGAACTTTCTAATAAAACATTTATTTTAGATTCTATAAACCATATAATATAATCAGTACAAAACTGATTTGTAAAAACAAACAAAAAAAAACAAACAAAACAAACAAACAAACAAATAAAAAACAGGGATTTATAAATCTTTAATTTTTCTAGTCATGAAAGACACAGAGAAATATGCTGTTTTCCATGGGTAGTCATCCCATCTAAAACCTACTGATTCAAAGTTTTCTTTATAAAGGCAGAGTTTATATATCCATTGAACATTGGTGCATTACTCAAACATTGCTCATTTGCTAACCTTATCAGAACTCTCCCTTGGTCCCACCTCCAACCCTCCTTCCATTTCACAACTCATCTTCACATTTCACCACATTGGATCATCTGACAGGTTTTTGAAACACAAGAGTTGAGAAAATATCAAATAAAGGGGTATAATAGGAAATGTATGAGAACATTGGAAGAAAAAAAAGAAAGCATGGTATAATTTTCTTCTCACCTATAACCCAAGTTTTGTAATGTCCTTCACAAGAGGATTTACATTTGTTTGACCAACTATTGTGTTTCTTACTAACCTAAGGCCACTTGAATGTAAATTCTCCCTTTAAAATGTATTGGCACATAGGTGGTGTTCCAGTTAATTATATGATACCTGGCATATCAATGTATCTAAAGATGATGAAACAATTATAACACAATTTCTTGTGATAGCTAGTTGATGTAAAGAACCTTCTTTTCCACCAATCTGTTTCCTTAACATTTTTAGCTTTAAAACTTCCAGGATATTTTAATTGAGTAGATTGCACCTGTTCCATGTGCCTCAAAGATCAGAATTATAACACATTCCTTTTTATCACATAATAGGATAATTATGGATGCTCTTGCAGTCAAATCTTTCCTGAACATGATCTTTGACCTAAATTATATAATCATGAGGGGAAAAGAAAATAGGATTTGAACAAGCCATTAAGGATTGTCCTACAAGGGTTTGAAAGTCAAACATATCAATGTTAAGATGAATTTGGGAGTATAATACAAGGTCATTTGGAAAACAAAATACAATTAAGATAGCATTAAATAGAGTTGTTATTTTTGCAAGTTGGAAAAGAACTGTGAAAATAAAATTATATACAGTTGATTCTCATTATTCATGGCAGAAATGTCTATAAGGTTATCAACAATGAATTAGTGAATACTGAATCATCGCTTAAGTGAAAATACAAGGTTAGATTGCTGCAAGTATCTGGCTAAAACATTTCCATCAACTGATAAATGCATAATCTTGTTTTATGAGTGTTTCTGTTTAAAAACACTGTGTTTGATACACACTATTGATCCATTAACACTGAACTCTCAGTCAACAGCACTAAAATTAATATCTAAATGAAGCTTATCTATCAAATATTTTCTCCAGAAGACATATTCTTTCTTGCCATTTTGTGCTTAGAAAAATAAAATAGCATTCTAGTACTTCACTGAGAGGTCATTTAAAGAGCAAAATACCAACAAAAGCAAAAATCGTATCACCCAACTCACTGGGAAATGATACTTGTTTAAAATATTGACACAGGAAGACAGCATCACTGTGTTTGACTTCAGCTGGGATCCAGCATGTTGGGCAACTCAAATTTTTACCGTTCTGCTCATATCTGTTATTGACAACAGACTTGATTTGGGGTCATATATAAACTTTTGGAAGTAGGCAAATTCACAAATAAGGAATTTGCAAGTAATAAGGATGGACTACACCTGGAAAGGAAGCCAATAAATAGTTGTGATTCTGAACCTCCAAGAACAACCCTGGCTTAAGTAATTACTACTGCCAAAGATTGCCACACAAATTACTCATTCTAAGCAACAGTCTAGGAAAACAAATCACTCTATTTATCACTCTAATTGTATTATTTCAAACCACTATGTAGTGCTTAGTATTGGTGATTTAGACTGCCCAGTATTTCCAGACTTTCTAGTGCAAACCTCACCTTGTGGCTGTGAACACACAATGTGACATCCCAGTTGGGGTGGCACCTGTGAATTTGCAATTGCCGGGAATGGTGTTCTAGAACACAGTGAGAACCCATAGCCTGGATTCATTATGAATCAGGAATACTTTCTAAATCTGGTTAAATCTATAGGGCTGGGGATCAAAAGAGACTGCCTGGGAACCTTTTGTCTCTTTCCCCTAGCCTCGCCTCTCTCATAAGACTGTATTGCTTTCATGTCAAATACCAAAAAGTTAAGTAAAAAAAGGAAAGGGCTGCCAAAGAAAGAGCAGTTTTATTTGTTTTGTAGTAGAGTTCACCATCCCTAGGTTTCCCTGGTGCATGATATTTGTGTCACTTGGAAGGTAGCCTTATTTTATTCCACCGGATTTATGATGGTGCTGAAAAATGTTCCAGAAAGAAAAAGGAAAATAAAATTGCAAAGTAACTAAATAATGAGATTTCAAAGTTGATGAAAAAACAAAACAAAATTAATATGCCCATAAACTTAAGAGACTTTATTCTCTCTTGAACATATTGGAATTTCTAATCCTAAATATGCTAATATTATGGATTTTTTTTTTTTAAACTGCCCTCATCTTTCAGAAGGTTAAAACAGAGGGAGCAGTTCTCAAAAAAAGTAAACAAAGAGCCAAAACTGGTTTGGCTCAGTGGGTAGAGCGTCTGCTTGCAGACTGAAAGGTTCCAGGTTCGATTCTGGTTAAGGACATGTACCTTGGTTGTGGGCACATCCCCAGTGGGAAGTGTGCAGGAGGCAGCTGATTGATGACTCTCTCATTGATGTTTCTAATTCTCTATCCCTCTCTCTTCCTCTCTGTAAAAGATCAATAAAATAAATATATATAAAAGTATACAAAGAGTGAATAATTAAGTACACTTATGTGCTATATTGTCAGATTTTTAGCTTAGAAAACTCAACAAAGCATTTTTAAATTTATTTTATTGTTGACAATATTATAGATGTTTCTTATTCCCCCTTTTAAATATTTTTCTAATAAAAGCTATAAGTGAAGATAATGTCAACACTGAAATTCTAAGAGAACAACAATTGACACATGTAACATCTCTTCTTTTGGTGTGACTCATTGTCAGCTATATAATTAGGTAAAAATAATGATTTTATAGTAATATTCTATTTATAGAGAAAAGCCAAATTTTACAGTTATTAAAAATGCCATTTGTTAATTCTATGTAATAAAAGGTTAATATGCAAACTGTCTCTTAGACTGGGAGTTTGACCAAGGGGCAGGGCCAGGCAGCCAACCTCATAGGGCCCTCCTCCCCAGCCGGCCCCAGCACAAAAGACCTAATCAGGGTGGGCTGGCCAGACTCCGCCTGTGCAGAAATTCATGCACTGAGCCTCTAATATAACTATTAATCTAATACAAAGATAATAATCCTATAGGTATTTTTCCACTTAAGGTATTTAACTTTTACTATCTGAAAACTATTTTAAAATTAAACTTAAGGAACATAATGATAAATCTATCTCAATTTTATAAATGATGTTAAAAATATAATGGTTAAAAGACTTGGTTTTGATTGGCTGATTCTGGTGAATTTTTAGGGGCTGTTTTCCCATCAGATTAAGCTGTTATACTTCATCGGAGACTTCTATAATATTAGAGGGATTTAAAACAGAACCCAAAGCAGACAACATGTACTTAAGGAAATCTGTATATGAATCTAGTTAATTTACATATTTTAGTTTTGTTATCTGCCAATTGTGGTTAATAAATCTTATGATGTGGTCATTTGTCTTATGTGCCTGGTGTAAAAATAACATTTAATAGTTAAGTGCAGGCTTATTTTATGTTGCCACAAATTAATTATTTTTCCCTGATTTTGAAATATTCAACTTCAGATAAATTCCAATTTTGATTCCCAAAATAATTGAATGGATAATTTCTCATAAAGAGGGAGAAAAAAACTTACTCAGGCCATATATTTTTGCCCTAATTGAACCTTTGGATTTTCTCTGTGAGACTAGGTAAATTGATTTTTTATGACACTGATGGAAACCATTTATTCCATCACAGAAACAATTCAGCTTCTAAAGCTACTAGAGATCCAGAATTACAAGTCTCTATAGTTATAATGGAGTACCTGCAAAATCCTAGGCCAATTTACTTATGGGGATTCTCTCCATCCATCAATTATAATGGAATAGAGATAGTTTATGTTAGCCTGAAGAAAAATAAGTCATTTGTTATCACCAGAGCCACTTTGACAAAGATGATTTTGTCTATGGAAGAGTTTTGCTTTCTCTCTTAACCCATACATCATACAAGAATGCTGCCATCCTGATGGAAGTTAATACCTTGCCTCCAATTGCCAACTTCAAGTGGTGCTTTGGTAGCAAATTTACTTAAGAATATTTATGTAAAAATACTTGGGATAAAAAAAAAAATACTGGAAAATAAGGAAAAGAAAGCATCATAAGGAAGACTCAGAATATAAATAGTTCCCTCAGCTACTTTATATAATTTTTTAATTGATAAACCAACATTATAAATAAAACGTAAGTGTACACAGACTATAAAACAGAAAGAGTTGTCCATATTGATAAAAATTAGGACAAAAAAAAACCACTGGTTAGGTTTAAATAAGAAATGTAGAATCATGCAAAGATTAAGAAGAATTTAAAACACAGCATCTAATTTAAAATACATGTGGGAAGCAACAAATAAAATAATAGATATTGGCAAAAATTGTACCAGTGATGTATGCAGTGAAAATAGACAAATAATAAAATAATGAAAATGTTATAAGGCAATTATTAAGGACATCCAATGGAGAACTATGCTAAGCATTGCAGAGTTCACTAATATATAAATTTAAAAAAATTTGAAGGATAAGCATTTTAAAATCTCTAATCAGAAAGTAATTATAAAGATTTGTTTTAAATTGTTTTTGAATTTTTTAATCTCTAGTTTAATTGTATTTTTCTTTTTTTAATTTATATTTTCTCCTGATAAACTCAGCATGATTCTAAGCCAGGTTTCTGACTTTTATTTTGCCTTGGATTTTCATTTTTATATTGGGGTAACTGTACTAATCTCATAGAATCAATACTCATTTCCAAAATGCTTAGAATGGGTTCAAAAATGTTTAGAATATGTTTGCTTCCTATTAGCCATACATATATTCTGCTACTATTAGTATTGACTCATCAATAATCCAATCTTATAATCTTAAATAACTTTTATAGACTGATCACACCCAAATTTGTATCTCCAGCTCAGAACTGCTCACAACTCAAGACTCTCATATGTAATGTCATTGTCAATATTCCACTAGAGTATTATTAAATATGATGATATCACTCTGGAAATTTTAAATCAGGAGACCCAAATTGGAGATAATATAATACCATGGAATTCCATTTTTTTTACATTAGTAAGATAGGATAACCTTAAAATAAATGTGCTCAATTACATTAATAAATCCACAGAAGTGAATTTCTGTGTATAGGCTGCTAATTATTTGGTTCTAGAATCTCTAAATCCCCATTATCTTAAATCTTATTCACTGCTATAAGGTGCTACTATCTGATGATTTCTCTTCATATATTTTTTTCACTATAAAATTAAAGTAATTCTGCATTTCTTCCATAAAAACTCACATAAATATAAAAAGTCATGCCAGATGTTTAAAAAAAGGTTTTTCACATTTAGGGGTAGAATATTTATACTCCTTAAAGTTCTTAAATTATTCCCTCAAATCATATCCTAAAATTATTGTAAATATAGAACATAACAGGAAAATAATCTTTAATCACTATAAAGCTAGATGGATTTTTCAGATCAGTTCATCCCCTTTTAGTATCACTATAATGTAAGTGCATAAAAATTTCCCAGAAAATGTATTATTCTATACTTGGCATTACTCCACATTTTTACTGAAAATTACATATGCATTTAAAAAAAATCTATTAGTGTGGACTTGGTGGTTTATTTTTTCCCCTCATCAGAAACAAAAGAAAGAAAAAAGAGACACCTAGAGAGTAACTGAAGCATTTTACATTGTCCATATCTTTACAGATACAGATATGGTTGAGAAGAATCCAAATATATAAAAATCCAGGGTCTGTAATGACCTACTGAAGGCTTGACTGAACACAGGGTGACCCAGCACTTACTGCCACCAGTGTGGTAATGGGGACTCAGAACTGACTGCCAATGGGGCTGCAGATCAGGCCCTAAGAGAGAGGCAGGGTCTGATCTGCAGCCTCCATGGTAGCTGTTGATCAGCCATTGCCTCTTTCTCTCTGGGCTTTGCCAGCAGCTGCACCTCTCCAAGCCTCCTCAGGGGCTGCAGGTCAGACCCACTTCTCTGATTAGGTCCAGAAATAGGCCTGGAGATGCTGACTGGCATAGAAACCTACCAATCAGAACTAAATCTGGGTGAATTCTGAGGAGCCAGTGGCTGCCTAGGAGGCAGAGCTTTTGACACTGACTGGCATAGAAACCGACCAATCAAAACCAAATTGGCTGGCAGGGGAAGGAAGTTAGGGGTGATTAGGCCTGCAGGGGAGAGCAGTTAGGGGAAAGATCAGGCAAACAGAGAAGGGTCTTGGGGGTAAGATCAGGCCAGCAGGGGAGGGCAGTTGGGGTTGAGATCAGGCCTGCAGGGGAGGGCAGTTGGGGGTAACCAGGCCCACAGGGGAGGGCGGTTGGGGGCAAGATCAGGCCAGAAAGGTAAGAGCAATTAGGGGCAATCAGGCAGGCAGGCAGGTGAGCAGTTAGGAGTCAGCGGTCCCAGATTGCAAGAAGGACATCCAACAGCTGGATTAAGAATTGGGCCTAAACTGGTAGTTGGACATCCCCCAAGTGGTCCCTGATTGGAGCGTGCAGGCTGGGTCCATCCATGTATGAATTTTTTTGCACTGGGCCACTAGTATAGATAATGAGGGAGAAGTACATCTATTTTTCTGGATTCAAATGGGTGAAATACAGAAGAATAAATGTCTCTATGTCAAGATAATTGTGCATTTTTTAATCATTCATGTTCCAAAATAATCTTGCAGATATTCAAGAGACTTGTGTACTAATTTGGTCACTCAGTGATATTTTAAAAAGGAATATCACCCTAATGTTTTTGACTGCTTACAGTTAGACTTTCTCAGCATTTCCAAGTGCATTCTGGAGTAGGAATTTTTAGTTTGAAAGATTGTTGACAGAATGGACTCAAGTTCATCGGCTCAGGCACGACATTTTGTCCCTCTTTGGAACTGTACATATTGTTTTTCTTCCTCTTGTGGATGTTTATTTGAAGGATGAATAGGTCACTCTTAGCAGAAGAGCTTTTCACGTGACTGCCAGATACCAAAGACAGATGAGTCAGTTCCACACAGACTACAAATTATGCATGCTGGATAAATCTATATTCCTATTTGCATTTGACCTAAGCTTCAACTTTAAAAATAGATTTAACAGAAATTATACGGAAATTCAAAAATTGTTTTGCTAGGAAGCAAACAAGTTATGCAATGCAATTTAAAAAAAGAATGTTCCCTCTGCTAGAAAGAGATCACATTAGCAGTGAAATACTGCATGTCAGTCTGAGCTTCAGCCCAAATTCAAGAACATATTGTACACAAAACTTCTGAAATCTATTTATCTGCTGCGTGATTGATAGCTATTGCTGCAGTTTGGAGACCTCAGGGCGGTACTGCCTTTCCATCGTTTGTCATTATAGAATATTCTTTGAATGGAAAGTTAAATCCCATTCAGGGCCAGCAGAAAATAGCCCTGGTTTCTGGGTGCTAGTTAGAATATAAGAACATGGGCTCAGTAGGTAAGGAGCTGATTTCAAATCCTAGCTCAGCCACTCCCATCTACAAATAATTTATAACAACTGCCTTCCTTTACTCATCTGTAAACATGACTAATAATGACACCTACCTCATATAGGTCGTAGCTCAGGTGTACTAACTTGACATAATCTTTTAGAAGATTCTGCACACTATCTGGTACACATTGAAGATAAGCTAGTTTTGCTTTTTAATTAACTCCCTTTTTATTCATTATTGCACAATAAGCCTACCGTGGGCAGACTGTGAGTTTTGTAAAAATGTATTATGCATTCCAAGATTTCAGAAATATTTGTCCTGCCTCCTTTCCTAGTATATATACATATTTGGAAAAATTAGCCTTCTTTAAACATGAAACCAACTAATTTAAAAAACATGCAGTGAACAGGGATATAATGCTGAATTCTGATCTGAATTCTTTATTTCTTGTCAGAGCAATAAGAGTTGTTGGAGTAGGGACTAAACATGCCTCAATTTGTAGTTGGCACTTTTGTTTTTTAAACTGGCAGCCTTTATTATTTTCTTCTAAACCTTATATTTCAGAGCATAAGCTAATTGGACTTTAGAAATAAACAACTAATCTATAGAAGACTGGTTGAATTTGGCAATTATATAGAAGGATTGGGCTATTATTAATAATAAGCAATTTTTAGAGGATCCTACATATTTAATTTTAACAGGAGGTTTATCATTTAAGTATTATTCTAGTTTCACAATTTTTAAAAAGAAACTAATAACATAGTTCAAGGATGTTTTTCAAGTTTTCAAATAGGTGAATTAGAACACAGATGTTACCCAACAATATTGCTTTGTGGTTGAAACAAAACAGGTTTTCATAAAAATGCAGCGCCTGACCGAGGATGTTTACTAATTCCATCTTTTCTTGTGATGATATTAAAACAACCAGAAAACTCACCCAAATGCGTGCAGATTCTGGTGGAGATACTGATCTTAACATGTGGCATTCAGATATTATTTTCTGAAATCCCTCTAGAGATATAAGGCCAGTGCTCTGAGGAGATAGGCCTTTCTGATGTCAATTATAGGAAAAACCCAGGCTTCACAGGTCATCAGAAACAAACAAAACTATCTTTGAAGATTGTCTTCCCCAGAACTTTTTAATCCTGAGAGAGGGCTTTAGTAGCTGAGAGATGGTGGTGGTGACACAGGGAGGGACCTTGACATGGATTTTAACTGTTCTAGAACAAAACAAATATTTGTAGTCAGGTTATCTTGTTATATCCTATTTCTTTCTGTTAGCTCTTACAGTACTGACTAGTGCTACCATATTTCTTTCTGTTACTTGTTAATAATACTGCTGTTGAAATAATGCACACCCGATTCAGCTGGCTACAGAAAGACATTGTTTAAGTCACATGTTCAAGCTTAGGTTCATGGCAAGAATATTACCTTCTTAACCCAAAGTGAAAAATCTGAAATTGACCTTCTAAATAAATTAAAATCTACTTCAAATATACCTAAAGGCATAAGAATGATATAATCAACACCTGTGTAACCACTTCTCAGGTTATAAAATAAAACATTACAAATGGATATGAAATCCATGGTTTCCGCCAATGCATCAAACTATTATAGATTCCCATTTTTAAGAAAACCACTACATTGAATTAGACATATATTATTTTTATGCTCATGTTTTTACCTTATTCATGATATTTTCCCTTAAACAGATATAATATTGTTAATCCAGAATGCATTATTTTTAACCATGCAAATACTTTTCATGCCCTTTTATCCTTTTCACTCAAATTTATGGTTTGATATTTATCCATGCTGGTGTTACCCATAGAATCGGGGGGTCCATGTCCCCGCCTGTTGCTTGTGGGAGTAGAATTCACGTTATATCCCAAGAAAAAAGAATTGGCTGATACACTGTAGAAAGAGTGATTTTTATTTCTGTGGAATTAAATCCCTGTTACCAAAGTCCCATTTCCCTTTATCCAGTCATTGAAGAAGTGTAGCTAGCACTTCAGGAGAGCTAAAATCAGAGCCAGTGTCTAGAGCTTCCTTTCCATGTTGGAGAAGAGTCCAATTCAGTATCAATCAAGCATAGTTTTTGTTCCCCACTATAATCCAACAGTTCATTGCATGTGAGGTCATCAGAGCCACATGGCTATGGAGAAAACACAGGCCGATGCAAGGAAGGAGGAGCCCCAGGAGCCAAATGTCAAGCACAACAAGAGCAATGGACTCACAATAAGAGAGTGAATGTCTTTGCTGATGGGATTATACTAGTATTCCCAAATGTTCACAGGCTTGCAGTGGCCACAGCTATTCCAGCATGATCTCTGTTCCTAGGTGTGATTAACAGGTTCCTTTCCGAGTCACCATAACTTCACTGAGTATGTGTCCCTCCTTTGTTGGACACCTTTCCCCAGTGACCTGTGGGGAATGGGCTAGTGGTTCCCTCGGGAGAGTGAAATCGCAGTTTCCTGATGAAGCTGCCCAGATGACATGCCTGTAATGTTTAATCTTCCCCCCTTGCTTCTTTCTTATCAATAATTATTAGCTAATTATATTGGTATCACTAGTACATGTAGCTCAATGTATTCCTTCATCTGATTTATAATACTTCATAGATATAAAATCTATATCTTTTTCTTCAGAAGCATTTAGAAATTTCCCAACTTCTTGCTTTATAAGCATTGTTGCTTAGAACATTTTATACATTTTTAATATGCATAAGATGTAGAGTGTATATGAGTGAAAGGAAAAGGCTATTACTATCTTCAAATACACTATTTTCTCAATTTGTCTTTTCAAGCGATTATAGCAAAGCCCATGTGTAACAAAATTTTCCATTAAAATTAACTATTAATTTTATGAGCATGAAAAGTATCTCATTGTAATTGTAGCTTATGTTTTTCTGATAATTAATGAATTCCATTCTACACTTTTTTCTCCTCCATAATTTTTTCTATTTATCTCGTCTATGACCTCTTCTACCTCTACCTCCACTTCTCTCTCCCCAGTCCCTACACAGTTGTCCTATACAAAGTCCTTAAGTCAAGCTCCTTACATGTGTCATTTAAAGCATTTTACCCTCAAGAGGCATAATCAACCTATTACATGAAGATGTTAAAATTATAAAACCATTTTATGTTTGCTTTATATATATTTAAGGCTAAACTGGTATACATTATTAAATATATATGTAATATATATTTAAAGCTAATTATTTTGTGGAATATTCTTAGAATTATTTTTTCTTCAGAGTAAATTTTATTTTTAATGTATACAGTGATCTTTATATTTTTTACCATCTATTCTATTTCACCTGATATTTTAAATGTAAATTTGTTATTTATTAATATCATTATATTTTGATATATCATATATGTAGTCTTATATCCTAAAAATTATGTCTGTATGTTTTATGCAAATAGTGTGTATATTTTTAATTTTTACATATATCTAAATGTTTCTTCTTTTGGTGAATTAAGTCTGTTTGTAATTCCTATAATATTGATACATTTGGAGCCCTATTAATATTAATATCTTCTATTGTTATTTACTCTGCATTTTCTTTTCTTTTTTTTAATATATATGTTTGATTTTTAGAGAGAGGTGAAGGAAAAGAGATAAGTTGTTAGAAACATTGATGAGAGAGAAATATCAACTGGCTGCCAACGGCAAATCCCCAACTGGGAACTGAGCTGGCAACCCTGGCATGTACCCTGAGAATGGAAAGATCACCTTTTGTTATCTGGATTGATGCTCAACCATTGAGCCCCACTGGTGAAGCTACTCTGGATTTTCCATATTATTTTTTAGAATTCATTCTATTTCTGCTCATTTTGAGTTTTTCATTCTTCTCCCTCTAGTGCTTTGGGCATATTTTAATTGTTATAATCAAATCTTTAATGCTCATATTATTATAGTATAGCTTATAGTTAATGTATTTTTATACTTTTCTCTTGAATAATAGTAGAACATCAGAATTCTTAATGTCTATGAACTCTAATGCTACTTACATACTATTTAAAATATATTAGGTTTTCCTTATATTTACCTATAAAAGCAACCATTTTGATTCTGGTTTTATTAAGTCAAACTTTGGTTTTACCGATGTGTTTGTTTATTTATTTATTTATTTATTTATTTATTTATTTATTTATTTGCTGTTGTTAACTAAGCATGTTACATTTGAATATTTTCTTTGACTTTTACTCTTTCATCCAAAGTCCACAGTTTGGAATTACCTATGTAAGGGTCATTAGTAATTAATCTTTGTTTTTGTTTGCCTGAAAATTTCATTTTTTTCTATGTTCTCAAATTATTTGTAAACTATTACAAAATGCTATGTTGAAAAATACTTCTGCTATCACTTTTAGTATATAGTTTTCCACTGACCAATCCCATTTTTATTTAAAAATTATGTTGTCTAAAAAATTGTGTGGGAGATTCTTTTGGTCATATTAAAATATTGTTTTTGTCTTGCTTTACTAAGATGTATCTAAAATGTACATTTTATAACAATAAATAAGATATAGCTAAAATGTAGATTTTATAAAAATCACTAGAGGCCCAGTGCATGAAATTCGTGCATGGGGGGCAGAGTTCCTCAGCCCAGCCTTCATCCTCTCTAATCTGGGACCCCTTAAGGGATATCTGACTGCTCATTTAGGCCCAATCTGGGTAGGAATGCTGGCTCACAACTGCTTGCCTGCTCACCTCTAACTGCCCTCCCTTATAGGCCTGGCCCCTCCCAACTGTCCTCCCCTGCTGGCCATCCTGTGGTGACCATCTTGCGTCCACATGGGGGTAGCCATCTTTGACCTCATGGGGACAGCCATCTTGTGTGTTGGAGTGATGTTCAATTTGCATATTAGTCTTTTATTAGATAGAATAGAGGCCTGATGCATGGGTGGGGGCCAGCTGGTTTGCCCTGAGGGTGTCCCGGATAAGGGTGGGGGTTCCCTTGGGGAATGGATCAGCCTGGCTAAAAGGTCTGTGGCAGTTCGCAACTGGCCATGCCTCCCCCTACAACCAAAGCAGAGGCCCTGGTAGATGGTATTTATTTATCTTCTATAATTGAAACTTTTTAGCCTTGAGTGTTAGCCTGGGCCATCCAGGGTGGCAGGGAAGCTTGGCTTCATCCATTGCCAGGAAACCCGAGCCTCCTGCTTGCTGCAGATGTATGGTCACAGCCATTTTGGTTAGGTTAATTTTCATACTCACTCCTGATTAGCTGGTGGGCATGGCTTGTAGGTGTAGCTGAGGTATGGTCAATTTGCATATTACTCTTTTATTAGATAGGATTGCCTTAAAAATTCTGGTAACCTAGAGTACTTAATCAAACACCACATTTGCATGATGATATGTTTCTTTTTGTTAAAAATATGAGATTTGACTACTTTTACCCCACATAAAATCTGGCCATAGCTGATAATTCTTTTTTGCTTTACTTTGTTGTTGTTTTTTTCTATTCTACTATTTTATTAAGGGAATTACACTTTGAGTAGTAATATTTTACATAAGAGAATCAATAACCATAAGCCAGCCTGCATGGTCTCTTTCTAAAACATTTAATACTCAATTTTTCTGTTATCAAGACTGGCAGAAATAGTATCTGATTACCCACTTTATGTTCTGTTTCCTCTTTATTTTGACCCTTAGCAATTTCTTTGTTCATGTAAAAGGTAATTTATAGTATTTTGCCAATGATTTCTAGGTGGTGTTTGTTGAGATTTCTTTTTTAGGTTCTCTCTTTTGGAATATTCCTGGTCATTAATGTCCCCTGCATTTTTATTAAGGTAACTTAGCTCATCATGGGGTATAAACTTTTGCTTTCATAGTACTGTCATACTGTTTCTTTCCCTTCCCTAATCCAATGTTATCTCAAAGAAACAAACACACAAAAAATCTGTATTATAATGTTCTTAAAAATTTCAGAGGAGCTTAAATGCTAAAAAATGCACAGAAACACACTTTGAATGCTTAGATATGTGTCACTTACACAATCAGGTGCATTAAATATTACTTATGATCTTCAGGATGAACCAATTTGCCATCAGGCCAATTCAATTGCATTTCATAATGTAAGAGTGGATTTTTTATAAGTTTTAAATGACTAGAGAGTTATCTGGGAATAAGAAGACATATTCTCTCACTAAACTAAGTTCTTAAAATATGCATTCAGAGTAGTTAATATTTGCTTTAGGGTTCCTAATTTTTAGGATAATTTTATACCTCAACAGTATTTTAGTGTTTAAGTAACACTAAATAACAATAAATAGAATTTAAAAGATACTTAAAGTTTTTTAATTTTTCCCATGTTTAATGAGTAATTTTATTTAATTATTTATCCTAACCACATTTGGACATGGAAGATTTCAAATAAAAAACAAATGATTTGTAACATATTTTTGTCATTGAAAACATGTTTGTTTTTAAAATTTTCTTTGCTCATTTTTGGTAAATAAAGAGGGCATGGAAGTTAATAGGTCTTAGTCATAAGTTATCAGATTGGGAAAAATACTAGCATGAAGAATATCTTTAAGAGAATATCCATTCTTACACTTTGGGTAAATTTAAATATATATATATTAGAGGCCTGGTGGCTTGTGGGTATATTGGAGTGATGGTTAATTTGCATATTACTCTTTTATTAGATTGGGTATGTTTGTTTTTTCTTTTTGATTTTTTAAAATAACATTACATTCATTTCATAGAAACCCTTTAACAAGCATAGCAATATAGGTAGGTCAGTACTCAGTCTTTCCTGGAAAAAATTGAAGATTCCTCAGATAATGTCTTATTTCCTTCTGATCAGTAAACTCATAAAATATTTAAACAATTGATGAGATTAGATCAAGATGAAAACCTCAACACCTTATTTATATACTTGTGGCTGAGAAACTTAGGGAGTTTCATAACCAATAAAGATAAATACATTATAAACTCAAGAAGATGTAACTAATTGTAATTATAACTAAGCAAACTGAACTGGAACAAATAGAAAGTATTATATCTATCTAAAAGAAAACATGTTACACAACCAAGAGGAGGGAAGCTATATACATCATGAAAAGTGTGTCTGCAGCATTAAATAGGCGAGAGAGCCATAAAAAATCAAAATGAGTAAAAGTGCCTACATGATTGGTATATCCCCAGGATAAAATTCCAGGTCTCATAATTCAACTACTTACTCAAGATCAGCTGATAAAATAATAAAGATATCTGCTGATCAGTTGACAAAGGTTTTCTCTATAGTTTGTATTTTAATTAATAAATTGATTTTCTTAAATGCATACATCTTATGTGTTTGATGAACATGTCAGGCTCTGAGGAATAAATTACTTCTGGGTGTGCTGGCAATAATCATATTGCTAGAATTGCCTTAGTAACTGCAACAAAACTCTTTGAGTATAGCTAAGTCAAGCTAGAGTGGTCAGTTTAAACATCCAGAACTCCAATTATCATATTGAATATGTAGGCACTGGGGCCATGTCCTCTGGGTTTGAATCCTACCTCCATGGCTTACAAACTGTGTGATTTTGTTTAATAACCTCTCTGTATGTTATTCTGACCACTTGTAAATTGGACTTAATAAAACTTAATTTCATAACATAAAAGTGTCAGTTATTACCGTTATTTTTCCTTTTCCATCTGCAGCATCCATAGCTTTGTATCACTCATGATTCATTTAAGCCAAGGCAAACACACACACATACACACACACACACACACACACACACACACTCCCCAAAAAACAATGAAAACCTCTTAATACTTCTTTATATAAATTCTTTCCTCATGTAAATCTTTAGCAAGAATTATTGCCAATAAGAATATGCATACTTTAAACATCTCTTTTTCAGACATATTTTTAAAGTTTGACCAGACATAATATATTGGTAAAATTTCTTGAAAAATTAGCAGTTCAAAATGCTGACATCTATGGAAGAATATTTTAAGAAAAAATTTATTTTGAGTAAATTTATTCCCTAAGATATGTATTAATGTTTATAGTACATGCATGTCCAAAGATTTTTAGGGTATATACTGTTATTAATATTCTCACTTAGAAAATAAAGACTTTGAGCCCTGCCTGACTGGTTTGGCTCGGTGGATAGAGCATCGGACTGCGGACTGAAAGGTCCCAGGTTTGATTCCAGTCAAGAGCAAGGTGACCAGAAGTCCCGCTTTTGGCAGGACAGCCCCAATTTTTCACAATTTGTTCTGTGGCACTTGGTGTTTTAAATAGTCAGGGCATGTACCTTGGATGCGGGCACATTCCCAGTGGGGTTGGGGGTGAAGGAGGCAGCTGACTGATGTTTCTAACTCTCTATCCCTCTCCCTTACTCTCTATAAAAAATTAATAAAATAGATTTTAAAAAAAGAAATAAAATAAAGACTTTGAGAAGCATTTGGCCACAGGTCGTATTATCTGGGAAGTGGAAGCTGGGACCTGAGGCAGGCTTGCTACTTGGTGGTGGTCAGAGTCCTTGTCCCCCAAGTTGTCTAGAACATACTGTGGACACATTTCATAAGAAAAACTACAGAGTTATAAAAATGTGCAATAACATCCATTTGGCCGCTTGGTATGTACTAATTGTGTTCCCCCTCAGTTCACGTGTTGAAGCCTCCCCTCATCCCACAAGACTGTATTTGGAAAGAGGGCCTTTAGGAGGTAATCAATATTAAATGAGGTCATAGCATGTGTCCTGATCTGACAGGATTAGTGTCCTGAGAAGAGACACCAGGGCTCACTCTGTCCTGCCCTCCCCTCCTCCCCCGCACCTCCCCTGACAGCATGAGACAGCTATTGTAGATAGAAAGCACCCTCTGCAAGCCATGGAGAGAACCCTCACAGAATTTGCTGCTGCTAGACCTTGATTGGGGACTTCCGGCCTCCAGAACGCTGAGAAAATAAGGTCCTGTGGTTTCAAACACCCTGTCTGTGGTATTTTGTTATCCTGAGCTGACTAATTGAGGTCTTTGCTCTCATTCTCAGAAACATCAACAACAACAAAAAATATGGATTTGTATAAAATATGATAAGAAAGACTTGAAAATTTCACACAGGCCAATTGCTTTCTCCTGTTTCCTATCTTATACTAATACTTTCTTTCATCTTGAATCTCCTTTCTTATGTCCCCTTGTCTTTGAATTATTAGTTCCTGGGTACAATATAACACAATATATACCATAGGTCCGGGGTGGTATATTTTTCCAATCTTGAATTTCCCAACAACCATGGCTATGGTCTCCTTAAATTTCAGTTCCTTAGAAAAGCCTTCTGTTTTTATGATTTGGATGTAGTGCATGGTGATAATAAACAAGGCTATGATTTTTTTGTCTTTTCTCTGAACTGGAATTCAAATGAAGGATATGCTAAACACAGCTGTTGCTGTGTATAATGACAGTCAGTTTGTGGATGCTGCGTCCAGATTCCATTTTAGGGCAGCCATCTGTCCTTTAGCTGGCAAAATAATGGAAGATTTATACCTTAATAAAGCCACGCTCATCAATGCAACCTGCACTCCTTCCTGTGCCCTCGGTGCAGTTTCCCAGTCACTAGTGCATTTTCTTTAAGCTTTCTCATGTTTATTAGTAAAATTGGCCATGAGTTTCTGGGTCTGTTAAGACCAAATGATAGGGTTTTAGTATAATGTATTTTCAACTCAGTATAGTTTTCAGTAAACCTTCACAGAATAACATGAACATCATAAAATTTAAAGGATTAGAAAACCTTCTTGTCTGATACAAACTACAATAATATTTGTTTGGCACTGCAGAGATTATAAAACTTTTTCCCTTCTTATTTAATATAATATCTAGAAAAATCTGTGGGGTTGCTCAAGGTTACACAATATATTAGGAAAGAATCCAGGACTCAAAATAAAATGTCCTTCTTCAAAAAACTGTTCCCTCTATATCGCTCTCAGGGCTACCTATTTATCTATGCAGTGAATTATTTTATATCATCTTAATATCAATAACAATAATAACTTATTGAACTCTTATTATGTGTCAGGACTTTCTTACTGCTTTAAGTAAATTATTCCATTTGATGGTTTCAATTTTCTGATGATGTACACAATATATCTTTAAAATATTTAATATAAGAACTCTAAAAAAGCAATTGTGTACATATAACACACACACATTCTTCCTAAAGGTTTAGTAGAAACTAAACTTTCTTAACATTTTCTCATCCCAAAATTGTTTACCTTCATTTTCCTTGTTGAATTTAGTTATGTTTACTGAAACTCAGAAATCTGTTTGCTTGCTTAATAATTTTTATATATTGTTAAAAGAGTCTGTGCTATTCTATCAATTTCCAACTAACTGTAGTAAATATTTGACTTTCATATTTAAGTTCCATAATTTTGAAGCATAAAGATGCAAAATTATTACACAGGAACCAATTTCTCATCTTCCATATGATATCATTTAAATCAATTAACCATTTACTCAAAAATATTATGAGTACCTATTATGTGCTAAGCATAGTTATGATCACCATAATCATAACAAAATTAATAAGACAAAAACCCCTGCCTTCATGGAGTGCATACCCTAGTAGAGAGATCTGTTTTCTTTATGCATTTCTATTTTCATCTGTTTCTATGAAAAAACTGGGATAACTTTCTATCAGTATTCTGGAAGCTGATTTCAGATATTTTAAGCATGTGTACGCCGTAGGCCTGCTACTTACTCTGTGACCTATACACCACCAGCATTGGTGTCTTTTAGTTAGAGATTCCAGAATGAAGGGCATACAACAGGTCCACTGAATAGATTCCAAGGTTTTATTCATTCACATTGAAGTTTTGAAAGTGCTGCTTTAGATGTATTTAGTAGAACCAGTGTCACCTGGGGTATTTTTTCCCCCAAAGTGATCTTCCACTCCTTTGTCCTTTGAAAGCATGAACATCTCCCTACAAATGCAATTCCCACTCTCTTACAAATGCAAAAAGCTAGTGAAGCTAGTGGCCAATTAGTTTTTATTAAATGAATGAATGTTCAAAATTTTTTAATATATATTTTAAAATTCTGTATAAGTGAACATTTCTGAATTATAACATACATATTGAAATGGGTAAAAATGTACTCAGTGTACATAAAAATCTTTATTTATACACCAGTGGAGCTTGAAATATAATATATGCTGAAGCTGAAAATAGTTAAGTATTTTCTTAAACAATATCTTATATAATAAAAGAGTAATATGTAAATTGACCATCACTCCAAGACACAAGATAGCCACCCCCATGTGATCAAAGATGGTTGCACAGCCATGTGGACACAAGATGGCCACCACAAGATGGTCGGCAGGGTTGGGGTTATATATATATATATATATATATATATATATATATATATATATATATATATATATATATTTAAGTAACCATTACAACATTATAACTGGATGTCCAGATAACCAAATGACCAGCTGGTAGCTGTGATATGCACTGACCAGCAGGGGCCAGATGCTCAATGCAGGAGCTCTTCCTGGTGGTTAGTGCACTCCCAAAGCCAACCTCCTGTGGCTGGCCAACCTCCTGTGGTCCCTTCCTGTTGCCAATAGGCCCAGAGTGGCCCTGATTGGCCCTGATCGCCAGCCAGGCAAGGGACACCACCCATGCACAAATTCATGCACCTGGTCTCTAGTTTTATATAACTAGAATACTTCTTAAATATATAATTACTTCTTAATTATATATTTAAGTACTTATAAATTATATATTTGTTGGCTTTGTGACATTTTTCTTCATCTTTCTATGTTTTCTCGGACCTAACATTTTAAGAAGTCCTTCATTTTGGTTTTGTCTAATGTTTTCTCATCAGCATATGAATTATGCAGGAGCATAGCATGCAGGTGATATGTCCCTCCCATTGCTTTGTATCAGGGAACACATATCACTATTTTTATTACTAATGATGTTGACCTCCCTTTTTCGGTTATGGTTGTGTCTGTTAGGTTTCCCTTCACTGTAAAATTGTGGGTTTTTTCCTTCTTCTCTTGCTGTACTGTATTTAACAGAAGCAGGTCACTAAGCCCAGCTCACACTCGAGGGGAAGTTATTAAGCTCAGAAAATTTATGAACATGTTAAAACTACCAAATAACTAATAAATATTTTTGAAGGAGACACTTCAGGTCTATGTGAATTTCCTATATCTCTTTAAAGGTTCTCTTACTAATTTTAGTATTCCTCAATACTGTCTGCAGCGATTATTACCACAGTGTTCAAATAGTGATTTTTCTATTTCCTTTATTCCTTCTACATGCATTAATTGGAATACTTCTGTAATGAAGAGTTGCCTTTTTTCCCTTGCCTTTAGTTATATATTGAATTGTTTACTTATATCACTATAGATTCAGGAGTAATTATATTGTTTGAGTTATAATCCAACTTAAGATCACTGTTCATCATGTGGATCAAACTATGTAATTGTATTATCTTTGTCTGGTTTTGGCATTAGGATACTGTAAGTCTTATAAGGTGAGTTAGGAAATATTCTATCCTATGTTTATATCCTATGAAAGCACTGTAGAGAACTGATATAGTACCATAGTATGAATGTACTTTAGGCCATTGAACTATATACCTTAAAGTGGTCAAGATGGTTAAGTTGTATTATGTGTATTTTATTATACTTGAAAAAATAAAATAAATTTTTCAAACATATGTTATTGGTATTTATTTTTATTATTTGAAATCTAAGAAAACATAAAAGTAAGTCACAAAGTAGAAATAACAGCCTATCTATCTTAACATAGTCCTATAAAAACAATGTCAAGAAATGTTGCTTGTATAAACAAAAATGTTAATTGTACTTAATTATTTTTGTTAAATGTTAGATCATTTTAAATTCAATTTTCTAGTTGATAATTGTTTTTATGTGACATTGACTGACTTTAATTAACATCTGAATTACATATTATATACCCATCATGAGATGTTAAGTTGGCTGTCTTTTGAGATTTAATGTTCTGTATAAAATTCACAACAGTAAAATCAGCAGATTAAATTAAGATGTTGATTTTAAGACTATAAGCTTTCTTTTAAAAAATATATTTTTACTTATTAAACAATTATTTAAAAGAGATGGAAAACATTTTTATTATATTGTAAAGGAAATAATTTGCCTCATAGCTCATAAAATAAGTGGATTTAGAAGATTGACTCACAGGCAATTAGACAGAAATGCTTAGTTTAATAATATGTAATTTCTAAATATGAGGAAATTGCATAAAATTTGTTATTCAAGTGTATTATGTTAGTGTATAAAAAGTGACTACAATGACCATTTCCAGTATCATATGTATTTTTTTTTGCCCTTATTTCTCATTTGAGACAGGATTCTCAATGGGAAACTCGGCAGATTAATTAGTTGCATTTGTGCTTTTAATGTTAATGAGGATTTAAGGCTGTTGAAAGTAAAACTAATGTTGTAGAAACGTTGGGGCAAGGCATAGCATTTTTCTATGTTATAAAAGTAAGTGAAATTACCAATATTAAATTTATTTCTTTTCTTGTGACTCTTAGAACACATGCAAATGTTGTGTTAACCATTGGTATCTTCAATTAAAGCACAAAGTCAAATACGTTACTATTTTCATTATTATTATTCTTGCAGTAATAGTAATAAATTTATGTATGTATTATTTTGCCTCCCAGGAAATAAAATTTTATCTAAAAAACTACACTCTTCCTTAAAAACATAAACAATAACTTTAAAAAAGAGATTTAAAATTTCTGCATATAACATCTCTGTCTGAAGCAAGGACATATATTCATACTGATTAACAAAATGATCCATATTGGTTAACATCTTCAGGCATTCATACCTCCACTACTTATGCCAACATTTCTATATCTCTTAGTGATAAGACCTTGGTTTTTCAGGACCCACCTGTATTTATCAGCTTAATTAATAAGTTTAATTATTAATTATTTTTCTTGCTGAAACAAGAATAAATTTTCTTCAAACCATTAAGACACACACACACCCTGGCCAGGTGGCGCAGTTGGTTGGAGCCTCATCCAGTAACCCAATACACAGGCACATACTTAGGTTGAGGGTTTGATCCCTGTCAGGGAGCTTATGGGAGGCAACCAATTTATGTTTCTCTCTGACATTGATGTTTCTGTTTCTCTTTCCCTTCTTCTCTCTAAAAATAAACACATCCCCCATGGATAAGGGGAGACTAATATACTAGAAATGAAGTTCTAGGGATAGAATACGCCCTCTTTCAACTAATGAGTTTTCTCTTTTAATTATTACAATTAGCATTAGTCAAAATAAATGCATTATCATCTATAGATTCCTAATATTTAAGTCATACAGAGCTTGACATTTTTCAAATAACTTCATCTAAAAACTATAACTATGTTATTCTTGCACTTTAAAAAAGACATTAACAACAGGTTCATATCCTTTACTTCTTAATATCTTAATGTGCATTTATTTTCTTTAAATTGGTGTTTCAAAAGATATAGAAGTAATTCACTGAGCTGCAGTTGAATTCCATAACAGATTACCTCAAAGGAATTTCTCTTATTACACAAAATTGCTTTGGGTGAAACAGTGCAAAGGTCTCATTTATTTCAATGAGCTTTTGCTTATTAAATATAATATGCATTTATATTATGAACATTTGCCTTTTTAACATGGGAAAGATTTTCAACTAAAATGTCCAGAAATTATAACACATTCTTTTTGAAAATTACATTTACTATTCTTAAACAACCTTACTTTCTTCTTTTACTTTAAATTCAAATGTTCCTATAAATTTTATTTACTAAGTTTGCTCCTTCAATAAGGTATAATGAAGGGGGTTGATAAATTGCTTGTGCATTATGCCACAGTTTTTTCAGAAACAAATTGCCCTGATTAGTGTTAAATTAAGGGTGGATGAACAGAACCAAGGGGATAGTGCTACCTTGTTTGTGGAAAAAAGGAGGTACTTTTCAGGGAGAAAATGTAAAACCAGTGATAGAACTGACCAAAAGTTGGTTTGTTTATATTAATACACTAGAGGCCCGGTGCACAAAATTATGCATGGGTAGGGTCCTAGACCTGGCTAGAGATCAGGAATAATAAGGGCCTTCTGACTGCTGGATGGGACCTTCCTTTGTTCCACAACGACCCCTGGTAGTCAGCACATGTCATAGTGAGCAATTGAACTACCAGTCTCCCGGTCAAACTCCCAAGGGGACACTTTGCATATTAGTCATATATATATATATATATATATATATATATATATATATATATATATATATGATATATTGTCCTGCCAATTCTAAATGTTGCCCATGATAAAAATATTACCCACTCTGAATCTTTTTACACTAAGTTAATATATTTGCTTTGATTACTTAAGTTTTAGTATAGATATATACATGTAAATTTCAAGACAATATTTGTGGAAGGTAGGAAAAACTTGCAGAAATAATGATTAAGCCTTTCTAGAAATTGAAGAAATATACCCATCCTCAGGTTGTAAAAGACCCATAAGATGCTAAATAGAATAACAGATTTAAATAGCAGAGTGAAATTAAAAAATCAAAGGCAAAGAGAAGTTTATATAAATATATAGAGAGGAAAAACAGAAAACCTTCAAAGAGAAATATCTGATTGAAAAAATTTAGAATTCCCAACTGCAACAATAAGTGCAAGAAGACATGAATGAATTTATCATTTTATATGAAGTAAATGATAAATATTATAACTAGAAAGAATAGCATTTAATATAAAATAAAAATATTCTTAGCTCTATTTTCACATATTAAACTTTCTCTGAAAGATCATTTGAATAATTGACATCAGCAAAAAGTGCATTGAAGATTTATCAGTAAATGAGAAATAAGTGATTATCCATAGAAATTATATTTATTGTTAACATTACTGAGTGTTGATCATGTATAGAAATAATATGCTACATAAGTACATTCCAACATCATAGTGAGATAAGCACTATTATCATTTCCACTTCATAGTTATGCAATTTGGCACTAAATTTCCAGATAACATCAGTATAAATTAGAATAAAAGGAGATAAAGACGAGTAAATTATTTTGCATTTTACAAAGGTACACATTTGTCTGAGAATAAGACCTACATATTGTTTAGTTTTTAGATATCAATGGAAATATTAAACATAACAATAGTTTAAAATATTAAAGAAAGAAATATAGGAAAATGTAGAATGATAACTTTTAAAACAATAGGGAAAATTGATTTTCCCATGAAAGTTAGAAAAGGAGATATTCAAGGAAAAAAGAAGACTTAAAATTAGTTGGATGTTAGGAGACGTATGTCTTGATATAAAAGTAATGGCAATCATTTAAGTGGGCTACACTTACCAGTCAAAAGACAAATCAGCAACTCCTCCCTGCAAGAATTCAGCAGTATATTTTCTACAAAGTGTACTCCATAAATATGATGCAGAACTATGAAAAATAAAGGATAAAAGAAGGATAGAAGAAGGTTATATGATGCATGTACTAACTAACAAGTGCTAAGCTAGCAAATATAACATCAGGTAAAATAGGTTTTATAGAAAAAAAAACAATAAAAATCAAAATTACATACTACCAATGGAACAATAGATCAATTCTTATTATAACAGTGACATTATATAGCCTAATCTAGCCTTGAAATTGACAAAGTGATGAAAAGAATAGATAAACCAACTGAAGTCATAAATTTTAATATATCATTCTTGAAAACCAATAGACAAATATATACAAAATAAACAAGTGTGAGCTGTGAATAACAGGATTAATAAACTTCATATAATAGATACAACTTTATGTACCACAAAAGACACTATCTTTTTAAGCATACATGTGATGTTTGACCCCCGCAAAATCACATATCTTAGCTCCCAAGAGAATCATCAATAAGTTTAGAAGAATCAATTTCTTAAAGGCTATGTTCTAAGTTAAATTTCTATGTGTTACTTTTTAAATGTGACATTTAGAATGCCATTGATTAAATAATTGAACATGAATGTAAACAGTCTGCTGCCACTGTAGAGATGGCGGAGGGTGTCTGCTACCCCATGTGTCATAAAACAAAGCATGCCCTTAGATGCTGTGCCTTTAATTCTTAAAACACAATAAAAAAGCACACCTGTAATTGTATCTAGCTGTACATTAGCCATTGTTTACAGACTGTGCAAGAAAAAAATTATTTACAGATGCATATAATTAGATTGTATTTTCTTCACAAATTCATCTATTTATTAAATGCTTTATGAACACACAAAGCTTTCTTTTCATTCATAATTGATTAAAGCTGTTAGTTGGAGATAGATTACTTCTGAAGTTATTACTGGCATGTATAAAGCTGCAAAGGAGCTTTCACATATCTTTTTATTTTAAAAAAATCTATACTTTATGCAATTCCAATCTTTAAATGGCAACAGTAAGGAAGCCAGGGTCATTTTTTCTTGCTTATTTTTCTGAAGACTCTGAGTCCTATATGAAAATGAATTGGGTCATAAAGCATATATTTTCCTTTCTTCTCACCCCCTTCAATATCTATTGTGCCACGCAGTGAAAATGCTGCTTCTGTAAACAGAATATAGAATTCTTTGTTGAGTGGTGTTTCAGCTCTGTGTAGCACTAGAGATAGAAACATTTGGTTGGAAGCCAGAAATACTATTTTAGGCTTCGGATAATTTTCCAGCTGTTGTTGGGGAAAGCATGTTACACTTCCTCACTCATTATTCTGACATACTCATCTATACATTTATATTTTGTTGCTTTTTCAAATCAGTGATGCAGCTGCCACAATATGCCTCCTCCTTCCAGCAGGTGGTAAATTATTCTCTGCATAAAATGACATCATTCCCTATTTTATATAAAAAAAAAACATGCCCTATGAGCTGAAGAAAGGGCAGAACCATTACAGAAAACAAAATTTAGATAAATTTAACATATTGTGTTTAATAAAACTACATCATCATATTTTTAAAGATTTAGCAACTAAAGGCAATAACATCAACTGATTAATAACATTTGAAAAAAGAATCAGTAAAATGTTTTACCTTCTTTGGAATCAATGTTAAGCTAAACATAACTTGTTTGTGTGGACTTGTGCCTATCCTATTTTTTCCCCAGAGGAAAGAAACTCATTTGTATTATAGTTAACATAATTTCTCAGATTGTGAGGTTACATTTAACTGATTATTTTTGTTAAATGTTTTACTAAGCCAAACCATAATAAAGATTTTCATTGGAGTTACACTGGCTTAAAATATTTTCCTCTCAAAAAGAAACATTTTTAATAGTCAATAAAAAATGTTTTGGCTGACATTCAATATTAAGATGAATAAGAAGTATTTTACTTTTTTTCAACCAAGATAGAGTAGGAAATGATGTCAGAATATCAGAAGCAATTGGACTATCTGGTAACTGACTATTGATATATGAGTCTATAAATAAGCAAGTGACATCACAACACTTACCATAAATTAATAATTGCTTTAGTAGGTATTTTACATTATCTGACATAATTGAAACATCATGTTTATACATTATATTGAACATATTTTATACATAAGTACCCACAAATAAAATCATGTTTATATATATATATATATAGGTGTCAGTATTTTATAAATATATTCATCTCTCAGTTATGTTTAAATGTCATAAACATAGAATAAGAAATCAATAGTTCTAGCCTCTACTTTTAGAAAGACTACCTCAAGCCCTAGCCTGTTTGGCTCAGTGGATAGAGCATCAGCCTGCGGACTGATGGGTTCCAGGTTTGATTCTGGTCAAGGACATGTACCTAGGTTGCAGGCTCCTCCCAGGAGGCAACCAATCAATGTGTTTCTCTCACGTGGATATTTCTCTCTGTCTTGCACTCTCTCTTCCACTCTCTTTGAAAATCAATGGAAAATTATCCCAGGATATCCCAGGGTGATGATTAAAAAAAAAACAACACACATACAAAAGACTACTTAATAATACTTATGTAGGTTTCAGAAGGAGCTATGCTTCCAATACATAGGTTGATGATTACCTTTATGCCTTACTTCAAGTACAGGAAAGTATATCTATGTTAGGAAGAAAATTAATTTTTTCAGAAGCAGAGAGATCAACTTCAAAAGCATTCTATAATTAAAGAAACCAAATGGCCCTGATAATTAACAGCATTGAAAATGATTGGCACGCCTACTAAAAAGTCAAAAAGCACTTACCCAATCAATGGAATACTATGAAAGTTAAGACATTCTATGTTCAATGTCTACAGATTACCAGATTAATTTGAGATTTTTATGGAAAACCATTGATGTAGTTATTAAAGACTTTCTGAAAGATAATATAATGTGTTATGATACCATATTTCCAATGTCCAATAGTTTGCTTTTCTACTAGATGAGTCCAAGAAAAGGAGAGGTATCATAAGACAGTTACCTAGTGTAGGGAGAACCTGTCTCTAATCCATTTTCGCACAAAGTGGCCTCAATGACTCTTTGTTGCATTAAAAATAATATATATTCTACCAGCTAATTTAAAATTTCCATACTAACAAAAATAAGGAAATAAGAGCCTTCCATGTTTCCACCAACCATATGTAACTGTCATTATCAGAATAGTGTATTTCCTCCCATCCTTTTAGATATATGTAGTGGAATTGCTAATTATGGGAGTTATAACATTAAATGGTTTTATTTCTTCTAATAATTGTGATATATTAACACTCACCCTTACTCCTAATTACACATAACTCACAAACTTCTTTCTTTTTTGTAGGGGTAGCGCCTTCATCACAGATACCTTGTTCTGTATTCCATACTTTTCAAGTAGCTTTATTTACTAGAATAAAATATTGGGAAATTACTATTCAAACACATTATTGATCCAATGCTTTGGTCCCTGCTTTCTTGGAGTGGAAAAGAAAGGTCACAATCTTGCACTGAAATACTTCTTATTGTTCCCTCTTCCTTTTGTTCCTTGGGCTTTGTCACCTTTGAATGATAATGGTGCCAGGACCCAACTGCTGACAAGTTGTTAGCTTTGTGAATTCATACTTTGCGGTACTTAGCAACTTTTTAAAGTCAGCTTGGTGCATTAGTCTTTTGCAATAGAAAAATGTTTAATTATCTAACCATATACAACTGATTCTTCAAAAAAAAAAATAAGTGCTCATAAAAATTTAAAAATAGAATATCCCTTAGTATATTTTTTTAGAAAATCCTATTGCTCTCTTGATTACAGAGATAACCTTACAGAGTCCAGAATATTCAAATGTCAATTACTTTATCTTGCAGAAATAAAAGAGGTGCACTCTGGCTGGGTGGCCCAGTTGGTTGGAGCATTGTCCTGTATACCAAAAAGTTATCAGTTTGATTCCTAGTCAGGGCACATAGGAAAATGTTGGGTTCAATCCCCAGTCTGGGCAGGTATGGGAGGCAACAGCTGGACGTTTCTCTCTCATATTGATGTTTCTCTCTTTCCTTTCTTTCTCTAAATATTTCCTCCAGTGAAGATTAAAAAAAAAAAGTGATAAATTTGTTTTATTTCAGCATTATTAATGGGCAGTTTTCAATTTTTTTCTTTCTTTACTATCTTTATTCTTGAAAGTGTTACAGATTCCTCTTTGTTCTGTGTTTTTGTTGTTGTTTTTTCCATTGATCCCTTCCAACAGGCACTCACCCTTCCCAGGCTTTCACCATGCTATTATATGTTCATGGGCTCTGAGTATATATATATAAATTCCCTGGTTAATCCCTCCCCACCTACCCTCCACCCATGCCTTCCTTTTGAAATTCCTCAGTCTGTTCCATGCTTCTATGTCTCATTTTGTTCATCAGTTTATTTTGTTCATTAGATTCCACATATGAATAAGAGCATGTGATACTTGGCTGACTGGCTTATTTCACTTAGCATAATACTCTCCAGGTCCATCCATGATTTTGCAAAGATAAGAGTTCCTTATATTTTACAGTCACATAGTATTCCAATGTGTAACATACCACAGCTTTTTTATCCATTCCTCTGATGATGGGCATTTGGGCTGTTTCCAAATCTTAGCTATTGTAAATTGTGTTGCTATGAACACAGGCATGCATATGTTCTTTCTGATTGGTGTTTCAGGTTTCTTAAGATATATTCCTAGAAGTGGGATCACTGTGTTAAATGGCAGTTTCATATTTACTTTTTAAATTAATAGATTAATTGAAACATTTACTCTAGTAAAACCTGTTTTCCATAATAGCTGTATTCACACCAGCACTGTACTAGGGCTCCTTTTTCTCTACATCCTCACCAGCACTTTTCATTTGTTGATGGTAGCCATTCTGACAGATGTTAGGTAATATAGGTGTGGTTTTAATTTGCATCCGTCTGATAATCTGTGATTTTGAACATTTTTTCATATGTCTCCTGGTCTTCTGCATGTCAACTTCAGAGAAGTAATTATTTAGGTGCTTTGAACATTTTTTTAATTGGATTGTTTGTCTTCCTTTTGTTAAGTTGTATGAGTTCTTATGTATTTTGGAAAATAACTCCTTATTGGATGTATCATTGGGAAATATGTTCTCTCATGCAATGGGTTCTCTTTTTATTTTGTTGACGGTTTCTTTTGCTGTGCAGAAGCATTTTATTTTGATAAAATCCAGTTGTTTATTTTCTCCTTTGTTTTGTTTTGTTTTTGTTTGTTTGTTTTTTTAGATATAAACAAATAGAAGAATATACTGTGTTCATGGATTGGTAGAATCAACATCATTAAAATGTCCACTCAACCAAAAGCAATCTATAGATTCAATGCAATTTCTATTAAAATACCTATAACATATTTCACAGTTTTAGAACAAACACTCCAAAATTCATACAGAATAAAAAAAGACTCCAAATAGCTCCAGTAGTCCTGAGAAAAAAGAACAAAGTAGGAGGAATCATAATACAAAATATAAAACTATACTACAAAGTCATTGTAATCAAAACAGCCCGGTACTGGCATAAGAATAGGCAGTTAGATCAATGAAACAGAACAGGGACCCCAGAAATTGACCCAAGCCATTACACTTAATTAATATTTGACAAAGGAGGCAAGAACATACAATGGAATACAGAAAGTCTCTTCAACAAATAGTATTGGGAAAATTGTATAGGTATAGGCAAAAATAAATGGAACTAGAATTTTGTTTTTAAAGTTTCCTTTGAAAAACCCCTTAATAAAACATAACCAATGGACACAGACAATAGTGGGGTGAGGACATGTGCCGGGGGGGTGGGAGCCGCTGAGAAGTCAATGGGGAAATAAAAGGAGACATATGTAATACTTTAAACAATAATTTAAGTAATAAATAAATAAAATGTAAAAAAAAAAACAAAAAACCCCCACACATTTAGTCCTAAATGTGTAACAGGTATGGCTCTAGGTCCTCAAAAATTTAAAGATGATTGAGACATGGCCTTGAAGAATTCATTCAGAAGCAAAACCAACTGGCATAGAGAACAAGTAATCTCAGTGGCCCATGACCAGCATATGCCCTAGCCAAGATATCTTCTGCTAAAATAATCAAGATCATTTTCCCAGTATGATGCAGTGCATTGTGGCTATCTGTAGAGAACTATTTTCTCACAAAATAAGCCAGTCAGAAAAAGATAAATATCACATGAATTCACTCATTTGTGGAATATAATGAACAACATAAACTGATGAACAAAAATAGATTCTGAGACACAGAAACACCTAAAAGACCATTAAAAAATGACAACTTTCTTTAGGCATTTTCAAGATGTATCTTTCATAGGCTATGACATTTCTTTTTTTATTTTTATTTTTATCCTCACCTGAGGATATGTTTCCATTGACTTTTTCCCCTTCCCTCTGATCCCAGGCTTGTGCAGCTCCCCTCCCCCACTCCTGGTACCCTCTGATCACCAGCTCGAGCCACCCAGGCTTAAGCTTGGGAAGGGGACCCTTTACCCCTCCAATCACAGGCTTGGCCCCTTCCCAAGCACCTCTGATTGCAGGCTTGGCCCCTTCCCAAGCTTAAAGCCTCTAACCTAGGATTTAGGCTTGGTACACCCTCCCACCCCCGACCCCTCTGATGGCCAGTTGAGAAGTCCTGGGTGCTAAGGAGGTTCCTGGGACCCAGGTATGTATGCAAATTAACCGTCATCTTTGTTGGGTTAATTTGCATACTCACTCTGATTGGATGTGGGCATAGCATAGGTATGTTTTTCTATTATTAGGTATTTAATAAGATATATAGAGATGTTATGAATGAATAACCATATTTTTCCATGTTCATGACCCTATAAAAAAGTAAGGATGTTATAGGAATGAGATATATTATATTGATGCCAAATCTTACCACTAATTTAATTAATTTGAATTTCTAAGGAAAACCATAATTTACAAAATATTTCAGGGAGCTAGAATTTTAATTTAGATGAATATTGTTCAACAAGATAAATCAAACTTATCTCTCTGCTAATATGATTTTAATTGCTTTTTAGTTATCATTTTCTGTCTATGGTTCATCAAGAAGGTCTATACCTGAAATTAATTTGTGTAAAATCATTATTACTTGTATATAAATATTTCTAAATTATGATCATATTATATTACCATTTAAATATATCTCAAGTGAAATTTAATGAAGTAAAAATGCTTACCACTATACTACTTAATTAAAAATTTCAAACATAAAATGCTGTATTCAAGTTTAGAGGGAAAAAATCATATCATCCATAATATTCAGTAAATATTCAGGATAGAAACTTATATCATAAATGACATAAAAATTTCTTTACCCAAATAAAATTAGCTACAAAAATTCTCAGTAAATTATTTATTTGATGTTAAATCAGAAACAATACAGTAATAAATGTTCAGTTTTAAAATATTTATTCTACCCCTATGAGAGGTCTTAGCTTTTATATTTATCCAAGACAAAAAGCTATCATGATTAGAAAGAACTATCAGTATTTACAAATAATATGATTATCTTCACAGAAATTTAACAGAAAAGGTCACCTAGATTGCTATGGAATGACAAACATAATTTTGAAGATCCTAAAAAAATTATCAGAAACAATATGTGTGAAGATAAAAAAAAATGATGCATGCAAGCATTATGGGAGGTGTTTTTAAAGATATTGAAAGATTAAGAAAGTTCTAAGTACATGAAAGAAAAAATGCTTAGGGATAGAAACTTACTTCTTAAAGATATTTATTTTCTTTAATTTATAGATTCAACAAAATTCCAAACAAAATAACAAAATAAAAAAATGCAAATGAACAAGCAGATTTTATAATGAGGAAGAAGACCATGGATAATTAAGGCATAAAGAAGAAGAATGACAAGATTAGGGTGGGATTCATTTTCTATATGGAGACTTAGTACAAAATCATAATTTAGAGGATCTGCTTTGGTTCAGAGAATAGATAAATAGATCAATAGAAAAAAAATGGAGAGATAATAAATAGACCCACAGAGATTTGATAGATAATTAATGTGATATTGTTTATTAGAATATTTTGAGCATCTCAACAAATGGTGCTATTAATTTTAGTGGTTCATATTTTTAAAAAGAATTTTTTAAAAATCTAGAATGCCTAAAATCTAATCCAGAGGAATATTAGAATAAATACAGAAGAATATCAGTATTCTCTAAGGAACACATACACACACACACACACACACACACACACACACCATGTCTTAAGGAAGTTTAATGAATTGCCAACTGCAATAAAATTAAGGAAAGTTTATGGGGGGAAAAAACAGTAAAATATAAACCACATACTAGCAGAAAATATTTGCAAAAAAGAGCATAGAAAAATATTATTTTCTAAACTATATACATATTCTTTATAGACCAATAAGCTAAAAACCCAACTATTAGAAAAAATAAACATTTATGTAAATAGAAACATATATGTAAATAGTAAATATTTGCATATTTTCAGGTAAAATAATTATATTCTTAGATATGTACTATAAATAACACATTTTATATGTTTTACTGAAATATCTATTCTCTATCTCCAAAGACCACTTTTGTAATATTAAAAAACTGATAGCAATTTGAATATCTATCAATAGCATAATTAATAACTATATTTTGATATATTAATGCAATAGAATATAAAAATAGATCCCATCCAACAAAATGAATGATAAAAAAAAGGTCTAGAAGAGTATGCATCCTGTGATTCATGTAATTTTAAGAAAAGTAGTTGAGCAATCTATTACATTGGGATAAAATAGGTAACAAATTATGCTTTTTAAAAATAATCATGTTGAGAGGTAAATTATAGTTTGTCACTGCTTGCTCAGTGACTAGTACACTGCTTGCTCAGTGACTAGTACAAATCTTTTTTATAAATACAATTATGAGCTATATGTTATATTTAAAAAAAACTATTTCCCATCCCTTGTTAATTTGGCTGAAACCAGAAGAGAAGACAATCTAATCTCTCTTCCAGCTTTTGTTTTAGAAACTTGAGATTTATGGATTTATTTGTTAGGGGGAAAGATAAAGGTAGGTTAATGACTTTTGTATTGGGGTTTTTGAAGTTGAGATAATAGAGATTTCCACAAGATCAGCAGAAAAGTTTGGTTTAGAATTTAAGAGTTACTGTGATCTACCCTCTACCTCTGCCAGAATCCTGGAATTGGAGTTAGGATTTCAGGGATGAATGACTGTCAAGTCAAATAGGAAAACAAAACCTTGGGCGCCAAGGCTCCCATTCTGGGAAAGGAATACAAAACCTCAATGTGAGTAGATGCCTCATCTTTTCCTGCCTGCATGATGCCACTAGGTTAGGGCAACATGGGAACCTGCACTTGTTCACCGGGACCTTGCTGAATGATGTCTCCTCTCTATACCCCAAACTCAGCACTTTGTTCAAGTCTTGGTCATTGTGGAAGAAATACTAGTAACAGTAACATGGCTTTTCCTTCCACATGAATGGGAAAATAGGATCTTAAACTCAAATGGAATATTATGTCAGAAATATAATGAATCATTTCCTGCACATCTGAATTTGAGTAGAATTGTGTTTATTTTACTAAATCATCTTTCCCTATTTGCATTATAGAAATATTTGCATATATTTTTTTCAAATTTGGTATGTATTTATTTTCCTTCTCTTAATTTCATTTGCATGAAGCAAGATCCACTTGATGCTCAGTGTAACATAAAAGAAACCTGCTAGGAACAGTAATTTGGCATCCTGGATATAACTGTTGGACTAACTTCAACTTTCCCCCCCGTGTTACTAAATTCAGTGATTCCAGTCTCTTTCAGACTCTGCTTGCAGCTTGTTGGAAGGAAGACACATGTTCTCATATGTTTATATAATTTTAATTCAGTGAAGATTAAAAAAGTAATTGAGTACAGGTTCATGTAAAAGTTTATATAAAAAAGTGCAGTCTGAGAAAGTGGCTCTCTACTATTAATTTAGAGAAAATCACGGGAACTATGCTTTTAAAACCAAATTTAATGAAAATGTGCTAGGATATGTTTTATCTAAAGTATTCTGCATAATTTTAAACCCATGAATACATAACCATAATTATGATTCCAATTGAAAATATTCTAATGTCAAACTTGGTACTATTGCCAAAATATTAACGGAAAACTGAATATTTGGCACCTAGTATCTATCAGTATTTTTGAATAAAGCTAAAATTTATGGGAACTAGACAATGTTGATATTCAGTTGTTGAGATAACAGAGAATTATAAAAAGAAAATGAGTTATCATAAGTTTTCTTTGCTGAAATTTTAGTAAAAATAACACAGAAAGAATCCCCCATATTAAAAGTATTCTAAAAGCCTCAGTTCTTTAACACACTCGTTAAGTCAGAAATAAAATGGCTGGCACCAAGACCTTGACTTTTTAAGATAGTTCATGGTTTCTTTAACAAATTCTACTGACTCACATTTAAAACATTAAATTCACATATTTTACTTTTCTTTTTTTTTAGAACCAAGTTTATAATTGCCTTGAAGGAGAAACTTAACAGTGGAGTTAGTTGACTTTTGCTGCAAATGTGGACTCTCACTGCAGATGACAATGAGAAATGGTAACTCACAAACAGCTATGAAGGGTGAAAAGAACAAAAGGAAAAACACTAATGTAGAATTATAAATGCACATTTATGATTTAAAGAAAAAGAGAAATTATTGCATTCTCTGCCAAAGCACACATTAACATCTTATTTAGGATACAATAAAATAAATGATCATCATAACCCTAATTTAGGTCATATAGAAAATTTTAGGAAAGTTGATATTTCCAAGGAAAATCACATTTGAACCTCCATAATTGCAATTAAAAAATATATATAATCTTGATTCTAGGGATTATATTTTTTCAGAGTCAAATATGATGTGCTTATTTATACAATAGAAATGGTTTGGGGCTTGCATTCTGTTTTTCACATATCTCTTAATGGGAACTTTACAATGTTCAATGATTTTGTGTATGTGTGTGTGTGTGTGAGTGTGTGTTTTCATGTAAAGATAAAGAAGGAACAATAAATCTCAATAGAGAAGTTGGTAATGCTGGAGATAATGCTGGAGGCTCATTCACTAGATAATTGACTCATTCCCACTTACATAGCTCTTTCCATTAATTTTACATATAGTACATTTTATGGGATATTGTTTAAAAATCAGGAATATATGGAAAATTTCATATATTGAACAAAGAAGGGCCTCCATAAGCTATCCACACCATACTTCCTGGAATTTGTGATGTATAATAAGTTATATAGCAAAAGATTTTGAGAAAGTATTTGAGGTTATTTACCAAAAAAATAGAGACCATGGACCATGGGGCCCAGTGGTTGAGTGTAGATTCATGAACCAGTAGGTCATGATTCAATTCTTGGTCAGGGTATATGCTCAGGTTGATCCTCAGTAAGGGATGTACAGAAGGCAGCCAATCAATGATTCTCATCATTGATGTTTCTCTCTCCCTCCCTCTCCCTATCTCTCTCTCTCTCTCTCTCTGAAATCAATAAGAACATTTTTAAATAGAAAAATTATTCTGGATAATTCTGTGGGCACAATCAAATCATATGAGCCTTTAAAACTAAACAGTTTCTTGAGCTGCAGTGAGAAAGATATGGCAGAAGTCAGAGAGATTCAAAGCATGACAGACTCACTGTACCACCATTGCCAGATTGAAGTTGCAGTGTTGGTATGACAGAGAACACAGGTGGCCTTAAATTGCTGAGAGTGACTTCTGGCTGACAGCAAGCCAGGAAATGAGGACCTCTGTCCTACAACCAAAACAAACAATTCTGCCAAGAATCTGAATGAATTTGGAAGCTTGATCTCCCCCAAAGCCATTAGTTAACAGTCCAGGCCAATTTACACATTGATTTTGGCCATGAGTGACATAAGGTAGTGAAGCTGGCTGAGTCTACCTCGAACACTGATCTATACAACTATAAGATAATATTAAAATTTGGTTTTTTTAAGCCTCTGAATTTGTGGTAATCAACAATAAAAAACTAAGGGAAGCCCTTAAATAGTTACAGATTATTTTTTATCATTTTTAGACAGTTACATTTTATTTTATCTGGAAACTTAAACTATGTGAAATGCTCAATTACTTCATAATGTCAGAAAAATCACTTTGTTCTTCAGATTGTGGGTCTCAAGAACTTTATAGTTTACTCTTTTCAGTGATTCTGTATTGAATTTATTTATATAAATGAGAACTAAAATATTTGCCACAATTAATACTGTATATTACAAATAAACAAGGAAATGATTGCAATGTTGGTAACAATATTAAAAGTTCTTTAGTCTAAACTAATAAACTGAAGGAGATGTTATCTGTTTTTTAGTCAGAATGCTAAAAGTATAAGATTTAAGAATGTTGAGATGAGAAAATATATTGTTCTGTAGTTTTATTATAAGTTTTTGTCAGGATTTGATATCAGGGTAATCCTCATCTTAATTGTATTTTCTCTTTTCAATATTCTGGAATTATTTCTGTACAATTTGTGTTATAAATGTTTGTTGTAATTTAACAGTAAATTCATCTCTTCTGGAATCTTTTAATCTAAAGGTTTTAAACTACAAATTAAATTTATTTAATAGATATTGAGCTATTCAGTTTATTTACTTTTTTGTGCTAATTTCCATAGTTTTTGTCCATTTCACCTAAGTTGCTGATTTTGATAATATTCCCTTATCAATTATATTGATCATTTTGAAATAGCACTTTTTTAACTCTTTGAATTACCCTAATATTTTTCTGTTTCTGATTTTGTTGATTTGTGCTCTGATTTTTATTATGTACTTTATTTGGCCTAATTTAAGTTTAATTGTATTATTTTATTGGTTTCTTGGGTCAAAAATTAAGTCACTTTGAGCCTCAAAATAGTTGAGATTTTTTTTTCCTTTACTGATTTAGGCATTTAGTGCAATAACAGTCCACAAATTTATGTACAACATAAATTTTTACATGCTGTGTTTCTTTTAATTTAAACAAAATAACTTTATTTGTTTAAATGTTCTTTAACTTCTGAGTTTTTTTGAATTCAGGGCACATACATTGAATTCAGGGCACATACTTCACCTGATTTTATTCTTTCCAGTTTTTTAAAGAAATGTTTTATGGCTGAGGATTTGGTCTCTCTTAATAAAAATGCTCTATGTACATTTGAAAAGAATGTGCTTTCTTGTGTTATGTAGAGTGCTCTATAAATGTCAATTAAGTCAGACTAGCTAATAGTGTTGTGCAAATCTTCTGTATTATTTCTGATTTTCTGCTACTTGTATTGTTAATTATTTAGAAGATGTATTGATATGTCAATATAATTGTAGGTTGGTCTATTTGTCCTTGAATTCTTAGCAATTTTACTTCACATGATTTGAATTTGTGTCTTCAGGCATGTAAATATTTGGAATTGTTATGTCCCATTCATGAACTACTTTACTTTATCATTATGAAAAAATAATGTGTTTTTTTGCTATGAAATCTACTTTTGTGATATTAATATAGTCACTCCAGCATTATTTTAATTAAGGTTGGCATAGTATATCTTTATTACATTATTTATCCTAATTTGTTTTTATATTTAAAGAATGTTTCTTATAGGTATAATAACATAGGGTCTTAGTTTTATATCCAATCCAATATTGTTTTCCCCCCTGCTATCATCATTATAATTTTTTATTTCATTTTATTGTTGTGGTTGGACAATAATATATTTTACATAGTGTTGCCCCTGATATTTCAAGTAACCTCCCTTGCCTGTACATAACTATTACAATACTAGAGGATCAGTGCATGAAATCATTCACTCGGGAGAAGGGGGGTGTCCCTCAGCCCAGCCTGTGCCCTCTAGCAGTTCAGGAGTCCTCGGGGATGTCCGACTACCTCTGAGGTCAGAGAGGCTCCTGACACCACTGCTGGGATTGCCAGCTGTGATAAAAGGTCCTGGCTGAGCATCACTCTCCTAGTGGAAGCCTACTGACCTCCAGGGGGCAGATCCTTAGTTAAGTGTATGCCCCTAGTGGTTAGTGCGTGGCATAGAGAAGGGTCATTTTGCTGTTTGGTCTATTTGCATATTAGCCTTTTATTATATAGGATTATTTTTCCTCCATTGACTTCTCCCCAGCCACTCCCACCCTCCAGCACATGCTCTCTCTCCTCCTCCCCCAGTGACTATGTCCATTGGTAATGCTTATATGCAAGCTTACAAGTCCTTTGGTTGATCTCTTACCCCCATCCTCCTCCCCTGCCTTCCCTCTGAGACTTGACAGTCGGTTCCATGCTTCTCTGTCTCTGGGTCTATTTTTGTTAATCAGTTTATGTTGTTCACAATATTCCACAAATGAGTGAGATTACGTGGTATTTATCTTTCTCTGACTGACTTATTTCACTTACCATAATGCTCTCCAGATTCACCCATGCTGTTGCAAATGGTAAGAGTTCCTTCTTTTTTACAGCAGCTTAGTATTCCATTGTATAGGTGCATCACAGTTTTCTAATCCACACATCTGCTGATGGGCACTTGGGCTGTTTCCAAATCTTAGTTATTGTAAATTCTGTTGCTATGAACATTGAGGCATATCTATTCTTCCTGATTGGTGTTTCTGATTTCTTAAGATACATTCCTAGAAGTGGGATTGCTGAGTCAAATGGGAGTTCCATTTTTAATATTTTGAGGAAACTCCATACTGTTCTTCACAGTGGCTGCACCAGTCTGCATTTCCACCAGCAGTGTACAAGGGTTCCTTTTTTCCACATCCTTGACAGCACTTGTCATTTGTTGATTTATTAATGATAGCCATTCTGACAGGTGTGAGATAGTACCTCATTGTCCTTTTGATTTGCATTTATCTGACGACTAGTTACTAAGCATGTTTTCATATGTCTCTTGACCTTCTGTTTGTCCTCTTTTGGAAAGTGTCTATTTAGGTCCGTTGCCCATTTTTTGATTGGGTTGTTTATCTTCCTTTTGTTTATATGTATGAGTTTCCTATAAATTTTGGATATTAAACCTTTATCAGAAATAACATTGGCATTTATGTTCTCTCATGCAGTGGATTTTCTTGTTCATTATAACTTTCTACTTTCTTTCATGTCTTTTGTTATTTCTTGGGTGCCAAATGTTAATTTTTAATTTGGTGACTGCTGAAAATTTATACATTCACACAAGATTTTTGAACTTTGTTCTGGGGTATAGTTAATTGACTTGGAAAGAGTTAGATCCTTTCTGATCTGACTTTTAAGACTTTTGTTTAGAGGGCCTGGAATAGTCTTTGCTTAAGACAAATAACCTTCCAAAAGCATTTATTCTTATAGATTGATTTGTCTTCCTTCCAAATCAATGTTAAAGCCCTAACTCCCAATATGACTGCATTTTTAGGTAGGGCATGTATAGAGGTAAAGTTACAATACAAAAGGTCACAAGAATGGGGCCCTAATCCATTAGGGTTTTATTCTTATAAAATATAAAGAGACAGGAGTATGACATGCTCAGTGAAAAGGTCATATGAGGAAATCAGAAGAATTAGCTGTTTCCAAGCCAAAAAGAGAGGTTTCATCAAATACCAATGCTGCTGACACCTGAATCTTGGACTTCGAGCCCCAAGAACTGTGACAAAATAAATGATGTTGGTTAAGCCACTTAGTCCGTAGTATTGCTATGGCAGCCGAAGCAGACTAATACCCTGATGTTCTGTAAATGACTGGTTTTCCAGTCTGGGTGGTAGGAGCAGTCATTATTACCAACAGTTTGGAAGCCCCAAGTGCTCTTCTGATCCTTATGTGTGTTTCTTTTCCCAATTGTGGGTATTTTCCTTATGTGCAAGCAATGAATATTCAACTGAAAGTCACTGGGAACTTTCTTAAATCCCTGGATCTTTTCCAAATCTTTCTGTGCAGTTCTCAACCTTCAAGTATTCTGTTATCCTGTGCACTCTAGCTGCTTTGGATTTCTGAACATTCAACTTTTTCTTAACTCCAGTTGTCCATGAGGCTTCCACACAGCTTACCTTGTCTTCTTGTCTTTTAGGGACCACACTGCTTCATAGCTTGATGCCCAGTGATTTGAAAAGCATTTTTATATAATTTCTCCATTTTATAGTTGTTAGTCTAAAGGAACATTCTCCACTTAAAAGAGTGAGTTATAGTTTTGTGAAACACTATTTTTAAAAACAAGAACAAAAATACCTTAAAATCAAAGTGGAGAATAATGGATTTAAATGATTTAAAAGCTGTTCTCTTATTTAAGAATCTTACATTATTTAATATACAATGCAATTATTAATATGCATATTTTAATATCAAGGATGATCTTGAAAGAATAACACAGGGGGTTAAACTAAAAAGCTCAAACAAGAGAAAAACAAAATACTAAATCTATAGATTAAGAAAAAGAATTTGAAGCAGAATGGTTGTATGAGGAACTTCACTGAGTTCCTTCCCTTCCAAATAACCACTTAACAATTAGAAAGTATCTCAGAATACAATAATTTAAGTGTCTGGAAAGAAATGCATCATGTAGAGAAATATTTCCAAACACAAACAAATGCCTGTGTAACCTTATGTCATGTACAAGAATGTCCAAAGAAACTTTATGCATGGTAACCAATATTCTGAAGTTACCAGATCACTATCAAATTGGAATGAAAATAAAATTTTCTATATTCATGAAGTGAAAAAATCCAAAGCAATTAAAAATAATTTATTCTATGTAGTAGTATAACTGGATCTCACAGAAATGATGTTGAGTGAAAGAAGACAGATACAAAAGAGTCCTATCTAATAAAAGTGATATGCAAATTGACTGTCAATCTAAGACACAAGAGGCTGCCCCCATGTGGACACAGATGGCTGCCACAAGATGGCTTGCAGGGGAGGGCAGTTGTGGGCAGTTATTGGTGACCAGCCCTGCAGAGGAGGACTGTTGGCGGGGACCAGGCCAGCAGGGGAGGGCAGTTGGGGTGGAACCAGGTCTGCAGGGGAGGGCAGTTAGGGATGACCAGTACAGCATGGGAGGGCAGTTAATAGCAATTGGGCTGGCATGGGAGCAGTTAGGTATTAATCAGGCTGGCAGGGAAGTGGTTAGGGGTGACCAGGAAAGCAGGCAGAAGAAGTTAGGGGCAATCAGGCAGAGGCAGATGAGTGGTTGGAAGCCAGCAGTCCTGGATTGTGTGAGGGATGCCTGACTGCCTGTACAGGCCCAATCCTGGCAGGATCGGGCAAAAACAGGCAGTCAGACATCCCTCTAGAGGTCCCAGATTGGAGATGGTAAAAGATGGGCTGAAACACACCCCCCATGTATGAATTTTATCCACCAAGCTTCTAGTACATACTATATAATTCCATTTATATTAGTTCAAGAACTGGTGAAATAGAATAGTGAAAATATTGACCAAAATGGGAATGAAGAAGCCTTCTGAACTATAGAAAATGTCCCCTATACTGTGGTTGATTATGTGGATGTAGAAAATAAGATTATTGAGATTTATCCTTGAGATGCTAGAACTTTTCAGTGTATAAGGTTATTTATGTATGTATATATTCCTTATAGCAATAGTTGGGTTTATGAACTTGAATTTTATATAAGAATCTGGGCTGCAAAAATATTTTATAGTAAAAGAATATGAAAACCTGTCACAAACCAAACTCATAGGAACTCTTATAAACAGGAAAAAAAGGAATCCACAAAGAGTATTGATAGAGAATAGCCAAAGGGAATTTGGTATCAGAAATTTATAAAAATGGCAGGCGGAGGGGCAAGATAGGGGTGATCAGGCCAGCAGGCAGGCAAGGTAGGGGTGATCAGGCTGTTAGGAAGAGGGGTTGGGGTGATCATGCAGGCAGGCCGAAGGGTTACAGGGAATCAGGCGGGCAGGTAGGTGAGTGGTTAGAAGCCAATCCTCCCGGATTGCAAGAGGGGTGTCTGACTGCCTGTGAGATTGGGCCTAAACCAGCAGTCGACATCTCCCGAGGGGTCCCAGATTTAAGAGGGTGCAGCCAGGGCTGAGTAACCCCCTTCCTTGTATGAATTTCATACACTGGGCCTCTAGTATTACTTTATAAAACTGCCCTATGAAGGTCGTGTTGTGTGTCTATATTTTGTAGGTAAGGAATTAAGTTTCAATATATAAACCCAAAGCTATTCAGTTAATAAGTTAGTAAGAAGTGATTCAAACTCAGGTCTGTATAACTCCAAGAAATAGCCTTTAGTATTCATATTCATTAGCCAGTAAGAAAGAATTATCCAATATACCTCATAATTTGAAAAGTTTAGTCAGGTCATGGTTCTGCATGGGATGGAAGCACACCATCTGAACCACGATTATTGTTCACTTCTGAGAGAGATTAATTTATCACAGCTCCCAGGCTTCCAGTTATTAAACACAGCATGAAAATATGTCAGTACTATAATTTAAACAAAATTTTAAGTGCAAGAAACTGCACCAAATGAATATGTCATGAAGTCCCATCATTTAGTCTCATAAGCAATAGTATATTCAGGGAAGATTAAATAAAAATGACAGAAGTTTACTATGTAAAAAACATAAATAAGTAAAAGTAAAAGACAGCATGAAAAAGAACTATATAATTTGCATACTTGTGCATAAAAATCTCATTGATTTCAGGCTGCAGATTTTAATGTGACATAATAGATGTTTTGCATATGTATTTTTGCTAGCAATATGTTACATTTCAGGTACATTAGCAATTTAGAAGTGTGAACAAATGTGAACATATACATTGAGTTTTTATCTTATTTTGGTTTATAATTACTCTATTCTTTCATTTCTGATACCATTCTGCTTAGAGATAGTTTTTTGTTTTTTTTTCTCCCTGCATAAACATACAAACTAGAGAGAGAGCTCTTTATCTGAGATAATGTATTCACCTTTCAGAACAATAGCTTTCAGAATAAAATAATTCAATGCTGCTTAGAAAAGCAAGAAGAGAACCTTCTAGATCTCTAAATATTAATCACAATTGAGGACGCTCAGGTATATGAAAGAATTTAAAGAAAGTTAGAAAACAGAATCTTCCCCTGAGATTAAGTCTTGGTAAAATCAAATACAATCAACAAATGTGTAAAATTGGGGTTCAGACTTTCTCTCCAAGAATGAGAATGGATCAAAGTAGATAACATTAGAGACATCTGAGAGCAGGGGTTAGAAATTAGACTTTCAGACCATAAAATGTTGTTTAAGTTTGGGGATAAAGCCAAACATTGCCATTAAGGAGAGAGGGAGAAAGAAAGGGAGAGAGGAAGGAGAAAGACAGAGAGAGGGAGAGAGAGAGAGAGAGAGAGAGAGAGAGAGAGAGAGAGAGAGAGAGAGAGAGAGAGAGAGGAAAAACTTGAAGAGGAAACTGGAAAAGTTCCACAGGACGTGCAAATTCCATTTCAGTATATCCCAAGTATGAGGCAGAAACATCCACGCAATTTGGGGATGAGACCACTATGCAAGGACTGAAGACTCAGGATCAGAGAAGGGATAGAAGTAAACTGAGCCAATATTGAATGAATAATTGACCCTGACTTGTATTTTATCTGGCTATAAAAGATAATCCTTAGGGTTTGAATCTGCTCTGGATTTCTAAGAAAACTATAACTGGGACAACTGTGAAATATAAACCCTGCAGGGCCAGGGCTCAATCTGTCTCTTACATGCAGAATAAAATGTTTTAAATATGTCCAGTGTTCCCATGCTCAATTATTCAGAGATTCAGGTTGAAATAATGCAACTATATTGAGATTATCACATAGGCTCTGGTCTTGCATAAAATCTTCATTATCAAGGTCAATATACAAAAGGTCAATACTTGAAATTATATCATCATGTTCCCTCTCTATGGATCACATTGCTTACACAAAAAAAGAGTATCCATGATGATAATCTGCATCTTGTAAAGTAACTAAATAATGAAAAGAAATAAATGAGTTCCAGGCTAGGAAATTTCCATTTAGATAATAAAATCTAAAAGACAGGATTTTCTTTCTCATATAAAGTACTAAAGGGTGGGTGGAAGTAATGGGGAGGGAGGCCAGTATATACTACATACCTTTTATAAGCCATATAGCTCAAAATGATTTATTTCTTTTGTTTCTCACAAAAGCCACAACAAATATTGCCATTTTACATATTAGTACCCTGAAGGTACTAAGCATCTCTTTACATAGATAACAAGGGATACAGATCTGTTTTAAACTGCACTGTATATTTCCAATGATTGTCTTATTTAAAATATAGCAGACTTCTTGTAAAATTGAACCTAATTGTACAACTAAACCTAATAAAGTAACTTGGCCATTTATATAATTTATATAACAGGGCATATAACAATGACTTTGAATATTTCTCTGAATAATCATATGCAGAATATCATCCTATGTTTAGTTAATATGTTTATGCATCTTAACTTAATACTAACAGTATTTTTACTACACAATTCTTTGCTTGGTTTCTTATTAGTGGTTTTAAATGCACTCTAGTTTCCTTTGATTAAATATTAATCTTTTTTAAAGTAAGAATATAGGCAATTTATTAATGGTTTACATAGCATAGGAAATACATTTTCAATTATATTCTCCTGAACCATTCCAGTTTTCCCTTTTCAGTATCATTTTGCCCCTTTTCTGACTGTTATTATTAATTAGCATTTCATTTAACTAATGTTTTTATATAGACTGTAAAATTGGCTTCACTATGAGCTGACATAGTCAATTTTGTGAATAAGGAATGTCATTAACATTAGCTATATACATCTGGCAATTTTTTATTTATTATCCCCTACATATATATGGACTCAAAACACACCCATTATAGGGACAAAAATCTTATCTAAAACACACACATTGGTGAATTCACACATTAAGAAGTGACTAAAACATACACTATATAGGAATTCAATTTAGAATAACAGAAGCTTGTGAATTTATATGACCAGTAAATTAATATTACTCTACTTTTTATATTTTTATGAAATATGACCTCAAATTGAGGAAATATTTTCTGATACATATTCAGTATCATCTTGAGACAGTCTTTGAATACTCTGTGAGAATATTTTTCTTCTTTCTCCTTTAGGTTTAGAAAAGTCAAGTTTCCCAACTTGTGGGGAGTAAAAGGTTCATACTAATGTTTAAAACTTTAAAAAATCTATAAATATTTATTATTAGTAGCATTTTAAAAAAGTTATTTATGTTCAAATATTCCTAATGGTAGATTTTGATTACTAATGAAAGCTTTCTTATGAAAATAATAGTCTGTAAATGTGTATATATATTTTTGCTATAAAAAACTTTACCAAAATTTGTATGTTTTAAAAAACCACATATTTTCTATGTATAACAAAGCATTATTCACATATAAATGTAGTTTTTCAATTGTTTATAACTTTTGAAAGTGATACTTTTTATTTTTTAAAAATATTGGTCTTTTCAATTCAATTAAATTTAAAGCAAAATCTACTGTCTGCCTGGTTGTATCGTGATATTATCATTTTAAAAAAATATTTCTTTATTGACTTCAGAAAGAAGGGAGAGGGAGAGAGAGATAGACACATTAATGATGAGAGAGAATCATTAATTAGCTGATTGATCCTGCAACCCAATCCTGCACCCTGGGCATGTGCCCTTCCTTGGCCAGAATTGAACCTGGGACCCTTCAGTCCATAGGCTGACACTCTATCCACTGAGCCAGGGCATGGCATTATTTTTAAGGTATTTTATCAACCTCTAAAACAACATTGACTTTTAAAAATGTATTTGAGTGTTGCTGTAATTATAAAAAATTGATACTAAAGTTTAAAATATATGCCTTAAAACTGATTTTTCTTATTGAGAGAAAATATTGAAATGCACTTGGAAGGACAATTATCAAAGGTGTTTTGATAATATTTTAAAAATATCTTTGGTGAAAAATCTAGAGGTTGAGTTCCTATATTGATATCCCAGGTAAAGTAAATGTCATATGATCCCACCAAAAGGAAGAACTCACTTTGTAATGCATACAAATCCCCCTGGAGATACTGTGGTTCCTGAAAGACAGAGTTTAATCACTTAAGAGAAAATTAGCCTTGAAGAATTAACCGGTTGTAGGTGAGCTTTTAAGTGTTTGGTATGATAAACAGAAATGAGTTCACATGTGGTGGTTGCAGAAGACAGAAAACAGAGATAATGCAGGAAGGTTCCTGTGTCATCGAAGGTCTGTGTATACAAGTTTGAACTGTCACGTGTCTCTTTCATTTAAGGGCAAAGCAAAATTGTACATATTAAGGTCTATAGTTCACTCAGTACTGCTCTCTGGGAAAATGGTTGAACCTGGGTAATTTTTTTTGGATGGCTCCTCTTTGTCATAGAGAGGGACTCCTACAAAAGGTATGTCTGCTGGAAGGAAGAAATTCTCTTTTAATCCTCACAAACCATCAGAAGGGGAAACGTTTTAGTTCTGGAGCTATTTATAGATACCTTACTGGGGGAAAAAATTCAACTTCTGGAGGTTGTCTTATACTTAGAAAATGAAAACAATGCCAAACTTATTGGGTGGTTTAGGCTTCCCAAATCTCTTTTACTATGTTATAATACCTACATAAAATTTAGAGACAAGATTTTTGTGCCTTACATCCAGAAAGTGTAAGAGTGTTTAAATATGCAAAGTCTATTTTTATTCTGAGGACTTGATTGAAGCTACCTGTCATCTACCTTCGTGAATAGGTTAACCCGGGTAAAGTGAAGCGAGGCACTGCTCCCATCGTCGTTTTATTTCATTTTATATATTACAGATACCGTTTCAAACTTTAGTTCATCTTATCAGACATATTTCTTCATTACTCAGGTGGATATTACAATCCCAATGCCAGCCTTAATTTTTCAAATATTCACTTGGCACTGTGAGCAAAACACTTTTGAATCATTTTCCAGATAGATTGATAATTTTATTCTGGTGACCTAACCCATTCCAACTTGTTTGCAATGCAGCAGAGTACAGGCTTTGGATTCAATACTGTTTTCCAAAGAAAGTAAGAAAATCTGCTTTGCATTTAAGACTATGATGTAATGTCTCACATTTGCAGATTATTTTAAATGAAAAACAGGTTTTCACCACTTGGAAGCCTATATTTTCATTGGTGTTCAAGACAGGCAGAGTACAATATATATATATAGCCACTTCAACTGGTGGGCCTGATCAGAGCAGGTGACATTAAATAATTAATAAGTTCAAGTTCCAAATTATAGTCCATGCTTCAATTAATAATGTTCCTTAAAAATAAGTAGTTTACCAAGCTGATTTCAGATAAAAAATAAAATAAAGAACACTCCTCTGAGACATGACTATACCCAAGGGATTGCTTTCACTTCATTGTTTATAATAACTATAAACAAAGAGCTGCAAAAGCTCATCCTGCCATGAGACATCCTGACAATCTGCCAGTTTAGTCACCAATAATAATGAGACTGGCACCAGCCATCAGCTCAGTGCTAATCTAATGAGGGCCTATTTCATTCACCCACTGATATTACAGCAGCTGCTAAGCACCCGATGTTTAGGACATACAAACAAGAGGTGTGTCTCCAACCAGTTGAAAGATAATTATTCCCACAATATGGCCTTGATAGCATGCAGAAGCAGCAGCATTTTATTATTTTTCTGTGAGATTTTCTAGAGATAAAATATCTTGTCAGGATTATAAAATTAATGAGGTCATCTGCCTATGCTAGGCTTGGAAAGGGCTCATTTCGTTATTATTGTTGCTGATGGGGTTTTGTTGTTTTGATTCCCCCTCCCCCTTATCCATGCAGATGAGAACATACATGTGATTTACGGACTTGTGGATATAAGGACCATGTGATGTCACTTCCTTCACTTAGTTCCTGGGGTGAATGCAATTATGAACAGATGGGCAAATGACATGATTCCACTGCTAATGAACTTCCCTACTGGGGAAGAGGACAGTGCATTACCCTTTTGTACTTTAGAATCTTAATTATCACTTTTTTCCAGTGTGATTATTACACATGCAAGCATCTTTGAATTTAAGTCATGTTGATGGAGCATTATGGACATCATTAACAGCCTCTGTTCTGGCAGGGAAGCAACACATGCTTATGAATGCTGTAGAATAAGACATTTAGCACAGGCAGAACTGTCACACTGGATTCTAAATAAAACATCTACAAAGGAGGGGAGATCTTAGTAAACATGTCATTTGTTTGTTAGGAACAAATGCCAGAAAGATCTAAGAATCTGTTCAAGGTAGAGAAATGTTGTGCATGCGTGAGACCATATGTTAGAAGCTAAAAGATTTTTTTTGTTGTTGGAGAGAGAGAGAGGAATAATCATGGACATGGACAACAGTATGGTGATTGCAGCAAAGAGGGGTGTGAGGGTGTGGGTGGAGGTAGAAGAAGATATAGATGTGATAAATGGTGATGGAAAAAAATAAAATTAAAGAAAATAGAAGCTAAAGGATCCTTTAATTTAACCATAGCAATAATCCAGTAGTGTTATTAAAATTATTCATAGTGTACTGAATATATTCCCTAGCATGTATGAAATACTTTTAATAGAGATATTATAATTGCCCTGTCACTAGGTCTAGATAATCCAGTTATTTACATAGCAATTTGAGAGGTGTATTACAAAAACTGGATCACACCCTCATCCAAAAAAAAACATAGATCTATTCCTGAAAATTCTTGATATAACTAAATAAATCAGAATATCAATTTATTTTAGATAATCTACACATAAAATCCATTTTATAACAGGCCTGAAGTTAAATAGAGTCAACTTCAGCTCTAAAGCTTAGAGTATTTGAACCACTGGAATGAATTCTGTGACTCTATATTTTAGTGACATGCTAAACTTAATATTCCCCAGAATTAGGGCTGCCAGTTATCAAAAATAAATATAGGAAATGCAGTTAAAATTAGATATTATACAATATAAGCATAATTATAATGTAGTATTTTTGTTAGTAAAATAGCTTGTTTCCTCCAAGTTTTCAGATTTTAGTTTGTCTAAGATGGTATTTTAATTTTAATAAGTCCACCTACTGATATTTAACCTATTTGGGCATAAAGACCACAAGAAAAAATTAACTTAAATTAATCTTAAGTTATTTAAAGTTAGAGGCCCAGTACACAACATTTGTGCACTGGAGGGCAGGTCCCTCAGCCCAACCTGTGCCCTCTAGCAATCCAGGACCCCTCAGGGGATGTCCTCCTGCCAGGGGATTGGATGTCTACCAGCAGTCAGACATCTCTCTTGCAGTCCTGGGCTCCTGCAGTTCAGGACCTGTTGCTCCTTATCACCTGCTTGAAGCAGAGGTGGGAGAGGGTCCCGCCACTGCCACTTTGCTTGCCAGCCCTGAGCCCAGCTTTTGGCTGGGCGGCACTCCCTTTGTGGGAGCACACTGACTACCAGGAGGCAGCTCCTGCATTGAGTATCTATCCCCTCGTGGTCATGGAGTGTCATAGCAATTGGTTGTTCGGCCGTTCAGTTGATTTGTGCATTAGAGTTTTATTATATAGGATTGCTTTAATAAGGCAATAAAATATCCAAGTATAGTTTTTATTTTCCAGGCTATGTGCTTTGGAAAATAATAGAAAAAGTCCTTGTATTCATTTCCAATGTTTTGTTTTGTTTTTTTAATAAAAACGTACCACCAATTTACTGGCTTTAGATACACATGTACTATCTTGTACTTCTAGAGGCCAGAAATTCAAAATGACTCTCACTAGATTAAAATCATTGAGGCTCTGGAGGAAAACTTGTTTTTCTTGACTCTCTAGCTCCAGGAAGCCACCTGTATCCTGTGGCTTGTAGCTTCTTCTTCACCTTCATATATGGCCTTGTGGTATCTTCACATGTCTGTGATACTGACAGTCATCTTACTTATAAGGACCTTTGTGATGACATGGGGCCTACATTGATAATCCAGAAGAATCTTCCCATTGCAAAACTCTTAATCAGATCTGAACCATTCCTTTTGCAATATTAGGTAATGTATTAACAGGTTTTAGAAATCAGGTTTTAGTAATCTTGGCAGTACATTTTTTCTACCTTGCATAGGCATTAGAAACAAATTTAGTCAATCCATCAATTATTTATTTAATTTATAATTGCTAGACTCAAGTTCTTTTCCAGAAAATGGACTTTATTATAGGAAGATATAGATAATACATATAACCTGTACCCTCAAAAATTTCTGTGGAAGAGACTGATAAAGAAGTTGACAAATTATAGACAATAAGGGCTCCTTGGCACATGGCCATATTTAAGGGTATCTAAGTCAATATGAAAAATGGAATAGTAAAATAAATATTATTAAAGGGGGGGGGCATGATAGATTATGAAAGATATTTAAGAGTGGGCCTGCCTTGTGGGGAAGGTATGGAAGGGGTTCCCTAAGATAAAACAGAATGTGCAAATACAAGGAGACAACTGTTCTTAAAATAATAGCAAGTCATTAGATACTGACTGGGGAAGTGTGAGTGATGAGGGGTGAACAATAAAGCTAAAGCTGAAACAGAAGCCTAGATCATGGACAGCTTTTTATGGGAAAGAGAGGAAACTACAGGCATTAAGATATTTTAAAATTGAGAATTATGCAATCAAATATGCATGTAGAGAAAGGTTAATGGTGTAATTATGAATATTGTATGAGAATGAGTCAGCCTGATTGGCTAGGCCAGTAGTCGGCAAACTGCCACTCACAAGCTGCAGTTTGCCGCTCTGTTAACTAATGAGTTTGCTGACCATTGTGCTAGGCTACTTGTGACTCAGATATTTCTATAGATGACATATGAGGTTGTTTACATCATGAGTAGTAATAATAAATCTGAAAAAAAAGGTGGGAAACAATGGGGCAAATAAAAATAATATTTCAAGAGCAAATAAATATGAAGATTATAAAGTTTGACTAAGAGTTTTCCACATTGCTTGCTTAGGTAAAAAAGAGTTGTCTTTCTCTGAAATATAAAATACAGGAATTAATTGTGCTATAAGGAGGAAGGATTTAGTATCCTATCTAATAAAAGAGTAATTTGCAAACTGACCATACCTCCACTATACCGACAAGCCACACTCACCAGCAAATCCAGGACTGAGTATGAAAATTAACCCAACAAAAATGGTGGCAGCTACTGAGCTGGAGAGAGAAGGAGGCTTGGGTTTCCTTGGCAATGGAGAAAGTCAAGCTTCCCACACACCCTGGCCAGCCATGGATTCCAGTCAAGGCACAAAGTTACAATTAAGATTCCATAAAGCAGACTAGCCAGAGGGGTAGAGGACAAACAAATAGAAACCATGTCATGAAAACTACAATAGGAAAAAGTTTTAAGGACTAGATGGAGGACTATGATAGTAGCTAATAAAGATCTAATTTAATTTGGAAATTAGAGAAAATTATTTACCTTGACAAAAATAAGATCCTGTAAATATATAACATAATTGAAGAGATTATATATAAAGAAAATAATATTATATACAGGCACACACATGCAAGTATAAAAATCACATGAATTTGGATCATCCTATAAGTAAAATAGCTGCTTATTCCTTATCTGATATCTTTGTATGCTCTTTCCAGTTTCAGCTTTGTGTTTCGTTTATCAAGTGGCTCAGTACATACACATTTAACTGACCTGTGTCCTCTCTTCTTCTGTAATTTCAAGATATAGCCAACTATGTCCTCATTTCTGGAAATTATAGACATATATTCTCCTTGGAAGAACATAAAAATATGAAGCTCTTGCTATTTCAAAAATAGTCATTTTAGTTGAAAGCATTTAGACTCATGCCAGACATGAAACTTCAGTCAAAATTTTATCATTGTATTTAGATCCAAGGATTCTCTAAATCAAATACTATTCTAATAGTCTACTCTCCTTTCTAGAGTGAAATTTTAAAAATAATATAGGATCAAGTTTCTATAACAACACAATAAATAAAATAGAAGGGGAAACATTAAAACAATTATATATATATATATATATATATATATATATATATATATATATATATATATAATAAAAGCATCATATGCAAATTTACTGAATGGCTGAACAGCGGATCTACTGACCATGCTATGACACCCATTGGCTCCAGGCCAGCTAAGGTGGGTATGATATGATTGGTCACAGGGGCCCTGCCATCATCCCACAATTGCCCCACAGAGGGAGGCCCAAACCACTGGACAGTGGGGCGATCAATCATGGCGCTCTGTGATCACCCCAAAGAGGGAGGCCCAGGCTATCCATCGGTGGCGGTGGCGCTGCAGTAGGTGGTGCCTCCTTCTTCAGGGGCCATCCATCTCGGAGCCCTTTCAAGGTGAGCAGGGCTTATTTCTTTGGGCGCTGGATGCTGAGGATCCAGGACTGCGAGAGGCCGGTCCCAGGCTGGTCTGAGGGACACCCCTGAGTGCATGAATTTTGTGCAGTAGGCCTCTTGTTTTATATAAGAATTAGAAATCATGCTTGAGATTCAAAGACTTTTAAAAATTAAATAATCACAGATTTGCATTGCAGCTTTTTTATCACTCCTCTACTGATGGGCATTTGGACTGTTTCCACATTTTGGCTATTATAAATAATGTTTCTATGAATACGGGGGTGCATACATTCTTAAGAATTGGTATTTTGGGATTCTTAGGCTACATTTACACAATGGAATACTATGCAGCCATAATAAAGGAAGAAATCTTCCCTTTTGTGACAGCCTGGATGGACCTGGAGATGATTATGCTAAGTGAAATAAGCCAGTCAGATAAAGACAAATACCATAGGACCTCACTTATATGTGGAATCTAATGAAGAAAATAAAATGATGAACAAAATAGAAACAGAGGCATGGATACAAGGAACAGACTAAGAGTTCTCAGACAGGAAGGGGAGGGGGGACTGGATGAAAGTAGGTGAAGAAGAGCATATAGGCATAACCCATAGACTAATACAACAGTGTGGTGATGGCCAGAGGAAAGGGGGAGCAGGGCAGGGTAAAGATAGGCAAAGGAGGGGAAGGGGGGTTGAGACATATGTAATAGTGTCAACAATATAAACTACCTCACAAACTTGTGATGACCTGACTACAGATCTCTGTTATGCAGAGTCCCTGATTTCATCCTGAAAACATCAGCATGGTTAGTCCAGAGACCCAATTCGCAGTCGAACTACTTATAGCTGCATTAACTATAAATAAAGCAAACTATCAAAAGAAAATAACAGAAAAATGTCAATGCCATGCGAAAATTTTAAAACTTTTTTTCCTTAAAAATAATCTATAGAGTCACATCTATAATATTACATATAATTCTCCTAGCTTTCCTTTTAAATATGAGCCTCATTCATGTAAATCCAACATTTGGACTCTGGAATGGCATTAAAGTAAATAAGTTGATTTCATTTCTTAGTGCAGTCATATAACACTTCTTCTGCAACAAATGAAACATTTTATGCTTTAAAAACACTCAATCTGATAATTGCATGCAAGTTAGGCATAATTTATAATCACTCAGAAATGAAGAAACTGAGGCTCAAAGCACTTAAGTAATTTACCCAAGGTAACAAAAGTGGTCAATTTTGGTAGTAATTGGTAAGATTCTCAGACACTGCTAAGGCTACATTTGCTGGAGTACAAAGCCCATGTAAGTTCCAAGGTAAATTTGTGTGAGTGTGGGTTTCTTAGTTATTCCTTCTTAGTTTGTATGTGGTAATGGACACAGCCCACTATTGAGAGAGAAGACTTTGACTTTGGAGCTCACTGTTCCTCTTCCCTTACAGCAGCCAGGCTGAGGATTTCGCTCTGGCCAGGGCAAGTACAAGTACATAAGCTCTCTCACATTCACTTTCTTCTTACCTATAGAAGAAAATGTGTAATGTGTGTATGCATGTATGCATGTGTGTGTGTGTGTGGGGGGGGGTGACAAATAGATTCTCCATGAATCTATTTTTAAGATAACTAGCTTGAGATAAAGATTTGACTCAGGTTAATAGAGTCCTGAGCCTGGAGATCTGGGCCCTTGCATAGTCTACAAAGAATTAATACAGACTTCCTTTGGCACACACACATATCTTTCAACCATCTCTAAGGGTCATTGGTAGGCATTTAGCTATGGTTTGGAACACAGAAGAAGTTTAGGCATTTTATTTTTTATTTTTTAATAAGGATGGCAAGAAAAACCCTAGAAAGGCCAAACTGTAAACCAGTGAGATTAGGAGTGGGAATGAGATAGGAGGAACTAGGGGACCATTCATAATTCTCTGAAAATAAATTTTGAGACATTTTTTACTTCTGTTGTGTTCCAAACCAGCAGAACCCTATTAATATTGGACATCCTCAAAAATATAACAAATATGGGGCAAAATAAAAATGTAAACAAATCAACCAAACTGTGTTTCCTTCAAGTAGATTCATATGTTAAATACATAAATAAATGTCTGTGTGACAGAAAGTAAAGAGATATTCAAGAAATGATGGGGCATGGCCAAAAGACACAGGAGCTGTCTGAGGAGTTTCCACTGCCCAAACTTGGGCACTTCATAGGTAAAAATAGACAGCAATATTAATAGATTATATGCCTTTAAATAAAAGTAGAGCTTGTGGGTCCTTAGTAATGTAAATCCAAATTAAGTATATAGAACATGAGGGAAAGTTCTGATTTATGGTAGAATGCCTACCAATAAATGTAAAAGGAATAACAAAAAAAAATCATCATCTGACAAGCATCATACTAATAATTGTTTCAGGTAGAGATAATCAATGGGTACTAGGGACTGAGTGAACATTTTGTAATGAACAGGACATTTCAGGATATTTGTTTATTCTTAAAGAATCACACAGTTCCAGACCAGAATGGCTCATTGGTCATAGCTCCATTCCCACTCAGGGCACCTATCGGGGTTTCAGGCTGGATCCCCTGTGTGGGGCATGCAGGGGGCAGCTAGTCAATGATTCTCTCTTATCATTGATGTTTTGATATCTCTCTCCCTCTGCTTGCTTATCTGGAATTATATATATGTATTTTTTTAAAGGACTGCACAGTGAAAGAAGGAGACTTGACTTTGGGTGATGTATTATAGAATTGTACACTTGAATCCTATGTAATTTTATTAACCAAAGTAACCCCCAAAATTCAATAAATAATGAAAAAAGAAGAATGTTTTAAAAAGGGAAAAGTGTTAACTTTGCTATGGAGAAATCTAGCTGACTTCACTAACTACAATAACTTGTCAGAGTTATTACCAGTAATGAGATGAAGTGCAAGATCATTTACACAACTTTTATTTAATCAAAAGAAAACATCAGTTAAATACAATTTATGAGAAATTCCTTAAAATAACTGGCCTGTAATCTTTAAATTTATCAAAGTCATGATAGGTAAAGAATGACTAAGAGCTGGGACCGGTTTGGCTCAATGGATAGAGCGTTGGCTTGGGGACTGAAAGGTCCCGGGTTCGATTCCGGTCAAGGGCATGTACCTTGGTTGCGGGCATATCCCCAGTAGGGGGTGTGCAAGAGGCAGCTGATTGATGACTCTCTCTCATCAATGTTTCTAACTCTCTCTCTCTCTCCCTTCCTCTCTGTACAAAATCAATAAAATATATTTTAAAAAAAAATGAATGACTAAGAAATAGTGGTTAGATTGATTAGGTAGATATCAAAGCTAAATGCAATATGTGATTTTTGAATTGAATCATGGCCCACTTTTCTTTTTTTGTAAAGGACATTATTGAGGCAATTGGCATTTAGTTCTATAAATTAAAAAATAAAATTATCAAAGTATAATATTGTACAATTAGTGAGTATTACAAATATAATAATAACATATGAAAATGTTTTGCTAGTAGAAAATATACACAGGCACCATGTCTCAAACTCACTTGCAAATTGTTCAGAAAACATAAAATCTACTTATATATTAATAGACAGAAAATTATAAAGAAATATGATACATATTAACAATTGATGAATCTGGTTTTAACATGTACAGTAGCTTTATGAATTACTTGTACAACTTTTCCCTAAATCTGAAATTTTTCAAAATAGAAAGCTAGAAAAAAGTGCACATATTTTGTTATAAAATATAAATATCCAACTTTCAGGCTAGACAGTATAGCTTAAATTTTAGGAGACAAATTGCTCTCGAGGTACAAGACCAGTTCTTCTTCTTACCAGTTGTAATGTCTTGTGCAAGTTATTTTACTGGCTTTGTCTCAGTTTCCTTGTGTATTACAAAACGTGAATAGTCACATGTTGAATCATTACATCTAGGACAGAGTTTGGCACATAATGCTATATAAATGCTTATTAAAATGAAATAAAATTCATTTCTTTTGCCATCTGTACTGAATCAAAGCACAACATTCTTTCTCATACTTACTATCTATGATCAATGTGTACAATATAGGAACCATGGTAGACCTTGTTGAGAAATGAATTTCTATTGAAGATAGGGCACACGGCATTAATTTTTAAAGCAGAAACAAAACTAATGAGAACTATGACAAATTAAGTAATAGCAACTCAGAGCTAGACCATCTGGTCCAATCAAGACTTAATATTAGTATAATTCAAATTAAAAACCAGAATCTCTTAGTTTCCTGATTAAAAATAAAAACCTTAAAAGAATAAAATAAAAATCTATGTACCAATCTAAATTTGGACCATAGGTTTGACAGTAAAAGGTAAGGAATGGAGGTCTAAAGCAGACAGATGAAATTTTGTCAGGGATAACAGATGAATATAAAACTACCATTCGTATTGAACATGTCACATAAAAGCTAAAAATAAAAGTTCCAGAAAATATGCATGAAATCTGTGTATTGTGTTGTTTGCTATGAATTTTCTGGAAGTGGAATGCATAGTTTAGTCTGGATGTAATTTATTTATGGATGTTTAGAAACTCTATATGTATTTAGCAGCAATGCTTGTGTGTATTTACGTATGTGTGTATAGATCTATACACATATATACACATACATATACGTATATATGTTTACATATCTATATTTAGATACTCTTTCAGTTTTACATGGAATCAACAAAATAGACAAGTAGAGGCCTGCCATTAAAAGGAGGAAAGGGAAACATTAGCTACAGTAGGGGAAAGTTTAAGCAAAGATGAAAGGAATGCTTTTGAAACACCATCACTTGAAAGGAAAGGAAAAAATAGAAAAAGTATGACATGGTTAGAAGGATTTTGGGGAAAGCGCCCAAAGAATGAATGCTGGAATTGGATCTCAGAGAGCCAGTAGACTAGGGCAAGAGACAGACATGTAAAATGGAGGCACATCTGCATTCAATCAGTGTTTTTTCATGAATGCTCTGCTTCTCCTCTCTTTCTCTGAAATCACCCTTCCAAGAGCCCTGAGGGGTTGGAGCATGTGTGTTTCCTTCTTTCAAAGTTCTCTTGGCACTGGGAGACTTGTCTCTGTTAATTTAACACAAAACTTAAAGTGTACATAGGAAAGGTTTTCCTCAACTTAGTTCAAGGACTTAATAATATTGACCTGAAATCTGGTCCTAAATTACTAGGTTTGAAATCTGCCCCAGTCACCAGACGATCTAGCTTCAGCCAGTGGTAAATGTTAGAACTGCAGTAAAATCTACCTAAACTCATTCATGGTTGATGGGACCGTCTATATTTTCTTCCCACCTGTTTTTATTTGGATTTACTAAAGTTTTTGTTGTTGTTTTTGTTTTTAATCCTCAACCAAGAATATTTTTGCATTGATTTTTTTTTTTTTTTTGAGAGAGAGAGAGTGTGGAAGGGAGGGGCATAGACACGGAGAAATATCAATGTGAGAGAGACATGTGCATTAGTTGCCTCCCACAGAAGTCCCAATGAGGGCCAGAGGTTGAGCCTGCAACAGAGGTACATACCCTGACCAGAACTGAATCTGAAACCTTTCAATCCATGGGCTCTATCCATTGAGCAAAACTGGCTAAGGCTGGATTTACTAAACTTTTTTAAACATTAGATCATGTTTAGCTTTTTTCTCTCTTATCACTTACATTTCTGCATTATTTGAGTTCAAATATAGGCATGGCATTGATGATATTGAAGTAATAAACTGATTTTTAAAGAAAGGTTTTCTTAATTTTTCTTTTATCCTTATAAGACAATATATGATACTCCCCATCAAACCCAAAGCAGTATTTTTCATTGAGGCCATGAGTCCTAAAAATAATTGTGGTTTCTAAAATTTCTGATTCTTATAATTTCTGATTCTCATCCTCTAATAAAGTCATTTTTTCTTACCTATTTTACTTGCAGTTTGATTATCATCCATGTCCTCTTTCACTTATTCTCCTTTAAACTGTTCTGTTAGTTTGGTATATATAATTTTTTCCCTATGATATCCCTTCATGGATAGCTTATCATAGTTCTAACATAACAAAATGATTCCTATTTGATTAACTTCTATCCTATTTTCTGGTATATTTGTTGAAACATTCCAAACAATAGGCAGTCATTTATAAATTTATACCAAAATTATGTTTGTTCCTTATGGCCAAATTCTATTTATGCAACAAATATTCTTGAACATTACCCTCTCATCCCATATTCCAGATAGTGATAAGTATTTGTAATACAAAAATGGAAAAATATGTTCCAAGATTGCTCTCCAATAAAGAAAAAAATAAATAAAAATAATGAAAAAATGTGATGAGGGTTATAAGGGAAATTAAAAAAAATTCTATGTGCAACAATAAAAAAGAGTAATCCGGTAAGTCTTTGAGCATAAATGTTAGTAACATCTTCACATATAATGACAGGAAAAGATGGGGATAGAGGAACATTAAAGAAGTGAGATTTACAATAGATCAAAATGTGTGGATGTGTGAAATGGTACACAGCAGGACGTGTAGTTAGGAGTATAGAACAAAAATGGAGAAGATGAAAGGAGAATAGAATCAAATAATAGGGAGGTTCCTAAGTATCTTAAAATGATCTCCATTGTATCTTGAGAAGTCATTGAGAGACTTTAAGCAAAGTGGCATGATCATACTCATATTTCATAAAGATTAATATAACTTTAATAAGTAAAATTAATTGAACAGAAAATTGAAGAAGAGGAGGTTAGTGTGAAAACCTTTGAACTATTAAGGCAGGCTTCATAGAAACATAAACTTAAAAAGCAGTAATAATAAGTAAGAGAGGGGAAAAATGTGAAATCTAACAAGATACGACAAGAGAATTGTGTGGCCAATTGAAAATGGGTAATGGTAAGTGAAATACAGTTTCCATGTCTTTGTATTTAGCAAATAGGTTGACAATTGTTTCAATAAAAACTAAAAACACCACCACCACAAAAAAAAAAACAAAAAAAAACAACAACAAACACGTAGAAGTGCAAATATGTTCTGGAGAGTGACAGTTTGAATTTGAGTTTATACTACCTTTGAGCTTGTGGAGGCAAAAACTACTGACAGAGGTCTGAATAAGAAATAAAGTTTTGGCATTTCTATCATATTTATAAATGAAGTTAGGGGCATTGTGAAGATTGCTCAGGCTAAGAAAGTGGTATAGGAAGAAGCATTATGAGTGTGACAGTGATCTTCAAAATCAGAAGACAATAATAAGAGTGGGATGTGAAAGAATCTCTTGAATCATAGCAAAAAAAAAAAAAAAAAAAAAAAAAAAAAAAAAGAACCAAAATAATCAATGAGGTCAAGAAATACAAGAACTAAGCTATGTTTTTTTTGAAACTGGCTATTAGAAGTCCTATATGAGATCATCAGGGAAATCTTTATGGAATTAAATGAAGGAGCAAAAACTAGGTTACAGGGACATAAGAAGCATAGAAATGGAGACAGAGATGCCTTACCAAGAACCTGAGATTTGACAGAATAAAAATATTGGGAGTGGGCTATAAGGGAATAAAAAAATCAATAGAGATAAATCCTTAACATTATAAATACTAAAACATGTTTCCAGGTAAAAGGAAATAGCCAGAGGGGAGAAAATTTGAATATTACTACCGGTGCTACTTCTATTATAGAGACAATTAGTAGTTCCATTTTAGAAGACATCAGGGAAAAAGGTGGGTGGGGTGGGAGAGCAGCAGTGATTTAGATTAATTATTCTATTCTAAGTAATGAAGAATTTGTTATAGTCGTTCTTCCTAATCATCCAATGTGGTGTTTTCAAAATACTGATAGGAGCTGAGCAGTGACAGGGACTTAAGCTTCTTTTTGCCAACCATTTACAGTACATAACTGACCGGTAGGGGCTTACCATTCACTAAATTAGGTGATTATATTGAAAATGCAACATTCACATTATTTAAGTGGTTACCTATTTTGCATACTAATAAAGGGAGGTATTTCTTGTTAATTGCCTGTGAATATGGTTCATTTTCTGACTGTTGTAAATTCTTAGCCCACATGATATCTTCTTAGTAACATCTCCCCAACTATCCCATTTGTAATCATACTCCATGCAATGCTGCTACACACCTCTTCCCTCTAAATTTCCTCCCTAGTGTATGATAGCATATGTAATTTCCTTATTGGTTTATATTCTGTACCCTGAATTAAAATTTTAATTACATGAAGGTCACCTGTTTTATTCAGTGATGAGGAGATAGAAGGGGTCTAGGCAGTCAGGGATGGGGCCCTGGGAGGGAAGTAGGACTGGAAAGTCCAAAAATAACAGGATGCAGCCTACTAACTGTGCCCTGTTCCGAGAAAAACCTCAGAGAAAAACAAAAGGATCCGGAACTGGACCCTGTAAGGTTTCTAGGGTATGGGACTTTAGAACATGAGACAAAGAAGCTTCACAGGCAACCCACTTGTGCTCCCTGCCTGCTGCTCCCTGCCTGCTGCAGGGACTCCTCTATCTCTCAACAAGCTCCCACTTACCTTCTTTGCCTGTGAACTAATTTTTCGATTTTCCATACAACAAACTCGGACCTAAACATAGCACTTTGCATTCTGTGATATATCCTCCACTACCTTGCATGGAATGTGGCAAGCAAGAGGAACTCAATAAATATCAATATATGAAAACAAAAACTATAATTAAGCTATTATTCACATTTGCTTCCTCATTTACAGTTGTACATTTTTTTCCATCCTCCATACCCTACACTTTCACAAAGTGCTCAAAGCACCACCTCAAATTAATATATGTGTATAAAATGCTATCATGCGTAGATATTTTATCAGTGCTCTAAAAATACTTAAGAATCGCTATTCACTCAGAGTATAAGAGAAGTTTAAACTAGAAGTAAACTGGGAATTCATTTTTGGAAACTCTTCTCTTAATGAGCCTTAAAGCAAGGAAACAGCTTTAATTCTTCTGAGCTACCACTCTGGTTCTATTTAGTGTGTAACAAGTTCAGTGGTTAAATAGTTCTTTAGTTGAAGAAAATGGGAAACAACTCTATTAGGCTAATGACAAGGGCTGAATTTTTTTTCTTCCTTTTCTTTAGGACCAAGAACAAATTAGGTCATAGAAATGGATTAGATCCAAACACACTGTCTTGGCTTGACACAGAGGAAAGGTTCTGTCCAGAACTACACAGCATCTGTATGGTTAATGCTAAACTTGTGATTACATAGATGGAGAGACTTGTGGAAAAGTAAAATGAAAAGAAATAGGAAATGAGTCCTTTGGAAAGCTAATGAGGGACAATGGTTTTTCTAATGATTCTAAGTTAGAGTTCCTTTGATGCCCAAAAGTCACGCCTCCTGCAGAGTCATTGAGCAAGTCCTGACAGAACATGAGCTCATGCCCTGTGTAGTAGAGCTTGCACTGATAAGCACAAAGCTTGTCATATGGAAAAGTATCTTTGACTTCCATTAAGCTCAATGGAACTTGACGGATTGTCCCAGAAAACTGAAAGCGTAGCATTCTGAATTGATCACTAAAGTGGATGCTGGCAAACTGCACTGGCTAACCCTGTCTTTTGTCTGACTAATTTCAGACAGATTTCCACAGCTCATATGCTGTTGAGGACTAGACAAGGCAACGTTTGAGATCTGGTTCTGCCATGGAACAGGAAACCAGGGAACTGATGGGAAGGTGACCTCGCATTCCCCCACTTGAGCAAAGAACACTCAGAAAAGTACTCAGTCGTTTTGAATCAGGTATTTCACTTCGTTAGCAGGCAGGAATGTAGCCATCACTTCAAAAAAAGACAATAATAATAATAATAACAACAACAACAACAACAACAACAATGGGCCAGAAGAGTATGAAAAATCCTGATATTGGCAAAAAGTGTTTCTCACACCTGGTAGAAACTTATTCTATGAGGGCATTACCTGCAGCTATATATCTCCTTGAGGTCTTTGAAAATTTGGGAAGTTTCCACTCACTGTAGTGTCTCCTGCTTCTCATAGTTGCCTCTAAATGGGAAGGTTGCTATGTCCTCTGCCATTAAATAGCATTTAAAGAAAATTTTTTCACTGTTCACACTGCTCGTTGGTATCTTTGTATTAGTCAATTCACATTCCATTGTTTTATGCACTCACATCCAGGAGCATATCCAAATCAAAGGTGATGTCAAGTATATCATTGAAATTTAATGTTATTAACTCTAAAACATGTCTTGTCCTTCTGAGATAGAAAAATAGGGCTAGGTAGGCAGTCAGGGAGGGACAGGGACCACATGGAAGTAGACTGGAAAAGAAGTCAGACATGGAGGCAAACAAAGGACCTAGAACTAGCTAGATGGGCACCTGGCTGGGCAGGAAAAACTTGAACCTTGACCTTATTGCAGAAGACCAAAGAAAACCAAAGCCGCTTCTGAGAAAAAGGAGGTGTTTAATACACCATCAGACTCAGGGAACAGCCTTCCAAATCTGAATGAAGGAACAAACATGGGGCTTTCCTTTATACCTCCCTCCCTGTGGTCTTTGTCCCACAAACATGGATTATGCTTCCAGTCCTTTTCACGGGCCTTGCAAGAAGGTCCCCAGGTGTTGGGGATCTCCAGGCCATATCTGATGGTCTGGCCTGGCGTCAGTGTTAATAACCCTCCCTCTGGGTCAGTGCACTCTTCACAGTTACAGATTCTGCAAGACCAGTATCTGGGAAGGAGAGAGGGAATTAAGTATAGGTTATCAGGAATGTACACTGAGCTTGCTGGCTTGGATTCAGATCACTAGCCCCAAATATCAGGGTTACATTAGAATTAGCCCCTTTTAGCCTTCTCAACCTGACCTGGGTTGGGGGGGAGGGGGTTAGAGGCGCTTAATGATGTCACCTGAACATGAAGTGGAGGTCCTCAATCAGGTACTCCCTCAGGTGGGAACCTGAAGTTTGATATAATTGGATATTGCCATAATTTCCTGAAGAGACCAATCAGAAGCTAGCAGAGTATATTGAATATTCCTTAGACAAAGAGCTGAGAAGGATCACCCATTTAGGTCCCTGTTTTACAGCAAGAAGTCCGTATACCCCTTCCAACCTTTGTTTCCCCCCAAGAAAAAATTAGTTTTCTTCCCACCATTTTTGTCCGAGAATTCATTCTTCAGTGTTCCAAGACAAAGGGCTCAGACCTGACCATGTTTTGGGTTTCATTTTTTGTATTTTGGATTTCACTTCACTCTATTCTCCTTATTCTTATCTTCTCCAAATCCACAAACAAACAAAAATTATGTTTGAATAATTTGTAGCTTCAAAGAGAAATTAACAATTTTAATCTCATATTAATTGGACCTATTTTTCAAGGCATGACCATCAGCTATGGTTTAAATAATTGAAGGCTCATACAGACCCATGTGGGTCACTAAAACTCTCCTCATCCAGGCCTCTGGCTGTTCATGGAAAGATTAAGGCTAAGGCATTCACAGATCTTTTGAATTTTACTAAATGTAAAAAAGCTTTTTGACGATAGAATTAAATTTGATTGATAAAAATAAATAGAAGAACCCAAAATCTTTGGAAATATAGCAAGTAATTTTTATAACAGATCTATAAAGATATAATTCACACATCATAAAATCTGCCTTTTAAAAATCAGGTCACAACTAAATTTTAAATAACCCATATGTCCAAGAAAAAAAATCACAAGGGTCGGTCACTAAAGCATATTTCAAACTGAATGGCAATGAAAACAAAACATATAAACTGGAATTATACAGCTAAAGAAGTGTTTAAAGGAAAATTTATAATTTTAAAGCCTTGTATTAAAAATAAGAAATGTTTATAATAAGCTCTCAAGTTTCACATTAAGAAAAAACAGCAAGTTGAATTCACATAAGCGCCAACAATGAATGTAAGAGAAATCAATGACAGAAACGAAAATCAGCAGTTTAACAAAGTTTAACAAAGCTAAAAGTTGCTTTACTGAAAAAATGACTCCTCAGTGCTTCCATGCCCTAATCTTGTTTACATGTGTTTGTGGTGGAAGTCTTAATGGAATAAGAGAAAACGAGTGTTTCAATTTCCCAAAATACTCTGTGTAACAGGGGGGAAAATAAGTTCAAGGCCTACATGGAAAACCACTATTCATTTCTGAGAGAAATTAAACAATTAAATGGTGAGATAAAATAAGTGTATTGCCTGGAAATTCAAAATTGTTAAAATGTCCATTTTAATGATTAATCTGTGGATTCAATGTTATCTCCATCAAAGTGCTAACAAACATGTTTGTTGAAATCAACAAGCAGAATCTAAAATTATGTGGATCTAGAAGACCTAAAAGGTAGAAAAATCTTAAAGAAAATTGGAGAATTTACTCTATTTGATATTGAGGCTTAAATATAGATGTCTAGTAATCCAGACAATGAAAAACTGGTATAAGTATGGAGATGCAAAACAGAATGTGGACTGATGTATACTCTGTCTATTGATTTTGACAAAAGCAGAGAAGGGAAAAGAAAGTGTTTTAAACAAATGGTGTGGGAAAACAGGATGAGTGCATAAAGGGGATTAAACAAAACTTTTGGCATTCTACTTTACATTATCAACAAGTTTTAATTTGAAACAGATGACATTTTAAACAAGCAAAAACTCTAAAGCTACAACAGTAGAATACTTTTATGACCTTGGAATATTTAACTAATAAAAAGTATTGACAACTTACATTTCATCAAAATTAATAACTTCTGATGATCAAGAGTTAACATTGAGGATATGAAGTGGCAAGGCACAGATAAGGAAAATATATTTATAAGCCATATTTAGCAGAAATTCCCACAACACAATAATAAAAAGGCAAACAACCCAATAGTGAATGATCAAAAGTCTAACAATCTCTTTCTGAAACATTAAGCCATTCCTTTCAAAGGGGATGAGTCTAGCCACTACCAATCATAGACACATGACAAACTGTGGAAAATCAATGTATTTTACTTTCCTGTGCTCAGTAATTGTTTCCAGGATGCTACATAACTGAAGCCAAGCCAACGTATGTTATGGTTGGCATTTGACCATGACTAGTAAGAAAGACGTGTTCTATTTTTGTCAGGATTACTGGCTGGAAGGCTGGTGTAAACCCATAATTCTCGGTAGTCCATTTTGTTACCATGTGGGGACACATTCCCAAGAATGAAGTTAAAAGGAGTAAGCAAGCTAATAGGTGTATTGAAAACATAGTTAGCTGAAGACATTGATTGAAATGATGATTCAACTGTGCTAGAATTTATTTCATTCCTTGAGTTTCCAAGTTTTAGACCAATAATTATTTCTGAAATTTTGTAAGTCGAGAAAGTAATTTTTTTTAAAAGAAGAGAACACTTTTAAAAATGCTTGAAATACCTTTCTATAATCTCAGTATTCAATTGGGTACCTGGCGAGCTACCTTAGCACTTCTTATAAGAGGCCCACTTTGGTGAAATGGCTAATAAACTCACTAAAATGCAAAAAGAGACCTGGGAGGGGTTTTTTCTATTAATGGTGTAATTGACTATGACAAGAAGAATATTTTTCTAGGCAATTATTATTATTATTTTAATAATATTAATATATTATAATTATTGCATGGGAAAGAGGCAATACTTTGGGCAATCTAAACATAAATCTTGGCTGCTTTTGTTCTAGGCAAAGAAGGAGATAAGAGAGCAGTTCACTAAAAGAAAAAAATATTAGAATTATGTACCTTTATGAATATGTACACATTTATGTATGTGAATAACAGATGCATGGAATCAATGCAAATTAAGCTAAGTATTTTCTCTAAATTCTGTAAAAATTTTACAAAAGAAGTCATTTCTATAAGCAATTAAAGAAACTATTCAGCTGAAACTGGTTTGGCTCAGTGGATAGAGCATCGGCCTGCGGACTGAAGGGTCCCAGGTTCGATTCCAGTGGGCACATTCCCCAGTAGGGGGTGTGCAAGAGGCAGCTGATTGATGACTCTCTCATCGATGTTTCTAACTCTCTATCCCTCTCTCTTCCTCTTTGTAAAAAAATCAATAAAATATATTTTTTAAAATAAAAAAGCAACTATTCAATAGTAATTAGAAATTGCACTATAAATGAAATTATTTAAAAATATTTGCAAATATTTTTCCATGGCTAACAGACAATTGGAAAGCCTAATCAATATATAGTTTCAATGTTGAAAAAATGGCACAATGTCTACTTAGCAGGTCATAGGACATAACTTTAATGCATTTTTTATATTTCAAGTAAAAGTAATTGATTGTTTCCTTGTTTCTTTAATCTATTGTATCCAGGTATTTTCTCTCCTTCTTTGCCATATCCAGTGTTTCCCAAACTTTTGACATATGTGTACCCCTTCTATAATTTTTGTAACGCTGAGTACCCCTTGTACTCATGAGAATGTAGAATTAGGCGCAGCTAAGCACGGTGAAGTACATATCCCCACCAAACTCCAGTGCAATGCGTACCCCCACCAAACTCTTCCTGTACCCCTGGGGGTACGCGTACCACACTTTGGGAACCAATACAAAGGATTTCTCTTATGAACCAGCAACTTTTTCTTATTGTTTTCTGAAGACCACATTAATTTTTACTTTTTATTTTTAAATAATCCTTGATTCACAAGAATGTTCAAATACAGTACAAAGATCTTATTTACTATTTGCCCAGTTTCCTCCAATTTTCTCTAAACCATTATATCTTACATATTATTTGTGCCATATTAAAACCAAGAATTTGACATTGAGGATGGTACATATGTATAATCGTGACATCTAATCACAGGTGTAGATTTATGTAACTTCTGCCACAATCAAGACATAGAACTATTCTATTATCACAAATATTTCTCTTATGCTACTCCTTTATAGGTATGCACACCTTCCCATCTCTTCATCATCCCTAAAATAAAGGGTGGGGGTCTCAGGAAGGCATAGGTGACTCCGCTGTCAGCTGACCCAGCTAGGCTACAGTCCAGTCCCTGAAGGACATGGTGGCTACAGATAACTTAACAGGTTTTCCTGTAGTCCACTTCTTATGAGAAGATACTTTAAGAGATTTCACTCCAAACATTTAAATTATCCTTCTAAAATTCTTTTACAAATATGTTTTATTTTTTTGAGTGAGGAAGTGAGAGTTAGAAACATCAAAGGGAGCATGCCCCTCGTTGGGGACTGAGCCTGCAACCCTAGCATGTGCCCTGGCCTGTGGGCATGTGCTCTGACAGGAACTCAACAGCAGACCTCTTTGCACATGAGATGAAGCTTACTAACTGAGCCACACTGGCCAGCCTCATTCTGAAATTCTTAAAGCTCATTTTTGTTCATATTATATCGATAACAAGGCCTTTCAACAGCAGGCCATTTTGCAAACTTGTTCTATTACAGATAGAAAGCATTCCCTCTTCTACTTTATTCAAATATTTATTTTCATTAATGGCAATAGACATGCCAGCTTGCCAAACCCTGTTTATTTCTTTTTTATTCAAGGAATATATAAGTTGTGCCATAGAACTACCTCAGAGGCTCTCCTACATAATCATTTAACAGTTCTGCTTTGACTGTTTTTGCCTTAGACTAGCTTATCCCATGCCTCTGAATGCTTTTTAATTAGTTACCTTATAGACATCTTTCAATAGTTGTCATTTTTAAATATTTTAGAACGATTAAAACATTCAACTAGATTATCTCTCTTTTAAATCATATATCTGTACTGCATACATGCCCAACAACCCACCCACCCACACATATAACATTACAGCTTAGATCTTTTACCCTCTGCATTACAGCTCCCACAGACTCCTGTCTAATTTCACAGACAGTTAAGCCACACATTCAATCTTACACACCTTTAGCTAAATAGAAATCAGTAGTATCTAATACCCAGAGACTAAAGGGCCTCCACCACAACATTGATTAATTTGCTTATTATTTTCCTCAGGAAGCAACCCATTTTTTTCTTCTGAATTTGATTTTCTGATAGAAACATAACTACATTATCTTATGAAAATAGTCTCTGCCTGTTTCTGCAGGTGGGGCAGAGTATGCCCTAAAGAGACAGAAGCTGCACTCATAGCCATTTAAACTTTCATTGTTTTTTCTGAATCACACTGACACTGGTCTGAGTACTAGCGTTGTTTTCCCACCACCGCGGCAATATAAAATGATCCGCTGCACAGCAGAAGTCTTTAAAACTGTACATACTTAGGATCCTAACACAGTAGTGGTATGGAAAGCCATTGAAGCATTTCAGATGAATAATGCCTAAAATGGGAACAGGACCGACAATAGAGACAGGCAGGATCCACTCTCCTGGAGTGAAACATCATGCTTTGGCTGCTGGACCAGAAAGGGATACTTCTGCTGTAAGGTTCACTTGACTCCAGTGCAAGAAAGAATAAATCCATTAAAATGGCAGCACTATCTTTCCTGGACTTTTTATGTTCCCGTTTTTTCAAATTCTTACTTTAGTGTTTTTGTCAACCAATGTCAAGAAAAACAGTTAAATAGGAAAAGAAATTGTAACACAATGATGATTACAAAAAAAAAAAAAAAAAGATTGAGATATATATTCTGTATTTCAGGAGACAGGCACAAAAAATCGATGTAATGACACATATAGTCAAGTAGAAAGTAAGTGAAGTAAGCAAAAACTGTCAGATACAGAAGGCACTTGAAGTGAGGTGAGTGTGAGGAGATAAACAGAAGATGAGGGAAAGTGATGGCAGACTGTCTCTAGTCTCAGACATATTTTAAGCTAAAGAATGCACAGATATATATACTTGGATTCAAAAGGATCTGAGAGAAAGGAGTAAGGATTCCTTGAGAGATGAAGAATTGAGGGTGGGAGAGAAGTGAGAGAATGAGAGTACATGGATGAGATAGGAAAATAACATCTCTGGTTTACAAGATAAATTGCTGTCGCCCTTCTCTCAGGAGACAGCAGCTGCTCCTTCTTCTTTGAAATCTGGCTTTATCCTGCTTTGTATAGCAAATTTAATTTATAATGTTGCTAACATTAAATTGAGGGGATGAGTTCTAAAATCCTCTAATGGGTTCTTTTCTTGATACGATTTAACATTTGCTTATCTAACTTAAGGATTGTTCTCCACTTAAAGTACATATAATTTGGTACATGGACTTTAGCCAATAAACAAATTCATTGCCACTAACCCCTCTCTCCTTCAAAAAGCTTTCGATATCCAGTTTCTAGTTCAGTACTAACAATGGGGAACTCTACGTGTTAATACTGGTATAAAATATAGATCATGTGTGCTATTTAAAAATGGCTCATTCTTGGTGCTGAATTATTTTGGGCAGTATGTTCAGGAATAGAAGTTTTGTGCTCTCTAGTTATACTTTGAAGGAGCTGGAGCTTTTCAAAAAGCAATATACAGACTTAGAGTTTATCCTCCCTGCAGAGAGAACCACAAAATGAATGAAACTCTTAAACTTGTCCACATCAATAACAGCACTACTAACTCAATAATGTAAATAAGTTCATTATGTGAAATCTAATTTTGCTTTCTTATCTGGGGTATATCTTAATAAATTGTACATATGTAATCTTTTTATTCCAGATTATACCATATTTATGTATCTAATGGTAAATGTATATCTAAACTAATTTGCACCAAAATTATTCCAAACCTGAATAAGTGAAAAATAATTTAATCATCACTCCCTATGCATCCCTGTACCTTCTTCATCATCTTAAAACCCTCTGTTCTTCTGTTGACTGCCTCACTTTTCAGATTTATTTCTATACTTTGCACACCCAGGTTACCTGGCTAACCACTTATATGTAGGTAGATCCATGATAGATCCATATCCATTCTTCTACTTCTGTTTTGGTCTCAAAAAGAAATAAGTCGTGGTTGTAGACTCAATCTAAATTCTAGATACTAGTAATTGTTAAATAATGATAAAGCCTGGCAATGGTCATAATAGATGTGTTGCATAAATAACATTTGCATTTTAACTGTCTCCAGGTTTGAACACAATGCCATAAATAAAATTACCCCTGTGTCAAGGACCAGTGGGCTACGTTGCTAGCCTTAAACTTTTCTCAGATTCACTCTAATCATCCTACTCCAGTATCTTGATCATGGTGGTAGAAATTGCTGAATCTTAAATACATATAAGCGCCTATTCCTTAAGAATGTATCAAAGTCAGCCAGCTATGTAAGTAAAATCTCTACTTACTCAGGACAGGTTTCTACTTATTTAAGGATGTTTGATAACTGCAAGTAATAATTTTGTCCCTCAGCGAGGCCTGTACCCTATCACAATCTGGGACCCCCGGGTAGGGTCCCTAGGCCTGGCCTGAAATCAGGGCCCATTGGGGCTTTCCTTCCCCAGGCTGCAGGCAGCTGGCCCCACTGCCGCCTCTGCCATTGCTTGCCATCTGTGCAATGCTGCCCCCAACTCCTGCCACCAGTGGCCTCCCTCTATAGGCAACAGGCTGGAGTGCAAGGGCTTGGCTGGCCTGGGCCTCCCTCTTTCTTTGCTGGGGAGTGGGGCCAGCCCTGTGAGGAGCCATCTGCCTACCTGATTACCTCTAACCAATGGTCTGCCTACCTGGTCACCCTTAACCCCTCTGCCTGCCTGTCTGATTGCCCCTTACTGCTTATTTGCGGGCGGGGCCAGCACTGACTTCCAGTTAGTCAGCCTCCAGTCCTTTCTGGTTATTGCTACCCAGGGTTTTTATATATTATGATAACAGAACTCATATATCTAATACTCAACTATAAAGGGGGGGGGTGGTAAATGGTGGAATTAATTTGCTTGTCTTAAACCTTACCTTTCATTCTTTATTTAAAAAAATCATTCCCTAAATTAGAACCTTATCTTTTGATATTTAATTCCAGAGCTCTGGCTTGTTGAAATTAAAGCTGATTTCATTTCCCATTTTATCTTTTTCCATATGCCCTAACACTCATCACGAATCATCATCAATATTTATAACGGAATAAAAGAGAACCTCCTCTGCCCCCTTATTTCCTTGTTTATGCAGCAGCATCTCATTAGAAAAGACTGTAGAGGCTCTGAAGAGTTTTGTTGTGGTGTTTGCAATGCAATGCTTTCTTCCAATGTCCCTGCCACAGCAGGCAATGTCACTGCCACCGCACTTGTCCTACATAAACAGGACAGTAGGTCTTGCTGTTCACTCTTTTTACTATAACAAATCATGCACTATGTTTTATCATCCTACTTAGCTATAAATACAATAGTTATATAAAATTATGTAAGCGCTCATGGCAGAAAAGGAGGTCAACCAAAATTTTAGGGGAAAAAAACTTATTTAAAATAGCTCTGCATTTCTTCTTTCCCTGCCACTAAATTTTCTCTCAGTATCCATCTAAAGGCAGTTATAAAATTTACAAGTAGTTTACTAGAAATACATAAATTAACTGTAATATAGATAAGGAGGAAAAACTCCTTGGGAAGAGTTTTCAGAATTTAATCAAATGCCTCTTCTTCATCCCTCAAATTCAAATAGTATTTTTTTCCTTTATCCCTGATTGTTTTCTATATGATGTACTTGTTTTAATTTCTTTATGTCCTTTTATTTTTAATCTCTGTGCCTTTTGCCATGATGTTCCATTAATCTCTCTAACCAAAATTATTATGTGCAGTTATCAAACATCCTTGAATAAGTAGAAACCTGTCCTGAGTAAGTAGAGATTTTACTTACATAGCTAGCTGATTTGGAACATTCCTAAGGAATAGGCACTTATATGTATTTAGGATTCAGCAATTTCTACCACCATGATCAAGATACTGGAGTAGGATGATTAGAGTGAATCCGAGAAAAGTATTTTCATTGTATTATTATTTTCAATGTATAGTTGAGGAAATCTGGCGTTATGAGAATAGTGAGTTAACTACAAAGCAAGTGAGTAGAGCATTGAGCCTGGTACCCCTTCCATATCACCATACCACTGAGAACAAATTTGTAGTATAAATCTAGAACAGACCCTATCAGATTCAAAAAGGTAAAGGGGCAACTGGAAGAATGTAGGGGAATGTGATAACAGCAGTTGACTAATGATACTGGAGAAAAATACAATGTTATCATTATAATCAGTTAGGGCTCACATGTTAATGTTGTAAAAATACAATATATTGAGTTCCAGTCAATGCGGTTCAGTTGCTTGGGAGCTGTCCTGTGCACTTGAGGGTTGCCCCTTATTTTTTTAAATATATTTTTTAATTAAATTATTATCTGTGTACATATCTTATCATTGCCCCACCTCCCCACTCCCACACATGCCCTCCCTTCCCAGAGTTTTGTGTCCATTGGTTGTACTTAGATGCATGCATACAAGTCCTTCGGTTGATCTATTACCTCCCCCAGATCTCCCTACCCTCCCCGCTGTAATTTGACAGTCTGCTTGTTGCTATACTGTCTCTATATCTATCTTTTGGTTCATCAGTTTATAATGTTCTTTATTACCCATAAATGAGTGAGGTCATGTGGTATTTCTCTTTCATTGAATGGCTTATTTCACTCAGCATGATGTTCTCCAATTCCATCCAGGTTGCTGCAAATGATGAGAATTCCTTCTTTTTTTATGGCAGCATAATATCCCATTGTGTAGATGTACCATAGTTTTTTGATCCAATCATCTGCTGACAGACACCTAGGCTGTTTCCAAATCCTAGCTATTATAAATTGTGCTGCTATGAACATAGGGGTTCATATATCCTTTCTGATTGGTGTTTCTAGTTTCTTTAGATATATTCCTAGCAGTGGGATTACTGGGTCAAATGGGAATTCCATGTTCAGTTTTTTGAGGAAGCTCCATATTGTTCTCCACAGTGGTTGCACCAGTCTGCATTCCCACCAGCAGTGCACGAAGGTTCCTTTTTCTCAGCAACCTCGCCAACACTTGTTGTTTGTTGATTTATTGATGTTGGCTATTCTGACAGGTGTGAGATGGTAGCATTGTTGTTTTGATTTGCATCTCTTGGATAACTGGTGACTTTGAGTAAGTCACTGATTATCTGAGAGTGTTGCCCCTTAGATGATAGAGGTTATGGTCTCCATCCTTGGCGTGGGGCATGCAGGGGCCAGCCAATTGATGTTTCACTCTCACATTGATGTTTCTTTCTCTTTCTCCTTCTCTTCCTCTGCTTTCCTCTCTATTTAAAAATCAATCAAAAATCTTTTATGCATATATATCCATTAAGGTTCAGTCTGGGTTGGTTTCAACAATGTAATCATTGAGTTGTTGTTCCTGATACCTTCAGCAAGTATATATGAAAAGATTGACACATGGTAACATTCAATCAAATGTGAAGCCTCAAATGTGAAGCCTCTAACAGGAAGGATAAAATGACACAGCTCTCAGAGAAAGGAGATTACTGTCCATGGCAACACCTACACAAATACTTTATTACATTAGTTTTCCAATTACATAAGATTTTAATGAGCTGTGGAAAAATCAAAGGTGTAGATTACCTATAGTAAGCTGTTGAATATATGTAAGCTTATATTCAACAGCTGTCTGTGGCCTTGAATGATATTTTATTCCACAAAAAACTTTTTCAAAACATATGAGTACATGCATGAGCCTACTGATTTTGAAAATGCCAATCAAAATACCATATTTGTCATTGTTCTAATGGCTTTGAAATGTATTGATCTAAAGAGTACAAAGAAAATAACTTTTTTTAGTCAATAAAAAGTCTCTTTTCTGAGAAAAATAAGAACATGTTAAAAAAAAGCCAATGATAATATCTAGGATGTTAAGGGTATTTTTATGGTAATATGTTTCCTCAATCTATTTAAGTATGCACATAATTAAAACAAAAATATTGTTCATTTATTTCTTTTTCTTTTTACATTTGACAGTTAACTTATTTTTTAAATTTATCTTATTGTTTAAAATAGTATAGATATTCTCTCTTTTTTCGCATTGACCCCCTTCTGCAAGCACCTCTCCTCCCCCTAGGCCTTTACCACATTACTGTGTTTGTACATGGGTTATGCATATATACATATAAGTTTTGTGGTTTCTCTCTACCCAACTCACCCACCCACCTATCTGAAAAAGGATATGCAAAACATGTTTATAATTAAAAACATTCATAAAATAAAATATCCTATTATATTTGGGGAAACAGATGCATAATATTCTTTGTTAAAAGCACATTTTATTTACATGAATCTTACTAAATGTCTTCCAGCCCGGATCTAAAATAACCATTGTCATGCTTATATTTCTATTTTATTAAAGAACATTGTTAAAATTTATGTTTTAGGAAAGAAGAAGATTGGATTTCAGTTAATTCCATTACTCTGCATTAGCAAAATGAAGGAACTATTATAGAAAATAACATTTAGATCAATATTTATAAATGTGCCATAATGGTTTCTATAGATCAAGAACTTTGGGCTGTATTGTAGAACCAATCTTTCTAGAATCATCATGATTCTGAATAAAATATTGAAATTTAGATAATAAAAACAATGATAACATTATTCCTTAAGGATTTTCTAAATCACATGAACAATAATGATCAGTGAATTTTGAGAAAATGTAAGGAAAATTAATACTTATGGAAAAGGGAATCACAAATATCTTAAAGGAAATAAACATTTTTATGCATTTAGATTCTATATCTTAAGGAAAAGAAAGGGCATTGAATAATGTGGGGTCTATTATATGCCAAGACCAGATACTGTGCCATTGATTTTATAGATGCTTTATTTAACACTCACTCACACATTTAAAACTTCTGTGATCATAGAAGGAAGAGATCATGGTTTCCAGAGCCCAGGGAATTAAGGAAAGGGGACTGGAAAAAGGGAGGTATGGGGTTACTTTTTAGAATATTGAGGATGTTTTATGTCATTATTTTGGTAATTATAAACAAATTATCACAACTCTTCAAATTTTACACTTAAAATTGGGTGGATTTATCATATGTATATAGTAATCTAAAAAGGTGATTTAATTAAAAAATATCTTATTCCAATAATTTTGTAAATCTTACAACTACTTCTCAAATCCAGATATCCTGACTGAGTACACTATGATATATGCTTATGAAATTCAATTCTACTATAGCATCTGAAGGAGGCTGCTGAGCACAAGCATTTTCATCTGTGAGGAAAAATTAATTCTGGGTGCCATGCCTTTTCATGATTCCCATTCTGATTAATATTGTGCTATAAGACAGGTCCATTATTATCACACAGATAGGATTTATTCAAGTGAGGACTATTGGTTAAACTGTGTCTTTTCAAATTTAAATGTTAAATTCCAAACTCCCAGTAACTCAGAATGTAACCTTATTAGAAAATAGAGTTATTGCAGATGTAAATAGTTAAAGATGAGAACCTACTGGAATAGGGTAGGCCCCAACTCCCATATGAAGACTGACCTATAAAAAGGGGAGACATTGAAATAGACCTGTGCACACACAGAGTACTATGCGAAGATGAAGACAGCATTTGGGGTGCTGGGGCAAAGTCAGAAAATGCTGAAGATTGCCAGCAACCACCAGAAAAGGGGAGAGACACCCAAGGATTCTCTCTCATAGAAGCAAACAACCCTGTTATATGTTGATCATGGACTTCTAGCCTCTGGAACCATGAGAAAATAAATTTGTTGTTCAAGCCACCCAGTTTACAGAACTTTGACATGGCAACCCTAGGAAACTAACACAGCGAGTCAGGAAGTTGTGCAGGGCGCATGTGCCCTCCACAGCCAGATCCTTTAAGCGGCTGCCAAGGCCAGGCCTGGGGCATGGATACAAAACTTGGTAAAACCTTAAGCTCTTTATGGGAGAAACAAATATTTTGAAAATAAATATGTGTTTACATTATATCTTGAATAACACTGTTCTCTCATAAAAACATTGTCTGTCTTGAACTGTGGATCCTTTTATAAAACCCTTTCCCTTTCCAGGATGAAATTTATTTTAGTATGTTTCCTTCCCTATCTTTAGCATTTATGTTTGTGGAAAATTAAACAACTTCCTGATGTCATTTGGCATAATTCCCAAAAGAATCAATTTCACAAGTTTCAATTTACTTACTAAAAAGTTTGGTGATGACTTCACAAACACATGGTTCATATAATTTCATGAATATTTGAATTACTGGAAGAACTCCAGATGCCATTATCCATTTTCCTAACTCACATGTTTTGGCATTTAGCTCTAAGACACAAGATTAACACTTCAATAGTAGTTTATTATGATCATTATTGCTTACTCTTAACTACATAGTTAGATACTTAGTTACTTTAATTTGTTAATGTAGCTAAGCAATTTCATGGCATACAAATATGATTTTCTTTAGCTTATTTACATAGAATAGTTCATTTTTATGTGAGGATGAGGCAGCTTTGTTTGCTTTCCTTTCAAATATCTCCATGTGCACCTGTGTAAATCAGAAGATGGATGAGGTTTGGTGTTGATCTGAATATAATTTCATGTTGGGGGTGGATAGAGTAGAGGATGAGTGATGAGAAAAGTGACTAATGAAAGCTCTGGAGGACTAAAAAGTCTGGTGGATATAATGGCCCAGAAAAAGTCACTGGAGAAGAACAATTAAAGTTCTTAGACAATCTGCTTGAGGTAAGCCAGAGCATGAAAGCAGAGCTGGCCTGAAGTACAGGGCTTGCACATTAAATGGATGCAGTTTATGTCACCTTTGCTAAATCACTCTAATCTACACTAATAAAAGAGAAACATGCAAATTTACTGTCACTTCCTGACACCAACCAGCCAATCAGGAGTGAGTATGCAAATTAACCCAACAAAGATGGTGGCAGCTCCAGCCACTCAGGGCCTCTGAGCAGCACACATGCAGGTGCAAAGTGGCCAGACAGGGCAGAACACCTGCTATAAGAGGAAGGGTGGGGGGCAGAGGGAGCTCTAGGAGCAGCACTCAGGCTGGAGTGAAGACTGAAGGCTCTGCCAGGGGCAAAGATGTAAGGCAGCACCAGAGCAAAGGCCCGGGTCCTGGGTGCCAAAGGAAAATCTTCATGCAATAGGCCTCTAGTTTCTTAATAATGACTTGATGGTACAGATAACATTGTAAAGCTACAAGAATAAATCTTCCTAAAGTGTTTAGAATATAAAATGGAAGATAGTCATAGATATGGAACAGTGCTTACAAATACTTCTGTTTATACATGAAAATGACACTATTCCTTCTCAGCCCAATTTAATCTCAGGAGGAAGACATAGGTAGCAGTTCATTACTACACCTATATCTTTTTTTTTTTTTTTTTTTTTTTGGTCTTGTTGGCCATTGAAAGGATGAATCAACTTAGCTGTCAGGTAACATACCAAATGTATTTGAAATAAAGATAGTAACTCTATCACTATTTAATCTTGGCTTTATTACTGACACACAAACCAACTGAACTATAGAATGGAAAGACACCAGATAACAATTGAAAACTTAATAAGTAGTATATCTTACAAGTGAGAAGTGTCTTGTAGACTAATTGTTGACACTATCACTTTTAATACTCCAGATTGTCTGGGATGAAGATCTTTTTAAACTCTCACATCTTTAGAATGAGATTAGAATTGTCCAAAGATACACTTTAATCCATATTTAAAGCTATTTTTCTCTAATATTTCTTAACTGCCTGTGTTAGATACCACTCATGTCTTTGTTTATTCTAGACAGATAATTAATTTGTAACACTTGACTTTTAATTATGTATTTCCCAGTTGAAAATGTTAATGTTTCCATACATGTTAGGTGCCTCTTATCTAAAATCTAAAGATCTAATGTGCTTCCTTTGTCACATCTGACTGTTTCAGTTTTTTGTTAGGCATATGAAAATATGCTACAATACTATATATACAGAGAAATGGGTGCATATTATTACTATACAGTTTGATTAACTTTCACAAGTCAAACTCACTTTTGTAACATGTCTCCAGGTCAAGAAACAGAGCATGGTCAGTATCTTCAGAAACTTCTTAGTGCCTTTTTCAAGTCAAGATCCTATTCTCAAGGTAAAACAAAATCCTGACAACTAATTGAGTTGTTTTCATTCTTTTTTAAAAAGAATGCAATTTATACTATTTTTGTCTAGCTTTTCTCATTATACATGCAAGAATTACCCATATTCTTCCATGTAATTTTAGGCTGTTCACTCACATTAATGTATACTATTCCCATATCGTAACTATCTATTCTGTTGTTGGTGTCAGTCTTATTTCCAGTTGAGAACTATTTACACTAAATAGAAAGCAAAACTATCCCTATTTGTTCATTGGTATATGATTAGATTAGTCTAAGTTCATCCAATTCTATGATTTTAAAAGCATATAATAAAGTATTCATATTATGTATGCATTATTAATATGCACTGTTTGTTCTTATAAAGATACAGTTGTAAAGTATTAAGGTGAATTATTTGGGCTGCTCTCTTAAAACTATTTGCATTTGGCTCAAGTTTTTAAAACTTTTAATAAGCCTCGTCTTGCATATTTGAGCAAAGAAGATACTACTTTTCATAAAAAAACATTTGAGAATTGGTGTAGGTGCTCTCCGTTGACTAAATTTAAGACCAAACAAATCAACAAAAGAAAATACATGAACAAGTTTATCATACCACACCACCCAGACTACTTCCCCAAAACATCTTAACATAACTGTGAAATATGTATCTACATATATATATATATATGTGTGTGTGTGTGTGTGTGTGTGTGTGTGTGTGTGTGTCTATTTTTAATATAGACAGATAATTAAGGCAAGATCTTCTTAAAAATAAGATTGCTTAAATGGTGATAACATTTAGAAATTTTAAAATTCCTTAGGATGTACATTTTCAGGTGATTTTATGCTATTTTGCAATTCATTGAGTTATAAAAATCCAAAATTTGTTGAGAAATAAAATACATTGAGGAGCTGAAATTTTTTATTGCAGAACCTTACATTTGCACAAATGTAAAGCAATTTCAGTTCTGTTGAATAAAGGGATGAAAAATCCATAGTAACATCCCATAACAATAGATCATTGTTATAACTTGTACTCTTTATTCCTAAGGAGAGGCTGCTTAACAGTTTTTGTCATAACAGAAATCATTGACTATACACTCACTTTTATATAGAGAGCACATGAAAAGGAAAACTCAAGAGCTAACAATGAAAGGGTTAACACTCATTCCCAGAGTCTTGTTTTTGGAGTATTATTTTATCTTGCCAAGATTAATATATCATTCTGCCTAAACATTCAAGTACCCATTTATTTAATAAAAGGTGGTATAATTTTATGAATCTCCATATATTTTTCTTTTGTATATTCTTACAATACTCAACATATTAAATATTATAATTGTGCACATGATTTTATGTTAAGCACTTTGGTTGGAGTTATATATTAAAAATAAATTCACATTTTTGGATTAAAATAGTAATGGGATTTTAAGTAGACACACACACAAACATTGAATGTTAATGCTGAATGAGGTTTTGATAATAATTTAATCCCTTCTAATCTCTAATCATTTTACCTCACTCTAGAGGTATAGCTTATGTCTTTTTGACAGACTCAAAATGTAGAAGAATTAAGTGAAATGAATCAAGTTCTTCCAATGTCTAAAATCTAAATAATGCCTAAATAAACAAATGTAAACTTATCTGAGTACCACTAATGAATATGTTATGTTATTTTCTTACTAACAAATCCCCTGTGTTATCAACTAGGATTCTCAGAAAATACACAATGGTACCTTTCTCTACTTTAGTGTATATTTTTTCTAAGCTCGTTTTAAGTCTGTCACAAAACAAAATGTGTGAGCATTTTCCTCATCTTTTAAAATGATCTAAAGAGCCTAATTTTCTAGATCTCATTAACATTGCATTATAAATCTTATGAAAATACATGCTGCACTTATTTATATTACAGAACTAAGGGCTCATATTCTCAGAAGGATCTCCTTTGACTGTTACTTTTCTCAGTCTTTATTTTGAGCAATTTCAAACAAAGATAAAATCAGTGTAATGCGCTTAGCTTCAGACTTGGTTTTTCTTCTCTGCTTCATTACAATCCTGATAAGTCTTAAAAACTGTCAACTCTGATTTCCTAATAAATAAGAAAAGAGTCTAGCTTTATTATTCCAAGAATAAATCAGTTTTAAATTTGCTACGCAGGCTTTGTTTCTATAAGATAGTATACCTTTTACATGTTTTCTGAATTTTCCTAAATAGTTAATCATTTCAGTGTTGTTGTTTTTTCCAAAGTGGTATTTATGAAATAAAATACATTATTTTATTACAGCTAGAGAGAGCATAGACCTGTACATGGGAAAAATAAATAATATTTATTCTTAAACTATAGATTTACCTGTCAGTTCTTTCCAAACTTTTTTCTTTCCTTTACAAAAATCTCATTTTATGCATGAAATGACATCTCTGATTTCAAGAGAACATGGTATCATAATCCTATCCACACTAGAATTTACAATTTCCCACCTAGTAAGGTAATAAGTATGTTTCTCTCTACTTCACTATCAACAGAATTTGACCTGTGTTAGGTAGTGTTACATTCATTTTTATTTTCTGATGTGATATTATATAATTGTTATTCACTTCAGTAATCCATTGTCTTATCCATAGGATTTGCCTCCAACTAAATTGCACTGCCTCTGACTTTTATAGTGAAACTAAAGAAACTCACTTTAGTAAAATTTACACTGACATGAAAACCCATATTATTTACCTGTAAATCATATTCTCTGTTACTGTCTAAACTTGTTGTTTTCCCACTACCTTATATTTTACATATAAGAAAAATTCCACAGAATTCAAGGTTAATTTTAGTAATAAACAAAATATAAAACATTTTAAATTTATAGCAACAATATAGATTTGTTAGGGAAATAAGATGAAATCTTTAGATCCCAGCATAGGTAAAAATTTAAATAGCCTTCATTATTATAAATGAAAACACTATTTCTAAAGGGTGCATATAAGGAGCCAGAGTTAGAAGGGAAAGAAATAAACAAGTAATTATTTCTTCTATAATAAAATTATATTTTAGTGGTGGGAAAATAATAAGACTAGGGAGCCATCCAGAATTGCTGCTCCTCAGATGAAGCTGGAGTAACAGGTACCAGATTTACCTCACCATAAACAAGAAAGAACTAAAACAGCAGGCAAAATATATCAAACAACCATTGTCAGTACCTTGAACATCAGACAACTAAACACAGTGATTCCTGAAAGATAGAAAATAAAAAATATAACCCTTACAATTGTACCAGCTTATGTCCTGGATAAAATTTCTAGTGAGATCCCCTGAGACAGATAGACCAAGCTGGGTTTCTGGGAAGATCAAGGCAAGTAGAGTTTACAGATAACCAGAAAATAGATAACTCATAAGGAGATCATTCCAGTGTTCTTAGGATCCCACACTCTAGTATCCACCTATTACCCATCCAGCACCTACATGTGCAGAAATTACCTGTGGAGTCAAGAGAAAAGACTAAAAAAATCAAAGGGAAAACATTTATTTTAACTTAACAAATTACATGTTGATTTTCTAATATTAAAGCATACCTGTAATCATGAAATCAGCCCAAATTGGTCATGTCGCCATATACAGTTACAAATTTTTACATGTAATTCTGTACAAGATAATTGACCATATATACAAAACATTTTAAAAATGCAGTATGGGTTTGTTTGTTTTTCTTGTGATAAGAACTTTTAGGATCTCTTCTGGCAACTTTCAAATATGCAATACAGTATTATTAACTATTAGAGGCCCAGTGCATGGATTCATGCACTGGTGGGTCCCATGGTCTGGTCTGCAGGAATTGGGCCAAAAACTGGCTCTCCAACATCCCCCAAGGGATCCCAGATTGTAAGAGGGCACAGGCCAGGCTGAGAGAGCTCACTGGTGCATGGACAGGGCCAGGGAGGGACTGAGGAAGGGCTCCAGGGTGTGCCCAGTCCATCTTTCCCAGTCCTGATCAGCTGTACTCCAGCAGCAAGCTAACCTACTAGTCAAAGCATATGGCCCTTCATGGTCAGTTCACATCATTGCAAATGGTCACACAAATGGTTGGACATTAGCGTATTAGGTTTTTATTATATAGGATAGTCACCATGTTGTATATTATACCCCCCTGATTTATTTACTTCAGATCATATCTGGAAGTGTGTACATTTTTACTCCCCCTTAACCCATTTTTTTCATCCCCCCATCCCTCTGGAAACTACCAACTATTAAAGGATAAAGGTGGTTTGCAAATTCAAAAAGCCAACTGCACATAGTAGATGTGTACAGGTAGGTTTTAATTTGAGCTATAATAATATAATAATTGTTACACATAGTTTCTTCTATGCCTTTTATGCATATGCATAATTGGTCCTGCCTCTAACTCTTCCCCCACCCCACCCCCACCCCCAATTCAGACAGAGTCAGAATTGAACTGAACCCATAGGAGCATCTGGTACCAGCACAATATATTTATTTCACTACATAGAGTCTTCTATTGGGAGTTTTGTTCCGTTCCCCCCCGCCCCCCAGAATTTAAAGTATTCCCACTGTGAAAACATTCTAAAGAATTTCTCATTAATTCATGAATTGGATATGGGAGAATGATAGAGTCAAAGATTAATATTTTGGGGTGAGCCATCAGAAGATGATGTAAAGATGTGTGAGGGTCACATTTGTAATAGATGACCAAGAGTACACCAAATGATCCCTATAATTGTTCTTAGTCAAATATTGTTCCCAATTCCAGCCAATCAACCTCTAGTATACTTTCATCTCTATAAATTTGCCTTTTCTGAAAGTTTTATATAAGTAAAATTATACAATATTTTGTCTTTTGCTTCTGCCATCTTCTACCTAAAGTTTTTGAGATTTTTTCTATGTTGTAGTTAATTGCAGAACAGCATTCCAAGGTTTATCCTTTCATAAGTTGAAAGTTATCTGAATTATTTCTACTTTTTGACTAGAATGCATAATGTCATCATAAACATTTTTTATAGAAGTCTTTGTGTAAACCTATATTTTCATTTTTCTTGGGTAAATAATAAGAGTGGAGTTGCTGGGTTGTAATTTATGTTTAACATTAGCTTATTAAGAAATTGCAAAATTGTGTTTCAGTGTCTGTACCATTTTACTTTCTCACCAGCAGTCATTGAATTTTCTAGTTTCTCTACATTCTCTCCAGCACTTGACAGGATCTGTCCTTTGTAATATTGCCTTTTTTGCTGAATGTGAAGTGGAATCTCATTGTGGCTTTAATTTACATTTCCCTTCTATAATTTTAGCTTCTTTTTGTATGTTTTAGGCATTTATATTTTATCATTGATGGAAATATCTAATAAATTATTTCCTATTTTAATTGATTTATTTGTCTTTTGATTACTTATTTCTAAGAATCCTTTATGTACTGTTAAAACAAATTCTTTATAATATGATTTGCTAATATTTTCTTCCATTCTGTGGTTTGTCTTTTCATTTCTTTATCTATGTCTTCTAAAATGCAAATCTTTTTAATTTAATGAAGTCTAAGATATCAACTCTTTCTTTTATGGATGATTTTATGAATCTGCAACTATGAAATATTTGACTAACCCAAGATCACAAATTTTCTCTTAAAATCTTCTAAAATGTTCTTAGTTTTACTCTTAGATGTAAATCTATAATCCATTTTTAGTTATATTTTCTGTGTAGTATAAGTTAGGGGTCCAAATTCCTTCTTTGGCAAGTGGTTACCAATTGTTTGAATATCATTTCTTGAAAAGACTTCTTACTCCATTGAAATATCTTAACATTTCTGTTGAAAACCAATTGACTATAAATATAAATATTTGTTATTTAGACTTTCAATCCATTCCATTGATCTATATTCCTATCCTTATGCATATACTAAGTTACCTTGAGGACTATAGCTTCATATTAAGTTTTGAAATATGAAATAAAAATTTACCTAACTCCATTAGTTTTTCAAGGTTTTTTTTGCTATTCAGTTTATTTGTATTTCCAAACCCTACTGAAATTAGAAATTGTGTGAATCTAAGAACAGGTTTTGGAGAAAATTGTTATTTTGCTACTCACAGAGTAATTACACCATTCAATTTCGGTTCCTGGTGAATTTATAAAACCTGAGTTCATATACATATGGATTCCTGACTTTGTAGGTCAGATTCATTCCAGAAACAACTCCAATAGCAACTGTTTCTTCCTAGAGAGAATATAGAATATCCCTTCTTGTCTTAAGAATTTCTCTACTTTCTGATATTCTCTTAGTTTATTTATAATCTTCCTAAAGGCCGATAACCTCCTTTACACATCCCAAACTGGATAGCATAATGCTGCTTAGAATATCAACCAGTATTTCAAGTTCTCCAAAGTGCAATAGTAACATTAACCTTTATTAATGTGTGGCAACACCTGACTAATTTTGTATGCATTTGGGCATCCAGTTTAGAAGAATGAAATTGTAATTTATACAGGCTGCTTGTTTTCATTTTCTAGCTAGGACATAGTGAGCATCTTTTCTGGAATCAAGTTGTGGATAAATAAGAATTTTAACCAGATATTTTCTTAAAGTCTATAATTTGAAGATGTGATTTCTCACCTGAAGGCTGAAGGCAAAACAGAGGGAACTGCCCAGGAAGCTACATCTTGCTCTTATCAGCAGCTTGCTATGGTGCCTCGGCTCCCAATGCTGAAAGATGTTTGGTAAAATTATGGCATGTTAGTATTCTAATGAGAATATTCCATGAAATACCACAAACATAGAAAGTATAAGAATGTGAAGAAAATTGCTGGAGATATTAATACATCCTTGATGTAGTGAAAAAAGAGATCTTGCCTATACTGTACAGAAGAAAATTTTTATTTTTAAAATATAGTTTTATTTATTTATCCAGGGAGAGAAAGATAAAAACATCATCAATGATGAGATGTTTCCTGCACATCTCCTTTTGGGGCTTGAGCCCACAACCCAGCAATATGTCCTGTCTAGGAATCAAACTGGGAGCTCCTGGTTAATAGGTTGACACTCAACCACTGAGCAATGCTGGCTGGGCTAGATAGGGGAGCAATTATATCTGTGGATATATAATGGAGGGTAGGTAAATTTGTGGATAAAAGTGGATATTCATGGTAGGCGAAATATGTCAAGATCATTACTTGATTATTTCAATTTTTTATTGAATGAAAGTTCTCTCATTAGCTGAGTGAGAGGATTAGAAATGAGAGATGAAAGAAGATATGAAATAGTCATTTCAAATGAGAGAATAGATGGTCCAAGGAAATATAGGACAATGGCCCAGACTCATTTCCAACCCACTTTGGATTCTAGTCATTAATTTAATGTGAAACCACTCACTCACCATGATTCTGTAAGTTTCTGTGTGTGTGTGTGTGTGTGTGTGTGTGTGTGTGTGTGTGTGTGTTGGGGGGGCAAACACATCTAGAATGTAGATTAAACAGGATTTAAATTTTGCCAAATATGTATAAAAACAAGATAATAAGGTAATATATGTACTGACATAGCAGAGTCACAAAGATAAACATTTAACATTTAAAATGCACAATTATACAGTGTAATTTAATTTGTTAAACACACACACACACACACACACACACACACACACACACACATACACACACAGAAATCATGGCTTTAGACAGCTGAGATGTTGCCAGAGTTTGCTATTGTTTTGGTAAAACCAAGGTGGTAGCTCTCCAACCCCCATTACTGAGTCAAATCAAATTACTACCACACCCTGAGAACAGATTTTTCCACAGATCTGTAAGTACAAACAAAATATTTACTGTGCTATTTGGATGATCCTTTTAACACAGTTCTGTAAGATATTCCCTAACTTCTTTGTGTGCAGTGTTAGCCATATGTAGCAAGGATACTGAGGCTCAGTAGTTTCTCTTGCATACAGGATGTTTTTAGTTTATTCTGTGGCTTTGGTGAATTTCCAGAGTTCTGACATAGTTGAATGTAGTTGTGTCCTTCATACTTCCATTTATTATTTATTTACTTACTTACTTACTTACTTACTTATTTAATATTTACTACTTACTGTTTGTTTGTTAATCCTTACCATGGGATATTTTTCCATGAATTTTAGGGAGAGTGGAGTAGAGAGAGAAAGACAAGAGAGAAACATCTATGTGAGAGAAACACATCTATTGGTTGCCTCCCGCAACTGTCCCAACCAAGATCTGGTCAGGGAAGAGCCTAAAACCATGGTACCTGCCCTGGACTGGAATCAAACCCTTTGATCTGAAGGTCAATGCTCTCTCCACTGAGTCAGATCAGCTAGGGTTATACTTCTATTTAGATCAGTGTTTCCCAAACTTCTCTCATGATGAGAATCATCCGGTGGGGCTGTTAAAATACAGATTTCTGAATCCCAAGTAAGAAGTACTAAACTAGAATTTTTGGGAACATATAGGTAAAATTGTATACTTAACTAGTGCTTTTAACACAGTTCTGTAAGATATTCCCTAACTTCTTTGTATGCAGTGTTAGCCACATTTAGAGAGAAATGAACCTATAGGAGATTAAATCTGCAGCCCAGTTATGTGACAACCAGAAATGGAATCCACCACCTTTTGGTGTACAGGATAACTCTTCACCTAACTGAGCCACACTGGTCATGGTGATGATTGGATTATTTAACAAAACATATATTCATTAAATATATTAATATTAATATTCTTAAAAACTTTAATCCACAATGTGCTACTATTTACCTAAATGCTCTGGGGTAAGTTCTTCAAATTCCAGAACCTTGGTTCCTCATATCCATTACTAGCATTATATAATGGTTTTTAATTATTATTTAAAATGTTAATAGGTTTCTTGGAAGTCAAAATGATTTTATACTCCCTTTTCTTCATTTTGTAACTATTTAACAATCAGACATTTAAGCAACTAGTATTTGTACTATGACTTGGTTCATTTTTAATATATTTCATTTCTACACATTGAGTTTTTCCATAAGAAATCAGCTGTCTACACATTCAGTCAGTGAAATCTCTCCTGCCTTCATATAATTCCTATGTTCAATACAGAAAAGAATGAATGAACTGAAACCATTTAAAATTTGTTTTTATAGAATCAAACATAAGAATGGAAATAAAAGTGATTATTCATTTTATCTTCCTCTTTGGAGAATAAAATAATATAGATGGGTTAAGAACTCTCTTTATTTTAAATGATTTCCAGCAAAGATAATTATCATCTTGCTAAAAGGAGAGAAAAGAAATTGTCCTGGGAAATAAAGTGTTCTTAAATTTTATTTCTAGACTGCAAAATATTTGCTCATTTTACTTAAAAGCTGACATTTGGGTCAGGTTCAAGAGTTTTGTGCAAAATAACTGGGCAGATTAAAGAAAACAAAAAAGCACAAGAAATTAATCTGCTTTAGATCCAAAAAGGCTTTTATTGGACAGTCAAGCAGAGCAGCTATGTTTTCTAACAATTATATTTTGCCAAACATGTGGATGGAATAATGAAGATGTTATTTCAATTTTCCACCTCCTTTGGAAGTGGCTCTTGAGAAGGAAAAAAAAAAGGAGGAAGAGTACACATATTTGCTAACTATTGTACTTCATTTCTGAAGACTGTCAAGTAAGATTACATCCATTACATGTCTTACTAAAAGTTGTTTTCTAAAACATCTATTATTGGTGGAGTCTCCTCCATGTACCCTCCTGTTGTTGAAAGTAGAGCTCTTGGGGTGATGTAAGAATGAGTATTTCCTGAGGATGAGGTATGGAAAACTTTATTTCAGTGGAATGTAAACCCTGGGTTTCCAAGGTCCTATCTCCCTCAGTTCTGCCATGGAAACAGCCCATTTTGTCTTCCACGGAGCTGGGATTAAAGCTACAGCCAAGAGTTTCTGCTCCCTGTTAAGGTCCAGTCCACCATCTGGCTAGGTTAGCTTGTGTTTCCAGCTTCACTCCATTGTGTGTGGTGTCCACATGGCCCTGGGCCACACAGTTTCAAGGGATACATGGCAGGTTAGCATGGGTAGCTGACCACGCAAGAAACAGGAATCTAAGAAGGAGAGAGAATCCTTTGAGGAGTATGTATTCCCAAATTTTCATAAACTTGCATTGGGGTCCACTCTCCTATCCAATGATCTTTGTTCCCAGATTAGACTGATATGCAAACACCTTCACTGTGCATGTGCCCATCTTCCTTTATGTTGGACCTTTCCCCTGGTGATGTGCAGGGAATAGACCAGTAGTTCCCTGGAAAGTGTAAAGTTGCATCTTCCTCATGAAGCTGCCCAGATGACTATGCTTATAGTGTCTGACTTTCCCTTTGCTCCCTTCCTATTATTAATAGTAGCTAGCTTGTCATGATGACAATACAACTGTCTGAATAACCTGAATGTATATTCTCATAGGCAATGTTTATATATTTTTTCAGTAATATTTATAAAAACTGGTTACTGTGAGAATATTGACATAAGTTGTCATAATAATTTGGCTAATGAGGCTTAAGCAGACTTATTCTCTTCTACACTTCATTTGTGAGAACACATACTACTGAATACTGTACCTGTAAAATCTACACCTCCGCTCTACCCAGACAGAGAGAGAGAGAGGGAGAGAGAGAGAGAGAGAGAGAGAGATGAAATGCTGTTGTCCTATCAATGTTTACAATGGAGTAAAAATCTGTAATTTGAAAAATAAGGTCTTTTTTCTTCTTGAAATAATTTAGGTTCTTGGCAAAAATAAATAAAAAAATAAAATTCTCCATTTTAAAACATTTAATACCTGTCCAACAATACTGAGTAATTTTTGTAATCTAAAACAAGAGACATAAGTAGCAGTAAGTGTGAAGAAAATTTACAATCTATGCTCTGTATCATAATGAGCAATATTGACTACTATTTTTGGATTGAGAATCATCTAAATTTGCGGAAATTTAAACAACATTGTACAGCAGCTCTCTAGAACTTATCTATCTTGCATAATTAAAACGTTATGCCCATTGATTAGCAACTTCCTCCATTTTCTCCTCTCTCAGTCCCTGATAACTGTCATTCTACTCTCTGATTCTGTGAGTTGACTTAGATACCACACACATAAGTGCAATCATGCAGTATTTGTGCCTCTCTGAATGGCTTATTTTGCTTATCATAATGTCTCCAAGATTCATCCATATTGTCCTATATTGCAGGTTTTCTTTCTTTTTAAGGCTGACATTTCCTTTTTTAATTTATCAATCAATCAACATTTTTTCTTGAATATTTTAACACTATTTTTGTGTTCAATCCTTTATTACCTACAAGACAATACTTAGGCATGTCAGTGAAAATACCAACCACATTATTTGTGGTGCTTTACATGGACTACATCAGGAAAATAAGAGGACATTTACTTGTGAGAATAAAATTCTCTAAATAAAGCAAATTCACTGAAACAAAACATCTATAATAATAAAATCATAATATGTTAATTAGACTGGACATCCTTCCAGACGACCTTCTGAATGAAGCTGGGGCTGCTAGGGCCAGGGCAGAATCAACCAACACAATGAGCAGAGGCCAAGACAGAGGTGGTAGAAGCCCAGGCTGCAGCTGAGGATGGGGCTGAGTCCCTTCCACGAATTCTGTGCATAGGCCCTCTAGTCCTGTATAGTAAAAGCCTAATTGCTAAGTGTTCAACCATTCAATTATTTGGCAATTCACTATGATGCACACTGACCACCAGGGGGCAGGCACTTCAACTGTTAGATTAGCTTGTTGCTGGGGTCCAGCCGATAAAGACTAGGTGAGACAGGCCAGACATGCTCTGGAGCCCTACCACTGTCCCTCCCCAGCCCTGATAATACACCAGTGGGGTTCCATGGACTGGCCTGCAATCTGGGACCCCTCAGGAGATGTCAGAGAGCCAGTTTTGGCTTGATCCCTGCAGGCCAGGCCAAGGGACCCCACAAGTATACAAATACAAGCACTGGGCCTTTAGTCCTATCTAATAAAAGAGTAATATGCAAATTGACAATACCTCTGTAATACCCACAAGCCAAGCCCAAAAAGCCACACCCACAAGCCACACCCACAAGTCAGTCAAGAACAAATATGCAAATAAACCCAACCAAGATGTCTACAGCCACAGAGAGCAGGAGGGAGGCTTGGGTTTCCCCAGCAATGGAGGAAGCCCAGCTTTCTGCCTGTCCTTGTCAGCCCAGGCCTCAACTCAATGCTATCAAGTTTCAATTATAGAAGATAGATAAATCCCAACAGAAATGGCTACTGCCACAGAGTGAGCAGAAAGTTTGGCTGCGCTCCAGGTTAACCTATTAACCTGGGAGTTCCCTTTTTAATTACGCAACCTGTAATGGGCGCGTACTCTTACACTAAGATGTGTCAGTATATCACGCCCAGAGGACGTAATTTCATATTATTTTTTATTTATTTATCTTATTAAAATAAATTATATATATATATATATATATATATATATATATATATATATATTTCATTTATTTATATATAAAGCACAAAGGAAAATACAAAATTACAAAAAATAGAAAAGAATACCAACAAAAAATGGAAACATCTAATTAAAAAATTATAAATTTTATGAACAATTATAAAGATTACAAAAAATATATACTGTCCCTCTCAGGGCACAACATATATTTCCAGGACATACTCATACATCCTACCTGTTCCCGATATTGTTTACGTTTGACATATTTATAGGCCCTGCTCGGTTAACAGGTTAAAAGTTTCAATTTTAGAAGATAAATAAATCCCAGATACCAAGGCCTCTGCTTGTGTTGCCAGGGGTTGTAGGTGGCCTGCATACCACCACAGGCCCCTCATGCAGGCCACCCCATGCCCCAAGGGAACCCCCATCCTTATCTGAGACACCTTTCAGGGCAAACCAATCGGCCCCCATCCATGCACAACACCTCTATCCTATATAATAAAAGAGTAATATGCAGATTGACCTTTTACTCCAACACCCAAGATGGCTGCCCCCATGCAGTCAAAGATCCTGCCCTCATGTGGACAAAAAATGGCCACCACAAGATGGCCAGTAGGGATGGGAGCAATTGGGACAGACTAGGCCTGCAAGGGAGGGCAGTTGTGGGTGATCAGCCAGCAGGGGAGGACAGTTGGAAGGGACCAGGCCTGCAAAGGAGGGCAATTGGGGGCAATCAAGAATGCAGGAGAGGGCAGTTAGGAGTGACCAAGTCTGCAGGGGAGGACAGTTAATGTTGACTAGGCCTGAAGGGGAGGGCAGGTTGAGGCAAACAGGCTAGCAGGAAAACAGGCGTCAATCAGACTGGCAGGGGAGAGGCTAGGGGGTGATCAGTCTGGCCGGCAGAAGCGGTTAGGGGGAATCAAGTAGGCTGGCAGACAAGCAGTTGGGAACCAGCAATCCTGGATTGTGAGAGGGATGTCCAACTGATCCAGGTAGGATTGGGCATAAACAGGTAGTCAGATATCCCTTGATGGGTCCCAGATTGGAGAAGGGTTCCAGATTGAAGAGGATGCAGGCTGGACTGAAGGACCCTCCCACCCTTCCATGCATGGATTTCGTGCACCAGGCCTCTAGTTTATATATAAAAGTCTTAACTCCATCTGCAAAATAAATTAAAAAACAAACAAACATGGATATGTGTAAATAAATTGCATGAAAGTAGGAGATGGAAATGTATAGCAGTGTTCTCTCCAAACTTGGTTGAAAAAATTTTATTATTTAATTGAAAAGAGAATACTGATTTTTGATGACCACTCAATTGAATTTTTCTTGTGAAAAATACCAGTTAAATCTCAATAATAAGTAGAAAAAGCAATACTCAAATATTTTCTTTATTTTAAATATAAAAAGTATTCTATATTATTCTTATGTTGAACAAAACTATATATTTTATTTGAAGATTTTCAGTTTGGAGGAAAATTTAAAATGCCAAAGTAAAGCTTTTGCACTTCAAGTTTTATAATATCAACATTACTAACAAATCAAAATTTCATTTGGCTGAATGTCTCTTGGGTGCCATTATGAAATATTTGTAATATGCCAAGAATATGAGTATTCTGCTATAAATGAAACTCAAAGAACTTTACGTATTCTAGGGAAAGCTTATAATTCTAAATTGGCACTTGTGACAAAGTAATGGCTTTTGTTTTTGTTGTTGTTTTCCCCCCACTTTTCTCTGGCAACATAATTATCATACTAGCATATTTATTCCAAGTCTCTTGTCAAAATTATCCCTATAAAATGCCTACTGAAAATTCTTAATCTACTTGTATTCTGTCCAACTCAATTTGTCATATTTTTCTCCAGCAACTGATTGAAATGCTGTAGCCAATGGTAATAAATGATCCTCTTTCTTTGAGGACTGCTATAAGCTGATCTTATTTACAACATCCATGCTTGAAAACTATGCAATGGTTTTTGGATCCTGCTTTTTATTATAATAGGACTCTATATTTCTGTTTTACATATTTGTGTTTTTATGTCCAGATTTCTCTAGAATTCAAGTTGAAGTATCCCTTCAATTCCAAAAAATCAGTTTATTTAAAATAATTCTGAGGTTAAAGCAAATAAAGACTATCATACAAAACTAGAGGCCCAGTTCACAAAATTTGTGCATTCGGGAGTAGGGGTCCCTCAGCCCAGCCTGCACCCTCTTGCAGTCTGGGAGTCCTTGGGGATGTCTGACTGACAGCATAGGCCCACTCCTTCACCATCAGTCAGATATCCTTAGCGATGCTGTAGAGGTGGGAGATGCTCCCACCACCAGCACTGTGCTTGTCAGCCATGAGCCTGACTTCTGGCTGAGTATTGCTCCCCCTATGGGAGCGCACTGATCAGCTCCTGCATTGAGTGTCTGCCCCCTGGTGGTCAGTGTGCATCATAGCAACCAGTTGTTCCACTGTTGGATCTATTTGCATATTAGCCTTTTATTGTATAGGATCTATAGATGCTATAGCAAGAAATGTAAGGTAGAGACTCCAGACAAAAATAATTTACTGGTTTTGTTATCTAGAAGTTAAGTAATTTCTATAAAAAACTGAATAATTTCCATTAGTAATTTCATCTCATAGTTTTTATGAGATAAAAATTATTAGAATAAAAATTTAATTTTCAAAGGAACATCAGTAAGTTTTTAAAATTTAATTATATATATATATATATATATATATATATATATATATATATATATATGTCATTGCTTTTCTAAAAGATCTGGAAGATTCTGTAACCTTTTAAATTAGAAAATTTTCAATATGGTATAACAGAATCTCATGTGAAAAATAAAATTAAATAACCTTATTTAAGATCAGACTTTTTTTTCACATTGAAAATATGTGGAAAGGGCAGATACAATAGCTCATAACCAAAGGTACTTAAGAGTTTATTTCAATAAGGTCAGGATATCATGACATTTTATTCTAAAAATTATAAAGTCTAATATGTAATAGCATTAATCTCATCAGTAATACTGTGGAGGTGAGGAATATGCAACAAAAAATTGTATAAAATTGAAGGAGAACCTAAGCCAAAATTAAATTTAAAATTATCTTATGAATACCTTTGGAAGGAGAATGATTTTTATTATTGAACTAGAGGCCCAGTACATGAAAATTTATGCACTGGAAGGGGGGGGGGGGGTCCCTCAGCCCGGCCTGCTCCTTCTCACAGTCTGGGAGCCCTCAGGGATGGGAGGTGACCCAGCGATCAAGGGAAGGAGACTCCCCATCACACCTCTGCTCCTGCCACTGCCAGCAGCACAAGCCTCAGCTGGCCCTTGACCTGATCCTTGGGCAGCCCTGGGCAGCTGGGTAGCCAACATCTTAGGCTTCCCTATGCCTTGGGTGTCAGCTGGGAAGCCGCTATCCAAGGCTTGCCTGCACCTCTGGCCTTCTCTAGGCTGCTGGGGGACTGAAGGGATTGAGGGACTCTGGAGGCAGGGATGTGGAGTGGCCAAGCCCACCTGGGCCGAGGGGACTGGGTGTTACCATCTTGTGGCTGTGGGTGCTGCCATCTTTGAGGGCGTGGCAATCAATTAGCTTATTTCTTCCTTATTGGCTTGGGCACCACCATCTTTGCAATGGCATGAGGGTCAATTATCATAGTCTCTCTTTATTAGCTAGGGTAGATTTCTAACCTCTTCTGCTCTTTTCCTCTTCCCTAAAAGCAGTACAACACTGTCAAATGTAAGACAATGGCACCTAAAGTAGCAAAACAGATCCATGTGTCACATACCATAAACACACAGTCACACAGCAAAGCTTACACAAGGAGAAAAAGGACTATTCAAAGGCAAAAATATCAAGTACAGATTTCAGAGCTACCTACCTTAGCTACTGACAGTTAGTACAGCATTTTTCAACCGCTGTTCCATGGCACACTAGTGTGCCGCGAGATGTTGCCTGGTGTGCCGTAGGTGCAGACAAGACAAGAATTTTATAATTTTTCACTATTTTGTTTACTTAATATTTCATAATAAAGTAATTATAAAATACTTTCTTTGTGTTTATTTGATTCCTATTCAAGAGAATTACTTTATATATAGTCAATATAGGCACAGAGTTAAATTTTTTAACATTTTCTAATGGTGGTGTGCCTCGTGATTTTTTTCATGAAACAAGTGTGCCTTTGCCCAAAAAAGGTTGAAAAACACAGATAGTAGTAAAGGTAATTATATATACTAGAGGCCTGATGCATGAAATTCATGGAAGAATAGGCCTTCCTTCCTCTGGCTGCCAGTACCAGCTTCCCTTTGGCACCCAGGAGCTGAGATTGCTACCCTCTGGCTGCCAAGAGGCACCCAGAACCCGGGCTTCCCCCAGAACCCCGGCTTCCCTCACAACCCTGGCTTAGTCAGAAAGGGTTAAAATATTACACTTTTATTTGATATATGTATGTTTGTGTGTGTGTGTGTGTGTGTGTGTGTGTGTGTGTGTGTGAATACATATACATATATATTTATAAATGCTTACAAAATATATACAAAAACTAGAAATCTAAATTTCTTAATTCCACAATCTATAATACTTTTATACCATTCAATTGACATTTGTCCTGTTACTTGTTGTTTAACTGTTGTCATAAACATATTTTATATTCCAAGCTAAACTGAAGGAAGAGATCCTTTTGTCTAATTTATACCTCTCTCAGTTACTATCTTTACATTCATCATACACTCTCTTATATATTCACATTTCTTTCACTAATTTGTCTTTCCTGTTTGGTTTCCATGTGGAAGTACAATGAATATAGGGATTTATTCTTGGTTTATAAACCAGTGTAAAGACAAGGAAAATTGAAAGATTTAATATGAAAATATTTTCATACAAGAAAATATTGGAAATTAAAGAACACAAAAGTTAAAAGACAACTTAGTACCATCAGGTATTAAAAAGGATTCTGACTCAGAATGACTGGCCTACAATTTTTTCTTTAAGAACTCAGGGTCCTTGGTGAAAATAAACCAATAAATAAATAGGTGAATAAAGCCAGCAAGCAAAAGCATTCTTACAAAATGTAAAACTTTTATGCCTGGTGTCAAGTTTTTAGGTTGATCTTCAGATTTTTCTGTTGATAGCATGCCTCATTTCTATACTTGGGAGTTTCATGGATTGAATGGCATTGAAATCAGACTGGCTATGAATTCTCTCTTTTCTTGTACAGAGGGAAATTTATTCTTGGGGAAAAAAAATACATACATAAATAAGTAAATAAATAGATAAATGGAAGAGGGGAGAAAGAAGCAATTACCAAATATCATAAAGTCAGCAGCATTCAAGGTTACAGTGTTTAGCTTATTCCTATTTTTAAAATATGTATCATAATAGCTAATGTTGAGTATTTACTAGCCTTCCATATATATATATATATATATATATATATATATATATATATATAATCTCCCCACTTAACCTTATTAACCTTCTGTAAGTTAGGTATTGTTAATTAGGCTTACTTTATAAATAAAGAATGAGTTTGAAAGAAAGATTAAACATCTTGTCCAATGTGGAGGCAGGACATGATTCCATGCTAAGTAGATTACTGTAAATTATCTGAATTTTTTGTTTGAAGTAAAGAAAAAGAATCCAATTAAATGAGCACAAATTTATCACTCCAAAAGTGATATTTACTGGTATGTTATGTACCAATAATTCATTTTAAAGAGATGTCAGATTAAGAACATGCCAAGAACTCAGTTTATTTTATTGATGCTCAATGTCTCTATTATTTCCTGTGAAATTGAGCATTAGGAATATTGAACACATGAACCAGTGGATTTCTACTGTGCGGATATTCATGAAAGCAGAACATATTTAGGGAGAGCAGAAAAATAAGTTTATGAATCTGAACTCTTAAATTAGTACCATCATTAACATAAAGATTTAAAAAACATATTTCTATGAGCATCCCAAATACATAATAATGGGGTCTCATGGCAAATTGTGCAAAAACCCCATGAATCTCTTATTACCACAAACTTAACTTTTGTAAAAATAAACTTTTCTATCCAACCAAAAGACCTTATCTAAAGAACAAAGCAGGAATATATCAGTTATTTTAGGCACTATATTTAAATTTCTACACTTGCAGCATTGGTACAGTTGGCATATAATTATTGAGGGATTAGGTTCAAAGAGTATAAAAGAGTCTTAAAACAAGTTCTGGAACTCTAAAAAGGCAAAGAGAAGAGGAAGAAAATATTTTCTATGAACTGAAAACAAAGTTAATTGAAATGATGATGAACTCATTTCCATTTTTCAAAGTCCCTGGCAACCACAACAATTATTGTCCATCTCTTGCCATCATGAAAATAAAAGACTGTGCTTTTATACATTCATAAAAATGTGTGTTCAACCAAGAACCTACTCATTCATGCTACTTATTTTATTTCTTTTCTCTTTAAAGTGGAAAAAAAATTTTGTCAGTTATTTTTATACATAAGATGTCTAACAATGTATACCTGAGAAATATAGTTGATAAATTTTGGAAAACATGTAGAGTAAATTTCACCACTATAAGACTTTTGAAATAAAGGTATATGATTTATAACTACTTATTTTTGGCTGAACCTTTAAGTTAGAAAACTCACTTATTTTTGTGCTTATTTGAACATCATAAATGTATATATTTATTACTCTACATCTATAATTAGTTAATGATATAAATTCAAGTTAATAATTCTTATTTGTACAGGATTATGTTGCTTACCACGGTTTTCTAATACAAAATAAAATTGAAATGTAGCATAAAGTTATTGCAATTAATCAATAAATTTGTAACAGATAAAATAATAACACTTATCTATTAATGTTTCAAAAATTTATCTTAAAAAATGTGTATAAAAGTCTATGCCCATGAATTCAAATGCACTAGCTTGTGTTGTAAAATATTGTAGCAGTAATGTGATAGGCTCCTGAATAAATTTTAATATTTATCTACACTTTAAAAATCAGCATTAATAAATTAAAACATTTTCCTAGCATATCAAATTATTTTATATTTTAAAGTGTCATTTTAAAATATGGAGTGTTACTAACATATGCTTATATTAAATCTTGAAAGGGCTTGATATAATGGCTAACAGTTTGTAATGCATGACGACACTGCAACTCTTTAAATATTTTCTTACTTATTATTTCAAAAAGTTGATACAGTCCTGACCAGTTTTGCTCAGTGGATAGAGTGTTGGCCTGCTGACTCAAGGGTCCAAGATTTGATTCTGGTCAGGGGCATGTACCTTGATTGCAGGCACATACCCAGTGGGGGGTGTGCAGGAGACAGCTGATTGATGTTTCTCTCTCATCGATGTTTCTGTCTCTCTCTTCCTCTCCATTCCTCTCTGTAAAATATCAATAAAATATATTTAAAAACAAACAAAGTTAATACATACATGTGGCCAAGTAGCTTTTTAACTAAATATCAGAAGTAAAAAAAAAAAAATGTAAAAAAAAAATGTTTAGTCAACCATTGCAGTATTCATTGTCTTACTCGTGAAATATTACAAAGTTAAATTTAAAAATATTAAGAAAATAACGTTAGTCATATTTAACTGTGTTATTTAAACAGTTTAAGTAACTGAAAACAAATTTATCTTTTTAAAGATGAATATCCTATAATTATGCATAATTTTTAGGTCTTTATTACTCTGTTTTTTCCCCTTTTTTGATGGAGACATTTATGTTTTTCATCATGAAATATCAGTAATTCTTACCAAAATGGAATAAATGTTGATATATTACCAAAATGAAAAGAGGGAAATAAAGGAATGGGATAAGTACTGATACGGTCATTCATTGAGCCACAGAAAAATATGTTCTTTAAATGGGTACACAGAAACAAGTGTGAGCTGTTCTAGCTTTGTTTACACCAATATGAAATGAGAAAAAATAATGAATTATTTCTCAGTTAAATTATGTGTGCATACACCTATATATACATTCACATACATATATATGCATGCACGTATGCACACAGTACAAAAGAGCCAGACTATGGAATAATATCAAAGGCAGTGTGACAATGTATGGAAATTGAATGATCTGTGTGATCTGATTAAATTAACTGAAATTTATCTTTGGGACAGTTGGGTAATTTTTAATATGGACAAGGTATTAGGTGAATATTATTTATTATCCAGCTATTTGGGTATTTGGGGGGTGATAACAGTATTTTATTTAGCAACTAGAGGCCCACTGCATGAAATTTGTGCACAGGAAGGGGAGTATCCCTCAGCCCAGCCTGCACCCTCTTGCAATCTCAGACTCTTCAGGGGATGTCTGACTGCCAGTTTAGGCCTGAATCGGGCCTAAACTGGCAGTTAGACATCGCCTCTCACAATCCAAGACTGCTTGCTTCGAACCGCTCACCTGCCTGCCTGTCCTAACTGCTTGCCTGCCTGATGGCCCCTAACCACTCTGATTGGCCCCCGTAGCCATGAATTCATCCAAAAGGATGCCCAGAATGACATCCAGAAGGTCATTCAGCTGCGGTCTAATTAGCATATTATACTCTTATTATTATTATAGTCATAATCATTAGAAAATAGATATAATGGATTATGAATATAACTTGTTTCAACATACTCCCAACAAAACAGGTGTATGTGAGAGGAAAAGTTTGCAGAAGGTCAAGCATTGTTGAGGCTATGAGAATGGCAGAGGGGCCTTCTGTATATTTTCCTCCTATTCATGTACATGTTTAACAATTTCTCAAATAAAAAAAAAACAGCTCTTGCTGACACATAAAGACATTTATAAATTACACTTTTAAAATATAAAATAGGTTTGTCTTTACTAACATTTACAGGAAATTGAAAATCTACTGTTGGTTAACAGTATGAATCGATGACGTGTCAAACTCAGAGATAAGTATAGGAACACACAGATATATTTGCTTTACAAATGTAAGTGCATTTTCTTATAACATGTCTTCTACAGGCAAATAATCTATGAATGTTGCCACATGGTTAAATAGAAGATCTTCTCCTGTGTACCAGTCAGAGAGTTATCAGTTTTGAAAGTGCATGAGTCTTCACATCTCCTATCTTATACATCCCCCAGTTCAATCTTGCATTTAAATTTAAAGTTTGGGTTCTTACTGAAATTAACTAGATAGTACATCTGCCTTGTTATCCACTCTTCTCACTCCCACCCATGGGTTTGCACATCCTTATGTCTTCTAATCTACCATCAGCAAATCCTGTAAATAAGTGTCAGCAAAAACTGCAGGGGTGATTTCTCATCATCCCTGCTGATTAGACCAAAATCAGCCTGATTCGTAAATCTTTCTTATCAAAATGAGAAAGGTCACACAAAACACTCTCAGCTTAAAAGTCTTGAGTCAAACTGGAACTGTAGGCCTCACTCTCAGAAATGTGTAAAGTAGTTTTCACACTAAATTGTGTTGAATCTAGTTCTGACAAACTACCAAATGATATTTTAAGATATTTGTTCATCTGTTAATGGCCCTGGTCTTAAGAGTGCCTGGGTGCCCTAAAGTTGAAAATGTATTTTCCAACCAGCATCCTTTGTATCCTTGATTTATACACACAGAAGGCTAACAATTCAAAATTCTCTCAATGGTTCTGCTTAATGAATTAATAGGATCTGAGCTCAGAGAGCCTTTTTTAAAAACATCCTCTGTGGTACTACCTTTGCTAATTCTTTACCTACTCCCATGGAATTTCCTTTCACCAAGAAACAGAATAATATTATAATACACAAACTACAGCTCTGTTTGAGCCTATCACACAATCCATTATCACTTGAATGCCTTTGTCACCTCAACATTCCTCACTGCATAGAGAAATGCACACATCTAGACTAATGGATAAATGGAAAAGTGTTGATCATGTTTGTTTAGGGTATTGTAATCACTTCAATGCATGTCTGTTTTTGTCACCCATAGATTAACATGACTGCCTTACGTTCTGGTGGAAAGTGTGGTCTGAATAAAGTAGATCTTTGTCTTTTCATGGCTATAGGAATGCTCAATAAAAAGAAAAATGTAGCCGAAACTGGTTTGGCTCAATGGATAAAGCGTCGGCTTGGAGACTGAAAGGTCCCGGGTTCGATTCTGGTCAAGGGCATGTACCTTGGTTGTGGGCATGTCCCCGGTGGGGGGTGTGCAGGAGGCAGCTTATCAATGACTCTCTCATCGATGTTTCTGACTATCTCTCTCCCTTCCTCTCTGTACAAAATCAATAAAATATATTTTAAAAAAAAAGAAAAAAGAAAAGAAAAATGTACATAGGGGCTCAGGTTCATGAAATCAGATCTACAAGCGAGATGTGTATAGTAAATGAGTTTGTGAGAAGTAGAAGTTTTTTTTTTGTTTTTTTTGTTTTTGTTTTTTATCTCATTCTAGCTTTTAGCCCTGATCTACTTATCCTGCCCTTTCTGTTGTCAAAGCAACTGACACATCCTCTAATTCAGTAGTTTATTCACTTAGCCCTCAATATTTTGAAATTTGGTTTAATTTTGCTTTGTATAATATATTATAGGCTTGGTGCACGAAATTTGTGCACAGGGGGGATGTGGGGAGGAGGGCCTCAACCCAGCCTGCATCCTCTCCAATCTGGGACCCCTACCGGGATCAGGCCTAAACAGGCAGTCGGACAACCCTCTCACAATCCAGGACTGCTGGCTCCAAACTGCTCGCCTGCCTGCCTTCCTGATTGCCTCTAACCTCTTCTGCCTACCAGCCTAATCACCCCCTAACCCCTCCCCTGCCAGCCTTATTGATGCCTAACTGCTCCCCTGCCAGCCCATTTGCCCCTAACTGCCTTCTCCTGCAGGCCTGGTCACCCCTAACTGCCCTCCCCTGCTGACCTGATTACCCACAACTGCTCTCCCTTGCAGGCCCAGTCCCTCCCAACTGATCCCCCACTGCTGGCCAACTTGTGGTGGCCATCTTGTGTCCACATGGGGGCAGCCATCTTTGACCACATGAAGACAGCCATCTTGTGTGTTGGAGTGATGGTCAATTCGCATATTACTCTTTTATTAGATGGGATAGCTGTGCTCATCCTACTGAAGTATTCATAACCATTTCCCATGGAGTTATGTCAAGCCATCAATAAGGTAAAAATGGCAAACTGTGTTGAAGCATTAAGTTTATGTGAAAATGTTTTCTAGGAAAAACTTATTTTAATAGTGCAGTTATAGCGGGTTGAATAGTGGTGATCAGTGTCACCCCCTGCAAAATCCATGTCTCACTAGAAACTCAGAATGTGATTTTAGATTTGGGTTTTTGTAGATGTAATTCAGTTAAGCTTAGGTCATACTAGACTAGACTAGGGCAAACCCTAAATACAAAAACCCAATGACCATGGAGACACAGATAAGAAGGCTATTAGAAAGATGGAAACAGAGATTAGAGTGATGCCTCTGCAAGCCAAGGAATGCCAAGGATTGCCAGCAACTGCCAGAAGCTAGCAGAGAGGCATGGAATGGTTTCTCTCTATGAATGTCTAGAACAGTGGTCGGCAAACTGTGGCTCAAAAGCCACATGTGGCTCTTTGGCCCCTTGAGTGTGGCTCTTTCATAAAATATCACGTGTGGTAGAGCATGTACAGTGCAATTGAAACTTCGTGGCCCATACACTGAAGTCAGTTTTCGGCCTGGGTGAGTCTATTTTGAAGAAGTGGTGTTAGAACACTCAAGGAGCCAAAGAGCTGCATGTGTCTTATGAGCTGTGGTTTGCCGGCCATTGATCTAGAAGGAGCCAACACTACCAACACTTTGATTTTACAATGATTACCCCCAGAAATGCAAGAAAATATATGTGGGTAGTGTTATGTCCACAAGATTGTGATAATCTGTAAGGAATGATGCCCAAGAAAACAAATAGTTTTAAAATACATATATTACTTCCTCATAAAACAAACACATTTCCCATAATTATTTTCATAAAAATTAGAAAGGAATATGATAAAGTGTAAAATAATATTACAACTTTTACTCTCACCCCCAAGTCCACTCAGCTTTGTTTACCCTTCTATAGGGATATTTCAATGGAAACACTGAGAAGTACTTTTTTTTTAAACTTAGAAACATTGCTAACTGCTACTATATCTTGAGTTTGATATCCTCCAAGTTTTAGTAACATTCAAAACTGTTAATCAACTTATTAAAAACAAAACTTTACTTTCTTATCTTCTTTGATGTGAAATTATCTTCCTTCACTTTTCACCCTTCACTGTCAGTGTATCAGGCTCTTAATTTTCTCATAAATATCCCAAACATGGCACTATTTTACGTATACTTTTTAAAAATTATTTATAGACCTCATCCATTGTTTTCTTTCAAATTTAAATCCAAATAAATCACTTCTCCGGCCTGTATTTCCAACAGGCTATCAGGCTATGCCAGCTACTGTTAATTTGTTGCACATCATATGTCTCCCATTTGTCATCATGTCCCACATTGAACTCATTATCATACCTTTAGTATATTTTTGATAAGGTAGGTATTTTTCTTCTTATTCTTGTTCTGGCATCAGAATTCTAAAGTAAATAGGTTCAAAGCCTTATATCCTTTCTTACTCTTCTCTCTTATTCTCCCGCACATATGTAATATAACAAATAATTTTTAAAAATAAAACATTTATTGATTGTTCTCTTTGTTGTAGAAGGTGAGCTTAGTGCTGCTGCATTAGTCCTAGTCCCTACAGAAAACACTGCACACTCAAAAAGAATAACTGAAATGAATAAAAAAGAGGGACATAAGAAGGATCAAAGAAATTCAACAAGGAAGAATGTGGCACTCTGGATGTAGGAACAGTGGGGATTAGCTATTATTAACATAAACCTCGTAGAGGCAAGAGCAAAGAGCTGTTCCCAAAAGCCGAAACAGTACAATGTGGCTATAAGAGATAGATTATGAAACAAGTATGTCACTTTTTAAAAAAGGTAGGAGAACACTTGAAAAATCAAATATCCCAACTTTATTCTCTTCACATCAACTCCAAGTCATATCTTTTACTAGAGGCCAGGTGGGTGCATAAATTCGTGCACCAGTGGGGTGCCTAGGCCTGGCCTGCAGGGATTGGGCCAAAATGAGCTTTCTGAACTTCCCCTGAGGGGTCCCAGATTGAGAGAGGGTCAGGACAAGGGATCCTGCCAGTGCATGATTGGGGCCTGGAAAAAAAGGGGGAGGTTGGCCAGTCAAAGAGAGACCTTGGGAGGACTCCAGGGCATGTCCAGCCAGTCTCTCTCAGTCCCAATTGGCCGGACCACAACAGCAAGATAACCTACTAGTCAGAGCATCTGCCCCCTGGTGGTCAGTACACATCATAGTGACTGGTCGACCAGTTGACTGTCTGCCCTCTGGTGGCCAGTGCATGTCATAGTGAGAGGTTGAGCAGCCTTAAAATATCATTAGCATACTAGAGGCCTGGTGCATGAAATTCATGCATTGGGGGTGGGTTCCCTAAGCCCAGCCTACACCCTCCCCAATTCAGGAACCCTTGGGGGATGTGTGATAAACTGGCAATCGGACATTCCCCTCACAATCCTATACTGCTGGCTCCTAACTGCTCACCTGTCTGATCGCCCCTAAATGCCCCCCTGCCAGCCATATCACCCCCAACTGACCCCCCCCACTTGCCTGGATGCCCCCAAGTGGCCCCCTGCTGACCTGGTTGCCCCCAAATGTCCCCCGTGCCAGCCCTGTCACTCCACACAGCCTACTATTCAGTCATTTGGTCAGCCCTCATTAATACCCTGCCGGCCTGGTCGCCCTATGCAGCCTGCTGTTCAGTTGTTACTGTTACCGTGACATAGTCAGCTTCTAAAAGCTTTGAATCAGATTAAAAGGGCAGATAATCAATATTTGGGACAATACATTCCCTCCCGTACCCCTACCCCAAGAAACCTCTAACTTACATTCTTAAAATCTTTGTATAGTTTTTACTTGCTTGAAATGGGACTATCCTATATTCTAATCTCCATTTATATCTTTTCCTTTCCACCATAATCAAAGTCCTGAATTGTTCCTGTCTAGGTTTTTTCCATTCCCTTCTTTTATTGTTTTCTTACTTAGTTACCAATAGAAAAATCAAAATTATGTCTGAAATGCACAATAGTATCCTATTAATGATGTCTTTTTGGTTAAGCCAAGATTTTGTTAAATACAGACAATATAAATATAAAATTTAGATAGTACAGGAGTAACATAAAAAATTCTTTTTGGAGCTAAGCTATTAAAAAGATAGATAATTTGGCCGAAACCGGTTTGGCTCAGTGGTAGAGCGTCGGTCTGCGGACTAAAAGGTCCCAGGTTCAATTCCAGTCAAGGGCATGTACCTTGGTTTCCGGCACATCCCCGTTAGGGTGTATGCAAGAAGCAGCTGGTCGATATTTCTCTCTCATTGACATTTCTACATTTCTATCTCTTTCCCTTCTTCTCTGTAAAAAAAAATCAATAAAATATATATTAAAAAAAAGAAAGATAGATAATTAATTTGGAGAAACTATCATTAATGAACATATATAGGAAAAATATTATTAAATAAAACAAAATAAGGTTTTCTTATATTGTCTGCATTTTTGAAACTTATATAGGGAGGATTATATTGAAAAATATTTTAAATAATTAAATATATTGTACTTCGTTATTAATTGAACATTGGGTTAAGGAAGAGGAAGAAACAAAGAGGTTTTACTTAGTAGGCAACTGAGATGAGGAATACAAAAAGATGACTGAGTGAAGGAAGAGATGTTTGGTTATAAGATCAACCTTGAATATGCTGAAGAAGTTTGTGAAGCATCCATGTGGAGATGTCAACAAAACAGTTCTTTGAGGACTTTAGGTAAGTCCAAGGATCTGGGGGTGAGAGGTGATAAAGCACCAAAGTGGTACTTTTTACTTTCTTTGGTAAGCAAGAAAACAATCATCTTTGGAGAATAATACAAGGTAAAGGAGGAATTGGAAGTGAGGAGAGCTGAAGCAGTTTGAAGTTAATGTTCTTCAAAGGAGTGAGAAATAAAGTTAATATGGAAATAAAAAGATTTAATTTGAGTTAATTTGATCAAATTTGAGAGTTAATTTGAGTTTGGTGAGTGATCATGAATGTATAGTGATCTAGATTTGCTGCTTTGCCAAAGTTTCTCCAGTCATACTTGCCAGTCCAAAGGCAATAGTACAGAAAACAGACAGTGGGGGTTTTGTCAATAGGTATATAAAGAGGAAATAAGTTAAAGTATTAAAAAGAATGTTATTGATGTCATGAAGAATAAAATATCAGCTATATAAAGATGGGGTGGATATATGAGAAGGGTATTTCACGGTGACAAAATGTATGGAGTTTTGCATATAATGCACAAGAATGCTATCTCTGTGAAAATTTTGCACCATTTCCTCCTTGAAATAATAATAATTCAGATCTCTATTTGATTTTAACAACCTCACAAAAGAAAAAAAATGAAGTCTCCTCAAATACATGGAGAATTTTTGGCATGGGGAGAATAAGATTGTAACAATTTTGGCTAAATGAATGTGAGTCTGAAGTTAAAAGAAATAAAATGCAAAGGAAATGAAACTAAATAGTTGGGATGAAAATATGTCATGAATTATAAATGAGATTTGCTTTGAAGAGGTGACTCACAAATGCAAAGCTTTCTATGAAAGCTTGGAATAAAATAGGCCATAATTTTACCTATGAAGAAAAAGTTTTATTTTTTCTAATGCCATTTGGATTATTATGAAAAGGGCAGAGTAATTTTTACATAATTCTTTGAATTGTAAGACTTTGATATTAGAACAAAAATTTGCTTTTGGAAACAATCATGCATTTTAACTTTTCTTTTCTTTTTTATAATAAAGGTAAAGGCAATGGGTTTAAGAAGAATATCAGATAGAAAAGAAAGAGTTCATTTATACTCTACATATATATGGAGACACATTCTCTCATTTTCATCAAATAAAAATATCCCTTTTCAAACTGTTTTATCCTTTATTCTAGAAAAGAGCAGATATATCAACTTTAATAGAATCTGCATACTCCAGAGGGAACTCCTAGTCACAGAAATTGGAGACAGTTTTCTTGTCACTTCATCCATTCCAATTTCCCAGGTCCTGCACATACACATATATTCTCACCTATGTCAATATATGAATATTTAGGTAAATGCTTTTGCACAGACTCATAATAGATCAGATCAGAAAAGCAAATAGGAAAACTAATGAGACTCCTAACTGAAATTAAAATGTAGGTTAAATGCCAACCTTGCTATTAGAGATACTTAGACTAATGAAATTCCAGATTAAGAGACATGCTATCTTTTAAAATATTAACCCTTAAGTACATATAATGTGCACATACTCATTTACCACCAATTATCCATCACTCAATTATCCATCAACACATAATTTTCTAATGAAATTTCAATTATTCAATTATTTTCCATTTGGTGTGTATGAGCATGTACTAGGTATTTGTATGTTTGCTATTGGAATAATATGCTTCTATATATTTTCTTAAATAACTATTATTGGGATTTATGAAGAAATATACTATGTTAATAGAAACATTGACATTCTTTTATTTAAAGACCAAAACATGCCATAAATAGTGTGATGTATCTTTTCCTGATGTTCCTAAGAGACCTAATATATCATAGTTTTAAAATATACGCTTTAAGAAAGTTATATTAAATTGAATTGTTGAAAAATATCCATTAGAAATTGCTTAAATCCTCAGAACCCATTGTATGCCCATCATCTTTTTTCATTCTCTCTTTGAATGTTAGAACATAGAAACTGAAAACTTTCTACTAAAATAAAATCACTTTATAAAAGGCATTAAAATTTATTCTGTGTTTTCATTTGCCCCACTTTATAAAATTCCTGCCAACTTGTTTTCTTTCTTCTGCTTGATTTACTTCCTAGTAATTTACTTCATGCAACAGTTCCAATAATTAGAAAACAAAACATATTTACAAAAATCTACCTTTTCATCATATGCATAATTTGGTGCCAACCTTGTATTCTAGAACCATACAGTACAGAGACATCTCTTCATCTGAAAAATATATATATACCACATCTCTCTCTTTTTTTTTTAATTTTATTGATGTTAGAGAGAAGAAGGGAGAGAGATAGAAACATCAGTCTGTTGCCTCTTCTGTTATATGCCCTACTGGTGAACAAGCCCTTAAGCTGGGCATGTTCCCAAATTTTTCCAAAAATAAGACAGTGTCTTATATTAATTTTTTTCTCCCAAAGTTGCACTAGGTCTTATTTTCGGAGGATGTCTTATTTTCTGGGAAACACGGTAGAACTGAACCAGTGATCTCTTGGTTCATGGGCCAATGGTCTACCACTGAGCCACACTGGCTAGGCAAAACATACCTCATCTCTCATGAAGTCATGTTATCAACACTAATGAAACACTATTGGCTTTTGATCTTCTATTCATAAAGCAGAAGACCTCAGATTCATTAAAATGTTTTATTTCAAAGATTTTGGGAGTATTTAGGACATATATTTTACGTTTTTATGCTGTTGTATTATAGTGTGCTCCAACTTGTTCTCCTACCTGTTTTCATTTCCCAATCATAGCTTGCTATGACCATTGCTGTTATTTCTCCAGAAGAATAACTTACTTCTTCTGTCTAATCCAGAAAAATTACGAAGTAGTGGTAATAGAAGTGGTGGTAGTAGTAGTAGTAAATCTGCATTATTTAAAATTTCCTCTGTCCTTTTAACTAATGCTTTTCATTGATATAGATGTCATTTTGAACTACTTTGGAAAAGACTTCAACAATTTCCTGTAAAGTTTGTCTTAAAATGGTATAACTATTAAAACTATTTTCCTTAGCGCACAAAATATTTGTCCACTGTCCCTAGGGCTGGCTAGGATTCACCCTGCCATTGCATCTGGTTCACTATACATATTATTTCAATCTTTCTTTGCAGGCAATCATGCTTCTTTCTTCCTAATCATCTGAAACACATGCATACCAAGTAATGCAAATTTCTTAGGGAAATTTAGTCTATGCCTACTGCCTCTACACCCACTCTTCATTTTTCTTCTTAACCTGATATTGTCTGGCTCTGTTCATTGCTGAAAATAGAAATGTTTTAAAATCTAGTCTTATTTGTTCAGTTATATTTAGTAATTTACATTATTTGTTTAGTAAGGAGAAACTATCATCATTTTAAAAATTGTGTATCTATTCTACCATGGTAATTTTTATTTACTTGCAAATATTTTTCTGATCACAGTTCATGGCACTTTTGTGACATATTTCGGACAGTATCTTACTTTTAGAAACTTGCATTTATCATGCAATTATATTTTATAAAGCCTTTGAGTTTAGGTCCTCACCTTTCCTCATTCTAAGCATCCACTGTTGTTGTGGTGTTTATTGTTTCTTTACTAGAAATTTAATGAAATGGGTGTCAAATTAAGCTATAGAAAATATAGCTTGCACTTTATTTGAAAGCAGAAAATAATGTATTCCACTGAACAGCTGGGTAGCTTTTGTGCTCTATGCAAATTAGTTAAAAATAACAAAAGTAGAGAAAATGTGAGTGGATGACTATTTTAAAGTGAAAATAAATGCAAATGTTCTAGACATTAAAAATGTGTGCATATACACCATGACCAAGTGGGATTTATACCAGGGATGCAAGGTTGATACAATATTTGCAAATCAATAAAGGTAATACATCACATAAACAAATTGAAAGACAAAAAGTACATGATCTTAACAATAGTCATAGAAAAAGCATTTGACAAAATCCAACACCCATTTTTTATAAAATCTCTCATCAAAGCGATACAAAAGCCTACAGAATGATAGAGGGATCATCTCATTATAATCAAGTCCATATATGACAAACCTACAGCCAACATCATACTCAATGGGCAAAAACTAAAACCATTTTCTCTAAGAATAGGAACAATACAGGAAAGTCTGCTTTCACCACTCTTATTCAACATAGTACTAAAAGCAAACCACAGCAATCATACAATAAATAAAAGCATTCAAATTGGAAAGAAAAAAGTAAAACTCATTATTTGCAGGTGATTTGATATTATACATAGAAAACTTGAGCAGAAAAAAAGATTCTGTGTTTAATAAATAAATTTGGCAATGTAGCAGGATACAAAATGAACACCCCAAAACCAATTGATTTTTTTATACACCAATAATGAATTCTCAGCATCCAAACCACTCTGAAATGGTACTTATGGATAAATTAAGCCATCCATCCATCCATCAGGTTCAAATAAGATTTATTAAATCTTAACTTTAGTATATACTATCAAAAACACCCTGGTGAATTATGGCCTAGTACTTCCTATATAAAGGAAAAACTTTGGGAATATTAATAGAACTAGCTAGCAAAACAAACTAATTATATCTTACACCAAGCATGTCAAACTCAAAGGCTAACATGGGCCAAAAAAACAAGGTTTAAGTTTATGTGGGCAGCAAAAAAAAAAAAAAAAAGAACTTCAATTTTCATAGAATGGTAGGTTTATTTTGATAGAGACATGCTGAATACAAAGAGCTAAAATAAATGAGTTATCGTTAACATAAAAGAGAACTTTTAATAAAAATTAACATTTTTTGTTGAACATTAACTTACCAGACGCTGAATAGCTGCACAAAATAATAAGCGTAACACAAATAAACTTATTTTTCTTGTTCACCGAAAGTGAACAACACAATACCATACCACAACAGTACATATTTATGACCTGTTTGCTGCAGAGGATATATAAATAAACTTGAGCTCATGAAGCAAAGAAATACCCTTTAAGGTTGACTGAGACTTTTCTGAGCTATGAAATGTGGGTTTCTGGTAGATTATGAAACATTAGGTAAAGAAAACAAGATGAACCTATATATAGAGATAGAGATACTTATCTATTTTTCTATATTTATATATTTCTACATATCTATATATCTATACTAGTGACCCGGTGCATGAAATTATTGCACAGTGGGGGTTCCCTCAGCCCAGCCTGCCCCCTCTCACAGACTGGGAGCCCTTAGAAGATATCTTACTGACAGCTTAGGCCAGGCTCCCCAGGGGGAGTGGGCCTCAGCTGTAGTCTGGCCTCCCTCTGTGGGAGGTGACTGGGGTGATGAAGGGAAGGTGGCAGCCCCACTGCTGCAGCCACTGCCAGCCACTGCAGCCACCAAGGTGTTTTCATCAACAGGGAATCTAGTCCCTTCACTATGAAAAAAATGACAATTTTATTTAGGCATTTTCAAGATATGTCTTTCATAGGATATGATATTTCTCTCTTTCTTCTTTTCTTCCTTTCTTCCTCCCTCCCAGGAAATTTGATATGGCTAATCTGAGAAATTTAAATCCTCATTAGGATAATGTTCCAAATATGCCCACATATCCAAATACAATGTAGAAACTATTGAAAAGATATGAATATCCTTAAGTGAAAATGAAATTACATGAGGAAATAAAAAAGAGAAATCCATGAAAACTTGATCATTTAGGTGTAATTTTTCATTTTTATATGGATAAGGCACATTTAATTAGGGGCTCATCTTACTCCAGCATGACTTTAACTTGACTAATTACATTTGCAAGGACCTTGTTTTTTAATAGGACCACATTCTTAGGTAATGGAGGTTAGGTCTTCAATATATTCATTTGTAGGGACCCCAGCTCAATCCATAACACTTCTCATTGTGCCTCCCATTTATTTTTATCAAAATGTGCAGTTGTTAATACTATTCTCAAGATATTACCTATTAAATTTTCATTTTTTTCATAATGTTCCTGAATCAACAATCCATCATTCCAAATACCCACTTTAAAATGTCATGAGTTGATATTCTCCTCCCCATTCCTCCTCTTGCTCATTTTAATTGGTTTTAAAAATTACATTCATTAGGTTTTGTAGGCCAGAATTTTGGCAAATGGTTTAAAATGCACAATTTTTGCACCAAATGCCCAATTTTGGTAATGCCATTAAAAATTATTTTGGCCCTAGCTGGTTTGGCTCTGTAGATAGAGCATGAGCCTGTGGACTGAAGGGTCCCTGGTTCAATTCTGGTCAAGGGCACATAACCAAGTTGTGGGCATGCAGGAGGCAGCCAATCAATGATTTTTTTTTAATTTTTATTATTGATGTTTCTCTCTCTCCCTATTCCTCTCTGAAATCAATAAAAACATATTTATAAGTAAATAAAATTTTTTTGAATACTTCATTAATGCTCACTAATAGGAATGAATAGAATCAGAAATTGCTTAAGTGAAATCAGTAATTGCTTAGTAAACAGTTATTTTTTAACTTTAAGAAACTTTAAATAATAAATTTGTTGGCCTATTTGTTAAATGAACACAGTGTGTTGGATAATTAACTTTTCATGTTAAGAAAATATCTAGATTGAGGTATCTCTATCTTTGAAACATTTACCTCATATTGGAGAAACTATTTAAAATTTTATACTGTTCCCTGGATAGAATTCACTTTTAATGAAAATGGTGGTAGATTTTACCCCGTTTTATTTTACATATTTCACAACTGAAAGCTGGCAATTCTTATTTACTTCTTTTGTAGATGTTCTCCAACACTTGGAAATAACAACCTATTTATTTTTTTAGTATTTCAACATACAATGCCTTTAAGATGTGAGTTAAGTGATATAGTTATAGTGTGAATGTGAGTCTTTTGGGAGAGGAGAGCACTACAATGTCTAAGACTGAATTTCTTTTATAAAACAGACCAAGGTAAAGAGCTGTGCTGAGTCAAATTATATGAAAAGACACTGAATATTTCACACACTTTATCAATGCAATACATGATAACTATTCTCATCAGTTAGCATTCTTGGATTAGGAGAATCTCATCTATAAATTTTGTCAATTATCATTTAAATGTATAACATTCATAATAATTTATAAAACAACTGTCTTTGATGGTGTGCGTGTGTGAGCTTTTGAGAAATTTTAAATAGAATGCCACTAAAGCTTTGTTCTCAATTTACTTTAATATCCTCTCAGAAGTTTCCGTCAAATTCTTAGTACGATTTTTTTCTTCAGAAATCCATAGTGGCATTATTTAGTCTCTAAGATACACAGGCTTTTGACACTTGAAGTGATTTTAGGTTTTATCCTGGGATTGCAGTCAGACTTTCTTGCTCAAGTTCTCTGCTTCCCCTCTATTAACCTCTCCCAATAATCAGCTAACACATAGCAACGCTTTAATAATTTCCTGTTGGCTTTCATCTTGTGCTCTATAATTGTTAGCTTTTAAAATGTTTAATCAATATTGAATTTCTCTGAAATGTTACCCATGAGTTGTTATTGCTGAGGAAATTAATCAGAGCCCTTCCACTCTCCCCTGATCCAAAGATATGTGAAGAAATGGAGGAAAACTACTGAAAGAGATCCAACTCATTAAAATTAAATTTCATCAGGGACAAGAATTGGCACAAAGTAAAAAAAAAAGGATAGCTTATGTAATCAAAATACTTTCTCTTTACTATTAAACATCTTATTCTTTTTTAACAAAGTTAACACTTAAATAGTAAATTAAAATATTTTTAAATATTCTGGTATTTATAAATAATGCTACAAAGTTTTGTTAAACAATTAAGCTGAAAAGATATCGTATGCTTTTCGATATACATCTGTTTTTTCCCTCATCTTTCTAGTTTGTCTTGTTTTTGTTCAGAGGACATTACTTATTATCAGATAAGTAGTAAAGATCATATGGCACAGAATCTAGATACTATTATATAAGAAATATTAGAATGACACAATACTCATGTGAATCAAGGAAACTATACTTTAAATAACAGTTTTAGTGATAGCAGTCAACTGGGTTTTTGGTTTCAAAGATACACAAGCTAAGACTATAGGACTATACGCAGATATTGTTATAGTCAATGAAAATGGCTAAAATTCAAATCTAATACCAAGTGTACCTAAGGATATGGATAAACTGGCACTCTCAGAGACTGTTAGAATGTAAAAATTGATATGGCCACTTTGGAAAGCTGTTATGTGTTTTCTATTAAATTTGAATAAATTCATACGTTATAACCAAGCAATTCAATATAAATTATGCATACATGTATGCAGTAAGAGATATACACAAAATCATTCTTAAAAATATACCTAGCAACACATAGGAGACAAGCTAAATATCAACACTGGAATAACTACAAATTGACAAATTTCAGTATATTCATAACAGAATACTCCAAATAATGAAATAATGACATATAACTATTTGTAATAGTACAGATAACTCTTGCAAACAATGTTAAGGAAAATATGCCAGATACAAAGATATACTATTTAATAGCACTTACACAAATATTAAAAACCTGTTAAAGTTAGCCTGTGCTGCTAGAAATCAGAATTACCTTTAGAAAAGAGTATGTAGCAATGATTTTGTGGGTCATAAGTGTTTCTGGTATTCCCGCTAAATTCGTTTTTTGGACTCAGACAGTGGATATAAAAATCAATTTACTTTGTTAATTGTTTTTCCAGTACATTTCTTATTTATGTCTTTTCTATACTTACATTAATTCACTTTTTAAATTTTCCCACAAAGTTATCTCAGATAACTTTTAACTTTCTAATTATTTTTTATATAACTGCTCACATATCAATGAAAAAACTTTCAGTTAAATTTAAATTTTATAAAGATATTTTAAAGGACTATTTGTAATTTTGAAACAACTGGCTTTAAATACAAAAATAAATTAAACAAAACTTTGTATAATTGGAAAATTTTTCTTTGATATCATTTTATATCATTTCTCACAACAGAAATTCTTTAATCATTGGGAAAGTAAGTTAACACATTATGATAAATCCATGAAACAGCATATGCTCAGTGTTACATAATTTTATGAATGTTCAGTAGAAAGTCAGAATCAAGAACAAATTATCTGAGTTAACTGTTTTGATAAATATACATTTTGAGTAAAACTGTCAATCAGCTAAATATAAATATATATACCCTTGCTTTAAAATTATTCATAATTACTTCAGTAACACATTATTTCATGCAGGTTATTCTAATTTATAAAGTTAATTTAAATGAAGTGTTAATTCTGAAGAAAGCTCTGACTATAAGAGTAACTTATAATCATTTAGAGTACTGATACAGAATTTAAGCACTAATAATTATCCTCCATGTGTAAATATGATCGTAAGTTCTTTCTTTTCTTTGCCATGTATCTGCTTTTCAAATGTTTGTGTGTCCATCCTAGGCAGTGTGAGCATATTTTTTAGTATGCTTTACCTACTCATAATTTTCTAGTAAGACCTTTATCATATCATTAAAAATATATTGTATAAATGCATCATAGCCCGTGGACAGACAACAGTGTGGTGAAGGTCAGGAGAGAATAGAAGAGAGTGAGCAGTAGTAAAACAAAGAGTGGGAAAATAGGAAATATCTATAATAGTGTCAGTAATAAAAATGTCATTGTCAACATAAACTCCGATGTCTGCTTTTGTCACTGCTTAAACAGAACACATAGCCCAAGCAGGTTTTGCTCAGTGGATAGAGCATTGGTCTGCGGACTAAAAGGTCCAGGGTTTGATTGCTGTCAAGAATATTTGCCCGGGTTGTGGGCTCAAACCCCAGTAGTGAGCGTATTGGAGGCAGCAAATCAAAGATTCTCCCTCGTTGTTGTTTCTCACTCTCTCCCCCTCTCCCTTCCTCTCTGAAATCAACAAAAAAAAATATTATTTTATAAAAGAGAAATCACAAAACCATTCAATTTTGTTGGGCGTGAAGGTTTCTGATAATTTTGAGTAGAATTGGTTTTAAAAATAATTAAATATAATATTGGTAGAATATCTGCTAATTTCAAGGAAAATATTGGGCTAAATATATAGTTTATAAGTTTTAATAGATAATTTTGTTAAATTGCTTAATTTCTAGAGAAAATGTTTTGGAGTTTATAAAGTTTATTATACTATTATCAGATTAACTTTTTCAAATTTACTCAAGTTTGCTTTCATATTCTAAAAATGGAATATAATAAATGGCCATTAATTTCTATTATTTGATAATTAACTTTAAAATGTTTGTACTACATTTTAATGAAAAATTAAACATTTTGAATAGTACTTAAGAGGCTTCAATAACCTACCTTCCTTCTACACCAAATCTTACATTACTTATAGCCAGTTGAATAATAAAAGTCATTGATATCTTAATTCTTGAGATAACTACTTTATAAAAACATTCAGGTCAATACTTTTAAAAACTAACAACATTTTCAAATTCTTCCAAAGCAGTTTCTCTGTTTTGAGAGCCTTTGTTTTTAGGCATCATTTGTGGTAGTTTATATTTTTCTAGAAAACTCATGTTTTAATTAAAAGTGAAATTAATGAGGTAGAATAGATTTTCTTAATTTTATTTTGATATCATAAACTTTTGGAATTTTCCCACTTAAATTTTCAAATTTTAGGGTATTGTGCTTTTGTTTTGTTTTTTACTTTTTAAAGTAATACTAGAGGCCTGGTGCACGAAATCTGTGCACAGGGGCTGGGGTGTCCCTCAGCCTGGCCTGGATCCACTCTAATCTGGGACCCATCAGGGCATGTTCAACTGTCAGACATCCCTCTCACAGTTCAGGACCACTGGCTCCTAACCACTCGCCTGCCTGTCTGCCTGATTGCCACCTAAATGCTCCCCTGCTGGCCAGATTGCTCCCCTGTTAGCCTGATCACCCCAAATGCTTGCTCCTCTGATGGCCTAATTTCACCTAACTGCCTCTGCCTTGGCCCCTGCCACCATGGCTTTCTCTGGAAGGAAGTTGGATTTCTGGAAGACATCCAGTCGATCAGTCTAATTAGCATATTACCCTTTTATTATATAGATATGTCTAGTAAACTCCTGTCTTTTGTTTATTTTTTGAAGAATCAATTTAAATTGTAATTTCTTGCCTATCATATATATATATATATATATATATATATATATATATATATATAAAAGGTTTCCTCAAAAATGTATAGATGCTATATTATAAAGGCAGTGCTCTTTAAAATACATTTCATATTCAAAATTGAGCTGTCAGTTGTTAAAGTGGGTACATATTTTTTGGGAAACCTTGTATTTTAGTTTTCACCTAATTTTGTCTTTTAATATCTTATTATCTTATTCTGTTTTTGCTTTAATATTTTGAAAAACATTAGTTGTTAAAATGTCTCATTGTTTTGCTGCAATTATCACTAGGTGAAAATGTATATTCTTTTTGATTTATCAATATTTTGAACAATGGCATGGAAATTACTTGAAAGGTGGACTGGGAAATAGCTACTTGTAAAATGAATAATTAATTTGCCCTTTACTCTTTAAATATTTTTTCAGTACTGATTCCACATGAGGTACACAGATATTCTAATGGGTCAGTTGATTTTATGAATGGGCAAGAACTCTTAATCCAAAATGAACCTATTTATGATTTTACTAATTTCCAGCAACAAAGTGTTTGTATATTTGAATTTTGTTTCTATACTTGGAGAGACCTGCAAGATTCAATACATATTAAAAATCACTTAAGAAAACTTCCCAAATAAAATCATTACTTGTTAAAATCACTCATAATAAATATGCTAAAGTAATTTTAAACATCTATTTATAATTAGTGTAAATATTTAGGAAAAAAGGATTAGGGTTATGAAATAACTCTGTATATATTAAATACATGAGTATATAATTATTTTTATTTCCACATTAAAATATTCTAGATAAAAATAGACTCAAAAAAATGAAACATATAAAATTATATTCATATCTTTTCATCAGATGACCTGTTTTTATTTACTGAAATATCAACAAACATAGAAAGATTTCCAGCACACACAAAAGTTATATTTTCTCTGTTTCCTTAATGCACTTCAAAATTTACATATGGGTCATCATTTTTCATTGTTTTGATACTCTTAGTTCTTGGAAGCCATCCATTGTCTTCACTAGCCGAGAGGTGTGGACAAGGAACCTGGAAGGCTGGTCACCCTTGAAGCTCTGAAAGGTCAGAGCCAACCACCCACTGTTTAGTTGAGACAATGGTAGCTAAAGCATCTTCCACCCTTTAGTTTCATGTAAATCCTTGCCGATTGGCTATTATTGGAATTGGCTGCCTAAAGGCTATGGGGGTATCCTATATTCTTAATAAAAGGGATAGCAAGGCCAGAGCGGGGTGAAGTCCTTTCCCTTGAGTTGGGCTCCCACCTGGCCCCCAGTATCCCCAAATTTATACTTTCTTGTCTAGTCTCTTTCATTTGTGTGCAGCCTCCTCCAGAGCCTGAATCCTGAACCTAAGGTGACCAGATGTCCTGCTTTCAGCGGGACAGTCCTGATTTTAAAAAATATGTCCCTTGTCCCACGGCATTTTAAAAATATCCCGATTTTTGGAAAGATTCTTTTAAATCTTTTAGACTTTTTTTAAAATGTCGTGGGACTCGGGACAAATTGTTAAAAATCAGGATTGTCCCGCCAAAAGCGGGATGTCTGGTCACCTTACCTGAACCTGAACTCTGAACCACACAGGATGTGGGGGGACACTTGCACTTAGTAAAGAAAGAAATAAAAGTGTTATGATTATTTTTTAAATTAGCCATATGTTTCTGAAAGGTAGAGTATTTTTTAAAAATATAATTGTATTGATTTCAGAGAGGAAGGGAGAAGGGGAGAGAGAAACATCAAATTATGAGAGATAATCATTGATTGGCTGCCTCATGCATGCTCCTTACTAGCAATCTAGCCCACAACTTGAGCATGTACCCTGACCTGGAATCCAACCATCACCTCCTGTGTTATATGTAGTGCTCAACCACTAAGCCATACTGGCTGGACAAGGTAGAGTATTTTAGAGGATTAAGCTTCAGAGAAAAAGTAGGCCTTTCATTAGGTGGAAACTACCCAGCGACACAGATTTACTCCATATATGGCAGAATTTCAGTGTTCTTTTCTAAATGAGTTGTCTTATATTAAATATTAATTTGGTTTCATGCCATACGCTTCTAGGTTTCTTCTAGTAAAATCTTTAAAAATCACATTATTTAATTATATACTTTTACTCAAAGATGAGAAAAATTTTTTGGCAGCATGAGCTAGCTCTAGAAATGAATTTTTGTAGACTGATGCCAAGAATTTGATAAGAGGTGTATCCAAGTAGGGCAGTCAAGACTGCTAGTGATTATTGTTTTATGTTTATTTCATTTTATTTCTTTGGAATTAAACATTAATAATAATAATATTATTTTAAATTAAGTAATCCACTAGTAGGAAATTTCCAACTTATATCTCCAGTTAAAATTTTGGTTTGTCAATGTTACATAATTAAGAGATTGAATGTTAATCAATAGCTATGAAATAGTAATATCTGAGTGTGTATGTTTAATAAAGACATTAGCTGACTATATCTCTGGTGTGTAACTCGGGAAATGTTAACATTCTGTGCAGAAACTTAATTTGGTTTCTGACTAGATTCTTAAACTTAACATTTTATTTAACCACATAACTACATAATATACTAATATGCCAAATGAGTTCAAATGGGATTTTACTCTTGTAAGTTTGTTACATTTTGAAAAAATTTTCACGTTGTCAACTGTAATTAATTTATAAATTAATATTTGAAACAAGTATTAAATCTGTGCAAAATATATACATAAAATGGCAAATGAGGAGACAAAATAGAATAAAATATTAAACTAATTCAAAATTACAAGGTTAAGAGAAAGAATGGCAGCAAGGAAACTAGATTACAAATTGAAAGATCATAAACTAAAACACAGCCATATTAATAGTATATGTAAATAAGAAATAAAAGTGTTATGATTGTTTTCCATTTAAGAAGGCAGCGAATACAAAACAGAATATTAAAAAAGTAATACGCAACTCTATGTTGCTTAGAAAAGGTAAGCACAAAGATGTTTAAGCAAGAACATAGAAAAAGATATATTCCAAGATTATGCACATAGAAGTTACTATGGCTGTATCATTTTCTTGAAAATAGACTTTGAAACTGGGACTAGTTCCAGAGAAAAATGGGGACATTTTATATTGATGAAAGGGGTCAATTCATCACTAAGACATAACAATATTTTCACGTTTAATATTTTCATACTTAAAACACATGAAGAAAAAAATAATCAAAGGAGATAGACAAATTCCCAAATATAGCTTCATATTTTAACACCTTATAAATGATAGAACAATTTGAAAGAAAACTATTAATAATATAAAAATTTGTAAATGATAGAATACAAATTCAGTTTGAGGTCCTGTGGAAATAATGATAGATTTTATGCTGGACTGTAAAATATGTGATCACATATATCAAAGGACTATGATAATGCACATAATATTCTCTGACTAGTGAAATTTAATTAAAATTTCCAGACATTTGGAAATCTAACAATTGGTTACTGAATAACTAATGGGTCAAAGAAATATCACAAGAAAAATTTAGAAAATAATTTGAAGGGAATAATGAAAATAAAAAAATAATTTACTAGTATGCATCATTACTGAAGTGGTACATGATTATACCAATTCGGGAAATGCATTAAACAAAATTAACACATTGAATTGAAAAAGTATGCAAGATTAAAGGAAAACTTCCTTAAATTAATATAAAGATGGTACTAATAATCTCAGTTAATACTACATTTCATGGTATTACAATTTGTAGAAAAAGGCAAGAATATCTTCTCTGTCAAACTTTTGTATTAAAAGTCCTAATTGTGCATGAAATAAGACAAGAAAAACAAATAAAGGCATAGATATAGGAAAATAAGAAGTATCTGTAGAAAAAAGAGATAGGGAAAGATGTAAACAATGGAAGAATATCCTGTGTTCATGGATTGGTAGAATCAACTTCATTAAAATGCCCATATTACCCAAAGCAATCTATAGAGTCAATGCTCTCCCCATTAAAATACCAATGGCATATTTCACAGACCTAGAAAGAACTCTCCCAAAAATTCTTATAGAATAAAAAAAGACCCTAAACAGCCACAGTAATCTTAAGAATAACAAAGTTGGAAGGAATCACAATACCAGATATCAAGTTATATTACAAAGCCACTGTTCTCAAAACTACCTGGTACTGGCACAAGAACAGATATATAGACTAGAACAGGGAACCTAGAGATCAACCAAGCCATTATGGTCAATTAATATTTGACAAAAGAGGCAAAAGAATATGATGGAGTCAAGGCAGTCTCTTCAATAAATGTTGTTGGGAAAAGTGGATATATATAATATATATAAATGAAACTAGACCACTAACTTACACCATATACAGAAATAAACTCAAAATGAATAAAGAACTTAAATATAAGACAGGAAACCATAAAAATTTTAGAAGAATCCATAGGCAGCAAAATATCAGACATATGTAATAGCAGTCAGTATCTTTCCTGACACAGCTTCTAGAGCAATGGAAACTAAGGAAAAAATAAACAAATGGGACAACATCAAAATAAAAAGCTTCTGCACAGCAAAAGAAACCATTAACAAAACAATAAGAAATTTCACCATGTGAAGAATGTATTTTCCGATATTATATCTGATAAGGGCCTATTCTCGAAAATTTACAAGGAACTCATTTATCTTAACAAAAGAAAGATAAACAATCCAATAAAAAATTGGCAAAGGACTTAAATAGACACTTTTTGAAAGTAGACATACAGAAGGGCAAGAGACATAAGAAAACATGCTCAAAGTCACTAATCATCTGAGAGATGCAAATCAAAACTACAATGAGGTACCATCTCACACCTGTCAGAATCTCTAGCATCAACAAATCAACAAATGACAAGTGCTAGCAAGGATGTGGAGAAAAAGAAACCCTTGTGCATTCCTGGTGGGAATGCAGACTGGTGTAGCCACTGTAGAGAACAGTATGGAGTTTCCTCAAAAAACTAGAAATGGATTTCCCATTTGACCCAGTAATCCTATTTCCAGGAATATATCCCAGGACATAATAAGAAAGGACATATGCAGCCCTGTGTTCATAGCAGCACAATATACAATAGATAAGATTTGGAAACAGCCTAAATGCTCATCAGCAAATGAGTGCATTAAAAAACAATGGCACATCTACACAATGGAACTACACTGCTAAAAAAAAGAAGGCACTCCTACCATTTGCAACAGCCATGGATGAACCTGCAGAGCATTATGCTAAATGAAATAGTCAGAGAAAGATAAATATCACATGATCTCACTCATTTGTGGACTATAATGAGCCACATAAACTGATGAACAAAAATAGATCCTGAAACTGAGAAGCATCACACAGACTGTCAAACTTCAAAGGGAAGGTAGAGGAGGTGAGGGGAGGGGGAAGGGGGAAGAGATCAACTAAAGGACTTGTATGTATGTATATAAGCCTAACCAATGGACACAGACACGAGGGGGCGTGTGCTGGGGGTTGGGGTTGGCTGGGAAGAGGTCAATGGGGGGAAAGGAGACTTATGTAAAACATTAAATAATAAAAGAATTTTATTTTTTAAATAATAAAAGTAAGCCTTCTCAGCCCCAGCTGCCTTCACAGCCCTGGCTTTGTCTGGAAGGTCATCTGGATGGTGGTTTCACTGTTTGGCTGTTTGTTTGATCGGCATATTACACCTTTATTATTATAGATCCCTATTATATACTACTACTGAGCAACAAAAGGGAATATACTGATACAATGACATGCATGGAATTAAGAAGAAAACTTATGTTGAGTGACATAAGCCCAAATCAAATATGTACATAAGATATTATTTCATTTTTATGAAGTTAAAAAGGAAACCAGGAGAGTGCTTGCCAATGCTGTTTTGGGAATAATATTAAGAAGAGAGATAAGCAAAGTCTCTGGAGTGATCTTCAAGTTTTGTACCCTGATTGGTGTGTGGGGTTACAGGAGGAGCCTATACATATGCAAATCAGCATTCACTGAATGTTTGCACTTAAAATCTATACATTACACAATGGGTAACTGGGGGAAGTGGGGTGGAGAAAAAGTTTAATTCTCTAACTACAATAATACAGTGATTTCAGCCTTTTTAGTTTTATAGACAGATAACATTTTAAAGGCAATGGGACTAAGACAGATTGCCAACTTTTGTTCTGCCAATAAGAGATATTTTCATATGTAGTCACACACAAGTTCTGAGAAATGTTTGGTCTTTCTAGGAAAGTTTCTTTTTGTGTTTTGTTTTGTTTTGTTTTGTTTCTCTTTTATGATTTAAAAATCTTTAATGGAAATAGCCTGCCATCTTTTAGAGACTAGCCTCATTCTTTAAATATTATTTTTTTCATGTTCTGCTTCTATTTTATATACAGAGTGGGGCAAAAGTAGGTTGACAGTTGTGAGTATGCAAAGTAGAGTTTATTCTTGTACTATTACTTATTCTTTTATTATTTTCCATATGAACAACTGTAAAACTACTGTTGCCCTACTGTGTAAATTTTTTCTCTATATGTTGTTTATAATTGATACATATTGTATAAATGACATAGTTTGTAGCAAAATATATATGCTATTGCCAATAATTACAACATGTCAAATTTAGAATCTATAGTGGATGAAAACATTACTTGCCTTCTTCCTTGATTACAATTTTTTTGAGAGAAGCAGAGAATAGTAAAGATCATAAAGCAGTATTTCAACAGTTGTGATGGAATAGAAGACTTAATTTCTAGGCACTATATTCTAATGTCTCATCAGCAGACAATAAAGAGGTTATATTTCTTGACTTAGTTATCTTTTGAAACCCCAGTGGGATTGAGCAATGTAACTTCCAAGGTCTGAATAAAATAACAAGACCAATTTTAAAGTGAAAGAAATTAATCTCAAATCGGGCTCCACACTTGTTTAGGGGTTTGTCTCAGTTCGGATAGCTTACATGCTGTGTTCCACAATTCTGGGGCCATGTGCAGAGGAACATGGTCCAGAGACAATGTGGCTGAGGGCATTTTATATGAAAGCTGACATATGGCAAGATATCCATCTTCTCCTCTAGCCTTTGGACACAGCACAGGACCCATGGGTCTCTGCTATGCCTTTCTCACCATTACTCCTGGCAGGGCTTCTTTAGGTCTACTCGCTCTTTATGCTGCATCTGCGACATATTTATTTCATCCCTGATATTCCCCTTCCTGCTAAACCAATCCCTACATAAGGGAGCTCTTCCTAGTCCATGGCACTCAAATTCTCTTTTTTTTTTCCCTTGACATTTGCTTTAAATTTTTATTATTTATTAATTTTTCTTTATTGATTAAGGTATTAAATATGTGTCCTTATACCCCCATCCCCCCACTCATGCCCTCACCCTGCTAGTATCTGTGTCCATTATCTTCTTTGCATTAGCATGCATTCTTCCCATTTTAAATTTTACTTTCTTTTTTAAAGCTTAAAGGCCAAAGATTAGATTTTTTTTTAATTCCAATTTTTGTATGTCATTCTTTCTTTGAGTCAGTGAGTATGAAATATCCTCTTACTGGGCTAAGAACCATCCTATATAATAAAAGGGTAATATGCAAATTGACCCCAATGGCAAAACAACCAGGAATGGCCAGTTGCTATGACACATACTGACCAGCAGGGGGAATATGCTCAACGCAGGAGCTGATCCCTGATGGTCAGTGCACGTGACTGCCCAGAGCAGCGGAGGTGGAGCCTCTCTCACCACCATGGTAGTGCTAAGGATACCCAACTGATGGTTTAGGCCCACTCTCCAAAGTGAGTGGACTTAAGTCATCAGTCAGATACTCCCTGAGGGATCCGGGACTACCAGAGGGTGCAGGCTGGCCTGAAGGGAACCCCCCCACCACCCGATTGCATGAATTTTTATGCACTGGGCCTCTCGTACTATGTAATAAAAGCCTAATATGATAAGTGTTCGATGGGCTGATTGGCCCTTCAGCCAATCAAAGTGTAATATCCTGATGATATGTTAAGGATGCACAACTACTAGCTATGATGTGCACGGACCACCAGGGGACAGACAGTGGACAGGTAGGTTAGCTTGCTGCTAGGGTCCTCTGATCAGAACTGAGCGAGATGGGCCGGACACTCTTTGGAGCTCTCCCACAGTCCCTCCCAGCTGGCCAACCTCCCGTATTCTCCCTGGCCCCAGTTGTGCAGTGGTGAGGTTCCTCAACCTGGCATGCACCCTCTCTCAATCTGAGACCCCTCAGAGGATGTCAGAAAGCTGGTTTAGGCCAGATCCTGCAAGCCAGGCCAAGGGACCTCACTGGTGCACAAATTTGTGTACCAGGCCTCCAGAGTATACAATAAGTTAATGTAGATATATCATCATAAAGCCCCCAAATCTCAATGAACACATTGAAACATTATTGTATAACAATATATATTCTATATTTTCTCCAAGTCAAGTCAGTCTGAACTAATCAAAGCCAATGAGACTCCTCCTATGTACCCCTCCAACCACATCTACTCTCAGATTCTCAACTCTAAACCCACTGCCCTTTTTCAGGCCTCAAATACTCTAAGTGATTTTCTGCTTTCAGAGCCTTTTACACATCATTTCCCTACTGGGAATACTTCCCACTTTTCAGGCATACTAACAAACCTCACATCTTTCTTGATGCTGCAAGGAGAAGAAATATTTCTGAACTAATCCACACCATTTTCTACCATCAATCCCTTTAATTTTCCCTTCATTAAAAAAAGCATATTATTTTATTTTTTAATTATGGAAAAATACACATGACCCAAATGTACCATCTTAATCACTGTTAGCTATACAGTCCAATAATATTAAGTACATTCATACTGTGATGTAACCATCAACACCATCATATCCAAAACTCATCTTCCAAAACTGAAACTCCCTATCCATTTATTAATTTTTCAACCTCCCTGCAGTATCCTGGAAACCACCATTCTACTTTCTGTCTCTCTGAAGTTGACTATTTTAAGTACCGTATATAAAAAGAATTTGACAGTATTTGTCTTGTAACTGGCTTATTTCACTTAGCATAATCTTCTCAAGGTTTATCCATTTTGTAGTATGTGTCAGAATTTTTTTTAAATCTAAATAATATCTCATTGTAGATCTACACCATATCTTGTTAATATGTGTAACTACTGATAAACAATTGGGTCACTATCTCCTTTTGGCTCTTGTGATCAATGCTGCTATGAGCATGAGTCTGAAAATCTCTAATGCTCCTGCTTTCAATTCTTTGGGTATAAATCCACAAATAGAATTGCTAGGTCATAGTGTAATTCTATGTCTAATTTTTTGAGGAAGCACCATACTGTTTTTTCATAGTGCTACATCTTTTTAGATTCCCACTAATGATGTATAAGAGTTGGCACAGGAGAAACCAAGATGGCGGCATAGGGTAGACACCTGAATGCAGCCTAACACAACAAATTTGAATTTAAAACTGGAAAACAGGGGAGACATTGCCCTGAAGCACTGGACAGCTGGCAGAGAAGAGGCTCTACCATCTGGGAAGGAGAAAGAAGGCACGCTGAGCCTCAGGAACTATTAAGGTATGGAGAACTGTGCATGTGAAAAGGTGACCGCCAGACTTCCCTGCTGGTTTGCTTGCAGAGTGTGGAGAGGGCGGGCCAAGTTCGCTACAGGCTTACTCCCTGCGCACGGAGAGGGCAGACAGCTAATGCACAGCAACTAGCTTTCTTGTTTGGGAGGAAAACAGAACCACCCTATTGCTCTGATAGTCGGCCCCAGACTGGGAGAGGCCAGTCTGGCAGGCAGTAGGCAGAGATCTCTCAGAGGTGTGTGAAGCCAGCAGCCATTACTGCGGGACTCAGAAACCAGACCCTCGTTTGGTTTGGGGACTGAATAAAGCTTGTCTGCACCACCTGAGACTCCACCCCATCCAAGCGGAGCACAGAAGCCCTTCCAGTGGCTAGCTTTCTCATTTGCTGCGAATAGTACTCTCATAGGAAGGGACAGACAGGAATCAAAGCTTGTCTGCACCTATACCAAAGAGGTGCACGAGCCCACAACTAATCTTGCAGGATTCATCAAAGCTTGCTAATGCCACCCAGAGACTCCGCCCCATCCAAGCGGAATACAGAAACCCTCCTAGCTGAGACACTTCTGATCCTCATAGCCAATTGGCTTGGAGATCAATGCTTCCCAGTGATACCACCAACAAGCAAGGCTTAACAACAAGACTGCACACACAGCCCACAAAGGGCTACACCAGGATTGTCCACCTCAGGTAACTGGGAGGCTGACCCACTGAACCATATAGGTCACCTTAGCACACAAAGCCACCCTACCAACTTAGGGAAGCTGTGAAAATGCCGAGATAAGGAAACAGATCACAAACAAAAGAAATGGAGGATAAGAAGCAATTGGATATTGAGTTCAAAACCACGCTTATAAGGTTTTTCAAGAATTTCCTAGAAAAGACCGATAAAATAAATGAGATCTACGAGAATATGAGAAGGGATCAACTAGAAATAAAGAATACATTGTCTGAAATAAAAAATATTATAAGACTCCTAAAAACAGAATGGAAGAACGCAAGAATCAAGTCAAAGATTTGGAACACAAAGAGCCAGAGGATACGCCTCCACAGAAGCAAGAAGATAAGAGAATCCAGAAAGTTGAAGATAGTGTAAGAAACCTCTGGGACAATTTCAAGCGAATCAACATCAGAATTATGGAGGTCCCAGAAGAAGAGAAAGAGCAAGATACCGAAAGAATACTGGAAGAAATAGTGACAGAAAACTTCCCCCACTTGGGGAAAGAAATAGACTTACAAGTCCAGGAAGCTCACAGAACCCCAAAAGAATCCAAAGAGGACCACACCAAGACACATCATAATTAAAATTCCAAGAGCAAAAGACAAAGAGAGAATATTAAAAGCAGCAAGAGAAAAGCAGGTAGTTACCTATAAAGGAGCACCCATACGATTGTCAGCTGCTTTCTCAACAGAAACCATGCAGGCCAGATGGGAATGGCAAGAAATATTCAAGGTGATGAATAGCAAGAACCTACAGCCAAAAATACTCTACCCAGCAAAGCTATCACTCAGAATCAAAGTCAGATAAAGAGCTTCACAAATAAAAAAAAAGCTAAAGGAGTTCATCACTGCCAAACCAGAATTATATGAATTGCTAAAAGGGGTTCTTTAGGAAGAGGAAGAAGATAAAGATAAAAATTATGATCAACAAATACCTAACTATCAACAAGTGAAACTAAAAGCCAAGGGAATTAAAAAACCTGATGAACAATATTAACTAGTGAATATAATAGAATCAGAGGTATAGAAGGGGAGTGGACTGAGGATTCTTGGGGAAAAGGGGAGTGAGGGGTGCGGGAAGAGTCTGAACAAAAACTGTGCTCCTATGGATGAAGACAATGAGGAGTGGGAAAAGGGCATAGGGTGGGGTAGGAACCTGGTGGAGGGGAGCAATGGAGGGGAAAAAATGATGAACATTTGTAATAATATGAACAATAAATATTTATTTAAAAAAAAGAGTTGGCACAAATTTTCCATTGTTGGGCAGCAGTTACTACTTTTGGGTTGTTTGTTTTATAGTAATGGGTTTAAGATGGTTTTGATTTGCATTCCCCTAGTAATTAGAGAGGTTGAATTTCTTTTCATTGAGCTTGTATATCTTCTTTAGAAAAAGATCTATTCAAGTCATCTTCCCACTTTTTAATCAGTCTATCTTTTGAATTATAGGAGTCATCTATGTATCCTGGATATTATCCCCTATTAGATTTGTGATATAGACAAATTTATCCCTTTCTGTGGGCTGCCTTCTTATTCATTTAGAAAAGGAAACATGTTCCTGCGTGGAGGAGCTGGGGATTAAGAAATTAAAGAAAGGGACCAGAGGCAGAAATAGATTCATCAAGCTGAGAGCTAGGTGGGCACCATTCTCTCTGATGGAGAGGCAGCATGCACCTGAGCAATGCAGCAGGTTTATTTTATAGTGTCAAGGAGTTTATTTGCATTCTTAACTAGGTCCTAGCATTACTGGATTTACATATCTAGACCCACCCCTACTGACACCTGGACAAAGGTTAAGTCAGAAACTGAATAACACTCCCCACTTTCTTATGGGGAGTATAACCAGGGATAGAGACTCTGCCAGTGCCTCGGGCTCAGCTGACAATTTAAAGACTGTCCATGTACCTTCCCAGGAGGCCCTCTACATCTTCTCTCAACTAAACTCTGAAAAAACGTTTGTGGAACCTTTGTGAAAGCAATCAATGTTCAATGAATGTGTACACTGAGTGCCTTTATGTTGGAAGTCCTGTCACAGTGCAGCTCTAGATCTAAGAGGTCTGTGTCCTTTGTGCCAAGACCTCTGCCTTCCCCTCTTGGAGAGGAAACACCGAACCAGAGATTTGTCTTGGGACTTGGGATAACCTTCTCGCAAGTCATTTATAAAGTGCTAAACAAAATTGTGTTCATAAAAATGTACTCATGTTTTCTGCATATATCCTTAGGAAAAAATAGATGTTCACAACATTAAAACATTGGGTCTGATTAATGTCATCACTTGATTTCAAGGGAAATCATTTATAACACTGTTCCAGAAAGCATTATTATCAGGTTAATTTTTCAATTACAAATGTGGCAACAATTATATATTTGTAAAGAGCAAATATAATCAATGCATTACCTATGATAAACTATGCATTAAAGAGCATCCGTTATTTTATAGAAATGAGTTTTCTGATGCAAGTATTCTGTTTTTCCATTTAGGAATGTAGCACATGTTTCAGTTCATCTTTTCTATGATCCAGAGTTTGATTATCTTTGGGGAAAAAAAAGGTTGAGAAACAATTTTTGATTTATGGTGGAATAAATAGAGTTGTTACAGACATTTTTCAGGTTTAGAAATTTTCTACTCAACAACATGGCTCCATAAAGACAGAGCCTCATAAATTATTGGGATAATTTCATTCAGAGTTCAGGTTTATTGCGCTGAGGCCAACATACTGGAAATAATCTTTAGGAAAACAATAGCAATCTGGCCTGTCATGTGAATAGATGGGAAAGCGGGTCAGGAGCAATTTACTAATTCACTCAGCAGTAAAGATAATTACTGTTTTTAATAATAATGTACTACAGGCTGATCTAATTGGTTCATGGCTCATGTTTAAACTGTTTTAGCTTAATAAGTGCAAGACCATTATATTTACTTTGCTGGGTCTAAAAGCCCGTGATACTGGAAATTGACCTTTAAATGATCCCCTGTGCAGTTCTGTCCTATTTGTTTTGGATTATTGGAAGTCCTGGATATTTTTAGCTAAAATGTGTCCTTGTGTGTTTTCATAGGTACCCATTTCCTCTCTGTGGTGTCTATTAGGACACAGAGAATACAGTATGAGATGCATTGTCTCATAAATCACACACCAGGAAATTAGAAAGAGAGATGGTTAAATTATGTGAATTATAGAAAGAGAGTCAGAAAGAACTTTAACCTTCTTCGTTCGGTTAGACTCCTGCTAGAGAAGAAATAAATTCCATCTAATTTTTCTCAGTGACTTCAACATGAGGCTGTGTGGCATAAACTGTTGTATTAATGGCATCCACTATGTCATGCTGAACATATGTTTACTCTCAACTAAAAACAGGTAATCTTTTATGTTTCTTCATTGCTCCTAGCATGTAAATGATTTATCCTTTACACGCTAGTTTATGCTGGTATTTCATTAATACGCATTTCCCCAGTCATTGGGGTGCTGTCACATAACATCTTATATCTCAGCCTCTTCGTGTCTTTAGCTGAAGTAGGTTGCATTACACAAGGTCATGTCACCTTCCTGATGCTCCATTCAACCAATGATTGATCAATATTGCAATATTGTCTGTGCAGACTACTTGCCTCCATTCAGGCCAGTTGTGTGGGGCCATATTAGGAATCATACTTAGAGGATTTTATTTTCAATGTCTGTATGGTGGACCATGCACTCTCATCCCAACTCTGCTTTCACTTTCAGACTTTACTGACAGACTAATCCCAAATTAATTTTCTGCACATATACATTTCCTTAGACTAAATATCCCAGGTATGTTCATGTAAATATCTCAGATACCCTAACCTGTGAAGCTACTTGATTTTTAACCTTTCTCAAGATTATAGATCAGCTTTCTAGGTTTGTTTCTGTTGGTTTGTGTTTTTATTACTTGGTTTTTATTTGGTTGGTGGATTTTCATCAACCAAACTAATATCTCCAGTAGATATTTTTTATTCAACATGTGTAGCAGTGGTTTCAACAAAGAATAGCAACAAATTATCATAATTTTTATGTCAACATTTGAAATAGACAAATGCCCTTTAAATCCTCAAGCATTATCTCAGATTTGATTTTGTATATTACCTTTTCTTTTATTTACCTCAATCATACCACTGAGGATATTTTGGAAAATGTAAATTTTAATTTATATTCTCAAGTAACTAGAATTTATTTGTACCCAGAATTTTAATTTAGATTTTTTTTCTTAAAAAAAACACACAAAAAAATCCCTAAAGCTTTAAGTTGAGTAATGTATAACAAACAGTAAAGAGAATAAAGCTAAAATATGAACTTTGAATATATAATCTTAGTGACTCTTTTAAAGATAATAAATATATCATTATCATATTATAGTTATCCTCACTCACATATGGGAAAACATTTTTCCCTTAGTTTAATAAGTAGTCTTATTGTAACTGCCCCCCAAAAGAATCTTAATTAACGCTTTTCCTATTTTCAGCCTGTAATTTTACTTTGAGAAGAAACATCCCTTTCTCATTAAATTGATGTAATCCAGATAAAATTGTCTCCACCTACTCCAGAGGTAGAGCTGGTGGCTGCATCTTCCTCTAGCTCAAGAGAGCACACATCTCAATTTCAGTGAGAATAAAGCAATGGACAAGCCAACCAAAGCCAATCAGAATATTGCTTGAATGACTAGGAAGAGGTATTATCCTTTTTTCCTATTAAAGTTAGGGCATTCAAGACTGATTGGCTTCAAGTCACTTGCCACCATATGGAAGAGTATTCTGAGAATGTGGCCAACCTAACAAAACAGAGCACATAGCTGAGCCAATGTTTGGAGAAATCAGTTCTAATATCATTATCTAAATCCATGCTTCCTTCCAAGCCTAAAACTAGAATAATTCCTGTATTATTCTACTGTATGATTTTTTTTCTTGTCAGAATGATAACATCAAGTCATAGAGATTTCCTGAAAATCATCTAAAATAATGCATATAAATATTAGTTTAACACTTATTTTATACCCTCTATAATGTGTATAATATTGTTTTTTCAGGGTTGTTGTGCCTGAAATACGTGGAATGTAGTAGGCACTTGGGGAATAATATATAGTATAGAGTACAAGTTGGTGATATTAAATCTTTGTTTCTGCTTCTGCTTGAGTTTAGAACACATGGTCAAAGTGTAGGGTTGCTTTTTTAATAATGGACCGGCTCATAAGAACAGTTTTAAAGGAGAACAAAGAGAAATCTCAAAATGTTAATACTATCTTATGTTCTTTCTCCTGATTTAAGTCGCCAAATTAAGCAGATCATGACAACTATTTGTTATAATATGGCTCACAACTACATTTTCCAACTCTGTGAATTTTATAATTTTCTAAACTGCTATTTGAAATTTCATTGCTGATCAGGAGTAAAAAAGAAAAAAAAATGCTGACTGACTTCTGGTTTTACAGCTAAGTAACTTAGAAACCACTACTCTGAAAATAATTTTAAAGACAAAACAGGCAGGTTTAAGGGAATAAAGAGGAATGGAGAGGAATGCAAATATGAAGGGGAGAAATAGCTCCAAGCCACCAAGATGCTTAACATATTTTCACAGAGGATAGAGAAATGTCCACAGGTACAAAATAAAGGGGAGAGAAAGACAGGAACATCATGTGAGTTTTGGACTTTGAAACTGATACCCTGCAAAAGAGTGCAATTAGGAAAGCACAGAGTCATAAAATGGGGAGGGGGTGCAATTAGAAGGGAGCATAGACAAAGAATGTCCAGCCTTTAAAACTTTAGAAAAAGGGGCTCAGTTGGTTACCCCCTTGGAACCCTTCCCTATGTGGGAGTTTGTATTTGCTTCCAATAAATTCCCACCCTTTTACTAATAAGTCTTTTTAGTCCACACATTTTATTCTTCAAACTTCAGGAGGCAAGAACCTGAAAGGGGAAGATCTGCTCCCTGAATCCCATGTTTCAACTCCATCCTCATAAGTGAAAAGCTGAACAACTGGGGTGGGAGGGAATCAACCACTCCTCTAGATGCCCTAAAAAGAGTGAAAACGGAAGATTCCAAAGACTAGAGAGACCAACAGGAAAATACAGAGAATAACAACTTACCTGAGCAGAGACTGAGAAGCAGAATTGCCAGAGGAACCAGTGCTAGGGGAAGGAAAATTAAGAATTGCTGGAGGCACATGGTAGATAAGTTAAAAATTCCAGGGGACCCAGTCATAGGGAAGATTCAACAATTTTATGAGATTTACTTCCAAAGCTAGACCAGGTCCTCATGGTGAATAGTCACATCAGAGGAAAATACTCTGCTGCTTCCAGCAGGAGAAGAGGAGGAACCATTTTGAAATACAGCAGAGTATTCTGTTTTTAACAAGGCATGCCTCAGGAGAAAGGAATTAGGCAGAGCCTCATTAGCTGGGATATTATCAGAGTTTAACTGAAGTTGGGGAAAGGAAACACTCAACTCCATTCAGCTATAGCTTTCAGGCTGGCAGAATTAAAATACAATGGACCCTTGAACAATACAAGTTTGAACACTGCAGGTCAACTTATATGTGTGTGTTTTTATTTCAATAAATACAATCTGTCCTTGTTATCCATGGGTTTCACATGTGCAGATTCAACCAACTGTGGATCAAAAACAGCATTTTTGCATATTCCCCCAAAATACTGTTTTCAATCTGCAATTGTTTGAATCCACAGATTTCAAAGAGCAAACTTTAGTGTCCAAAGTTACACTTGGCTATTTGACCATAAAGGTGTTAACACCTGTATCCCCACAAAGTTTAAGGGTCAACTGTACTCAACTGGAGCAGTGGCTAACCATCCTCTCCCAGTTTAAGAATAACAGACTCTTCTCACTAAAAAACACAAATCAACTGGCCTTCCTATTGACAATCTTTCTGAGAGTCCCTTTTCTGTATTAGTCTGACAATATTTACTAGCAAAGCATGGCTCTCCCACTTTTTGAATAATTTTCTCCAAAATGCCATAAGAGTACTGTGACCAGGAAAACTATTAATCTTTGACCAAAAATCTATTTCTATTTTTACAATTTGCAATGATTAGACAGGTGATAATAAGCACCTATGCAGGCAAATGTAGTTGAAATAATTAGAGAGGAATCCTAAATATAAGAGAGTAAGACATTGAATTACCAATCTTGTAGTTTGCCATATAAAATATACTCTAACAATATGAAAGCCTCTGTTTTTCTTTTAATTTAGATTGAAACATCTTCCTGTTTTACTTAAATAACTTAAATAACTACCAAAAACTAATTTGAGAAAATCAGCAAAGAAGGCAATTTCTGTAAATTGTTCTATAGGTTGTTGAAATTTCTGAAAATAAATTGAGACTTCAGAAATGATACCCAGAAACTATTGAGGAAACTCTAGTTTATTAGTAATTATCAATAACTAATGAACTGTTTATAATTACTTAAAGAGTAGATGATAGATAGATTGATAGATAGATGATAGATGCATACATACATACATACATACGTACAGATAGACTTCAACATGCTCCTTTCCCCAAATCACTGCTAAACTTGTTGTATATTAAACAAGCATGAACCTTGCAAATATTATTAGCTCCACAGCACTTCACAGTGCTTTATTATCTCTCTATATAAAAGCCCAACCATCCAACCATCTGGCCAGTAGTTATGATGCGCAATGACCACCAGGAGGAAAACACTCAACACAGGAGCTGCCAAGCTGGAATGATTTGGCAGCTTCAGTTCTTGGGTGATGCACCCAGAACCAGATAGGAGGGAGACTGATTCCAAGGTGCATAACCCAAGAACTGCCCTCTTGCAATCTGGACCCCTCTGGGGATGTTGGAGAGCCAGTTTTGGCCTAATCCCTGCATACCAGGTTTACGGACCCCACTAGTGCACAAATCTGTGGTCAGGCCTCTAGTTATTTATAATTTTAAAAGTTGATATACTGCGATTCATTTAATCCAGTGATTTTTAATTTGTGTGTTGCAAGAGACACACTGGTATGCTGCAAGAATTTTTAAAACATGCAATACCTGACTATTTTATAAGGGGCACTTGCTTCTTTTCCCTTAGATTGTAAAATAATAATAATCATAGTAATTACATTAGCCATCCAGTGTAAAATAATCAAAATTATACTTTTTTAATCAGATTCACACAAAATATAATATATTCTTTTGGTGTGCCACAGAATTTTAGTAATTAGTTTATGTGTGCCATTAGATGAAAAAGGTTGAAAATCCCTCATCTGATACATTAACAACTTTCTGGCAGGAAAACAAATTAATAGAATTTTAAGTTTCTAATAGAAAGCTTCTATACAGCAAAAGAAACTATCAACAAAACAAGTAATCCCACTACATGGGATAACATATTTGCCAATGTTATCACTGATAAGGGTTTAACCTCCAACATTTACAGGGAACTCATACAACTTAACAAAAGGAAGGGAAACAACCCAATCAAAAAATGGGCAATGGACCTAAATGGATACTTTTTGAAGGAAGACATAGGAAGGCCAAGAAACATATGAAAACATGCTCAAAGTCACTAATCCTCTGAGAGATGCAAATCAAAATGGCAGTGCAGTACCATATCATACCTATTAGAATGGCTATAATCAACAAATCAAAAAATGACAAGTGCTAGTGAGGATGAGGAGAAAAAGGAACCTCCCGTACTCTGCTGGTGGGAATGCAGACTAGTGCAGCCACTGTGGAGAACAGTATGGAGTTTCCTCAAAAAACTAAAAATGGAACTCCCATTTGACCTAGTGATTCCACTTCTAGGAATATATATATCAGAAACTTTGACCTAGTGATTCCACTTCTAGGAATATATACCAGAAACTAGAAACACCAATCAGAAAGAATATATACACCCCCATGCTCATAGCAGCACAATTTACCATCTGGAAACAGCCTAAGATTTGGAAACAGCCTAAGTGCCCATCAGCAGATGAGTAGATTAAAAAACTGGTACATCTATACAATGGAATACTATACTTCCATAAAAAGGAACTCCTACCATTTGCAACAGCATGGATGGACCTGGAGAGCATTATGCTAAGCAAAATAAGCCAGACAGAGAAAGACAAATATCACACGATTTCACTCATTTGTGGAATATAATGAACAACATAAACTGATGAACAAAAGCAGATCCAAAAAAAAAAAAAAAACATTGATCAGACCATCAAACCTCAGAGGAAAGGTAGGGGAGGATGGTGGTAAGAGGGAGAGATCAACCAAAGGATTTGTATGCATGCATATAAGCCAAACTAATGGACAGAGACACCAAGGGGGTGAGGGCATGAGTGGGTTTTGGGGGAGGGGGTATTGGGGAGATAAGGACACATATGTAATACCTTAATCAATAAAGAGAGAAAAAAATTAGTTATTTTAAACTTTAATTTAACTTAGTGTCAATAGTGAAACAGAATTTAACTAAAAGTAAGATTAAATCATTTCATTTTGTTGTTCAGTATGGACAGTATTGGTTGTTAAATATAGATATAAGTATTTGATTTTGATTTTGATTTTTTACCTCGCTTCATTGCTATTTACAACTATTTATTTACAGCTCTGGAACACAGTGTTTCTCTTCCTCCTTAATGATTGATCTTCCCTGCTATAAAGATTTCACCTTTCATCCTATCTAAAATGTACCCTGGAGTTATCTCTGTTTAGTGAAACTGATTATATTCTTCAAGGACTGTCAGAAATAAATGATGGCATAAGGTAGATGTCCCCCAAGAAGAAAAAAAATAATAAAATAAAACAAATGAAACAGGAAGGAAAGATAGAAAGAAGAAAGGAGGGATGGGAAGAAGAAAGGAGGAAGGGAGGAATGAAGGAAGAAAGAGCAAAAGGAAGAAAGGAAGAAAGAAAAGGAAATACTAATGAGTTTTTAATTGAATCCATTAGCAATAGTCATGATTGCTTGTACAGGGGGAAAAGATTGTTATAAAATAGTCTATTAAAATTCCAGGAAATTCCTCAGTAGTTTAAATACTCTTAAATTTTTAAATGCTATACTAGCAGGCAGAGATGTAGTAGATTGAATTAAGCATCATTATTGATTTCCTAAGACTTTGTTGGTATATTGCCCATTTAAACACATTATCAGATACTTAAAGAGTAATTTTTAATGTTTGAAGAACATTTACTTCATTTAAAATAACTAATAACATCATTCAAATGAGAGAAGGTATTAGGACTTAGTACATGAAAATACTGGATGCAGACATAGTGTCCATTAGAATAGAAGCCAAACAGATTTTTATGTCTTGAATAAAGTATTTCAAACATAAAACTCTTTTAATAATAGAACTGCATTCTAAACTATAATTATGAAGAGTCAATTCAATAATTATGGTTAAGAACATTGATGACATTATGGAGTTATAGTAGAGAATCATCTTGGAACTGTAACGTTTCAACTCATATACAACAGTGAAATAGTTTTCTGTCTGAATGCACATTTTAATTTGTTTACTGAAATTTGTACATTTGAATACTAATATTGCATATAAAAGTTCAGTTCTCTGTAAAAATGAATCACTGGCAATCTTTTGTTTTATATTTTACAGCATACAATGTCTAATCAGAATTTCAATTTAGCTTTTGAGGATAAATATTTATTTAATACTAGAGGCCCAATCCTCAAAAATTCATGCAAGAGTAGGCCTCCTTTCCCCCGGGCTACCCACACCAGCTTTCCTCTGGCCATGGCATTGTCAGGAAGGACATCTGGAATGATGTCTAGAAGACATCCAGTTTAATTATTATCTTTTTATTATTATAGATGCATAGTAATGTATTAATGTGAGGCTTATCAAAAGTTCCTCCTACTCCTCTTACTAATAGGTTAAATTTTACAAAGATAGGTAAATTTTATTTAGGAAGTCTTAACTCATAGTCATATTTCATTAGCCAAGTAGTGTGAGTTGATCATTAAGATGCCTGACTTGACCAGCTGGCATGGTTCAGTGGTTGAGCATTGATTAATGTACCAGGAGGTTATGGTTCTGTTTGATTCCCCATCAGGGCACTTGCACAGGTTGCAGGCTCCATTGCCAATGTGGGGCATACAGGAGGCAAGAGATCAATGTTTCTCTCTCATCATTGATGTTTTTATCTCCCTTTCCCTCTCCCTTTCCCTCAATAAAAATATGTTTTAAAAAAGATGCCTGGCTGAAACTGGTTTGGCTCAGTGGATAGAGCGTCGGTCTGCAGACTGAAAGGTCCCAGGTTCGATTCAGGTCAAGGGCATGTAATAATTAATGTCGTTTTTAAACATTCGTTTAAAATCTTGCTTGGCGTTGACTTGTATTGATGTAACCTTCAAACACGTGGTATCTACAGAATGTGTGAAGTGCAATTAACAAGTTTTGCTTGAAAAAGTTTGTGTTTGGTTTGGTTTTTGTTGCAAAACTAGGGCTAAGAAGATGGCGGATGAAGAGCATATTCGGCACTGCATGCTTTACGAGTTCCAATTAGGAAGAAAAGCAAGTGAGGCTGCAAAAAACATCTGTAGTGCTCTTGGTCAAGATGCAGTTAGCGCCAGAAAATGCCAGTGCTGGTTTGAGAAATTTCGCGAGGGAAATTTTTCGTTAGATGACAAGAGTGGTCAAGGCCGTGTGTCCAATTTTGATCAAGAAGCTCTTCAAGCTTTCTTGGTGCAAAATCCTCAAATTACCCAACAAGAGCTTGCGACAACTTTAAATTGTTCACAAAAAACAATTTCCAATCAATTGCATGCACTTGGCAAAGTCCAAAAGTTTGGAAAATGGGTTCCTCATGAGTTGACCGACAACAACCGTAATCAAAGAGTCACAATTTGCAGTTCGCTCCTCTCTCATCAAAACCGTTTGCTGTTTTTAGAGCAAATTGTTACCGGAGATGAAGAATGGGTGCTGTATGTTAATTTGAAAAGGCGGCCTCAATGGTTGGACAAAAATGAGGCTCCGCAGCCCACGCCAAAACCTGACTTGCATGCGAAAAAAGTGATGTTGTGTGTTTGGTGGAATTTTAAAGGAATTCTTCATTATGAACTTTTACCATCTAACCAAACCATTACAAGTGCAGTGTATAGTGCCCAATTGGAAAGGTTAGCCCAAGCTTTAAGAGAAAAAGAACCTGCGCTGATTAATCGGAAGGGCGTAATCCTTCACCACGATAACACACAACTGCATACTGCAAGAATCACTGCTGAAAAACTGCGCCAGTTGGAATGGGAAGTTCTCCCTCAACCTGCATATTCTCCTGATATTGCCCCTTCCGATTACCATTTGTTTTGTTCTTTGCAAAACTTTCTTCTTGGAAAAAAATTTAATAATGAAGAATGCCTCAAAAATGCATTGACCGATTTTTTTGCATCAAAATCACAAGAATTTTACAACAGAGGGATTAAAACGCTTCCTGAGCATTGGGGACAAGTAGTAGAAAACAACGGCAACTTTATTGTTGATTGAATTTTGTTGTATTGTTTAAATAAATTTGATTTAAAAAAGTATTAGAAAACGACATTAATTATTACTAGACCTAATATATTGGTGGCGGGCACATTTCCGGTGGGGGGTGTGCAGGATGCAGCTGGCCGATCTTTCTCTCTCATCGACATTTCTAGCTCTCTATCCCTCTTCCTTCCTCTCTATGAAAAATCAATAAAATATATTTTTAAAAAATTAACAAGAGGACATGGAAAATATTCAAAAAAAAAAAAAGATGCCTGATTCATTCAAATTATACATGTTATAATTAGTTGCATTAAAGGATCTAGTATTTAAATAGAGGAATTAATTCTAAGTGTAAACATTACATTAGTATTTTACCCCTTCTGAACTGTTTTTAACATATAAGCCAACCACAACTCAGTTACAATAAATAATTTTATTAGGGTCAAAGCCTGCTTATTTTAGATTTCATCATATAGTATGTTCTATTACATCACTGAAGCATAATAAGAATTACTAGTTAACTATGTTAACATTAAAAAATATAAAAACATATTACTTATTGAATATAGTTCCTTTCCCCATTTTTCACTCATTTCCCCAACCAGTTCTCTCTGCTAATCATCTCTTTGGTCTCTGTTTCTATGTGTCTGTTTTTGTTTTCTGTTTTGTGTTGTTCTCTCTTTTTATTTGCATTTAAGTTTTAAATGATTTTTCATGTCTTATAAACAAAGATTATTGTCCCTGCCATATTAGTCTACTAGACTATCAAATAAAATTTCCATCTTTAATATGATGATGATTTTTCATATTTTATACTTTTTTCTACCATTTACATTGTACTTATTAGAACTATTTTTCCTGTTTCTCTGATGGAATCTATATCTGTTTATACATGCTGTCCATATTTTTCACTAGATCCTTGCACATTATTTACCAGTCATTTCATGGTCCCTGTCAGAAATTTCTGACATCTAGATCGTCTCTGTTCCCCTTCTCTTGTCAACCTTTATATCTTTCTAATACATGTTTTTCCCACTTGCTTTTCTGTGTGTCTCATCTGTTTTTATGCAATAATGGACAGTGAGCATAAAAAAAGACTTGGGAGGGAGGAAAATAGTATTTATGTCCAGAATAGGCACACCCCATCTTCTGTCATGCAATTATTGTGGGGCATTAGGACCACTCATCTATGGCCTGCCAAAAAATAGATACATTTTGAGAATTTCAATATAGAATTTTTGAATATATAAAAGGAAGACTGACCTTCAATTTAGACATCCATGACCATATATTATTCATTTTTATATAATTCAAGGTGTCCAGAGTTTCACTATAATGTGGTATTGAGGTATTGCTTCAGGAGTGAGAAGATTCAAGGTTATCAAGTGAAAAAAACATGTGTAACAGCTAAATATGTAGTTATATACACAATCCACTCACAATTCCATGAAAGTACATGAAGTCTTTAGGCTATTTTTTCTATATCAATATCAGTGAACTATGCTTTCTATGTAGAAAATTGCTGCATGCACAAAGTTATTTATAAGAAAGTCACAAGTAGTATCATCATTCCTAAAACAGCATCAGGTGAACAAAATTTAAAAATGCTTCTTGGGGTTTTTTTGTTTGTTTGTTTATAATTTAATCACTCAACATTAGAGTTAGAGCAATCTGCCTGATTTTGAGAATAATAAAAATATTATCTTTGAACATATACTTGAAATAGTAACTTGAACCAGAAACTAAAACAGTAAGACTCATACACTGTTGCATTTAACCGGTGTTTGGATTCCCATCTTATCTATTTGTTCCATCTGGAGTTGAAGAAATCTTCTTGCCTGTTAACTTTTGAACTAAATCACTTAGGGGGCAACCTAACATGTACCATCAGTGTCTGAGGCATCAGAAATGTTCCAGTTTACTGAATTTTGCCTGTAGCCAAGTGAAGATAGAAGAGGATTGTGTTTTGTGTTCCAAATATAAACACAGCAGTTATCCCTGTCAACAGCTGCTATTTGGATTCATGTCTGGTCCTTCTCTTGAAATCCAAAGCAATTTTTCTTGCTATCTGTAATCATTTTTATGTATTAACATTTGGAATATCAACATTGTTAAACAGTAAGTTGATGTTGTGATCTCTTTATTTCGTGAGTGTTAAAATTATCCTTCAAAATAACCTCTGCCTCTCCAAGTCAGAACACTGGTTACCTGGGAGGTAAGGGGGGTGTTGGAAACTGCATGGAAGAGGCCCAAAGGCTTCCGTGTGCAGGCTGCAGTTCATCCTCCCCCTGGAACTAAAAACACAGATGGACGCAGGCTGAGGATGGTAATCCATCTGCGTGATTATGTTCTTTGCACTTTTCTGTACCTATCTTTTACCTCACTCATAAGTTTACCCCCCAAATAGCCATATTCTTTTGCAGCTATTCTCTAAAACAAAAGTTAAAAGAGTACAGAAAATTAGATTTCTTATTCACATTAGATCATTCTGGGACATTTTAATAATATAATGACAAGGCAACAGTTAAAGTAATATGGACAACACACTAGGAAATGCCAACTGAACTGCTGCATTATCTTTTTAATTTTTAAAAAGGCTGAGGCTGGTGTGAAAATAAGCAGCGCTTGCGAATAACTTTGTAACTTATGGCCTTGTGCAACATTATTGTCTGATAAATCTTCATTAAAAAAGTTGAAAATGCTATTTATAATATTATTGTAAATAATTAGATGTACAATTTTATGACATACAACACTATATGATTATGATCTATTGTAATTAATTAGAATAATTTATCAACGTTATTACTTGTGGACAAAGCTAAATCTTTTTTTTTTAAACTGGTTTTTATTGATTGATTGATGCTAGAGAGAGAGGGAAGGAGAGTGAGAGGGACATAGACTCGCTCCATTCAGTTATGCATCCATTGTTTGATGCTTGTATTTGCCCTGACCCGGGATCAAACCCACAACCTTGACATTTCTGGACAATGCTGAGCACTTATCACGGCCCAAAGCTAAATGTTGAAGATTCTACTTTCTTAAAATGACAGAATAGCACCGAGACTGGTTTGGCTCATTGGATAGAGCGTCAGCCTGCGAACTGAAAAGTCCCAGGTTCGATCCCAGTCAAGGGCATGTACCTTGGTTGCGGGCACATCCCCAGTAGGGGTGGTGCAAGAGGTAGCTGATCAATGATTCTCTCATCAATATTTCTGACTCTCTATCCCTCTCTCTTCCTCTCTGCAAAAAAATAAAAAATCAATAAAATATATTTTTTAAATGAAAGAATATCCCTTACATTAATAAATATTTAATATATTTATTATTTTTGAAGTCTATTTTCATAATTACATTAAACCTCTACATTCAAAATACTTTAAAATATCAAATTAATGATTTAAAAAAAAACTAAGTTAACTTGGAAACAAATATATTCTCCTTATACTTATATAATGTGAGAAGATAAAAATGCTTAAAAAGGGGGTTTGTTTGAGCTCACTCTGGTAAAAGAACAAATCAAAATGCCTTCCATCCTATTTTGAATTCTGCTCATTGATCAATAATATTAACATTTTAAGAGGAGAACCAACTTTTCCTTGAGAAAGTTTGAAAAAGAAATACCAGGAGTTTTTACATGCTGGGGAGGAAAAAAGCAGGCACTCTCTGTCCCTGCCCTTTATTTATGTTTTGCCTAAAATATACCTTTAACTTTCTTTTCCCCAAAACTGAAGCCCTAATACATTACTTATCTACACCAAAAACTCTGAGTCAGGGCTTTACATAGTGACTCAGTCAGCAGATGAAATCGCAGTGCATGTTGCTCACCACCATGTTAACAAATCTTTGCAGAAGAGCAAATGAAAAGATGTCATCATTCAAGTGAAGTGGGATTTTCTGAGCAAATGTCTAAATTGTTCAGTCACAGACCTGGGCTCAGTGGAATTAGCCCCTGAAAGCCTGCTGCCTGATTCCTCTGCTGTGTCATTCCCCGCATCTGCGAAGCTTTAAGCTTCCCCTTGTGTTAGACAAGCAGGTTTCATAGCAGCAGCCACTGCAGTGCGCGCCTGCGGAGTCTCTCCAGGGGCTTAACACCAAAGGGCCAGAAAACAGGACTGAACTGGAATTAGAAGCTTGACGCTCCTATCCAGAGAAGTAAACAGTACACAGCCTAGAAGATTCCCCCCTCTCCATTTAAAAATAGAGATGAAATTTAGCTGGTGGAGCGTTGCTCAATCCCCCACCATCTCAATGAGTTCATACTGTGTAAATATTGTGATCTTCATAAATAAATACTGAGGCGCAGCTGGCGCCAGCAAGATATCGCTGAGAGGTTGCCGTGGCCCTGTTATCACCAGTGGGTGTTGCTAATTATTCTCAGAACTGAGGCTCTGGCATAGGAGGGGAATGGAATGTAGAGGAAAGTCAACAGAGGTTGAAACAAAAATAAAACATTGTTTGTTTCTGTCCATAGCAAGGACATTCCACCCTTGTGGAAAACCAGAGATACATAACAGGGAAGGTTTGTGAGTTGCTTTTCTCTGGTGAGGATGATTTAACTACACAATTTTATTTCAGCCCTTGATTGCATTCCAGCTGATTAAAATTCACACCACTTGTTTGTAAGGGCAAGGGGAGGTAATTGGGGTGTCCAGAGGACAACACTGTAAACCTGAATGCCTTAGAATGAATGAGTTCACTATGAGGAAGTGTTGATCCTCCCCCCACCCCCACCCCCCCTCTTATCTGGCAGGTGTGTGAATGACCTAGCTTTGCACAGAGAACACAAAGGAGCTTCATTGTGTGCAAACTGCCTTGGCTTGAAAAAACAGATGCTCTGTAGACATACTGTCAAGCTGAAGACAAGCTGCATATGAATCGCTACATTCTTTTTTTGAAAAATACCAAGGTTAATTTTTAATTGCTGGCAGCAGGGTAGACCTGATGACCACAGCATTCCACTCAGGTAGAGATCGTGCTGCTGGCTCATCAAATTATTGCTGCCTCTCAAGTAATAGTTTTTTGACTTTGAGCCCAATGGATGAGCAGAGAGTACTGTTAAAGGGCATTGTGCTGTGCTCTTATGTTAAAAAAAAAAAAAAAATCTACTCTCATTTACGAAGCTCAGCATTTCATTATACAACAGGGAGGTGTGACCACAGAGAATGCAAATAAGTACAAATCAGATTCTGTCTCCTAGTTCTCTTCATACATTTTCTTACATGGTCTTACTTTGGCAACCCTTCTTCCCCAACCTGTTAACATCTGCCTTTGACCCCCTCCCACTCCCATTGCTAAAAGGATTTAGACCCTAAGAGATGGTTTGGAACCAGCTGTTCTTGTGTCTCTCCCAGGAGCATCTCTGTCCCTTAAAATCTATTATGGGGCCTGAGAGTGTTGGCAATCCCCTGCTGCCTTATTCAATAATATCTCCACACAAGGCAGTGCATTCTGGGTTTTTTCCTAGCCTAGAGAAGAAAAATGCCCAATGCTTATTGAAACTGTAGGGGAATTGGTCAAAGTATGGTAGGTTTAGAAAAAAAAATGCCTTGTTTCATAGTTGTTACTCTTGCCCGGCTTATTCAACCAAAACTATTCTCTCTGTTATTCTGTGTCCCAAATAACTTTATAAACCCCATAATAAAGCTAATAAGGTCTGAAAAAGATTGTATGTGTTCTGACTACTCCTATCTGAATATTGTTACCATAGTTGCCTGCCTGAGCCACTTTATTAGTAAAATGCTGTTCAATTTAACATAGAACACATTTAGCATTTTGTGTAGTTCTCAGGCATGACAATCATTGACACCAGGGGCACAATTCAAAATGCCAGTTATTTACTAGTGGGGTGTGCACATTCATTGGGACCCCACAACTTCTCAAACTTTGTACAGCACAACTCTCATCCCCTGTAGTACTTGCTTTTAATAACTGCAACCATTTCATTCTCATCTTTGTAAAGTTGTGACATCAACAAATATATGTAGAAATTCCTATATCTGTTTATTCCTTGGATATTTAAAATACCCTGTGGTAGCCCTCTCATTCCAAGAGCTTATAGGTTATTTCTTGCTTAATGTTTGACTTTGATCAATATCAATGGTCTTATAATATTCATTAGCAATTTTTTCATATGAAAGCATGAAGTACACTGTGTCAACTCAGATTTTTCATGGATCTTGATTGGCCACCAAACTTCGTTGATCTTTTTCCCTGTTTTCCTTAGATTAAGTCATATATATTAAAACTGCAGTTGCAAGATTTTTCAAAGAAAAGAAATAGGGAAAAATAGTTATAGAGATAAAGAACCATTGAACAGACTGTCAAACTATAGCGGGAAGGCAAGGGAGGTTGGGGGGACTGTAAGAGATCAACTTAAGGACTTGTATGCATGCATATAAACATAACCAATGGATACAAGACACCGGGGGGCGGGGAGAGGCTGAAGGGAAGTTAAGGGGGGAGGGGGAAAGAGACATATGTACTACTATTTGTAATTCTTCAAACAATAAAAATAAATAAATAAATAAATAAATAAATAAATAAATAGACTGAGAGAAAAAAAAAAACAACTGTATATTCCTGGTGTCTACTATTCTTACCTGTTAGATGCAATGACTCAACCACAACATTACTTATAATGATTTGAGGCATGTAATCATTCATATGAGATGATTCTTTAAACAACATTGTTGTAACTATTGTTAGTAACAATTGCTAAATGTCTAACAAGACAAAGGCTAGTAGCTCATTGCCTGGAGATTTGTATATTATTTTACTTAGGGTGTGGGGGCAGGTGGAGATCAGAGTACATGCTTTTTAAAAAATATATTTTTTATTGATTTCAAAGAGGAAGGGAGAGGGAGAGAATCATTAATTAGGTACCTCCTGCATGCCCCCCAAAATCCTGCAACCTAGGTATGTGCCCTTGAGTGGAATTAAACCCAGGACCCTTCAGTCCTCAGGCCAACACTCTATCCACTAAGCCAAACTGGCTAGGGCTGAGTGCAGGCTTCTTGAATTAAAAGGGAATCAACACTGACCCCTCCATCCATAGGAGCCTGTAACTCCAGAAAATTGCACTTATCTAAACATGGCTGATAAAAGAAATGGTACATTTTCTTATAAAAAGCTGATGGACAGTGATTTACTTATGATTTACTGTAACTACCCTAATGAGATATGTATTTTTGGCAGGTACAGTACACTGATAAGGACCAAGAGATTCTGGTGCACAGGAGTTTGAGATGGCCAGGAAAGTAGAATATCTTTTGCTCTGCAGGTTTTCCCATTAAAGCAGCTCATGTGACATACTAGAAATATCTACCTCTGTAGAGATACAGCAAATGGAAAAATGTTAGTTTCCAAATCTGTCCCCCTCTGAAGAACTCTCCTGCTGGGCTTAAGCTGACTGTTCATTTTAGGGCTCATTTACTATTTAGTTTTCAGAAGAGTTTTCAATATGTACAATGGCAAAGTTGCTTTAATTTTATTTGTGTGTTTTTGGTTTGTTTTTTAATCCTCACTGAGGGTATTTCCCCATTGATTTGTAGAGAGAGTGTAAGAGAGAGGGAAAGACAGAGAGAAATATTCATGTGAGAGAAACACCTCCATTGGTTACCTCCTGTAGGCACCCTGACTAGGGCCCAGGCCAGGGAAGAGCCTGCAACTGAGGTACGTGCCCTTGACCTGAATAGAACCCAGGACCCTTCAGTCCATAGACCGACACTATCCACTGAGCAAAACTGGCTAGGGCTAATTGTATTTGTTTTTAACCTGTTTATGAATAAATGCAATTTTTGAAAGCTACAGGACCCAAAACACAGAGTAAATACAAAGACTAGGTTGAAGTTCCAATAAATAATTTACATGATTAGAAATGTAGTTCAGTTGAATAATAGAGCTATTTCCAAATACCTCCATGTGTTATTTTATCATTGCAAAGTATTAAAGTCCATTAGTTCCTCCTCACAAATCCTTTCTACATTATTAACCCTACTTTACTTACGGAAGGATTTGATGTACCTGAAATGTGTGATTATCCTAGAATTTGGCAGGTTCCTCAAAGAAAGGAAATTAAAAATCAAAGTCCTTGATTCCCAGGTGGTTGATTAGCTCCTACGGCAATATAACAGTATAACTGCTGCTGGAATCACTGTTCAAACTTGGAAACTTACCATCTTAAGATCATTAAAAAAAAAAAAGTCATGCAAATAGTACTAACAGGGCAAGATGGAAAGATTTTTTAAGGATAAAGTATTTCTGGTCTATGGACATTTGTGAAGTGGAGACCGGGCTAACTTAGTATCAGTTTCACAAAATGATACAATTAGGGTTAAGTAAAGGACTATTAGAAAAATGTCATCCAGGACCTAGATTCTAGGTACTTTATAACAGTTTAATTCATTTGGACCAAGAAATATAAATGAAGGTGCGTATACTTGTTTAAAGGTGGATTCACTTAGTACAAAGTTGATATTAATGATCCAAGTCCAAATACAGGTACACTCAACTCTTGGTAGAAGTCCTTAACACCACAAAACCTTGGTTTATTTTATAAAAATAAGCAGAAGCAAAAAGGGGACAGAATATAAAGAATGGCCAATTTTGTGGAAAAGGGAAGTAAAGGCCAGAGAGTAAATATTAATAACTTAGAGAGCTTTTAGCTAAGGTCACCTTAACAGTTTCTTGAATATGCTCTTATTGTTCTTTCTAATTTCTAGCTAGAAACAAAGCAAAATACAATAAATAACATTCCTCTAATATCTCATTTTTACTCAAAATTGATTAATCTGCGTAAGAAAATGCAGAACTGAACCTTCTATTTATAAGTTTGGGAAGTTTATTATTAGTAAATCTTCTTTTGTATCAAGGAGTCAAAGATTCCCAGTAGATTTTCTTTCCTGAAATTTCTACTTCAGGAAGAAAAAACAAAAACACAAAACAACAAATCCAGTATAAAGAAAAAAAAGTTAAGCAATAGTTATTGAATCTCCTTCTCTCTGTGGACAACCCAGCTTTAGGTTAATATTTGGGAGAGCAAAACACATCTAAAAAGAAGACAAAGAACACAGTCATTTGAAACCTACCTTTGTGTCCTTGAACTCCTTCAAAATGAATGAATAAGAAAGAAAGATCACATCCAATAGCTTTGATGTTTGTCTGCACAATGATTCTACCACCAAGAAAATTAGGCCCAATAGGGGACTTTTGAATATGATATCATGAGTTTGGAGCTTGGGAAGAATCCTTGGCCTGCTAGGGTCCAATATTTTAATCCTTTACATTTTTATGAACCACATGCATGTGAGAGGAGAGAGATCTGACATGGGTGGCATGTCTCTTAGCCCTGTATTAAAAAGTACCTCTTCTTCCTACTGTAGTAGAGACATATTGCAGATGGCCTTCTTTGCTGTGTTACTGAGTGAGGAGAGGCAGGACTCACTGATGAGGGCAGGGGCAGAACCCCAGCCAATCTTCAATGGAAAGGCAGCATAAATAAGAAATACACTTTGTTATAAGAATTTACTGTTTGGATGTTATTTATTACTGTAGCATAAGCTCACCTCTTTGAATATATAGTTTGATATTTTCATGTGTTCATCAGACTATTAAAAACAGATAAATAAGATACAGATATTTGTATTAGTTGACCAGCCTGCTGTAACAAAATATCAGAAACTTAGCAGCTTAAACAACAGTTTTAATGGCAGAAGTTTGAGATCAAGGTGTCAGCAGGATTTTTTTTTTCTTCTGATAACTATGAGGAAGAATCTGATCTTTTGGTGTTTTGCTGGCAATCTTTGGCATCCCTTAGCATAGAGAAGTGTACTCCGAGCTCTGCCTTATCTTCAGATGGCATTCTTCTTGCATACAGGTCTGTCACCAAATATCTCTGTTTTATAAATGACACCAATTATATTGTACTAAGGGCACACCTTACTCCAGTATCTTAACTAATGTCATCTGCAATGACTATTTTCAAATAAGGTCTCATTCCAAGGTACTGGTGTTTGAGACTTCAACAAATGAGTTGGGGCTACATAAATTCATTCCATAACAAAATTCATAGAATACAATATAGACATATATGAATCAATGAAAACCAGCCCTTGTTATAAAAAATTATGGTTACTCTATTTTCTCTTTTCATCTCCTCACGGATAGCATTAATTTTCCTTTTTAAGTTATAGCTAAGAAAGGAACATCTATATAATACTAGAGGCCTGGTGCACAATATTTGCATATGGGATGGAAGAGGGGAATCCCTCAGCCTGGCCTGTATACTCTTCATCAGGGAGCCCTCAGGGGATGTCTGATTGCCAGTTTAGGCCCATCTTTCTCAAAATCTAGGACCGCTGCCTCCTAACCACTTGCCTGCCTGCCTGATCACCCCATAACTGCCCCCTTGATGGCCTGGTCACCTCCAAACTGCCCCCTGCCAGCCTGGTCGCCCCCTAACTGCCTGAAAGGAAGTCAGATGTCCAGAAGATGTCCGGTCACCCAGTCTAATTAGCATATTACCCTTTTATTAGTATAGATAGTTTGGAACTTGGGAATATTATTCTTGTTCAGGTAGAACTGTATAAAGAGATTATACTTGGGTTATAAAGTTTAGAGAGGTAACATTTTGGGAACTTACTTGTGTTCTATAATTCTGGATCAAAGGCTGGTTTCTGCATGTGTGTTTTGAAAAACTGTAATAAAGTAGCACCTATGAGAATTTGGTTCTGCACTGGTATACTGTTTCAGTAACATCACAAACTGAGGGCTTCACTTATGCTCTGATTCGGGTCAGAGGATGATGAGAGAGAATGAGAGAAAATTTTTGAATTAGAGCTTTAAATTGGTGATGAGTAGAATGATTTAAGTTTTAAACTTTCATTTGTCTCTGTCAAGGGCAGGGCTTGGGGATTGGTGAGCTTGCTTGGACAACACAACTAAGCAGAATTCAAGGAGGAAAAGAGAAGGGAATGTAGGATGATTAGCAGTGCAGTGTATTATATAATGTGGCCTTATCATTTTGTTTTTTTTTAGAACCAGTTAGAAACTCCATGAAGGTACCATGGAGGGGTAATCAAAAGGTCTGGAATCCATGTTTGTCAGAATTACTATGAGAATGTCATAGAGGTGAAGCAACAGAGATCTGAAAAATGGCATCAAAAGCCTGGGCAATGCTCTTCTAATTGCCTGCATTTCCCCCTAAAATGGGCAATCACAGCTCTGATTCACTCAAGACATCACAGTAACTGCATGGTGTTGACAGGAACGAAGGGGCTCTGAGACTCAGTGAAGTAATGTCCCCGCCATCCCTTTCCTTCCCCATGGCCCTGTTCAAAGACAGCAGGTGTTGATCTAAGTAAGTCCTATTACAGGACTCCGACTGGGTCTGTTTACTTCATTGGTAATTTTCAAACAGTGCTAAGATCCAGAAAAACCACAAAAAAGGCAGCTAAAACTTGGTGTTTAGGCAGTCATTTACAAGATTAATTGGAGAAATCTTTCCAAACCTCTTCAAAAAGATAGAGAAGTATGGTATTATTTAGGGACTCTGTCCTTTCTTGTCAGTTTGGCAGCTGTCTTTAGGCTGCTGTGCTGGCCTCAGATAAACAATTGACTGTAGGTATTGGGACAGATTACCTCTCTCAGGCTCTTTTCCCACACTTCCCTTCCCTCTAGCCCTGTCCCACCCAGATCCCAGGCAAGTAACCAACATTCCTCTCATCAGACTGGTGAGAGCCAAAGGTACGCAATGGTTCTGGAAATTCTATGGAAACAGATAAAACAAACTTTACAACTCATTATTTCAAGGATCTCTGGAGGCCACCCTAGAAGAGATATTAACATTATTTAAGTGGGATCCACCTCAACTTGTTCACGATCTAAAAGGAATTTTGGACTAAAGTCAGTAAAATATTAAAGTATTATATTGGTTGTCTTGATCCCCTGTATGTGAACCTTCCTCAGGAATTTGGGTGACAGATTTGCTTATTTTGGGTAGGCATTATTGCCTTATTAAGACAATTACTACCATTAAACTCGCATTAAGCTCTACTACCAAGTCAATTTAACTCCAATTCCTAATATTCATCTTTAAGTGTTTTGAAACTAATTTTAAAAATTTGATAGGTATTGGGCAATGATTTTTCTCAATTTTAGATGATAATGCCAGTAACAAAACTTTTACAAAATTAGTTCATTTACCATGTACTCACTTCCTCTGCTACTAGGGGAAAAAAAATTTTTTTTTTTTTTAAATAAAACCAAGCCATAAATAGAAAAGGAGAGCATTTTAGTATTTGTTTATTTGCATTGCTATTACACAGGGCATTACTTTTGTCCTTGTTAATAAAGAGTACAACAAATTTAAAGTAAAATTTGCCAATACTCATTATTCATTACTTTTTTATTGGCTTATGGTTTTATTTTAAATACAGAGCAACACATGCACAGTGGAATTATGAGTTACATTGAAAATATGATTTTGAGTTTATAAAATACTGATTATTATTGTTGTTTTTTTATTTTCAATTTCAAGATTCTTTGAGTGACTTAGTTATAGCTATTGTTTATATCCTAAAAACTCACAGTGACACATAACTTTGTGTGCACATATATTGAATTGGAAATAAACTGCCAGTGAATTTCAAATGCAATAATTTTTCTTCTGAAGCTACAAGGGATGGTGATTTTTAATTCTGTTACCCTTCAAATGTCACACAAATGTTTTAAAATAAAATGAAAGATTATTTCTTTAAAATTTAAAATGCAACTTTTTCCTCCAAATATTTTACATATCTTCTTTAGTGATTGCATATCTAATATAAAATCATAAAATTATACATGTTTTTAATGTTGAATATTAAAATGAAAATAAAAATATTTGAAAATTTAAGTTACATAAAAACCCAGGGTCCATAACATCCAAAACAACCGAAGGCTCGACCTAACGGCAACCCAGCACTGACTGCCACCACTGAGGGCACCCTAACCCAGCACTGACTGCTGAGGGGGCTGCAGATCAGGCCCAGGGAGAGGCCTGGGGAAAGAGACAGGATCTGATCGTACCCTCCATTGCAGCTGTTGATCAGCACACACCTCTCTTTTCTCAGGGTCCTCTGCTATTGCTGCTCATCAGCCCCACCTCTCTGATGAGGCCTGTTGATAGGCCCAGAACGCTGACCAATCAGAACCAAATCTGGGTGAAGTGCAAGGATCCAATGGCTGCCTAGGAGGTGGAGCTTTTGAAGCTGACTGGCATAGAAACTGATCAAGCAGAACCTAATCTGGGTGAACTGTGAAGGCAGAACCTGAGGTGGGGGCTGAGGAGGGATTTTAAGGGCAACAGCTGTTTGGTGTAAGGTGTAAGAAAGCAATTCACTTTTTTAATTACTGGTTTGGGAGTATAATACATACTGGCTATCAGTCCAGATATAGGGATTATGTATCTTTGTCTGCCAAGAGCATCTACTCCTGACGAAAAAGCCACTCTCCCCCTCCCCATTTAAGCAATCCTATCCTATATATTGTAATTTACCTATCTACTAAAAGGGTAATATGCTAATTAGACTGGATTGACTGGCCATATTCCAGATGTCTATCTTCCTTCTGGACAAAACCACAGTGGTGAGGGCCAAGGCAGAAACTATTTGGGGCAATCAGGCCAGCAGGGGACGGCTGCTGGGATTGAGATCAGGCTGGCAAGGGAGAGAAGTTAGGGTCAATTAGGCAGGCAGGCAGAGGCAGTTAGGGGTGATAAGGCAAGCAGGCAGGAGAGCGGTTAGGAGTCAGTGGTCCCAGATTGTGAGAGGAATGTCCAACCACTGGTTTAGGCCTGATCCCTATGGGTCTATCCAGTGGCTCTTAGCTACCTCCTTTCTAAATAGGTCTACCTTTCAGCCTTTCCATAGAATTCTTCCACATTTGTATCTTCCTTGGGTGTTCTACATCAGCCCTAAAAGTAATGGTTGCTCTTGGATCTTCCATTCCTCTATTCTAGTTTAATTATACCTCTTACCAGTTAATCCATTTCTAGTGAACAACTATTTTTATAAAAAGCCCCTGTTCAAATTACTAGTGCATTTTCTGTCTTCTTTCTTTCATACCTGATGGATACAAGGCCCCTAGTCATTCAGCAAATGTATGCACAACTGCCAATAAACTATGTATCATCATTATGGGTCATTTTTCTCTTTAGGCTAAGAGAATGACAAAATGCACTGCCTGAAGCTTGACACACTAAAAGGATTTCTCCTCACTGTTTCCTTTCACCCCAAATGTAGCACAGTAGGAATCCATTTTTTACTTCGGTTGATTTAACCTTTGACTGGATCGAGCCTGAGCTTTTTCCTCCTTCATTTGTTCATAAGCAGCACTGGAGTATGGTTAATAAGAGACATTGATACAAAAGTTATAAGTGACATAGTAGACTCTAGACCAATTATTTATGTAGCTTGTTTGCCTTTTATATCTTAGTTGCCTTTTAGCATTACCTAAGAAGTGACACTTCTATTTTATAATTGTTTGCTCCTTGGGTTTGGTCAAACGAATGACTTAACAGATCTGACAGGACTCTAATGGTAATTATAGCCATTTGGGCACTTGAAATGCCATGGTCAAAGGTTGTGTTTCTAGCAGGGCCCAGTCATTTGTTCTTCCTACTGTGAATATTTCTCTGCTGAAGAAGCCCTTTCCTTGCTCCATAACCTTTGGGGATTGTAGCGTGGCACTTCTTTAGTCCTTTTCCAGAGCTCTGCACATCGTTCTCAAACATGAATAACTTTGGTAACAAGGATCTGCTGGTCTGTGTGTCTCATGATACGCCCACTTGTATTATAGTTTAGACCTTGTAGCAGTACCATTTCTTGCTCTGGGCACACTCAAATGTAGCAGCCTTTCAGTCAGCCTGGTAAATGAGTCCAAGAAAGCCCCAGGTGTGAAATATGCTGTTTCCAGCCTTCAAACAGGACAAGTCATTTCTTCTTCTTCTTCTTCTTCTTCTTCTTCTTCTTCTTCTTCTTCTTCTTCTTCTCCTTCTCTTCTCCTTCTTCTTCTTCTTCTTCTTCTTCCTCTCCTTCTCCTTCTCCTTCTCCTTCTCCTTCTTCTCCCTCTCCCTTTTCCTCCCCCTCTTCCTCTCCCTCTCCCTCTCCCTCTCCTTCTCCTTCTCCTTCTCTTCTCCTTCTTCTTCTTCTTTGGAAAGAGCTGCAAGATAACTTTGAGCAGATGTCCCAGCATGCCTCAGACAACAGGACTTCCAAGTATTTCTTGATCTGGCATGACCCTAACTTTTGAAGTTTTCTTACCCATCACTCTAGAGCACATGTGTCAAACACAAGGCCCGCGGGCCAAATCCGTCCCGCCAGGCTTTGCAATGTGGCCCGCACCGCGCTGTCACCACTGCACTCCACTGTGTTTCCATCACAATGACAGTTTATGACTGTTCAGTAAACCATTCGGCCCGCAATTTAGGCTGGATTTTAGATTTTGGCCCCTTCTCTGTTTGAGTTCGACACCCCTAGAGTCTAGAGCATGTGTATCTTACCAGGCTATCCAGAATACTCAGCAATTCTTCATGATCATTAGTTATGATTATAATAATATCACTAATATAGTAAACAAATATGATATTTTCAAATGTCCATATTGCTCTGTTCTTATTGGACAACACTGTGCCAGTGCTTGAAACAAGTGTTTATGATTGTTTATCTTGGTGAATGTGAACTCCTTATGACTCCTGATGGCAATATAAAATAATGTATTCTCCTTATCAGGAGATGTATGCCATATACTAGAAGCTGTTTTAATTTAGTCTGGAAAATATACCATAAATGGAACTGGGACTCCACAATTTTTGTATCATTATGTCTCAAGCTAGCAGTGATCTCTCTCATTTATAGGGTATATATATATATATATATATATATATATATATATATATATATATATATAATTTGCTCCTATGATAGTTATTGTTGTCTGTACAGGTCAAAGGACAAATGTGTGGGCCCTGCCCACTGCCTTTTCACTTACACATATTGGACTGAAAAATTACTAGTTTTCCTTACTTCCACTATGAAATGGGCAAGAGGCATTCTCCATTCATTATTTGATCTTCAACTAATAATACATGGTCATCATGAGAATATCATGAAGCTCTGTATAAGCACCAATGCAGGCCCTTATTCAACAACCTTTGAAAGAGCTGAATATTCATCTTTCCCCATTGTAGTATTACCTTATACTAGTATATGGCTATAGGTTTGTTCAGGAGGGACTCAAGAGATCACTACCACAGTATTATAGGTCTGTCCTTCCTTCTGCCAGTGAGCTTTGTTTGTTTGTTTGTTTGGAGAATCCACAGCTTTGAAAACTGGGTAATGGATCAAGATTTTCCATTGGGGAGGCTGATTTCAGCTTTCTCATCACCCATTATACTGAATTCTAGCAGAGCCCCATAAGAAGATCAAATCTGCATTTCAGAAACTGTAGAGTTCTCTGATGGTATTGGCACACCTTACTCCTGAATTTGAAGAAGACAAAGATTCTCTTTAAAGTACCTGCTTCATTTGAAGATTGCATAGTCTTTAAGGAAGTTGAGTACTGAGCCTCTATCTTCCAATGAAGGAGAGCATGCCACTTTTGCTGGTCAGGAGTGATCCAGAGAATCTGAAGAATCAAAGCTGTTAAGGTGTTCTCATTTCAAATTTCAGAGTTACACTCTTTCTATCAAGGCCCAGATTTTGGAATAGACTTTAGACTGAAAACTGAGCCTTCTTTGAAAGTTTGCCACTCTTACAATTAGATCCTGTGCCATGTCTGCAGCTCTCTATGTTCTCTGACTGCATGATATTAGTTCCTCTTTAAGTGCTGGCAGGAAAGCTTGGCAATTCTTACATTTTGCTTTAAAATGGTTAATCAATCTAAATTACTGATCCATAGAATCAAGCCTGTCATTTTATCTTCTTAAGCATCAATATAATGTGGCAATAGTAATAAAATTCCACATTCCTCTAAGTTAGTATTTTCTTGTATACCTTGAAAGCAAAACATTGCTCTAACTAATGCACCTCCTTCCCTGTTTCCTTTCCCAATTAAGTACAGGTGAAAGTCAGGGATCGCAGTCCACAGCATGCCAGAGACAATCAAGACTCCACCTACCAGGAGTAATGTGACCTTACTGTGATCTAACCAGTTATATGCTTCCAGAATACCCATCAGTTGAGTCTACTTTCTAGGATTATTCCTGGCATTAGCTGACCTCAGCAGAGTATGACGTTGGGATTCTTGTGATAATGACATATTATTGAGGCATAGTCTCAAGAGAAATGAATTGAGGAAAGCAGAATAGGGCAGAAAAATAAAGCTAAGCAAAAAGGAAATCTCAATAAATACCACTTATCATGGTCACATGGATCTCTCAAGCATAATCCTTCTTAATATGAATGGGCTGTTGTTTTTTGTTTTTTGATTTTTATTCCCTGGTGTATGTGAGTCTAGCTGAAGAAGTCTGGTGAAGTAAGAAGGAATAAAAGGAAAAAAAGGATATATCTTTAAGCAGAGTTACTAGATAAAATGCAGGATTTTAAAAGTATGTCCCAAATATTGCATAAAATGTAGTTAAGCCAAAATGTATATGTTCTTTATCTGGAGTTCAAATGTAACTGTATAATATACTTTTATTTGCCAAATATGGCAAAAATACCCAGCATGCAGCTCCTGTTTGGTGAAAAGCACTTTGAGATGGGAACAGCTAAACTGTTAGCTGCTGTGACACTCACAGCAGATGAAGTATCTTAAAGTGGCCTCTAAAGGAAACAGAGCAAGGCACCAATGGATTTCATATAATATCCTATTGTATTTAGTGTTGGTGTTAAATCTGTCTGTTAGAAGAAAATCAGGGACCCTGAATTCTAACTCAAAATATGTGTTTAAGAAGAAATTTAAAACAAAATGTAACAAAATAGAATTAAGGAATTGTGTCAACCTATAATTCTATGTTAATTAATGCTTGAAGAGATCACAAAGACTAGTCTAACCAAGTTATCCTATAAAATAAAAACCCAGTGACTGAACAGCAGAACTACCAGAATGACTGATCAACCAGTTGCTATGATGCACACTGACCACAAGGGGACAGACACTCAATGCAGGAGCTGCCCGATGGTGGTCAGTGCACTCCCATTCCTTGACTGACCCGGATGGGCAGCACTCCCATAGCAGGCTGATACCTACAGGCCACACCCCCCACCAGTGCAGTAAGGGACCTCTATTGTTTTCATATTAGTCATTATCTGTGGGTTTTCAGTAACTAGATATCTCACTTTCACTAGCATAGATAAAAGGGAATTTATTGCAAGCCATGGCTTGGTAGCTCAATTGGTCAGAGTGTAGTCCTGAAATGCAAAGGTTGAGGGTTTGATCCCCAGTGAGAGCTTATATAAGAATCAACCAATGAGTGCATAAATAAATGTAACAACAAATTGATGTTTCTTTCTCTCTCACTCTGTCTCTCCCTCTCTTTCTCCTTCCCTCCTTCTCCCTCTTCTTCTCCTTCTATTCTTCCCTCCCTTCATTTCTCTAAAACCTATTAATTTTTTTTCAAAAGAGAATTTATTATAATCCAAGACAAGCTATAACTCTGGAATTTAGGATTTTGTATAGGAGGAATGTCCTTTGGCATCAGAAACAATTAGAACTTGAACCCCTCAGCAGAATTGCCGCTCATTCCATTTCTTTATTCTCTTTTCCTTTCTCTAATGACAAACTAGTGTCTATGTATAAACTGATTTATCTTGAATCAATCATGGCTACAATCTCAACTCAGCTCCCTCACCTTCACTGGAGCTTGATGTAGGTGAAGAGAGAATACAAGTGCTGGACCAAGAGAAACCAATAGGTGTGTTCTGCAATCTTCACTGAAGGAACAAAAAAGATTTTAGGGAAAAGATGGTGAATAGAACAGTTAAAAATAAAAAGTTGAAGTAAATGAGAGTCAAATACTTTCTCCTTTCTTGAATAGAGTGCAGATGGAAAAAGTATTATCAGAAATGAAAGTTTCTATACTTATCCTTAACGTCGTGTAACCATGATGGTCTTATAAATTGTCCTTAAGGCAAACATATTAATTTCTGAATTATAGAAGAATATTTTAAACTGAAAGAGCAAGTTTATTTAAACACTAGAACATAGAACACTGTGAAGCTTATAAAAGTAAAACAAAGTCAAAGATATGTTGATTAAAAAGAAAATAAAAGAAAATGTAGAAGAATGCCCTTCATCCACAGAGTAAAAGGAGCATTAAACTTTAATTTCTGTAAGAGTGACTAAATGATGGTGAGAAAGTTTTCACAAAATAGTTAGGAAAATCCCTGCTTAAACAAAGAGAACTGGGTCAGACAAATAATGAGAATAAGCACCCAGCTCTCTACTAATTTGCAAGAAATGACATTATTATTGTGACATCATTGTGACAGATGAGAAAAGGCAGAGGCTTAATAGCCCTCTAAGAAAAGTTGTGAACTACTCCTCATGATCCTGCCAGAGAAAGATAAACATTGAGACTCTGGCATTCCAGTAATTTCACTGGAGGTCAAAGGATAGAGAATCCTGGCATTATTGTAGTTATTCCTCTAATACATTGCACAAATGGGTTTGAATGGCCTAGGAATTTTTATGGTTTTAATCATGTTAGCACATTCATAATTCATTCAACCAATACTTCTCAGCATGATATAATGTTATCATAAATACATGGAATTTGAAGGTTGTAAAGGATTTTAAATGTCCAACTTTCCTGCCAAGAGAGAAATAACTTTTATTCCTAAAACATGGACATTTCTAACATATGGCATTCCATACTTTCTGAAGCAGCTCATTACACTGTTAAACAGTTCTAATTCCTGGCAAATGCTTTTTAACATAAAGCCAAAAATTACCTTCTCAGATTTTTCACTTATTGGTTTGGTCTTATCTCTACTCTCTGGAGATAAACAAAACCTGAACACTCTTCTATATATTATACTATTCCAAATATTTGCACACAATTATTATAACCTGTTAAGTATTCTCTTTTCCATGCTAAACAGTCCCAATTCCCTTAGCAAATGCTGAGCTGGTTTAAAAATATCTTCTGCAATCTCAGAGGCTCTCTTCTTCTAAATCATTAAACCCCTAAGCTAAATAACAAAGCAGTTGTGAATTCAGTTCTAAATAGAGTAGGATTTATTTCTTTCTTGATTAATACAACTTAATATAATGCAAATTACAAAATAAATCATCCTACTTTCTTTCACTGTCTTGAAATCATTACATTTTGGAAGAAATTAATACATTAACCAATATATACTTTAAATCCTAAAACTTTTGATCCATTCTTCATATAAAATATCTTGTCATGTTTTTGGAAGACAATTTAAAAAATATATTTTTATTTATTTCAGAGAGAGAAAAGGAAATGTGGAGAGAGAGAAACATCAATGATGAGAGAAAGAATCATCACACTCTGGGGATTGAGCTGGCAACTTGGGTCTGTGCCCTTACCTGGAATAAAATTTTGACCTCCTGGTTCATAGGTCAATGCTTAACCACTGAGCAAAACACTTGCCCAGCTTGAAAGACAATTTTTGAAAGAAAAATTAATTTCTCCTTATATATGATTTTGGTCTCACTCAACAATATTACAATCTTTTTTAACCTAAAATCTGCCATTAATACATTGGTCATCTCACCTAGTGTTATTGTCCACGAATTCCTTAAATATTTTTGAATACTTGTTATTATATACCACAATAGGTATGAGTGATAGAGTGCTCTGATCTCACAGAAATTATAGTATAGTGGGGAATAGATATGATCTGCATATCTATATTCTTAAAAGAATTCTGGGAAATAAACAACTGTAAATCAGCATAAATACTGATAAAGAAAAAGATAAAATGATTGAAGTGTGGGATCTCATTTTTATAGTTAATTGTGAAGGGCTAAGTTATTATTACACTTTATTACAAACAATATAGTTTTATTATTAAGATATTTCATACATTCTTGCCAAAACCGGTTTGGCTCAATGGATAGAGCGTCGGCTTGGGGACTGAAAGGTCCTGGGTTCGATTCCGGTCAAGGGCATGTACCTTGGTTGCCGGCATATCCCCAGTGGAGGGTGTGCAAGAGGCAGCTGATCAATGACTCTCTCTCTCATCTATGTTTCTAACTCTCTACCTCTCTCCCATCCTCTCTGTACAAAAATCAATAAAATATATTTTTTTAAAAAGATATTTCATACATTCTTAACCACTTTTATTTCTAAAAACAGGAATTTGGGTCTCATTTATGTTCAGAATCTAGAATTCTTAAAAATATAAGTTGTTAATTGAAAATTTAAATTTTCTTTTTATTAAGGTTTAATTATTTGGCTACTTCTACATGCTTTTTCCCCCTAAAGAAATATACCAATAAAAATGAACCTATGTAGTTCCTATTATTAATACCTTTATTCATTTACTTAAATTTTCACATCAGTCTATTTCATCTATGTTTGTTTGTGTGAGCATATACAATATATGTGTCAACCAGCATAAGGTCTCAGATGTGAAAAGTCTTGGATATAAAATAGAAATGCATATAAATGAACCTGTGAGGAAAAGGTAATAACCAGGTGAAAGTAACTTATGTGCAAGAGAAATAAAAAATCATTCCCTACTTGGATTTAATAAGCAACTATTTATCATATAAGAATATTTGAATAGCCTGGCTGGCATGGCTCAGTGGTTGAGCTGAGAACTATGAACAAAGTGTTTGAGATTCCATTCTAGGTCAAGGCATACCCAAGTTGCAGGATCATTCACCCTTGTGAGACATGCAGGAGACAGCCAATCAATTATTCTCTCTCATCACTGATGTTTCTATCTTTCTCAAATCCCTTTCCTTTCCTCTCTCTGAAATAATATATATATATATATATATATATATATATATATATATATATATTTAAAAAGTAATATTTGAATAAGTATCAATTATACTTTTAGTAATTTTACATGTTTTTGTTACCATAAAACTTAATTTGTGTGTTAATCAGCAATAGAAGGCAAAATAGTAAAAGTAATTATAATCATATTACTATATATATACAAAACATAATTTGGTGCAGGAATTTAAATTGTAATTTGTTTTTAAAGCACAGTGCTAGATTTTAAATAAAATGAATTTCAATATGTTAGCACAGCCTCTGGAAATGCATTTTACAATAAACACAAATATTATATGTGGTATTGTTTTAGTTGCACTTTTTTAATTTGGCATGAAGCATAAGTGTGAGCAAATATATATATACATACATACACATATATATAAAAGCCCAGTGATCTTTAAAGCAGAATGACTGGAAGGACCAGAATGACTGGTCGCTCTGATGCGCACTGACCACCAGGGGGCAGATGCTCAATGCAGGAGCTACCCCCTGGTGGTCAGTGCGCTCCACAGTGGGAGTGCCACTTAGCTGACCAATCCTTCCTGGTGGCCCACCTGCCCAGCATCAGCCACTCCCTCCCTCAGTAGTCCTTCAGGTCCAATCTTTGGAGGACAGGCCAGGCACCGACAGACCGGTGCCACCAGCTTGATCCCAACAGTGCTGCTGGCCTCCTGAAAGTCAGCCTCAGGCACTGTGGCTTCTTTCCCTACCTAGATGCTCTGCAAGGAAGAAATGATATAAAAAACGGCTGCCAGGTGACACCTGACAACCAGCACGAACATCAGTGGGACAGATCCAGATACTGGGCCAACAAGGATGTCCCTCCACTAATCCGGAGCACCAATCACATCCTGGCCACCCCTCAGGACAGCTGCCAGACTCAAGGCTCACTGCTGGCATGTGCCACTGTGGTGACACGAGTCTCTCCCAATTGGGACTGATTGGGCACAGTGGGGCTGGGATGAGTGGGAGCAGCAGGCAGCATTGGACTGCTGGTTTTGGCCTGATCCCTGCATACCACTCTGAGGGACCCCATGTTGCATGAATTTGTGCACCAAGCCTTTAGTCCTATATAATGAAAGCATAGTATGAAAATTATCCCCTCAACTGGAGTTCTTCCAGGAGTTCAACCATGGGGCAGGCCAGTGGGGGGGAAGGGAGGGATGCCCTGCCCAACCGCCAGCAGCTGCTAGGGATCTTACCATTGCACAAATGTTTGCACTGGGCCTCTAGAATAAACATAAGAAATTTTAGTCAGAATAGGCAAACTGTAGGAGGGAAATCTGCATTGCAGATATATCACAGTTATTTTGCTGCTCATATTTTCAACGTGCCTTTGCTTAGAAATAGAATTCAGTGTTTTTCATTCTTTTATCTGTGCTCTAAAGACAAATTTGTAACTGGTGAGAAGTGACATTGTATTGCACAGGAATATACATGACATAGGAAAGTGATTTGTTATATACACACAGTTTGTTATTCCTTCCACTATCATAAAGCATTCCACACATCATGATTAGCAAAACTAGATAAAACAGAATTTCTACTGGTGGATGTCCTTTCCTCCAGATTGTACTTGACACCCAGATCTTTGTACATTTGCTCAGTATATTCTGAAGTAAAGGATTAGTGCTCAGCAGTTTATAAATTCACTGGTAGCCTGCCTACAATTTCCATTACCTGCTTACCTCTTTATTTTTAAAAAAATTATTGGCAGTGCTCTGTACAGTAAGAATCTTTTCTCTTTGTCATCACTGTTGTGTTCCCAGCCTTTTCATTGTTTATAATACTTCTTTTAACACAAATCTGAAGAGCATTCTAAATCCCCCCCCCCCCCCCCCGCCACAAGTTTTTATCCCCTAATTTCAACCAATCTCTTTATAACTGTTTCCAATCTCAATCCATACTTGGCCTACTTCTTGCTTGAATTATTTTTCACATAAAATGCTAGTAGACTAGCCTAAACCGGTTTGGCTCAGTGATAGAGCGTCGGTCTGCGGACTGAAAGGTCCCAGGTTCGATTCCGGTCAAGGGTATGTACATTGGTTGCGGGCACATCCCCGGTAGGGGGTGTGGAAGAGGCAGCTGGTCGATATTTCACTCTCATTGACGTTTCTAGCTCTCTATCCCTCTCTCCTCCTCTCTGTAAAAAAATCAATAATATATATATATATTTAAAAATGCTAGTAGACTAGAGTTCTTATTTAGGATCTCATATACTCTATCCGCTGTTGCAAAAAGGAAGGGGGTCTAATATAGCTTCCCTTGACTAATCCTTTAACATATAATAAACACTTATTATGGGAAATATGGAGGGTTAGAAATTTGCATATCTTATCTCACTAGTTCTCTTAATAGTTCTATGCTATAGATAAGAGAGTATCTGTTAGATACAATTAAGGAAATATATGCTTGGTTCCTCAGCAGCATTTAATATCAGCTATTATTTCTACCATCCTGAAACATTTGCTGGTCTTGACATCAGTGGCACAGCTCTCTTTCTCTGGGAGCTCTTGTCCTTCAGAGCCCATCCTATCTAACATGTCATTAAATATTCAGATTCCTCAAGTCTTGTCCCAATGTCTTTTTGTCTTACTGCTGTCATTCTTTCTCTGTAGCCCATTTCACAGATTCAAAATTTTTTTGGAGCTTTACACACATGTTCTGTACTTAATATTTCTTTTGGATGTTTCTTAAGTATCTAAGCTTTTACATTTAAAATGGAATTCATTGCCTTCTTTACAAAACTCGTCCTCTTTTTGGTATGCCTTTTACGAATCAGTAATGTGAAAAGCATCCCTCCTTGTATGTAAGCAAAAAACTAAAAATCATCCTTTATACTTCTGCCTTTATTACCTTCTCCATCTATGATCAAATCCCCTAACAAGTTTCAACTACATCTTCAACAGACATTTACTATTTATTTCCACTATCACCATAGTACATTAAGCTTGACAATATCTTTACCCTGGATAACTATAATTAAATCTTCATTGTTTAACCTTACATATTCTTGGACAAGTCTGACCCATTCAAACTTATATTTTGCATGAACTTTTTCCTCTCAAGGCATTTGATTATTTTTAGCACAGGATACTATACTAACTAGTACTCTTAAACAGAAGGGGAGACAATATAAATTTCAGAAGTTTTACTATGTGAAGGTAAAATTTGGAAATAAGAGCTACCATAGCAGCCAGCATTTTGGAGACCCAAATGAAACAGTGGTTTTCTCTTTGACATATCTAAAGCATTGCTAAGCAAATAAGGCAGGTAGAAAGGAAAGCCAATGGAAAGTCATAGAGAAGAAGTACAACACCATAATCTTTAAGAGAAAAAAAAATCTGGATCATAAATCAACTCTGGATTTTAGTTGGTATCATGCTGGTTATACCCAAAGGGTTTAAATAAAGTAGGAATATAAGCCTTATAAAATCCATCCCATTCTCATTTATTGCCTAATTACATAAAGGTTGGAGGTCATCATTCTGATAACCTAATGGAGGAAACAATCAATCTACTCATCACCCAGAGCTTAATAAATAATATTGGTCTTTCAATAAAAAGAAAATACTGGGCATATAAAAATCTTGAATAAAGCAGAACAATGTGATCAGTGATCTAGAGATGGTTTAAAAAGATGTACATTTGTAATTAGCAAATGAAAACTTTGCAAATGGCAAGACAAATTTATTTTAGACTGAACAAAATGGTTACTAGGTGGAATGGAAGGAATAAAGAGCACCAGAAAAGGGAAAACATGAAAGAACATATCAAATATTTATAGTTAATTTCCTTTTAATACACATGAATTTGTGCACTGAGCCACTAGTATAATTAAGATATAATTTAGATCTTACTTTACATGAACATGCAGGGAATCTTTTATTTTTATATAAAATATTACTTTTATATTGGCATATAAATAAAACATCTCCAATTTTCTTCTGTTTCCATAGCTAATGATTCCCTACTTTAAACATTATGATCATTTATATATCTGTGTACCCGTTTACCATAATATCTCATTTAAACTAAATCAGTTTTTCTCTCAGTGAACACAGGAAATAATAAACTTCTTTTTATTTTTCAATACCAATTTATATTTTTTTGTATCTATATTGACAAAATATGTCACCATAACATTACATGATGTCTTTCTTAATTCCACCAAGTAGGCTGAGTTTTATAGGTAAATTTATATTCAATGTTTAACAAAGCCACACATTGATGATTTTACTTGTCTCAAGCACAGTGATTATTTGCCTTCTGAAAAGGGGCTCTTGAGAACAATATCTGGAGAATATTCCATGTGTGGCAAGGTTCTGCAGTCTCTATACTTAAAAGTCAGTTTGCCTGCTATAAAATCAATAACTGTATTAGATTTCTTTGTGCAGGTTAAAATGTTTCATTATTATCTCCTGGATTAAGGGCAGCTGTGGAGAAACCCACTGCTAATTTTATTTTCTTTGCTTTATAAATGCCTTTTTTTTTCCTTTCTGAAGTTTTACTTCAAAGTTTAATAATAGTACTAGAATAAGTCTTGCTATTGGCTGTTCTGAGATATTTTTTCTAGTAATGTGGTACAAAAATTTAATATATATGTTTAAGTCATATTTTAGTTCAGAGTTTACACATTTATTATAAATGTTAGTATTTGTTCTGTTCTAATGTTTTGATTTTTCCCAATGGAGGCCCCAGTTATCTGTATGTTGGACTTTTGTTGTCTATCTTCTGTAAATATCACCTTTCCATATTTTTAAATACTTTTTTCAATCTCTTCTTTCTTTTCCTCCTTTCCCTTTTGTCTCTCCTATTTATTTTATAATGTTATTTGTGACATTTATTCACTCTTTCATGTTTTCTAGGTTAATCTTCAATATAAAATAATTTTTGTCATTTCTAACATTTTTCTGCTTGCTATCAGCTTTTTAAGTTTTTTTTTTAAATATTTGAGTTATAATTTCCTTAATTATATGCTTTTCTACTTATACACTGATTTTGTTATAGAATCACATTATCATGTTTTTAATAATTAGTTTAAATTTTATATTTGCTTTTTAAGTATATGGTTCTACTTATTTTTTATTACCTCTAATCATTATTACCTTATAATAAATATCTCTTCTTTTTTTTATCAACCAATATTCTTGTATTTTTCAATATAAGTTCTATTCTGTACAATTTCTAATCAGTGTTGGTTTTTATTCTCAAAAGGATCCTCCTTTGATTAATTTGAGAGTTCCTGCATTACAGAACATTCTGGCATCTATTCATCTTTCCACAGTTCTCTTGTATTTACCAATGAATTGGAGCTTGATAATCTCTTCCCTAATTTTGGCTGTGTTCGATCATTCTGTTGAGATTTATATTCAGGTTGTACCCCTCAATTTGGTAGAGACAACTTATTAACAATAATGTTTTGGAGCTCTCTTGCTGTTTAAAAGGTAGAATTCCCTTGGCTTTTCCTCCTGTTCCTCTCAAATAGTTATTTTTATGTCATATCTTCTTGCTTTCAATGAATGCTTTTCACTCACCTTTTGTAATTGTTTGTCTGTAGATACCTCATTTTGGTAGCCAAAACACTCAGTCTTAGTTATCGAAGGTATTCATAGAGAATCAAATACTACATCCCCACTAGCCTGCTTAGTCCACTAATTTTTTTTAAATCTCAATACTGAACAATAAATGGCAAATTCTCAGCAGATATACCTTAGAATGCAACTGGATAAACATTTTAAACAAAGGACTTAACCAATTTCCTGGGGTAAAGGGTTGTACATCATGTTCAAATATGAAATAGTTGTCCAGAAAATGAATTGTGTGCAGTTAATATATTTAAGGTAAAATTAGAATTTTTTTTGAAGCTGGGTAACAGGACTTTAGAGTGGCATAATAAATTTCTTGTTATTACTATTTATTGTTTTCTTTTTCTCATCATATTTCTTCTGTTATTGTCATAAAGCTTCCTTTTATGCATTGGATTGTGACAGATGTTTAATGAAAATTGAAACTGTTATTCAATGCCATAGTTTTTCAGAAGAGAGACAATATGCAAATTTAAATCATAAATAACTAAAGTGAGAATCAGTTGTTTTTTCAAGAAAAACATAAGTAGTATCTTAAAAAGAGATAAAAATACAATGGCATTAGATTTAAAGAGTTATGAAATTAGAGAATACAGAAACCAAAACTGTTTTATTATTCGGAGAGTTTAATTTTGTTTCACTAGACTGGCTACCTAGAAAGAGAAGAAAGTGAGTATAATGTAAGTTATTTACATTAGGTAAATAACTCTGCCAAGAAGTAATAGGTAACTACAACATATCTGCTGAAAGATAAATAAATGCAGTTGATAACAGGTTATCTTCCAAATCATCAACATTAGGGGAAATTGGTTCAGTGAATTATGGTTCCATACTTTTAATGGAAAGTTGTTCATACAATGTTGTTTTAAAAGTTATAATAAAAATGAAATATCTTCATGTTAAATGGTGTTGATGTATGTATTTATATGTTTTGTTAGGAGGATGCTTACTCCCACTTAGTGTTTCTTTCCAAGTGTAGAGTATTTTTCAATGGTGAAACACTCCTGACATATCATTTTAATCTTTCTCTTTTCAATGTGCATGGAGAATTTAAATATTATCTGTTTTTTGTTTCTTTCACAAACCAAGAATGGAGTTGTTTAATGAGTCCCCACAAAACAATTTTCTTGGTTCATCCAGAGATTCACAAAGTCTCAAAGGCAACTTATTTAAAAACACACACACAAATTTAAATTGGGATAATTCACATTTAAAAATCCCTTCTAATTTCAATTTATAAGACACCCATGTAATTGCCACTACTCAGGAAAATATGAGCTATTGTTCATTATAGAATGAAAGCACAGTGCAAAACTTGGATGCTAAGTTGTGGATCTCGATATAAGTGAAATTATTTAAATTCTATTGGATGAAAAAAGTAATTATTTGTAAATTTTGGTTTTTATTCACTTGAACACAAATTTGATGACCCAACTTTAGGAAGATTACAAAAATTCTAACAGACTAAATGATGGTACAATTAAAAAAAAAGTTAGAATTAATATAACTGAAGTGATTAAGAGCTAAAATTCGGAAAATTAGCAAAAAAATGGATCCTTAATTTAAGAACTGTATGAACACATGAACATTATCCTAATATGTATCTACCATTAACTTTAATAGAGGAAATTGCTATAAATGAGAAATGTTCATCTACTCACTAAGGTGTATGAACTATTAAGATGTCTTCTTGAACTTAACTATAGATCGCTAACACTATTAAAGATTATTATATGTATATATAGTTTTTGTATAAAGTATATAATTATATCAGGCTTCTATATATTTAAGTATATAGATTAAATAAACAAATTTTTATCAATATGTGTAAAAGTTCAAAGGAAATTAGTAGCAATTAACTCTCAGTTCTGGAATAATAGATTATATTTACTTTTGTATGTATATTTTCTATATATTAAAACATTCTATATTGGGATAAAAAAATAATTGATTTTAATATCTGGCACTATATGAACAAGCATCCAGGAAGTAGACTAGATGTTTGAATTTTCAGTATGAAGCTAGGACATTGATAGATATAAACTCAATGAAATGCATTCATAAAATCTATCTTCAATACAGAAAAACAAGGATATATATATATATATATATATATATATATATATATATATATATATATATATATATATATATAAAAGCCTAAGTGACTGGGATGACCTAATGACCAGATGAGGATGATCAGAAGGTAGCTATGATATGCACTGATCACTAAAGTACAGACACTCAATGCAAGAGCTGCCCCCTGGTGGTGCACAAGTGAATAAAAAACAGACTAGGCCAGAACTCAGTGTGTCTCTTCAAGAAAAAAACTCCACCTGGCCCCCAATGCCTTCTAAATTCATATTTGTTGTATAGTATTTTTATTTGTGCATCAGCCTCTCCTTCAGATCCTGAACTTGACTGCAAAGGTCAAGGCACTTGTTGTTGTTGATTTATTGATGGTAGCCATCCTGGCAGGTGTGAGGCTTTAATTTGTATCTCTCTGATGACTGGTGACGTTGAAAATTTTTTCATATGTCTATTGGCTAATTGTATATGGTAGGACCTTGGGTTACATTAGAAGTCTGTTCCTATGATGTGACATAACATGATTTTCACTGTAAGTTGGATCCCACCTACATAAACACCTACATCACCCACATGGAGCACATACACTGCAGTAGTGAAGTGAAACAGTAAAAAAAAAAATAAATAAATAAATAAAATAAAAAGAAAGATAACAATTCCTTATTTTTACTTGTGGTAAATAAATAATAAGAAAACATGAAGTTCATATGGACATACGTCAAAATGACAAAACTTTTTAAAATATATGTAAATAAATGTAAGTGGGAGATAGTGACATAACCAAGAAATGATGTGTATTGAGTCCTACATAACCCAAGGATTTCCTGTATACTCTTTGGAGAAATGTCTATTCAGGACCTTTACCCATTTTTAAATTGAATTCTTTGCCTTCCTGGTGTTGAGTTGTATAAGTTCTTTATATATTTTGGAAATTAACTACTTATAGGATATATCATTGGTGAATATGCTCTCCCATATAGTGGGTTTCCTTGGAACAACAATAAAATACCCAGAATGGACTCAGCAATCTTGAAAAATAAGAAAAAAGTTGAAGGTACCACACTACCTGACATCAAACTATACCTACAAGGCCATTGTAATGAAAACAGCTTAGTACTGGCATAAAAACAGGCATGTATCGATAGATAAATAAAATAGAACAGAGAGGCCAGAAATCAACTCATGCCTATATGGCCAAATAAAAGTTAACAAAGGAGGCAAGAGCATACAATAAAGTAAAAATAGTTTCTTCAATAATTAATGTTGGGAAAATTGGACAGGTACATGCAAAAATATGAAACTAGACCACCAACTTACACCATACGCAAGAATAAACTCAAAATGCATAAAAGACTTAAATGTAAGTCACAAAAACCATAAAAATCCTAGAGAGAACATAAGCACTAAAATCTCAGACATATCGTAGAAATATTTTGGTTGATATGTCTCCTGGGGCAAGGCACAAAGGTAAAAATAAACTCATGGGACTATGTCAAACTGTAAAGCTTCTGCTCAGCAAAAGAAACTATCAAAAACTGATCTTTTCTTGATCATACTATCCTGATATTACAACTGCCCATAATAGTATATATTTGTGCAGTGGTGTGCTAGAGGTGGTTGCTAATAGGACTAAAGACTTAAATTCTCTTTACAATTCCATCTTCATTGAGATGGTATTGTAGCTTGAAATCAGTCAAGGCAGAAATATTTGCACCTTGAAAATCACCAAATGCTACAAATCAATCCCTCCCACACCTAGCCAGATATAAAATATTTACCAGCACATTACTAAATCTTTGGAAAGAACATATGAACAAGAGACATGTTTGTTATTAGCTATTAATCAAATAAAAGTATCTAAAGCTCAGTCAATTATTTATAAAATAGAAACAAAGTATTTTAATGTGATAATAGTTAAATGTGAAATAATATGTAATGTCACTAGTCAGTCACTTGGAAAAGAATGTGTCCATCTAAATGTTAACTTAATTGACTCATATAATTGGGAAATTACCACAATTCAAAGAACAACTGAACCTGCTTATTTTCCCCTCCTTGTAATATTCAAAATCTTGTGACTTATTTTCTGGATCCCAAACTACTTATGTGTCTTTTTAGGAAGTATAAAAGTCAAGTTTGTGTGCCTATCAAGTAATGGTATTTCAAAACTGGAAGAAGCTTTGGCTTCAATATTTCAAAGATAAATATTTGAATATTTTATCTAAAAATATTTCAATATCTTTAGATAAAAAGCATATCTAAAATTACTAATTTGGTGTTCCTTCATGGGATTATCATTATAGTTTCCTATCTTCCTTTGTTACATTTTACTTAGAACATATTTTATAGAGATGGCTCTTAATAAATATTGAGGAAACAATCATTAATGTCAGTAAAATTATCTTCTCAATACAATGAACTCTTCATTTATTCCCCTATCCAAATATAATTAACATAAAATCCAAAAATCTAGATTTGAATTCTTATTTAATTAAGAATACCCTTAAATATAATACAATGTAAATTTGAAGAAATATTATGTACAGCTTAGAGGAGTTAGAATTAGTTATGATTGAACACAGTAGAGGTTACATTTTGGATTGCTTTTGAAAGTTGATTGGGATATGAACTTGAGAATGGACTGAATGGGGTAGAATACAGATATAAGGAGAGGAAGGAGAATATTAATACAATACCATGATAGCAACAATAGTCTGGGGAAACAGACCTAGATGGTATAGGAAGTCTAGTCAAATATAGGACAAAAAATACATATCAATTATAACATTCTCTTTTCACTCAGCATTTTAATACAAATGAAATATGAATAGAGGAGCTTTGAGTCTCCCATGATTAAACCTATGGCTCAGTAGATACTTATTGGTAATTATATCACACCAAATCATAAAAAAAGAAAATACATTTCAAGTATATAACATCATGCATAACTATAACTTACACAAAACATGAAAGACCAGTGATAGATATTATTTGTCCTAAGAGAAGAAGAGCTAAGCAAGGAGGGCTACACCTTATGTGCAACTTGTGCCAAAGAGCTAGCACAATATATAGAATCAAATCAGAGTTCAATAGATGTTTATTGAGTCTATTCTTAATTATAAATAAGTGTAAAATGGCAAGGCATATATCTCTATCTCTATCTCAATCTCTATCTCTATATCTATTTACCTTGTATAGATAGAGCTTTTTCTATCTACTATCTATATATCTACCTATGTATCATCTATATCTATATAAAATCTATATCTCAATATATGTATGTTTGTAACATTAAAGAATCAGAGGCCTATGTAATAATGTTTTTCTTCTAAACAGCTTGTCAAAAATTCATGGATTTGTTTCCTTAGAACATAAGATTTTTTTGGCATCTTTCTCATTAAAGTGAACAAAGCAGAACACCACCAAAGCAGATGGCATGTTTTCAATCAATATAAAAATCTCAATTTATATATAGTTAATGTTTTTCTTAAATAAAATTCATTACTACCTATTTACATATTTAGTTTTTAGTGGATGTGTGCATAATGCTTAATTATTAGGAACTATGCCAGTTTATTCTCAATTTAAGTTTTCTTTTAATCCAAAAACATTTATTTAGTGACTACCATATGTTAGCATGCAGGTAGTTGTTACAGAGATAAATGAAGCATTTTCTTTGTTTGAAGGTTTTCACAATTTAGAATGGTTGACAGTCATACAATGAATGATTATAATACCATGATAAATTATAATTATGTAACTTTGTATAAAGTAGTGTGAAATAATAAATAAATTAATTAATCTGTTTTGTGATAGCTTGCCTGTGTTGATCATATTTAAGCATGTTTTTGTATAAAACTATTAATTAAAACTCTAGTATTGTTCCCTTTCCTATAAATATTTCAAATAGCCTGTAATTTGGGGAGAAAAATATCTAACACAAGCTCATCAACAACAAATAATGATTACAACTGAGGATGTTATATTTTTTCCCAAACAGCCTTATGATTTGACAGCTCTTCCTAATTTATGATCTGCACTACAGTTCTAAAAGTCAGTATTCATTTCTTTCAACCTTGATTCTGTACCAGAGAAGCAATACAGAGTCCAAAAAGAATATATCATCCTTTAGATTCAGAGCTTCTGTGGCTTCCCTTAAGAATTACATATCATTTATGAGCATTTTCATGTTCATAAATTATATTTATTAGAGAGGCCTATTGCTTAATAACCTTTGGGCACATTTACAAAAGTAATAAGACAATCTCAGCCACTGCAGCTTCAGTTTAATAGGCAGCAGAAAATCAAAACATACTTAGCCACATGAAGCACAAATGAAAAGCAAGTCTAGATTAAATTTGTCCCAAATCTCAGGAATGTAAAAAGAGATACTAATACTTTAAAATGTATCCTGGCCCAGGGAAATAGCCATATTTTATTATCCTTTTACAAGTATGTTACTCAATAATATATATTCTAAATTTTAGGACATGTACAAGGTTAAGGGTGTGCATAAGACTACCAAAGAGAATCAGAAGTGAAAGTAAAAACAAAATAAAAGGTTCATTTCCAGCTTTTGAATGAGGCTACATATCCATAAAGGAATCCAGAGTTTTGATTCATTTAGGTCAGCAGGCCTTTGGGTATATTCTACTACATCTTTAATGTTCATATTTTATATTCAATATGTATTATTCTACCATTTAAAGGATAGGATTACTTTCCTTTGGCTGAAGGGATCTAGTATTTGCCCTAATTGATGTCAAACAGAATGTTAGTGAGGAGCACTGTTGATTTCCATATTAGGAAAATGCTTATTTATTAGAGGCCCAGTGCACACAAAATCATGAGTAGCTTGCTTCTGTTTGCTTCACTGGCCACCCTGCCCATCACCACTCAGTAGGCTCGCTGCTACACCCTCTGCAGCTCACAGCTCTCTGTCACTCATAGCTCTCTGCCTCTCATAGCTCTTCGCTGCTAGTAACTCATGCCCTACCCTGCCCACTGAGAAAGCTTTTGCTCATGGGCTGGGGGGGGGGGGGGGTTGGGGGGAATGAGAGGTGCTCAATGCACCTCCTAGTGACTGGTTTTTGGTCATTACAGCATTACAATCACTTGGTTTTTATTAATATATAGATATCCTTTGGTGTCTGCCATGTGTTGAATTTTTATCCCCTCAAAAAAGACATATTGAAGTCCTAACCTTGGGATCATCTTAATGTGTCCTAGTTTGGAAATGAAGTTTTTGCAGATGTCATCAAATTAAGATGAGGTTGTACTAGATAAGAATTGGCCCTAACAAATGACTGGTGTCTTTATAGCAAAATGGAAATTTAGACAGTAACATACAGAGAAGACCATTTCAAGATGGAGGCAGAGATTGAAGTGATTCAACTACAATTCAAGGAATGCCAAGAATTGCTGATAACTACCCCAACATGAGAAGAGACAAAAAACTGTTCTTCTCCTAGAGCAGTGGTTCTCAACCTTTCTAATGCTATGACCCTTTCATATAGTTACTCATGCTGTGGTGACCCCCAAACATAAAATTATTTTCACTGCTATTTCATAACTGTAATTTTACTACTGTTAATGAATCATAATATAAATATCTGTATTTTCCAATGGTCTTAGGCTCTACAGCAGCAGTTCTCAACCTGTGGGTGATGAGAGGAACTATATTAAAGGGTTGTGGCATTAGAAAGGTTGAAAAACACTGCCTTAGAGCCTTCAGAGAAAGTATGGACCTGTCAATTTTATAAATATTGTTGCAATGAACATAGGGTGCATAGATTTTTTTTTCAAATCAGTGTTTCAGGTTTCCTCGGTTATGTTACCAGAAGTGGAGTTACTGGGTCATAAGACAGTGCCATTTTTTTTCCCCCTTAGGAAATTCCATCCTATTTTCCTCAGTGGTTGCACCAATCTGCATTCCCACCAACAGTGCATGGAGGTTCCCTTTTCTCCACATCCTCACCAACATGTGTGCTTTGTGGATTTATTGATAATAACCATTCTGACAGATGTAAGATAATTTCTCATCATGATTTAAATTTTCATTTCTCTGATGATTAGTGATATTAAGCATATTTTCATATGCTTATTGGCCATCTTCATGTCTTTGGAGAAATGTTTATTCAGATCCTTTGCCCATTTATTAAAAATTTTTTCACATTTTATTGATTTTTTTACAGAGAGGAAGGGAGAGAGATACAGAGGTAGAAACATCAATGAGAGAGAGTCATCAATCAGCTGTCTCCTGCACACCCCCCACTGGGGATGTGCCTGCAACCAAGGTACATGCCCTTGACCGGAATCAAACCAGGTAACCTTCAGTCTGCAGAATGCTCTATCCATTAAGCCAAACCGGTTTTGGCTCCTTTGCCCATTTTTTTAATTGGATTGTTATTTTGGTGTTGAGTTGTTTGGATTCTTATTGGAGTGTTATGGGAACTTTCTTGTAGGTGGCAGTCTTTCTCTTGCTTCTTTTAAGATTCTCTTCTTTTAAGATTTGTCTTTAATCTTTATATTTTAATTATGATGTGGCCTGGTGTGAGCCTCTTTGGGTTTATCTTTTTTGGAACTCTGTGGGCTTATTGGACCTGTGTCCTTTTTATCCCTCACCAGGTTATGGAAATTTTCAACCCATTATTTCTTCAAATAGATTCTTGCTTTTTTTGCTCCCTCTTTTCTCCTTCTGATACCCCGATGATGCAGATGTTGTTATGCTTAATATTATCACAGATATCCTGTAGACTATTCTATTTTTTTTTTTTACTTTCCCCTCCCCCCTCATTTTGCTGTTCTAATTGGGTGTCTTCTGCTACCTTGTCTTCCAAATAGCTGATGCAGTCATCTGCTTCACCTAGCCTGCTCTCTTCTTGGCTTTTAGATTGATGTTGCTTTGAATATGTTACTCAGATGTGACAGATAGATTAATGGTTCCTGAAATATGTCCATGGCCTAATTCCTGCAACCTATGAATATGTTACCTTACATGGTAAAATGGACTGTCATTGACAGAGGTGATTAAATGTAGGATCTCCTGATGGTACAATTATCCTGGATTAACTGTGTGGTCCCAATGTAATCATAAATGTCCTTATTGCTACACTGCTGACTTGAAAGTAGACTATGGAGCCATGAGGCAAGAAATACAAGGGATCCCTAAAATATAGAGAAGGCATGGAATTAAAATTCCCCAATGTGAGCTATTCTCACTGAACCAGTATAATGGTTGAATATGGTTTAGCATACATGGTAGAATACACAAACGTAATCTTGACAAAGAACTGAATTGGATGTACAGTGTTCTTGGTGTAGACCTAAGGCCTCTGACAATGTTGCACTGTCACTGATGTCTCTACCAAAAGAACAACCCCAGTTGGGAAGATTCTTATTCATCACACATAGGAGACATAACAAATTAGAATACAATTCTTGTAAGATTACTGTCAGTAAAAGGCAATCTTAAAGTACTTCCTGGAAAAAAAAAAAAAAAGGTTTTCACATACATCCCTGAAAATTGAGTTTAATACTAGTTTGCAAATCCTTCCCTCCAGGAGGTATAAATTACCAGTCCAGATCTAGGAAATACAGACATTATAGGGTACTCTTTGTTTGTTCATATATTCTCCATCAAGTTCAGGATTAAACCTGGGAATGATTATTTGTCTTGGGAAAGTTACTGAACTTCCAACCCTCCTGTAACCAATCATTGGAAAAATTGTACCACCCCGTGTAGCAGCCCTGTGCTGGAAACTGAACATGTACTCACAAGCCTGGCAGGAGTTGCTCATTCCATTTCCTTCTCACACTGTCCTCCACCTCACAACAGCATCCCCTGGCTCTGAGTGTCCCCAGCTAGCATCACGTCTCACTCAGGCTCCACTGGGGACTTGGAAATTCCTTTGCTGCTACTTTTTCAGAAGAAATAAAGTACAATAGAAAATACTTTGAGGGAAACACACACACACACACACACACACACACACACACACAGATACAAAACAAAATTGCTGTGTAATTTTCATAGATAATTATCCATATGAAAAGAGAGCAAACTACAATAATTTTAAAACTCTGCTTTTGTTAGTAGTGTTTGGTGATGGCTGGATCCATTGGAATGTGATGATGTCATTGAGGCCTGATTTTAAAACATGAAAACAGGGTGGTATAGATCATAAATGAATGTTGATTATGATCCTAAGGGAATGAAAAAAAAAACTCTGAAAAGGAACCTTAGAACAAAAGCAAACAGATGACAAAGAAGAGGCTGTTCAAGGAAATTGTTTCATCATTCATGTTGTTTGTTTCTATAGAGCTTTTGCAATACAAGCTGACAAGTAATTTTTACCATATTCCTACCTGCAGAGTAACAGAAAGTCCCAAATAAATAAAAACTTCATGATTTTGTTAATTCACAATTCTCCTTCTACATTCTTAAGTAAATGAATTTGCATTGAACAAAATGCTGACTGTAATAGCAAGAATTGATTAAAAATTGTTTTACTTTTATTTATATCAATAAATTACCAGTTCTCCAATGTTTTCAAGTAATGACTAACAATGACAGATACTTTCAGATGTTCTTCCTTTGTTTTCCATGAGCAGTTTATATTACATAAAATGCATTTTAAGATGTAGGCATTTTAAACATTTATAAACTTTTTATTAAAGCAGATTACACATAAGAAACACAAAGGTAGCCTTAGCTGATTTAGCTCAGTAGATAGAGAGTTGGACTATGGATTGAAGGGCTCTAGGTTTGATTCCACTCAAAGGCACATGCATGGGTTGTGGGCTCGATCTCCAGTAGGGGGCCTGCAGGAGGTAGCCAAAAGATGATTCTCTCTTATCATTGACATTTCTGTCTCTCCCTCCCTCTCCCTTCCTTTCTGAAATCAATAAGAATATGTTTTTTAAAAAGAAGCAGAAATGTAGATTTCAACAAATGATCACAAACTGAATACCCAGATAATCATTACTTAGGTGAAAAAATAGATTGTTATTATTTCCAGAAGCCTCCTTCCAGAGCACTTTCAATTATCACTATCTTCTCCCCATGTCAGAGACAATGCGGCTTCTGACTTGCAATATCGTACATCATCTCTGTCTGTTCTTCAACTGTATATAAAGTAAGTATTATGTTCATTTTGTATCTAGTTTTGTTTACATTAGTTTGTGAGATTCATCCATTGCTCTAGTTTTCCTAATTCTATTAATATATTCAATTGTGTTACCAAAAACTATCAAATTGTTATTGTTGGATACGTTTTAAAATATTATTAAAATGCACATTCTTATACATGTACATATTGATACACATGTAAAGAAGTGGATAAATTAGTTATCTGGTATGTTTAAGCTCCAACATAAAATGGCTATTCCAAGAGCAGCTCTGAGGTGGGGAAATATCTCCTGACTGAAGCCACATTTGAAATTAAATAAAGATATTCTTGATGTACCCTTAAAACCTTTCTGAGCCGAAACTGGTTTGGCTCAGTGGTAGAGCGTTGGTCTGCAGCCTGAAAGGTCCCGGGTTCGATTCCAGCCAAGGGCATGTACATTGGTTGCCAGCACATCCCCGGTAGGGGGTGTACAAGAGGAAGCTGGTCGATGTTTCTCTCTCGTTGACGTTTTTAGCTCTCTAGCTCTCTCCCTTCTTCTCTGCAAAATATCAATAAAATATATTTTTAAAAAATCTTTCTGATATCCTTCTTTGAAAAGAAACATTGTATAATTTAATTATTAATAATGGTATCTTATTCTTTCACATGGGGAGTTTTGTTAGTTTATATTATGAGGTACATAATGATTAAATTAGTTGATCAGATATAGAAAATTACCCCTGTATTTAATGTGAGATTTTGTCATTTATATGCCAAAAAGTTCGTACATATGCTAAAGGAAATAATTTTTCTAGTTATAATAATACTGTTATTATTTTGATTAATAGTTACATGCCTTGAGATATTAGTATTTATCCCAATAAAGAGCACAATGTAAAGTTTTGGGAAACTGTAAGTAATTTTACTTATTACGATTTAAATAGTGACCAAGTTTGTGAAGTTGAATTATGGAGAGTAAATTCCATGAGTTTAATGTTTCCCTACTGGTTACTGACTAGACTCTAGACTAGCAGTGAGAGTTGTATCCATGGAAACAAGCATTTAACCTTTTCAAATGGAAATATGTTTAATTTTTCTATTCTTTATAAATATTTTTGTAGTTCAAGATAATGATTAACGGCCGAAACCAGTTTGGCTCAGTGGATAGATCTTCGGCCTGCAGACTGAAAGGTCCCAGGTTCGATTCTGGTCAAGGGCATGTACCTTGGTTAAGGGCACATCCCCAGTAGGGGGTGTGCAGGAGGCAGCTGATCCATGATTCTCTCTCATTGATGTTTCTAACTCTCTATCCCTCTCTCTTCCTCTCTGTAAAAAATCAAAAAAATTTATTTTTTAAAAATTTTAAAAAAGATAACGATTAAGAAATCAAGGCTAGGCATTTCCTGATATCAATGAAAAGATCACTTAATGGCCTTTAGCAAATATTTTAAGGTAGACATTAATGCCAGGATATGGTTCTTAAAATATTTGGAAGTTGATAGTTATTGCTAATTCTACACATATGTTATGCATTAAAATATTTTACATGAGTTTAAAGGTATTAAGTATGAAATTTATGCTAATGTATATTGTGTCATATGTCATTTATTGGAAAAATATAGAGGGGCTAACGTTGTTTTATATAGAACTTATCATTAACCAAGCTGTAAAACAGAATGCATTAGCTATAAAACAAAACTATGCTTTATTTTCTATTAAAGGCCTGATGCATGAAATTCATGAAAGGGGTTTGGCCCCTGCAGCCCTGGCTACCTTGTGGCCCCACGGCCCCATGCATTGGTAGTTCTGAAAGGTCATCTGGAAGGCTGTTCCAGAAGGTTGTTCCACTGTCTGGTGTTATTAGCATATTAGTTCTTTATTATATAGAATTTAGATGAACACATAGTATACATGCATATATTCATTGGTTAGCTTAAGTGTTAAAAATAGCCTTTCATATTCACATTGCTGACATTTTTACCAACAGTGTAGTGTAATAGTTTGGTAACATCGCCGATTTTCTTGAATTATTTTTTGAATAATTTTTCAGAAATTATTGTTTTAAAGTTTACTTAGCTTAAAGTGAAGTACATTTAGATATTGCACTGGAAATTTTTATATGGTCTCTTTCAGCACAGATATTACTAGCTGAATAACTTTACCACAACTTTGTATTGTATAACTTCACTAACATTTTTTTTATGGTGAGAGTAACAACAAATAAATTATAACTTCCAAAAACAATATCCATCACATGTTAAGGTAACTAAAATTTTCATTATTGATAGCTAAACGTCAATAGCAGGCACATGATCCTTTTATAGGCATTATCACATTTATTCTTTAAAAATAACCTTTTAATGTTATGCTTTTATTCTATTGATTTTAATGAACATGTAATGTCTAGACTATTGGGGATATTTTCAAATCTATATGGGCAGCAAATCTAGGATTGAGACTCAAAACTCTCAGTGTGACTCCATCTACTTATTATTCATCCTTTCTGGTGCCATTTTAAATCATACAGATTAATTGCAAAATATTTAATTTGTATATTAAGGATTTATTTGCTAGAGAAAATGGGTAATCTCGTGGCTATAGAACTTTCTAATTAGAATTCATTTTCAGGAACCCTAATGCATAATTTGCAAATATTTCTATTTGGGATTTAGTTGGGAGTAGGGGTGAGCTGGAACCCTTGAAAAGAGATGCATGACTTTACCCCAGAATGAAGTCTACTAAAACATCAACCAAAGAAAAGACAACAGAGAGCAACTATTGGAATCTGTCTGGATATTTGTTATAAGAACTAACGTTACAGTCAATACTCTGCTAAACAAATATATTTTGTGTAAAGAAAGCTATAATGCCAAAGATAAGATTACAAATAAGATAACTAGCAAAGAGGAGTATATTCTACTCTCTCAAAACACACTAGGAACATATTTCAGAATGAGCATCTTAGAAATAGATTTCTTCTTCATGATTTGTGTATCTTGAAAGTAAATTAGAAGGATACATGTTTTCTATTACAGCTCTTCAAACTACCAATCTTAGCTTCATAAGAAACCCTAAAAGTCTGAAACTATTTGTCAAGTGGTAATACACTGAGTACTGTATTATGTTCTCTTGGCAGTATATTGAAATATTTGTAATTTTCATGTTTTATAGTTCCCTGGAATCATTAGCACACTTTCATTTTAGAGGCTGTGCTAAATTCAGCACTAGAGTCAATAGTTTGAGGAAATGAAAGTGAGGGGTGAGATTCATTTTAATAGTTGGGAAACTCGACTGGGAAAATGATCTGTCAGTATTTTTCTGGAACACAACACTATGTAATTAGATTGGTGGAATGAAGGGAGATAGAAAGGACAAGATTAGAGATGCTCTTCGGGGAATAATTAGCCTGGAGAATGCAGTTAAAACTGTGTGAGCATAAAAACTTGCATAGTCAAATCTTGAGGGAAAAGAAGAAAGAATATAAAAAGATTAAGAGCGATGGAAAAGGGCATCTTATCAGAAGTATAAGGCAAAGGTAAGCTTTGGAACTAATAGAATTCTTTTTTACTATGTAGAACTGAACCATTAAACAATCTTTTTTATTTTATTTTGTGAAATTAGTGTGATTATATTATATTAATATCTCGTACTTTAATTCATTTTGTGTGTGTGTATATATATATATATATATATATGAACAAAATATTTTGTGTAAAGAAAGCTATATATATAAAACTTTGTTCATGCCCCCTATTAAATTAGGAAACCCTTGAAGAGGAAACTGCCATCTTTAGTTATGCCATGAATATAACATTATTTAAAACATAATATTGAGCAGAAAAATCTGAGGCATTTTTAGACAGATATATCATCATAGGTCTATCAACAACAACAACAAAAAAAACAAACCATAGGAAGCCATGATACTAATTTATTTGAGCCAAAATTTGAAGGACATGCCTAGAAACAAGATCTCAGTGGAGAAAGGCAGTTTTTCAGTTCATTTTGCACATTTATATAGAATCAATAGAGAAAAGGTAAGGATGGTTACTTTCGATGGTAGATTAAGGAACCAGGAGAAAGCAAAGCAGGTAAATCTCTAAGATTTAGTGGGAAGAAAATTGGAGAGATGTAAACTTCTTTCACATTGGTGAGCACTACATAGTTAATATTTATCAATTACAGATAACAGAGATAGAATGTGGCCAAGAGAACAACACAGAGTTTCTGTCATCCTGCTCTATTGCCAGTGGTCTGTTGTCTAAGGTCTGGAAGAGAAAACTATGCTGACATTTAAAAGGGATGTTTTCTAAGATGCACAAGAATAATAGACAGGGCTCATTTAAGGAGAAGATTAACCTTTTACTAAGGAAGTTATAGGCCTGGGATGTGACTACCCACCATGCCCAAGCCCAGTTAGTAGTTAATGTTCAGATCATCTGGTGTGGTGACTTTTGGTCACTGGACTTCTCAGGTCTGTGTAGATCCCTTTTCGTTCGCAGGTCATAGATAATTTTATTTTTTGATGTGTAGTTTGCTAAATTCAGGACCAAAATTTATTCTTTGCCTACCATCAAATAGGTCACTTACCAAATGCCCGTTACAGATATTGTAAGAAAATACAAGCTTATGCTAGGAGTTCAGGGCAATTATTATAATTATCCTATACAATAAAAGGCTAATATGCAAATTGTCTCCTTGACTGGGGTCTACCTAGAGTTCTACCAGGGGGTGGAGCTGGTCAGCCAACAGCCTGCAGCACCACCCCCCCACCCCACCCCCGCCAGCCCTCACCCGTGCACAAGTTTATTGTTAAATTAACATGTTTATATATAAATCAGTAAACATATAAATCATCAGAATACAATTGAAAATCCAGAAACAAACTCATAAATCTCTTGTCAACAGGTTTTTTGACAAGAATACCAAAACCATAACGTGGGGAAAAGAACAATGTGATTAACACATGAAGCTAGGACAATTGAATTTCCACATGGACAATGATAAAATTGGACCCTTTCCTCTCACCATATAAAAAACTAACATACAATGGGCCAAAGACCTAACTTTCCAAGGAAAATAAGGGAGTTAACCTTCATGACCTAGGGTTTGGCAACAATTTCTTAAATATGATACCAAAAGCATGAGCAACAAAATAAACAATACATACATTGAATTTTATCGAAATTAAAATAATTGTTTCAAAGTACACCACCAAGAAAGTAAGAAGATCCATAAAGTGGGAAACCATTTTCAAATTATATAGTTAATAAGGGACTAGTATCTAAAATATATAAAGAACAGTTCCAACTCAATAATAAAAAAACAAAGAAAAAACATTTCTTCAAAGAAGATTTACAAATTCCCAATGAATACATTAAAAGATACTCAGCATCATTAGACATGATGGGAATGCAAATCAAAGCCACAGTGGGATACGTCTTCATATACACAAAAATTATTATAATAAAAAAGTTTGATAATAACAAATGTTCGCAAGGATGTGAAGAAATCAGAACCTTCATACACTGCTACCATGTTTCCCAGAAAATAAGACATCCTCCGAAAATGAGACCTAGCGCAACTTTGGGAGAAAAAATTAATATAAGACACTGTCTTATTTTCAGGGAAACAGGGTAGAGTTAATGTAAAATGATTCAGCCACTATGGAAAACAGCCTGGAAGTTCCTCAAATAGTTAAACATAAAGTTTACATACGACATAGCAATGCCACTGTTAGGCAAATACCCAAGAAATGAAAGTATTCGAGTACTTGTATATCTACATGAATGTTTATAGCAGCATGATTCATAATAGACAAGAGGTTGAAATAATCCAAATGACTATCAATTCATGAATGGATAAACAAATGTGGTATCCATACAATGCAATATTAATTAGTCATAAAAAGAAATGGGAATGAAGTAATGATGCCTGCTACAACATAAATGGACATGGAAAACATTAATTAAGTGAAAGAAGATCGTTACCCCCCAAATCACATATTATATGCTTCCATTTATATGAAGTCTCTCTAAGAGACAGATATATGGAGATAAGAAATATTTGGGTGTTGCTTTGGGCTGGGGAATAATGGATAAAAGGATAGCAAAAGGTATGGATTTCTTTGTGAGGTGCTGAAAATGTTCTAAAATTGACTGTGGTGATGGTTGCACATACCTGTGAATATATTAAAAACTAAATTGTACTCTTTATATGAATTTTGTGGGGCACGGCTCCCATATCTTTTTCTGACGTTCTATATAGACACATAATTTTACTGCACATCGAAATTCAAAAATGTTGTCAAAGAGAATGGGGGATTTTCAAATTAATCACTCAAGCTGAAAGACAAACATATATAATGTCTGTACCCTGTGATAACTCAAGATACTCTATCTGTGTGGGTTGTATGTCCCAGAGATAAGGGCTCTAGTTGTTTTTGTTAGTGTGAATAAGATTTTGCATACTGTAGCCAAAGTCTGAAAGGCAGGGTGCTAAGTACAGTGACTGAAACCTTGAAAGAAAACAATACGTTAGATCCCTTAATAGAATGGCTGAAAACACACATGATGTGTACACTAGATTACACACAACAGGATTGTCATTCCTGAGGAGCTGTTTTTCACTTTCCTTTTATAACTCTAAAATAAAGCATGCACAACCCAGGCTCTCGGAGCATGCTTTATTTTCCCAAGGAGACTATTTATCACATTGTTTTGGTATGTGGTTTATTCTAAAATTATTTGCTAAAGATAAGTTGCCATTCTATTTTATATTTGGTGGTGGTAGTATAGTCTCAGAATATTTGTAGATATGTAATAGGAAGCATTCTAGATTTTATTATAAAAGGTCCTTTGCTATACTATGCATATAATTGGCTTTATTCTTTTTGTCTCCTATCAGATCAATGTGTTCTCTTTTAACCGGAATATACTTTTTAAAAGAATAATGAGGGCCCAAAAGAAAGGTATGACATTACATAATTGTAATGTGTGGAAAGCTAGTTCCTAAATACCACAAGCCAATGAAAAATACCAGATTTCATCTCCTTTCAATATTGAAAATTAGTTGTCTGTTTAATTCTTTTCCTGACAGGTAGTAATTGAACAAAGAGTGGAAAAAAAAATCCACTGAAGACATTATTTATCTAAAATAGAGAAAGAAAAGGGAGGTTCCCTAAGTGGAAATATTTATATTTTAAAAATCAGAATAACATTTTTATAGGTGTTACATTATGCTTACTATGAAGTTATTATAAATTTCATCCTAAGACATTTGAATTTCAGGCTATCGATACTTTGTTTTACATTAACATTGCTTTTTCATTTATGTATTTTTTAAAATCATGGTATGCGTGGAACCTACACAATTCAGACTAAGTTATTTCTCATAGAAATATTTCAAAGCATATGTAACAACCCTTTTAAAAAAAAGAAAAAAGACACATGTGATGCCTAAATTCTAAAATCCAAAAAAGTTTTAAACATAACAGAATCCTGGGAGCAGAATTCTGACAACTGTAATATTTGATTTGTCTTTAATATTTAAGAATAAAGTTGATAAAGATAGAGCATGGTCACCTTTGCCTATGTCAATAGAAGTCTGAGACATATAAGATAGTAATCAGATACTGGAGGATCTAAACATCATGCTAAGCATTTGTTGATGTGACCCATAGCTATTAGGGAACTAGGGATGCTTTGAGGAAGGGAATTGCAATATTAAGTGAGAATAACAATACTTTTCTGATCTTAAAATATTCAGAATAGTACAAATAGTAAATTAGTTAATATTTTAAACATAATAAATGTAAATATTCTTGTCATTTTACCTGAATATCCTATTTGTCAAATGGTCCCTTCATTACACTGTTGACAAGTTAACACTGAATCAATTCAGTTAAAGCAATGTGTAAAAAGAATGACCAAATCATGATCTAAACAAAGAGGAGATCGTGCAGTCAGAGCACAGAGAGATTTATACAGTAAACAAGTGCATTTAATTATCAGGCATTCATTACTTTAGGGTTTGAGTTATTTCAAAATAGTTCAATATAAATCTCAAAGAATTCTTACTCCAAATAAAATTACAGATTATTAACACAAAAAAATCTCACCCCTTGCTTAAGAATTAGCTTAAGTTAATGTCTTTTGACATCTTTCTTCAAGATGATTCATTTTATTTGCTTTTGTTTTTATCTTGTCATGGGTTTTTAATCTAACAATTGAACGTGTAGATACTTCACTTGACAAGGTTTTAGCAACACTTATATTTGGTGAGCCTTAGTCAGAAGAATATGAAAATAACACTTGTCTAAATTCAACCAGTAATAAACATTAGAATCCAAAATTAGGTATTTGTGACAACTTCATTTTTTTTTTGTAGACTCCTACTCATGTTTATGTTCCCATAGTGGTTAACACAGAGCTATTCATCTGATAGGCTCTAAGTAAATATGTTATAGGATTTAATAAAAATTTGCAGCAAACTGGGAGAAATGTTAAAAGACTGATTAACACAAGATACAATAATAGAGGTCTAAAACAGTCTATATAGCTTAAGTGTGACTTTACAGAAGTCATCACTTAATAAAGTAGGGGGATGGATTAAAAATTCTTGGTATAGGTTCTGAGGATTTGTGACTAGAAAATATTGCTACTTTCAAATGTTTTAAAATGTCCAAACATCTGTTGGATAACATATATTTACGGTTTATTGAAAAAAATGCAAAAATCACATAGGACACAATTTAATGACCCAAAGAAAAGAAAGTATTGTTACTACTGAATATGAAACAACATAGATGAATCTCAAAAGTATCATGTTAAATAAAATAAGCCAAACATTAAAACAGTATTGTTCCATTTCTATAACATTCTGGCTAAAGCAAATCTATAAGGTAGAAATCAATGAGTGGTTGACAGAAACCAAGAATGTTGGAAGAGGACTAACTAACGGAACAGAAGGAAACTTCTCATGGTGATGAAAATATTTGATAACTTTATTTTGGAGATGCTTATATGACTTTGCACATCTTTCAAAACTGCATTACTAAAAATAGTTAAATTTGTTGTATTTAAATTATAACTCAATGAACAATCTTAAGGAGGATTACAAGCCTGAAGAACACCAGAAAGATGAAGAATGTGGAGAAAAATTACCCAGATACAATTGGCAAGCATGCCTTGGGCCTGGGAGAATGACGGTCCATCCACCCACATGACAGGAAACCTTCCAAGAGAGGTCACCTCAGTGCAGGCCCGGCATTCATTCAGGATTTAGGCCTTCTTCCCTCTAGTCCTCAAAAAGTCTATAATTTCTGTCAAAAGATAGAATTTCTAACCTTGATAGGAACTATAATTACAACTCTTTTTAGTGAGCACTAAGAAGTGCTAGTCCATTTTTTGTGTGCACTGGCATCCCACTGGTAAATAACATAAGAAAGGGCATTATTCTCAAGGAGCATAGATGCTGGTCTGGCTGTGCTTATGGAAGTGGTGCCAGACAGTGAACTAGATGAGTATATCAATGTAATAGAACTGATATATTCAAGTTTAAGTCGACCCTCTGGCTATTTGTCCCTACTGTCCAGCCTATTCATTTTTCTATTCCCTCCTTTGTGACCTTTAAAATTATATATATATATATATATATATATATATATATATATATATATATATATATATGTATGTATATATATAAACTATCAAATTATCTTCAGTATTGGATCCTAAATCATTGTAGTGAATACTGTGGAGTTCTGCCAATTTCAACTTTGTGTCAAGGTATTCGTTTCTTCATCTATCAAAACTCTATGAAAGGCTCACACTTGACTCATTCATCAGGACTTGCCCTCAGCATGAAGAAGCTGCTTTGCCCAGATGTCCACCTTCTTCCATGGGTAGCCTACAGTTAATGACTAGTTGATACAGAGTTAGAAAATTTTGTCTTCCCCTGCTTCTTTCAATTTTCTGAGGTACTTTGGTAGTGATTGTAAAGAGGGCTGCTCCATAGTTCCTTCACCCATGTATCCTATCAATTTGTATTTCTGTAGTATATTAAGTTTTCCCTTCAATGAGCTATGATTTATGCAGTAGTGGTACTATTTTAGTGGTATTTGAGACACTCCTTTAATTTATTAATGTCTAATATTAAAACTTGAATTACTTTAACTTTATTTATTCTGCTCTCTTTTTGTATTATTTTTTTATAATTATACTGCCTTTTAAAATTTCTTTATTGATTAAGGTATTACATATGTGTCCTTATCTCCCCATTGCCCCCCAACCCCCTGCTTGTGCCCTCACCCCCCTGTTGTTTGTATTATTGTTCACCTTTTAAATGTCACTTGGGATATTATTAGTTTTGTTTTATATTAATACTAGAGGACCAGTACATGAAAATTCACGCACTGGAAGAGGGTCCCTCAGCCCGGCCTGTCCCTTCCCACAGTCTGGGAGCCCACAGGGGCTGGAGGCAACCCAGCAATCAGGGGAAGGCAACAGCCCATCATTTCTATGCTTCTGGCACTACAGCAATGCAAGCCTCAGGCAGCCACCATCCAAGGCTTCCCTGTGCCTTGGGCCAGCTCTGGGTGGCTGGGGGACTAAGGGGACTGAGGAACTCTGGAGGCAGGTGCACAGAGCAGCCTGGCCCATCTTGGGGCAGGCCTGGCTTTGCTGTGTGCCTGCCACTCTAGCAGGGCTGAGGAGAGTGGGCGCCCCCTTCTTATTGGCTGTGGGCACTGCCATCTTTGAGGGTGGGGCTATCAATTAGCATATTCCCTCCTTATTGGCTGTGGGCACCACCATATTTGTGATGGCATGATGGTCAATTAGCATATTCCCTCTTTATTAGGATATGTTTAGGTTTATTATCACATTTGCTCTTTTCCATTTCATCTCTTATACATATCAATGCTTTTATCTATTTCCATTTCAATTTTGCCTGAAGAAAATTCTTTTATGCTTGCTTTACCATGTTTATGCTGTTAATATCTTTTTTTCAATTTAAATGTATTTATTTCACCAAATTTTTTAAGGGTATTTTCACTGGTTATACATTTTCAGCTATTTCATTTCAACACTTTAAAGATGTAGTTCCATATTATTTTAAATACCACTTATTTATTTTTCTTTATATAAACATAAACTCTGAAATCTTTGTTTGATATCCTATTTTGAGTATTCTAATACAGACGTGTACATTTGGTCTTTGGTCTTTTTTTTATCTATTTTATTCATTGTAATATGGTCTCTGCAGATTATATTAGAGCTGTATCTGAAAAACAATTGTTTTTTTTGCTTTTAATTGCTGTGTTGCTTTCCTTACAATTTTTTAAATTTTTACCTAATGCATTTTTTTCCATCTTGTAATTTTTATTACAGTGTTGAATCGAAATAATTAACATGGGGTGGGTGAAATTGGAGAAATGTATGTCTTACTTCTGACCTAAAACAAATTCTTCTAAAATTTTATAATTTAATATTATGTTTTATCAATAATTTTCTTGTTACCAAATATCAGGCTAAGAGAGTTCTGGTCTATTAATATCTTCCAGTGAGTCGCATCTTAAAATAATATTGAAATATATCAAGTAGTTTTTATCTACTGAATGATTGTTTTTCTCCATTAAACTGTTGCATAACTCATGGACACAGACAATAGGGGAGTGAAGGCCTAGGGTGGGGGTGGGGTAGGCCAGAAGAGGTCAATGGGGGGAGAAAAAGGGACATAGGTAATGCTTTCTACAATAAAAATTTTAAAAATGTGAAAAAAATAATAATTTCTTCAATTTTTTAACAACTTCAGAAAAGTTATTGAAAAGCAACTGCTTTCTTTGAATACAGTTTTTAAATTTGATTTGCTTAGAATGTTTATAAATATGTTTATGAGTAATATAAGATTGTGATTTTTATGCTTATGTTCTTAAATTATTCTCATCTGATTTGTCATCAGCATATTACTAGCATCATAAAATTACTTGATTGGACTTCCACTTTTATATTTTCCAACTATTTGTGCTGTTCTTAGATAAGAAGTATCTGTTACTTATGGTAGAACTAATTTTAAAGCATCTGAGTCATTACAAGATTTTAAGATTTTTTAAAATAGTTTTAACCTGCATATGTAATATTCCCCAATTTACCTGTGAAATTTTGATAAATATATAAATTACTGGAACCACCACCAAAATTATGTTATAGAAAAATGTCATCGCTTTTTAAAGTTGTTCTGACCTTTTTTTTGCAGTGAATTCTCTCCATCTTTCTGCATTTTGGAGACACCCTGCTCTGCTTTCTATCAGTGTAAGTTTGCTATTTCTAGAGTTCGACATCGACATAATCACTATCAATACACTTTATGTAGAAAATTATTCACTTAACATAATGACTTTGAGATTCAGCCATGTTGTTGCATGTATCAATAGTGTTGTTGTTGTTTTTTTTTAATTGTTTGAATAGTATTAAACTTTATGTATATGCCATGGATTTTTTTTTTAATCCAGTCACCTATAATTACCATTTGATTTATTTCTAGGTTTTTATCATTTTGAATAAAATCCTAGAAATTTTAAACCCAAGTCCTTGTGTGAACATGTTTCATTTATATTTTTCTGTTTCATTTAGGTCTATGATATATTTTGAACCGACCATTGAGTATAGTATGAGGTCAGGTATTGTTCATATTATTGCATAGGATAAGCCCCTTGCTTCAGCACCATTTGTTGACAAGACTATTTTTCCCTATTGAACTAACTTGGCATGCTTGCTAAAAATCAATTGACCACATCTATTTGAGCCTATTTCTAGACTCTCAGTACTCTTCCATTGATCTATGTTTCTATGCTTATGCCAATACCATGCTGTCTTGATTAATGGAGCTCTCTAGTAAATCTTGAAATCAAATAGTTGAAGTTCTCCAACTTTATTGTAATTTTTCAAAAGTTTGTCTATTATAAGATCATTAAATTTCCATACATATTTATGAACCATTTGACAATGTATTAAAAAAACTATTAGAATTTTGGTTGGATCTATAGATAAATTTGTGGAAAATTAACATCTTATAATATTGAATATTACAACCCATGTAAGCAGTATATTTCTCTATTACTTAAATTTAACTTTATATTCTCCTCGGAATATTTTGTTGTTTCAGTGTACAAAACTTGTGCATATTATTTTAAGTGTATCCCTAAGTTCTGTATGCTTAATGATATTGTGAATATTTCTTTGCCTATTTCAATTTTGAAAAATTTTTGTTAGTATATAGAAATACAAATAAATTCTTAACTATTGATGTGGCCTTTAAAACATATAATTCAGATTTCTTATTACTCTAAAATAATAATTTCAGTTCTATAAAATTATAAATTACCAATAATTATTTTATTTATTCAACCAAAATTTTCTGTTGCAGCCACAGAAAACTAATACCTTGCCCTTCTCATCCTTTTTTACCCATATAACATAAAAAATTCAACACATTTTTCAGACATCATAATGAGCATCACAGCAGAATGTTCACTAATTATGCAGATAAATGTTAAAGTGTGATAAATCATGCAAATTAAAATCTACATTACTGAAGAGCATATTAGTGAGAGAGAAACAAATTTATCAAATAAAAATATATTTAAATGTAAGTGGTTTCCAATGATTTTCCATGTAATAATTTAGAAAACATATAAAGGCATTAATACTTTTATTAAATCCATGTACATGTAATTCTAATTTCAAAGGAAGCTTTTTAATTTAGAATCTAATAATTAATTATTTTACTTGGTGTAATTTCATTAGTTTTTGTATTAATAAATTTTAAGAGTAAGAAGCAAAAATACCAATATGTTCATTTTTACTTAGCTATGACGTATTCATACATTAAAATTGATGAGTTAGCAAATATAGAAATATTTTTAAACACAATTGATATCACAAACTTGTTTTAAAATCAATTTACATCAGCACTTATAGACTAAAATTTATTTGATAATCTTATTGCATACATTTATAATTCACAAATTATAAATGTATCATTAAATATTATTTTAATATGTACATAGTTTTATTTATATTGTATAGTCTAAAAAGTAAAGCTGTTTCCTTACAAAGAATATTTTTAAAGTGCCATAATTTTATTATAATTAAAATGTGAATATGATTCATTTATTTATTTAACAAACAGTTGCAATTTTTATATTTTTAATGTGACAAGCATTGTTAGATGCTTGGTAGAGAAACATTAGTAAACCAAACAGAGCAAGTATTTGCCCTCATTTTGTTTACAGAGCAATGAGTTACAAAATCAAAATAAATAATAATTTTGAAAACTGAATTTACTTCATTGAGAAATAATTTAAAATCAGATTTGAAAAGACATTGCTCTTTCTAATATAATTATAAATTTACTTTATAATAAGTGGGATTTTTAATAATTCCTTTACATTGTATGCATGAAAACTAGATTATTAAATTGGTCATGCATCTGTATTTTCTACAGTGAGCCCTAGTTCCAACTGTCTAGAAATAATTACTTTCCGAGGCATGACTTATATTAGCACAAATCAATATCACTAGGCTGAAATGGCTGAAATCAAAAGAATGGCAAAGATTCTCTTCCTCTAATGGCTCTAGGAAAGAATCAGTCCTTTGCCTCTTACAGTCTCTGATGGCTGCCATTGTTCCTTTGTTTGTGGTCTTTTCTTTGTAAAAAATATATTTTTATTGATTTCACAGAGAAAGGAGAAATGGGAGAGAGAGAGAGAGAGAGAGAGAGAGAGAGAGAGAGAGAGTGAGAGAGAAACACCAATGATGAGAATCATTGACTGGCTGCCTCCACTGGGAATTGAGCCCACAACCCAGGCATGTGTGTGCCCTTACCCAAATCGAACCCAGGAACTTTCAGTCCACAAGACGACACTCTATCCACTGTGAAAAACTGGCTAGAGCTGTTTGTGGTCCTTTCAATCACTCTTTTATTAAATTGCCTTCTGCGATGCTTAACTTTATGTTTCAACTTAGCGAGACCATGATACCAGATACTTGGTTGAACACATTTGGACGTTACATTAAACCTATTATTAAAATGAGTTTAAGTTTCTCTAAAGTTCTTTTTAACATCTAGATCAGTAATTGAGGAAAGCACGTGTCCTAACATGCGTGTGGACTTTATTCAAATAGTTAATCAGTTGAACACTGTAAGAAAATTCCCCGAGGAAGAAAAAATTCTGTCAGCAAATTGCTTTCAGATTCAAGCTTCAAAGTCAGCTCTACCCTGAGCCAGCATCAACTCTACTCACCAATCTACTCTACACCTTTTGGAGAATATATCCTATATAATAAAAGCATACTATGCAAATGGACCGAACAGAATGACAAGTGGCTATGACATGCACTCCAGCTCAATGCAGGAGCTGCCCCCTGGTGGTCAGTGCACTCCCACAGGGGGAGTGCCACTCAACAGGTAGCCAGGCTCATGGCTGGTGAGTGGAGCAAGAGTAGCCGGGAGCCTCTCTCTTGCCTCCTCTGAGAGCAGACCATAAGGAGCAAAGGTCCCAGACTGTGAGAGGGTATAGGCCAGGCTGAGGACATTCCCCACCCCCAATGCATGAATCTCCTGCACTGAGCCTCCAGCATTTGTATAAAATCTTTGCTATCCTGGATTATCCTGGATATCTAGGTGGGTTCTAAATGTATCCCTAGATAATCAGAGTAAGATAGGCAGAAGAGATGAAAGTGTATTAGTCAGGGACCATGTCCCAAGTGAAAATCCTTGACTATGGGGATATATTGTGAGACATTTATGCATAGGAGAGATTTCACTGTTGTGTGTACAGCAGGTCCTTGGGTTACTTCAGAGATCCATTCCTATGGGTGATGTAATGCAATTTTCGCCATAAGTCAGAACCCACCTCCATAACCACATATGTCACTCACATGGAGCACAGACACAGCAGTAATAAAGTGAAACATAAAACAAATTTACAAGAAAGATAATAATTCATGACCTTTACTTGTGGTAAATAAATAAAAAAGGGTAAAGCACATATGTACATATGTCAATATGACGGAACTTTAAAAAAAATAAATAAATGGGCAATGGCAACATAACCATGAAATGATATACGTCAAGTCCGACGCCACCTGACCACCTGAGGACTATCTGCACATCATTGTGTGTACATACTTACACCTAGATGGTACAGCCTATTACAAACCTAGGCTATATGCTATAGCTGATTGCTACTCGGGTACAAGGACGTATAGCATGTTACTGTACAAAGCAACAAAGATTAAGCACAAGAGAAAATGATGCAATCAATAGATTCTGTAAAACATGAGATTGTAGGAGGCTGCTGCCAGCTTAACATAGCATACTGTTTTCTAGTAAATATTTTTTAAATAAAAAAGTATGTTCTAAAATAAACAAGTAGAGTATAGTAAATACATCATAAACCAGTAATGTAATTGCTCATTATCATTATAAATATTATGTTTTGTACAAAATTGAATAGACTACTATAACAATTGGCAGAGTAGGCATGTTGACATCACCAGCGTCACAAGCATGTGAGCAATGCTTTGCACTGTGATCTTATGAAATCTGTCATGTCACTAGAACCTAGAAATTTTTCAGCTCCATTATAAAACTCTGGGACTACCATCCTCTATGCAGTCCAACACTGAGATATGTGGCACATGCCTTTAACTGTAAAACCCTTTTCTATCATGTGAGGTATCAATCATAGCTTCTAAGGATAAACACTTGGATATCTTTAGGAGCCATTATTCAGCCTACCATAGGCAGACTTGAAATATCTCACTCTTTAAAAAAAAATAGTAATAATATTTGTGTCAATCTTAAGTGGAGAATGAAGACTGTCACATTAGTTCTGCATAAGATATATTTAAACTATAACGGAACACCTAATAATCTAGTGTTAATTTTTTTTTAGGGAGACTGATATGCATGAAAATCTCGTGATAACTTTAAATATTTTACTTGATTTTTAAGATATTCAGAAAAATTATAATATGAAATACAGAAAGGTAGGAATCTTTTAAATTATATATTGATAACATTAGCAATTATAGATATAAACTTTTACTTGCTACATCTCATATTCCATAATTATTTAAAATACTTAAATTTTAATTAGATGCCTGGCCACGTAGCTCGGTTGGTTTGAGCCTCGTCCTGATACACTAAGTTGCAGGTTTGATTCTCAGTCAGGGTACATACAAGAATCAACCAATGAACCCTAGCTGGTTTGGCTCAGTGGATAGGATGTCAGCCTATGGACTGAAGGTTCCTGGGTTCGATTCAGGTCAAGGGCAGATGTCTGGGTTGCAGGCTCACTCCTTAAAAGGGGTGTGCAGGAGGCAGCCCATCAATTACTCTTTCTCATCATTCATGTTTCTAGTTCTCTCTCCCTCTTGCTTCCTCTCTGAAGTCAATGAAAATATATTTTTTTAAAAAGAATCAACCAATAAATGCATAGATACATGGAACAACAATGTTTTCTCTCTCCTTCCCTCTCTCAAATCAATCAATAAATAAAATTAAAAATAATTAGGTAGATTTAAACAAACAATAAATCAGATGCATTGTATAACAAATTTTACAAAATGCATTAAAATGTACATGGATTTTTCGGGGGGGGGAAAAACCCACATTTTTTAATAAAAAAAATTTTAAGACTTCATAGACAGAAATAATAGCTAAGTGTAGTGGGATAGTTAATGACAATGAATGAAACAATCATTCTGATGACAAGATTTCATTGGAAAGGCAAATGAAATAGGAAAACTACTCATAGGTCGTCATTCTTCACTTATTTCCTTGAGAAGTATTCCCTCCCTTGCCTGGTCACCAATAGTTGTTTTTTTTGTTTGTTTTGTTTTGTTTTGTCTTTTTTAAAAGAGGAAGGGAGAGGGAGAGAGAGATAGAAACATCAATAATGAGACAGAATCTGATCCGCAGCCTCCTTCATGCCCCACACTGGGGATTGTGCCCCTAACCTGGGCATGTGCCCCAACCAGGAACAGAACCATGACCTCCTGGTTCATAGGCGAACACTCAACTACTGAGCCTTGCTGGCCAGGCACCAATACTAGTTTTAAAAGAACAAAAAGACAATGTGAAGGCTATTCCTGTTTAAGTCCTACTTATTTTGTAAAACTTCTATTTCTCTTAATATAAGTATTAACACTTGAATAAAGTAGCTATTTTGCATTTTGTGCATGCCTAATGTTCTGCAATAATCATTTTATCTAAAGACTTAGATTAAATATTTTAATAATGTGATGTTCTCTAGATTCAGAACTTTATTAAATATTCTATTAATAATTAAGTCAGGTGTTCTTTAATGCATTTATCTTCTTTTTATGTGGTCAAGTAACATTATGCTGTATTTCAAATCCTTATTATTTTTAGAATATAACTGCAATAAAAATTAGCTATAAATCAGTCATTGCTGTGATTCTTTATTTTCTAAGAACTGCATTTTTTGTTTTGTTTTGTATTTCTTTGTTTTACTGGGTTTTATTTTTCAAAAGCCTGGAAAATTGTTAAATCATTTAATCATTTATATACTTTATAAGCCTTATAAAAGGTTGTTTTTGCATGGTTCTGGAAAAGGAGGGGTAAGGGGGTTGATAGCTATGAAGTCGGTTTCATTTGCTTTTTGTAGTTCTAGGCATAGCATTTAAAAATGAATCTTAACCAAACAAATTGTAATATTTATAACTTTTGTTGAACAAAAAGAAAACATAATAGAATGTGTTATGTACCATTATTTGAATATTCTAAAAAGCAAAGCAAAGAGGTTTCCATGCAGAATTAATTAATAACACTATTGTAACAAAAAGTCAATTTACTCTTTCAACCGTAGCATATTTCTGTCAAGCTTCTTACTCAGTCCCATAAAAGATTATGGGGAAGATGAGACAACAATGATAAGCTTATTCATTACCTCTGAAAAGCTGATCTAAGTAAAACAGATATCTAGATCAAATAATACAATGGATTCACTATATTACACTCCTGTGATTTATGAGGAAAATTCCCCTAAATGTTTTTGTATTAAAATTTAAAATTGTTATGCTTAATGTTGAATATGGAACTTCTATTTTTATTAGGTTTCAGATTTAAAAAGCAATATTGAGAGCTCAATTTAAATTGATATCTGGCCGCCAGCCTGATGCAACTTCTAAAATTGAACCAAAATGCCTACAAAAAGAAAAAGAGATGTGGGCTCTCACATATCTAACCCAAACAAAGGCTGCCAGAGCCCATCACCAGAATAGGGTCAGATTATACTGGTAGCTTTAAATTCCAGGAGGTTAAATTCTGTGATACAAAGTGTGACTTACTCATGGATTTCCAGGTGAAACAAAATAGACCTGTGATCCAAAAAGAAGACAAAAGGCATTCAATCCATTCTACCTTGTGTTTGCCTTTGGTTCAAAGACTTTCAGTCTTTTACAACCAAACCCTGGCCATTCATCCCTGCTTTTTACCTACATACGCACATGTGGTGAAAGGTAAGTATTCATTCACTTTCTCCTTCCATTAAAAAAACACACAAAAACCTTTCAGAAATAACTGGACCCTAAATCAGACCGGAAGAAAGCTGAAATGATTGATATCATTCAGGTTTCCAGATACCCTTACTTAAAATGATAACTGGAAATGAAGGTAAAGGAAAACCCCCAACATTGAACAATAAACATAAACTGATTTAATGCTGTTATAAGATCTAAAACGGGATAGAGTTATTCACATTAATATTCTGGTTTTTGTTGTTAAACGAAGGATATGTAACAGCAATCAGGACTAATGAGTAGAATCAATGTAAGTCAATATTTGCTTAGAAAATTTGCAGTTAAGATAAAAATCTCCCTTTTTCAAGAATGAATAAATAGCAAAGAACAACAAGGACACAAATTTAATTACTCTTAGAATTAATACTGTCCTATTATGAATTAAAAAAACAAACTAGAACAAGAAAAACTCTCATGAATAGTGAGATAGGTGAGAAAAGTAAGAATGCACAACACTAAAATGTGAAACAATTAAAATCAGCCTCATAGACAATAAAGTTAGAATTCATAGAGTGTTATATTAAACTATTATAAAATGATATTTAATGACATTCAAAATGCACATAAAAAGGATGAGTGAAAACAATAAAAGTAAAATTAAACATATCAAAAAGAGATAATTGATGCTTAAGTAATTTTTTTTCTTACTGAGAAGGAAAATAAAACTGTATATACCAAGAAAAAAATAAACAAACATAAAATAAAATATTCTAAGTTTCAAAAGAGACATAACAAATTATATTTCAGATTTTTAGGTACTGTCATGACATTCCATAAGAAGGCAAGTTTTATTTCAGTTAAGAAGGATCAATATTTTTTAAAACAACACATTGTAAGCCAAGTTAATGAAATATATTCATGCTTCTTACCCAAACCAAAAATTTGTCCTATATATTAAAAGGCTAATATGCAAATAGACTGAACAGCAGAACAACCAAACAACCAGTCGCTATGATGCATGCTGACCACCAGGAGGCGCATGTGGGACATGGCAGGCATTGGCAGCAGGTGGCAGAGCACAGAAAATGGCAGGCATTAGATACAGTGGGATGGTGGATTAGGTGAGTGGTCGCTGTCATTAGGGAGAGACTCTAGTAGTTACTGAAAATTCTTTGTTCCCATGTGCTATGGTCCTGCCTAGTGTTCTCACCTGCTGCTGGTGTCAGCCATGCTCACACCTATGGCTGGCATTGGAGCCATGGCTTACACCACTGCTGGTGCCTGGCAATGGCCCTGATCACTTGCACTGTCAGGGGGTGCAAGTGGTGGCTGCCAGCCCTGAGCACCCCTGAGGGATTCTCCACCTCCCCCTGCTCCTAAACGGTGATTGGGGCAGCAGCTGCTGCTCACGCCCGCTGATGGTGTCAGCCCTGCTCACACCCCCTGCTGGTGCCAGCCCCAATCGCTCCACACTGTCAATGGTGTGAGCAGGTTTGTCACTGTCAGTTTGTGGGAGTGGTGGCAGTGGAAGCTGGGCTGGCAGCAAACAGGGGACCAAGGGGAAGCCACAGCAGGAGGGGTCATGTGGGGGCATGGAGGATGGGCTGAGACCCACCCCTGTGCCCACCACAGCCTCGTAGCCCATAGTTCCTTTCAAGGTGCACAAATTCATACACTGGACTTCTAGTATTTTAATATTAAGAAAGAAATCAAAATTTCATGAAATAGGAAGAATGTTACCAGAAGAGGATAAAAAGCAGATTGGCTTTAAACTTGTTACATTAAAGCTTAAAATTAAGAATTGCTCAAACAATATTAATAGGGAAATTAGGATTCTAGAATTGTATATTACATCAAGTTGTTAGTCTTCTATGACAACCACATAAAAAAGTTTAGACTTGCCCATTTTGGAGAAGAACAAAAACAAACAAATATTTCATACATGAAGATAAATATTTCAGCAGGCTGAAACTCTATATTTCAGAATAACATAAAGTGGCTTGCAATAAATACAGATACTGCTTACTCTCAGGTTTAAATTAAATGTGAAACAAAGTCTCTAAAACTAAATAAATATACCAAAATAATTTTTGAAATGAGCATTTTATGGACCAGAAAACATTAAAATAATAATAATTCATGTGGGATGTACACTTAGTGCATAAACTAAAGAAAAATATAATTAAATGTCAGAAAAGATAATTTGCAAAAAGAAATTCCCTCTATGTAGGCTTCAGTGTCTAATTCAAATAAATTACAAGTAAGATTTAAAAATAGAATACTAAACCTAGTCTTCCTGCCTGCCTTTTTTATATTTAAGGTATTTTGTAAATCCATTAAATTAGAAGAAGTTGAATGTACAATGATGGGCTATCTATAAAGCAACATATTAAATACTAGAGGCCTGATGCACAGATTCATGCACCAGTGGGGTCCTCAGCCTGGCCTGTACCCTCTGCCAATCCGGGACCCTTCCGAGATTTGTGGATAGCCAGTTTCGGCCAGATCCCCACAGGCCCAATCTAGACAGGAGAGAATTTTGTCCTGGGCATTGAGTGCCTATCTCCTGATGGTCAGTGCACGTCAAAGTGACTGGTTGACCTGTCATTCGGTCATTCAGTCATTTGGTCACTTAGACTTTTATATATATAGATTGATTATGGAAAACTGTTTTTCAGTCCACATTCCATCCTATATTTCTACTACTTTACAAAATTCTTTTGTCTACATTCTTTACTCTAAACATTATTCTAGGTTTTTGTGTTATTGAACAGAATAATACTATATTACCTGATACAGTGAAAACACTTAAAATAGAAATTATAATTCTGGGCCCACTTTCAAGTTTAGATCTCAGAAAACTAATATATATGTGGTTAAAGGTCAATATTACAATGGCAGGTTGTTGCTGATGACAAGGTTTACTTTTCTGATCATCACTTCTGTGATGATGAGAAATATTTCCAGATACCATCACAGTATCACAGATATCTGGAGCTTTTTCATTCCATCAGGAAGGTAAATCTTCCTTCAGTCAGGAAGGGTCAATATAATTGTATTGTGACTAGAACTACAATAATAAGCCATACATAATAACATTGAAATTTTACTTAGCTTATTTGAACTCACTTGAACTTTCTTTATGCATTAGTAGGATCAATTCAAATTTAGTTTCCTTTTTGTTTACTTATTTTAGGGACTTTGAGGTGGAATTATTAAAATAATGTAAGTGAAATAGTCCTAAACTATAAAGCAGTATAAAAGTATTGTTTTTATTAACAATTTAATTGTTAGTAATAGGACAAAGCAGCACTGAATATTATGTTGCATTATCCTATCTAATAAAATAATAATATGCAAATTGAGCAAACCTCTGCTACACCTACAAGCCACACCCACCAGCCAATAAAGAATAAGCATACAAATTAACCCAACCAATATGGCTATAGCCACGGAGAGTGAAGGAGGATTGGGTTTCCCTAGCAATGGAGGAAGCCAAGCTTTCCACCTGCCCTGGCCTGCCTTGGCCTCCGCATAAGGTTACAAAGTTTCGATTATAGAAGATAAATAAATCCTAACAAAAATGGCAGCAGTCATGGAGCTGGAGAGAGCAGGAGGCTTGAGTTGCCCCCAGTGATAGAGGAAACCAAGTTGCTACAGCCCTGGCCTGCCTTGGCCTCTGCTGAAGGCTACAACATTTCAATTATAAATGATAAATAAATCCGAGATGCTAAGACCTCCACTTGTGTCACCAGAAGACATGGCCAGCCTGCAAACCACCAGAGGCTCCTCACCCAGGCTGTCCCACAGCCCAAGGGAACCCCCACCCTGATTTGGCACACCCTTCAGGGCTAACCAGCCGGCCTCCAACCGTAAACCAAGCCTCTATCCTATCTAATCCTATCTAATAAAATAGGGGTGTCAAACTCAATCAGAGAAGGGGCCAAAATCTAAAATCCAGCCTAAATCGCGGGCCGAATGGTTTACTGAACAGTCATAAACTGTCATTGTGATGGAAACGCAGTGGAGTGCAGTGATGACAGCGCGGTGCGGGCCACATTGCAAGGCCTGGCGGGACGGATTTGGCCCGCGGGCCTTGCGTTTGACACATGTGTAATAAAAGAATAATATGCAAATTGACCTCCACTCCAGCACACAAGATGGGTGCCCCTCGGCCGTCAGAGGAGGGAAGTTGGGGGTGACAGGCCTGCAGGGAAGGGCAGTTGTGGGGGACCCAAGCGTGCAGGGGATGATAGGGGCAAACAAACTGTCAAGCAGTTAGACATCAATCAGTGATTAGGTGGGTGATCAGACTGGCAAGCAGAAGCAGTTAGGGGCAATCAGGAAGGCAGGCAGACAAGCAGTTGGGAGCCAGCTATCCTGGATTGTGAGAGGGATGTCTGACTGCTGTTTAGGCCCAATCCTACCTTTCCAGAGGTTATCTAAACCCTGACAGTGTGAGACATTAAAGCACAAATATACCTGGAACACTCAAGAAGCCATTGTCTTCTTTGCCTTCCTTAGTTCAAAGAATCCCCGATGGCTTTCTTTAGTCTTCTTTACAGTGGTCAGCAATCTAGGATGCTTGCACCTAACTATCTCTCCTCTCTTCTTCACTTGGGTTAGTCTTATTTAGAGTTGTTAGAGCTCGCTCAGCTTTCACTGGCTCTATTTCCTTTTGCACAGTCATCTCCCCTAAACAAAATCGTGACATATTTAATTCACTCTTGTGTCTGTATCTCAGAGAATACAAAGTAAAACAGAGCAGTGAAACATAACCCTCTTAAGGGAAAAAATGTTTAAAATAGTAAGAAACAGAAAATTATTCAAGTTTATTCAGTTATTCAAGATGAACATTATAGTGATGAGATAGATTCATTTTAACTAATTAAGTTTTCATGATAACAACTGTAATGCATATTTATTATCAAGAACTTGGACAGAAAAGGCCAACAATATCAAGAAAGAGAGCTGTGATTAACATTTTGGTGCATTTAATTAGTCTTTTTTTAATGCATGAATCTTTTTTAACTTTAGTTTATAGTAGAAAGAATATATTTTCCTGAAATATGTTTAGCAGTGGACTGCAGTGAAAGAGATACAAGAAGATTTGAGAAAAGCAGTGTACCAGAGGTGAGAGATTTTATATTGCTTCTTTTTTAAATTTCATTTGTAAGGTTTACTAATAATTCTGTTCTTTATAGATTTGATCATCATAATCATATTCAAAATTTAGAAAAAGATATGAAGAGAAGTGGTAAAAAATGTTATTTACATCTCATGAGTTCTGAATAATAACTTTGTAATGTATATTAAAGTTATTTCTAGTCGTTAAGAAGAGTAGGTTCAAGTTTGTAGAGAGAAGTATTATGGAAATGTTAGATGTTCTGTTGGTAAAATTATGACATTTGTGTTGAACTGTCAATAACAACAAAAAAGTTCCTAAAAGTTATGCAGAAGATATATATAAATTTAAGTTTGTTATATGACTGTTAATTATTCTATAAATAATATTTAGATTGACTTCTTCAAATAAAATATTCATTCTAACTCCAATATTATGATTGTTTTAAGAATAAATTGGTTGATTATGTTCCCTAATCAATGTAATCTTTAAATGACTCAGAAATATATATTAAAAAACAAAAATATATGGTTGTGTGATAACAATTTTCTATCCTTTAGGTAAAATTAATGCACAGTTGAATATTTTATTTATAGCAAACATTTTCTTAAAATAGCTAATACTAATATTTTTATACTCAATGAAGTATAATCTGAATATCCAAGTATGATTAGACCTGAAAACATATACAATGTTCAAATTAAAAAATTAATGCAAATTAGAATAATCCTGGTGATATATACAAACTATTCTGTGGGGGTCAGTATTATGAAGAATGTAAGCTTTCTTCTCAGTCAGATTTATGTCTTTTCTAAACAAATATTTTTTTTTCTGTCATTTTGGCATTAGAAGTCATCTTTCATTTTTGAATTGAGAGTCATAAATTTTGGGATGAATTTTAAATCCCCTCAACACTGACATCTACTGAGTCCTTTTATTTGAGGAATGAGCTTGCAGCTTGAAAGTGTAATAACTAAAATAAATGAATCTTGCAAGCCTTTAACAGCCTTTTGAAAATTTGGCTTTCCTCAGTGTAGAAATGCCATTCCCCTGATTGAGCACAAACAGGGAATGTGAGAAAAGTATATAGGTTTTTTTTCCCCTAATACTCTAAATCTAAAAACTCCATTGTTTAAAAATATGGCACTTTGCTGACCTTGACTTTGATATCTCTGCTTTTTCTTAAGTTGGATTCTTGACTCTATTGGTGTGGAGTTTTTTTGTTTGTTTGTTGCTGGTTTTTTTGTTTTGTTTTGTTTTGTTTTTTGTTTTTTTTGTGTGTGTTTTTTTTTTTGTGTGTGTGTGTGTGTGTGTGTGTGTGTGTGTAAAATGTTATTTATTTTTGCCACATATAAGGAAAAATATCTCCATAAGTTAATTTAACAGAAAGAATTGAATATAAAGAAATGGTTAAACAAGAAGAGAAAAAAGAAAAAAAAAAAGAAAAAAAAAGAAAAACAAACAAACAAACAAAAAAACACACACAAGAATCCTGAGGTAACACTGAGATAATAGTGGTGAGAGGAGGTCGAGCCTGTAAGATTGAGTGAATTTAGGGGTAAGGTGGCTGCTTCAGGAGCCTAGAACATAGAATAGGTTCCCACAGGGTTGAGGTCCAGGTCTCTGGGAACACAGGACTGCCCAGGGGAGTTGGCCCTGCAGAGGGTACATGGTGAGAAAGATTTTGCCAGTTTTCTAGCAGCAAGTGCTAGAGCTCTCTGCTGCTGCTGGGAGGAAGTGCTCCTGTTAGGGTGATGCTGACAAGAGCTGAAAACAAGCAGGGATGAGTCAAGCCTCCTGCTTCATCTTGCCTTCAGATCTCTGATTGGCAGGTAGACAAGAGGGAAAAGAGAAATCTTTCTCGCAGAGCCCAAGACCCAGCATCACCAAGTAAAAGCCCAGAGGATAGATTTGAGCTAAAAGGCAATGGCTTAATAACTTTATCCAATTCTTTTGAGTTATTACTTTTATTATTCCCTGTTTAAAGTAATAAAGCACAGTTTGTTTTTTCTGCTCAGGCTTTAGTAAAAGAGATCTTTCTATGTCACCTTTGTTGTTTCAGGATTTCCATTAATCTACTCTGGAGCTGCTCATTAAATTATACCTGGCTTTATTTTTTTATATATTTAACATTTATCTTGTTTATTTGTTTATCTTCTTTCTAAATGAAAACCATTGAAAAATGTGAGTCTAAGCAATTAAATTTGGAAGCTCCTGCTGTATTTCCTGGGTATTCTTTTCCCCTCTGGCATGCAAAGGAACACTTTGAAGCTTTTACCCATTCACAAGTATTACAAAGTATAAAGTTTAGGGGGGAAAATAGACTCTGCCCTGGGAGGAAAACCAGGATTGGTGTTTTTCTCTTCATTAGTGTCACTCATATTAATTCTGACCTTCAAAATTCTGGATTTACTTGCTTACCCCTTGTCATACATACTCAGCTGCTTTCCCTGTGTTTGGATACAGTCTTCTTGCCCCTATAGTATTTAAATTATTCTTTCTCCCATGTTACTCCGTTGGAAATTCAGAATTTCCCTTTTTGTGTCTTCCAGTCCTCTGTTTAATCACTTTATCCCAGGCCTCTCCTACATCTATCTACTCACTCCGCCATAACCGTAATGAGAAAGAGCAATTTGCTTGCCACTCAATTAGGCAAATGTTTAATTGATTTCTTAGCACTTTCAAGTAGCTATGTTCCTATAAGAATTTTTTTCCCATTATTCCATAGCTAATATATTTCTTATCTTGTGGAAAAGCAGAATTGCAAGGGCAAGTAAATCACCATAATGCTACCGATGCACATAAAACAATTGATAATTTTTGCCCTAGTCAAAAATAAACCTCTTTCTGTTTTCATAAAAAAGAAGCCACATACCCTCTATCAGATATTTAGTGTAGGAGACACTAATCCTATATAATAAAAGGCTAATATGCAAATTGACCAAATGGCAGAATGACCAGTCCTATGACACACACTGACTACAGGGGGCAGACATTCAATGCAGGAGCTGCCCGCTGGTGGTCAGTGTGCTCCCATATGGGGAACACTGCTCAGCCAGAAGCCAGGCTCATGGCTGGCGAGCTGGCCAGCACAGCTGCTATTGTGGGAGCCTCTCTCAAATCCACTACAGCGCTAAGGATGTCTGACTGAAGACTTAGGCCCGCTTCCAGACTGAGACTGCTAGAGGGTGCAGGCCAGGATGAGGGACACCCCAGGCCCTCCCACATACACATAACTGAGTGCCCGAATCTCATGCACTGGGCTTCTAGTGATTGAATAAAACTCAAACCAAACTTAGTAAATATTTTTATTTAGGTATATTTTTGCATTGGTTTATTTGCAATGACCTTAGTATTTTTTCATTTTACTTACCTAGGTTTTGCTGGTAAAACTTGTATTAATGGACACGTTTTACCAAAAGATAAGATTATTTTTAAATGGAGAGTAATCTCTTAGTGTGCATGTGTTTGTACATGATAATTGTATGATTGCATTAAATAATGCATGTTAGACATTTAAGCTGTCATATTTGCTTTCTATTGTAGTTTTTTCAGTGCTGTGTGTTAGACTGCTGTATTCACCTATAAATGTTTGTCAGGTAAATTTACTCATTAAACCTTAAATATATGATACTTTAAAGCAGCATGGAATGTAGCAGCCATTGATCATAGATCATGGTCTAAATAGGCAGAGGATTAAGTATTCAATGAATGTGAGATCTCTGCTATAGATATTAAGTTGGAATTCATTTCTCTTTTTTATTTTTACCTGTAGTATCTTTACCTACTAATAAACTATTTTTGGCTGTTCTGAACGTGATTTACAATATTTTGTTTACTAGTCTTTCCCTACAACAATAACCATATCTGATATTTCCCACAACTTCTTATAACTTTCCATACCCATACTCAACATTTGTTAGCATTAGCTGCAAGAAGACAAGACATTACAGGACTATTTAGGATTCTTGGAGATTTTTCTATTTTTATACATGAATTATAGAGTACTATATAATCGGTAGCATCTATAATAGGGGTGTCGAACTCAATCAGAGAAGGGGCCAAAATCTAAAATCCAGCCTAAATCGCGGGCCGAATGGTTTACTGAACAGTCATAAACTGTCATTGTGATGGAAACGCAGTGGAGTGCAGTGATGACAGCGCGGTGCGGGCCACATTGCAAGGCCTGGCGGGACGGATTTGGCCCGCGGGCCTTGTGTTTGACACATGTGATCTATAACTACAAAATTGCTTGCCTATTTAGAATAGTTTGTTATGTTTAAATAATTTTAAAAACCTGCTATTGAAAGGAACATTGTTGATCTAAATGTTTGATTTTCCTATTCTATATCTTAGACTGACTAAAATGTTCATATTAGAAAAAACATTTGCATATACTAACAAACTTCTGAACTTATAACATAATCAGATAGTTTATTTAACCAATTCAAGTAATACTAAATTAGATAGTGTTTATAATAGCAATCACCATTTTTAGCAATTTACATAAGTAAATTCATTTAGTCCTCTGGACCAACCTTGAGAGGTAAATACTATTATTATCCACATTTTGCATATGCAAATACTGGTTCTGTGGGGGCATATTTGAATCAAGAAGTCCAGCCTAAGAGTCCATGCCACTAACCATTGCATAATATATCTTTTCTTAAAGTAATCAAATAGGGAAACAGAAAAAGTAGAGTTTAAAAATAAAAGGGTATCAGAGAACCAGACTGTAGAACTCTCTCTGCCCTGTGCCTTCTACTGGGCCCTATGCCTCAGCAATAGTCAGTGAGTGAAAGATTTATGACCAAAATTCTCCTTGTTCCCAATAAACACTATCATGGGAATTCAGATTTCCAAATATTTTGCTTTAACTCTCACCTGCAAAAATACCAATTTTGAATAGTATTGGTAGCAAGCCTCTGTGAAGATCACAGAATACAGGTAGAGAAACAACCAGGAGAGACAAGTAAGCATATTTCTATCCTACAACAAAGTCCTGTAGATTTTAGATGTTTCTATAATTTACTTTTGTGTATAATAAAAGCAAATTAGGCTCATGTTGCTTTTATTGACTTAGGCCTTAATGGAACTGCCACTTTTCAATAGAACTTCACATAGGTGTCCAATTAACTATTCTCTTAGCCAGGAGATTACTGCGCAACCTTACCCTAGACCAGTGGTCGGCAAACTCATTAGTCAACAGAACCAAATATCAACAGTATAACGATTGAAATTTCTTTTGAGAGCCAAATTTTTAAAATTAAACTTCTTCTAATGCCACTTCTTCAAAATAGACTCACCCAGGTCATGGTATTTTATGGAAGAGCTACACTTAAGGGGCCAAAGAGCCACATGTGGTTTGCGAGCCACAGATTGTTGACCACGGCCCTAGACCATTTGTTTAATGTTTCTTGTCATGTGACAGGACTTATCTGATTACCAGAAGCAAAGCAAACAAGTCACGATGACCAGAACAACCCTTCATGCGTCCTTAATAAATGCTACTCTCATGATTCTAAGTTTTAAATATAACATTATCAAAAATAATTGCTATATTTCCCATTGACTATATAGATAAATACACATACTGTATATACAGATATAATTACAATTATCATTTGATTTATTTTTCCATCATACTGATATATGGAGGAGAAGGTTGCAAAGGTTAATATGGAATCTCTCTTATTAATTATTTCAGGTGAAAATTGTATTACTGCTAATGAATGGTTACATAATTTAGTAATTAGAATTTAACAGGTCAACACACGCTTTTATGGCTTTAAAGAACCAGAAGGTTTTTTTTGTTTGTTTGTTTCTCTTCATCATTCTCTGTCTCTCTCTCTGTATCTATACTTTTCTTTAAAGTATTGTATACCAACATCCACCAATTATATATATATATATATATATATATATATATATATATATGTATTTGCATTCAATAAATCATATAGAATTTGTGAAATTTTACATGTATTTCTGACATTCATTACAATGTGTAGAGTTTAGAAGTTAGTCACTGAGATTGTCCATATTTATATGAATTACTGAAATCATACACAATTATCCCCAGACTTTAAATGAGCACTTAGATACTCTCACCTATGTATCATTGGAATTAAAATAAGAAGCATATAATGATTTATATATATAGATTTATTATTAGAACAATCTTTAAATAATTTTTTGAAAGGAAGAACCTTCTCTACAGATACATGTATATGTGTCTAGATAAATTCATGTCCTTATATATAAATGGTTTAATTTCTGAAAATCACAATTAAGTTTGAGTTTATAAGTGCACCTAATATTCTCTGAAAATATAGTGCAGCTTAACAGTAAAGAAAGCTCCTTCATGTTAATTATCTATCCACAGTTTTTCTATAGCACAAATGAAAATCAAACATTAGGAGGGTCTAGATGAGCTCCTAAGACTGACATCTGTCCTATAGCAACTAAAATAAGTTTAAGTGCACATATGAAGTTTTATTTATTATTTCATTGTTTTTTTTAGTGCTATAATTTGCACAAGGAGTGCTTTTTAATTTTTTTATGTTATTATTATTATTTTTTTTTACGGAGAGGAAGGGTGAGGATAGAGTGTTATAAACATCAATGAGAGAGAAACAACAAATAGCTACCTCCTGTACACCCCCTACTGGGGATGTGCCTTCAACCAAGGTACATGCCCTTGACCAGAATTGAACATGAGATCCTTTAGTCTAAACGCAGGATGACGCTCTATTCACTGAGCCAAACTGGTTAGGGCAGTGGTCAGCAACCTGCTGCTCACTAGCCACATGTGGTTCTTTGGCCCCTTGAGTTTTTAGCAAAGTCCAGCTTAGGAGTATCCTAATTAAGTTAATAAAAATGTTGTTTAAGTTTATTGTTTAAGTTTAAAAAATGTGACTCTCAAAAGAAATTTCAATCATTGTACTGTTAATATTTGGTTCCGTTGACTAATGAGTTTGCCAACCACTGGGTTAGGGCAAGGAGTGCTTTTTATATGAATATCTTTGTATTCTTACATATGAAAGATGATTTGTTGATAATATTAGGCAAGTGGGTAGATTTATAGCTATATTATGCAATAGAGTCTGCTGAGCTGTAAAAATCATAATAATTAAAATGTATGGTTTACTATTTCTTAATTCTGTCAATAAGAGTGTCAAATATAGTTATAATTTTGGCACAGAAATACATTAGCAGTTATATCTATATTTCCTCAAACAAGAGCTATATTTAGATGTCCTGCTTTGGGTATTTAAAGACTTATTTAAATTTTAATTACTTCTTTTTAACTTTCTATTTTGAAAGCAATTACTTTTCACAAGAGAATGTAATTTGATTTTTGTCAGAAATAAATAGAATTAAAGAACCTAAGTGTGAACTTTCTTTGGAACTATCAATTCAAAGTTAAGCTTATTGAAATGACTTGCCAGTTTCTTACTTTCACATTCCACAAAAACGTGCTGATGGGTATAAATTTCATTCAGAGGAAAAAGCCAACTTCTAAAAATTGTTTTTATAAATTCTCCTGTGAGACTCTAATGACTATATGGTTATCTAAGATATATTATGTCCCAAAGACACATCTTACTGTTCTTCTGATACCTAAGATACACTTTTTCATTATGGAAAGTTTTTAAAAGTTATTTAAAAATATTTTAAGTCAACAAGCCTTCATTTATTTTTAAATCTTTATTAAAAGCATGGAATCTCTCCCTTTCAGTCTTCCTATCCAAGCTGCTCTATAGAATTTTTTGAACAAAAAATAAAATATTGCTTTAGCATGGGAGCTAAAGACAGGACTCAAAGTTTAAGGTGAATAAGTGATAAAAAGGCCAAATATTCTAAACATGGTTTTAGAAAAGTATTGTACATGAGGGTCAAACTTATGTATTGAGTATAAAATGTTATTAACAAACTTTAGTCACAGCTAGCATAACATTTTATGCTACAGTGACTAAAATAAAATTGAAAGTAGTGTAGGGGAAGAAAATGCTAAAAGCATGAGTATTGTGTTGTTTTTCTCCTAAAAATCTAAGAGAAAGAAGCTTAAAACAAAAACAAAATCATATAGAGTGTTGAGACTTGTAATTGATGGCAAACATCTCATTATAGGTATATATAACTTATAAGAAAAGTATATTGGTATCTTCCTTGCACCAGAGCACCTCATGCTAAGAATCCATGGACCTTTTTCATGTTGAGAGGCTTAACTTCAAAATATCAACAACAGGCATCAGGCGATAAAGAGCTGGAAATCAGAACTGTATTCACGATAATGAATTTTTACCATATATATGAAATTTTATCTCAATGATTTAATTTGCATTATCTGGAGCATTAGTGATGTTAAACAAATTTTCTGTCTAATTTTTTACTTTCCCTTTTTGTGAATACTCATTTTTTATATTTTTCTCCTTTATTTAACTGGGTTGTTTTTCCTTTTGATTTGTTTTAGTGGTATTATGGAGTTGAAATCAATCTTTCTCTTATAGAGTTGTAGAAATTCTTTATAAATATTTCATAGTAATTATTTTAGAGTTTTGCTAACTTCCACCAATTGTAACATCTTTGAACTTTATTTACACTGTCCTCTGTTGACCAGAAATGGTTTCTTATTTTATTATAGTTTAGTTTAAAGTGCTACTTTTACTGTTTTTAAAGACACAAATCCATAGAAAAACCCACAATAGGAGGTATGAAGGCATAAAACAGATATGGACTTTAAGAGGCTTTATGTCTAATAAAGACTTCATATAAAATTTAAAATAATAGGAATAAATTGCATGGTTCTCCATGACAAGTTAGTATACATAGCCTCAAGATTAATGTTGCAAAAAGAATAACTTTAACATTTTATTAATATGTTGCAAATATTTGTGATCAAATTATGAAAGTCATTTTATGATAATCATATTAAGAAGAGAAATATTATCATATAGAGAGCTAGTATTAACCTGCCATAAACACTATTCTTGTTACTAAATTAAATGTCTCCCATATATGCTTGCAGATTAGTGGAATAGTCAAGACAATAAACATACCAATTCTTACACTGTGCTAAAAGAATATTCAATAATAACTTTTGCTTATTCAGATTCTCATAATTTTGATAGCTCTATACATATTTCCCCCCACAAAAGTTTAGTTACTAATGATTAACCTCCATGACATATGGAAGTTTTCCCTGAATGTCTGTCTTTGTTAGTGCTGTAACATCAATGACTGGTATAGTTTGTCAAGTTTTTGATAGGATATCATGATGACATAATCATGTTTTTTCTTTTTCCATATTTTAACTGGGACCCCAGTGCATGAAATTTGTGCATGGGTGGGGTCCATAGCCCTGTCTGGTGATCAGGACCAATCAGGGCCTTCCAGACACTGGCCAGGGCCTTCGTTCATTCACACTTCACCTCGTGGTCAGTGCATGTCATAGCAAGTGATCAAATTCCCAAGGGGACAGTTTGCATATTAGCCTTTTATTATATAGTATAGCAAAGTTTATTACAATAATAGGTTTGCCTACCAATTAAAAACCTTGCCTTTGAAATAGAACAAAAATTTAAACCTATGTGATCAGATTTTATTATTCTTTAAAATATATTAATAAGGTTTAAAGGGAAGGTTGAATAGGTCAGGCTCAGGGGAATTATAGAGCACTTGTTAACTCTAACATATAAAATTTAAAATATGTATTTAAGAAGTTAAGGAATCCCAGATTAGAATATAGAATTTTACAAAACAATCTAAATACATTAAAAATATATGAAAGAGTTTCACCAAATAGGGTTGGGAATAAGGTGTTATCCTAAGTAACTTTGGGTATAAGTAGTATCAGTAAGACTAAAGACAAAAGGTTCTTAATCATGACATCTAGTGGGTAAATCTGCTTTCAATGGAAGCGTGGGCTACATTTCTGAAAACAGTAGACCTGTGTGCTGGAAATAAATAAATAAATAAATAAAAATAAATAAATGGCAAATAGAAGGGGCCAGTTTTCTTACTTTTGGATGAGGACTTTACAAAGAAATACAAGACATAATTATGAAAACATATCTACCTTACTGAACATACAAATTATTACATATATAAATATAGGTTAGTATATGCATATCAACCTCTGTCAGCTAGAAGGCCTGAAGTTGTAAGGAGGATAATGGATACCCAGAACTTGGTTTCTAATGTTATTCTCCAATAAAAAGAATAAGGGCTAATTAGATGAATGCCTGATTCTAAGATTGAGGAAAGAAAAATAGAAGATAAATCTGTAGCGTTTTATAGTATCAGCAAGGGAGAAAGTGTTCAACACCCATACACAAACACATATAAACACACATACATAAATGATAGGAGTATGTTAAAATACGTGAAAGTAATCAAAATATGTGAATAAAATAAAATCAAGTTATAAAGCAAACTATAAATACATGTTCACAAGTCTATACTCATCTATACTAATAAAAGGGTAATATGTTAATTAGCCCAGGAGACCTTCTGGACATCTTTCTGGACAAACCCATGGTGGTGGGGCTGAGGCAGAGGCAGTTAGGGAAGAACAGGCCAGGAGGGGAGGGCAGTCAGGGGTAATCAGGCTGTCAGGGGAGCAGTTGGAGTTGGAGGCAAGCAGGCCAGAAGTTGGCGGCAGTTGGGGCAGATCAGGCCAGCAGGGGGACAGTTGGGGGCAAGCAGGCAGAGTGGTTAGGGGCCATCAGGCAGGCAGATAAGCTGTTAGGAGCCAGTGGTCCTGGATTGCAAGAGGGATCGGGTTTAAACCTGCAGTTGAACATCCTTGAGGGTTCCCAGATTGGAGAAGGTGCAGGAATTTCATGCACTGGGCCACTGGTTGAATAAATATACTGATAGGGAATAGTTAAATATCTCATTCAGAAGAATACCAAAAATTTACATAGATAAGGGTATGGATATTTCACTCTCAAGGAAGAGGAGCATATGACCATACATACCCTTTCTGTATGAGCATTTGCATAATTACCTCTTTCTTTGAGTTCAGTGGGAAAGGGAGAAAAAGAGTAAATTTTTTTTTTGAGAGAAACCTATAAAACACTGTTTTAAGATCAAGGTAACTAACATCAATAGTAATGTCATGCTGATAGTAAGAATCCTTGATATAATATGATGAGAATGACAATTTTACCTCTGTGCTTTTCCATCCCAAAACATATTTGCCCATTTAATCATAAGGAAATCATCAGATAGCTCCCAATACAGAGACATTCTATGAAATACCTGATCAGTAATCCTCAAAACTGTCAAGGACATAAAATTCAGGGAAACACTGCATATCAGTCTTAAGCAAAGGAAACTAAACTAAAGGAAGTTCCAAATAAAGGGAGATCTGTCTCTTAAATTTCATGTTGTAGCCTGAATGGGATATTGAAATAGAAAAGCAACATTAATTAAAAACTACATATGGAAGTCTAAATAAAGCATGGGCTTTTGTTAATAATTATATATCATTACTGGTTCATTAAATATATTTCATTAAATCACGTATGTACCATGTTAATGTAAGATGATAATAATAGAGAAAACTGGGTTGGGTGTATAGGAACTCTCTCTATTATCTTCATAATAATTCTGCAAAACTAAAATTGTTATAATAAATTTATTGACAAAATTATCAACAATAGGCAATATATTCTGTTTTATATGTTTAATAAAAATATAATATATTTTAATATTCTTAAATAGCATTAAATCCAAGGGGATATTTCTGCTATATAAATACAACATTAAAACAAGTTCCTTAAAATTCATTTAAAACGAAGTTACTATTATTAATTTCTTTATATCAAGCCTGGATCTCCCAGTGGTTGTTTACCTCAGATAATTTTTCACATTATTCTCCAGTATTAATCTGAATTGCATGGTCTTTTTTCACAATGTTTATGATAAAGGTCAGCAATCTTCCTCTGTAAAAAGCCAGGTAGTAAATAGTTCAAGCTTTGCAGGTCATACAGTGTCCGCTGTAAATACTTAATTCTGATATTGAAACTTAAAAGCAACTACAGACAATATGTGAACAAATGAGTGTTGTGTCCAATAAAGTTTTATTTTCAAAAACACATGGCTGGCTGGATTTGGTCTGGAGGCCACAATTTGCCAATTAATATTTGTTTGTTTGTTTGTTTGTGTTTTTTAGAGAAAAAGAGGAAAGGAGAGGGAGAGAAAGAAACAATGTGAAAGCAAAACAGCTACCAGCTGCCTCCTCAGGCATGTGAGCTTATTGGGAATCCAACTGGCAATCTTTCAGTGCATGGAGTTACCCAACCAATGGGCCAGGAAGCCAATACTTGATATATGGAATAATTGTTTATATCTCTTAATTTAGATATTACACCTTTCCTTTAAAAAGTGCTATCTCTTTTTTGTTGTTGTTATTTAAATCTTTATTGCTGAAAGTATTATAGATCTCCCCCTTTTTGCTCTTATTACTCCCTCCACCCAGTTCCCACTCTGGCCAAAGCCTTCACCTCCCTATTGTTTGTGTGCATAAGTAGTGCATATATGCATATTTTCTTTGGTTAATCTCTTCTGCCCCTTCTTACCTCCTTTCCTCTAAGATTCCTCAGTATGTTTCATGTTTCCAGCCCCTAGTTCTATTTTATTCATCAATTTATTTTGTCCATTATATTCCTTGTTTATTTTTATTTTTAGATTTGTTTGTTGATGTAATGTATTAAAGTATTGTCTCTTTAAAGCATTGTGGTGATAAGTATCTGTACAGTAAACATATAATTTTGAAATGTAGTCTTTAGTTTTTAAATATGTATTGTACAAAATGCAGTACAGAGAAAAAGTCTGAGTCTGGGGCCTAGAGAATTCAAAAACTGTTATCGGACTCACTAAAAGTTTTCACAACTAGTGGTAAATTTTTAGATTTTTTTATTTTTTAATATAATAATAATGTTTTACCAGGTGTCTAGATTAAATCCATGTATATGATTTAGTCTAGTCCTTCATTTTACAAAAAAATAAAAAATAAAATAAAATAAACTGAGCCTGAGAAAAGTGTTGTTAAAACACTATTCAAAGCATTTGGAAAAGTTATTCTATAATTCTCTAGATTTTGTATTTATTTTATTTGAAGTGTTATGCAATCAATGCCAAGGGCACTCTGAAACTGACATTTACTATCTCTGCTGCTTCATGGTTTTGTGAAAATTGAAGAAGTTTTTCTTCATGGTTTTAAAATATGTAGTAGATTACTTAACTAGGAAAGGTAAGTTAAGTTAATGTAGAAAAGCGTAACCACCTCATAAAACTTAAGAAAATGCAGGAATTTCTACTCTTAAGTTAGCATCACATGTTATGCAGTCCAAAAGCAAACATAGTGTGGAGAGAATACTGAGCTAAGAATCACAGATATTGAATTCTAGACATCTCAAATGTGACTTTGAATAAGTTCTCAAAATTAATCTATAAATTGAAGTATTTGGTGATAACCACAGGTTCCCTCTCTGATATAACCTAAATGTGATATATTTTATTTTTTATAAATCAGTACCTTTAGTCCTTGTTGGTTTGGCCCAGTGGATAGAGCATCGGCCTGTGCACTGAAGGTTTGATTCCTGTCAAGGGCTCAGTTGTAGGCTCCTGGCCCTGGTCAGGGACTAATGGATGTGTCTCTCTCACACTGGGGTTTCTCTTTGTCTCTCCCTCTCCCTTCCACTCTCTCTAAAAATTGATGGGAAAAATATCCTCTGGTGAGGATTAAAAGAATAAAAATATTAAATAAATAAATAAATAAATAAATAAATGACTTTATATATGCTACAACCGACTGTAGCATTAAATTTTTAATATTATGTCTTATAATATGGTCCCAACAGTTCTGAAACAAAAAGAAAACAAATAAAAATAGTATGATTTGAGTAGTTTAAAAAAAGTCTTTGGATTCAAATCAGATTTGTTTTTAAAATATGGGCTGGTAAACTAGTAAAGAAAAAGTATAATGGACATATTAAAGAATGAAAAAAATCCTGAGCCTCGAATTTTAACTCACAAATCAAAAATTTGCATTTTGAATGATATGTTTAAAACAAAACTTACATAAAACTAAATTTGATTTATTTTGTGCATTTGAAATCAGGATTTTATCATTATACTTATACTTCAGTGAGAAATACAATAAATTTTGACCAGTGCAGAAAATCTCTCAGTTTTCCTAAACATATGTTTTGGAGGATTGAATACAGAGTGATCTCTATATAGTATGTGATGCTTTGGAAAAGCTCTGAGAAATCCTTTGAGTGTTTTCAATAAGACAGTGAAACTGACTCTTAGGATCATAAGAGAAACAAAGACTCTTATTGTCCTTGCAACAGAGGTACGCATAGCCACAAGACTTGGCTGAAAATAATATCCTGCTTTGTTGTGTGAGACCTCCCTCAATCTCTAAGCTCTGTCATATGATCACCAGTACGCTGAATGAGTTAGACATGTCATTTGGCTCTTGATTTAGGCCAATTACTTGGACTCTAAAGAGGGCACAGATAGACAGCTGAATTTCAGGGGTGGAGGGGGGGCAGTCACACAATAAACAGAATGTGGCCTTAGTTTGGGGGAACACAAGGGCTTCTTAAAAGATGAAAATTGGTGGTACATAGGAAGCTTAGAAAAATATGTAGCCCCGATTTCTCTCTCCAGTGTTTTCTGCAGTTTCCATTGTGTTTTGTGTTCTGCATAACCCAGTGACCTCTAAACACTGTAAACAGCACATAGAACGTTCCCCTCTTCTCTGGGTGGATGACTGCTCTCCTTTCATCTTGAAAGGTCCTGGGGTATGAGTTGGAGAAGCACATCACTTTGCTCTGAGTGTCCCCTCTGTTTTGAAGTGATCTGTGTGTTTGCTTTATAAATGGTGGCCTGTCTCCAAACAAATGGGAAATGTATTAATAATCTTCCTGTGTCTAAACCAGTTTTGAGTAGAAACAAAACAAAGTTAAATAGTCATTGGGATTGAAATATTTCAAAATGTATATTTTTTATGATTCAACAATTATTAGGTTATTAAAAATTTTAGTGGGAAATTGATAAAGCAAATTATATGGTATAATGCTAGAGTGGAAGTTTATCAAATAAATAGGATAAAGTTAAGATTTAGGTGAAAATCATAGGTGCTTATGTTGTATGTTTCACATTCTGTGAAATTATATCCTTAAAGCAGAATCTAATCTTTTGTGGAAACTCAGAAATGCAATAGCATGTTTATAAAAAAAAAAAAAAAGTGGAAAACCATGAAATAATTTGTCATAATTGTTTTCAGTGTGGAGATTATCCTCTGACTTCATATTTTAAATCTTAAAATTTTTAAAAAATCAACACTGAAAATGTATAAGATATACTATACCTTAGCATGGAGATGGCCAAGCCAGAATAGGATAGACCAATGTTCGGCAAACCACAGCTCGCAAGCCACATGTGGCTCTTTGGCCCCTTGAGTGTGGCTCAGCATTAGAACCACTTCTTCAAAATAGACTCCCAGGCCGAAAACCAACTTCTGCGCATGGGCCATGAAGTTTCAATCATACCGTATGTGCATGCCCACATGTGGTATTTTGTGGAAGAGCCACACTCAAGGGATTAATGGTATTTTGCCGACCACTGGGATAAACAGTTGCATGCAAGAATGCTATGGGTAGCTAAACCAGTTTGGCTCAGTGGATAGAACGTCAACCTGCAGACTAAAAGGTCAATTCTGGTCAAGGGCATGTATATTGGTTGCGGGCACATCCCCAGTATGGGGTGTGCAAGAGGCAGCTGATCAATCATTCTCTCTCATCAATGTTTCTAAATCTCTACCCCTCTCTCTTCCTCTCTGTAAAAAAATCGATAAAATATATATTTTTTAAAAAGAATGCGATGGGTAATTAACAGATGTTTAATAAATTCAGAATCATAACTCTAGATATAATCATTGGAGTAGGTAATGTTAGAAAGAACAAAATTAGTAAAATATAATTTGAATATTTTATGTTCATAAAAATAATTTTAGGAAATAATTTACTCTAAGACATATTAGAAAATAAAAATGAAGATAATTGTGACTAATTCAGATATTAATGATTGACCAGCTGATTGAAAAGGAAACAAGAGAATTCTTTATCAATATCAAGTCTTTGGAGGAAAGGGAACATATTCATACTGGAAAAAAAAAAACACATTTTTTTCAAAGTAAAAATGAGATAATTAGAATGGAGTTTAATTCAGTATGACTGGCATTCTTATAAAAAGAGATATTTGGAGACAGAAACAGACATAGAAGGAAGACAATGTGAATACAGGGAGAAGATGACCAGAAGACTGGAATACTGCATTTGTAAGTCATAGAACATTAAAAAAAAAAATTGCTCACAACCAGAAGGAAGGATTTTCCCTCTACTAATTCAGAGGAAGCACAGACCTAGTCAACACCTCAATGTTGGACTTCTGTCCTCTAGAACTGTGAGGCAATAAGCTTCTCTTGTTCTAAGAAATGTCTGTTCAAATCCTTTGCCTATTTTTAAGTTGTATTATTTGGGTTTTGCTATTGAGTTTTAGAATTTTCTTATATATTAACCAGATAAATGATTTGCAAATATTTTCTGCCATTTCAGAAGTTGCCTTTTCCCTTTATTGAGGTTTCTTTTTCTATTCAGATATTTTTAGTTTGATATACTGCCATTTGTCTGTTTTGTGCCAGTTGCCTGTGCTTTTGGTGTCATATCCAAAATATCATTGTCAATACTAATATTATATAGTTTATCCTCTATGTTTTCTTTTGGGAGTTTTAGTTTTAGGACTTACATTTAAGCAAATAATTTTATCTTGTATTGTTTTTTGTATATCTTGTAAGATAAAGGTCTAAGATCAGTTGTTGTTTTCTAATTTTTGCATGTGAATATCTTTTGTGAATCCATATGACTTTTAGGATTATTTTTGTATATTTCTGTAAAAAAAATGACATTGGGATTTTTATAGAAATTACATTTAGTCTGTAGATCATGTTGGGTAATGTGGACATTATAACAGTATTAAATTTCTAAACACCTGAATGTAGAATATCTTTTCAATTATTTGTCTTCACTAATTTCTTTAAGCATCAATGTTTTGTGATTTTTAGTGTATCAATTTCCCCCTTAAGTTTATTTTTAGTCATCTTATATTTTTATTACTCTTATAAAATTAGTTATCATCTAATTTTCTTTTAGGATTGTTTGTTCTTACTGTATAAAAACACAACTGGTATTTGTAAATTGATCTTGAATCCTACAAATTTACTGAACTCACTTATTAGTTCTAACAGATTTTTGTTGCTTTATCCATATAAGATGTGTGAACAGAGATAATTTTACTTCTTCCTGATGATTTGGACATGTTTTATGTCCCCTACCTCCCTCCCTCTCTCCCTCTCTCCCTCTCTCCCTTCCTTCCTTCCTTCCTTCCTTCCTTCCTTCCTTCCTTCCTTCCTTCCTTCCTTCCTTTCTTCTTCCTTCTTTCCTTCTTTCCTTCCTTCCACATTTAATATGCCTTGTAAAACACCTAGCTGTATTAATCTTATAAGGTTTAAAGTGCTAAAATTGTTAGACTACCCATGCTGGTTATATGACTTGATAATTCTTTATATATGTCTGTATGAACTTTTTAATTGGCAATCCATATAAAAAGCAATTAAACACCAGGGGAATGATAGTTTTCTTTTTCTTTTTTCCCTTGAGGAAATTCAGGGGGGGGGGGGAAATAAGCCAATAAATAATTTTATTATTTTTGTAACTGGAATCCTAAAAATGATACAGGGATTGAAAAAAAACACATAAATTTTAGTTCTACAAAAATAATATGTATTTTAAGAAACATTGAAAAAATTCTCCCAACAGCTTCTGAAATGTTTTAATTAAAACAAGTGTGATTTTAGACCAATCATAAACAGATTGGGCCTTGCTAAAATTATGCCCTATATCATTATCTTGCCTAATTTTAACTAGAAAGTAAAACTTGATAGTTTAGAAGATGTAGCTTTGCCATGAAATTTTAATCAGTGAATTAAAATCTTCCAAATGTGAACCTAAGTTACAAAAAAATGAGCACATAAAAGTTACATGGCAAGCCATAAGAAGCGGAAGGAGGGGAATTACAACAGCCTTAAAGAAATAATATTTTAGCCAAAATAAAGAGGCAAAGTAAAAAATTGGCTTAAAAAATGGAAACAACTCATGATGTAGATGGAAAATAAAAGTCAGATGGAAATATACAAATAAGGAATATCTAATAATAAAAACTAAAGTTAAACAAAATAATGTTATGTGGATATTTTTAACAATGGCAATTGGAGACTGTTTGCCAAGGTAAAAAATAAGCATATTTAAATGAACTGTGATTTAATAATCCCATATGTATTATGATTCTTTAGAGTATTTTTTTTTCCTCTAAGGATCTGCCACTGAACACCAAGCTGTCCTGCTATCAATTGACAAGGTCCTTAGCCAACAAATCCCCATTAAATGGAAGTATTCTATCCAATGAATAAAGTTACTGACCCTTAGGGCACAATGTTTTTTTTTCCAGCTTGAAATCTTAATTCCCCCCCACCCCAAAGGAACCTTTCATGGGGTCATGTACGTCAGAGAAAGAATTAAAACATTCTCTTGTTTACAGTTCAAAAAGTTTGTTTCTTTATTTAGAAGCTTTCAAAGATTTTTACTCCCCCAAGGATATTATATTTCAACTTTCCAAATGAATACTTTAGAATTTTGGGAAATGGAATCTGAGAGAGAGAAATTGGAAGGAGGAAACAAAAAAAACAACAACAAAAAACGAAAAAAAAAAAAAAAAAAGGAAGAAAAGAAAAAGAAAAATGTATTCAGTTTAAATAAAATCTTTTGAAAATTTGTTTCCAAAAAGGCCACTTTACAATATTGTCTCTAAATTACTTCTTTTTCTTTCAATTTCAGTAAGAAAAAATAAATAGAAAAATCTGACTTCCCAAGTGCTTAGTGACCTACTGGGACCTGTATAATATGGAGAGGATAGCACTAAACCGCAGCTAACTTCAACTATGTTTGTTCCAGGGAAGTTGCAACTTTATTTTTATGGAGCTTCCGAGTTAGTAATATACACATAGCATGGTAGAATGTCAAATTCAAAATGACAATTGCAGATAATTGAAAAAAATATATAATGTGTGTATGTCTATTTTGTGTGTGTTTATTCAATTTTATATAACTCTAATCAGGAGTAACCAACATTATTGAATATAGAGCTCTGTAATGCTGAATGTACATACTAACATGAACTTCTATCCATCCCCTCAAAAAAAAAAAAAAAGAGAGAGGGAGAAAATTTTCCAATTTTTACACAATTGCAGAGCATAGAATCATATGGGAAAATAATATAGTTTTTGTAATATATTCCCCAAACCCTGATACTAAACCAAATAAGAACAGAAAAGGAAAAAGGAACTTTAAATAAATTCCATTTATAAATCTCAATGCGAATGGAATTCTAAATAAAGCAAATTAATGATAACTCATATCAAGAGAACAATACATTATCTGTAAATACTAGAGTCCCAGTGCATGAAATCTGTGCATGGGTAAGGTCCCTAGTGGCTGCCACTGCTGACCGGGGCCTCCCTTTCCGCCTTTGGCTGGCCGGCCCCACCCCCTGGTCTAACTCCCATTCCAACTCCAGGTCAAGGGGACAGTTTTCATATTAGGCTTTTATTATATAGGACTAGTGACTTGATGCAGGAAATTCATGCACATTAAAAGGGAATTAATGAGAGGAAATATCTTAATACTGTTATTTGCTCTTTCTCTATAATAGAAGTGTCATAGATAAAAGAAAATTAGTAAAATGTATATGAAAATCTCCCTCCTGTCAGAGTCTTGACCACAGGACCTAGAGTCAAGTCCCAGCCCACTACCCTCATGAGCTTTGAAAACATAAGAGACCCAGACCTGGCCAGCCCAACCACTGTCTAGGTGGGAGGTGCAGCCTCAGGTTTCCCTTCAAACCCCACCATGCAGGGGGCATGGCCTGAGGTCCCCAGGCTCAGCACTGGGGTGGTGGGTGCAACCTGAGGCCTCCTATCAAGCCCCACCAAGTGGGGGGGCACAGTCTCAAGTTACCAGTCAAGCCCCACTGGGTGGGGAGTATGGCCTGAAGTCCCCTGGCCTGGTGCTGGGGCAGGAGGCATGGCCTGAAGTCCTCTGTCAAACCCTGCTGGGTGGGAGCCATGGCCTGAGGTCTCCCATCAAACCCAACTGGGCTGATGGGCACAACCTGAGGTCCCCGGCTGCTGGCCAGGTGCCATACAGTTTCAGGTCCCTGCTGTTTGTCATTACGTTACAGCATCCTGATCAATTTGCATATTCCTCTATTATCATTAAAGATAGGACATTCCTGTTCATGACCTTTGTGGGCAAAAGCAACAGGTAAAGTTCAGTTGTCCATAGCTCTTGGAGTCATAATATTCCCCCTCGATTTCAATGTCCATGTCATCATAGCATGGGACCATCATAACCTGGGATTATTGATCCAGGATATTTAATTCTAGCTTCCTTTAGTTTAATCAATATATACTAAGCAAACATTACCTTATTGGTAAAATATTAATTAATTCTATTCAGATGAAGAACAAGACAATATGATCTAACTAGATTGCTATTGATTTTGTACTTGCTGAAATCACCCATTCATTACAAAAGTAAAATAAGAAGCATAAATGTGAATCCACATAGGAAGTAATGGAAATAACTCAATAGTTAATCAGGTTGCTAGATATAAGATCAGAATACTTAAATTAGTTGATTTTTACATAATAATAATAATAATAATAATAATGGTGATTAGGGTTATAAAATACAGGGTACTTAGTTAAATTTGTATTTCAGATAACCAAGAAATAAGATTTTTATAAGCATATTTCAAGTACTACATGAGACATACTAAAATAATTACTCATTGTTGCTAAATATGACAACCTTAATTGTGAAGAAATCATATATACTTATAAATACACTAGACACCCAGTGCACAAAATTCATGCATGGGGGGGAGGGGCATCCCTTAACCCAGCCTACACCTTCCTGCAATCCAGGACCCCTCAGGGGATGTCCGACTTTCAGTTTAGGCTCCATCCTGCAGGGCCCTACGGGGTTGGGACCACTGGCTCCTAATTGCTTTTCTGCCTGCCTGCTGATCACCCCTAACCACTCTGCCCCCTAACCACTCTGCCTGCATGCCTAATCATGCCTAATCATTCTACCTGTCTTCCTGATCACCCCTAGCTCCTCGCCTGCCTGCCAGATTGCCCCTAACTGCCTCTGCCTACCTGCCTGATCACTAGCACATCCCTTCATGTAACAGTATTTATTGAATGTGTTCAAATAATTATAAAGGAGGTGATCAGGCCAAGGTGCTGCTGAAGCCTCAATAACCTTGATAAGCAAACCAAAGCCTAATCCAGAGTCAGTGCACTAAAATCTGGGAAAATAAAACTTAACAACCAATCACAAACAACCAGTTAGGCTTTCCTCTTTGCTCCTTAATCTCTGTGAGAACCTATTCCTAACCCCTCTCCATGGAGTGCTCCTAATCATGCTTGTTTTAGCACTGCTCACTTGCATTCTATGTTCAAACAAACTCTTGGAAAATTTAGGGTGCTTCAGATTACCTTTTATCAAACGCTTCTATATACCAGGCATCCCTTTAAGTGCTAATTTTATAAAGTGAACTTTTTCATTTTGGAATAATGTTTGATTTACAGAAAAGTTTCAATTATAATACAGAGAATTATGCTATTTCTCTCACCATATTCCCCTAAAAGCTCACACATATTCAACATTTGACAATAGTATAAGTATTTCATTTTATTTTGAATTTCTCTAAATAATTATATATATATATATATATATATATATATATATAAATCTGTGGATATTTGCATTTTCTTTTTTGAAAATTCTTTCAATGTATTTTGAGACTTGTTTGTTATTCAATTTTCTCCAATGAAATTATGTAAATAATGTGAATCCTGAAAAGTTAATTTTTCCAATACTGCTACTGGCTTAGCATTTGTCTTTTAATTCTATTTTTAATTTTTTTTATATTTTTCTTTTCATAATTTCACAAGCATGTTTTCTAATGTTAAACAAAACTTGCTTATCTGAAATAAGCCAACTGAATATGATACATTATGTTATATGTGCATGTTTATGTCATTCAGTTTGATAGTATTTAGTTAAGTATTTTCATCTACATTTATAAATGTCCCTGTCTGATTTCTGTGCCAAGGTAATGTTAGTAACAGAATGTAGGTAGGAGAGTATTTACTGTATTTTATGTAAGACTAAAAATACTTGCTTCTGAAAATTTGATAGAATTTGCATTTAAGATGATCCAGGCCTCTTTTGTTCTTTTAAGTGAAGATTTTAACTAGAGTTTTAATTTCTTTCAGAGTAATAGGAAAGTTCAGATATTCTATTCTTACTGAGTACATTTTGGTGATTTACATTTTCTCAAAGCTATTACATTTCATCTAATGTTATAAAGCACTGACACAAAACTTTTCACACTATAATATTTCTATCAGGTTTTTTATTTGATGGTTTGTTTATCCCAGAGAGGAAGGCAAAGGAAGAGAAAAAGAGAAATATCAAAGATGAAAATCATTGATTGGCTGCCTCCTGCACGCCCCACACTGGGAATCAAGCCTGCAACCTGGTCATATGCCCTGACCTAGAATCAAACTGTGATCTCCAATTCACAAGTCAATGCTCAACCACTGAGCAATGCTGGCTGGGCTTCTATCAGTTTTTTTTTATTTTTTATTAAGTAATAGTTTAAGTTTTAAAATATCTTCCAATATTATATTCTGCTTTATATCTTCTTAACTTTATCACATAGATCAGAAGTTTTTAATGTATTTTTCTTTTTAGAGAACCAAAATTTGATGTTGATTGTCTTTAATATATCATTTTTTATAAATCTCTGCTCCTCTTATTTCCTTCTTTCTTCATTATATATAAGTTATCTCTTTCTTTATTCTTTACTTGGTGACCTTTTTAAGCTTTCATACTAGCTTATTCATTTTTAACCATTCTTCCTTTCTAAGGAAAGCTCGCTCTCTCTCTTTCTTTCTCTCTCTCTCAATACTTCTATAGACACAGTATATATTTTGGTGAGTTGTATTTTTTCCTTTTGATTTTAAGTATATTTTCATTATAAGTTGATCCACAAATTATTTTTATGTGAATTTTATTAAAATGTAAAACATATAAGCTTTTTAAAAAATCTGTTTTATACTCATTTTATTTAACAGTAATGTGGCCAGTAAATATGGTATGTATGCTACCAGTTCCTTAAAATGGTTGTAAGTTGCTTTATGGCCTAGAATGTGGTCAATTTTCTTTTTCTGTTTTTTTTTTAAACCTAGATCTTAGTAATTTACTAAAAACAAACCATACAAAATTATAACAACACTACTAACAACACTTTACATTATAGGACAGTACACTCAACAAAAGCAGAATACATATTCTTCTTATGTGGACATGGAACATTCACCAAAATAGAGCATATCCTGGGACATACAACTAATTTGATAAATATAAAAGTATCAACAGTATGTAGAACATTTAGAACACAGTCTCTGAACAATATTTTTTCCCCATCCATTGCCATCTATCCTTGCTATACCCTCCTCATCTTCCACCCACCATTCCTTCCTTTCCCCCCACCTCTTGCAATCACCACACTGTTGTTGGTATTAATGAGCTTTTTTTTTCCCCCTCAAAATTTCCACCCCTATCCCAACCCACATTGCAGACAACTTTTGCAATTTTCTTGAATGTACTATGGTAGCAAAAATAGTGTATTGATGTGTGTGTGTGTGTGTGTGTGTGTGTGTGTGTGTGTGTGTGATGAGAGAGAGAGAGAGAGAGAGAGAGAGAGAGAGAGAGAGAGAGAGAGAGAGATACAATGCATATCCAACTAGATGTATTGATACTTGGTCTGTGAGATGTTTGATGAAATAACATAAAACTCCATTATGTAAATTTCTCAACTTATCTTTTAATTTTTGTCTCTTTTCAAGACAATTAATTAGGGGCATGGTGGTGAACATATTTGGATTTATTTCATCCTTCTTTGCATTTTAATCTCTCTCACATTTCTCCTACTTGCTCTCCCTATGCCCTGTGTTCCTTGCTTTCTTTTGATTATTTATTTTTATTCTTTACGATTGTCTTATTACATCTTTTATCACTGTACTTGTTATATTATTGATTTCTATTAACTTAGTGGTTATCCTATAAATTATCTTATTCATACTTAAGATAAAAATGAATAAGCTAACTTAGAGAGATAATCTTTCCTTACTTTCCTCCTCCACAATAAATACATCAGATTTATCCACATTAGAATAACAAATTTAGTGTATTGTTCATTAAAATAACAACCACACAATTCAAACATCTCTTTGCTGGCATGTTTCAGTGGTTGGAGCATCTACCTATGAACCAGGTAGTCACAGTTCAATTTTGGTCAGGGCATATGCCCAAGTTGTGGACTCAATTATCACTGAGGGGCTTGCAGGAAGTGGCCAATTGATGATTCTCTCTCATCATTGCTGTTTCTCTCTCTCTCCCTCTCTCTTCCTATCTGAAATCAATAAAAATTTATTTTTACAAAAAAGTTAGATGATGGGGTATAGACTAGGAAACTGCCATTCAGGATGAAACAAAATAGGTTGGATGTAAGATCTCTTTAAATGTTAAATTAATGAAAAATTAAATAGATTGGCCTTAAAGTGAGAAAAAGTGAGATTCACAGATTGAAGCCCAGGTTCCTGACATGAATAGCTATGATGACATTTATAGAGGGTGGAAACAGTATGTCTAACAGCATGAAATGATAACTAGCGTATGTTGGGGGGGGGGAGGGTGGTGGTGGTATTTTGGAGTGGAGAAATTGTTAGAGATAGAATATTCACTTTGAATATGGTGCAGTTAAAGTACTTGTGAGTATATAGATTATGATTTCTAGAAAACAGTTCACTTCATTAGTCTAAATCCCAAAAGAGAAATAAGGATGGAAATGTAATTTTTTAATTCATATCTATATATTCTTTTGTGAATGACTTATCCTAATATATAAAAACTATGGGTCCCTCATGACTCGAGACTCAACCAACTGGAAGTCAGTCCTGCAGTCAGCACTGGGTTGCCATGGTGACCAAGCACTGACTTCTGAGGGGCTGAAAATCAGGCCTGGAGAGAGGCCTAGAGAAAGAATCAGGGTCTGATCTGTAGCCTCTGTGGCAGCTGTTGATCAGCACTTGCCTCTCTCTTTTTCTCCCAGTCTGGCCAGCAGCCGTGTTTCCGTTTCTCTCCAGGCCTCCACCAGGGCTGCTGATCAGCCCCGCCTTTCTGATCAGGCCCCATTGATAGGCTCAGAGACACTGACTGCATAGAAACTGACAAATCAGAACCAAATCTGGGTGAAATGTGAGGAGCCAATGGCTGCTGAGGAGGTGGAGTTTTTAATGCTGACTGGCATAGAAACTGACCAATCAGAATCAAATTGGCAAGTAGAGGACAGTTGTTGGTGAGATCAGGTCTGCAGGGGAGGGCAGTTATGGGTAATTGGGCCAGCAGGGGAGCAGTTAGATGTTAATCAGGCTGGCAGGGGAGTAGTTAGAGGGTGATTGGTCTGGCGGGCAGAAGCAGTTAGGAGCAATTAGGCAGGCAGGCAGGTGAGTGGTTGGAAGCCAGCAGTGCAAGATTGTAAGAGGGATGTCTGAATGCCAGTTTAGGCCAGATCCCTGGCAGTCAGACATCCTCTAAGGGGTCCCAGATTGGAGAGGATGCTGGCTGGGCTGAGGACCACCCTCTACCCAGTGAGTGAATTTCCTGCACCAGGCCTCTAGTTTAATATACTAATCTATTTGCACCACAAAAGAAACCATCAACAAAATAACATGAGTGCCCAGTACATGGATGAATGTATTTGCCAATAATACATCTGATAAAGGGATACTCTCCAAAATATATAGGGAACTCATACAACTTAACAAAAAGAAGATTTTAAAAAGCCACTAAAAATGGGCAAAATACCTAAATAGACACTTCTCTAAAGTGGACATACAGAAGGCCAAAAGTCATATGAAAAAATGCTCAGAGTCACTAATCATCCAACAGATACAAATCAAAACAGCAATGAGATATCACTTCATATCTGTCATAATAGCTATCATTAACAAAACAACAAATGACAAGGGTTGGCAAGGTTGTGGAGAAAAGGGCACCCTCGTATACTGCTGATGAGAATGTAGATGATGCAGCCATTATGGAAAACAGTATGGAGTATACAAAAAATAAAAAATAAAAAAGTAAAAAATGGAACTCCCATTTGACCCAGTGGCCCCACGTCTAGGAATGTATCCTGAGAAACCTAAAACACTCGTTAGAAAGAATACAAGCGCTGAAACCAGTTTTTCTCAGTGGATAGAGCGTCAGCCTGCAGACTGAAGGGTCCCAGGTTCCATTCTGGTCAAGGGCATGTACTTTGATTGCAGACACATCCCCTGTAGACGGTGTGCAGGAGGCAGCTGATTGATGATTCTCTCTCATTGATGTTTCTAGCTCCCTATCCCTCTCTCTTCCTCTCTGTAAAAAATCAATAAAACATATTTAAAAAAAAATAAAGAATACATGCACTCTTATGTTCATAGCAGCACAATTAACAATAGCTAAGATTTGGAAATAGCCTAAGTGCCTATCAGCAGGTAACTGGATTAATTCCAACAGCATAGATGGATCTGAATAAAATAATTCTAAGTGAAATAAGCCCATCAGAGAAAGATAAATATTACATGATCTCACTCATATGTGGAATCTAATGAACCAAATAAACTGATGAACAAAAATAGACCCAGAGACATAGAAGCATGAACAGATTGTTGAACCTCAGAGGAAGTCAGGGGAGGGTATGGGGAGAGATCAACCAATGAACTTGTATGCATATGCATAACCTATGGCCACAGATAATGGTGTGGTGAGGGTTTGCAGGGAAATGGGAGTGGGCTGGAATAGGTTAATGGGGGATAGGAAGAGGATGACCTATGTAATACTTTCAACAATAAAGACTATAAAAAAAACAAAACACTTCTTGCTTCTGTAGCAATAGATTAGAGCTCCTGAAAACTTTTGTGCAGTGAAAACTGTCTCTAAGAATGAAGCAAGTATTCATGGGGCTGCAGAGCCAAGAGAGATTTAAAGGGTCTGACAACAAATAAACTAGGAGAGCATTATATCATCAAAGAAAAAGGAAGAGAGGTTATTCAATAGGAAAGGAATTATTTAAAGGAGAATAGAAGTCATATAAATAAGTTGGGGAAGTTCTTCTTGACCTGCTGTTTGGGGACGGTTCTTTTGATCTGAGTAGAGATTACCAGGGGGTATAATAGAAAGAAATGTGTGGGTTTTCTAGATAAAAAGAAAGGCTGTACATTATGTAACACATCTTCAAATCTGCTCATCACTCTACAAAGATATGTCCTTTAAAGTGTGATCTCTGGACCAGCAGCACCAGCGCTATCTGTAAAGGTGTTAGAAATATAAAATATAAAATGAAACAGAAGGTTCAACAGCCCTTCAGGTGACTCTGATGTCCATGGAAGTTTGAAGACCACTGTACTAATTAATATAAAGCACAGCATCTACACATTTTCTTGAGCTAGTGTATTGCTATATATCACATTTTTTTTTCATTCTCCAGCTCTAATAAGTGATTGAAGCCAATGCATATTAAATATAATTTAAATTAATTTGACTTCATGCATTTTATATATATTAACTTATATATGCACATATTTAACAACTATTTAAGATGGTTATTTGTTATGCATCTTAAGAAATAGCACATCAAATGCCACTGAAACATTTTATGTGCTCATCCCTAAACACAGCTCCCTGTAACTTAGAATAACAATTTTTAAGTAATCTACTTGTTATCGCTGCGTTTGTTTTTATTTATCACCTAGAAGCCCTATACCAAAAATTCCTGCAAGAGTAGGACTTCCTTCCTCTGGCTGTATGCACCAGCTTCCCTCTGGCACCTGGGACCAGGCTTCCTTTGCAGTGGGAGGCCCCGCCCACCCACCATAATCCACTGGTCGGTGGCCTGGGCCTCCCTCTTTGGGGCAATCATGGGGTGATGGCCAGGTTCCCTACCAAACGCATTGCACCTGCCTTGGCTGGCCTGGCACCAGTGTGTGTCATAGCGTGGTCCTGGATGGTTGTCCAGATAATCGCTGTTCTGCTGTTTAGTGGATTTGCATATTATTCTTTTATTATAAAGGATACGTATAGCTTTATTACATATAGTTTTATTGCATATGTTATTATGCATCTATATGTTTAGCTTTATTTTATAGATGGAAGTGTGAATAAAAATATATTGGTATGCAAAACATTTAATGTGTAGGTGACATAGGAGAAGCATTCAATAATCTATAATCTACAGGGCAAATAAATCAATCGCTAAGATTTAGATTCACATTCAGTCTTTGCTCCTTCATAACTATTAAATTAGAAAATATTTGTAACTTTTTACCTTTCAGTGTCCCCATCTGTAAAATAATTATACTATTACCAATTTAGAGCTCTGTCTAGAGAATAGAACTAACATGCATATCCAACAAAGAATATAGATGGTCCATAGACTCAGTAAATCATCTTGAGTGAATGATGGGTACAGAGAGGTTGGACTGATGGATTGTAGAGCAGTCACTGCTGCCTCCTCAGCTCATGGAAGAGAACTTGTTGCCTGAGAGCTTAATAACTATCTTAACAGAACAAATTTTCACCACTTTCTGCCTCTTGCTTCTTCCAAACAAAATGTTTCTCAAGCCTTTTGTTTTGTCTTTCCATTAATCTATAATGACACATAACATTATTTGGTAGTGAATAAAATATATTTTTCTTCTTATCAGAGAGGCTGAGCATCTTGTCAATTTTTGTTGTAATTGTTGAAATTTTGTTTATTTTTATATCCTTTCTCCATTTTTATATAGTAAAGCTTTTAAAAAATATATATTTTTTTTTCAGAGAGGAAGGAAGAGGGAGAGGAGAGCAGAAACATCAATGTTTAGAGAGAATCATTGATCATTGGCTGCCTCTTATAGGACCCCCTACTGGGGATAGAGCCATAACCCGGCTATATCCACTGACTGGGAATCAAACCATGACCTCCTGGTTCATCAGTGGACACTTAATCACCACCTGGCCAGGCTAAAGTGAAATTTTGAAGTTAATTATGTTTTATAGAAATCTGTATAGACTGTATGTGAGAAAATTGATCGTTTTTCTCAAAGTATAAATTATATACTCACCTACCAGATCAAGAAATCGAGTATTGCCCTCACCCCAGAATATTGTGTTCTCTCCACTTCTTGTAATACTCTCTTCTCCTTAAAGATAACATTATATATTCATTGGTGTCTGAATTATTTCATATGTTAATCAATTTGGGATTAATTCTTGGTGTAAATTATAGAAAAAATGAATTCCCTCTACAAAATGTTACAACACAATGACATTCCATAATTTAGCAATTTGGAAACAGTTTTCAATTAAATGTTAGCTATAATCTGAAGGTGCTATGAACATTATTGCACGTAATGTTTACAAATGACATATTTTGGGACTACATATGTGAACACATTCTTCTGAATATATGTTTAGGAATAGAATTACTATGTCATAAGATTTGCTTATGTTTAGATTTATTAGATATTACCAAACAGCTTTCCAAATTAATTTTATAAATTTGCATTTCTATAAGTATATTATTTTGATCTTACCATCAAATGGTAATTAATTTTCAAATCTTTGAATGTATTATTCCTATGCATTCTTTTGTAACTATTGAGAAAATGACTGCCAATATAAATATTTCTTTGTAGACAATGCGTTATAATTTTTTCTATTTTATAAATGCTATATTTCTCTTGTACTACATTTCTGGCTGTTGTATAAATTTTTAAATCTGAGGGTAGAGATATAAATTCTTAGCTATTATTTCTGTAAAAAATGCTTCTCTCTTAAGTATTTATGTTCTCTCAGTATGGAGCTCCTAGAGTATTGTTTTCCTAATATTTATTAGACCTTTATTTTTTTACCTGCATTTTTCTTCAATGTTTTCATCTTTAGTAATTTTTAGCTCTAAGTTCTTATTCATTCTATCTTTTGCTATTTTTCTGTTTAAAGTATTCATTGAAGATTTAATTTTAATAAATACTTTGTTTTTGTCATTCCTTAAAGGATTTTAAAATTATTTTTACATCTTCATAGTTGTACAACTTGGTAGTTCTTATTCAAAAATTTTATTTCCATCTTATATTTAGTTTTATCATATGACACATGCTGTCACATAACCTTGGTATGAATAACTTTGTGTCAAGCCTTGCTTATTTTGGTTAATGGTTGTACATGATGGGACTCTATGTTCTTCAGGGTTTAATCTTGGAAATACAGTGGGTTCTAGATTCTGTTTCACAGGAAAGGTTTTTTCATTTGTTTCCATTAGGTATCCTGGAACATTTGCAAGACGAACAACTGTCTTAAGTAATTATCCCCTTCTATAGATTCCAGTACCTCTGAAAACCAAAACCCTAATAAGAATATTTACAAATAACTAGCAAGTTTTTTTTTGTTTGTTTTGTTTTGTTTTATCCTATCACCCACCAAGGCCAAGGAAAAAGGCTTTCTTTCACCTCCCATTCCTAACGAGTAGATTTGTTTTAGACTAGCCCTCACTGCACATGTCACTCTTCACATATCCTGGATTCATGTGAAGGTCTCAATTAGAGCTATGTCCTCCAATTTGCCCCAGGCTCTTCTCCTGCACATGGAACCCTGATTCCCAAGTCCCTTAGTTAGAGTGATTGGCAAGTGTTCCCCAAGGCAGGCGACATCTTAGCATTTACTACCAACCCTCGGTTTTACTTTTTCTCACTCTTTAAAGCCTTGGAGATTTTCCTTATTGTCTTCTTAGCTGAGCTATGCACTAAAAAGAAGTTTCATTTTATGTGCCATTTCTGTATTTTGTAATGTTTATTTTTATTTTTTGCTCTCTAGTATAAAATTCCAGAAATATAATACTCTTAATAGTCTTAAAACTCTTTAGGAATCAGATGGGTTTTTATTTATTTATTTATTTTACAGTGATGGGGTCAAACAATTTGTCAAGTAAATAGTATCCAATTAATATCAATCACTTCCTGGTTGACAGAAAGAATAAAACTACCTGATTTATTTAGGAAACCACATATAGGTCAGTAATGTTAGAACAAGTGATGAAGACTGGGGACATGAGAAGCTAAATATAAAGAAATAAGTACTAATCAGATGAATATAAGTATCTAATGTAATTTTAAAGAATGTGATTTTAATTTAGCAAGAATATCACTGAAAGGTTTAGGATTAGAAGATATTTATGCATTTTAGGGGAGAGTGCTGTTTTATTCAGAGTTCGAGAGAAACAGAACTAATAGGATATTTTACATGTATAACGTATATTATATATTTATGTTACAGATTTACTATTGAATATATTATATATTTAAATAAATACAAAAATATATTTAAATATATATCTTAAATTAGAGGATGGGTAAATAGAAGATAGACAGATGATAGGTACAGAGAAAGAGGGAAAGATTTTTAAAGAACTGGCTCCCATAACTTGGTATCGGCAAGTCTGAAATCTGCAGGGTGGGCTGACACACTAGAAATTCAGGTAAAAGTTGATATTGCAGTCTTAGGTGCAAAATCTATCTGCAGGGCAGGCCTGCAGGGGCAGCAAGCAAGGTATCAATGTTGAGGCAGAATTGTTCATTTGTTTTTCCCTCCATAAATCTGTCTTTGCTCTTAAGGCCTCATGCTGGAAAACAAATCAGTTTCACTAAAAAGAGATGTTGACAGGAAGCCAGGAAGGCTGGTCAAAAACCTTAATTGCTCTAACCACTCACCCTGTAGTTGAGACATTGTTAGCTGAAGCAGCCTCCACCTTGTTTGCCCCATGTAAGTTTCTGTTATTTCCTGCCTAAGGGCTACATGTAAATTTCTGTTTAGGTTGCCTAAGATGTTTTCCCCAAAGTCTTAATAAAAGGGGATGGCAGGGCCAGAGCAGTAGTAGTTCTCCCACTAGAGTTGGACTGCTTCCTGGCCTCCTGTATCGCCAAATTGAATTTTTTCAAGTCTCAAGTCTTTTCATTTGTGTGCAGCCCTTCTCCAGAACCAGAACCCTGAATCAGAACTCTTTCCACGTGGGTCATGAAAGAGATTCCTATAGCCTCAACTGATTGGTTAAGTCTCATCACATGAGGGAGGACATGCTAAGTCTTCTGGTTGTAAAAGTTGATCACATTTAAAAAGAATCTTCACAGCATATCTAGACAAGTATCAGATCAAACTATAGGTAACCAATTTTACACATAAATTAACCATCCCAAGGGCTAAGGCTGGATGCAAGCAAAACAAACAAAAACAGAACATCATTTTATCAAGCAGAGCGTAAAAGTTATTTGGCATTTGAAACCCCATTTCTTTTGGAGCACAGAGATGCCCTAAAAGATTTCTAAACTCAGTGCTCCATTAGCAACTATCAACTGGTCACATTCATTGAACAAGATGAAAACTGTCACTTAAGCTTGCTATGTAAGGCTAGCTTATCCTAAGTGGCTAGATATTATTTAACATAGGACAATTAATGGCTTCCATAACTGGGCTGAGGATGAATGCTAAAATTATATAGAACTATATAAACACATATAAAATGTCAACTGTTTATATTAAAATATAATTTACATGTAACATAAAATTACAGTACAATTTGAGCTTTTCAAATCCCCACAAATGGCTTTTTTTGCTTTGCTGTATTTTATATAGTGTTCTTACCCATGATAATGAAAGAAAGCTTTAAGATGATGTTTCTCAGTAGAAGATATACTTATAATAACATTCATGCAGTAGAAAAAGCAATATACCACTGGCTTCAAGTCTTTAAAATTCTGTTGGGATTTGAGGAGTATACATAACACCACACAATATCATGTGTCATTTCACTGCACAGAAACAAGCAACAATGTTCTTTGCTTCTCAGTTATTATTAATTTAGTATTCTTTTTGTTTAAAAGCTTAAACCAAAATCCTCCAAGAAAATAATTATCAGTCAGGACATTTTTCATTTTCCTTCTTAAAATACTGAATACAAAACAGAAAGTTTTAGAATGAGAAGTTAAAAAGTATGGAAGCAATTTAAGAAAAAGAAACGTGTGCGTGTTTTTGTTTTGATTGGTTTTGTTATAAGGAGTGGCTAGCATATAGAAAGAAATGCTAAGCCAGTGGTATATTTAAGCAATCACATACAAAATGATATGTTGATCTTTGTTGTAACTGAATATTACAATCTTTGAGAAAAAAAAAATAGTGACTGTTGTTAGCATTTGGGGAAGGTGGTAGAAAATATATTCAGACGTAACTTCAAGTATTCACATGAAGTGTCATAGAAAAGAGAGAATGAATAGCCACTTTTCTAACAGTTAATCGAATAAGTCTTTCTCTGTTACATAGAGTGTTTATGATGCTCTGAGATAAGGGTCTGTATTCCCACATGATCTGAAGGAAATAGAATATATAAAAAATTACTAGATTACTAGATGCAAAAATTTCAGATTTATGACATACCATAGAATTATTTTATATCCTTTGAGAGTATGACTGTAAAAAATGGCTACAAGCTTAAATTACATCTGCGCATCTGTAAACCTAGATTATAATCATCTCTTACTTCACGGAAGACTTTGGGTATTTCTACTAGAGGAGAAGGAACTCCTAATAGAAGTCTGCTATCCAAACCGGAGAAGTAGTAGGCACTCAGAGTATCTAAAAAAACTTGATGACTTTTTAAAAAAATGTAATTTAATTTTGTTGTTTGAGGTATGAAAAACAGTAGTACATATGTCTCCTTCCTTTTTTCTCCAAGATAAAAACAGTCACAGTGACCTCCCCCGGCCTCCCCTACCCCCCGCACTTGCCCTCATCCCCCCACACCTAGTGTCTTGCATCTGTTGGTTGTGCTTATGTGCATGCATACAAGTCCTGCCCCACCCTTCCCCTATAGATTCAAAGTATATGCCTATAGTATTCTTCCTCTCAGAATTATGCTACCTCCTGTTATATATCACTGTCCCTGTTCTCTTTGACCAATGAAAATATGGTTAAATCATCTGGCCTTCAGTCAGGCACACAGAGATGCCTGAGAAGTTGTTTGGGGTTGTAAAATTTTGCATTGGGAATGTGATAATATGCTGCTCTTATTTCTTTCAAAATGTCTCTTTTAGAGACTATGATATTTGAAAATCCAATCTCTCTAAAACTGGAGTGGAATATATCAATTGTTCATTGGAAATTTTTTCTCTTTATGAGGCTGGTTCTGATGAGATAATGGAATGGATTCTAATAAAGAGTGAAAGGAAGACAAATGAGAGCAGGAGTGAGAATGAGGGAGAGAAACAGAAGGAAGAAAGGAGGAAGGAGGGAGGAAAAGAACAAACTCACCACTCTGGACAGTTATTCTCCAGATCTGGAATATTTTCTATTAATAGTTTGCATATTTTCTGTTGGAGGTTTCGTATCTAGCAGGAACTGTGCCTCTTCTCATTCCCTTTATAAACCAAGCTGGCTTCTCATTTACTGTTTGTTTTTTGTTTCCCTTGGGTTTTGTTTGGTTTTATAAATAAGATCCTCTTTAACTATCTTGTTCATGTTTGAAAACTCAAATGTTTTTTCACTGGGCTTTTGATAGCTTATTTCCCTGCAGAATAAATCTAAAAAGGTAAACATGCATTTGCCTTTTATTTGACCAGTTTATCAGTTTATTTTGTGTTTGGTGTGCTCTCTGAATAGTGCCCAAGGTTAGGCAATCTTTAAATACACAGCAGATGAAATGCAGTGATGATAACCAATGATGGGTTTAATTTGTCAAAACAAAGTGCCTGAATCTACAGGAATGTAAAACAATGAAGCTTGCATAACTATCTTGGACTAGCAGAGACAGGTGGCTCTATAAAATCTCTGTGCATGAAATCATAACTATTGATGGTTTGGGCTGTTTTGGAATTGCTGATATTTGTGAAGATTTCAGCTAGAATTATCTTTAAATGTGTAGATTATAGCAATTTTCAACTTGATCATTAATTCATTAATGGATATGAATTCCAATAGAAATGTTGATTAATCTTTCATAGAAAGAGAAGATGAAGCTTATTCATGCTGTTGTTTATGATAAGGGAAAATACTAATAAATTAAGAAAGAGAACAGAAAGGAAGAAATAATGATAGTGTTAGGAAGTAGAAAAAAATAGTGTTTTCTTACAAATGAACGGATGGAAGCATTGAAAAAGGGATTGTGGCATTTCAGAGAGACCTCTGTCTTGCAAAAGTCAAAGTCAAGACATGGTCTAAATGTAAAATTTCATTATTAATGATGGTTAAGTTTATGAATTCCTCTTAAGGCTACTATGGAGCTTTGAGGCAATGCAGCCTGGTACTTCTTCCTTCCCTCATGCTAGGCAGCTGCTTGCACCTTGGGCAAATCTTCTGGATTTGAAACTGAATGCTTCCTAGCAGGAGCTCAAGTTCATTGCCTTGTGTGATACACTCCCAGGAGAACCAATGGCAATTTCAGCTTATTCACTTCAGTTTGCACCTTGCTCAGGGTTTTTCTTGTTTTGATAAACATCTTAGGGGAACTCAAATACGTTATGCTTTGTCTTATTCTTCCCATTATTGTCTATATTTTTGTATCATAATTAATATTATGTGGTTCTTAGCTCTCTCGGCAGGTTGCTCTTCATGGGCAAGGAACCAGCTTTTAATATTCCATAGTTTCCTCTTTGAATATGTGCTTAATCAATATTTTTTAAATGTGCAGATGCCATTACATACTTTTGAAAAACCCCTCAAGTCTCAGTGAATTTCAGGGGGAAAACAGAGGGATTTTATAAATAATCAGAGTAAGAGAGTGTCAGGTAAGCAAACAATAAATTAAATATGTGAAGAAACTAAATAAAATAAAGGAGGTCAATGAGAATATTATGGGCTAATAGGAGATGAGCAGGATACTAAGAGGTTAACCACAGATAGTAGGTAGAACGATGGGATTTCTCAGTTCTCCTGATCCATGGAACAAGGGATGCATGGATCTTTCTGGGAGCATGTCGATGGAATTGGGCTTTGGAAATCAACACAGGCCCCAGAATGAAAGCTTTGCTCAGAGAAGAATGTCGAGTGACATAACTTTTCCAGGTCCATCTTTCCCACCTCACTCTTATTGCCCTGGTATTTGCCCCAAAGTGTGACTATGGGGGGTGGGGTGTCAGAAAATGGCTGGATGACCCCTGCATTGTGACCAGACTTGGGGAAGTTAGGGTCCACAAGTAGCCTCTGTGCAGGGTTTCCTGGAAAGATGTGATAATAGATGCACTACTGCCTACTAACCCTTATAACTATGCTCCACCTAAACTAAATGGGAAATCAACAAGCAAGAGAACAGTCACCAATAAAAGTAGAGTTCTTATTGAAGAGAGAAGAAAAATCTTAGATAAAACAGATATGTTCTCCTTTTTTCCCTCCCAGCATGTGGTTAAAATCTGGATTTTGGCTTCTTATAGCCCTTTATTTCATTCATTTATACAGTGGGGCACTTTGTTTTAGAGACATACAGAGGCTGCTGTAAAGACCAAGGAAGACGAGTCTTTAAAAAGCATTAAAATGGATCAGTTTAGAAAATTGTTAAATCCTAATGTGATGCCCAAATCAACTTAAATAACTCCAGGGGAGTAGTTAAAGATGTTTTATACATTTGCAGTCTTTAGAATAAAATAAACCAGGCACATCAAAAGGAGGAGTGTGTGTGGGTTTCTCTATTCTTGGTTCTGTTCATGTCCTATAATGATAGCATGAGCATATGTCCAAAAAACACCTCCCTTTTATAAAGGATCTTCAGTACTGATATCTTTGACGAAATGAGGTTTGTTCAATGAGCTCTCCTATCTTTAGAAGACCAATCTTTCCTTCATCATATGTGGCTTTTAATGTGCCCTTTATGCTCTTTTCTGAATGGTGATGGTTTTCCCACTGACGAAAAATTGAGGGCCATCGGCAGAGCTATTTGTCAACAGCATGCATGCCTGTCAGGTAATTTGGACCTTTTCTTTACCTTATTTTTGCATCTCTTTTCTCAAGCCTCTTACACTCATGCCTAGGTTGTCAAATGCACGTTAAAAACAGCTGTCTACTACACTGGCTGTGGAGAACAGTGCAGGACGAGAAAAGGACAGAAAGAGTTAATCCTTGCAGTTTTCACGCTGGAATAAAGTTAATAGGCTGCCAATAACACAGGTTACAGTTGCAAAAGCTAAAGTTATAAGTAATCCTAAAGGGAAAGAGGAAAATTGTTCCTGACAAGCTGAAATTACTTTATAAAACCTCTTATGTGTTGAGAAGCCCTAGGTTGGTCAGGGCATGAAGCTTATTTCAATGTGTAACTCAGACTGTTTATAAAGAAAATATCTTGCCCAATATCCGTTTTCCTAAAGCATGCCCTTTCACCCACTATTTTTTTGTTTGTTTGTTTCTTTTTTATTGTCGGCATGGAGACTAAGAAGCACTTCACCAGGCTGATCAATGCATGGTTACATCAACATAACATTTTGAGTCAAGTTCCCAGGGGCCTTCCTCTGGAATCTGTCATTTTGATTCAGATAACTAAATCAGGCTAAGCACAGCAATGATAATGGATGACTTGCCTCATTAGCTGGCTCCCGCTGCTTTATGCTGCCAGGAAGCTCTATAGTGATTGCCTGGGATCTTGGGAGAGATAACTGTTTTTTTGAAATTATTTTGGTGTATTTTTCTTATAATTCTCATCTTGCATTTTGACAGTAATTTTGTAGGATGACATATGTACCAAATCCCTATGCCTGGAACTTCTTTTTCTCAATATGTATCATGTGACAGGCTTTATGAAAACTGAGCCAACAATAAGCTTAATCTAGGGAACTGTTTAAAAATGTCCTTTAATTTGCCTCCCTTAAATATTACATAACTGATAGCACTTTAATTAATAGGATTGGAATACTATGATAATCTGTCTTCTTGCATGAAAGCAGATTCTGGTGTAAATGGTGTCTCAGCACCAAAGCAATATTTTAGTTGGACTTTAGTGCTCACTGAACTTGGATATATATAAAAATAATAGTTTTCTTAAAATAACAAACTAATTATTTGTAGAAATTTTGGAGGGCAGTGGAAACTAAGCAAATAAGAAACAAAGGATTTTATTTAGTCATTACAATCTAAATTTAAGAAACTCCTCTTAAACAACTCATGGCATTTGATATAATTTTGCATGTGGCTGAAAGATGCCAGTTGAAAAAGTAAACAGAAACACACCATCCGAAGCAAAAGTAATAATAAGACTATGAGCAATGTCCCAAGGAGAGAGAATATAGACAAATTAGAAAGACTCCTCCAAACCAAATATTGTTGTAGCAAACTTATGACTTTTCAATATTGGTCTATCAATAACAAAAAAGCTAATCTTTAAAACTAGACTTATGATAGCAATGTGCATGTTTATAAGTTTTCTGTGGAGTCTTTCTCCTGGCTTCAATTGACTGTTATTCTCTGCAACAAATATTTCATTTCTGGTTTCAATTTTAAGCACCTCCATATCCACACTCTATTTGCAATCACTAGGCATTATTGGGCAAGTTTTATTAATCTACAATCTAATTTTAATGGCCAAAAATCTATAGTGGAGGTTGTGGGGAGATACCTGTTTAAGTTTTTTGGTCAAAGTATATTTTGGCACTCATCAAAATAGAAGAGAAAAATAAATTTTAGTAACAAATAGCTACTTCTTGAAAAAGTCAATTTGATGAGCTTAGAGTAGTAAGATTTTCTAAAATTATTTTACTGTTAAACTTTCACATTAAATAACTTCAGTCCAGTACCTTTGTCATAATTTCCCCAATCTATTAATGCATTTTGCTGCCTTAATATAGATTAGAGTCTATGGACCATCAACACAATCTCTCCTTTATAAATATCCACATGTTTATATCTTGGCAAAAGTTATATTCTTTATGGAACCAAATATTTGTTTTATCTTTGCTTGCTCCTACATTGTTAAACTTTAAGGAAAAATTGCATAAGATAGGTGACTAGCTTCATTCTACATATATGATAGCAAAACTTAATTATTAAATATTACATGCCCTAAAATATCTCCCCGGAAGCATATTTTCAATTTCTAAAAAAAAAAAAAAAAAAAAAAAAAAAAGCAGTTTTACTCATTCCTTCTCATCTATCATCAAATTTTTCATATAGCATTTGAACCCACCACCAAGACCAATACAATCATTCTTAATGATGGCATTATAACATATTTTATGGAGAAAAGAGAAGCAATTAAGAACTCTTCCAGAATTTCTCTTCCCAAAGTTCATTACTCTATTTGGAAGTGTGAGTCTCCTCCCATTTACCTCTTTATATTAATAACTAAATGTTTCTCCAGAGGCTAATACTCCCACTTAATTTCTATAAAGGACTTATAATACTACCACATAATACTATATATATATATATATATATATATATATATATATATATATATATATATATGTTGGCCATTTCTACTATACCATTACCATAAAAGTATGTACATATTTAAAATTTTCTGTGTATCCTCTTTAGGCCACTTTTTCTCTTTTTTTTTTCACATCAAAATGACTGTGGATTAGACTGCTACCTCAATTTTCTTCCCTCTCATTACCTTTCCAAACTCTTGTCATGTATCTCACATCTTCACAAGGGCACTGATCATGCTCCTGTTTAGTCATTGAAGTTGCTAATCCAGTTTCTATCATATTCGAACTGTCAGGAGCATGCATCAAGTTGAAATGCATCTGTTTTTTCAATATTATGAGTTTAGGTGCTATCAAGTTATTCTGCATTTTTCCCCACGTTACTCTCTGCTCTCTTTATGCTTTCCCAATTCAGTGTTCTCTTTGCTGACTCTAACTTTGCAGTTTCACTGAGATTTGCCCTATACTTTTCTTCCTGATTTTTTCTTCCAAGTAAAACTCATTCATTCCTCAGTTTATATATACACTAGAGGCCTGGTGCATGGTGCATTGGTGGGGTTCCTCAGCCTTTCCTGTGTCCTCTTGCAATCTGGGACCCCTTGGGGATGTCAGGGAACCAGTTTCAGCCTGATCTCCACAGGCCAGGCTAAGGGACCCCACTCAAATCTGTGCCCTGGGCCTCTAGTATAAATATAAGATTTTTGTTTCATCTCTTCCTGCCCTCCGCCCTCCCTTGTTCCTCTGAGATTCATCAGTCTGTTTTATGTTTCCATGCCTGTGCATTGAGTGTTTGGCCCCTGGTGGTCAGTGCGTGTCATAGCTACCAGCCAAATGGTCAACAAGTAGAACAGTTGAATAGTCACCTAGGCTTTTATATATAGATACTGGCATTGCCCCAAGTTTATGCATATACTTTGAAACCTTCCTCCAGAGCACCAGAGATATACATGAAATATATCATTGACACCATTGAAAAAGCAATAGATAACTCAAATTTTGAGTAGTGGAAAACTTTTAAGTGATTTTTTACTTGAGTATATGTTAAAATTTTTTAGGGTCAATTAACTGTAACACTTGCTATCTGATACCCAGAATACTTCTTTCACACTACCCTGTTTCCCCAAAAATAAGACAGTGTCTTATATTAATTTTTTCTCCCTAAGTTGCACTAGATCTAACTTTCAGGGGATGTCTTATCTTTCCATGCGCTAGGTCTTAGTATTTTCAGAGGATGTCTTATTTTCAGGGAAACACAGTAGTTAACTGAAAGCTTGTCAAGTGTCATTGATATTTGTTCTCAAATAGGTTTGAGATTTCAGTACTATTCACATTATTGGAACATAAGAAAGATTAATACAGGAAAGCTATTATTTAATGAAAACTGACTTTAATCTTAGATATTTGATTAACATGAGGTGTTTGAAATAACTTGTCTAATGACATGAATTATAAAGCTGAAAATATTTGAAAGAAAAAAATGGCAAGCATCAAGATGATCTGTATTCAGAAATAATTACTAGTATTAGTAAATTTATGTTCAGACTCTGTAAAAATCAGATATAAAAATATAGAAAATTTATCATGGGTGTGGTTTTTCAAGAAAGAAAACATATATCATCTAAAAAGTTTTTGGTTTTAAAGAAAGATATGTGTATTTTTAAGTCAAAATATACATTGCAATAAAATTTGCAATGGGGTGAATTTAATCATTACAAACAGAAAGGCTTTAATTTTATCTAATAAACATGCTTTGGAATTTCCTAATCTCAAAGCCTTGCCAATATCAGGTGTAGATCTCATGGAATTTAGGTTCTAAAATAAGTCTAGTGTGGCCTAATATTAATAAATCAATCTTACATTCAATTTAAATACTCTTCTTTTCCCTGGAAAAAGGCTAATCCACAATTGGACTCCATTATCTGTTCTTTCAATATGCTTTATCTATTATTTCCTCCTATGGCTGGTTCCTCCATGGTCAGGACTGGTCCCTCCATGCAGGAAGAGAGAGATTATAAAAGGAGTCTTCATAGGTGATACTTTTGCAATCTTATTCAATGCCCTCTGTGTGGTAGACTTCACTTCTTAGTTCTCATGAATTATAAGGCAGAATTACTTTGAAGGACATCTGCAAGGACAATTCCCTGCAGAGTTCTCTTATCTTGGTGATGCAACATCTGGCTAAAAGTAATTTCTCTCATGGTATTCTCCTAGCAACTCCTTGCTGGAGTCCTCTTATTTCATCAAAATGTCATCTCTCCAGATAGATAGATAGATGATAGGTATATAGATAGATGATAGATAGATAATTGATACATAGATAGATTTCGCACAAATATAGGAAAGATGAAAAAAAATATGCAGATCAATGACTTACTATAAGCAAATGTTTTATTACCACCACCCAGATAAAAAGATAAAACAATATCCCTTCCTTCCTTCCTTCCTTCCTTCCTTCCTTCCTTCCTTCCTTCCTTCCTTCCTCCCTCCCTCCCTCCCTTCCTTCCCTCCCTCCCTCCCTCCCTCCCTCCCTCCCTCCCTTCCTCTCTCCTTCCTTTCTTTCTTTCTTTCTTTCTTTCTTTCTTTCTTTCTTTCTTTCTTTCTTTCTTTCTTTCTTTCTTTCTTTTCATTCATTTTACCATGTAAGCATGCATGGCTAAGCACTATTATTTGGTTTTGTCTGCCTTTTCTAAATTTTATATAATAAGTAGAATCATAAATTACACTTTTTAGTAAAATTTTATTATACAATAATTTTAGACTTTTAGAAAATTTGCAGATACTTTCGGTGTATCTGTACCTAGATTTTCATGTTCTTTAGGTTTTACATAATATGATATATTTATCATAATTAGTGAGTCAATATTAACACATATTATCAAAAGTCATTATTATCTACATGAATGTCTTTGCATTTTATCTAATGACCTTTCTTTTCTGTAGCAGGATCCCATGCAAGCTACCACAGCACATTTAGTAATCATGTCTTCTTAAGTTAATCTGTGCTGTGATTATTGCTCACACTTTTCTAATTTTTAATGACAGAACTGACTAGTGGTAGGTATTTTGTAGAATACTCCCCAGTTTGGGTTGGTCTGATATTTTTTCTCATTCTTAGGCTGGGATTATGATCTTGCAAATGAAGACCACAGAGGTGTGTGGCATTTACATCATATCAAGAGTACACACCTTAATTCCTACAGCAGATGCATACAACCTAAATGTTAAACAGAATATTTCCAAGGTGAACACACTTCTTAACCCAGATTTTTTATTCAGTCTTTAAGAGAGCCAATTCTTCCTCTCACCTCCACCCCATTTCTTATGAACTCAATGAGCTCTAACATTTTCAAATCCACTCCAAGATGAAGATTCCAATTACATGCAAGAGTTAAGTTTTCTCAATTTTCTCTAAACGATGATCCCCGAGTCTATTCTGTAGAATGTTACTGCTCAGCAGAGTAGTATCTGTCTACAATTCAGCTCTGTCTTATTTATCACCGGCACTGTTAGGCTTGGTCACGAGAATAAGGTAGTGCTTGCTGGGTTTCTCCATTGTAAAGTTCCTTTTTTGAAAAAAAAACATTTCATAATATACTCTTTGAAAGGAAGTCATTATGTGCAGTCTACATTTAAGAGGTATGGAGTTATGTTGCTTTTCATTGATGGCATCATATCTACAGAAATTATTTGGAATCCTTCTGCATAGATGATTTGGCTCTTATCCCCTATTTATGTATTTGTTTGTTTGTTTATTCAAACATTTATTGATATCAGTATGGACTCATAGATATTTATTTTATATTTTGGGTTATAATTTAGTATTCTGTTATTTATTTTGTTGCTAAAATATTTCCAGAATTGGTAATCGGGAACTCGTTTACATAGTTTTTGTATTTATAATTGCTTATTTTTTTTGAGCACTTTAGCACTTCCTAACAGTATAAGATGCTCAAACCTATCTAGTATATTCTTTCCTCTAGCTCTAGCATATATAATTTCTCTAACGTGCTTTTATTATTATAATAATAATTTTTTTTATGTCTGGCTTCTTCCATTCAACATCATATTTGTTCAAGGATTCATCAACATTTGGTATAGCTGCAGCTTTTTTTTATGTCCTTTTCTCTATAGTAAGAAATATTAAATTACTTCAGGTCAATTCTGGGCTTCCTACTTTTTAAAATAAAGTCTTATTGGAACACAGACACAACCATTTATCTACTGGCTATAACATTTTTATGATACAAGAGCAGAGTTGAGTAGTTCAGTTAGAAACATGTCTCACAAATCCTAAAATACTTTGTTTGTCCCTTTCAGAAATGTTTAGTAACTTCTACTTCATGGTATCCTATTAAATACACATAAATGCTTTATGTATTCACTCTTACTTGACTTTTTTTCCCTTCCATTTTAGGGTTCTTAAAAATTGCAAATAGGGGAATATATGTATTTTTTAATACATGCCAATCTGCATATTTGCTTACGTCTCCTCTTATGGATGGCAATTGTTTAAACATAAGGTATGCTTATGCCCAGCTTCAGATGATACAAGAAATTTGACAAAGGTATTTAATTAAGATTTAATTTTTATTTTTTATTGTTTCATTTGTTGCCATATTTGAATTTTCAACAATTTTAAAACATTAGTAACAGATAGCTAATGTCTTCCTTGTGATTTTAATTGCCTTTCCAAATAATTAGAAAGGCTTAGAAAGTTGTCATATGTATATTGACTACTTAATCATTCTCTTTTATAAAATGTTTATTCAAATATCTTGCCTATTATTTCTGTAGTTGTCTTTTTGAAAATATTTATTTGAAAGAACTGAACAAGTACTTTGAGATAAATAATTTGCCTCTATGTAATCCTTTGTCTCTTTTAATAAATAATTCTATGTTTTGTAAAAATATTGAAAATATATTTCATCTTTCTGTTTCTCTGTTCTTTTATAATAAAAAGAAACAATTTCATTTCAGTTAATATTATCCATTTCTTTCTTTATATTTAATCTTTTTTGTTTCCTTTTTAAGGAATACTTTCCAACTCTGAGATCATAAATATATCCTTTCTATTATTTTCTCAGATGTCATCTCTTGCCTTTTCATATTAAGTTATGTAATCCAACTGGAATACATTTCACATAGTTTGAAGTAGAAGTCAAAATTTATTTATTCATATATGAAAATCTAAACAATCCACTGCCAAGAAGTCCATCACTTCTTCTGTATTGTCACTTTTATTAAATATCAAGTCCATATATGTGTGAGTCATTTTCTGGGCTATTTCATTTTGTCACATTTCTATATCTGTGACAAATCAGCATTATCTTATTTATTGTAGATTTAAAATAAATCTTCATCTCTGGTAAAGTAAGTCCACCATCCTCAGTGATTTACTTTAAAGTGTGCTTTAGCAGTTCATGATTTATTATATCTTACAATTATCTTCAGCAAACCAGAGAAGCAACAATATAAAATAAGTTAGTATTCTGTTCCAGAGAGCAGTGAAACTGTAGATCAAATCAAAGAGATTTTGTTTGCTCCTCTCAATCCATAAACATGGTAACTCACTATGACTTCTTTAATTTATGTCAATAATAGTCTAGTTTTTTTTTTAAGTTTTGCATAAAGTTCATTAGTCTGCTTCATAGACATTGATACTTTGTATGCTATTATACATGGTATAAAAAGTTTCTTTTCCTATTTTATTGCTGGTTTTAAAATGCAGTTTTAAACATACTGAGCTTAAATGCAACATTATGATTTTTAACGATAAACCTGTAGATTTTTTTGGATCTTCCACTTATTGGGGTGTGTGTGTGTGTGTGTTTCAAATAATGAGGCATTGTTTTACTTCATTTCCAATTTTAATATATTCCATTTTTTGCTATATTACATTTGCATAATATTAATAGAAGTGGTGACAGCAGTCTTTGTCTTTTTCCTGACTTTAAAGGGAATGATTTCAACAGTTCCAGTATTTATTGTGATATTCTGTAGAGGGTTTTTTTTCTTAATAGTCTTTTTCTTTCCTTTTCACAATAATGTGGATACTGCCTGTGCTTAGCTATTAAAACTTTATGGGCTTTGAATTTTGTCAAAGGTTTGTTTTTTGCTACCAAGGATGTTCATTTTTTTCTTTGTTATTGTTTTAGTGTGGCAAATCATAATTTTAAAAATATTAATTGATCCATGCTTTCCAGAATAAACTCAACTTTGTCATGCTGTATGTATACATTTTAAGTAAATTACAAATGCAACTAACAATCTGGGATTATAATTTTTTAAATATTACTTTATTTTTGTGAAATTAGCCTATACTTTTCCTTTCTCTCAAAGTGTATTTTTTTTTTGTGTGTGTGTGTGTGTGTGTGTGTGTTTGTGTGTGTGTGTGTGTGTGTGTTTAATCTTCACCCGGAGATACTTTTTTTTTAATGATTTTAGAAAGGAAGGGGGGAAGAGAGGAAAATATTGATAAGAGAAAAACATTAGTCAGTTGCTTCCTTTACATGTCCCAGCCTGCGATGGAACCTAAAACTTAGGTATGTGCCATGACCAGGAATAAAACCCACAACCTCTCTGTGTATAGGATGATGCTCCAACCAACTGAACCACCCAGCCAGAGCTCTATTCTCTTAATGTTCCGATCAGGTTGTAGTTTCCAGTTTTTCAATTACTTAGAAGAGTGTATAAATTTGCATTTTAAAATACAGCTTGGTAGATATGCTAACGATTTTTTATTAGAGATGTACTATTTTTAAGAACAGGTTTTATTTTAATTTTAATTTTATTTTATTCTGGTTAGAACACAACAGATATCTACTCTCTTAACAAAATTTAAGTGTATAATACATTATTGTTGACTTTCTTTAGTTTAATGGTTTATCTTTTGTATAAGTTACTGAGATGGATGCTTAGTTCATCTATTTTCATCTATTTTCTTTATAAACACATATTGAAAAACTATAACCTCTAAACAATTTAATTGCATTAGAATTTAAATTCACAATCATTACCTTAATGATAAATTCAAAGTTGTACCCCTACTCACCTAAACATGTATTGCATCTGCTTTTAATACAATGACAACAGTTTGCTTTGAATAGTATTTCATGCTACACTTTATGCAATATATATATGTGCCTCCTTTGACTTTTAGTCTTATGGCGTCCTTATGCTTTTGAGTTTTATCTTTTGTCCACATTACATCATTTTAAATAGTTCTTTTAGTTGTCATTATTGTTTGACTCCACTGCTTATCCACCCACCTTTAGAATTCTCCCCAGGCAAGAAGATAGCACCATTCACCAGGACTCCCCAAAGTGCAGGTGACCCATGCCAAACCATCTGAAGATCTCTTCTCCTACACTCCTCTGCTCTACCAAGGCAAATGTCTGTGATTGCACAGTTCACTAAGCAGCCATCTGGAGAACAAAATGCTAATCTACCATATGGCCCCATACCATCATATTCTACAGATGATACTTATTTAGTGTCCTCTTTCCTTTAGCTGGTAAGCCCGTATTGGCAGGAGAAGAAACATCACAATGCGCTGCAATAAATTGAGAACTTATAGCATAAATTAATTCTCTGCAACTAATGCTTATTCTGATGCAGTGAAGAGGTAAATTAAAGAACTACCAAGGTCACCTATTGCTGAGCTCCTAACAGAAAATTTACCGGCTCTTTTGTAATGTCATTAGAATATGAATGTGCTTAGCGTTTTCTTTAGTTTTAGAATGTTAGTCAAATCCCACATAGCATGAATAATCCATTTATGATCCTGCTGTGTGATGACAGTTTATGATTTATTAATTTACTGATTTTTATAAATAAAGCCTAAAATATTTCCTTGTTCTTATTAATTATAAGGGCATTTGGAGGAGCCCTAGTTGGTTTGGCTCAGTGCATAGAGCGTTGGCCTGCAGACTGAAGGGTCCTGGGTTTGATTCCAGTCAGAGACACATGCTTGGGGCTTTGGGATGGGGGCAGCTCCTGCATTGAGTGTCTGCCCCCTAGTGGTCAGTGAATGTCATAGCAACTGGTCATTCCACAGGTTGTTCCACTGTCCAGTCAATTTGCATAGTAGGCTTTTATTATATAGAATTGTCCACCAATGGTCGTTGCTGTCAATTCAACAACAAAAGAAATCCCCAATTTGGGGAGCCAATCATTTAAAATAATTTTTAAAACATCAATATCAAATATACACCTATAGTCAGAATTAACTGCCAAGTACACCAAATACCTTTATATTTAGATTATACAGAGATCTTCAAAATCATAGCTTACTCTTCTCTGTACTAATAAAGCAGATCTACTATATTAACTAATATTAAAGGAAATGTGCAACATTCTTTAGCATAGAGGCAAGAAAATATCAACTACATATTTGACACCTGAAGTAAACATGTGACAACTAGTAAGTAAATTAAAAATATATTCAGCCTGAGTCTATTATCTTAAAATTCAGATATACCTGTGGGTGACATATATGTAATAGCCCAAAGTCTCAATAAATAATAGCTGAAAAATTCCAAAATGAAAATATATATCTGAGGATGCAGCTTGATGCATGTTGTTTTAAGCAAAATGGAGTCTCATATTTAAACATACTGTGGTATTAGTTTCTAAAGATAGGTTAAGCATTTAGGAAAAAAACGTCTTAAGCGTTTAGGAAGAAACACACACACACACACATACACACACACGCCCTGGCTAACTAGCCAACAAAGAAGGGAAATATTCAGCTGCTTAACTTCTAAGTGTATCCTTATAAAAGTCAGAAGATAATAAAATTTAGCTACAGAACATAAGACAATTGATGCAACCTCAAAATATTATAGCCAGAAAATGTGTGTATGATGTGAGAAGCCACAAAAAGACAGGAAAAACCTTAAAGATATTAGCTTGTTTTCATAGAATATAAAAACCATGGCATACAAGTATGAAAATGAATTCTGAAAATAATGCACATATTTCCTGACCAATTTGGCTCAGTGGATAGAGCATCCGCCTGCAGACTGAAGGGTCCCAGATTCGATCCCAGTCAAGGATATGTACCTTGGTTGTGGGCACATGCCCCGTATGAATCAGAGGCTAAAGACAGCTGGTCGATGTTTCTCTCCCATTGATGTTACTAATTCTCCATCTCTCTCCCTTCCTCTCTGTAAAAAATAAATAACATATATATTTTTCAAAAAGAAAATAATACATACATTTATATCAAAATATACAATAAGACTATTATTGAAAAAATTGTAATATAAAATCAATAGAACTACTAAAAAATACCAGAAAAACATCACAAAAATATACTAAAATGGGGCTAATTTGAGAAAATTACCAATTGTTGGAAGTGTGGTGGGTGTGTGTGTGTGTGTGTGTGTGTGTGTGTGAAAGAGAGAGAGAGAGATTTGGAACATTCTTTCATGAATGAGATATGAGTATGTCTTCCTATACACTATGAATCAAATCACATTATGTAGTATACTTGAAATCATATTTAGTTATGATGTGATAAAAGTATATACTTTTATAACTTTCAAAAAATACAACAAAATTATCACAAAAGACAATGCCAATATTCTAAACATCTGCGATATAAAAGCAGTAAAAGTAATGGAATTGTTGATAGCCATTAGAATATCTAGGAGTCAAGATAAATGGTAGGTTCAGATGATAATATTAAGTTACATAACTTACATGGCTGATAGTCAATAAATATAGTATATAATTAAGAACCAAACAGAAGTTTATTTTTATTGCTAAATGTATGAAGGTAATGAATAAAATAAGCTTTGCTTCTGGAGATGGCAGACTAGGTAACGTGCATCAAGACTTAAAACAAACAAAAAAAGCTTTTTAAAAAAAAAGGCATAGTATTGACTGAAATAAACTTGAAAGTTACAGACAACTAATCAGGCATTGGAAATTATAGACAAGATTTCTAAGAACAAGAAAACTCAAAATCATGACCCTAGCATTTTGGAACACTTGTCTTCATGAAACTGCATCACCCATGTTGAGTATTTAAATTTTAATTAATAAACATTAAAGAAAAACAACAACTCAGTTCCCTAGATTCCTTAGTATCATTTCAAGTGCTCAAAAATCACCTGAGATTAGTAGCTACTGCATTGTAAAGTGCAAAAAAATTTTTCCATTATGACAGAAATTTCTTTTTGACATTGCAATGAAGAGATGTTTCTGTCAATTACAGAAGGAACAAAGTAAAGGTTAGAAACTGTGCAGAGAGTTGGACAAATTCATGGGATTAAGGGAGCTAAATTTTAGATCAGTATCAGTTAAGGAGAATAATCCTTGGTATAAAGCTTATATTTTTGTTTGTGATCTTCAAAAAAATACGAGGAATAAGAATAAACCAGATATATGTAATCTACTCCTTAAATGAACTAGGCTCACATTCAAATAATCCCAATATCTATAATTGTGTTAGAGTTAATTTTGATAGCCAAAGCTGCTAGTCTCCTGATACAGTTTTAAAAATGTAGATAGATACATCAATAGATACAGATCAATCTTTCTGAACAAGGAAAAGTTTGTTTGATCCTCAAGTTATTTCCTCAGTTTCTCTTTAATATCCAGAACACAATATAAAAAAAATCAGGCACAAGAATGGATATAAAAATGTTAATAAAAAAAACAAAAACACAAAAACACTAGAGAAAAACACACATATAATTTAACCATGCTTACTACTCTCAAAGATTAGAAGATATTTAGTAGAACATTAAAAGCTATTGTTTGAAAAAACAAAATCAACCCTAATAATAGTTTCTGCAATAGGAAAAATGCTGTATAAAATTTAAAAAATTAGTGTATGCATTTAAAAACATATTTGAAAGAGATGAATTGAGTGAAGTGAAAGGTCAGAAAATTATCCATAATAAGAATAATATAAAATGATTGAAAATATGGAAACATATGAGATTCAAGGCATAAAGTAAAAGGTCTAATGAAAGTCTAATTAGAAGTCTGAAGAGAAAAGGAATTGAATGTGTCCTAACCAATATTTGAAGAGACAGTGAATGGGATTTCTTTTTCATGAAACGAGAGAGATCAAGCCACAAAATCAAGAAACTAAAAACCTTAGACAAAATAAATGAATGGCCTTATTATAACATAAGGTACTGATGATATTGCTGAAAATAAAAGACCTAATAAAATTTCTAATATCATTGCAATACCCCTGCCCCTAAAAAATATAATTTACTTTCAAAGAAATACCAATTAGATTTCAGTTAACTTATCAAAAGTAGTGATGGAGACAGAAAACAATAACATATCTTTATAGTGCTTAAAGAAAATAACTGCTAAATGCAGTTATGTATATATTAAATATAATTTATAAAATCTAAATAAAATAATTTAGACAAGATATAGATAACTTAGTACAAAGATATTTGTATTAAAATATTAAAAAGTACTTTAGGAAGAAAGAGGAAGTATTTTAGAGTCAAAAATCAAAGGTAAAGGATAGACAGATGATGGCAACTGGCAGGGAGGGAGGGAGGGAGAGAGTGTGAGTGAAGGAGCGATAGAGGAGTGTGTGGGCATGTGTGGTGTGTGTTTGTATGAGCTAGGGACAGTTAGATTCTGCAAGTCTTCCAATGAGCTGCCAAACCAGGCAGTCTTAAATGGCTGAGCCTCACTCCCAATGCATACACTCTGGGTTGGCAGTGAGGGCCCAGAGATGATGCCATTTTGAGAAACAGAGCTTCTTGAGACTAGGATCCTGGTCTCAGCACAAACTTAGTCTGGTCTCAGATGCAAACCAGGACCTTGCAGCCACTGGGGACAGAGACCAGTGACCACAATTGCAGACCCACAGATACCCAGAATCCAGACATTCCAGTGGCAGATTTCTGTGAATATCAGAGCATAACCCCCTCCCCACAGGCTCACTGGCAGCACCATAGTAACTGATAGACTCGCTCCTGGCACTGAGCACAGCAGTGCTACAGGAATTTGAGCCTGGGAGTGCGAGGACACTGGTAATCTGTTCCCAGCAATGCAATCAGGTGACCAAACCTGAAGTTCATACAGAGTGGCAGTGCCACTTAACTTTGAGTCTGGAAAAGTTCATGGAAGCTTGTTTTCTGCAGCGCAGGAGTGGACTTCCTGCCTACACAGTGCTATGGTGCAAGTCCCCCAAGCTGACTACGGCCCCGATTCTCTGGGCAGGAAGTAGCACTAAGCATTAGTGATTTGACTCTCTTTCTTATCACATGCATCTGGCATCCCTAACTCCCAGTGTATTCACACGAATAGCCAGTGACTCCAATTCTTGGTGCATGCACATGGTCTATGATTCTCAGTGCGAGGCCACACCAAGCAAGGGAGACTCTGATGCTCGATTCCTGGTACAGGCACAGGGGAACTCTGACTCCTGGCCTGTGCTAAGGGGCTCAGATGTATGGCACATGCCCGCGGGGTACTGTGTCAATGCTGTGCAGGTGGGGGTCCCTGACTCTAGGTACGCACAGGAGGCCACACTGAGAGCTGGTAACGCTGACTCTGGGTGAGCCTGTTCCCACCAACCCACAGCAGCCACACATCTTAGTGTCAGAGCTCTTCAGTGACTCAGTGACACTTGAATGGTGCGAAGCTCCCATTGCACACAGTCCAGGTCCACGCAAATTGCAGAAGCAGTTAGGGGCAATCAGGTAGGCAGGCAGACGAGTGGTTGGGAGCCAGCAGTCCTGGATTGTGGCCCATTTAGGCCAGATCAGTTCTTGATCAGGCCCATTTAGACGAGTGGTTGGGAGCCAGTAGTCCTGGACCAGGTCAGTTAATGTGGGATCGGGCCTAAATGGGCAGTAAGACATTCTTCAAGGTGTCCCAAATTGGAGAGGGGCTGAGGGTCACACATCCTCCCAACCCCCATGCATAAGTTTTGTGCACCTGGTCTCTAGTATGGAATATAATGAACAATATAAACTGATGAACAAAAACAGATCCAGAGACAGAGCAGCAGCAATCGGACTGTCAAACCTCACAGGGAAGGTAGGGGAGGGTGAGGGGAAGGGGAAGAGATCAACCAAAGGACTTGTATGCATGGATATAAGTCCAACCAATGGACGCCGACAACAGGGGGATGAGGACATGAGTGGGGCAGGGGTTGAGGGGTTAATGGGGGGATGAGGACACATATGTAACACCTTAATCAATAAAGAAATTAAAGATTGAATAAAAAAGGTAAAAGATAAAAATGAAGGAAGCCCGAGATGGAAAAAGAAAGGAAGAAAAGGACTGGAGGTCAGCTCTGCACACTATGACAGTCTGACAAAGGAGTATGAGAAACCTAAGTACCTAAGTTCAAATCTTAAGGAGGGAATTTTCTAAGGCATAAAATGCAAACATTTTATTTATCAGTTTTTAATTTGACTTTAACTACCAAATATCTGCATATGTTATGTAACCATGCATGTATGTATGTGTGTGTGTCTGTGTAGTTATATGACAGATATATATCTGCAAGGCCTATTGGGAAATATTGTATTTCAAAATTAATTTTGAAATTAGTAGACTAATATCTATCAAAATAGTTTCTAAGCATAAGAATGTTAAATATTTTGGTCCCTTGTTATTAAGTTCTGGTTATTGTATCATTGCAGAAAAGCTTACATTTTAATGAAAATTTGAAAAAAGAAACCAATATTATCCCCAGAAGGAGAAGTATTGGCCTTCTTGCTGAGTCTTAAATGTCATTAAAGGTACTATTTCACAATCACATTTATTTTTATACGTTAACATGTCCAAAAGTGTATATTATCTTTGTGGAAGTATAGCTTCTATCACAAATATTCCTTAACATAAGAGATCATAATGCAATTTAACATGCAAATTTAAGTTAATAAGAAAAAATTCAACCTAATTGCTTTCCAAGCCCAATCAAAAATTTGAGTTAGCTGAGAGCTGACAGTTTTGGAATGCAAACGATTTGTCTTTACATATTTTAACTAATTAAACTTGCAATTATTCAGTACTTTCTGTCTTTAATCACTTAAAAAACACTTTTAAGTCAATTTCTTATGGAGTAGAGCAGTAAGTGATCATCAGAAACATTCTTCAAATAGAAAACACAGGGTAATAGAATCTACTGATGGTTTTCTTTCTATATTATGTTTATATTCACATAGATGAAACTGTACAACAGACATTGAAAATGCTCCAAGACATATGCATTTAGTTATTTCCCTCAAACTAGGGAATGATTTCAAAATGGGCATACAAATTCTTTGAATAAAACTCTTAGAGAACAATAAAATGTTAATGAATATACATGAGGGTTCTTGTCAACATGTGTAGCTATATATCTTCTTTTAAAAAAATCTATTTTTATTGATTTCAGAGAGGAAGGGAGATGGAGAGAGAGATAGAAACATCAGTGATGAGAGAGAGTCATTGATCCGCTGCTTCCTGCACAGTCCCACACTGGGGATTTAGCCGGCAACCCACCCACGCATTTGCCCTCACTGGAAATGGAACTGTGAACTGCTGGTTCTTAGGTGTAAACCCAACCATTGAGCAACAGTGGCCGGGCTAGAACCTTACTTTATAACAAATATGTTTAGAGCAGCTGCTATTGGTCAGGACCAATCGTGTGTATGACCTAGAGCAAAGGAATTGAGTGGAGATATACTAAATAGATTATTAAGTATTAGAACTACACATTGAAAAACTTCTACAAATTAGGAAGAAGAGTGGGAGCTTCTAAAATATGAATTAACAAAAATTATAATTTCAAAATGCTTTTCATTTTACAACTATAATTTTATGTAGGGAGAAATGTTGATATTGTCCTAAATTTTTATCAACTATAGACTTTACATATAATTCAATGTGACTCTTACTGTTCCACACACAAAATTGAGGAAGTAATTTCCTTTTAAATTTGACTGAATAAAAACAATTATCAAAATAACTATCTAGTAAAACTATAAGCAAGTGTCTCAAACCAATACAGCCTTCATAATTGGAATTAATTAAATCCTACTGTTAACAGCTGTCATAGAAAATAGAAATATTTCTCACCTATCGAGGAGGTTTCATAGTGCTGAGGACATACGTGGAGCCACTGTAAATAAATTTGGGATGTTTTTTTTTGCTCTAACTTGTTGAACTTGCTTTGCTCATCCATTTCAGATTAGAGCATCAAAAGAAACAGAAAAAAAGGCAATAAGTTATAAAAAGGAAAAGGACCATTGTGGGGTTGAATTATATAGATATGTAGTTTGCCATACTCTATCTATGTAAAGAATGTTTAGACATTAAAAGACATTGATTATAAAATTAGAAAAATTGTTATGCTATCGTAAATGTACATCTATTTTATTTTAGGGAAGGTTATATAAAAACCTCTCTAAATCACATAAACAAATTGAGAGATAAAAATCACAGTCATATCAATAGATGCAGAAAAAATATTTGACAAAATCCAACATCCTTTCTTGATAAGAACTCAGCAAAATGGGAATAGAGGGATCATACCACAATATAATAAAAGTCTTACATGACAGACCTACAGCCAAGATCATACTCAATGGGCAAAAACTGAAACAATTTCACCGAAGAACAGGAACAAGACAGGAAGGCCCACTTTCATCACTCCTGTTGGACATAGTACTGTAAGTGCTAGCCATAGCAATTAGACAAGAAGAAGAAATGAAAGGTATCCAAATTGGAAAAGAAGACGAAAACTGTCATTTTCTCAGATGACATGATACTGTACATAAAACCCCTAAAGACTCCATCAAAAAATATTATACTTAATAAATGAATTTGGCAATGTAACAGGATACAAAACTAACACCAAGAAATCTATGGCATTTTTATAAACCAATAGTGAAGAAAGAGAGAATAAAAAAGCAATCCCATTTAGCATCACACACACACACACACACATACACACACACACACACACACACGCCAAAAGATATCTAGGAATAAATGGAAGTAAGGAGGTAAAAGAGCTGTACACGGAAAATTACAGGACACTGAAAAAAAGAGATAGAGTAAGACATAAACAGATGGAAGAATATACTGTGTTCATGGATTGGTAGAATCAACTTCATTAAAATATACATATTATCAAAAGTAATCTATAAATTTAATGCACTTCCCATTAAAATACCAACAGTATATTTCACAGATCTAGAACAAACTCTCCAAAACCTCATCTGGAATAAAAAAAGACCCTGAATAGCCACAGCAATTCTGAAAAAGAGGAACAAAGTAGGAGAGATCTCAATACCAGATATCAAGCTATATTACAAAGCCACTGTTCTCAAAACTGCCTGGTGTTGGCACAAGAACAGACATATAGACCAATGAAATAGAATAGAGAACCCAGAAATCGACCAAAACCACTATGCTCAATTAATATTTGACAAAGGGGGCAAGAGCATATAATGGAGTCAAGATAGTCTCTTTAATAAATGTTATTGGAAAAATTGGACAGATACATGCAAAAAAAATGAAACTAGACCACCAACTTACACCATACACAAAAATAAACTCAAAATGGACAAAGGATATAAACATAAGATGGGAAACCATAAAAAAATTACAGGAATCCACATGCAGCAAAATCTCAGACATTTGCTGAAGCAATTTCTTCACTAATACAGCTCCTAGGGCAATGGAGAATAAAGAGAAACAAATGGGACTATGTCCAAATAAAAAGTTTCTATACAGCAGATGAAACCATTAACAAAACAAGAAACCCCATTGCATGGGAGAACATATTTGCCAATGTTATCACCAATAAGGGGTTTTTTTTTTAATATATATTTTATTGATATTTTACAGAGAGGAAGGGAGAGAGAGAGAAAAAGAGAGAGAGAGAGAGACAGAGAGAGAGAGAGAGAGAGAGAGAGAGAGAGAGAGAGAGAGAGAGAGAGAAAGAGAAAGAGAGAGAGCCATAAATGTTGATGAGAGAGAAACATCAACCCCTACTGGGGATGTGCCTGCAACCATGGTACATGCCCTTGACCAGAATTGAACCTGGGACCTTTCAGTCTGCAGACCGACGCTCTACCACTGAGCCAAACCGGCTTCGGCATCACCAATAAGGGTTTAATCTCTAACATTTAAAGGGAACTCATACAACTTAACAAAAAAACAAACAAACAAACAAACAAAAAAAGGTAAACAACCCAATCAAAAAATGGGCGACAGACCTAAATAGATACTTTTCAAAAGAGGACATAAGGAAGACCAAGAGACATATGAAAACATGCTCAAAGTCAATAATCATCTGAGATATGTGAAATCAAAACAATAATGAGGTACTATCTCACATCTGTCAGAATGGCTATCATCAACAAATCAACAAATGTCAAGTGGAGGATGCAGAGCAAAAGGAACCCTCGTGCACTGCTGGTGGGAATGCAGACTGGTGCAACCACTGTGGAGGACAGTATGAAGTTTCCTTAAAAAAAACTAAAAAGTGGAATTCCCACTGACCCATGATCCCACTTCTAGGAATATATTTCAAAAAACTAGAAACACCAATCAGGAAGGATATGTGCACCCCTATGTTCATAGAGCACAATTTACTATAGCTAAGATTTGGAAACAACCTAAGTGCCATCAGCAGATGAGTGGATTCAAAAAACAGTGGTACATCTACACAATGGAATACTATGCTGCTGTAAAAAAAGAAGGACTTTTTACCATTTGCAACAGCATGGATGGAACTGGAGGGCATTATGCTAGGTTAAGTAAGCCAGTCAGAGAAAGATAAATATCACAGGATCTCACTCATTTGTGGAATATAATGAATAACATAAACTGATGAACAAAAACAGAACCAGAGACATGGAATCACTGATCATAACCCTCAGAGGAACAGTAGGTGAGGGTGGGGGTAAGAGGGAAATATCAACTAAAGAATTTGTATGTATACATATAAGCCTGACTTTTGGACACAACACAGACACCAGGGGGGGTGAGGGCCTGAGTGGGGAGGGTGAAGGGAAGAGGGGGGATAAGGACATACCTGTAATACCTTAATCAATGAACAGAGGTGAAAAGTAATATCTCTGGGTTTTCCTTTAGGCAATTATAAGTTACTAGGAGCCCAGTGTGCAATTTGAAATCGGGCAGCACCACCTACCCTCCAGTCGCCAGTGTGGCCCTGCCTCCCCCTCTGGCCCTTGAAAAAGCCTTGGCCACTGCTGATCAGGCCCTCCCCTTATGCAGGATCCTTTTGCCCCACCCCCAATGCTGCACATGCAACCTCCTCCTGTCTGGTCAACTCATTATGAGGTCCTGGTTAATTAGCATATTTCTCTATTTTGTACATATATAGATAATTTCATCCTCACTGTTTTAAAGTAGTAGTTCTGTTCAAATCATTTTAGTTAAGTTACATAATCCTTCTTCTGTTACTCCATTAAGGTTATCTTCTACTTATTTTTCCTTACCTTTTCTATTCTCCCTCTCCTCCCCATATATTACAAACTATTGTTATTGAGGTGATTGATTTTGTAAATAAGAAATAACTGATACATTTTATTAGAAGTGGGATAGAAGCCAGATTGCATAAATTTTAAAATCGTGATTCAGTAGAGGGAGAATTCTAAAAGAAAAAAAAAAATTTAGAGAACAGAAGAAATAGATAATATCTATATCTTATAGTTTTTCTTCCTAAAAACCTAAATTTTATAAATGCTAGCATTTTATTCTATAATTATGTACCTTTCTTTGAAGAGAGTTTTTCCACTCAAAGAAAAAAAAATAAATAACCATTTTCTAAGGCCTGACATTAAAACAACATAAAGCTTATTTTCTTAATAAAATTTTAGGTATCATGCAAAGAGCACAAATTGTTTGTTTCTGTGAGCTTTCTGAAAACTCAAAACCATTATACAAATTCTTCTGTATCTCTAATCACTATTAGATTTTAGAAAAGGGTCTATTTTATCTTTGAATTGTTGAAGAAACTTATAGGAGTAGTTACTTTGCCTTCTTATTAATGGTTGCATTCTCATGTTTCCCCACAGATTTATGGGAGTATGGAGTTTCTGTTGGCCAAAAAAAAAAAAATTATGATTATTGCCACTTTCAAATTTTCATATCTAGCATCCTTGAGTGTAAGTCATATTTTTAAATAAAGCTTTCATCTTTATTAAGCATTTGTGCTGAGTAAATGATGGAAGGTTAGCTTTATTTTTTAAGCCAGGTTAAGAATAAATTTGTATTCCTAGAATAACCAGAAAGAAGGGCATTTTTAGCACTTAAAAAAGTTTTTTGGCTAAACTTAATAAAATAAAACATAAAAATGCTAATATCTTTGAAAACATTCTTTTCCTCTGAAAATTCACTTGGATTATGTATCATTGGTATAATGATTTAGACATAAAACTTTCTGAATATCATTTTATGCTAATAAATCCTCAAGAGGAGATACAATTTTATCAAATAAATTCTGCAATTTTAGAAACAGCCACATCTTGGCAATCTATTGAGTGTATCTCTATATTTGATTACTCTGCACCTGTGTGAAATAATCATTAAGTCAGTATGTATTCAGAGTGAATTATAGAGTCTGCAGGCATTATATGGATATTAGCTTCATTTATTTATGTTAAACCTACTTAAAACATCAAACTCATAATAAGGAGCACAGAACACAAATTTCTATTACATTTACCAACTGTACTTAAGCCAAGTGTTAAAAAGTAGATGTTGGTATTTTATATATCCTGTGTTAGATGCATTCCTATTCTCTATTTAGTAGCTAATAAAAATGTAATATCCTTATGATAATTCCAATTATCATCAATGAGTATAACAAAATTGAATGCATGTTTGTATATTCTTGAAAAAAATCCACAGAAATTTACCAACTTTGTAAATATAATTTTTTATGAATAGGGTTAACAATATTCCAAGTTATAAAAAAAATAGCAGGTGTTGGTAAAATTGTCTTACATGGAACTACATTTCCCTGCATTTTGAAACAAAAGGGAAATGTCAAAGTGAATTTTCTTTTCTCAGATCAAACATTTACAATATTTTATTTCATCCTTAGATGAACAGAACTTTTATGGTAGGGAAATTATTTTTAAAAAATAACACTATAGCATTTAGTTTTAGGAACTCTTACTAATAGTTTCTCTTTTATATTACAAACTAAAGGCCTGATGCATGAAAATTCATGCACTGGAGAGGGTTCCCCAGCCCAGCCTGTCCCCTCTCACAGTTTGGGAGCCCTCAGAGGAAGGCGACATCCCCATCACACCTCTGCTGCTGCCACTGCCAGCATCACAAGCCTCAACCAGCCCTGGTTACCTGAGCCTCGGGCAGCCCTGGGCTGTTGGGCAGCTGCCATCTGAGGCTTGCCTATGCCTTTGGGCCAGCCATGGGCAGCTGGGCAGCCACTACTGGCAATTTGCCTGTGCCTCAGGCTGGCCCTAGGCAGCTGGGTAGCCATGATTTGAGGCTTGCCTGTGCCTGGGGTGTCAGCTGGGCAGCTGCCATCTGAGGCTGGCCTGCACCTTGGGCCAGCCTTGGGCAACTAGGGGGCTGAGGGGACTGAGGGACTCCAGAGGCAGGCACATGAAGCAGCCGGGCCCGTCACATGCCTGCTGCCCCAGCAGGGTTCAGGGGACCGGGCATCACCATCTTGTGGCTGTAGGCAATGCCATCTTTAAGGGTGTAGCGGCAATTAGTGTATTCTTTCCTTATTGGCTGTGGGCACATCCATCTTTGTGAGGACATGATGGTCAATTAGAATATTCCGTCTTTGTTAGATAGGATGATATGTTTAACTCTCAGGATATGGAGTTGATCTGAAAATATTGATGTATACTTCACAGTCCATGTGCATCTTAGATATCAACTAGGTTCCTTGGGCCTTTGATAATCATATTAATTTAACAGGTGGAGCTTTTACATGATTGGCTTTTGTGTGTCAGTTTCCATTTCTCCTTCTTGATCTAATTTTCATCTTTTATCTGCCTCCTGAAAGTCTGATGTAGATGGACTGTCTGCAAAGGACCCTTTGTTCTCTATCATTAAGGTGGTTTCAACCAGTGGCGACATATTCAGAGACAAGAGGTGAAAAAGAGAGAAATCAAAATATCTGTCTACTGAGTCTCACCCTACTAGGTTTCCATGTGTTTACTATAACCCTCTTCATAAGAAAAACACACCCTGTGGGAGGTGTAGCCATTCTCCCAGCCTAGCCTTCTGAGCTCAGACTTCTGTATTAAAAACTTTATATTAAGAATTTTTTTCTTCAATAACTGACAAACAAAATAAGACCAGAAACATAGATATATGGAACAGACTGGCAGGTGCCAGAGATGAGGGGTTGGGGGGTGACTGGATAAAGGAGGTGAAGGGATTAGCCAAAGAACATATATACATACCCCATGGGAGGGATGGGTGGAGGAGGGCAAAGAGAGAGGGATGGAGGATATCTGCAATAAAATCAATATTAAAATTTTTTAATTAAAAAAAGCATTATTACCTAAATCAAAATAATTATTTCTAGGAAAAGATGTGATGTATGAAGTTATCAAAACTTCTTTCTGATACTGATATACACATCTAAAGATGAGCCTTTTGTTAGGATGATGATGATGATGATGATGGTATTTTTAAAATAAGCCACCAAACATACAAGTGATGATTTTTAGAGGTCTTGTTGAGTTTTACTCATGAACTGACAGAGGGATAAAAAATTAATGTATCTGGTTAAACCAAGCTTGTCTTTCAACCCAAGTTTATTGTATTTGTTTACCAAGAAAGACATAACCCAATATTTACTAATTATATGAAACTAAAAGCTCATAGAGAATCCTTTCCCAAAAGAAAATTTCTCTGAGCATCTGGTATCTGAAAGAGGGAAGTTTAAAAAAAAAAAAAAGATGAAAAGAGAAAGCTTGTTATGATAATTTTATATATCATAATTTTTCCTAGAAAAATTATTTTGAAAGACTGGAATGTTTGTAATGTTTTCAGTTGCTTCTTAACCTTATTATAATGGACTCAGCAGCTTAAAGTAATAATATAAAACTACATATTTTTATAATAATTAAATTATTATGTCTCCAAGACCTTAGCATTTCATATATAATTTTAACATTTTCTGAACTGTTTTATAATATTAGCTATGAATGCCTTAGTTATATCACATATATATATATATATATATATATATATATATATACTGATATAATAAAAATGAAATAGTTATGATAATTCTATGTCTTAACCTTTAGATAAGAAAAATTGTTTATGATCAACAATGTAAAAGAAGCTACTTTCTTCTAAATGCTATTATATGTATTCATCTGAAATAATTTAGATAGTCTAGGCAGATAAGAGTTAAAAAACATTGAAAGCATACATCAAACACTGGCTGTTTTATAATAAAAAAGGCAAAGATACATCAATACTCATTTCCCTACCTTTAGATTTGTACTCAAATCAATTGGACCTCACCTGTAGCCTCAAGATGGCCTAATTTCTAAGCTAATAATCATCATAAAGATTACATAATTACAGTACAAATAATAAAATTTATTAATGTATTGACATTTTTATGTGCTATACACAATTTCTATCCTATTTAAATCTCAAACAACAATTAAGTATGGAAAGATTAAATAAGGACCAGTTCATCAATGAGTGACTTAACTTGGACATTGGTGAAGTGCAATGGGCCATTTTTGCTTGGTTTCCATGAGGCACTTGAAGAATCCTCACTGAACGTTGAGAACTAAAGACACAAAGCAAAGCTCTCCCTTTCAATTTCCACACTTTGTTGGTTACAATCTAAGCACTAAGGAATGCACAGGTCAAGATGTCAGGTTTAGGATTCAGCTTTGTCATTTTCTGCCTTTGAGATCATGAGCAAGTTATTTAAATCCTATTATTTTTTGTGACCTTCTGCGGAACGAGGGTAACAATATTTAACTCATGTTTTCGATAGGAGTAAAAATGATTTTGCATGGGATGAGAGTATAATTCATTGGCATATAAAATATTCTGTGGTTCTGACAAACTTCTCTAATGAATAACCCTAATCCACTTCTGATATCACAATGTTTTCTGAACTCCCTCATCCCACCCCCTTTCTAATGAAGTTGGTGGTCTTCTTCCTCTCTCCCTAGGCATATAGGACACAGTATCTTGTTTAGTGAGGGAATGTCCTAAGAACAAACATATTCCCTAGTGAAAGAGTAGGTTCATTGGGATTTCACTCCCAACAATTCAGCTGCCAACCACATTTCTCACTGACATAACAGATGGGCTATAAAAGTTCTGCTGACCATTACTTGAATTAGTATTAAACCCGTGAAATCCTTGATGGATCAAGAATAGATTTTGTGATACTTACTTTTCTCTGAGTGGCTTATTTTGCTTAGGGTAATGCTCTGGGGAGGTGGGGGAGGGGGGCCTTATGTAATACTTTCAACAATAAAGTTTTTTTTTTTTTTTAATGTGCATTCAGTGACATCAGAGGCTAGAAATCAGCCATTGAAGAAGTTCATCATAAAAGTCAGGAAACACTATACTAGTACATCAGATTTAAGTTTTGGTTGTGTGTTTTTTAAAGAGTTGTTTTACCCACTCACCATTAATACTAAGACCAATGCTACCCAAATTATGGCCCGTAAACTAATGCCAATCACTGAGCTGTCTATCATTATCCTACCACAGATTAAGTACAGCTTTAGGGTATAAGTATTTGGAACCAATTAGAGCATTTGACATTGTCATTACATTGAAACTCATGATCATTTTATTGGTAGTTAATTTCTTTTCAGTTTTATAAATGGTTCAGCCTGTTATGGACTGGGGGAAAATAGGTCCACTAATGCATTGCTATAGACACATGTTTAAGTAGTCCCTCAATCCTTGGCATCTCTATAACCAGACCACTTTCAATTTTGCCCCACCAAGGAAACTGGATCGTGTCCAATTCCTTTGCCTTCTCACTGTTTAAGGGTAAAAAAACAAAACAAAACAAAAAGCTGATGTCTGAGCCAACTCAAATTACTGCAGTGGACTTCAGTAAGCTCACTTATTTCTATGTCCCAGGATTTCCATTTTCTGGTAATTCATTTTTATGAAGCAAATAAGAATATTTCTCTGATGTGGAAAACTAAGAACCAAAAGGAAGAGATTGGCATGGACAGAAGGAAGAAAAAATGGTTTTGGCAAATATGGCCAAAAATAATTCTGCAGTGAAAAAGCTTTGTGGGTTGTAGAGACTTGCTTGGAAGTTCTGGTGCAAATTTCTTGATTTTTAAGCCCAAGCTTATTTTGAAAGCCATAATTTGCTTCAGAAACGCTGGCACGTATTTCAAGCATTTCAAATAACCTACTGAATATTTTATACTTTGTATTCTACCTAGTCTAAATTTATACAAAAATAAAGCCTCAGTGTTATTTTAAAAGTCAGAAACCAGAGATGGAGGGGAAAACCTTAGGCCAAAGACTTAGTACAATTGTCTCTCGAGCAACCTACCTAATTATATTACTGTCAATTTCAACTCCAGGCTAAATTAAGGGAACCAATTTATATTCAGCATCTCCTGCCTGAATACCAGACCCACAAACTGAGCTTCCACAAGCTGTTTCCCCGCTGACTCCTGAGTGCCTCACTCTGGTAAAGGAAAAAGAAATTAATATTTATATCGATTTTGCTACATGTGAACTCATTTGCATTGAGTACTGCATATAATATTAACCATTAATAATAATATTACTAGCTTTAATGTATAATCAAAATATCTTACACGTAGCGAGATTACATAATAAATGACAACAACAGGGTTAAATCTAAGTCTTTTATTCACCATCCACAACCTGTATTGATTCCATAGCCTTATAACCACCAGTCCATCATTAAAGCCACATTAAGTAAAACTTTCAGTCTTCAAAAATTGCCTCATGCCAGGGTTGGCCCTAGGTTTATAAATATTTTAGTTCTTTTCATGTTTTCTTTGGCAGCCTTAAACTCTTTTTAGATGCTTCATGTAATTAACTCACACACAAAAAAATCCATGTCACCTTGGTTCTGTTTTAATTTAGTGAAATGTTAGTTTCTCCAAAAGCAAATCCATTGTAAAAGGTACAAAAGTAAGACATGTTCACTCTGTTTGAATATTGCAGACACTTTGGTACTTAAATGGTAAAAATCATACTTAATAAAAGGGATTAAAAGCTCAAACAAAAGCACAGGGACAAAAAAAATTACCTAACCATGTGTTGACCTATCATAGTTCTAACCAGATTTCTGAAATAGTAACATCAATTTGTACAAAGTGAAGTCATTATCTTTAAAAAACAAAAGTGACTTCTAACAGGAACAGGGTGGACAATGATGGGAAATAAGAAAAACCCACTTATCTTTTTAATTGAAACAAATGCTCAGTATCACTGTACTTATTTTTTTAAGTAATTTAAAAGTAATTAAAGTTAGGGACTTTAAACATATTCTGTAGAGGAAAAAAGAAAGCATGTGTGATTACTATACACATTTTAATTGAGGTATAACTTACATATAATAATATGTACAGACTATAGTATGCTAAATTTTCACAAGTATATATACCTGAATAAGCATAATTTAAATCAATAAATTTTCCTTGGCCACAGAATATTTCCTATTGCCCTTTGTCCTTCTCTTGTACATTTCCACTGGAGGAGAGTCTACAATTTTGATATTTACTACCATCAATTAGTTTTTCATGTTCTTGATGATAATATGTAGACAAATTGTGTTGCGCCTGCTTCTATTTTTCTATAATAATATTTTTGAGGTCCTTCCATATCAATGCATGCATCCACACAACACTCATCTTATAGCAGAAAAGTATTCATTTTTGGTTATAATGTATTTATCTAGTCTCATATTAATATACATATAACTTTGTATTTTTGTTATTATAAATAAGGCATCTATAGATACTCTTGGATGCATCTTTTTGTAGACATACTTTATTTCTTTTAATTAGGTACTTGTTGAATTGCTAGGTCGTGTGTGTGTGTGTGTGTGTGTGTGTGTGTAACTTTGGCTATTATAAATGTCTTTTATAAGCATTTCTTTTAAAAATTTTGTTTAGATGTATGCTTTTCAGTTCATTAATCTTTTAAAATTATCTTTAAGAATCTTTTCTCTTCATTGGTTTCTATTCTTGTCATATATGTGGGCCATGACAAAAAAAAAATGGACTTAGCTAACTATAAGGTTTTCCAAAAGATTATTCTAGGAAAGATCTGAGAGATGAGGGTGGGGAAGAGGGTGACCATTGTCTCTTTTCTAGGTGTTCACTCATAAGCACCAGTAGCCTTGCTTGCCAGAGCCACTGTCTGCAGAGGGGGCAATCTGGCAACAATGAGTCTTACTCAATGGATTGATATCCATGATGCTCAGGATCATGTCAGGGGTTGTTTTAGGTACTGATCTTAAGATCTGAAAAAGGGCAATTATAGCATTTAGGTAAGGAATAGTCTATAGACAAAATAGCATTTGCACTGATAATTACCATGCAATAAGACAAGTATAATAACAAAATGCTTTACCGGTATTATAGCAGCACAAAATGGATGAATATTATAAGGATAGTGATTGGTCCAGTGGTTGAGCTTTGGCCAATAAACCAGGAGGTCTCTGTGGGATTCCCAGTCAGGGCACATGCCCAGGTTGTGGGCTCCATCGCCAGTGTGGAACATGATGGTTCTCTCTCATCATTGATGTATAGATCTCTCGCTCTCTATCTTTCTCTCTGAAATCAATACACATACATATTTAAAAAAAAAATAGTGATTGATTTCTGAAATGAGTTTTAAAGAAGTGGAAATAATCAAGCCTGAATGCAGTATTAGTTGGAGGATTCCAAGTGTAATGAAATTAAAAGCAAAAGCTGGAGGCTAGAATTAGCTTAGTATGTGCAAACACAATGTATATATTTTTATTTAACTTAACATAATTTCATTAACATTTTCCATATTTTTACATAATTTGTATAATCAACGTGTTTAAAATTGCATAATAGTATATGTACTAAGTTATCATTTAAAACAGTTAACTTTCTTTTTTCAAAATATATTTCCAGTTTAATAAATAGGTTTATTAAGGCTACGTCATACAATGGATATAAAAGTTGTATACTTGCCCTAGCCAGTTTTGCTCAGTGGATAGAACATTGGCCTGGGGACTGAAGGGTCCCAGGTTTTATCCCAGTCAAGGGCACAAGTCTGGGTTGTGGGTTCAACCCCCAGTAGGAGGCATGCAAGATGCAATCAATGATTCTCTCTCACCATTGATGTTTCTTTTTCTCCCTCCCTCTCCCTTTCTCTCTGATATCAATAAAAATATATTTTAAAAAGTAAAATTAAAGTTGTATGCTTTTTAGAATGATGTATTACGTTATTTTTTCTCTATATACAAAGTTAGGTATATTTATCTTTATAGGTAAACTAGAGGCCCAGTGCATGAAATTCATGCATGGTGGGGAAGGGGGGGGGGGGGTGTTGCTCAGCCCAGCATGCACCCTCTCCAATTTGGAACCCCTTGAGGGATGTCCAACCACCCATATAGGCCCAATACCACTGGGATCGGGTCTAAAGAGGCAGTTGGAGATCCTTCTCACAATCCAGGACTGCTGGCTCCCAACTGCCCTCCTCTGTAGGCCTGGTCCTCCTCCCAACAGCCCTCCACTGCTGGCCTGGTCCCCTACAATTCTTTTCCCATGCAGGCCTGGCACCCCACAACTGCCCTCCCCTGCAGGCCTGTATCCCCACAACTGCTCTCCCTTGATGGCCTAGTCTCTTCTAACTGCCCTCTTCTGCCAGCCTGGTCACCCCCAACTGCCCTCCTCTGCTGGCCTGGTCACTTCTAACTTCCCACAACTGCCCTCCTCTGCAAGCCATCTTGTGGTGGCCATCTTATGGGGCTATCTTATGTCCACATGGGGGCAGCCATCTTTGACCACATGGGGGTGGTTATCTTGTGTCTTGTTGTGATGGTCAATTTGCATATTACTCTTTTATTAGATTGGATGGTACACAAAATTTTTCTTAATCAGAATAATCTTATATTTTGAACTATAGAAGTTGCATCAAATATCTTGACCAGACCTACATCCACTGTGTTATTTATTAATTGAAGTGAAAACCAATTTAAAGTTAAATTTATACCTATAAACCAATGTTTCAAAAACTAAACCTAAAGTATCAAAAAGATTAATATTTAACCATAATCTTTCCTTTGTTGATTCAGCTATAACAAGTAATTCTGCATGTTTACCCAAGTATCCTCACGCATCTACACATCGACCAACCCACTGGCTATATACACCTATTTATGTGATATACTGGTATATATATGTGGACAGAGGTGATTATTTTTTATTATTAAATATATATTTTATAGATTACAGAGAGGAAGGGAGAGGGAGAGAGAGATAGAAACATCAATGATGAGAGAAAATCATTGATTGGTGGCATCCTGCACACCCCCTACTGGGAATGGAGCCTGCAACCCAGTCATGTGCCCCTGACTGGAATTGAACCAGGGACCTTTCAGTCCACAGGTTAAGCCTCTAAGCAAAACCAGCCAGCACATGGACTGAGGTCATTGTTTAATCAGATTCTCAACTAGAATAGAAAAGATAAATGATCTTATATTCCACATGCCAATGTGCTTTAGACTAATAAAATAAAGTTGAATGAGGTGGGAGTCCCAAAGAACAAAAATGTCTTATTGCTTATCTCAGCATACTAATGACTTTGTATTTACCACCAGTTATCTGTCTTTATTTGATTACATCAATTCATGAAGTTGCATAATTTAACCTGAATGGCATTTTTTTCCTTGTGAAATATATCCTTTATAAAACTAGGAATTTTGTTTCATTTGAATCACCTACATATAATATGCTGTATGAAAAATCATTCATTCTCAGATATCTACACTATCATTTGTGGGCCATTCAAGTGTCAAGTAATTTCATTCATTGCCTTGACATGATTTCTGTTTTCTCTGTTATTTAAAGCTTAAACAATATCAAGTTACACTTTCTCATTGTGGAAGAAGTGGTAGGTAAATAATCAAAATTAACTTTTAATAATATGATAAATAAATTAGACAAATGAATGTTTTGGACTTATTTATACTTCTATAAAACATAGATTCTAGTATGTGCAATAAAGATAACATAAAACAGAAGGAAGAACACTTCAATTTAGAGCTTATAAAAATCCTAGAAGGCCACTTAGTGCTTAAAAGATATGTGTGCACATAAATGTCAGTGCTTTATGTTCCACAGAAAAGATTTTAGGTAACAGGCAAAATTGATATGGTATCTTGTTTCAATTACAGAAGAATAGGATATTTATTCTGCATTTTTAAGGCAGGATACCAGCTATTCTTAATGTCACGTTTGCTTAGTTTTCTGGAATCAAATTTAGATTTTATTTTCTCACTTATGCATCTGTTACTTTAGTATCATGACATTTACTTCTCTTATGATTTCAAAATATTAAGGTAGTTCTGGACTTTACATGCCTCCATGATTCAGAGATGTATGGAAAATAATAATTTAGTACAGCCTGTTATTCTTAGTTTCTCAAATAAAATTAGACTATTCACTCTGTATGCTGCAAACTAAAGCCTTAACTCTCTGTTACCAGAAAGACAGATGAGGATTGCATAACAACTAAAACTCTCATCACCAGGCTATCTACCTTTCCTCAAACTACCTACTAGGTCAAACCAAATATTAATAAGTTGAACACGTGGTTCAGGATTTGAGGAAATTATCTGTGATACTTAGCACTTAAGAACATCACAAATAGTTTCAAATGAATGTGGACCTTTAATGGATTTTAATAGTAAAGAGTATCCCCGTTTATTTTGGTGACTATTTGCTTGGTGCACATATTGTTCTGATTGGGGTACAGTATGCAGAAGAGAGAGATGCCCACCACCACACTAATGCTGCAAGGCAAGTGATTACAGCTTGCCTTTTACAATTCCATGTGGTTTGGGTCTTTTCCTTTTTTTGTTGTTAACAGAGTCTGACTATCATAATTGGGGCAACATGTTAGCTAACTTACCATGGGCAGAAGGGAGACTGATGTAATACTTTCCTTGGGGGACAGAGGGAGAGGGGTTGGAGTGGGTTAAAATAAACAAGGGACTTGCATGGGGTAGGAAGTTAGAAGGACTAAACAATTGAAAGTTTACACAAGAGAGGTAATAGTATTTTTGCCAGGATTTATCAATTACATGGGTTTTATATTTGGGCTTAATTCATAATATTTTCAGCAATAAATATACAATAAGAAAAAACATGGTTTCATAAATTCTGCATTTCTTTTAGTTTCGTTATGTATGAAGACTTTTCCTTCCTATCCAGTAAAGAGAGCAGACAGCCAGATGCCTCACTAGTGAAAGCATAGCTTGCACTAACCCATGACATGTCCCAACATACAAAGTGAAACAGGGCATTGGATGTGCTAACACAATTTAGAAAAGCGCTTTAAAATATCAAGGATGTATTTGATCCTATCAGGAAAAGGTATGCATAAGGATTCTGACCACAGGCTGATTATGTAATGTATTTCCTTGTGGGACTTTTCTTTCAAGTAACTCAGAGGTTTTTGTTTAAAGTGCTACCTTTTCATACATTAACGGTTTGGTCTGACTGAAAACTCTGAGACACGCTTACTCCATACAGTGATGGAATAATGAATTTATGCCTGCCCACATTACATATTATTATGAGAGTTGTGTTGGTTAACAGATACAAATGTTCATTGGTTAAAAGTATAACATGCTAACTTATTTCATTTTAAATGCCATATAACAATAACAATAATGAGGACTCTCAAAGGTACACATATACAATTGGACATGAACACTTTGGGCCCATTAAAGGTGATTTTCTGGACAAGAAAATTATGCTGAAAGTAAAAGATAAGGAAAAAGTGAAATGTATACCATTTCAAAGTTATATTGTACAACTCATTTTTCATGGCGTAACTGTAATTAGTCATACAACGGCCTATTTCAGACAGCTCCATAACTCAGCTTCTAATTTGGAGAATTGATTAGTCATGTTTCTCCTCTTTTCTTGCTATTTATTTTTATACTTTGATTCAAACAAATCCATGGCAGACAATTGACATGACCTTCCAAAAACACATCAGATATCAGAAAGACAAGAAATAGTTCTTTAATGAAAACCAATAAAGAGGAATATGCTCTTTAGAATTGTGACAATATATTTTTTTTCACTTTGGTATGTCATATTTTTATATTAGAGAAGATAGATTGCACGAAATTCCAAATTTAAAAATATAAAATAAGCCAGTAAAAACAATCACACACACACAAAAAACAACAACAACAAACAAAAACACCACCAAACCAAAACACTCCAGACACAATACTAAAAAGAAACAAAGGAGGGGGGGGGAGAAAACATCATATTAGAAAGAAAAATTTGGATTATAAAGATCCAAATCCAAAATATCTATTTGAAGTATTAAATAGAAGATTGTTACAATCACTCATTTTTCTGTCATTAAAATAGTTGCCAAGATATAAATAATGTGGTAGGATTTCTATTAATTTCCTTAATTATCTCATTTACATACTTTCCTTGTTGTAAAAGTACTTATCAATAGTTGGTAGAAAACAACATTTCCTCTAAGAACAATTATAAATCTTGGTACTTTTTAAAGGAGTTTAATAATATTGGATAGCTGAGGCAGTCAGGACTTAGGGCAGAGGAACCTGTAAAAAGGGAAATTCATTAAGATGAGTTAAATTTCTATGATGCCCTTTTATCCTTGAGCCACTTGGTAATAGTGAAGTTGTGCTGCATGATAATCTGGTGTGATCACTCTAAAAAACGTACTTGGAATGTATCTGTCTCTCATGACCCAGCAATTTCAATTCAGAGACATGCTCAACAAAGTTATGTAAATGGGCAACAAAGATGCAAGAATTTCACTGCATATATTTTAATGGAAGAACTCAACTGAAAATGCCTACAAGTCTATCAAATAATTTGTAACTACTTTGGTATATCTACTTAAAGGTTCTCAATTGGTGGCAATGTGGCCCCTAGGACACTTGATGTTGAGAAAAAATATATTGTTTTTTTAAATTATTATTTACTTCACAGAGAGAGGAAAGGAGAGAGAAACATTGATTGGTTGTCTCCTCCCATACCCTAATCGGGGATTGAACCCACAACCTAGACATGTGGCCTGACCAGGAATCAAACCCACAATCTTTTGGTGTAAGGGACAGAACACCAAACAATTGAGCTACCCTGCCAGGGCTGTTTGGAGATATTTTCATTTGTCATAACCCTGGGAGAGGGGGACAGTGTTATAAGCATACAGAAGGGAGAGGCCAGTGATGTTGTTAAACATCATTCAATGCACAGACCAGCCCCATAACAAAGATTTACCTGGTAAGAAATATCAATGGTACCAAGGTGGAGAAACCATGATCTATATAATATCATATTTTTGGAAGTAAACAAATTAATGCAGTACATAAACCACCAATTTATTCCACAAATATAAGATTGAGAACAATAAGCTAGACACAAAATATATATTTTATAACACTACTAATGTAAATTCAAAAACCAGCAAAATGAATCAATGTTAATAGAAGGTAAGATGCTGGTTCCATTGTAGAGAATTAGTGATTGAGAAGTATAAGTATTGTTTTATTTCTTGACATGATTCACTGGTGTATTCTATGGGTGTGTTTGCTTTTTGAAAATTGTAAGGTTGTGATATGTAAATATGTGATATTTTGTTATCAAATTTACTAATTTTTTTTTGGATTACTAGCCTGTAATATCTAATGGGATGTTTAACACCACCAAGATGTCATGTATATACCTAGTTTATAATTTAAAAAGACAACTTCAATTTCTAAAAAGAATATAGAGTACTATTTGTTAATCCTCACCCAAGGACACTTTTCCATTGACTTTGGGAGAGAGTGGAAGTGAGAAAGGGAGACAGATAAAAGTAATCATCGATGTGAGAGAGAGATACATCAATTGGTTGCCTCCCACACGCGCCCCAACCAGGGCCCTGGATCGAGCCTGCAAAGAAGGTACATGTGCTTGGCCAGAATCGAACCCGGGACACTTCAGTCCATAGGGCGAGGCTTTATCCACTGAGCAAAACCAGCTAGGGCAAACATAGAGAACTATTTAAAGTGAAATAAAATCAGCCAAATAGAAGTCACATTTTATTTCCTAAGAGTATGAGGATGTGTGTGTGTGTGTGTGTGTGTGTGTGTGTGTGTGTGTGACAAACACTGTCTATACAAATTACAATATTTTAAAAATAATTTCAATGGCTTATGCCTATTTTTCATTTTCTTACAAAGACAACATTTTTCAAGATGTTTTTCATTTCTTAAAAAGTAAGTTTGCTTCCACAAAAATAATAGAATAGACAGTACTAATATAAAGGAATAGCCCATAGTGAAATACCATGGCAACAGATGCTTTGCTGAATCTTTCTGACTGTGGGCAAATCTTCCCAAGCCTGTCAAATTCTATAGCTCCAAATTGCCATCAGAAATATTAATATTACAAACAGGAATAATATCCCATCTTAGCCATATTTTTAGTTAAAAACATAACTAGTTTTGGCAAATCAAAAATAGATCACCTGATCAAGTATTATATGTGCAGAGAACTAAACATTAAATAAAAGCTATTTTATAATTTCACTAAATTACTATATGATAAAAAATATATATATATATATATATGGATCAAGTGAATCAACATAGAAATTTTTATGCTTACATGTCTTTACACAGTTCTTATAGAACAAAAATTAGAGAATTATATTCAAAGTAGTAATTCAGCTTTAGCCAGTTTGGCTCAGTGAATAGAGCATCAGTCTGCAGACCAAAGGGTCCTTGGTTCAGTTCTGGTCAAGGTCATGTCCTTGGCTGCAGGCTTCTCCTGGGCCCCAGTCCTGGTCAGGGCTCCTGTAGGAGGCAACCAATTAATGTGTTTCTCTCATAACAATGTTTCTCTCTGTCTTTCCCTCTCTCTTCCATTCTCCCCAAAATCAATGGAAAAATATCCTCAGGGGAGCATTAACAAAAACCGACCAACCAAACAAACAAAAAACACAAATTAGTAATTCACTCTATATAGTAATATACCTGTTTATATAAACCATAAATAGTAAAATATATGCAACTATAAAATGTGTTTATGAGTATTCTGTTTAACTTAAATATTTATCTTCTTAAGTTCAATATGCTCAGATGTATCTTCTTATTGGTCTGCATCCTTATGCCTCACTTCTCAAGGAAGATTTATAGGACAGTGTTACTCTGCAGAGTAGAGGGGTGTGGTAAAGAGAAATTAGAGAAGGGGAAGATAGTAGGAGGGACTAGGCAGGGGAATCAAAAGCGAGGGAGTTAAATTGTAAGAAGGAGGAGACAAGGATGTGAAAGAAGGGGTTATTTAGGAAAAATAGGAGGCAACAGAAGTCACACACACACACACACACACACACACACACACACACACACACACAGCCATGATAAAACCCTCATTACTTGACGTCAGACTTTTTATGTAAGAAAGAAAAAAAATGCCTATCCTGTTTATACTACAATTTTTAATTCTATCTTCCTCACAGCCAAACTTATCCTAATTAATATGAGACCCATTTTATAATACTTCCCATGTGCCAGACATGGAGCTAAAAATTCAGGACACAAAGTACATGAAATGGCCCATTGCACTCAGCTAGCTAAAAGGGTGTAATATTAAAAATAGTGCAATAAATAGTCATGTGTTGTAATATTACCTGTGATATGTAATATTACAACATAAGGTTCAGTAAATCAACCTCTGAGAGATGACTCTTGAGTTGACACTTGTCACAAACAGTTATTCCCAGGTGGGCAAGAGATCACTCCAGACAAAGCAGGCCTCAGGGTAGACAGTATAAACTTACTGATTACATGATTCCTATAAATGCTGGCTATTCTCATGCCAAAATCATGGAACTTGAATGTGACAGGAAGATAGACAAGCAGCAATGTGGTTAAGTGAAGGCCAAATGAAAGGACAATTCTAGGACTGACTACAGAATTTGAAGTTTGAACCATTGGCAGTAGTAGGATGTTTGAAGAGTTGTAAGAACTACAAATGAATTGACCATACATGTGTTTTAAACTTCCCTCTGGGGAGATATGCTGAAGTAGTGAGATGGGAGATAGGAAATCTGATTAGCTCTGAATGAAGACATGACAAATAGAGAAGGTTGAATTGACATTACAGATAATAGTTGTAGAATCAAGAAGTGTCTTTTCATTTAGCACACTTTTTAGAATATACTTATTCAAGCTTATTACCAGAAGATGGTTCATTTTAGTTTTATGTCTCCATCTCTAAAAATTATTAGCTAAAGTTTTAAACTCAATTATTTCATCCTTGGAACCAGTTACTGAGTTTCTTCTTTTTTTACTTTATTCTCCTTTACAGGGTGAGCTCTATCATCTCAAAGGCTATAACCACTATCTATACATTGCAGCACTAGGGATTATATCACATAGATGTCCTCAATAAAATATTAATGGAAATTAGATAGTACATATTTAATATTTGAGCAAAACCCATAATGAAATCACACTGTAATAGCACAGAGATAACTTAATTCGCTGAGCCATTAAATTGAAAGTTTACATACAGTATATGTGTAGCTCAGCTCCCCTAGTTTAATCCACCAAATCAAGAAACAGAAACTTAGCAAATCTCCAGAAGACTTGTTTTCAATCTCACGTTCACTGCTCATTCAATATAGTTAAATACTATCCTGACTTTTTAAAGATATAAATTTGTCTTCCTAGTTTAAATAATTTATGTATACAGAGTCATACAGAATACCATCCTTTGTGTCTTTGCTCAGTATTTTATTTGTGAGATTCACTCATGATGTCCTGTGTACTTGTAAAATATTCATTCTTATTTATGTACACTACTGAATATTCCTTTGAGTGAACATTTATTTATCTGACTTTCTGTTGGTAGGCATTCTGGATGATTATGAATAGTGACATAACAAACATTTTAATACATGTCTACTAAGGCATGTGAGACCACATTTGTTTGGATATATACCCAGGAGTGTGTCACAGATATGCATATATTCAGCTTTAAAAAATCTGTTTAAGGGTTTCATAAATTGTAAAAATCCTTTTTCACCTGCAGTCTCTGAAAGTTTTAGTTTCTTAGCAAATTTGACATTGTCTATTTCATTTTAGTCATTCTGTTGGATATGTATCAGTGTGGTGTAACACTTAATTTGCATTTCTTTGATGACTAATGATGGGTTGTGTTACATTTTCTTGTTAACTTTGAGGAGATCTTACATATACTAATTAATAGTTCTTTATTAGATGTGTGTATCATGAATACCATCTCTCACTGCATGGGTTACTCTTTAAACTCTCTTTTGAAGAACAGAAGTTTGCAAGTATAATGTGGTCTATTTTATCAATTATATTTCATCTTAGTCCACTCTTGAATGTCCCATTTAACAAGCATTTACCTAATTGAGTTCACCAAAATAATTGTCTGTTGTTTTTTTTCTTGTTTTGCTCAGTGGTTAAGCATCAGCCTATGACCAGGAGGTCACAGTTCAATTGCTGGTCAGGACATATGCCCAGGTTGCAGGTTCAGTCTCCAGTGTGGGGCTTACAGGAGGCAGGTCAATCAATGATTCTCTCTCATTATTGATGTTTCTCTCCCTTCTTCTCCCTTCTTCTCAGAAATCAATAAAAATATATTTTGTAAAATGCCCAAACCGGTTTGGCTCAGTGGATAGAGCGTCAGCCTGTGGACTGAAATGTAATGCCCTTCGATTCCGGTCAAGGGCATGTACATTGGTTGCGGGCACATCCCCATGTGGGGTGTGCAAGAGGCAGCTGATCAATGACTCTCTCTCATTGATGTTTCTAACTCTCTATTCCTCTCTGTAAAAAATCAATAAAATATATACTATATATCGATATATCAATATATATATATATATATATATATATATATATATATATATATATATATTTTTTAATAAGTGTTATTGTTTTTAGTTTACATTTTGACCTGGAATCTATCTGGAATCAATTTTCATATAAAATGTAAGAAGGATATACTGCATCATCGTTCCTATTCTATATCATGGGGTTGTATATCTATTTCTGGATTCTATTCCATTTTATAGTTCATTTTGTCTATACTTTCCTAGTCAATGTAGCTTTATAATACATGCTGTTACCTAGAAGTATAAGTCTTTCAGTTTTACTTTTCTTCTTCATAATTGCTATATGTAATCATGACCCTGTATTTCCTTATAGATTTTGGATTCTTTGGTCACACAGTGTTGGGGTTTTGTTTGGATTGTATTGAATATATACATTCCTTAGGGGAGAAATTACACCTATGCAGTATTGTGTCTTACAAATAGTGAATGTAGCATATTCATGAACTTTTGTTCTTTAAAGTTTCTCTTTAATGTCTATATAGTTTTCAGAACAGTCTCTTTTATGGCTTTTGCCATATTTATTTATATAAATATAATGCAATTTCATGCTATTATAAGTGATTTTTAATGCTTAAATTTATTTTCTATTTGTTTTTTTTCTTGTTTTTCTTTCTGTTGGAATAAGATTTTAAAATGAGTAAATCTGATTTATGTATGTTGACCTTATAAATGTGCATATTGTTTCAATTTTGTCTGTACACATTTTTAAATTTATCTGTATTATTGAATGTATTATATGTGTCCCCACTTATCCCCATTTACCTCCTCCACCCCCCACCTGCCCCTCCCGGGTCTTAACCACACTCTTATCTATGTCCATGGTCTATGCAAATATGCATATAAGTTCCCTGGTTAATCTCTCCCTGCCCATCCCTATCCCCACCTTCCCTCTGAGATTTGTCAGTCTGTTTCACACTTATATGTCTCTAGATCTGTTTTGTTTATCAGCTTATTTTATTTAGTAGATTCCAGGTATGAGTGAGATCATGTGATACTTAGCTTTGTCTAACAGGCTTATTTCACTTAGCATAATACTCTCCAGGACCCTTAATGCTGTCTCAAAGGGTAAGAAATCCTTATTTTTTACAGCTGCATAGTATCCATACCATGGTGTAAATGTACCATGGAGTTTTTCATCCACTCATCTACTGAAGGGTACTTGAGCTGTTTTCAGACCTTAGCTATTGTAAATTGTAGTGCTATGAACATAGGGGTATATATATTCTTTCTGATTGGTATTTGGGTTTTTTTTAGGATATATTTCTATGAGTGGGATCAAATAGCAGTCCTACTTTTTAATTTGTTGAGGAAACTCCATATTGTTTTTCACAGTGGCTTCATCAGTCTGTATTCTTGCCGGCAGTGTACTAGAGTTCCCTTTTCTCTACTTCTTCACCAGTACTAGTCTATTGTTGAGTTGCTGATGATAGCCATTCTGATATGTGTGAGGTGATATTTCATTGTCATTTTAATTTGCATCTCTCTGATTATTAGTGACTATCTTTTTATATATTCTTTTTATATCCTTTTAATAATTCTATTTGCTAATAATATTTTTAGGAATTTTGTAACTTTGTTTATGAGAACCATAGACTTTTAATGTTATATTTCAATATTGTACATAATCTAATTTCTAAAAGAATAATGCTAATATAGCATTGAGCATTATACTTTCTGCTCAACTAAATAACTGGAGGACGAGGAAGAGGGAAAGTAGTAAAAGAAATAGTTGAAACCTTGATCCTTTTACTTTTAATTGAATCCGAATGCAGCAAAGTCAGAATAGTAGAAAAGGCATGAGATCAGGAAGGGGAAAGGAAGTACTGGCACTTTGCATACCATAAGTCAGTCTCCATAAGATGGGATAGAAAGGATAGTACAATTGCAGAATGCTACCAAATATGTGAATTCATTCATTCATTTTTTTTTGTCATTTACTCAGCACTTATATAATGAATATCTGATATGTGTAGGCTATGTGTTAGATATCATGTATATAATAATTAGAAAAAATACAGTAAGACCCACTACTCTCATGAATATTATAGTACTAGGACTGTCCAAAACTGAACAAGAATTTTCCAACTAAATGTGAAACATACAAGTGTTATTAAGTGCTGTAAAAGAGAGCTATATTTGAGAGCTTAGAGTACAGTCTATTTAATGTTTCTAAGAATTTAGTTCTTAAAATCATCAGTTCATATATATGGTGGGAAAAAATTAGGTTTACAAGAGTTTGTATGGAAAATAATACAATAATCAGGGAATAATAATAGAAGAATAAACTCTGTTTCACATACAGCTGTAAATATATTTCTGCTTCACCCTCTACCACCCACCCCACACACACTCACAAAATCAACTAGATATTATGAGGCTGCTTCTTTAACTTAATAGAAAAATATTATAAAAAAAAAAAGAGCTGGTTATAGTGGATCTATCAAGTAAATACCACATTTTTCATTTTTCATTTTTAATATTGACATTATTGCTGTGTCTCCCTTTCCCCGGCCCTCTGCTTTGCCTACCTCCACCCACCCCCACCTCTCCATTGCATGTCCTTCACCCACCCCCACCTCTCCATTGCATGTCCATGGGTATGCACATATGTTCTTTAGCTAATTTAGCTATTTATTCAATCACCTCCAATATAACATTTCTTTAGGTCAGAAAGTTCAGCAACCACAAAAAAATTGATGTTACTAATAAATTACCAATGAATATATTTGAGAAATCCAAATTGAAAGCAGACAGAAAAAAAGCGGTTACAATTTTTGAAGAATTAAATTAATTCCTATTATCATATATAGTGCTCATAATATATCTGAAATTCCTTTAGTTCTTGGTGTGAGTTATTTTATGTAGTCTTTACAACAACTACATGAGCTATGTATTTTTATTCTCTTTCTTTTACCTGTGAAGACTCAGGGAGATTAAATAACTTGCTGAAGATTGCAAAACTGGTAAATAATAGAGCTGGGAATGGGATCCTTGCAGTTTGGTGCCAGAGCATGTAATTTTAACCACTATAATGCACTGCCCCCCACTGAGAACCCAACTGTAATGTCAAGATGAGTTTATTTGGCAAGTCTCATCATGTTGATTAAGCAACAGTCATCAAGGGAACAGTAAAAATAGTTAAGGATTGAAGAATAATTATAATAATTATAACACAAACATGCAGCAACCTCATGAATTAGGAAAGGCAGAATAAAAGAAAAAAAATGTACAGCTAGCCTAGAATCTACTTGATGAAAACAATCAGTAGCTTTCCTATAACAGTTTCAATAAGTTTCAATTCACAGAATTAAGATGAATCATATAATACAAATAACCCTACTCTATCACAGAATACTCGGCCATCAACTCCCAATTTGCTACTAAAGCTGACTGACATTACTCAGGTTATTTGTCATTCAAATTTTAGTTTTTTAACTGTGTAACAAGAATTGTACCATCTTTCTGAATCAAATGTACAGTCTTTTTCCACAAAATTCTGAAATTAAGTTTGTTTTGGAATTAGCATGTGAACGTATATTGGCTTCTGTCTTGAGAAAATATATTGTTACATCAATACATTTTAAAAAGCAATGTTTTTATTTATTTACTCAACAAATATTTATAAAAGCCTATTAAAAGTACTGGACAAATGCAATGAACAAAATAAGGAAAAGCACAATTTTAGACCATACTTTCTAAAGAAGGTAACAAAATTAATAAGCTAAGTTATATATAAAAATGATTTACAATAATAATTGATTATGAAATGTATAAAAGTCGTTATCAAATGGATAACTCTAGTGTCAGTGGAAATCAAACATCTCTTTCTCAAATATATGAATGAACAATGTGTTTTAATGGAGGAATATGTAAATATTCTTAATACTAATATAAATAATAAGTACTTCAATTTCTGAAAGCCATATACTAAAGAAAATTATTTTTCATTCTTACATTTTACATAAATTTTTGCTGAATATTAATCACATGCATATTAAAATATTAAATAAGCTATTGAATTGTAGTGCAGATTCCTCAGAAGACTAAGTAATCAATATTATAAATCTTATTATAAAGTTTGCATCTTCCTTAAGCAAAACAATTCTAATATCTTTTGTGTATACTCACTCATTTCAGTCATTGGATTTAAGAGTCATAGTTATACTTTTATTATTTGCTATTTTTTTATTCACTGAATATTCGTCACCTCATTTCATTGAAGGTATCAAAATTTGTTACGAATCGAACACCCAAGATCTCAGTAATTTAACATGCTTAACAATTTCCAGCAATCATATAGCATTTTTAGTAACCTTTCATTACAAAAAAAAAAAAAAAATGTTTTACAACTGATCTTTCCTTCTCAAATTTTCCTTCTTTTCAGGAGTCCTTGTCTTTTTTTCATTGAAAAATCAACCATTTTTCAGGTGTCAGTTTTACCTTCATTCTTAAGAGAAGTCTTCCCTGACTACCTAATTTAAATATAAATACTCTTCTAGAGAACTCAATGTTTTATTTAATCCATCTATCACATTTTGTAGGTATTAGTTATTTGAGTCTTAAACTGTTTAGTATACACTTTCCCAACCAATTGTAAGCTCATGAGAGTGACCTTGCGTGTTTTGTTCATCCCTTTCTAATCAAGGTCTAGCACAGTGTGTTGCATAGAGTATAAAAGATGTATTCCATAAATGAATGATCATCGGGCACTGTAGTCCATGATAATGGAGAAAATCCCACCCTTCATTTGATACTTTCTATTACATAGAAAATACTTCACAAATGTTTATTTCACTTACCCAAGTTTCAATATAAATCCCTATTTGTGTCATTGCTATGTTCTTCCAATTGCAAAATAAAAGGATGGTTATGTTTGACAGAATAATTTGTTATGACTCTATTTCCTCCAAGAGTCTCATGGTGCAAATACAAAACACAATCAAGAATGAATACCAATTTTTATCTTCCCATTCTGCAATTTTCCTGTCCTTTGTGGATTAATTTTAAAGCCTGAAAATTCAGATAAATATGTCTACTGAGATTTTTTACTTTCTGATTTTACTTCATCTAATTTTATGGGCTCAAAAGGCTTCATTTTGCTTAATTAATTTCAATGGTCAAATTTCTAATCATTCCAGTTTCCCCAAGGAGGTCTTTAAGGGAATAAACTAAAAAGCATCAAGTAATTATTTTTCCTTATTCCAATCTATCCTCCTGTGCCCACAAAAAATAAGTGGTAAATGTTGGACTAAATAACATCATGAGTGCTGGCCAAGGATATCACACATAACGTTTGGTGAACTCATGTACAATTTAATAAATATTCTTTTACTATGTCTGAGGTTTGGATTGTCACCTAATCTCTCTTTCTACCCCCATAAAAGGCCTGTAACAATGGAGCTAAAATCAGGGAACTGGAAAGTGACACATAGAAGAAAGAAAGAACAATCAAAGAGTACTTTTTTAACTGGTTTCCGCTTTGACCCACTGGGACTTGATCTGTCTAAAGATATTGCATAGAATACACAGAACAGAACAAAACAAAATGGAATGGAATTTGATAAAATGGTAAGAAATGGAATGGAGTGGAATGGGAAGGAATGGGATGGGATGGGATGGAATGGAATGGAATGGAATGGAATGGAATGGAATGGAATGGAATGGAATGGAATGGAATGGAATAAAAAAGGGATGGACTGGAGCAATTACACAGAATATACTCAAGAAGTTTCTGCCTGAAACATGGAAGATGGAAGTCTTATATCCATTGTATCCTGCCCCTTATTGGCTAAGTGTGGGTGAGGTTATGCACAGGTTGAGCAGATTGGCTGGTTCCTATGCACAGAAGTATAGAAACCCTAAGAAAGCAAGATCAAGTAGAGGTGCCATGAGGCTACCACATCACTGTGTACAGCTTGATGCCACAGGAATAGTCAGAGAACAAAGAAATTATGATATGCGGTAAAAGATATTTGGCCAACATTATGTTTTAATTATAGTTTATTATGTTTTAATATGTTTTAATTATAGTTTATTATTAAGATACAAGAAATATAATAAAAAAGGATAAGAAAAACTGATACAATCAGTTATATAAAAATCACCTATAACAGATTTTGTACAGAATTCCTGGCCAATATTCTTCCAAACTGTCAAATTTATGAAAATTTAAAACAAATAAACAAACAAACCTGAGAAATTGTCACAGATCAGAGGAGTCTGTGGAGAAATTGTGACTAAATGTGATGTGATATCCTGAATTGGATCATGGAATAGAAAAAGGACATTTAGAGAGAGAGAAAAAAGGAAAAACTTGAATAAAATCTATAGTTTAGTAACAGTTATTACCAACGTTAATTTATTAGTTGTTGAAACTGCTATAAAGAAACTTAACATTAGGGAAACTGAGTAAAAGGTGTATGGAAACTGAGTATTCTTTACAATGTTTCTCTAGATCTCATGTTATTCTTTTCTTAGTCTCTTTGGGCTGCTTTAACAAAATACCACAGACTGGTGACTTATAACAACAGAAATTTATTTCTCACAACTGTGGAAATTAGGAAGCCCAAAATCAGAATGCCCACATGGTCACACTGTGTAACTGGTAACTGCTTTCCAGCCATACAGGGCTGTCTTCTAGCTGTAACCTAACATGACTGGAAGGCAAGGGAGCTAATTCCAATCGCCTCCCAAAAGTCCCAGCTCAATACTATCACTTTGAGCATTATATTTCAACATAAGAATTCTGGGAAAACACAAATTGTCACACCACAGAATATCCAAGTACTTTTATTTTAAAACTAGAGGCCTGATGCACAAAATTTGTGCAAGGGGCTTGGACCTTGTAGCCCTGGCTTTATCCAAATGAATGTCCAGAAAGTTGTTTGGCTGTCCAGTGTAATTAACATATTATGCTTTTATTATTATAGATAAGACATAAACATGACATATTTACTGTAGTATCTCTTATAACTATACACAGTTGACCCTTGAACAATGCAGAAGTTAGGGCACCAACCTACATGCAATGGAAAATCCTCATATAACTTTTGACTCCCCCAATACTTAAGTTGTTCTTCAATATCTATGGGGGGAATAGTTTCAGAATCCCCCACAGGCACCAAAACCTGAAAATCTTCAAATCCTCTATATAAAGTAGTGTAGATCAATGCATACAGTTGAACCTCCACCTCCACAGACACCCAACCATGGATCCCAAATTCATCTTTATTTATTGAAAAAATCCCCGTATAAGTGGACTTCTGCAGTTCAAACCCATGTTGTTCATGGGTCAAATTGTCAACTGATGCTCATTAGCACCAGTTCCACACCAACAGGAATCCCAATGTGAGGTGTGGTGAAGAAGAAAACTTTATTCAATGCAAAGCAGCTCAATTGTGATACAGTTCTGCTGCAGGCCTCTCTCTGGCTAGACAGCTCTGCTCTTTCCCTGATGGTCTGCTCTGCTGTGCTCCATGCAGACTTGTTTTGCACTTTGCTGGTCTGCTCCACTCTGTTCTGGTGAGGTATCTTTGGTGTTTTAGCTCAGCCTGGGTGATGCAGTCTTCAGTCTTAGGTGGAAAGCATAGTGTGCTACCCCTGGCAGAGGGAAGCTGGCTTATATGGACGAGTCCCCACCCCTGGTACCTGATTGGTCTATCCTCACACAAATGAGGACTCTAAATACTCACAGTATGATTGGTCCAAAAGGCACTGGCCTGCTTAGTTAGAATGCAGCTGCTCTGATTGGCCAGAGTTGCACAGCCCCAAATGGACAGGGAAATCCTCAGTCTTTTTGATTGAAATAGGTTTCCAGGAACTCCATTTAAGGGCTGGTTCAAATAACAGAAACACAGTGCAGTCAAGCAGTTTGGCACAAAAAACTACAGAAAATATTTTGCATATAAATTTACCAACTGTTATCCTGCTACAAATATCAGATGCATTGAAAACACACATGTATACACATATATTAAGATGTGTGTATGGAATTTCTGCTGACATGTTTAGAAATTCACAAGTGATGTAGAATTAATATAAACAATAGGCTTTTAGGCAACTTACTAGTAAAAGCTAGAAATAAAAATTTTATTGATATATTTTATACCTAGATTAGCCTTGCCTTTCAATAAAATAAATATTTGGAGTTTGGACTACAGTGAAATCTTTGTTTTAGTAGACTTCAGATGTTTATCCTAAAAATCTCAAGTGCTTCTGAAAGGAACACCTGGAGCTTGAGCAAGATCATCAACTCAGTCAACCAAATCATCACAGCTGACATTCAGAGAGTGTGGGCTGTGTCCAATATTCCTTCCAGGAGGCTTATGTATGCTAACTCATTTAACCTTCATAAATCATGTGAAGCAGTTACTACTCTCATAGCCCTTGCCAATGAAGAAATGAAATAATAAAAATTTTCCCATATCATGTCGCTAACCAGTAATGGATCCAGGATTTTAAACAAATAAATTTGGATTCCATATCCACTTATTAGCCAACTAGAGGCCAAGTGCATGAAATTCATGCACTCAAGGCAGGAGTCCCTCAGCCCGGCATGCACCCTCTTGTAGTCTGGGAGCTCTCAGGGATGTCTGACTGACAGCTTAGCGCTGCACCAAAGGCAGGAAAGACTGTCATGCCACTGCGCTTGCTAGCCATGAGCCCAGCTTCTGGCTGAGTGGCACTCCCCCTGTGGGAGCGCACTGACCACCAAGGGCCAGCTCCTACATTGAGTGTCTGCCCCCTAGTGGTCACTGCATGCCATAGCGAGATATTTCACCCAATAAAGTAGATTTCTATATCAACCATAAACAAAGCCACTTCTCTTTCAGGAACAACTAAAATAGTTCTAGTAAAACTGCAATGCTTGTTTGAGCATTCAGTTAGGCAATTTTATAGTATTTATAACCTAAAAAGAAAGCAACTTGGATGGGTGGATAATCATCGGCACCATTGATATTTTTTAAAAACGTGATATATTGAAGAACACAATTGTTTTCCTTTACTTGTTACTATCAGTAGATGTTTTGAATACTGAAACACAGTCCTTTGGAGATTAGTCTTTTAGAAGAAAACTGCATTTAGCTCATATGGATTAGCTAATTAGTTTAATAATATAAATACCCATTAGTATATTTTAAAACATGGAGTAGATGATAGAGTCATAGAGGGTTAATCAGCAAAGACTCAAACCTTATTTCCTCAGGTGACTTAAGTAGAGATTCTGCCTATGTGAGAAGTACAGAAGCAAGAGTTACAAATGCTCTTTAAAATTACACAAGCAAACAGGATTATTACCTTTGAAAACAGTAACTCAGAACAAAGTATTTCTCCTGAAACATTTACACAATTAGGGCAGGATAATACTCAACATTTTCCAAAAACAATTCAGGAGAGATTGTATTGTTCTTACTGTATTAATTTTCTCTTCAAAATAATGTGAAGTTTAAAATTAGTCCTAAAAATATTTTTGAAAATTTCCTTTAAAATGTGATACAAATAGACAGCAGTAGAATAGATAATTACTTTAAATTCTGCCAAGCCACTGGATTCTCAATAGTTATTTACCTCTGTTGACAATTTCAATGAATAATTTAATACATAATTGAGTTCAGTTACTATTTTTAAATCAATTAATTTGATAAATGTATCTGATCAAATCACTTTTCTAATAGTGCATTTCTTATGATAAAAGAGTCAACCTGGATTTCCCTGATACTGGCTAAAGTGGGGCTATTAAACACACTGGTCCTTTTGCAAAACTACCTTGGCAAATAATGATTGTTTACTCTTTCATATGATTTAGTAATGTCAACTTGTTCAGTCCCAGGAAAAATCCTATTGAGAGGTTCATGGAATTACATTTAATTTACACCTATTTTAGAAGGAGGAGAAGAATTGGTATCTTTATGATACTTAGTCATATTTTTTATAAAAATAAAATATTTTCTCTTCATTTGTTTATGAGTTTTTAATTGGTGTTCCATAATCTTTGATATTTTTCTCTATGCAGCATTTAAAATATATTTGTATTGTATTGTAATGTATTAATTTCCACGTTCCTTGTGATTTATATTGAATAGTATATGATTTTAATATATTATGCTTCAATTTCTAATTGTTAAAATTGCATTGTATGAAAAGTATTAAATTTTGCATATTAATATTTCATCTAGCCATTTTGCTAAAACTATTATTTCTATTTCATTCGTTAGTGGATATTCAGTGTATATAATGTAAACCATAGTCATAGGCTGTCAGTGGATGAGAGCGGGACCAGAGCTGTCAGCACATGGGAGAAGTGGTGGTGGGAGCAGGAGACCAGTTTGTACTTCAGACTCCCTATCACTTACAAGATTCACCGACAGGGATACTTACTTAGGCTATGAGGAACCTTTGATTACTTTCAAATATAGCCAGCTCAATCCATTGCCATGATACACATAGCTTTGAGTACAAGATATGATCAATAATAGTGAAATGATATTATATTTACTGGAGAAAAAATATGATAGACAACAATAGAAGTAAGAAGTACTAAGAAAACCAGAGGACAAAAATTTCAGTAACTTCAACAAATTCTGTGAGGTATGGCAAGTTGTAAACCAACCACCACCACCATCACAACAAACAGATACCTAGAGATTTAGCAGAATTTAGAAGAGAGCCAGGAAATAATAACTAAATAACAAAACAACATGAACATTTTCATAAATAAAATACAAGTCTTATGTTTTGTTAGAATAGAGTCAAAGTACATTGAGGATATGAATATTTGGTTCAATTCAGACCATTGTATTGTGCCAGTACTGTATTGACCAGATCTTAATTTCAGCAATAAATTAAATTCCACCAGGATTGACTAATTTGGGAGATATACATAGCTGAACAGAAATGTGTTGGTAAATCAAATGTCTAGTTTTGAGTCATATCATGAATCATGTGAATTATTCAGGATTATTTGGTTATGACTTGAAAGCCCCTATAATCCCTACCTATCTATACGAATAAAAGGGTAATGTGCAAATTGGTCAGGATACCCTCACAGTAACAACCAAACAGCAGGCTGCATGGGGCGACCAGGTCAGCAAGGGGGTTAGTGAGGGATGACCAAATGACTGAACAGAAGGCCAGCAAGTAGGTTAGTGAGGGGGAACCAAATGACCAAACAGCAGGCTGCATGGGGCAACCAAGCCAGCAGGGGGCAGTGAGGGGCAACCAGGTCAGCAGGGGAAGGGTCAATTGGGGGCAACCAGGCCTGAAGGGGTCAGCAATTGGGGTAACCAGGCTGTCAGGGGAGGCAGTTAGGGGTGATCATATCAGCAGAGGGGACAGTGAGGGGCAACCACACTAACAGGGGAGGGCAATGAAGTGTGACCAGGTTGGCAGGGCAGGGGGCAGTTAGGGGAGACAAGGCTAACAGAGGGGGGCAGTTAAGGGTGACCAGGCTGGTGGGGGATTGTTGGGGATGGCCAGGCCAGCAGGGCAGGGCAGTTAGGGGCAATCAGGCAGGCAGGCAGGTGAGCAGTTAGAAGCCAAAAGTCCCAGATTGTGAAAGGGATGTCCAACTGCCAGTTTAGGCCCTACCCCAGGGATTGGGCCTAAACCAGAAGTTAGACATCCCCTGAGGTGTCCCAGATTGGAGAGAGTGTAGGCTGGGCTGAGGGGACCCCCACCATGCATGAATTTCATGCACCAGGCCTCTAGTATATATATAAAAGGCTAATAAGAAAAGTGTCTTCTTGGGAGATTGACCAGGAGACGGGGAGTTCGATCACTTGCTATGACATGCGTTGACCACCGGGGGATGGCATGTAACATGGTGGGCAGCAAAAGGCAGTGGTGGGTTGCTGAGGGAGCAAGGGAAGGAGGAGGCATGTTGGCAGGGAATCTGATTGGCCCTCGTTGCCGATCAGGTCTAGGGGCCCTACCTGTGCGTGAATTTTGCCCACTGGGCCTGTAGTCTTATTATAAATACTAAATGCAAAACTAAGATATTTTCTTTCTTATTTACTTCCCACACTGCTGATTTATGTTTACTAATCTATTAACTAGACAGATGTACCATTGGTTTCTGAATAAGTACTTTTGCTGGAAAATAATGAATTGTTTATAGAAATGTTTGGAAAACATTTTGTGTCCTTTTAATTAACTGCAAAAAATGTGCATCCATCAGAAATTACAAGTTTAAAGTTTCCTAGCTTCACTTCTGTTTTCTTTCTGTTACTTATGGAATATTGACCTTGGTGTATTTTGCAGATGATGGTATTTAGATTTCAGAGTGCACAGGAGGGTATTGTCATTCTCTGCAGGCAGCGAATCTCTAGCTATTGATATGTGTGCGCTGTTTCACAAGACTCTCAGGCACAGCATTGCTACAAACTAGCAGCAGATTAGGAAACCCTAAAACCACATCCCATTCTGATTAATAAAGCAACCAAATCCTTTAAATATGTTTATTTTGTTAAAATTAACCTGTAGTTAAACATATATATTACATTTTGAAAATCAACAAAATATTTTATTTCAGTAGCACTTGGAATGGTGGATTCATATGTAGAATATTAAATTAAAGGGGGGAAAAAGCAAACATCTGAATATAAACATTGAAAAATGGTGCAAAATGAAGAAAACAGGAGTGGGGATACATAAAACAGATACTTGAGAAATTTTTCAAGCATGATTCTTTGTCTTCTTGAACTTCGATTTAAAGGTTGCTTAGCAACAGTGGCAGTAACAGCTGGGACACCCTTGATCTTGTTGTGTAAACTATTAAAAATAGGTGACGGAAAGTGGCACCATGGAAACAATGACTATACTGAAGCAGGTGTCTGCAATGCTGCTTCTCAGTTTAATGTTGGAGGTGTAAATTACAAAAAAATAAAAAATAAGATAGCTATATCTTTCATTCTCTTGACTTTGAAAACAGATCTTTTTCTTCCCTTTTTATATTTTTCATATGATTTCCCAAGCATGTTGGTTCAATAAATTGTTGATATGTTAACTGATTATTTGATATTGTATTTTGATTTCTAAATTCAATTCAAAATGAATTTAATTGATCTTTAAGTTTATTTTTTTTAATGGTTGCTTTTTATAACTAAGTTCTCATGGAATCTATTTAAACATGAATCAATACAGAGTGCTATGTAATTGTCATTGTGCATGCAGTTTTTCAGGATTCTCATTTACTAACATTAGTTTTCAAAGGCTGGTTATACTTGTGTATTTTAGATTAATAGGAATCTCTCTTGTGTAATCTCTGGATCTGGTTTCATAAGTAAATGTTTTTTATTAATAATAATATAAAAATATACTTGGATTATCTATTTCTGATGGGCTTACTCTCCTGTTTATAAAGCCAACAGCAAACAATGCCTTTATTCTTACTTTCAGATCACTTTGTGGAGGGCTGCACTCAATGATCTATAGTAAACATCAGTATTGGTCAGAGTGGAGGGGCGCCTTTTCAAGGATGTCACCTAAATCAAGCTTCCCATGCCCTTCTAGTGGATTTCGTTTTCTATATATTCAATTGAAGCAGCATTAAAAGAGGGATGAATGTTATGAGATTATGTATTTGGGGATTTAGATGAAATATTTAATAACTAGGAGGTCTATAAAACCATTTCTACTCTTATTTCATAGATTGGAAAATGAAGGCCAATGGGGTATTATGCTTAACTATGGAGAGAGATTATAACTTGTAAGGTAACACATTTAATTAATATATATTCAACATATTCCCAAATGATGTCTTTATTTTTATGTAGCTTAACTGTTCTATATAATATTATTTTATTGTTATTTATTAAATACTTCTGCTGGCTATTTTACAATGGTACTTATTTTCTGTAAAGTTCTATTTTAGGCCTCAAACCTTGTGTCACATTTAAACATCTTTTTCCTTCCCTCTAGAGCTGGAGCTATCACCTTCTGTGATTGATAGTATCTATCACATGTCTTGATACTATTTGTTCTTACAATTTAATTTAAGTCTCTATACCAGAATTTTTATCGTATCCTGGAGTAAAGTATGCTTGGTTGGTTATTAGTTTTTAGATTGCTGTTTTGTTTTGTTTTTATTATGAGCTATGTATTTGCTTCTTTTTTCCCCCTTTCTAGACAAGAATTCCATAATTTGCTCATCATGTTCTTTTATGCTTAGGGAGAAGATAAATTTTTCTGAGAAATAAATGAACAATAAGATGAAAGTTGTGGGCTGACAAAACATATAAATATTTATTAAACTAGAAGCCTGATGCACAAAGATTCATGCTAGAATGGGCTTTCCTTTCCCTGGCTGCCTGCACCGCCTTTCCACTCTGGCCCAGCCCTAGAGCCGCCTCTTTCCACTCCAGTCCTGCCTTCCCACGCTGCTCAGAAGCCCTGAGAGACTGGGGGTAGGGCAGAATGCCTTTGTCAACAAAGCAAGCCTCCTGCCTGCCCTGTCACTCAGTGCCTGTGTATGCAAATTAACTGCCATATTTGGTCAGTTAATTTGTATACTCACTCTGATTGGCTGGTGGGCATAGCAGAGGTACGGTCAAAAGATACCTTGTATATTCTACCAGAGAAATTTTCAAAAGTTGAATATTGAGCAGTGACCAAATCAGACAAAGTCCCTGTTTTGTTTTGTTTTGTTTGTTTGTTTTTGTTTTGTTTTTTTAATATATTTTATTGATTTTTTACAGAGAGGAAGGGAGAGAGATAGAGAATTAGAAACATCGATGAGAGAGAGTCATCGATCAGCTGCCTCTTGCACACCCCCTACTGGGGATATGCCCGCAACCAAGGTACATGCCCTTGACCGGAATCGAACCTGGGACCTTTCAGTCCCTAAGCCGACGCTCTATCCATTGAGCCAAACCGGCCTCGGCAAGGTCCCTGTTTTTATGGAGCATATAACATACTGGACAGAGATGGACAATGACTAAATACAAATAAAACATCTGTTGTGACAGGGGGAAATAAAGGCAATTAAGAAAAAACAGCATCCAGAGGATATGGATTGATGCAGCAGGTTTTGTATAAATTGGCTTTAGAGTTAAAAATTAAATGTAGGGAAGGAATGAGTCATGCAGTCATGAAGGTAGAATGTTCTAGGAAGTGCAAACAATATGTTCTAATCTTGGAATATCAAGGAGTAAGAAAAAAGTTAAAGCACAATTAAGAGTGAAGTAAGAGATATGTGCTGGAATACAAGATCTGCACATTTCAGGATTACATAGGGACTCTATGCCTGAGTAATGGCATTGGCTTTACTTTCAGTGTGATGTGAATTTTGAGCAGAGGATTGATTTAAATATACATATATATATATATATATATATATATATATACACATATATACACACACATATATATATATATGTATATATATATGATTATTCTAATACTTCTTCTGACTATCATAGAAATTATTTGCATTAAACAAATATGTCAAGAAACAATAAGAAAAGCTGATTAAAAAAATAAAGCCATAAAAACTGATGGATTTCACAGAAATTGAAGTGTCAAGATTCCAGAGATAGAAGTATCATAGAGAACTGAGCTGACATTTCACACCTTCTCCTTCTCCAAGCAAATTTGCTGACTCCTCAGCAAATATTCTCTGAAAGACCAATACCAAGAGCCACAGAGCCAGAATAATTTTGGACATCTCATGTGACTAAATAATCAAAATTGAAGTAAGAGCTATCAATAAAAGCAGAACACAGAAATATGCTAAGATATCTGGAATGAGAATGCTATAATCAAAAGCTAAGAATTAGGATTAAATATGGAGGAGGTACATGGTAAGCCTTACTTTTATTTTACCTTTTCAGATTAAAAATGCTCATAGCTAACAAAAATGTTTTAGTAGACAGGAGAACTAGAATATGGGGCAAGAAAGGATAATTGCTGGAGGAACAACAATTCTGTGTAAGTGAAAGAATAACCAGATTACATGGAGGATATGGCCTTATATCAAATCAGAAACTTTTCAATTTATGTAACAAAAGAGAAGGCAAATTATATGGGTATAAATGAAGGAAATGCAGAGACCAGGTGGGGTATGTAGAAGATATAATTAATTCAACAACCTTATTTCCCACAGACATTACCCTGAATGCTCTATTATGCACCAGGAGATTTACATTTTAATATATGGAACATAATGTAGCTCAATATTCACTACAAGTTTATTTCAGCAACATATTTTACCAAGCAAATAACAGATAATTACCTATGGCGTGCCTATGTAAAAAAAGAAAGCCCCAACATGTTTGAAAATTATATTCCTCCTCACTGAGCAAACTCCCATAATATTTTTATGCCATTCTGTACCAAATTCTTGTAATGACTTATATGTGTAACTGTTCTTCCCAAGTTAGTTATATATGCTATCTTTACAATTATATTTAAGTTGGATTTCATGAAGCAAGCAAGCAAAAAAAAAAAAAAAAAAAAAAAAAGCTTTAATGAGAAATGTGGCCCTGGATCTAGAATTTCAGAGAATAATTATCTCCTTCCAGCACAGACTCACATCATCTGTTAGCAAAGAATACAAAATAGAAACATATTCAGCTGGAGAATAGAGGTTAGTCAAGGTTAAGAGCCTTTCCAAATTATCTGTATATTCCAAGCTATCCCCAAAGTAGTAGACTCACAACTACCTTTTCCAGAGAACTTCTGTCAACAGGAGTATAGTCTTATCATATTAAAAATCAAGACTGAATAATTTGCTATTGCTGATAATAGCTATTACATTAACCATTCAGTGGATGTTTTTGTTTTATTATTTCCTTATGTCCCTTCTTGGTCTGATGAAGGATTCCAAAACCACACCTTTCACGCAGGAACAATTGGCTGCAACCCACTCAGAATTACTGACTTCTGTTGTTAATTTATTACTTTAGCAACCGAATTAAATAAGGGAGAAACTTGAGTGATAACTTTTTGGGAAAGTGCTTGGGTTGATCCTAAAATCAAAGAAAGAGCTAGAACAAAAACAGATCCAGAGATAGAGAAGCATCAATCAGATTGTGAAATCTCAAAGGGAAGATAAGGAAAGGTTGGGGACAGGGGGAGAGATCAACCAAAGGACTTGTATGCATTCATATAAGCCTAACCAATGGACACAGACTCCAGGGTGTTGAGGGGGAGGTTGGGGGCAATGGGGGAGTTTGGACACATATGTGATACCTTAATCAATAAAGAAAGGAAGGGGGGAAAAAAGAACTAAAGAAACAATCTTCAAAAAGAGCAAGGGAAAGAGAAGACCTTAAAATCTCAGCAAAAAGAGTTTAATGTTTGCTTTCCCTTCAGAATGTCATGAAGTAACTGACTTAATTCTAAAGGCCTTCACCCTGTGTGCTGTCCTACAATTTTCAAATTTCTGAAATACAAACTATAATTGTATCAGTCATGTTTGTGTTTATGACTAGCAAGAAGAAATTTTTAGCAGATATAGGACAGCCAGGGTAGTGAGTGGGGTGGCTTGTGGTTAGATATGCAAAGTATATGATATATTACATATATTTTATATATATGACATATTTACATATTACTATATGTTATATATTGAATATATATATTTCATATATTGTTATTTTTTCAGTCTTAATAATAAAAGCCCATGATTGTTAACAATCAGGACCAAACTCTGATCATCCGGAAGTCAGAGCTGTGTTGCCCAGTTGCAGCCTGGAGACCCAGCACTGACTGCCCAGATGGCTAAGACCCAGAAAGTGAGTCAAGGTTTTGATCTGCAGTCTCAGTGGAAGCTGTTGATCAGTGTACTTACCTCTCTCTTTCTCTCCCTCTTTCTTTATGGTCTTCCCCAGCAGCCAGGCTTTTCTTTCTCTTCCAGCCTCCCCTCCCAACCTCCCAGGGGGCTGCTGTTAAGTCCTGCCTCTTTGATCAGGCCCAGAGATAGGCCTGGAATGCTGACTGGCATAGGAACCAACCAATCAGTACCAAATCTGGGTGCTATGGTGAGCCAATGGCTGCATAGGAGGTGGAGCTTCTGATGCTGACTGGCATAAAAAACTAACCAATAAGAACTAAATCTGGGTGCTTTGGGGAGTCAATGGCTGCCTAGGAGGTGGAGCTTTTGATGCTGAATGGCATTGAAACCGACCAATCAGAACTAAATCTGGGTGCTATGGGAAGCCAATGCTGGCTAGGAGGTGGAGCATTTGATGCTGGCTGGCATAGGAACTGACCAATCTGAACCAAAAGTGGGTGCTGTGGGAAACCAATGGCTATCTAAGAGAAGCAGCTTTTGACACTGACTGGCATAGGAACTGACCAATCAGAACCAAATAAAGGTTCTGTGAATAACCAAAGGCTATCTAGGAGATGGTGGTTCTAACGTTGACTGGCATAGACACTGACCAAAAGCACCAAATGTGGGTGCTGTGGGGAGCCAATGGCTGCCTAGGAGACAGAGCTTTTGATGCTGGCATAGGAAATGACCAATCAGAACCAAATTGGCTAGCAGAGGAGGGCAGCTGGGGGCAACCAGGTCAGCAGGGGAGGGAAGTTAGGGGTGATCAGGCTGGCAGGGAAGGGTAGTTAGGGTTGATCAGGCTGGCAGGCAGAGGTATGCAGGTGAGCAGTTAGGAGCTAGTGGTCCCAGATTGTGAGAGGGATGTCTGACTGCTGAGATTAGGCCAAAAATGGCAGCCAGACATCCCACAAGGTGTCCCAATTAGAGAGAGTGCAGGCTGATTTGAGAGAACTGCCCTTCCATGAACGAATTTTGTGCACTGGGCTATAGCCCAGTGCACAAAATTCGTTCATGGAAGGGCAGTTCTAATATATATATTAGCTACCATTTTGAAAAATTTAGAGCACTTCGTTATTCTTTTGTCTTTTGTCTTTCTTCTTCATTCCAATTCATTTTCAGGTCCATGATATACATTTTAGTTTTCAATTAGCAATAATCGCGCCTCGGATACACCTCATTGGCTACGATACTGCCACTGCGCAAAGCTCATGATATACATTTTAATTATACCACCTAAATAGTTTTCAAATACATTGCCTCTTACTATAGTCTCATCATCCTTTTTCTATTATTTCATCTTCTAGTCCAATTTCCATTGGCTTTTTTGCACATGTCAGAAACTCTACTTATGCCATTTTAGTCTTCAAAACAAAGCACACAAAAAAAGTTAAAATAAATCAAGCAAACCTGTCTTGACATTGCCCATGGTGCTTTAAAAAAAAAAAAAAAAGATGTTGGAAGAGAGGCAATTCTTAGCTGAAAGTAAAGAAAAGCAGAGGTAGAGAAATGTGGATGTATGAGGTTCATTTCAAGGATTGTTAATATTAAATTACCATTATTCTAACTAAAATGGTGAAGTAAAAAAGGTGGACAGGTACATAATCATAGAGGATAGTGCCTTCTAAGATTTTATAAGGAAAGCCACATGGTAACTTAGCCATTTAAAAATGTATTTCAATTTTAAATATATATTTATTAGTCACATTACTTTTGAATTATAAAAATATAGAGTTCTCTTTTTGTAATCCCAAGATCACTCAGCCATTGAGATTCAACCTTATTTACTATTTTCTTCACTCTCTTAAACTGCCATTATATTAGCTTTCAAAGAATGTTCCAGAAAAATAAAAGCATGAGAAAGAATAATAGTTAATTTCACTAAATAATAAGTGCTTTTTTTTTTTATCAGCTGAAAGCAGAATGCAGTGTTATTCCTCCTGGTGTTTCTCAACCAGACTCTTTTGCATGATAAAGCATTTTACTCTCATTGGCCTATTGTAGCATTGAAGTTCATTTTCCATCCATCTATATTCCAAATGTGCACCATAGTGGTTTACTTTTTTATCCATCTGCTGCAGCAATCCCTTCCTGACTATGCTAATGATAGAAGGATATTAAAAAAAAAAGGGGGGGGGCATGTGGTTGTTTTAGTTTAGTTTTGTTTTGCAATGCAGAGGTACTTGGAGCAGCAGGTCAATAAATTCTGGCAACTACATCTTTTTGACACAGGAGACCTTTGTGAAATGAATCAAAGTTTAATCCTATGAATACATGCTAGTCCCGGCATTTAATAATCATTCCATTTATGAAAGCTTTATTGTGCATTTCTAAATGTAAGGACAACATTCCCTTGCTAGTCTACAAATCACCATCAGAAGCGAGGCAATCTTGAATAAACTGAGCTGGACTACATAGCCTGCTTGGCAGTAGTTAGTATTTAAATATAGATGGAAGAGAAGCAAGAAGAAGTCCTGAAGCAATCAAATGACAACACCCACAAATAAAGGGGAAAATGTTAAAACAATAAACAAAAGAGAAACAATTACTTGCTCATTACAAACATGTCATATTGCATTCTTTATTTTGATTGTGGAAAATTAGCCATTGACTACCAGGAACAATTGATTTTCCCTCACAGCTGTTTTCTAATTACATCTGAACACTGAAAACTCTAGTGCAGCCATTCAGCTATACAAAGAAAATTTTCTTTTATTATTGTTACTGTTGCTGCAAGCTCTGCCTAGCAGCATGACTATAGTTAGATGTTCTGTACTGTATGTCTGTGGTGTTTGTATTATAAGCCATGCTTTTCAGGGATACTATAAAAACTCAAGTATTTTAAATTACATAGGCTGGACTGGGTGTACAAGCTGTTTGCCCAGATGCTATTACATAGATTTCTCTTTCTTTTACCACTACCATCAAAACAAGAAAAAAAAAAGAATAAAGATAGCTTAAATCAGTACATCCATTTCTTAGTCACTGCATAGACTGTCAACTGGATCTATTTTTGTCATTGTGGCTTCTGAGGAGTGTTTTGGCACAGTCTTGCTGGGAGGGTGGAGGGTGATGGGCAGTTTCCTGTCAGTTGATCCTGTGGGTAAATTCTAAGCAAAGAACATGGAGATTATAAACAGGCAGGATTCCAAGATTTCAGAGAAGCAATTGAAATTTTGGTTGCTTACGCTAAGCTCTTCAGAATTTCCCCCCAAAATGATTTCAGTCTTAAATGAAGCCAGAAATGTGAAATGTACCCTTGAGAGTTTTCTAGGACTTGTGGTTAGTGAATTCTGGAAAAAGAGTTAAGCTACTTCCTTCAGAGTTTAGGATCTGTAGTTAATCCTTGCCATAATTTAAGAGAATCGCTAATGTTAACAATTCTCAAAGAATAAAATGAAATCTTCAAATAAGTTTTTTTCCCCAATGACATAAACTTGAAAAATATTTATTTCAGTAGGAACTGGTCTCTTTGTTGTCATTTATTAAATATTTGCCCTCCAACTTAAAGGTAACCTTAGCCAAAAACCTGTTCACTGGATGGCAATTCATATCTAGTCTTGAATGAGAACATTAACTTCTGTAGTTTCTCAGGAGATGTAGTGTAACTTTACATTTGTAATTATTACATTTAGAAGGCTTAAAAAGCCCTCCACGGTACATCTTATTTTAATATTTCTTTTGCCAGGATTATAAGTAGGGTAATATTTTCTTTCAATTTACTAGGGTAATATTTTTCTTTCAATTTTATTTGTGAGCTTTAGAATATAAAATATAAGAAGAGTTAAAACAATAAAAAAGTAAAATTATCAGGGAAAAGACATAGCCAGATAGTAAAGTGGAAAAAAACACACCAGATTTTACTCAGGAACTATTACAATAGGGGGAAAGAGAGCTCAGTATAGAACTGGGCTCAACTCCAAATACAACATGGACAAATAGGGATTTATATTCAAGGAGCCAGTTGATGGGGTCGATGGATGGAAAATTACTGAGAGGAAACATCAGGGGTAGTAAGTGAGGTACTTGGCTTAATAGACCTAATCCGATCTTTCTGGAGGCCGTCCAGGGTGATCAGATATCATTTGAGTGACAGTGGGAAACAAAGATTTGAACAGATATTGAGGGTGGAGGATTCTTACTAAACTGACTTATCAGGATTCTTGCTAAATCTGGACTCAAGTAAATGCCAAAGATAGGGTTTAGTCAGACATTCGAAGGAGCCAGTCTAGACTACAATCTAAAGCAGTGGTTCTCAACCTTTCTAATGCCTCAACCCTTTAATACAGTTCCTCATGTTGTGGTGACCCCCAATCTTAAAATTATTTTTGTTGCTACTTCAGGACTGTAATTTTGCTACTGTTATGAATCATAATGTAAATATCTATGTTTTCCAATGGTCTTAGGTGACCCTGCTAGCGGTTCTCAACCTGTGGGTCATAATTTACATTACAATTTATAACAGTAGCAAAATTATAGTTATGAAGTGGCAACAAAAATAATTTTATGGTTGGGGGTCACCACAACATGAGGAACTGTATTAAAGGGTCGCGGCATTAGAAATGTTAAGAAGCACTGCTCTAAAAGAATATATTTGTTAAAATGTATTGACATTACATTAATTTTACTTCATCACACATTTTCTCATTTTTTGATATTGCAAAAGAGAAAAAAAGAAACATTAGCATTGAGTTTTTGAAACAATGACAGAAAAACAAAGAGATTTGGCTATGATGTAGGTACATAGTTGATTAATAGAAACAATTTTGTTTTAATTCTTGATTTTTCTAACTTACCATATAGTTCACTATTCCAGTAGGAGCATTTACTAGTAGCATAAAAGAATGGCAAATATCCACTACTGAATAGTCAGGGTTCAGTCATTAAAATTGAAGGCACTATAAATATTTCACATAAAAAATGGTTTAATACACAGAACTAGACTAATAGGACTGCGGGAGGTAGGGGGATGAAAGTCAGAAAGGCTGCTTTTAGGAAATTATTAAGTGAAAGAATCTCAGGAAGCCAATCATGACTTCAGTTGCCTACCACAGCCCAGAAGATAATTATCAGCAGGTTTCTCAAAAAATCTGTGGACAAAAACCCACATCTGCTCTCTGCCAAAGCCTATGCTTTTAACTTCCGCTACCACCTGAGAACAATGGCTTCCACTAACACAATCTCAGGAGATTGCCTCTCACCAGCTGAATGTAACTGAACCCAATGGCCGGGAAGATCAGGATATGTAGTTTCCAGTCTTTATGCCTCTGTGCAATAGGAAATAACTTAAAAGTTAGATATAAAAATATAACAATAATATTTGGAAAATGCAATAAGAAGATATATTTGAACACAATAGGAGTCTAATCTCTAAAATTAATAAAGTGATAGCAATAATGATTGCATCTCACATACAGCTGTCCATTGTGATAATCATCACATTTCTCTCTTTCATATAAATTTGTCCCTGGACTTAATCTATAAATTACTCAAAAATAACAGCACAATAAATACTAAAAAAGAGAGAGAGAGAATAAAATTGTATGATTGATACTTCTCTTCCTATTCCTTTTACCAAAACAATAAACAAACAACTTTAATTTTGAAAGATTAATACGTCTGATATGACATAAAATGAGAAAGAGTTTAGATATTGTGCTAACACTCTTTATGGGGAAATTATAGAAAGAATATCTATTAAATGATAGGTAAAATCCATATGACAATGTTTTCTTGGGGCACTTAAGTTGTTTTCATTCTAGGTTAGCATAAAAGTGAACTATATAATAGAGGGAAGTAAAAATTATGTATGTTGAACATTTTCCAGAAGGCTGAACTAGGTCTAGTGTGTGGATATTATTATTATAAGAATCTACATTATGGGTCAACATTAGGAAGCTCCTCAGATTAGTGCTGCCCAAAAATAATTCTTTAAGAAATATAAAAGTTCCAAAGACTTGACCTTTATACCACCATTTATTATTGTGAGGATGTGGGTCGGCAACTACGTAATTGCGAATTTTTTAAAGAAAATCAAAGACAATTTTTTCATGGAACTAAATAACTTTATTCTGTAATGTATTGCCCATTTTGATCAATGACCTTTTGCCATTTTTCAGGCAGCATCATAATCCCACGTTCAAAAAACTTCTGGTTTTTATTAGCAAAAAACTGAATCAGGTACGATTTGACATCATCATCATTATTGAAATTTTTACCATTCAAGGAGTTTTGTAAAGATCGAAACAAAAAGTAATCAGATGGTGCAAGGTCAGGACTATATGGTGGATGTGGCAAAACATCCCAACCAAGCTCCATTAATTTTTGCCGAGTGACCAAAGATGTGTGTGGCCTTGCATTGTCATGATGGAATACAACACCTTTTCGATTTGTCAATTCGGGCCGCTTTTCTTCAACTGCATTGTTTAATTTCGTTAGTTGTTCAATCTAGACATCAGAATTGATCGTTCGGTTGGGTGGTAAGAGTTCAAAGTAGACAATTCCTTTGTAATCCCACCAAACTGATAACAAAACCTTCTTTTGATGAATATCAGCTTTTGATGTTGTTTGAGTTGGTTCACCTGGCCTGCTCCACGATCTTTTCCGCTTGATATTGTTGTAAACAACCCATTTTTCATCGCCAGTTATCAGTCGTTTTAAAAATGGATCATTTTCATTACGTTTCTTTAGCAAATCGCAGCTGCTAATGCGTTGCGTTAACTGTGATTCTTTCAGTTCGTGAGGAACCCATGTATCGAGTTTTTAAACATAGCCAAGTTGTTTTAAGTGATTTTCAATGCATGTATGTGATACATGAAGCTTCTCTGCAATCTCACGTGTTGTACTGTGACAGTCCGAATTGATTATTGCTTTGATTAGGGCATCATCAATTTCAATTGGACGACCAGAGCGTTTTTCATCTTTGAGTGAAAAATCACCAGAACGAAATTTGGCAAACCAATTTTGACACTGCCGTTCTTTTAAGGCTTCGTCACCATAAACAGTACATAACTTTTTATGAGCTTGCGATGCGTTTTTCCCTTTGCGGAAATAAAAAAGCAAAATATGACGAAAATGTTCCTTTTGATTTTCCATTTTTCAACGAACGCCAAACGAAAACTACAAAACAGATCAGAAAACTTTTTTTACTGATTAACAGCTGAATAGCCAACTATCAAATAACAAAATGTGTTTTACATTTGTACTACGTCTGCAAACCTAAAAATTCAACTGAAGCCATGTGTGTGTGAAATCCGCAAGTACATAGTTGCCGACCCAATAAATTTCTTGCCAAGTTGTTACTGTGATTTAGGTCTCACTGTTTATTATTTTAAAATGACTTTCTGATAATTCAAACATTTTTATCATATCTAAATATGGTTCTAATAATTGGTTTGTGAATTGTATAGACTTTTAGACTTTTTAAATACTACATTCATTTTTTATGACAGCTGAAAATGTCATATAGGATGATAAATTGAGGTAAACAAATTTATTGCAAGCTTTTCATTCAGGCCTGTCTCATGGGGGTGTGCTTTCACTTACATGGAAGTTAGTCATGATTGGAAGTTTTCTGGGTTTTGGACATTCTTTCTTGATTTTGAGATTTCTCTTTGTGCTGCTACTCAGGAGACTGTCTTACCACTATCTCAGCTGTATTCCAATATTACGCGTATAACACACTTGCATTGGTTGTCCCTTTTCAGGAAAGAGAGAGAGAAAATATTGGAGTTCCCTGATGTTCTGAAAATGAGCCTCAGGGATATGGCATTCAGAAATGTCCCTGTTTCTTCTCCAGATATGTTGTCTTCAGTAGGTATTCCATTTCCTCCCACAGTGTGGAAGTTTGTTTTATATCCTGTTCCCCAGTCCCAGTTGCAGGGGCTTCCCACCAGTGCCCTAGGTTAACCCTAAAAATTAACTATTTTGTTCCAAAGATGGAGAGATATATTCCTGGTCAAGTTTGACAGTGACTACTAGCCATGAGGGAAACTTTATCATGGTTTTATCAAATAGTCCTTTGAGCTCCTCCTAATATTCCTGAAAGAAAATTTGCAATTGGATGTCTATTTCCCCATGTCTATTGCCCCATTGGGCCTTTACCAGTGCATTAAATATGTCTACCTGGATCTTCCTACTGGCTTAGATGAAAAGGTGGTGTCTGTGCCAAATGTGCAAATACTCAGGTCCTGATTCTAACTTTAGATTCCTGTCTCTCAATTTCAGGTTAGTGTTTATCCTGTGATCTCAATCTCTTGCAGTTTCAAGAAAAGTAATCAATATGCAATTTGTCCTTCCATTTTATTGTTTTAAGTATAGGTGCTACCCTCTTTTCATCTCTCTATATGTCTGAGCTAAAACTGGAACCAAGATCATTATTTAAGGTTAAACTTTTCTAAGAGATTATATTGGGTCCAATTATATGATTTATCAATGAGAAAACTTAGACTCCAGAGTTTATACTAAAAAAATATATATATATAGCTAGCTATTGGAAACCAAGACCAGAATCTGATAAGATTTCTGAATGCCAATCTAATACCAATAATATCAAACAAGATTATATATCATTTTTCTTTTACCCTTTTTGTTACTGATGTTGTTTTGAAAAATAAATAAATGTGGGTATCCCTGAGGCAAGCCTTTAATTTTGTACTTATATGCACATATTACTTTTAAGGCACATATAAAATTTCAGTGGGAGAACAGAGCATCTAAGTTCAATTTAAGTGATTCTGTGTCATTGCATTTCCTTGGTGTGAAAAATACATAGGCAGCATATATTTTAATGACTTTTATAACAGGTTATTTCTAACTAAACTGAGAAGTATGACTAAACTTTAAGAACCTAGAAAATTCCCTTTATACTTAATACAAAATATTCACAGTGAATCACTGCAGACATTGTACTTGGATTTTTATATTTTTCTTCTTCATTGATGAAAACACAAAGGAGTAAAAAATATTTGTGCTTACATGATTATATTGCCAGTTATTAAAATCTACTAAATCCTTGTTTATCTTCCTCTATATTCACCAAAAAAAGTCCTCAAACTTATTATAAAAACTTTCACATAATAATTACAGATATAGTTTAGTTTAAGAAAAATATATAGAAAATAGTGGCTGAAAAATTACAGGGAAATCCAAACACAGAGTTTTTATAGGTTACAAATAACCACTAGACATACAAATATATGTAATACCTTCAAATCAACAGAAGATAATTTTATCTATTCTTAAAGTAAGAAAAAGTAAGTTCATTGAATATAAAATATGACATACATCTTAATATAGTCATGATTATTAAAAATGTATATCAATTAAATTTAATGATTCAAAGGATGAGGGTGCTCCTACTGTTATTGGCCAGGATGCCTACATACAACCTCTCCAAGTGGCCATAATTTCTCCTCAACATATATTGCACAGTTGCTCATGGCTGTAAAAGGAAGTGTTGCAAGATAATCAGATGGAAGTCATACTGACTTTTATGACCTAACCTTAGATATACTATAGTCTTATTATTGCTATTTCACTAATAAGCCTGCCCAGATGAAATGAAAAGAATATAGACCCCAACCCTCAATGGGAAAAGCTTCAAAAACACATCATAAGAGCTTGTGGTATAGTAGATATTATTATAACCATCTTTGTAAAATACAATCTGCTAGTCCGTTTTCTAACTAAAGTAATCCACTTCTCTCTCATAAAAATATAGCAAATACAGCCCCTAAGCCCCTTAGCCTCATCCTATAACAACATCCATTAATCAAAGTTCAGGATTTCCTCACAAAAATCTGGTTCAGGTATAATGAGGCTCCTCAGGTCCCATACCTTGCATACAATTTCTCTCAAATCGATGACCTTTAAACTAAAGGAACAGGTTATATGTCCCCACATAGGCAGTATACAATGATGGGTCCAGCATAGAATAGCTGATATGGACACTCTCATTCAAAAACAAGACTTTAACAGTCACTGATTGATATCATTTTCAGAATCTTGTCAGGCACATTTGGCCAGTTCACTGTTTAGGGCTAAATCCCTCTGCCTAGGAGTTCTCTGTGGCTCCAGGCTCCATACCCTGAGCTCTTGTCCTCAGAGGCCACCTCCTTTTTCAATAATAAAACAAAAATGTTTATCTTCATTTATATACTTATTATCTATAATTTTAGAATTGTTTTAATTAGAGGAAAGTCTGAGTGCCTTTGTTTTTGTCCAGTGTACTGTACCTAACAAGTCAACATAGGGAAAGACATATTATTCAGCACACAGACATGAAGTGTGCTTCTTGTTTCTTTAGGCTATGGTAGGAATTAAAATTTTGATTTTAGTTTTTGCTATAATAAGTACATTACAACTCCCATGAAATGTCTTGTATTAATAAATGAAAATTACCTTAATTATTATACTGAAGTAGAAATAAATATGCCAATTAACTGATCTTTGATTATCAAAGGTTGTCAGTAAATTGCATAATATTGAGAGATATTTAATTTCATTTCATGACTTGATTTTAAAACAAAGTCAATCTTAACCAGTTAAGATTAGCAATTCACTTAAGCTGATAACAAAATAAAGAATTCCCACAAAGAGAACAAAAGATCACACAAGCTGGGTTATTTTCACACAAAATTTCATTGTATGTTAACAATTTATAGAAGAAAGTTATTATCGGATTAAACTCAGTTTTTTTCTATTCTTAAATAGTATAATATCTTTACTAAAAAACACTTGTAACTTTGCTGATTTGGTCACATAAACATAAATGGTGCTTTTGCTTGCTTGGTATTTGAAAACATAAGTATGAAACTTAATGCCACATTTATAGTGCCACTATCCATCGATTAAACTCTAGATAAATTCAAGCCTGTTATGTATGTTTGAACAGATACCTCTTTTTTTTAAGTTAAGCTGCTCACTATGTGTAGATTGGGTAAGGTTCCTCATGGGCAGAAAAATTGATATATAAGATAAACAATGAAATCCTGCTATGGGAAATACTTTTTTTACTTGCTGATATAAGATGATTAAGAGAGAAATCATAACTCATCGCTCTATTTGTTTTGAAATATTGGCTGAACAATATAAACATGAACCATATGAAGTGCCATATATAATAAACAAATGATGTTTTTATTAAATTCTAGATAGAGGAATCCAATTGAGATGGATTTACACTGACAACTTAGCCAACCCGAACTACTTTTCCCAGAATTCCCTTCCCTTTGTGATTTTGGGTTACAGTGTGGGTACAACTGAAGTTTTTGTAACTTTGAAGATGCTAAAGAAGCATGAACCGCTTCATTCTTTAGGTCCTTCTAATGCTCTGTGCTCACTAGAGCTAACACAGTTGCCAATACATTGACTCACACTATTGGGTCAGCAGCTACCTGGATCACCACAACTCTTTTATTTCAGCTGGTTAAGTTATCAGTCAAGAATATGTATAACCCCGTAGTCATGGGTGTCAGCAACTTTCTATAAGGAACAAGCATTTTTTAGATTAGAGGCTATTAATGATACACATGGGCTTCATTTTCCCCTCAGCTCCATTTTTTTCTTGCTTTTCTGCATCCTCAGGTCAAGCTTTACCCTATTTGTCAGCTGTTCAGACCTACAGCAATCTTAAGGTCACCAGCAGACACAGTGGTATGTGTCTCTCCCCGAATTCTTCAACAGCTCCTACAATTATGTAATTCCATCCTTATAGCAAGTCCCACATTTCATATTACTCATACTAGTATATTTCTCTGGTTACACCCTAACCAATACATCACTTAAATTAGGTTTAGAATATCTTGCATAAGTTCAGAGCTCACTTAGTATGTTTTGATAGTGTTAGCACATGAAATTTTCCATGTTTCCCTCCCCAAATATCTTTTTGCAGTATTAAGCAGAAATTCAAGAAATATTTACTATCATGAGGACATAAATGAGTGGAAAATTCCATCATTTAAGCATCGTGAACTGTATATTAATAATGAAGTATCACTATCTAATTTTATTTGGTCATATAAACTATGAAATTATATATAAGAAAATATAGCAAAATGTTTTATAATAATAAAAAGCTAATAATTCTATCCATTAACCATTCACATTTGTGCAGAAGTGGTAAGAGTTAGGGTGACTGTACAGATAAATAATGGCCCTGAGTCCTCCATGTAAGCTGACCATAAACTAGCATTGTTGTCAGTAACATGAGAATGTCTCTTCCTTGCAAACTTAAATAGTATGAATAATGCAGTATCTCAAATGAAGAGATATTTAAACTGGGTCTTGAATAACAGGAGATGTTTTCCAGTACACAGGAACAAGGAAGGGATGGAGAGACAGCAATAATATTAAAGAACAGGGACATAAAAGACCACGCAATATCTAAGGAATTGTGACAAGTTTGATGTTATGAGGGCTTTGCAGATTTGTGCTTTAGACAGATAATTCGAAAGTCAATGTGGAAAATAAATAAAAGTGAGAATTTGAGAATGGGTCAATAGTTTGCAAGCTTACATATTATAGTTCATTCAGCAAGAAGGCATTTATATCATGAGCTTGAGATTCTTATAGGATATTGAGAAAAAGCTATCTAGCAAGCTGATTTACATCTAAGTTTGAAAATCAGTTGAGAATTGAATACCGCTGACTAAAATTGATCAATCACTAGCATTTTGGAAATAAAAGGTTAGAATAGGAAGTATGAATTGCTTGTTAAAATAGATTTGGGGAAAAGGTCTCATTTTCAATTACATTTTTAAGCTTGAGATGATTTACATTGTTTAATTAAATCTCCAAATAAGGTTCATATAAAAATGTAAAATTATTGGAATAACTAGCTCTTTTAACGGTAAAAGCATAATATTTTCCCTGAGATTGTATCTTTAGATAACCCTAGGGTCTCAGACTGCTTTCATGTCTCTAAGATTAAGCTCTTAATGTCTCATAGATTTCTACTAAGATTATAACTATTCTGCTCTCCATGCTAGTGAAGGGAAAATAGTCAAATTCCTTGGGGAAATGATCTAATCATAGCTGAAATGTGGCATCTGAGAAATCATTTCTCATAGACCAATATAGGCTCAATACACACAAGTTATTACTTCACTGGAAAGATCTTTTCATGGGAGAATCAGAGTAATTTTAATTTTAATACTAGTACTGCGCCCTCCTTTGAAACATATTTTCAAACATTCTTTGCATAGCATAACAAAAAAAAGCACTGAAAAAGGAACTTAACTTGAAGTTTTGATATTTAATAGAAATTCTTTATCAGATAAAACAATATTAATGGATAATGCATTGATTCTAATTCAAAGATGGAGGGCATCTAAACATATATACCCATGTTATGCAAAAAGAAGTAAACATAACATCTGAGAAATTTATTAAAGATCTACAGATGAAATTTACACACACACACACACACACACACACACACAGAACATATTTACAAGTACTAACTCAGGAAGGGTTATTATTTCATTAGGTAGGAACTAAAGCAAGTCTGTGCCATATGAGGGGGGCCTGAGAGCCCTGGGAAGTACAATTCAATAACAACTACAGAACAGCCAATAGCATATGAGTCAATGTGGGCATGTGTTGGACTGAACACACAAATACTTTAAGCAACCATCTATAATAGTAAAAGTGTAATGTGCTAATTAGACCAGACATCCTTCTGGATGACCTTTCTGGACAAAACCAGTGTTGTGACTAAAGTTGGACTAAACATGAATGTAGACACAGAGAACTGTGGGGCAATATTATGCAATCCAACATATGAGTAACTGTCCAAAAAAAAAAAAAAAAAAAGAGAGAAAGAAGACAATACATATACTGGAAAATAAAGTAGATGAAACTAACAAAATTTTGATAAAACCTTTAATTTACAAAACCAACAAGCTCAATAAATTCCATGAAGGATAAAAAAAAAAGGGGGGGGGGGTGATTAAGTACACTATACTCAAAAGGCTGAAAGCCAAGACCAAATTTAAAATCTTACAAGCAGCAAATAGTAAAGATAAAATAGGCTCTATTTCTACAAAGAATAAATTGTTAATGACTAATTTATCATCAGAAACAATATAGACCAGAAGATAGTGAAATGACAAGTTGAAAGTGTCATACATTTGGAAACATTATTTCAGAAACAAAGGTAAAATAAAAACAGTTTTTTTATTTAAAAATAAATTGAGAGAATGTACTAGTATGTCCAGAAGATTTGCTCTTTAAGAAATAGTAAAGAGCTGAATCCTGTTTGGCTCAGTGGTAGAGCGTCGGTCTGCGGACTGAAAGGTCCCAGGTTCGATTCTGGTCAAGGGCTTGTACCTGGGTTGTGGGCACATCCCCAGTAGGGGTTGTGCAGGAGGCAGCTGGTCGATGTTTCTCTCTCATCAACGTTTCTAGCTCTCTATCTCTCTCCCTTCCTTTCTGTAAAAAATCAATAAAATATATTTTTAAAAAAAGAAATAGTAAAGAAAGCCCTGTAGATGGAAAGAAAATGATTTGTAAATTTAAAAATGATTTATCACTTTATAAAATTATTTATAAATTTATAACTCAACTGGAGAGAAAGCAATGAAAAACACTAGAAATGGAAAGTATAAGGGTAATTATAAAATATTCATATATATTATTTTATTTTTCTCTTACCTTAAAATTCATGATTTCAAATAAAAAAGTGTACTCATATGTCAGCAGAAAGAAGAGGTCAAGGAAATGGAGTTGCTTTGAAAAAAATTGCCAATTTTAACCAATTAAAGTCAATAATAACATGAACTATGTTATAATAAATGAAAAAATATATGAACTTATGAAAACCACCAAAAAGCTAAAAGAATAATTTTTTAAAAATCTGATTTTACATTGCTTTACAATATTGGAATGGAAGTTCTAGTCAATATAATTTGCAAAGGAAAAAGAACCTATGCAAGTGGAAAAGAAAAAGCAAAACCGTCTTTATTCATAGATGGTATAATGTTCTTTGTAGAAAATCCAAGAACTCTACAAAAGAGCTAGTCAAATTAATAGGTGAATTTAGTCAGGTCAGAGGATAGAGATTAATATGCAAATATCTATTATATTTCCATAGACTTTTAGCAAACAAACAAAAATAAAATTTCACAAGAGTTATGTTTATAAAAATAAGAAAAATAAATAATAAAAATTAATAAACTGCAAAACATTGCTAAGAGGAATTAAAGAAGATCTAAACAAGTTGTCTATCATATCTTTTCATGTATTAGAATATTTCATCATGTTAAGATAACATTTTTTCTTAAATTTATATGTGGATTAAAAGTAATCCCTATAGCCCTGGCTGGTTTGGTTTAGTGGAAAGAATGTTGGCCTCTGGACTGAGGGTACTGGGTTTGATTTCAGTCAAGAACACATACTTTGGTTGCAGGCCCTGTCCCAGGCTCTGGTCTGGGTTTGTGAAAGAGGCAACCAATCTGTGTCTCTCTCACATCTATGTTTCTCTCTTTCTATCTTCCCCCGCCCCCCACTCTTGCTAAAAATCAATGGGAAAATATATTCAGGTTTAACAAGGATTACACATAATCCCTATAAAGATCCTGGATTTTCTGGAGAAGGTAACAATCTGATTTTGTTATTTATATGGAAATTCAATATATCTAAAGCATATTTTAAGAAGTAGTACAACACTGTAAAACTGTATTACATGATTTCAAAACATACTATAAAGCTTTGGAGCCTGCAGTAATCAAGAGAGTATAATGTTATAATAGTTCAAAATATTAACAAACTGTGTTTCAACTGATGAATGAGCAAAATAAGATGTATATGTGTACTCACAAGTAATTTTGAACTAAGTATCAAGACACCGAGAAACGGATGAATTAAAAAAAACACACACACACATAATGTTAAAAAAGCAAGACACACAAAAAGAAACTATTAATTTCATTTATGTAAAAGTTTTAGAAAAGGAAAAATGTAATGTGCACACACACACACACACACACACACACACACGAGATTATAATTTTGGGGACTGGATACCACTGGCAACAGTGATTGACTGCATTTGGCAGGAAAGACTTTGGGGCTGATGGATATGTTCTGAAACTGTTTTCTAGAGAGGGATATATGACTATGTACATTTATTAAAATCATTGAAGTTTATAATTATCATTGGTGGATTTTATAGCATGTAAATTACACTCAATAAAGATGACAAAAAGGAAAGAAACATTTATCAAAGTAATAAAATAAAATATGAAAATTGGCATTTAATGGAAGTATGTGTGCAAGTATATTATGTGTAACAATATAGAAGCAAACACTAAATTTGTTTAAGACACAGATATCTCAAGTGCCAGACTTCAAAACAGAATAAACATTTTTTTAAATTGATCTCCTGGCTTATATAATGAGTGTGAAATCATGAACATTGATGGAACTCCCCAAAGCCAAATAAATTTGTATCCTAAGAACTAGGGGAGAATAATAAATGCAAATCACCTGCTTTGTTTTTAACTACTTGTGTGACTAATATGTATTGAGAGATATTGCTTTGAATACTGGAAAAAGAAGAAAGGATAAAAAGCATTTAACAAGAGATAAAATATACACACCTGTCATGCCTAGCATTTTGTTGAAAATTAGATATTTCTCATTTCAAAACTTAAAAGGCAAAGGATATATCTTCATCATATGCAAATTTTTAAAATATTTAAGGATATGTTTTAACTTGATAAATATGTTCCTTCATTCAGAAACATAGTATGTTGAACTTTAATGTAGCTTGATAAACATTAGCTTTGTTAAATTTAAGCATTTGCCTAGTGAAATAATCTGGTGATTTTATATATATAAATATATTTGACTCTTTTTATTTAAAAAATGTTTTTTTTCAGAGAGGAAGGGAGAGGGCAAGAGAGCTAGAAACATCAATGATTAGAAAGAATCATTGATTGACTGCCTCCTGCATGCCCTGACAGGGAATCAAACCATGGCCTCCTGGTTCACAGGTCAATGCTCAAACACTAAGCCATGCTGGCTGAGCTACATTTGACTTTTTACAATGCCTCTGACCTTCTACCACATGATGTCCCATTTTTATGATTATCAGGAACTCTTTTGCAGACTTTCTATCTCACTCATACTATCTTCTCCCACTTGGGGTTGCTATATGTCTGAATATAGCCAACCTCCCATTTGAGATCTTCACCACATAGACACTTTGTAATTTATGTGCCTCCTAAACTCCTAAGAATCTGAACACTCATCATTTAAATTTGTTAAATTCATTTTCTACTAATAGCATGTTAGCTGTAACTGAGGACCTGAGGGACTCTGCTATGAAAAAAGTGCCAAATATTAGTAAATGGAATTTATGACATTCAGTCTGCCAATCAGGAGGTTTATTTTCTTCATTATGGTTTATTCATAAATAAATATTTGTTAAGTGACTACTATGCTCCAGGCACTAGCATTTTCATTGTAGCAGCACTGAGTACTCATAGATAAGCGGCCATGAGCGAAAAGCATAATCACATCTAAAATGTCTTCCATCTGAATGGTTTGTGTCAAAATATCTTTAATAACTAAAAAAACATGTTGAATAGTTTTACTTGGACACACACAAGAACCACTTCTATTGAATTGAGCCACATTTTGTATTTGCATTTATACTGAAAAGCACTGTATATTTAACTCACTATGTAAGAAATAAAAAGAAATAAAAGTGGATACAAATATACATATGCTTTAAAGCTAAGTGAAAACACCACACATATGTTCAAATGTAGCTTTAATTATCCACAAAAGTGAATAATGCAGATTCAGCTTCAATCTAATCAAAGTTTTATAATTTTCAGTGGAAAATTATGTGGGTAGCTTTCATTGCATGCCCGCACACTTAGGGTAATGAGAGCACTGACTAAGTCATTTTTGAAATCACACACATGCAGAAATTAGAGCAAGGAGGGAAGCTTCATTTATTCATTAGAATAACTAAAATGCCTCTTGTGGTACTGACTTAAAAAGAAAATTATTCTGAGGTATCGAAGTAATATCTCATAAAATAATCTCAAAGGGGATCCCTTATGTGAATGCATTCTAAATTGGGAGCAAGCACAGCATAAATAATTTAACTATATTTGGTAATAATTAGTTCATTGATATGTATAATTTTTATTTATATAGATTAGTCATTATAATAGACATTAGTGGTTGTTGTTTTTTTATCCTGGAAAACTGATGACAATATTATAATTTAAAGATATAAAGGATGTCATATTAGGTTTGATTAGAAATTCAGGTAGCAATTTCAAGTCATATACCAGAAAGATAAATTTGAAAAAACACACACTTAATACTTTTATAATTATTCTGACAATTCCACAATTGCTCATGTGAAATGACCTTCCATTGTGTAATAAATAAAATTTCCATTTTTAAGACTTTATGCATGCCTTTTACTTCTAACTAACTGACTTAAATATAGTTTACTATGATCTATAGCAAAAGGAAAGTTGTTAAGCTATCTATGCTTATTGGACTGGAAAACATAATTACTTTAGAATCCAATTTGCATTCATCAACTGAATCATTAGGATCAAACTCTAGCATTTTGGAAGTGTGGGTTTTTAAATGAGGGAAAATAAATTTTAAATGTCTCTCTTCAAATAGTAAGCCCAAATAAATTACAAAATCAGGTGTGTGTTTTTTAACACTTCCTTTTGCCTTTTACACATGATCTTATACTAGGAAAAAAACATATAGTCAAATATCCACCAAAATAAAGCATCTGTTTCAAAAAGCCCTTTGGCAATAGGTCGTGTTGGCTATATTTGAACATTTCCAATAGGGAACTAATTCCCTCGGCAATTTAAACCAATCTACCTTAGATATTTTTGTAACATAGTTTTTTTTTATACTTTGAGATAAAATCTTCATTTGGCTGAATCCAGAAAAAGATCTTATTTTTCTTACCCAAAGCCCTACCAATATTAAGACAGCTGCATCTTTTCAATATGTTTTTCTTCTCCTGATTAAACACTCCCAGATTTATAACAATTCCTTGTCTGACATAACTAATAGTTACTTAAAAGTATAACAACCTTATTTTGGACAGAGTCTGGTTTGTCAATTTTTCTTGCTCCATTTTGTAAGGAATCTTCTAATTTAAAATATTGCCTAAGGGATCCAATATAGAATCTTACCATTTTAAATCAAATGCTTATACAGAGTAAATATACTCATAGTGACTCCTGTAAAATGTGACAAACTAAAGAATGACTAAAGGGCTTAGAGGAACAAAATAAATGCCATGGTTTTAAAAATAACAACTTCTAGAAATTGGAACTATGTAATATTCAGATCATGCTTCAATGAAAGGGGATAACAAAGGCAAATGAGACTATTTGTTATACAGAATAAAATTTTAAGGTATATACAACATAGGCAAAGTTTCCAAAATTATCACACAAATAGGATTAAGCAAATATTGGATTCACTACGGGTACTAGGCAACTAAAAAGGTTATATGAATCCATTTAAGAAAATCTCAAGTTGCAAGGAGGTAAGATGGCGGAAGAATAGATGGGCAGATTCTGAGCCCTCTCTCGAAGCAGAGAGAGAGAGCAACTGAGGGTCTTGTGCTGTGAGTGTTTATCGGCAAGCTGGGAGACAGTGAACACCAGAAGAAACTGCTGGGGGGCTGCTGACAGAGGTGCCCCTCACAGGGAAGCACCCACGAGGGCTGTGTCCCTGCCCGGAGCTACCTACCTGCTTGGACGGGAAACCTCGCCATCTTGAGAGGAAGATAGGATCGTGTCAGAGGCCAGAATGTCCACAGCCGCAGCGACCACCAAGCATCTGTGACCCCCAGAACGCGAATCCCAGGTGGCGTGAACACCTGCCCTCATAGGATTGTTCCACTGCTCGGGGAAAAGGTCAGATTTCGTGGGGAGAGGGTGGAGAGCGCTGGTGGCGAAAACAAAAAGCCTGCGCGCACAGAGCGCGCTTGTGGAAGCTGGAGGACAAGGGCGGTGATTACAAGTAGAAACCCCCGCTGTTGGGCTGTTGTCACCCTTGAAAGTGGACGGGGCTCCTAACAGGGGAGATATCTAAAGAGCAACACATTTGGATCCGGCTCTGAGGGATATCGGAGAGTTGTGGGAGATTCCAGTTGCTCAGACCTGCCCACTCTCCCCCTCTGTAGTTCCAGCTTCAGAGAGGACGGAAAAAAAAAAAAAAAAAAAAAAAAAAAAGCTGGAGAGGCTCCTCTGGAAGTCAACCTAGAAACACTGCCCCCAGAGGCTAATTCACAAATTGACTCTAGTGTAATAAAAACAAAGCAAAACCTGCCTAAAAATCAGGACTGGATCATAACAATAGAGGAAGCGAATGACCTTCATTACTGCAAATTTTAATTAAATTTTTTAAATTTTATTATTATTTTTTTTAATTTTTAAATTTTTGTTTTTTATTTTTGTTTTCATTATTTGCAACGTTTACTCAAGAAACTATTTTTTTTTCTTTTTCCTCACTTGATTTTATCTTGATAATTATTACATTGTATATGTAATCAACATTATTACTACTACTAATTTACCTTTTTCATCTTATTTTCTTTTGCTTATTTTTATTATTTTTATTTCATTTGATTATATATATATATATATATATATATATATATTTTAATTTCAGGATTACTGTTCTACAGTCTTTATCTATCCTTCTTTCTCAAAAGCTTTATTCTATCTTAACCCTACCTTTATGCCTTCACCCTCTTTCCAATCTTTTCCTTTGATACCCTTTTTATCTTAACCCTTTCCTGCTCTAGATTTCCCCCATTCCTTCTGTCTACCCCCTCCTAAAATTTCACCCTACTTGTATATATCTAATTTCCAACTACCTGCTCCAAACCCATTCACACCTCCCTCGCAGTTGTCCTAAAAACAAAACAAAACAAAACAAAAAAACAGTCTTTCTCTCTAACTCTTTGAAGTTGTATGTTGAATGTTAACTTTTCTGAAGTTGTATGCTTTTCTTTTATAAGATTGATTTGCCTATGCTTTTTGTTTGATTGTATGTTTTTGTTAGCTGGGTTCTAGTCACCCTTATTGGTGATTATTAATATCGCAAACACATTTCTATTCAGTGCCTTGTGTGTTGTACCTGGTTGTGTTGTATTTTGTGCCTTTAAATCAAAGCAGGAGAGAGAGAACTACACAACCAGACATCCTAGATCATGGGGAGACCAAAAAACAGCCCGCATATGAAAGAAAAGCAGGCTTCACCAGAAAAGGAAGTAAATGATATAGAGGCAAGCAACCTACCAGAGCAAGAATTCAGAGTAACGATCTTAAGATGGCTAAAAAGAATGGAAGACAAATTTGACAATATGAGTAAGACCCAAGAGGAAATGAAAAAAACCCAAGAGGAAATGAAGATGACTCAAGATGAAATGAAAAATGACATCGCTACTATGAAGAACTCAATAGAAAGAATCAAGAGCAGACTAGAAGAAGCAGAGGATCGCATCAGTGAGCTAGAAGACAAGATGGAAAAAAATACCCAATTAGAGCAGCTTCTAGAAAAAAAAATTAAAAAGCAGGAGGAGAGCCTACGGGAGCTTTGGGACAATGCAAAACAAAACAATATTTGAATAATAGGGGTTCCGGAAGGAAAGAAAACCGAGGTAGATATGGAAAACGTATTTCAAGAAATAATGACAGAAAATTTTCCTGAGATAGAGAAGAAAAAACCCACACAAATCCAAGATGCTCGCAGAGTCCCAAGCAAAATGGATCCCAGAAGACCGACGCCAAGACATATTATAATTAAATTGGCAAACACCAATGACAAAGTTAGAATCTTAAAAGAAGCCAGAGAGAGACAGAAAGTTACATATAAAGGAACCCCCATCAGACTAACAACTGATTTCTCAACAGAAACTTATCAGGCCAGAAGGGAATGGGATGAAATATACAAAGTCATGCAAAGAAAGGGTCTGAATCCAAGAATACTGTACCCAGCAAGACTATCAATCAAAATTGAAGGGGAAATCAGGAGCTTCACAGACAAAAAAAGACTCAAGGAATTTATCTCCACCAAACCAGCAATGCAAGAAATGCTAAAGGGTCTACTGTAAAAATAAAGAAATAGGAAGCGAAGAAGGAACACAGGGGTATAGAATAAAAATGGCATCAAATGAGTACCTATCATTAATAACATTAAATGTAAATGGTTTAAATGCTCCAATCAAAAGACATAGGGTAACAGATTGGATAAGAATACAAGACCCATACATCTGTTGTCTACAAGAAACCCACCTCAGAAAAAGAGATGCACACAGACTGAGGGTGAAGGGATGGAAAAAGGTTTTCTAGGCAAATGGAAATGAAAAGAAAGCTGGGGTAGCAATACTTATATCTGACAAATTAGATCTCAGAGTGAAGGACATAACAAGAGACAATGAAGGCCACTTCATAATACTAAAGGGAGCAATCAAACAAGAAGAAATAACCCTGGTAAATATATATGCACCCAATACGGGAGCACCCAAATACATAAAAAAACTGCTGGAGGGCATTAAGGGAGAGATTAACAGCAATACAATCATAGTAGGAGATTTTATTCCCCATTGTCACCCTTCGACAAATCATCTAAACAAAAAATCAGCAAAGAAATATCAATCCTAAATGACTCACTAGACCAGATGGAATTAATTGACATCTTCAGAACATTCCACCTCAAAGCCACAGAATATACATTCCTCTCAAATGCACATGGGACATTCACAAAGATAGACCACATTTTGGAACATAGGCAAAGTCTCTTCAAATTCAAGAAGATAGAAATCATATCAAGCATCTTCTCAGACCATAATGGCATAAAACTGGAAATTAACTACAATAAAAATAATCCAAAGAAATCAAACACATGGAGTCTAAACAGCATGCTATTAAACAAGGACTGGGTTACCAGAGAAATCAAGGAAGAAATTAAAAACATCCTGGAAACAAATGACAATGAAAACACAACAATCCAAAATCTATGGGACACAGCAAAAGCAGTTTTGAGAGGGAAGTTCATATCCTTACAAGCCTATTGCAAAAAACTAGAAAAAAGGGTAACAAATAATCTAACTCTACAACTCAAAGAGTTAGAAAAAGAGCAACAAGAAAAGCCCAGTGTAAGCAGAAGGAAGGAAATAACAAAAATCAGAGCACAGATAAACGACATAGAGACCAAAGAAACAATACATAAGATCAACAAAACCAAGAGCTGGTTCTTTGAAAGGATAAACAAGATAGATGGACCTCTAGCCAGACTAACCAAGAAACAAAGAGAGAGGACCCAAATAAACAAAATCAGAAATGAAAGAGGTGAAATAACAACAGACCCCACCGAAATACAACGGATTGTTACAAAATACTATGAACAACTCTACTCCAACAAACTGAACAACCTGGAGGAAATAGACATATTCCTAGAAAAATATAATCTTCCAAAACTCAATCAGGAAGAATCTAAAAATCTCAATAAACCAGTGACTTGGGAAGAAATTGAAATAGTCATCAAAAAGCTTCCAGCAAACAAAAGCCCAGGGCCAGATGGCTTCACAGGAGAGTTTTACCAAACATTCAAGGAAGAACTAAAAACTATCCTCCTCAGACTATTCCAAAACATCCAAGAGGAAGGAACACTTCCAAATTCCTTCTATGAAGCCAGCATCACCCTAATACCAAAATCAGATAAAGACAACTCAATGAAAGAGAATTACAGGCCAATATCCCTCATGAACATAGATGCCAAAATCCTCAACAAAATTCTAGCAAATCGACTCCAGAAGAACATCACAAAGATCATACACCATGACCAAGTAGGATTTATTCCAGGAATGCAAGGATGGTACAATATCCGCAAATCAATAAACGTGATACATCACATAAACAAATTGAAAGATAAAAATCATATAGTCATATCAATTGATGCAGAAAAAGCATTCGATAAAATCCAACACCCTTTTCTGATAAAAACTCTTAACAAGGTGGGAGTACAAGGATCATACCTCAACATAATAAAATCTATATATGATAAAACCACAGCCAACATCATACTCAATGGAAAAAATCTAAAACCATTCCCTCTAAGAACAGGAACAAGACAGGGATGCCCACTATCGCCACTCCTGTTTGACATAGTACTGGAAGTGCTAGCCATTGCAATTAGACAAGAGGAGGAAATAAAAGGCATCCAAATTGGAAAAGAAGAAGTAAAGTTATCCTTATTTGCAGATGACATGATATTGTACATAAAAAACCCAAAAGACTCATTAAAAAACTAATTGACTTAATAAATGAATTTGGCAATGTAGCAGGATACAAAATTAATGCAAGGAAATCCATGGCTTTCCTATACACCAACAGAGAAACTGCAGAAACAGAGACTAAAAAAGCAATTCCATTTACCATCGCACCAAAAAAATTAAGATACATAGGACTAAATTTAACTAAGGAAGTAAAGGACCTATATGTGGAAAACTACATGACACTGAAAAAAGAGATAGAGGAAGATGTAAGGAGATGGAAGAACATACCATGTTCATGGATTGGTAGGATCAACATCATCAAAATGTCCATACTTCCTAAAGCAATCTATAGGTTCAATGCACTCCCCATTAAAATATCAATGACATATTTCACCGACCTAGAAAGAACTCTCCAAAAGTTCATTTGGAACAATAAAAGACCCCGAATAGCCACAGCAATCCTGAGAAAGAAGAGTAAAGTAGGAGGGATCTCAATACCAGACTTCAAACTATATTGCAAAGCCACTGTTCTCAAAACAGCCTGGTACTGGCAGAAGAACAGACATATAGATCAATGGAATCAAATCGAGAACCCAGATATCAACCCAAATCACTATGCTCAATTAATATTTGACAAAGGAGGCACGAATATACAATGGAGTCAAGACAGTTTCTTCAATAAATGGTGTTGGGAAAATTGGACAGACACATGCAAAAGAATGAAACTAGATCACCAACTTACACCATTCACAAAAATAAACTCAAAATGGATACAGGACTTAAACATCAGACGGGAAACCATAAAAATACTAGAAGCATCCACAGGCAGCAAAATCTCAGACGTATGCCAAAAGAACTTCTTCACTGATACTACCCCTAGGGCAATGGAAGCTAAAGAGAAAATAAACAAATGGGACTACATCAAAATAAAAAGCTTTTTTACAACAAAAGAAACCATCAACAAAACAACAAGAAAGCCCACTGTGTGGGAGAACATATTTGCAAATGATACCACTGATAAAGGTTTAATCTCCAACATTTACAAACAGCTTATACAAGTAAATAAAAGGAAGATAAATAATCCAATTAAAAAATGGGCAATGGACCTAAATAGAACATTTTCAAAAGAAGACAGAAGGAAGGCCAAAAGGCACATTAAAACATGCTCAAAGTCACTAATTGTCCGAGAGATGCAAATCAAAACAACAATGAGGTACCATCTCACACCTGTCAGAATGGCCAACATCAACAAATCAACAAACGACAAGTGTTGGCGAGGTTGTGGAGAAAAAGGAACCCTCGTGCACTGCTGGTGGGAATGCAGACTGGTGCAACCACTGTGGAGAACAGTGTGGCGTTTCCTCAAAAAACTGAAAATGGAACACCCATTTGACCCAGTAATCCCACTTCTAGGAATATATCCCAAGAAACTAGAAACACCAATGAGAAAGGATATATGCACCCCTATGTTCATAGCAGCACAATCTACAATAGCCAGAATTTGGAAACAGCCTAGGTGCCCGTCAGCAGATGATTGGATCCAAAAACTATGGTACATCTACACAATGGAATACTATGCTGCCATAAAAAAGAAGGAATTCTCATCATTTGCAGCAACCTGGATGGAATTGGAGAACATCATGCTGAGTGAAATAAGCCAATCAATGAAAGAGAAACACCACATGACCTCACTCATTTGTGAATAATAAAGAGCATTATAAACTGATGAACCAAAAGATAGATATAGAGACAGTATATCAACAAGTAGACTGTCAAATTACAGCGGGGAGGGGAGGAAGATCTGGGTGAGATAATAGATCAACCAAAGGACTTTTATACATGCATATAAGTACAACCAATGGACACAAAACTCTGGGGAGGGAGGGGATGTGTGGGAGGGAGGGAGGGGGGCAAAAAAAATCAATAAAATATATTTTAAAAATAAATAAAATAAATAAATAAAATAAAATAAAATTTTAAAAAAAGAAAATCTCAAGTTGCAAAAATAAAGAAGATGATGTGACAAAAGTGAAGTATGTGAGAAAGTATGTAATATAACATTTTTCTGCACTGAAGAAAGTTCATAATGTGTAGATTAATAAGAAAAAAATCTCATGTATAAATTATTTCGACTGTAATCTTTAATGTATGAGTCATGAGAAAAATGCTTGAAATTATTCTTACAGCAAAAAAGAGAAAGCAATAACCCTACTATAAAATTGGTGTGGCTTCAATACAAATTGAAAATGATTTCAGACACAACACATAATAGATTTAGGAAGTCAACAGAAAATTTTCTTAAGAAAAGCAACAGAATGGGGCCATGGTCAGCAAACTTGCTCTCGAGCCACATGCAGCTCTTTGGCCCCTTGAGTGTGGCTTTTCCACAAAAATACCATGGCCTGGGCGAGTCTATTTTGAAGAAGTGGCATTAGAAGAAGTTCACATTTTAAAAATTTGGCTCTCAAAAGAAATTTCAATCGTTGTACTGTTGATATTTGGCTCTGTTGACTGAGTTTGCTGACCACTGCAATGGGGTAAAGCCAATCCATTCAAAAAATGGTGTTGGAAAAACTGGACAGGTACATGCAAAAAAGTTAAACTAGACCACCTTCTTATATTATATACCCACGTCTGGAAGATAGTAAGTAGTCTCGTATCAAGGTGTCTACAAGGTTGGATTCTTCTAAGGCGCCTCTTCTCTTGTAAATGGTTGCCTTCTCCCTGCTTCCTCTCTGAGCTAAGGAGAAGATAATCATGCTAACACCAATCAGAAGACTCCAGAAACAGGTATATTAATTTAGACAAAGAGGATTTTCAGGTATAAAAAAGTGTTCCTACATCACATGTGTCAAACACAAGGCCCGCGGGCCAAATCCGTCCCGCAAGGCCTTGCAATGTGGCCCGCACCACGCTGTCATCACTGCACTCCGCTGCGTTTCCATCACAATGACAGTTTATGACTGTTCAGTAAACCATTCGGCCCGCGATTTAGGCTGGATTTTAGATTTTGGCCCCTTCTCTGAGTGAGTTCGACACCCCTACCCTACATAATGAAAAAGTGGTTAATTCTCCAAAAGGACATAACAACATTAACTGTACATGCTTCTAACAAGAGAGTATCTAAATACATGAAACAAAAACAGACAAAACTGCAAGGAGAAATAGAAAAATTTACTATTACAGTTGATACTTCAACATCTCCATTTGTATAATTGATATTCAACCAAGCAAAAACAAGGTAAGGTTAGTTAACTTGGACAGCACTACCAATCAATGTGATATAATTGCTGTTAATAGAATAATTCACCAAGAGCAATAGAATAAATATTATTCTTATGATCTCATTGAGCATTCACCAAAATATACCACATTCTGGGCCTTAACAAGTTGAAAAGAAGTCATATACAAGTTATTCAAAGTTCACAAAAGAATTAACCTAGAAACCAATAACAGAAAGATAGGTAGGAAATCCTGAGATATTTGAAAATTAAGCAAAACATGTTTTCTGAAGAAAAATGGGTCAAAAAATTAAGATAAATTTTAAAATATTTAGAAGTAAATGAAAATAAAATGCAATCTATAAAAATGCATGGAATGCACTGAAGATAGTGCTAAGAGGGAAATTCATAACATTGTACATATAAAAAAGAAGTAAGATCTAAAAATCAATAACCCAACTTCCCCATTGGTAAAATAGAGTAAGAAGAACAAATTAACTTTTTTAAAAAAGAAGAAAAAATAGAAATATGTAAAATTGAAAATAAAAATTAATAGAGAAAATTAACAAAACTAAAACCTAGTCCTTTGAAAAGATCAATAAATTTGAGAAATTTCCATTCAAGTTAACTAAGAGAAACACAAAGTCATATATTAAGGTCCTAACTTTCTATGTGACTGCATTTGTAGACAGGACCTTTGAGGAGGCAATGAAAGTTAAACAAGGTCATAAGGGTGGAGCCCTAATCCAATAGGACTTGTGCCCTTATAAGTGGAAGAAACATTGGAAAACTTTCTCCCTTCCTCCCTCTCCCTCTCTCTGCAGAGAAACAGAACCAATATAAATTATTGATTGAAAGATAATTGTAGGAATTGGCTCATGTGAAAGCTATGAAGATAAAAGTATCAGTGGTTACAAGGATTTGAGGAGAGAAAGGGTGAACAGGTGGAGCACACAGGATTTTAAGGAAGTGAAACTACCCTGCAGTACTATAATGGTGGGTACATGTCTTATTCATTTGTCCAAACCTATGGAAGATACAATACCAAGAGTAAAGCCTAATTTAAACTATGGGTTTTGGGTGATAATGATGTTAATGTAGGTTCAACAGTTGTTACAAATATACCACTCAAGTGAGGACTGTTGATAGTGGCAGAGGCTATGCATGAAAGGAGCCTAGACAGGAAGTGTATGGACAATATCTGTACTTTCCACTAAATTTTGCTGTGAAACTTAAGCTTCTCTAAAAATAAAACATATTTCTATAAAAAGGCAACTGGGCCAAATACTTCCAGCATGAACTATAGGCAACAGGTTTAAACTTTTAATTAAAAGAATCAGATTTATTTTTTTAAAATAGCTATAAATTGTTCTTTTATTGAATACCAGATTTTTATTTATGTATTTAAGAGTCTCTTTAATTCAAAAAGTATTTGGGGGTTGATCTGATTATGTTCAAAGTCAATATTATAGAGCAAGCCAGATAGTTGAATTTTACTAAGCTTCTATATTTATATAGAATACTTGCATACACTAGTTTATATAAGAACAGCAATATTTAGTATGGCTGGTTTAACTATAATTATTCTGAAGAATTTCTTATAATGCCAGTAATACCATCTTTCCTTCATTGTTGGTTATTCTTTGGGACAATGCCATCTATTTTAAACATCATAAAATATATATTTGTGTTAGTTACCCAACTGCTGCCCAGCAAATTACCCTAAACCTTAATGGCTTAAAATAACAACATTTATTTCTTGCCATTTCTATGGGTCAGAAATCCAAGCTCAACTTTCCTAGTTACTTTTTTCTCAAATTCTCCAAGGCTGCAATCAAGGTGTAGGGAAGGCCTGCAGATGTCTTAAGACTCTATTGGAAAAAGACCTGATTTCTGAGCTTACTCCTGTAGTTGTTGGCAAGAATCAGTTCCTGTGGACTGTAAGAATGACAGTTCCTCACTGGTCATTAAGTGGAAGACATCCTCAGTCCCTTGCCATGTGGGATACTCTGTAAGATCATAGGGCAATTCATAATATAGCAGCTTGCTTCACTGTAGTGTGCAAGTTAAGAAAATCTAAAGAGAAAATGCAGGCAAAATGGGAATCACAGTCTTTAATAGGCTAATCTTAGAATTGACATTCCCTCACTTTTTGCATATTCTGCTTATAAAAGCACATTAGCAGGTCCAGTCTACACTCATGGAGAGTAGATTACACAGGGTAATAATCTCAGGAGGTGGGTATCATTAGTATCCATTTTTATAAGCTGCTGGTCACAATGGTATTTTCTACGATAAACCAATAAAATACTATTACATAATACACATTACTATTAGAAATATGAGTTAAATGAGTATCTTGTTGTCCTTCTTAGATGAAAAATCAGTTTGCATAATTAGCCATCAAAAATGTTTAAATAAAGAATGAACCTCAAGGCAATCATTCATCTTCACATTGGCCATTAATACAGCTGCCATCTATATTAATTATTACATCGTATTAAGTCATACTTTTTATATAAAAAGAAGTACTTGGAAAATTTTATTGTAAGATGTACAGAGACACTTAAATATTTAAGAAGGAAAACGTATCCCTTTTACAGGGATAATTCAGAAGGGCAAAGAATGGATCTTTTCCATGAAGCTTTCATTAATTTCCTATATTATATAGCGGTGCAGTCAAATTGGAGGACCATAAGTAGAAACCGTAGTCCCTAGAGTTCTCCACTAATTGTGATCCTATGGCAAATCGTTAAGGCAAACTTCCCTTAATTAGATATATTTCCCAAGTTGGAGGCAGAATATGCAACTCCCACTACTGTGGTAAGGATCTTAGCATTGATTGCTTTCTCTTCCACACTGGGTCAATAAAGTAGGACTCCAGTTCAATCAAATGCATTTATTTCTCAATATTTTTAAGTGTTCTGACTAGATGAAGTTAGTGTTATCTTGAACTTTTCATCAAGAACTGTAATTTTCAAATATACTGATATATTCATTGACTTGTATAACTGTTTTCCTGTACTCAATCAAAACTCCTAATCATTTAACTTAAATATAAAATTGAGCCTTGTACAGTTTTTTTTTTATTATATAGCACTGTAATAAGGCAGAGGAAAAGAGTATATTACCATATTTTAAAATGACACTTCTATTAAAATCTACTATTTTATTCAATTTTTAGTTATTTCATTCCAAATTTAAAGAGTAAAATAACACAAAATTAGAGAACAGTTTACAAAAATGCCTCATGATTCTATTTCACACTTTGGGTGTGGAACTAACATCAAGTTCAAACCACTTTGTAGCCAGTTTGTACAAATAGCAGTAAGATCATTCTTCTGAAATGACCATTTTGTGTGTGTGTGTGTGTGTGTGTATTCTCACCAGATGATATTTTCCCATTGAGTTTTAGAGACAGTGGAAGAGAGGAAGAGAGACACACAGAGAGAAACATCAATGAGAGAGAGAGAGAGAGAGAGAGAGAGAGAGACTGATTGGTTGCCTCCCACACTGGCCCTGACCAGGGCTGAGGATCAAGCCTGCAAACTAGGTACATGCCCTTGACAGGAATGGGACCTGGGGCCCTTATGTCCAAGGGCCGATACTCTATCCACTGAGCCAGACTGGCTTGTGGTTAGATGACCATTTTTTATTGAAGTACAGGCTCTCCACATAGTGTCCCCTGATACTATAGGAAGAGGGTCCTTGTTACCACCCATTGGGTGATGCATGTTCCTAACCCCCAATTTCCTTCTCTGACACCACACTGGAACCAGATTTACTAGATGGTGAGGGTGAGAATCTAGGCTCTCCATTTGGCTTCAGGTTGGGGGTGATGACATAGTAATACAATTTTATTTTATGTGTATCTGGAGTTGAACAGTTATTTAATTTAAAAACAAAAAAAGATTTGTTCTAATAGACTGCCTATTTCCTGGTTGTTGTCTAAAGAGAGAGGACATTTCTAGGAATGTACTTGGCTGTAACTGTTAGCATTTCTTGGTCACTGGCTCCTCCAGTAACTGCTATGGAATATACTAGAACAAAGGAAATTCCGAGAACTCACCCCTGGGCTGTTCCTCAGGTGCTCCAGTCCTAGCGGCTTCAGCTCCCAGTCTTCTTATATTTATTTTATATATAGTGCTCAGGCATTCTAGAAGTACATAGTGGCATAAAAAGGGAAAGTACACTGAGTGGCCAGATTATTATGATCTCTGAACACATAATAATCTGACCATTCAGTATATATATATTAGAGGCCCGGTGCATGAATTCATGCATGGGTGGGGTTCGGCCAGCCTCACCTGGGGAGGGGACATGGGCAGTCGGCTGGCCTGCCTGCTGGTCGGACTCCTGGTGGAGAGGACAATTTGCATATTAGCCTTTTATTATACAGGATATACACTGAGTGGCCAAATTATTTGTTCAGAGATCATAATAATCTGACCACTCAGTGTATATCTTCTACATTCTCCCAGGAGTGGAAGTCTTTTCATACTCAAGTTTTATTTTATTTTTTCCTCTTTGCCTTCATAACAATTTTAGCAATGCTTTAGGAGAGGTTAAGAATTACCATGCAATGGCCATTTAAAAATAGTAACAAAAATTATTATTCCTTATAATTATGCTTTCTTGTAACATTTTTCTCTATTTTAAGATATTGCATATAATATCAACATACTAAGTCTCAAGTATGCTGTTAACCTACTTCAAAAACAAAAACAAAAAAAAGAAGAAGAAGAAGAATATGTCCCTCTCTGGAGCTTACGAAAACCCTATACATACTTTAAACATTCTTTTTAAGACCATGAAAAACAATAGCTGTAATGCATAAAATAGAAGCAATGCACAAAATGAGGCCTATGTGTGTCAGCCTCATTTTGTCCCACTGATCATTTATTTCTAAGTAAATATGTTACATATTTATCACTGTTGTTTTACAGGCAATCTGAAATTATGAAGTATAAGTTCTTCAATTTAATTCTTTACAAATTGATTTTTACTTGTAGGCTATTTGTATTTCCAAATATATTTAGAATGAACTTGTTAATTTCTATTAAAAAGTTGACTGTGACTTTGCAATTTGATAGCACTAAGTCTACAGATAAATGAGAATTGACATTACAATAATAATGAGCTATCCAATCCGCACAGATGGTATAATTCTGCATTTATTTAGTTTCAGTTTGTCCCAGGAAAACTTTTTTGTAATTTTCGGAATACAAGCTTTTCACATAATTTGTCAAATTTATTCCTTTGCTTGTAAATCTTCCTTTTTAATCTTTAGGTTTTATTTAGTTTTTGTTTGTTTCTTTGTTTTATTTCAGTAGCTAGAAACTCTAGTAAAAATTCCCGCCTTTTTCCTGATATTCCTGAAAAAATGTCAATTTACTATTATAGTTTACATTGTAAACACTTTGGTATGCAATGAAGTCACTATGAAATCATTTTAATAATTCAAGATTTAGTGTCAAGGATACATGTTTGTCTTTTAATTTTCTCCTGAATTATTCACTATTGGTAATGAAGAAAATATGGAGTCTTAAAACCTTCCCTTCTCTTCCTGTGGATAAACACAAATCTCTGCTGTTACAAATTTAGAGTGTGTGCACCAGAACAATGACTTCTATACCTATACTTGAAAAAAAAAATGGAGTTTTCTATTTTCTAGTGAAGAAGGTAGGCTAGTCCCAGTTTAAACATTTACATTTGTTCAGAGATGGAAGATACTGACAATGCCTTGCCACACTAGCAGACAGCAGCTGTGTGTCGCTGAAGGATGCCCAGGACCAAACCAGAGATGGCCAGACCTGTATCACTACCATTTGTCCACTATTCAAAACTGAAATATCACTGCTGACATGTACACATAAGGAACTGTTGAACATTGAAATTGGGACTCAGAAGATCTGTTGGCCCAGAAAGAAACTCACTACAGACTGTTTCATTTGCTCTAAGCATAACCATTACTGCTTGTCTCATTTTTGGTTCTTATAGGGGTATTTCTTATATCACATGTTCTCACGCATCTAGAGGAAATAATGGACAACATAAACTGATGAACAAAAAAAGACCCGGAGACAGGGAAGCATCAATCAGATTGTCACACCTCAGATGGAAGGTAGGGGAAGGTAGAGGAAAGGGGAAGATATCAACCAAAGGACTTGTATTACATGCATATGAGCCTAACCTGTGGTCCTGGACAACAGGGGGTGGATGCATGTGTGGGGAGGGTTTTAGGATGTGAATGGGGGAATAAGGACAATTATAAACAATAAAGAATTTTTTTAAATTTACATTTGAATTTGTATCTCCAGACTTAGACTTCCATGACTGGGGTTAAGGTAGACTTATGGATATGGTCATAATACAAAAGATCTATTTTTGTGGCACAAGCATGATATTTACATATGTATTTTTAATGTTGTATATAGTTCTATAAATAGCTGTGTTCTGTGCAGTTTTCCAAATGCCAGAAAAATATCACTGTGCTAGTCCTGGTTTCCAAATGCATAAACAAACTTGTGCCCAGATGCAGAAACATTAAATGCCATTAACAAAGTTCTCTCTATTCTAAAAGGATAGTGGGAAATGCGTTTCTGAAGAGAATGGCTGGTTTTTAATCTGTAGTGGAAATAAATCTCTCACTAAAATTCGAGGATACATTATCATGAGACTGTGCAGGGAGCAATGAAAGTAGATGAGTTAGCAATCAAATTTCATGCTTCAGGGCTTGAACTGTTTTTATAGGGGTTATAATGGGATCTTTTGAAATAAGTGAAGAAATTTTTCTTGCCTTAAAATGTGTAGAGTTATCTATGTAGATCATGGTCCAATCTGGAGTTTCAAAGATACAGTTAGCATAGCTATTCAAAAAGTGAATTCAACAAAGTTTAATCTGTCTCTTAGTTTCCCTCAAGTGACATAGAATAGTAGGATATGAAACTTTTTGGACACAAAAGGTGTCGATGAAATTATTCAACTGGCATTCCGCCTCATCTCAGAGGGAATAGCATCTTACTCTTTTCTGTACTTGTAACCAAAAGAAACATCTTTATTCACATAATAAAGTTCACCTTCTGCTCTCTAGTTCATAAATCACAGCTGTATACAGAATCCATAGAAGGCATGGATGGCAAGAAAAGGAGCCGGGAAAGAACTTATGATATATATACCCTGAACTGGGGTGCTTCTGTTCCAGGAATAGTTAATTTTCTTTCCCTTTAGGAAAATATATACACTGTCTTATAGTTTAGTGGTCCCTTTAAATTGCTTCTTGTGTGGAAATTAATGAAGATTTTTTAAATCTTCTATTTCTCTTTGCTTTGATATCTCTGCTATAATTTATTGTAATAGTGTTATATGTTCACTTTTATTTTCATGAAATTATCTGCTAGATTACCATACTCTGATATCTTAAAATCCAAAGTGTTCTCTTTTGTAAATAATATCAACATTATACTTAAGCAAGTAGAATCACTGAAGGGAAAAAATACTTTTTAGAAGGTATCTATTAATTAGAAGATATGTATAAGAGGAATTTTATAAACTGCTATTTATTAAGTAAATGTTTATTTTTATTTTATAGTCCCTGGTATATAAGGCATTCAACATATATTTCCTGATAATAAAAAATCCATGATAAATTGTTAAGGTTCGTATTAGAAAAATTGAGAAGTATTAATGAGTAAGTTATTTACCCAAGGCCACATTAATGTAGTAATTCATGCTACTTCCCAGTATATTGAAATTGGAATTGTTCACTGAAGCTTAACATACAATTCATCAAAATTAGAAAGCTACCTGGCCACAGTAAGAAATAGTTCAGATGATTGTTAAGTCACCCATAACTCATTTTGTATTTGTTCTGATTAATATATCCTAATGAGCCTAGAAGGCTATTCAGAGAATAAAACCTATTTCAAGAATTGCCTAGCATTAATTTTATGGATTGTGAGTTCATAAGTCCTAGAACTTAGAAGTCATATCTTAGTTCTAATATATTTAAAAGAAATAAAAAAATAAAATTCATAAACATTATAAAAATTAATTCACATTTTGCTAAATTAAATAAATGTTGCCTGTAATAAACTCTTACTAATTAATAAGAAGTGTTTTATAACACAAATTTAATGGTAATGGAGATAACCATAAAATGTATACTATTGTTTGCTTTTTATCTTCACCATAGCATTGCATGTATTTAAAAATGCACCTGAATCTGTATTTGAAAAAAAAAGAAAGGTTTGTACAAAATATATAAATCACTACTTTGAAAACATTATCATCTACAGTTCTTACTTTGAGATATCCTATTTTATGAGGTATGTGGCTTTTTTAAATACTAGCCCGCACATAACCAGATATGATTTTGGCATCTATTATTGACATATGCAAATGATTAGGTAAAAAATTCCTATAACATTGTTTTAAAAAGGTTGCTAGTATTTTATTTTCCTTTTCCTCTTCTTTTTCTTATTCTCTTCTTCTTCCTTCATCTCTTTAAGCATTCTAATAAAAGGGTATTAAGAAAATTCAGATTTCAAAGGAAATGTCATTTAAATGTGTTTTCTTAAATATTAAATATTGATTACTTATTTTCTAGTAAATATATCCTTCAGTGACATTAAAAAGAATTCACAGAGAATACAAGAATAAAAATGTCTTATATAATTTTATGTAGAGAATTTCATATAGGGTATCCCACAAAAGTGTATACACACTTTGAATAATTATTAATTTCAATGTGTTAAATCTAAAAAAGAAAGCAATCAAGGTATCAAAAAAGTGTGTATACAATTTCTGTGATACTCTGTATATATTTCATATATGTACTATGGATAATACTCTAATAATATTTCCTTAATTTTAAATAAAAGCAAAATACATAATTATATATTTTCATTTTAAAACAAATACAGTATTTTATTTTATATTTCATATAGAGAGTGCATGATTAGGTTGAACCATTTGGGAATTGTCAGTATTCTATTTTTTAAAAATATATTTTTACTGAATTTACTGGATTTACATTGATTAATTAAATTGGTTTCAAGTGTTCAATTCTGTAATAAACCATCTGTATATTGTATTGTGCCTTCTCAATCCATAGTCTAGTTTCTTTCCATCACTATTTATCACCCTTTACCCTCTTCTGCCTGACTTCACCTCCTTTCCTCTGTTGTCTGTATCTATAAGGTTTTTGTTTTGTTTTTTGTTTAATCCCTTCACTTGTTTCAACCAGTGCCCAACCCCTCTCCAAACAGCTATCAGTCTGTTCTCTGTATCTATTAATCTGTTTCTATTGTGTTTACTTTGTTCATTAGATTCCATGAAATCATATGGTATTTGTCTTTCTCAGATAGGCTTATTTCAGTGAGCATAATGCCCTCTAAGTCCATCCACACTGTTGTGAAAGGTAAGATTTCCGACTTTTTTTTTTTTTAATCCACTCATCAACTGATGGGCACTTGGGTTCTTCCCAAATCTTGGCTATTGTAAAAAGTTCTGCAATGAGCTATTGTTTTCAAATCAGTGTTTCAGATTTCTTCTAATATATTCCAAAAGTAGTATTGCTGGGTCATAAGGAGTTCCATTTTTTTTTTTTTTTTAGGTAATTCCATACTGTTTTGCATAGTGAGTGTACCAATCTGCATTCTCACCAACAGTGCATGAGCGTTCCCTTTTCTCCACGTCCTTGCCAACACTTGCTGATTTATTGATGATAGCCATTCTCACAGGTGTGAGGTGATACCTCATTGTGGTTTTAATTTGTATTTATCTGATGAATAGTGACATTGAATATCTTTTTATATGTCTGTTGGACAGCTGAATGTCCTCTTTGGAGAAGTGTCTATTCAGGTCCTTTGTCCATTTTTAAATTGGATTGTGTTGTGTGTGTGTGTGTGTGTGTGTGTGTGTTTATTTATTTATTTATTTTAGTTTGAGTTCTTTAAAAATTTTGAATATCAATCCCTTATAAGATGTATCTTTGGCAAATATGTGCTCCCATTCAGTGAGCTGTCTTTTCATTATTTGATGGTTTCCTTTACTGTACAAAAAATTTAGTTTGTTGTAGTCCCATTAGTTAACTTTTGTTTCCTTTGCCTGCGGAGACATATCAGAAAAAATACCACTAAGAGAAATGTCAGAGATTTTACTGCCTATGTTTTAGGCTAGGATTTTTATGGTTTTGTGGCTTACATTTACTAGTAAGTCTTTAATCGATTTTGAGTTTATTCCTATTTATGGCATTAGGAGGTAATCAAATGACTGAAAATAAAATCCAACTCTATACTTTCCATTAGAGATACATTTAATATGTAAAGGGACAGAAAGATAAAATTAAGAGAACCAAAATTATACCAAAAAGAGGATAGTGCAATAATGCCAATATCAGATAAAGTTGATATTAAGAAAGAATTATGGGGAAAGGATAGCAACTTTGTAGTTGTACAAATTTCAAGTTACAATAAACCAATAAAGATGTTAAATTTATAGGTTAATATGCAACTAAGAACCTAACCATAACATACATAAAGCAAACTAGTGATTAGAATAAAAGAAAATGAAACTATCGTTCAAATGTTTGTGCAAATGTTTAAAACATGCATAGAAATTTTAGATAAAATAACTAGTTGCATCAACATTACTGGATATCACTCAAAAATATGAATTGCATTTCTATACACTATCAGCAGTTAGAATGTAAAAGTTAGAATTATATTTAAATTAGCATTAAAAAACTAAACAATTTTGAATAAATGATCAAAAGATTTTTTTTCCATTTTTCTTTATACATGTTTTATGTAACAATATATGGAAAAGTTCTAAACAAATGTTGTCAGAAGCTCTATGTGCCTAAGTGGGGTTTGTCTGATGTAAACTCGACTGTAGTGTGATTTGGATGGGCCATCTCACTGTGGATCCCCCGATGTCACTGTCTACAGGCTTTAGCTCTTTTATAAAATACTTTTTTTAAAATATATTTTATTGATTTTTTTACAGAGAGGAGGAGAGAGGGATAGAGAGCTAGAAACGTGGATGAGAGAGAAACATTGACCAGCTGCCTCTTGCACACCCCCTACCGGGGATGTGCCCGCAACCAATGTACATGCCCTTGACCGGAATCGAACCTGGGATCTCAGTCCGCAGCATGATGCTCTACTACTGAGCCAGACCGGTTTCGGCTTAAAATACTTTTTTTTTTTTTAATTGATTTCAGAGAGGAAGGGAGAGGGAGAGAGAGATAGAAACATCAATGATGAGCGAGAATCATTGATTTGCTGCCTCCTGCACACCTCCCATTGGGGTGGAGCCTGCAACTGAGGCATGTGCCTTTTGTCTGGAATCGAACCCAGGACCTTTCAGTCCACAGGCCAATGCTCTACCCACTGAGCCAAAACTAGCAAGGGCTATACGCGTTAGCTCTTGATGTGTTTAGGTTTCTAAAGAAGACTTTCCCTATATTAGAGGTTATAACATTTTGAGCAAAATTACCAAAGTCCTAGGAACTCTGGATTGAATCATCTGAGGATCTCATGATTCAATGTGCGAAGTTCACTTCAAGATTTTATTGTCAGCACCATGGCCTGGTCTGGACTCTGCCTGTTGATTAGCTGTTTTACCCTCTCCTGTAAAAACAAACCCTCTAATCTGCTTCCTGAGTGTTCTGCAGAGGTGGCATGTGTATCTAACAATTAAGCTGCTTTTAACTGGACTTTCAGTTATTCAGTTTTCAAGCTCATGTTTACTTGCAGTTCCACTGGTATGTAATACTGACAATTCCCAGTATTTTTGTGGATTATAGAGATTAATGGGTTTTAAATATTTTGGTATCTTAAGACCAGGAGGAGTTTCCATATCTATTAGAAAATTTTGCTCTTGTCTAGATGAAAGTTTATTTTTAAAAAGATTACCTTTCAGCCGAAACCGGTTTGGCTCAATAGATAGAGCGTCAGCTTTGGGACTGAACGGTCCTGGGTTCGATTCCGGTCAAGGGCATGTACCTTGGTTGTGGGCATATCCTCAGTAGGGGGTGTGCAAGAGGCAGCTGATCGATGACTCTCTCTCATTGATGTTTCTAACTCTCTATCCCTCTCTCTTCCTCTCTGTACAAAATCAATAAAGTATATTTAAAAATAAATAAATAAATAAATAAATAAGTAAAAAGATTACCTTTCTATTTTTAAAATTAAGATCACAAAATGAGTTAGCCATACATTCATTACATATCTTCTTCTAAAGCAATGCTTTCAATCAGTATTAATAAATATTAAAAGCAAGAAATATGTTAAAGGTAAACTGAAATACTAATGCAAGTACATGTACATGAAAAATACGTCAAAAAATAGTCTTTTTGGAATCACATTTTTTAATACTCAGTATTTTAATGTCAAGTAAAACTGTTTATAGGTTAGTGGCTCTCGAACTTTTTATTTGAATTTCTCTAATCTATGACGCAAAGTGAACATATAGGGAATAATGAAATTTTAGCTGAAACTGAGTAGTACAGCACATTTTATTTTTATTTCATACTTATAAATACTTGTTGCCATCTAAAATTATATTTCCACATTTTTCTAATATAATTGGTTTTCCATAATACTGGTATTTCTTTTAGTTTCTAATACCCCGGAACATAAAATTCAGTGAAAGTACTTGTTTCAGAGCCTGTAAAAATATATATGAGAAAATGAAACATTGATTGAATTAAATGAACTGAACTTTTGAGCTTGTGTTTTTAGTCAATCTAAAACAACTTTAAGAATTTTGAAATGGTCCTATATCTTCTATAATGACAAGACATCTCTAATCATAGCTCAGTTTACCATTAGAGAAGGAGAGGAGAGAGGAGAGCAGAGAGGGGAAGGAGAGCAAGAGGGGAGGAGAAAGATAAACTATGGAAATTGCTCAAAAATATGAAACTAAATGTCATTGCTAGTATAAAGTTAGACCAACATAGACAAGCAATAAACTCACATTTTTAAGAAACTTCTTTGTTGAAAAACAAGGGCCTAATTGTTTAATAATTATCACGGCCATGTGGGAGTGAAGGTCAGACAAGATTCTGCCTGCCTGCATATCAGATTTCATTTGATGTTTGTCTGCCAAAGCTTTTTCTAATCTCCAGGGAACCCTGAAACCTACATAGAAGACATTTGTTACAGCCACCACACTTCATTGAAATAGGAGAACTGAATTCCTGAAATTTCAATGGTCAATAATGTGTTAGTTTCAAACTGTAATATTTTATTTATAAAAATTGTAGAGATACTAAGATGAAAGGCAATGGATAATAAAAGTGTGAAATGGTGCTTTTGCTCTTTGGGTAGAGTAGTTAATTATTTCCAAACCTTTGACATTTTTCTTTTAGAAAAAAAACTGTTTTCTTTAGGCCCCATGCTCCTTGCTGTTTCACCTTCCTTTTATAAATACACACACACACACACACACACACACACACACACACGCTTGCGTATGCGCATACATGCACACACATTCTGGTAATCGAAATTTTCTCTCCATTTATTAGATGATGTATTCTGAATTATACATAATTTCCATTAAAGTGCTAACTTACTGAACAATGAGAACATCCAATCTCCTGATATTGGACATGTTATCACAAGAAAACATAGGTGCAGAAATATGAGAGAACTGTTGAAATTTTCCTCATTTATTTTGAAGATATGACATTAATCAGTCATTTTTCTTCAAAGTTATTTTGTTATAAATCTATTTCTCGGAAGGTATTGATACGGACAGTGATTTTAAACTGTGAGTTTAGATCAAGCTGAAAAGACAAACCTGGATCCCTAGTTCCCTTACAGTGCACTTATCATTTGTTCCTTGATCGAATCTGCAAGGGCTAATATAAATACCTCCTGCTATTTACAACTTTCCTAAAGTCTTTGCCAAAAAAAGAATAACACCTTTCCTCATAGCATTATGGCACAGTTTTCCAAGCAGTTACTGTGTTTCCTCAATGTAATTGCCAATTTTCTAAATATATATAATATATACAAAGTATTGACATATCCAAATATTTTAAACAATTTGGGTAAAGTAATAAGTGATTCAAAATTCTTCAGAGCAATAAGAATTGACATGAAATAAATGAAAGATCAATTGTTTTAGGTATATTGCAGACCATTTATAAAATTAATATTATTTCCTCAGCAGAGTATCCCTCACATGAATAGCACTTTTCATAGTAACTCGAACATAATAAATTCTGATAAATATTATTTAGATTATGGAACATGAGACATTGGAAATTTAATTACCTGAACATTTGACTTTGAAAATATTTCAGTAATAGACAATGAATCAGCCAGAAGGAAGAGATTTAAACTATTTCCAAAATAACTTTCAAAAGGCTCTCTTAACATATATATTAAATATTTGCTTTAATATGCTAATAATAAAAACTTTATTATTCAAATAATTGTATTCACATAAAATATAATATATTATAATTTATATCACTCATGACTATTGAAACATCTTTTGCCAATAAGTGACTGCACAGAACTATTTTGGCATGCATAATAGCTTTACAAATGTCAATTTTTTTAACTCTAAAATAATCCATAAAAATATATAAAATAAAATATATTGATAACACTAAAAATAAAGGGAATAATTATAATTATAGAATTTAGATTGTTATTGACTTATGTAAGAAATCTCTAAATGTATATTTCATATAAGCAAAAGATTGTTTTAATTAATTTAGTATAATGAGACACATTTGTATTTGGACACATTCCACAAGCTCTGTTTTTCATGTTGAATCCTAGTTTTCCCAGAATCTCCTGGGGAAAATGCTTTTTGTTTTCATGATGGGGAAATGCATCAGTGTGCTTACTGAACTTACTCTTGGGGCTTAATTTAACAGAAGTGATAGACACATAATCAACATTTTTTTGGACTTTATGTTACAACTTGTTTTTCTTTTAATTGTGATTAATTTAATTCTAAAGGAATTGTTATTTGTATTTAATGTGATGTTCATATATTGAAGGTCAAAAGGTCAAACACGGTCATTTCAAGACTTTTCTGATCCCTTAAATAACAAACATTCAAATGTATGCTATTTCTTTGGCAGTCACAATGAAATAATAAAGAAAGTTAAGTAATAAAAAATTGACAAACTAATTTAAAAAGACAAAACAAAAACAAGTAAGCTATTTCGAGTCAATTGACTGCTCAGTTATCCATATGGTAAACTTTTCCTGGTTTAATCACTGTTTCTGTGAAAAGAGAGGTAAAACCAGGTTGACTAAAATTAAAAAACAAAAACAAAAACAAAAACACACACACAGAAAATACCAACTGTTGAAAAAGACATGGATTAATTTTAATACTTACACACCACTAATAAAATTGCCCCTTTTAAACTTTTTTTAGTATGTCAAAAATGGAACCGTACACATTTATTGAACATGTCCATATATAACCTTTCCAAATATAAGCATATATAAACTTCCCAAAGGACAAGTTTAAGAATGTTTATAGCTGCACTATCTTTAATATTTAATATTCCTAAACTGGAACATAACTATTGACATAAAATCAGTAAATAATTTATGTGATATTCATTCAATGGAACACTATACAGCAGTGATAATGAATAATTTAAAATTTCTACACTACAGCTACACAAAACCTAGATAAATGACACAAAAAATATAGTGAATGAAAGACATAAGAATCCTAAAATTACATACTATGTGAATCCAATTATGTAAAATTAAAAACCAGACAAAGCTAATCTATTAAGTTATATGTTAGGCAGTGGCTACCATTAGGTTAATGAATAATTACAGGAAAGGAGCAGGATGGAACTCAAGAAATTATTTTGTTTCTTCACTGGATGGTGATTCCCCAGGTGGGCTAAGTGCATGACAATTCATCAAACTGTATATTTATAATTTGTGACTTTTAGTTTATACATCCTGTAAATAAGAGCTATGCACAAAAAGAGAATTTTAAATAAGTCTGATTATAGTGAAACATATGTATCACCCTAAAATAAGATAAGCATAGTTATTAAACATTTGTTAAAACATATGCAGGGTTATGGTATATTAAAATACTAGATGCCCAGTGCACGAAATTCATTCATTTGGGGGTGGTGTCACTCAGCCCAGCCTGCACCCTCTCCAATCTGGGATCCTTGGAGGATGTCCAACTACCGGTTTAGGTCTGATCCCACAGGCTTCAGGGTAACACCGGCTGTTGAACATCCCTCTCACAATCCAGGACTGCTGGCTCCTAACCACTTGCCTGCCTGCCTGCCTGCCTGATTGCTCCTAACCATTCTGCATGCCAGCCTGATAGTCCTTAACTCCTCCCCTGGTGGCCTGATTGACACCTAACTACTACCCTGCCGGCATGATCCTCCCCAACTGCCTTGTCAGCTGGATCACCTCGAATGGCCCTCCATTGCAGGGCTGAAGGGACTAGGGGACCCTGGGTGGATGAGGCAGGGTTTAGAGGGGGATTGAGGCTAGATGAAGCAGGGCTGAGGGGACTGGATGCCACCATCTTGTGGCTGTGGATGCCACCATCTTTGTGAGGGCATGGCAGTCAATTAGCATATTCTCTCTTTATTGGCTGGGGTGCTGCCATCTTGGTAAGATGTGATGGTCAATTAGAATATTTCCTCTTTATTAGATAGGATACCCATAAATTACTCTATATTGTAATAAAAATATAGGTTATTTTATAAATGTTTTCTAGAGAAAACAACATTTTGTAATTTAAATCAATCATGGAAGTTTTTTTCTATCAGTAAACAACAGAAGCTTCCCATTATAATCAATTCACATACAGATCTAGTTGTATTGTTCCAATGTAGATTACACAGTCATGTATTGCTTAACAAAAGGTATGCATTCTGGGAAAAGCCTTGTTAGGTGACATTGTCATCATGTGAATGTCACAGAGTGCATTTACAGAAACCTAGATGTTGTAGCCTATTATCTATTCTGTATAGCCCCATGGTCAGCAAACTGTGGCTTGCAAGCCATTTGCAGCTCTTTGGCCCTTTGAGTGTGGCTCTTCCACAAAATACCATGGCCTGGGCAAGTCTATTTTGAAGAAGTGGTGTTAGAAGAAGTTGAAATGTAAAACATTTGCTCTCAAAAGAAATTTCAATAGTTGTACTGTTGATATTTGGCTCTGTTGACTAATGAGTTTGCTGACCACTGGTATAGCATATATATATATGAGAGAGAGTTTAACATGGAGAGAGTGGTGTAGAATTGATGACTAAACATTTTGACTTTGGAAATTGTTTTTGTTTCATTGACCTTATCTGAGAAAAAAAGGCCCTCTCTGGCATTGAATTGATGGAAGCAATAAAATGTATCAATATGTTATATCATTAAATCTAAACATATTTCCAAAGTAGTAGGGCAGGTGGCCTCCACACTACAACAGAAATATTTACTCAAGCGGTAGGGGCACTTAATACTTGTTAAGGTAACTCCTGAGGACCAGTGTCCTTTTATAGGATCTTGGGTTTTCAACAAAGAATGGGTAGCATGTATCCTGGAGACCATCAAGGTAGATGTAGAAGGCTGTAGTACTTTCTGAATAGGTAGACTGAGGGAGCAGGTTCCTCTGTGCTGAAACAGGTCAGTGGCTGAATGGTTAGGATGTAGTTTGTGAACTCAAAATTAAGGTACAATAAATGAGAGGGAATCTATTACCAAGCCCCACAGATATTAGTCCTATCAGAGAGAAAGAAAAAAAATCCTCCTGGGCCAAAACCGGTTTGGCTCAGTGGATAGAGCATTGGCCTATGGACTGAAAGGTCCTGGGTTCGATTCCAGTCAAGGGCATGTACCTTGGTTGCGGGCACATCCCCAGTAAGGGGTGTGCAAGAGGCAGCTGATTGATGATTCTCTCTCATCGATGTTTCTAACTCTCTTTCCCTCTCTCTTCCTCTCTGTAAAAAAAATCAATAAAATATATTTTTTTAAAAATCCTCCTGAACCAAATAGCCTTCTGTTTTCTCTTTTTTAAACTTATTTTTATTGTGGAAGGTATTATAACTCCTGCCCCCCCTCCCCCAAGACTTTCACCACTCTATTGTCTGTGTCCATAGGCTATGCATATATGCATCTAAGTTCTTAATATCCTTCCATTTCTTACAGGAAACTCGGCTCCATTATAATCTTATGGGACCACCCTCATATATGTTGACAGAAACATCATTATGCAGCACATGATATATATTAAGATCTTATTATTATCTTTATAATGTTTGCTTGAATAAAACAAATTACAGGGCATTTAGCACTTCTTAAATTGGATAACACACTTCTCTAGAATAAATACCAATTAAAGATTATCTTATATAATAAAAGGCTAATATACAAATAGACCGAACATCACAAAGGCTATGATGCACCCTGACCACCCGGGGGCAGATGCTCAATGCAGGAGCTGCCCCCGGGTGGTCAGTGCGCTCCCACAAGGGGAGCACTGCTCAGCCAAGAGCTGGTGAGTGCAGCTGCAGTAGTGGGAGCCTCTCCTGCCTCTGCAGCAGATGGACATCCCCCGAAGGGTCTCAGACTGTGAGAGGGCACAGACTGGGCAGAGGAACAACCCCCGCCCCCACGACCTCCAGTGCACAAATGCCGTGCACCAGGCTTCTAGTGTTTACATAATAGTGTCAGAATTGACTCTGTAAAAGTTTTGGGAAGATTAACACTAGTTAATTGTAAAAGTTTCAAAATATTTTACAATAGGAACAGAATTTGATTTGCAAGTATCTATTGTATTAGAACATTAGTTGCCTTCTTATTTAAGTAACAAAATGTGACCCAGCAGTGCCCATACTTGAATAGACTTAGATTATACTTCCCCAAAGAGGGATAAAGAATAGGTACATTGAAAATGTCTGTGCAAAACTACAATCACTAAGAATTATTTTGTATACAAAACAACAATAGTAACAAATCTTTGGGATAGAGATATTAGAAAACTAGAATTAATTCTAGTTTTGCCTATGCAGCTTACAGGTCATAACCAGCTCTTTGTTCATTGGTTCAACATATATTTATCAAATATCCATTACATGTTAGACATTTTTCAGTCTGAGAATTTAAAATAAATATAAATATTTTTCATTTCCTTTTGCAGAGACTCGTGAATATGGAAATAAATGGTTAAATGCAAAGGGATGAGAGTGAGAGGTAAGCAGAAAAATCCGCAGGTCACATGTGAGAAAACAACAATCGCGTGAAGGACAAAGTACTGCTGGGATTCCTTAGTTCTTCTAGATCACCTGTCCCATTGTCTTCTGACTCAAGGTAGGCATTTAAAGAACAGGGTACTTGAAGTATTTTTAGGGAAGAACTTGGAAGAATATCTATACTACATCCAATGATTGCTCATATTGTTTCCAAATATTCCTGACTTACAGACTTAATGAGATTTGGTCCATACTTTTAAAAAATTGAAAAGCCTAACTCTCATAAAGCTCACAAATAAAAAGTAAACTTAACCCACCGTGTGTGTGTGTGTGTGTGTGTATGTGTGTGTGTGTGTGTATGTGTTTACTTCTTTTAGTTACACTGCATCCTTTCAACAAATTTGATTAGCAGAGTCATTTTCAACATTTGGCTCCAAATTCCAAACCAGGATACAATTTCTATCTGACTTATGAGATATACATCTGGGATCAGTCCACTGTGTTTATAAATTATAATTCACTGGTTATCTTCCCTGCTTCCAACCCCATCAAAGAGCACAGCATTTAGTTATCCCATATCTGACCAGTGTCTGTCAGCAAATGAAACTGTTGGTATAATTGGAATGAGAAGCTACAACACAGTGAATGTGCCTTTGAGATGAGATTTCAAGTCTTTCTTTTTTTCATATTCTTTATTCTTTGCCTTCTTCCTCTCTGCATTCTTCCATTCCTTATTTCTTCCTTACAATGTTAAGACATACACAGGACATCATTTCAAGAATGGAAAATTTAGTCATGTACCATGTTTTATGTGACGTTCTATGATTCCTTGGGCAAACATAAGAACACTTCATTGCACACAGAGCTGTAGTCCTATCATCTGTGGCTACAGATGGAAAACAGCCTGCATAAACAGGAGGGATTGCTCACCAGGTGGGTTTCCAGTTTCAATATGTTTGAACAAATCTTTGGCTAACAAACACAAAGACATTAGCAACGGGGCAATGTTGAAGAGGTGTTAGGAGAAAGTACCCTCACGTCCAACCCTAAACATGTTTCCTGAAATCTAAGCATTAATTGAAGAATCTTAATCCATCAGAGCCACCTATCTATGTAATTAGCTTATTTCCTCAATTACTCATCACACTATGAACTGTCGCTCCTCTCTTCTGAGTTTGGTATTACTGATGAGATGACCAGGAATTCAAATAAACTAAATGCAATCTAACTTAGCTGAATGCTCTCAACTTCTAGAGAATTTCAGAGTCAGGAAAAAAAAATTACTATTTATGTCTGTTCTTATATCTTGTTTGCCTTTAATTTTTGTTTTCAATTACAGTTTACATTCAATATCATTTTGTGTTAGTTTTCCTTGTACAGCACAGTGGTTAGACAATCATATACTTCACAAAGTGCCCTCCTCCCAATGTTTTCAGTACCCACCTGTCACCATCCATAGTTATTATGCTATTACGGACTATATTCCTCATGCCATACTTTACATCCCCAGGGCTATTTTGTAACTAGCAATTTGTACTTCTCAATCCTTTCATCTCTTTCACTGAGTCCCCCAACCCTTCACACGGTGAATGCCATGATCAGCAATTTGGGAAAGGAGAGCTTTTCCTGTGATGGTTCTCTTTTCCCCACCTTTTCCCACCTGAGTGATCACAGTGACCCCTAATGCTCCTTGAAAATGAAGCAGCTGGATAGTGGCCTGTTCCCCTGGCACTTCACCCACACAGCCTGATCCCTGCTTCTGAGGGGTACCTCCCAGCACCCACAAAACACAACAGTCCCTGGAACGTCCAGTTTCAACTTTTGCCTCCAGGACCACTTCCCTCCTCAGTGACTCATTCAGCAGGAAAAGGAAATCAGGGTTGGGGTGTGGAGTTTTCCCCTCAGATTAAAATGCTTCTGGCTGCTGGCAAAATTAGAAAAACAGCTCCAAGGATACATTGGTCTTGTTTTATTTCACGCTACCAGTTGGAGACATTTTTAACATCAACACCCAACAAGCATGCCCCCTGGCTTCAGAAGTCACCCGCCCTCGTTATATAATACATATTGCGCTCTACCTCTGAAAACAATTTCTGAGGATGACCCGGAAATCGAAATGAGGAAACAGCCAGAAAGTGTTTCCTTTCTTTTATGTTTTATGTCTGATGCCATCCCTGCGTCTTTTCATTTATCCTGGCAGAGGTTTGTCTCTCTGCCTTTAAAAGTTAAACCCACCTTCATCACACGATATAGAAAGAAGTGAAATTAAACTACAGTGTGTTCCAGAGGAGAAAATCTACTTTATTCATCTCTCAGCCCTACTTTAACTTACACTGACCTAATTACAGCCCACACCAGGAGAGGTGGAAGAGTTGAAGGAGCGCTTCTGCCACCTAGTGGTCACTGCCCTGCACTGAGCACTGAGACCTCCAGGTTTTCCCTTTATTTTTCAAATGTCTGGCACACAAGTGCAAATGACCTTCTCTAGTCTCTGCGTGAATACTGAGGATATGCATCACACACTGTTCTGTTTCTTGAGATTCAACATGCAATGGTCTTCTCAAGAACTCTATTTAGAAAAGGTTGAATTAGTGGCTCTTAAGATGAACTATAGCTTGAAAACTATGAAGCTGCATGACATCCCATGGAAGTTAAATTGAAATAATAATGAATATTAACAGTCATTAAATCAATCTTTTTTAAATTATGCATTGAATTTAATATTTAGGAATATTAGCTCTTTCCCCACTAAATCAATTACGGTTCCTTGTAGAAAATGCACCATTTAGCTGGCTGAGTGATTTCTTCAGCTAGCATATTTGTTTGCTTTTAGGAGTGGTAGTGGACATTTAAGAATGCTTCATTCTCTTTTTCAGGCTTCATTAATGAGTTATTGATCAGTGACTTGAAAGAAAAACTGCGATGAAAAATGTAGTCAGCCTTAAATCACCAATGCTAATTAAAACCAGGGAAAAGGAGGAAAATGAAAGGCACTTACAATGCCCAAATCTCAAGATAGCCGCTCTCCTCCACCAAAGCGTTAAGACAGTAGCCATGAGCTCAGCCTGGCATTTTTTTTTTTTGCCTGTATCACAGAGCAGGGAAACAGACAGGCACCAAAGTCCCTGCGGATAGAAAACAAAGGAACAGCCTGTGTATAGAGTGAGTGATCAATTCCAGAATCATTAGGATAAATAATGGTCAGGGGTCACAGTTACACTCCTTTCAACAAAGCCATCAAAATGGAGTGAAAATTTTCAGTATTAGAGTGTATTAAGATGCTCTTTAACCTTGTGGTTCTAGGTTGCTGATCATATTCATTCTAAAGAGAAAATTACCAAAGCCTTTTCACCATTATTCATAAGGACTGTTAAGTACCTCCTCCTTTAGTGACCTTATTTAGAGCTGTGGAACAGAAGGGTATATTATTAATGGCTTAACTAAACCTGTTTTGTGTTATATAAACTTAAGAGTGTTAAATTAATATTTATTCAATAAATATTTATTCATCAAATATTTATTGGAGAGTGAACTGTGAGCAAGTCTCTGAAATAGACACAAGGTTTACACATTCCAAGCAAAAACCAATATGTTCAGGCTCTCTTGGAGGTTGCTTTGATTTTCCCCCTATTATCTGCAACCTGTAGACTAAAGAGATGTTGTGTTGTACTGTAATGATGTGCTATACAGTATCTAAAAATTAACCCTATTCTTTCCATTCTGCTGCCTTCAGTCTACTTTAATTTTAGCCTAGATTATTTCAATGGCTTCCTGGCAGCTCTATGTTCACTTTCTCTTTGTGGCCCTCCAAACTTCTTATGCTGAAATCCTAAACCCCCATGTGATGGCATTGGGAGGTAAGTCTTTGGGTGGTGACTAGCTCATCAGGGTGGATCCCTCAGGAATTGAGTATGGTCCTGTGATAACCCTCTTTTTTGCCAAGGGAAGATACTACACAATCTGAACAGGTTGTACCTCAGAAAAGGACCCTCAAGAACCAAACCATGCTGAGATCCTAATTTTGGACTTCCAGCATTTAGAATTGTGAGTAATAAATTTCTGTCATGCATAAGCCAAGCAGTCCATGGTACTTCATAACAGCAGCCTGCACAGACTAAGGCCGCATCTTCACATTTTGACTTAATTAAGGGATTGAGACTTGTAGAGAGAGCTGTGGAAGTGCATTCCAGACATAGAGAACTGCCATTGTGGAGCCTGAGATTGGACTTTGGTTAGCGTGGCTGTAGGATGAAAGGAGGCCAGTGAGCTGAAGAGAGGAGAAAGAAGATAAAGTAATATATGTTGAAGCAAAAGCTTTAACATATATGGTATCATGCAAGGTCTTGCTGGCTTTTATAAGAACACTGACTTATACTCTTAGGGAATGAGAATGACTTTGGAAGATTTTGAGTGGGAGTGGGGTATGTGTGGCATTATCCTGATGAAACAAGATCATTGAGGTTACTGTGTTGAGAATCTACTTTTTATAGACCAAAAAAAGTTAATTTTTTATATTTAAAACTGAAAGGAAGGAGTTGTAATTAATGGTACAAGGGAAGCAAGATTTTTAGAAAAGATCAGGACGTTAAGTTGTGATATCTATTTGAAGTTGAGTTGGCAATTGTAGACCTATGTCTATAATTGAGGATGTGATGATATCTGGAAAGATATTTGGAATTCTCAGAATACAAATGGCATTTCAAGCCATGGGATTGTGTGGGGTTGCCAAGAGAGGATACAGATAGCAGAAAGCAGAGTTTTAAAGATATTCTTAATTCTGGAGTATTCTATCATTAATAAATCAAGAAAAAGGTAAACCTACAAAGGAGATTAAAAGATATGGTTTATGATATATCCATGAAAACAAGAGAGTTTTGTTCTGAAAGTCCAGTGAGAACTTCTTACTAGAGGGACGAGCAATCAAAATGTCACTGCTGCTTATCAATCAAGTAAGGTGAACACTGAGACTGACCATTGTATTCATCAACATGGAGATCATTAATGATCTTGACAAGAGCATTACTGGTAGAGGATAAGAAAGACAGCATGATTGGAGGGGATTCCAGAGAGAGCAGCAGGAGACCAAATAAAGAAAGTAAATATATAGTATAAACAAGTATACCAGTTTAGAACACTCAATATTTTTTTGTGTTTATATCATTCCAAGCATTTAACAAATCAGTCATGATTATTATGAACCTCAACCCAAAGCATAATTAATTCTTGAGCGTCTTCAGGTTTAAGTACACAATGAATTAACAGAATCTGAAGAGATGCAAACACAAATACTTAAGAAAATACTCATACTGTTATTACAATTGTTATTATGTGTCCTTTATACTCTTTGTATTATTTATATTTTTCCATTGAAAATTTAGATTTAGCTTATAGATTTTCACAAGTGACCTTTGTATGGAATAACCACTGAATGGTTCATATATTGGTATATTCAAGTGTCTCAAAAATTGTCATGTACTTACTATTAAAATGAGAAAACCATAAACTATACATATTCCCTTTAAAGGGAAGAACAGAGTTCAAAAAATTAAATTAATATAAATATCTCAATTTTTTCATTGACACATTGACAGAGATTTAATAAAATTTACTGTGTTAAAAGATGACATAATATAAAACAGTAAATTTAGACCACGGTTTATCATTGACATGGATCGCTATCCTTAGGGAGCTCTTGTCTTCAGTGTCTACAGTACTTAACAGAATAGAACACATGCCTAACTAAAGAGAGGAGAATATTATGAAAGCAAAATGAAAATGCAATTTTAGAAGCAATTCACAAAATACAAACAAATAATAAAAGCACAAACATTTCTGGGTTGAAAGTATTGAGGGGAAAAAAAAAGCAAGTCAATAAAATCATAGAGGCCACCTTTTTTTTTAATTCAATTATTATCTGTGTACATATTTCAGAGAGGGCCACCTTAATGAAAAAAAAAAAAATGAAAAGCAGGCCTATTAATACCTGGAACTGTCCCCCAAAGCATTGTGCTATGGAATATTCCTAAGTAGTTTAAACAGGTTTGCCTAGAAACAGGTTATTTCATGGTCCTACTGCAAAATATCATGTAGATTTGGATCAGATACCATGACTTTTAATTTAATAAATGAAAATGAACATTTTATGAGTTTCTTAATCCTTAAAAGGAAGAAAGTTTTCCCAAAAAAGAAAGCAGAGCATTTGAGGATATGATATTCCTGGCCTTTGGCCTATAAATACACTAGATCTACTTTATTTATTTATTTACTTATGTATTTTTATTTATTTCAGAGAGGAAGGGAGAGAGAGAGGGAGAAAGAAAGAGAGAGGGAGACATCAATGATGAGAGAGAATCATTTTATTGATCAGTGGCATCCTGCAGTCCCCCACTGGGGATCAAGCCTAAAACCCAGACATGTGCCCTGACCTCCTCCCTATTCCTAGTCTGATTCTCAACTACTGAGCAACACTGGCCAGGCCTAGATCCAGTTTTAAATCCAGTTTTAAATCTTCATTTAGTCTTAAAGAATGTGAAGCCAGGATTTTCTATATATAAATATATTCTCACCTTAATGATTTTATGAATTATAAATAGATTCTGTTGAAATTCTACTGTCTTAGCAGAATGGATTACAACACAGACACACAAATATACACATATATACATTTAAAAAAGAAATAAAACAGAACATTCATTTAGTATTAAAAATTCAGTAGTATATTTGAGGGAATAAAATATATTCATAAGCTGTTTTAAATATTTAATGTATAAGATTTTTACTACCAAGTAAATTCATTAAAAAGTAATCTTAAATCGATGTGTGTTTTTTCTCTTTAATAAATATGCCAGATTTAATTATCCCTATCTAAATAGTATCAAAGATAGTGAACATTAAATCCACTACAATGTTATTTTTATGTTGTATTATCTTCATTACTATCAATTTAATTAAAGTATGCATTGGTAGGGACCAAAATGACTTAATTGTTTAAACAAAGCTTCTCTTAGTCATTGCCAAACCTAAAAATCAAGCACCCTCCGATGAACCTTTATTTAATGGTTCCTATAAAATTATTCTATGGAAATAATTTAGAAAAACCATAATTTTTACATTTTAATTTTTATGCAATAAACAGAAAATTAAAATCAGCCACTTTAGAAAATACTGTTTTTAGATGAACAAATAATAAAATTCTAAATGAATATCCAAGGAAAACCTGTTTTTCACAATTCTATTTTAGTTTCATATATTAATAACAAACTTTTCTTAAACTACAATATTTTCATTCGTCTTCTTTTTTATTTGCTTTAAAAAATCCAAGAGGGGCTGGCAGATGTGGCTCAATAGTTGAGTGTTGAACCATGAACCAAAAGGTCCATGGTTTGATTCCAGTCAGGGTACATGCCCAAAAAGGCTGGATCCTCATCCCCCCTGTAGATTTGTATGGAGGAGGCAGGTGATCAATGTCTCTCTCTCACTGATGCTTCTATCTTTTTATCCCTCTCCTCCCCTTCTCTAAAATCAATAAAAAATTATTTTTTTAATATGAAAGATGAGACTTGAACTCCTTGCAGGTGGTATATTTTTCCACTTATGCATTCCTTGCTTGTAGTTAATTCCCTAGAACTTAGTGAGCAATAAATAAATATTTAATAGATGTATGTTAGGACAGATTGTCTGAAAAATGAATGAATGAAATATCACTTCCTCTGCCATTTAAATATTTAAAGATGAAGACATTTAGATTTAGCAATTAGTTTTAAGAATTATTAGTGGAAACACTGAAGAGCCTGTTGCCAAGCTGAGGACTATCCACCAGGACATTCTTCTCAGTTGGTGCAGATGCTTTGTAAGCAAGAGGAGAGGTAGCACCATGGGACATTACAGTTGCCATAGAAGGACAAGATAGTTTTCAGTAGTTTCCTAGCATCCACTTAGACATTGACTGAAATGAGCAGAGACAGGCAGATCATGAAGGAAATGAGTATGAGCTGGATTGGTACTGTAGATAGAAATACCAAGAGGAAAAATAGTATTTTAGATGACTCATAAGAGAAATTTCTAAAACCTGGGGACTAAATCTATAAATAGATCAGAATGCTGAGAAATCAAAGGAAGGTTTGTCGGGGAGATCCAAGAGTGATGTTTTCATTTTGAATAACAATAGGTAACACATTGAGCAAAATATGATGATTCCAAGTTTCAAAATACTATGTTGTAAATAGAACGAAAATAACAAAATAAGTGTCTTGCAGGAATTAATGAAGCACAAGATTTGTTTTTAAATGTTAAAATGGCAAGTTTGATAATTCAGCACTAATCTTTATTCACATTGGGGAAACCTTGAAGTACTCAAGTGAATGAATGACTTTCAAGGATGTCACATTCCTTATCTTGGGAACTGTACCTTCCGGTATCATTGCAATGTTCTTGTACATATCTCTTTAGCTGATATGGTTTTCTTATTCAGCTAACAACTGAATATCCCTCCACTGAGTGATTGCTGCTGAGTTAGTACTATTAAGTGCAAAGAACCACTTTGTACATCTTATATATATTAACTCATTGAATCCTGATAAAAGCCCTATGAACTAAGTATTATCCTAATTACATTTTACTTAGAGATAATGGAGACAAAGTATAAGAAATCTGTAATAATAGCTAAACAGTGGTCAGCTTAGTAAGTGAAGACAAATGAGATTTGAACAGGGCCGTTTGTGTCTTAATGTATGCACCTAGTAATCAATCAATGCTGCCTAAGTACTTGGTAATCCTTATTGACAATATCTTTGAATGCAACCCACCCTGACACCATTGTATTCATTTGTTTCCTAGTACATTTTCTGCTCTTTCCAGAGATTCCTCATCCATAAAGACAAAATGCCAAAGGCCTGCACCTTCAATGTAAGCAAGCTTGGAATGAAATAACTTGAACCAGCCAAGCCGGGAGATTGTCTTAGGTTGAATTCATTTATATATTCTTCACACCCTTTGTAGCATGTCATTTTGAAGCTCTTCTCACAAAAGAAGTGGATATAATTCCCCATCCTGTAGCTTTATATTTAGTCTTGTAATATGTTTTGGCCAATGAGATATTAAAGTCTAGAAAAGCATATATGCAAACTGTGTTTTCACCATTAAGAACATAATCTGGCTAGTTTGTTAGTTCAGAAAGCAGATCCATCTGAGATGAGCCTACGCCCCCTAATAACTCCCCATACACACCCAATAATATGCAAACTCATGAGCTAGATAATGATTCCTGGCTCTTCTGGTTTGTACTAAATCTGACTGATGCAGAAACTGGTACCAGAAAAAGGCGTACTGCCATTATAAACAACTAAATTATCTGATATTGCCTTTGCAACAGGCAGCAGGCTCCGAGGAGGCAGACACAATGGGAAAGAGTGAATGGAACTGTTTTAGGAGAATGAGAAATTTGAGATATGCCTTCTCTAGTGATGACATATATGATGAACTCTCACATGAGGTTACTTAGAAGATTGAAAATGTATCTAATGAATTTTTGGAATTGCACAAAGAGAATTCCAAGGAAAATAGAACATTGACATGCTGACAGCTTGGGTTTTGCTCTTTTATCTGAAAGAGAGAGAGAGAGAGAGAGAGGGGGGGGGGAGAGAGAGAGAGAAAGGAGAGAGAATATGCAAATTAGGCCAGGATGCCATAACAGGTCACGATTGGACAGGAGGAGGTTGTACATGCAGGTGAGGCCTGGAGCAGAGACAGAGACAGGCAGCGCTGCCCGAGCCAATGTGGTGGCTCAGGTGGCCCTGGTGGCCCCGGAGCAGGGAACAGACACAGGCAGGGGTGCCCAGAGATGTTGCGAGTCAGGCATGGGTCCTGGCCCCCTGCAGGATGCCTCCTTGCATGACGGGAGGCGGGGCACCTCCTTGCATGATTTCAATCACACGCTGGGTCTCTAGTGTGTGCATGTATGTGTGTGTGTGTGTGTGTGTGTGTGTGCGCGCATGTGTATGTGTGTATATATATATATATATACACACACACACAGTGGTCAAATATAAAATAAATATATGCATATATAGTGGTCAAATATAAAACATCCTCCATTAAGAAATATAGGTAAAAGAAATATGCAATTGGCAAAATATTTATAAAATAAATGTAAAAAATATCAGATTATTTGATATGCAAGAAGCACCTAAAAGAGAAGTAAACATCTTAATTTTAAAGTGTATAATACAAAAATACATTTGTAAAAGAAAGAAAATTGCAAATAAATATATAAAAACATATTTAACCTCATAAATATTAAAATGCCAGTTTAAAGTATCAGTACATTTTACACCTTTTGTTGTTTATAAATAAATGTTTTAAAAATTAGGTCATTTCTTAATGTCAGCAATGAGAACCTAGTGTCTGCTACAGGCACATAATATAGAGACAGTACTTTTTGAGCACTCTTTGGCATTACCACAAAACTGGATATGGCTTAACCACCTTAAGATCTTAAATAAATATTTAAAATTAATAAAAATAAATAAAAAACATATTAAATTATTAGTTGCTGTATTCACAATAACATAATTTGTAAACAATATGAATAACAATAAAATTATATCATATAAGTAACAATCTTTAAATGTTAGTTTAGGATAATATATACTTGTCATGACACATTCTTTTTTTAATCTTTATTGGTGAAAGTATTACATATGTCCCTTTTTCCCCCATTAACCCCTTCTAGTCTGCCCTCACCCCATATCTTCACCACACTATTGTCTGTGTCCCTGGGTTATGCATATATGCATAAAAGTTCTTCGGTTGATGACAAATGTTTTTGAAATACTTTTTGAAACATTTTCAAATGATTTTGAAATATTGCCTCATGGAAAATTCAAATATGAGAAAAATGGGGGAAATAGAAGAGCTGTGTTTTTGCAACAGATCAAGAATAAAGGACAACTATAGAAACTGAAATCAAGATAGAAATGGAGACAAGGATGATACAGTTAAAGGTACAGATGGGGCTCCTGATATAGTAAAATATTAAAGAACCTTCATTAAATTGTTAATGGATTCAAAGTAAGCTTAGGTGGATTTTTTTATAATTAGTTTTATTGAGTTACAATTTGCATAAAATAAAATGTGCTTATTTTAAAGTGTGCTTAGATGAATTTTGACAGAGCCATTCACCCATGTAACCCCCAAAAAGCCCTCCTCCTCAACCTTTAGGCATTTTACTGAATGTATAGAGAAACACCAATTCTTTTTTAAAAGGCTGTATTGATGTGTAATTTACCCACCATAATATACAATTATTTATAGCATAATATAACTAGATTAAGAACTTCATTATTAGGCTTATGTACTAGAAAATATTGTTATCCATTTGTTGTCAGTAGTATTTTATGGGAGGAATTTTTAAGACCTTGAAAAATATTGTTCTTCATCAAATCCTGACACACCATTTTGGTGCCGTTGTTTGTTTGCTTGTTTGAATTATTACTATGATGGTTGCAAAATTTGTTGATTTTCTAAGCCCTTCATTATTGTATACTTAATAGGTTCTATTCCACTCTTGGAAAACGCTCTCTAACATTCATTGGTATGAAGATACAGAGAGAGAGATCTTACTTTCTACAAGTATATTCAGTCTTCATTTAGACTTTAGCCCATAGAAATATTTACATCATTTAATTTTAAAAAATTGTATAAACCATGCAAGAAAATGAATTCTAAGGTGGCAAAAAGATTGAGTATAATAATGTGAAAGTATTTTTTCCCTTTTAAATGGTCATGTAATCCTTCCAAAATAATTCTATAAAACTATTTTCAAATTTTATCTCGTTATTCTTGAAACAGAGAGCATTATACTTTGAAATAAAAACTATTTTCTTTCTAAGTTCTTTATTTCTTTAAAATTCCAATAAAATTAAATGTGAAATTCACAGTTATATTTAGTTGAATCAGTTAAGTTTTATCTTTTTAATAATGAATGGTAATGGGTTAACAAAGCAATGGGCCATTGCAGAGTGTGAAACAGAGATAAATAAAGAATTAATTTCTATAAAAATTTAATCCTAATGTGTAAGAGATCAGGTAATAAATTTCCTCATTTATGAAGTGGAGATGATAATAACAATGCCTATTTTATAGGACTGTTATGAAGATTAAATGAGGGCATTAAAGGAGAAAAAGCAATAAAGTGTGTAGAATATTAGCTGATATATAATGAGTCATTTAAAAGCTATCTTTATTATTAGATGGTATTGCTATATCATTAACACTAAATATTCTTTATTAAAGGGAAATAAAAGACTGGCAACAGGACATGTGGATATTAGTTATAGTGAAAATATCTTGAAACTTTAAATCCATCATTTTGTGTCTAAATCCTACCTATGTTACTTAATGGTGATGTTATTTGTTTGTTCTGTGAACTTTTATCACAGTAACTTCTGCACTGTCAGCACCTTTAACCATAAAATGGCAACGATGATTTTTTTTATTATAATTCTTTTTAATTTATGTGAGAGCTCTTCTGAATTCACTTATTTAATGAAATTTGTGATAAAAAAACATCCCATAATCAAAATAATGTAGCACACACCATATACTTATGTAGATTTAGCAAACATTAACATCTCAACCAATCTGTTTAAAACTTTTTTTATTTTAAATTAAATATAAACACTTACTACCCAAGGTTGTCCTACACAGAGACACGCACTACTCTAAAATTCGCATATATGTTTCCAATTGGCATTATCTATAGCACTATCCATTTTCTATATAAAAGGGGCATTTTTAATTTTGAAAGATTCATAAATGATATTATTTTATACATGGTTTCCCAAACAGTGTTATCCAGATTTATAAACACTAATAAACCCAGTTCACTTATTTTAGTACTCATGAATTTAAGTGTAGTTGTTACTTCCAAACATGTGTAAGTATTATGGTAGTTTTCTGCAATTTAAGATAAGTTATTTAGCATTTTAGGATGTCTATTATAACCTATTAAGCAATCAACTTTTGGAAATTATACTTTATATATGGGGTATCCCCAAAAACATATATACACACTTTGAATAATCATAAAGGCGGTGTTTATTAAAATACATTTCGCTTTTCAAAATTGAGCTATCGGCTGTTAAAGTGTGTTTACATTTTTTGGGATACCCTGTATATGCTGCCGGCTCCATCCAATTAGAATAAGCTATTCTCTTGTTACACGAAACTATTTACAAAAGCACTAATGTTTGCAGCCTCTTATATCAAATTTTGAGTTGTATTGTAATCTCCCCATGGGTTTCTGATTTTGGGTAATATTCTTTGTATTTGATCAACTTTACTTATAATATTTTAGTCTCTTTTATTAGTTCCACAAAATTCAAGAATTGCATTTCTCATATGTAATTTATTTAGTAGCAAGTAATTATTCCAATATCTAGTCACCATCAGTTTGTTTGAGAAAACTGAGGATGAGCCTGGAAACAAGGTCTTAACAGGTTGAGAAATGCTCAGAAGAATGGCAGTTTTGCTTTCATTTCCTACATTTAGAATCAAAGGAGAAAACATAAAGATGTCATGAAACCACTAGTGGTAGATTTAGGAGGCAGCAGAAAGCAAAGAGGAAAATTTCTAAATTTGGATAAAGCAAGATAGAGAGATGGTGGGTACACTGCGGTTAACATTTACAGTTAAGAGAGATGGTCATACAGGCAACAAGGCAACAGTGAGGCATTTCTGTGCTTGTGCTCCCTTGAGGGTGGCTGAGCCTCAGAGGGGTCTGGAAAGAAGAATACTCTAGTACAGTACAGCGGTTCTCAACCTGTGGGTCGCGACCCCTATGGGGGTCGAATGATCCTTTCACAAGGGTCGCCTAAGACCATCGGAAAACACATATTTCTGGTGGTTTCAGGAAATGAGACACCACTCCTCTATCCGTCTCCAGGCAGGTCCGCCCACATGCAGATATGCCCACATACGAGTACCTGGCGTGATAACATCATCACACCAACCCCATCACATACACCCCATACAAATACAGGTGTATGTGACAGGGTTGGTGCCATAATGTACTTATGCGGACCAGTCACACGTGTAGAGAGTAGCTACTGTGTAGAAAGCAGCTGCTATGTTGAAAGCAGCTACTCTGTTCAAAGCAGCTACTGCGTTGAAAGCAGCAGTACTGGAGGTAAAACGACACTTCATGAATTATAATTACTGGGTAAATGTAAAATCGTGTACTGTAAAATCATCAACTACTGCAAAAAATAGTCTGTACCATGGGAACTTAATCTGGATGCTGATTGGTCTTTTTATATTCAGCTGTGGTTGATGTGAATACTGCCCCCTTGTGATAGTAAAAGGTATGTAAAGAAAACAACAGAGAAGGGTAAATCATAGGAAATTTTAATGAACTATGCCATGTATCATCTTTTGTATTATTAAAGCTATTGTTATATATTATATCCATTAGCAAACCATTCCATGACAATGGATCATATAGAGAAGAATGTTAAGAAAAGAAAATATAGTAAGGATTTTTTACAGTATGGTTTTACCTCAATAATTACAGCAGGAATTGAGAAACCACAATGTGTCATTGGTTATGAAGTTTTATCAGCAAAATCTATGAAGCCAAAAAAACTAAAATGCCATTTTGATAGCAAGCATCCGACCTTTGCTGGCAAAGATACCAACTATTTTAGAAGCAAAGCTGATGGACTCGAGAAAGCCAGATTTGACACTGGTGGCAAGAACCACAAACAAAACATAGCAGCCATTGAAGCTTCATATTTGGTGGCACTCAGAATCGCCAGAGCTATTAAACCTCACACCATTGCTGAGGATTTAGTGTTGCCATTGGCCAAAGTCTTTGTTCGAGCTATGATCAGAAATGAATGTTATGAAATTGAGTGCAATTTCCTTACCTAATGACACTGTCCACAGAAAAATAGAATAGATGACATGTCTGTTGATATTCTTGGCCAAGTAATCCAGGAAATTAAATCTGCTCTACTTCCAATATGTAGTATCCAGCTTGATGAATCTATAGACGTTGCAAACTGTTCACAATTACTGGTTCACTTGAGGTATATTAAGGATGGCAACTTTAAATATGAGTTTCAATTTTTGCAAACCTGTTGAAATGACAACTGCACGTGATGCATTTGATAGAGTTGATTCATTTCTGAAAGAGCACAAGATCTTATGGAGAAAGGTTTGTGGTGTTTGCACAGATGGTGCTCCAGCTCTGCTAGGATGTCCATCTGGATTTTAACGTTTGATACTGAATGACTCACCAAAAGTCATTGGAACTCACTGTATGACTCATAGGCAAATATTAGCAATGAAGATGCTGCCACAAGAGTTACAAGAAGTAATGAAGTGTTATAAATTCTGTTAATTTTGTAAAGGTGAGCATTTGTTTTAGCAACTGTGCAACAAGTTGGATGCGCCAAACAATGCTCTGCTATTTCACACTGAAGTGAGATGGTTATTGAGAGGAAACGTTTTAAAACCTGTTTTTGAGCTGCGTGATGAACTCAAAACGTTTTTTGATCAGAAAGCAAGACCACAGTACGAAGCACTTTTCAGTCATAAAAGTGAACTGCAGAAAATAGCTTACTTGGTTGCCATGTTGAATGAGTTAAATTTATCACTGCAAGGACCAAATGCAACATGCCTAGATTTGTCTGAAAAGACCCCACCATTGCAAATAAAACTTCAGCTTGGTGGGGGGGGAGAAAAAATAAATAAAAGATCCCACCATTGCAAATAAAACTTCAGCTTGGGGAGGGAGAAAAGAAAAAATAAATAAATAAAAGGATGAAAATAAAATTTAAAATTTACATGTTGCCTACCTTATCTGCTTTCTTTGAGAAACAACATTGAACCAGACAAAAGGATTGTGATGATAGTTTCTATGAAAGAACACTTGCACATGCTTGTAGATGAAATTTCATCATACTTTCCAATTCTACCTGACACCCTATTTGCACTTGCCAGAAGCCCATTCACAAAGTTGAAGATGTTCCTGAGACAGCACAAGAGGAGTTCATTGAACTTATTAACAGCGATGCAGCAAGAACTGATTTCTCTACAATTCCAGTTACAAAATTCTGGATCAAATGTTTGCAGTCATATCCTGTCCCGTCTGATAATGTGTTGTGCCTTTTTCTTCCATTTCCAACAACACATCTTTGTGAAACAGGGGTTTCCAGCTTGTTGGTTATCAAGTCTAAATACAGAAGTAGACTTGTTGTGGAAGATGATCTTCGTTGTGCTCTTACAAAGATTGCCCCGAGAATTTTCGATCCTGTGAGAAAGAAGCAATCTCAACCTTCACACTGACGTTGGCTTTTTAAGCATACTGTCGCAAAATGTAGCAATGTAGTTTACTATTATTATATTTTAGACTGTTACCCATGCTACACCATGCTTCAAGACAAAATTTCATTTTATTTGTAATTAGAAATAAATATTTCACAATATATAATCACATATTGCTTTTTGGGATTAATCACTATGCTTTAATTATGTTCAATTTGGAACAATGAAAATACATCCTGCGTATCAGATATATACATTATGATTCATAACAGTAGCAAAATTACAGTTATGAAGGAGCAATGAAAATAATTTTATGGTTGGAGTCACCACCACATGAGGAACTGTATTAAAGGAACATGGCTTTAGGAAGGTTGAGAACCACCGCTCTAGTATGTTAACCTGGATGCATAAGATCAATGGGCAGGGCTCACTTAAGGCAAAGATTAGCCTTTACAAAGGAAGCCGTAAGCCTGGGGTATGACTACCCACCATGATCTGCCCAGTTAAGAATTTATGATAGGATCATTCTCTGTGGTTACCTTCAGTCCCTGAACTTAACAGGACTGTCAAACAGGCCACTGAGCTTCTTGAGTTTGCTACTTAGACCCTTTTCCCATAATTGAAAAAAAGAAAAGGTATGGCATATATTGAGGTACATACAATGAAATAGTACCCACTATATAAAAAGATGAAATTGTGCCATTTTGTACAACATGTATGGATCTTGATAGTATGCCAAGTGCAATAAGTCAGATGGAAAAGGACAAGAACCTCATGATTTCACTTACATGGGATATAAAGCTAAAATCAACAAACTAAGAAAGGAAACTGTTTTTGTTTTAACATTAAGAGTTACAGGTCACTGCATTTCTTGGATGATATAATACAAATTTGGATATTAGAATTGCACATGTTAATGTGGCTTTAACTTCGAGTTTAATTATCTCATTTTGGATTCATACACCCCTGCCACATGCCTGGTCCCTAAAACTCTCCTCTCAGAGTATTAGGAAGACTATCTTTTTATTTATTTATTTTTTTACTTCTTCTGTTTGGAGTGGAGTTTCTTCAGTAATTTTAATTAGGGAAGTTCCTTTTTGTAGGGTTTTCACTTTCAGCTCTGAAGGGACAAGACTGCATGCATTTTTGTTTAAAACATAGTGTCTTTCTGGTAAGGCAATTCTACCTAATTTTATTTAATTATCAAGGCCATTTTCTAGTTTAACCATAAGTTTTCAATTCTCCTTTTGAGTTCATGCTTCAATTCAGCATCCAGGGTTTCCTGTTTGCTCTTGAGCTCAACTCTGTTTTAAAAAAAAGATGATTCTATTTACTCAGCATTTCTGTATCTTTCAAGAAGGACATTTTTTTTTTATCGGTCATCCATGTTGCTGTAAACCATTTCCATGTATTTTTCACTTGTCTATTACTATTATGAGAAAAAAGCTACATCAGCAAGATCTGAAGAACTGAAATTGCCACAATGAGAGATTTCAATACTTTTGCAAAATGAAATAAGAAAAAACATGTGTTAGAAATTGGTGCAGGGAGACCTTTTCAGTTTTGCAACTTCATAACTCTAAAAACTCACCTGACTCTGCTGAACATGTAAGAAGAAACAAACTGAAACACAAACGGTATCTTGCCTTCAAGTTTTTTAATAAAATTCTATGGTGAAATTTTCATAGAAAGAGGCTTTAACATTTTCTTTGTTTTTTCTTTTGTTAATCCTCACCTGAGGATATCTTTTCCACTGATTTCTTTTAAAGAGAGTGGAAGGGAGGGAGGAGGGAGGGAAGAGAGAGAGAGGGGGGGAGAGAGGGAGAAAAAAAGAGAGGGAGAGAGGAAGAGAGGGAGAGAGGAAGAGAGGGTGAGAGAGAGATTGCCTCCTGTGGGCAGGTGATCACCCTGAAACTGAGGTACATGCCCTTGACCAGGAATCGAATGCAAGGCCCTTAGGTCTGTGGGCCGATCCTCTAACCACTGAGTCAAACTGGCCAGGGTGAGGCTTTAGAAATTTTCTATTCTGATGTCTTAATTTAACAAAGAAATAATAAACATGAACAATAATCCATAAACATGAACAATCCATGGTGTCAAATTCTAGCCTAGGAACCAATCTCCTTCTATACCAGTGTCCTTTCCAGTTTGTGGTTCCAAAATTTTCATTTCAGGAATAACCATATTTCAATATGGTTATTCCTGAAATGAAAGGAATAACCATATTTCAATCCACCCTGGAAGCAACTTTCAATTTGTGTAAGTTTACTTAAACTTAGATTTTATCATTTATTGCTAATGTTCTTCCACACATAATAAGCAATTGGTAAGCAAAATAATAAGCATTATGTCATTTATAATTATATTCCTCATATAAAATTAAATGTTGTGTGTGTTCTTTCAAACTTTATGTTTGCTTCAGAGAATTCCTTCCAAATTCTTATTCCTAATATATATGTGTGACAACCCATCAACTACTATGCAGATTTGGTTAAGAAAATGAAAACAAAAATAAGATTGGAAAACTATAGTTTATGAATCAAAATTTTTTCTAAAGCTTAAAGAACAGTGTTGGAGGCAGAAAGCCATTAAAAGAACTGTAGTAATTGTAATTTCAGATATGAAGACAGGGTGCTAATATATGGAAAAATAATCTATATAGAAGAAAAATTGTGACATGATATAGTCATGCTATGTTTATCTCAGAAGGATATGTTCTGAGAAATGCATCATTAGACAATGTTGTCATTGTGCAAATATCATAGAGTGCACTTGCACAAACCTGGTTGATATAGCCCACCACACACCCAGGCTGTATTGTATAGCCTATTGCTCCTAGGCTGCACACCTGTACAGCATGTTACTATACTGAATACTTGGGGGCAACTGTAACACTTTGTTTATATATCTAAAAGAAAAGGTTTAGAGCACCTAGCATGAATGGAATTTGCAGGACTGGAAGTGGCACTGGGTGAGTCAGAGTGTGAGTGGTGAGTGAGCATGAAGACATGACAATAGTGTACACTGGTGTAGACTATATAAGCACTGTACATGTAAGCTAGAGCAAATTTATAAAACATCCTATCTAATAAAGAGGGAATATGCTAATTGACCATCATGCCCTCACAAAGGTGGTGGCACCCATAGCTAATAAGGAGGGAATATGCTAATTGACTGCCACACCCTCAAAATGGCAGTGCCCGCAGACACAAGATGGTGATGCTCAGTCCCCTCAGCACCCCAGCTGCCCAGAGAGGGGACCAGGGGTTGTGGTGGGAGGGGCCAGACAAGGCCATGGAGGATGGGCTGAGACCCACCCCTGTGCCTACTGCAGCCCACAGTTCCTTTCAAGGTGCATGAATTCATGCACTGGGCCCCTAGTTGTATATAATTGCATGTGCTATAGTTTTATATAACTAGCAGTACAATATGTTTTTTTTCCTATCCCCATAAACATGTGAGCCTATTAGTTTATTTCAACCACTTCAATGATGTCACTAGATGACAGAAAATTTTCAGCTCCATTATAACTTGTCATTGTACTGTGTATGACTCTATATGAATCTTAACAATTTTAATAGTTTATGAGGACCCTTAACATTTAGTTCACTCTGTTTCCATTATCTCCAAATTACACTCTTACCATCACCGGCACCCTCTAAAAGTGGAGTAAATTGTTTTCCAATGAAAATCATGGACCTCATACTGTATAAGAATTTTAAAAGAACAAGAGTATTACTTCCTAGAGGCAAAAATTTTACCACATTGGTTTATTACACTTAGATAAGAAATTGTGGGTATGTGCATGATTTGCGTGTATTTGTGTGTGTGTGTGTGTGTGTGTGTGTGTGTGTGTGTGTGTAAGAGCAATTTTATGACTACAAAAATATATTTGGAACAAATGGTAATTTTGATATGAACTGCAGCATATTTGATAACAGTAAAGCACCAATGAACATTTCTTGGTTACAATATGCAAATTGACCAAACTGTGAAATGACTGGTCACTATGATGTACACTGAACATGAGGGGGCAGATGTTCAATGCAAGAGCTGCCCCCTGGTAGTCAGTGTGCTCCTACAGGGGGAGCACGGCACAGCCAGAAGCTGGGTTCAAAGCTGGTGAGCGAAGTGGTGGTGGTGGAAGCCTCTGCTGCCTCTGCGGTAGTGCTAAGGATGTTTTACAGCCCACTTAGGCCCACTCCCCATGAGAGGGTGTAGGCGGGGCTGAGGGACTCCCCCACCCCTTTGGAGTGCACAAATTTCATTCACTGGACCTCTAGTAATGTAATAATTATGGTTCTATAAGAATATATGTTCATAGAGGATACATGCTGAAGACTTAGAACTGATATGCTATCTACAACTTACTTTAATGTATATATATATATATATACACACACACACAAACATATATATATATATTTTTTTATTTTTATTTTTTACTGATTTCAGAAAAAAGAAGGAGAATGGAGAAAGAGATAGAAATATCAAAGAGAATCATTGATTTACAGGTAAAATGTAGATAGATGATCTTTTTCATTTATTAGACACATTTCACAGGCATTTCAAAGTGGACATATCATGGTGTTTCCTAAATCTCAATAAATTATTTGACCTTTGACTCATTTATCAAATTCAGAAACACTTCTTTCCATACACATATTTAATTCACAATTGCTACTCATTTTAGTTCTTGAATATTTTCAAATATAACTGCCTCTTTCCAAACCTATGTCAGATTTTAATAAACATCTTTGAAATCTTACATACTATAATTAATTTTCCCCATAAAAGCCCAGCATAATCTTATCAAAATATCAAATATGATGATGCCATCACCCCTTCAATGCTTTCTGTGGCTTCCTGTTGTCCTCAGGATGAATCCCATAAGGCAAGTTTCAACAGCTCTGCTGTTTACCTTATCTTTGGACTTCAGCTAAATGTGAGCTCTTGGATATTGCTCAAGCTCTTCATTCTGACTAAAATTATTTTCCTGTCATCTTCATCTGCAAGTAATTGTACTTTCTTCAGGTCTCATCTGAGATGTCATTTCCTCCAAAAAATCTTATGAGCCCCAAGACTGTACTGCATGGTTCTACATTCTTTTCCAGGAGACCCTATGCTCACTCATCACCCAAAGTTATAATTTCCAGCTACGCTTATGTCCTTTAGTGGACATTACATCTTTCTTAACACGGCACATCAGCATCTAAATCATGGCACACCCTCAATACATAATTGCAAATGACTATTGTTTGGGCTATATTGTGTGGGCAATTTGTAATGAAATATATATTATTTTAATCACAATGTTATAATGAAACTGATAGCAGAACAGGGAAATAAATAATTTTTCATTAAATATAGCTTCGTCTATATGGATCTCAGGTATAACTCTGGTAGATTTAATTGTCATTGGAAGAAGGTCCCACTAAGTGAGAAATAATAGAACTAAAAATATGAAATTATCATAATCTATAAGGACAGAATCGATAGAAAGTATACCTATGATTTCCTGGGCTAAGGTGGAGGGAGAGTAAAATTTACTGGGATGGGCCCAAGGATAATACAAATTGCTCTAATTCTTGGATGTGTGATCCTTACATGTATGTATAAATTTGCAACACTCATCAAAATGCATTCTTAAAAGTGATACATTATACCTCAATTAAGTTGATTTTTAAATGCCTCAGTAATTTAAACAGTTTCTCAATAACATTTCCTGCAGAGAAAGTGTTCAATGATTTTGTTGTTAGATAAAAATGCTATGAGGTAATAATATCTAAAAACTCTCTAAACAGTAGTAACAATGCTGGACTCAGTTTTAAGAGCTTTTCATGGTAGTTTGTGTATAAATGGAAATTAATGAGTCCCACACTAATTTTATTCAGTGATTAAATCACCAAACTACTGATCTTTTCCTTGTTTATTCACAGACCATCAGGTAATTAGAACTGTCTCTACTATATTATCTGCCAGCTGTGAGGAGAATGAGAACAATAGTTATTCAGTTCAGTGGGAGCATTATCATTTGTATAGGAAAACAGGACCTTTGAAATTGTTAAAAACAGAGCTAGATATATCTCTGTTCCTTTTCATCTTGTTGAATAAAAAGCCAGAACCAACGAAAGACTTAGATGGCTACATGCAAATGCAATTCATTAAATCTAATACATTTATTAGAACCATCAAATATTATTATAGTCCTAGGGCTAATTTTAAGGAATAAGGGGAAAAAACTCAACTAGATATAAGTTCTAATACCTAGATATCTTGCAGAAATTCCTTTTTAACATACATGGATGTTTATCTAGATAATTCATATGGTGTCTAATAAATACCATGTCCAGGCAAACTGAGGCAAATTGAATAAAGCAAAGAGAGTTGTCTTAGTCCATTTGGACTGCTGAAGCAAAATATCACAGACTGGGTGGCTTATACATAGAAAATTATTCCTCACAGTCTGGAGGCTAGAAGTCTGAGATCAGTGTGCTAGCATGACAGGATTCCGGTGAAAGGCATGTTGCAGATGTGAGGGTTCAAAAACAATTATCCTTTCCTGCCAGGGAGCAAAGTTGGTTAGGGTGCTATCTCTAAATGCCAAGGTTGCAGGGAGGCAAATTCTCACGAGGCAACCCAGAAACAATGGGACACAGGGTAAGTTGGGGGGGGGGGGTGTAATTTAGTATCTACAAAGCCCACACCTGGAGTCTATCTATTGTTAAAGTGAATATGTTAAGATTCTTGGGACAAGGCTTTCCATCTGAATCTCTAGGCAGGAAAGGAGGAGGGTTAAATGTTCTCTCTAGGTTCTTAATGATCAGATAAAATTCAATATTACAAAAGGCACAGTCCTGGGGTGGAACAACTTTGTCCCATTCACAGACTGTCGACTTCCCATGGTGTCCTCACAAGGCAGGAGAGGCTAGTCATTCTCTGGAGCTTCTTTTATAAGGACTGTTCCACCCTTATGATGTAAGCACTTCCTCAAGGCCTCCGCTCCTCATACCATCACGTTCTGGGGTTAGGATATGGACTCTGGGAAGACACTAATACTCACTCCAGAGCAAGAATCAACTACAGTTTGACTCTCTTTTACTAGAAATACTCATATGTCCATTGCCTAAACTTCAACTCTATTGAAAACACATACACACACACATATACACACACACACACACACACACACACACACTGAAAAATATTAATAAAAATAAAACATAATATTAATAACAATAAAAATAATAATTACAGTGTATAATGACAGAAATTGGAGTGGAATTAACTAAAAACTCATTTATTTTATTTAAGATATAATTTATATAAAATAGAATGCAAAGTGTTTAGGGTTCTAACCAGTGACTTTTAATATATATATATATATATATATATATATATATATATATATATAAAATCTTCCACTCAAAAGATAAAACACATTCCCATCATATCAAAAAATTATCTTCTTTCAATTGATAATCTGAGCTGACCACTTTCTGGTTACTATTCCCATAGATTACCTTTGCCTATTCTTAGAATTCTTTTAAATGCAATCACAAGTATTTTGTTCGTGTGTCTGGCTTCCTTCACCCACCCAACAAAATGTGTCCAAGTTTATAGTGTGGCGTGGTTATATAAGTAATAGGCCTAGTGCTTATAATATTGCTTTAATTTTATTTTAATGTCTATAGAATATTTTACAGTGATATTTATAGTTTTTATTCTTGCCATCATGAACAGTCTTATTGTGGGCTAATCAATTTTATTAATCTCATCAATATAAACAAGAAAATTAACTACTGCTGCTGAGAAGTTCTTTTTCTTAAAAAACAACACACACACACACACACACACACACACACACACACGGAATGAAGGCATATAACATAAAAAAGAGGAAACAGATGGGAAAACCACAGAATTCTACCACAGAATACTAAAACAATGGACAGAAACACAAGGGAAAAGAAACAACAAAGACACAGAACTATCAGAAAACTATAGATAAAATGCTATAGGAAATCCTCATACATCAATAATCACCCTAAATGCAAATGGAGTAAACTCACCAATAAAAAAGCACCTAGTAGCTTATTAGATTTAAAAAAATGAAAAGAAAAAAAAAAAGACCCCAACCATATGCTGCTTCCAGGAAATACTTCTCAGCTACAAAGATAAATTTAGTATCAAAGTGAATGGTGGAAAATGATTCTCCAAGCAAATGGCATCCAGAGAAAAATGGATGTAGCCATACTTTTATTTAACAAAATAGATTTCAAGATAAAAAGGGTAACAAAAGACACAAATGGACATTTAATAACAATAAAGAGAAAACACATTAAGAAGATATAACAGTTACCAATATATATGTATCCAATGAGGGAGTACCAAAATACACAAAGCAACTACTAATAAAACTAAAGAAAGAAACTGAAAAAAATAATATTATAGTTGCAGATCTAAATACTCCATTGCCAGACATGGATAGATCATCCAAACAGAAAATCAAAAGAGGAACATCAGCCTCAAATGGTACATGAGACCAAATAGACATGATCAACATTACAGAGCCTTTTATCCCAGAACACAAGAATATACACATAAAAAATTCCCAATGATAGACCATCAACAAATTTAACAAGCTTGAAATCACACCAAGCATATTATCTGACTACAACACTTTGAAATTAGAAATCAACTGCAAGAAGAAATTGGGGGGGAAAAACCACAAATATGAATTACAACAAATTTAAATACCTTGGTAATCACCATCACAATCAAGATAAAGAATATATTTGTCACCCCTTCGTGCCACCATCCTTGACTTCAAACAACCCCTGATCTGCTTTCTGTTACTACAGATTGAATTTGTCTTTTTAAAATTTTTGTAGGATTTTTTGTTCTGATTTCTTTTCTTCAGCATGATATTTTTAAAAGTCAAATGCATTATTTTATGTAACTACTAAAATTATTTCATTTTAAAAATAATGAGTAGCATTTCATTGCATGTCCATATAACAATTATTTACCCATCAACTGTTGAAGAATTAAGTAATTTCTAATCCTTGATTATTATGAAGTGGCAATGAACACTCGTGAAAAAAATTTTATGTGGAGTACATTTTCATTTCTCTGGGGTAAATTTTTAGTGGTGCAGTTGTTGGGCTCTCAGGAAAATTAAAAAGTTTATAAGGCTACACTCCAAATAAATGGTGTCACTTTATGGGCAATTTATGAGTATTCTAATAGTTCCAAATCTTTGCCAATATTTATTATTCTCAGTTTTATTTTTTAACCATTTTTATGTGTGTTATTTAATTTGCATGCCTAGTCCTCTTGAACATTTTTTTCTTGAGTATAGTGGCCATTCATATGTATATATTTTTATAAGTTACCTCTATAAAAATTTGCCTATGTTAATAATGCTGTTTATTGTTATTGTTGTTGTTATTATTATTATTATTATTATTATTACATGTAAGAATATTTCAGATATACTTTTTACAGTCCGGATACAAGGATACTTTCAGACTTTTTTTAAACAATGATTTATCCTAATGTGTGGTCTAAATTTTAGTTTTATTTACAGTGAGTTCTAATAAGAAGTTTTTAATCTTGATAAAATATTTTTTAAATATTTAAGCTACTTTTAAAATTAGCCTTTAGAAAGAATAGTTAAGTAACCTCTTTACAAAATTCCATAGCACATAATTAAAGTTTCTAAAACAAACTTTTGTTAAAAGAGGTCCCAAAATTAATCATCCACCTTAGTTTAAAACTTGAGGAAATACCCATAATTATTTTTAATTTCATCAAAATACTAAATGCAGGCAAAGACCCAACCCTGCTAAAATCAGAGATTTTGTACACTGAGTAAATAAATGTTAACTTAAAAATCTCTATATCCTAAAGAAATGAAAGCTTAAACAGTTACTGAATAACTATTCATTATAATGAAATGCACTGTATGTTTTGAAGTTTTTAAAGTTATCTGAGTAGTAGTAACTAAATAAAATGTGGATAGATTTTTTTCCAATTCTCCCTTTTTTGATAGGACAAACATGTTCATTATTTTCCAGTAAATGGAATAATCAGCTAATTAGCAGTTCTTGTTTTGTGATGAATTTTCAATTACCAGAATAGAAGAGAGAAAAGATGCATTATACCTTAGTAAATTAATTCCTTTTTGAAGAGTAAATTTGCATCCACCTGGCAGAAAACAGTCTTCTAGTAAAGGCCTTGGGAGGTTTGCCAAAGTGGAGAAATTAAGGGGTGTTTAACCCTTTCACTCTCTGTCAGAATGGTATTGTCTCTCACAGATGTTTTCTTTACAATGTCAGTAAAGTCATATCAGTCTGAAACTAGTATATTTTACAATGGCAAGTTCACTAATTTAGTGTATTCCCTTTCATATTCAAAGATTCTTATATTACATATAAAGAAAAATTGTTAAAAATGCAAGACTCTTGCACATACAAGAGTAGGTGATATTTAACAGGAAATATAAATAAATTTTAAAAATACTATGAAGCCTATTACTACCCAGGGCATTTTTAGTCAGTTGAAATTTTTCTTCTTTTCTTTCAGCTGCAACTTCTGCTTTCCTTTCTTCTCTTGGTTGAAGGAAAGCCAAGTTTGATCACTCTAAAGTATGCCTTTTGGGGTACTGCTTTTAAGGAACAAGACTCAGGGAAAACCTTTGATCTTCCCCCTAAGGGCCTAAAAATAATTTAGATAAAGGACCTGCTTCAGGAAAAGAGATGTCATCAATATTGTATGATAAACACAACTTAGTAATGCCTATTTGTTAAGAGTTCTTTTTGTGTCCCATTGTTAAAGTTGGCCCAGGACACATTTATTTACCAAAATTTTGCTTTTCTACCTCCTCGTAAATGGCTTTCCTGCCCTTTCAAGTCCCAAACCACTAACCCCTCACCTTCACCTCCTTAGCTTGAGAATGATATTAAGCCTCAACTGTCCAGTCTGTCCTTGGGTCTCATATCTTAGGACACCACTCTCTGTACATCTGCAATAAACTTTGGACATTTTCTCCTTTTAATCTGTCTTGTGTCAATCTGATTATTAGCCTAGCTGGAAGAATTTAACAGTTGGGACAAAAGATACTTTTTGTGGCCCCATACTATTTATTTTTCCTCACATTAAATGACTTCTTCCACAAATTTGGAGGTCTAAAAACAGAGATATTGGTCTCCTGATTATTTACTGATTATCTGTGGAAAATACATTCTTTCGGGAGTTCTATGCCTTCTTATAGTTGTAAGAGAAAATATTAGTGGCCCAAGAAAAAATAAAGACCTTATCCAGATTTTATAGACATTGCCATCTTTCACAGCATTCTGTAGAAAGTACAACAATTCTTGCCTCTATATCAACCAATCTTACAGCCCAAAGTCAAAGGATGAGCTTGTTTGGATGTTTTGAAAAACAGGAAGGGTAACAAATAAGCCAGTTAAATATGTTCATGTAAAGAAGGTTGAATGATGGGCTGCCAAAGCACCAGATGAGAGTCAGGAAGTATGATTTTGTTTCAGCTCACCTTCTAAATCTTTACTCTTAGGCAAATTACAGTATTTAGGGGCCTACTATTGAGTTGTAAAATGTGGGTATTCCATTCAGAGATTCTAAGGATATTTGCAGATCTAATGTCCTAGAATTATGTGTTTCTGGAATAGGGAATTTGTAAGTCCCACTTTACATTCATCCTAGATAATAAAATGAAGTGTTAACATTTAAATTGTTATTCTTATTTTTCTAGTTTGTCTGATTCATAATAATCATAAAACAATATTCCATCTATTTAACATTACTGGCAACAGACTATAAAACCTTTCTTTTTACAGTGAGCTCTCTCTATTGCAGTATAATTCGTAAACAGAAATCTTTAAATGTATCTAATCCACATAATGAATTTCATCAGGAAATTTGATCTCATGATACAAGTAAAAATCAGAAGTATTTAATTAGTGACTATTTTCATTAAACTAATGATCCAATTTAGGATTGATTAAGGTAGAGTGCCACTATTATGTGAATTTAATACAACAACATTATTTAGAAATTATTGCTCTTTCTCATTTTACTGAAATATAACTTATTATGGGTTATATTTCAATATGCTTAAAATTATGTATATATTTTATTGCCTATCACTTAATTCCTAATTGCTAGTGTTTTGATGATGGACTTATTGAAGGAGAATCATGGATGTACATGTGAGAAAAGACATATAGAATGAAGTTTAAATTTATGAGATCTCTCTTTCTCTCCCTACCTGTGTGCAAGCAAGCACTAAGGAAAGGCCATGTGAAGATATAATGAGAAGATTGGAAGAGCACTCGTACCAGAAAATCTACTATCACGCTGATCTTGGACTTCCCATATTCCAAAACTAAGAAAAATAACTCACTTTTTAAGCCACCATGTCTATTGCACTTTGTTTTAGTAGCTAAAACCAAGAAAGAGGCCCTGTTTGTGTACATTAATGTTTCTTTACTTAAAAAGACTGAGATACTTAAAGAAAGGTGATAAGTCAAAATTTTACTATTCTAAGTTAAACATACATTATAATATTTGAAATATACCATTTTCAACTAGACCCATCCCTTTTCTTATAACACCAGTTTTGTTACTAGTCTGGAAAGTTTTGTGAAATTAAATATAAATATAATACTTCAAATATTGAATAATTTATAGCCATGTTTTATAAAATCACCTGTAGTTATCAGACTGTTAACACTCAGTTGACATTCAATAACCAAAAAATATGACTCTGTTGTAGGATTAAAAAAAGAGGTCAGTAAAGTGTTTGTTTAAATTATATTCAGAGATGAAAAGTATTTATTCTACTAGGAAAAAACAATTTTCCAACAATCCTTTATAAATAAAATGTGTCAAGCACTGAATACTATAAACAAGTCACAATAATTCCACACCATGATAGGTGTGACATATTCTTGACAAAGTTGTGAAAGATACTCTTATAATGTGAACTTGGCAGGCAGTTGTGAATTTGGTTTAAGTTATTGTAGAAAATGTGAAAATAGAACAGCACATTTATTTCCATTCCTAATTGAGTTTGCTCTAGATCAGAAATGATCTACATTAAATCAGAAGTAGTTGCTTATAAGCAATCTGCAATGAGATAACATCTATTCATAAAAGAGGTGTTAAAATGCAAACCTATTACTGAAAGGAAAGAACAGATATATTATTTCTGACTTGTATAGTTTATACTTTCTAACTTTTCTTTGTGGAAAAAAATATTTAGAAGAAAATACTCTCCCTCTCACTGCATTAATACATGGACATTACCCAAAATATTATTTTTATCACTTGCCTAAAGGATATAACAGTGAAATGAAATGAAATTTTACTTTAGGATGAACAATAATTAAAATAAACTAGAAAAATGGCAAGCAAATATTATAATTTCTAACAATCAACATTAATCAAGATACCTAGACATAAAATGGAGATCTATAAAATCAATTTGTATTAGGAAATGACAAATTGTCAGGTGGTCCCCAGGGTGAGGGAAGGCTGAAAAAATATATATATTTTCTATTATAGGCGACAGCATAATGAAATAGTTGTAATAAAGACTCTACAGCTTGAATATCCTAAAATATTGACTTCTTCATTCTTTATTAAGACCACAGATCTGAACATCATTGTTTTCCTTGTACCAGAGATTCACAACATGCATTCATCTTTTTTTGCCTCCTTCTCCCTCTCTCATTCTGTGTATTCCTCTCTGTCTCTCTCTCTTTATCTCTATTTTTCTCACTGTATCTCTTTGTTGCTCTTTTTTTTTTTTTATCAGTTTCTTCTCTTGAATACTGCCCAGAATATCATTTTCTTATTCAGATTACTTTAAATAACTGTTCTTTAGCCAATCTTCCAGGTATTCCAGGCTAATCTTGTACTCTTCTTTCTTTACATACACTTTCTTGCTCTAATCATTCTATCTGTCCCACAAACCTCTAAGAGTATGAATTCCTATTAGTGGACAACATACCATCTACAGTCTTCTGCACAATCATCCCAAGCTTATTTCACAATATTACAAACTAATTCCCTCAGTTATTAGTCTCTCTGATCTCCTAATTTCTCCTGAGTACATATCCTACCCTAATCTTTGGGTAGGGGTTGCCATGATTTCTCTCTCATTTGCTTTCACTTTTTTCTCTGCATGATAGAAAATAGCACGCATTGTTTATGAACCAACCTAAGATCACTGTCTCCTTGGAATCTACCTTAGTTTATGAAACCCATTGTCTCATTAGAGCAGACTAGAGGTTTTCAGGTTTGAGACTTCTAGAGGCAAGAAGTCCAAAATCAAGCTGTTAGCAGGGCCATGCTTGTTTGAGTGGCTCTTGAAGAGAATCCATCATTGGCTCCTCCTACCTTCTGGTAATTGCTAGCAATCTTTGGCAGTGTTTGGTTTGTAGATGCATCACTCCAGTTTTTGCCTCTATTTTCCCATGGCTGTCCATATATATATATTGTATATACTTAATAGATATATATATGTGTGTGTGTGTGTGTGTGTGTGTGTGTGTGTGTGTGTGTGTGTCCAAATCTTTCTCTCCACATTAGAACACCAGTCATCTGACTTAAGGCCCATGCTAATCAAGTATGACTTTATCTTAACTTGATTGTACCTGCAAAGACCTTGTTCTCAAAAAAGGTCAGAATCACAGATAAGGGTGGTTAGGATTTAACATACTTTTTGAGGGGACACAACTCAATCTACAATAGACATTCAAATGTATTTAGACCAGTGGTTCCCAATGTGGGGCACATGCCCCACAGGGGGGCAATTTGATTTTTAAAGGTGGGCAATTTGAAAATGAGTTATTATCAGTGAATGTTTTGCATTTCTTATGGTCCTAGGGGTCTCATATATAGTATATAAATATATATTGTGACATTTTTATGCATTCCAGTTTTCTATGATCTGTTTTGAAACTTTATTTGCTATTTTTTTTATATAACTTCAATTATCATTTAACAATTTCTTAGTGATTTCTTCCTCAGTACTTCAGCTGTCGTTTTGTTCTTTTATTTTTCTCTTTAATGTACGCCATGTTTTTTGGAAGCTTGTTTATTCCAAGTTAATGACCCTTTAGGCTTCCTCCAAGTGAATAGGAGTTCTCTTTTTGAATAAGAATTATATGTCACAGGGTGGGCATCAGGATTTTAGAGATGCTTAGGTGGAACATGACAAAAAATAAAGTTGGAAACCACTGATCTAGACTAATCCCTCATTAATATGAGATAGAGAAACCCTAAGAAACTCTGCTTAAATAATTTTGCTGACATTAGAAATTCACACTTTAGGAAATTACCAGTTTCATAAGTGGATAGCTTAGAATTACAGTAAACAAAATAATAGATTCCTTGTAATATAATCCCACTGGCCTTGTTTCCCTAGTTCTATTATTGACCCCACACAGAATTGAGAGGATTGCCTTCTCAATATTATAGACCATTAAATGATTAAATATAGTTTATTTCTCCACAATACACATTGCTATTTTACTAGATTGCCTCTTTTAACATGTCATGAATAGAGTGAAAACTATGACATTTGTCTTTTAGGAAAATGGATTTAATTCCAATTGTCTGTTTTTGAGAGAATGGCTCATAATTGCCTACTTTCATATAGGATTAGAGTTCACATCAAAATCGCTCTAATGTCAGACAGATGTAGTTATTAATCCCAAATTAGCCACTAAGCAATCATGTTATCATTAAAAAAAATAATTTTTCCAATTCTCAATATCCTACTTGGTAAAATTGGAATGTTACATTTGCCATGAAGAATTAATTGAAGTAGTAATGGAATAATATATAATTAGTACAGTGCTTGGTAGACCTAATAAACGATAACTTGTAATGACATAATTTTATTGGCCTGGTTACATAGAAATCTCATTTAACATATCAGAATCTATATTATATTGAGCATGGCCCAGAGCCTTAGTGTTAATTCATGCTTTTACAGCAACATCAAAGCTAATATGAATTTGTACATTGTTTTTCAGACTCACCTATTCTTATATTGCTGACTCTCAAAGTGTAGGATCAAAATAGTTCCAATCACATCCAGAATTTCCGTGTAGAATTATGCTTAGAAATTTGATAAATTTTCACATTGGTAAATATAGGTAATGAAATTCTTACCCTCATCATTAGTAATCACTTTCACCTCTCAAAAAGCAATTTCTGAGAGAGAGAAAAAACTAGAAAATTCCCTGGTTTCTCTAAAGAAATAGCATCTCTTACTGACCTTTAGTCTGTTTGCAGAGCCCTAGTTATCCATTCTGCATTTACATATAGGCCATCAATCCCTAACAATACCCATTTTCTCATTTTTCCTTGAAAACAGCTGAAATACTGTTCAATTATAGATTGTGGCCAATGGGTGGTAAATAGCAGTGTCTTCAGGGCACCCAAGAAGGGAGTTTAAAGAAACCTGACTTAACATGGGAAACAGCCTGAGAATAAAGCCATCATTTTTAGAGCTCTGTCTGATCTCTTCAGATATGAAGTGACCTTGATCATGAATGTCAAGATGATTTCATAGAATAATAGGAGGAAAGTGGATCCCAGATATCCTTAATGACACCAATCTAGCCCTGAGCTTCCTCCACGTGGGAGACAATTGAACCTCTAGCTTTTTAAAATCACTGCTGTTTTATGTCTTCTGCTATGTGCATATTTTATCTTCAATCTAACTGGATGGACTTCAAATAGACATTTAGATCATTGAAAAAGAGAAATTATTGGCCTTTGGGTCTTTTTTATCAACTGTCTTTATGTTATGAGTTGAATTGTGTTCCCCTGAAATTCATATATTGACGTTCTGGCCTCCATTGCCTCAGAATGTTACCTTATTTGAGGATATAGTCTTTACAGTGGTAATCAACTTAAAAATGAGGTTCTTAGGGTAGGCTCTAATCAAATATATCTGGTGTCCTAATAAAAAGGAGACATTTGGAGATAGATATGCAGCAAGAAAATAAGAAACAGGGAGAAGACAGTCATCTACAAGCCAATGAGAAAGGCTGGGAACAGATTCTTCCTTTGCAGCCCTGGGAAGGAACTAACTCTGCCAACACTGTGATCTCAGACTTGGAGCCTCCAGAACTGTGAGAAAATAAATTTCTCATGTTTAAGCCACCAACTCTGAGGTATTTTATTGTGGTAAACCAGCCAATTAATACACAAGGTTTACTTAAAGTATTGCTACCAAATGGTAAGCCTATAAACACAATTATAATCATCTACATGAAAGCAAAGCTGTGATATTAAAAATATTTAGTGACCAGGAAGGCACAATCAGTACCAATCACTCAGATGAAGCCAGTTGTATCTGTGTTCACTAGTTAGATATAAGCCCTAAATGAAATGAATGAGATAAAAGTCTTGTAAAGCAAATATTCTGTATCCAAAGAGCAAATAATACATGTTGTAAATGTGTTTATTCATGGTTTATCAGTTGTCTATAAACTCATGGAAAGTTCATTCCAAATTTTGTAAATTATTGTTCTTGTTCATCATTTTCTGAATGTTATTTACATAGCATTTAGGATGTAATAATCAACATTTTGAGAACCAGTAGCTGTAGAGAGAAATACTTATCTCTGACTAGATTTAATATCATGATATAAGTTATACCAGCACTTAATAACATAAACTTTATAATGAATATATATATATATATATATATATATATATATATATATGTGTGTGTGTGTGTGTGTGTGTGTTTGTGTGTGTGTGTGTGTGTGTGTGTGTGTGTGTGTAATGAAATTTTAGGATATTTTCATATATGAAACAATGTTATTGCTTTTATAATTTCAAAAATATAATTTTGGACTATCCTTCTGAGGCCTATCTCATTGGTTAGTATTGGTCATCTCCCACTGTCTTCACATGATCTTCCTTCTGTCTTTCTTTGTCTTAATTTCCTTTTATATGGGCATCAGACATATGAGATTAGAGTCTACCCTCATGACCTCATTTTAACTAAAACACCCTTTGAAAGACCCCAGCTCCAAATAATCACATTTTGAAGTACTGGAACTTAGGACCTCAACATACGTACTGGTAATTTTAGGGGACTTTGCATTCCTATTGAATTTATCATTTAGTTGTGTTGGTTTTTTTAATTGAACTACTAGATTAATACCTAGCCAACAATGATGCTGTTACTGGTAACAGACTATAATTTATATTGTAAACAATTACATTACTATCCCAAATGTATTAAATACCTATTTTCAGCATAGGATTGAGAGAAATAAAATAAATATGGTGAGCCCAATCACCCTGGAGACACTTTAGACACTTTCCAGACTGTGGTGCAAAAAGCAATAACTGAAACAGGGGACAGCAGTATTATTAGGTTGAGGAGAAAGCTTCAAATGGCTTAAAAATTGGTATATGACTGTAAGATAAGAAGAGCTATTGTTGAAGGCTTCCGTAAATGTGTATAGTATTCCTTTGAGTCTCTGCTGAATACTAAACTACACATGAACAGAGTGAAACTCTATGGAGCTGAGCAAAAACAACTACTAGATAGAAAACAATTAAAAAGGTACTAACCGTATACCAGATAGTACTGGCTGGGAGATATTCAAATTCTCAGCAGGCACAGCAGAGGAACATTATTAAACATCCAGAGAATTCAGGAGCAACTTCAGAAATGTCACACTTTAGGATTAAGCTACTTCTTACAGTTAATCTAGATGTGCCCCAACAAAGCTTAAATTAATTGCCCACTGGCATAAATCCTTATATCCCTCAGAGGAAGACAACATCAACATAGCTTTCACAATACCAACATTCGATTAAAAATCACTACTCACCCAGAGAGGAGAAAATGTTACTCATGACCAGGAGGACACTTAGTCAATACAAATGGAACCAGAAATGACAGAAATGATGAAATCAGCAGTCAAGAACTTTAAAAAAGCTATTAGCCACATGTTCAAGCACGAAAGATAAGCATTATCTCAATGTAGAGATATATTAAAAGTAATTAAAAATCCAATACAAATTCAAGAGCTTAAAAAAAATACAATACCTGAAATATGTTCACTACACATAGAGTTTAATGCACATATTGTAATTATTTTAGGCTTTGTGGGCCATACAGTCTTTGTCACAATTACTCAACTCTGCCATTGCAGTACTAAAGTAACATGCAGAGGCAAGATATACAAAAAGAAATGTGGCTGTGTTCTAATAAAACTATTAACAAAAAAGGTGGCTAACTGAATTTGGCCTTATTTGCCAACCCTTGCTCTGCCCCTCAAAATAAAACTCCCAGAATCTTTTTGGTTAAAGAATTAGAGGTGTGAAACCAGGCCAACATTCTCTGTCTGGAAGAATTTTTCTTTGTGTGATAGTAGCTGGGCACCATGTATTCAAACCCCTGGCCCTTTTACAAAACTTGTACTGTCCAGGCTTTGTTAACTCTTTTAAAAATATTTTATCTGAACCTCTTCCTCTAGCAAGAATTCAGGAATTCATGGCATATTTGTTCCCTTGTTGTCAAAACTAGAAAAAAATCAGATAAGCTAAAAATTGAACCTCACAAATTAATATCATGAACTGTTTGAATGAAATAAAATTCAAGGGAGAGAAAAAACACTTCTAAGATAAATTATGTGAAAATAAGGATAAAACAAAAGAGGCTATTTATTCAGAGCGTGCCACAGAAAGAGAGTCAGCTACCATAACAGCATTTGGTAGGATTGCAAAGGCAGGCGGAAGGTGGAATAGCTTTATGGGGGAAAACAAGGTTTAAGTATGCTTTCTTTGGAGGCTGTTGGTATGTGCCAGGCGGAGGCAGGGTAACTTCCTGTGGAATTGTTTGGGGGACCATATCTGGCTCACTCCATTTGGCCCTGAATTGGAAATGAGGACTAAAGTTAGGGAACCCAAGAGACGTGGTCCAAGCTCTGACTCCTGATGACTGCTGTAGAGATTTTGACTTGGCTTTCTGGACTGTTCGCAGCAAGTTGTGGCTCAGGTATCTGCTCTCAAAAATAGTCTTGCAGTTATCCATTTATATATTCATCCCTCAGGTCAAACATTTTTACTCCTGCGGGCATTTGCAGATCCTGGACTCTAGTTAAATAATGGGGAAGCTTAGGTTAAGAGTTCTTGGGAAAAAGAAGCCAACATTTAGTATCTGGCAGCTGTGCACAGATGAAGTAACACATTGTAACCTGAAGGGCTTCAACTGCTCGACCATTTCTCCATGAGATAAGGATATTCTATGGACAGTGTGAAAGCCTGAAGAGTTAATGTGAAAGTTTCTGAAGACAGAATAAAATCTCTGACAGTGTTGCCTGATTTAGGAAACAAAGACCTGTTGGAGAGTGGGGTAGCCTTAAGCACAATGCTGTTTGTTCTTTGCCTTAGGCACCTGCCTGTTAATGGAGCTGTAGAAGGCAGGTAGCCTAAAAGCAGGGCAGGGAATCTCTGAAATCTTGCAAACTTTCAGAGCTGAGGAAAGAAAACTCTGTAGCTCACAATCCGATAACTCAGAAAACTTACAAGGCCACACCTGTATAAAGATAAAACAAAACACTGAGTCCTTCCAAAGCTGCAGTCCAGCCCTGATCAAGATTAATCTACCATGAATGGAGAGAATGAATATTTCCTTTACTTTATTGTCTTACAGTAAAAAAAAAAAAGGGGGGGGGGGATTTGGAAAATGTTTATACATGAAACCCTATTTTTTGACAAACTGCTTAGATTATATTATAAATATGTATAAACTTTCAAATTGCTAAATATATAAAATTAGTATATATAACTAGTACTCAAGATAACAGAGATAATAGCAACAAACCCAGAAATGCTCTAGTTCTTTAATATATTTTATATATTATTACATGGAAATCATATATAGTATGTTATGATTATATAAGATATTTCAAAATATACTTTAAGACCTTTGGATTTCTTTAAAGAAACAATACATTATATGGAAGAATATACAAATAAATAAGTAAATCCAAAGTTAAAAAGTAAAATAGAGTACATAGTTACAGAAGTAAAAATCGCTGGTGTTTTCCAATAACAGAGACATAGGTTATTGGAACAAAATAGAGAGGCTACAGATTGACTCATGTATATGCAGAAATTTAACATAGGATCAATTGGCAGCATAAATCAATGGTGAAACAAAATATCACCCATAGATACACAGAAGAAAGGCTCAACATAGGAGAAAAATAACTCGTTCTTTAATCCTACAGACAAAAGAGTCCCAAAGAGATTAAAAGAAACACGCCAAGATAGAATTTCAAAGGCTATCGAAGGAAATGAGGGAGTCTATATTGTGACAAAAGAGTAAGGGTGATAGCTAAGAAATACTTTACCAGACAAAATTTCAAAAGACAAACTATAAACAAAAAAGATTTGTGTAATACATCAAAATTAAGGATTTGTCTTCAATGAAGGACACCAAAATCAAAGTTAACAGATACATGTAAGATTGGGAAAACATTTTGGTTTGGTCTAAATCAGAAAGAGAATAATATTTAGAATATAAAAGCAACTTCTGCATATCATCAACAAAAATTCGGCAACTCTGACAGAAAAATGGAAAAGGATGTTAATCTACATTTTTCAAAGAATAAACCCAAAAGGCTAACAAGCACATGAGAATGTTTTAAATTAATTAGAAAACAAAGAAATGCAAAAATTTTAATGGGATATTCTTTTTAACTGGAAAAAAAAAAAAAAGCTGGAGAAAGCCAAATGTTGGTGAATAAATGTGAATATAAACACACCAGAAGTGAAAGCTTAGACTGGGTCAGTCATTCTAAGAACAATCTGTCAAATTGTAACCAAATTTAGTATATGTTTTATAGTTTGGCAAAAATTGTAAGCTTTTGGATATGTCTTAAAAATAATTTTACACATATTTTTATAGGAATAAGCCTGAGTAGAATAGAAGCAAAATTTCTCATATTCAAGAATCCCAAGTATTACAATCATATTAACTAAAAATAAACCCACATTTATACATATGAGTGTATACTTCTTAAGTAAAAGACAAAGAAAAAAGAGTTTAAATAGTCAGAAGAAAACAAAAACACAAATTTTCTTCAAATGAATGGCAATAATACTGACAGCTAATTTCTACACATTAAACCTGGAATAAAGAGGATAATAAATATCTTTATTTAATGTCAGAGGGGAAATGAGAGAGAGAGAGAAACATCAATGATGGGAGAGAATCATTGATCAGCAGCTTCCTGCACAATCTCCTCCAGGTATTGAACCCTCAACCAAAGCATGTGTCCTGACCAGGAATGGAAACATGACTTTTGGTTCATAGGTCTATGCTCAACCATTGAGCAACACTGGCTGAGCAATAATAAATATATTTAAAGTATTTAAAACTAACTTTAAATTAAAAAAAACATTTTAAAAACATATTTTTAAAAATTTCCAATAAAAGACCACTATCTCTAATAAAAACCTTCACTTAAGGAACAGTAAAGTGATCTTATGAAGAAAAAAAAAGTAAAATTCAAAAAATAATGAATAAAAAAGTGATAAGTGGTTAACAATATAAATTTAAATTAATAATAATAATGTTTTACCAAATAAATTTTTAAAAAAACTAAACCAAATGACAACAACTTCATAAAAATTTGAAAGAGTTTGATTAAAGTTGAAGTAATCTAAATTTATTATAGTAAATCAATATTTTTCTCAATCAATCATGGAACATTTAAAAGTAACACATAAAGTAATTAAATATTTATCTAAATATTAAAAGATTGGTTTTATGTAGAATATTATTTTTCTAGTTTTATTAGCTATTTATTTTATACTCACTCTTCAATTTTCCATTCTCCAATTTTTTACATAAGGATTTTTTAAGCATGTAAGTGTTCTTTGAAGTGAAAAGCTATTTCAAATGGTGAACCACTATCACTAATTTTACAGTTAGTATTGCCAGTGATTTTACAAAATAATTAGGTCTAATACATTGGTCACAACCTTATAAGCCATCCTGTATAAATTAATGTAATCTGACAGCTTCTTGGTTGACATAGAAACTGATTATAGCGAGCATGTTTAATGCAACACATATTTTATGCATAAATGATTAACTTACTAAAGTTTAAAATTGAGCTTAAAGCCATGTTTGCCACAACTTTCATTATCACTCCACATTTTATTTAAAATAATTAGATAAAGGACATAACTTTAGCTTATATTTGGTAGTTCTCTCCTAAGGGAAGAATTTTGCCATTCCAGATGAAATAATGCATCAGTGAGACTTGTTCTAGCCATTGAATTGCTCTTGCTTCTGATGTGTCTAGGTGTTCCCTTCACTGCCTGTTATAATTTGGGGAATGAAATAACGTGCACACCCAACATTTCGATGCACTGAACTGCATCATCTTAAGGATTTAAAATGTAATTTGTGAGAAATAAAAATAATATAATTGGATCCTTAAAACAACTAAGCAGAGTTTTCTGTGCAAATATTCAAGATCCAGTCAAGGGAATGTTTTGTTATTCAGAGGCTTCATCCATAACTAATGAAGACAAAATATATCATTATTTTATGCAAAATGCATTTTTATAAATTCCTTCTTTTTCTGTGTTTTAATAGGTACTATCAAACATAAAAATATTATAATGCAATAAGAAAAAGCAGACATATTTCAATACAGAATATTACTAAGTCTAGCATATAATTTGGTATTTACATTAAAGATGATCATTCAGGAAAAATGCTAAAAGATGTATGAATATGTTAAAAAATATCCATGAAATACTTGTATATGCTAAGAGTATTCACAAAAGACATTTTATATATATATATGGAGATGGAGTGAGAAGAGACAGAAAGAGAGAGAATAGCAATTAGCCATGTACCCATCACTTAGCTTCAATAAATTAAAATTCATAACCAATTTTGTTTTACCTTCATTCCTACTACTCACCACACATCACATTTTAAGGAGCTAAACTGAAACATAATTTCATTCTTCTTACGTATTTCATATGCACCTCTAGAAATAAGCAATTTTTTAAAAAAATGTAACTATAATTTCATCAACTACCACTAAGAGTTAGTTCCTTATCATCAACTATCCAGTGAATTTCCTTTTCTGTTTTTCTTTGTTTTCTATTTTATCATCTATGACTAAATAGTTAAATATAGAGATTCAGTTTTAAATTTTGGAAATAATTCTACATAAATAGATGTATGTACTTGTACCAGGAGGCCATAATGGATGGTTGTCTTGAGATTGATCTATTAGAAGTAATAGATAATAGTTACCTGTATATTTTAATGATTTTGGGGTCACAAAATAGTGAAATGATAATTCTAATATCCTATTCATTTATTGTCTGAGATATAATTATAAAATGCAGTTTTATAAATACTTGTTTATTTTATTTAACAGGTTTAAGGATAATAAATAATTTTTCTAGCATCTTCCAAGAAAATCATAACATTATCTGTGTACATACACCAATATTTAATACTTAAACCATAGCCATAATTTCTCTTTTATGCTTAACTTATGTATTAGTAATAGCTTTATTATCTCTAGAATCATTGGATAATTTAAAGGAATCTAAACATATAAAACCCTAATATGCAAATAGAACAAATGGCAGAACAACCAAACAACTGGTCGCTATGACGTGTGCTGATACCAAGGGGTGCGCACAGAACATGGTGAGTGTCAGCAACAAAGACAGAGTGTGGAACATGGCAGGCATTGGTCATGACAGCATGGTGGAGCAGGTGAGCTGGGGCACCAGACCAAGGTGGGGTGCTGGTCACTGTCATCAGTGTGAGCCTCTGGTGGTTACTGAAAATTCTTTGCTTCCAGGTGCCAGTGCCAGAGCCGCCACTTGTAGTCGCTGCTGGCACTCAGTGCCAGCCTCGATTGCTCAGTGCCATCAGTGTGTATGAGCGGCAATGGTGGGAGCAGGGCTGCCAGCTGATAGGACTGGGGACCACGGCAGGAGGGGCCAGGAGGTGGCACAGAGGATGGGCTGAGACCCACCCCTGTGCCCACCACAGCCTAAGGGCCACAGTTCCTTTCAAGCAGCACAAATTCATGCACTGGGCCCCTAGTACTATTTATAAATACAGTTTAAGTGGCATTTTTTTGTATCTCAATTATGAATTTTTAAGACCATGTTATTATTCTTTTCACGATTCTTTTTTTGTAAAGGTGTGTAAGGCTTGGTTTCTTCCATTGCTGGGGGCAATCCAAGCCTCCTGCTTGCTCCAGCTCCTTGGCCACTGCCATATTTGTTGGGATTTATTTATCTTCTATAATTGAAACTTTGTAGCCTTGAGTGGAGGCCAGGACTGGCCAGGGTGGGTAGAAAGCTTGACTTCCTCCATTGCTGAGCAACCCACACCTCCTGCTTGTTCCAGCTCCATGGGCAGCCGCCATCTTGGTTGGGTTAATTTAAGTTTGAATTTTGAAGTTTTTAAATTAATTTGCCAAGGGAAAATATGAAATATAAATTTCTGGCTCTTTAAAATGTGCCAATATATTTAATGATTTCAAATAATATATGTATAAATTATTCCTTTATGTGAATGCTATATGTGAACATTTCTTCCATGTGAGAAATTATGAAGTTTACATCAGATATACATACATAAAATACCAGGAACCATTGTTTTTTAAAATATGCTTTCAGTGAGCCTTCTCACACCATATCATCTGTGCCTCATATTTTGCAACATAGTTACTTATGTGTTTATCAATAAGATATCTTGAAGAACATTACTTGATGTAATATAATTAAAATCATATTACAATTATTTTTAAATCATTCTCCTACCCTATTCACTCACAAGTGCAGGGACATGAATATCATTACACCATGAACTAATCACCAAAGAACACATATTTGTGTTCCACATGTACGTAAACTGCTCAAGAAAAATTTTCTGGTTTTATAAACAATAGTATAAAATAATGAGATGTAATGTAACTGGTTACTTATTACATTTTTTATTCAAAATTAAAAGTTTATTTTTTTAGGTGTACATTTCTACGATATATGATCTATATATTGCATTATGTACCCATCCCCAAAGTAAAAGAATCTTTTGTTACTATATATTTGGCCCCCTTAACCCTTTACTACCTCTATGTACTGTTCCTCTGGTAACCAGTCATCTGTGCCTATGAGTGTCAGTTTTATATCCTACCTCTGAGTGAAATCATATGCTTCTTAACTTTTTCTGACTGATTTATTTCACTTGCATAATATTCTCAAAGTCCATTTATGTTGTTGCAAATGGATGTATTTCATCCTTTCTTATGGCTGAGTAAGAGTCCATAGTATATACATATTCCATCTTCTTTGTTCAAAGGCATTTCTTTTTCTTGATGTTACCTCCATGAATAATCCCAATACAAGAGAATCAATGCTCAATTATCTAGCATAAGTTAAAAAATACATTAATAGCCGAAACCAGTTTGGCTCAGCGGTAGAGCGTGAGTCTGCGGACTGAAAGGTCCCAGTTTCGACTCCAGTCAAGGGCATGTACGTTGGTTGTGGGCACATCCCCAGTAGGGGGTGTGCAAGAGGCAGCTGGTTGATGTTTCTCTTTCATTGACATTTCTAACTCTCTATCTCTCTCCCTTCCTCTCTGTAAAAAATCAATAAAATATATTTTTAAAAAAATACATTAATTGAAATGTTGAAAGAATTAAAAATAATTAATTGATGGTGTGTCTGCAAGAACCATGCTAATTGCCGATTATACACAGAATGATTCTATAATTTATCATCTAATTCAGTTATTGTTTACGACTGGAGGGGGCACTATTAATCATTAGACTGAAACAATGTATGTAAAACAAGTCAGTTCAGGGCCACAAGGATATCCTGGTTACAGCGAAATAATTAAAACAAATCTGTCCCTACTTTCTTAGAACTTGTTAAAGTATGACAGCTATTTTATTCAGAAGTAATTAAAAGTAAACTTTCAAAGTATTTAGTAGCTGAATAGGCATATTTACAATTAAAACATTATTTATCTGATTGCATATAGTTCAACCTTCATCTGCTATTGCAATTTTTTTCCACCAGATGGTAGCCAATAAATGCAGAAGGAGAGCGATTAATTTAGTTAAAAGAAAGAAAAGCAAATTGAAACCAAACTCAAATTGAAAATTTGATTCTAGCTAGAGATATGACAATGCTTGTAAAAATTCATATATGAAATGTGTGAAAACAAATATTGTGCAAATTATTTAGAGTTAACATAACTCCCTAGGTCTCTGAGACTGTTGAATAATGCAGACAGGAAGATGCTAAATTTGAGCACAGGAGCCAGTGTTTGTTTTTTCACAGATCATTCACAAACACATAAATGCATTCTTACTTTAAATATTTCTCATGTCTTTGTTTATTTATAAGAAGCACTATGATGTTCTAAAATATGATTTTTAGAATATGCATTATCTGACAGTTCCTTTTTAAAAATCCATCTATCCCTCTTATCCTTAAAAAATCAGATAAGTGGGATTATTTCCTCTGTGTGGAGTTTTCTCCTCTAGTCTTGGCTTGCACATGAAGTATTCATTATTTGCAAAAACCAATTATCATCCCTGTCTGGATACATTAAGATTTTTTCCTACAAGTCTTTTCCTCTCTATCACATTTAAGCAACAGTTTGCATGAATTATTCATAGTTCCCATATTGCAGGCAAGTTTTTTTTTTATTAAATTTGATCATAATAATAGTTATTATCCCAGTCATGGCAGTTTTATGAGTCTTCTTCAATGCCATTACATGGAAAGATTTCAATCAAGAAATATAAAAGATGCAAATCAATTTCCATCATAAAATTAAACTGTGTCATCTACTCCTTCAATCCAGTAATAGAGCTGATTGACAGCTTCTTCCTAAAAGCTGGAGCAGATAACATTCACAGAGAGAAATAGAGAATGGCAGATTATTTGCTTTTAAGAATTGCAGTGGCTTTTTCCTTCATTGTTGCTATTTGGTGTTTGCTAATCTGACCAGAACATAATATTTAAATCAGAGTCTATATGCAAATTTATTTTCAAGCCTCCTGTTTCCTTCTCTAAAAGTATTATAGTTTATTTTCTCAGATAGTTGTGTTTATAACAGAATAAATACAGCACTAAGAGATATTGTTTTCCTCCTAATGGTAGTGAAACCTCATTTTGTATAACAAAATACGCTGTTATTGTGAAGAAAGAGTGACGGATTTATTTCTGGGTGTCAATTTCTTTTAAATGAAAAATGATCAGACTTTTATGGTGAGAATTTTCCTGTAAAAGTGTGTCATAATCTCTCATCACTCAGTGAAGGAAGGTGTTCCGTTAGATTAAACTGTAAGATAGTAGACTTCTACTGGGAAATTTTTACAATAAGAGATCAAGATGTCTGAGAACAGAAGAATTTCCATGAATATGTACAGTACATACCCTGATTTAAAAGAGAGGGTCTGTAGACTTATGACCTTCTTCGCTTCCTCAAAACATAGGTAACTGGAGTAGCAACCATCCAATTCTACTCCTCCCAAAAATGTATCACAGGATCTGAGTACAGGATGAGATAACTCTGATTTTTACAAAAATAACTCTACCATTCTTCAAAGCATCAAACATCTCACAATTTAATTCTTCATTTTTTCTTTAACAAATATCCACAGTTAATAGTTAATATTGACTTAATATCTAAAACATCTTCAGCTTAATATTTTTATTCTTTATATTTCTACTCTCACAAATACTTCTATGATTTTGAATGAAATTAAAATATAATTTTAGAAGGAGAAACAAATTAATTTTAATGAAGAAGAATAGATAAACATGTTCATTTGGTAGCAGTAGTAGCGTCTAAATGGTTTCATCATGCCAGCCCTACTTATCTTTCACATAGAAGCTTAAACTTTACTATGTCATCAAACCTTTAATAACTATCCCATCTGGTATAGGAGCCTGTTCTCTTTGCTTGTCTATATCATAGCACTTATCACCATAAATGTTTTTTTGTTTAATTGTTTAGGTCCATATCATACTATAAATATTTTCTAGCAAAAGAAAATATTTATATTGGTTATATATATATATTCCATATCTAGTACAATAAACAATCAATGCTTATTGATTTGAATAGATGGACTGATAAAATATAGCAATTGCACAGGTAAGCAGTTTCCATAATTGATATCGGTATTTCATAAAGATTTCTAATCAATAAGTTTCTAATCAATAAGAAATTGTTTTTCTCCTGCTACATAATGGACCATAATGTTTATTTTTGTATTCTATGGGGTGTACACTTCATTCTCTAGTTCAATTAACATCAAGAAGGAGTTAATCTCATTCATAAAGCCTTAAAACAGATTTGAATTAAATTATGTTTATAGATAAAAGTATTATAATTTCAAAAAACAAAGGCATAGTAGTTAAATTATTTGAATGTAAAATTTCTACACTTAAAACTAGCTAAAATAATTTAAATAGTAAACTTAATTAAAATTTCCTGAAAATGTATTGAATATAGATTACAAAATTAGATTTCTTATTCCTAATGCATGAAATAAAAAATGAAAATAAATTATACCATTTGTGTTACTCATAATGTAGGGCTATAGGACAGGTGACTGAGTTGAGTGAAGATTGTCTGAGCTATGAGTAGATTTTTTCCCATGAAAATGTCCTTATTAAAATAATAATAACAATAGTACATGTCACCACAAAACTGCGTTCATTAAGAGGGTGTGGTGCTGGTACAAAGATAGACATGTAGATTAATGAAAAAAGATTTGAAAACCAAGAAAAAAACATTTATACTAATATCATGTTTCCCTAAAAATAAGACATCCTCTGAAAATAAGATCTATTGCAACTTGGGAGAAAAATTAATATAAGACACTGTCTTATTTTTGGGGAAACAGGGTAGTTGATTAATTTTTGACAAAGGTGCCAAAACAATTTAATGGGAGGAAATGATCTCTTCAACAAATGGTGCTCAAACAATACAATAATCACATGCAAAATACTTCATATCTTATATTTCACATCAGATACAGAATTAACTGAATATAAGTCATAGATCTAAATTTAAGAACTAAAATTATAAAACTCTTAGTAAAAAACATGAGTAAATCTCAAAGACCTTCGATTAAGCAATGGTTTCCTATATAGGAAACCAAAAATCACAAGCAATAAAAAGAAAAGAAATAAGATAAATTGAACTTCAAATTTAAAAAGTCTGTGAACACAATAAAGTAAAAGGACACCCCAAAAATTGAGGGAAAATATTTCCCAATCATATAATATATGATAAGGGTCTTGTTTTCAGAATGAAAAACTCCTACATCTAAATGGCAACATACATACTAATTTAAAATACACAATAGATTTGAGTGAACAATTCTCAAAAGAAAATATACAAATGACCAATAAGTATGTAAAAAATGGTCACTATTATTAGACATTAGAAAAATGTAAATCAAAATCACAATGAGGTACCAAAGAAGAACAATAGCAAGTATTGTTGAAGATGTAAAGAAATTAGAACCTTCATATGTTATTGTTGGGATTGTAAAATATGCAGCGTGGCAAGTCCTCAAAAACTTAAATATAAAATTATCATATGAGCAGAAAAGCTATTAGTATAGAGTGAGGTAAAAGTATGTTTACAGTTGTATGAAAAATAATACAAGAATCAATAAATAATAATGCAAGAATAAACTCTGTGTTTTGTATACTCACAACTGTAAACCTACATTTGTCCTACCCTATATATACAAAAAAATGGAAAACATTTGCCCATTCAAATTATGTAAATATCCATATCATCATTCTTTATAATAACAGAAATGTGAAAGAAACTCAAATGTACATCAACTAATGAATAGATAAATAATTCATATAATGAAACACTTTCTCAGCAATAATAAGAGAAAAAGTGCTTAGACATGCTATAGCATGGATGATACCATTATGCTAATTAAAAGATGCCAGTCAAAAATGACCATATATTGTGTTACTTTATTATACAAAAAGTCCAGTAAAACAAAGAGAAAATTGAACAAAAATCAAAATGCAATACTTTCAACAAAGACTTAATTTTTTAAAATAAAGCAAACAGCAATTTGATAGATTTTCATTATGCTAAGTAAAATAAGCCAGTCAGTGAAAGATAAATAGCACATAATCTCACTCATTTGTGGAATATAAAGAACATTATAAACTATTGATCCAAAATAGATAGAGGGAAAGAAGCATCAAATAGATTGTCAAACTACAGCAGGAAGGTAGTGGAGGATTGGGGAGATAAAAGATCAACCAAAGCACTTGTAGGCATGCAAATAAGCACAACCAATAGACACAAGACACTGTGGGAGGGGGAGTAAGGTCAAGTGCTGAGAAGAAGAGTAGGCCAGGGGAGGTCAATGGGAGGGAAAAAAAGGGAGACATATGTACGATTTGTAATACCTTCAACAATAAAATAAGATTTAAATTTAAAAAAGGAAAACAAAAATAATAATAACAATCACTTTAAATGTGAATGATGTAAAAATATTACTTAAATAACAGAGGTTCCAGTATTTTTCTTTCTTTTCTTTTTTCTTTCTTTCTTCCTTCCTTCCTTCCTTCCTTCCTTCCTTCCTTCCTTCCTTCCTTCCTTCCTTCTTCCTTTTTCCCTCAATCTATGAGTGATCCAATGCTTTATGTTCTGAAAGTGCCTTCCACAGCCTTCTCTCCTTATAGCATCAAGGGTGGAGCACTACTCAAATTACACCTATGTTCATTGCAGTATTTTTTATACTAGTCAAGATACAGAAGTAACCTAGGTATCCAATAATAGATATAAGTGAATAAAGATGATACTATGTATCTATACAATCCTATTTAATAAAATAGTAATATGAAAATGACCATCACTCCAACACACAAGATGGCTGCCCCTATGTGGTCAAAGATCCTGCCCCCATGTGGACACAAGATGGCCATCACAAAATGGCCAGCAGGGGAGGGCAGTTGGGAGGAACCAGGCCTGCAAGAGAGGGCAGTTGGGGGCAATCAAGCCTGTAGGAGAAGGCAGTTAGGGGTGACCAGGCCGGCAGGGGAGGGCAATTAGGGGCAATCAAGCTGGCAGGGGATGAGTGAGGCATCAATAAGGCTGGCAGGGAAGTGGTAGGGGGTGATCAGGCTGGCAGGCAGAAGTGGTTAGGGGCAATCAGGAAGGCAGGCGAAAAGTTGGGAGCCAGCAATCCTGAATTATGGGGTCCCAGGCTGGGCTGAGGGACACATACCCTTGTGCACCAATTTCATGCACTGGGACTTTAGTGGAATATAATTACTCTGCCATAAAACAGAATGAAATATTGCCATTCATAATATGCATGCACCAGGGTGTTATGCTAATGAAAGAAGTGAGACATAAAAAAAGAAGTACCATATGATTTCACTTACATATAAATTCTAAAGAACTACCCAAAGTAAATAAATAAACAGAGACAAGCTCATGGATATAGAAAATAAACTGATCATTTCCACATGGGATAAGGTAGGGAGATGAATGAAAAAGTGAAGGGGATTTAGAAGTTTAAACTGCCAGACATAAAATTAGTCACTGGGATGAAAAATAAAACATAGGAGATGTTTTCAATAATATTGTTGTAACTATATATGGTGCCAGATCAGTACTAGATTTATCATGCTGATCACTTCATAAGATATATGTCTAATAGCTATGTTGTATTCCTAAAACTAATGAATTCAACTATAATAAAACAAACTATAAATAAATACTGTGATAATTACTGAATATCCTGAATGTAAGTCACAATATATAAGTGATTTATTCTAAAACATATTACTGAGCCGAAACCGGTTTGGCTCAGTGGATAGAGCGTCGCTCTGTGGACTGAAAGGTCCCAGGTTCTGTTCCGGTCAAGGGCATGTACATTGGTTGCGGGCACATCCCCCAATGGGGGAAGCTGGTGGATGTTTCTCTCTCATGGATGTTTCTACCTCTCTATCCCTCTCCCTTCCTCGCTGTAAAAAAATCAATAAAATATATATATATTTTTAAAGTAAAACATATTACTGAGTGATTTTATATTTTAAAAATCATAAACAGCTAGCAATATTACTTTATGCAGTAAATAAATATTTACTTGCCTTAATAATGTCTCTTTTAATATCTATTTTAAAACTTGGCAATGTAAATTAATTTTTGCTTTTTCAAAAACCAAATTTTTTATTGGTTTTTAAATAAAATGGGGCACTTAAGAAATTTGACTGCATAGCAAAAAGAAGTTTCTGAATCTTCCTTTTATATAACATTTCCATATTAGGATGTTTCTATCAATAGAAGAAAAACAAAATAGACTACAAAGAAGCAGTAGCTATTTTCTCAGCCAATTCAGTATTGAAATTCTCTGATAGTTGATGTGCCTTTTGTATTTATTCATCTTGAAAATACATTTCACACTCCCAAACATGTAAAGAACCTATAATGGTTTGTTCAATACCTGCTATGGGATTGAGTGACCAGCACTGGGAAAACATCTTGTCTGGCTGTTTTGTTAAAAATGCTTTCCCTTTAATATGGAAAAAAATAGTTAAAACAAGTTAATCTTATCCAAATATATGTTTATTCAAGAATCTCTGCAGCTGACTTTATTTATTTTTAATATTCATAGACTATAGGATGACAATACAACTAACAAATACAGTTACCGTGTTTCCCCGAAAATAAGACATCCTCCAAAAATAAGACCTAGCGCATGGAAAGATAAGACATCCCCTGAAAATAAGACCTAGTGTAACTTTGGGAGAAAAAATTAATATAAGACACTGTCTTATTTTCAGGGAAAACAGGGTAGTTGTTCAGTTTTTCTAACTTACTTAACTGAAACACCTATTTTACTTTATTTATTTATTTTTTTAAATAAATTTTTATTGTTCATATTATTACAAATGTTCCTTTCCCCCCACTCCATTTTTCTCCTCAACCAGGTTCCCACCCCACCCTCTGCCCTTTCCCCACCCCCCATTGTCCTCATCCATAGGTGTACAGTTTATGTTCAGTTTCTTCCCACATCCCCCTCTCCCCTTTTCCCCAAGAATCTTCAGTTCACTCCCCTTCCATACCTCTGATTCTATTATATTCAACAGTTAATATTGTTCATCAGATTTTTTTAATTTCCTTGGTTTTTAGATTCACTTGTTGATAGTTACGTATTTGTTGTTCATAATTTTTATCTTTATTTAATTTCTCTTCCGAAAGAACCCCCTTCAGCAATTCATATAATTCTGGTTTGGTGGTGATGAACTCCTTTAGCTTTTTTTTTTTTATTAGTGAAGCTCTTTATCTGGCCTTTGATTCTGATAGCTTTGCTGTGTAGATTATCTTTGGCTGTAGGTTCTTACTATTCATCACCTTGAATTTTTCTTGCCATTCCCGTCTGGCCTGCATGGTTTCTGTTGAGAAATCAGCTGACAATCGTATAGGTGCTCCTTTATAGGTAACTACCTGCTTTGCTCTTGCTGCTTTTAATATTCTCTCTTTGTCTTTTGCTCTTGGAATTTTAATTATGATTTGTCTTGGTGTGGTCCTCTTTGGATTCCTTTTGTTTGGAGTTCTGTGCGCTTCTTGGACTTGTAAGTCTAATTCTTTCACCAGGTGGGGTAAGTTTTCTGTCACGATTTCTTTCAGTATGTTTTCGATATCTTGCTCTTTCTCATCTTCTGGGACCCCCATAATTCTGATGTTGGTTCGCTTGAAGTTGTCCCAGAGGTTTCTTACATCATCTTCAATTTTCTGGATTCTCTTGCCTTCTTGCTTCTGCGGAGGAGTGCTCTTTATGTTCCAACTCTTTGAGTTGATTCTTGCGATCTTTCATTCTGTTTTTAGGACTCTGTATAATATTTTTTTATTTTTTATTTCAGACAATGTATTCTTTATTTCTTGTTGATCCCTTATTAATTCTAGTTGATCCTTTTTCATATCCTCATAGGTCTTATCGACCTTTTCTAGGAAATTCTTGAAAAACCTTATAAGCGTAGATTTGAACTCTATATCCAGTCGTTTTTTGTCCTCCATTTCTTTCATTTGTGATCTATTTCGTTGTCTTGGCATTTTTGCAGCTTCCCAGATAGGGCGGGGTTTCAGGGTGGAGCCTACAGTCTTAGCTTCTGTCAGCCACGCCCTATGCAGTTCCTGAGTCTCAGTAATCCCCAGGGTCCTTCAGTACTTCTTGCAAGCACCTCTGAGAGAAAGGTGCCCTAGATTTTCACCTGCTACCAAACAGTGTAGGTTCTCCCCCAATGAGCCTGGAACTGGGGTTCAGTTCAGTTGGAAGTGGAGTTGGAGGTGGCTTTCAGAGCAGTCTGGAGCTTTTGTCTCCTTCCCGCCAGGGCAATCCCACAGCACAGCCAACAGTCCCTTCTCTGCAAGCACTGTGCATGCCTCCAGGACCTCCTTTCGCCACTCCCCCAGGGTTTCACCTTACAGCCCAGCTCCCTATGGATGAGCATGGGTCTTCAGGGTCTGGCCTAGAACTGGGGTTCAGATCAGTCAGAACTGGGGCCCAGCACAGTCGGAGCCTTTATCTCCTTCCCGCTAGGGAACACCAGCCAGGCACTTAGCTGCCCCTTCTCTCGGGCTCTGTCCTCTTCGTGTACGCCACGTGTCTCGTACCTTAGGCTTTTACAGCTCCTCCTCTCTTCCTTCTGGTTTTCTTCTTGCTTCTCGTTGTAGAATTTCCAGTCAGTCGACTTTCCTGTAGTTCTGGGTAATGTCCATTTTATATTTTAGTTGTATTTTATTGAAATTGTTGTGTGCAGCTGCGGCTAGGTGTTTACCTGTGCAGCCATCCTGGATTCTCTAGAATTGCTTGAAACACTTATTTTAGAAGAAAATTGCTGTTTAGAAAGAATCCCTAAATCTCTTGTGAATTCCATTAGCCATGAAATAATGCTATCATTTACTCACTGAAATCAAACTATAGACAGATAAATATTTGCTGACAAAACAAAAAGTAAATATATAAAAACAAATTTTAAGAAGCTTCTAGACATGTAAATATATTCCCAATTTAGAATAAGGTCTCTAATTTGCTTTTTCTTTTGCAAGACTGTTCTGTCTGTTCCATATCTTTTTATCTTCCATATACAATTTGGAATAAGTGTTGCCAATTTCCATTTTATTTCTTAACATATTTTATTGATTTCAGAAAGGAAGGGAGAGGGAGAGAGAGATAGAGACATCAATGATGAAAGAGAATCATCAATCAGCTGCACCCTGCATGCCCTACAATAGTGATTGAGCCTACAACCTGGGCATATTCCCTGGCTGGGAATGGAACTGTGACTTCCTGGTTCATAGATTGATGCTGGATCACTGACCCAAGCTGGCTAGGCTCAATTTCTATTTTAGAAATCCCTGCTCAAGTTATAATTTTGATTGCATTGAACATAAAGATCTACTTGGGAAGAATTTCTATCTTAACAATATTTAATCATTTAATGCATTGAATATTATGCATCTTTCAACTCATTTATTCTTAAAATTTAAAGATGAGTCATCAATGTAGAATTTTTACAAATAGTATATATTTTTAAACACCACTAGAGGCCCAATGCACAAAATTCGTGCACAGGAGTGTGTCCCTCAGCCCAGCCTGCACCCTCTCCAATACTGAACATCCCTTTCACAATCCAGGACTGTTAGCTCCCAACCAATAGCCTGCCTGCCTGATTGCCTGATTGCCCCCAACTGCTTCTACCTGCCAGCCTAATCAACCACTAACCACTTCCCTGCCAGCCTGATCAATGCCTAATTGCTCCCTTGCCAGCCCAATTGCCCCTTACTGCCCTCCCCTACAGGTCTCATCACCCCCTACCCACACCTCTGCCAGACTGGTTGATGCCTAATTGCTTCCCTGCCAGCCTGGTCACCCCTAACTGTCCTTCCCTGCAGGCCTGGTTACTCCTAGCTGCCCTCCCTTGCTGGCCCAGTCATCCCTAACTGTCCTCCCTTGCCAGCCTGGTTGCCCCTAACTGCCTTCCCCTGCTGATCTGGTCACCCCCAACTGCCCTCCCTCCTCTGCAGGCCTGGTCACCCCCAACTGTTCTCCCCTGCCAGTCTGGTCCCTCCCATCTTCCCTCCCCTGGCGGCCATCTTGTGTCCACATGGGGGCAGCCATCTTATGTGTAGGAGTAATGGTCAATTTGCATATTACCTCTTTATTACATAGGATTGCTTTTTGTCCTTGTTTTCTAACTATAATTACTGGTTTGTCTGTGTTTCTGTCTCTTCACATGTGTTCTAGTTACTGGGTATGAAAGAAATGAAGTTGACTACTTTCACCAGTGAACATCCCCTTTTCCATATATTAGGAAGATACCATACCTAAATGAAACCATGTTTTGAGTTGAGCTAAAACTGTGTTCCAGTATTGGTAAAAGACCATTCTCCACTGTTTGTCTTTAGTCCTTCAGCATGGCCCTGCCTAGATTTTGATTGAGAGCTTAGAGAGTTTATAACTGGAGCACTGAAATTTCTATCGCATGGATATTTAGATACTGACATTTCAGCCTTGCTCATAGATTCAAAACTCCCTCTGTTTTTTGTTTGTTTGTTTTTCAGGTCTCCTCCCTCTAGCAAGACTTTGTCCTCTAAATACACAGCAATGATGAGATTCCCTCTGCCTTATCAGTTCTGTATCACTGTTTCCTTTGAAACCCAAAATTTACCAAATAGCCTATGGTAAAATCTGACCTTCTATTTGGGATTCTTCTGTTTTCTATTCAGTTATACCAGACAAACATGGCTTTCAGAATCTGTTTCATTTTACTTCAAAGTGGAAGCCTAGCTGTTTACACTCTATAATGTGGGTGGGTCTCATCCAGTGAGTTTCAGGCTTTAAGAAGGTGACTGAGGTTTCCTAAAGAAGAAGGAAACTGCAACATAAAAACAGTGAGTGTGTAGCCTGCTTCTTTATGGAATTTTGAGTCAAGACTGCAACATCGACTATTATCAAATTTGTAGTCTGCCAGCCTGCTCTCCAACTTTGCCAGCTCTCACAGTCTTATGAGCCAAGCCAAATCCTTGAAATAAATCTCTATATCTACCTCTAATTGGCTCTGTTACTTCAAAGAACCCGGACTAATACAGTCTTTGTATGAAGAAAAAAGAGATAAACTTTTTTCTTCTTCTTCAAAAAGAGAAATATTTATATCTCTAAAGTTTACTACAGCTTAGAGTTCAGGAGATTTGATATAGCGAGAGAAAACAGGCAAAAGATAAATCCTCTCCTCCTACCCCCACCCCTGACCAGTTCTGGGAAAACAAAGACATTGTGGACCTTGACAAGTGGAGTCTTCTGGATGCTAAGACAGCGAAAGCATTCTAGACATTGGCCAGTGGATTCCTTGGACAGGAATATTGGTTCTTAGAACTCAAATATGTCAGAATTGCGACAGATTGTAAAAAAAAAAGAGAGAGAGGGAGGGAGGGAGAGAGAGAGAGAGAGAGAGAGAGAGAGAGAGAGAGAGAGAGAGAGAGAGAGAAATACTAAAAGACTGCAACTTACTCAAGGGTTCCCCAGATCCTCAGATAAGAAGGCCAAGCTAAAATAGAGCTGGATATTCTTAAGAACAATAAACTAAGCAAGCAAAAACTACCTTTCTGCTATTCAGAGAATAGCTTAAACAAACATAGTCTAGAACACAATACCTATTCCAGTAGGATGTAAAATATAATTGTTATTGGTTATGGTTCAAGCTTTAAAACTGAAATGAATTTTGAAGGGAGAAGATTCACATATGGTAGCAGAGCGAAATATGTATTCCTGTGCCTGAGCTAAGAATATTAGAATATATAAAGTAAAATAAGAAAGAAAGAAGTGTCTCCTTAAGTTGGAGACACTGAAATACCAATATTTTGTATATAATTTAGGAGGTACCTCACATATCTATTAAAAGATACTTGTTTTAAAATCATCAAAATCTTCTTTCAACATGGCTTTGCTCTTTGAGTTTTATTATTAATCAATAACATGACTTAAAAGAAAAACATCTATCTTCTCAATATAGGAGGTATTACCATGAAAACCACTAAGACACAGAAAAAGCTGTCTGCACAGTGGTACACTCAAGCTGCATATTAAATGTACATATATGAAAGACTCCCTAGGGCAGATGAGCTTTTTAATCACAGTGTTTGACTTTCCTCATTTGATTTGTTTCTCCTCCTATGGCAGGAGGGTGGACATGGTTGCACATTTTCCTCTAATTTCTTGATAAGCACTACTATCAACATGACAGCCTGGACTGATTAAATAACCCCATTAATATGCAGATATAACCACTGCATTTAAGAGTCTCTGAGGCCAAAATTAAATGTAAATTAACAAGGGCCAAAACCCCTCTTCAGCTTCTTTCCTCTCAGGCAATTATTACATATTGCCTTGTGGGGAAAGACAGTGCACTTACAAATCACATTTATTTGTTTTTGTGCTATTGGTCCAGTAGAGGTCGGATGAGATACTGCCAGGGGAAGAATAGTGAAAGGTCATAGTAAAAGCAAGCCAAAATCAAATTTAGAAAAAAGAAACGTGTCAACAGTGAGTCTGATAAATATGCACGTTGAAACAGGGAAATTCAGAGTTTTGGGAAGTAAGAGAAAAGCAAGAATGTCTTCCAGGCCTAGTTTAGCAAATATTAAATAATAAGGAAAGAGAGAATGCGAGACAGAAAATCCAGATTAGCGCCGTAGGGACAAAAATGCCAGGCAGCTCTTATGGACAATGTGGGGCTGAATCAAAGACAAGCAGTTGGCACAATAAAAGTGTGCAACTTTGAAATGGGGTCATGATCATCAGTGAAAATAATGTTGCTCTTTAGGTTCTGTGGGTGACTTAAAGGTCCTGTGATCTAGGATTCTTGGTAGCCATCTACTTAGGGTCAAAGTTGATCATTGGCCAGCAGAAGACCTGGACTCAGAGGAAATGGAAAAGTGGTACCGCTGGGTCAAATTGGGGAAAAAGGTTAAACTATTTCTCTTCCTGACAGTGTGCTCTCCATGAAGGCAGATGCTACCTATAATTGGTTAGCTGCTGAATTTCTAGGACTTGGAATATAGTATGCATGAGAATGCATTCATGCTCTCTTAAATTCTGTATCCATATTAGTGAGACTTTTCCTCATTCTGATATGGTGTCCTGTATTGTTTTTTTAAATGTTTACTGAACCTCATCGGCTAGGCGACTTGGTTTGGCCAATAAAATGAAGGGAAAATGACAGGTAGCAGTTATGAGCATAAAATTTTAAAAAAATAACATTTGGTCCCCTGCCTCTTCAATTGTGAGACTGACAGACAATGAGCAGTGCTCCTGCTGGGCTACAGTTAGGGTTAGATATAGCAAATAAAACCACAGCATATTCACCAAGTTTTAATTTCAGATAAATAACGCATACATTTTATTATAACTATATCCAAAATATTGCATAGGACTTAGTTATACTAGACATTTATTTTTATCAAATATTAAAAATTAATTGGATGACCAGTGTTTTATCTGGACCTACAATGAAAATATAGACTGAGTAAAAACTAAACTTTGCTTTTGTAAGCCATGTGATGTGAGGGTTGTCTTTTGCCACAATATAATCCAACCTTCTGATCTATCTTGATTAATAGAACCACAGTTCATCCATTATAAAAAAAAATGATGGAAATGATATTTCATATTTAGGCTTAAAGGGATTTCTTCCCTCACTAAAATCTGTGAAAGCGTTGCTTTATCCCAGTGACTCCCTTCTTTCCAAACCATGCACTATGGTCATAAAAAAGCTATTAACTATTCCCATACTAAGTTTTAGGAAACTCTATAAATCAAACCAATTGCCAAAGAGTAGTATAAACTTTTAGCACTGCCCTTCCCAACAAAATGTTTTAAACTAACTAGTATAAGTTACAGGTAATTCTTTTGATGTACTTAGCTTCTGGGGATGCCAAAAATCATACACAGATCTGCACAGATCTGACTGATACAAAGTTACACTTAATTATGAGGGGAAATGATGATTAACACTTAGGTAGGTGACTAGAGAAATGATGACTCTGTACAAGGAAGGGCTGGGATAGAGAGCTCTGTCTCCACACTTTTCTCTCCCTCACTTTGTCCTGGATCAAGTCAGACCAGGAGTTTCAGTGTAGGGAGCCAACACTGCTGAAAGTGCCTGCTCCAGGATCTTCCTTGGTGAAGCACAAAAAAAGAGGGAACAAATGGAGCTCAGCAAAGGGAGATGCATAAGAACACATCCAATGTCCTGAAACTCAAATTCTGTGTGGTGTCCCCCACAACTGGTGCACAGTGGAATGAGTAGTTCCACCTGGGGACAATATGTTCCAAGACAGCCTAGAGCCAGGATGACTGAATGAGCAGACCTTGATTTTGCCAATACATGTGAGCATGAGGAGAGCACCACACAGCACATTTATGTCTTTGAATGAATGAGTCAGTAAACAAATGTCATCACAATAAATTAGGTAGAACTTTATAACAAGGGCATAGGAAAAGAGCTACAGACAAAACACTAATGAATGTGTGCATGTGGTTGTGTGCTCTGTGTGTGTGTTTCCTTGATCAGTTTTACAAGGTAACTAACTTACATATTGCTATTGATACTTTTCATTTTTATTTGTATTGCTTTCCATAATGATAATACAAAAACAAAAAACACAAAACTACAGATAGCCTATTAGAACTGAGAAAAGCCCACATAGCAACTGGATACAAGATGAATACTAAAAAAAGAAAAAAAAATCAATACTATTCCTATGAATCTCTCTTAGGTCAAATTCTCTTTGAAGCAGGCCTGGATCCAAGGATTCAGGTACACATGACTTTTTTTAAGGAACTATTCTAGAAAACACCAGAGGAAATGGTGGTAGCAAGGCAGGAAAATGGAAGAAGCCAAACAAGGGTGTGAAAACAGCCTCAACCTAATTCGACCAGGAACTCCATATATTATATTTTAGATTTGGTCCAACCTTGGTTGTGTACCTTCACTTTGAACAATCATTGGTAGTGACATGCGTAGACTAGTGAGAATAAATACTTTAAGATCTCCACCAGTGAGGTTGGAATTTCTCATAGTAGCTCAACTCAAATAAATCCAGGTTTGGGCGCAGGAAATGGAGGTGTCTAGACATAGCACAAGAGTTGTCTGCTCTAACAGAAGGAATATCTAATTAGAGCACTGAAGTCAGATATAAGAGGCATTTATAATAGCTTGGTAGACAATCTAAAAGAAGTGTAAAGTTCCTTTTTAGAAATTCAATTGAAATAAGAAAATAAAACCTTGGAGAGGTAAATGATGTTAGTGGATAAGAAATACAACTCTGTAAACATATCACTCTTTCAAAACTGATCTATAAATTCAATAAAATTATAATCCAAAAATCCCAATAGGATTGGGGGCGTAAGAATTCATAAAGTTAGTCTTAACTTTGCACAGATGAATACAATAACATAAATAAGACAATATTGGATAGGAAGACCAAAAATAAGGATTTTCCTACCAAATTCAAATACATTTTATACATTAATAATTAAATCCTATATAATAAAAGCCAAGTGACCATAATGGCAGAAGGACCAGAACAACCACTCGAGCAGTCACTATAAGGTGCACTGACTACCTCTCAGTCTCTTTCCCCAGCTGGCAGAATCCAATCACCTGACTAGAAGAGGGACCCCGGGAAGGGTGGGGAGGATGCCGGCCGCACCAGGCCAAGGCCCCCACTGCTTGCTGGTTGCCCCACTCACAGAGAGCAACCTGCGGTGGGGGTGGGGCCGATGAGCAGATGGAAGGGCCGACCTCTCCGTCCCTCTCCCTGGCCATCAGGCTCCCATCGCCAGGTGGCAAACAGGGAACGAGAGTGGGTGGTAGTGGGCGGGACAGCTGACCCTTTGGTCCCTCCCCCCAGCTGGCAGGCTCCAATTGCACAATGGTGAATGGGGAACTGGGCGAGGTGGCCTCAGGAGACAGGGCTGGCTGCTGGCAGCCAGGGAAGATGGCCCTGATCTACAGACTAGGCCTAGGGATCATACTTGCACATAAATTTCATGCACCAGGCCTCTAGTTATGTAATATTGATTTATGAAGAAAATATGATCAAGTCTTGATGAGAGATTATCTTTAACATGATGATGATCTACTAAGTGTGTGAAAGCAAAGGTTTGGAGGTAAAATATTAAGGACAAGAATCAGAAAAGAATCAATAGGATGAAGAGGTCTGAGCTAAGCTAACCAGAACAATAATATGATACTATTTGTGCACACAATGGAATCTTATTTGGCCATAAAAAGAAATGAAGTATTGATTCAATCTACAACATGACTGAACTTTGAAAACACTGTGCCAAGTGAAAGAATCCAGATACAAAAGGCCAAATCTTGTATGACTCTATTTATATAAAATGTCCAGAATAGGCATATTTATAGAGTCAGAAAGTAGATTAGTGTTTGCCAGAGCTATGGGAGGGAGAAATGATGAGTAACTGCTAATGGGGTTAGGGTTTTGGAAGATGAAATATTCTGGAATTAGATTGCTGTGATTGATGCACAACTTTGTGAATATACTAAAAACCACTGAATTGTATACTGTAAAAGGGTGGACTTTATGGCACATAAATTATATCTTGCTAAAACTGTCCCTACAAATATTTCTATTTTAACTGCTCCTGTAAAATCTCTTAGAGTAAAAAATATATATTTTTTAAAAATGGGAAATCAGAGAAATTTATTATGGATTTCAAGGGAGCACAATGTATTTCCTATTAAATAAGAAATAGCAAAATTTAAGAACTGTAGATTATGTTACAGAGATAGTGCTTTCCCTCACCTTTCTTCATTTTCCAAACAGATTTCGGTACTATGATGAAAATAGAGAAAAATTCATTTCCCCCTCACATTGATGGATTTTAAGCAAGTAGAAAATTTTATTTCTTAAGGTGATAGACATAGATTTAATCATCTATTATGAAATGTAGTCTTTTACCAATAGCTTTCAAAAGTGTTTATTGTTTAATAATATGTATAATTCATTCTGTTTCCTGGAAGAGGACATGGAGTCTGATGTTAGAGAATGATTAAAAAGTTGATCCTTAAAACACCATTCACTTTACCTAGTTTTATTTGTTTTCCTTTTTATTGAATTTATTGGGGTGGCACTGGTTAACATTATACAGGTTTCAGGTGCACAATTTTATAGCACATCATCTGTATACTGCATTGTGAGCTCACCACCCCACTTCAAGTCTCCATCCATTAGCATTTATGCCCCCCCCCCAATCCCCTTCTCCCCCTCCCTCCATTTACCTCCCCAGGAAATCAGGGCACTGTTTACCAGGTTGATTTAAATAATTACCTGAAAATCCCCCAAAGCAGCCTTTTCTCAGGTACATTGTGTGTGTGTGTGTGTGTGTGGCTCTAAACTCAGGCTATTGATCTGATTCTCAGTTGCTGTTTTATAACATAGTTAGAGTGAATTCAGTTGCTTTATCCTATGCTTTTGGATAGATTTTGAAGACTCTGATCGAAACTTTAATAACTATTGTACATACATCAATAATGGCTTAGTACATTTCTAGGGAGTTATTAAAGTTAACTGCATTCAGTTGTCTCATTATTAAATCTGAAAAAGACTTTAAAGAGAGAAACAATAATATTTATCCTAACAGATTCAGACTCCTATATTGTTTTTCTCAAAAAACAATAACTTATTTCTTGCCTTGTGGTTTCTATCTCTTCTTTTATATTCATGAACATTTTAACCAGTTGTGTAGTTTTTATTTTTTGCATCTATCAATACTTTACTTGCCAAAATATTTTGTTGACTGCACTTATAAGGATTGCTTTTGCTCTGTTTAATTCATCTTTAATAGTTGTTTTTCCATGAGATTCTTATGTGCCCAAAATTGTAAAAATATTTCAAAAGAGATTTTGTATTTGCCCCTTTGGTAAGCCTTGGGTGTTTCATCCATTTGAGACAAAATAATTTCCCAAGTTGTACCAAGTGGAGTATTTTTAATTTGGACTAACATCACCATTGATATTTATAAATTACTCTTCATTACAAACAGAATTATAACTGCCTCACAAAGCTTATATTTTTAACCCTAACCCCAATGTGACTAAAGGCAGGTAATTAAGGGTAAGTAAGGTAGTACAGGTAAGCTCTTAATTCAATATGACCGGTACTATTATAAGAAGAGGAAGAGACACCAGAGTTCAACCTCTCTGCATTCATACAAGAAAGCAGCCATGTGAAGACAGAAACAGAAAGCAATCTGCTTCAGGCTTTCTTTATACATATTTTTATGGCAGTCAATTAGTACCATTTTACAAAGCCAATAGGCACATCATTAGCCTTATATTCCTTGATATCACAGAAGATGATTATGTTTCCAGTATTCTGTGTTTTTTTCTGAAATTGTTTTAAGTGCAGAGAATTAAGTTAATCATAATTCTCAGGACAACACATCATTAACATGATTGCAAAATACCACACGTATTTTCGCCTTTTTAAATTTATGATTTCCTTTTTCCCCTCTCTAGAGATATACAAGGTAATAGATTTAATATTTTAAATTGCATATGTGTACATCACTTAAATATACACATATATCTATATTAGTATATTTATATATTTAGTGCTTTGTGTGTTGTGTTCTTGTGCTTCATTGTTTATATAAAATTACATATTGGCAATGTCATATATCTTATTTTGTTTTCTTTTATTAGTTGGTGCAAAGTTTTAAAAGGCATAGCAATACATGTTATTCTTCAAATACATTTATATGTTTCCCTAATGATAAATATTTAGATTAATTTTGATTCTACGTCCCTTCTACCATAAACAACACTGGTAAGGATCCTCAGACATTTTGACATTAACTCTCAGTGTTTTACAGACTCCTCTTGCTCTAGCCATATCTAAAATTCTGAGTGTTATCATGAAGGCACTCATTTTTCTAGGTTAATCTTCTATTCTCACTATGAAGGATCTCAGCAGTCTGTCTGATTTCCTCCAATAGCTTGAACTGGGAGTGATAGTTGTAATGTGCCAAGAAATGACAGATCTCTTGTCCAGCAGATCTTTCTCAGAGCCTCATTTAGGTATGTCCACAAAGTCCAAAGTTAAATTTATGATTTACCTCCTAAATCATAATTCCCTATTTCCTATTTTTTCCTATTTATTTAGGTGGCATCAGGGTCAGTTATTAAAGTCAGAATCTTCTAGATGATCATCCTTTATTCCTTTCCCTTCCTTCTCTCAAATATTAAATCAATAGGTGAGACCAGTAGATTCCACACCTAAATATCTATACAGTTGTCTTCATTTCTATTGTATCTGCTGTAGTTCCCTATTTCTGGTAAACTTATCTTTCCCAATTTAGCTGGATAAATTTACTCAATCAATCCTTCAGACTTAAGTAGACCTCAAGGATTTTTTTTTTTTTTTTTATCAAGTGAAAACTACATTCCCCTGTTAACCTCTAGCAAAGCACTTTGTGTTTTCCAATACATTCATTGTCAATTTTTGAAACTAGGCACTTATCTCTAAAAGTATTCATTTAATTTCTATTTCATCTTCTCTGAACTAACCAAAATTGTAACTTTTTGTTGATGGGCTATATTACCTGGTACAAAATTGTCGATCAAATGTTAACTGAGCTTCTAACAGATTTCAGGCATCATTCTTAGCACCTTAGAGATAGCAGGAAACTAAACAGAAAAGAAGTCTGCTCTCAAGGGAGAGACGATCTATACTAATAAAAGGGTAATATGCTAATTAGACTGGACATCTGTTGGACATCCATCTGGATGTCCTTCCAGACAAAGCCACGGTGGCGGGGGCTGAAGCAGAGGTGGTTAGGAGTGACCAAGCCGGCAGGGGAGGGCAGTTAGGGGTGATTAGGCAGGCAGGTGAGTGGTTAGGAGCCAGCGGTCCCGGATTGCGAGAGGGCAGTTGGACTTCCCTTGAGAGGTCCTGGATTGGAGAGGCTACAGGCTGGGCTGAGAGACCCTCCCCCCCATGCACGAATGTTGTGCACTGGGCCACTAGTTAAATATAATAAGTTAAAAAAAGAAATGTAGCATAGGCTTTTAGAGCACTGACTCTGAAACTGTAATGTCTAGATTCAAATCACAGTTCAAACATTTCTTAGCTCAGTGATGATTTTTGCACATTAGTTATTCATTAAACATGGATAATAGAACTTACTTCATAAGTTTATTATAAAAATTAAATAACATTTATAAAGAACTGGGAACAATATCTTGCATATAGTAAGCACCATATAAGTTTGTTAAATAACATTTATATGTTATATTGTAATATATATCAGGTTAAGGAAGACTAACCATAGAAGATGGAGAGCTAGGTGGCAATTTTTCATAGGGAAGTCAGATAGACTAAAGTGACATATGAGCAATAAGTTGAAGAAGGATCCAAATAAATTTTTTTTGATGAATTAAAGGATAATTTATAGCACTTTAAGAATATTCCAAGATTTGGGTAAGATAATGTAAAAAGTGAACTTGTCACACAAAAAATAATAAACATACAGGACTTAGTACTTGTTAAATAAAAATAACAGATAATCTTAATGGATAAAGAATAAGATTCTGCATGAATATAAAGTATAATGCTGCCTTACTCGCCTATCCACCACTGGCCCAGTGGAACATGGGACAGGTGAGGAGAATAAACCACTCCCCCTATGAGGGAGCTGTAATTCAGTGCTCTCACAGTGAGAAACTATTTTTTGTTAAGGTAAGGAAATGGCCTGAGAGAGAAGGGTGAGCTGGTCAGGATAACTGTTAAAACAAATAAAAATCCATTTTCTTAAAGTTATGACTTTATTTGTGAAAAATAAAAGCATTTTCTTACCTTGGCATTCCTATTACAAAATTGGTATTAAAATTAATATTTAAATTTTCTAGGATACTTTAGTAAATTACATAAATTCATTATTAATCACCGTTTCGCATTTTTCCTATGTGGGTGAATGTCTTAAACATAATTGGTTCTGAAAAGAATTATGAGGAGGAGGAAGAAAAGGAGGAGGAGGATTGAAGTGATAGCATGGAAAATCTCAAGGAATCTAAAGAGAAGGGGGAAGAAGAAAAGTTAGCTTGAGGCTCCCATACGGCTTGAATTCCTTTGCCAATATGTTGCTGTTTTTCTTTGTGAAGTGCTACACTAATGAATTCTCAAAAACAAAATCTCTATCCATCACTCTATAGTACATAATCCTTGATGTGGAAGAATAGGCAATTTCTGTTCTATATCCAGAAGTTGTTGCTGAAAGAAGATAAGGGTATTAAAACTGATATTACCTTTCATCTCACTGGGCAGAGACCATGTCTTTTCTATTGTCGACTCAGCACTGAGTGATAAATACACTCTTGCAATATATGAAGAATGGATTTTTCTCTGTTCAAATCCTTTGCTCATTAAACAAACCTCTCTGGTGCAACGTTTTTCAATAAACAGTTAATAAAATGTATCTGCCTTTATAAATTCACTTATAAAAATTATTAGACATCTGCTGACAATAGAATCAGTCTTTCTCAAACATTTCATTTACTAAATATAGATTTATAGGGAGAAAGCAAGAGAATAGACAATTTCTTTTTATAAACAATGTCACATAATAGATAAATCAGAAAGCAAAAATTGACATTTTAAATCTCACTGGCCATTGCAAATATAATAAAGCACCTCCATTCACCTCCCACAATATTTGGAAATCATATTTTGAATGCCTCTCACCAGTCCAGTTGAAAGTAGAAATGATTTTTTAATGCTATTTTTAACTTCCCAGAGATTACTTCACAGGAAGAATAAAGTGTCACCAAAAATAAAAGAAAGAAAATATCTTATTTCTTTGGAATGTCATTGTTACAAGATAGCAAGGAGCTAGAAAAATTCCTGGACACGTGAAATAGAGAAACAGAGGCAAGGAAATTAAACAAGGCTAATTTGGGAAGCTTTCAGCCAGCAAGTAGCAAGACCTCATTTTCCCCAATTAAGAAACTTGCCAGCAAATGGTTAATACCTCCCCTCTCTCTATTTTATTGGTTTCTCTATTCACATGCTAATACTGTACTTTTTAAATTACAGGTGCTATTTTAATTGATTGCAATAGCTGGTTTGATTAATCTCTCTTCCCACATTGATTTTTAAAGGAATTTTGTCACTGCTCATAACTGTTTGTTTTTCCACATGACCTTTAGAATCAATTTATCTATTTCCATACCCTCAAAAAAAGCTGATATTGTTACTGGGATGGCATTAAATTTTATTGGCTTAAGGCAAATTAACATATCTCTGATATTGTATCAACTTATCCTCTCTTTTTGTTTAAGTCCACTTCTGGATCCTTCAGGAATATTTTATAGTTTTTCTTCATTTAGATTCTGTACCTTTCTGATAAGCATGTTCATGAAACTATTGTACTACCTTAGGATACCACCTTTTGATTGTGATGGATCCTTGCATAAATTATACCTTCTAATTTGCTATTGATTTTATATATAAGAACCATGTTAAATCCTCCAGAGAAACAGAACCAGCAAGATATGTACACATAGAGATTTTAAAGAATTGACTCACATGATAATGAAAGCTCACAAACCCAAAATCTGTTGGATAGACTGGCAACACCAGGAAGAGCTGCTGTTGCAGCTTGAGTTTCAAGGCAGTCTTCTGGCAGAATTCCATCTTCCTCAGGGGAGGTCAGACTTTTTCTATGAAGTCCATTAACTGGAGCATAGAGATAATCTGATTTGTTCAAAATCCACTGACTTAATATTAACTTCATCTAAAAGATACTTTCACAAAATATCTAGAATTGTTAGACCAAATATCTAAGTTGATACATAAAACTAACCATCACAAAAACCTTTGATTTTAAAATATTAGTTTTATATTGTTACTTATTCAGTTGTATACCCCTCTCTGTTTTGTTACTTCCCAACCTACGCTCTCTGTTTTCACCATTTTCTCATTTTCTTTGATTTTTTGCAGCTTTCCAGATAAACTATAATAGCATTTGCAAACAGAAGTCGTTTTACCTTTTTTTTTCTTTTTCTCATGACTCCAATTATTTTCTTTTATTCAATTTTATTTTTAATATACTCAACATAATATTAAAAATTATGGCAATAATGAGTCTCATTTCCCTTTTCTCTACATTTTAATAGAAACTCGTTCAGCACATCCCACTATTTAAGATATGGATTAATCATATTTGAAAATCACTGAGTCAATTATTCTTCTCATTGGGTGTTTTTATTAGAAAAAGATATTCAATTTTGTGTTGAACTTTCCTTGGAAATAACATGACTTTTTTCTCCTTATATCTATTTAAAACATGAATTATATTAATAAAGTTTTGCATTGTGTTCTATCCTTGGAATACTAAAAAAGTCTTATTTAGTCATTATTTATTAATTGAATGTGTTTTTCCTCTAATGGCTAATATTATTTTATTTCAAACTAGAGGCACAGTGTACAAAATTTGTGCACAGGGGGAAGGTAAAAGTCCCTCAGCCCAGCCTGCACCCTTTTCAATCTGGGACCCCTCGAGGGATATCCGACTATACATTACAGTCAGATATTTCTCTTACAATACAGAGCTGCTGGTCCAACTGCTCGCCTGCCTGCCTACATGATTGTCCCTAATGGCTTCTGTCTGCCAGCTCAGTCACCCCCTAACCACTCCATTTCCAGCTTGATTGAGACCTAACTGCTCCCCTGCCAGCCTGATTGCCCCTAACTGTCCTCTTCAACAGGCCTGCTCACACCCAACTGCCCTCCCCTGCTGTCCTGATTACCCCTAACTGCCCTCCCCTACTGGCCTGATCGCCCACAACTGTCCTGCCCTGCTGGCCATCTTATGTCAGCCATCTTGTGTCCACAGGGGTGCAGCCATCTTTGACCACATGGGGCAGCCACATCTGTGTTGGAGTGATAGTCAATTTGCATATTACCTCTTTATTAGATAGGCTATCTGTGTCAGTATTTGCATAAATAAGAATTGTCTGCAGTTATCCTTTAAGTGAAATATTGATGTTTGACCTAAGCATTTGTTAAGATCCATTTGAAATCAGAAACCATTCAGCATATTTAAAACCAAATGTATTTCATGTATAATTAGTTGTACGATTTGCAAGGATGAGAGGAACAAAAGAGATGAAGGTAACAATTATTAAGAATAACTTATTACTGCAAACCAGTAAATAATGTTACTGCAAGCTCTGTGTCACAATCTTAACAGCTGTTGTTGATGTCAAGTTGCCTGATGTGGAATCCATAAGCATCCAATTCAGGTCACTGATGCTGTTGCTGGGAACCACACTGCCTGGGCAGGAAATAGGCGAAAAACATTCCCAGGCTACGGTTACTGGCTGCAGCTGTATCTGCCACTCACCACGTTCAACACTGATGTTGCTTCTACTGTTCTTGAAGTCAGAAAACCATGAAGAAAAAAAGGAGAATCACTTCCCCATATCTCATTCTACCACCTTTTGCACTAGCACATCCCATTGTATAGCCGACCTATTTGGTATGGGTGTCTGGGAACTGTGGTTTGTGGAGCCCCAGACGCTGAGCTACAGAACAGATCACAGAAGAGCTGAAAACTTGCAGAGAAATTTCTGCGAAAGTTTACTGGAATTTGGAAATGTTCAAATTAACTAATATAATTTAAGTAACATTGTCATATATGACATTTGAAGCATCATCTAAGCTAGGGGTGTCGAACTCAATCAGAGAAGGGGCCAAAATCTAAAATCCAGCCTAAATCGCGGGCCGAATGGTTTACTGAACAGTCATAAACTGTCATTGTGATGGAAACGCAGCGGAGTGCAGTGATGACAGCGCAGTGCGGGCCACATTGCAAGGCCTGGCGGGACGGATTTGGCCCGCGGGCCTTGTGTTTGACACATGTGATCTAAGCCAATGCTTATTTAAGGGTAGCTCTAAAATAATATTCTCATTTTGAGGATATAAAAACTGAATGTTTAAAACTTTTTCTTGGGGCCAGATATGGGAAATTATATTTTTTGGAGAAATTTGTCTATTTCAAATTTGTTGAAATCAAACCAATCTAGATGCCCTATATCATATTTTGGCATCAGAAAATCATTTTAAGTAAATCATTCACCACTGTGCCCCTACATATTTAGGAAAGCAATGGGAAGAAAACTTGGGGATTTTTCCCTATTTAATTTATCAGACGAATAACAACTTTATACTCAGGTGAAAAATTAAGCCAATTTCATTAAGGGAAAAAAAGCAATAGAAAGAAATCCACAATTAACAATGGGTTTGAGGTGATTGGCTAGTAATTTGGTCATGGGAGGAGTAGCAAGGAAATAAGAACCTGCCACCTCATACCTTAAGCCAAGGAAATTGTAGATGAATAGGAAGGTAATATATAAAAGAGATGAGGTGAGGGAGAGACGGAGAATAGATAATGATTCAGGTAAATATTATTTCCTTTGGTCTATTTAAGGGAAAAGAAGTAGAAACTTATCTACCTTTAAAAATGTAGATTATCCTTTTACAAATTGGAAGATGTAAATAAAGGATTATTTGTTGCAAAATGTTCTAAAAGCAGGTTTAGTAGTTTTCATTTTAGAGAAAATAACACTATTTTAAAAGAAGAAGAAAAAAATTGCAAAGAGCATTTAAAGCTGTAGGACTTTGCCTACTGGGTCTTATTTTGTGTTTGGGGGAAACATAACCTGTTAAAAATGATCTTGATAGGCTGTCTTTGTGATGGAAACTTCTGGGATTGATTTAAAAGTTTAAATTATATAGGAAGTTGGGGCAACTTGGAAATTTGTCTCTTGGACAGACATGGGATTTTTTAAAAAATATTTGTTTAATTGACTCATTCAAGAAGTAAAAATACTGCAAAATTTACATTGGCAACTTTGAAAGACAGCAAGTCACAGAAAATCCTATCTAATAAAGAGGGACTATGCTAATTAACCCCATGCCATTGCAAAGATGGGAGTGCCCACAGTCAATAAAGAGAGAATATGGTAATTGACTGCCCTGCCCTCAAATATGGCAGTGCCCCCAACCAATAAGGAAGGAATATACTAATTAACTGCCCCACTTTTAAAGAATGCAGCACCCACAGCCACAAGATGGCGGCACCCAGTCCCCTCAGCCCCATCGGGGTGGCAGGTGTGCAGCAAGGTGGGGCCCATCCCCAGGCCAGGCCCAGCTGCTCCATGCACCTGCCTCCAGAGTCTCCCAGCCCCCTCAGCCTCCCAGCCACCTAGGGCCAGCCCAAGGTACAGGTAAGCCTCAGATGTCATCTGCCCAGCCACCCAGGGCCAGCCTGAGGCATAGGCAAGCCTTGGATAGTGGCTGCCTAGCCACACAGGGCTGCCCAAGGCTCAGGTAACCTGGGTTGGCTGAGGCATGTGCTGCCAGCAGTGGCAGCAGCAGAGGTGTGATGGGGGGTTGCCTTCCCCTGATCTCTGAGTCGCCTCCTCCCCTGAGGACTTCTGGGCTGTGAGAGGGAGCAGGCTGGGCTGAGGGACGCCCTTTCAAGTGCATAAATTTTCATGCACCGGGCCTCTAGTACTAAGTACTTTAATTTTTTAACATGTATCCTGAAGTAATAATCTATATGGTAAAATACAGTATCTTGAATTAGATATATGTCTTGCAAAGAGTCATGAAAAAGAAAATTAGAACAAAAAGAAGCAATGACAAGAAGGGATATACTTGATAAATTATGCATAAGCACTACATATTATTGTACTTGTGTTGATAAAATCACCTTTAAAAGAATATAAAATCTCAGAGATAAACAAAACTAAAATATCAAAGTGTAGCTGAAAAATATGGGTTTTAAATGTATATTAATCAGTCATATTCAGTTACTGGCTTTTAAGCCATGTGGCATTTAGATCAACTTAACTGTTCCCTATTTATTTGAAATTTCCCATTTTATAATAAGATATATTTACTCTGCAATGAACAAGCAGATGTTTTGGTTTTGTTTTGTTTTTCCCAGAAACCATTTTACATTGGGTGTTATTTCAATTTCAGTCTGTCTCTTCTCTACCATTTTCCAAAAGAAACTTGGAATCAGGTCATTTCTTTTGAGGCATATTTTTCTTTATCAACCTCTAATTGTTGCTCTTTGCACAATGCCCAGATGATTCCCCTTTTATAATGTGGCATACTGTAAAATAAAAATAAAAAACGCACAGGCCTGAAGAAAGTCATTGACAGCAACTTTAAAGAAAAGGAACAAGAGGGTCCAGAAAGGGCAGGGCAGGTGGTCATTCATAATCTTCAGTATTGGTATGAACTGATTCTAATTCTTCTGAGAAATCACCAGAGATTACACCAGAAGCACTGTAGTCCCATGAATTTACAACTGGCAGCATCCGAGATGAGAAAAGATTTGAAAACAGATACTATCTGTTTAAATGTATTTTTAATTCAAATGAAGCTTTCTGCACTCATTGTAATGTGAGAATATGATCATTTTTCTTTATATATTCAGATCATGATTCACCTTGAAAAAGCTGTGGAGTCAAAAGTCTGGCAAAGAATAAAGACAAACTAGTACAGAATATGACAGCTACAGATGGGACTGGTGATGTGGAGAAATGAAATAAATGATTTGCCTCATTAATTTTGTTCTGTGATTCTTGTCTTAGTATATTGGACCTATTTTCATAAAAAGAAATTAAATGTGCAAAGAGTTTTTAATTCCAACCTATTTCACTAGTTAAAATTATAGTTATAATCTCTTCAGCTTTTTTTCTACAAATTTAAATTTCCAGAATTTGGGATCTATTATTCCATTAAACCCTTGTTTTTAGTGGCATTTTCAAAAGTAATATCTGTGGAACCCAGGTGAACATTTATGGGCATTTTTTAGTAAGCTATAAACTGAACAGAGATGTTCACAGAACAAGCAAAGGGAAAATTATTTTACAGCAGTGTAATATTTTAGATTATAAAGTGAATCACTGAAATAATATATAAAGGCTCTTATAGCAGAGAAAACTAAAAACAGCCTTATATTTCTAATACTATAATATTTTTTCTGGAGGATAATTTGACACAGAGAGAGTACAATTAAGTGCAAATAAATAAGAATAATTCCATGCTTTGCATACTAATTTTTATATATTCAAGGAGGTTTGTTGTAAAGAATCAGACCTAGTTTTTATTTTCCACAAAAGGATTTTATGAAAACCTGTGATTTACACATTTATTTGTATATATTCACCTAGTGGCTTTTGATCTCTATTATATGGTAGGCATGGTTGATGCTGTTGGAGCAGCATCATGAAGAAAACACTTCCTCCTTGCTGGCTGATAAAAATACCCTGTGCTATCATCCCAATCACTGCTCTCTGCTTTTTCTTTTTTTGAATACTAGGATTCTGTGGAATGTTTTACTTGGAAAAGAGATTCTAACTTTTCATGAAGTTTGAAAAACATACATTTAAGTCTTTCAAGGAGAATCTCTAAGATATTTCATAGTAGAAACAGTTGACATATAAAAATATATAAACATTTGAACTTCTGTACCTATTGTAGTTACTGCTGAATTTTAAGTTTTGGATGGGGCTATAGAGGGGGGTTGAAATAATCAAACTTCATATCAATTTTATCATCTTTCAAAAGTTCTTGGGTTATGTGAAAAGATGAGAAGTGGAGAAAACACCCCATGGTTTGACAAATGCAATTACAGGGTTGAAACATGGGCTACAAATGAGTTTGTGTTTAGTCACTAGAATTATACTGCATGATTAAGAGAGTAATGTTTTGTAATTGCTGGGAAATATAATAGCAGGAGCAAGCAAAATGCCAGGCTTCACATCAACAGGTCAACAGACTGATGTCCAATGGTCAGTACGAATATTGTGTGTGTGTGTGTGTGTGTGTGTGTGTGTGTGTGTGTGTGTGTATGTGTGTGTAACTAAGGAAAAGGCAGCTGAGTTACAAAAATGGGTCACTGACTGAAAGAAACAGAATCTGGTAAGAGAGGCAAGTGAAATAAAGATCCCCTGGAGCAGTAGCAGGAGAATATAAATCCCTTAGCATGTGCAATAATCTTGCAGTAGAATATGGGTTATAGGCTTGACACTGAAGTTACTAATGGTTGAGTCAAAACTTGAGGGATAAGTCACAGTTTGTGAATTGGCATTGGGGCAGCAAAAGGTAGTATGGGGAACAGAATGGAAGGAGGAGGAGGCAAGTTCAATTGATGGAAATGACACATGCAAAGCAAATATCAAAGAGTGCAGAGATTATTCAGGTAAGTATATGTTATAAAAATAGTGAAAAACAAGATGGCACTCACTCTCTCTTGCTCATAGTACACTCATAAACTGTCCAGCTTCTAAAATTTACATACTAGGTAAATGGGTAGATTTAATTAGGCAATCGAATGTTATTTTACAGCAACCTGGACATATGCATTAATTTACTGTTCACAAATATGTATAAATATGTCAATGTTGTAGAGCGCACTGAAAGTTATTCTGCTACACTTTTTTTTCTTTTGTTTTGTTAATTCTCACTCCAGAATATTTCTCCATTGATTTTTAGAGAGCGTGGAAGGGAAGAGGGGAGGAAGAGAATGAGAAACATTGATGTGAGAGACACTCATTCGCTGTCTTCTGCATGCATGCCAAAAGGCCTAGGATGGAACCTGCAACCAAGGTCTGTGCCTTCACTGGGAATCAAACCCAAGACCCTTTGGTGCTTAAACCATTGCTCTAGTCTAAACCTTAGCCACACCAGCCAGGGCTTGCCACACTTTCAATGGCACTTCTTTTTTTTTTCTTTTTTTTAAATATATTTTATTGATTCTTACAGAGAGGAAGGGAGAGAGATAGAGAGCTAGAAACGTCGATGAGAGAGAAACATCAACCAGCTGCCTCCTGCACACCCCCTACCGGGGATGTGTCCACAACCAATGTACATGCCCTTAACCGGAATCAAACCTGGGACCCTTCAGTCCGCAGACTGACGCTCTACCACTGAGCCAAACTGGTTTCGGCTCAATGGCACTTCTTTACGGCAATGGTTTTGTGTTTTGTTTTTTTTTTTTGGGGGGGGAGACACAAAAAACAAAAAAACAACTACTCAGCAGTCAACTGAAGCTTTTGTTTGTTTTTTGTTTTTGTTTGCTTTTTTGTTGTTCTTCTTTGATCCAATCTGTGTGCCATTTTTAAGTGCAAATCCTGAATTCTTTCCAGTGAAGATAGTCTAGGGTATCCTATCATTCATTTTTCAATTATTCTGTTGTTGCACCACAATGCTACAAGTTCTTTAACTTTATGATGATAATAAAACCACAGATGCATAATTAAATGTCCTCAAGCTTAAGCAAATTAAGTAAAAGAAAACCCCAGTGTTCTTTTCATCTGAGAAATATAAATGCACAGGCTTATGTGGAATTTGCATTCTTGCTTAGTACAGAACTATGGTTTATCATGCAATTATGCTGCCAGGTGGACAAAAAGCAATACTTTGTTATCTGTCACAGTCCATTCTCATTTTTAAAATTCTCAGTGTTTAGTTAAAGCAATTTGAGAGAAAAAAAATATAAAAACAGTAAGAATAGAAAGAGATGTCAGAAGAACTTCAAATGCCCTATATGATTAAAAAAAAGGCAAGCTAAAAATTGAGAAAGAAAATAAATTACTTAAAATGTACAGTAGAAAAGTTAATTAGAGAAACACTTATTGAGTCCTTATGCTGTTCACTTGAGACACTATCAATAAGGTGTAATCCTCATCAAATTTATAATTCAATAAGGGAAACAGAAGTTGAGAGTTTACATCAAAATGCTAATTATTAATCAAGGTATCCCCAGATACACTGGCAGATTAGAGAGAAGCCTATCACCTCATAGATGACAGGGAAGATTTCATGTGAATAAAGGAGAGCCTGAGGGACTTAATGAGGGAATAACATTTTAAGGAGTTAAGACACTTTCATAAAATAGTAAGACCAGTTCTACCATCTGATAGTACAGATATGGCACATCTCTTCTTTTTCTAGGAATGATAAAAGCCTGACTTTGTTTTTTAGCTGCTTTTTTTATTATTCATCTGAAGGTATTAAGTGATTTTTTTAAAAATTACTTTTTATTTTCCTTTTACTTTTGGCAGGGGGATGCAAACCAATTATGTTGACAAAGCCCTGTGTCAATTTATTATCATTCTCTCTTTGAAGATAAATTCCACAATTTTACCACATAATTACATTTAGACATTTTCTCTTTCAAGGTCATTTATTTTATGATTTGTGTTTCTGGTTCTTTCTTATTCCACAGATATCACAGGACACATTGATTAATACATAAAAACTGTTTTATGGTTACCAAAACTAGAAGAGTATGATACGATACTTGTCAGTACTAGGGCTTGAGAGTTCATGTTGTTTGGAGACACTCTAAAGTTGTGTTGATTGAATCACAATTCAATCATTAACATTACATGCCAGAAATAGTGTCTATTGCTCTTATAAGCTTCTATTGACTACTTCAAGGTTAGAAATAAGATGATATGCCTCATCTCTACCAGGTTTGCCAACAGGACCAATCTAGGACTATCTTTTTATTTTCTTTGTAAATCAATATGTGTTTGAATGCACTTGACCACTGAGGAAGACACATTCATTATTACCTACAAGTATAGATTTATATTATATAGAAAACATATACTATGCTAGTTTTCATAGAGGGCATTTAGGCATCAAATACACAAATGAAGTGCAAATCTTGGGTGAAACATGAATTCTTATTGCATTTTGTCAATAGTCACATGGTTATGAATTGTAAGAGGACTTACCAAAAGTACTTTGCATATTTTACTATAATTCTGAGTAATTTTGCAGAAAAGGCCAACCTATCTATTTATCCTTATTTCTAATCCCTATAGATTTATTATTAAGTTTTCCTACTGAATTTTTAGCTCATACTTAAGAGTTTTCACAAGCTGTATTTTCTGAATTATACAGTGCTGATTTGAGCAAGAAACTAACCAAACAGTATTTATTTATAGATTATATTAATATAATTTGTGAAATTTATGTTTATATATAGCTAAAGAATAAAAATAAGGGTTATTTTTCTTATATACATTAGAAAATATAACTTTGACTATGATAAATCCATTTTATTTAGTCTAGAGAATTAATTATCATGCTGATTATTTTGGTATAGTTAAAAGTCTACATTCATGAAGTTGTCAGCTACTAGACTTGAAAGAATCTTGGAAATCCTGACTCAATTCCAAAGAATGAAAAGAATCTCTTTATAGTGACAATGTCAGCAAACTTGAGAAACCTGCCTATGTCTATTCTCTTAAATATTAATAGTCAAAAATACATGGCAAGGCTCTTAATGAGGTTATTTTTCTTTTGAACTTTCTTCAAGAATACTCAGGCAGGGACTTATAGACAGTTGTAAGGGAAGAGCAGAAACCATCTGTCCATAATGAGATTGAAAAATTCTGGTTATTATAATATACTGAAAATTTTAAAAAGAGTCTGGAATTCTCTACTGAGGCAATGATCAATTTTTAAAGAGTAATTCAGTGATAACTCTGACAGTAAAAATGTATTATGAATAGTGAGATATTGATGGATCTTCAGGGACTTCTCATTCATCTCATAAATGTTTGTTGTGCTTGTCATAAATTGACAAGAAATTATAAAATAAATTTATAAATCAACTAGAGGCCTGGTGAACAAAAAATAATGTACTTGAGGGAGAAGGGGGGAATTCCCTCAGCCTGACTTGCACCTTCTCACAATCCCTAGTCCTGGCCTGAGATTAGGGTCTATCAGGGCTTCCTTCCCCCTGCTGCAGGAAGCTGTCTCCACCCTCACCACTGCCACTGCTTTCTGCTGGAAAACAAATCAGTTTCACTAAAAAAGAGATGTTGACAGGAAGCCAGGAAGGCTGGTCAACAACCTTAATTGCTCTAACCTTTAGTTGACATATTGTTAGCTGAAGCAGCCTCCACCTTGTTTGTCCCCGTGTAAGTTTCTGTTATTTCCTGCCCAAGGGCTACATGTAAATTTCTGTTTATGTTTCCTAAGATGTTTTCCCCAAAGCCTCAATAGAAGGGGATGACAGGGCCAGTGCAGTAGTAGTTCTCCCTCTGGAGTTTGACTACCGCCTGGCCCCTCATATTGCCAAGTTGAATGTCTTCAAGTCTCAAGTCTCTTCATTTGTGTGCGGCCCTTCTCCAGAATCTGAACCCTGAATTGGAACTCTTTCCACACGGGCCATGAAAAAGATTCCTATAGCTTGCCATCTGTGTAGTGCTACCCCCCCTCTCCTGCCACCAGTGGCCTCCCTTTGCAGGTGATAGGCATGGGGTGAGATGGCTTGGCTGGCCTGGGCTTCCCTATTTCTTTGCTTGGGGGCGGGGCCAGCCTGCAAGGGGCCATCTGCTTACCTAATTGCTGCAGGGGCCATGGTGGTTCTGGCCTCTGGTCCTTCCAGTCTTTACACTTATGGTGGCTGGACTTTTATTGTATAGGATTTGATGATACCTATTGACAGTCTTTAAACATGAACACGATGTTGCTTTTATTCATTCTGAAAGGGGCACAACTGCTGAATTATTTTTTACAGACTGTTGGTATCTACTTAATCTAGGGACCCTATCTGAGTTTCTTCTTTTGATTTGTTAATACTTTCCAGAGTGAAAGTTTTGTACCTAGCACAGCAATCTGTATATTTTAATATATTTTAAAATACAGAAACTGCCAAGCATACATAAATATTTTGGTATCTCTACTTTTATAAAGTAATACTTTAAAAGTTGGTGTCAATTATTTATGCTGGAAATCTCAAAGGCAGTCTGGTGTGAAGAAATATAACAGTTTTATAATTATTTTGATTTTTTGAGTTCTTAAATTTGAATTTAAGAAAGCCAATATCATAAAGACTTAGATAATGCAAAACAGGATCATAAGTATCTAAAGCAACTTAAGTAATTGAAGTTAAATGATTTCAGTTTTAGTTTAAAGTAATAATATTTAAAGTGCACAAAAAGCAAGTAATAATGATTAATAACTATCTTGTATTTTAAAAAGAAAAAAGAAAAAAACCAACAACAGCCAACACAACAATACCTGTCCATTGTGAATGAGTCAAAATTATTTCTATTTTTCTAAGACTAGTAATATATGTGCTACAGAGTTTTAGTAGTTAGTTTTATGTGCCATGAGATGAAAAAGGTTAAAAATCACTGATCTATTAATTTTCTGTGGTGGAAAAAAAGTCAATTAAAATGGCCACAGATTCTTTGTGACTCGGTTTTTTTCTTACCTTTAATCTGGCCACAAGGTTTCAATGGCTGCATTACTGCAGGAAATCTGAGATAAGTCACAAAATGTTCTTCAGCTTCCATCTGAACTTCTTAAAATGCTGGCCCTTCGGTGGTAGGTACTCTTCCTGTGCCACCTCTTGTAGTTGTTTGTGGGGGATTTATGATTAGTTTTTGTCCTTAAGCTCCTGACAGCTTTGTGGAGATGATCCACAGGGCCAGGAGGCACTGGGGTTGCAGACAAACCCACTGATACCAACACGGACCTGGGCCCACGCCGCCGGATGGCACCAAACCAACCCCCACAATTCCCACGCAGAGTCCTTCAGAAAGAAAGGAAAATCCGAGCCTCCACCATCCATCATCCACGGCCCCTCAGACCATGGCCTCATCCAGAGCCCCAGGCAGCCAACTGCTGGCAACAAATGCCTCATCCAGTTGTGGTTTCATCACGCATGGGATCCAATGGCTTCTCCAACCCCCTCTCCCATGCAGAGAGCAAATTCAGAAAACAAATCGGCAACAGTGAGGCAAAGAGAGACCCAAGTTGCTCCGCAGTTTCACTTATGTTCCTTGCAGAGGGTCTCTGAGCTCATAGAAACAGGTGGTAGCTGGGGATTCGGAGCATCACCTTCCCAGCACCCTGGGTCCTGTGCCACCAGGGCACCTCCTCCATCAGAGTGACCGGCGTCCCTTCCTGAAGGAGGGGAGCCTGGGGGGTGGGGGGGTCAGCCACCCACAGAGCCCAGAGGAAGACCCTGGGGTCGGAGCCTGGGAAGACCCTGGGGTCGCGCTCTGCCTGAAGCACGTGGACTTGAGGTCCACTTGGGCGTGGATGCCACACGTTTCCATCACTTTGGCCTGAGAAAATGGATGTTTTCCTCCAAGATCTTTGAAGCATCGCTCCTTCTCACAACAGGCAGGCTGTAAAACTCTTCCAGCCTGAGGAATACCCCCTCCACCTGCCTGGCTCCAGAACACAGGTTCCCAAGAAGCTGTGGTGCACCCTCCACGTGATCTGCGTCTGCCCACATCAGGTGGGGGTGGTGGGGGGGAGGGGGGAAAGGAGAGGGGAATCCAGCAGGTGGAAACAACCTGGAGCTAGTCCCTGGGCGCTGGGCTGACAGCTCTGGCCAAGGCTAGCTGCATGCCCCTAGGCCATGCAATAGACTAGACTACCCTTAGAATATAATATGATAAACTCACTTTACTAAGCAAAAATAAAATCTAAGGGGATAATATCAGTAAAACGTGGTTCAGGTTCCGTTCTTGATCCAAGTTGTAGCTGCAATACCCTTTGTTAACTTGGAAAGATTTAAGTCAAGTCTCTTAGACTATAGCAGTTAGATAGAAAAGTTTCAAAAAATCTTAATTGTGTGCCCTCTCTTGGCCAGATGAAAGGTGTTCTGGGACATTAGGATGTCTCTTTGTCTTTATGAGTAGACACAAGGTCATCTAAAAGATTTAAGAATATAGTCCCGTAGCATCCTCACTCCCAAGACAGAGATCTTTCTCAAAGAAATGTATGACAGTAGCCTTTATCTTGGACGGTGAATCCCAGTAAGATCCCTGGGAAACTAACAACCATTTCTGAAAATGTGGTATTAGTAGCAACACCATCTGTCAGCTTGGACTGAAAAGGGTCAGACATAGTTCAAGATGGAAAGAAGTCCTTAGCCTTCCGCACACAGAAAGCATGCTGAAAGCTACTCACCTACACAAGCAGGCCATTTCTTTAGCAAGAAAAGAGGACTCACCTAGGAGAGGAATCTGGCTCCAGAACCTGTACTTGAGGGGCTCCCCTTAGGGCTGTGGTCAGCAAACTGTGGCACGTGAGCCACATGCAGCTCTTTGGCCCCTTGAATGTGGCTCTTCCACAAAATACCATGGCCTGGGTGAGTCTATTTTGAAGAAGTGGCATTAAAAGAAGTTTAAGTTTTTAAAAAATTGTCTCTCAAAAGAAAATTCAATCGTTGTATTGTTGATATTTGGCTCTGTGGACTAATGAGTTTGCCGATCACTGCCTTAGGGCAATGAATATACATCCAGGCATAAGGTGATGAGCTCCTGGTGAAACACATGGCACTGTTAAGGGTTTTTAAGAAGCTGTGTCTATTCCATGTGTTAGGAATATAAATGATGTTAGGCAAATGGTAGTTGGTTAAGTAGGACCAAAATTGGTAGCAATTGAGAGCTGGAATCTATTTCACCTCATTTTGAATCTGGGCTGGTCCGGTGAACTGCTTTAACAAAAAATGTGGTGGAAAAGACACCGTGTGACTTCCAAGTGTGGGCTATAAGAATCCTCTCAATATCACTGAGCCTCTTGGGACATGTACCTGTAGGACATTTCCTTTTGGAACTCAAATGCCAAACCGTAAAAAGCCCAAGCCATGTGTTTAGGCCAAGTATAATTGCTGCTGTGAACAAACTCATCTGAGATTCCAAATGAAAGGAAGTATGCCAGCCAAGTGAGTGAGCATTCAGGTGGAGCCTTTATTGTCTGCAGACCCAGCCAGTAACTGACTGCAATTGCCTGTAATTACCGTACCTCAGATGAGAACCCTTATCAAGTTTAGTGGATACACAGGTCTAAAGGATAATACATTGATGTTTTTAGCCTCCAAATTATGGAGTGGTTTGCTAAGTAGCAATGGATCAAGCAAAACAATAGGCAAAGTTATAGTAATCTGCTCAGAAAATATTTTGTATTCATATAATAGAAGGATTTTAAAATAAAGAGCAAGCTGTAGACATCTGGAGTTTATAACTGAACTTTATATATTGTTATGTTGTTTTCTTTAGTAATTATTATAAGTTGTTTAAATTTAAGGTTTAATAACCTCCTGTATTCAGCACATAAAGCATTTCCTCATATTTTGGCTTGGCTTACTTATGTAGTTCTGTAGGGATTTTGTATTTTCCTTGAGGAAAAAAAAAAGGGGGGAAGAAATATGCCGAACTCTAAGCTCTTTGCAGGTCAGAAGCAATTAATTCTACATTATTTATATTTTATTTCAAAACACCTTCAAGCTGATCCATACAATGGTAATCTTATCCAGAAATTTCTTACATAAGAATTAGAGCTCTGCATCTTCTAAGCTGCAATGTTAAAAGATGCATCTATTTTTCCAGTAATAATAGACATTGTTTTTAATTACACATTCTTAAAGAGTAGATAACTTATTAAAAGTTTTGACTAATAAGTAAATATAAGTTTCCCAAAGAAGGAAAGAGGGAAAGAGAAAAAAGAATAAGCAAAGAAAAGACACAGGAAGAGCTGTAAATATAAACAGATCATTGCAAAAAGGAGGCAAATAACCTTTCTTTTTTGAGAGCAATACTTTTATTTCTTTTTTCCCCTCATTTAAATAAGCAGAAACACACACAACCACACATGCACAAACACAGATTGGTAACCTCAGTATTATAATTTCAGCCATGGGTCAAATAAATATAGAACACAAATTGTTGTATTTCAGTAAAATTGACTGATTGGTTGCATCAGTGCCAGAACAGAAGGTCAAAATGGCATTGACAATCTCAAAGGCATCTTTATCCTGATATTGTCTGATCTAGTGTCTGCTCTTTATTTTAGTGGACATAAATTGTTGTTTCTCTTCTATGCTTGTTCTGACTTATTTGAGCACACAAGAAAACAAATAACACAAGATATAAGAAATTGGCAGCCAACCAGGTAGCAGTGTAAGCTTTGATAGAAGCTTTATTTTCAACACTATGAAACCATAATTTTGTGACAGGATAAAACAGAAGCAGAGGACTCAAAAGTGAAGAGAAATAATAATTCTTAAGATAAATTATTTTTCAAATAGGGTAAAGATAGTTGGATGATATAATCAAAATCACCAAAACCAAAACCAGGAAAAAAAGGATAGCTAAAAAATAGCCACACTAGAGTTGGAATCACAGACTGTCTTGGAGTCTTGGAATGGACTAAATGCAGTCCAGAGAGTCAGTGTGAGACAAAGCACAGATTCACTGACCCTGAATCAGGGATGGAGTGGGAGTTGAAGAGCAGAATTATGAAATGCACCCTGCAAGTTGAAGAATGTACACTGGAGTTTAATAGATCCATGAGATTCCAGGGATCAGGCTTAAACTGGCAGTCAGACAACTCCCAAGGGATCTTGGATTGGAGATGATGCAGGCTGGGCTGAGGAGCTCCCCCCCACCCCCCATGCATGAAATATTTAATTTTTTTAAATCCTCTATATCATTTATTATAGTATTACCAATCTTCTTTTACCTTTTGTCTTTGTTATTTTAGCAATTTGATCTATTTTAAATTTTATTATTATTATTAGATTATACCAAATTTTAAGTATAAAACACATAGATAATATCATTCATATTATCATTCTTTTTTATATCTAACAGTTTCTCTTTTTATCTGCAAACTGCCTCCAGTTAGCATATCCAAACTTCTCTGTATCAACATAGAATTTTAATATATCTTATTTATCGTAGATATTTTACAATTCTCATTTAATTATAATATATATTATTATTTCCGTGAAATAATAATTAAGAATGATATTAAATTCTATTTGAAAAAATAGGAAGTGACATTCAACCATTTAAAATTAATGAGTAGGTAAACAATCCTATTAGAGCTGTTAAATTGTTCAGTCAATTAATTGCTATTTTGCAAGTTGTTTTTTCCTAAATTGATCCTAACAAGGTGTCTCTTTAAAACACTGTATTTTCAATCATTGGTTTTAAGCAAGTCCCTTTCAGTGAATCATTTTTGCTTACGCTGTTATGCACACTCTATCAAAGCGAAAATTGAGTTATAGAGTTTTAGTAGCTTGCCCAAAGTAGCTTAGATAGTAGAAAGCAGATCTGGTTTTCATGTTTTTAAAACATTGCCCTTAATCATTACTGGATGCTGCCTCTCAGTTTATTAAAATTCGAATTTTTAAAAATTAATTCATTTCCATTTTCAATGGTTAGGGTTTTGGGCTTAAAGGGCATTGTGAAATTAAAGAATGTGTTGCTTACTAATGAGAGATTGTTCTTAGCCATACTGTGGGTCTTCACTGAGTAGGCAGATAGCTAGGATACATAAGATGAACCTGTTTGCTTGAAAAGCTAGCAACAGTTAACTAAGGATAACTAAGAGGACTAACATTGTTAGCTTTTATCCTAAAAGTGTCAAAGGGGCATTCTAATATGTATGTAAATGTAATGGCATCAATACCTTTTGACTTTAGAAATATCCACCTAAGAGCATTGTAGAAAAGGGAGGTGAGACTGGAGACAGGAAGGTCAAATGGGAGACCCTGATATATCTTACAATTAATAACGAGCCAACATGATGCTATTAGACATAGTGATGGGTAAGCATAACATATATTAGAAACAGAATACATAGAATTTCATAATTTATTGTAGCTAGATTGCAGGTAAAGTGGGAAAGTTATGATCTGAGTACATAAGTAAATAGCCCTTTTTACCATAAAGAAAGTAAATTGAGGTGGAATGATTCTTTTGGAAGAGGAGCTGATGAAGTCAGTTTTATAACTGTTAACTTTGATTGTGACTTATCAATGGAAATATGCACTAGATAATACCAGTATTATTCCGATTGGGCCGTGTGTGTGTGTGTGTGTGTGTGTGTGTGTGTGTGTTGAGAGAGAGAGAGAAAGAGAGAGACAGAGAGATCATTCTATATAAATACATGTTTTAGAATCATCAACATATATGTGGTAATTGAAGCGATGTATATGGATGAGAGTGCAAAAAAAGAATGTCAAGAAAAGATATAGGCCACAACATAACTTTGGAACACTCTAAAAAAGCAGAGAAGAAATAAAAATATTCTGTAACTTTGAAAATGGACAATCAAAAGAACAGATATCAACCTATGATAAAGTGGTAAGTTAAATGTCAAGCAATAAGAAGGACTTAATTTTTAGTTAGGACTCAGTTGATAAAATAAGAAAATGCCTAATGTGTACTGAACAACTGTATTAAATGTAGGAGAAAAGTCAAGTATGAGAGACACAGGCAAACGTTTAATGTGTTTCTTAGTAAATCATTGGTAATACTGAGAGTAATCACCATGGGAGGGTAGGACTAGATGTGGACTTCCTAGGAAATCTCAAGTTTCCTTTTTTATTCCATTGCTTAAGAAGAAACAGATTTTGAAATTTTTTCTTTAAGAGATAATTTTTAAAAATATTCAGATCATAAGAGCAGAATGGACAAGATAAATACTGGATAATTCAAAGCTACTGCATATTCCTCCTTTGTCCAAAGTCAGGAATACATGACTATGAAATTTCAATTCCATGTATTCCTAGGAAATATGTAGTTAACCAAAACAAAACAAAACAAAAAAATTAAAAAACAGTAAATAATTAAATGTGTAATAAGAAATAATTGCACTTTAAGTAAATTTGATAGAAAATAATATAAATGTACTTAATAGTAATTGTATTTTATATTAGTTAGGCCAGCAGGGGAGGGCAAGATCAGACCAGCAGGGAGGGCAGTTGGGGGCAAGCATATTGGCACAGGGGGCATTTGGGAGTGATCAGGCTGGCAGGAGGGAATTTGGGGGTGAGGAGGCTGGCAGTGAGGAGCAGTTGGGGGTGAGCAGGCTGGCAGGCAAGCAGGTGAGCAGTTAGGAGCCAGCATTCAAGAGAGATGTCCGACTGCCGATTTAGGCCCAATCCCTGTAAACCTGGAGTAGGATATTCTTTGTGTGGTCCCAGATTGGAGAGGGTACAGACCACACTGAGGGACACACCTCCCCCTGTGCACAAATTTCGTGCACTGGACCTCTAGTATAAGATATAAATGCATGTGTACATTTTCAATCTTAGGAATCTAACTTTATAAAAAGCATTGGGAAAGACATAAGCAACAAAGAAACACAGTTGTTATCATGTAATATTTTAAACATTTTTAACAAAATAACAATGTGTTATTTTTTGTGTGTTTTTTAAATATATTTTTATTGATTTCTGAGAGGAAGGGAGAGGGAGTGATAGAAACATCAATGATGAAAGAGAATCAATGATTGGCTGACTCCTGCATGCCCCATTCTGGGGATTGAGCCCGCAACATATGCCCTGACTAGGAATCTAACCTTAACTTTCTGGTTCATAGCTCAATGCTCAACCACTGAGCCACACTGGCCAGGCAGAATAACAATGCATTTTTGAATACACCATAACAAAGATTTCTTAGTTGAAAGTTAAAGAGAAAAAAATGAGTCTCCTTTTACTTGGATCATATGACATCAAAACTAGTGCTTCCAGAAACTATTCTACACTGTAATTTTGGGAAGAAGAAATAATGTCAGGTTGGTCTATATACCTTAGACACCCAAAGTGGGTTGAGAAAAATGAATGACTTGAAAACACTTCCCTTTCCCACAAAAGGCCTTGTAAACATGCTGGTAGTATAAATAACAAAGAGTTTCTATAAGTAGAAGGGTTGAGCAGAACATACCAAATTTGTCCACATAGCTTATTGTAAATCAGTGTGAAATAGAAATATGTGGGGCACAGTAGGCTGAGGAAACAGGTGACTCATGTAAGCAATCTTCCGTGTGTACAGCTGGGGATAAAAACACTGAAACAACGGAGCAATATTTCCACATGCGTTACACAAATTTTCTACTGTCTGTTATTTGAAAACCAAAACGTGCCTAATACAAAGCAAAAAGGGTATTTATTCTGTGAGTGCTGTGTATGACTGTCTCACATTCCTCAAGGGAAGGAAAGTTTTATCTCTGATCATTTGAGTCATTACAATTTTTGTATGAGCAAGATCTACGATTCCTGTGGTCTGATGTTATCGATCAAGTAGCTTTAGCAGCACAAAGAAGAGAGCGGCAACTTTGCCTGAAGCAAAGTTACAAATAGTGTCACAGAAGAGATGGCTACAGTGATAGTTTGTGAAGCATGAGCATAGTTCGCCAACAAATAAAATTAAGTATGGAGCACAGATGGCTGAGGAAAACATGACAATCAATACTTTATTTTTTGCAACATAATAATGTAGGCAAACTCTAATAGTGCTATGTTTAATAGTCCTTTCCTTCAAAATATAAATGCTATTTGTAATTGACAAAGGTGGGCTGTTTCCTCAGACTGAGTTATTCATCCATGAAATTATTTTGTACGAAAGATCATAGGTTAAAGATAAAACAAAATCAAATTAACAGATGGCCTCAAGAGCAATTATCATTCACCACCAATGCAATTACTATGTTTATTATAACTAATATTAATTACTAGGCATTATCTTAAGTGCTTAACATTGCTTATCTTATTTAATCATTAAAATACCTCAGTTCATTTGTTCTAGTCCTATATTCAATTTTACAGGTAAAGTAAAAATAGAATCAAACATCCATAAAAAATTAAAAACCCTGATAAAATAACAAAAGAAAAGAACTAGTGACAGTATGAATCAGGGCAACTTTTATAGTAATATTTTGTGGAAATATTGAAGATTTCAAAACTCTATATCCCAAAATTTGATTTTCAGCTCTTTACTACAGAGAAATACTTTCTCACATGTCCAAGGGTGAACATAACAGCAGTTTGTGATACATAAAATTGCAGAAAACATAAATGTCCATCAAAAAGTCAAATTAAAAATCAAGCCAAAAACTTGCTATGTGGCAGTAAAAATTAATGAATTAGAAATACATATAGCCATCTAAAGATATTTCACAAACCATACAGGGAAAAGAGTATATCACAAAAGATTAGCATGGATAGATCAATAGATCTCTAGCTGTAAAGATAAGATGGTGCTGTCCCTGTGAAGTTCAAAATGCATAGTTAAATAACATATTAAACAATCTATTTAAAATGCATGTGTAGAAGGTAAAACCCCAAAGAAAAGATGAGCTACCTTTAAAAGACTTGTGGTTATCTGAAGGAAGAGAACACAAGATATTGGTATTGTTTTATTCCTTGAGCTAGGATTTGGTAAATATGTTTCCTTTATAATTATGTTTTAGATTGTAAATATAAATTATAATCTTTTATAATTTACTATCATAATTAAAAAAAAACACCTAAATCTTAGAAAGGTTACATATATTTTAAAAGGCAGGTGTGGAGCAAGTAATGTATTCCATCTGTCACAGTCCACAAATTGTGTTTTCACCCACTAGGCAAAGACAAATATTAAATTTATTATTGTTGTCCTTCTGTGTTATCTTGATGCATTCTTTAAATACAAAATGCTGAACCGTCATCAAATTACTGATAATTTTCAAGTGCCAGCCAACTTAGATGTAAATTATTTAGTTAAGCAGTTAAGCCAGACATTTTACTTGACAATTCCAATTTGTTGGCAATGACAGCCAAGGTTTCTATAGCTGAGTGGCTATGCTAACAACAAAGTAGACTTCAAAATGAAGAATATTGCTAGGGAAAACAAGTTATATGAAATAATGATAAAAGGGACAATTCACCAAGAAGTCATAAAAATTCCATGTGTTTTTATTCTTAATAACAAAGCTCCATCTTACTCAAAAAGAAACCCAACAGAAAAAAAGATTTCAGATCCTGCCATGTGCCAGCAGCTTTGTTTTTTATTCAGGCCTCATAAGTTGATGCTCATAACATCCTTCTTAATGTTAAATCTATTTCTGAAGATGAGGATATGTAATATAATCAATCTTAAGCAATTTATCCAAGCCATATAGCAGATTCTGATTACCTATTCTCAAACATAGCAATCCATCTGCAATATCCACATTACTTTCTGCTTAGCCAACATATTTTATTTGTTTTCCTCTCGCTATTAGAATAGAGATACAGATGGTAATTAAAATGTAACAACAATCTTAAATATATAACCACTCCAATTGATTTAAAAAAAACTTCACTACAAAGTAATAAATAAGAAAATTTAATTATATAATTATATCTAAACTTATCTCAACTAAGAGAAATTTCACACCAGTTAGAGGCGAAACTAATATCTTAGATATATAATTTCACATTGATAGGCAGAATGTATGTACTTTGTAATCTAGCTAATTCTGAAGGATCAGAGCACCAGATGATAGAATTGTTTTACTGATGCATCAGTTATGAAAAACAAAATTTGGAATATTGTTTTTCTTTGAGAAAAGATTTTAGTCACTTATATAAAGACATTCTAACTCTCCAATGTATTAGATTATGTACCAAGGAGACAAAGGTGATCAGAACAGACACAATGAGCTCACAGCATATTAAGGAAGAAAAAAATGTGAAGACAAATTATAATAGAATATGATTTGAGTTACATAAAATTTGAACAATACATACTGTGGATAACAAAGAGGAAGTGATTAATTCTATATTTGAGCCTTAGGGAGGAAAGGTCTGAAAAGTCCATACTTAATCTGGGTAAAGAAATGGATTTTTAAATCCAAATGGAAAACAAGTGTTCAATGTGATTTAAATTCTAAATCCAGAAGTTAATATTTTAAAATTTTGGTATTAGTGTTCAAATATGTTTTCAACTATTAGTAAATTTATTAAATAGATTGCTTTTTAAAAGTATCTCTTCTTTAAATATTTCCTCTTATTAATACAGCCCTGACTCTGACTTTGACCAAGGCAAAATTTTTGTAAATGTAAATATCAAAAGGCTTATACTATTCATAAGCCTCAGTCCTTTTCTGGGTGAGATTCCCTATCAATTATTTAAATAATACACACTTGCCTTTAGAGCATATATGTCAAACTCAAAGGCTAACACGGGCCAAATAAACAAGGCTTAAGTATGTGGACCACAAAAAATCAGAAGTTTCATTTTTCATAGGTTTATTTTAATAGAGACATACTGAATACAAAGAGCTGGAATAAATGAGTAATCATTAACATAAAATAATAAAACATTTTAATAAAAATTAATATTTTTCTTGAACATTAACTTACCAGACACTGAATAACTGCACAAATTAATAAGCGTAATGAAAATAGATCTATTTTTCTTGTTCTCCAAAAGCAAAATATTTTCTATTGCAAACACTAAACAAGTCAGTACTAATGTTGTAGCAATTGTTGGCTAAAATACTCCCTGCTAGTATTAGTGGAGGGAAATGCTGTGCCTGCATTGAAGGCACTTAAGGGAAATGAATGCAACATGACGACAGTAATCAGTCATTGGCGAACATTGTAATTTGTTATTAATAACTAATGGCCTGGTGCATGAAATTTATGCACTGGGGGGGTTACCTCAGCCTAGCCTACACCCTCTCCCAATCCGGGACCTTTCGGGGGATGTCCAACTGCCGGTTTAGGCCTATCCATTGGGATCAGGCCTAAACCGGCAGTTGGACATACCTTGTGCAACACAGGATCACTGGCTCCTAACCACTCACCTGCCTGCCTGATCACCCCTAACTGCCTCTGCCTGCCTGCCTCATTGCCCCTAACCACTTGCCTGCCTGCCTCATTGCCCCTAACCACCTCTGCCTACCTGCCTCATTGCCCCTACACATTTCCCTGCCTGCATGATTGCCCCTAACCACTTGCCTGCTTGCCTAACAGCTGACAAAGGGGCATGGCCAGCCAGGGGAGGGGCCGTGGTCATCCTGGTCTAGGGTCGCTCTGGTCATTCCACTGTTTCAGTCACTGGGCTTTTATTATATAGGATTATATATAACAGGATAGTGTAAAAATTAAGTTACAAAATTTTTATTAAAACATTTCTTACAATGGTAAGATATGTACTCATATAATACCTTAATTAAAAAATAAAAAAACATATTTTTTATATACCATTATATTGATTGGGCCACAAAAATATTCGCTTTGGGCCACATGTGGCCAGTGGGCCACGAGTTTGACATGTTTGCTTTAGAGTCTATCTGAATAATTCTAAAAGTTTTCAATGGACATTGATAACCCAGCTACAGAGCTTATACCATTAAATATTGAATATTTGATATCATTATTTCACCGCTTTTATTTTTACTGCAGCCTTTTAGAAGAAATAATAATCATGCACCAAGCAGACAACACATACCACAATGAGGTATGATGTAAGACACATTCCACATTCTGCTTCAGAACAGCTTTACAGGATAAACTTTATTATAACTTTGCTGCATATATTTCCTCTTAAAAAGTTCATGATTGTCTTCTATGCAATACTCAATACATCTCCAGTGACAAAAGCAGAGTGTACCATAACATATGAATAATGCAGACTTGTAAAATTCTAAGAACTGATGTATTAGGGACATTGTTCATGTCTACCTGTTCCCTTGATACTTTTTTTCCCCACTTGATCCTTTCTGTGTTGACTTACTGTGGAGGCATATCTCACATTTACACTGATATGATTTTGTGTGAGTGCGGGCTTATTTTTAAAAAAATGTATATTCTATTAAAAATCAACTCATCGCATATTTTTCATTTGGAAAAAGAAAGACTTTGCCAGCAGCAAAATAGAAATACACTGAGCCAGCTGCTCTGTTTCAAAGATAGAAAATATTCCATGCAATCTTTGTAACTTCTGGAAAAATATGATTCAGACTTTTAAAATAGGTCTATAGTTAAATTAGCTTGACGATGACACTAGTGTCAGACGATTCTGAAAGAATAACCAAAGGTGAAGACATAATCATTTCACATAAGAAAGAAATTAGTAATTATATATGTGAGTTGTGGAGGGATTGAGCTAAAAAGGAAAAAAAAAAAAAAAGAACTCATGAGTATGGACAACACTGTGGTGATTGTGGGAGGAGAAGTGTGGGTGGAGATGAAAGACTGTATGGGGGGATAAATGGTGAGGAAATAATGTCTTTTGCTTTTTAATAATAAGATGGTAAGACATTAAAGAGAAAACTATGTAAAATATAAAAGAAATTTTAAAATTATGCACTTTTTTTTCTCGCACATTACATAGTAAAATATTAAGGCATATTCCAACAAACATGATTACATGAAACAATGCAAAAATATGAATTTTTATAAAATTGTATATTTTTTAAACTGAAAAATAAATTTGAAAAAATGAATACCAGTGAACTCAACAAGTGAAGTATTCTAGCAACTTGAAGAGACCAGCCATGTTTTCTTTGCTTCTCCATCTATTTTCTCTTTATGTACTAAGTGACCAGATATTTCATATCTACAGAAATAATCTTCATTAAACAGGATAATAGCTAACCCAATTTTATAACTTCTCCAAATTATTAGTTAAGAATCTCATCTAAGATTTTATAACTGAACAGGGGGTATAATCAAAAGATGTGGCTTACTTTATTCTTAATTTACACAGTAGATATTATTTTAAGTGGCTTCCATTTAATGGTTTTGCCAGAAAAACTCACCCTATGCATTCCCATTGAATACCAGCTAGGTTATCCATGGGACATTGAACTCTAGTGGCTTATTGTCCAGTCATCCATACATCCATGTTCTGCATCAACAGTTCCATCTCTTTATGTCATGTAGTTATTGTGACTACCTAACTTTTAATTAAATTTAATGGATTGACATTGGTTAATAAAATTATATAGTTTTCAATTATACATTATCTACTTATAGCATTGTGTGACTACCACCCAAAGTCAAATCTTTCATCCCTATATATCAAGCTCCTTTACTCCCTCTCTACCCCTTACCTCTGGTAACCACCAAAATATTGTCTGTGTCTGAGTCTTTGTTTTTCTTATTTGCTCATTTGTTGCTTTTGATTTTATATCCCACATGTGAGTGAAAATGAATTATTAATCCCCTATCCTGCAACCATTGAAAAATAGTTTAAAATACACTCAAATTAGAAATAAATGTAAAAATATTGCAGTTATTTTTTATATTAGAGATCTATCTACAAATAATTACATTCCAATTCCTTTGAAGTTCTCATTTACTCTAATTAAAATGAGAGTGAAGGTGACATAGGTTTTTATGGATAAAATACTCAAGAAATATCTAGAGGACAACCAAATGGACTCATGTGAAAAAAAAAGGCTTTGATTACCTCAAAATATTGGTCAAATAATGCATGTATGCACATGTGTGTGATTTATGTTATCATTTATGTTTGAATCCAAAATTCACTCCCTGTGAATTTTGGATCCAATGACTAAATCTCATTTGTCTTCATTCTCTCTGGAAATGTATTTCCTGTTATTGTATTTTTTTTCTATAAATTAGACTGTTTCTGAAAACAAGTGAATAAAAAAATAGGACACCACAGGAGGTGATGATTCACTTTGTGGAAGTTATGTAGTTAATAAATGTAATCCTATTACTCACCACAAATAATTTTGGAATAGTAATTCATCCAGCAACCAAATTAACTCTTCTAGTGCTCCTGCTTTAAATTGAGTACTTTATATTCTAGATGTGTCATTGGAGTCATTTTTCTTTGTAGCCTAACTTTAATATCAAGCCACATTTGATCATCCTTAGTCATGTAAATTGAACTGCATTTATTACTCATGGGTCAACATAAAAAGTAATGACTTAAGAAATTATGATATTTTTTTCAGGATGAGTAAACATTTATTTTGAAAAGAGCTGAATCACGATGAAATGTCCCTTTCATTTTAGTCTCTATTGCTCCCTCCTTTGTTTTTGTTTTTGTTTTTTTCTAATGTTGGAAATGGAGGGTATTTACTTTTTTTAAAAAGTTTTATTACTAAATATTTTTTTTCGTGTTTGGCAGATGAAAACTACTAACTGCAAATCCTACTGGCTGGAAGTGGGTGCAAATGACTAGTCTTCTGAAAGCAAGCAGGTGTAGGCCTGGCTCCTGAAGTACTCAGTAGGAAGCTGACATTTCAACATTAAAGTTCAATGCATTGGAGCATTGTTCTAGTCATAATAAACTGTCTAAATTGCAAAATCCTGGCAACACATTCTAGCCATTAAGCTGTATATCCCCTATTTTCAGTCTGGAAAGCTTCTTTTAATCCATAAAAAGATTTTCTCAGCTGAGAGAAATTGGAAACTAGAACAACAAACAATGAAAACAGGTCCGCTCATTTCCCAGCTGGAAAACATGACCACATACATTAGCATCTGATTACTTCTGAAAATGTTCGCCCATCACTGATTGATTTCAGAGAGGAAGGCAGAGAGAGAAGAGGAGGAGGAGGAGGAGGAGGAGGAGGAGGAGGAGGAGGAGGAGGAGGAGGAAGGAGAAAGGAGGAGGAAGAGGAGGAGAGAAATATCCATGATGAGCGAAAATCCTTGATTTGATGTTTCTGCACACCCACACTAGAGATTGAGCCTATAATCCTAATATGTATCCTGACTGGGAATCAAATCATGACCTCTTGGACATCTTGGTTCAACCACTGAGAAACACTGACCAGGCACTATCTAGATTTAATGTATTACTGCAGACTCATATTTCCATGCCTTTTCATCCAATTGTACTTTACAGAAGTTTTTTTTATTTATAATGTTCTAAGCATTGTATATTACATGTTACTCTAATATTATAATTCTCTTTTGAATGGGTTAAAAATAGTCACAGTAAAAGGATTACACAGAATAACATGATATCCTTTAAGCTAAAGCTGTTCAGGGTACCCAGTAAGTTTTTTTTTTTTTTTTTTTTTTTTTTTTATTTATTTATTTATTTATTTATTTATGTATTGCCAGTCTCATCAAGGATTCAATCAAGAATTCAGTATGTCCAGGGCCAGGGCTAATTTGCATTAGTTTCATTTTCACTCTGGTTTCAAAGATCTTAAAGAAATGACCTGTCATGTTTCTTGAACACCCTCTCTCGGTCAGGATTTCAACTTATAATCATCTGTCAACTGTATGGAATTTTATTCCATGTTTCCATTCTAACTCCCAGCTGCTTCAGCACTCGGCTAAAGTCCAGTGGGAGAAAATTAGCAGCTCTGCATTTCAGCTCTCCAGATTCCACACCATCAACGCAGCAATCTACACTATACTGGCTTATCTTCGCCCCAGCAGAGGCTTTCTGCATAGGTCAAGCCTGATCCTCAGTGCATGCCAAGGTCTGAAATTGCTCTCTGAGGAAAAATAAGGAAAGGGGTGTAGAGGAGACCTCCACTTAACTGAGAAGGGGTCTTTCTGTATAGTGTCTTCTGAAATAACATGAAAAAACGAGTAACTGTGTGTGTTTTTTCTAGATTAGGTAGTAGAAATAATGATCCACCACAGCTTTTCTACAATAATTGGATGCAGAAATATGTGTGATGGATATTGAAGTGGGTTCTGGTAAATATTTTAGAGATGCACCATGTAACGAAAAATGACATATCACAGCACTTGTCTTAAAATAAAACTTATTAGCAGACTAAGATCAAGAAATATTACTCAGGATGATGCAGAACTTTCTCAGTGCAATTACTTATTCTTTTAAAGGCTTAAAGAATATCAAGTCAGTGATAATTTAATCAGTTTGCTATGAAATAAATGCAAATTATTAAAATGCCTTTATGCCAAGTGGTGGTTATAAAAATGAGAAGTATATAATGTCATGATTTTCTTTGCTCACTAATTTAAATACTCTTATTTTTATGGCCCTTTAATCGCCTGCCTCCCCCAAACATTTATTAAATACCAACAATGATCTATATAAAAGAAAAATAACAGAAGATAAACAAGGGCCATTGGGATCCTAAAATTAATTTTTTTAATACAGTAGAGTCAGTAAAAAAACAAACACTTTTTAGGTCTAGTTGTTCAATTGGTAGATTAGAAACTATCAGCTATCAAGAGTTCTCAAATGCTTCTCGGGGAAACTCACAAATAGTTAGCTCTGCCATGTACCCCCCTCCTCTACCTCATTCTTCTTCTTCTCTTCCTCCTCCTGATCCTCCTTACCCTCTTCTTCCTCTTTCTCTTCTTCTTTTATAATTGATCTTTGAACCCTAATATTGAAAACTCAGGAAAAGAACAAAATGAAGCAAACACCATCCTCTACTTGCTCAGCTCAGAGGCTTTATTTAGCATTCCCTCATTCTTAGTTCAAATCAAAGTAAGACTAGTACTTAGTAGCTATTGAATAAATATTTCTTATATAAATAAATTAATCACATTCAGGAGGTACAGGGATAAAATAATTATTGAATGAATAAAAATATCACTTTACATTTGGAACCTCAGAAAATTATTTTTCACTTTAGGTCATGTAATATTATCAAAAATATTCTCAGTTATTCCTTTTTTATTGGAATAGAATGAAATATTTTTTACTCATGCTATTGAACATTCCTTTGTAATTTTGGTATAACCTAAGTATTAATTGCCCTTCAACATTTTATCTCTGATGGTTGTCTAAGTTATATTTCATGGCACATACCAACATTTGAAGTATTATTCATAGTAGATGAGTGTAACTTGCCATTTCAATAGTTTTATAGTTGAATGTGCACTTGTGCTTTTTCTATTTGTTTAATAAAAAGATTCTCATGAAAATATACTTTGCATGTAAGCATATCCTTTTATTTAATGTTATCTGTTTTACTCCATATTGAGTATTTGAGCCAAAAGGGGGAAAAAGATTAAATAGGAGGAAAATTATAAATTAATTTAAGCAAATTAAACTTCTGCTTATCAAAAGACTCCATTAATAAATTCTTAAGCCACAGATAGGAAAAATATTTGCAGTCCATATGCCAGATACAGTACTTGTATCGAGAATAAATAAGAATACTATAAGTCAGTAATAAAAAGTCAAGCAAATCAATAAAAATTGGAACATTTCTTAAATAGATATTTCACAAAGACAAAGAAGCTATTAGCACATTAAAATGTTCTCAATTTTATTAGTTGGTTAGGGAAACAAATGAGAATTCAAATGAATTACCATCAGATATTCCTGGAATGGTTACAATTTTATTTTATTTTTTATATATATTTTCTATTGATTTTTCACAGAGAGGAAGAGAGAGGGATAGAGAGTTAGAAACATCAATGAGAGAGAATCATCAATCAGCTGCCTCTTGCACACACCCTACTGGGGATGTGCCTGCAACCTAGGTACATGCCCTTGCCCAGAATCAAACCTGGGACCTTTCAGTCCGCAGACTGACGCTCTATCCACTGAGCCAAACCGGTCCCGGCAAGGAATGGTTACAATTTTGAATACTAGTAACACCAAGGCTTGTATAAATACAGAGCAACTGAACTCTTCTAATAGTGGAAGAACTAAAACAACTTTGGAATGTTGATTGTTTCTTAAAACAAAATAAATTTGTCTGCCTTATAACCTAGTGATTTTGTTTCATGTATTTATGTAAGATACATGAAAACATATACCCACAAAACTATTTGTATGAGAATATTCATAATAGTTTAATTCATTATAGACAAATTCTGGAATGCCCAAGAAGAGGGAATGGGTAAAAACTAATATACACATTCTATGGAACATGTCTCAGCAATAGTATGAACAGAGCTCAAAATTACTGTGATCAGTAAAAGAAGGCAGACACAAAAGGGAATATAACATGTGATTCCACTTATGTGAAATTCTAGAACAGGTAAAATCAAACTAGGTTAAGTTTCAAACAATAGTGACTCAGGAATTGCGGGTGGGAGCTGATTGGGAAAGCATGCAACAGCACTTTATGGAAGGTAGATATGCTCCATATCATGACAGTACTGTGAGTTACCCAAGGGTATGCATTGAACTATAAACAGAAAATATATACATTTCACTGTATAATTTCACTATTTATAATGTATATTTCAATTTATAACAAATTAAAATATAAAAGTGAAAAAAGAATAAGCTGATATTTAAGTGTAGCTTTTCAAGATACATCTATCAGAATTTTGTTCAATGCTAGTTGACAATATAAAGTAGGACTCTTCTAAAGATCTAAGAATAACTGACAGCATTGATTATCTTCACATTATAGAATAACAAATTAAGATTCAGAAATATGTGATTTACTTACAGCCACATAACCTTTAAAGCAAAAGGCCAAGAATATAAAGTAAGGCTACATTGTCATCACAGCTTCAACTCTTTTTCCTATGCTATGCTTCCTTTGCATATCAAATCATTAAAGACTGATCTCTCCTACATAATAAGTTTATGTTAATGACAAACAAAATTAGTACTATGACTTTAGAGTGGCAAAATCACAAAGAGCTCATAGAATAAAATAGGACTTCATCACAGTGAATAATTCACTAATCCTATATAATAAAAGGCTAATATGCAAATAGACTGAATGGTGGAACAATCAAACAACAGAACAACCCAACAGCCTCTCGCTATGACGTGTGCTGACCACCAGGAGGCACACATGGAACATGGCACAGGCATTGTCAGCAGACGGTAGAGCATGGAACATGACGGGCATCCACCTCGGCAGGATGGTGGAACAGGTGAGTGGGGCACCAGACCAAGGTGGGGCACTGATCGCTGTCTCTAGTGGTTACTGAAAATTCTTTGCTCCCACATGCCCAGCACTCACACACATTGCCAATGCCCAGTGCTATCCCCATTGCTTGCTCGGCATCATCAGCAGGTATGAGTAGTGGCTGCTGGCCCCAATCTCCCTAAGGGCTTCTCCACCTCCCCCTGCTCCTGAGGGGCTATCAGGGCTGGCAGCTGCCTCTCACACCTGCTGCCAACAATGGCCCTTCTTGCACCTGCTGCTGGCCCTGGAGCCACCATTTGCAACCACTGCCAGCACCAGCCCTACTTGTACCCGCAGCCAGCACTGGAGCCACTGCTCAAACCTGCTGCCAGCACCCAGCACCGGTCCCAATCGCTTGAAACTGTCAGCAGATTTGAGCAGCGGCTGCCAGGCCCAATCACTCCTGAGGGCTTCTCCACCTCCCCCTGCTCCTGAGGGGTCATCAGGAAAGCAGCTGTTGCTCGCACCCGCTGACTGAGCAGAGCAATTGGGGCCACCACTAGCAGTGGATGCAAGTGGAGCTGGTGCCATCAGTATGTGGGAGATGGGAGTGGCTGTGTCAGGAGAGAGGTTGCAGGCAGACAGGGGACCAGGGTTTGTGGCAGGAGGGGCTGGGTGGGGGCACAGAGGATGGGCCAACATCTATCCCTGTGCCCACAGCAGCCTTGCAGCCTTTCAAGGTGCACAAATTTCCTTTCAAGGTGCACAAATTTGTGCACTGGGGCCCTAGTAGAATATAAAATTGACCTCAGAACTTAATGTTGATTGTAAAAAGACAAGGTAACCATACTTCTTAGTTCAGATAAACATAAGAAATAAAAGAGAGATATATTAGCCATTACTGTTGATTTTATAAGTATAGCTAATAAATACATTCTAGAGAATGTGCAATGATAGTACTAGGAATCAAATGAAAACTATATGATGTCTACTTTAAGTTTTCAAAACAAATTTTCAGACTTACAGAGGTATGATTTACATACAGTAAAATTAAATCTATTGAGATCTACACTCAGTTCTGTGAATTTGAAAAAAACTCTTAAAATTGTATAACGTCCACCACAATGTGCATATAAAATATTTGTCATAACCTAAAAGTTCCATGACATTTCAGTCTTCTTCTGTCCACCACTCCTTTCTATGGTGACCACTGGTTGATAGGATTTGGATCCTGCAGTTTTACAATTTCCCAGAATTCATAAAAATGAAATAATATAGTGTGCAGTGTTTTGAAAACCACCTGCTTTTACTCACTATTATTTTTTGAGAATCATTCGTGTTACTGCATATATAACCATTACATATTTCAACATTTTTATTACACATTTTAAATTTCTGAATAGACCTGCATTTTCTTTCCAAAACTCTTTTGTTTTCAATAATCTCTACTGCTTAATATTTAGTCTAAATTTTGAAATATTGCAATGTTACTAAATGTTAGAAAATCACATGTTTTATCCCCATTCAGCACTTTTATAATCCAATATATCCTCAAGATTATTATATCATTACCATTATCAAATAAGACCTCTTTCTCTGATTTGAAAACAACTCACTCTATGACTTAATGTTCATAATATGACATATTTATATCATACTATTTTCAAAGAGGATTTGAAGCAGATTATGAGGAGTAAAATATGCATACAGTGAGGCTAATAAAATAGATGTGATAAAGTTTTTCCTAGACCTCTTTATCTTTAAGGTTGTAATAGGTTAATGGTAGTTGTCATCACTCTGTCAAAGAAAAGAAAAAAAAAAAAAAAAGAAAGTTCCTAACCTTCCCTACTAATATAAGGACTTTTAGTGACAGTCAAAGTCACTCCCTGTCATTTCCGGAAGCCCTCATGCAGTTGCTCACATGTAATTAACAAGAAGGTCAGCCAAAGTTATCCTGCAGAGCTTGTCATATTTTCTATTTTTGTTCTGATCTTTAGTCTATGTCAATCTCTATTAACCTCAAACCCACCTGACAAAATCTTATCATTATACCTCTGGCATTTGTTCAATTTAAGAGTCAAAAATCCAGTATGAGTTTTATAGTAAAAAGAAAGGTCAATTATATGACTCTTTGCAGTCAAGGTAAATGGATAATGTTACAACAGTTTTCACTGAAACCTCCCTTGCAATGTTCTCTAGCATCGTTCTAGGATTTATACTTATGCCAGTCTATTTCAATTTACTGGGGAAAATATAGAGAATCAGAAACGAATAAATATCTACCTCTGAGATTATATCCTTTCTCATGAGTTTTCAATATACCCAATATACAAATTTCTTAAATATGTTGTCTTGCTGATAGAGGGTTGCCATTTTCATCTATGTGGAACACTAGCAACCAAAATGGGTACAAGGTAAACATCATCAGGTGAGTTATGGGTTGAGTAAACAGGGAATGCCATTATTATCCTGGGTCTCTAACACTGCAGAAATCAAATTCAAAAGATGGATTTTTATCAAGTCAATCACATTTTTTGCAGATAACTCATTAGCAATATGAAATCAGGTTGCTCTTTCTGTCACACTTATGAAATTATGTTTAAAGCTCATTTATCTGTGATGCCTTGAATACCAAATCTCATAAACTTGTTCTTCAATTTAAACATCTTTCTGAGGCATTTTATAAATGACCATTTAATTTTTTTTACCTCTATGTTGTCTTTATTCAATAGTAGTTACCAGGGTCAATTCCTAACTAACAGCCACAAGAATAATCTTTCCATAAGACCAAGCAATGTAAAATTTTAGGAAACATGGCAAAGTCTATAAAAATTAATCTGTGCTTATAGAAGCTGTTATAATATAGAATTATATGAAAAGGAAAAGAGCAAGTATTAATAATACAATAGAACTTGAGCATGAATAAATTTCTCTGTATGAATGGATAATGCATATGTATATATACATAAATATAAATATATATATATGCATACATATAAACATATAATTTGTAAGTGCACAGATAAAGCCAGAAATATACAATGATATAAGTTTTAGCAAAGTTTACAAAATAGTAACTATAGCAGTTTGAAGATGACAGAATTACAGGTTTTGTACTTTAAGAAAAATTCACTAATAGCTAATACTATCAGAGTACCTCCATTTGTCAGAAAAGTTAGAAAGAAGTGGTCATCTAACCACTTTGCTGTACATCCAAAAATAATACAGACTAATATTAAATTTAAACTATAATTGAAATTTTTTAAAAAGTTATGAAATAATCAAAGTCATAGAATACACATAAAAATCAACTGTCCAAAAGCATATTTAATTCTGTAATTTTTATTAAAAGTAGTGGCTCTCATAAAATTAAAACAACTTTAAAATGAAATTACATTTTCTTAAATAGGAAGAATATAAAATTCTTCATGTTTTATAGAACAAAGATGTGACTAAGCCCTGCCTGATGTATTTGGTTGGACATTGCCCTGTACAGTGACAGGTTGCCAGTTTGATTTCTGATCAGGGAACTTGTCCAGGTGTTAGGATCAATACTTCTCCATCTCTCCCCCCCTTTTTCTCTTTCTCTCTCTAAAAATCAATAAAAATATATTTAGAAAGTTGTTATCTTAACATAACTGGTGTACAAGATATTCTAAGGCAATGCTCTGCAAAATAAATTATGATGAAATTTTACAATCTCATCTGGTAACTTTGGCAATGAGTTAATCTAAAATTAATTTTGTTTATTAGCATTTTGCCTCACTCTTATATTGCTAATGGAACTGTAATGTAGTAGCAGAAAGATTATAGAAATTGAATATTAAATGATGATTAGGGAATGCCTGACATTGAAATACTAAGCAAATCAAAATGTCATATACAGTTACTATATATATTATACAACAATGTTTACCCAATAATTTAAAACATTTCTTTTCTGAAACAATTAAAAAATATCAGTCATAGACTTTGAAGGTTGCTCACCTGGCATCATTACAGGACATATTTCCAAGTACAAGAGAACTGAAAATAATAATGTTTATTTGGCTTTTTTTTTTTTTATGGAAAGTCCCAGTTAGTAGTAGATACCACCCTACTAACACACCTATTTTAGCCAACTTCTGAGATCAAAATAGAGGCACCTGGAGCCAGTGCTTCCAACTCCAACTACCTAACATGATTACTTTGAAACCATTGTTTCTGTCCCATCTCCCACCTCTTTAGGTATTATGTACATACAATAAAATTCTGAGTGTGAGAAATTTTGAGATCTCTATATAGTCTAATAATCACCACCACAATCTATAATAATAAAAGCACAATATGCGAATTTCATGCACCTGGCTTCTAGTTGTATAATAATATTGGACAATCTGGAGAGCCTTAAAAGTGGTGAAGGAAAAATTTAAAAGGTATGAAAATATAATCCCTTTTAAAAATGTTAAAGCAATGATTTATGTTTGACCCTAAGCACGAGTAAGACTAAAGGAGGTTTTGATAGATGTCTTGAAATGGTTCATGGGTTCACATGAAGATGAATGAGAAAACAGGATGCATGTTTCTCTAGAAGACTGGACTTGATCAAGTGATGGCAGAGGCAGAATTTATAAAGAAAAAATTTTCCATAAAATGGACAAGAAATCTCTAAAGCAGTAGCTCTCAGCTGGGAGTAATTTTGTGCCCCATGAGATATTCAGTAGGGTCTGGAGACATTTTGTCACTAGTCTGGATGGGAAAACAAGCACAGACCAGCACCCCACAACAAACAATTATCCAGTTCAAAAATCACAACAGTCCCAAGTTTAAGAAACGGTGGCCTAAATTACCAAAATGTTCAGGAGGGAGACCTGCTACCTTCGGGTTCCTGAGATTTTCCTTTTTACTATCATTACTCTAAGGAGCAGCTTGTTTCGGTACTATTATTGTATAATTCCTCTTTGTGATCTCATGTTCTAGAAACATAAATTTTATTGTGTAAAGTAAGATGTGTATCTATGAGAAGCTAAGCAACATTACAAATTAAAATATACTACAAGTGTAAATTAACTAGGCACCACAAAACTTCAAAGAAAACAAGAGCCTGTATATTTGAGAATTAAGTACACATATTCTGGGCACTTTGAATGCTGGTTCCAACTTTAACATTTCTCATTATGAGACTTGGAACAAAATACTTGGCTTCTGAAAGCTTCCACTCTCTCATCTGCAGAATGAAGATCTATGTTTTAGATAAGAAGTAAGTCAATATTTGAAAGGTGCTTTGAAAATGTTTATCATACAGTATCAGCTATTGTTATTTTATGTTGACACCCAGGCATTCACAGATATTTTTTATAGAAAAGATGGTATTTGAATTGAAGTCATAGGATAGGTAGACTTTATTTTATTTTAAACAGAATATACAGAATGATTTTTATTTTATATATAAAAATACACACACATTCATTCCCATAAATGCCAGGTGCCAGATCACAATATCTGTCATGCCATCATCACCTGTGACAGTCTGCCCCTTTTTAGGTAAGTGGGTGTGGGGTGCACATCATTCAGAAAAGAGTGGGAGAACACTTCTAGCCCTTGGCCTTGACACAGTAGCAGAACTGACCTTATGCGATTGAGAGATGTAGATGTTATTTAGGTGAAAAAATGGCATTCTGTATAAAAATCCAGGCCATATGGAATGAAATACACAGCACCTTCTCCCCCACTCCTGCCCCCTCCCTCTTGCATCTCTTCTCATTATCTTCTTGGGGACTCTACTTCCCTCTAATCTCAAAAGGTGTGTGGACATATCCAATCTGAACCAAGATGCTACCTAATATGGCTTGATTAAGTGGGCTAGGAGAAGATAACATAATAATTATATAATTTTATTTTAGAAAATATTTTTCCACTTTTGACATGTTTATTTTTATTACTAAAGGGAAATAATTTTTGATGTTTTTAAAGTGTTTTAAAAGTTGACTTAGGTGTCAAATACATGATATTTCATGAGAATTAAGAATTAGGCTGGTATAAAAGTCTTGTTATTTACACTATTATGCCAGAAACAAGAAGAAAAAAAAAGCTGCATAGTTTTCAATGTCATGGTGAGTTATTTGATGTCCCAGTATAAGTTTGAGTATATTTTGGAAGGGTAATAATTCTTATGTTAAAGTGAAATCCAAAATAAAGCTGCCTTTGACTTATTTAAATACCGCATAAACATCATAATACATTTTTATGTGGAACATAGAAAGAATTCTACATATATCCTAAGTTGTGGCAGTATAATAAATAGCCAAATGAAATGCCAAGTGCATTCATCTACACACAGGCAATTTAAAAAATAATCGGTCTCAAAAACAAATATTTTTATTCTAGAAAATAAATAAGACTGGAGAGCATAAGCAATTTTCTTCAAGGTTATTCAAAACAATATTTTTAAGGGTAGAATCCTCAGTGTGCAACAAGATTTTCAAACTTGTTGATTCTGTAAATCTTCTGGATTGCTTTCAGGGTCAACAACCATAGCCCTTGAGATAAGGTGATAACATAGACAAACCAATACCTGTCATAGGTAATGCTTTATTTTTTCTAATTCTTCCTTCCAAAAACTCACAGTCCTAGAACATATTGCTTTTTATTCGCTTCTGTACAGTTTCTATGACCTATTATTCACATGAATGAAAAACTGAAAAATCTTTAAGATCCTATTTATATTTGACAACTGTAAACATTTCCAAAAAATTTTTTGACAAAGGAAATGTATAATCTAAACAAAGTCACTGAAGTGAGTATAATGCAAATAAATATGATACAAATGAAAGAAATAACTTTGGACAATGATTTAAGAGAACCCAGGAAGGGGAGGGAGCACTTTTTTATACATGAGTGTATATATAATATATAATATATCTTTTATGTATTAATTTGGTGGGAAACTGCCAATATTTTTTCTTTGATCGCTACAGAGTAGTTGAATCACATGTGTCTTTCTGCTTTAAATGGTCTCAGGATATTTTGAGAGAACAGTTGAAATTGATTTTAGTGCTCTGCCAACATAGCTGTAGTTGAGAAACAGAGTAGAAAATGAATATAAATTAGGTTATTTTGCAAATTGGTAACATCTTCAACATTATCTTCCTCTTCCTAATGGATTTAAATTAGAAACACTAATGACTATATTAGCATATTTTGTGCTCAGTAGGAGACACGATAGAAGGTACATTTGGAGAGAGATAAACAGTTGAATATCATTAGCAGCAAAATCAAAATAATATTTCACTGAAAATATTGAGTTCTAAAAAAATGTCAAATGCATGTCAGAAATATTTAAATAAATGTATGAGGTAGTTATAAACCATGCTAAAATGAAGAACTTATTGAAAAGCATAATTTTCTTTCTATCATTTTTTCCCAAAAGTCTATTCTATGATTCATTCTCAAATGAACTCTGCTATGTCTTGTGTTAGAAAAATATTATCTTATACATATTTACTCATCTGGTCTACAAATAAAGTTTTCGGTGCTATTTCGGTAGAAATAATTTGCTTATATTTATTTCTCTGTTTTCTTTTATATGGTCTTTTTATATTGAAAAAATGGAATAAGAACTGGTAAAGTCAAAGCATGTTTGGTAACTCAAACAGAAATATTCTCAATGGATATTTCATGACATGCACAAACAGGGAAATTTCAAAGAACATAAATGCAGCTAATACTGCTCAAGAGACTAGAGCTAGGAATAGGAAAATCAGAAACTGAAGCTGCTTTTTCTCAGGGACTATATGATCTGTATTTCTGCTTTTTTTGCAGGCCTGCTGCTTTCCTTCCTTTCTCTTTCTCTCTTTCTCTTTTTCTCTCCTTCTCTCTCTCCCTTTCTTCCTTCCTTCCTTCTTTCCTTTTTTTTTTTTTTTTGTCCTATAGAGTGGTTTTTTTTTTGTCTAAACACTATAGACCTTACACATCCAAGCATGTAACCAACATGCTTTATAAGTTCAGCTTAATGCTAACTGCCCAGAGTTCTGGTATACCACAGGTTTCAATTGCCTGGAACAAAAAGCATTAATTCAGATCAACTCTCTGTCTTCTGAGAGCTGAGTGTTAAACTTGACCCACTCTACTGACATAACCACCAAATACGCAATGCCATGAAGCAGGATCATTCATTCATGCAATAAATATTTGTACTTACTGGTAGATAAACACTGTGACCAATGCAGAAAAGACAGTTTTTTATATCACTATCTACACAGTTTAGTGGAATAGAGTTTTTCAAATAATCATGCTACTTAATGTATAATTAATTAACTGAGCAAAATCCAGAAGGAAAGTCTGAGTTTTCCATGAGAAAGTCCGCAGTTTTCTGAGAGTACATGACAAAGGAAATTCGTCTAGTTTGAAAGGTAAGGAAAAGGTTTTCTGAGGTAGGGAAGTTTATAGATATTTTGGAAAGAATTAATAGAAGTTCATCAAGTTAAGAAAGAAACAGAAGGTAGCAGAATATTTCTCTAGTGAAGTTATTCGAATTTACCATTTACAACCACCACCAGTGAGTTTCCATTTCTCTACATCTTCATTCATATTTAAAGTGGGTAGAATTTTTTATTTTTGCCAATCTGATATGTATGGAACAATATATATTTTTAATTTATATTTGTATGGTTGTGTGTCATATTGAACATTTATTTTATATTTATCTTTGAATATTAAAACATGATTTACAATTTAAAAAATTGTTAACAAAATCGACATTTACTAGTTGAGGTTATTAAACAAATTATAACAATTATAAAATACTATGCAGTTGTTCAAAAAACAAGATACAACTTTAAGCCCTATGAGGAATATATTGACTAGACAAAGTGGTGCTACAAAGTAAAGGCCCAGTACATAATGAAGACTATGAACTCATTTAAGTACATATAAATATACTCATATAAATGTTAGAAAGTCTTAGAAGGATATAGTCCATGAGTAAGTAGTGATGTTTATTGGCAAGAGAAATCCATTTAGTTTGAAATGGCTTCTTAATCTTTTCTCTATATTATTTTTTTAAATATATGAGTGACGTAATGAGTTGTCACATTTATAACTTAAAATAATAATTAGAATAAAGAGAAATAAGTATTTCTTTTTAATTCTATTACATTTATTGGGTGACACTGACTAATAAGATTATATAGGTTTCAAGTCCTGGCAAGTATTCTCAGTGGTTAGAGCACATGTGTCAAACACAAGGCCCGCGGGCCAAATCCGTCCCGCCAGGCCTTGCAATGTGGCCCGCACCTCGCTGTCATCACTGCACTCCGCTGCGTTTCCATCACAATGACAGTTTATGACTGTTCAGTAAACCATTCGGCCCGCGATTTAGGCTGGATTTTAGATTTTGGCCCCTTCTCTGATTGAGTTCGACACCCCTGGGTTAGAGCATTGGCCTGTGCACAGGAGGGTATCAGGTTTGATTCCCAATCAAGGGCACATACCTGGGTTGCAGGTTTGATACTTGGTCCTGGTAGAGGCTCAGAGGCTTATACAGGAGGCAGCCAATCAATGTGTCTCTCATATAGATGTTTCTCTCTCTCTCTCTCTCCACCTTTCCCTTTCTCCCTTTTATTCAATCTAATAGACAATGGAAAAAAATATCCTAGGGTGAGGATTAACAAGCCAAAAGATTATAAAAGTTTCAAGTATATAATTTTATGTACATCTGTGCATTTCATTGTGTGTTCACCAACCAAAGTCAAGTTTCCTTCCATCACCATTTATTTGATCCCCGTTACTCTCTTCTATTGCCTCCTTAATCCCTCTTACCCTCTAGTAACCACCTTAGTGTTGTCTGTGACTATGAGGTTTCTGTTAAAGGTAGCAACAGGATAAGAAAGAGGAAAACTTCAGCTTTGCTATTTAATTGTTCTATACTCACATTCTTATATAGATAAACAAGGTACTAGTAGCCCATCACGCGATATCACGCGCAGTAGGCCGGGAACCGCAGCATACCGCCAGGAGCCACGCTGCTTTATGGGAGCCCTGCAGCTTCCGCAGGAGGAGGGAGCTGCGCTGGTTCCATGGGAGGCAGGCCCACATCTCCTCTCCTGGCCTGCACTCGGCCGTGAAGCTGCAGGCCAGCCTCGCTGTCCCCCAGAGGCCCTCCATGACCAAGGGGTCACCATAGCAATGAAGCAAACATCCTGCCCCAGCAGACCCAGTCCTGCTGCCCAGAGGCCCTTTGTCACCATGGCAATGAATAAATAAAATAAATAAAACTAGAAGCACAGTGCATAAAATTCTGCACAGGTAGGGTCCCTAGTGGCTTCTTCCCCTGCTGGTTGCCAGCTGGGCCTTCCTTCATTTTTCACTGGCCCCTGGTGGTCATCTCACATCATAGCGAGCAATCAAACTCCCAGTTGGTCAAATTCTCGAGGGAACACTTTGCATAGTAGGCTTTTATATAAATACCTTCAAGCATCCTTATTAGAATCTCTCATTTACCTAAGTAAAATTATTAGCTGGTCAATGTTCTTGGATACTGCTACTATTATATTTGTATATCTTAAGCTCTCAAAATTCCAGAGAATATATTTACATACTACATATGTGTCTTTACTGATAGAAACATATTCCTTCATAAAAGCAAAGGAAAAATTAGTGGAGTTTTATTATTTAATTTCATAATCATTACTATTGTGTTGTTGGCATCTGTCTTAATTGAACCACTTTTTATATGATAATCTTACCCAAGTGTGTATGCCTAATGGCATGACACAACCTATTTAAAGCCAATTAATTGGACTGCAAAATCTTATTCCCGAGAATTTCACATTTCACATCACACACCTCGGATATATTTCACCTCTTTGTGATCAATAGTTTGTGAAACTAAAAATGAGCATTAAAATGCACATAAGCATCTTTATTTCTAATAAATTTCAGGTGAGATATGTATAATATTTAATAAGTACATATTTCATAATTTATATTTAATAAGTTGTAATATTAAATGTACTTCTATTAGTTTGTCAATATAACTACAATACTGTCTGTGAGTAGGAAGAGATATATCTCTTTCCTTTATTTTTTAGGTAAAACAAAGGGAATAATTTTCTCTCCAGCATCCCTCTCCATGAGCATACCATTTATAAAGCTCGGTGACAATAATGTTCATAATAATTATAATAATATTTACAAAGCACCTATTATCTGTCAGGGACTCTCTAAGCATGCTATATATTGACACATTTAAAGCTTCCACAAACTACAATAAAGTAGGTATTTTTATTTTTACCTTATAGGTAAGAAAATGGACACAAAGAGAAACTATGTATCTTTGTCCCAGGTCACATGGCTGGTCAACTGCAGAGCAAAAATTCAAAATCAGATATAATGTTCTAGTCCTGTCTCTTAACCACTGAACTATAATGCTCATAACTAAATCCAGTGACTGCAACCACATGCTATGTTTACACATTATCAAAAGTGTTTTTTTTTCCCTCTTTGTGAGGTTGCTCTTCGTTTTGTTTTGTTTTTCCCTGATGGATTCTCCAGTGGTTGATTATCTCTGCCTCCAAGAATTTCTTTCAAGACAGTCACCTAGGGATTTACCCACTCAGCAGGAGGACTGCTAGTTAGTGAGAATTCCTGAACAACTTAAGTAGAGAAGGCAGTATGTACTTTACATTTCTAAATAAGACTTTGTGGAAATTTATATGAAAGTAAAGTGTAGCTTTTCTTACCACTCAAAAGAAAACTTATTCTATTTTCCTCCCCCACTTCCTTCTCTCTCAGAGAAAACATAAAAGGAAAGCTGACCTTTTTCTAACAAAAAACTTGGCTAACCCCTAGACAGTTCTGTGTCAACATTTCCCATAAAACATTTTCAGGAAAAAGTCCTCTAAAATCTTTATCTCTGGTATTATTATGTAAGAGTTATCTGATGAGGATACCCCACAGTTCGGTTAGCACTATTGTTATTTTAGTTTATATAATAGTCTATTCTTTTTAGCTATAACTTCATGTGGAAATATTTCTGTGGAAAGAAGAAAATTAAATATTCAATTTATTTTAACCCTCACTAATATTGGCCAAAGTTCTATTTATACTTTATCAGAAAACAAATTCATTTTATAGCAGTGGAAAAGATGAGAACAAAAGTGGTTTTCTTTATGACAAAGTCCATTATTATAAATCAATAAAACTGTACTACAGTGAATTATTAGAAAGCTGATGTGAGCGTGTTACCAGAGGAGTTAGACCTCGGTTCTTGAGTTAAGCTAAGAATGAATTCAGACTCCAGAACATCTACCCAGGAATTTATTTAGAAAGTTACAGAGGGAGAAGAAGTGAGCCAGTTGGGCTGCATGGACTCAGGAAACAAATTACAGAGGCAAAAGAAGGACACATGGAGCTTAGGAGAAAGAAATCAAAGGTATGGACCACTGAGAGAAGGTCGGCACACAACAAAAGAGAGAGTGTATGCATTGGGTCCCTGTCCTATGGGTTTTTATCTGTTTTCTAAAGACAGGGATTTTAGGGAAGGTCTCAGGGGAGAATCTCAATAGAATATTAATTCTCTTTCCAGGTGTGACCTTTCAGGGTCAAGATCTCCATTGATTGGTTAGTGCTAGGATAAGGGGTCGTTAATCATTGCCTCTAGTCCTAATGTCAGCCATGGCATCCCTTTGTCTGGTTTTGCTGTTTCTCTGGGACTGAAACTGAAACACAACTGAGGCCTAGATATTATCAAACTCTGACTCTGTGGTTGACAGAGCCAAGATTTTGTTCCTAAGATTATTTGATGCTGATCAGAACCTCACTGTCATGATGGCTTAATGCTTAAGAGAGTGGTCATGCAAAGACTTGTATGAGTGAATCGATTATCTGGCTCCTCATTTCTACTCTAAGTGGGGGTCTAAACCACATGACTAGCGACATGGAAGCTCAGGGGGTATAAACCACATGACTAGAGACATGCTAGGGAAGAAAGGTCCCCTGGAAGTAAAGTCCTAGCTATAATATTTGTTTTCTCTAGTTTTGTCTGTTGCTAGACACCGGGGACTTTCTGCCCACTGACATTCTGTACCTGGCCTATTATCCCTGCTCTGCTCATGCCTGTCTAACTACCTACTCTATAAAATGCTCACCCACATTTAGTTCTTCTTTGCTGTAAGATTATCATTTTCTGCTCGAACTGAGCTGTCAAATAGAAAATATTTTCATTAAAATAGAGTGAGTCTTGTAGGCATTTCTCTCCTAATAGAATCTGCTACCTTAATTTATTTTATAATTTTCTTAATGAACCCATCTTTCTTAAGCAAGAATCTTAGACAAATAAGTTGATTTAAACTCAAGATTCACAACAGATGATAATTGATTTGCTCCACGGGGAATTACTTTGCATCCATCATAGATATCTCACTAATTCAGAGGTTCAGACAGTTGGCAATGCCATGTACAAGTAATTTCTGTTGACTGAGGATGGAGACATAATATGGCTGCATAATGTGGCACTGCCTTGAAATTTAATTTAAAGAGAAAAAGAATGAAGCCAACAAAAACCAAAATTCTCACTATAAAAGGTAACTACATAGCTCAGCCTGCATGGCTCAGTGGTTGAGCATCAACCTATGAACCAGGAGGTCACAGTTCAATTACTGGTCTCAATTCTCAGTGTGGGATGTGCAGGAAATAGCCAATCAATGTTTCTCTCTCATCATTGATGTTTCTAACTCTCCCTCTCCTTTCCTCTCTAAAATAAATAAAAATATGTATAAAGAAGAATCAATGTAAGAATAAAAAGGAAAAATATGAATAAAGAAGAACCTATGAAGAATAAAAAGGAAGTTGTTTAAAATAAAAGTCTGTGGTCCTCAATGCAAGAACAAGGAGTGAAATTATGAGGCTGTTAAATATTAAGGCCTGGAAATCCATGATTTTCTGAATATTATACCTCAGACCATAGTAGTATAAGTCTACCTGTTTTGCAAACACATATATTTGCAGAAGTTATGATTGCTATCAAATGAGAAACAGACTGAAGTAATGTAACTCAGTGCATAGAATATTACTGAGCCTGACTATACTGTGCAACTCTGTCCTATAATACTTGAGTCCTACATAATTTCAAGCTCAATTTTTTTTTAAATCTCTTTGTTGCCAGGACTGACCAGTAGACCATGAGCGATGGATGAATAGATTACTCTGACATACATTTCTGTGAAAGAGAAGGCTAAGGGGCTGTTTGGCATAAAGAGCCAAAACGGCCTTGATTGCCTGCTTTGTTAGGCTTTTATTGTAACAACAGCTTGAATTAAAATTAACCTCTAGATAAAATCAGCAGTGTAAGTATCCTTGAGAAAGCTCATGTTTCCGCAAGGTCGAGTTTGAAGACTAAACATAGAGATTCCAACAAAACACCGGGGAGCTTCGACTTGCTTAGAAAAGTCAAGGCAGGGGCTACTGCCTTCGGCAATACCCCCGAAAAGACCCTCCGAACCTTTGGGATAATCCTCCTTACAGACTTTCCAACCAAGTTCTGTGCTTCCCCACATTTCCTCCCTTTTTGTTTTTCTGGCTGCAGAGGACAGAGGGAGGTGGGGAACTTTCTGCTTTAGAATGTCAGGGTCCACAAAGCACATTCACTGCTTGAGTTCTGATTTTGTAGACTATAAGGAAAACAAAGAGAATTAAAAGACAGCAATGGTTAGTCCTATCAGGTACCAATTAATTTTAGGAAACCATGTGGTGGGGTCTATCCACTCCAAATGCTCCTTTACTGTATTCTAGGCAGTAGTCTGGTTTTTATGTTTATTGATAGCAAGTAAGGACTCTCTAATTTGTCTTTGTAACATGTTTACTTCTTTATTAAGGTTAGCATAAAGACTCCTTATAAATGCTATTTAACATCAATCTACTGATAGTGACTACTGTTCCATTTTTTTAAATATATATTTTATTGATTTTTTTACAGAGAGGAAGGGAGAGAGAGAGAGCTAGAAACATCTATGAGAGAGAAACATCAACCAACTGCCTCTTGCACACCCCCTACTGGTGATGTGCCCTCAACCAATGTATATACATGCCCTTGACCGGAATCGAAACTGGGACCTTTCAGTCCACAGACTGACGCTCTACAACTGAGCCAAACTGGCTTCAGCTACTGTTCCATTTTAAAGGGGTGACACATATGTGCTTATGCTCCTGATCACAATTAAGCATTTGCCTGTATGCTATGGTATCCTATCTTGCCCCCAGATATCTGATGGCTGCCTTTATTGCCTGTAGTGCAGCTAATATTTTTTTTTAATCTATTTGTTGTTATATAATGAATTCCCTAGTCACATTATAGACCATATTGTCTACCAATGTGGCTTCTGCACAGACTCAGAAAGGCCCACAACGGCGACATTGGCAGTAGCAAGAATAACAACAGCCAAGATGATGGCTGCAATGAGCATTCCCAAAAATATTTTGTGCAGTAATTGGCTCAATGCTCTTTCTAAGACTTCGATAGCTGATGAGCCTTGCCATTTCCTGATGAGAAAACAGGTATTAGGATTTCTGCTTCTCTCCTAAGTACCATAATAGTGCTGATGTTCAATGAGGTAATATTCTGGGTGGTAATACAAGATGCAATATAAGCTCCTTCTCCAACCTGTACTGGATGAATTATGGTTTATTAGTAGAACGGGGCCCATAGCAAAGACATTGGGTGAGTTGTGAAAATCAGGATATTGTCTGTAAGCTATACTATAGTGGCCAGAGGAGTTCTGGTAGTCACCGTGCCACAATTTCAAAGGGCTGAAAGCATGGCTTAATCTCCATAAAGTTTTCTGAACTGGCAAACCTAGTACTTGAGGTCATGGAGAACTCATCCCTCCCTCAGTCCAAACCTCAGGCATAACCAATATAACTAACATTAGAAACATGGTGAACCAGAATGTCAATGTGGTTAGGTTGAAAATGACCATGTGGGTCACTATCAGTAGATTAATGTGGCCCCAATCTATAACTTGTTGGTCCCTGAGGATAGTCAAATGGGCATGATTTCCTCAACAAGCTTCCCAATGGAATGCCTCAGCAGAGGCATTATTTTGCTTACACGAGGGATGGGAGGCACAGTAGCATTAGTCAGATCACCACAGGCCAGACTGCCTGCTGAGAGAAAGGTTAGCTGGGCTCTAATCAGATCATGTTTAAGAATGATATCTAACCAAATTTGATTAGGAGCTCTCACACAGTACAGAGAGGAATTGGAGGAAGGAGATAGTGCATAGGATAGTAAATTGGAATGAAAAGAGGTATTGCAAGGGACAAGTAGGGAGAGAAATATATAATTTACCAAATTGTTTTGAAAATGCTTCCTTATATCTAAAAAACTATATAACTATTTTTTATTTATTCTGCTCTATAATAAAATTGTTGTTTCTTTTGATTTTTTCTGCTAGCATTTATATAAATTCAGATACCTTATAGAGTAATGCAAATGACATGGAATCTTGTCCCTTCTGTAAAATACAATATTCTACAATATTATAGCTTATAACTATTATTTATAAATAAAAGTGTATTAAATCTATTTAACATGCATATATAAATAGAATATAATTATTATTTCCTTATGTGACAGAGCTTCTCATATACCTTAAGTATCAATATAAAATTTCCTTCATAAGGAGAGAAGGCAAATCTAAAAATTTAAACCCTGGAAAGGTAGTCAAATATATTAGACTAAAAGATTGTGTATTATTATTATTAAACAATATTAAGTAATTTATTAATTTAAAGTAATCAACTCCCAGATTAACATAACATGATTATTTAAGTTTTTTATATATATATAGTCTTTGCTTCTTAGGCACATAGAGGAAAAACCTTCTTTTTCCCCTTACTTTCAGAAATAGGCTTATTTTTCCAATGGAAAATATACTCACATTCTTAAGAAGCATAACAGAGATAACATGACCTTGACGATTCTCAGGAGGCTGGCGAAAGGGTGGGTGTGTATGTGGGAAGATAGCAGGCCCGGAGGTTTGTTCCCAGGACTGCAGTAACTCTAATAGCTTTAGTTGTAAAAGTACTATTTATTTATTTATTTGTTTTATTTATTTACAAAAAAAGAGTACTCCCATACACACACACATACATCTGTTGCTGCTGTTTCTGCATCCTATTCAAGGGTACTTCTGTAGCTCCAACCTTCTAGGATAAATTTTGGGAGAGTTTAAATAATTATTTCCCATATTTTTTTCTTTTTGAATAGACTAAAAATATGAAACCTTGTATATAAGAAGAGATCTTAAAAACAGAGACAACAACAACAACAAAAACCCTGAATGAATACATGTAAAAGGTGGACTGGGACATTAGTCTTAGAATCTTACTTCATACTAACCTAATAGAGTAAAGAACATTAATCAGTAAACAAGTTATATTATAGACAGAAAGAACTTCAACTAACTAAAAGTTTCTAGTGGCTGATGTCTTGAGAGGGAGAGCAGAGAGTGTCTCTAAGATGAAGAACTCTCAGCAGCTGCTGTGAAGTTGCTACTATCCCTGCCCCTGGTTCAGCTTACTACAAGTAGGTGGGGTTCCTAGCAAAGTAAAATAGGCCCTATCTTTAAACAAATTAAACTAGACTACAAAGGCACAAAACAGTAATTAACAGAGACACTCTATGCACAATGTTTATAGGCATGCACAACCTAGACAAAACTTAATAAATCAGAGTCCTTTCCATGGATTTTTCAGAAGATGTCTTAGAGTGCACGGGACTTATAGCTAGAATGCAGCCCAGCGTGCTCCTGGGTGGGATGGCTGGTGAATGCCCACAAACAGCCTGTTGTTCACAGATTCATCATATTCTGCTTTCCATAATAAATGTTGACTAGTGTCCAGAGTTGTTTTGGCCAAAATCTGCCAATCCCAATGAGTCATGTGATAATTTTCAGACAAGGCATTTTCTCTAAAACTTTTCCTTATTTCTTTAAAGATATTAAAGAAGAGCCGAAACCGGTTTGGCTCAGTGGTAGAGCATCGGTCTGTGGATTGAAAGTCCCAAGTTTGATTCTGGTCAGGGGCATTGTACGTTGGTTGCAGGCACATCCCCGGTGGGGGGTGTGCAAGAGGCAGCTGGTCAGTGTTTCTCTCTCATCGACATTTCTAGCTCTCTAGCTCTCTCCCTTCCTCTCTGTAAAAAAATCAATAAAATATATTTTTTTTAAAAAGAAGAAGAGTGGCTCATAAACTCTGTTACCTTATTGATCTTGCATAACTGGGCAAGCCGAAAGTTCTCCTTCTCACATGGCTTGTCTGACACAGGATCCCACAACTGACGATCTAGTTGGTGGACTCTCCCATGCCAGAGTCGGAGGATGGGGAAATATTTCCTCCAGTGGCAGGGCTTTAGGTATTTCAGGCTTTAAAGGCTCAGCTTCAAGAGGAGGGGGCAGTGGTAAATCCTCGTGTTGCTCTGTAGGCTTTTAATTTTCAATATGAAGTAGGCATAATGTAGCTTGAACAAAAACTCACATTGTTAATGATGATAAGGGCACTCGTTTTCCCTGGGCCTCATTTCTCTTTAAATTCCTGCCCACTTGTTCCCAGAGATTAAGACTTAGTGTTCCAGGATCAGAAAACCAAGGATTATAAATTATAATAGATTTTAATAAGCATTTTGGTTGTTCTTCTGTAACAGAGGCACCACCTGCTTTTAATAACGATTTTAGCACTGTGATATATTTCTGCTGTTCTGTGGATAACTGTTGTTCTGTTATGAAACCTTCGGTGAAAAAGAATTCCCTCGAACTTGGAAATCCAAAGTGGGCTCCAATGACTTACTTCACAGTTAGTAAGTTAGTTAGTTTTGTTTTCTTCCTCTTCTTTATTTAGGATTCCACCACGTTTTCTTGCATTCCTGGTTCTTCACATGGGGCTCCAAATGCTAGGACTGACCAGCAGACCCTGAGTGATGGATGAATAGATTACTCTGACACTCGTTTCTGTGAAAGAGAAGACTAAGGGGCTGTTTGGCATAAAGAGCCAAAATAGCCTTAATTGCCTGCCTCCTTAAGCTTGTATTGTAACAACAGCCTGAACTAAAATTAACCTCTAGATACAATCAGCAGGGTAAGTATCCTTAACCTGTTAACTGAGGAGTTCCCTTTTTAATGACACAATCTGTAATAGGTGTGTACTCTTTCACTAGGACGAGTCAGTACATCACACCAGGAGGACGTAATTTCATATTATTTTTATTTATTTATACTTTATGAAAATAAATGAAAGAAAAAAATATATGTATATTTTATTTATATATATAAAGTACAAAGGAAAACACAAAATTACAAAAAAAATAGAAAAGAATATCGACAAAAAAAGGGACACGTAGAATTAAAAAATTATAAAATTTACAATGATAAAGATTACAAAAAATAGCCAAAACCGATTTGGCACAGTGGATAGAGCATCGGCCTGCGGACTTAAAGGTCCCAGGTTCAATTCCGGTCAAGGGCATGTACCTTGGTTGCCGGCACATCCCCAGTGCGGGGTGTGCAAGAGGTAGCTGATCAATGTTTCTCTCTCATCTCATCGATATTTCTAATTCTCTATCCCTCCCCTTTCCTTCCTCTCTGTAAAAAATCAATAAAATAAAATAAAATAAAAAAGATTATAAAAATCTCTGAAATCAATAAAAATATATTTTTAAGAAGATGTCAAAGCAATCTCCATATATAGTGCAATCTGAATAAAAAATTTAACTCATTTTTAATGGACATGTTCCAAAAGTTACAAAGAAATGCTAAATGCCTAGAATAATCAAAACAATCTTTGTGAAAGAGAAATTCGATTGAAACTGACTTCTCATACCCTACAGCAATCATACAGTGTGGTATTAAAATATAAAGAAGCAAATAGATCAATAGAACAGAACGGTCCACAAATAGAATCACATATAAAAATATCAATTTATTTTCAACAAAAGTCCTAAGATAATTTAATAAGTGATTAAATGCAGTTTCAAAAAGTGAGGCTACCATAACTGGATGCATGTATTCAAAAAATAAAACTTGTACCCTCCAGCATAATATTAAACACGGTAAAGATTTATAAGAAAATGTAGGGTAAAATCTTTAAGATTACCTAGAGGGTAAGCAGAGGTTTCTTAGAGGGGATACACACACATAAATACATTAATGATAAAAGAAAGAATTATAGGTTGGACTCTATTCACTGAGACAAAAGGGCTGCTGGTCCTAGCCAATGGGCTGTGTGGAGCATTGAGAGGGCGGCTGCTCAAGGCCAATGCCAGAGTGGGCAGTGAGGTGTTGGCTGCTTCTATCCAATGGTGTATGTGGAACAGTGAGGGGATGGTAGGTCCTAACCAGTGGGCTGTATGGTGGAGCAAGAAGATGACTGGTCCTGGTCAATGAATTGCTTCTGACCGTGAGGGGGACAAAAGTCCTAAGATAATTTAATAAGTGATTAAATGCAGTTTCAAAAAGTGAGGCAACCACTGGTTTTGGTTACTGGGCTCTGTGGGATAGTGAGAGGGCGCCTGGTCCTGGATTAACGGCTCTGTGGAGCAGTTAGAAGGCTGCTCGTCCTGGCCTAAGGGCTCTGTGGAGCGGTGAGGGGGCGACAGGTCCTGACCAATGGGCTGCATCGGGCTGTGAGGGGGCAGCTGGTTCTGGTCAATGGGCTGAGTGGGGCAGTGAGGGATCTGCTGATTCTGTCCAATGTGCTGTGTGGAGCAGTGAGAGGGCAGCAGGTCCTGACCAATGGGCTGTGTGGAGCAGTGAGGGGTGGCTTGTCCTGGCCAATTGGCTTCTCGAGAAAGTGAGTGGGAGGCTATTCCAGGCCTATGGGCTATGTGGAGCAGTTATGGGGCTGATCGCCTGGCCAATGGGCTGTTCGGGGTAGTGAGGTGGCAGCTGGTCTTGGCCAATGGGCTGTGTGGAGCATTGAGGGGGTAACTGGTCCTGACCAAATGGCTGCACCTGGAAATGAGTGGTTTTCTGGTCCTAGACCATGGGCTGCACATGGCAGTGAGGGGTGGCTGGCCCTGGCCAATGGGCTGTGTGGATTAGTGAGAGAACGACATGCCCTTACTTTATGAAAGAGGATGCATTCAATTAATTGAGTGTGTGTGTTATTTCTAATTAAATGTCTCTGTAATTTTTGAATAAACCTAAAAATTCAAATATCCTACCCTAGAGTTAAGAAAATAATAATGTATGCCTTTCATAATGTTTCCAATACAAAGTGTTTTCATTTTCAACACCCTATTTTGGGATTATTTAATTCAACCAAAAAGAAAAAGATAAGAAAACTGTGATATGTCTGATAACATATTATCTACAGCCTTTGAGCTCTTTGAAAATTATCTATCAAATATCACTACATTATTATTATAGTTAGAATATAAATTTAGAATATAAAGTTAGAATGTAAATTTAAATATAAATTTACAACTTTCTAAAGAGTACAAAGTGAGACATTTGCATGTGCAATTTTGAAGAAAGCAAGATTCAAAAGATTAAATCAAAAGATACATTGTGTTTTATCAAATGTACCCTCTTCATGGAAATAAATGATAGATAATTAGATAAATTAATTTAAAATTTAAGTAGTTCAGATGCTATATATATATATATATATATATATATATATATAAATTAATTTAAAATTTAAGTAGTTCAGATGCTATATATATAATATATATATATCAATATATAATATATATATATTTGGAAATAGTGTTTCTTATGAACTTAACTAAAATGAATTGTTTAACTGAGTTATTTACATTTAGATCAATATTGGAATTTAAACTGGATAGTTTTGTAACAATTTTTTTAAAAGTAAAAATTGGTCATAATAATAAGTCCTTAATTATTCAGCTAATTAACTACCATGCTGAAAATAAAAAGACAATAAAAGTTTAGCATTTTTGCATTGTTGCCTATAAAGCAAAGCAACATTTCCCCACAGTGAAGGCCTCTAATATAAGTAAAAAGGGTTAGTCCTCAAAAATGAACACTGTTTAATTACCACAAGGCACAGAATCCACAGCACAAATTTGAAACATCAAAATGAGAAAAGTAATTAGTCTTTTGGTATAATTAATCTGTCTGCTAAGAATTGGGCTAAATTGTAGTGTAGTCCTTTCTACAATTAAGAAGCCAATGTTAATTATAATGAAACATTATGCTTTCAACTTGTAGACATAGCTCTAAGGACGCTATACCTTTATGTTTACAGTATACCTGGGAAAACACAGGACACATGGAAAAGAAGACTATACTCAGAATTAGACCTACTGCAAATATTCAGAATTGTTTATATTTTTTACAAACTAGATATGGCTTAGGAACCATAGAGTGATTGGTAGGTCTTTCAAAATGTAGGTGTAGTTTATTTCTACTGAACTTTGATTTTAAAAAATTAAGCACAGAGTTACTGAACACCAAAATAGAGCAAAAGACATACAATTTAAAAGTTTTCACAATAAGCTCTTAAGAAAAGGGAATGCTACTAGCTAACAGAAACGGGTCACTTTACCAAATACATACTCATTGTTTTACCAAATGATCAATACAAGAAAAGATTTTTCACTGTATTTACTTTATTTGGTAAAATTAGGTTTCTTTTAAGAATTTATAAATTTTACAACAGTTCATATGTTAATAGCTTTTATAGGTTCAAGCAAAGTTTTCAGTTTGTCTTCATAGTAGCAGTTTAAGAAATGTTCCATTTGTCAAAGCCAAGATCTGTAGGTACATTTAAATTTTCTGTCAAAACACTCGTTGTTCACAAAATCCCATTTTTTTAACCTGTTGACTAAATTCAAGGATCATTTTGTAGAAGTTGCTATTTTGAATCATATTCAATATAATTTGCTGTTTTGTGAGCCATGTAACATGATTGGGATACTTTTTCCAATTTTTCAAACATGATGTCAATCCTAATATTTTATATATACCATTCAGAAGTGAAAATTCACTTGACTTCATTTATTTATTATATATGAACTGTATTTTGAATTTTGGAAGAATTTCTAAGTAATGTTTTTTCTTTACCATTTTGCATGTGTAACTAGTATATATAAAATCTGATGTATCAAATTTATGTTGTAAATTTAATAAACTTGCCCATGTTCCAGCTCACCAGTCCTTAAAATTTATTTTTAAGCAGATAAATTTGACATAATATACATATGAGCTAGAGAAATTGAATAAATAGTGTTACATGCAAGTCTCAAGTTCAAGAAAGTACTAACTAAGATGTGTAAACTTGAGAGTCATCAGCATCCTGGTGTGTTTAAAGTGGTGAAATGAAATGAATTGAAGAGAAACATAGTTATTGAGGAGAGAAAATCAATTGTCTGATGGCTGGGGCATCCAGCATTTAAAGGTTGGAAAAACAAAGAAGAAGCAGAGAATAATGAGATGAATTTCCAGCGAAGCAGCAAGGAAACCCAGAGGATTTCTTGGTAAGAATTAAGAAAGGTTAAGAGGTCCAGCCAGTATATCCAGAGGAAGATATAAAGTTATGGAGATTATAAATGAAATTAAGAGGCAGAGCTTTCATATACACAAGGCATATGTTGGTCTATATATATAGAAAACCAATAGAATCTAAGATCTTTATAATTTACAAGAGAATTTAGCAACTTTGGCAAATATACAATTAATATACAAAAATAGATCATTTTTATCTGCAACCACAAAGTTAGAAGCATGCACAAGTAAGCTTTGTATTACTATTTCAATTTCTATGTCTTAAACTATCTTATCTAATAAAAGAATAACATGAAATTGACCATTACTCTAACACACAAAATGGCTGCCCCCATGTGGACAAAGATGGTTGGCCCATGTGGACACAAGATGCAAGATGGCTGCCACAAGATGGCCAGCAGTGGAGGGCAGTTGGGAGGAACCAGGCCTGCAAGGGAGAGAAGTTGGGGGCATTAAGCCTGCAGTGGAGGGTAGTTAGGGTTGACTAAGCCAGCAGAGGAAGGAAGCTGGAGCGACCAGGCATGCAGGAAAGGGCAGTTGGGAAGGACCCAGGCCTGCAGGAGAGGGCAGTTAGGGGCAAACAGGCTGGCAGGGGAGTGGTTAGGGGTTATCAGACTGGCAGGCAGAAGCCATTAGGGGCAATCAGGAAGGCAGGCGGGTGAGCAGTTGGAAGCCAGCAATCCTGATTGTGAGAGGGATGTCTGACTAACCTGGATAGGGCCTAAATAATCAGTCAAACACCCCTTGAGGGGTCCCAGATTGGAAAGGGTACAGGCTGGGCTGAGTGACACACACACCCGTGCATGAATTTCATCCATTGGGCCTCTAATTTAAAAATAAATAGAACTTTCACACTCTTCTGATTATATATATATTCTATCATACAAAAGAGGCCTAACCAAGTATTCCAGGAAAAAAAAAATTTTTCATCTAAAAAAGCCTGAGCATCTTTTCCCAAAAACACATGTAAACACTATATACAATTTAAGCATGTCAAACTCAAAGGCTAACATGGGCCAGATAACCAAGGTTTAAGTTCATGTGGGCGGCAAAAAAAAAAAAAAGCTTAAATTTTTATAGAAACGTAGATTTATTTCCATAGAGACATGCTGATACTAAGGGCTAAAATATATAAATAATTGTTAACATAAAAGGATAGCACATTTTAATAAAAATACTTTTTCTTGAATATTAACTTACCAGACGCTGAATAACTGCACAAATTAGTAAGTGTAACGTAAATAAACCTGTTTTTCTTGTTCTCCGAAATCGAAATATTTCCTGTTGTACACACCAAACAAGTCAGTACAAGACTAATGACATGGCAATAGGCTGTTAAAATATTCATTGCTAGTATTAGTGGAGAGAAATGTTGTCTATACAAAAGGCCAGTGAGGGAAATGAATGCAACAGGATTATAATAATCAGTCATTAGCGAACGTTGCAGTCCGTTATTAATAATTATGTATAGGATATCGTAAAAATCAAATTATGAACTTTTTATTAAAACATTTCTTACACACTGTTTTATGGGCTGGGCCGCAAAAATATTCCTTCGGGCCGATAGTTTGACATGCTTGAGCTACATCACTAAATAGTACAGTCATATAGCAAGCAGCCTTTGGCAACATAAGGCTTTTCTGAATTGTCACAAACAAGACGTTTCTATGAGAGTGACCTTGCTTCCCCAAGGAACTTGAACTCACACACACACACACACACACACACACACACACACACACACACACTCACAGCAGGAAAGGACCAGACTGCTGGGCTTTCAAGAGCATAATGTAGTGAGAGAGAGTGAGCCTCAGCATGGAGGCAGTAGAGAAGATGTAGAAGGAGCCTTGCTCAAACACATCACTGGTGTAATTCTGTTGTCTTATTGTGGCATATTTGGCCTGTTACAAATGTTAGAGATTTTTAATAATGGTAAACCTGTGCAAACCAAGGGGCATCTATATCTGAAAAGGCCCAAATAAAATCTATAAACTCCCTGTATATGTTGATTTGCATTCATTGAGAAATCTGATCCCCTCTCCCTTCATTAGCTGTTGTGTTATCTTTAGTAAAATCACGAAGAGAAAGCACTTAATTAGTATTTCACCTTAAGTGAATAGATTGAATAAGAAACCAATTAGTATTTAGATAATGGAAAGTCTAATTAGCCACCAAGCACACAACAGAACATCTTCATTATTTTCCTCTCCCTAACTGAATCAGGAGGTACAAAGCAGATCAGCATCTCAGGAGTTTCTGTTCTAATTTCTCTCTTGCCATTCATTTGCTGCTAAAGGCACAAACAAGTAACTTAATCAGGAGAGTGAGGTATGTGACAAATATGCTTGAGGCTGGTTCTGCTTTGGATGAGAGGGATGTGTTTGGGAATGCTCTTGGAACCAAGTTTACTTCTACACCAGCTCATCATATATGTTTATTTTGTGAAGAGGAGGAAATGAAGAACCCAACACTAAAAGCATTTCACTGAACCCGAAAGTGTGTGTATATTGGAAGGAGTGGTATTCAACCAGGGCAGAATCAGCCTTAAGGGCAGAAACAGTAAGCATGACTATGCCTTCAACTTTGAACATTCTGAAAGTGAGAGTTAAAATATGTAGGGAGTTCTACTTAAAGATGTGGAACATAGCTATTACTCCATTTATCAACACTCCCCCTCCCAATTCTGGATGTTTGATTGGTTTTCTCAAGATGTTCCCCAGATAAATCAACCCACAAGCTTCCAGGTGGCAGTTGAAGAAAAAGGTGAAACCTCAATCCCCACAGGCTTGTGACTCTAATCCTGGGAGTACCATGAAGGAAAAGGGTATTCTCATTCCCCAGAATAAGATAAGTACACTTCTGAGGGTGGAGAGAAATTAGTATTTTCCCAATATCTCCCATGACTTCAAGTATGGTTCATCTAGAGTAGAGGAAGACACGCACACTAAAATGCAAAGAAATAGAAAACATTGAGAGCATTAAAATTTCTCCAGCAACATATTTGCTTTGGATTACCTGGTTGCCACATCTTTCATATTTTAGAACTGAGTGTTTTTCTAATATATTAAGTTTCCATGAGCACTGTTAGCATTTATTTAGGAAGGAATAAAATGATAAACTTTCAATGCCATTTCATGTAGTATAATCTCCTTATACATCAATTCTTTATTAGTAAAATAGCAACAACAAAGGTACCTCTGCCCTAACCAGTTTGGCTCAGCGGATAGAGCTTTGGTCTGTGGACTGAAAGGTCCCAGGTTTGATTCCGATCAAAGGTATGTTGTGGGCACATCCCCAGTAGGAGGTGTGCAGAAGGCAGCAGATTGATGTTTCTCTCTCATCAATGTTTCTAACTTTCTATCCCTCTCTCTTCCCCTCTGTAAAAAAATCAATAAAATATATTTCAAAAAAGAAATAAAGTTTCATATTGAAAAAAAGAGTACCTCTTCTCCTACCATAATAACTTATACCCTCTAAAAAAAAAAAATAGAGAAGTAGGAAAGAAAGTTTGGAGTGATTTTCTTTGGAGGGCATATGCTATTCTTTGGCATCATGATTCCTGACTGCAGACTTCCTGTGGCCCTTTGTCCTTGGTAAATACTGGGAAGGAACATTATGTGTTATTCATCTTTATTCTGCGAGGCCCTTTGATCACAATCACAAGTACCAAAGAAAAATGCTTTCTGACTTGCCAGTATCACTTGAGTAATGAGGATTATTAATGAAAAAGAGTTCTTTGAGGCTGGAAGAGGATAAGAGAAAAATCAAAAGTGCTAAGCCCTGATTTTACACAATTTCTGTCTGAATAGGAGCCAATGTATAATTAGTATTAGGTTCTTAAAAATATTTACACTATAATGTTACTGGCTTTATCCCAGAGTCCCAAAGTAATAGTGTTCAATAAATGATACTTATCGTTTTATTTATATATATCCCCACATCCATACCTAAATATAAAATACCAAGAAAGGTGAAATTGTGTGTGTAATGTTTCCTATATCTATGTTGATGGGCGTGGAATTTTTGTTGTTTGTTTTTTGTTTCCATCTTATTATCTTAGTGCCAGTATTAGCCAAGTTTTTCTGGAAGAAAGAAGATGAGGCAAGAATTAAAATGTTAACACTTGGGAGGTGAAAACCAAAATATGTGAAAGATGAAGTAAAAGAGAATTGAGGTAAAGAAAAATGGATATTAAGAATTGGATATGGTGTATTACAATATAGGCAATTACTTCACAAAGTGTCAAGAACAAAAAGAAAAGCTTAGGTTCTTCAGCAGGTGCACTCACTGAGAACCAAGGACATCTGTCTATAGATTGAAAACCTCTCTCCTGAGCAGCATACAAAAGGGAGAATTAATCAATTCAGCTCCTTCACCCCTTGAGTATTTCATTGATTAGGGCTGCCTTGTTAAGAAACTGACTCTCCCTCACTTGTAGGTTGCATAATCCATTTCTAAGTGGCTGGTCAGAGCAAGAGCCCATGCTTCTTAGTCATTTCAGCTAAGTTCAGATATATTAGGATAACTTAGTCAAAACAGGGTTGGATATTTGGGCTTGAATGACATGCAACATTAGGCTTCACCTTAGACACTATCTAGTTAGAAGAGATGTCTAAGATGCTGTAAATAGTAGGAAGATTGGTTATGCCTATATGTACATGAGTTCTTTAACCTCTTCCACATGTGTATGCATAACCAATGGATGCAGACAATAGTGTGAGGAGGGCCTGGGGTTGGCCAGGGACTGGGAGGAGGGGAATAAAGGAAGAGAGATTTGGGGACATCGGTAATACTGTCAACAATAAAATAAAATAAAATCTAAATTAATTAATTAAAAAAAACTTTTTTGCCCTATAGCAACACATTTTACAATAGGTAAGATTTGGAAACAGCCTAAGTGTCCATCAGCAGATCAGTGGATTCAAAAACTGTGGTACAGCTATGCAGTGGGGAAAAAGTTTCCCTATGCAGCTGTAAAAAAGAAGGAACTCTTTCCATTTTCAACAGCATGGATGGAACTGAAGAGCATTATGCTAAATGAAATAAGCCAGTCAGAGAAAGATAAATATCTGCATGATCTCGCTTATTTGTAGAATATAATGAACAACATAAACTGATAAAGTAAAATAAATCAGATACATAGAAGCACTGAACAGACCATCCAACCTCAGAGGGAAGGCAGGGGAGTGCGGGGTGAGAGATCAATAAAAGGACTGGTATGCATGCATATAAGCATAACCTATGGACACAGACAGTATGGAGAGCATGTGCTGGGTGGGGAAAGGGGGATGGAATGGGAGAATGACGGGGAGAGGTCAATGGGGGGGGAGGAATGGGGGGGAAGAGAAAGGAGACATATGCAATACTTTAAACAATAAAGAATTTTAAACAAAATAAAAATACATTTTTAAAGATAGTAGAAACTTATGAAGTTCACAGTTAGAAGGCATAAATAAGCTCACTAAAAGACTGGAACCTAATCATAGGATTATAGAACACTTCCTTTCTCCAGCACCTCACCACCACAACTAAAGGCTTGTTTAAAGTGGTTCCTTTTACCTGGCTAATAAGAAAGATTAAATTAAGTGATCAATACCTGATACTGGGTAGGACTAAAAGAAAGATCATTGATGATACCTACCTATATTTTTACATTTTTGTGCTAATTGCATATTAATTTTTAAATCAATATTCATATTAATTCAAATTTTATGATTTTTCTAGAACAATGAAGGATGATATTTTAAGCAATTTTTTGTAAAAACATTCTATTACCTTGATTAATCACACCATTAGAAATGTTTTAAAAAATTAGTAATTTGGACTTTAAAGGCTTAACCTGAATAACCACTGTTCATCTAAAAGAAGCTGGCCATAATTGAAAAAAAATACTAGACAGATTATGTTCTGGATTATATCTATGAAAAATTTTCAATAAAAAAATCTTGGCTCTTTTAAGGGGTTAACTGACCAGTGATTCATATTAATACATCACTACAAACCATTTGAGTTTTCTTGCTAGAATTGGGGAAACTTTTGATATTAAAAGGTTTATTTACTTAAATATTATTGTCAACTTTTAGTGACCTATCTTTAATTTACTGCAAATAAGAATACAATATCAAAGAGAAAATTATGTTGGAGAATCATGTTTTTCACTTGTAATTATAATGATAGTACCAAAATAAGTGGGGTCCCTATTTTGGTAACCAAATGGATATTTAATTGAGTGTATTCTGGGCAAAAAGATCTCAATATTTTTAATATATCATTGTTTTATTATTATAGCCTGGTGATTTGCCCAAAATAATTATTAAATTTGTGTAATATAGTCATTTTTTTAAAAATGTCTTTCAAAATATTGTAAAATTGTCTCTTCCAATACATAGAGCATTTGCTGAGGTAAATAATGTTCACCATTGCTTTCAATATGAGCAAATTTGTTCAAAGAGATAATGTGTGTTTTATGTACTGCTATCCTTAGAAACCTTTATTTTAAATGGTCACACTTCTCTTAAATATTTTGTTTACATCATCTGAAAAAAAAACACATAATTTGGCAGACACAAAGAAAAAATTCAAAAAGAGTAAAAAGAAATTAAATGTAACCCTTGATTCTTTCATATGTCTATCTTAGTGGAAATGCATGAGTACAAAACACTGTAGATATTCTCAATTCATCAACTTGACACATTTGTCACACAAAATCCCACAGTCCTTGATTCCCAGGGATGACAATATAAGTGCCATGGCAGTTATTACCACCTTATCAACTCATGACACTCACAGCAGAATTACCAGGAATTTATGATTTTATTTTACTCTGCTTTGACAAGTAATGCATAAAGCTTCCACTTTTCTCTTCAGATGCTTTCTGTTTGAGCTTTTATCTGAAAAACGATGAACGTGGTGGTTTATACAAAAAAACAGAAATTTACTTCTCAAAGTTTTGGAGGCTGGGAAGTCCAAGATCAAGGTCTTAAAAATGTAGGTGTCCATTGACAGTCAGCTTCCTGGTTCACGGGTGTCTTTTTATTGCAACCTCGCCTGGTGGAAGAGCAAAGCAGCCCTCTCAGAGTCCTTTTTGTAAGGGCACTGATCCTATTTATGAAAGCTCTGCCTCAGTGCCCTAATCATTTCCGAAAGGCCCCGCCTCTAAGTGCCAGCATATTGGGAGTCAGGATTCCACATGTGAATGTTGAGGAACTCAAGCTTTCAGACCACAGCAGATGTATTTTCTGACAAAGTATTCAATCCTGCATGCCACAGATACTGCTCCCTGTGAGGTACTGAAAAACTTTTAACTTAAAAAAGTGTAGGGATAAAAAGAAAGATTTTACCATTTGGCACATATAATGATCAAGATGAGCTGCTTGCAAAAAAGGTGGCAGAGAAAGTTAAATTTCAGCCATGTCTCCAAAGAATGTTCATATTAGTGAGCAGACAGAAGAGAAATTCAACCATATAGCACCGTGAATGCATGAAATATGCTAACTTAACCCCAGCCTTAGTAGAGGTGAAGAGTAAGATAGCTCAGAGCTGCTCTTTGTGTAAACATCCTGGATGAGTAAACCTCTACTCCTCGGGGAGATCCCCTTATCCAAGTCAGAAAAATTTGCTTATTCCAAGTGTGAGACAAAATAGAACATGGATCTGTCTAAAATTGAAGGGTGTGTGTGTGTGTGTGTGTATAACTGGTGTGTGTCAGAGAATAATGAAAAACTATGCTGGAAAGATATCATAAAGTGTCTTGAAGGATGTAGCAGTTGGACTGATGAGAGATATTGCAGAACACTTATCATATGTGTATTTTAGATAAATCATTTCAGTGCCCGTGAATGACACTTTAACAAAGAACTATGAATGGCACATTTAGAGGGTACTGCAATAGAAATGGAAAATAGACAGCAAGTGGTTCAAATTGCAGGAGTAAGAAGCAAGGGAAAATTAGAAAATGTAGCTAAAAAAGGAATAAATATTTTTCCAAACTAGAAAACAAATCTATGATTATAAGTTAATGAGTGCAATATTATAATATCTAGTAAATTATCTCTAGAAAATAATTCTATATTATGAAACTTTATGGAATGAATATATTCTCTTATGAGAGTATTACATGAAAGCACAATATATTTCTAGATATTTAAGAGCCTGACTACTTACTTTAAATTGACTTCATTACTGTTCATGGAATGCATATTTATTCATTTATTAAATAGTTAAAATAATTGATATAAAAAGCATGATGTCATAAAATTTACAATTAATTTTTTAAAAGCAAGGGTCAGCAAAGTTTCTTCATAAAGGGCCAGATATTAATTATTTACCTCTTGCTGGATAAGAAGCAAAATTAAGCATATTATGTGAAACTTCCATACAAAGAAAAAAAAACAATTTCCCCAAATATTTAATTTATTTAAATTCAAAATTTTATTTATAGATACAAAAATTTGGTTTTTGCATTATTTTCACTAAATATAATTCATTTTCATTTTTGCCAAACATTTAAAAATACAAAAACTATTCTTTGCTTTACAAAAAGAGGCAGTGGGCTGGATTTGGCCTTCAGGCTATAGTTTGCTCACTTCTGCTCCAAAGCAAAAATCAGGAACTCCCTTTGAGATGACCCACTCACTATTTAAGAGAAATTGAGGCTTTAATAGTGAAATATAACAATAGTGAAAATAATAGCATATGCAAAGAATAGTTGCCATATACATTTTTAAGAGCACATTTACACTTTGTCATTTGAAAAAAATAAAATAAAACTATTGATGTGAATGAGAAGGCAATTCAAGAAAGAAAAACAACCCTTACTTAAAGGCAGAATGGCTTAATCTTTAATTCATTATTGTTTAGAAAAACCAGCAAACCAGAATAAATTTCTCAAAGTGTAATGAGATGTCACTGAAACTCTTGTAAAAAAAAAATTGCCTGTGAAAAATCATCAAAGGAGCTGTTTTTTAATTTTATACCTCTCATGATTTGCTTCATTAATTATAAATTTTAGACTGAAATTGTAAAGTAGGAAAACTCAAATTGTAACATTATGGTAAGGTATATGGTGTTCAATTGAATGCTGTCAGTTACTCTGCTATTAATACTTTGTTTAAACTACCATTATACCTCTTTAGTACTTTATAATAGAGGGCCATAGAAGTCCTTATTTATTTAAAATGAATAATATTTTGTTTCATTTCTATAGTAGGTTGTGCTTTAAGACTTTGATTAATAAGAAAATAGTTATTAGACTATTCCTTAATGTTAAAATGTAGACTTTATTTTTATTTTTTCCATTTATACAAAAATTAAATTCCCTGGAGAAAACAAAATTGTGAAGACCATCCAAATCTGAATTTATGTATTCCATTCCCCTCCAAATGAGCATTAATATGAGCTCATTATTCACATTTAATGATCTCAAAAAATATAACAGGTTTTAAGTGAAGCAAAACTAATTCAAATTAGTACATTTGCAATCAGTTCACTTCAAAAAATTTTCTCTGCTTCACTTCAAAATAAATATGAGCTATACGTGATGTTTATCTGCTTTCTAAATTAATCCTTATCATGCAGAGAAACATCTAATGAATCAAGTTCATTAAATAATCACAGGAGAGGCATATTTGGTTTAGCAACTCAAGCAAGGATAAGATATCCCAAAGCATACTCTACATAGGACCTTTCAATGGATTTTCCAAATGCACACTTCCCCCTTAAGTTCAGTTCTTGCTTAATGGCTGTGAATCTATCATATCTGAGCATAGTAGAATCCCAGATCCTACATCATATCTTTACAAGAGCATTTCCTACTAATTTTTGCAAATAGATGTCATACAAACTTAAAACCATTAAAATACAAAGCTCTAAAATGTAAAAAAAAAAAAAAAAAAAGATAATGAATGTTATGAAATGCCAGAATAACCATATCAACAACAAAATATTAACTGTTCCAAAATTAATGAATAGCTACCATTAACTTAATGCTTAGCACGTACTAGCTATGTGTTAGACATCTTACATACAAAATCTTTAATCTTCATAATCATATTAACTGGATAGAACAACCTCAGTTTATACCAGTTCAATTCCAATAACAACAACAAAAAATGTTTTGGTCATTTACAGCTCTGTCTCCACTTCTTTCAGATATATTGCTCTTATGTCCTAAAACATAAACTTATAATTATTTTAATGCATTCATTTTTTAAATTATGTAAAAAAACAAATTCAGAGTTACAGAATGTGGAATTATAATTATACCAATTTTTATAATACATTAATAATTGCTAGTTTTTAAAACATGTGTCATTCTTTTTAAATCATGTAGAAAATAAAAAATAAAGTATTGAGATCTTTATTTATTCAAATCACTTTGAATTTCTATCTTGTGTCCTTTTATTTCAACCTGATGAACTCTCTTTAGGATTCCTTGGAAAGCCAGTCTAATGGTAATGAATTCTCTCAGCTTTTATTTATCTAGGACTGTCTCCATTTCTCCTCAGTCTTAAAGGACAGTTTTCTCAGATATAGAATTTTTGGTTGACAGTTTAATTTTTCTTTTAGCACTTTGAATATATCAGCTCAATGTCTTCTGCCCCCCCCCCAAACACTAATGAGAAATCAGCTGATTTCTTATTGAGGATTCCTTATACATGATGAACAACTTCTTTGTTGCTGCTTTCTAGATTCTCTCTGTTTTTCTCATTCACAATTTGATCATGCAATTAGTCCTCACTTAACATTATCAATAGATTGTGGGCAATCAGGCCAGCAGGGGAGGGCAGTTGGGAGGGACCAGGCCTGCAAGGGAGGGCAGTTAGGGGTGATCAAGCCTGCAGCAGAGTGCAGTTAGGGGTAACCAGGCCTGCAGAGGAAGGCAGTTAGGGGTGACCAGGCCTGCAGTGGAGGACAGTTAGGGGCAAACAGGCTGGCAGGGGAATGGTTAAGGGGTGATCAGGCTGGCAGGCAGAAGCAGTTAGGAGCAATCAGGGAGACAGGCAGGCGAACAGTTGGAAACAACAGTCCTGGATTGTCAGAGGGATGTCCCAGATTGGAGAGGGTGCAGGCTGGACTGAGGGATACCCCCCACCCCCATACATGAATTTCAAGCACTGGGCCTCTAATTGATATATAAGAGTTTAAGTTCCTATGGGCATCTCATTAATGTTATAATGAAGCAACTTTGAACAACAGAAAATTATTTGAGGACATGCTATAATATGTTTTAGGTTGGCCTCTTTAAGTTTATTGTACTCAGAATTTGTTGAGCATCTTAGATTTTTAAATTCATGACTTTCATCAAATTTGGAATATTATGGCCATTGTTTATTCAACCCTTTTTTCTACCCTTTTTTAATGTTTCTTCTGGGACTCCCACTATAATTATGTTGGATTATTTGATAGTTTCCCATAGGTCCCTTGAACTCTATTTACATTACTTCAATCATTTTTAAAGTCTCTAATACACAATACTTATAATTGTCCTACTTTCAGATTTTATAATTTTTTCTTCTATCTGCTTCAATCTATCTGTGAATTCTTTTAGTGAAAGTTTTATTTCAAGTATTGTAATTTTTAGTTGAAGAATTTCTTTTTGGTTTTTTTTCTGGTCTTCAATTTTTTATTGATATTTACATTTTACATACATTATTTTATTAACTTTCTCACATCTTCCTTTAGTCTTTGATCATCTTTATGATAGCTGTTTTAAAGATTTTATCTAGTATGTTTTTCTTCTAGTCTTTATCAGGGACAATTTCTATTGATTTTATTTTTTTGGTTGAAAATTATACATCTGAATTTAACTATAAGCTAACTCTGATTATCAGTTTTTCCCTCTCCCAGGGTTTTCTGCTTTCTGTTTTTTATTCTCAGTTTTTTTATTTAAAAATATACATTTTTATTTATTTCAGGGAGGAAGAGAAAGATAGAAAGATAGAAACATCAGCGATGAGAGAGAATCTTTTATCAGCTACCTCTTGCTTGCCCCACATTGAAGGTTGAGCCTGCAATCCAGTCATGTGCCCTGACCAAAAATTAAACAATAACTTTCTGATGCTTAGGTAGATGCTCAACCACTAAACCACTTTGGCCAGGCTTACTTTTTTGTTTTGTTAATTAATGTAATCTGTTTCCATGCTGAGCATCAGCCTAAGATGCAAACTTAAGATCTTCTTATGTCTTTTCTGAGACTGACTCTATTTCTGACAGGATGTTAGCACATATGGAACATGCAATAAACCAAACATTTCTAAATCTTTTCCCCCCTATACCAATGAGTTACATTTTTCTGACTTTTATTTTTAAGCTCACAACACAGAATTACACATATGTCCCTCTTTTAATTCAATCTCAGACATCATTCCAGGTGGGATTGGGCCTAAACGGGCAGTTTAACATCCCTCGAAGGGTCCCAGATTGGAGAGGGTGCAGGATGGGCTGAGGGACACCTCCCCACCCTGTGCATGAATTTTGTGCACTGGGCCTCTAGTATAAAATGGAAACTCTGGACCCTGGACTTTGTTTTGGCCTTGCTGAAGGCACAGTTGAACTTTTTCCATGATGGGACTGACAGAGATGGGACATTGGGAACCCTGGAGGAGAAGTCCTTTAAGTTTGCATCACAAATAAATCTTGCCACGCCACAGCCACAGTCTCCCTAATGTGGGTCCTTGGAATACTTTCCTCAAGAACACAATTTCCACCAGCAATTATATCATTAAAAGAGGAATTGATTAAAACAATCATGCCATAACTAGCATCATATCAAAAGACAAGAATTGTTGTCAAGTGAGGCTTTTTCCTAATCAATCAGTTACACAGGTATCTTCAGAGTCACCTATTGAATGGAGAGCAATACTCCATTCCAGAAAATTAAGGCACACCAAAGGGTTACAAGTTGTATATGAGGATTAGAAATTAGAAATAAGCAGTGGTAGGAAAATGGTATTTCTTAAAACCCCAAAACGTCAAAGGATCTTCCTATGCCAATTGTTTGTAGTATTAATGTAAAAAAAAACACAAAACAACAACAACAAAAAACACCACAAAACAAAACAAAAAAACATTCAAACCTGTAAAGAATTTGTGAGCTTATTTGAGCCAAACTATCCATAATTGTGGGGAAGCAGATTCTCAATATATTCAGATAATGCTCCCCAGAGAATGGCAGTTTTTCACCTTGTTTTATACATTACAATCAATTTGGTGATAGATTAGGGAGGCAGAAAGCAAAGGTGGGGGGAACCTCTGGGACTGGATAAAAAGTGAAATGATAGACACATACTTCTTTTACTTAGGTGGGTACAGGATAGTTAACCGTCAACAAATAACATGATAAAAATAACAATAAAGGAATTGTGGTCTCCATTCTGGTGCCCAGGTGCATTGGGTTTGCCCTGTGGTGTCTAGAATAAGGGAAATTACAAATTATCCTGACATCTCACAGGTACGTTATCTTAAATGCAAAAAGACAATAAGCTCAGTATAGATCAAAGTTGACCTTTGTCAAGGAAGATAATGTCCAAGGACATGACTACAAACTATAAACTGCTTTTTAATTAAAGGTGTGTGGGGTTTTTTTGTTTGTTTGTTTGTTTGTTTGTTTTTAATTTCAGACCATCTTTTGTGGTTACTTTAGGTCTCTTAAATTTGCAAGGCCACCATGCAGGCCTTCTGTAAATCAGGTTAGCATGTAGCCCTTTTTTTTTTTCCATCCACTGTGGTAATATTAAAATTAGAGAATGTCACATGGAGAGTCATGTGCTATTGATATATAAATGTAAAACTTTTTTGTTATCTTAAAAAAGTGCCAGCTCTAATTATTGAATTTTATTTAACTAAATATGAAGTAAAGGAGCTTCCATAATATTTTAGTTTTGTTATTAGAATATGTCTGTTTTGGGCAGAAAGTGAATTATCTCTTCCAGTATTAACTGACATAAATTTTATGAACACCGGTAAATTAAACAAGATTCTATTATGTTATAAATTACACTTGAGTCTTCATGCCCTTACTACTCCACTGGTGGCTGTTCAGCCTTTTTGGCATCATTATATAAATAAATACATGTAAATAAATAAACAATACTAACATATAGTTTTCTTCATTCTTTTGACAAATATTTATTCCTAAATCCCTACTTTAGCCCACCCATCCCAAGTGTTTAGGGTGCTTGGGTAATTTAAAAAACAATTAGATGCTCTGTTATGGATTATTTGCAACTGTCCACTAGTCATTACTGAATATATGTCTGAAACCTCCCCTACCAATTAGAGCAGCCCATTAAATCAAAAAACAGCACCATGCCTGCTATTCAAAACAGAATTAAGGTATGCACTGTTGCTACTGTTGCCATATAATTCAAGCATAAAATCTTGAAATATATTTGCCCAACTAGAAAACATGTGAAAATTATTTGGAGGCTCTTTTCCCAGCAATATGCAAATGTGAAAGAGAAATGTAGTTTCTTTCATGTCATATTGATTGTTTTTGGCTTTCACTGACTCAAACAGGGTAGATCAATGTGAATTTTACACTTTGCTAGAATCAGCTTCAGCAAAACATGTTATTATTAGCTTCATTTGCAATTATAATTTCAAAGGCACATTTTGCTGGAGCAGAAAGTGAGGCCAAGGAAAATAGAAGCCATAAATGAGAAATAGCCTGGTCATGCCAGCAATTTATTCAGCTCATTGAATTCAGGTTACCTCTTCCCATTTTGTGAGTAATTCCATTTCCTTTGCACACCCTTTATGAATGAACTAAATGATTGCTTTAAAGAAAAAGTAAATGTTACTTTTTAATGACTAATATATAGATCCTGAGATATACACTGAGTGGCCAGATTATTATGATCTCTGAATGCATAATGATCTGGCCACTCAGTGTGTGTGTGTGTGTGTGTGTGTGTGTGTGTGTGTGTGGTCTAGCCAGCCTAATCAAGGGGAGAGGACATGGGCAGTTGGCTGGCCTGCTTGCTGGTTGAACTCCTGGTTGAGGGGATAATTTGCATCAATTTGCATATTAGCCTTTCATTATATCAGATATACACTGAGTGGCCAGATTATTATGCTTTTAGAGGTCATAATAATCTGGCCACTCAGTGTATATCCCTGTCAAAAATTATTCAGATTTTTTTCTCATTTGTATTCTAACACCCTTCATAAATATGTAACCAATGTTATTATTACCCATTAAAATAAAGAGAAGTTTCATAATTTCTTTGTGGTTGGTGACCCATCAGTAGTTGGCAATGAATGAGTTTAGTGAAACTATATGACACTTCTATCAAACACTTTGGAATCAACATGCATGGTCTTTAGTCCATAGGAGTATTCTTGCCATCTCACTCAAGGAAGAATCATTCATCTATCTAACGTCTGGGTCCAGTCTTAGTAAGTTATACTTTCCTCTTCTTTCCCTCCAGTACTTTGTTGAGATTCTGGTTTACTCGTGGTAGTTTAAACATGAGGCTAACAAGAGCACAATGATAAAGGACCAAAGCAGTAAGGCTCATTATTATGAGTTCCAGATTCTTCAAGGGGTTCCTCAACAGTTATACACAGTTATATACAGCTAAATAGCTTCCAACATTGCTAATAAAAATATAGAGCCAAGCTTATAACTGAACATAAATAACAAAAATCTTTTTTTTAACCCACCAACCCACAGATATTTAAGTTGTTTCACTTCTACTTAACTATGATTGTATCACTTTTCTTACTTGTTTATCCAGCTTTCTTCCTTACTTGTATTAAGTTAAATGATTCATTAATTATGATACATATTTTATAATGAATGAGCATCATGTAATATATATTTTATAACACATGTATGCTAAATATAGGATATATATATATATATACCAAATATGATAAATCCGTTTTATTTAACATCATTTTGATATATTGTGCATTTTCCTGTGAGGGCAACTCATATCTGATTTGGTAAAATAGCATATTGCATGCTACACTGAATATAACTTTTATGCATCTCTTCCTGGAGCATCAAATCTTGAAGAACAAAATCATATATCACTACAACAATATGCTTTTATTTTTAGTTGATCTCCACGTCTGTATTATTTTGCTGGCACTTCCATAACAAGTACCACAGGCCAGGTAGCTTAAACAATGGAAATACTTTCTCACAGTTCTGGAGGCTAGCAATCCAAGGTCAATGTGTCAGCAGTGCTTCTCTCTCCTGAGGTTTGGGAGAGAAGAATTTGTTCCAAGTCTCACCTTGGCTTGAAGATTATCTCCCCTCTGTGTACACCTGTGCCCAAATTTCCTCGTATTATAAATACTAGTGGCCTGATGCAAGAAGATTTATGCAAGAATAGGCCTTCCTTCTCCTGGCTACCGGCACCAGCTTCCCTCTGGCACCCGGGACCTAGGACTTTGTTCTGGCCACTGCCTTTGCCTTCGCTCCACCTCAGAGACTGCTTCACATGGCCTATATCATACATGATAGACTTCTTTATAATAATGCAGGAGAACAGAAAGTGAAATGAGAATGAGGTTAAAGTATTTATGCTCTGGTTCCCACCTAGGGTGGAGAGGATGATAGAACATCCTGGGATAGCATCAGCTCTTAAATGAAGGTCATAGTTAACATTAAACAGCCTACCTACACCAGCCTCTGTGTGTCTTCCAGTTACTTCTCCCTTTCTTCAACCCTTCAGGCCATGGGGGTCCTCTCCTGTAGAGCATAGGTCCAAGGATGTTGCATTATTCATCATGATTTTCTTACACCCTCTATGCCTTATAAATTATCCCTTTTTATATCTCCTGAAAGTATCCCAATTTGTGCATGCCATCTTCTGTTTCTTGCTGTGACATTGAGTGATAGGGGAAACCTTTGAAAATCATATTAGGTCTAGTAATAATTAATGTCGTTTTCTAATACTTTTTTTAAATCTAATTTATTTAAACAATACAACAAAATTTAATCAACAATATAGTTGCCGTTGTTTTCTACTACTTGTGCCCAACACTCAGGAAGCATTTTAATCCCTCCGTTGTAAAATTCTTGTGATTTTGATGCAAAAAATTCGGTCAATGCATTTTTGAGGCATTCTTCATTATTAAATTTTTTTCCAAGAAGAAACTTTTGCAAAGAACGAAACAAATGGTAATCGGAAGGGGCAATATCAGGAGAATATGCAGGTTGAGGGAGAACTTCCCATTCCAACTGGCGCAGTTTTTCAGCAGTGATTCTTGCAGTATGCGGTCGTGCGTTATCGTGGTGAAGAATTACGCCCTTCCGAATAATCAGCGCGGGTTCTTTTTCTCTTAAAGCTTGGGCTAACCTTTCCAATTGGGCACTATACACTGCACTTGTAATGGTTTGGTTAGATGGTAAAAGTTCATAATGAAGAATTCCTTTAAAATTCCACCAAACACACAACATCACTTTTTTCGCATGCAAGTCAGGTTTTGGCGTGGGCTGAGGAGCCTCATTTTTGTCCAACCATTGAGGCCGCCTTTTCAAATTAAAATACAGCACCCATTCTTCATCTCCGGTAACAATTTGCTCTAAAAATGGCAAACGGTTTTGACGAGAGAGGAGCGAACTGCAAATTGTGACTCTTTGATTACGGTTGTTGTCGGTCAACTCATGAGGAACCCATTTTCCAAACTTTTGGACTTTGCCAAGTGCACGCAATTGATTGGAAACTGTTTTTTGTGAACAATTTAAAGTTGTCACGAGCTCTTGTTGGGTAATTTGAGGATTTTGCACCAAAAGAGCTTGAAGAGCTTCTTGATCAAAATTGGACACACGGCCTCGACCACTCTTGTCATCTAACGAAAAATTTCCCTCGCGAAATTTCTCAAACCAACATTGGCATTTTCTGGCGCTAATTGCATCTTGACCAAGAGCACTACAGATGTTTTTTGCAGCCTCACTTGCTTTTCTTCCTAATTGGAACTCGTAAAGCATGCAGTGCCGAATATGCTCTTCATCCGCCATCTTCTTAGCCCTAGTTTTGCAACAAAAACCAAACAAAACACAAACTTTTTCAAGCAAAACTTGTTAATTGCACTTCACACGTTCTGTAGATACCACGTGTTTGAAGGTTATGTCAATCAATACAAGTCAACGCCAAGCAAGATTTTAAGCGAATGTTTAAAAACGACATTAATTATTACTAGACCCGATATGAATGCTAAAACCTTCACTTCAAAGGTTAAAAAAAAGAAACCTAAGAGACAAACCCATAGATAATTATACTTTTCTATTTCTATATGTGTAAAACCAACCAAAATTATTCATTTTTAAATATAAAAACAACTTAGGCGGCATTTTGTAGCATTTAACAGAGCTATTTTGTCCAGTCTATTTCAGCCAGGAAATTAATAACAACTCACAGATAATATCAAGTAATCCAAGAACTATACAAATACAGCTTCCTTCTGCGTATCTGATGGATGAATCATTGTTCACATAAAAAGAGAAACATAAAATGGAATTTTCTCTCTTATTTTGACTTTAGTTGATATTTTAGATCTTTCCAAACACTAAATGACTTCTGTTATACTTGCAAAGCTCTTTTGCCCTGGTGTTTCAAAGACCATTTAGTATCTTTTAACAAGTGTAATTTGATTCAGTAGATTGTATTATGATAAAATGTCAACCTTACTTTTCTTGACGGTATTTTTAGATACATATTCATCATTTGGTATTATCTCCTCATATCTCCACGCAGCAGATAGACATAATACTAACAGCAACACATTGTGTGAACAGAGGCTTCCGATTAATCTGGAGCTAGACGCATGCAGAACATTTCCAGACAGCGCCACAATGGGGAAGGCATCTTTGGTTTGCCATTCAGAGTGATTGCTAAAGGAATATGCTATTGTTAACAGCACTCCATGAAGGAGCAGCTTCAGTGTCATTCAATGGGGAGCAGCTTCAGTGTCATTATAAGATATAGTCTGTTCTCAAGTCCTGAGGACAAATGCTAAAACAGGGAAACCAATGGCAAATGAAATGCTTACCCTTACCCAGGGGAGAACTGCAGTAAAATCTAAGTCAGTGGCCTTGGTCTTTCGCCTCTTGCCATATCTCCTACAGAGATCTAAGAGATTTTTCAGTGACTCTTATCCCAATTCTCTCTTTCAACAAACGTTTTATTTCCAGGGCTGCATTTTCAAAGTTTATTTCTATAGCATTTAAGCTCACCTTTACTTATCAGCTGGTAAGTAAAAAATGTCGAGATAAATATTCTTAAAACCCCAACTTGTGTGTGCCATCTTCTATTTCCTTGTGACTGTTGGAAAAAATGATAGGATGTTTGTGCTTCTGGTTGAACAGACATGCATTTCTTGATGTAGCACTGTCTCCATTTCTATGGTTCTCTGGGACATTTGAAAGCTATTCATAAACCCCATTTCTATTCTCATTTCATCACAGAGCTCAATGTTCTCTAATTAAACAGTCCACAAAACATATCTGAAAAGCCATAAGAAAATTTTAAAAGAAAAATTTTATTAATAATATCTGAACTTTAGAAAGTAAAAGCTACATTTCAAAAAGCAAGCTAAGCTAGGTGGCAAGCTTTGAACATCCTACAGAAGGATATTAAGTAGCAACACTTGACTAGAGCTTCTGCCCTGGAATCCTGAAAATTCACACTGATTTCACTGGCAAATTTCTGTCTCTTTTCCTAGAGAATCCCAACAAGTTAAGGAAGGAATTTTAAGATAGGTTTTATTAATCATGATTTTAAATAATTTATTCAATATTCAAATACATTGTTAACCAGACACTGAGTTTTTATTATAGGAAAAACTATCCAGCCATGTACTCAGCAAGAGTTTAGAAAGAGCTATAAATAATTATAGAGTAACTAGAGGCCCGATGCACTAAATTCCTGAAAGAGTAGGCCTTCCTTCCCCCAGCTGCTGGCACCAGCTTCCCTTTGGCACCTGGGACTCGTGCTTCCAGAAGCAGCTCTGACTTTGTCAGGAAAGACGTCCAGTCTAATTTACATATTATGCTTTTATTATTGTAAATGGGGATTTGTTACAAGTATCTCTAGATTGCACAGAGCCTATAAAATTTAAAAGGAGAAAAAGTCCTAGCTGGTTTGGCACAGTGGATAGAGCGTTGGCCTGGGGACCAAAGGGTCCTGGATTTGATTGTGGTCAAGGGCAAATACCTCAGTTGCAGGCTCAATCCCAGGCCTTGGTTGGGGTGTGTGCAGGAAGCAAATAATTGATGTGTATCTCTCAAATCAATGTGTTTCTCCCCATCCCTTCCACTCTCTCTAAAAATCAATGGAAAAAAAATGTCCTCAGGTGAGGGTTAACAAAAATTAAATAAAAAGGGAAAAAAAGAGGAAACATTCAAAGGAAAAAGATCAATACACAACTTCATTTTTCTCTTCATGGTATTGTTTTCTCATAATATCATTTAGTAGATTTAAATAATAAAAATGATCTGCTACCTTCTGTGTAGTCACCAGCAAACTCATTTATTTCACATGACTCAGAGCACTCCTAAAATAGCAGTGTACTACTCAGAAAATTGCCAAATAAACACCAAAACTGAAATATTATCAGTCAGATGAATCCTGTTTTTAGACATAAAATTAAAATATTATTTTATTCTGTTCCTCTCAACCTAATTCTCTCATTTCTATAAATATAAGCCATCACTCTGAGAATCATTATAATAGAATCATAGAGAACTTTGAATATTAACTTTAAGATGTTTTCATTGATTAGATATGCTTCCTGGTTAGCTTTAATTCACTTTCTCTATAGAGTGGTTTAAGACATTGAGGGTAAGGCATGTATTATAGAAGCCGGTTAGCCTGTTGGCTTCTGCTAGATTGTAGGGAAAATAGCGTCTCTTCAGAGGATTCAGTCATGTTCACAATGTCCATTTGTCAAAGCTGACAGGGAAAACAGAAAGACTAATGGGCAGAACACCAAGAGAACACTAAATTATTGGCTCAGTCGTTCTCTCTATGCATATTCTACTGGGACACATGCTTGGCCATCTCAGTCTATTAGTTCCAGCATTTGTATGTGGGAGGGAAAGTGCCATCTCTCTGTACTTCATTAGCTTGTTTTGAAAATAATGTGATCCTGGGAAAATACTGAATAAAAAGTAGACTTGAAACAATATCAAGGAGGTTATATAAGAGATGTTATTATTGCTTTCCAGAAATATATATATTTTGCTTCACTTAGCAGTTTGGAATTAGGCAATGCTTAGTATAAATACAAAAACAAATTTTAAGGAAATATGGCATGAGTGGAAATGTTTCTAAAGCAGTGCTGGAAAATTAGCTTAGGGATTTTCAACAGGACTTTTTGGAGTCTGGGAATTTTTATGATTATAAGAAAACAAGTTGAACTCCAGAAGTGAGAAAACAAGTTGAACTCCAGAACTGAGTAACATCAGAGGGTGCTACTTAGGGCAAATGGAGACTGGACTTCATCCCTGGAGAGGTCAATCTCTACTCCAAAGGTGATAGCACAAGAGCTCAGTTTCAATGTGTCCAAGAAAAGGTCTAAGGAAAAGGGTTAGGGAAAATGGTCTCTATGCCCTTTATAAATATATAACAGTTACTTCCATTTACCCTCACACCTTAGAAATTGAGAAACTGAATTGCCCATCTTTTAGGCCCCCTGACACTACTCCTAGGTCTCTTCTTTCTGTGCCCCTGATGTTTCTTGTAAATCAGTATTTATAACAAGGTTTTGTTTTTATGGATGACTTTAGACACCTCTGAGGATATAGATCAATGTCTGGTGAATCAAATTAATCACAATATAGACTGAAAAATTGTGAGTCAGCGACTCCTGTCCTTACTGCAGATTTTAGTGACAGAATAGCCAATCTAAAAAAAAAATGTAGCTGAATCTTAGTTGAATATTACAGATACAAGTTTTAACAAGGAAGAATTACCATTATAAAGGATCAGAAAATCATGTTGCAAGAAAACTAGTACAAAATCAATGCATTTGGTTTGTGTTATAGATTATATGTCCCAATAAAATATCTTCTTCTTCACTTACTGAGAGTTTGGATTTAGATAGTTTTGGTTCAAATCCTTCCATTGTGACTGCTAGGTGTTTATCATCTTGATCAGCTCTCTCAGCATTGATTATGTCTACCTTATAGATGCGTTTAAAGATTAAATGAAATAATATAAATAAAACTTAGCATAATATCTGAAACTTCAGTATGAGGCAAATCGAGGGCTGGATGTTAAAAGTTTTATATCAGCTAGAAATAGAGGCAGATACTTCAAGTGAAATAAAGCAGATAAGAACAGGTACAATATATCTGTTTCTCCTAGAAAAATTTAAGACAGTGGTTCTCAAATCTATCATTTATCAGAATCACCTAAGTATTTTTTGGCAAAAACATTTTTTTTTTTTTGGTTCTTACTATCAAAATTAGAATTCAATATTTAGAAGCTTGGGTATTCTGATCATTGGTTGCATTTGGGAATAATGACATAGAGTCTGCTGAAAAATATAGTGAGAGATATACTTACAAGTTTGAAAGGCATAGTGAGAAAAACAGAGAGGTATTGAATGTCATGTTACGGAGAGTGGCCTTTACTTACTAAAGCTTGGCACCCATTACCCATTTCTAACAAGGGAATGCCATGCTCAGAGCTTTGCTTTACTAAGAGAAATTTGGCAATAATAAGAGGTAGGTTAGGGCAAGAGTAGGCTTGGGGTAACCTAGTTGGGATTCTACTGATAGACTGGTTTGGAGTCTATTAGACTAGTCCAAGAGAAAATTAAGAATGGTTGGAATTAGGGAGATGATACTGAGCTCCATGAAAGAAATCAGCAGAGATTAAATGAGGAGCAATTAGTTAAAATAGGCAAAACACGGAGTGGTAGAAAGAGGCTCAAGAGTATGTTAAATATGGAAAAAATCAAATTAAATACAAAGCTTACAATACAAATAACATTATGAAATTATAGTGAAACAAAATCAAATATAAAGTAAGTTACTAACTCCTGCATTAAAAGAATGTTGGTGAGTGTGTTGCTGCCTGCCTGTGAGCTCCAACTACACACTGCATTTCCTCCCCCGGGTTGTCTGTAAAAGTCAATCACCCCTTTTCATTCTTTGGAGATGTAAAGACTTGGTATAGCCATATGTGGGACTCATCAAACACCTCTCCTGTAAAGTCTTTCACTTTTAAACTATAATGCTACACTTTAGTCATCCACAGGTCAGCTTTCAAAACCAAAAAGCCAAATAATGGCTACAATCTTTATCACTTTAAGATGTCATTTTTTAAAAAAATATGTTTGTGTGTGTGTGTGTTTTTTGTTTTTTGGGGAGTTTTTTTTGTTTATTTTTAAGAGAAAGAGGAAGGAAGAGGGAGAAAGAGCAATATCAATCTGCTACCTCCTGCACATCCCCTACTAGGGATCAATTGTGAGGCTTGGGTATGTGCCTGACAGGAATAGAACTGGCGACTTCTTGGTACACAGGATGATGTGCAACCAACTAAATCACACTGGTCAGGGCTAAGATGTCATTATTAATATCAGTCTTCCTGTGACTGTTTTTTCTTCCAATATAACATCCACTTCCTCCCTGATATTTCTTGCCATACTGACACATACTATAGGGCTTTAAGAATTTTCTTTTCTGCATTGTCATGCCCTTGTCCATGTATCCTGCTGATTTGCCCAGAATACTCTGGGTCAAACTGCTTACTTTTCTCCTATACCCAAACTACAGGACATTATTGCAGAAACTGAGTTTGACCAAATTAATGTAACTACAAATTTACAACCTTCACTTGAAAATTGCTAAGGACAAATTTTTTGTGTTTTGTTTTTTAATATTCCTGATAGCCTTCCTTTTCCATCTTTAGAAGTAACAGATCACTCTGTCCTAGCAAATAAACTTACCTATAAATCCATAGTGAAAACTATAAAAATACTGTGATGTTTATTTCTATATATTTACTTCTCTCCCTGGGGGTCTCAAAAGAAAATTGCTATTTTTTGCATTCAAAGATAATACACAAGCATGTTCATCCCCTCAGGGAACTGACTCTTCCATAGCTCATGCTTTCCCCTGTGCTTTCCTCATCATAGTGTCTCCTGGATCACTCTGTAAAGATTGTAATCATATTCTAGTCCTTTCTTATCTTTAAAACAATCATTTTCTGTAAATCCAAAGATATTTTGAAGAATCAAAGAAACATAGCCCTGGCTGTATGGCTCAGTTGTTTGAGTGTCTAAGGTGCACCAAGAGATTGCCTGCTCCATTCTAGTCAGGACACATGCCTGGGTTGCAGGCTCAATCCCCAGTAGGGGGCATGCAGGAGGCAGCTGATAGATGTTTCTCATGGATGTTTCTCTCTCCCTTTCCCTCTCACTAAAATCAATAAAAGCATAATCTTTTTAAAAGAAACAGAAATAAGGACATACAGAAACAGTTGAAGTATAAAGATAGTTTGCAATAAACTTAGAGGATGTGAGGAATTAATTATAAGTATAAAGTCAAAGATAAAAGAAATTAATCATCATATGCAAGCCACATTTTTCTGCCATTCACATCTGAATCAAATCTTGCTTAAACCACAAATTTGAATGTGCCTACCTTACCGTGTTTATTTTCTTTCTATTTTTCCTCTTGTACTTAATGCAATAAGGCTTTCATGAAAATCACTCCACCAAAATGGCTCTGGCTATGATTACTAATGACTTATTGACAAATTGCAGGTTTTGCTTTTAATTAATGTCTCTATAATATTTTACACTTATTTGACCTTCTGTTTGAGCTGCTTTCTTCATTTATTTGGTCAAGATATATTCATATTCTTAACATTATCTTGCCCTAACTATGATATTATACAGTTATTATATATTACTAGAGGCCTGGTGCATGAAATTTGTGCATGGGGAATGGGGGGTGTCCCTCAGCCCAGTCTGCACCCTCTCCAATCTGGGACTCCTTGAGGGATGTCCAACTGCCTGTTTAGGCCCAATCGTGAAAGGATCGGGGCTAAATGGGCAGTCAGACAGCCCTCTCACAATCCAGGACTGCTGGCTCCCAACTGCTCACCTGCTGGCTCCCAACTGTTTACCTACTGGCTCCCAACTGCCTTCCTGATTGCCCCTAACTGCTTCTGCTTGCCTGATGGCCATCTAACTATTCCCCTGCAGGCCTGGTCCCCCACCCCTCAACTTCTCTCCCCTGCAGGCCTGAGTCTTCCCCAACTGCCCTTCCCTGCAAGCCCAGTCACTCCCAACTTCCCTCATTTGCCAGCCTGGTCACTTCTAACTGCCCTCCCTTGCAGGCCTGGTCCCTCCCAACTACCTTCCTCTGCTGGCCATCTTGTGGAGGCCATCATGTGTCCACATGGAGGCAGCCATTTCTTACCACACATGGGGGCAGCCATCTTGTGTGTTGAAGTGATGGTCAATTTGCATATTATTATTTTATTAGACAGGATGCTTTAAAATTCTTTTATTTCAGATATTTGGGATAGGTAAAATAAATGAATGTGGTCAAAAAATACAAACTTCCAGTTGTAGGATAAATAAGCCCTAGGGGTGTGATATACAGAATGGTGACTATAATTAACAATACTGTATATATATTTGAAAGTTCTAAGACAGTCAATATTAAAGGTTCTCATCATAAGAAAGAAAATGTGTAACTAAGTATGGTGGTGGATATTAGCTAAACCTATTATGGTAATCATTTTGCAATGCACTTCATATGTCAAATCATTATGATGTACATCTGAGCTAATACTAAAACTAGCTCAAAATGACTAATGTTCATCAATAGGTAAATTAATAAATAAATTAAAATATATTCATACAAATGGCTATTACTCAGAAACACAAAGAAAAAAAAACTAAACTATTGATCTGCATAATATGATAAACTCAAGAGCATTCTGAGTACAAGAAGTCAGAAATATAAGAGAACCAACTGTATAATTCCACTCTATAAAGTTTGTCAATAAGCACAATTTATCTAAATGAATAAAGGTCAGAATAAAAGTTGTCTCTACTCAGTGGAAGAGATAGGTTAGAAAAGAGTAAGAACTTTTCTTAGGGAGATTAAATATTCTATATGAGATTAGGTATTAGCTACATGAATGAAATCACTTATCAAGCCTCATTGAATTGTAAATTTAGCTTGGTGGCATCTCATATTAGGTGCTCAGGTGACAGTGGGTATTATTGTAAATGTGTAAAATATATGAAAATATTTAGAGGATAAATATGTCATAGTATAAACTTCAGAATAATTACTCCTCCTATGAAATAAATGCCAATTGCCTTATGTTTTCTCTGCTTTCTGTCAGGTGCAAAGCACTGTCTATTCAACTATTCTACAAAATAAAATTTGTTGCAGGCTATCTAAACCTTATTTTATTTTTTTTCTTTTCATATATTTATGTCTTCTCTCCTCAAGAATATTTAACAATCTAGTAAAGATGGGGAGGTCTCCCTGTTTCCTACAATGTTAGCTCTACATGCCTGATTGTGAGCTTCTGATTTAATGGAAAAGCTCTCAAAAACAAATGATAGATTAAAATTATTTTTTTCAATATAAATCAGAATATATCTTCTATATTTCTAACTAAAGGAAGAGAATATAGAAACAGGATAGAAGCATATCAAGTGCAGAACTACCAAAGGTAAATATTTATGCAAAATGTTTTTAGGTCTTGGGAACCTCCCCTGAGATAACCAGTGCAGAGATAAGTAATTTGAGAGACAAAGAGGTGCTGAAGAAAGCTAGGAGCATATCAGAAAACAGGCAATTTTTATATCAAGGTCCCTTTGATACCATTATAATAATCTGATTATTATTTAATAAGAAAGGACCAAAGGGGAGATTAATTATAGAGGCATGCCATTTGTACAGCTTTGCCAGGAAGCTGCAGTTAGCATTCTCCAAGTCTGTTCCCCACAGATTTATAGGGGAAGGGATTGGACAATAGACACATGCCCAGTAAGGACACATGCCCAGTAAGGTCCGGGTGATATGGGAAGATGCTTACCTGTCAGACACTCCTGGGAGCAAGTCAGAGGCCAGAATAGGAGTGGCCACTGCAAGGTGAGATTCTTTTTTTTTTTTTTTTTAATATATTTTATTGATTTTACACAGAGAGGAGAGGGACAGAGAGTTAGAAACGTCGATGAGAGAGAAACATCGACCAGCTGCCTCTTGCACACCCCCCTACTACTGGGGATGTGCCCGCAACCAAGGTACATGCCTTTGACCGGAATTAAACCTGGGGCCTTTCAGTCCACAGGCCGACGCTCTATCCACTGAGCCAAACCGGTCCCGGCGGAAATCTGAGATTCTTAACTCCTAAACAAAGAAAGTTCTCTCTCTTGGCTCTTATCTCTTATGCTCTTGGTCCTCTTACTCTCTAGGGACTCCTGTTCTAGGGGAATGCTCCCTGCATTTGCCCTCATTGCTCATGGCCACATGGGACCCACACAATGGACTAATGGACTGTGTCTAGCCTATAATCTTTACTGTGGAATGAAAAATCTGGATACTGGCCCTGCTTTAACCTCCACTAAACCCCAAGCTGCATATTTTCCAGGACTCATTTAAAGACAGTGGGACTTTGGAAGCCAAAAAATATAATTCCTGTGAATAAAAATCATTTATTCTCTTGAGCAAGTCTTAGAAAATTCCTTTTCTGAATATATAATATCATAAGAACCCCACCCCACTAGTGACAGAGAAATTTCGCTCACTCAATCCTCCAGCAGCTTGGTGAAAAAGAACTCAATCTCTAATGAGAGTATTATTTTACTAGAGGCCCAGTGCACAGATTTGTACATGGAAAAGGGCTCCCTCAGCCTGGCCTGTGCCCTCTCGCAATCCAGATCCCTCAGGTAATGTCCGATGGCCAGCTTAGGCCTGATTCTCGCAGGCCAGTACTGCGGGGATCAGTCCTAAACCAGCAGTAGGATATCCCCTAAAGGGAAGTAGCAATGCGTCAAGCAGCAGGCGGCCAGGGAGAAGCCTCAACTGGAGCTGGGCACTGTACTGCTCATGCTCATTCTTGCCCACTGTGCCTGCTGCCACCACCTGGTAGTGCTGCTGCTGGGTCAGGAGAGGCTCCCGCTGCTGTAGCTGTACTTGCAAGCCATGAGCCTGGCTTCTGGCTAAACGGTGCTCTCCCTGTGGGAGTACACTGACCACCAAGGGGCAGCTCCTGTGTTGAGCATCTGCTTTTTGGTGGTTAGTGTGCATCGTAGTGACTAGATGACCAGTCATTCAGGTCGTTTGGTCCTAACGGTCACTTAGGCTGTTATATACATAGATAAAATATCAGTTAAAAGGTACTTGCTGCAAACAATGACCAACTAATGTGCTAAAAAAAAAGAGGACATTGACAATATTTAGAGCTCTTTGTTCAGAATTCAAGGTTAATTGCCTTCCAACATCACAATGAACTCCAAGTGAGCCCCCAAATAAAAGTAACATAAAAGCACCAGATTATATAATCATTTATATTCAAGGTAATAGGAAGTAGTTAATCACTCTTCATTGATGTTCCAGCTATCTTAATGTGTCATACACTTCTCTCACTCTTTTATCCTAATAAGTATAATATAATTGCATTATTACTGTGATATCTGTTTTAGGATTTGTTTTCATATCATGTGAAGTTTTTTCCACTTTTATCTTTTATACTTAAACGTGTGATAGCTACTAAAACTTGAGATGTACTTTTATTTGCAACAGTGAAATGGAAAACTAACTAAAACAGAAGAGGTCAGGACACAAACCAATTTTACTGGCTTTCATAAAACGCTTAAAGAATAACCTTCTGAGGCTGGGAATGCCTTTTTCTGTAGAAATGAAAAAGCATCATAAAAGGACATTTACTTGGTTCATAAAATTCAAATGAATATGTTATTGCCAAGTTTCACAATATTAAAAGACAGATGAAGAATGGAGAAATGAAATACATGAGCAAATTAAAATTGATCATCAAAAATGCTAGAAATGAAAGCCTTAAAAAATTCACTGGTAAACCAATTAGAATTATATTACAGTTCAAATGATTGCCATAAAAATCTGATATGATTTAATATGAGATTTCATTTTTCTATTTTTCCAATGAAATGATAGAACTTAGCCTAGTATACTTAAAATTCTCATCATTTATCAAGTGTCTGATAACCTAAAATAAATCAAACTCTGAAATGGTGATGTGATATAGTGATTCAATAAGATTCTGGTTAATTTGAGTAAATTTATGTGCCCTTTTTTCATGTTTTATCCAGTGACTAAAATGAAGAAAAAGCTATTGTTTGTATCTATGATGTAATCATCATTTGGTCTGTCATTACATCTCTTCTGTAATCACTTTTGCTCTATAAAATGAAAGCAGAAGCCAAATGAAGCTTCTATTACTTATCTGATTGATACCAACTCTAAAATATTCTACAGAACTACAGTATCTAGAAGACCTAGCCTCAGGTAGGCTACCAATCAACAAAATAACTCCTTCTCTTCAATAGAAGCCGCTCTTGGTACTTAATATGCTGTTAGAGAGGAGCAGTCCTTTTTTGTAAGGACCTGACTATAGAGTTATTACACCCCTTTCACCACACCAATATTTTTTCAAACCCTATAGCAGTTCTATTTCTATATTAACTGTCTTCATGAAATTAAAATAATTAAAGTAAGTAAATAAAAAGTTCCCATATTGTCCCTTCCCTCACCCACCTGCAAGTTTCCCCTATTATTAAATCCTTGTCTTAGTGTGATACATTTGTTACAATTGAACCAAAATTTATACATTATCATTAACCAACTCCATAGTTTACGTTAAGCCCTACAGTGTGTTGTAAAACTCCATGGATTTTAACAAATGCATAGTGTAACGTATTCATTCTTACAGAATTATACAGGATAATTTCGCTGCACTAAAACTCTCCTAGGTTTCACCTATTTCTCCTTCTCCCTATACTCTGGCAAACACTGATCTTTCTACCCTCTTTATAATGTTGGCTTTTCCATAAAGTCACATCATTGGAAACAGATGTTATGTAGCTTGTATGCAATATGCATTTGACATGTCTCCATGTTTTCACAGTTCATTTTTTTGTTTAATCACTGGAAAATATTCCATTCTATGAATATGCCAAAGTTTACCCATTCACTTATCTTGTTTGTTTACAAGTTTTGGTAATTATGAATAAAGCCCTATAAATATGAGTGTGCAAGCTTTTGTGTGGACATGTGTTTTCAATTCATTTGTGTAAATAACCAAGGAACACAATTACTGGGTTGTATAGTAAGATTAGAGGCCCAGTGCATGAATTCATGTACAACCGGGGAAGAAACCACGGATGGTTAGCCAGTTGGCCCCACCCCTATCAGGGTAGGGGGCACTGATGGGGGCAAGGCCGAGTTGGGGGGAGGACTGCAGGCAGTTGGCTGGCTGGCCTGCACCCTGGTCGAACTTCCGGTTGAGGGGACAATTTGCATATTAGCCTTTTATTATATAGGCTATGTTCAGTTTTGTAAGAAACTTTCAAACTGTCTTCAGAAGTGTCTGTACCATTGTGGATTCCCACCAGAAAGAAATGAGAGTTTGTGTATTCCACAGTCTTGCAAGCATTTGATGCCTTTGGTGTTTTGATTATTTTGCCATTTTCATGGATGAAATGATATCTCATTTTTTATTTGCAATTATCTAATGACATAGGATATTAAGCATATTTTCATATGCTCTTTGCACTAAGCTCAGATGGGTTCACTTGTGGACTCTACCAAATATTTTAACTAGAATTGATATTTCTCTACAACGTGTTTCAGAAAATAGAAGCAGAGAAAATACTCCTTAATTCTTTTAAAGAGGCCAGCATTATACACACACACACACACACACACACACACACACACACTCACACACACACACACACAAAAGGGAAACTTCTATACTATATCCATAAAGTTAAAAAATAAAGCTAAACCAGTAGAATTTACCTATGGTTGTATATTAGAATTATCATGGAAGCTTTTAAAAATTACCAAGGCCCAGGACCCACACTAAACCAATTAATTCAACATATTTCGGGAAGAACTGACCTCTGATATATTGAAATACATAAAGCATTCCAAGAATAAACAAGCCTAATATAACAACTTCCTAATGAAAAAACATATAAACTGGCAGTTCATAGAAAAGGGTGTAAAATATTTTCAAGCTTACTAAAAATCAAAGAAATTCAAAATAAACAAGGTATAATTTTTACATATTACATACAGAAGATTCAAAAGATTGAGACTATCTGTGATTTATAAATTTGTGGGAAATGGAAACTCATAAACTTTTAATGGCACAACAAATAGGTTGGAGGAAAATAATGATAATCTATAAAAATCTTAAATTATCGAACTCTTTGAATCTGTAATTCAATTTTGTGTCAAGCAAAGGAAGCATGTGAAAATGCACAGTAGAAACTCTCCTAACTGACCTCCACTGAGTTAATATACCAGGTTAACTGAAACTCTTATTTTGTAACCTCCTTGAACAGATATGTAGATACCCATGGCTTGCCACATACTGACAAGCCAGCTTTCTAGTACACTCAGTCACTCCTGCTCACATCGGTGAATTTAGTTATCACCAAGTCAATTTTTTTTGTTATTAAACACTGAATTTGTAATTGTAATTGTAATTATGTGATTTTATCAAATATTATGCACACCAGAAATAATATAGACCAGAAAAAAAACAATTTTTGAAAGTTTTGGGAAGACCTGAAAAGAATCAAAACACTAACATGTGCTCGTTAAATTACATGCAAAAGATAATAAGAAAGAAAAAATCTAAATTATTCAGAAATTAACTACTTTATATTTATTTATTTATTAATTCTCGCCCAAGGGTATTTTTCCATTGATTTTTAGAGTCGAAGGGAGCAGGAGAGACAGAGAGAAACATCAATGTGAGAGAAACATATTGATTGCTTGCCTCCTGCATACACCGAGGACCATTGCTCTATCTGCTGAGCCAAATCAGATAGGGCAGAAATTCACTACTTTTTAAATGTGTTTAATTTCTCCAGGAACATTTTACAAAAGTAAAACTAGATACCAAAGAACAGTAGATGCAAAACACAATGGCATGGTAATATAATTAGTATTGGCCTAATATAGAGAGTGGCTAAAAATTATACATTCATATGTATTCGCATTTAAAAATTAATATATTATATACCATTTTCATAATTATTGAATTATCTTTCAATTATTTTCCAACCTTAAGTTTCTCCTGCACTGAGTACTTAAAATATGTGCATAAGCATTTTTCATACCATTATTGTAACAAGAAGCTAGAATCAAAAATTAATTAAATAAACTATAACATTCTAAAGAACAGAGCTATATGAAGTACCAAAAAATATATAAAAATAAATTTCTAATTAGAAATCTAAAAAGCAATCTGTAGAATATTAAATAGAATATGCCCCATTTGTTTAAGAAAATGATGCCCCAATATAGACAGAGTAATATCAATGTAGATAAACAGAATAGTAAAAGGCTGAAAATATATTCATCTACCTATATATACTGGTTTCTGTTGCTTTTAATTTTTTTTGTGATGTAATTGATCTTTAAATATGTAATTTATTTTAAAAATCATTGGTATCTGTTTTCAAATAATTTACAACAATTTATAATCAAATTGTCTTTTTTTTTAAATGAAAATGCTCTATATGATGAATAGAGCATTTGTGTCAAACTGATAAAATGTATTTCATGTAAAAGACATTTACTCTCTCTATCACCTTTTGCTTTTGAAGACTAAAGCTTGAGCATATAAAATTGTGTGGTAGGTCTTTAGATTTTAAACAACTTGTCAGTCACTTAAATTGCTGATTAGTTTTGACTTGGCACCACTTATCATTTTAGATCAAGAGCTTGATGAAAAAAATCAGTCATCTGTGCCCGCTTTGAGAAATTAGCACACATATTTATTTGTAAAATGTCAAAGTGAGTCTTTAACCCATAAGTAATGTCCTGGGTAGTATATGTCAACATTTTTCAACATTAAGAGGGGAATAGTCTCAGAGAAAAAAACATGATGCTTACCGCAAGACCATCTTTTAAACCTTCTTTGTGTGTATTTTTCATTAGAAATTAAGCAGAGCTAGAGCTTCTGACTGAAGTGATGAGCTCCACAAAATTTTTGTGAAAAAACATACTAAAAGTTAAAAAGGTGTTTGTTTGTTTTAAGAAAAAGGCTATTGAAATTATTTTATTTAATAGAGTTATTGAATGTAAAATAAAATGCTATTCTAGGTGTTAAGGAAATGAGTCAGAAATAATGCCAATCACTGGAGGTAGGGAGTGGGGAATACTGGACATAGAGTGAGCACTTTGAAATCAAACCAAATCAGTAACAACATATTACTGTTTATCAAGATCATTATATGTGTAAAACTATGACTCAAATTACAAAGAAAGGCAATGACAAAAGTAAACTGAATTGGCAGGCAGAAATTACATTAAATTGATGTCAAATTTTAACATAGTGATTTAAAAAAGAGAGTTTTATTATTGAACCCAATATTAGCAACTAGAATTTCAATTGCTCTTCCAATAGTAGACAAAATGTATGTTGATGCAATGTCCTCTTTTTTGCAAGAATAATTCTATCATTAAAACTGATACCTTTATATAGTTATCTGTTTGTGGTAAACTAGTAAAAGTTTTACCTTTTTTAAATTGTAATATCTGAATCTTAGATATCCTTTATATACAACATATGAAGATAACATGAAAATAAAGCTGAACAGAATTTTTTGTTAACAATTATTTAAAAACAGATTAATATATTCCCAGAGAGGAAAAGAAAATTAAATATATTTGAAAAGATAGCACTACTTTTATTACAGGGAGGTGAAGTAAAATAGATCCAAGTGAGAGTATACAAGGGAGCAAAGTAGGTTTACAGTTTTTGTATGGAAATAATATAACAATTAATAATAAAAATAAAAAATAAATTCTGGTTTCACATACTCACAACTGTAAACCTACATTTTTTCCCACCCCTGTATGTGTTGAAAAAAAAAACAACCAAAATCAATAAAATAAAGCAAGGGCAAGATTATGCTTTCTGGCTTAAATATTGGATTTTTATTTTAATAAATATATTATTATGTAATAGTTTATACATGTACAATACTGAGCCAATCTGGCAATTTTTTAGTTAGTGTGTAAAAGTAAACAGCTCAGAAAAAAAAGAGTTATAGTCCAAGTAAAGACTAACAAATTCACTATTGGAATAATATCTGACTTTTCAAATGTATACATATATATGCACACCCAAATATAATTAAATATATCTTGCAGAATTTTGTTACAATCTTTATCAGAATTTATAACTTCTGTCTTCTGATAAGAAAAATTACTATGATATTTTCAAGGCATAAGTGAGGGGAGAGAAGGAGAGAGAGAGAAATGGTAAATCTGTCTAGACTGAGCAACATGTTACAAACACTTTCCTTCCTATAGGTACCAGAAATCTGGGCTCCTTTTTGGGGGAAGGTCTTTCTTTATAAAAGAAACAAATAGGAGACTCAGTGAAGAAAGGGAAGGCCTGCTTAGTCATCCAAACCAGTCAATCAGCATGGTGGTCACTGAAGCACAGAGACAATAGACATACACCTTCAGGTCTTCTAAATCATGGCTATAAACACTTTTTGTGTCTTTTTTTCTTCTAGAGAAAACGAAGCATTAGTCATAGCCTGCTTAAGCAAATATGCTTAAATTCTTGAAATCACAAGGCAATTACTCTAGGTTTGGAAAGTAGTGACATCTAATTAGAATGTTAAATTAAGTTCAGCAGTGATACTGCACTTGTTTATACATTCAAACTAATTTTATTAGACTAACTATAGACAACAGAGATTATTTACTTTGTCACCAGCCATTATAGTAGAATTATGTAGGAGATTTAGAGGTTAGATGATAACTCTCTAACTCTTCCAATGTCACATTGGAAGAAGGAGGAGGAACAGAAGAGGAAGTATCAATAGGAAAGGAGAAAGAGGAGGATGAAGAGGGAAGAGAAGAAAAAGTACACAAGGAGATGGAAGGTTCTGACTTCCTTGGAAACCAGGACTATTAATCAATGCTTTTTGCCAAGTCTCAAGGAATTTCCACTAATCAAAGCATAACTGAATTCCCTAACACAAAATAGCAAAGCCTCACACATATCCTTAGCACAGCAATAGTGAACATTCACCAGTCAATAAATTCCACTAGGCTACCTTCATCCACTCAATACCTTTTCACAAAGACTTCGTTTCTCATGTTTACAGTAAGAGATCTATGTATGCATGCATCAGATTCAATGTATTAATTAGAAGGTACGTGGTTAAGTCTCCCCACCCCTTTCTGACTATCCCATCCTGAACTGTACTCACTGCATTTGATTGTGCTGATTTCTTACCCCTGATTTGATTGGAGAAAGACTATTATTAATTTTCTTTCTCCTAAATTTCATTGTTGTCTGGAGCACCCATTTATGTCCCCCACGGGATACAAAAAGCTCCTTGAGCATCAGCAATGCATGAGAGTCTACTGCTCCTAGACTTTTTCCCCTCAACCTGCAGCCTGGCTTTTTGCTCCTCTGGTACATATCAGTTCATTCTGTCTGTTTCTCCTCTGTCTTTGCACATCCAAATCTTAAATAGCTCTCCCAGAAAAAAAAAATGATAAAAGCCTCAGGTATTAAATGAAAATAGTGTCTTAAATCAAAGGAAATGTTTAGAAAAAACATTTGGGGCAAAAGGAATTTGGAGAATTTGAAGAAGATAGTAGAAAGTTGTATGAAAGCCTTCTGGACACCTTTCCTAATTGATCTGGGAAGGAGGGTATGTACATTCATTCCTTTGGGGTGACTAGGCAGCAGTGTGTTTCTTGCTGATGATTTTGGAGTCACTTTTTCAGTTCCTGGTGTAATTTTTATTAGGATTTTAATGTGAAGTAATGCATTTCATTGCCACTCGTGTGGAATCTTTAGTGCAGTGCAGCTCAATGAACAAACCAAAACACTTAGTTTTCTCTCACCATTAGTTAGCAGAAGTAAAACCTACACAGAGTCAGTAGGACTCCAGTATTAGTCTCACTGTGTTCTATTTCCTCCATCATGTTGAAGAAAGAAATGACAACTGATGTGTCTGTTTTCTGCCTTTTTTCTTAGTTTCCCTTGTTCTCTGACTCCAGTATCTCCATAGAAAGTGATTGAGATTGACTTGTCTGTGTCTAAACATGAGCTATTTCCAACATCCTTCCATCTCTTTGGTACACTGTGCTCGTTTTTGATGTTGACAATTTCTCTTAAGCATTTCTACTGCAAAATATTCTCCAGTAAAGTAGTTCTAGTGAATTTTCTTTCCCCATTGCCAAATGTCATTAGTTTCTTAAATGGCACCATTTTGCAGTCCCCAAGCTCTTTCTATACAGGAATCTGAATCCTGACTCAGATTTGGTGATAACTTGTTCTTTGTACTTTCACTTGAACAGCATTTTTTTTTTTTCATCCTTAACCTCTTGAACTACTTTTCTAAATGGATCAAGCTCATTCCCAAACCAGCTCCAAGAACAGGTCCTTTTATTTTATCATCAGTAGCATTTGTTTCCATTACCACTTTCACTTGATTACATTCCCTAAAGCCCCTATATGTCCACTGTTGCTTACTAACTATAACTTCAATTTGTTCTCTTGCCATCATACCATCTGAATTCTAACTATGTTAGTGAACATCTAATATGTTAAAATGGGAAGTCAGCTTAATCTTTTAGCAAGTATTGTACATTCCTTGTGTTTTAAACAGTATGCTTAGCACCGAGTATTGAAAATATCATTGTCTTTAAATATGCAAAAATTATCTATTTTTACGTTAATATTATGGATGATAGAGTTTTGAGTATGTGATTTACCTACATAAATTTTGTTAAAGTTGGTTAAAATGTGCAGGCATGATATTTGCTTGGGGATTCAGACATACTTTCTTTAGTTTGAGATATTTTAATCAATAATATATATTATACACATTCACATATCATTTAGAGCTAATGTATTCATTTTAGGAAAATAGAAGATTTTATAAGCTAATTTAATAAAGTATTTATATCTTAAAAGGAAATAAATGCTAAGTTTAAAAAAGCTAATCTGTAGTTTAAAATATACACTCACACAGTTTACTCTTATAGACATACTAGTTGCCCAGTGCATGAAATTCATGCATGGGGGTTGGGGGGTGTCCCTCAGCCCAGCCTGCACACTCTCCAATCTGGGATTCCTCGGGGGATATCCTACTGCTGGTTTAGACCTAATCCCACAGGATCTCACAATCTGGGACCACTGGTTCCTAACCGCTCACCTGCCTGCCTGCCTGATTGCCCTAACTACTCTGCCTGCCAGCCTGATTGCCCACAACTACCCTCCCCTGCTGGCCTGATGACCCACAACTGCCCCCCCTGCTGGCCTGCTCACCCCCAACTGCCCCCTTGCTGGCCTATTAATCCATCTGTGCCCCCCCCCACTGACCTGATTGTCCCAAACTGCCCCCACTGACAGCCTGCTCACCCCCAACTCTCCCCCACCAACCTGCTCACTCCCAACTTCCCCCCTGCCAGCCTTCTTGCCCCCAACTGCCCTCTCCTCCTGGCCTGATCACCCCTAACTGCCCTTCCCTGCTGGCCTGATCGCCCCTTATCACCTCTGCCTTGCCCCCAACACGATGGCTTTGTCCGGAAGGATGTCTTGAAGATCTCCTGGTCTAATTTACATATTACCCTTTTCTTAGTATAGTTATTATCATCTCTAATATCTAAGATTTTTTTCCTTTAAAAATTATAAATTAGGTAGTTGCTCTCTGGTCTTAGGAGTTCCTGGTATCATAAGAAAGTAACCAAGCATCATTTCATCTCTGCATATTAGTATCCCTTACTTTTCTGTGCAGAGATGAGAAGATAAAGCATGAGTGTGATCACTATATAAAAGTGAAAAAGGAAATGTTTTATAGCATTTTCTTTTCCTTTTCAACCACTTTTTTAACCTGAATTCTTATGTTCCAGTTTGGAAAAACTTTTTCTTTTTCAGGGTCAGTAATAAAAGCCATCCCACACCACCTCTCACTCCTTTATTCAACTAATTATTATGGACCACACATTCATTTAAAGTAAAATTCCGGAGAATTAAAAGAGAAGAGTTTTTCTTTTTGATTGCCCACCACTAAGAATTTAATAGCTTCTAGTTGGAAGGCATGACAGGTGACTTTGTAGGTAGATAATTACAAAAATTATCACTTTGCTTCTGCCCAGACTGCCTGATACCTTAATTCACAGTGAAAATTTTATAATTGTCACTATTTTATAAGGTGGTAATTTAAGTAGTTATCCAAAGGGATTATGTGGCCACATCAATTGTCAAGATGTGATGCCAGTACACACCTGAAGATGAATACAGAGGTTGTCATGGCAACACTGAAATTTGGAGAACTGCTCAAAAAGCACAAGTGTTCCTGTGAATCTCAGGAATGGGTGACTAATGGTTTCTGCTTGCAGGCCTTCCCAATCATTTAGCCAGAATAAAGCAACCACAGCACAATCAAATTCTCAGCTATAACCCTGGTTCTACTGGCTTACAATGCTCAGAGAAGCATGGCTCTTTTGAACTTTCCTTCAATCACGTCATCAATCTTACTTTGAATTTTTGTAGAATACATAGTACCAGTTAATACTGAGATGAATTTTGACTTCACTTATAGCATTGTGTAATTTGAAAAATATATATATGTGTGTGTGTGTTTGTGTGTGTGTGTGTGCGTGTGTGTGTGTGTGTGTGTGTATGCATATATATGTATATGTATCTCTTACTTTTCTGTGCAGAGATGAGGTGAAGATAAAGCATGAGAGTGATCACTATATAAAAATGATTATATATACATATATATATATATATATATATATATAGCTTTATGTTAAGAACAAAAGACATCAGAAAATGTATTATGAGAATTTAAAGTGATTCCAAAGTTTAATCTAATAATAAAAAAAGCAGTATGATTTCTCTCTCTCTCTCTCTTTCTCTCTCTTTTTGTTTGTATTTTCTTTTCTGAGGAATAAAGAATTAAGGTAAGATGAATTATTTTATAGGCTCATAACATTTTAGAGATGTGACCAAAAAATATAATAATTGTTGGTCTTACATCTAAGTGAATGCATACTTATAAATGAAAGGCCTTGAAAAGAAAATTCTAGCCTACTTTCCTCTGAAACAGAACTAAAAATTCAGTTAGCATGACAGCACAGTTTTATATCTTATTTAATACTTTCTACTTGTTTCTAGAGAGAAAGTTAGAGTATTTTTTAGAGCTTTTGAGACCTAGAATCTAGAATCTAGAATCTAGAATCTAGATTCTAGATCATAATGTACTTTCTCATCAAATTGTTTTTCAATATATCTTCAAATCACCAAGACTGGAATGTTTACCAGGAACTAAGAAACACCAAACTTATCCTCAGAAACATAAAATTAAACACTGTAACCAGACCCAATCACTCCAACAATTCTTATAGTGTACTAGGTGCTATATTAAACTATAAACATTTTGCTGCATTGTAATTGATGTCTGTTTAGAGAAGGAAAGTGACAAGATGCAGGCAAAAAGGCGACTGTGAACATAGAGGCAAACTATGTGCAGAAAGTGCAATGGTCACAGAAAAACCTGTGAGAACTGGAGGGTCTGAGAGGGGGTGTCAGGAAATGAATGTAGGGAGATAGGTTTGAAGCATGTTGTGAAAGGCACTGAGTGTTTTGAGAAGAGGTGTGATATCATCCTATTTGTAATTCTAGTATCACTGTGGAAATGGATTGAAATAGAGAAGACCAGATCTGGAGAGACTAAGCCAAAGAAAGGGAATAAGGACAGAACCAATAAGGAGAGAGAGAAGGGATGTTGACTTTGACAATGTCAACAAACACTAATATTTTCCAAGAGCTTGCTATGCATTTGCAAGATAACAGTTTTTCAAAATCTTCCCCAGATTCTTTTTCCTTACTACTATAATCCCCTCCTCATAGATGACAAACTGAGGCACTGGAAGTTGAAAGAACTTCCCCCAAGTTCACACAACAGATAAAGAGATTTTGAATCAAATCTGTCTGATTCCAAAGGCATATCCATTGAATTGGAAAGGAGCAGAGGAAATGAGCAAATGATTGTTTTTAGCAGCAAATCATTCCTCTCCATTTCTGTTTTCTATAGACAGTACCTCTTCATTAAACACTTTCATGAGGTAGGAAAAGTCATAGATCCTGTGCAAAGATTTCAATTAATTTCACATAATAATAAAGAAGCTATGATGCAGTTAGAGATTCATTAACAAATATTATTATGTTGAAACATTTTAGAGGCTAAAAAAAAATCCAAAGTATAATTGGATCTTTTCCTCCTAATTTTATCTACTTATCTGCAATATCTAGCACTGTGAGTCAGGAAGATACAATATGTTGTTCAACAGAGTTTGGGATGTCAACTTGAGCAATCTTGTTGTTTTACAAATGAGGAGCCTGACATTCAGCTCTATCCTATGATCTAAGTTGTGGGTATAAAACTTACATTATCAGATTTCAGTGACCCTGGATAACTTTTGTAGAGTTAATTTATTCTAATAGAATACTTACAGAGTGGCACAGAGAATGGGCATTATAAGTATGTGTTTGAATGTATAAGAACTCAACTAGAAAGGTATAATCAATGGATGGAATGTATTTTACAGGGTGCAGGAAATGTAGGTTTACATTTGTGAGTAAATGAAACACAGTTTATTCTTCTATAATTATTTATTAACTAGAGGCCTGGTGCATGAAATTTGTGCATGGGGTGTGTCCCTCAGCCCAGCCAGCATTCTCTCCAATCTGGGACCTCTCGAGGAATGTCCGGTAGGATCGAGCCTAAACGGGCAGTCAGACATTCCTCTCACAATCCAGGACTGTTGGCTCTCAACTGCTCACCTGCCTGCCTTCCTGATTGCCCCTAACTTTATGCCTGCCAGCCTGATCACAACCTAACCACTCCTCTGCTAGCCTGATTGATGCCTAATTGTTCCCTTGCCAGCCCTATTGCCCCTAATTGCCCTTCCCTGCCAGCCTGGTCTCTTCCAACTGCCCTTCCCTGCAGGCCTGGTCCTCCCTCCTAACCCCCCCAGCTGCCCTCCCTGCCAACCCAGACACCCCTAACTGCCCTCCCTTGCCAGCTTCATCGCCCCTAACTTCTCTTCCCTGCTGGCCTAGTCCCCCTCCCCAACTACCTTCCCCTGCAGGTCTGGGTCCCCCCAAACTGACCTCCTGTGCAGGCCTGATCCCCCCAACTGCCCTCTCCTTCAGGCCTGGTACCCCCTCCCCCAACTGCTCTCTCCCCTGCAGGTCTGTATCCCCCCAACTGTGCTTCCCAGCAGGCCAGGCCAGTCCCATCATCCCTCCTCTGCCAGCCTAGTTATGCGTAACTGCCCCGCCTGCAGTCTTGATCACCCCCAACTGCCCTCCCTTGCAGGCCTGGTTCCTCCCAACTGCCCTCCCCTGCTGGCCATCTCGTGGTGGCCATCTTGTGTCCACATAGGGACAGCCATCTTTGACCAAATGGAGGCAGCCATCTTGTGTGTTAGAGTGACCATCAATTCGCATATTACTCTTTTATTAAATAGTATTATTGTATTATTTCCAATAGTATCTAAAAACAACTGCAAACCTACCCCACACACACACACTTTGTATAATAAAATATCTACAGAAACTATCTAGCTGTCACCAATAATAAATTTATTGGTTTTAAATATCCAAAGCTGATATTATACAGAACAACTTAACAGGTTTACTTATGCTTGTTGTAATGTAGAATATCTAAAATTTATTTATTGAAACATTTTGACTTGCTTTAGTTCTTTATGTACAGAGATTTAAATTAAATTCAAACACAAGTGAAACTGGAAAAATGAGATAATTTGCTAATATCTGTACCTGAGACCTGTCTTCCATTTCTTACTAGAGGCCCAATGCACATTTGTGCACTATGGGGGCGATCCTTCAGCCCAGCCTGCATCCTCTTGCAGTTCAGAATTCCTCAGGGGACGTCCAAGACAGAGGTTGGACAGTTCCAAAGGGTCCTTAGTGCTGCTGCAGAAATGGGAGAGGCCCCTGCTACCACTGTGCACTTGCCAGCCATGAGCCTGGCTTCTGGCTGAGCAGCACTCCCACTGTGGGAGCACACTGACCACCAAGGGGAAGCTCCTGGGTTGAGCATTTTCCCCTGGTCAGTGCACATCATAGTGACTGGTCATTCCATAGTTTGGTCAATTTGCATATTAGGGTTTTATTATATAGGATCATATATTTAGGTTCCTTCTGATTCCATTGGGCCCTATGGAAAACTGCCAACAATAGGCAGAAGAAATTTTTTGTTGTTTAGTTAAAAATGAAATGTTTCCTCTCATAAAATATTTTAGCATGTTGTGCACATTTGCAGTAAGCTAGCAAGACACTTTTAGCATATTTTTCATAGATTTGGCATAGTTACCACATAGGTAGGTGAGTTTAAATGGACAGTTAACTTCACTTTGCTCCTGTGAAGCTTCCATGGCAATAAGTACAGATCTAAGCCCTAGGCAATGTTATTGCACTGGGATGAGGAAATGAAGTCTACCCACCAGTGGACTTATGAGATGTCACAGTGCCAAATTACCCAAGAAGTGGTGATGTCTCATCACTTTCAGAGGACACACCGTTTTCAGAAGCTCTTATAGTTGGTTCTTTTCAGAATATTTTAACAGCATTTGGTTTGCGCACAAGGCATTATAGCAATGTTATCAAAGCGTGGACGCCAAACTGGCTGCTGACTGCAAACCATCCCTAAAGAATTGATACCAGATAAGGAGCTGGAGCCAGAGGAGCTATGTCACTATGCACACCATTTCATTCACTTGGCGATGTGTGTGGGAAAGAGCAAGACTCTCCCAGAAGGCAACAGTGCATTGATTTTTATTCTGTAGCAAGCTATCTTTAACAAGTTTTTGGAAACTGCACATGGCTCTTTTTCTCTTTCTGATGGAGGTTTGCAAGTTATAAGCAGTAATGAATGCTAGAAAGCAAAATACAGGCCCCAGGAGAATGCTTCCTTTTCTTGTCTAAATTGTACATGATTTTTAGTTAGCCTAATATAAGTAATCATTCCACATTATGATCTTGGAAGTAAAAATAAATAATTTTAGTTTTCCTTTGATTAAAGATGACATTTGGCTCTTTAAAATCTATTAAGTTGCATTCTTTGGCTTTTTATAAAATATTGTTTCATAAGTGCTCATATTAAGAATAATTAAAAATGAAGGATGTTTCACAGGTCCTAAAAGTTGCTATGAGTTGTGCTTACTAACATATTTGAGGGAGGGCTTGATCATTATTGACTGCATATTCATGATATCTGAGCTTTAAGCCAACCTTGGCATTGTATGAGTAAGAGAAAATATATTTTATTTTCAGATTTTCTATAAAATTTACCCTAGATTCAAACCAAGTTTTTCTTTTTTAATTTGGGCAAAAAATGTATTTTAATTATTTAAAATGTCCTACAATGTTCTAGATTCTCATCCTAATGCTATCTAGTCACAATATAATAGAAATGCAAGGTGTTAATGATCCCTGCAAAATATAATAGATGTATTTGGCCACTTCTTGAGTCTCAAACATATTTGTTTTTATTTTCATTTTTCTTTGCAAAAAGCAATTTAAAAAGTTGAGTCAACATAATACAAATATTTTGCTTTCACATCAATTTCAAAGATAAAAGGAGTAGTTTAATGGAGTGTGAGAATTAGCATCAGTTTTATAAAGATATTTATTTCTAGTGTAGAAGCTTTTAAGGACATTCCCTTAAAAAATATATATAAGAAAAAAATAGACTATATTTTTTGTTGTTTTAAAACTATTATGCACCACAGTTTGCACACTATTCTGGATTAATCAACCATCTCATCTATATATATAAAAGCCCAGCGACCAGAATGACCATTGGCTTTGACACACACTGCAGCAGCCAACCAGCCTGATCTGGGCTCTGATAGGCCCCCCTGGCCGGTCTGGCTCTCGATTGCCCCCCGACCCTGACCAAAGGTGGGGTCAGCTGGCCATCTGTCAGCAGCCCCTATCTCTGTCAGCCTGCCCCAAATCCAGGTGAGCCAGATGGACCCCACCTGTGCAAGAATTCGTGTACCAGACCTCTAGTAGGGCTATAAAATTGAACCAGAATAGAAGCACCATTTCAGGACTAAGCAAAAGCATTATGGACAACTAATATATTATACTTTATGGCACATGTGTCAAACACAAGGCCCGCGGGCCAAATCCGTCCCGCCAGGCCTTGCAATGTGGCCCACACCACGCTGTCATCACTGCACTCCGCTGCGTTTCCATCACAATGACAGTTTATGACTGTTCAGTAAACCATTCGGCCAGCGATTTAGGCTGGATTTTAGATTTTGGCCCCTTCTCTGATTGAGTTCGACACCCCTACTTTATGGAGTACCAACATTTACAGTACCTAGGTAAAAACAGATTTCCCTAAAAGACATATCATATGAGTATTTCCTGTAAGTTTTCTCATTCTTTCAATCAGATATTAAATGGCTTGAAAGCCTGATGCTACTAATCAGAGAGTTATATATCATAGGCCCTCCCTTAAAAATACAACCTCATTTGAAATAGCTATTTCTATGATTGGTTGCAGACTTTCCAGAAAATGAGTTATACAGATTGTAGCATATTTCTACAATGAACTAACATAGTCAGATACACATTTGAGCACATTTTATACAATGACTCTACACACCACTATAGAAATCATTAGTCAAAGCATCTGTTAATGGTGGAGAATTAGCAATCTTATCTGTCTACAGACAATAAAGCTTGTGAAAAATTCCTCCAATTACCAGCTGCTGGAAATTATTTTATCTTTTGCATATGAAGCAGTTCTCAAATACTTTAAAGTCTTTAAGATAAGCTTTTAGTTGAGCAAAAATAACAGTTTGGTAATTTTACATATAGGAGTATCTATGTGCTCCTACTTATAAAAACGAGGAATGATCATTTTCATACTAAGATATAAGCTTTTTTCTTTTTTATTGAATTTATTGGGGTGACATTGGTTAATAAAATTATACAGGATTCAGGTGTACAATTTTATAATACATATCTATATATTGTATTCTGCATTTATCTCTGCAATTCAAGTATTCTTCCATCACTTTTTATCCCCCCTATAACCTTTTCTACTTCCTCCTCTCTCCCCATCTCCTTTCTCTCTGGTAATCATGATACTGTTGTCTATGAGGTTTGTGGGTTTTTTTGTTGTGTTTTGCTCAAATCTCTTAAACTTTTTCACCAAGTCCTGCAACTCCCCTCAGCTCTGACAGCTGTCAGTCTGTTCTCTGAAGCTATGTCTTTCTATTTTGTTTGTTAGTTTATTTTATTCATCAGATTCCACATATGAGTAAAATCATGTGGTATTTGTCTTTTTCTGGTGCTTATTTCACTTAGCCTGCATGACTTTTTACTATTTTATTTTATTTTGTTTTGATGAAGTCTTATATACCAATTTTTCCTTTCATACCCAGTGTTTTTTTGTAAAGTCTTAGAACAACACTGCTCAGCCCTAGGTTCTGGATATTTTGATCATTTTTCCCCTAAAAATTATAGTCTTTCAGTTTACATTTAAATCTAAAGTGCACTTAAACTTATTTTGGTATAAGGTGTGGGATTTAAAAAGTAGATGTTTGCCGAAACTGATTTGGCTCAGTGGTAGAGCGTCAGTCTGCGGACTGAAAGGTCCCAGGTTTGATTCCGGTCAGGGGCATGTACGTTGGTTGCGGGCACATCCCTGGTGGGGCGTGTGCAAGAGGCAGCTGGTCAATGTTTCTCTCTCGTTGACGTTTCTAGCTCTCTCTCCCTTCCTCTCTGTAAAAAATCAATAAAATATATTTTAAAAAATAAATAAATAAAAAGTAGATGTTTGCTTTTTTTGTATATCCAATGGTGCCAGCACTATTGCTTTAATGGGGTGCCTTTCTCCCTTAGATTGCTTTTGCACCTTTGTCAATATCAGTTAAAATTTGTGTGAGCCTTTTTTTGTGTGTTTCATTCTGTTCCTTTGATCTATGCGTCTAACTCTTCATCAATATCACACTTTCTTGATTACTGTAGCTACATAGTAAGCCTTAATATTGGGCAGAGTGACTTCCTTCTTTTTTTGTCAAGATTTTTAAAGCTATTTCAGGACCTGAGTGTTATGATGTAAATTTCAGAATAAACTTGTCTATGTCTACAGAAGATCTGTGAAGCTTTTGATAGGAACTGAATTAAACATGTAAATAATTCTGTGGAAAATAGACATTGTTATTATGTTGCCTTCCAATTCATGAACATTGTATATCATTCCATTTATTTCAGTCTTTGATTTAATTCAATAATGGTGATACTTTTCAGCCTATTGACCCTGTACAATGTTTTGTTAAATATATATGAGTGGGAATGGCTTAAAGATAGATATTAACTTTGAGGTTTCTAAATAATATCTATTTGAAGGTATTCAGTAGGTTATGCATTTTCTCAAGTAGCTCTCAGTAACTGAGTATAGAAAAAAGAAAAAGAAAAGATAAAAACAGAACTGATTGAGAACATTTTGTCAGGCAGGTAGAACAGAAAGGTAGTACAAAGTAGCACTTTTTTTTAATCCTCAGCAGATGATATTTTTCTTTTTTATTAGAATTTATTATTTTATTTAAATTGTTATTGAATTTATTGGGGTGACATTGGTAATAAAATGATATAGGTTTCAAGTGCACAATTCTAAAATACTAAATATATATTTTTTATTTTTGTCTAAAGTTTTAGATAAGTCTTCTCTTTCCCCTATTGATTTTCCCATTGATTTTTAGAGAGAGGGAAAGAGAGAGAAATACCTATGTGAGAGAAACACATCAATTGGTTGCCTCCTGTAGGAGCCCTGACCAGGGCCTGTGCCGAGGAGGAGCTTGCAACTGAGGTATGTGCCCTTGACCAGAATCGAACCCTGGACCCTTTCGTCTGAAGGCCAGTGCTCTATCCACTCAGTCAAACTGGCTAGGGCCAAAGTAGCACTTCCAAGGCAGGCGCACCTCTGATTATACTTAGGAAGTGAAAATAAAATCAGGTCAGGTTGTAAAGAGGGGGGAATGAGAACATGATGTTGACTTCAGTTTGACAAAAATAAAAATAAATGTAACACAAATCTATATAAAGAGGATAAAAGTTGAATAAATTAATATCAGGGAACATACTTAAATTAGAAATAAAATTATGAGAATGTCCGCAAGACCAAGAAAGAAGATTATAATGGCAAGAAAGAAGTTCCAGCCAACAGTTCAATCAAGGAAAATCTATGTAATTTACCATTTTCCAGGCACCATACTACTGGTGCTGTAGAGGTTAGTGTGAGGAAAGAAGAAATGTAAAGATGAAGAAAGCAAAGTTCTTGCTGTCAGGAAGCCCACATCTCAGCAATGGCATCGATTACTGTATTCAATCTAATAACCAGAGCTCTGATTAGGGCACACAATTACAAGAGCCCTGAGCAAGGTACAGAATGAGACGTCAGCGCCAAAGGGAAGTCAGGACGGATTTCACAGTGGAAGGGAGAGACAAATGTTGCAGGAAAAATTGGACTCCTTTAGATTTAAACAGAGGAGCTTTAGAAATGACTGAGGATGAAGTGCAAGCAGCACAGATGAAAACCAAAGGTTTCAGACAATTAAAATAAAGACCTTTTGAAATGTAAGCACTATTCCCTTTTTAGGGCTTTTGCAATTCAATATATCTGTTGTGTGAAAAGAATATATATATATATATTCTACCTATCTGCTAAGTCTCCTTAATGCTGAAATGTTTTTGTCGCTGGTATTATAAAGAAATTGCTACTCAAACACACAAAACAGCCATTATGTTATTTCCTGCCTGAGCATAGCTGATCATTTACAAAAAAAAAAAAAAAAAAAAAAAAAGAAAGAAAGAAAGAAAGAAAAGCATGAGCATATTGCCTGTGCCGCTTAGCAATAATCCACAAGACTAATATCATTTTATGCTTCAGGGTTTTGGTAAATATAAATACATTTTTCAGGGTGAAAACAATTTGAGGAACCACAGTGTTCCTTAGCTCATCAGTGGAAATGGTAATTAGAGCATCAGTAAATTACCTGTAGAATTTTATTTCCATGAACAAGAAAATAATGTTATCTCACTCAGTGCAGCAAGACGACATTCAGAAAAACGAAGCTTTATGATTATCCACCAAAGGCACAAATTCATGATGATGACATTGCAGTTCCAGCAATTCGCTATTCCAAAGTGCAGGGAGGTGCACAGGGAATGTGCTAAAGCAGTCCCTAGAGTAACTGGAACACTGACATTCCTGCCCAAGTTCCTTCTCTCTGAGATCAGGATGCCAAACCTTTTACTATTTCCCTTTCTTTGGATTGGTGTCCTTATGCAATCTAAGAAAAGGTCTTCAAATCTATAGTAAATTACTATTGTACCAAAAATTAATTTTGCTAACTAAAATTTCAAGAATTAAGCTGGTTTAAAGGCTGATGAAATGATATAGGCTATTTTGTATCATTGCCATCTGCACAGTATTTACACATTGTTTTATATCTAAAAATAGCTTTTAAAATTAAAAAGTTCTGCCGAAACCGGTTTGGCTCAGTGGCTGGAGCGTCGGTCTGCGGACTGAAGGGTCCCAGGTTCAATTCCGGTCAAGGGAATGTACATTGGTTGTGGGCACATCCCCAGTGGGGGGGGGGGGGGGGGGGTGCAGGAGGCAGCTGGTTGATGATTCTCTCTCATCAATGTTTCTAGCTCTCTATCCCTGTCCCTTCCTCTCTGTAAAAAATCAATAAAATATATTTTTAATAATTTAAAAAAATCTACATTTTCAGTGATTAAATTTTCATTACTAAGCAGTTTACAGAAAAGAGATGTGATTTTTTTTGAAATTGCTAAATATGCCTGCTTTGAATTACCCATTATGAATCAAAAATCCTTGTGACTAATTGCTTTGCAAAAATTAAATCATGAAATAACAATTAAAAAACTGCAGTTAAATCTTATAAGTAATCTAATTTTGAAACTACCATGCCTAAATCCACTGTACATAGATCCCACCCACATAATATCCTTAATCTATAGTAATAAAAGTGTAATATGCTAATTAGAGTGGATATCTTCTGGACATCTATCCAGACAAAACCACAGCAGCTATGAGGCCCTGGGGCTCAGGCCTCATGTCAGCAGTGGCAGCAGTAGCAGGTTGATGGGGGCAGAGCCTTTCCCTGATTGGCCTGTTCACCTCCCGCAGTGAGAGGCCAGGCTTCGGCATAGGCCCACTCCTCAAGGCTATACCCTGAGGGCTCCTGGACTGTGAGAAGGGGCAGGCTGTGTTGAGGGCCCCACCCTCAGTGCACAAATTTTCATGCACTAGGCCTCTGCTATAGTATATTCTGTATATACTTATGATAGTTATTCTTTATAGCACTTGTGGGTCTTACCTACTGTTCTACACACCACCTGTGTAATATAAAATAAAATCTGCTTGTACAGTATACTACTGTTTAAAATTTAGTTTGTTTCTAAATAATCTCTAACAAAAACAAACAAACAAAAACCCATAACTTTAAAGAGACATAGATTCTGCTTATATACTAATGAGGAACCTAAAATATAAATACTTAAAATAAACTAATGATGTGATGGTGATACATGTCTTTAAAGATAAGTAGATAACATTCTATATAAATTGAGGTAGTAAGAATAAATGTCTATGTTTTCTAATCTCTTTAGGAAATCATTAAATAATAAAAATAAGAATCAGAATCAATTACAGCCTTAAAAATAATGCATTAATTAGCCAAATATTTATCATGTGCCCACCATGTCCCAGAGATTATACTCTGCATACCCTGAATACTAAGACAGATAAATATGACATTTGTCCACATGGGACATGCAATCAGTTGAGAAATTAAAATCTAAAATATGCTCTTCTACTACAGTTTTGAATAAGGAGAGGATTTTGTATTTTGCATAAATTATTCATATATATAAAAGGCTAATATGCTAAGCGTCCTTCCCACTGTGTGGCTGCATTGGGCAAATGCCCAATGCAGGAGCTGCCCTGATGCACACTTGCCATTTACAGAGAAATGGCAGTGCAGACCTGGCACCCACAAAGCAGCATTTGGCTTTCTCCAGTGGGATACAGGCCCTGCCACCAGAGTGACAGCCCCCCAAATCACAATGATGTTGTTGTGACCCCAGGAGCTGCCCCGAAACCATCACTGTAGGCACCGAGTAATGATGTCATGTAACAATGCCCTGCTTCCTCTCCCTGGCAACCAGCCTCCTTGCAGTTTCTTCAGCCCAGGCACGTGGCATGCTTTTTACCAGGTCAAAATATTTATACTGTAACCAAATGTCTGTGAAGCATTTTCCCTGTGCTTCATCTCATTTGATCCTCACAGAAGTTCAGGAGTAAGTTGATAGAAGACTCCATGGAATCCTACTTATTTTCATTAGCCTGAAAATGGAGATTTATAAAGCTTAGAAACTTGACCCGACTAAAAAGAAGTAAGAAATGGTGGACCTCGAAAATGACTTCAGGTTTTCTCACTGCACAGAATATAGACAAACATTGCTGCAGTTAAATATTTTACCCTTTGTTCTCCCTGTGTGATGGACAATAATAATCTGCTTTGTGTTGATATTTACTGCTGTGTTTCTGACAAATACCTGAAAGAGAAGTGGGGTGCTTCACTGGGCTGGAAAAAGCTTAGCTAAATCATAAAGCAGGTCTAATTATACTATATATATGGCTAAGTTGACTTGCACATGCACAATACATAAAAAGCTCTCATTGGCGCCAGTCACACGTGTATGTTTTGATCTGTCAGTGTTGATCATGAATTTGATTGATACTTCTATGATAGAGAAAGGGTAAATAGCAATATTAAAGATTTCTTCTAATTAATTTCCTTTCAATGTGCATAAATTTGTGTACCAGGCCACTAGTTACAACTAAATGGAGAAGAAATAGCATAACTATAATAGGCAGAAATTATTTAGTCATTTCTAGCTTGCTACATGGAACAAAATTGTCTACATAAATGTGACAATGTTGATTTAGAGATAACTAAATTAATAGATGATCATTTACCAATTTATTTTCATTTGTTTTATGAACAATGAATATTTTGCAATCTAACATTGGAATGTACTTTGCATCATGTATAAATTAAAAAAAATGAATTGTTATGATGGCAATTTCTATAAATTAAAAATATTTAGCATTCATGAATACTATTGAAAGTTTCAAATGGTTTTGTTTAGAAAATAAATTTTAAAACCCTATAGAATGCAGTATTTTATATTCAGTTGAATGCATAGACAAAATAATATGTATAACAAAATAGTTATTATAAGCCTACTATGCATAACATCTCAATATATTACTATATAGTTTATGTCAAGGAGTTTTACTTCTAAATAATCTCTATCAATTACAAGAGACAAAGCAGATTTTATTACCTAATAAGATTCTTAACTATACAGATTCTATATAGTGATAACATTATTTAAAAGTTGTTGGAATCCTGTAGTAATTCAAATATTAAAATCAAGCTTATTCTTTAAAAGGTGAGACTGAAGAAGTTTCCTCATCTCCTCAATAATCATTATTAAATAACAAGATCAAGAATTAGAAGCCCAACTTTATCTTTTAGATCCCAGACAAAGCTCAGAGAACATCTTTCTCCAAAGTGAGGGGGACCCCAGTCATATGCTTTAACTTTGGTACCTCTCTAACCCTATGGCATACCAAATTCCTGAGACCTGGAGTTTCATTAATGTGCCCTGCTCTGTATCCCCCCTTGACTCTGGAACACTCAGCGCAAAATAGTTTACCTAGAACTTCAACTTAATCATTAGGACTTTGCTCAAGGTCACTCCTTTTTCTTCCACTAATGCATATAAACATTCCCTACTTATGTCCTTTTCTGGATTGTGAAATTGTAAAGTATAATGTGTCTATTATTTATTTCCATGTCCTCAGGACCTGGCATATAGCAAAGACTCAACAATGTTCATGATTCTAGGTGTATTATGAAGGTAAAGCAATACTCCAAGCATGAGCAAAGGGTAAAGGGAAGGGGATTTATTTCCCAATAATAGCAACAAGGCAAAGAGTTGTTTAGAAAACCTAGGAAAAGTCATATCTATAAATGGATAGGCTGCAATTATGGGTAAAAATAATAAAAACATATTACCTGACATAATTCTTATGTAAATAAAATATACTTTAAGAGCGTTCATAGCCCATTGGAGTATGGCATGTAATGCACAGAAGCAGCTCATCACAGATTCTGGAATCTGAGCAAATGCAGTGGTGCCTCGCATAAAGAACGCCTCGCACAGCGAACCCTGCACACAACGAACTTCCTTTCATGATTCATACAACGAACTTCGTTTCACACAACGAAGTCACCCGAGCTTCCACGACCGCTTTGCCCGAGCTTCCACGACTGCTTCGCCCGAGCTTCCACAATCGCTGCCGATGTATTGCATCCTTCCACGCAGGCACTGCAGGCAGTCGTTAGTCACTGCGCTTAACTTAAGCACGTATTCCGGCAATCGTTCTTCATTACGAATTAAATCACGCACGTATCACGGCAGTCGTCCTTTTAAGTTAAACTCAATATTTTTTTTTTATATCATGGCTTCTAAAAAAAGCAGGAAGGTGATTTCTGTTGAAATGAAACAGGAAATAATTAGAAGGAGTGAATGTGGGGTAAAACAGTGTGACCTCGTCAAAGAGTTTGGCCTCAGCAAGATCACCATTTTCACCATTTTGACAAATAAGGATGCAATCAAATCAGCCAAAGTAGCCAAAGGAGTATCAAAACTATTTCATGAAAAGCATAGGTCTTCAATCCACGAGGAAATGGAGAGGCTATTAGCGATTTGGATTAAGGACAGGCAGGTGAAAGGTGGCGTAACAACCCAAGATATTATCTGTCACAAAGCCAAGAGAATTTATGACGATCTAAAGAAAAACGTCCCTGGAATTAGCAGCAATCAAGATAATGAAGAAGAATTCAAAGCCAGCAGGGGGTGGTTTTTTAGATTTAAGAAAAGGTGTGGAATCCACAGCGTTACTATGCATGGTGAGGCTGGCAGTGCTGACAAGAAAGAAGCAGAAAAGTTCTCTATTAACTTTCAAAAATGTATTAAGGATGAAGGATACTGCCCACAACAAGTGTTCAATGCCGATGAAACGAGTCTTTTCTGGAAAAGAATGCCGAGCAGAACCTTCATTACAAAAGAGGAGAAGAAATTGCCAGGACACAAAGCCATGAAGGACAGACTTACCCTTATGTTTTCGTCTAATGCCAGCGGAGAACTCAAGATCAAACCTCTATTGGTTTATCACTCTGAAAATCCAAGAATTTTCAAGAAAAATAACGTTATTAAGTCCAAACTGCCCGTCCATTGGAAGTCCAATCAAAAAGCCTGGGTGACCCAAGTTATCTTCAACGAATGGATTCTGGAAACCTTTGCTCCTGCTGTGAAGAAATTCTTGCTGGAAAAAGAACTGCCGCTCAAAGCCCTTCTGATACTTGACAATGCCCCTTCTCACCCAAAAGACCTAGAGGAAATATTGCAGGAAAATTATCCTTTTATCAAGGTGCAGTATTTGCCACCAAACACCACATCCATTCTTCAGCCAATGGATCAGCAAGTTATTGCGAACTTTAAAAAACTCTACACTAGAGCCCTCTTTAATAAGGTGTTTGAAGAATGCTAGTTTGGTGGAGACAATATGACTGTCCGAAAGTTTTGGAAGGAGAAATTTGATGTCCTTATGGCAATACGACTTATACAGAAGGCCTGGGAAGAAGTGTCACAAAGGACCCTCATTTCTGCTTGGAAGATGCTTGTGCCTTCGTGGACCCAGGAAGAAGCAGTAGTTGATGACACAGAAGTGGTGAAGGACATCATCACAGTGGCCCAAAGGTTGGAATTAGAGGTAGAGGAAGAGGATGTAGAGTAGCTTATTGAGGAACACGAAGAAGAGCTGACAACTGAAGAGCTCCAAGCACTTCTGGTCCAGCAACAGGACAATGCTCAAAGGGAAGCGTCATCTGATAACGAGGAGCAACAATCAAACAATCAACCAATCCCAACTGCTGACATCAAGAACATCCTGGTCAAATGGAAAGCAGTTCAGGACTTTACCAATGCCCACTATCCGGATTCAGCTGAAGCAAACAGGATCAACGATCTTTACTCCGATACTCTTGTTTCCGGCAGATGTTGGAGAAAAGAGAAAAACAAACGACTTTGGACAGGTTTTTCATGAAACCATCAGCCAAAAAGCAGAAAATGGATGAAGATGTGCAAGATTCGGTAGACTCTACTTAGTCTGTCTTAAAATTTAAAAAATGTGTGTGTTTTTTTTAATTATGTTTTTAGATGTATCTAAATAAAAATAATAACAAAAAATTTATCTTTTTTTATGTCATCTTAGCATATTTTATGCTACAGAACGAATTATTTTTTTTAACATGTATTGTTATGGGAAAATGCGTTTCACATAACGAACTTTTCGCATAACAAACTTGCTCCTGGAACGAATTAAGTTCGTTGTGTGAGGCACCACTGTATAGTAAGTAGAATTCTAAGATGACTGTGACCCTGGTATACACACACCTTCTTTGAGGTTTTCAAGGAAACATTAATCTAGGTACTTTTGTAAAAGGATTTTGCAGATATGATTACATCCTAAATCAGTTGACTTTCTAAAAGTTGACTTTCAGCAAGTTGACTTGATGGGACTAACCTAAACATGTGAGCCCTCAAAGGGGACTGAGCTCTTCTTGGCAAAAAAAAATTTGAAGTGTCAGAAGGATTCAACACAAAAAGGTTCTCCATTTCAGGCTTTGAAGGTGAAGAGTAACATGTGGCAAGAGGCTGAGAGTGGTCTTTTGAAAGGAAACAAGGGGCCTCAAGTCCTACAATTATAAGGAACTGAATTATCTAACACATGAATGAACTTGGAACAGGTGCCTGAGCTACAGATGTAAACATCCTATAGATAACTTGATCTCAACCTTGTGAGACTGGGAGTGGAGAATCCAGTTTTTCTGTGTCTCTACTTCTGACCTACTGAATTGTAAGATAAGTAACCATAGTTCCAGCTGGTAAACTGGTGGCAATACCAGTATATTGTGTAACAATGAAAGACAAATATAACAGGTAGCTAATTTTATATCCAAATCCCTTCCTAATGTGCTTGATCAAGATCTGTAGATGGGCCTTAGCTTGTAGCTTGCAGGTCTTTAACATTTATATGTGGACAAGTTTAGGAAGACAGGATTGACTTTAGCAATCCTTCCAGAGACTGAGTCCTGTCACTGAGACTCAGTGCCCATGACTGGAGCCCAGCCTCCTCCTGTAAAAGGAATCTTCTGCTACCTCCTGTGACTGGCAGCCAAGCTCCATAGTTTTGAAGCTATGCAGCTATCTTTCAAGTTCCATTATATCTTTTTACTCAATGATCTTGGGTGAGACATTTAACTTAACTAAGCACCTATTTCCTCATCTGTAAAGTGGGAATTGGAATAACAAAAGATTATTATGAAGATTAAATTATATAATGTATTTAAGACTTTGGTGCATTTACCAAATTATAGTAAATACTCATAAGCTATAGCTAATATTAATTCAGTATCCCAGACAAAGTATTTTTCTTCTCTGATGTTCTTTCCTGGCTTAAAAACATAAATATGTATATAATATCCAAGGATGAATACCCATGTGCTCAGACTATAATCAACAAAATTTTGTAAATAATAGCTGTCTATAAATGTTTGCATATAAATGCAAATAAACACTTATCTGGTTTCAACAGCATGTGGATTTAAGTAAGTAGAACACAGTTAAATAACTGGGATTTTGTCCATTTTACCAATAATTTTGCAATATGCTGTCTACATTTTAATTGCAACACCTGTTACTAATTTCTAAATAGAAAAATTTTATTTATGCTCTAATTAAGTTAGGTAGATAAATATTGCCATGTTGCTACCCATCTTATATTTTACAATCATTTAGTATTCTAGAAAAATATTTTCATTATAAGAAGTTTAATAAAAAAATTAATTCAATGATTCAATCAAGCATTATACTAGATGCATGGTTAGGTAGCTTGTGTGAAGATATTACAAAGTCATTGTCCTGGCCAAAACCGGTTTGGCTCAGTGGTAGAGCATCGGTCTGCGGACTGAAGGGTCCCAGGTTCAATTCCGGTCAAGGGCATGTACATTGGTTGCGGGCACACCAATGTTGGGGGAGTGCAAGAGGCAGCTGGTCGATGTTTCTCTCTCATCAATATTTCTATCTCGCTATCTCTCTCCCTTCCTCCTTTCTGTAAAATATCAATAAAATATATTAAATAAATAAATAAATAAATAAATAAATAAATAAAAAGTCATTGTCCTGCCCTAAAACTCGGAAGATATTGGGGTTATAGAGACTAACTAGAAATAATTACTAAAGGAAACAATATGGATGAACTAAGGAAGGACAAGCTTAAGGAAAAAGATAATACAAATGAGAAAATGTTGCTAGAATAAATCAAGGGAACTTGAGAACCAACTGGGTGTAAAGTATGAGGAAGAATATGGAATGAAAATGCCTTCCCATTTTTCTTATCAAGGACCAATGAATTAGCAAACTCTGTAAAGTCTACCCCCACAATTCTGAAATCACAACAACAACAAAAAAGAACACAAGCCTTTCTAGTTAGACACACTGGACAAATCCTTTAGAGAATCTTCCTTTTAGGTTTGAGATATTACCTTTTACTTCTCTTTTCTGAGCACCTCTGTCCTATTCTCTATATAGTTCTCTCTCAAAGAACTTAGTCAGTAATCAGCTATATGGAAACATTTCTTTTAAATCTATGGGAGTTGTATCTCAAAGAGGTAATACAATGAACTTTTGTGTGATTTATGAAACCATATCCAATGCCATGTGGGCCCTTCTAATCCTGGCCTCCTGCCTGTGGTTTAAGATTTACTTTCCTTGGGGAAATACTGATCATCTTCTTTCCAATATAGCCAAAATAAAATGTAAATATTTCTGTCAAATCATAGTTCTCTAATATGAACTATATTTTCACTGCTGCCCCCAAAAAAACCTAGAGAACCGAGAGATCACTGTACCTTTGTTTTCATTCCCTTTGTCCAGAATGCGTCTTCACATTAGGCAGCCCAATCTTCCTTTAAGATCCACCTTCAATTTGAAACTTTTTCTTGCCCTCCAGTCAAGTATTTTCTTATCTTCACAGAACAAAATTCATCAGGGATATACCCCTGATTTCTGCATTTATAGAATTCATTTCTGAATTGTGAATTATATCCATATCCATATTTTTCACCTTTAAATTCAAATCATCTCAGGAAAGTGAAATTTCCTTAAAGATCTATAGATACACAGTTGTTGCACTATTCAAAGAGGATAGACCTCATTAAAAGTTTGTTTATGGTTATTAGCACCTTAGAGTAAATTGCCTTTTCAGTTAGCTGGTTTTAGTGAAGTGAGGAAATGAGAAACGTGGGTTGGCAGGAGAGCACAGTTAAAAGAAAACTTAGTAGAAAGACTTAACATGGGCACCAGGAAGCAGAGAGGAGCCAATAAAGAACAGAAGAGACAAAACAACGTACTTTATTCAATTCACATTTTTATTGAGGCAATCCCCTTCTCCGAAGTCAAAGTGTAAACTCTAGCTTGCCTGATAAATGTATACACTTAAGAATTTTTTGTAACATTTTATAAAAATATTCAAATATGCTGCCAAGTTAAAAATTTTAAATATGATACCATTATATTCACTTCCTAGACTTTGCTGTTAACGTGTAGTTACATCTTTTTAATCACAGTCATCTACTTGTCTATCAGTCTTTCCCAGTTTCTGATGCATTTTAGAGTGATTTGAAGAATCTATACACTTAAACTTAAGTACTTCAGAATGCATATTATAAACTTAAGTTCAATATTTCTTTACAGTGTTTCTTTAAATGCAACATTTATGGTATAAGATGTCATTATATGACAGCTAACTAAGTTAGCTCTGTGCTATTTTCCAGAAATGCCTAGAAATCTGGTACCAAGAAAAGAAAAAGTAGGCTAACTGAAGATTTATAATGCAATGTTTAAATTTCAAACTTTAAACTTTACACCCAGGACCAACTTGTGTATTAATCACTTAGACCTGGTGTAACTGCTTGACCACTCCAGCTAGTGGGCATAAAAGACTCTGTGGTCTCCTGAAACCAAGATTCCTCACTTGTGGTCCACAGAGTGAGTGCAATCCGTGAGGCTGAAACAGACCTGAGAGGTCTCTGGCCTCTACCCTCAGAGCAGGCCAGGCCATTCTCTTTGCTTCCACTAAAGCCTTAGGTGAGTAGACTCTGTGAAGTATTATAAATCCTTTCGTTTATCTAATCCTGTGAAATCATTACATTTGTATACAATTAAATACATAAAATGTATGTGATTTATACTGAGTTTTGACAAGTGGATACAGCTGCATAACCCAAACTCTTATCTCCACATAGATTATTATTATTTACCCCAGAATGATCCTCCATGCCTATTCCCAGCCAATTCCTAAGTCACCACAAGGGACACCTATTTTTTGTTGTTGTTGTTACTTTTTTTCCACTGTAGATTAGATTTGCCTATTGCAAAGCTTCATGTATAAGGAAGGAACCATACAATATGTGCTTTTATGTTTGCCTTTTGTATTGGCACAATTTGAGGATTTGTTGTATGTGTCAATATGTTGTTATTTTTTATTGTGAGTTAATATACCATTGTATAAATACACCACAGATTATCTCTTCTCCTGTTATTGTACACCAAGGATTGGTTTTTTTGTTGTTGTTTTTGTTTTTGTTTTTCTTGTTTGGAACGATTCAGAATAGATTAGTATGAGTATGATTATAAGAGTTATTTTGTTTTCATAACTTTTGGAGATTACCCAATGTGGAAAGTGTTGGGTGAAAGGGTAAATATATGTTTAGTTTCATAAAAAACTGCCAATACTTTTCCAAAATGGCTGGTGTATTTTACATTCCCATCATTAATGTATGGAGTTTTAGTTAACCCATATTCTTGCTAATATTTGATGTTATCTGTCTTTTAATTTTATTCATTCTAGTTATTTTATAGTGATATGTTATTATAGGTTTAATTTATATTTTTCAGAAGACTAACAATTTGAGTAGCTTTACATATGACTAATAAACATTTCTACATTTTCTTTTGTGAAGTGTCTATTAAAATATTTTGCCCAGCTGAAACCGGTTTGACTCGGTGGATAGAGCGTAGGTCTGCAGACTGAAAGGTCCCAGGTTCGATTCTGGTCAAGGGCATGTACATTGGTTGTGGGCACACCCCAGTAGGGGGTGTGCAGGAGGCAGCTGGTCGATGTTTCTCTCTCATCGATGTTTCTAGCTCTCTATCCCTCTCTCTTCTTCTTTGTAAAAAAATCAATAAAAGATATTTTTTTAAAATAAAAATATTTTGCCCATTTTTTTAATTGGATTGTTTGTTTTTTAATTTTTGGTTGTGGGAGTTCATTATATAGTTGAGGTATCAGTCTTTTTGCAGTTACATAAATATTACCATTGAGGCTATGGTCTGACTATTCATTTATTCATTTATTTTATTGATGATACTAGAGGCCAGATGCACTAAGAGTCTTGCAAGAATGGGCCTTCCTTCCCCTGGCTGCCAGCACTGCCTTTACTCCAGCTGAAGCCAACTTTTCACTCGGACCTGGAGCCGCCTTTCTGCCTTCCCACAGTGCCCAGAGGCCCAGAGAGGCAGCTGTGGCAGTGCAGAATGCCTGCATCTTTGCCATGGCAATGACACAAGCATCCCACCCCACTTCCAGCTTCTTGGGGCCTGTATATGCAAATTAACCCACCATCTTTGTTGGATTAATTTGCATACTCATTCCTAATTGGCTGGTGGGTGTCACAAAAGTACAGTCAATCGGCATCTTACCCTTTTATTATTGTAGGTATTTTGATGAACAGAAGTGTTCAATTTTAAAGAAGTCTAGTTTATCAATTCAACCTGCAAAATCATTAAAAAAAAATCATTGTGGTCTTAACTCATAAAATTTTGGGGGTGGTTTGATATCCAATAATATACAGTGGTTCTAGCCTATGTCTAAAGATTAAAAGTGGAAAAAGAGGTTTATGTCTCATGCATGCCCAAAAAATTACTGGACAGTTGTAAAACTGAACATATTTACTAGAATAAATATAGGTCATGACTTTCTGATACATTCCCCCACCCATGCATGATTACTGGGTATAAATCTCTCATACATTATGCAAAGGCTGACACACAAACTCTTAAGCCTCCCAATAATGGAGCTCCACTTAATAATTTTGATTATTCCTTTTTTTAAGTATGGCTCTTGATAATTTGCTTGACATAACTAACAACAGCTCTTCAATGTGAAATAGCAGTTGATGTGAACCACAAAAAATTGAGACTAACGTTGTGTAATTATGGTCGTCCTGGCTATAGTGTAAAACAATCAGTTATAAAGATTGTAAGAGTGTCTTTTGTCATACACACCAGGGGATAATACTTAATGATATGATAGACTCTTACAGAAGGCATTAACTAACGTCAACGAGGAGTATGATTTTTTTCCTGAGAAGACAATTCCAAATTACAAAGCTGTCTTTGACTCATTTATATTTTAATACAAAGAGATTAACATTAAAAAAATTCAGTACATATTATTTTGATTTTTAAAGTTCCATGCCTTTTAGTAAAAAAGAAATAATCTTAAAAACACAATGGCAATATAATTTTTAAAACAAGAAGAAAAAAGATTTACTCAATAATTTTTTCTCAAAGTCAAAAACACAGTCTAATTATGAGATGATAATATTATGATGAGAATAAGTTTTTAAAGAGTGTTCCCTTATTCAGAGTAGATTGAGTCCTTTATCATTGAGATTTTACCTTTAAGGCTTGGTTTTTATCTTGAGAGGTAGGCTAAGAAAGATCTATGTCCATTCATTCTTTCCACAAATATTTACTAAATACCAGCTATATGCCACATACTGGTGAAAGCTCTAAAAATGCAATGATAAGCACATTAAGTAAAGGTTGTGAAAAAGCAATTCATTTATCTTGCTTGAGGAAAAGTGTTCTAAGGAAAGGAGAAAGGGCAAAGTCTTTGGTGAAATTATTCTAACAGGAATCCAATGAGTCTGGAGCAGAGTGACATTAGAGAGAAGTAGCTGCAACCAAATCATCTAGTGTCTTTCGGGTTATTGTAGACTTTTGCTTTTTTTTTTTTTTTCTCTCTGAGGAAAAAAAAAAAAGCCATTAAATGATATTGAGCAGAGGAGTGGTGTGATTTGTTTTATAATTCACTTTATCTAGTGGATGGGAAAGATCATAGAGAGTAAAAGGAGTGACACCAATTAGAGTAATAAGCAATCCAGCTGAGAGTTGATTTTGCCTTGGGCCAGGAGGGGTAACATTAGAAATGATCAGTAGGTAGCTGGATAATCAAGTCAGAAGTACAACAGAGAAGATGGGATTCTAGATACAAATTTAAAGGATCATATCAACATAAGTGATATTGAAAGCCTTAAAGAGGGTTAAAATGACTTTCCAGTGGGTGTGGATAGAGAAGAAAGAGTTAGAAAGACAAAGAAAGAACTAGTTAAGAAATTAAGAAGTAAAGCCAGGTTGTAGGTAAACTAGGAAAGTGTTGTTTTCCACTAAGCAAAAGTGTATCAGAAGAAAGGAGAGAGAATCAACTGTGTCAAATGCTAGGCCATTGGATGTGTTATTATAAAAGTCACCAGTGATAGGAACAATTTTAATGGCTTGGTAGGGGCAAACACTTAAATAATAGGATTGGAGTTAGCAAATAGACACAATTCCTTTTTCAACAAGAAAAGAAAATGTATTTCTCTGTTAGCAAATTCTGAAATCTATTGGACCATCTTTGGGGACGCACATTAGATTTCTCATTTTTCCTAGACACAATCTCTTCAACAGGAGGTGATCCTCCCATGGAGAGGATCACTTCCTGGAGGAGCAGCACCAACATCTCTCCATAATATCACTACACCACCTTTGGTCTCCTAATATTTCTCTCTTCCTCTCATGCCTTTTTGAAAGAAAAGGAAAAAAAAAGGAGGGGGGACCTTCTTTGAGTGCAAAAGTAATGCGCCTTCACTGTGAAAAAGATATGCTAAAGAACTATAGGGATAAAATAAAGAAACATTACTCAAATTTTTATCTCTTCACATTTTGAATTCATTTTACTATCACTATGCAAATTGTTTAACAAACACCTAACATTTACATTTAAAATGCTAAAACTCTTTATAGGTTGTATATTCTTTCACTGTATAAATACACTTTGAATATTCTGGTATTGGCTGAATTTTTGCCATTTTAAAGTAGGAATTTTAAACTCTTACTCTATTAATCTTTGTCTTCTCTTAGGAATATACCTTAGAGTATATATTCAGAAATGGTGTTTCTAGGTGAAAGTGTGTGAACATAGCTAGACTGTGAGTCATATTAACAGTTTCTAAAAAAGTTGCTTTTCAATTTATACATCCACTAGCACTAAATAGTGGAGTAATGATTATATCTTTCATAATTACTGAAAATTGAATATCATAGTTATGATTTACTAACTCATTAATAGTAGCAGTAATTTTTTTCAAATGTTAATTGACCATTTGCCTTTCTATTTTTGTGAATAGTTCATGTGCCTTGTCCAATTACCTCTAGCTAACTCTGTGGCATTTCCTCTTTTATGAAGTGGGTTATGTCTTTATAACTTAAGAGTACTAATAATCTGTCTCATTTTATTTCAAACTAGTGGCCTAGTGCATGAATTCCATGCACATTAAAAGGGAATTAATTAAAGGCAATATTTTAAATATTGCTATTTGCCCTTTCTCTAAATAGAAGTGTCAGAGATGAAAGAAAATTAGTAAAATGTATATGAAAATCTCCCTCCTGTCAGAGTCTGGGATATATCACAGGACCCAGTGTCAAGTTCCTGCCCACCCGAGCACGCCTCGAAATTGCTCGAGATCCAGACCTGGCTGACCCCACCCCGGTCAAGCCCCACCAGGCAGGGGGAACAGCTTCAGGTCCCCCAGCCCTGGTGCAAGAGTATGAGGACACAAGGGCACAATGACCATTTGAATATTAGCTCTTTATTATATAGGATATATTTTCAAATTTTTATTTAATTTAGTTTTGTTGGTTTTTTTCTTTTATTTTATTGACTTAAAAGTATTTATCTACAGAAAGATGTGTTGCTCATTCATAGGATGATTTTATTCAGATTTAGAGAGCTTGTTTGAATTCACAAATTTTGTTAATAATCACCAATATTTTCTGTGTGTTTATTTTTTAGTTTCAATTTCTATGTTTGGCTCTTTCATCCTTTTATAATTTATTTTAATGAAATAGAGTGAAGTATAATCAAAATGAATTTTTTAAACTGCTCATCAATACTCTCAGCAATACATTTGAACAATCCATCTCTTTCACTTGATTCATGCAGATTTATTTATCATGTATTACATGATAGGATCTTGCTCCATGATAGCTATTCTGTTCCATTGATCTGCAAGTCCATTTTTTACCCACTAATTGTACAATTTAATTATTTAAATTGCACATTTAATTATTTTAGTCTTACAGAAAGTTTTATTATCTTGTAAGACTAGTCCCTATGTATTATTCTTTCTTTCCAAAGGTTTTGAAATGTTTCACGCCTGCTTGTTAAGATAAGAATAAAGGACCCATTTTTGTTGCAGTTTTGTACAGAGACTTCAGAGTGCTGACTCTAAATCTGGTCTGCATGGGTTCAAAATCCCAGCACAATCATAATGATTAAATATCTACAACATGCTTAGAATAGTACCTGGCAACATAATATAGACTCTGATACAGAAGTGTTTCCTATTCTGATTTAGAGACAACCACTTTGCTAAGCTTTATGTGCATATCATTGAATCTCTGCTTAGGCCTACCTCTCAGAACTCTCCTTGTGAAAACCAATCAAGATAAAATAATTTCATGTTTGGTTATGAGCAAACAGTCTCACAGGGGAGGGGAGAAAATCCAAGATTTGTATTTCCACCCCTTTTGAAGTTATTTTTTCTAGGTATTGTGGTTACTGATTCTTGTGGTTACTGATTCTCTTGACTTTCCAAGCAACAGCATGGGAAGAAAAAGGACAAGTGCAAGTGTGCATACATTTTCTTAAAAGCATTGTTAACTCATTTTTGTTGAAATATTGTGTCTTCTGTTATGCTTTTATCTAATCTATAAAATTTTAGGAATGACTCTTTGCAGCTTTTAGTTTGTCCCAGTGCACACCTGTATATGACCTTGGTTGGTTCTTTATAACGCAGGCCCAATAGTTTTGGCTCTCAGTTGTTATTGAAGAGAGAGAGAGATTAAGAACAAGGGTTAAAATTAAAGGTTCTAGATATTCTTTCTGGTTTAATAAATTTAAACATCTTATAACTGCCCCCACCAAATGATAGAATACAGACAGTTCCAAGTAGCAGATTTTGAGGAATATTGCCCAAAGGAGGGAGACAACAGCAGCATCTGGGAATATAGCATTGCCCATAATTGTGGCCACTTCCTTTGAAAAAACAAGACCAACTTTTCAGAATAAGAGAGAATAAAATAGATTTTATGAGATTACAGTGTGAAGCAGAATGAGTCCAGAATAAAAAGAAGATATACATGCACTGGATATGCTGATAGTGTTGCAACAACAGCTGCTGAAAATCGACAGTTGCATTTGTCAAGAGGGTCTAGAGATCACTTTTCTATTCCCAAGATATGAAATCCCTTCCTCAATGCCACTTCTCTGGTTTAAAAAAAAATCTAAGGTAGTGATAAGTCTCAACACAACCTCTATTTGAATTCTATATTTCCATAATTACATCAAAATTCAGAAGTAGCTTCTGTGTTTCCACTTCCCATGGCTGACTATAAATATGTTCAGTTAGAGGGAGAAGGAGAAATCATTAAATCATCCTGTACTTCAACATAAGTATGTGACATAAGAATGTCTCTTCTAAAATGCCTTCCATTCATATATTCAATGGTTCTACACTATTTGAGATTTTTAACTCTATAAGTATAATCACCAATATGTTATATATTATGGATTAAACTGTCCACTTTTCCAGTTGGCCAGCAGAGATGTCTTCTCTTGCTTGCATATATTACCTCCCTCTCTCTGGTCACTTCTACCAGCACTTTATTGTAATGAATTCTGCATTTCAGTTAGATCCATGGTATTTTGAGAACCATTTCAGGGATTAATGTTTCAGAAAGTTCAGGAAAAGTGCAAAATTTGAGTAAGAACTATGAGAGAACAGGTTCCCAGAGAAGTATTAATCATGTTTAACTTGCAACAAGTTAATATGTCCATGGTCTAACACACTTCAAGTGTTTGATAAAATTTATAGACAGAAAATTATGCCTGGTTTCTTCTTTCTGCAGATTGGTTATTATTCACTGAGTTTCTTTTATGGTTTAATATTTGCTTAGAGTTTTATACACCATCCATTGGGGTCTGTTAGAAAAATCCATCTTTAAGTGGTACTTAAGGATGGTAGTTTTTAATACAATCAGTTATCTGGGCAGTGATAAAACGGTCTTCGCTAATAAGATCCATCATCATCAACTCACTGAAGGCAGGTGGTTTAGTGAACAAGTTGTACGTTTCACTGACCAATTTGCTTCTCTTGGGAAACAATGTCAGTGGTAACATAAAGCTTGTGGAGCAAAATTTCAAAGACATAATGAAGGGGCAAAAAATGATGGCATGAAAAGACAATGAAGTGATATCTAAGAACAGAAAAAGTGGGATTCAGTGAACATTAAAAATCTGAGGTGTGAAAATAATTAGATCCTAATAAGAATGACACAAAAACAGACTCTCTATTTCTTAGGCAATTTTGAAGATATTTTTTAAAAATATTTTTTATTGATTTCAGAGAAAAAGGAAAAGGAAGAGAGAGACAGAAACATCAATGATGAGAAGAATCATTGATCAGCTGCCTCCTTCATGTCCCCTGCTGGGATTAAGCCCACAATCCAGGCATGTGCCCTGACCAGGAACTAAACCATCACCTCCTGGTTCATAGGTCGATGCTCAACCACTGAGCCACACCAGCTAGGCAATGACATTGTTATATTAAGTACACCTGAGAATAATGTCCACCACAGCAAGTAAACAATTAGGAACCAATGATTGACATCATTGTTAGATTACTGTAGTACCCATTCAGGGAGCACAATGCAACATTTTAATCTCCTTAAAACTGTTCTTATAAGCAAGAACCATCCCCCGGACACTGTCACACCCAAATAATAACATTTTATTTCAGTGACTATGAATTTCCCCTCCCCCATCCTTATCTCACAGACTGGTTTGAAGCCAGTGGATACCATGAGCCTATAAGTCCACTGTCTTAGGACTCCAGGGGAACTTTAGAGCTGAAACACAAAGCAGTTAGCCCAGGAACATCATGTGACAAGGCCAACTTCCAGGTGGCTAAGGCACAGTCAGAATAACAGCAAACATGGGGCCCAGGTTAAAATTCAAGATTCTTCTGTTTGCTATACGTGCAATCTTGAGCAAATTCCATTACCTTCTAAGCCTCGGTTTCCTCATAGTGAAGCAGTGATGGTTGCACCTAACTCACAGGATTAAATTTGGCAATGTATATGAAATTGTTGTCCAGCACTTAACTATAAGCAGGCATTCAGAACTGTAGCTAGACCTAAATATAAATGTTGAGGCAATCCAGAACCATTTATTGAATGTCTGCACTCACTCAAGGTCCGGTCAAGATAGCAGAGTAGGTAAATGAGGTACTCAAATCCTCCCACATCCACATCAAAATTACAGTTAAACTACAAAACAAGCATCATTTAGAATTGCCTGAAATCCAGCTGAACAGAAGTCCTAAAACTGAGGATATAAAGAAGCTGCATCAATATTGATAGGACAGAGTAGTGTCAAGGAATGGGCTTGTCACATAGCCATGTGTTACAGATAAAAATTGGAAGGGGTATCACAGCTGCTGTGGTCCCCCAAGGAGCAAGGGGCCCCAGTCCCACCTCGGCCCCCAAACCCAGAATTCCAGTGCCCAGAAGAGAAGTCCCCATAAATCCTGGCAGTAAAGACCAGTGGGGATTGTGTCTTAGTGAGGAGGAGGACTGCTGGAATCCTAGGAGTTCCTCTTAAAGGGCCCATACACAAACTTACTCAGATTCACTCGCTCCGACTCCATTGCTGGGGCAACAAGTTGAAAGGTACCAGGGACATATTGGGAAGAACTGAGTTGCCTTGGGGCGAGAACTAGAGGAACAGTTTTTCTCCAGACAGAATTGCTGGCAGAGGCCATTGTTTGTTTTCTGGGCCCTGCCTCTTCTTAAATAAACGAGTCATCTGGCCCACTTGCCGCAAGTTTGACATGCTTTCGAGCCCACAGGTGGGCACTGTATCTGAGTCTCCATCAACTTGTCTCATGTTGTTTTCTGCCTAGTGATTACTATAGACCTTGCCCCACCCAACTTGTGGGCCTAGCCCAAGCCATGTCCAGTAGCTTTTTCAAACAAATGGTTTGATTTCACTCATGCTTCCAACTTTCCTAAAATCTCTCAAACAAGCAGCATCTGGCCTCAGCATGCCATGTATCTTTCTCCAAGTGGCCCCAGGAGTAGCATTGTCTGTAGCTGACGTGGGTTTGAAGTGAGGCCTCTCCTGGGCATGTCCAAGCCCAGCACAAGCAGCAGTAGCCATCTGCAAATTGATCTGTAGCTTATACTGGGTAACTCAGGCAAACACAGGTGGCGACTAACCTTGTCCTGCACCTCCCCACAGGCCCCAGAGCCAGAAGGCCTGGTGGATAGCTTCAGACTACATTGCAGCACCACCTAACCTCCTCCACAAGGAACAAACTCAAGGGACAGTGGACTTTGTAGGCACCAGAGCCCCATTAAGTAAGTCATGGTCTGTGGGGTTGGCCCCTGCACAGCCGATCCTCCAGGGTGGTTGGGATGGTTGTAGTTGGTCCTTGAAGGCAATCAGCCTGAGAATAAATTCCTTTAATTGAGGTGTCAACAGCAATCAAGGCTCAACTACAAGAGGGTGTACACAGCCCCCTCAGGGCAAGGTGAAAATACCTGGCATGCCTAGTTTGGGTTATTGGAAGGCTGTGCCACTGGACCCTACAGGGCACTTATTTCATAAGGCCATTCTACCAAGCTTGGTAGACGTAGCAGCTCTACCTAATGCATAAAAACAAATACAGGGAGGAAGCCAAAATAAGAGGACAAAGATATGTATCCCAAATGAAAGAACAGAACAAAATTCTAGAGGGAAAACAAAACTAAACTAAATGGAGACAAACAATCTACTAGATGCAGAGTTCAAACCATTAGTTATAAGGATGCTCAATGAACTTAGGAAAGGAGTAGTCCACTTGTGAGAGTTTCAGCAAAGAGATGGGAAACAAAAGATATAAAAAAGAAAAATGTACCAGTCAGAAATGAAGAATACACTAATTGAAATGCAGAATATATTACAGGGAATCAACAGTAGAGTAGATGAAAAGAGGATAAAATCACAGATTTGGAAGAAAGCAGAAAACACCCAATCAGAATAGCAAAAAGAAAAAAATATTGGTTTTAGGTGCGGACATATAAAGAATATCTGGGACAACTTCAAGTGTACCAGCATTGTTATCATAAGGGTGCCAGAGGAGAAGAGAGAGAGCAAGGAAATAATAACCTATGTGCAGAAATAACAACTGGAAACTTCTCTAACCTGGTGAGGGAAATAAAATCCAGGAAGCACAAAGTCCCAAACAAAATGAACCCAACGAGGCCTACACCAAGACACGTCATAATTAAAATGCCAAAAAATTAAAGACAATGAAAATCTTAAAAGCAGCAAGAACAAAACAGTTAGATATCAACAAGGGAGCTCACATAAACTATCAGCTGATTTCTCAACAGAAATTTTTCAGGCCAAAAGGGATTGACAAGAAATATTCAAAGTGTCAAAAAGCAAGGACCTTTCTCCAAGATTGCTCTATCCAAAAAAGCTATCTTTTAGAATCCAAAGATAGATAAAGAGCTCCCCAGACAAGAAAAAAGCTAAAGAAGTTCATCACCACTAAACCAGTAACACAAGAAATGTTAAGGGGTCTTCTCAAAGAAGAAAAAAAAAAGTAAAATACGAATAATACAATGGCAAAAAATACAGATCTATCAACAATTACTTTAAATTCAAATGTATTAAATGTTCTAATGAAATACATATGGAGGTTGAATGGATAACAGAACAATACCTTTACATATGCTGTTTACAAGAGACTCACTTTTGTCACAAAAATCACACACAGAATTAAAGAAATGGAAAATGATATATCATAAAAATAAAAACAAACAAACAAACAAACAAAAAGCTGGGGGTAGCAATACTTAAACCAGACAAAATAGGTTTTAAAACAAAGACAGCAATTTTACTTTTGGGGATTTAGCTGAAGAAACCCAAAACCCAAAATCAGAAAGAAATATTCACCCATATGTACATTATAGCATTATTTACAATAGCCAAAATATGGAAGCAACCTAAGTGTCTGTCAACAGATGAATGGATAAAGAAGAAGTAGTGCTTACATACATAGAATATGACTTAGTTATAAAAAATAATGAAATCTTGCCATCCACACAACATAGATGAAGCTAGAGAATTATTGTGCCTTATAATTTAATTTACATATGGAATTTATAAAACAAAATAAAGGAGCAACTAGAACAGAAACAGACTCTTGGATACAGAGATTCTGTCGGTTGTCAGATGGAAAGGGGTTAGGAGGATGGGTGAAAAAGTTAAAAGGATTAAGAAGTACTGATTGGTATAGAATAGTCATGGGGATGTAAAATACCACATAGGAACTATAGTCAATAATATTGTAATAACTATGTATGGTGTCAGATGGGCACTGTATTTATTGGCATATCACTTAGTAGGTGATATAATGTCTAATCAATGGGCTGTACACCTGAAACGAATATAATATTGTACCTCAAAAGAAGTATATATTTCAAACAAAGAATAAACTTGTAAACGTTTAGTGGCTGGAAACTTCAGGCTATAGGCTGAAATGTATTAAAATAAAAGCCTTGAGGGAAAACAGGCTAAGATATTTTTCTACAGGAACATGAGGGTGCTGCTTCTCCGGTGCCTATACACACAGCGTCAGTAATTGTCCACTTTGTGACACAGCAGGGGTCTGCAGAACCCTGGCACATATTTCCTGGGTAGTCCACTTAGTGGCAAGAGAAGTGATTTTTAAAAATGTTACTGATTTGAATAAAAATAATAGAAAACACGATGTGCCGGGCACTATTCTAAGAGCATTAACCTGTGCTGATTTATTTGACTCATACAATGAGCTAAAAACAAAAAGAGAGTTCATTTATTTTTGTGTGCCTAAAGAGTATGGGCCACAAAGAGAACAGAATCTTGTATGTCTTAGAAATGCTTCTAAATAACCAGAAGTCTGATTTTGTACAGCTGTTCTTTGCATCCACTTAGCTCCAGTTTGTTTTAAGATTACAGGGAATCACTCCAAATCCAGGAGGCAGGATTCCATTGAAATGGTCCAGGTGGCTGGCTGGTTAAAAGAGTGCCCAACAGCTAGAATTATAAGCTGTTGGAGCTAAACAGGAAAGGTCAGCCTAATTCAATCATAACACCATTAATCAAAACAACTTTTCCGTAAATCACTGGGGATTATAAAGGATAAAGGAAAATTTTCTTCCTTTCACTTTTCACTCTGTCTTCATTTTTTTTTTGTATGCTCCAAATCAAGAACTTTTTTTTTTTCTTCACATTGATAGCTGGGGTAATCTTTTCCCAGATTCTATCAGTTGGTTGGAAGTATTAAAAGTATCTCATTTTCAGATTTCAAAAAAAAAGTATAAAGACAGGTTCATGTTGAGAGCATTAGGTGCCATTTAGCGACATTTTCACTTTTGAAATGGCCTGTGCTGCTTATTATTGTTGTTTCTCCCCCACAAACACACTAAACTTACAGCTGTTATATAAATGTTTGTTGGGATTCAAAATTATTTTGCTTTAAAGTATAATTTTTTTAAGTATTGAGTCATTGTCCAACAATAAGCAAGAATTATTATTTGTACATATTTTAAATAACTACTTCAAAACAGACATAAGACAGTCAAATGCATTTGCCAGACATCACAGTGATTTTAGAAATCAACACATTTTGAAAGGCTGTAAAATTAAATCTTCCAGGATGATAAGGAGAGTGCTTCTTCCTATCTTATTATATCTCATTTTTATATCAAATTGTTCAGTATATAGTTTTCTATTTTCAAAAATACAAAGCTCATTTTCAGTTGTTTTCTTTTTCATTGCAAGATCTTAATACAAATCTGAGAACTATGTCACCATGCTGCTAATGCCTCTTTCTACATCAATTGTATTCTCTTTCATCATATAGTCAATTTTAAAGAGAAATTGTATTCATTCATCTCAAAATTTATCACATCTAAATTTATTACCAAAGATTTTGGTAACCATATAGTTTTTAACAATTTTGGGGGTGGGTATTATTTTTATATTAAGAATAAAGTGATTTTTATAATGTTATACACTTGTCAGCACTGTTTATGGTGATATGTATTAAAAAATGTATAAAGAGAACAAAGTTATTTTAATTGCTTAAGTTATTCTGTAGCAATATGACAAATAAAGTTATAGTTATAATTAATTTGAAATATAAAATTAAGAATTTTAGGATTATGCTAAATAAGATATGAAACTGAGTCATAGTCCATCTTGCTATATTTGGACATACAATTGTCTTTAAAATCCTGAATTATAAAAATTAATAAGCCTTATTCTTATAAAATAAAGGGGTGGATTAAAGTTTGAAGGAAAAATATTCAGGCAGAAAGACAAAGAAAAGGAGAGGAAGAAATACCCAACCACTGGCTTATGCAAAGAGAACTCGGTGAAACAAAACATGACTCCAAGTAGAAGAACCGAAATTATTTTTATACTGCTGCAGCAAAGAATTCAAGTTGGAGAGAGATGAAAGAAAGGTTAAGGGACAGGTAAATCAGAGCAGGCTTTTAAAAACTATAACCAAATAAGACCCAAAGCATAGAGGCATGGAACAGTCTGACATACCTTGATGTGGGGAGGAGAAGAGATAAACCAAAGAACTTCTATACTTACTAAAGGCCCAAAGCATGAAATTCATGCAAGGCTCCTGTCTGGCCTGCTGCCGCTGAGGCTGGGGGCCTCTGCCTCCTCTGCCTCAGTTCCTGTCCACTGCGGCTTTGTCTGGAAAGATGTCCAATTTAATTAGCATATTATGCTTTTATTATTATAGATATGCATTGCCCATGGCAATAGGGGGATGAAACCTGAAGGTGGGGGTGGGAAGGAGGGGCTGGCATAAGGGGACAGAAGGGGAAGGGGAGGAAATATCTGCAATATTATCAGCAAAAAAAATGTATTTTAAAAAGATAAAAAGACTATAACCATGAAAGGAGTTTGAAGGGCATCCTAAGTCAGTGGTTCTCAAACTTGGGTGTGAATTGGACTCACCTGGAGATCTTCTCCAACTGGAGCCCTGGACTCCACCTCCAGAGTCTCTGCCACCATAGAGCTGGGGTCCATTTGCAATGCCAGCAAATGCCCTGGAATCCTTGATGCCTGTGATCCACACTTACTCTTTGAGAGCCTCTGTTTTGAGGAAAACCTCAGAAGGCCTTTCAATAGAGGAGAGACTTGCTTCTAGAAAACTCATTTTACTGTAGAATGGGCAAGGACTTCAAGAGGAGGAAGTGGGAGAATATCTAGAAGCAGTTGCTACAGTACAAGCAAGGCAGCAGAGAAGAAACACGGTGTTAGTCAAGAGCTTTTCAAAGGTCAACATCAGAGATTATTCTCAAGGTTCTAGTTTGAACCCCTGGATGAGGGGATAATTTCCGCAATAACACTGGCAAGGGATCATTTTTAGGGAAAGGGCAATGTTGGCCATGTGAAAGCTGAGAGATAGTGATTTTTCTCATAATTATTTAACATCTGCTCTTCTGCAGTGTGTGTGTGGGGGGGCCCCCCATAGAGCTCCCCAATTCACATGGGTGAATTAAGCCCACAATGGCTGATTTCAAGCTATCAACATGATGTAACAGAACAGATAAAAGATGTGCAGTAGCACCCATGATGTAGTATTTCCACATATAGCCACAAAGCCAAATTTTGAAGCTAGGATTGCTACATAGAAGTTGTGAGCACAACTTAGGAGCCTATCAAGTTGCAAGTATAACTACAAGATTCCATCAGAAAATAAAACACAAATCTATTTGTGTTGCTAGATCACAGTCTAGGTGAACCCAGGGGTGACCAAGGCAGTAGAGTATGGGTCTCAAGAGATGTGGGAGGATAGGTGAAGGGGGCGGGGGGAAGTAGTCCTGGAATAACACTCAGAGTCATAGAGGGTGTAGCTGGCATCAGCCATCAAATAACAGGCGGTGAGCAACGCCCCAGCTATAATTCAAGATTAGGGTTCTTGTCTCTCCAGAATAAATCAGTGACTTAGTATTAATAAATAAGAATATTAGGTTACCAAGACGAGGGTTATGATATGAGGCAGGAAGGAGCTCAAGTAATAAATGAGGGCCATTCTATGAGATATATTTTAAAGACAGTTAAAAAAAACAAAACAGCACAATACCCCCAGTTAGGGGCAAAAATACTGAACTGTATAACACTGGGATCAATCCAGTCTTTGGGACATGACAGAATTTAGGGGAGGGTTATACCCCCCAGGTGAGGGAAGGGGAGGGTTTTTAAAGGCTGGGAGTTGTTAAGAGTACAATCCTTATACAACTTGTTTGCACTAGCCGCTCTTATTATCCTGTAGAGCATGTCTTCCTCATGAATTGTCACTGACCCTACGTGACATGTGAGGATTGTAAGAATTCTCATGATTGATATGATATAATCATGCCACTGTTTACTCCAAAGATATTGAAGAAAGGCACTTCCTTAAAGTGCAGTTTTGTTTTACTTATGATCACTTGCTAGTAGATTTCATGTGAAATTTAAGGATAATAAGATAAAAGCTTCAGCCTATTCTAAATATAAGGAGGGATCTTGAGTGTCTTAATGTTAAATGTGCTCACTGGAGTAGTCAAAAACGATCAATTGCGCCTTGTAGGTCACCTAGTAAATTCAATGAAAGCAATTATCTGAATTATTAATATCTTGAGGAGGAAGAAATAAAACAATTTTGTTTTCTAAACTTAGCACTGTTCTAGATTATTTCTTTATTGAAAGCCATTATACTCAAAAGCATGAAAAGTATCCTAATCGATCTCTTGTAGTGAAACAAATCTCAGATTCCTACTCATATATTTATTGCACTTACAACAACACAAATAAATTTGTTTTAAAGGAAGAGACTATTTCAAAAGCCACTTTGGACATATTTCTGTTAGAAAAGAAAAGAAAAGAAAAGAAAAGAAAAGAAAAGAAAAGAAAAGAAAGAAGAAAAGGAAAGAAAAGAAAACAACAGAGAAAAGAAACTCTCCAAAAGAATTTTTAAGGGCCCAAGGGTTTCATAAAGCTGCTATAGGGGGTAAAAAAATAAAGTGTTTTGTTTTCACTGTCACTTTTTTTTTTCCTCTAATATTGTACTCTGTTATTTTTACTTGATTTTTGAGACTGTTTCTTAAAAAAAAAAATCATTCTGTTTGGTTTCTATAGTAACAGAAACTAATTTCTGGGTTTCTTCATGAACTATGATCATGTTGAAACCAGAGAGGACCCATGGGTCTTGCAAAATTCATAAAGTCCTGAACAAATAGGACTGCCATCTTCTGGCATTTGTCTGAAATGACAGGTAATTGTATCAGTTCTGCATTTTATCCATAAGATTCCTCCCCTTCTCTTCCCCCCCATATTTTCTCCTGCTATTTCTAATGGCATAATGAGGTGGCACACACCCAGACAGTTCATGGGTGACCTCATCAAGCTGCAAATAAGCCTTTTGTCCCAAAGTGAGCATGAAGAAGTGAAGATGTCTTCATGCAAATATTTGTTCCAGAAAGTTGAAAGATGGATACACTGGGGATTGAAAGGATCAGAGTCTTCCCACTTCTTTCAAGAGGTTATTTAATTGTTTTAGTTTAAAAAAAATGTAAAGCATATAAGCCTTCAGGTTCAAAGGGAAATTCTGCCCGTGATTACTATGACAGAGTGTTTCTGTCCAAGAGAAGACTGCAAGGAGGGCTAATGCGAGAGGGCATTTGGATCTGGGGACCTCCTCCCACCCTTTGCAGCTGACAGCAGTGAGTTATGAGGTGTTACAGAGTAAAACAGAGTTACCGTAAGAGCTGTCCAAATAACTTATGGCATCGAATCACAGCACAATCTTCGGGAGATAATTCATGTCACCAGTGAACGTTTAGTAATATGGATTTTCTCCAAGACACCATATTTAATAAACACTACCATTGAGAGGTGAATTTAATGGCAAATTAAATTATTTAATAGAATTGAACTATACTCCAACATGGAACAAGAGCTGATTAAAATGTATGCAAAGTTGACACAGTCATTGAAACTAAATACTGGTTGTGGGTAGCAAGTAATCATCAGTCCAAAATGTTAAGATGCCAGCCAAATCAAAGAGTAAAGAGAGTAAAGAGTAGTTTAATTAGTGTGTATATATATTTAGACACCGGATTTTCATTATTTCAGACATAACAGTAAATTAAAATTTAGATGCATAAGGCAGATATATATTCTACCAGAATGGTTTATTGTTGCAATATCTGTTCTTTACAATATTAGGCACAACACATAATTACTTGAATGAATGATTTACTTATTCCAATACTGATGTTACCATTTCTAATAGGAAAACATTTCCCTATGATTAAATCCAGTGCAATTGTGGAATTTCGGACTCACAAAGTAAAAATGGTTCTATGAAACCTTTTATTTATGAATTGGAAGATTCTATGTAGGCTGTCCCAAATGTGAGCTAGAGTGTGCTCATCAATAATAGATTAATTGAGGTAATTATGGAGCATTATAATGTGCAGTGGTAGTAGTAAACTGTTATTTTATTTGAACAATATCACTACCACTTACTGTGAGGCCATGACTGGCATGGGTAGAGTTCAAGGTCTGGAGAAGAGGCTGCACATAAATGGATATACTAGATAAGAAATATAAATTTAGAAGGCATGGGGGGGGGGGGAACAAGCAGAGACCTTCCTCTCTAGCAGAGCTCCCCTGAATGCCAGGACTTATTTGCTTTTTATTTACATTTTCCCTTTAGCAAAGCAAACAGACATATCAATGGTAAAGTTTGGTAAACAATAAAGGATTATCATATTAGGGGGATTGCCTTCAGCCATTCAGCCAGCAGCAGGGTAATACAATGCTGATTTTCAGCCCTTACTGAATAACAAAGTCTATTAGCCTTCTAACAGACATCTCAAATAATTATGCTAACTACTTTGTTGGTCTTAGCCTCTGGCAACTTGCCTCAAAGACCAAAATGGGATTTTAAAGCACTTACTGCAGATCCTATGAGAAGAGTTGAAATACTATAGTTAGCCCTTGGCTTTGGCTCCTTGATCAGTGCTGTCCCAGCATGAACTCTCACCTCTGATCCATTTCTAATTGTATCTGGTTAGTTTACCCAGCAAGGCTACACACATTTACCTGCAGTTGGTGATGCCCGTAGATTTCTCTGCACTGTGTGAAAGTTGGGTCTCAGTCTGGGTGCCCTTGCTTTCTTCCAGGTCAAGAAAATGTCTACTTCACAGGTTCCCTCCATAAGAAGGCTAGTGTACCAGTCAGAAGTCTTATATCCAGGCAATTATTACAGGAAAGACTAAGTATCGAGTTCAACTCTATATACTGCATTGAATACCACGAGGGCTCAGTTTATCTTGAAATTATTTTTGGCACTCACCATCTTCTTTCGATTCCCACTTTCAAGATCCTACCTTGTTCAAATCTTCCCAGTTTTAATCTGTACTACTCTGAGCAATAATCTCTATCTTATCTTTAACTGTTTTTCCTTCAGCAAACTATCCAGGTTCCTTTCATATTAATAACCTGAAGGAACAACTCCAATTAAAACATCCCTTTGCTCAATATCATCAATTGCCCTTGACTTACAACACAGAATCCATTGGTGGTGTGCCTCTCAAACTGCGTACAGTCTGACACCAATTCCCTTTCTATTTCTTGCTTCTACAAGTTGCACCTGGAAAGTTTATCCTCTCAAGTACTTAGCAGGATTTTAGTTTTAAGTTACAAATTATATAATTATCTTAACCTAAAATTACACATATGGTAATATTTAGATTTTGAATGGTATTAGGAAATGATAGTATTGGAAAGCATATAATTACAAGAGGATTTAAACGGGAAGTTCTCTGCTGGACACCAAAATAGTGTTCTAAGCAGACTGTAGAACTGAACTCCAGAACATTGTGATTTTTGTCTTCAAATATGTACTTTTTCATCCCTGATTTTCTTAATTAAAAAGAAGCCAAAATGGTATTCTAAAACTAAGGTCAATATAAAAAACTAGAAGCATCCAAAGTGTCTGAACATGTATCTTTATTTTCTATTTTTTATTTCACTCTAATAATAAATTCTCCAAAAGAAATGTATCTTCCTGTCTTATGCAGTCATATAAGCCAGATCATTTTTTCCAACAGTAATACACTTCATTAATATGCTTCTTGGAAAACTGCCTGGAGAGGAGAAGCCAGTTCTAATTTTTAAATACTCTAGACAGCTTGTTATATTGTAGCTTAGGCTGAAATTACTGCAGGCAGATCACTCACACCTGAAATCTACTGTACACTTGTATATGGTCCTTGTTGATTCCAAGAGATTTACTGAATTGAACATTTAAACTACTCTTGGCAATTTGTTATATGGATAAATTTGCATTTTTAAAATGAATTAAGAGTATCACTAAATTCAATTTCCTATTAGATTGTATTAAGTATCTGCAAGACACCAAACTCTTTCTCCATTGCTGTAAAGAAGCCTTACCATTGAAAACTAGAACTTAGGAGGTCCAACAAGTTCATATTAAAATGACCCATCTTTACATACTCCTTTTCTTTATTATACATGCACATAAATAAACATGGAAATGGTAGAAAATGGGTCATACTGCTGAGCATTTACACTTTTTGATTTGAAGAATGTAATTGAATACCACACACTCAAGGCAAATAGCTACATTTCTAACATTCATCAGAAAATTAGAAGTTTTAAGCATAAGCTCATATTCTCCAGTTAAATTTTTGTGTTATATGCAAATAATATAAATGTTCAAGTATTTCACTTTTAGATTCGCTTAACTACAATGCTAAGATACCTCAAAAGATTACAGGTTTCCCATTTCAAATAGTTCTATTAAGTATCATTAACATACTTTTTAAATCCCTAAGTGGTTTAAATCTATATTCTTTTTCTACTATGCAGAGTAATTATTATGTTTATTGCCCAAGAGGAGAGTTAGTTTCTAGAAATGAAATCTTGGTTAAATTTTTTTGCACACTACTTCAAATACAATATATGGAAAAATGAAGCTCTTGGAATAACCTTGTAAAATCATTTAGAAAATAAAATGGTGTAAAATAGCCACTGTCTATAGTTAACACTTCCTCCAATAATCATTAAAGATACAGGGAAGCCAGACTTTCTTTAGCATTCAGTTTTGTTGCAGAAAGCAATATTTAAATGATTGCAGAATGACTTAAATATTGCTTTCTGCAACAAAACTGACCGTATTTACTCACACTTTGCCCTCTTGTTTTGAAAATAATGTGAGTAAAATATGCACATAGGTAAATTTATTTGGAGTTAAAATAGAGCACATGCTTGTTCTATTTTAAGAGAAGGCTGATGCTTGAAACATTTCACTTGTCAGAAGCTTAATAGGAATATTTCCTAAGTGTGCAATGAAACTATCGATAGTAATAAAATATTACTAAATGGAAAAAATATAGTTGTTCAAAATCCATTAACTATTTAACAGCTCTATGGAATCATATAAAAATTTAAAACATGTCCTAACATGCAATAATCAAATTAAATATTTGCCTTGGTATCAAAAAATGTTCTATTAATTTTTATTATTCTCTTCCCCCCTTTTTATATAGCAAGCACAAAATGGGAAAACAAATTTGGGGAAGAAATTGTGCTTGTAAAGTTATTCACATGGGTGACCTGGAATTTAGTTTATAATTATTACCTAAAGTAAACTCAAGAGAACCATTCTTTTTTATCCTTTATCTTCAGGTAATATCTGCATCTCAGAGAGGAAAAATGTTGACATGCTTATTTCTGTCTTCCAATGAATCATATACACTTCAGGTTCCTGCAAGTATTGACTCTAAAAACAATATGTAAATTTAAATTCAGTTAGACAAGAGTTCAGCAACAGGCTCTTCCATCCTCATATTACCTGCTTATTACCCCTATTTTCCTCCTTCATGGACTGGAATGAGGATAATGCCTGCCTTGTGAGCTGACAAGAGCATTCCTGTGAAGGACATAACACAGGATCTGGCACATAGTAAATGCTTAATAAACATTATTACTATTTTGGTACATAATGAAAAATAACTTTAAAACATGATGATAAAAGCTACCTTTGCTGGAAACTTACTAATGTGTCAGGCACCAAATGAATACTTAACATGCAGTATCTAATTTAACAAAATGTTAACCCATTTTATAGACAAGACCCTTAAGGGGGAACATGCTCCAGTCCAAACATTCCAAGGATCCTATCATGTTGTAGTTCTTTTCAACTACTCCTGGTTTAAAGAGAAAATTGACATGAAAGGATAAATCCTATTCTTACATTAAGAATTATAACTTGGTGATATCTCCCTCCATTATGGAAGATATTACCATATTAGCCAAGGTTTTCTCATAACCTTTTCTTGACTCAAGACACCATTAGATTGACTTACATAAATCAGGAAATTAATTACTTTTTTAAAGTTCTATTTCATTTCATTCTATGTTTGGACCAGATTTGGAATTTGGCTTTTTTGTTATACTCTAATATGCATGATTAGTTTGATTTGCTCCTGTATTTTGATTTCACTAATAAATTTAGGGGGTTATTTCTTTTATGTTATTCTTTAATAAGAAGAACAATAAAATCTTTAAATGCTCAGAAATAAATAGTTCAAAAATAAATAGTAATATATATATACATATATATATATATATACATATATATATATAATATTTATATTTATATCATCAATGTAATATCATCAAGAAAAAAAGATTCCACATTGGCCAAGGATTAGCCTTGGTTCTTTAAATCTTAATAGATGAATCTTAAAAATGTATAATACCCAGAGTCAATACAAAATTTGTGTGCAATATCTTGCATCTTTCTGATGAATGGATCTACAACTTTCTCAATGATTGAGAATAACTATTCAAGACAAAAGAAAGCCATGACTGAATGGTGGTGGGTGCAGGCACCATGGTATAGTAACCAGTCTGAAATCCCACCTTTCAATGGCTGTGTAATCTTCACTACATTTTGCAATAATTTTAAAAATAAAGATAATAACAAAACATATTTCGGAAGTGGATTTACTATTAAATCTATTAAGCTTAAATTCAAAGCCTTGGAAATGTGTTCATATCATCAAGTATTTTTGTAAAATTTGCAACATAGTGTGTTTTGTAATGGAGACATTCCAAACTGTGTAACTTCATACACTACCAATATTGAATCCTTCTTTTTTTCACCTCAGGAGTTGTTTTTTGTTGTTGTTGTTGTTGTTGTTGTTGTTTTTGAAGTATTAAAATGATAGTATTATATATGTAAAACTTTAGGATTAAGCTTAGAACAGAGAAAACATTTGATTAATATTCATTCTCATGATTATCAACTATCATAGGCAATTTGTATGTGTTTATTTTTACCTTTGTTACATACAATTGAGCATTTTAAATAGTGTAGGTTAGGGTTCTTTAAAAAATGGCTTAGTATACTAACCAAGTTTTCTTTCTACTCAACAATTTTGGAAAGAGAAATAATATGAAATACATGAATTCAAATATTAGACTTATTGATCAGACTAAGAAGGGCTAGCTTTAGAATTTAATGAAGACCATCTTTTTATTTTGGCAAAAAAAAATCCAAGACTTTTATTCAGAGAAAACTATAATGCCATGCAGGGTAAAGTTGCCTTGTAAAGTGGCTGTTACAAGAAAAGATGAGTAGGTGGATGAACTCACCAGAATTACACAAATCTTATCATAGCTATACAGAATTATCCAAATATCCAGGGATTCAGCAATATATTAAATTTTTAAAAAGGCCATGCCAATTTTTGTGTCACAGTTTTACATTTGGAACATATGATACCTATTTTACATTCATAATGTAAATCTTATTCAGGTGACCTCTATTTTACTATTTGTGATATAAATGCCTGCAAACCTAAAAGTTACAGATAGGTTATTTCTAGAAATCATGCTTTATCTCACAAAGAATCACAATAAATATTGGCTTCTGATTGAACTCTATCTTTGGATTTTCAATTATCTTATTTAAACAAAGGAAATAGATACATGCGTTAAATATACATAAAATTCACCAAAAATGATTTGTATTTCAAATATTAGGAATTTGAATATTAAACTCATTAAATCATTGAGTCAATATAAAAATGTATTGCCTGCTTCAACTTAAAACAATTTTAAGGTAACACTTAGCATTGGCTCTAGCAACAGCTTAAATCCTGAAGCAATGTTGATTTATATTCATGCAGATCTGGTGTTTGAATCCCTTTTAATGTTAACAATATGTATATACATATATATTTGTAATTTAAAGTTCTTTTTAGAGAAAAATGCTAAGTATGTTTGTCTTGCCTTTCCTAAGTCAATCATAAATTGTCTAATGAATTCGCTCAGGAATATTAAGAAAGAAAATTGTTTAGTTTTATTCTACTCAATAGAAATAAAGCAAGAAAGATATTTCCAGGTAGTAAGCTGCATGGCCAAAATTACAGTGCCATTTTCTGCTTCATGCTGTGTCCATTTATCAAAACAGAATTGGTCACCGGGTTCTTAGCATTGCTTTTCAGAGATGTCATACGCACTGCCGAAGAGCTTACTAAGTAGCTGGCTGATCTCTCTGGATAGGACTTCCTTCCACAACAGAGCTGGCTATTGAAATGCCTCCTGAAGCTTTCACTGAGTAGATACAGGGCAAATGGATTGACACAAGAATTGCAAAAGCTCAGAATCCGGGCAACTAAGGTGGCAATCATGTGGCCCAGAGATGGATCAATCTTGCTATAGTTGAAAGATCTATACATATAGAGGATGTGATTTGGAAACCAGCAGAAGGCAAAGCAGCCCACGAAGACCAGCACAATTTTAGCCAGGCGTTTCCGAGTTTCCATCTGCAATACAAGGAAAAGGCCCATTGGTTAAAATGAAAGGGGAGACAGCCACATCCAAAACTCATGACATAATAGGGGTAAACTTATATAGCATGTTAACACATCCAAAATACCAAAACTATTTGTTTTCCTCAACAATGGGATGGTTTCAACAGTTTGATTAAGCCTATTGTGGTCACTACACTGTTTCATTCATAACATTTTACAGTTTATACAAGTCTAGATAATAAAATATTAAGAAATGGTTATGTGAAAACTGTGATCTTAAAAGGTCTCTTATTTTCAAATACTTTCCTTTAGATTTGTTCATTTTAATTATAAACCTCTTCTATTTGTATTAAATCCACTGGATTAATGAATCATAGAATATAGTCAACCTTAGAATTTCTTTTTAAAATCAGGGTATTTTAATAGGAAAACTACATCTAATAAAATAAGTGTAACTTTTTTTAACCCTTACTGCACATACACAAAATCCTTGGGATTTAACTTCAGACTCATAAATTCAAAACACCTGACATAACTGTGAATAAGTATTACTAGGTTAGTTACCTTTAAAAATGAATATATAGTTTTCTTTATTTTCATAAAATTTACATACTGGGTTTATTCCTTTATAGACAGGTTTTCAGGAATGTGATAAAGAGACACAATTCAAATATTGGGCATTGATCTTTTGAAATCTAAATATCATTTCCAATATTCTAGAGTCCAGGGTTAGCTGATATTTGCCTGATTTGTTCAAATATTTAAATAAGCCAACATGCATGTGATAACAATTTCTCAAAAGATATTGATAATAAGCAACATGAGCTAAAACTAAGGGTAGTCAACTAGAATATGGCAGAGGAGGCTGGAAATGTTTAGGAATCAAACAGGTCTGACATAGGGGAGAAGTAGTTAGTGGCGACAGCTAAGGAGGAGGAGAGTGCAAAGGAGTGTAGTTTAGAAAGCAGAACGTGGCATTCCAGATGTTTCCCTGGGGCACGGTAGGCGGCCCTGCAATATTAAGAAAGTCAATGTAAAATTTATATTACTAAGTCCTGTCCTTCCTAGCAGGTGGAGCTTGTGTGAAGAATTTCATGGCAATCTATACTTGGGCAGTCAAAAGCACAGTTAGGCTGTTGGCATTGAGATTACTTCTCAACAGATGTCAAGCACAATTACCCAGCCTGAGTGTATAAATCTCATTAGAGAAATTTATAAAAAACATGGCAGAACTAAGGCCAATATGAAAAAAATGATGGTGGGGAGGGTAAGAGGAACCCAACTCTACAAACCAGCTCCCCAGGCTCTGAGTGAAAGAATTATATAAAAATGGAAAAGCGCATGACCTGGACATTGTTGCTTCAATGATACCAGATATTTAGGGGTGGAAAAACTATTAATGTATCTAAAAATTATTTTAATGCTAAGTTGATTTTTTTAAGGCTTTCAAGCAGAGGTGGATCTCTGATGTTGACGGTCATCAATAAATGGAGGCGACCTTCCAAGCCAGAAACCTTGATGAGATCCTGCAGTTGCTCCAAGTGCCCAAAGCCCCAGCCGATGTCTCCATATACAATCCTGCAAATTCCAATGACCTGCCATTCGATGTGTCTTCATTCAAATTAGGGAACAGTTACCTGTAACCTCCCTGCACCTTTGGAAGATGGTCCTCGCTGAGAGTGCACAAATGCACAATTTGAAACTTTGTCCCATAAGTAGAGTTTTCCTATCCCTTTGTGGATTAACATAAATTTCCCTTCTATTAGGGCTGCATTTTCTTTAAGGAAGAAAGAGTATGTAAGGCACATGTTGCAATTTTCAAGTTAATGTACAATCTGAATAGGAAAATCTATAAAATTGAATTATGACTTCAAGCATGACTTCAACACCAGCCTCCCTTTGATCATTCTCTTGTTCTGCTGCCCCTTCTCCACTGTGGCCTCCTACCCAAACCTCATCCCCAGCCCCAGGCAGTGTCCGACAGCTCTTTCCTGATTCCTCCTTCTCCCAGACTCCCTGTTGTCCTTATCTTAGTGGGCTAATGGGAGAAGACAATAATTAAATAAATGTATACTTAAAATGTGGAAATGTTCTGTTTCAATGTGTGGTTCTTTGCATAAACACTTGCATGTAAAATAAACTCTTCTAAGATGTTACATTTTTATCATTTTAGGCCCAGAAGGCACAGTAGATGGACCTTTGTGGGACTTTTCAGAGCTGTGACACGGCTACATCTTAGACACCCCTAAGGCCCCTTCCAGTTAAGGCCAGTGCATGTCCCAGGGCCCTCTGTCTCAGTTATCATCCCTCCTGGTATTGAGAACCCATGAAATCGAACCCAAATAGCAGTACTGCAGCTGACCAGGGCACCCCCAACACACACACACACACACACACACACACACACACACACACACACACACACGGAGCTTACCTGTTTTTTGGTATGTTCGTTGTATTCTCCAGGAAGATTATGTGCACTTTTAATTAAGGTCTTTGCAATATGATAATAATAAACGCTAATAACAGCAAGGGGTATGAGGAAATACACCAAGAAGATGAGCACCGAATGGATCTTCGGGTGTAACTCGTCAGTCTGAGGGTAGGGGATGCACGCTGTGAAGCTGCCGTTATCCAAGCTGTCGATGCGCACCACTTCCGAAAACACGGCTTCGGGAACCGCCAGCAGCACCGAGACCACCCAGATACCCACGGCCTTCACGCAGGTCCACAGCACCGCCCCTGACGCCTGGATGTCCATGGGGTTTACAATGGCTTTGTACCTGCGAAGACAACATGCCGCAAATTACTCTTACGAAAGGAGGTGAAAAAGGTGGGAGGCAGGCAGGGAAGGGGGGAGGGAAGAAGGGAAGGGAAATCTTACCTGCTAAGAGAGAGATGCCAAACCCCATTATTCCCTAGCTGTTTTGTACTAAGATCCCCTGGTGTCTCTGTCTGCTTATTCTACAGCTTATTAGCACTGAAGACAAGAAGACAGAGAAAAATATCTGAAATTGTTATTTCCCAAATTACAGTAATTTGGTTACTGCTTTCACAAGTTTTTTTTTTCTAAGTCTACACATAAGTGTCATTATTTACTGAATACTTTTAATTAAATATTGTTATTTTTGAAAAATCTATTGCTACTATAATTGCTATAATATGCAGTAACCATAAAAAAAATGCCACAAACTATTTATTAAATTTTACCTTGATACACTTCTTTAGCTGATAAACCTGAGTAGCCACTTTTTTTTTGAAGGATACCAGAGGCCTGGTGCATGACATTGTACACTGGGTGGGGGGTGGGGGAGGCTCAGCCCAACCTGTATCCTCTCGGAGTCTGGGATCCCTCAGGGGATGTCCACCTAAGCTGGCAGCCTGACAACCCGCTGGGGGACCCTTAGCACTGGCTTCTGGCTGAGCAGTGCATCCCCTGTGGGAGCACATTGACCACCAGGAGGCAGCTCTTGCGGTGAGCGCCTGCCCCCTGGTGGTCAGTGCACGTTATAGCAACCCATCATTCTGCCAGTCAGTCAATTTATCGATACATATTAGCCTTTTATTATATAGGATCAGTAAATCTTAGAGACCAATTTAAATGGGAATATTTTTTTCTCCATCATCCAGTTATAAGGACTGAAATATTAAATAGTCCATCTTTCCATTTCAAGTTTATTTAATGTGGAGACCTCATGAAGTCCTCTCTCCTCCCACCTGCCATCATCATAGTGGTAAAGGGTCCACTCCAGGACATAAGGGCTTCAGCAATCCAAACCCTCTGCAGCTAACTCAGTCAGCACACTGGGGCAATCATAACATAAACAAACCAAAACGGTATGTAGACCTCACACTACTTATATTTGTCTTTGAAGATATGTTAGTTACAGTATACCTAGGAGGTTAACAAGATACAGTTAAAAGTGATTTTGGTCAAACAAATCTGCAGTGTCATCGTATCTCTGACAAACACTGGAAAAATCACTTAATGTCTTTTCCTTTCCTCTGGGGAGTGGGGATAAAAACAAAAGTTTAAAATTAAAAATCAAAAGTTTATGATTAGAAAAAAAAGTGCATAGAATACCTGGTACAGTGCCTGGCAATTAGCAGAGATTAACCATATGATAACCCTGTACCTTCTCCTTATTTACATTTGATTTAGTCTGACGTTCTAACGATTCAAAATATTTCCAGCTGGAAAACAATCACATAAGGCCTCCGTCAGGTTCTGTAAGGATGCTTTCTGTTTCCCCCAGGAGAGGAAGAGTGCCCTCAGCCTCAGTCCCACTCTGAGGAAGCCTCTTTCTCCTTTGGGGCTTGAATCCAAGTGTCACCCCCAGACCCTCAATAGAAAGAAGCTCACTTGCATTTTTATCTGGAGGATCTTCCCATGCGTAGCAGGAAACATGGAAATTAAAGTAGAACAACAGCAAATGGCTTCAACACCAAATTAAGTAAAATAGCATGAGTCATGCATTTTGCTCAGATTTAGCACAGAGCATCTTGTTTACCATTCTGTTTACTTGTACATTCTTCCAAAGAAACTTAATCATAACCAGTAACTAGAATGAGCTATTTTTTCTGCTTTTTAAAATTTTTTATCAGCTTGATAACATTCTAAGAGGTTTATTTCCTTCTTTTTAAACTCAGAGAGCACTAAGAGCACTATAAAGATAAATAGAAGTCCCTTGTAACTAACATCTCAGACCTGGCTCCGGGATTAAAACAAATTTCACATCATTCCATATGCTAGTATATAGGAAATGTAATTCTTTCACTGTTTGCCAAGTCCAATATTACACATATCATCTCTTGATATCCCATTGTGGTAATTGAAGATTTTCTCCCTGAAACCTCTATTTCTTCCATTCCCAACTTCCTGATTTATTAAGTTATATCATTTATAAAATAGTCAATAGGTTATTACTAAACAAGTATCACTCACTGCCTAGTTAAGTAGTATATTATGACATTCTCTTTATTATATGCATGTCTGATTTTCCTAGAGTTGTTACTTAATAATTTTTCATTTGTATGATTTTCCATTAACCTGAATTGAATCCTTTTCTAAATGCTATTTCATCAACTTCCTGAATAATTGGAGTACCAGTGGTTGAATCTCAATTATTCTTCTTTCTTTATCAAACTCATCTTTGTCTTCTTTGAGGTTTTATTTTCTAAGCTGTCTTATTAGCTTTAGCTTTCTTTCTGTTTATTATATTTTTATTTTTTAACTTTTATTGTGGAAATATTACATATGTCTCCTTTTTTCCCTCCCATTGACCCCTTATAGCCCAAATTTTAGAAGTTCTTTCTAGTTTTCCAGTTATTCTATGGCTATGGAAATAATACTACAGAAAATGTTTCATTTTCTTTTCTTTCTAGAAGAGTTTCAAGTTTGCTTTGTTGTTGTTTAGGTTTTTTTTATTCTAAAACCACTCCTCAAAAGTTAAATATTTATTACCTGACAATTCATATTTACTGTAAGATCAAACTAAGAAAAGGCTGATTACAAATTCTTTTGTATGTGGAGGAATAGGGAAAGGCAGAAATATGGGGTGGGAGGAAGGAGCTGTTGATCACTCAGATAGACTAGTTAACCAGACTCTCTTTGTAGGTTCTTAGAAAAAACAAGGTATATTCTGAATTTTCCTTTGTGGTTTTTTGTTGTTAATCTTCACCCCTCACCTGAGCATATTTTTCCATCGACTTTCAGGGAGAGTGGAAGAGAGCGGAAACATCACATCGATGTGATAGAAACACATGATTTTAAAGGAGAGGAGTCTGCAACTGAGGTATGTGTCCTTGACCAGAATTGAACCCCGGGCCCTTCTGTCCACAGGCCAACACTCTTTCCATTGAGCCAAACCAGCTAGGGCTTTCATGATTTTAAAAGGAAGGAAAAGATCACTTCCCTACTCTCACCCCTACCCCATAGCTAAGTACATTAGCAGAAGCACTTCAATCATAAAGGATGATGGGAAAAGTTCAAATAGGAATAAAAGCAATGACTCTCTTGTCCTGATAAGATTGTTATGGTAAATTTAGCAACATATCCAGAGTTTTTTGAGAAGGACTAAGAGAACTAGTGAGACTCAGGGCACACATTTTCAGGAGGCATGATTCTTAGCCACCTCCTGCAGGAAAGGGAAAGTCCATGGATCTTCCACTAAATGATATACATTGGATCAAAAAGAGTATTGCCCTCACCAGTTTTCTCAGTGGTTAGCACATGTGTCAAACACAAGGCCCGCGGGCCAAATCGGTCCCACCAGGCCTTGCAATGTGGCCCGCACCGCGCTGTCATCACTGCACTCCACTGCGTTTCCATCACAATGACAGTTTATGACTGTTCAGTAAACCATTCGGCCCGCGATTTGGGCTGGATTTTAGATTTTGGCCCCTTCTCTGATTGAGTTCGACACCCCTAGGTTAGAGCATCAGCCTGTGGACTGAAAGGTCCCAGGTTCGATTCTGGTCAAGGGCATGTATCTTGGTGGCAGGCTCAATCCCTGGGCCCGTCAGGTTGCATGTGGGAGGCAACCAGTCGTGGTGTCTCCCTCACATTTATGTTTTTTATGTTTTTTCTCTCTCCCAGCCTCCATTCTCTTTCTCTAAAAAAAATAAATAAATAAATGGAAAAAATATCCTCAGGTGAGGATTAACAACAACAAAAATATTCCAAATGTTAAAAAGCCAGAAATTATAGTTAAAAACACAGATTACTAAAGGGTCATTATTACTACTAAACCAGAGTTTATAACTGTCAGATAATGTTATACACCAACCAATATTTCATGTGCATTTTTTAATTTAAAAATATGTAGTGCAAATTAATATGAGCATGTTTAATAGTACTTCCTTTAAATATTTATGAAAATGTAAGAATGAAATAGTCCCTCTGCATTTTATCTCATTGAATTTAGTAGTATAATAGTATGTATAAAAAGTGTGTGTGTGTTTTTCATGTAGATAGTCTCAGAAAGATATCTTTAACTGGAAATTAATCAATCAAAATTCACATATAGATAACATAATCATCATTCACATATTAAATATCAGTAAATATATATGCTTCTTTATTGATGCCTGTTCTGAATATTGCTTATTACATTTGTATACAGTCTTAATTAAATCTAAAGAGGTAATTAAATTAAATCATATTATACAATATATTATGAAAATTATATAATTTTAGCTCATATAAAGTTATCAAGACATCTAAAAATCTCCATCTATAAATGTCTGCAAAGCTTTCTAGTTATACCACCCATAATTTCTTTTTTTATACCAAACTTTTATTTATCAGAGACCAACAAAGTTCAAGGTGAACTATCTCATAAGTAGAAGATTTCATGGAAGCAAAAGAAAGAATTTCAAAAAGGCCCAGCCAGCGTGGCTTAGTGGTTGAGTGCTGACCTATGAACCAAGAGGTCGCCATTAGGTTCCCAGTCAGGGCACATGCCCTGGTTGTGGGCTCTATCCCCCATTGGGGCGGGGGGTGAGTGCAGGAGGCAGCTGATCAACGATTTTTTTTTTCTCCTCATTGATGTTTTTATCTCTCTCTCTCTTCCTCTCTGAAATCAATAAAATGTATTTTTTTAAAAAGACTTTCAAAAAGAAGTGTAGGCCTCTGTGTCAAATACTCTAAAAGTAGACAAAAATCCTCTTTTAACCGGAGCTTGTGTCCTGCTCTCTTCTGTTATCTGTAATGTGTAACCCAATGTAGATTCTCAATAAATCTTTACTGAACTTATGTAGAAACCTGGCCTGAGCAACAAGGAGATGAAGTGATTAAGAGCAGTTTTGCTAGAGTGGAGTGGTAGTTGCTGGCTATTAGGTTGCTGTGAGTATGGAAGTGAGAAATGGGAAGTCTAGTCTCCTGATGCCCAAGTTGGTTCAATCCCCAGAACCACCTAGAACACTGAAAATGGGTAGAGTATTATTACATTTCCTCTAAGACTCACTAGCACAGAGTCTTTAGCCTGCAAAAGGAGACATTCTGCATTTTATAAGATTTTCTAGTGATTCTTACGATAAACCAAGTTTAGAAACCATGTGTGAGGAAGAATGACAATGGCAGTGAGCATCTCTCCACAGGTTCCCTGTGATCCTTACATGTCCAGCATCGGTTCAGTGTTTGAGAATCAGATGCCTTCACAGTGTGTCATATCATGCTTTAAGAGTATTGATAACTTTTTGCAGTAATACTTATTCTGAAGGAAATTACTAAATGTATCATTTAAAAATATCTAAGTTGTCAAAACCGGTTTGGCTCAGTGGATAGAGCATCGGCCTATGGACTGAAAGGTCCCAGGTTCGATTCTGGTCAAGGGCATGTACCTTGGTTGTGGGCACATCCCCAGTAGGGGGTGTGCAGAAGGCAGCAGATCAATGTTTCTCTCTCATCAATGTTTCTAACTTTCTATCCCTCTTCCTTCCTCTCTGTAAAAAAATCAATAAAATATATTTAAAAAATAAAAATATCTAAGCATCGTCATAAAACAGAATGGCTAAAACTATAAATAACAAATTAAAAATAATGTAATATATGGATGTCACTTAGGAAAGGATGAGAAATACCTTTCTCATTACAGAGGGGTCAGCAAATCTAATTGTTCTTTAACAGGGGAAAAATCACTTTATTCTTAAGTTAAAATGTATGACTTAAATGACACAAATGTTTGATAAGGAGGAGAATGATGATGACAACTTATGTTGATGAAGACAATGATTAGAACTAGCCAGTCTATGATTATAAAGGGATTGAGGAAAGACTATAGATGCTGAAGAGGTTGTCATCATTAATTGTACAAGAGAACCATTTTGCTCTCCACTTCAGTGCCTATTTTCTGATAATTAACTGCATGTGTGACTAAATACTGATTTGAATTAGTGAGTCATCTGTCGTCTTGACTCATAGGTGACATGGAAGTAGTTACACAATAACCCACAGCTTAAAAATGCTTTCACATTATTTCACTGGCTAAAATAGTCCTGTGCTGCTAAACTGATTAGTGTGCTCATTTCACAGAAAAGCTTATCAAGACTAAGGGATTACAAAATGCTTAAATGATTTCAGAGCCAGTAGCATAAAACTCAGAATTCACTCAGATGTTGTGATTATAGATTTAATGTTTTAAGCTATAGCATATTACAGAGAATACAATTGAAGCACTAAATGCTTCATCTATTCTCAATTTTTAGACATTTGATCTCCTATCTTCATAAAGTCAATGGTATTTTTAACTGCAAATACTTAACTTACATCTGTAATTATGTTTTCTTAATTGATCATGTTTAGAGTAGAGAAACTAAGCCTCAACAGTATCTGCAGATTCTGTTTCATATACTTTTAATTCATCTCTTAAAACTGCATGTTCATAGATTCTATATAAATGTCTATATAATCATTTGTAGGTTGTACTTTCATAATCTAAATCTGGTTCCAAATGCGATGTTAAATGTTTGGCTCTCTCTTAAAATGTGGCTCTTTTTCAAAAATTAATTTGAATTCAACCACATTTAATAAAATTTTTAATTTTTAAAGTATTCCCTCCAAATTTTCACAAATAATAAATATGAAGGAGGAGGTCTACGTTGAAAGTTTTAAATTATTCTTAATGAAAATCTGTATAAGAAAAAAATTAAAATTCAAGGGAGTCAAGGGAAATGCTAGGGAAAAGTGAAGGTTTAGTGTTTATTTCTCCTCCCCATGAGACCTAGGAGTAACTGGAAATAGAAGATATTGCCAAGAACCTTAATAAATCAGTAGTGTTCATAAGGAGTGGGGTATAGAATAATAACATTTAATATTTTATATCAATAATTAAAACAATAAGTTAAGATAGCTCATTAAGTTTGAAGCAAGCAAAATTAAACTAGATCATCACTTTGGAGCATAAAAATGAAAATAACCTGGATCATATGGAAACAAATGATAATAAAGAAACAAAGAATGACAAATGATAAAAAATAAATAAAAGGATGTTGCCCTAGCCAGTTTGGCTCAGTGGACAAAGTGTTGGCCCATGGACTGAAGGGTACTGGGTTTGATTCGAGTCAACGGCAAGTACCTTGATTGCTGGTTCCCTAGCCCTCATTGGGGTGCATGCAGTAGGCAACCAAACACTGTGTCTCTCACATCAATGTTTCTCACTGTCTCTACCTCTGTCTTCCACTCTCTCTAAAAATCATTAGGAAAATATCCTCAGGTGAGGATTTACAAAAATTAAAAATAAATTAAAAATAAAAGGATGTCTAATGAAGACATGTGTCCTTTGGAACAGATAAGAAATAAACTTTGGAAATACCAGATTATTGGTGAATTGGGGATGTGGGTGAGCTTCTCTGAAGAGCTGAAAGTAAACTGGTTATACTATGATCTAAAACAGGGGTGTCGAACTCAATCAGAAAAGGGGCCAAAATCTAAAATCCAGCCTAAATCGCGGGCCAAATGGTTTACTGAACAGTCATAAACTGACAATGTTAACCAGAAATGTGAATTTAAAATGAGTGGAACCTTTTCCTTAACAGTGCTGTTAACCAACTCACATGCTATCAAGCAAAACAGTAATATTGGTATCAAGCAAAACAGTAATATTGGAATGTACCTAAAATGCTCATTGTTTTGTTTTCTGGCTAGATGTCTGACACCGTTTTCCCCGGATCAATGAATCAATGTTCGGTTTTATTTCTTGGGCTGTAGCAACCCGCAAAACAGCATGGAGTTTGTCATCGGTAATGCGTGATCTGTGCTTGTTTTTGTTCAGATTCATTATTGAAAACATCTGTTCACAAAGATAGGTGCTCCCGAACATGGATAGAATACGGGCAGCATGTAGTCGGAGCTCTGGCATTGAGTCAGGGGGCAGTAGAGGGTAGAAGTCCTCAATTTCAACATCCTGAAACCTTGATTTCAGGCCACTGTCAGACTGAAGCTCAATTATCTCCATCTGAAGGTGATGGGGCACATTGTTGACATCAACTGTAAAAGGATTGGCAAAGATGTCAAAGCCTGAGTGCTGTGTTCTAAAGTCAGAGAAGCGCCGCTCAAATTCACTTAGTAAACGGCTAACTTTGGTAGCCAGCCGACTGCAAGGAAAAGTACCAGAAATAGTGGTTGAGATACTCAAACAAACGGGAAAGTGGGCAAGATTGTCCTGTTCCAGTTGGGACTTCCATAGTTGAAGTTTACGCTGGAATGCTGTGATCATGTCAGACATCTTCGTGATGACTTGTTTGCGTCCCTGCAGCTTCAGATTCAGTTGGGTGAGATGCTCGCATATGTCACACATCATAGCAAAATCACATAGCCAGGAGGGATCCGACAGTTCAGGCAAGGGCTTTCCTTTACTTTCCATGAAAAGAGCAATTAGTTCTCTGAGCTCAAAAAATCTTTTGAGGACTGCGCTCTTGCTCAGCCATCTTACTTCTGTGTGGTATGGCACGTCTCCATACTCTGCACCCACCTCCTGTAAAAACTGCTGGAACTGGCGATGATTCAGGCCACATGCCCGTATAAAGTTAATAGTTTTAATGACTGTGGTCATTATGTCATTCATGTCCAGAACTTTTCCACACATAGCCTCTTGGTGGATAATGCAATGATAAGTAATCAAGGGTGTGTGGCAGTGACTTTTTTGCATTCTTTCCTTCATTAGTCCAACCAAGCCTTTCTTTTCTCCGCACATTGAAGGTGCGCCATCAGTAGTTAGCCCCACCAACTTTTCCCAGGGTAATTTAAAATTATTTATAGATTTCTCCACAGCCTCAAATATATCTCTACCAGTCGTCGTCCCATGCATGGGAGCTACATCCAAAAGTTCCTCAGTGACAGAGAGGTTGGTCTTCGTAGCACGTATAAAGATGGACAGCTGCGCTGTATCAGTGTTGTCTGTGCTTTCATCAATAGCAAGTGAAAAAGCAAGATAACTGCATGCCTGTTCGGCCAGCTGTGATGATAGATTTCCTGAGAGTTCTTGAACCCTATCTGCAATGGTGTTTCTTGACAAACTGACATTTTGAAAACTCTGTATCTGCTCTGGGCATACTTGCTCACACACTTTTAGCATGCATTGCTTCAAAAAGGCACCCTCTGAAAAACACCTTGAAGTACGGGCAATTTCTTCAGCCACTATAAAGCTTGCTTTCACTGCAGCATCATTTTTCGCTGTAGCCTTTGTAAACATTTGCTGCTGTGATTGTAGTTTGCCTTTTAGTTCTTTAACAATTTTATGCTTTTCTTCCAAAGTATATTTGCCATACTTAACATTATGTTTGGTGTCAAAATGACGACGTATATTGTACTCTTTCATTACCGACACTGTCTCATAACACAATATACACACTGGTTTGCCCTCTCTAAGCACAAACATGTATTCATTTTCCCATTTGTCATTAAATTGTCTGCCTTCACCATCAACTTTTCTTTTCCTGGACATTTTGGGATCAATATTGGCAGTAAAAGATGTAGTTTATTGGAAATCTGCGTTAGAAGGAAAAAGTTGAAAACTGCACAGGGATAGCTTGATTTGGCAGATGGAGTGGAGAGAAAAAAAAGTCAGTCAATAAATGCCTAGCTGGGTACAGATAGCAGATTCTGTTGCGATTTTTATGCCTGCACTTTATGCCAGGAACTGGCAGCTTCTGCTGTGTATTTTTTATGCCCGCACACTCACTCTCTCCTCTGCTCTGCCACCCGCACAACCACATCGGATGCCGGACTATAGGTCACGCCTCCTGAATCTCGCGTGACTTGTTATCTATGCACATGCGTAATAGATAGCAAGTACGGCGGCCGGCAAGGCAGCCGGCGAGATCACAAGCCTCCTATGTCACCGCGCGTCATTGTGATGTAATGCAGCAGAGTGCAGTGATGACAGCGCAGTGCGGGCCACATTGCAAGGCCTGGCGGGCCGGATTTGGCCCCCGGGCCTTGTGTTTGACATGTGTGATCTAAAACCTACACAAGACCTAGGAAGTTGGTGAAGTCTCCTGAGAAATCTGCATTTGAAAGGGCCAAAGGAAGTTATTTTGGGTTTTGAAAAACACCAATAGGAGCTGTATTGCGGGTGACAACTAACAAGAATGAAAACGTTGAGCTCAACTGTCTGACTTTATGGCTTAGCCAGAACAAAGAAAGGTCAAATGCATTACTGCAGGCAAGAGACTGAGAGGGACATCTTAGACTCGCACATGTGTCAAACACAAGGCCCGCGGGCCAAATCCGTCCCGCCAGGCCTTGCAATGTGGCCTGCACCACGCTGTCATCACTGCACTCCGCTGCGTTTCCATCACAATGACAGTTTATGACTGTTCAGTAAACCATTCGGCCCGCGATTTAGGCTGAATTTTAGATTTTGGCCCCTTCTCTGATTGAGTTCGACACCCCTATCTTAGAGGGTCCTTCTTCTCCCTGGGAAGTATACAAATAGAACCAGCACAAGTTGTTAAGTGAGAGACTTGTCTGAGATGTGGTGTCATGGAAAGTTCAACAGGCAAGCACTGGAGCACTGGACTGAGCATAGGGTTGCCTCACCAGTTATCAATGACCTTTGCTCTCTTTGAGTCACTGTTTGCTCAATCTCAGAGAGGAGGTAACAGAGTCCCATCTTAGGACCCTTAGCTCTACAGTTGAAGACATTATTTTTATTTTGCAAACAAATAAAATGCTTACTGTGGGCATGTCTTTAGTGCTATTTTGCTATTTTATCCAACTTGAACATTTGGACATAACAGAGTAAGAACTAGCACCCTGATGCCATAAGCCCCAGACTGGAGTATTCTCTATTTACATAGTGTGTTCCAAAGGTTTTAGATCAAGGTGAGTGAATAATCTTTAAAACCTATATAGTAATATATACAGAATTGCAGTAGTGTGAATATTATGAGGACTATACAATACCTAATTTAATGTGTGAATTAGAAGGAAAAAGAAAATAAGCTAGAGGTATTTGAGACTAATGAATAAAATATATTTGATTATTGGAGGCAAAAATAACAGCTTTTATCTAATGAAAAACCATATAAATTCAAATTAATTAATAAATTAGTTCAGATTATAATTCATCCTCTTTCTATTCTTCTGTAAAAACAAGAACTGGGCACTTGTTATGCAAAACACATTTTCCTTTTGAATTGGCAGTTAGAAAGCTTTTAGATAAATGTACTGTAGGACTCACATTGCATGAAAATATGGGTCACTTTCTTTTTTTTTTAACTTTTATTTCCCTACTAGAGGCCCTACATGAAATCCATGTACTGGGTGGAGGGAGGTGAGGGTGCCCTCAGCTCAGCCTGCACCCTCTCCAATCTGGGACCCCTCAGGGATGTCCAACACTGCCAGTTTAAACTGGCAGTCTCAAACATCCCTCTCACAATTGGGACTGCTGGCTCCCAACTGTTCGCCTGCCTGCCAGCCTGATCACCCCCTAACCACTCCCCTATCAGCTTTATGGACACTTAACTGCTCCCCTGCCAGCCCAATTACCCCAACTGCCCTCCTTTGCTGGCCTGATCACCCGCAACTACCCTTCTCTGCTGGCCATCTGTGGTTGCCATCTTTGAACACATGGAGCAACCATCTTTGACCTCATGAAGGTGGCCATCTTGTGCCAGGGCATGAGGGTCAATTTGCATATTACCTCTTTATTATATAGGATACCTGGTTTTCCTCCCTTTTTTTATACTCATTGCACTATATCTGTATCTTTATCTTTTAGATGCCTTCAATTCTTTTGGAACAAGTTGAAAATAAATAAGTTGTCATGATACCTTTGTAATTGACTAGTTATTAGTAACAGGAAAAGAGCAAAGGGAAATAACCCTCTCCCATTATTGAGATAGGGAAAGCATTTTGCCTGCAAAACACTGAGGGAAGAGGCAGAGACTGGATAAAGGAAAGATAGCTGCCTGTCCAGTAAAGTTTGGATGACTAAGGAAGCTGAGATCTGTCAGTCACACCTGGAAGCAGAGGTCATTGGCCAGATGGGCATGGCCACTGCAAGTCCATGAAGATTTGGACTCCCACAGAACTCCCACACAAAGGAGTTCGCTTTCTCAGTCCCCCTTGGTGTGTTGCACTTGACTGCTGGCTTGTGGGGCTCTTTTGCTCCTACTCCCTTGCATTGCGTATGGACCCCGCTCCAATATGGAAAGGAAACAACAATTTTGCTATTAGCTTTACCGAAACCCTCGCTATACATCTATGAAATGGACTAAGGGAAATGAGATATATTCCAGGAAAATAAAACTTTCTACCACATCTCATTCTCCCCCGGGGGCTCTGGAAATGCTTCTTATGGTGGCACTCCAAGAACCCAGCTCCCACTAGCAATGGGAGAAGACAGGCACTTTTTTCTCTGATAACAATCACTCTGGAAACGTGGTTATTGCTAGGGTGAGTGTGGATTACTGCTTTAGGTATGCATGGCCAGCCCAAACTCCTCAAAAGAGCTTTAAAAGCACACTCTGAGAGCCAACCTCAGCACACTGCCCCAGGCTACGGACCAAAAAAAAAAAAAAAAAAAAAAAAAAATCCAGCTATTCAGTCAATACCTGAGCTCCTGTAAGAAGCTTTGGTGAGAAACCAGCAGATAATGGCATTCTCACCACTGGACAAAGACTGATAAAAAAAAGCTTCCTAAGGCCTCGGGAGTGTTAGACATAGGGCCCATGTTTTATCTGTTTCAGTATTTTAACAAGTAATTATAGTAAAGGAAATATATGTTTGCATTGATATAACATGTAAATAATGTTAATGATTCAAGGTTCATACCTAAAAGCACGAGTTCAGTTATGGAATTAAATATGTTTATTCTAACTATCAAATAAAGACTTGAAATAATTAATACATTATCATTTTAGTCTGATTAGATGCAATATTATTTTTGTATTCAATCCAACATTGGCTATAGAGTATCAGAAAAACAACATAAACTGATATATTAAATTTTATTGTCTTATAGAATTTTAGAATTAAATTTATAAATGCATTTTAGTTAACATTTATATAATTTTTTAAAAAAACAGCATAAGAAATTTATTTCTAGTTTTGCATTTGTAAGTACACAAAATAATGAAGTTCATACTTTAGCAGTAGGAGTCCATGGGAATTATTATTATTTTATTTATTTATTTTTGCTGTAAAAGAAAAAGGAGAACTCATTCTAAAAAATGACTACCATTTTAAATATATCTTATTGATATTTTACAGAGAGGAAGGGAGAGAGATAGAGAGCTAGAAACGTCGATGAGAGAGAAACATCGACCAGCTGCCTCTTGCACACCCCCTACCAGGGATGTGCCCGCAACCAATGTACATGCCCTTGACCAGAATCGAAACTGGAACCCTTCAGTCCGCAGACCGACGCTCTACCACTGAGCCAAAACGACTTCGGCATGACTACCATTTTAAATATGGGATTTGGGGGGCCAAAATGTCTTTAAGAGTTCAAGAAAGAATATCTGAGTTTGGAATACAGTTAGTGCAATAGGTCGTGAAGATTTCTTTGTGGCTTATGGGATTCCTCCTACCTAGTATCATAGCACGTAAGTCTCAACAGTGGGAGAGAGGAGAAAGTGAGTGTGTGTGTGTGTGTGTGTAGAACTGGTAAAAATGATTCAATGAAGAATATGCAAATACTTTTAATTAGCTATTTAATGCGAGCAAGCAAAAGAAGTATATTTTTTATATACTAACAAAAATGTAAACTGGCAACACCACTGTCACCATTTCAGTTTATGCACAGCCTTTCCTCCCATTCTGGTTATGCAATGTCTCTGAGGTACAGTCCCAGTGGGCACAATGATTTTTCTTAAGGATGAATCAGGTAAAACTTCTCAAAAGAATTTGGAAAGTCAAAGGTTAATAACCAGAACTACCACACAGTGTTATCCATACCACCCACATCAAACAAGGTGATTTAGGCCTCAAGGTAGATTTATAAATATTTATTTTTATTTCAGTCTCTGCTATTTGGTGGTACTGTCATCAATGACATATAATTAACTTTCTACTTCACATTGGCATATGCTTGCTAAAGTCTAATTATCTGCCTGTTTCTTTTTCTATCTTTATTTAAGCCATCTCATGAGGATAAAATATTTAGTTTGGTTTAACAAACAATTGAATTTATTGTTTAAAAACTCTAATAACGGCTTTTTTTTTAAGTGGTTCTATTGCTACAATTACAACTTAATTTTGAATTCAGGGTGTGTTTTTATACTTGGAAGTTACATGTATTACATTTTTTTTCCATTCTATTGAATCTAATGACTAAGCTTTTGCAATTTTTTAAAATCTTGGTGCTATGATTTAAATGTAATTTTTCAGTCTGTCACTAAATAGGAAAAAAAAATAGTAATTTTTTATTCCTGAAAATGTGATCATGTGCTTAATAGTGAAGACTGCAGGCTTTGATCTGTTTTCAAATCCTGGCTCCACTGTGAGATCAGGAAAATGTTGCTTAATTTCAAGTCTTCATTTTCCTTACTTTAAAATGGTAATGATGATCGTGCCTTCTTCATGGTATTGTGAGGATAATGAATTCACACAAAAAACACTTAGCACAGTGCTGTGTGCAATTTGTCTTATTCTTGCTTCCAAATCCACAAGAAACTAAAATATTTGGAGAGAGAAAGTATGAGGAGATCAGGTCCAAATCAACACCTAGATTACTATGTTCTGGAAGAACAGAGGTATACACAATATAAAACAAAACATTCCCAAGCCATTCACATGGCTTTTAGAACGTATTGTGTGATTTCACCACCAGTGACTTCTGTTCCTCAATTTATATTTAAAACTCACACTGATAGGCAAGAATAGCTTCTGGACCAAGGAGAAGAGACAACCCACTTTTCTTTATCATTATTACTAAAGGATCCATGCTTTATTTACAGAGTACATGATTCACATAACACACTGAAACAGTCAGTAAATGTGTGAGGAACAGCATTTTCTCTGACCTTTGTCAGAGCCAATTTATCTGTGTGTCTCCATGACAAGAGAGAAAAATGGTGTGAAATAAATTTAAGCCCTGGTTCTTGTTCCTAATATTACCTTTCAAAATGAAAGCATAATGATCATAATTTTAACTGTTGTAGTAATAACTATAACGTTTTATCTCAGTCCTTACCTAGTATTTTTCAAACTTTCTGTTTAAAATGGGTTCCCTAAAGAAGGGCAGTTAAAATAAAAAGTCATATTTTAATTATGGAACCCAAAGAAAACTTTCCAAAAAAAAAGATAATAGAAATCGCATCAATCAAAATGAGGTGGATAATTTATCCAAAGGCACATATCTTCATAGAAATGTGGCTTTAGTGAAAATATTACACAAACCAAAAAGCCAACCAAAAAGTATTCAGTTTAAAAAAGACAATAGCTCTCAAATCGCCACTGAATATTTTCTTCCTTTCATTAAAATTAACTCCTAAAAGTAATCTAAGGGTGATGTAAGGGTATTACTGCAAATACAAGAAAATTTAGATGCATTTATTTTTCATTTGTAGCCCAAAATGTAAATTAAAGAGAAGGAGGATGAGCACCACCTTAATCATCAGAGTTCAACAGTTGACGTCAACACCCCATTCCCAAGAGAATTAGACATAACTTCATGCACAAATGCCCAACTCCAAATTTGGACATGCCCAATTTTGTCCCTACTCCCATCCAGTTCATCTCTCCTGTGTAAATGCCCAAAAGCATGGTCATAGAGAACCTGCAGCAGCAGCACTGGGCCCAGGTTCAGCAGGCCTGGGTTCTCCTCCCAGCTCTGCCCAGGAACTTACATTCCTTGAGCCTCAACATCCTTACCTGGAAATGGCCCCGTTGGACTAGTTGATCTGCAAGATAGAGTAATGGACACTTCCCACCCTTAAAATATGTGAAAAGCAGACTCAAAACCAAAGATGTATTTTTACAATAGTGTTTTAAAATACAAGAATTTGGTCCCTGCCTGTTTGTGAGAAAACAAATAACGGATCATTTGACTTGAGGTATTAAAACAAACAAAATGTGTAAAGTCATCTGTCAGAAGAATAGTTACTATTCTAGTTGTTTGTGCTTCAAGTACAATAGTATAATTTAGTTGTTAACTGTAAATGATGTTTCTCCTTATTTGGAAAAAAAAAAGTAAAAATCAAGTATTTTTACTAATATTAAGGAAGACAGGCTCATGAATCAGGTGATTAGGCTACCAGATAAGAAAACTGCACATCTAAAGTTCTTAAGCACACAGAGAAAACCTAAACAAGATAGCTACATTGGCCCGGCCAGTGTGGCTCAGTGGTTGAGCATGGGCCCGAGAACCAAGAGGAACCTGGTTTGATTCCTGATCAGGGCACATGTCCAGGATTGGGTTTCAGCAAGGTCCCCAGTGGGGGGCATGCATGAGGCAGTCCACTGGTGTTTCTATCTCTCTATCCCTCTCCGTTCCTCTTTCTCTAAAAACCAACAAAACTATATTTTTAATAAATAATCACTAGTTGCTGAAGAACTTGTAAGGTTTAAATTAAAAAAAAATTTTTTTAAGGTAGCTATTCTATTGCCCATGCATTCTATAGCTGTTCTTTGAAATGGAATAAAAGCTGCCCAAGTGTGTGGAAGGGAAGGGGAAGAGTAAGGATATGCAATTTTAAAACTACTTTCAAACTAATGCAATTTTAGTTCCTTTTAAAAGTAATCCTTTTCATATTGTTTCAGGCTTCACATCTACCTCTTTTGCTCTCATTCCCAGATACTCACTGTCCTTCTCCTCCTCCTAGCCTTTTCTTTCCGCCCCCTCTCCCTCCCAGGTGCACTCCTCACCCCATCTCCACCCCTTTTCAGGCCGCCCCGCTGATACCTGTCCCCTCACCTGTCGGCGCTGAGGGCGGTGAGCGTGAACACGGACACACCCACGGAGGTGAGCTGGATGACGGGGATCAGTTTGCAGCCCACCTTCCCGAACACCCACTCGTCGAAGAAGTAGCGCGAGGCGTCCACGGGCACGCAGGTGAGCAGCAGCAGCACGTCCCCGGCCACCAGGTTGGAGATGAAGATGTTGGGGGCGCTCCTCATGGCGCTGTTGGTGACGAAGACCTTCACCAGCACGATGTTGCCCAGCAAGCCCACCGTGATGAGGAGCAGGTAGAGGGACGGGATCACGCAGCGGATCACCAGCTGGGCGGTGGCGGCGGGCGTCCCCTCCTCGGAGGCGGCGGGGGCGGCGGGCAGGAAACCCCCGTCCGACAACCCGGGGAAGAAGCCGCTCCGGTTCAGGCCGGCGGGCTGGGAGAGGTTGCAGAGGGACTTGGGGGGCATGGTCTTCCTCGCAGGGGCGTCCGGCTGCACCCAGGTGCCCTGAGAAGTGGATCTCCCTCCGGGACAAGTTTACTGCCTGCGGGGCACGCGTCACCCTGCGCGTCCCGGAGGGGACTGGCGAGTGAGAAATCGGTCCGCACGCTCCCGCGCTTCACTTCTGGAAGAGGCGCATGGGCTCCGAATTCAAAAAGAAAAAGGGAAAAAAAAAAAAAGGGCAAAGCAATTTGCGTCTTTGCTTCAGTCTCCCCTGGAGGAAGGCTCTTTGGTGAACAAAGACGTGTCCCTGGGGGGTGGCTGGAAGTACCTGCCTGCCCGCGCTTTGCGGGGGGAGGAAGTCATCCTGGCGCTGTCCAGCGAACCGCGGCTGAATCTCTGGGAACTAGCGTGTGGCGGCTGGTCCTCTGCTCATCCCACTGCTTGTTTTCCCAGTTCCTGTTGTATTGTGTGGGATTTGGGGGGCGGGGGGGATGGGCTCCATCCAATCCCTGAATCCATCCATCAATACCAGCCTCTGAGCAGCGGGAGGCCCAGCCAGAAGTTTGTGAACCTCTAAGGATGTGGGAGGCTGGCAAGTGTCTGATGCTGAAACAATGAATGTAGAGAACAGAATGGGTGATTAAAGGATGAAGAAAATGAAAGGAATTCTCTCCCCACTTTTTCTCCCTAGATCCTATTTTCTCATTTCCTACAGCTGGGATATTATTATTAAACTCATATTTTATTGAAATATAACAGGCATAAAATGCACACTTCTTAAATGTACAGCTCAAGCTAACCACCATGCAGGACCGACAAGCTAAACATTGTCCCTAAGGCAACCAGTACTGGTTCTGCCTTGTATCGTCTCAGATTAGTTTGCTGCTCTGGAGCATAACATAAATGGAATTACAAAGTGTGTAATCTTGTGACTAAATTCTTTCACTCAATATTATATTTGTGAGATCCACCCATGCTTTTTTGTATGTAGAATTTTTCACAGCTATGTAATATTCCATTATAAATATACCACTATTTATTTGTCCCATTTAAGGCTATTGAAATGAGGACTCTTCATAGTTTTAGCTACTTTGAAGTGTTTCTTGTGCCTCTCTTCTGGTGCATATTTGAATTCCAGGTGTAGATTTGCTAGGTTACAGTGATTATGTTCAACTTTAACAGAAATTGACAACTTTTCAAAGTAAATTTCAACTTTTCTTTTGGAATCTTGCTTGACAATATCATTTAAGGCTAAACATATGTATGACCATGATTACTTTGTAATGCCAGCTCTCTCTCTCTCTCCATATATATATATATATATATATATATATATGTGTGTGTGTGTGTGTGTGTGTGTGTGTGTGTATTGCACTGGGTATATCACCCAGTGCATGAAATTCATGCAAGGGGGTAGGGGTGGAGGGTGTCCCTCAGCCTGATCTCTACCCTCTCTAATCTAGAACCCCTTGGTGGATGTCTGCCAGTTAAACCGGCAGTCAGACATCCCTTTCACAATCCAGGACTGCTGGCTTCTAATAGCTCACCTGCCTGTCTGCCTGATTGGCCCAAACCATTTCTGCCTGCCAGACTGATTGTCCTCTAACCGCTCCCATGCTGGCCTGATTGGTGCCTAACTGCTCCACTGCTGGCCCGATCACCCCCAAGGCTTTTATATGACCCTTCACAGAAAATTTCACAATAAGGGCTTGACTGTTGAATCATTGGGACCAGACACCAAGATTTCCTTTCTTTAAATAGTGGATAGAATAATTATTTTGTCTTTAAGTTGCCCTGAACATCAAATGAGATAATGACTTGGAAAAGTATAAAAGCACCATATAAAGACAACTGTCTTTTTCATGTACCGAAAAGACAATAAAGTGGTAAAATGAAAAACACTTTTTTTATTCTCCCCCTTCCTCCCTTTACAGCCTTTACTTAAACTTTGAAATTTATAAAAAATTTTCACTCCAATTTTCATTTGTTTACATCCTATATTATTTTGTATTAGTTTCACATTTTATATTAGTTTAAGAATAGTGATTAGACAATCATATACTTTACAAAGTGTTCCCTGATATTTCCAGTACCCACTGGGCATCATACCATCATTGCAGCACTATTGACTATATTCCCTATTTACGTGACAATGGGTTTACAGGTTCCTTCCAATATTTATTTTGTGTAGCTCCTCCTTCCTTTTCTTTCCCATTTCTTTCCTCATTTCCTTTATATAGAATCTCAATTGGCCATTTAAGCTCAGTGAAGGCACTGGGACATGCTTAATCCGTTTTTACAGACCAGGAAACTGAGGCCAATTCCCTTTGGCTGCGGAACTTGACCAGCGTGCAGAGACCCCTCATAGCCATGCTCTCCACCCTTCTTAAGGGGCAGCCATGGGCAAACAGAACAAACCTTCCCACAAGGTTTTTGAGCCTAGTTCTCAATCACCTCTCCATCGTGGATGCTCCACATTCTTTCCTCTCCCCCATCCCCGCCCCCATTCTTTACTGGCCTCCCTTCTGGGGAGCAGGTGGTATGCTTTGCACTCACTGCGCAGGTGTGCGCCTGGGGCAGGGCGGCGCATGCTTGCTTTTGGGCCAAGGCATGTTGGGAGCTAGCAGAGTTGAGGCAAGCAACTCAGTGTTAAGGAAATAGAATTAAGTTCCTTCTAGCAGAGGTTGTGTGGTGCCCTGAGGGCTTGGCCAGAAGATAAGATTAACCTGGGGTTTAGCATCTCCTGTCTTCCTGCCTCTTCCCCTTCCTGATCCTCCCCCCTAGATAGCCCAGCCTTGGAATATTGCACCTTGGAATGTCACACTGCCTCTGGCAATTAGTCAATCCTGTGTTGCCATACCAAAGACCCCCCCTGCATGGGCGGCCCTGCCCCCCTTTGTCTCTGCTGTATAAATACAGCCATTTCAGAGAATAAAACTGAGGCTTGATCAGAACCTTGTCTTGCCTCCATTCTTTCGCGTTCCTTGTTTGATTCATTCTCTTAGGTGGTTCCTGCGTGCCCCCCGTTGTTGTCCCGCAGGTCGGGACAAAATGGCGCCCAACTCGGGGTACTTCTGAGAATCTCTAGCGAGAACGTCTACCGGAGAAGCCCTGGCCAGGCACCCCCCAGAGTCGCCGCGAGGACCCGCGAGTGAAGACTCAGCACTGGATCGCCACGGTCCACCCGCCGTGAGACAGATCGGAGTAAAGGTAGGTAGATGAACTTTTCAAACAAGATTTCAGAACATTTCACCCCTTTTTTGCTCGATTGTTATTATTGGTTCTCTCGGTTGGTTTCTTCCTGCCCACTAATAAGCACTCACTTGCCGATCCGGGGAAGAGTGAAAGGTACCCGTCTTTGGCTGTGAGAACTCCGATTCACTTGAACTAGTACCGCCTCCCGGTTTTCTTGGCGAGAATCCTCTCCAATTAGATCTACTCTTAAAACCTTGAGCTTGCTTTGAACAACAGGTCGTTCACCTTTCAGACTCAACCACGGGAGACCTGCGCGCCTGAGGAGGGCAAACGGGGTCTCCCTGTCTGTGAGGATCCGTGTAGGCGGATTATACCTACCGACCGTTTCACGCAAGCAAGGGAGTAAAGGGTAGAGTCGAAAAGAGAGTAATTCCGCCTGAATTCCTGGGTTGACGAGAAAATTCAAGCTGACCTGGCACGGGGTTTATACGTCCCGGAGGCTTACGTGGAGAAGGAACCTCTTTGAGAGCCATCCAATCGACCAATAATGGGGAATGCTTTAAGTTGTCATGAAATGTTCCTTGACAGTGTCAAGATTTCCCTCAGAACGCGAGGAGTAAGGGTTAAGAAAAAAGAATCTTAGAAAAAGGGCTCAGAGAGTCCCCTCAGACACGAGGAATTAAGGCTAGAGAAAAAAAGAATCTTAGAAATGAAAGTGCTCTTTAGAGTGAATGTTGAAGTCTATGTGATCACAAAATAATGTTGTTTTTTGTTGAAATTAGAATCTTAGTATACGTATGGAATTTAAAATCTATAATAAGTGGAACTCCACTGCTGAAACTACCTCTGACTTAATGCCTTGTTTAAAAATTATAAGAAAACTCACAGGGAAATGCAAATCTTGACCAAATTGGGTATTAATTATTATTTCAGAAAGCCAAAAAGGAAGAAAAAAAATTGAGATCTGTCTATCTTTTAAGCATGAAAAGAAATTCAGCCAGATCTGTTGCTGATGCTTCCCCTGAAGTAAGCAGAATATGGGGGAAGGGAGAGACATGAGGCGATCCAATATAGAAGCCCGCTCTCCTAGTATATTAAATTAAAAATTTCCTTTCTCGCCATAAAAAAGTTTTAAAAATTTAGAAATGAGTCTGGGATATCTGTGCACGTGTAAGGAGTAAGCTAGTATAAGACTAAATGCGCGCACGTCCGATTTCGGATATTAGATAAGTCTTGAACTGGCCTTAACTCTTTACAAGAGCTACAGAAATGAAAAACCCAGAACTGATTCTTTTTCCTGAGAAAAACAGCGAAAAAATCTTGAAAGAAATTCAAGCTAATTCCAGCAACAAGATGTGCATTTCCATAATAAGGAATAGTTTTCAAAATGCTAGTGAACGTTTTTTAAAAAAAAGTTAACTTTTAAGGCCTTCAAGAAAATAAGTAAATTTGTCTCTGTCATAGAATTTATCCAAAGTAAATACTTTAAAGATCTAAGTAGTCCAGATAACTGGCTACATCCTTTGTTGAGGGAAGAAAGGGTAAAGATCCTTCCCCCAGCAGACAGTTAAGATAGTGTCCTGCCAGTAGCCATCTTAAAGAATGTGTTCCAGAGCCACTGGCAAATAAAAATTAAAGTTCAAATTTGCCTCATAAAAAACCTAGAGGACTGAATTGAATCTATTAATTGATTATGTCTTGTATTTTTCTTAGAAATATAAAGTGTTAGTTGGTCTGAAGGTTATGGGTTATTGTTAAGCTGATTAACATAAAAGTGTTATTAATCTAAGAACTACTAAATATATTTGATTTGCCAGCTTTAAAAATTCAAAGTTCAAATTAAATTAGGAGAAATTGTAGAGTTGTAGTGATTAAATAGTTAAAGCATAAAAACTTATTTTTAAGAAAATAAATTATATTTCCTCTAATAATTAGGAATTCAAAATAAGTTGCTTGTTATTGATCTAATTAGAAAGAGAATTGATTCTGTAATCTCCACCAAAAATTTTTCTATACAAAAACTAGTCTAAATCTAATTGATGTCTTAAGGTAATAGTAGATAATAATAACAGGTATTAAAATATTTAAATCATATGTAGATATTTATTTGATGTTTTTTTTTTCACGTTAAAATTTCAATGCCTTACTTTTTAAAACAGATCTAATACTTAAAATTGCATGGAAAGCCTTATCAAGTAAAAATTAATAGGTATATATTAACTATTATGAAGATATTCGCCTGTAAGAAAGGCAAAAACAATATATTTCTTAAAAATAGCCAAATTTTTCAACAGCAATAAAATTTCAAAAAAAATAAAAGCCATGCTTTTGAATCAGACCAATAAAATCTTTTTAAATTAAAAATACCTACTTAAGTTACTTTATAAATTAGCTTTTGCAATATAATCAATGTCATATAAATTAAGTTACATGAGAAGCCAATGTTTTATAAATAATTGAATCCTAACTGTATATGCCACCTACATTTTAATCAAGCTAAAGGCAAGGCAACATTTGTGGCTTATGAATTCAAAAGTAAATTTGCTTTATTTTTAAAGTAAAGATACCTTGTCATGATAGCAGTCAGCACCTGTGCATTGCTACAGGTTGCCCAGGTCCAAGAGCAAGGAAGATCGGTGCACACACCCTTCTACATAGAAATCAAAATACTTAATATTTTATATTCTACTGGGAACCCTAGCTTAGGGGCTTAATTTATATCTAACAAAGAGAATAGTATTAACTACCACAGTAAAAGAAATTTTTTATCTCAGGTATTAGCCATTTTTACAGATAGATCCAGTTCTAGAAAGGCTAGATATACTACAGCAGAGGAGCAAAAGTCCTTCAAACCTCTTATACTTCAATAGAAATACAAGCTCTTATTTATGCCTTAACAGATTTTACTTTATTAAAACAGCTACTATAAGGCACATTAATTTAGAGGAACTTTTCATTTAACTTTCAGTCTCTAAAATGTTATTTGAGAATGGCAATTTCCATATTTTATTAGAAACAATGTCCTCAAAATATTATCCAACTTCCTATACCAACTTTAGGGATAAATCCCCGAGGACTTAAACCTAATCAAATCTGGCAAAATAAATGTCACTCAGTGGTAGAAAGAGCCATTAGTATGCTTAAGATCACTTTAAAAACAAAAAAGGAGGAGACAGATATGTGTCATCTCAAGAGAAGCTCAGTCATACTTTTTATACTTTAAAAATTTTTTAAATTGTGATGCAGAAGATCGTACAGCAGGCAAAGGCATCAGGCCTCCTGTACAATAGCCTCCACCAAGTCAGCTAGGTGGAAGAAAGCATAAACTAAAAGAGTTTTATCAGATTCAGTAATAATGCAGGGCTAGGAGTGGTTGTACATTCTTATACTAAGTTATCTAATCAAGTAATCAATGATGTCCAAGCTCTCTCTAGTACCATTAATGATCTCTAAGACCAAATTGACTCCTTAGCTGAAGTTGTTCTACAAAATAGGAGAAGGTTAGACTTACTCAGAGCAGAGCAGGGAGGAATATGCTTAGCCCTACAGGAACGCTGCTGTTTCTACGCCAACAAGGCCGGAATCGACGGAGACAAGAAAGCGGCGGAAAGAACTGTTCGAGAACCCTCTCTGGAGCGGTCTAAACGGACTTCTCCCCTACCTTCTCCCCATCCTGGGCCCCCTCATAGGTTTCTTATTAATCCTATCCTTTGGCCCCTGGGCTTTTCGGAGGTTAACAGATTTTGTAAAACAACACATTGACAGCATCTTGGCCAAACCCATCCAGGTACATTACCACCGTTTAGCTGTAGCTGACCATGAGCAAGATTATGAACTTTACCATCGCTCCCTCCCTGCGGGGACAGCATGATGACCAGAGGAATGCTTACCTACTCCCCACTAAGGAGAAAGGTATGGGTACCGATATGGGTGCAGAGCAAAGCATTGCAAGGGAAGGTCCAAAAAATTTTCCGACCCCCTCTTCCCAAGGGAAGGTCACGGGAAAATTTCGACCCCCTCTGGATTTCCCTGTGAGCATACCTGGTTTGCATAGAGGTTGGTATCAATACAAATCCAATCGGCTCTGCCTCTCCTCCCCAAAAGATACCAAGAGCCACTAACACTGGTGGGCCTGGGAAGCCCACGGGAGGAACCAGGTCACTACTCCCCCAATCGGTTAAGGCCCACCCTCAATTAAGACAAAGGGAGGAGATGTTGGGAGCTAGGAGAGTTGAGGCAAGCAACTCAGTGTTAAGGAAATAGAATTAAGTTCCTTCTAGCAGAGGTTGTGTGGTGCCCTGAGGGCTTGGCCAGAAGATAAGATTAACCTGGGGTTTAGCATCTCCTGTCTTCCTGCCTCTTCCCCTTCCTGATCCTCCCCCCTAGATAGCCCAGCCTTGGAATATTGCACCTTGGAATGTCACACTGCCTCTGGCAATTAGTCAATCCTGTGTTGCCATACCAAAGACCCCCCCTGCATGGGCGGCCCTGCCCCCCTTTGTCTCTGCTGTATAAATACAGCCATTTCAGAGAATAAAACTGAGGCTTGATCAGAACCTTGTCTTGCCTCCATTCTTTCGCGTTCCTTGTTTGATTCATTCTCTTAGGTGGTTCCTGCGTGCCCCCCGTTGTTGTCCCGCAGGTCGGGACAAAGGCAGGAGCAGGAGTTGCTGCCTCTGAAGTGAGAAGGCTGTCCAGGTGAGACCCGATTAGCACGGGGAGCTTCTCTGAATCTCGGCAGTCAGTCGGGTACCCTGCAGTGTGGCACCCCTCCACTGAGGTGGCGCCACCCCTCAACCCCCTTCTCAGGGCTGCGGGTCTACTCCCCTCCACCCAGGCATTCTTCCATGCCCCTAGTTCCCCACCTGGCCAATCCGAATCTTGGGGCCACTGCAGAACCTCGCACTACACAGGCGAGGCAGATCCCTGCCCACCGGCCCCTGCCCCAGCCTAAGCCTCCTCAGATGCACCCCACCTTGCCACGTTTTTACCTTTGATCTGTGACATTGGTGATAGCACACTCCTAGCAAGCCTGGTACCCAGAGGGGCACAGGGTCAGTTCTTTGAGGTTGCAGTCGCATTTGCAGATGTCACCCAAAGCCTGCAGGTGAAGGTGGCGCCTGTGTGGGGTGTCCTCATAGAGGGATGGTGTGGAGACGCTCTGTGCCCCTTGGGCCCACCTTCTGGCCAGCTACTTTGCCAAAACTCACCAGAGAGCCTCCCCTCCGGCAGCCCCGCAGTCGGGTCTCACGCCTCTGCTAGGTCTCCACCCTGACCTGGGTCACCTTTCTTCCACATTCAGCCTTAATCCATCCCTTTCTCCTGCAGTGCTTGTGCTCCAGATCCAAAAGAAAGGGACCAAGGCCAAGAAGGACAAAACCCAAAGGAAGTGAGTCTTGAACACCTACATCTCATTCCCTGGATTTCCTCCTGCACCTCCTCTCTGTGTCACATCTTGAATGGGTATCCTGCAGCCCAGCCACATGGCCTCCAGGCAGCCTGCTAGTATCGGCCTCCATGAAGCTGTGGATCTGTGGCCAGAGGCTCTGCCTGGGTCTCAGCAACCCCATGCCTGCTGGAAAGGGCTGCTGGAGGAGGACCACAGCCCATCTGTCATTAGCTCCCCAACTCCAGAGAAGGCACCTCAGGCTCAAGCCCCAGTGGAAGGCCCTGTTTTCCCCTTACAGTTTACCCTCTGCTGAGCAGTTGTGACATTATGGAGTCCCAGCCTAATTTGCATATTCCACTCATTATGTATTGTAGTATAAATGTTGGAGAAGGCAAACATTTTTGTTGTAATCAATGCTATGTTTTCTAACTCAATCTCCTCTTTTTGGATACTCTTCTCAATAAAGTCTTATGGATTTCATTACTTAAAATAATGTTACTAAGTGAAAGTTGGCTAAATAGAATATTTATATACATAAAACTGACTATATGTAAATACTAGAGGCCCAATGCGTGAAATTCGTGCAAGGGTCTCCGCCCTTGCTGCTGCCACAGCCCCCACCCACTGCAGCTGCCAGGACCTCTGCTGCCTCTGCCACTTCTGCCTCAGCTCCCACCTCTGCAGCTTCATCCAGCATGTCTTCAGAAGGACCTCTGGAAGGACATCTGGAAGGATGCACCATCTAATTAGCATATCACTCTTTTATTGTTACAGATTATATTGTTATACATTATCATAAGTATAAATTTTGGAGTTTATAACTATTTTATCTTTATTTAAATGTATTTTAACATACATTCACATTATGCAAATTGTATTACTAAAACAATCTTCTAAATGATGAAATCTCGCCGAAGCTGGTTTGGCTCAGTGGGACTGAAAGGTCCCAGGTTCAATTCTGGTCAAGGGGATGTACATTGGTTGTGGGCACATCCCCGGTAGGGGGTGTGCAAGAGGCAGCTGGTTGCTGTTTCTCTCTCATCGATGTTTCTAGCTCTCTATCACTCTTTCCCTTCCTCTCTGTAAAAAATCAATAAAATATATATTTTTTTAAATAAATGATGAAATCTCTCAAACTTTCAAACTACAACCATCTTATTTTAATCTATTTTATATGAAAACATATTGCAGTCTAAATTGCTGCATACACATATATTTTCTTCTAATTTTTTCCATATTATGTAAATTGTTTATTTTAGGTGAAAAAAATTATTGAGCCTAAAAGCTGGATTAATATCCAGTGATCTAGCATTAGAGAAATAAGCTTCTGGGTTATTGAATTGTTCCCATTTCTAGTGAATTTACATGTATTTACTCAAAGCTTTGGATTAATGGGAGTAGAGAATATAATGGATGTTTTAATAGCAATAGCCTTACTAATACTTTATTAAAATGTTATAAAGTTATTATAATTATGTTCATATTACTTAGACTCATCACCAAATTAGGTATAAGTACATAGGCATTGTCTCAACTGTATAGAATCAATGCATATTAGAAAAAAAAACATCCATTGAAAAAATAAGATTTTTTTTATTAATCAATGTTCCATATATTTCCTTATCCTATTTAATAAAGAGGAAATATACTAATTGACCATCATGCCCTCACAAAGATGGCAGTGCCTACAGCCAATAAGGAGGAAACATGCTAATTGACTGCCACACCCTCAAAGCTGGTGGCATCCACAGTCACAAATGGCAGTGCCCATCCCCACAGGGGTTGCTGGCATGTGGCACAACAGGGCCCACCCCCAGGCGGGTCCAGCCACTCCACCCACCTGACTCTAGGGTCCCCCAGTCCCCTCAGTCCCCCAGCTGCCCAGGGCCAGACAGAGGTGCAAGCAAGTTTCAGATGGCAGCTTTTCAGCCGCCCAGGGCTGCTTGAGGCTCAGGTAACCAGGGCTGGCCAACGCTTGTGCTGTGGGAAGTGGCAACAGCTGAGGTGTGATGATGGGACATCACCTTCCCCTGATTTCCAGGTCACCTCCTGTCCCTGAGGACTCAAAGACTGTGATATGGGATAGGCCAGGCTGAGGGACCTCTTTCCCACTCCAGTGCATGAATTTTCATCCACCCGGACTCTAGTGTTAATATAATAGTATACAATTATAAATAGTACATAATACTTGATAATAATGATAATGAACTGCCATGGTGCTGGTTTATGTATTTACTATCCTATACTTTTTGTTATTATTTTAAAGTATATCTTTTCTACTTATAAAAAGAGTTTGCTGTAAAAGACTAATTTATGTGATGCTGGACAAGCAGCAACCTCATACATCTCTTGTTTACCATGGCTCTTGATTGCATTATTTTTCTTGTGCTTGAGTCAGTCATGTGCTGTTTAGTTTATCATGGCCCCTAAGCACACAAAATCCATTGCTAATGTTTTCAATAAGAGGCCACATCAAGCAATTGACCTGGAAATGAAATTAAAAGTGATTAAGGACTAGAAAGTTGGAAAATTTGTGATGGCTTTGGCTCACCAGTCAGGCATGTCCCTTTCCACCACAGCTATGATCTTGAGAACAAGAAGAAAATGATGGAAGCTGTTAAAGGATATGCTTCATTGAAGGCAATGAGACTAAGAAAGTTCAGAAAGATACTCTATCAAATTTGGGCAAAATGTTAATGACCTGGGTTGCAGACCAGACACAGAAATATATCTCTCACAGTACCATGACAATCACAATCAAATAAATAAAAAAAATTGTTTTTGCCGAAACCGGTTTGGCTCAGTGGATAGAGCGTCAGCCTGCGGACTGAAAGGTCCCGGGTTCGATTCTGGTCAAGGCATGTACCTTGGTTGCGGGCACATTCCCAGTAGGGGGTGTGCAAGAGGTGGCTGATCAATGATTCTCTCTCATGGATGTTTCTAACTCTCTATCCCTCTCTCTTCCTCTCTGTAAAAAATCAATAAAATATATATTTTTTTTAATTTTGTTTTTGTGATGTTGAAAGAAAAGTCTGGCCCTGACTACAATGCTAGACTTACTGCTAGTACTGGGTGCTTTAAACAATTCAAGAATTATTACTTATTGCATAATGTGCATGTGACTGGTGAGTCTGTGAGTGCTGATGTATAAGCAACTGAAGAACTGAAGAATTTTTTGAAAATTTTAGATAAGCTGATTTTGGAGGAAATTTACTTGCAAGAGCAAATATTCTGTAGGGATAAAGCCCTATTCTGAAAATGGAGCCTATACCATCTAGGTTTGTGTAAGTGGACTCTGTAATGTTCACTCAACAAAATCAACTAACAATGCATTTCCATTTGTTAAGCACTGCATGACTGCACAAACCAAAGACACAAACAGTGAAAGAAAGAATTGATAAGCTTGACTTAATGAGCTAATCAAAATTAAATACTCTGCTTTGCAAGAAGTATTGTCAACAGAATGAGAAGACAAGTCACAGACTGGAAGAAAAATATATTAAGAATAATTGAAACTCAACAGTATGAAAAACAAATAACCCAATTTAAAAATAGGCAAGCTAAAACCGGTTTGGCTCAGTGGATAGTGTGTCAGCCTATGGACTGAAAAGTCCCTGGTGTGATTCCAGTCAAGGGCATGTACCTTGGTTGCAGACATATCCCCAGTGGGGGTGTGTGCAGGAGGCAGCTGATCGATGTTTCTCTCTCATCGATGTTTCTAGCTCTCTATCCTTCTCTATTCCTCTCTGTAAAAAATCAGTAAAACATATTTTTATAAAATAAATAAAAATAGGCAAAAGATCTATCTGAACACTTTACCAAAGAACATGTAATGATGATAAGCATATGAAAAGATCCTAAATATCATTATGTTATTAGGGAATTGCACATTAAAACAACAATGATGTAGTCCCATTTGTTTATATTTTGCTTCCTTTGCCCAAGGAGACATAACAAAAAAAAATATTGCTATGAAATATGTCCAAGAATTTACTGCCTATATGTTCTTCTAGTGTGAATGTCATAGTGTACATATATATGTACAGTTTGGCAGTTTCTAGCAGGCCTAAATATACTCTTACCTTACATTCCAGTAATTGTGCTCTGTGATGTATACTCAAATGAGTTGAAAACTTACTTTACACATAATCCTTTCACATTCATAATTATCAAAATGTGAAAGTAACCAAGATGTCCTTTATGAGTGAATGTATAAGTTGTGATATATACAGACAATACAATAGTTGAGCTAACAAATCATGAAAAGACATGGAGGAAATGTAAGTGAAAAAAAGCCAATCTTAAAAGGTTATATACTGCACAATTCTAACTGTATGACATTCTAGAAAAGGCACAGCAACAGTGAGAATAAAGGGAGCAATAGTTGCCAGGGGTTACCCTGAGGAGAATGGAAAGAAGAGGCAGCTCTCAGAAAACTGCTAGGACAGTGAAACTACTCTGTAGGGCATCATAATCGTGGGAACATGTGTCATTTGTCAAAATTCATAGAATGTACAACTCCAAGAGTGAACTCTAATGCAAATGGTGATGATACTTTGTCAAAATAGGTACATTAATGATAACAAATGTACTATTCTATGCAGAATATTGATAGTGGGGGAGTCTATCCATGTGTGAGGAAAGAGGGTATATAGGAAATCCTTGTACCTTGTGCTCACTTTTATTTTTAGTGATCCTAAAACTGCTTTTAAATTGCTCTAAAAATTAGTCTAATTTTTAAAGAGATAAATATAAAAAAGTTATATTTATCTAATAAGGTGCTGCATTTTACCTAGATATTTATGTTTATGAAAATTACTTGTTAGAATTATCTGCCTTAAATTTTACTGTCAAGAGAAACCTAACTTGATGTTTTGTTGTTGTTGTTGTTGTTGTTGTTGTTGTTTTGTGCCCTGATTGAGAATCAAAATTAAAAAGTGACCTCCTGGTTCATAGGTCAATGCTCAACCTCTGAGCCCCACCAGCTGGGACTTGAGTTTGTTTTTAATTTTAAATAGACTATACTATGGCTTAAAAAATTGTACCAAGGAACATCATAATTAAATCACAATGACAAATAAAAAATATTACTATCAGCCATTCATATAAATAAAATAATAAGCAACCAACCATGTACCAAGACACAAATAAAACAATGACAAGAAACACTGTACTGGGAACAATGCAAGCCCAAGACAGTGGAGCAGTATGTTTAAAGTACTAAAAGAAAAGAAAATGCCAGTTGATATTTTATACTAAAAAATAAATAATTTCAAAAAACAAGATTTGATACATAACTGCACACATACAAAAGGTCAAAAATTTATCACCAGCAGACCTACACTAAAAGGCAAAAAGAAGTTCTGCAGGTGTAAGTAAAATTATTCTATCTTTATCTTCAAATATGAATAAAATCATGTAAATGGTAAGTATGTAAATTAATTTGTTTTATTTAAAGCTCTTTAAGAGATAATTGAATAATTAAAAGTAAAATATATACATATTATGTGAATTATAACATACATAGAAGTAAAACATGATAATAATAGAGCAAAGAAAAGGGAGAGGGGAAATGCAAGTATATTCTTGTAATGTTCTTACCTATATATGAAATGGTATAACATTACTTGAACATTGATTGGGACAAACTGACTGGGATAATTAGCCTATGTAGGTTGATAGCAATACTATCAACCCACTTGAACGAATTAGCATTTATAAACTGCTTCTTTAAGCAATGGCAGTATGTACATTCTTTTCTACTGCCTACAGAGAACTTACAATGGTAAATATATTCTAGGTCATATAAAAGAATTCAAAACTTAAAATTCTGTTCAATAGTAGCAAAGGAATTATATTAGAACTCAATAATAAAAGGTTACATGGAAAATCCTCAAATCTATATAAAATAAAACATTTCTAAATGACTTATTCCAATTGTAAAATGAAAAAGCAAAGTAAAATGTAATTCCAGTTCTAAATTTACAAAAGCACAATCTCTATAGGATAGAAGAGTGATTAGAGGGAAATTTATGGCACTTAATGCCTATAATAGAGCAGAATCAATGCTATTTGCTTATATCTTAAAAATCTAGAACAAAAATAATAAATTAAACCCAAACTAAGCAGAAGAAAGAATGTAAGGTAAAAGCAAATTCAATGATCTAGAAAACATAAGAACAGTAGAAAAATCAATCAAAGCAAAAGCTTGAGATCACAACATTGATTTGGCTCTAGCCAGACTTATCAGCATAGAGAAGACACAAATGAGAAATACCAGTAATGAAGTCAATACATTCTATAGATATTTTTAAGTATATACAATACAATAGATAATTCTATAACAATAAATTAAACAATTGAGAAGTGGACAAATTCCTTTGGGGGAAAAAAATACCAAAGACAACATTAAAAATGTAATAACCTATGCCAAAACTAGTTTGGCTCAGTGGATAGAGCGTCGGCCTGTGGACTAAAAGGTCCCGGGTTCGATTCTGGTCAAGGGCATGTACATTGGTTGCAGGCACATCCCCAGTAGGGGGTGTGCATGAGGCAGCTGGTCGATGTTTCTCTCATTGATGTTCTAACTCTCTATCCCTCTTCCTTCCTCTCTGTGCAAAATCAATAAAATACATATTAAAAAAACACAAAAAAAACTTAATAACCTAAATAGTCTTATATTAAATAGGCTATTACATTTGAAAACTTTGCCATAAAGAAAATTCTAGGTCCAGATGACATCCCTGCTAAATATTACCAAATATTTATGAAAGAAATAATGTCAATTTTAAACAAAGATTATTCAAGTAAGTAAAACAAAAACAAAACAAAAAGTAAATGTTATCAAGAAATAAATCAGGACAAGAAAATATGATGGAATGACTTGATTTTAAATGAAATATTCTATAAAATGGAAGAGGAGAGAACATTTCTCAACTCTTTCTAAGAGGCTGGCACTACTTTGATACAAAATCAGATATACAAAATATAAGGAAATAAAATAATATCTCATGAACACAAATATGAAAATTCTTAACCAAATTTTAGTAAATCAAATCCAAAATTATGCATTTAAGCAAAAAAACACTACATGATGACTAAATAGAGTTTATCTTACTGAATTGCAACATTGGCTTATCACTTCAAAAATCAGTGCAATTTACTATTAACAGAGTAAAAAAAAAAAAAAAAGACCATATTAACATCTGAATAGATGCAGAAAGGACATTGGAAATTCATAATAAACTTTCTCAGCAAACAAGAAATAGAAGGGGTCTATGTCAATATGATTTTTAAAATCTACAAAAAATACCTGTAGTGAGCACTATATACTTATGGATGAATGCCTTTCTCCTGAGGAATGAAGGGAGGGAGGAATGGAGGGAGGGAAAGAAAAAGAGAGAGAGAGAAAGAGAGAGAGAGAGAGAGAGAGAGAGAGAGAGAGAGAGAGAGAATCTGCTCTTACACATCTAATTTAATGTTGTACAGAGATTTTAGCTATTGCACTAAGGCAAGAAAATTAGTGAAAAGATATACAGATATGTTAAAGCATATGATAGGAAATCTATAGGGGTTGGGGTACCAAAAAGATGGTAGTTCAGCTGCCAAACTAAATCAACCTGACAAATTGGACTTAAGTTGGGAGGAAATGTTTAGGTAAATAGATTATGAAAATTAATGAAGGAAGGTGAACTAACAAATTTCAAGAAGGGAGCTAACAAATTAATTATTCAAAAGGAAAAAGTAAACATAACTTCAGTGCCTTGTGAGATATGTTTAGGAAGATACTAATAATTTTGTCTCTTAATCTTGAATTTTATTTCTATCAGGGCAAATTACTTTTTTGGCTGAAGCCTCTTCCATTATTGCAACAAAAGCCATGGCCTGAGGAGCAGCAGACCTGTGAAACATTGCTATTACAGTGATTTAGTTCATATCTATCTATATAAAAGCCTAAACAACCATCACAATGGAACAGATGGCCGAACAGGCAATGTGGGGTGACCAGGCTGGCAGGGGAGCAAGTTAGGGGCCATTAGGCAGACAGGCAGGTGAGCAGTTAGGAGCCAATGGTCCTGGATTGTGAGAGGGATGTCCAACTGCTGGTTTAGGCCCAATCCCCAGGTTGGGCCTAAACCGGCAGTCAGACATCCCCCAAAAGGTCCCAGATTGGAGAGTGTGCAGGTTGGGCTGAGGGGACCCTCCACCCCCATCCATCCATGAATTCCATGCATTGGGCCTCTAGTTTACTTGATAAAACCACAGAAACTCTTATACAGGTATTAGTGAAGAGACACTAATGTGATTACTACTTGTTATCTCTCAATTTACAGATAACATGCACTACCACAAATCCCTCTAGAATACCTATAGGAATGAATTCCCTCCTGATCAAGCCTTAAGAGGCCTATTCAATAGTTGAGCTAAAGATCATTGTGTAACTATAAATTTTGATGATTATTTCTTACAAAAATACCAAATTATGGTTGAAAGTTGTCTGCCACTTACGTAGCATGTCATAAATGTCACATGTCAAAACCACTTTCTATCTTACTTTTTTTTTTTTTTTTAAGAATATATAACATGAATATTACTCAAGCAGACAGATTCATGAGAAATACAACTGGACTCACAAACTGGAGACTAACCACAGTTCATGTATCGATAATTCAGGTGGTCTATGAGAGACCCTCAGGCATACATAGATAAAGGTATATTTAAGGGTAACTGCTACTGCATGAGTTTGTCTTAGAAAACACAACAAATTTGTGTGTAAATAATATTTCATAATTTTATTCTGGAAGTTAGCATACAATGGATACAACATTTGTGATAAGTAAAGCAAAATTGAGTACTAGATCATAAAGACTTTTAAGGAAGGTGGGACTAGGCATAAGAAAATCAGCACTAACAAAATTTACCACTAATGCAGAGACATTAAGAGGATAGAAATTTCTTGCCAAGATAAGATGCCCTGTGGTTATTCTGTTTCAGAGAGCAGGTAAATGATAGCAAGCTTTTTAGTCTGGTAAAGAAGCTTTAATTAAATTCTTCTACTAGTAAATGGAATAAATGTTAAGAAAACATGACTGAACAAAATGGTGGGAGGCACTTGTAGTCTGAATGCAGCAGGGCTGTTAGATGTACCCTTACAAATGGAAGCAGAGGCAGCTCAGGGTGGGAGGACAACTTTGGAATAGCAGCATAAAGGGCTCCATCTAGAACTGCTTAAAATTATGAATAAACATATGAAGCTATTTAATGTCTCTAGAAACTGTCCAAACTGCATATAGCAAATGAAAAAAAGTATTATTCAATAATATCTACTAAATCTCAATAAAAAAAACTTTCACAGTCTGGCATTTAGGACTTCATCCCCTATACTGACAGCTCAGCATGACAGAAGCTAATTTCTATGTGAGAGTAGCCAAGAACACAGGGCTTCCCCACTCCAAAGCTCCCCATCAAGTGTAGTGGTATCCCTCCCAAAGGGGCAGGCAGGACAGTAGCAATTCTCATCCTTCTCATTTCCAGGCTCTCTTCCCCCCAAAAAAGCAGCTGAGAAGTCTGGACCTTTCTTTATCACACTCAACCCTTACTACTAGGGCAGAAATTCTACCCTATGTGTAGCAGGTATGAATACTGCTCCCCAATCCCACTCACATCAGCTAGCTTGTAGTGGGGAGATGAGATTCTGTGCTGGAAGAGGCAAGCCAAGGAGAACAGAAGCTACCATCCCTGCCCAATGTCCTGCTAATAAATCAGGGGTGTCACTAAAAGAAAAAAGAGTCATAGTCTCTGACCCCGAAACAAACTCCAAAGCTTTTCCTAATGAAACTGACTTCACTGGGAATAGAGTATGGGTAAATTTAAGCTAAAGGCTGTTCCTGAAAATAATGGAGATGATAGTGACAATAAATTAAGAGGAGGCTGGTTGTAAAAGCAACAAAATAAAATGTAACCCAGGTACAAGTTTACAACTGGAGAAAGATAGCAAAGAAGGATCCTTTTGGAGTTGAAACAAACATAAAAAGCAAGTCTTAAAGATTGCTCTTGCAAAGAGGCCAGATTTAATTGGAACATACTGTGGGCGGATTTATGACATTAAGGAATTATTGAAAATGAGGCAGCAAACAGACACAACTAATGGAGGCTAACAGCTGCACATTGTACCTACAGAGGCAGATAGCTTAACATAAGGATCAGGAAAAGAGAACGCCAAAGAGAGCACTGCTATCATCACTTCTTCCCAGTGTGACTCTACATACACCAAAGGCTGTGCCTGGTCAGGAGTGGTATCAGAGGCTGCACAATGCAGGGAAAACAGACAACATTGAAATGGCTTCATGTAGTCACTAGACAGATAAATAAGCAAACAATAACAAGTGGGTGGGGAAAGGGTTAGTATACAAAGTGACTACAATATATTATCTAAAATGTCCAAGTTTCAACAAAATTATGAGAAATGCAAAAATTAGGAAAGTGTGACTCATACAACAAAATATTAATTTTTGAGAGGACCCACATTTTATTTGATTTCATATCCTATATAATAAAAAGCTAATATGCAAATAGACCAAACAGTGGAACAACTGGTTGCTATGATGTGCACTGAACACCAGGAGGTCGACATTCAATGCAGGAGCTGCTCCCTGGTGGTCAGTACACTCCCACAGGGGGAGAACTGCTCAGTGAGAAGCCAGACTCACAGCTGGCGAGTACAGTGGCGGTGGCGGGAGCCTCTCCCACCTCCACGGCAGCACTAAAGATGTCCAACTGATGGCTTAGGCCTGCTTCCCATGAGCTCCCAGACTGCAAGAAGGCGCAAGTCAGGCTGAGGGACCCCCCCCAACCTCGAGTGCATGAATTTTGTGCACCAGGCCCCTAGTATGTATATGAAATGTAATGTATAAAATTTAAAATTTATACAAAATGTCTAGAATGAGCAAACCTATAGAGACAGAAAATAATTTAGTATTTTCTTGACTGGGAAGTTGGGGAAAAATGGGAAGAAATTTGGAAAATTGCGAATGGGTATAGGTTTGGATTTGAGAACAGTACCAATTTTTAAATTTATTGTAGTGATGGTTACACACTATGAATATATGATAAAGCATTTATTCAATAATTGTGTGTGTTAATTAAATGCTTTATAATATATTCATAACTAAATGTGTTAGTGGTATGGTATATTAAGTATATATTAATAAAGGTGTTAAGAGAAAAGAAGAAAGAAGAGGAGGAGGAAGAGGAGGAGGGTCAACAACTTACATATTTACTGCTTACTCCATTATAGAAAATTTATGAAGCCATTAAATTATGGAAGTTTCTAAATAAGGGATGTAATTCACATCATTCTCCTTGCCAGCTTGGTTTCAAGAATAAAAACAAATAAGTCACACACAATTGCTGACCATGTGGGGGGCAGCAATTACAGTAAATTTATCTCAGACTAGAGGCCCAGTGCATGAAATTCTTGCACGAGTAGGGTCCCTAGGCCTGGCTGGTGATCAGGGCTGATCTGTGAGGCAATCGCACCTGCCTTGGCTGGCCAGGTTCCAACCACTCACCGGCCCTACCTGCCCCCCTCCCGCCACCGCCAGTTGCCTCCCTCTGTGGGGCAACCAACAGGATAATTAGGGGGTCCCTGCTCACACACATCTTGGCTGGCCTGGGGCCTGCAGGGGGAAGCTCCTACATTGAGCATCTTCCCCCCTGTGCATAGCAACCTGTTGTTCAGTATGTCATTCTGATGTTTGGTCAATTTGCATATTAGGCTTTTATTATATAGGATAATCCCACTCACTGAGAACTTGGTTGACTCTTTTAGAAGACCCCTCCCAAAAGGAAACTGTTTCAAATGAATCCTATAAAATGATAAGAGATATGTAGCTATGCCCACAAATACTTGTACCTTGACTTCACTGATGAGCAGCTTTTGGTTTACTCACTGTACAAAACAAAACCTGGTATCTGGGAAGAGGTCATTTCTGTTGGGAAGGGGCATTAATGCAGCAGTCATAATTTCTGAGATGTTAATAAAAACTAAAAAAATAAAATACTTTTCTTAGTAAGAAAAAATTTGCTTTGGTTATATAATATTGCAATTTCTATGATTTTTTTTCTGATTGCTAACGTTACTTTAAAAAAAAAAAACTAATTCACTTATGCATCAGTCTCTTAGCCACTGTCCTTTAAAGGGAAACTTATTTAAAATAGTATTATCTATCCATTAGTTTCAATTAAGATTCACAAATGTGAAATGAATTACCTTATGCAAATTAGAACAAAGAATTGGAATGACATTGGGTTTTATTAGCAAAAAAATTAAACATTGAAAACCTTAGGATACCAGAAATGTCAATGTTAATTTAATTCGTGTAGAAACATGCATTAGTCTGTTCTTAGAAAATTCCTCTGAATTCCCATTTAAAATTCAGCTCTTTCTCTCTTAGTGAGATATCTCTCAAAGAACTTGCTCAGAAGCCACCAAGGCAATACCTTTTACAAAAGCATGTTATTTGTGTTGCTAGCAAATACTTGACAAAGTAAGCAAATACTTCAATCCTTTCTAATTAAATACTATTTTCTTATTCAGAAAGGTCCATTTAATTGCCACAATACATGTGATTTTCATTCTGAATGTTATGGAACCAAAAATCAAAAGAAATTTTCCAACTTGAAACCCTTAGCCTAATAATCTGCTAGGTATTTCTCAAAGGTAAACAGGATTACAATTTTTTTGTGTTAGTAGCTCCTAAGAATCTCATTTGAATTTTATATTTGTGTTTAACGGAATCACCACAATGTGATCAATTATTTCTCCCTCTTGTAACATATGACCAGAAGGCAGTTCATGTAGACAAACAACTAGGCTTAGTTTTCAGTGGAAGGAATTGCTTTATTATATATATTTTTCAAATATTATGAAGTAAGCAAGGAAGACAACACTATCTTCAAATCCAGTATAAAGTAGGAATTGAATAAATTTCTAAAATAATTTGATGTGGCATCAGCGTGCCTCAAATGGAAACAATATGATCAGTCTGTCTTTACTCCTAACATCCTTATTACTAAACTACAATAATAAATAAATCGTTGACAATAGGTGACAGCTCAGTATTTTATGTCTCATTAGTGCCACCTACTGAGTGCTGGTCACATTTCAGAAAGGAACTTGCTATGTTACACCCAAAAAGAACTTGGTGGAAGTAACAAAAGGATGACAATAGAATTATTATACCTCCAGCATTTTCTTTTCATCCAAGCCGTTTAAGAATAGGTTCAGTAGCCAAAGCAATGAATGTCAGGAAAGAATAAGCTTTAAATTTCATTCATATAAGCGTGATACTTAATTTCATTAAAATAGGCTTTAGCTTGAATAAAGCAAATATTAAACCATAGCTACCTTAACTATATTACATATTTATAATAACAACCATATAAAATAATGCATGTGAAAAATATTTAGTAACCACAAAGAATTTAAAAATGTAAAACATTTTATGTGATGTAACCCATAATGAAGTGACATTTTCAGCTTATTTAATTTTTTCCAAATGCTACAACTGAATTTTTTATCCAAGCTAGGCTGTTACTCTAGGTTTAATTGATCTAGGCATTTTAAAAAGCTTAAATATTTCATTTCACTGGAAAGAGACTTCCCACATTTGGTAGTTTAGAACGGCTTTGTTGGTAAATTTTCATTTCTGACAAAAATAAAGGAGTTATTTCTATAGCTTAAAGTCACTTATTTTTCACTTATAAAGATGCATTGACTCATACACACCAAACATGACCTATTAAAAGCTAGTAATTCAAACTTCTGATTTTGGTGAAATTATTCAACAGACATGAAGTACATGAAGAACTTAATATGGTTAAGTATCAAGGTCACTGACATTCAACTGTTGGTGTTTTATAAAACAGAATGATTCTATATAAGAAAAGTTCTTATAAACTTTAGCTCTTTCACTACCTTTATGTAGACCTTGTCTGAAGTAATCTACACTAATAAAAGAGAAAAATGCTAATTGACTATACCTTTGCTACACCTATAGCCAATCAGAGCAAGTATGCAAATTAACCCAACAAAGATTGTGGTTCATTTGCATATGCTGAGGGAGGGAGGAGTGAAGAGTGAAGACAGCTTAGAAGGAAGAGGGTGGAAAAGCAGACAGCAAGGTGGCTGCCCAAGGGAAAGCGTGGGTGGGATGGGGCAGGGCGGGCAGGCAGCCACTTGCAGGTATCTTCCTGCAAACGGGTTCCTAGTATAATAATAATGAATAATAAAACAGCATAACATTATAATTAAGCATAAAGTAAAAATAAAATAATTCCATATATCTGATTAAAGACATTTATCACACTCATTTTTTCCTACCATATTCCTAATGCAGATACAACACTGAGGAATCAAACAATGCTCACATTGCATATTTTCTTATCTGTAGTCTCCAACTGTATAACAAGCAGCTTACAATTTTGAAACATCTAAATACCTGTAAACATTTAAATATTTATCATTTTTGCCTGGATTTTCAATTTTGCCCAAATGTTTCCTTTCCACAGAAAGATTTTGATATATTGTAAATAAAAGCCTAGCCAAAATATCAAAGTCAATTTCATTGTGCACATGCAAGTACATTAATGTTTAACAGACATTTCCCTTTTCCCAGTTCCCTTCTACATTCAGATTTTCCTGGCTGCTCCTCCAAATCCCCCAAAGGTCTCTCAGCATATAGAGAGGCCAATTATGAAATAGGAAAAGCTCCCCTCAGAGCTGATATATGCTGTTACAAAGTGTTCTAGAAAGGTTAAAAGACTGATAGGAATTGGGTCCACTGAATATAACCTGCAGCTATGTTGCCAGGGAAAACAAGAATTTGAATGAGTCTGGGTTAAAAAATAAATTACCTTATTGCCTTGAAGGCAGTCTCCACGGGTCACGGCTAAAGCCTTTTACTTTGGTGTTGTATGGAGAATCATCTCTATTGCCTCCCACCCCCAAACCCCAGATAACTAGGTGGTTTTGACATTTTTGTGGTCAGTGACCTGATAATTTTTCACAAATTGTCTTTCAGAAAATGGAAAGTGTTCTCATTACTTGAATGGGGATAATTGATCATGTTAACAAATGCCTTTCTCAAAATTCATCATAATCTTAAGTCAAGGTCAGGGTATTAATAAGACTATTACCTTCCTCATATTTATTGTCTCTCTGGGTTCATACGTACATATGTGTCTAGCTAGTGTCAACAGCAGATAAAAAAGCATCACAGTTTAAGAAATGTAGTTGTGCTAATATTTATTTAAGAGGTACTAGCCTGATAATGATCATCAGTAAAAATTTTAATCAAAGAATGAATTGTGTCTACAAATGTTACATTTCCATATCAAAAATCTCAATTCAGTGAAAAACAGCAGCCTAACCTTGAAACTAAGGGTGCAGCATAGGACATAATAATTGTAAAGGTCAGCCGAAACCGGTTTGGCTCAGTGGTAGAGCGTCAGTCTGCGGACTGAAAGGTCCCAGGTTCGATTCTGGTCAGGGGCATGTACATTGGTTGTGGGCACATCCCCGGTAGGGGGTGTGCAAGAGGCAGCTGGTCGATGTTTCTAGCTCTCTATTTCTCTCCCTTCCTTTCTGCAAAAAAATCAATAAAATATATATTTTTTTAAATAATTGTAAAGGTCAGTACTACTTATTGACTGGTGTGTATATGTCAAATATCCAACTAAACAGTTTACATTCATTATCTCATGACATATTTTTACCAACACCATGAACTCCATATTATTATCCCTATTTATAAGGGATAAAACTAAATCTAGAGAGGTAAAGCAATATATCCAGGGTCACCCAGCTAGACAGTGATAAAAAGGGAACTAAAGTCTAGTGAATCTCCATTTGCTAATCCTTGCATATGCAAGGTTTAAGATTTCCTGGGGTTTTTTGCTTGTTTTTGTATTCATATATAAGTGAAATCCTTAGTATTTGTCTTTCTCTGGCAGATTTATTTCACTTAACATAATACTATCTAGATAAATCCATGCTATCACAAAAGGTAAGATTTCCTTTTTTATGGCCAAGTAGTATAATGTACCACAACTTTTTTTTTTTATCCATTCATGTAAAAAAAAGAGTTCCTTTTTTCTAATTCACTTGAAGTCAGTCTGTTCACTAAGCTGTGTCCCTGGGGACTGCTGGCTCAAATGGAGTGAGCTGTTCCAATTTATACAAAGACCTCAAGTGGTCTAGTATTAAGCCCTGCGTGTTGCCAAATGTTCTAAAAATTCAGGCAGAAAAGTTTGCTAGTAGCTCAGTTTATTAGGAGTGGGATCGTAGACATTAAAAAATTAAATTTAGTCTTAACAACAAATAGGATTTTAATGGGGAATATTAAGAGTACAGTATGTGGGTGGGTTGAGTAGGGTCTTTTGGAAAATTCAAAGGATCCATTTGTTGAAAAAAATAAGGCACATTTAAGGTATACAAGGTAGTCTGAAGTGGCTGAAGAATAGATTTTTCTAGAAAGATCCAAGATCCCAATGAAAGACAACCTGTAGAATACTCAAAATGCTAAATTAAGGTTTATAGTCTACGGTTATTAAGATTTAGAGAGCAATAAAGAATTTTTGAGGGAAACAATAAAGCCAAATATAAAATGATTATATATTGGGTGCAAAACTTTTTGTGCAGGTAACATGGCAATAAGAAAACAATTGAGACAAATTATTATACCAGACCTGAACCACACTAGTATAGAAGTAGTGGAAGTGAAGAGGGGGGATAATATATACTAAAAATTCAGTTTTGTTCTGTCTTCCTGTGAGCATTAGTTTTTGTGTTTTTTAAAACTTATTGGCTCTAATATATATCCATGTAGATATCAAGTTAAACACTAAAATCTTTTGGAATTTGACATAGGGATAATGGTCACAAAAATTTATTTAAGGGTCTTGAATTACGATTTAGTAGAATTATTAAATCAAAGAATGAACTTTAATATCAAATTTCCTCTTCTTTATTTCTGTAATCCTCACCTGAAGATATTTTTTTATTGATTTTAGAGCACATGTGTCAAACACAAGGCCCGCGGGCCAAATCGGTCCCACCAGGCTTTGCAATGTGGCCCGCACCGCGCTGTCATCACTGCACTCCGCTGCGTTTCCATCACAATGACAGTTTATGACTGTTCAGTAAACCATTCGGCCCGCGATTTAGGCTGGATTTTAGATTTTGGCCCCTTCTCTGATTGAGTTCGACACCCCTATTTTAGAGAGAGGATGGGAGAGTGAGAGAGAAAAAGAAACACTGATGTGTTGCTTCCTATACACACCTCAACCGAGGACCAAAACCACAATCGGTATACAGAACAACACTCCAACTAACTGAGCCATATGGTCCAAGGCTGCATCCTCATAGCTCCACAAAAAGATACACCTACTCAAACATATATACCCACACCTACACAAAAACATATCTTCAACCTACAATTACTACAATTATTCTAGCTGGACATAGAATACTTGGCTCTAAGTGGATGTTTGAGTTATTAAAATCTGTGTACACATATTAATGTCTTCAAACAGTTCAATTTTTAGAGCCATTTATGGACTCACCCTTAAACCATACTGCCACTAATAGTCTTGAAACCCTGGTAGGTTTTGAGTAGATACTAAAAGCCTAATGCTTTTGCATTCTGACCTATCAGGAATCAGTGGAAGGTCGCTCTATATCATATCTGTAATATCAGCTGATTCTAAATTACTCCAGCTAGCAACTCAAGGGAATTTATTCTAGCAAGGTTTTGCTATTTTCAAGATCTGTGTCATCTGATGATTGATTAGCAATTTCCAACCATGTATTATTTAGACATTTTTAAATTTTCTTAGCCATTCACAAAGTTCCATTCATAAGTCAGTGTTACATAATTTTAACAGGCCTATAGCATAAAATCACCCTTTAGATTATTATTACTGTAAATTTTATCCACTGTTATCTAAATAACCCCATAATCACTACCTTTGTTGTTAGCACAATTGCTTTTAACAAATTATTAACTTCTAATATCATGATTAATAGTATTAGAAACCTATCACCTCACCCAAAATAAGTTAGGAAGTTCTATATCCATTTTTATAAACTTTCAGCACATAAATTCACCTTAAGTATTTTAATTTAAATAACATAAATGCTGGGATTGCTTTCCATTCATTGTAGTATACAAGAACGCTTGTGATGATAAAGTCACTAAAGGTCACTAGACATTCACAAGACCTTTCTTTATACCTTGAAAACTATATAACTTTAACATATAAAGCTGAAAAAGTAATTTCATTTGAAATTATTAGAGGATATGTGACAGTTTTAGTTCATATGATTCATAAAATTCAAATAATTATAGTCAGTAGAATATTAATATAATCATCTCACATATGGTTTCATAGTTCACCAGCTCTAGTACATTTGCATCCCAAGATCTATCAATATATTAACATTTTAAAGATAAATTAGCACATCTTAATACTTAGTAAGTAGAAATTCATAGAAAAATGCACATTAAATTTTCCTTGTAAAAGGGAGCAAAGGTGATTTTATATTGGGTGTTTATTACAGGGGAATACATTAATCAGCTTTCAAAAGCTAAATTTGTCTCAAGCTGATTATTATTCAAAGCAATGAATTTTCTCTGGTAACATGTCACAAAGGAAATAAGGAACAGAAGTTCTAATGAAAGCCCAACAATTTAGCATAGAGTTTTAATTCAGTAATCTGGAGTTCATCACATATAAGACTAATTATATACACTAAAGTTTGATTCTACAAGCATTTCATAATTCAAATGAATGCTCTGTGTATATAATACAAAATATGATTCAACATATACTGAAATTAAGAAACAGTATATTTCTGTGTAAAACATAAATCATCATTAATTTTCCCCACACTAAGGCATGCAACAAAAACATTAATACTTTCTCATTATGTCCAACATTGAAAAATGATAACAAATTGATGACTTACAGAACTTACATTGATGAAAATTGGGGTGAAGTCAGGAATAAGCACTGACAAAGGAACAGTATTAAGCCTGAGCTTCTGAGTTTAACTCAATAGCAAATAATTTCACAGAAATCATTGACTGTCAGATGTTTGGTACTTACAGTTCCAGGTACTATGTTAAATACTTAAAATAACCCATCTCATTTAATCCTAATAGCAGCCCTATGAGGTGGGTATTATTATTTTTGTTACAGATGGGAAACTTAAGTCCAGAGACTAAAAACAGAAATGCATCCAATTTCATACAACTGATAACTTAATAACAGAAATTGAAAGGAAAGTTGTCAGATGTCTTCATTGTAAGAACTATCTAAAATCTACACAGTCTGACTTATTACTACTGATCACATACTACTTAATCCTTGAACAGAACTCTGTTAACATATTAATTTTAAGTATAAAGTCAGATGTACTTTATAATATTACAAATATTATAAAATTGATATAACATTTATTCAGGGGTCAGACAATTTTAACTCTTCAGAATTGTTGAGAAACATGAAACCAGTTTGAAAGGATGTTTGTTCTGGTAGATATGAAGTAAAGAGGACTGGATGTTCTTTTCTGCTTCCTGCTTTAAACAATTATAAAACTGAATCCAAAAAAGTAACAATCATTCTAAAATATAAGACAGCTATCAGAAGAGTTGTGAAATTATTTACAGATTATAGAATTCTGTCTATTCCTTTTGGTGCAATAGAAGACAAGCAGGACTGTAATCACTGAGAAGAGGAAAACAGACCAGGCCAGTCCTGACTGCATTGAGTTTATGACCTACAGGCAGCTTTCAGAAAGGCCAGCTTTAAGAGGCCACACACTGCTCAGGTAGTGGAAACCCTAATTGAAGCACCAGAGATCACTGTTTAAGGAGGCAGAGATGGATAGAATTGGAAGGATGGAGTACTACAGAAATGGGAGCCAAACTGAGAGAACTCCAGAAGTCCGCAGGAATCCACTTGAGGCTCTGCCTATGTACTGACCAGCGCATATCTGAGGAAAAGATCCATTGTGTGAGAAAGAAACACCCATAAAGATTTGAAATATAAACTGGGCTGAGAATAGTTCTGCCTACACAGCCAGAGTGGGAAGACCTTGCCATGCAATGTTCATCCTTTAGAATACTCAGTAGCACGTTACTTTAGTTGTGAGCCTAAATTTGCGCTGTACCACAACCTAATCTAAACCTATCTGAGCCATGCTTAAATCAAGCCTCAGAGGTATCCTACTGATTCCAGTAACGTATCTGCACACCAGAGCAAATTTTAACACTATTAACAGGAAAACAATAAAATACAGTAACCAACAAAATGTCAGGCATTCAGTTAAAAATTACCAGGTTAAAAAAACACACATACAGAAATATAAAACCCATAATGAAGAGAAAATAGTCATTATAAATGGACACAAAATAAGATAGAAATGATGGAACTAGGGTAGAGGAAAATATTAATATTCTGATTTGAAAAATGAAAATTTAAAAAAATATATAATCAAATTCAACATCTAGAAATAGGTTGGCTCTAGAAAGTCTGGCAAAATTTTCCTTGTAAGGAAAGATAGTAAGTATCTCAAGGTTAAGGGTCATATGACCTCCACTGCAACTATTCAACTCTCCAACAAAAGCAACTATAGACAATATCTGAATAATTCAATAAGTGGTGTCTTACAAATGGTGTGTCTGAATCTTGAGCAATAGTACCCTGAATCTTGATCTAGAGGTTAATATGTCAGAAATAAAAAGTGTTCTAAATAGAGTTAACTTCCAATGAAATCCTGTATAAAAATCAGTGGAAGTAGCATAATAACTATTCGCAATGAAACATAATGATTAAAAAAAAGCGTTTATAGATAAGATCAGGTACATTTGGGACCACATCAAGCAATCTAACATATATGATTTGGAGTCCCAGAATTAAAAAAAAAAAAAAAGGAGGGGGGGGGGACAGAACTAATATTTGAAGAAATAATGGTTGATATTTCCTCTAGAATTTGTTGCAAACAAATTCACAGATTCAGAAAGCTCAACAAATTCCAAGCAGGTGAAAAAACTGAGGCTTGGCTTGGAGTTGTTAGGTTATTTTCCGGAGGCATTTTCATAACAAGCCATGATTCAAATCTGTTTGATGATTTGGAACCGAAGTTTTTACTTATTTGTTATATTTCCTTTCAAGCTTGATGGTATGAGTCTAGTCTTCACTACAAGAGGGAAAATCATGTTTATTGAGAAACCAGCTATATATTAGGTGCTGTGCTAGATGTTATAGCATGTATTATCTTATTCAATTATAATATCTCTATTATCGAAAGATAAGAATAATTTCCCCCATTTTAGAGATGGTAAAGTTTAAAGTCACAGAGTTAACACAGAATGCTTAGAAAAAACAACCAGTAATGGTAGAAAAAGACAGGTAGCATAAGCCTCAGGTCTTCTGGGTTTACAGACTGTCTTCTCCTATAAAACTTGGCTATATGGATAGAGTACTTGAAAAAGAAATAAGGCATGCATTATTTAAGTAGAAATCATGTAGTTTAGAAACATTTGAAATAGAAACCTACTGATAAAGGAGGAAATGAGGCCTTTGATTTTAGCATTAGTTCAAGCAATCACTGGCAAAACACAAATTACAGACAATAAATTTCAGAGCTAGTACACTAGCTCCCGGTATGGCTGTAATACTTAGAACCATAAAACCATAGAGTTGTGAAATTATTTACAGATTGCAGAATTCTGTCTATTCCTTTTGGAGCAATGGAAATGCAACCCAGTAGATTGTATCATTTACCTAAAATAGCATCATTGGTTATTGACCCTCTCTTCTAAGCCGCCCCCAATTTCATTCCAGAAAATATAAATTATTCATGCAGAAAGACAAACCCAATTTTGGCAGGTCAGAGATTTCAATGAGATGTGAATTGGTTCAGGATTGTGATGTATGAATTGAGGCAGCTTTCCAGATTGCCTTATCTCAACTGTCCTTCTGTGAAACATACTATTTTGACTATCTAAATTGACCTCTATTCCATCCCATTCAACATTTATCGGCTATTTTATTAAGAAGAATGTAAAGTAACAAAATGCAAAATTCTGAAAATCAAAGGATGTTAAAAAGGATACTTATAGAGAGGTCATTTTCGCCCATTTTGCCACATGTAAAATAATCTAAAATAGTTTGTGACTGTACTCTAAAGGATAAAATGTAAATACTTTAAGCAAATTATCAAAAACATAAATGTCAACCATATGCATACAAAGTACATTCATAGATTCAAGTACACATGCTGTTCTGAAAGCCCCATAAAGACAGGGGCTGCATTATTCTCACACATTCCCAATACCTTGGATAGCAGCTGGGCGGCTGGTGGCTCTGGGTGCTCAATATTTACTGCGTGAATGAAAAAAATGAGTAAAAAAGGTGGAAACCGGTTTGGCTCAGTGGTAGAGCGTCGGTCTGTGGACTGAAAGGTCCCAGTTTCGATTCTGGTTAAGGGCATGTACGTTGGCTGCGGGCACATCCCCGGATAGGGGATGTGCAGGAGGCAGCTGGTCGATGTTTCTCTCTCATCGACGTTTCTGGTTCTCTATCTCTCTCCCTTCCTCGCTGTAAAAAATCAATAAAATATATTATAAAAAAAAAAAAAAAAAAAGAAAGAAAAAAATGAGTAAAAAAGCACAAACATTTGGAAAAGCATAGATCTAAAGCAATATATGTAACTAGATTTTAAAGTATTAATTAGAGAAAATCATAAATTACAATAATAAATAACATGTATAGATTGATTGTCATGTATTAGCCATCATGGGTAGTGTTTTCTATACTTTTATTTCAGTCAATGCTGTCTTGGGTTCTGCATGAAGTTAGAAGTCTATCCCCTTTCAGAATTAGACCAAACAAACCTTAAATATTTTTAATCTTAGAAATTTTAGGACCCCAAGAATATATATTCAAAGACTATATGTGACTTTCAGGGTGTAGAGTAGTACTGGAAGATAGTGGTGATCAAGAAATGTCAGCAATGTGTGTGTGTGTGCGTGTGTGTGTTCATCATAGAAGTGGCAGATCTGAGCTTGTCTTTATTCCTCTATCTGAAGTAAAAGCTTTTAGCAAATTTGAGCAAGCAAGCTGATGTGGTTTCCTTAAATGTTAGTCTTTTATTCAGGAAATTTCTGGAGATATAATGGTCATTTTTTAAATTTTTAGGGCTGGGAAAACAGAAGTAATTTTAATGATTAAATTTTCTCAAAATACCCCCAGATTTAGATCCACTAGTCTATACTGGACAGAAGTGCATGTATTGGCAACTTAATAGTCTCTAAAGGAAGGACTCGCCCTACCAAAAATAGATAGACATTGTAAAAAGACATCAAATATTTGTTCTCTGATAAACATGAAGGTTCTTTACATTGGAGAAGTAGTATTCTTGCTTGCTTAAAAAAATTACTTTTTTAATTTTCTGTAATCTATACAAAAAGGGAAATTAATAGAAAATAATAGATAGCTCACTCCTGGCTAGTGTTGCTCAGTGGTTGAACATTGACTTATGAACCAGGAGGTAATGGTTTGATTCCCATTTGGGGTACATGCCTGGGTTGTGAGCTCAATCTGGGTAGGAGGTGTGCATGAGACAGCTGATCAATGATTCTCTTTCATCATTGATATTTCTATCTCTCTGTCCCTCTCCCCTTCTCTCTGAAGTAAATAAAAAATATATTTTAACAAAATAATAGATGGCTTAGGCAGAATGTTCTCCCAAATGCTTTAATAATTCTCATACAACAACCCTATGAGGTAAATACTAGTGTCATCCCCCATTGAAGAAACAGAGATGGTCAATATTTTTGAGATCCCAAATCAAGCCAAATGTTAAACCAGGTTCAAACATAGTTTCTATGACTCTTGAGCCCATGTTTTCCTTTTCCTTCACACTGACTCCATATGAGAAAGAAACGTGCTGAATTCATTTCTGGGAAGTCCTTCATGCTTCTCAAGAGATTCCCTGGCACATAGGATATGCAGTTAGTTCTCTGTTTGGCCTTTCCTCTTCAGTTGAGATCTGGCCAGGAGCATGGGATAAGGGCCAAGCTCTGCAGCCCTCTCCAGATGCTGTACACCCCAATAAACCCCTAAGCTCTTCACAGAAGAAAGTCTGAGCTTATTTCCTCCTAACTCCCCATGTTTTAGGGCTCCAGAAATCAACCTAACAATATTCTCATGTGCACTATAGCCTACCAGTTAGCAACAAGCAACTCGGTCACTATCTGTCACTACTCAGTTTTGCCGCTTACTAATTGTAACTTTGAATACACTACTTAAACACTCTAAACTTTGTTTGCAAAATACTGTGAGAGTGTATGCTTCGTGGAGTTGTAAAAATTCAGGGATATAATTTTTTTTAAAACACTAGTTAGCAATACAGGCCATTTAATAAGCATAATGCATTTACAGATTAGCTTGTTTTTATTTCTTTCCCCACCTGCTCTAGTGGAGTAGAGTAGACTAGAGAGCAGCTCTCAGGGAATAATACTGTGCCATATTCATGGAACATTCCCCTCCTTCCAGAGTAGGAAGAACTATCAATATCATCCTCCAAAAGATTTCAGAATTGTTACAAACTAGTGACACCAGTGTGCCTCCTGCTCTTTCATTTTTGGAGTATAATTCTCTACTGAAGTCATCCTACCCCTCTGTCACCATGGTACATTGATCTTGTGCGGAAGATAACTTTTCCTTTTGTTTCATTAGACTTTGGATGGCAAGGAGCCATATCTGAGTCATATCCAGATTTGAACGTGATACAAATCACAAAATCCTGAACTTCAGCCCAGGGATGAGGGCAAAGAAATTGTGGGAGTGACATGAATATATGTGATCAGAGGGCACACTGTGATGAAATATAAAATTAGCTACAATCCCTGAAGCAATGCAATTGTATAAAAGGCAGAAGCTATTTCTTAAATCTGAGTTGGTGCTAACTTGCTCTGCCTAATGTAATAGCAGACAGGAAGCAAGCAGAGGATGAAATGATGCATGCACATTAGAGACTGCCCTCTTTTTCTGCTTTTAGGCCTCGCAGCTGTTCACATGTAAAGGAGCCCAGGTTATTATCCTAATGAACAGCTCTACCAATTGCCATACCTGTGAAGCCAGCTTCACTATTAATTGCTATCTTCCATGGTGAGTTTACTTTACGTCTGGAAGATAAAACGGGGCATGTGTCATTTTATTTCGCAGCACTTTTCCCCTCAGGAACAAGTTGTCCACAAAGGTCTTCGGTTCTGTTCTACTCCTCTCATGCCTAAATCTTACAGAGTCAGGGGGGCATTCCATGAAGCAAAGGAAGCCATGATTTGGCACTGACCAGGCGTGCATGGCATCTAAGAATAACACTTTCCCAAAGAGACGAGACATATCTCTCCTCCAACCTAACCTTTATGGTAATAAGAGTGTAGTCAGGTGATATCTGCCATATCCCTTTGTCTTACAACTCAGTTAGATGATCCTATATAATAAAAGGCTAATATGCAAATTGACCGAACGGCAGAACTACCAGTTGCTATGATGTGCACTGACCACCAGGGGGCAGGCGCCAATGCAGGAGCTGCCCCATGGTGGTCAGTGCACTCCCACAGGGGGAGCATTGCTCAGCCAGAAGAGAGGCTCACAGCTGGCGAGTGCAGTGGCAGTGGCGGGAGCCTCTCCTGCCTCTGCTGCAGGCAGATGGTAAGGAGCAAGGGGTCCTGACTGTGAGAACCCGGGACTGCAAGAGGGATGTTTAACTGCCGGCTTAGACCCTATCCCTGAGGGGTCCTGGACTATGAGATAGTGCAGGCTGGGCTGAGGGAAACCCAGTACATGGATCTTGTGCATCGGGATTCTAGTGCTGGTATCATTTATTGGGTCCTTCATAGTTACCAACAATGAAAATGATACTGCATTTTTCTCTTCTACACATGCAATTATGGTTCAAGTTTATATTGTTTATCTCTGGAAGAACACAGGAAGACTGATGTGTGTTTTTTTTTTTTACATGTCTGACATTGGTATATATTTGACTAAACAAAAAAATTCATTACTGTACAATGGTAGAAGTCAAACAGAATTCCTCCCATGCAAATGTTTGTTGTGACTTTTAGGAACCCCTTTGATTAAATCAACACATAGCAAACCTCTAATTTTGTTTCTGAGAAGAGGACAAATACTCAAACTCTCTTATCCAACAGCTCTGAAAGATCATTAAGTTGTTCTTTTTTATTTTTTCCTTTCCAAGACAACAAGGCCAATGTCCCTTGCCCATTGGTGACAGTTACATATGTTATGCAGTCATTTTTCCACTAGGTGAAGAGAGCAATGACGTTTTCTGTAATCACAACTTCACAGATCACAAACAAAACAAAGATGAGAAAGGCAGGCGAGGAAAACAGATTTTCCCACCACTGGCTGTATGATAGTTTGGGTAGATGAAAGATATTAAGCAGACATATCAATCCGAAGGCAACTACTTGTCTATCTTGGTCCCTGCTGACCATCAGCACCCATAACAATGTCTAGCAAATTATGTATATCTGCTGAAAGACAAAAGAAGGGGGATTATTTATATGATTTGTGCTAGATCCTGGTCTCATCCTGGTTAGCAGTACCCTATCCTTTTCCCCAGAACAGAGCTGTAACTTTAGATTTTGCCATAATTATGGTAAGCATTCAGCCAAAAGGAAAATATAGCAATACATCAGTAATAGTTAATAAAGTAATAACTATCATAGCTTCCCAGAAATCAGGTCTATTCCATGGAAGAAAACAAAAAGGAATCAAGAATATTTCTTTGTACTTGTTTAGACACATGTACATGGAAGCCAAATAATGATAATAATAGGTCATGATATATTTTTTAGAAAACTATAAGCCACAGTTCACTGATTTACACATGGGCAACTTCTCAATACAATTGAGAAGTATTAAATGCTTGGGGCCTTTATCAGTCTGGCTTCCTGCTTTGCTGGCACTCCTGTCAGGCTGGCTGTGCTGACAGTGTAAATCAAGGCATTATTAGCTTGACCACTTGCCCTAGGCTTTTGTTTCTTTGTTTTGGGACAGATAGGAAATTTGCCTGGGGCCCCAGAGATTGGGGGGGAGGGGGGGGCGGGGAGAGACAGAAAAAAAGGAGGAGGAGGAGAAAGAAATGCACAGTGGTAAGTGATTTCTGCTGTAAAAGTTGTGACACATTAGTTTGATTCTGGCAGAAAACTGGCAATGTGGGTCAAGAATTAACCTAGAAGGATAACATCTTCTGAGACATGTCTCTAAATTACATCAAAAACTTCTATGAAGGTTGTGTAAGTATTATACATTTTTTTTTAACTGTATGAGTCCAGTCTGTGTGTTTTAACATGATTCTTGTAAGCATTGATGAATAATAAGTTCCTCTATATATGGAGAGTAATATAAAGGTTAACCATATACTTAAAAATATTCTGAATTTAAAACTATAATTAGGATATTTGAGGAAGTACTTTTAGCTGTTTGTTTTAAAGTAGCCCACTCTCTTGCAATTCAATAAAGAAATAGGAAATAGACTGTAATGAGAACTACATAAACATTATTTGGTTGTTAAGATAGTGCATGAGTTTATTATTGAACTTATTATTTACTTTTCCAAAAGAGGTCCTAGACATTCTAACATTTTCTTAATTTTATTACAAAAGAATTAGGAATATTAGGAATATAAATTGAATTTTAAGCTTTTTAAGTATTTCCAAAACTATACATTTGATTAGTAACATGTCACTGTTGCCCTTCATATTTTCAGTATGAAAAGAGGTGAAATCTCATAATACAGGATTTGCATTGAGCTTGATGATCTTTAAGGTTCTTTTTTGCCTCAATACTTTATGAATCTTAAATTTTTAAAAATGTGACAATGAAAAAAACTTTAAAATATCCTCCTCTAATGTTTGTTTTCAAAAGATTTTTTTCCTGCCGAAATTGGTTTGGCTCAGTGGATAGAGCATGGGCCTGCGGACCGAAAGGTCCCGGGTTCGATTCTGGTCAAGGGCGTGTACCTTGGTTGCGGGCACATCCCCAATAGGGGATGTGCAAGAGGCAGCTGATCAATGATTCTCTCTCATCAATGTTTCTAACTCTCTATCCCTCTCTCTTCCTCTCTGTAAAAATTCAATAAAAAATATTTTTTTTTAAAAAGATTTTTTTTCTCCTAAAATTATAATAGGTGAAGCCTCCAACTGTGATTGGTCAATTCCACACCCTTTTCTTTGGATCCATCCGGATGTTCTTTCTTGGGGTGTTAGGCTTTTCAGTCTACGGGAATGAGGCTTTGCACTTCAGCTGTGATCCTGACAGGAGGGAAATAAACCTCTTTTGTTACAATCAGTTCAGGCCAATCACTCCACAAGTAAGTTTTTCTGTGTGCCCATATGTCTTACTCTATACCAGATAAAATTGTTGTCTTCTTAATGAAAATTAATGCCATAATGAAATTAAAAATACCTTAATATGTATAATTTACTAGAATTATTACTATTTTTAACCAGCTGTTTATTTCAGGTAAATTAATTTGAGTTGATTGACAGTTTCTTCCAACATTTTATTACCTACCGATGTTAAAATTATACTCCAGACCTGTAATTTGAAAATGAAAATTACATAGCTACTAAAATAAAATATTTCAACTTTATTAGGTAATTGGTAGGTGATGATAGATAGTATAATATGACTACATTTTCACAAATTAACTTATTAATTAAAAGAGACATGTTCTTCATTACTACCTTCATTATATTATTTTTATTGTTTATAAGACTTATGAAACGTGGAATTCTTAAGTTAGTCACTCTTGATAATCAATGAATTTTTAAAGTATATTTTGGTTATGTGTTGATTGATTTGAAAAGATATTTCTGACATACTTTAGGTGTTTTGGGCATTACAACTAGTGATTGTCCTGGTTCCTAGTGCTACTTTCCATCTTTATGCTGCATTTAAAGACATCAGTCAAGAATGCATTCTTCAAAAGCCCATCTACACTGTGGTTTATATCGTCTCTGTTTTAGTAAGAATCAGTCTTGAGGTGACTTCATTTTGGCTTCAGATTCACCTCTTTGGTTTCCAAGTCACGCCTCTCTACCTGTGTGATGCTGGATCTCTGGGGGAAAAGTTTACTATGATAAAATGCATGGTGCCAGATCACTTTGAGAAGACCATCTTTCTCATTGCAATGTACACATTTACTGGAATTACCATGGTATTATGTGTTGCTGAGGTTTTTGAGATCATATTTAGAAGACTATGCTTTCTAAGTAAGCAGTGACCCAGAGGTTGCTTAATTGCTATCATACCACAGTTATTTATCAATCATTGTAATTATTTTTACTTTATTCAGTGAGTACCTTAATATCAAACATAAATATTTATTCTTTCAATATACCTCAGTGTGTCCAAAATTTATGTTTAATATAAATATAATGTTAACTTCTAAGGCAGAAATTCCTGAACAAATATTTCAGTTTATTTTAATTTTGTCAAGCATTAGAAAATATACATAGAACTAATGTTAACTTGTTTACTCTGTACTTTTACACAATGGAATACTATGCAGCTGTAAACAAGATGGATCTCTTACCCTTTAGGACAGCATGGAGGGATCTGGAGAGTATTATAATAAGCAAAATAAGACAGTCAGAGAAAGACAAATATCATATGATCTCACTCTTATGTGGAATCTAATGATCAAAATAAACTGATGAATAAAATAGATCCAGAGACATAGAAGTATGGAACAGTCTGTCAAATCTCAGAGGGAAGGTGGGGCAGGGCATGAGGGGTGGAGAGAGATCAAGAGGAAACTTATAAGTATACTAAAGGCCTGGTGCATGAATTTGTGCACCAGCGGGGTCCCTCAGCCTGGCTTGCAGGATCAGCCCAAACCTGCTCTCCAACATCCCCTGAGGGGTTCCAAATCGCAAAAGTATGCAGGCGAGGCCGAGGGACCCCACCAATACATAATCAGGACTGGGATAAACCTGGGAGGCTGGCCAGCCAGGGAGGGACTGTGGTAGGGCTCCAGGGCATGTCCAGCCCATCTATCTCAGTCCCGATTGGCTGGACCCCATCAGCAAGCTCACCTACCAGTTGGAGCGTCTCCCCCCTGGTGGTCAGTGCACATTATAGTGATAGGTCGATGGTCAATTTTCTTCCCCATGGTGGTCAGTGCATGTCATAGGGAGAGTTTGAGCAGCCTTATCATATCATTAGCATATTATGCTTTGATTGGTTGAATGGCCAACCAGAAGGCCAGACACTTAGCATATTAGGCTTTTGTTATATAGGATATGCATAGCCCATGGACACAGACAATAGTGCAGTGAAGACCTGGGGAGGGGGTCAATGAGGAACAAAGGGGAGACATTTGTAATACTTTCAACAATAAAGATACATTTAACAAATAGTACTTTTATAGAGTTCTCTGACTTACAATATCTTCATAGATCACAGTACTTTGTGGATAGAGAAACTTTTATTATCCCTTTTACACAGAGTGAAAAATTTTGGCTCAAGGAGGTTAATATATGGGCCCAAATTCACACAATCATACTAGAATCCAGATTTACTAACTCTGAAACTATCTCCCTTTTCACTGAGCTATGCAGTTTTAACTTAAGGAAACAATTATATTTGCAGTCATGTTAAGTATAACTTATTTAAGCACAAAAGTTATAAGTTAATTATTAAAAGAGTCATTCTATATTTGAACACTAACTTGAAGAAATGTGACAATTACATTTTTACTATTATACTCTACTGTTTTCTTGAATTTTTAAACATTAAATGATATGGTAATAGAGCCTCCAAATAAATAAAAATGATATGAAAAATATTGTGCAAGGCTTTCTTGTTTCTTGTTGAAATAAATTAAAACCTCTGTGCTCATAGATATAACTATCACTTCTATATTCAAGATTATTGAAATGGAAAATTATATTTATATTACATTAGACTTTCTAAATAGCCATGAAATTATTTCAAAGACAATTTTATATCAATTCAGTGCATTTCTTTCCATCTGTCTGCCTTACCAATAATCATCTTCATTTGGTGTAATTTAAAATCTTTATGTATGACTGCCTTCTACTGGTGCCTTATTAGAGAAATAAGTAGAGTGAGTCAATTACTGAGGTTTTCAATCTTTCCCTCAGTATTATTCAGCCTATGTTTGATGTCATGAATTTCTACATTTAGGAATTTTAAATTCTTGAGTCTTTCTCCATATGAGTACACAGGAGAAAAATCCTGCTTACCAACAGTTAACAAATAGCTGCTGAGTATCATTTACCATTTACTGCACTGAGAGTTCATATACAACGATAACTAAGATTTAGTACCTTTATGAGATCATATTCTAGTGGGAAGTTCAGAGGCATTACTAGAGGGATGGCTGATAGAAATAGCCCACTTAGAGGGAAGGAATATTTATTCACTGTCTTTGTCTAGATCCCTAGCCCCTAGTGCTAATAAATAGTAACAATGTTTATTCCATTTCCTTCTTATTTTTAAATTCATTAAAGATAATGCACATTTTATTGCCTGCCCCAGGGTAGTCTACCAATCCTTGCACACACACAAATGTCTTCATATTGAGTAATACTTTCCTGTACCTTTGGAAGGCTAGTAAGTTTTGATTGGATGCCAGAATGGGCATTTGACTTTGTTGAATGCTGTACATATTTCTGTCTTCCATAAGTAGACATAAACTTTATTCTAAGGCATAGTAAGTTGCTTGCAAACAGTTTATCCTTTGTGATTTTTTAAAGCTTTAGTAGGTGGGACCAGTGTAGCCCTCACGGAGGGCTAATGTTGCCCCATTAGTAAAAATAAAGCCTTTCTGAGAGCTCTATCAGGTTCTCCTTTGGTGTTTCACAAATATTACCCTTTCACCATTCTCACAATCTTCAATTCCATCCTCATACTCATAGTCTTGTTACACTTGGGTTGCTACAGCAAAATACCCAGTGGATGGCTTATCATCAAAATAAATTTATTTCTCATCATTCTGGAGGTTGAATCTCTGAAGTCAGGGTGGCAGCATGGTCAGGTTCTGGCGAGAGCTCTCTTCTGGTTACACATTTGCCGCTGGAGCCTCACCAGGTGGGAAGAAGGTAAGAGAGCTCTCCAGGTCCCCTTTATAAGGACACAGATCCCACTCATAAAGGCTTCACTTTCATGCCTAATCTCCTCCCAAAGGTCTCACTTCCCAACACCATCACATTGCAGGTTAGGATTTCAAATCAGAAATTAACCAGGAGAAAAATAAAAATAACAGCACTAAATAGAACATTGTAAGCAATAGAGAAAAAGCTAACAAAAAGCTGGTTCTTTCAAAAGATCAATAAGATGGCAAAACTCACTAGACTGATTGAGCTAATAAAGGAAAAAGTGAAAATTAGACATTCCATAAATGAAAAAAGGCCCATTAAGATGATTGCAAGAGAATATCATATGAACAATGTCGTGTCAATAAGTTTGATATTTAAATAAAAAGGAGCAATTCCTTAAAAGGCACAAATCGCTAAAAACTTTGTTCTACCATAACTAGGAAATATGTATATTCTTGAAATATTAAAGAAGCTAAATATAAAAAATTATAAGCCTTTCCACAAAGAAAATGCCAGGCCCACATAGTTTCAGTGGAGAATTCCATCAAATGTGTAAAGAAGAAATAACACTACACAATCTCTTAGGAGTTAGAAGGGAATATTGGCCATTTCATTTCATGAATAATAATTTAATATTGATTTTAAAAATTCTTAGCAAAAATATATTAGCAATTGTAATACAGCTAAAATAATATATATATATATATATATATACATATATATAGAGAGAGAGTATGTGTGTATATATGTGTATATATATATATATATATATATATATATATATATATGTGTGTGTGTGTGTGTGTGTGTATAAAATGATACTACATCATGGAGTTCAAATGGAGATTATCCCAGACATAAAAGGTTTTTTTTAACATTTGAAAACCAATTAATGTAATTTAAGTGGTTTAAGGGAGTAAAGAAGAAAACCCACAGTCATCTTAATATAAACAGATAAAAGCATTTGATTAACTTAATACCCATTTATTATGAAACAAAATAAAAACAAAGATATCACTATAAAAGGTAACCACATAGCCTAGCCAACGTGGCTCAGTGGTTGAATGTTGGCCTATGAATCAGGAGCCACAGTTTGATTCCTGGTCAGGGCTCAATCCCCAGTGTGGGGTGTGCAGGAGGCAGCCAGCTGATCAATGATTCTCTCTCATCATTAATGTTTCTCCCTCTCTATGCCTCTCCCTTCCTCTGAAATCAATTAAAAAAAATTTTTTTAAAGGTGACCATGTAAATTAAATAAAAAATATTTGAAAAATGCTATATGCAACATCTCAGTTAATAGTGAAAGAATGAACAATTTATCCTATAATTGTGGTAAAAGGCAAGAATGTATAATTTTACCACTTCTGGGTAACATTAAACTAAATGTCAAGACAAAATAAAAACAAAATAAATATATATTTTGAATTTATACTTACTATGATAGTAAATGTAACAAAAATACAGGATATTCATATTGGAAAATAATATTTTTATGGAATGAACATGTACATAGTAAATTTTAGAGGTGTACAAAAAGCTATTAGAATAAATAATTAAATTATAAAGGTTAATATTTCTGTAGAGTAATAAAAATGAAATTAAAAAATTTTTAATGCCATTTGGAATATTCAAAAATATGAAACACATAGGGATAAATTTCACAATAAATGTTTCAGATTTGAACAATGAAAATTAAAAAGCAATGCTAAAAGAAATTAAAGATTCTTTTAAAAAGTAGAACAGTAAACCACGGTCATGATTTGAAAGACTTCATCTTTTATAACGCCAGTCACTCTAAATTGATCCTTAGTCCCCATACAATTCAAGTCAAAATTTCAGCCAGCTTTGTAGAAATTAACAAGATGCTTTGAAAATTTATATGAAAATACAAAGGACTTGGAATAGCCAACACAATGTTGAAAAAGCAAAATAAAAGTAGATGACTCACACTACATACTTTTAAGACTTACTGGAAGGTACAATAAGCCAAACAGTGTGGAGTTGGTATGGGATAAGTATATTGATTACAGTAAAACTAAAAGGTTAGAATTAGTTCTGAAAATATATAATTGTGTGTTTTTGTTTTAAATTCACTAACATAATTCAATTATGCTAAAAAAACAAAAAAAAACAACAACAAGATATGCATGTTGAAAAAATAAACTGTAATTTTTACCTCCAGTCCAGTCCCAGCCATGGATGTGTAAATAGGCCTGGCCAAGTCATCAGGGTTTTCTCTTTTAGTTTTCTGTGGAACTTTTAAGGAAAGAAACTATAACTAATAGAATGTGAGTCTCATAGTACTGGAACCCAAATTTCTACCATATACAATGTACCGCAAAGATATATCAATGGATATACTAGTATATTTCCCTGATTACAATAAGTCCTGTCATTTTTCACCAAAAGAGTTGTGACCACAATTGGAACATAAAGTTTTGCTGTGATATGATCACACATACACTGGTGTCTGGGAAGTAGTACAAAACATTTACTTTTTTCTATCAAAACACCTGTCAGTTCAAGTATCTCTCCCTTTTATTCTTCCTGTGGTTGCCATGAACCCCTATCTCTGCCCTCTCCTCACTGGCCAAGATTGTACCTCTATCCTGAAGGGTAATGTTAGATTTTTCAGAAAAGAAGAGTTGACGTTTTTCTTCATAGTAAAATATCATAGTGAATTCATTACTGTAAAATATCAAGAAAATCCAACCTAATGTTGTTCATATTTACTTTGACTCATAGCATAATTTCAATGTATTATTAGGCTAACATTTATCTATGTTACTTTCCCTACTCATATAAATTATCCTCTACTGATGGTAGTATAGTGCTTAGGGAAAAAAAGATCATGTGTTGGCAGATGGAGTAAAATCCAATTCTAACCATTTCAATTAATTGGACATTTTGCTCCTCTTCTCCTAGAATGTATGCAATTGTGAAAGGGACTTTGAGCAACCTCCATTCCTGAAGGGAGTGATTAGGAAAATAACACAAAGATGCAGCTTTCACTAGAAAGGAAAAGCAACACTTAGTTTTTGGACAAAATCTGAAATGGAGAAAAACAAAAGACAAAAATGTATTTTCGGTCTAGAGAGCTATTCAAATCAAATAGTAGTGGCTAGATTCACAGGCTCTGAAACCAAAGTACCTGGATTTTAATGTTGAACACTCATACTGATTGGCTGTGCCCTAGTACAAGTTACATACATTCAATGCCTTATTTTTCTCACCTGCAATGCAATGAAAATGATAATACTACCTTCCACATAAGGTTGTGATAAAAAATTAAGTGAGTTGATATAAAACTCTTAGAAACATGAAGATACGTAGACCTTCAATAAAAGCTTACTAGTTATTATTATTTTGTGGCAGAGGTGAGGTGAAACAAATTCTATTTGGTGGCCTTAATCTCAATAGCAGTAAGTATACTCTTTGACCAAGGCAATCAGGGCAGAAGGTCTGGCTTAAAAAGAATAGGAAAGGCTTGCAGAATCAGGTGTGTACTAGTGATTCATTAGGGCATTTGTCCTCAACTCTAGATATCCCATTAAAATTTCTTGAAGATTTTTTCAAAATACTGATATTTAGGATCCAACCCAGAACAATGGGTTGCCTGGTGGTAGGACCTTGATATGAATCTTTAGGAAAACTTCTAAGCTGACCTTGGACAACCACAGTTGAGAATCAAGAAGTAATACAAAGAGAATAAATGAGAAGTCATAAGACAGAGAAAGACACTTATGGTTAACCCACTCTGCTTCGCTTCATTAATTTCTCTACCAGTCCAGCAACTTCTGACTGGAAAGTCAGGATAGTGAGAGTAAGAAAAAGAAATCATAATGGCTTTGTTTGTTTGGGCTCCTATAACAAAAGATCACAGTCTTCATAGCTTACAAACAACAGAAATGCGTCATCTCCCAAAGGTCCCACATCCTAATACCATCACACTGGGCATTAAGTTTCAACATATGAATTTGGTGGTGATGGGCACAAACATTCAGTTCATAGCAAATACATCCTCAAGTGCTATTAAGCATGTTGCTGAGATTGGGAGAGAATAAAGAACTCAGTTTCTTTCTAGGTAAAAAACAAAACAAAACAAAAAACAGACCTTTAATTAAATGGTGGACTCTGCAAAGAAGAATAGACAAAAGAAGTGAAGTGGGAGTAATATAAGGACATAGAGCAGCTTCTCCAGGGGTTGGAGTCAGTTTAGTATTCATTAGAGAAGGGTATACACAGGACATTTTTAGAGCTTGAGATTTTGTTTCTTGGAAATGGTGTGATTTCAATGAAAAGAGTTTTCAGATGAACTCTCAAAAATATGAACTAAGATAAAATAATGAAAGGTTATTCATGGAGGTAAATAAAGTGAAAGATGATAATATGGGACAGAAAGGAAAGAAAACAGAACTGAAGTCACTGATGGTGGAAGGGAAAGCTGATGCCTACACTGTTATGAGTCAGCAGCATTGAGCAAGAAGTATACCAGGACACCTTCTCTGTGCATTGACAAGTAATGAATATCCCAAGTACTTTACAAATTGTTCATCATTTTCCAAAAATACATGATTTACAGATTATTCATTCACTAAAGTGTACACTATCCAATTCAGAAAACTGTTGGCTACTTTACCAATGTGTCAATATGGAAGAACCTAATTAAAAAATATAAACACATCATCTCTCATCTTAACCAAGAATTGAATGTACTGTTTCTAAGATTAAAAAATAATAATAATAATAATAAATTTTTCAAAAAAGCTTCTATGGACACTATTAATACAATCTGAGGACTTGGAAGGGATAATTCCTGAATGATGCCAAGGGCAATTAACGCCTTTATCCTTTTTTTTCCCAATCAACAGACATTATTTTGTTTTTTGTTTTGTTTTTTTCCCCCTTTCTATCCTTCCTTCTGCCATAAAAGGGACGATGGGGCCACCACCACCAAAAGTTAAAACATGACAAAATTTCTCCTCCTTCCTACCAGGAGAGAGCGCTGGTGTCCCTCAGACTTCATCGCGAGCCAAGCACACTGAGACTGTTCCTGCTGGAAAGTCGTAGTTGGCTTGCGGTTGCTTAGCAACGGGAGAGGGGGCGGGGCTTGCCGTGCGCGCTCTTGCGCGTGACCTCCCAGCGGAAGCGGAAGTGCCGGCGGCGCGCGAGTAGGAAGTAGTAAGCCTTGGCCTAGAGATGGCTGCGCTGGCCCCGCTGCCCCCGCTGCCCCCGCAGTTTAAGAGCATACAGCATCACCTGAGGACGGCGCAGGAGCATGACAAGCGGGACCCCGTGGTGGCCTATTACTGTGAGTTCTCCCGAGTCGCCGCGGCCTTCCTTCCCGCCCGGGGCCCACACTCCTCGCTCCGGTTCTAGGGGCAGGCCCCGCCTCCTGGCTTTGGACTTGACTTCTAACCGGTGCCCCCTCCTCCATCCCTAGGGGTCCCGACCTTGGCTCTGTCCCCTTGCAGGTCCTGGAAAGGCAACACTCCAAAAGCACCGTGGTACCCACCGTCTCTCCTGTTTTAGGCTTAAATATTCCTAAACTGACTACATGGTCTCATGAACACTGGAACAGACCGATCTAAGGTGTTCTTGTTTGTATTTGTGTGTGTGTGTGTGTGTGTGTGTGTGTGTGTACACACACGAGCCTCTGATCTCCACCAGGGAAACCTGAAATATAACCTGAGTAGCTGAGTAATGAATTGGAGTATTGAAGGTGGTGTGAGTGTCCCAAAGACAGTAGTGATGTGGACAAAAGGAAAACAGACTAATTCTGTAAACATAGTAATAAGCGTAGGTTAGTTATGACAAATACAAACCAGCTCAAAAACTCACACATGGTTAAATGGAGAGTATCTGCTACAAAACAAGCATTTTGATTTTACCATTCCCACTTCTGTGTCCAAACTGCTCTCTCCCACCAGTGAGAATTTTTCATCTTAATAACTGCGATTTAGATGTTTGGTAGCAATATTCTCACTTTGGTTGATTGTCAGTACTTATAATCTACAGTCGATGCAAAGGAAGCAGGGATTAAAATTGTTCAAACATTTTTCCTTTGCAGTGAAGAGTGTCATTCTATATTATGTCAATTTTACTTTATATCCCATACCCAACTGTATTGCAAATAAGTAACCTGGAATCTGTAAATCTTTTGAAAAGGATTTTTAGAGTTAAGCTCTACATAAGGTGTCCTCTGTTGTGAAAGTTACTAAAGTTAGCTAAAATCTGATCCTCTGTCACCCTGCCGTATTCCAGGTGTACCCATTTTCATTTCTCACATGTGCAAGGCCCTTTTAGATTGCTGTGTTCTTCACCTGGGAACATCTACCTTTTTTTCTCCACTTGGCAAATTTCAAATGATTAAAAATCTTACCCAAATGTCACCTATTCTGTAGTCAGTAAGTTGAGTACTCTCTAAGCTTTGCCTCATTTTGTTCACATCTTACAGTATTCTTACAGTATTGTTACTCAGTCCCTCAAGCAATGGCCATTAATCACTCATATTTATTGAGCTTGTGCCTATGTCAAGCATTACCAGGCACTGTGGCTGCAGTTCCCGCATTCATGGAGTTTACATGCAATGGGATGGGGAGATTAAATAATATGATGAGTATATTATGAGGACGTTTAGAAGGTTTATGGAGAAAAATAAAGCAGGGGAAGATAATGCAAGTACCAGGAGCAAGGTGTAGGGAGTGCAGAAGAAATTTCACTTTCATAGTGGTCTGCTAACTGCTTCAGTGAGTTCATATCTGAACAAAGACTTGAATGAAAAACAGACTTTGGTTCATCTGGCAAACAGTATTCTCTTTTCTCCATAGAGGGAATAACATGTACAAAAGTCCTGAGGGAGGGCTGTGGAAGGAGGATCAGGAAGCCATTGTAACTGGAGTGGTTAGAGTAAGGAGAGAAATTATGTGAAGTGGACAAAGAGGTAATCGCTTCCAACAATGAATAGGAGCTATTGTTCATGTCTAAAACTAATCAGTATTCATGGGCTCTGTATTGTATGCCTTTGTGACTACCCAGGGACGCTTCATTTCCTGTGTCATTATCTTCTCCCTCTCGCCATTTCTTTCTAAACTTACCCAGTTTCCTTCATTTAAAAAAATAAAATTCTTACTATGGCATTCCCCTAAAGTTGTTGTCCTGTGTGCCCATCCTTAAAGCTTAGCTTGACATAACTGCCTGTAGTTGTTTTTACAACCTTATCCCATAGAATCTTTTCAGCCCATTGAAATCTGGTTTTCATGCCTATTATTTCACTGAAACTGCTCTCAGCAGGGTCATGAACAAACATTTTTATTGCTAAATCCAACTTAAAAATACTTTTTAGTGAAGCATATGCATATTAAAGAACATATATAGTGGGTGTATACAACTTAAGGAATAATAAACTGAACATTAATGTACCCACCATGTTTGATGTTATTAGACTTAAATTTTTGACAATCTGGTGGACATGAAATGGTGTGTCATTGGAGCAAAATTTGCAATTCATTGAGTCTTAATGATATTGAGCATCTTTTCATATGTTAATTAATCTTTTGTGATTTCCTATTGAAATATTTATTGCTTCTGACTATTCTATTTCACCATATGTCTAAATAACCTAGATACATTTCCTTTGTTGTATGCATTGCAAATGTCTTCTCTGAGTTAATAGGTTGATTTTTCATTCTATAAGTCCTTTGATGTTTAAAAGTTCTTAATTTTAAAATATAGCCAATTTACCACCCTCTTCCCTATGACTTGTATTTTGATTTTCTAGTCCTTGGTTTCCTTTTGTGTAAGTAGTACCTTGTTTGGGACTTTGGCATATTATTCTTTATCTATTTTCTCTATTTTTAAAAAAATATATTTTATTGATTTTTCACAGAGAGGAAGAGAGAGGGACAGAGAGTTAGAAACATCGATGAAAGAGAATCATTGATCAGCTGCCTCTTGTACACTCCCTACTGGGGATGTGCCCACAACCATGGTACATGCCCTTGACCGGAATCGAACCTGGGACCTTTCAGTCCACAGGCCGACGCTCTATCCACTGAGCCAAACCGGTTTCGGCTATTTTCTCTATTTTTTTATTGAAATTTTGATAAGATATGTGTTACACTTTCCTTCTTTATTTCCTTCTTAATGCTTTCAGAGTTTGCATTCTTTTGCCTCTCTGAGCTACAGTTGGTGTAATTTCTTAAAGTATGTGCTCATCTTCATATAGGTATCCTGTTGCATTACCCAGGTATTGTGTTTCTATTTTATTTTATTTTATTTTATTTCTAGATCTTCTTTTATTGTTTCTTTTCAAATTGACCTACCCATTTCTGTTAATCTTTTGTACTATATTTTTTAAACATTCTTATTTCGTTAAATGTTTTAAATATATTTGTTTTCAAATTAGCTGTCTGATAATTCTTGTAGCTCCTGTATTTGTGGGTACATAACAACTTGTGCTCTAGGCATGCTAAAACAGTACTTTTCAAACTTCTATGTGTAAATAATTCTACAGGAATCCTTTCCCCAATTCTCAACTTCCCTGTTCCTTTCCTTATAAGACTCCTTTGGCTACAGTAGCAATACTGTATGTTGCTTTCTCTTTTTTCAACATCCTGTTCACAAGTGCCATTCTTCTAGTTCAATGTTACCCACAGTGTGGTACACGTACCCCCAGGGGTACGGGAAGAGTTTGGTGGGGATATGCACTGCACCGTGCTTAGCTGTGCCTAATTCTACGTTCTCATGAGTACGAGAGGTACTCAGCATTACAAAAATTATAGAAGGGGTACACATATGTCAAAAGTTTGGGAAACAATGAACTAGAAGAATCTAGTTTAAAGAAGAAAGACATACTATTATGAATCATGAATATTTTTAACCTCCAGGTTCCAGAACAAAAGAAAAATTTAAATTACTAGTATTAGTGAAACCTCCATTAATTAAGGTATTAGGTAGAGTTTCCTGTCTTACCCTGTGTCATGTGGAAAAAAATCAGTCAGAGTAAAGAATAAGCGTTTATTCAAAATGCTGGCTTGAGAAGATGTAAAGGAGCATTCTAATTTGGGGAAAGAGAGTGCCATCCTATCTAATAAAAGAGTAATATGCAAATTTACCAAATCTTCACTACACCCACCAGCCACACCCACTAGCCAATTAGGAGTGAGATTGCAAATTAACACAACCAAGATGGCTACGGCCAGAGAGAGAGCAGGAGGCTTGGGTTTCCCTGGCAATGGAGGAAGCCAAGCTTTCTGCCTGCCCTGGCTTGCCTTGGCCTCCATTTAAGGCTACAAAGTTTCAATTATAGAAGATAAATAACTCCAGATACTAGGGCCTCTGCATAGGTTGCCGGGGGGTGTGGCCAGCCTGCAAACCACCACAGGCCCCTCACCCCAGGCTGCCCCACGCCCCAAAGGAACTCCCATCCTGATCTGGGACACCCTTCAGGGCAAACCAGCAGGCCTCCACCTGTGTACCAGGCCTCTATCCTATCTAATCCTTCTATCTAATAAAAGAATAATATGCAAACAACTGTCACTCCAACACACAAGATGGCTGCCCCCATATGGTCAAAGATGACTGACCCCATGTGGACACAAGATGGTCAGCAAGGGAGGGCAGTTGGGGAAGATCAAACCTGTAGGGGAAGGTAGTTAGGGGTGACCAGGCTGGCAGAGAAGGGAAGTTGGGGGTGACTGGACCTGCAGGGAAGGACAGTTGGGGGCGGGGGGGTACCATGCTTGCAGGGGAAGGCAGTTAGGGGCAAACAGGCTGGCAGGGGAGCAGTTAGGCATCAATCAGGCTGTCATCGAGTGGGGGGTGATCAGACTAGCAGGCAGAAGTGGTTAGGGGCAATTAGGAAGGCAGGCAGGTGAGCAGTTGAGAGTCAGCAGTTCTGGATTATGAAAGGGATCCCAAATTGGAGAGGGTGCTGGCTGGGCTGAAGGACACACTCCTCCTCACCCCCCTCCCTCGCATGAATTTCATGCACCGGGCCTCTAGTGTTTTTTGTGTTTTTTATAAAGGAAATGGGGGAGTCACCTGAAGTTTGTCAAGATGAATCTCAGAAGATGGGGGAATTGTTCTTAGAGATTAGCAGCTTTTATATAATCATTTTGGATTTTATCTAGAGGGGTGAGGAGGCACAGTTTGGAACCAAGGTTCTGTGCAACAGGCGTGGAGACAAAGACATAGAAGGACCACACTGGAAAGTTCTCTTATACACATATCTGTTCAGGCACAAACAAACAAAAAAGTTAGCTTGCATTGCTGTGTATTGAATTCCCAAAATGGTAAAGAGTTTTTATGAAATGACCTTACCTTCTCATTCTCTTTTCGTTATTAAAGAATGTCATTCCCGAGATAAGGGAGAAAAGGGTCAAAAGAGAAATGTTTAAGGGGCCATTGCCTTTTTCGTCCAAGTGATAAGCTCATCTAGGGGAATCCAGATAACAAGCATATGGGGACATAGGTTAACATATTTATTCAAATTGGAAAATTAAGTTGTATTTTTCTGAAAAAGTAAACCTCATTGGCTGATTGGTTTGGCATTAGCATCAGGTTTTGTCTTTTATGTAATAAGATAAACATTCTCTTTAAATAACTATATCTTCAACTCTAGGATGTTCTGCTTTTTTTCAGAAATACATTTAAAACAAGTGATAAACTAACTTATTTATTTGCCAGAGGATGTTGAAATAAATGGTATTTCAGTATTCACAGTCGTGTGTCTGTCTAGGATAAACAAGAAGCCTCTGACTGAAAAAAAAAAATTGTAAGATCTTTTTTTATATGCTTCCTGGGAATTGAGAAAATGAATAACTTTACTGATAGGGTGACAAATTCTTTTCTAGTTTTAAAACAAATTTTGAGGGAGACTTAATTGAAATGTCAGCCAAGAGATTATTGAAAATAATACTTGATGATAGGTGATTACAAGATTTTTAGTCCATACTCAGAAGGAATTTAAATAATTCAATGGTTTGCTATGACACAACTTTCATACTCATCTGCTGCTTTATGTGAATGAATTTTATTGGCATGTTACATTCATAAAAATGAAAGTGGAAACAGAACCAATACTCTAATATGGTTCATTATGACAAATCATATTGGCTCATAGATAATGCAGTTTAACTCATTCTAAGATGTGTTTCTTTTGTTTGTTTGTTTGTTTTTTATTAATCCCCACCCAAGGATATTTTTTCATTGATTTTTAGGAAGAGTAAAAGAGAGAGGGATGTAGAGAGAGAAACATCAATGTGAGAGAAACACATCAATTGGTTGCCTTTTGCATGAGCTCTGATCATGGCCTGGGCCGGGGAGAAGCCTGCATCCAAGGTATGTACCCTTGACTGGAATTGAACCCAGGACCCTTTGGTCCACAGGCTGATGCTCTATCCACTGAACCACACTGGTTAGGGCATAAAATGCATTTCTAATAAAATTTAGCTTTTATACATAACTAGAGGCCCAGTGCATAAAATTTCTGCATAAGAAGGGAGGTCCACCAGCCTACCCTGCACCCTCTCCAATACGGGACCCCAGCTGGAGATGTCCAACTGCCTGTGAGATTGCACCTAAACTGGCAGTTGGATATCCCTCTCACAATCTGGGACTCCTGGCTCCTAACCACTTGCCTGTCTACTTGCCTGATCGCCCCTAACTGCCTCTGCCTGCTGGCCTGGTCACCCCCAACTGCCCTCCCCTGCCAGCGTGATTGTTCCTAACCACTTCTGCCTCAGCCCCTGCCACAGTACTTTGTCCGGAAGGATATCGGAAGATGTCCAGCCTAATTAGCATATTGCCTTTTTATTAGTATAGATCAGTGGTCGGCAAACTGTGGCTCACGAGCCACATGAGGCTCTTTGGCACCTTGAGTTTTTAGCAAAGGCCAGCTTAAGAGTACTCTAAGTTAATAACAATGGACCCACCTATATAGTTTTAAGCTTAAACAATTTGGCTCTCAAAAGAAATTTCAATCGTACTGTTGATATTTGGCTCTGTTGATTAATGACTTTGCCAACCACTGGTACAGATGATTATTAAGATATATAAAATTAATGTTTGATCAATTGCACATTTTAATATAAAAACTAAATTCCAAAATGGAAATTTTAACACATAGCACCTTATCTCACAGGAAATTTTAATTAAAAATTTTAGCTTGTATACACTTTTCAGAGAAGCATGATAAGCAGGTTAAAATTGTGAGCATATAAATATATACATACATTTTTAAAATTGTGTTTATTTATATTTGAAGAGATAGAGAGAGAGACAGAGAGAGAGAGAGACCAGTGTGAAAGTTGAATATAGATCTATTGCCTCCTGCAGGTCTTTTACTGGGGATCGAACCCAAAACCAGGGCATGTGCCCTGAATTGAACCAGCAACTTTTGGGTTCATGGGAAGATACTTAATTGGCCAGGGCCATATATTTTTTTTATAATAAAATTTTATAGGATTAGTAAATGGAAAGATGAGTTAAAATGAAATACAACAGTGTATTATTTGTGATTTAAAAAAGGCTTTTTGTGTTTTAAAATAGATTGTGATAGATACCAATTTGCTATATTTTCAGATGAAAGAGTATAATTTTAGATTTAATGTACACTGAATGGCCAGATTATTATGATCTCTGAGCACATCATAATCTGGCCACTCAGTGTATATCCTATATAATAAAAGGCTCCTATGCAAATTGTTCCCTAAACCAGGAGTCTACCAGCAGGCAGGCAGGCCAACTACCCATGTCTCCTCCCCATGGCCAGATTGGCCGGAGCCCCCCCACTCATGGACGAATTCATGCACCAGGCCTCTAATATATATAATATATATATGTATATGTATATGCATGTATGTGTATATACATATGTATATATGTATGTATGTGTACATATGTGTGAATGGCCAGATTATTATGTGTTCAGAAATCATAATAATCTGGCCATTCATTGTAGTATAGTAGTTACTTTTTTTGTACCTATTTAAACATCTGATAAAAAGTAGATGTTTAAAATGTGTAAAAGGATACTTTTCTATGGTCTTAGAGCAAACAAAAATAATGAAGGACAGGTTTGAGCTCAATATACCTCTCTCTTTCTTTTTTTAATGAAGCCAGAAAAATTTTGAGTCCCCATTAAACATGGATACCATATTATACATATTTTTATTCTGTCAGGTTTGCTGTGGTAGATAAAGTTAAACCCAAAAATATTTCTTTTAAATTTGTTTAATTAACTAAACATATGAAGTTTCAAGTTGGTTTATAAAAGTTTCCTCTAGGGGGTGATGTTGTACAAGGCTTTCCATGACTTTGTATAAATGTTCTTTACAAGCCAATGATGACTTTCTTTAGTCATTTTCAAGATGTCTCTTTCATAGGATATGACCTTTCTTTCTTTCTTTCTTCTTTCTTCCATTGATTTGTAGAGAGTTTGGAAGAGAGAGGGAAAGACAGAAAGAAACATCAATGTGAGAGGGACACTTTGGTTCCTTCCTGCATGAGTCCTGACCTGGGCCCTGGCCAGGGAGGAGCCTGCAATCTAGGTACATTCCCTTGATCAGAATCGAATCCAGATCCTGCAGTCCACAGGCCTAGGCTCTGTCCACTGAGCCAAACCAGTGAGGGCAGGATATGACATTTTTTAGCCCCTCCAGCAGTGAACCTTCATTTTTTCCTCCAGGAGTGAGGTGGAAAAACTCTAGATTACCTTCTTGGATTCTTATTACCCAAGTTACCAAGAACACTGCGAGTGGCATACAGAGAGCTTAGCCAATGAGCGGTCAGAAAAGGTGTTTCCTCTGCAGCTCTCATGCAGAGGTGGGACTGCTGGTGCGCCGCAATTTGTCTGCTCTGGGCCTGCTTCTGCCACAGTAGTTGGGGTGGGCCCCCCTGTGTGTGTCTGCTCCAGGCCTGCACCATCCATGGCTTGCCTCACTGTGCACACAGTCCACGCCTGCCCATCTGCATGCACAGCCTCCTCCTGAGCCGGTCATGACTGTTACAGTGTCCTGGCTAATTTGCATATTACCTCTTTATTTATATATATTTATGTTATATATGTATATAATATATATATCCTTTTTTTTTTTTATTATTGATTTCAGAGAGAAAGGAAGAGAGAGAGAAACATCAATGATGAGAGAGAACCAGTGATCGACTGCCTCCTGCGCACCTCACACCAGGGACCGAGCCCACAACTCTGACATGTGCCCTGACCAGGAATTGAACCATGACTTCCTGGTTCACAGATCAATGGTAAACCTCTGAGCAACACGAGCTGGACAGGAACTTGATTTCTTATGAGGCTTACTGACAATTAATTTTGTTCTATTGTGTTAAATAAACTTTTTATTTCATTTTTACTTTTTAAAGATATTTTTGGTGCATAAAAATTTTATTTTCTCCATTTATTTTTTTCTTTCAGCATTTTTTTTTTTTTGCCACATTTTCCCACCCTTTATGGGGTGTTGGGGGGAATTCAGTTACACATTTATTAGAACACTTGATAATTTTCCCACACCTCAATGAGACATTCCCTTTCCCCCTGTTTTTTTTTTTTTTTTTTTTTTGAGTATTTCTATTGCTGTATTCTGAAGTTCACTAATCTTTTTTTCTGTAGTATTAAACTTATTCAGTAAACTTTATTTCAAATGTTATATTTTTCATCTCTAGAAATTTCATTTATATTCCTTTATGTGTGTTCTATTTATCACCTCACTTTATACATGGTTTCCTTTAAAATATTTTATAATTGTTTCCTAGTATTTTAATGTCATCTATTTCTGTTTTTTTTTTTTGTTTGATCTCATTGGGCTGTTGATTTATTTTTCTTTATGGGTTCAAAAGTCTCTTCACAAAAGGTAATACTAACTATATAGCAAATATTTACAATGTACGTACTTATAAATAGTATAATATATTCAGTTCTATTGGAATAAAATATGCTTTAGACATCAATCTATATCATAATGACTCCTATTTGAGTGCCACATTATGAACCTATTCAAGTATCACTCTTCATAATTGCTTTTAATGTATTATTTTTGTGCATTTTATCATGCATTTCATATTTCTATATTCCTCACGTATAGACAAGGATGCGTTAGAATGTTAATGTTTAGATTTTATGGAACTTTGAATTACACATACCTTTAGGATTAGTAAATGTTTGTCGCCAAATGCCTCACGTGAAATTAAAATTGAGTTGGAAAGTATTTAATCCTCTTGCAAATATGCTTCATTACTCATCTTCAAATAATATTTATTCATTAAAATAAACACATTTCCATGATGAAATGTATCAAATATATTTCTTTATACATGATTTTAGCTACACATTTATGGTGTCTTAGAAGGTAATTTCCATATTAGACATTAATTTTTCATCATGCCGCTGCTACAATGAGCTATTTGTCTTGAATAAAGTTCTATATGAATGTGATCCTTTTTTCCATCCCTATGGCAAAAAGATCTTTATTAATTTTCATAAGTAGATTTTAAGTTTCTTTCACTTTTATTACATTTACAGAATGCATCTTGTGATACATTTTCTGTATCTAAGACTTGTAAACTACATAAGATATTTAAAAATGTAAAGGCAGCCCAATTTTTGTCCTTAATCTTTTCGATTCTGAGATGATCCATTTCTTCATTTAAAAGTGTTACTGTGTAATAATGTTTTTGTAATTACAAAGACTAAATATGCACGTAAACCAAGAAAAAAGAGCATTTGGAAAAACCAGTAAACTATATTGTCATTCCACTGTATTTCAGGAATCAGCCATCTGTATTGAGGTTAACTTTTAAAAGACAAGAATCTGATATTTGTTGATCATGGTTTTGGTGATAGCAAAGTGGGAATAATTTGATTTTTGCCTCAAAGGAGATAGTCAGATAGACTGACTCCACCATTTTTATTGTAAGCAATAGTAAAAGTGAAGAGTAATAAATCTGAAACTGAAAATTGTGCTCTTTACATAGGAATAAATTTCTTGTACAAGGTAGCAAGAAAATGCTGAATTAATCTCCTGCATGTTTGCTTAATGATTAGGTTCTGAGATGACTGCCACTAAATCCAAGGTATCAACCTCATTTCATATAATCTGGGCCATTACCTGTGCTTAATAGACATTTATCCCCAAAGTTGGTCTACCAAGTAGCTAACTACACTGGATGGTAGGATTCATGTAGTGTTCACTACTGTGGTTAGAAAATAAGGAGAAAGACCTGGAAAACGAAACTATCAGTACTATATTTCATATGAGTACAGGACTAATGTTAATCATGTTCTACCATGTTGGTCAATATTGTATATAGATAACAAATACTCTCAAATTTTGTGTGTCTTTTTGGGTTTGTTTTTATTGAGATTCGAATTCTTTGAGATAGTCATTTGTGAGATTGGGAAGGCAGTTATTAAACTTATTTGATAATTATGATCTTTTAATGATGCTAATATGCCAGCGGTCTCTGCAGTTTGCATATAAATATACAGGGAAAAAATAAATGGCTTTATATATGAGCGTGCTTTTACCAGAGGGATGTAAAAAAAGATTCAGGGGTAGGAGGAGTTAGGATAGTAATATTCTAGAAAAATATAATGTAACATCAAAGCTGTTTGTAGAAGGACATTGAAGATGAGAAGACTATCATGAAGAAGTAGGATATACCAGTGAACTGGAAGCCTATTGTAAGATGCATCGTTGAATGTTGGAAAAAAGGAATATTGTATTTATAGTGAGTGCTTGATATACTGATTTTGGAAGTTTGTGATGGTAAATTAATAATGGAATTACTGGCGTGTAAGAGAGAGTAGATACAAGTATTGGAGGTCAGGGTCAATAAGAATTGAGAACATGGTACTGGGTAAACATTATAATTAGATTTGCTTTCTAATCACAGGATACCCAAAATAAAAATGAGTAAAATACAATTTACTTCCTCATTTTAAAATATATTTATTGATATTTTACAGAGAGGAAGAGAGAGGGATAGAGAGTTAGAAACATCAGTGCGAGAGAAACATCCATCAGCTGCCTCTTGCACACCTCCTACTGGGGATGTGCCCGCAACCAAAGTACATGCCCTTGACCGGAATCGAACCTGGGACCTTTCATTCCGCAGGCCGACGCTCTATCCACTGAGCCAAACCAGTTTCGGCTACTTCCTCATTTTAAAAGAAAGTTTGGTATTGGCAGTATCCCATGCCAGTATGCAAATTTCATGAAGTCATTAGGGAATCACATTCAATTTCAAATCTAAAACCATCACGTGGTTACCATTTCCAAGGTTGCTTGTGTCCAAGATGTCCCTAGAGTTTCAGTCATCCCATTTTTATTCCAGGCAGTAGAGAAGAGAAAAGGGAGAGGGTCAGTCAGATCTTTCCCCTGATATCACTTTTTATTTTAAGGTGACTTTACAGAAGTTTCTCCCAACAATTTCTGGTTGAATGATATTAGTCTTAGTTACATGGCCATAGTTTGCTTTGAGGAACCCTGGGAAATGTACTATTTTGGCTGGGTACATTACAACTCCCTAATAATGTAGGGGTCTTGTTAGTAAGGAAGATGAGGAGAATGGATGTGAAAAGGTAGTTGGCAGGCTCTACCACAAGTATTATCTATGTGAATAGGGGTTACGATGGGAGAACAAGGAGGTCCATAGATGATTATAAGCATAACAAGATCAAGTGGAAGAGGGTAGCATGAACCCCAGACCAGCTTGTTTAGAAGACATTGACAAAATACTGGAACGTAAGTAGCAGTGGGGTACAAGGAGAAAACTGGTCATACCTGCCAATCCTGACATAGGAATATAAGAGAATTAAAAATTCTGGAGAGGACTGCAGATGATTTCCTCAAGTGACATTTGGTTTTAGTTAAAAAGAGAGAGAAGGAATTTGAGGAAATGATTATGAAGCAGTTTCAAGGGATACAGTAGAAGAAATGGGGTCTTGGGAAAGAGGCCTGGGTTAGGTTGGGGCAAGAAAATACCATTTGTAATTGAGAGAAGTGAGAATGCAGTGAAACATGTTTCTTAATGTGTTTTGATCATCTATCCAAATGAGTTAAATTTTTTAACATGCCTCAACTTATATTTTAACAATTTCTACTCTTAATTAAAAAAAAAAAAAAAAAAGCCTTCCACTTAAAAATAAGAGTAATAACACTTAAAATTTCTTAGAAAATTTTGGTAATACAGTAAGGCATAGTAAGATTAAATTAGGAGAAAAAAATATATATCAATTATAGATATTATCATATAAGGAGATGACATTTGATTTGAGATCCCAGCAAAATAAAATAGGAAACATAATAAGTTTAATTACCTATATTAAAGAAGAAACACACATCATTAGGAAAGGAGTTATTAAGTGAGTTTTGAGACAAATGACAATAACTGGGGGGGGGGAGGGAATGCAAATTAAAAAGTTATATTTGAAATATTAAACCATAAGAACAACTAGAAATATTGTACAACTGAATATCAAGTCCTTGCGAATAAAAGAACTTTCCAAGCTTCTAACTGATAGGGGAAAACAACAATAGCTTTGAATATATAAGTATTTGAAGCCTCTGTTTTAAAACAACATGTAAAAATTGAAAGATAGTATTTGCAGCCTGTTTGTTTATCTAAGAGGTCATGGTGCATTAAAAAATAATAATAATAAATGCAACAAAAATGCTCTAAGAAAAAACTTAACAGCTCAAAAAGAAGTCTTGGGAGTTCACTCTATTATAAGAAAAAAAGCTGACTAAAACAGGCACAGAACTTAAAAGAAATATGACTGGTTTAAAAAGGGGAGGGCATCCAACTATGTTTTAAAAGGCCTGGCGGAATGGGGGAATTGCTGTTTAAAACCTAATAGGTATAAGGAGAAAAGGACCAAGACAACTTGCTAAAACATGACGAGTTAAAAGAAGGAGAAAGAGAAGAAAACTTGGTCACTTTCATGATTAAAGCAATGGATACTTAAACTAAAACAAATGCTTTTCCACTGTTGGATCCTGTGCACTGAAAATGAAACACCATGTTTTTTTCACTGTGTGGCAGTGTATATCTATACAGTACTTATGGAACTCAATTTTTTTTCTCTCTTGTTAATCCCTAGATGGATAAAACACTTAAATTTGTTTTGTGGAAATAAATATAATAATAAATTAAACCTTAAACTCTAAACCTAAGCTTGAAACTGTAGTTTCTTCTGATAAAGTTTTAAAATTAAAAACACAAATAATATACACAGTAGTGTGTGTATATTAATACTTATTTTAAAGAAGATATGCTCAGGTAGACATAATTGAACTGAAAATCCTGAGTATCAAGTGATATTATAAACTAGTATATAAAGCAATGATAGACCCAGTAGACCCAGTAGGCTAGAGAAGCAAGATGGACAGTATACAGAATTAGAGCCTTAATATATGATAATGAATGATAAAAATGGCATTTAAATCAGTAGGGCAGAATGAGCTATTCTCTTATCTATTCAGAAAATGTTTATCGAAGGCTAAGTACTAGCCTGGATGCCAGGGACACACCAGCAAACCAAATAAAATTGTGTTCATCATGAAGTTTAAATTCTAGTTGGAATAGAGACAGCATAAATAAATAGAAGATGATTACATGCTGAAGAGTAAAGTAAAACAGGGAATGAGGATAGTGTTCACAAGATTCCATTTGGGGGGGGAAAGATCTTATGTTCCTATTTCATACTTTATAAAAAAAAAAAAAAAAAAAAAAAAACAGCCAGAAACCAACTTTTTTTTTTTTTTTTAATATATTTTATTGATTTCGTACAGAGAGGAAGGGAAAGAGATAGAGAGTTAGAAACATCGATGAGAGAGTCATCAATCAGCTGCCTCTTGCACACCTCCTACTGGGGATATGCCCAAAACCAAGGTACATGCCCTTGACCAGAATCAAACCTGGGACCCTTTAGTCTCCAAGCCGACATTCTATCCATTGAGCCAAACCAGTCCTGGCTAGAAACCAACTTTTTAAAAAGCAAATAATCCAATAGAAAATTTAGTAAAAGTTTTTTCTTTTATTTTGATAAACTAGAGGGCTGGTGCAAAAAATTCATGCATGGGTAGGGTCCCTGGGCTGGCTGGCTTTTGGGGCCATTCAGAGCCTTGCGGCTGCCAACTGGGACTTTCCTTTGTTTTGCGCCACCCATTGGTGATCAGTGCATGTCATAGTGAGCGATTGAACTCTGTTGAACTTCCAAGGGAACACTTTGCACATTAGCCTATTAAATATATAGATAGTCCTACTTCATAAAGGAGGATATAGGGCCATCCAGTAAATATCTAACATCTATTTAGTAGTTAGGAAAATGCAAAACCAAACAGTGAGATACCAGTTTCAATTCAGATTAACAGGAAGTTTAGTAATAGCAGTTCTTTATGGATTTGAGGGAAATGGGTGCTTTTATATGTTGCAGGTATAACTGCGTGTTAGTGTAGTAACCTGTTTTGGAGGACAGTTCAAGAGTAGCTTTCCAAGTGAAAAAAGGTACACATTGCTGTGACCCAGGAATTCCACTTCTTGATATGTACCTCAGGGAACTTGAATGTATGCACAAGAAGGAATGATAGGGCAACATGATTTGTAATAATTAAAATCTGAGAACAACCTAAATGTGCTTTAGTTAAAATGATGTGTCCATACTGTGAAGCACTATAGCATGGACAGTGACCTCTAAAACATACAGTTGAATGTAAGAGTAAATTACAGATGATAATGTACATACCAGTGATAACAGTTGCCACTAAACTATTCACACCTCTTACCATTGGAAAAGCTATTAGTCCTAGAGGTTGTTAGCTTTACCTTTATCTCTAATGTTTTTCATTCTTTTAGAATATTTTCTACGTGTACATAAAAATACTGAAAAAAGTTCTTTTTATTAGCCTCAAGCTTAAGTCTCATTTCCCATCATTCCAGCCCATCTATACTAATAAAAGGGTAATATGCTAATTATACTGGATCATCCGGACATCCAACTTCCTTCTGGACAAAGCCACGATGGCAGGAGCCAAGGCAGAGGCAGTTAGGGGTGATCAGGCTGGTAGGGGAGCAAGCAGTTAGGGAGCAATCAGGCCAGCAGGGGAGCAGTTAGGCAGAGGCGGTTAGGGGTGATCAGGCAGGCAGGCAGGCAGGCAGGCAGGCAGGTGATTGGTAGGAGCCAGCAGTCCTGGATTGTGAGAGGCATGTCCCGGATTGGAGAGGGTGCAGGCTGGGCTGAGGGACACCCCTCCTCCCCCACCCCTGTGCATGATTTCTTTCACTGGGCCTCTAGTATTATATATATATTTTAAAATATATTTTATTTATTTTTTTTACAGAGAGGAAGGGAGAGGAATAGAGAGCTAGAAACATCGATGAGAGAGAAACACCGACCAGCTGCCTCCTGCACACCCCCTATCGGGGATGTGCCTGCAACCACGGTACATGCCCTTGACTGGAATCAAACCCTGGACTCTTCAGTCTACAGACCAATGCCCTATCTACTGAATCAAACTGGTTTCAACTAGTATTGTATATTTTATCAACATTGCTTATCTGACAATTGTCACGTGGTTTTCTATATATGGGTTATTTTTCTGAGTACCCCAACTAACCAATTAAATTACAGGTCCCTTTGACAACTAGTCCAAAAGAATCCTTAACTTGCTAACAATTTGTTAGAATAATATTTTCTGTTCTTTATATTTATAATTAAGATTCCTAGTAAATCGGAGTTTTATTTTTAAGTTTACTTAAATGTTAAATGATTTATTAGATAAAACATTTTAAAAATTCAGTCAACAAAAGATGTTAAAAATTAAATTATTTAAATTATTTTCCTTTTTTAGGCCGTTTATATGCAATGCAAACTGGAATGAAGATTGATAGTAAAACTCCTGAATGTCGTAAATTTTTATCAAAGCTAATGGATCAGTTAGAAACTGTGAGTTAAACAGAGAGAATTTCTTTTCTGATTAATGTTTAAAATGCTATTTTATTTGTGTAGGTTTTTTTTTTGTTTGTTTTTTTTTTCTGGGCAGCAATCAGCAGTGTCATTATAGATGATGAAAAAATAGGCAACAGGGGCATTCAACTGCCCCTGTTGGCCTTAACACTTCTAACATTGCTTCTATGAGTGCAGAAAAATTGGAGTATTCTTTCTTGGAGAATGAGATTAGGTGGCAGGAAGGAGAATGTGTCTTACACATAGTGACATATTTGTGAAATTCATCTCTAACAGACATTTTATGTAGAATATATCCCTATTAATTTTTCAGTATAACAATAATCCTGTGTAATAAAATCCCAGCGATCATAACAGCAGATCAGTACTGTGAAGTGCATTGACCACCTCTTGGTCCCTCCCCCTGGCCATCAGGCTCCCATCACCCGATGGCAAACTGGGAACCTGGATGGGTGGTAGCAGGGGGCAAGGCCAGCTGCAGGCAGCCAGGGAAGATGGCCCTGATTGCAGGCCAGGCCTGCTAGTAGGTAAAATAATAGCTTTTGGGTAACACAAAACTCAGTTGTTTATAATAAGCAAAGTGTAAAGTCACATTTATAAAGTGACTCATCAGGATTTATTAATATCTAAATTAAATAACAAGTAGAGTGAGTTTATTCCATAGTGAGAGCACATCTATCTAATATAAAGTTTATATCACATTTGGAAAACTTTTAGTATATTTTTGCTACCAAATATTTTAAACTCTTTTCTAGAATTAACTCTGCCTCGAGAATTAATATAGAATTAAATGATTTCACAGTTTGGAGATAGTAATTAGTATTACATGCAGGCTTTTTCTATTTTTGTTTAAGATAATCATAGCTAAAAATGTCCTTAATTTCCAACATTAAATCCCTCTGGACATTAAAGTATTTTATTGTAATTATAAGAGTATTTGTTGATTTTATGAAAAATCCTAAAGCCTTTTTTAAATATAATTTTTATTTTATAATGTCTTTGAAAAAAGCAGTTTTAAAACAGTAGTATAGTGCTAAGATATAATATTCCAGAAGGTAATTTATTTCAGTGTGACAGTCTGAGTATAATGTAGGAATTTAGTTTGTTTTTAAAATACTTTAAATTATTATATACTTAGGAAAGTGATATATTGACTGGAAATTAACACAATTTTAAATTGTGTTGATTTCAGGTTTGTACTTGTCTAAATTTAAAAAAAATTTATAATCCAATTCCAAGTTTGTAATCTATACCTTGCTTAGAATAAGACCTCCCTTTTTACACATGTGCTCTGAAAAATACTATTTTAGGATATAGTGAACCTTCTAGTATAGTTTTTTTTATTAGAAATAGAAATTGGAATAAATTAAAATTTTAAATTACATATGATTAGGAAGTAATTTTTAATTTCATTTTAGGATACCAGTTTGTACATTGAATAATATTTTATTTTGAAATGTCTTATGCTTTAAAGTAGCTACTTGGATGTGTTATCTTTCTATTCTTGGTTATTTTGATTTTTAGAGATAAATTATACTTTGCAGGGTTTCATTGATACATCTTTTACTGAAATGCATATAAATCATTCATTTAAAATGATTGTTAGGGTAATTTACACTTAAGTATACATTTCTGTAAGTCCACAATCATAAGCTTTGCATTTGCTTTTCTTTTAGCTTAAGAAACAGTTGGGTGATAATGAAGCTGTTACTCAAGAAATAGTTGGTTGTGCCCATTTGGAGAATTATGCTTTGAAAATGTTTTTGTATGCAGATAATGAAGATCGGGCTGCACGATTTCACAAGTAAGTAAAGAAAGAGGAAAATAAAAATGGTAAGTTTAGTTACTCTAAACCAGAATTATCCAGTTTTGCATTGAACACTTTCTGACTTCCTGATTAATGATTTAAATATTTAAAAATTACTTGTAGAATCTAGAATGATTTTGAGTATCAGATGCAAGCCTGTTTTATCAGAGAAAATTACTAAAAGAACATCCAGGACAGATTATTTTCTCAGAAAATATACTCTAACTAGTTCTTTAACATTGCTGAAAATGTAAGAGTTGATTTTCGACAAAAAACAGTCTGGTTCAATGATGCTGATTTTAAAAATTCCCACTCCACTTATTCAAATGGTTTGTAATTATTATAATAATATTGCCAAAAAAAAAGTACATGACTTGATATGGTTTTAGATACTACTCTAGTTACATTATTCAAGATCAAATGTATACTATAAAACCTTACTGTACCATATTTACATATAGTATTAGTGTGTTACTTTCTCCTGATAACTTTGTAAGAGGAGTTCCATTGTGTGCCTAAAATACGATTGTATTTAAAATAATTTCAGAATGCTTTTATAAAAGTTGGAATTTTTTTTCTTATAGCTACATAGCTAATTTTGCATCATTATGTTTTTTCTTTAAACTAGACCAGCTCTCTTTTCTCTTCCAGAAACATGATCAAGTCCTTCTATACGGCAAGTCTTTTAATAGATGTCATAACTGTGTTTGGAGAACTTACTGATGAAGTGAGTATATAGTTTTATTCTCTTAATCGCTAAAGATCAATATTGTTGCTGTTTACCAGATTTATTATGACAATGTTTACTTAGAGCAGCATGTAATGTAAGCAAATTTTTAATTTTAACTTCTTATACATTTTTTTTAAGTATGAACAAAAGATAAAATTATTTTTAATATATATTTGTAGGAAGTTCTTTAATTTTATATTGGGCAGCACAGGTTTTGAGTTTTGATTTTATTAAGGGTTTAAATACTACTAATCCTGTATGCTGTTAAGTTTCTTCACTGTTATTTGGTAAACATAGAGGCAGAAACTTTTTAAGAATTTTTCCTATTTCATTTCTACTCAGAAATATTGTTTATAATTTGTCTCTGTTGTAAAATACATGTAGAAGATGATATTTTACAAGGTACTTCATATTTATAATTTGTTTCTCATAATCACTCTAAGATAGAGTGCATATTCATTTTATACATGAGTAAATTGAGGCTAAGTGACAATCATTGCTGTGAATTCATTGTTGTTTTACTGTCACAAGAAAATTTATTTTCTGTAAGGGGAGATACTAATTTAGAAAGAGAGGGTGAAAAAAAAGGAAAGCTATAATGAGACTGATAAACGCTTCTTATACTGTGATTTGAAATCTATGAAGAACATTGCTTTCTGTGATAGGATTTTTTGAAGTGATGAGCAGATATTCAAGTTCCAAACAAAATAAAGTATAATCTATGAGATATTTGCATTTTTATAAAACAATATATTCAAACTGTGCAAAAAATTCATTATGTTTGTATGAAAAATAAAATCAGGTTTTAGACTTGATAATTATAAGCTGGGTTTTTGCATTGGCAGAGTTGTGCAGGACATTTCAAAGTTGTGCTGAAAAAGAGACAGTTTATTATGTGATTGCTCCTTTTATTTCAAAACACCAAGCATTCTTGGCCCTTGCCTACACAGCATTCCCCAGTCATTCAAATAACCAGAAACCATCCCATATATTCCTAAAACACCTTCTAATGTATGGTACAGTGCCCATTGAGAGCCACTGCTGTCCAGTTTTTTTGAGACAGAGTAGTATAAGAAGAAACTGAAACCTGGAGTGTAGAAACCTGAAATACTTCTCAATCATGGTACATTTTATATTCTGAAGACCCGGTGGGTCCACTCTGTTTAGCTCCCTTTCTACTCCAGTTTCTGATTCCTGATCTGGATTTCTTTCCCCCTCTGTTGTACTAGTATATGGCACAATATTAGAAATTAAGAAGCTCGGCTGATTTATCCATGAAATTATGGAAAACTTTAGATAATTCAGTATGGTTATGGAGAGTACCAGGCCGGCAAAGGAGAATAATGGGCCTCAGATTAGAAAAGTAAGTCACAAACCAGTTAAGAACTAAGTCTAGTAGGAAGAAGGGAGAAGAAAGGTAGCATAGCAATAGTGTTGGAGTGAGCAAGCTAAACACCTGAGACCTTCCATATGACATTTGTACATAAAGATTTTTAGTCTTCTAAATAAATTATTTTTACTTTGCTTCAAAAATAAATAAATAAAGTTTGTACTGTTTTTCATTCTTTTTCCATGCAATCTAGTCTTCACTGTCATTGTTTTACTGAAGAATCCATAGGGACTTTTCATTTTCAGCCATTGTGCAGGTTTATCTTACTTGTGGTATTTTCTTACCAATCCTACTTCTTGTTTGTCAGGCCAGCCTGCTAACCACCCTCCCAGCTTTCACCTCTGGGGACTTTGTCTTTTTAGCCTGCTTACATTGCATTCCCTTTAAGTCTTAGCTACATTGTTCTAGACCTTATATAAATTTCTCCATTCTCTCAACTCTTCCACCTTTAGAGTCTCAACTATATGGGTATTACACTATAAATGTATTGACTTAGGTTTTATATAGTATATTTTGGAGTAAGTTATACTGCAAGTCCTTGAAAGGAGAACTTTGTCTTACTCTAGTCTACTCTTATTTCTTTTGCATTAAGTGCCATTCACACACAGTAAATACAGTGGCTAATGAATTAATATTTCAAAAGTTCTTATAGTTAGCTTTTTATATTTTTACCTGTAGTTGGAAATAATGTTCAGACCTGTTTACATAGAACTTCTTTCATAACTTTTCTGAAATGTAATATGTCTCATTACTCACAGCATTTTGGTCTACTTCCTAATTTTCCCCCTTTTAATTTCATGTCATTACTCATGGTTACACAAAACTAAATAAAGTCAGTATTTTCTTTAGTCTTTAGCTGTTTATGTATGTGTATTTTGTCTGCTACTGCTCTGATTCTCAACTTTCTACCTCTGTTTTAGGTCTATGTATTGAACTCTTTTAACTGTGCCCAACATAATTCCATCTTACTATTTAGTTAAAATTTTACATTGCAAACTTCTCACATTCCTGTAGCTTTCTTGGATTCAGTGTCTCGGTTTTAAGTATAGAGTCACAAGAATATACTTTAATTTTATATTTTAAAGCAAGAAATGTTATTTCCTTACTATATCCTCTTAATTACTCTATTTATGGTCAACATTATTGAGAGTCTTTCTTTTGTATTATATATTTACTAGAGGCCTGGTGCATGAAATTTGTGCATGGGGGTGATGTCCCTCAGCCTGGCCTGCCCCTTCAAGTCCTTAGGCCTGGCTGATGATCAGAGCCTATCAGGGTTTTATTCCCCCAGCTGACCCAGCCCCCGCTGCTGCCACTGCTTGCCATTGTGTGGCGCTATCGCCTCTTTCCCAATACTAGTTTTCTCCCTCTGCGGGTGACAGGTGTGGGGTGCAATTCCTTGACTGGCCTAGGCCTCCCTCTGCAGGGCAATTGCAGGCTGGCCCCACATACCCACCATAGCGTCGCTGGCCGGTGACCTGGACCTCCCTCTTTGGGGCGATGGGGGGAGGGGGGCAATTGTGGGGGCCTCCCAACCAATCACATCACACCCACCTTGGCTGGCCTAGCGCCATTGTTTATTGTAGTGTGGTCCTCTGGAAGGTCGTCTGGGCAGATGTCTGGATTGTCGTTCTGTTGTTTGGTCAATTTTCTTTTTTTATATATTTTATATATTTTATTTATATATTTCTTGTTTCTCTTGAGGAAGAGAGGAAGAGAGGGATAGAGAGCTAGAAACGTCGATGAGAGAGAATCATCGACCAGCTGCCTCTTGCACACCCCCTACTGGGGATGTGCCTACAACCAAGGTACATGCCCTTGACTGGAATCGAACCCAGGACCTTTCAGTCCGCAGGCCGATGCTCTATCCACTGAGCCAAACCGGTGCCGGCTGTTTGGTCAATTTTCATATTATGCTTTTATTATTATAGATTATTATAGATTTTACTTCTAGCAATGTCTAAGGAACAGTATCATTTTACCTTTTTTTCTTTATAGTCTTTGGTTTAAGTTTTCTACTGCTAATTTAGAAAGAATATTGAAAATCACTTATAAAAGTTAAGTACACTGCTCTTATCTCTTGAGTGTCTGATAATTTTAAGGAATCAAGTGAATATGGTGTGTTTTCCTGCCCTCACAGGCCTTGTGTTCTAACTTGTAAAGAGAAACAAGCTAACTATAATGACATGTGGTCTAGTAATGAGAATATAGAGGTCAAGATCTATTTCTATCACTTTCCAGGCACTGTATTTAGATGCCTCAAGATATATTTTGTTCTTTTGTAACTCTGAATTATAGTAAGAGAAATAAGGGTCAGAAAAATGTGAGCACCTTGTCTTCAGATGCTATAGCTCAGAATAGTGATCTCAGACTTGGTGATAAAAGTCCAGCTTTTTTTTTGTTTTGCAATCTGATGCAGACTGATGGTTATATAAAATACAAGTAATAATTGAAACACTAGAAAAATGAAACTTAAAAAAGACATGCAAAATACAAGCCTAATTTGCTTTAAGTTTCTAAATACTCTCAATCTGTGTGCTATTTTGTCCAAACTGGTAATCAGTTTACAGACCAGCAATGGTTCTGGGACTACATCTTGTTTAGCACACTGATCTAGATCCTTCTATGGAAGACCCCCAGAGAATCCCAATTTATCCCAATCTGGGACTCTTGTTCCTGGAAAACCAGAGGTCTGGCACAACGGGAGCAATTATGTACTTGTGTGGCCATCTGGAGGAAGTCTGTCTCAGGTATCCATTTGCATTGGAAGTTTCTGAATTAAGCAACATCTCATTGCTAACCTAGAAAACCTTGGTTGAGTGGGAGAGCTTTATCTAATTACAAAAGTGTGTGTACTGTTCATATACCTGCACTTAATATTCAAGATATTATATAATATTATAATAAAATCCCAAGTGGCTATATTAGTATTAGAATAAAGGAACTTTAAGATGTGTTACTAGAGGTAAAATGGATATTTTGTAATAAAGGGTTCAGTTCATCAAGAAGATATTACAGTTAAAAGTGTTTCTGTACCAAAATAATAGTTTTAAACTATATGACACAAAAATTGATAGAAATAAAAATATACATAAATTCACAGTCATACTTAGAGATTTAATACTCCTCCCTTAGTCATCAGTAGAATAGTTTAAAAACAGTAAGATTAACTAAAATGAATAGTCTAGCCACATCACATATTGGCTAGAATGTAGAAAAACAAGAGCTTTCATACATTGCTCGGTGAAAATGTTAGACATTATAACCACTTTGGGAAAAGATTTGGCAGATTTTTATTAAGTTAAACACATCTACCTTTTACCCAGTAATTCCTCCTTGGTGTTTATTTAAGAGAAATGGAAACATGTGTCTAGAAAAAGACTTGTTCAAGAGTGCTCATAGGAACTTTATTCATAATAGCCCAAAGCTAGAAACAACCCAGTTGTCCACCAACAAAGGAATTGATAAGTTGTACTATTATTAAAATATCAAAAGGGACTAGTGACCTTCCCTTCAACATGAATGAATCTTGTGGATTTTATGCTGAGCAAAAGAAAACTCAGTGCAAATTGGATGATTCCCTTCATATAATGACAAATTCATTCTAGTAAAAAAATTGGGATGTTTGTTGGCGGGGGTGGGGCAAGGGATATTTGTCCTAGAAAGGGATATGAAGGCACATTCTGGGAACTAGAAATGCTATAATTTGATAGGTATGTTTTACACAGGCATACCTATCTTTCAAAGCCCATCAAATTATATACATTTAAGATTTATTTATCACAAGATATGACAGTTTTACCACACACACAAAAAAAATTATTAATTTTTCTTGATGGTATTAGGTTGTCAATTCTAAAACGGCTTACTCTGTATAGGATTAAGCAAATGAGTAAGTATATTAAGGGAGCAAGGTTTCTCACTTACGGAGGAAGAACTTAAATATGAGATGTCAGAATACTACATTGTATTGTGTTGGATTGGAACTGCAAATGTCCATATTATGCTTTTAGATGTATTAGATAAATAGAGAAATGGACAGGAATCAAGTCTGGGACCTCTTGATTCCTGGGTCAATGCTCAACAGCTGAATCACATAGGCTGGGCTATAGAACCTTTTTTATTATAATGGAGTATATAAGAGTATATTTTGATGAGGAAAGAGGAAATTAAATATGACACAAATTCAGTAATTTGGTGGGTTACTCTTTAGGTTTCTATATAATAATCTGTAGCATCTAGATAATATCATATAAACTACTCAACTAAATATCTAGACTGTGTGCTATATTTGTACTCATTGGTGACTTAGTGGATCTTTACAAAAGGCAAAGTACAGCTGTTTTCAACATAATGAAACTGTTTTCTCAAATTAATGTATATACAGATCCTCTAGGGAATTTGTTATAATATAGATTGTGCTGCAAGTGTGAATATTCTTAATTTCTAACAAACTCCCAATTGATACTAGTACCACTGGTCCAGGAGTATCCTAAAGGTCCATTAACTATACGAACTGAAAAATCACTAGTCCATTCAAAATTCTGACTGATTTTATTCTAATATTCTTTAAAATATATATGTATATTTTAAAGAATACGGTACTTACTCATTTGCTTAATCCTATACAGAGTAAGCCGTTTTAGAATTGACAACCTAATACCATCAAGAAAAATTAATAATTTTTTTTGTGTGTGTGGTAAAACTGTCATATCTTGTGATAAATAAATCTTAAATGTATATAATTTGATGGGCTTTGAAAGATAGGTATGCCTGTGTAAAACATACCTATCAAATTATAGCATTTCTATAAGAATATTATATATACCATATTCTTTAATGGTATATAGCATAAACTTTAAAGTCAAAATAAGAAGAGGCAACTAGCAGGCTATTCACTAATATTTTCAGTTCTCACAGCAATCCCATGATCTATTATTTTCTCCTTTTGGGAACTGAAATAAATGAGACTCAGAGCTGGTAAATAGTACACTACAGGTTAAAAGTGAAGTTTGCCTAGCTATCTGTCTTAGTGTTTGCTTGCTTTAACCAGTTTTCTTAGATTTGTACAGATTTACTTTTTCTTCTAATGAAAATAATTCAACTTATTGTTATCTTTTATATTTAACTAGAGGCCCGGTGCATGAAGTTCGTGCACTCGGGGGTGGAGTCCCTCAGCCTGATCTGCGCCTTCTTGCAGTTTGGGAGCCCAAGGGGAATGTCCAACTGATGGCTGGCAGTCAGACAACCTTAGTGCTGTAGTCAGATAGCCTTAGCACTGCCATGGTGATGGGAAAGGCCCACCATCGCTCCTGCACTTGCCAGCTGCCAGCCTGGCTTACAGCTGAGCAGCACTTCCCCTGTGAGATAGGGCTGAAACTGGCTCTCCAGCGTTCCCTGAGGTGTCCCAGGTTGCAAGAGGGCTCAGGCCAGGCCGAGGGACCTAATGATGAATAATTGGGGCTGGGGAGAGATGTGGAAGGTTGGCCAGCCAGAGAGGGATAGCGAGAGGGCTCCAGTGCGTGGCTGACCCACCTATCTCAGTCCTCATCGGCTGGACTCCAGTAGCAAACTAACTTACCAGTCTGAGCATCTGCCCCCTGGTGGTTAATGCATGTCATAGCGAGCGGTTGAGCAGCCTTAGCATATTATTAGCATATTATGCTTTGATTGATTGAACAGATGACTGGACACTTAGCATATTAGGCTTTTATTATATAGGATTTTATCATTCCATTTAGCCTATTTCTCCTCTGTGTATATAAGTTGCAAGTTTTGCTTGAAGGATATTCCCATATTTCCATTACAGACCTTTTCTGAAATTCAGAACCATTAGACATGTGTTTTGAGGTAGATAGCTTTTTATTAAGCCTGTTGAGCCCTAGACAGTTGGTAGAACCTAGTGGTAGGATTGAGAGGGTGCTGGAGTCTTTCAGAGCTGTACAATGTAAAAATGGGTTTTTCCTCAAGAATATGTTATAAATTATCATAAATATGTATTTTTGCTTAACTTTTTTACTGCAGTCTAATATCGATATAAAAATATTCTTTTTAGAATGTGAAACACAGAAAATATGCAAGGTGGAAGGCAACATATATCCATAATTGTTTAAAGAATGGAGAGACTCCTCAAGCAGGGCCTGTTGGAATTGAAGATGATAATGGTATGTATTTATTTCTCTATGTAAAATGATTTAGTAAAATCATAATTTTTCATTATTATCTGAAGTTTTCTGAAGGAACCATATAATTGTTTCTCTCATCAAGTGCAAAATTCATGAAAATTGGTTATAAAATCATAAATTTGGGACAGTGAGAGATTAGAAACAAACTGTTCTAATGTCTAAAAAGTTTTGTAAAATATATAGTATTTAATATAGTATTTACTAATGCTGTTTTTTTTATTTGAAATTTTATTAAGCACATATACCTTTAAATTTTTTTGTTGTTATTGTTAACTGCCTAACCTTTTTATCATTATGAAACATCCTGATTTACCTCTGTTAATATTTTTTGTCATGATTTTTATGTTGTTTATTATTGAAAGTAGTATTTCAGCTTCTATCTGCTTAGTATTTACATGGTATATCTATTTTCATCATCCTATTTTAAACATATATGAATCTTAAAGCATATAGATATTGTTGTGTTGTTGTTTTTTCAGTCTGACAGCATCAATTTAATTTACATTTACATTTACATTTAATATAATAATTGCTTAGCTAGATTTTAAACTAGTACTTTTGCCATTTGTTTTTTGTTATCCCATCTGTTTTTATTCCCTCTTATAGTTTTCTTTTCTCTGGTGAGTTTTTTCTTTCATTCATTATGACTATATTTTTCTCTGATAAGTTTCCTGGTGTTAAGTTATTTTCTGTTAATATCTGGGTCATTGTAGGTTATTTTTCTATAGACTTTCTGGTGACTGGTCACACTTTTCTCACCCCATATTTGTATTGCTTTTTAATGTTGATAAATAAAGAATTTTTAGTTCCTCTGCATTCTGTTATCTTACTCTGTGAAGTCTTGATTCCTGTTTTTAACAAGCAGTTAACTTGCCTGTGGGAACCCACAGGGATTGGGCGTAAACTGGCAATTGGACATCCCCCAAGGGGTCCCTGATTGGAGAGGGTGCAAGCTGGGCTGAGGGACCCCCATTCCCCTGTGCACAAATTTTGTGTATCAGGCCTCTAGTATGTTTATCATGAGACAAAAAACATTGTAAAATTAAAAGGAAACAAATCGAATTCAGAGATCTGTAGTTCTAGTTTATTTTAAATTACTAAGGTTCTCCAAAGTGACTAATTGCCATTTTAAATATACTATCAAAATTTAATTTTCTCAAAGTAGTTTTCAAATTTAGCTAATGATATGTAGTATATTTTGAAGTCTACATATTAAAACTTATCAACACAAATCTCTCTTTTTAAAAAAGAAAAACATATTCTGTTGATTTTTTAGAGAGGAAGGGAGAAGGATAGAGAGTTAGAAACATCGATGAGAGAGAAACATTGATCAGCTGCCTCCTGCACATCTACTACTGGGGATGTGCCCGCAACCACGGTACTTACTCTTGACCAGAATCGAACCTGGGACCTTTCAGTCCACAGGCAGACGCTCTATGCACTGAGCCAAACAGGTCAGGGTAATACAAGTCTCTTATTCTTTAATTATAGATAGCTGAATGTGAAATTTTATTTCTTTGTTTTTATTGATTAACTTAATAATTTGGACAACAAAAACACAGTCATTTGATAGATTTAAAAAAAAATGCTGTTAAGTAAAAAGGGCAGCTGAAAGAAAATAGAGTTCTTATTGGGTAGCATAAATGTGACATGTTTTGCCAAAAATGTCACTTTTTTTTAAGTTTAAAGAGTAGGTTTAAAGGAAGTTTATTTTCAGGAAAAATATACTATGTAAAAAATATTATAGAATTGAAATTAGAAATAAAGTAATCATATTGCCAGGCATAACTTTTAGAAAATATTTAAAACTGTTATTTTTAAAGATAGAGCCTGCTTATCAACAGCATTAAATAAAATTGTATTTGAAGGTTTGCCATGCCTGTATAGCAAAATAAGAATATTAAGCATTTTTATTTCAAAATACCTAGTTTAACATTGCACATATTTTCTATAATAGATGTTGAAGAAAATGAAGATGTTGGAGCCACCTCTCTGCCCACTCAGCCACCTCAGCCATCACCTTCACCTTATGACCCCAGCAACATGCCTTCCAGCAACTATACTGGAATACAGATTCCTCCCGGTGCACACGCCCCAGCGAATACACCAGCAGAAGTGCCTCACAGCACAGGTGGAAAATGAAACTCAAAAAGTTTGGAACTCTTCTTTCTCAAATAAGCACTGCACTTATATCTGTGCTACATAATGGTAGTCATCAAGCGTGATAAGATCTTTTCATTCCATTTTGACCTACAAAAAAAAATTAAATTATTTTCATTGAAATTTTTTAATATCAGTTGTGCTTTTAGTTTAACAAGAATTTTTGTTAAACTAAAAGCACAACTTTTAAACTTTTAAATGTACTGATTGATTACATTGGCTTTATATTTTATTAATAAGAATAGCTTCTATGCTTTTCTGTGTGTTTCTGATTTCTTTTTCTTCCTCTCTTTCTTTCCCCTTTAATGTTGTTTAAGAATAGCCATTTCCTTAGGTCCCTGATCTGCCTTCAACATGGGTTATTGATAAAGGAGAGGCATAGAATCTCAGTAGAGAGGCTTTGGGTTACTTTTTTTTTTTTTTTTTTTTTTTTAGGATTATGTGACTAAAATCAAGGAAGGAAAGTGATATCTGCTATCTTGGAATAACTTAGGACTCTCTGTCTATTTTCATAGAAAAATAGTCTGACAAAACTAGCCTCCAATAAGTTAATATTTGTAGATAAAGAGATTTGTATAAGTTGCAAAGAGATACCCTTCTATGTATATGTCTTGTTAAGTTAGCATCAACCCGACTTCCAAACAAAAAGGTATTTAAAACCATAGGGCAAACCAGCTGGCCCCCATCCATGCACCAGGCCTGTATCCTATACAGGCTGGCAGAGATGTGGTTAGGGGATGATCAGGCTGGCAGGCAGAAGCACTTAAGGGCAATCAGGAAAGCTGGCAGGCGAGCATTTGGGAGCCAGCAATCCTGGATTGTGAGAGGGAAGTCCTAGATTGGAGAGGGTGTAGGCTGGTCTGAGGACACACACCCCCATGCACAAATTTAATGCACCGGGCCTGTAATATATATATGCCTAAGCGACTGTTATAACGGGGATGGGAACAACCAGAAAGACTGGTTGGCCAATTGTGATGCACACTCACCACCATGGGGCAGAGGCTCAATGCAGGAGCTGCCCCCTGGTGGTCAGTGCGCTCCCACAGTCAACCTTCCATGGCCTCTCCCCCTGGCCATCTGGCCCCATCAGCCCCTGGTGCTAAACCATTGGTAGAGACCTGCTTCTGGGTCAGGGTTTCCTACATAGCAGAGCAGCTCCCTCACTGCAATGTATTGAAAGTCTGCCCTGGACACAAGGGTTTGTCTCACTCCCATCCTCTCCCTTCCCCAGGGGCTGCCCACCCCCTATGGTGTTGGCTCGGGACGAGGGAACTGCAAGGTGACAAGACGCTGATAGTAGCGTGGGTTCTGTTCCACGCCTGGCAACCGTCACCCCCTCTCCCGACCTCACGGGGGCCTTCAGGGCCCAGGCTGGGACAGGGAACCAGGGGTAGTGGCGGCAAACGTGACCCCTTTCGCATGGGGCCCAGGGCCTGCTCTCTCCTTGGGGACAACAGCCAACTTCCCTCGGTCCCTCCCCTAGGCTCCCACCAGTCAACCTCCCACAGTCCTGTCCCCCACCCCGTGCACGAATTTGTTCACCAGTCTTAACAATATTAGTGAAAGGAATAATTTTAACAATGATCTCTTTTGTGTCATCATTCTGTATATTTTACCCTGTCTTGCCTTTTCAACCATGCAATAATATTAATAGGCAAACCAATTTGAATTAGTTTGTAAGTAAAATTTTATAGAGCACTGTTTTAAACATTTAATCTTTTAGAATTATTGATAATTTCTCTAGAAAAAAAACAGCTACTTTAGGCATATTAGTCTTAGATGAATACTGTCTGGATTAAAACTACTAAATTTAAACACTCATCAAGAACTGTAGACACAAGCAGCCCTGCAGAAGAGTGAAATGAAAATAAATGTATTTTGAAGTCAAATAGAATTAGTTATGAGTTTCTTCCCATTGCTAAACCACAAACTCAACTATTATTTACCTACTTTTGACAAAGCTTTTTCCTCTTTCTAAAATGAGATTAATCATATTTCTCATGGTTGTTTTAATTTTTAAAGGAGAAAAAGAATAAAAATTGAGTAGTACTATGCCTAACACAAACTCAGTATTCAGCAAATTAGCTTCCTTTCTTTTTTTTTCTATTCCTTCCTATTTCTATGCCAAAGAAAGACAGGATATTTAATAGCAAGTTAATGAACACTTAAAATCATTTTATGAATCAAAGGAAATGTCACTTTTGGGGATAGGATATGACCTTAAAAAGATTGTCTAAGGGGTATTGCTTTAGACAATATATCTTAGGGCTGAGTAGAGGTATAGCCATACATACATATTTTATTTGTAGACATCCTATATGTACATATGCAAGGGAACATATAATTCCAATAAAAGGGCTCTGTCAGGTTGAACCATATGAAATTGCTATTTTTGTTCAACAAAAGTGATAGAATATTGGTAGTTTCATATGTTCAAACTAACAGACAATACTTCCTGCTTAGAATATGCATCACATAAAGATAGATATTAGGAGGTAATCTTCTATTAGGAATAAGATACTATCTTTTTACTGTATACACTCTCATAAGCTTAGCATTTATACAATTACAACTGTTTTATAAATCTACTCTTACAGAAACTGTATTAGTTATTGTTGTCCTTATTTTACTAATAGTAAACAAATTAACCAGTTATCTCAAAAATTAAAATACAAACATACTTAGTAAGTAGAGAACTAGAGTTTGAACCCAAGTCATTCTGATTTTGTGTTTTTGGAGCCTTCCTTTTTTATCCCTTTCTCTAAGGAGCTAATATTCTATCAAATATAAACCTACTTTTCTGATACATATTTACTCTTAAAATTGATTTGAGATGTTGGAATCTTCTCTTTGCTGGAGGAAATTTTTTCTGTTATATTTAAAACAGTTTTGTTTTTTTTTAATCCGTTATAGTTGCCTAATAGAAACTGAAATAAAATTTTTGTTTATAAATATAGCAGATGTTTCCCCTTTTACTTGCTTTAAGAATGATTTACTTTCTCCCATATAAAGGTCCAGGATGAACTTTTATCGAAGGGAAATCCTTAAGATAGCTGAAAAGAATAGTACGTGCTAATATAGTTTTTAGTTCTTCCACAAGAAAGTAATGGGTACAACCAGAGCAGGGATAGTGATTGTTTAAAGAGGACATGTGTTTGCTCTTGGGCTTTAATCACTGTAATAGCAGATATGGACAATACAGTGAACTGTTTTCTTCCTTTTGAAACATCACTTTTTACAGTTGGTAAATATAGAGGAAGATTTCAGTAAAAAAATCTAGATTAAGTCACAATTTTATAATTAATGCCAACCTTTGAATTATAAATGCAACTCACCTCATATATAGATCAAAAACTTAGTTCTTTTATTGTAGTTCTTCTAAATGTCAGCAGTTTTGCATTTGAGTTCCTCTATACAGTTTTCAAAGTTGTTTATATTCTAGCTTAATCATTTGTATCAATACTATTTTTCATGATTATACTGAAGTTTTATTCAACCCAGTCTTCCTGTCTTTTCTTTGCTTAGTATTCCTCATAGATAGCATGTCTTTCTGCCTATTTGTCTGCTGTTCCAAATGCTACATTTCAGCATTCTGTTTAATTATACTTTTTTGGACAGTCTTCTCTCATTTTCTAACAAAACCCATTTTTCTCACACCATTTATAAAACAAGTTAATACTTAACTAGAAATCTTGTGATCTTTAATTTTTAAATGTGTATTAATCCCATCTAATAGGATTCACAGCCATCTACTTAAAAATTAACCCAAAGTTTACTTTTTAATATTTCTTTTTTGTTAAATAATAGAAAGCCATTTTCAACATCCCCCAGGAATATTCCCTCCCACACACATATTGCAGTCTAGGGGCCTGCAACCCATTTGTGAATTGACAAATGATACCTTCCCAAATCAGAAAAAAAGGGAAAAATGCTAGATTTTGGCATCTCAAAAAACAATAAACATAAATTAAAAAACATTTTTTTACTAATTTGACTGTTACTTATGCACTTGTATTGAGCCAGTATGCTAGGCCTTCGTGGCAATGTTCTACAGTGATTGCCAAGAGGACAGGCCTTGGCTCATGTGTGTTAAGACAGACGAGATGCAGCATCTTCTAACTGCTGTATGAGGTATGTTGAGCAGCCTGTGTTTTCAGTGCAAGATCTAATTGAATGACTGACCAGAAGTCCTTAATGAAATGCAAACTATTTTTAAAATATCACTCAAATAAAATGTTACTACATAGCAATATTTTCTCCCTGTCTGTTTTGTTCTTGTAAAGTAATATTGCCTAAGTAATATTTTCATGATTTAATAGTTCCAAAGGTATAAAATGAAATTAATTTGCCCTAAATCAAAATTAAATGAGATAACATAGTATATATTTAAGCAATTTTTCTTTTTGGTTGGTAATGAGAAGGTCCTCCAAAGTCAAAACTTAGATCTGAATATTATTTTAAATTTTAAGTCAGCCTTTTTAAAACCATCATGGTAGAACTTTCATTGGCCATGTTTTTGTTTTCCTAGAAACTTCCTAGTTATTTTCTTTAATTTTCTCCTTTTTATTACATTGTCTTTCCCATTTGATACTTACTACAAATTGCCTATTCAAATTTAATCTGTTAGCTTGGGGAAATGAATCCTGTTTTCTGTTGAGTGTATTGATTTAGAGTAATCAACTTTTTTCTTCATTTGCTTGCTTGCTAATTGGATCATGTAAGTCCCTCTGGGAAGTTTTAACAATTTGTGTTAATATTTTAGGTGATTAGTAACCTTCAACTCTATTATATTACTTAGCATTAATCAAAAATGCTAGTGTCCGGCTGGTATGGCTTAGTGGTTGAGCACTGACCTATGAACCAGGAGGTCAGAGTTCGATTCCCAGTTAGGGCACATGCCCGAGTTTTGGGCTCTATCCCCAGTAGTGGGTGTGCAGAAGGCAGCCAATCAATGATTCTCTCTCTTCTTAGATGTTTCGCTCTATTTCCCTCTCCCTTCCACTGTGAAATCAATAAAAATATGTATTTTTTAAAGGATGATATTCTTTATATAACCAATAAACAATTAGTTTTGACTTCCTATTAGAACTTTTTATGACTGTTAAATTCAGTCATTTTTTTAAAAATCATATTTTTATTGATTTCAGAAAGGGAAAGAGAGAGATAGAAACATTTAGTGATGATAGAGAATCATTAATCGGCTGCCTTCTGCATGCCCCCTACTGGTGATCAAGTACTGATCAGAATCGAACTGTGACCTCCTGGTTCATAGGTTAACTCTCAACCATTGAGTCACTCTAGCTGGGCAAAAGTATCATTTAAAAACATGTTAACTGGAAAATTTGGAAAGTATAATCTTTATTTCATGCAGAATGGTGAAATGGGACTTACCCTGTAAGGTAAATTACCCTGTAAGGTAAATTAAATCATAATTACATTCCACCTTCTCCCCAAATTATTTAATTGGCTAAGAAATTAAAAGGTAGGAAGGGTTCTACTACTTCTACAGATATTTGGTAAGCTATAATTGAGAAGAAAATTAAAGTAGTATTAGATATGACAAACTACATTCTAGGAAATGTGTAACTAATACTATATATGTAAACACTCAAAATATATTTTCCTGCATATTTTCTACACCAGCCTCCATCATCAAATAACTATCAATTTAGAATTCATTAAGGTGTCGAGGAAATAAAGTTACGCATTTCTTCCATAATGCTTTAAGTGTTTTCCTGCTAGATAGCAGGATAATTAAGAGGTATGAAACTTTAATACCCTTTGTGGTTTTCTGATTTGCAGGTGTAACAAGTAATACTCTTCAGCCTACTCCACAAACTATTCCAGCCATTGATCCTGCACTTTTCAATACAGGTTCCCAGGGTAAGTCAGCTAAGAGTTTTATAAGTTATAATGTATCTTTTCTTTTGGGGTATTGTTTTGTAATTTTATCTTAGGAGTGTCCAGGTAATTTGAAACACATTTCTTTGAGTGCCACGTTCACCCCCACCCCCACCTCCAATTGACTTCCTCGATTAAGCTCCTACCCCTCCCCAGGCCTTCACCACATCATTGACTGTCCATGGGTTATACATATATGCACCTTCTCTCTAAAATTTATCATGTTTCTTTTGGTCTTTCTCATTTAGTTATCATCGTATGTCTGATGGGATTTAGTCCTCTTTATTTACAATAGAATGAAAACCTTACTCTACTATTTTTTGTTACTTAGTTTGAGTTTGTATTTCCCCTGACTATGTCTGCAGGTCTGTTTCCCATGTGATTTTTTTATTCTCCTAGTGAGAATGGAAACTGGCCATTAAGCTACCTGCCTCTAAGTTGTGGAACTAGAACTAGAAGAGCTTTATTTAGAAGGGTGATGGGAGGAGGTGACACATCTACCATGCTGGTGCCATTATGAACATAACATGGTTACATTGATTACATTGTGTTCCTCTAATTCTGCATTCATTTGGTTTCTAGTATGACAGCAAAAATATTTATTTATAGTTGGTTCAGAATTTAATGAAAGTTAGGGAACATGAGAGTTTGGAGCACAGTGTGTTCTCTATTGAAGGTAATGGTGTCTCCAAATACCAAAGACTATGTTGGTGACTATACATTTGAATAGATGCAAAAATATTTTAAAGATTTATAAGCTGTAATGTTAATGAAAACAAGGAATGACTTTTACGTGCTGTTGATGGGACTATAAATTGGTAAAGCTTTTCCCATTAGCATTATGTCAGTATCAATATCAATTAAATATCCTTAGACGTGGGCATAAAATGTATTTACAGAGATATTTATGTAACAGAAATCATTTATAGTAACAGAAAATAATCTTAGGTGCTTATTAATGGAAAAGTAGTCAATTATGATCTATAGTCCAGGCGTCCTCAAACTTTTTAAAGTGGGGGCCAGATCACGGTCCCTCAGAGAGCTGGAGGGCCGGACTATATGAACTACTAATTCCTACTGTAACACCTCGGCTGCGCTCACTGCCCAAAAAACCTGGCGGGCCGGATCAGACTCCTCTGCGGGCCGCATGTGGCCCGCGGGCCGTAGTTTGAAGACTCCTGATACTAACGAATACTGTGCACATATTAAAAAAGGGTGTGATTGGGGTCACATCATCAGTCACATTCTTTTTTTCTCCCAAGTGTCCATCAATAGATGAGTGGATAGAAAAGCTATGGTACATTTACACAATGGAATACTACTCTGCTGTAAAAAGAAAGAAAATTTTGCCCTTTGTGACAACATGGATGGTCTTGGAGAACATTATGCTGTGAAATAAGCCAGTCAGAGAAAGACAAGTAACATATGATTTCACTAAATATGTGGAATTTCACAGAAAAAACTGAACTGCCAAGCAAAATAGTGATGGATGCAGAGAGAGCAGGCAGACAGCTCTAATGGGGAGGAGAGGATGGGGTATAGAGGGGTTGAGCAAAAAAAAGAAAAAAGAGAGAACTCAAGGATATGAATAACAGTATGCTTGATTGTGGGGAGGGGGTGGTGGAGGTGGAAGAGGGCAGAGAGAGAATAAGTGGTGATGGAAAAATAAATAAGAATGTGATAACCCTTGTGAAAAGATCTAGACACAGTAAGTAAAAAATCAAGTTGCAGAACATTGTATAGTATGGCCTGTTTAGTAAACAACAACAAAAAGTTTAAAACAACTATATCCTAATATTTGTATATATTTATTTAAATGCATAGGAAAAGCCTAGAGAAGTCACAAAAATAAATAATGGTTTCATATCCACCATATCTACCATCACTATCACTTCTAGTACTTTTACTATCCCCTTTTCTCTTTATTGTTTAGTTTTTAATGTACACATAATATGTGTGCATTAAGTATTAATATATTTTCAATGTTTTTGTAATGAATTTTTTGCTATCTCTGGAGAGGAGAATGGAATTGGAAAGGGTATTCGAGGCTCAGTATTTACTTTTTACTTTGTGTACCTCTCTATATATAGCATTAGAATATGAATAACAACTTATAAATTTTTTTGAGAATAGAATATCTAAATGGCATTTGCATAGTTCCTGGTAAAATGAAACTCTACCTCTAATCATGGCTACTGTTGTTGGCATTAGGAAGTGTCATGTTTTGGTGATGCCTAGGTGGAAGGTAAGGTTTCTGCACTATGCTTTACAGCTACCTCCAAGATTTACTGCAGGTCAGAGGGCACCCCTCCAGTCCTGCCTGTGCATCCACTGAGTCAGGGAATAATAGAGTATATTAGGATCAAAGAAATTATCCAAGGTTCTTGACATGAATTTCTAGAACTACCTGGTTAAATAGAAAAGAAAAGAATCTCAAAGACTCATTTTGGAAATATTTACAATTAAGTTTTATTCCTTGGAAACTTGATAATTCAGCCTTGGAAATGATTGCTTATGCCAACTGAGCATGCAGGGATTTCTCTTTATACCGAATAATGTGGCCTTTGATTCAGTGCTGACCGAGGCACTCTTTCCACTCTGCTGGAGAACTTGATGGATAGCTCTAGCTGTCTTCTGTGTCTGTTCTTGTCCTGCCCTGTGAAGGAGAATCAGGTCTGTGGTTCAGACAGTCTTGTCTGAAGCCTAAAAGCACATATTTCAGAAAAGAGATATTATGTTAAACAACCTCTCTAATCCTTTAAACACCTTTTAGGGCCACAATATTCTCTCTGTCTGGTTCTGATTATGGGTTCTGGCAAATTTTAATGATAGGAAAAAACAACTTTTATTTTGGTACATTAAGCAATGTTTACTATTTTTTATATAAAATCAAATAAAATGAAATTGAACTGTTTTTCCTTCCTATGTCTTTTCTACTTCCTCTGTTTGGTTTTAAATGCTAATTTAGAAGAGTCATAATTAAAAAACAGACTTTGTTTTTATTTAAAATTTTAATTAAAATGTTTTATTTTAATGATTTATATATTATTTTTTTAATATAGGAAAGCCTAAACTGTTAAGAAATATCAGAAGTAACTATTGAACTGGCTTAATAAGTTATTTATACTTCTGATTGTTGAAAATAAATTACATGTCTAAGTATATAACTCATTATGTATCTAAATTATAAGTTGGTTATTATTTACTTTTTGAGTTAAAATTTGTCATATCTATTATATTTATTACATATATATAATTATATTTTAAAATACTTTTATTTATATTTTATAAGTATTAAAATATTTATTTTATAAGAAAAGTCAGTATTTTGTGTATTAAAATAGTTTTATCATTGTTAGATAGGTTTAGTTATAAACCTAAAATAGTAACTGAATTCTTGCCACTATACACATTTTATCTGATTAATAAATAAGTGATATGTCAGCAAAACAGTGCTAAAGCTAATGCTGAAAAAATAAGATTAGTCCTGAGCATTAGGACTTTCTTCCAGGAAATCCGGTAAATTCTGGGCGGATGCCTTTTATTTTTAAAGATTGCCCTGAGATATGAGGTAGGATATTAAAACACAAAATGAATAGATTCATAGTAAACTTGATTTTTAAAGGTGTCTCACTTACTTAGAAAGTATGTATATCTTAGTTACTATTCTCTTAATATATGTTGAAAAACCATTAAAGAATCTGTAGGTATTTTCAAGCAAAAAATACAAAGTGAGGCATGCCTGACTAAATTATCTAAGGAACTGCAGGATAATTATTTAGGTTTAATGGGTAACAAAATATATTATGTTTGTTCTAGTCTTCCCCTAGCCTTCTGATCAGTTCTCCTAAAATCCTCATAAAATTTCTAAGAAAAGGTGTATTCATTTCAAAAGACAAAATACAAAGTATTTCATTTTATCTTTAGAAGTATATATTCAGGTATATTCAAATCCTAAATTGAATGACATGTGTTTAGTATTATTAGGTTGGGCTCTACACATATCAACCACTTGCTGAGAAAATAATTTTAGAGAAATAAATTGTAAGGATGGTTTACATGCTAAATTGTGTAGTTTAATTATATAAAGCTTAGTTAAACCTTAGAGGTTTTTGTCTGGGTGGCACAAAAAGATAAATTTTTGTTTATATTTAAAGGAGTTAAACAACTTATGTAAAATTTTCACATAAAGTTTGTTATTTCTTTCTTTTTAAATTGAGGGTTAGATTTCCAGTTGAAATGAGGGTTGAATGGTTTAGTCTGTGTGTATTGTTCCATGAAAAGAGAGGCAGAGTGATTTCTAGCATAAACACCAAACCTACTACCCTTGTTTCACAGAGTATAATTTTTATAATTAATTTTCTAAAATATAAAGAATTCTAGTTTATTACTTCTGAAAGGAAAATCTTGCTCGAGTAAGTTTTTATGTATTAGTATGTATGTGCTTTATTTTAGTAATAAAAAATAATAGCATGAAAAATTGATTTAAAAACAACTGGGATTGAAAAAATCCTTTATGTTTTTCCATAACCTCTAATACTTTCTATAATCTTGAATTTAAGCTTTTTCCTAGCCTGAACAGAACATTTTTTATATTCTTATAAATATCAATTATTCTTTTCTTCTAGGGGATATCTGTCTAACGCCCGAGGACTTTGCTAGAGCTCAGAAATACTGCAAATATGCTGGCAGTGCTTTACAATATGAAGATGTCAGCACTGCTGTGCAGAATCTGCAGAAGGCCCTCAAGTTACTGACTACCGGCAGAGAATAAAGCCTTTGTACAGCAGATCCATGCATTTTGGCTTACAGAACTAACAGTCCATTAGTCTCCATCTTCTGCCTATCAGGAGCACAGTTTTAAGGAAGACTTCAGTTCCATTGACTATAACAATGAAATCTGTGTCTATGTATCCGATTCCTGTTGAAGCATTCATCAGAGGCCTCAACCAGTTTTTATTGCCACTTAGTGGATCCAGTAATCTCTGGGTGTATCATAATCTCTGGGTGTATCGGGCTGATGTTAAAAATGCCCATCGAACTCTACCAAAAAATGAAAATACAGTTCTAAAAAATTTATTTGTATCTTAATTTACATGATTTAAGGAATATTTTAATTTATAATTTGAACAAACAGAGCATAGTACTTTGCTATAAAATTTTAATTTTAATAAAGATGGCCAGAACATTCCAGATTAGAAATCATCCTTTTTGTTTTCCTCAAAACTTAAAAAACAGGTATGAACATCCTAAATTGTTAGATAAATCTGAAAGAGATTGTGTTCAAAATTCCATTTATATTCATGTTATAACTACATTAAAAGTTTAAATTTTCTTGGGAAAGAAGATAAGGAGGTAGAATCACTTTTAGACATAAGAAAGATGTTGGTTTCCCAACTGCTTTTCCTTATTCTTTGAAGCTTAAGGTGAATTGGTATTTGTTTCATAGGCAGCTTGACTGCATGTATTAGAGAATGAAAAATGTTTTAGTAATGCCTGGAAACCTGGTGCTTTAAGTTAGGATTCTCCTCTGCTGCTATGGAATGGTTCTCTAGAGTGTTTAGCTATGAATGATGCAGAAGTTTATAAGAAATTAGATTCTCAGTTATGTTTATAAGTTTTATGGGGAATTTTGGACTTAATGTGTCACCTGCATTTGTGCTGTATAAAAAATAAATGCAAGGATTCTTTTCACTACTTCAATTTACTACAGAGCCAAATGTCTGTTTTAATTTGCATGCTAGAATTGTCATTTTTAAGTCATTATTTTTAGTTACAGGGAATATGATATTTCTGTGGTAAGACACAATTTTCTTTAAAAGAGAGAGATAAATTTGCTTAATTTATTTGTAATGCATCTGGTCCATTTATTCCACTAAGATTGAAATACTTTAACATATGGGTCAGCAAACTATGGTTCGTGGCTTGGCCACCTGTTGTTCAAATAAAGTTTTATTGAATCAAAACCGTACCCATTCATTTGTTTTATCTGTGGTTGCTTTCCACAACTGCAGAATTGTATTTCCTACAAGTCTAAAATATTTACTATTTGGCCCCCTAAGGTGAAGTTTGCTGACTCCTGATCCGATAGTCTATCGGAAAGGAAATGAATTATTCCTAATCATTGTGTCTCTCAGTTTTTCTTTGCATCAGTGTAATGTTGTGGTATAGGTTTGATAGAATGAGGATTCAGACAGAATAAACTACTCTAAATATTTTTAAAAAATAAGCCCCAAATAACATGCTTCCTGATTAATGTTCATATCTTTCACAAATAAAGTCCTAGACCATTTTATGGGATTCAACATTTACATCTAGAAATCTAGTTCCCTGATATATTTCTTTAGAATTTTATTGCAGTAGAAAAGTGGCTATAATGATGATTAGTGCTTAAAAGAGGTAACATTTTTTAATTCAAATCTTAACATGTCTGGACACGAAAAAACAAAACTGTCGCTTCTTATTTCACACTGTTTTTTTTGTCCCCAGTTGGGAGAAGAAGGAGGGGACAAGACAGTGTGGGAACCCTGGAGCCTCCTGATAAGTGGGCCATGGTGTGACAGCCCTTATCTGTAAGATGGAAGCAACACCACCAGACACCTCAGAGTTTGTTCTGAGAGCTGAATGTGGGAGTGTACATCAAGTAGTCAGCACATAGTAGCAATCTACAAGTGTTCATTGTTGTTAACAATGTTATAAATGTTAATAATTTATTTCCTGAATTTCAGGAGATCCCTGTTGTCTCTGAAATTCAGGAAATAAATTATTTATTTATTATTATTGCCTAAAATTGCTTTCTTTTATGGGGAATTAAATTATAAAGAGATTTTTAATTGTACTTCTTCCTTAAAATCTAAGACAAAGTTAGAAATTTACTGATGTAACACTAGGATGGCAGTTTTCAGTTAGTCATTCATCATGTACTTATTGAGCAGCTACTTTGTGTCTGATAATTTTCTTGGGTAAAAAAATTGCTGAAAACAAGAGGGGGAAAAAACTGCCTCATAGACTATATTTGAATGAAAGGTAACAAACTAGATAAAAAGTATATCATGTATTCAACCAGAGATTTTCAAAGGGTAATTGTTAGAAATGCAAATATCAGTTCCTACCTGCCCCCAGTCTCACCCTATCAGAAACTCTAAGGGGGGGTGGGGGGTGGGCAGGGGTCCCTTTTTGAGTTTTAAGAAACAGAAGAGATCAACCAATGAACTGCTATGTATATATGCATAATGCATGGACTTGGACAATGGGGTGGTGAGGGGTTCGGGGAGGATGGAAGTGGGCTGAAAGAGTTTAATGGGGGGGCGGGGGGAGAGGACCTATGTAATACTTTCAGCAATAAAGATTTAAAAAAAAAATTTTTTTTTTAAATAAATGCTTCAGATAGTGCAGCAGTCCCTAAATTTGAGCGCTACTCAAATCAGAAACACTGAGTCTGAGAGAAGAGATTCTCCTGAAACTGATTCTCAAGAGTGTGGGCCCTGGACCCCCCAGCATCAGCCTCACCTAGGAACTGTTGGTGATAAATGCTATGGAGAAAACTAGAATATAGGATAAGGAATGCTTAGGTGTGTATAAATGTACATATTTTCATAGGATGGGCTCACTGAGGAACATTTTTGTTTTAAAATTTATTGTTGAAAGTATTACAGATATCCCCTTTCTTTATCCCGCTAAGCCCCTCTACCCCAGCCCCATCCACTCCCCAGGCCTTCACCACACTATTGTCTGTGTCCATGGGTCATGCATATAGATTATTTGGTTAATCTCTTCACCCCCACTCTCACCCTCTGAAGGGCATGTGAAGGAAAGGACAAAGATGTTCTCGGCAGAGAGAGGTAGATAAGAGAAGGGGTCAGGGCATAAGTGGGGAAAGCTTGTGAACTTGGTAGAAGGTTTGACCATATGCTTTTACTCTAAGGAAGATGGGGAGCTACTGAGAGGTTTTGAACAGAAGAGTATCTGATGTGACAACTTTTAAAAGGATCATATTGACTACTGTGGGAGCCCAATTAAGAATATTGCAATAATTATAGCTGAGATATTCCGATGGCTTAGGTCACTAGTAGCAGTGGAGGTAATAAGATGTAATTGGATTCTGGATTTTTTTTTCTTTTCTTTTTTTTTTTTTTTTCTTAGTAGAACCACAGTATTTCTGATAAACTGGATCTGAGAAATGAGCCAAAGAGGAGAGAAGGTTTCGGACCAAGTTTTAACCTGAACACCTGACAGGAATGAACAGTCATTAGTTGAACTGGGAAAAGTTGCTAAATTCTTCAGACTTTTAGGCTGAAGCACAATGTTTCCTAGTTCTTGTGACCATCCTAAGTGAAACTGTTTGATAACATTGTTTTGTCAATGCACACAGAGGGGGAAGAAAAATAAGATAAGTTCCATCTACATTGATTGTCACAGACATCTCACTAAATCACTGCTGACCTGGACTGAGAGCCAACCACAGTTCCCATGATTAGCATGGCCAAGGAAGTTTGCAGGCTTCAAGATCACACCAAGAAAAAGACCACAGTTACAATTCTTGAACATTAACATCCTCAGGTGATCATAGAATTGATCTATACTAGTATATGACTTGCACTTCTAGAAATTTGAGGTCACTACATACGTGGTAGGTTATACGCTATTCTTTCTAAAGAAAACTCTCAGCAGCTTGGTCATAAATATTTTGAACTCTTAAATGAATAACAGTAGGAAGTAGTGTTTTGCTTATCTGCACAGCTTCCTCTCTCTACCCATGTCCCCCTTTTTAAAAAACTACACATTATGAACCAATACAACTGGATCAGGTCATCTAGTTTGGACCACAAATAAACTACCAGTAGAAAAGTTCTGTTCTTAAAAGAGATCACAAAAGACAAAGACACTCCTCATGGAGATATGCTGATCTGGTTGGTTGTAATCTGATGTCTACATAGAATTTTGAGATGGAAAGTTCATTCATTGGAGTATACTTAAGTAAGACTAATTCCAAGTAAGCAATACTTTAATAATCTGTAATAATTAAAGTGTAATATGCTAATTAACTGGACAACTGAACGACCTGTCAGGGCTGAGGCAAGCCACTGAGGTTGCTAGGGCTGAGCCCCTTGCATGAATTTCATGCATCGGGCCTCAGTAGTAATATAATAGCTATCATTGAATGCTTACTAAATGATAGAGCATTTGAAGGAAAAAGAAAAAGATGTTCTTGGCAGAGAGAGGTAGGCAAGAGAAGGGGTCAGAGGATATATGTGGGGAAGACTTGTAAACTAGTCTAAGTATTTTATGCACATTCATATAATCCTGCCAATATTCCTGAGAGGTGGGTTTTGTTTGCCTCATTGTTTTCTGTTTTACAAGTGAGGCAGCCACAAAGTAATAAATTTGTCTGAGGCTGCACAGATAATACTGAAAGTTTCTAAGCCCACATTACTTATTTCATACAATAAGTATCATCTATGTAGGTAAATCATCAGTTAAATTGTTATGAGTACAGTGAGATGTTTTAAATTAACTTCACATTACCAGTGCCACTAGTCACAATCAATGTCACAATTTCTCTCATTAACAGGTGCAATAGCTGGATTTTTCTATTATCTGGCTCTGTGTTCCAATAACTAGGTGGTAGGCAGTGAACACAGGGTATGAGCACATTCCCTGGAGCCTATGGCCTGAGAGCAAATGGACTGCAAGTCTAAGGAGAAAGCAGAACTTGAGTAGCTGGTGCAATGGATTAATACAATATCATCTCTGAGAGGGTGAAACACATCACTGGAGAGTCCTGAGTTTCCCAGACAAGCCTGTTTTTTCTTTTTAAGTAACATCACTATTTTTATTTTAAACATACAACATTTATTTTAAACATCTTCTTTTAAGACAGTAGACAGCCTTCATCTTTCAGGAAACAGATTAGGATGTGGACTTCAACATAAATATAATAATAATATTTATTATGAATTTCCTCAATTAAAATGTGACTAGTGTACTAGCCCCTTAAAAATGATTCTTATGACCCTGAATAAAACCAATCTATTTTTTCTTTGTGCAGTGGTTTCCAATTCCTCCTCTTTTTTTTTTTTTTTTTTCTTCCTTCCTTTATTTTCCTTTGCTTCTTTCTTTTTTGGAATGACTTTTATATAGGATGATATGAAAATAATCTATGGACTGCTTTTCTCATAAATGGAGATTTTATTACTATAGATGTGGGGACTGAAAACAACATGTCTGCCTTTTGTGATGCTAAATTTAAAGGGGATAAATACTGGGGATTAAAAAAAAAACAAACCCATGCATGCCTTTAGTTATTTATAAACTAGAAGCCGGATGCACAAAATAGCCAGTCTGTACCCTCTCCAATCAAGGACTACCCATGGATCAGGCCTAAACCAGCAGTTGGACATCCCTCTCACAATCCAGGAGTGCTGGCTCCTAACTGCTATCTGTCTGCCTGCCTGATTGCCCCAACTGCCCCCCATGCTGGCCTGGTTACCACTAACTGCCTTCCCCTGCCAGCCTGGTCATCCCCAACTGCCCCCCTGTGGGCGGGCCTGGTCACCCCTCACTGCCCCCTCTGCCAGCCTCATCACCCCATGCAGCTGGCTGTTCAGTCATTTGGTCGCCCCCTCACTAACCTCCCTGCCGGACTCGTTGCCCCATGCAGCCTGCCAGCCTGCTGTTCGGTCGTTACTACCTGACCATGTGGCCTATTGTTACTGTGATGGCATCCTGGACAATTTGCATATTCCTCTATTATTAGTATAGACGAGTAGATACATTTAATGAGTAAATATACTTATTGATTCTCTTTTCAATACATTTGAGATACTGTTTATAAATATTCCCTGTTATTTTAAATATTTTCAAATTAATTAGCCTGAAAAGTTTTGCTATAGTGACTTAGACTTTTTTTTTTTCCCAAGCTGCTTGATTAACAAATTAGTTCATTATTTATTGGTACCATTTATTTTAAAAATCCCAGTATTGCAGTAGAATATCATAGACAATCTTGTTAAATATGTGTTTGTGTATGCATATGATAAACAGTGATGGGCAAAAGTAGGCTTGCAGTTGTTTGTATTGAAAAAGACATGCAGATTCTGATTATTACAATAGCTTTATTAGCTCAAAAGAATGCCACAATGCAACTGTAAGCCTACTTATGCCCACAACTGTATTGTGATTCCTTTTTAAAAACAAACAAACAAACAAAAACAAAAAACCTTTTATTATTGCAGAAACAATTATTTGCATTGTGGAAAATAAGAAAATTTAGACATAAATTTTCAATAAAAACCATAGCAAAATCAGCAGTAACACTGTAATAGATATGCTTTCTGGGTGTTTATGTGCAGTTTAACCTGAATGAAATCAGACTTTATATACTGTTTCATAACCTGTGTTGTTTTTGAGGCAATGAATCTCCACTTTCCTTTTTAGTAAATCTTCATCTCATCTAATACCAGAACATATTCAGATTTCCTGAATTGATGCTCAAGTAGCCATTATAACTGATTCATCCTCACATTTCATCTGGTTATGTCTGTTAAGTCTGTTTTATAATCAAGCCCAGTCTTTTTTTTTTTTTTTTTTTTTTTTTTTTTTTTTTTTTTAACTGACACCACTGTTTAAGAGACTAGACCAGTTTTGTATATCTAGATTAGTGGCCAGGTGCATGAAATTCATGTATTGGGGGGGGGGGGGGGATCTCCTCAGCCCAGCCTGCACCCTCTCGAATCTGGGACCCCTCAGGGGATATCTGACTACTGGTTTAAGCTCCATCCCTTGGGGCAGTCAGACATCCCTCTTACAATCGGGGACTGCTGGCTTCTAACCGATTACCTGCCTGCCAGCCTGATCACCCCTAACTATTCTGCCTGCCAGCCTGCTCGCCTCCAACTGCCCCCTGCCAGCCTGCTTGCCCACAACTGCCCCCACCAGCCTGCTCTTTCCCAACTGCCCCCTCCTGCCTGCCTGAATATCCCCAACTGCCCCCCACTGCCAACCTGCTCATCCCTAACTGCCCCCCCACCAGCTTTGTGCCCAATTGCCCCCCTGCCAGTCTGATCACCCCCAACTGCCCTCCCCTCCTGGCCTGTCGCCCCAACCACCTCTGCCTCAGCGCGCCACCCCCCACCTTTGGAAGGATGTCCAGAAGGTTTCCTAGTCTAATTAGCATATTATCCTTTTATTAGTATAGATATACAACCTAGCTATCTGGTTCTTTCTTTGGATTTGGGGCTCTTTTTTATCCCCAGTATTTCTTGTGAATAAGTTACATGAAAACGCTTGCTGGTATTTAACATATTAGAATTATCATATAGCACAGGTCATGTTGGTTGCCATTATGTGCTATTATGTTGAGTCATGTCAGTAATTTAAAATCTGGTTGACCCACCCTTAATGGTACTAAAGGTGACCACTGAATTAGCATAAACACATTCTACTTCCTCCTTTGTTCAGCTATGTTTTCCTCCTGTTGCTAAAGCTTTACTTTGGCATTATTAAAAATCCAGCTTCCTGTCAACCATTAAACTAATGTTTGATTTTTAAAAAACAAAAACACCAATTGATATGTTCTGTCTGAGATAATACTTAATTGGATTTGTAAAATTATATTTTTAGTTCTATCCTCTGTATTTATTAAGTAGCATTATTCTGTAAAGAAGAGTTTTTGTTTTTTAATTAAATGGGAATATTTGGTTACTCTGAAGTATTGGCAAGGCAGAATAAATGCTTAATTCTTTCTCTTTAGTTATCAATTTTCAAAGTTGAAGTTCTAGTACCATCTCAAATGGTGACAATTTTTTTCTCTTTTGAATATTATTATGTAGAGGTATATTTTCACTGATTTGGTCCATCACAGCTATTATCTATCTTGTTTAAAATATATTTTTATTGATTTTTAGAGAAAGAAGAAAGGAGAGAGTTAGGGAGATAGAATTATCCATCAGAGAGGAAGTCATTGATTGGCTGCCTCCTGCGCAGCCCCGACTGGAGATCAAGGCTGCAACCTGGGCATGTGCCCTGTCCGGGAATTGAACTGGTGACCTCTTGGTTCCTGAGTCAATGTTCAATCACTGAGCCACACCAACCAGGCTATCTATCTCTTTTTTCACACTTTGGCTGGTGGAATGATAGAAACTTTCCCATCTGACTCCTCTGTATACCCTCACCTTTTTTTTTTTCAGTTAAAACTTTTTAAAACTTTATTGAAGTATAATTGACATACTAGAAATTATATGTATTTAGAGTATACAATTTGCTGATTTTTTAATATGTACAGGGGTGGGAAAAAGTAAACCTACTTTTGCCCACTCCATATATGTATCAGATAGTAATCCTCTTGAAAATAATTTTAGAATTATTTGGCACAAAAAGCTAAGAAAATCAGAAGATAAGTTTCTATTCTAGTAACCCAAGGGCACAAAGTTTCAATAGAATTCTCTACGGCTCAGAAGCTTAAATTCTAATTAGGGTTAGATTTGCACAAATCTAATTAGGGATTAGACATGCACAAATAAACATAATTGGAGGCATAGCTTTAAGTGCCAAAAAAAAAAAATACTCATGACTTGCTGCTGAAAGTTAGTAATTTATTTTCTCCAAATTGTGGAAGCTGGGGCAGGACATTTCACTGTGAGGGCAGCTTTTGAGTTGCCCCTTATTGCAGTAAACTGAGGTGGATACGTAAGATCAAAAGAAGGCATAAAAGGAAAATATACAATGGGTCTTTTGACAAGAAGGAATGAATTTTATGAGGAGTGTGTTTGATTTGGTCACTATTTACCTCCTCAGGAAAGTCTCAGTGTTTGAACATTTAAATTTCTTAACTATTTGTGAAGCTGAATAATTCTGGAAACTTGAATTTAGTCCTAATGAAGTGTTAAAAGTTTTATTAATGCTGATGAAGGTGACATAAACTATTTGGTTCATGAACTCTTGAAGATGGAAGGATCCTTAGAGATGATCTAATTCGATCTTTCCATTCTAGAAAGGACATGCAGTTACTTGCTCAGGATCTCAAAGCTGGTTGTTGGAAGAGAAAAGGAGAAAAAAATTCCATCTCTCAGACTAAGAATATTTTCTTAGAATACACATTATTTTGAGACCTTGTTCAAAAAGACTCAGCTAAACAAGCACATCCTTTAAATTTACCATTTTACCAAAATATATATGTAATTCCAAGGGGGATCATTGGTCGATCGCATCATAAACATTCACTCATTATTACCCTAAAAGCCTTTAAAGCCACACTAATATATATATATATATATATATATATATATATATATATATATATAATTTCTACTTACAGATTCCAAGTTTCTCAGAGTGGTAAGAAAAATTCACATGAAAAGATATGTAGCATCCCAAGACAATGTCTGATAAAATGTCAAATGATTGAGAGAGAAAAGAATATGGGTTGTCTGGCCAGTGTGGTTCAATGGTTGAACATCAACCCATGAACCAGGAGGTCACAGTTTGACTGAACTCCAGGTCAGGGCACATGCCTGGGTTTCAGGCTTTGTCTCCAGTATAGGGGGCATGCAGAAGGCAGCTGATCAATGATTGTCTTTCTGATACTTCTAGCTCTCCTTCTCCTTCTCTGAAATCAATAAAAATATATTGTATTAAGGAAAAGAACAAGGGTTTAGGCTGTTCCTGGGTATGGAAAGAATGAAAGGGTTGGGAAAGAAGCCAAGAGGAGCCAGAAATATTCAAGAAGGCTTTGTGAAAAAGCAGAGCTTGAAGATAATAAGATTTTTCTGGTATAGCTTAACCTCCGCTTACTGGCGGCTATTGTCCTTCAGGCTTGCTGCCTTATTGCTGGTCTGAAAGGATGTGTACTCTTTCTTGCCACTGTTGGAGTTTTTTGTCTGGTGCTGACTCCTTAGGAGAGAGGTTCTTAAGCCAGAGAAGGATCTGTGCTTTTGACTAAGAAAAGAAACACACATCTTAACTCTTTTAAAATTGAGCATGTCCTACAACTTTGAATGTAAACAACAAAGCAATTTGTATAGCAAGTCCTGTGACTCTGTCACCAATAAAAATTACAGATAGTTTCATACCTCATTACGTTGTTGCAGTCATTACTGATATATTGAAAAGTCATTTATGTCCAATACTATTTTGAATGTATGGACAGTATTAAATGTGCTTTAGATGTTATTATTGTGTTAATAAAGACAAGCATATTCTTAATCACATATTTTTTCCACATGATTGTTATTATTTTAAAATATATTTTATTGATTTTTCTTACAGAAGGGAAGGGAGAGGAAGAGAGAGTTAGAAACATCAATGAGAGAGAAACATCGATAAGCTGCCTCCTGCACACCTCCTACTAGGGATGTGCCCACAACCAATGTACATGCCCTTGACCAGAATCAAACCGGGACCCTTCAGTTCACAGGCTGATGCTCTAACCACTGAGCAAAACTGGTTAGGGCCACATAATTATTTTTAACCATTATCCTAATTAGTTAGAATAATGGCCCCCAAAGATGCCCATGCCCTGTTCTCCAGAACCTGTGGATATATTATCTTGCATGGCGAAAGGGGCTGGGCACATTTGATTTAGGTAAATGACCCTGGATATCCAGGTGGGTTCAATCTAATCACATGCATTCTTAAAAGCACAGAACCTTTCCCAGGGATGTGCAAAGGACTTGATCAGCCTTTGCAAACTTTGAAGTTGGAAAAAGGGAGCCATGAGCCAAGGAATATAAGGGTGGCCTCCACTGGAAAAGACAAGGAAACAGATTCTCCCTTACATCCTCCAGAAAGGAATGAGCCCTGTCAACACCTTCCTGTGAGACCAGTAAGACCTCTGTCAGACTTCTGACCTTCACACTGTAAGCTAATAATTTGTGTGGTTTAAGCCACTAAGTTTGTGGTAATTTGTTATGCAGCAATAAATAGAAAACTAGGATCCTATTTATTGTATGCATTTAAAAATATTACTTTAGGAAACTTCACCAAAGGTGTTCATGCCCAAAAATGTAGGTTGAAAACTCTGGCCTAGTAGTGTCTGTTGCTATAGTTAAAAGGAAAAACCTTAGGTATTATAGTTTGCCATAGACACCAGTCAGTGTCTATTGGTGCCCCAACGGCTAATCTGACATATTTTTTTTGACAATTGTCCAAATGTTCCAGTAACAAATTTTGTAGCACAATCACAAATATAGTTCTAATTCGAGCTTGGCTTTTTCCCCTCACTTTCTTTCTCAGTGGTTCTTATTTTTTCTGGCTTCCACCTTTTCCATATCTGGATTACTTTCATATATGCAACTCATTCATGCAAGAATGGGAGCCAAGGGAAGAGTGACTTTAATCCTCTTAATCGGCAGTATTACTTTATTAGCTTCCAAATGAAACCAGCAGCTACTCAAATGTCATGCTAGGGAATTGTAGGAAAAGGAAACCCAGTAGAGAGGACCTGTGCCAAAGGAGACGTGTTTCCCATTTCCAACGGTGAAAATCTCTGGGGATTCCTTTATTGAAATTCTTGGGATCAATTTCTAATTTGTTAAAACATGTTAATGCAAAAAAAGATTTTTTTAAGGTTTCCATTTTCCTACCTGTTAAACATAAGTAGCACATTTTGAATACCTGGTTAATTAAAATTGGTCATGTCAGTACAGATCTAGGGCAGTGGTCGGCAAACTCATTAATCAACAGAGGCAAATATCAACAGTTCAATGATTGAAATTTCTTTTGAGAGCCAAATTTTTTAAACTTAAACTTCTTCTAACACCACTTCTTCAAAATAGACTTGCCCAGGCCATGGTATTTTGTGGAAGGGCCACACTCAAGAGGCCGAAGAGCCACATGTGGCTCGTGAGCCACAGTTTGCTGACCATGGCTCTAGGGAAATGCCTTATAGAACTTGACCAGTGAATTCTTTTCTCTTCATTTGGAACCTATCAAAAAAAATTCTTCTTTGTAATCTAAAATAGATGTTTCTTCACTATGAAAACTGCATGCAGCTTTGGACAGGTTCAAGTCTCAGACTAATGAGAGGGCACAGTCCTCTCATGGCAAAGCTACATGCAGCTCCCAGCACAATTATAGCCAAAGTCTATGGTTGTAAGCTTGATCGTATGGTTCAAACCTCTGGTCCCAGGTGGCTTAGTAATGTGGGCTGTGGGAGGTGAAGCAAGTGCTACCAAAACAAAGCTTGATAGAGTTCTCAATTCCATGTAATCAAGTAGATTAGAAACTCAAGAGAAAATTGTAAACATCTTGACCATGCTCTTGCTTTGCCTTGTGGGATCTGACTATAAAATAAAGACTCAGCTTGCAGGCTGTGGCTCTGTCTCTCCATTCAAGAACAGTGTCCTACCTAGCCCCAGCTATATTCTCTTGTCTGTTTTCTTTAATCCTTCACCCTCTCAGGTTCACTACTGGCTGTGCTGGACATGGTTCAGTAACCAATGTGAGTCTGCCTTTATCAATATCAGAGTTGCCTGTTTTCTGTAAGACACAGCTTACAACACACTTATCAACACATCCACATCCTCTTGTCTCAAGCAGTCTATATGTTTAAATAGCCGGAATGGCTCAGTGGTTGAGCCAGTAGGGGGATGCAGGAGGCAGCCAATCAATGGTTCTCTCACATTATTGATGTTTCTATCTCTCTCTCCCTCTCATTTCCTCTCTGAAATCAATAAAAATATTTTTAAAAATATGTGCAAATTAAAACTACCAAGGAAAACATTATAAAAGTATAAATTATAGATCAATGTGCTTTTAAAAAATGCATAAAACAATCTAATAGTCTTTCCCAGAGCTAGCTTCTTTAAGTAATGCAAGAACAAATATGCTAGGTCAAAAACATATGCTGTGTAATGGTGTGTAACTAAGCATGATATTTAGACCTTATCATATGCAATGCCAAAACTAGAATGTTGCCAGCTTTCCGCTATACAAGGTCTAATTTTGTCGATACACCTGCTTTTTATACTTCATAAAACTCAATGCATTTTCAGGTATTTAAAGCTAATAGTTCTTGTTACTAAGGATGCATAGATATGTGGTTGACTTTTAGGTAAGAGATTATGCATTTGCTATAGTGAAAAGGTAATTTAAAACCCTATCCAGCACATCTTAATTTTTATGGTTTTTCAGCTGAATTATTGCATCAGTTATTTGCACATTTTTCTTTGCATAGGGATGTTAATTCTTTGTTTTACATCTGTATTTTCAAATATGTTTCCAGTTTGTATTGCATCCTATCTATGTCTTTATATGTACACAGTAGAAAAGAATAAATTTAGAAGAGTCGAACATAAAGGATTTTTAAAATTTCAGTTGCATCTAAAGAAATTCAGTGCCCACCCCTCTGAGATCTAGATGAAAAAGGGCAGATTGCAGTGCTAGGCTGTCAGGCTGCCCAAGGAACAGTAGGGGGAGCTCCCTGGGGACAGAGTTCACAGCTTCAGTGGGGCCTGTGTAGTTTGAAAAAGAAAAGTCTAGCCCTAGCTGGTTTGGTTCAGTAGATAGAGTGTCGGCCTATGGATCAAAGGGTCTTGGGTTTGATTCCAGTCAAGGGCATATACCTCGGTTGCAATCTCCTCCCCCACCTGGGCGCTGGTCAGGGCTCGTGCAGGAGCCAACTAATAGATGTGTTTCTTTCACATCAATGTTTCTCTGTCTTTCCCTCTCTCCTCCACTCTCCCTAAAAATCAATGGGAAAATATCCTCAGGGGAGGATTAAAAAAGAAGCAAAGCCCAGCTCCCAGGAAGTTCTGAGAGCTCTTTGCTGACCTCACTCATGCACCTCCTTTAGCATCCTTCTATGTCAGTTGCACTTTGAAAAGCTGTATCTGGGTAGAAACAAGGTGTCAAAACTCCTGGCCTAGCCTGCCTGGCTTAGGGAAAGTCCTTTCCTCTGTGCAGGTCCCTCCACTCTCTGGCCCCCTGACACTGTGAATAGATGAGAATCAGGAAAGCCGTAACCTCACTGTGCGCTGCTAACCTGACTCCTCCCCATGAACTTGCCTCGCCTGCCCACTGACTGACCTCTGAGGATGAAACGCCTGGTCCAGTCTGGCGGCTACTTTCAGCAATGTATATGGGGCATTAGGTCTCTGATGGAATACGAGGAGAAGGCCTGTGATGTGGAGGCTAGCACTCTGCTGGCCTCCAGAAGCAATAGCTGCTGAACAAAGAGTGTTCAGACTTTTGTCCATCATTTACTGTTAGATAGGTGCCTTCTCACTCCACGAAGGCAAGGACTTCCTGTCCTCCACGGCTGTATCCCAAGGCCCTCTTCTGTGGTCATTCAAACAGGGGACCCTCACCAAGATGCTCTGCTCTTCTGACTCTCTCCCTACTCTACCTCATCTGGCAGCCACACTTCCCTTATCACCTCTTTGCTGATGTCTTCTAATTCCATCACTTAAGCCCCTTTCTTTTCTTTGTACTCCGGACTTACCTTGCTATTTCTATTGGGATGACTCTAAAGGTGCACGCATTAAACATGTCCAAAATTAAACATTCTCTCACACCCACCACCACCTGGCTCTCCACCAACGTCTCAGGAAATGCCCCGACCACCCACTGAGATTATTCAATTATGTAATGTAGAAGTCATATCTGACTCTTACTCCCCCTTATTCCCCACATCCAATACATTCAGCCCTGTAGCTTTGAACTCCAAATATCTAATTTGTGTATGGCATGCTCTTTGACCCCCGTGGCCATGACTCTAATCCAGATTACCAGTCTCGCTCATCTGCTCTGTTCAATAGCATCAAATCCTTCTCCCTGCACCTTCTGCTTCCTTCTCAGTCTACTTTTCACCACAATTAGAGTCACCTTTCAAAAGAAATTATCTTTATAATTTCAAAGTATTACAGATGTCTCCTTCACCCCCAACCCTTATTGACCCCCTCTACCCAGCTCCCGCCCCCGCCCCAGGCCTTCACTGCACTATTGTTTCTCCATGGGCTATACATGTCTGCATTTAAGTTCTTTGGTTACTCTCCCCCAGCCCTCTCCTTCTCTCCCGCCCCTTCTCTCTGAAATACGTCAGTCTGTTGCATAGTTCAAGAGTCACCTTTTAAAATCTTAATCTCATTCTTTTGTATCACTGTTGAAATCTCCCTGGTATGATCCCATTGCCCTCTGGGTATAGACCACAATCCTTCACATTGACTTTAAGGTGACCCATCTGTCCTTATGTCACTCTCTTCCTTGCTCTTTATGTTTAAGCCACTCTCAGCTTCTTACAGATCCCACAAAGGTGTGCTTTCTCCTGCTCCAGGACTTCTGCACATACTGAAGCTCTGGTGAGAAATACTCTTTTTCTCAACCTCATTTTACACTTTACCTAGTTCAATCTTACTCATTTTTTAAAGTCTCAGATCTATTGCATATTGACACATGTTTGTTTTAACATATTTTTGCAAGAAGAGATCCCCAAGTTTCAGATTTTGTATTTATCTGAAAAATTTCTACAGAGCATATATATTTTATTAGTAGACTATATGTTTCTCATACTATACTATGTATGCAAGTAAAGTTGACATTTCATTATGAGAATTAAAGATATTGGGAATATATTTGCCTAGGGAAAATGTATCCCTTCACTGGTGCAAACAAGCACTGATATATCAAGTTCCCAGACAATGCTACCCTTAGGAAGAGGCCTCAGGATTTTATATCATAGAACAGAGGTCAGAAAACTATGTCCCACAAATCAAATGTAGCCCATTACTAGTTTTTATCAATAAAGTTTTATTGGAACACAGCCACCCTAATTATTTTATGTATTAGCCTGTGGCTGCTTTCATGGTGAAATGTGAGTTGAGTAGTTGTGACAGGAACTATATGGTCAAAAAGCCTAAAATATTTTTCCTTCTGGCCTTTTACAAAAAGAATTCCCTGATCCCTGTCAGAAAATATCATGACAAGGACTTTAACTTAGGGAGTTCAGTGCCAGGTAGTACCAGTAATCCAGCAAGATGTTCAGTATGAATTCTTCAGACCAGCTGGTCTAAATTGCACTTTATTCTGATAGACCTGCCCGGAAGAGTTATCTGCAGATTGTACCAAAGTAAGAAAACAAAGTAACAGAATCAATTGATTTGTCTGAAGAGTGACTTGGAATTGTACATTAACTGAACATTAGAAAATATCTGCCAAATCTGTGTGTGTGTGTGTGTGTGTGTGTGTGTGTGTGTGTGTGTAAGAATGTTTAAAATGTTGGACTGTTCTATCAGGGAGTAATTTATCACTTGACCCTGTTTTTAAGTACATCTTGGAGTATGACAGGAAAAGGGCATTATCATTGAAGAAGAGAAAGTTTTTTTATTTTATTGTATTGACAAGTTGTCAGTGGCCAACTTATCTAAAAACACAAGTAATTTAGATGTTAACCAGAGGCAGGCATGTGCCTCCCTTTTTTCCAGCAGTCAGCATTGAATTCTGGTCTGCCAAGAGACTGTTTATTTAATCGCTAACTACTTTATTTCCATATTGCCTGTGAAACATAGCTGTTAAAAAGAATGCCTTCTTCCAGTCTTTCAAGCTAAGCATAATGTTTATGTGCATAGACTACTAACCTCTACTTCTGTGTTTTTCAATGTGTTATAAATATTTATAATAATACCTCTTTGTTGAGAAAAATAATAATACAAGCCCTGAAGTCCAATCATCAGAATAAAATAAGGCTCAGCAATTTACTGGCCATGTAGCCATGGACAAGTTACTTAAAACAACAAAACTTCCATTTCCTTATTTATAAAATGAGGGGAATAATAGTGCAAACCACAGAAGTTTGGCTTAAATAAAAGTAGAATGTTGTTAAGCACTTACATGATGTGTAATGTGGAGTAAAATGTAAATTCAAGTGTTTGAGTCTAAGCTTGTGATGAATTGTGCGGGTGGGCCTATTAACCTTTGTGTCTCTGGTCATTGAAGTAGATGCTAGATCAATGAACAGTACACAGTCCTAATCAGTGAGTGGTGAAGAGGGTATTGCATCTTCTGAATCTGCTTCTCAGTGAGAAGAAAAATGCAGCAGTGGAAGAGCTACATCTAAAATCTGCTCCTCTCTACTCGTGGTATTGAACTGACATCCCAAACTGCAGCCCCTTAAGAAGGAGACGTTAAAATGAGAGGAAATGTCTAAGTAAAGTGTAAAAGACAGAGAACTATGTGTTTGAAAATAGAGTAGACTGATTCTTCCCAGATATTCTTCTCCGGAAGGATGCCTGTCGTGTGCTCTGGAGGAGACAGAAACAAGGCTATTTCTGAAGTCATGAAGTATAATGGATAATTTCTTAAAATGCTATATTCTACATCTTATTTTTTAAATTCGTTATTTAAAAATATCCTGCCCGGCCAGTGTGGATCAGTGGATTGAGTGTCAACCATGCACCATGAGGTCACTGGTTCGATTCCCAGTCAGAGCACATGCCCAGGTTATAGGCTCAATCCACAGTATGGAACGTGAGGAAGGCAGCCAATCGATGTTTCTCATTGCTGTTTCTATTTCTCTTTCCCTCTCCTCTCTCTCTCTCAAATAAAAACATATTCAAAAATAAATAAATAATAATAATAATAAAAATAAAATATCCTTAAAATCTCAATGAAGAGATGCATGCTATACATTTGAGGGCTTCCTGCCACACTAGTACTTACCAGTTAAGAAGCACAAATTGCACAGGAATTTATCTATGGTCTGTATACTTATTGAGAAAATTATCTCTAAGGAATAAATTAATTTATGAGAGAAAAGAACCTAGCACCTTGAACATTTAGACCTGCCAAATAGTTATAATGACATTTTTCCCCTCAATTCTTTTGAAGTTAAAATGATATTGGAGAAACACTATTTCAATAATCCTTTGAGTGGTAATCATTTTGCAATATATCTATACTAATAAAAGGGCAATATGCTAATTTAGGGTGGACATCTTCCAGATGACCTTCCAGAAGTCCTTCTGGACAGAGCTGCAGCAGCTGTGAAGGCTCAGTCGCAGGCAGCCTCAGGTGGCTTCCAAAGGGCCCAGGCTCAGGCTGGAAGTGTGGTGCCTTCCCCTGATCCACCAGGTCACCTCCCACAGAGGGAGGCCAGATTGCAGGTTAGGCCAGGGGCCAAGGATGAGGCAGTTAGGGACAATCAGGCCAGCAGGGGGGGCCAAGTAGAGGCAATCAGGCCGGTAGGCAGAGGCAGTTAGGGCTGATCAGGCAGGCAGGCAGGCAAGCTGTTAGGAGCCAGCAGTCCCGGATTGCAAAAGGAATGTCCCAGATTGGAGAGGGTACAGGCTGGGCTGAGGGGACCACTCCCTTTCCCCTGCTTCATGCAACGGGCCTCTAGTATATATATCCACTCAACACTGTGCACATTGTAAACTCACACAATGTTATATGTCAATTATATCTCAGTAAAGCTGGGGAAAAGAGTCCTTTGGGAATATGGTTAGATTTTTTTTTTTATTGGAGTAAACCATAAGCAAACTCTATCTTAAGAAACTATTTGTATAATGGAAAAAAATGAGGATTTTTGCAGTTGGTGTATTTCTAATGTATATTTTATTGATTTCAGAGAAGAAGGGAGAAGTGAGAGATATCTATGATGACAGGGGATCATTGATTGTCTGCTCCTGCATGCCTCCTATTGGGGATAACTCGGGTGTGTACCCTTTGCCAGAATCAAACCCGGGACCCTTCAGTCTGCAGGCCACTGAAACAAACCAGCTAGGGCTGCAGTTGGTATATTTGAAGGCTGAGTCTGCCATTTACTGTCTGAAGTCTGAGTCTAGAATTCGTCATCTGCAAAGGAGAATAACAATGAACCATTCTTTAAGCCATCAGAAATTATGTGTTTAAAATGCCTAGCTTGGTTACTTCATGAAGTAGCTGTTGAGTGTAATAGAAATGGTAGTACTTTATAAAGCTTTATTTTACACTTCATAGTTTATAAGGTTTCATTCATTCATTTATATATTCACTTATTCCTTTAATGGACTGGTGTGTCACTGAGACAAGGTAAAGAGTAATAAGCTGAATACTATTCTTGACACACATTTTATTGATGTCCACTGCAGAGGTGTCTCCAGACATAAGTATAGAACACAGTGTGCACTGCCCATAATTTTCTCTTCTTTTATGTTTGAGCTTTGTAGCGACTTCTTTCCAAAAAGTACATCATGAAAGGAAGGGGAAAGAGGAGCTTTACCGGGAAGAAATCTGACAAACATGACCTCAGCTAGATTATCAAGATCAGCGTCCACAGTGAAATGTCATGTTGATTGTATTGTCCTTAATATGATGTGACAAAAAACATACTTTTCCTCTGTGGTCTTCCTTATAATCTTAGTCTAATCTTGAGAAAAATCTCAGTGGAAGGAAAGTCTACCAAATACCTGGCCAGTACTCTTCAAAACTATCAAGGTCACCCAAACAAGAAAATTCCAAGAAACTGTCATAGCCAAGGAGTTTAAGGAGATAAGGCAACTAAATGTATTGTGGATTCCTGAAAGGACCCGAGAACAAAAGAGGCATTAGATAAAAATTAAAAATATATGAATAAAGTATAGACTTTAGTTAATAATGCATAAATATTTGTTTATTGTACAAATGAACCATATTCACATAAGAAGTTAATAATGGAGAAACTGGGTGTGGGTATATGGAAACTCTCTGTACTATCTTTATAATTTTTCTGCAAATTTTAAAGTATTGTAAAATAAAAATATTATTTTGGGCAATAAGATCAGGTTCAGGTCTTCACCTTCATGGCAGAAGAGCTGCCAGGAGCAAATTTTAGTTCCTCAGAGAAAATGTTACCACAGGTTATACTTAAGGTATTATCCCCAAATGGTTTATTTTCTGTGTGGCTTTGATTCCAACAATGCAGGCCAGGGCTCTGGACAGAATCCACTCTTCCTAATCACCAAGACTTGTCACAGTGGCTTTTTCTTGACTTCTTTCTTTGCCCTCAGACTCAATAAAATGTCAAGCATTGTGCATGCTATCAATATTTCTATCATTTTCCTCTCTTTCCAATTCCTATTAATTCAGCTTGTCCTTCTCACCTAGATTATTCCTGTAAACTTCTCATATGTTTCACTGCCTGAAGTTTCTTCTTCAGTGTGTCTGAGATATTTGCGCCTTAAGTTGAGGAGGAAGCTTTGAGATCCAATCCTACTTCTGCATTTGCATGTTTGTGAACTTGAGCAAGTTTTTAAACCTAAGATGTTTCCCTCCATCTTCGGAAGCTATCCTGAGGATGAGATAATAAATGCAGAGTGATTAGCCTAGCGTCTGACTGAAGCCGAGCAGGTGCAAATGTTTGTCTTTGTCATTCTGCTCACAGGTATAAAATATTTCATGAAGTTCATGGTGAGATAGACATTGAAGGCAGGCTAGGCTTCAGGAAGCTCGCAGTGGGAAGATCAGGAGCACAGGTATGAAGGCAGGAAGGCACAGCGCAGGAAGTAGCGAGATGGAGCCAGCTGTGTCGGGGGTAAGAGAAATGTCGGGGAGGTTAATCACAGAAACCTTAGGGGTGATATTCATTTCTGAGGTTAAGCTTTTGCATTTTATTTCATAGGCATTTTAAGGATTTCTTCCTTTATAGAAACAGCAAAGTTGTATGGGCGCACAGAGGTATGTGAATTCTAAAAATAAAAACAATTTTCAAAAGATGGCAAAAAACTAATAGAAGAAAGAGAGAGAGAAAAACATTACAGAAACCAAGATAAAGCGAAGAAAATTGCCAGTGTTATAAGATTTGAAAAAACAAAACAAAACAAAACAAAAAAACCCAAGCAAGGATAAAATCTTAAAGATAAGTTTCATGGGAAGCAGAGTTACTTGAGCAAAATGACTACAAATAAACTCACATACCTAGAAAGAAATATTCAATAACCCTACCAACAAATAACTCAAATAGGGGAATACAACATACAATTAGGCAGCTAAGTGACAGAATCCATTAATCTTCAGAAATAAAAGGCTGCAAGTGAACCCGGCTGCATCTGTAGGTGGTAGTAGTGTTGGGAAGAATTCATGATTCAGCTCATCAGGTGACCAATTGCCAAGCTCTTCACAGAAAGAAACCATGCCTTATTTATTTCATCAGCTCCTGTTGCTAGCCTTCAGTAAATTTATTGAACTGAACTAAACTGAATACCTGAGGGTTGGAGAAAGTGAAGTCTGGCCATGGAATGGACTGACTTTTTCCAGTCTTCACAGGGAGCTTTGTATTATTGCGCCTCAACTACATGTGACCTGGCCTGCTGAACTGGTTGAGTCAAGTCTTGTTTAATTTTACATTCTGCCCAAGGAAAGTTTTATGGGTTTTCCCCCCCTTATTACCCATCCGTGAAAAGAGAATTTATTTATCATGACTTTAACTAAACTCAAGGATACAATTGTTTCCTTCTACCTAGGATCCCAGAGGCTGCATGGAATGGCTGGTATTTGAACCACTGCATTGTCCAGAAAGAAGATAGTCAAAGTACAATCCTTATTAACTCTTCGCTCCTTCCTAAAGGGCCATGGTATGCTCTCCAAGAAGTTCAGAATTACTAATGATAACTGAGGAAAAGGAGAAAGGGTAAGAATGTTAGGTGAGTGGGATTAATAAAAAAGCAAACATTTGAAATAATGTATTGCATCCTTTACCCCGTAGCCTTCAGGCTCTTAATTACCCTCTTCAGTGTACAAGAAAAATAGGACCTTAGCTCCCGGTAGATAGGCATTCTTTGAACCTTTATGGTGCCCTTGAATTACAGCTATTAATAATGAGGTCATGGAAGAATGAGTAAGACATTCCTACTCATTAAAGTTCTCCCAAATGATACATTCAAAATTTTAAGTCCCTTAAGTGGCCGTACTTTCCATTAAAAATGAAGAAAGTTGCCTTATTTTAAAATTTCTAGGATATGTATTCTAGGGGCCTTGAAATACATCTAGCCTTAAAAAGGTCAATTCATTTGTTATGAATTATCTAGTATATTTTTTCCTTTCCTTTTCTTCTCTCCTTCCTATTTTGGGGTGAAAGGAGGGTGACTAGAGTCCTAGTCTTTACTTATAGGCCTCTCTAGGATGTTATATAAAGATAAGTTTAGGACTCAGCAAATCTAAAGGTGTAAAAAGGCAGATACTATTATATTATTAATGACATTTTGTAATTGCTATTACTTTGCTGACTTCCATTTTTACTGTTATCTTTCCATTCCCATTTAGTAGTTTTATCCTGCTTTAAAAAATCTTAGTTTTTATCAATATTTGCTTCTTAAGTATCAGATAAATAACAAAATGTCCCCCTAAATTTTGATGAAAACAGAAATAAAGTAGAAAACGGGGGAGGGGTTGAGGAAATATGCTCCTTGGAGAGTTATCAAACAGATGTTTGGACATCTGTGTCCCAGAACAACTCTGATTACCTAGATTTTACCATTTCCCCCATTTTTTCTTTTCCTTGTGATGAGACCTTTTAAGATCCTCTCTCTTAGCAACTTCCAGATATACAACAGTCGCGATGCTGCACATTATAATGCCATTTTTATTTATTTATTTATTTATTTATTTATTTATTTATTTATTTATTTATCTTTATCACTGGATGTTTGTACCTTTGGGACATCTTTTCTGATTCGCCTGCTCACTGCCCTCCACCTCTGGCAACCACTGATCTGTTTTCTTTGTCTAAGAGTTCGGGTGTTTTTGTTGGTGGTGGTTCTTTGTTAGTTTGTTTTGTGTGGTGTTTTTTGGTGTTTTGAGGGTATGTGTGTGTGAGTGTGTGTGATTTTTGTTTTTTAGCTTTCACATATACATGAGATCATATGTTGTCTATCTGTGTCAGGCTTATTTATTGTAACTTAGTGTAAAACTCTCAAGGTCCATCCATGTTGTCACAAGTTTTCTCAGTTTGAAAAGCAGCTGCATCAATTTTATTACTCAGTTTGAAAACCTGCAAGAGTTTTCTCAGGATGAAAGTGTTGTTTTTAAAGACACGGAAAATCTTTAAAAATTCTAATCTACTCAGGTCTTAAAAGAGTTCCAGTTCAATTTTCTTTTTCCCAGGCAGCTGAGGCGCTTCGGAGTTGCAGGGGGAATAAGATCGAAGTGAACTGAGAATGGTGTTGATTGTAAAGGAGAATTTTCCAGTTTTACTTTTACTCAAATTCCTGATGGATGAGGCTGTGGCACAACCTGAAAGGGGGAGGAGGCGAGGTTGGTCAGGGTGCAGGATGAAAGACTCCTGCAGGGGAAGAGGGAAAATCAGAGACCAAGCCAAATCCATGTGTCTTCTGTCCACCATTCCCCAGGAGGCTTACAAATATAATACACGTGAAATAAGTAATTGAGTAACTATGAGTTCCATCATAAAAGTTTCCCAGTGGGAATAGGCAATAAGTTTATTAAAAATAAACCACAACAGGCATCCCTGATGGTGGAAAACATTACAAAGAACTCAAAAGCTGGAAAGAAATTACAACTAATAGACGTGTTCTAAGAATAGTAGACCGGGGGAGGGAAGCTACCTAGAATAAATGATTTCCAAAGGAAATTCCAGTTATTAGAAAAGGGCCAGCAGAAGAGGTGGAGACGGCTTGAGTCCTAGAGTACAGGCTTTGTCTCTCCACTGGCTTCGATTTTTAAGAAGTTATTTTTGTTTTTATTTTTTAATTCTCCCCCTTATTGAGTAGTTCCTATGCTTTAAAATAGTCAGAAGATTCACACAATGTAAACGGGGGCCTAGTTCTTAAAGAAAAAAATGGGACTTACAAACAATTCTATCCGTGACCTTGTCCAGAGAGGTTCATCTTTCTGTATCTCGAAGAACCATTCATAGAGTTTACGGATGAGCCAGATGGTGGCTGTAAGTACTAGTCCTTTAAGAAATGTAGGCATATAAAGAGCACGTGTGCCAATGGTCCACTGAGAGCCACCGGCTGGGGATTGGGAGTCAAACAATACCTTGGTCTTTCCATCAATGATTATGTGTGAATGAAGGAGGGGAGGAGAAAGACAAAGTCAGCAAGATCACACAGACCAGGCCATGCCTGGTGCTCAATGCCAGCTGAACATTAGAATCACTGTCAAAACCAACAGTGCCCTGTCCCTCTCCACACACCCCATATTGTTATTTAAGTTTCCCAGGTGATTCTAAGGTGCCATTAGGTCTGAAAACCACTGGTCTGGGTGTTGTGCTTTCTGGGGGTAGCCCAGAGACTAGATGAGTCTAGCTCCCTTTTAAGCAAAGTCTAATACCAGAGCTGGATTCATTTAGTCCAAGAATTCAGTTAAATATAGATCTCCCTGAAGGAAAAAAATATTTTGAGTGGTAGTCACTTACACTTTAGTGTTTATCCAGTAAATGGAACTTCCTGTGATGATGGAACTGTTCTGCATATAGTATGGTATCTGATTTGGTAGCCTACTAGCTACATGTGGCTTTTAAGCACTTGAAATGGATCTAGGAAAACTGAGCCACTGAATTTTTTTATTTAATCTTATTTTAACTAATTTGAATTTAAATAGTTACATGAGGCTAGTGTCTAACATATTATAGTTCAGTGCAGTTCTGGTGTGAATAGCTAATGAAGAAAAGGATAGCAGATAGGGTACTGGATACATGATGAAAGGAGAGAGTGGAAACCCTGAGGATGGAAAGATGGGAGAGAATGTAGTTAGGGCCCTCTGTGAAAACGCATTCCCCGGGAAGAGCTGGAGGAGATTTATGGCAAAATGTGTCACTTTCTATGCAACATTCAAATAATGCTGAAGAGGGATTTCTCAGGAGGTGACTGGCTACCAGATGCCCTGCCTCTCTTCTACAGATAGCATCCAGGGGAATAGGAAGGCTCCCAGAAGCCCTTGCATGTGTCTGTAACTAGGAAGGCAACAAAGGGTAGTGGAAAGAATAAAGCTCCCAGAACCAGGTAACCTGGCTCTATATCTGGGCTCTGCACTTATAAGCTAAAAAAGGCACCTGTCTCTGGGTCTCTGAGCCATTTTTTAAAAATATATATATTTTATTGATCTTTTACAGAGAAGAAGAAAGAGGGATAGAGAGTTAGAAACATCAATGAGAGAGAATCATCAATCAGCTGCCTCTTACACACACACACACACACACACACACACACACACACACACACACCACTGGGGATGTGCCCACAACCAAGGTACATGCCCTTGACCGGAATCGAACCAGGGACCTTTCAGTCCATAGGCCAATGCTCTACCCACTGAGCCAAACCGGTTTCGACTGAGTCATTGTTTTGTTTGTGTGTGTGTGTGTGTGTGTGTGTGTGTGTGTTTTCATTTATAAAGCATGAGTACTAATGCAAAAGGATCTACTTGTCATCATTTAATATATCTGATATTGTCAAATTAAATCAGCAACTGTAAATGGAAGCCTTTTGGACCTAAAAGAACCATTGGAATATTATTTCAGTGTGATGATCTAATCCCACTTAAATACCAATCCTTCCAAAGTTATTTCATAAAGAACTCCCAAAAACACAAAGGGCATGATGCTAATGACAACAAGACCAAAAGAAATATTAAAAGCATAAAGTTAGGGCCTATAGCAGGCCAGTCAACCATGCCCCATAGATGGTTACTTATTCTATTATCTTTTTTTCCCCTATATTACTCCAATCAGTTTATTGAGAAAAGTTTCATATACAAGTTCAGGGCAGAAGGGATGGGGCTTGTAAATGGGAATCTAGAGGAGGGCACAGGATAGAACCCATAAAAGAGAGTGAAATAAATAGAGGAAGAGAATGGAGGTTCAGGATGGGCTATCACTTAATGATCATGCATTAGGAAGAGGACTCCATTAAAATCCCATCTATTTAAACAGATGGAACCTGGGGGGCTTCACTCCACTCTCCATGCCCCAGAGAAGGGTAAGAGAAAGCCATCTCTCTCCATGGGTGAACCCACTGGGGGCTGAAGATGGGCTGCCCTTGGAGGGGTGTTAGAGGAAGGTAGGGTTAGCTGACCCCCTTTTATTAATTCCTGAGAATTGTTCTTTGCCTTCAGTCCAGAACTGGGGAGTTGACCCCATCTGTCTCAAAACAATAATTTTTTTGTTTGTTTGTTTGTTTTTTTATTTTTTTTTCAATTGACAGAGTGCATTGAAAATGAGTTCATTTAGTTAGGTAATTTTGAGTTAAATAACTAGGTAGGGATATTTAGTTCTTATATCCATCCTTAAATCAATTTTATGTGTTTAATCATACCATTAAAAAATAGGCAAGTAGAATATCTGTATGTTTTACTTGGCGTACATTTTGATAGGAGAGTTAAAGAGGTTCAGGAAAAAAGTAAAAGAAAAACAGAGAGAAAGGTGAAGGTAGCAATAAGACTTGAATAGAAGTGACCGTGTGACCATCTGCAACACCAGGGTATATCTGGCTGCCTAGACAATGCATCATAAAGCATTGTTAACATTCTTAAACTGTGGCTTGACTTCTAATATATTCCTTCTTCTGATCATGTCTGCATAGCAATCCTTTCTGCCTACTCTCACCAGACTCGCCTTGCATGTGTAAGCCCTTGACCCAGACAAAGGGTATATGGAATTCCTCATAGAAATTTCTAGAATCTTCCTTGTGGGCAGCACCTTTCCCAATTGTTCCTTCTGACTCCAGCCTTTTCAGCAGCCCAGAATTTCCATCTCTGTATTCTCAGCTCAGTGGGGCCAGGCAGAGTATTCCTCCTGTTTACCTTCCACCTCCTCCTGCCTTGGTCAGGAAGTTTTCTCAGGCACAGAGCCAAGATGAAATAGGACTTATTTTGTGATTCCCTTTTCTTAGTGATCACATGCTTGGACTACCCCTTGCCTCATATATTTTGTCCGATTTTTTACTTCTATTTTTTTATGGGTAGAAGTAGAAGCCAACTCTGTTTTATGGGATTTTTAACAACATTTCCATGGAGAGTGAGCCTAAGCCATCAGTTGGACATCCCCTGAGGGCTCCTGAACTGCAAGAGGGCACAGGCTGGGCTGAGGGCACACCCCCATGCACAAATTTCATGCACTGGGCCTCTAATTTAGTTATAATTTCAAAATTATATTCAATATCCTTAACAAAATTATATTCAATATCCTTAACACATGTTTTCAAGTGAGATACCTCTAAATTTTAAAGCAATGACTTCAATTTAGTATTCACTTTGAACTTTCAAAAAGTTTGAAAACACAAGAAAAATCATGTGCCTATTGTGCTTTTTACAGATTAACAATTGAGACTTAGAGATGATATATAAAATGAAAATAATTTTGTAAAACATAGGGGAGAAAAATATTAATAATTAAAATTCAGTATTGTCTAACAATTTTAAAATTACAATTTTAAAAAGCTATAAACCATAGCAAAATATTACAAATAAAATCAGGAGTTAATAACAAAGGTGGGAAAATATTTGTAATGCAGGTATTAAAGAATCAATAAGTATGCTTCTCAACATTTATGAGAAGATGACAAACAACCCAATAGCATAGCCTAGGAGTAAATAAATCACTGAGTTAATCAAAATGGGAAAGATATACTTGAAAGAAATGCTTATTTGAAAAAACAGTGCTTAAAAAAGAGGAAGATAACACTTTGTACCCATTAAATTAGTAAGATTTAACAAGAGCTATAAAACCTATTGTTGGTAGAATTATGGGAGAGACTACTTTCATATATTTTCAGTGAAAATATGTTGTGTTAAACAGTTTTGGAAGGCAATCTGGCAAGATACACTAAAATTAAAAATAAATACATCCTTTGATTTAGCCATCCCTCTTCTGGGACTCTCTCCCAATGAAGCAGAAGTATCAACATGTAGGAACATATGTGTAAAGCTATTTGTTACCATCATGTTGAAGTGGCAATAGAGGAGTAGATGAATACATTATGGAACACTTTTTCTTGTTCTTGAACACTTATTCAAAAAATATTTTTCAGTCATTAAAAATTATTGTTAAATGAGTTTACAATGATTTTTAAAACCCTCTGCATACGTATATTTATATTATACTAAAGGCCCAGTGCACAGATTTATGCACTAGTGGGATACCTCGGCCTGGCCTGCAGGAATCGGGCTGAAACCAGCTCTCTGACATCCTCCAGGGAGTACCAGATTGGAGAGGGCACAGGCCAGGCTGAGGGACCCCACAGGTGCACGATAGGGGCTGGAGAGGGACTGTGAGAGGGCTCCAGGGCATGTCCAGCCCATCTTGCCTAGTCCTGATTTGCCAGACTCCAGCAGCAAGTTAAGCTACCAGACAGAGCATCTGCCCCCTGATGTTCAGTGCACATCATAACAATTGGTCAAATGGTCAGTTGGTCAAATGGTCAGGAACAATTCGCATATTAGGCATATATATATAGACTAGAGGCCTGGTGCACAAAATTTGCACATGGGGAGGGCATCTTCCAACCTAGTAACATGTACAAAGTAGATTCATTGTTGTTTGTTATTATTTTGGATATTTAGAAATTACTTTTTAAATTTAAATTTTGTTTTATAACTATGTTAAATACATTTATGCTTCAAAATGCAAATCTACAAAGAAAAGACATATTGTAAAAAAATCGAGTTCCTATCATTTCTATCCTATTCTTTCTCTGGCCTAGTGAGGTCATTGATGTTTACTCACATGAGCCAAGATATAAAGTACTTAACATTTTATTTTTGTAATTTTTGATATTTTCCGAGGCATTGCTTTCAAACCTTTTCTAATCATTGTTCAAATAGACAATTATAACATTTACATAGCATATTGAGGTAAGCTCCAGGTATTTTGGAAATGTTTATATGGAGCTTACTAAAATTATCTTTGTATTACTTAATTACTAAAAAAGCCAAATTATTAGAAATAATATTAACTATGGAGTTGAAGTGATAAAAATAGTATGACCTCTTGTTCTAATTAACAAAAAATGTGCAGAAGTAGAATCTTTTAAAAATAAATTTTTATTGATTTCAGAGAGGAAGGAAGAGGGATAGAGAGATTGAAACATCAATGATGAGAATCACTAATCATTGATCAGTTGCATCCTGCACGCTCCCTACTGAGGATTGAGCCCTATGTGCTCGGACCTGAAATTGAACTATTATCTCCTAGTTCAGAGGTCAATGCTCAACCATTGAGCCACATTGGCTGAGCCAGAAATAGAAATTTATTAGAGAAACTAATTCTTCTTTCATTGATAAATGTAATATAAATTTGTTATGTTTAGTGAACACAGAGGTTTGGAGGTGACACCAGTGCTCTTCTTGCCCATGGACATAGCCAAGCTTCCTTGAACAAGCCAACCTTGGTCTACAGGCCTTTTCCCAGGGCATCTGGAATATGAGCTCCTTTGAGGGTTTCCTAGTAGGAAAACACAATGGGCAGTGACAATCTCTGAGTCTAGGTTCTAAAGAAGTTGTTCAGGTGATAGATCACCTCCTTGATTTGGCTCACTAGTCAAATTCATGAGGAAAGGTGAATGCTACATGTGGCTCATGAAGCTTGTCACCTGCAGGATTAGCAAGAAGCACCATTGAACCCTGTGCCACTGGTTATGATCCCAAGCTCCAGACAAGCCTGCTTTTGAGGGCTGAAAGTCAATATCCCCTGAGACACAGGTAATCCACACCATTGAGAAGAGCTACTATCATGCACTATGAGTAAAACACATCTGAAATGCCCTTTCTAAAATCTTTCCTTATCTCTTCAAGGCAGGTAACATAAGATAAACATAGGTTCAAATAGCTGTTTTTAAATGGAATGCTTGTGAAGATTTTTAAAAATTGAAAGTCATTTCCACTGTAGATTTCATCCTACTCATTTTGGTGCAAAAGAGAGTTTTTAAATAGAAAAAAAACACATGTGTAAGAATTGTATTTTTTGGATTACTTCTCATATCATTAATCAACTGTACCTGAGGGGTAATTGCCATCTCAGTTGTCACCCTCAGATTGTGAAACTCATTTGGTATTGCCTAACATTCCATTCACTATACCTAAATCAATGAAATATAAAAATGATATAGGAAGAACATTACCTACAATGTTATAATTTTTGAGGAAGATATCCTATAAAGTCATCACTTACATGTATAGTCATCCAAATTCTATCAAATGGTTAAGGATTGACATTCTTATTTTGCTTCTCTAGGCAGATCTAAATACTAATGTGGAATAATACAATAATAATTGTGGTGCTTGTGTGTGTGTGTGTGTGTGTGTGTGTGTGTGTGTGTGTTTTGTATGCATGTGTGCACTGGATGGACAGTAGGTAATAAAATGAGGTGTGATGGGAGGAGAAGGGAAGTAAAGGCAAAGAGGGAAGGGTGGAGAGGAAAAAGATTAGATCACAATGATTGAGGAATCAAGAAAGCTATGTGATTAGAAATAGATATTGTTATTATAGGCACGGAAGTACCCATGTCATTATTAGATAATTCCACAAACATTTATTAAATGCCAATGGGAACTGGGATATAACACTCAACAAAACCAGATAAAACCCCTGCCATTCATAGTTTACATTCTAGCAGATTCTGTGCCACTGCCAAACCTAAGTGAATAATCATTTTGTAATACATTCAGTAAAACTTCCTATTAATAGGGTTGCTTGAGGGAAAGATCTACATTCAATTTGATTTCTAATCTTGAGAAACATAATAGATGATAAAGTATTATGCACCTGTCTTCATTTCGGGAAATATGGTGATTTATTAAGGGTTTAAAAAAACAAATGTTTGATGGAAAGTTATAAAAGCAAAGTTGTATAATTCATTATTACTATGTATTTCCTTTCTATATTTTAACAAGAGTTTTGTGAAGTCTGAGTTTTTATTGAATTCCTTTCTAGTTTGCTCATTGATTCCAGTATGTGAATAAATCCTTCATAAATTATAATGTTGTATGCAAAGGGGGCAGGGCAAATTTTATTCCCCACTAGTCATAGTTCAAGGTGCTTCCTACTCTCCTCCTGGGGCCCTGACTCACACCAAGTTAAGTAAAGAGAGGAGAGCTGTCTGTCTTATCACACAATAGGAAGTGGCTCATTAGAGCCAGAGAGCATGTAGGCTGAGGGAAATATCAGAGAAGCTGTGTGGGTCAAGGCAGGAGGTTGTGTGAACCAGTTTTTCGGGAAGGATCTATTTCTATCACTCTTTTCAGATACACACAAGACCTGGAAACATCTATGGCACGCTCCTACAGCTCCATCAAAGAGAAAACCAGATGGGACTACACAGTAGTTAGCTCAAATGTAGAGGAAAAAGAAGTGTATTAGGGAGGAGAAAGAAAAGAAAGTGCAGCCAGCCCTGGCCAGGTAGCTCAGCTGGTTAGAGCATTGACCCCATAAGTCAAGGTTGTGGGTTTGATACCCATTCAGAGCATATGTATTTCCTTTCTATATTTTAGGAAGAGTTTTGTCAAGTCTGAGTTTTTATTGAATTCCTTTCTAGATTGCTCATTGATTCCAGTATGTGAATCAATGAATGCAAAAATGCAAAAATAAGTGGAACAACAAATCTGTCAAAATCAATCAATCAATAATTTTTTTTTTAAAAGAGAGGGTGCAGCCAAAGAAAGATGAGGGCACTCTGATATCCACACAAATTTACCAATTTGCGCCAAGCTCCGGATTCCAAAACTAAGATTTTCTTTTTGTCTTTCAGCCAAAAAGGACACAGTTAAGGAATTTCACAAATACTTACTACTACTACTACTACTACTACTACTACTACTACTACTACTACTATTACTAATAATAATAATAGTTGTTGTTGCTATGAGACAGACTGTAAACATGCCTTACTCTCAAATCTCTCATATTCAGATAGTAGAGGTCAGAATGGACATCACACAGCAGCAGTTTATGCCCCACGGCATCATGCCCAGCCACGGAACTGAGGGGGACACAGCAAAGGCGTGCATGTCCAAGGACCCAACCCCTGTCTTCCTCGTCCCCGTTGGATTCTCAGCCTGTCCCTTTGCTTTAGTCCCACTTTCAGATTAGAATGAAACTAGAAAATAAGAACTACCTAAGGGAGAAAAACAGACATTAAAAAAGTACTCCATTTTACTCTTTTTCATTGAATCCTCACAATAATCTTGTATATTATTTTTATTTACCATTATTCTACAGGTGAACAAGTGAAGGCTCAGAAAAGTTAATAAGTGGTAAAAACAGAATCTAGTGCTAAATCTATCCAATGCCACTATCTATGTTGCACTATCTAACTTTGTCCTGTTACTTTAAGGGGCTCTGTGAATATCCTGTATGTCCAGAGCTGCACTGAGTGTGGTGAGGGCCACAAATGAGTCACTGTTTCGTGTGCTTGGTGAAGAGCTCTGTCCTGTGGGCTCACAGGTTAGCCACGTGCATTCCACTCAGAGCAGGCACTGAACCTGCTGATCTGGGGCATTCTCAGGATTCACTTCCTGTAAGCTCTGAACATTGTTGCTCAGAAATGTTTTTTTTGTTTGTTTGTTTGTTTGTTTTTGTTATCTTTTTTCCCAAACCTGCTGTTATTTCTTTGGGTATAGTAGTGAAGTGTATGGATCAAACTATGCCTTTTGGAGTCAGATAAGATCTGGTTCAAAAGCTGGTTTCACCACATTTCAGCCAGTTGAGTTTAGCCTTAATTTTCTCATCTGTACAATGGGGCTGATAACAATATCTACACATGGAATAATTGAGGATCAATGGAATAATGTACCACACAGTGCCTAAAATTATGGCATTGTGTGGTCCGTAACAATCAAGATAGCTGGGTAAGTTTGGTTGGAACTGCATATGTGTAGGTGAAATAATTCTTTAAATTACATTGCCAAGGGCAATCATTTTGATTTGTTAAAAAACAAACAAACAAACAAAACAAAACAAAAAAACCCAAACCAAAACCTTTTCTACTCCTTCCTCTGTTTAAAGATTCATAATTTATTTGTTACACACACACACACACACACACACACACACACACACACACACACAGCCTATTTGCAGACAGTGATAATAAGTCTCCATCTCAGTTTTCCATTGTAAAGTTTTGTTCCTTTTCTTCTTCAGCCAGGCCACCAAAACATAAAAGCTCTTAGCTATCATATATGTATGGATCAAAGTTGTGTCAGACATCTCTATAACATATACTTGTCTAAAAATCACGTCCCCCTCCTGAATGCCAAGGCAGGGGAAGAACTTAATTTTTAATCAGGAAAGTGTTTTTAACCAGCCACATTCTTCTCTAAACACTTTGGTAAGCATGAGTGGACTTGTATGCAATTTCACCTAATTAATAGATTTTTCACGAATAAATTGCAAAGTTCAGATCTAAACATGCCTCTCTGGGGTGGGAACGGAGCCCCAGACATCTGGGGAAGTAAGAAGGTGGCTGCCAGATGTTTAGAAATTCTGCCCAGTGTGAGAGGAAAATAGATCACAGTGCTGCCTGCTCTCCTTTTGCTCTGAGGAGCTAGAGGAATCCTCTTTAAGAAGTCTAGGTCATGTGTGTTGAATTCTAATGAGCATATCCTTCTCCAGCTCTTTCGGTGGCAGAAAGAAGTCCATAATGTACACAGACATTTTATGGTTTGTCCTTGTGTTCCCAGCAGCCTGTTAGGTGTTTGGGAGGCCACCTAGAAAGAGAAGAGGAAGGCGTGGGCCTTTATTTCTTTTGGTGAGGTGCTTACAAGGTAGGGCAAGTCAGAGCTCTGACACATCTTTAACCCAGCAGTGACCTCAAGATAATCACAGCAGAACCAAATGTCAGTGGAGGTCATGGGTTTCATGTCTTTGTATCCAGGTAAAAACTATTTTTAGATGATGGTCTTTCCCCAGATCATGATTCTTTTTTAAAAATCCCCACCTGAGGAAAGGAAGGAGGGGGAGTGAGAGAGACCCATCTACAGGCTGCCTCCCACATACGCCCCCATTGGGGCTGGGGGACCTGCAACAGAGGTACATGAACTTGACCAGGAATGGAACCCATGACCCTTGGATCCAAGGGCCAACCCTCTAATCACTAAGCAAACTGGCCAGGACCATCATTCTTATTTTTAAAAGTAAGTAGATTATTTTCTTTTTATCAGTAATTAATTCATTTTACTGACTTACACATTTGCTCAATAATATTTATGCTTTCTTCTATCATCTCGTGTTGTTGTTGTTTATATTTTAAGCCAAATCACTAGCATCTGTGTTCTAAGAGGAGATTAAATTAACTTTATTTTTGCTGTGGAAACTCACTGCTCATCAGGGGTCATTACATAGTTTTTATCTATAAACATATACATACATGGTGTTTACCACAAGGAGCTTTTCAGGTTACTCTGGTTCCCATTGTGGCCACTGCATTGTACTCACCACCCACCACTTCCTTGTTTTTCATGCGTGATAAGTTTAAAAACCCCCTTTCAGCCAACATTTCTGGTAGAAACTCCCACCTCTACAGAGGAAAATTAGGTACTGCTTTGATTTATTAATTGACCATTAAGCATAGGCATTTAAATGCATGCAGAGAGACAAGGGCTGCAATCAAGTCCAGGTGGCTAAAGAGTAAAGTTTTCTGTAAACAGATGCCCACTGTAACTATATTTAGGTTATCTCTTCATTAGCCTCCAGTACAGAGATGGTATACAAATTTCTTATGAACTTCTGGGAGTTTATCAAAATATTCCGCTCACTTGTCATAAGCTATTTACACATCCACTGATATTCTGTGCCATTGGTTGGAGAATCTTACATGCAGTGAAATTTTACAGACATTAAGAGTTGTAAAATACTAGCTATATGAAAAGCTAGAGTATGAGTGATGGCATAGAGTGTTAACTAGTTTTAGCACATGGAGAATTATATTATGTGGTAGCAGAAGTAGGCATTTTTGTGTGTTATTTATATTTTACCTCAAATTAAAATATAGATATAAGACAATAAATAAAAATCCATCCATGCCTTTAAAAATACAAATATTCCCCTTCCCTAAACAATGGGATATTGTAAGAGGAATTTAATAGTGACTTGGCAATGACAACTGTGCTGAACAGCTGCTATTTTAATATTCAGCTTTCTCAACAGTTCAAGTATAAAGTATCCATTATTTACATTTCTATACATCTGAGGGTAGATAAATGATATTTTACTTTGACCAAGTGTTCCTTCCAGGCACAACCCAAAGAAAACCATCTCCAGTAGTTTTTCAATCCTCTTTCAAAGTATTGGGTTCTGTGTTGACATTGGCAACTTACTTGCACAATAATAAGGTCCTGCTCTCTTTTGATCTTTTTAAAGATGACCTCCAAAAGGTAACATTCTAATGGCCATTCTGATTTTTTCTGAGTCACCCTACTTAAATGTAGCTGCAGATAATGGCCTGTTAAGATTGGTGGCAGAGCTGATTTCCCTGTTGCTGGCAAATGCCCTCTCCTATAAATTATCTTTGCCAATATTATAAATTCCTGAAATTCTACCATAAGATAGTTATTAAATTTCTCTCTAAAAATACCCAGGGGAAAGGTAGCTGTTGAGGAATAGAGAGAATATATCAAATGGAGTCCATTTAGATAAGCTACTAAAATGAATATTATGAAGGTTGAGGCATAAGGAACTGATTCTATTCATGTTCTGACTAGCCTGGGAACTTGAATCTTTTGAACTTTCCAGTCTTGCGTCAATGCCTAGATGTATATCAGTTCGTTGTGTCTCAGTACCTGGACATACACCAGACCTCTAGATAACTCTCCGATTATTCCCAGGATGGTTCGCATATGCAGACCACCTGACATCCATTATCAGACCATGGACGTCACCAGACCTACAGGTATCCACCTTTCAAGCCACCTGGCACCCATCACCCAGATACCTGACATGTGACTGATAATCTTAGACCAACTGTATGGCTAAGAATACCAGGCCGATAGTTCTAAAATATGCTTTTTACTATAAGAACTCTTAACTTTTCTTTATTCTTTGGAACACAGGGGTTTTTGCCTCGCTATGTTTCCAGGTTGTAAACTCTACAACCTTCGAATAAATCGTTATCATTTATTACTAGCCAAAGTCTCCAGGCTCTATTTGAGTTCATTAAACATTGTAATACCTCTCATTCTAATAACTATTTGCAGATTTCTCAACTTTTTAGTTGGCAGCAGGTTTTTATGGGGTAGAGAACAAAGGGAAAGCCCACGAGGGAGCCTGTACCCGAGGGAGGAGGGAGATTAGCTATAAGAGAAGGAAGAGAGAGATAAAAAAAAAAAAAAAAAAAAAAAAGGAAAAGGAGGGTGCTTTATGGGGAGTTTAAGGCCCAAAGATTCACATTTTCAAAAACCAATATAATGTTACTTTGTTCCTCAAGTCTTTCCTACGTGTCCCAGTCAGAAGCAAGATGCTGCCTGTCTCTTACCAAATCTGAGAGGATTCCACAGCATGTCATGACATTCCCACATACCCTCTTGCACTGTGGTCCTTTGTACAAATGTATACTCTTCTGTTTTGTGTACAGGTATATTTTTATAAATTTCTGATCCTTTTTTAAAAATTTATAGTTCATACGTGCGTTTGCCTAAAGTCTGGAGCAAGTCATTTTAGATAGTATTAATTCTGGAGGGAGGAGATGAGGAATAACAAATACCGTCTTCTTTCATGAGAACAAAGGATGCCCCCTTGAACTGTATAACCTCAAAGCACCCTGTGGACATGTAGAGGTTGACTTTGACTCTAGGAAAAGCATGCTCTAAGTCAGAGAAAGCTAGCTTAAGCAAATACTCAATGTGACTAGATTACAAGCTATGTGGATAACAATAATAAATTCATGTTTTGCATAGGTTTTTATTTCTCTATAGCAGGCATTTGTTAACTTCCCCTTTTCTGTTTCAAATAGAGATGAGTCATCTGAAATTAACAGAAGTTAAATGGCTTGCCCTAAGGGCAGAAAGTTCCAGCAGGTGCAGAGCACCCTACTTCCAGAAAGGAGAGTTGGATCATTTTAACATGAATGCCTGCTGACCCTTATCTAGAGAAGAATGCCTACACTTTTTTTCTATCTTATTTTGAGATTATCATCCTTCTGTTTATCTAGATACAAGCCTCAGAACCTTTTCATCTTCTCCTTTATTCCCAGATTCCAAGAGTCCTCCATTCTACTTAGGCAATCTTAAAAATATTCCTTTTCTTTGAAAATACCTTAATGCCAGTTTCACTGCCTAGACTATTACAACAAAAAGACATAAATATTTTAAATAAATATTGAACCCATTTTCTACACTGCCCCAATACTCTTCTTAAAGTTTTGAATATTTTACTATCTGGTTCGACTATCCATTGATGGGAGTGCCAAGAAAGCTACCTTTTATTTAGCATGACCTTCAAATGTGCATCTGGATAGTTGATTCCCTTATTTCACATTTGATTACTCAGGAAAACAAAAATCTTGTTTTCCCAAAACATGTCTATGTTTTTCTAATCCTGTGCTTTAAAAAAAACACCAAAAAACATATTTTATTGATTTTTTTTACAGAGAGGAAGAGAGAGGGACAGAGAGCTGGAAACATCGATGAGTGAGAAACATCTATTGCTGTCCCCCTCCCCCCCACCCCCACACCTCCCCCACTGAGGATGTGCCCAGCAACAAGGCACATGATCTTGACTGGAATCGAACCTGGGACCCTCCAGTCCACAGGCAGACGCTCTGTCCACTGAGCCAAACCGGTTTCAGCCCTGTGCATTTTCTTGTTCTTTTCTCAGCATGATATCTATATCTAAAATTTTATTGATCTTTTTCCATGCTCTGGGTTATGTTTTAAGCAATGTGAATACTTTATTTCACTTATTCCTCACAATAACCCCATAAGATGAGTTTTCTTTTTCCCCATTTTATAGTTGGCACTCAGATTTTAAAACCTTTCAGAGTTATAAAGCAAGTGAAAGCAGAATGAGAATCCACATCTGACTTTAAAGGGCACTCTTCCCCCTTCCTCTTTAACAGACTTCCATTTCAAATGCAAATATTTTGTTCCTCTTCTTGTGTTCTTTGTGTCATATTGTATTTAATTTCCTAATGTCATCAAGAATTTTTGCAACTGAGCTTATGAGGAATATTTGTCTATAGTTTTTGGCCTTGTGCCCTGGTGGAGTAGCTTGGTTAGAGCATTGCCCAATCCTCTAAGGTTGTGGGTTCATCCTGTCAGGGCACATACAAGAATCAACTAATGGATGCATACATAAATGGAACAGCAAGCCAGTGTTTCTCTCTTTTCTCTCTCCCCCTCTCTCTAAAATCAATAATTTTTTTAAATTAATAAAAAAATAATAAAGTGTTGGCCTTGTACTGTTTTTCTTCAAATTTTTGTATCCGAGAAATAATGGCCTCATAAAATGAATCAGAAAATGATCTCTTTTCTACTATTTTATGAGAGAATTTGTATAGAATTGACTTTTTTTCTTTTCTTTAAAGTGTGATAGGATTTACTGATCAAGCTACATGGGCCCGGAATTTTCTTTGTAGAAAGCACTTTAATTATAAATTCAATTTAGATTTTGTTTCTCCTTGAATCATAATTTTATGGTTTCTTAAAGGAACTTTTCAATTTAATATAAGTATTAAATTTACTAGCATAAAGGTTTTCATGCTATCCTTTCAATATCTATAGGACTCTCTCATTTTGTTATTTCTAGAATGGATAATTTGTATGTTTTCTTTTATCAATTTTATTGAACTTTTTAAAAAGCCATCTTCTTGTTGTCTTATTTTCTTTGCTGCTTTACTCCTTGCTATTTCATTGATTTCCACTCTGTAAGCTTTTTTTTTTTTTTTTTTTTTTAGTTTATTAAGTTGAAAGCTTATAGCATTGATTTTAGGTCTTTCTTCTTTTCTATGTAAGCACCAAATGCTATAAATTTCACTTTAAACACTGCTTAACATTCATTTAACAAATTTTGATAAATCAAATAAGTTAATCAGAGAAAAACAAGTACCATATGATTTCACCTATATGTCAATCTAAAGAACAAAATAAAAATGAACAAACAAAATAGAAACAGATTCACAATTCAGAGAACAGGCTGACAGTTAAGAGGGGGAAAGTTTGGGGGACTGGGTGAAAAAGGTGAAAGGTTTAATCAAAGAAAAAGAAACAAAAACTAAAAAAAAATTATGAAGGCCAATTCTTTATTTTAATGACAGACACTAGAAACTGTTTTGATGACAAATGAACAGTACAAAAAGTAAAACAATGCTTTTGTTAATAATAATTACTGTAATTTATTGAATATATACTCTGTAACAGCCTGCATAATTAGTAGATGTTTTATGTTTATTACCACATTCAGTTAAATTAAGAAAGAACTATATAACTGATCAAAATGTGAATAATTCATTCGAAAATTAGCTGTAAGCATGAGCACATACCTAAAAACTAGTCTTCTAGACTGAAATTATTATTCAACTTTCTATTTCTCATTGAGTTCTGAATACATTAGGCACTTGGCAAATGTTGATTTGGTAATATTTAAATGTGAGAAATTCCCAAATGTCTTCATTCGTCTTCCTCTGAGAGTTAAAAACAAAGACTTACAGCAAATAATTTTGTGTTATTTACATTTATTCAATAGAATGATTCACTGAAATAGGTAGGTCAATTCTCCTTTAAGAAACAGTGACACTTCAAGTATGTTTGAAGAACAAATCCAGCCATCTTAGAACATGAGTCTGTAATGTGTTCATCTGTGTTAAAATGATGAAAAAGACTGAAGAACAAACAATGTCCAACAGGAATAGATTAATAGTTCTCTTGAGCGCCATTGGAATCGGTTCCTACCCAGAGCAATGACCTATGTTTTAATTATAAGAGTAAAAGTTTGTTGAGTCTAGCTGAACTGGGAAAGCAAGATCCATGATTTAGGTTCACTTGGGGAAATCATAAAAATGAGCATGTGCTCACGGACATGACTCATTAATTTTGGCAAATTTCCACTTAAATCAATGCCCATGTATAAAAATAGAAATATATAAGCTAACAGTGCAACTCCATAGATCATAGTAGTATTTGGCATTTAAAAAGTATCTATATTAGCCGAAACCAGTTTGGCTCAGTGGTAGAGCGTCGGTCTGCAGACTGAAAGGTCCCAGGTTCGATTCCAGTCAAGGGCATGTACATTGGTTGCGGGCATATCCCCGGTAGGGGCTGTGCAAGAGGCAGCTGGTCGATGTTTCTCTCTCATCGACGTTTCTAGCTCTCTCTCTCTCTCCCTTTCTCTCTGTAAAAAATCAATAAAAAATATATTTAAAAAAAAAAGAAATGCTGAAAGGTATAAAAAAAAGTATCTATATTAAATTTAACATACTCATATGGGGATGCTAATAAAGTACAAGAAGAAAAAAACTTATGATATGAATGATAATTTCTTTGATAGCAGCCAAAATTTTTAAATGGGGTAAGGAGAAATTGGTTATAAATTTATTAATACAGTAGATGAATGAGTAAGAAAAAAACATTATAGGTACTGCTGAATATAGTCATTAAATATTTTTAATGAAATTCATTTTTAAAACTATTTCATTGGTTGAATCCGTTTGGATTCTAGACATAGTTGTCCATGCCCAAATGCACTAGCATTTTCCATGTCAAAATATTTTTTTTCCTGAAACTACCTAACTATTAGCAGCTGTCTATGTGAGAATAGAGGGAGAATTGTTTTCACTTCACTCAAAGATTAATGATATTTTACAGCTTCAAAAGAAGTTTTAAATTCTGGCTTTATGACAGGCACCTCCTTCTTGTCTCCTTTAATTTTATTGACACTTTTTCAACATAATTATTCATTCTGTGGCATATCAAACTAGTCTACAAAGCAAAAGTTTTTGTTGGAAACAAGTTTTTGCTTACTGTTAAGTCTGCAGAAGTATACTGCTCTCTTTCTCTCATTTACTAGGTAGCATTATAATAATTTCAATAATTTCTTTTTATGTTTTTTTAAATATGTAATGCTGGTTAATGAAGACTTGGAAAGTGGGTGAAAGAGGTGAGTTGAATTTGTCCTATTTCTCCCCGATTGTATAATTTTGTTTGTTTGTTTTTAAAGAGAGAGAGAGAGAGAGAGAGAGAGAGAGAGAGAGAGAGAGAGAGAGAGAGAGGGAAAATAGAACTTCAATGATATAAAGTAAGTTGTAGAATTATTATCCACATCCACCATTCTCTGACCTGTTACCAGAGCTGGAACTAGAATAGCATGAAGACCTATATGGGAAATGAGCATGAATTTCATCATGCCTGCCCTATTCTGATCATCCACTTCATTCTAGTTCAAAATCCTTGTATTAACTGGTCACTTTTTAACCTTGTGTGTAATTTCAGAAGGACATCCTCCAAACTTTGAGAATTAAACTTTAAATAAATATATGTAAATCCCAATTAAAATCTCAGCAAGTTATTTTGTGGATATTGACAAACCCATTTTAAAATTATATATGGAGAGGCCGAAGACCCAATCTAAGTCAACACACCATTGAAGATGTCAGAGGCTTGACACTATTCAACTTCAAGTCTTAACTTTAAAGCTCCACTAATGAAGACAGTGTGGTATTAGTAAAAGAATAGACAAAATATCATAGGGCTCTAGCTGGTTTGCCTTAGTGCCGTGGTCGGCAAACTGCGGCTCCCTAGCCACATGTGGCTCACTCTTTGGCCCCTTGAGTATGACTCTTCCACAAAATACCACGTGTGGGCACACAGGTACAGTGTGATTGAAACTTCATGGCTCATGCACAGAAGTTGGTTTTTGGCTCTCAAAAGAAATTTCAATCATTGTACTGTTGATATTTGGCTCTGTTGACTATTGAATTTGTTGACCACTGCCTTAGTGGATAGAGCATCAGCTTGCAGAGTGAAGGGTCGCGGGGTTCAATTCCAGTCAAGGGCACATGCTTGGGTTGCAGGATTGATCCCCAGTAGAGGGCATGCAGAAGGCAGACAATCAACGATTCTCTCTCATCATTAATGTTTCTATCTTTCTCCTTTTCCTTCCTCTCTGAAATATATATATATATTTTTTTCATATATATATATATATATATATATATGAAAAAAATCATTGGAACAGTATAGAGGGTCCCAAAATAAACTTACATAAATATAGTAACTGAACTTTAATAAAGTAGCAAACACAACGCAATGGAAAGGATACTCTTTTCAATGAATAGTGCTGTAACAACTGGACATCCATATTTTTTTAAAAAAGAATCTAGGCACAGATATTACATTCTTCTCAAAAATTAATTCAAAATGGATTATAAATCTAAATGTAAAGTAAGACATTAAACTCCTAGAAGATAACAGAGGAGAGCCTAGGTTACCTTGAGTATGGTGATGACATTTAGAAACAACACCAAAGGCATAATCCTTGGAATAACTAATTGATAAGATGGACTTTACTAAAATTAAAAATTTTACTCTACAAAAGATAATGCCAAGATAATGAGAAGAAAAGCCAAGACTGAAAGAAAATATTTTCCAAAGATACATCGATAAAGGACTGTTATGCAAAATATGCAAAGAAATCTTAAAACTCAGCAATAAGAAAACAACCAAATTTAAAAATGGGCCAAAGTCACCGAGACTGGTTTGGCTCAATGGATAGAGCGTTGGCTTGGGGACTGAGGGGTCCCGGGTTCGATTCCGGTCATAGGGCATGTACCTTGGTTGCGGGCATATCCCCAGTGGAGGGTGTGCAAGAGGCAGCTGATCGATGACTCTCTCTCATTGGTGTTTCTAACTATCTCTCTCCCTTCCTCTCTATACAAAATCTATAAAATATATTTTAAAAAAATGGGCCAGAGTCACCTCACCGAAGAAGATATACAGATGGCAAATAAACACATGAAAAGATGCTTCATATCATATGTCATTAGGGAAATGCAAATCAAGATGATGAGATACTACTAGAATGACCATAACATGGAACACTAATAACACCAAAATACTGGCAAGGATGTAGAACAACAGCTACTCTCATTCGTTGCTGGTGCGAATACAAAATGGTACAGCCACTTTGGAAGACAGTTGGCTGGTTTCTTACAAAAGAAACTCTTACTATACAATTCAGTAATTGTGTTCTTTTGTATTTTCCAAAAGAAGTTGAAAATTTATGTCTGTCCAAAACCTGTGCACAGATGTTCATAGTCATTTTATTTATAATTTTCCAAAACCTGGAAGCAACCAGGAAGCCTTTCAGTAGGTGAATGAGTAAATAAATGGTGGTGCATCCAGACATTGAATATTATCGATATTCAATGTTAGAAAGAAAGGACCTACCAAGTCATGAAAAAATATGGATGAACTTTAATGCACGTTACTGAAGGCAAGATGCAAAGGCCATATACTTTATGATTTCAACTCTGGATACCAGCCTCCAAGGCCAGAGGAGGGCAGGGTGATGGAAACAATAGAATATCAGAAAGCCTGCATTATGGTTTAGTTCACTTTCTCCACCTCCTCGTTCCTTGAAGCCCAATCTAGAATTACTAAAAAATTAAGGAGAAAAAGAATTATTCAGGCAATGAGTGTATGTGATATTCATAGCAAAGTAAGTGAACACTTGGTGGAGTTCCTCTTTGGTGCTCAACATAAAAAGAACCCAAGAAAATCTAACCTGAATGAAATTCTAATGGGTCATCAGTGAAGAAATTTTGTGAAGATATTAATCGTCCTGGGATGACTGATATTGGTGATCCATCAATATAATCACTATCTTGCCAGTTCAATTCTTGAATAGTGTGGTAGGACCTATTAAAAGCCAAGTCCTCCATAAGTATTCTGGATTTCTCCACCATTCCCTCCTGCTTCTCAAGAATATCAGTCCTGCAATTACCCTCCATCCTTACTGTCATTGGTTTATTCTTTCTTGAATGATTTATATTAACCTACAAAGACACTTTTGTATCTCTATTTGGAGGGGAAAACATCTCTGCTATACTCTTTTTCAAGAACATTGTGTTCCATTGTTCTGCTCCACTTCAGAGCTAAATTTCTTGAAAAACTGAATAATGTCAATGGCTCACCTTCTATTCTTCTCACAGGTTCTTCCATTATGGTTTCTGGTTTTACCACTCATCTGATACTACCCCTGTGAGTGACTGAGGAGTTCTATATTGCCACATTAAAGCATCTCATCTTAAATCAACAATGTTCATGTAGCTGAGCCCTTCTTCCTTCTTGGAACACGTTTTTCTGTTGGTTTCTTTGACAACACATTTTCCTGCCTTTGTTATAATTTACTAGTCACTCCTTCTTTGCCTTCTTGGTTGACCCCTCTTCCTCTTTAAACTGTGGTGTGCCTCACATGATCTCTGGTCCATTTTCATCTCTGTATGTCTTCCTAGATAGTACTCTGACTCATTCTATGAGCATGAAATGGCATCCTCAAATGTGCCCTTTATTTGATGTCTCTACTAAATGTCTACAGGCATCTCAAACTTAACCTGTCCTCTTTCCTCCAAAACTACTACAGAGTTAACCTTCACCCACTACAATCTATGCAACTGTTCAAGGGAAACTCCAGGTGTCCCTCTTCATCCTCAGCTTTTTATATTTAAACCATGGGACCTTTACCTCCAAATTTGTTTTAAAGCTCCCTATTTCTCTATCTATCTTTACTACCAACACTCCAATCTAAGCTGCCATTACCTCTCACTGAAGATTACAGCAATACTCATTTCAGTGGTTACCAAGCTTCTATTATTGTCCTCTTTAATCTCTTCTCAAACCAGCATCCAATTGTCAAACCCCTTAATAGTATACCATAGTACTTAAAGAAAATTCCCACTCTTACCATGAGTTACATGACTATACTATCTGGCTCATGCTTATATCTCTGTCCTATTTTCTCCACCTTACCAGATTCACCTTTATTTTTCTCCTTTAAACATGTGAAATGGATTCCTTCCTTAAGTTTTTGTAGTAGCTATACCCCTCTGCCTTGAACAATCATCTCCGGTTTTAGCATAGCTGGTTCCATTTTGTCAATTGGGTCTCATTCTAATATTACCTTCTCTAATGTGCTTTTTACAGGTACTTAGTATAAATTGGAACATCTTGTTCCAAGAATTATTTTCACTTTTTTTTTTTTTAAGTAGGAGCTGCTTAGATTATATCTCTATGAGTTTCCATTGCCTTTCCTTTTAAATAAAATAATTGAAATGTGTTCTGTCAAAAATAAAACAAAACAAAAACAGAGCAGGGTGATAAAGCAGTAAAAGGATATTTTAATTAGGATTAGTACAATTGGAGGGAAAAGATCTCAGTATAGATCTGGGCTCAATTCCTATTGCAGCAAGAAAATGTGGGTATTTATAAGCAAGAGTCAGGGTTGGCAGGGGAAAGTACATGACAAATCACTAAGAGGTTAAAGAGAGATTTATGATTAAACCAACTTGACAGGATTCTTGCTGAAGGTATGCCAGGGTGGTGAGATATCACCTGGGGAGGTGGTGGGGATGAGAACTTCATATCATCTACCAAGGGTGGGATTCTGGCTAAACTGACTTAGCAGGATTCTTGCTAAAGCTGGGATCTTAATGATATGAGGATGGGGCTTAGCCTGGCTCAGAGGAGCCTGTATAGTATTTAGCTAAGGAGAGAGTCTTTGTTCATCACAATACAGTTGACCCTTGAACAATGTGGGAGTCATGAGCATTGACCATATCCCTCACCCAGCTCAGTTAAAAATCTGCACCTAACTCCCCAAAAAGCTAACTATAATCATTCTTCAGTACCCATGGAAGATTGGTTCCAGGATCTTTGCAAATACCAAAATCTATAGATGTTCATGTCCCTTATATAAAATGGCATAGAACAATGCACACAGTCAGCCCTCGGTATGCAGATTCCCAAACACAGATCGAACAGAGTATTTGATGTGAGACACAGAGAAATGGAGGGCTCATGATGTATTAATTGAAAAAAGCTGCCTACAAGTGGGCCTGCACTATTCAAGTCCATCTTGTCTAATGGGCGATTGTATATCTAGAATGGAAAGTTGTTTGTTTGTTTACCTCCATAATTTTTTGGGGTATAGAGTTGTAAATAAAATTGCATGATGTCCTTTGTGTTAGGAGCTTGTTCATTCTTTTTAATTAATTAGCTTTTTAAATTAGCTTTTTCTTTAATTGTAGAACAACATTTCAGATATTAAATTCTGGCCAATAAAGGATATTAGTATTTGTTTCACAAAGTGTTTACTTTTAGTCCCTTTTTGTCCTCTCATCCCCATGAGAGATTTAATATTTTTTCTTTTCATGCACACACACAACACACACACACACACAAACACACACACAACACACACCCTTTCTACTTTGTACCAAAATCATGGAAAATTGCTTTTTTAAAAGCAGATCACAGAAAATGTGTATAGAGTCAACTCAGAAAAACAAGCACATAAAAACTAACTACTTCCTGTTTATGCTTATTTCTTCTTTGGCCAGACTTATGAATATCATTATACTTCAAGTGATGTATCTTTTGTTAAATACTTTCCAAGTGGAAAAATAAGATTTTCCATATAAAATTGGTCCCTTTTAATTATTTAAGTATTTCTAGCATTTGACTATATATTGCTTTATCATTTTTTATGTAACAGTGTTTGTATCAGCCAGAAACAGCTAGATTATACCCTAGTAACAAATAACCCCAAGTTTTGGTGACATGTAAGAGCAAAGCTTATTTGTCTCTCCCACTCAATCCTGCAGGGTAGCTAGCATGGCTGCTTCACATCACCCTCACTCTGGAACTCAGGCTTGTGGAATCTCCATCTTCTGATAATACTAGAGGCCTGGTGCATGAAATTTGTGCACTTGGGAGAGGCGGGGGTGGGGGAGGATCCCCTCAGAATGGCCTGTGCCGTTTTGGACATCCTTAGCACTGCTGTAGAGGCGGGAGAGGCTCCTGCCACCATGACTGAGCTCACCAGCCATGAGCCTAGCTTTTGGCTGAGCAGTGCTTCCCCCATGGGAGCACACTAACCACCAAGGGGCAGCTCCTGCGTTGAGCGTCTGCCCCTGGTGGTCAGTGTGAGTTATAGTGACCAATCTTTCTGCTGTTCATTTGATTTGCATATTAGCCTTTTATTATGTAGGATTATCAGTTGCTTTGTCAGGAGGAAGAGACAGGGATGAATTGCACTCTACTCTTTACAAACTTCTGTCCCAAAGTGACATACATTTAAAATCACATCCAATTTCCCAAAGCAAGTATCATTATGTTGCCTAACATCCAAAGGAAAGAGCACATCTACCATGTGCCAAGGAGAACCACCACCATGGTAAACAGTCCTAATGACACCCCACCCACAGTAAAAAGCATGCAAAATTAGCAAAGGGTCATGTAAAGTTAATTGTATAAATGAATAAGAATCCAGCCAATCATACCTTGCCTGCATGTCAAACATGTCATGTCATGTAGGTTTGGACCAGAGGAGAATCATGTCTCTTTGATTTATGAGTCTTTTCTTTTTTAAAATATATTTTTATTGATTTTTTTTACAGAGAGGATTGGAGAGAGATAGAGAGCTAGAAACGTCGATGAGAGAGAAACACGGACCAGCTGCCTCTTGCACACCCCCTACCGGGGATGTGCCTGCAACCAATGTACATGCCCCTGACCCGAATTGAACCTGAGACCTTTCAGTCTGCAGACCAATGCTCTACCACTGAGCCAAACCGGTTTTGGTGATTTATGTCTTTTGAACCTGTTATTTCCTTTCCATTTTCATTGTTCCCACAGTACTTTCTTTCTCACCCAGGGCTATTGCGGTCCTCTGTTTGCATAAATCTTCTCTAATATATTCCATCCTGACTAGTTCTCTACAAACATTGCTTTCATCATGTGAGTCCCTTGCCAAAAGGCTGAACAAAAACAGAAGACAGTTAAAAATAAGTCAAACGCCTTACCCTGACCTTACAAGCCGTCCACAATCTACCATCAATTAGCCTTTTACTCCTTGTCACCTCTGGATCTGCAATTGCAGCCAGAGCATTGCTCGTGCACTCTCAAATATTTCTAATATTCTCCTACATTGTTGCTAAACAGTTTCAAGGTTTCAAATTCTCATTCTTTTCCTGAGAATTTACTCTGTTCTTCAAGATCTAACTAAACTTCCTTAGCAACTGTTTACAGAATAAACTTTCATAAAAGAATCAGAAGTTCAATTACACCTTGAAGACTAGGTTAATGTTTGCTTGCTTAATTCATTTTATTGAGCCCTTAATGTATTTCAGGCAGTGTGGTAGTTGCATGTGTTAGATTTCCTAATAGACATTTCAGATTTACACATGTCTAAAACTGAACTCTTGATTTTCCCTTCCAAACCTGCTTCTTCCTCACTCTTCTCTAATTCAGTTATTAGTAACTCCATTTACCCCGTTCCATAGATGAAAATCCCAGAGTAGTTCCTGTGTCTGCTTTTTCTCATATCCCATATCCAGTTATTGGAAAATCACCTTGAAAATATCCTAAGTCCAATAACTCTCACCACTTCCATTTCTATCACCCTCATTCAAACCATTATTATCACTGGCTTTGTGCAACCTGATAAATAATCTTTATGTTCCGCTTTTTATTTTATTTTTAAAAAATGTTTTTCTTGATTTCAGAGAGGAAGAGAGAGGGCAAAAGAGACAGACACATCAATGAATAGAGAGACTCATTGGTTGGCAGCCTCCTGTACATCCCACACTGGAAATCAAGCCCACAAACCAGGATGCCCTGACCAGGAATCAAACTGTGACTTTCCAGTTCATAGGTAGACGCTCAACCACTGAGCCATGCCAGCTGGACTGTGCTCCCACTTTTTAAATCCTTAGTTTATTCTGAAATATATCAGACCATGCTCTTGTCTATTCAAAATTACTCCAATAACTACTTACCTTACAGTAAAATCCATAAGGCAAAAAAGTTGGTCTTTTGCTATTTCTCAGACTTCATTCTTAAGTCCAGCCTTTCTGTTCCACTAGCTCTGGTAAGTAGGCCCAGCTCACTCTGCCCCAGGGCATGTGTGCTTGCTTTTCCTTCTTGTTTGGAACACCCTCCACATAACTGCCTGGGTCTATTCTCCACTTAATTCAAGTCTCTTCAGGTGACATCTTGTCAGAGAGGCTTTCTCTGATCACTCTATAACACAGCGGGGGTCATCCCTATCTTCTTTAATCTCATCTTGCTTTACTTTCCATAGAGCTTATCCCCAACTGTAGTCTACATATCTAATTTTTAAATTTTTTGTTGATTTCAGAGGGGGAGGGAGAGGGAGAGAGAGATAGAAACATCAATGATGAGAGATAATCATTGATCGGCTGCCTCTTTCATGCCCCACACTGGGGGCATGTGCCCCTGACTAGAATTGAATCTGGGACCCTTCATTCCACAGGCTATCTACTAAGCCAAACCTGCTAGGGTCATATCCAATTTTTATTATTTTACTACCTACCTCTCCTTCCACTCCAAGAGGAATTCAAGCTTGATGCAAGTAGGGACTTTATTTATTGTTGCCCATTGTTATAGTGCTTAGAACAATAAGTGATAAATAGTTTTAATGAATGAATGGGGAAATTAATAATTACTTAGATGAATGTAGCTCCCATTATTGCATTTTTGTCTATATTTTATTTTCTTACATAATTCAGGAGTGTTTTTCAGTTTTTGAAACTCAGAGATTTACAAAAGCAACACACATACACACACACACACACACACACACACATATATATTTATATATATTCTCATAAACATTAATTGACATCCACCCAGCTAGCAAAAGCCAGTTTTGGAGTCCTATTGAAACCAGCATAATGCAACACCAGAAAAACCTGTATGCTGGTATTTCCTAGGTACATGTCTTTTTTTCCTTGCATTTCTTCTGACCAGACTGTACACTGGAACCTTTACATCAATGTTTCAGGCAATTATATCTGGATCTTCATTGGTTGGTCAGGAATACATTGCAATAAGAAAAAAATCCTCTATTCCCAACTTCTTGAGGGTCAAGTCTCTTATATTTATAGGGTTATTATGAAAATTTAAAAATATAGTACATATAACTATCTTAAAAATTGTTATATATTTAAAGCACTAAAACACTTATATATATTAATTTCCCTATTCATTCATTATCAATAAAAATATTAACATTTTTATTATTTGTGGAAGACTAAAGATCTTTCAGTACATGAAATTCATAACAGTCTACGTTTATCACCAAATTATAGAATCAGGCTCACATGTATGTTATGTCAGCTTTAAAACAATAATAATTTGTTTTGATTTTTTAAACAAAAAGAGGATTTGTGGGAAGCAAAATCTAATGATCTAATGTTTCTTCTAGATAATGTAATGAATGATTTATGCAAAAGATAGCTTTTGAGCTAAGATCTGAAAGCAGTCCAAGTGCTGTTTTTATCCACTCATCGAAAAGTGGTATATTTACACAATGGAATATTATACAGCTGTAAAAAGAAGAATTTCTTACCCTTTGAGACAGCATGGAAGGACCTAAAGAATATTATGCTAAGTGAAATAAGCCAGTCAAAAAAAGACAAGCATCACATAATCTCACTAATATGTAGATTCTAATGAACAAAATAAACTGATGAACAAAATAAATCCAGAGACAGACTGATCAATCTCAGAAGAAAGAGGGAAGGGGACACTGGAAGAGATTAACAAAAGACATTATATGCATACCCGGATGGACACAGACAATAATGCAGTAAGGGCCTGGGGCAGGAGGTAGAGTAGAGGGGGGGTCAATGGGGAAAAAAGAGGGACACCTGTAATACTTTCAACAATAAAGCTAAACTAAAAACAAAAAAAGAAAAGAATGAGATATGACTAAGAACCAGTAAGAGGTCACCAAGAAGCTCTATCATCAAACTCAGGATTGGTATCTAGGATGTCTGGATTAGCAGATCAGGAGAATATAAAAGCTAGGTGAATTTCTTGATATATTTTCTTCTGTGATCATTTGGGGGCTCCACTTGGAGAAAGTGTACTTAATAAAAGTCAGGCAACAAAAACTAACAACTGATTCAACAGGTGTGCTTCTAATAGTGATCATCAGATCAGCTCGGAAGCAGCCCCACGTGAAATTCCACAGGGATTTTGTTTGGGTCAATATATTATCATATATATAGTCCAAATATAGGAAACAGAATTTTTAAATATGCATATGACAAATTCTTGAAAAACATTGCCAACAAGATTAACGAAGGTATTAATTTTCAAATTCTACAAAGTTATGTACTGTACTGAATGCACCAGAATAACATCGGTTCCCTGACCATGAATTCAGGATGGGCAGGATGGCTGTGTGACTTGGTGACAGCTCATGTGAAAAGACTTGGGGCCAACAGTGAGAACACCTGTGGGCAGAGCACAATATCAGACGTTGGTGTGAGCTCAGCTTCCTCTTACTTGTTGCTTGACGTTGAGTAAGTTGCTTAACCATTTTTAAGTGCAATTTCCTCTCTTTAAATGTGAATATTAACCAATAGCAAGCAAATTGAATTTGCATGATAGTTTTGTGATACTAATTTTTTTTTAAAAGTTTGTCTTTATTGTTGAAAATATTACAGATGTCCCCCTTTTCCCACATTGACTCCTCATTTCCCTCAATCCTTCCCCATCTGGCCTTTACCACATTATTGTCTGTATCCATGGATTATGAGTATACGCATACAATTTCTTTGGTTAATCTCCCCACCCCACTCCCACCTTCCCTCTGAGATTTGTTAGTCTGTTCCATGCTTCTATATCTCTGGATCTATTTTGTTCATCAGTTTATTTTGTTCTTTAGATATTCCTTTTCTCCTCTATTTCATTCCCCTTCTCCTCCCTATTCAAGCTTCTAAGCTGGTGTATACTCATAGCTTCTGGAAATAATGAGACAGAGGAAAAAAACAAAAGGCTTCAGGATGTTTGGATTTGGTTTTATAACCTTAGCACTAAAAGAACTAAGGCGAGTTGGGGTATGGAGAAAACGTTGAGACACAGCAGAGAAAAAGAAACTGTATCTCCTTTATCAAGATAGATGGGGAGGAAGGCAGAGGGTGGGCTGGGACACATAGAGAGCAAGAGCTGAATGGTGTTCTGCATCCTACCTCTCAAACAGAAACCCTGAGAGGAGTCAAGGTCCCAGGAAGAGAAGGGTTGCTTAGCACTAGGCTGATGGACAATGTTGGGCCATTTGGAAGTCAAAAGAGAGCCATGAACCAGGAGGAGACTTACAACAAGATTGATAACTCCTGTGTGGACCTATGACAAGAGACCAGATGGCTTGGGAGCTGCTTAGATGTTTAGGGCAAAAACCACACTTCTTCCACCCGCCTGCTGAAGGCAACAAGCCTGGTGAGAGCATAGGAATTGGTTAAGACAGAATGAGAGGTTGGAACAGAGATTGGGTTGAATTATTTACAAATTAAGATGTATGTCTTGAACAACTTGACTTGTAGAATGAAATTTATACACTCTTTGGCACATAGTGGAAGATCAATGTAAGTAACAAAAGCTACTTCTATTCCTACTGTAAATATTTTATGTGGCTATTTGAAAGGTCAATATTAACTTTTATTTACACAAGAGTAATATCCAGTTTAGGGAAAGGCAAGGAACCCATTGTTACCGAGGTGTGGGATCCACTCTGCGGATTTTGTCAAAAGGGCTGGAAACGGTCATGTGTGCATAGGAAAGGGTGAATCACATGTGTGGGGAGGAGCCAGGCACTGAAGAGTTAAAATAACTAGGGCTGCAAACACTGAAAAAGGAAAAGCTGAGAAGAGAGATGATTGCTGTCTTCAGATATTTGAAAGGCTTTTTGTGGAAGATAGAATGTCCTTGTTCTGAGTGGAAGTTGAGGACATGAATGTCTGATTCAATCAACAGAAAGGAAGTTCCTCATAGTTGAGTGTTCATCAATGTTAAGGATTCAAACAGATGATGTTCAATATTCACTTTGTCCGGAATGTTGTCAGGGATTCCTGTACGCAGAGGAATGTGGTCCTGGCTCTTTCAGTTTTAGAATGATATGCGGGGCAGGAGAAGGCCAACAATATTGCCAAGTTCCAGGAAACATGCTGGGTGCTTTGTACCATCAGCTCACTGAATCTGCCTGATGGCCTAGGAGTTGAACCTTGTAAGTATTTTTATAAATCAGATTACATAGTTGACATAGTAAAATGCCAGCGTTCACAGTACTGGTTAATTTTTGAACACAGGATGTTGCATTAAAGGACCATGTAGTTTTCTTGCGGAGACCAGTTTGGCTCAGTGGATAGAGCGTTGGTCTGCGGACTGAAAGGTCCGGGTTCGATTCCGGTCAAGGGCATGTACCTTGGTTGCAGGCACATCCCCAGTAGGGGGTGTGCAAGAGGCAACTGATAGATGACTCTCTCATCGATGTTTCTAACTCTCTGTCCCTCTCTCTTCCTCTCTGTAAAAAAATCAATAAAATATATTTTAAAAATAATAAATAAAGGACCATGTAGTTTTCTTTACATGTTCCACTTCCCTAACATACTAAGTCAAAGAAAAAAATGAAAGTATCAAAATACAAAGAGATTACTAATGTACTGACCAATGACAGCAATGACCCTTTAGCAATGATTCATGGAAATGTATAGAAATAACAGTATATAAATTCATTAGCATATAATTGCACAGGTAAGTATATTATTCATCTTTTAGATCACATGTGTCAAACACAAGGCCCGCGGGCCAAATCCGTCCCACCATGCCTTGCAATGTGGCCTGCACCGCGCTGTCATCACTGCACTCCGCTGCGTTTCCATCACAATGACAGTTTATGACTGTTCAGTAAACCATTCGGCCTGCGATTTAGGCTGGATTTTAGATTTTAGCCCCTTCTCTGATTGAGTTCGACACCCCTATTTTAGATAGACATATGTTTGTTTCGGTTATGGTGATGGCTAATTTTTTTGTGTTGACTTGTCTGGGCCAGTGTTCAGATATTTGATCAAACATTATTTTGGATATCCCCATAAAAATGTTTCTGAATGAGATTAACATTTAAATTGGTGGACTTTGAATGAAGCAGATTGCTTCCCATTATGTGGCTGAGCCTCATTCAATCAATTGAAGGCCTAAATAGAGCAAAGACAGACTGCCTACAAGCAAGAAGGAATTCTGCCAGCAGACCTTTGGACTTTGACTTCAACTCTTCCCTGAGTCTCCAACCTGCTGGCCTCCTCTGCAGATTTTTGATTTGCACTTCCACAATCATGTGAATTGATTCCTAAAGGTTTCTGTCTACATGCATATCCATATCCTGTTGGCTCTATTTCTTTGGTGAACCCTGAGTACCACAGTATTTATATTTCTTTGCTTTTCCTTATGTGTCCTGGTTCCTTCTAACCTTAAAATTCTGTGTGGAACAATTATATGAATGAACTTGGAAGCAGATGATTCCCTAGTCAAGCTTTCAGATAAGACCTCAGCATTAGCTAATACCTTCTTCGCAGTCTTGTGAGAGACAGTGCACTAAGCTGTCTTAGTGCACTAAGCTCAGATCCCTAAACCTAAGGACTGTGAAATAATAAATGTTTTTGCTTAACAAAAAAAAGTCTATGCGTCGAACTTAAGTTGCCTTGAGGCAATCTGGCGTAATAGACACTGGTGTGAAGTGCAGGTTTGTAGGCGGTTTGTGCAGACCTCACATCTCTGAGTCCCATTTCCCTATCTGTCATATGAGAGGACCTCCAGTTTCCCTTAAGTGCTACAATTCAATGTCTCTATTAATCATACTGTTTATTTATCAAAATAAACACTGATAAAAGTCACAAGAGGAACACACCCTGGATTTTCAAGCCTTTGGATGTGGTGGCAGTGCTCCAGCTTCCTTTCTGCACATAGCTGTGCTCAAGTGCTCCTCTACCTCTTTTGTTCCACCCTATAGTTCTCTATCCCTAGCCTATCAACGTTACGTAATTTTGGGCACTTTTGTGTGTGGCCTCTGCCTGTTTGTGTGTGTCCATGTGCATGTTTGCTGTTCAAGCTGGGCTGCTCTAGCTTTGAACATATATACATCTCTGGCTCATAGTATGTCTCTAGCATTTTGTGGATTAACTCTGCCAGTACACGAGGGGAAGGGAACGACTTTTCAAGTGTGAATCCTTTTTCTCTCTTATCTTCAGGAAGGTCCAGATCCCTTTGCCAAGCAGAGCCTTTTAGGGGGGCACTCAAGTCCAGGCAGTGGACTTTCCCCAATGAGTAGATTTGCATTTGCAAATCAATGGTGCTGGGGGAAAAAATGTTATCTAAACATCTTCCCAGCCCCTTGTTAATATCCCTTCTCCTCCTTCTCCTTCCCCTTCCAGATTTTGAAAGAAAGCATGACTTATTCAGCTTTACCCCCAACCTCCAGTAAGACAGCAGTGTGTGTGCACTCAGGTAGCAGGGTTCCAGGCCAAAGTGTGGACCAGGCCGTTTGTCACTAGTCCTGCCAAGTTTGGCTTTCCCACTCTCAGACCCTTGAGGGTGTTTCCACATGACAGCAACCCCCCCCCGCCCCCCCCCCCCTCCCGCTAGTTCTTTCTAGAAGGGATTTGAATAATTCAAATCAAGGGCAATGGCAAAGATTTAAAGCTTTACCAGTCCCTAGGGGTATTTAGATGCATTTAAACGGAAGATAAAATTCTAAGCTAAAAGTAGGAAACCTCTGTGCAACTAAGGGTGTGTGCGGTGGTGGTGGGCATAGAGATACTGAAATGCTGCCTGCTAAGCCACGTCTTAAAGCTGGTCTTCTTCATTCTTGGGTGGAGAGGGGTGTGAGGGGGCACTCAACCCTTGTATCCCCCTATCCCCGCAGAGACCAAGAGATGGGATGATGGTTTAGTGCGGCTTGAGTGTGCTCTGAAGGCAGATGGACTCTCCACTTCTGAAAGAGAGGGGAGAGAGAGGAAAGGCCTGAGGAGAGAGGAGAGGAGAATAGAGAGGTGAGGAGACATGGGGAAAGTAGGGGAGAAAAAAAAAAAGGGAAGAGCAGAAAAGGAAGGGTCAAAAAAGTAAGAGAAGCTGGGGCTTGGCGGAGGGGTCCCCAGGGCTGACTTGGGTGGGCTGGGCGCAGCACCCAGGGGCAGGGAGGAGATGCCCACATTGCCGCCTGCTCTCTGAACCTCTCATTTCTTGCAAGGAGGGTCCCTGGGCTCCCGGCTCCCTGCTTTTGGGCCTGGAGCCACTCTCCCACCCGCACTCGGCCCCTGCAGCGCTCTCCCCACAGCCCTTCCAGGCAGCGCCTCTCTGCGGCTCGCTTTCTGGGGATCCTGGGTGGGGCACTGCCCTGCGGGTCGGTCCGGCCTCCCAGCGCCCAGGCCCGGGCCGCCCCGGGTCCCCCCGAGGCTCCATCAGACGCCGCGCGCCCCCGGGGCAGCCGCACCTGAGCCCCGGGACGGCCCTGCGCGGGCTCCGGAAGCGCGGGCGGAGTGCCGGGCCCGAGCCCGCGGGGGGACCGGCCGCCCGGGGACCACGTGCTGCGCCGGCCGCGGGGGCGAGGCGGCCCGCCGGACCCTCCACCCGCCCACGCGCTCCCTCCCGCCCGCCCTACCCGGCCCGGCCACGCAGCGCCCGCCGCCGCCCCCGCCGCCTCGCCCGCCCGAACTTTCTGCAACTTCTCCGCCGAGAGGAACCTGCGCTCCGCCCGCCCCGGACGCCGCGAGCCGCGCTTGGACTTGGACTCCGCGCCGCTGCCTCCCACCTGGCGCCGCCCCGAGCGCGGCGGCGAGGCTGCTGCGGGGCGCCCCCCGTCCCTCCCGGAGGAGCGGGAGCCTGAGCCGGGTCCGGGGATCTCCTTTGGGGAGCCGGGGAGCCGGGAGCAGCGGAGCCGGGGGCACCCGGAGGATGACCGCGCGGCCCCTGGGGACATCCGCGCAGTGATGCCAACATGTAAGTCTCACCCGTCGTGGTCCCAGATGCCGTCATCCCTTTACCTGTGCACCCCCACTCCCCACCCCGCCCCCCTCCGCCTGCAGGGCCCGGGTGAGGGCGGCCGCTGTATGGACCACAGAAACCGGTTTGTCTTCAGATCGCCCCCAGGCGCTGCGGAAGGAGCCAGTGTTGCCGGACAGAGCGGGGACATTGTGTGTGTGTGTGTGTGTGTGTGTGTGTGTGTGTGTGTGTGTGTGTGGCTTTTTTTTTTTTTCCCCAGGGAGAGGTAAACCTCCTATTTGAGCGGCGTGAAGCATAATAAAAAAGGGCAGGGCTTCAAGAATGGGGAAAGCGGCGTGTTTTCGATTCAAACTGAACAAGGAATAACAGGCCGGGCTCCTGGGTGCGTCTGTCTGTCCGTCCAGGGGCCTCGCTCTGCCAAGAAAGCGCTCTCCTGGATCAACACCTGGGGCTTGGAAGGTACTGGTATGCCGAGAAAAATGTTGACTTTACACATTGTCACCCTGGCCTGGAGGAGTTATTCTTGGATCTTTGGGTTAGTCAAATGGTTTTTTAAAAACAGAGGCCAGAAAAGGATCTTGGTTGAAATTGGTAGATTTAAAAAGTCTTTAAGGAATGTGTCCTTTATGGGATGGGATCTGTATGTGTGTGTTGGGGGGATTTGTATAGAATTAGAAGCGTGGGGGAGGGTCCGGGACAAAGAGAAGGTTATAATAATGGGTTTTGTTTCTATGGAAGTATCATCTAAGTGGTGAGCTGCCTCGGAGCAGCCCTGCAGAAGGGCCACCGCGCACCGCCTGCCCGTCCAGAGAGGGGAAGGAAAAAAAAGGAATGTTGTTCTCAAAAGAGCCAGGCTTATTTTTGTGGCCAACTCAGAAGTTACTTTTTCTTGTAATATGTAATTTTACCCCTGGTGTTTTATTTAACCTTGGGCGGACACCCTGATAGACTTTTTTTTCTCCCTCCCACTGACTAAGATACAAGAGTTTCTAGAAATGTCACCTTGCCTCCCCCAACTACTGGATCCTTGTTTATTTCCATTTAAATGTCCTCTTTCTTTTACTACCTGCAAAAATACATACTCGCTCAGGCCCTGTCTTTCCCTTTCTTTGCACCTTCACCTCCCAGTCCCCCTAGTACCCATTTTTAAAATAGGAGCAAGAGCTATGCCCGCAAGCCGAGTAGTCTGGAGCCCTGTTCCTGGTAGTGGCCAGTATAGTTAGAAGGGTACTACTTATTTTTATTAAAATTGCATGTGAAGTCATTCTTCACCTGTGAGCTTTCAAGTTTCATTTACGCCAGTGGAATCGTTAAGGTATAGACTGCATTTATTTTGGGATAAAGCCAACAGTCTCCTATAAGAGTTGTTCTCATACAAAGGTGACACATTTTTAATAAATGTGTTTGTTCTAAACCTCAGTTTTTCCTGAAAGTATGGTAGGTATTTTAACAGCAGCTATTGGTCTAGCTTACTTTCAGCTTTCCTAGGTTATGCACATCTTACGGGGGGAGAAAAGCATGTTATACATAAAAATAAAATATAAGTACCAATTTTTTGAAATGAAAAGATGTGAAAATGATCAACAGGTAATGGTCAAATGTCCTGATTATGAAATGAAGTTATGTGGTCCATTTGAATTTGCACATGATTTAAAAATCGTATGTCATTATAGAGTGAAAGCATGAATATTTAATCATGTAAAATATAGAATTTAGTATGTTGATTTTGAGTTCTTTATTGAGCTGTTTTGGCTGAAAGTTTTTTTTTATTTCTTGACAGATAACTGTTTCTTTTTTTCTTTTTCTTTTTTCCATTTTGTTGTTTATAATCCACATGGAATGGTGATGCTCTGATTCTTTTTAGATAATAGTATGTTAGAACATATGGCAATAACACCACCCTTTCCGATGTAAATAATTCTACTGTCTTCTTGAAAAAGTTAAAATGAGAAGCAAACTCTATTCCCTTTAAAATTTTAATAGATTCGAGTATACAAACTAATTATATTTTCTGCTTACTACTTTTGGAGAAAGAGTATTTATATGTTGTTACACAAATTCTGAAATTGTGGACTTTTGAGAGTATATTTTGGAGTTGTAGGGACTGCATGTTTCTCATAGCCTAAGGAATTTAGTAGGTTTAACAAGACTTGCATTACTTGGTCTCAAGCTGCATGAAGCTACTGTTCCATTTATGGCTTATATAAATTACATGACATTGTGCTTTTCCAATGTGAATGGTGAATGAGGCTATTGTCTCTTGGCTTATGGGAAATATTAGAAGCTTGTAGTTTTACTGCCTAACGGGACACGTCACTCTGATTTCTGGAAATGATGATTTGAAAGAGAATCAGTTTATATATTAAAAATAAACTTACAAATGCTTCCTTAAACCTGAACATCTTTTTAACTGCCCATTTCTTCCAGAGTTTATATTTATGATGGGCTGATTAAAAGTTTCTAAATACAATTTAGATTTTAGACTAAATAGAAAAAGGCTTTGTTCAATGTGTGTGGCATGCTTGGGCAAAAACTATATCTTTCCATGTTCATATCCAATTGTATGACTATTACATTATCTACATTGGATGCATACTGAGGAGATAGCATTTAAGGGCATTTCGATTGTAACTAAAAATACCAATAAAACTTAAGTGTGGCTACCTGAGTACTGGCCTACTTTACTTTATGGGCATTACTCAGGATGGAAGTATTCCGTTTTCTTCAAGTTTTACGGTATTTAAAACATTTGTAGCAAGCATGACAAAGGTTTAACATGTTTAGTATAGAATTGGTAAAATAAATTACAAATCAGTAAGAAAACCATTTATATCGTAACAGAACACTATACAAATAACTTCAACATTCCAATCCAAATAAGGGAAATTCAAATGAGACACTTATTCTCCCATCCAAGTACTAACCAGGCCCGACCCTGCTTAGCTTCCGAGATCAGACGAGATCGGGCGCGTTCAGGGTGGTATGGCCGTAGACTAAATGAGACACTTATTCTATCAAACTGGCAATGATTTACTCAATAGCGATGAATGTGTCATAAGATAAACATTGATACACTTCAGCGTAAATGCACAGGTGTGTATTTAACTGTATTCAGAAATAATTTTAAGCCTACAGAAAAGTTGCAAGAATAGTACAGAGAACACCTGTATGCTTTTTACACGGAATCTCTTATAAATATTCACATCATTTATTTTATCACTTTCCTTTCTCTCTTCTTCCCTCCACCCTCTACACACACACACACACACACACACACACACACACACACACAATTTTCTTTCCAAAACATCTGAGAGTAAGTTACATATATCAGGGATTTAGAGTTACTTCTTTTTCTTTCTTTCTTTTTTTTTTTTAAAATATATTTTATTGATTTTGTACAGAGAGGAGGGAGAGAGATAGAGTTAGAAACATCGATAAGAGGGAGTCATCCATCAGCTGCCTCTTGCACACCCCCTACTGGGGATATGCCCACAACCAAGGTACACCAAGGTACATGCCCTATGACCGGTATCGAACCTGGGACCCTTCAGTCCCCAAGCCAACGCTCTATCCATTGAGCCAAACCGGTTTCGGCTAGGGTTACTTTTGAATTGAAAATTTTATATTTGTAGGTTCACATGCAGCTGTAAGAAATAATATCGATAGATCCTTTACCCAGTTTCTCCCAATGGTTACATTTTGCTCCAGCTTAATATCACAACTGCATGTACTCATGTATGTGTGTGTGTGTATTTCTCAAAGGTGCCTTTTAATTTCACCTATGATACAAGCCAGTTATGCATGTTATAGCTCAAGTAAGAGCCAAGATTTGTACAGATTTGAAGGATAAACCCTCCCCCCTTTTTTAAACATGATAATCCCAACGAATAAAAATATTAAGTAATAGAATAGCACCTCCCTTTTCATTCATTGCTTAGATTCAGGAACATGATCTTTAACCAGAAGAAGAAATACAATTAGAAGCAGACTTGAATAAACCAAATTTCCATTTTTTTCACTCTGGAAAAGTTAAGGCATGCTCTATGCTACTCCTCATATTCCTTTATGAAAGGGTTTGTCATGGAGATTCATTTGGGACATGGAGAATGACGTTAATTCTAATTATTGCTGATATTAATAGACCTAGTAGCATATCAATTTCTCCACTAATTTAAATATTTATTCACTAATTTCTCTTTAAACTGTGATGTTTAAAGGAGCCAGTAGGAGCAAATAGATGAAAGATGGTTGGTTTTTTAGATGATTTCAGTGATGAATTTGGATTAAATCATGTCCACCAAGGGTAATATCCACCTTTAAAACAATTAGTATGAAAGAATTAAGTTTTCAAGCTTCCTGAGATAGGACTCAAGCATATTGTATTTAGTAACCTTTACTGGTAGAAAAGGATAATCGATTTTGCAATGGAGGTAATTTGCTTTTCAAAATGACAGGTGAGTTGGAAGTCAGGTGACATGGGGGCAGGGGAAGTGTTTTGGTTCTGTAACCACCGATTTTTTTCTTGGGCAAGTGGTCTATCATTATATAGTTCTTTCACCTGTGAAATGATAGGTTTTATTGTGTGATTTTTAGATTCTTTTCAGATTATAAAGTCTGTGACTCTCTTCTACTGAAAAATATCCTTGCATTCCTCAATAGAACTTGGAGGTCACAAATCAAGTGACTCAGATTGTACTATTTTTTTATTTTATTTTATTTTTTGTAGTTTTTACTTAGAACCCTAGTAACCCTGTTTGGGATTTTCCATTCTTGTGAGAAAATTATTTAAACCTCAGGGATGTGTCTTTGCTAAATGATCCCCTGAGAAGACACAGTGCTTTCCTTCCTCTGTTCTATTCTTAATTTATTTGTTTCTGTTCTTCAGTAAACAGTGAAGTGGACGAAAGTTGGCGTGTCATATGGTTTATGTTTGGTTACCAGTACTTGCCCTGTCCTGCATTCGTTTTCTGTGCAGCGTGGTGGAGGCTTCAGAACTGGAATGCATCAAGCCCTGGGTTGTCTGACAGGGCTGCAGGCAGCTTTTGTAAAACAACTTCAGGTTTGGACACGGAACCCATAAATGTCACAACCTTTTATAGTTGAAGAAAGTTGTGTGAGCACGCGAAATAAACAGGATTGAGTGTTGCCAAGTTAATGAATGTAATTCACTGAGTCCTGTTCAGAGAGCATTTGAACTGAAAAGGGGTCATACGTCACATATCGATAGGGAATTGTCACATGCGACAGAGGTTAAGAAGCCGGGTGTTCTCCCGGGTATTCACTTGGGCATTCTCCCTTCTATTAATATCTGACAAGCCAAGCTGGAGTGGTCTGCTCTGGGCTTCAGATTCCTCCTCTGTGAAATGAGGAGGTTATAGTTCACCTTTGGTCCTCTCAGATCTGAACTTCTTTGGATATAGAATTGTCCTTTTGTCTTAGAAGCACATTCATTCATCTTCAGCATGAATGGGAAATACCTCATTCATCCAGTATCAATGGGAAATGGACACATTCATCCAAGTGAGTGAGTTTTCCACGTGACAGAAGTTTATCATTTACCCTTTTTAAAGTCCTTACTAAGTGCCAAGTCGTGCCAACACTAGCTCTTTTTGGTGGATAATTGGAAGAGAAAATAGGCTTAGAGTTTTGCCTCGCAAACCACACAGTAAATAGAAGCTCCAAAGTGTAACTCTGTGATAGCCTACAGTTCACATCCATTATGATGATGATGACTTTCTCTACTAGATTGCTTCTCATAAGCAGTAGCACTGCTCTTAATTTCAAACATTTTGGATGGATGTGTTTGAAAACATACCGTTCATACAAAAAAAAAAATCTTTAGACCTTAAACTTTTCCTTCATTTAGAATTTCCATTAGGAGCTGTATGATGCTGGTAATTCTAGTTTGGTGAATATAAAATCATGGCATGAATATGAGACACTACTTGAAATGTTTGTATTCAAGGCCCAATGAATCATGTATTTTATTTTTTTTATCATATGAACCATGAAATCAGTTCTTTGGTGTTCGCTTATAGTATTAATCCCGTTATCCATTCTTACTTTAAGTATTTTCTTTTGATTTTACCATTGACAGAATAACCACATTTATATTAGTATGCCTGGGCTGATGGTAATAAAATAATAGCTAATACTTATTGACTGCTTACTGAGCGTCAGTCACTGTCCTTAAAAGACATGATCTGACTTAATCATCCAACAACTCTATGGATTAAATTCCATTGCTGTTCCTAACTTGCAGATGAAAAAGAGGAGATACAAGTGGTCAGGTAAATTTCCCAAAAGCTATATAGTTTATTAGTAGCAAACCAAGGTCCACCTGAGTCTAGGGTATGTTCTTTTTGATGGTCTCTAACTGAAAAATACAGATTTAAAATGCATGCTTGAGACAAGTGCAAGAATCATTTGATGTCTCTTTTTGCTTGAGTATTTATTTCTCTTTCCACTTTTCTGGTATCCTGTTTAGTATTATATATATTTTCTACAGATGAACCACCTTCAGGTAAAGAAAGTATCACAGTTGACCTTTGAGCAATATGGGTTGGAACTGCTTGGGTCCACTTCTATGCCGATTTTAAAATAAATATATACAATCAGTCCTTCGTATCTCTGGTGTTCCATCTGAGGATTCAACCAACTTATATAGAAAACAGTATTTTTCATCTGAGGTTGGGAATCTGAGGGTGCATAAGGTCTACTGGAAGCATTGTTCCACACCAGGTTATATAAGGAACTTGAGCATCTGTGGATTTTGGTATCATTCCAAGGTACTAGAACGAATCTCCTAAGGTTCCTAAGAGACGACTGTGGTTAAGATTTTTGGGAGTCATAAGTTACGCATGCATTTTTGACTACACAGTCAGCAGCACCCCTACCCTCCTGGGCTGTCCAAGGCTCAACTGTACTGTGTCCCTAGGTGTCTTATTAGTTGCCACTCTTTTTAGAAGTAAAATGACCCTCAAATATCACTTACAACCAAAGTAACTAACTCTTTTTGGGGAGTTAAGATCTGGAGATTTCTTATTACTACTTATGTATCCTCTTGCTTTGTGACTGTCTTGTCACTAGTCCATTTAGGGTCTCCTTTGGTGACTGACTTTTATACTTGCTGCCCCTTCACTGATTTGCCTCTTTCGATGGGGTTGAATCAATGAAAAATATCAAACCACTATTTTGAGCAAAGATAATATGGTTGTCATTGTCTAAGTCATTATTAAGCATGATTTTGAGTTTAAAGACAAGACCATTAGACGGAGAATTATTTGAGAGTTTTCAAAGCACCGCCCCTCAATGTAATGTCATTTACTAGTTTTTGTAATACATTGATAACTAGATGAAGACATTACTCATTTTGGACAGTAATGATTCCTTGCTTTTTTTTAAGGGGCAATTTAATTTAATTTTAATTGTTCCCATTTGTGAGGGAGCAGATGTTATACAATGAAAATATTTTCTTAAAGTTCGAATTTCTGGAAGATTATAGGGGACGTTGATATTAATTGTCCTCTTGCCACCTGGATGGTCATATGATGCTAAACTCTCAAGCTGAAATTGCTTTATTTATTTATTTTTAATATATTTTATTGGTTTTTTTTACAGAGAGGAAGGGAGAGAGATAGAAAGTTAGAAACATCGATGAGAGAGAAATATCGATCAGCTGCCTCCTGTACACTCCCCACTGGAGATGTTCCTGCAACCAAGGTACATGCCTTTGACCAGAATCGAACCTGGGACCCTTGAGTCCGTAGGCAGACGCTTTATCCACTGAGCCAAACCAGTCAGGGCTGAAATGGCTTTATTTATTTATTTATTTATTTATTTATTTTTAAATTTTAATTTATTTTATTTTATTTTTTTAAATATAATTTATTGATTTTTTACAGAGAGGAAGGGAGAGAGATACAGAGCTAGAAACATCGACGAGAGAGAAACATCGACCGGCTGCCTCTTGCTCACCCCCTACCGAGGATGTGCCCTCAACCAATGTACATGTCCTTGACCAGAATCAAACCTGGGACCTCTCAGTCCGCAGACCAACGCTCTACCACTGAGCCAAACGGGCTTTGACTATTTATTTATTTTTTTAATATTAAATTATTATCTGTGTACATATTTTAACATTCACCTCCTCCTGTACATACCCTCCTCCCCAGAGTTGAAATTGCTTTATTTTTAATGTTATTTTTTAATTATGTGACTATTTCCCCATGTTCATGCAGAGATCACCTATTATATATTCTGTGAAAAAAGAAGGTGCTACCAGGTATCAAGTGAAATAAATGTTTTGTTTTTTTTTTCCTTTTGCCTAATTAGCATAAAGGAGGTGATTAGTTCATCACTGTTATTTAGAAGCATGACTGAAAAAGGTTTCTTTTTGGTGGTTCATGCTGGAAACCTATACTTTTACTGTGATTGTCCTAATGTTTTATTGAATGCTGAGGGCCCTGATTGTTGCATTCTTCCATTGTAGGATGTTTCGCTCAGGTCGAATGTGGAGCTGTCATTGGAAGTGGAAGCCAAGTTCCCTTTTGTTCTTATTTGCTATATCTATTGTCTGTGTTCCTCACTCAGGTAAGATTGTTTTTTTTTCCTGAAGCCCCCAATTTAATAATTGTCTTCAGTTTCAGAGTACTCTCTGTGTAAGTAGCCTCAACTTTATTTGTTGTAATACAACCCCCCCCCCCCCATCTCTATCCTTAAGGCTTTTTTTGCCTATTCTCTCTCATTCCTCTCTGAATTTTGTGTGGATAGTATTACTTTGATCATAGTTTTATTTTCTAATGAGTATATTTTTTAAATTATCATTGCATTTATTTTATAATAGCTCTATTTATTTATCTAGCTTGTGTTGAGTGATGAGATAGCTACATATCTGACATTAAAAATGTACTAGCTGTTCTACTATTGAATAAATATACAGTACTTAGTTTTTCTCTTTTCTCAAGTTTTTAGGTACTTATTTATAGAAAGTATAGACTTTGCTATTTTTATTTGTCCTGATTTTATTGCCAAGGGTGAGACAGAGGTTTGAAATTAAGCTATTAGACCATGAAGTTTATTTAGTTGAGTTAAAATGATATTAAAAAGTTATTTGCAGTATTTTTGGAATTAAAATATCTAATTTTTCCAATTACCTTTTTTTTTCTGAAATAAGATTATTTTAGCTGTTGTTGAAAGCTAAATTTTCCATAAACATCTAATTATATAAATGAGCCAGTCAATGTGAATGATGTTTTTGAAAGTAAACTGCTTTTTTATTATCTGATTTTGTTACTGAGCAAACTACACTTCTCTTAATTCATTTTATTTTATTCATCTTTTGCTGCTTTATTAAGTTTATATTTTTCTTTTGAATAAAATCATTATTCATGAAATTTATATACTAATTGCTTGGATTTAATCAAGATTTTATACATTCTATAATTATAATATATCTGCATATTATTATAAATAATACATCTAATAAATCACATAAATAGGTTATCTGTTAAAATTGCTTACTTATAGATCAAGAAATTTAACCTGCAGTGAATATATAAGTACTGTTTTATAGTCATCAGTTATTTTAAGAGTCTCAGCTGCTTGCTTGGAAAATACCTGGCACTTTTTTAATAGTTTCAAAACAAAACTTATCTTTGAGTGTTTTGGGGTTTTTTTGCTTTTTTTGTTTCAATTTCATTACAAAGTCGTTCTTTCTATTATGTTTTTTGCCAGAATGAGGAAATGAACTTGTAAAGGAATCTGAAAATTACATGTATATTGGTCTTTTCTGATGTACACAGTGTTGAACAAATTGTTAACTTTCAAAAGTGATGTTCCAAGAACCAATTCCATGATATAAAATTATGAGATTAAAATTAGTTATAGTCTGTTTAGTTTTTTTTATTGTTTAAAGTATTATAAATAGTAGTACATATATCTCCACATTGTAGTCATTTTCTCCACGTTGACCTCCCCCTAGCCTCCTCATCCCCTGGCACATGCCCTCACATCCTCCCCCCAGTTTCTGTGTCCATTGGTTATGCTTATATGCATGCATACAAGTCCTTTGGTTGATCTCTTACCCACCCAACCTTCCCCTGCTTTCCCGCTGAAGTTTGACAGTCTGTTCGATACTTCTTTGTCTCTGTATCTATTTTTGTTCATTAGATTATGATGTTCTTTATATTCCACAAATGAATGAGGTTATGTTATATTTATCTTTTTCTGACTGGCTTATTTTGCTTAGCATAATAAGGTCTATCCAGGACTATCCATGCTGTTGTAAATGGTAAGAATTCCTTCTTTTTTACAGCATAGTATTCCATTGTGTAGATGTACCACCATTTTCTAATCGACTCATCTGCTGATGGGCTTTAAGGCTGTTTCCAAATCTTAGCTATTATAAATTGTGCTGCTATGAACATAGAGGTGCATATATACTTTCTGATTGGTGTTTCTGGTTTCTTGGGATATATTCATAGAAGTGGTATTACTGGGTCAAATGGCAGTTCCGTTTTTAATTTTTTGAGGAAACTCCATACTGTTCTCCACAGTGGCTACACCAGTCTGCATTCCCACCAGCAGTGCACAAGGGTTCCTCCGCATTCTTGCCAGCACTTGTCTGTCTTTTGTTAATTTGTTGATGGTAGCCATTCTGACAGGTGTGAGATGGTATCTCGTTGTTGTTTTGATTTGCATCTCTCAGATGACTAGTGACTTTGAGCATTTTTTCATATGTCTCTTGGCCTTCGGTATTTCCTCTTTTGAAAAGTATCTATTTCAGTCCTTTGCCCATTCTTTGATTGGATTGTTTATCTTCCTTTTGTTAAGTTGTATGAGTTCTGTGTAAATTTTGGAGATTAAACCCTTATGGAAGATAACATTGTTAAGTTAGTTCTCCCATGCAGTGGGCTTTCTTTTTGTTTTGTTGATGATTTCTTCTGCTGTGCAGAAGCTTTTTATTTTGATGTAGTCCCATTTATTTATTTTCTCCTTACTTTCCATTGCCTGAGGAGCTGTATTGGCAAAGATATTGCTACGACAAATGTCTCCTATTTTGCTGTCTATGGATTCTTCTAAAATTGTTATGGTTTCCAGTCTTAATAGCTACAATCAAAACTTGATGGAAGGTTTCAACAGTAGACTAGGAAAAGTGGAGGGCCAAATATGTTTCATTTTTGTTAGGTCACGGCATTTGTACATTTCCAAGCCCTCTTTAAACTTTATATTGGGATATTTATTTTAAATGTCAACTTTTTAATTGATATATGCACATTCATTATTTTAGTCACTTGAATAAATGAAATAAAACATATTTTAGACTAATTCAAAGGAATCAACTATGTTGGAAATAGGAGAGAGGGATAAGAAAGCACCAAGGGTACAAAATTTAAAGAGGCATTCATTCTCAACGTCATAGGAATCAAAGTACTTAAATATATGTTTTTAAGTTACTGTTTCACACAATAAACCTCCTTTAACAATTTCTTTAAGTAGCCAACACTTTATATGCACCAGGTAATAGTACTTTGTGATGGACAGTTAATGTGTTTACTCATAATTTAGTATAGTTAAAATATTGCATATTAAAGCTTTAGATAGATCTAGTTTTCAAAGCCCTATCTTTAAATCATAGTGTAACACCACTATATTTTCAAGAACATGTAGTGCTTAACTGTGATGGCATTTCTCTATATGTCAATTTATTGACATCTAAAATAAATATCCCAATATAAAGTTTAAAGAAGGCTTGGAAATGTACAAATGCCGTGACCTAACAAAAATGAAATATATTCGGCCCTCCGCTTTTCCTAGTCTACTGTTGAAACCTTCCATCGAGTTTTGATTGTAGCTATTAAGACTGGAAACCATCACAATTTTAGAAGAATCCATAGACAGTAAAATAGGAGACATTTGTCGTAGCATACCATTTGACTTTTTTCATTTCTCTGGATGACCCTTAGGTGAGCTTACTGAGTCTAGTAGCTTTAAATGGCATCTTGACGTCAATGTCTGCTCAATCCATATCTTTGACCCTGGTCTCTTCCTGGACCTTGGAGTCACCTCTTGGGTTGCTTAACCTCATGTACACTTGAATATATATAGTCTTCAAACTTCACGTGTGCAAACAAGATTCCTGATTCCTCTCTCTTAACTGCTCCACTCTCAATCCTTACAGTCCAACCTACGATCCTGCCCTCACTATTTTCTAGACCCATTGGCCTTTCTATTCCTTCACCATGCCTTCTGGACCCTCTTCTTCCTTATCTGCAAACACTTGGTTCTTTTTTGATACCTAGGTCTTAATTACTGTCACCTCAGATAAGCCTTCCTGTCCCTCAATTCAAAGGAGCTCAGTACTAAGCTTTAGTGACAGTCTGCAGATTTTGTTTGCCTTCTTGGTTGTTAATGTCTTGTTAATTTGACTTTGACAGCCAGGTTGGAGGGTTGGCAAAACCTTTATGATGGTTAAGATTGACATTTAGTTCAGCTGCTTATCAATTAGAATCTTGTTGTGTAATTTGGATACTATCCATAGTTGAATCCATACAACAGAAATGCGGTGTTAACTCTCCTGGTAGGTAAATTAAGATTTTTATTTTCACAGGGCATTTACAAAGCAAATAGTATATAAGGGTTGTGTCCTTAGGGGTTTTAAAAAGAAATGTAGAAAAAGAACATGGTGTCTCTTGACAAGAGATGAATTTAACTTTTAATACAAGCTCCAATAAAATAACAGATGGATATTTCAGCTGATTTTGTGAAGTGCACATTACAAAGCCCGATTGATTTTTACTCCCTAGCTTGACAATATTTAGAACGGTTGATAACATATATTAATAGTATCTAAGTTGCTGGGAAAGGGGCAAACACTAACACTGTTGGTTCTGTCTTTTGGGAAAGTAATTGGCAGAATTCTTTTAAAAAGTAAGGATGTGTACTTTCTTTGACATCACTCCCTCATGTAGACATCTAAAAAACGTAATACATTTGTAGACAAATATGTGCCAGTATTTTAACTGTAACATTGTAATAGCAAGCCGTTGGTAAATACTCTAATAGTTCGTCAACAAGGAAATAGTTATATAATTTGTTTTTTACATTAATAGCATGACATACTGTGCAGACATTCAAAACAGTGCAGTCAAATTGTGTATATTGGCTTGGGAAAACATTTATGATAATGTTAAAAAGCAAATTGCAGAACAACATGAGATTATCCCAGATTTGTAATAGGTTGTATTACTAAACTGGGGTATGTTATGCAAATATATGTATGAATAAGACTGTGTCAACATGTTAATAAAACATGGAATGATACACAATAGGCTTTACAATGGGTTATCTCATGGGTTAAAATAAAAATCTCAGGGGCATGAGATGGGTTATCTCAAGGTTGGAGTGAGAAAGAGGAAGGCAATGAAACTTTATACAACTGAATTATTTGCCTTTTGACAGTGAGCATGTATTACTTTAATACTCTGGAAAACCCAAAAAATTTTATCTAGCTCTTTGGCTGAAAAAAAAGAAAAAAAAAAAAGAAGAAGCTACATTAAAAAGAATGGCCAGAGACACTGTGATAGTGTATGAATATTACACTTCTCTGTTAGTCACCAAACTGTTACTCTGGCTCTTTCTTCATTTGATAAGAATGCCTGAAAGGTGTTTCAAATAATAACTTCTTTTTATGTAGCATGACACTCCATGACTCTGAAGATGAATGATGATATCTCAAGCAGACAGAGGTTATGACTTCAAGTAGAGTGGGAAACAGCCAGCCAAGAGCCAACGAATTCCTAGGCAACCAGGGGCCTGTTTCCACACAGATAACCTTAGTCATGAGCACTGCGGGGAGGACCCTCCCTCCTCTCCTGAGAAGTGATGATATCAGCAGATTATTTCAGAGCCCACTGTTGTTCTGATGTCTGTGATACATAACTAAAAAAGGGGAAATGTTTCTGGAAGTACAATGTGGCTTGAACTTTGAACTTTCTAGCCCAGAGCACAGCACAGTTCTGGAAGGTGAGTGATTGGGCAGGAGGAACTTTGTGTTTCTTTTTGTTTGTGTCTTCATTTTTCCCTTGTAGAATGAGCAGTTATTTTGTGATATCAATTACATTACAATTGGTATTTAAGTGTTAGACATAATTTTGTACATATGTTTATATTGGACTGAAAGGCTTTCAAATGTATACATAGAAAAATTATCCTTTTATAAATCTGCAAGTGTTTTAGCCATTTTGGCCTTAAAGTGTGCTCAAAATTACCAAACAAATGTATCTGAAAGGTTAAAATAAGATATAATTACACAAACTATTCTTATCAAGTGAGAAAAGAGCCTGAATAATGATTGACTAACAGAAAATTGTAATAGTTAATAATGTTTTTATTTTTTTCAGTCAGGGTCCAAGTGCTCCAAAATATCCTGTCTGAATCTTTCAGCTAAAGGCTGTTGTCCCATTCTGTATGTCAGATTAGATGAGCCAATGCGATTGAATAAAGAAATCATAGAAAGCTGTATACCGAAGACTCTTTGGGGAATCTTCGCTGATAATTTTATTCATATACCTTTGAAATGATCTGAATTTGATGTAGGTAAAAACGAAATCTTACATTAGGGTCATCAACTCAATTCCATAAAAGTGGATTAGGGGTAACAATACCACAATTTCAAATGACTAAGCAGTATAGTGGCGGTTACAGGTGAAGCTGATACCCAGGAGGGGTTGGGAAGAGAGGGTGTCAGCCCCGAGGTCTGCTCTCCACTGGTCAGGTCACACTTATCTCCAGCGTGATTGTCAAGCGGTAGAGTTCATAACAGCTGACTTGGGCAGGTGGATCTGCATGGTGATACAGGCCTCCAGCAATCTGAGGAATGTTCCAGGGCTTCTCAGTCTACACTGTGTTACGTGAAGCCACCGGGGGTGGGTGGACCGCAGCTGTGGACGCGTGTCCTTTGTGTCAGCCACCTTGTTGTTTTCGCGTAAAAATTTTGTTTTTTAAGAGGAAATACTGCCAAATTAAAAAATGAGACAAATGGCATATTTACTTTGGAGTAGTGAAGTCAGTAGGAATAAGCTATAGATATTTGAACACTGGTCATTTGGAAGTAACAGCCTTATTCTGAGTACCTCAGAGAGCAGAGAGAGGGCGATTGAGTCAGTGCTTCACGTTCCAGATGGCGCTCTTAGTAATGGGTTGCCCCAAAATAAAACCAGCTGTCCTTCAAATTCCTCCTCATCACTGGAATCAGGACATGGAAAAGGAATCTTAATAACGAAGAGGAATTTGTACTAAAATCCTTTCTCAGCCTACAGTTAAATCCAAGTGCCAGTGTGTGTGTTATAGAGTCTGTTTTGCACATACACAGAATGCTATAGTGTATATATTTTACCTCAAAAGTTTTACCTTAAAAGTTTCTTCTTTGTGCAATTCCTTTCACTTTTAGCAGGTAACTTTTATGCTGAATTAGAGATTGGGCAGGTAACTTTCTTGGGAAAGATAAACCTGAGGATTCTAGACTGTGGAAGGTACAAAATTTTCTGCCAATTCCAAATAATTCTTTAAGGAATTTTCCTTTTCTTTTCAGCAAGTAGACCATGTGTTCTTTGGCACCACTCTTACTAAGATGGCAAAAGCATAGTATTCAGTAAGTAAAGAGTTTGGAAAAGAACCCCCCAAAAGAGGAAAAGCTAATTTATTTCAGTTTTTTAAAAATATATTTTTTATTGATATTTTTACAGAGAGGAAGGGAGAGGGGCAGAGAGTTAGAAACATCGATGAGAGAGAGACATCAATCAGCTGTCTCCTGCACACACAACCAAGGTACATTCCCTTGACCGGAATAAAACCTGGGACCTTTCAGTCCTCAGGCTGACACTCTATCTACTGAGCCAAACCGGTTTCGGCTTGTTTCAGTTTTAATGTAATGAATAAGTATATTTTACAGGGTGGGACAGCAGGGGAGGTTAGGTGAGAAAATATATTAATCCTACAATGAGCATGGAACCACAATATTAAAACCATCCTTTTTCCTCTACTGAACTAAGACGATGACACACCTGAAAAGAATATGAGGTCATTTGTCACCCTATGGATGATGGCTATCATCAGTTCAGATGAACCTTTTTAACCATTTTTCCGAAAACAAAACATTTTTAGAAAAGGAATAAAGTAGTCCAACAGGGACTACGTTGCCACCATATTTTTATGGTTAAAAAAAAAAAAGTCATTAAATATTTATAGCCAATTTTTAGATAGATTCTTTTTCATAAAATCAGCTTGAATTATGACACTTTGTATGTCAAAATATCTTGGGGTACAGACCTGGCAGGTGTGGCTCAGTTGGTTGGTCATCATCCCGTGTACCGAGGGGTTGCAGGCCCCATTCCCGGCAGCGTGCAGGAGGCAGCTGATCGAATGCTCTGCTCTCACAGAGATAGTTCTCACTCTCTCCCCTTCTGCCTTCTTCTCTCTCTAAATACCAATATAAAATCTTAAAATAATATTGGGGTACAGCCATTTCTAAACCAGCTTCATCCTAAACTTGTGGTGTAGAAATGATACACTTTTTAAAAAATTACAAAATTTTCTTTAAATAATTAAGTGTTATGAGTCAGAAAAGAGGCCTTCTACCTAATATATTCTGCTCCAAGCTTCTTGTTGCTAGTTCAGATAAAGTGTTTACACTAGAGCCCAGGGAAGGGATTGTGCCAACGCACTTAAAATTCAGATTTTTTTCTCTTTATTTTAAAAAAAATTACACTAATCATTATTCTTGATCTGGGCAAAGCTACAAGAATGAGCTAATGCTCACAATTTTTGCAAATCCCCAAACAGGAGGATCTTTTTAGAAGATTCTTTACCTGCTTAAAGATTTTAGGAATATTGTTAAAGTAAAAATGAAAAGAAAAAAAAGAGAACATACTCTGAATGAGAATATTAATCGCTGATTTTAAACACTTGCATAGTTCCTTACTTTACTTATTATTTTTCTTAAATATATGCACAGAAATATGGCATGGATTTGTGTACCAGTGGGGTCCCTTGGCCTGGCCTGTTGGGGGTTTGGGCTGAAATCAGCTCTCCAACATCCTTCGAGGGGTCCCAGGTTGGAAGAGGGTGCAGGCCAGGCTGAGGGACCTCATCAGTGCACAAATCCGTGCACCAGACCTCTAGTTTCAGAATAAAGTTATCTCTAAATGTGCATCCATTTCTTTTTTAAAACTTCAGATATACTTCACATATAACATTATAGTATGCAACCATTTCTTTTTTCTTTTTTTTTCTTTTTTTTAATATATCTTATTGATTTTGTACAGAGAGGAAGGGAGAGAGATAGAGAGTTAGAAACATCAATGAGAGAGAGTCATCGATCAGTTGCCCCTTGCACACCCCCTACTGGGGATATGCCCGCAACCAAGGTACATGGCCTTGACCGGAATCGAACCCAGGACCCTTCAGTCCCCAAGCCGACGCCCTATCCATTGAGCCAAACCGGTCCCGGCTGCAACCATTTCTTATATTCAAAGTGGTGTCTATTTATGGCCCCCACCCATGCTCCAGGCCTCTATCCTATCTAATAAAAGAGTAATATGCAAATTAACCATCACTCTAACACCTAAAATGATTGCCCCCATGTGATCAAAGATCCTGCCCCCATGTGGACATAAGATGACAGCAGGGGAGGGCAATTGGGAGGGACCAGGCTTGCAAGGGAGGGCAGTTGTGGGCAATCAAACGTGCAGGGGAGGGCAGTTAGGGGTGACCATGCTGGCAGAGGAGGGAAGTTGGGGGTGACCAGGCCTGCTATCTAGGATTGTGCTGACAGAGAAGAGGTTTTCAGTAAATGATCATTGTCTGAATCAACTTGCTTTCCTTCTGTGACTTTGGGCATTCTTTAGCAGGATAAGTCCAGCAAATCTGAGGGTTAGGTATTCTTAATCAAAGCCTCCCCCCAATATTATTACAGCAAGTTAAACATTTGTGAAAGCATTATAGTACCTAAAGAACTTACATAGAAAACATACAATTATTATTGCTATTCTTAGAAACTTTTAAAAGCTAAGGCTACATCATTAATATTGTAATAATATTTGAGCATTATGTGTGTGTATCATGTTTTTTTTGTTTGTTTGTTTGTTTGTTTTTACATGTATATCAGCCTCTTTTCAAAGGCCTGCCTATACAGAGCGAAGTCATGGATCTTAGTGTCCAGGAGACCAACATGAGACAAATAGGAAGCAAGGTGATACATGGTCAGAAAGAATTGCAAAGTTTATCAAGGATAATAGCTCTCAGAAAAGTTTTCATGGGGAGGTAATGTCTAAACTGGTTTTTAATGTTTTTAAAACCAATGAGTCAGTCCTTCTATCTTCGTGAAAGACCAGCTATTTGAGAGGACACTTCATAAAATTTTACAATAACTATTTGTGCCAGAAGAAGAAAGTGGTCACTCTAAATGAGTAAATAACCAGAATAGTATATTTATTTTTACTCCATTCCAAGGGCTGAGCTTCTCATTGAAACACAGTTTTCTTAAGTGCCAAACTAATCTCATCACTATTAAAATGTATAGTTAGAAAATAAATATTTTGTTAAAAATATAAAAATGTGATTATCTTGTGAATTTTTTTCCAGCTATCCCCCCCTTTTCTCTTGGGAGATCTTCCCCACATTTATCCCCATGATCACCAGTATCTTAAACTTTTAATCGTGGTTTATACCTTCTCCAGCTAGGTCTACAAACATGTTCAGAAAAAACAGAAATTTCTTTTCAAAACTAACCAAAAATTTCCACCCCCATTAATTGCTTTTCTTCTTCTAGGAAAAATTTCATTTGTCTTTCCCTTCATTTCCGAATATCTTGAAAGAGTAGTCTACATTTGAATTTATTATTTCACCATGCTTAAAAAATAGATTATTCTATTTTGGGGATGCGTTAGGTGTATCACCTTGTGTGTGTAAACAATTATGTTATGATTTTCTAAAGATCTCTTGAGTGGTCTGTGCTTGTCCAAAGGTTTTTATTTTAAAAATTTAATAGATGGAACATATTTGCTGCAATAATATTTGTTATTAGGGGAACAAGAAAACATGTTCTTCATAGACAGTTTTAGGATAAAATTGGGTCACAAAATAAGATGACTAATGATTTAGAATTTAGTCTGTTTACTTTTTTAAGTCCACTTTTAGACTATCCCTTTTTGTTGCAAGGTTTTCATATTCTTCAAAATGACTTTTTGGCTGTCTCTGACTTCTTAGCAGCTTCTATCACTTCTTTGCTTTTTATTCCTCATTTAAATCAGATTTGTATCCTGGTTTGCCTTGGTGGAATCTGTTTCCCATTCCTGTTTCTTTCCTGTGGAAGACTTTTTAATATTCCCATTGTATCTTAAAAACATATAAGACAGTTGTTAGGATATTTAATTCAAAATGGTTGGTTGAAGTGAAACTGAAAGATCTATCTTTATTGTCTGCTCATTATGTGTGTCTGCCTTTACTGTACTTTATATCTGTTATAATTATGTTTGAAATCGCCTTGCACTGGTGATTTTTGGCAGATTCACATTAAAAACTTCGTGGGAAGCAGAGATATATATAAGATAAAAAATTAGTGCTGTAAGCACAAATTATCATTGTTTGGATCAGCACATATGGTTTAACATGCTTTGTTAAAATAGATGTCTTTTAGCTCTTAGGACAGAATATATATATACTAAATTGATTTTGTTATTCATATGGTTATATTTGAAATCTAATAAAATTGATCATGTGGAATTTTGTTTCCCCTATTATGAAAGAAGTTTCTATTTTTTAAAAAGTAAGACCATAGTTACTTTAAAGTATTTTAAATTTTAGTAACCCTAGTTAAAAATGAAATCAGAAAATAGTGATAGGCTATTTCAGATTAAAAATACAAATGAATCCTGTATTGTTTGAGAGGAACATGTGGCGTTTGAAAAATATTTAAAATAATTAAAATCTATGTTGGATTTTATTTAAACTTGAACTGCACATACCAGAGCATCAAAGAATTTTTTGATGAAGCTGAACTAATGATGAAAAAGTTGGTTCGATATCAGTGTTGCTGCTAACTTGGCTCTGAGTAACTTGATCCATCAGTAACGTGAGTTTAATGCTGACTCTGAAATAAAGTTTCGTAAAGATATTCTTTTACTAGTACAGTCAGAAATACCTCCTCAGTGGGTGCTGGGGCTTTGTTCCCTGTGGGTTCCAGTAGGATGAGACCGTTAATACACCTGGTTTTGAACCATCTGCAGGATCTTTTAGATTGTATTTCTGGCAAAGTCAGGCCGAGGATGGTTAGGAGTGGTCAGACTGGAGAGATGATTTCTGTTTATCTGACTGCATATCCCCAATGTCATTTGATCAAACATTAACTTCAGTTCTCATTAATTCAGTAGACGAATGTGGCACGGCTGGAAATTCTTCATGAGCTGAGAAAGGATCCTGTGAATTTGGTTTGTTAGGCTGAATTCTTTTTCAGTAAATTTAGCATATATTAGAATAGTAGGTTTTCAAAAGCTAATAAATTTTATAGTATCTGTTAAGCTTTTTAAAGTTCTTTGGCCAGGAGCAGCCTGTGGGTAGCAGCACAAAGGAATTTCATTGCAGAAATGGTTACAATATTTAAATATTAAAGACAATCTAAATCTCCAACAGCAGGGGATTTGATAAATTATAGTGTGTTTACATAGTGAAATGGTACATGTTTTCCTAACTTTATTTTTTTCAAATGTTTAGTGAAATGGGATGAAGATTAAAATGTTAATTGAAAAGAGCAGGATATCACATTATGAGTAGTATAGTTTTTTAAACACACACGTTTGAGTTTAAAAAACACACAGCAGAATAGAAAGAAATACTGTGAGACAGCAATCTCTGTGTTCAGAAGATTCAGATATCCTGTTTTTTAGCATAACTTTCCCCCCCCCAACAATAAGTACTCACTGATTTCATAGTAATGTAAGATTAATGCATACTCATTTTTTGCAGTTTTATATAAGAATATGATTATAATACTCCTTTGTTACATATATATGTGAGTATGTGCAAATATAATATAAACATACAATGCACATTGGTTATATATGTTTATAAAATCCCCTAATTTTAATCCTAGTAGTTAAGATTTTTGCATAAGAAAACTGGTTTCAATAGTGGTAATCTCACCCTGAAAACAGTAAATTACCACTTCATCTCTGTTAGATTGCCTAGAATTAAAACTGAAAAATACTACTTTTGGTGAAGATATGAACAACTGGAACTTTCAGACATTGCTGGAGCAAGTGAAAAATTATACAACCACCTTGGAAAATAGTTCAGTAATTTCTTAAAAGTAGATGTTTCTTAAAAGTTCATGATTTAATAATTATATCAGTGGTTCTTTATTAGAAGGAAATGAAAACAATTGTTCACAAAAAGACTTCTATAAAAATTCCATAATATCACTCATAATAGTCCCAAACTTGTAAAAATCCAAGTGTTTGTCAGCAGACAACTGGATTAAACAGACTTCAGTACAGTGATAAAATAGACCACTTCTTTGCAGCAGCAGCAACAACAACAACAACAGGAAGGAACTTCTGATACATGCAGCAATGTGAGTGGGGATCTCTCAAACATGTTGAACAAAGAAAAGAGAGTGCATAGTCGGTGATTTTATTCAGATGGAATTCTAAAATAGGCAAAACTAAACTATATTGACAAGGATCAGGATAGTTGTTACCTTCAGAGAGCACCCGAATGGAAGGAGGCATAGTAAGATACACTGGGTTGATGGAAACATTCCAAAACTTGGTTGGGATATAGTTACATAGGAGTATACATCTGTCAAAACCCATTGTACAGCACACTTAAAGTATGTACATTTTATTGTATGCCAATTATACCTCCAAAAAATACCAGGAAAAGTACTGTTATTAGTTCTAGAAAACAGTAAATGGAATTACAGTGTCCCCAGAACAATCAGAACTTTACCAGCGATAGAAAGTATTAAATAAGAGCTTTAAAAACACCTTCTTTCTTATATTTCCTAGGTTTTTCTTTTGTTTTGGCCAGCAGGAAAAGAATATTTTGTTTTAGTCTATATGGTTTTGTTATGCTTATTGAAATATTTTCAGTACTTAGGAATAGTCTTTTATGTGTGCGGGAGGGGGTGTAGAAGAGAATTCTGCAAATGATATGTTTTTCCTAGCTCAAATGTAAGCTCCCATTTCACCGTTCTTTAGCCTCTACACACATTCAAAAGTTCAAGTTCTTAAACCTTGCCTGGCAGCTTTGTTTCCTTGAGAGCTCATTTCCTCCATTTAATAAAAATGCATGCAATGATCATTGTATCATTTTTTCCTATTAGTCATGTTTTTCATACATATATTGGATTTTGCTTTTTAATTAAGATCTTACTGAAGACTTATTAATATTTTTGGCTTTTTACCATTAATAAAATTGAAAGATAAAAAAGGGTGGCCCAGGAAAACTTACTGGAATTGCTGTAAGCATTTTCGTTCTGTTCATTTTGTTTTATCTTCACAGAGCTGTTTATCATTTATTATCAAGCAGTCTGTGCTCTTTTCACAAACACATTCTATCTGTGAAAAACGCCACAAATCTTTTTGGTAAATTTGATGCGTAGCAAATATAAAGCGTGAACCAAAAAAGTACATTTCAATCAAACACTTGAAAATTCCGACCTAAGAGTAGACTCAGCACCTGGCGAGTGGTTTCTGAGGGGTTATTTGTTCTGCCCTGGTCACGGACTTGAGAGGTTTACTTGGATAAATTGTGGGTTGAAAGCATCCATCAAGACAGTCTCATTTCTGAAGAAGCACCTGCTCTGACTGCATCCCCGGATAAAGGTCACTGTTTGCCGAACAAGGTTATAATGAGAATGTGGCCATTGATGGGAGCAGAGTAATGGGAGCCATAATCATCAACTGTTAATATTAAGGTCCCAGATAATGCACAAATTATACAAAAAACATCCCGTGGAAGTGAGAAGGTATTCTTATTGGATGGATAGTTTGAGGAAGTATTATGTACAATTCAGTAAATTTAGTAAAAAAAAAAAAGGTAGAATTTCAGACTTTAATAAATATTGCAAAAGGGTGGGATCCAGCTTTTACCTTAAAGTCTGATCTCATTTCTGATTTTTGGACAAGCAGATGTTCTGCTGCAGGACCTATGCTACTAGTTTTTATTTTATTGGCTCTACCCATTGAATAGGATAGCATTCTATTACATTCATATACTATAGAGATACTTTGAAGCCAAAAACCTGTCTGATAATGGAATGGGGAACATTTATGGATGTTCTACCTTGTGAAGCCCTGACTTCTGTTGGGTTCCCATTACCTGCGCAATGGCTTAGAAAGTTCCGTCAGTCAGAAGTGGGGTCACCTGATGTGTTTCTGTTCTTCCAAGGAGTAGAAAACAGTTGCTTCATATGTTTTGCCCACTTATATTTTTGTTTATGCTGGAAGTAATTGTTACTTTCTCCAGGTTGGAGCCAAGAGACTCGGCCATTTTATGTGAACTTGAAGTAGGCTTACATTTCTATACCAAACTTTTGACATAGAGTTAAGTTCTTTTCTTTGAGGATATATCTGCTCATTGGAGCTCAGTGTTGCCCCTCTTGCATCATTTATGCCAAGAATGTGTCCTCAGTGATTTTTAGTTTTGATTTTTCTTCCCCCCCACAGTGGAAGGAGATTGCTCATGAAGTGATGGGAACATAGAATCCTGTTTTTCGGACTTTTACCATCAATCAGCTATTTTTTTCCTTACCTTTATAAAAATTTTCCTAACCATCCAACCAAGGTTTCCCAAGCCCATATATTCTTTTATGTTCATTATTTTATTGGTTTATGGAATATGCAATCACGCTTGTAATGGAGTATGAAGTACAACTAGCAAAATATCGTCTGGGAACAAACAATCTAATAAGAACAACTCAACTCATGGCAGCAGCTGTTCATACAATTATTAGTTTGAATATTTGGCTTATTGTATCATTCAGTATGTTTTAAAGAGAGGCCCATGCGAGTAGGTCAACTGGGGAATCAAGTAAGTGCAGGTTGGTTAGGGGAGCTTCTCATGAACCGCTGTGTAGCAGTCTAAGCTCTTTTTTTTCTTTCTTTTTTTCTTTTTTTCTAGTTTCACTGTGTCGCTGATATCATTATTTTTCTTCATTTCAGAATAAACATTCCAGAGGTGTCTTTGGCTCTTCGTTAGCAACAATTCTCTGAGACCTGATCCATTGCTAAATCTTGGAGCATCTCTTGCATCTTTCTGTTTTTTGTTTTGTTTTGTTTTGTTTTGTTTTTCGAATGCTCTTCATTCTAACACAGATCCTTACTGCTTCTTGTCTCAACCTTTGTAACTTGATGCTGTTGTCTCTTATCTTCCTTTGTAATCTACTAATCAACCACTTTCATATAAACATTTCTTAAAGTGTCAATTGCTCTGGAACCTTGAAGAGCTTTCAGTTACTGATTCAAGTACTGCCTACATGGATTGACAGTCAAGGTCTTTTCCTTTGTTTCCTCAACAAATGTTTTCTAAGCTAAATCTAAGTTTTCTTACTTAGGATCTAAAAAATAAACAAATTGGAAACATTTTTTTCTGATATTTGATGTGCTTCCCTGCCTACAAATCTTTCTTTATTCTATTTCCTCAACCGAAATATCTTTTCTCTTTTTTTGCTACCTACTAACGTGCTCTCCATCTCAAGATCTATGCCTCTTCATGTGGGAAGCATTTCAAATGAGGGTGGAAAGATGGGCAGTTTTTTTCCTTATCTTTAATACATGTATATACTCACATAACCACCTGTTGGTTTATAGGTAGAAATAGAGTCAGAAAGTATTTTTTTAAATATATTTTATTGATTTTGTACAGAGAAGAAGGGAGAGAGATAGAGAGTTAGAAACATTGATGAGAGAGAGTCATCGATCAGCTGCCTCTTGCACACTTCCCACTGGGGATATGCCCGCAACCAAGGTACATGCCCTTGACCGGAATCGAACCCGGGTCCCTTCAGTCCCCAAGCCGACGCTCCATCCATTGAGCCAAACCGGTTTCGGCTCAGAAAGTATTTTCTAAGTCTTTCTTCATCTATTCTTTAGGAATTTATAACATTTGTACTTATTCAGTATTTTGTTGCCATAATTGTATTTTATGATTACTACTGTTTGTATTGTCTTCTGTATTATGTATGAAAGGTAGAGAGCATGGCCTCTTTATTTTTGCATTCTGTCCAAAACTGAGAGAGTGTAGATACTGCAATACAAATGAATTAAAGCACATTATTTTAAGAGAAACATCTGAGATTAGGGTTACCCATCTATTCTCCAGTTTTGATGTGAAAGGCATAAAAGCTATGGTGTGACAGTATAGAGAAGGTGCATTCATGCTTTTTATTTATCATAATGAAGCAGGCTTACTTGAATTATTCAGAGTGCTGCAAACCCTGTTGGTTCATTCTGCATTTTATTAATTTGAATTTGAACTCTGTTGATGTATGCACAAAATTACATACTACCTAAAAAGAAGTTGGGAACATAGGAACACTGGACTTAACAGAACAACATAGCTTAAAGGCTAGTGTCATGAAGTTGACCTTTTCCTGTCTTTGCATGACTGAAGTATCCCTGTGGTAGGTGGATGCTCCCAGCACATCCTTCGCTGTAAACTGCCTCCCTCCCCTCTTCCATAAGGAGAGGAGAGGGACTATGCTCTTTGCAGCTCTACCTTCTTATTCTTTACATCTCCCCTGAGGGGCAGAGTTTAGAAGAATCTTGGATTGAGGCTTGAGGGTATTAAGTGGATTTGGCACTCTGCATTACTCTTAATTTTGTTTTAGCTGTTATGAATTGGCCTGGAATTTTAAAATGTTATTTCCATGGGAAAAAGAATTCTAAAATCAAAATAGCCAACTGGAAACTTATTTTTTGCAGTATAAGGAGTTAATACATTTTGGACTTGGTATTTCTGACTTCCTAAGGCAAAATATTTCAAAACTCATTATATTTTTGGCATATTCTTGTAAATCAAATGGATATATCCTTATTATGAATTATTTAGAAACATATAATTGTTTTAAATGTTTATCATATCTAATATGCTTCTCGTTTGATTTATAAATATTAAAAAGGATTTATTTCTCTTATCATTGGATTTATTATGCTGAAATTAAATGTAGATTTTTTTCCCTTCCTACTCCTCACCCGAGGAGATGTTTTTATTGATTTTAGAGAGAGTGGAAGGGAGAGGGAGAGAGAAACATCCATTGGGCTGCTCTGAACACATCCCAACTGGGGATTGAACCTACTACTTGGGTATGTGCCCTGACAGGCAATGGAACCTGCAACCTTTTGGTGTACAGGATGATGCTCTAACCAACTGAGCCATACAGGCCAGGGATAGATATTGATTTTTAAAAATAATCCGTACTGGGTTGATGTCAGAGATGACATTGTACCTTCTGATTAATTACTATGAGATTTACCAAACAGAATAATTTATTATAATAGAAATAAAAGCTTCACACATGAAGATGCTCATTTAATATTATCTGTAGGAAAAAAAACCCCACAAAAAACACCACAGACACACACAAAGAACCACTTAAATTTCTATTAATACAAAGTGACTTTATGAATCACTTCAAAATGATTATAATTGCAATGTAAAAATACATATAGGATCAGAACAATAAAATATCAATATTAAATGTTATTTATGCTATATTTACAAAATATGCATGCAAGCAGATGACTGAGAGGTGTCATGCAAGTATTAAAATAGGAGAAAGAATTAAGAATATTAGTTTTTGTTTTGTTTTTTCAAAATGCATCTTTAAAGTAATTCTATTTGTTTTTAAACAAGTTACTTCTGGGGATAGTAATCCAGACTGATTTAAAGCAGTATGCATCAGGACAAATTTCTAGCAATGCTTTCTGTTTCTTTGTACACTCCCTCCTAATAAGAAAGTTACTATTAGCCAGGACCGGTTCAGCTCAATGGATAGAGCGTCGGCTTGGGGACTGAAGGGACCCGGGTTCGATTCCGGTCAAGGGCATGTACCTTGGTTGCGGGCATATCCCCAGTAGGGGGTGTGCAAGAGGCAACTGATCGATGACTCTCTCTCATCGATGTTTCTAACTATCTCTCTCCCTTCCTCTCTGTACAAAATCAATAAAATATATTTAAAAAAAAAGAAAGTTACTATTAATAAGTGATTCTCACTTGTGGTATCATTTCTCTGCGTTGCTACAAAATTTGTGAATTTTCAGAATTCCCACACAAAAATAAATGGGAATGAAAAATTAACTAGATGTTTAAATAGATAATTGGCATATCTTATTAGGCCAAATTGTTTCTTATATTCAGTATGGTGAGTTTTCATACTCTCAGGTTCTTTTCTTTTCTTCTTTTTGCCTTGAATTTTGTTTCAAGAAGAGTGTCACTCTGAATGCTATCTCGTTATCTAGAACAGAGATGTTTTGTTCTTCTGTACCCCTTGAGTCTTCGCTGTTCTTTTAAATGAATGATGCAGGGACAAGCTCATTCTATGAAACTGAGATCATCTGTTATTGAAACTCAGTTATTAGGTGGAGACAGAGACCTCATGGCTGAAGTGATCACAGAAGCATCAGGTTGTGTGAGGGTTAAGGGAGTGTGTGTGCTGTGGGGCGTCCATGGTTTCTTGGCTGTGAACCTTTTTTGTAGACTTACGGAATTTGTATTTGCATGCATTTTTAAAATGAAAAGTCATTTCACTTCAAGAATCCTTTTTAGATAACTTGACAGGTCATTCTTTCAGAAACTGATAGCATACAGAAAACTCTTAGTATGTTATGTAATGATTCAGTACCAAATCATGAGTATTGTGAAAGTATAATTTCTCATCTTGGTCTGGTTATGAAAGACTAACAACCCATCTTGTTCTAATACTTTGTTCCAGTATTTATCCTTTACTAATTAAGTTGTTTTCAGATGTAATGCAGTCATCAATGGGATATTATTTCTTTTGAATATTTTAATTTTTAAAGCCTCATAAAATAAAGGATGAGGCAAATGAACTACAGCTTCACTTACAATAGTGATAGTCAAGAAGAAAAAAAGGGGAATTTAGTGTGCTTTTTAAAAAATAAATCTTTTAACAATTAGGAGGAACTGGAAGTACCCTAACAGCAACTTTTTGTATAAACTGAAAAATTCCCTAATTCAAATTTAAAATTCAAATCCACCTTTTATATCAGGAAGTGTTGTTTCTGAACACTGTATGAAAATCAGTGCTAGTAAGAAACAGATATCAGTAGAGGCATAGAATAAATGTCTTTGGCTGAACACCATGACTCAACTGAGTTTAAAAGTAAACTATTAGACATTTTTGGAAATATATATATTATATTTTCTTGGTGATTGTATAAAATCATAACTCTGACATGAGCCCGGTGGTAAAGACCTCATACCCATCACCTTTCCCTCTGTTTCTGTTCCCTCTTCTCAAGAGGAATGGGTAACCAATCTCTGTTCATTTTATTGTTCAGAAGTCAGTTATTTTTTATAAAGGATAAACTCTTTCTCTATTTTCCCACTGAATCCTCTTTCATTGTCTAATTCTTTAGAAAATTTTTGAGTTAAAATATGCTCTAGTCATGACTCATTATAATGATCAACAGTTATAAACTGGTATAAAATTTAATTATCTCTAAAGAAAACAAAAGTCCTATTTTGAGATGAAATCAAATTTAACCAGAATTACAGTAATGCTACTTCATTATGTGTATTGTTCCTTGGTGTATAAAGTATTTTTATTCAATTACTTCATCAGAGTCTTACAGTGTTCCAAGAAAAAAGCAAGGGAGTTATTAATCCTGTATACCAGAAGAGGAAACTGATTTTAAAAATATTTCAGTGCAACTTTGTAGAGTAAGAACCAGAAAGTAGTTCTGGCTCTTCGTCCAAGTTCTTTTCATTTTGTTAGAGGAAAATCGGCTAAGGACTTACAAATAATGAGCAAGCAAAGACTCCGAAGGTTCACACATGTTCACATGCTTACTCTTCTCCAATTAACTATACCCAGGAGTCAGGGTATGTATTTTATGCCTGATTTATTTTAGTACTTAACAGAAATGTTCCCACTGTTTAGTTATAAGTATCACCGGAGTGATGGTTTGTACAAATGATGCTCAGTTTGGTCTGAGCCTGGGACTGATAGTTTCAGTGTTGCGTGGGAACTTGGTAGAAATGCAAATTCTTGGGCACATCACAACCCTACTGACTCAAAACGCTGGGGACGGGGAACAATAGTTTGTATTTTAATAAGACCTCTAGTGATTTTGATATAAGCTAAAGTTTGAGAACCACTGTGTTAAACTCCATTCACTGCATTTGGAATTCAGGTTAAGTTTAATTTTTATCTCCTGAGATATCTAAGGATCCCATCCAACATTTATAATACTTTTTTCCCCTTTTATATATTGTATTGATCTTTTACAGAGAGGAAGGGAAAGGGATAGAGAGCTAGAAACATCGATGAGAGAGAAACATTGATCAACTGCCGCCTGCACACTCCCTACTGGGGATGTGCCTGCAACCAAGGTACATGCCCTTGACTGGAATTGAACCTGGGACCCTTCAGTCTGGAGGCTGATGCTCCTCTGTCCAATGAGACCAACTGGTCAGGGCTACAACACTTTTTAAATTTTGTCTGCATCCCCTACATTGGCTATTTGAGGTTAGAAAGTGCAGTGGTTCAGCACATGGTCTCTGAAGACAAACTATGAATTGAAATACAGGTACTATTGCTCACAGATGAGGTGGCCCCAGAAGAAGGTACTTCTCTGTGAAATGAGGTCATAATGTGTCCTACTTCCTAGGATTATTGTGACAATTAAATAAGAGGGTCCATGCAATGTATTTAGCACCACGTGACCCCTTGGGAAGCACCAATGAAATAAATGTTAGCAATAATGTTACTATTTTCCAGGCAAGTAATTCGCACAGTGAAGAATTATTTACCAAGTAAATATTATTTTGAAAGTAAAATATTTTTGTTTCAACCACAGATCTTAAAAATGAGGTTTTGAAGAAAAGAACAATTTAGAAGGCTTTCCAGGGGTAGCACAATTATTGGCATGTATCATTAGCTGTTCTTATTCTTTCTAAAAGTTGTTTTGGTTTCATCTTAAACAATTTATTAATAACTAAAAATAGGTATAAGGAAAACATTTATGCCAAAAAATCATTTGAAGGTAATATTACTCACTTTTTTCCCTCTAATATTTTTACTTTTGAAAGGGAAATAAAGAATTACGTAAGCATCGGGCTTCTGGGCATCAGCCTCTGCTGCAACCTTTCGTGTTTACTTTTGTTAATCCGTGAGATTTTTGTGATCCTCACTAGAAGAAACTTGTAACAAAGTGAATGTAATCTACATCTTCTAGCATTCCCTCCTCCTTTCAATGGAAGGGTGAATGAAAGGACCTGTGAGTGATGGAAAGGCGTTCTTACACCGAAGGTTTCTTTTCATTAAACACTGGGGCTTAAACACTTAGGTGGCTAAAGCATTCCACGTTTACTCCTTAAGATTTCTTCTTCTTCCCATAAGTTGGCCATAATCACGCATCTGCCAAGGATCTGCCACCCATAACAAGAAGAGGGCAGAGGAGATGGAAGAAGAAAGACTGCTGTGTAGAGGTTAGCTATGTGAGTGCCACTCTTGAACTTCACTCTTCACTGCGGCCCATAGCCAGCATCTCTGTGTTCCTTTTTGTCTTTAATAGCCTCTGGCCAGGAGGGGGAGGAAAAAAAAAAAAAAAGCATGTTCTGTTGGAAGAAATTTTTTATTTGCCACTGCAAGGTTTTTAAAAGCAGAAAAACAGGACAAGGAAGAGGTTAGGAACTAAATGGTGAAACATTTTTTTTTCTTCCTGGTATTCTCAAGCCAGAAGGGGCTTATGCAACCCGGAAAGATGTGGGAGTAAATATGGTAATGCCATTCATTAATCATGAAAACCATATTAAGACAAGGGCTTCCCTAACCCCTAGTGTCACCAGATCCATGCAGGGACTTGGAGTTTTCTGTACTTTATTCAGATTCAAGGAGCAGATGATGTTTGACACCTTGCTTTCCCCTCAGGAAAAGAAAGAAAATACACCCAGTACAAGACAGATCTGACTTACTATAACCTTGTCCTAGTGAATGCGTTCAGTGGGCAGAAAGTTGGAAATAGTTTGTTTGCCTTTTTCCCTAATGGTCATGAATTTGGGGTTTTGAGGAGGAGGAATTTACAACTTACCCTTTCCATTTTCATTACTAGAGCATAAAAACATGCTCTTGCTATCTTGAAAAATCAATCTTCAGTTTATTATACATCAGAGGAACTGCAGCACAGTGTTTTTAAAGCACAGAATTCCTGCCCATGTAAAACAGTTCAGAATTGTTTTGAAAATGGGTTTTTACGCTTCATTTCTGTAGCTGGGCTTTGTCAACAGTTTTGTTTGTGGGAGCTCAGAAACAAAACCTGCCTTTACCTGGAAGTCTCCGGTGGGGTCTGGGGAGGCACAGCTGCCTTTGGAGTTAAGGGCAGAAATGCCTCTGAATGATGTGGATATTCTAGAGATTCGAGCAGAAAGAGAATGAAAGAAATAACTATTAAACCAGCGTTTTCTAGTTGTCCTGGATTTTTCTTTTCTTTTCTTTTTTTTTTGAGCGTGTGTTTTTCCCTGTGCCTCTAGTTCTGAGAAAATACACTGCCTCTTGTTTTTCTTCCCTCGCCAGCCCCTCCCCCACCTTGAATCCTATGGTTCCTTTAAGTGTGTGTAGTTGAAAGCAAAGCCTCAGTGAAAAGGGCTGTGTCTTTTCGGGGCCACTGAGACATGTCCTGCAGCCCATGGGCTTTGTGTGAGGTTTTCGGTGATCTCATCTCGCAAGGTCAGACATGAAAAGGGGTTCTTCTGTTCTGTGTTTGCTGGTAGAACCATCAGGCTGTATAACGAACATGCAGTGGGGACCCAACAAGGACATGGCCCTCTGAAAAGGGAACTAAAAGAAAACTTGTCAGAAATGCCCTTACCGTGACCTCGTTTTAGTTTCTTTGATAAAAATAACCCTGAAATGCACTGGTACTCATAGAATACAGATTTACATTGGTATATTAAAAAAATTTTAAGCAATATTTATCGATCACTATTAGTAGGGTTAATAGAACAAATTAAATAGTTGATGAAAACTATTGACCTCTGCTCTATCTTTTTTGAAGTTGCTCTCTCTTTTTTTAGTGTACTTATGACTAAGCAGGAAAATATGTGTCATTACTCTCCCCCCCTTCCCCCCCCCAACCTCCCCATTAACTAATCATCTTAATTCACAGCTTGTGGAATTTGGCATGTTTTCAATGTTATTTTTTTTGTCTAGTATATTAGGTCATCTTTTAAAAATATACATATTTTTATTGATTTTGGAGAGGAAGGGAGAGAGAAGGAGAGATAGAAACATCAATAATGAGAGGGAATCATTGCGTGGCTGCACACCCCACACTGGGGATCCAGTCCACAACCCGGGCATGTGCCCCTGACTAGAATCAAACTTTGTCTTCCTGGTTCACAGCTTGACGTTCAACCACTGAGGCAAAGAGATGTGAAGAAATATAGTTATCTCAAAAAAGGTAATGGTATTTTTACAATTCAGGACTTATCAATATCTTGTGTTAAGTGCTTTATGATGGGAAAAGGAAAGATCTTTAGATTTTTAGAATCTGAAATACATATTTTTGACATTTCAGAACAAAGAAGGTATATAAAAACCCAGGTATGGCACAGAATTATTCTTAAAATAGATGTAACAGAGTTTAATATAAAAATGTGGGTAGGTTACCCCTCATTGATTGCTTTAAGATGGCTAAATATCCATGATACCTAGTAGGTTCCCAGCCTTCCTTGCAGAAGATTTGGATACAGAAAGGTTGTTCTTGCTAGCATAGTGATGGTTAGGTGGCATGTCCTGGAATATTAATGAAAATTTCTTCTAATTTGATTCATAAAGCTTTTTAAACATCTGTATTAAGTGACATTCATAGAAATGGAAAGTTGTTATTTTTAATAAAAGTAAATTGTGTAAGTATTGGCCTGGTGACCTTTCTCTGTTCTTTACTAAACTAGAATGCTTTTAACTAGGATGTTTTTTTGCCTCATTTGTGAAGGAAGTCTGAGTTGAGCAGAGTTGACAGTCTGCTGGCTTAGATAATGAGCCACCTCATTCCAAGGCAGTTTCTCTAGGAAATGATTTCCTTTCCTTATAAATCTTGCAGGGAGGCTTAGAGGTTGTGTGGACAGAAAACATTATTATTTACCAAGCCAAGAAATGATAGCTTTTGCAAGAGAGATAAAGATAGGCTATTTTATATACATCTGTTTCATGAATCTTTGGGGTTTTATCAAAATCTACCTCCTCTGTAAATAACTCTGTGTAAATTTGTGAGAAAACCCTTGAGACCCTTTCTAAGTAAAGAACCATAATATGAGATGAAGGCTCATGAGGGAATAGGCCACTAGGAGATTTTGAACCACTTAGAAAAAGGGCTTCTGTCCAGATGCCTGGAAAGTTGAGCATATGGCAGCACCAGTGTGCTGTCTAGTTGTCATCCTAGCCCAGCTGCATTGGGAAGCCTCCTGACACAAAAATAGCCTGACACCTTACCGACTCAGAAGTGTCTGACCTGTTTCAAAAGCTGGAGAGAAGATGGTTACAGCTTCCATTATCCAAATGTTGATAATAGTGGAAAAGAATGATCCTGCCATTTACTTCTAATTTTATAGCAAAGATAAGACAATGCATGACTTGAGATAACATTCAATGACTTTCCTGCTTGATTTTGTCAATTAATCAGTGCCTCAGGGATCAATTCCACCCAGGAAACAATTTTTGGACAGAATGGGAGGCTCAGATGGTTAGAAAAGGATCTGTGTATGTTGACTCATTTAATTCATCATTAAACATATTTAATGTTTTTTCCAGGTTATGTCCTTTATGAACTATTTTTACTATTTCCTAATTGTTTGCACATGTCATTAGAATCATACAATATGTCAGACCTTGACACTCAGTGAATTCTTCCTAGTATTAGTGTGTGGTGTACTCAAGAGTGGGTGTTAGAGTCAAACCAACTGGAGTGATTAATTAACCTTCATCACCTTTAAAACTCAGGTTCTGGAACTTAGAAATACTACTTATGTTCTGATTCTTTGAGGATGGGGTTACAAATACCTATGTCATTTTACAGTGACGTTTTTCAATGAGCAGGATATAGGCAAGCTATTGGTGTTTGCTGAAGGAGAGCTGGTATCAGTTATCACCCATTAATGATAACAGACTGTTGACTAGGAGAGGAAAGTAGGTTTTTGGATAACTCCCAATGAATTGGGCATGGCAGTCTGTTCTGTGGTTGTTTCAGGCCTTTCTAAGGTGACCCCAAAGAATGACACTCCAACTTGAAATTCTAGAAATAAAACACGGTCATTAGAAGAAATACAAAATTCCTAGGCAAAAAAAAAAGAAAAAGAAAAAAAAGAAAGAACTAATCCAATGAGCAAGCTAGAAAGAACATTTCATATGAGAAACAGGCAATCAAAGCAGTGAATTTGGCCAAAGGAAGAAAGTGATAAGGAAACAAAATTAGTATTACCAGATACAGTAGACATTTAGTGCAATGATTAACAGCTATTGTCCATGCCCATTCTGTGCCCCTTAAAATAATACGGTACATTGGCAAACATTAACAGATTGTGGGAGTCCTATTAAGTCTCCAGAAATAACAGAAACTCAAGTGTTTGTAGCACTAGAGCTGGGAGTAATGAAAAGTGACCAGGAAGTGTGTCTTGGCCCAGAGCAAGGAAGAACTTTCTATCAATAAGAACTGCCAACAATGGAATGTCCTCTTCCCCACAGGAATGAGCTTCCTCTCACTGGAGAGGAAGCAGCAGCCAGAACATTGTCAGGCAGGGGTTGCCTCGGGGGTACCAGCATTGGGTTACAGTTTGCATCAGAAGAACCCAAAGGTCCCTTGCCAAGATTCTGTGATTCTATGACTGTTTTGGTTACACCTTGTTTCTTTTTCATACTCAAAGCTTTACTGTTTTCCACAAATATCCTGTAATATACAATGGGAGAGACTTGGGCTTATGAAATGAGATTAGCCGTGATGATCCTTTAAAAAGAAGTAATCGAATGAAGTGCAAAATAATGTATGTTAGAGGAAAATAACCAGAATACTAATATGAGAATCTTTTGAAAGTCATATTGGGTAAAGCCCATGGGAAATATGATAAACTTCAACAGAATGAATAAAGGTGATTTACCATGGACAGCCATACTGAGGAAAAGGGCCTACCAGTTGCATTGAGTATTATTCTGACAGAGGAAAGAACTTGCACAGAATAAGCATAAAACATGGATAAGGAGCTCCAGGCAAACACTCTCTGGCCTTGAGTTTGACATGCTTGTGGGCAGTATTAAGTAAAAAACATTCAGAAATAGTATCAGGTATTGCAGGCTCTGATGTTTGACCTTTCATGGGCACCTGATTTCTGTTGAAGGTTTTTTTTTCTTTTCTTTTTAATAGAGGTGGGCATGATGAGTTTTGTTTCACATATACTAATTTTGGGAGTGGTAGGAAAGAAGGTTTAGAAAGGAGAAGGATTGGAAGGGAGGGATAGACCATCTAATTGCGACAAATTTCAGGCTAGAACAGAAGTAGGATAGAGTTCAGCTCCTGGGAGGACAGACTGGCCTTTCATTGAAATGGGGAACCCACGGGGAGAAAAGTTTTACAGGATATCGGTGTGAAGACAGGCTGTCTTGTCCAAAGGATGGCCACAGTTGCACAATTGGTACATGGGACAGAGGTCAGGAATTGAGACACAGATTTAAGAGTTATTTACATAGAGGATGGAACTGAAATGATCAAATTTGATGGAACTCCAAAGGGAGAAACTATCAGGGGAAAAGATGAGTGACCTCTGACCTGAACTTTGGGGAATTAGCAAAATATAGACAATGAGAAGGGAAATCATCTGATCTTTAAGAATAAAAAACTAAAAGAACAGTTCATGAACAAGGAGAAAAACCTAGAGTAATTTTTTTGGAACCCGAGAAAGAAAAGAATTTCAAGGAAATGTGGTTAGGGGCCTTCTGAGAGACTATAATGGGGGCATGTAAGGAAACTTCTGAGTCTGAAGGCTTCTAACCACCCTTCATGAGAACTTGGGAACTGGGTTAACCATATAATTTTGTAAATGTTAAGGAATGAAAAGCAGCCAAATTATGAATTAGTCAAAGTTTGGTTTGTTACTTCAAGCTGTTTTTCATGGTGTCTCCCCTCCCCTCTCACCCTCCTACCTCCCTCCCCCAACCTGGTAAGTTATAGCAATGCCCCTCTATGCCCACGTGAGCAGTTTTCTCTTTTCCCAGACGTCAGCTCGGATTTCTCTCAAGTCAAACTTCATTTGTAATTTTGGGCCAAGTTCCATTGGAGGATGATGTTGCTCCTGCCTTTGTTTTTTCCCCTTGGGGGGAAGTGGACAGTTGAAGCATACATGTGTGGGATTTCCAGTCATGTCTGAAATGTTGTCCTGCATATGAGAGCCTCAGTGTAAGACTGACTTTGGTCTAAATAGTACTTTGGAAAGGGCCAGTCTCTTCACAACTAATTTCCTTATAAATACAGATAAGACTGTCATTGGGGAGTACTTAAAGGTTTTTTATTTGTTTGTTTTCCTATCTGATATTATAAATATAAATAACTGCTTTAGTTGAAACTTCAGTCCCTTTAAAAAAAAAGAATATATTTTTATTGATTTCAGAGAAGAAGGGAGAGGGAGAGAGGGACATCAATGATGAGAGGGAATCCCCTTGCATGCCCCATTTTGGGGACCAAACCTGTAATCCGGGCATCTGTCTTGACAGGGGATCAAATCGAACCATGATCTCCTGGTTCCTAGGTTCACACTCTACCACTAAGCTATACTGGCTGGGCAATCCTTGGTTCAAGTAGCTCACCTGTTACATTGTATCAATTATAGTATACTGTAATCAAATACACTAAATCTATAAATATAAATACACATATGTGTCTGTTTTATCTTATTTTATGAAAATCACCTTAGAGGGATGATATTGTCATACAGATGAGCAAACTACTTTTGTGAGAGATTTTGAACTATCCAACCTCAGATGGAAGTAGGAATTGAGCTGAGAAATGGCTCTGGGTCAGTCTGTTTTCTAATCTCAGATTCTCAATCCCTGTGTCAGACTGCACTTCTAGGATTGGAGACCACCCCACAATTTCACCTTCCAGGTGTGCGAGTGAGGGACCAGCTGGAAGGCAGTGTCTACCAGCCCAGTGTCCCTGTCACTTCAGGGTACCTCTTAGGGGCATGTTTTTTATTCTTCTTTTTGAGTAAACTTGAGAGAGCATTCTATCCAATTTTTATCTTAAAAATGTCTTCCAACTTAGCATTTTTAGAGATAATATGCTTGTATTTTATCATAATATTATGTACCTTTGAGATTTTTACCTGATCTGGTATTCTTTGTGATTTTAGGACTATGTGTTACCAAAAAGAGCCCAGCACTCTTGGGGTGAACAAAATTTCTACCTACCAGATGTATTCAAATGGCATCAGAATTTAAGAATTTTACACTTTATCTTTTGACAGTTTAAAATAGATTGTTTAAAATGCTGCAGTATGACTCAAGCAATAAACCAAACAAACCAGAAAAATGACAACATTGCATTTTAGGGAGAAACATATCCATTCTTTTGATGGTTTCTCCCCATAAAGGGAGCTCCAGGGTGGCTATTCCTGGAGGAACATAAATCATTGGGAACTTGTAGAAGGCATCACTGAGCATGCTCAGGCTGAATCCACCCTCATATACGGAGGTAGCTTCCTACCTGACAGAGATGGCATTCTGGAGTATCTCCACAGGGGTCCCTGTGGATAGAGCTGAAATCAATATTATTAGTTAATAGTTAATATCTAATAATTTATTTACGTGTATGACATAATCCAAATACAGGGTGGGGCAAAGTATATTTATAGTACATATGGAAACTAATACAATCTCTATATATAAAAGAGTAATATGCAAATTGATGGAATGAGTACACTGACCACCTTTTGGTCCCTCCCCCTGGCAGGCAGGCTCTGATCCCTCCATAGCGAACGGGGACCTGTGGGTAGGTGGCAGTAGCTGTGGGAAGCTGGAGAACATGACCCTGATCACAATCTAGGCCTAGGGACCATACCCATGCATGAATTTCGTGCGCCAGGCCTCTAGTAATTAATAAATAGTAATACAAGAATAAACACTTGTTTTCCATACTCACAGCTCTGAACTTACTTTTGCCCAATCACGTATATGTCTTATGTTGAAGATGAACAAATATTCTTACAATAAATTTTGAATGCCTTGCGTCTTGGACACTACATTGAAGTTATGGAAACAAATCTTTGATTTTAATATATTAAAGTTGTTTCTGAAACTATGTTGAGAATGTACAATTTTCTTTGGGTGTAGCTCAATAATTCTTAATGTAGGTTCTAAGTAAATTTAGTATATTCCATAAATTTAAAAATTTAAAACAAATACTTGGTGTTTAAATAATGGCTAATAACTTGGCATTGATATATCATCAAAGTTTTAGCCGTAAAACTTTGAAATATCCCAATTAATTTTCTTTGGTATTATTTTAATACAGTGTCCTCAGCAAAAATATTTCTAAGGTAATTACCATTTTATAAATAGTTATAATATAGTTAACATTATTAGATTTATATATGATCCTATAAATAATCTAAAAGAAGTTAAATAAACTTTTAATTTTATCTGATATGTAATTAAATCATTTTAATTGTGTGTTTTTTTCTAATTCAAATAGCAACAACTATCATTTATCCTTTCATCCGACCATCCACTCACACAACCACATGCACAGACTTACAAACTTGGAAGCAATCCAAATATAAAGCAACCCATTCTCTCAATGGCTAGGTAATTGTTCTAAAAATTTGTCAAATTTCCCCTTGCAGACACAGACACATCCACATCCCCATTGAATCTGACATTGTATTAACTCATAAACTGTTGTAAGAATTTTATCTCTATAATCTGAAAGTTTCACATCCAGGACAGTTATTAATCTATAACCTGTTTTAACCAGCTATTGTATGAATCAGATATTAATTTAAATATTTATATTTGTTAATAGTGTTCTTCACACTTTTGAGACAGGAACCCTGTTGAGAATCTGATACTAGCTGTGCACAAGCTTTCATGATCATTTACAGGAGGCTAATAGATTACTTAGAGCTTGTGCAAGGACCAACCATGTAGAGACTTGCTTTTATATTGTAAGCTACCCACTGGCATTGAAGGTGTGACAACAGTGCGAATGCCTCTAGAGACGCTGCACACCAGCAGACAGTAGAAATTATTATGAGGCACTGAAACTAGGGATTTGAGTTAGAAACTGTGGAGCATGATTATATCAGAGCTGATTCAGAGCTTTCTAGAAACCACACTAAAATGAGAACCCCTCCTTTTCCCCTCCAATGCCAAAAATGAGTTATGATACAAACTTTGGCCCTTTCTTTTTCTCTATTTCTGCTTTGCTAGCCCAGATTTGTCACTCCTTGTTGTTACTTATGCTGTTTTATGTTTCAAAACCAAATCCTTTTGTGATATCACGGGCTACTCAGCAATGGTGAGCAGGCCTTCCTTAAGACTGTCCATGCTCCTTGAATGTTTAGACTTTAGGGATAATTATGTACCTCACTAGAAGAATAAAAATCACTACGAAATTACCTATTTCATCTTTTCATTAACACTCTCTGTATTTAATGCCAAATGATTGTTTCTGGATTGGCTTACATCACTGAAACTTTAGAAACTAGGTGATTTCCCCCCATTTATTTCAGAGTAATACTCTTCAACCTAATGCAATAAGCTAAGCATTCCAGTCTTGTTGCATTGTTATTTCTGCATTTGTTTTTGCAGGTATGGTTGGCATCAGAAATTCTGACTTTTGATCTGAAGATAAATTTAGATGCAAAATTAGGTGGTGCTAAGCCTCTTTTTTAATAAAGTTAACCTCTTATTTTGTCTTGTCAATAATAAGTATCGCCCTAAGGTATCGATAGTATATATGCATGGTGTGGCCAGGCTGCCTTTCCTGTGTGTAACTGCACAGCTGTGGGAAGAGGAACATTAGAAGTGGGTGTCAGATTAACAGATGCTGTTATACTGATATACTAACTATTGCTGCTTGTTATTTTTCAAGGAAGACAATGTGTAATGCAGGTGTATTCCTAAGAATAAATGTCCATCTATGGCTATTTATACATATCAAGTATTTATTGATTATCTACCATGTACAAGTCTCCCTTTCATAAATAACCCTGTATTTATTCAATTCACAGTGTGTATATGTGTCCAGCTCACTGTAGGCTTTATGATAAGAAGGTCACTTGCAAGAATTTAGAAGTACATAGTTACAGAGCACCTATCCTATATAATAAAAGAGTAATATGCAAATTAACCATCACGCTACTACACCCACCAACCACACCCACCAGCCAATCAGAGTGAGCAGGAGGGAGGCTTGGGTTTCCCAGGCAATGGAAGAAGACAAGCTTTCTGCCTGCCATAATCAGCCTAAACTTCCACTCAAGGCTACAAAGTTTCAATTATATCGATAGAAGGTAAACAAATCCAAACAGAAATGGCTGCTGGCCACAGAGGAAGCAGGAGGCTTGGCTTTGCTCCAGGCTACAAAGTTTCAATTGTAGAAAATAAATATATCCCAGATACCAGGGCCTCTGCTTGGGTCGCCAGGGCGCGTGGCTGGCCTGCAAACCATCACAGGCCCCTCGCCCAGGCCATCCCAAGCATCCCACCCTGATCCGGGACATGCTTCAGGGCAAACCAGCTGGCTCCCATCCTGATTCTGCCACTTCTAAGCTTTGTGATTCAGCAGTTACTAATTCTCTTTAAGCCTTAGTTTTATTAACTGTTCAGTAAGGTAATCCGTAGTATTTGCCTCAGTGGGCTGCCTAACATATTGTAATATAAGAACTTAACATTTTTAAATGGAAAAGCAAGACCTTGGTTTATTGTATGTTTGGAAATATGAATGGAAAACTCATTGGAGAGCAAGATTCTAATCATAGTTATACCTCTATGTAACCTTGAATAGGTTGCACTCGCTCTTCCTCTCCTCCTACTTGTCTTGCTCTTACTTCTCTCCCTCTTTTTTCTCCTTCTCTTTCTAAATTATAAAATGAAACTGTAGATTACATGCTTTCTAATTCTACTCCACTTAGAAGTCTATAATTGTATTTTACAAATGAATACCAAATTAAAAAACAAACAAAACTTGATCAATGGAACTTGACTAGTTGAAATGCCTCCAAAACTTTTGTGAATGTCAAAAGTGGGCTCCTTTGAAAGACCCAGTGCTTAGAAGGCTTGCCATTTATGGGCAATCTAGAAAACACTTTTTGACTGAAGTTCATCTCTTACGATGCTCCTAGTTCCAGTGTTTGGTGACCCAAGTAATTAAAAGAGCCTGCTGCTCTAGGAAACTGTGTGCAAAGAGAGTATCAAATAGAGGGGAAGGAAAGCAGGGCAGTGGGAGTTTTGGAGAGATGTAGCAAGTGGTAATGTAAAACTGAGTGGAAAAAACTCTCCAGAGGCCAGAGAAAATTATTGAAAGGAAAACATTAGGAAACTAAGTTTATCTCAGGGATTTATTCCAAAAATCAAATTCCAGAGGAGATCCATTCCACAATGCTTTCTCAGTCCATATTTATGTTGTAGTGTGGTGATCATTACTACTCAAAATGAGAAATTATAAATATCCCTGATAATCAGGGAAAAATAGCATGAATTTATTGTTCCATGACGCACATTATATTTTTTTAAAAAGGAATTTTAGGAGAAATGATCCCTCTCATTAACTTGAAAATATTTATTATGAAACTTCTAATTTCTTGAGCAGTCTTATTGAAGTTTTATCATCTAGTAAATAAAACATATAGAAAATTTCATAATTAACTAGCTATTTTAGTGGGGATTTTTTTAAAAGCAGGATAAAAATTAGTAAGCCACAAAACTGATGGTGTTTTTTCCATCATCCTCTTGAGTTTTTTATTAAAGTTTACTAATCTTATAAGTAATTTTTTAAAATTATCAAATTCCTTAAAACTGATGAAACGGTAGAAAAATGAATGAAATTAGGTTTATTCATACACATCTGGCATAAATTATAATCTCTCCAGAGTAAATGCACACTTAACTATATAGAAGAAGAAAAATAATAGATAAGACCCAATTTTATTTATTTAAAAATATATTTAAATAAGTAAAATTTCTGCTGAGATTAAAAGTGAAATTGTGACTTCTGATTTACTCATGTACTGTTACTTTTATAATCATCACAATATGACTCCTATATACATGAGTGGATTTATTATATTAAACTAGTAAACATTTAAATATCTGTTTATAATATTTGTTTCTTACATTTTTTACATAATGAGATGTATTTTTGACAATTATATAAATTCATTTACTATATTAACAATTTTAGTAATACCTAAATAAATGCCATATTCATGAACTTAACTAAAACTTGGTTATTTGGAATAAAGAGTGCATTTGGAACTAAAAAATAACATACCTTTAAAAAATTTAATAGCAGAGATAGTGAAATATCTTTAAGCAAATCTAAATTCTACTTGTAATAACTTTCATAAAAACATTATATTTGTTACTTTTAAGGCAAATGAAGGGTATCAGCATCTTTGACTAATGATATTTATTTACTATTTATTTTCAATTGTTTTTCCCCCCTCATAATCTCACTAGTAAAATTTTTCTATGAAAGAGACAAAGGTAATGTTTTTAGAGATAAATATTTTTATTATATACAAGTTAAAGTTTTATCTGAGATTGTGAAATTATAGATTTTAAATTATGAATTTTTATGTTAGAACAATGTAGTTTTAATATTTTAAGTATCATTGAAGAAGAGGGTAAGAGTCAACCAATTTGGGAAATACATTTAGTTTTCAAGCACGATAATTAAATCATTTATAACTTTTAGAGACAAGTCCAAATACATGAAACTTTACAGTTTACTTATGTTTTTATTCTAATATAGTATGAAACTTTAAGACATTTTATGTGAATTATCTAGTAAAAGGAAACAAAATTCACAAAACGGAAGTTCTCAATGTGTGCGCACATGGATTGAAACCCTAATCCTAAGCATAGTGTTGTATTTGGTACACTTCATTACTACTTGAAATTTATGGCACTGAATTCCTGTTTCTAAAGTTTATCTAACTGCTAGCTGAAATGTATGAAAGATACCTCTGTTGAACAATAGCTACAATTCCCACTGGATTTTTCTTTTCACTGAAAGACTGAAGTTCAGAGAGAAGTCAGAAAGATCTAGCTTACATGCTAACCCATGATTTATTATTCTGGATTTATTACTCTGTGAAATGTGTGTGTGTGTGTGGGAGACTTCTCTAGATGGTGTCACTGACTGTTTTGTTTCCAAAGTATTAGTGATAAGAAAAAGATTACATTAACTCAAATTTCTAAAAGAAAAACATACTTGAAAAGAAACTAACAAGTTTTTCTTTATACTATAACTTTATAGTAAAAGAGTATTTGAAATGCTTTGTTAATACATTCTAAATATTTTACATGAGCTTTAGCCCAACTCACAGCTATCTTAGGTCATGTCTACAGTACATTAAAAATTAGGATCTTAAAAGATATGACCGTTATCTTTTAGATGTGTTCAGAATTAACTTGGCATTTACAAATATATTTTAAAGAAAATAGTGAAGAAGGATATTTAAAAACTTCTCACAAGAGGGAAATTTCTGAGGCTGAACAGTCTAATAACTTTTACAATTAACTAGTTAATTGATGTTTTCTTTAAACATTTGATACTCAGAGATATGTTAGGAGGTATTGCCTCCTCTAAAATCTTTTTTAAAGTAGCTGAGTGCTTAAAAACTATATATTTTAAAAAAAACTTTTATTTTCATTCTATGTTAGGCAATAATTGGTAGGTAATTTTTAATGGAAAGGATGCATAGAGGAGCTACACACATAGGTACAGGCACACATGCTACTTTTAACAAATCTAATATATTCAATACAAGTCTAGAATTATAATTATCAAGCCGTCTTGTAATAAAATAGATTGATGACTACAGGATATTTGAAACTCCCTTTAGATGATGGTGATACTAGGAAATGAACAGATTCTATTCCAATTTCAGTAATTCCTGGTACATAGGGGAACTAAGAGTCAAACCAGTTCAAATAAATGTTAGAATTATGGGGCATTCAATAATTGGATTGTAAAATATTATCAATTATGAAGTCAGAAGAGATTTGAGAAATATTCATTTTTCATTTTAAAAGCTCTTCATGACTGAAAAATTTTCTACAGAGTAACAAAGGAGGAAAAAATATGCACTACCGTTTTTGGTGGAAAAATGAAATTGTCCCTAATTTTGCTTTAGTTTTCAATTAAGAACTAGACTAGGGGGAAATGTATATGACTTGAAAAAATAGCTTAGCATCATTGGCAGCCACAGTGAAGGCTATTTGCTTATACTTGTTGGCTGATCACTATAAACATCATATACATAAGGAAAATCTGAGCAAAAGTTTTGTTTGTAAATACAAAATTAAACACTATATTAAACCTCTGCTCTTTTGGTGAGAAATCTTTTTCACATCATGATCAACTGTGTCTAAATTCAAAAATAGTCTTCCTGGTTTACATGTCAGTTAAATACATGTAATTTTAGTGGGTGTTTTTGACATGAAAAAGGGAAGGAAAGAGAATATCACAAATATTACCCCCTCCCCCACCCCAAGCATGTTCTGAATATAACCCTCTAAGATGATGTATTTCATGTTTCATGTGAATTTATGATCAAATAATTCTATCAACTAGAAATGCATTTTCCCAGTAGCAACATGGCTAATAGTTTAAGCTAAAGCAAAAAGAATCAAAAAGTTATCTTATTACGATTCAAGTGACTGTTTAAAAAATCAAACTTGTAACTACTAGTCAGACTAAAAATTGTGGCAAAACTGGCTTATTATCTTAATCCATTAAATTAATTTGTTGTTTGTCTTAGATTTATGTTGAGATGACAAAGAATGTAAAATTGTTTCCTAATATTGCTAACATCCCTGTAGGTTCTGGGGGAAAGTATCGTGGTGTCTCCAGGGCTGGGTCAGGATAGTGGGCTGCCTGTAGGAAGGCTGCTAAAACTGTTTCCCATGAGATCTCAATGAAGGCTACTCCTTGCCTTTGTGAATTGGTGTAACCCTCCACCTTGAAGGCTCAGAAGTTTGATCTGAACCCACTGTAAAAATGTAGCCATCTTTTAAAGATAGATTTATCCAAGCTAATATTTGTTAGTTTGTTTATTCACTTGTTCATTCGCTCACTCATTCATTCATTCTCATGGCCAAGGCCAATAATTATACTAGGTTTTGGAGATACAGTGGAAAATAAGACAGTCCCCATGCTCACAGACTTCACAGTATAAGAGGGAAGAAAAGTATTAAATAAGGAATTGAAAGTTTACTTCCAGGTAAAGGGAAGTACAGAAATCTCACAGTTAGAACTCACATTCAGGTCTTTTAACGGCCAGCATCTACTCTGATTGGTCAGGGTTCAGGTCCTAATTGTTATGGGTTATTAAATATTTTAAGTATTACCCCTGTTTCCATCATTGATATGGCAATATCACTCTACTTAAGAAACCCACTTTTAATGAACCAATTTGTTGATATATAGTGAGTGATATATATCAGAGTAACTAGAAAAGTAGATAATCCACTTACTCAGGAAACTAAACAATGATCTGAGCATGAATTGGAAGATTGGGATGAATCCAGTTTTAACCCTATCAACCCAAATGAGGTTTGTGTATCAGATTCATGAGATGTTTGATCTTATTGGTGGCAGGAGGACACTGGACTATTTTCTAGAAAATTTCCCCCCAGAACAGTCCTTAGATAAGTACTACAATTGAGCTCTTACATTTTTATTTTATCGTATTAAAAGTATTTCTAAGTAACAGTCAGGTCTCACTCAGAAATAGTGTCTTTTTCTAAGATGACTATGTCTGTTGGTATCAAGGCAAAATAGTTAAAATTTAACACTTTATAAAACAAACTGATTTCTAAATTACCAGGGAACATTCTTCCTAAGTCCCAAGTACTGACAAGAGTTTGTATTTAAATAAAATAGCTAAATATTCTCCTGGAATCTTATGTTAGCTTTTTTTTTCTTTCTTTTTTAATATTCTGAGCCAAATTACCATGTTTTTTCTGGCCAACAGGTTTAAAATCTAAACATAAAGGTTTATTTTTCATAAATATGTTTTGAATTTGACCTTCACAGGGAACATTTTAAGTGTCATAATCAACAAGGTTTCAGGTACCTCTTTACAGAGAACTACTGTGATTATGTTTTTGTGGTTGGATTTTTCTGAGCCCATTAGCTACATGGTAATGGAGTGGTGGAATTAAGGTTTTGAGAACGATCACACCACCCGCTTACCAGAAATTCAATAAAAAACAAAGATGACTGATAGGTTTATGTTCTAGTACAGTATATTTTTAAAATGGTGTTTGTTAAACCCTCTAGAGGATACATCAAAGGGATGATGAAACTTCAGCTTTCATCATCCAAGCCTTTTTATAATTAGACTCTACATCAAATGTTATAAGATCAAATGGAAAAGGCAAATTTAGATATAGACATGAGATAGGTTATTTTTTCCAGCAGGAACAATGTGTATCTTTGACTTGGTAAAAATAGGATAGTATTACTAATTCCTTATTTAAAAGTACCCCTCTTCTGTTTATTCCTAACATCATTTGAAAGCATCTGCTACTTGAGTGTGAATACAAAATACACACTTCAATAAATTCATAAGACATGAACAAAAAAATACTTAATCATGAAATTTTCTTATGAGATATTGAGTTCATAGACACAAAATAACTAGTTACCTAAAATTTACTTTCAGTCTGATTGGTAATATAGGTAATTTTACTTATCAAAATATACTTTGATTAGTACACTACAATGAATTATTTAACTAATTTCCACTTGGCTAGATTAGTCTGGAGAGTTCTGCATTCCACATTTGTTAAGAAAAACATTGTAATCTTTAAACCTTGGGTCTGTGAATTGATTAGGAGTTGATGAAATAAAATTATTGATCTTTTTCATTGCAGGTAATTTTTTTCTTGGCTTAAAGAGAGTACTAAAATAGGGAACTTAAAGCTGAGATATTAAATAGTAACTCAACATACTTAGTTTGTGATGTTAAGTATTTTTCTACTCTTTCACTTCAGTTCGAATGGAGTATTCTTTACTGAACATCTTTAATGCCTATTGTTTCATCAAGCATAAGACAATGAAATGACCAGATGTTGTAAGTAGAGTTCCTATGACTCAAATTATAAGACCGAGATTAGCATGTAGGACATTTATCAGGGAGTTATCCTTATTCAACACCTGTGGGAAAGTGAAGGAAGAATAGAGTAGAGGGAGAAGTTGGCTTCGACACAGTCACTGTAATCACTTTAGCCGATACCACAGGCAGCTGTGGAGCTGGGATGTTTTTCACTTCTAGGTTAGGGAGAGAGTTGGGAACTATACCCCTATTTTGATCAGCCACTAAATAGGGGCTACCCCAGGAAGGGGGCATGACTTTGAGTGAGGTGTCTCCAAATCAGCTTTAAGCCATCTCCTGAGGGAGACTCAGCTGTGAGCTGTCAGTGTCTAACCTCAGCTGAGAGAATGAGTACAGTGCTGAAGGGCATCTGACCATTGAGCTCCACCGTGTCCTGTCTCAGAAGCTCTACTCAGCTCCTATAGACTCATGCCTATAGCATCTTTTATGGAGTCAACCCATCTCAAACTTGGTCTTCCTCTTTTACTGCAGTCTTCTCTTTTTTCCAGCATTATAGTATTTTATAAGAACCCTGCCTTCTCATAATGTGCCCATAGTAGGACAACATCAGTTTTATTATTTTGGCCTCCAGTGATGTTTCAGACTATATTTGTCTAGGACCCACTTGATCATTTTTCTAGTGGTTCGGGCTGTCCATACAGCTCTCCTCCTATACCATATTTCAAATAAATCAATATTTTCCTATCAATCTTCTTTACTACATAACTTTCATATCCATACATAGTAATTTGGAATACTAGAGTGTAGATGATCTTAGCCTTGATCTGTAATAACAACTCTTGGTGATCTTTCCTAGTTCTTCCATTACTCTACTTTTGAGTCTCAGCCTACTCTTGATTTCATGGCTGTAGTCTTTGTTTGAATTGATGATTAACCCAAATTAGACCACCAGTAATCAAATGACTATATTCTTTTCAGCATTGTATAAGGCACTTCATATAGTGTTTCCTTATTCCATGTACTAACCACACACACAAAAAGGAACATAGGTTTAAATAAATTGAATACTTGCCCAAGTTCACACACAAATGGCAAATATCCCTGCCTCTAAAGCTCATGATTTTTTATGTTGCTTCTTCTTACAGTAAGAAAGATGGTGGAGTGGACTATATAAACTCTGATTCTTTAAAATATTTTGATCCCAGAGAAAATGTGAAGATTAAATTAATTGTCACAATTAATACTGTGACCATCTATATATACTATTACCACCATTAGAAATAGATTTAGCTTGTAATTATTGAATTACAAGCTAAATGAAGTTATATGTAACCCCTAACTGTCAGAAGTATATAGATTAGATTACACAAGCAAAGCAATGCATTAAAATTATATATTGAAATCTTAGTTTTCTCATCAATATAGTAGTAATAGCACTATATTTTTGTGAGTTTGATATAAGATTTTAATTTAACTATATATGACTTGAGACACCTTAGGCTCTCTAAAATTTATTTGCTATGCTTAAATTTAGTTTAAGCAGGCACATTGAGAATATTTGCATTTACCATAGTTGAGAAACAGAAACATTTATCATTTTTATTTTAATTCACGTTGTTCTCTGGGGCACATATGTCATTTGGTATCTCAGGCATATTAGTTGGTATCTCTGGGGCTTAGATCCAACATCTGTAAAGATGAGGGGCATGAAGCGAGTGAACTAAAAAGTTTCTATAAACAGTAATATCCTATTTAATGTTATTTATGACAGAGATCCAAGTGCTTCAAGATGAAACAATGCATAAAGTCAAAGACTGGTCTTAAGTATAAGGACCCTTCCAAATCAGGAGATTTTATTGCACTTCTACTGTGGCTTCTAGTTTTCCTGAAACCAAGTATTTATAATACATGCCTTATACATAGTATGTGCTGAGTGAGTAGAGATTGATTAGAGTGACACAAATATATTATATGAAATCAAACGTACTAGATGTACCATTTAATGCAGATTTTGTAATAAAAAAACTATTAATTTCAAGAGAAACATCAAAAGTGCTTTATTCAAAGTAATGTCTATTACTAGCTACACATTTCCCCATCTTTCAGGTAATTTGTGGATACCGTCCCAATAGAACTTTTCTTGTTTTGAGGCAAACCATTCGGAGACCCAATTTTCCATTTCTTTGTATGTTTTGAAGTGCTGCTCAGAAAGTGCGTGTGTCATCGATCAGAACAAGTGGTAATCTGAAGGAGCAAGGTCTGGTGAAAAGGCAAGATCTTTTTTTTTTTTTTTTAAATATATTTTATTGATTTTGTACAGAGAGGAAGTGAGAGAGATAGAGAGTTAGAAACATCGATGAGAGAGAGTCATCGATCAGCTGCCTCTTGCACACCCCCTACTGGGGATATGCCCGCAACCAAGGTACATGCCCTTGATCGGAATCGAACCCGGGTCCCTTCAGTCCCCAAGCCAACGCTCTATCCACTGAGCCAAACCGGTCTAGGCAAGGCAAGATCTTTTAACATGTCTTTAACTGGTTTTGAAGTGTGTGATGGTGGGTCATCAGAAGCAAAATTACTTTGCCGTGTCTTCTGGAACATTCTGGTCCTTTTATTATTAAAGTGCGGTACAAATTGATTATTTGTTGTCAGGAGCAATCAATATTAATGGTTTCACCTGGTTTTAGAAGCTCATAATATACCATGCCTTTCTGATCCCACCAAATATAGAACATTGTCTTCTTTCCAAAGCAATATGGCCTTGCAGTCTATGTCGATGGTTGACCTGGATCAACCCATGATTTTGTGCATTTGGGATTCTCAAAATGAATCCACTTTATATTGCCAGTCACAATTTGATGCAAAAAAGACTTTCTTTCATTGAAGCAACATTTTACAGATGACTTTTCGATTTTCCATTTGTCTTTTTTCAGTTGATGTGGCCCCCATTTTCCTTCTTTTAAAATCTTTCCCATTGCTCATATATGATTGGAAAAAGAGTAACATTTAATCTTTCTGCAAGTTGTTTTTGAGTTTGAAATGCATCTTCATCAAATAAAGCTTATAATTGTTGGTCTAAAACTTTTTCAGTTGACCTAGACATTCTTTGTCTTTCACATCGAAATCATCACTTTTAAAGTGTTTTAACCAGCGTTCACAAGTATCTTGTGATGGAGCATGTTCACCATAAGCTTCCCAAAGTATTCAACAGCACTTTTCTTCACAATAAAGTAATGAATTATAACTTCCAGCAAATGCTCTTTTTTTTTTTGGCACAAATTTTGACATTTTTAAGTATAAAAATATCTATGATGTTAACACCTTCAGCTAATTTGACATATGAAGTTTCAAAGCTTTTGTCAGTACAACAAAATAGCATACATATCAAATTGCATATGTATCAACATATGTGTAGCTACATCTATTGAAAAATATCCACATTATTAATCAGTACACCTAGTAATCTCAGTTTAGAATGGAATTCAGTTCAACTTTTATAATTAGGAAGAAACAAACAACTTGATGTACTTCTACCATGTAAAAATCCTGATTACTTAAAAATATTATCTTTATAAAATATTATCTTTATATATATAAATTATTATCTTTATATATATTTAAAATATATGTAAAATTATATATGTCAATGTTATATACATTTTGAAGTTCATGCATGTGTATATATATTTGTCATTTTTCCTGGATTTCTGTGTATTTGAGTGGTGAATCTTTGCCATGTGTAACAGTGGACACTGGACATTTAGAAGTGAGTCAAGTAGCCAATGCTGCCTAATCTCAGGGACATTGTCTGTATATACATCTTATGTACCCAGAAGGCACACACATTATGTATATATACATGTGGAACCCTTTTTTTTATTCTTTACTTTTTTTTTTTTTTTTTTTAGCCTGGCCCATCATATGAGTTTTGGGTTTTAATTGAGAAAAAGTTTCTGGCAAGGAAAGCAAGGAAATAAAATTAGGTGAAGAGTGCCAAGGAAAATAGTCTTAAATTTCAGAGGGTATACCCAAGATTTTCAGGTCTCCACCCCCAACACCACCAAAATAAAGAGAAAAAAGAACAAAACACCACCCAGACCTTTTTCTATGTGGGAAGAAGGAAGTCTGTAACTTTGTGTACTGACATTACACAATGTCAAAATATGAACTCAAGATAAGTGGGTCATCTTAGAGATATCTGTACTTTTTCCCTCTCTACTTCCATTTTTATTGGACATATCCCAAAGAATCAAAGAGGAAGCAGACAGCAAAGGGGTCCCACCCAAGCTATCTCTAAAATGTGTTTTATTTTACTCTTCTGAGTATCTTATCATCAGTTATTAAAGGAGGCCCGAGAGGAGAATGAGATAGTTTAATCTACCATCATCCTATTGCAATTATATCTAACAATGATTTAATCACAACTCATATCCAAGATTCTTAGTGTGGAATGTTTCCTTCCACCTTCCCCCCAAATCCTGGGTCCAATCAACTGAACATTGGCATCATCTTTTCTTTAAAAAAAAAAAAAAATTAATTCACTAAAGGCAGCGGAAAGGTCAGCATGTTATTATTACTTGGATTTATACCAATTTGGAGGATAATTTGATATACTTTTTTCATTAAAATTTCACTAACTTTAAAATTTTCCTTTATTACTGGTTTTGATACGCTAACACCGTGGTCGGCAAACTGCAGCTCAGGAGCCACATGCGGCTCTTTGGCCCCTTGAGTGTGGCTCTTCCACAAAATACCACGGCCTGGGCGAGTCTATTTTGAAGAAGTGGCGTTAGAAGAAGATTAAGTTTAAAAAATTTGGCTCTCAAAAGGAATTTCAGTCGTTGTACTGTTGATATTTGGCTCTGTTGACTAATGAGTTTGCCGACCACTGCATTAACATATGGGATTTTCTAAGGAAAGCCCTTTCTTTACATTTCTGAAAAGAGTGTAACACCAGAGGTAATAGGCATCATTGCACATGGCTTCTACATCACTTGAAGTCATGTAAAAAAAAAGAAAAAAAGAAAGTCAAACTGTGAATTGAAAGGCCGTACCTAAAAATGATGTCATGAAGCAAATTGATAGAACGAGTGAGGGTATAGTGCTGCCTTTGTCTCCTGCCTCAGCAGCCCCAATCTAATTGTTGAATAATGTGCTTGAGAGGACAGTGGTGTCTTTCACTGAAGGGCTGTGCAGAAAGTTCCAGCCAGCCAATGTGCTATTTCCAGTCAAGTGTATGGGGGGTTTACATGCTGAGAGCAGCTGTAAAGATGTTGGCATTGGAGCGGCTCCGAAGCCAGTTCAAATGGAAACCTAGATTTGTGCATTAAAGAGCTGCTGTGAACTATAGGTGTTTAATTTTCAGTTCTCCTGTGAACCAACGTTTAAGTATAGTAAACAGAAATAACAAGAGAGGGACTCCTGTAAGGTCTGCCTTTCTCCACGTTTGTGACAGGGTAGCCTTCGCTGTGTCCAAGCTAGTAATGACCAGACAGGATCCTCACTTTGTCAGCTATACATCAAGTCTCACAGTCACTTAGAACATCCTCTTTTATGTTCTGGCCAAGAGCTTCGGACTGTTTTAAGTTCAGTGTTATACATATATTCCTGTGTTGTTTTTTGTCATAAATATATTTCTTACTATGTTTGTTATTATAAGACAGAGAGAAAGGAATGTCATCTGCATTGCCTGCTTTTGAATCATGACTTTGTTTCATAGAAATTTGTAAAACATCATGAACTAATATCCATAAGAAGGTGTATTACAGAAAAAAATACCTTGGTGACTTAAAAAAAACCTATTCCTTTCAGGCAAAATTATATACTTACATTAACTAGTAACATCATTTTATAAGCAAATACTAACTTCTATTACAATTTGATTAACGTTTTTGCCTGTTTTGCATAGGGAGGCTAGCGGCAGTCCTTGCATCATTGGCTGGGTCCTTCAGAACAATGCCTGAGGTCTTTCTCATCCTAAAAACTGAAAGGCCCCTGGTTATATTGGAAGGAGGAGAAAATCATTTTGATTTCCCTGAGTAGAGATTCAATTCAAATTATCTTAGCAAATAGCATTCAAAGAACCCCAAAACTTAAAGTTTCTCATCTTTTCTTAGTTGAGATTTGAGGCCAAAATATTATATAGTCTTCTCATCATTAACCCTTCCCTGGGAAAATGATGTATGTGTGTCTAAAGCTCTGTATTCATATTGCCATTGTTTGAAAGTTCTCTTCCAGTTTTCCTTAAGATGGATCTCCTTATGTGATTTCAGTATGCCTATTCATTAGTGTTATTTTGATGAAGATTGGGGTGACTAAACTATGCCTTATATAGCTTGTATTGTGCCAGGAAAGATTGACACCTATTATTATTCCAAAATAGCTTCTTAGGTAATAATCTACAAAACTTCCCTACTTTCTGTTCTCACTGGGATCATGAAAAGAATCTGTATGTTAAAATAACATTTCTCTTTCTCCCAGAGCACAGAAACTAGTTTATAGGAATTTCTAATGATCATTCAGCTCCCAACAGTGAGGAAGCAGATGGAGGCAACCTCCAGCGACAGTGAGGTTTGACCCAGCTCAGACCTCTGGGACCCTGACAAACTCCTCTCCCCAGGTCTGCACTTTCACCGTTTGTTCCGTAGACCACCCAGCCCACCGCCTTTCAGGGGCTTGGCCTTCTTGCAGGCTTGCCTGCTGGTGTGACTTTATGCTCCCACCTATAACAAGTCACTCTCCCATTTTTGTGAACTTTAAAAATAGAACGGGCTGAAAGAAGAGAGTAAGCCAGGCAATTTTTATAGTAATCTGGAAACTTATAATTATAAAGTTTGGTGAACTTTGTGAACTTTTTAAAATGTGTTTTTGCTGCAGACTTGTGATTGATGTGGAGGATCCTGGGGCAGAGGTGAAGCAGGTTAAATGTGGAGATGCCGATTGAGCTGGCCGGATGTGCACAGCCTGCCAGCGGCTCCACAGGGTTAGCACCTACATCACCTCATTCCCAACCCAGGGCAATTTGAAATTAGATAAACATTTGGCCACGGTGAGCCAAGCCAGAATTCAACCTTGCTTCTCAATAGGTGTGTTAACTTTATAAAAGCCAATTTATTATTATTATTATTATTATTATTATTATTATTATTTTTTTTTTTTTTTGTAAAGTAAGCTGGTAGGCATCAAGAACACTGAAGCAGCTCCATTAGGTGGAAAGGAGGCAATTTCCCCCCCTAATGTAACCACACACTAAATCTTCAGAATCTGTCACAGGTTGTTCTATAATTCTAAGCCAGCAGTATTCAAAATAGCACAATCAAGACTGTTAGTAAGATGTGGAAATTTTCTTGAGGAGTCGGAATATAGCCCAGAAGCCAGGATGTTTGCTGACCATTAGCTCTAATTTCATGCAATCTGTATTGGCTGACTGGTGGCCCCAAAGTGGACAAGTGAACACAAACAGGCCGAGATTCATGACTCCTCAGAAAGACCCTCTTGTCTCACAATCTTGTGAGCCATACGTCGGCACACTTTTTTTTCCTTGGGAAAGCGTCATATGTCTTTATGACTCTCCTGGAAGCTTCTTTCTAGAAAAGGGAACAATGGAAGCTCCTGTGTGTAAGGACCTGATTCTATCACCCACACTAGGGTTTTAGAACCAAACAGACTTTTCTTTTAGATGTGGAAACCAAGGCCTCAATGCCTTGGGACAAGCTCAGAGGCATATGGTTGGTTGATGGAAGAGCCAAGACCAAAACCCACTGGGATCCACTTGTAATGCAGCCAGATAGTCACAAAAACACGGCTCTTTCAAGAGGAAGGCAATTGACTCTGCTCTCATCTGGCACAAACTAATTACTAAGTGCAATGCAGAATTACTGTTGTTATTATTTTTATTTCACTCCCTCTATTCATGTTGTGAACAATGTATTTTATATGTTTTTGTGGCTTATATTCAAATTTTAGAGGAAATACCAGAAAGGCATACTTTTAGATCTGGAAAAGATCTTGAGTGGGTGTCTGGTTCAGCTTTATAAGCACCCTGTCCTTGCCACAATGACTCTTTTTGCAATAGTAACAAATATATTCTTTACAAGTTGGATTATGTGACTTAGAAAGGAGTTAGTATAGAAGAAATCTTTTTAAAGTTCAGTTTCAGAGTTTGTTGAAAAAACTTAAGACAATCTCTCTCTTTCATACAGTAATATATTATAGTAGAGATCTATGTGCAAACATGTACATGTTTTAACATATGATTTTAACATTATGTAAATATTTTGAAAAGTGAAGTAATTCTAGCAATGAATTAACTTAAGGCAACTGGACAACATATTTTAACAAAGCTGTTTATGTATATTATGAAAAGTTTTATTGAGAAAATATTTTTATTTTTTAAAACCTATATTATGGCAATTTTACATCAGTCCTTATTACTAAGATGTTAACATTAAAAAAAAAAGCATTCCTTAAAGGGACAAAATTATGCCAGTTGCATCTATAATTTTCTGTACTCCAAACCTTGACTATTTAAACTGCTTCCATTTCTGTGTACAAACCTGAGTGGGTTTTTATTACCCTCAAATTAAAGGCTTATTTGGAAAATTTGAGCTAAGTTGCACACTTATCCTGCTACTGCCATCTTCTTTCCACTATATTCTCCCAACCTATTGGGAGGGCAACTTTTTAAAACCAAAACTTGTTCTAGCTATTAATTTCAGGTTCTTCACCTGTACCACATAACATGGAATAAATTGAAAGCAATAACCTTGACTGACTTTTCTAATTTGTTTTACTCATACCTCCCCTCCTCACCCTCTGGTAACCATAGGTGAAGACAACTAAAAGAAAACTGAAAGTGAATGAAAGTAGGGGCCCGGAAAATTGAATGAGTGAGTGAATGAGTGAATGAATGAACAAACTGAAATGTGGTTGAGATGCTCTGCTATTAAATAATAATCATAATCACGACACTTAAACTAATATTTTAAAATATATTTTTATCGTTGATAGTATAGATATCTCCGATTCCTCCCCCAAAAATTAATATTTTTTTAGCTTCTTACCATAAGCCAAGTACTGCCTAGTACTTTATATTGATAGCACATGTGCTCAAAAAGTTAGCAATGCACTATTTAGCCAGTAATTACATCATTACCTTCATGGGTATTAGAACTATAATTAGTTTTTACTAGGCTAAGACATTCTTCTCTTATGTTGGTAATATTTAACAATATTTTCCTGGTTAATGCCAACTAAAAACAAGTTTTATCCTGCAATGTTGCCTAGATGATCCATATAGAAAGATTTTCTGTGAAATTCTCCAGTGGCATGAACACTAGGTGAGTGTTTTTTATAGTTTCCTCGTGTTTATTTTTAGGGTGATAAAACATATAAGATTAAAGTAAGATAGATCTTCGATCAAATCTAGGTTGATCACTTTGCTGATTTTATGTTTTTACCAACAACAGTTAGGCTTTGCTTCAGTGAGTCCTTGTATTAATAGATTAATCTTCCCACTCCTGTGACAGCTATTCACTTTCCACAAACAAGTTATCCTGGTGCCTTGCTGTATTTTGTCTTTCTTGTAATCTTTGAAGTCCTTTGAGTTAGGCAGCAGTGATCCCTACAAGAGTCTTTGTTCACTGGTAGTTTTGTGCTGTTTATGTATAAAAGGATGAGATTTATAAAAATATCTGTGCTAAACACAAATTTGAATGTTTTGCTTTTCCATATTTAACACCTTTTTACTTTCACTATTGCTCTTATTATGTTTTCATTTTTTTAGCATACTTTGCAAAATCCTGCAAGGACCTCATTTTTATCTCTTATTTTCCCCCCACTTTGCCCACTATGCTTCAGCTAAATTGAACTCTTTACGTTGTTTAAACAATCCATGATCTCTCTCACCTGCCCAGAACACTCACATTTTTATCCTCTGCCTTCTCTTTTAATAGCTTACTTTTATGCTGCAGTTTTAGTCCCCAGTTTTTTTTCTCATTTGTTTGAAATGGTACTATTTCTATGGAATCTAAACCTATATTATCACACTCATCTATGTGTCGTATCCAGCAACTTTCACATTGTATTATCACTATTTATATATCTGTATTTGCACTAACCTATACATTCCTTCAAGTCAGATATGTATTATATCTAGTCCATGACTATATTCCCAACACACATTACAGTGTCAGGTACAAAGATGCTTAATAAGCATCGTGTTTCCCCGAAAATAAGACATCCTCCGAAAATAAGACCTACTTACAAGTTTCCTTTTGAGTGAAATATAAGGCATCCCCCCCAAAATAAGGCTCTGTCTCAGAATGAAAATTAATTTACCATAAACTGATCGCTAAGGCCGCCCGACTGGCGTCTAGCAACCATTGATGTTATGCGGAGTCCTGACGTCACTGCTGTGTGGAGGTGGAGCGGAAGTCAGAGTGAGCAGTGAGCGGGGGGTGGGAGAGAGGAGGAAACATGAAGACATATTTCTTCACGAAAGAAAAATAGATCAGATAATGATTCCCGCAGGAATGACGGCCTGTCTCCAGACTCTTGACATTGCAATAAACAAGCCATTCAAAGACAATTTGCGCATGGAAATTAATGACTACATTGAAAATAGAATGGAAATGAAATCAGCGTGGAAACTTTGTAAACCTAAACTGCAAGAAGTTGTGACTTGGGTGAAGAATTCATGGGAGAAAATCACTGACAGTTGCATTGCAAATGCACTGCAAGCAGGCTACCTTGACAAGAAGTACTCATTTAAAGACAGTGCTATTGCTAAACATGAGAGATTTGATCCCCTGATTCTGAAAGAAATGGAGTCACAAGAAATTCACCAGGAAATTAAGGAATTGGATTGTTATGGTGATGTTCTAGAAGATGATGACATGATTGTCATTGAATAAATGAGTAAATTCTTGATACCGTAGGATTCACAGTTTGTCTGGTTTGTGTTGACAACTACCGTACTACTGTACCGTATACAGGTAATAAATTTCCTTTATTTTCATTTAACAATAAATGTGTACCGTATTCTTCTTCATGGAAAAATAAGACATCCCCTAAAATAAAACCTAGCGCATCTTTGGGAGCAAAAATTAATATAAGACACTGTCTTATTTTCGGGGAAACAGGGTACTTACTGAGTGAATGTATTGTATATGGGGAATGGTAAGAGAATAGTTAGAAAGTATGAAGAGGCAGATATGGAGTACTGTATGCGTTATTCAAAGGAGCTTCTCTTGTTGGATCCCAAAGCAGATTTTGAGTTACAGAAAACATATCTGTAGATTTTCAATATCATAGATATTTCTTGTAGTGATGTGGAGGATGGGTTGGAAGTAATATGACTACTGACAGGGAGACTAGTTACAGAGTTTTTTGTTCAAGAGAGGAAATAGGAGAACCTTAAACTAAGTGGCCATGGGAATGAGATGAGGAAATAAGTTACACAACAGTGAATAATGTAAGTATCATAACCCTTGAGAAACTATTTGAAATGGTGTCAGAGAAGGAAGAGAGGAAGGCTATTCAGAGTTCTAGCTTGGATGATTCTCATGCTGCCAACAACTGTGAAGTGTATAAAAATAAATTACTTGAGGACTGGTATTTGAATTGAAGGATCTATAGGATATCCAAGTAGAGAAATCAAGTTGACATTCACAAGGGTGGGTGTGATGCTCAGTAGACCATGAATGTCATCAATATTTGGACATAATGAAGTCCTTTGTTTGTATGAAATCACCCAGAGAGAATGAGAGTAGAGAGAGGACTAAAGAGAGAGTATAGCCCCAAAAATTGTGAGCTTGAAGCATACCTGGTTGTAAGGAACAGAAACCCACTAAAGCTGGATCGAGTCAAGAAGTGTCATGGTATGTATAAGAAGAGTTCTTGTCATAGATTCCAAAGACAATCTACAAAGAACAGCTTCCCCTATTGATTACTAGATGTGAAAGTCTTTGTGCTTCTCAAAGGTCTGTTTCTTGTCATCTCTCTCTGTCCTATACATTTTTCTCATGCTCTTTTTCTTTTTGTTGTCTGCCCAACCATGTCCTTTGCAGGTAACCAAGGCATCTGTCACCTCTGAATTTATATAATTTCACCATCCCATTGTTCACCATTCTCTGAATAAATTATCTGTGTTTCTGACTTCAAATTCTCAAAGAGAACCCTAGCTAATTTGGCTCAGTGGATAGAGCATCAGCCTGCAGACCTAAGGGTCTCAGGTTCGATTCTGGTCAAGGGCATGTACTTCTGTTGCAGGCTTCTTCCTGGCCTGGGTCCTGGTCCGGCTGCATGCAGGAGGCAACCAACCAATGTGTTTCTCTCTCATCAATATTTCTCTCTGTCTTTCCCTCTCTCTTCCACTGTCTCTAAAAATCAATGGAAAAATATCCTTGGGTGAGGATTAAACACACACACAAGAGCAACAAAATCTCAAAAAGAGAATCTGACTGGGTAGTTGGAGGTCATGGTATAAATATGACTGCAGGGGATGTAGGAAGAGCACATCTTCTTGGGAAAAGGTATATGCATGGAGACTGTGAATAACTTCTGTTGTATATTGTTATTTAAAGGAACAGTTTTCAAATTTTAATCTGCTTACGAATCACCAAAGAATCTTGTTAAAATACAGATTTTCAATAGTAGGTCTGGGTGATTTTTGCATACTGACCATGCTCCCAACAGGTGATGCTGCTGCTCATACTGTTGGTCTCAGGGCCAACTTGGAATAGCAAGAATGTAAGGACAAGTGGAGGAGTGGAGATTCTCAAAGAGGGCCAAGTGAGGGCAGGAGGAGAAAAAGGAGAAGGTAGGGACTATGGTGTAGAGAGTAAAGAATCATGAGTGTTCTGAAGCATTGAATGTGCCCAGGGTGAGTGAGATAAAATTGGAAGTCTTTTAAATATAGTAATATCCAATGCTTTGTGGATTCTTTAGTATAAATATTGTCCAATATTTGTGAATTCTTTTCAGTAGTGTTCAAAAGCCTATGCATGAGACAGCAAGAAGATCCATGGCTGGATTAACACAGAGTGCTGTTGTTGTTTTTTTCTGAGGGGGTGGGGGTGGTTTCAGTATAGGAATATGGAAGAGGATAAGAGACTTGAATATATTATCCAGAAGGTAGAGTAAGTGATAGACCAGACAGATGAGATTGTTTTAAATTATGCATCGCCTTTAGATTTTCTTTTCTATAAATACTGGAGAAAGACTCAACTACTTACTGCTTAAGAAGGAAGTTTCCCATGAAAATGTGTGTGGGTGTGGGTGTTTATGCATGCACATGTGCTTATGTTTTTAATCCCCTTGCAAAGGTTATATATCAATGTAATAAGCTGACTCTAGATGGATTTACAACAGTTCACTTGTTTGGATTTTCCAAAAGTATTACCTTTGCCCTTACGTATGGAATGTTCTCATGCTAAACTGATTATGGAAAGACAGGACTCAAAGTTTAAACATTAACATTTTTATGAAGATAGAAATGTGTTGGAGGGTGTGGTGCATGTGAATTTCTTTGAAGATTCAAAAAAGTGTCAAGCTTAAAGGTGCCTCATCAAGGAAACTGTAATTCAGCTTCTTGTTAATTTTCTAGCTATATCAAGTTTTATTGAAGTGATTGAAGTAAGTGGTAGCCTCATATTCTTGGTGCTACCAAAGAATATTTCGAGCTGGAAACATTACAGAGGGAAATCAAACAATTTTCTGGTTAACTCTGGGGAAACCAGAGTTTGGGGAATAAACTGATATCCTTGTTTGGCTGCTGAAAGTCGTAGCAGGAGATTGGAATGACCGATGTAGTCCTGGTTTAGGAGCGACCCTCCCAACATGAGATGCTACATTTATGTGCAGAGCTTGAGGAAGAGAGGTAAGGGAGGGTGGGATACTTGCCAAGTCTATCACGTTAGCAGAATCACAGATTTGTTGTGAATTGCAAATTCACAGCTAGATTGCCTCCAGATTCCTTGCCATCCTGAAATCTGCATAGAGGCCAGAAATCACTTAAGATTAAATTTACTTTGATGAAGTTGTTCAGCACTGTATGTTATCAGTCATTTAATACATTCCAGTATCTAAAGTTTTATTTTACACTTTAATAAAGTTAAATCTGGCAGCATTTTACTTGATTTGGAGAGTTGGTGTGTGACTGTCCTGGTTTTGTAATGATTTAGGCATTAGAATTGACCCTAGAATTATCAACTGCTGGCCATTAGGTTTAATCTTCAAAAACCATCAAGGCTGCTAAATATTTTAAACCGTTGTAAGCAACTAACAGACTTTTCACTCATTAGAATTAAGTATAGTCATATAGATCATCCAAAAAAGGACTTTAAGTAGATGCAAGCTGAGCCTGCAACTTAAGCTAAATGTTCTGAAAATGATTTTCATTGGCTAGTTTGTCCAACAAATTCATTAGTGAAAATTTCACAGAAATTCAACCAAAGAACAAAATTTAAGTTGAATGCATCTTGTTCAACATTGAACACATTACAGGAAAAACAATTATTCCATCTACAGATCTGTGTTGAAAGTAGCTAAAATTGATCTCTAGATTTAGCTCCTGGGTTCTGAAACTCCTGTTTTTGTAAAATTTTAAAGTACATCATATTTTATTTACAGAGAAGTAGTTGGATCAATAGTGGAGTAGAAATTTAAATCTCTGAGATTAAAAAAAAATAAGATAATGGTTATTGAATCTGTATTTAAATGTTTATAAATTAAGATAGGCTTTGGCATGACTGGGAGATTTTCCATTTTAGGTTTGAGTTCCTATGAAAAATAAAATTTTGTAAAAGTATGTATGAGTAGATTATTGCCAAACATTCACAACATCCTACCGAAGTGGGTGCTATTTTCTTCTCTGAAGTTATTGATGCACATATTGTATGTTATAGTAATGATAAATAATAGCCAACACTGAAATAATGCTAACTATACCTCTACAGCTCCCAGAACTTCACAGTACTGACCCTTCTAGTCCTCCTAATAACCCTAGGACACAGGTGCTGTTACTACCACCTGTTTAAAGTTGGTTAAACTGAGGCACAGAAAGATGAACTTGTTCAAAATTACATAGTCAGTATTTTCAATCAAATTGAATTTTCCTGTATCTTTCATTCAATTCTTAGGGAAGAATTTGGCAAGAACCATATACCCATATACTGTGATAAAGGATATCATGAATATTACTTGGGTCTTGGATACATGGAATGGAATATCTTTTTTAATAAATGATACTACTGCCTGCACACATGCTGAGATGACACAAAGAGAGTAACTTATTTTCCTTTCTGTTTTTTTTTTTTTTAATACATTTTTACTGATTCCAGAAAGAAGAGAGAGGGAGAGAGAGAAACATCAATGATGAGAGAGAACCATTGAACTGCTGCTTCCTGAACACCTCCCACTGGGAAGCCTGCAACCTAAGCATGTGCCCTGTCTGGGAGTCGAACCGAGATCTCCTGGGTCATAAGTTCACTCAACCACTGAGCCATGCTGGCTGGGCTGTTTGTTTTTTTTAATCTTCAGTGCATATTATTGGATAGATTATTGTTAAGTTATTTCTTTCTCCTGAGCTTAAGGTACAGAGAGAAAAGGAGAGGGATAGAGAGTTAGAAATATCATAAGCAACAGGAAGCTAGCCTAATCAGAAAGGTCCAGTCATCTGGGTCCTGTGCTAGGAGTGAAATCATTGAACCACAAGCCCCATCTAAAGAGATATTCCAGAGCTCACACATCCTTTATCGTTTTTAGACTTGGACTTCGTTTAAATCCAGTTCATCTACTGTCATTTTTATTTTAAGCATTTCTCATTCATTTAAACTATTTTTTCATCAGTTTCATCAAAGGTCTTCCATGTCTCAGGGATGTTATAAGGAATTATTTGGTGAATATGACAGTACATAATTTCTGCTTGTTGAATTTAGAGACTAGCAGAAGATAGACAGTAGGCAAATACGCTCACGCTGCTCTCAATAGTGCTACAAGGGTAAGGAGCTCTGTGGTCCACGGATGGATGAGAAAAGGCATTTGGAGATCACTTGATGATCATAAATGGCTTTCTACTGGCTGTCTTTGGGCCATTTTTTATCACATAGGGATGGCCATCTTGTGTATTGGAGTGAAGGTCAATTTGCATATTACCTCTTTATTATATAAAATCATACCATTTTTTGGATCCATAATATTATAATGACAAATGGTAGTAAGAGGTAAATGTAAAGCAGTCAATTTCTCAAGTATGATTTATCTAGGCTCTGGTTACTAGGTAAAACCAGAAACCAAGGTCTACTGTTGTTACAATGCCTTTGCAATTAACATTCATACTAATTTTAAATATTTGCATAAATGTAGACCATAATTACATTTATCCAACATTCTGGATAAATTAAGCCTGGATAAATCATACTTGAGAAATTGACTGCTTTACATTTACCTCTTACTACCATTTGCCATTGTCCCCATGTGGACACAAGATGACCAGCAGGGGAGGGCAGTTTTGGGCAATCAGGCCAACAGTGGAGGGCAATTGGAAGGAACCAGACCTGCAAGGGAGGGTAGTTGGGGGCAATCAGGCTTGCAGAGGAAGGCAGTTAGGGGTGACCGGGCCTACAGGGGAGGGCAGTTGGGGGCGACTGGGCCAGCAGGACAGGGCAGTTAAGGGCAACCTGGTTGGCAAGAGAGGGCAGTGAAGGGTGACCATGCTGGCAGAGGAGGGCAGTTGGGGGTAATCAGGCTGGTAGGGGAGTGGTTAGGGGTAATCAGGCTGGCAGGAAGAAGCAGTTAGAGGCAATCAGGCAGGCAGGCAAGTTGTTGGGAACCTGCAGTCTGGATTGTGAGAGGGATGTCTGATGCCTGTTTAGGCCTTATCCACTGGGCCTCAATTTCGTGCATCGGGCCTTTAGTATGTAATAATCCTTCAGAGACTTCATCTTTCCTGTTCATTGGTATATACTATTTACAATAGTGCCTGGTATGTAACAGGCACTCAATAAATAGTTACTGAATGAATGCATAAATAAGATAATCACACAAGTATATAATTACAAACTGTGGTAAATAAAACTATTTTCAAAACTATAAATATTTCACACTTACAAGTGATGCTATTTATTTGAAGTTTAGGAAAAATACAGTCTGCTAGAAGATAACCTGTTTATTTTTTGTATTGGTTGTTTTTTCTCTCTGAATCTTTTTTTTTTTTTCTCCCCAGTAATAGTTGACATTCAATATTGTCTTATATTAGTTTTAGATGTACAGCATACTGGGTAGACATACAATTTAGGAAGTGATACCACCAGTAATTCTAGTGCTCACCTGGTACCATACATAGTTATTACAATGTTATTAACTATGTTCCCTATACTCTATTTTACATCCCTTTAACTACCGATTTATACTTCTTAATCCCATCACCTTTCACACTGAGCAGCCGCCCCCCTCCCATCTAGCAACCCGCAGTCCATTCTCTGTATCAGTGGGTCTGCTTCTGTATTGTTTATTTTTCTCTTTAGATTCCACATTTAAGTGAAGTCATTTGGTATGTATATTTCTCTGTCTAACTTATTTCACTTAGCATAATACCCTTTAAGTCCATTCATGTTGTTGTAAATGGATAGACTATGTTCTTGCCCTAACTGGTTTGGCTCAGTGGATAGAGCATCCGCCTGTGAACCGAAGGGTCCCAGGTTCGATTCTGGCCAAGGGCATGTACTTTGGTTGGGGGTACATCCCCAATAGGGGGTGTGTGGCTGATGTTTCTCTCTCATCGATGCTTCTAACTCTCTATCCCTTTCCCTTCCTCTCTGTAAAAAAAAATAAAAAAATAAAAAATATATATATATCTATATATATCAATAAAATACGTTTTTTTAAAAAAAGATTATGTTCTTTCTTATGGCTGAGTAATATTCCACTGCATATGTGCACTGCATCTTCTTTATGCAACAATCTGTTGATGGGAACCAGAGTGCCCTTGCTGCCTTTTGGTTGAAATGCAAATTGGTACAGCCACTATGGGAAACAGTATGGAGGTTCCTCAGAAAATTAAAAGTAGAGCTACCTTATGACCCAGCAATTCCACTTCTGCTTGCTTTCTTTTAAACACGTACTTCCTAAGTGTTTCTCTTCCTTTATATCCCACAGTTTTAATATTGAGTTCTACCTTTATGGTTCTTCACACCCAGTTCAATTACTCTCTAGAATCAGAGGTTCTTACCGACACTCAGTGAAGCTTTGTGAAGCCTCATGCACTCCTAAAAATGTAGGCCAAAGGTACTGGCCTCTGTGCATTTTACCAGAAACATTTCCCATAGCTTTCATCAGATTCTCAGAGTACATGCCCCACCCTATCCTCGATACCAGTTTAAAAATGATTGCTCTAGAATATGTATTTTTCTTTTCACTTTTTGTTGCTTTATTGGTTTATATTTGTTGCTTCTTTTCCCCTGAGATGGCTTTGCTTTCCTTTGAATATTCATGATTATGTTTTGGTATTTTAAAATGTTTACTGTTTGTCCCCAGCATGTGGTATTCTTGGATTATTGCACGGCCTCTGATCCTAGCCCTTCTCTCTTGTCTCTTTTTTGTCTGGCCAACAGTGTGCGGATGTGCCAACTGCAGGCTTGTGCTCTCCAACCCTTCTGGGACCTTTACTTCTCCATGCTACCCTAATGACTACCCCAACGCCCAGTATTGCATGTGGACCCTCCGTGCCCCCGTTGGCTATATCATTCAGATAACGTTTAATGACTTCGACATTGAAGAAGCGCCCAATTGCATTTATGACTCATTATCCCTTGATAATGGAGAGAGCCAGAAGAAATTTTGTGGAGCAACTGCCAAAGGCCTATCATTCAACTCAAGTGCAAATGAGATGCTTGTGTCCTTTTCCAGTGACTTTAGCATCCAGAAGAAAGGTTTCAATGCCAGCTACATCAGAGGTATGTAAACCAAAGACAGTGCCAACCTTCTGCTTTCATTTAACATGCTCTACAATAAACACAGGACCAGGAGCCAGACTTATGCTCTTTTATGTGAACGTGAATGATTAGGATTAGAATGTAAGGGCAAGAAGTTGTTAATATTCACTGAGTATTCTCATTAGCAATAGAGAGCTAGCAGATCCAAAAAGATCTGCTTGCAGTAGAGCTAAATTCCTTTATATAGTTTACATGCAGAACATATAAAGGCTGCTTGGAAGACAGTAGATTTTCCACAGCTAATAATTAAAATCTTTAATTTTAACATCTCTCTACTGAATGTTTAAAACATTCCTATTTAGCAATCATCTCCTTTTAAGCTTTTAAGATGTTGCCTTTTAAGGAACTATGCTACGGGATAAACATAAAAATTCGCATAGAAATTAAAAATTTTAAAAGAGCTATTTATTACTGATGCTATAAACCACATAAACTGAGGAAAGCCTCTTAAAAAAATGCCAATTGAAGGAAAGAAAATACATTTTTATCGAATACATTTCCCGGATTCCCGCATGTCTTAACATTTAAATGCTTCTGTTCTTTATAAAACCCATCTTTGTTTAAGGAAAATGCAAGCTTCAAAACTGTGAGATGTAGTTATACTATTTTTTCTCTGGAGCTTCTTAAGTAGATTTCATGTATTAAGGAAAGAAACAAAAAAGAAAGTCACTACAATGAAAATGAGTCATCATTATAAAGTGTGTTTTTGGTGGCAAGGTCATTTGCTCTTTGTAATGGACAGATATGTGGTTAATTGAAACACATGCTTTAATTCTCCAAATAATGTTTTTAAAACGATAAAGTATTATAGGAAATTTTAAAATGGAAAGGAGCAAGTTAAATATTGGTGGACATGCTTGCTTTCAGCCTTTTGATTTTACCAATATATGCAGAATATTGGGTTCATATTGCATAAGATCCCATTGGGTAAATAGACCTGTGAACTGTTTCATATTTAAAAAGTAGACTAACATATGCAATTCTATTAAATTCCATCATGGATTTTTAACTAAAATATTTATATAAAATGATGTTTCTTACCATCAACCTATTCTTGGTGTATATTAAAGTATATTCAAAGTAGTGTTCATTTGAAACCAGTATTAAGCAATATTTTTGAGGAGAGCTGCTTCTCTCTCAAATCAGTTGATGGTATTTCACAGTGTCTATTTTACTAGCATAGGGCTAAATGCATTGTATTATTTAATCATTTTGCATATGTCTCAGAAAGAATAGGTGAATTTATGTTATTTTGAATTTATTATGCATATAATAAAAGTAGTCTATATTAGTAATCAGTACTAGCTATAGATTGACTATGGCACAAGCACTGCCCTGGTGCTTTGCAAGCATTAACTTGTTTAATTACTGTTGACCACCTGTGTAAGATGCCATGGTGCTTCATTTTGCAGATAAAAAGACTAGAGCAGAACAACGTGAATCACTTGTCCAAGGTCAAGGAGCACAGTGGAAGAGCTAGGAGAGGGACCTCCATCGTCTGCCCTTTGAACCACTGCCTCTTACTATTCCTCACAAATTAACTCAAATGTAAAGGAAATAGTGCTTAAAATTACAGTTTTGTTTGTTGTGTTACTAAACTGACTCTCCTCAATGGCAGTGTCTTTGCCTTCATTCTTTAAATACCCTCGTGATGGGGAACATGGCTAGGATATGAGGTGTCTGAAGAGGAGAAAGGCAATTGTTAATGAAAATTAGAACTATTAGTTATTATATTTAGAAATTATTTGAAAGTAACATATTTTCTTTTTAAAGTCTTAAATATAAATAGAGTTTTCCTGAAACCAGTTTTTTAATTATTTTTTTTTCTTTCAGTTCAGGGATGAAGAAATATACTTCTTATTAACATGGCTGGTTGTATCTTTGAGGTGATATTCATCTATGATTAGAGTTTAAATGGGTAGTTTTTTTTTATTGCTATTACTAATATAGGTATAAGGTAATGGGTTGGTGATAGAGGGTAGATGAACAGTGAAAGAGGAGAGCAGTAGGCAAAAAAAGTCAATTAGTGGAGAGTTGGGTGTATCAGACATTTTGAAACTCATTAGTTGGTATCTGAAGTTAACATCTTTTATCTGTTGTTATGTTTTGTCCTAGTCGCTGTGTCCTTGAGGAATCAAAAGGTCGTTTTACCCCAGATACTAGACGTGTACGAGGTATCTGTTGCAAAAAGTGTCTCTATTCCAAACTTCAGCGCTTTCACACTCTGTTTTGAAGCAGCCAGAACTGGCAAGGAAGACAGCGAATGGTTGGCTTTCTCCTACTCAAATGCATCCTTCACACAATTACTCAGTTTTGGAAAGGACAAGAGTGGCTACTATCTAGCCATAGCTGGCTCAAAATGTTTGATAAACAGGGTAATACCTATCAAGGATAAAGAAGAATTTTTCTCAGAGAGCTTTGAGCTGGTCTGCTTTGTTTGGAATAATTCTTTGGGTTATATTGAACTCAATTACAGAAGAAGGCAAGAAAGAATGCCATGCAATGCGAGCATTAATAAAGTTATTTCTGGGAATGGGAGATTGTTGTTGGGCTCCGATCAAAATGGAATTGCCTCCCTAAAAGCGGACATTTATAACTTTCGACTTTGGAATTTTACCATGACTTCCAGAATGCTCTCCAACCTCAGCTGTAATGCGAAAGGGAATGTGGTCGACTGGGAAAACGACTTTTGGAATATCCCAACCCTAGCTCTGAAAGCTGAAAGCAACCTAAGCTGTGGTAAGTCTGTGGCCTATTAACTCTTTTTTTTTTTTTTAAAGCATTGATCTTTGAATATGTTTGGCAATAAAAAATTACATATACATATATGTATATAAAATTATATATATACACATATATAATTTAATAATGCATATATTTATGTGGAATAAGTGTGTATATACATTTGTGTGTGTGCATATATATGTGTGTGTATATATAATATATGTACAGTTAGCATTAATTAGCTCATTTAATTTTTTTTATTTATTTATTTATTTAAATAAATCTTTATTGTTCATATTATTACAAATGTTCCTCATTTTTTCCCCCCTCCATTGCTCCCCTCCACCAGGTTCCCACCCCACCCTGCCCTTTCCCCACCCCCCATTGTCCTCATCCACAGGTGCACAGTTTTTGTTCAGGCTCTTCCCGCGTCCCCACTCCCCTTTTCTCCAAGAATCATCAGTCCACTCCCCTTCCATACCTCTGATTCTATTATATTCACCAGTTAATATTGTTCATCAGGTTTTTTAATTCCCTTGGCTTTTAGTTTCACTTGTTGATAGTTACGTGTTTGTTGATCATAATTTTTATCTATATCTTCCTCTTCCTAAAGAACCCCTTTCAGCTATTCATATTATTCTGGTTTGGAGGTGATGAACTCCTTTAGCTTTGTTTTATTTGTGAAGCTCTTTATCTGGCCTTCAATTCTGAGTGATAGCTTTGCTGGGTAGAGTATTTTTGGCTGTAGGTTCTTGCTATTCATCACCTTGAATATTTCTTGCCATTCCCTTCTGGCCTGTATGGTTTCTGTTGAGAAATCAGCTGACAATCGTATGGGTGCTTCTTTATAGGTAACTACCTGCTTTGCTCTTGCTGCTTTTAATATTCTCTCTTTGTCTTTTGCTATTGGGATTTTAATTATGATATGTCTTGGTGTGGTCCTCTTTGGATTCCTTTTGTTTGGGGTTCTGTGTGCTTCCTTGACTTGTAAGTCTATTTCTTTCACCAGGTGAGGGACGTTTTCTGTCACTATTTCTTCCAGTATGTTTTCGGTATCTTGCTCTCTCTCATCTTCTGGGACCTTCATAATTCTGATATTGGTTCGTTTGAAATTGTCCCAGAGGTTTCTTACACTATCTTCAACTTTCTGGATTCTCTTATCTTCTTGCTTCTGTGGAGGAGTGTCCTCTGGCTCTTTGTGTTCCAAATCTTTAACTTGATTCTTGCAATCTTCCATTCTGTTTTTAGGACTCTGTATAATATTTTTTATTTCAGACAATGTATTTTTTATTTCTAGTTGATCACTTTTAATATCCTCATAGGTCTTGTTTATTTTATTGGCCTTTTCTAGGAAATCTTGAAAAACCTTATAAGTGTGGTTTTGAACTCTATATCCAGTTGCTTCTTGTCCTCCATTTCTTTTGTTTGTGATCTGTTTCCTTGTCTCAGAATTTTCACAGCTTCCCTGAGTTTGAGTGCTAAGGTGTCCTATATGGTTCAGTGAGTCAGCCTCCCAGTTACCTGAGGTGGACAGTCTTGGTGTAGCCCTTTGTGGGCTGTGTGTGCAGTCTTGTTGTTAAGCCTTGCTTGTTGTTGGTATCACTGGGAAGCATTGATCTCCAAGCCAATTGTCTATGAGGATCAGAAGTGTCTCAGCTAGGAGGGTTTCTGTATTCCGCTTGAATGGGGCGGAATCTCGGGGTGGCACAGACAAGCTTTGGTGAATCCCACACAATTGGTTACAGGCGCGCACACCTCTTTGGTATAGGTGCAGACACACTTTAGATTCCTGTCTGTCACTCCCTAGGAGAGTCCCATTCACTGCGAATGAGAACGCTAGCCACTGGAAGGGCTTCTGTGCTCCGCTTGGATGGGGCGGAGTCTCGGGTGGTGCAGACAAGCTTTATTCAGCCCCTCTCTATGAAGGTCTGGTTTCTGAGTCCCGCAGTAATGGCTGCTGGCTTCACACACCTCCAAGAGATCTCTGCCCACTGCCTGACAGTCTGGCCTTTCCCTGTCTAGGGTCGTCTATCAGAGCAATAAGGTGGTTCTGTTTTCCTCCTGAACAAAAAAGCTAGTTGCCTGTTAGCTGTAAGCCCTTTCCGCATGCAGGGAGTAAGCCAGCAGCGAACTTGGCCCGCCCTCTCTGCGCTCCGCAAGCAAGCCTGCAGCGAAGTCAGGCGGCCACCTTTTCGCTCGCACAGTTCTCTGTACCTTCACAGTTCCTGAGGTTCAGCGTGCCTCCTCTCTCCTTCCCAGATGGTAGAACCTCCTCTCAGCAGGTGCTTCAGGGCGATGTTTCCCCTGTTTTCCAGTTCTAAATTCAAATTTGTTGTTGTAGGCTGCATTCAGGTGTCTACCCTATGCCGCCATCTTGGTTTCTCCGCTCATTTATTTTGTAAAATGTTATCTGCTCAGCTATTCATTATAAACTTTTGATTATAAGCCATATTTTTCAAAGCCTTTGGTTCTACCATTTTAAAGTTTTATTTATGTCATAAAATATTACACAGTTTATCACTAACAAACAATAGTTTTAATTATCATGTATCAAATAGAAATATTAACACCAGACCTGAAACAAAAGAAACTAATAAGTTATTGTTTTTAATTACATGGATGACACAATAAAATGCTGATTTTTATTATGTTATATAAATAAACCACCACCACCTAAAAGCATGTTATTTAGTCAGTATTAAGCATCACAACTGTCCATTTAAGGAAAATCTCTGATAATCAGAAATTATCATTGTTTTATTTGAATTTTTATTCTGTTTATTTGAAAATGAGCTTTGTTATTTGTTTCAAATACTCTTCTCTTTGATTGCTTTTTGAGAGACTTTAAATGTGATAATATTAGATGTAACTAAATGCAAAATACTTAGAAAAATAGTTATGTGTAACATAATTATATTCAAGCTAGAGGCCCGCTGCACAGAATTTCGTGCATTCTGATGGGTCCCTCAGCCCGGCCTGCACACTCTCACCATCTGGGAGCCCTTGGGGAATGTCTGACTGACAGCGTAGGCCCGCTCCCCCAAGGGAGGCAACCAGCGTGCCAATTGGGGGATTTCGCCAGCAGCAAGTGACCACCCCCAGCTCCCAACATCCTGCCCGTGGCAACTGGGTGGACTGATCGGGGGACAGCGCTGGCTGGCAAGCAGTCAGCCCTACCCGTTTCCGATTGCCCCTCTGCTGCTGCTGGTTGCTGCCACACCCTGCCCACCGGCATGTGCTTTGCCTGGAGTGGCACCGCCTCCCACCTACTGGTTCATACTGCCATTTGGTCAATTTGCATATTACACTTTTATTATATAGGAAGACTTCTATCAAATATTCTCTAGGTACATACGTTAATTTTGAAAGTCCTTATTTTACTACAGGACTAATAAAATACAAAATGTGAAAGTTTCATATTTTTAATTCCAATTTCATATTGAATATTATATGACTAAAGCTAAGGTATTGATAAATATAATCTGCAGTCTCAGAAATAATTCTCATTAAAGGAGAGAAGAAGTGGCCTAATATTAAAACAGTAATTTGTATGTGACCTTTAAAGGGATTCTGTCAGAAATTTGTTCCCAATATTTTTAAGGAAGTAGGCCCCATTGTGAAGGCCTGAGGCCACCTCCCCAGTTTCCCTGACCTGTGTTTGCCCTGCTGGCCCAGGGAACTCCGTCACCTACCCATCTTTGTGGGTAACCCACCTCTCCGTGTGGTCATGGTGCTGCTGCAGATGTTGGGCGGCTATTAAGTGATGTCATTTGCCAGTTATTTCCTTGTGGGTTGTTGGAAAGAGGGTAAACCACGACCCTGTTCCAGAAGGAGACTGTGGAACTTTGTGAGAGCTAAAGGTGTTCCCCAGCTGCTCTCGGTCTGATTGGCTGCAGAGCACCTTCAGGGATCCCCAAGAAGTCTTTTACTCAGTGAGGAAACTGAGAAGGTCAAGCATGTGTGTTTGGTGTGGGATAGTGGACAGGAGGGGAGGACAGTGGGACATTTCCTGCGTCCTTAGTGGAGGGGCCTGTTTTCACCATGTCCTGGGTCATTACTGAAAGTCATAATGAAGACCATTTAGCGTTTTGTCTTTTTGTGGGGCCGTATTTGAGGACTTTGGCAATTAAAAAATAATAATAATGAAAAAAGAAAAGAATTGGCTAGGTATGTTAGTAATTGCTTAGACTTAATTTATACTTAAATTGAATTCATATATTCTTTTCTAGGTACTGTTTTAAGCACTTTACTAGTATGTATATTAACTCATTTTCTACAACATAGACCTCATGATGTGGGTTTTATTATTAACCTCATTTTGCAGAAGAGAAATCTGAGACCCAAAGAGGTTAAGGAGTTTAACCAATGTCGCTTCAATAATGTGGCTAATTCAGGAATTGGTTTTAGAGCAATGCATTCTTAACCAGTATAAATAATACTGTGCTTCAGAATAAGCAGGACTAGAAAACGGGACATAGTGCTAGAGCAGGTGAGCTTATCCTGACCCAGGTGAGAACTAGAAGATTCAGGGGCCGTCTCTTCTGGCCCTAGTGCCTTCTGTGGGAAAATGCTAGCTTTCTAGGGTGTTAACATGTATTTGTGTGTGTGTTGTTGTTGTTGTTTTCATTTTCAATTAATAAGGTTTCTTTTCTGCAATGCTTCTTGAGTGCCTTAATATAATAAAATGTGAGGGATATAGTGTACAAGAATTTCTGAATTTCTCTTAAGAAATCATGTAAAGCAGAGTTGACAAAAGTAGGAGGGCCTATGGCAGGTCATCAGTTTTCTTAAAGTTTTATTGAAACACAACCATGCCCATGAGTTGTTTTGTTTTTGTTTTTGTTTTGTTTTTAACAGTGTAGTTAAAACTCCTTTCCTAAGTCTCAGAATACATCAGAGTCATGCTCAGGTATCATATCACCTATAAATGTTCAGAATTATTTCATTCAAAGGAGTGGCACTAGTTTACCTAATCAGTGATTTGAATTCCTTTAGTTTTTATAGTGGTCTTCTTGACATTCCAAGATGACACTAAACGCCCACATTTCATAGATTCCGGTATCTTGGATTGAGTTTCAGGAATCATAACCGGAGAGGGAGAGGGAGTTTCCTGCTGTTTAATCATCAGCTTTGGGAGTGGAAGAACCAAATCACTTATTAACTGACAGGAAATACCTGTAACACAGATTAGATCCAGGTTTATTAGTTCAGCAAAACTTCAAGAATTGGAAAAAAGTATGCTCTATTAACATTCTAACCTTTCGTTTTCCCCAGAATGTAGTGGCTTGCTGTTTATGGTATTAGCAATTTCCTCAAACTAATGATCAGTACAGTAACCAATGGGAAAGTAGAATTTCATATCTGACATTCCATTGGCCTGACGATGTCTGTTAACTATGAATTTTTATTTCAGAACCAACTTGTGATGGGCAGTGAACAGGTTTTTTTCCCTAAAGGTGTATTGCTCAGTAAAGTTTTCATATGAAAATAAATAGCAAAACAGACCGAACTACATTTAAATATCCTGTCATTTGTTTCAAATATGAAATATTTTAGTCTTAATAAAATAAAAAAAGTGTTTCAACAGTTTCAGAATTGGACTTTTTTTGTTGTTGTTTTCCTAAACTATTCTAAGCATAGTTGGGGAATATACCTTAATTAAAAAAATTAAGCATGGCTAATCTTGTCAGTCTTTTTCAGAAAAAAATGCTTTATTTAGCAGCACTTCTTTTTATTTTATAGCATCATTCTTTTTCTTAGAACAGTTTTCACTAAACATATTCAGTTTTATGACCTCCATAGATAGACAGTTTTCTTGGCTGGCTCTTTAATTATAGGTGCAAGTATTTGCCTGTGTTATGATTCAGGTTTAGATACTGGCTAGTGTCCACCACTTTTCACAAAGAACAGACAGTGCCTTCTCTACCAGTTTTATTTATTTTACCGCTGACTGCTCTTTCCTGAGGTGTCACACAGCATAAGTCAATGAATAGCCTAAGTTCAAACAAATTACATTTATTTAACTAGCATTAACAAGCACTTCCATTTATTAGCCACTGTGGTTATAGAGATAAGATACAATTCATAAGTACCCAACTTTGTTGTTATTCTTTTCTAGAAATGTTTGGATTTGTACCAACTTTTGTTTTCATTGTAAAATTTAGCCCTTAATTACTAAGGCATCATCAACTCTTGGATCTCTACCCTTTCATTTTCAATTATTACAGTTCACTTCTTCATGCCCTAAAACTGATTCACCATAGACTTCTTCCTACCAGTCCTAACAAAATTTTGACTAGCATTTTTATATATACACTACAGGCTCAGTGCATGAAATTTGTACACTGGGGAGGGGGGCAGGTCCCTCAGCTTGGCCTGTGCCTTCTCACAGTCCGGGACCCCTCAGGGGATGTCTACCTGCCTACTTAGGCTTGTTCCCCACAGGCATCCCTCTCACAGTCTGGGACCCTTTGCTCCTTACTGCCCACCTGATGCGGAGGCAGGAGAGGCGACCACCAGTGCTACTGTGCTCACCAGTTGGGCTCACTGCTCCTTAGCACTGGCCCAAACCCTCATCCACTGGTGGTGGGGATAGGGGTGGGGTAATTGGGAGCCAGGCCGGCCGGAGGAGGGGCTGTGGGAAGTTGAGGTGCCCTGTCTGGCCTCTGCCGAAGGGGTGGCACTGGGACTGCCATGGCTGGCCTGTCGGCACAGGATCCCACTGGCTCCACCCTCCCACTGGTCATTCCAGAAGGTCATTCCACCAACTGGTCTAATTAGCATATAGCTCTTTATTATATAGGATAATATATACATACATTGTATTCACGCGATGAAGATAAAATCACTCTATCTTTACAAAGGACTTTATTATTTGGAAATGTTTAAATTCTTTATGAGCATAAATGATTCTTGGAGATAATTTCATTTGAAATATATTTATATGGAAAAATTGTAAAATTTAGCTTAGTACAGTTGCAAAGAAAGAGTTGAAAAGGAATTATTTTCCCCCATTGTACTACTATTATTTGGATTGTAATTAAATAGGTTATGAGATGAGTGTTGACTGCATATCAATCTTTTTTTTTTTTACCACAATTCCTGTAAATTAATAGTGATTCCTTTCAGTAGTATAATTTTGCAAGAACAACAGATAGAAAAGAAAGATTTTCAGCTTCTCATCAGCTGCCCATTTTCAGTGATTACATTATTTCAAAGAAATTTTATTCTAAAATTTCCAGTTAATATTAAGTAAATACCTTTAAACACCTTTGTAGTATCTATAAAAATCAGTGAACATGCATAGGTTACATTCTGAAAACGATTCCTTGATGTAAAAGATATTATCATTATCCAGGAGGGAGAATTATCTTGCTTGCTTAATAGTATTCTGGTTTGTAAATCTATTGGCCTAGGAAAACCAATAGCAATAGTGACTTTTTATGCAAATGTGCTAATCATGGAACTAATTAGAAAAAAAATTTTTTTGCATCTACTTTCTATATTTCAGATATTTATATAAATGGGTGTTTTTGTAATACAACATTTATCAATATAATTTCTCTCATCATTTGTATTTATACTATCCCCCCAAAATTGTCCAACTTAACATCTAGTATTCCTATATTGAATCTCCATATGGTTGTGTTTATTGAGCATTTATATAAAGCAATGTCCATTTGCTAGACTTTAAGGAACAACTGACAACTTAAATATTAAGAAGTAAATGCTACAATTTCCCATGGAAGAGGTGGTCACATATTGAAATGTATACTTGTTCCTATACAATGATACTGATAAAATGTTATATAAAATTGTCACATGTCTTACTGTAAATCATAACTCCTTGGGTTTTCTTTCCTATCCCCATCTCTACGCTCTTGACTAGACTGCAGTGGGAATGCAGTGAGCCATAAACCTTCTTTCCCACAACAATGTCCCCTTATCTCCCTTTGTCCTCCAGAGATACTGTAGCAGTGGCCAGGGAGCCTTTGACTGCCAACACTGAGTGTAATTTGAGAAGCGCAGGAACTCCATCCAAGGGTCTCCTTTCTGTTCTGTTTCAGTGGCTGAGATTTCCTCAGTCGTTTTGAGTTTTCAGCTTTTAGAAGTTCCTTGCTAACCTGTAAGTGCCTAAAGGAGAAAAGAGGTCTGGCAAGCAGGGGGCATATGTTAAGAATTCTGCCTGAGGCTGACCTCAACTTCTGCCTCCTCCAATGTTCTTTTTCCATGGTGCACTTGTCCAAGCCTTCAATCTTTAAAACCTCTCCTTCCTATCTCCGCTTCCTTTCATAGCCAGGCTTCCTCTTTTCGCATTCACCCCTCAAACATTGGCAGTCCAGAGTTCTTGGTTCCCACGCTCCTGAAACTAATTTCTGTCGAACTGCTACCAAAATTCCAGGGAAGAGTGAAAGGATTTCTCAATCTTTATCATTCTTGACCTTTCTGTGCACTTGGTATCGCCACACCTTCCATGAAACTTTCTTCACTTTAATTCTGAAAAACCACCTTCTACAGAAGCTAATTTTACCTTCTCAAGCCTGATCCTTAAACATAGGACTATCTATGGTTACATCCTTCTCAAATCTTCACTTTAGCTCCTGGCTATCGCTTCTGTTGAGTATTGCCTGACTATATCTCTTCCAAACCCATGTGCACCTGCCGTGTATCCAGGTACCCCCATTTTCATTACTGGATTTACTGGCTAGGCCACCTCACCTAAGGTTGTTCTCCCAGTATTCCCTATCTCCTTTTATGAGAGTATTATACACCAACTTCTCAAGCTAGAAACCAGAAGAAAATGTTTTCATCTCTTCTATCCCTCTTCCAAAAAATTTCTGAATCCCAGACATTCTACTTCCAAATGCCTTGTATCTATCTCTTTCTGTCCATTGTCATTTTAGTCATGATACCAACTTGAATTAGCAGGGTTATTCATGCTTCTTGTACCTTCCCTCTTTTGATTGGTTATGGAGCCTCAAAGGTGTTTTTAAACATAAATAGAAATTTCTCACCTAGTTCCCTTTCACTTTTTTCTCCATTTCCTTTAAGAAAGAGTTCAAAATGTGAGCAGTTGTCCATCATGCATTTAGTAATTTGTTCAGCAAAGCTTGAGATGTGGATGGCATAAACCATCCTTGGAAAGATACTCATGGTGCCTACATTCTACAAGGCCCTTAATCCATTGCCTATACATCTGACGATTCCTACCAATTTTCTACGGATACCCAGTGATGCCATGTCACGTGGGTACCCAGATCTTTTCACGGCCTTCTTGGTCTATGTTTCAGTAATTCTAGTCTCTTCTCTCGTGATCAGTATGGTGACTCCTCCTCTTTTTCGCAGCTCTTCTTCGTAATGAATTGCACCCTTCTCCCTTCTCACCAAACTGCTGGTCACGTCCTGCTTCGGGCGACTAAACACATCACTCAGAGAACTATGAAGCCATTTTCCGTGTATGCCTCTCTGAGAGGAGGGACATTATCTCAAAGTATTACTCTAGCCTCTGAGCCTCATACACTATGAACAGTCAGTAAATTTTTATTGAGTGAACATGTAAAGGTCTGTAATGAGAGCTTTATACCAGTTAACATTACAGACTTGCCTGTAGGGTTGGGCCTTTCTGAGGAAACATGATTTCCTTCCTTGGGCCAGGTGCCTGGGACAATCAAGAATATAGATGCTATTAAACTGGAGATGCTTTCTGTTCATGCACACCATTTACCTAGACATCTTTTGTTAGCTCGTCTTTTTGTGTCTTCTCTACCTATAGGTAGTATTCCCACAGGAACGTTTGGAAAATGTTTAAACATTTGAATGGAATCACCATTATAGAAATGTCCTTTTAAAATTGAATGTATGTAGTTATGTGTGTGTGTGTTTGTATCTATCCTCTATCTTCATAGTGCAATAGGCTTTGTGAAAAGATTAACCCAGCTTCCCTCACCTCTGCCTGTTTATAGAAGTCTGTTAATTGTCAGAGGGAGATTTAATGCAACAGAAAAAAACTAACTATTTATACTAGAAAATCAGCTAAAACTTGTTTCCTACTGAGCATGACTCAGTAAAAACTTGAAAAAGAAAGACACAGAGACCACCTTGAAATCACTGAAATGTATTTCTGGAATTGCCAATATCATATGTTAGTGGCTAGCAACAAAATGTGCATATTATAAGTATGAATAGCCAAGTTTACTTTTGAAACTTATCTTTGATGTTTATATTATTTCATCTGTACAGATTTCCACTAGAGCTGTATAATTTATTATGTGAAAAGGCTCTGTATAATTTATTATGTGATTTTTCACACAGACTTTTCCTTTCATATGTGGATGGCCAATAAATTGAGTTAAAGATTTTGAGGGATATTTCAATAACCTGGTTTTACATTTTCAGAAATGAAGACACAGAGACTTTAAGAGACTCTCTTCATGTTGGGGTATTACTAGAGGATGCTTTTAGGGCTGCTCTTGCTATACCAAACACATGACTCATGATTTTTGTGGTTTTTTTGTTGTTGATAATATTAAATGTTGTATACTAGTCAAACTTGTATAACCCTCTGTGTTGATCAAGGTTCCTACCTGGTCAAGCTCCCACCAGTAGAACTAGCCAACTGTGCCGATTTGGGAACCCTCTGCCAAGGTAGGGAGCCTGCGTTATCCTCCGGAGTCTCTGTTTTCTTCTTGCTATTTTGGATAAGGTCATTTTTATTGTTTTGATTTGTATCTTAATTTTCTCTTGGGAAGTCAGAAACCAGCAAAACAGAAGAATTTCTGGATGTGTTTTAGTTGCGTGGGTGCACAGTACGTACAGTGTGGAGAAAGAATGCATTCACAGACTGGATGACCACATTTCCATAAAGCACTGAGTTTTTTAAATGTGAATGATTATATGCTATTAACCAAGGGTTGATTTCATTTTCTCCCCTCTCTGTCTCCTCAAGAATATTGCAAAGGTCCAGTATAAATACAGTCATACAATGTTTTGAAAAAGTATTCATGTCTAAAAAATAATAGGAAAAATTAAGTTGAATATTCAGTTACACTTGAGACAAGGCTGTGAGGCAATTTATGAGGTGCAATGTAACTTAAATATTGAAATAAAATTAGTTATACAAAACCAATAGTAATATAATTTTATTAATTAATATAATGCATAGTGACTATGTTATGCCAGCATTCTAATGATACATGATGGACTAAACAGTTGCATGCTAAATAATACATAATTAAAGTCCTGAATGTTTTAAAATAATGTATTTGCTTTAATCTTATTATTGCTATTCCTAATTTCCATGACCCATTTTCATTCATTTATTCTATTAAATGCTCCTTTGTTCTATATTCCACATTAAGAATCATGATCATGCCTTTTGTAAAAGCTGGATCTCTTATTAGGAGGAACAGAGCATGAAAGTCACCAGGGTAAGAAGTGAGACTAAATGGATAGAAACTAAAGGTGTCTTCTGTGGGTCCAATGTGGAAATGGGCTTTAATTCATTATTATCTGATGTCCTTTCTGAGGCATTATTCCTAATATTACTACCAATGAGTACCTTATAAAAGTAAAAATATTAAATGGTTTCCATAAACCCAGTGTAGTTTAAAAGTAATTATATGACAGAAAAAAATAATTTTGCCTAGTTCCAGATCTAAAAGTTTTAAAAAATTATTTATTTTTCTTTAATATGAGATACTTATAGTACTAATAATTCAATAATTATTTTCCTTAAACTAGATTCCCAGCTATCTATCCCACCCCGTGTCCTAAATGACAAAAAAACAAAACAAAACAAAACATTTTCCTGTTTATTGATGCATTTTACATTAAGATAAATATAATTGATTGTTCATCATTTTTTTAAAAAGAATTCAGAAAGACTCCCATTCTTAAATATTACATACTAGAGGCCTAGTGCATGAAAATTCATATACTGGAGGGGTGTTCCTCAGCCCGGCCTGCTCCTCTCACAGTCTCAGAGCCCTCAGGGGAGGGAGGTGACCTGGTAATCAGGGGAAGGCAACACCCCCATCACACCTCTGTTGCTGCCTCTGCCAGCAGCACAAGCCTCAGCCGGCCTTGGTTACTTGAGCCTCAGGCAGCCCTGGGCTACTGGGCAGCTGCCATCTGAGGCTTGCCTATGCCTTGGGCAAGCCTGGGCAGCGGGGGAGCTGAGGATGGGTCCAGTTACACCATGTGCCTACCACTTCCTTGGCTGGGCTGAAATGACTGTGGGACTCTTGCAGGACTGGGGGACTCCAGTGAGGCTGAGGGGACTAGGTGTCGCCATATTGTGGCTGAAGATGCACCATCTTTGTGATGGCATGATGGTCAATTTGCATATTTCCTCTTTATTAGAAAGGATTGGAAATGGAAAACTTTTTAGTTAGGAAAGCATATTTTGAAGCAAGAAATTTGATATTTTCTAAAGATCCCTTAGAAGGTAATTACTTAAATTTTAAATAATGAGACACATAAATGTTTATTGTCCATATGGATGTACATTAATACAAATGCACTCCTAGGATAAACTAAAGGAAAATTATATGTGCAGTGTTTCTACTAATTATACAGGGTAGGGCAAAAGTAGGTTTACCATTGTTTGAAAGGAAAAAAACATGAAGGTACTGATTATTACAGTAGCTTTATTAACTCTATGTTTCATGTATTTATAGCTGTAAACCTACTTTTGCCCCACCCTGTAGAGCTCCTTCAGAATTCCATAGAAAATATTTTTAAAGAATTACATAAGGATTTCATCTTTGAGAGTTTTAGTAATACCAAAAGCATATCTATGACATAATGCCTTGAAAATATTTCCTCCTTAGGCTTGTCCTAATGAATCTATTTTGTCCATCACCATTCAGTCAAGTTATTGGGATCTGTAAATGATTGATTCAGTCTATACATTTTTTTCTTTCATTTTGTTTTATTTCATCTTCTCAAGGACAAATATGTTTTTATCTGAGATTTCATTTCATTCTTAGAGAATCAGGAAGACTGACTTAGTTTGAATCATTTTCAAGCTGATGGATACTATAGAGACTGCCTCCTCTAACATTTTGCTTTTACAAACTTAGGAAACTGAGTTCTGTAAAGGTTTACTTATTCACAGTGTGGTCATCAGCCTGTTAATGGCAGACGTAGGTCTAGAGCACATGTGTCAAACACAAGGCCCGCGGGCCAAATCCGTCCCGCCAGGCCTTGCAATGTGGCCCACACCTCGCTGTCATCACTGCACTCCACTGCGTTTCCATCACAATGACAGTTTATGACTGTTCAGTAAACCATTCGGCCCACGATTTAGGCTGGATTTTAGATTTTGGCCCCTTCTCTGATTGAGTTCGACACCCCTAGTCTAGAGTCTAAATGCCTTTTCTCCATTTTCTCTGTGCCAGATCCAGACTTTTTCAATGTGATACCAAAGGCCATGTGAACTGATTCTTACTGTGCCATAGAAAGCATTTGCTTTATTTTATGCATTACAACCTCACATTCTGTTGTAATTAATGGCAAGAAATAGTTTCCATTCCTTCCTCATGTAGTGCCATGAATTAATTATAGGTTGCTCATCCATATTAACTGCCATGTACTCCTTGCAAAATTACATTTTTCTCATCTTTGTTAGCAGCTACTGTAAGCTCTCCTAGTACTACATCACCTACTGTCACCACTAACATGCCTGTTACTAATAGAATTGATAAACAAAGGAATGGTAAGAAACTACCTTTTATATTTGTAATATGTCTGATGTAATAAAAGTTGTATTCTAAGGGTGGAAATATCTAATGTTTCAACAAGGTTTCTATTATTGGAATCAACTGGTACATTTGCAAGACTAGTAAAATAAATAAAATCACTTGATTCTCTTGAGTTCCTCATTCTAGTGACCAGTGAAATGAGTTCACTTCCAGGATCACTCATCTGTACTTTTAGCTAAAATTTCAAAGGAAGCTTTATGAGAAATATAATATATTTGATGAAAAAGAATGAAATTACATTATGCTAAAGATTGCAGGAAAAAAAATTCATAGTCTTTTGTTAGATTGCTCTCTTCAGGAAGCTATTTTCTAAAGATTTTATAATTTTAAAAATCTAATTTTGGTAATTTAACTTTTCACTAAAGCTAACTTTATGTTTAAATATTTGTGACATTTAAACCATTTTACATGGTAATAATTTGCTTTCTGTTTTTATTTGTTGATGATGATTAGAATGTGATTGTCTATCAACTAAATCATAAATCAACCAGTTTCCTATAAGGACCATATACATAGCCTTTTGGTAATTCAGAGTAAATGATTTCAGTTTCTTCTGGGGAAAAAGAAAAGAAATTCCAATCAGGTGACTATACCATTGCCTCAAATATAGTAATATTCTCAAACATGAGGTATTAGAAACAGAGAGATTTTCTCAACTCCAATAATTTAAGTTGTGAGGCCAAGACATCTGTTAATGGATCACCAGGGACCAAAACCCAGAGAAAAGAAACGCACATAGTTAATTTTTTCTTTTGGCTTTGGGGTTACATCAACTTCCTCTGAAAGGACGTTTAAATTGGAAGTATGGAATATTTTACATGAAATGTAAAGGGTTATAAAGACATCGATTCAGGGAAGTGTTTATGGTTATTCTGGTAGTTACACCAAGGAGATTTATGATGGAGCAAAAATTCCAGCAACCCCCAAGAAAGCAAGAGCAGCTGAAGTTTCCAGTGCATATTTCACATGGACGCCAGCCAGTAGATGGGAATATTATAATTCTAACGAAGTACTTCGTTCTTTGTATGAACATACAAAGAGCCTCTGTGGCATTCTCCCTCCAGGACTGGCACATCCTCTACTGCCCAAGAACGTTTATATGGTGTTTCAGTCCTTGACTTGACTTGGTGGAGCAGTGCTGTGTTCACCCAGTCGTGTCATTTCTGACATTCTTGAAGAGAGCCCTGTTTACTCCATATCTCTCTGCGTCATAGCCTTTATGGGAGTCTTAACAAAGCGAGCAGATGTTAGAATCAATTGAAATGGCTTGGCGACCATATTTAAGGAAAAAAATTCTAAGTCAGATGATTCTTGATAAAAATATAGCCCTAGAATTTTTAAATATTTAAAAATATTCATAGGTTATCATGTAGTAGAAATATTTTCAAAATTATGTACTCAAATTTGTATACCATCTTTTAATCACATCCTAGAACCATCTCTATTATCCATTTCATAGATGTTTCATTTTTCTAAATTGGCTCACTTTTTTGCTTAAACATTTTTATTTTGATGGAAAAATTGATATCGCTGTTGTAGAGAATTAAAACATAACCACTTGCTTTAAAATAGAAGTGAAAATGAATATAATGAAAACCATGTCATTGGATTTCCTCTATATCCTATTGCATTCTCTCATCTCAGCCCCTCAAATCTTTATTGTCTTTTTTAAAAGGGAGAGGAACAAAGTGTTAGCGATAGATGATAATCTAAATAAGATTTTTTTCTTTTATGTAGTCAAATTTGAAATAATTGAAAAGAGAATTACTTGTTCACCTTGTGAATAAGTGGGATTTGATGTCATGTCCTGGACTATCTAAGACCATTCACATACTGCCAACAATTTCCAATGCACTTTTTGTGTTCCTTGGGAATCTGATGTAGTAAACATTCTCAGGGCTATGATCTGATATAAGTGTGGAGCAAAAATAGTTTCAAGTTGTTCGTATGGAAAACAATACAGTAATTAATAAATAATAATACAAGAATAAACTCTGTGTTTCATGTACTCAGAACTGTAAACCTACTTTTGCCCCACCCTGAAATAGAGAATTTATTTTTGTTAACTGTAAGTAAGATGGGCAAACTGTCAAATCTGTTTTCTACCTTATCTGCTTTCTTAAACTCTGGACTATTAATTTTACTGTGTTCATCAGCAGAAAGTGGAGAAGGGTTGAAATTGGTTAACAATCAGACATATTTCTTCAATATATCAATTAAATGTGCTTTTACAGTTTTTGTGAAATGTTCCTATTTTTCTGTGTCAAGATTTTTTTTTGTTATTTTCAATAGGACTTTGATATGATACCTTAGATTATATGCTAAGAAAATCTTATCTTTAAGTTACTTTTCACCGATATTTCAGGAACTACTGAATGACCTAGTTATTTTCGCATATAACTTTTAGTCTTTTATATTACATTCCAGAAAAGCTCTTCGACTAATTTTTGTTTCCATTCAAAATTATATTTTCTATGCTTGCAGCACAACTCTAATACTACTCTGGGGGTTAAAAAAAAAAAAGTGTTAGACTTTTGTGAGGTCGGCAAACCAAGTAAAGAAATAACTTTGTTAATCCTTATTGTTGTTCTTAAAACCTAGCTCATAAGTGATATTGTAACACTGCTTCTAGTTTCTCACATGCATTTAAGTACTCAAATAAAAAACTCCCCCTCATGATATTTATATGGATCCAACAATCAATCTAGCTGTACTTAAAGAAATTGTATATGTTGGATGAGCAGGGCTTCAAGTCATATTACAAACACTACTGTCATATCATAATTGTCTCATCACTAGTTAAAAGAAATAATCTTGAATTTAAAATAACATTTGCTTTATAAATGAACATCTGTCTTTTCAAATATACATTTTAAAATCTACCTTTCAGCCTTGGTGGGTTTTATTTCTGGTCAGAAAACACACCTAGGTTGCATGTATTGGATCACCAGTTGGGGTGCCTGTGGGAGGTAACTGATGGATATTTATCTCTCGCATGGATCTCTCTCTCTCTCTCTCTTTTTCTCTCTCCTTTCTTCTCTCTCTAAAATAAATTTTAAAAAATATCCTCAGTGAGGATTTTTTTAAACCTACTTTTCAAATCTGTATTTCACAACTATGACTATAAATTATGTCATTTCTGTATCTTCCAAGAAACTCGAAAGGGTGTTAAGAAGACAAAAAGGAAAAATTAAATTGGAGAAAGACCTTCAGACAGGAATTAGATTTTTTAATATCATGTGTAATGGCAAATAATAATTTGTAGTTTGATTTTCTGCATGGCTAAAAGTGTTATCTAATTGGAAGATGGTATATTCTTACACACTTTTTCCTCCAAAGAAATGTCTCTCATGAATTTTTCTGGCCTGGGTGCCATTATTAGGAAAAAAAACATTCATCTTTTGATGTCTCTGAAACAAATGAAGGTTTGGGAATAGCTTTTCTATTGAGTCACTGTGGGAGTTGTAGCGTTTTTAGGGAAGACTGCGAGGATGACATGGAAAAGCCTGCATCACCCCATTCACTGTGCATTTTCTGCACTTGACAGTGCTTAACGATTATTTTGCTGCAACTCAAAACGCCTTTCACCAACCCGTCAGTGGACATTTTATTTTGTTTAGAAAATTCACTCTTGGACATTCCTCAGGATTAATTATTGACTACATTATCCAAAAATTTAAAATAAATATAACACGTAGCCTCTGCTGAGTTGTTTTCAGCTAACTAAAAAAATATCACACCCTGAGGCTTCTGAGGAGAGACTACCTGATAATAATCCACAGCACAAGAGAATCTAACACAAGATGCCAGGTTTTTTGGCATATTCACATATTTGATTTGCTTTAAGCATTATAACGTTAAGGAGAGTCCTACAGAAATTGATTTAGGCTGCCTCAGATGTCTTTCTCATTTATAAAAACAATGAATTGAAAGAAAGTGAAGTATAAATATTTAATATTTAAAGAAAATTATCTTAAATATTTGGAAGCTTCCATAACATTTCAGAAATGTCAGTGATATAAAACACTGATTTTTAGTATTTTGAAATATTTTCCCAAGTGGGAAAGACTGCTAACTACTGTTGAACAAACACATGTTTTAGATCTCCATCTAGTGGCAGCTTTTCAGTTACTGTACTGGCATCAGGGAACATTCACCGAAGATCCGAAGATACGTAGGACTCTGAACTAAATACAGAATCCTGAACCTCTGCAATTTGAATTTCCTCTCAATCACTCGGAATTTCCATGTTTTGCTATAATGAGATCTAGAGTATAAAGGACTTTTTTTTTTTTATTAACTTATTATTTATTTTAAATATCTTTCTCAATGTTTCCATTCAGAATATTTTTAAAAGAATACAAATTCAAGACATTCAAATACTTGAAGAGTTTTAGAAGCTAAAATAACTTAATCTTTATAAATTAATCTCACTTGGACCTGTGTCAATTTCATAAATTTTATATGACATTAAGAATGGTGATTTTTTTTTGGCATGAGATTTTTCACCCATATATTGGTAAAAACATTCCTTTAGTTAATTGGGCAGCAATTTACATTTTGGTAAGTTTGGGAGGAGTACTTTTTGTACTTTTTGTACAATTTTTTGGTACTGCGTCCCCAAAATCTTTATTAAATCCATTTCTCATTGTTTTAATTATACATTTCTACATTTTCTATGTATATTTTACTCAAGACATAACAAAACATAAACGTGAAGAAAGATGATTGACTATAGAGGAGATTCAATTTTTTCTCTCTCAATAACCTACTATATTTTAGTAAGGTGCATTGTAACAAGCATGTAGAGAGATTTAGCAAGTCCTGGCTGGTGAGCTTGGGGTGTGTGTGTGTGTGTGTGTGTGTGTGTGTGTATCATACTACTTTAAAGATTGCCTCCAAAAGAAAAAAAAGAACTTTCTCTGACATTGTTTTATTTTTAAAACAAGGTAGTACAATTGAAATTCTTTCTGCAAATATTATTTTTCCTTTCTACTTTGGTGCAAATGACTACATTCATGAAATTTTGATGGAAAAAAAATCTAGTGAAATCCAACCCAATAACTTAGTAGAAGTAAAACTTTGTTGTGGGGGTGGGGGCAACAGTTGTGGGGGTGGGGAGAGAGAAAGGAAAGGGAGAATAAGGGGCCGAGGTAGTAAATATGTGTAAGCCATTTTTTTTTTCAATTTACTGCCTGCCCATGATCCCACTGATTTTTACATTCCAAACTCTTAATAATGTACAAGAAAATTGTAAGTTCTTATTACAAGAGACCAAAGTGTACATAAAAAGTCACTAATTTACAGACCATAGATATCTGAAATCTATAGAATTTAAAAATAGGAAGAAATGTGCAGGTGATGATTTAAGAGCAATAAATGAAGTATCTATTTGTATAATTAGTAACTCCAAGAAGTTGCAAAGGTCAATGAACATAAAGTTAAAAAAAAAAAAAAAAATCTCAATTTTTCTGTACCTGTGTAGGTGTTTCTTTTAAATTGTATGAAATGATATGATTGTAAATTTACTTTAATAATTATATGGCTCTAAAATATAATTAATGGGCTAAATCCTATTTCTAATGGACAGATGGAATTATCTATAGAATTTCCATAGTGATTCAAAACATCCTTCATCACCCTGAGCTTAAAGTACAGAACAAGGTGGCAGTATGGGTAAGTGAACTTATAAAATTTCTTTTTTGTTTTTATCCTGTTAACCACTGGAAATCTGAAAAAGACCCTGCTGTTTGGCTAACTCAGTCCACATATGATACTGGTACATAGGTGTTGTTCATTATAAAAGTATAAATTGTTAAGTATGTGAGGCATAAAGAGAAGTGCATTTGAAAAAAAGGACAAGAAACTGATCCTAATAGACTATTCATGTCCAAATAAGAAAATGCCACCCAAATGGAAATGTGTGTTGGTAGGTATCCTTATTTGTTATTATAGGCGTGCATTTTTCAGCACTGTTTTTTAAAAGTATAATTCTTATTTTATTATTTTTTGGGGGAACTTTTGAATCAAAAACAAAAGGTATAAAAAGATATACCATTTCATTCATGTCATTTTGTTATAACATTGATGAGATGTCATAGATACTTAATTCTTATTTACAGCTATTAGCCTGTAGTAAATGAGTTTCATTATACATAATTTTGCTTAAAGTCAAGGAAGCTATTGAAGACTTTACGTGAGGACTTACTCTATCATGAAAGTCTTCCCCCATCCTTGAAGCTTACTTGGAGATGAACCTGGAAATCACTGTTTTTTTTTTCTTCTTGGGTTTTTCCAGAATTTGTGCATATAAAAGAAAGTAAAATTATTTTATCCTTTTTACACTAAAAATAACATATTTTACACACCTTTCTACATTGTACTTTTGTTTTTACCAGATTTATAGCAGTACACAGAGACCTCCTTTTATCTTTTTCTTTTTTCCAGCACTGCATAGGGTTCCACTATGTGGCTGTCATTTATTTAAGGCATCAGTTGATGCATATTTACATTATACTTTATTTAACCTGTATTGTATCGATGAAAATTTTGATAATTTTCTGCCGAAACCGGTTTGGCTCAGTGGTAGAGCGTCGGTCTGCGGACTGAAAGGTCCCAGGTTTGATTCCGGTCAAGGGCATGTAAATTGGTTGCGGGCACAACCCTTGTAGGGAGTGTGCAAGAGGCAGCTGGTCAATGTTTCTCTCTCATCGACGATTCTAGCTCTTTCTCTCTCCCTTCCTCTCTGTAAAAAAACAATAAAATATATATATATATTTTAAAAAAAGAAAATTTTGATAATTTTCCATTTAAAAACTTTATGCTTTTCTTTTTTCTTACAAATACAGCACATGCATTTATTTTATTGTTTTCTTCCTTATAACAATCTCAAAAACTTTCACAGATTTCCATTATTTATTTATTTATTTTTCCTATCTATAGTAAACTATGGGACTTTGAACTACTTTTTGTATATAATGCTATTACAGTTAAACAGTTGTTGTGAATAAAGTCACTTGGATATACATTCGGAGGAAAAATGGTTTTTGATAGGTGCCTAATAAATTTGTCCTTGGTGAGAAAATAGAATTAAACCATTCTTTGAGATGTAGTGGTGACAATATATTATATACATATAACATATTTGAATGATAAGAAAACATAGTCTTATTTTTAAAGGTTACACCCTTTAAAACAAGTTTATTGCAGGAAATAATAGTAGGTAATTAACAACTCTATAAAAATTGGGGGTAACAGTGAAATTCTCTAATAGAAGTAAAAAAACAACAACCCCACTACTGTTGACTTTTTGGAATGGACATTAACTGTAGTGATTAATTTAAACACTAGAAGACATTTCATTTCTAAACAGAGAGCAGTCTTGACAGAGAGAGTATATTATTGCTTCCCATTTTCTTTCTTGCATTGTTCTTTTTTGCCTTTTTTTTTTTTTTAAAGTCCAAGTGTTTTCAAAAGATAAAACTCTTTATTTTCATTCTTTATTTTCATAAACCACGTCTAATGTTATGAATCTCAAAAATTAGCCTTTATTTGAGAGTCTGCTTTAGAGACATATCATTTTGCATTTATATTTATTTCATGCATGCTTTTCAACATAGGATCATTCTCATCTAAAGCTAAGCTTTTCTGGACACTATCAGGTTAAGATGCATGATACCAAAGCAGATACTTGATAACAGAGAAAATATAAGTGGTGTCCCTGATTCATATTATTACTATTACAATATAAAAGGTTAACTTTTTTTTTTGCCAGAATTTTCTAAAATTTACATCTAATTTTAGAATGCTTGCAAGTAATGCTAAATGTTTATATGAGAAGTGACCTAGAAGATAAACCTTTTGGGAGTGATATATAAATAAGAGAATTTTACATCAGTCAGGAAATCTTGTTTTGTGATTGTATTGGATAATGCACAATGAAAATTGGTTATTTATAATGAGAAGAATCATGGCTTCATTAAAAAGTCTGGTGCTGCCGAAACCGGTTTGGCTCAGTGGTAGAGTGTCGGTCTGCGGTCTGAAAGGTCCCAGGTTCCATTCCGGTCAAGGGCATGTACCTTGGTTGCGGGCACATCCCCAGTAGCGGATGTGCAAGAGGCAACTGGTCGATGTTTCTCTCTCATCAACATTTCTAGCTTTCTATCTCTCTCCCTTCCTCTCTGTAAAAAATCAATAAAAATATATTAATAATAAAAAAAAGTCTGGTGCTGAGGCCTAAAAAAGACTGTCAAATAACCAAATAATAATTAATATAGCTCCCAATATGTTGAATGTACTTGTTTATTTAAAGGTTTATATTGTTGGCTTACAATTTTTCTCAGTGCTAATATTTTATGAGATTATAGTTACTATGAAAACATGTTATGGCCCCCTTGGTGTCTGTTGAATGAAGACTATGGAAGTGTTTATTGTTCCTGTCTTCCCGCTTGCAGCTTAGTTCTCAGTGTTAGGACTAACTCGGCAGCCCATTATATAATGAGCTAGAGGGGAAAGCATAGTGTTTCCAGACAGACATCAGTTCCAATCTGGAACCTCCTCATTCTTCGTTAGGTAACCTTGGGCAAGCTATCCCATCTCTGTTAGCTCTCTGTTAAGCTCACTTTCTTCCTTTAAAAGGCAGTAGGGGCAGATAATACCTATCTCATTTATTGTTTTGGGTCAAAAGAAATAGCATTTGTAAAGTTCCTGGCATAAAATGATGTAGTAACTGTTATCTTTACCTTTCTTTCACTCCTTTTGCTCTCTGGGATTTTCCCAGGGTCTTATTCCAAAAACAACTTATCTTTTGGGAGGGAAGAAACTTGATTCGGATTTTTTTTTTTTTTAAGTATTACCAAAACTCACCCTTTTCCATTGTATTTTTCAGCTTAATTCAACCTTCCAAAATTGGAACTATACTGTTTACGTGATTAAGATCAGGTAAATGACAGGATGAATTACTTGAGAAATAAAAAGTAGTATCTAATTTTACACTGCTCCATCTTTCTCTGATTATATCCCCACACACTAGCACACACATACACACATGTACCATATTGGTAATCTTTCTACAACAATTCTATGTTATGTTGTTTCTTGACAAAAAAGCTTCAGTGTTGCAGCAGTAATTTAAAAAAATGTATTGATTTTGGATCCTAATTATTTTATTTTGATATTTAGCCTGTATTTGTGATTTTAAAGTAATTATGTATACACTGGAAGTTTGGTGCACAAAATTCATGCACAGGTAGGGTCTCCATGCCTGGCTGGTGATCAGGGCCTATCAGGGCTTTCTGGCTGCTGGCTGGGACCTTTCTTCATTCCGCGCCACCTTGGTGATGAGTACATGTCATAGCAAACTCCCAAGGGACCCTTTGCATATTAGGCTTTTATATACAGATTTACGTGTGTGTGTGTGTGTGTGTGTGTATTACTTAATGAATATATTATATGTTATAATGTACCACAATTGAAAAGATTATAATTAAATATTAGTTTCTTCTAAGAACCCCAGGAGGTCATCTAGAGCATCCCCTGGGTTGCATACATTCTAGTTTAGAGACCATTTTTTTAAAATATAAAATAGGGCATCTACAGTCTGATTGCAGCTTAACTTTTCAAAATTATCTCTCTTCTATTTAAATACTTCACTAAAGCACAAGCAAATATAGCACCCACATATGCTCCTCTGCACCTTGTTTTCACAGTTTCATACTTAAATTAGTTTTCTAAAATGTATTTTGTGAAACCTAAGCATATATTCTGTGTACCCAAGAGGCATAATAACACAAGGAAACAGATCAGTTGGTCAAATGGGTTCAGGAAGTGGCTCTGTCTATCTCAGATGCTTTAGTATACTAACATGCATGTGAATCTTGAAAAGAAAGCATGGGAACATAGTTGCCTAGCTTATTTGAACATGCAGCTAGTTTTTGTCTCATGCATATGAAAAAACTAGAACTACTCAGAACACACATTTGGACATGCTGCCTTAGTTGTACATTCTATTCTGCCTCTTTCTTTCAACTCCTCACATTTTGTTGTTGATAGTAATGGCAAATCGGTTAATAATGAATCTATATATTTTTATTTATAGTATAAACCTGACCTTAAGAGAGGACAAGATTAAAGTCAAGAGAAGCATTGGAACTGATCAAAGGTAACACTGAGAAAGTCTTACAGAAAGTATAACACCCTGCCTCTTGCTCTTCATTTTAACATTCTGGTAGAGAAATTAAAACAATGAAATAAGAGAGAAAAATTTTAATCACATAGCACATTTAGATTATTTCTTTATCATTAATGCACACTAGTTTCTTTCTTAGAGCTATAACTGTAATATAGCAGAATGGATACAATATACATCTGAGGAAAAATAATTCAGAAATAGGATATTTTAAATGGATGAATTATTAGTTTTAGTATTTCCAGTTTTTTAAAAATAATAACCATTTACCTCTCGTTTCAAATAGACCTTAAACAAAAAAATAAAATTGTTTTAGCTTTTTATTTTTTATTTTTGTTTAATTTTTTTATATATATTTTATTGATTTTTTACAGAGAGGAAGAGAGAGGGATAGAGAGTTAGAAACATTGATGAGAGAGAATCATCAATCAGCTGCCTCTTGCACACTCCCTACTGGGAATATGCCCCTACTGGGGATGTGCCTGCAACCAAGATATTATACATGCCCTGACCGGAATCGAACCTGGGACCTTTCAGTCCACAGGCCGACGCTCTATCCACTGAGCCAAACCGGTTTTGGCTGTTTTAGCTTTTTAAAAACAAGGTATTTATGTATGATAGCATCATGTAATAATATGGGCAATATGGGCCAAAATATGTCCTGCATGTGAAACCGTCAGTTAATTTTCTGAATTCTGCATTTTAAGCTTATATCAAGATCATGACTTAAACAGGCAGATAACTTAATGGATATTGCACCATATATAATCAGTTGGCATATAAAAAAACCAGCTATTCAGAAGGAAATACCTAACCTCCTTAGTTATGTTTATGTACTATTTCGCATCTCCATAGAACTAAAAAGAAATCACTAGAAGAGCAAAAGTTTATATAAGTCTTGCACTTTTCAATGGACTGAATTTAAATTATGGATTTACAACCATAATGATGGAATACACTTTCTTTTCAGGTCACATATTATTATTATAAGAAGATAAAAATAAAATTTCAAACAAGAGTTGACCAGCAAGTTTTCTTGTTCTTTTTTGTTCAACACTAAAATATTATAAAATAAAAATTTAAGTTATATTTGAAGCTTATCATTTCTGTATATATTCAACACATTGGATCGAGCCATCTGATTAGGGAAAGTTTTTATTGTGTCACAATTCATTTTCCTTTATGATCTGAAGGATAGAGTAATGTATTTTAATACTATATTTTTGATGGGCGTTTCTCCTCTTTTTAGCCAATTAATGTCTCCTCTAATCCTATTGCTAGGTCATATTGAGCCTTCAATAGTGAATCCATCAGTGATCAGGATCCTTTGCTGGATATTGTCTAGCACTTGAGGCCACCCTGGTTTCATGTAGTAGACTCTGTTAGGGGGTGAGCCTTGCCCTTTTTAGTTCATTTACTGTAATTCTTCCCCTACTTGACAGTACTACAATCAGCCAACAATAGTATATGGCAATACCTCAGAAACTCTTGCTTAAAAGAAATTTAAAGTCATGGAGTCTTGGTTTCCTGTTTGTCAAACCAGTGGGAAACTTCAGAGAAAATTATAGGGAGAGTGAACTCTAACAGTATATAGAGGAAAATCCACACATTTAGTTTTTCTTTGGTATAAACTTTTGATGTTTGAAAATTTATTCTCATAGTTTTTCCTGCCCTCTCTTTTTTCCTATTTTCTAATGCTCTTAATAAGCCTTTATAGTCCCTCATACTTTTTCTAAAAACCATAGTCTACTAGTTTTCCACATACTCTTTTCCCCCCAAACTTTCCTTTCAATTTGATTGTAACACTTACACAGACTAGAGCTTCAGATAACGCCATCACACTACATCGCCTAGACAGACAGGAAACCAAAACCATAGAGACTGGTTTATTCAAATAAAGAATGATTGATACTAACAACAGATAGAACCTGACTTTGTAGAGCTACAAAATAGTTTTAGTTTTCAGGATGAGAGAGAGAAACAATCCAGATAAGACCTGTAACAATGTGAGCTCCTTCTTGAATTGCTGAATTGGGTATTCACCATCATCCACAATACATTGTGCTAATTATGTTCTCAATATTCAAGGAAAGTAGAAGGTCACAAACCCAACTGGAAGTTCTCAGTAACTGGAGTGGCAAAACTTCTTTTTCAATGATAATTTAATCAGTGTTTACTTTTTTTTATAAGCTATGTTAAAAACTATTATGCCAGGTCACTCAAATCTATGTTTGAATCATCTTGAAATATGTCTTAAACATGAACATTAAACAGCACATCATTTTGGAGATAAATAGCCCTTCAAAGTGAATAATGAAAACAAAAGAGTTTTTGTCCTTCATATTAGTATAGGCATTTAGGGGAGGAAATACAGCTCTTCTTTAATTCCCCCTAACCTTCAATAGCAAATATTTCACTTATTCTTTCTTTTAGCACCACAAATATATTAATACTCTGACTTTTTCATTTTTATTGGTACCTCCCAGATTTCATAAATAAAGTCTATGATGCTGCTCCATTGAATGCTTTATAGTTATTTTGAAGTCAATGACTTTGGCATGTGGACAGTCACTAATATTGATAATATAATGACATGTCAAATTATTAATTTCTCCTTAGAATATGAAGATGAAAGTTCTTTGTAAATGCAGAGTTTTCACATATAAGGGAAAATATTTCTCTTCTACCTGTCAAAATAATTTCAAATTTCCCCTCAATGTTAAATTAATAGTTTTTTTTATTTCTGCTATTGACTATGGCTGTGATTATAGTTCAGCCAAAAATTATATTACTTCAAACTAATTTTAGAGCCAAAAGTTTGGATAGGACTTTTAGGATACATCTCTATTTCCCATAGAAGCATATGTTTTTTAAAGCATTCAAAGGCCATAAACTTCTTAATATACTGGTCAATCACTGAATCTATTTTGAATATTTCATAACTTTTCACCAAGTACTTGCAAATATTTCATTGAGATGGAAAATCAATTATCAAAATTATGGAGAAATGTAACACATGAATAATTTCAAAAGTCAAATGATCAGTGTAGTCAGATTGTTGAAATTCAATTTTTCTAACAAACTATTTTTAGCTATAAATTAACTAGAATTAAACATGTCCCTTTCTGGCATATATGCTATAAAATCCTATATAATAAAGAGGTAATATGCAAATTGGTCATCACTTCAACATACAAGATGGCTGCCCCATGTAATCAAAGATGGCTGCCCCCATGTTGATACAACATGGCTGTCTATGTTGATACCACAAGATGGCCAGCAGGGGAGGGTAGTTGGTGGTGATCAGGCTTGAAGGGGAGGGCAGTTAAGGGGTACCAGGCCTGTAGGGGAGGGCAGTTGGCAACCAGGCCTGCAGGGGTGGGGGGGGGGCAGTTGGGGACAATCAGGCCAGCAGGGCAGAGCAGTTAGGGGTTACCAAGCCGGCAGGGGAGGGCATTTAGGGGCAATTGGGCCAGCAGGGTAGCAGTTAGGTGTTCATCAGGCTGGGAGTGGTTAGGGGATAATCAGGCTGGCAGGCAGAAGAGGTTAGGGGCAATTAGGAAGGCAGGCAGGTGAGTGGTTGGGAGTCAGCAGTCTTGGATTGTGAGAGAGATGTCCCTCAACACATTCCTCAAGAGGTCCCAGATTGGAGAGGATGCAGGCTGGGCTGAGGGACACACACCCCATGCACAAATTTCATGTGCTGGGCCTAGTATTACTAAGTGTTTTTGCAAAAGTAATGGGTTTTTAAAAAATAATTTAAAAAAAATCAGAGCTGAAACCAGTTTGGCTCAGTGGATAGAGCGTCGGCCTGCGGACTGAAGGATCCCAGGTTTGATTCCGGTCAAAGGCATATACCATGGTTACGGGTTTATCCCCAGTGGGAGGGGTGTGCAGGAGGCGGCTGATCGATAATTCTCTCTCATCGATGTTTCTAACTCTCTATCCCTCTCTCTGTCTCTGTAAAAAAAATCAATAAAATGTATATATTTAAAAAAATCAGAGATTAACCAAAAAAATGTTCATATATGCATATATGCATGATCCATGGACATAGATAATAGTTAAGTGAAGGCATAGGATGGTATGGCAGGTGCTATGTGGAGGGGGGGTCAATGGGAAAAAAGGGGAGATATCTATAATACTTTCAACGATAAAGATACATTTAAAAAATCAGTTCAAATGATAAAAAAAGAAATGGAGTGATGTGATATATGATAGAATTATAAAATAATATCCTATAAAATTCATTTACATTGAGATGTTTTTGACTATCATTTATACAGCAATAGAAGTCTATGTGTGCCTTGGAATATCTTTTTAGTGTCAGACTTTATGGTCATCTCTCTTACTGCCATATCCAGATGTTCTATTTTTCTACATAAAAACAGCCAATCCACAACAGTTCTATCTACAATGTTTCCCTAGGTTGGCAATTTGGGCCCTTCTAGTTTACAATGCTACCAACAATCTCAATTTAGAAGGGAAAGTCATTCAGCAGAAGCTCTTAAAAAATAATGAGTCCCTGGATGAGGGCTTGAGGCTGTATACAGTGAGTGTGAATCAAATGGGTAAGTGCCTTTAATTTTTTTATTATATGTATGTTGTATGACTATATATTCAGGTTTAATTTCAATAACAAATATTTTTCCTATGTGTATTGTTTCCTTATTTAAAGGTATTTTTTTCTGATGATGAAACTTATCTTAGTGGTGATATTGTAACAAATGGATGACATGGTTAGCGTAAAAGCTATCAACTTGATACTTATGAATCTAAAGGAATGAACGAGGCAGGGCAGAGTTTATACTCTCTTTTAGGGATGCATTACAAAAATACTAAGGTTATGAGCACAATGCCAGAAGAGTCTTGACCAGATATGGCTTCAACTTTAGGAAGAAAGAGAGTGTCTACTAGTATATATGCATATGGGAACATAAATGAAGTCTTAAAAAAAAGGTAATTTCTTACCATAAAACATTTCCTTCTCTTATGTTTTAAGTCTTTGTTAATGACACTACTTTGCAGGAATGGGCCAGAAATCTGTTATTCGGGACTTAGATTCAATTCTTATCTAGACAACATTCACATCCTAAGCTTCAACCTCACATGTGGTACTGCTTGCACTTTCCCAGCTTGCTGTGCCTCCTTCCTTTGTCTTTGCTCATTCTGTTCTTCTCTACTCTCACCATCCACCTACTCATCACCTACCTAGTTTTAAGGAGAACCCAGAGTCACCTCTTCTATTAAGCCTTTTCTGTCATCATCCATGTATAAACAGATGTTACTGCCTTTGAGCCACCACTCTATGCTGTACAGATATCTAGAGTATTGTAGACATTAGAAGATCATAGTATTTAACTGGACTTAGGTGTGTTCTTACATATATTTTCTGTAAACAGCAATTTCCTCTGGCTTGAGGACACACCTTATTTTCTTTATCTTCTCACCTCCCCCCAGCACACTCCCCAGCACTTAAATACTTAAATAAATAAACAAGTGAGGCTTGATGGGAATATTATAGAAAAGCAAATGATCAAAAATGTGGACAGTAGAAAGTAAAGTTAAAAGTGAAAGGGAGGGAGGGAGGGAGGGAGGGAGAGAAGGAAGGAAGGAGAGAAGGAGGGAAGGAGAGAGGGAGAGAGATTTGTTGTTCCACTTACTTACACATTCATTGGTCGATTCTTGTATGTATTATACCCTGACCTGAGGTTGAACCCGCCATGTTGGCATATCAGAACGAGGCTCTAATCAATTGAGCTACCCAGCCAGGGCTTATTCTTCTAAAGTTATTCTATTATTACAACTATATTATGATTAGATACATTAGTAGAGATCAAACAAAACTTTGACACTTGGCCATATACACACACAGGAGATTGATGTGGGGGAAGCTAGTATTCCTCAGTTTCTGGGACCATGGTTATAACTAAGGCCAGACACAGTGTAATAAAGAACAAGCATCTTCCTTCTACCAGAAACCTCCCATCTCTATTGCGTCAGCTTACACAGTTACAGAGAACTCCCAGAAATGGAAGAACACAAATCGTCATTGTCATCATCATCAACAGTTTCTGAGCCCCTTTGGGAAAATACTTGCTTATTTACAAACGGGGCTTCTTGGGGGTGGGTTGGGTACAGATGCTGCTCTTTCACACATGGATGTCTCCACAAAGAAGTATCTGACGAATGGTAGTTTATATATAATATAATGAAGGACAGCCCTTACTCTGTCTTCAAAGGCCGAGGAACCCCAGAACAACTCTCTCTGGATACCTTTACATGTAATTTATACCACCTAACTTAGATCCTGTACTTTATTGTTTTCTGCAAGTGGATCTGTGAAGAAAAGTTTCTGCTAATTGAGGGGGAAAAAATAGGGCTAACCCTTGGCAATTTTAAGGCTTGCAATATAGATGGGAAAGTCATTTTAAATATTCATTCAGTGACTGCAGTACTGGTTCCCAGCAGTATGGTATAACTTTCTACTTTTTTTTTTTCAGTACTGAAATACAAGATTTTGTTGTTGTCATTGTTATTGATATATTGATTTTCTTTTGGTGTCTTAAAAAATGCATTGTTATTGATTTCTAGAGGAAGGGAAAGGGAAAGGGAGAGAGAGAAACATCAATGATGAGAGAGAATCATTGATCAGCTGCCTCCTGCACACCCTCCACTGGGGATTGAGCCCATAACCTGGGCATGTACCTTGATTGGGAATCAAACTATGACCCTCTGGTTCACAGATTGATGCTCAACCACTGGGCAATACAAGTCAGACTCTTTTGATATTTTTTATGTTGTAAAACCTGAATCATTTATAGGGTGGCACTTCCTGAGAGAGTTTTCAAACAACAAGTGGGATGAGTTGAGGATGGAGGCGTGTGTGTAAGATGTGTGGTGGTGGCTCACAAGGTGTCTTCTTGCCATTCCCCCAGCAAACAGATAGGCAGAAGATGCTTTCCGAGCAGCTGGAGACTTTTCTGGAAAATACCCTCACAGCTTGATGACATTATTTGATAGGCTTTCCCCTTTGAAAAAAAAACAGAGGAAAATTTACATTTTGAAGTGTTCAGGACCATTTTCATTTTATATAGTCTTTTTTAAACAAACCTTTATTGTACTCATTTTACCTGCTAATGATTTCCTTTAGAGTGATATATTCTCTTAAGTGTATGTTTTTATTTGATGGTTTGTATGCTGTAATAATTTTTCATCTGAAATGGAGTAAATGGTTATTTTTCCAAATTTCTAATTTCAGATTGCTACAAATTCAGAATACAAAAATCTAGTAATTTGGTAGTACATGAAATAAATACCTAATTAGCAGCATTGCTGTCTTGCTGTCATCTTACACCTCTAAGTTCAAAGAATAGATTAATGTTTCTCATGTTGGCTCGTATTTTCACATAGGCACATGTCCTGCGGAGGAGAATCCCAGAGGCTTTCACTGGCCAGTCATCCCACCTTCTGAACACAAGCAGCTTTGTCCAGGGAAGCCGGGTTTTTATGCTTCACGGACCTGGTAATACCTTTATTGACTTTTGTCAGCAAACTCCACATCATCTACCTTGGCAGGGTTCTACAATACATATTGCACCACAGTTCACAGGCATTGTTTATTGTTTAGAAAGAAGGGCAGGAATCTCTGTGTGCCTAAGGATAACCTCCCTGTGAGGTAAGGATGAGGCAGGCTACCGATACAAGCATTTTTACTTACTCCAGGAAACATTTAAATTTAGCCTTTTCCAAAGAAAGATGGAGAAATTTGGAAGCCAGAGGGTAGCTCTAGAGCACCTTATGTATGGATGGACCAAGCTAGCTGACAGCCTTTGGCCATGCATGTGAAATTCCAAGACTTTTTTTTTTTTTTTTTTTTTTTAACTACCTGGGATAGCTATTGTTGGAGGGGGAAGAGGCAGCCAAAGAGGGGATGAAGGTAGGATCTGGGTCATGCAATTTGCTAAGAGGGACTGTCAAATTTTCCCTGAATGTTTAACAGAAACCACAGGTCAAATCCAGTTCTTTGCCCTCAACCACATCCAAAATTAGGGTTTTCTTGGTGGGGGCTTTGGAAGTAGAAACTTTGCTTCTACCCTGTTTCCCAGAAAATAAGACAGTGTGTTATATTAATTTTTTCTCCCAAAGTTGCACTAGATCTTATTTTCAGGGGATGTCTTATCTTTCCATGCACTAGGTCTTATTTTCGGAGGATGTCTGGTACTACTGTGTTTTACACTTGGTGGGAGGACAAGGGGTCTGTAGACATTGACCTGTGTGTGAAGCATGGCTCTGCCTCTTCCTGGTTGAGACCTTGGAAATCCCTTGTCTTATTTTAGTAACTATGTTCTCATCTATAAAATGTGAACTGTACTCTGCTTTACAGAGTTATGTGAAATAATGTCAGATTTTACCTGGAAAGTTCTTAAAGTGGTACTTGACCCATGTTAGCAAATATGGCTTTAGGCTTAGTAACCTGATGCACCTAGATTAGCTTAAAAGCCCTTACTAGTGTTTTGTTGCCATGATTCATGCACTTGATTTTTTTCCAATAAGAATTTTTAATAGCAGTTTAATTTCAATTATTACACTTTTATTTTCAAATGAAACACGTAGATATCAAGGCAAATTCTAAAACTTTTCATTACCTAATTATGTCAGTTATGTCATTTATGCCAAATACTTGAAATACCTTTTTTTGTTTGTTTTGTTTCATAGTTATCGTGACCATTCCAACACATCTTTAATCTACTGGTTGGATCCTGACATGTCCAATTGTTCAAGTAAGTGAATGATCTTTGATTCTCAAAGACAAATGGAAATAACCTCATAGTTCATGGTTTTCATCCTCTTCAGACATGTTCTTCTGCCATGTGATTCTATTGTAATATTAAAAGCTAGCAAATGATAAATTTTACTTAAGATAAAATTGTTGTATTCATTCTAACAGCAGTTTAAAATTTTTAGAGAAAACTTAAAAAATATACACATTGATATTCATATCAATATTTTATAATTTTGTATTATTTTAAATAGCAAATAATCACTTATTCAGTTATTCTGGCTCCATTTCTATTACAACTGTATGTAAATATTGATCTAGCCAATATTTGCTTAAGGGCACAATTTGTGCATTACTAAAGAAAAAAGTTAGTCTGTGTGTGAAGAAATATTATTGCTTTGTGAAGATTGTTAGAAGAGGGTATACACAGAAAACTTGATATGCTGCTTAAACTATGAAGTTAAATACCACCCTTTTTTTTTTTTTTATCCTGGAAATTATTTTTTTTTTAAATAGGCTAAACTTGACATGTTGTTTTTTTCTCTTTTTTAGGGGAAGCAAATGAAGTTGCCAATCAGATTTTAAATTTAACTGGTGATGGGCAGACCTTAAACTCAGCTAATATTACCAACATTGTCGGACAGGTCAAAAAAATTGTGAATAAAGAAGAAAACATTGATATAAGTCTTGGCGCAACTATAATGAATATATTTTCTAATATCTTAACCAGTTCAGACAGTGACTTGATTGAGTCATCTTCTGAGTAAGTTTTTTCTGGAGAGTAAATTTATGGGATGCATGTGTTGTTATATAATTTCTCACGTATCTAAATGCTTTTTGCCCAGATCACATCATTTAAATCTCTAGAAGATCCATTGATATTTCCCAAGATCATTCACAAAGTGAACTTCAAAGTTTCTTAATTTTTTCCTAGATTTGTAATTTACAAAAAGATTAGAATTGTCACCTGGCAAGTTATTAAATAATCCCAGAAAAACATAATCAGTATTTCATTTTCATCTGAAAAATGTTAACTGGGTTTACTTCAATAGATTAATAAATTATCACAAATATTCATTTATTAACCCCCCCCCTTTTTTATTTTTGCTTCTAAAGGAGACACTTAGGAAACACTCAGCTCATACCTTTAAGTTATAACTTGGTCACTCTCCCATGAATTGTGGTATAAAATTACCACAGAGACGTTACTGTACTTTTGAAATGAAAAAGTCAAAGAGAGAAAATGTACCTATTTTTATATAATTTCATTTGTTTCTAATTATTTTACTTAATATATTGCTATTAAGATACTTAATTTTACCTATTTCCTTACTTTAAATGAAATTTCTTTATCGAAATTATATATTTGTTAAAGTGAATTATTATGTAAATACCTTAGCTATATAATAATTACAGACTATTTTTTACAGTTTCTTAGAGTTTAAAAAATACTTTTATGCATTATTTTATTTGATTCTTACTCAGTTATGTGTAGGACATATATTCTTCACATGAGGAAAGAAAGGCTAAAATAGGTAAAAATCAGACTTTGTTTAGGATGATTTAATTGTTGGTTTTCCTTAAAGCCTATATTTTTTTCTCTTGAGGACATATTTGT